>NW_026947511.1:38377500-43377500 GCF_034190915.1 Cavia porcellus | reverse complement strand
TGCTGCAGAGCCCCTGTGCACCATCTGAGGAGCCAGGGCGGGTCAGCAAGGTGAAACCTGTTGGTGGCATCTCAGGTGCCCAGACTGCAGGGACTTCTGAGCCCTACGGCACACCAGGGACCCCCTTCAGGACCTAGGAGCAGGCTGCTCTCCACAAGCCTGGGCCCGCCTGGCTGCCCCAAGGCTGGGCTACCAACAGTCCCACACAGCTCTAACCTGGCCCGGAGCCACCAGAGGAGGGACCCCTCCCCACCATGGGGACTGCAGCTCCTCATACCCACACTGCTCACCGCCCAAAGGGACCCAAGTAACAGGGAAAGGTGCTCTGGCCTAGCTCCTCGGATGGCTCAGGACTCTTCTAAAGCCGGTGAGCGGGGGAGCAGCAGCGGAGGACGAACACGCACCAAGTGCCTGCCAGCCACACGTAAGGCACCATGTGGGTCACTTCACCCAGGACCTCTCCTACGGTCCTCGAAACACACACTCAATGTAAACCCACTTCACACGCGAGGAGACTGCAGCCAGACGAAGGACAGTAATTCTAAGGGACAGCTGAGATGACGCCTTAGGTTTGCCTGATTTCAAAGCCCTTATTTACGTTAAAATTCAGTTTTTAACCGGGGCTGTTCTTTCATGATCACACCATAGTTCGCGTATCTCAACCTTAAAAAGTACTGCTCACAGAGCTGGGGGTTTAGCTCAGCGGCATAAGCGGCTGCCTTGCAAGCAGGCAGTCGTGAGTTCGATCCCCGATACCAATAAAAAAAGAAAAAGAAAACGACAAAAAAAAAAAAGTACTGCTCACAGGAAAACCAGTGATCACCAACCCACGGCAGCTCAGAAAAATGCTCCTCGGAGGTGATCACCAGGCCACCTGCAGTCACAGCCGCAGGCCTAGAGAGTGTGGCCCCCACACTGCAGAGCTGGGACAGACAGGCACCTCAGCCTCCAGCGGCACGCACAGCCCGTACGGGGGCCACGCTGGGGGTCCTGGCTACATGAAGGCAGACTTCCTCGTGCAGGGAACCTCTGGGGGTAAACCCCTAATTCTGGGGTGCTGACATCGCCCACAGCCTAGAGTAGGGGCCACCAGCTAACGACAGCGGCTGTCTCTCTGGGCAGGGCACTGATGCTCAGGCTGGCGCCAGAAGCAGGGAGGGAAGGTGACTTCGGGGTGACTATAGAAACCTTGCCACCGGACTGTGGTCCACGGGCTCAGCCTGCAGCTATTCAAGAAATTCCCTTGGAACTGGAACCAGAACCGGGACACACTCGGGCCCCTGAAGTGTGACCTCCTTCTCATCCATCACAGCCAGGCGTTTGAACTTTCACTTTCGCTAGGACCACAGCACTTTCCTCCCCTGCTGAGAATATCTGGCTTCCACAGAACCCTGCAGGGCATCCTCACACAGCCCAGGAAACTTAAGAGACTCCGTGAAAGTCCCCACACTTCTAACAAATCCGCCACCACTCCAGCCAGTCACCAAGGCCAGTTTCCTAAAAAGGGAGACAGGCCTGGCCTGCCAGCTCTGGCCTCCTGGTGTGCAGATGGCCTGTGCCTTCTAGCACTCGGAACTCCCCCGAGGTAGTGGGGAAAGGACCACTTCCAGTGTGTGACTTAGGAAATCCAGCCACCAAGAGCTAAAGCTTTAAAAAGGCTTTTGCCAACACTCCTAGGGCTGCCGATCGTCTAAACACAAAGGCTCCAGGAAGAGGAGGCGGCGGCAGTCACCATGAGAGGTCAGGACAGCTGGTGACCAGTTGGGCTCACAGATTTCACACCTCAGGCTTAAACTTGCTTTCTGTCACCCCGAGGCAAGCTGGGTGGTGTCCTAGAGGGAACTGCCTTGGCTGGGAGCTGAGGCTGCGGGGCACAGGGGACTTACTGGAGTTTCTGGAGAGCTGGGCATCGCTGCTGGACTTGATGACCTTGTAGCTGGCGGGGACTTCGGACGTCGTGGACTGGGACCGTTCGGGCTTTACTCGGAGCTTGCTGTGGTTTTCCAGGACCTGGGCTGCAGTTGCCAAGGCAACTTTTGAGTTCAGAGTTTGGAAAGAAGGTGAGGAAAAGTCCTCTTCCTCGTCATCGCCAATGTCCCAAGCGTCGCTGGTGTTCCGGGCAAACTCGTGAAAGCTGGAGGCCTTCTTACTCTTCAGAGGAACTGTGTTCGCCTTGGACCGTTCTTTAATGAAACTTGGAGAAAGGAGAAACCGTTATACAGGATGACTGGGCACGTCTGACCGCCTCAGCCAGTAAGCCATTCCACAACAACAACATAATAAACCACCCCACACCGGTCCTTACCTTCCTCCCGCAGCATCCAGACCACACACAGAGGTAGCACAGACCACGTCCCCACACATCCCGGGTGCACCTCTGCACGCCCAGCCCCTCCCTCAGGCCGGGGCGTTTGGGCCCATGTGCTGGGAAGGGACGTACGTGCCCACTGCCAGGCCAGAGGAGGAAACGGGGTGGCTCCTCCAGGACCCGACTCTGTGGTGGTGACCAGTAGGTGTGGGAATTGGGGCCCCTTCAGTCTGGGTGTCTGAGGGACTTGAGGGGACAGGGCCCGCTCCACCCCACTCCATCCATTCAGGATGCAAAGTACAAGGAAGTGATAAACCTCTCTGTGTTCATGCACAGATTTCAGAGCAGCCGCAACATGGCAACATCACCTGCCACAACCCACGAGAAAAGGGAACAATTTCAGGTAGTTCACAGATGTGGGTTTAAGAGCCAAGTCAAACACATTCCTTTTTTCTTTCCAGTACTAGAAGTTGTACCCAGGATGAGCATCGGCCCCAGTACTTTTTATTTTAGGGACATGCTCTTGCTAAAACAGCCTGGCTAGCTTTGAACTTGCAATGCTCCTGCCTCAACCGCACGAGTAGCCTGGATTACAGGCGTGTGATGTTGCACCTGGCTAAAATACTCTTGTTGTTCTTGTTTTGACTTGAGAACCTGGGTTTTAATATTGCGCCTCCCAGCCTCCGTGCATCCTCCAGAAGGGGCACAGAAGTCTCCGCTGGCCCATGGGCTCCTGGAGGGTGCGTCAGTGATTCCCAGGTCCATGCTGTACGGCAGCACCCAATTGGGGTGGGAAATGGGGAGATGCGCTGACTTGGCACGGGCCTGGAAGGCCACGCTCTGCTCCTCACAATTCCACCCTCCCAGCACCTGCCCAGGGGTTCCCAAGGAGGTGGTGGGCCCTCAGCAGCCGGGCCACCCTGCTGGAGTCCATGCACCGGGCAGGGGCATCAGCAAGGCCAAGCTGCGCAGTGTCAAGGAACGCAAGTTGGATCAGTAGCAGGAGTAGGAACACGGTGAGAACCCCCTCCCGCTGCCACCAGGACCCCAAGCAGAGGCCCGCCAGAGCCCCAGGGCTGCCCCCCTGCAGGCAGGGTGCTCCTGGAGGCCTGGCTGGCTCCCCTGATACGCTAGTACTGGGCTCCCAAGTGGGGCTGTGTGCCCAGCTCAGCCAGCTCAGGCTGTGCCACAATGAGTCCCAGGGGACTTCCGAGGGGTGTTGGTGCTTAGAGGACTCAGCTGAGTGTAGGCCTCAGTCTCTAGGCTTCCTGGGGCCACTGGTGTCTTACAGGGGGTCCACCTGCACCTCCTCACCGAGCTTCCCCGAAGTGAGAGCCTCAGGCCAGGGCGGGACCTGATGTCAATCTCTTTAACAAGCTGGTTCTGAGGCACAAAGGTAGGTGGGCACCTGGGGTGCTCTGCCTATCCCCATGTCCAGGAGTAGGGCGCATCTGGGCCTTGGCCTGGCTCCCCTCCCTCAGCAGCCTTTCCATCCCAGGCATTTCCAGGAAAGGCCCTGGGCCAGGGGCCAGCGAGGGCCCAGAAGGAGCCTTTGCCTGCATTTCGGCCTCCATCCCACCCCTGCCGCCCCACAGCAGCCCCCAGGAGAGACGAGGATGACTGGGAGTCCAGGGGCTCTGGCCCCTCGTCCTGCTGCAACCTGACTTAACCTGTTCTTCACCAGTTCTGTGCTGCGCAGGGCCCTGTAGGTTCCTCCATGGCACAGCACTGTCCTCTTTACGGAGGAGAAATGCACCAGGAACCAATTAAAGCAGGGCAGGAGAAGCTGCACAAGCCAGGAGTATGCGATGCATTGGGAAGGGTGGCCAGGCAGGACACAGAAGTCTCCTGGTGCCCAGGCTGTCCCCTCCCTGTGGGTTCCCAGCAGTGGGATTGGAGGCTCAAGACCAGAGCCCTTTCTCTGGATTGGGTGGAGAGGAAGGGAGCTGGGAGCAGGAACAGCTGCGGGGAGAGGAGGGTACCTCTCCACGGAGTGTCTTGGAGACAGGCACAGGGTCTCTGTGCATCTTAGCCAGGGGGAGAGCAGGGGCAGGGTGGACCTCAACACAGGAAGGTAGGTGCTAAGGGGAGTGGGGACTGCTCTGGACGGCAGGCAGAGCGTGAGCTGTGATGGCCGGGCTCCTAGTGTGAGCTGCTCTGAGCTGGGCTTCTAGTGTGGCAGGACCCACTGTTCCAGCCACTCCTGCTGGCTTCACTGTGCAACCCTGGGCCCTGGCAGCTGCTGGCTCAGGGTGGGGATGGTGCTGACCCCAAAGGGGGTTTTTTTTTTTTTTTGGTACCAGGGACCAAACTCACGACCTCGCACTTGCCAGGCAGGCGCTCATGCCGTTGAGCTAAATCCCCGGCTAAAACAGTTTTTTAAAATGATGTTAAAGTCTTCTGGTAGCCTGACGGTGAGTTTGGTGCCACGATGTCTTTAAGACTCTCTATTTCTTTTTTTCTTTTTTCTTTTTTTCATTTTTATCGGTACCGGGGATCGAACTCACAACTGCCTGCTTGCAAGGCAGGTACTTATGCCGCTGAGCTAAATCCCCAGCCCCTATTTCTTTTTTTCTTAACCAAACGAGGGCAGCTGCAGGATCAAGCTATTTGTGAGCAACAAGATCTGGTTTAAAATTTAGTAAGATTGGTTTTGTTTTCACTGTGTTTATTTTTAAGATTACTTTTTTACGTGTGGTAAATGAGAATGATTTTCTATTTAGACAAGTGATAAGGTGTATTTTATTTTGGGCCGGGCCTGGCGGCACACACCTGTAACTTCAGCACTCCAAAGGCTGAGGCAGGAGGATCGTTGCAAGTTCGAGGCCAGCCTGGGCTACACAGTGAGCCCAAGGCAATCTGAACGGCATAGTGAGACCCTGTCTCAGAAAGACAAAACGGGGAGGGGGTTTGGGAAGCCACTCAGGTGAAGAATGTCCCTGGGCTCAACCCTCAGTACTAGCAAAAAGGAAAAGGAAGGAAAGCACTAAAGCCTCACACAGAGAAAAGGAAAATACACCAGACAAAACCAAGAAGAGCACAGAGTCCAAGGACATGGCTCATGCAGGGTGGAAACAAGCTCCCACCCGCTACCACTCTTCATCCAGCACATTAGCAACAATTCAGAGTGCTGAGCAGGCAGAGGGAACCCAGCTTTCCAATACTGCGGGAGCAGGGCGTGCAGCCCTCCCAAAAGCAACCCTGCACCATTCACGAGCCTTAGAATGGTTCGCAGTTTCCAACCATTAAAAAAAAAAAACTCCTTCTAGTCAGGTGCGGTGGTGCACACCTGTAATCCAGGTACCCAGGAGGCTGAGGCAGGAAGATTGCCAGTTCAAGGCCAGCCTGAGCTACACAGAGATTCTGTCTCAAAAAGAAAGGGAAAGAAAAGAAAGTTGCCACTGTTACTTATTTTGGGTAAAAACTGCAAAAAAAGTAAACATCTAGAAATTAGAAATGATCACATAAATTATAGCTACCCTGAGGAATGTTAGCTGCTAAAAACCCTGTTCTGTTGGATCCGGCTGAGTCACCCCTGGGTGCATTTGGAAAGATCTGAAGATATGGACCATGGCGATCCACGTTTATGGCAGGCTAATTCACAGCAGCTACACTCGGGGAGCAGCCTCAAGGCCTGGCCACATAAACACGCTGGTAAACAACTCGGCCATGAAAAGGAAGCAGTCATGTGGCCTGCAGAAATGGATGGAACCAGACACCATCACACCAAGTGAAGTCCGTCAGACATGGAAAGTCAAATATTTATTGCATGGTTTCCAGTGCTTAGGAGGCTGAGGCAGGAGGAATGCCATGGGTTCGAGGCCAGCCTGGGCCACCCAGTAAGTCCAAGGCTAACCTGGACTACAGACCAAGACCCTATTTCAAAAAAAACAAGAGCACACCAACACCGGCAATTCCGAGGACTTTTAAACTAAGAGTCAAGAAGCTGAGCTTCAGGACTGGGAGTACGGCTAGGCAGGGAAGCGCCTGCCCACATGCATGGCCCCTGGGTTCTGTCCCACAAACAGCATGAACAAACCCTGAGGCATCCATAGAGTGGTACCTGCTGCATTTTCCTTTATACTCTTCCATGCATTTAAATATTTCATGTGAGACAAGCTCTGGCTATGCAGTCCAGGCTGGCTCTGCACACACAGCAGCCCTCCTGCCTCAGCCTCCAAATGGTGAGATTACAAGTGTGCGCCACCACACCCAGCTTTATTCTGTTTGAAGCCGATGACAGTTTGACATAACTGAAATAGACTAAGAACAGAAGCCACTGTGGTGGCCCTGCCCAGGACCCGAGCACTCTCAGAGATGGTGTAGCTGGAGACCACGTGCAAGCTCGGCCTGGACAACTCAGGGAGCCCCTGTCTCAAACTGGAAGGGAGCTGGAGACGCGGCTCAGCGCGAAGGCCCCAGGTTCGACCCCCAGTACCAAAGGGAAATGGAATTTACTCGGCTGACGACAGGCAGAAGGAAGCTGGACTGAACATTCCGACACCACCAGGAAGAGGACGGCCAGGAGGTGACCTGTGTCTGCAACAGAGATATGAGACTCAAAGAGACCGCGCTGAGACTCCAGGAAAGGTTCCAGGGACACCTGCCAAGTCCACGGGACCAAAACGGCAGCTCTGTGCGGAGGGAAGAGGCTTCAGGAAGGTGGAGGGGGGCCAGAGGGTGGGAGTCCAGGGAGGAGCAGGTGGTGAGGGGCAAGGGCGAGGCGGGGAGGGGCCCACACCTGGGTCCCCGATACTCAGAGGCTGAGGCGGGAGAAAAGAAGCGAGGGAGGGGAAGCAAAGAATAAGGAAAAAGAAGATCCCGTGGGTCAGCAGAGAAAGCTACAGACCGAGGACCACAGAGAGCAGCCCGGGGTGTGTGCAGACCAGAGCTAGGTGCAGCCCGCTGGCCCTCTCCGGGCCCTTCTCCTCCCCTGCTCGTGAACAGGGGTGAGGGGGGTGAAGGGGGACTCAATGCTCCAGCTCACAGCTGTGAGGTCACGGGGGTGGCTCCCATCAGGCCTGCAGGCAGGCATGGGCTGCACACCACACACAGCCGGCCCCTCGCCCTGCAGGCACACCAGCACCTCACCCTAAGGGTCAGGCCTGGAAACAGCCTCATCCAGGGAAACGTCTCCCCGTCCTCAGCGGTTACCCCAGGAGCCAATCCGGTGACTCTAGGTGGGGTGCTGCCAAGCGGGGCTCTGCTGCCTCCTTTAACTCGGAGACTTAAGCAACTGCCGCAGGCCATGGCGCTAGCGAGTGGCAAAGAAAATGAGACACCAGCGGTGAGGTGACCAAAAACTCAGACTCATGATACACTGCTCTTCTGGATGAGACCTGGTGCAGCGGCCACAGGCTGTCCTGGTGAGGAACACAGCCGCTCAAATATCTGGCTAGCAGCATTCTGGGAGGCTGAGGCAGGAGGATAGCAATTAGAGCCCAGCCTGGGCAACTTAAGGATTTAGCAAGACCCTCTCTCAATAAAAAATAAATAACATAAGAAGGGCTGGGGATGTAACATGTAACCCAGTGTACAGGCCCCAGGTTCAAGCACACTATTGGAAATTTTTTAAAAAATCATTCCATAATCTGATAAAACTAAACTCTTTTACTGACATGGTTGTACAACTTACTATTTCAGTTTTGTTTTTAGAGACGGAGTCTCACTGTGTAGCCCAGGCAGGCCTTGAACACACATTGATCCTCCTGCCTCAGCCTCCTGAATGCTGGGATTACAGAGGCATGCCACCACCCAGCTATTTTTGACTACGTAATATTTGTACAGATTTGTGAAGATGTTTAGTAGCATTTTCAGCAAAATGATTAATACTATTTAGTTTTTGTTTTGTTTTGTTTTGAGATAAGATCTTGCTATATAGAGTAAGACTTGTTTTGAACTTACTGTGTACCCAGGCTGGCCTCCAACTGGTGGTGACCCTCCTGTCTCAGCCTCTAGTGTTGGAATTACAGGAATGTGCTACCACACACAGCTAATACTATTTAGTAAGATGTGGGAAGCCGCCTATGAATGGCGCCCATTTCCTGCTTCCGGGTTCTTCCCGGCCTGAACAAGCCCGCCAAATTGTCATATCTGCCCAGTTACCCGTGACGCTAGCCTATCAGCTTGTTAGGCGCGCTTCTCTGTGATTGGATACTGCTTCCCTTTATAAGAGGTTGTTCCTGCCCCCAACGGCGGAAGAGGAAGCAACACCGAGGGTGGCGGACCTTGTCAGGTCCGGTTCGCTGTACGTAATAAAGTTTGAGAGCTGATCCTGCTCGAGTTTGGTCTCCTGTCTCCCGAGGCTCCGGTCATCTGGTGGCCCCCGTACGGGGAATAAAAGACTCAGCGACGTGCCTCTTCGGCCGGGAGGTGCGATTGCTGTTGCCTGCGGTACGACGGAGGACCTGGCCCAATAACAACGGAAGGCCGCGAGCACCTCTTCTCTTCACCCTGATCAGCTACGTGAGATACAGCGGTTCCCGGGACAGGTGAGTACTGGGTCACCTGGGTTGGGTGGACGCACCTAACAGATTTTGAGCGCCACACGAGTGGACGCCGGTTTTTTTTTCTTTTCTTTTCCCTTTGCATCTGTTTTGCTTTCGCTTCGCTAATACAGCCCGACAGGCTTTTGAGCTCGATCGGAATGCTCAGAGGAGCCCGGAGCCACTGCCGATTGTGGGTCTCCGGAGGACCCTCAGGGCTCTAATTCTGATTCAGATTCGGAAGGCTCAGAAGAGGAGGTCGTCTTTGCTAAGCATGACCCTCCTACACCGTTAAAAGAGGAACTTAGGGCTCGGGAAGATAAAAAGGGGAACCAAACACCACCCTGCCCGAGCTACTCCGCCTTACGGGAAGAGCTTAAGCCCTTCCGCCCTTTGGCAAGTTCGCGACCCAGGGTCGCTCCCTTCAGGGCGCCAGGCCCCACTGCACGCCGTGGCCGGAAGAGGAGTTGCTCCCTGGGCTGCCACCACAACCTATGGCACCGCCCTGGTTAGAGGGAGAGCTACTTCCTGGGTTGCCTTCTGCGCCCCCATCTGGGGAGGGAGGAGGACGTTCCTTCCACCAGAGGGTATGGTCGCGGCTTCCCTTTGAGTGTTCCGGTCTCCATGCATTCCCGGTACAAGTAGGAGGCAGGGGAGGAGGAGGATATTATGAGCCCTTAGAAATTAAACAACTTAAAGCTATCAAGGACACAGTTTCAGCTTATGGGCCCAATGCGCCATTTACCATGGCGCTTTTAGAGGCATTGGCAGGTCTGCTTTTAACTCCTGGAGATTGGACCCAGCTGGCACGCGCCTGCCTCTCCCCCGGACAATATTTAGATTGGAAGTCCTGGAATGAGGAATTCTGTGTGGAGCAGGCGGCAGCCAACAGGGAAAATAACCAGAGAGAGTGGAACAGGGATATGCTATTAGGGCGAGGAGCCTTTGAGGAAGATCAAACTCAATACCCTCGCCAGGTTTATGAACAAATTAGCCGCTGTGGCCTCCAGGCCTGGAGACGGCTGGCTGGAAAGGGAGAACATACGGGTCACCTTACAAAAATTATACAAGGGCAGGGAGAGCCATTTTCAGACTTTGTGGCCCGCATGCTTGAGGCCGCTAACAGGATTTTTCCAGATGCTGAGGCGGCTCACCCTCTCATAAAACAATTGATTTTTGAACAGTGCACTAAGGAGTGCCGTGATGTCCTAAGAACTAACAAAAATAGGTCCTTAGAAGAGTGGACACGCCTGTGCCGTGAATTGGGTGGCCACGGCCTAACGCCCAAGGGAAGAATATCATTGGCACTCTTTACCATAAATTTTCTCAATTTAAACCACAATAATCATTCCCCTGCCATGGAACATAGCAATCCGTCCCCAACCGACAAAGGGCTGGTTAGATGGAAAGATGTCCTTACAGGACAATGGATGGGCCCGGATCCAGTGATTAGCTGGACCCGAGGTGCGGTTTGTGTCTTCCCACAGGAACCAGGCTGCGAACCGCTGTGGGTCCCGGAAAGATTGACGTGAGCAGTAAACTCCCCACCAGTTCCTGATAAAGCACAGGAGGATAAGCCCGTGGACACAAGTCAACTCGACCCTTCTGGGACCGACGCTCAGCGCCCGAGACCATCTACAAACTAAAATGTCTGGTTTGGAGCTTTTTCTATTCTGTGGGTTCCTATTAATCATGCTCAGATTCCACAGAACCACCACAATATCTTTGGGGTCCTTGGCACCACCCGCCCACATTGGCACCTTTTTCGGTGGCCTCGCCCGCCTCACCCAGGGTTTACACCATCAATCAAACAGTCCTTGATTATGACCCACCCGCTTAACTCCGGTCGACCCTCCATTTCTCTTCCTTCTGTCCCACGATTACCTCTTTTTGGATCCTAATTGCCATGGCTATCCTAGTAGGGCTTGTGGTTATTAAATGCTTGTTAGATCGCCTCATACAAACTCAGCAGCAGGTTAAGATCACAGCTATGGCAGCCATGCAAATGGCAGCAGGTGGCCCATCAGGCCAGCAGGCCGCCACATATCTCCTTCACATTGCAGAACATCAGCTATAAGAGCTGAGTGGGCAAGCCAATGACGGGTAAGACGGGAAAAGCCCTCCCGGTCAACCTAAGACAGGCTCCACTCAGATATACATGGCCTATAAGGCCAGGGGTCCCTTCTGGAGTCAAATTATTGGCATTGAGATGCGAGACCAAGGGTACTGCAGTGCCATCCGCCCCAAAGGTTGGGGGGAAGGCAGGAATGAATGTCTATATGCATCCAGGTTCGGTTCACAAAAGCCTGGCCCTGCGAAAAAATGAACCACTCACCTTGAGCATGGTCCTGGCGCAAGGATATGCACAAAACAGGGTGATGCACAGCAGGGTATAGACCTCTACATTCTCTCATGCCTCGGCCTACAAGGTAGGCCCACTCCTAGGTGTCTAACAGCAACAAGGTCATACACACCTTGGAGGGACCCACAGACCATCCTATTTTAATAAATAAAAAAGGGGGAGATGTGGGAAGCCGCCTATGAATGGCGCCCATTTCCTGCTTCCGGGTTCTTCCTGGCCTGAACAAGCCCGCCAAATTGTCATATCTGCCCAGTTACCCGTGACGCTAGCCTATCAGCTTGTTAGGCGCGCTTCTCTGTGATTGGATACTGCTTCCCCTTATAAGAGGTTGTTCCTGCCCCCCAACGGCGGAAGAGGAAGCAACACCGAGGGTGGCGGACCTTGTCAGGTCCGGTTCGCTGTACGTAATAAAGTTTGAGAGCTGATCCTGCTCGAGTTTGGTCTCCTGTCTCCCGCGGCTCCGGTCAGTAAGAGATGTGAAGCAATGGGAGAAGTTAAGCAACATTCAAACAGACTAGTTATTTAGTAACTAGTGCGGCTCCGGCTCCGGGAGAACTAGTTCTCTAACTTAGAGGTCAGATTATATCATACTTTACATCAATTAAGAAGCCGATCATTCCACTGAGTGGCCAAGAGGGCAGCTCGCAACCAGACCAGTTTTATCAGAGTGGTAAAAATGATTGCAGGCGATGTTCTAATAGTAATAATCCGGCACACTGAAGTCAATATATACAGGCTCCTAATGACTTACGGCGCCCGCGCCCTTCGATAATTGAGGACCAACGACCAGGCCTCCGCCATGACAGGGATCAGCTGCCTGGTAATTAACGATGGGACCAAGTGGAACAATAATCATGTAGTAGCGACAGCAATAAAAATGTCCCAAGGCACTAACATAAGGGCAATAAATACTTTACAGCAGCAATCTAGAACTGCAAAATGGTCTGGGGCAGAGCGAGACGCTGTGAAGCATTAATACCAAACCCCTGCACACGTGAGAGAGGGCAGGATTAATTCCAGGAAAAACCCCTCCCCGCCCACCAAGCTCATGATGTCGCCTCCGGCAAGTGCAGCTGTCACAACAATGGGGAGAGGCCGGCCAGTCTGCAACAGGTGAGGAAACCAGACAGGTACCTTGGCTGTTTGCACCATGAGACATTTCTGAAGATGCATCCTGAAAGCAGAGAGCAGGGCAACCTTGGCGGAGGATGGGGGCAGACAAAGGACATGGGATGGGAGCCCACTGGCTGCTCAGCGGTGGGCCGGGGGATCCATATGTTAACTACGTGTGCACCGAGTGCACCCATAAAGTGTGCTAGGAGGGATCTCTCTGCAGTCAGCAAAGAGACTGGGATCAGAATGCTTCTGCCACCAAGTATTTCAAGCTTCTGATGCTTAAATAATAAAGACCACGACATCAGAACCATGGCAAGGGCGTCACACAGCCTGGGTCTGTCCCTCGGGATCCCGGTGAGCTGCAACTCACTTTGCTGTAACCACAGTCAAAACCAAGGCGAACTGGGTGTAGGGTTCACACCTCTAATTCCAGTGCTCGAGAGGCTGAGGCGGGAGGATCCTGCATCTCAGATCAGCCCATAGGCCTGTCTCCAAGGAAAGAAAAAGCCAGAAAGAGGCAGCGGCTGCTAAACGGATGGAATGAGCGGAGAAAAGCAAATCTCTCCACAAGGCCTGCCTCGGAGGTCCTTTGTCCTGCCATCAGAACCAGGGAGGCAGGCGCCCGATCATGTCACATGTCACAGGGATTACCAAGGGTCTGTGAGAAACTGCCCAGCTCCTGTGCAAGGCGAGGGCAGGGCCCGGGGACTGTCCAGCAGACCAGAGTCTCCACTCAGCAGACCCGAGGACGTGGGGCCAGGACATGACTGGGTCAGGAGTGCTGCTTGGCCAGCACAGGTGGAGGAGCCCTGGGTTCAGTCCCTAGTACCACAAAGAAAACAAGAGGCCGGAACACAGTGCATTCTGTGAGTCAGGTTTGCATGTGAAGCGTCCCCCAAAGCCTCATAGATTGAGGCTCTGGGTCCCATGCTGGGGTGTGCCGGGGGGAGGGGGGCAGGCTGATGGCCGGGCTCCCACCTTCATCCCTGGACCAAGGGCCCTTTCCTCCTCTCTACTCTCCAGCTGCGGACAGTAAGAACCTTTCCTGGGCCACCCTTTGCGCCATGGTGCTTTTCTGCCCCACCACAGCCTAAAGGTAGAGCTGACCATGGACTGGAGCCTCTGACACCCTGAGCCAAGGTGACCCTCAGCCTCCTTTAGGGCTTTTCTTGGGTACCCGGCCACAGTGACAAACAGCTGATTAACACACTACGTAAGGGCTGCTTCCCACCCATATCACACAAGGGGCTCCCTTGAGGAGGGCTAACCCGAGGTGCGTACCAAGGAGCCTGTTGTTTAAGTAGAGAAGCTTTTCATCCCTTCATTCTGTAATCAGTGCCCATTCCTCAGCGCCCACTACGTGCCATGCGCTCTTCTGGGTGCTAAGGGACGAAGTGGTCAGCAAAACAAGGTCCCCCAGCCAAGCAGGCTGACGCGGCCTGTAATCCCAGACACTGGGCAGGCTGAGGCCTTGAGCCCAGGAGTTGAAGGCAAATCTGGGCAACACGATGGGAACCATATCAATAAGGAAAAATGTCCTGACTTACTTTTTGCTGAGTCGAGGATCCAAAGGAGGATGTTGTGCTCCATACACAGGCTGGATACTAAAAGTGAGAGAAAAGAAAGGAGCCAGTCATTAGGAAATAGAATGGGCCTGCTGAGTACCATCCGGCTACAAAACTGGATGGAACCTTGGGGAAGAAGTCACCTCCAGGAATGGCTCCATCCAAGCCACACCCCCAGCAAGCTGCCCTTGGAAGAAAGGGTCCCATAATGTTCCATTTCCCCAGGGCACTGCTCGTGCCCTTACCAGGCTCTTAGGTACTCTGTAAACAAACCACTACACAACCTACTAGAGAAACACAAACTCTGAGAAGCAAATGATACTATTTGAATATGTTTTAAAAGTTTCCTAGGCAGGCTGGGGATTTAGCTCAGCGGCGTAAGCGCCTGCCTTGCAAGCAGGCAGTCGTGAGTTCGATCCCTGGTACCGATAAAAACAACAAAAAAAAAGTTTCCTAGGCAGGGCTGGGGATTTAGCTCAGTGGCATAAGCACCTGCTTGGCAAGCCCGAGGTCATGAGTTCGATTCGATCCCCAATACCAAAAACAAAGTTTCCTAGGCAGAGTCAAAAGGCAAAAAGAAATAAGACTGAAAAAAACTTTTAGGAAAGGTTTGGCTTAGAGAAAGAAGACTCAGACACATTGAAATTAAAGCACAAACAACCAGAATAACCCATAGGGGCCACTGATTTGCACTATAGCATTTATAAATACCCTAAGACGAGTATACAAACTCTCCAAGGCCACGAGCCATTTTCTTTTTTTGAGAAAGTCTTGCTATGCAGTTCAGGCCAGCCTTGAACTCTCAGTGATCTTTGTGCCTCACCTCACAGGCTGGTGCCACCACACCCAGCTGCCATCATTTTGGTAAAACATAAAATCAGGGGGAAATGAGGCAGGGAGATCTCAACAGACCAGTTAGGTTAGTTGACTGGCCAGAAAATTAAGACACTCCTTAGATCTCCGGAAAGAGTGTGCCACCTGCCAGTAGTCCGTGCAGAGCAAAAGCAAACCTAATTATGCAGGCTTTCAGGCCAGGCCTGGCAATTACCCATGAAGGGAATCTCCACACCGCAGCCAACAGCTACCTTTTACAGGTGTCAGCCTGGCTGCTGGTGCACCTGGGAGGGGAAGCTAAATGAGGGCCCTCTGCAGACCGATCAGAGCCCAGACTGGATTTGTTAACATATTCCTCAAACAAGCCCCGGTGGCTCTGAACCTGGAACACTGTGTAACAGCCCAGCTTACTCCCTCTCAAAATAAACAGGCAAAAAGTTAGAAAAGGAAGGGAAACGGAGGTGACCAGAGACTGAAGGAGCCCGAGGAGCGAGGCGCCCCAGGCCCTGAGGGTCACTGTTCGCCCCTCAGCCCAGGCCTCCCACTTGCCTGCACAAAACTCAGTTGCGGGAGGGCAGACAGCACCACCTCTCAGACGCACACCGCCACTGAGTCAGGCCAGGCTCTTGCCTTCCGTGGGCCACCTTCCCATTTCTCGCATCTCTTTCCAAAGCTGCAACACTGCCTTCAAATTCTACACTCCCAGTGTGGCTCTTCCTGTCCTGCATCCAATCCACTGGCCTGCACCCTCTGAGACCCTCACGAATATAAATCAGCACTTACGTATTTTTTAATAAGCTATACTTTTTAAAATGAACTAGATTTGGGTAGCACTATAACAAATGCTCAGATAGGTGCTCAACGCCTAGTTTAAAAATAAGACCTGAAGCTGTGTGTGGTGCCGCACACTTGTAATCCCAGCACTTGAGAGGCTGAGGCAGGAGGGTCATTGTGAGTTCAAGACCAGCCTGGGCTACAAAGAGCTCTAGGCCAGCCTAGACTGCATAAGGAGATCCTGTCTCAAAAAGACAAAACCAAATTTTTTTAAATACATAAATAGAAAATAAAAATAAGACTTGAGGTCAGGTGCGGTAGCACACACCTGTGATCCCAGCACTCAGAAGGCTGAGCCAGAGGATCGCAGTGAGTTCAAACCCAGCCTACGCTACATAGCATGACCCTGTCTCAAAAGAAAAGTACCTGTTCTATTGAAAGGAGCATTTCCATGTGTATAACCCTAAACAATACATATGTCTTATACTTTAAAACCTTTATGTAAATATCATCTGCACTGATTTGACTGTAAATCATTTTGCTATTTTAAATACTACTTCAAGATTGGCTATCTGATCTTTAACAAAAGGTGTGGTTTGTTTGTTTGTTTTTGAGCCAGGATCTTGCAGCAGTCTAGGCTGCTCTTGAACTCACTATGTTGCCCCAACTGGCCTTGAACTTGTGGCGATACTCCTGCCTCAGCCTCCCACGTGCTGGGATTACAGGAGTGAGCCACCAGGTGCGGCCAGCTTTTATTCTATCTTTACTTGGATTGACACTCGGTGAGTGTGGGGTTCTATGGGGTACAGTGTAGCATCTCACTGCCCACAAAGCCATCGATACTGTGGTTGGCTGCATTGCTAGTCAAACCCAGGCCTCAAGCAGGACAGGGAAACACTCTCCCCGCAGTTCCACCCGGCTCCCTGCACCTTTTCCCGCTTCTCAATTTTTCAGCTCAGCAAACTGTGTACACCCAGCATTACTTTTCGGGGTTCTGAATACAGAAGTAACATATGCTTAGGGGGAAAACCTGGAAAGTCGATTTCACACAGCGTCCCCACCAGGGAAAGCTGCAGGCCACGCACATTTCCCGCTTCTGGGAAGCTGTGTCTTTTTCTGCAGCGCCGGGCCACCTGGCAGAGAGTGTCACGCTGCGAGAGTGACTACAAAGCCCAGGCTGTGGCGAGGCCAACTCCCACCACGCCAGACTGGTGGCCACACAGCCACCCTGAGCCAGCTGCCTTGGAGAGGATAGGCTCTGTGGGACGTCCTGCCTCCCGAACGTCCTGCTCTGTTGTGACAGCCAAAACCTGGGCCGGAAACATCAACAGGTGTTTGGCGCGGACAGGGGAGCTAAAGCAAACACAAGAGCAGAGCTGTCCGGTTTAAAGCCAGGCGAGCTGGCAACAGATTTAGGTTCACGCTTGCATGTGGAAGGCTGCCAGGGCTGGGGCTCTGCTTGCTCTCAGCGATAATTAAGCAACTTCCAGTCGATTATGGTCTCCGTGAGGACACCTCCGAGCCAAGGCGAGGCTGCCATGCGCCTGCCCAGACAGGCTGGGCCCGTCACACTGAGGAGTCTACTATCAGATTCAGCCTCGAGGTGACCAACGACAGAGGTGGTGTCAGCTGAACACATCCGAGGGCCTAAGTCCCTCAAATCAGCCACTTTCCTCAACTTTTTTTTTCTTTTTTTTTCTGGCTGCCCCCAGGGTGGAGCCCAGGACCCTAGCACACACTAGGCAAGTGCTCTGCCACTACACCTGTCAATTTCTCTTAATTAATAAGACTTTTTTGGTAATAAACAGTTTGAGCCCAGGCCTGGAGACCCAGCCCATGATCCCAGTACTCTGGGTGGCTGAGGCAGGAGGATCTCAAGTTTGAGCCCACACTGGGCAACTGCACAAGACCCTGGCTCAAATTTAAAAACTAAAAAGGGATGGAGGTAAGTTCAGGGCAAAGGCCCTGGGATCAATCCCAGAACCAGAAAATACTCCCACAGCCACCACTGCTGCTACTACTACACACAACAACACAAATCACTGTGCTCCTAGCAAGAAAAAAGAGGAAGAGCCAGGCTGCCTCTGCTTATATGTGTCTCACCGGAAGTCCCCCCACTGCATGAGCTGCAAAACCTGCGTGTTTTAAGCCCAGCAGACAGAGACTGAAGAAGGGCGGCAGTACTGGGAAGAGCACTGGACCCCACGGCTTGGGCCAGGCCAGGCCCTGACTGGCCCGGCCTCAGCTCAGCAATCGTGGCCTCCCAAGGCTCGAGTTGTTTGATTGCACAACACTGCCATGCTCCCGAGCCAGCCAGTGGCTACTTCCCAATGAGCAAAGGATACCCCGCTTTGGGGTGCCCGCAGGCCCACGCCTGTGCCGGCCACGCAGACGCGCTGGAGAGAAGAGGAGGTGCTTTCACGCTCAGCTTCAGGACCCACGGGAGCCCTGAGGAGATGGGGCAGGAAGTAGTTAAGTCCTTCACCCTAAAACCTGGCTTTTGCCGGATGAGGCTGAACTCCCACTGTAACCCCAGCACTGGGAAGGCTGAGGCAGGAGAACTGAGAGTTTGAGGGCGGCCTGTGCAAAATAGCAAACCCTGTTCTAAAAAAGGCCCAGTGTAGTGGCGCACACTTGTAACGCGGGCACTGGGGAGGCTGAGGCGCGCTGGGAGTTTATTTTGGCTTTTCTCCAGAGACACCACCATGCCCACCTGGTCCTGTCCCTTAAATCAGGACCTCGGAGGTGACAGCTACTTGGGTCCTCTCTTCTCTCACTCCCTGAAGTGAATGATTTACCAACCCTACCTCCCCGACCCCCCACCCCCACTTCCGCCTGCACCAGCACTGGCCTTCTCTCCAGCCAGGGTTTCCAGGACAGAGCCAGTGCCACCTGGTCGCTTCCCACAAGCACTTGTGCGGCGTTGCAGGGGGTCTGGGTGTTGGAGGTACTACGATGTGTGTAGAAGGCTGTTTGTCCCAATCAGTGGTGGCCTTCCTGGCTTGGGGTACATGTCTTACCATCCCTGGAGGTCGCCCAGCCAAGCCGTCTTCCTTGGGGCAGCAAGCAATACTGGGGGGCCCGAACCCGGGGTTCTGTGCCTTACCCACGAGAGACACCCTAGGCCAGAAGTATGTATTTTATAAACATGTATCTGGAGGAGGCACACACCAGACAGCTTGCTTTCTTGCTTTTTTTTTTTTTTTTTTCCGTCTTTTTGAGACAGTCTCGCTATGCAGTTCAGGCCAACGTTGGGCTAGCTTTACAGCCCAGGCTGGTCTCAAACTCCCTACAATCCTCCTGCCTCAGCCTCCCGAGTGCTGGGATTACAGGAGTGCACCAGCACACCCCGATATGCCCACCAGGTTTCTGTGAGCTCCCCAGCAGGACTCCTAGGGCCACGAAGAGTCCAGGCGAGGGCTGTCACACACCTGCCCAGCATGCTTCCGCTCTCAGCCCAGCTCCGAAGACCTCTCCCACAACTCAGAGTCCCCCTTCGGCGCCCTCTCCCACCACGAAGGCCAGGGCTTAGGGGATGTGGATGGGAAGCCTGCAACAAGGCTGAAGATGGTCAAGAAGGCCTAGCCGGAGGCTGCAACAGGCGTCCAGCAAGCAGGGCTCGACCTGCCTCTGAGCGGAGGGCACAGGTGCAGACAGCAAGAGAGCTGGGGCTGGGGAAGCAAGCCATCGAGGTGTTGTCCGGTCAGGATCCTTCACCTGCCGCAGGCTCCTCTCCGGGCTGCCCAGGGGGCACTGCCTGAGCCCTGCAGAGCCGCTGCCTGGCCCACACCCGCGGGCTGGGAAGCTGGTAAAGGGGTGCCGGCGATGTGCGCTCAGTGAGCCCGCGGGTGACCCACTGAGGGTTGAGATCGCTTTTAAAAATCATATCCCACGGCACTGCAGAGCCGCTGACAGACACACCCTCTCCCCGTGTCTCCATGAACCCTCAGCTCAGGACTCACCCTGGGCCTGGCACCCACTGGGGCCGCCAGCCACACCAACCAAAGCTACTGCCTCCATTTACCCTCTGGAATGGTCGGAAGGGGTGGGAGTGGGGTGGCTGGATGGCCCTGTTTTTTGGGGGTTTTTTTGTATTGGAAATCAAGCTCAGGACCTTGTGTTTGCCAGGCAGGAGCTTGTGTATGCCCCCCCCCCCTTACAGACAGAGGCTGCAGCACTGAGAGGTTAATTAGCGCCCCCAAAGTCATGCAGCTGGAACCTGGCAGAGCTGATCTAGAACTAGGCAGCAGGGGGTTCCAGCACCTGCATTCTTATCTGCGATGGCACACGCTGACCCAAACTTCAATGTATGAAGTATGTGGGGACAAGCGGCTTTTTGTTTGTTTCGGGTTTTTTTTTGAGACTGGGTCTGGTTTATTTTGGAGGCTGGCCTTGACCTTTACTAAGTATCCCAAGCTGGCCTCAAACTAATAGTGATCCTCCTGCCTCAGCCTCTCGAGTATTGGCATTCCGGGTGTGCACCAAAATGCCCAGCTATAGAGGCTCTTAGGAATAATTAGAACTTCAGAAGATGTTTCTTTCCAGCAGATTAGCACAGGCACTCACATATACTCAAAAGAACAGAAAACATCTCCACAAAAAAACCATCCCATGGGCCTCACCCCACCCCATAAGCCACCACCACCTTCAGAGGACAGGAGGCCTCTCCCCATCAGGGGAGCATCAGTGAGCCACCCCACACCTCTGTCACCTGGGGAACCTCAGATTGGAGGAACTCAGGGGCCCAATCCCCTGTACCACGGGCCAGGCAGCCATTGTAGGAAGCACCCAGGACTCAGCAACCAGCTGCTGGGGAGGAACACAGGAAGATGTCAAGACGAAGGAGCGGGGTACAATCTCAGACCCCCAGCCCACTCAGAACAAGTCCAAGAGACACAGACACAAAAGAAATTAGAAGTCACACACCTGAAATTTCTGAAATGATAGCAAGTGAAGGAAAGAGACAACTTCGTGCTCATAGTTTGATAACTTGTGCCCATCTCTGGTAGTCAGAGCAAGTATTTAGCGGAGAACAAGGAGCAACGTACAGTAACTATTGTTGATTTCCTACTGTCTGGTTTTGAAATTCAAGATCACTCTTTGTTTTGCTTTATTTTATTGTTTGGTTTTTATTCTCTTTAAAATTAAAAAAAATCCTATGAACATTCACAGGAGTATTATTCATAGTAGCCAAAAAGTGGAAAGGACCCAAATGTCCATCAGCTGATGACTGGTAAACAAACTGCGGTTTCTACATAATGAACTCTCCGCTGTGCGCTGTGCGCTGTGGACGGAAAAAAGTATTGACCCACGCTGCAGCGGGGTTGAGCGGAGAAATGTTGTCAGTAAAAGAAGCCAGGTACAAAAAGGCCTCGCACCCCTCCATTAATATGAAATGTGCACCGTAGGCAAATCCGCAGGAACAGAAAGCAGATTAACAGTTGCCAGGCTCTGGAGAAGGAGGTGAAGGGAAGCAGCTGTCTTGGAGCATACAGGACAGTTTTCCATGGTTAAAAAAAAAAAAAGGTCTGACACTGGTGGTGATGTGTGAACAAAACCATCCATACTTGAGGTAAATACACTAAGGGCCACTGAATTATACACTTTAAAGAGGTGAGGTATATAGTATGTGAATTACACGTACATTTTTTTATTTTTGGTAGTGCTACTGGGGGTTGATCGCAGGGTCCTTCCACTGAGCTGCATCCCCAGCCCTTCTTTTTGTTTTGTTTTTTTGAAACAAGATCTCACTCTGCAGTTCAGGCTGGCTTTGAACTCACTATGAAGCTCAGGCTGGCCTCAAACTTGCAGTGATCCTCCCGCCTCAGCCTCCAGAATGCTGGGATTACAGGAGTATGTCCAGTTTACATTATTTCTAAAAAGAATGATTCATTCTATACTTGGCTATGTATTTAACAGAATTCTTATTTGTCATCACCATGGTTGCTGGATCATGACCAAAGAAACTGAAAGCAGCCTGCCTTCACTTTTGATTTTTCACTTTTCACTTTGCAAAGAAAGCAAGTTTCACTTTTAGGTTGCCCTGAACCTAGAACAGGGGCATGTTGTCATTTCGCTACCCAAGAAAGTTTTTCTTCTCCAAGACTAAGTCCAGGTACACAAGTTCTATTGTTAAGGAAAGGTAACATTTATTTTATCTTTTTTTTTTTTTTTTTTTTTAAAGAGACAAAGTCTATGTAGTTCAAACTGGCCTTGAATTCACTGTATAGTCTGGGCTGGCCTCACCCTCACAACAATCCTCCTGCTTCAGCCTCCCAAGTGCAGGGATTACAGGCAAGCACTACCACGTCCAGGTAATGTTTTCTTTAAACTAGAGTACCTTCCCATCTAAAAGGACCTCAGTTTTCTGCCATAACCAGGAGCTCCTAGGGTTTTGCTGCTAAAGCACACAGCTGAACAATATCTCTTTTCAACAAGCAAGGTAATAAAAACTATTATGAATTGTGGCAGTATTCTAATCCCATAAGCATGAATGAGATAACCAGTACTGGGCTAAGGGTCTGAGAAAGTCTTTCAAATGTTTACTTGCTCCAATAATAACAGTAATCTTTATAATTACTATTTATTGAGCAGCCATAATGTGCTAAATAAACACCTTGCTAGATTCTTTATCAAGAGGTGTTTCGCTCTGTCCTGACAATAACTCTGAAGAAAGCAGTCTAACTCCTCATTTTATACGTAAGACTGGGCCTAGCCAGATGAAGGCAATTATTCGTGCTCAGTCATGAAGGTAAGAGAGCCCCAACAGTAACCAAGTCTTCCCAAACTCAAAAGTTCTCTCTTGTATCCCCCTATAGTATTCAAAATGAAAAAGAAAACCAAGGACTTAAAAAAAGTTAAAAAGATCCTTCTTCCTATGGCATAAAAGCAGTGCTGTGTTTCTTCTGCTGTTCCTTTAGTCCAACAGAAGAAATGTAGAAAACCAAAGACAGAAAATACAACCAGCAGTCGGAAGGCACCGATGAAGCCTGGTACCGTGCCGCACACCCGTGATCCCAGCACTCCAAAGGCTGGGCAGGAGGATCAATGTGAGTTCAAGGCCAGGTTGGACTACACTGCGAAACCCTGTATGAATACAGAAAGAAAAAGAGGGAGAGAGAGAGAGATAGGGGAAAGCAGGCAGGCAGGCAGGAAGAGACGGCCAGGCCAGGCCTACATCTCCTATAGGGCTTCCTGACACAGTGGTTTCCTCATTGATTCTGATTACGATCTTAGGATGTCAAAACTTCACAATCTCTCCATGGAAAACCCCAGAGAGAGAGAACAGTTAGTCCAACTGGAGGGCTCACTAGACCAGGAAGGAAAATGAATCAGATGGCAGGAAGTGGGGTGTGGGGTGCTTATCTGAAAACACAAAACATCTTTAGCACTTGAATTAACACTATAATTCCACATCACTTTCATCTGAGCTATCTTGTGCTCCCCTTTTATTTTATTTTAGGTTCTTAGTGACAGGTTCTCATTATGCAGCTCAGGCTAGCCTGGAATTCACTTATCATTAGCCTAGGCTGGCTTTGAATTTGTGATGATCTTCCTGCCTCAGCTTCCCAAGTGCTGGAATTACAGGTGTGTGCCTGGTGGCTACCTCTTTTATTTTAATGTTTTACTAAAAGCTGATTCCCACCCTATCCTCCATGTCTTACAGAATCTCAGATAAAGCATAGGTGACATCCCCTGTACTGTTTCTCTCTCACAAAAGAAATAAACGAATAAAGCACAAGGACAGAAGACTGTCCCAGAAGGAAAAAACCTAAACCAATAAGGAAAGTAACATGCATGGACAAAATCAAACATGAATTCTATCACTAAGTAGTTTGTGGCCAGCAGAAATCTAAATTCCTAACTGAAACACACTGCTTTTACTTCTCAAGCCTCTGCCCAAAGCAAACTGTAACTGTAACAACAGCACGGCTGGACCTTGCTAACAGTGTCAGAGCACACTAAGAAGGCAAGAAAAGTCAAAGAAGGCAAGAATTCGGTGTATTTGCACAAAAACAGCAGGAGAGGAAGAGCTGATTTTTGGGTGGCCAAATCCACAGAAAATGTCCAAAGATTCTGTAGCTATCCTGCAAGAATTCCTGATGGGGGAGGCCAACTCGAGATAAAGTAAGATCAGGCTAAAGAACCGCTCTCACTTTTCCCTTCTCGCATCCCTGAAGGCAGCCCTAGAGCTGCCACCATGCCCCTCGGCAGTCCAGGCAGATTCCTGCTTGCTGACCCCGGGCGCGGGGCAACCACCTATTCTGGATGAGGACCCCCGTGAACGAGAACTGTCTAAAAAGTAGGGAGCACGTCTGGGACGGGCCTCTGAGGCCAGGACCGGCACAGGCTCTTCGCTGGACCCATGACCCCGGCCGCCGGGTCTTCGGCCACCTCCCCGCCGAGGTCACCCCCCGGGACCTCCGCTCCCCGACCCGGTCTGCACCCCACACCCAGTCGTCCTCCTGCTCTCTGCTTGACAGCTGTCCTGCAGCCGCCAGGCAGCCCAACTTCCGCAGCCCGGGTCCTCCCAAAGCAGTCTTCCAGCCTCGGCGGCGCCCCAGGCCCACGGAATTTAGGGATCAGGACCCGCGAAGGTTCGGTCCAAACCCCTCTCCCTCTCGGCGTCCTGAGCTCACCTCCCCGGCAGCTTGGCGCTCCTCTTCCAAAACTGCTTGCTGTTCTCGGCGGCCATGGCTCTGGCCCGGGGAAGGCCTGGTAGTCGGGCCAGTGCGGGGTGCCCGGCCAGAGGCCCCCACAACCCCACAACCCCACAACCTGAGGGCCAACCCAGGCCGCTTCCCCGCCGCGAGTCACCCGCTCCCAGCTCCTGGGGGTGCCATCTTGGATGTGGGCAACCCCCTACCCAGCGCCGCTGCCATTGGTGGGTTCGTCGGGCCGGGACGGGAGAGCCAATCAGAAGCCGGAATCCTGCAGGCCGCTGAAGCCAAAGGCAACGTCAGGGGTTGGGCGCACAGGTGGACCTGGAAGGCGGAGCTTGGATAGGCTGGAGGCGGGGCTGAAAGTTCCTCTGCAGAAAGGGGAAAAACAGGTAAAGAAGGGAACTTAGGGGAAGGAAAAAGAGAAGCTGTGTCCTCCGAGGCAGCTGAAGGTTCTGACTGTAATATTTTTTGAAGGGAGAGTATATACGTATACATCCTTGACTAAAAGGAAGGACTCTAATGATGACCGTGGCCCATTTCTAACATCTCGCTGTTAAAAAGACACCGTGGTTAGTACCCTTCCCATCCTCCTTTCCGTGAGATCCCAATTTTGAATTTTTTCTGAGAAAGAAGAGGGCTCCTAAAGTCCAAGGTTGGGAACTGTTCAACATCTAAACCGTTGGTGCTTCGAATTGTCCCTCTCCGTGGGCTGCGATGTGGTGAAAGAAAGGATTTGTGTTGTGAGTGAAATTCACGCAGTGAAACCCCTGTTTTTGCCTACTTTCTGACGGTAAGAACCTGGATGCTGAAAAACTGTTTAAAAAATATGCTTATAGCTGGGCACGGTGGCGCATGCCTGTAATCCCAGCACTTGGGATGCAAGAGGATTGCTGTGAGTTCCAGGTCAGCCTAGGCCACAAAGTGAGTTCAAGACCAGTTTGAACCATATAGTGAAATCCTGCCAAAAAAAAAAAAAGGTGCTTCTTTTTTCCAACCAATTCAGATCAAGTATCATTTCTTGGTTTGTTTTTGAGACAGCGTCTCTGTGTAGTTCGGGCTGGCCTCAACCTTGTGGCAATCCTCCTACCAGCCTCCCGGGGTGCCGGGATTACAACCATGTATGACCATGTCCTGTTATGTTTTTTAAAAAACTTTTTTTTGAGGACATTGAATACATCTATGGCATAAATCACGAAGATGAAAGACGTGCCTCTCCCTTATATCCTTAATTTCCCTTACGCGTCTATTATAAATCTTTCACCTTTGAATTTACTTTAAAACTAATTTTGACCAGAATGAGCTCTAATATTAGCATTTTGCATCTTTCACTGTCTTGTTGGTGATTTGTGGTCTCCGAGGCTGTGTTCTGTGATGATCTGGCAGAGATGGGTGGACTCTGCAGTCCAGCTTGTTTCTGTCCCAGCAAAGGACAGAAAAGGTAGGAGGCCGGTTGTCCCCGCCCCTTTCTGGGTTGCTGCTTTTTCTGAGGATTAGAGAATATTTGGCGTTGTCCTGTTTGAGGATTCTTTTATGTGCCCTCCAATTTGCCACCTTTCTACATAGACATTGCCCCCATTTTCAGGCTTCTTTTGTCCCTAATTTCACTATTGCAGGGCTGTAGAAAAGGGGCTGTTTTGCTCTCTGAGTCTCTCATGGTCCCACAGACTTTTACCTTACCTTCTTTACATCATTGAACAAAATGAAAGTCCCCCCAGTTCATCACTGTCCCTGCCTGATTCCTCTTTTGTGTGGGACACAGTGGCCAGCCCTGCCCACTGAGCCTTCAGAGAGGTGTCCTGAAATTGCTCTGAAGCTGATATTTTTGTCTTTATTCTGGATGACCAGGCTCTCAGAGCTTTGGAAAAGCTAGGGTCTTAAAGGAACCATTTGCTTTGACATATAGATCCCAGCCTTCAGTAGCAGTAGGCAGCTGACTTTGCTGTCCTGTAGCTGTCACCTGGATTGTCTTCCTCTGTGTGAGCTGTCTGATGTATGGCTACGCGGCAGACACTTGTCACTTTCCACTTGCGGCACGCAGCTTTAGAACTACTCCTGAAGTCGGGTGTGAGGGAGCACACCTATCATCCCAGCACTCAGGAGGCTGAGGCAGGAGGATGGTGATGAGTTCAAGGCCAGTTTAGGCTACAAAGCAAGACCCTATCTCAAAAAAGAAGCATAAAAACAATCACCTATGAGATGCCAGGAGGCATACTTAGCATTGCCTTGCCCAGACTGTTGTATTCCACTCAAAAAACAAGGCCCCATGATGAAAAACGGGGCAAGACCCCAAGATGACAAACGGGGCAAGACATCCTTTTAAAAGAAGTGCTTTTATTTTAGCTGGCCCAGCGACACAGTGCAGATGGAATTTGCAAAGCTGTGCAACTGAGTTAGAGTTTTGACTGATTTTTATAGTTCATTTATGATTAGATCATTGATCATTAAGTACATAGTGATGAGAAATAGAAATAAGGTGGGCCTTTGTTCCCCTTTGCTTGAGGTCAGACGCATTTCACAGTGGGTGGTTAGCCAGTTCATAGCCCTTGGTCTGCCAATTCCAGGAACATTTGTCTCTCATAAAGGGAACAATGGTTGACACAGCATCATTTGTCTCTTACAAGGGTAACAAAAGTTGACATAGCACACAGGTCACTAAGGTGGGGGGGGATGACGCATTACAGAACAGCAGAACGATGTGGTCAGTTAATTTATAACTATGTGGTTGGTGCTTGGTTACTAGGGTAATGAGCTCAGTACAGAATGACTATATTACTAATAACTATCTTTTTAAGTAACTATTTTTGTTAATTATCTTTTAATCAATTATTTTAATTTTTAGCATCTTAGTATAACACAGACTAGCCCTCTTACAGTGGTGCCTCAGTTCACGAACTTAGTTCTTTCCATGGTTATAGTTCATGAACTGAGGCCCAGTTATATTCTCATGGGTTTTTTTTCCATATTTTTAAATTTGGCGGGGGGACAAGGTCTCACAGTATAGTTCAGGCTGGCCTTGAACTCACTGTGTAGCCCAGGCTGGTCTCAAACTCACAGCAATTCTCTTGCCTCCACCTCCTGAATTCTGGGGTTACAGGTATATGCCACCACGCCCTGCCCAAAAGTAAGAATTTTGTTTGTTTGCAGTACTGGGGAGTGAACCACAGACTTCTGCTCTGAGCTATATCCCTAGCCCTTTTTACACATCCATTCATAAATTTATTTTAAGGCAGGGTCTCACTAAATTACCCAGGAACTGGATTCGAACTTGCAGTCCTCCTGCTTCAGCCTCCCAGAGTGCTGGACAGCTAAATTAGGTAGAAATATTACAGGCAGTCAGATAGGGCTGGGCCCTTGAGGAAGCCAGTGAGAAGACATCACAGCTGTTGCTGGAGGCACAGCTGTCCAAGGCCAGGTCTCAAGATAAAGGCTGCCCAGAGAGAAGCAATAATTTTAGTTTATATTCTAATTGGCATCACCTGGCCCAGTAAAGGCCAGATAGGTATCAGTTACCCAGGTGGGTGACCATCCCTTCCCCAAAATTCCTTTGTTCTTTCCCTGTACCCTTGCCACATGACCCGCTTCCCTATTGGATCAACATTATCTGGGCGGCTCTGCTTGTAATCTGATTGGTTGACCCACGTTGTACTCACCTCGTGATTTGACTCTATAAAGACATTTTTCCAGTAGTGACCTCAGTGGCAATCCACTCTCAGGTCCCTTCCTGGCTCTCAAGTGATTTATCTCAATCAATCTTTCCCAACTCTTAACTTTTGATGCTCTTTAAAAATTCAGTCTTCGATTTTGGGGGCCACGACCTCGGGCGTACCTACCTGATCCTAGCAGGGTGGGAGTTACATTTTCCCCTGTGTCACCGGGACTGCGGGCGTGCGCCACCACGCGGGGCAAAGAGACCTTCCAGCTTCACCAGGCCGCGCCTGTGCCCAGAGAGAGGGCGGGCAGACCCAGTTGGCTCTCAGAGGCCTAAGCACTTGCCCCAAACTGACCACCCCAGCTGAAATAGGAGCTTTGAGGCTCTGCAGGGAGCCTCCGCGGCCTTGGGGACGGTCCTCCCGCAGGCGCTTCCCCATCCGCTGGGCAGTGCTCCTTTTCCGCAGGCTTCAAAGCCTCCAGCCTGAGTCAGCAGGGGGGCGGTGCCTAAAATTCTGCATTTTTAAGTAAGCAAAAAAGGTGACCCCAGCGGCGACCTCGCTTGATGCTCCCACGTTATGATCTGCGATCCTGGAAGTCATCTCAAAGGTTTGATTATTCCGGAATCTCAATAGGCTCTCCATGTGGCTTGTCTGCGGGTTTTTCTCCTTCATTCAGAGGAGTAAAACAACTTAATAGGGCAAAGCGGCAGAAAGGGAATGAGGTGGGCGCTCGAAAGGCGTCAGCGGACCCCAGCACTTAGAGAAAGATCTTGAAAGAGAAACCCCGAGTTAGAACGGAATAGAGAAAGGAAGACCTGAAGAATAAAGGAGGTCATCTCAGAGCAGGATCTCCAAGAGGGAGATAAAAACAAGGGGGAAACAATGCAGAGGTAAAGAGAAAAGACTCCGGACTTGGAGTGAGACCACTGGTGGACTTTCACCTCAGCAAAGCAGGGGGTGGACAGAAGAGGACCGAGGCGGAGGGCAGGCAGGGCAGGAAATCAGAGGGAGCCGTGGACGGGAAGCACGGGGAGGTGGAGCCCGGTGCAAGGACCGGAGCTTCTGGAGCACACAACAGAGATGGGTGCCTTAGAGAGGCAGAGGAACCGGCAGGAAGACAAGAGGCGGGGTACGGGGTAGAGAGAGACAGAGGGTGAGGAGACAGCAGCTATTTCATTCGTGCAGATTTGTTCTAATACAGCTCGAAAGAGGCCGGGAGACTCTGTGCAAAGATGTCCTTTTTCTGGTGACTAATGAAATATAAGCCAGGCGTGGTGGTACACACCTGTAACCCCACCACTCCAGAGGCCGAGGCAGGAGGGTCTCTGTAAGTTCAAGGCAGGCCTGGGCTACAGAATGAGTTCCAGGCCAGCCTGGACTACATGGCGAGACCCTGTCTCAACACCCCACACACCCCAAAAAAGTTATATATATATATATATCTGGTGCTCAGATTTTGCTCACAGCTGGTAGTTTGCTAATCCCTGCAGTAACTATTGAAGTACAAATAGCATGTAAGAAAAGATAAAGATATATTCTATGCATGTATCAAAATACCATACCGAAACCCAGTATTTTGTAAAATAAATAGGCACTAATACAAAACAAGGTTAAGAAACAAACACTTAAAACACAGTTAGGTTGCCGGGCATGGTGGCGCGTGCCTGTAGTCCCAGCTACTCGGGAGGCTGAGGTGGGAGGATCGCTTGAGTCCAGGAGTTCTGGGCTGCAGTGCGCTATGCGGATCGGGTGTCCGCACTAAGTTCGGCATCAATATGGTGACCTCCCGGGAGAGGGGGACAACCAGGTTGCCTAAGGAGGGGTGAACCGGCCCAGGTCGGAAACGGAGCAGATCAAAACTCCTGTGCTGATCAGTAGTGGGATCGCGCCTGTGAATAGCCGCTGCACTCCAGCCTGGGCAATATAGTGAGACCCTGTCTAAAAAATTCAAAAATTCAAAAACAAAACAAAACAAAACAAAAAACAAAACACAGATCCCCTGCATCCCCTCAGGCCCCATTTCCTTCCTTCGCTCCAGGGGAGCCTCAGTCCCCAGCTGTGTATGTCTGACTCCTCCTACTCGTGTGTGTGTGTGTGTGTGTGTGTGTGTGTGTGTGTGTGTGTATAAACAACATGCGTTGCATGTGTTGAATCTTTCTAAATAGCACTGCGCTGTACATATGCTCCAACAACTGGCTCTTCTGACTGCATTCTGTTAATGAAGGTTCCTGTGTTCATCCTGTTTGTGATCTACCGTCCGTTACAGGAGCAGTCCTTAACTCCGGCTGCCTGTTATTCTTATTTTGGACACTGCTCAGTCAGTCAGCCTTCTTTACGCACCCTCCCATGCACACTTTTCTCTGTTTCAAGTTATGGTTTATTTCCAGCCATGGTGGCACACACCTGGAAGGCCAGTATTCAGGAGGCTGAGGCAGGAGGAGCGCCAGGAGTTTGAGGCCAGCTTGGGGTACACAGTGAGGCCCTGTCTCACACAAACATACATCAAAAAATTATGGTTTCATAAGGATAAACTGGGGACTTTTATAGGTAAGCGGATGCCGCTTGAGGAGACCATACTCCTAAGTGAAATCAGACACACATGTGCATTAGTGTGAGAAGCTGAAACATATGTATATGTGTATGTAAATGTATATAAAAATAGTTCAGATAGCTACTCTACTGAGTTCCCTGAAGAGAAAGATTTGTGCTGGTGTTCAGACACTTGAATACAGATGTCTTGTGCTCTGGGTGAATGATTTGGGGGTGACAGTACACAATGTATGTACCATTGTTGCCTCCATTGATGTGTTTTGAAATTTTTAGTTTTCTTTCTTCTTTTTCTCCTTGAAATAAAATGGGAAAAAATAATAAAATAAAAATTATGGGGCTAAGGATTTAACTCAGCAGCACAAGCGCCTGCCTGGCAAGTGTGAGGTCGTGAGTTCAATTCCCCATACTGCAAAAAAAAAAAATATGGTTTCTCAATTCTCTTAGTCCACTTGGGGTGGACTATAACAAAATACCATAGATCGGACAGCTTACAAACAGCAAAAATTTATAACTCATGGTTCTGCAGGCTGGAAACTCCATGACCAAGGTAGTGGCAGATTTGAAGTCTTGCCGGGCCACCAAGTTACATCCTTAGGTTTGTGGGTGGTACAGTCTGTGCCCTCACATCCTGGGGTGGAAGTCTCTGGAACTCTTTTATCTGGATACAAACCCACCCTTCCAAGCCTTGGGCTCCTAACACCAACTCATTGGTGTTTAGGCTTCATAGGTTTTTTTGTTTGTTTGTTTTTCTTTTTCTTTTTTTGCACAGGGTCTCACTTTACAATTCAGGTTAGCCATGAACTCATTCTATAGCCCATGCTGGCCTGGAAATCATGGTGATCCTCCTGCCTCAGCCTCCCGAGTGCTGGAATTACAGGCATGTACCATCATGTCCAGCTAACACATAAAGTCTTTGAGAGGGTTCCAATATTCAGACCATAGCACCAACTTTTATTTAGAGAAAATAAATGTAAAAATTGGGGATTTTGATGAAACAGATGACACAGGAAGATAAAATATCTGAATAGCCATTGTAGTTAGGGTTTGCAAAAAAGACAATTTATAGAAAGTGTTAAACACAAAAAGTGCAGGAAATCACATACTATAGACCCCAGAGAATCCAGCTGAGGACCTGAATCCCATAGCAATGTTCTGCATGAGTCCAGCTGAAGACCTAGAGCCCACGACAATGTTTCAGGCAAGTCTGTTCCACGGATCTGCCCTGGGAAGGCCCAAAGGTCAGCAGTGGAAGCTAGAAAGTCTGTGCCAGTGGAGTGAAGGATCTGGGCCAGCAGGCTGAGGAACTGCATTGGAGCCAGGAAGTAACACTCAAAGTAAGGACCAGAGCGCCCCCAAAGTGAACCGCAGCCATTCTGGGCTACAACCAGGTCCCGAGCTCCTCCATCCAGAACAGCCGAGTTCATATCAGGAAAGACACTCACCAAGCTTCTCCAGAACCAACAGCAACAGGAGAACCAACAGCACCCCCTTCTTCCCCTCCAGGTCTCCTTTTCTATGTTGTTGGTAACAATCCTCAGGTGGGCCCTCCACACCCAGCACCCTGCTGATTCAGTTATGAACTGACCATCAGTTCATCCACCACAGCCATGCATGGCAGTATGTGCCTGTAATCCCAGCACTCAGGGAGCTGAGGCAGGAAGATCTCTGCAAGTTCAAGGCTTCAACATAGTGAGTTGAAGGCTAGCCTGAATTACAAAACAAGACCCTCTCTCCGAAGACAAAACAAACCATATGTGTGTATATATCAGATATATAGATATATAAATATATGTCAGAATGGGTTGCATTTAATATGAGTAGGTATTGTTTTGCAAAATTTTTGTTCTGTTTTTGCACATTTATACACTCATAAGTATGTTTCTATGTATACATCTATATGTATGTGTGTGTATGCTTCGGATAGATTATTTATCATTAGATAGACAATATGCTCGATGGAAATGTAAAATGTATTTCTTAATAAAAGACCGTGGTGGTACACACCTGTCATTCCTACTCAGCTGAGCCAGGACAGTCACAAATTTTCTGAGCCCAACCTGGGCAACTTCAGGAGACTGTGACCCAAAATAAAATACAAATGGCTGAGGGTCTGCTGGGTGATAGTGTGTGCCCTCGTATTTGAGGCCCTCGGTTCAATCCCCAACACTGCAAAACAAAAAGAGAGAAAGAAAAAGTAAGGCTAAGAACTACTGATTTAACATACCATATTTTATGGTGCGTGCCTGTAATTCCAGCACTTGGAAGGCTGAGGCAGGAGGATTGCTCGGAGTTTGAGGCCAGCCTGGGTTACAAAGTGAGCTCAAGATCAGCCTGCAAAGTGAAACTTCTACGCAGGGCGGGACTGGAGATATGTCAACCTTTGCAAGCCACTTGATCTCTCCCACTGCTGCTCAGCCCTCTGGCTGCGCAGCAGAAGCAGCTGGTGATGAGACACAGGTAAACCAGCGTGGCTGTGCTCCAGGAAAACCTTATCAGCACTGAAACTTGAACTTTGTTTAATTATCATGTCTTGAGTTATCTTTCCAATTTTTCAGCAATTTAAATGCATAAAAACTGGGCCAGGAATTTAGCTCAGTGGCACAGCACCTGCCTGGCAAGTGAGAGGTCCTGAGTTTGATTCTTGGTACCTACCCCCCCCCAAAAAAAAACCACAAATAAATGCATAAAAACCATATAGAAACAGCACACCAGATTTGGCCTGTAGGCAAGTTTGGCAACGCCTACAGTAAACATTTGTTGTAGTCTGGGGTTGTACACAGAGAACAATTCAGATCAGGACATGGAGTTTATAATATATTTATAATGGTCACCGGAAGTTAATACAGAAGAATGCAGGAAATCTATCCGCAACACCAACGACATACATTATATAAGTCAAGAGGCTAAACCCCACGGCAATGTCCCACATGAGTCCAGATAAAAACCCAGAGCTCAGGACAACGCCTCCACGAGTCCAACTGGAAGTCCAGGGCCCACAAGGACTCACGCCAGTCTCTTTTACGGATTCGTGCCGGGAAGACCCAAGGGTCAGCGTGGTGAAGGAGCTGTGCTGGTGGGTTGAGGGTTCTACACTGGAGCCGAGAAGTCACACTCACAACAAAGAGCAGGGCTGTCCTGAATGGAACCACAGCTGTCCTCAGCGACACGGAGGCCCCGAGCTCCTCCGACGACAAGCACAGTCGGGTACGTGCCAGGAAGCAGCGTGACGAGTTCATCCTGGAAATCAGGCAGCACATGTCTTCCCCTCCGGAGCCAGGAAGCAATGCTCAATGTGAAGACCAAAGCTTCTCCAGGAGAACCAACAGCTCAGACAGCAACTCATAGGAGAACCCACAATATCTCCTTAACGCCTCAATCCCTCTCCAAACCGCTCTTCTTCTCCACCTATTTATCCTGGCAACCCTCCTCAGGTGGAGCATCTTCTCTCAATGCATGCTGATGTAATCCAGCTGGCATTAAGTTGACCACTAGTTATCAAACCATAACAACATTAAAGAACAAATAGCAAGCCGGGAATGTAGCTCAGGGCACAAGTGCTTGCCTGGCACATGCAAGGTCCTAAGTTCAATTCCCAGTACCAAAAAAGAAAGAAAAGAAAGAAGGAAGGAAGGAAGGAAGGGAGGAAAGGAAAGGAAGAAAGGAAAGGAAGAAAGGAAGGGAGGAAAGGAAGGAAGGAAGGAAGAAAGAAAGAAAGAAAAGAAAGAAAGAAAGAACAAGTAACACTAAGAAAAAGAGGAAGGAATATTATATCCACTCAAGTCTCTGGAAGAGTCAGCTTGCAGGAGAATCCAAGCTGGAATCAACCCTGAACTACGTGGGAAAACCAAAGTGTGCCAAGCCAGGCATGGTGACAGGTGATGCTGTGGCAGGGCTGTCACTAGGGACCTCCAGTGCCAGGCAAGGCTGTGTCCCCCTCCAGGTGACGGGACACTCGTTGACAGCGTAGCAGGAGCATGCCAAGCTAGCTGTGCCTCCCGAAAGACCATCTGATCATCAGCAGACCCCCTGCACAGTGAACGAATTCCACACGCCTGACCGTGACCCAGGATGGACCACGTGATCCCCACGCCCGTCCTCCCCTTCTGCACAGTGCCTGTCCATTTTGCCAGTTCTGGGGTTGCTGTAGGTACTCATGGCACAGCAGGGCCAGGGTCCAGAGGCCAAGTGAATGAGACTCATGGTGTTCGCAGTTGTCAAGAGACCTCCAAGTGCGTGCGGGCACAAGGGTCCCTGTCCCTGTGGGACTTCCTCTGGCCAGTGGACTTGAGCAAAATCGACAGTGCTCAGGGGCTGGGGATTTAGCTCAGCGGCGTAAGTGCCTGCCTTGCAAGCAGGCAGTCGTGAGTTCGATCCCCGGTACCGATAAAAAGGAAAAAAAGACAAAAAAAAAAAAAAAGAAAGACAGTGCTCTAAGAGACCTCGGGTGTTTTCATTGCCCTGGGGAGCTGGAAGGATAGGAGCCCCCTGGAGCAGATAAAAACCCAAATCCAAACCTGGACCCAGACCACCTGCCCGCAGCCGGAAGCCAGAAGCCTGAGCCAGGACAGCAGAGCCCACGGCTGGGAGCCCGTGGCGGCGGCAGCGATGTCTGAAGTGACAGTCAGCAGAGAGAGCGAGCGAGCGAGGAGTCCGCATTCCAGAAGCCACAGCGTCTCTGCTGCCCCCTGACTCAGCGTCATTCCTGTTTGGGTCTCCTGTGTCAGGACAATGTCCCACCCCAGACCCTGGAAAGCAGAGCCCGGTACTGCAGCCTCAATGCCAGCTGCCGGCTCCAGTCCCTTCCCAGTGGCTTGGGCGCGTCCCTCAGGGCTGTCCTCCTCGGATTCTCCTTTCTGACTCCAGGTTCACCCTCGAAGTCAATGGGATTTTAGTAAACATTACGCAAGCAGAGGCCCGAGAGGCGAGAGGCGCTTGTGGGGCGGGGCTCACTCTGCTGGGAAGACAAGTCCAGGCTGGTCTGCTGGACACTGAGAGCAGGGGACCCAGCCAAGTTGGCCTGAACTATCCCAGTGGAGGCCAACAGGATCCACCAACAGCCTGCTCGGCCTAGAGGTGAGCCACCCAGCACAACCCCTGCCACTCAGGGGACCCCGCTGACATCAGCCCAGCTCAGTTCAGGCCGCCCCATCAAGGCAGAGCCCACTGGCCAGGAACAACAGCCCTGCTGTGCGTTTAGGTCTCCTGATTGTTTATGTGGTGACGCCATGGCAATAGACAGCTGACACCGACCCACAGCCTGTGAGAGATGCCCCTTTCTGCCAAAGTCAGCCAAGAGCTGTCAAGGCAAGCTCGAGGTCAGAAAGACTTCAGCCCGCTCATAAAGAGAAGACTGGAATGAAATATGTGTGGTGGAAGTGGGTGTGTAAAAACAGTGGTGCCATGGTCTCCTACAGCCTGGCATTGGCAGCAGACACCTGTAATCCCAGTACTGGGAGGCTGAAGCAGGAAGATTGCCACAAATTCAAGGCCAGCCTGAACACACACAATATATTTAAAGCCATCCTGGACTACATAGTAAGTTCAAACCTAGCCTGAACTACATTGCAAGACATGTTTTTTAGAAAAAAGTTTCCTGCCTGTGGAAGCTTATGCTGGTGTGGAACCTCTGTCCTGTGAAGCCTTCCTTCCTCTGCTGCTCTGTCATCCAGGAATGGAATGGTCCAAAATTGTCCTGTAGGACAGAGATGATTCCCCCACATCCACACTGCAATTACTGGAATGGGCACATAGGAGGATGTGACCTCAATACCCAATGCCTGCCTTCATTTCTGTTCCTTTCAATCCAGTCTTGGAAATTGGTCACCTGAGCAAACTTGGCTGCAAGGGAGGCTGGGAAATTCGTCACATGGCCAAACTCAGTGGCAAGGGAGGCTGGGAAGTATCAACTTTGTTCTAGCCAATGTGTATGTGGAAACACTCTTCCTGTGAAGTGGAGATCAGCTGCTCCTTGCCTGTTAAAGGGGAAGAAGAGACGAGAGCTCCAGGGTAGGCTTTCTAAGCCACTTTCTTTCTTGTCAAGGTGGCTGGCCACAGTAGGGTAACTGGACATAAATCACTGATATACATCCTGGAGCAGACAGACAGGGAAGAGAGCTTGCTGGCCCACTCCTGGTGCTGGGGTGGGAAGCTGATGTCAGCTGTGGTTGCAGAAGCCACCCTAGGGCTCTGAAGCCTCTGTGAGGATCTGGATGGGCTCCAGGGAGGAGCGGGGAGGTGAGGAGGTGAGAATGCGCCATCTGCAGGGAGGATCAGGCAAGTCAGCCCAGCAGCCCGTTGGGACTTCCCGTCCAGCAGGGCCATTTACTGTCAGAATGACCTCATCTGGAGGGGGTTCGGGCTGGTTTCCCTGCTCTCAGACAGAGCTCCAGATTCTGTGGGCGGAGTACAAAGGGTCGATTTGAAAACCTGAGAGGAGCCAGGCTGGTGGTGCACACCTGTCCTCCTAGCACCCAGGAGGCTGAGGCAGGAGAGCACTGCATGTCTAAGAGCAGCCTGGGCTGAGTGAAACTCTGTCTCCAAAAACCAAACAACAAAAAACAAAATAAAAAACCAAAACATTACTATCAGCAAAGAAGAGAAAGCAGGTATCATGAAGGCAACATCATGAAGTCGGCTGGCACTCAGCTTAAGAAGTACCAGCTTCACTTGCACGATAAGTCCTCGTTACTCCTTGGCAGAAAGTAACGATAAAGCCAGCAAAACCAGTCACATGGCACCGTGCTTACCATGTGGCAGGGACGGTTCTGAGTGTTTAAAATGTATTAACTATGGGGCGTGGTGGTGCACGCCTGTCATCCCAAGCACTCAGCAGGCCGAGGCAGGAGGAGCGCTGGTGCGCACGCGCAATGTGTCTTCATTTTTCTCACTGCCCTCCTCCCCCTCCCCTCCCTCCCTCTCCTCCTCCCCCTACCCTCCCCCTCCCTCTCCCCCCTGCTCCTCCACATCCGGTTTCCCCATTACTTACAGCGTGATCCTAGCAGCGTTCAGTGACAGCACTGCTGTGTTCAGTGACAGCTTTGCAAGCCGCTTTGCAAACAGTCTGGTGCCGTGTGTGGCCCGTTACTGACACCCGGCTGCCGGGCACGGTCTGACCCCAAAAGGCTTTGTATGGATGTGGCTTGGCACGATGTCCTGAGAGCCTGTTTCGATGTGGGCAGGGGAGGGCAGAGGACGCAGCTCACCCAAGGGTTTCCTTCTCCGAGTGCCTCTTGCTTCCCTGCGCAACCTGGGGAATGGGGCGTCTTGGGTCACCGCGCAGGTTCTGCAGCTGTCCTAGCAGATCAGCCTAACTGACTCACTTCTACAGCGGTGGCACTGCGTGTGATGGGGGCAGGAGTGCGTGGCGGTACCCCAGCACTCCGGGAGGCTGAGGCAGGAGGGTCGAAAGTTTGAGCCCGGCATGGGGAACTCAGCAATTTATCTCAAAACATAACATGAGCACCAGGATATAGCTCAGCGGCGCCAGGGCCTGCCTGACAGGCATAAGGTGCTGAGTTTGATTCCTGTACAAAATCAAAAACAAAACATGAGCCAAGTCAATCTCCCTTCATTTAAAATAAAACATTAAATTTAAACTTAGAAAGAGGCTGTGTAGCTCAGTACAAAAGCCTTGGGTTCAAATTTTTGTACCACCACCACCACCAAAAAAGAAAAAAGTTTAAGAAATTTAAGAAAAAGAGAAGCCACGGCCAGGTATGGTGGTGGTACAGACCTGCCATCACAGCACTTGGGAGGCTGAGGCAGGAGGATCCCCATGAGTTCAAGGCAAACCTGGGTTACATAGTTTAAGGCCAGCCTGGACTAAATAGTGAGACCCGGTCTCAAAAACACAACAAAGAAAGAAATGGAGGGACAGCTTGCCCCTGCATGCTCTGGGGGCACACGGGGCAGCTGGTCCTCAGAGAAGCCCACAGGAGCCATCTACACAGCATGCTGTGTGGTCCAGTTATTTCATCTGTGTTTTTAGATGCTAGAAATAGAGAGCAGGGCCTGTACCTGTGTGCTCTACCCCTGCGCTATGCCTCAGCTCCTGCGAGGTTTCTTTTTTTTTTTTTTTGTCTTTTTCCTTTTTATCGGTACTGGGGATCGAACTCACGACTGCCTGCTTGCAAGGCAGGCGCTTATGCCACTGAGCTAAATCTCCAGCCCCTCCTGCTAGGTTTCTTATGATGTATTATATTCACACACACCTGCAGCTTTTTAGTTAAATATAGTAATAAAAAGCAAATCCTTGCTGGGTGTGATGGCGCAAGCTTGTGATTCCAGCACTTGGGAGGCTGAGGCAGGAGGATTGCTGTGAGTTCTGGGCCAGCCTGAAATTTACAGTGAGACCCTGTCTCAAAAAACCAAAAAGAGGGGCTGGGGATTTAGCTTAGCGGCATAAGCACTCCCTTGCAAGCAGGGAGTCGTGAGTTCGATCCCCGGTACCGATAAAAAGGAAAAAGACAAAAAAAAAAAAAAAAAAAAAAAAAAAAAAAAAAAAAAAACCAAAAAGAGAAAGGAAGGAAGGAAAAAGAAAGAGAGAAAGAAAGAAAGAAAAGAAAAGCCTGATACGTATCACCACACGGATGAACCTTGAGGACACTGTGTTACGTGAACTCAGCCAGTCACGAAAGGACAGACGCTGTCCTGTGTGATGTCACTTCTCTGTGATTTGCAGAGAAGACTGGGAAGTCCAGTGAGCTAATGGTTTCATTTCCAGGAGCTTGGGGAGGAGGAAGTGGGAATTTCTTGTTTAAAGGATTTAGAGTCTGTTTTACAAGTCAAACAAGTCTACAGATGGGTTATGTAACAGTATAAATACACTGAATAATATGTTTGAAATGGCTAAAGTGAGGCTAAGGTTAGGGTTAGGATTAGGGTGAGGGTGAGGTTAGCTACAGTGACACGCACCTGTAATCCCAGTACTCAAGAGGCTGAGGCAGGAGGATCACTGCAAGATTAAGGTCAGCCTGGGCTACAAAGTGAGTTCAAGGCTGGCCTGAACTGCATAGCAAGACCCTGCCTCAAAAAGACAATAAATAAATAAATAGTGGGAAAACTGTATGTTATACATGTTACATATATTATACCACATTCAAAAAAAGTTAAAAATAATGTCATTGTCTTATCTAACATTTACCGCAGTTCCATTTCTGCTGTGTGTTGTTGCTTCCAGTGATTTTCACGAAGCCTTGTTCCCATGTCTGCTTGCCTTCTGTTTTTGTTTTGCTATTGCTGTTGCCAGTATTGTTGAGACAGGAGCTCCCCGCGCAGCCCAGGCTGGCCTTGAGCTCGCAGCCATCCTCCTGCCTCGGCCTCCCGAGTGCTGGATCCTACTTGTATTCAGATGTTTCGCCTCCTCCCGCAGCTGAACACCTGGCTCACTATATCTTGTTCTTTTCTGTGCTAAGGCTCAAACCGTCACGGGCTGCACGTCTGTCTTTCTCTCTGGCCCGCAGGTCCTGAGCTGTCACTGAGCTGTGACCGCGGGAGCCAGGAGGCGCCACCTGCTTCCCTCAACTGCCCCTGTGCTGCCCGCTGATTCTCCTGAGACTCCCGTTTGCTTCTGAACCGCACAACCGAGGGCAGCAATGGACGTCCAGGGCTCTGCTGGAAGAAGTAAGGGCATCAGGAAGCCACCTTTTCATAACCCTGGCTAGGCAGAAAACTCACTGGGAAGCCAGGGATGCTCGCCTGTCATCCCAGCACTCGGGAAGCTGAGGCAGGAGGATCTACCATTCCGAGGCCAGCCTGGAGCTACATAGTGAGTTCAAGGCCAGCCTGGACTACATAACAAGACCCTATCACACACGAAAAAGTTAATTTTAAAAAGTGGCGCCCAGGATGGAGAACCACAGCCCTAAGCCCCAGCCTCAGCTGGACCTGACCTTTTTTCTGCCCAACGCTGTTACTTCAGGCTCCACCTTTCTCGCTGGGCTCCCAGGTGGCCCGGGGGTAGGGGACAGAAGGCCCAGGGTCCCCCGCCGGGGCAGGAGGCGGCCGGCTCACGTGGCCCGTCTCCCCCACAGGCCTGGGCGTCAAAGACACCCGCTGGTACGGGCTGACGGTGCGCAGGGGCACGGTGCTGGCCGGCGCCTTCTCCATCCTGGCCACACACCTGTACCTGATCTTCGAGCAGAAGCACCTGGCCCAGATCAACTGCACCCAGGCCCGCCTGGCCGGCGGGGTGGCCAAGGACGCCGTCAGCCTCTTCATCATCTGCTGGAGCCTGGTGCTGATGGTGCTCCTGTCGCTGGTCACGCTGGCGGTCAGCGGCTTCCTGCTGTACGCCGTGTACGCACAGGTCTACCTGGGCGCGCTGCTCTACGTGCTCTGGATCCCGCTCTACGAGGGCGCCAGCCTGGCCGTGCAGGTCCTCACCAGCCGCTTCAGCAGCAGGGTCGTGCGGGTCATGCGCTGGTTCGGCCTGCTGAGCCGCCTGCTCCTGCACTGCTTCTGGCTGACCTTCGTCACCGCCTACGCGCGCCTGAGCTACTCCAGCCAGCCGGAGGGCAACATCCTGGCCTACAGCAGGCGCGGCTCCACCAGGAAGTTCTAGGCCCCTGCCTCCTTCCCTGCCTTGTCATGTGCACCCCGGAAACCTGATCACCCCATCCCGGAGGCCACGTGAGGAGCGCGGACCCCAGCCTCCCTGGGCCCCACCTCCTCCGGCCTCAGTCCCACCTTCTCGGGCAAAAGCACAGTGCATGCCAACAAAATGCCCCCGACCATGCTCTTCACTTACCCGGACGGGCATCACCGGGAGGGGACGCTTGGCCTTGGGCGGGTTTGTGCTCTGGCTGCCTCCCTGAATCTCTTGAATCCGTGCTAAATTCCAGAGCAGTGGAACAATAAAAATAGAAAACTGGAGGGTTTTTTTCCTTTTGTATGTGTGTGTTTATTTTTTGTTTTTGGGAGAGGTCTCATTATGCAGTTCAGGCTGACCTTGAGCTCACTCTGTAGCCCAGGCTGATCTTGAACTTGCAACAATCCCCCTGCCTCAGCCTCCCCAGTGCTGGGATGACAGGCGTGCACCGCCAAGCCTGGTGTTTTCTTCAGTTTTTACCTTGAGTTCTCCTCCTCCTTTGCCAAGAAATGCCACAGCACTTGGTAGATATGCAGGCCGGCCTGGTGGTGCACCCCGTCATCCTGTCAGTCAGGGGAGTGGAGTGGCCTCGTAAACAGTATAGGAATCCAAGCAGCCAAAATGATAAATTTGGAATTTAATTAGCTGAGCACTCGGGTGGACCTATTTCTAAGTCTCACTGAGTGGCCCTGAACTGGAAAATTACAAAGCTTTTAAACAGAGAACCACAAAAAGACATCCTGTTGGAAACAATTCAGCTAGAATCTTTCATTAATTTTGGTTGACACCTGTCCACCCGCTTCTTCTGTTGAGCAGGTTAATTTTTCTTTTGTGGATGCAGTTCATTCTGCTTTTCTCCTGGGACTTGTACCCTGAGTGATTTTCCATTTTCCTGGGTCACATACAGGGCACTAGTTAAATGCAGGGCTCAAGACGGTGTCAGTGATGCTAAGCCACAACAGGGGGGCCGAGACAGGAGGATTGTTGTGAGTTCGAGGCCAGCCTGGATTATGCAGTGAGTTGAGGGGCAGCCTGGACTACATGGTGGGCCACTTATCTCCAGAAAATTCTCTAAAAGGTAGATATTAAACTTATATCTGTGCAAGCCACTTTGGGGGGGGAGGGGTACCAAAACAGTGTAAGACCCAAGGCCTGGACTTGGGGCTTCTGTGGTGTAGTGGGAGAGCTCACTTCCTGTCCGTGAAGCAGTCGGTCACCTGCAAGGCAGCGTGTGACTGTCGCATCATCCAGGCTCAGGACACAGCCGCGGCCCCCGGGGGTGTGCCTGTCGGCCTCTGCTCTCCTCTGCCTCAGTTTCGGGGTGAATGCACTTGTGGGAGGGAGGGCACCTAGCAGCTTCCAGCTCTTAGTAACCGTGAGAAAGAACTCGTGGCTCTGGGGCCAGGGCTTAGCTCAGTGGTGCAAGCTCCTGCCTGGCAAGAGCGAGGTTGTGAGCTTGACACTTGGCACAGAAAAAAATAAGAACACGTGAATCATCCACGCACAAGCCTCGGGCGCTCCTGTACCTGAGGAGACGTGGCCTGCTGTTGGTGGTATCTCACTGTGGGTCTAATTCAAGTTTCAGATGACAAATGACATCAGGCATTTTGTCATATGCCTCTATTCTTTGACTAGGTGTCAGTTCAAATCTTTGGCCAATTAAAAAAGATATATATAGGGCCAGGGATTTAGCTCAGTGGCACAAGTGCCTGCCTAGTGAGCGTAAGGTCGTGAGTCCAATCCCTGAGATATGTGATTTCTAAACGTTTTTCTAGCTCAGCCTTTCCTTGCGACCTCGTACCAGACTCCTGTAAAGAGCGGAGGTTTTTGATTACAGTGAAATCCAATTTGTCAATTTTATGGTTCATACTTTTGGTTATTGTATTGGTCAGCTGTCCAGTGCTCTGGGACAAAAATACCTGACACCCACAACTTAAAGGTGGATAAGTTTCACGTGATTCTTGGTTAGGGGTTCGGTCCATGGCTCTGAAGCAGCGAGCATGGTGGGAGGTCCTGGTGGAGGACTGTGGCCCCATCTCACCACAACCGGGAAGCTGAGGCGGAAGGGAGGTGCCCAGAAGGGACATAGGCCCTCCATAGGCCAACAACCTCTACTGGGGACCTGGCCAAAATCCCCAAATACCTGTGAGGGGCACGGAAAAAGGATGAGATAAGAAACAGAGACAATTTAGTAATGCATGGTACAAGATGGGAGGTGGGTGCCTCAGGCCAGCGGAGACCCAGGTCCTCCGACCCAGCCACTATGGAGGAGGCATGCACAATGCAATGGTGTCCACAATGACAGTGGCCAGCGGGAGAGAGGGCCCAAGAGGGTGGAGATGATCTTGTGCCAAGAAGGAGCTCTTTCTGGAGAGTTCTATTCCATCTTTTTTTTTTTTTTTTGTCTTTTTCTTTTTTACTGGTACCAGGGATCGAACTCACGACCACACACTTGTAAAGCAGGTGCTTATGCCGCTGAGCTAAATTCCTGGCCCTTGCCCTTTCTTTTGTCAGATTTGTTTTATATTTTTATGTATCTGGAGCTATTGTAAATGGTGTCATTTCTTAAATTTCACCTCCCAGTTGCTCTCGGTACGCAGAAATAAATTACCCTTGCTATCAACATTGCAGGCTGCAGCCCGGCTCGGTTCATCTCACAGGTCAGATACCGCTCGTGTAACATCGTATTTACCGCACCGTCAGCCACAACACCTGCAAAGAAGGTAAGTTTTACTCCTTTCCTGCTTGGCTTTTGTTTGTTGCACTGCCTAGAACCCCCAGGAACGGTTATTCCTATTTGAGAGAGGGGCACCACTTCGCCCACCCCTAAGCACGAGCTTAGCTGGCGTTCACAGATGCTGCACACTGGGCTGAGCTGCTTCTCTCCCTTGGCTGCCCAGGCTCCCGGAGGGTGAGGTCCCAGGCCCGAGCCACCGCGCCTCCCTTGGTTTCCTAGTACAGTTGCTTCCTGTCGCTCGAATGGTGTCACACCAAGATTGATGGTCACACTGCACTTTTCAATCAGCTCAAAATAATTTCCTTTTGATTTCTCCTTTGATCCATGGTTTTTGTTTTTAAGACAGGGTCTTGCTGTGTAGTCCAGGCTGGCCTTGAACTCACAGTGTAACCCAGGCTGGTCTCAAACTCGAAGCCATCTTCCTGCCTCAGCCTCTTGAGTGCCGGGATGACAGACATGCGCCACCATGCTTAGCTTGATCTGTAGGTTATTCATATATACATTGCTTAGCTTTAATATTTAGGGGTTTCCAAAGATCTCTCTGTTATTGGTTTTTAGTTTAGTTTCAATATGAGCAGAGTACACATACGATATGAATTATTTTAGATTTATTGTCATATATTGTATACGATTTGAATTACTTTAGATTTATTGTCATATATTGTATTGATATGCTTAACACAAAATATGGTATACATACGATACAGTGTACAGATCTCATGTGTTCAGTTTAAGTGTGACAAACAGACTTGGTGGCACATACCTGTCATCCCAGCACTCAGGAGGCTGAGGCAGGAGGATCAATGAGAGTTTGAGGCCAGCCTGGATCACATAGCGAGTTTTTTTGTTTTGTTTTGTTTTTGTTTTTTTGTAACAGGGATCAAACTCATGACCTCACACTTGCTGGACAGGTGCTTGTGCCACTGAGCTACATCCCTGGCACCATGAGACCTTGTCTTAAAACAAACTGGAGCTTAGTAGGTGCAGCTCCTTGGCCGAGCCTGTGTCTGGCATGAACAAAGCCCGGGGTTCAGGGGTCACCCACCATCAATCAATGAGTCAATCAGTAATGTTTAGATGGTGCTTATTATACACAGTAGATGGCTGAATCTCAATTTTTTAAAAAATTAAATCTGAAAACCTCTGTCTTTCAACTTGTGTAATCTTCAGCATTGATTTAGTGGCCGTCTTGTTATTGGTTTGGAAGTTTTGGTTTTCCTGTGGTGGTGCCCAGGATTTGTGGTGCCCAGGGCTTTGTACATGGTAGATAAGTGCTTTCCCATGAAGCTTCCTTCCCAGCCCTTTTTATTTTGAGACAGAACCCCACTAAATGGCCCAAATGGGCTTCAATTTGGAATTCCTGCCTCGGCCTTCCTGGCGGCTGGTGTGTGCCGCCCACCCCTCTATCTTGTTACCTTATCAAGTATAATTTTTGTGCTGTTTTCGTGGCTGTTTTATGGGTTTTGGTCCGCCTGTCTAGCTCATCGGTTTACCTTTATTTTTCTTTTGCTGCTTATTCTTTGGGTTCCTCATATAAGAGAAATCATGTGATGTTTAAGGTTGTGGGTCTGATTATTCCATTTAACATTACATAACATTAACTCAACACGCATCCAACTTCCTACAAATGAATCTTTTTTGGAGGGGTTCAGAAACCAAACTCACAACCTTGTCCTTGCGAGGCATTTCTGCTGCTGAGCTAAATCCCCAGCCCACATTTGTTTTGTCTTTTTGAGACAGAGTCTCACTGTGCAGCTCAGGCTGGCCTTGAGCTCACTTTGTAGCCCAGGCTGGTCTTGAACTTGCAAAGATCCTCCTGCCTCAGCCTCCTGAGTGCTGGGATGCCACCGCCCCCAGCCGATAGTTTTCTTTGTTCAAAGGAGTCTGTTCCTCATGGGGAGCCCAGAGTGTACCCCATCGTATTCCACAGGGCTCCCAACCTGTGCCTGATAACAGGGACCACAGGATGAGCCGCGACCTTGGGACGACCCCACACCCAGCTCGGGGGGGATGCCGGGTCCCCTGCCCCTCCTTTTCCCGTCCACGCTACACCTCAGCCTCGACCTCACGCAATCCCTTTCTGCAGGAGACGCCTCGGGCAGGCCGGGTCCCCCCATGGAGGCCAGGACGGTGACCTTGATGATCGGCCTCTTCTCGGTCCTCAACACCGTCCAGTTCCTCATCTTCGATGTCCACCAGCTGACGCACATCGGCTACGAGGACAAGTACAGCCTCTACCTGGACACCAAGTCCGAGCTGGTGCGGTGGCTCCTGCGCCACCGGAGCAAGGTGCTGAGCGTCCTGTCCCTGGTCACCATCGCGGTCAGCTGCAGCCTCCTCTACAGCGTGCACCAGGACAGCTACAAGGGGCTGCTGCTCTACGCGCTGTGGCTCGTGGTCTACGAGCTGGCCACCTTCTCCCTGCTGCTGCTCACCAGCGGCACGGTGCGGCCGCGCTTCTGGGTGCTGAAGCGCCTGGGCCTCCTGCTGCAGGGCTCGCGCATGGTCCTGCACTTCGTCTGCCTGCCCAGCGTGCTGCGCCACGCCTATGAGCTCTTCAAGTCCTTCAAGATGGTCAGCAAGGTCGGCCACCGCCGCCGCTCCTCGGTCAGCACCGTGGACTCCTGGCCGACGACCGGGCTGAAGTCTGTGTACCGCAGGCTCAGCTAGGGAGGACCCTCCGGGGAGCCACCCCTGCCCGGTTCCACAGGAGGCCCCGGGGACGCAGGGGCTGGGGCGGTTGGCCCTGTGCGTGTGCAGCTGTTGTGGCATTAATGGTGCCTGTCTCTTCTTACTTAGCCGTCCCGTGTGTGTTTTGTCTCTACTGCCTGTCTCTCTCTGCGTGTCCCTTCCTCTCCGTCTCACTGTCCTCCCGTGGGTGCCCAGCTCTGCTGAGTCGTTTTGGGGCAGGGCTGCCCACAGAAATCCCTGTGCAGTGCACGCCTGTCATCCCAGCACTCGGGAGGCTGAGGCAGGAGGATCACCGTGAGTTCAAGGCTGGCCTGAACTACATGGCGAGACTCTGGTGCAGGTCTGTAACCCCAGCACTCAGGAGGCTGAGGCAGGAAGATCATTGTAAGTTCAAGATCAGCCTGGGTCTGGGCTGGGGATTTAGCTCTCAGGGCTGGGGATTTAGCTCAGAGGCATAAGCACCTGCTTTGCAAGCAGGCAGTTGTGAGTTTGATCCCCGGTACCGATTAAAAAAAAAAAAAAGATCAATCAGTCTGGGCTCCGCAGTGAGTCTGAGGCCAGCCTGAACTATAAGAGCAAGACTCTCTCAAAAAAAGAAAAAGTTAGTTCAAGCCTATCCTGGGCAACTTAGCAAAATCCTGTCACAAAATAAAAAAGGGGCTGGAACACAGCTCACTGCAAAAGCCCTGGGTTCAATCCCCGGCTCTGGAAAAATCAAAAACTCCAGGATGGCTCCATTTAAGCACGACTGCCATCCAGGGCAAGGTCGTTCTCTCGGCAGGGGCTGCTCTGGGCGTTATGGGGTGCTGAGAAGCATATTTGATCTTTGGTTTCTACCTAGGGGAGGTCAGTGTCCTCACAGCTGCCCTGTTGGGACATTGATGTATGTCCCCAGACAACAAAACGAGCCCAGTTAAGGTGACTAGTTTTTGTTTTTGTTTTTTCTGATAGTAGCTCACTATGTAGCCCAAGCTGGCCTTGAACTCACAAAGATCCTCCTGCCTCAGCTTCCTGAGTGCTGGGACTACAAGTGTGCTCCACCACGCCCGGCACTCTTTGAAATCAACTCACTCCAGTGCTGAGAGTTCACAGTCACTGATTTATGCCCAAAGTACCCTTGTTTTCACTCAGAAAAAAAGGACAGCCGTACACCAAGCCCAGAGACACACATCGGTAATCTTGGGAAGCTGAGGCAGGAAAACAGCAAGTTTGATGCCAGCCTGGGAGACTTGGTGACAGCCTGTCTCAAAATTTAAAAAAAGCTGGGTGCAGCAGTAGAGACCTGTAACCCTGGTACCTGGGAGGCTGAGGCAGGAGCATCACTGTAAATTCAAGGCTGGCCTGGACTAAAAGCAAGACCCTGTCTCCAAAAGTGCACGCGCGCGCGCGCGCGCGCGCGCGCACACACACACACACACACACACACACACACACACACACACACAGAACAAAAGATAAGATTAAAAAGGGGCTGGGGTGTGATTCAGTGGTAGGATGTTGCCTAGCAAGCCAGCCAGGAAGGAGGAATCTTTTTTAAGGCCTCCTCCATTTCCCTCAGAAAACGTTTGCAGTAAAGGCGCCCTGTTTTGGCTCCGTGGCTGCAGGGCGGGAATCACTTGTAGCAAACACCTAGCAGGCGCCAGGTACTTTCCCAACAGAACCGTGCAGGGCACCGCAGGGAGCGTTTGGGCCGAGCGCAGTTCCCGCCATGGCCACAAGGGGGCAGCCGACGATCAGTTTTTGGGGAGCAGCGCCCCCCACCAGCTCACCCCCAAGGGCGCGGGAGCTGGGGTTTTAGGGAGCCTGGCAGGGATTGGGGACCCGAGACCTGGGTGGGGAAGAGGGGCCTGGAAAAGCGGGGTTCCGAGGGTGCGGGAAGGCTTAGGACACGCAGACACCACGCTGTGCTCCCTGGGCCGCGCGTGATAAGGCCCACCTGTGATCCCAGCACTCGGGAGGCTGAGGCAGGAGGATCTCTGCAAGTTCGAGGCCGACCTTCGCTACAGGACGAGGCCCAGCCTCAAAAAAATCAAACAAATAATGACTTGTAGAGCAGACAGATTCAGACCCTCGGCGACATGGAGCGGCCCTGTCTGGCTTTCCGGCCGGGAGACAGACGGGCTGGGTGGCGCTGCCTCAGCCTCTTGCGCCCTCGCTCTGGGCCCCGCAGGAGGCTCTGGAATAGTTCCAGGGAGGACACGATCACCGCGAAGATGCAGCCGCGGCCTCCTGGCTCCTCCTTACCGCGGGTTACTATTACTCGCAGGGCCCTGGCCAGGCCCTGGGGACTGTCCTGCCTCAGCTTACCTGTCAGGGGCTCACCGCCGAGGGACTGGCCGCAGGAGGGCTGGGGAGGCTCCCCAGCCGGGGGAGGTGGAGGCGGGCAGCCCGGCCTGGAGCCTGGATCGCGAATCGGAGCCTCCCTGCTTTCCCCTGGGGGCGGATGGGGCTCGGGGGGCCGCCCAGGCACAGGGGCGTCAGCGGAGGCCGCCTTCCCACGCTCTGCGCCTGGTCCAGGACGCCTGCACCTCGCCACTGCGGGCCCCACCAGAGACTGTGCTGCCTCGGCCTCCCGCACCGGGTCCCTTGGGGTTTTTTTCCGTTTTCCTCGCGGCCCTTAATGACCGCCTCCCACCGAGAAGATACTTAGGAGCAGAGCAACTCCAGGTCCTCTGCAGCCGCCCCGAGCGAGGGCCCTCTTATCCGTCCACAGCCGGCCTCCAGCGGGCCTCCTCTGCTTCGCCCTTCCCGGACAGCCCAGCAGCGGTCGTGCTTGAGAGAATTTACTGTGTAGCCCCGGCTGACCTGGAACTCCCAGCGATCCTCCTGCCTTGGCCTCCCAAGGGCCGGGATGACGTGTGCACCAGCGCGGCTGGCTTTTGTTTTTCCTGGTTTCCCGCTCCCAGCATTTTCCTCAGCCCAGTTACTTTCACTTTCGGGAAGATCATTACTTAGCACATCTCAGTTCCTTCTTTCCCTGCTTCCCACCAGCTGGGTGGTGTTTTTTGCTTTGTTTTTGTTTTTTAATTATTTAGACCTGGGGTTGCTGTGCGTCTAAGAATCTTCTCGGTTACAGACATCAGTGTCCCAGTGACCCGTGCATGTATGCTCATGTGTACAGCAGCACAGTTTGCAGTAACTGAGCTCAGGAGCAGCCTGTATGTCCCTGGGCAGAGGAGTGGATGAAGAAATGAGGCATTGACCCTCCTAGGGGTGGAGTACTACTCTGCCCTAAAGAAGGATGGCTGGAGTCATTTACAGGAAATTGGCGGAGCCTGGAGACCACGGGGCTGAGGGCAGCAAAGGGGATGCATGACCTTAAATGTTGCCCAACTCTGCTGGGAAGGAACAGCAGGAGTTTCCTGAGGGCGCAGTGCTCTGCTGTCCCGCCCGGTTCCGCCCCATCGCTGGCTGGGGAAACAGAAACTTTCTCCGAATACTTTCCTCTTTCCCCACACATAACCGCCCGGCCGGGAAACGGCCGTGTGTGTCCCTCTGACCTCGCTGGTTGTGCCTCCTCAGCTGTGTGCACACGTGTGTCATGTGTGTCTGTGGACACGTGCAGGAGTGCACACACGTGGGCGTGTGCCTGTGTCCGTGTCGGTTCCCGTGCAGCTTTTCAGGACCTGTGCAGGCTGTTCCTGGCGTGTGTCTGTGTGTCTGTGTTTGTGTGCTTCGTGTCTGTGTAAACAGGGTTAGACAGTTGTGCTGGGGTCATCGGAAGCAGCTTAGTAAGGAAAGGTCAAAACATTTTAAAGGCTTTGTTCCTAAAATCACCTTTTTAGCTAGGGGTGGTGGTGCCCCTGTCATCCCAGCACTCAGGAGGCAGAGGCAGGAGGATCCCCGTGAGTTCAAGGCCGGCCTGAATTATGTAGTGAGACTCTCTCTCAAAATAAATTAACTCGGGGGCTGAGGATTTAGCTCAGCGGCATAAGTGCCTGCCTTGCAAGCAGGTGGTTGTGAGTTCGATCGCCGGTACCAATAAAAATTAAAAAAAAAACTCATTAAAATTAAATGGGAAAGTGGGACCCATCAAGCAAGCTTTCAGGCAGAACGTGACAAGTGTATTTGGAGGTGACACACAGACCCTCACCAGCCCACACCTAGGTCACAGCAGCTCAGGGACAGGTCGAGCAGGAAGCTGAGAAAGACTTCCTTTCTCTTTCTTTGTTTGAGATCTCACTGTAACTTAAGCTGGGCTGGAACGCACTATGTAGCCCGGGGGGGGGGGTGAACTCCTGGCGACCCTCCTGCCTCAGCCTCCCTCGCCGTGCCCTGTCTTGCAAGGGTAATAAAGTCAGGCAGGAGGACCAGGCAACATGTCCTGAGACGGGGTGGGGTGCAGGCCAGCTGGGGCTGCTGAGCTTGGGGGCCTGTGGTGTCCCTGGGGGGGCGTTTCTGTCCCCAAGGTAACTTAGCACCTCCACTCTTCAGGGCTTCTGATTGAAGCACGACACACAAACCTGTGACACAGGAGCCTCCCCGAGCTGGGAAGGTCTCTTCCTTCCACTTGGCCTTAAATTCCTTGCAGCACCCAGTTGCCCTGCTGGAGTTCTAGGATTGGGGGGGGGGGCGTCCCTGAAAATTTGTCCACCTTTTCTTTTCCTCTCCTTTCCCGTAGGATTAAACCCAGGCCCTTCCCACGTCGTCACATCCACAGCCATTTTTGTTTGCACTTTTTCATTCTGAGAAGGGGCTCCCTACAGAGCTAAGTCATTGGCTGGCTTGCGGGGAGAATCCTCCTGCCTCATCCTCCGAGAGTGGTGGGATCACACACCGGAGCCAGCTCACCTGGGTCTGGGATCGCAGGGGATAGTAAGAAGGAACAGATCTAAGACCTGACCCCTTTCTCAGTCAACATTTCCCAAGGTAACGGATCCCACCCCTCCTCCCAGCCTGGGGAGGCTGAGGCAGGAGAATTGCCACAAGTTCTCAGGCTCCCGCCGCTCATTGTTTAGGGCTCTGCAGAGCCAGGACCAGCAGCAGGGGGTGCTGCAGGAGAGACCCTGAACCTGCGAGCGGCCCGGCGGGGACTTTGCCGGGCTCAGGGCAGCTTGCAGGAGGCGGGCACTGGGGCACGGCGCGCCTCTCTGTCTCTGCTTCGGGTCCCCATGCCCTGAGCTGCTGTCCTCCGCCCAGCCCTGGAGCCTCGGACCACACTGAAACCTCCACAAAACCATGAGCCGAAGTAAACCTCTCCTCTCCGTTGTGGGTGTCAGGCATTTTCGTTCCAGCAATGAAAAAAGGGTCTCAGCCAGTGCGGTTGGTTATCATTTATTTGTTTATTAGTTTTTTTGTGGGTTTTTGTTTTGTTTTTTTGAGACAGGAGCTGGCTTGGTAGCTCCGGTTGAACGCGAACTCGTGGCGATCCTCCTGCCTCAGCCTCCCGAGGGCCGGGGTGACAGGTGTGGGCCACCAAGGCCAGCTGGTTTCTCCTTTCTAATGGAGAAATGATGGTCCACTTGTGAGGCCTCGGTCAGTGAGAGAGGAGATGGGTCGCGGGCTGCAGACCAGGGCAGGACCTCACGTCCTGAGGAGGGCCGGTCCCCCTTCCCCTGGGCAGCTCCTGGATGGCTGTGCCTGTTCATCTCACACTGCAGGGGCTCAGCATCTCTGCATCAATGGAGAGGCGCTGGGTGGGGGACACGTTCCCAGCCCCGAGTGCCTCCACACCCGTTTCCCGGTGGATTATTCACAGCCCGCCCACTTTTCTCGTGAACTGATATAAATAAACGCGTCTTGGCTCCACACTGGTCTCCCTTTCTGCGTGGCTGTGGTGTCAAACTGGGACGGTTTGTCATAAGGGGGTGGAGGGGGCAGATGCCGATACCTCGGTGTGATGGAGACAAACTTAGCTACCTCATGCTTTTAAAAGGCACTAAATTAAAAGGGAAAAAATAATTTTCTGATGAAATATAAAAGCGTCATCTTGCCAGCAACGTTGGTGCACGCCTGTGACCTCAGCACCCAGGCGGCTGAGGCAGGAAGATCATCATGAGTTCAAGGCCAGCCCGGGCTACAGAGTGAGTTGCAGAAGGACAGCCTGAACAGCATCCCAGGACCCTGCCTCAAAATAAACAAAAGTGTCTTATGCGGCCAGCTGTGGTGGTGCACATCTGTATCCCAGCAACTTAGGAGGCTGAGGCAGGAGGAGGACGAATTGGAGGCCAAGCTGGACCAGTCAGTGAGCCCCTGTCTCACAATACAGGGTGGAGTAGAAGCCTGGCGAGGTGGTGCACACCTGGAACCCCAGGCTGGAGAAGCACCGGGAATGCGAGGCCAGGCTGGGATGCACAGCAAGACCCTGCCTCAAAAACATAATCAGATAGATAGGAAGGAAGGAGAGAAAAATACCAAAAATAAGTAAACAGCAAGCAAGCCAGGGTGTCTAGAGGAGCAACATGGTTCGGGGACGGTGGTGGCTTCCGCAAAGACAGTGACCTCACACAGCCTCAGGGCAGCTCGGTCCTCTCCGAGGGCTGACGGCTGTGATGGGCCGGCTGTGCAGGATCCACATGGAACCCAACCTCGCAGATCCCCCTTTTCCGCCTCCCAGCCCTCACTTGGATTCCCACACATCCACATCCACACTCGGGAGGCAGAGGCAGGAGGATCTGAGGGACTGTAATCTTCATTCCTTACAGAACAGGCACCTGATAAAAATCAGAGACACTACACAGGACAGCAAGACGCTGGATGTCGGCAGAGATTGGAGATAGAGCTTCACTCCGAGGTGAGGTTCAGGCTGCCTGGGGTCTGAACTCACTATGGAGCCCAGGCTGGCTTCCAACTCCCTGAAATCCTCCCGCCTCAGCCTCCCGGGTGCTGGGATGACAGACATGTGTCACCACGCCCAGCTTGGTCAGAACCCTTCTCCAGGAATCTCTCCAACCCCGTGCCTCCCCCTGCCTGACCCACCCCTGCTTCCCCCCAGCCCCAGGCCTTCATCCCCTTTGCAAAGGGTCCTTACAGCCCTCCTGATTCTGCTGGACCTGTGCGGCCACCAGCTCCCTGCAGGCCCCAGACCCACATGGGGGGGGCCAAGAGAAGGAGGGGGAGGGGAGACCGACCAGGGGGTTGGAAGGCTGCAGGGGAGCCCCTTTAGGAAAGCTGGGGAGGACTTTCAAGGCAATGGCCGAAAGTTTTATGAAAACCTGGTGAGGTCAGGGTGGCACATGTGTATTATTCCAGCACTCTGGGAGGCTGAGGCAGAAAAACTGTAATTTAGCAACTCAGCAAGACCCTGTCTCAAAAGATGATTTTTTTTTTTTTTTTTTTTTTTTTTTTGAGGCAGGGTCTTGTTTTGTAATTCCAGCTGGTCTTGGACTTTTAGTGATCCTCCTGTCTCCGCCTCCCAAATACAATGGGATAACAAGCATATGCCACAACGCCTGGCTGAAAATGAAAAACTTTAGGAACACGCTGGGGATGAGGCTCAGTGCAAAGGCCAGGGTTCAAGCCCCAGTGCCTGCCCCTAAGACAGACCGACACACACTCCACAGATCTCGTGAGAATTTGGTGACCCTCCTGCCTCTGCTGGGCGGTAACTCTTGCCCGGGTGCTGCTGTCAATTAGAGTCCTAAGGCAGGCGGGAGGAGCTCAGGTCAGCCTCGCAAAGTGGGTTCAGGCTAGGTCCCCCGTAGTCCCAGGGCAGACAGGTGCCCAGTGGAGAAGGCACCGCGGCTCTGAGCTAGTCTGGGAACAGCTGGGACTCAGCGGCGCTGCAGCGCGACCAGCAGGGGGCGCTGGGCTCACCGGCCCGCATCCAGAGGCTGAGACAAAGGAGATGCTAAATAGGAAAACTAGAGAGATTTTAGGTACCAGGAATTGAACTCAGGACCTTGAGTTTGCCAGGCAGGTGCTTATGCCACTTAGCTATATCCCCAGCCACCAAAACTATTTTTGGGTTATTTTTAAAAAGCAAGAAAATTAGCCAGGCATGCTGGTGTGCGCCTGTAACCCCAGACTGGAGATGAGGCAGGAGGATCACAGACAGTTCAAGGCTAGCCTGGACTATGCAGCGAGATCCTGTCTCAAAAACAAAACACAATACCCAAAAACAAACAAAAACCAGACGATGGCTACTACCTGGAGGCTGGCTTGACGGCATGGCCCAGGGCATAGCATTACTAACCATGTTTTGTCTTTGATTTTTTTTTTTTTTTTTTTTTTTTTTGCACCAGGGATTGAACTCACAACCTCATATTTGCCAGGCAAGCACTGGGCTAAATCCCCAGCCCTTGTTTTGGTTTTTGAAACAAAGTCTTGCTATGCAGTTCAAACTGACCTTGAACCATCAGTGACCCTCCTGCCTCAGCCTCCTGCTGGGATCACAGGTGTGCGTTCCCACGCCAGGCCTCAATCCTATTTATTTATTTAGGCTTTTTTTGAAACAGGGTCTCGCTATGCAGTTCAGGCTGGCCTTGGCCTCATTTTGTAGCCCAGGCTGGTCCTGAATTTTGCAGTGATCCTCCTGTCTCAGCCTCCCAACCGCTGGGATCACAGGTGTGTGCACCACCACGCCTGGTTTATTTTTTTATATATTTCAAAATAGGATTTGTAAATGACAGGGCTGGCTTGGAATTTGCGTTCCTCCTGTCTCTGCCCCAGAAGTAGCACCCTTCTGTTCTCTGAGCTGGGTGGAGCGTCCACAGCTTAGACCAGTGACAAGACAGTGCCGGCAGCCAGAGGGCTCGAAGAACCCCATTCCGAGTCGGATGTCCTGTCACAATGAATAAAAATAAAGTCCTCTGGGCTCACCCTCGTTCTGCTTATTTTTGCACTTCCTCCCACAGGGTTGCAGGGGTCAGCGCAACCCTGCTCTTGGCAATCGGGGGCCGGAAGCGCTCTGGGGGCTGAGCCATATCTGGTTCACATAGCTGTTGATAGACTGCCTGTGGTGAGCGCTTCCAAGAAGCTGTGTAGCAGTTAAAGAAGCAGTATTTACAAGAAATGCCTGCACCCCACCCCTGCCCCCACTCCCATCCCCCACCGTGCTCAGCCTCTAGGCCTGCCAGAAAGGTGGGGTACGGAGTTGGGGGCGCTGGATCCTGAAGGGACCGAGAGGTGGCAGCTAAGCCACATGGGTAAGCTTCTGGTGGCAGCATGCATGTTGGGGACCCTCCGGGTTTCACCCCCAACACTGCAAAAGCAAACACACAGAACCAGGAAACTCGGGACGGCACAGTGGTCACCAGCATGGCCCACCTGGGTCCCAACTCTGACTAGGCCTCTTACTCTGATTTTTTACGACAGGCTCTCACTCTGTAGCCCAAATTGGCCTGGAGGTTGAGGTGTCTTCCTGCCTCAGCTTCCTGAGTGCTGGGATGACAGGTGTGCCATCTCCAGGGGATTTATCACGGACGATGGAAGACAAACCAAATTCTGAGCTGACCACTCCTTAAAATGTGACCTTGGACGTGATGTATAATATGCTCTGTGACAAAGAATAGGACAAACTCACCGGGCGTGGTGGCTCACGCCTGTAATCCCAGCACTGGGGAGGCTGAGGTGGGAGGATCGTTGTGAGTTCGAGACCAGCCTGGGCTACAACATGAGCTCAAGGCCGGCCTGAACTGCATAGCAAGATCTGCCGGGGCTGGGGATTTAGCTCAGCGGCATAAGCACCTGCCTTGCAAGCAGGCAGTCGTGGGTTCGATCCCCGGTACCAATAAAAAGGAAAAAGACAAAAAAAAAAAAAAAAAAAAAAAAAAGATCTGCCTCAAAAAACAAAGACAAAAAAAAAAAAAAAAAAAAAAATAGGACAAACTCCCCTCAGCTTGATTTTTTTTTTTGAGACAGGGCTTTGCTATGTAGCCCAGGCTGGTCTTAAACTTGTGAGGAATCCTCCTGCCTCAGCCTCCCGAGTGCTGGGATTAAAGCATGTGCCACCACCATGCCCCGAACACCTTCATCTTTAGGTCAAGAAGTACCGCCAGTCATTGGAGGGGACCCCTCTCCCCAGCTGACACCTCCCACAGACAGCTGGGAGCTGCCACAGCATCCAGAAGCTCGTTTCTTCCCAATTCTACTGCACTCACAGCAGCCGCCAGAGAAGCAAATCGTCCCCCTGTAACACGTCGGCTACTTAACCCCGTCTTCCTGGCAGCCCGACCCAGGAGCAGGAGCTCTCAGCCTCAGCCGCCCACAGTCGAACGCCAGAGCAGATTCCCTAATGGATATTCTTAGCCAGGCATAGTGATTCCAGAAGGCAGGAGGCTGAGGCAGGAGGATCCTGGTTAGTTTGAGGCCAGCCTGGGCAACACCTGAACTGCATAGCAAGACCCTCTCATTAAAAAAAAAAAAAAAAAAAAAAAAGCACAAACTTACTTCAGGGAGAGGGGGTGAGGCTTTCCTGATTTCATTAGCCCTTGGGGCAACTCCTAAGGGTTCAGGTGCAAGTTTACTGGGAAGGGTGACCAAGCAGGCTCCATGGGGTTGCAGTGGCGGGGGAGGGGAAGGCTGAGGGGGATCCTCAGGAAGTCGCCCCAGAGCCAAGAAACCCTTCCTTCCTCCTGAGGGCTACATGGGGACTGTGCTGGGGTGCAGGCTGCATGGAGCAGGGTCCATGTGCTATGGACGCCAGGGGATTGGAGGGAGGACGTGGAGACTGCCGCTGGCAGACAACGCATTTGCTAAGATTTAACGTTGCTCTTTCTTGGGGTCTCAGCGGGTTCAGGCCAGAGGGGCCAAGGGAGAACCGGGAAGAAAACATGGGAGCACCAGGCTTCTCAGCTGCACCCAGTGCTGACTCTGGCCAGGACACACACAGGAGGGGTAAGAGCCAGGCCCTGCATTTCCACCACCATCAGTCATGTCGAAGCCTCCATCCCTGTAACAGGAAACTGGACTAAAGACTGGGGGAATAAGGTGCAGGCTTTTCAGGAAGACTTAGAGCAGCTTAGAAGACAGCAGGGGTCTTGAAAGAGTCTCATCTCACCAGTAGTTCAGGTTGGCTGTCAGCAATCCTCCTGCCTCAGCTCCCTGGCAGTGGGATTACAGGTATGCATGGCCCCAACTGTAACCAGCACCTGTGCCACACCAGCCTTCAAAATGCTTTAGGAGTGGCTACGAAAAAAACAGGCTCCCAAGTCACTCAAGCAATAGCTATAGCCCCTTCCAGAGCAATCCTGGGGCAGTGACCCATCAGATACAGAGGGGCCCCTCCTGTCCACATCCCCCTGCCCCGACCCCATGGTCATTCAACTTCCCAGGAGAGCAGACCCTCCCAGCCCACCCCAGGCCCGTGGCCATCACCCTGCTTCTGTAAGGGCTCCCAAGTACACTCAAGTCAGCACTTCTGCATGGACGACCAGGAACCACAGTTAAGACAAAAGGTTTTTATTCAAAAAATGCCAAGTATAAAAAAAAAAATAACAAGATCTCTTTTATTCCCCTGTACAGTATTTCACTCAGATAAAACCAGCAGGCCACACGCTGCTTGAAACAGCCCCAGGGAGGACCCAAGGCACATGCCATCCAGAGCCGGTCCCGACCTCCGTCCTATATACAAGTCAGCTGTGTTGGCTGTCCCCCACCTGGGTCCCATCACCCCACGCACGGCAAGCGTCACAGCCCTCCCCAAGAGGTCCCCAAGTCAGAGGAGGAAAGAAGGGAAGAAAACAAAACCCCCCCCCCAAAAAAAAAAAAAAACTAGCACAGCAGCTGTGGGAGCTCAGAGCAGGAAGGTAACCAAATAAATAAATAAATAAATACATAACATCACCCTCCATCCGGGTTAGAATGAGCATCTTTCCAAACAACAAAATTGAAATGGAAAAAAAAAAAGTAAAATAACTTAAAAAGATTAAAAAAAATTAGATCAACTATGATCCTTTTGTATACTACCATGCCTACTGTACACACATTTACAGCGGTTCCGTTTGCATTGTTCGTGCATTGTGTGTGTGTGTGTGCATGTGTGCGCGCGCGCAAGGCCCTGGCTTGGAAACAGGTTACGTAGAAACCAAAGAGGAAGACGGGTTCACTGGAGTTTTACTAAAGGAGGCAGAAAGCAGGGTGCGGCTCAGCGGTGGCCCCCTGGCCTCTTCCTTGGCACCTTTCCTATGGAGGAGGGGTGGGAACGGGGACCCAACCCAGGCAGATTTTGGGGGAAGCAGCAGATAAGAGGCAAGTTCAAGTATTTCTCCCAGCACAGCCGGAGTCCCCGCAAAAGGCACTCGAAAGAGTCGGAAGAGGTGACAGGGACTTCAAATGATGCTAGTCTATACCCCGCCCCCGCCCGCTTTCCACCAGACCCACCTGGAGTTCAGAAGGGGACAGCGCCAGGCAGGGCCCCACCCCTGCTGGTCTCCCAGCAGCCCCTGGAGCCCAGGGAGGACGCGTCTACACAGGCAGGGGCCAAGTGGGCCAGGAAGGGACCCAGGGCCCTGGAGTCTGGAATGAGTTGAGAATCGTTGTTCCTGTCCGGCACTGTCCTGGGAATCACTGAGGGGGGTTCCCCCCCCCTGGCAGCCCGGCGGGGAGGGCGGGCCTGGCGCAAAGAAGGTTGCTATTTGCTGGTCCCCGGAGACAGGGTGTGCAGGTGGATCTCGGCGGTCTCCTGGGGCAGCAGCCCGGCCTGCATCCATGGGTGATTCTGGATTTCCTCGAAAGTCGGCCGATCAGAGGGCCTCAGGGCCAGGCACCAGCGGATGAGATGCTGACACTCTGCAGGAGGAAGGCGGGAACATGCTCGTTACAGTGACTCAGCCCGGTTCCCGGGGCCCAGGGTGGCGGGCTGAGTGAGCACAGCCCCCCGCCGGGTGATCTGGACTCCAGCCCACTGTGGTAGGAAAGTATCTCCCCTCTTACAACTTGTGGTTTCCTAACTTCAACAGCAGGGCCTTTCCCACGACACCCACTCACAGAACTGAGACGTGAGTCTCAGCCTCACCAGAGCACCAAGGTGACTCAGGTCACCCCAGCTTGCAGGTGAGCTCACCCGGGCACTGCAGGGGAGGCAGGGAGGGGGGCCTCCTCTGCTCCCGGCTGTTCCTCACCTTCGGGGGCACCATCCATCCACAAGGCCACAACTCCGGCCTCCCCTCTTTTTTCCTGAGACCCACTTTTGCTACATTTAAACTGCCCAGACTGGACTTCTCCCTCAACCCACCTGCCTCAGACCCCCAGGTCTGAAAAAACTGGACAGGGAAGACAGCTGGGTGCAGTATTGCACGCAGCACTCAGGGAGGCTGAGGCAGGAGGATGGCCAGGAATTTGAGACCAGCTCAAGCTACATAGTGAGATCTTGTCTCAAAAAAAAAAAAAAAACAAAAAGACACCAAGCCCTTCAGTGCAGTAGCAGAGCAATGGCCTCCTATGCAGAAAGGAACGCCGGGGTCTGATTCTCCAGAGCAAGACTTTAGAGAAACCAAGACTGCTGTAACACACTCGCCCTCTGACCTTCCACCCCAGGTGCCTGTGTGGGTAAATGTGGGGGGCCGCACAAATTGTAAGCCACAGGTCAGGGCCTCCTTGCCCAGGGAGCTCCGCAAGTCACCTGAGGAGACCCGCTGTCGGAAGAAGACCTGGCCCCGGACGATCTCCTCGTCGTGCTCGAAGGGGATGTCACCACACACCATGTCGTAGAGCAGGATCCCCAGAGACCACACGGCAGCAGACCTGCCATGGTAGCGGTGGTAGCGGATCCACTCAGGAGGGCTGTACACCCGGGTCCCTGCGAGCGAAACAGGAAACAGAAAAATACACACTGAGCCAATGCCAATCCCGAACTAATTAAAAAAAAAAAAAAAAAAGGAACCAACTCCCCCTCTCTCAGGAGCTAGGTGAACTGCTTTTTGCATCCTGGGCTACAAGAAAAGTGGAAAGGCAGTTTCTGGCTTCCTTCCAACCCAAAACAGCACCCACCATCATTGTCCCAAACCCCGAACTAAAAATCCTTTCAAGTCAGTCCAAGAAACAAACAGGGCGCCCGCAGCCGCAGTCTGAGGCCACCGGCGAAGAAGGCGCCAGGGAGGACCCGGACCTTCCTCCCAGGTGAGATGCTCTCAGCAGATGGCATGCAGGCCAGGCAGCCTCGGCCTGGAGGCTCCCCTCCCCACCCTGTGGAACCGGGGCAGACACCCACACCCTTTCCTCCCCGGCCTGCTAAGGCAAACGAGCCGAGCCGAGCTGAGCCGCAGGGCTGGTTGCAGACCACGTGATTCCTGTTTACAAACTTTGGATAGTAAAAAAAAAAAAAGAGGTAATCCCCACGGTGGTCACCAGGGGGCAGCAAAGACTTGAAGGAAAAAAAAAAAAAAAAGACCTGGGAGGGCCTGGCCAGCCATTAACTGTGAAATACAAAAAACGCAGCCCTGCCCAGCGTCTTCCAAGGGCAAATAAACACAAACCGCAAGCCCGAGTCACAAGTTTTGAAAGGCTGGCGTTTGCTAGGGTGAGCCACTCCGGGGACGACCCACCCTCGGCGCTTTGATCTCGGGCTCTCCCCCCCGCCCCCCCCCCCGCCTTCTGTTCCAAAAGCAGCCGCTCAAGCCCCTCCCTAGCCAGATAGGTTTTCATCTCCCCGCGGAGACTCGACTCATTCCCAGTCCAGCAGCAGATTTTATTCACCGCAGTCCGCGCCCGCCTCCCCTGCCCCGCGCCACGCCGAGGAGAGAAAAATTCTATGGCGTTAAAGTCTTTCCGGAACCCTCATCCCAGATCAAAAGGGAAGCACAGCAACGCTCCACTCTCACCAATCAAAACAGAAATTAACAAAAACCCCCACCCGCGCGCCGTCTCTCCCCTCCCACCCGCATCGCTCTCTCCCAGACAGGAAAGTGGGTCAGACTTTGGAAAATCTGGGCTACGGCCCGTGGCCCACAAGCTCTTATTCATCGGGAAAGCTTGGAACCCACTGAATTCCACTGAAAAAATGCAATCATGCCAGAAGCATTACAGGTTCGGCTAGCCTGGAATCCCCGACGCAGCCGGCAGGCTCTCCTGCGCCCCACCCCGGCCAGCGGCCAGTCGGGCGGCCCAATGACCTTTACAAAGGCCCGGCGCTGTGAGGCCGCGAGGCCCGGTCAGGTCACCTGGGCAACACCCGGGGGGCCAACTCACCATCGAAGTCGGTGTAGACGGTATCCTTGAGCAGCGCCCCCGACCCGAAGTCGATGAGCTTGAGCTCGCCGCGGCTGAGGTCGATGAGGATGTTTTCGTCCTTGATGTCGCGATGCAGCACCCCGCAGTCGTGGCAGTGGCGCACGGCCTCCAGCACCTGCCCGAAGAAGCTGCGCGCCAGCTCCTCCTGGAGGGCTCCCCTCTCCGTGATAAAGTCGAAGAGGTCTTGTACCGGCTCCGGCCTCTCCAAGATCAGCACAAAACTGTCGGGCCTCTCGAACCAGTCGAGAAGCCGGATGACGCCGGAGAAGCCCGAGCTCACCTTCTTCAACAGGACCACTTCCATGGGCACCCGGGTGCCATTGGGCTGTGGGCATCAACAAGGGGGGCCGGTGAGCTGAGACGCGGGAGACGGCGAGGCGCGTGCGCACCCCAGAGGCCACCCACCCGAACCGGACCCTCCAGCATCCTTGGGGTCGCGCGTCCCCGGCGCTCACCAACTCGCCCCAGTCAGAGATCCGGTCCTTCTCCACGTGCTTGATGGCCACCTGCAAGCCCCGAGAACACAGAGCCCTTAGATCCCCCACACACAGGTCCCGCACCCGCGCCACACACACCCGGCGCGCCCGGCTCACCGGCAAGTTGTCGGCGACGCGGACGCCTGAGTACACCGAGCCGAAGCCACCGCTGCCCAGGAGCGGGCCCACCTGGTACTGCGACTCCAGGGGCTCCTTGTCCTTGCCTACGGAGAGCAGAAGCAGGGCGCTCGGCTCCAGCCCCTCGCGCGCCCCGATCCCGGCCCCACGCGCGCCCCGGTCCTCGGGAGTCGGCGGCGGGGGACGCGCACTCACCGGGAGCCAGCTTGGTGGCGTGCAGGTCGCCGCAGGGCGCGGCACGCAGGTGGGCAAGCGAGTTGATCTTGGACAGAAGCATCCCCACCTCCAGGGCGTCGGCGCGGGGACGCGGCCCGGGGCGGCTGCGGCGCGGGCTGCGGGTGGCGTTGCGGCGGGGGCTGCGGCGGGCGCGGGAGGCCGAGGCGGAGCGCGGCCCGGGGCGCCGGCGGAGGGAGAGCTGGGCAGGCGGCGGGGAGCGCGGCTGCCGGGGCGGAACGCGGGGCTCGCGGCTGCTGCGCCTACTGCTGTGCCTGCTGGTGCTGCTGCTGCTGCGGATCGCACCGCCGACTGCGCTCCGGCCTCCTCCGCCACCGCGGCCGCTGCTGCAGACGCCCGGCTCGCCCCGCCGCCAGGAGTAAAGGGGCGGAGCGCGCGGGCGGGGAGGGCGCGCAGGCGGGCGGGGCCGGGGCGGGGCCTCTCCGGGAGGCCTAGGCGGGGAGCCGGGCGGCCGGGCTGGCGCGGGGAGGCCAGGGGGTGGGGCGGTGGCCGGCCGCGGCCACTCCTCTCGGGCCCCGCCCCGCGCGCCCGGCCGCTGCGCCTCAGCCCCGCCCCCGCGGGCGAGTCGCCAGCCAATCGGAGGCGAGCTGATCTGCATAGCCGCGCGCGCCCCGCCCCACTCCCCGCGGTCAGAATGGTCTCTGCGCCGCCACGACGTGGCGGGAAGGAAAAGGCGCCAAAGCGGAGGGGGCGGCGCGCGGCGGGCGGAAGGACGGGGCGGGGCGGCGCGATTCAAACCCAAACAATAACAAAGCGGCCGAGGCGCGGCGGCGGCGGCGCGGGGATCGCGCGGGCCCGGGGTCAAGGGCTTGGGCTCGGGCCGGCCGGCCTGGCGGTCCCCGCGTGACTCAGCCGAGGCCTGGCGGGTGGGCCACGGCCCCGCGGGGCGGAGTCGGCAGCGGCGCAGTCGCCGGCCGGTGGCGCCGAGAGGCCGAGCGGGGACGGGCGCCCCCTCCCCTGCCGCCCCAGAAAGGAGGGGAAAGTGGGGTGCGCGGCGCGGGGGAGATCACGACACCCGTGTCGCCGCGGTGGGCCGGATGCCGCCCCGGCCCTGCTGAGCAAGACGCCCGGCGGCCGCCCGCGCGCGATGGCGTCAGCGCTGTCACGCTGCAGTCACCTTCCCCGTCGCCTCCAGTCCCCACGCCTGCGGTTCCGGTTGACTCCCGCCCGGGCTCGCGGAAGCCTCCGCCCACCCGTGGAAACCACGCGCCAAGCCCCGGGCCACCTCCCCTTTTGTCCCCTCTGATCTGTACTGTGAGACGCACAGGTGAATCCGCGGTGGGCTCAGGTCGTGCAGCGCGGTCTGTCCAAGTTCCAGCCCTTGAAAAAGAAGGGGCTAGCCGGGTGTGGGGGCCCACGCCTGTAATCCCAGCACTAGGAAAGCTGAGGCAGGAGAATCGTGAGCTCAGGGCCAGCCTGAACCGCATGGTGAGACCCTATCTCAGACAAAAAAAAAAGGATCTAACCCTGATGTGGCCCCACACGCCTGCACTTGGGAGGTTGAGGCAGCAAGATGCTGGAAAGGTCAAATGTTACACTATAAATGCAAGGCCTGCCTGGGCTACATAGAGAAACTCTCAAAACAGACAAGATCTAGCTCAACTGCCCAGGCTGATCTTGAATTTATAATCCTCTTGCCTTAAATTTTAGATTGGCTGGGATTACAGGTATGTATCACCATGACTGGCTCCCTCCTTTTATTTTTTATTTTTATTTTGTCTCTTTGAGACATGGTCTCCCTACACAGTTCAGGCTAAGGTTGAACTCACTTTGTTGCTCAGGCTGACCTTGAACTTACAGGGATCCTCCTGCGTCAGCCTCCCAACTGCTGGGATTATAGATATGTGCCACCGCCACCATACCTGGCTCAACTCCCTCACTTTTACTGAATTCCTTTCCACCCTTCAAGAGACCTTGACCCATTAAATTGTGCTAGGGATACATAGCTCCAATTCCAGTTTTCTGGGAGGCTGAAGCAGGAGGATTACAAATTCTAATCCAAGCTAAGAATTTAGCAAAACCTTGTCTCAACATTGGCAATCATAAGAAGGACTGGAGATGTAGCTCAAGGTGAAAGCCCTAGGTTCAATCCCCAGTACCACATACACTCACACAAAAATAGTTTCACCATCATTTGTTGAACAAAGTCCAAGCATTTCTTCATCATCCGTCCCCCTCATCTGACACTCATGTGAGGTTTTGTAACACATCTTCTTGCTTAGTCATTTGCCGGTTATTTATGCTGATTCTCTGTTCCTTGAATCCATACTTCATCCAACATTTGTTGATGGAAGAGAAAACCATGCCCCAACAGAAAGATCATGACCAAAGTCAATTTATGGAAGCCAGGGGTGATGCTGCATTACCTGTAACTCAAGGACTCTGGGGAGGCTGAGGCAGGTGGACCACTTGAGCTCAGAACTTCAGCCTGAGCAACATAGACCCCCCACCACCACCACCAAGATGTGTTTGTTTGTGGTGGGCATGTAGCCCAGCAATCAAGGTCTCCCTCTTGATTAGCATTTCCCAGGCTAGAGTTCCATCACTGCCCTAAGAAAATCAATTTATACTGGTGGCACACTCTTGTAATCCCAGCACTTGGAAGGCTGAGGTAGGAGGATGGTTTTCGAGTTCAACACCAGCATGAACTGTATAGCAAAACCCTGTCTCAAAAAGACAGAAAGAAAAGAAACAGAAAATCAGCTTATACCACGTTTCAGCAAACTAACCAAATGAGGCTTCGGCACAATAAAGCAAGGGTAGTGACACAAAAAATGCTGGATATGACACAGCAAGTTCACGGCCGTGCAGTTGAAGAACAAATTCTAAGAACAGCGGAGGTTAAGAGTAGGAAAATTTACTGGAGAACAGGAGTGGGGAATAGGGAATAGGACCTGTTCCTGAAAGACAAAAGGGGTACCCAATGGGTTGCCAAGGAGCCCGCCTCTCAAAAATAATGTTACAAAGCAAAATCATGTGACAGATACAACATGTGTCAAACTTATGATCAACCAATAGGACTGCACTGTAGTTGCTTAGGTAATAGGGATCCAATGGGAGCAAGGGTACCTGAGTGACATTGTTAACCTGAATCCGGGATCTGTAGTCTTGGCCTTGCCTTTATTTATTTATTTATTTATTTTGAGACAGGGTCTCGCTGTGCAGAGCTCAGGTTGGCCTTGAGCTCACTTTGTATCCCAGGCTGGTCTCAAACTCAAAGGATCCTCCTGCCTCAGCCTCCCAAGTGCTGGGATTACAGGCGTGAGCCACCAAGCCCGGCTTTGGCCTTGTCTTTAGTTTTATAGTCTTAGTCTTAGTGATGGGAGAGTTTTAGGCCCATCTTCAGGAAGATGAAGGGAAATCTCAAAAAGGTGGCACCATGCTGGGGGTTTAGCTCAGTGGCACAAGTGCCTGACTGACAAACGAGGTTGTGAGTTCCATCCTCAATACCAAAAAAATAGAAAAGAAAGTGATACCAGTACCCCAAGCCTGGGTTCATCCCTAGGGAAATATGTAAATCCAGCCACTGTCACTTTAATCCTTAAAGGCAACAGCCACAGTCCTGACGGATTCTCTCTCTTTTTTTTTTTTTCCTGATGGATTCTCTTTTGCACTGACTCCCTGTCTTATTGCCTCTCCTCTCTATAAACTTCTTTCTCCTTTTTTTTTTTTTTTTTGGTGGTGCCAAGCATCGAACTCACAACCTCACACTTGTCAGGCAGGCACTTATGCTGCTGAGCTAAATCCCCAGCCCGTTTGTTGTTGTTGTTGTTTTTTGTCTTTTTCGTTTTTATCAGTACCAGGGATTGAACTCACGACTGCCTGCTTGCAAGGCAGGCACTTAGGCCACTGAGCTAAATCCCCAACCCCAAAATAAAAGGTTTTAAAGGGCTTGGACGTAGCTCAGGGCAAAGGTCCTGGGTTCAATCCCCAGTACCCCCCCCCCAAAAAGAAGTTTTATGTGTTAAATCAAGTTTTTGATATGCATCTGTAATTTCAGCCTCAGGGAGGCTGAGGCAGGAATATCACAGGTTCAGGGCTAGCCTGGTCTCCATTGTCAGACCCCATCTCAAAAAACAAAATCAAAAAAGTTAATAAGTTAAAAGTCCAACTTGTAGTGTATGCCTGTAACTCCAGCACTTGGGAGGCTGAGGCAGGGGGATCACTGCAAATTCAAGGCCAGCCTGGGCTCCATGGTGAGACCCTGTCTCCAAAAAATAAAACAAAACAATCCTATAGCAGGGCCAGTACTAAAAGAAGCACTTTGCCCAAGGGTAGACAGCCAGAGGCTGCACAAACTCCTGTCACCCATCCTTTGGTTTTTTGAGGAGGGACATGAGATGAATTTCAGCAATTTTCCATTTTGTTACTAAATTTCAACAGTATTATCCACAAGGCCTGGTTCCAAGAGCGCTGAAAAGTCAGGAAAGGCTTTGAGGCCAATGTACACTTTCCTCTGTCTGTCCCTTTTTCTTTCTTTTTTTGAGACCAGCTCTCACTGTGTAATCCAGGCTGACCTCAACAAGATTCTCCCAAAAAAAAAAAAAAAAAAACATTCTCCCACCTCAGCTTCCTGAGTGCCAGGATTCCAGGTGTGCACCACCACGCCCAGTTTTTAATGTGGATTTTAGAACATGAGACAGGAATCAGCAGAAAAGAGTGAGAACAGGAGCTTAGTAAGATCAGGAATGACGGGGACTGGGGATTTAGCTCACTCAGCAATATAAGTGCCTGCCTTGCAAGCAGGCAGTTGTGAGTTCGATCCCTGGTACCTATAAAAACGAAAAAGACAAAAAAAAAAAAAAAAAAAAAAAACATCAGGAACGGCAGCAAAACATGCTTTGTGTTGAGCAGGGCATGGTGGCTCACACCTATAATCCTAGCACTTGGAAGGCTTGAGGTGGGAGGATCCTTGGGAGTTCGAGACCAGCCTGGGCTACAAAGTGAGCTCAAGGCCAGCCTGAACTACATAGCGAGACCTTGTCTCAAAAAGACAAGTAAAAACAAAAGACAAATAAATAAATAAATAAATAAATAAATGTTCCTCAAGCTTGTGAAATGAATGAGCAAAAGTTTCTTAGAAAAAGAAAGAAAAGCAAGGCTGGGCGAGGTGGTACACACCTGTCATCCCTCCATTTGGGAGGCTGAGGCAGGAAGATTGCCAGGAATTTGAGGCCAATTGAAATTACATATTCAGTCTCAAAAAACAAAACAAAACAGAAGAAAAACAAAGCTGGGCATAGTGGCACCGGTGTGTAATCCCAGCACGTGGGAGGCTGAGGCAGGAGGATCTCTGAGTTCAAGGCCAGTCCGGACTACATAGGGAGACCGTGTCTCAAAAGACAAAAAGACAAAGAGAGAGGCAGAAAGAGAGTCACTAGGACTCCTGGTGCCAGTGATGCCAAGCGAGACAGAAAGAAAGATAAACATTAGACGTGATTCATTCTCCACTGAAGCAGAAACCAGGAAGACCCTGACCCAGGCAGCTTCTGTCTACAGCGGGGTGACAGCAGTCAGGTTCCAAATATCAACAAGGACGGGCTTAGGAGAGGGCGGAAATGCGCTCACTGGCGTGGCGTGGAGAAACCCCGGCTTTTGACTCGTACTTCCCCTTTGACTCTGTCTTGCTTCTCTTTTTAGGTGGTTGCTACTCAAAACAAACAAAAGGCAGCTCCCAGCTCTGCAGATAAACAAGGCTGCCTCCTCTTCTGCCTGTGGCTTGGACCAAGTGGCTGTGAAGGCACCTTTTGTTTTGATTTGGAGGCACCCTCACAGGTTTCCCTGCCTCTCTTCTGTTTCGGTACTCCTGGCCATTGCACCCAGGGCCTTCGGACCGAGCTGTAACCTGGTCCTTGTTATTTTTTATAGAGACCAAGCCTCTATAAAAACTCCAGTTTGCCCAGGCTGGACTCAGACTTGGAATCTCGCTGCCTCAGCCTCCCAGGGTGCTACAGATCTGCACCACCAGGCTCAGCTTCCAGTCTAGTCTTGATCCTCTGGGCTCAGTGGATCCCTGTCTTCCCCAGGAGCCGGGATGGCGGGCATACGGTACTGCTCTAGGAAGTCACAGATGCTTTAGATGTTTCAAACAGAGTCTCACTGCAGGGCGTGGTGGCACATACCTCTAATCCCAGCATTCAGGAGGCTGAGGCAGGAGGATCCGAAATGTGAGCCCATTTTGGACAATTAGATGACTTAGTGAGACTCTGTCTCAAAATAAAACAAATTTTTAATAAAAGGACTAGGCAGGGAGCTGAGTAAGAAAGCCCTCGTTTCAATCCTCAGGACCAAAATAAATGAGTCAAACAGATAATGCACTCCAATCTGGCTCACCAGAGAGCCTAGTCAGCAGTGCTGGTGCTCCGAGGGCTTGGTGAGCTCGCTCCCGGCTTCAGTCACAGGGAGAGGCCCCAGCCAGGCCATCCTCGAGTGGAGGATTCTGCTGGCACAGCAGGGCCACCACATGGGCCACAGCCTCAGCTCTGTCCTCAAATCCAGCGCCCTTCAGACCCTACGTGCCACAGCTCTGCCCGCCCCCTTGGGCCAGATGTGTTTCTGGGATTGGATGTTTTTTTTGGGGGGGGGAGGGGGTTGGTTGTTTAGATTTCTTTCTTTGGTTTGATGGGATTTTGGCAGGTGGTTGTTTGTTGTTGTTGTTGAGACAGGGTCACACTATGTAGCCCAGGCTGGCCTCCAACTCATGGCAGCCCTCCTGCCTCAGCCTCCCGAGCGCTGGGATGACGGCCATGCACCACCACGCCAGCTTCTCTCTGTTCTTTCGTGGAGACCCAATTGGTGCGGGAAGGAAGGGTTTGCCGAGCGGCAAATTAACGGTAAAGGCAACACACGCTTTCTTCCTACAACATGTTTATGAGTTCAGGCCTAAAACGCTCACAGAAACTTTTCTGGGGAATTTTCTGGTACATAGGGACTTTCCGGTTGTCTCCGCAGCTGCCTCGGCCTGAAAACAGAAAGCGGCTTCGTTTCTGGGCTCAGTGCACCTGCGCCACCTCGGCCGGCAAGTCCCACGTGGCCATGCTGTGTCCCCATGAGCAGTCCTGAAAGTGCGTGGCACCTGGGGACTTGTTAAAGATGCAAATCCTGGGCCCACGCAGGAATCGGAAACTCAGGGCCGGGCCGGGCCGGTCAGGCCTCGGAGAGCTCCCGTGTCTCTGCTGGGCCCAGGGCACCCCGGCACCCAGGGACCCCTGGGACCAGGTCTCCACAGCCATGCCCAACCCGCGTCGAACAAACCGAGTCATCTACTTTCATTACTTTGTTTACTTTGTGTTTTCAAGAGAAAAGGTCTTTGCATGTTGTTCAGGCCTGGGCTGCAAAGTGAGCTCAAGGCCAGCCTGAACCGCATAGTGAGACCCTGCCTCAAAAAGAAAAAAGAAAAAGACCCCAAAACTGAACACATAAACTGTAGCTGGGTTGACTCAAACCCCAACACCGTGTAAAGCAGTAAGTCACTTCACAGAAGCTCGGCCACAGTGGCACATGCCTGGCCTCTTCGAGCTACTTTGGAGGCTGAGGCAGAAGATCACAGGTTAGAGACCAATCTGGGCAACAGAACAAACTCAAAAAAAAAAAAAACAAAAAAGGAAAAAGGGTCAGGGAGGTAGCTAGGGCACCCCTGCAAAAATAAAAACAAAACAAAAAATCTTACCAAAGGCCTGGCCTTTAAGTGGCGCATCCTGGTCCATGCCCAGGACAGGGGAAGCCTATTTTTAGAGGGCTCTCGACACCCTGAAGATGTGACCCCTCAGAAGGGTTAAGAAAGGACTCCTTCCTGCACAGGTTAGAGTCCCTCAGAGACCGAGCTGATGCTGACTCAGGCAGGCAGGAATTGCACGGCGTAAACCTCTGAAGACTCAGTTTCCTCACCTGTAATTTGAAGCTAATAATAGCTCCCAGGTAGCCGAATAATAGCCAGAACCCAGTAATTGGCAAGTGTGTGACAGGCGCTCTGGACCCTATGACGGGCAAGTGGTAATTAACCCATTTTCCATATCGGCTGTGTGGAAGGCAGATGGGTTTGCAGTGAATTTTTATGGCAGTTTTTAAACCTGCATCACAGGAGCCAGGCCTGGTGGTGTATTCCTGTGATGCCAGCATTTGGGAGGCTGAGGCGGGAGGATTGCTTCACCTTCCAGGTCAGCCTGGGCTCAACTTTATGGCGATCCTCCTGCCTCAGCCTCCTGAATGCTGAGATTACAGGTGTATGGCACCATGCCCAGCCTCCCACTCATCTTTGGGGCTCAGCTCTGCTAACTCAATTGAATCTGAGGTGCTGATGAGTGTGTGTGGGGGGGTGCTGAACAGGAGCTCACCCTGAAGACAGCCGGGTTTCTCCAGCATCATTCTCCCAAGAGTGAGCAGCCTTCGGGCACCAGGGACAGGGAGAGATTTCCAGCAGGGGCATTTCCTCAGGCACCTCCAGTTACACCATGTGGAGCGCTGCCTGGCCACGTGATCTGAGCAGCCCCGCGGCTCTGTGCACTGTGACCGGCACCCAGGGGACTCGGCGGAAGCAGAGCTGTCCTTCCTAGCAGGGCTTGGAAGTGGTGACCGCTACTTACGTCACTTAGAGGAAAGGGACAGGCAGACGACGCACATGCAGGCTGGGAGCCGTAATCACGGGCGATGACGTTTGAAATTAGAAACCAGCCTTTAATGCGCCTGTGCATTGCTGCCCAAGGAAATCTGGGAGCCTGGAAGCGATCCAAACAATTTTAGAAATTTAACCAGGCCGGGTGGTGTGAGAGCCTGGAATCCCAGTGCGCTGGGAGGCTGAGGCAGGAGGACTGCAAATTCTAGCCCGACCTGAGCAACTCAGTGACATTAGGGAGATCCTGTCTCTAAAATTCAAAATTAAAAAGGGGCGGAGAAGTAGCTCTGTGTGAAGCTGGGTTCAATGTCCAGCGGCGGATCAGAATTTTCTCTACAGGCTGGGGATTTAGCTCAGCGGCATAAACGCCTGCCTTGCAAGCAAGCAGTCGTGAGTTCGATCCCCGGTACCGATAAAAAGGAAAAAGACAAAAAAAAAAAAAAAGAATTTTCTCTACAGTAACCAAAATGAATGAGCTGGGACTAGAAATGCAGGATGGAGAAAAATGTTTGGATCTCACTATGTAGCGCAGATTAGCCTTGAACTCACAGCGATCCTCCTGTCTCAGCCTCCCAAGTGCTGGGATTACAGGTACGCACCACCACGCCCGGCCGTCAGAACAGAGTCCCAGTTTTAAAGTAACTGCCTGCCGCCAGGCTTTAACTACCTTCTGCTGAGTGTGGTAACGGATGCCTACAATCCCGGTACTCTGGAGGCTGAGGCAGGAGGATTGTCAAGCATTCGAGGCCGGCCTGAGCAAACTTATAGTGAGACCCTGTCTAAAAAAAAAAAAAAACAGGACAAAACAAAACAGTAAAAAAAAAAAAAAAAGAACTTCAAAGCAAAGGAAGCTAGAACATCCCTTTTGACTACCCAGACTTCAATTGCTGCTACCAAAGAAAAGGTTTGACAGCAGGGCCAGGTGGGATGTGCTTGTGATCCCACCAGTGGGGAGGCAGAGGCAGGAGGATTGACAGTTTGAGCCCAGCCCTAGCAACCTAGTGAGAATTTATCAAAATAAAAAAGGGCGGTAGGGGTAGCTTGTGTGAAGAGTTTTAGTTCCCAGGCCACAAAAAAAGGGCAGAGGGTGGGGCCGGGATGTAGCTCAGTGCCAGCCCCTTGGGTTTGGTCTCTGCTACAACCACAATAACAAAACAACCAAAAGAGGGTTTTACTACTCACTGCGTTTTAATTTTTGTGACACTGGGGATTAAACCCAGGCCCTTCATACTGAGCTCGTCACTAACTCTTTTTGAACTTTTGTTGTTGGTGGTATTGCCGAGACAGGGTCTCAACAAGTCACAAACTGCCCAGGCTGGGTTGGAATTTGAGATCCTCCTGCCTCAGCCTCCTGAGTGCTGGGATCACAGCTCTGTGCTACCATACCTGGTGAAAGATGGTTATTTTATTTTTTTTTACTTTATTTTTTAATTAATTAGGTTAATTAGTACATTTGAGGTATACATAATCACATTCACCGCGGGGAATTTGTACCTGTGCATGACGTAACCTGGTTCTTTTTTTCCCATTCCCCTAAGAATGGTTATTTTGAAAGTTCACAAGGTGAAGAGAGTGACATTCACCTGTACACAGCCTGTGCTCATGAGTGTGGGCAAATCTAACTGTCCCCAAGAGGCCAGCTCCCAGCTCCTGGGCTCCAGTGCTCCCTCCCCCAACTCTTCAATCCGCCCTGGAAAGCACAGGACAGATCTCAAAGACACAGGCATGGGGACTTTCACCATGCTGCTGAGCACAGCTGCTGGGGTGAAAGGGCATGGGGAGAAATCTGGGTGACAGGTGACTGCATTGGTGGTGACCCTGAGGAACCTAGGCATTGATCACTGTGCAGAGCCATCATCTCAGCACTGTAGGAGGCTGAGGCAGGACGATCCAAAGCTCCAGCTCAGGCTGGGCAAATTTCGTGACTTAGCAAAACCTTGTCTAAAAATAAAAAATAGTAACTAAGATGATAATGGTAATAATGATAGAGTTGGGGACGTCACTCAGTATCCATCTCCAGTACCATAAAAAAGGGTGGCCACCACTCTGAGTGGGTACATTGTCAGCAGGTGATAGGAAGCCGGTGGGGTGGTGCCCAGGGGCACCTGGAGCCCACCTCTGTGGGCTTCCTGTGGGGTCTGCAGTCCGTTTCACCCCTGCAGACCACACAGCTACTGTGCAGCGTGCCTGTCACCCACAAGTCCAACAGATGTGCCCCAAATATACTTCTTGGGGATTTTGATCAGTTTATTTTTGAAGCAACAAGGTCTCCCCATATAGCTCAGGCTGGATTTGAACGAACTTGGTTGCAATGTGAATTTGCAGGCCCCGCCCAGGCAGGCCTAAAGATCCAGAAACTCTGGAGCTGGAAGGGGGATGCACATCACATCTGTAATTCCATTCCTTGGGAGGCTGAGGCAGGAGAATCACCATGAGTTTGAGGCCTGCCTGGGCTATATACTGAATTCAAGGACAGCCTGCCACAGCAAGATCCTGTCTTAATATATTTATGTATAATATCATATAAATATTTTAAAAGACTCAGGAAGTGCAGCAGGGCCAGCAGCCAGAGGGTAAAGTCCCTGAAGACACCGGGTGCCAGTTGGGAGTTCAGTCCTGAGCTGCAATTGTGGGCTGCAGGGTGGAGAAGGAGGCTGGTGAGCCCTGGCTGGCTCCATTATTATCCTAATACGGGCGGGTTTTCTGGGCCCTGAGGCTGAACACGAAGCAGACCTGTTCCTCGGAACTGTGAAGTCACTTTTCCTTGGCTTTAAACAAAAAGAAAAGAAAAAAAAAGATTGCTTCCCGGGCCCCACTGGTCTCTGAACTTTTCCCTTTTCTAGTAAAAGTACAAAATCCAGCTGGAGTTCTTGACCGACAACATCTTTCTTCAGAAGTTACTGCTTTCGATGTTCTGCTGAGTTCCAGAGATAAGATAAATAATTTACCAAATGTAGGTTTCTGATTACTCACGCCATTAGCATCCGGGCCGGCGCTGTGGGCCCTGGGGAGCTGGGGTTGCTCAGATGCCGCCCATCTGCTTTTGTTTTTTTTTGGGGGAGCTCTATTTGGGGGGTGGGGTTGCAGAGGCAGGAGCTTCCAGCATCCCACACATAGTTTGGGGATGAACTGCGCGATCTTAAGGGTTTTACTGGAAATTCTGGGCAACGTGATTTTCTCCTTTAAAAACGACCCAGCTGCTGAGGCTCCTTTCCCCGCTTCGTCTCCCTAATCTTATTTTTCTTTTCCAGGGTTGTACAGAGCAAGGTGTCCACGGTGTACGCTCCACCCGAGACGGGGTGTTTGTCCTCCATGCGGGGGCGTGGGAGAGAAGTCACTGCAGAGAATTTGATGCCAGGGATTCAGGGGGGTTTATCCTAAATCCAATGACCCTGTTTGGGGCCAGCAGAGCCGTGTGTCACATGAAAACACCCCTCCTCACGTCCCCAGCCCGTGACACCGGTGTCCGTATCAATGTCAGGCTGATGGGTAAAGAGGCCACCAAACAGCTCTGCTTTGTGTCGAGGACCTGTGATTATCCTGCTCAGCACTGAGGTGTCAACTGGGTTAGCAGCAGAGATCACAGCCAAAATCGCAGCCCCTGAGGATGGGCTGTGGCAAAAAAGCCAAGGAGATAAAAACCAAAAAGCTGGGTGTGTCAGCTACGTGGGGTGATGGGAAACTAGAGGGACAGATGGCGAAGTTTTTAAAAAGTATTACAGCTGGGCGTGGTGGCACACACTGTCATCCGGGCACTCAGGAGGCTGAGGCAGGAGAATCGCTGAGAGTTTGAGACCAGCCTGGGCTACAAAGTGAGCTCAAGGCCAGCCTGCATAGAGACCTTGTCTCAAAAAGACAAAAATAAAATGTATTGCAGTCAAAGACACATTGTTACTAATCCCCATCAGGACCAAAAACAAACAAGGACTATCCCTCAAATCCTCTGCAACACACTCATCCCACCACCCTCGCCACATTCTGAGACAGCTCTGGAGTCCCCTTCCATGAGTGTCTCTAGTTGCCCTGTCCTGGCTGCTTTGATGTCCCTGTCAATTCCAAATGTTTCTCTTTCCTGGCCATTCTGACTCTGAGGAAGAGCCAGGAGTCACACAGTCCCAGATCCAGTGACTAAGGGGGCTGAGGACAGAGCATCACATTCTTAGGAGCCCGTCTTCTTGCTGAATGCACTTAGCAGTAACCTTCACCAAATTCTTGATCACACTTCCTAAGGGTGCTCGGGAAACAGGACTTCTAGAACTGCTTCAGAAAGGATGCAACAAGGTGTAGTGGCACATATCTGTGATCCCAGCACTCTCCAGGAGGCTGAGGCAGGAGGATCATTGCAAGTGCAAGGCCAGTTTAGGCTACATAGTAAACTCAAGGCCAGTCCGCACTACATTAGTGAGACCCTGTCTCAAACACACAGGCTGGGTGTGGCGACACACACCTGTAATCCCATTGTTCATGAGGCTGAGGCAGGAGGATCCCTGTGAGTTCGAGGCCAACCTGGGTTACATAATGAGACCCTGTCCCAAAAAACAAAAAAACAAAATTCACCGTATGTTTTGATCACACCTGGAGGATAATGTGCTCTGTAATTCCTCCAGGACATCCTGATCAATAATTTACTTTCACCCCTTTGAAAAGACACTGACCCATGTGCCTGGGTGGCGTGACAGCGGCACCGGGGTGTCATCTTGATGATCTCGGAGGATCAGACGTCACATGTAACCACCTGGGAAGAGCTTCATGCTTCTGAGGATCTGCAGGGTTGCACACCCTGATGCCTATCACGAGCACCATGTGCAGAAATCAAAATAACAACTTGAGGACATCTTGCTGCAGGCTTTGGGTCCTCAATGCCGACTCCCATGAAGTGTCTCCAGCTCAGCTGGGTCTGTGGCCAACGGCAGTGAGCTTGCCGAACAACCCAGTTGCAATCTCCAGCACAACAACAAACTGGAAAAATATTTACTCAGGTGGTATTACACCTTTAATCCCAGTACTCTGGGAGGCTGAGGCAGGACCATCACATGGGCGCACCCAGGCTGATTTAGTTAGACCTTGCCATCAAATATTTTATTTATTTTGATTTTATCCAGACAGCATCTGGCTAAGGAGCACAGGCTGACCTCGAACTCACGCTGTAGCCCAATGTGGTGTCAAACTCCTCAAAGTCGCAGTGATCTTCCTGCCTCAGCCTCCCACATGCTGAAGTCAATATAAAATTTTCTTAAAAGTGTTGGGGATGTCGCTCAGCGTGAAGGCCCTCGGTTCAGTCTCGGTGCTGAAGCCTGAGATCCCAGGAGACGGTACGGTGTGGGGCAGGCTCCGGGCAGAGCACTCAGCCCAGGTACTTAGCAGAGGCTACAGACCAGGAAGGCCCTGAAAGACAAAGAGGTAACATAAGGACACACGGAATTCCTTGTGCTTCACAGCTCCGGGTCTGAGGCAATTAAACAGCGGATGTGAAACTCCTCCCTGCCACCTATTTCGTGTTTCTGTTTCTCGGGGAGATTAACCTACTTTCCCAGCCTCCAGAGCCACGGGAGCCACGGTAGCCACAGCAGTGCAGAGGCTCCAGGTGCATGGGTGGCCAAGTCGTTGGCTGTCACCTTCTGCTCCCTCCTCAGCCGGCCTTATAGAGTCCCCGAGGTGAGCCACCCGATCTGGGCTCTGCCAAACCCAGGCCGGCGGGGTAACAGTCGCTCAGCTTCTGAAAGCAGGAACTGGGGCAGCGGATCTGCAGGAAGAGGCACAAAGCACAGGCATGCACCCAGAGAATGCAAGCATGCGCACTCGTACACACATGCATGCACACACAGAATGCAAGCATGCATACGTACAAACACGCACACATGCACAGGTGCACGCACACGTGGCCGCTGTCCCCCTCTGCTGCCCACCTCCTTCCGCACTCCTCGCCATAGCTGCAGCCCCGGGGTACCCGGGGAAACCCACCTTCCCCTCCTCGCAGGTCTCACAGCTGGGGCCTTGCAGCCCTGACAGCCCCGCAGTGCTGCAGTCCTGCCTGCCGCCAGGCCGTCTCGCATGAGCATCAGGCCTAGCTGCGGCTTCATGCCCAGGTTGTTGGGCTGAGTTCTGGTCCTGCAGAGTCCTTCTCTCAGCTTGGTTTGGTGTCTTCTGTTGCCTTAATCCTCCAAGAGTTCCAGGCTCAGCCGGCCCAGGAGGAGCACTCTGCACAGCACCAGCTGCGGGCGGACCTGGCCGTGATCAGGATTCACTGCCAGGCCACAGCCAAAGCGGCCAAGGGACCCAAATCACCCCGGCCGGCCGCTTCCTTGGCTCTGCACAGCACAAGCACGAATGGTTCCTTTTGCTCTTTTTTACTCTTGAGATAGAACCCAGGGCCTCCAGAATGCCACATACACAGTTACATTTTTGTCTACTGTTTTTACATATTTGAAATTGTACCTCCCCCTTCAAAAAAAGAAAAAGAAAAACTTTTTTTTTTTTTTGCACTGGGGATCAAACTCACGACCATGCACTTGCGAGGCAGGAGCTTATGCTACTGAGCTAAATTCCCAGCAAGAAAACCATTTTAAAAATATATATATAGCTAAGTGTGTTGGTGCATGCCTGTAATCCCAGCACTCAGGAGGCTGAGGCAGGAGAATTGCTGCAAATTCAAAGCTAGCCTCCGCTACATAGTGAGTTCAAGGCCAGCCTGAACTGCATTGTGAGACCCTGTTTCAAAAAGATAAGACAAGCAAACAAATGAAACAAACAAAATGTAATCTGGAATGTCAAACCAGGTGCAGTGCTTGCCTGTAATCCCAGCCCTCTGGGAAGTTGAGGCAGGAGGAATACAGGTTCAAGGCCAATGAGGCCAATTTAGAAAGATGCCCACTGACTCAAAAAGGGTAGTGGATGTAGCTCAGTGGTAATGTTTACCTAGCATGCAGGAGGCCCTGGTTCCATCCCCTGTAATACAAAATAAGCACATAGTATGGGGATTGTAGAAAAGCTCCCTATGTGAGTTTCTTGCAGGGCACAGCTGTGCTTTTTTTTTTTTTTTTGTCTTTTTTGTTTTTATCAGTACCAGGGATTGAACCCACAACTGCCTGCTTGCAAGGCAGGCGTTTATACCGCTGAGCTAAATCCCCAGACCCCAGCTGTGCATTCTTAATCCCAGCACTCAGGAGGCTGAAGCAGGAGGATCACTGAGTTTGAGGCCAGCCTCGGCTAGAAGAGACACAGTACATACTAGGACTGGACATAGAAGAAGAAAACCGGGGGGCAGAGAGTAAGAACTCTTTTTAGAAACCAGCAGTAGAAAGCAGACCTGGCTCCTGAGCGCAGGCCAGTGGCTCCGGTTATAAACGTATGTGGGATTCACCGGGAACGGGCTAAGGGGTTTCAGTTCGAGGGAACACAGCGAAGAGTCCGGGGCCCCATTAGTTCCAGAGCAGAGCTGCTGGCCCGGGCTCACACCCTGCTTTATCGAGGAGCCCTAATATTTGCCAGGGTGACACTGAGGCCCGATAGGACACTCACTGGGTGCAGGCACAGATCCTGTGGCTGCGGGGGACAGAGTCAGGCTTCTCTGAAGGTCACGGTGGTTTCCCAGGCCAGGCTTCCCGAGTTCCTGGGATCTGGGAAGGTTCTGAGCAATCATTCCGCCCGGGTTCCTGCTCACGGAGCAGGGGGCTGAGGCTTCAACCGGGTTAGTAATCCGGTAAATATACTCGCTGACCTCAGCCCGCCGGGCCAGCCCAAAAGCTGCCTCACTGCAAGCCTCAGGGACCTGATGATCGCCGAGCCCGTCTGGCTTCAAAGCATCTTCCCCATCCCCTGAAGGAGAGTGAGCGCAAATTACCATTCCCCAACACTTTAACCTTCAGCCGGGTGCAGTGGGGTGCACGCCTGTAATCCCGGCACTTGGGAGGCTGAGGCGGGAGTGTCCTGGCTAGTCCGAGACCAGCCTAGACTACACAGTGAGTTAAAAGACAGCCTGAACTACGTGGTGAGACCCTGTCTTTTAAAAAACATTTAAAATAAAATAAAGAGGGCACAGAGGCGGGTTAGTGGAAATCCTGCGGCTGCAGTGTCGGGGTGCAGCCGGGCCGCTTTCCTTTGGGTCGGAGTCCAGAGAAAAGTTAATTTTTGGTTGGAAGCTTGTGGACTGGGGCTCCGGAGCCCGGGGTGTGGGGAGGCGACCGGGCGGTGGGGGCAGGGCGGGAGGCCTAGCGAGCCCGGCCCCCCTTAATCTGCCTTGTGAATGGAGCTGATGGAGGGGGCCGCATACTTGGGATTCCTTTCTCTGGGTGGGCTCCGTCTCTCCGACTTTCAGAATGTGGGAAATGGAAGATGAAAGAAGCGGCCTTCGCCGCCTCTCGGGTTACAGCGTGTAAAACGCGGAGGGGGCGCGCGGGGTGGGGGAGCCCAGTTTAGGAACTGGCTGGGGGAGGGGCGGCGCTGGGGCTGCAGGTCAGGCCGCGCATCGCCTCAGAGCTGTGGCATTTCCGCCGCGAGGGGCGGGCTGGCAGGGTAACAGCCACAGGTCACCAATGCACGGTGCTACCCGGAGATGCTGGAACCCGCGAGGCCGTCCCCTCCCCACCCCCGCCAGCAGGATGTGGGTGCTGGGCCACCTCTTCGGGTCCCAGTGCCGAACCAAAGCCTCCGATGGGTTTGTGTCTGATGGGTGTGCAGAGTCCAGCATCAGGCTCAGAGAGCAAGAGGAGTGGGGCACAAACCTGTGATTACAGCACTCAGAAGGCTGAGGCAGGAGGACCCATGTGAGTTCAAGGCCAGCCTGTACTACTGAACTGCACAGGGAAATCCTGGCTTAACAAAGGCGTATTTATTAAACCCGTGCTACCAAGCATAATGGGTCAATGCACTGTTTGCTTGGTACCAGGAATCGCACCGGAGGCGAACTCAGAACCTTGCACCTGCCAGGCAGTGGCTGCATCACTAAACTAAATTCCGGCCCTCTTCTGTTATGACGCCCAGAAAGTTCCCAGGTGGCGTGAAAGTCACCACACACCAGATCGCAAAAATTCGCGCCTTTTCTAAACATTAGCATGTGGTAAAATACACCGGGCACCATTGGCCTGTTTGGGGAAGCCCTGGAGGCCTCTGTCGTGCTCACGGTCACCGTTTGCATTTGCAAAGTGCCACCCCAGCCCCCTGAGCGGCTCAGTTAATGAACACGTCCGTCCCAGCAATCAGGCCTTCCAGCACCGTGTTCCTTTGTTATTTCACACTCATTTCCCCTCTCCTTCCTTCCTGTCCAAACACTACCGCGCCAAAGATTTGAGAAAAACACACGTAACTCCCGCCGCTTTGCACTGTCTCCTAGGGAGGGCTGTTCTGAGACAGGTCTCCCTGTGCAGCTCAGCCTGGCCTGGAACCCGCAGCAATTCTCCTGCCTCAGCCTCCGGACTGCCTGGGGTTAAGGCCCGCGCCGCCACGCCAGGGTGCTGTGTTTTCCTATTCTTTCCTGAAATGCAAGTTAGTTTTTCAAAGTCCAGCCGTCAGCGCGGTTCACCGTAGCCGCCTTGACCTCGGCAGCGGACACCTTAAGCGGGGCAGGTTCCTCGTGTTTAGCCAGCACACACACAGCGTCTGCTCCGGGCCAACCACCGACATGGGCGTTTTACAACGCTGGGGCTCAGCGCGGTGCAGGCCTGGCTTACGATGCAACCGCATGACGCAGTCTCCCCGGTTCACAGCCACCCAGCAGAGGTGTGAGGTCCCCGCCGGCCACCGCGCAGCCCTGGCGGACCCCACAACCGTGCACGGGCGGCCATGCGCACGGCGCCTTGCGGGAGCCCGGGAGGTCGCGGCCGCCCCGCCCCCACCCCACCCGCGCATGCGCAGCCGGGGCCGCCTGGTTCTCAGCCCCATTCACAGCCTGCGCCGGAGCCATTTCCGTTTCCCCAGCCGCAGCCGCATCCAGCCGTGATCCCGGGCCCCATCGGCTTCTGACCTTATTACTCATTCTGTTTACGGCATGGCCTCGCCCTGCACACTGCCCTGATTTCCCAGAGAGGAAGCTGGCTGCACTCCTTGACGATGATTCAGGTTTTCACCCAAGCCACATTGCACCAAGACCTCGTGGGCTTGTTTTTAATTTTATATTTCATTTCATTTATTTATTTTTGAGACGTGACCTCACTCTAAAAGCCGGCGATGGTGACAAATATCTGTCAATCATAGCACTCAGGAAGCTGAGGCAGGAGGATCGCCAGGAGTTGGAGGCAAGCTCGCACTACAAAAACCTATCTCAAAAATAAAAATAAGAGAAAAAAAAAAAAAAGGATCTTACCAGGTAGCTCAGGTTGGCCTTGGACTTGTGGCCCCAAACTGGCCTCAGACTGAACTTGAGATTCTCCTGCCTCAGTTTACTGTGTGCCCCTCCCCCGGCTCTGCGGAAGGTTTTGGAGGCCAGGATTAAAGCGACCAAGTGAGCTGGAGGTGGGGCCAAGGCTAGGCAACAGGTGACAGACAAGGAAGGGGAGGTGGCCAGGGGCAAGAGAGAGGTACCACAAGGGGGCTGGAAATGTTTGTGCCAGCCTCCTGCCTGGGCCGCGGGCTCTGGCCAAGGATCCTGTGCAGCGGGCTGAAGTGCCCATCCACGGGGACAGGAAGGGCAGCTGGGAGGAAATGGCAGGCTCTCACCCAGGGCTTGGCAATCAGGCAAAGCTTGACAGTGTCCCTGCACGGGGTCCCTCTGTCCCCACTCCAGATCTAGTCATTAAAATATTAATACCCGTGGAGGGACAACCAGGAACTTCAACAAGTGTCACACCCCTTTGTTCCAGGGGAAAAGTGGGCCTGGTGGGAACCCGTGTAGGGCTGGTGGTCTTGGAGAGCAGAGCCTGCACATTTCTGAGTGAAGCCAGGCCTAGTGACCTGCTCCTGTGATCCAGCACTCGGGAGGCTGAGGCAGGAGGGTTGCTGAGAGCTCAAGGCCAGCCTGGAGTGCATAGTGAAACCCTGTCTCAAAAAATAAATACATGATAAATAGATAAATCTCCATTTCTGTTCATATTTTTTCCAGGTCTGTTCTTTACTTGGAGGTGGGGGTGACTCTTTTAGGGCTTCCACTGAAACTGTTCACCCAGTTCTTCTAATTATAGAGAAATTGTTCTCTCCACATTGTTTTTTTTTTTTTTTTTTGTCTTTTTCCTTTTTATGGGGGCCGAGGATCGAACTTACCACCGCCTGCTTGCAAGGCAGGCGCTTATGCCGCTGAGCTAAATCCCCAGCCCTGTTTGTTTGGTTTTCTGAGACAGAGTCTTGCTACATAGCCCAGGCTGGCCTCGAACTCCTGGCGATCCTCTGGCTCATTCTCCCCAGTGCTGGATGAGCGGAGGCTGCTCTCTTCCTTTGGGTTTGTTTGTGTTTGGGTGTTAGGGGAGGGCTCGGCCCTGAGCCCGCCCTGGCCCTCAGCTGCTATTAGTCATTGCCTGCCTCCTCCCCCAGCTTGCTGGAGCTTTATCCCTATCCCAGGTCCCTGCTGTCACCCCATCAAACCATCGTGTCCTATCCACGTACTTTCTCCTTCTCATCTCCTTTATCTCCTTAGCAATTTACGAGGAAATCAAAAACAGCCTCCTGAAGAGAGAAAATAAAAAACCTTACAAGTGCCAGGTGTGGTGACACACGTCTGTAATCCCAGCACTCGGGAGGCTGAGGCAGGAGGATCACTGTGAGTTCAAAACCAGCCTGGGCTACAAAGTGAGCTCACACTGTCTCAAAAAGACAAAACAAAAAACCTTTCAAGTGATCTTTAAAAATCTGACATGACTATGTTCCCTTCTGGGCATGCTTTTCATCTGTGTCATTTCTAACTCTTCATTTATTATTTTTTATTTCTGGTGGTACTGCTGAACCCAGGGCCTTTGCACTGAGCTACATCCCTAGCCCTTTTTTATTTTGTATTTATTTTGAGACACTAAGTCACTAATGTTGTCTGTGCTAGGCTCAAACTCAAGGATCCTCCTGCCTCAGCCTCCCCGGGGCTGGGAGGGCAGGCATTCCCCACGATGCCTGGCATGTGACTCTGGATCCTGACTTTTAGCAGGGCCTTCCCCATGGGCCACAGCCAGATGAGGCCAGTGTCCCCGTGGTCACCAGTTGCTCCAGGGCTGGCTGTGGTGTTGATGGTTTCTTATTCCTCTTGGTGGCCCGTCAGTGACATTGCTGATCTCCAAGGGACAGGTGAAGACAGCAGGACTCCAGCGGCTGAGTGTGACATTTACCCAGGGCTGACTGCCTGCCGGGCTATCCCAGCGCCTACCCGTGACAGCTCCTAGCTGGTGTCACCCTGTTGAGACAGGGCCCCTGGGGTTCCCGGAGAGTCTACCTCGGTGGCCATGTGCAGAGCACAGAGCCTACTGCCCAGGGCTGTGGCGAGGTGGCAGGGAGCCCTGGGGGGTGGGGACCTCCTGCCGAGGCTTCCCTCTCCTGCTGACCTTGGGTCCTGCAGATGGCTCGGTAGCAGCTGTGTGACATCAGGAGACCTTTCCCGGTGTGATCAGAGCTCACATTTGCAAATTCCTTGGTCACAAGACAGAGCTGCAGAGGCTTAGGCACTCCCGTGGCCACAGCAGGTGACAGATGCTCCATCCAAGTGCTTTGGAATCCCAGGGACTCCGGTGGTGGTCCGTGGCCAGGGGAGGTGAGCTCGCCTGCCTCATTTATCCCAGCGCTAAGCTCTTGGAAGGTGTATGGGCAGCATATGCCAGTCCTTCCAGTACTGGAGAGGCTGAGGCAGGAAAATCTCTGCAAGTTCAAGTCCAGACTGGGCTACATAGTATTGCTGACCGATCAGGCCTTCAATCTCCCAAAAGAGCAGGCCAGTGAAGCCTTAAGTAAATGAGACAAATACGATTTTAGGGCTCCAGGAGGATCAAAACCTGCTAGCAGAATTTGAGATTCTCTGGGGGCTGAGATCAGGAGCCGCTCTGGGTGGCCTGTTTTTATTTGGTTTTCACACGGGGAGGGGCTGAGAATGGAAAACCAGGAAACTGAGCAGGATCTTGGGAGTGGTTCAAGGACTTTTCCAAGTAAAACTATGTTAATTTAGGAGGATCTTACGCTCATTTAGGAGAAGTGTCTTATGCTAATTTAGAACTATTTTAGGAGAAGTCTCCAGGTTGACTTTCTCCACTGGACGGAACACCTACAGCTACCGTCTCTGTGTGATCAGTGTCTTTATTCCTGTAGAGACTCAGTATTTTTGTCTCTTTCCGGGGCCACAGGCTATACCTTCGTGACGACTGGACAAACATGCCAAGTAATCCGGTGTCATTTTATTCTGAGTTTGCTAGAGCCTGGGTGCCGGTGGCTGGAACCTTTCCCAGGCAGCCAGCTGGGCCATCCCAGGGTGCACGGGCAGCGCGCACATCTTTTGGACCCCTTGTGCCGAGTTCCTAGCGGCCTCTCCTGCTGTCCCCAGGTGACCAGGAGGCTGAGACAGCAGCTGAAGATGCAGGGATACCCTGTGTCTTAGGCACCAGGGGCCAGCTGAGCTCGGGACTCTCCTCACTAGGGTACTGTCCAAGGCTTAAGGGTTGAGAGGCCCGGGGTGGGGGGGTACTGGGAGGTCATGCAGGGACCCTGTGGGGCAAGCTATTTTGTCTTTTCTTCTCTCTTTCCTTCCTCTTGTTTTGTTTTTGAGACAGGGTCTCACTGTGTAGCCCAGGATGGGCTTAAACTCACAGTGATCCTCCTGCCTCAGCCTCCGGAGTGCTGGGATGACAGAGTGCACCACCACGCCCAGCTTTGCTCATTGGATCCCTGGATATTTCCTGAGTGAGCTGGATCTATGGGCCAGTTAGGTCCAGGACGATGAGGGGCCCTGGGAATTCCCGAAGGAATGCTCAGAAAGTTAAAGACCAAGATAGACAGCAATCACAGTTATGCAAACAGAGATAGGCACACCCAGCCAGGGGCCCACAGAGGAGGGATTCACCTGGGGCCTGGGTCGAGGAGCCGGCCTAGGAGGGCCTGAGAGGGGGGTGGCATGGGGGTCCCTTAGCCCAGTCTGAGATGGGGGAGGGGAAAGGAGGGTTCCAACCCAGCGCAGACAGGGCGAGGTCAGCAGGGATCCACGCCTGTGTGCGCCCCCAGGGCGTGGCCCCTTTGTGTAACAGTGACTTCTGCAGCTATCAGACCGAACCACAGACGTCACCAGCCTGCTCTCTGTCATAGCTGCCACGTAGAGTCTGTGGGGGCCCACGCTGCTCAAGGCTCTGCTCACAAAGCCCTAAAAGGAGGCCATTGTTATTATTATTATTATTAGGTTTTTTGAGACAAGGTCTCTACATAGTTTAGGCTGAGGTCTTGAACTCATTATATATCCCTGAACTCATGGTGATCATCCTGCCTCAGCCTCCAGAGTTCTGGGATCTCAGGTGTGTACCAGCTAGGGCCGCTATGATGAATACCACCTTACAGAAGAGAAAATTGAGGTTTAAAGACATTAAAATTAAGATACTAGTCCAGAGGCTACAGATTACACACTTGTAATCCCAGCACTGGGGAGACTGAGGCCAGAGAATCATTGCAAATTCTCCACCAGCCTGGGCTAAAGTGAGCTCAAGGCCAGCCTGAACTGCATAATAGGACCCTGTCTCAAAAGACCCCTTTGCCCCCCAAAAAAGCCTCATGGGGCTGGGAGGGCTCAGGTTGAAAGCTGACTGAGTTGGGACTTTGGAGAGTTTGAAACACCAGTCTAGAAACAACCTGAGCTGCAGTTACAGTGGCCTAAGAAAGCGGAGAGGAGGAGGGAGCCCCTGTCGGGGGCACACTGAGCTCACCCAGAGCCTGGGTGAGCAGGGGTTGTTTTGTTTGTTTCCCTTTGTTTTGCACAGGGCACACATAGGGGCTGTACTGGCTGCAGAGTGGACTAGAAAGGAAAGGATTTACAAGTGAAAATGCAGGCTTAGGCGTTAGGTGGTCTAGGGCTAGCAGGGCCTGTCATCTGTCATCCCAGGACTCAGGAGGCGGAGGCAGGAGGATCATTACAAATGGAGGCCAGCCTGGGTGGGTCACACAGTGAGTACAAGGCCAAAAAGAACTCAATCCTAATACAATCTTTTTATATATGAACTCCACTTTGCCAGCTTTTTGTTTTTGTTTTTTTTGTTTTCCAAATCTACTTTCTGGGTGTGGGTTTGCTCACTGTGGTCCCCCTGGGATGAGTATAATTCTCCTGCAGATCCGGGCGTCTGGGGGGCATCTGCTGGCCGCCTGTACCTGCCTGGAATCGGCTGCTGGAAGGCAAGGCGCCTCCCCTGGCCCCTGGCTGCCCTGGGAAACGGACACAGAGCTCCAGGCCTGGGGCTGACCGTGCCCCGGGCGCCCCCATCGAGGAGGTGGGCTTGTCTTTGACCTCCCCTCCCCCAGAGGCCCTGCGGGTGGCAGTCGGCGCAGGTACATTCCTGGCATTCCTCGCCTGTGCCTGCAGTGCTTGCCAGCCCGGTGACCATGGGAAAAGGCCTCTGTGGCCGAGATAACAGGGGCCAGGAGGTCAGCGTCGCCTTGTATCCCGCCCGCAGCCAGGACAAAGGCTCCCAGCCACGTGGCCCTGCGCCCTGCCCCGCCCCTCGGGGTGGGCGGCCGGCGGCATCTGGGGATGCTCTGGGGCGGCTCCTGGGAAGGCCTCCCTGGGGATAACGTGTGGCCAGCAGCTCAGAGCCTGTCCTGCGCATTGGAGGGACCACCCGAACGCTGGGCGGAGCGGAGCATCGAGCCTGCCTGGCTGGGCTGCCCTCCTCGGCCCGGCAACGGCCACAGGGATGACAAGGGCCGGGGACAGGCAGGGAAGGACCCGGATGCCCAAGGTGCAGAGGTGCCAGGCTGCAGCAGGAGAGGGCAGGAGCCCAGAATGCTGCACCGCTGCCTGGATGCCTAGGCCGGCTTTCTTCAGCAACGTGCCTTTCCAGAAGCAGTGTGGCCCAGGTACCAGGAGCCAGGAGTCTGGAGTCCCCCTGCCTGAGACCCCCTGAGATCCCGGCCTGCCCCATCTCGGGGCAGCAATGTTGCAATGTTCACATTGCTTCCAGTCTACAGGACACCCAGCTCCAAGGACGCTGGGTGACCCCACCAGTGCATGGGCCAAGGTGTCCCTTCTGCCCGGATGGTGCTCAGACTGGAACCTCTGTAATCCCTTCCCGCCAGCCTCTGTCTCTGCATTCAGAGGTGCTTTACCCTGGTCAGCACCGCCATCCTGGGAGGCCGAGGCAGGAGGATGGCACACTCAAGCCCACTCCGAGCGATATAGTGATTTAGTTGAGACCCTGTTTCAAAATTAAAACTTAAAAAGCTCTGGGGAGGTAGCTCAGTGTGAAGGCTCAGGGTTCAGTCTTCAGGATCAGAAGTCAACAAAAACAAGACAAAAGGAAGAACCTCAGAACCAACCAGAAACAGCAAAAGATGCCAGTGGACCCCAGGAACCACCCGGAGAGCTTGTTAAATACAGGTGCAGGTCCTGCAGATCCAAGGGGGGTCTGAAGCCCCAGTGTGGCCTCCAGTTTGCAGTGATCCTCCTGCCTCAGCTCTGAGTGGTGGGATGACAGGCCTGCAGCCCACCCCCCACCCCCAGCCCCCTGAGCCAGCTGTAACTTCCTCCTGATCGCCCACGCACTGTCACTGCATGTCCTCTGCTATTTGAGGTCAGCGAGGTGCAGTAATAACCACAGCGCACACAGCCCACTGCCTGCTTGGGCACGGTGCCGTGCATTTCGGTTTTGAGAAGGGGTCTCGGCGAGCTGCCCACGCTGGTATCCAACTCAGGGGCTCAAGAGATGCTCCCACCCCAGCCTTCTGAGTATCTGAGACTTGAGGTGTGTGCCACTGTCTCCCATGTGTGCTCCTGTGTGTGGTCCTGGGCTGGAACCTGTGTCCTTACCCATATGACCCAAGCTCTCCACCTCAGCTGCCTGTCCAGCCCAGTCTTAGAATTTTATATTGAGATAGAGTTTCAGTAACTTGCTCAGGCTGGCCTTAAACTTTTCATCTTCCTGCCTCAGCCTCCCAGGTAGCTGGATGACAGGTATGTAGGGCCAGCCACCAAGGCCAGAGCCACCCTCCCCACCCCGAGGGTACAGGGGAGGGGAACTCTCACCGGCCACTTGATTTCTCACACTTCCAAAGGCAGGTGGAAGTTGGGGCAGACTCCTCCCCCACCATCCCTTGATCTGCTCTGGAATCCCTGGAATTCTTCTTGTCAGGTCTGTGTCTCCCTTAGTGACAGCCCAGCCAGCCCAGCTGGACAATGACACACCTCCAAGCCTTTCCTCCTTTCCTTGGCTTCCCTGTCCCTTCTTTGCTCTCTGGAATGACATCCCCCATAAACCACCCACACGCACACCTTTTACGAAGGGGCTTTTGCAGGGGAACCTGGGCTATGCCAGGTGGCCTGGGCGGGGAGGTAGGTGCACACCTGTGATCCCAGCACTCAAGGATTCGGGAAGCTGAGGCAGGAGGATCGCTGCAAATTGGAGGCCAGGCCTGGCTTCCTAGTGAGTTCAAGACCAGGCTGAAGTACATGGAGCCCCTGATTAACACAAAACTAAGACACCAAAAATAAGTGTAACCATTACGTCACCCAGTTTCCCTCCGAAGGGGCTGGGAATTGGGCCTGGAATCGGAAGGGAAGCTGGGCCCACAGGAACATTTTTATTTAAGACGGGTGACAGGAGAGGATGTTTATTTATGTGCCGTGCTGATGGGAATGAGTCAGCACAGGGGGAGCCTGATGGCTGGGCCAGGAGGGGAGTCCCGAGGGGTGCTGGCCTGAGATAGGTCGGATTATCCCTGCCTGCAGGCGGCCACAGAGCAGGGCTTGGGTCGGAAATTCCAGCCCAGCCTGGACAACCCTGAGGCTCAGTGAAAACCCTGATCAAAATAAAACATTTCAAAAATTCTGCAGGATCACCACCCGAACTGAACACAGCAAGGGCTGCTGGGAAAGAACCCCAGGAAGGGCAGCCTGGGCACCCAGGGACGGGGGGTTCACCTGACCACACACCAGGGAGCTGGGCAGTGTGTCCAGCAGCAACACGGCCACTGTCAGTCAGGGCACCTGGAAGCCGGCAACTGGGCCGAGAAAATTCTGCCAAAAAATGCAGGAGGACAATTTTTCTTTAAGAAAACAATGGCTGGCTCACATTTTGAAACATAATATTTACATTTCTTTTGTAAATTTGCATATGATCTTGATTTTTTTAAACCACTCCCCAAAAGAGAATCATTTAAATCTGGTGGAGCAGGGGGTGCAGGTGGCTGTTTTTGGAGTAAGATGTCTGTTGTCAGGGGCTGGGGATTTAGCTCAGTGGCATAAGCACCTGCCTTGCAAGCAGGCAGTCATGAGTTCCATCCCCAGTACCGATAAAATAAATAAAAAAATAAAATAAAAAAATAAAAAAGATTTGAGTGTAACATTTCTTTGGGGGCTGAGGATTTAGCTCAAATCACCTGCCTGGCAAGCGCGAGGTCGTAGGTTTGATCCCTGGCAAGCACCAAAAAAATAAATAAATAAATAAAAAACCAACCTGTCCGTTGTCCTGCATCCCTCAAGCCTCACGTGGTCTTTTATTTTTTCTCTTGAGACAGGGTCTGTGGTGGAGACCCTTGAACTTGCTCAACTGAAGGTGGTCACCTCCAGCCTGGGCCCAGGCCATGAGGACTCGGGGAGTCCTCCACACCTTACACCCACCCGGCTCTGGGGTACAGGCTCCTCCCACGTGAGCTTGCCCAGCGTGGTCCACGTCTTTCTAGGGTCAGATGCTAGCTGGACATCTGTTTGTTGGGAAAAGCAGGGCAGGAAGCGCCCCAGGGAAGCGGGGAGGGGGCAAAGTTTGGGGGTGCCTGGTGGGCACCATCAGTGCCACTGCCTTTCTGTTCCGGGACAACAGGGCACACAGGGTGGGCAGCTGGGAGCTGGGCTCCCGCGGCTCAGGAGGAGTTGCTGGCCCCTGTCTCCTGTCCCCTTTGTGGCGGTTTCCAAGCACTGGGCGCGCTCTGATTTCTGGGAAGCCCGCGGGGCCCCGCGGTGGGCGGGGCAGGTGTGATTATCACGGGTTTGCAGCTGGGGCTCCCGGGGTGCGCATGTGGCCAAGGAGCAGGTGCGGGGAGGAGGCCGGGTCTCCTGATGGCCCGCCCAGGTGTCACCGCACCAGCTGCCTCCTCCCGCAGGAGAGGCACGGCAGAGGGGGGCTGCTCCCGGGGCTGGGGTGGGGGGCTTGGGTTTTGTTCCCAGCGGCACAGTCCTCGGGCCCAGCGCGGTCTGTTCTGTCTCCTCCTGAGTAACATGAGCAAAATAACAGCATCTCCCAGTCAATGAGCTGCAAGAGGTGTGATCGAAAACGTGGCGAATGTTAGAAAGCCTTAAAACCTCTCCTTCCCTTCCACCCGCCGCCCTCACGTCTTCTGCAGGCTCGGGAGTCCTCTTTTCTCAGTCTGGCTGTGCTGTCCTGGATACCTCCATGTCCCGACTCAATTCTCCTTCTTGGTCATTTTGATTTTTTTTTTTTTTTTTTTTTTTTTTTTTGTCTTTTTCCTTTTTATCGGTACTGGGGATCGAACTCATGACTGCCTGCTTGTAAGGCAGGCGCTTATGCCGCTGAACTAAATCCCTAGCCCCCCGGTCATTTTGATTTTGAAGACGAGGCAGAAATGGCACAGTGAAGTTGGGTGTGGTGGGGCAGGCCTGTAATCCCAGCACTCGGGAGGCTGAGGCAGGAGGATCCTTGCGAGTTCGAGACCACCCTGAGCTACAAAGTGAGCCCAAGGCCAGGCTGAGCTGCATAGTGAGACCCTGTCTCAAAAAGACCAAACAACAACAACAACGAAGACGTGAACAGTGGCAAATACTGACCCGACTCAGGGAAAGGGGCTGCGTCACTGCCGGGGAGAACAGAAACAGGTACAGCTGCCATGGAAGCCAGTGTGCAGGCTCCTCAAGAAACTAAAAGTGGAAATCCCGCTGGGCCCAGCCACGGAGCCCCTTCTAGGGATCTTTCAGAAACATCAGTTACCGAGATTCACGTGCACCCATGTTTACTACAGCACAGTTTGCAGCTGCTATGTCTGTCAAAAGAAAACAGGGTACTATGGAGTCAGGGGTTTAGCTCTGCGGTACCACAAAGAAAGAGAGAGAGAGAGAGAGAGAGGGAGGGAGGGAAGGAGGAAGGGAGGGAGGGAGGGAAGGAGGAAGGAAGGAAGGGAAATAAAGGAAGAGAAAGAATGTGGTATTAACATATCATGGAATACTACTCTGCCATAAAGAAGGATAAACTTGGGGCACTTATGGGGTAATAGATGCACCTTGAGTTGGTAACGTTAAGTGAAATAAATCAGACACACAGGTTTAAACATTACGAGGCTTCTCTTAGAAGGGCAACCCAAAGTACAGACAAATTGAAGTATGAAAGAAAGACAGCTCGTAGCCAGTGAGGAGAGGGATCTTTCCTACATGGGAAGGGTCCAGGGGGTGGAGGAAGAGGAGGAGGGGAGAGGGGACCAGAGGACCGATACCTGTCCACACAGTGACTGAAATCATCCCGGCTGCAAACTTACTAATAAAGTATACGTATCTAAAACAAAAGTGGGACCCAGAAGCCCTTGGCTCCTCTTACACAGAGGCCAGGGAGGGCAGGAAGGCGAGTGGAGGCCTGCGAGACACCTCGGGACCAGCCTGGCCTTCTATTGGTCCAGTGTGGTACCAGGATCCTGCTTAATAAATCCTGGGATCCTGCCGGTAACCCTGGTGAGCTCCCACGGGACTGAAGGGCCAGCGAGGTAGCCGGCAGCCCAGCCACTGTCCTCTTAGCCCGCTCAGCACCTCCCCATCAAGACCTAAACCTCGGGAAGCCGGGCTTGGTGGAGCACACCTGTGATCTGGAGGCTGAGGCTGGAGGGTCACGTTAGAGCCCAGGCTGGGTAGCTCAGTAACTCCTCAAGACCTTGCCTAAAACAAGAGAAAAAGGATGGGGGTGTGGCTCAGCGTGAAGTCCTGGGACTAAAAACACACAAACGGGCTGGGGATTTAGCTCAGCGGCATAAGCGCCTGCCTTGCAAGCAGGCAGTCGTGAGTTCCATCCCTGGTACCGATAAAAAAAAAAAAAAGACAAAACAAACAAAAAACATACAAACAGAGAGACCTAACCCTCAAGCTTGGATGACAGCACGGCGGCCCTCGGCTGGATTCAAGGCCTGGGTTTGGAAAGCAGCTCTGAGGAAGGGGCGAAGTCCAGCGGGGAGGGCAGTTCAGGGTCTGAGGCCAAAGGCTGCAGCTGCCAGAGAGTCCAGGGGTCACCCAGCTCCTACTATCTGGACACGCAGGGTGCACCTCCATTTCTTCCTTTATAACAGGAAACAAGATTAGATAATGGCTCTGCCTTCCTGATAACCCCAGAGGGATTCGCTGGAGGATAACAGGGACACAGGGTCATTTTTTTGTTGTTTTTATTTTGTCTCTAGTTCTTTAAGACAGGGTCTCCTTACATAGTACAAAGCAGGCTAGAACTCAGCAATTCTCCTGCCTCAGCCTCCTGCGGTACCACAGATGTGCACCACCATGCTCTTAATAGTTCTTTTTTTACCCATTAAATTTACATACATTAGTTCTTTTTTGATAAATTTAAATATAAATATTTAAATATAAATTTTTAAATATTCACTGTGTAATCCCAGTACTCAGGAGGCTGAGGCAGGAGGATTGTTTCGAGGAGTTCCAGGCTAGCCTGGGTTACAATGTAAGTTGTAGGCCAGCCTGAACTGCAGAACAAAGACCCTGTCTCAAAAAAAAAAAAAAGTTCGACTGTGTCACGTTAATAAATGTATACACCTGTAATTCTATCACAGTATGTAAAAAAAATCACAGTATAGAAAATTTATGTCCTTACAAATTTCCTTCATGCTTAACACGTGCAAACGGATAACTGAGTTTATTAAAAACTAAACATAATTGGCAAGCGGTGACACACGCCTGTAATCCCAGCACTCAGGAGGCTGAGGCAGGAGGATCTTTGTAAGTTCCAGACCAGCCTGGACTACAAAGGGACCTCAAGGCCAGCCTGAACTGCACAGTGAGACCCTGTCTCAAAAAGACAAAATAAAATAAAAGAAACATATTTAAGGATGGGTTTAGCACACCGAAGGTCAGCAAATCTGGTCTAGGAGCTGCTACGTTAATGCTGGAAATGGAAGCCGGCATTGAGCATGGCGGGCAAGTGCTCTACCCCTGGGCTGTAAACTCGACCTAAACTTTTCTTTTGAGACAATCTGTAATTCACATTAGCCTTGAACTCACTTTGTAGCCCAGGCTGGCTTGAGCAAACTCACAGCAATCTTCCTGCCTCAGCCTCCTGAGTGCTGTGACTGTCCCATTCAAACCCCATTTGGGTGGTTGCTTTCCTCTGCCTCGGTTGGTCTCCTCCTGTCACCCCGGGGAGTCCCCGAGCTCCGCCCCAGAGCCGCCACTTTTCTGTGTGTGCTCCCATCCCCAGGCCCTACATCCACAGCTGCCCGGCTGTGGCCTCGGACCCCCGTTTTTCCCACACACTTCTCTCTCTGTTTGTCCTTTATTTTGCCTCTCTCTCCTGCCCGGTTCCCTGCTGTTGCTGTTTTTCCCCTTCAGAACGTCCTGACTTTCCTGTGTTTATCCACCTCTCTGACCTCACTGTCTGTTTATGTCCTGCACATGGGGCCCTGAGTCATAGCCCGGATGGAGGCTGGAGAGATGGTGTGCGATGGAAGGAAGATAGGTACGTGGTGGATGGACTGATGAATAGATGGAGGGATCGATGAAGGCATGAGTGACGGGTGGAAGGATGGGGGACAGATGGGCAGGTGGGTGACGGGTGGGAGGATGGATGGGTGGAGGGACCACGGGCTCTGAAACACCTCCAGTCCAGAGCAGTGACCGAGCCACAAAGGAACTGGTCAGCTGTGGCGTTCCTGGAGTGCATTTGGCTTTTCCATGGCATCAGAAGGAAGCTATTTATCTGTCCTGGTGGAAGCCCCAGCATTTGAAAGGAAAGAGGCTGATTTCCCGGCAAAATGCGACCCAAAGGACCATCCTCCCACCTCCCACCACTGGACACACACACACACACATGCACACACACACACATGCACACACGGGCACACACGCACAGGCCAGGCTATCAGGGCCACTTCCTGTTTTTTGCTCTTGAAAGCCTTCTGGACCTGCAGGGATGAAACTGCTGCAGAATCAAAGGGGCTGTGTCCCCTGGGGCCGGGGACCAGCCTGGCTTTAACCCTTCTGGTCCTGCCTGGGAGGAGCACAGACGGTGGGGGTCTCTTCCTCCCCGGTGAACCTCAGCTTCTCCAGGGCACTCCCTGGTTCTTCAGACATTGCCTTTGTCTGCCAATGCCAGGCAGGGGACACGGAGCTGGGGATCCAGAGATGGGGAAGACGCAGGCCTGGAGCTCATGCCGGGAGGTCAGGACCTGCTGTGCTAACAGGATGGGGCTCTTCTGTTAGCCTAGCGCCCCTCCCTGCTTCTGGAATAGATCAGACACCCCAGATTCCTTCTGTTGGCTTGTTCTCCAAAGCCTTGAAAGGGACTAGAGGGCACGGGTGTTGGTGATAAGGGTGGGGTTCTAGCAGGTGGGGCCTGGGCAGCGGCAGAGCCCATGTTTACTCTGCAGGAGGCCTGGGGTTCAATCCCCAGCGTGGAAAACACAACTAATAACAAAAACCCACGGAGGGAGGTTATTGAGGAGTTACCCTGGGCCTTTGCCTAAGATTGACTTCTGTGTGCTTGCAATGGAAAATGTGACCTTCTCGGTGGGTTTTGGTCTGGTTTTATTATTTATTTTTGTCTTTTGGAGACAGGGTCTCACTATGCAGTTCCGGCTGGCCTTACGCTCCCTTTGTAGCCGAGGCTGGTCATGAATTTGCAACAACTCTCCTGCGTCAGACTCCTGAGTGCTGGGATGACAGGTGTGTGCCGTCATGCCCGGTTTATTTTCTTTCCTTGAGTCAGGACCTCCCTATGTCGTGCAGGCTGGCCTTGAATTTGCAGCCACCCTCCTGCCTCAGCCTCCTGAGTGCTGGGGTTGCAGCCTGTGTGTCCTCGCCTGCCTCATCTCCATTTCCCTGCCCAGGAATGCGGGCTCAGAGTGGTCTGTTAACACACAGCAAACCACACAGCTGAGAGCCAGCCAAGATTTGGTCTCAGGTTCATCTTGCGCCACCAGGATGCCAAGCTTGGCGGGGGAGAGAGGACCCCACTTTCCGTCGAGGTCCTTGGACACTAAGTGGCAGGCGTGGATGGCAGGGACCCTGCAGGTCCAGCGATCGGGGACTGAAAGGCTCCCCGAGTCCCTCCGCCTCTGCAATTCTATCTCTTTAAGGCCCAGGGTGCCAGGGCCCTTGGAGATTTCATCCTGGCAGAGAGACCTCAGCGTTTGCACCCCGCCTGGGTGGCGCTGGCCGCCCCTCCCCCACTTATTTATTACTCTGCTCCGGGCCGGGCCTGCCGCTGTGTCAATAGTGATACAAGCAAATCGCCCACAGACAGGTGCGGCCGGGCGCTGCCCTTGGACAGCTGCCAGGGAAAGGCGACCCGGCCGCGCTGACCGGCCCTGCCCAGCCCCCCTCGGGTTCCAGCTCGGGGCCAGCTCGGCCTGCACCGAGGACCCGGGCACCGGCCGGGGCGCGCGGAAGAAAGGGGCGGGTGCGCGCGTGCAGCAGAGCCGGGCACACCGGGGAGCCGGCTGTTTTCTCTTTCGGTTTTTTCCAACAACTTCAGCGAGCTCCGCGTCGCCAGGCGCCCCACGCAGGCGCACACACACGGCGTTTCAGACGTTTCCTGCGGCCGGGCGTGGCGCGCGCCTGAAATCCCCGCGCTGGGGAGGCCAGCGAGGAGGGTCGGGGCGGGGGCGAAGGGCAGGCCAAGGACACAGCCAGACCCTGTCCCCTAACAAACAAAAACAGAAAAACCTGTTTCCTGCAACGATCGATAACTGACATTTTTAGGTCAGGATCGTTTTTCCCAGGTCTAGGCGGTTTGCAAGTCAGCAGCGCCCACCAGCTGCTCTGAGCCCCCCTCCCGGGGGCTGGGCAGTGGGTTTCTTGTTTTGGCTCTGTTTTTGCTTTGGCCTTTTACGTTATCTCGGATGCATCTGGGTGCCACCAAGCCTCGTGGCTTTGATTCTGGGCTGCAAAAGATTCGCTGCCACCGCCCCTCCCTCAGCTGGGGCTCTGTGTCCCCGGGGCTCCAGCCGCCCCGGAAACGCCCAGCGCTGCCCCCAGCGCACAGGGACACAGGGACCGGTGGTGGTGACCCAGGGCAGGGCCGGCCACTCCTCCTCACTCGTGCAGGGAGGAGGTCCCTATGCAAATGTCCCGGGAGCCCCGGGGGGCCCCTTCCCCAGGGACCCTCTGGTTGCCAAAACAGACCATTCCCAGGGCGGTCGCCTAGAAACGGCGCTGTGGGGCAGCCTGAGCTGGCCGGGCCAGCGCTACCGGGAGGCCCTGGGCGGGGTGTTCAGACCTCTGCAGCGGTCCCCTCACCCAGCTGCCACCTCGGGGGAGGGCGTGGCAGCCCAGCTGGGAGGGCGCTAATTGGATTGGAGCCATCAGCCGCTGCTCTCGGAGAGGCAGGAGGAGGATGCGGTGTTTGGTGTCTTTGTGACATCCCACCTCGCCTGCCGCAGCCTGCCTGACCTGGCGGTGGGGACACAATGACAGCTCCTTGTGGAGGAGGCTCACAGGCACCAGTGTGGCACTGGACCCTGCTGGGAAGGGTTCGGGATGCTGCGGATCGCACCTGGTTCCCCAGGGGCCAGGGAACAACGCAGTGGCCCCCCTCAGAGTTGCTGCCCTGGGGATGCTATCCCTAAAGTCCTGGTCACCTGCTCTGCATGGTGGACCTGACCTCCCCAAGTGGAGGAAGCGCTTCCTGTTCCCCACTTCATTTGGATCCAAGTGAGCTGCTTCAACACCTAAGTATGTGCCATCACCCCAGCCCTCAGGAGGCTGAGGCAGGAGGATTGCTGCAAGTTCAAGGCCAGCTTGGGCTAGTAAAATCCTGTGTCTCAAGCAAATAATAGCCCCTTAGATTTCTCCATACTGTCCCTTACCAGCCTGTTAGAAACTAACTTACAGGGGCCGGGGATGTAGCTCAGTGGCATAAGTGCCTGCCTGGCAAGCAGGAGGTCGTGAGTTTGATCCCCCCCCCCAAAAAAAAAAACCTAACTTACAGTATGATTTTTTTCCCTTCCCTTTCCTTTCTCTCCTCTCTCTGTCTCTGACAGACTCTCACTATGTACCCCAGGCTGACCTCCAATTCACATTGATCCTCCTGACTCAGCCTCCAAGTGCTGAGACTACAGGTGTGCGTCACCACACCCAGCCCAGCCACTCTTCGTAAGGCAGGAGGGGAAAATGCCACAGTGTAAGGGACATTCGTCATGCCTTGTGATCACCTGCGTCTTTTGATCAACTTTCCTGCCCGTGGGTTTTTTCCACATGAAAAATCCCACTTCCCCAAAGCAAAGGGCAGACGCTGACTTCTCTCATGCTTGTGACCAAGGTATGGGCGGCTGAGGTTCCTCGTCAGAGGCACCCATGAGAGACTATGGTTTGGAAAAGAGCAACTGAGGACAGGGGAGGGGCCTGGGGCGTCCTGCAGTCTGCGTCAGGTCAGCGAGGGGTAGGTGAGACCAGCTGCAGAATGTCTGTGGTTTTGCTTCTTTTTTGAGTCAAGTTCTCACTATGTAGTTCAGGCTGGCCTCAAACGCACTCCCTATGTCACCCAAGCTGGTTTTAAACTCCGGGTGATCCTCCTGCCTCAGCGCCCCGAGAGCTGGGATTACAGATGCAATCCCAGCCAGGTTCTGTTTCCCCTTTGGCAGAGTCTCCCCACTGCTGTCCTCCTCTGACCCAAGGTGTTCAAATGGCCCCTGGTCATCTGGGAATCAATCCTTCAATCAAATAAATAAATACATGCACACACATAGACAAACGCGCACAGGCCGCGGCCCCACCCCTCAGCTACCTCACGCACTGGACACAGGCCCATGGAAAGGCCCCTGAAGAACTGCAGCTGGGCAGCTGGACATGGTGGTGCCCACTTGTAGTCCCAGCATGGGGAGGCTGAGGCAGCAGGATTGCCAGGAGCTCTAGGCCAGCCTGGGAAACCCAGGGAGACCCTGTCTCAGAAAACAACCCCCTCCCCATACTACTGCAAAATGACCTGTGCAAGGGACTTGGCTGGTCCCGAGGCTCTCAGGGGAATGGAAGGGGTCGCCTCGGTCTGCAAACCGGGCCTGGCCCAGCCGTGCTCCCTGCAGCTGGTAGTGCGGTGGGGTGGACGGGTGGAGAGGAGGGGTTCCTGCCCTCGGGTTTAGGAGCTGGCAGGGATCTTGGGGTGCGCCTTCTGCCCCCAGATGTGGGCTGCATTAGTATTATTATCATTCTGTTTGGTTTTTTTGAGTCAGGGTTTTGCCTTGTCCCCCTGGCTGGCCTGGAACTCTCTAAGATCCCCGAGAGCCTCCTGTTTCAGCCTCCTGAGTTCTGAGTTCTGGGATGACAGGTGTGCACCACCACGCCCCCAGCCCTGGGTCGGTGAAGTGAGTGTCTCAGGGTGCTCCAGCTCCTCACGGTTAGGTGCGAGATTTCTCCTCATGGTCCCTGGAACTGTTTGCCTCCCATCTCCTCCTGCCACTTCCAGCCCTTGACCTGACTGCTTGACCTTTGAACCCTAACCTCCCACTCACTTGGGTTTGCTTTCCTGACTGATTACAAATAAACAAATACAAGCTATACTGGGTGGCGCACACCTGCAATCCTGGCGCTTGGGAGGCTGAGGCAGGAGGATCCTTGTGCGTTAGAGGGAGGCCAGCCTGAACTACCTAGCCAGATCCTGTCTCCAAACCAAAAAAAGAAAGAAAGAAGATAGAAAGAGAGAAAGGGAACAGAAAATGTTGGGCTGGACCGGGCCCACCGTAGATGTAGCACTCCAGGGTGGGCCTATGAATTTACCCTAAGATGTAGGTGACTGAGCTGGCCAGAGGGCCCCTGGGTGCGGGCAGCAGAAGTGTCCTGGTTCTCCCAGAAGAGTGACCACACGCAGCTGTGGCTCCGGGAGGGTCACAGGTGGGAGGAGACAGAGGGAAGGGGTGTCACCCTGGAACAGCTCCCGGGGTCACTCTGGGTGGGCCTGCTGGTTTCCATTTAGAACTCAGGGTTCCTTGGGCAGAAAGAGCCCCGAGTGTGTGCCTGGGGGGCCCCACCAGCCCCTGTGGGGGGCTGCAGGGTGTCCTGCGGCTTCCCATCCGGGTTACCAGGTCAGGCATCGCCCGGGCAGGTGGTGTCTGGAGCCCAGCTGGCCGCACAGCCCAGCGTCCCCTCGTGTGTGTGGTTTGCTTTGGCTTCTGACTTTGCAGCCGGCAGATGATGGTGGCCAAAGTCAGGGGCCAGGTGTCGTCCGTGCTGTGCGGTCTGGGCCGCTGTGCTCCGCACCTGTCTCCAGGCTCCGGGGCAGTCTTGTCCCTGGTGGACTGGGAACCCAGGGCTGTGGCCAGGGGGCCCTGAATCCTTCCCTAGGTCCCCCAAGGACACTCTCAGAACTGCAGAGCTTCCCAGAACCCCCTCTGCCCCTCCTGGGCTGCTCCTGGGAGCTAGCAGAGGAAGGTAGGCTGGAGACAGCCGAGCTGGGGCACAGGGGCCGCAGAGGCCAGGCTCACAGTTCTGTCCCAAAGGGACCTAGCTTTCTTTCAATTTCTTCTTTTTTTTTTTCTTTTTGGTCTTTTTGAGACAGGGTCTCACTATGCAGTTCAGGCTGGTCTTGAGCTCACTTTGTAGCCCAGGCTGGTCTCGAACTCGCAACAATCCTCTTGCCGTAGCCACTCAAGTGCTGGGATTACAGGCATGAGCCACTAATTTCTTACAATTTCATTTTACACAGTCAAAATTCTAACGGTAAAGAACCTATTAGATTCAACTCAGTGGGGAGATGTGTGTTTGCCATCTCAGCATTGGGAGGCTGAGGCAGGAGAATCCCAGGAGTTCGAGACCAGCCTGGGCTACAAAGTGAGCTCAGAGCCAGCCTGCACTGCATAGTGAGACCCTGTCTCAAAAGAGACAAAAAAAAAAAAAAAAAAAATTCTTTCCCACACCTACCTCCAGCCACTTCCCCTCTCAAAGGGAACCTGAGTTAGTTTCCTACGTGACCCGGGGATGGGAGTTGTGCAAGTAAGGTGTTCATGTTTATCAGAGTCCTGTTTAAAAATTCAAACTGTAGCCCATCACCCAGCAGATAAAGGACCTGGCAGTTTTCAACAAATATACTTTATCAATATATAAATAACATCCTGGATTATATTTCAACCGAGAATTATTCCATTCTAAGGACAGACACTGGCCAGCCCCTTACGGATGGACTTTTAGGGTTTTTTCCTCAGCTATTTTTGAGACAGTGTTTCGCTATGTCGTCCAGGCTGACCTGGAACTCCGGAGATCCTCCTGCCTCAGCCTCCTGAATGTACTCTGACAGGAGTGTGCCACCTTGCCCGGCAGGTCAGTGTCTTGAGATGGTCATTCTGCAGCCTCTGTGGTAGCCCTCTGTGGTCTGCAGACCTCTGTATCTGTATTGGAATTTCTAACACAAACCACAAAGTAGGCCATGTTCAAAGCTGCCCTCTGCCACGGTACCACAGAATTCACTACAGATCCTTGGGTTGGCAGAGTAGAGTTTAAAACCCCACACATGTTTGGCGTGGTGGCGCCCACCTGTCATCCAGAACTCAGGAGGCGGAGGCAGGAAGATCACTGTGACTTTGAGTCCAGCCTGGGCCACAGTGAGACCCTGGCTCAAAAAAAAATGGGGATAAGGGGCTGGGGATTTAGCTCAGCGGCATAAGCACCTGCCTTGCAAGCAGGCAGTCGTGAGTTCGATCCCTGGTACCGATAAAAACGAAAAAGACAAAAAAAAAAAAAAATGGGGATAAATTCTGAGCATGCGACGAGGTGGACAGACCTGACGGACATGCGGCCTGGTGAAATCAGCCCCACGCAGGAGAGCAAATCTCACCAGCTTCCGTTCACACGCATGTCACAGCTGTCAGCTGCACAGAAGCAGGAAGTGTGATGGATTGCCGGGGCCAGGGGAGAGGAGTGGGGGGCTCTTGTCTGTGGGTGCAAAGTTTCAGTGTGGGAAATGGAAAAGCTTCCGTGCAGCCATGTGAACACCCTGAAATGGAAACCTAGAAATGGTTCCCGTAGGGCTTTCTTCTGCTTCTGGGGCCGGAACCCAGGGCCTGCACACCGAGCTGCAGCCGGGTCCCATTTTTTTGTTTGATTATTTATGAGGCCCTCCCCACCCTGTCTTTTTTTTTTTTTTTTTGGTCTTTTTTTGTTTGTATTGGTACCAGGGATCGAACTCACGACTGCCTCCTTGCAAGGCAAGGTGCTTACGCCACTGAGCTAAATCCCCAGCCCCACACTCTGTCTTTTTTGAGACGGGGTCTCACTATGCAGTTCAGGCTGGCCTGGAGCTCACTTTGTGGCCCAGGCTGGTCTCTGATTTGCCACGGTCCTCCGGCCTCAGTGCTGGGATTGCAGGCCTGCACTACCATGCCCGACTCAAGGCAGGGTCTCTCTAATTCACTAAGTTGCCTGGGATTGTGTCTGAATTTGGAATCCTCCTGCCTCAGCCTCCCAGAGTATTGGCATGATAGGCATGTGCCTCCCCACACCGTGGCAGGGCTTATTCTCTGCCTGCTTTCCGTGGTGCAGAAGGGCTGTGGGCAGCGGCTGGTCTGGTGTGGGAGCCTCGAGGCTCCAGGAGCTGACCAGTGGGCTCAGCCTGCTGGAGCCAGGCAGGGACAGGCCAGCAGGCCAGCACGATGGGGAGCCTTGAGTTCTGAATTCAAGGTCCTTGCTGGGTGGCCCTTGGCATCAGGCCTTGGTCTCAGAGCAAAGAGAACCATTTCCAGGGGTGGGAAGGTCCAGGGGTGCAGAGCTGGTGTGTAAAGTTGGCTGTCAGCCAATAAGAAAGTGGGTTTGTCACCCAACAGTGGGAACAGGTGGCAGGGCAGGCCAATGTGTAAGGCCCCTTCTCCTTCCTTCCCTTTTTCTTTCTTTCTCTCTCTCTCTCTCTCTCTCTCTCTCTCTCTCTCTCTTTCTTTCTTTCCTCTTAGTCCAGGCTGGCCTTGACTTTGTGGGGATCCTCTTGCCTCAGCCTCCCAAACACTAAGATTACAGGCCTGCCCCACTGCGCCGGGCAGCTGTAGGTATTTCAGGTCATACTTTTACGAGTTAAGCCTTCTGCTGTCCTGGCCTTAGCCCTCCCAGCTGCCTGTGTGTGGTTTGTGGCTGCACCTGGGAGCTCATGGGGGGGGGGGGACCGCTTCCCCCTGCACGGAGCTCTGACAGAGAGAGAAGGTGGTTGAGTGTTGGGTTTATTTACACCCTGACCACATCACCCAGGATCTCGGGCAGCTGAGGACAGCACAAGGCCACCAGCCCGGTGCCCTGGGCTGGGACACAAAGGTTGGCATGCAGGCTGGATGAGTCAGGAGTGGAGCGAGGCCAGTGCAGGGGCTCTGGGGCCCAGATGGGAGCAGAGGAGGCGGAAGTGGGGTGCTGTGGGGAGGTCAAAGTTCAAGGCCATGTGCAATGGGCCATTGAGCCACGCCAAGGCCCAGGAAGTCCCCATTCCTCCGGGCAGCACGTTGGTATCCGACCTGTTTGATGGAGGAGGCCCCATGCCCTTCTGCCCTCTGGTACAAATTCCAGTCCGGCTAATGGGCTGCAATTAAAGGAGAATGCAGCCGGGTGCAGGCGCCAACCGGCATCTCAGACAAGGACTTTATGCATTGCAGGCTGGCCTTGAGTTTGCTTAGGTGGCCCAAGCCGGCCTCAAACTCACAGTGATTCTCCTGCTTCAGCCTCCCCAGTGCTGGGATTATAGACACGTGCCACCACCACGCTGTCAGGAGATGATGGATTCTTGAGGGGGTGAATCAGAGTTTAAAAAATTGTTTGCTGAATTCACTATGTGCTAAGCTCATTCCTGGGGTTTAAAGAAAAACCAACCATATCAGAGCGATTTTGACTTAAGACTCTGAGAGACCTACCACAGGGGGGGTAGGGAGCCATGCTCAGCTGGGCAGCTTTTTATGGATCAGTTTGAGATTAATATATGATCGTAAATAGATTTTGCTTTTAATTTCAGATATAACAGATTTACAGCAAAGTGCGTACATTGTCACGGCACAGCTTGGTGAATTTTTACACCGGTACAAACCTGTGTGACCTCCACCCATCGCATTAAGGGACATTCTCACGGTCCAGGGTCCCCGCCTGCAGGAGACTGTTATCCTGACTTCACTAGCATCCCAGAGCTTTCCTGGTCTTGTTTTTAGTACTGGGGATGGAGACCAAGGCCTTCTCTCTGAGCACCACCCTCGGCCCTTTTTATTCTTTGAGACACAGGCTTGCTAAATCACTGAACTGCTCAGGCTGAGTTTGGACTTGAGATCCTCCTGCCTCAGCCTTCTAGAGTCTGGGGGCACAGGCATGCACCACCACTCCTGGCTGGGGTTGGGGATATTAAAACTGAGATCTGTTAGTTCCTGGAGAACCTCTGCTTCGCCATGACCTCGCTGGCCGTGGGGGCACAGAGCTGGCCGTCTTCGGGGTGCATGATGGGCGGGGCCTTGCCCGGGCCCTCCCAGGACCAGTGTGAGAGCCCCGCCTAGCAGGCATGCCTGTGCTGTGTGTGCGTTTCTCTGTGTTTTTTGGTTTTTCCCCACTGAGGCATTTTTTGTGTCCATTTCTCATCTCTGGAATAAGAGCCCCAGGATCTCCTCCCTCCTGTGTGTTTCCCTCATGTTCCTTTGTGGCTCGGGATGGCCCGGGGACAGCAGGGGACAGATAGCTCTTGGGTCGTTCAGCTGAGATCAAAGCCCGGCTGCTCCCTTGGCTGGTCAGACCTGCCAGTGAGGTTCACGGCCTCCCACCCTGTGATGTCAGCGACCTGGACTCCGCCCTGGGACCTGCGGAGTCACCACAGGTGGAAGCCGGACACTGGCTGTGGAGCCTGGCGTGGGCAGGGCTGATGCAGAGGTCCCAGGAGGCCTGGATCCCCTGCACAGCCCAAGGCCGAGTCTCAGACTGGGTGGCACTGACAGCTGGCAGTGGAAGATGGAAACTTCAGAGTCACTCGCCAGCCTGGGATCTCTACTTTGGCTTAGATATTTTTCCCCACTGCTTGATTGGAGATGGAGTCTCACTGTGTAGCCCATGCTGGCCTTGAAGGTGTGGGGTCTTCCTGCTTCAGCCTCCCAAGTGCTGGGATGAGAGGTGTGTGCCGGCACACCTGGAAGATTTTTCCAAATCATCCTACCGCCCCCGAGAGAGAGCTAGAAGAGACGGAGATCAGTGGGGATGGAGGCGGGGAAGACGGGCGGGGGGAGAAAGCATGCAGCCCCTGCAGAGGGCTGGGGGAGACCCCGTGGGGCTGTGCTTGGCGGGCCCTGGGGCTCGGGCAGGGAGGCCCCTGGTCCTGTGTGCTTGGAGGCTCAGGGCTCTGTTTCTTTCCTCTCCTCCCCAGGCCGCACAGAGAGCGAGAAGTGACCTCGGCCCCCCAGCACCCGTGGGCGCCAGAGCGTCGGGCTCTTCCTTCTCCCCCCAGTCGGATCCCAGGTCCTAGACCCCTTGCCGATGCCCAGTGGGGGAAGGGAGGTGGGTTTGGGGATTTTTGCTGTGCCTGGCCTTGAACCCACAGTGTAGGTACTCCAAGCCCTTCTGCCTCAGCCTTCTGAGTCCCGGTCTCCAAAGTGGGTGCCGTCGCCAGCAGCCCTCAGTGCGGATCCCGGGGTCCGCCAAGGTTGCCCCTCAGTCCTGTGAGCTTGGGCCCCGTCCGAAGCCTCAGCTTGCCCATCTGTAGAATGAGTTCCATCAGCCTGCTGCTCCCGACCTCCCCAGGGTGCTGGGGAGCCAGGGCCAGGCCAGGAGGGGCAGCACAGGTGGGTCCCCAGCTCGGGCTCTGCACATGACCCTCGCCTTGTGCTGCATCGGGGTGCTCCTGGCTTTGCTCACTGTTAGAAAGAGTGGAGACCCCGGAGGGGTCACAGCCTGGCTCTTTGGAGGGTGAGTGCTGTTCCCAGGAGCCCTGGTGGCCACCTCGGAGGTTCTCTGGGGGGCAGGGGATGCTCGGGGGTGGGGGCACAGAGGGTCCAGGACCCCGCCCCACCCTTCCGTGGCAGTGGTAAAGACATCTTCCCCCATCCATGGTGTGGACCAGGAATTGGCGCAAGAGCCACGGAGTCCGAGATCCTGGCAGTTACCTGGGCACAACCGATTTTGCAGGACAAGACAGGGTGGGGGGTGGGGCTACGGAGTTGCCTGTGATGACTGCCAGCAGGCAGCCACCAAAGAGGCCGAGGCGCATGGTGAGTGGCCGTGGTGCTTGCTGCCACCCCTCCAGAGGGCCCTGAGTCCCAGTACCTGGGCAGCACAGTGTGCTCAGGAGGTTGGAGGCTCCCAGTCCTCCAGGAGAGGTGTGGGGCATCCACAGCTGGTCATGAGGGTGCCCTGAGCAGGTACTGGGCAGTGGGGAGGCTCGGGCTCTGGGTCCAGGTGAGTGTAAGTCAGGTGGGGGTGCTGTGAGGCCACAGGTGACTTCTCTATTTCCGCTTTTTGTCTTATTTGGGTTTTCTGAAACTTTCCTTGTAGCATATAGCTTTTTTCCCTCCTTTGGCAGTACTGGGGATTGAACCCAGGGCTTTTGTGTTAGCTACACCCCACCCTTATTTATTTATTTATTTGGAAAAGGTCTCTCTATGTAGCCCAGGCTGGCCTTACACTCATGGCGATCCTCCTGCCTCAGCCTCCCGAGTGCTGAGATAATTCTATGATTAGTGAATAAACACACACACACACACACACACACACACACACACACACACACACACTGGAGAGCCCCTGCAGCCATTAAGAAAGGCCCGGGGCAGCTGCGGGCACTCCTCTGCGAGGCCAGGCCTTATTTGGGCAGAGCTGTGGCAGATTCCAGCAGGCGCCCTCCCGGCCCCGCCCCCAGCGCTGGTGCCCGGCCAGCTGCGGCCGGGCTGCTCCCTCCCACCGCCCGTCTTTGGTAGCCGCAGCCGCTGGCCGGGGCCAGTCCACACATCTGGACCTCGTTAGAGGCGGCCGGCACCAAAGCCGACACATCTGGCCGCGGCAAGACAAAAGTGCGCTTCGGGGCGCAGGGGGAAAGGGGCGCGTCAGGACAGCGCGGGCCACATCTGGGAGCTGGCGGGCTGGTCCCGGGTCCCAGGGATGGCCCTGCTGCACCCCTCTGGCTGGGAGCCTCTGTCACTGGAGGCCTCTATGGCAGGCGTGGGGAACAAAGGCAAACTCAGGTCCCACGCACAGTGCCCTCAGCCTGGGGGGCCTTCAGCCCCGTCTGGGCAGCAGCTCCCAGGAGGGCAGGCTCCGACCACAGAAGGAGAATCCTGTTTGCTTTTGAGGCAGGATCTCTTTAAGTCACTAAATTCCCCAGGATGGGGAAGAACTGGACACCCTCCTGCCTCAGCCTCCCAGAGTGCTTGGGTCAGGTGCTCACTGCGGTGCCCATGGTTGAGCGGGGAGGGAGGACGTAAAGGAGACCTGTTGGGCACAGAGGACGCAGCTGCTGTCCTCGCCCTGGGTCCCCTCTCACTCCCGTGCTGCCATTACTTGTCCCTCTAGAAGGCTGAGGTCCTGGGGCTGAGTGGCTGTGGCAGCCAGTGGTGTTTGTCCAGAGGATCTGGGCAAAGCTGGGAGCCCATCCCGGTGAAGCCAGGGCGCAGGTTCTGCCCACAAAGCTCACGGACCCTGCTTTCCTGCTGTGTTGAATCCAACCCCTTGAGCCAGACTCCTGGAGTGTAAGATAAGGATGATCCACAAGTACTTTAAGTTCTGTAGGAAAAATACACAAGCTCTGTGCCAGATGTTGGCACCTCCCAGTAATCTCGGGAATCAGGAGGCTGAGGCAAGAGGATCCCAAATTCGAGGCCAGCCTGGGCTGCGTAACAAGACCCTATCTCAAGAAACATTAGTAAAAACAAAAACACAAGATTGTACAGTTCTCTGGTACAAATGTAGTGTAACTACATACATAATTTGGAGAGAGGGTTTTCCATTTTCATTGGGATTAATTTTTTTTTAGACAGGATCTTGCTGGGCCATTCAGGCTGAGTTTGAACTTACCATCTCAGGCTGGCCTTGAACTTGCAGCGATCCTCCTGCCTCAGCCTCCCAAGTGCTGGTATTACAGGTGTGTGCCACAAACCTCGAGGAAAAATATTGATTTATAGAGAAGTTGCAATGATATTTCAGAGTTCCAGTAAACTCCTCACCCAAGTGCCCTAAGGTCAGTGACTAGCGTAACCACGGTACAGCTGCCAAAACTAAGAAATTAACGCTGGCACAGTGCGACTGACAAGACGGCAGACAGGCTGAGGGTTCCACCGGTTTTTCCAACACATATACGCTTGAAATTTTTCTTTTTCTTAAGACAGGGTCTTGCTGTGTAGTACAGGCTGGCCTCAGACTCATCAGGCTGCCCTTGAACTCCAGGCGATCCTCCTGCCTCAGCCTCCTGAGTGCTGGGATCTGAGGTGTGCGTCCCTGTGCCCAGCCGAGAGCTGATTTTCTAGTTACAGAGGGCGGGAGGGGCAGCTGCCGCGCGGTTGGTAGCCTTTGTGCCCACAGGTCGGACCCCTCCTCCAGCCTTGGAAACCTAATTAATCAGGGAGCCTCAGACCACCTGCGCTGGCTGATGCAGCTCCAGACTGAGGAGGCGGAGGGATCGAGGTGTCTTGGGGACATTTGTGACTCACACTTCAGTGGGGAGTCACCAGCGCACTGTGAAGAGGATACCAGTCCCCCGGGGACACTGGTTCTCGCCCTGTCCCCTCCCCCTCCCTGCCCTGCAGACCGCATGGACCCTGGATCAGCATCCAGCAAGGTCCTTCCGGGGCTGGTATCTCCTGGCCATGCTCGGCTGTCGCAGGGACACAGAACAGCTCTGGCTGGAGAGGGGAGGAGACGAGCCGGCTCTGGGCAGGGCGCTCTGTGGCCCTCAGCTCCCAGGGATCCAAACCAGGCCTGACAGCAAAGCCCTTATTTTTGTGGTAGTGGTTGTTTGTTTGTTTGTTCTGTGTTTTGAGATGAGGTTGCTATACAGTAGCCCAGGCTGGTTCTGAACTCGAGGTGATCCTCCTGCCTCAGCCTGCCAAATGCTGGGATGATAGGTGTGTGCCACCAGGCCCAGCCATCTTCTATGAAATGCAACAAACACATTTCAGGGGCTGCTGTCAGAATTGGTAAGCTGCCGAGCATGGTGGCTCATACCTGTAATCCCAGCACTCAGGAGGCTGAGGCAGGAGGATTGCTGTGAGTTTGAGACCAGCCTGGGCTACAAAGTGAGCTCAAGGCCAGCCTGAACTGCATAGAGAGACCCTGTCTCAAAAAGACCAAAAAAAAAAAAAAAAAAAAAAAAAGAATTAGCAAGCTATCCAGGTGTGGTATCCCACACGTGTAATCTTTCCTACTCAGGAGGCTGAGGCAGGAAGATCACAAGTTCAAGGCTAGTCTGGGCACTTTAGCAAGACTGTGTCCCAAAATAATCAAAATAAAAGGGTTTAGGGTATAGCTCAATGGTAGAGAGCCAGCAAGACCTGCATTCTTGGGTACCCAGGGCGGCACCTCTGTTTCACTTCTGTTACCCCGGCAGCCTGAGTGTGCCAGCTCCCCTCCTGGCCATGGCAGCGCAGCTGGACCTCGGCGGCTCCGGCTCACCCAGGACGCGGAGGCCGAGGCGCCGCAGTCTGGACAGCGACTGAACCCCACCTTCCCAACGCCCCCTCTACCCGCTCTCTCCCTTCTTGGTAGTGAGGTCCTCTCTTTCCTGCCCATAGGACCCCTGCCCTTGGGTGCCAGTTCTCTGCCCTCTGCCTCTGTCCTGTCAGTGTTCCTGGGACTTTCAAAAATATTGAACATTAGATTGTTAAAAAGAGCTGGGCCTGGTGGCGCACGCCTGTCATCCCGGGACTGGAGAGGCTGAGGCAGGAGGATCGACAGGAGTTTGAGGCCAGCCTGGGCTACACAGTGAGTTGAAGCCCAGCCAGAACAACATAGCGGGACCTTGTCTGAAAAAGAAAAAAATCTCTTAAAAAGTGCGGTGAGAGACGCACAGCCACAGATCTCCTCCCCAAATCCTCTCCTGGCTTCAAGCACCCCAGCTCCATCGTCCTCGCCACTTCCTGTAGAATCAGGAAATCCTCTCTCGTCGGGGGTCTTTAGTTGCGCTGTCCTGGCTGCCTTGATGTCCTGAGTGGATTCTGAGCATCTCCTGTCCCGGATCATCTTGACTTGGGGAAGAGCCAGAAGTCACACGGTGTCAGGTCCAGTGAGTGAGTGGACAAGGACACCATGACACCTTCAATGGACAGCAGCCGCCATAAACGGTTGTTGTCAGTGGGGTGTAATCAAAAACTACTGGCCAGGCCTGGTGACACACATCTGTAATCCCAGCACTCGGGAGGCTGAGGCAGGAGGATTGCGGCAAGTTCCAGACCAGCCTGGGCTACAACGTGAGCTCAAGGCCAGCCTGAACTGCAGAGAGACCCTGTCTCAAAGTGACAATAAGTAAATAAAAAATAAAATAAAATATAATTTAAAAAACTAAAACTACTGAGAATATTTAAATTTAAAATATATATTACAAGGGCCAGGGATTTATCTCAGCAGCACATCACCTGCCTGGCAAGCAGGAGGTCATGAGTTTGATTCCTGGTACCAAAAAAGAAAGAAAGAAAATTCAATATTACAATATTACAGTAAAAGATGAATTATAATTAATTCCTATCAAAATAATCTTCCTTGCTTCAAACACGTATATTGTTCTTGCCAATGTGTCTTTTACTATACAGGGAAAGCACAGGAGATCTGTCCACACACTAAAGACCTAGAGAATCCAAGCCAGGCGTGGTGGCACACGCCTGTAATCCCAGCACTCGGGAGGCCGAGGCGGGAGGATCGTTGGAGTTCGAGACCAGCCTGGGCTACAAAGTGAGCTCAAGGCCAGCCTGAACTGCATAATAAGACCCCGTATCAAAAAGACAAAAAAATAAAAATAAAAATAAAAGAGAATCCAGCCGAGGGCCTGGACCCTACAGCAATGTCCTGCGTGAGTCCAGCTGGAGGCCTGGAACCCATGACAATGACCCACACCAGTCCGTTTCACGGATCCGCGCTGGGCAGGCCTAAAGGTCAGCGTGGAAGCTAGGAAGTCTGTGCCCGTGGGGTGAAGGCGCTGTGCCGGCAGCTGAGGGCTGCACTGGAGCCGGGAAATGATGACCAAAATATGGACCAGAGCTCCCCCGAGGTGAACCCCAGCCATTGTCAGTGACAGCAGGTCCCCAGCTGCTCTGACCATGAGAACAGCCAGATTCATAGCAGGAAAGAAGCTCAGTGAGCTCCTCCAGGAGAATCCATGGCAGCAGGAGAACCAACAGCTCCAAACAACGGCACCACCGCTTCCCCTCCAGGTCTCCTTTTTACCTTGGAAACAAGGTCCACTCAGGTGGACCACCGCTGCCAGCACCCCGCTGATTGGGGTCAGCTGGGTCCAGGCTGGCCATCAGTCTTCAGTCCACCGCAAGACAGGCTCTCGCTATGCAGCTCAGGCTGGCCTTAAACTCATGTCCCAGGCTGGTCTTGAATTAACTGCGATCCTCCTGCCTCAGCCTCCTGCCTGCTGGGTTGGGCGCACAGCTGTGTGCCACCACGCCTGGCTGGCTTCTTTATCTGTGGAGCTGAGGACATGCTTTTGCCCTTCTGGGGCTGTGATGACAGGAGCTGCAGACCTCCCCAGGCTCCCCCCACCCCCGGCTCCCGCCCGCCACCCTCTGCTCAGGTAGCCCCCGCTGCTTTCCTGCAGTGGCCCTTGGGTTTTGGTTTTGGTTTGGTTTGCGGTTTTAGACAGTGCCTCACTCAGAAGCCCGGGCTGTCCTTAGACAGGAGATCCTCCTGCCTCAGCCTCCTGAGTGCTGGGAGTCTAAGCCTGAACCTCTTTGCCCGCCCCTGCGTTTGCTTTTTAAGTGTCCCAATGATGGGGCTGACCAGCTCCCTGAGGGCCTGTCCACTCCCGAAGGTCCCCACAGGGTGATATTGGTGCCGTACTGTCCCTCCTGAGGGTCCAGCCTGTAAGTGGCTCCCTCCGGGTCAAACCAGGCATCAACCCCATTGCAGTGGCCTGGATGCATTTTCTCTGCCAGAAGCCCCGAGTTCCTGCAGGGATGGCGGGGGCAGCTCAGCCTGGGTGTGATGGGGGCCAGGAGGTGCCGGGTGGGCACACAGCCTGCACCTGCCTGTCCTGTGTGTCGAGTGTCTGTCTCGTGCTGTTCCGTGTTCTGGGGCTGCTGCAGGCTCCCTGGGTGATCCTGTCCCCCTGCCCTCTGCCCACAGCCCTGGGTGATCTGCATTCCCCCGTGAGCTGGTTCCCACCGTGGGGTCTAATCTCATGATCTTGTATGTGTGTGGACTGACTATGTGATCACAGGCTGCCTAAGGACACTGTGTGACAGGAAACTGCCACCGGGCATCACTTCAGTGTGGACGTAGCGGGGTGTTTCTACACCTCTGTGGGTACTTTAGGTAACAGACTAGATTTTGGTTTTTATTTTTATTTTTTCATATTTTATTGTTTGAGACAGGGTCTTACTGTGCAGTGCAGGCTGGGCTTGAACTCACTATGGAGCCCAGGCTGGCCTCAAACTCACAGCCACCCTCCTGCCTCAGCCTCCCGAGGAATTACAGGTGTGGGCCACCACCTCTGGCTAAAACAGGCCTTTTGTTAAAGGTAAAGGCTGTACATCGGGGTGGTCACACGTGCTTGTCATCTAAGCACCAGAGAGGCAGAGACAGGAGGATCACAAGTGAAAGGCCAGGCTGGGCCACGTAAGTCCCCACGTCAGAGCCAAACCAGGGCCTGCACCCCCAGAGGAAGCGTCTAGAACAAGAAACCTCCTGTCCCTGGCCTTGCTGAGGGGACAGTGTGGGGTGCCTGGCACCCGGAGAGGGAGAAGCAGGGCGGCTGAGTGAGGTGGACGCGGTGTCTCCCATCGTCCAGTGGCAGGGCCTTCTGGGCAGCCTTGGTGCTGTCCTACAGAGGGAGAGGAGAGAGGGAGAGAGACAGAGACAGAGAGAGACAGAGACAGAGAGACAGAGAGACAGAGACAGAGAGACAGAGAGAGATAGAGACAGAGAGACAGAGACAGAGAGAGACAGAGACAGACAGAGACAGAGAGAGACAGAGATAGAGACAGAGAGACAGCATCAGCCTGTGTGGGGCTTTGGTTTTCTGCTGGGGACACAGATGTCACAGACCCGAGGCCCATCCCACAGTGAAGGGACCCGAGGGTCACCCTGGCCGCAGAGCGAGCTGCCTGCCCACCAGGCTGCCCCTTGGGGCCTGGGCCAGCTCATGGGCATCACATACCGGGTCTCCAGCCTGGCCTGTCTGTGCCAGCTCAGGCCTGGAGTGCCGCTCCTGGGCTGGGCCAGGCTGCTCTCAGGGCCTCCCGTGTGAGGCCAGCCCGGCGCTCCCGCCTGCGGCTGACTTGTGTTTATTTGGCGAGGGAACAAGGTCAGGCCTCGGGGCAGCGGTGACACAGCTCAAGGTCCACACAGAGCTAGGAGTCTGGAAATGTTAGACCGCGGGACCCTAAGACCGAACCTAGATGTAGTAGCACATGCCTGGAACTCGAGAGGCCGAGGCAGGAGGATCTCTGTGTGTGAGACCCTGTCTCACATAAAACAATAAACGAACACCTAAATCCACCCAAGACACCCGCGAATCAACCCTCTGGGCACTGCAGTCCCTGATGTGTCACCTCAAACATGTCCTGCTGACTTCGGAGGGCGTGATTTTGATTTTGTACTGAGGATTGTACCCGGCCTCCCCACTAGGCTGGGTCTCCAGCCCTTTGATTTATTTAGGGTCCTTTGTGTTTGTTCTGTATTCTGAGACAGCAGCTTGCTGCGCAGTCCAGTTTGGCCCTGAACTCAGAACAATCCTCCTGCCTCAGCCTCGCAGAGTGCTGGGACTGCAAGCGTGAGCCTCGACCCTTGGCAACATTTAGTCGCTTGAGGATTTGTGTCTGCCACAGAGGCACCTTTCAGCCCCAGCGACCGAGGGCTCAGGTCTCTCCACACTCACGCTTGCTGCTATGTCTTGTATTTTTCAGTGTTTTTTCCTAGTGCCCCCTCTAACAGGTACAGACTACACAGTGTCTCTCTTTTTCTTTGGTTCTGGGGATCGAACTCATGACCTCACGCTTGCCAGACAGACCCCAGTGCCGCTGAGTAAATCCCGAGCCCCACAGTGTCTCTTTTTGTGAGCCATGTGATTTGTTCCGCTGGTGGCACATAGGTGTAATCTTGGCATTCTGGGAGGCTGGGGCAAGAGGATCTCAAGTTTGAACCCAGCCTGGACAACTAAACAAGACTGTCCTTAAAAACAAAAGAAGGTGAAGGAGAAGGAGAGGGGGAGGGGAGGGGGAGGGGGAGGAGATGATGGGGTATGCTTCAGTGCAAAGGCCCTGGGGTTCACCCTAGTACTGGGAAGGAAATAACACAGATCTCTTGCTCCTGGCCCTCCACAGGGCTCCTGATGCCCATGCCTGGGCGCCGACCTAGCGTTTAGTCCCTGGCACACTCTCCACCCATAACCTGGGCCGAGTCCAGCGGAGCAGGCCAGGGGCTGCCTCTGCCCAGCCTGGCCGAGCCCCTCCGCTCTCTGCTCCAGCACCGTGGCAGGCAGCATCCTGGGAGCAGCAGCTCCTCCCGCAGGCCTGTTGTCACCGGGCCCTGGGACTGCCGTCTGCCTCTGACTTGGACCATTCAAAGCCTGGCCCCGGGGCTCCAGGAAAGAGCTCCAGGCAGGGCCAACCCCGGGTGCCATCCCCAGGGGCAGAGGAAGGGGTAAACCAAGGTGACACCTGGCTGGGGCCCTGCAGGGAGACGCAGTTGGTGCTCCAGGCCAGGTTTCCCCGTGTATTTCCCGTTGGCCTTGAACTCATTATGCAGACCAGGGTATCCTCCGTCTCCCGGTGACCCTCCCGCCTCGGCCTCCTTATCTGTGGTGCTTCAGGAACCAGCAGTGGTGGTGCACACCTGTAATCTCAGCACTTGGGAGGCTGAGGCAGGAGGACCCGGGGAATTCGAGGCTCACCTGGGCAGTCTCAACCCCCTTCTCCCCCCAGAAGGAAGGCTGGGAGGGAGGTCTCCGAGCCCTTGTGGAGGAGGGCGAGGCGCCTGTGTGTGAGCAAAGCGCAGAGAAGCACCCGGCGGGGTGCTGCTTGGGGGCCCCCCTCTCAGGACCGGGGTGAACCTCAGCTGCACACGCAGCAGGACCCTGAGCCGCCCCAGCCACCCATGCCCTCGCCTGTCTCTGCAAGATGCCCCGGGGCACTGGGGGTCTCTGAGCCCCTGTCCTGTGTCTCCAGAGCCCGCGGGGACAGGCACCCTGGCCTGTTCCCCAACCGTGACCCCGACGGGGCTGGCTGACATGGACCTTCATGCAGCAGACGGGGCTGGGCAGGAGGGACAGCGCGGCGTCCACCTCGGCCAGAGGGAAGCTCCGGGGTCAGCACCCCACTCCCTCCCCTCCCCTCCCCCCTGGGCCAGGGCAGCAGGCCGTGGGTGTGGACGTGGACGCTCCTTCCAGAGAGCAAACAGACTGTCGCCCGCGCCAAGTCTGTAGGCAGGAACCCCTGGGGAGGCCACCTCAGGTGCGGCTGGCGAGGGTGACCCCGCTCTGGGCAGGACGCGCCCGCACTCCCCTGTCCAGCGCCCCAGCGTGGCCTCCGGCTGGGCGGCAGCAGAGCCTGTGACTGTGGCAGTGATTAAGGGTGACTCAGGGCTTCGGACACCGAAAACACCACAGCCCGGGACGGGAGCCGGAGCCCGCCTCCTCGTAAAAGAGGAATTTTTCAGGTTTCCCCGGAATCTTGGCCGCTGTGCCGGCTAGGCTGGGGGTGGGGTGGTGGCAGCTTTTACCCTGCTCTTTGCTCACAGCGATTGCCATGTGGCCCGGGGTCTCCTTTTCCGAGGAAGGGTTTATGACCTCGAGTGATGAGCAGCAATCCAGAGAACAAACAATGGCAGTAATGGCAGTCACGCTGACACCCATGGCTCCCACCAGGTGCCACACACCAGTCTCTGAGGGCCCCGACCGCCCCGGGTCTATTAGCCCAGGGGGTGTGGGTTGCTGTACTCATGAACCCCGCCAGGTCCTTTAAAAAATTTTATTTGGTTTATTTTTGGCAGTATTGAAGATTGAACCCCAGGACCTTTGCACACACACCCCCCCTTCGATTTTCATTTTATTGTCTGTCCTGGGTCTCACTATGTATTCGAGGCTGGATTTGAACTATGTTCACGAGGCTGGCCTCAATTTCATGATGATCCTCCTGTCTTAGCTTCCTGAGTGCTGGGATTACAGGTGTGCACACCACCCCTGGCCACCTTTTCTCTTTCTTATCTGTTCAAACATCACTTGTCAGAGAGCCCCGGCCAAGCACCCTGTGTACAGTCCTGGCCCTGCCCCGGCCCGCTGCCCAGCTCTGTTTCCCTGAGGCAATCACCGCCTTTAACAGCCCCCGTGACTCACTGGCTTGTTTTCTTATTTGTTGTTGAGGTGGAGTTTTGCTGCGTTGTCCAGGCTGACCTCAAATTCCTGGGCTGCAGGGATGCTCCCGCCTCAGCCTCCCGAGCAGCTGGGCAGCCCACTTACATCACTGCACCAGGCTTGTTTGTGTATTGTCTGACTTTCCCCACAGGAATGCGGGCCGCATGTGGGTCAGCTCGGCTCTCTCCGAGTTCCTGCTGCATGTATTAGGTGCTCAATAAACAGGTGCAGGTGGACTGGAGAAACCCCAAGCCCGACCAGGCGCCCCAAAGGCCATGCCCTGGTGCTGGGGGAGGGGAGCGCAGGAATGCAGTGGGTGCCCTCCGAGGGGCCTGCCGAGCTGGTTCCCGGGCAGCAGGACGGGTCCCCTCGGCCAGGTGAGCCCAGTGAGTCACCGCTAATGAGCCAGGCAGGGCCTCGCCAAGCACTTCCCACAGGGGCGGCCGGCAGGTCACTGCCTGCCACCGAGAGCCTCGGAGGACGCTGCAGGACCCAGTGCGGGGCGGAGGAAGTGTCCGCCCGGTCCCACCCATTCCTGGGGCCTGAGTCGGGCTCCCCACCCTCGCCTGGCTAGACATGGAGTTTCCCAGCCCCACTCCCAGTTTCGCTTGAGGCCCACACCCTCCCGACAGGGCCTGATCACCCTGCCTGTCACCTTATCCTGCTGGGTCCCCTGGGCCGGCCCTGAGCGGCCCGCAGGGTCAGGGAGCCTGAGTGTCTTAGGGCCACGCTGACCCGGGGACCACGGGCAGGGCGCCCCGTCCTCTGGTCCTCGTCCTTCTGCTCTGCCCATGGCCAGGGAGGACCAGGCTGCTCCCAGCCACCCACGTCGATGGCTTTCCAGGAGGAGGCTGCAGTGAGAGGGTGGCCAGGACTTCCGGGAACACAGCACACAGCAGCAGGGCGCTGGTGGCCTGGTGGCCCCGGCCACTTGTGCGGGCTGCCATGTGCTCTGTTGACCCACATCTGTCATTTAGGCCCCGGGACAGCCAGGGCTGCAGGGCGTCATCGTCTGGTGTTTTATGGGCGATGAGGGAGGGTGGAGGGGGCAGGAATCCGCCCAGCAGAGCTAAGGGAGGGAAGAGTGGACGGAGAAGGGGTGCTGCTGAGCCAGGGGGCTCCCAGGCTGTCCCCAGGCGGGCCATATTTACTTGTGAGTTTTATTTTATTTTATGGAGACCCAGTTTCACTATGCAGTTCAGCCTGGTTTTAAACTCACAGGGATCTTCCTGCCTCAGCCTCCTGAGTGCTGGGATTACCAGGCCCCATGCCTGCTCCAGGTGAGGGTTTTGAGCTGAGGATGTGAGCTGCTTGGGCTTTCGGGACCTCTCTGGCTGCTGTTGAGAAGCCGAAGCGGTGAAGGAGGGAGCCACGCAGGGTGGGGAATGGTGGGGAGCAGTGGCTCCTGGGGGACATCACTCGGAGGAGACAGGAGGGCAGGTGCGGGCTCAGGTGCCTTGGGGCTCCCTGGGCATGGGGTGGAGGAAGCGCCTGCCAGGGCCTGGCTGGGCTCCTCATCCCTCAGGGCTGCTGGGCGCCCCCTGTACCCCGCACCCTAGGAACTGGGCTGGGCGGGGTTTGCGGGGAGCTGGGCAGCCGCGACCTTCCTGGGAAAGAGCGGCGGGTCGGTGCGCGCCTCGGGAGCATCGCCAGGGCTGCGCCCTCTGACCCGGAGCGTCCCTTTCCCGGAAGATCCCGGGCGGGGAGGCGTCTTCCGGGCCAGCTCGGGTCCTCTGCATGGAGCCGAGTCCTCACATGGCCGCATTCCCAGCCTGTGTGTATTCTGTTGTTTTTGTTATTATTATTATTTTTAATTTTGAGGCCCAGTTTCATTACATCACTACATGGCCCACTCTGGGCTCAAAATTGTGATTCTCCTGTCTCAGCTTCCCAGCGTGGTGGGATGACGGGGTGTCCCCCATCCGGTGGGGCCTCCTTTGAGTCGAGCAGCCTTGTCCTTGGGCCTGGATGGCAGAGGACGGGTGACAGCTGGGCTGCGGCAGGGGCGGAGGGGACAGGGGAGAAACCACTGCTTCAGTGGCCAGCCCGGGAGGAGGCCGATGGGGTCAGGTGGCCGGCCTGACTTTCTCCTCCACGTGGCCTCCTGCTACCTGTGACAGCTGGGGAGGAGGCAGGGGACAGGGAAGTGGGTTCCCAGGAATCACCCTCCCTTCCCGGGAAAGCGCGCGCCACGTGGCCCAGCCCGCGCCACCTCCTGGGGGGGGCGCTGGCAGCTGGCGGGAAACAATGAGGCCTCGGGGTGCAGGCTCCGCCTCCCCCCCCCCCCCCCCCCGGCCTCACCGAGCTCTGCAGCCCGGCCCCAGGGGCGACCCCGTGCGACCCCGTGCGATCCCGGGCGTGCACCGGGAGTGCAGCGCCCCCCTCTGCAGCGCCGGCCCCACCCCGGAGCGCGGTAGAAATGCAAATGCGAGCCGGCTGTGTGATCCAGCCTTCCCCGAGGGAGGCCGAAGCAGGAGGAGCACACCAAGTCCAAGTCTAGCTAATTTAGTAACTTGGTAAGGCTTCGTCTCAAAATAAAAATTTTAAAAAAGGAATGGGATGTAGCTCACGGTGAAGGCCCTGGACTGGATCGTGAGAACCAAGGAAAAAAATGAAAAATTTCCTTCCGCGCAGTGTGCGCACCTGTCATCCAGCACGTGGGAGGCTGAGGCAGGAGGATCGCAGCTAGTGTCAGGCTGAGCTCAACTTTTAACCTCGTGCTCTGCGTGGGGGCTCCAGCTGCCCTCGGGGACAGCGAATTCGCGGAGGGACGCGAGCTGAGTGGGAGTGGGGTGCGGCCGGTCACGGCCCTGGCTGCGGGCTGGGGCCGGCGGGGACGCTGGGCGACCGCAGGGCAGCCAGGCCGCCGGCCCGGAGGAAGGTGGCCGCGTCCAGCTGTGGCCTCGGCCTTAGCCCTGGCACTGCAGCCGGCGGGCCGCAGAGGCGGAGCGCAGCGCCACCTGCCGGCGGGAAGGCGTTGGGGACACGTGGGGACACGTGCGGGCACCCGCAGGCGCGCTGACACCTCCGTGCCGTGCACGTGTGTCCTCCCTGACACGCGGGCAAACAAGGTCACACGTGGGCGTCTGCGTCTGCCCCTGCGGGCACGTGGGGCCGCAGCCCCAGGGCCAGGTGATGACTCTCCATCGTCTCCTTCCGTTCCCGTTTTTTCTTTTGTTTTTTTGAGACAGGGTCGCACTGTGGCACCCAGGCCACTGTCCTGCCTCAGCCTCCCGAGTGCTGGGATGAGAAACGCGCAGCAGCACGCCCGGCTGCTGTGTTCATTTTTTCCATCCTGGGAGGGTGGACCCGAGTGCTCACGACCACCCGTGTCACGCTGGGCACCTGTCCCCAGGGGGTGCGGTCCGGGACAGCATGGGGGAGAACCCGTGGGTGCCCCAGGGTGGGAGCAGCGTGAGTCCCCCCCCAGGAGGTGGCCAGCAGCTTTGCTGTCCGCTCGCTGAGTGGCCGCTGTGACTGTCCCCAGCGTCCCCCCTCCCGGCCTGCGGTTTTCCTCGGCACTGCTGTGGGCCCGGCTTCCGAGAAGCCCCAGGACTTTCCCGCCAGGGCGCTCCAAGTTCCTCTTCGAGGAAGGGAAGCGGTGGGGCCTTCCGGGGCTTTCAGTTTCTTTCTAAGAAGTTGCCGGCCTCCCCGCCCAGCCCGGGAAGAGGAGCCCTGGGTTTTTCCCGCCAGGCCCAGTGCCACACTGGAACTGGGCCTTCAGAGAGGAAGCCAGAGCGGGTCCTCCGCAGCCCCGGCCCGCCCGGTGCACAAGCATGCACAGGCAGGCTCGGGTCTGCGGAAGCCCGGCCTGCCCTCCCTCGTGGGCCGCAGGAGGAAAGCTCAGTTCCTCAGCCCTCAGGACCCAGACTCTTGTTTGTTTTGTTTTTTGTGTATTTCTTAAGGCAAGATCTCATGCTGTAGTCCAGGCTGACTTCAACCTCCTGGAGACCCTCCTGTTTCAGCCTCCCGAGGGCTGGGATTGCGGGCACGTGCACAGTGCCTGGCAGCCACACGACCTTGAGACTTGCTCGCTGGCCCGACACTCAGAACAGCTGCCACTGAGTGTGGGCGCTGACCACGGGCCAGGCCGGTTCTGCCCTGAGCAGGAGCCCAGCTCCCCTGGCCACCAGCCTTTCCCCAGCCGGGAGGAGCTCCCGGATCCCGCCCCGAGATTCTCCGAGTCAGCTGTGTCCACGCTGCTGAGGGTGCGCACCAACGGGGCCTCCGAGGGCTTCTGGACTCCTGTCCCCCTCTCTGCTTTTCTCCATGGTGTTACTTTCTCCGTCCGCCGTGCACACTCATGTGTTTTGTTTACGGTGAGGGGAATCCCCAGAGCGTGGTGCTGTTCCTTCCCCAGCGTTCACCTCGGGGCCTCAATGTGTGACTCACAGTGAAGGTGGCAAGAAATTGCCCAGCGTGGTGGTGGGGTGACGGCATGGAAAGGCATGCTTTGTTTGGTACCAGGGATTGAACCCGTGACCTCACGCTTGCCTGGCCGGCTCTTGTGCTGCTGACCTAAACCCCGGCTCCCCGCCTTTTTTTGGCTTTTTGAGACAAGGTCATTGTAGTTCAAACTGGCCTTGAGCTCACTGTGTAGCCCAGGCTGGCCTTGAACTTTGAACTCATGGTGATCCTCCTGCCTCAGCCTCCCGAGGGCTGGGATTAGGGCAAGGGCCACCACAGCTGGCAACGCTTGGTGATTTTAGCCTGTAGTGAATTGCACGCTGTGTGCCGGCTTTGGAAGTACACGTTGGAAATCAGTGCCAGGACCCTCCTCACGCCAAGTGTAGCAGTCTGCACCTACAATCCTAGCTGCTCGGAAGACTGAGACAGGAGGGTGGCAAGTGGGAGCCCAGCCCCCCCTCCTGAGATTCTGCCCAAAACAAAACAAAAAACAGTAAAGCACTGGGGTTGCAGCTCAGAGATAGAGCACTGGCCCGACAGGACAGAGACCCCTGCCGGGCCCAGTATCTTTTAAAAAGCCCTCAGGCATGACCTTCCTGTACAGAAATGGCCTTTTTTTTTTTGTACTAGGAATTAAACTCAGCATCCCGTGCTTGCCTGGCAGGTGCTGGGCCACTGAGATACATTCCCAGCCCTTGTGTAGAAATTCTGGAGGCCCGGGTCATCAGGGTTTCTTTTGTCTTTTTGAGACGGGGTCTCACTATGCAGTTCAGGCTGGCCTTGAGCTCACATTGTAGCCCAGGCTGGTCTCAAACTTGCAAAGATCCTCCTGCCTCAGCCTCCCCAGTGCTGGGATTACAGGCGTGAGCCACCATGTCTGGCTCTGGTCATCAGTTTTGACTGGCAAAGTAGGGAGAAGGCCTGCAGACAGGACGTCCCCGTGGGTGTGGCCACCTCGGCCACCAGGGCTGGGAGGGGCTCCTGGGAGCCAATGTCAGGGATCTGTCCTTGAGAATTCCGGCCTCTTTCTAAACAGTGTCCAGTTCTCCATCCAGAGCTGCTGAGTGAAGGCTGACCTACGATTCCTTAAACAAACAAACCAAAAAGGACAAACTTTGAGTGTTTGTGTTTCTACAAAGCAGTCTTGTTTGTTTTTTGAAAACACAGAGATGAAAAAGAGGCTGGTGCTGATCGCGAGCCACCGAGAGCTGTGGGTCTCTGTGTCTGTCTATCTCCGCCTCTTTTTGTCTAATTAAATGGACCTGAGAGTGGAGATTCCGGGGCGCTGTTTCTCACCAGCTAATTCACTGTGGTGCCTTCAGGCCGAGGTCCGTCCTCAGAAGCTTTCCCAGCGGCCTGCTCAGCCCTCTCCTGCGCCTCCTTAGCTGAGATATTACTCGGTATCTCTAGCTCAGTCTTCACCACGCTGTCGACTAAGGATGACTTCCTAGTGAAATTTGTGCATTGAGGAGAAAGCACTATGTAACACGTTTTAGTTTTATTATTTTGTGTAAAAAAAATTTTTTTTGGTGTTTTGAAACAGGGCCTTGCTGTGTAGCCCAGGCTGGCCTCAAACTCCTGGCAGTCCTCCTGCCTCAGCCTCCCGAGCGCTAGGATGCCAGGCAGTGTGAATAACAAGTGGTATCTTCTCTCCTCCCCTCCTTCTCCTCCTCCTCCTTCTTAGGGGACAGGGTCTCACCATGTAGTTCAGCCTGGTCTCAAACTATATCTCTCAGGTGGCCTTCAAACCTGCAGTGATCCTCCTGCCTCAGCCTCCAAGTACTGGAATTTCAGGGCACAATTCAACCCATAACAGCATTTCTGTGGATGTGCTGAGCAATGCTGGGACAGTCACATCTCTGTGAGTCTCGGTGCCCCAGGGAAACACCACATTTCCTTCCTCCTCTTGCCGATGGCCCAGTGGCAAGGACACCTCCTGGAAAACAGCATTATTGGTCCACAAGCCATCACAGCTGAGTTTGCCTAACTGAAGTGACCCCTGTGGGTAGAGATCCCAGCAGCAAACCCGGGTAGAAGGGTGTAGCAGTCATCACTGCTGAGTAACAAATCAGCCCAAATCACAGGGCAGGGACAGCTCTGTGGCTGGGCTGGTCGGTGCCCAGGCTATATAGCGTGCTGGTAGTGGGGCACCCAGAGTGGGAGACCCTGGCCTCTCTCCCCTGGGGTCCCGGCCTCTGAAGTCTCACAGCATGGCTTCTCCCACCTCCTGTCACCAGAGCATGTCACAGCACCCAGACTCAAGGGGAACCGGTGACCCCAGCGCTCCCTGCCCCACTGTCCCCCACCCTGCTCTGGCCTGGGTCCGGGTGACCTGGGTGAGGCAGTGGAAGACTTTTGTCCTACTTTGGGGCCACCCCACTCTCTTCCCGGAACCCATAACCCAGCCACTCACCCTCCCCGTAAAGTTCCCTGACCTCCTCACTTCCAGCCAATCAGGCCTTGGAGAAAACTGGCAATTTATACTGCAGAGTTTCTTTTTATCTTTTGGTCAGGGTCTCACTGTCAGGGTCTGCACTCGGATTGGCCCAGACCCTCCTGCCTCAGCCTCCGAGGGGCGCACAGGGCTTGGCTGTGTGGGGACAGGCCGGCTGAACTCTCCCAGCCCCGCGGCCTTGAGTGGAGGGCAGGCCCGGCCTTCCGAGAATGAGAATGAGGAAGGAAGCCGGCCTGAAGGGCTGTGCATGGGCTTCCCGGGCGGCTGGGGCCCAGGCTTCCCCTGCCGCTGTTCCTCAGAGCTCGGAAGGGCCTGGGCTGGCCTGGGGACCCCTGGCCACTGCAGCTCGAGGTCCCTCCCAGGGGAAAAGCCCACGTCCTGCTGGGCTCGCTATGGGTGAGGGCTTCAGAGAGGGGCGGTCGGGAGAACGAGCACCCAGAGGCTGGGTTAGCGCTGCTGCTCTAGTCCCAGGATGGGATCCAGGGTCTTCCCACCGAGCTCCACCTCAGCCCTTTTATCTTTTCTTTTCCTTCCTTCCTTCCTTCCTTCCTTCCTTCCTTCCTTCCTTCCTAACTTCCTTCCTTCCTTCCGTTTGAGACACAATCTGCTAAACTGACCAGCTTGGGTTTGAACTGGAGACCCTCCTGCCTCAGCCTCCTAGAGTGCTGGGATGCCAGCCGCACAGGCGGCTGTGCACTGCTCTCACCCTCTTTAGGTCTAGAGCAGTGTGCGGGAAGGAAGTGCAGCCGTGAGGCCGCTGCCGGCAGAGGACTGGGCTCCAGGGCCTGGTGGCCCGGGGCTTTTTCTGGCCTGGCCTGGGGACCACATCTGGGTCCACCGCCTGCTGTGGGGAGTAGAGACTCCGCTCACAGGGACCAGGGCGCGGGGGCTCCTCAAAGCCGGCTCCTGTTCTGAGGACAATTGGGGGTGGGACAGAAAAGGCCCCCAAATCTGCACTCTGCCCACTAGCCAGCGGGCCGCCCTGAGGGATGATCAGGTGGAGCCAGGGCTGGGCTAGGCAGGGCCGGGCCGGGGTGGGGCCAGGTCAGGGCCAGGTGGCCCTGTGGGCTCAGGGCAGCTTCCGGTGAAAGGTTATCAGCCAGGCTTTGATGAGGACGGGTCAGGGACCCAGCCTGTCAGCACGGTGTGGTGTCACTACGCCCACGGGGACAGCTTAGCAGGCCCGTGGCCCTGGAGCTCTGCCAAGGGTGGGAGGTGAAAGGGGAGGAGCAGCAGGCACAAAGGTCCTGTGGTGGCCTGACACAGTGACACACAACCTGCAATCCTAGCACCCAGGAGGCTGAGGCAGGAAGATTGATGCGAGTTTGAGGGTACCCTGGGCTACACAGTGAGTTCAAGGCCAGCCTAGTGAGACCCTGTCTCAAAAACAAAAACAAAAACAATCCCCTAATAACGGTAATAATAAATCTGCATAGAAAATGATCACCAGGGGGCGCACGGAGAGCAGGGCGGCTTCAGCCACGCAGGAGGCTGCTGCTGGAACGCTGATCCCAGGAGTGCGCCCAGGGCAGGAGCCAGCAGGGGAGCTGGTGTTTCAGGGGGAGCCGCTCAGTAACCCCAGACTCAGCCCAGCGGGGGCGGCAGGTCAGCAGACTGCCAGGAGGACTTGAAGTGGGAAATTGCTACTTTTTTTTTTTTTCAATATGGTCTCACTTTGTAGCCCGGCCTGGCCTGGAACTCCAGAGATCCTCCTGCCTCAGCCTCCCGACTGCTGGGCTCACAGGTGCTCTTCATCACGCCCGGTTGTTTTTTGTTTTTATGTTTTGGGGTTTTTTTAGGAAACCCCAGCACCTGGCACATGTCAGGCAAAGCTGCACCCCAGCTCTTTTAGCATTTATTTTTACTTTGAGATAAGGCGGCACGGCACAGCCCCAGTCTCCTGAGGAGCCGGGGCAGCAGGTGTGTGCCACCATGCCCGGCCCTTTCCTTGGAAAGGAGCTGATAGCTTGTGTATGTTTAAACTGTTACAGGGCTGTGAGGACCTCACACCTAACAGATGTCTACAGTTAGTAAACAGCCAGGCGTGGTGTGCACGCCTGGAATCCCAGCCCCCAGCAGGCTGAGACAGGAGGGTCTACAGCTGCAGGCCACAAGTTTGAGGCCAGCCTGGGCTACATATTGAGACTCTGGCTCAAAACACCAAAATAGTGGACAGGGGACAGGGAGGTGGCTCAACAGAGCAGAACCTGCCTGGCAAGCATGAAGCCCTGAGTTCAACTGCTGGCACCAAAGAAGAAAATTTTAAAAATAATAATAAATAAAATTTGAACTTGGGTTAGGCAGCAAACACCCTGAGTGCTGGGGCTGGGGCTCAAACAGCAGCATCACTGTCACCCCGCATGGCAGTAAACTCGTACCCCTCGGCGGGTGCCCCCCAGGAAAAACCCTCCAACCCGAGGACAGTGAGGGGCCTCGCTGTGGGACACCAGGTGGAGCAGCTGACTCGGGCACGGGGGACTCGGGCACACAGAAGGCCGGGCGGGGCCTCTGGGCAGTGGGCAGGGTCAGGCGGGGCGGAGGCTCTGTGCCTGTGGCTCCCCCTGGCAGAGCTCACAGAGCCCTTGGGAAAGGGAGGTGGGAGCACCTTCACCGCGTGGGAGCCAAGATACAGTGACATTGGGGACCCGTCCAGCAGAACCGCGTCCACCTTAGTCACTGGACTGGATGCTGTGTGACACTCGGTCCTTCCCCAGAGTCACAAAAAGTGATCACTGGGGACCCGTCCAGCAGAACCGTGTCCACCTTAGTCACTGGACTGGATGCTGTGTGATGCTCGGTCCTCCCCCAGAGTCACAAAAAGCAGGAGCAGTAGATGTCCCGAATCAGGACACTGAGGCAGCCGCCACGGCACCACCGAGGGCCTCAGGAGAGGACCCAGGGCCGCTTCAGGAGCGGACGGAGGGGGCTCCTGGCCGAGCTCCCTACCCCAGGAGGTGACGCGGAAGCACCTGCTGTCCCTCCCTGCCCCGTCCCATCCTAACACCCCACAGCACCTGGCTGGGGCGCCCCCCCACCTGCGCCCTGTACCCCACTCTGCCTGCCGTGAGGCCACCTACACAGCCTCAGCCTGAGCAAAGACGTGGAGACCCGGGCTCCAGGAGGCCCCCAGCAGTTTAACAGCGCGGACAGGGCCCTGCCCACAAGGCTGATCCCCACCGTGAAGGCTGTTGTGAGGGGCAGGCGGGACCTGGCTCAGGGCCGTCTGCCTTGGACTCGAGGCTACAGGACAGAGACAGAGGCGGCGTGTGTGTGGCCTGCTCCGAGGACCGAGCTGATCCACTTCTGGAAGCACCTTTGGCAGTGACAGTCAGAGGCCCTCAGAATCATCAAGTCCCAACCTGCCCAGGCCACTCTGTGTCATCTGCTGAGGAATCAGGTTGGGGAGGTCGGGGCCACCCAAGTCACACAGTCCCAGCCCAGAAGAGCTCTGAACGCTGCAGCCATCACTCCTGCCACCTGAAGGCTGCTTGCACTGGCCATCACATCCTGATCCCACCCCTCCATGGAATGGGCGGAGAAAGTGGTCTTGTGCTGCCTGAAGCTCCCAGGAGGGGGCATGGCTCTGGTGTCAGTGTGGGGGCCTGAGTACCGTATAGTGACAGTCCCTGCAACTGTGGAAGTCACTGTGATGCCAGGAAGGCACGGACACCCCACAGGTGTCTCAGGCCCCCGGGAGCAGCCACTCCTAGCCTGTGTTGGGGGAGGATTACCCACGACACACCTGGGGCTCCCGTCCTGCGTCCGGGTAACAGGAGAATGAACAAAGTGGTTGCCAAGGCCCTGAGTGGCACTTGGCACACGCCGAGTGCTTAGAAATGTCAGCTGCTTTGTAGTGTTTTTTTTTTTTTCATTTTTCTTTTTTTTTCATTTTCAGCCTTCGGAATGCTGGCCAGGGTTACAGGCGCGGCCTCTGCCCCGTGCGCAGCTGCTGCTCCATAATGTGCCACAGATGCCCTTGCAGCCAGATGAACACAGAAAGCTTGTTCCAGGGCCTCTGTCATTTCCTTTCCAGCAGTGCTGGGGATGGGACCAGGCCTTGGGCAGCTCCACAGCTTCCAGTTGAAGAGATGTGTAATGCTCCTGGGCAGGGGCGCCTCAGTTTCCCTAATGCATCCCCTTCCCAAAGGCACAAGTGTGTTCAAGTCTTATGTGGCCGAGACCCAGCAGCCACCGCCCGGCACAGCTGGGCAAGCACTCTAATGCCTCCTAGAGCTTTAAATGTTTCCAGGCGGCCTCTCGCAGAGTTTCCCAGGCAGCTCTCAAACCCTTGGTCCTCCTGCCTCAGCCTCCTGAGCAGCTGGGATCAGAGGCATCCAGCTTTCCATGGCATTTGAATGCCATGGAGTGTGGGGCAGCTCCTGCATGACCCCTGCCCACCTGGCGTGGCCTCGAGCAGCCACTATGTGAGGCTAGCATCTGCTGCCCCCCAGGCTGCCCTGAGGGCTGCTCCTTGCAGGCACCAGGCAGCCGCCAGCCCCAGGACCTTGGCACTTGCTGCCCCCAGAATCTGCTTCTCTTAATGCTTTTTCTAGGTTGTCTTTTAACATCTTTTTAAAATGCCCCGAAGGAGGGATGTGGCCTCTGGCAGAGGCAGGTGACCTGCCGGGCAGAGGCAACCGGGTCAGTGACAAAAAGGGGACCTGTCTACTCTGCCCCACTTTCAGGCTAGAGGCCCCCATAGTGGGTGGCTGGGGACAGCTGTCAACTGGCGCCCCCTCGTGGCCTCTCAGGAAAATGCAACCTCTTCAGCCAGCAGCTCAAGCAGTCCAGAACTAAGTAGTCCAAACTGGGCTGGAAGTTGGGATCCTCCTGCCTCAGCCTCCTGAGTGCTGAGATTCCCGACAAGTACCCACATACCTGTTCTAGAACTGTGCCTCTTTTTTTTTTTTTGTCTTTTTCCTTTTTATGGGTACTGGGGATCGAACTCATGACTGCCTGCTTGCAAGGCAGGCGCTTATGCCGCTGAGCTAAATCCCCAGCTCCAGAACTGTGCTTCTTGATGATTAAAATGAAATAACCCAGGTAAACACCGAGCACAGGGCCACCCGCTAGGTTTGTTTCAATGACCGCTGTCCACTCAGAGCTTGCCAGGGGCCCGACCCAGGGTGGGTTTGCTTTCTCCTTCACCCCGAATCCCAGGCTGCCCTTGAGATGCTGCGGGGTCCTCCCGGAAACACCTCTGCCTCCCTCGCGGACCCAAGAAGCCACACACAGCACTGGGGGTTTTAATTCTCAAGTGGACTGTGTCTGTTTGTCATCTGACCGCCCTCAGGGCCGGGGGACAGCCCCTGGGGGACCCAGGCTGTGAAGCAGCAGGAATCCTGGGGTACCCAGACGTTCCGTTCTCAGTCCAGGCCCAGGAGCCCCTTCTGCCAGGCAAACAGGGACCTCGGTCACTGCTTCCGGAAGGGAAGGGACAGACCCACATTTGCCGGGGGTGAAGGGACACACACGCGGCAGACACCGGGCACCGTGGTCCTGCTCAGTCAGACAGCACAGCCGAGTCGGGCTCCCCAGGGGCCCCGCCGCCCGCCGCCCGCCCCACCGCCTCCACCCAGCGGCCCTGCAGCTCCTCTGTCTCGGCCCTGAGCGTGAGCAGCTGGCCCGACTGCTGCAGCTGGAAGACACGTGGGTCCCCCTGCGGCCCGGCTGTCACCTGGTAGCCCAGCAGCGGGATGGAGGTGAGCGCCCGCGTGTCCTGCGGAGAGAGCCGTGACCAGGTGTTCGTGCTGAGCTGAGGCCCCAGCCCCTTTATTTATTTAGAGGAGGGGTCTCCTTATCTGCTTCACTTGTGAAGGGGCCCAAACTTGGGATCCTCCTGCTTCAGCCTCCCAGAATGCTGGGGTTACAGGCATGTGTCACTATGCCTGGCTTGGTTAAAGGATCGTCCCCAAACCCCCAACGGTGGGTGGGCTGGCAAAGGGATGCAAGAGAGGAGAGAATAATACTCAGCTCTGAAACGCCGAGACTTGGGGCTGCCCGTTCTCCCGGGGCCTCAGTTTCCCTGTCTGACAGTACCCACGGGTGCACGGAGAGCCAGTGTTACCTGCGGGGCCGCGTAGATGTACAGCACGAGGGGGTCGTCCCGGGGGATCACACACCAGCTGCGGCTGCCGCTCCGGCCCCACCTGTCCCCAAGCAGCTGCAGGAAGCCGCTCATCACGCTGCCGTCGGGCCCGGCTGCGGCCCCTTTCTGAGCAGAGGGGGACGGAGGGACGTGTGGGGCCGGGGGCACCAGGGCACGTCGGGAGGGACGGGTCAGCTGTCCCTGGGGAGGTGGCGCCCACTCTGGTCTGCAGGGTCGCTGGCCCGTCCACCTGACCTCCAAGGGGCCGTGCTGTTAGCCAGCCCCTGGGCCCACGATGTGAGATTTGGGGTGTCCTGGGTGTCCCGGGTCTCCCTGGGACAGGCCCTGTCCTGTGGCTCTGGGGCAGAGACAAGGGTCCGGGTGACGCGGCCGGTCTGGCCTCACCTGCAGGATGCCCCTCCTGCGGCCCTCGGGCAGCACGCAGCCGGTGAGGAAGGTGTAGCAGGCCGCGCACACGCGGTGCAGGTGGCCCTGGTCGTACTGCAGCTCGGCGCGGTAGTCAGAGCAGCGGGCACAGACGACCTGCGGGAGGGGACAGGCGGGGACACTAGGCTGGGGGACGGGCCAGGAGGGAGGACACACAGCCTGGGGTTGCACCGAGGGGCTGGGAGCTGCCCGGAGGCCCTGCTGCTATCTGTGCCCAGCGTGGGCCCCGCCCTCCCAGGGACCCAAGGGGCAGGTGGGCACGCGGAGGCTGGCACCCAGGTCACCGGGACGCCGAGGGAGGCTGACTCAGCAGCAACCAGGGTGGGGCACTGCCAGGCCCTGTGCCCTGCACAGCAGGGCACTCTGTTTGCTGTGGTGCTGGGAACGTGGCCAGGGCCACGGCAGGCCAGGTGAGTGTCACGCTGGACCCCACGCAGGGGCCTGGGCCGCCTGCTGGTAGGTTTTAAATGGAGAGAGAAATTATAAGCTGAGTAAACACTCATTTTCCCTCCTGCCACCACGTGCACTTATTATTACTATTATTATTGTTATTAATTTTGGAAAGTTTTACTATGCAGTTCAGGCTGGCCTTGAGTTCACTACATAGCCCCGGCTGGCCTCCAAGTCATGGTGATCCTCCCGCCTCAGCCTCCTGAGTGCTGGGATTGCAGGTGGGAGCCGCGGTGCCCGGCTCCGTTTTTGCTTTTTAAGAAGTTACGGGAACCGCTTGTGAGGCTGAGACCACAAATTGACTCAAAGCTTGGGACAGATGTGGAGCCACTAGGTGGCTTCGGGAAGTGACCGTCACCTGCTTCTGGGTGCCAGCGCGCCCTCGGTGCTAGAAAGCCACTTCTGTCCCAACCGCAGTAGAACATGTGTGAGGCCACCTTCCTGGCCCTCCTGTCCCCAGCCCTTTGCAAGGGCTCGAGTCGGCCACAGCACAGCTCGGTGCCCGTGCCCAGTGCTGCCAGGAGCGGCGGGGACGCATGCAGTACTCACATAGCCGCAGGCCCGGCAGTGGTGGCGCCGGCGCGTCAGGGCGTTGAAGGGCTCCTGGCAGCGCATGCACATGGTCACCATCTTGTCGCGCACCCACTGCGGGGCCCGGAGGCCCAGCTCCTCGGACTGCAGCTGCGGGGACGCGGTGGACGCTGCCTGAGTCTGTGTCCGGCCCCCACCTGAGCCCCTCCCTCCGCGCTGGCCCTGGGAGCCCCAACAGGAGCGAACCCCGCTTCCCGCACCTCCTGCTCCTGGGCGTCGCCCTCCGGGCCCTGCACCGCGGCCTTGAAGGTCTCAGTGCGCCTCTCCAGGTGATCCACGGCGGCCTGGCAGGCCTGGGCGCAGGGGCAGCGTGTGGGAAGAGGGGCAGTGGCTTCTCCGTGTCCACCCACCCGGCACCCAAGGGCCACCGCCCGCAGCCCCGGTGGACCCTGGGGACCCAGCACGCAAGGCCAGGTCACCCAGATGCACAGGCCGCGCAGGGGCCGTACCTGCATCCAGGAAATCATCTCCTCCTCGGACCTGCGGGGCGGGAGCGCGTGAGGCGGGCGGGGCGGGGCAGGCGCGCGTCCCAGCCCCGCGTCCCCACCTACCGCGCCTGCAGCTCCAGCGTGCGCTGCCTCCCCGACACCAGGAATGAGTGCGGGAACTCCGAGTCCGGCAGCGGCCGCACCTGCAGGGCCAGGGAGGACGGCGCCCGTCAGCCCGGCGCCCGGGGACCCGTCACGGGCAGGGCGCGGGGACAGGCAGCGTGAGGCCACCGCCTAGTCCCGCTGAACCAGTCAACGCCGGAGCCGCCCGCTGTTCCTTACTCTCCACAGTTTTTATTTCATGGGGCTGGGGTCAGCCGAGAGCCCTGCCCGTCTGCCCAGAGCTGCTGTGCCAATCCGAGAAGGATCTGCTGCCCCCAGACGTTTTACTGACATCTGTGGCAAACTGGCATCTTATCCAGATTTCATTGATTGGTAAAGACAGTTGACTGCCATCTGTCGGGCAACCCTTGCTACAAATATCCAACCCATGAGTGCGCACCAGAGTAGGCAGCTCTGTGGCCCGCTGCAGACAGTGCCTCTTACAATGAGGTGTGCTGTGCAGTGCACAACCTGCACAGCTGTACATGCCGTCCCCAGGGATGTGCGTGGTCACACCGCTTCTTTCTTTGTAGGCTAGCCCTGAGCAGGACTATGTCAGACTGTGGGGAGAATCAGCCGCTGAGGATGAGGACTGTCTGACACTCAGGAAGGAGGAGGTCAGGGGTCATAGGTCAGGCTGCCTCCACACCAGGCTTAGAAAAGGGTTCTGCACAGAGATGGACAGCACTGTGCCTGCCATGCCCAAGCTACCCAGAAGAGGGCGCTGGGTGACCGCTATAGTAGGAACTACAGACTCACCAGGTTGGTCCGGTGAGTTTCTCTGGGATCAAAGGCTGGGATCAAATCCCGACCTTGTGTCCACCCGCAGGCCCTTCACCTTGAGCTCCATCCCTACCCTGACCCTCCTGTTGAGACAGGGTCTCATTAAGTCTCCCAATTGTCCAGGCTTGGCTTGAACTAGCAATCCTCCTGCCTCAGCCTCCCACAGTGCCGGGACGATACCGTGGCAGCTTCAGGACAGGAAAGGAGACACCCTAGGTGAGGGCTTTGGCCTCCATGACCTCCAGGCTGCCCACGCTGGGTGCTTGGGAAAGACCAGGGCCAGGGCCAGGGAAAAAGGGTGAGGCGTGGCTTCCTCCGGCCAGGCCTGAGGTCCCAGGACACACCAGCTTGGAGCAGAAGCCTGGCTGGAGCTGCCCCATGCCACAGCCGAGCTCAAACCTGACCACTGTTCGACCCTGGGCAAGAAGAGCCCCCAGGGCCCTGTGGCTCTGCATGCCGTGGGGGACTCACGGGCTGGACACTGCAACCCACCACACGGCCCCTTTCAGGCACTGGTACCATGGTGGTCTGTGGGCAGCCACCCCCAGGATGCAGAGTCTCTAATTTTGGTTTAGTTTGTGATACCTGGAATTGCGCCCAGGCCCTGTGCACAGAGCTACATCCCCAGCCCCTTTTTATTTTGAGACAGGTTCCTGCTAAATGGATAAACTGACCAGATGGGCCTTAAACTTGAGAGCCTTCTGCCTCTGCCTCCTGGGTTGCTGGAATTATAGGCATGCACACCTGTGCCCAGATAAAACTACTTTTAAAGGACCATCACAAAAAAAAAAATAAATAAAATAAAACAATGCCCAGGGATATAGCCCAGTGGCACAGTGCCTGCCTGGCAAGTGTAAGGTCCTGAGTCCAGTACTGCTAGAAAAAAAAAAACAAAACAGAACCCCAGGATATAACACCGGCCCTCCATGGAGGCCCTCAGCAGGCTCTGAGGGGAGGGTGCAGTTCTAATCCTCAGGGACAACCCAGTCAGGGGGCCCACCCCAGCACAGGGGTACCTGGGCCAGGACACGCCACACACAGGCCAGCACTGTAGTGCCCCCCCCAGCTTGGCACCCAGTCTCAGATCCTGGGTTCCATCCCCAGGACCCCGAAATAACTGAATGGACAGAAGCAAGTCCTCAGGTTCCCCGGACCCAGCCTCACAGGCTGCACCTACAGAGCTAGCTGGGGGGTGAGGGCTTCAGGTGTGGACAGCAGGGAAGGCTGGGCTGGCCAGGGCCAGAGCCCCCTGGAGTGCGGTGGGCGCCCTGGGGAGCAGCAGGCACTCAGGCTCTCACCACCCCGTGGGGACCCCGATGGTCTCCCAGCCCTGGGCAGCCTGTGCAGAACCCACCTTCATCCCGGCCACATCGATGCGGGTCCGCACCTGGAAGTGGGCGCCCACCTGCAGGACCCGGGGCACGCAGTACAGCAGCATGTTGTTGAACTGTGGAGGACACGGGGTGAGCCGGGCACCGCGGTCCCCTCCCTTCTGCCACCCCCGGGGACAGCTGGCGGGGCTCCCAAGCGACAGAAGGAGGCAAGGATGGGCCCGAGGGGTCGCCCTGCCCATGGGACCCCAGACACCCCGAGGCTGCTCCTGGGGCTCAGGTGCTGGGGCTGATGGAGGCGAGCACCTCCGCGTGTGGGGCCCCGGGCCGGATCTCGGGGAAGCCTCTGGCTTTTGGGGGCGTCGGGCCCAAATGAGGTCAAGGCCAAGCCGGGCTGCACAGCGAGCTGGGGGCGCCCCCCACCCCGTACCAGGAAGAGGTAGCGCTCCATGGGGTCGCGGCGGCGCGAGGAGATCTTGAGCACCGGGCCCTCGCGCAGCAGCGCGTTGGACGGGTCCACGATGTCATCGTCCAGGCCCAGGCGCTGGTACACGGCCCACAGGTCCCGCAGCCGCTCCTGCGGGGGACGCGCTCAGCCGGGCCCGGCGCCAGCGGGCCGGGCGGGCGGGCGGGCGGGCGGGCCGGGCCTCACCATCTCGGCGATGGCGGCGTTGGAGTGCTGGGCGGCCGAGAAGATCACGTCCAGCGCCCCTGGGCAGCGCAGGCCGGCGGGCGTCAGGCGGGGCCGCGCTCCCCAAGGCGCGGGGCGCACGCGCGTCGCCTCCGACGGCGCCGGTTCGAGTCCCGCCCTGGGCCCTCCCGGCTGTGGGCCCTCGCGAGCCCGGGGGCTCCCGGGCCCCGCACCCCACCACCCCGGCCCAGCCCCGGCCCCGGGCCCGCGCGCCTCCTCACTCTGGGCGTCGGGCCGGTCGGCCGCCCCGGGCGGCAGCTTGCGCACGTACTCCCGCAGCAGCAGCTCGTAGCGCGGGACGCGCTGCACCGGCTCCAGCAGGTGGTGCTGCAGCGTCAGGCTGCCCGAGGCCTCGCTGCTCTTGGGGGGCAAAGCGGGGCAGGGGCGGAAAGGGAGGTTGGGGTGCGGGGCGCCCAGCGCAGAGCCGGGGACGCCCAGCCTGCGGCGCTCACCTGGATGCGGGTGATGACCTCCTGGAACGGGGGCGACTTCTCGGCCCAGGTGGCCAGCAGCTCGCCGGCGCGCTCGAAGTTCTTCACGTACTCGCCGTACATCTTCAGGAACGGACCCAGCTTCTGGATCACGTCGCCGATGCGGGGCGTGGCCGTCCTGCGTGGTGACACGGGCAGGGGCCTGGTGTGGTGACCTCTGACCCCAAGCAGGTTCGGGGCCAGCTGGAGGGCGAGGGGCGTCATCCCTGCATCCCTGACCAGGAGGAGCCCCACCTGACCCAACCTAGCAGTACACAGCCTTGGCTGAGCCGGGCGTGGTAGCGCCCACCTGTAATCCCAGAGGCTGAGGCAGGAGGATCGCTGCTAGTTCGAGGCCAACCTGGGCTACATAGTGAGTTCAAGGCCAGCCCGAGCTGCTACACTGTTTCAAAACAAAACTGAACCACGCAGAACTGGCCTGCCTAAGGTTTATTCCCAGCCACGCCAAGGACTGTAGCTGTGTGACCTGGAGCAAATCGCTCGGTCTCTCTGCCCTACTGTGCCAAAGTAGGGGTGATGAAGGGGAGCTCGTGGGGTGTTATTCCTTCTTTTCAAAACACTTTACTATGGGAAGGTTCCAGCAATTACAAGCAGAAAGAATGTAGCAGTTACCCAGCCCTGCCGGCTGTTTCAGGACGTCTCAGGCATTAGGGCAAAACACAGAAAGTGGGTAAGTTAACCACTGAGTGCCCGAGGCTGCCTCGGAAAACAGGTTTCCCGTGTCTGAGCCACACGAAGCAGGAGCGCTCTGCCACCAAGCAATTATCCCCTCACCCCACCAGCTCCTTTTATTAAAAAAAAAAATATTCCTTTTAAATTTTGAGACAGGATCTCACTAAGTTGCCTGGGGTAGCCTCAATTCGAGATCCCCCTGCCTCAGCTTCCCAGACCACTCGGATGACAGGCATGGGTCACTACTCAGGGCTTGTCCATCCAAGCTCCTTGCTGTGCAAAGCACCACACACCCAGAGTGGAGACCGCAGTGGCCTCCCAGCAGGGAGCCGGGTGCCTGGTTTGTCCCCATCCTGGCCAGGACTGCCGCAGCCTCACCAGTCCTCTAGGCGGCGCTGCAGCTCCGGGAGAAAGAACTGCGCGTGGAACTGGTAGATGGAGGAGATGTTGGAGAAGATGAGCCTGACCACCTCCTCCGGGAAGGCCTTGCTGCTGCGGGCCTCGCTCAGCAGCTCCTGGAAAAACACCTGCACCCGCCAGCAGGGTCATTCACCGCTGCCCATGGGGAGCCCATGCAGCCTGGTGAAGCATCTTCTTCCCTGTCCCCCACCAGCGGGGGCTGCTTCAAGAAGGCAGAGTGCCAGGGCCGAGAAGGGTGAGCTGGGGCGCCCTGTGCCTTGTGGGGGACTCAGCCCCTGGGGGTGGGGACGGGCTGCGATCCTGATTCCGCCCCACCCTGAGACCTTGGGGCTCAGCCCCATGGAGGAGGGCAGCGCTCAGCAGGGGCCAGGCTGGGGCACCCACCTGGTCCAGCAGGTGCAGGCGGCTCACGTAGGCTTGCTCCGTCTCCAGCAGCTCGCGGACGATCTTCTTCTCCTCCGGCTCCTGCAGGCGAGAGGGGCCTCAGATTCCTGCCTGGAACTCAGCCTCAAGACTGGGTGGCTGCCACCTGCATTTGCTTGGGAGGCGCTGCTGGAAGGGTACAGGCACCCCAACTCCCTGTCCAGGTCCCAGGTGTGAGAGCTGAGCCACCCTGCGGTTCCAGCCCAGGTCACATTGCAATGACATTGTGATGGCCCACACTGGGGGCCCCTTCACAGCTTCCAGCGTAACTGCATTTGGAAACGGGGACCCTCGGGGGGCCTTTTAGGTGAAATGAGGTCACAGGAGCGGAGCCCAGGCCAGGAGGATTGTTGTCCTCGGAAGAGGAAGAGACCTGTGCTCGGGCACAGAGACGTCCACACGCAGGCGGGGAAGCTGGCGGTGTGGGCGGAAGGAAGCAGGGATTCCTTGGGAACCAGAGGATTCCTATCTTGGCGGCCTCGAGCGAGGTCTTTGCTGTTGCTTGAGGCAGGATCTCACTCTGTCATCCGGGCTGGCCTTGAGCTCACTTTGTAGCCCAGGCTGGCCTTGAACTCTGTGATCGTCCTGCCTCAGCCTCCCAAGTGCTGGGATTACAAGCATGTGCCACCACGCCCAGTTCTTTACATTTCTGTTTCCTGCCTAAAAACTCCCACCCAGGAACCCAGGACCCAGGGAAGAGTGTGACAGGGACCCAGCTGGGCTGTGAGAGGAGCACAGTCCAGCTCCTGGCTGAGCTCTGGTCACACAGGGTTCACACCTGGGTCTCTGATGGGGACTGGGTCCCCGGCTGGCAAGACTTCCTCCAGGCCCCACTGGACAGCTTGTCCTTCAGGGAGTTCAGGTAGCTCCTGCTCACAGTCCTGGGCCGAGACTGTGGGGCCTCCTCAGCAGGGAGCATCTCCCAGGGCCCCAGGGACAGGGCTGGCCTACACTCCTGCGGATGCTGTGCGCCTCCCGGGCTGTCGTCTCCAGGCGCCGCTCCTGAGGTCCTGAGAACAGAGCAGATCTGAGGGCTCCTCGGTGGGGAACAGGAGGTGCAGGAGCCCCAAGCCCTAGCGGGGTGCTCGGGTGACAGTGTCAACTTGGGTGTAGCAGCCCTGGCACTCTACAGGAACTTGCCAAGGAAGACCCCGATTCTCCCTCATGGAACTCTGCCTGGGGGGAGCTTCAGGTCCACATGAGTCAATGCACACTGTTTTGGGGGAACTGTATACTTCCCTTTTTAAAGTGCAGCCTCGTCCAGAGAGCCCCCTCTTTCTGCACACAGGTGGCTTTTGTATTTATTACCAAGAGTTTATGTTTCTTTTCTTTTCTTTTTTTTTTTTTCCGAGACAGGGGTTCACAGTCTAATTCAGGCTGACCTTGAACTCACAGCAACCCTCCTGCCTCAGCCTCCTGAGTGCTAGGATTACAGGACTGCGCCACCACGTGGCATCATTTGTAGATGGACATACTGGTCCCTCCTAAGATTCAGCTATCATGAACCGTCCTGCTATAAACATGGACATGCATGGTCACTGGAACAAGATGGACAGAGTTTCGCTGTGGCTGCTCTCCATCTGGCCTCTGGTTTAATTTCTGCATCAGCAATGAACGATCAGGGGAAGTGGGAGCCACCGAATAACCTAAAGAGCTGCTGACGCGAGGTCTGGCGGGGCCCATGCCCTGCACACCCCCTGCAGGGGCCACAGCCAGCCCGGCGCAGGGTTCCTGTTTTTGTGCGCCGGGGCAGCTTTGCTGCCCTTCATCCAGGGACTTCGGGGCTGTTGGCTCTGTAGGGTTAGGGAGCCACCAGGGCGCGCCCCCTGCTGGGGAAGAGCCGGGGAACCCTGAGCCGGCCCAGGACAGAGCCCCAAACTCCGAGGGAAAGATTCGCCTCGCACCCGCTTCGCAGCGTGGAAACTGAGGCTCAGGCAGGCTGAGCCTCCTGCAGCGCGGGCCCAGCAAAGGTGGGGTGTGAGCCCGGGGGGCGCCCTGAGCTCTCCTGAGGCCCTGCCCGCCCCCTGACCCCTGTCACGGAGAAGCGTCCGAGAATCACAGCGACTTCCCCAACCAAGCCTGTGGCCAGCGACCTGGGCTGCTCCCCCGGGCTCCGGCCCCCTCCCAGCACCGGACCTGCTTCCGCGGCGCTGAGGCCCGGGTTTCTGTTCTGCATTTGGCTTCCGCGCCTGCATCTCCCGCGAGCCCCGGGCCAGCTTCTGCTGCAGGTCAGCGGAGGCGCCCGGGCATCACAGAGAAGCCCAGGCCCAGCGGGGGCAGCGCCCACGGAAGCCCACGCCCCCCCCCGGGTGGAAGGGCTCCCCTGGCAGGGGCGCTGTCCGGTGCGGGGGCCACAGCGTGCCTGGCTCCTCCTGAGGGTTAGGGCACCTGCCTGGCTGGGCATCCATCCCCTCCCATCGGTGGGCAACCGGGAGGGTGGTGCCAGCGCTGTCCTCGGTGCTGACCGGGGTGCCCTGCTGCAGGACCCCCCGCCCCACTCGGGGCGGAAGCCCAGCTGCCTTTACCAGGGGTCTTCGCCCCGCCCACTTCGGGCCCACGGGGCGCTTCGGGGTTCCTGCACGCCTGGGCGCAGCTCCTCCGCCCCTCCCAGCACATCTGCTGCCCGCGACCTCATGTGGTGGTGGACAGAAGCCTCTCCCGCTCCCCGAAGTTCCTGCCACCCCCTCCTCAGCTCCTGGCGCTGTGGGTGCCTGAGCAATGACCACGGCAAAGCCTGCAACCCTCAGTCCACTTCCTGAGCCCCTAACCCAGTTCTGGGTTTACATGGGTGCTCGGTGACTGTCATACACACACAAACACACACAGACACACACACAGCACACAGGGTGGCACCGCCAGGGTCACCAGTTGGTGGGGCCTGTGGTGGGCACCCTTTGATGAGCCCCGCCCGCTCAGGCCCCACAGGCGTCCAGCCTACCCCCAACCCTGCTGCTCCTGCACCCTGGGGCTCCCAAGCTCTGAACTACTCTCCAGGGCTTCAGTGGGCACTGCCCAGCTGGGAGAAGGTGTGCAGGGCATGAACCGAGGAGAGCACAGCGGCCTGCACCTGGGCCTGGATGGAGCCTGGGCCCCCCCACACGCACCCCACCTCAGCCCCAGCCCCAGCCCAGAGCGAGCCTTCCCCCAGCGGCCCTGTACCTGCCCTCCTCAAACACAGTCACCAGGCTAGACACAGAGGGTGGCTTCTCCCTGTCCACAGGCTCCATTCCGAAGGCCTTCAGACCCTGCTGCACCTAGGGAGGGAGAGAGCTCTTTAGTCTGGACCCTCGGCCACCTTGGCTGCAGGACCCAGTTGGCCTAGGACATCCTGTGTCCTCCCTGAGGGCCCAGCAGGCCTGGCTGCGGGCTTCAGAGTGAAGGAGGAAGTGACCCCTTAGCCGTGGTGGCCAAGGGAAAGGCCCCTTGTTCCCATAGAGGGGGCTGGATGGCCCACTCGCTGACCTCTCACTTCTGTGGACCTCCAGTTCTAGAGCCACCTGCGAGGACTACAGAGGCTCTGCAGCTGACCCCGTAACTGGTCTGGTGGCCTGAGTGGCTCTGGCCAGCCTCACTTTCTCCCTCAGAAGTTCAGGAGCTTCCTCCTGGGCCCTCGGAGCTCAGTGGTTCTGCCTCTGCTTCTGCGCACTGCTGCAGAGAAACCGTTTTTTTTTTTTTTTTTTTAACTAAAAAAGCTGCTGTTTTTGCGTTGATGCCCCAAGAGAGGCCGCTTCCTCCCTGAAACTGGTGCTCAGAGTCGAGAAGACTCCACCACTGGGCGCTCTGTGTGGGCATTTCCCAGTCCGCCCAAGCCGAGCCCACTTTCCGCAGAGACAGCAAAGATCAGAGAGGTGCAGAGGCTTCCTGAAGTCACCCAGGAAGAACACAAAGAGAAGCCTGATTTCCAGAGCCAAAGCGAGGGCCCTGGATTCCGGCAGGGATTTGCTGCTTTCTGGATGCTTCGTTGTCCTGTGGCTTCTCCTGCCCCAGGCCTCCTGAGCTGTCCCAGGGCTCCCAGACCCGAAAGCCTCTGCCTCTGCCCCTGCACTCAGGCCCCCGGGCTGAGCAGGGTTCTCCTGCTGCGGCTGCTCTGTGCTGTCCTGAGCCAAGGCCCGTGGAGATGGAGCCAGGTCCTGCAGGGTGGGAACCCAGCCTGCAGTGCTTGGTACCCAGAGAACCTGATGGAGCACGGCACTGAGGGGCTCTCCCACTGGGGCTCCCTGCCTCACCCAGCCTCAGTGCCGTGCTTCCGTTTGTATTTTTATTATGAAGAGTATAGGATATATGCGAGAGTAGACTGAAGAGCATAACGTACCCCGTGAGCCCCTAACACTGACCCAGGGCCCCCTATCCAGACTATGGTCACCACTAGTGACCTTTTCCATGTCAGTTTTGAAAGGAATCCCAAATATTGGGATTTAGCCAATATGGTTTCACCCCCAAATATTTCAGTGTGTATCTATGAGCTAAAGACCCAGCCAGGCATGGTAGTGCACACCTGCAATCCCAGCAATCTGGGAGGCTAAAGCAGGGGATCCCTAGTTTGAGTCCATCATGAGTAACTTGGTGATTTAGGGAGACTGTCTCAAAAACAAAACAAACACAAAATACCAGCTGGGCATGGTGGCACATGCCTGTAATCTCAGCACTTGGAAGGCTGAGGCAGGAGGATCTCTGTGAGTTTGAGGCCAGCCTGGGCTACAAAGTGAGTTCAAGGGTCAAGGATACAGCTCAGTGTCACAGTGCATGCCTGGCAACCACAAGGTCATTAGTTTGATCCCTGGTACCAAAGTGGGGTTAAAGCCAGCTTGAACCACATAGCAAGAAAATGTCTCAACCCCCCCAAAAACAAAAACATAACAACCAACTTGCTGGGGAGGTGGCTCAGGGCAAAGACCATGGGTGCAATTCCTGATACCACACACATACACACACACACACACACACACACACACACACACACATGCACACACACATATGCACACACATGCATGCATGCACACAAACACAAAAGAACTTATAAATACATAAACACACATACATACACATGCATGTACACATTTATAATAATAAAATCAGTTCCATGCACATGTATTTTGCACGTTCAATACGTGTGCATAGACATAAAATAACATTGCCACTGTCAGAGCCCGAGGTGGCTGTCTCAGTTCCTCAGTGTGGTGACTCCTCAGAAGGCAGAGTGCCAACGTCTCACAAATGCCTTCATGATGAGAACAAGATGTGATATTAAAAAAAAAAAGTCAGGTACACGCAGGCACAGCAGAGTTGCCCTGGGCCCCTGGTTCTTTGTCTGTACCCAGTGGTGGGGACACAGTGCCCCCAGGTCTCCCATCCACACAGTCAAATCCCCGAGATGGGGACCACTTCCTCCCAGGCCAGGGCCCCAGTGGCGGCTCTTCCTCTGCTTCCTCTGAGCTGGGGTGGAGGGTGTGCACATTGAGGGGCCTCAGAAGGCCCATGAGACACAGGCCACACCCTGAGTCCCAAAGGACATCTCACCTCTCAGCCACCAGCGCTGGGAGCGGCCCAAGTGGTGTCTGGGCCCCCCAGCACAAGACTGTCACCTCACATCAGCACCTGCTGGGGCGTAGTGATTTGTGACAGACAGGCCTGTGATGAGGGTAAGGATGACAGGACGACATAGCTCCTGGGAAGATTCGGCTGGCCAGCTGAGACCTGCCCGTGAGTCTGCTGCGACCCTGTGACCCCACTGTGCCGCCTCGTCCCCTCCTCCTGCCCATGCCACCTCCTGCCAGGAGGCACTGAGGGTGCTGTGTGTGGCACACGGTGCCCGGCTTGAAGGCAGCTGCTCTCTGGGGCCTCATCGTCCCCCAGAATTCCCTGAGTTCCCTTCTGCCAGATGTCCCACCACCCGGCTGGGTGTGGCACAAAAGTAGACTAAAGAGCATGTGGGACTTTCTCAGGAACTTCCCTGCACCCTGCTGCTGCCGCCCCAGCCCTAGGGGGTCTGTGCTGTTCTCTTTTCTTTTTAGTCAGTCAGAGGGATGTCACCAATCAGAGTCAGCTTAGTTCTGGGTGGGGTCAGAGGACACTGTGGAGACACTGGATAGCGCCTCACTGAGCCCAAGTCTGCGCCAAGTCCCAAGGGTAACACATACCCAGGCAGTGACTGCGGAGACACAAACAGCCTTCCCTCCTCCGTGTGTGAACGGGCTAGTGTCATAGCTGGCTTTCCCAGGGACAGTCAGGCTTGCACCAGGCCCTGGCACCATCCCACTATTTAGCAGGGACGCAAGGTCACTGGGGTCAGATACGGGGGAAACGGGAGGTGGCCAGGGCAATGGGGTGAGAATCCCTGACTGACGTCAGCCACAGCCCTGCACCTGGGAGCCCCGGGAAGGCATCAGGTTTCTAGGGCAGGAGAAGGCCCGGCAAGGAGGCGCCAGCAGAGCCAGGCAGGCAAGCTGGAGCTGGGTTGTGCCAGGCCAGCCTGAGAGGTGCTGGAGCCCTCTGCCTCACGGGCTCCTTTCATCTCTAGGCCCTGCGGCCTCTCCGGAGCCCTGCCTGCCAGCCCCACGCGGAAGCTGGGAGAAACCTGAGGATCTCAGCCTGAGAAGGGACAGTTGTCTCTGTGTGGCCCCTGGGGACCTTCCTCCTCCACGCACAGCGCCGGATTCTCCTCTATTGGCGCCTGCTCTGTGTCACTAGGTCCCTCTGTCTCTGCTCCAGGGACAGCTTTTACACAAGCCAGCCTGTAGGGTCATCGAAGGCTGTTACTGGGTTCTGGGTTGTGGCTGCGGACACAGGCTTCTGTCCCTAGCACTTGAGCCCTGCAGGACCAGCCCTGCATCCCACCAGCTGCTCCCAGGTCTCCTCGGTGTCACTGGATGTAGGGCAGCAGGACCTGGCTTCTCTCTGTGACCCCTCAAGGAGGCACGGGGCTACTGCACAAAGGGGTGGAAAGAATCAGCGGTTTGCATCCTTCCGGCAATTCAGCTTTTGGGCTCCTCAACTCCAGCTCTGTCCCCTGTCCCCAGCTGGGATGGGCCACTCGGAACTCAAAAGTGCTCTGCCCATTTTGTCCTTGTCATCCCAAGCCCAGTATTCCAGTGAGGCTGACATCTCCCCCTGTGCAAGTGTCACCTCCTGCCTTCCATGGTACCCAGCTCTGCAGTGTGGGGGAGCACAGCTGGGGCCCCATGCATGTCAAGCAAGCACCTTACCACTGAGCGGCACCCTAGTACCTGGTTTCGGGGATTCTAATGTTTGGCTGGGTTTGGGATGTGGGCAAGGCCCTGACTAGATGGTGGAGGCCCTTGGTGTTCCAGCCCCCACTGAGCACCCAGTGGGCACAGACACCCACAGTGCCACGTCTGGAGCCTCTGACTGAAGGCATTGTCAGTGGTATGGTCATACGTGAGCTGGCTCAGAAGTTAACTGTACACACACACATGTGCACAAGCACACACATGTCCATGCATGTCTCAAACTAGTTCCCAGAGATGGCACCATCTAAGCTGGGATTTATAAATGCAAGTGTCAACTTGAACCACACAGGTAACCTTCTGACTGCAGAAGGTGTGTGATTAGCTGTGGGTATTGAGGATGGAGAGCCTGTGCCCTCTTCACAGCCAGCTTTTGCTCTGTTGTGACTTACTGTGGCTAAGAGAATGCAGGCTGATGCCAGAGGTTTTTTCTTTATTTCTTTTTTTTTTTTTTTTTGGTACTGGGGATCAAACTGGAGACCTCAAGCTTGCCAGGCAGGTGCTTATGCCACTAAGCTGAATCCCTGGCCTGATTTTTTCTTTTTTGTTCTTCCCAAGAGAAAGTCATGTTCAGGGATTTTAATGCAATTACTTGAAAGCCATGATGTAGCTGGGCACAGTGATGCAGGCCTGGAATCCCAGCCCTCTGCTAAGCTGCGACAGGAGGATTGCAAGTTCAAACCTGGCCTGGACAACTTAGCAAAACCTGGGGCTGTAGCTCTGGATTCAGACTGCTGTAACTGAAAAAAATCTTGACTTGGTCAGTGGCTTACTGAACTTGGCTGCACGGTGCCCGCCTGCCACCCGCTTTCAGAGGCTATCCTCTGGTTTTGGGTTAGAGCAGCTACCAAGAAACTTTGAAGCTTTGAAATGAAGACCAATTGCAGAAAACCAGCCCAGTCCTCCCACTCACGATAGCAGGTGAGAGACCACAACTAGTAACTGGAGTCCATCTTACAGCAGGGCTTCATGCCACGCCCAGAGCACCTGCCCAACTGAGGCCTGACCTTGCTGACCTTGAGCTCCTGGCCGGAGGGAGCTGGTTGTTGTGATGTCACAAGTTGCAGCCGTGGGAACTGCTTTCTGCACTCTTTTTCATTGCAACAGGGTTCTGCACATGAGCTTGGAGACCGGGATGATCTATCTGCTTGCAGTCCCCACAGCCTGCAGGAAGCTTATTTCTTTTTTAATTTAAATTTTTTTTTTGTACGGGTTGCTCTATTACATCCCCAGAAGTTTGTTTGTTTGTTTGTTTGTTTGTTTGTTTTTTTGGTACTGGGAATCAAACTCACAACCTTGCACTTGCCAGGCAGGCGCTTGTGCAGCTGAGCTAAACCCGCGGCTCCCCCCCTCCCAGCAGTATTCTTTTTTTTTGTTTTTTGTCGGTAACGGGGATCAAACTCAAGACTGCCTGCTTGCAAGGCAGGTGCTTATGCCGCTGAGCTAAATCCCCAGCCCCAGCAATATTAATTCTTGTTTTTCCGTGCACGTTCGTGATCAACTGTATCTTTGAGTGGCTTATGTATATATTTTTATTGTGAGAATGATGTTTTTTTTCTGCTTTCTCTGGCTGTCTTCAAGGTCAAATTGTAGAAATATAACTATAGAGTGGAGTTACATTTGCTTCTATTTGGCATCCTATAGGTCTAACTCACAGAACTTTTTGTTTTTGAGACAGGATCTCGCCTTGTAGCCCAGAGTGGGCTCTAACCTGCGGTAATCCTCCAGCAATCACCGGCGTGCGCTACCACACCCGTCCACAACGTGCTTTTGGTGTTCAGCATTCTCTAGAGAGGGAGACGCTCGACTTCGTCATGGCAAGAGGAATGAGCTAGGGGAGGAGGGGACGGTTCACAGCAGGCGAGCGAGGGGACTGGTAGGGAGAATGGCTGGGCCTGCAGTAGGAGGCCTGGCTCGAACACAGACCCCTGTGGGCCGCGGGGAACCGGATCTGGGCCACAAAGGGGCGGGCCCAGAACTGGAAAGCAAACTTCCGCAGCCACGGAGAGAAGGCGAAAGGCACGCAGTCCCGCAGCCTGCAACCCGCACCCTGCACCCCGCACTCAATCAGCGGGCACCCGCGCCCGAGGACCACTTCCGGCGCGCACCTCTCCGGGGCTCCACTATGGCCTATAGCCGAGCCGCCGGCCCCGCCCCCTGACGTAAGGAGGCGTGGCATCTGCTCGTGACGGGGCGTGACCTCGCGCCCCGCGCCATAGGGGCTTCAGACCCGGAAGTGGCGCCCTGGGCTCGCGGCGGCGCCGCGGGGATGGCGGGAGCCGGAGCTGGAGCGGGAGCTCGCGGCGGAGCGGCGGCGGGGGTCGAGGCCCGGGCTCGCGACCCGCCGCCCGCGCACCGTGCACACCCACGCCATCCCCGGCCTGCAGCGCAGCCTTCGGCCCGCAGGATGGACGGCTCATCCGGGGGCCTGGGCTCCGGGGACAGCGCCCCAACCACCGAGGCCCTGTTCGTGGCCCTGGGCGCGGGCGTGACAGCACTCAGCCACCCGCTGCTCTACGTGAAGCTGCTCATCCAGGTGACAGGCCGGGACCCGGAGGAGGATTGGAGAGAGGGAGGCGACGGCGATGTATTTGCATTTGGGGAGAGCAGCGGGGGCAGTGTATTTCGGGGGCCAAAGGGGTGATAAAAGTAGGGAACGCAGGAGGGATTAGAAATGCAGGGGTCTTGCCTTGGGGTGCAGGACAGCACACAGGGGTCTCAGCGAGAGGAAGGAAGTAGGGTTTGAAATGTGCAGGGGAAGGGGCGCTGGGATGTAGAGACAGGTCGGGGAGCTAAAGGAAGGGGGTGATGAACTTGGTGTAGGGAGGGACGGCGGGTCGGGGAGAGAAGGGCCGACAGTTGGGGGAGGGGCGTGCAGTTTGGGCGAATGAGTAGGGAGGACGTTTGGGGGCCGAGGCAAAATATCTAGAAGACGAGGAGCGCATTTGAGGTAGAGGACAAACGGGGGCTCTGGATTTAGAGGGATGGGCGTAAAAGCGCCTTCGGGGGACAAAGGAAGGAGTGGCGTGTGGGCCAAAAATCCTAGAGGGAACAGGAGCAGGGGAGAGGGAGGAACGTAGGAGTTAAACTTAGTGCGGAGGCAGAGTTCAGCGGAGAAGGGCTGTCTGTTTACTGGAGACCTGGCTGTGGATGTGATGGCGACGACAGATTTGGTGGGAGGAGGGACGACGGTGTGACGCGTTTTGGGGGAGGGGACAGATCGGGCGACGCCGAGGTGGGGGAGCGGAGGGAGGAGAAGAGAGCTCCAGGAGAGCTTTGGGGATGGGGCTGGGGCTGACGCGTTTGGAGGAGAACCTAGAACTGGGGGTTTCCTGGGGATCGGGCCGAAGGGCAGCAGGGATGACCGTGGCGCGATAGGTAGGGTCTGGGAAAACTGAGAGGGAGGTAAAGAGGCGACTGGACGCGCTGGACACCTGACGCACTTGGTTGTAGCCAGTAATGCAGTTCTGAAGAGGAGGGCTTGAGAAAGGGAGGGGTTGAGCTGGAAGGAGGTGTGTCTGTGTGAGTCTGTCTGTGTGTCTGTCTGTGCACGCCAAATTAGGGATGCAAGGGCTATACTGAGGTGGGCACCAGCTAGAAAGGTGGTGTTAGGCTGAGCATGGTTGAGTGCTGGACTCGTGTCTGAACAGGGGAACTAGAATTTTCCAGTTTAGAAGATTGAAAGGTTCCAAGTCAAAAGTGGAGCTGGAAATTTGAGGTTTTGTTTTAAGGCAAGAGGTCAGATTTCCCTGTGCTTGGAACTGAATCAAGAGTACAGGGTGGGACAGAGAGGGCTTGAAGAATGGGCGGAACTGAAATCTGGGGTCGGGAATGGAGGTCGTAAGTAGTGTTGGTGTGTCAGGATGAAGACCTGTATTTGGGTTTGAAGGTGCCGGACTGGAGCCCAATATCAAGGTTTCCAGGTTTGGAAACAGCCTGTGGGAAAGGTGCAGACTGAGGCTGACATTTGGTTGCAGTCTGGGATCGAGGGCAGCTTCACCAAGGGGATTGGGATTTATCATCATCAGGGTCGCAGGTTTGGCAAGAAATCAGTTCTTTGCTGGAGCCTTGAGTTGAGAAGTGAGAGATTCTAGGGCTGGGGTTGGTGAGGGTGGCAGGGGGAGGCTTTGGTGGGCTCAGCGGGAAGGAAACGTGGGGGGTAGTGGTGTCACCTAGGCAGTGGTTGATTTGGGTGACAGGTTTATTTTGAAAAGACAGTTGAGATCAAGTGTTGTGGAGAAAAAACTGGGGAATGAGGGGACCCAGAGGAGGAGAACTGGATGGTGGGGAGCAGGTGGAAATGTAGGGAGAGCCCTGCTGGGGTGAGGGCTTAATGTGGTAGCTGGAGTAGAAATACCTTGCACCAGGCCGTTACCGTTTTGGGGAGCACGAGCGAGTGTGAGATTTGAGGTTGTGTGGATTCAGTGCCTCGGAAGTGAAGCTGGCGTCTGGCTGCACAGGTGTCTGCCACAGGCTCGGTGCTGGCATGGGGACGGCCTTATTAAAGGATGAGGACGACACTGGGTGCTGGAGGGGCCAAGGGGAGAGGCCAGGGGTGCCACCTGACAAGATAGCCTCTGCTAAGCTGAGGAGAAGTTCTGGAAGTATACTCAGCAGATTGGGAAGCCGTGGGTTGCGGATGGAGGGACATAGACTTTAGTGATGTTGGCATCAGTGAGACCTCACATTATAGAGAATTGGGGGGGAAGACTTGGGGTCCCTGGGGTGGAGGGGACCAAGGGAGCAGGACCTGCACTTTAGAGGATGGAATCTAAACCCTAACCCCAGAAGGGAAGGGCCTGGTTAGGAGAGGGGCCGCTGGGGCGTCTCACACCTTCACTTTGTGTGCATAACTCCCCTGGGCTGAATTTTTTAAAAAAGAATAGTTCTCATAACAACAGGGTTTTAAAATTTATAATCTCACTGGGCATGATGGCCCATGCCCGTAGGCCTAGCACTTGGAAGCTGAGATAGGAGCATCACCACGAGTTTTGAGGCCAGTCTGGGCTACCCTGTGAGTTCAAGGCCAGACTGGGCTACATAGTGAGACTGTCTCAAAAATTAATAATCAGTAATCTGTCATGAGTCTCAGAATCCAAGGGACAACCTGAACTTTCAAACACACTTGCTCCTACCTCAGTAAAAAGCCTGAAGTCCAGCAGGCTGAGGCAGGAGGATCATCTAGGTTGGAGGCCAACCTGAACTACACAGCAAGACCTGTCAAAAGACAAAAAACAAAACCACGTAAGGCCGAGAAGAAAAGGAAATCCCTTGGAAGTACTCAAAAGCACCGCTGCAACCTGTCTGAGGCTGGGTGTCCTGATGTGTCCTCCAGCTGCAGAGGCAGGCAGTCTGCTCTCTCCACCCAGGTGCGGCCCCTGCACACATTGCCACCTTGCCAACTGCCGGCATCCCCTGAGGTTTGGCAGCCTAACACAGACGCCCAACCCTTTGCAGAGCTCTCCCATGAGTGAGGGTGGACAGGAACCTGGTTCTGGTCTGCTCAGTAGCCCTGCAGGCCTGACGGTGGCCCTTTGACCAGGGTGTGGGTCAGCAGGGAGGATGTGTATGAGGGAGCAGGGGACAGTAGCGGGTAGCAGTGCTGGGGCTCACAGTGGCCTCGGTAGGAACAGGGAGTGGGGTGCCCTTGGGAGTAGATGACAGCATAGAGAATCGGGGTGGGGGTGTGGCACCATGACCGGCACAGTGCAGTTTGGCATTGTCGGGTTGGGAATTAGGTTGGATGAAGTTTGCAGCTGGAGATGAGATTTGTTCTGAGACAAGCATGGAGTTAGAAATACTTAAAAGTAGGGGTTTCGTTCACACACTTTCCTTTTTTGTCTTTTTTTGAAAGTGTCTCGCTATGCTGTTCAGGCTGGCCTTGAGCTCACTTTGTAGCCCAGGCTGGTCTTGAATTTGTAACCATCCTCCTGCCTCAGCCTCCCGAGTGCTGGGATCACAGGAGACTTTTATGCCAGAGCTTAAGGGAAGGGTGTTGGAGGAAGTGTGGGCTCAGGTCTGGGCTCCTGGGGGATGCTGGTGACATTTCTGGGGTGTCTGCATGGAGGGCAGGCACGGGATGGGAAGGAGCGGCATGGACAGCCCACGTCACCGGGAACCCTGCTTTGTCCCTGTTGCCTCCAAAGGTGGGTCATGAGCCAATGCCGCCCACCCTGGGCACCAACGTGCTGGGGCGGAAGGTCCTGTACCTGCCGAGCTTCTTCACCTACGGTGAGTGCCCGGGCGCGGGCAGTGGCGGGTCAGGGGTTGGGCAGGAGTGGGTGCCAGACTCTGGTCCCTGTCCTCCCTGCCAGTTCAGCTTGTGCCTGGAAATGGGGCAGGGGCTCAGTCTGCCCTCTGAGCAGCCCTTCTGTGCTCCTGCTTCCCCAGCAGGATGTGGGGCCCTCAGGCCCTTCCTGCTTTTGTGCCCCGAGGCTTGGGCCTCCTGGCCATGCATCTCTTGTCCCTGGTTGTCACTGCTGTGTCCCTGCCTTGCTGCTTGGGTGGCTGCATGGCTGCTCACTTGTACTTGCCGTGGGCCTGTCTACAGGGTCAGGTCACTGTCCCTTCCTGGCCCGGGTCCTACTAGCTCCTGACCCTGTCTGGATGGCCACCATGTAACCATTCGTCACCTGCAGGTGCCAGCTGGCCCAGGCCTCTTCTGGGCCTCCCAGCTGTCCCTCTCCCCATCTCCGCCCTGGCTGATGGCCACCATGGCGCCTCCTGTCACTGCGGCCTTTCTCCTGCTGTGAGCCGAGGCCAGATCAGCCCCATGTCCCACCTTCCGCCCTCCCTTGCACCCATGGGTGCCCGAAAGCATCCCCTGCCGGATGGCTTCCTCCTCACTCTGAGGGGGCAGCTTATCTGTCTTCCTCCGGCCCTGTGGAACTTCTGTGTCTTCCTGCGGGGAAAGGGGTGTCGCCCTCCCGGGGAGCAGCACCGCCTACCTAGGGAGGGAAGCCTGGGCCGTGAGAGAGGAGCCTGGAGCCCAGGCCACTCCACTCATGGCACACAGCCCCTGCGGAGGCCCATTACCCTGGACCCCCAGACCTGCAAAGACCAGCAGGGTTCTGACGGATCCTGCCCTGCTCCAAGAGGTGCGGTCTCAGCTGGATGCCATGAGGTGTGCTGGTCATCTCTGGACGCTGACTGGGACAGCTCCTGGCACAGTCACCCCAGTCTCGCTTGTCCTCCATGAGATGTGCCCACAGGTGCTAGGTGGTGTCCTGGAGCAGCAAACAGGGGAGGGGACTGTCCGGCCTGCCGTGGGGCCAAGGCGTCCCTGGGCTGTCTTCCCTTCTCGCCTTCTCCCTGAGGTCACAAGGGCGCCATCACCTGTGCCGTCTCTTTTTCCTCTTTTTTCTACCCAAGAAAAACATTTTATATGCTGCAGAAATTGGTTTTGACCTGCAGCTCTTATGTTGCTGAATTGAGAACATACCCGGGTTTGCCAAGTAGAGTTTCCAAAGCCAAAAAATAGAGCAGTGGAAGCAGTGGTTAGAAGTGTTGGGAAGGTTTTGCAGAGAAACAGGAGAGGAGCGCCTCGGTACCCGGGTCTGGCATGGGCTGGACCTGGCCCACGTGTGGGTGCCCTGGCCCCGGCGTGATACAGCCGCCTCTGCTGTTTTTCTTTTTGGGGGTGGGTGGGGTGCTACTGAGACCCCAACTGAGGACCTTGCACTTGCCAGGCAGGTGCCTGTGCCACTGAGCCGTGTCCCCTGCCTCCGCCTCTGCTTTCTTACAGCCAAGTACATCGTGCAAGTGGACGGGAAGATCGGGCTGTTCCGGGGCCTCAGCCCCCGCCTCATGTCCAATGCCCTCTCCACTGTGACCCGGGGCAGCATGAAGAAGGTGAGTAGGCAGAGCCAGGGGCCTCGGAGCTCCAGGGCCAGCCCGTACCCCCCCCCCCCAGCCCTGCTCCCTGCCCCAGGGTGGCTGCAGACCCAGGCCCTGGGTCTGGCGGGTGGGTGGCCCCTGCTCGCTGTCCTACTGTCCCACCCGGTGTGATGGCCTCCTCTCACCCCGTGCTCCAGGCCCAGGGGAGACGTAGGTGGCCTGGCCAGCAGCCACACACAGCAGGGGCACACTTAGAGTCCCACACTGGACCCTCTGTTCTCCGCCTCAGGTTTTCCCCCCCGACGAGATTGAGCAGGTTTCCAACAAGGACGACATGAAGACTTCGCTGAGGAAGGTCGTGAAGGAGGTGAGTGTCTGCAGTGCAGGGGTCCCCACTGTCTCTCCCCCAGAGTCGGGGTCTGGGTGGGTGCTGCGCAGGGGGGCTATATCTGGGACACTGAGACCCAGAAAGCTGCTTGGCATCCCCAAGCCCAGGCTGGGATCCAGCAGTGCTGGGGGGAGGGGCAGGGAAGCTGAGGACCCGGGAGCCCCAGATCCAGGCTGATGGGTCCCCGCCTTCTCCTGTCTCCCAGACATCCTACGAGATGATGATGCAGTGTGTATCCCGCATGCTGGCCCACCCGCTGCACGGTGAGCTGGGCGGGCGGCCCCTGGGGCTGTAGGTGGTGGGAGGGGTGCTTGGCTGGGGTCCTTTCCAGAGAGAAGGGGGCACCCCTCCTGCCAAAAGCCATGTTGCACGGTGGTGCTGCTGCACTGGACATGGTGCCTGCCTGTCTTGGGCATCAGCCACTCTGTCACCCCTGTGCTCTCTCCACAGTCATCTCGATGCGCTGCATGGTCCAGTTCGTGGGACGGGAGGCCAAGTACAGGTGGGTAATTCTGGGCTGCCACAGTGGCCCTGCTGCCCCAACGTCTGCCGGCACGGCCGCCTAGTCTCCAGCTCTGCACCCTCTCTGACCTGTGGCAGTCAGTGGGCTGCCACCTGGCTTCAGGAATGTGGTGGTGGCCTATGGTTGTATCCAGGGTTCCTTCTCTTGTTCCTGTCCTTGGTGACCTTCAGTGGCTTGCAGGAGCTGGGGTGGAGTTGGGCCCCCAGAATAGAAGCCTCGCCCAGTACTAGGCAGTGGGAGCCCCTGCCCAGCTCAGCTCCCTGAGTTCTGCTGTGATGGTTCCTCAAGCTGCTGCAGAGCTTGGATTCTAGCTCTTTCCATCCTGTGCTGAGAGCTGTCTTCCCTGTGGGCTTGCGGCCCTCTAACTAGCTGTGCCCCGGATGCCTAGACCTGCCGTGTCCCCGAGGTGAGCCTGAGGACAGGTGTCCCAACACAGCCTTCTGTGTGGCTCCAGGGCCATCCTGGTTACCTCCACTTGGTTTCCGGGTCCATTTTCTGTTCCATGCTATGAGGCTGCCACCCCAGGAAGCTTGCTGGTGGGAATGGTCTGCGCCCCAAACCTAGCGTGAGGTTGGCACACAGTCTGGGAGCTGGAGGACCTGGGTCCCTGCTGTGGTCTGGGAAGTCATGTGGCCAGAGCTGAGTCCCAGAGCCAGGTGGAGCTGCATCCCGTCCCCTCCCGGCCAGGGGCTGAGTGGGGCTGGTGGGCAGGCAGCGTCTGCAGGGACCAGTGACCCTGTCTGTCCTCCCTCCTCCACAGTGGGGTGCTGAGCTCCATCGGGAAGATTTTCAAGGAGGAGGGGCTGCTGGGATTCTTTGTGTACGTGAGTTGTCTGCCCCTCACCGGCATGGCTGTGCCCTCTACATACCCAGCCGTGGCTGCTGCCCTCCACTAACCGGGGTTCTGCCCCAGCTCCATGATGCCCCAGCACAGCCCACAGGAACCGTTCTGGGCTGGAGCATGAGCCTTGGCATGCGTGCATCCCTGGCACTGAGTGACCAGCACAGTGAGCTGGCCGCCCTGCTAGGCAAGGCCACCTGGCCCAGGGCTGTGGTGGACACAGAGCTGGAGCTTGTGAGCCAGGGGCCCTCACAGTCCTTGGCTTCACTGTCAGAAAGGACCGGAAATCTGTGATTTGGCCTGAGGTTCGCACGCTGGCAGCTCACAGGCTGACTCCAGCCAGTGCTCTGTGTCCTGGCAAGTTAGTTAACAGAGCATCTGAAGACATCTCGAGCAGAGACCCATATTTCTGGCTCCTCTGGAAGTCAGAAAATTGGGTTCCCCTGGGCCTGTGTTTCAGCTTCTACAGAGCAGCTGTCAGCGGGGGCTGGCGCTGTGTCCCTGGCAGGGCGCAGGTCTGTGGCCACCAAGGCTGCCCTCTCTGGTGTCCTCCGTCCGGTCCACTCCCCCTGTAAAGCTCACTCTGAAAAGGCGGCTGGGTAAGCATGCGGTGCAGACAGAACTCAGGGCCCCAGCTTGGCAAGTATGGTTTCCTTGAGGCTGGTCAGGGTCCCCTGGGTCCCAGGGTCCCGTGACAGACGGCTGCTGAGGACTCTAGATCAGATGCTGGCTCCATCCATACTCGGGGTCTCTCCACTGTGCTCGCCAGGTTGCAAAATGGGTTTACTTATACTCTCTAACCAAAAAACTCGAGCTCAGATTTGCTGACGCCCTCGGCAGGAGGTCGCTGAGGGTTCTGTTGGCCGTGCCTGGGGCATCTGTGGTTTCACACCTGGCACCTGGCATCCAGGTGCTAGGGGACAGCACAGGGCCAGCCCGAGAGCCATGCAATATTGCACCCACAGTGGCAGTTGTGCCAAGGTTGAGAACTCTGGCTGTATGCACAGTCTCACACGCACATGCACCTGCACACGCACCGGTGCACACATCTGAGTGTAAGCGTGGGGACTTTCCTTGTTCCTTCCTGAGACTTCAGACCTTCAGACGCTGTGCTTGCCTTCTTGTGGCACCGTTCACACTGGGTGGCTCTGTGACTCAGGCTCCCAGTTGCAGATGGGCTGTGATCTGGAATAGGTCCCACAGGTACACGTGCAGCACCCAGGAACGGGCAACAGGATGGGGGGTCACACCCAGCAAGGCTGGTTTGGTTGCTGTGGTTCATAACACAGATGCATTGGATCTTTTTTTCTGAATTCTTCAAATATTTTGTATTTTTTAAAAATTCAGGCCAGGGCTAGGTGTGGTGGCACATGCCTGTTACGTCAGCATTTGGAGGGTTGAGGCAGGAGAGTTGCTGGGATTTGAGACCAGCCCAGGCTACATAGTTTATCTAGACCAGCCTAAACCACACTGCGAGACCCTGTTTCAAAAAAAAAAAAAAAGTTCAGGCAGGATGTGGCACAGGCCTGTCATCCCGGCCCCCTGGGAGAGTAAGGTAGAGGAACCAAAGGCCCAGCCCAGCCGGGCAAGTTAGCAAGTCCCTGTCTCAAAATAAAAGAGGACTGGGGATGTAGCTCAGTGTGAGAAAGCTTGTGGTTCAATTCTCAGAACTGTAACAACAATAATAAATAAAACTCAAAAACCATCATCTTCCAGAGGCAAACAAGATTCTCCTCCAAGAGGAGCTCTCAGGCGCACATAAACACATTTTTTTTTTAATTTTTTGGCTTTTTTCGTTTTTTACCGGTACCAGGGATCGAACTCACGACTGCCTGCTTTTGAGGCAGGCGCTTATGCCGCTGAGCTAAATCCCCAGCCCCTAACACATTTCTAAAATACATTGTTTTTTAGTCTTTTAAAACCAAAACATTGCTTGGGACTCTTAGAAATCCTGTGGATGCTGCCTGGCTGCTCTCTGGGTTCAGTGTGGCTCCTGCTCAGAGCCCAGGCCAGGTCCCAGCCACGCAGCCCGGGTGCCAGCTGCCTGCCCGCTTGCCTCAGCACAGCGGCCGTGCTTCCTGCCATCCTTGATGGAGCCACACTTTCAGGCAGTGGCCATGGCACATGTGTCTTGTACCCCACTTTGAAAGGACACCCCGCGACCAGAGGCAGAGTGCACCGGGACTCACTGCTTATTTATGTTATGCTTGCTGGCCCCGGGGCTGTCTGGAGCTGTGTCCCTGCAGGTCACCGCCTTTCGAGTGGGCCACGCTGTGTGACCTTGTGGACTGGTCAGAAGTGGACAGCTCTGTGGAGCAAGGTCCTTCTGACAGAGCCAGTGACAGTTAGGGACAGGCCAGGAGTAGCTCTAAGGCACTGCTGCTTTTGCATCTGAAAATAGTGCAGGCGAGGTCAGGGCCCTGGATTTGTCATGTTTTCTGGTGCTCGGCTCCTAAGCTCACCTGGTCGTGGCATCGTGATGCTGGCTTCTGTGCGGGAACCTGCGTGACTCCTTCGCCCGCCCCGCCCACTGTGTGTCCCCACCTCGGCCGCTCATCTCTGCTTGTTTTGTAGTGGCCTAATCCCCCACCTCCTGGGCGACGTGGTTTTCTTGTGGGGCTGTAACCTGCTCGCCCACTTCATCAATGCCTACCTGGTGGACGACAGCGTGAGTGACTCCCCCGGGGGGCTGGGGAACGACCAGAATCCAGGTTCCCAGGTTGGTTGGAACAAGGACGCGTCCTCCTTTCCGTGTACACCTGCTGCCCAGGGTGTGGGGTGCTCCCGCCCATGGGTGAGAGGGGCCCCCCATTTGTGTCTGGAGTCAGCTCTGCCGAGGGGGAGATAAAACCCGGGATTGGAACCCGGATGGGGGGCGGGTGTTCGGCCATGGGCAGCTTGAGCCCAAGGAGGGCCCAGGGAACCAGATGAGGCAAAGAGGTGTAACCCTGGGCCTCTGTGTCACAGTGCACACCCTCAGACCCCTTCACAAACGCCATGGCCTTGGGGCCTGATGCACCATTGCTCGGGCACCCCGACAGGCCTACGGTCCCTGATGGACTGGAAATGGGCTCACAGACCAGAGGCAAGATGGGCCCCAGGGTTACCTGACAGGAGCCAGCAGGCTTGGGCAAGGTCTCTAGGCTATAGGGTCACACGGGGCTGGAGGAGCCCCCCAGGTTCCAGGCACAGAGGGTCAGTGAATCGTGTAAGGCTCAGCTCCTCAGACCTCTGGGGCTGGGCCATCCTCTGTTCCGGGAGGGGTCCTAGTGGCTGACTCAGTTGGTGACTCTGGGGGTGTCAAAGCCTCTGCCAGTGGGGACCCTGTCCAGCCACAGGCTTGGGTGGGTGTCTGACCTGGCTTCAAAGAGACACTGCCTCCCAGCTGCAGTGACAGTGCCACTGAGTGTGGCTCTGCACCTTCTGGGGCTGCCACTGCCACCAGAGAGCAGGCCTTGGTGCCATAGGGGTAGGCGCTTCCGGTCTGGAATCCAGTGCAGTGTCTGGAGCCAAGGGTGGTGTGCTGGGCCTCACGCGGCCTCTGGTCACCCCCAGAGAGCTGGGGACAGGCAGTGACCCTCCTTCCTGGTTAGGAAGGGCTGTTTCCTGTGCTGTGCTCAGCCGGATTTCAGAAGTGGGGTCTCGGTGTTGTCCCTGACCCAGAGGTAGATGGTTGGTGACCTAGGGTGGCCAGAATCTGGTGTGAATCTAGAAATCAGAATCTAGAAATCCGTCATTGTGTCAAGCCATGGACAGCGTCAGGCAGAGGCGGGCTGCACCCTGGGAGCCCACAGTCGCCTGGGGCCCCTTCCCTGTCACCAGGCTCTCTGAGCCAGTTTGCCCACTTTTGCCTCTGAGGCCTTGGCTCTGAGCCCAAGGCCCTGGAAGCTGTGAGCGGCTTTGAGTGGCAGACACTGCGCAGCATGGAGGGTAGGGAGCATCTGGGTCCCGGCTGCCATGGCAAACCGTGCCCCCTGTCTGTCTCCTCAGTTCAGCCAGGCCCTGGCCATCCGCAGCTACACTAAGTTCGTGATGGGGGTAAGTTGAGGCTACAGTGGGCCAGGGGCAGCCGGTGAGGCGGGTGTAGGGGTGCTGGGCCCAGAGTGAGGGGGACTTGCACTCAGGTGCTGCCTTTCAGATTGCCGTGAGCATGCTGACCTACCCTTTCCTGCTGGTGGGCGACCTCATGGCGGTGAACAACTGCGGGTAGGTGTCCTGCCTCGGGGACCCCCGCCCAGACTCCCCCACACTGTTCCTCTGGGCTTCCCCTTGTCTTACATGAACCTGGTTTCTGGGCGGGTGGCAGCTCCAAGCCATCCCCTCGGGGTCCCCTGCTGCCCTTGGGTCTCACACCCTCTCCTCCCCCAGGCTGCAGGCTGGGCTCCCCCCCTACTCCCCAGTGTTCAAGTCCTGGATTCACTGCTGGAAGCACCTGAGCGTGCAGGTGAGCGGCCCTGGCAGGAGGTACTGCCCTCTGCCCTGTCCCATAGTGGGCCAGCTCTGTGCGCTGTCCCTGGGGTGGGGGTGAAGCGGTCTCGGGATCCAGCACGGCTCAGCCAGTGGATAAAAGAGTACACTTGGTTTCAGGGCACCTTGCCTTACTCCAGGAAGGATCTGAGGTGGCTGAGCCTGGATCTGTTACAAATCACGCATCAGGCAGGGGATTGTGGCCCACACTTGTAATCTCAGCACACTGCAGGCCGAGGCAGGAGATTCACACAAATTCCAAGACAGCTTAGGCTGTACAGTGAGTTCAGCCTGAGCTACATACACAGTGAGACCTTGTCTCAGAGAAGCAAACAAGGAAAAAAATAAAATTCTGTGTCAGTGCCAGGCGCAGTGGCACATACCTGTGGTTCTAGCTACTCGTGAGGCTGCAGCAAGAGGGTGACTCGAGCCCTGAGTTGTAGCCCTTCCTGGCAATACAGCAGGGCTCTGTGTGTTAGATAAATAAGTAAAAATTATGCATCAGGCCGAGTCAAGGTGAGATGAGCTTGGCCCACGTGGAGGTAGCAGAGTCCAGGAACTTATTTTAAAAAAGAGGCTGAAAAGCTGGGCATGGTGGCACACGCCTGTAATCCCAGCACTCAGGAGCTGAGGTAGGAGTATCGTTGGGAGTTGGAGACCAGCCTGAACTGCATAGAGAGACCCTGTCCCAAAAAGACCAAAAAAAAAAAAAAAAAAAAAGGCTGAAAAGTTGATTTAAAAAGTGCAAGGTAAATGAATATGGGAGAAACCAGCTCTGCGGAGCAGCGGGCCAAACAGAAAGAGGGCAAAAGCGAGACTAAAAGTACCCTCCTCGTCTGGGGAGCAGCGTGGGCTGCGCGTAGACTCACGCCCTATACCCTTCCGGTAAGCCTGGTTGGAGGGCGCATGGCCCCAGAGCAGAGCAGCGGGGCTGAGTCCCCCAGCGGGGATGCTGCTGTGCTGGGCCCTGCGGGCCCTGAGGATGTGGCAAAGCTGAGCAGGCCGCTGGCAGGGTGTGGGAGCCCTGGGTGCTGGGGTTCAGCTCTGAAGCCCCGCTGGAGGTCAGGAGCCAGGCTTCCGCCTGCGGCACGGGGGTGCGGCTTCCTGCGGGTAAAATGCGCAGTGCCTGACCCAGTGCCTGAGGAGGATCCTGGGGCCCAGGCCGTCCCTGGGGTTCCCTGCCACCCTGGGATACTCAGACCGGAAGTGAAGCCACCCCGCCCCAGCCCGTGTTCAGTCACCCCTGGGGTGAGACCGGGCCTCCTCTCCCACCCACTCGTGTTTCCTCCCGTCCAGGGCCAGCTCTTCCGGGGCTCCAGCCTGCTCTTCCGCCGCGTGTCATCAGGGTCGTGCTTTGCCCTGGAGTAACCTGAGTCACCTGACCGCACCGCACAACCTGGCCCCTGGCTCGGCCTGACCATCAGCAGCTCCTCCACGCCCGCCTCCGTGTGTCTGTCCAGCTTTGGGGCCCGGCGGTCATCGGAGCGGAACCCCCTGCCCCCCACTCCCGTGCATTCCTCTGTGCAGGGCCGGTCCGGTCCCGCCCAGCACGTTGGGAGTGTCCTGCTGCTTCGTACCCGGGTCATCCCCTTTGTGAGGTCATGAGGTCGCTGTCACGGCCAGGCCCTCGCTAGAGGCGGACACCCGGTCCTGCGTCCGTTTTTCTCAACACTACTTTCCGATAGAGGGCCGCACTTCTGAACGGGAAATCATGGGACTCCCCGGAACGTGTCCCCTCATCTCACGCTTCTCCGTGTACCCGTGACGCCGCGCGTCAGCCCAGCCGCCCAGGTGTCTGTGAATCCACGGGAGTTAGGCGGATCGGTGTCTCTAGGGCTCCCCGGTTTAAAAGCCCCTGGTAAGATTGGACCCCACGCCCCTCTAATAAATGTATTCATGGCGATTTGGAGCTCTGTGGGGAGTCTGGCTTCTCAGTGGGGTCCTGCTAGCCATTGGGGTGAAGCTTCGGGGCGGGCTGCAGCCTGGAGCTATGGCGCAGGTCCAGGGCATCCCCTAGGGCTGCGGTGGCCCAGCGCTGGGACCTCTCGCCAGAGCGCAGGCCTCAGAGCCCCTCCAAGGAGCACTGGGTGAGTCACTCCTGTTGTGGAGACGACATAGAGAAGAGGGTTGGCAGTTCACAAGTGTCTGCCAGGCAGCTGGGTGTGCGGAGGGCCCTGGTGGAGGACAGCTGCACAGGCAGGGGGACACAAGCCAGAGGCATCTGTGGGAAGACGGGAAGCCCCAGGCTACACCTCCAGTGGCTGCCCCAGCCGGCCCTACCACCACCCCAAGTCGGCTGGAACCTCGGGTCCAATCACCTTCCGGAACGCCGCTGTGCTGTGAAGCTGGGGGGCATCCAGGTAGAAATCCTTGCTGGCACCCTTGAAGGTGACCCGTGTGGGTCATCGGTGCAGTGCAGCAACAGAAGCTGCAGACCCCTACCATGCGCCCCTGCCCGGTACTGGCGTTCTGAACAGACAGAGGTCCCGCTGGGGTCCCCCAAAGGTTTCTCTGCCCTGGCTCAGAGGGTGCCTGGTGACTGTCCCTCAGGTGGGGTTGCTTGTCCCCCTGGGGAGCTTCTGAGACGCCTCTGTGCACCCTGGTGGCACCATTTCCTTGCGTGCCGTCTCGGGCTCTCACTCCCTTTCTCTACCTGCGTGCTTTGTCCTGGCACAGCCGCGATTTTAAGGGTAACATTAAGCTGCTCACCTTTGAACCCCTTTGCATTACTTCCTTCCCATGACCCCCGATTCAGAATGCTTCTGTCTCCAGAGCCTGAAAGCAGTGGGCCCTTGAGAGCCCCTCTAAAAGCGAGGCCCAGATGCGGGAGCACATTCGCAGGCACAAGAGCGGGGCTGCGGTGGGCTTGGCCCTCGCTCTCTGCAAGTAATGCTTTCAGGGTGTTCTGTGGCCTGGGAACTAGAACACTGGGCTCTGGTCTGAGAAGCGGGTGGTGAAGGCTTGGGGATGGAACAGAGCCGTCAGCAGGAGGAGGGAGACAAAAGCAGCAAGGTCCCTAGGGGAGCCAGTCACTCACTCCCTGCCCTCCTGGGAGAGCTTAATCCCACGAGCGAGGTAGCAGGGCCTCTGGGCAGGAGTGCCAGCCCGCACCAAGCCCCCCTGGCAACTCAGGATCCTGTGCTGATGTCCCCTACCTGCCCACCTACTGTCCCCTGCACAGCTGTCAGGGATACCACACCCTGTGTTCTTGTTCCCAAACAACAGGCTTCCCCAGGTCCTAGGCCTGACCTTAGTTCTGCCAGGTGACAGGTGGCCTGAGGACTGCGGACAGATGCCCTTGTTTTCCAACGGGCAGTGATGCTGCACCAAAAGTGAGAGACAGGTCCGGAGGCTCTTGCACCTGACCACCCCCACAAGCCCGAGAAGAGAAGCAGCTCCCCAGAAATGTAGCTGCCCTAACGCAGACATCAGTCAGCATCCTGCACACCACAGAATAAAACACAGAGCCACGTGATCGTCTCAGACAGAAAAAGCCTTTGACGGGACCTCAGCCAGATAACAGCAACTAGGAAAAAACAAGATTAACTTTGGCAATTAATTCTGGTACAATACAGAACAGAATCCTAAACTTACAAAATCAAGATATCCACTCTGGTCACACCTGTCCAGGAGAGTCCAGCGAGGGCAGTTAAGTGAGAAAATGAAAACTATTGGATTAGAAAGGAGGGAAACCTGTGGGCGACACGATCTGGTATATAGGAAACCCAAAGGGAGCCACTACAATTACGTAGCTAGTAAAAGTTTAGCAAGGGTGCTTGCAGAAGACAAGATTGATAAATTATTTTTATATATTGAACAGCGAACCTAATAAAAGTTTCATTTATAATAGCATCAAAGATAAAAATACTTGGGGCTGGAGGTTTAGCTCAGCGGCATAAGCGCCTGCCTTGCAAGCAGGCAGTCATGAGTTTGATCCCTGGTACCGATAAAAAGGAAACACCCCCCCCCAAATGGAGACAAGTCACAGGATGGGAGAAACATTTGCAAATTCTTTTGCTTTTTTTTTTTTTTTTTTTTTTTGGATACTGGGGATCAAACTCATGACTACACGCTTGCAAAGCAGGCACTTATGCTGCTGAGCTAAATCCCTGGCACATTTGCAAATCTTATATGTAATAAAGGACTTGTATCTCAAATATATAAAGAATTTCTACAGCTCAACTATAAAAAGATAAATTTCACAAGATGTGATCAGAGATGTCTCCAAGATATTCCAGCAGCCCTTAAGCATGTGGAAAGATGTTAATTATTATTAGTTGCCAGGAGAAATGCAAAGTGAAACCATAGGGAGATAGTGCCTCACACCCACTAGGGTGCCAGCCGCTCAGCCAAAAAATACACAATACCCAGTACTGGCAAGGATATAGGCAAATTAACCCCATGTACTTCCTGTGAGAATGTGAAAGTGTCTGGGGGTGCTCCTGAAGTTCCAGTTACCATTTGATCCACAAACTGCCCCTTAGGTGTAAGCTCAAGTGAACTGAAAATGTGTGTGTGTTCATATAGAAACCAGCACGTGCCAAACCTCGCTCCTAACCCTAACCCAGCAGCTGCCTGGGGACCCACGAGGCCCCTGGCTTTCCCTTGGCTGCCTGTGGCTGCAGGCAGGGAGGCTGAGGAAGGTCAGTAGCCTGCCCTGGGTGGGGCACAGCTGGGCCCCCAGGAAGCCTCACAAACACTGAGACTCCCAGCTCTCAGACAGGCTTTATTCAGGAGTTGGGGCTGCTGCCCTTCCTGGTCTCTGCCTCCTCTCCCTAGAACCCCACCCACTACTCAGTTGTAGGGGGCAGAAAGGCTCCAGATCCCCAGCAGCTAGCCAGGCAGGCTGTGTGCCCAGGCTGCAGCCAGCCCTTCACATGGCTTCCGCCAAGGAGCTTTTTGTTTGAGGGGCTGGAGACATGGTTGGGGGTATAGTGGCCAAGCTGTGACCTTTGCACCTGGAAAAGCAGGAGGCATTGGAGACAACCCTGGGGTGGAGGAAGGGGCCAGGGACTTGGAAGAAGCCAAGTGGTTTCTGGGAGAAGCCTGAGGTCCCTGGTTCTGAGAGCGCAGGCTGTGGTCACAGAACACCAGGCACACGTGGCCTGGACGCGGCGCGGAACAGCAGCCAGCCAAGGGTGAGCTCCCCAGAAGGGTCGCTGCTGGGGTGCACCAGGGGCTAGGGGGACAAGGTAGCTGGCCTGGAACGTGGCCAGAGCTGGGGTGCAGGGGGCTGCAGGACCACAGAGCAGGACCTGCCCAGGAAGCTGTGGCCTCTTACTGGAGAAAAGGCAACCCAAGGCAGGCATGGGGCCTGGGACTGCCCACCAGGTCTCGTGTAGAGCGGTGGCCTCTTCAGAAGAGTCCGGCCCCCAGCGGGAGAGACAGCAGCAGTAGTCCCAAGGAGGGGGCCCACGTGTGTCCCGAGCTGAGGCTGGGCTCCCCGCCAAGTTTCTCAGGGTCCTCTGCACCTGTGGGAAGGAAGGAGGGGCTTGGCCTCAGCCTGGAGACACCTGTGCCTGATGCCCCAGCCACAGCCATGCAACAGGTGGCAGGCGCATGCGCCACCAGCATAGCCTCTGCGGGGGCAGGATGCCGACAGTGGGCCCAGGAGGGCAGGTAGCATGCCTCGGGCCTTACCTGGCAAGGAGGACTTCAGGGCCAGGGTCCGCCCACCCATGGCATTGCCGGAGGCAGAGTCACTGGGGAAACTGGGCAGGGACTTAGCGTGGCCCAGGTGGACCAGCGTGGCCTGCTGCTCACCCAGTTTGGCCTGGGCTGGCAAAATGGAGGCTAAGACTTCACTGGGAGGAGGCGACTCGGCCTCCCCTTCAGCCTGGCTTGGGGCTGGCAAAACAGAGGCCAAGAACTCACTGGAAGGGGGTAACTCGGCCTCCGCCTCCACCTCCTCCAGGGCACGGGTTAGGGGCTCCCCCGTGGGATGCTCAGAGCCTTCTGGCCTCGTGGGGGGTGCGCTTGTCTTGCTCACTACTTCCTCGGCAGCTCTCAGGACAGAAGCGCGGGTGGACCTGGGGAGGGGCCCTGGGCCATCCTCCAAGACAAGCAGGGTAGGCGTGGCCAAAACGATAGGGACCTCAGAGTTCAAGGAAGGCGGAGCCTCTGTTGCCACGAAAGCGGGCTCTTCCGTTGCTAAGGGACGTGGGGCCTGTGTTCCCACCGTGGGCGGGGCCGTCGTTGCCCCGGAGCCCGAGACATCGGGCGCCGAGAAGCCTGGCCTCTCCGTTGCTAGGGAAGGAGTGTGACTTTTCCCAGGGCCCGAGGCTTCATCCCCCGCGGTAGATGGGGCCTCAGTCACCTGGGGAGTCAAATCCTGCGTCTCTTCCGGGCCTCTGGTGGGTTCTGATGAGATAGACAAGGCCTGGCATTGGCGCTGCACACGGGACTCGCTTCCCTCGCCCTCTGCCGCCCCCACATTTGCCTCTTCATCGGGTGCCCCCTCACTAACAAGAAAAGCTGCTCGCCGGCACTGGCAATTGCTGCACCGCCTCTTCCTCTTTGATGCTCTGCGCGAGTTCCAGTACCTTTTCCCGCGCGCAGGAACATGACCACGCCCACCGACGAGTCCCCGCCCACCGGAGGCTTTCACTGGCCACGCCACCCGCGCACGCGGCACGGTGATCAGAGCCTCAGCCCTGGGCTCTGCCCTCGGACTGTCCGGGGCTTGAAACGAGCTCGCATGGGGTGGCAGAGCGCCAAAGCAGCTGCTCACAGACAGCAGGCGACCTCTGCGGGTCCCCAGGAAGACATGCGGAGTATGTGTGACGCGGGGGGGGGGGCTGGATCTCCTCAGCCAATCGGCGCCGCCCCCGCTCCACGATGACGCCACCCCATGGCCTGTCCCCGCCCTTCCCTGCGCTGACTCCGCCCCCGTAATGATCACCAACTCACCGCACAGGGCATTCTGGCAGCTGTAACCCGGCGGACACTGGGAGCACGGTGTTCCTTCCCGGTAGGGCCTCTGCCCTTTCACGTTCCCCCTGCAGGAGGCGAGAACGCTGTTGGGGCCTTTGGTCCCTTCCAGCCCTGCACCCTCCCTGTCCGCCTATGCCCCTGTGTCTCCGCCTTCAGTCTGGACTTGCTGGGCATCTTGAGCGCCCCGGGCTCTGGTCGGACACCGCAGGGCGCCCCCTCCCCCCACAAGGTCCCCCCTCCGCACTCACGGGGGCTCGTAGTTGCACACCAGCAGGTGGATGTTGGTCTCCTCGACCCCCTGCAGCGTCTCACAGAAGTGGGAGCCGCAGCCGATCCTCTCGGTCTTGCTCCAGACCACCTGGATGGAGCGAGGGGAGCCCCTCACTTAGCCCAGGGCCGGCGCGCTCCCTTCCCTCTCGCTCTGCACCGGCCTCCGGGGGTGGGGAGGGAGGCGTCCCCAGCCTGTGAGATCCAAGTCCACAAAACTAGTTGGGATTGGGGCTGGGGATTTAGCTCAGCGGAATAAGCGCCTGCCTTGCAAGCAGGCAGTCGTGAATTCGATCCCTGGTACCGATAAAAAGGAAGAAGATAAAGGGGGGGGGGACTAATCGGGATCAGGGGGTCCTTCCTAAGGATCTGCTGTCCCTTCCCAAATGATGCCGGGTTCCCAGGTCTCTCCCTCTTTCAAACTTCCTTCCCCTCAACTCCAGGGCTTTGAGACACCTTCAGTTTTTTCCTGTGGGCTCTTCCTAGATATCTTTGCATTTTAACCAACGGGCATATGCAAAGGAATGAATCTCTTAGATATTGGCTACAAAAAAAGTTCAAGGAACCCAAGAGGAAGAGGTGTTTTCCACGTGGCCCCTTCCCACACTGCAGCAAATCAAGGTCTGGCTCTGCCTGTTGAATGGAGGTTCCCTCCTAGCTGAAATGAGCCCTGTGTAAAGCACAGAATTTAAACCTTCGCATGATGCCCTGGGCAAGACTAACACCTTCCCTTTGCTGTGTCTGGGCCAGGAATCTTTCTGCTTAAATCGGCTCCCGGGGAGAAGGCAGCCCACAGTGCTGTGTTCCAGCCAGAGGAAACCCGGGCGGAGCTGGGCAGGCAGTCTCCCTCGGGGATTTGGGCAGTTCCAGGGGGCTCAAGAGCCTTGAGGTGGGTGTTGGACCTACAATTTCCTGATGTGGGTGGGGTGGGTGCCTTTGAATTTCCTTCCCTGAAACACACTAAAAATACCACCCAGAAAAGCACCAAAACTTGCAATAGGGGTGTGGGTAGGAAGGTGATTGGTTGCTTTTGTCTGCTGTTATTGTTTGTACAAGAATTGAGAGGACAGGAAAAAATGAGCACCAATGTGACCTCCCTTCCACACCCCACTTATCACCGTTAACCCAAACATTCACAGTTGGGGGGGGCACTGGAGAAGCTAGAGACAAGGAAAGAGACCTGAGAGGCAGGAAGTGCTTAGAGCCACCGCCCCGAAACCTTCAGGCAGGGATGGTCAGACATAATTTTTCCTGAGTTTCTTTGTTGCTTTGGTTTTCTGTTTTGTTCTGTTTTGGATATTTTGTTAAGTTTGTTTGATGGTACTAGGTGTTAAACCCAGTTGCAATGCCCCAGCCTCAGCCTGCCTCAGCTTCGCAGAGTTGTGGGATAACGGGAACTGGCCATCACAGCCACCTATATGTTCTTATATAGAGGGGTTTTGTTTTGTTTTTGTTTTTACTTTGAGGCAGGGTCTCAGTGTAGTTCAGGCTGTCCTTGAACTCCCTTTGTACCACTGGTTGGCCTTGATCTTACAGGCGATCCTGCCTCAACCTTCTGAGTGCTGGCATTACAGGCATGGCCAGGCTTTTGTATAATTTTTTAAAGCAAAAAAAAAAAAAAAAAAAAAAAAAAAAAAAAAATCACACAAGATTGTCTCTGTGCTCTTTTGTCTCTGGCACATCAGAGATCGTGAATTAGGCACCGGGATGAATGTAAAAAGAGCAAGTGAGCCCGGTGTGGTGGTGCCCACATCTAAATCCTGTACTTAGGTGGCCGAAGTGGGAGGACTGGCAGGAGTTCAAGGCCAGAGTGGACCCTGTCTCTGAGGCAGGAGGATGGCTGTGAGTTCGAGACCACCTGGGCTACAAAGGGAATTTGGGCCGCTGTCTCAAAAAAGAAAAAAAAAAATAGGGCCATGGATATAGCTCAGGGGCACAGCACCTGCCTGGCAAGTGCAAGGTGCGGAGTTCGATTTCCGGTACGAAAATAAACAAACATGTAAAGCCACAGAGAAGGACAAGAGCCAAGCTGGGGTTGGGGCTGGGGATTTAGCTCAGCGGCATAAGCGCCTGCCTTGCAAGCAGGCAGTAGAGAGTTCGATCCCTGGTACCGATAAAAAGGAAAAAGACAAAAAAAAAAAAAAAAAAAAAAAAAAAAAAAGCCAAACTGGGGGTACTTAAAGCCAGGAGGGAGGCCAGGGGAGACAGGACCGCTGGGAGCCGTGGCCCCACCCCCTCCCACATCTGGCCCCGCCCCTCACGCATCTGGCCCCGCCCCCGCCTCCACCGCCCGCACCTGAGTGTAGTGGCCGCACATCTGGCCCGCAGCGCAGGCCGCGGTGCTGAGGTTGTAGTGCTCGCGCTCGTGGTGCCACTCCTCCATGGCCAGCGGCAGGTCCAGGCCCTCGTCCGTGATGGCGAACAGGTTCTCGCCCCGCCGCCCGCGATCCTTGTTGTGGCCCCACACGCACTTCTGGGCGTAGGCTTTGGCGAAGGCCGCCAGCTCCGGGTCCCATCGCTGCGGGGTGGGGGTAGGGGCAGGTGAGGGTCCTGCCGTGACCTGTGACCCCGCCCTGCCCCTGCGGGCTCCAGGCCCTGGATGTCGGACTTGGGGCCCGCCTGACTCTCAGAGTGGTGGAAGGATTGAATGGCATCATGCACTCGCGAGTGGTGATTTATATCTTCTGTGTCCCTCTGGGGCTGTGGGCCCTGGACACCTTGAGATGTCCCTGGAAATGCATAGGTGAGGGCTTGTTTATTAGGCCCACTTCCCTCTCTGGCTGGGTGCCGGCACCTCCTCCCTCTCTCTCCTTCCCATCCAGGCCAGGGTGCCCCCATGCCTATCCCCTCTCCAGGCTCCCTCACAGGACAACTCCACTTTCCCCAGAGGGGCCCTCAGGAGAGACTTGGGGAGGGGGTGCTACGCCGGGCTGGAGGACAGACGGAGGGAGGAGGAGGAGGATGACCTAGGCAGTGGGCCCAGAGGACAGAGGGAGGCCTGGATCCCATTAGCCGCTGTCCTGGCCTCTCCTGGAAGTGATGTTCTGGCAGCCACTCTTGCTCCACCCTCTGGGGGTCCAGCCAGCTTCAAGAGCCAGACGGCCCATAAAGCAGCAGGGCTGGGGTGACACTGAGGAATGGGGTCCGCCCGCTCCCCACCCACTCAGGGCTTGGAGCAGCTGCCAGACTGCGCTGGGAAATCAGGGTGGAGTAGCCCCACTGTGTGCCCTTGGGTGGGTCCCTCTCTCCGTCTGGGCACTTCTGTCTCAAGTCAGTGGTCCCTGAAGTTTTCTGGACTCTGGCATAATGGCAGATGGGGACCAGGATCAGGTGACTCGGAGGACCTGAGGCTGGGGGACCAGCTGTCAGCTGCTGGGGCAGGGAGCCTTTGTCTGCAGTGTCAGCCCCGGTGCTGGGGCTGAGTGGTATTTGTTATCTATTGGTGATCAAGACAAGTCCAGGCTCCCTTGCAGACGGCCCAGCAGTAAGGTCCACCCACACGTGCTGAATGCCCCATACAAAGTTCCTGGCTGTGCGTCTTACAGCATCTCAATCTGGACCCAGAGCCTGGTGCAGAGTGGAGGTCGAGGTTGCAGAACTGCCCACAGCGGCCACACACGGCCACTACCTGGCAGCCAGGCCCCTACCCTTTCCCTCTCTCAGTAGTCCTGGGCACTGTGCCAGCACTGGGGCAGCAGCGAGAACCAAGAAGCTCAAGTTCACGGGGCCATCAAGCCAAGTGGGCCACCGAGTGGTGAAGGGCGGCACAGTGGAGTCACTTTGGGCGCCTCCCAACCGGCAGGGCCATCTGGCCCAGGCCAGGTCGGAAGAGGGGACACGGGGCTGTGTTAGAAGGTGGAAGCCGCGCACCCAGCTGGGAAGCCCTTGTCTGTCCTGGTCTTGGCGTGACGGGGCGGGACGCAGCCTTCCAGGAGCTGAGTGAGTGGCGGTGAGCTGGTTAGAGCCACTGAAGGATCTGGGGCAGGGTGAGACTCACACGTCAGGTCATTCATTCTGGTAGCGAAGTTCAAGGGGACTCAGAGGGGCCCAGGTAGCAGGTAGGGGGTGTCCTAGGAGTCTCTGGACACAAAACCTGAAGCCCGGAGCTGGATTGTGCCAAAAGGTGGGTGGGCGGGCAGTGTGTGGTCTGAGCAACATGGAGCCCCCTGGGAGGTAGCAGTGGTGGCCGGCAGAGCCAGCCCAGGAGGAGGGGAGCAGCCAGGAGCCCTCCGTCCCAGGTGCCCATCTGCTCCACAGCGTTAGCCCCGCTCTACATTCATGTCCCGAGCCCCAGCTGCTGCCCTGAGTTCTTCACGAGCGCTGGGCCATTTAACCCTACGGCTGTCACGGCCCCTTACAGACAAGCACACGGAGGACAGGGACCCCTAGCTAAGAAGAGGCAGAGTCTCTGTATGTGGGGGCCGGGGTACACCTCCATCCCGCCTCCCACTGCATCCACCTCTCCGAGACCTCTTCCCCTAATGACCTCGGTGCTTGCCTCGGTGTCACCCAGCTCCCAGCCCCAGCCAGCCAGGCCTTGGTGCAGCAGGGTCTGCAGATGGGGAGACTGAGGCCTGCGTCCTGGGCCCAGTCAGGGAGCTGGTGGCAGGGCCCGTGCTGCACCCAGGGCTCCCAGGTTGGTGTCTGCAGTCCCCCGTCACCGGCCAATGGCTGAGCATGGCAGTGCCTCACTGAGGTACATGTGGGCCCTGCGAGCCATCCTGTCTGGCTCGGGCAGGAATCACCACACCCTTCTTTGCATCAGGTCAGGAGGCCTCTGAAGGGAGGGGGCCCTCGGGGCCCCTGAGGCTGAGGGACTGGCCTGAGGTCTCTGCTCCTGGGCACCAGCCTCGAGGGCTGCTGAACCTGGCTCACCAGAGCCACCTGAGTGAGGGTTCAGACCTCAGGGCAGGAAGACAAGAGAATCTCTTCCTTTCCCTCCTGCCCAGCCTCGTCCTCAGGTCGCCTCCCTGCCTGGCAAAGGTGGCCTCTCCTCCGAGTGTGGCTTCCGCCCACCCTCTGTATCTAGGAGCGTGCACACACTCAGTGCCTGTCTGTCCTCTCCCTGGTACAGGAATGGCACATTCATTTTCTGTTTCCTGAGACGCCTTCCGCTCTCCGCATAATCTGTGAGATTCGGCCCATGTGGGTACACATCCAGGTCAAACCAAGCCCCCATTTTACAGATGAGGAGCGAGAGGAACCAAGGTTGGAACCAAGGGGTGCAGTGCACCCTGTGCTTCTGGGCATGCTCTCAGGTACCTCGTAGGCATCTCCCTCCTGTCGTGGTCCCCATCCCCTTTCCTCCTTGCTTTCTGTCCTCGGAGGGCCTCTAAGGGACCCCTTCAGAGATATCCCTGCTCAGGGCACATGTGTCACTCTAGGCCTCAGTCTCTCCATCTGTATATTGGGGCTGTTTTGGGGACCTGCATGTACTCACCATCTGCCGCATGTCTGAGGCGGGCGGGGACACTTGGGCACGGTAGAGATTGTGCAGCTGGACCATCAGCTGTTTTTCGTCCTCTTTGAGGGCTGTGGAGGGGCTGGTGGTGACCAGTAGCAGCAGCAGCAGCAGCGGTGGTGGCAGCAGCAGTGCCCAGAGGCCACAGGAGCTGTGCATGGTGGCTTGCAGCTCTGCCTCTCCCACCCGGCCAGCAGCTGGATTTAAAGCCCTTCCCAGGCCGGCACCTCCCCGGCTGTGTCTGCGGCCCGGCCCGCCTAGCTCACACAATGTCTCGTGGCGCCGGTGCCTTGGGTCCCGACCAGAGAGCAGTCCACTCCCCGAGCCCTGGCAGCCGCCTCCCTTTTCTTGGTGGCCGGGGTGCAGGCCAAGCACTGTGTGAGTCCCGAGGTCCTTCCCCAGCTGGGAGCAGGTCCTGGGGGGTCAGAGCCCACGAACATCTGCACAGCTGCGGTTGGCAGCCTCGGGCCACACCCGTGGGTGCTGGGGGCAGAGAATAAGAGGAAGCCTGGCTCCTGGGGACCGGCTGAGATTAGAAGGGTGGGGGTGATAAGGAGGAGGGTGGGAGGCTGGGCCTGGCCCTCGCTCTGTGTTTCCTGCAGCATCTGTGACACTCACAGCACCTGCCTCTGGGCCGAGGAGGACTCAGTGAGAGCTGGTGGCCCCGAGGACCAGCATGGCCACTGGCACTCCGAGGTACACAGCGAGCATTGCGTTCCTGGCCCTGGCTGACCCCAGTGCCCCAGGGAGGAGGACCTGGCATGTCCTGCCCTGGCTGTAGCCCACCTCGGCTCCCCGTGCTCTGTGGAAACGCTGCTTGAGATGCTCTTTCAGAAACGGGGTGCTGGGACCTCATTCTTGGAATCTGTCTATTTCTCCAATTAAAAGGGCAGAGGCTAGATATGGTGGCCCCATACCTGTAATCCTAGCACTGGGAGGCTGAGGCAGGAGGATCACCACAAGTTCCAGCCCGTCGTGGGCTAGACACATCAAGACCAGCATGGAGGACGTAGTGAAGCCCTGTCTCGAAAAGAAGAATGAGAGGGGAGGGGAAGCAGAACATGGGGCCAGTGAGCCAGGGGAGGAGGAGCTCTGAGGGGAGGGCACAGACAGAAATGGGGTAGCAGCCAAGCAATCGGGGGGACCCTTGCAGCCGGCAGCTCAGGGAACGGGGCCTGGAATAGAAGCTGGCTTTGGAAGAGTGCCACGAACTCCCTTCTGGGGCTCTGGGAAGGACAGAAGCAAAGCAGCTTGGATTCCAGGGTGGGGGACAAAACCAAACTGTCAGTGCTGTTATCTCCACAAAGCTTCAGGGCACAAAACCACACCCGCAAACCCAGTTCTCTCTTTACAGTGACTAATCCAACAAGAAAGGCAAACAATTCCATTTGTGACAACAATCAGAGTAAAATTCTTGGAGGCTGAGGCAGGAAGATTGCCAGGAGTTCAAGGCCAGCCTGGGCTACATAGTGAGTTCAAGGCTATTCTGAACTGCCCGGCAAGATCCTGTCTCAAACAAAAAAGTAAAATTCTTAGGAATAAATTCAGTGAGGCAAAAAAACATGTATGTTGAAAACTATGAAATGTTGCTAAAAACAACCAAAATCATACCAAGGGTTAGGAAGCACGATATTGTTACAAGATGTCAACATTACCTGACTCAGATTCACTGAAATCCCTATCAAAACCCCAACGATGGATTTGCTGCAGAAACTGAACAATCCATCCTTCAGTTTCGTAAAGCACCCCCAGAGACCCCAGTAGTTAATCCTGAAAAAGAGCAAGTTCAGAAGCCTCTCACTTTCTGATGTTGAAACTTAACCACAGCGGGGCACGGGGCGCGCTGTAGTACTCGGGAGTAATCCCAGCTCCTCAGGAGGCTGAGACAGGACACTCGCTCAGTTTGAGGCCAGCCTGGCGAGCCCTGTCTCTAAGCCATGCTTGGTGCCGAGCAAGTGCAAAGCCCTGGGTCCCACCATCGGTACTTAAAAAACAGCAACAGCAGGAGAACCAAACCACAGTAATCAAATGGTTTGATTACTGACATTTAGAACAAGAGGACAGAACAGAGAGTGCAGAAATAAACGCACATGAGGTCACCTGAATTCTGGCAAAGGGCCAAGGCTACGGGGCGCAGGAAGGGACAGTCTTCTCAGTAAGACTGAGGGGAAGGGCGTCTGTGTACAAAAACCAAAGTGAGACCCTTCTTATATGCCAAAATTAAATAAAAATGAACCAAAAACCTAAACATCAAGACTACTACTCCTAGAAGACGAAGTGGGGAAACTTCATGGAACTGCATGTGGCAAGGGTTTTCGGATACAACACGAAAAGCAGAAACAGGGACAGCAATGAACTGGGCTTCCTTAAAAATAACAACTTCTGTGTCTCCAAGTGGAAGGGCAATGCACAGAATGGGAGAAGACATTTGCAACTCAAGCAGCTGAAAAGGAATCCGTCACTAGAACATACAAAGACGTCTTACTGCTCAACGACCAAAAATAAGCCACCAGACTATAAAATGGGCAACGGGCTTGAACAGACGTTTCTCCAGAGAAGACAGACAAGTGGCCCATGAAATGTGCTCTGCGTCACTGCCATCAGGGGAACACGGATCGGTATAAGGGACACTGCTCCATACCCATCAGAACAGCTCTGTGTCTGTGGTACGGGGCACTAAAGTCAGGGCTCTGCACTGAACACATCCCTGCTATTTAATGTCTCACTAAATTATTAAGTTGCCCGGGCTGGGTACCAATTTATAATCCTCCTGCCTCAGCCTCCCACAGTGCCAGAATTACAGGTATGCACGCTCATATCTGGCTTGGAATGGCTACTATTAAAAAACAATACTGACAAACACAGAACATAACAGATATTGGCATGAACGTGGCAGGGAAGCCTTTGTGCATTGCTGGTACAAATATTAAACAGTGTGGCCACTGTGGGAGATGGTGACCGTGTCTCAAAGGATCACTCACAGGAAGTAGTCAGAAGTTCTCTGCTGGGTGTGTGTACACCCAGAGAATGAAAGGCAGAGACTCTGTGTACACCTGTGTTTCAGAGCAGCGTTACTCACAGCAGCGTAAAGATGAGAGGAACACACAGGTACCTCCACAAAGGGCCAGGGTCACAGAGCAGCGTTTACAGGAGTGGCACGTGTTACTTCCCCTTCAAAAGGAAGCAAGTCTGACACATGAATCTTGAAGATGCCATGTCAGATGAAGAAAGCCAGCATGGGGGAACAAATGCTCCCCGATCCCACGTGAGCGCAGAGCCCAGGGGCAGCAGGACCACAGAGGCACCGCAGCTGCTGCCACCTGGTGCCAGCAAAGCAGGCTTCGGGCACAGGTGCGCTCATTGAGGGACAGCTCTGTTCCCGGGCTGGATTCGAGGTTGAGAGGGCATCAGGGTGATGTTCCGGAAGGTCAAGTGCTGTAGATTTTCTTACATGAACAAACAGGAACAAATACAGCATTCCCTGAAAATAAACCCAATGGTGTCTTTTGGAGAAAAAATTAATATAAAATTAATAATAGATCTGGTCTTATTTTCAGGGAAATATGGTACATGGTGAGTTCAAGGCCAGCCTGGAATATACAATGAGATCTTGTCTCAAAGAACATATATATGTCTATTTATACTTCCGCACACACACACATATTTAAACGAGTGGTAGCTGGTTCATGAACTTGATTGTCTCTGCAATTCTGGTTGCGAACTGAGTTGGACGAGAACCAAATCAAATGAACATTAGGTTCGGTGTTGACCTAACGGGGAAATTTGATTTGGTTCTCATCCAGTTGGTTTTGCAACCAGAATCTTGGAGAAAATCCAGTTTGTGAATGGAAGTGTGTGTGTGTGTGTGTGTGTGTGTGTGTGTGTGTGTTGTCCTTCTCTCCTTTAAACTGTGGGTGTTGTCTACTGAGTCTCAGCAAGGAGACAGTGACAAAGACAAATGAGTGTGTTATCCAGCCGAAGACGAGGCAACAGGAACACTCTCAGACACAGAAAACACAGCATGTGGGAACCATCCATGACCCTTCCTTGGTGTTGGAATCCAGCCAATCAAAAGTCTAAAAATAGCCAGGCTGGTGCACACCTGTCATCCCAGCACTCAGGAGGCTGAGGCAGGAGGATCACTGTGCGTTCAAGGCCAGCCTGAACTGCACAGCGAGACCCTGTCTTAGTAAATAAAATGGAAGCCTTAAACAATCCTAGATTTTTACTCTTCCCATGTCAGCTTTGTTTAGGAACTAATATTCTCTATGGGGAAGAAACATCTTCTCAAGTTCCTTTTCTTGTGTTACTCACATAACATTAGACTTACGGCTTATTTTTGAAGCAGGATTGGTCTCATTTCAATAGAGCTGTTTTTATCTGGTCTTCCAGCCAGGAATCCCCGGAGACTCCGAGAACGCGGCTCACCTAACGTTTATTGGTTGTTTCCAGGTGAAAGTTTTCACAAGACCCTCGAGCTTCAGTCCTTTAGATTGAGACTGCATCATTTTTACAAAAATAAAGTCATTTCTCTGAACCAGTAAGGGAAATATCTGTCTTCGGCCTGGTGTCCAGGGGCTCCTCAGGTTGACTGGCCGGGAGGGCCGCGGCATGAGTCACGCCCGGGGAATGTGCAGACACAGGACAGAACGCAAACTAAGCAGAAGTGGACAGATGAGAGCTCGAAAACATCACAGAGGGTGAGGGTTCAGACAGCCTGGGCGCGGCACGGCTCAGTGGCGGAGCGCTTGCCAGGCGTCTGCAAGAGCCTGGGCTCCGTCCCCAGCGCTACAAAGAAGGATCAAATTAAAAAAGAAAAACTGAGCCTGGATGCAACTTGACTGACACATTCAGTGCGATTCCCTGTCCACCTCAGTGCACCCAGGGCCTGGGGGCTGAAGGAGGGGTCACAAGTTTAAGGTCAGCCTGGATCACTTAGGGAGACTCTGCCTTCATAACAACCCACAGGCTGGGGAGGCCCGGAAGTTGTTTGAGGCCCTTGGGTTTAATCCCTAGGACTGCACAACACATGATAAAGTTGACATAGAGGAACAAAAGAGCCCAGAATAGACCCGCATGAATACAAGGGTTGACTAAGGCCTGGCTGCAGAACAAGGACAAGACATGGCAAAGACAGGCGCTTCTGCCCAGGGGCCGGACGGTGGACTCTGACAGCAGATAAAGGAATCGGGCACAGACTCACACTTCATGGAAGTTACCTTGGTGGGTTTCGGCGTCAGTGTGCAACGCAGAACTACAGAATCCTAGACCACAGCTCAGCAGCAAAGTCTAGGAGACCTCGGGTTCAGAGATGGTTTTGTAGATGCAACCACGGAGGCACAATCCAGCCAGGCAACGACTGATTAAACTGAGTTGTGTGGAAATTAAATCCTTCTGTTCTGGAAGAGACAATGTCCCGAGAATAAGAAGCTGAGCCACAGATTAGAGAAAATATTCACCAAAGACACAGCTGATAAAGCATTGCTATCCGAGATGGACAAACAATCCTTAAAACTCGGTAAGAAAACAAACAATCCAATTAAAGGTGGGCAAAGACCTGAGCTGATGCCTCCTCACTGAAGACACAGAGGACGAGTACGGAAAATGTTCAGCATCGGGCCACCAGGGGCCCGAGAAGGCCAGCAGTAAGATCTCACCACACACCCGTGGGCCTAGACCCCAACACTGGCAGCACCACACATTAGCAAGGGTGTGGGCCCACAGGGCTGTCATTCTGTCCCTCACAGGAATGGGAAGACGCACAGCCACTCAATGAAGCCACTGCAGGGTTTTGGGTATGGCTATTTTTTTTTTTTTTTTTTTTTTTTGGTGGAGGTTCTTTTTGAGACAGGGTCTCGCTACACAGTTCAGACTGGCCTTGAGCTCACTTTGTACCCCAGGCTGGTCTCAAACTTGCAAAGATCCTCCTGCCTCAGCCTCCTGATTGCTGGGATCACAGGTGTGCACCACCATGCTAAGCTAGGTACTGTCTTGCCACATGGCCTGGACTGCACCTGGATGCACTGGGAAATCATGGCCAGTAGAGGCGGCCCCGGTGGACAGGGTAAGGCTAGCAGTGGAAGGTGGCTGCATTCTCTGGGGTCAGGTCTGGCAAAGATCTGTGTGCCCACAGTGACAGGTGCTTCATGGTGAATGTGCCCTCTGGACACTGGGACATCCAGGCTACCCCTGGGAAAGGTGGGGACCAGGGGTGCGGAAAGGGTGCTCTGCCCGTGGACAGCAGGGTACATGGAGAGGGGAGGAGGCAGCCCTGGCAGAATGGGAAGAGGATGGTTTGGCGCTGCGACCTGTGTGGGGAGTGGGATCCTCACGGCAGGTGACAGGACACACCCTAAAAGGAGAGCTGGGACCGGGCGGGACCCGGCCTCTCAGAGGGAGGGGCAGCCACAGCCCAGCACAGTCCACCTCTTTATAGGTTGTAAAAAGCTGCAAAGGCTCTGAGGTTTCTTTTGCAGTCTCAGTGTTTGGCTGAGAACACTGAAAACCACAGATCTCAGAGCAGCCGTGCTGCAGTGCATGGGGAGAACACAAGGCAGACCCTGCTGGACCGGCCTTGCTCTGGCCCCAAGAGCTGGCTGACCTCCGACCTCCAGCTCAGCTGTTCCCCGAGGTTTGGGCAGCAGAAACCCCGGGGACTGGGGGATCCGAGGCCATAGGGACCCCCCACGCTCTCGGCATCAACAGCCCCTCAGGGCTGAGGGGGACAGTGGTGGCTTCCTCACCACCTTGAATGTGGAACCAAACCTAACTTGTGGTGGATTTGAAATCCTATTTACAAATAGGTAAATTAACAGAACTACAGGGTGGAACTTCCCAAAGCACACTGATTAGTGTTGTAACAATTGAGGGCGTTTGTAACTTTTCTTCTTTTGGTACTGGGAATTGAATCCAGGGCTTCTCTACCACTGTGTTCTATATCCTTCAATTTTTAATTTTTTTTTTTTTTGAAATAGAGTCTTACTAAACTGCACAGGCTGGGCTGGGATTTGTAATCCTCCTGCTTCAGCCTCCTGGAGTGCTGGGATGACAGGCAACACCACCATACCTGGCTAAAAACACAGATTTTAAAATGAACTCCAGGTTTCTTAGTTTATAGTCCAAATAATCAATTTATGAACAGTGACTCATGATCACTAAGAGAATAGCTGAATATCCGTTACAGAAAGATCCATGGTAGGCATGCTGTGTAGACATAACGTTTGCTCGGCCAGAGGGAGAAATGAAATGACCCAGGACATTAAACACTGACACCAAACTATGTGCACACAAAACACAGAAATCGTAAAGAATAAAGAAACATGGACAGGCAGAAACAACTCAGACCCCATTTACAGTGAGGTCCCGGGTGTCGAGTGACCCACTGCCTGGTGGCGGCTGGAGTGTGCCCAGCCACGTGGGAACCTGTCCCCTGAGCAGGAAGTGGCCAGAAGTCTCCTGTCTTATGGGACACAGTAAATAAGACAGGAAGTTGTGACTGGGGACATAGCTCAGTGGCACAAGTGCCTGCCTGGCAAGTGCTAGGTTCTGAGTTTGATTCCTGGTAACCCTAACCCCCCACACAAAAAATGATAGTAAGAATGACACCAAGAATCAGAGCATTCTTAACAACATACTCATTTTTAATTGCACAAAATACAAACTTCAGCACATGAAACTCGACTTTCCGGACGTCCTCACACAGTGTGGTCCTGAGAGTCTGAGGTATGCCAGGTCTCTGTCCCTGCTCCATACCTGAATGCATACGTGAGTGGTACCCATGGCTGGGACCGGTGTCCTCCAGCCTCTGCTCACTGGGACCACCCCAGCTGCCACAGCCTGGCTGCCTGAATGTGGGGTGCAAGGGTCCCCGGCTGCTGTCTCTGAAGGGCCATGGGAAGGAGGTGGGGGGAGAGCCTTGGGATGCATGCTGCCAGCTTACAGGACAGCTCTGGAAGGGTCCCAGTCACCTGCAGGCTGGTGGCGGGGAGCTGGGATGTGGGGTGATCCCTGGGGTGACCCTCCTACCCTGAGCTGAGCCGAGGCCCAGTCAGGTACGTGAAGCCTGGCACAAAGCAGTGTCCCAACTCGCCCATTTTGGCTTAAGACTCGGAACCCTGCCAGTGGCCCCCTCTTTTGGCTCTGTTCCCTCGAGGGTCAGTGACCGCTGCCTGCCAGCCAGTACTACACAGAGACAGAAGGGTCTCCAGCCCAGGCCTCTGCTGGGGTGTGCAATACACATGCCCTCTCCCCACTGGCTGGAGGGCGGCTGGACATTTCCTGGTCTTCACAGGGGAAAAGGACAGACGGAGTTAGAGCTACTGCCTGAGGTATGCAGGCCAGGGCAACAAGGTGCTGGACAGGAGACCAGCTGGCCAGAGGGTCGAGCCTGTGGGCTAGCACTCCAGGTCACCCTGTGGAAGACGCTGCAGAGCAAGGGGACAGGACGCTGGGGAGCAGGATATTGCCAGGAGCCCGCTCCATCTCTGCTACAGGACTGTTCCTGAATGCACCTTGACTTTTTGTTTTGTTTTGTTTTGTGAGACAGGGTCTTGCTCTGTAGCCCAGGCTGGCCTTGAGCTCCCAGCAATTCTCCTGCCTCAGCCTCCTGACTGCTTGGGTTATAGGCATGCACCACACCTGGTTTTGCCTTGACTTTCAACCTCCACTTTGACCGGCACCAGCTCCGGGTCCATTTGCAGGTCCAAATGCAGACAGAACCTCAACCCTCGGGGCCACAGTAAAGCAGGTCTCTGACACGTCTCTCACATTTTGCTGGGTGACAGTGGCACATCATGAGACAGTGAGTGTGCGACTTGTGTGCTGGGCATTTCCTCCACTGCTAGGAGACCCTCTGCCACCACCCGACTCCCAAAAGGTATGCAGACCCCTTCACTCTGCGACCACTGGACAAAGCTTTCCCTGTTCCCGTGGGGCCTGGCCTTCTCCCCAGGACAAGATGACAAGCTCACTTTGCTGTAGGCTCACTGGGGTGGCGCAGACTTATCCCAGATGGCACGGAGAGGCTGCGACACCACCTGTCCTAAGGAATCCGACATCCATTTGATTATAATCCCGCCTGCTCAGAGGCCAAACCTGGATTCCGGAAGAAGCGAACAGAGCTGAAAAACAAGTGACGTAACTCCGAGGGGGCCGGAGCTGGAATCGGGCAGAGCCCTCCTGTGGTCATCCATCTGGAGCCTCGAGGTGACAGGAAAGCAGTTGGACACAGCTGCGTTCCAGCTACACAACTGCTTTCCCCTCGGATGGGAGGGGACGTGAGAGCTTTTGTATAAACATCAGCTGGTTCGTGTTCTCCTCCGTTTCTGTCCAGGAGTTTGGCAAACAGAGCCTGCCGAGTTCCGGACTCGCTCAGCCCCATGCTGGGCACGGCCGGGTCCTGAGGCTGCGGCCCAAGGGCGCTGCACCTGCACCACGAAGCCACCCACCTGCTCTGCATCTGAGTCCCTTTCCTGGGGCAGAGGAGCTGCTGTTCATTTCATATGGGCATGAGGGGACCAGGGCCCGCCGCGGACACAGCTGGGACACCATTTCAGAGAAAGTGAGCCCCGACCTGCCCGTTCCACACCCTGCTTGCATCTCCAGGCGGCGGGTTTCTGTCTTCACATGGTACCACACTACCTATTCCCGTGCCTCCTACAGCTGAGGGAGGGGTGAGGCTGGGCTCTGCCCTCAGCCCCCTGAACCACAGCACAGGACCTGGCTGCTGAGGTCTCAGGGGACACGGCAGCCTGCTACCCAATGGCTGAAGCCAGGGGTGGTGGCACACATTGTAACCCTACCCTAGGAAGGCCAAGGCACGAGGATCCTGCGAGTTCCAGGTCAGCTTGGGCTACACAGTGAGTTCAAAATTAGCCTGGAATATAACAAGATCCTGTCTCAAAAAAGAAAAGAAAAATGAAACAAAAATAAAAAAACCCTCTAGGCGACACCAGGGTAAGCACTCCCCAGCTTGCGAGCCGTGGCCTGCCTGCCATGGGAGCCCAGTGGCTCTGTGTTCACCGCCGCAGCAGGGAGGGGGCTGCTGCCCCGCATGCGTCTGCGCCCAGCTTTCTCGTCCTCCCGGCCTCCTTCCAAGCGGGCCATGCAGGAGGATCCTGGCTGTCTTCAGGCCAGGTGAGCTGCAGGGGAGCACAGTGCACCCTCCAGAAAGCCCTGGATAACCAGAAAGGGGCTTCTCACGCAGCGGCTGCAGCGGAAGCACTATGGTATTTCACGTGTGACGGGCAGGAGGGGACTGGGAAGAGAAGCTCATCACAGAAACAGAACCGCTGGGTCCCCAGAGCCTCTGCTCCACCCTTAAGGAAACTCCCTGTGTGAGGCCTCCATGTCTGGTCCACCCGCGTCCCGAGCCCTGCAGGCAGCAGGGTGGGGACACAGCAGGAGCTCCACACTGTGGAGCTGGCCTCCAAGCTTCATCTGTTGGGTTTAAAACCTCTGAAATTCCAACAGCTCAGCAGCTCTGGCTTTCACACAGACCCAGAGCACGGGTTCTCTTCTGTTCATCTGCACTGGGGACTCCCTCAGGTGCGGTTAAGCCATGGAGGAGGCTTTGCGTGTTCCCACCCCGAGCTCTGAGAACTATTTGTCGTTTGCAAAGCCTCAGACAAAGAGGCCATTCAAGTGCTCAATGGCCATGTATGCAGGGGCCAGGAGAAGGGGTCTGGACTCCCCAAGGAGGCAGACCTCCTAAAAGTCCCGTCACCTCCCTTCAACGCTGCCTGTCTCAGCCCATGCTTGGCCTGGGTGTGCCTCTATCCGGCCCCTGCAGCTGGGCACCAGAGGTCACGGTGTGCTCTGGCTTCATCTCTGAGGAGGTACGACCAGTGGCCAGGGCCACCAGGGCCATGGAAGGAAGGAACACAGGCGAAGGGAAGAATCCCTGTTTCCACCGTCTGATTCCCAGACACTATGCACACTTGGCAGGGGAGGACACTCAGGGCAGCAAATCACTGACCAGTAAGAGCTTTTCCTCCTTGCTCAAGTACACAAGTGCCTGCCTCCCCTCCTGGCACAAGGGGACGCAGGAGTGAACGGCTGGCCACAAGCCCAGCCGGACACAGTGGCTGGGTTCTTCCCAGGTCGCCTCACGGCATCAGCCTTGACACATTCACAAGGCATCTTGCACAAAGTCAGACCCTAAAGATCAAACCCAGGGAGGCGCCTCTCCCGGGCCAGCTCCTCCCATTCCTCCCTTCTGAAGGCCACGGCTGGCGGAGGGGCTGCCAAACCACCCAGATGGGGCGGCGACCACATGGGACACCAGGCAAGTGGTGGGGTGCATTACAGGCAGTACTGGGGGATTCCTGTCAGCACTGTAGTCACGCCCGCCCAGCATCCCTGCCCAGACACCAAGAGCCGCAGCTCGGCCTGAGGTGAACTTCTTAAACGCATCTCAGGGTTCTGATCTTTTCCGTAGACTTTAATTCTGTTCTTCAGAAACGATACACCACAGTGATCTGGTTTCTTTAATCAGCCACGGCTTTCCAAAAAGCCTAGGGTTGGGGCTGGGGATTTAGCTCTGCGGCATAAGCGCCTGCCTTGCAAGCAGGCAGTCTTGAGTTCGATCCCCGGTACCCATAAAAAGGAAAAAAGACAAAAAAAAAAAAAAAAAAAAAAACCTAGGTGATGTGGCCAGGAAGAGAGCAGACGGCACCTGCTGGAGGGTAGCTCTGGTACCAGGGTCAGTCAGTGGCTGGGGTCTGGAAGAGCCAAGTCTCTCCCAGGCAGGTGCCAAGTGGCCAGGGCAGAGCCCCTCCTGAGCCATCGGGGAATCAGGGAGGGAGCCCCTGGCTGCCTCCTCCAGTGTGCGGCTGGCTCACACACACGTGTGTAAAGGGCAGGCGACTAAGCAACTGAGCTGGGAAGTGGTTTCTTTGTTTTTATTTCCCCTCTTTTAACCTGGCTCTCCGGGCTAGAGTTGCTCTCGTAGGTAGTTCTGCCTTCTAGAGTTCCGAGCGTGTGGTTCCATCGCAGATGACCAAAGGTTGCACCCCTCTGGCTACGATGTAGGCTTTCCAGTGGGCGGTGCTGGCGTAGCCTGCGAGGGAACAGCGACAGGCAAGCCCGTCAGTGGCACAGGGCTGGACCGGGCCTCGCCGTGGGCACACACTGCAGAGGCCAGGGTGGCCCCGACCCCAGATCTGTGAGTGCCCCCTGCACAGTGGTCCCCTCCACTGCTGCTTCTTGCCAATCTGACACCAGCAGGCACTACATCAAACCTGAGTGCCTTCTCCGTGCCCTGCCTGGGCAGTGTAAACCAGGCTTTGGGGCTTTGCAGGGATGGCTGGCTCGGGACAAGGTTGGTGTGGGCCCTCAACTCTCAGCCTGGTCCCAGGGGCTTTAGCAGGGTGGGATGGATGGGTTCTGACGGGGAGCAGAAGTCTCCTTGGTTATATCAGCTATGGTGTCACTACGTTGCGTCCTGATAAACCAAAAGCAGCAGTTTTTAGGGTGGGTTCTTCGAACAGGAGTATCCTATGAGATATCCCAAAGAGAATGTTCTACGGGGAAGTCAGTTTGACAACCACCGGGCTCCTGGAGGCCTTCTGATGGGCACTGAGAGTCCCCAGACAGGCACTGACAGAACCCTGGGTGTCAAGGGCCACCATGCCTGCTGCTGGGACCATGGGCAGCTGACACCTCGCCTGGGGAACATGTGCCTCTGTCATTTGAGGGGTGGGGGTGACAGACCACCAGGAAGCCTCAGACTCAGCCTTCTTTGGCTGACCGCTGCCATCACTGTGCAATGTGGCACTGCCCATGGCAACCTCTTGTGAGCAACAGGGAAACCAATGCTCTCCAGAGGGTGCAGAGGCCATCGTGTCTGAGGCTGGTGATGCTGTTTGGACACTTAGGAATTAAGAGGGTGGGTCTCAGGCTGAGCTTCTCTGAACCACAGCACAATAACCCTAAGAAATGGAGGACCTCTGGACAGCTAAGTTTAGAGTGGTGCCCGCCTGTCGTGAGGTGGGGATGAGGTTTCCATGTGGCACTATGCTGTATGCTGACAGCAGATGCGGTCCCCAGCCTGGGGTGGCTGATCCACTGCCCCTCCCCTCCTCCTCCACAGCATGAGAACTTGTCACAGGGCATCGGAAGTCTCAGTGCCCAGACACTGGATTGTTCCTCTCCGAGCTCAGTGCCCGCTTTCCTGTCCTCATTTGTCAGTGGCGGCAGCAGCGGCAGCTGTGGCTTCTGTCCCTGCCACTGCTTTAGCTACCGCCGTGCTCTCCTGCTTCTCCTGCTCTTCTCCTTGGCTTGCTTCCCCTCTCTCTCCTTCGCCCCGTCCTGTGCTGACCTCTTCCAGACACTGCTGGACCCAGGGCTCCTTTCCGCCCGGCGCAGCGAGACAGGGCTCTGGGTTTGAGGATCAGAGCTCCTCTCCCTGTTGCTGGACACCTTTTTAAATTTGTGCATTGATTTTATTTTTCATTCCTAAACTGAAATCAGCTGCAAGACCTGGACCAAAACTTGGCAGAGTCTGCAGTCTGCTCCCTACCCCCAGAGGTGAGCGGTTTCTAGGAATTCGGGGACTCCTGAATGGCTGAAGAGCAGAGAAATCAGCCGCAAAGCTGGCCTGAGCTCTGCCAGGGGCCCTAGGACCTCAGCCAGCGAGGCAGGGAGCATGTGGAGGGTTCAGGGTGTCACCCACCCACATATCCATTGTCACCGAGGGGGCTGTGGGCAGGGTGATTTTTAGGGTATAAGGTGCAGGATGCAGATCAACAGGAAAATGGGGAGAGAAACCTGTCATTGGCACAAGGCTGCGCCGGGACTTCGGGACCCACATGGAGGTGCCGTTTCCTCCACTGCCCTCAACACTGCACAGCTCCGACGGATCTGCATCGCAGGCCTAAAAAGGTTCCTCTGCTTTCTCTCGAGGTGTCCCACCCCGCTCAGGCTGGCAGCAGACCTGACACCCTGCCCGACTGACGTCCTCTCTGGGCCTCGACCTCCCCACCTATGAAACTACGGAGTCCCGCAGTGCTTTCCAGAATCCCTTCTGACCTGACACGCATTCACAGTGGGGGTGGGAGGGAGGCCTTTCTCTCTGTGACATCGGTTGTTTTATTTCTAAGCACAGATACATCAACCCTGTCAATAAAAGAGTGCTATTTTCTGAAGGTGTATTTGCTACTTTAAATATTTTCTGAATTAAAAACTGGGCTTGGTGCGGTGGCATCTGCCTGTGATCCCAGCACTCAGGAGGCTGAGACAGGAGGACTGTGCGAGTTCAAGGCCAGCCTGGGCCACATAGTGAGACCCTGCCTCAACCCAACCCGACCTCCACGGAGTCCCTGCCCTCTTGGGGACACTACCTACCGATGTCCCCCGCCTCCACTGGCATGACCACGGACTGACAGTGTCTCCGGCAATGGAAGGGAGGGATGAGCTGCAATATGGCCTCACCGCTGCCAACCGCAAACAGGTCGTGCACCTTGTGCATCTGGAGGGAAGAACACGGAGAGGGAAAAGCAGGAAAAGTAGAGAGAAATAAAACCTGGGTGGCGAGCACCCTGCTCTGGGCTTTCCAGCAGCCGAGATGAAGGGGAGAGCAGGCCACTCCTCCTAAGGGTGGCATCTCCTGGTGAGGCACCCTGGGAAAATCTCTCCTGTGGGTGCTCCTGAGAGGGCCAGTGGGCACTGGGCAGCAGCCCCCACTACAGTCCGGGGGCAGCTGCGGCCCAGGCTTCAGGATCCCCAGCTGTGCGGAGGCCTGGCTTCACAGGCAGACAGAGGCCAGCATTTTACTGGAATCTTTGTCTCTGGAAGCTGGGCTTGAACACATGGTAACTGATCTGCCACTAAGCTATTCTCCCTGCAGATTCACGAAAGCAGGCCCAGCAGATGCCAACAGCGGGGCAGTCTGGTGTGATCTGTGCTCCTCCCTGGAAGACCACCCCATGAACCAGCCTGCTGACAAAAACCCCCAGCAGCAAGTGCACGTCTGTGCTCCCTGCCCCAGCAGCCTGGCCGTGTGACTCATTCAAACGAAGAATGGCAGCCTGGCCTGGGAACCCAGCAGCAGTGACAGCGTCGGGGCAGCCTGCTCTGGGCCCGGCGGGGGTCTCCAGGGTGGAGAAAGGGACCACGGGAGAAGGGGTCTCAGCCAGGCTTCTCCCCCAGCTCCTGCCCACTAAAGCAGGGCTCACAGTCGGAAGCCCTGGCCAGGTCTTGCTTTCTTCACCACTCTAGGCCTCTAGGGCCTTGGGTATTGGCCCATTCAGCCCTGTGGCCAACCCTGGCCACAGTTCTGTTTCCAATGCAACAGCAGAGCCACTTCGCTGGCTGCTGTGGTGACGGGGAGCTTTGTAGCTGGCCTGCAGGAGATGGGAGCTAATATAGGCCGATGCCATGGTATCCGATCCTGAACAGATCCCAGAAGTCCCCCAAACAAGCGTGTATCCCTCTCTTCCAACAGGCCCCTAGCAGGGGACAGGCAGCTCCTCCACACCTGGGGTGAAGAGACAGCCCTGGCCCGGGGAGCGGGTGGAGCGGGGCTCGAGCCCACGCTGGTTGGCCCAGAGCCTCTTAGTGACCCCCCCACCTATTGTCCATCCTACAGCTGCTTTGGGACCCAGCACCCAAAGACATGGACTGTCCCCCGCCACAGGCGGTCACATGGGCACCAGGGCCGGGTGAGGTGGCTGGGAGAAAGGAGAGCTCGGGCCAGGGCAGGGAAGTGGAGCTCCGGGAAACCAGACTCGCAGGACTTCGGCTGCACGGGCTGCTCCCCTTCCAGCACACCCCGGGAGCCACATGCAGTGCGATGGCTTCAGGAAGCTCGGCCCTTGGCTGGGCGCCTGGGCACCGAGCAGACGGGGAAGCTGATTTCGGTATTTGGGTGTGAGAGTGGAGATGAGGAGAGAGGCCGGCGCCCAGCGCCCTATCGCAGGCAGGAAGATGAACTCATCCAAGGCTGTGCTCCAGCTGGGACTGGGACACACCGCTGCCCAGCGGCAGCCAGAGCCTGGCGCCTCTGCTGCTGGCCTGGCAGGCTGAGCTCTGACTTCCAGACAAAGACGATTGTTTTTAAGGCTTTGAAATTCCTTCAACACAGTTCAGTAGACATGGAGCCAAGTAAGAGCATCAGAAACCAGAGTTTGCACAGTCATTGTTGGGGAAATTAAAAAAAAATAACTGTGGCCTTGGCATGGGACCTGGAGCCCTGCAAAGGCTGAGCCCGCCCCCCCCTCTAAAAAAGGAAAACTCCGCCTTCTGGGAATGAAAGCCCCAGGGTAGAAGCTCAAAGACAAGACAGACGGGGCGGACAACCACCCCCGACCCGATGCCTGCGCACCCTGCTTCTCCACCTACACCTGGCGTCTCCTGTTTGTGCCACTTTGGGGAAGCCACGCTGGGAACGGGTGGGGCCGAGGGCAGCCACGGTGTTGCACAGACCTGCTCGGGGACAGGGCCGAGTCACTTGGGCTCTCTGGGCTCAGTTCCCTTCACCACTCCTTCACTGCTCGTCTGCAGCTTGCTAGCTTGCTCGTTTTCTTTCTTTCTGTGTTTCTTTTTCTTTTCTTTCTTTCCTTCCTTCTTTCTTTCCAGCTGTATTAGCTTTGGGAAAGTAAACACTGTCGCCCTCAACACCAAGGTGAATTTTACTTCTTTTATATTTTGTGAGAAAGTGAATCCTTAGTATTTGCTTTGTAAAAAACAAAACTTTGATTTTGAGCCAGGGTCTCACTATGTAGTTGAGGCTGGCCTTGAACTCACTATGTAGCCCATGCTGGCCTTGAAATCATGGCAACCCTTCTGCCTCAGCTTCCTGAGTGCTGGGATTACAGGTGTGAGCCAGCACACCCAGCTTTGCTTAGCAAAACTATTATCAAATAATAAACACAAGGTTTCTGCAAGGATAAACATTTTTGCTGTTTTAAAGGAAAAGTTAATACCATATTGGTTTAGTTCTTTTATATGTATTTTTGGGATGGGGGGTCGACCCCAGGGCCTTATACAGGCTAAGCATGCACTCTCCCACTCAGCTACACCGCCTTTCGTATGAAGTTTTTGTCTTATTTTTTAAAAGAGGTTGTACTTATTTATCATTTTGAGACAGGGTTTCACTATGTGGCCCAGGCTGGTCTTGAATACATGGCAATCCTCCTGCCTCAGCCTCCTGGGTGCTGAGATTACAGGCATGCACCACCACTTCCAGCTAAAGATACAATTTTTAAGCCACACTTTCATGCTTTTACTTTGTTTGTGTTTCTCTTGGATTTTGGTTTGCAGAAGGCCATCAAGTTGTATTTGTTTTATGTTTTGGCCATCAAGTTTTAGAAACTATCAGGTTTGCCATACAGCTGTACAGATTACCCCATGTATGACCAAGTTTGTTCGTTGTTTTCTTTTTGGCCAAAATGGACAGCCCTGCAGAATCGTTTCTGCGATGTTTCCTAGGAGAAGAGTGACTTGTTCCTAACTTTTGCACACAGCTCCCCTGCTTCCTGACTGGAGGTGGGGAAATCACACGCACTGCACACTCAAGTCCTGACAGACGTGATGACCCTACCCCTTGGCTGCAGAGAGGCAGCCTGGCCCAAGGTGACAGGGGGACACAGGCTGGCGAGCTCGGCAGGCTTTCTGGGGCCCCGGCTTCCCTGCAGGGCCCCGGCTAGCAGCAGAAGGGGAGAACATGAAGGATGCGGTGTCCCCTCAGTGCACCCTCGATACCGAAGCAGGGCTGGGCTGGATTACGTCAGTCCCGTCCCCAGGGAGGAGAGCTCCAGACCCAAGTCCTCTGGCAATGCCCTACCTGACTGTCCAGGACAGGTGCTGGGTGAAGAAGAAAGCACTTTTTTAAGGAGGCATCTTTTGGAAATGAAAGGTGGGTAAAAACTGGGAAAAGTTCACGTAAAATCTGCGATCTGTTCAGAGGTCTCCTCCTGTAAAAGTGTCAAACAGACAGTGTCACTGGAACGGGGCAGCCTCTCCTCCGCAGGCAGGCAGCGGGCAAGGGGGCTCCACCCAGCACGGAGGCTGAGGGTGAAATGCAGCAGCACCAAGATGCTGTGAGCTCTGGCACATGGGGTGCTTTGCACCCCTTAGCTCAGGAGCGGCACACCTAGTCGAGGCCACCCTGAGCTCCAGGGGGTGCACGCTGAGAACTGGGCCAGGCCTCTAGGGGCTCCGGGGGGTCCTCTCCTCCTACTGCCCCGTCTCATTGTCCTCCCTTGGCACCCAGCCTGGCATGGTCCCTGGGGTGGACACGGGCTGTCGCATGGTGGCTCTCGGTGCCGGAGCCCTGGCCTAAGCCCCGCCTTCACCTGCCACACTCACCATGGGTAGGGGAACGGGAACCAGCGCTCAGGAAAGCAGCGCTGCCAGTGGGTGAACACCCCCTCGCTGAAGCCATCGGCCGCCTCCGGGTACTGGCACAGGAAGTGCTGGATCTCTTCAGGCCGTAGGGGCTGTCCAGTCTTGGTGTGAAAGCAAAACAGAAGCACTGACTTCCCATCACCAATTCCAGGACGCGCAGGCGGGTGGCCCAGTGGGCGCGGAGGGCACCCCCTTACCTTGATCACCAGCTGCCGCAGGTGGTCGAACATCTTCGGGGCGTCCTCCGGGAGCATCACTTCAAGGGGCAGCATGTGGGCGCAGACGATGCAGCTGGCAGGGACTGGCTCCGACTCGTTGTGCTCACAGTCATGGGGCCACCAGGGGTCGGGGCCTGCGAGTGGCGACACAGAGAAAGTAGGTGGGTGCAGGAGGGTGGGGCACAGTGGGCGGGGTGCAGAGGAGAGACTCCTCTCTGGACGTTCTCCTGCACGCTCCTAAATTCAATCAATAAACCTAGCACAGCAGCTGGAAAGCATGCGGCAACGCAGTTCTTCCGACCTCCTTGCCCTCCTCGCCCTGTGTGCCGCCTGCTGAGATGCCTGGGCACGCGGGCCGGGACGAGGGCCCCTGAGCCTGCGCCACTGGGTTCCTGCTGTGGGGGTCCTGGAGCTCCCGGCTCTGGCTGTGTACCTGCCCCTGCTTCCCGTGGTGACCCAGGAAGGAAGAACGTGGACAGGGCCCCGGTGAGGAAAGGGCCATGCAGGAGAGCTGGGACTTTCCAGGGCCCATGGCTGGTTCTGGCAACACCCACTGACCACCGCTTCTGACCTGGGGACCCCCCTCTCTCCCCCAAGCTGGTGAGAGACAGACGACTGTGCCGGACTCTCTACGCTGGTAGGTCCCCCTCTGAGCTGGACTGGGCTGCACAGCCTGCCTCAGTTTCCCCCTGCGCCTGCCCCCGACAGTGTCCAGTGTAGAGTGCCTCTGCACTCCTTCCTGTTTCCTTTCTCTTCTGTTTTGGGTTTCATTTGAGTTCTCAAGAGCTGTGTTTATTTTAAACTCTAATTTGGTTCCAGAATGTGTCACAAGCTGGGCTGTAATCAGGAGCAGGCCAGGAACAAAGGCAGGAGACAAGCAAACGGGGCCGAGATGAAGTCACAGTGTCAGGCGGCTAAACCCTTCTGCGGTCAGCGGTGAACACTGGGTCTCAGCAGTCTGCTGTCTAAGCCGCTGTCAGGAGCAGGCCCCTCCCTTGCTGGCCAGCTGGGACTAGGTGGACATAACCAGAGGACCATGGTGGCACCGCTCTGCTGCAGGGGCTCCAGGGCCCCCGTCTTGGAGGCACACTGGAGCTGCCAGACTGTGTCTTTCCTTCTGGAGTATTCTTCAGGGGTCACACTGCCTGCATTTCTGCCTGATAAGTGCAGCACGCTGGGGAGATCCTAGTGCTGTGTCACCCTCACACAGCCTTGAAGCTTCCCTGGAGCAAGCTCACAGGAAGGGGATGGGAGGGCACTGACGTGCCAGCCCTGTGCCAGTCACTTCCACACACCACACTGGCACCACACTGGCACATTGGCACCCACAGTGTGGTGGCCAGAGGCCAGGGGCATCCACCTGGTGTGGATAATTTAAGCTGTTGTTTGTTTATTGGGGACAGGTGTAAGGTGATAGGGACAGTGCTGCGGAGGAGGTGACTCCAGAGAGGAAAAGGAGGTGTCATCAGTGGCCGTGGACAGGGTTTCCTGATGGGCCAGGGTGGTGACCCAGGGGTTCCAAGAGAGGCAGGAAGAGGAAGACACAGTTATGTGTGGGAGAGGAATGGCACTGGGGGCCTGAGCTTGGACAGCCAGAGGGACAGGCCTGTCCCGGCTGCCCACAAGGCCTGGGCACCTCTTGGGCCCACCGCCCTGGCCCCTCAGGCAGTGGGAGGAGGAGATTTGCAGATTTATGGGGACACTCGTTAGACTATGACAGAATCAGTTCATCATGACCGTCTTCTCCAGAGACGAGAATAAAGTACAAGAGGACCCTTCCTGGAACCTGAACAAACATGCTTCAGGGCCAGCACAAGGCAGTTCTGGATGCTTGAGCTGTAACTTCCTTAAATTTATTTTTTTGTACCAGGGATCAAACTCATGACTGCACACTTACCAGGCATGATTTACATTTTTGTTTGTTTATTGGGAACAGAGTTTCACTATGAAGTTCAGACTGAAACTCACAGTGATCCTCCTGCCTCTGCCTCCCAGATGCCGGGTCACAGACATGCGCCGCCACACCTAGGTTTAATTCTAATTTTATTATGGACTTTAGGTGCTCTTGGTACTTTCAGGTAAAGAGGCCCTGAACACTCGGCACAGGAACAAGATCCACTGAAGTGAACCAAGAAAGAACAGGAAAGCAATACAGCACAGTACTCTGGAAACCAGGAGGGGAGCCGAGGGCTGTGCTCCCCGAGTCTTGAGAAACTCTGCTACCAAAAAGAAAATTCACCATGAAACAAGCAGCAGAAGCCAGCTCTCTGCGAGCCGTCAGCAGGGAAGCCGAAATGCCAAGCAATGTGAGGACACCAAGCAGTAACTTTAACAAGAACGGTAAATGTGACAGCTGGAGGAAGGACATAGCTAAGACCTAAATGAGCACACAGACCGACCGAGCGCAGCGGCTGTGGGCGGAGGCTGACGCACAAGGGCGTCAAGTCTCCCTCAAACCCTGTGCACAAATCAGTACACCGGGCATGAGACCACAACCGGTTCTCTTACTGAAGCAGGGTGGGGTGGCCCTGCCCACCCAGACCCTAAATCCACCTAGAAGAGGGCAGCAGGAGGCCATGGCCTCTGTTCCAGGCAACCTGGGCACTGTGGGTCTGGCCCAGCTCCTGCTGCAATGAGGGGGCAGGACTGGAGGGAAAGAGCGTCACTTTGCAGCCAAGGCTGGCCTCCTCAAACTCACAGAGATCCTCCTGCCTCTGCCGCCCGAGGGCTGGGATTACAGGTGTGTGCCACCACACCCGGCCCAGAATGTGAATTCTGCTCTCCCTGTGTAGTTAGTATGTTTTTATAAAACGGCTCTACTGCTGTGCACAGTGGTGCACTGGCAGGTGCAGGAGGCTGAGGCAGGAGGATTTTGAGTTTGAGACCATTCTGAGTTATATAGTGAGTCTAAGATTGGCCTGGTCAATATAGCGAGACCATACCTCAAGAAAAAAAGGGAGAGGGTTTTATTGAGACAAAACTCATACCACAAAGTCCATCCCTTTAAAATGTATAATTCAGGATACAAAAATCAGTGTTTCTCTACACTAGTAACGAACCCCCTGAGAAAGAAATTATCATTCACAATAACTTGTAGAAAAATAAATACTTAGGAATTAACCAAAGCAAAGAAGTGAAAAACCTCTCTAACGAAAAGTATAGCACTCTGAAAAAGGAGATCAAAGAAAACACCTGACAGTGTCCCGGGGCGGGCAGAGGCAGTGTTGCCAAATGGTCCGGGCACCAAGGTGACACACAGATGGACGGACCCCAGTCAGAGCACCAACCGCACTCCCCACAGAGCTAAGAAAACAATCCGAAACTTCATTCCACCCAAACAGCTTTACAACAAAACCACATGGAGCCAGAAGGGGCCCAGCACAGCAAGGAAGGCCACCCTGGGAAAGCAGGGGCAAAGCAGGGGCGTCACCGCTGCAGGCTTGAAACAGCAAGGTCCTGGCCAGGAACAGACACGCGGACCAGAGGAACCAAGCAGAGGATGCGAGAGCCACCCCTGGCACTCGGCCTTTTGATTATTAACAAAGGCCCCAAAACACAAGCTGGAAAGAAGAAGGTCTCTCTGACGGATGGGAAACCGGGCTGTCCACACGCAGAGACTGGCTCTAAACCTGTATGTCTCACCGTATACTCAACTAAAATCAAAATGCATTAAAACAGAAACATTTCGGGGCTGGGGATTTAGCTCAGCGGCATAAGCGCCTGCCTTGCAAGTGTGTGGTCATGAGTTCAATCCCCGGTACTGATAAAAAGGAAAAAGCAAACAAAAAGACCAGAAACATTTAACCTGTGAGATCAAATAGGTAAACCTGTTCAAGACGTGGGCATAGCTCAAAACGTTCAGGGCAGAACCTCAACTGCACAGGAAACATCAAGAATCAACAAACTCACTATGTAATGCAGGCTGGCCTCACATTTGCAGCAATCCTCCTGCTTCAGCCTCCCAAGGGCGAGGATTATAGTGTGCACCACCATGCCCGGTCTCAGTGTTGTTTCAGTTTGCACTTTTTCTTTCTTTTCTTTCTTTCTTTTCGGTACTGGGGATTGAACTCAGGACCTGGCACTTGCTAAGCAGGTGCTTATGCTGCTGAGCTAAATCTCCGGCCTCCCCAAAATTTTAAAATAAAAAGAAATAAAAAACAAAAATGAGAAGTGTTTTAGTTTGTTGATCCCTGATGTTTCCTGTGCAGCTGGGGCAGCAAGAAGCCGGACAGGGCCAGGGCCGCGGCGATGCCTGGAATCCGCCCATCAGCCTTTGCTGCTCCGCTGCCATACTTCTTGTTTAAACAAAGAAGGGAAGGCCTTCTTTATACTAAAAAAGTGCAGTTCATCAAATGCTAACCTACTCATCCAGACAAAAAACAGACCCGCGCACGGTCAGTGGGTCCTGGTCCACCCCGCTGGGTGCGGCCAGCCTGATAGGGAAGTAATGTCATACCTGCTGCGGTCACCGTGCATTCAAACGTTCCTTCCCAGCCCCAAGCAACCAAGCACCTGCTTTTGTTGTCTATGGATCTGCCTATTCTGGCGTTTCATAAGAATGGAATCACACCGTGTGTGGCCTTTTACGTCTGGCTTCTTTCACTCTGCGTAAGACCGAGAAGGCGCAGGCAGCCTCCTGGCAGGGCTCTTCACTCTTTTCACTGCCGAGTAGTACTCCACGGGGTGGATAACCAAATGCTGCTTCCTCACTTGAGCTCCTGAACGTTTGGCTGTGTACGCTTTGGGGCTCTCATGACTAATGTGTCCGTGAACATCTGTAGACCAGTTCTGCAGATGCATGTTTTCAGGCCTCTTAAGCATAATTTTTGAGGAAGTGCGAAATTGTTTTCTAAAACAGGCACAGTGTTCCACATTCCTATCAGTGTGGGTGAGAGCTCCAATTTCTCTTGTTATTGTCTGGGTTTTTTCTTTTTTTTACTATGGTCACTTTTGTCTCTCTGTGGGTTTAAAAACATTTCTGTTTGGTTTTTGTGGAACTGGGGCTCGAATCCTGTGGCAAGTCTTCCACTGAGCGACATTCCCAGACTTTAAAAAAAAAAAACTTTCATTCTGAGAGTCTGGCCAAAATGCCCAGACTGGCCTTGAACCTGTGACCCTCCCACCTCGGTCTCTGAGGAGCTGGACTCAGGGCGTGCACCATCACGCCTAGCACCATGCGGCCTGGCTCTGCATTTCCCTGGTGACTCAGGATCCTGACATCTCTGCGTGTGTCTGGCCATCTGCGTACTCCTGGAGAAAGGTCTGCTCATTACCAGTTAGGCTGTCCTATTTCAGTTACTTCATTTTAAGAGTTATTAACAATACGTTTTTGAGAAGGAAATGAGGGGCTGTCTTCACCAGATAGTAAAGCATTCATAAAGCTACTATAATTAAACACAGAGCCAGACTCACTGCGCAGATCCCCACTGGCCAGCTCACTCACTTCCTAGAATTAATTTGTAAGCCAACCCTGTAAGTGAGATCCTTTTCTCAGCAGCAAATCCCAGCAAGGTAACGTTCTGTCCTCTTGTTTCATCTCTCACACTGTAATAGGCACTCTTTTCATTATTCTTCTTATTATTTTTGTACCGGGAATCAAACTCACAACCTCGAGTTTGCCAGGCAGGCGCTTATGCCGCTGAGCTAAATCCCCAGCCTCCTTTTCATGATCTATTTAGTGCCACTCTCCCTTTTTTGGAATTGTGTTGGCAATTTTGGGGGGTACTAGGACTCAAACTCAGGACCTCACACTTGCCAGCAGGTGTGCCGCCGTGCTGCACCCCCGGCTTTGTTGGTAATTCTGCAGTCTGACAGGGAGGCAGTGTCCTCGTGGGGCTGGCAGGTGTGCCACCCCTCAGTGCTTTCCCTCCATTCTCTGCGGAGCTTGAGCTGCTCTGGAGAGAGGTTACTAATTTAAAAACTCCCAGGTTACTAATGTAAAAGCTAGGTGTGGTGGGGCGCACAAAGTCAGTTACCACAGTTTCGAGGTCAGAGTGGGCTCCATCCACAGTGAGCCCAGTGGCAGCCTAAACTAAACGGTGAGACCCTGTCTCAAAAACCACCACCAGGACAGAACTAAAAATCAAGTTTCCTAGTGCTGAAGTGCTGTCTACAAAGACAGGAGTGCTGGGAGTTAAGAAGGAGAGGGAAACTAGGGCATGATCTTTGTAAGCTGGAGCAAGGGCGCTTCCTAAATAAGATGTTTAACAAGGCAAAGTAAAGAAACAACGGACAGATCTGACCGCTACGTGCATGGAAAAGGCACAGAATCAAAACCTCTAACACACGGTGAGCTCCTGCTTCATGAGAAAAATTCTAGACGGGAAGAGAAAATGAACATGTAGTTCACGGAAAAGTAAATGGCTCAGAACATGAGGAGCCAGCCGGCCTCGGGGCCACCGCAGGGACGAGGCACCGGGAGACCCAGAGCCTGTGGGAAGAAGCCCGACTCCGCCGGCCTCAGACCCCAGGCTTCCTGCCTCCCGGCCCTGCAAGCAGATGCTGCGGGCCACCCAGCCAGCGGGGTCTCCTGGGCGTTCCGACGCTCATCAGAGCGCCACGCCAAAAATGTTAGTTACGTAAGTGCTCCTCTGTGAGCGCAACCCAGGAATCTCACACATTCTCATTCTCTCTCTCTCTGTCTCTCTCTCTCTCTCTCTCTCTCTCTCTCTCACACACACACACACACACACACACACACACAGATCTGAACAGAAACAGAAAAATTTCGAAACCAAGTTTGTCTTGGGTGTCTTGGGTAGTAGAGGAGCTAGCAGCGTAGAGCTTAGACTCGTAGACATTTACTTAGCACGGGAGTGGCGGGGTTAATGCTCCCTGAAGAAGGAAAGAAGGAAGGAAGAACAAAGGAGGGAGGAAGTCAGAGGGAGGAGGAGGAAGAAAGAAAGAAAAACTGACAGAGGAAAAGAAAAGAAAAAGTGAGCAAGCCTGCTACCTCTAAAAAAAGCGGCTGCACCTTAAACTGGCGGTGGTGGTGCCCACCTGTGTTCCCAGCACTCGGGAGGCGAGGCAGGAGCGTGGCCAGTTCAAGGCCAGCCTGGACTACACGATGAGACCTGCCTCAGAACCCGCAGAGGTGGGGATGCAGCTCAGCGGCACAGCACCTGCCTGGCAAGTAAGACCACCGCCACCAGCAGCAAAGATTTATGAGGCCGGGGAAAAAGAGAAAGAACCGAGAGCGAGGGGCGGGGCGGCTGTGGGTTAATGAGGAAGGCCGAGGCAGGCGGCAGCAGGCAGGGCGCGGCCGGGGAGAGCGCCCAGGAGCTCCTCAAGGCTGGTGGCCACAAAGAACTCTACCTCCGGGGCCTGGGGTGCCAGAAGAGAAAGGCCAGGGTGACCCACAGAACCCCAAACCTGCCAGGAAGCGGCCCCTGGGCACAGTGTGCAGCCCTCGGGGTCTCGGCAGAGGGAAGGTCTCAGACTGGGTCATGGCTGCCCAGGCTTCTACGGTGGCTCTTGCCCTCTGTGTCTCAGTGTGCCCGTCTGTAAAGTGGTCAGCGTGCCAAGCCCCTTCCTCGGGGCTGCCGTGACGTGATGTGCCGCTACCAGAAAGCCCTGTGAGGACACCGGTCCTCGAGGGCACAGGGGGCACAGATGGCAGTCACCGACGTGTGCCCCGAGCGAGGATTCCTGCAAGGCCAGTTGGCACTCCTCACCCGGAGGCTCTGCACACTGGGATGTGCTGGTTCATGCCTGTAATCCTAGCACTTTGGGAGGCTGAGGCAGGCAGACTGCCGTCCTGTCTGAGCAACTGTCTCCAAAAAAACCCCCCAAAACAAAAAACAAACGGGCTAAGGATGCAACTTAGTGCAAAGGCCCTAGGTTCGATCCCTAATGGCACACACACAGAAAAGGACTTAGAATTTAGGAGCAGGACGCCAGTGTCAAGTGAGCTGCAGGATGTGGGGTGCAGATAAGACCGGAAAGCTTCCTACCTATTTAAATTACAACTTAGAGCAGGAGCAGTCAGGGTCTCCTGCCTTGACCGTATTTGGGAACTAAGTGACCCAAGGGCAGAGAAAGTCCATGCCACCAGCCAGGTCCGCTACCCTGTCTCATGTGGCAGAGAATGAGGCTGCCATGCGGGGAAGCCAACAGCTTAACATCTCCCCCACCTGCTGTGAGACCCCACGGGAAAACTCGCAGAGCCTGCTGGCAGTGGTGAGTGGCCCTGCCCTCAGAGGCCGAGGCGGGGTACGGAGTCCAAGGTCAGCCCAGGCCACAGGAGAACAAAGTCAGCCCAGACATGCAGAGACCCCGGCTCAGAAGGAAAGAAAGCAGCTACAAACTTCCTTTTTTGAGGTCTGTTGATGGTATTTCAAAAACAACCCTCCTGATAGATGTGAAAAAGTTGGGCCGGAATTTAAAATCTAAATATTAGTTAAAAAAAAAAACAAAAAACCAAAAAACCCAGGAACCCAAGATGCCGAGCTCTCATCTCATGTCCCCTCCTCTGATTCTGATAGAAGTCAAGTGTCTCCTTGACTTCTTCAAGTGCACAAAAATAGTTTCTAAAGGAAACCCAATCTAAGTTGATTTTTATGACTGATTAGGTCTTGCTTTAAAGAATAACATAGGGCTGGGGATTTAGTTCCATGGCATAAGCACCTGCCTGGCAAACTCGAGGTCATGAGTTCAATCCCTGGGAACAAACAACAAAAAAAAGTAACATTATGACTACAAAGCTTAGCTTAATGTAGTACTTTTTTTTCTAAAAACATCTTTTTTTTTTGTCTTTTTGAAACAGGGTCTCACCAGTTCAGGCTGGCCTTGGGTCACTTTGTAGCCCAGATGGGTCTTGAACTTCTAACAATGCTCCTGCCTCAGCCTCCCAAATGCTGGGATTACAGAGTGCGCTACCACACCCAGCTCTAAAAACGTTATTTTGAGAAAGTTACCCTGGATCATAAAGATTTCAGAATGGGGTTATATAAAACACTCTTATTCCATTGTGAATTTTTGTTTTTGAGACAGGGTCTCATACTGTGTAGTCCAGGCTGCTCTTGAACTCCACCTGTGTCAGCCTCCTGGGTGGCAGGATTACAGGCTGCACCACCATGACTGGCTTCCATTTGCAATTTTAATGCACATGTCTCTTGCTTGGGAAAATGTGCTGTTATGGTTGATGTACTGTGTCAATCTGAGAAGTCTAGAAGTCTAACTGAGGACTCGGCAGGGAGCCAGGGTTCTTACTTTGTAAACATCCTCAGCCTGTGCAAGAGGAGGGCAGGGAGATTTTGTGAGTGCTACATTGCCCTGGAGGGCAGGGGTGACCTGTGAACAGTGCAAGGGAGGAAGAGTGGCATGCTCTGCCCCACTTTGGCAGGCTGCTGCCTGAAGTGTTACCCCTCAGCCAGGCCACCCTGCCTTGGAGCAGCTGATTACGGACTGAAACCTCCACAAACAGTGAGCTAAACAAACCTTCCCTTCCTTCATTTTGGGAGTCCAGTATTTTGTCCCAGCAAGGAGAGAAAAGTAACCAAGACAATCACCACAAAAGGGGCTGGGGCACAGCTCAGTGGTAAAGCACACATGATGTGCTGAGTTTGAGCCTTAGCATTAAAAAGGGGAAAAATTCCATTCTAAAAATTCTCCAAACAGGGCTGGGGGTTTAGCTCAGTGGCATAAGCGCCTGTCTTGCAAGCAGGCAGGCAGGCAGTCGTGAGTTCGCTCCCCGGTACCGATAAAAAGGAAAAAGACCAAAAAAAAAAAGTAAGTTTCAAGACTTATCACATGCTACTTTATTCTCAAAAGAAAATGTCTCAAATGGTCAAATGGTCTGTCAGACTGAGAACTCCTGTACTGCTGTGGCTGCCCTGTTACTAAATTTAAGTGTTTTGAAATTCAGTTTACTGGCAAAAGTGGTATGTCACTGAGTACTAAGTTAAATAAACCGAGGCAGGGGCTGGGGATTTAGCTCAGTGGCATAAATGCCTGCCTGGCAAGTCCAAGGTTGTGAGTTTGATCCCTGGTACCAACCAAACAAACAAAAAATAAACCATGGCAGTTGAGGGAATGGCATGTACCAGCACGACAGGCTAAGGACTGCTAGACCAGGGTCTGTTCAAAGTGAGCCGGCTTCAGACACTTTCAGCAAATCGACAGCTGTTTACTAAATATTCCTCGGGGACAGGGTTCCCCCAAGAGCAGAAAATACATAAGGATACTGTCAGAGCCCCCTACAGGCACTGATCCCCAGCACAGGGGTTCACATGCCACCAGCTGTGTTTGCCGGGCAAACGTCTTAATTTCTCCAAGCCTCAGTTTCCCCCTCTGCAAATAGGGATGATAAAACCTGTCCTACAGTTAGTGGGGTCTGAATTAAAGAAAACAGTATCAAGAAGGCGTCTCTTATTAGATATCAGTAACCATTACCTCCTCCCTCATCAACCCCATGAAGGTAACGCACGTCAGAGGTGGGGATGGCACGAGAAGAGGGCAAGGTGTGCTGCGTGCCCATAAACCCCACTCTTGGGGGGCTGCCCAGAGGGTTGTGAGTTCAAAACCAGCCAGGGCTATGCAGCAACACCTTGTCTCAAAGGACCAAAACCGCAACCACAACCCAAACCCAAAGCCACATAACCGAGTCCAGCAGGCGGGAAGGGCGCCTACCGGCCAGCTGCCTGTCCTCCTCTGTCGCGGGCAGCACGGCAGCCTTGCTCTCGGGCAGGTATTTCTTGGTGATGGGTAGGGACAGCAGGCGGATGTGGCGGATGAGCGTGTGCCAGGGGTGGGCCCCGGCCAGTGTGGGCTCGGGCGCCAGCGGGCTGAAAGGCTGGATCACGAAGTAGGCGGCCAGCAGCACTAGGCCGAGCGTCAGGAGCGCCTAGAGGGAAGGCGGGCAAGGGTGAGGGTCAGCTCTGATCCCAGTGGACAGGAGGGGACGCCTGGGCACAGAGGAGCAGGCCTTTCCTGCTGTCTCTGTCGGCCTTCCCTAAGCCACCAAGGCATCAAAGTGAGAACTGTGAGGCCCGGAGGCTCCTAGTGGACCACAGTGGGCTGAGTCCACCACTTACAGCCACACAAATACAGCTCCATTACAAAGCCACAGCTTTCAGCTGGGCGCGCCTGGAAGCTGGGAGGCTGAGGCAGGAAGATCACTGAGAGCTTGAGGCCAGCCTGGGCTACAGAGTGGGTTCAAAGCCAGCCTGATACATAGCAAGACAGTGTCTCAAAAAGAAAAGAAAAGGAAAAAGAAAACCTAAGGCTCTACAGGAGGATGCTAGGGTGTGGGTTCTCCCCAAGCCTGGGCGACACCTTTGTACCTTATACACAGCGATGAGCACAGGGTACTGGGCCGGCCCCCTCTGGGGCTCGTTCTTTTCCAGTAGCTGCCTGATGAAATTCTCGATGGCCTTCTCTGACATGCCACACTGATGGCCGGTCTGTCGCACCAAGTCAACAGTCTCTGATAGTTTGTCATAAATGCTGAGTTCGTTAGCAGCAAAATCCATGTCTTCCAATTCGAAATCCCTTCAGGAAAGAAAAGGAACATCAGAGGAGGGCCGTCTCTTCAAAGTCCCTCCTCCTTGAAGGGCCTTCCTGTGACCGTCCCCAGCTGAAGGCATCAGAGCAGGGTTTGAAGACAAAGACTTTTATTAAACCCAGCGAGGATGCTGGCCACTGCCGTAACGGCAAGCCGTTGTATGTACAATGGTTTTTCATTATTACTTTTTATTTTGAGATGGTCCTGGCTATGTTACTAGGGCTGGTATCAAACGCTGGGAAACAAATGGTTTTCCTGCCTCGGCCTCCAGAGTTGCTGGGAACATAGGTGAGTACCACTGGCACTGCCAGTTTCCATACTAGTCCCAGCCCCTCATAGCTAAGGGCCGGCCAGAGTGTGGGAGGTCCCTGATGGGACTGGTAATTTTTTTGGGGTGGTGGTGCTGGGATTGAACCCAGGGCCTTGTGCACAAAACACAAGAGCTCTGCCACTGAGCCACATCCCCAGCTCTCCCCAGTGGGGCTGGGACTTTGGAAACCAATCACAGATTTGTTACTGGTTTTTTTTTTTTAATGTATGGACCTAGCCTTGAACTCACTTTGGAGCCCAGACTGGCCTTGATTTTACAGTGATTTTCCTGTCCCAGACTCTTAAGTGCTGGGATTACAGGAGCTGGGCATCATGCCCAGCTGCTATTGGTCATTTACAAAATAAAAATAAACACGCTATGGTTTGTGTGTGGGTCTCCCCAAAGCCTCACCTGGTTATGAGAGGTGGGCTTCTCAGAGGTGCCTGAATCAACAGTGTGTGACTGATCCGAGGTCTAGTGCTGGGAGTAAGGGTGCGATGCCTTACCTGCCCTGGGGTACACAAGGTCCAATAAACAGGGCAGACAGAGACTCGTTCTGTCCCTGTCTTTCTGACTTTCCCTGTTTCCTGCTACTTCTGCTGTCTCCCGATGCTCTGGCTGCCAGGAGCTGTTGCCCCTGTGCCATGTGCCACCCTGCCTGTGAGCCACATAAACCTTTCCTCCTTTAATTCCGGGTGTCAAGTATTTTGTCTCAGCAACGAGAGAAGTAAGACAGAGCAGAACGTGATAATGGTATCGACTGATGACTTCCTGGCAGTTCTACCAGACAGATCCGCTGTGGGAGATGAGCTGGCTCAGGAGCTGCAGCTGCCAGAGCCAGGATTCGGACAACACGGAAGCACTGGGCAGGCTGAGTCCTCATCCTTCCCCACAAGTACAGCATCGGGGGTGTGGTGGTGTTATCCCAGCACTGAGGAGGCTGAGGCAGGAGGACCTCTGTGGGTTCAAGGCCAGCCTGCACTACACAGTGAGACTGCCTGAAAACCAAAACAAGGAACATAATGCCAGACCTCAAAGGTCATTTTATTGGTGTCTTAGATACTTAAAAAAAACCTAAAATCTATATGAATTTCAAAATTCAGTTTGTGTTCTCACAGTAACTCACAGTAACTTCACAGCCACTTTGTTGGCTGGTTTGTTTTTGACACCTGGTCTCGCTATGTGGCCCAGGCTGGCCTCGAACTCAAGGCATAGATAGGTGGTGGCTGTGACATTCCGGGCTCCATGTTCCCTACCAGAGTGACATGACTGTTGTCCTCTGCCCTACAGCAGGCAGCTTCTCCTCACTCAAAGAGCACATAGTGATTTCTGAGAACAGAAGCGCTTGGGGAATAAAATACGTGAAATAAGTGCCCCAGAAGAGCCCAGTGGAAGGCGGCATTGCTCTCCCTCTCCTATTAAGGTGGATGTTTACAAAGAACTGGCTGAGGGGGAGGATGGATGTCTCAAGTGAGTTCAAGGCCAACCTGGGCCACACAGTGAGAACTTGTCTCTAAACAAAGAAATTAATAATAAAAATACGGGGCTGGGGATTTAGCTCAGCGGCGTAAGCACCTGCCTTGCAAGCAGGCGGTCGTGAGTTCGATCCCTGGTACCGATAAAAACGAAAGACAAAAAAAAAAAAAAAAATACAACCCAGGCCAAAGTGTTCAAAAAGGCCCCAGCACTTGGGAGGTGGAGGCAGGAGGATTGTGTGTTTGAGGCCAACCGAGGCTACAAAGTGAGAGTTCTGTCTCAAAAAACAAGTCAAAAAAAGAAAAACAAAACATTTCTCGAAAAAGATGCACAGATCATTAGGAAGTGGAGGAAAAGAAGCCATGTCACCAGCCATGAGAGAAAGGCAGGTCCAACATCACGTGAGACACCGCTTGTCCCACGGTGATGGCCTGAGGGGGGCAGGGAAGGGCCCCGGGTTGAACTGGCAGGGTTCGAGGTCACTGGCGAGTGCCCCGGGCTGAGCTTGGTGAGCGCCTTCAAGAGGCTCCGTGGTGCAGGCCACACTGAGACAGGGGCTGCAGGGTCCGTGCACAAGGCGGATGAAGCAAGGGGAGGCCGGGCTGGGACCCCAAGTTCCGGCCTCTCCTTTCTCCACCGCGGCCATCACCCTCTGCCCTCGGGCTGGCAGTGTCTGCTTACTGAAGGGGTGAGCAGGACTAGGACAATGCCCCGTGAGGCCAGCGCGCTCCAAGAAGGAGCACAGGCACAGGAGGGTACTCAGGGTAAGAAACTGAAGCAAATGCCCTGCACCCGCAGTGGTGGGTATCGGCAGCACTCTGGCAGCTGCTCGAGGGCTCAATCTCAGACCTCTGCTCGGGGTCCATTCCTCCGTGTGAACCCGGGAGAGCTGAGCTCGAGTCCACATTAAAGACCTGGGCATTGGAGCCCAGCGTGGGGGCCAAGCCTGGCATCCCTGCACTCTAGGAGGCTGAGGCAGGAGAACTACAAGTGTAAGGCCAGCCTGGGAAAGATCCTGGCTCCAAACTTTAAGATGCATGCAAAAGGGCTGGGGATATAGTTCCACGCAAGGGCCCTGGGTTCAATCTCCAGCGCCATAAAAGTTTTTTTAAATAAAAACTAAAAGTGGGCTGGGGATGTAGCTCAGTGTGAATGCCCTGGGTTCAACTCTCAGTACTACAAAAAAGGTGATACTACACAACTCTGCAAATATATTAAAAGTCACTGAAAAAAACAAAAATAAGAACAAAAGACGGAGGCTGGGGATTTAGCTCACTGGCATAAGCGCCTGCCTGGCAAGCGCAAGGTCATAAATTCAATCCCTGGCACCAAATAAACAAACACAGGTCACTGAGTCCTAGAATTTGGGGTTTTTTGAGACAGGGTCTCATATGTAGCCCCTTGATCCTCCTGCCTCAGCCTCCCAAGTGCTGGGATTACAGGCATGAACCACCAGCTCCTCCGATTCATGTTGTAATCACATACCCCCGGTGAACTCTAACAGATGTCACCGGGCACAAAGTGAGTCTGAGACGTGAACCAGGAGAGCCAGGGCTAGAGACCCCTACGGGAAGAGCGAAGTGCTGACTCGGTGCTTCCCACGGTTGGGTTCTGTGACCACTGAGCCCAAACTGTCCTTACAAACCGGAGGCAGGTTTAACAGCCACACAGAGGGACAGTCTGGCATCGGCTGTCCCTTATAAACCCGGAACGCGGCACCATGGCTACGCGCGGAGTGGGCGGCTGGACGACCCGTGGCCAGCGGACAGTTTACCTCCGGGAGGAAGGTCCGGCTCTGGTGGAGGCGAGCGCTGCCCCAGGGGGAGGTGCGGAGGCGCCGGCTTCTGAAACCTGCAAGGCACAGGCTGGTCACCGGCAGTTAGGACATCCCTGCACCTCGCATACAGATGGACAGGGCCCCGCCCTGCAGGGGGACCCATTCCGAGCCCCCCGGGGATGCCGGACTCAGTGCCGGGTCTATATGTTCGTTCTCCTGCATGCAGAGGTCTATGGTAAACTACAGTAAAGTATTAATAACAAAATACAACGATTCTAACCTTATAATCTAAAAAGGGTTTATGAATGAGGGTCTTGTTACCAGGAACTGAAAGCAAGGCCTTGCGCTTGCCAGGCAGGCACTTATGCCACTGAGCTCTATCCCTGGCCTCTTTTTCTTTTTTTAGATAACGTGGTGCCATGTAGTCCAGACTGAACTTGGGGCAATCCGCCTGCGTCAGCCTCCTGAGTTCTGAGTTTACAGGCACTGTGCTAACACACTCAGCACTGTATTTTCACTTTGTCCCACACCGGTTTCCAGTATTATGTTAACTATGCACTATGGCATGCATTCTTTAAAGTTGTCACTCTGTTCCATTCTATTTTATCTCATGAAATTAATAGAAAATACATTCTGCTAAAGGGGGAAAATGTTCCCTGGCATGTAATAAAAATTATTAGGACAAGTTAAAGGGAAAAACAATAAAACGTTAAAATGATTCATATACAATTACATATATAAATAATAATTTAAAAGTGCACTAAGTGCTTAAAGTTAAAGCAAGGGACTGGGGATTTAGCTCAGCAGCATAAGTGCTTGCCTGGCAAGCTCGAGGTCGTGAGTTCAATCCCTGGTGCCAAGAAAAGACAAGACAAAAAAAAAGCAAGCCGGGGCTGGTGATGCACAATTGTGATCAGGAGGCCGAGGCAGGAGGATCACTGTGAATTCAAGGCCAACCTGGGCTAGAGTAGTGAATTCAAGCCCAGCCCATATTGCATAGTTGGATCCTGTCTCAAAAACAAACAAAAAAATCACAGTTCAGAGAATTTCACTGTTTCCCCACTTTATCATCCTTTGAATTTTTTTCACACCAGCCCACCATCTCAGCTGCAGACGCAATTTCTGTGCCTTTCCAAGCCCATCAGCATGGAGCTCCTAGGAGGCACGGTATTCTCTGTAGGGTTCATCAATCCCATTAAAACCGTAATTCTCTCCCACTGCCCAGTATTCAGACCATGGTCAAATTTCCCTAACAAGATCTTTTCAAAGATCCAGGATCCACCCAGCGATCTCATACCACATTCTCCTGCGGTGTCTCTCTCATCTACTTAATCTACAGTAAACGGTGGGGGTGCTTTGATTTTTTAAGGCTGACACTTTTGAAGGAGTCTCCACAGTTCTACACTTACCTCGATCTGCTCCTACCCTCAGCTCCTCCAGGTCCTACTATTAAAAAGTAAGCAGCAGCCTTCCCCTCTGTGGGTGCAGGCCTGCCTTCTCCCTCCCTGGAGTCCTGTCCTCAGCCCTGCCCCCACTGACCCGCTGGAGTCCTTCCTGTGTCGGCCCGCACTCTAGCAGCGCTGCTGAGGGTAGCCGTGGCTTCCAGGTGCGTTTGCATTATTTCCTTATCTGATCTCCTTGGCAGCTGCCACTGGGGCCCGGTGCCCAGTCCCGAGAGCTCTCAAGCCTTGGCATAACCCTCTTGCTCCCTCACCAGTGCTGGCGCACCCCGACTGCCCTGGACTCTCTTCCCACCCCTTCCAGGTCTCTAACCACCGGGTCTCCCTCCCGGTCATGCCTCAGGGTCCACCCTTTATCTACCTGCCCACTGACCCACTGGACGCTGCCGCTTCCTAGTGCCGGCCTGCCATCTGTCCACAGCTGGACTCTTATTTCCCCCTTCTGACCCGTTCCTCCTCCGGTATTCCTCTTCATGGGAACACTCCAAATGTTCTCCAAATTTAACAACGCTCCCCCAGCCGCCACTCAAAGGATCGCTAAGTCCTCTCCATCCTCACGTCCACCTCTTTCCCACGCCACACCAAGGGCCAGGGGAGGGCTCTCCACAGCTCTTCTGCGGGCTACTACACAGCAATTCACCTCTGCCTTCTGCCCACCTTCTCTGGCTGCCACCCACTACCTAGCTGTCCTGAAACACACACCAGTCACACTGAACACCTTCAAACAGGCCTGCCCTCTGCTGGGCACACGTGGACACTGGCCTTGGAATGAGTAAGAGCTGGGTACAAATCCTGGGTTTTTCCACATACAGAACAGCCCCAATACATACTACGGAGCCTAAGCCTGTAAAAGGATTATAAATGATATATATATAAAATACTTATTCCAGTATCAGGCATATTAAATATTCAGTAACTGTTACAAGATAAAGTCCAAGCTACGGGTGGTAGTGCCCTCCTGTAATCCAGTACTTGAGAGGCTGAGGCAGGAAGATCCCCATGAGTCTAAGGCCAACCTGGGCTACACAGTGAGCTCAGTGCCAACGTGAACTGCATATTGAGACCATCTCCCTTTCACAAGTACAATTTCCTTGGCCTCACACAGCTAGCTAGTCCCGTTTCATCCAGTAAGTGAATTTTGTGCGACTTCAGCCTCGATTCTGCCTTGTTTTTTTGAGGCAAGGTCTCCCTGTGTAGCCCCTGCTGGCCTCGCACTTGGGTGACCCTGCTGCCTCAGCCTCCTGAGTGCTGGGATTACAGGCGTGTGCCACCATGCCCTGCTTACACTCAGTTCTGATTTTGCCTTTTGCCCTTTCCGCCACTCTGTCACTTTGTATTACATGTTTCCCTGCCTCCCAGCTGTTTCTTGAAGGCAGAGATAAATGAAGGAAATAACACATAAAACAAAGACTAGACTTGGAAATTCCCTTCAGACACAGAACCTGACCAGATAAACAAATTTATACAAAGTACTTAAGTTTGTGGAGAACTGATCATTCTGCTGACAGTCATTGAATGTAACTGACAGTTTATTCGTTTCCTTGTCATTTATTCATTCATCTTTAATGCATTAACCCCTTGAGGGCTTGGTGGAGGTTAGGCACCTAGCAGCTGGACCTCCTTTACACGTCCTAAAGCAGCTGTGGGGAGCTGGGATCCAAACTGGGTCTTGAAAAATGTCCAAGGCTCAAAGAGTCCTAAGGGACAAACAGGGCCTCTTTCTGGCATGCAAGTCGGACTATGTGAACTTTCACTATGTGAACTTGCAAGGCAGCAGAGATGAACTCAGCAATTTTTTTTTGAGGCACCCTGTTCCTTCCTGGGAACCGCGACTCCTCAAAAACAAATGTACTAAAGGAGCAATGTCCATAGACCATTCCAGTGTGGAAACTGCCCAATGGGAAATAAGGTCAGCACACTAGGGAGAGGAGGGCAGTCTCTATTGTAAAGTGATTGATTGGTGATGGACTTATTTTGAGACAGGGTCTAGCTCCTTAATTCAGGCTGGCCTCGAACTCGCAAAGTTTCTCCTGCCTCAGCCTCTTGCGTGCCTGGATTACAGCCATGTGCCAAGATGACCGACTCCTGGTTATCTAATTTAAAAGTAATATATGTTTGAATACCAAGGCTCTGCAGGCACTTAGATCAGAAATAATATGGCCTGCAGGTTCAGGTCTTAAAAACACTACGGGAACACAACCAGGAGACTTTCCTTGTGCTACAAGGCGGTTACAAAAAAAGCAGCTCATCTGCTCGCGCGGAAGCGCACCAAGAAATGCAAAATGCCAGGTTGTGTCACGTAGTAAGTGCACACTCAGAAAAATGGATCCGTCCCAAGGGCAGTGAAAGCTGGACCTCGCTAGCACCGCGAATGCTGGGGATGCTCCTGTGACGCTAGAGACACGGGTTCAGGCGGAGTCGAGCTCCTTTTTTTTCCCTTCTCGGCGGTGCCAAGGAACCAGAGTTCGGTCTCAAGGGAGTCGACCCCAGGGGAGCAGCGGGGGAGGCTGTCAGCAAAAGGCGAGGGGTCAGCACCGAGGTGAGAGGTGGCGGTAGCGGCGAGGGAGGGGCTGCGCGAGGATGTCTCGGACCTGACCGGCGGCGAGACTGTCACGGGGCGGCCTCCCCCCTCCCGGCCTCGGGGCCCATTCACTCACATGCGGGCCCGCGCCCCCTCGGGCTCCTCCCGCCTCGGGGACACCAAGCCGCCCGGCGAGGAGGGGTGGGCCGACAACTTCCTGCTTCCGGGAGCGCAACCCGGAAACAGTTTCTACGCCACAAGCGAGCCCTGCGTCTCTCCACCCCTCCCCTCCCTGCTCTTGACCACAGAACACAAAACACCGGACGTCACGCTGCCTGGGGGAACTCTCGCGAGATCTGGGGAACGCGGGCTCTTGCTCCCCCTGGCGTTGGTCTCGCGCAGCGGCGCGTTGAAAACCGGATGGAACCAAACTTTACAGCTGAACTGATTGAGTTGAGACCTATTAAGACCCCTCTTCCGTTGCAGGCAGTGTACTGGCATTCAAGCATAGGAGCCGGAGGGACACGGTAGTGGAAGGCATCGCTTTCTGTCTGGCAGTTAAAAGCCAGGGAGAAAGACAAGCCAGTGAATCACTCTCATTCACACCTTCGTTAGCATTTATTGAGCGCTTGCTATAGAAAGCCCTTCTGGAGCTGGTCGCCACCCAGAAAAGTCCACATTTGTTTCTGGTTTTTTGTTTTTTTTGTTTTTTTTTTTTTTTGGTCTTTTTGAGACAGGGCCTCGCTATGCAGTTCGGGCTGGCTTTGAGCTCACTTTGTAGCCCAGGCTGGTCTGGAACTTGCGATGATCCTCCTGCTCAGCCTCTGGATTTTGGGATTACAGGCATATGCCACCAAGCCTGGCTAAAAGTTCATATTTGTAATGCCATGGAAAAGTTATTGGAATTCTAATAAATTAATTCCAATCTGTCACTTCCAATGCATGGTGCAATGCATGGTGAGAATAAAAGCCCTAAGGCATATTTGTAGGCGTGGGGAGCCAAGGGGCCCTAATCCAACCAGAACAATGGCTAACTGGAACAAAGGCCTCAACCCAGGCTCAACCGGGATTTGATTAACGTGTGAAGAGGGGAGTGGCTCAGGAGTGAGTGAGTGAGAGAAAGGCAGGAACTCCTTGAGAGCTGTGAGCTGGGCTAGGTAGGCGGCCTGAAATCACCTCAGCAATATGGAGAGAGAGAGAGAGAGAGAGAGAGAGAGAGAGAGAGAGAGAATAATCTGCATAGCACAGATTGCAGCAGTATCTAGTGTTGTGGGGTCAGTGCTCCTGTTTTGATGTGTAATTTTCATGCCCTGAGAGGTCACATCCTGTCTTCTCGAAGCTCATTCTCAGCGGATAGTGTGGCATCTCTCTACCTGGAAGCCACACAGTGGTAGTGGGCAGCACTGACCTGTGGCCTTGATTTAATGACCATGTATCAGCATGTAGGTTAGACCCATCAGCATTGCTTAAAGTTAATCAAGGGGATAAAGACAAAACTTAGCCAGTTCTGCACGTATCCATACACAGAAACAGGGCCAGACTCTGTCCTATTCTGTCCATAGCGCCAAAGCTCCTGTGTCCCCTTAAGTGATCTGCATGCCTGTAACCCATCAGTCTGGGAGTCTGAGGCAGGAAGACCCAAATTTGAATCCGCCCTGGGAAATTTAGTAATTTAGCCAGGTCATCTCAAAATAAAAATAAAGCCAGGCGTGGTGGCGCACACTTGTGATGCTAGCACTTGAGAGGCTGAGGCAGGAGGATCATTGTGAATTCAAAACCAGCCTGGGTTACACAGTGAGTTCCAGACCAGCCCAAACTGCTTAGTGAGACCCTGTCTCAAAAAGACAGAAATAAATAAATAAATAAAAGCAGAACTGAGAATGAAAATTTGAACACTTTTAAAGCCAGTATCACAAAGAAGGTGTCTAACTGGCAAACATACTCATAAAAAAAGCATTCAACTTCATCACTCATTATTTGTAAGAGAAATGACTGAGCTAGCCCTGTGCAGGCTTCAGAATTCCTGAAATGGGAAAAACGCAAGGCCAAGCATTAGCCAGGAGGCACAGCCATACCAGCCTCCCCTGGGCTCCTGGAAGGTGTGTGCATTGCTACGCCAGGCTGGCACACTGTGGTTTAACTACTGAGTTACACTCCACGCTGTCTGTGACCCAGGCATTCTGCCCCCAGGCTGACACCGGGACACTGAGAGATACTCATTGCAGCCCGAGCTGTTTGATGCAGGATCCAGAAACATCACACATCGCAGATGGCCACCAACAACAGATTATATAAATACACTGTATCTAAGTCATCAGATAGCAGATGGGGGTCTGAAGAAGTACCCCAAAAGGAGAGGGTGACTTCACCTCACTCGGTGGGTTCTTGATTTACTGTTTCAGAAAAGCCTTTCAGCAGGCAGTGAGATATAGGTAAATGGGTGCAACTCAAGCCCATACTCATAAGTGGAACAAGTCGGACTCCCGTGTGTAAACCTCGTATTGTCTCCCTAGTGTGAGAAAGTGAAACAGCAAAAAATGTACAATAGATACTGTGAAATGGGGAGAAACTGCTCAAAAGGAAAGAGAAACTGGGATGTGAGAGGAGAAAAGAAGGAAGGAAAAAGCAAAAAAAAAAAAAATATATATATATATATATGCAACATAGCTAAGATTTTTTTTTAATCTTTTTATCAGTACCAGGGATCAAACTCACGACCACCTGCTTGCAAGGCAGGTGCTTATGCCGCTGAGCTAAGTCCCCAGCCCCCATAGTTAAGCTTGTTATACTATTAATTGCCTGTAGTTCATTGAAAAGAAAGGTTTGCGCTAATACTATTTGGACAATTACATGCTTATATCTCATACTCAGTAATTTAAAGACAACAATATGAAATGTATTAGCCATTGCTATTCTCCTACTGTTTTGAAATTTTCTTTTTATTTTTTTCTCTTTAAAATAAAATTTAAGAAATCAATTAACCCAACACATTTAGGTCTATTAAGGAACCTGTTCTCTTCAATCCTTTTTGTCTGCCTTGGAGGCAATACTACACTGTGTGTTGATTATTATAAACACATATAAATTCTGGAAATGCATGTTAGTCTTCCAAACTTTTTCTTGCTTTTCAAAATTGTCTTAATGATTTCAAGTATTTTGGATTTTCCTATCAATTTTAGAAAAGCCTGCCAATTTAAAAAAAACCTAGAATTTTCATTAAACTATTAGTTCAGCTTTTGGAAAATTGTTATCTTCAAGTGTTTCACTTTAAAATGTATTTTTTCGAAGTCTTCAATTTCTCCATAATGTTTTCTAGTTTTTTGTATATAGGTCTGGTTTGTGATGAGCTTTATTGATCTTTCATATTTTAATACTCTTGTAAACAATGTGTTTTACTTTTCTTTGACACCATGAAGTAGAAATACAATTGCTTTTCAAAAACATTTTTTTTTTTTTTTGTCTTTTTCCTTTTTATTGGTACCGGGGATTGAACTCATGACTGCCTGCTTGCAAGGCAGGCGCTTATGCCGCTGAGCTAAATCCCAGCCTCCAATAAACATTTATTAGTTAAAAAAAAAAAAAAAAAAGGCAGTGAGAGGCATAGGCAGTTTTATGAGGTAAAATCAAAAAAGTACACCCCGAACGGGAAAGAGTGGGGGTGCTGGAGGGCGAGGTGCACTGTGGCCTGGGCTCGGTGTGTCCTCCAGAGCTCTGGACGGTATGTTTCCAGTTATTTATTGGTTACCCAGTGTCTGTTAGAGTATCTGTTAGCGAGCAAAAATTAATCATCAACTTGGTTGGAACACAAATGTAGGATGTATTTAGACAGATGTTTAGACAGATGGTGCCTAATTCATAGTGCATTGTCTCTGAGAATGGAAGACTTTGGCATTTGTGGGTTTATGGTACAGGAGAACAAACTCAGGCGCAGTGTGCACCGTGCAGCATCCTTAAGACTCTCGGGAACTGAGAAGGAAGAGCCTGGTCCGCGGTGAGACAGCGCTGCGGCCTTGGGTAACTGATTAGGTCAGGAAGCCGCAGTTCACTCTGGCTTCCTCCAGATGACAGCTGCCTCACAGGAGCCCGTGCCGTCTCCTTGCTGCCGGTCTGGATTTCCTGTCTTCTCTCAGAACTTCATGCCCAGAGCAATGCAACACGCCCACTGCACACCCACACGCGATGGATCTCACAGGCGTAAAGTTAATTAAGCAAAAGAAACCATAAGCCAAAGGGGGCGTCTGTTAAGACCCTATATTTACATCATCTGGCTCATCCTCCTTCAAGACTGAGAACATCAAGATGACAGATTTAAGGGACCAAACAGCATTGCCCGAAACCATCTGGGATTCCAGCACAGCCTCATAAAACTGATATGTGCCAAGCAGAAATATGGAGCCCACACTGTCCCATCCAGCAACAAGGGCTTTTCCAGAACCATCCTGCAAAATCAAACTGACGGCACGACGCAGCAGACCCCAGCCCACCTCCGGAATTCTCTAAAAACCAGCCTTGTCCCTCTGTTTGCAGATACCTTTGCTCTCCTCCGTCAGGGCTGTGTTCCCTGTAGCTCCTTCCCATTTTTTCTAACTGCCTGCTAAATCTGGCTTTTTTTTTTTTTTTGTCTTTTTCCTTTTTATTGGTACCAGGGGATCAAACTCACGGACTGCCTGCTTGCAAGGCAGGCACTTATGCCGCTGAGCTAAATCCCCAGCCCTGCTAAATCTGTTTTCACGCTGGTTTGAGCGTATATTCTTATGAAGTTAATCCTAACCTGCTGAGACCCCTACCTAGTAGAGTTTAAACAGCACGTAATTATGAAAGAATCCTGAGTTTTGGGGGCTGGGGATTTGGCTCAGCGGCATAAGCACCTGCCTTGCAAGCAGGTAGTTGTGAGTTCGATCCCTGGTACCAAAAAAAAAAAAAAAAAAAGAATCCCGCGTTTCTTTTGCCCATACCCAAATCCTATATGCAAGAGGCAGCAACACTTTGGACACCACAAGTTTTAGTGTATTGCTGTATTTGTTCCAGTCTGTGACTCACTAAAACAGCTCTTGATAAACCTAGTATTTGAAAGGTACAACTTCTGTGGTTTGGAAGATTTTATAACAATTACATCCGCTGAATGGTCCGTCCCGGTAGCTACCAGAGGAAGAAAGAACTGACATGAAACCCCAGGGGTTATGTAGCTGGGCCAGGGGCACTTTTTAAGTATTCCCCATTTATCCATCTCCTTATTCCAAGGTGAGAAACGGAAGCATGTTCTCGTGCCTTTATTGGATGTTCATCTCTCTCCATGTTATTCTTAAATTGAAGTTTCTAGATCAATTTTTTTTTTTTAACCAGGGATCAAACTCATGACCTTGCACTTACCAGGCAGGCGCTTATACCACTGAGCTAAATCCCTGGCTGAAGTCTCTGTTTAGTAGCATTTCCACACTATTTGCAATTCTATGATTTTTGCATACAGTGCAGACTGTATAGAAGCTGTGACTAAAATGGTTCCACGTATCATAACATACTTTGAGAAGAAAAGCCCACAATTCTTCTGGGTGGTTTCCAGTCCTTTTATTTTGGTTTCTTTCTTAAAAATTCAAGGGTTTCAGCTGGGCGTGGTGGCTCATACCTGTAATCCCAGCACTCGGGAGGTTGAGGCAGGAGGATTGTTGCGAGTTTGAGACCAGCTTGGGCTACACAGTGAGCTCAAGGCCAGCCTGAACTGCATAGTGAGACCCCATCTCAAAAAGACAAAAAAAGAAAAAAATTCAAGGGTTCCATGTGCTTAAAGAAAGGACCCATTTAATAATAAGCTTACCTGTTCTGAGCTGGAAACTGGAAACTTCTGAAACTCAGGAAATAGTTTCTGACAATGTTTTAAATGCTCAAATATTAAAAAAAATGACAAAATATATAAAAATGACCAAAATAATTTGTACTGTTTTTTTCAAATGTTTTTCCTAAATGCTTCCTGTGCAGTGAGGTGAAGTTTGATGGTATATTTCTGTGTAGTGGTGATATACTGCTTATTCTTATTTACAAATAAAGAAAACAGAGCTGGACATGGTGGTGCACTCCTGTAATCCCAGCACTCGGGAGGCTGAGGCACGAGGATTGTTGCAAGTTCGAGACCAGCCTGGGTTACAAAGTGAGCCCAAGGTCAACCTGAACTACACAGTGAGACCCTGTCTCAAAAAGGCCAACAAACAAAAAACAGATTTAAATGTCTATGTGATCAAAAGGGTGTCATTTAAAAGATTAAGTTCATATAGAGTGTGTATTAATGGTGCTTATTTTATTATTTTATTTTATTTTTGGTACTGGGGATCAAACAGCCTCCTGCTTGACAATGGTGCTTACTTTAAAAATGTAATTCGTTTATAGTGTTACTAAACAGATTTGAATAGATAATACTTTACAGAATGTAACAGAGAAACAAACGAGGCTGACAGACATCTGCACCCTCAGGAGCCTTTTATACCTTCATGTTCCACGATGACAGTTTATTATTTTCCTTAAGGTTGAACAGTTGGCTTTTAGGGTCCAAATGATGAACCTATTAATAATAAAGAATTAAATTAACCTTGAATTAAATTAACATCTCATTCAGATGTAACACTGCAGCTATTAGAGAATATATTATAAAATTTTTAGAGCATGTCAGAAACAACATTTTTCTAATTGTGCTACAAAGGAAATGTAATTTTGCTGTTAATTCTTGTACATTTTACTGAAAATGTTTGTAATTTTGCTTTTAAAATTTCTTATGGAGCTATTTGCAGATCATACACTTAATTTAATAAAATATTTTAGCCACACATGCAAAAGATTGCTTTGTAGAGTAAAAGATTGTTTCTAAAAACTGCAAGTTCTGGGTAACTCATACACACAAAGTTTCCTTATTAAATAGCATCACTCTAGTGTCTTTCTGTTTGTTTCTTCTCTTCCGACCTCGTCCAATTGCGGGACTGCTCCTAATTCGTCCACGCCGGGCGTGGTGGTGCATGCCTATAATCCTAGCAAGGGGTCCCAGCACTCGGAGGCTGAGGCAGGAGGATCGTTGAAAGTTCCAGACCAGCTTGGATTACAAAGCCAGCTAAAGGCCAGCCTGAACTGCATAACGAGACACCGTCTCAAAAAGACAATTAAAAAAAAAAAAATCCTAGCACTGGGGAGGCTGAGGCAGGAGGATCAGTGCGAGTTCAAGGCCAGCCTTGGCTCATAGTGAGTTCAAGCCGTCTTAACTACTTCAGGCTGCCTCAAAACAAACAAACAAATCCGTCCAATCACAGTGAAGATTTGTGTTCCCGCCTTCCGTGCCTAAACCAGCCAATCGGGTCGTCCGGCAAGTGGCGGGCTCCACATTCATCGATATCCTGTAAGGAATTTTGCACTTTCTTCTGTCCTAGTGTTCAGCTTCTTCTAGGCCCACACCTCAGCTTCTCCGCCGTGGAAGAAGCCTCCATCCTCTTCTTGTCCCAGTTTCCCGCCTCCATTCCTGGACTCCGGAGAGTTGATCGGCGGGGACCGGAAGTGTGCGCCGCAGTGACGGATCCCCCGCGCACCGCCGCCGGAAGTAGCTGCTGCTTGCGGAGGGTTCCGTCGGCGTGGTCATGGCTGCGATTCCCCCAGACTCCTGGCAGCCGCCCAACGTTTACTTGGAGACCAGGTGAGGGGGTCGGACCTGTGGGGCTGGGCTGGGGCGATGCGGGGCCGGGATTCGCTCGGCCTGGGTTTGGCGCGCTGCTCCGAGAAGCCAGGGTCCACGTGGAGCGGCAGCCGGGGATCCAGCCACCGCTGTCGCGATCATCCTCGTCGCCCACCTCGTTCATTCATTCACTCAACAAACATTCACTGAGTGAGTCGACCGCCACGTACAGGAGAGCTGAATCTTGAGGACGCAGAGGTGAATAAAACCACAGCGCCCTGCCTCTGGAGACTGATACTCAAATATTACAGTTATATCACAGATAACTGCGAAATTACAGGGAAAAGTCACCGAAGAGTCACGTGATAGCGACGTAACTAAAGGGCACGTTGATAGGACCGTGCCATCACTTAATTTAATCCAATCCTTCTGGCAACTTTTATCATCAAGTGTTAGCGGGGAGGTGTCAGATTCTACAGATTAACAGGCTGGTGAGTGGGGGGAGCCCTGCTTGGAGCCTGGTCAGCCTGTCTCACAAGCAGGGTCTCCAGCTCCGCTCATCCCCGCGCCTCTTAAATTGGTCTTCCTGAAGCAGGGCAGCGGGGTCCTGCTCAAGACCTTACATGGCTGCTACGATGGTGTAGCGTTAAAACTGCAGTTTGACATGCGGGGGGGGGGCTTCCTTCCTTATTTCCTCCCTTCCTCTGTCCCTTTCTGCGCTTTCCTCCTGCTTTTCAGCCACAGCACAGAGTTCTCAAGCTGTTTCCGCTCTAGCCATCCTCTGCCTCCTTCTCTGTTTCTTTCTTTTCCTTTATTTTGTTGTGTTTTTTGAGACAGGGTCTTGCTGTGCAGTTCAGGCTGGCCTTGAGCTCACATTGTAACCCTGGCCGGTCTCAAACTCACAGTAATCCTCCTGCCTCAGCCTCCTGACCGCCTCACTTTCTTTTAATGCAAAATACCTATCTTCAGTTCCCTTCCACCCTGGGGACAAAGCCAGCCTGAGCTACATAGCGAGACTGTGTCTCAAAAAACGAAGCAATAGAGAAGCAGAACAGTCCCGCCGTGCCTGGGGCCGTGACCTTGCTCCTGACCGGGCTGTGCTGTCCCCTGCCTGCAGCATGGGAATCATCGTGCTGGAGCTGTACTGGAAGCACGCGCCCAAGACCTGTAAGAACTTCGCCGAGTTGGCCCGGCGTGGCTATTACAACGGCACCAAATTCCACAGAATCATCAAGGACTTCATGATCCAGGGAGGTGACCCAACGGGGACAGGTACGTCTCACTGTCTCCTGACTGGTGAGGAGGTGGCCAGAGTGCTGTTTGCCGCACAACCTGGACCTAAGTGACTTGATTCCAGTGGCGTCTCCTACCCACTGACACATGCAAGTGGGGAATTCGGAAAGGAATCCTGATCCCTCCTGATGGCTTTTCATGTCTTTTGTGTTTCGTTCACTAAGAGCGAATAACATTTGCCAGCATTGTGGTGATACATAGTGTAGTTGGAGTAGAAGTGGAAAAAATATTCTCAACATTTTGGAAAGAATACAATGCTGAATACTGAAGCTGAGTGTGGCGGTGCACATCCATAATCGCAGCACTCTGGGAGGCTGAGGCAGGAGGATCAAAAATTCAAATCCAGCTTAGGTAATTTAGGGACTTAGCAAAAATACAAATTAAAAAGAAGGGCTGAAGATGTTGCTCTGTGTGAAGCCCTGGGTTCAGTCTCTCTCACCACCAAAAACAAACCACACCAAAGCCAAACGCAAATACTGTGCACCTGCTTTGTGTCCGATGGTTTTCTAAGCCCTAGGGATGTAGCTATGGAGAGACAAAATTCCTGCCCGTGGTGAAGTGGGGACCATGCAGGATAGAGAGGCGTGGGAAGATCAGAGAAGTCTCTCTGAGATGTTGCAGGGTTCTGGACGCAGACAGGGTGAACTCTGAGACCCAGGGCACTGAGAGGTCGGGGCCTCTGTGGACCTGACCGTGTTGGGGACATTGGGTTTTATTCTGAGCAAAGGGGCCATCGTTGAGTTTTTTTTTTTTTTTTTTTTGTCTTTTTCCTTTTTATCGGTACCGGGGATCGAACTCACGACTGCCTGCTTGCAAGGCAGGCGCTTATGCTGCTGAGCTAAATCTCCAGCCCCCATCATTGAGTTTTGAGTAAAGGAAAGGTGTGATCTGACCAGTGCTGTGTGAAGGTCCCTCTGGCCACTTCTTGGAGAATAAACAGAAGGACAAGAGTGAGTCCTGGAGCGGGGCGTGATGGCACACTCGTGTAATCCCAGTACTCAGGAGGCTGAGGTAGGAGGACTGTTGCGAGTTCAAGACCAGCCTGAACTGCATAGCAAGACCCTGTCTCAAAAAAAAAAAAGAAAGAAAGAAAGAAAGAAATGGCCCTGGGATTGGCCTCTGTAACCGTCCAGTCTGGAGGTGATGGAGTCGGACCAGGCTGGGAATCGGGAGGTGGTGAGGAGGGGCTGGCTGGCAGCCTACGCCCGGGGTCTGCAGTGGCAGATTGGACAGCCAAGAGGCAGAAATGGTCCCGTGAGACTGCCAGTTTCCTAGGCGACCAGCGAGATGGGGAGGCGCATGTGGGGTTTGGAGGGAGGAGAGGAGGGTCTGGCCTAGGCCCTGTGACCTCGGAAGGTCACTGAGGAAGTGGCTGTGTGGGAGCCCGGAGCCGCAGGGTGGGCCCTGAGTGGAGATGGGGGCTCTGGGATCCTGGGTTCCTGCGTGGCGCTTCCTTGGCCACGCTGTCAGGGTGCTTGCTGGACAGCCAGCCCTTGCTTCTCAGGTGGCTGCTGTTCTGCTGATTCCCGCTCTGGGCTTTAGGCAGGGGAGCTGTCTCTCCTGTGGAATCTTCTTGCCCTTTTCTTGGTGTTCTCAGGTTTGGGGGTTGGTTTTGTTCTGTTTTTGTTGTCCTGAGGGTTCCACCTGGGCTTGAACCCAGGGCCTTCGTCCTGAGCTACATCCCTGGACCTTTTTCTTTTTTCTTTTGAAACAGGGTCCTGTTAAGTCATTCAGTGCTCCAGGCTGGCTTACATTTGTGATCTTCCCGCCTCAGCCTGCCAGAAGGCCGGGATTAGAGAGGCGTGTACTGCCCAGTGTGTCTGGCTTCGCCGTTTCTCTTTATGACCAGGGGAGCTTAGTTTCTTTAATGTGGATGGATGCATCATAGAATCCAAGATAGATAAAAAATGGGGCAAAAACCAGGAAGTGGAGCTTCCAGAGTTTCTCCCACAGCTGGCTTATCCTGCCACCTCCCACTTCTCAGAAGGGCCAGCGATCATGTTTGCTGGGTCCCATTCTGGGCATCCATGTCAGAGAGCAGCTGGTTAGATGGAAGTGACCAGAGAACGGGGTAGACTGTAAATACTGCTGTTTTAAAATGGAAGTTCTGTTTAGCTTTGAGTAAATTCATCCGGGAAACTGCCTGCCTGTGATGAAGGATGGGGCAGTTAGCACTTTTAAAGTTTAACTTTAAAAACTTTTAACTTTATTTTTTTATGGCGCTGGGGATCAGACCCAGTGTACATGCTAGGGATGCTCTACCGCTGGGCCGTACTACCCACCCTGTTGTTTGTTGTTAGTTTTGTTTTTGTCTGTTTACTGTACTGGGGGCTGAATCTGGGTTTGTTCTGGGCTACACCCCCAACCCTTTTGAATTTCTTGTTTTGAAACAGGATCTTTTTTTTTTTTTTTTTCCTGTCTTTTTCCTTTTTATCGGTACTGGGGATTGAACTCACGACTGCCTGCTTGCAAGGCAGGTGCTTATGCCGCTGAGCTAAACCCCCAGCCCCTGAAACAGGATCTTTTTAAGTTACCCAGCTTGGCCTCAGATTTGCAGTCCTCCTGCCTCAGCCTCTCGGGGTTACACGGGGCATATGCATTGCTCCTGACAGTTTACCTTTTTTTGGCTTTTTGGAACAGGGTCTCGCTGTGTAGTTCAGGCCGGCCTTGAGCTCACTCTGTAGCCCAGGCTGGCTTTGAACTTGCAGTGATCCTCCTGCCTCACCTTCCAGAGTGCTGGGATTACAGGCGTGCACCACCACGTCCAACAATTTTACTTTTTTTGTTCTGTGCTCTTAACTCAGGGTTACTCACACCTCCTTATGCCCTTAAATGCTAGAAGGCGGGATTTCAGGGGGGCTGGTGGGGTTGCATTTGTGAACTGCCCTGTGGGGGATTTTGGCCACGCCAGAGGTGGGGTCCCCCGGATGTCATTGGTCCCTCAGATGTTAGACAGCTCCGCCCCATCGCCCCCAGTTTAAGTGTAGTTTTGGGAAATCCTGTGGCCAGACTTCAGCCTTCCTTGAATTTATGGAAAATTTAAAAGTCATTGTTTCTGAATCTCTGGTGATATGCATCAGATTTGCTATTTCAGGAAACTAATTTTCCTTTGTCTCGTCATCTTTGCCTTCCGTGTTGATTGCATCTCTTCTGATTGGAGCACGACAAGGTTTTTCCTTTCTCCCCTGAGGAACCTCAGCCCTCCTTCCTGCCCGACTCCGTTTTTGGCTGTGTCTGTTCTGCTCTTCGATGCTCTGACTTATGTGTCAGCTCTTTATTGGTGTCGCGGGTCTCGGCTGATGCCCTCAGCGCCCAGTCTTCTCCCCGTATTCCCTGGTTTTTCTCTTGCCTTTGAGCTTTGCTTCACTAGACTCTCATCTCTGTAGAATCGCTTGTGTCTGGAGCCACGGAGAAGGCACCGCTTAGGTTTATGTTTCCCCCACGCGAAGGTGTTGGTTTGTTTTTGAGACCGGGTCTCACTGTCCAGTCCAGGCTGGCCTTGAGCTCACTGTGGAGCTCAGGCTGGCCTGGAGCTTGCAGCGATCCTCCTGCCTCAGCCTCCCGAGTGCTGGGATTACAGGCACCAGCCTCAGGTCTGGTGGTCTGAGGTCATTTCCTCCCTTCCCTCCTCTCTGTCAGGCACAGGGTCGTGGTGTCCCCATGTCATTCTCCTCGCCTTTGTGGGCCCATTGTGTCCCCACTCAAAGGCGAGGTTACTCTCTCCCTTTTATTCTAGCCTGGAAAGAAGCAAGTTGGGGTCCCCTTTGAGGGGACCAGCCACTGCGCATCTCCCCGGGACCCCTAAACTGGGTCTCAGGACCCCTCTAGCTGCCATACTGACCGTCCAGCCCCATGCAGGCCCCGCGCCACCCCCCAGTGTGACCTGGTGCCTGGAAGTTCGGCGGCCCTGGTTGCCGCCCTGTAGCCCCGGCCCCGGCCTAGGTGTGTCTCCTTAGCTGCTCTCCTCCGCCATGGCTTCTTGGGCTGGGGGGTGTTGGGGACACTGCCCAGCTGGGCACCCCATCCTGCCAGCTGCCCTCGGGGAGTGCATGGTGAAGACTCCAGTGGTTCTCTCCCTGGTGGGCTCCTGGGGAGTTTTCCGGATGCTGACGCTGCAGGAACTGGGCTTCCAAAGTCTTCATCGCTCTCCGTTCGCTGCCCTGTGGGCCGGGGCGGCGAGGCGGATCCTGCATCCTGCATCCTGCATCCTGCATCCTGCATCCTGCATCCTCCTCCCCCTGCTCCTCTCCTGTCTCCTCTGCCCCTCTCATTGCTGTCACACCGTGAACTGTTATCACTCGTGACTCTGGTGAGCCGAGAGTGCGGGACTGGGGAACCGGGCCCAGAAGCAACTCGGGTGTGAGTCTCTCGCTCCAGGCTTCCTGTGTTTCTGAGTTGTCTTTCTGTCCTTCCTGATGTCACGTTTCTATGTTGTGATGGTGACGGAACTGAGTGACTCTAAAGATTTCCAAATAACTGTGGGACCCCAGGTCCTGGTCCGACCTGGTCACTGGGTCAGCCTGCGTGCTGACTGGATGCCAGCGCAGGCAGCGTCCTGGGCCCCGGGGAGCCCCGAGCCATCGCAGTGCCTGCCCGTCCCTCAGGCTGACCACCCTAGAGCTGTTCCGTTTGTGGTCATCCTGACGTCTTCACATACTGTTGACTTCCTGCTGGTTTTCACTTTTAGTCTTTCTTTTTTTTTTGAGACAGGGTCTCAGTTCAGACTGGCCTTGAGCTCACTTTGTAGCCCAGGCTGACCCTGAACTCGAAGTCATTCTCCTGCCTCAGCCTCCCAAGTGCTGGGGTAACAGGTGCACCCCCAACACCGGGCGCTGAGCCTTTTTTCTACTACGGCCGTATCAAAATAACTCAAATTATTGCTTGCTTAGCTGCGGGTGCCTTTTATCTGTTGCTGCAACCTCTCCTCCTCTCCCTTCCGGCTAGGCGTCCTGCTGGTTCTTCCCGCCCCACAGGCCTCACAGTGCCCATGGCTGTAGCCACCGTGCTTCGGTGATGAGCTGTGAATGCTGGCGGGAGTGATCTGGCAGGAGGGGAGACATGGGCAGCGAGTGGGAGTGGGTGCTCGGGGGTGGCTGACGTGGTGCGTTAGTAAAGGAGGGGGCAGGTGGTGGGCACAGGGGCGGGCATTTGGCGGAGGGAGCCCTGGAAACGTCCTTTTTCTCAGTGGAAAATGAAAAAAAAAAAGCCGAAGCTGTCCGCAGTGAGCCAGGGGCATTGAGCAGGTGGCTCGGGGACAGGACTGGTCCGAATCCTGGTGGCACCAGTGCTGCTCGCGGAAACTTGGGCTCCTCACACCAGTGCCACCAGCGCTCACTGTGTGCCATGCACACCTGGCTTCCGAGCACGCTGTCACACGTCCTGGGGGGGTCCTGCTAAAAATGAAGCAAGCACTTGACAGCCACCGACAGCTGGAGCTGGAATCCCGGCTCTGAGCCCAGGACACTGGAGACAGGGAGGTCCCCTGTACACTTTTTGGTCTCCGGTGGGGATGTCACAGGGCTCGGTCCCCTTCCTGCAGTGCGGCAGGGCGACTGTCAGTCAGCCGCGTAACTGAGCACCTGGAGGGAACTTGTCCCCACTTCACCCGCCCAGCAGGAGTCAGGGACCCAGGCCCCCTCCTCTTGTGCTGCTCTTGGAGAAGGTGGTGGGAAAGAGCCGTGGTCACCGGAGGAGCGCGTTGGTCTCTGGGTCAGGAGAGCTCCTCGGAAGTCTCTGTGTTTCCCTAAGTCAGGCCGGGCACCCACTCTGCCAGCTGCAAACCAAACCGCTCAGTCACTGCCTGTGCCTCTGAGGCAGAGGCAGAGGTGGAGGAGCCTGGGGACAGCCAGGGACAGCTGGCCCGAGGTGCCTGTTGGAAGCTTGCTTGGTAGAGAGGCATCAATGGATCGCTTGTCCTCTGGAGTCAGAGTGCTGCCTGGGCAGAGCTTTCTGGTAGCCTCTGGGTCACTGCCACCTGCTTGTCAATCTGGGGCCCTGTAGTGTGGTGACCTCACATGGCCACCAAGCCTGTCTCGTGTTGTAGATGGCTCATCGTTGGGAGATTTCTACAGTGAGCAGAGGAGGAGACATTAGAGGGGTGTTGGGATAAGAAATGGATTCCTGCTTTTAATAACAGATTGACTACAGAAATTTCTGTGCATTAGAAGAAACCCGTAGGGGCTGGGGATTTAGCTCAGTGGCATAAGCACCTGCTTTGCAAGCAGGCAGTTGTGAGTTCGATCCCCGATACCGATAAAAACAAAAAAGACAAAAAAAAAAAAAAAGAACCCTGTAAAACAGTGCAGGAAATCCTCAGCAGCACAAGCGCCTGCTGGCAAGGTCATGAGTTCGATCCCTGATCCTGTCCCGCCTTCCCCCCAAAAGGAATGTAAGAAATCACCCAGGATAAAGGATTTGCAAAGCATTAATTGACAAAGAAATGACATCTGACCGTTCAGTGTTTAAGTGGCTGTTCAGAGGACAAAAACCAGTAAACTAGAAGATAGGTGCGGTGACAGGACGGAAGTGCCAGGTCTGCCTGCTGCCGGCGGGAGGGGACAGCACAGTGGCTCCCGCTCCGTCTGGTCACCCGGTGTGGGGGGCAGCAGAGCACCTGTCACAGCGAGCCCCGCTGCAGCTGGTGCTGGAGGAGACCCAGGACGGGGTGGCAGTCACAGAGTGGGGAGACGCTGCACAGAGCTGAGGGAACGAAGTGGGGGACATGCCCTGACCCGTGGGGGGCCGAGGGGCTGAGTGCAGAGATGGGGGAGCGGGATTCTGTCTCTGTAAACCCCAGGAACAGCAGGCGGCTCTCAGGGACCCGTGGGTGTGCAGAGGAAGACACAGATGGGTCACCGGGTAGGGGTCACCCCCTCCAGGAGCAGGGTTGGGTGGGGCCCCAGATCGTCCTGTTTCTCTGTATCTTTTGTCTGTGCCCTGCCTCGCCTGCCTTGGATAAGACTTTGAGAGAGCTCTGGAGAGACAGAGAACCCAGCCCAGAGCTTAGGCAGCAGTCTGTCTTGTCTGTCTGTCCCAGCTGTCTGTGTCCTGGACCAGTGCCTCATCAGCTTTCTAACCAGGGCGGTACCAAAGCTGGTGACCAAGGGGGCCCTGGGCCTCTCCTCCAGCTCTTGTCTGTGACTCCTGCCCCCTGGTCTGAGTTTGTGACAGTGGTGGTGGGGCGTGTGGGTTCCTAGAGGGCAGAGGTCTGAGGGTTTGCTGGGCAGCGCTCAGCTTGTAGGGCCTGCCGTCCCTGGGATGCTGGGCAGGGGCAGGGCAAGGGCAAGGGAGAGGGAGGGGAGCTGGCGGGGCACTGTCTGGCCCCTCTGGCCCCCCAGCAGCTTGTGCTCTTGGGCAGGTTGTTACCCGCTCTTGGGCAGGTTGGATAGAATCATTGGAGCCTGGGCTGAGCTGGGCTGAGCTAGGCTGGCCGCCTGATTTCAGCCCACCCCCTTTCTGCTGGCAGGGGCTGTGGCCTGTGTCGCGTGGGGCAGCCCGAAAGGCGAAAAAGGGATTTTTCTTGTTTGTGTGTTTATTACCATGGAAGCACCTGTGCCGTGCCCTGAGACCTGGCCTCTGGGCGGCTTCTGGCTGCCAGGCAGGCGGCACTCACCAGTGAATCCAGCACTGGCCGCCTGCCCAGCCCTGTGGAGCCGGGCTGCTTTCCCTGCGGGAACGTAGGAGCCTCACGTCCTGTGGGCCCTGCAGAGCGCAAGTCCCCAGCTCCTGCGGACCGGGAGGAGCAGCGTTTGGTGGCCACGTTGCTCACAGGGGGTTCCCGTTCCCCCTTCCCCAACGCTGCGTCTGTTCTTGGTGGTGGCGGCTGTCTCTCGCTCCCCACCTTTGCCGCTCACCTCCCCGTGCGCGCGGTGGCCCTGATGCCAGGGTTGGCTAGGTGTCGGTGCCTCCTGTTCTCGCTGCAGGTGGATGGCAGATAGCTTCCAGCTCCGCCATCCCTGGTCCTCCTGGGTTGCCGCTCGCGTTCCAGCTGGTCGGGGTTTGCGGCCGAGCTGAGCAGAGGGGAGATTCTCCCTGGCTGCCGGCCGGCTCTGCTAGACTCGGGGTTAGGGCTCGGAGGCTCCTGCTAAAATACTCATGAACACGTAGCAATCGAGGCGCTGCCTGCCAGGCAGGATTCTGTAGAGGAGCTGGTGGCAGGGGCTCCGTGTTCTTTGACCTTGCTGTCTTCTGTATTTTTGGTAGCAAGCCTATATTAAGGTGGGAAGCGGGAGGAAACAGTTTGAAAAGCAGTCTTCACCTGAAGGAAGCCAGAGGTTCACGGCTTGATTCTGCAGCTCAGTGGGTGCAGTAGGGCAGGCAGGACGCGCTGTCTCCCTCCTCCTTCCCCGTACCCTGAAAGCTCCTCCAGCCCCTGTGGGTGCTGGGCTCGCAGCAGGGCCGTGGGTCTGGCCCACTCAGTTCTCACCTTCCGGTCTGCAGGTCGCGGCGGCGCGTCCATCTACGGCAAGCAGTTTGAGGATGAGCTTCACCCCGACCTCAAGTTCACGGGTGAGTGGGGGCGGGGGGGGGGGGGCTGGATTCAGAGTGCCTGCTGACGCCGTGGCCAGGAGCCAGGGAGCTGCCAGCTGTGGCGCCACGGGGGCCCTGGCACTTGAGCCCAGGCGGAGCAGTTCCAAGTGCCGCCCTGGGCGTCCTGGACTCTAACCACTCCTCAAATGTCACAGAGCAAAGGCTGCCAAGAGTATCCTCACGGAGAGGCACACTGGGCGTGCTGGGAGTTGGGGGAATTGGCAGCGTGGGCCCGTGGCTAGCAGGGCCCTCAGGGACCAGCTGGGGAGCGGGTGGGGTTGGAGAGCTCTGTGGGGCGGGCAGTGAGTGGCTGCTTCGCACGCGGGGCTCCTCCACGCTCTCCCTTCCCCCATCCCTCCCAGGTGCTGGCATCCTTGCGATGGCCAACGCAGGGCCGGACACCAATGGCAGCCAGTTCTTCGTGACCCTCGCACCCACCCAGTGGCTGGACGGCAAGCACACCATCTTCGGCCGTGTGTGCCAGGGCATTGGCATGGTGAACCGCGTGGGGATGGTGGAGACCAACTCCCAGGATCGCCCCGTGGACGACGTGAAGATCCTCAAGGCATACCCCTCGGGGTAGACCTCTGCCTGGGCCGGGGCCCGGGCCTGGGGCTGGGGATGTGGACACTGTTGAACTTCCCTGGGGGAGCCGGAGCTGGAAGCGCCTCTTCCCAGGATGCGTCTGTCTCTCCCAGGGTCTGGGTTGATGGGCTTTGGTGGCGCTCACCGTGGTGACCTGTCCCTATCCTTCCCGTGGGCTCCAAACTGGGCAGCAGCTCAAGAGGTACAGCCTCGGCCCTTTCCGGATTTATATTCTGGCCACACTCTGGGCTCCAGCAGTGACTGCCCAGGATTCCAAGCACGCAGCACGCAGGGCCCAGCACCCCTGCACTGCCGCCCCCGCCCTCCCGCCACTGGTGCTTCCACGGAATGTGAATGCCACCCGCTCCGTTTCCCCCCAGCCAGAAGACCAACCCTGCTGCTCCGACATGCAAACTTCCCACGCAGAGCTGCGCTGGAGCTGTGCCAAATGAAAAACGCATCCAGCAATCAAGTCTGTAGGAGTCTTGGGAATGATAATGTGGGACGGTCAGGGTGGGGTTCACCAGAGCACTGAGCCATCCTTCCCTGGAGGGGGGCAGAGGTCTCCAGAACCCAGGGACAGACTGTGTCCTTTGTCAAAAGCAGCGCCTTAGGAGGAGAGGACAGCCCCGCTCTTTTGATTAAGACTTTAGAGAAATTAGAGAGGAAAGTTTTGTACTTTTTAAAAAACCCTTGATGGGGAGAGGGTAGGGTGAGAGGGGATGAGTTCTGTCCTTTGTCATACATAGGTTCATCGGAATAAAACGCCGTCTGTTGATGGTTGAAATTATTGCTGTGGTTGGATTTTCAGGATTGCATGGGGTTGCACAGGTTTTTGTTTGTTTTTGATTTTTGGTGTTTTGGAGATGGGGGTCTCACTATGTGCCTTAAGCTGGCCTTGAATTTGCAGCGATCCTCCTGCCTCAGCCTCCCAAGTGCTGGGATTACAGGCCTGTGCCACCACGGCCAGCTTTTCTATAACATTTTTCTCCATCTTCCTGTCTCCTTTGAACAAGGGAAGACTAAAACCCACAAGTAAATTGTCTGAGTGACTTTATAAATTCTCAGTTATACTTTCTCAGAAAATAGAAACACTTGTTTTTCTTAGACAAGGTCTGGCTATGCAGTTCAGGCTGGCTTTGAGTTCACTTTATAGTCTTGAATTTGCAACGGCCCTCCTGCCTCAGCCTCCCAAGTCCTGGGATTACAGGTGTTCGTCACCACACCGGGTTTTTTTTTTGAGACAGGGTCTCACTCTGTAGCCCAGGCTGGCCTCCAACTGGCATCAGTCCTCCTGCCTCAGCCTCGCAAGTGCTGGGATTGCAAGAGTGCGCCACCACATTTGGTTTAGGAAAATAGAAGTGTTTTCTTTCAGCCAAACTGCTGGGAGTTGCGTGGAGTTTTGTTGTGTGTCTGCAGCTTCTCTGGGTGAGGACATGAGGACACACCCAGGAGGGACGTGCCACCCCCGGCAGGCACTGAAGACGTGGGAGGGCAGTGGGGCAGCTCTGGCGGCAGCTGCAGCTTGGGGGAGGCTGTGGCGGAGGAGGGTAAGGCAAGGCAAGGAGCCTTGGAACCAGTGCTCCGGGCTGGGTGGGAGGCGGCACTCAGGGTGTGGCCGGTGGCCTGTGCCCCGAGGCCACCTGCCTAGGGCGCCGCCTCACCACACTGGAGACTCTGAGGGAGCCTGGCAGAGAACGGGCAAGGGTGCTGCCTGTGCCTGAGGCTGAGTCAGGATCCCTAGGAGTGCAAGCCCAACCTGAGCCAGACCCTGTCAGCTGCATTTCTAAGCAGTTCCCAGGGAGGCAGCTGCCCATCCCCACTACACCTCGAGAAGCAGCCCCTCGGTAGGCAGAGAGGGGGTGAGGTCCTCGGGAGCATGGCACAGCGCCCCAAGACCAGATCTGCCTCATCCTGGAGCCTGGGGAGAATAAGAGACCCAGGCACGGGTCTCGGGCTGAATGTTAAGAGAGGCACCCCCTTTCTTTTTTTTTCTTTTTGAGACAGTGTCTCACTATGCCGTTCACGCTGGCCTTGAACTCATTGTAGCCAAGGCTGGCCTTGAACTCAACAGCAATCCTCCTGCCTCAGCTTCCTGAGGGCTGCGATTACACATGGTGGTGTGCGTCACCATGCCCAGCTTAAAATACTTATGGAGCTTTTTTTGGGAGGGTTACTGGGGATCGAACTCATGACCTTGAGCTTGCCAGTCAGGTGCTTACACTGCTGAGCTAAATCCTCAGCCCCGGAGGTTTCTTTTTGAATTCAGTCCATCTGACTAGTTAAGAGTTGAGCCTTTAATCTTACACCTTCAGCAGCATGAGCTGGTTCCTTTGCAGGGTGCCGCTGATTAACCAGCTTTCGCAGAGGTCCAGAGCAAGCCTTGCTGAGAAGCTGTGATGTTTACAGAAGCTTCACTTGCCCTGTGAACACTCTCCTCTCTGCTCTCAGTGACCATCGCCCCATGATTTGTAACTGGTCACTGGTTTTGCTCTGCTCCTAGACCTGAAATCTTTTTGGTTGGCTATGGGAAGTAGATTCTTGGGCTTCTGTCCTCTTAATTTATATCTTGCCTTTGTTTCTGGTATGCACCTGCAGCTGCTCAAGCCCCAGGTGATGTCCTCTGCACGCACCCGGGCCGGGAAGCTCCCCCAGTGCCACATTTTCTGAAAGCCCGGGACATCACGGTGAGGGAATCAGGGTGGGGGTCTCTGGCTGAGAAGCTGGGTCCCTGTTTATTTTTCCCAGTCGGTCTGTCTTTGGATCCCAGACAGCTAGTTGCAGCTACAGGTGTGGACAGAACAGCGTGAGGCCTCGTTGTGACCCAGGGGAGTCGCCTTGCTCCCCAGGAGCCGAGAGATCTGAACCCGGCCCCTGCCAGCGCCCAGGCTTGGGAATCTAGGTCAATCGGAAGATTCCTCTTGAAGGTCCCTTAGCGTGCTGTTCCCGAGCTCTGCCGCCAGAGGCCGCTGCGAATGCAGCTTTCCATCCCGGCGTCTTCAAAAGGCAAAAGGCTGCCAGCGCCTCTCAGGGTTTCACCAACGCGCCTGCCTCTCCCCGCGGATGTGCAAAAGCAGCGACTGCTCAGATTGTGAGACCAGGGGAGATGGCAGCCAGGCTCGGCGGGGGCCTGGAAACGCGCCGGCGCGGGCTGAGCAGCCCTCCTGCTGTCCCCCCAGCACGCCTGGAATCCCGGCCCTGAGAGGCTGAGGCAGGAGGATGCCTGCGAGCTCGAGGCCAGCCTGGGCTACAGAGACCCTGCCTCAAAAAAATTTCTTTTCCACTGTAGTTGGATTCGCTTGTTCAGCTGTGATTCCAGTCCCTGGTTTCCACCCAGCATCTCCAAAGGGTGGCTAGGGAAAGGCAGGCCTAGGTCTTGCCTTGGATTTGGGAATTTCTCCTTTTCTTTTTTGAGCATCTCACTATGTGGCCCAAATTGAATTTGAATTCATATCAGCCCTCCTGCCTCAGCCTCCCGGGTGCTGGGATTATAGGCATGCGCCACCAGGGTTGGCTTTTTCAGCTTTATTTAAGCTGTGAGAAGCCAAGCAGCAGTTCATGGCGAGGAGAGGGGGCTGTGTCATGGCCTCCCCAGGCAGGTTGGTGGTGGGAGAGTCTCAGTCACCCTAAAGCCCGACACCCCACCCCACCAGGCCTGACAGCAAGAAATGCTTCTTGTCATCTGTTGCAAGGTGGAGACAGGACAAGGAGTGTCTGAGCTCCTCTGCTGGCTCGTCCCAGGCCAGTCTGCCTAGGGGAATCACCGGGACCCCACCCTCCATCAGAGCTGGCCTGGCATCCTGTGCAGCCCAGCAAGTACCAGCAGCTTGCATGATAATGGATTTTAGAGCATTAAAAATAAAAGGGAATATTTTATCGTTGGTGGCTTTTCAGGCTGCCCTGGTGTGGGTCCAGCCAGGGAGGTGGTGACCATGGCACCTTCCCGTTCCTGGGCCAGCAGGAAGTCAGGTGACACTGCCCTCGTGGAAGGAGCCAAGCTGAGAACAGAGAGACTCTAATGGCTTCTGTCAGCCGCTGCAGCTACGCAGGCCTAGCCCGGGAGCATCTTTCCCTCTTCTGGCTTCCAGGTCCAGAGCCTTGAGGCCTTGGTGCGCCAGATGCTCCTCAGGTCTTGGAAGCACTCACAGAACACAAGTTTGAGGTTATCCTCTGCAACCTTGTCAGACCCTGGGTCAAGGTTAAAAACTTAGCTGGGGCGCTGGCTCACACCTGTAATCCTAGTATTTGGAGGCTGAGGCAGGAGGGTCTCTGTGATCAAAGCCAGTCTGAGCTACATATCAAGAACTGGTCTCAAGAACCAAAAATAAATTAATGTAATAAATCTGATTAATTTAAAATACAGCTTGACACTCCATGGTCTCAATCCCCAGCACTCGGGGGGCTGCTGTGTCCCCCTCTACCTGCCACCCTGTGCCACGTGCAGCCAGGGTGGATGGTGCAGGGAAGCAGGCTGTGCTCAGTGGAACAATGCACTATCTCTGGGCTCTTGCCAGGATGAAGTGGGTGGCAGGCGTGAGATTCCTTTCCCTGCCGGCTGGCTGCATGCTGGGTCCCCTCCCTGAGGTCCTGGCAGTGGCCCAGCATGTACAGTCTGGTAGTTGTCACTGGACAGCTCAGCAGCAGGAGTGTCTGCTGCCCGGTGGCAGAGACCCAACTATGTCAGGGACAAGGAGTCAGTGTTTTGGGATGGGAATGGCTTTTCTTGTAGTCATTCAACAAACCGGGCTCTTCCCACATGCTTCCTCTGTGCAGTGACTGTCCCTGGGGCCGGGGAGGCCACAGTGACAAGGACCGTGTCAGCTGGTGTTCCAGGGCAGCCTCTCGAGGAGGGATGCAGGGGATGCCCATCCAGCCTGTCAGAAGAATGGGCGCAAGGGCCTATAGGGCCAGTCAGGAGGCAGAGGGACAGGGCGGGGCAGGTGGGGGACCCGGCGGACAGGAAGGGCACAGGCCGGCTGTGCACTGCACTGGCCTCTTGCCCCCTGCTCTGCCCTGTGGCGCTCGCCTGCCGCACCCTCAGGTGCCTGCTTTGTCTTCCCCAGGGAGTCCCTGCGGAGGGCAGAGTGGGGTCACCTTGAGTCCGCCACACCCCTTCCCTAAACTTTTCAGCAAAAGCCGAGCATCCGAGTGGACTGTCCCCACCCAGCCCTTCCAGTGTTCTGACTGGATGAAGTTAGACACTGCATCTTCCTTCCCTCTAGATTGCTAGTTTCAGGTGCCTGCCGTGCCCTGTCTCCATGTCTCTCCCCTGCACCACACGTACAGTGGTACAGGGTGTTGACTGCGTAAGAGCCTCCAGCCAAGCAGGTGAGTGGAGGCTCAAATCGAGTCCACGCCTGGCCCGAGAAGCCATGGGCTCTCCTTGGCTTAAGGCTGTGTCTCTCCGGAGCGCAGGGTGCCTGGCTCTGTCTGGTTTGTCCTAACGTGTGGCATGGGCTGCCCCTGCCCACTCCGACTCTCCCATCTCCTCCCACCGTGGCGTCCTCACATGGCAGAGCCTCGAGCAGCATCTCCGTGCGGCCGGGGAGGGCGGCAGCTGCCTCTCCTTCGAGCGGACCTTGGTGCTTTTCCCCTCCTTATGGATGCTGCCAGCGCCTCAGAATTGCTCTGCTGTCATTAACACGCGGTGGGGTCAGATGGGGCTCGGCAGCCGAGGTGGCACCGAGGCTGAACACTGTGCACCCGCTCCGTGCCTGTGGTCTCTAATCAGAGGGGTGCCCGGCGGCAGTGGGGCCCTGGGGACTCGGCTGCTTCTCCTCCCGCAGCCCCTGCCACCCGCCCGCTGGCTGGCCTGGCACCTCAGGTGACCACAGGGACTCGGCCCTGTCGCAGGGCTCTGGAGACGGAACCCAGTGGTGATGGCCAAGCTTGGCTCTTAACCATGAGCAAGGCCTGGGAGCAGCTGGCTCTCCTGGGGCGCTCACCGGGTTGGTCCCAAAGAGGGGTGCCAGGCTCTCGCCTGGGAGGGTGAGGAAGCCACCCGGAGGGCTCAGGCTGTGCCTGCAGCCCCCTCCCCACTGCAGCCGCACCAGGGTCCCCAAGCACATGGCCCACCCCTGCGCTGTCACCCGCAGCACCTGCCAGGCCAGCAAGAGTTTACCTGAGGCTGCCCTGGCTTCTGGGACCTGCACTGTCATCATGTCAGGTGGGCCTGGAGGACAGGAGACAAGTGCTCTCTGGAGCAGCCCTCAGCCTGGAGCCTGGCACCACGGCTACCCTGCCCCTGCCGCCCCCAGGCTAAGTGGGGGACACAGCCAGAGCCCCTCTGAGATGGGCGGCTTGCTGAGCACTTCTGTGACAACCCTGGTGTCATATCCCTGCTCTGAGACCTCATAAGGGACTACTCAGCCTGGGATCTGCCTCAGTCCGTGACCGGCAAGGTGAGTGACCATGGCCCACCTAGCGCCCCGTCCTGCTGGGCTGCTGGCCACTGACCGCTTCTCAGCGCCCTCGGCAGTGCCTCCTCCAGCCTCATGGCAGCTGCTCTGTCTTCACACCCAGGACCCCAGGAGTCTGGAGGTCTTAGGGACAGATACCGTGCACCATCACTGAGCTCGGGAAGGACCACAGGACCACTTCCAGGACCACAGTCACACTGTTTCACTAAAGGACCAAACAGCAGAAATGCAGCAGCTAAGAGGGACTGGGCCGATCCCAAGCAGACCAATGCCTACATCGTCCCGGAGAGGCCCTAGGCTCGCTGCTCCAAACGCAGCCTCACCACTCGCCTGCTGACCAGCCACTGTGGCTCCCTGTCCCTGCCCTTCCCGACGGGACCTCGTTTTGTGGGTGGATTTTGTTTTTGAGACAGGGTCTCACTGTGTGTTCTCTGCTGGTCTTGAACTCACAGTGTAGCCTCAAATTCTTGGTGATCCTCCTGCCTCAGCCTCTGGAGGCTGGGGTTACAGATGCATGACACCACACCTCACCCAGGGATGGCCTTAAAGATCCTCCATCATCCAGGCTTATCCCAAGAGGCCCTCGAGCCTCCGGAGCAGTGCTGGGCTTTGGTCTCAGTTGCACAGGTGCAAGTCCTCCATCTGCAGTCCCCACTGTGGGTGATGATACTCACACCTATCATCATCTTAAGAACTTAAAATGCAGGGCCTTGGGAATCGACCATAAACCACTGAACTGTACACTTAAATACGCAGCTGTCAGGGCCGGGGGTTTAGCTCATCATCCTCACACACCTGTAATCCCAGCACTGGAGAGGCTGAGGCAGGAGGATTGTTGCTCAAAAAAAAAAGGAGCTATTTGTGGCACCTGATGGGGGCCAGGGATTTAGCTCAGTAGCATAAGCACCAGCCTGCAAGTTCGAGGTTGTGGGTTTGATCCCGGGTACCACCCCCCCCCCAAAAAAAACAAAAAACCAACAGGAAATAGGATGGGGTCACCACTGTTGGAAGAGTCCTCAAGCTGGCCCAGCACCAGGCCAGGCGCACAACAGGTGCCCAGTAGGTGACGGGAACACAGCCTGGGGGAATGTTCTGAGTACATGGGCTGGGGACACTGAGCTCCTAGTGCACAGGACAAGCAGCTGCCGTCTGTCCCACTGCAGGGCAGAATCTAGCCCTGCCTTCCCAGGGACACAAGAGGCCCTGGGGCCTGGCAGTGATTTGGGTGCTCAAAAGCCACCTTCTTAGACATCTGACCATCAGGTCTTCTTCACCCAGTCTCTTCCACAGCTGTGGTTTCAAACACATTCATAAACCCAGGGTGGTCACACACTCCTGTAATGTCAGCACTGGGGAGGCTGAGACAGGAGGATCACTGAGACCATCCTGGGCTACCTGGTGACTTCAAGACCAGCCTGAACTATATACAGTGAGACTTTGTCTCAAAAAAAAAAAAAAAACAAAAACCATCAAATATATTCATAAATTTTGGCAGGTTAAAATATTTACATACAGACCTACTAAAATTAAAACCTTACATTAAAATTTTAATTCATCCTAGCCTGTGGGAGGCTGAAGCGGGACAATTACAATTCAAGCCCAGCCTGGGGAACCTGGCACCTTAGGGAGAGCCTGTCTGAAAATTAAAAAAAAGAAAAAAGAACTAGTGATGTAGCTGAGCGTGAAGGCCCTAGCTTTAGTCTCTAGTACAGAAATAAGTATTGCCGGGCGTGGTCGCTCAAGTCTGTAATCCCAGCACTCGGGAGGCTGAGGCAGGAGGATCATTGCAAGTTTGAGACCAGCCTGAGCTATATAGTGAGCTCGAGGCCAGCCTGAACTGCATAGTGAGACCCCGTCTCAAAATGACCAAAAAAAAAAAAAAAAGTATTAATTCATCCGAAGAAAATATATAGTCCCACTGGTCGCTCACTGGTCAAATTTTGTGGTTCAAGTTGGATTTGTTTTATATTTAAAAGCAATAAAAATGTTAAGAGTGAAGGAAGAAAGAAAGAAAGAGAAAGAAAAGGAGCCAGGCCCAAGCCCCGCAGCAAGGCCTCCTGGCCAGGTCCTCACGCTGGCGCCCTCCCGGAAGCCCCGCACCTCTGTCCCCGTGTCGCCGGTGGCAGCCCCCAGCCCCTGTGCTGCGCCGTGCATGGGCGACGCTCCCGCGTTCCAGGCCCCGGGAACCCGCTTCAAACAGAACCTGTGGCCCAGGGGGCGACGCTTCGGGTCCCGCCCCGGCTCCCAGGGCGCGGCGAGGCTGAGCAGACCGGCGGGGTGTCCCGGGCGGGTCCCCCTCCTGCTCCCCAGGGCAGGGTTGGGCCTGGCGCCGTCACCTGCCCCGCTGCCCGAGGAGGCGCGCAGCCCCGGTGCTGCCGGGAGCCCAGGGGTCTCGACCCGGGTGGGGCGCAGAAGGGCTCGGCGCGGCGGGCAAGGGTGACGGGGTGGTGATCGACCCCACCCGGGCCGCAAGGCTCTCCCTAGGGACTCGAGGTGGCCCTGGGGGGGCTCACATTGACCTCCCCACCTTCCCCAGGGGCGATGAGGCCGGAACCCCGCCAGGCGGGGTGCACTGCGGGGGACCCTGGCACTCAGCCCCCGGGGTGGGGTTTCTTCTGCATGTGTGTATTTTTGGCACACGCTGCCCCCTAAACGAGTGCCCACGCCGTGTTCCCCCCAACCACGGGGACCCCCAGTGGGGCTGGGGGACAGGCGCAGGTGGGGGGCGCGCGGCCCGGACCATCGCGGCCGCCACCACCCCGTGCCCAGCCTTCGGAGCCGCGTCCCCACGCCCGCCACGCGCGCGCACACTCGCACTCACGCGCACACTCGCGCTCACGCGGCGCGCAGACCCCGCCCGGCCCGCCCCGCCCCGGCCCTGCGCGCGGCCCGGGGGGCGGGCGGGAGGCGGCGGCTCGGGCACATTTGATTTTCCCGCAGCCCGGGAGCCCCGAGCCCGGGCCGGCCGAGGAGGGGCGCTCGCAGGGCCGCCCGCGCAGAGACCCCTTCCGGCGCGGCGCAGGCGGGGTGCCGGCTCTGCGCTCCCCCACCGCCTCCGCGTGCGCCCCTCCTTTCCCGCTCCCCCTCGGCGCCCCCTCTCCTCCCGCCCACACCCCGCCCCCGCGCCCTCTGCCCCGGCGCCCCGTCCCGCCCCGCGCCCCCCTTCCCACGCCCCCTCCGCGCGCGCCTCCCCGCCCGCCCTGCGCCGGCTCCGGAGTTGGGGGGAGCCCGGGGCCCCATCGCGCGGGAGGAGGAGGAGGAGGCGTGCGCAGCGCAGGAGCTGACTGGGGCCGGGGGCGCCGTGGGTGATGGAGCAGCCCGAGGACATGGCGTCGCTGAGCGAGTTCGACTCCTTGGCAGGCAGCATCCCGGCCACCAAGGTGGAGATCACCGTGTCCTGCAGGTGAGCCCCTCTGTCCCGCCCCTGGCCCCCGAGCTCACGGCTGCCCCTGGCCCCGCAGGCGCGAGGCCCCTTCCTGAATGTCCCCTCCTCCTGGGGACCCCCTCCCTGCCCAGCTGCGAGTGGTGATGGCAGGTGGGAAGTCAGGTGGGGGTCAGAGCCCGGAAAGTTTGTGTTCCGGGCTGTTGCTTCAGGACAGAAGCGAGGCACCCCCAACCAAGGTAACCCCAACCTGAGTCCAGAGCCTCGTGGGGAAGGGGAGATGTGAGAGGCTGCCCCGGGGTCTCTGCTCAGGCTGCTTCCCGTGACCCCCTGGGTCAATCCAGAGGTGAGGGATTTGCTCCATCCTTGCCAGCAACCCAGTCTCGGCCTCTGTGCCCCGATTTCCCTCCCCAGCACCCGTATCCTCGCCTCTCCTGCCACCCCTGTGGTCCTGACCCCAGGATTCCGAAGCCTTCCTTCCCCTCCAGACCCAGGAAGGGGCGGCATGGCTTGCTCATTCCTGCCCAGGTGTGGGAACCTGTCCCAGGGGAAGGTGGCGTTCCTTTCAAAAACAATAACTTGGGTAAAAAATGTTAAGCCAAAGAAATGGGACCCTGAAATTTCAAGATCTGGCAGAGGAAGAGTAGGAGTGTTTTAGGGTCTGCCACCCCCAAATCCTTAGTCATACCCTTCTGAGGACTGGGTTTCTCTGGGATCAGGGAAGTAGGGGTTAGGGTGGGATCCACTCAGTGGCTGTCCAGGGGCACTGCTTTCCTGACACACAGAGAGGCCTTGACACCCAGGCACCTTCCACCTTGAGGTCCCCCAGATGCCACCTCCCCCGAGTGAGCTGTGTTCCCATCCCCAAGCCCTTTCTTCCAAGCTGATCTCCGGCCAGACTCGGCTCTGTGTGAAAAGTTGGGACACCTGGGAGTCGGAGGTAGAGCTGGACATTCTGGGCCGGGCAGTGTCCCCCTGAGGGCCATATGGTGTTACAGCTCTGCTGTCACCATGCTGGGGATTCTGGAGAGTCCCTGGTTCCTTCCTCACCTCCCCAGCCAGCTGCCAAGCTGCCGGTCCCCTCCGGGGCCCTCCCAGCTGTCAGTGGTGCACTGCTCCTCCCTAGACCCTCCCGTTCCCTGCCCCAACAGGCCTCGCTCCCCTCCTCCATGTCCCCTGTCCTGGAAGGAAGGTGTCCTCTCACCCCAAGACACCAGCTTGAATCACTTGGCCCAGGGTTCAGGGTCTCTTGCATGCTGAGGACCTGCCCTCCAAAGGTATCTCAGGGTTCACACTCGGCCCCCATCTCGAGCAGGGAGTGGAGGAGACAGGACAGGTGATAGTGTGGCATGTGGAGGTGGGCATCTTGTAAAGGAGTCCCGGAGTCATCGCTTGGGCGCCCTGGAAGCAGCAGTTTGCCCGTTTGTCACGCATATACCTGTCCTCAGGAAGGTCCTTGTCTGCTGAGGCTTGGAACTTGGCCTGGCAGGTCGGCCCTCGGGCTTGGCAGGGAGGGGCGCAGGAGCCCCAAGCACTGGGCGTCCGGCGCTGCACCTGCTTGCAGAGCAGTTGGTGCTTGCTAAGCAGCCACGATGATTACCTGGGGATGCTTGGCCCGGCCTCTTGGCTCCCTGGAAGTGGCCATGTCCAGAGAATGTACCTGCCTGAGCAAAGGGATGCCTGGGGTCGTGTCTGTCTCTGAAGGATGTGGCACTGGGGTTGAGCTGGGTGTCCATGCTGTCTTAGGGGGTGACATCCAACATCCGTCAGCCCGAGGAGCACCTGGTCCTCCTCCGGCTCTCCAGGAAGTCAGCTGATAGGGCACGGATTTTGATGAGGGGCCATCAGGAGGGAGGAGTTGCTGGGACAGGTGGGAAGTTACAGGGACAGTTTGGGGGCCCTGAAATTGTAGCTCCATCTCAGGTTCCACAGGAGCCTGCTGGTGCACTCTCTGGCTTGCAGGAGTCGGGGGCGGGCGGGGGAGAGAGAGGGGCAGCGTGGTTTTCTCCAGCACTGTCCTTGCTCTGGACACCAGTTACACTCCAGTCTCTTTCCCTGGCTGCCTGGGGGCAGACGAGGCAGCCCTGAGCATCTAGGAGACTGCTGCTGGTGGGCAGGGAACATCGGGGTGGGCAGAAGGGCCGGGCCTGGGCTGCAGGGGTTGAGGGATCCCCCTTCCATCACCTTCCCCCTCTGCTCCCCCAAAGGTTCCTGCCATCCCTTCGGCCCCAGGAGCTACCTGCTCTCCCTGGGGAGGACCCAGCCACTTGCTGGGCCTGGCCCGGGTCCTTCCCACAGTGGGCACAGGGTCCACCAGGCTCTGGGAAGGCAGAGGACCACACAGCATGGTGATGCCGGGGGCTGACATGGATAATCCAGAGTCATTTTTCCTGACTTTCCTGAAAACTCGAGGTTTACTGAAAATTAGAGAGGCTTTGGTTGTTTGACACAGTGGTTAGGCATGGGAGCCCAGGCATTTGTTCACTGTGTTCAAACCAGCACCGGGGAAGCTACGACGTAGCCTTTTCATGCCTCAGTTTCCCCCTCTGTAAAAGAAGCATAACACTCCTTATCAGGTGTGAGGATTTATCCATGGCTATAGGTTTAGGTGATCTATCCTTTGACACCCCGAGGTAAATAAAGACCATTTCTGTAGCTGGGTACCACGGTTTGTGTGGGTTCTGGGGACATAAGAGGTAGTTTTTTGTGTGTGTTTTTGGGTTTTGCGACCGGGTCTCGCCATGTGGTTCAAGTTGGTCTTGAACTTACTGTGTTGTCCACACCAGCCTCCAGCTTGTGGCGATACTCCTGCTTCAGCCTCCTAAGTGCTGGGATTCTGTAAGGCCACCATGCCCGGCTTAGAGATGGTTCTGAGGATGAATCGGACAGATGGTTTGTGCTGCTAGACGTCAGTAGATGTTCAAGAAAACACGACTTGAAGGACCCTTCTCTTTGGGTCCTCCAGTGGTCGGTCCCAGACCTTTCCTGACTCCACTGCCCACCTGCAGACCCTGTCAAGTCTTCCCCGTCCGCTGTCCCCTTCCCCGGCCTCCTTAGGTTCCAGGTCTCTCTCTGCACCACTACCTCTGAGGCAGGGATCTGGGCCAGCGTGTTGGTGAGGAGAAAGATCTGCGTGTTTATGTAACAGAGACCTTGGCCCTGGGGCAGGGTCCTCCGGAAAAGCTGGCACGAATCCACAGGGGCACAGAGTGCCCTGTCCCACGGAAGGGAGGTAGGGAGAGGCTGGTGGCCGCCCGGAATCTCCGGAGGCAGCCTCTGCCCCCACACAGGGATGGACTGGGGGCAGCTGCCATCTCCAGGGGCGGGATCCTGCCACCCTGCCCTGGGCCTCTCTCCCGGGTGTGGCTTTGCTCTGCTCTGAGCACTTTCTCCTGAAAGGCTGGGAGGAGCCACGGTGACCAAGGGCCTGGCGGCCAGCAAAGCCAGCGCCACGAAAAGAGGCCCCTTTAACCACAGACTGTGCCAAGGTGCTGTGTGTCACCAGGCCAGGGCAGTGACGCTGGCACAGTACGGAGTGCTTATGACTCCCTAGGCGCTTGGCCTCTCGACGGGGCTGGGTCAGGCCCGGTTCTGCTGATCCAGCCCAGGTCCCGGCTCACCCTGCTCAGGACTCAGTAGCTGACAGCTAGGTGTCCTCGGGGCTGTCATCTCAGCCAGGGCTGCTGGTTGTTGGCAGAATTCAGTGCCTCTCAGCAGCAGCAGCAGCCGGCTGACAACCATGTTCTCCTGCTGGCTGTGGACAGAGTAACTCGGCCTCAGCTTTGAGGGGCTGTTCCCAGGTCCCGCCGGGTGGTCCTTTCCCGGGACTTCAAAGCCAGAGGGACGCAAATGCCCCGTGCCCCAGCAGTCCCAGGCCACAACAGTAAACCTGTGGTCACGAAAGCCAGCGGCCTTTGCATCTGCTAACCCAGATGCCTGGGCAACAGCCCCATGCCTGCTCGCCCCCGGGGAAAAGGGACTGACTGTCCCCCTGTTCTTTGGGGCTGGGCATCTTAGTACCATACCCTGCCAGAGCGAGTGTGCTCGGAGATGTGAACCCCCCCCCCCACCACGGTTACGGAGCCAGTGCGTTTCCAGAGAGGAAGATCCAAGATCCAAGTCCAGTTTGCCTGGACCTCAGAACCTTGAAGGGGTTGGGGCTGGGGTCTCTATGGAGACCATACATGGGACCTGGATACCAACGATGACCCGGGGGGAGGTGGCCGTCCTCAGGCCAGGGGCGGCAGCTCAGCATCCCCCGTCACATCTGCAGTCTCCCTGCGCAGGCCCGAGGTCTCTGATGGAGATGACCCACCTTTGGGTGTGCAGGGCAGGGAGAAAACCAGGAAAGGAGGCCCTCCGAGGCGGAGGGGAGTAGTGTTTGTTAGGAACGCTTCCGGTGGAAGAAACAAGCAAAGCTGGCTGGGTTAGCTTGGGCCTGAGAGATTCGGTTTTCTCCCATCACAGTGAGTCTGGGGCTGAGCCATGTCGGGCTGTTTCATCAGCTCACTTCACCACGGAGGACCCAACTACCTTCTCCTGTGCTGTCACACCCAGTGAGGCAGGTCTCCTTCCATTGCGGGGCTGCCTCCGCACCAGCTATCCAACCTCATCCAAGGATAGGAAACAAGACATGGAGTTAAAGTTGTTTTAATTGAAAAGCACAATCCTTCCCAAGACCTCTTAGCAGATTTTCCTTTCTGTTTCAGTGAGCAAAGCTGATCTGTGCTAACCCTAGCCAAAAGACAGGGGTCGTTGTCTGGGGTTTCAAGAGTCTGCATGGGATCTGGATTCTGCCAGCAGGAAGAGTGGGGAAGGTTAGGGGTTAGGGCTTCTGCACCTGGGAAGCTGTCCACGTGTCCCCACGGGCTGGCTGGGCTCCCTGGAGTAGAAGAGCCCTGGGGTTGGCATCTCGGGGCCTGGCTCCTTGCGTCTTCCTGTAGGCGTTGAGCTGGCTCATCCGGACCCCTGACCACCTGTCTTTCTGTTCACTTGTCGGGCAAGGAAAAGGCTTAGTGTGGCTCCAGGACAGCCGGGTGCCTCTGTCTCCAGACCCCTTCTGTCTGCGCCCTTGCTGGGCACCCAGGGGTCTCAGCAGGGCGCTCAGGGCCTTGGGCTGTTGATGCTTCCTGGCCCAGCCCCGGCAGTCGGGCAGCTCCTGGCTTCCTTTCTCTGACCCCCAGCCTCCGCGTGTCTGTTAGGGTTCCATCTGGATCCTCCCCCACTGTGAGTGGGTCTCATGCACCTCTAGGCGGGGCTTTTGGGGCACGCCTGCGTTCCTGGGCTTACCGCTGACTTGCTGCTGAGAGCTGGGGTCACGGCGGCTGGAGGGTTCATCTCCCTCCCGGCTGCTCCTCCTCTCTCTGCTTCCTGCCCCCCGTGCCCTGGGCGGCTGCCCCTCGCCAGGGAGCCAGCTGACGGTGGACTGAACCATGAGCCAAGATAAACGTTTCCTTTTTTTTACTTGTGGGCATCGGGATTTTGTCCAAACAGCAAGCGAGGTAACTAAGATGCTGTCCATCTTTACAATGGTGGGAGACACTGGCTGTGCCCACACCCTGTCCACTGTTATGCAGACGGGAGAGATGAAGTCTCTGAACAAGACAAACTCTTTTCCCTTGTGGGACTCGGGAGGGATGGGGTGACCACAGCCACACTTTTAAAATTCAGCAGTGATGTCTGACAAGGATGAATGCAAGGAAGTTCACTGTTGGAGATACCTTGGACAGGACAGGCACGTGAAACTGAGCTGAGATCCAAATGGAGGCTCGGAAGGAAGGATGAATGGCGAGTGCAAAGGCCCTGTGGCAGGAAAGACCTCGAGATGCTTGCCAAACTGCAGGGAGACCGTGGTGGCTGGAGCAGCGTTTGATGGGGAACAGAAGAGGAGGGATCAGAGGAAGCTGGCACACAGCAGCCTAGGGAGCTATGTGGAGGAATTTGATATATTATTATTATTTTTTAAAATTTTTAAAAAATTTTATTTAAGGAGAAAAAGAGAAAAAAAGCAGAAAAAGGGTACAAGTTATACAGACTTTCAGAAAAAAAATAAACAGGAAATCACTAGTTAATGGATTACATATCATCTTAGAAATATTTGTTCAAGTTACAAAATTAAAGCATATAAAGTGGACATTCAAACAGTGAGACTGCAAACAGTTCTGTTCAATGATCCAACAAAACTCAGTAATATCATTGTCTATCTTATACACTTAAATATACATGCAGTTATATCGTTTAGAGCACTTTCTTTTCCTCTCTTTTGTACAATGACTATTACACATTTTGGGTTTCATTGCTCCCACGGTTCTTGTTACTTTTTTGGAAGAGGGTAAAACCAAATGTGACATAACAGAACTGAGTCGGTCAAATCAAAAGGGTGGACATAATAGATAATGTAAAAACGTAATACAAGGTGATCAAGAATGGTTACCATAATGCCTCCCGCTATCTCTAATAGAATTGCCTATACCATCAGTTATAATAAAATTGAACAAAATAGTAAAGAACGAAACCAACAAAACCAAAACATTGGACATTACAGGTCTTCAAAAGTAGATAATAGTCAACCAGAATGGGGCGTCATAATGAATCCCACTATCTTCACAGCTGTTGCCTAAACTTTCGAACCTGGTACTATGAATTTGATATATTATTCTAACAGCATTTCGGATGGAGAGGGATAAATAGATTGTGCTCTGGTTCCCGTCAAGAGAGTGGACCAGAGAGGGTGAGGGGAGGCAGGAATTGAATGGTGTTGCTAGCTGGGCCCTGGGGGGTCTCTGGCAGGGACAGTAGGAGTAGAGGGAGCACGGGGAAGTGTGGACAGATTTGGGGAGCATTTTGGAAGGAGGGCCCTTCCAAAGGACGTGGTGAGGAAGGGAGAGAGAAATGGAGGTGACCCCTGCCTTTCTGCTTCCCGTCTGGTCTGAGCAGCAGGTGGGCAGCGCCAGGCACAGGGAGGAGGCTGGGACAGAGCAGCCGTGCAGAGTGACACACCACCGGGTGACCTTGTGGGGGACCCCGCCTGGCTGCTCAGAGGCTGGAGTGCATGCTCTTTGCTTGGCCACATTGAAGGGGACAATTACGGCAACAGTGAAGCCTTCAGCAGGTCAGCAGCTCTGTTTTTTTTTTTTTTTTTTTTTTTTTTTTTTTTTAATCAGGGTCTTGCTGTGCTGTTCAGGTTGACCTGAACTCACTGTGTTGTGGCCCAGGCTCCCGGGGACCCTTCTGCCTCAGCCTCCCTTGAGCATATGCCACCATGCCCGGCTGCTAGGCAGTTATTTAAGCCCTGGGAAAATTGCCTTTTACACCTTGGTGAGGGTGTGTGGCAGGAACAGGGACCCTGCTACCCACAGGGCTAAGGGGGACCCTGAATTCTGGTGATGTGTGTGGTCTCTGCTCACCTCCAGAGGGCTGGAGCTGCAGAGTTTGAGGAGAGTGCAGGCGACCCAACCCCCTGCCTGGCATGAATCGGGTGGCACGGGTTCACACCCAGCAGAAGACCCCATGGGGGTCACACACGTGATTAGTATTGCCTCTCCCAGCCGCTTGCCAGATGTGTGATCCTGAGTAGCTGTTCCATAGAGAGACGGGCGGTGCCGGAGGGACCCTTAGATCCTGGCTTCTGCTCCAAGCTGCAAATCCTGCGGGTTCTGCTCCAGCTGGGCGTAGGGAGCAGGGAGGAGAGGAAGTGGGGCTCCCCTAGGTGCTGGCCTTTCCTGAGCACCTCCTGTACACCGGGTGCTACGGTGCTCCTTACCGCTTTAAAGGCTTTGCATATGTGATCCCAGCAAACCCCTGGGGATACTGAGCACTGAGGTGCAGAGGGGTTAAGTGACTTGCCTGAGATCACACAGCTAGAGTGGGGCACGGCTGGTAGGGGACCCAGCTTTTGGGCTAGAAATCTGGGCTCTCAGAGCTTCACACCCCAGAAGCTGGGGAGGTGCCAGGGTGGGTCCGGAAGAAGAGAAATCGGTTTCTTCCTCGGCCTTTGAAACCTCTCGGATCTCTGTGGGATCTGTGAGTGTGCTCTGAGTGAACACATCTGTGCGTGCAAATCCACATCGCATCCACCCAGAGTTGAGGGGTGCGCGGCCCCGTCTGAGGGTCCATGGAAAGGTGAGGTACCGTTACTTCCTGTGCCCTCATCTGTTCAGCCACCAGGGTGCTGTCCGGAGCATCCGTGTGGCACAGTGGGCTTGTGCAGGGGTGAGGAGGGAGAGGTGAGGCTCACGTCACCCGGCATCTCGGACCTGGGCCCCCAGCCCACCCCACCTCTCTAGACCTCTCCCAGGGCGGGTGTCGCCTGCCCCCTCATCTTGCCTTCCCAGTGCTTTCTGCCTGGCTGGGGCCTGGGTGACCCCTGACCTCACAGTCCAGTGGGTGGCTGTCCCCACCGCCCGCTCTGAATTGAGATGCTTCCTCAGGGGAAGCAGAGCAGAGGGGCCCGCTCTGCTTCCTGGCCTTGATTTCGGAACAAAAGAAGCCAAACTCCAGGCTGCTGGGCGGATACCTGAAGGTTTTTGTGCTCTTTTGGTGGAAGAAAATATACCTTTCCTGTTGGGAAAAAATGTCCTTTGAGCTCTCCCAAAGCAGAAATGGGGGAGAAAGCACTTGCCGACTGGTGTCACCTTCTGTTCTGAGGCATCCTGTCTTCTGCGGGTACCGAGACAGCACCCCCGGCCCTAGCTGCACAGCTGGGCACCCGCCAGGCTCCAGGGGGTGGTTGTCTGCAGCTGAGGAGTCTCACATGTGGGCTCCGAGCTGACCCTGTGTCACTTCATCTGAGGCTGTCTCATGGGGACAGCTACTGGGTTCCCACAGGCCACGGCTCTCTTGGGGACCTCCATGCAGCGGGGTGACTCACACGGTGGTCTGGCCCGCACTGGCATCTGCATTCCCCACTTGTTGGCGCTAGGCTCTGCTCCGTCTGTTGTATTTGGCATGTGCCGCAGGTCGGGACCGGGTGGCGGGGTTGATTCTGGGGTCCGGTTGCCCAACAAGCTGTCACTGCTGAGGGCTTCGGTGACAATGATGGTGACTCAGGGCCTTTCTGTCTCTGCCACTGCTGTGGGGCATGGTCCCTTCCTCTTCCTGGCCTCAGTTTCCCCCTCAGCCTTGGCCGGCTTCCCCAGAGCAGAGGAAACCACGGAGTAAACTTAGGCTTTGCAAGAGTGAGGGGCTAGGGGGTGCATTTTGAATACATTGATTGATTGATGGTTGATTGATTGGGAAGAGGAGTAATGAAAGGAGACTCCCTAGAAAGGACGTGGCTGCAGAGAGGCCCGGGGCCCAGGGCCTCAGATGGCACCTGGGGCAGGACAAGCTGAGGCCCTGGTGAGGGTGCTGGGAGGGCAGTGGCAGCTTCCGCAGGGCGTCTGGAGCTGGAGGCCTGCAGTTGAGGAGCCTCATGAAGTTCGCCCTCCAGGCCGCCTGCCCTTCCTGCCTGGCCTGAGGTCGGGCCAGAAGCAGCCTCGGGGCAGGGGCGCCTGCACCCAGCCCCTGCCACCCCGCCCGCCTGGTAACTCTTCTCTCTCCTCTTTCAGGAACCTCTTGGATAAAGACATGTTTTCCAAGTCTGACCCACGTAAGTCCCCCTGCCATGGTAGTGACTGACCGGGGCAGTGCCCGGTGCACCCCTGGCTGTGTTCCCAGCATGTCGGGGCTGCTGAATGCTCCAGAGAAGGAGGACCTGGGACGCCCCAGAACCACACAGTGGGCTGGGGAGGGTTGACCAGAGCACTTCCAAGACCGAGGGGCTGTGGTCTGGTGAGACGGGCGGTGCTTTGGGGTGCAGGGCTCTCGCCCTGACCGGGGCTGCCCATGCCTGCAACTTTAGTTAGGCTGCTCCTGAGCCTCAGGTTCCCCATCGGTGAAGCAGAGACCTCACTGGTGCCCTCTCCAGACATAGCCCCTCCTCCAGGCTGCTCTGGAATCGGGGCATCCAGGACTGACTTTGGTCAGGGCCAGCGGCCAGACTCGGGTCCCTCCCGCCCAGCCCACAGGAGCACCCCAGTCACAACCCCACTCGCTCCCTCTGGGCCTGGCCTGCGTGGTAACGCGCCTCTCTCTCCTCCCACAGTGTGTGTCATGTACACTCAAGGCATGGAGAACAAGCAGTGGCGGGAGGTAGGTACGCCCCTTTCCCATGAGTCCCCCAGATCTCCCGGAGACCCCACAGGAAGTGTTCTGCTGGCCGAACCAGAGGTAGAGGGTGGGCGTCACAAGGCTGAGGACAGGGTGAGAGGTCCCTAACCTGGGGAAGCCCTGCTTTGAGGGTCTGAGGGGCAGCGGGGAGCCCAGGTGCCTTGTGATTGTCTTTGTGGCCTGGGCTGTGAGCACTTCATGGGGCCCCAAATCTCATCTGCTGCTGAACCCCTTCCTGCTGTGTTTCTGAGCCCTGCTCTGTGAACTCAGGTCCCTTCAGGGTGTGTGAGAGAGGACCATGGAGACCTCCCACCATCATGCCCAGACTCCTCCTGCCCCAGGGCCTTTGTACGGACTTCCACCTGGCCCTGCGGCCCCTCCATGAGTGCTTTGGATCTTGATTCTGACGTCCCTCTGTGGAGTCCCTCACTGTCCCCCAGCCTAACACAGAGACACCCACCCCAGCTCTTACTCCCCTCCCCTGCTTTTCATCTCTGTCACCCGTCATGCTCTGTGTTAGACCCTTGTCCTCCATGGGCCCCTGGAAGTAAGGCGCTCACCGACTTCATCCGCTGTTTTGAGCTCCGGAGTCTGAGCTCAGCCTGCAGCAGCCGCTTCATAAGTGTCTGCTCAAGGAGTGGCTGGGTTGGGAAGGGGAGCCGCGGTGTCTCTTTCCTCTTGCACCCTGCGCTGCACCGAGCTCCGGTGGGAAAGGAGGGGGAGCGGGTGGGAGCCGGTGAGGGCTCCCGGGAGTCCCCGCTCCTCCCCTCTCCTGGAGGAGTGGGGACCTGGAGGCCAGGGGGCGTGCAGGACGTAGCTTCTTGCCTGGTGGGAGGTGCCGCCAGCTTGCTGGGCCTCAGAGCTGAAGTGGGTATCCTGTGGTCCTCACGGCCGCACGGGTGGCTGCTCCTTCTGGTGACCGGAAGAGACTCGTGCATGGGACAGGAGGGGCCTGGACGGAGGCTGTGGCCCTCTTGGCCTCGGCTGCCCCATCCCATCCCCCTGCCCATCACTCCGCCATGGCTCCCGTTGGAGACTTGGCTGGGGCGTCACCAGCCCCACCCTGTCCCATGCCAGACATAGCAGGAGTAAGAGGCCGAGAGGAGTGAATTCGAGCTAGAAAACCCACAGGAACTATTCCAGAGGGTCTGGCCGAAGTGACATTTGCATCTTCTCCCGGATGCTGAGCCACTGAAGCTCAAACCAGATTGCTGGGAAACGTTTAGCCTACTTAAGTGAACTAATTACTGGTGAAGCCTTCAGCCGAGCTTCCCGGGAACCAGGAATGTGCTAATGTCCTAGTGATTCAGAGGAAGTCGGGAAGGGCCTCTGCCAGGGGCGCTGCTGGGCAGACGTTAATTATGTTCTGTAACTGAGACTTGGGTTCCACGTGGGCGCTGTCCAAGCCCTGCTACTGCACGCACCCCGGGGTGGCCCGGCTGTCACCTGGAGCCCGAGGCTGCACCCTTTTGGCAGGGGGACCTGGATCCCCGTGCGGGGGAGACACGGGATGTGCGGAGCCTAAGGAATGGAAGAGAATCGAAGCAGGGCTGGCAGAAGGGTGGGAGGGTGAGGGAGCTGGAGTCACAGCCAGGAGGCTTCACTGGGCGAAGCCGTTCTGACAGGTCATTGGGGTTTTTCAAATGACATTTGAATGTACATAGAAGCCGTCTGGCTGTCTGGCGTGGGGGTGCGGGCGTGCGAGGTTTTGAAATGCATTGCAGAGTGGGGGGTGGGGGAACTGTCGGCCTCCTCTGGCTCAGCCTCCTGCTCCAGCAGAGAGGGAGGACTGGCCTTGGGTGGTGGAGTTGGGGTGCAGGGACGCACTTGGAGGACCTCAGTGAGGTGCACCAGTGAAGGTCGCGGTATTTAGAGCCACAGAGGGAGGCCGGGAGGACCTGGTCGCTCAGAGCCTGTGTAGTTGAGGAATGGAATAAAGGGGTGAGAGTATGTTGGTCAGCTTCCTGTCTCTGTAACAAAATACCTGAGATGCTGATGTGCAGAGACGAAAGGTTTGCAGTGTTGGAGGGCCTAGTCCATGGTCAGCTGACCCCATGGCTTTGAGCTTGTGGTGGGGATCAGAACTACTCACATCAGCAGCTGGGAGAAAGAAGGGACTGGGGTCCCAGTGAGCCCGCCAAAGGTCACCTCCTTTCTCGGCCTCTCCCTGGGCCCCACCTCCCCAGGGCACCACCCTGAGGACCAAGCCTTTAGCTCGAGTCAGGGACACTCAGGGTTTGAGTGAACTATGGTAACAGGGTCTAAGGGGACTGGGAGACCAGGGAGTGATGGGTGGCAGCTGTGGGGCTGTGGCCACCGCAAGCCTGGGGCCGTATGAGGGGTGATTTCTGGGGCTCCTAGAAGGATGCTGGAGAGGGCTGGGGCCTTCATGGAGGACATGGTCAGTCACAGCCACTTCCCTTCCTGCATGGGTCCCTGAGCTGTCTTCCCCACGCACAGAGCAGTGAGAAACAAGGCTGGACACAGATCGCCTCTCTGGGCCCAGCGTCTTGGCCCGGAGCGAATCCTGTGACCAGCAGGTCAGGCAAGAGCTCGCTTCTCCGGGTTCTCCGGTCTGGGCCAGGCGAGTGGCAGCTGCTCTGGGGGGCCTGGCTGCCATGTTTCAGCTGATTTTAACCACTTGGGTCATTTTGATGCCTTTTGAGAAATCTCCATCTTCCCAGCACCTAAATCTGTCACTACATTTTATGAGAATTGACTCAAGATGTAATTTTAGCCCAGGAAATTGAGCACTATTTGCATTACGGCCTGCCGGGGCCTCTGTGCGTCCTGGGAAGGCAAAACGCCTGGGGAAAGAGTTCCAGGCGTGCTGCCCCTGCGAGACAGACACCCCAGAAGCCTTCCTGGGCCTCCTCTTGATAGGGGTGACAGTCACTATCCCTGCCTCACCAGGGTCTGTTTTGGGGCTGAGGACCCCGTGGTAAGGCAGAGATGGGTCATAGACTCTTAGGGAACTGTGAAATCTTAGGGTATCAGGCTGATAACCACACAGTGTCTGTGGCCCCAGCAATCGCACCTCCTAATTCCCACTCCATCCGCGTTTGAGCTGCCGCAGCCGTTTAATGTGTCCACACCAGCTCAGAGTGAGCATTTGTCTACAGATACTCAGACCGACTTCCCAGGGCGGCTCTCTGGGGCTTCTGTTCCACTTTGCTCAGGGTATGTGTGTTTCACACAGTCTCAGTCTGTTCTCACTGCTATAACAAAAATGCTACATCCCAGGAAAGCTTAGGAACCCCAGATAGTTACCTCTAGGCTCTGGCGGCTGGGAAGGCCGACGTCAGGGCGGCAGCAGGGGCAGGTCCTGTGAGGCCAGCTCTTCCTAGGCCCACGGCGAGGCGGTTCCTTCTCGCAGTATCCTTGCAGAGCCACCCCTGCGCCCCCCACTCATGACCTCATCACCCCGAGGGCCCCACCTCCAGGTGTCACGCGGGCTAAGGTTCCAGCCTGGATCTGGGCAGGATACCAGCTTCACACCCTGAAAGATAGGACTGTCCCCAGAGCTCATGTCCCCTTCAGAGCAGGACCAATAGCAACAGCACCTGACACCACACCGAGCTCTGCCCCCTGTGTGCAGTAGCTCACTCCTTGCCCAAGCAGCCCCGGAGCTCAGTGCTGGGGTGCACCACTCATTTGTATGCCTGAGGCCCTGGGCTTGCTCTTTAGCACGCAGCTCCCAAAACAGTTACCATGGCTACCCCTGAACCTCAGGGAGGAGGAGACGGGGCTCTTTTTGTCCTTATTTCCGGTCCCTTTTCCAAGCCGGGCGTTCTGTTCTGAGCGCATCGGAGCTGGGTCCTGGGGCTTCCCAGGCTGTGAGCAGGGACCGTCTTGCTCCCCACTTCTGGGCTGGGCACCATTTGTGCCTGTCACCGGGAGCCGGACGCTCCTCGATTTACAGCGGGCGTCCACCGACCTTCTCAGGAGATGGTCGCAGCTGTCTTCAGACTGAGTCTGGGGTGTCCTATGTCTTCCACACACAATTTGCCGTCCAAGCAGGATCCTCCCAGCTCGGACTTGGGGATGAGTTTTCGGACCTGAATGTGTTCATCCCCGTGGTGATGTTGGCAGGTGGTCTCGGTGCGGGAATTGTACCTCTGGCGTCTCACCCCCGCCTCCCGGCCTCGTCAGCCAGGGTCATCATCCACGTGTGAGACAAGGAGTTGAGCGGGATGCGTGTGGCCCTTTGTTAGAGCCCTCTCCCCAGGGCTCTCGCTGTTCTCGCTGACCCCTGTTCTCTCGCTGACCCTTGGGACAGGCTGTCCAGCCACCTCGGTTCTGCAGAGTTTTGTTGTAATCCATCCTGACTTTCTTGATCTGGCCCCAGGATTCCTGAGTGACAGCTGAACGCCTTGGCAGATGAGACCCAGGTTCCCGTCCCAGCCCCAAGAAGTGATTTGTCTTTTCCAGGTCTCAGTTTACTTATCCATAAAATGAAGTTAGGAGTTTGTAACCAAGGCCATGCTCTTAGAAACACCTGGAAATACCGACTGCCATGTGCTGTTGTCATAGAAGGATGGCCTCCCTTGGAGACCCTGTCGGCTAACCCGGCGTTGGGGCCACAAGTTGGTCTTCAGTGCAGATGTCTGGGGAAGCCTGTTGAGCTGGTGGATAGAGGGAGGGCAAAGGCCCTGAGGGAGGAACAGGCTCGCTGCTCGTGAAAAACAGAAAGCCGCTGTGGTAGGCCGGGGTGCAGACTGCCGCTGCAGTCTGAGAAGTGGGAATGGGGGCGTCCACAGGGACGTGGTCGCTGAGGGCAAGGCGGGCAGGTGTGCCCAGCATGTTCGAATGCTGATCTGAGTGTGCTGGATGCTAAGGAGGGCGTGGAGCAGGGGAGGGGTTGCGGCCGTCCCTGTTTCATGGAGATGGCTCTGGCCAAGGGCAGCAGAATGGACCCGAGGGCGAGGAGAAGCAGGCAGACTGCGGTTCCGGAGCGAAGTTGTGGTGGGTGAGGACAGCAGCCGGCCAGGCTGTCCAGAGCCAGGAGTTTAAAGCTGAAACAAGATGACTCTCTCTGCCTACCAGGCCGTGGGATCAGTTTGGGGCTCCGACGGCCTCCACAGGGCCCAGCACAGCTGTGGACAGGCTGGGAGGATCCAGGATGTCGCTGAAGCCCAAGCATCAGGTGGGCTGCGAGCTGGGCTGGGGGTGGCTTTCCGCACTGTCCCCTTTCCACAGAGAGGAGCTGCCCCTTTGGGAGAGCTCCCTCCTGAGCGTGAGCCCCTCAGAGGCTTCTCTCTGGTCCTAGAGTTTGGTTTTCAGGGCCATGGTTCTGTAGGTCTGGGGCCACAGCTTTGCTTTGGGGACCCAATGGGCACCTCCCCACAGTTTACGACTTAGGGCATTTTGTTATGTTTTGATGTTTGAGACGGTCTCACTGTGTGGTTCGGGCTGGCGTTGGGCTCACTGTAGCCCAGGCTGGTATTGAACTTGCATAATCCCTCCCGAGCACTGGGATTCTGTTTGTTTATTTTTAATCTATAAAATGGGATCCGGATGCCAGCTTGCCATGGTGGGGACCCGGTGGCACACTGACACAGGGCCTAACTGTGCTCGATGCTTGTAAATGTTACTATGGCAGTACCCTCACACAGAGCTGAGGGAGACTCCCTCCTGTCCCCCACTCCCATGCACAGCGCCCACCGCAGAGACCCTAGAAAAAGGAAATGAGACTCCTTGGGGTCCTCACTTTACCCAACCGCTCAGCAGGAGCACAGCCATCATCCCTGGCCAGGACACTTTTTTTTAAGTGGGTTTTTTTGAGACAAAGTGTCAGTATGTAGCCCAAATTGGCCTTGAACTTTCAGTGATCCTCCTGTCTCAGCCTCCTGAGTGCTGGGATTACAGGTGTGGGCCACTGCACCTGGCTAAAGGTGGACTTTCCTATCCAACCACGAACGTGTGTGTCTCCTGCCTCCCCACCCATGTCTGTGCTGTCCTGAGACAGCAGTTCAAGATTTCACCGGAAGGAAAGTGTTTGCTTTTCTAGTAGGCTCGAGGCACTGGGCCAGGTCCCTGGGTGGCCCGGATGACTGTTTACTCTCAGGTGTTAGCTCCAGGTGTACACTGCAGTTGTGGCTCAGCTGTTCCGAGCGTGGGTTCTGAAGCACAGTCCAAAACCCCTGGCCTCTGTCCAGCGGGCTCTTGGGTGAGTAGTTCTCCTTTTGAGACCGCCCACCATGAGGGTGAAATGCCCTACTCGCTGTGAGGCGCCTGGCAGGTAGAAAGCTCCTAATGATCCCTCTAAGAAGCCCTGCACCAGAAAGAAGGTTCCCCGCGAGCTGGGAACACCCTGGGTATCAGACTGAGAGGAGCCTGGAGGGCTGCCGTGGGGCTTGGCTGCCGTGGGGCGTGGCCGTGTGGCCCCGCCCCTGGCCTTAGCTCCACCCTCCGAGGTATTGGGAGAGTGGCCACAACTTTGCTGGTTTGGAGGCTGCTAAACTCCTTGTTAGGAGGGTGATTCCCCAGGAGCTGGGCCCATTTAACAGATTTTCTGAAACAGTGGCTAATTATGGGCCAAGAAGTCTTGCGTGAGAAGCTGGTGACATTTCCTAGACCGCTGCTGGGCCGGAGAGGCATCCTGCCCTGTCCTGGCCGGCTTTGGAGGGGTGGTCTCCACACTGGCTCGGGTCCCCCTTGGTGTCATGGTTTCCTATGAGGCAGGGGAGCCCTTGACGCTGTCCCGAGCTGGTTCTCCTTGCTGCACATGGAGGGAGTAGGTGCCTCTGGTGGGCGCCTGTGAGAGCTTTGCAGGCCCGAGGTGATGTGTGACCAGGGCCATCTCCTCCAGGAGGGGGGCAGGAAATGCACCCCGCGCCTTTATCTGCGGGGTCCACATAGCATAGCTCGCTGGCCTCTGGTTTTAATCCTGGTGAACGCTGCAGGCCCCTGCCTCGAGGCCTTATAATAGAGGCCCCACTACTGGCCATCAGTAAAGTGTGAGATTACAGAGCCCTTTTTTTTTTTTTTTGTCTTTTTCTTTTTTATCGGTACCGAGGATCGAACTCACGACTGCCTGCTTGCAAGGCAGGCGCTTATGCCGCTGAGCTAAATCCCTAGCCCCGGTTACAGAGCCCTCATTGGGAAGAATGGGCAGCCCCGGTCTGGCCTCCCCCTGTCCAGGCCAGCACGGCCGCGGTGTGGGGGCGGGGGCGGGGGCTATCTGCAGCTGGGGGGGGGTCCTGCAGCTCCAGCCAGCTGTGGTTTGTAGACATCCGGGGCGTTGAGACTGTTCAGGCGCGCAGAGAGCCGCCCACTCATTCCCAAAGCAGGAGCCGCACCAAGGCCACAGGACGTTGTGACCTCATCATGTCTGGGAGCCCGGTCCTCCTGCCCTCCTGGCTTCGTGCTCCCGGGGCGTCCTGGGGTGCTCCATTTCTTATCTGCGGGGTCACAGAGGAGATCAAAGTGGATCTTGCCCCGTGGAAGCCTTGCCTTGTGAGGATGAGGAGTCACCACACGAGGCAGAAGGAGAGGGAGGAGGAGCTGTGGGAGGCAGGCGCCTGAGCCAGTGGCCTGGACAGATCGCAAGAGAACCGGCACCAGGGTGCTGCTGGGTCTGGAGCCACTCTGCCCCAGCCCTGCTGGGAACTCCCCCAAACAGCTCTCAGGTCTTTAGATCTAGGTCAGCCTTTTTTGTTATGGAACTCACAGGAGGGTCCACGACTCTGGTATGGGGGGTGATGAAGCCAGGACGCCCCCACCCGCTGCAGATCTGACCTGCAGAATTACCCAGCCCACTATGGCGTAGGCCACAGAAGGGGCCCTGAAGGTACAAGGGTCAGGCTGGAGTTCAGCAAATCCAAGCGGGAGTGGAAGCTTGGACATGACAGCTTCCTGGTCACCGTCTCATCCTCCCATTGGTTGGTGACTGTGTTGTTGGTGACGACAGTGTTGTCCCCTCCCCTCGTTGATCTGAAGCCACCCTGGCAGAGTTTCAATCCCGTTCCCCCTCTTCACTGGCTGTGTAACCTTGGGCCTCTACTCAGTTTACCCGTCTATGAGATGGGGTGGCAGGAACTTTGCCTCTTGGGGTTGTCACCAAGATGAAATGTATTTGCACTTTGAAAACACTTAGTGCTGGGCACACAGTGGGGCTCCGGGAAGGTTGTCATCAGTGCTGACAGCAGGTGGTCCCAGCAGCCATCACAGGCCCTTCTGTCCTTGCCAACAGGGAGGAGCATTGGGCTCCGGTGTCTGGGAACCCGTCTGGAAACCCAGGGCCCCAAGGCCGGCACCATCATCCCCAGGCCCACATCACCCTGTGCACAGCAGCTGTCAGGAGAGAAAACAGGGCCTGGGGCTTTTAAGGGGACCCAGCACGGAGTTGGGGGGAGAGTTCAGAGATCGGGGAGACACACACTTCCTGGATGGCCGGGCCAGGTTTTGGCCTTTAGAAGCAGCGGGTACAGCCGGGTGTGGTGGTGCAGGCCTAGGAGCCCAGCTGCTTAGGAGGCTGAGGCATGAGGATGCCTTGTTATTCCCACCTGTAGAGGAGAAAACTGAGGCACAGAGTCAGGGGAATTAGCCAAGGTCACGCCACCAGGGCCAGCAGAGTCGGAGGCTGAACCCCACCTCTTTCAGCTGCCACCTGTGTAGGGGACCGGGATGTCCCCACTGCCCCACCCACTGAGCCCCTTCAAGGCAGCATCTTAGGGGTGGCAGCATTGGGACCCTCTGTCCCGGAGGGCTGTCACAGGACACAGGCATCCTGACTGCATGCGAGGGGGTCACACTTCCTTGGTGACACAGATGTCACCCAGGGATCTGAGCAGAAGGGGCGGGGGGCAGGTTCTGCTCTTGGTTTGCAGTCCGTGAGTTGGGAATCATCTGCGTGCAGGTGTTTGTGAGGAAGCCGGCGCATAGGCAGAGTCCCGGCAGGAAGGAGGGTCCGGCTCGGGAGGTGTAAGTGGGAGGCTTCCATTCCCAGCTGGGCTGAGACCCAGGAAATCCGCAGGGATCGGGCGCCCCCGGAGACACACTGTCGTGGGGAGCTGTTCTCACCCCAAGCCGCAGGGACAGTGGCTGAGTTTGCAGCTGGAGGCGCAGGGTCCCTGCAGGCCTGGGGAGAAGCACAAGGGTGTCTCCCCGGCACCTTCTGCCAGTGCCTGCAGCCGTCAGACAGTGACCTCAGGACTGGGGACCAGGTGAAGGTGCAGGAGGAAGCCACCTTATCGGGGGTTATCTGGGCGGGTGCCACCATGATAACCTCTGTCGGGGGTGTGGAACCTGATATCCCAGAAACTGTCCCTCTAGCCTCGTGGTGGGGGCATGCAGATCAGGGGGACCTTGCCTGCCTGGCCTGGATTTTCCATCTCAGCCTTGCTGGTGTCCGGAGGGCACAGGGCCTGACAGCTGCCCACCTGGCCCTGTAAATGCCAGCTCTAGGGCAGAGCCCCTGGTTGCTACTTAATTCCTGCTGCTCCTCGGAGGGTCTGCCTGGAGCTGGTGCTGTGTAATTGTGCGGCTTAATTGATATTCTTACGGTTTAGTCATCGAGGCTTCAGAGCCCGAGGGAGTGTCTTCTGTGGTGGGTCAGCTTTTTCCTCTGGGTTTTGTTGCCAGGGAAAAGCCAGCCTTTCAGGAGGGAAGCAGCCTCATTCCCGGGCTGCTTTTCCCTTTGTGCCTTCCCTCCCCAGCAGGCTGTCCCAGCTGTTGGCTTGGGGGTGTCCCCTTCACATCCCCAATCTCTTGCTCAGCCTCCTCTCCCTGGTCCGCGCCACACCCTTCCCTAGCAATTCTCTGGGTTCCCTGTGTGAGCCCCGGGGACGGCCGGGGCGTGTTTAGGGTCTGTGCCCCACACTGCCCTGCCGGGAACTGAGCAGACTCCTCCCATCGTCTGACTGGATGGGAAGGAAGGGGCAGACACTTCCAGGGAGCTGGCAGGGTGACCCCTCTGGTGGTGAGGGGTTGACCCTGCCTCTTGTTCCTGGCAGAATTTGCCTCCTGCTGGGCAGTTAGATGGCAGCCCTCCTGTGCCTGCCCAGATTGGCGCTGACCCTTCCCGTCTCTGTGTCTCTCCCGGCCTGAAGCCCCCTAATTCTATGGAGAGTGAACTGCAGTAGCCGAAGTAATTTTTTCCTTAGCAGGTACTCTGTGGCAGCCTGCCGTCCTTCACAGGTGTGCAGTAAATAGGGCTTGACGGGGACCCAGTGGCTTCTTAGATTTGAAATCCGCACGCTGGCATCTTCCCCTTGCTCCTTAGTGCAGGTAATGAAGGCCATAAAGCGTCCCCGGCAGTCCCTGGCTTGCAGGTTTTGCAGTTGCTGATGTGCGTGCGCCAATTCCCTCTGAGGCTCAGTCATCCAGCAGTGCCCGGTGCGGCTCACTGGCAGGAGATTCTCAGAGGATGCTCGGAGCACCCCCCCAGTCCTGTTTCCAGGGGAACCCCATCTTCTTCCCAGGCAGATGCGCCTCCAGAGAATCCCCCGCCATGCAAGTGTCCAGTGCCGTCTTGGAAGGGGCACCCTGAGGGCGCTGTCCTGGAGCAGGGGCTGGGAGGCTGGGGGTGTCCGTCAGGCGCTGCTGCAGGGTGGTTCTCGCTGGGGGCCGGGGCGTGGAGGGGGAGGGGCAGGCAGGACGCCCACTCAGAATCCTGGTGTTTACCTGGAATATTCCACAAGAAAGCCAATGGGAGAAATTCTCTTTTGTCTGAAGGCAAGAGGTGTTAAGAATTCTTAATTGCAAATTGGAGGCAAACGCAGGGACTTTGGGAACAGGGTGACATCCTGTAAGGTGGCCACAGTGTGTCGGGGACACAGGGTGACCTCCACGTTGCCTTGCCCACAGGGGGCTGACCATAAGTGTTGGTGCTTTTTTTTTTTTTTTTTTCTTTTTTCCCCTTTTTTTTGGTACTGGGACTCAAACTCAGGACCTCCCCATCTGGGGCCGTGCCCCTGAGCTACCTCCGGCCCTCAAGCCTCGTTTGCTTTTGCCGTCTGATGACTGCTTGCCGTTAGATGAAGTAAAATCAGACAGGCTTGGGCTGCCCGGCCTGTGGCCTTAGTACGTTACTGCAGCTTGCCGATTCGGGTTCCTCACTTGTGAAGTGGGTAATAACCTCAGGGGTTTGGAAAGAGTTGGCTGAGAGGACTTCAGGGTTCGTCCGGTCTGTGGAGGCTCAGTAAATGTTTCCTGCGTTCCTCCTGTCCTGTTCTCCTTCATTCCTAGTTCTCAACTCCATCTGTGCTTTAGAACACCTACGGGACTTTAAGGAAGCATAATCGTGGGCCAGGGGACGTAGCTCAGCGGCACAGTGCCTGCCTGGCAAGTGCAAGGTCCTGAGTTTGATTCCTGGTGCCCCTCTCCAAAAATGTAATTGTTTGGGCCTCCCCACTGAGTTTTGAATTTAATTTGTCTATAGTGGGGTTGAGCATAAGCTTGGTTTTTTGGGGTTTTTTTTTTTTGTTTTTTTTTTTTTTTGAGATAGGGTCTCACATGTAGCCCAGACAGGCCTTGAATATGCAGCAGTCCTCCTGCCTCAGCTTCCCGAGTGCTGGCATTACAGGTGTGCACACCTCCCTCAGCAGGCATAAGTATTTTTAAAACCACCTATTCAATTATTTTTTAAAAAGACAAACTCTGACTCCCACACAGGAATAAAATGAATCTCGACAAGATTTATTTAACTTGTTAACAAGTGAGACCGGTAAGATTTTAGAACCGGTTGAAATGATTTAAACCACACAGACGCCTATAGGCAGTTGGGAATTCAGAAATATATAAGGCTCATTCCCGCTTACGGCTGCAGAGGGTCTAGGCCATGGCTGACTGGCCCCATTGTGGCAAGTCTGGGGTGAGGCAGAAACCACGTGGTGAAAGGGTGTGGTGGAGGAAAACTGGTGGCCTCGTGGTGGCTGGGAAGCAGAGAGAAAGGGAAAGGATCAGAGGAGAAGGTCAGGGCCAAGATATGGTCCTCAAGGATGTATCCCGTCACCCACTCCCTTCACCCGGGCTCACCTGTCTCAGTAATCAGGGTATGAGGCCATCAGATAATGAAGGTGGCACCCCAGGACCCAGGCACCTTCTGCCAGCTTCATCTTAGGGCACACCAGACCTCGCGGGCACATTTCCTGCCTGAGGCAAAGCACTCAGTACCCAGTTCTTCATCTTTGCACTTCCCCGAGGGTGTGCAAAGTCTCAGCTGCAGTCCCGGGCAGGGACCCTGCCTGGTGCCTCTCAGTGCCGCTCTGGGCCCCACGAGCCATCTGTGTCTGGTTGTTTCTGAGCTGCACCCCCGTGGAGAGGACTCCTGTGGGGCTTGTTCTGTTCATCTGTATAGCTCAACACCGAGCATACTGTCTGGCTTAGAAAATTGGGTTGATGCCTGGCATTGGGGTGCATTCCTGTAACGCCAGCACTCGGGAGGCTGAGGCGGGAGGATTGATGTGAGTTCAAGGTCAGCCTGAGCTACATAGTGAGACCCTATCTCAGAAGACCAAAAAACAGAGTGCCTCGAAATGAGTGACAGGTCCAGAAGGAAGCAGGATGAGTGTTCTCCGTGTTCTCATGGGACTGAGGCTCTGAGCTCCTGCTGCAGGTCCTTCCCTTGTCAGGCTTAATTCCTTCAGCCTGTTGTGCGTCTGTAAAATGGAGATTCCCAGACCTGGCTCCAGGTCTGCTAAGCAGGAGCCCCGGGAGTGAGGTCTAGTTGGAGTTCCTCTACGCGATTCCCAAAGGTGGAAGGAGGCGGAGGGGGCTCCCCCAGAGTTGGGGATGACTTGCTTGGGATGGTTTGGGGAGTTTCCTGCGATTGAGGTTTTGAGCATCTACTGTGCCCAGAGCTCTGGACTTGAACCAAAACCAGGCACGTTCAGTGTAGTGCTGGTCACTCAGGGCTGAGGGATGGACAACCCAGAACTGCAGCTTCCAGAGGTCAGGATCCGGGGCAGCCTTTCTGGGCCTCCGACTTAGGCCCCCGTGCTGCTGTGAAGGTGTGCTGGGCCCTTGTCCTCTCCAGGGAGGTCAGCAGGGCAGGGCTGGCTTCCCAGATCCCCCCGAAGTGATTTCGGCATTGGGGGCTGGGGACATGGTCACTGTTGGAGAGGAAAGGCTGTGAGGGGCACAGGCCAGGAAGGGCTGTGTGGACAGGATCGGAGCTGGGTGGGGAGGATGAGGCGGTGGGGAGGTTGGAAGAGCTTACACCTGGCTCCCTTGATCTGAGGGGACGGGGATGGGAGCCCTAGAGGCAGGGTAACCACCTTCTCTTGCAGTTTGGGCGCACAGAGGTCATCGACAACACGCTGAACCCCGACTTTGTGCGCAAGTTCATTGTTGACTACTTCTTCGAGGAAAAGCAGAACCTCCGCTTCGACCTGTGAGTGGAGGGGGTCCTGCAGGGGAGCGGGAGCTGGGCTCTGCGGGGAGCAGGCGGGATAGAGGCAACAAGGGGCTGAAGTCCCTCGTGGGAGGGAGTGGAGGGGAGGAACCAAGGTATCGCTCCCCTTTGGGCTCTGGTAAAAGCAGGGTTAGGAAAGCTGCCTGGGCCCAGCTCTGGGTGTGGCCCTGAGAAGCTATCTTGGCCACCCCGGCTCTGTTCCCGAGGTACCCAAAGGGCACCTGCTGGCCTCTCTGTTGCAGGGTGTTCTGGGGGATCTCTGTGTCTCCCCCAGGGGCCCATGCACCCATGAGGAAGAGGGCAAGGCCCCTCCTGCAGTAAACTGGGTGGGTGGGCACCCAGGCCTGTGGATCGGGCAGGGGGGGCTGTTGTTTCTAGGGGTGTCGGTGGGGAGAGAGGTGGAGAGGAGTGGGCAGGGCAGGAAAGAAGGACTTCGTGGCCTGAGGAGCCAGGGACTTGGGGCAGTGAGAGCTGAGGCCGAGCTAATGCAGTGCCCACACAGAGGTGGTGCCCCAGTGACATTTCCCAGCGGAGAGGTGCTCCAGACAGCGCCCTCAGGAGCCTAGAAAGGCTGTCGTGGTGCAGAGAGGCCCAAGGGTGGGTGGACCTGCTGGAGGAGGAGCACAGGGGAGGAGACAGTACCAGGTGGGCAAACTGTGCCAGGTGGGCAGACTTCGCCATGTGGGCAGGTGGGCAGACTGTGCCAGGTGGGCAGGCACAGGTGGACGGACTGTGCCAGCTGGGCAAACTGTGCCAGGTGAGCATACTGTACCAGGTGGGCAGACACAGGTGGGCAGACTGTGCCAGGTGAGCAGGCACAGGTGGGCAGACTGTACCAGGTGGGCAGACTGTGCCAGGTGAGGGAGGAGCAGAGTCGCAGGGTCAGCCTGCCTGCCGCTGAGCTGAGTGTGCCAGCATCTCCCTCCATGGTGAGTGCCCAGGCCCAGGGCAGGCGGGCAGCCTGGGTATGGTGAATGGAGGGAGGGAGGCCCAGGGCAAGGTTGTGAGCTGCCTGGAGCGGAGCCTTGGCTGGGATGTGGGGAAGGAGTGGAGGCTGAGCAGCAGCGCCATCTGTTTGGCTTTTGGGGTTTCCTCCAGGTGCCAGAGGCCCTTGTGGTAAGGCACCCACCATGGGACTGGATTTTGCACCTCTTTACCCTGGAGGCACCCTTGTGCCTCTCAGCCATCGGCCCAGAAGGGCCCTGCTGTCCCCAGGCGCCCAGGCATGGCCGGGCAGGGCATCCGTCCTGCCTTCACACGTGTCTGTGTTCCCTGCAGGTATGACGTGGACTCCAAGAGCCCCGATTTATCCAAACATGTGAGTCCTCCTGCACCCACCCCAGCCCCAACCCTGGCGCGTCCAGAACATTTTTTTTTTCTTTTGCCTTTTTGAGACAGGGTCTCTCTATGCAGCTCAGGCTGGCCTTAAACTGTGCTTACTTTGTAGCCAGGCTGGTTTTGAGCTCGCAATGATCCTCCTGCCTCAGCCTCCTGAGTGGTGGGATCACAGGCGTGCACCACTGTGCCTGGCTGGAACATTCCTTAAACGCGTTTCTGGCTCGCCTCGGGCTGCGTGCTGCAGCCTGTGTCCCAAGCTGTGTCTTTTCACTTCAGACCCCACCAGGGGCCCAATGCTGGGGGTAGGGAGGTGGCCACGAGCAGAGGAGGTGACACCGGCCTCATGTGTGCCCTGGGTTTGCAGGATTTCCTGGGCCAAGCCTTCTGCACCCTTGGAGAGATTGTGGGGTCCTCGGGGAGCCGCCTGGAGAAGCCTCTCACGTAAGTGTGTGGGGTTGAGGGGAGTGTCCTGTCCAGCTGCCTCCCCCGGAACGGGCCAACTTCCTGCCCACCCTGCTCAGGGCAGGCGGAGGGTGAAGGCAGGGAAGCTGCGAATCACGGTGGGCATCTGCAGGGCAGTCAAGAATAAGGAGACTGGGGCTGGGGATTTAGCTCAGCGGCATAAGTGCCTGCCTTGTAAGCAGGCAGTCGTGAGTTCGATCCCTGGTACCGATAAAAACGAAAAATACAAAAAAAAAAAAAAAAGAATAAGGAGACTCCACGGGTCATCTGGGGGAGCCCAGGCTGGGTTCGCAGAGCCCCACACCCCTGGGAAGTCCTGGCTGGTACCTGACCTCCATTTTTGTATGGAGAAAGAAACTAAAGCCAGGGAAGAGAAGTGACCTGCCTAAGGCCACATAGCCACACGGCCACACGGCCGGCAGGTGGGAGGCTTGGGTTTGAACCTGGGGCTAGACTGAGCCAGTGCAGATCTCAGGTTATCCAAGGGCCTCCCATCCCACCCTGACCCGATCGGTCTACATGGCAGGATTCAAGGTGCTTTGGGGGCACAGTTGCTACTCCGAGCGGGCTTCGGGGTGCAGGACCCCAAGGTTCTTCGCAGAGAAGCCTGAGGGTGGCTTTGCAGGCCAGCAAAGACCTCCAGGGGACCTGTCTTGTCCCATTTCTGAGCAGGCACCAGAGACAGGGTCCGGGCAAGAGCATCCTGCTGATGGGACAGGTGTTGAAGCCCCAGGCAGGGCAGGCGGGAAAGGGGTTCAGGCGGGGACGGGCACCCACTCCTGCTTGCAGCCACGTTCCCACTGGTCAGTGTCCGTAGTGGTGGTTCATGTGTGTGCCCATGGCTGTGCCTGAGTGCATCTCTCTCCCGGGCCCTCTCTGAGCCTGGGAAGGTCTCTGTGACCCTGAGAAGCCCCGTCTCCCGTTCCCAGGAAACAATGATAATAGCTCTCACTTCGCCAGGACTTAAGGGCTCTCAAACATTCCTGAACTTTTTTTTTTGTACCGGAGATTGAAGGCATCACCTCATGCTTGCCAGGCAGGTGCTTACACTGCTGAGCTAAATCCCCAGCCCTACTCAAACTTGCTTTTTAAGATTTTTTTTTCATGGGGGGGTAGCTGTGATAGCAGTATTGAGGATAGACTCAAGGATCACTGAGTGTCATCTTCAGCCCTTTTTATTGAGACAGGGTTTTACCAGTTGGCCTAGTCTTGAACTTACGATCCTCCTGCCTCAGCCTCTAGTGTAGCTGGGGATTATAAGCATGTGCCATCATCTCTGGCTCCTAAATCTATTTTTTTTTTTTTATCTTTTTGAGACAGGGTCTCACTATGCTGTTGAGGCTGGCTTTGAACACACTTGGTATGCTCAAGCTTGCAGTAATCCTCCTGCCTCAGCCTCAACTAGGATCACAGGCGTGCGCCGCTGCGCCCGGCTTCCTTAACCATTTTTAATTGTAACTTTCTATTGTTTCTCCATCCTTGGAAGGGCTGAGGGGGAGTGGGCACAGAACATCTGCCCCGTGGCCTGTTACTTAGGCACTAGGAGTGGCCCATCTGTGGCTTTTGATCCTTCCTGCAGCCCCTCCTACTCCCTCCTGCCTCGGTGGCCCTGGCCCAGTAGAGAGGAGACACCCACCGGGCAGTGAGGCTGTCTTCACAGTTCCAGCTGGCTGACCTCTCCGGTCCAGCACCCAGGAGTCACTCAGGCTTGTGTCTGTCCGTTGCCACTGGCCCCTTATGCTGGGGTGGGCAGTGGGTGCAGGGCACATGTCCCCCTAGCCGGCTGGCATGCTGGGCCTTACAGGGCACCAGGAGCTGGGACTGAGGCTGGAGGAGGTGGCCCTTTTACCGCCCAGAGGTTCTGTTCTGAGTTTAGCTGCTGGCATGATTAAACCTCATTCTGAGGTATCGAGGACCGGACTGCAGCGTGAATCTGCTGGGGGTGGGGGCGCAGCTTGTGCTGTCAGGGGATCCCAGGTCAGTCAGCAGCCTTGTCTTCCCACAGCCCGGCACTTGAGTCGTGGTTCTGTCTCTGCAGGAGGCAGAAGGGCCTGCAGGGGCAGATGCACCCCCAGGGCCTCTGCCCGGGGTGGGTGTGGTGGAGGCTGAGAACACATGTTTCTGGGGGGTGTTGATGCTTCTGGTCTGGAGACCCCACTTTGAGAACCTCTGGAATCACATAGCCTGGGAAAGCCCCCTTCCCGCCCCCAGGCTGTAGCTTCCGGTCCTGTTCTGTCCCCAGTGCACTTCTCTTGCCCGGCAGGTGCCCTGGCCACTAGCCACTAGCCCCGTCCTGCGCTCACAGCCAGCCCTCTCTCTTCCTCTATCCACAGCATAGGAGCCTTCAGCCTGAACTCCAGGACGGGCAAACCCATGCCAGCCGTATCCAACGGGTAGGTCACAGCTGTCTCTGGCCCTGGTGTCTTTTGACACCCAGCCAGCTCCACCAAGAGTGGCCAAGTCCGGGCCCTGGTCAAGAGGCAGCCCAGGCTGGAGCATCCAGGGCCCTAGGAGCCCTGGGACTTGGAGGAAGAGGAGAGGGACCCCTTCCCCTGCCTTCTTTGTACCCGGCTGATGCAGCCTCCTCCTGCCTCAGCAGGCTGGCAAGTCCCCGCACACTGCCCACAGCACTGCTAGTGTGCTCGGGCTGCTTTGTGTGTGTGCAGCCCGCCTGTCCCTACCTGTCCCCTGCCTGTCACCTGCCCTGGCTGCCTCCCTCTGGCTTGCCTGTGGACTGTGGGGGGGCCTGCTGGGATGGGGACAGGCCCTCCAGTTTCCATTTACTCAGGCCTGGTGGGGCATCAGCCAGGGAGGAGACGGCTCAGGAAGGAAGGCCAGTGGCGGGCGGTGGGTGGGAGCAGGCTGGGCTGGAGAAGGAGGGAGAGAAAGTTCAGAAATAGAAGGAGGACTCTGCGGTGGCGAGGAACAGATGGAGAGACTCGGGGCGGAGGAGGCTGCTGTCGAGGAGTCTCTGCCTGGCCCCCCAGTCCGTCTTTACTACCATGGCGTAGGGGCCAGGGCGGGAGGGCTTCGTCCTGGGGCACCGCTTCAGCCAGGAGAGGCTCCAGATGGGGCCCTGCCCTGCCCCCCCCGCCCCTCCCCCCAGCCTCGCATCAGTGTTCACAAAGCGTGTTCCCCAGGCGGCAGGCTGTGGGCTCTGGGTGTCATGCTTGTGTGGGCCACGTGTGGTGATGAGCCCGCATCACACGGCTGCCCCAGCCTAATGCTTTAACCTCTTCTCCCTCCTAGTGACCCCTGACTCCCCTGGGTCCCTCTCCACAACCCGGCTTGGCCCCAGAGTGGGGTGACTTGGTGATCAGCGTGGGGGAAGGCCCACCTGATGAGGGGACGAGGTGGCGGGGTCCCCCAGCTGGAACTGAGCGGGGATCCTCTGCAGGGCCAGGCTCAGTCACCCCTAGGGAGACCGCCGGCGGGGCCCAGGGAGGTGCCGCTGCTAGGCCTCTTTCCCCTGCAGTGTCACAGCAGCGGGGCTGGAGTGTTTAGGGACCTGGGGCCCTGGATCAGCGGGGCGGGGAGGGTGGCCGGCCCACAAGGTCTTTTGCCCACAGAAGTGGTCTTTGGATGGAAGGTTTGAGAACCGCTGGTCCGGAGGCTTCCGGGTGAGTCTGGAGGCTTTCAGGGTTCCAGGGCTCCGCTGCAGGCCCCGCTGCCCCAGGGCTCTGGGTACAGGGGTGGGGCAGCCCCTGAGGCCCAGGCAGGGGCACAGAGGCCGCCCTGCTGTGGCTCTGGGCTCTCGAGGTGCGGTCCTCCCTGGGGTCCTGGGGCAGAGCAGCTGGCTGGGTGGGAGGCCGCTTCCTGGAGACCGCAGGGCTCTGGCTTGGCCTGCCCTCCATGCTCTGCTCTTGTCCTCCAGTGGTGTCCCGGGGAAGAAATGTGGCACCATCATCCTGTCGGCCGAGGAGCTCAGCAACTGTCGGGTGAGTGGCAGGGGGACCGCAGGGTAGACCTGGAGGGCGTGGGCCAGGGGCCAGGGTGGTTTCCCAGTAACCCTTCCCTGCAAAGGGACCCGAGGGCACGCAGGGTCCCGGGAGTGTGACCCAGCTGGCCGGGAATCCGGTTACACCAGAGCAGCCGGAGGCCAAGGAGACGTGAACACAGCCCTTGTGCCAGTGCCTCTGACTGTCCCTGTGTGTCCTTAAGCCCAGACTGCCTTGGCACCAGCCCCGGGGATGCAGGAGCCTCTCGGGCCTGGTGCTTGAACCTGGTTGTCATTCTTAACTGTTATCTCTGGGGTAGAGTGGAGGGAGAAAGCTTGTGTGTGCGTGTGTGCACGTGCGTATGTGTGCTCACGCTGACAGCTGGAGTCCGAAGGCCCAGGCAAACCCAGCTTCTGCCTTTCCTGAGACTGTGGTGAGGAGGAGGTGGGGACCCCAGGGCCGCTGAGCACACAGGAAGGGCTCGGGCTCCCGATGGCCTGTGATGATGGTGAGCCCCGGTAATGACGCTGATTACCTGTCCAGGGACAGGTCACATAACTCCCCCCACTCCTCCCAGTGACAAGCCCGGCGCTCTGTACTGCCCGCTAGAGAGGCCGAGTCACCTCTTCCAGGACCATAATGGTTCCGACCCAGGTCAGCTTGATTCTAAAATCAGGGCGTATCCCCCAAACTGCCCGGCTTGAGGGCCTCTCAGGTCCATCGGGAACCCCAGGAGGGGAGGGCATGGGACCGAGGCACAGGGGCAGGTGCCAGGCCGAGGCTCAGCCTGAGATGTCCTGGGGCTGGGATGGTGAGGAGGAGAAAGGAGACTTTTGGATCTTTCCAGGTGGGCGCTGCCACCCCATCAGCCCCTGCTGGCACTCACCACACCGCAGAGCGATCTGAGGTTATGTGTTCATTTAAAATGACAGCAGTTGACGTGTGATAGGTTAGCATTAGTAACATGCTTCCTGAAAAATAAACAAATTTTCTAGAGCACAGTTTCTTTAATAAGAAGAGGAGTCGCGTCTTACACAGTTTAAACCTCTGATATCTCTGATATCTGGCTTCTTGGAAGAACAGGGCATTCAGAAGCAGAGCTGGCCGTGAGGCTGCACCCCGTGATCCTAGCCCTCTGAGGCTGAGGCAGGGGACTGCAAGTGTGAGCCCAGTGTGGGCAATATAGTGACTTAGTAGGAACCTGACTCAAAACTTAGAAAGAAAATTGGTTTGAAGTGCAGAGGACGTAGCTCGATGTGAAGGGGCTGAAGTTAATGAACTGCAAAAATAAATAGGCTAAAGAAACTGGAATTTCAGCTGGGCCTGTTGGCACACGCCTGCCATCCCATCACTCTGGAGCTGAGGCAGGAGGATCACTGGGAGTTCGAGGTCAACATGGGCTACATGTGGGGTCAAGGCCAGCCTGAACTGCACAGCAAGACCCTGTCTCAGCAACAGCAAGAAAGAAGAAAGGCAGAAAATAGATTTGGAAGGCTGGGTGGTGCAGTGACCTGGCAGCATGTGCTGGCAGTGTAGGGCTCTCGGCAGGGAGGTGTTCCTCGAGGGATCTGTCCCCAAATGCTCAGCCGTGGGTAATAACAGAGACTCCCACGTCCCCCAAGGCTCTGCCAGAGAACCGCATGACTGTCATGACGGGGTGGGGGTGGGGGCGCCGTCCCAGCACTGAGCTCAGGTTCCTTCCTTGGTGGGAGCTGAGCTGTGGCGGGCAGGACACAAGATCAGAGGTGGCAGCAGGTGACAAGGTCACAGGTGCCCCGGACAGTTTCTCTCCAGGCTCCCAGCCACCTCCCGGTTTAGGATGAACATCCCGGAGGCCGGGACAGTATCCCCGGCTGGTCCCCCATTCCAGGGCCGGTGCAGTCTGAGAGCTCTGCCCCCCCTCGCTGCACCCCGGGATGCTGCAGCTCCCCCTTTTAAGCTCTTCCCGCGCCAGGGGTCCCCCCCAGGCTGTCAGCGCCTCTCCTCCTGCTGAGCTGTCTTTCCTTAGAATCCTTGCGAGGAGCAGAGCTGACTTCCCGGCATCTGGCTGAATTAAAGTAATTACATCGGAGCGCAGCTCCTCTCCCGCTCTGCATTCAGTCGGGGATCAAAGGAAGAGGGCGGGGCGCGGCGCGGGGCTTCCTGCCCGCGTGAGCGCGGCCCCGGCATCCACAGGCCCGCGTGGGTGGCGAGGATGAGCGACCACCGGCGGCGGGGGGCCCTTCCAGGGGCGCCTCTGCAGCCCGCTTGGTTCCCTTGTTTTCATTAAGCACCGAGTTTCAGGAGTCTGTTGAGGCCGGCAGTGCTGCTGACTTTTCCAGATCCTTCCGTGCTCAGAGCCTCGTATTTACGCGCTCTCTCTCTCTCTCTCTCTCTCTCTCTCTCTCTCTCTCTCTCTCGTGTGTGTGTGTGTGTGTGTGTGTGTGTGTGTGTGTGTGTGTGAGGTTTTTGGAGACAGAGTCTCGCTGTGCAGTTCAGGTTGACCCGAACTTGTGGTGATCCTCCTGCCTCAGCCTCCCGAGTACTGGGATGCCAGGCGTGGGCCACCACGCCGCTGTGCTCTCACTGGGTTCTGGCTTAGAGCTGGGGGCTGGGGGGGGGGTGTGTGTGTGAGCGGCCTGTTAAGATGCAGAGTGTATGCTGCACCCTAAGAGGACCAGGACCCCAGAGCCTCAGCGGGGAGCCCGCTTTGCATTGTGTGGGACATTTGTGGGCCTAGCGGGCTCTGTGGGGTTTGGTGGCCCTCAGAGGGGGCCCTCAGAGGCAGCACAGCTTTCGGGTTGCAGAGAGAGCCCGGACTCCTTGGCTCCTGCATCCTGCCAGGCACCCAGACCTGCCTGGCTCTGGTCCAAGACATCCTGCCTCCTAGGTGGCCCCCAGGGGTGGTGGTGCTGATGGCCTTGCCTCTGAGGGGCTCACTGCACAGGTTCCCCTGGGGGCTGTGACCCTCTAGTTGTCCCCTGTTTACTGTACATCTTGACTGAGCTTCCCATTTAGCATTCAGGGCAGAAATGCCAGTCAGGGTCCCTTTCCAGTTGTGGTCCTCACCCCTGGTGCACCTGCCTTCTTTTCATACCCCCTATTTTCTAACACACTTTCTCCCTGAAGGAATACTCACAGCTACTCCATATCCAAATACCGAGGGGAGAAGGAGTCCTTGCAGCTAGCTACACTGGGTTTAGGGAGGGATAACAGCGTGTGCAAAGGCCCTGGGGTCAGGGAGTGATGATGGCTGCTGAGGAGACAGGTGAGGCTGCAGGTGAGGATGGGGAGAGTTTGGGCCACGTGGACCCTTGGAGCAGGCAGCTGTGGGGAGAGCCAGCTCTCTTTGGGAGGCTGAGTGAGGAGCGGGAGTGAGATGGGAGAAAGAGGTTAGTGCAAAGTGGGGGTGGGAAGCTTCCCTGAGACTGAGGTAGACAGCGTCGTACAGGGGGAGCTCCGTGTTGTGGCTGGAACCGGGTAGGAACATCCGGCACAATGAATACCCAGCATTCAGACAGCGGCTTTTTAAAGCTTAGTCTATAATTTTTTAGTCAGAAATAATCTCTGTGGTTTAAAAAAAAAAGGAAAGCAAACAAAAACATTTCTCCTGGTGCTAAAAAAAAAAAAAAATTAGCATGTTCATTGTGGATAAATTGGAACAGACAGAAAAACAGAAAGATCAGGAAAGTCGGCAGCTGGGGGTGCCGCGCGGTGCCAGAGCTCTTACCCACATGTGTGGGGCCCTGGGGCTGACCTCGGCACCAAGAGGGAAACAAAGGAAGAAGAAGAAAAAAAGACAAAGGAAATCACCCAGAGGTAATTGCTCCTGACATTTTAATGTATTTCCTGAGGCTTTTTCTGGGTGTATATTGTGTATTTTTTGTTTTAATTGGTATAATGTGGTATTAAGGATATATTTTCTTTTCCTGTTTCTTTTTGTTGCCACTCTGAGTCTTTTTTATTTAATTTCTAAATTTTTATTCTGAAGCAGTATCTCGCTGAGTTACTCAGCCGCTCAAGCTGGGCTCAAAACTTTCGATCCTCCTGCCTCAGCCTCCCAGAGTGTCGGGTTTACAGGTGTGCTGCTGGCTGGGTATCTAGTTTTCTAGCCTGTGTTTTCACGTGTTGTTAGACGGTCTCAGAAAACATGTGTCTAACGGCCGTCTGTCCCTCCTGTCTGGTCCAGATGGGCCGTGATGGGTTGATCTCTGCAGGAAAATGTAAACAATCCGGCAGGGAACATCTTCAGCCTCCACCCGCGCCTTGGCCCTTGTGAGCTGCCACAGGTGCCATAGCTTGGGCATGGGGAGCGGCAGGGAGGGTGGCCACCCTGAGATCGCAGCCAGTGGAGGACAGCAGCAGCCTGGGTTGTTTGGGTCTTGGTCCTCAAGGCACCCAGGACAGTCTGACTGCAGCGGTCACCCAGGGGATTTGTGAAGTGGCCAGTGTCAGGGCTTGAAGGAGCCCAGCTTGGAGGCGGGGACATCCTGGGCTCCCCGGAGTCTCTTCCAGCCTGGGTCCCTGCCCCCCCAAGTCCTGTTCCCAGATCATCCCAGCTTCTGGTGGCCTTGTTGGGTGCCGGATTCAGGATAGTGGCAAAGAATTTCTTTTCTTTTTAGTTGATAGCTTCTCTTTCTTTTCTGATAAAAAGCACAATGTGCTGAGTCCAGAAAATTTAGGAAACCCATCAGATTTTACAGAGAAGACGGTAAAGGTCCCTGCAGTCCCACTCTGTGGGAAAGTGCCTCAAGGGGGTGGCTGGTGAGTGGCGGGGCCTGTGACCATGAGCCAGGGCTCTGGTCGGGCACAGTGGCGCCCTCCTGTCATCCCCACAGCTCGGGAGGCTGAGGCCGGAAGCAGTTTGAGGCCAGCCAGGGTAACTTCATGAGACCCTGTCTCAGAGTGATCAGAAGAGCCAGGGATTAGCTCAGTGCAAAGCCTGGATTCACTTCCCAGTACTGGGGGAAGCGGGGACAGAACCTGGCCTCTGGATCCGTTCCAAGTCTGGCTGTTCGCTGGCTGTGTGACCCTGGGCAGATGACCTGACGCCTCTGTGCCTTCTTTGTCTCATTGGTTTAGAAAGATCTTTATTTGAACATTTGCTATTTTGCTTATCATGGGGTTTACAAAAGCACTGATTTTAATTTTTTCAAAATATCACATTAGAATGTGTGTCTGGCTTGCTGGCACCGGGAGGCCCCTCAGTTTGCATCCTCCTGACCCTGGAGGCCAGCAGGGCCCCAGTGAGAGCCGCCCCTGCCCGTCCTCCTCTCCTGGTCTTGCTGCCTTGTCCCCAGTCCGCAGCCCCTCCTGGCCCTGACCCCACCGGCCACGGGGGCTTCGGCAGCAGGGGTGGGCGGAGGCCCCCGGAGGAGGGGAGATGCCCGCGGAGCAACCTGCTGTCTCAGAAGAGCTAAGACGGGGGAAAAGCAGAAACTGCAGGGAATTATAGATCAGGGGAGCTTTATCATCCCCGCGGCTGCTTCCCTCGAGGCTTCGGGGACCACACGGACAGCATCCCACGTGCCTGGAGCACCCCTCGAGGGCCCCTGGCACCGTTCCTGGGCGCCCCAGCCACCTCTGTCCTCCCTGTCACTCCTGCCCCACCTGCTTTCCGGCAGCAAGGGTCTGAGCTGTTGAGTGACCACAAGTGACAGAGACAGGGTTGGGGCTGTCCATGTGGCTCAGGCCACCCCCAGGCCTGGGCCAGGGTGCCGGTACAGCCTCGCCCGGCACAGCAGTGGGGGCCTGGGCTCCACCCAGCGCTGCAGGCAAAACCAGAAGCACAGCCCCAGCCGAGGCCCTGGTATGGAGGTGGGCACCCGCCAGGGTGACGGCCTGGTCACCTGTCCGAAGGTCTCTCCGGTCCCCGTGGGTTCTACCATGGTGCAGCAGTGACAGCGGCGTGGCCCAGGGTCTCGGTCATTTTGGGGGTGCAGGTCCGGGGTGCTGAGACCCCAGCCCTTCGGGAGCCTCACTGCCCTGCCATCGGCAGGGAGTGGAGTGGGTTTTTCCGGTTAGCTGAATTGCAGAGCCTGGGTTTTTATTCCATCTTACTTTAATTTCAGCCGGCTTGCACGGAGGCCTTTCTAAATGGATTTCACACTTCTCTGCCTTCTCCGGCGAACGCTGTAGAACATCATTAAACTCACCCTCATGATTCTGGGGCTCGCTTTTAGAATCGCAGTGACTCCTCTTTGGAGCCAGACAGTCTGGTTCCATTTCCTTCCCTGCTCCCTGGCTGTGTGGCTTCTTTCTGTGCTTCAGTTTTCTGTCCTTTAAAGTGGGAATAACAGGGCCAGGGATGTCACTCAGTGGTGCAGTGCCTGTCTGACAAGCACAAGGTCCTGAGTTCGATTCCTGGTATCTACAAATCAAAATAAAAATAAGTAAAATGAGAATAATAACAGTACCTGGGGCCAGGGGTTTAGCTCAGTGGCACAAGTGCCTGCTTGGCAAGTGAGAGGTCATGAATGTGATCTCCGTTACCAAAAAAACAAAAACAAAAAACAGTTCTGCCTCATGGGGTTGTTGGGGAGAGTAAATGAATTATAGATATAAATTATAGTAGCTGCCACACATTAGATAGAGCCCTATTATTATTATTATTATTATTATTTTTTTTTGTCTTTTTGAGGCAGGGTCTCTCTGTGCAGTTCAGGCTGGCCTTGAGCTCACTTTGTAGCCCAGGCTGGTCTCGATCCTCCTGCCTTAGCCTCCCGAGTGCTGGGATTACAGGCGTGAGCCACCACACCTGGTTTATATTGTGTTTTTGTTTTGTTTATTTGAAGCAGAGCCTCACTGTGTATTACAGGTTGGATCTGAACAAGGGATCCTCCTGCCTCAGCCTCCCAAGTGCTGGGTTTATAAACGTGCACCACCGTGCCAGGCTTATCGCTGGTTTCAGTTGATGATTAGCAATTGCACGTGGTTCAACGCAGTAGTGGGTAGCATTCTGCCCTGGCAACCCCTCTGCTCCCAGCTGCGGTGTCTCACGTGGGCACCGTAGACCAGGACTTAGTCTATGCCATCCCCTGGGACATTCCCAGCAGGCTCGGGGCTACTGGGATTCCTGTCTGACCTCACCGAAGAGGGCGGGTAGGTAGCAGTGCTGGGGTCCTGCCAGGTGGTCCTGGGCCTGGCAGAGTAGGTGCCTGGGTCAGGTGTGACTGGCCCTGAGGTGCTGCCCTGGCCCTCAGAGTTCTGCTCCTTGCCGGGCAGGGCTGGCCCTGGCCTCAGAACTCCCCTGCTGTCCCGGGGCCCCTGCTGTCCTGGCTGTGAGGCTGCCTCAGCCAGGAGGAGGGTGGATGGCACAGAGCTCGGCCTCCAGAGACCTCGGCAGGCTCCTGTCAGGTGGGGAACAGGGCAGCGATGCAGAAGCCACACGGCCTCTGAGTGCTGCGGCCCCCCGAGAAGTCCCTGCTCCCCCAAGACTATGGCGCCTGAGCCCCCGGAAGCCCCCAGCCCTGGCCTCACCCTGGGTTTGCTCCAGCTGGTGGGCACTGAGCTGTGAGCCAGCGGAGAGCAAGACTCAAAAATCAGATCCCCACCATGAGGGACCCAGATCCCTCTTCCCTGGTTGTTTTGAGGGCTAAATGTGATGAAGGGCACCGTCTCACCCAACCAGTCGGAGGGGGCAGGATGTGGGCTGGGCGGAGGAAGGGGAAGGGCGGGTGGCACTGCCTATGTCAGCGCTCCACAGGCCTCCCCCAGCATCGGCCCCTCCATCAACGTGTTTTATCCTCACCCTGTGAGGTGGGTGTGCTGGGCCTCGTTTTACAGACAAGAAAACAGCCCAGAGAGGGTGAGAAACTTACTCTAGGTCACACAGCTAGTGAGGAAGGGGCTTCGGCGGGCACACTCACCACTGTGCCACCACACCCGGCTCAGCCTGTGGGTGGTCTGTGTCCTTCGGCTGCCATCAGGTCCTCCCTGGGCTGTGGGTCACCCCCATAAGAGGACAGTGGTGTGGAGGGCGGGTGGAGAGCAGCCCAGGCCCAGGGACTCGGCACAGAGCCCGTGCTGGGCAGGTGGCCCCAATTCATTTCATAGCACGTGGGGATGGATGGAGAGGACGGGGGCATCTGTGCCCCGTGCCCAGAGACCATGGTGCACCCAGGGGGTGCGGACACTGAGGGCTGGGGCCCTGCCACCCACACCAGGCCTGGCAGCTCTGGGGTCCGAGGGGGTGCAGCAGCCTGGGCTGGGGTGCCGGATGTGGCTCTGTTTGGTGAAGGAGGGAAGCTGCCCCGCTGTGTGGGCTCCTGGCTGTGAGCAGGGCCCCGGCCCCGGTGGGAACAGATGGATCTTCAGCCAAAACCACACCAGTGTGTGTGGTAGGGGGGGCCTCAGGACTGGCAGAGTGGGCTTGGGTCACCTTTCACCCTTTGGAGCCACTCAGTAAACCAGTACTGGGATCAGGACTGTCAGCGCCCTTGTCCAGGTGGCTATGAGCCATTTCAGTACTTGGGAGGCCGAGGCAGGAGGGTCCTGCAGTTCAGGGTGGCACTGCCCTGGTGATCACGGTGCTGCCTGGGGCCTCAGGCTCCCTGGGGTCCCTGCTGCTCCTGTTCCCCCCACCTCACAGGTCCTTTCCCCTCCCTTCTCTGCCAGGACGTGGCCACCATGCAGTTCTGTGCCAACAAGCTGGACAAGAAGGACTTTTTCGGAAAGTCTGACCCCTTCTTGGTGTTCTACCGGAGCAACGAGGATGGAACGTGAGTTGCTGTGCCTCCGTGGGCGGGGAGTGGCCCTGTGGCCGCTGGCCCGGTGTCTGCTTCCGATACCCCCTATGGCGCCCCGCTGAAGAGCTGGGTCAGCGGGTGGGGCCACCTCCAGGGCCCATGCCATGGAGGGGGGTATCGGCCGTGGTGGGTGCCAGATGTGTCTCTGGTAGGTGAGCAGGAATGAGGGGCCCGGCCCCCCATGAGACTCCTGGCTGAGCCTGTTCATTGTCCTGCACAAGCCAGGACAGCCAGCCACGTCCCCACAGCCCTCTGGGCTGACCCTGCTGCTGGCCACCCAGTTTGGCAGCTGTAACAGAAACGCACAGCCCGGGGACAGGTGCTGGGCAGCCCTACGCATGCAAAACAGGTTCTGGGTCCAAGTTCTAGGACCTCCATGCCCTTCTGACCCGCTGTGTGACCCCAGCAAGTCACAGCCCCTCTCTGGGCCTGCTTTTTCCTTCCTCTGAGTGAACCAGTTGGTGGGGCCCAGGGTGGGATTCTGCAGGAGAGGAAAGCAGGTCGGGGGGCTCATGGGAGAAGCTGCTGTCACCGAAGAGGCCAGAAGTGGCTTTGGAGGGAGAGGGAGACAGGGGGTCCCGGGCGGGCGGAGGGAGAGGTGCCAGCAGGTGTGTGCGGAGGACACTGGGCCCTCGGGCTCCCTGCACTCCAAAGTGCAGAGTGTGCATGGGTGTGAGTGTGCGCGGGTGTGAGTGTGCGTGCCTGTGACAGCGTCAGGGAGGAGGAGGAGGTGGCGGCTTCAGTTCCAGCGAAAACTGATTTTTAAAACCCGAGCTGCAAAATGGGAAATTAGGTGTGATCATTTGCATGACAAAAAGATTCTTTGTCTCACCGGAGGACGCTGGCTGCTTTAAATAATTCTTGTTGCCTTCGCCTTGGCTTGTGGTGGGGGAGGAGGAGGAGGAAGAGGTGGCCCTGGCCGATCAGAGATGTCCCCTCCCTACCTGGCTGGGTGGCCAGAAGAGGACGTTGAGGAGCAGTGGGGACGCCCCTTGGGGACCCCGTGGGCGGGAGGGAGGCGAGGCGGAGGCTCCGGACTGACACATGGGGTGTGCTGCAGCTTCAGTGTTGGGGTCACATGGGCAAAGGCCATAGGGGCACAGGTCAGAGCTTCCACCCTGGTGGCAGAGCCGGGAACCCAGGGTGTGGGGAGGAGCCCTGGGACCCCAGGGAACCCCGCAGGGCCCTGAAGAAGCTGCTCTAGGGCTGGGGGAGGAGAGAGGATCTTTGGCCAGGAGAGACAGCAGCCGTCACTGCCAGCCCCCATCACGTTGGCCGCTGGTGACGGCTGAGCTGGGTGACAGGAAAAGCTCCCGCCAGGCTGCCCACCGGGCCCTGAGCTGAGCGGCTCAGGTGCGTGGAACCCAGTGGAGCCCTCAGGCTGTGGGTGCATTGTCACCCTTCCCTGGGTCCCCGGGGTGTCCTCAGGATGTCATTGAAGCCCCTGGGTGGCTGCCAGCTCCTTTTCATTTAATTTAATTTAATTAGACCTCAGTAGCGTGGTGGCTGCTGTGTGGACAGCTCAGCACTGGCCTCTTCTCGGGCGTTGGGAGGGGCCTTGTGATGTGTGCATTGGCCCAGAGCCAGGCAGTGTCCCATCCTTAGCTCCCGTCCCAGTGCGGGAGGGACGCTCAGAGAGGGAAGGACGCACGTCTGGGGCTGCACAGCTGGCCCACAGCAGCCCGGACTGGGGCCACATCTGTCTGCGCGCTGGGTGCCAGCCCCCGCAGCTGTCAGACCTGGGCAGGAAGCCTGGCTCTCTGGAGAGTGGGGGAGGCCCAGGTTTCCCTACAGTGGCTCATGAGAGTTCCAAGAACATGGTTCTGGGCAAAACAGGAAGCCAGGCTGCTCCAGGCCCAGGAAGGGAAGAGAAGGGAAGGAGGAGAGGCTGGAAGCTGAAGGTCTAGGGGCCGGTGACAGTCCCCACCACCCCATCTTCACGCCCCCATGTCCCTGGGGCCAGCCTCCCGCGCGTGTGTGCGCATGCCTGTGCAGGGAGGTCTCCCACGCCGATCCCCACTCCCGTGGGTGGGCGAGAAGGAGCAGAGAAGACAAAGTGAGCCTCAGTGACAGGAGTGACATTTTGACTTGAAAATTGCCAGAGAAGAAATGGCACAGGCTGTGTGGGCACAGGCGGGGCCTGGCGCTTATCCGGAGACCTTTCCTAGCTGGGCGGTGCCGGGATACATGCCCAGCTCGGGGGCAGGGCTGGCTTCCCAGATGTGGCCGGCTGGTGTTTCTTGGGGCAGGGTGGGGCGGGGTGCTGGGTTCCGCCCTGTTAGCACAGCTGGTTCACAGAGGTGACTGGCAAGAGACGGGGTCCTAGAGACCATCCAGGTCAGGGCTTTGATTTCACTGGATTGAGATGCCAGGCGGAAGCTGGGCGCACTGGCACAGGCCTGTAATCTCAGCACTTAGGAGGCTGAGGCAGGAGAATGACCATGAGTTCAAAGGCAGCCAGGGCCACATAGTAAGAGCCTATCTCAAAAGACTGAAAGAAGAAAAAATAATTGCCAAAGAGAGCTACAAAACCCCAAGAAATACATTTATTCATTGGTACCAAGCACTAGGGCCATAACAGTGATCCAAAAAGATAAAACTCATTGGCTGAGAGGGTGCACATCTGTATTCCAAGCCTTCGGGAGGCTGAGGCAGGAGGATGGTGAGCTACATGGCGAGACCTTGTGTCTAGGGAAAAAAAGACAGAACTCTTTGTTCTTACAGAGCAGCAGATCATGAGCAGAATAAATAAGGAAAAAAATAGACCGTCAAAATGTCAAATGAAATGGAAAGTAGGGAAGGAGCCTGGGGCTGTCGGAGCCGGGCCGGGAGGTCAGGAGCTGAGGCGGGGTGGCTGGGGAGCCTGCGGGGCAGTGAGGGGGACAGTGGCGTCCCCGGCATGGCGCATGTTTCCCCGGCGCTGCCCGCAGCTGTCTGGTCCCCTCGTCACCGACAGAAGCCGCGTGTCCTCCGTCCGTGTGGCTCCGGCCTGACGCCTCTCCCCTCCCTCTGCCCTGGCCAGGTTCACTATCTGCCACAAGACCGAGGTCATGAAGAACACCCTGAACCCCGTGTGGCAGACCTTCTCCATCCCCGTCAGGGCGCTCTGCAACGGTGACTATGACCGGTGAGCAGTGGGGCGCCCCGTCGCGTCCCCTCCTCCCGTCGTGTGTGCTGGGCAGGGGCTCCTGGGGTTGCCTGTACCCGACCCGTCTGCACACCTTTCCTCCTGTCTGCCACTATCAGTGGGAACTGCCACGGTGGCAGCCTGGGGGTGCCTGGTCCACCAAGAACCAAGATGGTGTTGAAGGATGGGCGTCCCTGGCAGGGGGAGGGATTAGACCGGCAGAGGCAGTCGGTGGTCCCTGCTCGCCCTGACATCCCTCAGGGAACTCTGGGACACCTGGAGCCGGCCCTGTGGCCCTCTTGGGGGGGGTGGAGGATTCGGGCCAGCTTCAGGGTGTTTGATTCCACCAGTGGCCTGCCAGCCACATCACCACCATCAAGGGCGGCACCAGGTTCCGGGTTCTCCTGCTGGGCCTCCACCTCCTGACCTGCAGTGTGGGCATCAGGATGTCCGCCTGCTTCTTGGGGTTGGTTTGATGACCCTGTGACACCCCTGTACTAGAGGACTCTGGGTGTGAGATGCCAGGGCCAGTGTCGCGCCTCCTCCCCTCATCTGAGCCCTGCCAGCCTCGCAGCAGGCACCACACCGGGTGCAGGGAAGTCAGCTGGAAGATGGTGCCTTCGGCACCCTCCCAGCCTCCCGGGTACAGCCGCTGTGGGGAGGCGACGTTAATCCGATAATCACACAGACAGAGAAACGCATCATTACCCCCACTGCCAGTGCCGGGAGGGCGGGCGCTGCGGGGTGGCTCTGGTCTGGGCTGTCCCTGGAGCCTCCCGGGGTCCTGGTGATGGTGGCCTCAGGTGGGTGAGATGGCGAGCCTTCAGCAGCCTTGGGAAGCTGGGCTGCTGCAGGAGGCCCTGGGACATCAGGGGCCACTGGGCACATGGCAGGGCGGGGGGTTACCCATCTCCCCAAAGCTGGGTGCCTGACACAGGCGGCTCCTTTCTGCTGCTGGGCTGAGAGGAAGCCCCAGTCCCTTCCCCAGGGAGTATCGTGCACCTTATGGGCGCCCAGCATTGTGCCTCCAGCCAGCCGCGTGGCACCTGAGGGCAAGCAGCTGTGGTTCTGTCTCTGAGGGGTATGGGATGTTGCTTGTGTATTTTAAATAGCTAAATAACTGTGCAGAGCGAGATGGGGGGTGAAAGCAGGCATCCTGGCAGCTTGTGATGGCACATGGCTGTAATCCCAGCACTGGGAGGCTGAGGCAGGAGACCTGCAAGTTCCAACCCAGCTGTGGCAACTCGGCAACGATCGAGCCCCTGTCTCAGATATAAACAAAACAGAAAAACAAAGCGACTGCAGGTGCACCACCCCTGGCGGAGTCCTGGGGTTTCCCAGAGCGGGAGGAGGCAGCAGCAGGCTGGGGGTAGGAAGGCCGGACAGGAAACTGCATGGCTGGGGTGGGCTCTCAGGCCCTAGGGGAGGTGGGCATCAGGCGGAAGGGCCTGGAGAGCCCAGCCTGAACCACCGTGGCTCCCTTCTGAGTGGCAGGAAGCACATCTGTGGCCACATGACCGACAGTGCCGGTAATTCAGGGTCACCCAGGAGGTGGTTCGTGCCAGGCGCCAGGGCAGGTCATGTTGGGGGTGGGACCACCAGGCCACTGTCCCCTCCTTCCCAGCCACCATGCTGTCCAAGCCAGCAAGGGACAGGACCAAGTGGGACCCACGCTATCACCCCCTGGTCTGCAGGAGGATTGAAAGTTTGAGCTCAGCCCTGGCAGCTTAGCAGCGTAGCGGGACCTTGTCTCAAAGCCTAAGAAGGGCTGGGAGTGTAGTTCAGTGTGAAGGCCCTGGGTTCAATCCCAGTCTTGGAGGAAGAGCAGAAGAAGGTGGTCCCGAGAGGACCGAGAGCAGGAGCAGAGGGTGCGGGAGAGAGGCACAGGAGGCCAGGGTCAGAAGCCCTTCCCCCAGCCTCCGCTCCTGAACATTCTGTGGCTTGAGGATTTGTTCTTGTGGGTCCGGATCTTCCTGGGTTGGGCGTGTCCCTCACATTCTGACACTGGCAGCAGATTTTGTGTGTGTGTGTGTGTGTGTGTGTGTGTTTTTGAGACAGAGTCTAGATATGCAGGTCAGGCTGGCCTTGAGCTCACTGTGTAGCCCAGGCTGGTCTCAAACTTGCAATGTTCCTCCTGCCTCAGCCTCCCGAGTGCTGGGGTTACAGATGTGCACCACCACGCCCTGCTCACTGACAGCAGCAGGTTTTTAGAAGTGGTCAAAGGGGATGATGCTCCCCCTGGAGCTTGGGGCTGTAACATCACCACAGCCCCCGGGTGTTTCTCCTGGACGTCCCCCTGCGCTGAGTCCCTGGGAGGCACAGCGTAGCTCTGGGGCTCCACAGAGCCACCTTGGTGAGGAGCACCCCAGCGTTCCCGGTCCCCACATGCAGAAGCTGAAGCCCAGGCAGGGGGCACAGCTGCTGCTGCTCCTGTAGACACAGCTGGGACCTTGGGAAAGGGGCTGAGCGTGTCCACTGGAGACAGGGCGGGGTGCTGTGCGTGTGCAGACCGTGTGGCTGGTGTAGTGACCTCCACAGCACCTCCGATGCGGGTAGGATCGACCTGCTACAGATGGGTAAACTGAGTCTCTGCAGGTCAAGCCAGTGCGGGACTTCCCTGCTGTTCTCACCCATCTCACTGCTGCCCACAAGCCTTGATTCCAGATGTGATGATGGCTTTGTCCCCATGGAGCCAGGAGCCTTTTCCTTTGGGTGCTGTCCCCAGGTCAGAGCCGGCCCATGCTCAGTGATCAGCAGTCAGGACAGCGGCCCCTGCAGTGGCCCGGGGCAGCCCAAGGACTGTGCAGAGCTGTAAATCACAGCGCCTGTCTCTCCCCGCCTTCTTCCAAGGCCACAGCCCCAGCTCTGAGTCCATTTGACCCTAAGCTATTGTGTAGGAAACTTATTCCCATCAACTTATCCAAACTGACTCAAACTTTGCATCCTCCTGCCTCAGCCTCCTGGAGTCCCGAGGAGCTTTTAACAATCATCCCTGGATCAGTCCATACTGAATCTCCGGGGTGAAGCATCAGGCTGTATTTCTCGAGCTCCCCCAGGGACCCACTGCACAAACAAGAGTGGAAACCTAAGCTGGAGTCCGAGAGAGGCTGCATCTGCACACAGAGCTCGTGGTTGGGGGTGGGGGGCTCAGCCTCAGTCCCTCTGACCATGAGGTTTAAAAGACTGTCTCCCTGGTGACATGTGGCTCTTTGGGGCTGTCACCTCTCCTGGGTCCTACTGTGGGCCCTGAGAATGCCCTGTCACCTGTTTCATTCTCTGCAGGGCTGCAGAAGGAGCAGGACCTTGCTGGGGTCCCTGGGGTTCCCTGCAGTGGGGGTAGAGGTGTTGGGACAGCTGAGGGGCAGACACAGGGAGGGACAGGAGCCTGGGGGCAGTGGCCGGGAGTCTGGGCCAGAGGGATGCAAGGACCTTCTCTGGTCCCCTTATCATGCAATGACACCCAAGATTCCTTACAACCCGGTCCTGATTTTCAAACTAAGAAGGGCTGGGTTCGTTCAATCTCCATTTCTTTATGGCTCAGAGAGAGTGAGCAACATCTCCAGGTCACACAGCTGGGGCTGCAGCCACTAAGTCTCAGGTGTCTGACTCTGCAGCTCAGGGGCTCCCCCCTCTCCCCAGCTTCTCAGCCCGCCTCCAGGAGCTCAGTTTACTTATTTTTCCCCTTTCCTAAATAATTCGCCTCGGAGAGACATTTTTGTTTCTTGCCAGTATGCAAGGATTTCTTTAAGCAGCCTGCGTCTAGGTCTGCGCGGGTTGTGTGAGTCCTGGCTAGGGGAATCCGGGTGCGCGACCTCTGGCCTCCCAGCCCCCATCCTGGAAGGGCCCCTGCCTCGCGCCGCCCCAGTCCGACGGAGGCGCAAACGCGGGAACACAGCGCCTCCTGCCGGGGAGTCGCAGCACCCCGAGGCTGGCTCCCGGCAGCCCGGAGAGGGGCGCCGTGGGGAGGGCGCGGATGATTATAAGAAGCAAGTTCGAGCTGCCTTGGGCGCTTCGGGGGCCAAAGCCTAGGGGCTAAAGCTCTCCCCGGGGCCCTCCCGCTGCCCAGACCCTGCCGGGGACCCTGGCGGCTCCCTGGACCTGGGCATCCTGAGCACAGCACCGCAGGCACCAAGGGTTAACCGGCAACCCTCCACCTCTCCTGTCTCTGGTCCGCTAGCTTGTTGCCATGGAAACGTGGCTAAAAATAATAATAATAAAAAAAAGGGCTCTGGAAGCCCAGCCCCATGCATAGGAGTCAAAACAAACTAATTAAAGCAGCCAGGCTAAGATGTGAGGATAATTACACCCTTCACCCAGGAGCCAGGCGTGGGCATGGGTGGCGGCCGGGGCCGGGCCCTGGGCCCTGTCAGGGGGTCTCATTCCCCTTCCCGGGTCCCTGTCCTGAGGCTGGCCGCTCCTACTCCTGGCCCTGGAAGATGCACAGTGAGGCACCCCCTGGGGCTGATGCATCTTCTGGGGTGGCCCGGAGGAAACGGGGTGAACTGAGGCCTGGGCCAGAGTTTCCAGCATCCTTGATGTTCCCAGCAGCCCGGATGTGGCTCCACGGCTGCCTCTGTCCCTGAGATCTGTGCTCAAAGGTCCTCAGGCCGTTCCTCTGTCTCTGGGGCTGCTGTCCTGTCCGTCTGTCCATCTATCCCCTGCACCCCCAGGCCCTGAGCCCGTCCCACTAAGCGCTGTCTGTCTTTCAGGACCATCAAGGTGGAGGTGTACGACTGGGATCGTGATGGCAGGTGAGCAGCGGGAGGTCAGGTGGGGACAGGGACGGGGTCCCTGTCCCCCTGGGGCGCTGGCTAGGGACACACACACACTTCTGCACGTCTCCCTTGGTGGCCCCTGAACTTTCGAAGACCCATACTCCACCCATTCTCCCTTGGGCCTTGTGGGATGGCCGATGTTGAGGAGGCTGATGCCCCACATTTGGGTCGTGGGGCCCATGGTGCACACACAGCCCCCAGCTCCTGAGAGGAGATGTTGGTAGAGAGGTCCGGGCCAGACAGGTGACACGGGTCCCTGCGTGGGCTCTGGAGCCCCAGGCAGTGCCTGGCAGAGGGAAGGTGGGTGCCAGTGCCCCAGTGCCGGGGACATGGGCTGGGCAAGAGCAGGCCACACCTGTCACCCTGACTTTCCACCCGCCTCCCTGTAGGGTCACTACCTCAGGGCCACTTAGGGGACTTCATAATCCCTGCCGCTGCTGCCCAGTCCTCCTCCGCAGTGTAGACAGGGAGACCATGTGGGCTCAGGCAAGCGCTACTCGGATGTAGCTCTGAGTGAAACCCATGCCGTCCCTGTGAGAATCTTAGGCACCCATACTGCCTGTGTGCTCCCTCCCTCCTCTCCCCTCCCTTCCCCTCCCCTTCCCTCCCCTCCTCTCCTGTCTTTGCCTTTGTTTGTTGACACAGGGGCTCACTGTGTGGTCCAGGGTGGTCTTGAACTCGTTAAGCAACCTGAGAATCTCAGCAGTTGTCCTGCCTCAGCCTCCAGGGTGCTGGGCTCACACCACCACACCTGGCCTCACTGCTTTAACTGCCTCTCAGCCAGCTACTCAGCTCTAGCGCCCACCACGATTTGCTGCCTTCTCCCCTGGCATTCCTCAGGCTTCTGCTTTACCTGGACTGTCTCTTCCATGGCAGCTGGGGACAGCCAGCAGGTGCCACATGGCTCTTCTGTGAAGCTGCCAGAAGCCCCGGATACCTCCTGGGCACCATTGTGCAGCTGGATGTCCCCAGCCACCCAGTGACCACTGCCTTCCAACCCAGCAGGGCAGTGGACAGGGCTGAGTGTAGGACTGGCAGGCATGAGGCTGCAGAAAATGCCCCTCCGCCTGGCTCACAGGGTGCTGGTCATCTGTTTAAAAACTTCATGGAATCTGCCGGGACACAGCTCAATGGTAAACCACTTGCCTAGCATGTTGGAAGCCCTGGGTCTAGTCTCCAGCCCCATGAAAGATAAAAAGAGCTCAGCACAATGGTGGAGACCTGTATTCCCAGCTGCTGCTGAGGCTGAGACAGGAGGGTCTCGAGAGCCCAGCCTAGACAACATGGCAAGACGCCATCTCAAAAAAAAAAAAAAAAAAATCAGAGAAGAAAAAATCTTAAAGAATGTTACTGCAGATGAAGCCAGATACATCCGAGTAGACAGAAGTCTAATGAACAGCTTTAAGCCCATTATTAAATTTTACAGTAGCTAAATATCACATTTGCTTTAATCTAGGTTTTGCTCATATAGGTTAAAGCAAATGACACCATGCTGTTTCTGCCTTTAAATATTTCACTTGGAAGGGGATGTCTGAGAAATAAGATTTTCCCACATAGCCATGAATGCCATACTCACCTCCGGCACACTAAACATAACCCCTAAAGGCCACTGAGTACTTACTCCATATGCAGATGGGCCCCAGTCATGGCCCCAGATAACTTCTTATGCAAACAAGAGTCCAGGGGGAAGAGGGTCCCTGCGAGTGGCCCTGGGCTGTCTTTCGGGGACCCAGGTTCTCTACAAACCCCATGGCCCTGGAGTGAGGCCTGGGCGGCCCTGGGCCCCGGGAGGAGCGTGCAAAGGTAGGAGCTGGGTGCATCCAGCTAGAACCATGCTCTCCTTGCAGCCATGACTTCATTGGAGAGTTCACCACCAGCTACCGTGAGCTGGCACGTGGCCAGAGCCAGTTCAACATCTATGAGGTGAGCGTCCCCGCAGGGTGGCCTGGAGTGCGCGGCCAGTGTCCTGATCCTTACAGGGACCGTTGTGAGTGCTATGGGGCTGCTGGGGCTGTGCCTGGCTCCCCCTCAAGCCCCCCCCATAATGCACTGTAGGTGGCAGTAGGGGGGGCGTCCAGATGACTTGTCTGATTCTAGGATACTGGCTCATAGCGTTTCCGGGAAAGTTTCTGACGGCTGGGGTGCAGCTCGGGTACAGCACATGGCCGGTGTGCACAAGGCCTTAGGTTCGTCCCCAGTTTCAGACAGAGAATGTTCTGGGCTCAAGACCTGAGGTCCAAGTCCATGCCAGCCCTGTGCCTCCATTAGAAGTTTCAGGGCCGCCTCCTTGGGAAGGAAGGAGCTGGGGGAGCAGCTGTCGGGAGCCCCTCAGCAGCCTGCCGCCGGGGCCCTTCTATGCCACCCTCGTGGCGCCCGAACGTTGCCAGGCTCCTGCTCCTCCGAGCGCCCTTGCTGCTCTTCTCGGCCACCCTGGCCAGCCTGCCCGCCGCCTTCCGAGCACGGTTCCTGGCCACGCTCACAGCGGGCTCACGCCCCGACTGTCCCTGCCAGCTCTGTGGCCTGGCTGTCCCTGACCGGCCAGTCCTGTGCCCTGCAGACTGAGCCTTAAAGGAGCTAATGGAGCAGTGGCCCCTTGGCATCGGTGCCAAGAGATTCCCGTTTTGCAGTCATCCTGCTGTGGTGGCGCTGAGCCCAGCAGGAGCCACTCAGCCCCTGAGCTGGCTTTGAGTCCCCTCACAGGGTAAATCCCGCACCCCCACCACCCCCCCTGCCTGTCCGGCCCAGCGGGCAGGGCCGATGCTCTGAGCAGACAGCGGCTGGCTCTGGTGGCCGCCCCGCCCTGGCACTGCTGGTGCTGTGCCAGACGGAGGAGGACGGTGGCTGCTTTGTTTGTGCACCCACAGACAGGGTGTGTGCACCCAGCCCAGGCTGACGGGACTCCACTTTCTCCCCCACTCCTTGGAGGGCCTCGGAGGGGTGGAGTTTGGCTTCCAGAGGTGCTGAGCAGGCTGGGCAGGAGGAGAAGCAGGCCTGCCGGATGGACCGGTTCTCCTGGTTGTTGAACTCTGCTGCTTTGCCACCAACCAGAGACACAACTGGCGCCTCCGTGGGAAGCGGAGAGCTGCCTTCATGTTCAGAGAGGCCACGTGGGAAAGGACCTTTCCTGCTGGAGAAGAGCCGGTCGCCCTCCCAGGAGAAAGAAAGGACAGGGTCCCCAGGCTGCCCCTGGGGTGTGCTGGCCCTCTGCCTGGAACTTCCTGTGGGCAACCACTCAGGATTGGGGCATACGTCCTGGGGACCCCGGGAAACCTCAAGTACACAGGGCCTTTCTTCAGGTCCGCTTCCCATGAAGCTGGAGACCAGAGCATTGCTTGACCACAAAGAGCGTGGACAGTGGGATGCAGTGAGTGGAAAACCAACCCGAAGCTGGGAGGAGCTGTACTGCGGAGCCTGGGGCTGAAGCGGAGCCCCGGGGGAACCAACACCCTCATCGGACAGATGGGGAAACTGAGGCACAGTGCGGTATTGGGCTGTGGCTGCTTCCCCAAACATGTGTTGCCAGCGCCTGGGCCTCGGGCAGCCCAAGGCCTTCAAAGTGGCGTCCCCAGCACCAGCAGGTCACCAGGCTCTCAATGTCCACTGGAAGAACCCTCCGGCTGTCTCCCTCCTGGACCTCTCACTCGACTCCAAATGCACCCTGCTGTGTGATCTATTTTTCTCTCTCTCCCTCTGTGGTATTCTCCCTCCTCTGGTTCCAGGGATCAAACCCAGAACTTTTCCACCAGGCTACATCCCCAGCCCATGTTTCATTATTTAATTTTGAGACAGGCTCTCATTAAGTGGCTGAGTTGGCCAGGCTGAACTGGAACTTGTGATCCTCCCGCCTCAGCCTCCCAGAGTGCACGGGCCGGCCGGTGGTCATTTCTCAACAGGGCCGTTCTCACCATAGCTCAGTCTGCTGGGGCAACCTGCAGGGTCTCTTTACCTGTCACCAGATCTTACCCACTACGAGGGGCGCGGGGGTCCCCAAGCACCCTCTGAGTGACATGTGGACATTGTGCCTGGCACTCTGGGTGCCCTTTGCCCTTCCACCCCGCAGAACTGGAGTTGGCTGGGTCCCAGTCCCGTGCCGCTGCCCCCATCTCCTGACTGTGAGCTCTCCACATGTGAGCCTTCAGCACCTCAAATGGTGTGTCTTCCCTCCGGCTCCTCTGCCACCTCCAATGTCCCTTTTGGTGGCCCTTGTCACTGGATGCCTTAAGGACTTGCTTCCTTCAGTGGGAGAATGGTTCCGAGGGTCAGGAAATGGAACCCCACCCCGCCTCGTGAAGACTGCAGAAAGGGTGTCATCAGGGGGGCTCCTCTGTGTGTACGACACTGCCCAGGGCAGACCCCTGCTTTGCGGCCCTTGGTCGGTCGCCCAGATGGCTGTGTGGCTCCCGGAAGTGGGTGTCAGTCTCGGGGAGGCGCACAGTGGGTTCACATGGAGCCAGCAGGTGGCGAAGTGGGGGTGGAAACCGTGCCGTGAGCTGAGACCCGAGAGAGACTGTGCCTCGAGTCCCCTGTGGACAAAGAGCTGGTGGGGCTCCACTGGGGCACAAACAGGCTGGGAGTCCTTGGGGGCTGGAGGGGCAAGGCAGCCTTCCTCACTGGTGACACTTGGCTAGTCCACTGCCCTGGGGCTGTCCTGAGTGTCACAGGGCATTCCACCACCCCCTGGCCGCCACCTGCTCCCCATATTGGGGCACCCAGCTGTCCCCAGATCTCTCTAGGCAACAGAGTCACCCCAGGTTGAGATCCCTGACTTAGCCCACTAACAAGCCCTTGGGGAACACCTCCTGCTGCCCGGCCTGGGTTTGTTGTCTGAAGGTGATTACGTTTAGATGTTGAAGGCCAATGTGGCAACACTTGAAGGGGTCTCACAGCACAATGGGGACCTGGTGCAGAGCCCCCAAGAGCAGAGGAGGTGCCAGGAGGAGGAGGCACTGGGGGTGAGCGGTGCAGCCTGAGCAGCTTTGCTGGCCGCCTGGGGCGAGGGTGTGTTAGGGCGCGGGTATGTTGGGGTGCGGGTATGTTGGGGTGCACGGCTGAAGCGACATCAGTACGATGGCAAGAGACTGGAGAGCCCCCTCCCACAGCATCCCTGGAGCCCCGTTTCCCTGGCCCCTGCAGTCCTCTCCTGGTCAGCTCTGTGGTTATGGGGCCCTGGCCACACCCAGTGGTTGGCGACAGCCCCAGGGCCCGGCCCTGGCAGCCTGGAAACCTAACCGGATTTTCCTGCAGGTGATTAACCCGAAAAAGAAGATGAAGAAAAAGAAATACGTGAATTCTGGCACGGTGAGTAATCAGCCTGCTCTCCCTGAAGCCCGGGGTTGGGGGGGCAGTGTGTGTGGTTGGAGCCCTGAGCTAGTCTGCTGTCAGGCAGGCATCTGTCTGTCTGTCTGTCTGTTTGCCTGTGCAGAACATGGGACTCCGACCAGGAGGGGCTGGGCAGGTGGGCTGGCAGCCTGCGGGGGGACTGCGTAGATGGAGCAGCAGGCAGAGAAGAGATCCGGGCACAGGGGTTTCCCCGTGAGGTGCAGCCGCAGGGCAGCGTTTCTCTGCCAGGCAGGCCATCTCAGCGCCTGCTCACCTGGAAGAGGAAACCAGGCTGCGGGCCAGGAGGTGACTCACCGGAGCTCACAGAGCTGGAAAGCAGCAGTGATGGCACTGATACGTGTGGTTCCAGCCGCTCCAGGTGCTGCCCGCCTGCCACTGCTTGTCTGTGCCCACCTGGGCAACACACCGCCCCGTGACTGTTGGGAGCTGAGCTGCTTTTTTGTTGTTTTCTTTTTGAGACAGAGTGTCGCTATGTAGCCCAGGCTGGCCTCAAACCCTCCGTGTTCCTCCTGCCTCAGCCTCCTGAGTGCTGGGATCACAGGCGTGCGCCAGTTAACCTGATTTTCCTTCCGTGCCTGTGGCCTATGATGACATCTGCCAGCCTTTCAGGGAAACAGCTGAAGAGCCTCCCTGGAATGCCCCTCCTCAGGACTCCCCTACCCCTTCCTCTTCCTCTTCCCGAAACCCTGCAGGCGGTCTTGGTGCGGTGCTGGGCCCCAGCCGCAGCTGTGACTCCTGTGTTACCACCCGGGCCATTTCCCTGTTTGTACAGTGAGGCTAATAAAGCACCCCGCCTGCTCCTGCCGGGGGCAGTGATGAGAAGCCTGGGAGTGCCCATGGGGGTGTCACGAAAGGACCTGCTCTCCGGGGGATGGACTGTAGCCTCTCGGGACAGAGCTGCTTGGCCAAAGCTGCTGGTCTCTCTCCTCTGCCTTCTGCCTGTGGTTCCGTGGAGCCCCAGTCTCCTGAGAATCCCCCAGAGTGTCCTATGCTTTCCTTGGTGCCCTTGGGAGAGGCAGGCCTGCCCTGCCAGGAACTCTTGGGTGTACTGCTAAAAATAAAACACTTCGAAACCCGCTGATCTCAGACTTTAGAGACCAGGAAGCCCTGGCCCAGAGCGGGGATGTCACACAGGGAGGTGGCGACAAGCCTGGCTTTCCTTGGCTTCCGCCGATGCGAAGCCCGGGTGCCTGGGCCGGTTCCCTGGGCCCTGCAATCTGTATTTAGTGCTTTTCCTATTTTTCTGACCGCCTGGGGAAGCCCTGAATCAGCCTTGGATGCCAGGTTTCCTTGGTTCTGTGACCGGAAATCCTTATCAAAACGGCAAAGCTAATGTCAGAGCTCACAAAGGAGGCTGAGGCAGGAGGATCACTGGGAGTTTGAGGCCAGCCTGGGTCACACAGTGAGTTCAAGGGCAGCCTGAGCTGTATAGTGAAACCCTGCCTCAAGACAAAGACCTAAGCACAAACAAAACAAAACAAACAAAAAATCCCAGAAGCGAGAAAGAGTTCTCCCAGGAGAGGGCTGGGGTCTCAGGTCCCAGGAGGAGACCCGAGTGACACCACAGAGAAGAGTGACACAGGGGAGGCTCAGATCTGAGAGGCACGTGCAGGGCTCCTGTGCCACACCGCAGGGGCGGGGGCAGTGTGGACAGTGGCCCTCTGGGTCCCTGGTGGAAGTGCTGTCCTCCGCAGGCTCCTCCTGGCAGTGATGCTGAGTGCCTGGCACGGGTTAGCTGCAGCATCGCCCACACCAGCTCCCCACTGACCGGGTCCCCTCTGCCTTCTAGGTCACCCTGCTGTCCTTCGCTGTGGAGTCCGAGTGCACCTTCCTTGACTACATCAAAGGAGGGTGAGGAGAAAGGGGTCCCCACGTCTGCCCTCCCTCAGAGGACACGACCCTTGCTGGCCCTTGCTGGCCCGGCCTGCGACACCTGGCTCTGAGCAGACTCTGCATCCGGGCTGAGGCGTGGCCAGCAGGGCCATTTTGGGTCCCTGTGCAGAGATGGGACCTGCAGAGATGGGACTGCGTGACAGGAGTCCAGGGCCCGGGGAGGCGAAGGAGCCCTGGGTGCGGGGAGGAGCCGTCTTCCTGCTGCATGTCAGGTCCCTGGCACGCAGGTGACGGGAGGGGTGTCGGGCACCGTGCTCTGACTCCAGGGTCAGGTCGGTGATTTGCCTGACAGCGGGACTGTGAGGGGCACCAGGAGGGTCGGGGCCTGCAGGGGAAGCAGCAGCAGGAGCTTCCGGGTGGGCTGGAGTGGGAGATGTGCAGGGGAGCTCTGGGTGAGCCTCCCTGGCATGCATCCTGCCAGGGCAGGTACCAGGCTGGGGCGTGGGCAGCCAGAAGCCCTCAGGTGCAGGCAGGTGAACAGCTGTGGCTGCCAAGGTTGGCCCCGGCCAAGCAGGCACTGGGTTACCTGGCTTGCTGGGTCAGAGGAGAAGTCGGCCCTGGGAAGCCGCCCTCCTTGTCCCTCCAAACCGCCACTCCTGCTGTCTTGAACTTGCACAGTCCCAAGGTTGAGAGCTCCTCCTGTGCCCTCCGCACCTTTGGCAGCCGTGGTAGTTTTCAGAGGCTCACCACCCCACCACCCTTTCCTGCTTCTCCCATTACAGAGCACAGTGGGGGCGGGGCGAGGACGCTGCTTGTGCCTCACACACAGCTAGGTGGCAGCAGGGTGCCTGCCCTCACAGCCCGCTTCCTGCTGCCCCACAGTCCTGACTGGGCCTGGCAGGGCGTGGTGCAGATGCAGCCTCGAGAGTTCAAAGGCTGGAACCCTAAGAGGCTGGGCCACAGCCAAGCTGGCGCCTGCCTGTGGACCCAGCAGATTAGGGCTCCGGCACCCATGGCCTCCCTGCCACTCTGGGTGGAGGACCTGAGTGCAGGCCGGCCCTGTGCAGGAGGCACATGGAGGTGCCCGTCTAGGGCCTCAGTCCTCACCGCCATCCCTCGACATACCCAGGGTCCTCCCCCATCGTCCCCAGCACCTGCTCAGAGACACCTGGCTGCCCCCAGGTGAACCCAGAACCCTCCTCGCCATCCCTGGGTTTCTGCTAAAGAAGCAGCCTCCGGGTCTCACCCCAGACCTGCAGAATTGGCGCCTTTCAAACGCTGGCTCGGTGGGAGTGCCAGCAGGCCAGCCTTGCAAGGGGCCCTCTTGACACGGCTGAGCCCTATGTGGGCGTGGACTCGGAATCAGAGTCCATCATGCTTTTCATTTTTATTTTCATTTTTTGGGTTTTTGGAGGCAGGGGTCCTGCTGTGTAGCCCAGATTGGCCTGGAACTCACAGTGATCCTCCTGCCTCAGCTTCCAAGTACTGGGATTGGAGACATGCTCAAGTCAACGTCTTATTTTACTTGTTAGGGTTTTGGGAATGCTGGGTACAGGGTAAGGAAGTGGCCACAGGGTGTGAGATGGTGAGAAACGGGGGTACATCACTGAGCTACACCCCTACTCACTAACTTTGTTACGGAAAATTGCAAACACATGAAGTGGAGGAGTAATGAACCCGGACTCCATTCACCCCCTCAGCAGTGAGCAGCTGGGCCATCTTGTTCCATGTACTGTCCACGTCATCCACTTGTTTTTGTTTCTGTTTTGTCTTTTTTTTTGTACCGGGGATCGAACTCATGACCTCGTGCTTGCCAGGCAGGCACTTAGGGTGCTGAGCTAAATCCCTAAATGTTTGTCTTTTGAGACAGGGTCTCCTTGTGCAGTTCAGACTGCTTTTGAGGTCACTTTGCATCCTAGGCTGGTCTCGAACTTGCAACGATCCTCCTGCCTCAGCCTCCTGAGTGCTGGAGTTACATAGAGAACCACCACCATGCCCACCTGTCTAGTTTTCAAATTGGTTTGTTTGAATCAGAAACCAATGCAATCCATGTGCCAGGTGCCTAGATCCCTGTGCTGACTGGTGGGCTTACCTCTTAATTGTCTTATCTATTGGCTCCGTGAGTACCTAAAGGACTCCACCAATAGATTCAGACTCAGGAGGTACAGAGAGGGCCCCAAGATTCCCAGTTTCCTGTGTGATTCCAACACCCTGGGCCATGGATTGCACATCCAGTGGTTCTTCAGTTTCCCAGGACCTGATTTGTGCTGGCTGCATCCCCACGGTGTCACTTAACTTTGTGTCTCTGTCACCTGTGTTTCCTGGGAAAAACCGGCAGATGAGAATCCTGAGGCCCAATCAGATTCAGACTCAGCTTTTCCCCAGTGGTGGCCTGTTCCTCCCTGGGGGTATCTGTAATGTCTGTTCTATCACACGTTTAACGCAGAATCCGAACCCGGGAGACCAGTCCTTACCCCGCTGGGTTCAGGAGGAAGGAAGGAATTCCTCCATGTGACCACCTGCCCCTCATCCCGCCCAGCTCCCCCCTACAGCCGCACCTTCCTGGGTGACCCCTCTCCTCTCTCCTAGGACCCAAATTAACTTCACAGTGGCCATCGACTTCACCGCCTCCAACGGTGAGTGGGGGGAAGAGAGGCTTTTATGGCTGGTGGTGGTGGCTGTGGCCATGAGCTGCCTGGGCCCTCGTGCTCTGTGGCTTCTTCCTCACCAAATATGAGGTTCCCCGGGCCCAGTGGAGCAAAGGTACAGCCAAGATGACAGAGGTCCCCTGGGTCAGATGGCAGACACTGACACAGCTGGGCACTGGGCTTGGTGCCTGTGGGGAGCCTCCAGTGTCCCCAGGTCTTTGGAGAAACCCAAGTTCTCTAGGGTCAGGTCCTCTCCTTTGAGCTGTCCAGCTGGAAGTGCTCAAGGCCCCCAGTGCTTATCTGGGCAGGGGTAGCCCCCACTTCTTCCCCTCCTCTGACTGCCCCAGTGTCAGGCTGTGGCAGAACCAGGGAACGGTCACCACGTGAGACCGCACACTGTCAGGGCACAGCCTGGCCCATGCCCTGGACCCGCAAGGGTGCTCAGCACACATTTTGGTGCCAGTTGGTTGATGCCCAAGCCCAGTCCCTGGTCCTGTGCATCAGGAAAGCTGCTCATGGCTGCAGCTCAAGCATCCTCATCGTGGGGTGCTATTCTCCAGAGCTGGGGGTTCTCAGGGACACTTGTGACATCTGGTGGAGCCTCATAGCAATCCTGGGGGTGGGGCCTCTTGTTATCCCCATTTCACACACAAGGACGCTGAGGGCGAGAGGCTGAGGACACTAACCAAGCGCTGGCCAGTGCCGGGAGGCACCTCGGCTCCCTTTGCTGCCTGCATTAATAGCCTCTCATTAATGACCTCACGGGTGACCTGTGGACTCTGCAAAGGGTGACAGGGACTGTGGGAGACTCCATGGCAGGAAGGGGTGGCAGGTTTGGGGGAGGTTGTAACTTCCTGCCAGCTGTTCTGGAGCACACAGATGGTGCACAGGCAGTAGAGTGGGCCATGTGGCATGCAGGGGCGAGGGGTCGTGCGTGGACAGGACGGCCACTGCCAAGGTCCAGAGGCGGGGAAGGCCAGGGGCCTGTGAGGTAGGGCCAGGGGCGGACGGGAGCTGGTGCGAGCTCCTGAGCTTTGGGTCCGCCCAGGTGGGACGGGAACCCTGAGCTCGCTGGTGACAGCTCGCCCTGGCGGTGCGCAGGCGCGAAGGAGGTGCCCAGCTGGAGAGGAGCCGGGCGCCCCTTAAGGCTGCTGCGACCCCTGGTTTCCGGTTTAGCAGCCAGAATTTGCCAAAGGACTGAACGTGAAGTGAAGGGGAGGAAGGGGTCTAGGATCAATAAAGCAAAGCTAGGGCGCCCTTGCCCCTCCCATGTGCCGAATCCGTGTCCGCACTGCAGGGAACCCCTCGCAGTCCACGTCCCTGCACTACATGAGCCCCTACCAGCTGAATGCCTACGCGCTGGCGCTGACCGCCGTCGGGGAGATTATCCAGCACTATGACAGCGATAAGATGTTCCCAGCCCTGGGCTTTGGGGCCAAGCTGCCCCCCGACGGCAGGGTGTCCCACGAGTTCCCGCTGGTGAGGGCCGGGGAGGCTGGGGTTGGGGGGAACTTCTGCGTGGCGTGCAGGGAAGCAGAGGGGTGGGGGAGGCCCCCAGGAACCCCACACCCGACCTCCGAGCAGCAGGCCAGTCACCTGCCCAACAATCACCTCGGCGCATGGTGGGGGGCATCCAGATGGAAATCATGGCGACGGGTCGCCCCCGGGGTAACACAACATGGTACCCTCCTGAGGTCCACGCCCTATGGAGACAAAACTCCACTGGGTCTGGTGGTGCACACCTGTAATCCCAGCACTCAGGAGCTGAGGCAGGAGGATCGTTGCAAGTTCGAGGCCAGCCTGAGCTACAAAGTGAGCTCAAGCCAGCCAGAGCTGCAGAGTGAAACCCTGTCTCAAAAAAACAAAGCCCCTCAGGGCTGCCTCCTGTCCTTCCTGGGAGCCAACCGCGCCAGGTGCCGCACTGGGCATGTGACCCAAAGAACAGACCCGCCACAGCCCCTTCCTGACTTGCTGGGACCCCGAGTTTGCCGGCAGCTCTCCAGGGCCTCTGGGAGTGACCACTGGAGGGGTCCCTCTTCCCTCCTGAGCCCAGCCCCCTCCCTGCCACCAGAACGGCAACCAGGAGAACCCCTCGTGCTGCGGCATCGACGGCATCCTAGAAGCCTACCACCGCAGCCTGCGCACCGTGCAGCTCTACGGCCCCACCAACTTCGCGCCCGTGGTCACCCACGTGGCCAGGTGAGCGGCGCCGCCCCATGCGGGTGAGGTGGGGCAGGGAGGGGCGGCCCTGACCCAGCTGTTTCCGGCCCTGCGCAGGAACGCGGCGGCCGTGCAGGACGGCTCCCAGTACTCCGTGCTGCTCATCATCACCGACGGCGTCATCTCCGACATGGCGCAGACCAAGGAGGCCATCGTCAACGTGAGCGAGGGGACGTCGCACACCTCCCTTTCCACTGGGGCCCTGCACTTCATCTCTCCCCTCTGTTTGTTTGGCACCGGGAATCGAACCTCAGGGCCCTGCGCTTGCCATGAGGGCGCTGTGCCCTGAGCTGTGCCCGGCCCTCACCTCTCTTTTTTTCCCCTGGCCTTTCGTGGCCTTTCCCAGGCTGCCAAGCTCCCTATGTCCATCATCATCATCGGTGTCGGCCAAGCGGAGTTTGACGGTGAGTCCCAGGCCCCTTCGGTCATGGGGTGTGAGATTGTCTGCCGGGCATGGGCCACATCCGGCAAGGTGCCCTGGGAGGGTGTGTGCGGCAGGCGCCCTCCCTGACCTCCTCCTGTCCCCTCTGCTCTGAGCTTCTGTGTCCTGGGGCTGCGGTAAGATGCCCATCTGGCTGGGCAGCCCCCACGTCTTGGGCTCAGGCCCCCCACCTCCAGCATGGGGCCTGCTGGGCAGCCTCTGCCCTGGACCAGCCTGCCAGGGCTTGTCCACGGCTAACCTCCTGCCCCATGGTGCTCTGCCCTGCACAGCCATGGTGGAGCTGGATGGTGACGATGTGCGGATCTCCTCACGCGGGAAGCTGGCTGAGCGTGACATCGTGCAGGTGAAGCTGGGAAATAATGCAGGAGCTGCGGGGAGGCCTGGCCAGTCCCGGGGCCACACTTCTCCCAGCGTCTGTGAGGCTCAGTGCCAGCAGGGCTGGTGGCCTGGCGGCCGTGCCCGGCCATAATCCTCTGTCCAGCAGCTCCCCAGTGAGCTTGGGCTCAGCTCTCTGCCACTGTGACCAAGGCGGCACTGCAAGGCTTGGGTTAGGAAGATCCGTGTCCTCCTAACTCCAGGCAAGGATGCAGGGGTCACAGGCCAGGGCCCAGTCCTAGGGAGCCTCCATCCGGCCCAGTCTGCTGCACCCAGGGCTCAGGAGAGGAGAACAGGACAGCCACCCTTCGCCTCCTGCCTTTAGACCCCCGATGTGTGTTGGGGGAGGTGTGTGTGTGGGGGTATGGGGGGACCTATGCCCCAAAGCCTGGAGGTACAAACAACTTGGGGTGCTTCATGGGGACCCAGGAAGGAGCTCTAGGGGCCTGGCTCCAGCCGTTGGCCCGTCTCCCCAGTGATAGAGGATGGAGGAAGGAGTCTGAGTGGGCTTTGCTGGAGAGAAAGGAAGAGCCTGTGCCCCGTATCCCAGCCCCCTCTTGGCAAAAGTGGAGGAATCCTGCTGGGGCGCCCCCCCCCCTCCCGCATGGATGAGGTGCTCAGCCAGGATTCGTTGAGTGAATGTAAGAACAGTGCCTATGACAGGCTTGGAGATTTGGGGGTTCAGGTCGCAGCAGGAGACCCTCCTGACTCTGCCTCTCTGCCTGACAGTTTGTGCCCTTCCGGGACTATGTGGACCGCACAGGCAACCACGTGCTGAGCATGGCCCGCCTGGCCCGTGACGTGCTGGCCGAGATCCCGGACCAGCTGGTGTCCTACATGAAGGCGCAGGGCATCCGCCCCCGCCCCGCGCCCGCCGCACCTGCGCACTCGCCCCCTGGGTCTCCGGCCCACACGCCCCCTGCGTCGCCTCTAAATGGCTGAGCTGAGCGCCTCGGCCTTTGGGACGTGTGCGTGCGGGGGGCGGGGCAGAGCCTCTGGAGGCTCCTCCCCAATACCCCCCTCACTGGTGGCCCAAACCCAGGAAGTTGGGGTGCGCGCATAACAGTAATGCACAGTGCGCCCGGCCTGGGGTTCCCAGTCCAGCCGAGGTGTTCATGGTGATCGCTGGGTTGAGGAGCCTCGGCTGGGCCTCCTGCCCGCAACTCATCAGCTGTCCTGTGTGCCCCATTTCCTGTGAACCCCGAGACTGGCAGGGCTGCAGGGTGGAGGAGCGGGGATGGCCCTCCCAGGGACACTTGTGTGTGCAGGGGGAGCCCCCAGAAGGCTGCAGCATGGACCCAGCTCACGTGGTGGCCCAAGACCCTCTGGGATTCCCAGGGGTGTCCGCTCACCCTCCCATCCTGCCCGGGGCGCCCCGTCCTCTGCGCCCCTGTGGCCCCCGTGCTGTTCTTCCCCTTTGCAGGGACAGGGAACAGGAAACCTGGGTCCAGCTCCCTACCCTTGGGGTCCCCGGCAAGGCCTGTCCGCCTCTGCGCCTCCATTTCCACCCCTTAGCACAGCGGCTCCAATGGGCCGGCGGGCTCTCCTCCTGCGCAGGTGCTGAGGGTCCGCGCTCAGCTCCGCCCTCCCCATCTCCCCACCTTGGCCCGCAGCCCCGCCGTCACCCCGTGCATCCAGTCGCCTGAACACTCCTGTCCGGCTTCAGCCTGGGCTCCAGTGTCTGCGCAGTGGTGGTGGTGGGGGCGAGGGCATCGCCCGGCCCTGCCACCTGCCCGGCCGCGCCTGCCAGTCCTGCATGCCAGCCTCTGCACACGGCCCGCGCCCACGCCCGCGCCCGCGCCCTCCCGGCCCTGCATGGCCGTGGTGGTGTTTCTGCTGTCTGGTCCTCGTGCCGTCCCGAGACAGTCTGTGTGGAATCTGCCTTAAACTGAAGTAAACCTGGTTCTTTTCCTAGAGTTCCTTGTGACCCTCTCTCCTGTGACAAATCACCCTGGAGCCCAGCTTCTTCCCCCACTTTTAGTTTCTTTTCTTGAGCAGGGGAGGTGACACGGGCCAGACCCAGGCGCTCATCCCACAGGAAGCTTCCAAATCAGGTGCACAGGCACACACACACACACACACACACACACACACACACACACACACAAACAGCCAGCACAGACACAAACCAGACCATAGTATCACTTTAGGGAACAAGAGAAAGAGGAGCCAGTGACCAAGAGGCTAGAGAGCCTTGGAGTGGCCTTTAGAAAAAGTGACCGTTCAGGGGAGCCTCGGAAGTGGGAGAGGAAGCCTTGCAGAGCCGAGTGTGGTGGTGCACACCTGTTATCTGAGCTCTCTGGGAGGCTGAGGCAGGAGGATTGCAAGTTTGAGCACAGCTTGGGCAACACAGACTTAGCAGGGCCGTATCTCAAAATGAAGAATGAAAAGGAATGGGGATAGAGCTCAGCGTGAAGGCCTTGGGGTTCATCCCCAGTATTGGGGGGGGGGTGAGCCATGCTAGTATTTGGGTTCCATGTAGAGGAACAAACCAGAGACAGTGCAAAGGTCCTGGGGTGGGAGCTCAGTGTGTGGAGCACAGAGGGTGGACTGGGTGGTTGGGGTCATGGAGGTGAAGCCTGTGGGGTCTTGTAGGCCCTGGCGAGGCCTTGAACTGTCACTGCAGTGAACAGGAAGCCACTGAGGAGGTGACAGAAAACATGGTCAGATTCTCTGCTGCACCCTCACCCCACTCTTAGGCCTGAGCATGAGTGCCAGGCCCTGCCAGCACATGGTGATGCCCTTGAGCCCTGAGGAAGGAGCTGCCCAGCACGGGCCAGGGGTCCTCGGGCACCAAAGAGGGCGCTGGGCATTTGCAGGCCACGGTCCACAGGCACTGGGCTGCCTTGTGGGTCAGGAAGGAGGCGACACAGCCACGTGAGAGGTGGGTGGGGTGTGTGGCTTCCTCCTGGCCTCTTGGCCTCTGTGAAAACCCCGGTTGCTGTTAAGGACAGGGCACAGGGAAAAGGGTGTCTCCCCTCCCAGACTAATTACCCAAGGCTGCCCCTGTAATTACGTGTTCCCGTGACTCGCTGGGGCAGGGGAGGGCACCTCTCATAACCAGACCTGGCTTCCCTCCCCTTGGGCACCGTGGGAAAAGGAGACGGGAGGAGACGCCTGCCCAGAAGGGAATCAAGGCTGGCTTTGAACTCACAGCAGCCTTCCTGCCTCAGCCTCCCGCGTGCTGGGATTGTAAATTTGCGCCACCACATCCGGCTACCCTCATCGTCCCAATCTGTCAAAGTGACCCAGAGCCCTCTTGACACTTGAGAACATGGCACCTGCCTGAAAGTCGGCTCTGGGTCCACTGCGAGTCCTCCTGCTGCTGCTGCTGCCCCGTCCATCATGTGCTGCTTGGGGTCCCCTATTGGCTCCCACCTATTGACTGCGCCCTTTGACCCAGGGATAGGCTGATGGCTCTGCCAAAAGCTCCTCTTGCAGACCGCTGCTGGCTCGCCAAGACCCCAAAGGAGCTTGCCCTTGGGTCCCCACCCATCAACCCCATGCTGGGGAGCCGGAGGCCCTGGGACAGGGGCAGCACCCCAGTGTGGGTCGTGGGGAAAGGGAGGGAGGCGCGGTTGCTGGGGTGCTCACAGAGTTCCCTGGACCACAAGCCGTGCAAGTCAGGAGTCAGCACCAAAGCCAGCTCCCTGGACAGCTCCCTCCTGCTCAGTGTCTGCTTTTATGTGGAAGACCGAGCCTTACAGAACCACACAAACACCTCCCAGGGGGCCAGGATGGAGCAGAGGGACCGGGAGGCCTGGCCGGGGCTGGGGGTGGGGTGGCCGGGGTGGGTCAGGGGCAGCAGCCGGCTTTCTTGGGCGGCTTCCTGGGTGCCACCTTCGCCAGCGAGTCCTTCAGGCGGTCCTCCTGCACCTTGAGCAACCTGCGTGACAGCGCATGCGCGTCAGTCCTGCCCTGCCATGCTTTCAGGCCTGCTGGGTGCCAGGTGCTGTGCAAGGGCCACTGCCTGGCACAGTGAGGGGCGGATGGGGCGGGCGGTTCGCACGGGCGGGGCCCCGGGTCAGGTGTGTGACCTCGCTTTGAGTCGGGAGGGGAAGGGAACCAAAGCAGTCGTTCATTCCTGATTCCGCTCCTCTGGGCCCCTGGGTGGGGCACCCTGGTCTTGCACTTCTGCCCCCAGCTCCTCCCCTTCATCTATTAAGCACCAAGTATGTACTAGGCCCTGGTGCAGGCCTGCAGCAACAGACAGCCCTGCCCTCCTGGGCACAAGAAGGAAGAGGACAGATGTGTCCATAATTACAGCGTCCGATCAAGTCTGTGGTCAGAAGGGGGCCAGGGACGAGTGGCCAGAGCTGGAGACGTGTGTGTGTGTGTGTGTGTGTGTGTGTGTGTGTGTGTACAGGGCAAAGGAGGGGGCACTGAAGACAATGAAGTGTATTTTTTTTTTTTTTTTTTGTCTTTTTGAGACGGGGTCTCACTATGCGGTTCAGGCTGGCCTTGAGCTCACTTTGTAGCTCAGGCTGGTCTTGAACTTGCGATGATCCTCCTGCCTCAGCCTCCTGAGTGCAGGGATTATAGGAGTGAACCACCACGCCTGGCAATGAAGTGTATTTCAAGGCACCTGAATTTCATTCTTGGTTTGTTTTTTGTTTGGGGGTTGTTTGTTTGTTTGTTTTGAGACAGGGTCTGGCTATGTAGTTAAAGGCTGGCTTTGAACTCACAGCAACCTTCCTGCTTTAGCCTCCCAAATACTGGGATTATAGGTATATGCCACCACACCCAGCTGGATTTCATTCATTCTAAATCCACAGCTATCAGGGGAAGGTTGGGAGCCAGATGGGGACACCCCCAGGAACAGTCCACTTCACAGACAGACACCAGGCTTGGTGAGGGGACAGGCCTCTGAGGAGTGACACATTAATGCATATGGTGAGGCTGAGGCAGGAACATCTCAGGGCAGGGTTTGTTCTCCTCCCCAGTGGGAAATCCAGTCCTGCCACTTGGGGTCCCTGGGTAGGGTGGGGTAGGGTCGCTCACCGGGCCAGGTTCACCATGGGCTCCAGGATGTTGTGACCCAGGATGGCGCTGCACTCTCCGAAGGAGACGCCCAGCTCCTGTGGGCCAGACAGGGCAGTACAGATGCAAGGCCAGGTTCAGCCTCGCCCCCTACCCCTGGGCATGGGCCACAGCGTCCTGCCCCAGGCCCCACCAAATTGGAATTACAGGCAAGCCCCACTATGCCTGGCTTTATTAGTGTGTCTCGGGCCCCTAACATCTTCTCCTGGGACAGGATTCTCCAGGGCAAACCCTGGCCTCTCCCAGGACTGCCTCAATTTAAACACCAACCGATTTTTTAAAATATTTTTTTTGAGACAGAGCCTTGCCTTGTAACCCAGGCTGGCCTCAAACTCAAGGCAATCCTTCTGCCTCAGCCTCCTGAGTGCTGGGATCACAGGCGTGTGACACCATGCCCGGCAAAATGGTTGTTCTTATAAACAATACTGTCAGGAACATCCTCATTGATACCAAACACGTTTGGTCATCTGTTCCCACACAGGCATCCATTACGTATGTCCGTCGCTACTATTATTCCTCTTTTTCCTACAGATAAATTGCTGGACAAGGAATCACTATGTTATCACAAATGCGCTACTTTTAAAAGGAAAAACTGGCCAACCAGAAGCCGCATCGTCGCTGGGGGCGTGGCCAGGGGGGGCAAGTCCGGCCCCACCCCTCCTCGCTCCCTGGCCTCTCTGGTCCCTGTGGCTGACCATTCAGAAAGAAACGGTGGCCAGGGTCTGGCCGGGGGACTTTAGCTGTCATCTTCCCGAGGAAGCACTGGAGTCTTCAAGAGGAATAAATTAGAAGGGAGGATGCTAACTAGAGGCCAGGCACGACGTTAAGATTTGATAGGGCCTTCTCAGTGAAGTTTCTGGGACCTCCGCCCTGTGAAGCCGGATTCTGGCCGCTGCGGCCGCCTGTGCGAATCGCCGGCTGCAGGGTGCGGGGTCCAGGCTGCCGGCCGGGGCTGGGCTGCAGCAGGGCCGTGGGTCGCCGCTGGGGGAGGCCTGCGAGGGCCCAGCGCCCGCTCACCTGCGCCAGCTGCTGCCCGGCCTCCGTGGGCACCTGCCGCGCCTCCTCGCAGTCCGTCTTGTTCCCCAGCAGGAGCAGCGCTGCGCCCTCCACCCCTGCGTCCTGCGCACAGAAGAGAGGCCGCTGCCCCAGTGCCCATGGGTGCCCCGCGCCTCTTCCTGCCTGTTCTTCGTCCTCAGCTGGACCTTTCCCCGCATCTGCAGTGTTCCCCCACTTCCTGCGAGCGACTCACCTGCCCTACACATTTCTTGTGTCATAAAAAAAAAAATAGGGGGCTGGGGATTTAGCTCAGTGGCATAAGCGCCTGCCTTGCAAGCAGGCAGTCGTGAGTTCGATCCCTGGTACCGATAAAAACGAAAAAGACAAAAAAAAAAAAAAAAAAAAAAGCTTTTGGCTGGGCACAGTGAAGCACGCCTGTTATTTCAGCTACTTGGGAAGCTGAAACAGGAGGATCTCAAGATTGAGCCTCCACCTGAGCAACTTAGCAAGATGCTGACCCAAAATAAAATCCAAAGGACTGAGGATGTAGTTCAGTGTGAAGGCCCTGGATTCAATCCCCAACACTACAGTCAATCAATCGATCAGTCAATCAAAGGTTCTGATGACTGAGCACTTGCTGTGCCCCAAACAGGGCCGAAAACAATCCTGTCAGTAAATCCTCACTGCTCCCCTTGTGGGGGAGGCGGGAGTTGGAAATTCAGAGAGGGTAAATCTCTTGTCCCAAATCACAGAGTTGGAGATCTGGGCATAGTGGCACTAGCCTATAATCCTAGCACTAGGGAGGCTGAGGCAAGCACTAGGGAGGCTGAGGCAAGCACTAGGGAGGCTGAGGTGATTGCTGCAAGTTCAAAACCAGCCTGTGTTACGAAATGAGCTCAAGGGCAGCTTGAACTGCACAGTGAACATAGTGGGACACTGTCTCCAAAAGGCAAAAAAGGGCCAGGGATTTAGCTCAGTGGCCTGAGCACCTGCCTGGCAAGCGCAAGGCTGTGAGTTCAATCCCTGGTACAAAAGAAAAAAAGGCCAAAAAAAAAAAGTCACGGAGTAGAATTGGGGTAGAATTGGGATTGAAACCCGGTTCTTGCCAGATCCCAGAGCCTACCTCCTTCCTCCGGCTTTTGTACTTCCTCAGCCAGACTAGAAATCTGGGGGAAAAGCAACTTGTGCTAATGCAGCTTCAAGCTATGCCTCACGCCCACCACAGGATCCCAGCGGATTCTGCTAAATGTGTGGGAGAAGGAACTAGAGGCTGGGGACAGAGGCCTTGTCCTCTAGGGTGGTGGTAGGTCATCCTCGGATTTAGCAGAAAAACATGACAAACAGCCACTGTAGGTAGAAAGGAACAGCCTGCTCATTCGAAGGATAAAGGAAGCAGTTTGTTTAGGGGTTGCACTGTGTGGCTGTCATTTTTTCATACCACCGCACTCCTGGCTCATCCATCCGTGTGAGCTCCGTGGGTGGTGGCACTGTTAGGACGGTTGTGTCATTTGTAATCCTGGGAGGTGTGGGCAGGACACAAGCCTCCTCTTGACTTCAGAATTTGGGAGGGACCTTGGCAGCCACCGCTCACCTGCAGACAGTCCAGCCAGTAGCGCACGTGGGCAAAGCTGTCCTGGGAGGTGATGTCATACATGAGCACCACCCCGTCTGCCTTGTGGAGCAGCTGCCTGGTCACGCTGTGGTACCTGCCGGAGAGACCTGTGAGTCATGGGGTACAGCACCCGCCCGTCCTGGGGTCTGCCCCTGTGGCCCCGACCACACCCTCTGCAGCAAGGGGACCAAGAGGTCTCACGGTTGAGGTTTCAAAAGGCGCCTAAGGGCACCCGGGCACTGGGAGGAAGCACCCTCTCCTAAGGACTCAGGACTCTTTCCCTGGGTACGGAAGGAAGGTCCTCAGGCTTCCCTGTGACTTCTGGTTCTGCTGTGCAGATTGCATGACTCTATGGGACCGTAACTGGCCCCTGTGGATGGGCATCTGAGTCACACAAACATCACCACCAGGAACAGTCCCGGCCCCCTTGTTAGTCATGAGGAGCTGATCTCAGCGTGAGTTTCTAGAAATGTTCGCTGTCAGAAAACAGGTCCTTTTAGGGCCTTAATCACCAAAGCCTTGGAGTGGACGGAAGGCCAGGTGTCAGGAAGGTGTTTGACCCGGCGGCCATTCCCCCAAGGCAGGGTTGGGGAGACCCTCCCCCACAAACACTGGGCCTTTGTCCTCCATCCTTGGCCTTGAGTGGAACCTGGGGGTGTGGCCCCTCGTTGGCCCTTGGTGGCCTCCCGCCTGGGCCCCTCCACCCCTGGGCCCTCTGCCACCCCGTCTCCAGTGGTGACACATGGCACCTCTCCTGGCCGGCCGTGTCCCACAGCTGCAGCATGAAGCACTTGTTGTCCACCTGCAGGGTTTTGACCCGGAAGTCCACTCCTAGAACACAGAGCGGGGCTACATCACCACCTGGACAGGCGGCCTAAGCCTACGCCGTGCACACGGGTCCCCAGCCCCAGCTGTGGGGGGACGCGGACTGGTTCCTGGGCTTCCCCGCTGCTCTCCAAAGCCCTCCCTCTCAGCCTCCAGAGTCCACTCCTCCAGGAGGTCCCCAGGTTACCGGCCACGTCCTGACCGCTGCCGCTGGAACCCAGCCCACCCAGGAAACCATTCTTTTTTGTCTTTTTGAGACAAGGTCTCTCTCTGCAGTTCAGGCTGGCCTTGAGCTCACTTTGTAGCCCAGGCTGGTTTATAATTCCCAACGGTCCTCCCACCTCAGCCTCCTGAGTGCTGGGATTACAGGCGTGAGCCACCATGCCCGGCTGAAACCATTCTTCTTTAGTTTGGAGACACCTGTCGCTTCCGTCCCCATCTTTGCGATCATGTGGCCCTCATTCTCCCCAGGCCCACCCCTTCCCGTGACGACAGCGACAGGCTCTTTTTCTGGTGGGAGTGTTTGGAGCCAGGGTCTCCCGTGTAGTTCAGGCTGGCCTTGAACTCACTATGCGACTCAGGCTGGGCTCCAGTTTGCAGAGATTCTCCTGCCTCAGCCCCTTGACTACTGGGATTACAGGTATGGACCACCACCATACCCACCGTCAGATCCTCCTTGTCCCCAGGATTATGGAGATGGCAGTAAAATCCCGGAGAGGCGTGGGGACCTTGAGGTCACTTCCCGCCAGCACCTACTGCTGCCTGGAGAAGCCAGAGCCCAGCAGAGCGGGGAGGCCTCCTGGAATCTGCCTGCTGCCTTCCTTCCTGGAGACCTGAGGAGCCCAGCTCCGAGGAACCTGGGCGCTAACACCCACCAGCCTCCCCTCCATACCCGCTGCTCCCACGCCATCCCATGCCAGCCTGATGGTCTTCCCTTTCTCGGGACTGCTGGGGAGAGTGCACTGGTGAACCCCAAAAAGAGCTCCACGGCCCGCGTGGAGGTGGCTTGGAAGCAGGTGGCCTGGGTACTGACCGGGCCTTCAGTTGTCTGCTTTTCTCCTCCGCACAATGCGGGGAATGCGTGTCCACTACAACTCCAGGTCTCCAGGCTCCACCCGGCCCTGCCCCGGAGCAGGCAGGCACGGGGTCCCAAGCGCGGGCCATGGACCTGGACGTCAGGGGCTCCCAGCTGGCCCAGTCTTTTCATCCTCCTGCAACCAGGGTTCCCTCAGTTGTTCTGTGGGACTCTCCTACCACGTAATGAGCAGCCAGGAGACAGCAGCTCTGCGGGTGAGTGGCAAAGGTGGCCTTGGAGAACCCTGACCCAGCTCGCTACCTGGGGAGCTGTGGGTCCCGCTGCCAGCAGCAGGCTCCGGGCAGTGAGAAGCCTGAGGGCCTGAGCCACGCCTCTCCAAAACGAATGGTCACTAGGCCACCAGCCAGGTGCCAACATGACCCGAGCGCTCCTGATCTGCCAGAGACTGTTCTTAGAGTTTGATTCAATTGGGGCTGGGGATTTAGCTCAGCGGCATAAGCGCCTGCCTTGCAAACAGGCAGTCGTGAGTTCGATCCCTGGTACCGATAAAAATGAAAAAGACCAAAAAAAAAAAAAAAAAAAAAGAGTTTGATTCAATTAAATCCTTCCACCGCTTAGCCAGGTGTGGTGGCTCAAGCCGGTAATCCCAGCACTCAGGAGGCTGAGGTGGGAGAATCATTGCGAGTTCGAGTCCAGCCTGGACTACAAAGTGAGCTCAAGGCCAGCCTGAACTGCATAGCGAGACCCCGTCTCAAAAAGACAAATAAATAAATAAAATAAAATAAAATAAAGTCCTTCCACCACTTCCAGAAGCTGCTTCACTGTGTCCCCGCGCTGCATGTGAGAACCTGAGGGCTGGGCTCTACAGTTCGGGTCTGAAATGACCCCACGTGATGGCTGCAGCCTGGTGCAATTGGGAGGTGGCGGAAAGCTAAAGAAGTGGAGATGGGTCTCCAGGTCCTGGGGTGCTCTGGAGGGAAAAGGTGGGGTCCTAACCCCCGCTTTTCTTCTCTTTGCTCCCTCGAGGTGAGCAGTTTGTGTTCCCAGATGCCGCTTTGCCATGGGCCCACAGGCGATGTCCCCCGACCGTGGACTGAAGCCTCCAAAACTGTGAGCCAAAGAAACCTTTGCTCGGGGGCTGGGGATTTAGCTCAGCAGCATAAGCACCTGCCTTGCAAGCATGTGGTTCTGAGTTCAATCGCCAGTACCGATTAAAAAAAAAAAAGAAAGCTTTGCTCTCCGCAAGTCCATTACCTCAGGACCCATTCCACGAGGGTGAAAACACAGTGCCCAGACTCACATCCCTGGTAGGTGCTGGGGCTAGGATTTGAACTCAGGGACCTTGGGTCCTAATTAACCACATTCTCTATTGCTGTGGCCTGGGTGAGATACCACAGGGAGTCCTCCTGCCAGAGCGTGCAGGCTGGCCTGGGGCTGGTGGTGAGCAAATTACCCCAGCCCTGCCGCAGCCTGCCCGTGACCACCTGGGCGGAGCCTGGCTGTTTTCACCACCGTGAGCCCTGGCACCTAAATTGCGGGGTGCTTTGTTGATGTGGTGCATTATAAGCTAATGAGATCAATGCAGAAAAAGCAAATTACCTGTAATTAGAGACGATTAGTGCAATAGTAAGATTACATCTATATAAAATAGTGTCTCATCAGGGCCCGAGGCCACGGCAGAACCTGCTGCCCCCTGCGGACCCTGGCTCCAGGCAGCCTGCCTGGCAGGGCACTTACCCACAGTGGCGGCCAGCCCACTGGCGAAGGCATCCTGGTGCAGCAGATGCAGGAAGGAGGTCTTGCCCACGTTGGAGTCGCCCAGGAAGATGATGTGGAAGAGGTAGTCGGGGTTGGCCTGAGGCGCTCTGGTGGCGGCAGAGTGCCCCGGGGAGGGGTCCGAGCCAGGGGCCAAGGGCTGGATCTCCACCCCCGGCTCTCCTGGCTGTCTCTCTGCCTGGGCAGCCTCAGGTTGGGGCCTGAGAGGGGCTTTGGGCTCAGCCAGGGTGGGAAGGCCCTTTGGGGGCACCTGGGGCTCCGTGGGGCCAGACAGCCCTGCAGGGAATGGCTCTCCAGGAGCAGGGGACATGGCTAAAGGCGCCTCTGCCTGTGGTAGCTTGGCGTGGGCAGCAGCGGGCATTGGGGCTGGCTGGGCGGACTCCTGCTCGGAACTGGTTCCTTTCCCAGCCTGGGGCTCCTCTTCTGGACTCTGGAGGGGCTGGCTGGGCAGCCTCTCGAGCCCAAGGGGCTGGCGCTGGGCTTCCTCGAGCCCCCCGGGGTGGCTATCCTGTCCGTCCTGGCTCGGCTCATCCAGCTCAGGGCCCACTTGAGGAGTCTGACCCACAGGCTCCAGGCCCTGGCTGTGGACCGCAGCCCCCAGGGACCCCAGGCCTGGCCCAGCACCCTTGGCCTGTGGGGCCTCTCTCTGCCTGGGCAGCTTGGCCGGGGCAGGCCCAGGCCTGGAGTCTATGTCATCGGAGGCCTGGAGCCGCTCACTGAGCCCCAGGGGAAGCTGTGGAGGGGAGTGAGAGCTGCTGGTGTCCTCCACAGGCACAAGGACTCTGAGTGCTTCGGCCACTACACTCCCGGACTCCTGAGCCGGGGCACCCAGGAGGCCCCAGGGGGAGCCAGCCTGGGGTCCAGCCACCGGCTCCATGCCGGGTTCTGAGCCCCGGGGCCCGACAGGCTGCTCTGGCCTGACGTCCAGCTCCGATGCGTCCTCTCCTTTCCCATCCTGAGGGCTGGGGGGCAGCCGGGGCGGGCTCCTCAGAGCCACTTCCTGGTCCGGCCAAAGGTGCGGCTCTGAGATGGAGATCTGCTGGACCACACGATGCATCGGGGACCCCGAGGTGGCCTGAGGTGTGGGGGGTGGGCTCCAGGTTAGCTGCAGGGCTCTGCTCCAGGGGCTGCCAAAGTCACTCAGGAGCTGATCCCAGTTGTCACTGTCCCCAAACAGCCCGGGCAGGGGGCCCTCCTCGGGGGCCTCGGGCTGAGAGGCTGGGATCTTCTTGCTTGTTTCGGGGACACTGGGAAGAAAGTGAGAAGTGAAATTGGGGGGGGGGCAGGGAGGCAGGGTCACCCCACCCGGCAAGTCCTCAAGGCTGGCTCAGGCAGTCCTCCTCCTGGGCTGTGCTCCCAGGCCTTCTCGGGTCCCCACCCCTTAAGGCCACATGAAGCCTCGCTTCCTCCAGGAAGGCTTCCAGGACTGCTCAGGCCCACCCATTGCTTCCAACTTTGGTGTGAGGGCTCCTCGGGACTGGCATGCACTAGGCTCCTGTGCGTGCATGGGCATGTATGCACGTTTTTCACCCTCTTGGGCACAGGCCTTGTCCTCCTCTGTGCCTCAGTCTCCCCCTCTGAGAAGTGGGCAGGGTGTGATGGTTAGGGAGGGAGCTGTGTGTGTAGTCCAGAGGTGGCAGCACTTGCCTGGCTTCCTCCTCCACCTGCCAAGACACTCGACCCCTGGCAGCTTTCAGGTGTTCCCTGGTCACCTGCAGCTGCCCCTGCATCTCCTCTAGCTGCCCAGCCAGGTCCCTCCTGGCCTCTCTGAGTTGCAAGTTTTCCGAGGTGGCCTCTCGGTGGGTGTCACTGAGGCTGTGGAGCTTGGCCTCCAGCTGTTGAGGGAGGAGAGGGGGATGTGCAGCTGCCCCCATCAGCACCAGCTTCCTGCCACACTCTGGTGGGCTCTGGGCTGGGTGGGGCATCGCCCTCGGGTCTGCTTGCTGCTCCTTGAAGCTTAGCTGCACAGTACCACCCCAGGGCCTTTGCACAAGCCATTCCCTCCAGCCCAGCACTGCACCTCTCGGGTCTTCATGCCAGTGTCACAGTCTCAGTGAGGCCTGTGACTCCCTTGCGCCCATTTCAACTCTCCACCTCTCCCCATCCCTGCTCTGCCTGCTGATTGCCATCTCCTTCTATGTGGCACTTGTGCCCTCATCACCCATCATCCCCCTGATGGAGAAAGGAGGTGAGAGGTGGACAGCAGCCTTCTAAGTCTCATTTGTCCACACCTTCCTGTGGTGACCTCAGTGGACATGTCGAGCCTGGAAGACGCCATGGATGGGCCACCCCATTTTACAGATGGAGGAACTGAGGCCAGGACCAGTCCCAAAGCACCATCCTGCTTGGCCTCAGGATGGAAAGGGTCGTCAGACGCCCCAGGGCTGGGGTGGAGCTGCTGGGGGAGCCGGGCCACTCACCTCACTCTGGCCCTGCGCCAGCCGCTGCACCTCGAGCTCCTTGGCCTCCAAGGCCTCCTGCATCTGGGTGCTGAGCGCCAGGCCACGGGAGTCGCTCTGCAGAGGAGGCCACTGAGCCCCACGAGCCAGGTGCCCCCCATGTTACCTCCGCTCTGGCCCGGGATGCAGGGGCAGGGGTCCCAGCCAGGAGGTCACAGCCAGGAGAGCAAGGCCAGTGAGCAGAAGCAGCCCCTCGGGGAGGTGAGACCCAGCAGGGGCAGGAACCAGCCGGGGCTCCCTCGCCCACCCATGGCTCTGGGGTGCCCGAGGGCCCAGCAGCTTCCAGGCCGCTGCTCAGCCGCAGGTGCCAGGCAAGTGAGGCGCCCACCTGGGCCTGCAGCTGCTGCTTCTGCCGCTGGATCTGCTGCTCCGTCTCCTCGAACAGCTGCTGCAGCTTGCGGCGGTGGTCGGAGTTGCACCTGCAGGAGACAGGGAGGGCTTCCGGCAGGCCCCTTGGCACCTCTGGGCTGGGTGGGGGCCGCTCTGAATGCTATTCCTGTCCCTGTAACTCAGGCCCTGGCAAGGGCTGTGCCCTGGCCACCCACACACTGTGACATAGGTGCCCACTGGCCCTGGAGCTGGAGGACCCACTCTGTCCTCTGCCACACTGGGTGTGGAGTTCAAGCCTGGTCCCCCCTGGGGGCACCAACCCCATGGCAGGGGACACAGTGGCCTCCGACTCACTTCCTCAGGGTCTGCTCCAGGGTCTCCTTGTCTGCCCGGGCCTCCTGCAGGCGGCTGCTCATCTTGGCCAGAAAGCCCTCTAGGTTGCCCACCAGGTGGGGCTCCTCCTGCCTCAGTTTCCTCCACAGTTGCCAGATCTCCTCTGTCTGCCTGGGAAGGAACCCCACCCCCACCCCAAGATGGGACGCCGGGGCTGGGACACCAGGGTGCCCGCACCTTGGCTTTAATGGTGACACAAACTCGGGCATGTGGGCCTCACAACCCCATAGACCCCGACCCAGCAGCCCTTCCTGGGTAGTCCTGGTCCATCACTCCTGAGCCCCGTTCCTGTCTCCCTGCTGTAGCCACTCTTCCCACCCAAGTGGGGTGCTCTTTGACCAGGCCTGTGCCCTCTCTGGGTGGCCCAGTGAACTGGGGAGGCTGACACCGCCTGGCAAGGGCATCTGGGGACATGAGACTTGCCTAGGGGACATGTCAGCTCAGGGGCTGGCACACTGCATAAACCCAGCTTCCCTACAGATTTAACTGAGTCAGGAAGATGGGTGCCTGGGGCCATGCCAGGCCCAGCTGCCAGAAGACTCCTGCTCTGCTTGAGCTGGGTACAGATCCTGCCCCATGGGGACAGAACCCAAGGGCATGAGGGCTCCCTCTCCAAGACCCGTGTGGAGCCGGGGGCCCCTCCAGGCACAGCCCCTTCTCCGAGGGCCCCACATGCCCGAGTCCAGGACAGCTAGCAGCTGCTGTGCCCCGTGACGTCCCCACGGCTTGGCCTTACTCGGGAAGCGAGCTGCCGATCCCCGGCTGTCCCAGGAGGGTGAGGAACACCTCCCTCTCCTCGGCACTGGCCTCCTCCAGGGCTGGGAGACCTGAGGTCACAGACACCCGCTGGGAGGGCGGGGGCCGCCTCCTGCGGAGCCCGTGGGTGCTCAGGCTGGAGCCAAAGATGTTTCCTGGGGGGACAGAGGGGTGCGAGTGTGGCCGGGCACTGCCCCATCCTGAGGAAGAAGCATCCCTGTGCCTATGGCGTGAACACAGAGCCACGCTCACACGGCCCTGGGTCTGCTCGAGGGCCACCTCACTTTACAGGACAAGGAAGGGGTGCTGGGGTCCCTGCAGACGTACTGAGCCCGGAGCTGAACTCCTCCAGGGACAGGCGCCCCTTCCGCTCTGTGTCCACCCAATCGAAGATCATCTGCGGCTCCTCCTCGATGCCCAGGAAGTGGAACTTGGCCACCTGGAAGGAAGCGGGGTTGGGGAGCAGAACACACAGTGGAGGCTCTGGGGCACCCACCCCCCTAATTTCCTTCTCCCCAGGTTCCGATTCTAGCTAGGTGTGGTGCCGCGCGCTTGCCATTCCAGTGCCTGGGAGGCTGAGGCAGGAGGATCGCCAAAAGGCAGAGGCCAGCCTGGGCTACCTAGTGAGCTCCTATCTTGAAAAACAAAAACAAAAAGAAAAGAAACCATCAAGGCAGACAGTGAACCCTGCGAGCATTGCACAGGGGACCGGCCTGACTGTAGAATGGCATTTCTCAGGACTGCTGAAAAGACCCAGGCTGGACAGAGGGACAGTCATCGTCCATCCTGGCCAGAAGCCATGTGAGTGATTTTGTCTAATGGAGCGATAACTCCAGAAAGGCACGGCCGGTTGGGCAGGGTCAAGCTTTCACATGTCTGTCTCAGCATCTGATCCTAATCTTTTTGCTAACAGCCTGGTTTCCTGGATCTTAGGTTTGTTTATGGTTGTCTACAGGTTTTTGGATTTATTTATTTATTTTGTCTTTTTGAGACAGGCTCTCACTATGCAGTTCAGGCTGGCCTTTAGCTCACTTTGTAGCCCAGGCTGGTCTTGAATTGGCATCCGTCCTCCTGCCTCAGCCTCCTGAGTGCTGGGATTCCAGGTGTGGGCCACCACACCTGGCTTTGAAATTATTTCCTTTTTTGGAGGAGCATACCAGGGGTCAAATTTATGATCTCAAGCTTGCCAGCTAGTTGCTTGTATTGCTGAGCTATATCCCCAGCCTTGGAATTATTCTTTGATTCTCAGTGGAGGTCCCTGGTCTGCAGACTTGCCTGGGTGATTGTGCCTAGTGTAGCTGGGGATCGAACCTCGGACCTCTGTGCTGAGTTCTATCCCCAGCCCTTTTTAGTTTTCATTTTGAGACAGGGTCTTGCTAAATCATTAAGTTGCCCAGGCTGGGTTTGAATCTGTGATCCTCCTGCTTCAGCCTCCCCGAGGCCTGAGATGCAGGGTGAGAACCACCATGCTGCTCCTGCCCAGCTCTTGTGGGCTCTTTGAGCCAGGGTATCTTTTATCTGGACTCTCAGCAGCATTCCCAAATGCAATAGAACTTCGAATTTACTGATTTTATTTCTCTCTCTCTCTCTGTGGCTGATTTTGTTTTTAATTTCCGTTGTACACGGCCGAGTTATTCTGATTGGTGGGGGTGACAATAAGAAATTCGATTTCATGGTCCACTTAGGATGCACTGTGGAAACAGAGGCCTGCCTGGCTGAGGGGAGATAACAGAACATTCAGCTTGCTAATCTGTTTTGTTGTTTGCTTGCCTTTCTACGTGTGACCTTATTGGTTGAGAGTTGCAACCTGCAGGAGAGGAGAGCAGCCCTTGAGGTGCGGGCTGGAGGGCTTTCACGTTTCCTTTTGACCTGCAGAACTGTAGAAACGAGGAAAGAAACTTCCTGTGTCTGTAATTGAGAAAAATCTGTAACTCTGTGACTGAAATATTGCCCTCCCTGGGTGGTCTGTCCTGTGGATTGACAGAGGAAAATACGTGCTTATGTGAAGCCAATGTTCCTTTAAAGGAACAGAAAGTAAGGCTGAAATTCTAATGTTTTAAATGTGCCACAACTTTTTCCTTTCTTTTCAAATCCATTTTATTCAAAGATAAAAAGAAAGAAAAGAAGAAGGAGGAGGAGGAGGAGGAGGAGGAGGAGGAGGAGGAGAAGAAGAAGAAGAAGAAGAAAACTACAACAAAATCTCAAAGCAACAATGTGCATTGTCCTCCCTACAACTTTTTTTTTTTTTTTTTTTTGTCTTTTTCCTTTTTATTGGTACCGGGAATCGAACCCACGACTGCTACAACTTTTTTTTTTTTTTTAAATCGGTACCGGGGATGGAACTTGAGACTGCCTGCTTGCAAGGCAGGCGCTTACGCCGCTGAGCTAAATCCTCAACTCCCTGCTACAACTTTTTTTAAAAAAATCCTTCACACAGTACCTATGAGCTCAGTAAAAATGTAAAGCCAGGGTAGCAGAACTAAAGTGGGTTATTGGAAAAATCCGACCTGTTTAAGAATTTTGGTTTAAGCTGGGCATGGTGGCGCACACCTCTAATCCCAGCCCTCAGGAGGCAGAGGCAGGAGGATCACCATGAGTACTAGGCCACCTTGGGCTGCATAGCAACACTTTGTTTCAAAAAAGTAAACTAGATGATAGATAGATAGAAAGGCACACAGATAGACAGATAGACAGGTAGATTGACAGATAAACTTGGTCTTAGAATTTCAGCCAGGGTTTACAAATTGACTGTCGGACCCAGCAAAACTGCTGGGTAACATAGGTTGCCTCTACATATTTTTTGTGGCTTGTGTGTGTGTGTGTGTGTGTGCCAGGATAGAATTCACGATCTCATGCTAGATCCCCAGCCCATTTTTTAATGATTGTTTTTGAGACAGGGTCTCGCTGTGTAGTCCAGGCTGGGCTTGAATGTACAACAACCCTCCCAAGCCTGTGGCCCCGTGCCTGGCTGCTCTTTGTCTAATTAAGTACCTCAGTGCTGCCCTACGGGCATCACGGGAACAACTGTCAAATCAGAAGAGTTGTGTTGTCTTTCCCAGGCTACACTTACAAATTCTATGAAGATCAGTCTTTCTGGAATTGCTTGCTCCACGCTGGCGATTTCTAGCAGCTTCCACCGCACCTATTTCTGGTCTCGTGCCAGAAAACTCTCCCGAAGCAGTTACACCCTCCACGCTAGCAGGGGTTCTCCTCTCCTCTGTTCTGATACTAACAGTTACACGGGGCCTGGCGCAACTTAGAGCCCAAGCGCTAGCCTTGGTCCTTCGCCAGTACCAAGAACAGAAAGAAGGAAAGACGGGAAGATCAGCGCAGAAATAACCACAGCTTTTCAGTTTCTAGCCAGACAGGCTCTGCCCACCTCAGATGGCTCCAGGGCCCTGCTGGAGTCTGCAGGTCACAGCTCCTGTCGTCAACAAAGCTCGAGGACCTCAACGCCCTGAGCAAAAGGGCCATCTGGGGTTCTAGGCGCTCCTGACTCTTGCGCTGGTCTGTGGTTCCGGACCGACACCAGCGACCTTCAGTCAAGCTGGTGAGGACTCCTGGGGCTCTGGGGCCCACAGGCAGACAGGAGAGCAGCTGCAGAAACCACGCGTGGTTACTGCGGCATTAGGAACACGGTTATGCTGCTTTTTCTTCTTCTACTTCAATAAGCAGATGAGAACCCTCAGTTTAGTAGATTAAACTTGGTTAAATTAAATTGAAACATTTGAGTGGGAGGGGTTGATTCAGTCTTACTATGGAGCCCAAGCTGGCCTCGAATGCACAGAGATCCTCCTGCTTCAGCCTCCTGAGTTCTGGGATTACAGGCATGCACCTCCACGCTCGCCAGGTACTTGCATGTCACTTCATAGACTGACTCACTTGACCAGGTGTGATGAGCCCACTCTAAGGGACACCCTGAGAGCCAGTGCTATAATATTTTTTTTTTTTTTTTGTCTTTTTCATTTTTATCGGTACCGGGGATCGAACTCACGACTGCCTGCTTGCAAGGCAGGTGCTTATGCCGCTGAGCTAAATCCCCAGCCCCCGAGAGCCAGTGCTGTAAAGCTCTCTCAGGAAGCTGGTCTGGAACCGTGTGATAAGAAGCCACTTCCTGGCAGAAAGATTAGGGACCTCAAGAAGAAAGGAAGTGACTCAAACTTAGAAGTGACATGTGCTGGAAAGAGTGCCTTGGGCTTTGTTCCCTAACCTTGTGACACAGGTAGGGTGACTTGTGCCGGTGCGCCCAGGATGGTTCCCATCTTAACACTTGACGTCTCCCATGGCAGGTCCCCTTTGGACCTTGGAGAAACGGGACAGCTCAATAGAAGTGCAAGTTACAGAGGTTTTAAAAGTCCAACCTGAACCGGGTGTGGTGACACACACTTATGATCCCAGCACTCGGGAGGCTGAGGCAGGAGGATCACTGTGAGTTTGAGGCCAGCCTGGGCTACCAAGGGAGATCAAGGCCAGTCTGGAGACCCTGGGTGTCTTTCTATCAGCTCTTCACACTTCGCCTCGGTCTGCAGAGACTCCGGGGTCAGTTTTGATGGGAAAAGGACAGAACAATGAGCCTGGAGCCTCAGCAGGGGGAGACAGCTGCTGCCCCACCCAGGCCTCTCTGCAACCATTGGAAACAAAGGAAAACTGTGCAGTGTGGTCTAGGCCCAGGTCTCATGGACTCCTTATCAGAGATACAATCATAGCTGTTAATTTTTTTGTTTCAGTGCTAGAGATTAAATCCAGAGCCTTGAGCCGGGCATGGTGTCTCATGCCTGTAATCCCAGCACTCAGGAGGATGAGGCAAGAGGATCGTTGGAAGTTCGACCCCAGCCTAGTATTATTTCAAGACAGCATCTCACTAAGTCTCTAAATTTCCCAGGCTGGGCTCAAACCTGTAGTCCTCCTGCCTCAGTCTGCTGGGGGGCAAAGATTTTGATGTGCAGCCCCACACCTGGCCAAGCCTGATATATGCTTCGTCAAGCTCATATCGTCATCAACCTGGTTTGATTTCTAGGATTTTGGGGGCTTTTTTTTTTTTTTGGCTCTGAGACTTGAACTCAGAACCTTGAGCTTGCAGGCAGGCGCTGAACCGCTGAGCTACAGCCCACGCCCCATCCAGGGTTCCAACTGTTCCCCAAGGTGGACTTCTCTGCCCAAAGGCTGAAAGTTCCAACAAAGGACCTTTCCTTTGGGAGGAAAGGGATGCAGGTGAAACTGTCAGTCATTTCCATGTTGGTGTAGACAAATCCCTAGCAGATTCTAAAAACAAATTTAGACAAGAAAAGGGGGCCAGGGCAGGCGGGCGCTGGCTGGCAGGGACAGGGTCCCAGGAGCTTCACAGAGAAGAAACAGGGGCCTCAAACTCACCGCAAGGTCCTCGCGGGTGACAAAGCCTCTGTCCATGGCACCGCAGTCCCGGAAGAAGATCTGCAGCTCTGTCTCAGCCTCTGAGGACCACGACTCGGGCCCTGGCTCCCCCAGGGCGTCCTGGCCATCGGCTGGCTCTCTCATCTGCCGCCGGCGGCTGGAGCCCAGCTTCCGGCCTTTGCGGTACATCCTCTCTGCTGTCCCGGGCCGGATGGAGGACAGAGGCGATTTAAGATGACTCTGGGCTGCAGGACTTGACCAGACACTCTCTGGCTCCTGGGGTCGGTGCCAGCTTCAGGACCCTTTCAGAAAAAAAGAGTAGGGACAGGGACATCGGGGGATACCCAGGGAAATGACAGCGGGGAATATCCTAGGTGTGGGAGGTCACATTGGGGAATTTCCTGGTCTTTAAAAGGCGCCTGAAGCCGGGCATGCAGTAAGTACTCTGAGAGGCTGAGGCAGGAGGGTTGAGCTCAGCCTGGACAACCCAGGGTGGCTCTGTCTCAAGATAAAACAATAATCCCGCTCACCAGGCGCCTCCCTGGTGGCCCAGGGAGACAGTGATGGTGATGTTGAGGTCCGCTCTCCCCTGTCCCCCCACATTCGGAAAGCACTGAGGACCTGCCGAGGGGCCGCCTTGTCGCAGTCCCCAGACACAGGGCAGAGCCTGTGCAGTGCGGCCCAAGCCTTCCCTGCATCTGAGTCCTCCGGGACTCAGCAGGTGCTGAGTGAAGATTTGCTGCCCAGAGGGAGAATCCAGGCCAAGGCAATCTGTGACATCCGGGTAAACAGAGGCAGCGGTGAGGCCATGGAAAGGGAGGGATTCCCTTTGTGTCATGGAAGAGCCAGGTCCCATACAGACATGAGGGTTCCCCACTGGACGATGGGGAAACCGAGGGAGGCCCCGAAAGGCAGTGACTTGCCCAGGCTTGACGCTTGTGGAACTGAGGTGGTCACCCTGGGGAGCCCCACGGGAGGGACCAGGACATCGAGGGCCAGACACAGACAGGCGGGCTGCGCTGGCTGGTATGAGGCAGGGTCCCCGCTGTGCCTGTTTCCCCGCTGCCTCTTTGGCTCCCACCCTCTCCCCCACTTGTCAGGGGCTGGGGACAGGCAGTGCAAAGGTCCCCACGGCCAGCCCTACCTCAGGGCCATAACCGTTGACCAGGACCGTGCTCCCCAGGACGTGCAGGTCTGGTCATCACAGAGCCCTAAAGGCAGTCAGTGCCCCCCCCTAAGGCCAGGCATGCCCACCCAGAGTTGGGGACAGGACGTCCCCTGGTTGCTCCACACTTGCCTGTGCACACATTTGCAGGTTCACACACGCCCCTCTCGCTGTCCCCCTCTTCCCTCTCCCCGTGTCAGGGCTCTCAGCCACTGACACCCCCACCGTGGCACTTGGCCTGTGCCAAGGTCTGCTGTACTGTAGTGATACACAGCATCATGCTGGAGCTGGCCAGTGGGACTCCCCTCATCCCTCCACAAATCCCAGAGGACCCTTATGTCCCTCAGCCCACAACTTCACCCCATGTCCCCCGCCTAAGAGGTCCCACGAAGTCCATAGCCAACATCAGCAGGCGGAGACAGAGACACTCAGGAGGCAGAGACGGTACAGTGCTGTCACAGCACGGGAGCCTCAGGTGTCTCGGGTCTCCTATCGCTCTGTGTCCCAGAGCAGCGGGACCAGCACGCCGCCCAAGCCGGGGGCCCCAAGACACCGCTGAGGGCCACGCTGACTCTCCTCACCTGCCCCTGCACTCTCTCACTGAGACACTGAGGCTAAAGGTGCCAGGGATTCACAGGCTCACCCACTGTTGTGGGCACAGACACCCTCCTGCCTCAGCCTCTGCCCTGTGCCCGCCCTCCCACCCTCCAGACAAACCTGGCATCCCCAGGGTGGGTCCCAGTGGGCAGCGGCTCCCAGGCACAGCCCGGGCTCCGGACCCTGGCACAGCGACAGCAGCCGAACCGAGCCACGCGCCCAGGACGGTTATAGCCTCCTGGCTCTCTTGCCCAATCGCCCTTCCGCACGGCCAGCTAATCGCTGTGCTCATCTGAGCCACTTCCTGTCAGAGGGGCCCGGCCCCCCCTGCACAGCCTCACCCTGTGCGCCCACCCCGTGGACCCGTCCTGCAGGCTGGGACCTGGGGCCACGGGGCCGGAAGGGGCGCGAGTGCCACTAGGCTTCGGGACCAAGCCAGAGCTCGGGGCCCTGGGGTCCCCTCCCCAGCTTCTGGGTGAAGCTGGCCTGCGCGTTCCGGGGCACGCAGGCACCTTCCCTCTGTGGTCCTCCCTCCCTCTCGGGCAGTGTCACGGACATTGCTAGCCTGGTCCCGGGACATCATGAAGAACAGAGGGGGACAGATTCCAATGCGGGTGGGAAGTGAGTGGGAGAAAGGTAACATTTCTAAACAGCGGAGGAAAGATGGTCCCAGTGACTCGGATGAGTGGGTTAGGCCAGGTGGAAATGTCATTCCAGGTGGCTCCAAGTTTCAAGCATTTTTAAAAATCCTGAAGTTATATGTTGTTTGATTTTGCTGCAAAATAATTATTGCTGTTGTTAAGATCAGGTCTTGCTATGCAGTCCAGGCTGCCTTTGAATCTGCAGATCCTCCTGCCTCAGCCTCCCACGGAGTTGGGACTACAGGAGCACAACATCGGGCCTGAGACAGTAAGATTAATCTCTAAGCAGATAGATACTTTGATAACAAATCATCCCCTTTTCTTCAGAGGAGGAAACTGATACAAAGAGAGTTAGGAGACGAAAGGAAGACATTTGTTCCAACAAATATTTGCCGAGCATTAACTGCTGTGCGCTGATCACTGTGCTAACCTCTGAGACTGCAAGAGGAAAAATGTCTGTGAGAACGTGTCCCACAGTGAGGACTGCTATGAAGAGAACTAGCCGGGTAGACTGGGGCACGTCCGTCACTCCAGCCTTGGGAGGCTGAGGCAGGACAGTCACTGAAAGTTTGACATCAGCCTGGGATACAGAGTGAGTTCAAGGCCAGCCTGGACTGCATAGTGAGACCCTGTCTCTAACAAAAAAGAAGTGGACCACGAAGCAAGTTAGATCTGGGGCTTTAGGAAATGGTGGGGACTAATTTTAAAATACGGTGTGGCTGAACTTAAATACACCAAACTCGGAAATGAAATTTTATAGCCAGGTGTGGTGATAAATGCCAGGTAACCCCAGCATTCTGGTAGGCTGAGGCAGGAGGATTGCAGTTTGAGGTTAGCCTGAGCCACTTAGTAAGACCCTGTCTCAAAATAAAAACCGGCTGAGGCTGCAGCTCGATGTGCAGGCTTTGTGCTGCTAAAGCCTGAAGCAAACCACTCTGTTCTGGGGTGCAATGATGAGAGCTAGGGCCCAGGCGAGGAGATCCGGGGGTCCCTGGCTCCAGCTCCCAGATGTCCAGCAGCAGCTCGGGATGGCAGCGGGGATGCAGGAGACCAGCGCTGCACTTGTGGGGCGCCGTCCGGAAGATTGAGAAAACCTGGGTTACATCAGAGACCCGGTGGGGCACGGGGAGCCCCTTCTCCAGCGCTGCCCCCAGGCGCTTCCGCTTTCTGCCTGCCTCGTCCGATGGGCGGTGACCACGGTGCCCGCGTGGCAGGTCTGCAGTGAGGAATCAATGCACAAGCTCAAGCGAGCGATCGTCCACGCGACACTCAGAAGGGGCCACGGGTGACCGGGACCTGGGGCTGCGAGCGCCGCGGCGGGGCCCGGGAGACAGGCGCTGGCTCGGGCGGGAGACGCAGGCCGCAGCGCGCGGAATCCTTCATTCTCCTCATGGGTGCTTATTAAACAGCTGCCCAGCCCCCGGCTGCGCCCCAAACCGGCAAAGACCGGCTCCGTCCCGGAAGCGCCCCACGAGCGCCGGCCAGGCCGGGCAGGTGGCAGCCGCGTCCGCGTCACCGTCACCGTCACCGGGGCGTCGGGAGCGGCTCCCCGCGCCTGCCCTCTGCATCCGGGGATTTCCCCGGCCGGGGCGGTGCCGCCGCGGGAAGCCACTGCGCATGCGCCCCTGCCTCCTGCTGTTTTTTTTTTTTTTTTTTTTTTTTTTTTTGGAGGGAAATGAAACAAAACAATGGGTACTGGAAAGGGCAGAGGTCAGGACGGACTTATGGTGCAGATCAGGCTCAGGACACGGTGCCGGCTGCGAGGAGATGGCGAGGGCACAGTGTCTCAGTGTCCAGGACCACCCCCACCCCGCGCGGCGGACCGAGGTGAGGCCTGGGCCGAGCTCCTGGGGGGAGCAGCGCTGGCTCCCGGATGGGTGCGACCCTGACAGTTAAGGACAGTGGCGTGGGCTGACTTTAGCTGACTGTTAGAAGCCTTGAAGAAAGGTCGCGCTGCACAGGGAGACAGGAATTCCAGAACAGCATTCCAAGAGATCTTCATCTCTCCAAGGCCCCAGGGCAGGATGCTCTGCATCTGATTGTCAAGGTGCTGGAGCCCAGCGGGCCGCCTGTCGCAGGTTCAGGACCTCCGCAGGGACAGAGCCGAGTATAGAGACCCGGATGGAGTATTCCGCAGCTCCCAGCCTGGGGGGGATGAGGGTGCTCCACCGCCTGAGTGGAGGCTTCCCGAGGTCACGCTCGCCTTCCCCAGGATCTGTGCCTGGTGGTGCACACCTGTAATCCCAGCATTCTGAGGCTAAGGCAGGAATATCCCCCAGGAGTTGAAGCAGGAGTTTGAGGCCTAACTAGGCTACTGAGACTCAGTCTTAAAAAACAGTAGTGAAAAAAGAATATTGCAAAGTAATAGTAGATAACCAGCTGCCTGTTTCAGCAGATCCATGGAACTGTGGTTTGTCCATGCCCGCTCTAGACCAGTACTTAGGGTCAGGACTTAGTACTGCCCAAGTTAGTAAGTACAGTCCCTGCTATCAGAGGAAATAATTCACCAAAAAAGGTATCCATCTGTCTGGAACAGGGAAACACAGGAGGGGAGGGTTGGGGCTGGGGGAGATGTAGGCTACAGGGTAGATAAGGAGGGATTGGTGGTGGGTTCTGTCTCTGACCCAGGATTAACATCCTGGCAGACATCTGCAGCCGATCTTCACATACTGCCTAACCGGTGCTTACATCTTGACACAGGAGGCTGACAGCCTATGACATGGCTCACAGTTTGTAGAGGTTTCAGTTCATAGTGGGCAGGCTCCAAGCCAGGGTGGTGTAGCGGAGGAGAACGAGCTTGAGACACAGCAACATGAAGTAGAGAAGGATCAAGGGAGAGAAGGGATGTGTGTGTGTGTGTGTGTGTGTGTGTGTGTGTGTGTATACCCTTCCAGGCCACGCCCCCAGGGGCCCACTTCCTCCAATCAGGCTTCACCTCCTAACATCACATTTGGCTACAAACTATCAGTGGACAAATCGGCTTTTGAATACTATCCAGCCCCCGTGATCCCATCACCTCCCTAAGCCCCCATCTAAGTGCATGAGACTTTGTGGGGGGACATATAATATAAACCACATCAGGGACCAAATAGAAGTTTCTAAAATTATCTCACCCATCAGCAACACCACATTTCAGGCAGCTTTGCAGAGGAAAGGGATTCCCTCAGAAGCTCTCAGAATGTGGATGTCTTCAAATCTCCGTTTTATGGAAGTCACATTGCTAGAGTTGTCATAATTCTAGACTTTTTCTAGGCTTTTCTAGAATAGTCTACACAGCCTCTGACTATGACAAATAGTTGCTATCAGCATCAGTTTGAGAAGTCTAGCAGCTTAACTAAGTAAGTCAGCAGCTCTGCATCCTGGGGTGGAGAGGACATGCCCTTACCGCTCTAGGATATTGTCAGTTGTGTCAATTTGAGGTCAGAAGTTTAAGTGATTCAGCAGGGGGTCAAGGTCCTTACTTTGTAAACATCCTCAGCCTGTGCAAGAGGAGGGCAGGGAGATTTTGTGAGAGCTACACCTACCGGAGGGGTGTAGCCTGCTTACAATGTAAGAGAGAAGAGGCTTGCTGTTCCCTCCTTTTTGCTCTTTTGCTGTCTTCTGCTATGCTACCCTGCCTCGGAGCCAGCTGATTAGGGACTGGAACCTCCACAAGCTGTGAGCTAAATAAACCTTTCCTTCCTTCATTTTGAGTGGCCGGTATTTTGTCTCAGCAACGAAAGACAGTTGCTTTCCAATTCATATCAGGAATGGGGATCACAAATGGTTTATAAGCACATTCCCTGCAAAAACTCAGAGACCTATAGGATTGTAAAGTGATCAAATGACCTACTGCGGCATTCTCTGTGATCTGAGACAATTTCTTCTTCCTCCTCCTTTTTATTAGAGTACATTTGCCAGACATAACAAATGCACTTGTCTTGGGGGAACTGGCACATACACATGGACATCTTGATCCTTTTTGCTTTCCCATTCTGTTTTCTCCCTTGTCTCCTCTCATCCCTGGTTCCCTTCCCTTCCCTTTCGTAGAACCAACTCTGATTTACTGAGCTGACCAAGGACAATTTGTGTCTCATACCTCCTACCACTTTTCACTTGGACTTTGGAGTAGTGTTCTCCTCCCCCTCCAGTCCATCTATAGATTGACCTGATTAGTTGCACAGTGGGGTGCAATTTAGAACCAGAGGGAATTAGGGTTAAGATTAGGGGTCAGAGCCTTGCCCTGCAGAGTGGAGGAATTACCAGCACCTGAGAAGTACCTTTAGGTCCAGTTGCAGACTCAGGACCAAATAAATAGCTATTAAGCCATGAAGTGTTGGGATGGTTAATTTTTTTTTTTTTTTTTTTTTTGAGACAGGGTCATGCTATGCAGTTCAGGCTGGTCTCGGACTGTAGCTCAGGGATGGTTAATTATCTCTAGACAACCAGATATGCCTATAGTGTAGTAGTCCTTTGTGCTTTTTGAACCCTAGGCCTCTTGTATGCTAAGTAAACGGTCTTCCCACTTTTGCACTCTTCTGGTACTGGGTATCAACCCAGAGTCTTCTCACTAAGCTACAACCCAACCTTTTATTTTTCAGTTTGAGACAGGGTTTCAGGAAATCACAGAGTTGTCTAGGTTGCCCTTGAATTCGGGAACCACCTACTTCAGCCTCCTAGAGTGCTAGGATTATGGGGGTACACCACCATACCTATTCTTTTTCATGTTATATAATAATCCACTATCTGAATATACCAAAAATTCCAAGTCTCTTCTTTTGCTGTTGAAATTCCCGTTATTTCTAGTTTGGGTCTGCAATCATGTTGCTAGGACTTTTTTTGCATCTTTTAGTGGACATGTCATTTAGGTAGGAACTTTACATAAGAACAAACTTACTGAGTTGTAGGATGGGTGTGAGGATAAGCACCCTTCAGCAGGTATTCTTTGTTTTCCAAACTAGTGGTATGGCTCAGTGGTTGAGCATTGCCTAGAATGCTTGAGGCCCTGGATTCGATCACCCAAGCACCACAAAAACAAAACAACAACAACAACAAAAGTAATTGAGGCAAGAGTTCCTGCTGCTCCATATCGTTGCCAATACTTAGCATTGTCAGTCTTTCATGCTGTACATCCCAGTAGCATGTAGTGGGAGCTCATGGTTTTATTTTTTGTGGTACTGGGGACTGAACTTAGGCCCTCTGCACTGAGCTACATCCCCAGCCCTTTTATAGAGACAGGATCTTACTAAACCACTAGGTTAGGGTTTATATTTATGCTCCTTGGTCTCAGCCTCCCAGATGGCTGAGATTACAGGCATGGGCCACCATGCTTGGTTGATTGCGGTTATAGCGTACGTTTCCCAGATGAAGAATGATGTTAAATTACAATATATCCTTAAAAAGAAAAAAAAAAGACCACCGGACAAACCAGGATATGTCAGTATCCTGTCACCATATGCCAATATATGTCACTGCTGCCAAGCAATAATGTAAGACTAGATTGTTTTTTGTTGATTTTTGCCGCAAGGTCTTTGTTTGCTAAGCTTTCTGAAGTTTTAAAATTTCCTATGCAAACAACCCCCAGAACACTCACATATTTGTTCTCAGAGTAAGGACCACAACAGTGACACAGTAAGTAGTCATTGAGAGATATTTACTGAGCACCAGCTGTGTACCCCGGACTGTGGGAAGGCTGCTAGGACACAGATCAGCACGGGGCAGGGGTGGTTCCTACCCTCGAAAGGCTTACAGTGTAGATGGAGTCAGCGTCACACACTGAGGAGCGAGGGAACATAGCCCTGGCTGGAATGTCGCAGGAGCTGGAGGGTGTTTGGGGTCAGACGCGCTAAGTGCTTTGGTACCTCAAGGAAGTCAGTGTTCAGTGTGGGGACAGAGCCACCATCACCCTGGGCTCCTGTCTGCCCACCCAGCCGCCTCCTGTGGTCCCCACAGCCACCACTTTGGTCTGACTCCTTGTTCAACTGCTATTCAAAGTGCAGTGAGTGGGGAGGGAGGGCCTGGACAGAGATGGTCACCGACTGTCACTTATGGCTTGCAGGGACAGACCCACTCTGCCCACCCCACACTCCTAACACACAGTGACGGGGTGTTCTTGGGGGCCATCCGGGACTGCACCCTGGAGTCAGAGGGGGAGCCTAGGCTGTTGTGCTACCTGAGGTAGAACTAGGGAGCCCTACATCTCGGTGTCTGGGGACAGGTGCCCACAGCTGCCACTCATAGCCAACGGAGTACTGGAGATGAAGGACTTGGGGGAGGGGACAGCAGCAGAGAGGCCTTGAGAGCCAGCTGGGAAAGAGGGACAGCTGGAGGCCCCCCAAAAAAGTAAAGAGAGGGAGCCAGGCTCCCTGAGGGTGGCACAGGGGGTCTGGGAGTGGGGCTGCTACAGGACCTGATCTTCCCTGCTTCAACAGGGCAGAGTAGGGGGCACTGGGGCCAGGGCGGGGGTCTGTCCCAGGCTGTGCCCACTTCACGGTCACATGCCCGACTCCAGAGGAGGTGAGGAGACCCAGAGTTTGTGATGATGTCCCTACATGGCTGGGCCCCTGCAAAGTGCTATCATCTGTTTACTTCTCAGATTCCAGGGACTCGGGGCTGAGTTGGAGGGCAGGTCAGTGCCACCCAGGGGGTGAGGGCAGAGGAGGTTCAGCAGACATGAAGCCAGCTGCACCGTCCACGGGAGATGGGGGACGAAGAGCGAAGTAAAAGAAGGTTTTAAATAACATTTCATATAATAAAAATACCCAGCGCTCTGCAAGCCTACCATTCTACCGCTTAACTGTTTTTAAATAATTCTAATGCCAGAGCCTGGGTTGGGGTTGGTGTAGGGGAGCAGGCAGGTATGTACATGAGGAGGAGCTTAAATTAAAACACAAATAATAATTAAGACGCACGAAGTGGAGGACAAAGGCAGGAGGTGTGGACGGGCCGCTGGCCGCCCGTGTCTGGGAGCTCGAAGCTTCCGGCCGGGGAGATCAGGGCTTCCTCTTGCAGAAGATCCGACGGCGTTTGGAGTGGTAGAAATCTGTGGGGACAGAACAGCGTCGGCCCGGGCGGCCCCCACAAACGAGGGCCAAAGGGACACACTGCCACCTGCGGTGGGGGTCTCGGGGAACCTCATCTGTCACCCAGGGGGCTGATGGGGACCTCACACTGCTGCCCACACACCCAGACAAGGCTGAGGCACTGCGCCTGGCTCTCCAGCCATCGCAGGGACGGTAGTCATGTGGGTGAGTCACCCACATCAGGTCTGAGCCCAGGAGAGTTTCCCCTTCACCTCTCTGCCTCAGTTTCCTCACTTACAAAAGGAGGATTGCAGACTGTAGGATTCAATGAAATACCGTCTAGGCTGGCCTCAAACTAGTGGCGATCCTCCCACCTTAGCACCCCAGGTGCTGGGATTACAGGCACGTGCCACTGCGCCCAGCTGTTCCGTTCATTCTTTATCCAGCACCTACTGTGTGCTGGACACTGTCCTAGGTGCTGGGGATTCAGCAATGGACGGGAGACACAGGACCCTTGTAAGGAGCTGTGGGAGGCCGGGGGGAGGACGTACGTGGGAGGGAGGAGCGTGATGTCTGGACTGGGCAGTCGGAAAATTATCAGCATCAGTCTTTGCAGCCTTCTGGGAGACTCACACAAATTGCTCCCTCTCTGTACCCTGTGCCCTGATCTTAAAAGGGTGGTGAGCATGTCCCAAGGCACCCGAGGCCACTGGAAGGACTCCACGAGACCCGCCTTAGAAGCCGCAGAGCCAGGCCTGGCATCTGACCCCGGCACAGGTTACCTAGGGGTCTCCGCCATGGCCTGGCTGTGTGCCCTCTAGTAGGTCACCCGACCGACCGCTCAGGGCCGTTCTGCTCCATCGGAGGGGCGAGCCCTTAGCTTGTGAATCTGTGGGTCCTGGTCCCCTCCAGGTCCTCTCCTGTACCCACGCTTACCCGTCATGCTGGTCTGTCGCCGTTTTCGGCTCTGAGAGGTTCCGGGACCCCCCAGAGACCCCTCGGGCTGCTCGGAAGGTTGAGACACGAGGGTGCAGGTCAGCGACAGGTCCACGTGGTCCTCCTGAGCCATCGTCCCCTGCAGCAGGGCAGCAGCGGAGGGGCTAGGCCGCCTGCCGCCTCCTCCCGTGTCATCCCGGCCCCCGCTGCCGCAGGACCCTGGGCTCAGGTAGAGCTTGGGTATCCCCAGGCCCCGCACTCGCTCCCAGGCGAAGTCGCCCTCCAGCGGCGTCTCGGTGAGGAAGTCGAAGTTCCACCGCTGCCGGGCCTCCTGCAGGCAGCTGGCCATGAGCGCGTCACAGTCCCGGCGCAGCTGCTCGCTGTCCACAGGGCCAAAGAGACAGCGGCAGGCCTTGCTGCTGCGTGGGACCGGGCAGGTGTCCCCTGGTGGCTGCGACATGACACCTGTGCTGGGAGAGGAGCAAGACAGGTCACCAGGTGCCAGGTGGCTCCCCGCCAGATTCCCACCTGTGGCCCCTTCCAGCTGATTTCTACCACCCTCTTCTCATGGAGCCCCACAGACATGGGGGGACGGCTCAGCCAGCCGAGCTGCACAAGTGGGCAGGCTGTGTCCACAGACCCAAGCTCACTGCAGCAGCAGGGGTCAGGGACCTGCCTAGCCCCTGCCTTATCAGCTAGGACTGCTTCCTTCTTGCCTCTGGGAGGCCTTCCTGGGTGTGAAGGCCCCAGCTACCTGGGAACCGAAGCTCCAAAGGGTTTCCTAATCAGAGTTCTGGGCTCTTTCCAAATTAGGTTCAGGCCCTGGCTCTGCCTGCCTCCTGAATCCCTACCCGCCTCCTGAATCCCTACCCGACTGCTGTGTAGCCCCAGCAAGGCCCAGTCCTTTACACAGCACTACTGCTGCCCAGCTGGAGTCACCTAGCCCTGAAAATTAGGAGTTAAAAAAAAATGGCAGGTGTGGGTAGTGCGTATAATCTCAACTAATCAGGAGGCTGAGGCAGGAGGAGCACATGTCCGAAGCAAATCTGGGCAACTTAGCAAGATCCTGTTTCATAATGAAAAATAAAAGGGCTGGGTAGAGCAATTGCCCAGCATGGGTGAGGCCCAGTGAAGCCCAGTGTTCCATCCTGAGCACTAGGGCGGGGGCAGGGTGGATGCCCAGGTCACCCTTGCTGTGTAACTAGAAACCACTCCTCCTTGCCTATGAATGAGGCCTTGGGCAGTTTAAGGAGCTGGCTTGGGAGCGGGCAGTTCCGAGGTTGTGTGTTTCCTGATGGAGCAGAGTCACCCTGTACAAGTCGCCTAAGTTCCTGGGCTCTATAACAATGGGAGCACTGTCCCTTAGGTCACACGCAGGGACACAGTAAGCCGGGACACCCTTAGAAAATCCCGATCCAGCTCCAGTTTCTCTCTGCCTGGGGCTCTGGTGGCTCTGGGCCACCTCCTGCAGACAGCTCTGACAGGTGCTGCTGGCTGAGGGCCTTTCCCAAGGTGTCATCAGGTGGTGGCCTCGGGGACAGGAGGGGCTGGGCCAGGCAAGGCAAACGCAGGCCTTCTGAGCCACACCCGGAATGGGGTGATCAGAAGTCTAGACGCCTCTCAGCCCCAGCCCTCCCCTCCTGGAACCTGTTTTGCAGGTACAGAAAATTAGAGGCTTCGTGTATCGGCTCCTCTTCTCCACCCGAGAAGCAAGGAAAACCCAGGGCGAGCCTGGCCATCCGAGCCCTGGTGCTGCCACCTGTCCTGATCCCTATGCTGTGCCCAAGCCAGGCGGAGGGGGTGTGGGCCCCTTGTCCTGGCCTGGGCTGAACCCAAGGCTGCCAGGCAGGAGGAGCCTGGGAAGGGACTGGGTTTTCCCGGGGCTGCAGAGGACATGCACCCAGGCCACACGGCCAGCTTCAGGGGCAGGAGCTCGGAGAGATGAAGGAACTTTCCCCTGAATCACGCAGGAAAACCGGTCAAGGTCCACAGTGCCATAAAGAGGTCACCAGTGTAGCAGACAGAGCCGCCCCCCAAACCTCTGGCCATCCTTGCCAGGTGTTGAGGTGTACTCATCTTTTCCTTTTTAGGGGAGAGATGACACAGCTCAGAGACACTAATTTATCCAAGGTCACACAGCTCACAGGGTGGCACAGGCAGGATTCGAATTCAGCCTTGTGTGCCCTGGGGTCCCACATTCCACGGCCAACACAACTCTCTCGCGTTGAACATTGTTAAGGTACTAAACTGCACGGGCTGGACTTGAACTGTAATCCTCCTGCTCAGCCTCCCAGAGTGCTGGATTACAGACATGGACCACTGTGCACCGCTGTACGTTGGTGTTTCTGAAGGACCGCTGAGAGCAGCGGTCACTCGGCCACCAGCAGGGTCTGCTCCTCGCGCAGGGGCCGCGAGGGGGCGCCGGGCTCCAGGAAATTCCGCGCGGGGCGGAGGCTCGTGGACAGGGCGGGGCAGCGGCTGGGACTGACGATGACTCAGTTTCCTGCAAAGCCGCTCCCCGCCCGCCCGCCAAAACTTCTCTTCCACTCTGGTCGCGCGTCACCAGGGGTGAGGATGGGGCGGGGGGAGTGGAGAAGGCGGGGACCGGGGCCCGCGAACGCGTCACTCCGAGCGGGCGGCTGCGGGCGGCTCCCGAAACTCCCGCGGCCGCGGAGAACCGCGCGCTCCGGCTGAGTCCCACACACGCACGCGCGCGCACGGACACTCGCGCGCACGGACACGCGGGGGCGCGCCGAGCCCCGGCCCCTCCACCTTATCTCCACGCCCAACGCACGGGATGAGTCAGATCCCAGGGAAATAAAAATAGACGAGACGAGAAAACAAAACCGCCCTGGAGTCCTCCCAGAAACGCGACGTGGAGGGACGGAAATAGAAAGGAAGCGGCCGGGGGACCCCAGCGCCACAGCCGCCGCTAGAGACCCGGGGGCGCGGGGGGCGCAGCGTCCCGCCCCAGCCCCGCGGATGCGCCCTCCTGCGGGACCTGGGGACTCCGCGCCCCGACGGGCGAGGCTCGCCCGGCCCCCCGTGCGGCTGCGCCTCCCCAAGGCCGCGCCGGACACCGGAGACTGCTGTGTCCCGCTTCCCTGGGAACAGCCTGTGCCGGCCAAATAGGTCACTGTGCCGCCGGGCAGGACAGGGACAGCGCGGGAGGGAAGGGGGCTGCTGGGGGCCGCTGTGCCCCAACCGGGTCCCCCGGGGTCTCCGTCAGCGTGAGTCACCTCCCCGCTCCCTCTCGGGGACATGTCCTGGCACGTCCCCCGGATCCAGGGACATCCCAAACTGACCTCCGCGCCCAGGGGAGCGACAAAAGGTCCCCGACCTCCGGCGTCCCGGACAGAGCGGCCCCAGGGGACCGTGCCCGGTCGGGTCTCCCGTGAGCTCGCTCCATTCCGCGTCCCGTCCCTCCCGGGGACACGGCTGTGTCCCGCCACCACCACCTTCGAGGCCGGCCAGCGTCCCGGGCTTGAGATCCCACTTTTCACGAAAGTTCTGGACACAGCCCCACCCGCCACTCCCGCGGGTCCCGGTGTCCGTGACCACAAACGCTGCGCGGTCAGACCTACGCTGTCACCTCCCGCGGAAACACCTGCGAGCCCAGCGCGCACGGAGGACAAGCAGCCCGTGGACACTCGTGTCCATGTGGGGCCTGGCTCGGGTCCCCTCGCAGATCCCTCACCTTGTTTTGCGTCTCTGGGTCCCTGCGGCTCTGCGCTCGGTCCCGAACCCCGACCTACACTCCCAGTCCCTCGATCCGTGAGCAGCGGCTGGGCAGCTTCTGCAGCTCTCCGGGTGCTGCTCCCAGCGCCGTTATAAGCGCCCGGGCCCGAGGCCCCGCCCCGGTGGGAGGGTCCGCGGGTGGGCGGGCCCTGCTGGCCACTGCCTGTCCGCGCTCCAGCCCTGCAGCAGGGTCTGTGTGCCAGACTCAGACACATTTGCCCACCAGCGGGACCACAGTGGAGGGGGGAGATGCCAGTCCTTGGGAGGGGACGGCATTGTGACAAGGAGCCCCTCGGACCCAAAGGACCGGTTCCCATCTAAGGTAGGGTTTCTAACGTGTACCTGAACCGACTGATTGACAGCAAGGACAGTCACGCTGGTCACACTGGGGAAACTGAGGCTGGCAGTCCAGGGACCCAGTTCCAGGGATCCAATTCCCACAAAGCAAAGAAATGGTCGCAGTTGGCCTTTCGCACTGTGACAGAGCCCTCTGCTCACCGCCCTGTGTTTCCGAGGGTGCCAAATGAAGGAAATGCCGCTTAGTCCCTTTACGGAGTCCCAGTTCTTTTATTGAGATGACAAGAGATAGGGGAAGTTCTGGAACTGTCTGCTATGCTGCCGAAAAGATACGCACATGAGCCAGGCGCAGTGGTACACACCTGTGATTCCAACACCCAGGAGACTGAGGCAGGAGGATTCCAGCCCAGCCTGGACTACTACTGAGTGACTTCAAGGCCAGCCCATATGACACAGTGAGACTTTGTCTGAAAAAGAGAAAAGGGTACAGAAATGCAGGTCCCAGCTGCACCCTTAAAGGCCTTCACCCCTCATCTTTCACCTCCTGCCTTCACTGACAGTTTTATTTTTTAGAAACTGGAAACAGTGATGTGTTTATCAGAATAGAAATCCCACTGAAAAATAGAATCTCAGCTGTGAACGGCTAGGATTGTACATCTCAGGCTGTTCAGTGCCTAGAAGTTTCTGCCCAGACATGCCCAGCCTTCCTCTATAGCACTGTGCTGACCTCAGGAGCTCTGGCCTCCACCTCCTCCCCTCTCCTCGCCTCTCCCCTCTCCTTTCCTCCCCTTCTCCCCTCCCCTCTCTTCTCCTCTCCTCTCCTCTCTTCTCGAATGTCCTGCAGGAGGGAACTCCAGTGGGGTGGGACCCAGCCCCAGGCCCCTCACCCACTAGGCCTGGAGTCCCTCTGCCCCTCGCTGGGCTCCCTAACCCTGGGACCTGGGAGCCTTGCACTGTCCAGCCAGGGACGGGCACGGCCTGCCCCTGCCCCCAAGTCCTCAGGCTTGCAAGCAGTTTGCATAGACTCCACATTGTCTGCCTGTTTACTCTAGGGGGTAGGGGGGGAAAGGTTCTTAATGAAGGTTTGTGGTGAATTATTTAAAGTTTGGTGGCTGACTACACAATAAAACAATTCTTTTTGTTGTTGTTGCCGTTAGGAAGTGGCCTTTTCTTTAAAAAAAAAAAAAATAACTTTTAGCTAACCCCTGCCCCAGCCCGTGCCCATGTGTCATTCCCAGAAAATAAGTAGCCGGGCTCGGGGATAGAGAAAAGTAGAGAAAAAGATGAAAAGGAGACGAGAAAACCCTGATTTAACAACTGCACTTTTAAGAAAATCTGCTTCAGCACACAAAGTTCCCCCGAGGTGGCGCAGAAGCCCCCTTCCCTGCAGGAAGCTCAGCCCGAGGGTCCGAGGGTCGGGAAGCTGTCAAAACAAACAAACGAACGAACAAAGCAGAAATCAGGCTGCAGCCCTGCTGCACTGCGCGCCTGCGCCCCTCGCCCCTGCCCCTCGCCCCGCCCCCTGCAGCAGGCCCCGCCCCCGCAGCAGGGCTCCGCCCCCTCCGACGCAGCCCTACTACGTGGAGCTCGGATCTCCTGAATCCTAACCCGAATCTGCCACCTCCCCGTGGGTGGGGGAAACTGAGGCCCCATTTTCTCTTGGTGGGGGACCTCCTGGGAGGTTGTCCAGGGACAGATAGGGGCTTGGCCTGGGAACAGCAGGTCCCAGGCCAGCTCCTGCCCCAGACTGGGGGAGGTGACAGATAGGAGAGGGGGAAAGCCCGGGCGGGCAGGAGGGCGGGTGAAGGAGGAGGATGTGAATGAGGCGGCTGGTGGTGGCTGCGGGAGCTGCTCCCCGGGAAGGACAGGAAGTGCGGGAACAATGTCACCACTTCTTAGAAGAGGTCTGGGGACTCCCAGACGGGTAAGTCATCTTTAACAGGAATTCACCTCCACACGGGCTCCTGAGAAGTGAGGACCCCCCCACCACCACCAAAGACGGAACAGAGAAACAGCACTAGAGCCCGAGAAGCCCTGCTGTTTTGTTTTGTTTTAAGTAATGAGTTCGGGAGCCCCACTCTGGCCAGCACCGGTCACACTGACTACAGCAGGAGGGGGCTGAGAAACACAGGGGAGCACGGGACCCAGCTGGCCATATGGTCACAGAACAGTGGGTGACAATCATGCCACAAAGACCAGCCTCCCAAGTCTACCACGTGAGCACCAAAGGTCACTGCTGGAAATCCATGGCTTTGCATGAAGTTCTATTCTACATGAAGTACGCTCCTATAATAGCTGGGCAGGTGGCACCAGTACCCTGGGAGGCTGAGGCAGGAGGATCACAAATTCAAGTGCAGCCTAAGTAATTTAGGATTTAGCAAGACCCTGTCTCCTGATTTAAAAAGAAAAAATCGGGGCTGGGGTTTTAGCTCAGCGGCATAAGCACCTGCCTTGCAATTACTGATTTAAAAAAAAGAAAAAGTCCAGGGCTGGGGATTTAGCTCAGCAGCATAAGTGCCTGCTTTGCAAGCCGCAGTTGTGAGTTCGATCCCCGGTAACAAAACCAAAACCAAAACCAAACAAACAAAAAAGAAAAAAATCCAGGGGCCAGGGGTGTAGTCAAGTGGGAAGGCCCTGGCTTTAAATCCAGTACAGAGCGGGGTGGGGGTGTGGTGTCACATAGGCAAAGCCTGGCACACAGAAACTGGGGTGCAGACCCTCCTGGGAGAAGCATTCTGTAGTCACCTAAACCATCACAGGGGTCTTTGGTCAGTTTCCCAGAGCACAGTGAGGTGGAGATCAGGGGTGAGGAGGGTTACTGGGGAGCACCATGTTGCAGTCCATAGCTTCCGGGTAAGGGAAGTGGACTGGGCCCAGAGGAGCTGGGCTCTGATGGAGACAGGAGACGGGAGGCCTGCAGAGGCCTAAGCTGACCCTGTGTGGAGCTGTGGAGCTGAGATGGGAGCTTCCGGGCTGGGCCTTCACAGCCTTTCCTCAGTGGTCATCCGGATGTGAAGCCAAGGTACATGCAGGTGAAGAGCCTTATCTGAGACCAAGTCCTGAAGGAGGACTCAGTTTTAAGCATACTTGGTGGCCAGCAGCCCACAGTGTTTCTGAGCAATCTGCTGAACTCCTACGCATCCTGCATGAGCCACCCTTCGTAACCCTCAGGGACAAGGCCTCCACAGAGCCCCCTCAGAGCTTTGCTGGCCTGATTGGTTCCTGCATGGACTAAGCCCTCTGGGCTGGGACCCTGGAAGGGGTGAGTCATGGTCCCAGCTCTGAGCTCTGTGTGTACTCATGGGAGGCCATTTGCGGCCCGCAGGCTTCTGTACCTCTCCTTTATTTATTTGTCCATCTATTCATTCACTTATTTAAATAATTTTTTTAACCTTTAGCGCTCAAACCTAAAACTAGATCACTTCCAATCACTGGCCTCTTCCTGTTACCTGTGTTACCCCGAAGCAGGCACCATCTTGAATTTGATGTGTCACGAGAAAACAGTCATTTATCCTCAGTGGCCGAGACAGCAAGGCTCCCCCATTTTCCCAGATGCCCCCCAACGTGTCCCAGCCCCGCCCACCACAGGGCCACGTGATTGGTTCCAGCCAATGAAACTGAGCAAGATTGACATCGGTCTCCGCAGGGCCGGGAGACTTAGGTCCCTATGGTGCTTGGTGACATGAGACACTGCACGGTGTCGGGTGCCACAGCTGGCAGGGTGAGTCGGGGAGGGGGAACCCTGGCCATGTGCAGTCCCTGAAACAGGGTCGCCGTTTGTTACGCAGTGTGGCCGACCCTAAGGCTTCCCACGGTGGCCGCTTCGAGGGAGTCTGTGTGACCCAGTGTAATGCACCTGGGTACCCACGCCCGTCCCCCTGCTGCCCCTGGACTCAGTCTAGCTTGTGACTCTTTTAGGCGACAGAACGGGATGCACGTTTGCAGGCCTCAGTCTGCCTGCTTGCCCCGTCGGTGTGTGGTCCATCTTTGCAGACAGCTGACCTCAAGCTCACTGTGGTCCTCCTGCCTCAGCCTCCAAGTGCTGGGACTCTAGGTGTGGACCCTCATGCCCCGCCCTTGCTTTTGCGGTCTTTGCCTCACCACGGAAGATGTTTGATTGGGTTGGGGGTGCCGCTTAGTGGTAGGGGTGCCGCTTAGTGGTAGGTGGCTTGCTTAGCACCCACGAGGTCCCTGGGTTCTGTCCCCAGAGGTCTGATCATTCAGTCCCTTGCAGGGGAGCTGATCCCCCAGCTCATCTCCCAGCCCCAGCCCCAGCTGCCCGCCCAGCGTGGGTCACCTTGGGGCTGACCCCTGGGCCCTGCTGAGTTCCCCAGCTGAAGCCATAGACACAGAGAGGATCCACGCCTACAGGAGCCTAAGTTTTATAACTGTGAGCAGACAAATGGCTGTGGGTGTCCCTGTGCTAACGAGACACTGCTGCATTATTCCGTGGTTCAGTCATTTTCTGTTTTTTAAACCATCCAATTATTCCCTTCTGAGGGTGGATGGGCGTTTGAGTTATTTCCGTTGTGCTCTTTTTCCTTGGAGACGGTGTCTCTCTGTGAAGTGTAGGCTGACCCCGAACTCACTCTACAGCCCAGCAGTCCTCCTGCCTCAGCCTCCCAAGTGCTGGGATTATAGGCAGGCATCACCACCGCCATCATAAATTTCCTTATCCGCGTCCTTGGGCACACGAGCCGGCATGTCTCCTGGGATACATGTAGGAGTGGACTTGTCCCACCATCTCCTGTCCTTGGTGTTGGGACTCAGTGTCCGTCTATCACTTCAGGATCACTGGGGCAAGTCTAGCATGAGGGCATGCCGGAGACGGTCATTGCTTACATTTTTGTGGAGGAATCCAAAGAAAACAATGGCATTTTAGATGCCGGACAGTGAAGATCGGAGGCCCAGGAGCCGGACTTCAAACCCTAACCCACTCCTGCCCTGCCCCAGGTTCTTTAGCCAAGAGCAGGCTTCTGGATAGAAGTAGGAAGTATAGCCTGGGTGGGGGAGGGGTGGGGTGCATGCTGGGAGGCTGAGGCAGGGGGACTGCAAGTTCCAGCCCAGTGGGGACAATTTAGTGACTTAATCTGTCTCAAAATAAAACAACAAAAAAGACCTGGGGATTTAGCTCTTCCTAAAGGCCTGGAAAAGGAAAAGGAAAAGAAAAAAATGTGGGAATTATACATTGCTTACTTTTTTCCTTCTCTAATAAGTTACTTTTAAACACCCCCAAGAGGGTGGAGCATGTGCACATCAAATCGTGGGGGGCCTTGCACCAGGACCTGAGTTTGGCACCCCTCTCCCACCTCCTGTCCTGTGTCCTCCATGTAGGGGCAGTGGTTTCAGGCTCATCTGCAGATGGGGACCCGAGGCTGAGGAGAGAGGAGCTGCTGGGAAAGGGATCAGGGGGTCAGGGTCGGGCGGGGCTCTGACTGTGCCCCCACTTCCCTGCCCGGCTCCCCTCAGCTGCTGCTCCTTGGCCCTGCCTCTAGGGGTCACAGGGGCACCAGGGCCACTGAGGACCTGTAAGGTGCTGACCTCCATATGACCAGGGAGCCAGGCCACTAAGCCCAGGGCTCTGCAGGCGCACAGGGGCAGAAGGGTGCGAGGAAGGTGCAGGCCCCAGCACACATGAGTCAGGACCGTCCCCAGAGGAGGGCACAGATGTGTGCTGACCTATGCCGGCCATCACCCCTGGGCAGGGACCAGGCAGACGGGACCCCTTCCTCCCCTACCTTCCTGCAAGGGGGTCTTCTCATGCTGAGTCTCTGGTCACAGAGGCCACCACCCAGGGGCCCCGCACCTCTGTGTTGTCACCTGAAAAATGGGCACTCTTCTGGCTGTGCCCACAGCACCCACAGCAGCTGAAACCCACTTGCAGACTCAGAGCCTGCAGCCCTCAGAGCAGGAAGCAGCACAAAGGGACACTGTGAGAGTCTGGTCCCCCAGTGGGGCTTGGCTTCCCCTCCTCTCCCCTCCCCACCACCTCAGCTTGTGTGTTTTTTTTTAAGGAGTTGACATCAAAGTCTGGGAAGTCACTGGGGGGCGGAATGCAGAACCCTTACTCAGCAAATCCATCTGCGGTGCCCTGGAGGCCCCAGGATTAGGAAGAGAAGAAAAGTCCTTTTCTCTCCCGAAGCCAGTACAGAGACCCCCTCAGGCTTCTCACCTGCGGGGTGCATAGTCCTGGGCTGAGTCCTGGGCGGGGAGGGGCCTCCCTGCTGTGGGAAGGAGCCAGACGAATGGTCTCCTGTCTGGGGAGAGCAGCAGGCCACCTGCACTGTCCTCTCTAGGGCCAGGAAGACCCACCCCCAGCTCTGCCCATGTGCCCCAGAGTGGTACCAGGCACAGTTCCTGGTCTTGGGGTACACAGTCAGCTCATTTCTCACAAATTAGTTTAAAATAGTTAACAGCATTTCATGTCGTCACCGACTCTGCTGAAAAATAGATTCTGCCCCCCCCCCATCTGAATTTACTGTATTAAAAACCAGGTACTTGGGGCTGGGGATTTAGCTCAGCGGCATAAGCGCCTGCCTTACAAGCAGGCAGTCGTGAATTCGATCCCCACTACCAGGTACTGCTGGGCATGGTGGTGCACACCTGTCATTCTAGCCCTGGGGAGGCTGAGGCAGGAGAATTACCATGGGTCTGATGCCAGCCTGGGCTACATGGAGAGCTCAAGACCAGCCTGAACTACATAGTGAGACGGTGGTTCAAAAAACAACAAAACCAATAATAATAATAAACACAATGAGTGCTGGTCAACCAGCCAAGCATGCAGGGCTTTTGGAGAAACCTCTTGGGGTGATGGATCAAAGGTGCCCCCGGCTCCCATCTCTAGGCTTGGGGAGGTTGATTTGTGTACTGGAGCACAGTGCTGCCTGTGTGACCTGCAGGAGATGGTGCCACCTGGGGAGGTGGGGAGGAAAGGGGCCTGGGGACTGAGTCCCACAGCACTGGAGGGGGTGGGGTGGGGCACGGCCCCCCCATCAGGGCCAGCTGCCGGCCTTGCCCGGGCTTGCCCGCCTGCCGGCTTGCATCATCCCGGGAGCCGCCCACTCATGCTGGAAAAAACCAGCTAATTATATCACCGGACTGGGCAGCTGACCCAGCCTGTCCCCACTTGCTTTGCACAGCCCGTGCCTGTGTTGTCAAAATAACAACTACTTCTGCAGGCGGGTGCTGGATGTCTGAAAAATAACATCAACCAGGCGGGAAGGGAAAGTCGCAGGTGCAGCCGGCTGGGAAGGCTGGGAAGGTCCTTGTGGCTTTGTGTCCACAAAGAGCCTGGTCCCCTGAGGCAACAGCAGTGACCTCCCAGCCTCTGAGCTTAGAAACCAAAACCGAGAGCCGACTGTGCGGCCAGGGCCCGAGCGGCGGCTCAGTGGACAGGACAGGACAGGACAGGACAGGACAGGACAGGACAGGATGCAGCCAGGAACACAAATGGCGCGTTGACAGCACCGCTGACGGCAGCGCAGCCACTTATTTTTTCCAAAATCTTTAAAATTCTATTTGTAGTAGAGTCCAAAGTGTGAGGCTTGTTTTTCCATGATTTCCTGTGTTTATTTTTTGAGTGGATGACACATCCCGGTGGTTCTCAGTCGAAAGCTACAAACAGAGACGCGAGGAAACCCACCCCCCAGCCAGACCCAGTGGCCAGCGGCTGTGACTCCTTCTGGGGACAAAGTGGGCGTCCCTGTCGCATCCCGGTCCTTCTGCCAGAAGCCTGGGGGACAGAAGAACCCAGAACTTTCCAGATTTTAGAGGACCTGTATCCCCTCCGTGAGGCCCTGTCCCTGGGACAGTCATCCTGGGCTGTCCCCAGCTGTCCCAGTTCCCCACTGTAAATGTCACGTTCAAGGCACCTTCTCTGTTCCTGCCAAAGCAGGACCATTGGTCACCCCGGCCCTGGGTGTGGGATGTGTGCAGACCAAAGGCGTCAAAAAATAAAAACTGAGCCTGGCTTCCCCTCCTTTACTCTGGTTTTGCTGCTAACTTTTTTTTTTTTTTTCCGTTTTTACCGGTACCAGGGATCAAACTCACGACTGCCTGCTTGCAAGGCGGTGCTTATGCCACTAAGCTAAATCCCCAGCCCCCTGCTAACTTTTTGTGTTTTGTTCTGTTTGCCACAAATCAAAGAAAATACTTTGCTTTTCAGGGTGGTTTTGGGTGTTGGAATTGTGGACAGCAACTGTAAACCTGCAGGTGACATTCTTTTAACAGCTGAGTGGAAACACAGTGTTGCATGCCTTGCTTTTGTTGTTGTTGTTTGGAGACAGGGGTCTTAAGTGCTTTTTTGGGGGCTGGTACCGGAGATCGACTCACAACCTTGCACTTGCCAGGCAGGTGCTCACACTGCTGAGCCAAATCCCTGCCCCCCCCCCAGGCTTTTCTCTCTCTCTCTCTCTCTCTCTCTCTCTCTCTCTCTCTCTCTCTCTCTCTCTCTCGGGTTTTTTTTTTTTTTTTATCGGTACCAGGGATGGAATTCACAACTGCACACTTGCAAGGCAGGTACTTATGCCGCTGAGCTAAATCCCCAGCCCCCCTCCCCCATGCTTTTTTTAGTTTGGGCTGGTCTGGAATTTCCTGTGATCCTCCTGCCTGTCTCCTCCGTGCTGGGATCACAGTGTGTGCGATCATGCCTGGCTGATTTGCAGTCTTGGATTTGGAAGCAGAATTCCTACCTCTTATGAGAGCCTCAGTCTATTGTCCCTTCAGGTCTTCAACTGATTGGACGAGGCCCGTCATGTTATAGAGTGTGCAGGTCTACAGTGAGGGCATAGCGTGGCTAGGCTGCCACACACAGGCGAGCTTCACTTTGCAGCCCCAGCCAGCCTAGAGGGACTCTGCTCGGGAGGCGTGGTCGTCCTCCTTGGGCAGAATTAGCAATTTGAGAGCAAAAAGTTGTGGCAGTGAACTGGCGTGAACTGCTGCCCCTTCCAGGGAGAACTGAAATCCCGCACGCAGTGGATGCAGGAAGCGCAGTATCAACAAAAGCTGAATGGGAGCCAGGCGCGGTGAGGCTCACCTGGAATCCCAGCACGCCGAGGCCGAGGCAGGAGGACCGCCAAGAGTTTGAGGCCAGCCTGGGCAACTGAATGAGATTCTGTCTCCAAATAAAATATGAAATAAGGCCGAGAGGAAGCTCAGTGTCAGACGGCCCGGGTTCAACTTTCAGTACCGCGAAAAAGGAAGAAAGGAAAGAAAAAAAGAGAAGGAGCGGGGAGGGCTCAGTAGGCACACGCAGCCTGGGAAATCAAAACTAGGAAGCCCCTTTCCCAGAACCAACGGACTGGACTGGGCGGGGCTGAGGGTCACGCAGCGCTGGGCTCCTACGCCCGGAGAGGAGCTCGTTGCAGACAGTGCAGTGCCAGGCGCCAGCTGAGAAGAGCCTGGAAGTCCCCAGTCAGCCCTGGCTGCCACTGCCGCTGCCGCTGTGTGCGGTGGAGCTCTGTGTGTCACCTCTTGGAGTCAGTTTCAGAATTTAAAGGACTCGAAAAAACTGGGCTGGAGGAAGACACAGCCAACTACTTTCCCTTCCTGCCTCCTGTAACCCTAATAATAATAATAATAATAATAATAATAATAAGTAGTGGTAGCAGTAGTAAGGAGCTCGCACTTACTGAGCGCAGTGTGTGTGCCCGGCTCTGCGCTGAGAACTCTGCGCTGAGATCTCTCGTACTTAGGCTTGGTTCATCCTCATCTTACTCATTTTGTGACCCAGCCACAATTACTTTCATCCCCATTTTACAGATGAGGAAACTGAGGTCGAGATAAAGATGAAATCGTTTCCCAAGCCCGACAGGTAGGGCGAGGACTTGATCCCAGACTGGCTGGCTCCGGAGGCCCGCTCGTAACCGCTAATAACAAGGGTGACTGACACACACGTGTGCTCGCCCCGCGCCGGCTGCGTGCACTTCCAGGCCCTTGGGGGCATCTGCCCTGCACGTCCCGAGATGTGCTGCGATGACCCCAAGTCACACACCAGACAGTGCGGACGCAGCAAGAGCAAAGTCAAGCCGCCTGCCCCGCAGCAGGAGATGGACCCGGTGTGATCAGCCTTCCTGATCTACCCCGAGCCGCAGCCCCGGCCCAGCTTTGTACAGACTCCGTAAACACTCCAGGGTCTCTTCCAAAACATTAAAAAAAACTGTGTATCAACTTTATCTCCCGAGGAGAAGCAGGCCCTGCCCTGGCTTCTGGCCCCAGCTCTGAAAAAAAGACATAAAAGAGCTGAGAAGTCACATTCCGGGCTCCCTGGAGACTCTGGGACCGGTAGAAAGCTCGCAGAAAGACACGAAGTCACCCTGCGCAGAGCCTGGATAACCGCAGCCGGCGTTTTGATGTCCTTCCAGCCGCTGTTACAAAACAGGGCTCGGCTCCCTGTCATTTTGTAACCTCCTTTTTTTCCCTGGCTTATCAATGGATCGCACTTTCCCATGCACTAGCTTCTGCAGTTCAGGGAGGAAGAGGCTGGGAATGCCCGTGACCCCCAGGGTTCCTCTGTCCCCCAGAGGCACCCACCCTGCACAAGGATGCTCTTCCACCGGCAGCGTCTCTGTGCGGCTCCTGCCCATCCCTCCCTTCCTAGATCCAGGTCTCTGCCTGGGGCTCCACCTCCGCCGTCTCCTGTCTGCAAGTGACTGCCTCTGCCTCCCTCTCCTGCCCTCCCTCACCCACGGTTGCAGCTTCACCCTGTACCCCATTCCCACGGAGAGCCCGAGCCCCTCGGCAAGCTGATATCTGCGGTGTCTGTCGCAAGCTCCGAGCGACAGGCGAGGTGCTGGCGGGCGTCCCGGGGACACAGGTGCGGGGTGAGCTAGGCCCTAGCCCGGGGAGGAGCCTTTGCTGGTGTAATTTGGGGAGCCAGGCAGGCTGGGAGTTCTTTGGGTGCCAGATCTCTTTTGATGTGTCTTCAACTCCCCCGGGGGGTGGATAACAAATGGCCCAGAGGGAGAAGAAGCCGGGGTTGGCTCCCTCAGGACTGAATGTGGTGGCCCGGGACTGGTGGCTTTTTTATTCCAGCCTCAGTAGCTAAGATGGGGTGACATAGGGTACAGATAGCCTGCAAAGGGGTGACCTGGGCTAGGTGAGTGGCCCAGTCCTGCCCTGCCTGACACCGGCTCCTACCGCACCCTCGTGGGAGATAGGTTCAGCAAAAGTGCTTTGCCCAAACCAGGTGACTTGAGTTTGCTGTGTGCCCAGGCTGATCGCAAACTCAGGGTGATCCTCCTGCCCCAGCCTCCTCAGTGCTGGGTCACAGTCATGTGCCACTGCCCTGTGATTCCCCCAGTGTTTTTAAGGTGCTTCCTTCCCAAGTCAACATCTCCCTCTGTAGACAAGGGGACAGGGGACTTGGAGTTCTTGGACAGCTGCCTGGGTTCCCTTATCCCTGGGACCCCCATCTCTTTTCCTCCCCAGCACCTAGGGTTTTTTGTTTTTGTTTTGTTTTGTGGTACTCAAGATTAAACCCAAGGCCTTCATACTGAGTTATACCACCCGCCCCCAGACTTTTTTTTCAGTGGCGCTGGGGATCAAATTCACGACCTTACGCTTGCCAGGCAGGCATTTATGCCACAGAGTTAAATCCCCAACCCTCTTACCAGCCCTTTAAAAATTTTTTTTTCTTTTGAGATCTCAAACTAAGGTCTCTTTAAATTTCCCAGGCCAGTCTAGAACTTGGGAGCTTCCTGTCTCAGTCTCCCAGAGCGCTGGGATTACATATGTGCATCACCACAGTCGGTCAGAGCAGCTCAGGTTTCATCACTGGTAGTTATTGGGGGTCAGGCATGCAGGACTCACCTGAACATGTGTGGGGGACTCCTGTGGTGTGTGAGGGGTGCAGTGGGTGCCGTCTGGATCTGGCGCTGTGTCTGGTTTCGTGCTGCCCCGCAGGTGAAGATACAACGTGTGACTGTCTGAGTGTGCCAGTGGTGGCCTTCAGCGCAGTGTATTTGCCTTCGTGTCCAAGGAATGCACATCTTGTGCTTGGGGTGGTGTGGAGAATGCCTTCCACTTGTGTGAGAAGAGAATGATGTGCACCGTGTGTCAGCGCGGGAAGTGTGACTTGGTGTGCAGCCCGGAGTGACCAGCAGGGTGGGGCGCGGGCATTCAGTTGTGGGCATCAGGAAAGGCCACGCCAACCACAGCCTGCAGGGGCGGGGCATCCCGGGTTGGTCACGCCCACTGCAGCACACAGGGGCGGGGCATCCCGGGTTAGCCACGCCCACTGAGGGCAGAGCAGGGACCTCCAATTGCTGGGGCCCTTGGTCCCAGTGTCCTTGAGGTGACCTCTCCCAGTCCAGAGTCACCTCTTCTTCACTGCAACTGAGTAGCAGAGGTGCCCATGAGTACTGCCCAGGAGGTGCCCAGGAGTCCACGCCCACTGCAGGCAACAAACCCCAGAAAACCCAGCATCCCATAATGTGATCCTGGGAGCCCTCAGATCTGAAAGAAGGTGTCCTGAATTTCTCAGTGCCGCGGAAAGGGAACCTGGTTTACTCCTGCGAAACAGGCGGGAAGGATGGAGATGTTAGCGGGCTCGGGGGCTTGGGGTTAACAGGACGATAAAAAAAAGTGGCCAGCCGTCCAGTATCCACTGTGGACCCCTGGATTTACACTTCTAAAGTCAAGAGGTAGGCTGCAGAGTCGCCGCTGGTGGGATCTAGCTCCTCTCCCTCCCAGCCCTCCTCCTTTCTCTGTGCTGTATTTTGGTGTGTGTTTGGTCAATTAAATTGAATCATAGGAAATTGCCATTTATGTCAAACGCCGGCAGTGTCATAGTTCAGGTTTTGTTTTTCTGAGACAGCAGCTTGCTCTGTTTCAGGCTGGTATTGAATTCACTATATAGCTCAAGTGGGCCTTGAACTCACAGCGATCCTCCTGCCTCAGCCTCCTGAGGGCCTACATGTCCAGCGAGGGTCAAATTTTTATTGTTTGTTTGTTTTTGTGGTACTGGGAATTGAACTCTGGGCCTTGTGTGTGCCAGGCAAACACTTTACCGATGAGCTATGCCTCCAGCCCTGGAGCCAGACTTTTAAACAAACCAGTTTGAGAGGACTGTAAAAGGGAGCCCTCTGCTTCCTTTACAAAGGAAGTGACTTCCCTGGGACCCACTCCCCTCAGAGAAGGAAGAGTGACTTTAAAACACCCCCCTCCCAGTACCAACCAGCCCACTTTTTTTTGTCTTTCTGCTTTTCTTAGCCTCTTCATCGTCTATGAAATTAGCCTCCTGGCTCAGTTGTCTGAACACTTGTTCTGATTTGTGGGGGAGATGTTGCCCCGTCCGGGAATTACAAAGAAAGCCACGTACAGTCTTTAGGTTTGCTGGAATTTTGTCTTTTGACATAGGCTGCATGAAATCACAAGGAAACGACTTCTCCAGAACCACAGAGACGCAGAAAGGGAGGTGGGTACTGGGGGCGGGGAGGCTGCGTCACTATAGGGTGCTGGAGCCAGGCAGCACCCAGGGGTGGCTTTGTTAACATTCTTTAAACCTGAACCTTAAACCACGCACTGTTTGAAGCACTTGTGTTCAGGCTGAAACTAGTGAGTAGGGGAGCTTGGCCAGGCTGCCCGCGCCTCCTGTCTTGGTGTGGGCACAGGCTGATGAGGCAGCTCACTGCTCCCAGAATGGAGCGACCCTACCACCAGGGGATGAGTCCCCAGTCCACGGTAATGTATTCTTTCTTCCCGGAGCTCATTGGCCGAAGCCTGTCACGTGGCTGTGCTTGACCCCGCCCCCACCAGGCCGGAGTCCTGTGCAACCTGCTGTGTGGTGAATAATCCAGGAACTGTCAAGTTCAGTTCTCCAGAATGGACCTTGAGTCAAAGACGTGCAGACAAATGATTTATGAAAGAAGTGTTCCCAGGAGATTCCAGAAAAGGAGGGGACAGTGAGCCGGAGCCGGAGACAGGCCAAGTAAGGGTATAATTTCAGACCGAGCCCTGAGCGCAGCCTGCCTTCGGTGTAAATTATACCTTAGAGTTTATCTCAACTCAAGGCAGGGAAACTGGGCTTCTCCACTTCCGCAGCTGTCAATCACTGCTGAGCACCGCCTCCAGGGCCCTGGAAGCCGGCACTGTTGGAATTCTGGGAATGGGAGGGGAGGGGCAGCTGGAGAAGTGCCCCCTAAAAAGTTGTAGATGCATAGATCTTCAAAGCCAAATCATGCAGAAATTGGCAGAGGGAACAGTATTCGGAAAGAGATCTCAGATCTGGGATGAACGCTAATAATGTCTCTTTTTAGGTTGTTTTCTTTGAGCATCAAAGATAGGAAGTTATTCCCCCCACCCCCCGTGGCTAATGGGGTGTCTTTGATGCCAGGCATGACTTTGTGCCTAAGACCGATAGGTCTCCAAGAGAAGAAAGACACGAAATGCTGCTCGACAGTCCTGGCAGTAACCGGCCACGGGTGCCCTGCTAAACCGCCAGCTGCAAGTTCTGGGGACTGCAGGCCAATGGCACTTCTAACAGGCCACACATCAGGGGTCCTCGTGAGTCCTTCAAGTACCCTAATTTGCTAGGACAACTGCCTCAGCAAATGCTGATTTATAGTTGCAGTTATAGGGCTGGGATGTAGCTCAGTGGCACAGTGCCTGTCTGGCAAGTGCGAAGTCATGAGTTTGATTCCTGGCACCAAAAAAAATCAAAACAGAAATTTGCAGTTATACCGCGAAAGATACAAACCAGGACCCACCAAGGCAGACGCATCACCTTCTAAGCAGGTGCTGCATTGCCAAGAGGAAGTTCAAGAGTGCTTTGGTGTCCAGAGTCTTTCATGAGGTCTCATTACACATGCATAATTTTATTAAGTCATTGACCATGAGATTGGTCCCTGAAGGAGGCTGGCTTGAGATCACACAGCTCAGGTCTCCAGCCCTCCAATCACAGGCTTGGTCTCCCTGGTGTGCCAGGCCCTGACCAGGGTAACCTCATTAGTGTAAACTCGGGCGTGGTCTCAAGGCCACAGTTACATAGCTGCTCTTGGCACCTGGCAGATCCAAAGAGTTAAAACTTCTTCCCAGAAACTCAAAACAGACACATTCTTTACTATATAACAAGCACCTTGGGATTGAAGCATCATGGCTCTCTAAACAGATTACAGGTGTGTTTTTAGTGCCATGGGTAAACATGAAGGTAAGATCCTGCTTGTCTGATAACTGAGTTGTACCCCTGCGAAGAGGTTGCTAAATGAAATTGGCCACTAAATGAGGAACTGTACACAGCATGTGCCTTTCAGTATTCAGAACAAAGAAATGGCCAAAGGAAACGCCAGCTCGATGACTGGTTTTGATTGGGTAACTCTTTCCATGCAGTGTGGTAATGTATAACAATATAAAACTACAGTATTGTACTCTACAGTATAATCAGCAAAAATTACAACATAGGGGCTGGGGATTTAGCTCAGCAGCCTGAGCACCCGCCTTGCAAGCACTCAGTTGTGAGTTTGATCCCTGGTACAAAAAAAAAAAAAAAAAAAATTACAACATTGTACAAAGAAGACATACTATACAAAAAAAATAAATAAATAAAAACCAAAAAACAAAAACTATATTAAGCCTCTGTCAACAAGATGCTCAGAACTGTACAATAAAAAAACCAACACAATTCATAAGTTTGAGCAGGGCACCTTGGCTATAAGTTCAAACAGTCATTAGACAGGGAATGTCCATACACCAAAGACAGAGGGAAAAATCTTAAGCACCAAGGAAACCAGGCAGGTGACCTACAGAGGACCCGAAACAAACCAACAGCAGACTTCTCCTCAGCATCCATGCAGGCTGAAGATAATGGAGTGAAATGCCCGAGATCTACAAAGAAGGTTACTTCTGTGGAAAGGTAAAAGATAAAATCACTATTGGATACATAATACTGTTTACCCATCATCATGAGGGAAAGTTAATCTCCTGCTTTGAAGTTACTCATGTAAAAGCCTGAATGTTATGTTAAAGATTCCTGATGTCAGTCATTCCAAAATGCATCATGCCTGCTCTCTCCCTCTCCGTCTCTGTCTCTGACACAGGGTTTCCCTACACATTCCAGGCTGGTTTCGTACACGCAGCGATCCTTCTGCCTCAGCCTCTTGAGTACTGGAATTACAGGCTCGCACACCACATCTCTCCTGCATGCAGGCTTTCTTCACAGAGGTTTCAAGTTCAAAGTTAGTTGCTGCTGGGGGTGGGACCCCCAGGACTTGCTGAGGTCTGCTGGGCTCTGTTCCTGCAGTCCAGGTCCCTACCTTGATATCTGGGTTTCTGTCTCCTCCCTGGGCCAGCAGCTTTTCCAAACCATTCGATCTGCTGCTGATTTCATAGGCAGCTGTCTGAGCACGCGCCAGGGGCTCGCTTCACTCGCTCTATCCATCCATGGTCCAGCGCCTTAGTGATATGTGCAGATTATCAGGCGCCATAACACCTCCCGGCCGCCGGGCGCCCGCGCTTTGAGCTGAGTGGGCCCATGAGTCGCATGATTTCCAAGACTGGGGCATAAAAGTGGTACAGTTTCTGCCCAGGGCTCCAGGGATGCTGGTTTGAGAACTCCAGGGAGGGGAGAAGCCACACGGACAGACCCTGGGCCACAAGCTTGCAACTTCCGGCAGCGCCTGAGCAGATGAGGTTCCAGGGAGCCCAGCCCCAGCCTCCAAGCCACCTGCCGCTGCCAGGTCCCCACCCAGCCCTGCAGGGACGATGGATATTGGTGCAAAGGAAACTCGGGCAGTAAGGCTAAGACCTCACCGAGGGGTGAGGGTGCACCCTGGCAGCAGGAGATAACGGGACCTCCTGAGCACTTTCCCTCCTCGTCTGAGAGCTGCTGTGTGCCACTCATTGGTGGGGACCCTTGGGAGCACTTTACACACGGTGTACTTGGCCAGCACTGAAGAACTCAAATCTTACGCGTGAGTTCCAGCTTCCTCCTGCTCTGGACAAAGCTTCTTTGGTTTCAAGGAAAGAAGAAACCCATTCACTGGGCCTCAGGAAAGGGGCTTTGACGAGAGGACATGGGGCGCACGGGAAGCCGGGAACAGGAAGGCGGCCAGCGCGACCGCGGCCCCTGGGACCCAGTGTATTTATAGCTCAGGCGCCCCGGGCTCCTGGGCTCTGTTTCCTCACTGCCCAGCTGGTTTATTTGCTCGTTGAGGCGGAAGTGGGTCATTAGGCCTGGCCTGGCTTCCCTGTCCCCTTCCACATCACAGCCTTCTCGACCCCAGGGCCACCTGGGTGCCCAGGGCCAAGTTCATGCAAAGGCAAGAAGTGCACAGAGCTCCATCGGCAATCCAAGGTCCTTGAGGACACCATGGCCAGGACTCTGGGGCCAGGCTGGGAAGTAGGGAGTCCCCGAGTGGGAGGGCGGGATGTACCGTGATGGACACCCCCAGGGCACCACACACAGGGATGGGGTACTTACTCCTCCCTCAGCCGGAACACCACAAGCCACAAGGCACAGGCCTGAGGTCTGAGCACCGCAGCCCGTGGGAGATCAGGAGCAAGGTGTGTGTGGTGGGAGGAGCCACAGCTGGCCACAGCTGGCAGACCGGCCAGCCTGGAGATGCCCGGAGGACAAGGAGTCGCCTAGCAAGCCTGGCGTCGGTTTAGAGGGAATGTTGCTCGGCCAGGCTGGCAGGTGACCAGACGGTGAACAGCCTCCGGAGTCCACAGACTCTGAGTCCAAATCCCAGGTCCACTCATTTAAAGGCTGAGACCTAGCGGTATGTGCCAGGAATGGCAGCACTCGGAGGCTGAGGCAGGAGGATCCCTTTGAGTTCAAGGCCACCCTGGTGTGGTGATGTCCTGTTTCCGAAAAGTAAATAGACAAATAAATAAATAACCCCTGAGCCCTCAGGCAAGCTACCCTTCCAGTCCTGAGTTCTACACCTGTAAGGCTTAGCCGGGTCTGGTGGCTCCAGCCTGTAATCCCAGCACCTGGGAGGCTGAGGTGGGAGAATCATTGTGAGTTCGAGACCAGCCTGGGCTACAAACTGAGCTCAAGGCCAGCCTGAACTGTATAGCGAGAGCCCGTCTCAAAAAGACAAAACAAAACAAAACAAAAAACACCTGTAAGGCTCCAATCCCTCAGAGCAGAATAAAATGAACTCCCCCATTCGAAAGTTTAGCGAAGGCGCTGGTCCACTTCACGCCCTGTGTGTTTCTCCCTCACTTGGGAGCCTGCTGGCCCTTTCTGGGCTGTGGACGTGCAGGGACCAAGAGTCTGTGGCCCGAGGTCAAATTTCCCCTCCCAGCTACTCCCCAGGTGGAGGAGGCCCGGCCCGGGGGCCTGCACAGTGCAGAAGTGAAACTGCGTCAGGGCTGCCTCTGATCTCCCAGGCCCAACCGGCTGCGGCTGGGTGTGTGTGGCCTGGAGTCCCAGCCAGGTGGGCGCTCAGGGCCGATGCGATGGTCTCCAGGAGACCTCGCCGGGAAGCGCTGCAGTTAAGTGGACATCAGTGCAAATCCTTCCCTTATGGCTTCCATCGGAAGTGTCCCCCGAAGTCCCTGTGTGTGGGAGGTGCCTGTTCACCCTGGCACTGGCTCAGGCAGGGACGAGTGTGCCCTCGGAGGGGCCTGGCCGGAGAGGTAGCTGGGGCTGTGGTCCTTGTCCCCCGCTCCTCCCCTGCGTCTTCTGCTGGTGCTGTGATCCTGGACAGGTTGTTTCACTTGGTGCACGCCTGTAATCCTAGCACTCAGGTGGCCGAGGCAGGACGGTGGCCTCAAATTGGATGCCAGCCCAGGCTACATAGTGAGTCAAAGCAGCCTGAGTTGCATAGTAAGAACTATCTCAAACAAAAGAAAAATCAAATTGCCTCTTCTTTTCTTGGTTTTGTATTCTGGGGTTTCAGTTACCTGTGAACCAGTCAAGTGCCTGCTGCTCCCCACCTCAAAAAACAGTTTTCTTTTTTGGAGACGAGGTCTTGGTATGTTATCCAGGCTGGCTTTGAGCTTTTTTTGTAGCCCAGGTTGGCCTGGAATTTGCAGTGATCCTCCTGCCTCAGCCTCCCGAGTGCTGGGTTTACACGGGTGCACCACAGCCAGCAATGCAGCAGCATTTAGTATATTCACAGTGTGGTGTCACCCCGAACTCTGTCACCACACCCAAGGGACACCCCACACCCAGGGCCACCGTTAATCTGCTTCCTGTCTCTATGGATTTGCCTTTTCTGGATATTTCACCTAAATGGTGGTGTGTAACAAGTGCCTTTCCTGCCTGGTTTATTTCTCCCACACTGACGTTTTCAAGGTTCATCCCTGACATGCCAAAGGTCAGCACTTCTGTCCCTTGCCAGTTCTACAGATTGTGTTTATCACTTTCTGTTTTGTCACTAGGAGTTGACCTCAGGACTGTGCTTGCCAAGCGGGCGCTGTGTCCCTGAGCTGAATCCCTAGGCTTTCCATCACTTGACAGCCTTTCTGTACTGCTCACTGATTGATTGTAAGACAGTTGCCCACTCAGTTGCCCAGGATGGTCTGGAGCCTGTGATCCTCCTGCCTCAGCCTCCTGAGCGGCTGGAAGGACAGATGTTCCCCCTGCTCACCTGTTAGACTTCTATTCTCTTATCTAGACCATGTGGTGTGAGCCAGGAGGACTCAGGCAGACCCTGCCCAGTGTTAGTCTGACCTCCCTGTATTGCAGAGGCCCCAAGGCCTTGCCGCTGGCGGGGTCAGACCCAGAGGCCCGGCCCTTGCTTTGCAATCAGGAGCGGTGTCCTGGGCTGCACGGGTCGTGGCAGATGTGGTTTCACTGTGGAAAGGCTGGGGGGCACCCTCCTGCCTCAGCTTCCCGGAGTGCCGGGATGACAGGCACTGAGCGTGGGGCCAGGTCTTTACCACAGATCAGCCGGGCTCCTCCACCAAAGGACTCCTGTACCACAGCAGCAGCAGGCCAGCAAGCAGGGCTTGGCTTCTGCTAAAATAACCACAAAACCGCACGGTAGAAAGTTTGGAAAACTAAACAAAGCCACGCAAATGACCGTAGTCTTGCTGCACGACACAGCTGCTGGTTCCAAGAATTTCCTTCCATTGGATTCCCTTCCTTCTTTCACAGGACAGTAACCCAGATCCTGTGATATCTCAGAAAGTTCCTATTGCCAGGTATGGCGGTGCATGCTGGAAGCCCAGCGCTCAGGAGGCTGAGGCAGGAGGATCACCCTGCGTTCAGGACCAGCCCGGGCTACACAGTGAGACTGTCTCAAATCTATCTAACTATCTATTACCTCACCCCTAGAAGCAATCTCTTAGCATAGTTTCCTTTCTTTTTGCTTGTCTCTCTCCTTTCTGTTTTGATCCTGGGTATTGAACCCAGCCCTTGAACTTGCTAGGCTGCTACACATATACGTATGCCTTGGCAAGAGAAACCAGGAGAACTTCACAAACACATGGAAATTAAAGAACAGCCTGCTGAACAACCAATGGGCCACAGAGGAAATTAAAGAAGAGATTAGACACTTTGTACAATTAATAACGCCCGTGTAACACACCAGAATTTATGAGATGCAATGAAAGCAATCCTAAGAGGGAATTTATAGCAATGAATTTCCACATCAAAAAAACAGAGAGCTCAAAGAAACAATCTGATGTTGAATATTAAGCTTCTAGAAAAAGAAAAGCAGGTCAAGCCCAAAACTTGTAGGAAGATTATTAAGATCAGAGCAGAAATTAATGCAACAGACATTTAAAAAACAGTGCAAAGAATCAATGAATCTAAGACTTGGTTCTTTGAAAGATGAAATACAGTTGATGAACCCTTCGCCAACCTTAGCAATAAAGGAAATGAGAGAGTCAAATTAGGCAATTAGGAAAGAAAAGGGTGAAATCACATCGGGTCGTACAGAAATCCAGAAGATCGCCAAACCTACCTGGAGAACTTGTATTCTAACAAGATGGAAAACACAGAAGAAATGACAGAATACTAGATACATATGAATTTCCACGGCTGAATCAAGAAGACATAAAAATTTTGAATAAACCAATATCAGTCAGTGACATTGAAGATGTAATTAAAACCCTACCAACAAATCAGCCCAGGCTCTGAAAGATTCACTGCTGAATTCTAAAGAAATTTAGAGAGAACCAAATGCAACTACTTGTTAAACTGTTTAATGAGATTGAAAGGGAAGCAGTACTTCCAAATTTATTCCTGGAAGCAAGCGTTATCCTGGTACCAAAACCAGGAAGGATCCAGCCAAGAGAGAGAACCAATCTCCCTAATGAACATAGATGCAAAAATCCTCAATAAGATACTGACAGTATCATCAAGATTATACACCACGACCAAGTGGGATTCACTCCAAGGATGCAGGGGTGGTTCATCATACATAAATCCAGGCAGACACCGGATTAACAGAGCCAAGGACAAAACCCAAATGATCATCACAACAGATGCAGAGGAAGTTTTGACAAAGTGCAGCACCCACTTATGATAAAAAAAAACTCTACAGAAAATTGGAATAGATGGTCTTTACCTCAATCTGATAAAAGCTATCTATGACAAACCAAGAGTCAACATCATACTACATGGACAAAAGCTGAAAGCCTTCTCTCTAAAATCAGGAACCAGACAAGGATGTTCACTGTCTCCACTCTTATTCAATATAGTTCTGGAAACTTTAGCTGGAGCAATTAGACAAGACAAAGAAATACAAGGAAAAAAGACAGGAAAAGAAGAAGTTACATGTAATTTGCAGATGACATGATATTCTACTTAGAAGACCCAAAACCTCCATCAAAAGACTACTAGACTTAATAACCAAATTCAGTAGCACAGTTGGGTACAAAGTAAACATTCAAAAATCAACAGCATTCCTGCACACAAACAACAAACTCACTGAGAGAGAAATTAAAACACCTTTCATGATAGCATCTAAAAAATGAAATACTTGGGAATAATCTCATGAAGGAAGTGAAAGACCTGAACTAAAACTACAGGACTCTGAAAAGGGAAATTAAAGAGGACAGCAGACAATGGAAAGATATCCCTTGCTTTTGGGTGGGAAGAACCAATATACTGAAAGTGGCCATATGTCCTAAATTGTCATACAGATCTAATGCAATCCTGACTAAAATACTAATAGCATAACTCTCAGGCTTAGAGAAAATAATCTGAAAATTCATTTGGAACCAAAAGAGACCTAGAATAGCAAAGGCCATGCTGGTCAAACAAGGCAAGGAAGAGGGTATCCCAATCCCTGATTTGAAATTACACTACAAAGCTACCGCGATAAAAACAGCATGGTACTTGCAAAAAATAAATGAACAAACAAAGAACCAGACTCAGGGATCAGAGGATTAGAAGATGCAGAAACAACTCCAAACACACTTAGTCACCTTATCTTTGACAAAGGTGCCAAATACCTTTACTGGAAGGAAGGAAGAAAGAAAGAAAGAAAGAAAGAAAGAAAGAAAGAAAGAAAGAAAGAAGAAAGCCAGCCTCTTTAACAAGTGGTGCTGGGAAAATTGGCTCTGCACATGCCAAAGACAAAAAGTAGATCCATAACTTTCAGCATTAAACTAAGATCAAAATGAATCAAAGACCTAAATATTAAAGCCAAAACACTAAATCTACTGGAAGAGGGAATAGGTAGACATTGAGGACCTTGATGTAGGCAAACACGTTATGAATAAACCCTGATTGCACAGGAACTATCACAAAGAATCAACAGCCGGGATCTCAGCTTATTAAAAAGCTTTTGCACAGCAAGAGGAACCACCAGCAGAGTGAAGAGCCAGCCCACAGAGTGGGAGAAGATGTTTGCCAGCTGCTCCTCTGACAAAGGATTGCTATTGAGAACATATAAAGGACTCAAAGTATCAGACCCCCCAAATTTAAAGATGCAACCCAAAAATGGGCATCTGAAATCAATACACACTTCTCAGGGGAAGATGTAGAAACAGCAAATAAATATGTGAAAAAATGTCCAACATCACCGGTCACTTGAGAGAAACACGGAGATTCCATCTCACTTCAGACAGAACGGCTGTCATCAAGAAATCAGCCAATAACAAACACTGTGGGGGCGCGGGGGCCCTCTCCACTGCCGTGGGGGCGCGGGGGTCCTCTCCACTGCCGTGGGGGCGCGGGGGCCCTCTCCACTGCCGTGGGGGCGCGGGGGCCCTCTCCACTGCCGTGGGGGCGCGGGGGCCCTCTCCACTGCCGTGGGGGCGCGGGGGCCCTCTCCACTGCCGTGGGGGCGCGGGGGCCCTCTCCACTGCCGTGGGGACGCGGGGGCCCTCTCCACTGCCGTGGGGGCGCGGGGGCCCTCTCCACTGCCGTGGGGGCGCGGGGGCCCTCTCCACTGCCGTGGGGACGCGGGGGCCCTCTCCACTGCCGTGGGGACACGGGAGCCCTCTCCACTGCTGTGCACTGGAGCGTAGACTGGTGCAAGCACTGTGGAAATCAGTGTGCAGATTCTATTCAATCCAGCTGTTCTGCTTCTTGGTATCTTCATGATAGAATTAAAAGTATCATGTCACAGCAATATTTATAGCAGCCCAGTCTGTATTAGCTAAATCTTGGAAACATCCCAGAAAACCATGAACCAATTAATGGATAAAGAAGATATTTTTATATCATGGCATACTACTCTGTCATGGAAAAGGTAAGCTAAAAAGTGTACCAGTGAAAAAGTATGTCCTATGTTTCCATTTTTATGTTTCCTATAGAAATATCTGATGAGATATTTAAAAAAGAAATAAAAATTACTTAGAATGTCCTTTCCATGGGTGGAAACTTTAACATCACTTATTTTACATAGTTACAGTGTTACAGATGGTTTATCCCTGCTCTGCCAGGATTATAAACATACACCATTGCTTTTATTTGGATTTTCAGTAGATAACACGTTTGCATGGTACAAGATTGCAAAGATTCAGAGGCGAGGTTCCCCCCCACTCTGGTCCTCTGTGCCCACTTCTCTCCCCCGAACGCCCACTGTCCTGGACCCCCTGTACAGCTAAGCACACACAGGTATTTCTTTTTTTTCTTTGTCTTTTTTCTTTTCTTTCTTTTTTTTTTTTTGAGGCAGGGTCTCGCTATGTAGTTCAGGCCGGCTGTGAACCCATGGCGAGCCTCCTGCTTCAGCCTCTGGGTGCTGCAGTCACAGGTGTGTGCCATCATGCCCGGCTCCACCTTCCTTCTTAACAGGGTGTCATAAGGGCTGGGCATGTAGCTCAGTGGCATAAGCGCCTGCCTGGCAAGCGAGGGGTCGTGAGTTCGATCCCTGGTACCAAACAAACAAAGCCAAACAATACCACAATGACCACCGAATATACATGTTCACACGTGTGAGCACTCACTCGTCCAGAAGGTTTCCACAAGTGGGCCAGGCCAGATGGCACCCAGGAGGCTGAGGCAGGAGGATCCTGGGAGTTTGAGGACAGCGTGGGAGCCCCTGTTTCAAAAAGTAAATAAATAAAAGGAATTCCTGTAAGCAGCTTTGTGGGTCAAAAAGGGAGGCTCCTGTCACTGGTGGGTGTGGGAGCCTGCGTCCCATGGGATCTCAGCACTGTGCTCCTCACACGGGCATCGGGGCCTTCGTTACCATCCTGCCCTTTGTGATCCCTGGGTCACAGAGCTGGGACTCAGTTGCCCTTTCTGTCCACGGGGAAGTCAGCTGCAGGGTGTAGACGGCGGTGGGCACTGGAAAGTGCAGAGGGGGGTGCCTGCCCATGTCACAGCCGGGCTCCATCTCCAGCACCCTGCAGAGGGGCAGGAGTTCGGGGTGCAGACGTCTGCAGGAGACGGGGCTCAGGTGCTGGAAACCGTCCCTTCCAGCCACCCTGAGTGACTGCAGAGAGCGCTGGTGCGGCTGGCACTGGCTTCCGGTCTCCATCCTTGCCCCCGGGGCAGACGCGGCTTGGACACCTGGCCTGGCCTGCCCCGGGGGAAGCCAAGAGTAGGGACAGAGGTCACCTTGGCGATGCCTCTGCACCTGGCATCGGACCGCACCCTGCGGGCCGCAGAGCTGCCACGCCTGCTGGGCGCCCAGCTCTGTGGTCACCGGAGGCCAGCGCCAAACCGTGACCCGGGTGACAGACGACGTGGCCCATGGTCCTGACAGCAGGAAGTTGGGACAGAGGTGCAGGCCAGGCTTCGCTTCTCCTCCGCCCCCTCCTGCCACCGCCCACCATGAGCTGCACACACGGTCCCTGGGGTCGCTGTGCCTCTCCGTGTCCCCTTCCTGCAAGGCCACCAGCCGCCATCATCCCCCGACCTCTGTCACCTCTCCGAAGGCCCTGTGTCCCCACGGTCACATGGAAGGCACAGGTGTTAGCTGTTAGCACTTCGGGGACCCGGGAGGTGAGGAGCACAGCTTCCCCATTGCTGGTGTTGCCAGACAAGGCCGGCCCAACCCAGGCTGGCTCAGGGACACAGACCCTGGAGTCGCCAGCGTGCCCGTGCCCTGGTCCTTGCTCACTTCCCTCATCTAAGCGCCCCACAGGTGTCCCCAGGGCCCCGCGGAGTCCTCCCCATGGCCCACCTTCCCCAGCCCTGAATCCTCGGGTTCCCTGGTTTCTCTGGTGCCACTTTTGCTACATGAGCCCAGTTTTCTTCGCCAAACTCCCTTTCCTGGCGTCCCTTCTTTCTGTCTTTCTGGGGTGCTGGGATGGAGGCCAGGAGCTCCAGCCAGGAAGTAAGCGCCCCGCCACTCCAGGGGGAAGAGAGACGCGTGGCACTGCAGAGGAATCAATCCCGCATTGGGGCAGACCGAGGATGGGAGGTGTGAGCTGGGCTCTGACGATTATGCTATCTTAAATGGGAAAGAAAATGGCTCTGTGGAGGACAAAAGAAATCCTCCTGGGCCAGGGATGTAGCTCAGCGGCACAAGTGCCTGCCTGGCAAGCACCAGGTCCTGAGTTCAAGTCCCAATACAAAAAAAAAAAAAAAAGAAAAACCCAGCCATAGCAGGGTGTGGTGGCACATGCCTGTCACCTGGCACTCAGGGAGCCCAAAGGGAAGGGTCAAGTCCAGGCTGGACAACTCAGGGAGGCCCTGACTCAGAGGGAACAGGGGATGGACCCTGTGGGGAGGCCCTTGGCTCGATCCCAGCACAAGAAAGAGAGCAGGGAGAGAGGGGTGACGAAGGACCCGGGGGTCTCTGTCCTTTGGGCATGCAGCCGGGCACTTCCTACCTGCGATGCCAAAGCCTCCCAGTGGGCGCCTCGGCCGGAGAGCGAAGGGTGGGGACATCCAGGGAGGTGAAGTGTGATCAGCAGGCTGCCAGCCTGGGCCCTCTGGGTTAACATGGGCCCATCCCGGCCTGAGAAGGGGCCCTGGCCCGTGTGGCCCTGCCCTGCAGCAGCCTGAGGGCCCAGTCCTCACTGCGGCAGGCGAGGCGGGCAGTGGCCCTGAGTGCCTGAGCTGGGGTGCACAGCAGGGAGGGTCATGCGCCCCTCAAAAGGCCGCTCAGAATCCCAGTCTTGGTTGCCGGGCCAGGAAGGGGCCACCACAGCCTCTAATCAGACGTCCCCAAGAGCCTGGCCTATGCTTGAGTAGGCCAGGACCAAGCAGAGGCCAGCGGACCCCACACAGACCCCTATTGGGCTCTGGGTCAGCACTGCGGTTCCCTCCTCCAGGCCTTTCCCCGCACTGTCCCCGGGGCCAGAGCTCCTGTCCTCCCTGGCCCCATGGCCCTGTCCCAGCCCAACCATGTCCCCCTAGGCAGCGGTCTCTAGATCTCACATGTTCAGTGGCCCAGGAAAAACCGATGCCGTGAGCCTCTTGGTGTTTTGAAGCAGGAGCTCACAAGGTTCCCATGCTGGCCTCAGACTCCTGATCCTCCTGCCTCAGCCTCCCACAGTGCTGGGAATTACAGGCATAGGCCGCCACATCAGCATCGTTGGGCTCACTTCTTGGGGTGTGAAAATTAAAATCACATTCCCATTAGCAGCTTTGCAAGAGCAGGTGGACCATGTTTGGTAACCAGGTTACAAGTCTGTGTTTTCATTTCTGTATTTACTTTTTTTTTCTTTCTGCTGTGCTGGGGATGGAACCCAGGGCAGAGTCTTATTTATTTTTGTCAAAGACGGGGGTCTCATGATTCTGTGCAGGCTGGCCTCGAACTCCCAGGCTCATACGATCCTCCTGCCTTGGCCTCCCGGGTCCTGAGCCTGCAGGCACACATTAGCCTGCCTGGCTAAAGATTTAATGGAAGAACGAGTTAATGAAATGAATTACCGATCCACAGGACTCCACACAGCACGGTCCACCTTGCTCTTCTAATCAGCTCTTTCTAGATCAGCCCTCGGGTCCCAGAATCCCCCGCGGGAATAACTCGTGCTCAGCACAGGGTCAGGCCCGTGCAGTGTCCAGGGAACCTGGGAGCTTCTTCTCTGTGTCTCTGTGGCCTAAGAGAGGCTCCCTAAGGAGCCAGCTGAAGTTGAAGATTGGTCCTAGGAAGAAAACTGAGAGACAGGAGGGAGGGGCCCTGCAGGCGAGGATGAGGAACCCCAAGGGCAGGAACAGGGACAGCTGAAGCTGTTGACCCTGGCCACACCCCGGCGTCTGACACACGGGAGGCTTTCAAGCTGCATCTGGTTGCATTCATTTCTGGCCTGTGGTTCCCCACCCCACCCCCCAGCCCCCAGCATGGCCGCTGTCCAGCATTCCGGCTCCAGGAGCCAGCCTGCAATAAAATAATAAAATTTAAAAAAATAAGATGCAATGCTGGTGCCTGCACCCAACCCAGAGATTCTGCTCAGGTCCAGCTCTGGCATTTCCTGAAACCCCCAGGTGCTGAGCCCCCTAATCCCAGGCAGCCAGTAGGCTGAGGCAGGAGGTGTCCTAGTTTGAGGCTAATCTGGGCACTTTAAGATCTTGCTTTAAGATTAAAAATGACAGAGGCGGGAGGTGTAGGCCAGGGGCAGAGCACACCCCTACTGTTTTTTGCCTTTCTTTTTCCTTTGTACGTGGTGCTGGGAGTTGAACCCAGCATCTCCATCCTGAGCTGCATCCCTGACCCCTTTTTATTTTTTCTTGTGAGCCCAAAGCTTGCTAAATTGTTAATTCCCAAGGCTGGGCTTGACCTTAAAATCCTCCTGCTTCAGCCTCCTGAGTGCTGGGATCTGGGATCCAGGCCCACCCAGGCCAGTGCCATGTTTTAATGGGAGCTGTGAACCGAGGGTGATGACACCCAGGCTGGGCGGGTCCCAGGCTGCCAGGCATTGAAGGTCCCCAGGTGCGGTGGCTGCAGACCTCTGGGGGAGGGGCCCTGCCCAAAAAGGAGCGGCTGGCGGGGACACAGCGCCGTGTGATCAAAGTGTGGGGCCCGGTGGTGCCCTCCCTCTGACCCTCCCTCTCCCTCCCTAGGCCACCACCTGGTCCACACCGGGGAGGGGCCATCTGGACAGCAGCTCTGCTGAGCTCCCAGACCCACGGCCAGCTCGCTCCTGGAGCGTGGTAACTGTGCTTCCTGTGCTGACGGAGTGCAGTGGGATTTTCCCCGCAGTGCTGGGACCGCACCTGGGCCTTCCCACGAGCTATCTCCAGCCCTTTTTTATTCTTTATTTTGGGACAGACTCTCCCTAAGGCACTAAGTGGCCGAGGCTGGCCCAGGCTGACCTCTGATCCTCCTGCCTCAGCCTCCCAGGGTGCTGGGATTACACATCAGGTGTTGTTCTAAAGATTCTCAGTGCTCCCTGAATCTGCGCCCTTTCCCTCTATTTTTTCATTTTGCTGCTTAGGAGATGAACGCAGGGCTGTTTCACCGCTGAGCGACATCTTTGGTCTTTTTGATTTTGAGACAGGGGCTCAAGCTTTCAACCCTCCTGCCTCAGCCTCCCTGGTGAGCCGTGATAGCAGGCTTTCTCTGGTTCAAGGCCTTTAGGTCACCTTCCTGTGCTGTGGCACTGAAGTCTGCTCAAACTTATGCTGGAAGACAGTGGTCGCCTCACCAGGAAGTCGTCCCAGGGACCGAATGTCCTGCCTCAGAAGCCCAATGTTGCGTCCAGGTGCCCTGGTGCCAGGGTCATGCCCAGGAAGTAACCGCACCAAGGGGCCTCCTCACCCCAGTCTCCCCCTGGCTAAACTGCTCAGGGAAAAGTCTTCCTAGGTAGAGAGTTGCCCAAACTCCTGGCGCAGTCTCCAGGTGTCTGTCAGTTCCTACTAAACCAGGTCTTAGGTTAAGGTTTGCTCCAAAGAACAAGATAGGGCTTATTTTCAGGAGATGTCCTGTGTACCATGTCGACAACCTACTCAGGTGTGGTCATCTTCTTCTGGACATCACTGTAGCTCTCCAAGCCTTGAATCCAAGCCTGAATGTGGTTTTTTTTTTTGGTCTTTTTGAGACAGGGTCTCGCTATGCAGCTCAGGATGGCCTTGGGTTCACTGTGTAGCCCAGGCTGGTCTCAAACTTGCAGTGATCCTCCTGAGCACTGGAATTAAGGACTGAGCCACCATGTCCAGCTCAGCCTGGGTTTCTTTCCACTCCATTTCCCATAGAGCCACTGGCCCCAGCAACAACAGCTGTCCCCAAATGAGTGCTCCCTGTCCCCGGAGCCTGCTCGGGATTTTGTCCCATGAATTCTTCACCCAGGTCACAATCTCTTACAGGCTGGGCTTCGCAGAGTCCCTTTAACACAGTGTTAACTGACAACAGGAGCACTGACCACCGGTAATCCCGATTTCCACGAGTTCCAGGCCAGTCTGGGCTATCTAGTGAGACCCTGTCTCAAAAAAATCATATGTTATTATATTATGACTCGATATGTCCATCATGGGTTGCAGTGGGCCCACTGAAGGCCTCCATCTGGCTGAGGTCTTACCTGGGGCTTATTTTTGGGGAAGGGCTTATGAGTATTCTGGAAAAAAATCACAGTAGGGCTTATTTTCCGGTTGAGGCTCATTTTCAGGGCAATGCACTAGCTGCTCAGTGTCCCCTCTGTCCTCTGACCTCCCCTACCTGCCCTGTCCTGGTGCCCTTCCCATCGGTCTCTGCCGCGTCAAGCAAATCGGTGTCACTGGGTTAATGTGTCACCTTCCCAAGGCGCAGAGCAGATGCAGGTCTGTGGGGGCCCCCAGCAACCCCGGAGGCCACCCCTGCTCCAGCTGTTCCCTCCCCGGCTCCGTCCTCCTCCAGCCTGTCTCCTCCCTTGGCACAGCCGGCTGGGGCCAGGGCCAGTGCCAGGTCCCCGCCCTGCTGCTGCCCTCGGGAGCCTCTGTACTGAAAGCGAAAGGAGGAGCCGGCGGAGAGAAAAACAATTGAGCCGAGAAGGGCAGAAACAGCTGGCAGAATGTGGAGAAACCCCAGGCGGGGATTCCTGGCCCCGCGGGCTCTTCTGGGGCCAGGGCGTTGTTGAGGTGCAGGGGCAGCTGGGGCCGTGGGGACAGCGGGAGAGGACCCGTGGGTCACAGGCGCCCAGGGAGGACAGCGGGAGCAGGGAGGCAGCTTGGTGGCCAGGCGGAGGCCCCGGACTCCAGCTCGGGAAGCGCGGTGCAGGCGCAAAGGGGCCGGCCTGGCGCTGCTGCTGGTGTGTGCCAGGCAAGGCAGGGGCTGGCAGGCGGCCACCCACGGGACCCGAACGAAGAAATGGGAAGGGGGCGCTGGACACCAAGCTTAGTGACGGCTGAGGGGAGGTGACGAGAGGCCCGGTGGACCACCATGCAGGCATCATCACGGCTTCCAGCTGAGCTGAGACCCCTGGCACCCCCCCACCCCCCACAAAATACAGAGTGAGAGAAATCCAGGACCAGGCATCGTGATGCGCACCTGTCATCCCAGAACTTGAGAGGCTGAGACAGGAGGATTACTTCAAATTCAAGGCCAGGCTGAACTACACAGTGAGACCTTCTTTCTAGCTATAATTATTTTTCTCTTTTGATGTTTTGGAGACAAATTTTCGCTGTGCAGTCCAGGCTGGCCTTGAACTCACTGTGTAGCCCAGGCTGGCTTCAAACTCACAGAGACCCTCCTGCCTCACCCTCCCGAGTGCTGGGATTACAGGTGCAGGCCATCGCACCCTGCTTAGTGTTAGCTGTCACTGTTATTTCTGTCCCCAGGGCAGAGGGACCGAAGCAGGTGAGAGGAAGAGCTAGGACACAGGAGACACTTGCAGATATGTGCTGAATCGGTGGACTCTGCCCGCAGACGCCCTGTGCCTTTGCCTAGGCCACTCCTGCCTCCTGCAAGGCCTCAATCCCCCTAATCCCAGCCAGTGCTCCCTGCTGCAACGCTGCCCGCCCCGCCCCAGAAAGCCTTCGATGAGCTCAGAACGTGTATGAGACACACGCTCAGTAAACCCAGTGGTTTGTGGTGGGGTTTTTTGTAATGACCTGGCCCTGGAACAATTTCCCCTGTGACTTCTGGGCGGCCCCCAGAAGCACCCCGAACTACTCCATTCATCCTGGACGGGTGGCTCTGACCCTCGGAAAGGGCTGCCCAGGTGAGGCCAGCTGGGTAAGCGGACCCAGGGCACCCAGTGGACCTGTGGTCTCCCACACATATTTCTGGGCATTCCGGAAGCCAGGCCGCTGCCCAGAGGCCACAGCCGGAGGCTCCAGGGCCGGCAGCTGCCTGCCAGCTGTTTACACACTAAAAAAAGAAATTCCATGGTGACCAGTGGGCCCCAGCCAGCTCCCTGTGGAAGGCGGTAGTTTCAAAATAATCCCTAGTGACAGGAGAGCGCGCCACCCGTCCTCAGCAAAAATAAAAGAGGAAAACATGTGAAATTTGAGCTGGCGCTGCAGAAGCTGATGTGATGCTCTGGATCAAGCCTGGAGCACGATGTCTACAGCAGCAGCAGCATAAGGGTGGGTACTTGTCAAGGCAGGAGCTGGTCCACAGGGTCAGCAAGCGACAGCCTGGGGCAGGCTGATCTCCCCCAGGACCACAAAGGGGCCTCCCTGCAAGCCCTACCCCTCGTCTTTTTGAGACAGGGTCTCGCTATGCGGTTCAGGCTGGCTTTAGGCTCATTTTGTAGCCCAGGCTGGTCTCGAGCTCACAAGGATCCTTCTGCCTCAGCCTCCGAGTGCTGGGATTACAGGTGTGAGCCACCATGCCTGGCTTAAACCAAAAAATGCCAGGTTTTAAACTCTCAGTTTTGGGTGCTGGGGATAGAACCCAGGGCCTGTGAGTGCTGGGCCAAAGTTCTACCATGGAGATGCCCCCAGGCCAAGCGTGCTCCTTCAGTACACACACACACACACACACACACACGCACGCACGCACGCACGCACGCACACATACACGCGCACACACACCACCAGGAAGGTAGCCCCAGTTACACCTGCTATTCTACAGGTGGGGAAACTGAGGCACGGAGCAGTTCACACTGCGGCTGCCCCACGTGAGGGGGCTGGGCCGGCTGGCCCCAAGCATAGTGGAATTCAGGGTCCCTCCCTGCGCCTCCGTGCAGGCGCCGGCCACACCTGGGGACTTCGCCCTGCCCCACCCGGCAGGAGGCTCGGAGACCCGCGGCCGCCGCCCCAGGCTTACGGCTGCGCCCGCCTCTCTGGCGACACCGGCCGCTGCCTCCGCGCGGCACAGTCATCCGTGACACTCACGGGGTTCCGCCCCACACTCCAGTCACCCCGGAGTCACCGGCATACCAGACGCGGCGCGCAAGCCCGTGCGCACCCCAGGGCGGCGGACAGGCAGCAGACCAAGGGGACCCTTCTGGGAGCCCCGGCCGGCCGCTCTCCTCGCCGCCTTCCCCAGCACCCGCTTCCGGCAGCTCTGCAGGGCCCCCCGGGGTCCCCGCCACAGCCCGCCCGTGCTCGGAGCCGCTGGCTTCCCTCTGCTGCCCCCTTGCGGCCGCAGCCCGGTTCTCCCGCACCAGGGGCAGAGCCCAGGCCCGGGAGAGGGGGCCGCAGTGCATCAACCTGGAGTCCTCCAGACGTCGCGGCGGGGGGCTGGCCGGAGCGCCCCCCACATCATCCCTCGGGCCTCGGGATCTGCCTGGAGCTCCCCCGGCTGCCGGCGTGGAAAGACAGACACTCCCGTGTCCCCACCGCCCCCCCACCCTCTTCTCGCTGCTGCTCAGCACTGTCCTTGCTGTCCCCCAGCCCAGAGCCAGCGCCCAAAGTGACTCCAGTCCCTCGGCTGCACCTGTAGTCCTCAGACCCGGGGTGGCTTTGCCCGGCTCCCAGGCTGGGTGCTACCTCCACTGTCACCCCCACCCACACTGCCCTTCGCCTTGGTTATTCTGGTCACTTCCGTCCCTCCAACAGGTGTGAGGTGGGAGCACCCCAGAGTCCCTGAAGACGCTAGTCAGTAACTCTGGGAGTAAGGAGAGGTGTGACGGGCTCACCTGTAGCCCCAGCACTCTGGGAGGCTGAGGCAGGAGGACTGCAAATTTGAGCCCTGCCCCAGCAACCTAGTGATCTGGGCGGGGGCTGGAGCCCGTGTCTTCCCGGGCCCTGGACTGACTGCAGTAATGGGTCGGGGGGAACAGCTCGCCCGTTCCTCCAGCCCCGTCCAGCTATGGGCCCAGCCTCCATACAGCAGTCAGTCCCTGCAGGCACCCAAACGAACCTTGTTCGTGTCCCAGTTAAGAAACAGCAGAGATGCTGGCTCGCAACCCAGCAGAGCCAGGAAAGCAGGGAAGAGCAGAAGGGAATCCCAGAGCCTAGAGGGCCCTGGACAGCCAGGGGAGCGGGCGTGGCAGCCTAGGGACAGGGCAGAGCTGGCAGGCGGTCCCTGGCCAGTGTGCCCCACCTCTGCCCACCCTGGGACGGAGGACAGAACAAGCCACGAAGCAGGAGTCCATCCCAGGGCTTCTCAGATACTCGGTCACCGTCTGGCACGGCCCTGGCCCCTGGCCAGCCCTGTGTGAGGGGAGGACTCGCTGTCTCTCTCCCCACTTCAGAGTGGGCCGCGGTGCCCCCGCATCCCATGTGCACACACACACGTGCACACACATACACTGCATGGCCTGGGTGTGGCACGGGAGCTGAGGTCTGCGCTCTCCACCTTTGGACTCCAGGGAGTGGGGACAGGGGTGGGGTGGGGCCAAGGAAACCAGAGGCCGAAACTCTCGGGGCACCCAGCCAGGCCCAATGTGGCACTACGCACAGGGTGTGGCTGCTCACTAGTGATCCTCAGTGACCCCATGGGGTGCAGACAGATGGCGGGGTGGCCGCGCGGGACACAGCACCCAGGCAAAGCTGGCCTGTGAGCAGGCCTCCGACAGGCTGCCCGAGACCAGGAGGGTGCAGGGCACAACCTTGCTTCTGCTTTTCCTGTGGTCCCAGGGGTAGAATCTGGTCCTGGGCACGGTGGGCCAGCGCTCAAGCTGAGGCTTCCAGGCCTTTGGCTTTTTTCAAATTATTTTTGAGGCAGGGTCTTGCTAAATTGTCCAGCCTGCCTCAGCCTCCCAAGTAGCTGGGATGAGGGATGACAAGACCTGCGTCCCTATGGGCAGCACAAATTGACTTTTAAAACATTTCGCTGTAAAACCTTTTATCTCCCCCACCCCAACAGAGCAGATTTTAGGAGCTGGGGTAGAGCACTTGCCAGGTGCGCATGGAGCTCTGGGTTTGAGCCCAGCATTGAAAAACAAAAACAAAGAGCCCCAGAGCCCCAAAGAGTGAGTTACCCCACGCTGGGCAGCACCTCCCAGCAAGGATTGATGGACCCCTTCTCTCCAGAAAGGGAAGCAAGCAGAGCCCAGCCGCGGCCCTGCGTCTGTGAAGGCCGCTTCTTTCGCAAGGGGACGCCAACCTGGCACCCGTAGCGTCCTGGGCGTGGGAGCCCACCTGCCACCCCTGCCTCGGGGCTAACACCTGCCGCCAGCACATCATGCCAACAAGGGCCGGGACTGGAAACCCCACGCCCCGCCCCAGGCTGCCGCACCCCGATACTGAGACGATGCCACGGGGCAACGCTGGCTCTCACGCTGGGATCTGGGGCCCCTGTGTAGGGACAGGGACATGGACGGGGACAGGGACAGAGCCTTTCGGGGTGCAGGGGACAGCTTGGGGCAGGCGCCCGCACAGACCGTGTTGTGGAGCCGCGAGAGCTCCGGGCCCAGCACTGTTTGCTGTCTGTCTGTCCGTCTGTCTAAGGCATCTGTTTCGGAGACAGAGTGGGCAGGCGGCCATGCCTCCCGGGGTGACAGATGGTGCACACCTGAGGGTGGCACAGGTTCCTTCCTGGGAGCCTGGGGCAGGAGCTCAGCGGTGCAGCATGCACTAGGCCTGGGTTCCAGCCCCGCTGAGGAACTGTGGGGGCCAGGCTGAGGGGGCCATGCAGAGGTCACTTCGGTCTGCTCGCTCTGGGGCCACAGAACAAGGGGTTATAGCAGCATAGCACCTGCCTGGCGGGTATGAGGCCCTGAGTTGGATTCCTAGTACCCAAAAAATAAAAATGTGACCCTTTGTATTTGCTTCCCTGTACCCCAGGATACAGAAATCAGGTGCCAGCGCTGACCCCAGACCATGATCACCTAGGAACAATTTGCCTTTTTTGTTTGGTGCTGTGGACAAAACCTGGAGCCCGGCACGGGCTAGGCAAATGCTCTGGCACTGTGCTGTACCCCCCCCCCCCACTTTCCATGTGTGGCTTTGAGACGGGGTCCCCCTGTGCTACAGTCAGGCTGTGCCCCAAGTACTGGACTGCATCACCCCTTTAGGCTGTTTTCTGAGCAGCTGGCATCCCCTGTGCACCCCCTCTTCACCATATGCTACCTGTGCCCCGAATCCACAGAGGCTGGGCACGGTGGCTCACGCCTGTAATCCCAGCATTTGGGAGGCTGAGGCAGGAGGACCGTAGCGAATTAAAAACCAGCCAGGGCTACAAAGTGAGCTCCAGGCCAGCCTGGAGCTGCTGGAACTGCATGGTGAGACCCTGTCTAAACAAACAAACAAACCAAAAAGGACCAGCAGAGACCCTGCCAGGGTCGAGGTTGGAGGGTGCTGGGGGCCTGGAATGTGAAATGCTTGGAGGAGCCAGGGAGCGGCCCTTACCGAGGCTCAGGCTGCTGCAGGGAGGGAGGGTGACCCTGGGCCCACACTGCTTTTTACTGGGCAGCTAGGCCACTGCAGAGTCGGGTTTTCTGCCCTGGCCTGGGAGTGGTCACTGAGAGAGCACTTCAGCTTCCCCGAAGCCGGGTGAGTCAGAAGGCGGCCATGAGGGAGGGCTCGGAGGAACAAAGGGACCAAAGGGACTGTGTGGAAATAATTCAGTCATCTCTCCGTGCATCCCCATCCTTGGCCTGGACGGAGGCCTCCCCTGTCCTCTGCCTCCAGGCTGTGCTGCCTGCAGAGGGCTGAGGCCGGGCCACAAAACAAGGAATTTAATTCAGATCAGTGCAACTCCCATCTGTAAGTCTGGACCACTCCCCCGAGACAGGTTTGCAGTAACTGGGGTTGAAATAGTTGGGGTCGCCCCATAAGCCTGGCCCCCTCTGAGCAGGAGGAGCTGGAGACATCCTTGTCCCGAGGGGACGCTTTGTCCCGGAGCCAAAGAGAAGGCAGCTCTCAAGGGCTCCCAGAGCAGCAGCAAGAACTCGGGAATGAGAAGCCCAGGAATGCGGGTTTTCAGACTGCCAAGCGGGCTGAGGGCGGGGCCTGGCAGGAGAAGCCTGGCGCAGCAGACGCAGCTGAAACAAGGCTCTGATTTAGGATGCCTGCTGGGAACTCTTCCCCTCCTGGGCATGGGGACCCAGGCAGGATAGCTGTGAGCTGTGAGCTGTGGCCAGCTTGGGCCACAGAGCAAGATGCTGTCAAGAAAGTTTAAGAGATAGGGTGGGGGGGGATATCTTCTCCCATTCTGATGCTGGACTTGAACCCAGCGCCTCTGGTTTGCTAAGAAAGTACAAGCTCCATCCCGAGCTCCATCCCCAGCCCTGAAACCCTATTACAGAGCAGAGGTGAGGTTTAGTCGCTGCTGCCACCTTCCGGCCAGCTCTGGAATTGCAGACCCTTTTGTGGGACTCCTCCCATCCTTCAGGCGGCGTAACTGTGTCCCCAGCCTCCCACATCACAGGGCGTCTGCCTGCTGCCTGCCTGGCAGACCGGGACATCGGCTGGGTCAGTTTCCCCCAAGCAGCTCAAGCCACAAGCGCAGGAGCTGCTGTTCGCTGCACAGGAGCGGAGCGGACCGTGCCGCAAGGACACTGGCTGCTGCATCCTCTGCCATTGTGACTCTATGGTTGAGGGACACGTGCGAGTCCTCATCACTTAATGGGGAGCTTGGACCAGGCACTCGAGGTGAACTCTGGTTTCTCTACACTGGCCTGCAACCCAGCCCAGTTTCAGCTTGATCCTCGATGGCCTGCAAACCTAAGCAAATGGCCAAGTCCCCTCCACAGATCCGGCCCTGCCCCCCCTACCCCCAGGTCCCAGAGCCCTCTCCTTGCGACGGAGCGCACCTGCTGGGCCCCTATGGGGTGCACGCGGATAACCCTGTGCTCAGCAGGCTGAGGGGAGGAGGAGCGCCTGTGCTGGCCGTGAGACCTTGCGACACTGCAGCCCTGCACGGTGGCTGAGCATCCTGTGCGTCTCAGACGTGTGACTCAGCTCCAACAGTGAGCACCAACAGAATGGCTGGCACCACCCACCCATCTCCACCCGCACAGCTCCAGGGGAACTTTGCAGGCACCGGACTAGGAGGCCCTTTCTGAGGCAGATGCTCCCACTAGGACCATCCCAAGGCTAGGACCACTCCAAGGCCTTCGCTTGCCCTGGGACCAGGGACCTGGTGAGGCGCAGACAAGGCGCTGCTGTGGCTGACACTGTGTCAACTTGAGAAATGTAACAGCCCCAGCGGGGAGCCAGGGTTCTTTCATAAATATCCCCATCCTGTGCAGAAGGGCAGAGATCTGGTGGGTGCTACACCGCCCTGAAGGGAGGAGGCTTGTTTTCCCTTTTGCTCCAGCCGCTGCCCCTGTGCCAGGCCACTGTCTGTCTTGGAGCCAGCAGAGTTAGGACTGAGACCTCCGTGAACTGTGAGCTAAACAAACCCTCCCTTGCTTTCACTGTGGGCATCTGGGACCTTGTCTCAGCAACAGGAGGAAAGGAAGCCCAACAGCCACCTGGGGCTGCTTGTGCTCCAGCTGGCTTCCCCTCACTGCAGAGCCCAAGTTGACCTGCAACTCACAGCAGCCTCTGCCTCCAAACTCTGAGGACATGTGGCCACCAGGCCTGGTGCCCCCAAGCTGCTAGAAGCAGCCAACTGTCTAGACACTTTGGTAGGACTTTCATGGTTCTCCACCAGGCTCCACCACCTGACCTCCGCTGCTGTGCCTGCTGCCAGCGCTCAGATGTCTTGTGCCTCAACTGAAGACATGCACCCCACCAGGCCCGGGGGAGACCATGGAACACCCCCTCAGCTCTGGGGTGCGGGCAGGAGGGTGGAGCAGGACTGAGGTCCAGGGTGAAGTTGGTTCCAGCAAGACTCCAGACTGCACCCCAGGGGACAGACAGGTAGGAGTGCACCTCAGGGTCAAAGCACTCACCTGCTCCTAATGCAGCTGAGGCACAAGGGGTTCACCTTAAGGCAACACAGCCCCACTCACTAGATGGAGGGGGTGTGGGCCATGGGGAAGGGGTCAGGAGAGCAGCATGGCGGGATCCAGGTGACAGTGATTGTGGGTGTCATCTGTTGGCAGTGCTTAGTGGAAGGAGGGTTAAAAATATGACCTCGCTGGAGCTTCAGAAACCGTTTCCTGAGAACCTTGAAGAAACTTCAACACAAAACATACTTGCTATCCTCACGCAATCTCTGCCTTCTGCCAATGCTGTAGTGGCACCCATTGCCCAAGGATCGCAGCAAGTCTTGACACCAGCCCCAAGGACATGGTGTCTCAAAAACCGGAAAGGAAAGTAACAGCGCCTGGAGAAGCATGCACTCCAGCTGTTCTCTGGATGCAGGGTTCTGGGCCCTGCCAGCACCTGTGGGCACCAGCCCATCCCCAGGAATCCCCGTGTGCTGTGTGACATGGGGCTCTAAAAGGCTTGTGTGGACAACTTGTAACTCAGGTTACTCTCCTGTGGCTCTGCTGGAGGGGGTTTTGCTTTGGGGGCTGCGACACTTTCCACCTCAAGAGGAGCCCTCCTACAGAGGAGGTTTACCAGCTCCCGAGGGCTGTTAGATGTAGGGACACTGCCCACTTCCAGGAAATGACCGCTTTCCCCTGGAAACAGCCTCCTGCTCAGCATTCCCTGTGTCAGGGTTACAGGCCTGTCCCAGACAGCCAGGCAACTCTCCAGGACTCGTGCAGAACACATGACGTCAGGTGTTTCCAGGGAGTGCAGACTCACCCCTGGCTGCCGTTCCTATCCAGGGGAGCGGGTCCCGGGCACTCAAGCACCCAGCTCTTATACTGGACTGGACTGGGAGCACCTGTGGTTCAACAGGGACCGACCAGCCTGGCAAGAACGAGTCCTCCCGTCCCTTGGAGCCTCAGCAGGCTACAGGCAGAGTCCTTTGGGTATCCACTGAGCCCTGACTGAACAGATGAAAAGATGTAGTGTGAACACATGGAGTCAGGATACAGCATTCCCAGCTTGTTCAGCTGAAAATATACTCGTTTTTCTTCAGCTACTTTAATTATAAAAATGTGTCACATCATCAAAACAAAAACAAAAACCCAAAAAACAAAACCAGAAGGCAGCAGTCTGGCAGTACAAAAATATACAGTGAAACATTATCAAGTAGCAAATCTTGTTCAAAATCCTAAAACTAGAAAAGTTTATTTACTGAAATAGTTTAAGTACTAAAGCAGTGGTATTTTTCTCCTTGAATTAAAAACCCAACCGTGATAATGTAAGCAGGACTGTGTCAGCAATCAGTCCTAATGACGCTGGGAGGGTAGTCTGGGAACTCACCCTAACAGGCTTGCAGTCCAGCTATGCATACTCTGACGCCTTTTTTGGTACTGGGGACCAAACCTGCAACCTAACACTTGCCAGGCAGAGGCTAAATCCCTGGCCCCATAAGCCAGGCAGGCATATTCTGGGAGACTGTTACACTAGGTTGCTGTACCAAAGGGAACCAGAGCTCTAATTACAGAAGGAAACAAGACCTCCCATATGCTTGGGTGTGACCCACCAGCTCTACAGGACGAGGCCACCAGCAGACTGCCTGCCTCCTGTGATGTCTTGCAGATTACTAAAGTTCCCGACCAAGTTTCTTGAATCTCTAAATTAACGTTCTGCTCAACACACAGGGGTGAGAGCCGCATGGGAAATCCTTCACTGGACCTTCCCAAGCTCCTGTGCATTGTCACCCGTGTTAACAGTGACCTGGTGAGTACCTGGAGTCACTGCACCTGGACTAGGGTCTCCTCTCCACACTGCACAGCTACAAATAGGAGGGTCAGTTTAACAGCCACCACCTAATATCCTGTCTGCTAAGGCTGTTACCACCCCAAGTGGCAGCTTCCCAAAGTGGCGTAATCCACAGCTGTCTTATTTTACTAAGTCCTTAGCTACCCCGGCCAGTTCCCAGCAGGAAGGGACTTTTTAAGATCACAGGGAAATGGCAGAAGAGAGAAGACCAGAGTTACAGGTCCCAGTGAACCAACGGGAGACCAAACGTGAGGTTTTCCTTGAAAATGCTGTTGTAAATTCACCCCCACACTGCCTTGCGGGGATTGTCTGAAGGGTTGACAAGAGTCACGGGAAACTGGATCTTTGTAGATGTCACTCAAGGCAATGACTTGGCTCTTTTTGAAACTGTCAATGCAGATCCAAGCTATGGAGCACATTTAAGGAAACTAAGCCACGAGACTGTTGCATTATGATTTAATCTAATTGCACAAGAAACTTCAAGTTACAACTCTTCCAGATTTCTAAGAGGAAGGTTATGCATGCCTCCATATTCAATTCTGCACTGTTACAATTGGATCAATTTGGAATTCCCATGCAACATCTCAAATTATAAAATGGAAGCAATTTTTTCCAACTGGAAAATTTTCATGCCAAAGATAAAAGCCATTTTTTACGGGCAACTCACTCTGGGTTACCTGGTTCCCAGATCGCTGTTCACTGAATTTAAAATGATAATCACAAAGTGTAAGGGACCCTGAACTGGTTTCAATTCCTAAAAGTTGGGTAACTGCTAATCATCGCTTAGATGGTAACCAAAAATCGCATTCACATTGGAAAATTAACCCAGTGTCTGTCAGGTATGTTTCGTGTGACCAACTGCCTTCCACAGGACAAGAAAATGCTAACAGTGGGTTGAACTTACCATTACAGAATTATGCTATTTTATTAATTCAAAAGCACTTTTACAAGAAAATATAAGTATGGCTTCCAATAGGAATGTTATACCTGAACTTGGTATCAAGATCATATATTCTGAGTTTGCAAGGAAAAACAGGCTTCCAAGTTAAATAACAATTTGTAACCAAAACTTTAATCCCAAAGAGTCTCACAAAACATATTACAAATGACAGCATGAAAAAAATCTTGCACAGTAACGTGAAAGTTCAGCTCTACAATGTACCCTTAAACCGGCACCACACTGGTTCTCTGAAATCTCCGGTTTTCAAATAAAGATGCCAACAACTATGGATTCATACAGCATCACATAGGAACATGACCTAGCAGGGGTAAATTTCCTTGAAATTTACCCAATTCCACACTGACCAGGAAACCTCTGCCAGGATAAAGACCTGTTCTATTTTTCACATGTCCACCTAGCTCCATCCCCACCCGCTGGCATGCTACAGCTGCACACTGTTACTACCTCAGCTAACAAACAGGTCTTCAATTTTGCCAGGTTTTTTCTGTAACATTAGAACATTAGACTTTAGGCAGAATTTACAGGTTTATTGTCAGTCTGTGCAAGACTAAAGTTCAAAGCAAACTTAATTTTGCTTAAGGGAACATTGTAAAGTAACAATTCTTGGTATTACATGCCTCATATGATCCATCTCAAACCAGAGAGAATGACATTGTTGTGTGTCACTGTTCCAAGACACAAAGGTGAACAGCTAAAACATCTTAAAAATGTATCAAGCTTATGAAGTCTCAAACAAAACTTGAATTTTCTGTACATACTCCCGTCAAATGAAGTTAATTCCTGTACACCACTTCTCCTGCAAACTGGTCTTCTACTTCCTCTCATTTGACCTAGATCGGCTAACAAAACAAAACAGAACAATAAATAAAACTTTGTATCTGCGCCTCAGCGACACTATCAACAAAGTCACTGCTTAAGAGAATTCACACACAAACCTTCCACAACTCGGGCTGAGACCTTACCTGCGAGACCTAGAGAAGGATCGAGACGGCTTGTGATTTCTCTCCCTAGACAGTGATCTCTCTCTTCTTCTATCCCTAGAAAGAGACCTAAACCAAAGAGAAAGGAGGTCAAGTCCACTGAGGTATAATTACACTTTGCAAAGACACCTCTGAAAACTCAGAACCCGGCCTGCCTCTCTTGCCATCCAACGAGCTTCACACACAGATTCACCCCTGCCATCAACCACAGACCTGAGAACCCGGCTCAGGACAGCTGGTGTGGCATTTGTGAGAAAGCAGCCCCAACAGTATTTACCTGCTCCGGCTGCGAGAGAAACTTCTCCTTCGTGGAGATCTAAAAGCAGAAATGGGAAAATTAGGCCAATCATCAATTTGTATTTTTGGTGTGAGGCAATTCCCAACTTTTCAATCTCACTGTTGGGCCCAGTGAATGTGCCGAAGAACCGGCACCCATCGTCCAAAAATAAAAAAAAAGAAAAGAAAAAAAGGGCACAGAAGGATTAAGGAACAAAAGCTCAAGTGAAAAGCAGGTATTCCAACCATGGATTCACTTTAACAAAGAATGCTTCACAGCAGATCTGTCCAATGCAAAACTTCATGTCAAATTAACTTTGCTACCCAAACACCACACCAAAATGTAGCCCCACAAGTAGTTCCAAAAACAGTACCATAAACCAGTATTTGGAACCCATGCAAACCTGTTAAGTCCATAACAAGACTTAGGTACCAGGTGGAGTGTAATTTTGTGAAAATGCGCTAGGTGTCAATACCGATGCCATTTAGTGCTACATTAGAGCTGCATTGTGATCGTCCCATCAGAGTGTGCTTAGGCTTATCCAATTACCTTAGCTTGGCCCACACTTCTCCCCCAAATTTTTGAAAACGGTTAGTAAAACCATTTAAAGGTGATAGGATTCAACAAATTTTTGCTAGGAGGAAAAGCTAAAATCTGTTAGAGATATTAAAATTTTTTAGTTTGGCATCTCACACATGCAAATAAGTTTCACTTGAAGATCGTTACCAGTTCCCTATCACCCTTAAAAGTTTTTCAAGCAATATATATGTACGTTACCATTCAATTATGCACAGCCAGCCTTTGATCCAGAAAAAGAATTACTTTTAAGCCGCTTACTCCTTATTTTAACCAGCAGTAAACTGTATAAGCAGGAAAAACTTACTAGTTTTGGGTTTCAACAAGCTAGAAATGGTGAGGTGAGGCTGCCGGACTGACGGCCAGGAAGAATTTGCTGAAAAGGTTTTGCCAGATGTTGCGTTGGATTTAGTTGGTTGGCGAAGGGGGTGTTGTGGATTTTTCCTGCTTTTTTGTTAGCCGAAGGCTGCTGCTGTAGTTGTTGTGAAGACATTTGGTAAATAAACAGCTGAGCTGATTGGCCAGGAATGTGTGGGCGGTCGAGGTGGCTGCTGCCGATTTGGTTAAGGTTGGAGAGAAGGCTGAGAGAAAACAGCATGCTCGGGAACCAAAGGGCGGTGCAACCTGACGACTGGCCAGCCTGGGTCATGTGAAACGACACCAGCCAAGCTGAATGGGGCGCGCTGGTCACATGACGCTGAAAGGGCTAGTTGACTGGCTAATGCAGATTCAGAGGGTGGTGAGAAGAGACATGATGGTGACTCTGTAACGGGGTTCATTTTTATTAATAGATGGACCAAAAAGCACAAAAAAATGAAAAAAAAAAAAAAAAACAAGCCATCAGTACAACCATCTATTTAGCTAACAAATACTCTTCATTATGATGGGCAACAGTGTGTTGTTTTTCAAAACAGCAAAAGGGGCAAGATTTTGAACTCATCTCCTAGGACTTCACCCACCTGTAAGAGGTAAATTCAGTCCTCTAGAAACTATTTTGGAGGTTCTGAGGAGATGTGGAGTTAGCACCCAGACAATACTGCCTGGTCCAAGAGTGACGTCACTTTCAATTATAAAAAAAACTGAATTTTCTCCTATTGGGATCGAAGAACAGATGACTGGGATTACTTCTTTTTTAGCCCCCTTTATTATTGGTCAGTGACTTCAGTTTCAGAATTTCTACTTTACCAGTTGTAACATTTAAACAGCTGCCAGGTTGATACATATTACAACTGCACTAACAACATTTTTGTGAAGAGCTAGAATTGAATGTAATGTTTGTCATAATGGAGTCAAGAAATGGGAAAAGGCCTAACCTGAAGTATAAGGGAAGATTGGGAAAGATGCAACTATAAGATGAACTAGAAGACAGATCCAAGACAGAAGCTCCTAGCTACCAACAGGATTGTGACCTACAGACAAAGCCAACACTCAGCACCACTCGCATACCCCAACTACGCCCCGGCCAGAGCTGCAGAAACCTCCGAGCCTCCAGTTTAAACCCCACCAACAACTTCAGAGAAACGCCTGGCTACTAGCTATTCCACACACCGCTAGCTGAGACAGGCGCTCTGCCAAATACCTGCGGCGAGGCGGGGGACTCCTCCTGCGGTAGTCATCTCGAGGGCGGCGCCCCCAGGATGGAGGTGGGCCGCGATTTCGACTTCTTTTTTCACCGTTGGACAGTTCCACTCTGACACGGCAGCCGCACAATGTTCTACGGGGAAGAGGTGTTACATTAAAAACAGACAGGCCACCTAAAAGGGACATGAAAAGCAAACAGTACACAGCTACTTTGCAGACACAACTACTTCGCTGTGAATCTTTTAATATGAACTTTAATTTCCTTATATTTTGCTATGTAAAATGATACAGCACTGGCATTTTATTCAAATTAAATATATAAAATGGGATTTTTATAACAGCACCAATTCACAGGGCACTATCTTCCCACTTGTTAGAAGAATCCAGTGACTGAGTCCAATGTTAATCAGTTAATGGTTTATAATTTAAGTGCAAAGACCCCTGGACAAGCTGTCCTATATTCCCACCGAGATGCTTTTCCTTAGGGGCAGGTCTCAGACACGTTTACTTGCTGTGTACTCTGCTCCATCCCCAGCCTAAACTGTACACTATTGCTCTTGGGCAGTCAGTCCCTCTCCTCTCAGTCATTTCCAAGTAAACCACAGGATGCTTTGCTTGGTTTCGTTACCTCCCCTCAATCACTGCATAGTATGTGCATATAGGAAATCACAGGCAGAATGAGTCCTCCCTCCACTTGCCCACAATTGCGTCTAAATGCCTTGCTACAGGACCAAGAAAGGGTGAGCCCCATCTCTGCCTGGGCCCTCCAACCAGCTTAGTGCAGCAAGAGCCAGCCCTGCATTTAAGCTGCTGTGACCTGTTTCCCAAATTCTGAAGCAGAATTTTGTTTCTGAATCTTCTGGGTTAACAATTTCCTCCTGGTTTTCAAACTCAAGCCAGGAAGAGACTTAGTCAACACCCACTGCTCTGTAGACTCAGGGGTATCCGTTCCACTACCTAGTGAAACAAGCCCTAAGGACAACAGCAGGCAGTGCACATCTAGCTAAAAAATATATATATTTTTTGGTTTCTTTTTTTTTGAGAAGGGGTCTCGCTGTGCAGTTCAGGCTGGCCTTGAGCTCACTTTGTAGCCCAGGCTGGTCTGGGACAACCAATGATATTCCTGCCTCAGACTCCCAAGTGCTGGGATTACAGGCGTGAGCCATCACGCCTGGCTCTAAAAAATATTTTCTAACAATTAAAGCAGCACAGTAAACCTACACAGACCACCACTGCGAAACAGTTTAAAGTGATTATCAACTCTTTGCTGGAATCACAGGTGTGCGCCACCACCCTGGTTTTGTTTTTGGCTCTGGGAATCAAACTTGGGACCTTGTACTTGCCAGGCAGGAATTTGTACTGCTAAGCTATATTATATTCCTAGTTCTTTTTCATCGTTTTTGAGAGATTCTCTTGTCCCAGACTCCAAAGTACTAGGATTATAGGGTTTCATGTGCCTCTATTAGTGATTTCCAAAACTTCAAAAACCATTCATAAACAAGTTCTAGAACCTAAAATTTTTCAATTAAAAACAAAACAAAACCACCATGCAGCATTTGGTGACACAGCCTGTAACGCTAACGTGCAGGACTGCTAAGAATTCAAAACCAGCTTGTTCCACATAGTGAGTCTGAGGCCAGACCAGACTACACAGGTGAGATCCTGTCTCAAAACAAAACACACACACACACCATTTACCATTAGTGTATGTCATTTTTTTGAAAAAAAAAAAAAAAAAGTACTTTTTTGGTACCAGGGATTAAACTCATGACTTCATGCTTGCCAGGCAGGCACTTAAGCCATTGCGCTACATCCCTGACCCCAACTATACATTAGTAAATTACCTTCCATCTAGCTCTCGGACAGCATCCGCTGCATCTCGGGGATCCTCAAATTCCACAAAAGCAAAGCCAGGAGGATTTCTAGCAACCCACACACTCCGAAGTGGTCCGTAATAGCCAAAAGCCCGTTCCAGCTCAGTCTTGTTGCCATTGTTGCCAAGATTCCCGACATAAACTTTACAGTCCAATGGGCAGGAATCGCGATGCATCTCTGCAACAAAAGATACCAAAACATTTATCCAAAGAGTACACAGTTAAAAATAAATCCTAAAAAAGAATTACAAAATGCTAAATAACAAATCAGAAGTACTACTCTCAAAACGTCCACTTCCACTTACTTTCACTAAAAACCTCAAGAAACCAGGAATTTAAGGAGGAAATAATGTCCTCGAAATAAAACACTTAGAAATTAGGAAAGCTTCAGAAAAAGGGAATCAACAGCTGGGCATGGTACTGCACTCCTGTAACCCCAGCACTTGGGAGGCCGAGGCAGGAGGATTTCCGAGAATTCCAGGCCAGCCTGGGCTACAATGAATTTAAAGCTAGTCTGCATGACGCTAGGCTCTGTCTCAAACATAAATAAAACATCAAATGCACTAATAAAAAAGCTAATACGTCTTTCACTGGTTTAAGATGGGTGAGGCTTTATCCCCAGGTTAACTGCAAAGTGAGTGCAACAAACCAGATGGGATTAATCTCTTTTCAAACCATGCGAAGAAGGCTGAGACAAAACACCTAGGCCATCTGACATTAGCCACCCTTCCCCTTCAATCAGCTTGTGTTAACACAGAAAATAAGAAACCCAGGTACATACTGGTTTGTACATAGCCATCAAGTTGGTGAGCCACCCTTTGGATACAGAAACATCCTTCATGAAGTGAAACTTTCTCAGGTTTAGTAAAACAGGACCTCAAACTTTTCACTTTTTTAGGTTTCCCTGACAAGATTCCACAGAAACTTGCTTTTCCATGACCAATTACCGTATTACTAATCAAATTTCCAAGGCAGTGACAACCAAGTGTCAATTTTCTTAAAAATGTTAAGTTTGGGACAAGTGGCAGCACATTTTCAGACAATACACAAGATCCCAAGTAACCTCTGGGCAGCACTGTTTACAGTAGCCAAAAACTGTTAATAGAAAGTTCATCAACACATAAAATGGATTTAACAAATGCAACAGAGCAATACTATTCAGTATTATTCAAGAACCAAGCACTGTGAAATGCCCCAAAAGCAGAAACACCTTGAAAATACTAAACCAAGGGCTGGGGATTTAGCTCAGCGGCATAAGCACTTGCCTTGCAAGCGCGCGGTCTTGAGTTCGATCCCTGGTACCGATAAAACAACAAAAAAACCTAAACCAAGCCAGAGGGAAAATATACACAGTATGTAATTAATTCCACGCATCTGAAATATTCACAATAGGTAAAATCCAAAGACTCAAAGATCGTGGTTGTCCGAGATAGGAGAGGCTGGGGGACTGGGGATGATTCGTTTCAGGGCACAACTTCGTTGTCACTGAAACGTAATTAACTGAACAGACGATGATAGCTGCACAAGACAGTAAATATTAATAAGTGTACACCTAAAAAAGTTAAGAAAACTATTATGAAAGGATTTACTGCACTTGAGGATCTTTAATGCACAGACTAACACTCAAGTCAGTAATCTTTCGAGGCTAAGGCAGGGGGACTGTCGCGAGTTGGAAGCCAGCCTGAGCCACATAACGAGTTTAAGGCCAACTGTAACTAGACCTTGTATCTAATAAATAAAAACCACCCAAATACTAGTCATTTTGGCAGCGAACCCAGTTACCTCGTCCGTTTACGCAGAAAAACAAAAAAATCACCACGTTCTTCCTCACCCTCGACTGGTCTAACTAAAAAAAAATCCCATCGAGGGCGACGGGAATTAAAAGTGAATCCCAGGCTGGGCGTGGTGGCTCACGCCTGTAATCCCAGCACTCGGGAGGCTGAGGCAGGAGGATCGTTTGGAGTTGAGACCAACCTGAACTTTATAGCGAGACCCCCGTCTCAAAAAGACCAAAAAAAAAAAAAAAAAAAAAAAAAAAAGTGAATGCCGTTTAAAATAAAACGGGATTAAAAACACTTTTTAAAAGACTATTCGTTAAGACCAGTGTAACTCAACTTCAGCCCGTTTATAAGGAGGAAAAAAGCTGGAGATTCAGGATGCAAAGTCAAATGAAAGCAAAAAATAGAAATAAACGATGAATGCCCTTAAGAATGAACTGAAATGCCCGGTCTTCGTTACCGACTGAAAACCTTAAAAAGCAGTTCCGAGAAAATGAGCCAAAAAAAAAAAATTCAAAGGCCGCAGTCTGGAGCACACTCCAGTTATAGATCCCCTTTCCTCCCCAAACTCGGACGACTCCTCGCCTGGGCTCACCCCTTCATCCAGGAGGCACACCACCTCCCCGCGGCCAGGCACCCCCATCTCCGACCCGGGCGCCCCCGCCACCGCCCTGTGCGGAACGTCACAAAATGGCGGCGGCGCCTCTTTGTCTCGCTCTGGCGCCGCCATGGAGCCCGGCCCTGCCTCAGCTTCTGTTCAGTTCCCCTTCCCTCTGGCCATGGCAGGGATCTTACCGAGATCCGGGGTTAGAAAGGTGGACGTCCAAAACCACAGGCTCCCAACGGGTCGTCCCGCTCCTCCTCCAACTCAGCTCCTCTAGATACCCTCCTTAGCCCGGCGTCCACGAAATGGCGGACCACCGCCTTCTCCTTGCCCCTATTTATTCGCTATAGTGATGTCACGTGACGACAAGGCGCGTCCAATGAGAGGCGGCGGAGGCCGTGACGTGCGGCTACGAGCGCTGCGAGAGTCGCGGCCGCGAAGAGCGCGCTGCGCACGTTCCATCAGGTGGGTGTGGGCGGGGCCAGTGGGTGGCGCGCGCGCCATCACGCGCGTGGCGTCCTCGGCGGTGTCTGGCGGGCGCCCGCGGCTCCCGCTTCTCCCGCTTCGTCTGAATCTCGACCCCCGGGACGTGAGCGGTTGCCGCGGCCACCTCATTCGGAAGCGTGGACGGGAAGCTGCCGGGGACGATGGTGCTTCAATTCCGAGGGCGTCCAAAGCGGGGACCTAAGGCGGGGCCGCCGTGTCACGTGGGCCCGTCCCAGAGCTTGAGGGCCGCCGCGATGGGTGCGGAGAGTCACAGCCTGGCCCTCGCCTCCACTGCCCGCCTGGAAGTCTGGCCTCTGTCCCCAGACTCACTCCAGGATAGCCCCTGCCAGCCTAGTCTGATTTAGTGCAAAACGTAGTTGTATCTCTGCGCTCCTGAAAAGCAGTCATCAGCCAGGCATGCACGCCGGTCATCCCAGCACGCGGGTTGCTGAGGCAGGAGGATCCTCATGAATTCCAGGACAGCCTGAGCTACATAGCCAAGACCAGGTCTGAAAAGCAGTAACAAGTATTTGTAGTCCTTCACGCTTGCTTGGCTGAAAGATAAGCTAGCCGTCTACATACATTTTATCTGGGATATGTGGGTTCCTGGACAGCACTCTGGGAAACTGAGGCAGGAGTCTAAGTGATCCAGATGTGTGTCGTGGGACTAATCTCAGCACTCAGGAGGCTGAGACAGGAGGATCTCCGTGAGTCCACGACCAGTCTGGGCTACATAAGACTACTACAAAAAACAATCCGTTTGCATTCAGTGATTCAGAAGTGACAGGCTGGCTCCCCGTTTCTTCCCAAACCCCTGCCTTGCCCACCTGGACACTCAGCCAGCCTGGCACGCACAAGACATTCATCAAGTGTTCACAGTGAGGGCCTGGGAGTGTAGCTCAGTGGTAGAGTACATGTTTAGCATTTGCCCTAGGGTCACCCAAAAAGAAAAAGGAACAAGAAATTATGGTCACATAGAATAATAATTTATTAAAGCTTAGTGTACTGTTGTCCCAGCTATTCACCAGGCTTAGGCAGGAGGATCATTTGTGTGCAGGAGTTCAACTTCAGCATGGGTCTCAGTAGTGAGATTCTAGCTGTTAAAACAAAACAGAAAACAGTAAGTGATGCCAGGTGTGGTGTACATCTGAAATCCTAGCACTCGGGAAGCTGAGGCAGGAGAATCACTGCAGGCCAGCCTGAACTTACATAGCAGGATTCTGTCTCAAAAAACCAAAAGCAAAAGCCTGAACCATGATTTAACTTTAAACTTTCATTTGAAGTTAGTTTCCAATCACCGCTGGCCAGTGATCTGGTCTCTCCTCCTCTGACATCTCATGTCTACGAAGTTTAGTTTTTTGAGCATTCTTGGGTAATTCCACTTTCCTGACCCACCATCTGCAAACATATCTCAACTCATGCCCACTACTTACTTTTTTTTTTTGGTCTTTTTTGAGATGGTGTCTCGACATGCAGTTCAGGCTGACCTTGAGCTCACTTTGTAGCCCAGGCTGGTCTCTAACTCGCATCGATCCTCCCATCTCAGCCTCCCGAGTGCTGGGATTACAGGCATGAGCCACCACACCTGGCTACTACTTAGTAATTTTTACCAAGTATTTTTTGTCCTGGAATATGCCTGCATTATAAGATGTAGCAGTCATGCTCACAGCAAATGGACACTAGGACACAGAGAAGTTAGTTACTTGCTGGAGGTCACACAGTGTATGAAGGGTAAGGATGAGGTGTGAACTTCTGTCTGGTCCTAGAGCCTAGGGATCACGGAGGGCTGGAAAGCGGAACTTCCTTGCCTTGGGAGTCCCTGGATGCCCGTTGTGTTTTTCCACCTCTGCCCGGGAATGAAGTACTGGGTGGTTGCCCTCCCTCCTGACCAGACCTGGGCCTGAGGCTCTCGTGCTCACTCCCCCACCCTTTTCTGATTTCAGCCTGCCTGGCTGGGTGTTGCCTTATTTGGTTCTCAAGTAGACACAGAGGCTGGAAAAATGCCAGGCAGAAGAAGGGAGTTCTTCACACAGCTGGGGATGAGGGATCTTCTTTCCAAGATCCCTGCTGGAGCTCTGGAAATCCTAAATTCCGGGAACAGAGCTTGCCCTCAGGGCAACCTCAAGATGCAATTTAAGAAGCCACGGATGTCTGTCATCCCAGTACTTGGGAGGCTGAGGCAGGAGGATTGAACATTCATGGCCAGCCTGAACAACTAAGAACTACTACGTCTTGAAAGTAAAAGACACTGTGGATGTAACTCAGTGGCAGAGTACCCCTGAGTTCAATCCCCAGGACTAGAAGAGAAAAAGAAAAATAACCTAACCAAAGAAGCTAGTCCAATGTCCATTGCAAAGTCATTCAATACATGATTATCATTTCCAACATCATCAATACCAAAAAAACAACAAACCTTCAGTTACAAAGCAGTTTAAAGCGATGTTTTGGAATAAGAACATGATATGAAAAAAATTGTTTTGTCAGTGCATTTCAGCCTCAGGCCTGCAGTTCAGCTCTCCCTGGAGTGGTAATTACTGTGGCTTCTCCTAGCTCTCCCTCCAGAGAGAAGCCAGAATAAGCAACACCCGAAAGCAAAGGCAAATGAACATGGCGTCATGCAACAGGGCATCTGCCCAGACCGCCCAGGGCCGCCTGTCCTCTTCGTGTGGTCACAGGCAAGAAACATCTTAATGCTTTACTTTTCTTTCTTTTTGTCTTTTTAAGACAGGCTCTTGCTATGCAGTTCAGGCTGGCCTTGAACTCACTTTGCAGCCCAGGGTGGTCTCAAATTTGCAACAATCCTCCTGCCTCAGCCTCCTGAGTTCTGGGATTACAGGCGAGCGCCACCATGCCCAGCCTTAATGCTTTTCTGTCTTCATGACCAGCCAGAGGCAAGTGGAGGCTGAGGTGAATTCTGGGAGCTGGACAGACTCCATCTGGCTGTGGCCAGCTCTGTGTCACCTGCAGGAGGACACAGTGTGGTCATCTCCATGGCAGAGGCCCCAGGAATCACTTCCTGTCCCTGAGAACAGCAGTGGGTGTAGCACAGCGCTGGAGCTGCTGGGGAGCAGGATGGTGACACAGCTGCCCAGGGACCCCGGTTTGTCCTGGGGTTCCCATGCTGCCTCGCATAGGAAATGAACAAGCCTGGGGCCCGGCGGCTGGCTTTTGTGAATATTTACAGTGGCTCCTCCGCATCGCTCTCCCACAATCCCAGCATCTGTGTGCTGCCCTAACAACTTGGCTTTGCTCTTCCTGCTCTCTGGAGAAAGGAATTGGTCTCCCTCTGGCCGCATCGACCCTGCTCTCTGGGGTCAATGGGACGCTTTGGGCCCCATTGCCCATGGTCTCAGGTCGAGTCCCCTCTGGCTCTTATTAATGTCTCCTTTGGAGGCACTGCCTGGCTCCGGGAGCAGTAAGTGATGACTCACCCCCAAGATGTGCTCTCCCCACAGCCTTTCCCTGAATCCAGCGGCCCCAGTCTATGTCAGGCTCAGGGCTATGCCGTGTCCCCTCCACCTCCACAAGGGACCAGCGCCAGGCTGAGGAGGAGGAGGGGAAGTGGAGGCCTCAGAAGCTCGAGTCTGTCTTCCGGGCTGTGTGTGGCCCCATGCCTGGAGCAGGCATTTTGGGGTGGGACCTCGATGAGAAAAAAATCTGCCTGGTGCCTCCAAAGAGGCTGTGCAGTGCGGAGAGTGGTGGGGCACACCTGTAATCCCAGCACTTGGGAAGCTGAGGCAGGAGGTCACCTCCAATTGGAAGCCACCCTGTGACAGTGAGCCCAAGGCCAACCTGAACTACGCAGTAAGACTGTCTCGAAAATGAAACCAAACCTATAAACCAAAAAACAAAGCACCTGGCAGCTTTGTTTCCCATGGTGCTTTGCAGTGACCACTTCGGGCAATGCTGGTACAGCCTGGAAAGGCCCACAGTCCGCAGAGTGTCGACAGCATTTGGATTGATCCCATGACCGACTGATCATGGAGCTGGGGCTGGAAGCCAGGCTTTGTGCCTGGTGAGGGCTGCACCCCTGGGCTGCATCTCAGCCCTCAGGTCACCCCACTCTCACAGGGCCCATTTCCACCCAGGGGGCAGAGCAGATGAAGCCAGCAGTAGAAAGCCGGGCTCTGGGCCGGGCTGCAACCAGGTCCCTTGGAAATGAAGCCACCTCTGGGGACGCTGGGGTGGAAGGGGAGCCTGGCACATCTAATTGTAACCTCTGGTAAAGCCAGGAAGCCACACAGACTGGTTCTGGGGGACAGGGACCTTTTCCCTGGGCTGGGTCCTGAGGGGGAATTAGAGATAACGAGGTGTTTGTGAAGGCAGGAAGCAAACACAGTCCCTGGGTTGCCAATTACAGGAGTCACCCTGAATCACTTAGGCAAGAGGGCAGCAGGGGACCGAGGACCTCAGCAGAAGGGACTGCCTGGTACCAGAGGAGACCAGAAGGAGACCTGGAAAAAACAAGCTAGATGGAGACAGACGGCATCGGCCTCGCTGAGGGTTCCTGAAACAGGCTGTGGGTGGGAAGCAAAATTGGAGGAGGTAGAGATACATGCAATATGTAGAAACAGGGACAGTACAGCATGCAGGAGGCTGAGGCAGCAGGTCTTGTGAGTTCAAGACCAGCCTGTGAGCTCTAGGCCAGCCCGGACTGCATAGGAAGACCCTGTCTCAAAAAGAGAAAAACAAGTGAAATAGAGACGGTAGATGGAGACGATGATTTCAAGAAATGGGAATGGTGCCAGTTGTGGTGGCACATGCTTCTAGTACAGGCACTTGGGAGGCTGAGGCAGGAGGATCACTGAGAGTTCCAGGTCGGCCTGGGCCACGGTAATGGTTGATACTCAATTTGAGAAGGTTAGAAGTTTAACCAAACAACTCATTGGGGGACCACGGTCCTTGCTTTGTAAACACCCTGAGCCTGTGCAAGACATGCTGAGTGCCATGCCCACCCTGGGGGCAGGTAGCCTGGTTACAGTGTAAGGCGAGAAGAGGCTCCCTTCCCCTCCTCCCTTCTGCTCTTGCTGTCTCCTGCCTCCTTGAACTGTTGCCCCTGTGCCCTGCTAACCTACCTTGGAGCCAGCTGCTTATGGACTGAAACCTCCACAAACTGTGAGCTAAACAAAGTTTTTCTTCTTTAATTTTGGGCATCAGCTATGTTGTCTCAGCAATGAGAAAAAAGTAACCAAGACAGTTACATAGACCTGGTTGAACAAAACAAAACAACATGTTGGGGGATGAGGAAGGGCAGAGAGAGGAGGTGAAGATGATCCCAGAGGAGGCACTTACTGAGGGCAGCCTCTGCGCACATGTATTTAATATTTAATGTATTTAGGGGTTTTTGTTGTTATAAGGGTTTTTTTTTTTTTTTTTTTTTTTTTTTGTCTTTTTTGAGACAGGGTCTCGCTATGCAGTTCAGGCTGGCCTTGAGGTCACTTTGTAGCCCAGGCTGGTCTCGAACTCACAACGATCCTCCTACCTCATCCTCCCAAGTGCTGGGATTACAGGCTTGAGCCACCATGCCTGGCTATGAGATAAGGTTTTGCTGTGTAGTCCAGACTGGCCTCAAACTCACAGGAAAGCCAGGTGTGGTGGTGCACACCTGTAATCCCAGCACCCAGGAGGCTGAGGCAGGACAATCGTTGTGATCCGGCCTGGGCTACAAAGTGAGCTCAAGGCCAACGTGAACTGCATAGTGAGACCCTGTCTCAAAAAGACCAAAATAAATAAAAAAATAAATAGATAAACAAAACCTAATGGAGCTGCTCCTGCCTCAACTTCCTGAGTGCTGGGATTAAGGGCTACTATCATCATACCTGGCTTTGGTCTGAAAATATTAATTTGGTATTTGTTCTTGATTCATTTCATCTTTTTGAGACAGAATCCTGTTGTGTAGTTTAGGCTAGCCTTGAACTCACTATATAGCTCATGCTGTTATCAAATTTGTGGAAATACTCCTGTTACAGGGAGCTGAGTTATTTAGGGACATTATAGGCAGTCAGACAGAGCTGGGCCCTCAAAGAAGCCAGAGCAGAAGAGTAGATACTTTGCAGCCTTGGGAGAGACAATCACCTCCTGCTGAGGGCCAGCTCTCAAGACAAAAGGCAAAGCAAATACAACCACATGCTAAGGATCCACAGTCCAGATAGTTCTCTATCACCCTGAGGAAGTCAGGAGTCCGCATCCCACCCCCTACAGGAAGAGTCTCTGCTGTTAAGCATGCCCGATTAATATGTGAGTCACTCCCCCATTTGTTACCAATTTAATCAATTTTACCTGAGCAATTAATCTTTTTTTGTGTGTGTCCCAGGGATCAAACTCAAGACTTTTTGCTTGCCAGGCAGGCGATTATGCTGCTGAACTAAATCCCCGGCCAATTAATGTTATTGGTTGACCACAGTTCTGTCTCACCTTATGCCCACCTTGCATGTTCCCATTTTTCCCCACCTTTGACCCACCTAACCTCATGGTTTTACTCTATAAAAGTCCCTGGAAAAGACAGAGTCCCTGGCAACCTGCTTGGGACCCCTTCTGTCTCTCTCAGACAGAAGCTTTCTTTCTCTTAATAAATATATTCTGCTCTTAACCTCCGTTGTTTCTAAAACTCATTCTTGGATTTTAGGGAACATGAACTTGGACTGGACACATAGGAGGTCAGGAGTTTCATTCCCCTGTATCACTCCTGCCTCAGCCTCTTGAGTCCCGGAATTACAGGTGTGTACCACCATGCCTGCCAAGAAAACTTAATTTGGGATTCATCAAAATAGGATTTGTGTGTGTAGTTGTGAGACCGACTTCTTGGCTCAGGGGAATAAAAAAACCTCAAGTATCAAAGTGGAATCTCAATAAGCTGAAAGTTAAGCAGAAGCAGGAGAGTATCAAAGCTAAGGGAAGCGAGTATTTAAATGGAGAGAAGGGGTCGATTAGGATCATAAAAGATCCACTGCCTGTCAAGTAGTCTCCTTTCTTACTGCTGAGGCACAATCATGAAACAAGCAGAATCTCCACTGTACTCAGGTACTCAGTGCCTGGCTCTGTCATTCAACTGGCCAAGCAATCATACCATTTAGCTATGCAGCTACCCACGAGACAAAAGCCAAATATCTTGCTAAAGACAGTGTTTGCCTCCTGGTCCTCTGCAGGGCTTGTTCGCCTGCTTCACACCACACCTAAGAAACTATTGAGCTGGGTGGGGTGACTCACAGTTGGAACCCGTATTCTGGGAGGCTGAGACAGGAGGCCTGCAAATTAGAGCCTGGCTCGAACAGTTTGGCAAGTCAGCAAAACTCTATTTGAAGATAAAAACACGCCTGGCTCTGAGTTCAAGCCCCAGTCTAGCTGCCTGGAACCAGAGTTCTGCCTTCTCCTTCCTAGCGGGCAACGCTTAGCAGCTGGGGCAGGGGCGCAGGGGGAGGCACCCAGGAGTAAGAAAGGCGGAACTAAAGTAGCTCGCACGCAGGGAACACGGAGGGGAGCGTCGGGCTCGGTGGCTGGGTCTCGGGCGCTCTCGGCCGGCTGCGTCCACAGCCTGAGTCACAGGGGTGCGCGTGCCCGCAGTCTCTTAGGCACGCCCAGGAGATACGTGCGCGTGCGTGACGCCTGGAACTCCGGGCGCCCCTTCGCAGGGCCGTGCCTGGGGGGGCAGGGGCGGGGCCGGGGCCAAGGGCGCAGGCGCCACGCGCAGGCGCACTGCGCGGTCCAGCGCTGGGATTTCCGGAAGCTCGGGGTCTAGGTCTGAGCTTCCTGGAGGGGGCGGGGCTCCGTCACCTTGGGTAACTGTTGAAGCTGGCGATGTGGTGGTGCGCGCCAGATCTTCCAGAGCTCTGGGCGAGTTTGAACCCACCCTAGGCAGTTTAGCAACTGAGGGAGACCCTGTCTTGAAATTAAAAAAAAAGGCCTCAGTCCTCAGTGCTGTGACAAAGGATGAGAATAGAGCTCAGCTGCTCAGCGTCAGGGCTATGCGTTCCATCTCTGGTATCAAAACAAAATGAAAGGGAACAAAGGAAACAGCCACTGCACACTGTTAAGGTGCTCCCCTAGCCTGCATGGGTGAACGTTAAGGGTAAATGCGGTGAGTATAAGGTCACAAATACAAACAGATTGTGGGTATTTTGAAACTAAAATGTATTTTTACTGCTTTTTAAAAACTAGGTTAAACCAGGCGTCTACACACCTGTGACCCCAGCACTCTGCAGGCTGAGGCAGGAGGGTCTCCAGGAGTTCCAGGCCAGCCTGAAATGCATAGCGAAACCTTGTCTCAAAACAAACAAACCAAAAAACTCCCCACAAACCAAAAATAAACTAGGTTAAGATGATTCTATGTTTTGCCCATATTACAATAAAGTATATCTGTAGACTTTTAAATATATACAAAATAAAAGCCTCTGATTTTGTCCCAAAATGCTTGCTTGCTAAAATTATTGTTTATTAGTCTTTTTGAGACAGGGTCTTGATGTGCAGTCTAGGCTGGCCTTGAACTCACTTTGTAGATCAGGCTGGCCTTGAATTCTCCACAATCCTCTTGCTTCATCCTCCAGTGCTGGGATTACAAGTGAGGGCCATGTTAGGCAAGGGTGCTATTTTTGAAAAAGATTAGAGAAGGGTGTGTTTGTTTATGGAAAGTTTGATTGCGAAGACACAAGACTGTCTCAGGGAAGTGGCTTAGGGATGAGGAGGGGGAATCATGGCTAGGTAGCTGGGGAAGGATTTTCACTGGCTGTTTGATTGAATATTAGAGTATTTAATAACTATGTAAATGCATTTTGTTTTAAACTTATAAAAGTGTTTAAAAAGCTTTAAATGAGTTGTTTTGCAAGGTTCATTTGTCAGGCAAACAGCCACTCCCTAATTTGCTTTGGTAATGTTGACATTTGTGTACTGGATCTTCTTAAAACATGCTGTACTTGCATCTGCAAACCACACACTGAGCACTTAAATTGAAGGTTGCTGAGGAAACCAGCCCAGCAGGTGTGGCTCCAGAACAAACCAAAGGCTGTCCAGAGAGGCAGAGCAAGCAGCAGAGGGCTAGAAGATTCCCAGCACCTGAGAAGGCCAGATAGAAGACACTGGAGAGCTGGGCACTGCCTTCTTTCTTTCCTATTTTTTTTTTTTTAAATGGGGTCTTGCTATGTGGTCCAGGCTGGCCTCAGAGTCACAAGGATCCTTCTGCCTCAGCCTTCCAAGGGCCAGTGGGTGCCTGATTAGCAATAATCGTGCCTTGGATAAACTATATTGACTATGATTCTGCCACTGTGCTGTTTTATCTCAGGGAACCCGTAGAAATCTTTGGAAAGTTTGGAAATCATATTGTACATTCTATCATCATTAAAAAAATTTTTGGGGGGCTAGGGATTTAGCTCAGTGGCATAAGCGCCTGCCTTGCAAGCAGGCAGTTGTGAGTTCGATCCCCGATAAAAAGGAAAAAGTTCGATAAAATTTTTTTTTGGTGGTCCTGGTGATTGAATCCAGGGCTTTCACACTGAGCTACCTTCCCAGTTCTTTATATATTACTTTTTTTTTTTTTTTTTTTTTTTTGAGATAGGGTCTTACTGAGATCCTGGGCTCAAACTTGAGATCTTCTTGCTTCAGCCTCCCAGAGTGCTATATGCATGCACCACCATGCCCAACTCATCTGTAGTTCTTGCTGATTTCCAAAACAACAAATGCTTCCCTGACAGGTGCCTGTTGGCGCACTGACAGCTGCAGCCTGCTCCTTGAGTTTACTTGGTGACCTCCAGGGTCCTAGCCAAGAGTCCAAGCTCCATGGAGACCTATCACGTTCAACCAGGTGGTTGCTCAGTGCCTGTCTGGAGTTCCCAGGGCTCAAAGCTGCCCCAGATGCTCAGGTGCCTCTGGTCTGCTCCACTCCAAGCTTTCACCCCAGGGCTCAGGAGATGGGCCCCGAGCAGCCACAGTGTACCAGCTCTGACGGCACAGAGCCCACGGTGGGCACACTTACTGGTGGAAGGTGAGATGGTCTGAGTCAGTCTCCCTCCAAAGTCCCCGTAGGACCATCTGAGAAAAATTTCATCTTAATCTGCAAGAGCAGCAGTCTGGAAGCTCTACACATAGGAGTAGAAAGGAGAAGGTGGGTCCTGAGAGCACTGGCCAGGCCTGTGATGGTGTGTGTATCCACAGTCTTCCCGTGTGCACTTTCCATGCTGAGGATCCAGGAGGGAAGCAGTTGCAAGCCACTGGGACACTGGCTTTCAGAGCCAGGCGTGGTGGTGTGTGTATAATCCCAGCTTTTGGAAGGCTGAGGCAGGAGGATTGCTGTGAGTTCGAGGCCAGCCTGGGCTACATAGTGAGTTTAAGTGCAGCCTGGGTTACATAGTGAGACCCTGTCTCAGACAGACAGACAGGTAGATACTGGCTTTCTTGGATACCTGGGATACCAGGACTTTTCAATGGAAAAGGCTCAAGAAACAAGAAGTGGCATTTGGGGGCTGGGGTGCAGGCTTGCCTAGCATGGGGTGGCCCTGGATTCAGTATCTGTGGGAGACAACTCTAGTGACTTTGAATTATTGTGACTTTGATTATTTGGAGATTTTTTTTTAATACTGATAATGTGTTATGGCCTAACTCTAACCAGTGCGCCTCCGTCTTGCTCTGTATGTGCCGTCTCAATAGGGTTAAGTTTCTAATTCTTGTAAAAGCTTAAGTTTCAGCTTCTTGTAACTGCCCTACCCCCCCTTTTCTACATGTTATTGCAGGTGTGCTATTCCGAGATAATGTTTAACTGCAGGGTGGGAGTAACAGAATGCACCAAGAGTTCCAGATGTTATCAGAACTAAGTCAACAGCTTTACAGCTTTGCGGTTTTTTAGCTTTAAATATCCCTCCCTTAGTCTGTTAGGCGCGCAGTCTCTGGGTTGATCCTGAGGAGGCTGCGTCGCCAGGCCTGGAATAAAGCCTTTGCTCCCAATTTCTTAATTTCTTCTTTTCTTGGATTTTACTCTGGGGTCCGAGCTATCTCAATATGTAGAGAGTTGGCTATGGTATTTTTTCTTTAATTGGCTCTAAGCATTGTAAATAAGGCTAGCCAAGGTGCTGATATATAATTTTTAAAGCCAACAGACTGTCCTGTTTTCTGGCCTGGTGTTCTCTGTACCTAGATATGAGCACAGCAGGGTGTTAGAGCCAAAAGCTCTAAAAATATCAACTGGGTAGAGCCTCAAGTTAAAGAGGCTGTGACTCCCCAGGGCACAAGCGTTTGCATATCAAAAACTAAAGAGACAGCCTCCCAAAACAATTTTGTTGTTACCCTAGATTATGTAAATTGATCTTTCTGCATATCCTTGTCTCTACAGTTTACAGAGATGCCATTCTTGGGGCTGGGGATTTGGCTCAGTGGTAGAACGCTTGCCTAGCAAGCTGGAAGCCCTGGGTTCGGTCCTCAGCACCAAACCTGAAAAACAAAAAACCCATAAAAAAAAACACAAAAGATAAAAAAGAGATGCCATTCTTTCACCTGGCCAGCCAGCTCAAGTTGCTCATGTAATACCCACCAGCCTGTCACTTGAGCCACCCTCCTTCTTCACAAGATAATAAATTCGGGGAGAGGCCTAGGATCAGGGCCTTTGTCAGAGTGTCCTCAAGGGGATTGGATTTAGGACCCCTTGGCTACCCTTAATGTGGAACATGTCTTGGTGTCTTTACTTTTGCCATGGGTTGCATTGGTGGTGGTAGATTAGAATTAACTTGCTGGGATACCAATAACATCTCAATAGGATCATAAATATAACTTTTTGGATTGTGAGGAAAACTAAAAAGAGGATTACAATACTTAGATGACTGTACATAGTATTTGAGATTACAATATTTGACGCCCAACGTTTGCTTTAGAGATTATATATCAGCACCCTTGCTAGCCATATTTATAATGCTTAGAGCCAATTAAAGAAAAAATACCATAGCCAGCTCTCTACATATCAGCGTAAGGAAATAAGTCTCCAAATAAAGTCACAATAGTTGTTTTGCATTCAAGGGGAGTCACCAGAGTTGTCTTCCACAGTATCCAGCTCTCAAAAACACCAAAACCGGAAATGGCCTTTGGGACTAGAGGCCCAGCTCCAGGTATGCAGGTGTCACTGCTTCTCTGTCCTTGAAGAGCTACAAGCTGACAGTTAGGCTGAGTCCTGCCAGACACCAGCCAGTGGTGACAAATCAGCACCACCAAGAGTCCAGTAAAATTTAAAAGATGAAGCTGGACATGGTGGCTCACGCCTGTGATCCCAGCACTCAGGAGGCTGAGGCAGGAGGATCATTGCGGGTTAGAGACCAGCCTGGGCTACAAAGTGAGTTCAAGGCCAGCCTGAACTGCATAGAGACTCTGTCTCAAAAAAAAAAAAAAAAAAAAAAAAATTTAAAAGATGAGGCTTGGTGGTAAAGACAACAGCAGTGGTGTGGCTCAGCCCCACTGATGCAGCCACCTGGCTGGGGTTTCCTGGGGAAACTGAGGCAGGCCAGCCCTGGTGTGCCTTCCAGGAGTGGTGGAGCCATGCCCAGGGCATCCTCCAAAGTAGTCTCTCCTCAGCCCCTAGAACCTTGCAGGAGGCAGGGCCCCTGTGAAGGTTTGGAAAGTTCCCTGAAGGCACATGGTACAGTGCCCCCAGAGTCAGGCATTGACTCCAGAGTCTTTGGCTTTAAATATAGTGCTTGCTGCCCAGCACAGTGACAGTCTGGTCCTGCTGTGGAGGGATGGCACTAAGTGGCCTGGGGGTGGGGTAGAGTGTGAATCTGTAGGAAGCAATACAGAATCCTGTCACCTGGTGCTGCCATGGGTCCCTAACAGGGCTGCCCTGTGAGTTTTCCTTGACTGGAGTTGGGACTGGCCTTTTTTTAGAGAGGTCAGCACTGGGGAGGCTGAGGCAGGAGGATCATTGTGAGTTTAAGACCACCCTGGGCTACAAAGTAAGCTCAAGACCAGCCTGAACTGCAAGTGAGACCTTGTCTCAGATGAAAGAAAATTTATAGTCCAAAAGTCAAGATCTATGATCTAGAGGTGAGGACGGAGGACCTGGAGACCGTGTTTTTTTTTTTTTTTTTTTTGTCCTTTTCATTTTTTTCATTTTTATCGGTACCAGGGATCGAACTCACGACTGCCTGCTTGCAAGGCAGGTGCTTATGCCACTGAGCTAAATCCCCAGCCCCGAGACCGTGTTCTTAACAGCACAGGTCTGGGGTCTGCAGTAGACTTCGGTTCACTCGGATGGGAAAAGTGGCAGCTTTGAAGCCTAGGGTAGCGGCGGATCTCTCTAGAGAATGGAATGAATGATGGAAAGGGGAAGTTTAAAAATTTTGTTTGCATGATCACGGTTTAAATCTAGATAAAAAATTTGGCCGCCAGGGGGAGTTCCAAGCTAACAGCCCCGCGTCCAGTTTTGATCAGGGGCTCCTGACAGCGCCATGCTGACTCCGAGGAGCCCGGCGCTGTGCACAGGGCAGAATCCCGGCCAGGCTCGGGCGAGTGAGCAGCACTGAGCCGCTCCAGCCCTCCCCAGACTGCGGAGAGCTGAGGTGACCTGAGCCCGGCCAGCGCCATCCGGGGCAGAACCGGGTGCAAATCACAAAGTGGTTATTGTGTTAAGCCGGCAAGTTTTCAGGCTGTTTGTCATACGACAGGAGAGAACCCCAAATGTCGTCGCCTTCAGTTTTCTGCTTTAGCCGGCTGGAGTTCTATGTGACAGAGCATGAGTGGGGCAGGTGTCAGGGAGCTGCATGCCCCAAGCCCTGGGGGACAATCCAGGCTGTGCCCTGAGCTCAGCCGCGGGTACCAGCGACAGCCCATGGCTTCTGAATCCCGCCATCTGCGGCAGCCTTGGGTGCTTCCTCACTCACATTTTTGGTATCTGTAGACTTGCCTGACATTGGGCCCGGCACATGTTATGACTGGGGCCTAGATGTCCCCCCAAAACCTCATGCAGTCACAGGTGGGGCTCTTTGCAGGATGCTGGGTCTAGGGCGCATGATGCTGGGATTAATAGTTCAATGTTAGGATTAACGTTGCCCTACTTCAGGATATGAAGTCTCCAAATAAGCCCTCCTCTGGTCCTCAGCACCCCAGCCCTGTGGCTCTCTTCTAATTACAGACGGCTTCTTGCTTTTCCTCCTGCGAGGGAACAGAGGGGATTCAAGCCGGTGCTTCCAGGAGCTCAGAGCTGGGAGAGGGCGGCTCCTAGTCTGCATGGCTCCTCACACCTGCTCCACCCCGGCGCCCTCCAAGACACCTCTTAGCTCCTCCGTGCCCATCACTGGGGCAGAAAGCACAGCAGAGACCCAGCCTAGGGGGCTGGGGTGTCCTTGCTGTCTCCCTCAGCTCTGGTGTCCTGACACAGGGAAAAGCCGGAGGAGGAGAGGGGGAAGGGGCCACAGGGACACTCTGTGGCCCGGGAGTGCTCCGCTCCGACTTCCGCCCCCGCCCCCACCGTGACGTGCGAGTGAGTCGCACCCCTGCAGGCCTGCAGCTGGGCACCATGCCTCCCGCTGGCAGTCGGTTTCTCGGTCTCCCTTTCTCCTCAAAGGCAGAAGAACAAAGTTATAAACATACAAACTGCAGGTTCCAGGGCCTCCCTGTGCACCACCATTTCCCCAGCACCAGGGTCAGGAGGATCTCGCATTTGGCGGGTGACGCCCTCGGCGCCCCCCCCCCCCCAGTGTCCACCACCCTCGGCGCCCCGCACCGGCGGAATCAGCACGGCCTCACGGCGCGGGTCGCGGAGCAGCCTTTATTCAGCCCGGCTGCAGCAGCGCTGGGGAGGGGCGCCACGCGGGGGAGCCGGGGTGGCCGGCCGGGCTCCCACCCGCTGACCTCCTTGGTGAAGGCCGCGCGGAGCCCGAAGGAACAGGAAAGGCAGCAAGCGCCTCACGAAGGGCCCGGTTTCCAAGCTGATGGTAAATGGCGAGGCCTCAGCGTGGAGAGGAGCGGGGGCTGGGGGGACCGTGGAGGCGCCGCACGGAGCCTCCGCAGACGGCAGCTTCCGGGCCTCCACGCAGTGCGACGGCGAGCTACGGGCGGGCAGCAGCTGCGGGGCAGAAACGACAGGCGTGAGGCGCAGCCCTCGGCCCCGCGCTGCCCGCGAGGAGGGCCCGTGACCTGCCCCACCTTGTCTCATGAGCCTCTGGGGAACACAGATTAAGACGCCGTGACAGCAGGGCCCGGCCTCCGAGGGCACCGCGCTGCTCCACGGATGTCCCAGGAGCGATGCGGGTGGTGGCCATGCTTTCTAGGTCGCCCCATCTCCTGGCGCCCAGGGAGGGGTGTATCACGTTGGGGCATCAAGGTGAGAATGACACAAGAATAACCGCCCAGGGCGCCTTGGACGTTAGCCACGCCCACATCGACACGTCCACCCGCCGCCAATCAGAGGCCCTGCTCCCGCCTGCCACGCACACCCCTGCAGCCAATCAGAAGCTATGATTCCGCCCCACTCCGCCTACCTAGTGCTTCCAGAACTTTCCACCTTTGGAGAGGCCAACTGCCATAGGGGCTGCTGGAGGGGAGAGCAGTGCCCTTGAGGATGGGGTCGTGAGACAGAGCTTTGCCATATGATTTTGGCATAGATTTAAGAAACGTTGTAGGGGGTCCTGGGATTTAGCTCAGTGGTCTAAGTGCTTGCCTGGCAATTTCGAGGTGAATCCCCTGTGCAACAAAACAAAACAAAACAAAACAAAAAAACCGATGTAGGGGAACTGGGCTGGGTGACTTTTTGTACCTGAGCTTGAGGATCAGATTTTATTTTTATCTTGTAACCTTTTGCAAAGCCTTTTCTGGAGTTTTTAATGCATTTTAGGGGAGTCATATTATTTTGGCAAGTATCCATGCTGACTGGCTCCCTGTAGTGTATGTTTGTGAGGCTTTTTTTTTTTTTTTTTCGTACTGGGAATGGAACTCACAACCTCATGCTTGCCAGGCAGGTGCTTATGCTGCTGAGCTAAATCCCCAGCCTCAGTGATTTTTCACGGAGCTTTTTATCTTGGATTTTTTTTTTTTTTTTGTACCAGGCATTGAACTCACAACCTTGCATTTACCAAGCAAGCGCTTTAGTCACTGAGCTAAATCCCCAGCCTCTGAGGCTATTTTAATGTCGAGGAATTTTAAAATATATATATGTCATACTAAGAGTATTTCTAACACCCTTCAGGGATGAGATTGAGAGACACAGCTCGTTCGCATGGTTAGAAACTGCAAACTTAACCAGCTTTGTCACCCCGGGTGCCAACCGCAAGCTAAGTGTAACTCAGCCAGGAAGAAATGTTTCACTGACTTCCGTGTCCCGGAGTTGTCCCTGCAAGGCCATCTCTGCTCGTCTCAGACAATGATGGATTCTTCCTCTGTGTCATACGAGAGTGAATTCGGCCTAGCAATTAAATGACAAAGCCACGTGTAACCATAGGATGTTATGCTATCTGTCTTTTTGTACTTTCTTTTGGAAACATACATAAATGATTGGAAAACTGAGGTTCCCATCAGCCTGCTAGTGTAATAAAATTGTCTTCTAAAGCTCCTCTGTGTCTCCATTTGGTCTGGTCATGCATTTTGTATCAATATTGTTCGGGAGCCGCCTGAAGGGTGGGCCACGCCTCTGGGTCCAGACACCTGTGACCCAGGGTTACCTGGGAAGGACATGGGCAGAAGCTGGGGCTGCAAGCCAGACGCCCCAGTGCCAGCCGCTGTCCTTTCTCTCCAACCATGGCCCTGTTCCAAGGCAGAAATGTGAGAAGCAGGCTTGTGGGGCTGCATCCCTAACTGGAAGTTTACAAAAAACACAAAAAAACAAAAACAAAAACAAAAAACAAAACCGCTTGTCTCCGCCTGCCCTTGCTGCAGTGCCTGGGAGGCCCTGTCCTCAGAGTGGCAGGGGCACAGCCAATGGGAGAAGGTTGCTGAGCAGAGGAGCCCGCCCTGATCAGGAGGAGAGGAGGCATGTTGGAGGCCTCTGCTGCCTGCGCCGGCCATGGAAATGTTTCTTGGGCGGAGCTGTGTATGGTCTCCTCTCAAGTGCTCAGCTGTACCAGCAAATTTGAGCCTTTTTTTCTCTTAAAAACTGGCATAAAATTCACGTAAGATAAAGTTCACTATTTGAAGTTTTCTTACAGTCATGAATTATGCAACCATTATCACTGATGCAAGGACATTTTTATTTCCCCCCAACAAACTAAGTAATCTCTCCCATTTCTCCCTCCCTTCAGCCTTTGGTAACTTCTCATGCCAACAGAGAGCCAATGAGAGGTTAAATTCTGTCAGGGTAGCAGCTCTTAGCCTGGCAGTGTTTCTCCCTAGGTGAAGTAGGGTGAGCTCTCAGAGACCGGTCTTTAAGGAGCCAGCAGGTGGATCAGAACCAAGCCACATTTGTTTGGGACCATCAGTGACCTTTGTGTCCTTCATCCACACCTGCTTTTAGCCCTTCCCCATGTCTGAAGCTGCAGCTGTACGCTCAGCCCCTGGTGTCCGAAGATTCCGGGTAAGATTCCTGGTGTCCGAAGATTCTGGACTCAGCACTGCATTTACCATGGACTCTTGTTCAAGTCTTCGCTTCCAGCCTGTTAATGTTTGTGTCTGGATGTCCTCCCAAAGCCTCATGTAGTCATGGTGCGGACATCTAGTTTGTGATGCATTCATTGTCTAGTGCTGGGATCATGGGTGTGAGTGGGGCACATGGGTGTGTCCTAGGGCCGGGAGCCCACATATGATGGAAGGGAAGGGAAGAGGCTTGCTTGTTCCTTCTCCCTTTTTGCTGTGGTTGCTTTTGCTGCTTTGTGTCACCATGAACTGTAGCCCTGTGCCATGAGCCACCCTGCTTTGGACCCAGCAGATTATAAACTGAAACCTCCACAAACTGTGAGTTGAATAACCAACGCTTTGCCTTTTTAATTTTGGGTGTTGAGTACTTTGTCTCAGTGATGGGAGCAGAGTAACTGAGGCACAGGCCCCTCTAGGCTGCCAAGGTGCTTTGTCTGGGTCCCACTGCCCTCTGCAGGCTCATGGAGGACAGGATGCGCCCCACTGCATCCCCAGACCTGGCACTGCACCTGGCACATAGGGGGTCTTGGCAGATGCATGCTGTGCACCTCGACAGCAAGACAGCAACCACCACCTTTGTCTGTCTAAGGTGCCGGGTGGGGGAGGGGGCTCTGGCCACAGGGATCCAGTCCCGGTGACTTTTCCATGTCACTTCTGAGGGCAGGGACTCTGGGAGCAGGTGCAGGTCAAACCACGCCTGGCCTGACCCTGTCCCTGCAGCTCCCCGCTGCCCCATCTGCAGAGCTCCGGGAGCGGGGGAGCAGGTAGTTGGGAGGGGGAAACCCCAAGGGCAGATGGCCTGGGCTGGAGAGGCTGGGGGTCTGTTGGGCCAGTGGAGAGCCTCATGCAGAGATGGGGCTCTTCGGAGGCCTGGGGAGCTCTGCGGGGTCAGGGGCTGGCCCTTCCTGGAGGCCACGGCCCCTGACCAGCAGCCAGAGTCTTGAGCACCTGTGCAGAAGCACGGGGCCCAGGGAGAAGAGCAGCGCCAGCCATGCCAGGGCCAGGAGGATCCAGAGGGCGGCCAGACTCCGGTACTCCGAGACATAGAGCTTGCTGGGGTCCCTGCCTGCCATGGGAGGGACGGCAGGCGTCTGAGGGCACAGCCACCTCCAGGTTCTGCGGGGGGCCCCTGGGGAAAGGATGATGGGCCCCGGCCAGAGACTCTAGGCCACTGAGAGCCGCTGTGGCCTAGAAACATCCCCCACTGCCCTCCCCACACCCCCGAATCCCAGTGGGCCCCCACCCCGAGACCCGTGCTGGTCCCCTCACCCACAACGTAGTCCCCGAAGCCGATGGTGCTGAGAGTGATGAAGGTGAAGTACAAGCCCTCGCTGAGGCTCCAGCCCTCCACGTGGCTGAAGGCCATGGGCGGGAAGACGAGGATGGCCAGGGACCCCAGGGTCAGGCCCAGGCCCAGGCCCAGGACCTGCAGGAGCTGGGAGGGGAGCAGCCCTGAGTCCACACTGGAGGCTGCGGGTGGAGGCAGCCCTGGGCCACACAGGGGCACACACCCCCTGCAGACCTCGGGGTGGGGCCTGCATCCATGGTGTGTGACCTGCCCAGGCAAGGGAGCCTCAACAGGCAGAGGGTACATTCGTGGGTCTAGGAGGGTCATACTTGAGCTTGGGGACTTGGATCTGGGACTGGAAGTTACTGAGCTGTCCCAGGTCCTGTTACACCTATCCTCTGAGGGTTCTGGTCCCTGGGTGGGGTGACCTGGTGCCTGTTTTTGACATGTGAAAGGACTTGGAGCTCTGTGATGACCACAGAGATGTGAGGTCTAGATTCCCCATCCAAGGGCTTTGGGCCCTCAGTCAGGGCTGTACTTGGGCACCCCTTCCTGGAAAGGCCAGGCCTGGCATCAGGCTGAGGTGTGAAGTCTGGCCCCTGGGCCTCTGCAGTCACCTCCAATGGCCATGTTGGCTGCAGAGCTCCAAGCGACTGCACCTCATCCAGGCTGCACCGAGACCCAGCCTCCCTGCCAGTCCCTCCACGGCCTTTTCTCTTCCTGGGTGTCTCCGTCTGAAGCTGGCCTCACTCCTGCCACTGAACTGGGGCTGCAGGGGCGGGAGGCCCTACCTGGGAGCGCAGGGGCCATTCCTTCCACTTCTCCGGGGTGGCCAGTTGGGTGCACAGCCCCCTGCCCAGGCTGTTGAGGAACACCACGTTGAGCGGGATGCCCACCAGGGCATAGAAGACACAGAAGGCACGGCCGGCCTTGGTGCTGGGCGCCAGGTTCCCGTATCCTGGGGTGGGGAAAGTTCAGGACACCCACCCTGGCCCTTCAGACTCTAGCAGAGGTTTGTCTTCCACCCCGGGAGGGGCAGGAGGGTGCGCTCCCTGGTCCCCTGAGCACTCACCCCACCCTGCTGGAGATCTTTATTCTAGAAATCCTGCTCCTCCTTCCGCAAGCCCTCCCAGCCTTTCCTTCCTCCTGCTGCTGGATGGGAGGCCCCACGGGGCTCTGCCCTCCGAGGGCTCACTGGACCCCTCTTCCTTGGACAGGAAACTGTCGGGTGGGGGCCAAGCCTCGGTTCCACCCACATTGTACCCCTGCCCCTCATTCTGCTGCTCTGCTGCCTGAGTGTCCAGGACGGGGTGTGGGAGTGGACCTTATGGGCATCTGGTTTACACCAGGTAGGTCTGAGGCTTCCTGCGGGCATAGAGCAGGCTTCTGGCTGAGGATGCAGCAGGTACTGCTGGTTCAGACCCCTTGGGACACCTGGGACGCCACCAGCTAGTTTAGGGGACAGATAACTATCTGCCTACTGCCCGGCCTCACAGCCCCCTGTCCCCGAGGCAGGTCCAGGATGCTGGAGAGTCGCCCTCCAGGACTTCTGCATCCAGGGCCGAGTTGGCAGACCAGGAGGTCTACCTGTCCTAGAGGTCCCCAAGGGCGTGGGCCCAGCCACCAGCGGGTACACTGTGCAGCCCGACTGCTCCCCTCTCTCCCATTTCTCCTGCCCGCTCCCCACCTGTGCTTCCCCAGTCCTCCCTGGCTGAACCCCATCTCTCCCCAGCATCTGCTCCCAGGGAGCCCCAACCTAGACGGGCCTCGGGAGCCCCCTCGACCCGCAGCGCTTTACCTATGGTGGTGACCACCGTGCCCGCAAAGAAGAAGCTGCTGCCGAAGTCCCAGTTGCTGGGGTTGGTGGAGTTGCCTTGGGGGTTCACGCCTTTCACCCAGGCTTCCAAGATGACCTGCGGGGTGGAGGAGGGGTGGGAGTGGGGGTGTGGAAGCCGGCGATGGTTACTGCGCAGCTGCGGCGCCAGCCCTGGGCAGCTGGATTTCACCATGACTCCCCCAGCAGCGCTCTTAGCGTCGTTCCCATTGAATGGACCAGGAGCCCAAGGCTCAGGTGGCCAAGGGCCACTCTCCAAGGCCAGCGCGTGTCCCTGGCCAGGGCCGCCTGGGCTGGGGGTGGCAGGTGATCCAGGAGGAGAGTCCAGGTGGAGACAAGGCTGTGGCCAAGGGATGACACGCACATGGGTGTTAGGACAGAGAGCAGATTACGGTTTGGGTGTCCCTCCCAGAAGGGATTGTCGGGAATAGTGGGGGCTGCCCCTCCTCCCTCCCCACAGGCCTTGGGCTTCTCTCCCAGAGGCCTGAGGGTGGGGAGCTTGTAGGGGAGGAGCTGCAGTACTTTTTGTCACCCTCTAGTGAGCCCAGCGCCGCCTACAGGAGAAATTCCCTGGGGTCTGCGCACAGACTGTATGCGCATGCGCGCGCCTGTTGGGGCGGAGTTGCAGAACCCGTGCGGTGCTCTGCGTGCCCAGTTCCGTGTGCTTCACATATGCATGTGTTGCAGATGGACTGCGTGTGTTTCCAGAACTGAATTCTTGCTGCCTTGAGCCCTCTTGGAGAATGGGGGTCCCCTCCTCCCTGCCCCAGCCCTGTCCCCTGTAGCTGTGATGTCGTAGGGCGGCAGAGCACTGTGGCTCAGTGCAGCCCTCAAGGTTGGTACCAGGGGAGCCGGCAGCTCGGGCCTCCCCGTAGGTCCCACGTCCCGTAGGTCCATGAGCCACTGACTCAGGGTGGTGCCCTGGGGACAGGGACGGTCTGGGGTCCCAGTTACGATGTGTGTCCCAGGCTGGTAGGTCCCGGCTCTTAGGACGCAGACTGCACCCCAGAGTGCTATGGCCAGACCCGCCCAGCACGGCCCTCCCTGCTCAGGGCCTGGCCCCAGGTGTCCCCGCTGGGTCCTTGGAGCCCAAGTCCTGCTGGGGCAAGGCCCTGACCCCGGTGCCAGATGGCGGGCAGGTGGGAGTGGGCTGTGGTGGTTTCTTCTCTGAGTGGTAGGGCATGTGGAGAGGGGCAGGTGACCTAGCTCTGTGCTGGGCAAACCTCTTCCTCTCCGTGCTAACGCTGCCCTTCGCAGGGTGGAGGCTCTGTGCCCAAGATGTCCACAGCTGTGGGAGATGTTCACGTGCGCACCTGTGTCCACAGCTGGGAAGATGTCCACGTGCTCACCTGTGTCCACAGCTGGGAAGATGTCCACGTGCTCACTGGTGCCCACAGCTGTGGGGTGCCCACAGCTGGGGAGATGTCCACATGCTCATTGGTGTCCACAGCTGGGAAGATGTCCACGTGCTCACAGGTGTCCACAGCTGGGGAGATGTCCTCGTGCTCACAGGTGTCCACAGCTGGGGAGATGTCCATGTGCTCACTGGCGTCCACAGCTAGAGAAGATGTCCACGTGCTCACCGGTGTCCACAGCTGGGGAGATGTCCACGTGCTCATAGGCATCCACAGCTGGGATGTCCACGTGCTCACCGGTGTCCACAGCTGTGGGAGATGTCCACGTGCTCACAGGCGTCCACAGCTGGGAAGATGTCCACGTGCTCACAGGCGTCCACAGCTAGGGAGATGTCAACGTGCTTACCAGTGTCCACAGCTGGGGAGATAGCCTCGTGCTCTTCTGTGTCCATGGCTAGGGAGATGTCCACGTGCTCATTGGTGTCCACAGCTGGGGAGATGTCCACGTGCTCATTGGTGTCCACAGCTGGGGAGATGTCCACATGTTCGCTGACGTCCACGGCTGGGGAGATATCCATGTATTCACCACAGTCTTGGTTTTTTTTTAAATGTGTGATTTTGTTGTTTTGCTTTGGTTTGATCTGGTTTTTTGAGACGGGGTCTCAGGGTGTTAGTCCGGGCTGACTTCGAACCTGTGGTCCTGTCCCAGCTCCCGAGTCCTGGGATTGCAGGCCTGCACCACCACGCCCAGCTTTTCACTCTCCCGCCCTATTTTCCCAGCATTCTCCTGCCTCCCGCCCTGACCTCCCCCAGCAGGTGAGCGTCTCTGCGAGGCCAAGGACTCAGGTTGGGATGTCCCGTCCCCCTGGAAGGCTCTGGCAGCTGCAGTCAAGCCTGTGGCCGCCCTCGCCCACTTTCACAGAGCTGGGTGATCGGAGCCCAGTGACCAGGCCTGGCTGCTCCCGGCCTCTGGTTCTGCTGTGGCCCAGGCTGAGGGAGGAGCAGGTTCCGGTCTCCAGGGCTTTGCCTCACTCCCTGCCTCTGCCCTGACATGGGGCTGTGGCTCCAGCCCTGCCTGCCCGTCCACCAGGAGGAGGAGGACTGAGGCTCACAGCTGGCTGCTCTCAGTCTGAAGGGGCTCAGCGCCACCTGGCGGGTGTTGACACCTGCAGGTCCTGGCCATGGGCCTGGAGGCGACAGCTGCTCTCCAGCGGGCTCTGTGCTGCTGCTGCCCAGGGAGAGGCTTTGAGAGCCCCTGCCCTGCCTTTTATTTTTTTCCTTTTTCGTTTTTATCGGTACCAGGGATCGAACTCACGACTGCCTGCTTGCAAGGCAGGCGCTTATGCCGCTGAGCTAAATCCCAGCCCCTCCTGCCCAGCCTTTTACTGTCCCCAGCATGGATGCCAACTTGTGTGGTGCCCAGCAAGGGCCCTGCGGCCAGAGCGGATGCAGTTCCGTCTCTGGCAGTGACCTGCACCCCGGCTGGCTGTCCACCTCCCGGGCCTCAGTTCCCACCTGCAGGCTGGGGAGGGCAGCGGGAACAGCTGCAGGTCGAGGTGCTCTGAGCCCTGCTCCTTGCTGGTTGGGGCGCTGTAAGTGCTCAGCCAACGCCCGTCATTGTAACAGGGCCTCTGTGCTGGGTCTGTCCCTCTGCAGTGGGTGCTGTCACCCATGTACCCTCCCCCGGTCTCACACGCAGTCACCTTCCCACACCTGTGTGCTTCTTTCTGTGAGAGAGGGACGCAGGAGGAGCCCGACAGGGGCGGCCTCCGCTGGCACCAGAGGGAGCCCCTTGGCACAGAGCCAGAGCTCGGTCACCTGGGCCACTGCCCACAGCCCAGCTCTGGAGAAGCAAGGCCAGCATGGGGGCTGCTGCTGACCTGTGTCTGCGTCCCCAGCTGGGGCCACACAAAGGCAGGGGCCATGGCCTGGACTTGGGGTCGGGAAGTGGCAGGGAGGGGACGTGGCCAGCGATGACCATGCAGACACTCAGCCCGTGTCCATGCTGTGTGTGACAGCTTAGGACACCTTTAACCCGCTGCCAGTGTCTGCGGCCATCGCCTCACAGGTAGGACATGGGGTCAGCGAGGCTGGGTGACTGGCTCAAGGTCTCGCCGTGACCCAGTCCAGACCTGGGCGGAACCCAGGACTGGGCCTCCCGGCTCTGTCCCCATACTCTGCTCCCACAAGTCCTCAGCCTGGGGTCACAGATCTGCCCACCCTGGCCGCCCGCTGCTTCCCGCACCTGCAGAAACTGCTCCAGGGCCCACCGGTCCAGGCACGTGTAGTTCCCCAGGAAGTGCAGCTTCTCCAGCTGAAACTGGTCCCTGGACTCGGTCTCCGCTGGCTTCTCCAGCAGCCAGAAGACGGTGGCCCCGAGCAGCAGGTAGCAGATGTAGGCCAGCAGCAGGGGCAGCACGCGGCCGCCACAGAGCCCAGCGCGGGGCATGGCACTCTGGGGACAGGCCTGGGCCATGGGCTAGCTTTGGGGAGAGGTGGGAGCTGGCGCCCAGGCACCCCCCAGCAGGCACAGGGGCCCGGAGCGGGAGTCTGTTTGAACAGTGGCTCAGCCTGGCCTCATCAAGTGCCCAGAGCAAACAGGTGGCGTCTGCACCCGGCCTTTCTTCACGGCCACCCCAGGCAGCGGGGGCCCTCAATGGGAACTGCCGGGGGCACCCCAGCCCATGTATGGCCCCTCTGCCCTCACAACGGGTGGGGGGCCCCGGGCTGAATCTGCTGGCGCCACTCTGCTTGGGCCCCCACCTGGGAAGACTTCCCACCCCAGAGGGTGTGAGTGGACGTCTCCTCGGTTGCCTTGACTACAGGACGAGCCAGGAGCAGCAAGCTGCCGCCTGAGAGCCGAGGAGGAGCACGGTGACAGATCAGGAGAGTAAACAGGAAAGCTCAGGGCAGCGTCGCTGGTGCCCTGATAACCTGGGCACCGGCTTTCTGCGGATCAGGTCCAGGGGGCGACACACTGGGATGGAAAGATGCATACAAGCACCAGGGCTCATGGGAACCGAGGCTGCCTCTCTCTTCCCCTCCCCGCTCCTGGGGGTGTGCGAGAGTGGTCCTGGAATGAATTCTCCCGCTCAGCCATTCCCACACCTAAGTGTGCAATTCTGGTTTGTACTGTCCTCACACAGCGGTATGACCACATCCACAGTCCATTTTCATCGTCTAGGACAAGCCTCAGCCGATAGCTGTCACCCTGTGTCCCAAGCCAGACCCCTGCAGCCTGTGACCACTGCTAATCTGCTCTCTGGCTCCATGGATTCCGCTACCTGGCACATTTCCTGCAATGAGAGGACCACATAGCACATAGCCCTGGGCGTCTGGCTGCTGTCACTGTGCGTGGGGTCTGCAGGTCCCATTCACACGTACCTGTGTGAGAACTCCATTTCATGGACAAGTAATATTTCACAGGATGGACGCGCCCCCTCGGCTTTACCTGAGGGACACCCAGTTGGCAGACGGTGTGGTTTTCACTTCCTGCCTTCACGAGTGACCCTGCTCTGATGCGCGTGTGTGTGGTTCTTACTCGTGTGTGGCTTCTTACGTGCACACCTGTTCCCACCTCTCTCCATCTCTACCTGGGCGCAGGTGGCTGCTCCCTCTGGCCCCTTTGTGCTGAACTTTTAAAAAATTTGGTTCCAGGAATGGAGAAGTCAGGACCTTGGCCTATGCTGAACTTCTGAGGAGTTGCCACATTCCCTGTGCAGAAGTGTGCTGTGCAGCCCAGCCGGCCCGGGCAGTAGGCTCCCTTGGCCTGGGGCAGCTCTGTCCTGTGCACTGCAGGCGGGACGGCTGTGGCAGGTCACAGAGAGGCCACCGAGGATGAGCTGGGCCCGGGAAACACACCTGCAGCCGGGGAGGAGACCTGAGGTTCTCTCTCTCCTTCTCCTCAGATCCTCAGAGCCCGCAAGGCTGACCTCCACTAGGGTGCAGGACAGCATCTTTCCCAGTAGTGTGTCCAGTGTTGGGGGAACCTCTGGGGCCCTGTGGCCACCCCAAGACAGGACCTGGGAGAGGTCAGCTCCTGAGGTCCACAGAGCCCTCTCCCTGGCTTCCTCCCTCCTGGACTCCTCCACACCAATCCAGTGTCCCCAGTGCAGGACCTGCGCTCCCTGGGGACACACAGTGTGATTTATGGTCCCTTCCAGGAATCACTGCTGCTGACGGGCAGGGCCAACTCAGTTTCGCTGGGGCAGGGCAAATCAATTTATGGGGAGTCTATTAGGCCAGGCGGCCAAGGCCCGGCATCCGGCGGTGATAAGGGGTTTCTGGGGCTGAACTAACAGGGAGATTGGAGGGAAAGAAGGGCAGCCGAGTAGGATCGATGTGGGGCGCAGTGGGCCAGCACGCAGGGTAAACAGAGCGGCTGGGGCGGACACAGGGAAAGGGCCCCGCTGACGGGGACTCGGCCTCTGCTCACGGGTCACTCTCCAGGGCAGAGGGACCCTGGCCCACCCGGAGCCCAGAGGGCAACTGAGGCCCCCCTGGCTCGGTTCTGCTTTGTCAGGGAAAGCGCAGGTGACAGGAGCAGCCCCAGCTTCGCCCATCCTGCAGCCCCATGGCTGAAGCTGCGAGTCCTGGGCAGAGGTGGGGTGTCAGGTGGAGATGGGGTGGCACAGGCTCATATGGGTCTTTGTCCACTGTGGTGACCAGAACGCAGGTCCGGGGAGGCTGGGCCTGCTCTGAGCAGCCTCGAGCACGTGGGAGGTGGGAGCTGAGGGCGTGTTTGTTCGGAGCTCGGGGAGCCCCGCAGGCCCACAGCCCTGGCGCTGGCCCAGCTCGGGACCCTGCTGCTGTGTGAGCGTGTGTGTGCATGCAAGTGCGCGTGTTTTGGGAGAAAGCAGGCGTCCTTCCTCACATGTGGTGTTCCCCGGAGCCCTAGTCTGCAGCACAGTTAAGGGGGCCCTGGTGACGTGGGGGCTGCTCCACTTTCCCGGCTTGGTGCCTGACTTCCAGAGCTCCACACCCCACTTGGGACCACACGCCTCGGCCTACTCAGGGGCCCGCAGAGCAGATCTGGACACAGTGTGATGCGATCAGCTGGGCAGAGGCCCAGGACGCCCGGCAGGGGAGCGGGGAGAGGAGCAGGAGGGGAGCAGCAGGAGGGGAGCATCGGTTCGGGGTGCTTGGTGAGCAGGTGGCCGCGCTGGGCAGCGGGGCTCAACCCTGATGGAACATTGTCCCCGTTTCCTGTTCTCACTTCCTCTCCTACCTTATCGACTGCTCCAGGAGGCCACGTGGGGCCGCGCACACATCTGCCGATGGGGCCTGGACCCAGGAGATAAGGCCTTGATGGGAGACCACGGTCACTGGGCCGGCCAGCTCCAGAGGACCACGGGCACCAGGGACACAGGCGTGGAGTCATGAGGTATTCTGGAACACTCCATGCCACTGTCAGGATCCCTGTGTGTACATCTGGGGGCGTGTGCATGCCTGTGCATCTGGGGGGCCTCCTGTCAGGGGCTGGCTGATTTCCCTGCCCACACCCCCTCCGAGAACCTATTGTGTGCACAGAACTGTGAGGGGCGTGCTCCCCCACTGCTGCCTAGGTCATGGTCTCTGTGCCTGAGGGGATCCAAGGATCGAGCCCTGCCTCGAAGCAGGATCTGGCGCTCCTGGATTGAGGGGCTGTTTACTCAGGACAGGGGACACAGCAGTGACTCAGACAAGCGTGTCCCGGTGTCACGGCTTTCAGTCTGGCAGGGCAGGAGAGGCTGTGTGGCCAAAGCAGCAGGAGGAGAAACAAACACCAGGCAGCGCCAGAGCTGACGGAGAGTGAGTGGCCGGGGCTACTCCAGCTGGCCGTCAGCAGCGGCCCCTGGGAGGCAACGTAGGCCTCTTAACCAGCTGGGAACAGCAAACCAGGCGCCCTGTTTGCCCTGTTCTGTAAACTGGGCTGTGGATCAGAGGAGCTTGCCGGCCCACCCAGCTTTGATCCTCCTGCTCGATCCTCTCACCCTGCACTCTCCACGCTCTCAGCTCTGCCTCTGCGGCCACCAGGTTCTGTGTTTCAGGGTGGATGCTGGGAGCTCAGCACGGGTGCTTTTATTCAGCTGCCCTCGTGTCCAGGGTCACAATCTCCACCCTCCATGCCATATTCCAACTGCCGCTGGGGACCCCCAATGCCTTGATGCCCGAAGCGGTTGCTCAGGGCCCCCTGGAGGTTCAGTGTCCACCGCCTGGACCTGAGTCCCTGACTCCCCGAGCTGGTGCCTGTGGGTTGAGAGGCTCCCTGAGATGGCACCATGGGCAGCGCTGTTCCCTGTGGGGATGGAGACTCCGGGATCCTGCCCTGCAGAGCCTGAGGCCCGAGGTGCCATGCTGCCTGTTTCTGCAGAGCTGTTGGGAGCTCCCTGCGGTCCCCTGCTGCTGCGGTGTCCCAAGATGCTGTAGGGAGCCTGGCTTCTGGGGACACGGCAGGCTCAGAGCTGCTGCAGCCCAGACCACCCAGGCCAGGCGAGGGATGGTGGAGGCTGGGCTGGGAGATCGAGCTTGGCCTCTCAGTGCTCCATGCTTCCCTGTCTGAACAGGCTCTGATGCCCTGCCTTCCCCAGGGGGGTGGCGGGCAGTGTGAGGTTAGTGGCTGACGGTCGCTGATTATCACCCGAATCGCATCCTGAGGCTGTGTGAACCAGCACCACCACAGTGAGCTGAAGCCCTTCCTCCCACCCCGGCTCCCTGGCATTGCCCGGGGTGGCCAGCAGCTCGAGCAAGCACAGGAGAGATGGAGGGCACTACTGGCTCAGCCTCCCAGGCTGCAGGGCACCATCCCGAAAGAGCCTCGGCCTCCTCCTCCTCAGCATTCAGATTCACAGCTGCTCCCAGCACCCGAGTCGCATCCAAAGTCTTGAGTGAAGTCTCAAGTGAGGGAAGGGATGGGGCATGGGCTCTGACTCCTGCAACGGCCGTGGCCAGACTCTCCCTGGGTTCAGTTGCTTCCCAGGCCTGCAAGGAGATGGGTGCTGTCAGGCTGTGCCTGTGGGATGCGGGCCAGGAGGGCAGGCTGCTGGCTATGCCCTCGGGCCTGTGTCCTGTCTCCCAGGAGCCCCCGGCCCCAGGCGCTGCATCCTTTGCTCTTTGCATGTCTCCTTTCTCGGGGAAACGGGGCATTTGTGTGTGCTACCAGCCGGCTGGCACGGACGCCCCGGCACCGTCTCCCGAGAGCCTTCTTGATTTCTACCGCAGGGCTTAATTACACTGGGGGGGGGGGAAGAGGGGGCTCCCCACTGGCCTGGACTGGGAGGAGGGGGTCTCTGGCGGATTGACCCTGAGAACCAGGCTCTTTGAGTTCTAGCCAGGGCAGCTGTCAACCTTTGGTGTGACTGTGCGACAGTAGGGACAGAACTGGGGACCCTGGCTGTGTGGCCGCCCATCACTCTGAGGTCTGGTGACAGGCAGCCTGGGCCAGGGTAGTGGGCACTGCGGATGGGGAGGAGGGTGGTGCCAGAGCTGGGACAGACTCCAACCCCACAGCACCGACTCAGGGGCCCCAGGACCTGGGCCCTTGCACAAGACTGGAGCTTCCGGGAGCCAGGACTAGTTCCTTCTCGGGCTCTCAGTCTATTGGCCCACAACGCTGCTCCTCCTTGGCTTTCTCAGGTCCTGAGAGGCCCCGTATCCTCTCAGCAGCTCACATCCGCCTCCCGGGAGGTGCCTCGGCTCTGGTTTTTCCCTTGCTGCCCTCCCTGGTCCTTTCCCAGCCATCGCCTGACACTGGTCTGCTCTTGGTCCGGGCCATCTACACCTTGATGGCCACAGCAAGCTTCCTGAAGCACAAGCAGAACCTGTCACCTCTGTCACCTTCTCTGCAGGTGCCCACTGCCACACCGTGCCCAAGCAGCTGCTGGGATCTGGCCCTTGCTCCCTCACTCTCCGCCTCCCTCCAGTCACTGGGGCGTTGTGCTTCGGCTTTCTCTGCTAGGGCTGCTCCATTGTTGCTATCGGGCTGTGGTGTACGGCAGGCCGTCTTCTGTGGAGATGCCCCCACCTGCACTGTGCCCTTATAATAAATCCAGTGTTCCTTGACTGCCCGTTCAATGCCATTCAGGGCCTGCTATGGGTCATCTGGTATTGGGGCATAACGGGGACTTGGAGTTCCCCAAATCCAGCTTTCCCTCCTTCCCCTTTGAGACCAGGAAACTGAGACAAGTCAAGCTGTCGGAGAGAAGAGGCAGGGGCTGGAGTTCCCCAGGGCAGGCTGCTATCCATGAGGATGATGGAGGTCCGTTCTGAGGTTGTGCTCCCCCCACACTTGATCCCCACTGTCTGAACCTCAGACCGCACCCCAGGATTCAGCTCTGCGATCTGAAGTCCACTTCTTCCCCGAGCACTCGGGTCAGACAGTCAGCTATTGAGGGGAGGTGATGGGCCGTACAAGACGGGGGCCACGAAAGGTCTCTCTTCCTTGCTTCCTCCGTGACTGATACGGTGTCACAGGCTGGTCTTTGGGTGGCAGGACCCACGCTCTGGCGGAGAGGGGCTTTCTAGCTGGCCAGGCAACAGATCACTGTGCCATCATGAGGCCCTTCCTGTTTGGACGAGGTCTTCAGGGATGGGAGACCACAGAAGCCGGAGGGACAGTGTCGGGCAGAGGACGGGGCTCTGGGAGTGCAGCTGGATCACCCCGGCCGCCGTCTGCGCTGCCTCGGTGCTTCTGACCCCACCTCTGGGGGAAGCGGAGGCCTCACCCCAGCGAGGTGACCGAAGTCAGTCCGCTGCCCTCTGCCCCACTGCGGCTCCGTCCCCACGGCCTCCCTTCAGTGCTGGCGAGCGGAGCAGAGCCCCGGGGGAGCTGCACTCACCTTTCCTCTGTAGGATGCTCTGCCTGGCCCTGATGAACGCCAGGATGTCGGAGTCCGTCTGGCTGTCTCCAGTGAAGGGGACGGACACTGGCCTCTCAGGGGTGCTGGGGACAAGCACACACCACACCTTACCTGTGACAGGCTTACCTGTGACTGGGCTCACCTTTCCAGAGCACGTTTCCAGTTTCCTGGCTTCCGTCGGTCAGGAAGCCTCACAGCACTACACGGCTGGGCTCCTCCTTTCTCCCTCCCCGTGTCCAGCCACACTGACCCTCTGGTCACAAGGCTGGGCCCTCTGGTCACACTGGCTGGGCCCTGGCATGCCTGCCTTTAACCCTTTTGAGACAGGGTCTTGCTATGTAGTGTAGCCTGCAGGCCTCGAACTCGATTATGTAACCCAGACTGGCCTCAAATTTATGGTGATCCTCCTGCCTCAGCCTCCCTGGTGCTGGGATTACAGGCATGCACCACCACACCCAGCTTATATCTGTTAAACAAAATGCAAAACCTGTCCCTGGACATCCCAGGTCCTCTGTGTCTTGTCCCCTGCCCTTTCTGTTCCCAAGGCAGAGACAGCGATTTCGTCTATCCCTAACAGAATCAAGTTTAGCTAAATTGCCACCACTGCAAAATCTCACACCTCCCAGCCTCCTTTGCGGCTCCGCGTGGTCAGTGAGATTTGCTAGCGGAAGTGCCTGCTGGGGCTGGCAGGAAGTTCCCACCTGGAGGGAGGATGTCTGCATCCTGTGCTGTCCCCTGAAGAGTCAGGGCAGGCCGCGCCCCGGGCCTCACACTCCTGGTGCGGGGACAAGTGATCTGCACCTGCCTGTCTCCCTTCTTTCTGTGATTCCTTGGGCAGAGGCTGCGCCCCAGTCCTCACAGTTGCCCTCTGCCCTGGGTCTGCCTGGGCAGCTCCAGGAGCCGGGGCTCCAGGGTCTGCAGACGGGTGGGTGATTCCAGCCCGAGGGTACAGAGAGCACCCTGGCCAGGGGCCTGAGCAACTCCGCTCAGCCCGAAGTGGGCCGTTCGAGCCAGGCTCTGGGCCACAGCATCTGCAGCCAGGCTGGTGGCTGGTGGGACCTGCCCAGGTGTGGCTCCTCTCAAGGCTTCCTGCAAAGTGACGCTGCAGGCCGAGGTGCCAGGGCCTGGGAGAAGATGCCCAGCCTGAGGTGGGCAGGTCGGAGGTGTGAGGTTCTGGGGGTCCCGGGGACCAGGGCGAGGCCAGCCTTGGGCTCTGCCTGTGAGGTGACAGGACAGGGAGCCTCAGGTTGTACAGGGAGCAGGTGGGTGACTTCCGGGCCCCCTCTGCCGAGGCAGGGCCTGTCACAGCTGCGAGGGGCAGAGGAGCCACCCACCTGCCTTCCAGAGGGGTGCTGCGCTGCTCCTGGCTGACTGGGCTGGGACATGGTGTGGGCGGGATGTTCCTGCAGCTCAGGTCACTGCAAAAGCAAAGGACACAGGCAGCTCTGCTTTCGTATTTGGGCAAAACTTGCTGTTGAAGCCCCGCGCCCCTGTGGATCTGCATTAGAGAGCTGGTGGGGTGCGGCGAGGTCTTGAGGGTGGGGCCCCGAGTGTGGTTAGTGCCCTCATGAGAAAAGGCAGAGAAGTGGGGTACTAAGCGGCTCTCAGAGACACAGCAGCCGCGGGAATACCCCATCCTGAGGAAGAAAGGAAGGGACGCAGCGGTCCCCTGGACCTCGGGAGAGTCTGAAGTCTGAAGCGAACCCACAGAGAGCAAAAAGGAAAACAGGCTGTCTACTAGTGAACCCAGAGAGAATCCTGGAGGGGGATTAGTTTTTTTCCTTTTTTGTTTTGTTGTTTTTCTTTTCTTCTTTCCTTGTTTGTTTTATTCAGGTTGTTTTTCCTTGTTTTCTTTCTGAGTGTGAGTGTGGTTCCGAGCCTCCTTGTGGGTAGGGTTCTGTTCTGTTCTTCCATTTCTCTCTCCCACCTCTCTTTTCCCTCAGTCTTCTGCGTCAGTTTCCCAAGTTGGGGGGCTCCATCTTTGTCCTCCACCTTTGTCCTACTTGTAATCTCTTTCTCTTTCCCCACTTTTCTGTTTTCTCCTCAGTCCATTTGAATCTTAGCCCTTGAGGACAGAACTGATATATTATCTCTAATATGTTGTACGTAATTGTTTTACATTCCACTGAAGAGATACGGGAAGACATGTAAACAAGACAGAACCTCAGACCCCAGTTCACCAGCGGCAAGCCCGGGGGCGCTAAGGCTGGAAAAGCTGAACCTACCAGGTTGTTCCAAAGTGGTAACAAAGCAATTGCATGAGGCTCTGGAAAAATGAAATCAGAAGTAACCTCTCAAATAACTACAGCGGTTATCAAAATGCACACCCTGCTCAGTGATGTCAGAGCAGACACAGACAAAAAAATAGACGAGCTGAGGCAAATTATGGAAGCTCAGTATAGGAAACAAATGGAATCCATAAAGCAGATTCAAGCAGACATCCAGGAGAACAAAAACTCGACTGAATGTGTTCAAAGCAGATTAGCCCCTGTGAGGACAGGATCTCCGGTATTGAAGACAGGCTTGCAGTTAGTGACCAGGAAAAGAAAGATTTCTCAAAACTAGCAAGGGGACGTGAGAAATCAACCCAGCAGCTGCTACATGAGGCCAAGAAGAATAACTTCAGATTATCTGGAGTCAATGAACAAGCAGGAGATATCACAAGTGACATTAAAAACACGTTCACAGGGCTGGGGTTTGGCTCAGTGGCATAAGTGCCTGCCTGGCAAGCAAGCGTGAGGTCATGAGTTCAATCCCTGGTACCATAACAAACCAAACCAACCAAAAAACCAAAAAAACACCAACATGTTCACAGACATTGTGACAGAAAACTTGCCTGCTAAAGACGAATTTGACATACAAATATGTGAGACATATAGAACTCCAATTAGCAGTGATAAAAAAAACTCTGTCCATGCACATCATAGTCAAGATTCCAGAAAGTCAAGACAAGAATAGAATTTTAAAAGCTGTTAGGGAAAAGAAACAAATCACTTATAAGGGAAAGCCCATCAGAACCACAGCTGACTTCTCAGCACAAACACTCAAGTCAAGGAGAACTTAGAGTGAAGTACTCCAAGTTCCAAAGGAAAACAACTTTCAATACAGACTGATGTGCCCTACAAAACTATCTTTCAGACTTGCTGGAGAAATAAGATACTTCCATGACAAAGAACATCTGAGGAAATTTACCACCAGAAAACCAGCACCCCAAAATGTTCTGAAGGACACTCCAGAAAGAGATAATAAGGGCTCCAGCTCCATGAACCCCAACAGAAGGAACCCACCAGGAGGGGCAAACAATTAGAAGGGAAAAAGAAAAAAAAAGGGGGGGGGACCAATAATAGGAAAATAATATGACAAGGCTAAGCCAACACTTTGCAGTTACAACCCTCGATGTTAATGGTCTCAATTCACCAGTCAAAAGACACAGACTGGCAGAGTGGATCAAGAAGCAAGTTCCAACAATATGCTGCATATAAGAAACACATTTAATCTAAAGAGAAACTAATGGACTGAAAGTTAAAGGATGGAAAATAATACTCCATGCGATAGGAATCCAGAAAAAAAGCAGAACTTGCTATTCTATTTGCAGATAAAGTGAATTTCAAGCCATGACTGATTAAGAGAGATAAAGAAGGTCACTACATCCTGACAGAACAATCCAAGAGGAAGAGATAATAATTATAAATATATATGTAAGCAATATCAGTGCACCCAGTTATATAAAACATTTTTTAATGAACATGAAAAATCAAATAAGCCTTAATACAATTGTATTGGGAGACCTCAATACCCCACTGTCACAAAAAGACATCAACTAGACAATCAATAATGAAATATTAGCACTAAATCAAGCTTTTGAGCAAATGGACTCAGTCGATGTCTGTAATGTTCTGTCCTACTATATTAGAATACACATTCTTCTCACCTGCACACGGGACATTCTCCAAACAGACCATACACTGGTTCATAGAACATGCTTAAGTAAATGTAATGGAACTGAAATGATCCCGTGCATACTATCAGACCACAGTGCAATGAAATTGGAAATCCATGGCAGAGAAACCACATGAACTTCATCAGCACATGGAAATTAAACAGCACCCTACTGAACAATCAGTGAGTCTCAGAGGAAATTAAAGAAGAAATGAGACAGTTTTTACAGTTGAATGATAATGACAGTGTAACATACGGAACTTGTGGGACACAATGAAAGCAGTCTAGAGAGGGAAATTTATAGCAGTAAATGCCCATAACAGGAAAAGAGAGCAAGTGCATATAAACAACTCAATGCTGAACCTTAAACTTCTCAAAAAAGAAGAGCAGGCTAAGCCAAAAGCTCCTACAAAGAGGAAACTATAAGGATCAGAGCAGAGATTCACACACTGGAGACAAAAAACAATACAAAGAATCAGTGAATCAAAGAGTTGGTTCTTTGAAAGATTAAATAAAGTTGGCAAACCCTTGATCAACCTTATTAAAAAAAGGAAAGAAAAGTCTCAGATCTATGCGATTAGGAATGAAAAGGGGGAAATTACAAGAGACCCTGTAGAAACCCAGAGAATCTTTTCCCCTACTTTGAAAACTTGTATTCTAATAAGATGGAAAATGCAGAAGAAATGGACAGATTTCTAGATACACAGGAAGTACTAAAGCTAAATCAAGAAGACATAAAAATCCTAACTAACCCAATATCAATAAATGAAATTAAAGATATAATTAAAAACCTATCAACAAAGAAAAACCCAGGCCCTCATGGATTCACTGCTGAATTCTACAAGGAATTTAGTGAAGACCTAACATCATTACTTCTCAAACTCTCTAATGAAATGGGAAGGGAAGCGATACTCCCAAATTCATTCCTGGAAGCAAGCATTATTCTGAATTCAAAACTAGAGAAGAGCTGAGGATTTAGCTCAGGGGCATAAGTGCCTGCCTGGCAAGCACAAGGTCGTGAGTTCAATCCTCAGTACAAACAAAACAACAACAACAACAACAACAACAAAAAAACCCAAAAACAAATAAAAACCCCAAAAAACAAACTAGAGAAAGACCCAGCTAAGAAAGAGAATTATAGGCCAATCTCCCTAATTAACATTGATGCAAAAATCCTCAATATTGGCGTGTAGATTGCAGCAAATCATCAAGATTGCACATCCTGATAAATAGGATTCATTCCAGGGATGCAGGGATGGTTCAACACACATAAATCCATAAATGTAATACATAATATTTCTGGCCCTGAATTAAGGCTGGCAGCTTCCTGATGTTGTTGATTTCAAGCAGGAGCCTAAAGAGATGTCTTTCTATGATCTGTTGGCCATTTCAGAACTTAGGCAGTGAAATAAATGGTCAATTCATTAGAAAGAAACAGCTTAAAGCAACCCCCCCCCACCCCTGTGAGCAGCTGTAAGCGTGGCAGGCTCCTGTGGCCAGGACAGGAGTCACCAGCGTTCACTGGGACCTGCGCCATGCCAGGATCTGGAGCGCCAGGAAACCAAGCAACCCCTCCCCCACTGCCTGTTTTTTTTTTTTTTTTTTGTTGGACTCCAATATGCATGAAAGTGTGGATAGCTGTTTTGAAGAGAATGAGAGACTCTATGACAGCCACTAGTGACTTCCCTGTTGTCTGGTTTTGGAGACCTAAAACATCTTCCTCATTCTGTTCAGATCAGTTTTATACTATGTTGTTTTGTATGAATTCTCTGTATGCGAAGACATGGACAACTATTTGGAAGAAAACAAGGGATAATATGATAGACAGTGAAGATCTCAGGTTGTCTAGCTTTGAAATTTATATCTGTTACATTGCTTTCTGTTTTTGTTTTTTTTTTTATCAGTACCGGGGATCGAACTCACGACTGCCTGCTTGCAAGGCAGGCGCTTATGCCGCTGAGCTAAATCCCCAGCCCCTACATTGCTTTCTTATGTCCTGTTTTGTTGTGCTTAATTTTATTCCCTTTAAAATAAAAATTAAAAAAAATAAAAAAGCACATAATATTAACAGAGCCAAGTACAATACCATATGATAATCTCAATAGATGCAGAAAAAGCTTTGACAATGTCCACGACCTTTTCATGATGAAAATCCTACAGAAAATTGGAATACATGGTCTTTATTTCAATCTGATAAAAACTATTTATGACTAACCAACAGCATCATACTAAATGTACAAAAACTGAAAGATTTTATTCTAAAATCAGGAACAAGACAAGGATGTCCACTGTCTCCATTCTTATTTAACATAGTCCTGAAACCTTTAGCCAGAGCAACTAGACAAGAGAAAAAAAATAAAAGGAACAAAGATAGGAAAGGAAGAAGCTAAATTATTATTATTTGCAGATGACACGATACTCTGCTTAGAAGACCCTAAAAACGCCCCCAAAAAGACTTTTAGATTTAATGAGAAAATTTACTAGTGTAACTGGTTGTAAACACTCAAAAATCAATAGCCTTCTTACATATAAATAACAAACTCACTGAGAGAGATATCAGGGAAATAATACATTTTATAATAGCATCCAAAAAATGAAATACTTAGGGATCAATCTAATGAAAGATGTAAAAGAGCTTACAGTACTCTGAAAAAGGAGATTGAAGAGGATATTAGAAAATGGAGAGACATCCATGCTCTTTGGGCAGGAAGAACCAATATGGTGAAAAAGGCCCTATCTCCAAAACTGTCATACAGATTCAATGCAATCCCAATCAAAATTCCAATAGCATATATCACAGTCCTAAAATTTATTTGGAATCAGAAGAGATCTAGAATAGCAAAGGCAATCCTCGGCAAGAAAAACAAGACAGGAGGCATCACAATCCTTGAATCAAAATTATACTATAAAGCTACTGTGGTAAAAACAGTGTGGTACTGGCAAAAATGGACCTAAAGATCAATGGAATAGATTAGAAGATGCAGAAATAACTGCAGACACACTAAGCTACCTTACCTTTGACAAAGGTACCAAACATATTCCCTGGAAGAAAGACAGCCTCTTTAATTAATGGTATTGGAAACACTGGCTTTTCACATGTCAAAGATTAAAACTGGACCCACATCTTTTACCATATACTAAGCTAAAATCAGAATAGATTAAAGATCTTAATATCAAAACAGAAACATTAAATCTGCTGGAGTAGGTAAAACTCTTGAAGACACTGGTGTAGGCAAAGACTTTATGAATAAAACCCAGAGTACACAGAACTTATCACAAGAATCAACAAATGGGATCGCATCCTACTGACAAGTTTTGCACAGCAAGAGAAATCATCAACAAAAGTGAAGACAGAACCCACAACGTGGTAGATGTTTGCCAGCCGTTCCTCAGATAAAGGATTATTATCAAGAATGTATAAAGAACTCAAAAAATTCAGTCCTCCCAGATTTAAAAACCCAATCCAAAAATGAGCATCTGAGATGAACACGCATTTCTCAGATGAAGAAATATGAACAGCAAATAAATATGTGAAAAAATGTTCAACAGCACCGGTCACTCGAGAGAATGGCTAGTATTAAGAAATCAACCAGTAACAAATGCTGGAGGGGCTGTGGGGGGAAAGGAACCCTTCTCCACTGTTGGTGGGAGTGCAGGCTGGTGCAACCACTATGGAAATTAGTGGAGAGTCCTCAAAAAAACCTAGAATTGGAGGTCCCATTTGACCAAGCTATTCCCTTTCTGGGCACCGTCTCCCCAAATGAAAAACATCATACCAGAATGATGTATGTGCACCCCTGTTTATACCAACATGGTTAATAACAGCCACATCTTGGCAACAATCTAAATGCCCATTGGCAGAGCAATGGGCCAAAAAAGATGTGGTATTTCTATATAATGGAATACTATTCAGCCATAAATCATGATAAAGTGGATATTTTTATAGGTAAATGGATGTGCCTTGAGGACATACTTCTCAGTGAAATAAACATGTCATACGTGAATAAACACCATATTGTTTCATTAGCATGATAAGAAAAAACATGTATTTTGTCCCAGAGAAAATGCCTTTAGCTAAGCAACGACTCAGGCCACACCTGCCTTCACTCTAACCCACTGCGCGCCATTTCCAGTTGACTCTCGGCTGTCTTAAGAAATGCTGGATGTGCCGTACGGTTTGGGGTTTTGCGTGTGGATATCCAGGTGCTCCAGTATATTTATTGAGGGTGCAGTCTTTTCTCCACTTAATTGCTTTTGCATCTTTGCCAGAAATCAATTGTCTGTTACGTGATATCTATTTTGGGACTTTAAATTGGTACTCTGGAGTTTGTCTACCTTGATATCAAGGCCGTTTTGTCATGATTGCCGTAACTCTGGGATCAGTCATGGGCTTGGGGAGGGTTGGAGCTCTAATTCTGTTCCTTTATCAAAGTTGTTTAGACTAATTCTGAGGCTTTTCTATTTTTCCAGAAATGTAAGAATCAAAATGTTAATCTATATGAAAAATGATGTTGGCAATTTGATAGGGGGTTGTCTTCTGATCTTTATTTTCTTCTATTCATTTTTGGTTTTGTTCTGTCTCTTATTTCTAATTTCTCAAGGACAGATATGAGGGTATTTCCACACTTTATTTTTTCTCTAATAAATGTACTTGGTGTTAAAAAAAAAAGAAGAAAAGGAATAGAAGTCAGAGCGTGGTGTCCACCTGTCTGTCTCCTTTCTGTCTGTGTTTGCCTGTCTGTCTGCATGTCTGCCTTTCCGTCTGTCTAGCTGCCTGTCTGTGCGCCTTCCTGTCTATCCGTCCATCTAAACACAGCAGGAAGGTGGTGTCAGCCTCTGTCCTGTGTCCTCCAAGAGGGAGGGCAGGTGGGAAGCCTCACTGGGAACCGAGTCATCTGTGCTGCACCTGAGCCCCAAGGTGATGGTAATCAGGGGCAGTGTCTGGGGGCTGATTTGGCCGTGGCGACACAGCCTTTGGGAAGGGCTGGAGTGACCTTGGAGACGGCAGAGAGCGCCCTGCCTCTTCCGCCTGCTCCTGGAGCTGCCAGCTCCTGCCCTTGGAGCTGAGGGCTGGGGAGAGAAGCGTTTGCTGGGAATGAAGAGGCTGAATGTGAGCGCAGGCAGGACACAGAGCCAGGAGCGAGCGCCGTTTCCACGCTGACTTCTGCTGTGGGGCGCAGGTTTGGCTGCTGAAGCTGAAAAGCCCCCGTCCGCGTGCCAGCACCGTGCACCGGTCCTTTGCGCGGCAGGCAGAGGGTGTCACCGGGCCGGGACCCAGGTGCCTCCCGGTGTGGAGAGAATCTGCTTGGTGGTGGGACAGAGCTCGAGGCAGCTCTGTGATGCCTCGGAGCTTAGGCACCGCTCGCTCCGCACCCCAAGGAGGCCCGGTGGGCTCCCAGGGGCACTGCTGCCCGCAGCCTCAGCCCTGTGGGCCGAGTGGAGTGGCACCTGGCAGCAGGTGGTAAGGACGCGGCACTCATGCTAAGCTGCGCTGTCCTCGCTCTGGGATGGTCCCACGTGGGGGCCAGCTCAGAGCTGGACGAGGCCCAGGAGATGGCCCATCAGACGTCCTTTCACAGGTGGGGACATCGGGCCAGGCTGAGAGGTGGGCCCTGTGAGAGACAGGTGAGCTGGCTTTGCCAAGTCCTCCCCGCAGGTCACCACCTGTGTCCCCAGGTCCCCAGTTCCAGCCTGCTGCCCCCTTCCATCTCGGCTATGCACACATGCAGGGCCCCTGACCCTGGGCTCAGAGCTGTGGGTCAGACAAACAGGAGGGGAAACCAGAAGACCCCACCTGTCATCTCCTAGCAGGGCGGGCACTGTCCCCTGGACTCAGAGAGAGAGGCCCCTGCTCTGTGCTGGATCTTTGAGGGCTGTGGCAGGACCGGAGGCCGCCACAAGGTGGCAGGCCCTGCCTGCTGGTTTTTGGAGAGCAGTGACTGTTTCTCAGGATTCCTGGTGGTCCCTGGGGCAGCAGGTCTGGAGAGGGGAGCAGGGAGGTGCTCCCCCCGAAGGTGCCTCGGTTCCAGCTGAGAAGGCCAAGGTCAGGTGGGAATCCGTGACTCATGAGCTCAGTGTGTAGCGGTGGGGACCTTTTCAGATTGCGGGGCAGTTCACAGCTGCCAACCTGCTGAGGACTAGAAGCTGGCAGATGAGAAAGTGGAATGGACCCGGGAGGGCAGAAAGTGTGGCTGCCACGGGGCAGATGGAGACATCCCGCATGCTCGGAGCTTCCTGGAGAGCCTGGGCAGGGAGGCACCGTGACCTCTGCCTTCCCATGACACCGAATGCCCTTTCACTGATGTCCTTCTGGAGGGGGAGCATGTCAGCTGTGGAATGAATTATCACCTCTTGGTGCAGCGCTGCTGAGGGGGAGGCCCCTGGCTGCCCAGCCGAGTGTCCCTGTGGCCTCTGGGGGCCCTGTGTCTGTGTCAGCAACCAATGGCCTGGAGTTCAGGCGGAAGCAGTCATGGGCCCGACTGTTCACCTGCTCACAGGGTGGCAGTGTTGGGGGACCCCGTGCATCTTACAGATGAGGCGAGGGACCTCAGTGTGAGAAGCTTCTGGCCCAAGGCCACGCTGTGGGAAGAGCCATGTCCAGCACCATGCACCGCAGCCTTCTCTGTGGTGTGCGTGAGGTTGGCCCAGGAGGGGCCCCACCCTGGGAGCAGCGGGAAGCTGACCCTGGGTGTCTCAGGAGTGCCTGGGCCTCAGGGCCTTGGACCTGTTCCGAGGCAGCTGCATGGACACACGGCCACCCTGGCTCGTGGGACAGGGACATGGGAAGGCTGCATGGGAGGAGGAGACAGAGGTGGGAGGAAGGTGCGAGGGAGAGAAGGGACAGAGGAGAGGCAGGGAGCGGGTGGGAGGAGGTGAAAGAGCCATCACATGTGGGGCTTGGGCCCTGGATGTCACTGTGAGGGCTTTATGTTATTAGCAACGCTGTTAAAACAGTCTCTCCTTTGCGGGGCTCAGTTTCCCTGTTGGAGGGGGCTGAGCTTGGCATTGCCCCTCTGCGGTGGTGAGGGTCACGTGTGGGAGTCCCGCTGCCCAGGCCTTTGGAGGAGGAGGGGGCCTGCGAGGGGGCCTGGTGGGCTCAGTGCTACCTCCTTGTTTTAATCAGCTGCGAGTCCCCAGTGCAGAGTGCTGAGCCCCTGGTCCCACAGTTATCTGCCATCTGTGTCCCAGTGGCCAAGGGGTGGTTAGGCTCTTTCCCTCCGCGGAGTGAAATAACTCAGTTATTTCCTAACTGTTGACCTCACCCCCCGCGGTGTTTGCAGTCAGTGCTTTGCAGATGTGAGTTTGCAGGTATTGTGCCTGCTCTGCAGCTATGTTCTCCCTTCTCCTTTGCGTCCTTCCTGTCTCTTTCTTGTGGTCCCGGGGACTGAACCCAGGGCCGCTGCACTGAGCTGTAAACATCCCCGGCCCTTTTTAATTTTGAGACGGGTTTTCACGAAGTCACCAAACTGCCCGGGCTGGGCTTGAACCGCAGTCCTGCTGCATGGGAGTACTGGGATTTCAGGCCTGCACTACCAATCCCAGGTCGCCTTTCCTTTCTTTAACAAAGCAGCATCTAAAATGTAAATGAAGTCTAACTGATCAGTTCTTTTCTCTATGAATGGATACTGCTATTTAAGGCACCCCCTGAGCCAAACAGAACACAGGGCCGCTGGCTCCCTGGGCTGAGAAGGACCCCCGGGCTGTGTTTCTGGCCCGGCAAGCAAGGTGGCACCGCGGGAGTTGCTGCCTGGCGCGAGGGCTCCGCGGCGGGCCTGTCCTGCTCTGGATGAGCCTTCTTTGGTGTCTGTAAGTTACAGAAGTTTCAGGTTTGCACACACCTTGCGGCTCACTGTTGCACATTTCTGTGTGGTGATGCGGGCTCGTTGGCTCTCTGAGGCCCCTTCACTAGGCTCCTCTTCATTTCCACGCGGAGTCTTTCTCTGTTCCCACCCAGCGCACAGGACACCTGGCGGTCACGGCTCCTCTGACAGCTCCTGGCTGTAGCACTCGGGCTCCTGGATCCTGACGACCTTGTGAGTCTGGGGGAGGGCTGGCTGGGACCTGGCCAAGGTTCTCTTCCTGCCTCGCCTGGGGCGATCGGCTCAGAGCATCTCCTGCATCCAAGGGGAGCCCAGTGCGGGTTCCTCACCTCGCAGTTGGGACGCCATTGGCGCCTCTGTGCTTTCAAGACTCTGCTGCATGCTTCCAAGGTGAGGCCTCAGCAGGCCTTCAAAGCTGAGGGCCAGGTGGCTCTGGGGTGGCAGACAGAGACAGTCGCCTTACTTGTGCAGCCGTGGCCTCTCTTCTGGCTGCTCCTGGCCCAACGGATGGAGGTGGCAGGGGCATGTAGCATGGGCTCTAGCAGCAAGAGACAGAGCGTGGGGTGGGAAGCAGACATCTATTATTTGGGCAGACAGCGCTGGCCTGTCTTCACGTGGCATCGTAGGAGGCTGCCCGTTTATCTCCTGCATCCTCACCAAGACACAGTTGATGTCTGCACCCCTCTGGCTGGTCTCCCCCAGCCCCCTTCTGTCCCCCTGCCAGTTGTGCTCCTGTTAGGGCAGGACTAGAACCTCCGGTCTCTTGTCACCATGGTGGGGGTCTCAGTTACTTTTTCTTGAGTTGAAGGGGGAAAGGTTTGCTTAGCTCATAGTGTGTATTGGTTTCAGTCTGTGGCCGGCTGGCTCCAAGGCAGGTGGCTCGACACAGGAGCATTGCAGAGGAGACACAGCCCATGGCAGGCAGAGGCAGCAAAAGCAAGCAAGCCCCTGCTGCGTGAACTAGCAGAGAGCCTCTTCCTGCCCCTTATATTGTCCCTTAGGACGGGTGACACTCACCCTCCTGCTCCTAGCATTGTGCCATGTATCAGTCACATACAAGATCCAGCCACTTGTGAAGAAGCCCCACCTACGACTGCATGAGGCTTTGGGAGGACAGTGAGACACAGCCGTAACACGGGGTCTCCGGGCTGTCACAGCAGGGACTGAAAGGAGTTCCCTGAGCAACCTCGCAAGCTGCCTGCCTGCATATCTGTGGCCAAGTAACAGCCAGGGCAAGGCCTGCTCCAGGAGGGCAGAGCCTCAGAGGACACAGAGCAGCAAGGACGGGGTGAGGGGAGAGGAAGGGAGCTTTCTCTGGGTCCCCAGACTTCTCTCCTTACCTTCGGTTAGCCAGGAGCTGGGTCCAGTCCGGCTGGGGCTCGGTGGTCGGGGGAAAAAGCTTCCCTGGACCCAGTGGATCCGCGGCTGGAGAACGCACCTGGTGGGCCGGGGAAGAGAGTTAGCCCGAGTCTAATGACACAGGAAGACGTTCCGATGTAAGGAGGAAAAGCCAGTTATAAAAGCAGGCACGTACAAGGTATATGGCAAAACAGAAATCCAGACACATTTATGATTCTACTGTCAGGTTTCAAAATATCATCTTTGGGTGGTAGTATTACAGGGCAGCTTTGATTTATTCTTTGTGCTTTTCTGTGTTTTCTAAGTTTTCTGAATTGAGCTAGTTACTAATTTTTGTAGATAATGGTTTGTGATGTCACCTGACAGTGCTCCAGAAATCCCTTCTGGTTTCACATACCCTCACCCACAGCTCGTCTCCTAGTAACACTGAGCTCCCATGCAGGGCACAGCCCTGCCACGGGGCGCTGGGAAGCCCGTGTGTGTTTGGGGGGCCGGGTGGCACTGCTTCCATCACTGCCAAGCCATGTCTTGGTGGGATGCCTGGTGACCCTCAAGGAGCCTTGAGCTCGGGAAGCTTGTGAGTGGCCTGGGAACCTAGTAGGTGACTCCCACTTGCTTCCCGACCGCCTGGGGAGCTTCCACAGGGAAGTCTCTCCCCGTGAGCTCCGAGGCTTCCCGCCTCAGCTCCCTCCGGATGCACTGCTAGCTCAGGCTGTGGAACTACTCAGCAGCAACACAGAGCCCGTGCCCTGCAGGAGGACGTCACCTCTGCAGGAGGATGTCAGGCCATCCCCGTTGCTGTCATCTGACCCCTGTTGTTTCAGTGACATCCAAGGACGGGGGCACTGGAGCTGACATCCTCAGACCTAACTACTCAAGAACAGTTTGGTTAAATTCATTAAAATAAATTCCTACGATGGAATGGTAACAGACTGGAACAATCTAGAATAATGACATGAAAAACAGCCCTTCTAAACAGGCAAAAATAAGCTGTTTGTGATACTTGAAGATCAGTATGATTCTGTCTTTTTATAAGACATATTGATAGATATGCAGAGAGAGAAACATAAAACAATGCAAACCAACATGCTAATACTGGTCTTCTGGCAGTGGGTGGTTTAAAGTGAGAAAAATCATTTTTACTTTCCTTCTTTGTGTTTTCTAAAATTCTTATGATTAAATTCCTACCCACGAGGCTCTGCAACAGGGAAAGCAGTAAATGTCAGGGTGTGATCCCTGAGCGGTGGGAGCTCAGCCCTAGACTTGGGGAGCCGCCTCCTCCAGCCTGAGCCTGGGCCCAGAGCTGGTGGGTTGGGGCTGGAGCCCCCGTCTCCCTCTGTCTCCTGACGGCCCCTCCGCGGCTGCCCTGGCGTCCCCACACCATACCTGCAGGCTGCTGGCCTCTGCTGCCCACCAGGCTTCGAATTCTCTCTGCAGCTTGACCTTGGCTTTGTCCATGAGCAGCTGCAGGTGCTCGATCTCCACCTTCAGGGCTTTGAGGCGTGTGAACATTGTTTTGTACCTGCAGCGGGATCAGAGAAGAGGTAGTGCCTGCCATCTTGTGGGTCAGTACCCAGAAGCGGGGCTGTAAATACGTGGGGTTCTTTTTGGCTGAGCAGCCAGGCAGGGCCGCCCAGGCACCAAGGGCCAAGGCCAGATGTGCCCCAGGCTCGGCCGAGCGAGGCATGTTTATCCAGGGGCTCCATGAGATGGAGACAATATGAGCCCCCTTTCCCTGAGTGCTTAGTTGGTCAGGCCGGGACCCTGACTCCCTCGCTTCTCTTGGCAGTGAAGGAGACAGGACCATTCTCACCTCCCTAGCATGGATTCAGACCCTGGCCAGGGACTCTGTACCCAGCAATTGGAGACCGGATCTGAACCTGCTGTGGGGTCACGTTCCTTGGTCATCTTCATGATGAGAACCCAAAGTTAAGATGGGGTCATTTCGTTTTGAGAGAGGGTCGGGATCAGTATGTTGCCCATTCGGACCCTGCACCTCTGGGATCATGCATGGGGCTGGGGTTTAGGCAGAGGCAGCGTTTCCATGATACTCAGGAGGGGACTTGTGGTGTCCCCAGAACCTCTCCACAGTGCAGAGCTGGCAGACCCGCACTGCGCGGATAGATGCCCAAATGAAAAGCAAAGCGTGCCCGGGGTGCTGGGGGCATTCTGCAAAGCCACCTGCTCACAGCTCCTCACTCTGTAGCTAGAGTCGTGCCCTGGGCCCCTACGTGACCGTGTGCAGGTCCCATGTTCCCACGGCTCAGGCTGGGGGAAGCGCGAAGGCTGGGGTCGCGCTCTCCGCCTCCTCCAGGTGGCGGCAGCGCGCAAGGCTGGCCGCTCCGAGCCTGCGCGCGCGGGGTTGGGGGATTGGGCTCTGCACCCCGGGCCCCTGCGAGGCCCTGCCAGAAGGCAGTTCCCCTTTTTCCTGCTGTTTCAGGCCGGCCTGCGGGACCCACTTCCCCTCGGAGTCCCCGCCCTGAAGGCTCCAGGGGGCCGGCTATGCGGGGCGGGTAAGAGGGGCACCTCCTCTTCTCCTCCTCCAGCTGCAGCCGGAGCTGCTCCTCCTGTGGGTCTGGCCCCCGCGACGCGGTGCTGTTTTCCGAGAGTCCTGCCGAGGGAAGCAGAGGGAGGTGCGGCTTTAGGGCGGAGGGCAGCGTGGAGGCGCACCCCCGACGAGGCGGGCACCTTCGGGGGCCTCTGGGTGGCAGCACCTCGTCCTCTGCCCTGTCTTCGCCCCACCTCTCCCCTTCGCCTGACCCCAGTCACTCATTTTCTGCCAGTCCCAGCGGTGATGTCGCCCTCCTCTGGGAAGAGGGCTCTTTGCAGACCAAGACGTTAGCTCCCAAGCACCCCACGTCCTTTTGGGAAGCCAGGAGTTTTTGGCCTCCTGTGCCCCACGTCGTTTGCTTCCTCTAAGCTCTGGTTCGCCAGGCTGATCAGCCCAGGCCACATATCCAGGCCCAGACCAAGCCTCGGTCACAGGGTGGGTTACCCGGCAGTGACCAGCTGGTGGCCGCATCCTGGGTCACCCAGGAAGGTAGCCAGTGGATGCGGCTGGGCCTGTGGAACCATGTGCTCACCCTGTGTGCGAGCTCTGCCGGTCCCTGTACCCTGTGGCTTTTGCACTTTTCAGCTTGCTGGCACATCTGCCAAGTCCCAGCACCCTGCTTTTCACTCCATGGAGGGAGGGCCGAATGAGTCCTCCCTGCTCCGGTTCCCAGGGATTTATCTGCCCAACTCATGCGGCTACCTCTAGGGAAGACCTGCAGCCACAGCCTGGCTTGTTTGGTTGCATTTAAAAATGGATTGTGTGGATTTAGAAAATTTCTTCTAGCACCTTCCCGGCAAGTGGTCATCTGCTTTCTGCTCAAATACTTCCCAGGATGGGCGCTCACTACTTTGTGGGACAGTGCGTTTCCCTGTGGACAGCTCTATTCCAGCTGAGACCCTTCCCACTAAGTTCTCTTCTGCTGCTAGAGGCACCATAGCTCTGTTTCTTAATTTGATGGTCCTTTCAATATAGGAAGAAAACAACCACAAAGCACCACCTGTCTGGAGCTTGGCTCCCAGGCTGCTGGTATGGTTGATACATTGTGTTAACTAAGAGACTCAGCCCAGAGCCCAGGTTCTTTGCAAATATCCTCAGTGCTATACCCACCCTGGAGAGCTTGTGTGTGTGTGTGTGTGTGTGTGTGTGTGTGTGTGTGTGTGTGGCCTGTGTACAATAAAAGGGAGGAGAAGAGGCTTGCTCTGCCCCCTTTTGCTCTGGCTGCTGCCTGAGGTGTTGCCCCGATGCCAGGCCATCCTGCCTTGGAACCAGCTGGTAATGGCCTGAAACCTCCTCAAACAGTGAGCGAAATAAACCTTTCCTTCCTTCATTTTGGGTGTTGGGCGTTTTGTCCCAGCAAGGAGAGAAAAGTAACCAAGACACCAGCTCTGGCCACCTACTTGTCTGAGGTGCCAGTGACCTGGTTACTTTCTAGTTATCTTCACCTTAAAAGCTTGGACCTGGACCTCATATTCCACATACCTCTGAGAGGTGCTGGGTGGGGACAGACTCCTCTTAGCTTTTAGAGATTTAAATTCTGTATTTCTACAGCAAGTGAATAACAAAAACACTGGTTATTTACTGTGCACCTTCTATAAACAGGGTCAGGGCTAGGTCCTGTTATCTTCTTGCTATCCTCAAAGTACCTCTCGGGGAAGGTACTGACAGCTCACTGTAGTGGGATTTGTAGTCTGCAGTAAGCCATTATCCCATGGTCACACTAAGTGGCTACTAAGTGCTACTAAGTGGCAGGGCTGGGGGTGGTGCTCAGTGTTTACACCAGCAGCACCTCTCACCTGTTAAGCAGTGGTCAGTTTAAAAACCTTCATGCTTCTTGATAAGTGGCTGCCCGGATGCCTCCCATTCTAGTGGGACTGTCCTGACCCCAGGGGTGACGCTGCACGGTACTGGGGTGCAGCCTGCTAAGGGGGCCATGACCCGTAGTCTTCCCCTTTGGCAGTCACTGATCTTTGAGCTGTGCCTTGCAGGTCCCTAACTCATCACTAACTACGCTGATGGATCGGGATTCTGCCTGTGTCTCCCGTGGACCAGTTAACCTGTCTGAGCAAGGGTCTTACTTCATCAGCTAAGCAAGGGACACAGAGCTTGCAGGCTTCCCGGCTGATGACCACAGTGGCGTCAAGCTGGTGGAGCTGACTGCCGGTGCATGCACCCACAGCCCCCACAGGATACCCAGAGGGTGGGGACAGGGGTCCATCTGTTCTTGGACTCCCAGGCCTTGCTCGGATGCTCCCTGCCATGAGTTCTGCCTCTGAGGAAAGCCATGCACAGCACGCTGGAGGTGGTGTCTTAGCATCAGACTAATGTCGGCTGGGCTTTAAATGGACAGAATATTTCGTTTCCTAAAGTTTCAGAAATGGGTGCATCCATCTTCCAGCCTGCTTTAAAAAAAAAAAAAAGAAACATTCCAGCCGAGCTGTGAATGTTTTCACCCTTCTGGAGCCCGAGCCAAGGGCACTCCTGGGAAGATCAGGGAGCCCTGCTCTGGGCATCTGCTTCAGGGAGGGGAGGAGGGCTCTGCACTCCACAGCTGCCCAGTGTCATCATGTCAGTGTCATGGAAGTCCCTGCCTCGCCCCTGGCTGGAGTCATTTCCAGGTGTGCACTGCAGAGTCCGTGGCAGATGACGACCTGGTGGCAGGGGCCCTGGAAGTGTGTGGACCCTAGGGAGCCTGAAAGGGTGGTTACAAGAATGGGTAGGCCACGTCGGGGACTGTGTGTGTGTGGCCAGGTCCCAGGCGCTGGGCACCACAGTGTCCTCCTCACCAGGCCACGACAGGCCTTGTCCCCTCTGCATCATGGACAGGCACAGGGACAGGTGGCCTGTGCCCTGCCACAGAGCTGCCAGCCAGCAGGGCCAGGCTTTGAGCCCAGGTGTAGGCGCCCACTCACTTAGCAAATGTTCACTGTGCAGTACAAAGGAGGTGCCTGCCCCCATCTCTGGAGGAGCCTGGTGGGAAAGACAGACGCTAAACCACCACCACCACCAACAGCAAAAAAGAGGGGCTTGAAAGGGGCCATGATGAAGATGAAGCCGGTTGCAAATGTAGAGGTAGGGTGCAGTGTTGCCATGGTGGGTGCCCCATAGGGGCTGGGCTCCAGAGATCAGGGAACAGACTAGACAGTGGCAGGTGCAAAGGGCCTGCGGCAGGAGCTGCTTGGTTAGTAACAGTGAGAGGTACAGTGCGTCTGAGTGGCTATAAGGGAGCCAAGGACACCAAGGACCCTGAGGCCATAGCCCAGAGGTCCTGGTGGCAGTGCTAAGCACTCTGACCTTGACAGCATTGAGAGGCTGCAGGGTGGTGAGGAGAGGAACTGCTGACCTATTCCTTTGTGGCTAAGTCCAGCAGTTTTCTGCTGCCCGGGGCAAAGCTGCTCGAGAAGGAGGAACAGGCGCTGTGCGCTGGCGCCAGGGGCACTGCAAGCCTATTGAAAGGATCGGGGAAAGAGGCTGGGGCCAGGGACTCTGGGCAGCCAGAATGAGGCCATGACATCCCTCCGAGACAGGCGAGCAGCTGCCATGGCAACCCCGTGGCTGCTCCTGGAACGTGGCTTCCTCTGCAGGGGGACAGGGCTGGGTACTCCAAGGAAAGCAGACCAAAGTGACTGAGTACAAAGAAGGAGGGAGGGTGAGAGGCCAGGTGGACTCTGTAGGTCTCTGTCCCCCGGGGCGCTGGCCAGGGACAGTCCCTCTGGTCACCCCCAGGAGGCCCAGAGAGCCTTCCTTACGAGGCAGAATTCTAGCCAGGACCGCAGCCCTGGGGGCAGAGGCCCGAGAGATCTGTGAGGTCACACTGCTGGCTCCAAAGTGACACAAAGGCAGGAGAAAAGGGCTTCGTTTCGTTCCAGTGGCTGCAGATCTGAAGGTCACACAAGGAGGAAGCCCGAGCTGTCAAGCAGTGGCAGAAGTCTCAGGCCCGCAGGAAGCAGGTGGTGGGCTGACCTCAGCGCTGGGGACCAGCGGCACGGGGACAAGAGGGACTCTGGCTGGGAAGGTCAGCGGAGATGCAGCCCCCTCCCGCTGCCCACGATGCCAGTGGACAGGTCCCTTGCTCCTCTTCCACTGCCCCGTGCCCTCCCTCTTCCAGTTGTCCCGCCCTCTAAATGTGCGCCATCTAATTTCTTTGGTTCAATGGTTCTCAATGAGGGGCGCACATCAGGGTTTCTTATGGAGCTTGTAAGAATGCAGAGACAGTGGGCTGCCCCCTAATCCACCCCATTAGGATCCCCTGCAGACCCTGAGGCCTCCCCTTGCTGCTAATTGCTTGAGGCTTTGAGCCCCTTTCCTGCCCGGTTCTCCATGCAGGAGTTCCCGGGGCTGCGGATCCGCAGAGCTTCGGAGCGGATGGTGCTTGGGAGTGCACACGTCCCCAGGGCCCCTGCCCATCCTCTGGATTTTTGGGGGCACTGTGATCAGGGCTCTAGGAGCTCGAGGTTTGCAGAAAGGCATGTGGCCTCTGTGAGGCTGAAGGGCCTGCACGTGGCCCTTGAGGTGCTTGATGGAGCTGAGCAGTGGGTTCCGCAGAGGTGGCAGAGCTTTATGGGGGCCGGTGCTTCATACGTGCAACCTCACGTGGTCTTCAGACTCCTGCTCCAGGCTGGAAGGCGTCCAGGATCGAGTCGCTGGGAAGCACGGCTGGGTCAAGAACCTTGAAGCTGGTGCCTTTCTTACTGTCAGCGATGCTAGTAATGAAGGCCACCATGGGCAGCTGCCTCAAGTCCACAGTGCTTATCCTCAGCATTGGAAGGTCATGTTCTTTCCACCACTGTCTTTCAGATCTGCAGCTGGGGCTTTCCTGGGTGCTGGCCTGTGGGGACTGCCCTTTACTACCCAAATGTTCCTCTGGACATTTGCAACTCGCCTGCTGAGTGTGGGCAGCTGTTGGCCATGGGATACTCAGAACCAGCCTGCCCGTCAACTTGGCTGTATGATGGATGCTCATGGAGGCAATACTGAAATTCCAACCACATCCCAAATGAACAGGGCCCTGTGGGCTTCCGTAGAGCCAAGTTCATGGGTCCACCATGGCTGCCCTTCGGCCGGTGGGAGGAGATAGCTGTTATGTGGCTTCACCATGGCAGGCGAGACATCAGAGCTCGGAGGTGCCCCTACTGGTCACCTCAGCTATCCAACTAGTGATTCATTTGCTCAGTACCCACTCTGGGCCACCTTGGGCTGCAGCGTCTCAGGGAACCATAGGTCACTCAGCCTCTCCTTGCTTGAGAAGTTAGTGTCTCTCTTGCAGAGATTGACAGATTATCACAGTGGGCAGCAGCTGAGGGCAAGATTCCAGCTGCCCAATCACAGGATCTCCTGTGTGATGGCTCAAATTTATTGTCCACTGGAGCTGTCACGCGATGATGGGTGCTCAGCACCCCATCCATCTCTGTGTGGGTTCTGGGCAACCCCTCGGCTGCCCGTGGCATGCCTGGATGACATACGGCTGTGTCCGATCGTTACTGGGGTGCACTTGTCCCACCGCCACAGGGCCCACACTTGCTGCCATCCCATTCCTTGGGGCAGAGGGAAGCACTGGGCGTGCTGCAGTGTGGTCAGAACCACGCTGTCCCTGATCTGCAGAGCAAATGCAGGCCCAGGTAGCTGTGGGCCGTCCTGTTTCCCCCAGTGTGACTCCTCTCCATCTGAGCCACCCTGGGCCTCCCTGCCCACGTTGGCACCAGCGCTTGCTGTGTGTTCCCTCTGGGGTTCCCTGTGGAGGACAGAGAATGCACGGCCAGAGGGTTGGCACACACAGGGGCCACCCAGCAGTCTTGGAGTGTGTTCCATGCATGGGAAGGACATCATGGCCCATGATGTCTTGCTTGGGTGTGGCTTCATGGTCACCTCTGCTGAGATGGGGCTCTTGTCACACCTCTACAGTCCTTCCTGCTGGGTGTGCAGTCTGTATTTTTCCTGTTGGAGCCACTCGGAACCTGGCATGGTGATGGTGGCTGTGACCTCCAAGACCTCCTTCTTTTGCAGGCTCCCACCTCAGGGGCTGCCACCAGCTTCCCAGCCCACCGTGACCTCTCCCTCTCTGTGGGACCTGCTCGAGGTTCTGGGGCAGGGTTCCCGTCATGATCTGGTATCCTGCAGTTTGCCCTCCTGTCACTTTGGCCTTTCTGACCTGCGGTGACCTCGTGCCTCGGTCTCTGTGGCTTTCCAGAAAGAACTTGGTAGGAACCCCTGCACCCCTAGAGCCCCAGAGCTTTACTGAACCGGGCGCAGGCAGCGAGGCCTGTTCTCAGGCACACAGCTCTCAGTTCAGTCAGTTCCCTGAACTGGTTTACTTGGGAAATTTTGGGACTTTTGGGACCTGAGGACTCTAAACAAAGCTGTCTCTCTCTCCTTCTGGAATGTGTGGCCATCAATAGCCAATTTGCAAATCAGCCTTTTTGTTTGGCACTAATGTGTCACACACTGGAGTCAAAGTGAGCTGTGAGTCCACACAGGAGACCAGGGCAGCTCAGAAGTGGGGAGAGCTGGCCAGAGCACCACAAACCACAGCTGCTCACATCGCCCGCCCGGTGGGTGGGTGAGTGTTGGCTAGCAGGTCTGAGAGGGGGCTCCCACGATTTGTCCTGGGTGTGAACACACCCTGTCAGCTCTCATGAGCCGGGTGAGCCTGCCTGGGTGCATCACTAGGTCCTCCAGCACACCAGCCGAGACTGAGGGCCTCTTGAAAGATGGGAACGTTTGCTTTTTGTGCTGTCAAGGACTGAGCTCAGGGGCATCGGGCTGAGCTATGTCCCCAGCCTGGGGTTTTGACACCAGTTTTTGCCAAGTTGCTAAATTAACCAGGCTGGGGTTTAAGTCTGCTGTCCTGCCTCAGCCTCCTGGTGTGCTGGGATTACAGGCTCTAAGATCATTGTTAACAGGGTAACCTGGCGGGGAGTGGGATGTGGGGAGTAAGAATTCTGGACGTGGACCATGGACCTCAGGAACCTGGGCTATCTGAATGACGAACCCTTCACACCTCTGAACCGCCCTCTCCTGCCCCCTCCTCTCCTTTCCTCCACTCCCTGCTGCTCCCACCCTACAGGCTGCCTGGGGAGTCGTGGCCTTCCAATCTTCTCCATCTGCTCTGCTCAGCCTTCGAGGAGCATGAGGAGCACCCAGAGGGAAGGAGAAGGGAAGCCAGACATTTTGCTCCCGGACATCTCTGTGGGGGCCCGAGTAGGTCACATGGCTTGAGGCCCCCCCATCCGATGGCCGGGTGGTGCTTCCTGTTACCACCCCTGCGGTGCCGTGCCCTTCATGACACCTCTCTCAGCGCTCCTCCCTGCTGGGTCCCCTGCCTGGCCCCCCAAAGTGAGCTCCCCCGGCTGACCGCATGCACCCTGCTGACCCGACCCACGCAGGCGCAGAGTGGTAGCGCCTGTCTGAGTAACCTGCGTGTCCCAGAGACCTCTAGAGACCCATGAAAGGGTCCCAGTGGGGAAATGTCAGCCGTGGGCACCGTCAGGTCCAGAGGGCCCCAAACCTGCCACTGCAGCAGGGCTCAAAGGCGAGGTGAGGTGGGCTGCTGACCTCCTCCTGCCCTCTTCCATCTCCTTGGGAAGCCAGACCTCTAAAGGCTAAGGGGCAACTCAGGGAGTGGTGACTGTATTTTTCCCTCATGACAGCTGGCTTTAGCTGGAGTAAGGGACAGAAGTCTTATCTCTGAGTACAATTTGAGTTATTAAGGCTGCAGTTATAATCTAAAGGATTTTTTGTAGTAACAGTGAAGGGCCCACATGGTTATGGGGCTGCCCAGCTTGCAACTGGGTAGAGGAGGACCTGACCCCGTGGGGATGGATTTAGTTATATTTTTTGAGACTGGGTCCGGCCAGGTAGACCAGGCTGGCCTTGAACTCATGCCGACCCCCCTGCCTCAGCCTGTTGAGTGAGTGCTGGGCTGACAGGCCCTAGGGGATTTAAAGGGGACGTGGGAAAAACAGCTAAAAAGCTTGGTGAGCCCCCTGCACCACCCACCAGGGGACCGCGCTCAGGGCAACTAAGCCCCCCTCTAAGCCCCCCTCAGAGCCGGGCTCTCCGGGTTGGGAGCCTTTGGGTTGTCTGGGTTTTGCTTGTTTGACTGCTCCGTGACACTCAGTTACATGACTAGGGTGGCTGGGGTCAGGGTTTGTGTGTCTCCATCCTCAGCGGTCAGTGCTGGATCATCCCCAGTAGGTGTTCAGAGGCGCGGGTTGCACAGCTCCGGTCTCTTGCTCCTTTCCTCTTCCTCCCTCTCCCCGCAGCTCTGCCCTCAGGGGTCCCCCCACCATCGGGGGTTTCACAGACTCCTGGCTTCTGCAGCAGATTCTCAGGGTTTCCCCAACAGACATGGACACTTGCAAAACCCCGCTCCACGCTCCATGCACAGCGCAGCCATCAGCGGCGCCTGCGCAGGAGGAAGCCCGCTTGCCTGCGCTGATCGCCCCAGCCCCGCTCCTCGCCAGCTCCCTGGAGGAGGGTGGGGGAGGGGGAACCCACTGGCTCTGCGGGCCGCATGCGCAGAAGGTTCCTAGGAAACACCAGAGGCTTTCCGGGGCCTAGATTTACCAAGCACAAATGGGGATTTTTTAAATGCATTCTAAACTCGAAGATGCAGTGAGGAGGCTAGAATCTGGCCTACTGTATGTGTGGGTGGATGCCTAATTCATGCAGATTAGCACGTGTGACTTCTGTGTATTTGCAGGATGGAAAAATGGGATTAGTGAGTGGTAAGACCAGTCCCAAGGGACAGACAGCCCTTTCCTTGGCTCCATGGTCCTTCTGCCATCTCTCTCCCCTCTCTTTCTTTCCTTCTGCCTTTTCCTCCTCTTCCCTCTTCTCTTATCTCCTCTTCTTGCCTCTTTTCCTTTTCTTCCTCTTCCTCCTTTGAGAGAGCAGTTGCTATATAGTTCAGGCTGGCCTTGAACTCGCAGCAATCCTCCTGCCTCAGCCTCCCAGTGTTGGGATTATAGGCGTGACATGCCTGACTGGTGTTTCTTTTTTTTCTTCTTCTTTTTGGCACCGGGGATTGAACACATGACCTTGCACTTGCCAGGCAGGTGCTTGTGCCACTGAGCTAAATCCCCAGCCCCTGACTGGTGTTTCTGCAGGGAAGATCTGTCAGTGATGCCCATGGTGTGCAGTCCAGGTTAGCAGGATGTGGACTGTGGTGATTGCACTGGCTTTGCCCAGAGCCAGGGTCTGCTCCGTGGGGGAGGGGCTGTGCCCACCGCCTGGGTTTATTCCGTCCAGAGCCAGAGCTCACAGTGTTGGCTGAGCATCTGCTCTGCCTGTGACTTTGTCTCGGGTCACATTCTTATCCAGCCAGAGACTCAGACAAGCTCCACTGCGCAGATCCTCCCCTGCCTTTCATGAGTGAGGAAAGGAAGTTCAGGAAGGTTACAGGTCAAGGTCATAGGACTACATAAGGGGAGTCATGGTACAGGCTGAGCTCTTCTGGTTGTGAGGTGCTATGGTTAAATTTTTGTGTCAGCCTGACGGGGTACCCTGACGGCTGGAGAAATGCAATTCCTATGTGTTTCCCAGAGGATGTTTCTGGAAGGAACCAGAGGGTGGATTAGCAGAAGGGAGGACCCGCCCGCTCCCGTTGTGGATGGGAATCATCATCAGATCCTTGAGGGTCTGCGCCCGACAGCCCAGTGCAGAAGGGCAGATCTGCTCTTGCTTCTGCAGCTGGCGCAGGCTCTGCTCCTGCCCGCTTCCGGTTCGCAGATGAGGACTTCCACAGGGCTGCCCGAGTCTCAGACCTTCCGGTCTGCACTGGGACCACACGCAGGCCTCTTGGGGCCCAGCCGGCAGGCGGCAGACTGGAGCCCTCTCTGCCTGCTTCGCTGCGGAGTCCCACTAGATCCTCATAGCGCTCTGTCCATGTTGACCTTTGTCCTGTGGGCGCATGGCATGGGTGAGCCCCGCCTGCTGCACCATGTGAGGACCCCTCTCCTGCTCCAGGTGGTATCAGGGCTGGCACAGCCTCCTCTCCTGAGGCGTCTGGAAGGACCCAAGTGGATTCCTCTGCTGTCCCTTGGCCTGCACTTGCACCTGAGAGCCTGGCTGGGCACCTCGTCCCTGAGGCCGTGTTCACAGGCAGCTGTGGGCCTGAGCGGATTCAAGAGGCCACCGCCACAGGCCCCAGATGGCTACCGGAACTCTTCTGGAGCCCAGAGACGGCATCTCATTCCTGTGGGGACGCTGCTTCTGCCCTGGTCCACACTTCCGTCATTCGTGTCTGAGAGGACAAGGACTCCTCTCGTCCATTCAGGTCCTCATTGGTCGGTCTCCTCACGCGATTGGGTGTGCTGCCTGTGCGTCCCGAGGATGTCTGCCTTCTCAGCAGTGACACTGACTGTGGCACTTGGGGGTTGGGGAGGGTTGGACGGTCTTGTGCTCATTCAACAAGCGATCTGAGTGTCAGGTACGTCTCAGGAATGCTGGGCTGGCACTGGCTCCAACCACCCCATTTTACAGATCCCTGGAGCTGCCCGCCCACCTGTATGGCAGAAACATGCCTCCTGAGAGCTCAGAGATTCAGTCAGTGGGCGCCCATGAGGGGCCACTGGCTGGGCTTGGAGCTGGGGACTCCTCTGTCCTCTGGGTAGTGTGCGTGTGGGGACGTGGGATTGAATGCTGACCATTTAGAGGCCCACGCAGTGCTGTGGGGCCCAGGGGGAGCTGAGGTGGCTCTGGGGAAAGGAGGCTGGGCTAAACCCCCCAGGTCTGTGGGGAGGAAGAGGTGAGAGAATACAGGCAGCCGAGAGGCACTAAGACAGAACCTGTTCTGGTTTGAACCAGGTGGGCGAAACTCCAGGGGTCCTGCCAGCACGCCCCATCGTGGTCTCCAGGGCCCTGCAGGCCCCAGGGTCCCACAGAGCTGGTCTGGCGCAGGTCCCCACGGTCTGGGGAGGACGTGGGTGACAGTCTGGCCTGCAGCTGTCTGCAGAGTCTTGTCTCCGGGTGATCTCACCTAATGAGTGGGGGAGAGTTGTGAAGAGCAGCAGCCGCCACCAGGGGGCGCTGCAGGAGTTCCGTCTGCAGAGGCGCAGACAGGAGCCCAGTGCTGAAGCCCAGGCCAGCTCCCAGAGGCCAGCTCTCTGGACTCTTTCAGCCCTCAATAAGGCCCCTGCTGGAGAATTTTGGGGTCACTGCCCAATTTCAGGGGCGGGAATGCACAGCTGGGTCTCCCCAAACCCCACTGGGCACAGAGGTAACAGTGTTTCCGTTAGGGGGCTGTTTTTGTGGGGAGGCCTTTGCTCCGAGGTTAGCAAAGAGGCGGAGCCCCCGAGGCAGTGATGGGGAGACCCTGGGCGCCCTTGGAGCTGCCGGTCCTATGCGTGCTGTTGTCCTCTTCTCATTCATCGGTCACCCCTGCCCAGCCACAGGAGCGGACCCTGGGGTCGGAGGCTTTTGCGCTGGCGATGGGTCCAGGGGTCAGTGCAGGAATACAGAGCTGCTTTCCGACTTGCTCCTCAGGGGTGGTGACAGTCCCCTCCTCCCTGACAGGAGCGCAACAGCGGATGGGCCCACGTACCCCAGAGGCCCGGCATGCTGTGTGCGCTGGGTGGTCCACGTGGGCTTCCGGGCCAGTGCCAGGTCTGGCCCAGGAGGAGGTGAGTGCTCTCCTGGCCCAGGCCGGAAGTATGTGCACCCAGGGGAGGAGGCGGACACGGTGCCAGTGCAGGTGGCCTGGGGCGCTGCACATTGTGTCCGGGGCAGTCAGTTGGGCAGTGCCAGAATCATCCTCTTGCCTCAGCTGCTGGTGAGGTGAAGCTCAGGTCCTGGGCTCACAGAGAGCTGGCTTGGCCCATCGGGTGAGCCTGTCCCCCAGCTGCCTCCCACCAGCACCCCAGAGCTGCTCTTCACCGACACACCCCCTCCACCCCCCTCCACTCCCCTCTACCTCCCTCCACTCACTCCCTGACATATATCACATACGCGCACAGACATACCACAGACACACCACGTGTGTCTACCACACACAGCACACACAGATCATCCCCAAACCACGCCCCAGCTACTACACTGTCTTCTCTAAGAGAAGGTCCGAGCCCCAGGGGCCACTCCTTGTGGTCCACTCCCAAGCCTGACGACCTGTCCCTCTCTCCCCACATGTCCTCGCCTAATGGGCCGTGGGATGCCGTTTAACTTTTAACAAGTGCTTGTTAGAGCTTTGCTTGTGAAGGGAACAAGACCCCGTCACTGACTGCAGAGAGAGAGGGAGACCAAGACCACGGCCGCCCAGCTGGACTGGACTCCCCCACTGTATGTGTCCTGCTCCATGAACCATGGGAGAGTAGGCCTGCAGCGTCTTTTCTTGGCCGCGTCCGGTGAGCTCTGCTTGAAGCCTGGCCTCCAGCTCTCCAGAAAGGCCGAAATGAGAATCACCTTGCTGGACACCATCCTGGTGTCTTCATAAAACTTCAGGTAAAAGACGTCACTCATGGTGTCGCTCAGTGTCCTTTATACAAGGATCCACACCATAAATTCTGGCCTGCAGGAAGAAATTCTGTTTCTGCAGATAAATTAGTTAGTATGCTTCCTGCCATCAGAAATTGGAAACTGTAACTGTGGGGGTCTCTCTCTCTCTGTTTCTCTCTCTGTCTCACTGTCTCTGTCTCTCTCTCTCGCTCTCTCGCTCTGCGGCTAGACAAGGGCAAACCGAATTTATGGCCTGTGTCTGTAATTTGCTCAGCTGTGGGGTCCAGGAGCACTTACTCCTTCTGCTTTTAAACGGACTCGCTTTATTTTATGTTCAAAGGTCTCATTGTGCTCGTGCGGGACAAGTGAGCCGGGAGCCGCCTGGGACGCATTCCTTTGCCCATTGACTTGGCCTATTTATCGCTTGCGCTGGCCACTGGGGCTCTGGAGACCAAGCCGGCTGCACCTGGCTTTCCAGGGGAGCACGGTGGGGGCGTCAGTGTGGGGAGCGTCTTGGGAAGGAATCCTCACCCCACAGGGCCAGGGCCGGGCAGTGCCCGGGTCCCGAGGAGCATGGCGCGGGCCAGGGGTTCCGGGAAGGTGGCATGGTGGAGGGTTTGAATGGCCTGGGCTCTGTGGGAAGCGGGAGGCTGCTTGTTGAGGTCTGGAATTTGAGGCTGGTGTTATCTGGGTGTGTGTCTGTCCTCTCATTCTGGTTAGACTGCAGGCTCTGAGGGCAGACCCTGCACCAAGGCCCCCGTGTGGACTCCAAACACCAGGCAGAGCAGAGCAGTGGCTGCATGCAGGCCGAACAAGGCCAGGCGGGGCTCCTGCACCCTCCGGGCTTAGCAGCAGAGTGAGGAGAACAGTGGCTTCTTCATGGGGACGTGCAAGCCTGGAGAAGAAAATGCACGCAGAGAGCTTTTAGTCCCGCCTGGCCCGTGGTTAAGACAGTCTGGAAGCGTTTGTTGATGGCCTCGGCGGGATCCCGTGTGGGCACAGCACAGCAGCACGAACACAGTGACTGCAGCGCCACAGCGTGGCTGTTGGTTCCTCCTGGCGCCTAGTTACAAAGAACCGTTCTGTGATTTCCCGGGCAGTGTGGGCGTTGGTCCTCCAGGTGCATCGGTGCCTTCTGCTTGGGGAAGATGCGCCTTGAACTGGTCACACAGGGTCTATTACAGGGTGACCCCGGCGCTGACTGTCACCCCCGGGGAGCTCAGGGATCCCCTCCTGCTCCTCCGGCCCCACTCCTGTCTTCGTTTGTTTTCCTGTCTGCTGGTTTTTAAAAGCACCCAGGCTCCGTGTCCTCAGGTACTGCGGGCAGCTGGTAAGTGGGGAAAGAGCCGCGATCTAGATGTTCAGGCAGGAAGGGGAAGTCCCTGTGACACACACGCACACACACACACACACACACACACACACGCACATACACCCCATACCAGCGTGGAAAGGGGTGCTGTGTGCCAGTGGCAAATGTCCAACGGCTACTCTCTGAACACGGAAGTCTGGATTTGTAACCTTTGCCCGTTTCCGGGGTGCGCATTCCCCCACCGGGGCTGATGGGGAGCTCTGGGTGTGCCGGCGCTGGGCCTGGGGAAGGGGCGCACAGCACGTACCATGCCACGTCCTACCCTGCAGCTGTGGAGGACGCCGCCAACTCCCCGCATATGGGTAACAGTGAAATGCAGCAAATTAAGTGGAAGTGGTGAATGTGGAGTATTTGTTACCATTCTTTAAAAAAAATAAAACTTACACACGAGCTTATGTAATTAGACCTTCCATAACAACCGTGTTTAACCGAGGCTCCCTAAATTCCCGGAATGTTCAGTCAGCTCTTCTGCTGTGGGACCCCTGCGAGTGGCTCCCGGCACCAAGTCACTGCCCTCTTCTGCTTCTGTCACCCCTGCTCCCCTGCCCCTCTGGGGTGTGGGGTGGATGCTGTATGGATTTCCTCAGGCACACGCTGCTGTACACAGAGATGTGTTCTATGGAAACAGGTGGCTGCCTCTCCTGCCGGGACCCCAGCATCTTCTTCACCCCTCCTAGATGGAGACTTAGGGACACTAGGTGGGGTGAAAGAGATCGAGTGACAGGGAGGACACTTAAAGTGGAGGGCAGTGGAGAGGAGAGGACACAGACAGGGGACAGAACACAGAGGGGAAAGGCGGGCGTGGCAAGACACGGAAGCGGGGTCACTCCTGGCCGCTCTCTGTTCCTGCCTCTGAAGCCCGGTGGCAGAGCCAGGCTGTCCCAGAAGGCCACGCCACATGGGTCTTGCTGGGTGCCCTGTCCCAACTCCAGCCCCTCTGCCAGAAGCAGGGTGACAGAGGGGCAGGAGACCACTCCACAAACAAACCTTCCAAAGCACAGAGGGGTCCTCCCCCATCTGCACAGTGTACCAGGGACACAGGGGCCCTAGTGGCCCCAGAGCCCACCAGCCCACCTCCCAGGGTGCTGCAGGGGAGACAACCTGGCAATTAACCCGCAAATGGCAGCTGGGAGACGTTAACACTTGGTTTCTAACTGGGATGCAGCCTGCTTTTAAAATAAATAGTGTTTCAGATGCTCTCAACAGCCTTCCAGCCCCAGGGCCTGCCTTTGACGTGCGCTGATTGCTTCAGGCACAGGAGACGCGGACCCTCCTCCTGCCAGTGCCGTGCCAGGGCCCACGCTGACTCTGAAGAGGCCCAGGAGGGAGACGAGTGGAGGGATTATTCAGATGGGGACTGGTGACGGAGAACACGCTGCCTCTCTTCAACAGACCAGGGAACGTTCATTCCCCAGGGCTAAGGGAATGAACCGGATGGGGCAGAGCCGGGTGGGTAGGGAGACACCCCCTGCCTGAATGCTGGGCCACGCCGGCCAGGTCCAAGGAAATGGTCCTTGGCACTGAGCAGCACTTTTCACATCAGGGAGCTGGGGTGCCTGGGGGAGTCCTCAGGGATAACTCGACCCCTGATGACCTGCCCAGGGAGTACGGGGCCAGACTTGGCGGCCCCAAAGGCACCGGGCACTGAGTCACCTGAGAACGTGTGCCAAGCCCGGCCTAGAAAGGCACGCTCATCTGACGCCTTAGTCCCAGGCCAGGGTTGCTGTTGCTGAAAGTCAACAATGCGCCCTCCTCCACCTGCCGGGGCCTCCCCAGGGGACCCTGGGGCCAGGCCATGTGTCTCCCACAGGTCCCTTTGCCCCTCTTCCTGCAGCTGGGCTTGGTACTCACCTCGGGCCACCTGCTGCACGTGCCGCTGCGTGATGGTGTCCTTCAGGTGACCTGCCCAAGACAGAGGGGATTACTGTGAGCATCCAGAGGGCAGAGAAAGACCCTGCTTGAGGGGAGACACCGGGAGTTGAACTCAGGGCCTTGCGCTTGCGGAGCTTGCCTTGGCCGCATGAGGCTGGCTAAGGAGAAGGGATGGAGGGAGTCACGTGCCCGGGGCCCAGCGTGCAGCATGGTTCACCTTTGGGTTCTGCCATCTCAGAGTTCAAGGGTTCCGGCCTTAAGTCAGTCACTTGTCACCTTAGCCGGGACCCACTCTGTTAAATAGTTTTTTCTGCTGCTATGGACGAGTGGGAGGCAGGATGCGGCCTTTTAGTAATTTACAGGGTCACTGTTAGCTCTGCTTCTTCCTCGAAGCTATCTGACACTGTTGTAGCTACAAAATGACCATCATTTTCATTGCTAATAATCTCAATGGCTGGTCATTTGCTGTGAGGTCCGTGTAACTCCCGGCTGATGGACAGAGCTGTGGGTGTAGGGAGAGGGCAGTTCGCGGGCCTCTGCAGTGAGGAGAGCATGGTGGTGTTTACTGGGGCGCTGCCTTCATGAGACACATTAGCAAAATGGGATATATTTGGAAAACAGAGGCTGGGCACCTGAAGTGATGTCATATGAGAAAAATCTGAGGTGACCTAAGGTATATAGAGGGGAAGGAAAGCCTTGGGGTGGGGAGCAGAGGGACGAGCTAATTGCTGATCTTTGTGTAGCAAATATTGCCAGATGGATGAAAGAACAAATTTTTTTTTTTTTTTTTTTTTTTTTGAGATGGGGGCTTGTTATGTAGTTCAGGCTGGCCAGGTCAGCCTTGAATTTGCAGCGGTCCTCCTGCATCAGGCTTCTGAGTGGGGGGACTGTGGCTGTGCATTACCACATCTGGCTTAGAAGAGATTTATTTCCGTCATGGTCTGGGGCAGAGGTCAAGTCCGTGAAGGCAGCTTGGGTCCCTGTACGGGGATGCAGCAGCTCACTGTGGCCCTGGGCCCTGAGGAAATTAAATTGTGTCCAAGAGGCCTCAATCTGGCAGGCAGGGGCCCCTTCCCGAGGGTGCCTAGCGGGAGCCGCGTGACCACGTGTAGGGCAGTCAGGGCATGGTTTCCTAGCCTGGCATGGCTTGGGGTGCGGTCACCTCCAGGCTCCTTTGAGTGTGAGAAATGTGAACCACAGCCCCCAGTTCTTACAGCTGGGACTCAGAGAGGCCTGTGAGGACATCAGTGCTATCTGCTTGCCTGTCCCATGTGAGGGTGTGACCAGCCCCTGGGGGTGCGCAGACCTCTCCTCCCGGAAGTATACTCTGCAGAGCTGGTTTGGAGGTTCTGGCAGGAGAGTGTGGCTATACGTGCACCCCGGCCCCAGGAAGTGGTCCTGCTCCATAGTGGGTGGTCGTGGTCATCCCTTTCCACTGAGCTCACAGTCTTAGCAGGGACGCACGTGAGCAGTGAGGGCCGGAGCGGACACTGGCTAGCCAGCCGGATTGGCCAGTCATCCCTGGGATGGACGGGGTGACAGATGTCACAGCTGGATGTCCTCACATCCCGGAAGTACATTCTCTACCTCCAGGGTGGACAGGGCTGGACTGAGCGTCCCAGAGCAGAGCCGACTACGAAGCAAACGTGGGAGATCCTATTGCTGCCCACGGCGCCAGCACGTTATGACCAGGAGGGACAGCACAGGCTTCTCCCCACCCAGTGCAGACTCCCTTCTCCACACTCTCCTCCGAGCATGTGGGCACCCGGGCTGTGCACAGATGGAGCCCCCTAGAAGGAGCTGCTCCTGTGACTTCTGGCCATTGGGCCTGCTCGGGCCTCCAGATCCCCTTAGACAGGTGCCCTCTGGGTCCAGGAGGCCTCATGTTCCAGGCCTGTCATCGGCTGGGGTGAGGGTCTGGGGGCACTGCTCCTGCCTTTCACGTGTCCCCCCTAGGATTCTGCACAGAGATGAAGCCAGGGTGAAGCCTAAGCAATCATGGCCCCTAATTCTGAGTGGGGCTGAGTGGGGGCTCTTAGGGAGTGCCTTGGGGGAGTCTGGGAGGTGGGAGCCGGCTCGGTGATCTGCAGTGGGAGCCTGGAGCCAAGACAACATGAGCGGACGCCGGCCGGGGCCAGCCACGTCACGTGACCCCATCGGAGGAGCAGAGCAGCTGGAACTAAGGCTCGTGCAGGGCTGAGACCCCAGTCTGCATCCAGCATGGCTGAAAGGAATTTGCAAAACGCCCTGCTGGGTTTCCAGCTCCCTGATGGCTCTTCAGCGCCCCCCAAAGTTCCCACCCTGTCCCACTTAGAATCAGGGTAATACAGTTGCTTAGGCCTAAGTCTCAGCTTTATCTGTATGTGTAACCTCTTCAGTGGGGACAGGAGGAGCGGTGTTCCCAGGCCCTCGGCCTAGAGGACACCCTGCTGCAGGAGGTCGTTAAGGAGGGAGGGCCGGGTGCGTTGGTGCCCTGCCTGCTTGTTCAGTGGGTCCCAAGGGCCGGGCACATGCCCGGGAACTGCCTGGCTGAAGTGACCGGATGGTGACCACTCCCTCAGAGCACGCTTGGGGCAGCAGTGACCCGAGGCACAGCTGGGCTCCCTGACCCCGCGCCTGACCCCGTGCCTGACCCCACGCTTCCCTGTCACGACCTCACCCACAGCCAGTGGCTTTCCTGTCTTATTGGAAAGACTTTTCCCCGTAGGGAAGCCTTTTTGAAGGAGAGGTTTGAGGATTCTCCATTGCCCCTAGCTTGCTAATGGCAAGAGACAGGATTTCACCAGGACTGGGAGTCTTGCAAACTGCGGACCTAAACAGTCTCGGAACAGTGAGATACCCGTGGGAGGCAGAGGGCAGGTCTGTATCAGGCTGTGTGCTGATAAAGGGCAGTTATTCGCGGAAGTTGGAATGCTTAGTTTTGGTGAATTAACTAACATCTCCCACCATATGGCTTTTTCTTTCTTTTTTTCTTTTTTGTGCGATATCTCCAAACAAACTTCCCAAAATAGCCTGGTGCCTGAGACCTGGCTGCATGGCCAGCAGAGCCGTTCCTCGGCGGAGATAACGGGCTCTAATCGGCTGCATCTTGCAGCTCTGCAGGCTTTGGCAGCGGATGGCGGTGAGGGGGACTGCGGAACCCACTCAGCATGCAGCTCGCTGTCATGACTGCGGTGATAAATTTGCTGGTTTTGGCCTGGGTTCCTGGACACATCCTCTGCAGAGGTATGGAAAAGAGATGAAACGGAAACAGAGAACTCCCAGCCTGAGGCAGGAGACAGTCTGGGAGGAAAGCGGGGAGCCCAGGTTGGGGAGTGAAAGCCAGAGGAACGGGGTGGGGGAGGAAGGCAGGGCTCTGCCTGTAATTAGTACTTCTCCCTTCCATACCTTACAACAGTGCATGCTGAGAACACCTTCTCTCCCCTTTTTGATCCAGTTGTGGGTGGAGTAGGTGGCAGCCAGGGACATCGGGGTCTCCTAGGACCACCCCAGGGTGGATGTGTGGCTGTGACCACCAACCCAAGGGGCGTATGGCTTCTCTGTCACCATGTAGCCTGCAGGTATTCTTAGGTGGAGGCAAAGCTGACCCGTGCATTGGTAATCAGTTTTGGGGACACAGTCATTTCCCTAAACTCCACACTGTTCCACATGTGTATCAGGCTGAGATCATGCACCAAGAGCTGCTTGTCTGTCCTGGAGAAGAGCTTGCTGCTGCAGGCTGCCCCGTGACATCTGTGACGTCTGTGTCACTACACACACCCCACTCATTTACTATATGTTCGGCGCTATGTTCTCAGTGCTGTGGAAGAGACAAACCCATGGGAAACTCCGTCCCAGCCTCAGGGATTAGCACGGTACCAGGATCAGCCAACAGGGGGTCTGCAAGCTCTTTGTTTTAAATGCCAGACCCATGGCCCACCTTGTTCCACCATCTTGTTAGCATGTTTACTATAACAAAACACTTGAGGAAGGCTAACTCATAAAGACAAGAGGTTCCTCTGGCTCACAGTTTTGGGGGCCAAACAGCATGGTGCAGCTTCTAGCCAGGGCCTCCTGGCTGCAGTAGCGTGAGGGTGTGGATGGAAGGCATCACACTGCCTAGCAGGAAGCAGAGAGAGGCTGGGGTCCCACACCCCTCCGAGCACTTGGTCTGAGAACCTAGGGACTCCCTACCAGGTCCCACCTGCCCACACCAGCTGAAGAGCAAGCCAGTCACATGTGGGCGTTGGGGATACGTTTGCAACAGCTCCACTCACAACACCTGGGTTGTTTTTCTGCTGAGTCTGAGCTTAAGTCTTCAGCATAGTGCACGAGGCAGCTAGAACCAGCCACTTGGGGTTGCCATGCAGTTAGTTATACCAGGAGATACTGACACACGGAGAGGTGGCCAGGGATGAGTTCAAATGCCAGCCCCTGTGGCAGTCAGGGGTTGCAAGGAAATCAATTATGTACAGGACACGTGATTTATAGTATTATTTACAATAGTCATGCAAGGAGTAAAATACAGAGAAAGTGCAGGAAATCTGTCCACACACTACTTAAGACCTAGAGAATCCAGCCAAGGGCCTGGATCTCACAGCAATGTCCTGAGTGAGTCCAGCTGAAACCTAGAGCCCACAACAATGCTCCCCATGAGTCCAGCTGGAGGTCTAGAGCCCACAACAATGACCCATGCAAATCTGTTTCATGGATCTGCTCTGGGAAGGCCCAAAGATCAGCGGTGGAAGCTAGAAAGTCTGTGCCAGCAGTGTGAAGGAGCTGTGCCAGTAGGTTGAGGGTTCTACACTGGAGCCAAAAAGTGACACTCAAAATAAGGACCAGGGCTCCCCCAAAAAGTACCACAGCCATTTTCAGCGACAACAAGGTCCTGAGCTCCCCCAATAAGAACAGCCGAGTTCATACCAGGAAGCCAGCCTGACAACCTCCTCCTGGAGATTAAACAGCACACATCTTCCCCTCTGGAGCCAGGAAGTGATGCTCAACAGAATGACCAGAGCTCCCCCAAAGTAAACCCCAGCCACCCTCAGTGACAAGGTCCCGAGCTCCTCCGATGATAACACCCAAATCACGTCAGGCGAGCCAGCACAACAAACTCTTGCAGGAGAACCAATGGCTCCAGACAGCAACACTTTGGAGAACCCACAGAGCGATTCTCTTTTTCTCCACATCTTCTTTTTTATGCTGGTACCAGTCCTCGGGTGGGCCCTCCACACTCAGCACTACGCTGATCCAGTTCAGCTGGTGCTGAAGCTGCCTGCCAGCTCTTAATCCACCACCCCGGCTCTCCTGCCTCTTAGCTGGGCCGGCTACTGAACTCCCCAGAGCCTTAAGACCATCACTCAAAAATGGAGACTCACAATATAACTGCAGTGGCATCCGCTTTCCCAGGTCTCCAGACCCTTGGGCGGAGGCATCTGTGATGTGCTGTACAAGTTTCAGCCATGAAGGCAGCATTTCAGATGCAGAGAGGGTGCCATGTTATTAGGGTGCCAGGCTCTGCAGGCCACGCTGCTGACATCAAGTCACTGGGGAGGGGTTACGTTTGGAGGTGGGGAAGGCAGCCAGGAAACACAGCAGTATCAGAGGTGCACTGAAGCTGCTTCAGGAGAAGCGGAGTGTCGGGGGAGAGGGGAGAATGGCTGCGGCAGCAGGGCACAGCAGCCTGGCAGACGCGGGTGGGGCCCAGCCTGTGAGTGGTATTCGTCTTGGGTCCCGGGCTCCTAGGCAACGGCTAGGGGCTCTGGTTCCGGGTAAAATCTAGTTTCCTATTCAATGGCACAACTTTAGGATCCCGGGGAACTCAAAGTAAATGCCCGCGCCTCCTCTTTGACATGGGCGGTCTAGTGAGCGGTTCTGAATTCAGTGTTGGTTTCGGAGTCTGCTTCTTTGTACTAATGCAGAGGATCTGTGATAACCAAAATGTTAGGTTCCCTAAAGGCTGTTTGTGAAAATAAAGGGCCTGGAATAAATTAAGTGTGTAATCCTTAGACGGATTTCCAACCAAGAGGAGTACATAAGTCCTTTGAAAGCTCAAAATCAGACAATCCATCTTCTGCTTGCTAATATATATTTCATCAGGCTTTATTCAGGCTCATTGGTATAATGTGAAAATCCACTGAAGCAGAAACCACCTCTTCCTATCAGCAGTGGTGGGTAAAATAAGGAAGAGGATAACGAGAAGACTTTGCGGGCTTAGCTCACGAGACAGATTTCTGAAGTCTGGAAGTAGGACAGCAACGCAGAAGCGTGAGTTGGGCCAGAGGCTGGAGTCTGCAAGGCTCCTTGGTTCTGGACGCAGGAAGGTGACCCGAAGTGCACCATGCAGACATGGTGAGAGCCAGGCTGTGGTCGGAAGCTGCGGTGGGGGGATTCTCCCCACACTAACCTGTGAGTAGAAGGGGACTGGGGAGGGGTGCTCCAGGGTCTGCTTGGGGCTGTGGGGTCACCCAAGGAGGGGGAGAGGCACGGACCCTGCCTGCCTCCAGTTGCTAAGCCAGGTGGCCTCTCTGATGCTGTGATAAGATCAGCTGTGTCCCCAGGACTCCCATGGAGCAGCCTCCCCATAGTGTCTTCCTTAGAGGTAGGCCTGGACTGGAGGTTTAGAGATGCTGCCAGTCAGAGCGGAGTGAGCACAAAGAGGAAGAAATGAGATACGCTTTGCGGAAACTGGGTCCCTAACCCAAATGCCAACACAGATGAAAAAATGTCTGCTAAAAGGAAGGACAGGCAAGCCCACAGCTGGAACGTGAAGGAGTCACAGTGAAAGCACGTTCCTGGACAGGGCGGACGGGAACATTTACTGACACAGACATGTGGAGGACGGGGTCTTCAATGGAGGGCACACTACCCTAGTCCGTCTGGGCCAAGCGTCTCCTGTGCGTTTGTGTGTGGAGCTCACACTTACCACACTTTGCCCCAGGTTCTGAATGTGGAACTACAGGGTTCAGTGTTTACCCCGTTGGGTTTTGGTCCAGATCCTTCCTATTCTCCATATTCCCCCCTTTGGAAATAAGAATGTTTGCCATTGTACGCTGGAGTACTTTATGTCTTGATTTTATAGGTGCTCACAGCGAGGAGTTTGTCTTGAGTCTCAGAGGGGACTTCAGGCTTGGGCTTTTTAGCAATGCTGGGAATGTTAAGACTTTGGTAAATGCTTACAGATGACTAAAAGCATTTTGCATAATGAGATGATGGAGCCTTTTGGGGTTAAGGCGGGGCAGAATGTTATGGTTTGGATCTAAAATATCCCCACAAAATCTCATATGATTGGGTCACGGGGTACTATGCTTATCAGTTGATTTATCAACTATGTTTTATCAGTAGCTGAACAGGAATTGGGGTCTGCTGTTAGGAGGTGCACTGGGGAGAGTATATCACTGGCTCCATGTTCTGGAGGCTGTAATTCTGTCCCCGACTCCTCCCTTCTGTCTCTGCTCCATGGAATGAAACAGCTGTTCTCCGTGAGGCCCTTTAACGATGCTGTTTCTGCCGTGGAGCTGGCTGACCACAGACTGATCCCACTGAAACTGGGAGCCCAATAAACCTCTCCTCTTTTAAATGGCAGGTTTCTGGCATTTTGTCCCAGGGATGGGGATGTGACTATGCACATATGTATACAAAGCACAGATACGCCCACACATGCATACACACATGTAATATGTGCCATGTATATATGCACGTATGTTCATATGACTTATATAATCATAAATGTATACATACATATACACCATTCTAATAGTGTCTAAGATGTCTATCCTTTTAGCGTACGTGTTTTTACAATTCGTGTTAAAGTTTGCTCTGGACATGTATCTAGTTCCCAATTCCTAACATTACATACATTCCAATATTTTGTACATCTAATTTTTTTTTTTTGTCTTTTTGAGACAGGGTCTCTATGCAGTTCAGGCTGACCTTGAGTTCACTTTGTAGCCCAGGCTGGTCTTGAACTCACAACAGTCCTCCTGCCTCAGCCTCCCGAGTGCTGGGATAACATGGTGTGCTCCCACCCCTGGCTTTTGTACATCTCAATATTTTACTCCATTTCCTGATGACTGAACCGCTGAGTTGCCCCCCACTGCCGCTAACACACAGAGCCGATGACCTTGAAGAAGGAGCCTGAGAAACCTAGGCAGGATCTCCCCGCTGTGTGGCAGCAGACCTGCATGCTTAACCCGAGTGCTGCGTTTCACGCTGCCTGTGCCAGGCTGTGCTCCCAAAGCTGCCAGCTACGTTGTGGTGACGCGGAGATTCATGATGGCGCGGTCTTTCTTATTAAAAAGAAATATGAAATCCCACAACAAGTGGATATAAATAAAATAAGAACGGAGAGTAAAGGAATTTTAAAATGACATGCCATTTTTCTCTTTTTCTGTACCAGGGATCGAACTCACGACTGCACACTTGCAAGGCAGGCACTTATGCCGCTGAGCTAAATCCCCGGCCCCAGGAATTTTAAAATGAAGAATAGTCACTGAAACAAAAAAAGCAGTGGAGGGAATAAGACGGAGAAGAGACACATTCAAGAGGATGCACGAGCTGGAAGCCGGTGTGGAGCTGGGGAGGGCAGCAGAGAAACTGAAGAGGCGGAATGGGACCGAGCAAGGGGAAGCCACAGTGAGGGGACTGGGGGCTCCTTGTCCGCCTGGCAGGGTCCGAGGAGGACAGAACAGGACAGTGAGCAAAGGGAGAGACTCACTGGGGTTTTCCAGGACTGGAAGAAAACACAGCCCCCCTCAGCCGGAAGGGCACGCTGAGTATGGAGCAGAATAAGCAGAAATAAATCTGCTCCTGCATAGATCACAGCTCCCAGGGAACTGCCGCAGGCAGCTGTGGTGACAGCCGGGCCCTCGCTGGCACCGTCAGGAGGCGGAGACATCAGAGGGTGACAGTCACCCTGCACTGCCCTCAGCACCAAACCCGCAGGTGAGAGGAGGGCGCGGTGGGGACCTGAGGACCCAGGACACCTGGCACCAGATCTGCCCTCTCTGAGGACCCAGCTCAGGCTCTGCTGCAGGGCTGGGCGGGCACTAGGTGGCAGCGTGCCTGGGTTTCCTCATCCGGAAATAAACCAACAAACCCATAACCCTGTCTGTGTGTGAGGACTGAATTAGGTCACAGGGAAGCGCTGCAGAGTGCCGAGCCGCTGTCATGGAGGGCAGGAGGGAAACTGAGCACAGAGAAAGACGGGAGATGAGAAAACCACAGGCGACATAAAATAGGAATAGTCACTGCCATGCAAACCTCCGTGTGCGCGCCTGCGCCAGTGAACTAAAACTCAGAGCCGTCACGAGGTGGAGCATAGAGTGGCCTTGGATGTGGCTGGGAGGCCGCTGTGTTTGGATGTCTGCAGGCACTGTTACAGTTCTGCAAGAATAAAGAGACATGCAATAGAAGGCTAGAAAAAAGGTCGAGGCGGGGTGGTGGTGGCAGGGAGGGATACAAAGCTTTAATAATTCAACAGAAAGCAGGAGAGAAGAAAAAAGCAAAGAATTGGATGGGGGTATAAATAATCTATCGTTCAGTCAAACATTGGCTAGAGCCTCACGCGTATGTGTGTGTGCATAATTCAGGAGTGTGTGGGCCCCTCTTGTGTGTACGCCCATATCATGCACTCAGAGGCTGCCAGAGACCTTACGCAGGGCGCTGAGGGTGGGGATGGGGCAGGAGATGGTGGGGTGGGAGAGGAGGGAGCCACAGAGACCCAAGAGGACACTGTACCTCTGCGTGTGTATGACTCATGCTGTATGCATTTGAAGGTATTAATAGAGAGAAATTCTATTTCTACCGTCTCCTTGGGAGGAGATTGTGATGTCAGCACTGCACACTGGAAGCCAAGCGTGGGCACCTGCCACACCTGCGGGGTCATCCCTCACTGGGCCCTGGGACGGCATCAGCATCAGGGCACAGGCGGAGCTCTGCTACTCACCCCTAGCCTGATTGGGAAGGGGTGAGGGTGGAGAGCAGAGCGAGCAGGAGGGCAGCGTCCTCCTGGGACTTCTGTGGGCCTGGGGTGGGTGCTGAGGGGCTCTGAGAAGCTTCCGCCCTCTGGCGGTCAGGAAGGCAGGCTCTTCCCAGGCTCACAGAAGAGAAAGATCCAGCCGCAGGACACAGAGGAGCCCAGGAGTGGATCAAATGCTGGGCATTTTTTTTTTTTTTTGTGGTCTTTTTAAGACAGGGTCTCACCAAGTAATTCAGGCTGGCTTTGCACTCACTATGTAGCCCAGGCTGGCCTCAGACTTGAAGCAATCCTCCTGCCTCAGCCTCCCAAGTGCTAGAATTACAGGCATGAGCCACCACACCCAGCTGTTTGTTTTTTTGAGAGGGGGTCTTGCTATGTTGTCTGGGCCCACTCTTCCCCCCTCAGCCATCCTAGTCGCTGAAACTACAGGCAGTGCCACCACACCCAGTTTGGGTTAAATTTTTTAAAATTGTGTTTCTGGTTTTCTTTTTCCCCTCCATTTTTTTTCATCCCTTTACCTCCTCCCCCTTCCATCCATCATGGGCAAATGTTTTTAAGCCAAAATGACATTCCAAAATGACATTTCAATTCTCCAGCATTCAAGCTTCTGCTTCCAGTTAGTATGCTAAACATCGGATCTGATAACGTAATTAACTCACAGAGAGAGGGAAAAAAAGCAGCTCGTTCTAACAAAAAAAAAAATCAATAATTTCAGAAAAACATCATTGCTGCTTCCCAATTTCCTCCCACGGGATTTCCCCAGAGCTGCTCGTCACCCCAGCCCTGTCATCCGGGGAGGCCGTGCCTGGGAATTGGTGAGCCCTGCAGCTCGGGTACGGACGGCAGATGGAAGCCAGGCTTCCAAGACGGCTGCTTCCTTATCATCGGGATGGAACGCCATGCTCACATTTCTGGGGAATCCTCTCATCTCTAAAAAATGACCAAATTATACCGTGTCTGGGAGAGTGGGTTTCTTTCCCTATGGGATAGTCACCCAGACTACCGAGGAATCCTAATAATCACACAAGATTAGCACGCTCTGTCTGAAATGCAGGCGTTTGGCTAGTGTAGATGCTTCATTAAGCTTCAGGGTGACTGATGTCACTTGTTCAGTGTATGATCACATGCCACGCACGCATCCAGAGAACTGGGCCAAGAAGTAAGTTTGTTAAGAGCTCCAGCAAACGTGGAGATGTCAGTGGGTGAGCAGAAGGAACTTTTCAGCTCAGGGCCGCATGAATTTTTAAATCCTAACCATCTCAGGGAGCTCGGGGCTGGTGCTTCTGTTGGAACCCATTCAAAAGAAGTGGCTTTGGAGCTGGGAGGTTCTTATCTCAGCCGGAAGGGGGAGAACCAGCTGGAAAGGCCTGCCCTGGAGGAGGAGCCCAGGTCCTCAGTCTTCTTCCCTGTGAAGCCCGTGTCCCTGGAGGTGGTGGGGGATGCTGTCGGGGTGCCTGAGAACACTCCGGCTCCTGCATTCCAGGCAGAGGGCAGGGTTCACTGACGGGGATGAAATGGACCCACGAGCCTCACTGTTTGGCTCTGACACGTATATCATTTTTACAGATGGGTATCAAAACATGGAAAGAGCCAGTTTAACGTCGCTCTTCGGTACACATAAGGGACTCTTTCATTCCAAGGTAAAATTATGCATTATTTTAAATCAGTTAACACTTAAAAAAACAAAAACAAAAACAAAAAATCTACAACTTACTGGGAAGAAACATATTCTGATTTAGGCTTGTTAGTGTGTGTGTGTGTGTGTGTGTGTGTGTGTGTGTGTGTGTGTGTGTGCTGGTCCTCACCAAGGGGTAGGGGGTTAGGAGAAACCCCTAGGGGAGTTTGGAAGTTCGAGGCCAGAGTGAATGGAAACGGGGGTGGCGTCCAGGCGCCAGCGCCTCGTCTCCCTCTGTCTGACCGGTGTGAGTCCCTGAACTATGTCTTTGCAGCCACCCAGTGTGTTGTTGGGGGTCGGGGTGGGGAGATGTGCAGCTCGGGAGCCCCTGGTGGTGACCCTGGGGGCAGCCTTCAACAGCAGGGGCAGTGGCAGGAGAAACTGCCAGGGGAACCTGGGCCTCGGGAGGTGGGAAGGATGTGGGCTTTGGGCGTAGGTGGGTGGGCACTGGTCACGGACACTGACGACCACGACCCTGTGACCCTGGCTACATATTCCTTCGGAGCCTCAGTTTCCTCACTGAAGATGCCCAGCTTGCACTGCGCTGCAGGAACGAGGTCAAATGTAAACGCGGCGTCCAGCACAGTGCCGGGCACATCGTGGTGCACAGGGAAGGTGGTGGCGGCTGCCGCGGCGGCGACAGTGTCCCAAACCCACTGCGGCTGCTTCGGAGGCCTTGACTGTGCTGAAACCGGCGTCTGCGTGGCTTCCCTGTTCTCTCCCAGGAAGCATCTTTCCGGAGGAAGTGCACGAGTTCTCCCGGGCCTGGAGACTTCGCTCTGCTGCCCCGCTCGGGGAGGGGACGGTCACGTGTCCTCCTAACTGTCCAAATCAGGGCTGCACAAGGCAGCCATGGCCTTCAGGTGGTCACTGACCCCAGTTCCAACTTCTAGCAAACGCGGTTCACACTTGCTAAGCCCGTGCAGCTTCCTGGTTTCCCATTGGCTTGTCAGCAATGGGGCCTGTGTTTCTCTACAGTCCGCTATGATTGATCCCTGTAGTTGGCTGAAAATGGTGTTTTAATAAGCTGGCTTGAAACGCTGGTGGTAATGGTCCTGTGTTCAGAGCCTGTGATGATTCCCTCATCCTGCTGTTTTTCTTCCTCCCCTCAACTGGAGTTCTGTCTCCATGAAATTCCAGTATCGGTGGCTCTGTTTCTTAAAGACTTCAGATCCAGAAGGTGTGTGCGTGGGGAGGTTTCCAGACAGAGGATGACAGTGGGGGAGAGGCTCACACTGCCTCACAAGGACACTTCTCAGGCCACCGAGAGGGTGAGGAGGGGAAGCAGGGTGTAGGAGCACGTGTCAGAGGGGCCGGGGGGGGGGCACACACATCTGCACATAGTCTACCCCTCTAAGGCGTAGCATCAGGATGCCGTGAACACGGGGAGATTAAAACAGAAGGAATTGCCTCAAAGTGTAACAGCGTCCATAACTTACAAGCTTTGTGCTGAGAGATCCTAAAACGCTTTCCATAGCCGAGAAGGAGAGAGGTGGAAGTGGAAGACACAGAACCCATTTTGCAACTTGATGAGGACTTACATGATACAGGGGTTCTTTTTTTGCTTTTACGCTTTTGCAGCTCTGGGGATTGAAGCCAGGGCCTCAGAAGAAGGCGCTTTGCCACCGAGCTGCACCCCAGGACCGTGCTGGTTCTGTAGGGTTTTGTTCTGGTGAATATGTGGATGTTTGTTAGGACTGTGCTGCGTTTCCTTGCAAATGCAATCTTGTCCTTCTGGAGAGATTTATCTTTCACTGTGGCTCTTCCCACCATGGGGATGCCCAGTCCTGCCATGGTGGGGGACGGATGGACAGTGTATCTCTGCGTGAGAAGCTGTGCGTGTCCCAGGGCACCCCACTTGTCTGTGGTCTTCATAGCAGAGGAAGTGGCTTTCCTGTCACTCACGGAAGGTGCTGCACAGGAGCCAGGAGCCCAGAACTTTACCTCTTTGACCTTGAGAAGTTGAATATTTTCCAGAATTAGGAGTAGCTCCGCCTCCTATGGGAGGGTCGGGATATTGCTCTGTCTGAAGTAATCTGATCACTTTAATGGACTCTGTTCGGTCTGTAGGGCGTAAGGTGGAGATCGAGGAAACTGTGCCAATGAGATAACCCAAGGATGAAACAGAGGATGAAACAGCAACTCCTTCAAGACAACGCCTAGGGGTTCCGCTCAGCGTTCGGTGTTCAGAAGCAGCCTGAGTGTTTCTTCAGCCGAGCTCCGTGCTCACCCAGCTAGATAAGATTTCCTGTTAAACACACATGACGGTTGTCCTCAGCCTGAACAGCAGGGTTCATGCTCCAGTGTTTCGATGGTTAATTTTACAGGTCAGCGTGGCTGGACTGTGGTGCCCGGATGGTCCAGTCTGCAGACTTCGGGTTCCCTCTCTGGTGTGGGTGGACCTCATCCAATCAGGTGAAAGGCTGGAGAAAAGAGAAGAGCTCTGGGGTCCCCTGGGTCTCCAGCCCCAAGGCCTAACCTGAGCAGCTGAGGTCTGTTGGCCCCTCCAACCTAGTGCAGATGGTGCGGGTGAGCGTTCTTGCTGGAGAACCGCTCCGGCACCTCGGGAGCACTCACTGCTGGGTGGGCGTGCGGACCTAACTCTGTCTTCACCTTGCCGTGGACAGAAATCCTTAAGCAGGTATGGAGTAGTGATCAGGGCGATTGGAAAGGCAGTGCTAGTATTTCAGAGCTGGGCTGATCCTGCGACAAGAGACACCTCGTCTCAACAGGCCAACAGCACGTTCAGGTGCAAACGCCCATTTCCAGGACGCGTGGGCCATGTTGCTGTCCATGGAGGGCAGCGCCTCTTTGATTATGGGCCTGCTCGTGTCATTTCGGCTGGAGCCGTCTGGATTTGCAATCAACTGCTCTGAGCTCTCTTGTGAGGGCTCTGCATCCAGACACTATCACAGCCGGCTGCAGCCTGAAGTCTGCCTGGTAGAGGGCACCTGGGCCCCAGGAGAGGAGCCAGAACCTGGAGCCCCCCAAGAGCCCCACTTCCAGAGGCAGCTTCAGCTGTGTTTGCAGGAGGATTTCCAGCACCCTGGGCTTCCAGGGAGTCAGACGTGGTAACCTGGGGTACTGGGTCCCTAAGGCTGGCAGTAGCCACCAGTAACAGCACCTGGGAGCACAGTGTCCCCAGCAGATGTCACCTCTGAGGCAGGCAGGAAGGTGAGGAAGGCAGAGGGCTTGCAAGCAGTGGGCTCTCCATCCCTTCAGGGGCAGGACAGGGGCTTGTTTGGAGAGGCGTGGATTAATTTGCAGCGGGAATTTGCTCACAATAATCCAAGAATAGAAAGGAGTGACAGCTCTGTTTGGCTGTCACGGGCCTGGGACACGTGGGACTCATTGGGAGAAATTTCCTTTACTGCTGTCACCCCTCCAAGAAGAAGGGGTGGCACTGAAGGGTGGGTGAGAGGCGAGAAGGCCATGCAAACTGGAAAAGGACACCGAGGGACTGACGGTTATGTTCCCGACGGATGCCAACCCTAGCTCGCAAAATGCTAAAGAAATGAAATCTGCTTAATTCTTTTTTTATCCTTCTTAAAAAATATCAAAAGCTAATATTTTGCAGACAGCTCCGCACTGGCCATGCTGGCCAGGCCTCATGGGGTCCAAAGCAAACACACCTGATCCTGATTTGGTCAGTATCGGGAGGGCAAGGTAGTGGCCAAGGAATTAGCAGAGGAATCCGAGGATCGCTCTTTATCCCAAAGGGCCTCAGCCCGAAATAGCTCTTGTTCGGGAAGTCGGGAGCACATGGTGAGGAGAGGGGAGCAGGCTGGGGTGGGGGAGAAGCCTGGACACAGAAGAGGATTCCGAGCTGACCACGGTGGGCAGCAGGCAGGCTTCTCCACGGCGATGAGCGTTTGTGACTTCTTTCTTCAAGGTCAAGGTGTCAAGCAGACGTGGCATGCGTGACCTGTCATTTCTGGAGAACCTCGCTCTGGGCCCCTGACATCATCTGCTGGAGACAACCCGCTTGATGTAATGATTTTCTGTACCGCAGAAATTGCAGGAATCTGTTTTCCATGGATTGATTACATGTCAGCAGACTAATGTCAACAATCCTTTGCGGGTTGTTATTGTAGCAACGTGGGGGTGTTTAGGGGAGTTTTTTTTTTCAACCTGGCTCTTAGGAAATCACCAGCTATGGTAATAATATGAGGGGTGGCAGGAAGGTGACCCGAGGCCTTGCATGCACAGTGAGAAAAGAATTAGGTAGGTGGTGGGCAGAACAACCCTGATTCTCTCTCCCTCTCTTTTTCTGTTTTTGGGACAGGGTTTGGTGTGTAGTTCAGGTTGGCCTTGAGTTCACTGTGTAGCCTTGAACTCATGGCGATCCTCCTGCCTCAGCCTCCCAAATGCTGGGATCACAGGTGTATGCCCCCACGCCCAGCCTCTACTCCAGATCTTAATGGAGTGACACTTTGTGGAGGTTGGTGGCTTCTGGGAAGCTGTCAGGGGGCTGGAGCCCTCCCTGCAGTTTCCCAGCACACTAAGTCTCTCTGGTTCAGCCGCACTGTCTGGAGCTCGGGTTGTTGTGCTGCCCGCACGTCTGCATTGTCTCTCGGGGCACAGAATCTGCCCACCCTCTGTTGTAGTGTGGCTTCTCCCCAAGTAGCAGGCGCGGGGAGTTTGTCTGGGAGATGCTCCCTGAGGACAGAGGTGATCGTGGGGGAAGTGGAGCCTGGAGGGAAGGCAGTCAGTAAAGGGGCGAAAGCAAGCCGGTGACTGCCGTGGGCGAGAGATCATCCCGCTGGGGCTGGGGGCAGAGGAGGAGACGCCCCTGGCCCTCACTCTGATGGGAGGAGGAGGGCTGAAGGAGGGGGAGGGGGAGTGCATACACTGCCCCAGCATCCCTGGCTGCCAGTCCCCCTGCACCAGCTGCCCCGTGCACATCCCTTGGGTGGTCTGCGCGTATTCTCCATGGGCGTGGAACGCACTTGTGTGTGACCTTGTGCTCATGTGCATACATGGCAAGCCCTGTCCTTCCTTTCTTGTTCTTTATCTTCCTTGTCTGAAAAATATCATTGCCACCCGCAGTTAATATGGTCTCTTAAAAACAGAGCTGATTCTTTGGCACCTCAGCTGGCAAAGAGAGGAGCAGAGGAAATGAAATATTCTTGAGGGGCTGCTGCCTGGTTTCTTAGAGGCCTGGCTGCTGTTTGGGGGGTCTGGTTTGGTTTTCAGTTTGGCAGATGGTGGTGGCTGTAGCAGCCCCTAACTTTGCCCTGACCGTATTTTAATAGAAACCAGAGTGCCTAAACTCAAGCTCACCCGTTACATGCTGAGGTCTCTCTCTATCTCGGTGTCTCAGTTTCCCTTGTGGATGGACACCCTGGAATTGGAGCTATAACATAAACAGCTCCCACTGTTTGTTGGGGGATATCAGCCTCCACTTGGCACAGTGATACGATGTCACTATGAGGCCACCTATTCCTCTGACCGAGGTCAGTAGAGGTGGACATCAACAGAGGGCAGGAAGGGTTCCAGCTATTCACGATGGTTAATCTTCACTGTCAATTTGACTGACCTGAGAAGTGCCCAGGGGATTTGCAAAACACACTGCTGGGCGTGCTGGGTGGGCCGTGGAGGTGGGCCCTTGGAGACATCTCTGGTTTGTGGACCCTTCTCTCTGGGGCTCCTCTCCTTCCCAGATGCCCTGAAGTGGACAGCATCTGCCATGCTGTTCCTACTTGGGAACAGCTGACCATGACTGAAACCTCTGGAACTGTGAGCTGGAATAAACTTCTCCTCCTTTAAGCTCCAGGGGTCAGATATTTTGTCCTAGCAACGGGAAAGCCGGCTTATACACCGTTTTCAAGGTCTCATTCTAGTACAGTGCAAACCGGGCATCTTCCTCAGGCCCGGGCTTTGGCCTGGTGTACTGATTGTTCTGTGCCTGAGTAAACCCTGCAGCAGCGTAGGAAGTGTGGGGCAGGCACCACAGGCTGTGGGGACCCTAGTAAAATCCTATTGTGTGGAGAGGGACTAAGACGACCCTCAGGTCTGGAACGCCACACTAAAGAGAGGATCACTTTTGTCTGGTGCTGTGTAGGCCTCAGAGGTTTCTAAGCTGGGCGAGCAGGAGACAGACTTGCCTGGCTTGGGGATACTCGTCTTCCCACTGTTCGATCCCCAGAATTGTACTTTGTAAGCAATCAATTTCTAGCCAGTAGACTGTGGCCGAAGCTGCTGTTCTCCTCACCACCAGTCAATGGTGTTCCCTCCTCTGGAGCCACTGTTCGTGGACTCTTTAGCGGTTGAACTTCGTTGTTTGATAACGCTTTGGGTCTAACCTGACCCTGAAGTCCCTCCTCTACGGCCTTCCCACTGACAGCACCACCGAGGTGTAGTTACGTGTGTGGCTCAGTGAGGCACTGCACGTCCCACCGTGGACCTGTAAGAGTACGCGGCCTGGTGACTCCATGGCTCTCCTAGTTTGCGTCCAGTGTTTGCTACGATGTTTGCACAATGCTGAGACCCCCGCATGCCACACTTCCCGGAAGGGGTCCCCGTCATGACCGGCCACGTTATCACTGGCTTGTGGCAGATGGCCCAGGGAGGGTCAGTCCTGCCAAGAGAGTGGCTCACGGCCCAGGGCTTTCTTCAGCTGAGCTGTCCTGTGGGCGGGGGCTGGAGTCCTTCCACCGGGCGTGACGTCCCTTCCTTCAGTAAAGCTTTGTTCTTGTTACCTCATGCGACGAGGTGACCGGAACCCTTGACAACGCTTCCCTTTATGCATTCTATTCTTACTTCAGGGAACGCGTCATTTCCCAACCTTCCAGCAGGAGCTGGCCGTGCTTTCCGCTGCGGGTGCAGGCAGTTAGTAAACGTCTCTTTGATGACTGTCTGTATTAAGTTTATTTGGTACATTATCCACATCTAAATAATCATTCCTTAGTTTTTTTTTTTTTTTGCCTTCCAACAAAAGGGACCCTAGTGTCTGCCACTGAGTCGCTATGTGCCGCTGGCAGTTTATTAGGAGGTTTTCTGGACTTTTGCATCATCTCCACATGTGTTAATAAGTTGTTTTGCAGAACAATTAAATTTTTAAAATATTCAAGCATCATTAACGATGTCTTCAATAAAGATTCATAGAATCATTGTTTACCTCATTATAAAATTTACATCTTCAGCAGTAAAATCTTCCAACTGTGGTCTGGCAAAAGGCTTAATTTGTAGCAGAGGCATGTATTCATGATAGCTATTGGCCAGTAAGTGAGTGAACAGGGCTCACGACCTCCACTTATAACCGTTGTGTTTTAGTGACAGTCGGTGCAGTGTCACTAAAGTTACTTTGGTTATTTTCCTTGGAGTTGTATTGTAATGAAGAAGGTTCAATAATTACAAATTCAGACCACCTTCGAATAAAGATGAGCCATTTATGCGAGGTGTCTTTTGAAAAACAGAGAAAAGCGACTGCTCTAGGATTCTTCCAGACACCTTAAGAGAAAATTAAAGGAAGAGACAGACTGCAAGAAACACCTGCTACATCCCCCATAGGCAAAGGCTCAATATCCAAGGACACACACAACTACAAATCAAAAAGAGAAATTCCAACTAACCAATTGGCAAAGAATATGAGACACACATGTGAAAAAAAGCACTCAGTCTCACCAGCTGTTAGAGAAGTGCAAATTAAAACAATCACGAAATACCATATTTTTGTTCTCCAACTGGCAAAAATGAAAATGGCTGATATTAGCACATGCAAGGGAGGATATGGAGAAACGGGCACTGTCACATGCCGAAGGGAGCATAAATTACTGAAGCCCTGTGGGCAGACACCTGGGGAGGGATCAGCAAAATTAAACCCACACACTACTGTTCAATTCCGTTCTGCTTCTCGGTATCTGGCCCAAAGAAACACTCACATTTGAACACAAAAATGCATGCCTCATTTGTGACAGAGAAAAATTAGAAAAAGGAGGAGTTTAATAGGTGTTATAGCTTATGTCTGGATGTCTCTCCAGTGCCTCAAGCACCCATCAGCAGGGCTGCTGGGAGTGACCGGTCATGGCTGTGTGCTACTGGGTAAGTCCACAGTTGGGGTTTGCACAGTTCTGGGTGTGGGTGGCCCCAGTCAATAGATCTGTAGCCTGGGTGGATTGGGAAGGGAAAGAGGAGGAAGCAGCCTTCCTGCCCACCCTGCCATGGGCTGCTTCTCGTCTGTCAGGCCACCCTGCCTTCAGCGCAGTTGACTATAAGACTTCTACGAGCTGAGCCGGAATAAACCTTTCCTCCTTTACCTTGTGGATATTCAGTATTTTCTCCCAGCAATGACAAAGTAACTTAGACTTTCATCACAGTTTAGTCACCATCAAAAATGGTCACCAACAAAACAGTAGACTCTTAGTTGATAAAAAGCTAGGTATAGAATAGCAGATGTATGTTCTCATTTAGACAATGAAATAAGAAATTCTCATAAATATCTATCTATCTATCTATCTATCTATCTATCTATCCATCATGTATCCATCCACAGAAGAGGATGAACTTGTTGAAAATGGCCCTGCTTCTTTAGAGAGGTGACACAGCTGGTTCTGGAGGAGGAGCAGAAGAGGGACTGTCACATTTTGATTTGGTACAACGGTCTGCCTGCCTTTGGCTTTGTTCGCTGGGGTTGCAGATATCTGTGGTTAGCTGCAGTGTGAGAGTCTTAAGTGGGAATTCCTAGAAGTGAACAAGCCATAAACGTTGCATTGTGTCTTCTGACAACCGTGATGGGGCTTCCTGCTGCTCTGCCCCTCCTGCCTGGGCTGAGGTCACGGAGGAGGACCCACCTCATGTTTCCAGAGCCTGCCTTCCTGTTGGGTGGCACTGGGCAGCGGTGTCCACTGCGCTTTGCATCGCATCTCACAAACTTTTCAGAGAGTAGCAAGAATGATGGGAAAAATGTGTTTGAAGGCTATTTTAAGAGGGATTAACAGCAATAGGTCTTTCACGGAAATAAATTTAAAAAAATTTAAATATTCACTGTATATGTCTATCAGTCCTGGCGTATTATTAAAATAGTTTCATTTTAGTATTTGTTACTGTTGTGGCTCTCTTCCTGTGCCTATTTATAAATGAAATTTTGCCATAGGCATGGAGGCATGGGACAAGATGTGGTGTGCATGGGTTCAGGCTGTCCAATGTATTATCTAAACCATGGTAAAGTGCACCCAAGCATTACTTGTAAGATTAAAAAGGACAAAAATGACTCCCCCGACCAGGGACCCAGCACCTTCTAAACTCTCGATCAGAGGCCCGCGGTTCCTCCACTGGCTTAGTCCTTTTCCACGTCCTACGGAGCTCTCTGCCTCCTTCTGTATAATCTTCCTGGGAGTAAAGATGGGGCAGATTCCTCCTTCACTGGTGCCCTTTCCTTCTTTAGTGCTCCAACACCTCCTTGGTAGGTGGGTTATGAGTTTCCCTGCATCTGCCTAAGACACTGGCATCCAGCAGAAATGGGGCTGCAGTAGGGGGTCCCCCTTCCTAGCCGTGCATTCCTGGGCATGTTCACCAACCTCCCCAACCTCAGCCTCTCCACCTGTGAGAGGGCATGGTGACGTACCTCTACCAGTCTGCAGTGCCCGTCACGGTGGGGACTGACCGCGCTGCCCTTGCTGCGCTGAGGTCTGTGCTTAGACCCACAATGGCTGCTCATGGCTCCCTGTTTACTCCTGGTCCTTTTGGATAATCTCAGCTCTGTCAGAACGTTGACTCTGCCCTTGGCAGGTCCCCACAGGCACTCCTGGCTGTTTCCCCACGTAAGCTGCAGCCTGGGTTTCCGCCCCAGGGATGCCTGTTTAGTCAGCTCTGAGCCAGGACACCTCTGCTTTCACGTGCTGTCCAATGACAGACGGGCGCCTGCTGGGAGGGAAGGACTGAGCAGCATGCATGTTTTTGTGCTGGCTTAAATAAGATGTGGTGTAGACCCTAAAATAGAGAGCAGGCCTGGCCCTGTGACCCTGTTGCTACCTGAAGTGGAGTGGCTGCTGCGGGAGGAGAGACATTGATGCCCGCATGTGCTGGAAGCTATTGGTGGGTTTTACAGGTGTCTCAGCAGGGGTTTTAGGGTGGGTGGTGACAGACACAGCACACCCTCTGCTGTTCACGGGATTCCCTGTTACCATCCCTGGCAGAGCCCTGCCCACATCTACCCAGCGATCCGCTGGACACAGTGAAATGAGTTTTGCCTCTGCGGAGATGACACAGCCCGTTCCTAGTAATCTTGCTGGGCAGATCAGGGCACTGAACCTCTCTGGTGCTATGTATTTAAAGTCAGTCCCTTTCCCCTGAGGGAGCGCTGACCCCAGGAAGATCACTGACCTACAAGGATGCCCGGGCCCCTTGGTGCCCACAGGCTGCCTGGTTTGCATAGTGTTGACATTTTTTTCTGTGGGGCACTTCGGATACCCAAGTAACAGGTCTGCTGGCGAAGTCATTTTAGAAATACTACAAGGAAAATTATGTCAAAGATGCACCTTACTAGTGTAAGGAGATTAGAATGTACCAGCTGCCTCCTAAAAATCTGAGCTGATTCTCCTAGGATGGAAAAGCATTTTATTTTAAGGCATTTCGTTAAATTGAAATAGGTGTCAGGAAAATTGGTCATTTGAACAAGATGAACTCAGAACTTCGACTTATACTGTATTCCACAGTAAATCCTAAATGAGCTGGATGTGAAAATGGAATAATTAAACCAAAATGTCGCCAAAAATATTTAGGAGAGTATTAAACGGATAATTGGTGACAGAAACTCTGTGGTTATTATTACAAAGCAATGCAGGAAGTTACAGAAGTCAAAATGAATAGATTTGACTGTCTAAAAATAATAAGACTGTCACTGATAAAGCACCTTGCACATTAGTCATGGTTACTGTCGGTGAGGGGCTTCTCAGAGAACCTGGGGGTCAAGAAACACATGTCACCTTGTAAGACTCACCAGCAAAACTCCCACTCAGCTCTCCGTGAGCTGAGATTGAGAGGGACCCACAGGCAGCCTTTCTCCTACCCATCCTCCTTTTAAAAGCAAAATCTTCCCTTGTTGCACGTTTGGCCGCCTTGGAGGCCACGTTCTGTTATGTAAAACTTCCTTTCCTCTCTGACACCGCTGAACCAGGGCTCAGGTTCCAACCAGAGATTCTTAGGCCTGCCAGGAGCCACTCTCCTAGAAACCGGCAATCCAGCCTGCCAACTTCTTTCTTAGACTTTGAGTTTAGGAAAACAGAAACAAAAACACCCAAATAATTAGCTCATTTGCTTCGGGACTGAATAATAAAAGACTTTTAGGTACAGCTAAGGCCAAGGCAGACCAAAGCCATGACAGTAGCGTCCATGGCCAGCATGATGGGCAGAGTCAGGGAGAGAGAGAAAGAGAAAGAGAGAGAGAGAGAGAGAGAGGGAGAGAGAGAGAGAGAGAGAGAGAGAGAGAGAGAGAGAGAGAGAGACAGAGAGAGACAGAGAGAGACAGAGAGACAGAGAGAGAAAGAGAGACAGAGAGAGAGACAGAGAGACAGGGAGAGACAGAGAGAGAGAGACAGAGAGAGAGACTGACTCAGAAAGGCTCTGAAGTAGGGAAGGGGAGAGGGGGTGCCCTGGCTCCTGACAGCCCCACTCTAGCGTGGGGGGCCCCAATCTTCCTTCGGTGTCTTGCAGAGATTCCCACCATCACCACACACGCACCCTAAGCCTGAGCTAGCGCAGCTTACTGAAATCAAAAGGCCAAACTAAAAGTGATCATTTCTAGGACCCAGAACACTGCACAAAGGGACGTGGCGTCATCCCCGAAGGCCGGTGTGCAGGGCCAGCAGGGCCAGCAAATGGGCGACACTGGTAACCATGATGAAGCTCTGCAGTCGGAAGACAAAGACCGGGCCGAGGGTGGGGCAGGTGCAGTCATGTCCTTCCTGCGGGCAGTGGGTGCCTTGTGGGTCCGCGGGTCCCAGGGACCCCACCTGTGGACCCTCTTAGTGCTCTGTCTCAATGCCCTTCGTGCCTGGAGAGAACCACTCATCAGCCTGTCACTTGCCGTTGTCTTGGGGCTGCACAGGGAGGTGACTTCACTTCCTGGCTATAAAGGCCACCTTGCATGGGAAAGTAGTCAGCTGCTCCCGGCTGGGGTCATGTGACTGCCTTCCCCTCCGTGCACCAGGCCAGGTCCTGGGCTGCTGTGTAGCTGTGAAGGTGACACCACTGGATCAGGACTCCTAGGACGCAGCCATCCCTCTGCTGAGCCTGCCTGAGTCGCTGCTTCCTCCTCTGCACCACAGCCACCTGGTCACCTCCTGTCAGCGAGGTACTCCACAGCCCTCCAGCTTGTGTCCAGTCATGTTTGTGTTTGATCTCCAAACTCTGACAGCGAAGCATTCAATCAGGTTCATGAGGACATCGGTCAGACTAGTATGCGCTGTCACCCTGATGACTGCCTGCCACGCACTGTAATTTCAGTGACACCCAGATCGTTACAGAAGGGACCTCAAGAAACCATCTTTGCTCTTTTTATCTCCAGACACCAAGACATGTCAGGGAGAAGCTGTTCTAGCCTGTTCTACAAGATTTCCAGGGCCACTGGCCCATGCCTGCAATCCCAGCACTTGGGAGGCTGAGGCAGGGGGATTGCTTCAAGGCCAGCCTTGGCTACAAAAAAGTGCATTCATTTTTCGAGTCAGTTAAAAGTTTTGTATCACTAGGGAAAAGCAGCCGAACGCAGAACAAATGGATGCTGCCGAGCACAGAAACCCGTGACCCTGACCGGGTCCCTTCTCCCCGACCCAGGCGGCTGTGCTCTGCTCTTAAGAGACATGGATTATGCCTGTCCGCCCCACCTTTCTGCTGCTGCTCACCTCTCCAGGAATCAGCGGCCTCAATCCTTCCTTATCCCTCTTACAGCCCCTCGGGTTTTGGAAGCAATCAGACATTTTTGGTGGTGTTTCCCACATGTTAGGAATCTAATAATGTCTCCTTATGTCATTACCACGCTTAGGATAGGAGGTGGTTTTGGTCAGGGTTCGAGCTGGGTTTGGAGAGGGCTTCCAGCCTTCATTTGCCTATAATCCCTGCATCTTGCAATCGGCATTTTGCATTTATTCCATTATAACGGAAGCAGCTGTATCTGGAGCTGGTTTTCAAATTCCCATTCATAGCTCCCCGCCATGCATAAGTTGGCTGTCTCTTCTGATGGGAGCTTCTCTCCATTTCTTTGGGACACCTCTTATTCCAAGAAGCTCTGTAGTGCGTGTGATTTGTGTGTGCCAAGCCTGGCTCTCTGGAGAAAGAGACCCCCTGATGCCTCGTAAGTCTTGTTCTATGGATGTGGTGCAGAGGGGAGAGGTACCCACCAGGAAGTGGGGACATGGTCTAGGCCAGTGCATCAGAGGGGTTCACCCCTGGAGGGAGGGGTTGAGGGTGGTGGCCTGTTTTCAGCCTCCAGGAGCTTTTGCCAGTGTTGCTGGGAAAGATGACTTTTAGTAGAATCATGAATTCTACAGACGGGGCATGCTTGCAGCCCGCAGGGCCACTAGATGGGCAGAGAGGCATCAGGCAACTTAGCAAAGCAGAACTAAGATAGAAAGAGAGAGGAGAGGAGGGAGAGAGGGCTAGGAACATTTGGAGCCAGTAGTATTACACTGCCAAGTTATACAACACAATAGATTTCCTTTTATGCTTACAATTAAATAGCTCGGCCAGTACAAATTGGGTGTAAATTAATCGAAAGTTTTGATAAATGTAATTATAAAAATCAAATTAAGTACGCTAGTGCATAAGCAGGGCCTATTTATTTAAAATAAATATGTGATGAAACACCTAATAAAAAAAAATCTGCTTTGTTGCTGCTTGTGCTTTGGTAGTACAGTGCATGGAACCCAGAGCTTGCACATTTTGGGCCAGGGCTCTACCACTGAGCTACGTCCTCAGCCGTTTTTAATTTTATTTTGAGACAAGGTCTCATTAAATAGTCCGTGCTGGTCAGTTTGAGGTTAGGGTCCTCCTGCCTCGTCCTGCTGAGTAGCTGGGATTACAGGTGACAGACACCACCACCACGTTCTATGTGACTTAATCATGACTTTTGCTGTTTTTCCCGGCAGCATCTCTCTTCCTGGAGTTACGGAGGAAACGCTCTGGAATGCAGGCATGGAAGGCTGGGCGGAGGGAAAGGCTGGTGGCTTGGCTTTGGCATCTCTTGCTTTTGAGGTGGAGCACTGTTTTAATATTTTCTGGTCCCTGATGACATCTATGCCTGTCCTTGACTGGGATGTCTGATCTGTGCTGGTTTTTGGTACTTAGGCATAAATGTGTCATTGTATTGATCCTTACTAAACATCATCTGAGCTCATGCTGGAATTCTCTCCTGGTTTTTGAAGCACCCATAACCTCTCAGCTGGGACTATACACAGCCTGGAAACACAGCTCTTTGATTCTGTTCTCCAGACCACTGAAAGTGACAGCTGAAGCCCTGTGGGACACTGAATCCTAGCAGAGCTTTTGTTAGGGTATCTTTGGTGAATTAGAAAAAGGCGTGCTGTTATGGCTTGTATCTAGACGTCCCCCCAAAGCCTCATGTGCTCAGAGGCAGGGCTTTGGGGAGATGGTGGGATCACTGTGTGTGATGCTAGCATTAAAGGTGTGAACAACTAAAATGGTTTAGTGTAGTCCTGGGTGTGGCTAGTGGTTGTGGGTGGCAATGGTCAGTGGGTTTGAGGCTGGGATGGAACACAGTATAAGGGAGAGATGGGTCTGCTGCTCCTCGCCTGCCATGCCATGGACTGTGTCTCCTCTTTGATGCCCCTCTGCCATGCCACCCTACCTTGGAGCCAGCTGACTATGGACTGAACCCTCTACTAACTGCCAGCCAAAGCAAGCCTTTCCTCTTTTAATTTGTGGGTGTTTTGTTTCAGCAACAAGAAAAGTAACTGAGACGTTTACCTTCCTGTGGGAAATGTAACCTGAGTCGCGTGTCTGATGGGGAACGAGGGCAGGCCGGGTGTCAGATCCACTTCCTCCCACAGCCCACCACCCTAAGGCCACTTATCACTAATTATGTCACAAAGGCTCTTAATTTTTGGGGCTAATGCTCAGAGCTGGGGTGTACTTTGAAGAAAAATGGCCAGATGGGATGGCTGATGCACCCTGATAGCTTAGGCGGGAGGGGAAACTTCTGTGACATTTCTCTGCTAGCTTTTCAACTGTTGCTTTTTGCTTCCCTCCGCATGAGCAGCCCCTTCTCTGAGCTTCTCTGCGTCTTGAGCTGGCTACTGAGTGGCTCCCAAGCGAACCCCTCCCATAGGGCCCGAGGTGAGGTCAGTCTTCACGAGGGCCTGGAGGGGCCAGGAAGGGGTGAAGAGGCGCCAGGGGTGTCTGCCCAGCTCTTTCACCTGCCACCAAAGCAGCTGGCTCTCAGCCTGGCTTGGGCAGGGGCCTGGCGCCAAGGAACAGCCATCCACTGTAAAGACAATGCAGCTGGTGGGGGACCATGACGTAGGGAGACTGATGCCCGAATTCTAATCAGGGAAACATGCCTGCTGGGCGCCAGGGCCTCTACAACGGTCCATAGTGTGAGCTGGGTGCATCTTAAGAGACCAAATGGGTGGGCATGGGGTGTCCAGGGACGGGTACACATAGCCCATGGGACACACAGCAGCCTGCTGCTCTTCAGTATGGAAGGGTGGCCCTCCTACACAGACAAGGACGCTGTTATTTTTCAGAGCGACTCTAAATTGACTCCTTCTTCCGTTTCTGGCTTCTGCGTGTTGGACATCATGACCGACACAGATGGTGTACGGGGAAGGACAAAGAGGAGTTTTATGGGGACAGTTTATCCACCTCGCCAGGCTGGCGTCTTAAAAGTAAAGGAAGCTGCATGGAAGCTACGGCTGACTGGTTACACCACGGGGAAGAGAGATGTTACGTGGTCACAGCTGAAGTGAGAGCCATGGGGGGTTTTCAAGAGGCAGCTCCCGGCCACAATGCCAGAGAAAACCAAGCTGCCGGCGGAGACAGAGGCAGTGTGGCTTGGTGAGCTGCGGTTCACCGACGCAGCTCTGGTGTCCACCCTGCAGGCTGATCCCCAGAGCGCTGCCCGGCATGGAAAGCCTGCATGAAGGTCCAGCGGCAGGATGTGGTGTGGCCGGGAGTGGCCCTGAGTCACCGCCCCGGGCCTGTCCTGGTCCATCTGTGCTGTGCTCCTGTCCCGCAGTTCACCCACGAACTCCTCACGGACTGAAGGCTGGTTCCACTGGACCTGATTTCCCCCTCAGACTGACTCCTGTGAATTTCCCGAGGCCAGTTTCCTGCTAGGTCCCGTTGGGAAGTTTGCCTGCGTGTGCAGATCCCCCCTTACCCTTCCTTTGTCTTGGCCTGCTGTTTGAGAGGCTGTGACCACATGAGACTTTAGGGGGACCTCTAGACACAAGCCTAAAAAGCAAAGTACCACACAGGGCTTGTCAGCCTTTGGCTGGGTCTCAATAGACCTGAAGGGTGGAGGTCTAGAGATGAGCTGGAGCCTACAGTCTGCGTACACCGCCGTGAAAGTGCGTTGGCCTTAGTAGTAGCCCTGAACTCACCATTTGCCTAGTAGCAACAGATGCTTGGATCTCCATGTTGGTGGGAACTCTGTTATTTTCTGTGAAACCAAGGTCTATTTGCCCCATGCTTCTGCTCACATATGTGGAGCTTTTGTGTGCAGAAAACATGCAAAATCCTTCCTGGACAGGCTGTGTAGAGTCCCCTCGCCCTTGAGGGCGCCTGGCTCCTGGACATAACTTCTCGCTTGCCCAACCTTGAGAATGTGTCAAGTCGGATCCATTTGAATGTTACTGCACTGAATTATAGAGGATTTGTCATCCCTGGCAACAATCGCTGGACAGAGCGAAAAGACTGAGCACTGGCAGAGGGCAGAGGTGGCGACCCTGTGGCACGAGTGCCCCAGTGGCTGTTATCGTCAAAGCTCTAAAAGGTTCATCACCACTGGTGCAGGGAATGACGGGTGCCTCCTGCCGTTGGTCTATTTCGCTGGTGATGGGACAGCTTTATTTTGGTTTAACGAGGAGCAAATCTTCATGCTATTCATAAAAGCATGAATTTTATAAAAGTTTATAAAAGGTCTTTCTTTTTTGTTTCTCCAAAGAGTCAAACAACACTGACCAATGGGCCTGTATCGCTGCGGTCTGCTCCCCTTCCCCTCCTCTTCCTCTTCCTGCCAGGAGGCCCCTGCCAGGTAGGACGTCACTGTGCTGCTGCCCAGGGGCTGAGTGTCTGTTTCCTGCCTGAAGCCCTGGCCGGTGGAGGGGCATCGGGCTAGAATCACGTCCTTCCTGGTGGGGTCACCACCCTTTGAGAACTGGAGAGGCTGTGCGTATTTCCTCCAGGAACACATGCAATCTTCTCACCCTTGGCTTTTTTATTTTGTTGGTACTGGGAATCAAACTCAGGACTTCGTGCTTGCCAGGCAGGCGCCATGCCGCTGAGCTTCATCCCCAGCTCGCCCCCCAGTATTTCACACGCAATTTTAGAGACTTTGGGAATCAGGCCAAGAAGCGGATTCCAACCTTTTGGTTGTTTTCGGTCCAGGGATCTTTTAGAAGCCTGAAGAAGCTATGGGCCCTTCCTCAGAATAATGTCATAATAAATGATGATGACAAAATAAACTGCAGATTTTTAAGACAGATCAATTATAATGAAATAGTTATCAAAATTTACAAACTTTCTGATAGAAACATCTATGGACTTTTCTATAAATGCATTAAATAACAGGACCCATTGGCGAGTCTAACTATGGTAACTCTGAAGCAACGATCAGCATAAGGATATTTTACGAAGACTGCCACATTGCAGCGCATCGCGAAAATGCGTGGCGTCCCCTGGGGGCGGGCACCGCCAGTGCTGCTCACATCCATCACCAAGCAGCACTGACTTTCAGCTAGAGGCCCCTGAAACTCCAGGGCAGTGACCGCGACCCTTTCAGAGCTTTCCGTGGTACAAACAGCCCTCTGCGGCACACATGCCGTAGGTTTGCCACCGCTGATCTAGGTCTCTAGATCCCTAGATCTAGGCTATTTCATCCAAGATCCTGGGCCTTAGGGAGAGGATCCCCAAGAAGCAGGGTCCTTTGTGGTTGCTAGGTGTGGCTTGGGTAGGGGGTTCCCGTTTCCTGGGCCTGGGTGCTCTGAGACTGTCCTGATTCTGTACAGAGAAGTCAGAGGGCACTGTCACAGCCACTTCTCATTTGACCTGCCCTCATTTGTAGGGTGGGGTGGTGGGGTGGGTACAAGCAGCTTCCTGAGGGCAGAGGCGACAGAACAGGGATCCCCTCCTTGAAGCTGCCCTGAGCCCGGGACATGGGTCTCCAATGTGCCTCTGTCAATTGACCAGGTCTGAGACGCATGCAATGAATTGGTCTCTCGTCTCAGCCTGGTCTTTCCAGGGCTGCAGCCCTGGGAGGGGGTCCTGCCTGCCAGCCTCCTCCGCCCTGCAAGACACCCCAACTCATGTCTGCTCCTCATTCTCCCAGGGGCTTTATGAATGCTCTAAAAGAGCACCCCGGTGTGAAAAGGCACGAAGCGTGAGCTTTGGGGGCTGTGAAGGTGCTTTGCGGCTGTGGCAAAGATGAACAAGGTCACCTTGGAGTGCTGTGAGGAGCATCAGGGAAAGCGGGGCTTCTCTTGGGGTTGCTAGGACCCAGGCCTGCACAAAGAGGATGGAAGACCGGAGTTCCGGACAAGAGAAAGCGCTTTTCCTGACAGGTGGTGGGAAGGCGCTCTCAAAGCCGCTGCCTTGGCAGGGACCCTCGGGGACACAGGCCTCGGGACTATTTTGCAGGCACGCCACGCTCTGTCGCCCGGAAAGCTGGACGGCCTTGGCTTACCGATTTTCCTTCTTGCTTCATTTATACTTTCTCCCAGGGATTTTGCTTCAGAAAATCTGGAAAAGAGAAGAGGTGGGGGGACAAAGAAAAAGTTCCTTTTTCTGTTCACTGAGTATCAGGTTCTAAAAACAGAGGTCTTCCAAATAGTATCAAACTTTATTTAAAGACGTATTAGGCTTAGAGAGAAAATTCATAGAGTGGGACTTTAGCCATTCCGGCACAGGCTGTTCATGTGCCGATGCTCTAATTTGTGATTTTTGGTTTCTGTCATTTTGTCCTGCAAGGGTAGCAGGATGGGGCAAGCAGGTAAGGTTTCTGTGAGTGACTGGCCATCCACAGAACCAAGGTCTCACAGCCAAAAGCCACACGATTCTTCCCTAATTACTAAGTTGCATACCAGAGGCTGGTAAGCTATGATCACAGGTAAACCCAGCCCGATCCCTGTCCTGTAAATAAAGCTTCATTGGCACGCGGCCATGTCCACTCAGGTCCTCACCTTCTAAGGCTGCTTTGTGTCAGGCCTGATTTGCGTGGATGTCAAAGAGACACGGTGGCCTACGAAACCAAGAACACCCCCCTGGCCTTTTTCTAGGAAAAGCTTCCTGACTTCTGTTACATATAATCATTGAATCAGATTTTGAATATGGAATTTAAGAAAATCAATTTCTAATAATCCCCTCCCCGGAAACAGCACGCCTCGAGAAACACGTCCACCCAGCCTCTTCTTCCAGCACGTTTTTTACAGAGTGAGATGGTGCTACACGTGGAATCTCGTGTCCTCATTTGTTTGGTTTTCCTTGGCATTGTAAGTCCTTCCCCGTGTCACCTGAAAGCCTTTGATGGACGCACACGAGCCCTCAAGCTGGTTGTGCCGCTCTTTCCTTCCCTGTGTTTTCTCACATAAATGAGTGAGGCGCTCGGAGGAAAAGCACCTTAGCATAGCACTTTGGAGTTGGGTATCAGAAACACACAGAGGGTCCTTACCAGATGTGAGTTGCGTTCCTCTCTCTCCTTTCTGTTGCAAAGTTAAAGCAGCCGTTGAAAGTCTACAAACTGTGCCAGGTGGTGATGGTAACATGCTGCCTGATACGTAATACACATGGATGAACGCCATAACACACTGTGACAGTGAATCATTGTGGTGTTCTGGGTCTCAGTAGTCATGCTGCCATTAGCGTGTGACCGGGAAGGGGCCTGTCTACGAGCAGGGTATAGTCAGGAAAAGCTTTACGTACAAGATGAGCTTCATCTGGGTCTTGCAGATACATAGGAGTTTTTAGGAAACTTTTCCAAACAAACACAACATGGAACAGGAGGGTAAACCCTCACGTGCCTGTCACCACATTGCACTAATTGTCCGACTTGACTTCAGTCGCCTTCCTGCTTCCCTCTCTCCCAAATCTTGCTGGATCCCTTGGATCCCAGGCATCATACAGCTTCATCCGTGAGTGCTGCTCCGGCTGCCCTGGCCTGTGTAGCGGGAAGCAGGAGGGGACAACTTAAGCAGTGGCCGGGCCACCACGCTGCACCGTGCACGGTGGAAAGAAGTGTGAATTATGTCACTGCTGTTTTCCAGGTCTGTCTGCTTGACTGGGACTGCAGACAGGGAGTTTCCTGAGACAGGACTGAGTTTTCTCTCTGTGTCAGGTTTCTGGGAACTCCGCCCTGGGTTCTCCCAAAGGGCATCCAGTTGGGGCTTCCTGTGGGCTGTGTATGTCTTCTCTTTGGTTGGGGCCTGTCACCTTCGGGAGAGAAGTGGGGTTCCCTGTGCTGCAAATTCCATTCACTGAATGGTCCCAGGAAGTAATGGTCACTGTGCTGGGCTCTGGTTTGGTGCAGACCATCGAGAGTCTGACAATCTTATTTCCAAAGGAGGCTGCCGTCTGTCCCAGGATTTCGCAGAATTTGACAGTCCCGCCTTGCTCAGCGAATGAATCTAATGGTAGTTTTAGTCTTTGGAATATGGAAAACGTAAGAGCAAGACTGTAAAAATGAAATGCGTGCCAGTTCTGGGTATCAGAAGGGGTCATTTCCACCCTGGAGCTGCCCGGAGACACCCCAGTGGGCCAGGGCTGGCATTTTCAGGCCTGGCAGCGTCCAGATGTCCGGGACCATGGTGCTGTGGTCAGTGCCCTTCTCCACAGCTGGCAGAAACCGTGGAGAGTCACCAGCTGCTCCCCGCCCTCTCTGCAGGCTGCCAGCCAGAGCTGTAAAGGAGAGGCGTGGTCCAGGGCTGTGTCATCTCCCTGAGAGCTTTCCCTTCACTCTGCAAGTTTTCACCGCTCCAGGACACCCCACCCACATGTGGCCCTGATTCTTGGTCATCCAGACAAACTCCAGAGGCCCAGCCTTGAAGGAAGAGCGGGGAAAGGGAAAGTGTAGAGAGAGACGGGGAGGCAGGAGGAAGAGGAGAAGGCCAGGGGAGGGGTGGGTTGAAGGTGACCCCTACAGTCCCATCAGTCCACTGCATCTCTGTGCATCCATGTGGCCAGCCCGAGTCTCCCTGTAGGCTGGCCCTGGGGTTCGCCTGAAGGGTGTGGTGTAGCTGGGTGCAGTCCAGCACCAATGGCAGAGAGATCTCTGGGTGAGGACAAGAGCTGGCCTGGGCAAGGAGGAGGACACAGGACCAGGCTGCCTTTAATCAGCCCTGGTGACGCTGGGCAAACACTGTCACCACCTCTGGGACACTGGCTCTCTCGGACAGCTCCTCCTCAGCCTCCTCTGCAGACGTCTTCCGGAGCCTGCTCTGTGTATGCTGGAGCCTGGGCCCTGGCTCTCTCTGGGCATCCTGGGCTGCCAGTGTCTTCCCCACTGTCACCCACACACTCTGCAGCTCCATCTCAGCCCGCCTCGGCCCCTGACCCATGCACACCTCCTGCCATGTGCCCCACAGAGAACTAAGATGCACGCTGTCTGCAAACGACTGACAGTCTCAGTCTCTGACCCCTGCGATCCTCCTGCGGCCCTTCACAGAGCCCCAGGATCCCGGCGGCCATTCTGCATCCTCAAGACTCCCCAGAGCGGGTAGACCTGGCTTCGCTCCCTCACCCACTCCCTGTCTGCAGCCCATGCCTCAGTGCCAAGGCCCTGTCATGTTCCTCTCCTGCCTGGGGTGCCACAAGAGCTCCCTGTGACCTCAGCACGGGGTCCAGGCCCCTCCTTAGGGTGACACAGACTCTCCATCCCCTCGTGCTCTGGCTGGTGTGCCTTCCAGCTCTTCCCTTTCCCCCACCCTTCCGGGCTGGCCTGCCCCACTTTCAGTTCCATCAAGTGTCACCTTCTGTCATCTGGAGTCCTTGCTTTCCCCTGGAGCCTCTTTCTGCCCAGCCCGTTTCCACTTATGGAAACCGGGTTTCCGCTGGGTGTTGCTGTCTCTGCGTAGCTCTCCTGGACTGACCAAGTCAGAGGGTGATACGCCCACTGCACAACGACACTTTGCCCTCCCTTCACGGGCAGGGGTGTGCAGTGTGGGAGGTGCTTGATGACTCCCTTGATTCACTCTCAGCCTTGTGTGTGCGCAGTTCACCCTTACCTCTGTGGAGCACAGGACCCCTGCTCGCTCTGAAGAAACAGTCCCCTAACATTTGTAGAATGCCATCAGGTAGGATACCCAGGCCCGGGACCCTGCGCCACTCTGTACCCTTAGCAGCTGGGCTCAGGCTCCTTGTTTCCAAGATTAGGATGAGCCGGGCTGCTGTGGAAAGCACATGTGTGCACACACACTGTGTGTGAACACTGACCACTGCCAACCTGTGGGAACCTGGTGAGGGTGACAGGGCTGTGAGCTGGCCATGGGTGACGGCACTGTCATGTGAAACTGGTGAGAGAAGCTCCTGGGAAGATCTCTTCCTGCTCTTGTGGTGTGCTGGGCATCCCTGGGCCAGCAGCTGAGGGCCAGGACATGGCACTCTGTCCAGGGCAGTCAGAGCCACACACTGTTCACAGGAACAGGGCAGCGGCTGCGCTCGGCAGGGGCCTAGCAGACCTGCTGCTGGCCCTCAGTCACGGGGTCCCCAGCGCCCCTGTGCTCACGGTCCCTGTCATGCCAGAGGAAAGTGTTTCTTTAGGTCAGTGGACTGGGTCAGTGTTATTCCAAGGCAAGGGGCTTCTGCGGTGTCTGTTCTAGTCTTCTGGTCTGGAGTAATTTGATATGTTGATTCTTCTCTCTTTTGTAAATTTTATTTTAAAGAGGGAAAAAGCAAAATGAAACAATCACAAAAAAGCTATGTTGATTCTCTGTAGGTGACCATTTTTCTGCATTGGAGAGGGACACAGAAGGGTGGCCTGATTCTGTTATTTCCTTGGTTGCCTCCACTTTCCTGTGAGAGGCATCCGTCCTTTGTTCCTCTTGCACTTTTTTAATACCCACAATCCCTTTGGGCTTTGTCCCCTCCAAGATGGCCGCCCTCTCACGGCTCCCACGGGCAGCTCCTCCCCAGCCCACTGCTTCTAGGAAGCTTTAAGTTTGCCCAGGCAGTTTTCTTGGCTGCTAACATTCCTCAAAGTCAATCTCAAATTATCATTCTCAAACAATCTGCCTACCATTTTGGCATCCAGTGTGGTTTTTAACATGGTGGGGAGGCTGAGCAGATTCTAATTTAATCTCTACTCACTGAGTTTATAATTCTAGTCCAGCAGACAAGGTGTAAAAATAAGGGAAAAGCAGTAAAAGCTGAAATTGAGGCCTCACGGCACCGGCACCGGGAGCTCCTGTGGCCAGGGGTGTGATTTCCAGATGGTGCCCAGGCTCTCCCTGCCCCGCCTCTAGGCTTCCTGTTGTTTGGGGCTGCTGTGTTCTGTGTGGGAAGCGCCTGAGTGAGGGTCGCTGCCTGTCTTGATTTTGTGCATGTTATCAAGGCCGTTATTTCCAATTGCAGTTAATCTCCCCATTCATTTCTTCTTTTGTTATTTAATGGGACTCTGTGTCTGATGGATTCGGTTTGTGCAAAGGGTCTGAACAAAAGAAATTCCGCTGTGCACTGCCTGGGCCTGATGTTTGCCGAGTGTGGAGGCACCAGCCTCTCTTGATATTATTATAGGCCATGTGGATGAGGCTGGAAAATGTAGGCACTGTGAGCTGTGATTGTCCTCTCCTGCAGAGTCCTGCCTAGGAGTGGGCTCCCGGCCTGCTGAGGTCATTGAAGGGCAAACATCCCTGGGCTATAAAGTGAGCTCAAGGCTGGCCTGAACTACATAGGGAAACCCTGTCTCAAAAAGCAAAAAGAAGGAGAAGGAGAAGGAGAAGGAGAAGGAGAAGGAGAAGGAGAAGGAGAAGAGGAGGAGGAGGAGGAGGAGGAAGGGGAGGAGGAGGAGGAGGAGGAGGAAGATGAGGAAGAATCAAGGGAGGTTCAGGGTGGCTGATCACCCCTACCTTAGGGAGTAGAACCCACTTGCTAGGAGCTAGAGAAGCTTTGTCAAGGGGTAATTGGTGCACTTTGCCATCATGGTGTCACCATTGGCTGGTGGGTCCTGGACGCCCAGCAGGGCAACGCTTCCAGCAGAGGAGAAACAAACAGTGACCGAAAGCCATGCTGAGTGTGACCCCGTGGTCCTCCTATAGACGTCCACAGGGCCCTCCCTGCCACTGGGGGGACTGGAGCAAGCCTGTGGGAGGGGATCTCGCTGGGTGAAAATCCTGAGGAAGGGCACCGCGGGGTGACCCCATGAGCACCTGGGCTGCTTTCGTGTGTGCTGCTGGGACACGGATCCTGCAGGTGTCTTTGTAGGAGACACTTTCCCTTAGTACTGCTGTAAGCGTCTGTGCATCTCTAACGTCTAATAACTGAATAATCACCACGCCTGCAAACAAACGCACCAAGCCAGGGTAAAGGGTTGGTTCTGGGGTCCATCCTGTCCTTCCTGGGTGCACAACAGTGCTTGAATGATGGGTATTCCAGGAACATTAAACAGATGTAGAAATCTGTAGACATGTGGGCTTGTTTCCTGGCTTCTTGTTTGACATAAAAAGTCTGATTTACAGCTGGGAAAACCTCTTTTCAGGAGAAAACTCTGTGCGAATGTCATTAATGCTCTTGCCCGATGGTCATGAAGAGGAAGATGCGCTCCCCAGAACCATAGCCCATCCTGTGTGACCCAGATACCCTTAAACCCAAAGCACACGTGTCTCGTGGGCTGCCAGACTCTCCTGAGCTACAGGGAGGGTGGCCTGGTGGTGATGAGAAATCTTTAGGAGGCCTATTCTCCACTGGAAATGGACCTGAGCTCCAGGATGGACAGAAGCAGGAACCAGGCCAGTTTTACAGTAAGGAAGACACGGTATCACGTTCTCCCTGAGCAGGAGTTCTCATAGTGGAGAGGACAAAAGAATCCGTTGGTGATATTTTTAAAAGGGTAGAATTCTGGGGATCTCACCCCAGTGGTTCTGGATTTTGAGATCTCTGGACACCGTCACAGCCTGCAGTTTTCTTGTGAGGCAGGGTCTCGCTATGAGGCCAGGCTGGCCTTGAGCTTGCCACACCCTCCTTCCTCAGCCTCCCAAAGGCTCAGATCACACGGTCACACCTGGCTCAGGCCGGTGGTTTTCTAATCTGACTGATACTGGGATCCATGTTTTACAAAGCTGGGCTCAGCCGTCTATGTGAGCTAAAAATCCTCTTGCATGGACAGGGCTGAGGGCCACGGTAAATCCTGTTGGCTGTGACAGCTGTCACCTATGCTCGTCTTCAGACACACATGCAGGACAGACATTCTGCTGACACATCCTGCTGGCTGTGTCACAATACATGGCAGCAACAGGGAGGGACCCCGGGAAGTCTGTCAGATGAGCGAGTGTCCCCCTGTGGGGACAGGCTCAGCGTTTACCAGCTTCCTTTTCTCCACCCCAGCCTCCTTTCAGTTCCTTTGCTCTTGTGTCCCTTCCTGCCTGGCCGAGTCCTCAGAGTTAAGGGTCTTCTTGTTGGGAATTTGCAGAAAGTGCGCCCTCTGCGGTGCTGGGATTCTGGGCTCTGTGCTTGTAAACGTGGGCTCCATGGCTCCTCCTGCCCTGTCCTCCTGTGTCCAGGGCTTCTCCTTCAGGGCACCTGGAGAGCGTCTTGCTGTTCCTGGCCACAAACATCGCTGCGTGAGCACCCTCAGGTGGGGCTGGCTTGGGGAACAGACCCTAAAGAGGCACTGACGGGGGTCCTGGGGGTGCATGTCCCTCTTTTGACTGAGAAGGGCAGGACCCCCCTGCCCCAGTGTGAGAGCCACTCTGAGAGTCTGGGGGCCCCGGACCCCAGCGCTGCCTGTCTCCCCTTCAGCTGACACCGTGATTGCTTCTCCCACAGGAGAGAAGGGAGAGGCCGTCGTCCACTCGGCCCCTCCTCATCTCAGAGGATCAGCCCGGCCTAGGTCTGTGCTCCGTTTGTGCTTCCAGCCAGCGTGAGCCTGGACTCCAGGTCCCCTGCGCCCCGTGTCCCGGATGCCTGGCTGGCTCAGTCTCCCCTTCGGCTCTCTCCCTCTCTCGTCACTTGATTCCTTCTTGGTCTACAATCCTGCCCAATTCTTCTCCATTCTGAAACTCACTTCATTTCTTCTTAAATCGATGTTTTTTCCTCTTTTGAGAAAGTTTTTCCTGGTTCAAAGTTTTCAAACCCTTTTCTTGTGATGGTGGTGAGGGTCCAACGCAGGGCTCCACCTCTGAGCGCACCCCAAGAACACGCCGTTTCTCATTTTCTCTGCTGCCTCGGCTCCGTCTCTTTGCTCCTTCATGTCACCTGGCGCCAAATCTCCGTGCCCAGCCACTTCCTCCTGCTTATTTCTTTGTGCGGCTTCCTGCAGCCATCTGCTGTGGTTTAGGGCAGTAACACCCCCAACAGCCCCGGTGCTGAGAGGTGATTGGACAATGCAGGCCACAGCTGCCGGGCCCAGGAGGCGGGGCCTGGGCTCTGTGGGCGTGGCCTGGGAGGGCGTATCCCTGCCTGGCTCCTGCCTGCCACTACGTGGGCAGCTTTCTGCGCCCAGGCGCTGAGTTTGCCATAACTGTGCAATGCTTGTGGCTTCAGAAACACAGGCCATTGGCCTGGGGGTTTAGCTCAGCGGTGTAAGCACCTGCCTGGCAAGCACCTAGTGGTGAGTTTGATCTCAGATACAAAAAAAAAAAAAAAAAAAAAAAAAAAAAAAAGATATGGGGGCTGTTTACTCTTTCAGTCCCTTACACTAGGGAGACAATATGTTATTTACACATGAGTCTGATTTATCCAAAATCTACTCTAAAGGGTAAGAAACTTCTCCAAGGGGAAAAATAATAGGTGGGGAAATGTGAAAAGGAAAAACGTGTAAGTTTGTTTTTATATGTACATAAAATAGCTCAGATGATTATACTACTAGTTTATTCTTGGAAAAGAACAGTTAACACCCATGATTAGATCAACTTTGCCTGTCTCTATCTGTAATCTAAGCAACTCTTCTGAAGGTAATAATATGCAATATTACAACCATTGTGAATTTCTTTTTGTCTTGTTTTGAAAGCCTGTATTGTTATTGTTTTGGGGTTTTTGTTGTTCTTGTAATTGTTTGTATGTCTGTTTTTCTTCTCTGTGTTTTTTTCTCTTTAAAATGAAAAAGTAAAAAAAAAAAACAACAACAACAAGAAAAAAGAAATGCAGGCCAAATAAACCCCTCTTCCTTTACTCGGTGGGTGTCGGTGTTTTGTCCGCAGGGAGGAGGAAACTTACTGGGACTGGGACTTGGCCGTCCCCCTGGCCTTCAGGACCTCACTCTCCCCAGTCTTTGCCTTCTCTGCTTCTCCTCGGGCCTCCTTTCCGGAGCTCCTCACCGGCTCGCCTGCTTCTCAGCTGCCTTGGGGTGTGGTTTACACGCACACATTATCTGTCAGCCTGGATCTCGCTAGATTCAGCAAGTCAGTTCTGGGGATGTTCCGTGCGCTAAGCTCTAGAGCTGCTGGTGACCTGTCACAGATCCCTGGGATAGTCAGGACTCTTCCTCGGGCTCTGGGCCGCGCACCTGGCCGTCCTGTCTGCCGTGTCTGCTGAATCCACGTGCAGGCTGTGACAAATGCAGCATTCTCCAAAGGGGTCTTGGACCCTGGCTTGTTGGACCAGCAGACAATCTTGCCTGCCCTGACATCAGCCTGCAGAACTCACTAGAGGACTCTGGGTCACAGGCAATCCAGGCCATAGGTCTGGTTCCCCGCCTTTGGAACAGGATGGCATCCAAAGTGTCCCAGGCCACAGAGAGATGTAATATGAGAACCGTGTTCAGATTAATACCATCGGTCATTGACCCTGTCCTCAAACTCCTTGCCCTGACAGTATGGGGACCCATGGAAGGGAATCTTGTCACATGGGACCCGATCGGCACGAAGCTGAAGGAACTTGAGCCTTCCTCACAGAGGGAGGCCGGGCAGGGCGGGAGGCACGGAAGGCACCTTTCCCTCGTGGAGGCCCCCTGCTCTCTGGGCAGCCTTACCTCTGTTTCAGAATCTGTTTGTTGTCATCAATGGTGACGCTGTCAGCGTGGTCTCTCTTGAAGATTTCAAAAGCCTCCTGGCGTCCTAAGGACATTTCCTCTCTCGTCCCTGTTTGAGAGACAAAAACACAGCCTCAGTCACGTCAGGATCCTATTAATTTCATTGTCACTTTAGTGAGACCGCAGAGCCTGCCTGGCTCCGAGAGGCCCACAGCACTGAGGCTGTGACCAGACAGGTGGCCCTAGGCTCTTCCTCCTGGCCGACAAGCAGTCCGGCAGCCAGAAGCCCTCTCCAGCGCCACGCTGCGCCCCTCGAGGCTGTGCCTGCGCGCGGTCCATGTGACTGGTAGGGGGTGGGGTTCGGAATTTCTGGGGGAGGAAATGAAATCCAGGGCCCTGCGTGGTCTGCCCAGAACATTTGCAAATGCACTTTCGGCCAGCATTTGGTGCCACATCTTTCCCGTCTTCCCGCCATGCCCCGTTCTGATTTTCTGTTCAGTCTCACCCTGAATTTGCAGGCGTTTAATCACAGGGTTATGAACCAGACTGAAAGACACCGCATCTAGAAAAGCCAGCTCTTGGTTTCCATCCAGTGATGCATGCCTGCTTCCTGCGGCTGGTGAGGGGTGCTGATCCCATTCTGGCTGGAGGGTCTCATCCACAAAGCCGTGATCAGGGGACCCCCGAGCTCCTGTCTCTTAGAGCTGAATTCATAGCTGGGTTTGAGCAGATGGACAGTCTTTAATGTGCTCCTGCCCAGGGGCCAAGTTTCCACCCAATGGTCCCCTTATCTTTCCCAGAAACCCAAGTGGAACATTTCTGCCCCCACCATGCTCCATATGCATGACCCAACCATACTTTCTCATTGCAATGTGAAGTTTTTAAGGGGTGGAAATATTTTTTCCGTGACGCCCTGGCGTCCTGTTGAATGCCTGGCATTGAGATGGCACGCGGCCTTTGTCAGGAATGAGGTGTGTGTGAGGATGACCCTGCTAGGGTCAGCACGGGAACACAGGCTGGGGCAGGGGATGAGGCTCAGCGAGAGGACTTGGGTACCAGAGACTCATTTGCAAGGGTGACACAAACCTCTCTTGCCTGGAAAAAAGTCCTGCTGAGTCTCATCTTCCCCCAACCCCCAGCCTGGGCAGGAGGGACTGGACCAGCCCATCTGACACCAATTTAATGATTACTGAGGTAAAAATAGCGCCTTGAAGAATGTCTGGATGATGAGACTCAGGGTGACACCGCCCCTTTCCAGGCAGGCTGGATGGGCTGCCCCACATCTGTCCTGCGTGTGTGCAGCTGTGTTGGGTGGGTCAGTGCTCGGAGACCTCAGCAAGGGGCTTCCCTCGGCTCCAGAGCTTCCAGGAGGGGGGGACCCAGTGTGTGCCCAGGTGTAACCATGCATAATCCTAACAGCCAGAGCGAGGGACAGAAAGCTCCATGGGCTTCCCAGCTCCTCACAGAGGAGGCGGAGAGAAGGCTTCTTCCAAGCAGGCAGGGGCCGGGCCAGCCTGGACGGTGGAGAGGTGCTCGGAAAGTGGGGGTGAAGAGGAAAGTTACAGCCTTTTCCTGTCCAGGCTCTGCTCTCCTGGCAGAGGGGACGGTACCGAAGGACAGCGGGGTGGGAAGGGCTGTGAGGACGGGGGGTCTGGCAGGGCTCATGACACTGCTGTGGCAGCAGGTCCTGGGAAAGCTGACTGTCCCTGTGTGCCTGCATTCCCTGAGTCAGACAGGAGCAGAAAGGGATAAGGAGCGAATGGAGGAGGTAAACCTGGGCAGGTCGTTTCAGAGACCCCTGAAGATCCTGCTGAGAAATCCAGGGCCAGCCGCATATCATCTATACACAAATCACCAATCTTCAAAGATGCAAAATGTAGTGAAGTATATAATGTAGGGAAGGTCACTTTGGAAATGTTCAATATATTCGGTAGTGTAAAGGATACTTGGGGACCAGGCATGGTTGTGCGCACCTATAATCTCAGCACTTGGGAGGCTGAGGCAGGAGGATCACAACAAGTTTGAACCCTGCTTCGGCAATGTAGCAAGACTCTGTTTCAAACTAAAAAAAAAGTACGGGGGATGATCAGTGCAAAGGTCCTGGGTTCACCCTCAATAGCACAGTGGGGGACCTGACACACAGGGACCTTGCAGTGCTGTGGCTTTCCACCAGCTGTCATGGAGAGAGAGTTCTGGAATTGGAGTTGCTGACTGTGGTGATCACTGGTGAGCTTCCTAAGTGTCTACTTGGGGTAGGGAGAGGCCATATTGCCCATCTCCCTCCTCAGGGGGGAGCAAGGGGGCAAAGCAAGGCCAAGGCACGTGCACAGCTCCAGCATGGACGGGTGCGGGGCTGAGACCCAAGCCGGAGCCCTGGGCCGTCTCCACCCCAGTTGATCCGAGTTCACAGTCTGGGGAGGGAGGAAGTCCAGGGGTGGCAGAGGGGACGTTTGTCCTCCTGTGGAGGGGAGGAAGGCTACGGGGGAGGCACCGCCTAACCTTCAACTGGAGGAAGGGGAGAGCGCAGGCGGAGGGGCACCGGACGCGTGGATCTAAGGGCAGCTCAACAGGAATGTCTTTGGGGTGATTAAAAACTGAATTTCTTACACAGGCTATGCACGGCGGGTGCTTTCTTACATGTAATTTCAACCAAACATCTCCAGGTCTCTGTCAGTAGCCTTGTTTGGTTGATGAGGAAACAGATCCCGTTAAAGAAATGGCCACAGAGGGGTGGAGGTCGCCCTGTGGTGAGAGGCAATCAGATCTGCTCTTAGCGCTGGTCCCCCCAAGGAAAAGCACCTCACAGGGAGGGCGGGGGACAACCTGGCGGTAGATTTCCTTAGCTTAGGCTCTTTGTGCCTACCACAGTAGGGGCCTTGATTTTTTTCACAGTATTATTGAAAAACGGAACCCTGCATTTGTTAACTAGTTTACTTGACATGCTGATGAGTTCTATTACTGTTTCTAGAATCTGTAAGCTCTGCAAGGGCCGGTGGTTTTGTGAGCTTCGCTGGCAGCCAAATGTCTAGCATTTGTTTACTGCCTGGTGGACTTGATCGGGTACCTGTGGTGTGAATTTGGAAAATTCAACACAGTCTTCTCCACACTACCTGTCACTCTGCTCTCGACAGCGCCCTACTAGAGGTGAATCCCAACTCGAAGATGCTATCGTGAAAATACAAGTGCCTCCTACAAGGTGTCAGTATTTTAGGACTAGCGAAGAAAAATTTCACAGTGTGTTGACAACCAGCTAACAGGTCCCACCATACCGTACGCTCTGATTTCTTCCCCAGCTAGTTGAAGCCCGTCAGAACGGCTCCTGTCCAGGCGAGGGCCATGGGGGCTCTGACCTGCTGTGCTCAGTTTTAGCCCCCAGTGATTTGCTTTTGGTGCATTTCAGTCCCAGTCTCCACACAGAGTTCCGGACAGCGTGGATGGTGACGAGAAGCCCGCTGGCTCTCTGAGCCACAGGACCACTCAGAACCTACTGGAGCGCCCCTAAAATGTGACACCGCAGTCTAGGTGGTGGGTTGGTCGGAGAATGTCTGCACCTCCCAAAGCTACACCCTATTCCAGTTTTTTCTAATGCCAATTAAAGAGCACTTGGGGCTTTGGAAACTGGCTTTGGATTTGGTTTCTGAAAATATCAGGCATCAAGATTCTTACACTCTCTTTCTCCGGTCCTCCGAACTTCAGTTCTTTATTTTTCTAAACAACATAATCCAGTGCTTTTGGAAACCCTCCCCACCCACACAAGGTCCCATGGAAACAGATGGGAAGGACAGCTCCGGCCGTGGAGAGCTGAGCTGCTGCCACTGGACCTCTGCTGGCTCCTTTTTACTTCTTGAGTGCAGGGGCCAGTGCTTATTTTCCTGGCTGCCTCCAAACAACCTACTGCTGCTTAAGCTATTGCTTTAAAAATAGACAAAAAACTGAAGTGATGGAGGGCTGTGTTATTCCTGCTGAAAAATGATTTCCTAGTGGCAGCCAAAAATGTATTTTCTTTGGGAGATTTAAGGCAGGGCTTCAGTATTCTCTGACTAAAAAGAGAGGGGAGAAGTGGCCGGGGGTGGGGTGGGGTTGTTCCCAAAGCTAGGGGGTCTCGAAACACACGGCCTGTGGCAGAAGGCACCAAGCGACTCCGAGCTGGGTGCAGGCCATTTGGGGCTAAGGCAGGAGGGAGGCTGGATCGGGGGCCGATTGCACTGTCCGTGGCTGAATGTGTGGCCTTGCAATGGAAGGGAAGGGCTGGCTCTGACACAGGTCCGACAGACACCGATGCTGTGGAGGGTACAGAAATGCACGGGAGGAGGAGACGCAGCAGCAGGTGCGGTGTGTCTTTATGTGGTGTCCGGTGGAAAATGTGTAAGCATGGGCATTTCTCAGTAAGCACAGCCCGTGGGGAAATACACAGAAACATCCTCACACTAGGAATTGGAAGAGCCCTGTGTGGTGTCACACGACTGTAATCCCACTGCACGGGAGGCTGAGGCAGGAGGATTGTCCTAATCCCACTGTACGAGAGGCTGAGGCAGGAGGATTGTCGTGCACTTGAGGCCAGCCTGGGCTGCATAAGCAAGGTCAAGGCCAGCCTGTACTTCGTAGCAAGACTTTGCCTAAAAGGAAGATAGCGATAGAGAGAGGAAGAAATGGGCCTTGAAGATGAACCGATGGTGTCCACCAGCAGCCCTGGGGCAAAGGACAAGCCGATGGCTTCCAGGGTGGAGAGCAGAGGGTTCGTGAACAGGGGTGGACAGGAGAGCTGAAGGGCCATCTTCAGGAAGATGGGACGGGACCACTGCAATCTGGTCTCTGCCGACCTCCCTGGTGGAGGAAGCTCCCCGGTCGGTGAGGAGGGAGGTGCTGCTCCTGAGGGCACACGGCTGAGGAGGACCCAAGGGGAGGGACCCCTGGCTCCCGCCTCCTTCCTCACACCTGCAGAGTGGAACACACCGCCATCCACTCATGGTGTTTTTAATGCAGGATGTGAAGGATCGCATTCTTGGGCAGCCTTTCCAGTCAGTCATCTCCGGCACCAGAGCTCTTTAATAGATGGCTTCCAGAGTACTACCCAGTTAAATGACAAGTGCCATTTAATAATAGATACCACCGTCACTTTCTTCATGGCTGTGCTTCAAGTCCCGTCGCCTTCAGAGCTGACATGTGGACGATGTGTCCCCATCCCTGCCCTGGACGCAGTGGTGTCCTTGCCCCAGTGTGCTGGGTCCTGAGGGACTGTCTGTGAGTGGATGCCTAGGAGTCCTCTGCCACCAGGCCGACGGAGGTCACCACAGGAAGAAGCCCTGCCATTTGTCATGGTTCTGTGACCCTGCAGGGGCCAGAAGCCACCTGGCTACAATTTAAGGGGTTGCTGGGCGGGTCCGCAGGATATGGAATCTGAGGGTGAGCGGAAGACAAAAACCACTTAGCCGCGGCCAAAGTGGCTACAGATGTGAAGGTGGGAAACCGGATCCCTCGGAGCGACCCCGAATGCTCATCTCATCTGCTTTCGTCTTTGATCGACAACTTCTGAACGCGGTAGTGTCCGAGGCTGGGGGTGCAGGAGAGGCCTGGGTTCAACTCGTGTGATGTCACCTACGCTAGAGTCCTCAGATTAGGACTTGCCTTAGGGTTTCCCAGGCTGCCACATGAAAGATGTCAAAGGAGAACCTTTAATTAGAAGAGATCTTCGGGCTGGCTTGGACCAGGCCAAAGCATGGCGGGCTTGGCCAGGCGGTCAGGGACAGGGAGGACAGCAGAGGGAAAATCTGAAGTGGAAAGCCACATAAACCTTTGCGACCCACCCAATGGTGGCACCACATCTAAATAAATCAAACGGGCTCCTGACTCCTGGTGCCAGAAATGGCACCTCCCAGTGGCAGCCCACACAGGCCCAGAGTGTAGCCCTCGTGGGCTGGGTGGGGTAGAGGGGACCGGCCGGCCGGCTGTGTTTTCCCTCGTCTTGGTAACCGTGTGTGATTCATGCTCTTGCTGCAGCCCTCAGAGCTGCGGCTCTGCCCCGGGCTCTCCCTGGAGCAGGCCAGGAGAGGCTTGGGTGCCAAGTGAGGGGGCAGCCGGGGGTTCTGTGGGACCTTGAGGGTGGATTCTTGTTTCCAGCAGCAGCACTGGCCCTGGACCTCTGTGCAGTGGTCCTTGACGGCATCTGCAGAAAGCGCTCCTTTTCCTAGCCAGGCTTCTCTGGAGATTTCCCAGGGTTCTTTCTCACTGAAGACCCTGTAGGCTGCTCGGAGCAACCGGTGGACAGAGGGAGACACGGAGCTTGGAAAGCAGCCTGGGTCAAGCTGGCATTTCTGGGATTTGCAGTGAACTCAGGAATCTGGAGGCTGGCAGCGTATCTGTGAAATGACACAGGGCACGGCGGCTCCTGCTGCCAGGCTGCCCTGGACCTCTGAGGTCTTTTCTACCAATTTTAGCCCCAGAGGTGTGGCTACAAAAGCATCAGGGTCCAATTCTGTGGAATCCGGGTGGCAGGACACGGATGTCCTAACTCTGTGAGTGAAGGGCAACAGAAGGCCTGTTTCTCTTCGGCTTAGATACCGGAAACACAGGATTTCATTTCCCGAATCTCAGATGTCCCAGACCGTTTCTACAGAACATGGTTAGCAGGGTCCTGTGGGCTGGGCGGCTGACACTGGGAGTCCAGTTCCTGGCTGGCCTGTGCGTCTTGGCCGGACGGTGGCTAAAGTGTTGCTGACCTCCCCTGTTGTGTGAAAATGGAGGCAAGTTTTCTTTCTATGCCTAAGTTAGGGAGGGAGTCCACTATTTCTTTCTTTCTTTCTTTTTTTTTTTGGCTTTTTGAGACAAGTCAGGCCGGCCTTGAGCTCACTTTGTAGCCCAGGCTGGTCTCGAACTTGCAATGATCCTCCTGCCTCAGCCTTTCGGGATCCATTCTCTCTTTAGGACTTGGATTTTTTTCCCAAGTGCACCTTTTCCCCGGTGTTGGGGTAAGAGAAAGTCATCAAGTAGAAACAACGCCATAACTTGCAGCAAAGAGCTGATTTCAGTTCTGCAGGATCACGAGGTGAGAGCCAGTAAAGAAACACAGGAGATTCGGGTAGGACTGGCGGCCACATTGTGGACAGAAGCCTCTGGTTACACAGGATGGGTCAGGGGAGCCAGAGCTCTGTGAGCAGGGACCTGAGGAAGCCATCAGAACAACGGGGGCCGGGGGCTGGGGCTGGGTGAGGGTCAGAGGTGGAAACGTAGTGACCGGGTTGACCAGAAGCCTTGACTCTGCTCAGAGGACTTCTCAGCTCTCCGATTCTGTTGGATGTGTTTATCTTTCCCTGATCTGTACAAGACATGTGCTGGGAAAAGCACCCACGGTGAAATGGTTCATGCACTAAACTGGTTATACTGGGGCTGGGGACAGGAAGGGGACAGCAGGTGCAGAGCAGGAAAGGGGCGGGGCCAGGTTAGGTGAAAAGTCGGAGACCCTGGGTGGCCAGGCTGAGGGTGTAGAGGGCCCATGGGTGCAGAGCTTGAAGGCTGTCCCAGCAGGACCCCGGAGTCCTGCCAGGGGAATTCGGAACCAATCAGTAGGACTGGACTCCAATGTCCCTGGTTCCCCAGGAGTCTCCCACAGGCTCGCTGGGCTCCCTCCCTCCTGACCTCCCTAAATGACCAGAGATGCTGAGTGAGGTAGGAACTCACCAGAGTCTGAGCTCTGCTTTCAGTCACTACCGACAGGTCCGGGCCGGGCTGTGACTTCTCAGGCTAACAATTAGATCACTGCAGACCTTGACAGGGACGCCCATGAGATCCCCAAAACACACTGGCTCCCCCCAGCTCACTGCCGGGATGCAGCGGGATTCCCAACAGCCCTGCTGACGGATGGCTGGGTGGGGATGCGATGCTCTCCTCCACCCAGTGAAACTGTTTTTCTTAAATGATACTTTTCTTTTTTGAGCAGAATATATTTATGGGGAGAAAAAAAGCTTCTGTCTGAGAGAGACTGAGGAGGTCCCAAGTGGGTTGCCAAAGACTCTGTCTTTTTTAGAGACTTTTCTAGAGCTAACCACCATGAGGTGAGGCGGGTCCAAGATGGGGAAAAATGGGAACCCCCTAGGTAGGTGGGCAGGAGGTGGGACAGAACTATGGTCAGCCAGTAAGATTATGAGTGTAATTGCTCAGGTAAAATTGATTAAATTGGGATCCAGGAGGGAAGCCAGTCACATAGCAAGTGAGCATAAATACAGAAAAGGGTCTTTGCTGGTAAGGGGTTGGGTTAGTGGCTCCTGGCTCCTTCAAGATGATGATACCTATTTAGAATATCAATCCCTGATGTTATACTCAGGGTGTGACTGCATAGTTTTGCCTTTTGTCTTGAGATCTGGCCTACAGCAGGAGGTGTCTGTCTCCTCCAAGGCTGCAAGGTATCTGGTCTTTTGCACTGGCTCCTTAGAGGACTTAGCTCTCTGTCTGACTGCCTATAATATTCTGTCTAACTCAGCTGCCCCATCTGAAGAAGTACCCCAAACTGCCCTGAGGGAGTCATGGGCAATGACCCATCTGGCTTCTTCAGGCTGAAGGGGGTTGTAGTTGTTGATCAGCAGTCAGGGACACTCTGCAGAGTCTATCTGCAGGCTCTCGATAGATGCCAGGCATTAAAAATACCCTTCTTAAACTCATCTCTATCTCTCCCACAGTTCTCTGTGTCTCCATTTTAGAACAAAAAATAACCCAGAAAATGGCAGCCATGAATCATTCATTTAAAAGTCCCCGACAGCATGAATGAAGAAATGTGCAATACACCATAAAAAGCAAAAAAGAGTATAACGACAAGTTAAAATTGCCACCGTGAGTAATAAGGAGTCATGTGTGAACCCACCACAGCGAGCTATTTGGAGTGCAAGCAGTGCTTAACACAGTAGGGGGATCCAAGGCTGGTGATGCAGGGAGGGAAGGGGTGCTCAGCGGGCTCTGCCTCCCACCCACCCTCCCGCCAGGCTCGTCCCGCAGAGCAGCCTCACATGCGCCTGGATGGACGGTGGGTCCTGGCCTCCCGGGCACTATCTCTCCGCGCATTCTCATGTGGACCCGAGGCCCAGCTTTCCCAGCTGCTCACAACGGAACAAGCAAGCGTCCACCCTCTTACCGAGGGCCGGCCCTCTGCCTGGGCTGGGGCCCTGCCCACCAGCTCCCCTCTCCGCTTTCCTCCCTTCTTCCTGTGTCCGGCTCTCTTGCCTGAGCCGTTCTCTCTCTTCTCTGGATCATTTCTATCAGCACAGCACTGTTATTTAAAAGTCCTTGTTGGCTGGGTTGAATGCGGATGTAGATTGCTGTGAACCTCTACAGAGTGAAAGGCTGGAACACAGTTTTCAATGGCCTGAGGTCGGGGAAACAGAAGAAGTTTATCTACTTGTAGTGGGATGGGCAGAGTAGGACATTTAGAGACTTGGGAAAAATACCCTTTGGACAGTGGTCTCCCTTTACCCTGGTCATCTCCCTGTTACTCTCCACTTCCCTGGTCTCTTGCAACAGGAAATGCGCTCTGGCATGTTCCGTCCCCGGTGTCTCCGAGGCCTCCCCTCCGCTCTCTCCCAATCAGTCCCGGGCGCTGTTTCTCTTCCACTCCACTGACACAGGAGATCTCCAGTGACCTCAGCGTCCCCAAAGCTAGTGGTCAGTTTTCTCTTTATTTTCATTGACTTCTAAGTAAGTGGCAGGACAGTAGAGAGAGGCGTGTGTGTGTGTGACCAGTGCTGGCCAGCAGTGTGGGGCAGTGACATTTGGTCGGCAGGGAAGAGCCTGCACATTTCTCCATGATCTCTTGCCTGAACCTGCCAGTGGGGTCATGCACTGTGGTCTCCATCAGCCAGGGACCCTGAGACTCCCACACTGCTTATGGGACATGAACGAGAGATACATTTTGTCACTGAGACTGGATAGCCTAGTCTAGCCTGGGTGAGACACGGTCCTGCTGGAAGCACGTCCTTCCTTGGCCTCCGGACGCTGCTCCCTCCTGGCTTCCTACTTTCCTGGCTTCTCTGTCCGGTGCCACAGCATAGCGCCGAGAGACTCATCCCTGGGCCCACTTCTCACCCAGTTGCATGGCTTTGCTGTGTATTATGTACAAATGTCTCCAAAATGGGTATCTTCGGCTCCGTCCTCTCCTTTGAGGTCCAAAGTAGATTTTGCTTGCGATTTCTGCTTATATGTCTAATGGACCTCTCCAACCTCTCCTGCGCCTTGCAGGCTCCATGCGAAGCTCTCCCCAAGCTGCTTCCCCTCACTGTCCCCTGACCATCGTGCCCCGGCCGGGTCTCCTCTGTGCATGCCCCCTGCTTGTTGGCCTTGCTGGCCATTCTAATTCTGCCTTTGGGCCCTTCTACTTCTGTCTGCTTCTCTGTCTGGAATGTTCTTTCCTCGGATCTTGGTGATTATCAACTCAGTTATCAGGGCTCAGCTCAGACATCACCACCCAGCCACCCCAGCAGTCTCCTACCCGCTGGTCCATCTGAAACCCAGTATGCATGTGCTGGACAGAGGGAAAGCTTCACGCAGGCTGGCCTGTGTTGGTACCACTCCTCCAGTGCTCAGAGAAGGGAGAAAGGAAGGGAGAAGTGACAGTCCTGCGGGAAGTGGGCCACTAATAGGTCCCAGACTGGCATCCTGGCATGTCACGCCAGACTGCTCCTCTGGGAAGATTCTGACCCCAGGACTGAGGTCCCTCCTTTTACGTCCACATCCACAGTTGTCACACGAGCTCTTCTGTCCTGGGGACCTGGTGGGGCTCAGTTTCCCCAGCTTTTCACTCTTTCTCACTAGGTTTTCAGCTCTGTGGTCATGATGTGTTTTTATTTCTCGCATTTTAGGCCTCTAATCAATTATTTCTAAAGGGAGCCAAACTAGCTGCCGTGTACACATACAAATGTGTGTGCCTTGCACTTTCTCAACAGAGCAGTAAGTTCCCTGAGGAGCCATTCAGAAGGTTTCTGGGAGAATTTCCTCTTCAGCACTGTGTCCTCTAGGAGTTTAGAGAGAAACGCAGCCGGCTCAGGAGGAAAGTCCTAAGATGTCAACTCCCACACGGGGCCAGTGACCTTGTTTCTAATTTTCAAGGTGTAGCTTACTCCTTGCAGACACTCTGAGAAATACAGAGAGCTGCAAAGAAGTGAGAAAGATCACTCACAATCCCTGGCCTTTCCTTCCATTCTTCCTGGGATGTTTTATGACACAGTTCAGATGATAATGTGCATACAATTTTGTAGCCTGTTTATATCTTAACACCATCCCATCATCTTTTTTATGTCATTAAAATCTTCCTGATTATTACTTTTTATAGCTGTGTAGTATATCACCCTTATGGGCCGTTCCCTAAAGTTGGACATTTACATTGTTTTCTATGCGTGCTATGTAAATAGTGCTGCAGTAGTATCTTGGTGCATGCATGCTATTCCGCATCGAATCAACCATCTCAACAAGTATTTACAGCACTCAGTCTCTGTCAGCCACTCTGCTCGGAGCTTGGAATACAGTGGTAGACAAAGGAAAAACTTCCATTCTCCTGAGTGTGACAGGCAATGATAAAAAATACCAGGATAGAAAGGGACTCATGGAGGAAGTGACTTTCACACATGCATTCTGGGTAATTTCTGCAGCTAGCTTTCTGCGAGGAAAATCCAAGTCAAAGTTCTGGCTTCTTAGGGAGCCAGCTGCTTTCCTGGCTGAAGCTTGGGGGAAAGACTTGTGATGATCTTGAGCTCATTGTTTAACTCCTCTGGCCCTTAGCTTTTGTGTGGGAAGTAGAAATAAGTAGACCAGTGGTGGCAGAAGAGTGGGGGGACTGTGAGGCTGGACATGTATGAGGCAGTTGTCCCACTGCTATAAATCCCTGATACCTGCCACCTAAAGGAGAAGTTTACTTTGGCTTATGGTTTCTGAGGGGTAAGTCCATGGTTGGCTAATGCCAAGGCGGGAACCTCATGGCAGAGGAAAAATGCTGGGCTCCTCGCATCCAAGGAAGCAGAGACCAGAGGGAGAAGCTAAAGAGGAAGGGGTCAGGAACAGGTAAAGTCGATAATTCATTCCCTGATGACCACCTCCTCCAACAAGGCCCCACTGCTGATGGCCCGTCCAGCAACAGACCTGTGGATGAGGAGGTTGGTGCTCTCACAACGCAAGCATCTCTCTGGGAGTCACTTAAGCCACTCAGCTGGGTAACACAAGGGCTGGGGATTTGGAGCAGTGGTAGAATGTTTGTCAAGCAAACAGGAGGCCTTGGGTCGCATCTTTAGCACCATTTCTAAAAATGACAGAAAAGGCGAAGACTAACCGACACTGATGTTGAGGCTCCCATACCCCAGAAAAGCTGGGTCAGGGCATTTATGGTGTGTAAGAAGGGAGTGATCAGGCTGTGAAAAGTGTACTGGGCATTTTGGATGTGAAAACTTAACTGAAAGAAGGTTCTAGAAGGTGTGGTGTGAACGTTTCCTGTATCTGGCACATGTCAGAGATACTTAGTGAAGCAGGTGCCCAGCCTCTTGAAGTGAGTTTGTGGAGAGCTGGGTGCATGAGGAAAGTTCACAGAGATGCTCAGGAGTTGGGAGGCAGACACCATAAAGGAAGTCCCTCCCGCAGCTGAGCCTGCACATGGGTGGTCTCCTCAGGGTCCTCACTGCAAAATGGGGCTAATGGTGTCTGCTTCCTAGCTGCCTGGAAGATCAGGGAACCTACTTGGAAAAACACAGCTGTCCCTAGTTCACGGCAGGCTCTCAATAAATGGTTGTTTCTCTCTTTCATGTTGCATCATTAGGAGAAAAAAACCTAGGAAATCGAGAAGTGCGATAGTGATATCAAACCTGAGAGAGATCAAGGTAAACTGTTTCTCAAAACCCTGAGAGCTGCATAGTGTTTCTGTTTATGGACCAACGTCTGAGCTGCGCTCCTCTGAGTTTTCCAGTCTGTTGTAATAAAACTACTTTGTTAAATATATAAAAAATATATGCTGACAAACGCCAAGAAAGGAGTTTTGAACCTGGTTGATGACTGGTGGTAAGCAACAAACTAAACGCTCTTTTTCTTATTTAAGCAGACAGCTTGACTGGGAACACCGAGCTCAAATTATGTCCCCTGACCTCCCTTGGTCCCTCCGGGTCACGGTCCCTCTGCCTCCACGCCCTGCTCTAACTTCTCAGCCATGTCTCTTCCATCGTACATGTAGGGTCCCATGGGGGGATCTTTTCAAGGTGTGCCCCTCTGGGGACAGGGCACATCTTCTCATGTCGCCTGGGATAGAACACCCCCAGTCCATCCTTTCCCTTTCCCAGGAGCCAGTGACACTGGAGAGCTCTTTACCGTGCTGGGCAGCTGGTGGGAGCCCTGCTCTGTCCCGTTTCTTGCTGGCCTCGGCTCACCGTGTTCTGTTCCCTGCTTTCTTTGCCTGCCCTCTCCATGTGGCAGCAGCCTGTGAGAGGCTTCCTCAGTGATTGCATTAAACCCTGTCTTTTCTTTAAGCCCCGAGCAGAAGTGGATCGTGGAAACCATGCCAAGGGCATGGGGTCCTAATTATCTCCATCTGCTGCCTGGTGGAGGTGGAGGAGGAGGAGGAGGAGGAGGAGAAGGACAGAGAGGGCACTAAAAAATTAAGTGGCCTGAGGAAGAAGAGGCTAAACTTAATTTGCTTTAGAGACTCAGATTGGCCTTGGTCAGGCTGAGCTGACCATCGCTGGCTGGTGTGGCTTGATAGGAGAACTCGCCTGTCCTCCGCCCACTCAGGTCTCCTCCCCCTGCTCAGGAAGCGGTCTTGCACGTCCCTAACAAGCTTGGTGTTGCCCCGGGCAGTAATTTGCTCCTTGGATATAAAGAATGCAAAGAGCCCAGTGGCTTGAAAGGTCCTCTGGCTGGGCTTCCTCTTGTTGCAAACAACCAGTCTTTGAACTTATAATTATGAGTCATGGGGCTCCCTGTCTGGCACAAAAGTGACTCATTTTAACTAAATTATCAGTTTTTGTCCTTTTACCAAATGCTGCGATCAACCATTTGGTATTAAAGTGGGAAAAAGGAACATTTTTATTAAGAGAGCAGGATGTGTAGAAAGACCAAACTGGGCTATGTTTTCCAGACGTATGGACTGAAATCAGGCTCAGGGCCGGCGCGAGCCAAGCAACAAAATAAACAGTGAAACTGGCACCGAAGGCAGATGATCAGGAAAATTCATTTCAGAACTGATGCAAAAAAATCAACTTTTGTAGCCAACAGCATAAGAGTCCTGCAATGTAGACTCCTTCCCTGCAATGTCTCCTTCCGCATCCCTCTCCAAATCATTTGATCTACTAGAATTGAGGTCAAGGAAGACATAGCTTTCTTGGGTTGATTTAACGTGCAAATTTGTTAAAGAATCAGTAATGATTGATACTTCTGTGCTGCCCAAAGCTACTGACTTAGATGGACACCCAGACATAGCAACCATATTAAATAAATGGGATTTAGCGATGGGTCAGTGGCAGAAGGCGTTTCTTGGGGGCAGCGGCTCCACCAGTCTTTGGTTGAGGAAGCCCTGAAATCATTCTTAGCTCTTTTTCAGTTGCAAAAGAGGTAACTGATCTGAAAAGACAATTTCGCTTCCCTGATGTCTTAGGTACCAATAACAGGGCAGAGGAACAGAATAAGGAGAAAGGGGCCAGAGTGAACTGGAAGGCTCCATGGTCCAAGTGTGCATGTTTTTGAAGAATAGTTTGAGATTTCCACTTGATCCTTCTACATAGTTGTCCGTTCATCTACACTGCTGAAGAAGATACCATAAACTGCCTGGGAGATCTGGCTCTGGGTCCAGCTGTCTGACTTTCAGATTTTACATCCTTTCCAAAGTACTTTCAATTTAAAATTGCTTTTCTTGCTTCTTGAATCCATTATTCCTTGTCAGTTCCACAGAAATAATGGTAACCAGAAGACTATTTTCATATGTTTGCCAACCCTCAAATAAAACCCATTAATCAATCATCAAAAGTTTCTGAGCCTCAACGGCAAAGCTCTTGCCTAGCATGGGCAAGGCCTTGGGTTCAATCCCCAGTACCACAAAACAAAATAGTTTTTGAGTGCCTGATTTCTGCTAATCTTTGTGACTGATAAGGAATCAAAAAATGCCAGAAAAATAAAGTTACCATAACAGTTACCAATTATCTCTTAATTGGCAATCATGGTACATGATTTTCGATTTTCATATCTCTTTGCCTCTCTGCTATATCTAAATGTTTCTTAATCATTAACATTTTCTTCTCTGGCATTTTCATATTCTCCTTTGACTTCTTTTTCCCTCTGACCCTCCTTTACTGATCGCTAGACTGCCCGACCATCTAAGTGATATAACTAACCATGAAGAGGTCAGTAGGAATGAAAAAGGAATGAAAAAAAATGAAGTGTTGACTGCAGTGGATATTACTGCTGGAATGTGATGCCTAACTAGCTGTCTTCATATACACGCAAATTTTTGTGCTGTTGCAGGAATATAAACTTATATTTTAAGCCAGTTTATTCAAGTAATTGATACAACTCAAAAATATGTAAGTATCTGGCATCAGGCACATTTTGACATAAACACACTGAAAGAAAGAGAAAGAGGGGGAGGGGGGGGGGAGAGAGAGAGAGAGAGAGAGAGAGAGAGAGAGAGAGGCCATAAGAATATAATTAGGTCCAACACATGTGTAATAGGAGCTTCCAAAGCTAAGAATAGAGAGAATAGGGAGAGGCAGTATTAAAAGAGGCCCTTTTGATGTCCAGGAGCACAATAGATCTTAATCAGGAACAATAAAAATAAAATATATTCCCTAGGCATCAATAGTGATACTAACAGCACCAAAGACAAAAGACCATAAGAGGAGCCAGAGGAAACGCATATGCTGGCCAAGAAATATCAGCTATGTTGGTACTACACTCTCCAGGAGCAACAGTGGAAATAAAACAGAAGAATAATGTGTTTAAATTACTGAGAGTGACTATGTACCAACCTAGGATTCTATACTCAGCTAAAGTATTGTGCAGATGTGGGGAATAAAATGCTTATTTCTCCACTTGTCTTGGTTACTTTTCTTCTTGCTGAGACAAAATATCTGACACCCAAAAGAAAAGGCAGAAAGGTTTACGCAGCTCACGGTTGGTAGAGGTTTCGGTTCATAGTTGGCTGGCTCCAAGGCAGGGTGGCGGGGCAGGGGAGAAACGGCTCACGGTGGGCAGAAGGTAGCAGAAGCAAGCAAGAGACCAACAAGTGGTGAAAGCAGCCTCTTCCTGCCCTTTTTACATTGGCTGAGGGCAGGCGCCAAACCAATCAGTGGACTGTTTAGCAATTACACACTTTTAACCCAAGCATCACACATTCTAGATTCAGCCATGTCTGAACTCAAGTTGAGCTTCAATTCTAAGCAATCTTTATGCTAGCTACATAAAGCTTTTCACGTCTCCCAAAGTATGATGTCTTTTCCTGCTTCTGTAATGCTGCCCTGGGCTCAGAGTGCCCTTTCCCACACGGCAGCCTCCGTACAGTTTATGCTTCCAATTTCAATTCAAGTCCCGCCTCTTCTGGGAAAACCTTTCTGGCTCCTTCTGGAAGAATTATTGACCTTATTCTTGCCTGCACATTCATTTCAGTAGAGCATCAACGTTTGTTAAATGCAAAATGGATAAAATGCTAAGCTGAGTGGTTAAAGATCAGTTTTGGTAAAGGTCAGCCTTAGGCAAGGACTCTACCTAACACTCATTTAGCTCTTGTTTGGTGCCTAGTTAATAAGAACAGAAGGTTCAGCAATGAATCACGGTTGAGACTCTGAGCACCGCTCTGCACCAGGTGGTGGTGTGGAGAGCAGACGTGTTCTCCAGCTGGAAACACGAGTGGGAGGCACTCGTGGTTGGCTAAGCTCACCATCTTCACCTCTTTTCCTCACCTTTCTCTCCCCGCAGGACATCACTGTCCAAAACAAACAGGGTGCAAACCACATGCACAACTTTGGGTTTTATAGTAGATACAATAAAAATGTAAAAATAGGAGAAATTAATTTTAATAGTATATTTTATATAATCCAAAATAGCCCAAATACTATATCTTCAGCATTGCAATGAATACTTATGTCTTAAGTTATTTTTCTTGTTGCTGAGACAAAACACCCAGCACTCAGGAGTTAAGGGAGGAAAGGTTTATTTAGCTCACAGTTTGTGGAGGTTTCAGTCCATAATTGGCTGGCTCCAGGGCAGGGTGGTAACAGTTCACGGTGGTGCAAGACAGCAAAATCAAGTGGAAGGCAGGGGAAGGGACCAGCCTCTTTCTGTCTCTGTGGTGCATGCAGGCTGCCTGCCCTACAGTGGGTGTGGCACTCACACCCTTGATTCCAGCACTGGACCACGAATCGACCACCCACTCTAGACTCAGGCACCTCCCTACTATGACTGTAGGAGACACTGAAGGGGGGACATGTAGACACAAACCGTAATAATTTATAAGATTATTTAAATATTTTACTTTTTAAATATTAAATCTTTGAACTCCACAGTTTATCCTTGTATCTCAATGCAGATACTGAATTTACACTAGAAACACTTGATCTATATTAGTTTGAGGAGATTTATAATTATGCAATATAAAAATAGTTAAAGACTTTCCAAAGACCAAATCGAGTACCAAAAAATTATGGTCCCCTAATCTTTCTATCCATAATGGCAAAATTGGTCAATTAAACATGTAGTTGTCATATTAGAAATAAGAACACACATAATAATAACTTGCCAGGCCACGTAAAGTGAAATGTAGTCCTGCCAAAAAATTAAAGGTGTATATAAAGGGTAAATTGCTCGAAGCACCTTCTTTTTAAAATTTAAACAAAGTTCATTAAAATCAGAAGCTCAGAGCCTCGGTTGCACGGGTCCCAGTGCAAGCACTCAGAGTCACATGTAGCTCACGGCTATTGGACAGTAGAGCTCTAGCGACTACAGAAGGCTTTTACCCACTTCCTAGCCTTCTTTGCAGCTTCAGACAATGGTGTGACTCACTTCTGGCCAAAGAAAAGGTACACAAAGCCTAGGTTGGGGAGTAGGATGTCTTCTGGGGAGTCTTTTGCTTTCCTGACAAAGGCACAAACTGAAGAGAAGACTTTGCTGGCATCATTCTTTTCTCCTCCTTCCTAAATAGGAACATTATGTGATGTCTGGAGCTGCAGCAGACATCTTGTTACCTTGAGACAATTCACAGGATGATGAAAACTGATGTGCTAAGAAGGATCAGGGCTAAGACAGGCTGAGCACAGCTTGAGACCCCAGTGACGGTCACCACCTCTGGGCCACCTGCCTTTGAGCTTGACAAGGAACAATGCTCGTCCTTGTAAGTCATTCACAGGTTCGCACAGCTGAGCACATCCCTGATGGATGCAGACAGGGTGTGGCCAGCTGTGAAGAGAGGCAGCTGGTGAGAAGTCCACTAGGTGACGCGGAGCCACGTGATGGGGTCACCAGACAGCCGCCGGGAGGCCCAGTGCAGTGCACCCCGTCCCATTTTCCTTTTCTAGGAGTGGGTGTTTAAGGGGTGACAGCTTGAACAGGGGGGTTACTCAGTAAACATTCGCTCGCTGATGATCAGAGACAGATTGGAGGTACCGAGACAAGGCTGGCTTTTTAGCGTGGATCAAATCTTTAACATTAAAAACCCCAGCGAACTAAAGCCCTCGATAAGAAAATCTACGAAGGCCTCCTCCTGAGCATTTCAAAGAGCCTGACACAGAAGGACCAGAGAGAGTTAAATTTCGCCTGCCCCTCTCTATTTCCAACTTCATTATGGGTAGCGTTTGCATATTTTCTAGGACATTTGGCTTCTGCTGTCATCTCTGAACGTGTGACAAGTAAGCTCATGATGTTCCTCCTGTTATTACACTAAACCAACCCCTGCCACACACAGTGTGTGACCCGGACTCGAACCCAGGGCCTGGACATGGTCAAAGCTCTCCTGACTGACCGTCACCACCCAGCCTTGTCAACTCCATTTTAATACCCAATCAAACTTCTCTGATAAAGGTTTCAAAATAACACAGGATTTATTTTAGATTTTGAAATAATTTATGCTTTGTAGAACACTTGAGTATTTCAATTTTAGAAAGAATTTCTAATCCGATTACCCAGAGATAGCAACGGTCTCACCATAGTCTGTTCCCTTGCAAACCTTTTTGCTATGCATGTTTAGGTCCATGTAACAGAACTGAAATGAATTTACAGGGGAGACTTTGCATCCATCTCCTTCATGTCTCATGACAGGAAACATTTCCCGTGTAACTAAAAACTCTTCAAACGCATTTCAAAACACGACTGTGTGATGTCTCATGGCGGGCCATTATTTAACGTACCTTCCCATATTTTTATGTCATCACCTCTCTTCCTGGATTCCTCACTGTGATTGCCAGCTGTCTCTTATATTAAATAAATATTCCAGCCCTTGGACCCTTTTCGGTGCTGTCACTGTGCATCTGCTCTGGTCCTCCGGCCAAACACGTCGGCCGTCTCCTCCGCGTGTGACTGTCTTTTTCTCCCCTGGTCATCCTTCATCTGCTTCCTCCCACATCTCTGTCAGATTGCTGCTCTCCTTAAATTCATCCCAGGTGTCACTGCAGTGGGTTCCCGTCGTCTCTCTCTTAATGTTTCACGTATCTGTTTGTTTCTTGGACACATTCACAACTTTGACACTCTGTGGCTGACTGTATTTATGTTTCTGCTATATATATGCTGTAGCTGGAGAGGACAGAAGGAACCATGAAGAGAGGACCAAGCAAGAGGAGCAGAGGCAGCAGATGGGCCTCTTCCTTGGCCCCTGTCGTCCTTTTTGAGGAGACAGCTCTGGAAGGGAAGTGATGCTTTTACAAGGGAGGTGATCTGCTCTGGACCAGAAGTAGGAGGAAGACCGCTCTCCTGCCGACTCTAACAGACAGGCTATCGGGCATTTGGAGACCATCTGTACTTCTGTCCTAGATGAAAACATATTTATTTCGGTTGCTAGGAATCTAGAGGATGAGGGAACCATGTGCATAGGGGGGGTCACCCTCCTCTTGGAAAAAATGATCTCAATTAAATCCAGCAGTTGCTGTAGATCAGCCAGTGCGGGGAGTGTAAACCTGTGGTACTAAGGTGAGGGTCCCGGGGAATGTCCTTGCTTTTGGCTTTTTGGGACCCTTCACCTCACATATGATGGGAAGTCATGGGGCTCTGTGTCAAAGTGGGATCTAGACTAGAAAACAGCCACTCGCCTGCTCCTCCCTCAGCCTCCCCAGGCATCACTTGGCAGACCAGCTGGACGCAGCCTGGGTGACATGGGCTGGGGGGACCAAGCCAGCCAGGTCGGGCCCTTAGGAGTACTGCTCCACGGAGCCGGGCTTGTGAGGTCTCCCTGGAACCCCGGGTCACCTGCCTGGGGATCGTTACGGCTTGCTGAATTTCAGAGCAGCGGCACATCTATGCGGGATTAAAGGCCTTTCAAGAATGACCTTTTCATTTTTAATTAAAAAGTTCAAAAAAATTATTTTGTGGCACTGCAGATACAACCCAGGATCTCGAGCATGCCAGCTAAGCAGTCTGCCAGCGAGCTACGCCCCGAGCAAAAACTGGTAGTTCCATCAATCATCTATCCCTGTTAGTGGACAACACCTTAGGAACCCAGAGACCTGGTTTGCTTCAGTTTACGGCAAAAGAAAGCTTCCATGCATACCAGGTTGTTTCTGTTAGCTCTGTGAGTAAAGGGTTGGTGGTAGTAATCAGTCAGATCCTCCTTCCCGATAGCCCATTTTCCCCAAATATTTATGGCATCCGCAGCCCTCAGTGCAATTATCCCTCCAGATCAGCGGATGGACCATACTCTATTGCCTTGGTCAGTGGCAAGGGTGTTGTGCCATAGGTACGGATAAGCTTTGAAGGGCACATCCCTCTCTTCTGGGTGCTGGCTTCGCTGGCTACAAAGCGGTCAGAGAGGGCAAGGAAGGAGGGTGGATGCTACTGTATTTTGTGACGTGGATGCATCTTTGGCAAATGAAGGGTTCTGGAAAAGTAATTCTAGTCTTTAAAAAAAATCAAAGCAGTGATGTTATCATCAAAGCAACAGCAGATGGGGCAAGGAATGTAGCTTGGTGAGAAAGTGCTTGCCTGGCCTGTGCAAAGCCCAGGGTTCAGTCCCCAGCAGCACACACACGACTGAGAAACAGTTGTCACATGGCAAACTTGTGAGTCACCCTCACCCCCGCTTCCCTGTCATCACTGGTATTTGAATGGTCACAAAGACATGTTGACTGCTCTTATCTGGATCGCTCCTGCCCACCTCTCCTTGATCCCTTAGCTCCACTGTCCTGGCTGCAGTCCTCACCTCCCGCCTGAGCCAGTGCAGTACCTCCCTGACCTGTCTCTCTGACTTTAGTTTAACCCTCCTCCTATACTTTTCAGAAATATTCTTCTAAAGGAAATCTGAAATTTCTTTCTGATGCTTTAACATTTTCAGAGGTTTCCTGGTGTACACATGGTTGAATCTTAGGCATTGATCAGGTCTGTCCCTAAGCCTTGGTGTTGGCCATTCCGCCTCATATAGGAAACCTCTAACCACTCTTAACTCCAAATACCTAAACTGGAGTCCGTGCCTATCTTCCCTCTAACTTTCCATTTAAAGCCTTTTTTCCCTGTAAAATTTTGCTTTTGTTTTAATATCTATTATTATTAAAAGCAGGGACCCAAGCTAGCTGGTGACAACAGGAGATTATGCAATATGAAGAACAGAGGAAAAAATGAAGGGAAATTAGATCCTCAGAGAAATGTGGGACCCCTTTAAGCCCATCGACACACAAGTATTGAGTGTGTCAACAGGAAAGAAGAGGTGACAGAAAAGAGCAGAGAAAGTACTTAAAGAAACAATACCAAACACCCCAACAAGATAAAAACAAAAATTTACATATGCAAGAAGCTCAAAGGATGCTAAGGATAAATACAGAGATCCATACCTACTTATCTACAGTGAACATTTTGAAAGCTAAAGAAAAAGAAAATACTGAAAGCAGAAAGAACTCATTAAAGATGAAAGAGAAAAGAAAGACATGATACATGGGAAACAAAAAAATAAAATGGTTGATACAAATCCCATTATATCAGTAATATCATTAAACGTTAATGGATTAAACAATCCAATCAAAAGGCGGAGATTGTTGAACGGGATAGAAGAACAAGAACCAACCATAAGCTTTGAATGTACATTCAAAGATGTGAACTGGTTGAAAGTAAAAGGATGGAAAAGATCATGCAAACAGCAACCACAAGATAGCTAAAGAGACCATACTAATATGAAACAGACTGGATTTAAAACACAGAGAACGTAACTAGAGATGAAGAGGAAGCTTTCGTAAAGATGCAAAGGGCAAACCCTTCAGGAAGACGAAGTGATTGACACAGGGGCTCTGAGATTTCCTTACCTGTCCACAATATTGTATAGGACACTGGGGAAAAGATCGACAAGGACTAGAGGACTGAAACAACATTGTGAGCCAACTCCACCTCCAAGACACCCACAAAACACAAGCCTGCAATAGCAGTATGCACATTCTCAAGGCAAATGAAATGTTTTCCAGAACAGACCATGTGTGAGGCCATAAAGTGAGCTTGAATACATTGAAAAGGATTAAAGTCATGCAAAGTGTGGTCTCTGGTTACAGAGTGGTGGCAGGGACAGCCTAAGTGGATCACAGAGCAGAGCTGGAGGAGGAGGAGCAGGGCCAAGAATGACCCAGGGGAGACAGGGAGAAGCGGATAAGTAGGAGTTCACAGCTCAGAGTCTACCAGCAGCCTTACGTGACTGATGCAGCCTGGCAGGTGAGTGAGCTGTGCACGGGGCTAAGTGCACCCCAAGCCTTGTCTGGTGGCTCCTGCTTATGACACAGGAGGCTCCAGGTGTCCCAGTAGGAGCGTTGCGGACTTGGTCCAGCAGAACACCCCCAGGAATCTGCCTCAGAACCTCCAAGATGGGATCCCCCAGGATGCCGAGCTTCAATGATAACTCAGGATGGTGCCTGTGAAACCCAGGCACGTGACCAGGTGACAGGGAGCACAAGGCACACACCAAGGGTCGGTATGAAACAACGTGTTTTAGGGAGGAAAGAGGAGTAATATATCATGTTCACTACATTTACAACGATCTACTGGTGAATGTGCCCATGATTCTCTGAAAGCCAAACATCTGGACAGAGACGTTAGCTCCCGCTTGTCTCCTAGCACACCTGCATGTGTGAAAGGGCACCTGGTCCCTCCCTGCTGCCCTTTATAACGTGGGTTCCCGAAGATCAGCTTGCATTACGATGGTCCATTTTTTCCCTTTACTGGAACACGGCAGAGCTCCGCCCTCCCCTGACCTTTTAGTTCTCGTTGCATAGTAACACTTAGCACTGAGCTACGGTAGGAAATTACAAGGGCAGGACGCCAAAGCCAAGGCTTCAGCTGGCCAGAGGTCTACGATCCTTGGTCTGGCGATAGCTCAAGATGCCATCTGAAGTGTGCTGAATGTCAGTAGAAATGTGTCACCCCTCCGTTCTGTTTTCATTTCTGTTCTCTCATTCTCCTTTCCGCTGGTGTCTCAGAGTCTCCATGTCTCCCTTCAGAGGCATCCTCTCCAGCGTGTGGATCGATCCTTCCCAGGAAAGCTTCTGCTGTGGGCCAGGCAGCTATGATGCCACCGCCTGTGGCCCGTGGTTGCTCTCTCCTGCTCTCCATGAAGCCCTTGCAGCCCAGAGCCAGCAGCACACCTTCTCACTGTCTCTCGTCGGACTCTGCCTGCATGGGATCTCTGGACAAGGCTCCTTGTCACACAGTCAGGCTGGATGTTCCATGCCTCGAGTTTTTCTGTCATCTGTGACCACTTTCAGGTCCTCTGTGAGGCCACATGTGTGCTGCAAATGTGTGCCCATGACTGGTGCAGGGTACCAAAGTGACCTAGGTGTCCTAACCCTTGATGCCATCAGGAGGGGTAAACAGCCTCTCCTGGCAAAGCTGTGTAACGTGGAAAGGTCTCTGTAACTTGAATCTCCCAATGTAAGTGCTATAGGTCTGGGGAATGCGAGTCCCCTTACCTAAGGACCTGTCAAGCATCTGAACTGAAGGTGCTCAGTGGCCCTTCTGGAGAACAAACAAACATCAAGGAACCCTTAGGGGAAGAGTGAACTGTAGGTCCCTCACTTCTTCCACCTTTAAATGAAGCCTCTGATACCGCTGACATCCAGGTTTTCCAGCGGGGAGCTCTTAGCACCTGCCGTGCACCTGTAATGCCCGAGCTCACATCTGTGAGCGCTGCATCCTCAGCAAGAAGCAGCTGCAAACCCCAAGCCTCCAGCCCTCTGCTAACTCACCTCTGCCTCCCTTTCACAAGTGGATTCCCGGGACAGGGCCCCTCACTCAGCCCGCTGTCCACAGCTCCTCACCTTACCCAGTGACACCAAAGCCCTATCCTGATCGCCATGTCCTCCTCGCCTCATCTGTTGCTCTCAGGTTTATAGCAGGCTCCTCCTCGCCTTCCACACTGGCCTTTATCTTTTTTTCTCCTCTACCTGGGAATTTTCAGGTCTCTGGGTGAAAACCCGACCGCCAAATTGTTACCTGTAAGATGGCTAGGGAGGACCGACCCGAGGAGATGAACCCTTGGCACGCTTGCTTTCTGTATTATTGGGGAACTAGGCAGAGTTGCACGTTATAGACAAGGTCCTTGGTCTGAGCCTTTTGTGGTAGGAAACCAGGCATATTGTGGTGGTTTCTCTATAGTGAAAAGTAAAACAAAAATAATCAGCAATAATAACGTCTCCATCTCCCCCCAAACACACTCAGACCTACATGTATTCTTATGTGGACTCTAACCCTGTCAAACAGTAGACGCCTGGGCTTCCTGGGCCTCGCTGAGAAATCAAACACTCCTGCACCCTGCATCACAGGGGAGCCCGGGCTGGGCAGGCTGGGGATCCACAGCTTCGCATTCTCTGGCTGACATATCTGTTAGTTTCGATGCAACTAAGATGCTAATGCCGAGTCTTCCATTACAGAAGGGTGGCAGGTCTTCCCATCACTGACTGAGTGGGAGACGCTTCTGCATTTAGACATTTGCAGAAAAGAAAGAAAAGGCCAAAAAGGATAACATGGAGCCCCCCAGCCCCCAGTCCCCCAATCCTCCAGCCCCCTTTTAAAGAGAGAAAATAAAACTTAAAACAGAACAAAGCAGCTCAGAACAAAACAATGTAAGTGACACAGATTTCAAAGCAAGACAACTGGAGATCTACAGTGGCTACCACAATGTATCTGTTTTCTTCTAAATAGTTGTCTGTATCTTCACACGTAATGAATTCATACAAAACAAAATAGTGTAAAACTGATCAGAACAGGGTAATGAAGGTATTAAAGGCCTTCAAAACCAGACAATAGGAAAATAACAATGGCTGCTGTAGTGTCTCTCATTGTCTTCAAAATAGCTGTCCGTACCTTCATGTATGTTGAAATGACACAATACAAAACAGACTAAAACCACTCTGAACATAGAATAAAAGCATTACTGGATTTTAGCGTGATGACAGGGAATCAGCAATGGAGACCATCATGTCTCTTTTTTTTTTGTCTTTTTCGTTTTTATCGGTACCGGGGATCGAACTCACAACTGCCTGCTTGCAAGGCAGGCGCTTATGCCGCTGAGCTAAATCCCCAGCCCCAATGTCTCTTTTTCTTTAAAGCAGCTATTCATTTCATCATGCATAGCACAATCTATTCTCATAAACTGTTCAGGAGAAGGTCTAGGTATGTAAAGCCTCTATATGTACACCTATCCTTTCTGCATTAGGGGGAAAAACAAAACAAAACAAAACAAATTACCAGAAAAACAAGAAACCAAAAAGACATATAACAATAGGAAAGAGCCCAAAACAATGACAATATAGGCCTTCAAAACAAGCTGGTAGGCACATAACTAAGGTTGCTATTTTACATAGTGATCTTCAGGAGTTCTTCAATCACCAGACACAAACATGCACAATTGTTCCAATGCTGTGAATGTTGACTGTTTTGTTCCAAGACCTTATAGAATTTGTAGCACAACCATCTTAGCTATCCTAAGTGTGTTTATACAAATTTAGATATTTTTTCTTTTCCCTTCCTTTTTTTTTCTGAAATGGATTTTTAGAATGACCTTTTTCGAAATTGGTTAAAATGGAAAAGAGAGAGATAAGCCTCAGCGTGTCTGCAAATTTCCCTTATCTGAAAGATGTCGGAGCCCACCCGCATGGGATGACTGACTCCACTTGACGTATGGTCAATTCGAAATAGAAATACTGTGCAAGCCCTGGGTAGGTTTATTTCTGACTTAACTCCTGCCTTTATTCCCCGCTTCGCTGAGGAGCTGCTCTGATCAATTTGGTCAGCAGAGTACCGCAAAGCACATCTTTTCCAATGAATAATTTCCTTGGTGGAAAATTCATTTGAGTTTGGTCCGGGAGGATGATTCTGGCCCTGACAATCTCACCCACTTCTGTTCTTTATTTGCTTTTTGGAAAATCAAATCCTCAGCAATGAAAGACAGTGAAGCCTGCCTTAAGGACTCTGATTTCTGCGGGACCTGTAGGAAAGCTCCTACTCAAAAAATGACAACCAGAAGAGGATCTTTGACAAGGAAACTTAGAGGAGAAAGTGACTTTTAAGAGTTTGAAATGTTTAAAAATCTTGGGTTATAGGTAATCCATGATATGTGAATAAATGTAAAATAGGAAAACAATACAGATGCCTGTTTTGATGTTACAATAGTATTCTGAAAGCAAATTTCCTGCTTGGGCAAGAGGTCTTTTTAACTGCAGGTCGCCAGTTGCTAAGGTAAGTGATACACAGTAAGTGCTCAATAAACCCTTCTTGGTTACTTGCACAAATGAAGGAAGCTTACAACCGTTGTATTTCATGTTAGAAAGCCAGACTCTCACGTATTTCTACAGGGGTAATAACTGATCCCCAAAACATAGTAAGTGGACAGATTTGTTCGTGAATTCCGTGAAGGGTCTCTGTGGTTTTAAGTTCCTTCTCTGCTTCTTTCACAGAAATGTGGGTACGTGGTAGGGCTGAGGAAGGCTCCGTGTGCTGTTAAATTGTGATTTGTGAACTGTGGCCTCAGAAGCATAGCTAGCAAGCCTCAGAGCCTGGTCCCACCTCTACCGCATGCAGAATCCGCAGGGTGGCCATCCAGACGTAGGAGCCTCTCATTCACCCTCGTGTGTGTGGCCCCAGGGTAATCGCTGTGACTTCCGAGGATCACAGAAACTATTCCATGGCGGTTTTGTTACTGCAGCTGAGGGTGATGTGTCTTTCACATTTTCTCAGTGTCGTGATTTTTCCCATGAAGCTAATTTTGCAATGGCTCAAGAAACAAATTCTGGAACGATCTCCAGTTTAGAGTTCAGAAGGCCCAAGTCAGAGCCCTGGTTCCTCTTTATGAATTGTCACACAACCTTGCCAAGCCCTGGGCTTCCCTGGCTATAAGACACTAGGTAGCGGAGAGGGGAGGAACAGCCCTCCCTGACTCAATGTGTTACCGGTGGAAGTGTCACAGGGAACCCAGGTTACAGACTGTGAGTTGGTGAGGACGTGTTAAAGGTATTTCCCCTTGACTTGCCATTTCCAAATGCATGCATATGCATGGCACCAAAATAGCATAAAAGAGCTGAGTGACAGAAAATTCACAAGTATCCTGATTTTGTGGGTGTTCTTAAGTGACTGACTGTCATCAGCAGACTCTTTGAAATACCAGGAAGAGGCCCCACTCTGCTTCCGCCTAGGTCTCTGGTAATATGTGCTAGGGTTGTTTTTAGTCATGGGGGCTCTGGAGATAGACTCCACCCTGAAATCTCAGGTTCCACCTCCTCATTCTTCTTTGGCTGCCCCATTCTGTCTCCTTATTCCTGGGTGGGCTGTTGTTTCTGACCCAGTGCTGCTGGCCTTGATGTATCTATGGCTCAGCTCCATGACACCCCTGTGACTGTGTGGGCAGCTTGCCCTCTCTTAGGGGTCAAGGCAGTCTTGTGTGTGGGGGCCGGGCTCCCTGATTTTGGAACAGTCCTTCCTCTCGGGGCCACAGTTCAGCTTGAGCAGGGTGGTGAGGAAAGTCATGCTGGGCACCAGTGCACCATGGGAAATTCTTCTGCGGTCCTGCTGACAATGCTCTCTCATCCTCTGCCCATCCAGCGGGGGCACCCGATTGACTGACAAAGGCATACAACAGTTGGCAGATGGACCCCTGGCGCATGGAATTCTGTGACGTTCATGAAACCAAGTGGACAGTAAAACGTGCTTTGCTAGTGACTTACAGTGACAGAGAAGGTCAATGACAGAGAAGCCGAGAAACGGCTTGAGACTCCAGCCTGCGACAGCCCGTGCCAGCCAAAGTTTTGAATGGCTTTTGAGGAGAAATGAGGCTGGGAGGAGCCTGAGGAACCAGAAGCACGTGCTGGGTTTTACTTTGTCTCCCTTTTGATCTACGAATTGGTTCTGCAAAAAAGGTTTAATCAGACCAGCTGTAAAGCATTCTTCAGACGAATGAAAACCCACGGAAACGAGCTGTGAGGTTCCTGTTCCCCCAACCCCTCATCTTTCTGGGGATTAGCAATGTAGTCCACGTAAGATTCTCCCTCTCTTTAGCCTCAGGCCACTGATTTATTCAGACTCGGAGAACTATGTATCCTCTCGGAACACACACAAGTTGGTTCTGTAACTGTGCCGTGAGCTTATCATGTTTTATGTTTCTTGAGGGAAGGATCACATCTAATTTAAGATTTATAACTCCGATAGCATGAGCATTTATTCAATCACTTATCTACTTATTCAAAGAAACATTTATTGGATTTACAAAGCTTGACTTAAAATCTACTTGGTAGAAGGCCTTGGGGAAGATTTCTGAAGAGATTCAGAAATGGTGAAATCAGCTCCCTAAGTTAAAGGGATTAAAATTCAGTTAAAGGGATTAAACACTCAACTTCCCCTCGACTGAGAGAAAAGGAAATCAGAGCTGCACAAATCTTTCATTGAGTAGACCAGAAACCCCACCAGAGCAGTAACCGGAAGTGTTGGCAGGGCCCGGAGAAGCAGGCAGGTCCAGCTGTGGTGGTGGGAAAGCACAGTTCCCCAGAGGGGGCAACGCAGAAACCTCTCTAAAAATTGTTACTGCATGTGGACTGTGTGCCGTCAAATTTGTTCTGGGTAGAGGCTGCACACTTATGAAATAATACAGAGACAAGTGTTTTATTTTTACAGCACCATCTATCATGGCAAAAGATTGCTAAAGACATCCTTTGATAAGGAGCTGGCTCTCCATGTAATGAAATACGTGGCAGTTGACAAAAAATGCGGCAAGAATCTGTCAGATCTAATTTTAAGTGAGAAAACGAAGTCCAAAGAAACTTTGCGTAGCATGCTTTTTTGTTAAAAAAGAAAGGAAAAGAAAAAAGCAGGAAGATAAGAATATACATTTGTATTTGCGTGGGTCTGTGTAAAGAACTCCAGGAGTACACGCCAGGAAACGATGCAAATGTTTCATAGAGTCACGGGGACACAGCTTCGGGTGGGACCGGGCATCTCCCCTCATGCTGTTTTGATTTAGGAGCCATGTGGGTGCATTACCTCTTTCACATAGAAAATAAACAGGTTTTAAAGTGTTTGTAGGGAAGGTACACACATGAGCCAATAGTGTGCACAAAACACACTGGCGTCTTATTTTCTAATTAAATTTAAAACTCCCAGAGGAATGAACTGTATGAAAGCATTTTGAACTCATCTTGCAGACAGTTTGTCCTTCTCCAGTTTCTCCTATAAACCCTTTCTGGATTAATCCTCCCAAATCCCCCTCTAAACAGACTGCCAGAAGGGCTCCCTTATGGCATTCACATCAAATCCAAATGTCTCTATTTGGCTTTTAGGTTCTGCACAAACCCAGCAATTTAATGTCCATCACGGAGGACCTCAACAGGCATCGTCTGCTCCCGGAGGGACGGCGTGTCTCTGTGAGAGTTCCCGTCACTGGACAGCCTCTCCTTCCCTTCCTCTCACTGTCTTCTGAGGCCACTCCCTTCCTGGAGGACTGTGCTATCCGGTCCACCCCTGGTGTAGCCTCTGTGATGCTTAAGCCACTATGTCCCCAGTCCCTTAGAGGCCCCAGCTGAGCACCATGGAGCAAGAGACGGCAGCTGTCCCGGAAAAGGAGCCATCTGCCCATGCCAGGGTGGAGACAGTAGACCTGGGGTGGCTTTGAGGTATTTTGAAGTCTTCCTTAGCGTGGCAGGGAGAGAACAGGACCCCAGGGGGCCTCTCTAACTGCACAGCAGGCGAGGCGCCACTATGGAATGACAAGACCAGCTCTTGAGTGATGCCAGATGCCTATAGGGGCTTTTGGGGTCCTAAAGTGAGTGAGGGGCTCTGCAAGAGGTTGACAGTGGAAGCAGGGGTACAGTGGCCAGCGTTGGGGACATGTAGGTCATTTCTGTTGGTGGGGCCCCAGCCACACCTGCAAGCAGAGACAGGATGGCTTGAGAATTTCAACTGACATCTGATTTGCATGAATTGGTCTCTCCGGCAGGTGGTCCTGGGTCTCTGATGTCACCGCTAATGAACAAGCGCTGTGAGGGACACGATTGCAGTTCTGGGGTACCGGGTGTTTCCTCCTGGGGGCTGATTCCTTTCCATCAACTCGCAGCCACTGTTTGGGGTCTCACTGAGAAGCCCAGCCTTGCTGGCTGGGAGTGGACCGTAACCCACAGCAGATTTCTGCCCCAGTGCAGAGCTGGTGTGTGCATTTTCTGTAGATTCACCATCCTGGCTTTTATATTACAGACAAGGAGACCGAGCTGCAGGGAAGGGAAGTGGTTTGTGCTTTACCACTCCAGAGCGGGAACCCAGGTCCGTTCTCCCTCTGTTCAGGCTTCTCCAATCCTTTGTGAGGTTCTTTGGTTTACAAATGAAAAAGAAAGGGCATAAAAACAAATGATACCCAAACTTGGTTGAGTCGAGAGTTTTACCCTTCCGCCCTCTCCCCTTCCTCCTGTAAAGGAAACTGAGTTTTCACAAAATAGTGAATGGATCTGAGCTGTTTGCCTCCTCACCCTCTAGGGGTAGCCTCTCCCTCTTTCCTGGAGGAACTGGAGAGGGCAGTCTGCAGGGGGAGTGCACAGGAAGTGTTTGGTGAACATGCAGGCACAGCGGTGCCGGTTACCACCCTGGGGGCACCGAGATCCTTCCCTGCCCACCCCGCGGTTTCCCAGAAGCCCCTGTCCTCGTCTCCAGCCCATCCCCCTGTCCCGGCTCCCTGCCTGATTTCTGCAGCTGGGCTGATGAAGCAGCAGTGATTTTTTTAAGGTCTCCAACCTGACACGTCCTATTCTGAGTCACCGAGCCGAGGCGTGCCTTCCTCTGGCGTGCCAAGTTTTCTCCACTAGTGTTTTCAAAGGCAGCCTTCTTCCCCTCATGACAACCATTCGAAATCCACTGATGGGGAGCAGACTCTGGACCGGAGCATTTCCAGCATCTGAAAGATCTCAAGTTTGACCCTAACGGCAAGGGGCGCAGGCACTGAGACGTTCAGCTGCTCTCCCGGGCCTCTCTCCAGGACTCTGAGGTGCAGCTCCAGGACCGTGGCTGTGTTCTTCAGGCCGTCAGCCCCGAGAGGACAGGAAGTGGGGCAGAAACGGAGCAGCGTCTTGGGATCAGTGGTGCATGTGACAGCCTCTGATGGAAGATGAGGTGTCTAGAGGGGGCATTTCTTGGGGACTGGCTGCTCTGTCCATTCCAAAAATACTTACTGAATTCTGACTGAGGGCCGGAAACTGGAGATTAAAAAAGAGTTAAACCAGCTGTATTCCACGTTCTTCAACCCTCGATAGGAGGCTGAACAGGAATGTGGGCAGGTGGCGGAAGATAATCAAGACAAGGGCCAAGTGGCTGCAGGGGGACAGGTGCAGACGCTCCTCGAGGAACTTAACTCCTGCTGTCACTCACACTGTGCTTAGTGTGCGCTGCCCTGCGAGTGCACGGGGCACGTCTAGCCCACTCCTTTGCACACTGTAGGGGCCACACTTTCACGGAACTTTTCTTTACGGGGCCTGATTTAGAGTAAAGCTTAGTGAGTAATTAGACCTAAAATATGTAGTAAGTGCTGGTGACGTAAGATGAACAATGTAGAGAAGGCGACAGTGATGAACACATCCAGTCCACTCACCTCCACATCCGAGAGAGTACAGCGTAGGGTAGGAGCGACGCAGGGCTGCTGGATTCTATTTGGATCAATAGGAAAAGGTGGTTCAATGAAGAGCTTGAAGCAGTGTGGAACGGGACCCCGTGCAAGAAATAGTGGAAGACGGGGCAGCAGAAAAGCTGGGGGTGCAGACAGGCCAATGCCAAATCAAGGACGTCGAACGTCATTGGCTAGGTAAGCAAAGACCCTATTGCTGATTAGCTGGTGGAAATGATTGCTGGGCCTAGCTTTATCAGATGCTGTCTTAGGCACCTTTTTAATCATCAGGCCAAAATACCCTACGCCTATGACTTAAAAGAGGGGAGGTTAGCTTTGACTTGTGCCCCAGCACAGTCAGCTGGCTGCAAGGCCGGACGGCGGGGCAGAGGGGCCTGGCGGAGGACAGCTGCTCACGGCACGGTGGACAGGAAGAGGAGAGCAAAGGGAGGAGCTGGGCAAGAGATAAACCTCCTACCCAGACCCCGCTTGCTGACAGCAAGTGAGGTATACACCCCACAGTCCAATCCCCTTTCAAAGTCCCACCTGAGTGCCGGGGGCTTTTCAGGGGCATGAGGACATAAACCATAACAGAAGTCTAGGCATTTTCATTTCTCTGGGAGACTTGAACCTCTTGTAAGTAGTTTGACCATCCTAACAGAGAGGCCCTGCGTATACATGGAGAGACACAGAAGCAGCACAATCCAGCCTTCCAGGACGCCAGGGGGTGGATGTGCCGCTTAGGATCCTCAGCCCTGGCCTGGTGATAAATAAAAAAGGACTGTCACTTGAATTTATTGTTATATCTGAATATTCACTTTGAAATATAAGACATGCTAGATGTACCCAGTGAAAAATCTCTTTATGTGATCTGCATCCATTTAAGTAAATGGAATTATAAATGTACATGTATTGCTGTAAGACTACAAGGGAATAGTAATAACTCTGATACTATATACAAAACAACTTTTAAAAAATGTATTATAGCCAAGCACAAGGGTGCACATCTGTAATCCCAGACTGAGGGCAGCCTGAGCTACATAAGCAAGTTCAAGGCCAGATTGAACTACATAGTGAGACTGTCTCAAACAACAAAACAAAACAAAAGAACCGAAAGACAACAAAAACAAAAACGAAATTATAAAGAATAATAAAGTACACAGTAGAGCAAGAACATTATATATTTTCTGAGCCAATAAATTTTTATGAATTCAAAGAGCAACAAACGGTGGAAATTTAATTATAGTGCAATTCTCTAAGCACTGAATTTATTTTGTTAGTACTTAATTCAATTGAAATATGACTGACAAAACATAGAGCACTGTTTGGAAATGTCACATCTCATAAGGCTGGATTAAAAGCAGAAAATCAATATTGTTACCCTAAAATTTCTTAATAAGGAAAAACAATTTCAGAATCGTAGTAGGTCACTGTGGCAGAGACGCTGCAATGGGTCACCTACATCCCACTTTGGGACTGAAGCACTCGGTCCTCAGCTGCTGGCCCACAAACTGCCCTCTCTGGGAAATGCCCTCCCGTGAAGAGTGTCACCTCCCCAAGGTCATGCTCCTTCCCTGAGGGCAGTCAGGACAGAAAGACTGGCCAATCTTGCTTGCCAGGACAGACTTGGAGGGCCAGCCTGCGAATTCTGAGCTTGCTGTGGGGCTGACGAGGATCTTTGTTGAGAGGCTTCTCCGCCCTAACCCCTCTGTCCCATTTCTGCTGTATCCTCTCTGCCACAGGTGTCAACGCCTGGAGTATTCCCCCTTCAGTTATCTCTGATCCACACAAGATGAGAGAAGCAGAAAGTGTCAGGAAGAGGAGGAACGTCAGAGAAAGCACCTAGGTGCCCCACGGAACCCAAGAGAGTCTGCTTTTTTTTTTTTTTTTTTTTTTTGTCTTTTTCCTTTTTGTCGGTAACGGGGATCGAACTCATGACTGCCTGCTTGCAAGGCAGGCGCTTATGCCGCTGAGCTAAATCCCCAGCCCCAAAAGCGTTACTTTTAATAACAAAACTTATGTCATGGGGCGGGGGTTGAGGTTTTGGCCACAGCGTCAGGTGAATATTAGCCCATAACCCTTGACCATTTGACATTTGGCCAGTATGCATTTGGAGAACACCTATTTCCGTCCATCCATCTGTACATCCATTCATCCATCCACTCATCTAAAATAAAATCTCACCATAACCCTTTCTCTTGCTGTGGGAAATGTGCTCAATTACTTTTATTCTATTCAGTTTTAAAAATTGCTTATGATGACCTCCAAAGTGGCATTCCTGATGCAATCCTTGCAGTTTGAGAAAGGAAGGAGGGACTTGCCTGGGGATGGGCAATGCGCTCCAGAGGTGATGCCTAACATCTGGCCACCCCCAAGGGCAGAGCGGGGATGGAGACCCCCACCTGACCCCAGCTTCCTGACGCTAAAGATACCCCGTCCGACTGCCCTGCTTACCGCACTCAGAAACCCACTTCCTGCCGCTTCTGAACGAGCTGCCAGGCCTGCCTGAGACGTGCTGTTTTTGCTTTGCCCTGCCAGTGCCTGATTACTGCTGCTGTTTCCCACCAGAGCTCACAGAGACGCCCCTCCTTGAGCCATCTTTGACTGCCAGGCTAGAAGACTGGGTGTTTCTCTGTGTGTTCAAAACAGACTGTTAGCCTTGCTATTTACTGGGCAGCTTGGGATGGCATCCTCGATTCCCTAGGACCTGGCATAGTGGCTGGGCCTGGGTCAATACACACATTTCCGTTACAGGGAGGCTGTCTTGACCAGCATCCCTCTGGCAAATGCTAGAATCCTGGCTTGCTTGGCAAACATAATACCATAAATCCTTGTCCAAGGGTATTTTGTGTACTATAGCTTTGTATGTTGTGGGTTCAACTGGCATGAGCCAGTCCTCTTTAATTTCATTAAATCTGGGAGGAGTCTAAAATTTGTTTTCTAGAAACGGCAGAGTTGGAAGATTTACCAAATTAATACCATTTCCTAAAATCGAGACCTGTCATCTGATGTCCAAGTCTGACATTTCTATCTTGCTCCTAACATTAATTTTATGTGCAGGGACAATATTTTAAATCTAAGTCGCTTTAGGACACAGTGACTCTCTGTATCTTCAACCAAATTAAAGTGATAATAACTGTAGAAATACATTTTAAGGTATTTAGGATTTTTTGGATTTTGTATCAAATCTGCTTTCTAAATTACCTTTGACCGTTTAGATTTTTGTTGTGTGATTTTACTGTTCTTTTTTCTTCCTTTTTGAGGTCATTTTTTTCTAGGAAAGTTATTAACAATCTTCCAGATTGTTTCTGTCTAAAACACATAAATTGGTGCTCAAAGAACGCATCTGATATTTCAAAACTCAGAGATGAGCCAAGCGTGCTAGTGTCTATTTGCAATCCCAGCACTCTGAGAGGCTGAGGCAGGAGGATCATGAGTTGGTGCCCAGACTGGGTAATGCCCTGTCTCAAAATAAGAAACACAAAATGACTGGGGATGGAGTTGGTGCTAGAGGCTGCTTCGGTACCCAACAGAAAACAAAACACTCAGAGATACTCGTGGCAGTGGCTTTGAGAGCTCGGTCAGCTGGAATTCAGGTTTGTGTGTGTGATTCATATTACTAATAAATTCATGTTACTTATTTGTTTCTTAGGAGGGGAGGGAAGCCTTCCAGAATCACTGGCTTCCTGGTGGACCCCAGATCTAAGAAAACAGCTGCTAGAGAGGGACAGCCCGTCCCTGAGAGTGAACAGGCGGGGACAAAGGACTTGTAAATGAACACCTAAAACCGTGCTAAACTACTCCCTGCAAACCTAGAGGCACTGGGACTTTATGTCATACCAGTTGTCCTGAAAGGCACACAGAGGTCTTCTTTAGCACACAGGGCTCAGGGAGTGACAGGAAAACACGCTGGGAAACAGCTGGTGCCTTTGACCCTTGACATCAATCACGTCCTCTGGCCAAGCTTCACCCTCGAGTAGATGTACTCTTCCTGAATTAAATGGAAGCTAAATGTGCACGCTGGAAGGACAGACCCGGCCCCCAGCATCTTCCCCAGGACAAAGCAATAGAAGCGCAAAGGACATCAGGTCCTCAGGTCTTTTTGGGATGGGGGAGGTGGGAGGGCGCGGGAGGAGCTGCGTGCCTGCAGCGGGCCGGGTACCCTCACGGAGAGCCACGGGGAGAGGGGCTGGGTTGGAAGCCTACAAGTGTTTTCTGAGTCCAGTTCTGTCCCCAGCGAGGTTTGTGACGCAGCAGCTGATGACCTTGTGGCGCTAAGCTTTGGGTTTGTCACCCACACAATGAAATGATTGGTTGGTGGGCCAAATACACTGTGTTCTACCCCTGCGATTCTCTGAGCTATAAAATTATAAAAATGCTCTACCAGCAGTGAAAGGCAATGGTAAAAGTCACAAAAGGGGAAGAAAGGAAACGATGCCACCTCTGAGAAGATTCTGCCATGCTCAGAAAAACAGCCCCACACGGATAACAGCTCATGATGTGACCTGAGCGAAGAGGACGTAAAACGTGGCTATGTGGCAGGTACTGTGCCCCCCTCACCCCGGCTCGTGCCACCATCTGCTCCTGACAGGTTTTTTCCAGAACGTGGCCCCACGTTCTCCCGTTACCATCAAGAGGTGGAGGCTACTTTCCTTCCTCCTCCTGTAAATCATCCGTAATCCCCACGATGTGGCACAGGTGATTTTGCAGGGCTGCTGGGAAGGCAGTGCGGTTCCTGCCCGGCAGGCTGGGAGACTGCCTTGCTCTCAGAGCTTCGAGCGGATAAGTAAGCACCCTGGCTGCCGTGGTGCTGGGGCCGCTGTGCTTCACGGAAGCCCACTCAGACCACTGGAGAGGCCGGGAGACCGCCGGAAAAGCCCCACTTTGCTGGCCTTTCCCCACTGTCCTGTTCCAGCCACTAACGCACTGTAGCTCCCTGAGAAGCTATCGGTCAGATCCACCCAGCCAAGCCCTTGCCAGGTCCCCCATCTACAGAAACGTGAGACAACAAAATTGTTACTTTAGGCCACTGATGTTAGGGTGATTGGTTACTTAGCAACAGCTAACCAGCAGAGTTTGGTACTTTGGTAGCTGAAATGGGGAAGGTGCGGGTCCTTAAATAAAACCTGCAAGATGTTTCATCGCGTTGGGACCTGGAGCAGTAGGGAGCCAGGAGGTACTTGCAGAGCCTGTTAGCAGAGGCCAAAGTGCTCTGAAGACAGAAGGCTCAAAGGGAAGGAGGGGGATATCAGAGGAATGGAGGCACTTGTTACGTGGTAGTGAAGACCGTCAGATTGTCCCCAGCAATCTGGTGGAAATAGAGGCGGTGTTGGTGAATTCGGTGCAGCTCTTGGTACTTCCTTCCTGAAACTTTCGTGGTTGGATAGGCTTAATCTAGTGTCTATTAAGAGAAGAGAGAGGTGTATTAAACGACAAATCATTGAGCTTTGGAGTGAAAGCTGGAAAAATTTTAAAGGGTCCAGAAGAGAGTCCTCAGCCAGCAAAGGGCTCTTGATTAAGAAATAGCTTCTATGGGGCTGGGGATTTAGCTCAGCAGCATAAGCACCTGCCTTGCAAGCAGGTGATTGTGAGTTCGATTCCTGGTACCGATTAAAAAAAAAAAAAAAAAAAAAGAAATGGCTTCCTGGGAAGGGTGACATCCTGGCTAAGCTCCCTGGCTAAGACGTCACAAAGATCTAACGTACTTCTCTGACAGCTTGAAGTCCTCCAGAGGACCCGAGGGCGTTCCCCATGGACCCACACAGCTACCCAAGGGAGCTTCTCAGGACGGTGAGGGCACCGCGGGCAGCACCCAAGGCTGAGGTGCGGAAGGACTTCCCTTGGGCAGGGCCACGTGTGTGGGTGTTTTCTGACCAGGTGAACGACACCCAGCCAAACCTTGGTTGCCGAACTCAATTCATTCCACATTCAAAGTCAAACACTGAAAAGTTTGAGAACTGAATGTATTTTTCCTATAAGAAATAATGGAAAACCAAATTATTGGTTCTGAGGCTTCCCACTTACACTTACCAATTCATCCCCCCTCCCTCAGGACTTGAGCAAATTTTGCAGTGATTCCTTTCTTTAACTCTGTCGTGATTCTCACAGTTTTCCCCTTCGCTTTGCTGGTGGTATCACTTTCTTTGGAACCATGGTTACGGCATTTCACAAAAATAAAGTGCAAAGAAAAAAAAAGAAAGCACAGTGGCGAGTATTTTAACACACTGACACAAGCCCTGTCTGTTGTCTGGGGACAGCAGCGCTTAGACTGAAGTGTGTCCAAGGTGAGACGCCATATGTGACTCCACCCCTGGTCTGCACAAAGTTTTTCAGGTTGGGCTTTTGGTTCAGAACTGAATGAGAGTTTTCTTCTAACTCTGCTGTTTGAATAATCTGGCTGCTCCACCCAGGGTGGCTGTGTGGCACTGATATGCAGGAAGCCGGTGTCAGCCTGGGTTTGAGGAGACAGTGCAGTGTGGACAGAAGGCTTGGGGACCTCAGCCTTTTGCATGGAGGATGTAAGCGGAGAAGTTTGCTCACACATGAGCCATCTCGCACAGAAACAACAGGAGGAGCCAGAGCCTGGAACTAGGGACGCGCAGGGCAGAGCCAGGAGTCAGAGAGAACCACCGCTGGGGATGACCGAGGTCAGGTGAAGGGTATGGGCCTGCGTGGATTTTCCAATCACTTTGAGCTAGTGACTGTCATCGCAATTCCCCTTTTACGAGCAAGAGTGTTTCCTTCTAAGTTGGGTTCTCGGCCCAGGACACCCAGGGCATGCTGTGTGTGGGGGGTGCTAACTTAGTGTCTCTGCTGGTCTCTGGCTGAAGCAGGATGAAGGACCCGAGGAATGCACCAGACCTGGGGCTTGGTGCTTTCCAGAGGCGCTTGACTTTCACAGGAAAAATCATAGCCCAACGCACAGCGTTTGTTATATTTGCGATGACTTTCTTTTCTCCCGGGTATCTGAACCAGACCTTTGGTCTCGTTTGTGCAGCTGCCTGCTTTGAGATGGAAAATGACCCCCTTGGAGCAGGAATGACGCTCTATTTGCCCAGGACATAGCTCAGGCCCTTCCCTGTGTTAGGCGTACGTTACGTGCCTGATGAGGTGACAGCTGTGATGGAAGCCATGGGCTCTTCCCCCGTGGCCAAAACCCGGGGAATACTCTCCTCCTGCCTGCTGCGGAGGCTTTCATTCTAACACTCAGTCCTGAGCAACTCAGAAACTATTTCTGCAAGATAAATCATGTGTGCTCTGGAATTTGAGAGCTGGAAGGGGCCTTGGAGGTCCAATAGTTCAACCGCTTCATCTTACAGATGAGGACGTTGAGGTTTTATTGGCCAGTGTGATGATGATAAAGTGGTTAGGTGACCTGCCCAGGGCTGTGGAAGTAATGACAGAGCCCGCTGGAAATTCCTCCTGTCATTCCCTGCCTTCACTGAACGGACTTTGCTGCTGTTTGTGGGCCGGCTGTTCCGGGAGCTTGCTGTTTAGGTTAGATTCCTCCCTTCTCTGTCCCGCTTTGATAGTCACCATATGATGTTCAGTAGAACAAGGGCCTCACATTCAAGCCAGTCTACTGACTCTTTTTTTAGTCGTTCTGGAAAAGGATTTATGCGTGGAAATGCTAAAACTATTGCTTTGGGCAGAGTCAGTCTGTGAATTTGAATTACTTAGGCCAGGTACCTTGTGTACCTCCTTCCTACTGATAAGGAAAAAAATAGGTAAACTGGTTGTTTTCTCACTCACATGGTATCTTACTATATTTTCTGTTGCTATAACTGAGTACTACAGGCTGAGTAATTTATATAGAAGAAGGTTCATCCAGCTCATGGCTCTGGAGGCCCAAGGTCAAGGGCTGTGTCTGCTCAAGGCCTTCTTGCTGGTAGGGACTCTGTAGAGTCCCAAGGCAGCATAGGGCATCACATGGCCTGCAGGCTGCACAGGAAGGAGGTTTCTATATCAGATCCACCTTGAGATAGCCCGCCAGTCCACTAACCAACCTACAGCCCAGCACCCTCACGGCCTAATTACTTTTCCTCGGTCCCTCCTAAGTAAATCCCACCAGGGACTAAATTTCACGGCAGGTTTCAGTGGGGCTAAAATCCCAACCCCAGCACACAGCCATCTTCCATTTATCCGCATCCACTAGTGTGAAGCTTCTTAGCAGGGCTTGGCCTGCGGCCTGCCTTTCCCACCCTGGACCTGCAGGGTCGCAGAGCCTTCCCTTGACCTCTCCGCGGTCGGCTTGGTGAGGTTTGGCATCTCCCATCAAAATTCCCCCCCGATGCCTGTTGCACAACTCTCTACATGAGGAACCTTATTTGTTTCCAAGAACATTAAGAACTTTCTTGGTATTCTTGGAAAAAAAATCTTGCTAAAGAACCCACTTCCTCTTTAATCGTTTAGGGATTGTAAACATGGAACTGTGGATTCCCCTCCTCTCACTGCTCTCTTTTTTGTCCATTTACTGACTTGACTATTTGGAAAATGGGCAGAAATGATACCCGAGGAGGGACCCTGGGGAGTCCCCACTATGCCACTTTGCACCCGAGAGAATGTAATATGTTTTAATATCAAGTTGCATGCCCCATCAGTTGACTACGTCCCAGGAGCACTGCTCTGTTTTAGCCACTGGGCTGTTTACACATTAAGAAGACACAGCCTCTTTTCATTACAGGGAGAGGGTTGTTAGTCACATAAGCCATAAACAAAAGTTAACACTTGGTACTCAGGAGGAAAATATTGGTTGAAAGATACGTTGTCCAGCTTTCTGTAACTACAGTGAAATAATGGAAATAATTAACTGATAAAGAGAAAAAGGTTGGTTTTGGCTCACAGTTTTCGAGGGTCCAGTGCAAGCCTGGGAAGACCCTTTGTTCTGGGCCCCTCCTGAGCAGCAGAGGTGGGGAGCTGCTCATCTCATGGTCAGAAGCAGAGCTGTGTGAGCTAAGTGGCCCCAGTTCCTTGACCCCCCTGACTTACAGCCTCCTACTCAGCCACACTTCTTTATGGTTCCCTGCACCCCCAACAGTGCCATCCTGGGGCCCATCCCTGACCATGTGGGCCTTCAGGAGACAGGAAACTTCCAAGCCATAGCAAAGGCTTACACGGCCCATAGCTATGTCGGCAGACAAGGCAGACACTTCGTGTTTTTGTAAGAAAAGTGCAGAGAATATCGCAACTTGAATAAAAGTGTGTGTTAAATTTTATAACAAACATACTAATGTTTGTTTAGGATTTGTTCCTCTAGAATTCCGAATCGCTACAGGAAAACCCACTGCTCAGGGATAAAAGAAGAAGCATTCTACTGTGACACGTTCTTTTTCTCAGTCCTTGGTCCTCTTTGTAGAAAAAAAGATCGAAAGGGATGAAGGGCGAAGCATTCCCAGTGGAACAGATTTAAAGTCTAGAAGACCCGCCTTGCAGGGCTTTCCAGATGGTAAAGGGTATGAGCCAGGTGAGCCCTTGGGAAGCCCCTCCACAGGCCGGGCAGGTGCCCAGCTCAACTTTAATCAGCTTCCAAGCATGTTTTTCGTATCAAGGGAGTTTCAAAGGGGAGGTGAGATGGGGATATCAGAGACACCAGGAGTGCCAAATTTATTTAGGCAAAGGAAATAAAGGTAGGGAAAAAAACTGGCATTCTTGACTCCCACACCCTGTCTGTGTTGATGGTCACTCCAGGACCTAGCAGTCGCCAGGAGCATTTTTAGCAGAGGAGCTAAGTGCATTCCCGAGGAGCCACAGAACAGACAAATCGCTGCAGCTGAAACACTTTCCACAGCATTCCTGCTCTTTTAAGGCTACTAGTTGAGGGGTAACCATATGGGACTGTATCAGGCTCTGCTTGCACATCGCCACCCTCAATAAAGTACAGCCAGCGTGGGATGGATTCCCCCAGGCTGCTGGTTTGCAGTGGCAAGCAGGCACAGTCGCCTGGCTTCTGGGAGAGCAGGCTCCTGGTACAAGTGGGGAAGCCCAGCCGGGTTCCCTGGGGCCTCGGCACTCCTCAGCAGCACCCTCTTCCCTCTGCCCCGCCCCAACCCGAGATGGAAGCTTCCCATAGGGCTGGTGAGCTGACAGTCATCGCTGTCCTTCGTTCCTGCTTCCTCAGTGGCCACCTTTGTGTCTAGTCCAGTCTGATTTATGGTATCTTGTAGGAAGCAGGGATTCGGTGGGAGGTGAGTGGCTTTATGCCAGTAGAAGGGGTGGGGGTACTGACCGGTGTGCTGTTTAGCATCTTCTGAATTTTTCTGATTAGTGAATTTGTCTGTCATGGCGTTTCTGTCTGGACTGTACTCTAGGGAGAGGAGAGGAGTGGACAGGCAGCAGTTGCCTCAATTGGGGGACAGAGGGTGGGGAAGCCCCGAGTCTCCTGTAAATGTGAAATGCTCTCTGCATACCCTAAAATAAATGCACCGGGATACCCACAGTGGGCTGGGACTCCCGAGCAGGAGATGGGTACAAGAGCCAAGTGGGAGCCATCTCATCTCAGGCTGCCGGACGGGGGCAGCTTGGGCTACATCACCACCTTCCCATCCTAATTATTTCTTCGAGTCTGTCTTTCTCTTAAGCATCAACCCATTTTTCTCCTTTCATTAAACCCCTAGACTTCCTGCTCTGCATCTTCCGATCCCATGTAATCCCCATCCCCTCCTATTTTGGCGCCAGTGACTGAAGGAGAGCTCTCGGGGTCCCTGGGGTCTCACTAGTACATCACATTTTGTTCACCACCAGGCTGCTGGATGGCCACATCCCTGGGACATGACTGCAGTGGCTTAATGGGTCCCCATAAGAACAGTGATGGAACAGTACTAACGTTTTTCAGCTCCTTCCTCTGCTCCACGTCTACCCTAAGCACTTCCTGTTAACCCACAGTGGTACCATGTCCAAGAGCACAGCGACCTGTGGGGAGAGAAGCAACTTCCTGTTTCCCCCCTGCGCAGTGCAGTGGAGCCCAGACCCCGCCCCTGCTCTTCCTGCTCGCTGGCACTGGAGGGAAGGATGCTTAGAGAAGGGCGAGCCTCTCTTTGCAAGTCTAAGATAACCAGGGGGTGAGTTAATCTATTTTTATGGGAACATCTCGTTTATGGAGAAACTACTCATTATAGTCAATGTCTAAAGTCAACGGAAGCCATTTAAATAATGATAAATTACTAACATTTTGACACTGAACTCATACTGATGAGTATCACTTTGTGAATTTATTATGTGGCCACAAGGAGTCGAAGCCTGTGCAAATGCAGGGTTTCGCTTCAGGAGCTCATCCCTGTGTTTGAGACCCCTCAGACAACTAGAAAGTCTAGGACATTCTATTCTGATTTATAGGGTTTAATCAAATTACTTAAAAAGTCTAACACTTGTACCAGATTTATAAGACTGTCACCATGTTAGATGAATTGCTAGGGTCACAAAAGTAGGATTTTGAACTGCTGTTTTACAGCTTGACGTGCCTGGCTCGCTAACGCAGACGGCTTGAATGGAGAGGCCCCGAGGGCGCACCCGGCTCCTCTGCGAGCTGCAGCTGGACGATGCTAAAGATGGAAAACGGCTGGTCCTCTGCAGACGCCCTTTTGCAGTTTCAGTGAGTTCCTCAGTGACAGGAGCCAGCCTGCCAAAATGTCAGCAGCAGGACCCGGTCCAAGGTAAATACCGGCCCTGTGCAGCTAATGCACTGGATCCGAGCTGTGCCGTTCTGGTCCGAGGTGACTTTCCCGTCCAAGAAAAGCAGATCTGGTGGCGCCCAGGTTGGCACAGCTGTCAGAGAGACAAGTCAGGCCCGTGGAAGCCCATTGTCGTTAGCCGAGTCTGGGGAAGACCTAAAGGATGGCAGGCTCCTTGTGGAGCCCTGGGCCGGCACTCACAGACGCTGTGTTTAACTTCCCCATATCCCAGGCAGATGTGTCTAAGGCGAGGGCCCAAGGCTTGGATCCATTTACCAATCAGTCCATGTTAGCATGGATTTCTTAGCATCTAGTCTACGGCAGACTCAGAAACTCAACTTGTTGCATGTGAGAAATGCTGTCCCGAGGGACAGGGAGCTCCTTGTGGTCCTCCCGAGTGACCCAAGTCACTCTGATCAATCCTTTGCTCTCCCGTCCTTCCTTCCCCTCCTCTTCCTGCCACCAAGTACTCAAGCTTCCTGTTTCCCAAAATATTCTTCTTACACAGGCCATCTCCCTGTCCTTCTTTCTGTGCAGCCCGGGTCCTCTTGAGATCCTCTGCCCACTTCTATCAGCAAACATCTAGGAAACACATTATGAACTGGTCGTAGCTACAACCTCAGAGCGGTCATTTGGGACACAGGCTCGGTTGTTCATCTTCAAAGGCAGGTGCCTTTACAGTCCTATAAACTAGGGCTGCAGACGCCTGCAGAGATTAGAATCCCATGGTTCTCAACCTGAAGGTGCATCAGAGTCCTATGAAGAACTTGTAAGGATTCTCTCTGCCAGTTCTGCGCCTGTGTTCACAATCTGGCTACGTGGGGCTCCAGATTTGGAACCAAGAAACAGCGGCCACCACAGAGACCAAGACTTTCCCTCCCTCCCAGTTCCCGGTGATGATTCCAAAGCCACCAGGCCAGGAAGTCATCTGCCTCAGGCTCTATGAAGTCGGGGAAGGGGAGAGCTGGTCACCTGGAAGGCAGAGGCAGGGACAGAACAGCGAATGCTCTTAGAAGTGAGGCTGTGACGAGAGGAGACGGGGAAGGCGAAGGCTGATGGCAACTACCAATTTCTTCCAGAACAAACTGTTCTAAGATTTTGGTAGGGTACCAGAGAGTAAATATTTTTTTCCCCATTGTGGGCCATGCCGACCCTGTTGCATCTACTCATGCTGTGACTGCAGAGCAAAAGCAACTTAAACAGTACGTAAACAAGAGGACAGGACTGTGTTCCAGTAAAACTTCATTTATAAAAACAGGGGCCCAGCCTCAGGCTCGGGGCCATATGTTATCGAGCCGACGTAATGAATATATTCAAACAAAATTACAGAGGAAGAAGAGACGGGAGGTCTGGGTTCTAACTGCATTTGAACGCATTGTTTTGAAAAGCAGCGGGTAGGGGAAGCTCATTAGCACACTCTGCGAAGGGGGCTTCTCTTTCCCCTTCAGATGGAGAACACTGCCGTGTTCAAGCCCAAAGCTTTTCTGGAGCTACAGAGAAGGGGGAATAAATGGGAAAAAGACATATTCATTAAAAAGTTGATCAATGCTTTGGAAGCAATGACTAACCATCAATGCCGAGAACACGGCAGAGAGAGGCTGGAGAAAAAAGCCAAGGATTTGGAGGCCAAAGACCTTCACTGTGACCTGCGGGCCGCACTGGGCAGTGGGAACGTGGTGGCCAAGGTCCAGCCCTTAAGGAAATGAGCCCCAGGACGGGACAGGCCGCTGTCAGATGGCTCCGGCTACACGGGTCAGATGGCAGAGACCCAGGGGAGGGCGACCCGTCTCAGCCTGAAGGGAGGGCAGTTTCCTGGCGGTGGCAACATGCAGAGCTTTCAAGGGAGAAGACGATGTTTCTTACATAAAAGGAAGAGGGGAATGGGCACGACAAGAAGAGGGCAGCGGCATGGCACGGCCCGTTTGGCAGCCGGCACCTACGATGCACCCATGCAGAGGAGGCGCCCAAACGCCTGCTGAACGGTGAGTGAAAGAGCTTACAGGGAACACAGGGACCCATTCACGTGAAAGGATGCTACAGACAGGGACACAAAGAAAAGACTCCCCCACACCTTCATATACACAGGATGAATAAGCTACATAATTACATATTATTTATGTATTTAAAAATAACATAATTAAGTCTTATCCTTTAAGCATGGTGATATATAAACATAGAATATATCATAAACAGTAGTAAATATATCATTTATGTACTTGTCTCATTTATATTTTATATATTTAGGTTAATCTGGATTTATATAAAAACAAATATATTAATAGTATTTATGGCACATGCATAGGCATATAAACTAATATATTACTTATATATTTAAAATAATATTTAATTTAAAAATAAATGACAGCAGTGAAGTGGAAGGCAGGGTCTCACACCCTGTTACTGCGGGGGTCATGGAAGGGGTCTGGACTGTTAAAGGGTGTTGTTTATCAGGCTCTCCCTTTTTAAGCTGAAAGAGTAAATATTCTAAGGCAGTCTTCACATGGCTGCACCTCTACTGGCAACCAGGGAAGGCTCTTATGAATCCTTAGCCACCGCAGCAAGCCTTGATTTCGGAACCAGTCTGGGGAGCCACTGAGCCCCCTGGGGCTGTGGCCTGCTCTCTGCCCCCTGGTTAGATGTGCGCTGCCCCTGCTTGGAGAGGCCCTGGAGAGTAGCAGTTCCAGACCAAACGTCCCCCCAACCCCTTCATGGCCCCCTGTCCTGACTCCTCTTCCAGGCCCCTGGGAAACTACTGTGCTGCAGGACCCAGCGTGCTTTTCCTCAATGACTTCTGTTTACTGTAGCTGAGAGAGAAGCTGACCCGAGAAAAACACACCGAGAAAGAATGGCGGCTGCCACTTCCGGCTTTGGCTTGCTTTTTTATTTTATTTGTTAATATTAGAGATTGAATTCGGAGCCTTTGCAATGAGCTCTACGCCCAGACCATTTGATTTTATTTTATGGATTTAAATGTTGAGACAAGGTCTTGCTAAATCCCTAAATTATCCAGGCTGGTCTCAACTTGCTATCCTCCTGCTTCGGCCTCCCTGAGTGCTGGGATGATAGCTGGACGCACCCCATGTCTGGCTCAGTTTAGTTTTTTGAGGTGTTTATCTCCTGGACCCAAGTGAAACTACCACTGAGCCATTCCCGGCGCAGGATAGAAGAGCTGTAATTTGGGTGGAGTAACCCAGCCGCCATGGCAGGTTTTACAGCTAGGGATTAGGAGAAGACGGGACAGAGAGGGATAAAGAGAAATCGCACACTGGCTGCAGCGGAATCCGCACACAGAGGAGGGCCTTCCTCTCCTCGGTCATTTCAGACACCGCCTAGGACACTCACCTGCCCCCACGGGGTGAAACATGTGGTCTTGGGCCGACACCAGGCCAGTCTGCAGGAATGGCTCATTGAGCAAAGAGGCCGTGGGGCTGGGCTGGTGAAGGCCTGGGGTTCTGTGTCTCAGGCAGGGACTGACGGTCTCGCAGGTGTGTCTCATTTCAGCAGAGTGGGGTAGTGAGGTTTTGAGATGAATGCAGTAACCAACGGGGTTCTGACTCCTGCTTAGAAAGCTTTTCAGAGGCGCCTCTCTGCGGTAGAGCTAGGCTGTCTCCATCAGCTCAGCGGGGCTCAGTGAGTCCGGAGAGAGCAGGAGACTCTGTGTCCTGTCTGCTACCCTGCAGGACGTGGTCAGAAAACCATTGTGGACTTCAGTGAGAAAGATGGCAAAGAACCCACATCAGGCACAGCGTTGGTTTCCATTCCTAACGCCGCTCTGGTCCTGCTCATGTTTACACAATGAAGAGGGCCGAGAGCGTCCACCAGAGAGACCACGAAGGGCAAGAGAAATGCTAGTGCATCCATAGCTGCAGACTCAGTGGAATGGGAAAACAGTGGAAATCTTACCTATGAATCAGCCGATCGGCCTTTCAGAAAGCCCTGGGTCAGAATGGCGGGGCACTCACTTATGTTAGCCCAGACTACACAGATGAGAACAGGACAGAGGGTAGCAGAGAAACACAGGAGATGGAAGCCTCGGTGTGCATGCTGTGTGGCTGGGGGGTGCTGTGTATACCGTGTGTGCCGTGTGCACTGTGTGGCTGGGGGTGCTGTGTATACCGTGTGTGCCGTGTGCACTGTGTGGCTGGGCATGCTGTGTATACCGTGTGTGCCGTGTGCACTGTGTGGCTGGGGTGCTGTGTATACCGTGTGTGCCGTGTGCACTGTGTGACTGGGGGTGCTGTGTATACCGTGTGTGCCGTGTGCACTGTGTGGCTGGGGGTGCTGTGTATACCGTGTGTGCCGTGTGCACTGTGTGGCTGGGGGTGCTGTGTATACCGTGTGTGTCGTGTGCACTGTGTGGCTGGGGATGCTGTGTATACCGTGTGTGCCGTGTGCACTGTGTGGCTGGGGGTGCTGTGCATACCGTGTGTGCCGTGTGCACTGTGTGGCTGGGGGTGCTGTGTATACCGTGTGTGCCGTGTGCATGCTGTGTGCCTGGGGTGCTGTGTATACCGTGTGTGCCGTGTGCACTGTGTGGCTGGGGGTGCTGTGTATACCGTGTGTGCCGTGTGCACTGTGTGGCTGGGGGTGCTGTGTATACCGTGTGTGCCGTGTGCACTGTGTGGCTGGGGGTGCTGTGTATACCGTGTGTGCCGTGTGCACTGTGTGGCTGGGCATGCTGTGTATACCGTGTGTGCCGTGTGCACTGTGTGGCTGGGCATGTGGTGTATACCGTGTGTGCCGTGTGCACTGTGTGGCTGGGGTGCTGTGTATACCGTGTGTGCCGTGTGCACTGTGTGGCTGGGGGTGCTGTGTATACCGTGTGTGCCGTGTGCACTGTGTGGCTGGGGGTGCTGTGTATACCGTGTGTGCCGTGTGCACTGTGTGGCTGGGGATGCTGTGTATACCGTGTGTGCCGTGTGCACTGTGTGGCTGGGGGTGCTGTGCATACCGTGTGTGCCGTGTGCACTGTGTGGCTGGGGGTGCTGTGTATACCGTGTGTGCTGTGTGCATGCTGTGTGCCTGGGGTGCTGTGTATACCGTGTGTGCCATGTGCACTGTGAGGCTGGGGGTGCTGTGTATACCGTGTGTGCCGTGTGCACTGTGTGGCTGGGGGTGCTGTGTATACCGTGTGTGCCGTGTGCACTGTGTGGCTGGGGGTGCTGTGTATACCGTGTGTGCCGTGTGCACTGTGTGGCTGGGGGTGCTGTGTATACCGTGTGTGCCGTGTGCATGCTGTGTGCCTGGGGTGCTGTGTATACCGTGTGTGCCGTGTGCACTGTGTGGCTGGGGGTGCTGTGTATACCGTGTGTGCCGTGTGCACTGTGTGGCTGGGGGTGCTGTGTATACCGTGTGTGCCGTGTACACTGTGTGGCTGGGGGTGCTGTGTATACCGTGTGTGCCGTGTGCATGCTGTGTGGCTGGGGGTGCTGTGCATACCGTGTGTGTCGTGTGCACTGTGTGGCTGGGGGTGCTGTGTATACCGTGTGTGCCGTGTGCACTGTGTGGCTGGGGGTGCTGTGTATACCGTGTGTGCCGTGTGCACTGTGTGGCTGGGCATGCTGTGTATACCGTGTGTGCCGTGTGCACTGTGTGGCTGGGGGTGCTGTGTATACCGTGTGTGCCGTGTGCACTGTGTGGCTGGGCATGCTGTGTATACCGTGTGTGCCGTGTGCACTGTGTGGCTGGGGTGCTGTGTATACCGTGTGTGCCGTGTGCACTGTGTGACTGGGGGTGCTGTGTATACCGTGTGTGCCGTGTGCACTGTGTGGCTGGGGGTGCTGTGTATACCGTGTGTGCCGTGTGCACTGTGTGGCTGGGGGTGCTGTGTATACCGTGTGTGTCGTGTGCACTGTGTGGCTGGGGATGCTGTGTATACCGTGTGTGCCGTGTGCACTGTGTGGCTGGGGGTGCTGTGCATACCGTGTGTGCCGTGTGCACTGTGTGGCTGGGGGTGCTGTGTATACCGTGTGTGCCGTGTGCATGCTGTGTGCCTGGGGTGCTGTGTATACCGTGTGTGCCGTGTGCACTGTGTGGCTGGGGGTGCTGTGTATACCGTGTGTGCCGTGTGCACTGTGTGGCTGGGGGTGCTGTGTATACCGTGTGTGCCGTGTGCACTGTGTGGCTGGGGGTGCTGTGTATACCGTGTGTGCCGTGTGCACTGTGTGGCTGGGCATGCTGTGTATACCGTGTGTGCCGTGTGCACTGTGTGGCTGGGCATGCTGTGTATACCGTGTGTGCCGTGTGCACTGTGTGGCTGGGGTGCTGTGTATACCGTGTGTGCCGTGTGCACTGTGTGGCTGGGGGTGCTGTGTATACCGTGTGTGCCGTGTGCACTGTGTGGCTGGGGGTGCTGTGTATACCGTGTGTGCCGTGTGCACTGTGTGGCTGGGGATGCTGTGTATACCGTGTGTGCCGTGTGCACTGTGTGGCTGGGGGTGCTGTGCATACCGTGTGTGCCGTGTGCACTGTGTGGCTGGGGGTGCTGTGTATACCGTGTGTGCTGTGTGCATGCTGTGTGCCTGGGGTGCTGTGTATACCGTGTGTGCCATGTGCACTGTGAGGCTGGGGGTGCTGTGTATACCGTGTGTGCCGTGTGCACTGTGTGGCTGGGGGTGCTGTGTATACCGTGTGTGCCGTGTGCACTGTGTGGCTGGGGGTGCTGTGTATACCGTGTGTGCCGTGTGCACTGTGTGGCTGGGGGTGCTGTGTATACCGTGTGTGCCGTGTGCATGCTGTGTGCCTGGGGTGCTGTGTATACTGTGTGTGCCGTGTGCACTGTGTGGCTGGGGGTGCTGTGTATACCGTGTGTGCCGTGTGCACTGTGTGGCTGGGGGTGCTGTGTATACCGTGTGTGCCGTGTACACTGTGTGGCTGGGGGTGCTGTGTATACCGTGTGTGCCGTGTGCATGCTGTGTGGCTGGGGGTGCTGTGCATACCGTGTGTGTCGTGTGCACTGTGTGGCTGGGGGTGCTGTGTATACCGTGTGTGCCGTGTGCATTGTGTGGCTGGGGGTGCTGTGTATACCGTGTGTGCCGTGTGCACTGTGTGGCTGGGGGTGCTGTGTATACCGTGTGTGCCGTGTGCATGCTGTGTGGCTGGGGGGTGCTGTGTATACCGTGTGTGCCGTGTGCACTGTGTGGCTGGGGGTGCTGTGTATACCGTGTGTGCCGTGTGCACTGTGTGGCTGGGGGTGCTGTGTATACTGTGTGTGTCGTGTGCACTGTGTGGCTGGGGGTGCTGTGTATACCGTGTGTGCCGTGTGCATTGTGTGGCTGGGGGTGCTGTGTATACCGTGTGTGCCGTGTGCACTGTGTGGCTGGGGGTGCTGTGTGGCTTGTGCAGCTGTGACTGAAATGATTCAGTTGCTGTTATCTGTGTTAAGTGATGAAGGCTCAGCTGCTCTATCTGTCAGATCAGTGGATTATAAAATACTGAGTTGAAAGTTTCATTATGGGGAAAAGCAATTGAACACTGTATGAGTTGAGATACGAAGACCTACGCTGCACAGCTTTGTGAAAAACAAGATGCCAGGTAACTGCTTGGGCTCACTAATATACATTTCCAAGAAAGAAAAAGCAAAGGAAACCACGCATATCAGCTCGAAGAGCAGGCAGTGCTTGCACATCGATGGGGCAGCACTGGTCGGGGAATCGGACCTGAAGGGCGAGGTGGGTGCTGCAGGGCGCTGCTGGCAATGACCCTGCTCTGCTGCCTGCTGAGTTTGTGGGTGAGGCCTTTCCTGAGCTGCAGAATGTCATGCAAGCCATCCCCGGGGGAAATAAAACTCCTCAAAACGATCTGTAAACATCTAATGGCACGGTGCAGAAGGGATCCCATGCTCTGAAAACTACAGTAGCTCTGAGTTGGTTTTCGTCCTGCAGGGCCGACAGAGAAGCTGGCGCCGTCCATAGCTGTCTTTCTGCTGTGTCTGCTCGCTCGGATATGGCACTGGAGAAGACACACAGAGATAAGCCCTGGACCATGCTCGCTCTGGCTGCCAGGAGGTTCCTGAGAGCCGTTTGCCTATCTTGACTATTGCTGGCCAAATTAGAGTGGAGGTTATTTCAATGCAATAAAATAATATAAACCATATTAATATTTCAGTTTTTAGCTTGCGGAAACTTTAGAGTATTTCTGGGCCACCTTATTTCTAAGTCTTGGTTAAAAACTTATTTTCCAAGATATCTATACACAAATGCCTGGGCTCTAGGAGCACACTCACAAGGTAGGAAGCTTTCTATGCTGGAGTTTGAGCCAGTACGAGGCATCAACAATAAGCTGAAGGCCAGGTGGCTGCCTACAGTATTTCCAGGAGGATTCTACACGCCCCGGGACACATTCATGAGTAATAGTGTGTGTTCTTCAGCGCCCAGGCCTCCTACGAGGTGTGCACAGGTATTTGGGGGCAGGAGTCTAGCTGGGCTCTATAATATGCCTTTTCCCCTCCTTGTTGTAGGAACCTGAAATTTTACCAGTCTAGAAAGAAAGAAACAGAGGAGAGAGAAAGTGTTGAAAGTTTCAGGGTTTGGTGTCATATGACATGTATACCCTCCTGTCCCCCCAAACAGAAAGGGACCCGCAGAGGCTGTGCCTGCCCCCCCACCCCAGGGACCTCCGTCCCCCTCTTCCTTGGCAAGTTCTGAGGCTACCTAAGGGTGGAGCCGACGAGGCAGCATCATACAGAACAGAGCCACGAGGAGGGCTGACAAACAACAGGATTCCCACATCAACTTGAGTTCCAGACGATCAGTGAATAGGTTTTTTTTGTCTGTACTCAGTTAGTACATGGACCTATTAAAACATAAAATTAGTCGCCCATCTGAAATTCAAACGCAACTGTCCTCTATCTAGTTTCATTTGCACTGTCTGGTGGATGACAGAGCCTGCCCAGCAGTGTGAGAGCAGTGCTCCCCGAGAGCCACAGCCCTGCGAGGCTCCACGTCCAGGAAAGGGGAGGCTGTAGGATCCCCAGGAAATCTCTGCACCAAAATGAAGCCGAGAGGCCAAAAGCGAAGCCCTTTATCAGTTTCCTGAAACACAGGTCACGTAACTGGCCATGAAGGAGCCAGAAAATCTAGACCAGGATCAGCGCGGGATGCAGTGAATTAGGGTTTCTGAGCCATGCTTTCCAGTGAGGGAGGTGAAGAGACAGGGTTACCGGAGCCAGAGGGCTTTCGGAACAACGGCTGAGCTTCTAGTCAAAATACAAACTATGTGTGCATGGCGGGAAGGGCTTTTTCCCCTTGGGCACCCACGACAGTTGTAGAAAAGACCAGTGACAGTAGCAAGCCAGGAAAACCAAGCAGCCTTAACCGTGTAGGAGGGATGGCATCAGAGCCATCAGTGGGTGTTTTATAAAAATCACGTCTCATGCTACAAATAAAGTCAGGGTTTATCTTTCAGTTTACAAAACATATTCCCTGCTGAGCCCTCTGGCAGAAAGCACTGTTGTCTTTGTTGGTATGAATCCCAGAGCAGCTGCCTGATACAGGGAGTGCTGATGGAATTCTCAGATTCCGGGGGAGGCAGACGCTGCTGCTCGGTGATCACTGTCTCTCCCCCGGGTGGGGTCTGCGTCCCATGTGGACAGGGGCAGTCACAGCGGGCACGCTGTCAGATCGCACATTCCAGCGTGCTCAGCTCTGGGCCTGACCCAAATCAAACAGGCTGGGAAAGGAATTCGACTTCTCCTGCTTCAGTGTCTTTGTGTCACCTCCAGAGCAGGCTTGGGGGAGGAGGGCTTTGAACATTGCTGACATGTTTAGGGACGTGTCATTTAGGAAACACAGTACTGGCTTTATAAACACCTAACAGGAACAGCCCATCTCTCTGGAGCCTTAAAGCCACTGCCATGGTGCAGGACTGGGACCAAGGCTGTGTCCAGCAGAGAGATGAGCACATGAGGTCATAACTATGGCTTTCCTGGCATCCTGGACAGAGTTATGAGAGAGAGAGGCAAGAAAGAGAGAGAGAGAGATACAGACAGAGAGAGAGAGACAGAGAGAGAGACAGAGATGCAGAGAGACAGAGACAGAGACACAGAGACACAGAGAGTCACAGACAGAAATACAGAGAGACAGAAAGATAGAGACAGAGGGAAAGAGAGACAGAGATAGACAGACACAGAGAGACAGAGACAGACAGAGATAGAGAGACAGAGACACAGAAATACAGAGAGACAGAGGAAACAGAGAGACAGAGATAGAGAGAGACAGAAACAGAGAGAGAGAGACACAGAAATACAGAGAGACAGAGACAGAGAGAGATAGAGAGACAGAGACACAGAAATAGAGAGACAGAAAGAGGAAACAGAGAGAGACAGAGACACACAGAGAGACAAAGACAGAGAGACAGAGACACAGAAACAGACAGACCGAGAGACATAAACACAGAAATACAGACAGACAGAGAGAGGAAACAGAGACAGAGAGAGAGAGAGAGAGAGAGAGAGAGAGAGAGAGAGAGAGAGAGAGAAAGAGACACAGAGAGACAGAGAGAGTTGCTACTGGCCAAGGTGACAGAATTTGTGCTTTGGCATCCCAAACTGGAATGCAGAACATTTTTTTGGTCATAAAATGGCAAAATAGTGATTAGATTATGCATTTCCTACATTTATCCAGCTTTGTGGGCCATGTTACTGTGGCGTTACTCGACGCCTATAAAGTTACATGACTGGGCTGAGCCAGGGATCTCGCTGGCATTCGGGAATCCCGCAGAGTGGCCGAGGTGGCTGCTGTGATGTATGAGAGTGACAGGCTTCCTCTGCAGGTGCTGGGAGGGCAGCAGGGCAGTGGCCTCACTGTTGGCCGCTCTGGGGGACTTTTGTGGGCAGAGAGAAGCTTCCTCGCTGTACTGTGCTCCTTGAAGGGATCCACTGGTTGGTGGGCATGCAGGTCAGTGGGAGGTCACCTGCCATTGGCTCAGGAAACTTGGAAGGGTCAGCCCAGCTCCAGAGCCCTTGACCAGGTCACCTGAGGCCTCTGTCGCCTGACAGAGTTGCAGCCCAGTTCACCTCCTCCCTCCAAGCCCTGAGTGAGTCTGTCTCTCGGCCCCTCCAGTGTGGGTCCCCAGGGCACACCTCAATAAACAGACTCTGCTCCTGGGAAACCAACCTGAGCTGTCTGAGACAATGCAGCCAGCTCCCAATAATCAACTGACAATAATGTTTTATTGTGATGCTCAACAAAATGAAAATTACCTTCATGCTGACCCAGTCTAAATGTTTACACACTTTAAAGAGCCAAAAGATAAGGCTCTCATGCCCCAAAGCATCATTTTATTTGAAGACAAGTACACCACTTGGGCCGCTGGTCCCCATGGTTGTTTGGCTGAGGTACCCCCAGGCTGGAGCACAGAGTCCCCTCCCCAGCACTTTTAGAAAGGAGCTCTGAAGAACAGCTGGTAACTCCAGCGCGGCTCTCCTCCAGGCTGAAGAAAGGAACAAGCCAACAACCCAACCGGAGAGCTTTCCCTCTCCGGTTCCTCCCATCTGACATATTGTCCTCCACCTTCTCCTCACTGTCCCCGGAGGCCCTCACATCCAGTCGGCCCCCTGCTCTCACTGACCATCATCAACCAGCTTTTTTATCTGCCTCCAAATGCCCGACCTCGGCATCACCCTGGGCACCGGAATGTCCAAAAGGAACAGGTACCCGTTTTCCAAACCCCTCAGTGCCTGCTTGATACTTCTGCTTCTCTGGATTCTCATGAGCTTAGATGCTGTGGTTCCCTACAGATCACACCTTCTTTTCTTCAAAGGACCTGGAGCTGATGGCTGGCTGGACGATGTTTTGTAGGAACTCTCAGCTATACAGGTCCCTTTCCAGAGCTTTCGTTATAGTGAAAGACAGCTGTGTTCTCCGGCTTATCTCCCCTGCCCGGAGAGGCGCTCATGGGTAGACTGGTAGGCGGAGAGAAGGGCGGATGGGGTGGACAGACAGTTAAGTAGACAGACAGGGCAGGCGCATGGGCGCACATGGGCACTGGGTCCTGTCTGACCAGATGTTAGAAGCCGAATTCCTTTGAAGATCAACTTGCTTTCCCTTAGATGACACACTGACCTTCACGTGTGTTATTTTGCTTGTTTTCCTGCGTGAAGACCCCACTGGAACACAAAGACTAGGAGAGACAGGAACCTTTGGAGGTGGGCATGAACCTTGACTTTGGGTCTGAAAGTGGAGATCGGCCTGCTCACTCACGCAGGAACGTGTGGCCCCCGTTGACTGCAGGTGCCTTTTGTTAATTCATCTGTAGACCTTTCAAATACAAAGGACGCAGAGGTGCGCTTCTCGGAGGAAATGTGTGGGACACACCCGGACTTCACTGTTCCTGGTCTGTGTCGTGAGCTGCAGACGTGCGACTGAACCTCGGAGAAGGCGATGGTGCATTGGTGGACTGCTTCTTTACCAGCACTTATTGATAAGCAGTGGCTTCTGGTCTCCAGAGCCATCCTTTGCACAAAAGTAAAGCAAAGCCAGGCTGAGGTGGATCCCACGGATGCTTCCCTCTCCCGCTCTGCGTTCTGAGAAGTGGAAGGGGTGGAAGAGACAGAGCCGTTCTCTGGGCCACAGGAGCTGAGCAGCCCTCCTGGGGGGCCTCTGCACGTCAGTCCCTGTTAGTCCCACCCCCACTCTATTGTATCTCCTCAACCACTGCTTGGTTTCCAGCCCCTTCATCTCTAATTCTCCCCAAAGAGTGTTCTTTCCACAACATGGCCCTGCTTCTCCACGCAGAAATGTAAAAAATTAAACAACATGCAGCCGTAAGAGTTACACTAGGAAGTTCTATCAATTTCCTGTTCCTCTCTCTGAAGCCACTCCCCTCGCAGTGTCTCATTCATCTTTCCGGCCTTGTGTCTTCTGACTTCCTGTACACCTCCAATGTCCCGGTTAAAAAAATAATCCCATCATCCCTACATGGTTTTTCCGTGCTCGTGTGTCCCCGAGTTTGGAGCTCATTCTCCTTTCTGAAGTTTCATAATTAGTTGTAAAATGACAAATTCTAGTTGTATGTATTCATGAGGTATGAAGGGATGCTAGGCCGAATGAACTGATCAATATGTCCATCAGCTCAAATAATTACTTGTGTGGCAAGAGCATGTGAAGTTCATTTGGAAATGCCCATCATTAGTCACTGTAGTCATTGTGTTTTTCAGTGGATCTCAAAGGAAAGGAAAATGTTACTCTTGACCGTCCTGCCCAGACCTGGCAACCATCCTTCTTCTTGGTGCTTCTTTGAGTGATGTCCCATCCTGCGTAAACGAGAATCCCACAGCGCCTGCCTTCCTGTGCCTTGCTCGTGTCACCTAGTACAGTGCTCTTCAGTTCCATCCATGTTGTCCCGGATGACAACGCGTAGCCTTCAAAGGCTGAACTGTGTTCTCTTTTATATTGAAGGAGTTGATCATGGTGACCCCAAGTACAGTGATCTGGAATATTGCTTATTTCAGGCTGGGAATCCTGGAGAGACGATAGGTGCAGACAGGGCTGTCGGACCTGCATTTTTCTACAGACGGCAGGTCACCAAGATTCCCTTGGGCAAGGTGGCTTCTCTGCTGGAGAACCCATCGATCACTGTGCTTTCCCAGGGCTGGAGACCAGATCTATCACTGGACACGGATTGCTGCTGCAGTGCATCTGAACAAACAAAGCTTCCATCTATCTCCCGGTGACTCTCCCCAAACTTGGTTCTGTAATTTCTTCCTTTGTCCTGTAATTTGTTCACATATTTATTGTTCTTTGTCTCTCTGGCTATTTCTTCAGATCATCACTCCCTTGGGAGGGCCCCCAGGTCCATGTAAGAACTACTGAAACTTATATGCATGTCTCCTGTTAATTTGTCTTGTGGTAGTTTGGTTCCCAGACCCTGCTGAAGATCCCACCTGTGAGCGAAGGTGGCAGGAAGTGACGGCTGCTTTTCCTCATGTGTATCCACGCTACATTTCAAAAGTCCCTGCATCTGTTGGTGGGACTTGGCTTGGCTGTGCTGAACAGGGCTGTCAGGAGCATGGAGATGCAGACACCTCTTTAACACACTGACTTCAAATGCTCTGGGAAGAGTTCCAGAGGTGGATTTCTGGGTCTTACAGTGGTTCTATTTTTAGATTCTGAGGAACTGGCATGCAGTTTTCCTAATGGCTGAACTAATTTACCTTCCACCTATAGCGCATGGGTTCCTTTTCTGGCACATCCTTGCCAACACTTGTTACTGTCCATCTTTTTGATAACAGTTATTTTGCTAGGTACGAGATGAAATATCACTGTGGTTTTAATTTGTATTTCCCTAATGATTAGGGAAGTACTTTTCATACGTCTGGTGGTAAGTACTTTTCATACGTCTGATGATGGATTAGAAAAATTTATACTATTGAAATGTCCATCTATAGATTCAATATAACACCTATCAAAATTCCCATGACATTTTCATAGACATAGAAAAAATTCTTAAAAATTCACACAGATTCATAAGAAATCTCAAATAACCAGAGCAATTATGAACCCTGAAGAACAAAGCTAGAGGAATCACAATACCTGATTTCAAACTATACTACAAAATTGTAGTAATTAAAATGGTGTGGTACTGGGATAAAATATACTCATCTGCAAATAAACAGGATAGGATGAACTCACATGTGTACAACCCATCAAGTTTTGACAAAGATGTCAAGAACATATGATGGGAAAGGATAATCTCTTTAATAACTTATACTGGGAAACATATCTATGTCTATCCATAGATAGGTAGATATAGATAGACATGGAGAGACAGATGGTCCCTGACTTATGAACATTTGAGCTGTGAACCTTCACAGGTGCACTGTGTGAGGCTCACTCTGTCAGCTTATGAATAAATCCTACTTATGAACAATTCTCATGCAGTGGAACTCATTTGCAACTTGAGGACTTTTATATCTAAATATATATAGAAATTGGACCCTTATCTTACACCATATGTAATAATAAATACAAAATAGGTTAAAGACTTAAATGTAAGACCCCAAGTTGTAAAACTCCTAGAAAAAAACAAGGGACAAAACTATCTATCATCAATCTGATGAATTACAAAAATTTTACCTGCACCCAGAAGTGCAGGTAACAAAACTTAAAATAGACAGTGAGATGACACAGGTAAAAAGCTATTGCACAACACGGGAGACATTAGAGTGAAAAAACAATCTATGAATTGGGAGAAAATATTTGCAAGCAACATTCCCAATAAAGGATTAATATCCAAAATATATAAAGAACTCAAACAACTGTACAGAAGGAAAGCAAACAATCTAGTTAAAAACAATATAAACAGTCATTTCTTGAAAGGAGACACACAAATACATTATTTTTAAAGACTGAAATATTCTACCCTAAACCTCTGAATCTCCAAATTCTGCCAACCCTCTGGGACCTCATTTCCCTGTCCATCTGCTGACCCCTTTGACTTCCACATGTGTTCCCAGCACCTCATAAAACACTAGTTATTTCGCTCTTTGCTCTTTGGCTGCAGTCTCCACTATTCAAACGTAAGGAGTTAGAGCCCATTTTTCAGTTCCCTTTGGTACCTTGGGCCCTTCCATGCACAGAGCGGGGATTCAGCAAATCCTCCAGGAGTAAGAGAAGAGGCTGGTGCTTTCAGGATATGCTCTGGCTCTTAATTCACTTGTTTTTCTTTCTATGGTGCAGGGGGTGCAGCCCAGGGCCTCCCGCATGCTAGGAAGCCCCTGCCACTGTGCTGCTCCCTTCCACCTTCTAAACCCCCACGGCAACACCTGTGATGAACAGGTTCTGTTAGCGTCTCCCAGACAGAGGATGTGGTGAGTCACGGGAGCCTTGGAAGACTGACTGGCTCCAGGTGGCCATGGGGAATGGGCAGCCAGAGAGCTCAGCAGGAAAGAAGAAAACAAGAAAAACCCCAAAGCACTCAACCTTAGAACTTCTCTTTATTTAAGAGAGAACAATATGAGTCTTTTCTAACTGTGGAGCTGAACAATCCCTCTTATTATTTCCAAGAAACCAAACACACATTTAACCTCCCAAACAACAAAAACCCCCAAGCCACTGACCTTCCTGGCTTCACCAGGGCAGCTCTGCAGGGCTCTCCAGTGAACCCTAAACTCAGCTTCACTTTCTGATTCAAAGGGATTCCTTTCAGCAGAGTGGAGGCGAGCGGGAGAGGGTGGGCTGAGGGAGGCAGCCTCACATCGCCTCAGAGACAGCTGGATCCACTTGCTTTCGGCATTAGAAACGGCTCCAGGGATAGTTAATGGAAACTGGGCAACACCTACACGATACAGAAAAACTTCCAAAACAACGGGCTTATTAATTTTTTGGGACTTGCTTTAGTTTACATAAGCTTCTCCTGTATAAAACATTGCAATCATAAAAGTCCAATCGGCTCCTGGAATCTTAAACATTGTAATTGATGATCCCATTACCTGTTGCTCTGCAGCCCTGATAATTATCCACAGCGATCGGCATCTGTTTGTAGGGTGCCAAAAAATAAAGTCGATCTCCATCAACCCCGTCCCCCAACGTTTAGATCATTACCAGTCCACTTGGGAGCCCACTTCTACCCAATTGCTAGAACCGTATCCAGTGACAGAACAAATCAAAAATCCTTTCAACTAGAAGGCTCTTCTCCAAAACTTTTACCTCATTTGTACTTGGACTTTACGAGCCATTTCCACTATTTTTTCAGCAATTTTCTGTTCAAGTAAACTTAATTCGCTCTCCAAACAAAACTACAGTTCGTCTTGATAGCAGTATCAAGGGAGGAAAAGAGGCACCGAGGCAGAGGGATGTAATCGTAAGGGAGGAGAGGGAGGATGCGCTGCTGTGGGGAGGGAGTCACGAGACGGCGAGGCTGTGGCCAGAAGGGACAGAACTAGGCAAGATGTGGCTCATGGCAAGGCGGAGGGTGACCCTGGAGGAGGCCGTTTCTGCACAGGCACAAAAACGTGTGTCTTTGCTCCCTCCTTCTGCCACCTGCCCTGGGCGTCTCCCTCAGGTGCTGACTGTGACCCTGCCTGCAGCAGTGCAGGGGCGGAGGGTTCAGAACCACGACTTTTACCCTGGGACAGAAGGCAGATTAACGAAAGACACACGTAGCAGTTTAATCACAGTTTTACATGACACAGGAGCTTGCAGAATGAAGACCCAGAGACCCAGGGACAACTGTATTTTTCTGCTTAGGGAGGAGGACAGCCACGTAGAAACCAGACCGGGCCAAGAGGTGGCTCTGATGTAAGAGACTGAAGCGGGCGGGGGCCCAGCAAGGTTCACATTTTCCTACGTCTCTGTGTGGCCTCCTTTCCCCCACCGAGAGGGAAGGATTCCCGGGATGAGGAACTTGTGACCACGATCAGACAAGGTGGGTCTGAGAATCTCTTTAGGAGCCAGCCTCAGGGAGGTGGGCGCAGGGTAGAGTAATTTCTAGGTTTTTATGGCCAGCTTAGGGAGAAGGAGGTTCTAGTTTCTTGGGCCTGGCTTGCGGAGGAAAAGGGGCCAACGGAAAGGAGAGCAGGAGGAGGTCAGAAAGGGTTTGCTTCTGATGCCCTTCCGATGTGCTTGTGCTTGGGGACACAGCACGCCCGAGCACAGTACTGTGGTGAGCTGTTCTCCACGCTCCAACCTGGAGTCCTCCCAGGCCCACTGGGCCAAGCACCGTGGCCCCACGGGGGACACTCGCTGCTCCTCACCTCTGGGCAGAGCCTCGCCGGCCACTGGATCCCAGTCCTCACCCTACCTCACCCCCACGACTAACGGGCCACCAGCCTTGTCCACTCAGCCTTCTCTCCATGCCCACCTTTTAGCCTGGACCACTACCGTGGCCTGCTAGCGGGACAGGAGTGCTGGTGTCAATCGGTTCTGCACAGGTCGACCACTTGGCTTCCCAGATGCCGAGCAGGCCTGCTCTCTTCACATCCCGGAAGGCTTAGTCCACCGCCAAGGCCGGAGAGCTCCGAGAGCAGCGGCTTCCCGCTGCTGACAGCGTCGCTCCCTCTCACACCTTCCCCTCACCCCCCCTGGGCATCTTTCCAGTCTTCGTTGGCCGTGCGGCCACTGGTACGTGTTCCCTCGTAATTAACAGGAATACTTGTGCAGCTGACTAATGGGTGGCTCTCTCTCCTGTCAGTCTCAAGCACCCTGCGGTCAGAGATTGTGCCTGCTCACCTACATCATCATCTTCAATAGGGAGATAAAACAGGCTTCTCTCGCAGGTTGGGCTTCAGCGAGTTCATGCACACACACACTAGCAGAGCCCTGGGAAACCTGGTGTGCGTGACAGCTGTGTGGCTCTGGCTGTCATAACAACAATTAACAACGTGCCCGGAACAAACCAGGTGCTCACAAAGTGTACGTGAAATGAAAGGAGAGGGAATAAATGGATGGCTAAAGGTTCACCAGCCCAGATCGTCCTTCATTTGTCCCCCAAAGCAGCCGCCATCCATAACGCAGGACAGCAAAGCCATTCCCGCATGAAAAACCAATGATTTTTACTGTCTGCTGCCGCCATGAGAAATGGTACCAGAGCACTTTGGTTTTCCTGGGGTTATAAATTTACTGTCCTGGGTTGTGGAAGGTACGGGAATACGATGTCGCAAAATACATCTCTCTGCTCCTAGTGAGGATTTTGTTCACTCACATGTGCGCTTCTCAGTGAGCCCCTGCTCTTTAAATATTCCCAGGCCAGATCCTTTGGAAAGCAAGGCACAGCACGGAGTCCACCCAGCAAATATTCACACGGAAATGTCAACGCACGTTGCCAAAACACGGGGAGCGCCTCGCCCCCTTGCCCAACTCTGCCGAACCTGGATAAAGCCCTGTTAACAGATCGGCCTTGAGGCTGTGGCCGTATTTCCCAATTCTCTAGCTGCAGGCGACCCAGCTGGATTTAGACATAAACACAGCACCATCAAACGGGCAGTTGGGCACCCGCCTCCCCCGCCCCCGCCATCGCAGGAAGGGATTTCCTCCCTTTTCCTGGAGCAAATGTTCTACCTTTTCCTGGACCACCCACTTCCGCCTGTGGATGCTGTGAAAATTTGTACACGGTTCTCCTCAGTTTCGTCATTCATTTGAGGAGCTACTATTTCATTTAAAATCTGTCTAACAAATACATTGTTAGTCGTTCATCTGTGCACATTGAAAACACTAATGGCTGCTCTGCTGAGAGCCACACTACGCAATGAAACTTCCTTGAAACTTAGTGAACTGACCTGTTTTCCTGTGCAGCAAACTGGATCTGTACCCGGAAACGCCGGAGTCCTGGGCCTGAGCTGGAGCCCAGGATGGTGACGTCCTCTGTCCTCCCTGTGGGCTCCTGGACGGGGCGGGAGAGGCCTGGCAGGGTCTGGGCTCACTTCTGTCCATGCTGGGTAAGTGGCCAGCATCGTGAGTTTTCTTCTTTTCCCTCTTTAACATGTTGACCAGAATATCTAAAGTTTGACTTAAGGATGCTGCGATTCCCAGATTACAATGATCAAGATGCAATGATCTCATAAGATTTGCCACCTCATATGCGGTAAGGGCTGACTAAAGAAGAAATTTAACGCCCCCAAGTCCTCTGTGCAGTGGCACACAATCTAGGAGGCTACTACTAGAGCCCCATGATATGAACAAATAGCAAATTCAGAGGTCCTTAAAATGTTCTGAGTATAAGCAAGTTGTCTCAAAATCTTTACAAAAGGGTTAAGAGAAAGCAAAACAAACACTGCGTTCTAGTAGGCCGTGGAGCTGTGTCTGTATCTGTGAGTAAACTGGTCTTTTAACAGGGAACCCCCCCCCCCCGGCCTGCACCCCAGCCCTGGGCACACAGCTGCTGAGCACACAGCTGCCCAGGAGACAGTGGGAGGCATGGAGAGGCAGCGCAGGGAACCCCTCACCTGGCAAAGGGCTGCAGTCAATCCTGGGGCTGGTGTGACAAATGTGGAGCCAGGGCACCAGCCACCCTATGTCCAACACGTGCTTATTTAAAGTAGATCTAAATGGGAGCGGAAAGTTTGCATAAGTATTGGGCTGGAATTTGCAGTGGGTGATCGGCACGGATACTTTATTGTAGGGGGCCAGTTGGCTAAGCCCAGGGCATGATGGCAGGGGTGGACAATCTCGGGAGCCATTAGTCCCACTGTACTCTACCATGTCACTCCTCATTCTGGCCCAAGAAATCCAGAGCTCCGGGAGGTTCTGCTCCCTCCACAGGAGGAAAGGCTATCATCGGTCTCTCTTGAGACTCTCGGAACTCGGATGCACACACAGTGAGATGGGCCCACGGCCTTCGACACCCCTGGAAGTGCCTTTAAGAAAATGCGAGTCCCAGGAAGTGTCGGGGTGCTGCTGCAGCACGGCTGCTGCTCAGAAATTGGGGGTGGGGTGCAGGACTGAACTTGTTCTTAGCAATTGATCTCCACTTTCCTCAGCTTTAACTCTGACTTGCTGGTGATTTGTGAAAGCCTACTCGGCCTTTTTCTCATAATCCTTGATCTGGCTCCTGCACCTTGCCTCAAAAAAAAAAAAAAAAAAAAAAAAAAAAAAAAAAAAAAAAACAGTATTTGACAGCAGGGTTCTAACATCTCAGGTCTAGGCCTCAGCCGAATGGGAGGACAGGGCTCTGCTTTGCACAAACTGATTCAGACATCACCAGACACTTCCGGTAATCCGGACCCTGCATCGGGGAGATCCAGCCCTTTCCTCACTCGGCGGGGCTTTCTAGGCTGGGTGTGTTAATCTGGGCACAGGTGTAGTGTGTTAATCTAGGCACGGGTGTAGTGTGTTAATCTGGGCACGGGTGTGGAACAGCTGAGAGGCAGACTACTTGCTTGTTCTCATGCAGCACAAGTCCTGCTGGGAACGCAGTGTGTGAACGCGTGAGTGTGCAGGGATACACAAACCCTCAGGGAGGACCAGAGGCCGGGTGGCTGCTGTCCACGGTGCACTGTAAAGGCCTCTTGGTGTGACGGGGAGGGCTGAGATCTGGATGACAACACAGACCAGCCAAGGAAGGCATCATGGAAAAGGCTAAACCCCTGGGGAGAAACGTCCCCAGCGGCGGCTCCCAATGCTGCGGCCTTACATTGCTCCGTCTTCCCATGTGCAGGAGAGACCCCACACATGCGGTCACACCCAGGCTGAGTAAACCCCGTGGTGGGGGGCACCGGGACTGTACACATGGAGTCGGGCACAAGACAGGAGTCAGGAAGTCAGGATAGGCCTCTCCAGGTGGTTTTTCTTTCTTTGTTTCTTTTTTCTGAGACAGGGTCTCACTATGCAGTTCAACAATCTTGGAGTCACTGTGTAGCCCCTGCTGACCTCAAACTCAAGGTGATCCTTTAGCATCAGCCTTCCCAAGTGCTATGATTACAGGCGTGCGCCATCACGCCAGGTGCCCTCCAAGGGTTTAATTAGAGAAGATACGCTGTGATTTACATTTCATAAGGATCCCAGCTCACACTTATCCTCCTGGCCAACTTCTCCCCTGCCTCTGCCCTCTCCGCCTGCTCCCCACCGTCCTCTGATGGAGGCCTTTGCCTTTGTGGCACGGGAGGCCGTCTACAGGGAAGGTGCTCCTAGGTGAGGATGCTGAGTGGTCACAGAGCTAACGAACGGACAGCTCAGGTTCAGTCCAGCATGGCGCTGAGCTCGGTCCATGATCTGTCCACTCTGACGCCTGAGTCTCAGATGGAGGGAGCCCCGTGGAACACTTCACGGTCAATAAGGCATTGAGTGCTGTTCCACACCAACAGCGTACCGGATGCACCCGCGCAGGAGGGAGAGGATGAATGTCTTTGACCTTAATTTTAACATAAACACAGCCCAACAAGCCCAGACTATTCTCTCTCTGTCCTGTCTCACTCCGTCCCCCTGCGCATGCACATGGCCACAAGCCGCTGATAGCAGCGTTTGGGGGCGAAGAACCTCAGCTAGGACGGAGGCCAGGAAAGCAGCAGCGCTCAGGCCGAGGGCCAGGCCCGGCTGTCCCTGGAGATAGATGGGGTAGGGGAGAGGAGAGGAATGCGAGGGCCACAGCGCTGCGCAGGCGCGGAGGCAGGGTGAGGGGTAGGGTGGCTGGTGGGGAGCTCGCTGGGCAGTGGGGTGCGGCTGAGTTACTGCTACTGGCCGGAGACCAAGGCGACCGAGACTACCCTGAGCCTGACACGCAGGCTCTGCTGAAGCTCAGCTAGAATTAGATGCTGAAGCTCATCAGGCAGTGCGCCTACTTTGTGTTCTGTTTGTTTTTTCACGTCTTTCTTACTGGATTTCCTGTAGGGAGGCTATTTTTATGCCTTTTGCACAATAGCTGATGCTGAAGTCTTGACATCATTTAACAAAATGGAGCAAAAATCTCTGTTTATAAAGGGCTGGCCAAAATGATTTCGCATGTATGTGCAAATGTGGCAAATGCCACGAAAATGTTAAGTCTTACAAGGCGCTGGAAAGGTAAAACAAAAAATAGCTCTGAAGAAATATCAGGGAGTTCTGAGGTCTCACCGCCCGCGGGGGCTCTTTAGAAGTCACCGCCTTGCCTGCAGCTCGGGACGGAACGCGCTTGTGGGCTGCGACCATTTTCAGCACCCGAAATACACCGCTTCTCGGAGCCAAGAAGGGTTCTGTCTTGAGTGCTTATCTTATACTGACTTCCAAATTTGGGAACATTTTTAAGAGGGGGAACTCAGAGCTATAGATCGGGCTTTTAAATAAATGAAGAAGAAGAAGAAGAGGAAGAGGAAGAGGAAGAGGAAGAGGAGGAGGAGGAGGAGGAGGAGGAGGAGGAGGAAAAGGTTACATTGAAATCCTTCTCTGTTCCTCATAGCCAAATACCATTTGCCCTGTTCAGTCCCCATCTGAGTCTCACCCACACACCAGCCATAAATTCTGGGCTGTGGGGAGGTTGTGGTCAGCCCAGTGTCCGGTCGGCCAGCTAAAGATAACCAGCGAACTTTTGGGATCAGGACTGGAACAAACAGAGCACCACAGAGCAGTCCAAAAATACATTTTTTAAAAAAGGACTGCTCAGAGATGGTGTACCAAAGCGCGTACTTCTCCCATGAGCCGCGATGCTCTCTGTACGGGTGACTGGGTGGCAGCAAAGGGGCCTGTTTGTCTTTATAGCTCCTCCTTTTCCTCATCAGCACACCCCGTCTGCAGGAAGAACGTTTTGACCTCACAAGAAGGGGCCAGGCGGGGCACGAGCTCGGGTGGCCGAGGAGGAGGACACCTGTCCTGTCCGTCCCCCTCCTCCAGGCAGGAGGCACGGTTCCCCGCCCACGGCTCCAGAAAGGATACTGATCTCGCTGTCTCTCTGCTTCAGTGTGTCCTGGAGCTTTCTGTACTCTCCCTCTCTCCGGGGCTCTTGGCTGTCCTGGCGCTCGGCCTCGGAGCGACCTGCATCCTTCTCGAGGACCTTCTTGTCATTCAGAAGTTTCTGGAAGATGAAATGAAAGCTGGGTGTTACATCTCTGCCCCCCACTTTGTGGTTTCTCCGATTCTCTCTTCCCTTTCCCGCTGCCCTGCCCTGCCTCCCTTTACTCCCTTGCCCAAGCTGGGCAACTTCTGCCCCCACATCATCTCCTTGGGACTCCCTTCCCTTTCTCCGTGGAGCCACGCACATCATCCATCCCCCACGGGTGTGCACAGGTGTAGGTCAGGGACCAGTAGACGTGGGTAATATTCCCGCTCCCTCATCACAAAAGGTAAAAACAAAGGTGGAGAAAAACTGGCCAACTGTAACAATAAATCAAAACTGCTTTAGAAATGTAGGCAAAGATCTCTGGCAAAAGAATGAAAAGCCATGGCCTGAGCCTGTTTATTGCCGGGTCAGAGACTCGCTGGGAAGAAAGTGATGTTCTCAGCCTCGGTTCAAACTGACATCATTGCCCGGATGTGGGAGGCTGGACCCCAGCTTTTCAGGGGTTGGTGGGCTACAAGGGCTTTTACTGCTGTGTGAGCGAGCCAGGAAATGGCTTCTATGGGAGGAAACATATAAATTTACCTTTAAATGATGAAAACAGTGGTGAATTTTACGCATATCAGCGCCAACCTCTAGTCTGCTCTCTGGATCCTGGTCTTCCAAAAAGGATGTTATCAGTATTTCCAGCCTAAAAATGCAAAACGCAGGAGAAGCAACTATGAGCGAGAAACTTAGAAATCCTAACGGTGTTTCTTGGTTGTTTGACACTTGAAGTACAGGTTATAGTTCCCGCGTCTTCATAGAAATACCGTTATCTGATTCAACAGTAAAAATGAAGGGGAAAACATATTTATTTATTTAGTCTTTTTGAGGCAGGGTCTCACTATGTGGTTCAGACTGGCCTTGAGCTCTCTTTGTAGCCCAGGCTGGTCTCGAACCCGCAGTGATCTTCCTGCCTCAGCCTCCCGAGTGCTGGGTTTACGGATGTGCACCACCATGTCTGGCTTAAGAATAAGCACACTGGGCTCATTTCCAGCGACTTTTCACAGGCAGGGTTCATTTTAAGAATCCCTTGATTTCTGCACCCGAGCTACATCTCAGTGGGGTTTCTCTGCCCTGCGCCTGGCTGTCACACTGAAAATGACAAGATTTTGTTGTTAGTTTTATTAAAATTCATGCCACCAGCCTCTGCTGCCACCTCTGTGCTGCTGTACTCATCTCTGCTCTGCTTTCCAGGTTGACTCGAAGGTCTCCCAGGCCTGCTCCAACCTTCCCATAACCGCAGCCCCACCGCTCCTGCGTCCTGCCTCAGTGCAGCAGCTTCCGCCCAGACTGAGACAGTCGGGCACCGGCTGCTTGCTGCCTTCCCGGTGAGTCCCGGAGCTGCCGGCCCAGGCCCTCTTCCTGCGTGCCTGGGCCCAGGACTGGGTCTTCCTCCCCCAGGCTGCCCTCGTGATCACCTCCCTCCTCCCAGTCGCCTCTCCACGCCCCTCTCTGCACTGATGCTCTCTCTGCGCTTCTGATGATTTTCATGGCTTTCCTAGTCTGAAAGGAAACAACACAGAACATCTCCCTCTGGGGGGGCGCCTGACCGCTGTGTTCCAAGCCCTGCTTCACGCTCTGTGCCTTGCCCCTGGGCTGCCACCAGGACTCCGTAAGCACCCCGAGGCCAGGCTGGGCCCTGGGTCACCTGTGTCCCCTGCCCACATCTGCTTCTCAGTGCAAACACGTTCATTAGTGAGCAGATTCGTTTCCCTGGAAGTGAGCCCCACTGTGCGGAGCAGGTGTCTCAAGGAGGGCCGAAGAGCGGCACTGATGCTGGTTCACACAGAGCCGCGCTGTACCTCTCCAGCGCTGTGATGAAAACATTTGTGTGCTTTCGGCCACTTTCCAAACTGTCCTTATTTTTCCTTCCATGTTTACCATCGATTCACGACACACAGCATGATCTCTAACACAGAGCAGCCTTAGATTTCATTTTTATCTCTTTTCGTAATCTGTAATGCATGACAGCTGACATTTGTAAGTGTGCGGTATTTTATAATTCTGAGACTTTCTTCCGGTAGAGGGTTGCTTGTCATTTGTACTGTTTGCTGATTGACATTTTGTGTGTCTGTGTGTGTGTAATAAAGCTTCAACCCACCAGATATTTGGAGAGATTCATTTCTGATACCAAGATTAGAAATATATTTTTGCATGAAATACTAAAATACATATTCATGACCAAGATTTCAAACAACAGAGGGGTGAATGACTTATAGAGTAAAAACTCTTGTGCCTGCTTCCCGGTGGCCTTTTCTCATTGTCTCAGGAATTTCATGGAGGACACGCATTCATCCAGTCTGTGATGACGTGAGTACATATGGGTGACATATTCACTTGTGAATTATGTTTGATCACACTCTGAATAAAGTTGCATCATTATGTTTCTTTTTTTTTTATTTTAAAGAAGAAAAAAAACCCCAATAAAAACAATAGTACAAAGTTTCAAAACAGGATTGAAAGAGAGTAACAATAGTTAGTACATTGTCTATTGCTGTTTTCAAGTAGTTGCTTGTATTACCAGCTATAGGCATGAAAAATTGATCAAATAATACAGGCACAAAACTTTCTTTTCAATGAACTAATATATATATATGTATATATATACTATATATAAACAAAAAAGGATAAAAATAACACAGAAGTTCAAATCAAATAATGGGAAATTCACACTAGTTAATATATTGCATGTTGTTATCTTAAAAGTGGTTGTTCAGATCACAAGGGTGGGCATAAAAATTATTAAACAGTGAAAACACACAGTGTTCTTTTTGTGAACTAACAAAGGTTAGTAGTATAGTTGTCTACCTTGTCTATGTATGTACATACACACATATATGTATACATATACACATACAATATTTTCTCCTTTCCCTACCCAGTTTGAATTAGTTGACATTAATCAATTAGCGGTATAACTATCTTAACTGTCTTATGAATACATTTCTTTTTCTTTTTCTCTTCCTTTGTTTCTCTCCCTCCCATCCCAGTTTCTTTTGCCTTTTGAACAGTTTCCTTCCACTTCCCAGTATCTATTTTACATTCTGGATTCTATTTATTTGTTCAGCTTCTTCTACTAGGAGACAATATGGTTCTTAAACATGTGAGTCTGACTTACTTTACTTATCAGTATGGTCTCTAATGGCATCCATTTACCTATAAAAGCCTTGACTTTAGCTTTCTTCAGAGCTGAGTAGTACTCCATTGTATAAAAATATTACATCGTTTTTATCCATTCCTTGGTTAATGGGCATTTGGGTTGTTTCCATGATTTAGTTATAAATTGTGTGGCTATAAACATGGATGCATATACGCTGTGCTATGATGTTTTTAATTTTTCTGGAAAAATACCCAGAATGGGAATAGCTGGGTCAAATGAGATCTCTAATCCAAGTTTTTTGAGGAATCTCCACACTGATTTCCATAGTGGTTGCACCGGTTGGTGGTAGCAGTCTGTACTCCCACCAACAGTGGAAAAGGGTCCCTTTTCCCTCACAGTCTCCCCAGAATTTGTTATTGGTTGATTTCTGGATGAAAGCCATGCTTACTGGGGTGAGACAGAATCTCAGTGTTGTTTTAATTTACGTCTCTTGAATGACCAATGATGTCAAACATCTTTTCATGTTTATTTGCCATTCGTATTTCTTCATCTGGAAAGTATGTGTTCATCTCAGCCACCCATTTTTGGACTGGGTCTTTGAATTTGGGGAGGGTCTGATTTTTTTCAATTTTTTATATGTTCTAGATAGAAGTCTTTTGTCTGAGGGACAGTTGGTTAAAATATTTTCCCACTCTGTGGGTTTTCTTTTCCCTTTGTTGGTAATTTCTTTTGATGTGCAAAAACTTTTTAATGAGATCCCAGCTGTTGATCCTTTGAAGTACTGAGGAGAATGTTTATTCTGATGATGTTAGGTGGAATACTCTGAAAATATCTACTAAGTCCATTTGTTCATGGGTTTGGTTTAGTTCTAATATTTCTCTGCTGTTTTTGTCTAATTGCTCTTTTTGTGACAGCTGGGTAGTGAGGTCTCCTGTTACAATTGTGTTACTGCTTGTTTGATTTTTCATGCCTATTAATAATTGTCTTATACAGTTGGGTGCTCCTGTATCGGATGCACACACACATATTTATTTGTTATCTCTTCCTCTTGATTTTTTTCCCCCCTAACAAGTATGTAGTCACCTTCTGTATTTCTTTTGATCATTCTTGGTTGCAAGTTCACATTGTCTGCAAGCAGAATAGATACCCCTGCGTTTTTCTGTGTTCCTGTTGCATAGAATATTGTTTTCCATTTTTTTGACTTTCAGTCTATGAATTTCTTTTCGGGTTAGATGTGTTTCTTGTATACAGAATATTGTTGGATCTTTTTCTTGATCCATTCTGCCATTCTGCCATTCTACTTCTTTTGATTGGTAAACTGAGTCCATTTACATTGATGGTTATAATTGATACGTATTGGCTTGTCTTTGTCATATTTTCTTGATGTTGGTTCCCTGATTTTCCCCTCTGTTTAACTGCTTGTCTTGCTTGGTGGTTTATTTCTGTTGTTTTTCTTGAAACTGTGGTCATTTTTATCTCTGTTTAGATATCTTTCAGTTCTCTTTGTAGTGTTGGTTTGGTGGTCATACATTTCTTCTGTTGTTCTGTGTCATAGAAGTATCTTAGTTCTCCATTAATTTTGAAAGGTAGTTTTTCAGGGTGCATCAATCTGGGTTGGAAGAAGTTTTCTCTCAGGACTTGAAATACTTCACCCCAAGTGCTTCTTGACTTGAAGATTTGTGTTGAGAACTCTGCCCTGATTCTGATGGACTTTACAGGTGATCCTTTTTTTTCCCTATTAGGTTTTAATATTCTGTTCTTGCATTCTATTTCTGGAATCTTGATTATTATATGTCTTGGTATAGTTTTATTTTGGTTGTGATTATATTTGGAGTTCTATATCCTTCATTTATTTGTTTATAAAATTCTTTATCCATGTTTGGGAATTTTTCTGCCATTATTTCTTTACGGCATTTGTGCTGTGTCCAGCTTTCTTACTGACCCCAATCAATCTGACGTTATTCTTCTTTGCTTTATGTTGTAGCTGTGGGATTGATTTCTCATGGTCTCTTGCTATTTTTAAGGTATCTGTTTTTTCCTGATCACTAGTGGCAATTCTGTCCTCAGGACCTGAAATTCTGTCCTCTCCTTTGCTCAGTCCGTTGCGTGTACTTTCAGTGGGGGTTTTAATCTCTCAGATTTCTGTTTGGATCTGTTTCATGGGTTCATTTCTTTCCTATGTTGGGCATTTTCTGTTCCCATCAATTTTCTAAGCTTATCTATTCTTTTATGTGTCTTCTCTAATATCTTTGATTTTAAGCGTCATTCCTTTTTGTACCTGAGATATTTTCTCCATAGCCTTTTCCGCTTGTTCTTTTAACATCTCTTATCATTTCAGAAAGTTCCAGTGCTTGACTGCCGACTTCATCCACCTCACTGAGTTCTGGACCTGTCCTGGGTGTCGTCCCGTCTCCCATGGCAACAGCAGGGATTCAAGGACCGGCAAGGACAGAAGCCAAAGAGATGGGTCAGAACTTCCTGCTCCCAAGTACGAGAGAGAACTGAACTGCTTCCTTGGATTTAGGACTCGAGTAGACCACACATCTAAGCATGGTTCTGCCGTGTGTGGTTTTGTTCTTGGCACTTGAGATCACAGGGTCTCTCTAGATAAGGAAAAGTCTGGTCTTTGCTTCACACATTTGATTTACTGTTGAACTTACTTTCTTAGCAACCAAGGACTTGGTCTAATAATTATAAGACATAAAAATGCTTAATGCAGATATTTTTGGTGTACCACGTTTCCTAGTAGTTAAAGAGTGAACCAATGACCTCAAATCCCCTGCATCTGCTGGTCTCCCAAAACAGTTCCCCAGTTTGTACCTGGCCCCTGCTCCTGCCAGCTGCCCTGCTGCTAGAACCCCGCTAAGCAGAGGGTGTTTCCAGAGAAGGTCCAGAGCAGCCGAGGGGCACCATGGAAACAAGCCCAAGTCAACAGGAGACTTCCTTTTTCTCTGCTTTCATTGGAGGAGAGAGAGCCCTCGGGGAGAAGACGAAATAGGCCGAGGCTGGCAGCTATCTAGCTGCTAGCTGGCTGATCACTTTCTGGGGTCAGTTCTTTTTTTGGGTGGGGGGAAGGTACCGGGAATTGAACTCAGGACCTTGCGCTCTCCAGGCAGGTGCTGCACCACTGAGCTGCGTCCCCCAGCCCCTTTTGGTGACTTTCTGTCTTCAACCAATTGACTGCTCAGGAGGAATCTTGGTCAGGGCGGTGGGAGCCAGTTTGGTTACAAATCCTGACACCTGGTCACACATTCGGAATTGACCACGGTCCCTAACACGCGCTTTTTACCCTCAAGACCACTGTACTTCCCTCTCTGCTCTCTGTGTTCCTGGAAAAAATAAAGACCAAACAAAAGCAAGCTGCACACCTAAGTTCTGTCTGAGGCTATTGTCCATGGAAACAGGTTTAACAGCACAAATTAAAAAGCAGAGCAAGCTCCTTCTCATTAACTGGCTAGTTTCTAGATAAGACTCTTCCACAATTTGCAAACCTCATTTCCTTAATCCTTGTAACAATCCTACGAGATGCTATTGCTATTATTCCAAGTCATAGATGAAGAAGCTGAAATTCACAACGGGTTAAACATCTTGCTCAAGGTTACAAAGGAAGTTCGAGCGGGTGCTCAAACTCTGCTGGGCTGATTTTAGAATCTAACTTTTGAAGCATGGTGCCAGCCATACTACAGCCAATGTAGTAAATTTATTAAAATATATGTTGGGCTTTGTACTTTGATGAGAAGAATGCATACCAACTAAAATTATCTAAAGAGATAAACAGGAAGGGGAACAAGCTGGAAAAAACTTAGGAGCAGTTGCATAGAAGGTAACAACAAAACCCTTGACCAGCATGACTTCTGATAGCAACAAAAGTTGGAAAAGAATCAGAATTTACCATCTTAGAATATGAGCTAAATAAAATATGGCACAGTTATGTACATAGCTAAGCAATCATTTAAAAGGGTGGTGAGGTGGTTTGCTCAAGGGTATGAAAATTACTCATGTTAAACTCGGGTAGGTTAGCAGTGAGCTCCTCTCAGGGATTCTGCAGGAAGTCTTTTAACACACATAAGAAAACAAAAAGAAACAAAGGGAAGAATGAAGGAAGGGAGACAGGAAGGAGGAAGAGGGGGAAGAGAGTGGCGGGGAGTAGGTCAGCAGTCCTCAAACTCCAGCCAGTCGCCTTAGCTCTACGCTTGTCACTTCCTGTGAAGACAGACGAGCGGTCTAAGCTGAACTCACTTCTCTGCAGTATTTTGATGATATGCTACATCTAAAGATTAAGATAAATTCTTCACATGTATATTAGCTGCGATTAAGCTTTCACGCTAATCTCAAAGAGTCTTTGCCATGGTCTCGTCAGCAATAGCTTCTAGAAACGGGCTGTCTCTGTGGTCCTGGCTGTGGGACAGGTGGCAGCCACGTGGAGCAGGGCATTAGTGAGAAGAGAGACCTCACGTGGGTTTGGGGTCCCTGGCTGGGTCTAAAGCATGGGGACACCCTTGGGATTGTGCTTTGGAGAGTGGGCGGTTGTGGCTCTGTAACCAGACCAAGCGAACGGGACCGGCCAGCAGCCCTGCTATTTCAGGGCATTTACCAAAAACAGGCTAGGGAGTGCACAGCAGGAAACCTTGTCCTCAGCTCCAAAGTAAAGTAGGTAAAAAATAAAATTCCAGCTGGTGAGTCAGGCTGCTCTGTGGTGGAACCACGGAAACATCCGGAGTCCAATGGTTTGGGGAGAGGAATAGATAGCTCATTCCAAAGAGCTAGCAAATCATCCTCCTGATTCAAGAACTTAGATGGTATTTGTTATGCCGAAGAGGGCCAAAATCTGCCTAACCTCTACCAAAATAAGTACACCACTAAAGATGACCCCAGCAAGGATGGGTCGTGTCCCACAGCGCTGGGTACTGGGGACATCAGCACACTGCAGTTATGTATTACATGAGCAAAGACCTGAAAAAGAACTGGAAAATAGGAACAGAAATAAAAGCAAACTTTGTGATGGTGGACTTCAAGGAGCAAAACTAAATACACACAATGGGGGAATAGTTACATAACCGAAAAGACCTGGACTTGGTAGGCTAAGAAATCGGGCTGAAACTCTTAGCCTGGGGCTGAGTGATTTTAACTTATCCACACCAACCTTGCCAGGTCACAATTTTCTCACCCATGAAATGGGCAGGCATATACCATCTCCGGACTATAAGCTTGATGCTGTGAGGAGTGAAGAGGGGGTGATGCTTGGCTGATGCACAGGATGGTAGTATTTAGGGGGTGTAGTGCGACATCTGAGTGCCCATGTGTTTAGATCAGGGAAAGTGACACCTCTGTCACTTTAGGCACCCATCCTTTCTATGTGTGAACATTCAGAATCCTCTCGTAGCTATCTTGACATGCTCAATGAATCGTTATTAACCATAGCTATCCTACACTGGAAGCTATTCTTCCTACCCATCTGTCTCCCCGTCTCTCCGGCAGCCTTTAGAAATGTAGACTCTCGGGCCCATCCCAGGCCCAGTGAGCCAGAACCTCCACCTGACACCACTTCCTAAGGATCTGTAGAACACTGCTGTGTAAGAGGCATTTGGAATCACTGCATAAGAATATATCCATCTCTTCATCTCTGGAGACCAAAGAAGGAACTAGATCCAAATGGTAAATGAAAGAGGAACTGAGGTCCCTCGATGGTCCCCATGGGCACTGGGCCAGCCACTTTGCCCGAGTGTTCTTATTCAATGAACTGACGGGACTGTCATGGTTGGTTCTTTAGAACACTTTCTCCCAGTTATTTCATGGTTGTTTTCACTGCACGTCCATTCTAGAAGTGACGCAGGTCCACATGGATTTTGCTATTCATTGACACTTGAAACCCTGAATTATGAGTCCTCTTTCGCAGATGAGGATGGGAAGGCCCCGGACAGTTAAGGAACGCGTTATTACGAGGCAAGGCAGAGGGATGCAAACAGGCCTTTTGAGTCGGGAGTCCCGCCCTCCACTCCTACTGAAAGGACTCTCAGCGTGGAATCTCGGCTTCCACGTGCCGCGGTCCCTGGTGTACATTTGGATTTCCAACCCAAGACTTGCCTACAGACTTTTCTTATGGCGAGGAAGGATGCAGCAACAAAGTTAGTGAAAAGCCATTGCACCAGTTTCGCATTTGCCATTTAAAAGAGAAGAGCTTTCCACCAGCTGTATCAGTGGGGACCTCGAGATCTGATAATAGGGGGCAAAGGAGGACCCCATTTCAACTTGGCAAACAGGCGGGCTTGTCTTATGGGACGCGGCCCTTTAAGACCTCACGAGATCTTGTCCTCCGATCCTCAACTCTGCAAAAGGAAAGTTCAGATAACAACAATAAAATCACAATTACAGTTAACTGTGATCTACACAGGACATGAAAAACTGGAGGCTGAGATTGTGCCAACAGGTCTACGACCAGAGGTAAACTCCTCAAACGTTTGCTGAACTCACAAGTCTCACGCTTGTTTTTCATTAGATTCTGTTGGAGAACCATGCCAAATTGGCTTAAAGGTGGTTACTCCAAGCCTTTATCCTTTGAGAAGTCCTGCTCTGTGACAAGTCGGATGCACACCCTGTGTCCCCCTGACCCTCCTCGCATGCACAGGGTGAAGTTTAACGTCAGGGCTCTGCTGCAGTGGACTCCTGTCAGCAACCTCAGGGGGCCGGAAAGGTCAGAGCTTGGGCGACACAAAGGAGACGCCTCTGCAGAGTTTGCCTGCAAGATTTATCTCAGAGGCGGGCTTTCTTCCACTTTCACACTAAGCATCTTACACAGCTTGATACTTTCAGTTGATCTGAAATAGCAAACGTGGAAAATTGAAATTAAAATCCAGACTGGTTTGCCTCTGGACTAAGGAAGATGGGAATATGCATTCAGGGGCATGTACTTCCATTTATGCAGTTTCCATGAAGTATTTTGAAGTCATTTTTAAACAAACTAAGGCAACTTTAAAGACATGTTTTACGAGCTCTTTTAAAACATAGTGAGGAAGCCTCTTGAAAGTTATAAAAATTAATTTTGTTTTGCTAATCCGAATTTTCACATATCTGACTTACTTCAGAGTGTATATATCCATCTTATAGGATCAAACATTTTAACTTCAATAGTCACGGAAAGGCTCAGCAGTTTAGAACAAGAGGAAATAGGCTGAAACTAGGGGCCTGTCTCATGAGATGGGTGGGTGGGCGTGGTGGGGGAGGCCCGGACCCCAAGCCGGCAGAAGAGCCTGGGACTTCTCACCATGTCCTTGTCAGCTGACACTGTAGCTGTGTAACAGAAGCAGAGATGCCCGCCACTGTGCAAGAAGGCACTAGGCTGTGGGAACAAACCCGTGGGGCCTGGCAGCAGTGCCTGGGACACTCAGATAAAATGACCCAGCTCCAGGAGCCACAGCAGAAGGAGAGAGAACTGGACTGGCCAGCAGAGCCTCTAGTGCGTGACTCAGGGGGGACACCCGCAGGTGTGTGCTGAAGATCCCTCCTGGCCAGCCAGGCCCACTACGTGCCAGTCCGCGGGTGCCCATTGCAGAAGGCTGCCGCAGGTCCAAGCAGCAGCTTCTCCTGGAGAGGCAGAGGCTGCATCAAAGCGTTGCTGGTGAACAAGGAGAGACTGGGCTTGCTGTCTGGGCTACTGCCCTCCAGGGACCACCTGCTGCTTGTGTGCCTCCGGGCAGCCTCGGGTCTCAGCAGCCCCTGGCCGGTCACTTACACCCTGGCCCTGCCGGCTCCACTGCCCAGTGGTGAGCTCAGCCCCACTCCTGGGCCCGGCAGCACTGGACAGCTGGTCACTGCAGTTTCTGCCACACAGGGCAGCAGAAGCAGCGGCAGCAGCAGTTCATCAAGACCCAACCTTTTTGTGTTCTTCAAGCCCATGTACCCTGGTGGCCCCATGGGCATTCTGGGGAATCCTGAAGAGCTGCTCTTCTCTGGGTCATAGATGAATGCATGGGCTCAGACCTGGTGGAGGAGCTGACGTCCTCAGAAACTTCTGTCCCTCTCCTCTATATTTTTCTACTCTTCAGAGATTAGGATGACGCTTGTGGCCTGGGTGAGACAGGGTAACTGTGATCTCTTTAATGCTCCTGCTCACAACCTCTGGCTGATAGGGACACACCCTGCATGGCTGGGACTCAACACTGCCTGTCCCGGGTGCTGTCTGAAACACCCTCTAATAAGCGCACAGCTTCAGAGCCCAGATGTCTGCAGGCCTCCCTCCTGCCCAGTTCTACCTGCATTTCTCATTCCTGCACTGTACCGGGGAAGCGGGGACAGTGGCTCAGCCTCCCCTCCAGGGGCCCTCTCCTTTTCTGGCACCTTCCCTCTCTCCTGTCCCCCTGCGCCTTCCCAGAGCCCAGGCCTAGCTGCTACCTGCGGACAGAGAACCAAGGACCCACCACTGATCCCTCTCGTGTGCGCCCCTCTCCTGGGCCCTTAGCTCTGTGTATTTGTGCCGTGGTAGCTGAGGTGCCAGGAGAGGAATGGGGTTCTCTAGCTTGGGGTCTGGGTCTCTCAGGACCGGCCAACCTCCCACGGCCCTGTGGTCCCCATCATTTCCATGTGTCTCTTTACCCTCACTTAGAGCTATCTGAAGACTCAGCAAGATTTAAAGTTGCAAATGGACTCCTAAAGATTATTTTTATGCTTTTGCAGCAAAAGGAAATTGTATTATTTATATGGTGTTCAAGCAAACAAAGACAATGCTCAAGGCTTAAGGAGGAAGTTAAATATAAATTAATCAGTTGATAGATTAGCGACTCCCACTTTAAATGCTACAAGTATCTCTGAACCCCGCGTTTGCCATAGGCAAACACCACATAAACGGAGGCCACTTATCTACATAAATCCGTACACACGCGGACTCGGCTTGGGGAGTGAGCAGAATGATGCAGGAGGGGGACCGCAAGGGGCATTCGCTGGTGGCTGGAAGCAGCGGCCACAGCAGGCGGTAGAAAAGGCCTCAGTCACTCTGGGAGACCCTGGGAGAGAGGTTGACCGGTGGGAACGGCTCAGAGAAGCATGCAGCGGGCAGGAAGATGGCTGGGAAAGGGGAGCAATGCTGAGGAGCCCCCAGAGTCTCCGTTGCAGCAGGGGGGCAGTGCAGAGATGGAGTCAGGGGAGCAAAAGGAGACGCAGAGCAAGGACAGGAAGGCGGTGGAGGCAAAGCCAGGCCGCGGCCGATGGAACCAGAGTGCGCGCGGGAAGGGAAGGAGCTCACCGGGGATCTGGAGGAACAAGGCCCCGCAGAGACCGGCTGACTCTCCCACAGCTCCAGTCCGTGGGTGAAGTTTCCCGAGTTCACTGACCGCCTGGACAGCCCAGCAGGGGAGAAGGACTAGTGGGTTCGTCCCGCCCCACCTTGTTCCTAATCTCTGAATTCATTTTTCTATAGTTTGTAGGCAACATTAAAGTTTAGAAGTAAACATTTCTCAGCTGATTTGTTTAGTGAAAATGTTAAATAACAGTGTTGGTTCATATAAAAAATTAAGCATATATATATATATATAATATATATTAAGCATATATATATATTTTTTTCAGAGATTTACCAAGTAAATCCTTGTGGGTACAGACAACACATTATTTTCTTCTGTCATATGAAAAAAAGTACATAGCTATTTGAAAATATGCTCACATAATATAAAGCAAATTTATGTGAATTGAATAACCATTATTACTGAGTTCTGCATTAAATTGAGATGAGTAAAGATAGGTAAAGACTGACCCAAAAGATGCAATAAGGTAATAATAAAGAATATTAAAAACTTAGTATTTAAATAAAGTTACCATGAAATTGTTAAAACAATGAAGCTATACAAAGCATAGTCAAAATAAAGTGAATATTTACATATTAAAAATATTATTATGGTAAAAGACACATTGCCATGAATCCCCCTCAAAATATTCCCTGTTGCTTCAAACCCACTGATCCCATGGTTTTTTTTACTTTCTGCAGCAATTCTGGACGGGATTTTTCATAAATATTTGCGGTTGTACTGAATCAATTTAAACATTGACTTTTCACGGCCATTTTGACTCTGGGGAAGACGGGGAGTCTCTTGGGGCCAGATCCGGTGAATGAGGTGGGTGAGGACAGACACGTCCTAATGTTTTTATGAGCCTGCCCTCCCATTGGATGGAACTTGGCGGCCGCACGCGGTGCATTTTTGGTCATATCTGGTAAAGTCGCTCATGAAGGAACACTTGCAGACCTGCTTCAGAAAGTGGCAGCAACAAGGGGTGACTGTGACAGTGCCAAGGGGGAGCACTGTGAGGGGATTAAGGGCGAGGTGTCTGTTACTGTAGTAATACTTAAAAATCTTAAATATTCTCTGAATTTTCAACTTTACTGCATGTTAAGAAAAGTAAAAAGTTAGAGAGTGTACAAAAAGGGTAAGAATCCACTGGGAATTTTATTATGCTCTTGAATGGGAAGATGAAAGACTACTATCTCAATAAATCTATCAGCAACATTTAAAGTAAAATGCGATATAATTGTTCAGAAATAGAATGTATACATACAGTCCACAAAAGTTGGTATGGAATATTTAGGTGGAGGGGTCCAAAGATCCCCAAGTCTCTCTGTGAGTGTGATGGTTCAGATTCACACGGTCTACCCAAAGCCGCCTGAATTCAGGGTAGGGCTGTTGGAAAGCTACTGGCTTCATGGGTGCTGAGCTGACTTTCTGTTAGGAGCGGGGTCTGGTCACAGGAAGTGGGGCCCTGGAAGGCGTGACCCGGAAGGTACAGCTCCCTCCTGCTCCTCCCTTTTCTCTCTGCAGCCTGGCTGGCTTGGCATGTGCAGCTCTCCTCTGCCCAGGTCCTTTTACCAAACTGGTTCTGCCTCGGAGCCAACCCACTCTGGACCGAAACCGTGAGCCAAAATAATCCTCCTCTCCGTTAAGCTGTGGGTGTCTGGTACCGCATCTTGGCAGGCAGGAGAGCGACTAAGACACGGGAAACCCGCTCCAGGAAGCCTACTGGAGAGGTCCATGTATACCGATACAGCAGGATGTCTCAATCAAATGAAAACACAGTGAAAAAAAAAAAAAAAAAACAAGTGGAGTCTGAGTCATACATATTTATACTTATTTGTTGAAAATTCTGAAGGATGACAGCCAGATCGTAATAGTTATCATCTCTGAATGGTGGAATCACAAGTGGTTTCTATCACTTCTATTTTCATGAGTCTATTTTCACTTCTGTACAAGGAACTGTTCGTAACAAAAAACAAACACCTTACAATTCTCAGAGCAAATCTGACAAATATAATACATCATTTTTTTCTTTTTTGACACAGGCTTTCATTCTAGTGCAGGCTGGCCTTGAACTCACTGCGTAGCCCAGGCTGGCCTTGAACTCACAGTGATCTTCCAGTCTCAGCCTCCCAGTTTCCAGGATTACAGGTGTGCACTACCACCCCAGCTAATACATACATTTTAAAAACTGAATTTACAACTAGTGAAGGTTCCTTTTTCTCCAGATAGCAGCTAGGAGAAGGATCCCCCTTACTTACTTTTGGGTTCCTGGAATGAAATCTACAGTGAAAACCCAAAGCTGCTCTTCCTACTGCGTCCAGATGGGTCTGATCTGTTGAGATGAGCTAATTCATTCTTTTATGGGTCTGCTTGCAGTGGTTGGTGGCTGTGCTTTCTTTTGTACAGGCTATCAGGGACCAGGTGTTAGACATTGCTGTGATTTATTATTTCCCCAAGTAAATATTTCCACACTGTGGGCCTTCTTCAAGTGGCATAACCCATATAAAACCGTAATCAGAACAAACATTTGTTTCAGGAAGTCTTAAAAAATACCCAGTTCCATGCACATGCAAACTTTCCCTGTGAAAAGGCTGTGGGGGAAAGCAAGAGAAATACACACATTCTCGGATGTGATTAAGGGTCTATTCTTTCTTTTAAAGAATTTCCAATGCACAAAGAGCATTAACACTGAGAAAGCATAAAAGAATGAGGCCAGTGAGACAGTGTGTGTTCATGTTTTCACACTCAAGACTTTCTAATTTAGAAGCAAGTACTTGAACTCTTGATGAAAGAGCTGTGCAGGCCTAGAGAGCCCAACGCATCTACCGTGCTCCAGTAAATAGAGTGGCCATTCACGCCTTGTCCTTCTTTATTTTATTATCTGTGCCCCATATTCATTTATTCAGCTAATTAGAATCTAAAGTGCTTAAAATTTTTGAGAATAAAATAATCATTAAAGTGCAGACACAGTCCTGAGATGGAGACAGACCTTTCTAATCATATTAGAGGACCATTTCTTAAGAACGCAAATGCTTCCACAAATTACCCAAGGATAATTAATACAAGCTGCAGGCCATGCTTTTAGTTTTGGTTTTAATATCTTCAAAGTGTGGTGTCAAGACCAAAAACACTTTGTACCGAAGTGGAGAAACTTCATCTGTAGTGAATTATATCTCATGAACGATTTCAGAGATCTGATCTCTTATAAAAAAGGAGAGAGAGGCACATTAGCCATTAACGACCTCTGGATATTTAATCCACAAAAGTTGAAGTTACTGCTGTTTAGCTCACCTTTGTTGGGACTCAGGAAGCATGCCTAGGGGCCAAGCTGTGTGAACTAGGAGCACATTAGCAGATAATCCATCAACCTTTTTGTTGTTGTTATCATTAAGGATTACCTGACATGGGGGTCTCCCTTCCCAGTGGTATCAATGAACTCTTTGATAAATGCAGATCATGGTGCTAGATGTTTCTCAATTCCCTACCACTGACATGCATTAGAAAAAAATTACATTTAAGGCTTAAATTTGCATAAAGGGAGATTCTAAGACAGAGAATAAAAGTCATGAATACTCTATGTCATTAATGTTTATATTTATTCAGAGAGTATTTTTTGACTATCCATCATTACTTGGGTGTATAAAGATGAATAAAACACCCAACCTCTTCAGCTTAATTTCTCTTGGATTCTTAACAAAAATCTTTGAGGTGCATTTAATGGAGCTCTTTTTTTTTTTAAAGTTATAACTACAGTATTAATGGATTGTTTTAAAGGCAAAGATATGTATGGAAATTATGCAAATAAAATAAAACTTTAGTCATAGAAAACAAAGCTGAAATAGTGTTTCAAATATTGCATCAGATGTATTTATGCTAAAAAATTATTTGTGGTTTATATGAAATTCAAGTGGGTATCCTGCATTTTTATTTGGGCTACTGTAATCTGAAAGCCAGAAAGTCTTCAGGCTTCTAGCCCTAGGCTGATGTGTGGGAGCTCATGGCTGGAGTGTACAGACCTGGCCCATGGAGGGCCTCGGAGACTGCTGCTAGTTAATAACTCATTCACTGGTAATAAATTTGAAGCTAGGCCAATGTTACCATTCTTTTCTGAAAGAAGAAAAAGTCCTCCAAGCACTGCCTACAGCATCTAAATGGTTCCACAGGAATAATGCACTACCTTTTTGATTGATTTTGAAGCTAATAATTCAGAGAGTTATAAAACTGTTTAGAGCCCTTAGGGGGCTAGAATTTGTGAAGACTGATTTTCTCAGGCAAGCATCCAACTTGGTAGAAATCCTTGCAATTCACATCAACTTCTCTGGATCTGTTTATGTATCTTTAAAATAAGGAAACCAGACACACAGCCTTGGTCATATTGAACCCTCTAACTGAAATGTTCCCTGATGCAACTTTGTTTTTATAAATCTTGCCCTGCCTCATGGATCTGCTAAGAGCCATCTCTATTCTTCTGAACTTAATTTCTGCCCCCTCCAATTGCCCCAGCATTTCTGCAAGAGGTATAATTTTTACCCCATATTGCAGACAGTCACACACTTATTTCCTTTACAAGCTGAAACTGTCTAGGGCCAGCGACTGTCAGCAGTTCCCCTCAGTCACCCCTACTCTGCCAGTCCAGTATTAAGGCCTCATTTTCTTTAACACACATGTGGTGGCCTGGGGAGGTGGATTTTAAGGGGCATTTTTGCAGAAGTCATTGGCTAAGCATTTTTTAAAAATTCAAATCAGGTCTTCTAGAATTTCTTGCTTTGGACCGATTTGAGCACACAGGATTAGAAACAGCTAAGGCAATGAGAATAGCACTGATATGGCCCTGAGGTTGTGCAATTGCCTCTGCATTGTAAAAAGCTGATTGTGGGCACTTGTGGATGGAGCAGATCATCTATCCTTACAGTGAACGAAAGGTCTGTGTTACGGTTTGTGTTTGGATGGCCCTCAAGCCTCATGCAATCATGGAGGCAGCTGAGTCTAGCGTTTGTGATTGGTTTATTGTCTAGTGCTGGGATTGGTGGTGTGACTGCCGCACAAGCCCAGGAGTGGAGCTGGCATACATTTATAAGGGAGGGAAAAGGCATGCTTTGCCCTTTTTCCCCTTTTTCTCTTGTTGCTTGCAGCCACCATGATGGTTCCCCTCAGTCACACTGCTCTGCCTTGGAGCCAGCTGAGTACGGAATGAAACCTCCACAAACTGTAAGTTAAATAAACCTTTTCTTTGAGTACCAGGTATTTTGTCTCAACAATGAGAGAAAAGTAACCAAGATAGTCTGCAATCAAACCAAAAAACATGGCCATTGTAAGTGCACAGGGGCTACATGTGTCAGAGACAACCAGACTGAGAAACAAAAGCTATGTGCCCCAGCAGCATACATGAGTTCTCACACGAGGCTGTTACAAACCTTGCCATTATTTGCAAGGAACAGCTATAAAAATGAATTTAAGTCACTATTTGTAAAGAAATGAGCACTTGGGATGCTGAAATACGAATATCAAACTCAAATCTTTTAGAAACAAATAGTGTGAAATCTGCTTTCCTCACCCGGTGAGGTGAAAACATGATGCTTTGGAGGTTCAAAGACCAGCTCAGCTGTGGAAGACAGTTCTGGTAGCATCCAGAGAAGAGGCCGAGGAAGCCACAGGCAGGAGAAAGTCCCCTGGGGAGCCCCTGGAGGGGATCTGGTGTCCCAGGTTTACCAGCCTCCGCAGGAAGCTCCCCAGGGTTCCCTGCAGTTGCCTGAGCTTCTGGCTGTGGGCTGTGTTCTAGGGAAGCTGGGTCAGAACGCGCTGGCCTCAGTGAGACTGACCAAATCGAGATGACCCTCCACCTCCACTTTTCCTCTGTGGCTGATGACAGTGAAGAATGAAGGGATAAACTTCGGAGAAGTCAGTTATTTGACCCAAAAGGGTGACTGATAGAAAAGCTAGGTTCTATCTCTGTGTTTTTGGCACATGCCTCCTAGGTTAGTGGCCCTGTGATTACTTGACCTGTGAGGAATTTCATTATTGGCACGAACCCTTGGGTTTTATCAGCTGTGGCCACTTCAACATAAACTATCTGATATTAAGTCAAGCGCTGGTTAATACATGTCTAACGCACACACAAAACAAGCCAAGGGCAGTGGGCGGGTATTTACTTTATCCCTCGGAGGAAAAGGATACCTCTCTCACCAGGGGACGGACACAAGGCCTTATGTCCTGTTAGACATCCCAGGAGAGAGCACTTCTGCCTCACATGGAGAGAAGGAGTCTTGGTGAAGAAAACCCAGAATTCCAGACGGGACTTAGTTTCTGATGTTGATCAGCATGGAAAAACTGTGCCAGTTCTAGAACATGGATTCGAGGCAGGATTTATGCTTAAGTTGCCACTGTAATCCTCACATCTTTAAGGCTCGAGGGTCAGGAAAAAGGGAGTCTGGACATAGACAAAACAAGATTCCAGTTCTGCTGGGTGAATGCTGTTTGTCTCATGGAGTGAAAATTTTGTTAGAATATATATATATATATATATATATATATATATATATATATTGGATGTAATGCTGAATAAATTGTTCTTTACTAATATCATGATAATAAGTACCTCTTTGCTGAGTTATTTCCTTATAACTTATGCAAACTATTATGAGGTAGAGAACAGTTCACTTTAATAACTTTAAAATATTTTCAACTACCTTTATTTGATCCTCTACTGGTAAGTGCCCAATGCAAACAGATTAGAAAATACAGAAGATGAAAGAATCCATCCTGGATCCCAGAGATGATGCTGTGAAACTTTGGTGTTTACTTTCCAGACCTAATTATAAATACAAAATATGACATGCTCGTATGTGTATCTTTTGTCCCAAAAGTGAGAGCATACCATAATAAAGCTTTAAAAAAGTAACAACATAGCCTTGACATGTCTCCATCCAGGGAGATGAATGAGAGTCCTTTAAATGGACCAAGACCCAATTTCCCACTTTAAATGGTGTTGTGATAAACATTATTGTCCATACAACTTTGTACATGTGTCCTCAAGGATAAATTTCTAAATGTAAGCTTACTGGCCTGAAAGCATACCCATAAAAACAGCTTGTAAAAATGCTTTCAGGGCTGCCCAGCCAGGGAAACAGGCTAAAGGTCTCTGGTGGAAATAGGTGGCTGCAAAGCCCAAGGAGGGGTTTCTGCATAGAAAGAGAAGTGTGTGTGCAGTCCTGTGCTCTGCCCAGCGCATGCTAGCTGACCTGTGAAACACACTGTGCAGGAGGCCAGCCGGGAAGAAACTGACAGGAGGAGGCTCGTGCGGAAGAAGGGGAAATGTGGCTTCTCCAGAAAGCCGTGGATGTGCCAGTCAGTGGTACCTACCTTGACGCTGAGGACAACGACACATTTTTGAGGATGACGAAAGTCATAAATATGCTCAGCTAGTAACAGATGCAAAGGGAACCACTAGGGAAATAAGGCCAGCAGGGTGGCAGTAAAGGATGAAAAGCGTGAAAGAGAGAATAGAAAGATACCATGCTCAAGTCATCCCCGTGCGCAGCGTCTCAGCCCTGGGCAGCTGCAACAAGCATGGATTATTCACTAGGGCAGTCAGGGTGGGATGCGGGCTTCCACTGTAGCCTGGGCATGCCCGAGGAGAAGGGCCATGGATGCTTGGGCATGGGTTTTCTGGAAACGAAGAGGAAATGCTAAATACTTTCATGGGAACGTTTTACATTTCCTCGTGGTGGACTTATTTTGGGTATATATTTTCAACTCAGATTTTCATGGTATTCGGAGACAATTCTGACCCTGCCACAGTGTCAAACCATCATTTCTAATAGGTATCAAATTGAAAAGAAGTAGAATTTGTCCCAGTGCTCAGCTGAATTCACAGATAATACTATCTCACAGTCAAATAAATAATATAAATCATCTTTTGTTCTATTTTCAAAGCATCATTACTTAATCAGCACAGTGTCCTGCACTAGAGTTCTTTAATAACAATGACTTTTTTTTTTTACAACCTTGGCTTTTATCCCATGTTCTCAAATCTGTGCCTTAGTATCAGAGAGATAGATATCTACATGGCACAGAAAAGCTGAAAAATGAGCAAAGAATCTAAACCTAGGCTTCGGAGCAGTTCAAGGGTCTGCCAATATCTATTGGCATTGTGAATGGACAATTCTTGAATCAGGTTATTTACTTTTATTTTAAAAGTGATCTACACAGACAGTTACTTGGGTAAGTAATTAATCTTTCTTTCATTACCGTCTTCACATTCCTGGTCTTTACTGCCCATTTTATATCTGGTCATTGCTTGTGTTCATCTTTCATTTGCTTCTTCAAAAGCAGAGACCAGGTATCCTCACAGGTACCATCTGGAGACGCAACAAGCTTTATGCTCCTTCTGCTCCTTTGGCAGCTTCTAGTGCAGTGCAAAGAGGTATTAGTAACACTCAGCCTGATGGTGAAAGCCCTGGGATAGACTGGGGTAGTCTCTGGCTTCAGGGGAAGCAAGGCTAGAGAATCAAATAAAAGAAGAAATCTTTAACACCTCCTCCCACAAACCTCCGGACATGAAGCTAAGACTGTCTGTTCCCTCTGCACTCTCCTTGGTCCACAGATTAATAAGCCAATTAGATAAATTAGAAGATACATCAAAAAGTTAGGTTCCAAATTTACGCAAAAAGTTAGCACCATTCCTACCTCAAACAAACAAACAAACAAACAAATATAACCCAAGTGAACCAGCAAAATCTTTTCTGGAACAACGACAACAAATCTCAATGCAATTCATCTTGGCCATTTATAAGACTTTGTGGTGTTCCCTAACAATTTTATAATATGTTCGAGTAGTTTTAGTACAACCATTATGCAGATGTTGAAAAGCTAAATTAAGAAAATGGAAAACAGAAGGTTTTGTTGACATGTTCAGCATTGGGAAGAAGGAACAGAGAGTTCAAAATACAAACAACTGGGCACTACCTGAAAGAAGCAGAGAGGTATTAAAACGAAATATGCACGCTGAACTTGCACAGGGAGAGAGGCCGAGGGTTCCAGCTGGCGAGAATCCTGAAGAGGAGGGTGGGAGAGGGAACAGAGGCTTGCAGTCCGCATCTCAGAGCTGGATCGACATTTTTCAGCCCCTTGGAAAGTCATCAGGAGAAAGAGTCCTCACCCACATTGCTGTCGCGTAAAAAGTCTGTGCTGTGCCCCGGCATGCTTCCTACCCCCTGAGATACGGCACGGACGTGGACATGGGCCTGTGTCCTTCTTCATGGCCATGTGTAGTTGTAGGAGTTTTACAGTGAGTATGTTCCACTTATCCACTTACGTGTATTATGCTGTATGAACCTACAGACACATATGTGCAAAGATTTGTTTTAAAAAGAAATTTGCCATTTTAGTTTAAGTAGGAAAATAAAGTTGATGTATCAGTTGTCTCGGTGACTCAGGCTGCTATTTTATTTTTGAATGTTGGCCAATTTTTCTTATCCAGCGAGTATGTGGAATTCTGTTCCAGTTAAGGGAGCAGACCCTGAGATGCAAAGCAAACAGCTCCAATTTGGAAGCGTTTTATGAACATTCCATTCCAGCAATTTATAGTTTTTGCTTTATTTGAGCCTTTTCAGCCTTCTTACATCCAGGGTATAAGAAAAGCAACAATCGGAGATGACTGATTAAAAATACATAACACTGCAGTGCAAATACACAAAACAACACAAATATTAACTATGAAAATAATTCAAAGCTAACATTCCAGAAGCAGATGTAATTTAGATCGCAGAACAACTATGCCCGTTGTGTAATAATTTGCTATATGCCAAGAAGAATATTTGTTTTTAATTTAGCTATGAAGCTTAATGTAAAATTAGAGTTAACAAAACAGGGCATTTTTTCCTGCCTGTTCATCAGTTAAACAATATTACTTAGTCACTTGGAAGCATACAATTGTCAAGTGACATTAGTCTCTCTTAGAGATAACCTTTATTTTTCTGCAGAAGTTTTAGGAAATTCAGCCAAGTAAAAGAGCTAAGACAAAAATCTCTTAAAATAATCCTAGTAATACTTTTGGGTTTTTTCTCTCCGTGTTTGTTATCTGTGTGTGCATGCCTGAGTGTGTGCAAATTTTAAAGAGAGACATGAAAGCATGGTGACAGGGAAGGGGTCAGAGGGCAACTTTGCTGTTGCCAGTGACAAAATGTAGCGCAGTGGATTTGTCAGCAAAAATGAAAATTGCATGGAGGAATCTCAGAGAAATAAAAACAGCATTCTCTAAGACTGGCGGAACAGCCACGGGCCAGGTAGTGTGTTCTGAGAATGAATTACTCCTGCGTTCCTCCTCACGACTTGTTATGGTGTGGACTCAAAATGTCCATCAGCAGGCTCTTGTGTTTAGAGGTGGGGACTCTGGAATGTGACTGGATCATGGTAGTGCCGGGTGGGGTGCAGGGCCTGGGTGGGGGAGTGCACTCTGGAGGTGCACCCTTCTCCCCAGCTCCTTCCCCTCTGCACAGATCTCCCTGGCCTCTCTGCTTCTGCTGCCATGAAGCAGCGAGCAGCTCCCACCGCTGTGATGTTTCTGCCTTGCACCCACCTGACCATGGACTAAACCTCTGAAGTCATGAGCCGAAAATAAACCTTCCTCCTTTAAGACGCTCATGTCAATGTTTTGTCCTAGGGATGAAGAGTGGACTAATAGGCAGCAGCACGAGCTGAGGATCACTGTTATTCTCTCCAGCAGAGAAGGAGCTGGCATCTGCAGAGATGAAGTAATTGGTACACACATCATTATAAGAGTGAAGCACAGAAGAAGAGAGACTTCTTAAATCTGCTAATTTCCTTAGGCTGCAAGGAGAGTGGAAATTAGAAGGCCAGCCTCCTGGCCAGCCTTTCAGTCCATTCCAATATATTTCCTCTATTTGATCTTAATGACTCTTAAAAAGTTCAAAGAAGAGTGCTGGGGAAAGTTCTGAGTATTTCAGAAGCTCTCTAGTCATTCGTGCTTGTGAGATGAAATCCACAAGACCTAACACTCAGTGCAAACCAAATCCATGCACACCGACTCTAAATGCCAGGAAGGGATGTCTGTCATCAGACACAGGTGCCGAGGACCCCTGTTCACACCAAATCAGCGCCTGGGACAAAGCCCAAGAGGTTTGCAATGACCGACTTACAAGAGAAGGGCCTGCAAGACTGTGCACTAATTCACTCATGAGTGTTAATCGAGAGTCTCTCGTGCGTCAAGTGCCGTCTCAGGGTGCAGGGACACACTGTGCCCAAGTCACCTGGAGTCTCAGTCTTCGGGAAGCTCACTCCTGGAGCGGGGCTGAAAGCTGCTGATGGACATTAAACACTGCTAGGAAAGAAAATAGCTCAGCAAAGGGGAAGAGAGTGAGAGGCGAAGGTGAATTTTACAGAAGGTGGCCCCTGTGGTCGCTCTGATAGAGACAGCTGAGGAATGAGGGGAGAAGAAAGGTTGGGGTGGGGGAGTAGGGAGCCCAGGTGACGGAGGGATGCTTGTGAGGAAGTGAGTCCCGGAGCTGCGCAGGGCCGGGCAGTCTGGGCCTTAGCAGGTCACAGGAGGGGCTCTGGAGAGTGAGGGGTGGACGTTATTATCTGCAGAACTTCATCTGTAATGACAAGAAAATTAGGTGCAGCCTTTCCTGATTTTCTAATGAGCAACCTGTGGAGGACAGAGTGGAGCCTTGCTTCCCACAGTTTGCAAGGGATTGTTCAGCTTCCTGCGCGGGCAAACGTTGGGTCTGTCTGTCTGTGTCTTTCTCTCATTCTTTAGGTACATTTTTCCTTCCTCTGCAGTGGAAGACACTTTCAGAGAGCAACCAGGAGGGCTTGTCATATTACTAAACCCCTGCAGCACACGTCCCTTTGAAATAATGCTTTTACTATTGATTTCACAATTAAAACCACTTTGGAGGCCGGTGACAATAAAGTGACTATAAAAAGCAGAAAGCACTATTGATCCAGATCACATGCTGACAGTAGACTCTCCATGAAGAGCGCTTTGGTGTCTGATTCTCACGAGGCTATCTGAACGCATGTGTGTAGGATATTTATTTGTTTAATTTTTGAGGCAGCCTGAGAGTCACTTTATGGAACTGAAGAGTTGCTGTGATGGTGGGTCTCAAACTGAATGGAGATGGTTCTGATTTTAATTATTCTGTTCCAAAGTTTTGGGAACAAGTTCTCAAACTTCAGGTTCAAAGGAGCCACTAAACCTGCAGCTGAAATTTATTTTACGGCTGAAATCCAGCACGAACGTATTGGGAGACTGAACCCCATTAAACTTTTAGTAGACTAGCCAATAAAGCAGGTTTGATCTGCGAGCTGAATGTGCTGGAAATGACTTCTCCTGATGTTACCTTTGAATGCTGGCTTTAACAGCCGGGAAGCAGAGGCGGCCTTTCTGTAGGTGGCTTCCTCTGTAAAGTCTTTCCTCTCCTCTGTTCCCTGCCCTTCTCTAAGCGCTTGCTCCCTCCCCAAGTGCCCGGCCCAGCAGGTCCTCGCGGGGTGCTGTGAGTGCTTCTCTACTCCTGGCCCCCGCTGGCCGGGCTCCTGAGGGCCCGGCATGAACAGCAACGTTTCCCCAGTGAAAGGTCCAATGTGGTTCCAGCGGTGCCCACCGCAGGGTTGTCTGTTACATACTGTGAACACAGATCTAAACTCATTTGGCTTCAGAGTGAGGTTTACCTGATGGGAAGTGGAGATTTAGGGCTCTTCTTTTGGTGTATTTATTTGCACCTCTGTGAAGGTTGGACATCGGTGAAGCTTTATTAGTACAAATGTGCCCTTGCGAAGCAAATTCTGCTTTTGGGTTTTATTATACCAATAGCTGGTTTAAAACTATTTTTAGTTTTAAATATTTAATTTTGCCAAGACTTACTATAAAAAATAAATCCTGTCAAGTAGTCAGGCGATGGGTTTTAAAGGTCGGTGGGCGTGATGCTTTGCTTCACCCGCACTGTGCCTGCGTCAGTGGTCCCCTCCATTTCCGTTGCCGAGTGGGATTCCATCCCGTGGCTATCACAGGTTGCTTAGCTGCTCACTGTTGGGGAGCACTGGCATTGCCTTCGGTTCTGGGAGGTTATAACGACAGCGAATCTGCGGTACATACGCAGGTAGAGGCCTCTGTGCGGGCTGTGTTTTCATTTCTCATGGATACATTTCTGCAAGGCTTACCCATGGTTCATACTGCAAGACACTGTCAAATTGTCTTTCCACAGTGGGGCTCTAAGTTCATCAGCACTTGCTGGGGTCGGTTTTAAAACCTATTCTAATAATTAGATAGCGGTGTCTCAGCATTTTAATTTCATGTACCTAACGATCCGTGATGAGCTGGGTGTTCTCAGTTGCCATCTGTACATCTTCTGACCTGAGGTCTGCTCAGATACCTCGCCCACATTTTTATTGTTTGCCTTCTTATCACTTAGGTGTGACACATTTTGTAAATATTCTGGATCCAGGTCTGTTGTCAGATCTGTGTTTTAAAAATAATATTTTGAGAACAAAAATACATTATTTTAAACTTTTTTCTTAACAGAGTCTTCCAAAGAGCAAACCTTTACAGTCAGATTTTCAGTTTATCATTTTTTCTTTTATATTTTGTACTTCATATGAAAAATCACAAAGATTTTCTCTTATGTTTTCTTTTAGAAGTTTTATATTTATGTCTATGATTTGGTTCATTTCATTTCCTCCTCCTCTTCCTCCATCTTTTTTTCCCTGTGCTGCTAGAGACTGAACCCAGGGCCACCACGGCTTCAGTGTCCCCAGCCCTAGGATCCAGTTCGAATAAATATTTGTATATAGCACAGGGTAAGGTATAGGTGTTACTCTTTTATAAATTGTCTTGACTGTTCTAGGCCCTTTACAATTATGAAAACTTTAGTTAGTTTTTCCGTTTCCACTTAGAAAAGCAGCCTGCTGGAATTTTGATTGGGATTGCAGCAGAGCAATAGATCAATTTAGGGGGAGCCAACACCCTGACACTAAAAAACTCAATCCATGAACATAGTATATATTTATGTAGTTTAAAATTTTTCTTTAATGTTTTATAGTTGTAAGCACACAAATATTGTGCATATTTTGTGAGGTTTATCGCTAAGTATTTTGTATTTTTTGATGCTAATGGTAATGATTTTTTATTTCAGCTTCTAATTTGTTCATTGTTATATACAAATACAATAGAGTTGATATATCACCTTTGTGTTTTACAACCTCAAACACTCATTTTATTAGTTACAGCAACTTTTTATAGATCTCTTGTTGTTTTGTATTAGAAATCATACTATCTGTAAATAGTTTTACTATTTCTTTTCCCATTGTTTATATGTTTATTTTTGCCTGTACAGATTTTTCAGTACGATTTTGAATTTAAGTAGTAGAAAAGACATCCTTGTCTTGTTTCTGATTTGGGGGAGAAATAATCCCTTCCTCCACTGTTAAGTATTATAATAAAGATAGGTAAATGTTGCCAAATTGTGGGAGCTGCTGCTGCTTCTTATTTTGCTAAGAATTCTGCCCAGAATGGATGTAGAATTCCATCAAAAGCTTTGTCTGTTTCTTTGATTTGTTGATATGATGAATTACACTGATTGAGTTTTGAATGTTAAGTCAGTCTTACATTCCTGGGATAATCTCCACTTGGTCAGGATTTATGACCTTTTTTTATATTTTGTTGTACTTAATTTGGATTTTGTTAAAGATTTATGTTGGTTTGTAGTTTTCTTGTAATTTATTTCTTTTGTTTTTTATATAAAGGAAGTACTGGCCTCATAAAATGTATTGGGAATAATTTTCTCTATTTTCTACCAAAGATTACATAGAACTGGTGTTATGTATTTTTAGACATTTGGCAGAACTTGCTGTGATGTCTCTGCCTATAGTTTTCTTGGCTGGACGTTCTTTACCATAAATTTAGCTTCTGATACAGATTTAGTAGTATTGAGACACTCCATTTCTCTTCAGTAAACCTTGGTAAACTGCGTCCTTTAAGAATTTGTCAATTTTATCTCCGTTAGTAAATATGTTCTCCGAGGTTATACATGATAATTCCTCATCAAGCTTCAAGGTCTCCTTTTCCTACATGATTTACTATTACTACTTTAAGTCACAAAGATTTAGAGTACCCCCTCCCATCGTTAAATGTCTGATGAATGGAATATTTAAAGTAAAGAGACGTGAGGAAAGGGAATAAATTGCAGCTAAATAAAAAGAGAAATGGAGTTGGTGAGCCCCCAGAGGAAGCCCGATGTAGGAAATAGTATCCTGAGGACAATGATTATTCCTGACTTCAAATAGATCACAGTCTTTCCATGCTGACCCTTGGTCTTGACCTCAGCAATGTGTCAACTCAATAATGACCACTCCAAACCTTAAATCTTCAGTTCCAACTCTTTTTCTAAAGTTCCAGAATCCAGGAAGTGGGGTGTGGTGGTACAAGCCTGTAATTCCATCCCCTGGGAGGCTGAGGCAGGAGGATTGTTATGAGTTCCAGGCCAGCCTGGCCTACACAGTGAGTTTAAGGCCAGCCAGAACTACACTGCAAGCCCTGACCCAAACCAACCAACCAACCAACCAACCAACCAAACAACCAACCAAACAAACAAACAAAACCTCCTAAAAAACCAACACCCCAAACAAACAAAAACCAAGACACAATTTCCTTATCTGCTAGTTCTTTCAAAGGCATCCTACTAAAATCACAGCTCTCACTTAATTTTTTCTTTGCATTTTCTGCTGTCTGAAATGCTCTCAACTTCAGTTACATATCTTATACGCTATCTTTATCACCACGAGAATGTAAGCTTCCTGAGGGCAAGGAGTTTATTTGCTGTATTCCAGTACTTCCTGGCCGAGAAAGGAGCCTCGCCCAAAGGAAGGGCCTGGTGAACGTTTACTGAACATCTGAACTGCATATTCTTGGCCCATAATCAGCTTACTGGTCACTTAGCCCCTCAGCGTTCGGTATTCACAGCCCATCACCTTTATCTGTGCAGCCCTGGTCTTCAGTTCCTCAATGAGAACCTCTGGCTCCAGCCAGGCCGGTTCTGACCCAGTCCGCCATCAGCCAGTGCTTGGAATACCAAGCTCCCCGCGGGTCTCGGGGCCCCTGTACCCCTCAGACACCTTCCAGAGCCTGTGTCAGCCGGGCTGCGTACACCTCTGTTTCGTGGCTTCCCAACTTGCTCTGTGGCTGACGCCTACTGTGATTCCCCCATTTCTTGGATTCCTATGTGACGGCTGAAGCCACATGTAATGAACTGATATGAAGTTAAAAAACACGCACATCACAGCTATCTCTAGCACAGATGCTGCCGTGTTTAGTTCAGTCCTCTCACTTTACACATAACGCTCAACTGTAAGTCTACAGAGTTATAAAATAACTAAAATGGGTAGAATTTAAAACAGAATTAAAATTTTATAATTCTGTGTTCATTTATGCACCCCACTAATATAAGGCCTGTTGTCTGTTTCACGTATACATGTATGTATATTGCGTGTGCGTATGTGTCTGTGTAAGAGTCCCCCAATAAAACTGTAATTCCTTCACATTACTTTTTTTCTCTTATACTCTTCAAATCCCAAAATTAAGGCGATTAAACCTCTAATAGGTACTCAACAAATTCAGCATGGGAGATTAACAGATATGCAGAGCTTTTTTTTTCTCCTCTTAAAAAAAAGACCCAGATGTTTGGACGTATTAGAAGAACACTCTGGGTGAACTTGAGTCCTGAAATTCAACTCGATTCCATCTGAGAAGTAAAATGTTGTGATACAGAAAATATTCTGCGCAGCTTTGCTTCCAGCCTAGCCAGAGATCTACAAGGCTTATTATTTTACCCAAAGAAACAGAGCCGTGTGTGTGCAGAGCCAATCACTGTCAGATCTTCACCCAAGAAGCTGTGCTTAAACATTAACTTGGCTACGCAGCCTGCGTCCAGCTGTTTCTTTTCAAATTTACCCAGGGTGAAATAAAAGAAGGAAACTAGAATATCACAGTAACAGGAGGCTGACATCTGAAATCCTCTTCATGAGAGCATCCAAGTCAATGCAACAAATATTTATATTAAGAGCAGAAGTGCTGGGAAACGGCTCACAGATTGATAGGGCTGGATATTAACGGAGGTTGCATAAATATCAGATCTATTTACCTGCTTCCGGCCATGCTTGGAAACATCCCTGAGACGAGGGTGCTTAGGCCATGCTGGGCAGCGCGAGCCCAGGAACCTCGGGGACAGAGAGGCAGACATGGCGTTCTTGCCCCTCTGCCCGGCCTGGCTGAGCTGCAGACTTCCTGACCCAACACCTCTCTCCCCCAATGCCTCCCCCCACGCAATGGGAGGACCCAGCTGAATCTCACTCCTGAGTGAATCTCTGGAGCCCTGAAAGGCAGAGCATGCACTCCTGGTGTTATAAAGCAGCCAGTTTTAATTTATCTTTCTCACTTGAAGATGATAATGGACTCTTTAACCTGCTAACATTTAGGTCACCTAACACTCAGCCTAGCTAATTATGGAAAAAAACACAATGACAACAACAGTTTTAAAAAACAAATAACAAAACACTGATCTGAGTAATTCACAGTGTCAGTGTGAACAAGCTCCAAATTTACTGCATCCCTGGGAAACCCTGTGTGTTGGCAGGGTGGGCGTGGTCTGCAACATTTGTTCCCTCTAACTGCTGATCAGAAACCACTAATCAGACACAATGCAGGGCGGTTGTTTCATTAAGAATCAACAAGGCTGAACCTTCTTTAGTAGCACTTGAACTTCTGCATGATTGCTGAGCTCGCAGGTAATCACTACCTCTCCGTGGGGCTGTGTTTTGCATGTATGTTCCCTTAATGTACACAGACTGCACCACTGTTACTTAGATGTTTGTCTAGATCACCCCAAAACTGTGAGCCCCTTGGGAGCAGAACCCAGCTCCTCCTTTTTGTTCTTCTCAGGACTATGGTAGTTTGCAAATGCTGGATGCACAATAAATGAATTAAAGGCACACACACAAAAAAACTAACGGCAACTCTATATACTTTTCACACGGAGTCTGTTCAGATTTATACTTGTATTTTTGTTATCTGTAGACCCACAGAAACCAATCCAAGGTCTAGGAGTTAATTTCTGTATTTTCACTTGTGGCCATAATTTTGTCTTCACTCTATTTCTCAGTCTCCTATGGGCAGAATATTTGCTTGGTATTTTAATAATTTAAGTGGAAAAACTCAATATAGAATGAATGACAATTAGTGGATGATATAATGTAAATATTACAGTTTAAGATTTATAAGTAAGGTACTGTTTGTTCTTTCTGTGTCTCATACTGTATTGCTTTTTTTTTTTTTTTTTTTTTGCTAAAGTACAATCTGTGGCAGTTCTTGGAGAGGCTCTAGGGTTGTACCCTTTCTGTCTGAAAGCTTTTATGTCTACAAAATGCCTTCATTTCATCTTTATGGCTGGGTGCTAATTTGGCTAGATTTAGAAAAATACATTTAAAGTGCTTTTTGGTTTTGCTTTTCTGTTTGTTTTGCATCTGGAATTCTTGTTTCCAGAGCAGCCGATAAGTCTGATCTAAATCAGATTCTTAATTTTTGCTAATTTTTTTCCTTAAGATTCTTTCCTATCTTTTAAGATAGGAAACATTTTCTGCAATCCAGCTTAGTACCTGATGAAACTCTCATTCTGAAGTTTTATGTCTCTTTTGTGGTTGTTATTTAGTTCTAGGAAGTTCCTAGATAGTATGTCTTCAGCTATTGGCTCTTCCATTATCTTATGTCTTCAGCTATTGGCTCTTCCATTATCTTATGTCTTCAGCTATTGGCTCTTCCATTATCTTTATTTTCTTCCCTGCAAATTTTCAATCATTAAATGTGGAAAAGCTGGAGCTACTCTCTGTGTCTTTTTATTTTAGATTTCTCTTTATCTTTTCATTTCACACTCTGGCTACAATTCCTTAGTCCTGATTGTCCCAACTCACTAATTTGCAACTTTTTAAAATTTTATTTTATTCTGCAACTGAGCCATCTACTAATTTCTCAATGGCAGCAAGTACACTGTTTTCATTCCCAAGATCTCCTTTTGATTCTGGTTTTGTTTCATGAATGTAACACCGTATTTTATTTTGCTAAAGATAACGCTCTTCTCAGAAAGCTTAGCTCTCTGCGCTGTGCGTTGTAAATCCCTTTTGCTCTTGTCTCTCTCCGACTTCAGGCTGCAGCTGCTATTTCCAGCTTTCCTGATTGTGGGTTCAGCCTCCTAAGATGGCTCCCAGTAGGCAGCCAGGCTCCAGGGGCTTGAGGCGGATGTGGCTGCTCTGTTTTTCACTGTTTTCAGTGAGAACAGCAGATGGGCGGGTGGCAGAGCTGAGGACCCCAGCTGCCACGCAGAGCTTATCTGTGACAGTGACCCGGGTCCTTCCCTATTTCCCCATCCTGAACCCTGTGTAGGGGGAGGGCACAGGAACTTAGAGGACCAATGCCCCCATGTCCCAGCCCTGCTGGATACTCATGAGCTGTTCGCAGCCTGCTCCCACCCCAGCGTTCCCCTGCTTCCGGACCTGGACCTTGACTGTGCGACACCGTGTCTTCATTGTGTTTGCCCACCCCTTCCTCTCCCCCGTTCGCTCGGATCCTTTAGTCCCTGTATAAATCTACTTCTGGATGGCAGGTGTGGCTGAGATGCATAGGTTTCTTCACATCAGCCGTATGATCTGGGTTTGGTGCAGGACAAACTAGCCTGATACATCAGAATCACTCTTCTGAAAATCCTACCCTTAAACTGAGTCTCTGGAGCAGCATATAAGGTACACAGCAATCAGAGAAGATGCTGGCACTTCTTTGATACATTGTGCTGAGCTCCAGTTCGCATCTTTCCCCTGTTTCACTCTGCACCTCAGGAAAATGCATCTCCTGACCCTGTAACAACTGGCTTCCAACTAACTTTAGCCAAGGGAACCTGAAAAGGGATAAGACAGGTCAAAGAGGTCCCTTAAACAGTGTCTTGAAGAGCACCTGTGTTCCACGAGTGGCCACCACTGGTGTCCAACCCCAGTGATCAGGTTGAACTGCTGCAGCCAGCTCCAGCTCTTGGATATTGGTAGCACCACTGCCCCTTCAGTCCGAGGGCTCTGGGAGCTTCTGTGTTACAGATGTCTGGGGGTCTGTATCACCCTGTTAGGCCGCTCGGCACAATCACTGCCTAGGTTAAACACTTGTGTGGAAAGGCCTAGAGTGGCCTCGTTTTCTTGGCTGGATCAAAATGCAGAAGAGATGTCTTCAGTGAGGGGAGAGGGATGAAGGAAAACTCAGTCGGTTGTTCTCAGCCTCAAGGAGAGCCCACGTTACTTCAGAGATGACATGCAATTCTTAACAAGGTGAGTTTGGGGCAATGCGCCTCACTTTAATTGTTAATAGAGCTCAAGGCACTTTTGTAGGAAAGCTTCTGGGTTAGGATCCGAGGCTTCTCCAGCTTTGTTGCATCTCATGGGTAACTGTACAGTAGTTTAAAGAAAACTGCTTTTACTGCATTTGCCATGCTGGAGATTGAACCCAGGGCCTTGTGCATGCCAGGCAAGCAATTTACCTCTAGACTACACCCTCAGCCCCAAGAAAGCCACTTTTATTGCCTCGACTATTTACCATTTTTTCTGACAGGAGAATTAGGTGAAATGACACTTATCTTTGGAAAGCTGACACAGCCCTATTTCTTATTTGGAAATAGACTTAGAGCCTTCTAAATCCATTATCACCGCTGCACAAACGCTTGGTAAGTAGCAGGAAGCCGCAAGAAAGCCACCACCATGCCCAGGATCAGAGAGAAAAGGAAAGCCACACTGTGTCACCGATAGGCCACATGGCTGCAAATCTAAAGGCTCTGAAAGACGCCGCACCTCTGTGAGGTCCTGCATACCCGCTTTCATTCGCTGCTCCAGTGTTTGAACCATAATATTTGGGCCATCCGGTTACTAAGGGAGAGCACTTACTTTGGCCTGGGATAAACTGGAGCTCACAGTAGCATCCAAAGACACAGTAGCATCCAAAGAATCCCTGTTGGATCTGAGACCCATGGTTTGGCATGGCTATTACTCAGCCTTCTACAGCTTTTCATGGAAAGCCACCACCCTTCACTGGCACCTCAGTACAATTTGGGATCATCCCAGGGGACGGACTGCTTGGAGGTGAATCCCTAATGCTGAGGCCACCAGGGAAGTGAACCCAAACTTTCACAGTGAGAGAGAAAGGAAGAGAGGGGCGCCAGCTTACTGCAGGAGCTCCTCTTCGGTGAGCGCCTCTGTCCTCTGCTCCCCGGTGGCAATGGCCAGTTCTTCCTTCAGGTCCTGGACTTCCTTCTGCAGGCGAATAATCATCTGCGGGGGGCAAGGAGGGCATGGGAATGTCAGCTTGTAGAGAATGAGATGGACAGAGAATGATATCAAAGGCACCGCTGGAGCTACCAGCCGCTTTATATAAAGTTTCAATTTGGTCGAAATACTTCTGGAATTATTTTTTAACACACAAAACATTACGTGCAACTGGAACCCGCTATTCCTGTTTCCTGTCCATCCTTCACGAGGGGTCAGGCTGAGGCATTTAGGGGTGTCACATCCCTATGTGCTTTTGTACATCTATTCCATATGTACGGGTGCACCTGTACGTAAAGCATGGTATCATTTTCCACGCCATCAACTAAAAATAGAAATGCTACGTTATGGTGTGCAATCGTGGCTTGCTTTTTTGCCTTCCGCTTTTGAAGTTATTTGTGTTGTTTTCCGCGGTTGTTGTTCATAAATGTTTATGAATGCACTTTGTTCCTTTGTGTGTCTCGTGATGAGCAATTAGGACTTTACTTCTGCTGAGAATGTGAGAAATTTCCCAGGACTCCTGGGTGTACGCTTGGAACTAGCATTTCTCAGGAGTGGAGCAGGGCATTTCAAATGCCTCTGTGGCACGGGGTTAAATCACTCATCAGAGTTATAAAAATGTGTTTCTCCACATTTTCACCATTCAAGATGCTGGCAGGTAGCTGCTCTTGTCAGTCTTCTGGGCAGGAAATGATACCTACTTTGGATTTTCATAATTACCTGGGAAGCTGACCATCTTCACACTTGTACCTCGGCTGTCTGGGCTTCTTTTTCTGACAATTATTTACGCATATTCTTTTGTTGCTTAACTTATTTTCCTTTTCCTTACTAATCTGCAGTGTCTTCCCATATCCCAGATGTGAATGCTTTGTTGATTTTATGCAATGCAACACACCTATTTTTTCTCAGTCTATGCCACATTTTTTACTTTGAGGTTTTTGTTTTTGGGTTAAAGGAAAGCTCTGAATTTCAATATAATTTTAATTAGAAACTTCCTTTATGAGTTGTGCTTTTGTGTTTTCTCAAAATCTATCTTACCCCAAACCATTATATGGTCTTTTAAAAGTGTCCCAGTGTTGCTTTTCACACTTATATGATTTTTATCATGTAAGACATCAAATTAACAATACTGTATTGAACCACACCATCCATGAATCTAACAAACATCTCCGCTGACTCCTTCCAATAAAAATTTATAATTTTCTCTAAGTATCTTATGTGCCGTTAGCTAGAATATGTATCAAGAATTTTTAAAGTTTTTGTTGATATTGTGAATGGAATTTTGTGAAATTAGAGTTTATAACTGTCGGCCTCTGGTGTACCTAAAATTCATTTTTATGTGTGGATTATGTATCAAACAACTTTCTGAATATTTTTGCTTCTGTCAGGCACTAAATATTCCTGGGTGTATTTTATAAGCAACAAAACTGCTAGTAGTGACTGATGTTTTTCTTTTTTTGTTTTCATTGTCCTAGCTAGAATTTCTAAGTATAATTCTTAAGACATACATTTTTTATTCCTTCTAACATTTCACCTTTCAAATGATGCTTATTATACATTTTTGCCTACTATACATAATCAGTTTAAATATGTTCACTTATAGTTTGATGAGTGTGGTCAGCATATGGATGGATGCTTAATGGTGTCAAATACTTTTTATGCAACTAGTGATGAGACCATACAATTTTTCTCTCTTAAATTGTGCATGTGGTGAATCATCTTAATTCATGTGACTATTTAGTATCAACTATCTCAAATACAAAAATGATACAAAACAATCACGGTATTGGGTACCCAAGTACCCAGGTACCCAATACTTTGGAAAGAAACATTACAGGCAGGATAAGAGGTTCCTATTCCTTAAATTAAGTTAACCCTCCATTATCACTGTCCTAAATTTGGCTTTCATTTGTTCCTATTTTTCTTTTACTATATACACTGACAATCTAATATTAGATCATTTTTAGGCTCCTGAAGTAACCCACCGAGGACATGATACCACAATACCATAGCAAAACTTCCTAACCCAGAAACTAGCAGGCTGAGTCCAGCCTCTCCTCTTTGAATATCGGGTATTATTACAGCACAAAACACAAAACAATGAAATAAAACGCAAAACCCAAACAGGATGGATTCGCCTCCCGCCTGCCCTCTCCCAGGCAGTTTTGTTCATTTCCTAACTTCTTCGCTCAGAGTAGACTGAGGCAGGAAGGTAAAGATGAATTCAGGTCCATGATAGGTAGGGCCTAGGGCCTCACACTTCCTACAAAGCCCTTTCTGTTTAAAATCCAGATTTAAGCAGACAAGCTGCCCGGACATCTCCTTATGCCCACGGATGGATTTTTTTCCCATTTCTCTTTCACTGATTTTATGTTAGAGAGGGAGAGGTCTTAAGTTCAATACCCAGCTTGCAAAGGGGCTCCGACTTTTATCCGTGTGTTGTGACCCCTCTAATCCTCTCCAGGACAACTGCAGCCCTTAGCTTTGTTTCTTAGCTTGTTGTTCTCCCTCAAGCTAAGACGTGTATTTCAAAGATGTTTGTAAAATTTTATACAGGTGAGTTTGTGTTATCTGGACCATATCAACAGTACGAGAAGTCCCAGGATTTTTATCATGTCATGCTTCTAGAATTTTATTAAAATGTATACAGTGTTGTAGGTTTTTTTGTGTGACTTTTTCAAAAACATTCTCATAATCATCAAACTATGCAAACTGAAAAGTTTCAGACAAGAACTACATGAACCACTCATCTGCTTTCTCCTCTACTAAATTAATATTGATGTCATACTTTCTATTCCTATTAAGGCTTCCCACATCAAATTGAATACCAAATTAATTTTGTCTTATTGCATTGAAATTTCAAAACTAAGCCACACTTTCATGGTTGAGGAGACCACAGTGACACCTCCCACCCAGTTTCTGCAGGAAGGCTGGCAGCAGCGCCATCCTTAGTGGAGCCTGGCCTGCGCCTGTCCTCACAGACTCCAGCCTGGCTTGAGGCTCTTCCTTTACCTCGTCCCGCTGAAGCAGGGCAGACACCAGGTGACCCTGGTTGCCCAGGACCATTAACATTTAAGAGTGAGACACAGGAAATCCCATCCCAATTGCATCTTGGGTGATTTTTAGGACAAATTTCCGGCTGTCACGTGTACTTCAGACAAGCTCTGTACATAGACTAATAGCCAGCAATGTCAGTTTTTAGATGCAATTAAGAAAGAGACCGGGAAACACTTGTCAGTTACCAGATTATTCTTTCCGTACCAGGAAGACCTCAGCGACTCGTCCACTTATCCACAATTAGCTTCTCACTCCTGATCACTCTTTTCTGCCACTTTCTTACAGCCCTACATCAGACACCTGACAGTGTTCGCCTTTCTTTAAACTCCTCAAGTTCATTTAGAGAAAAGTTTCTCTGGCTGAAACTCGCCAAAGCCTAATGTGTTTACTTTCCTCAAATTAGGAACTAATTTTTGTCTTCAGGCCAATAATGCCACCACTGCCTTTCTCATTCTATACAGACATGCTATGGGGCTGCTGGGAGGACCAGGACAGCAGGGCGAGCTTCCCTAGAAGGGCAGTGTCCCTTGACTTGTGGCTTTGTCTTCTGTCCCTTCTCCCCAGCTGGGGCTCTGCAGGGCTGGCACTGGAAATAGGCTTTGTCTCATCTGTTGGTTGCTCCAGTAATAACAATAAAAACAACTCTGTCGAGGAGCTTTGGTGATCCCTGAGGTGACCAGGATAGAACAGAGTCACCTCAGAGGAGAAGGGGCCAAGAGCCAAGAGAAAGTAGTTAACATGGATCATGATGGAGTCACTTTTTTCAACCTCAGAAAACTTGTAAATGAAGCACTGTTGGTAACTGTTGGTAAGATTTCATGTTTTTAAATAATGCATGCATCAGCTTATTTTTTAGAGAAATTAAGAAAATCTGGGTGTTTTGAAAAGTAATACCCTCGATGGAATTGTACAAAACAGGGATTTTTCTTTCAACATTTTCAGTGTTGGCATGAGTTGATTCAATGCTGTGCTTCTTTTATAGAGAACTAACAAAACAGAGAAAAGAGACTGTTTGCATTTAAAATGAATAGTTGAATCTTATAACAAAGAGTTTTTTGTGTGTGTGAACTGGGAATCAAACCCAGGACCTAGCACTTGCCAGGTAGGTGCTGTACCATTGAGCCCCAAAAGTGTTTTGGTAACGCAGGATTTATTGGTATGGAACAAAAATTTGGTAATTTTTCCATATAGTTAACTTATATTTTTATACACGATCTCTAGAATAAGTAACAGGGCAGTTGTGACAATGTTTATATTTAACAACCATTGGGAGCCCTCTTATACACTTTTATAAAAGATGGTCTATTATTAAGGTGTCTGGAGGGTTAGGCTGATGGTGATGGAGAGCTGAGAGCCGCACAGGAGTCTGAGGCTGTGATTCTACCGTGTGGGTCTGGGGACCCCTTGCACAGCTCCACAGGGAAGCTGTGGGGACGGGCAGCGGGGCACAGCTAGAGCCTGGTTTGGCTTTGGCTACCCTACCAATGAGCACTGAGATGCTGGCCAGTCATGCAGCATTGCTGTATCTTGATTTTGTTCTCTGGGGATGGAGCCAGCTTTCCCCCTCCCTCTGCTCTGAGAATTTTCTCAGCCAGTGCCCTTCCAAGCACTTAGAACCCTGCCTCGCAAGCCATGAGTATGACCCCTCTGAGTTTTATCTGACCCTTGATTCCCATTTTCCCCGGCATAGTTAAAACAGCCTACCAGCTTGGGGTCAATTTCTTCGTTAAGGATGGCTTCATTCTTGATGAGGGCCACCCGTTGTGCAAACCTGCAGGTAGATATTGACTCCTAAAACAAAAGCAGAAATCACTTCTTAAGATGCTCTGGCATAGAGAGAGACTTGTTGCTAGATAAAACTTACGTTTCATTCACAGCAAAACATGCACACCTTCAGAGTGATGTGCACATAAAAAACAAACCCACAACGAAAAACTCTGCCTCCAAATGAGGGAGCTTTGCTCTAGGACATTATTTTCTACAAAAGTTTGGGTTTGGCTTCCTGAGATGACCCACACTGAAAATCCCGACACCCTAAATGACACCTGGTATGTGTTTTCAACTATTCATTTGTTAAACCAGAAATCCGTATCAGCTGCTATCAGAATCTGTAAACATGAATGATTACAAAATAAATATTTGTAAAAGACCAAAAAGAGAGGCTTTTCAAAAACAGCTCACCCGAGAGGACAAGGCCTTGCTTTGGGAAGCACACTACTGCTTTCTGTTGTCCTCTTTGTGGGGTGTCCGGACCCCAAACATCAAGCCGAACTGCATGAAATACCAGCTGGCTCCAGGCACCCTGGGACAGCCACGCAGCAGCGGCTCCCACCAGAGCATCCTGAGCGCTGCACCCAGGATCTGTCTAGGGACAGAACTTGGGGACATCTCTGAGGTATCCAGACCTTGCTAGTCAGGAGCAAAGCTGAGCAAGAGGGGTTGGGGACCCCCTTACTCACTCCTATGGCTGAGAACAAACTCTTTGGCAGGCTTTCCAAAATTCACATATGAGGCTTCTTCAAATCATCCTGCATCATGTGATGTCAGTTCTCAAAGGGGGTTATTACGAGGCTGATAACCCAGATCTGTGAATTCTGTATTGTGTTAACTCACCCAGAACCTCCAGTTCCATCTCCCGAACTGGCACGAGAAACCCAGGATAAGATCTCCAGCAAGAGGAACCCACGTACCTCAATGTTCCTCTTCTCTAAGGACAGTGTTGCGATCATGGTGGTCATGCAGTTCCCTCCCAAGCTGTCCCTGAGGACGCTGGTCATCATGGAGTTCCTGTAGGGAATGTGCGAGCGGTTCTTCTCCGAAAGGGCGATGATGACCTGTGACAAAGAGAAGGGTCAAGGGCATGCGTGGGCAGAGAAGGTGCCCCCAACGGCGCAGTTTCCATGGCGACGGACCATGCAAAGATAGAGGAAGTAACTGCAGGGTGACATGTGGAACTTGGGCACAGACTAAATATCTCAGGAACAGTCCGTAAAAAGTGGTGACAATGGATTGAAATAAAAGTAGCACAAACATGACATGGTGAGTCCTGTAAGTTTCAGACGGATGACATAACTTTTACAGAACTGGATATGCTATTATTCTGTTTTCAGCACTGGAAAAGCTGTATAAAAATACCACGGTCATGCTTGGCTAATTTAATCCTGCCAAAATCGAGCTGTGTGCCTCAGGACAAGAGAGATAGACCGGCAAATAAGAGCTACGGGAAGCTGCATGGGGCAGAGAGCCCACATCCTGATCCGCGGGGGTCTGGGTGACAAATCCTGTCTTCCCAGGGCACAGCGCCCAGTGTCTCTGCTTCAGTCTCCTTGTACTATAAGGTGGGAGCAAGCAGTTGGGGTGGCTGAGAAAGCTACAGAGCATCAACCACTTTTAGCCAGTCACCTGTAACAGGGGATGCGGGTGTGTTTGCAGGATCCTGAGGGATGGGGCGGTTACGGTTCAGGGAGGGCTCGTTTACCTCACTCTTCGTGAGTTTCTTACTGGGAAGATGCTAGGTGGATGGCTGTCAGGAGGACGGAGGTAGTGGGGGCTGTCCTCAGAGGGGACACAGGGGTCAGGACTGTCCTGGGCATATTCCCATGCTAGGAAGTCCGAGGCAGAGCAGCTGGAATTAGATGCCCTTGGGATGTGACCTCAGGGGCATCACTAGATCCTGGCCCCTAAAAATTCCTCTGTGGACTCCTGTTGTTCTGGTCCTGCATCTACCTGGCTATGTGGTTGTCATCAGTATGACCTTTTTCCTTCTTTGGTTCATAGAACTAAATGAGAGAACTGATTTTTGAAGACTGCTTTGAGCAAAAACAAATGAACCAGACCACTTTAAACCTCGCTTTAACCCACAAGCACAGGTCGAGCTATGAGCCTGCGATTCGGTGATCTCCACCTCCAAGTCCCTTTCTACCCCCAGGAAGGAGCCCTGTCCCCCTTCCTATCCACACTCCTGGGCCTCCTGTGCATTTCTCCCTGATTTTCACAACCACCCTTTTAGCAGACATCAGCAAGCTGGCCAGAGCTCTCGGGTGCCCCAAGTTAAATCCTCCATCCCACGCTCTGTCCTGGCTCTGTCACCCACCCGCTCCTGCCCTGTGTCTGGCCTATATCTGCTCTCTTCTCTCTGCTCTGCTCCTCTTCAGCATCCAGTGCTGTTGCTCCTCTGGATGTCTCTACACACCGCACGCCACTGCCGCAGGAGGCTGAGCCGACCCTTCACCATGTGGCCAGGGTGCCACTGGACCCCGGCATGAGCTGCCACCGCACCAGCCTTCCGGCTGAGCAGGCAGGCATCCTGCATGGAAGCTCGCTGCTTTCTTTGGGGAGACGCCTTACTCACCTGGTAGTCAGGACCTTATGCTTTCTTGGTTTTCATCTTAGAACTCAGTGTGTCCTTCCTTGTCTAAACTGTGAGCACTGGAGCATTCCTGAATTCTGTTTTTAAGTGTGTGTTTCTGCTCTAGAATAATGAGATTCACTACAGTGTGTCGGTCCCTGAGGGTTAGATGTCTGCATTATTTCCAACTCTACTAACCCTTTCCTGGTGTCCCCCAACTTCCTCCCTATTTCTAAGCATCCACCTTCTAGCTTCCCGTTATCTCGCCTTTATGTCACTGACTTAGAAGAGAACACATGACGTTGAGCTTCCCCAGGCCGGCTTAACAAGACGCTCTCTATCTATTTCAATGTAACTGGAAGAGAGAAGGGGATGTGGCAGACTGATGGCTGAGTAGCAAAAGATGTGGAACAGAGCTCCAGACCCTGAGAGCTGAAAAGACAAATTACGTATCTGAAACCGGCTAGGTTGGCCAAAACACCAAATGCCAGACCCATCAGGGCTCTGTCTAGCTGATGTGCGGACAGCACTAAGCAGTTCTAGCAAATGCCACAACTGTTTCCTGCTCCTGTAGACAATACTGATCTTTTTTTCCCCATTCAAAGGCTTTATTGACAACTTAAGATAACAAAGAAGAATATGACAAATTTCCTGCCATTATTAACTTGTATGTTATTGGATTTGCTTCTGGTTGTAGATAACAAAAATGTGACCCAACCTGGTTTTGACTGCGAGAGAAATTCATTGTCTCATTAATGAACTGAAATAGGAAAGGCTCTAGGTTAGAAGCGACCCAGGTGGCAGGGCTATAACCAGGAACTTGGTTTTTGCCCATACTTATCTGCTCCCTCCTCCACATGGTGGGAGTTAGCCTTTGCCCATGTCCCCAGGACGGCTGCCAAAGGCCCTCCCGTTCTAACTTTAGCAAGAAAGGACTTCTCTTCCCTAATCATTAGACAGAAGTCCTGAGCTTCTCTGGGCACTGGCTTGGGTCCTGGCCCACCCTGAACTAGTCACTGGAGCCAGGAGAAAGGCAGGCTGAAAGTTGCTTAGACCATCAGACTCGACTTTTAGAGCTGGGGTGGGTGCTTTTTTTTTTTTTTTTTCTTAACCGGGATAACAGTAATAATTATCACAGTATATTTTGTTATCTTTACAATAGTTGGTCTGTCAATCATGTATAAGAAAATAAAATCAAATACAAAATATTATAGAACTTATCAAAACAATATATTGAATAGAGCAGTACCATTAATCAGAATAAAGCAAAACAGTAATAAAAATATTTGCCTTTAAAGAGATGGTAGAAGGAAATTCCCCTTATTTGCTACGGTCATCCTCCCAGGAGATACTCAGATTTCTGGTTCCCATTTGCTAATGGAGTGGGGTGAGGCAGGAGAAACATCCTACATCCTCTAGTGGGATGTTTGACTCTAGGCCCTGCATCAGTAGGTTCACTGTTGCTTAGCAGGGAGGCAGGCTGGTTGCTTGGCTTTCCAGTGTCCTAAGTTCCAACATGGCGCAGATCTCAGGAGCCGCTGGTGGTTCTCCCCCTGGAAGGGCCGCGTCTGCCACACCACAGCAGCTTACCAGGGAGGCGAGCTGCTTGCTCCGCAGGGGTGGATTCTTGTTCCTCAAGAATGGACATGACAGAGGCAATTCCAATGTCCTCTCTTCAGAAGGGTTCTAAGATTTGCTAGAGAATGCTCAGAACTTAAAATGGAATTATGAGTTGGCTTTAAAGATGGAGGAGAGGAAGCCACACATGATGAGAGAAAGAACTCAGGACTTGGAGTCAGAATCCAGGTTTCCCGCTTGTGTGACCTTAGGTACATCTCTAAGATTTCTAAGCTTTGGTTTCCTCTCCTGTAAAAGTGAGATCAGAAATCAAGTGAAGTGGCACATGCCTGTAATCCTGGTACTCTAGGAGGCTGAGACAGGAGGACTGCAAGTACGAGCCCAGCCCGGGCAACAAAATAATTTAGTAACAGCCTGTCTCAAAAAATATTATTATTATTATTTTTTAAAGCCTAGAGATGTAGTTCAATGTGAAGACCCTGGATTCAGTCTTCAATACTGGCCACCATGGGGAACAGGAAGAGAATCAAGAAGCCAAACCACGCCTTCCCATGAGCCAGCCAGTGCACCGGCTGGAGGGCAGCCCTCCCACCCCGACACCTTGTCATACACAACTGGCCAGTGCTTATCCTGCATGATTGACTTTGCAAGTCCAAAGCTGGTAGTCTGAGCATCCATCTGGAGGATGACAATACGTATTATAGCAACTGTGGGGGATTTCTTTCTGTACTGGTTTTGAAGTCCAATGTTTGTTTCATTTCACTGTTTAGTTTTATTCCTGGATCTGATAACTTGAGTGACTATTTTGAAGATAACAATATGCAGCATAACACCCCTTATTAAACTTCTACCATCTTAGTTTTGAAAACCTACAGAGCTATGGCTTTTTGTAGTTGTTGACTTTGTTTTATTGCTTCTGTTGTTGTTTTGATTTGTTTGCTCCTTGATTTTTTCATTTTTTCTTTTTTCTCTTTAAAATAAAAAAAAATCTTCAGTCCTACCAAAAATAAGTAAACCAGCAGGGATTCCTATGCCTACCTTTTGAGTACATGTTTTAAATCCACAATGTATTTTACATGATTGGTATCTGTAGATAGCCCATACGGGACAGTTCTTAGTGAACACGAAAGTACCAGTCTTGGGCAGAGTCTTTAGGACACTTGTTCTTTACAATCCCTTTGGAGATTAGCTTTAGCTGTACAGAGGCTGGGGCCATTTCTTCAGGAGAGGACCCTGAACAGCCATCTCAGCTCTCCCGGTGCTTTACAGGCATCTCAGTGAGCTAGGGCTGCAGGGCCAGGTGTGGACCTGCAGTGACCCAGAAGCTGCAGGTGTGGGCTCTGCCACCTGGGCAGAACTCAGTGACCTTTTGAGAAGCACAGGGCTGGGGCATTCTCCCACAACCAGGCCATGTACGTGCACGTGTGCGTGTGTGTGTGCACGTGTGTGATTATCTGCTTCCATTTTGGATAAAATGACAGATGCACCTTCAGGCATTGTTTAAGTGACAGAGTGGAGCCTCACATTATGCTTGTCTGTGAGGACCTAGCTGCTGTGATTGGCATCAATAATTCGGCTTGTTATTCAGTGAAATAAAAAGATTTTTCATCTAAAGAGCTCAGAAAGACATGAAAAATTATCCTCAGAAACCGACACCTACTTGGAGCACAGCGCTGGGCCCATGAATTTTTTTTCTCAACCCAACACATTCAGCGGGAGCCAAATGGAAACCGAACCTCTGCAAGAGCTGCACTGCCGAAGGGGCTGAGGCTGATTTCTGATGGGGCGGAGAGCGGCCACTCTCGGTTCCCAGCTGCTGTTCCCTTGGTGTCTGGGCTGACAGTCACTTCAGGTCACGCCAGAGCCGCCTGGAGCACAAGTGTGCCCAGCTCCCCGCCTTCGCCTCGCATGAACTCCATTTCTAGGGCCAGAGTGGACCCTGTTATTGTGGCTGAAAATGTTTTCAGAGGAAACTTTTTGGAAAAAATACTGCAGACACAGAGAGGGCTCCAAAACCAATGCTACTCTGGCAAACGCGAAGTCACTCGCTTACAAGCATAACAAGGTACGTTCAGCCAGACGGGCTGCGGCCTCCGAGCAGGTGCGAGGGCTCCCGGGTATGGCCAAGGGGCCATCAGAATTCTGCATGGCTGCCTAAGCCAGCGCAGCCTGAGGACAGCAGGCAGGTGAACGGCGGCTTCCTGTCTGGGCCCCTGTCTCCTGCACTGGAGCTGAGAAGAGGCCGCGATCAATCCAGGCTCCTGCGGATTTCTGCTCCAGCGCTCGCTTCCTGTGCCGCAGATGGTTGTGTGCTCTGCTGCTAGCAAGACGGCACGGCCTTCTTGCAGTCATGTTCGGTGCTTGGCCTGCTGTAATTGAGTTCATGGCACCCAGCAGACGCTCAACACAGTGTACCAAGGAGGGCCAGATAAACCCTGTTACACTAAATTGCACACAGATCCAGGCCCCTTAGCCATGTAAGAAAGGCTACAGAAAGAGAGTTGGATTATAAACGTCCTCGGATCGTGCTGTTTCATTAAGCGTCTCCCTGCTCTTTTCTGTACTCCTACCAGCACGGCCTCCTTGGGTCTCCCCCACTGTCTTTTCTGAGTGTGATTCCAAAACTCCTCTTTCTGCCTCCGCTCGCTCCAGCAGCTCCCCCCAGGCTGCATCCACAGCACACGGTTTCCCCACATTATGCTCTGCTTTGTCCTCGGGGTCATCTCTTCTCTGGTCCTGACCTTGTGCTAAGTCTCTCCTTGCCCAGAAAGATACTGGATAACATGGTAAATAGTTAAAGGGGTAGAAAATAAGACAGATAAGTTAAGCACGGAGGGCGGAGGCCCACGGCATGTGAACGATGCCAGGACTTCCAGTGAACTGTCCTCTCGGGTGGGAGCAAGCCGCCCCCGCGGCCTGGCTCCTTCCTGCTCATTCTTCAAGGCTCTGCTTGGTGTCAGACCCTGATAGCCGTCATCAGCTCGCACCTCCTCAGTCTAAGTCACCGCCCCCATTACGTGCTCCTTGCAACCATCCCTAGAGGACAGCCACGCATTTCATCACGACTTACTTAATACGCAGCTCCCTGCACTGAACTGGGACTTTCTTTTTTTAAATACTAGGTGAGGACTAAACTTTAGTGGCCTTTGCATTAAGCTACATTCCCAGCCCTTTTTGTTTTTATTTTGAGGCAGGGTCTCTCTATGTTGTTCAGACTGGGGTCAAACTTGTAACGCTCCTGTCTCAGTCTCCCCGAGTGGTGGGATCACATCCATGCACCTCCACATCTGGCTGGACCACGAGATCTTTGAAACAAGGACTATTTCTATTTTGTTCTAGAACTTACATCTGCATAAAAACTTAGTAAGTTCTTATAAGGAAGGTCAAATACTATATAGCACCAAGACTACTCACACGATGCTGATGTGCCCGAAGGATTTTGAAGAGAAGAAATGTGAAGAGAGGAGTAGTCTAGTGATAAGCAGCAGCTCACAAAGGTTGTGTAGAATTTGGGAAGAAAAAAGGGCTTAGGGGCAAAACATTTGAGTGATTACAATTCATGCAAAGTTGGTTTCCAGTGATGCATGCAATTCTGTACAAACAGATGGACATAATGGGAATTAACACAGAGCTGCTATCAGAAAGAAGAGGACACATTTCTTTGAAATAAGGCGCTCTGAATATAGTTCATTATGTTTTCATATCATCATCCTGTAGTGTGCTGTTAAGTGACAAGCCCCGTTAAGGATGAGCAGTGTGGAATGATTGAACGGGAAAGCGCTCAGGACTGCTGACTCTTGTCAAAAGCACGGAAATGATCGAATGCCACTGGGGCCTGGTCTCTGGATCAGAACCTGACAGACTCCCGCTGGTTGCTCTCAATCTGCCGTCCCAGCCCATGTGCCCATTAGAAAGCGCTCAGCATCGCACACGTCCATCTCCAAAGGGTTCATTACCCAGCTTAAAAAGTTTTTTTAGCTCAAATCTTCCAGCCTCAGTGCTCATTAACAAGTCCTTCTGTCTCATCGATAGACTGTGCTCACCACCTTAGTTTTTATCAAATTTCTTTCTCTTTAAATAAGAGTTTAGAAATCATTGCGGTCTTTAACATGCAACTCACAGCCTTTCTCCTCCTCGCAGCACCGAAAGGAACCTGAGAAATCTCATTCAATTCCCTCATTTGAGAGGGAGGAGATTTATTTAGCCAAACTCAGACACCTTTCTCTGTCCTCAGAGTCAAATTCAAAATTTAGAAACAGAGCGTGTGGGGGGACAGGCTGGCGTCTGCACGGAGCGGAGGAAGGGAGCGGAAGGGGAGGCTCAGAGACACCAAGGTCAACAGTTTCAATTTGGATGTTGCTAGGAGCTGGAAAAACACGGGTCACCTCTGAAGTCTGATCCCATGCCTACTCTCCTATGGTAGCTGGACAACCAGGCAGCAGGGCCCATTTCCAGTGTTCTTAACATCATCGGACTGCTTACTTAAAATGATTAAGATTATTAAGTTTTATGTTGTGTGTATTTTAAGAAGCAAAATGAAACCAAAATGTGAGGCTGCTGCAAAGTCCGCAGGACAGAAGTGGTGTGGCAGGGCCCACCCTGTCCAGTTACCTGTTCTAAGTAATGCAGCGACAGGTTGATGTACTTGGCCTCGGTGAGAAGCTGGCCCCCCACTCCGGTCTTGGCCACTCGCTCGGAGCCAGCCAGGTCAACCAGGTGGAGCTTGGCGTGCCGGACGGTGGCCGATCCGGGCTCCTTGCTGGATAAATGAACAGTGAAGATGCAGTGGGAACGGGTTGAAGCTTGGTTCATAGGCGTCTATAAAAGAGAAGTGACAACGCAAAGTCACTGGAGAAGCGAGAACTTTTGAAGAGCAACAGAAGATTTAAATTTATATTCCTAACGGGAAGGCATTTCCCATGAGATCGATACCATCAACTGGTGCAAAAATGCTGTGGTTGAGACTTTTAAAGTGAGTTCTTCAAAATAGCTGCCCATAACTTCAGACATAGTAAAAATCAAACAAAACATAAGAGAACTAATAAAAACACAACAATGAACACAATAAAAGACTTCAAATGAAGACAAGAGGCATATGGGAACCACTAATGATTTCCTATAATCTTGCTTTGAAGTCCTGTGTCACTTATGCTGTTTTGTTTTGATTGGCTTTATTTTTGTTTTATTTTGCTTGGATTTATTTTCTTTAAAATAAAAAGTATAAAAAAAGGAACAAAAAAAACGAGCTCTTTCCCATGTGTTCCCTGTTGGATGACTGACAGCAAAGTGGACGGGGTGACTCAGAAAGTGATGAAAGAGCCCCACTGGAGTAAAGATTGGGGCCCCGTAGAAGGAGAGCATCCTATTCTGCGCTCCTGCTGCAATCCACACCTTCACCCACAAGGGCTCATGGGAAGGCAGGGAGGACCCATTAACACCGCCGCGAGCAAAGCTTGCAGAGGAGGATGGGCCGTCTCTGCTGCTACTGCTCAGCCCCGAGTCAGAGGAACAGAAAACCAAGGAAAAGATTTAGAAAGCATAGTGATAAGGAGACAGTAAAATGTCATTGTGTACAGCAAATACAGCGTTCTGTCGTGAAAATGCAAGAGCTTCTGTAAAACGAAGGGATAAAAGCCAAAAAATTGATCAGGGTCACTGGATGTGAGATCATTATGTGAAATGGATTAAATTCTAACAAGAACAATAATTAATCAGAAAACATAACATTATTTGAAATGGCAACAAAGGAATGAGCTAATGGGGGTTACAAATTTGAAAGACTTGTTCTTCCATTCATTAAGTTACACTATAAAGATGTGATTATTGAAACAGTGTGGCTGTGGTGCAGGGGAAGAGAGCCAGGTTGGTGAGACACGCTGTGTTCACTGAGGAAGTCCCTACAGGACAGCAAGGGTGTTATACTGTAGTGGAGAAGGCACAGACTGATTAACGAAGGGTGCTGGGACAACTAGCTCCCTCTTTTGAAAAAAAAAAAAGTTAGGCTGGCTTCACACTGTACACATAAATAAATTCACAAATGAATTAAAAATACACATGACAAGTAACAAAACTTTAACACTAGTACAAGAAAATATGGAAGCATATTAATCAGCAAATTAATATGCTTGGACAAAATTGGACAAAAATATCCACTAAACATAACACACATAACACACAAAACAGAAAAGTGAATCAACTGAAATATTTGACCAGATGACCCAAATATCAAGGCTTGCACAAGAAAAGTCATGCCATAAAGTTAAAGAACTGAGAGGAGGTATTTGCAATACACGGAACTGACAAAACTAATGAATGTTTGTAATAAAGAATGCATACAAATCAGTAAGATAAAAACAACTCAGAAAAAACAGGCAAAGAATAAGATAGGGAGCCCAGGAAGAAGAAACTTGGAAACAGTTAATCAATAAGAAAAATGCTCACAATTATAAATAACAACTGTACAACTTAGAACTATAAGGATAAACTATTTCACACCCATTGGATAGCAAGCATTAACCAAATTAAAGCCTAAATAAGGAGATGGGATTTGCAGATACTGCTAATGAGAATATAAATAAAGAACTTTTTTTTTTTTTTTTTTTAGAGCAACTGTGTTTTCCTGAAAATAAGACCTCGCTGAAAACAATCAGCCCTGAAAACTGGAGATAAAAACTGGCAGCCCCATCAGCCTGCTCTTGTCTCACCTCCCTGACTGTTAGACAAGAGCACAGAGACGACAGGTGAAGGGAGGGTAGGCCGCCGGGGCTGGCACTCCTGAGCTTCAGTTTTCAAGGCTGTTTTCCAGCTCGGTTGTATTTTGGGGAGAAAAAGAGAATTTGGCGATATTGGGAATGCTGCAACTGCCTGCAATCCACGATTCAGTAACACACAATTGGGGATGTTTCCTAGAAAGAAATTTTGGAGAAGTTTACCAGGAAACACACGCATGAGGTCATCCACTGCAATGTTACTTAGGGTAGCAAAGATTTGGCATGGGGCATACAGTGCAAATGGTCGTCTGTGGTAAAGGGTTAGCAAACCGGGGGATTCAAACCACAGCGACTTTGAAGATAACAATATGCAATTAATTAGTTATAGATTAATAGGTTAATCTATTATTTTGTTTTAAAATTCTGTTTTTGTTTGTTTTAAAATTAAACAAATGAAAAAATTTTGGGAAAATGAACATAGATTTTTAGAATAGAATGCTGAAGGAAAAACAGGTAAAGAATGACATGAACCCCACGAGAGAGTTTCTGTAATTACACAAGCGATACTATCTATTTACTGTTCATGGAGCTATAATGGAAACCCATTAAACTATGGAAAAGCAGAATACAGTAATTCATGGTGGTGCATGTCTTCTTATGAGTGGAGTGAAAGATTAACAAAGGGACTCCAACTTTACCTGCAATTTATTTTGCTTAAAAATGTACTAGCAGGAAATTCCGGGTTGTAAAAGATCACATGCTGGGCGCACATTATTCTGTGCATTTTAGAGTTTTCTATTTTCCACAAGGAAGAGCTTAGTCTGACTCAGTACACGTGTGATGAATTAGCAGGGTCACCCTCTCCGACAATAAAAATCAGAGGAATATTCCAAGTGAATGTTTGTGTGAGAATGTTCAGACATCCATCTTTGCAAAATGGGATTTAACCAAAGCAATTTTGGTATAGCCGTGCAGGTATCACAGGGGTCTCATTACGTGGATGCTATTTCAACCAGAAATCCTTCGTGTAAATATACACTTCTGATACTCACAATGGTTGACTTATACCAGCTAGCAACATACACAGAGGCCAACGTGCCGGCAGACTTTTGGTGATGACAAGGTGGCCAGCAAGATAAGTATGCTGCCCATGTGACCCATTATTTGTTGCCACAATAAGCTTGCCCGAATCTAGCCAGTGTGTGATTTTGCATGCTAAAGTGGATCAGCAAATAACTGTGCGTGTAAAACCGCAAACTCAAATTTAGAATCTAAGCTGAGGTGTTTTGGAAGTAAGTGTAAGTTATTTGTAGAACTTAAATATGGGTTTCATTTCACTGTTGCATTCACATAGCAATAAATCCTACAGTACTGTAAGGAAAGGCAAATTAACAATCGATACACACAAATAACACAGAGGCGATTCTCAGCAGCTGCCTTCGGCTTTGAAATCGATGTGCTGAAACCACAATCAACTGTGGACCATTAACAAATATTGGAAGCGCATACCCATTTCGGAGGACTATGAGATTACAAAAAATTAAATTGCATTTCTGGAGTCTGTAATTAAAGCACAGTAATATGGGAGTCGGTGCCTACAGTCCGGCAATGTCTCATAAATATTTTCGGCATGAAGTAGTGGTTGGTGTCCTTGTAGATAAAAATTTCACAGACCTCAGCAGAGATTTTTTATGCAGCGCTGTTTCACTGCAATGCGATGTGTCGGTGCCTCTCTGGGTTTAGTTATGGATGTCTGCAGGTCTCAGGGCCCGGCCCCACAGTGTGTCCTCTTTAAAGGTAAAATCATGTTAAAACGTTTCTGAAACTGCCTGAGAACAGATGGCACCAGTTAGGCAGATTCATTCAAATCGAAGCACATGTTTGAAACAAATGTGTTCCTGGCACGGGATGCTGCCTTTGGAAAAACTCTAGGGATGATTCATCAGCACTCAGACAGCTTTTACACTATGGTCCATGGAGGTGGCTGTGCTGGGAAGTGTGGAGACAAGGAGGGGAATGAGACGTGGACCTCACCCTCAAGGAGCCGTAATCTAAGCAATCTAATCGGGAACAGGAGTCAGAGTGAAGGTGCAAAGGGAAAGAAGCAAGATGCTCAGGAAGGCGATCTCAGCGCGGACCCTCCTGACCCTCCAGGCCAGGCCAGGCGCCCTCTTTCTCTTTAAAAATTATAATAAAAATGTTTCCAAACGCAAGGTCCAGGGCATACCTGGGAACGCAGCCATTCCCTCTTCTGGAAGCTCCTGGTCCTTGCTCACTCCTTGGTGTTTGGGGTCAAACGCTCTCTGGCTGCTTCTCAATCCATAACCGTTCAGTCTCTTTTTCTTAAGAGCACCCGCTTTGGCCCCTAAAAACAGGTGCGCACTGGGCTCTGGCCATCATAATTTGCTCCCCGTTTTTTGCATGGCTTCAATCCTCACTGGATAGGCTTGGTGGTGGTGTGAAAATCACACACTCAAAAATTTAAGAATTTGGAATGGGTGGCGTGGTGTGAGTCCTGGTTCTGACACCTGCTCAGGTCGAAAGCTTAACACATTCGCACGTGACAGGATTTTCATGTCTGAAATGCTGCACTTTGCTGCAGGGTTGTAGTAAATACTAAATGAATTTCTGGGTGTTGGGGGGCTCCGTGAATTGAAAATGATTATATTAATTAATGTCCCGCATTGTCCATAGTTACTCCATTCCATCGCCTTCTGTTTCCGAAATTCCTGACCTGCACACCAGGTTAGAATGCTCAACAGCATAATGAAATGATTTTCAGCACAATCCCTGTCACCACCTTGACTTTCCCCAAAGGGACTATGCTGCCTTCTCTCTGCATCCGGGAGGGATGCTGAGGAGGAGCCCTGGTGGCCTTGATGTCTCTGTGAGGCCTGTCCGAGCTCATGGGTTATTTAGCCCTGGATTCTGTATGGTGACCCTGATGGGTTCTGGCGTTGTCTGAGAACACGCTGACTACAATCTTCCCAACTAGACACCCTTTTACTGGAATTAATAATCCTGAACTCTCGTCTTCCTTTCTGACTTCTTTATAAAATACCTGATTTAAAAAAAAAAAAGCAATCAAAATTACTCCCTCTAGTTTCAGGATCATAGGTCTTTTTCTTATCTAGCATACTGTCAAAGTACAGTGGCTTTGAAAAAAAGAAAAATAGACTAGGCACATCAATTTTATTTAAAAGTAAAAAAAAATCTTTAGAGCAGTCTGGAACATATGAGAATGTTTTGCAATTATGATTCACCCTTATGATAAGAACGGCGTAGTACATTTACCTTACATCCCTTCTAACATGTCCAGAATCATTAGATTTTCCCCCCCTCCACATCCTCAAAGATCTATTAGCTGCTTTAATAACTTTAGGAAAACTGAATGTCAGAGTTGGCGATGGGGCCGCTGAAGCCTCCTCTTGTGCCAGGATTTAGAAGATTGTTTCCTTGTGGCTCATTTTCCCAAGAGTTGGTAAATCAGGTCAAGGGGATTTACACCAAAATCTAGATGTGCTAAATGGAAGTACCTCTTGGAAAAACGAGCAGGCATTTTACCTATAGAGAGTATCTTCACCGAGAACCAAATTCAGCTGTCCTCCCCGTGTGCCATCCTGAGAGATCATCGCAGCATCTATTAGGATGAAGTTCCAGGTAATAAAAATAGTACATCCTAGACTCCCCACCTCCAAGGACCATAGTGTAAAAGCTGTCTGAGTGCTGAGTGTGGACATCAGTTTTACATACAGACATAAGTCAGGACAGCGTCCCTCACAGATGAGACGACCAGGAGCCCAGATGTCCAGTGTGAGGAGTATTCCTTCCCTCCATCTCACTAGCCAGTAGCATTCTCTCCCACTGGGAAAATTACACAGTTCTCTCTGACCACGATGATCTCTTGCTATGTAGAACTCGTAAAACTCTAAATGGCATCCCCAAACACAAAATAGAGTGCATCACTGAAGATTTTTGGGGGCTTGTAAGACCCGTGTCTCCTGCCTTCTAGCTGGGAACCAGCATGAGGAATAGATACAAGTCAGGCCAGTAAGAATTAAAAATATCTATCGGGCTTCTTACTAGAGAGCACCTATGCAGGAAAAGACAGACCAAATCGACCTCTTGTAAGATAAGCCACAAGCAATGTGTTGGGATTAGTGTCTCCGTTGCTTGCAGAAATTGCTTGAGAGAGGCTAATGATGGGCCCTTTTGTCCTTGGGTCCACTTCCTTGGTCCCCTGCTTTGCTAGAATTTGCAGAGATACGGCGCTCCCAAGGCAGCGTCCCCCAAGACCTGAGGCATGGCGCCCCATTATGAAGACAGGGAGGAGAGGAGGGCAACCCTGGCTTGTCTCTTGCACACGGCCTCTCATCTCCCACCAGTGCCCCACAGGGTCCTGCCCCCCAGCTTGTCGTGACTCCCCATTGTTGACCAATGGGGTTGCGCCCCATTCCTGCTTGGCTCCTCAGATTCTGCTAAGCAACAACACTACTTGCACTGAATTTCCCATTTTGAAAATGTGTTCCTGGATGGACCCTAACCGATACACTCAGCTACAATCCGTTCTCTGATATGTGGGGCTGTTAGAGAGGAAAAGGTTTTGTTGTTTTTCAAGGTTATGGGCAAGATGCCACCCATCCTGTCACAGGAGTATGCATACATAGCTGCCTGCTGCTCACTGGCTGGAAGCTTGCTCTTGAAACTAAGAAATACAACACTCGAAATGCTGAAACGTGTTCCTCGTCTTCTTCTCTTGTCTGATTGGAGGATCAAAGCTACATTTTGTCTTCTACGGCCATAACTGCCTCATTCTAATTCCTATTCATATCACCTTTGCCTTTTAAATTGCGTCTTCTCTTGAACAATTTTTTCTTTTCTATTTTGGTCCAGATGTATATGAGTTTAATACTGTAAACTGCTTTAAATCCTCTTGGAAAAGAAATGATATTTACACACCAATATAAACATGGTTTTTTTTTGCTTAAGAAAGCCACGTAACATTTGAATTTATAATGAGATAAGGAGTCATGATCTCATGAAATGGATATAGACTCAGTATATTCACAAAAATAGGTCGAGTTAGGTTGTAGTAGCAAATTAACAAATAGCATCATAATCTCAGGTTTGTCCAATACGGCTTCATGATGGCTGTGACCATGTACTGGACAGTCAGCTACCAGGCTGGTGGGGGCACAGATGTCCTGTGAGGCCACCGTCCCACCGAGCTTCATGGGGTGCAGTGCTTGGGAAGCGAGGCAGAGGAACCGCACTTGTGCTCAAGGCTGTCTGGAAGGGACACCGCACCTTCTCTCACATGCCATTGGCTAGGATGGCCCTGGGAGTGCTCTCCACTTCAAGGAGTGTGTGCCAGAGACATACTGGGAGTTCTGGGAGCCCTGGTACCCTCTGGGTCCCCATCCACCCAACAGAAAGAAGGGCAAAGATGAATCAGAGACTCTTCTGATCGAAAAATAGCACCACTGACGTTTGACAAATAGTGTTCAGATGCTGCTTTATAGAAAGAGAGATAGGAGGATAGATAGTATTATACATCAAAACAAAGGATCCATATCATTGTTAATTGAAAATTGTATTTTATTTGAATTTAATAGAAAAAAGAAATGACACCAAAGGAACTTATGAGCTTCAGATATTTATCTATCATCATTGCAAGAGATGTGTATCTTTTCTTCTAAATGATCTCTTGACAGGTAAGAAAGAACAATATACTACAGGACCTGGGTAATTATGTTTTGTCTTTTGACCATATAGTTTACATTATCCATAGTATATAGTATATATATATACATGTATATTTATGTATACTTATATATGTATATATATGAGTATACATATATACAAGTATATATAAGTATACATATACATTTATGTGTATATATATATATACTTATATGTATATATAAGTAAGTATATAAGTATATATACATATATGTGTGTATATATATACTTATACTGTATTCATTTCTGGCTATTAAATATAAGAAAATTAGCTCAGTTATAATACTTCTTCCACCTCTTTTAATTCCACATTTTTGTTAATTTCGTTTTCATTTATAGACTTATATTACGTACACAATTGTTGAGTTTTATGTCTACATTTAAATAAATTCAATGTCATAGTAGCCAAAATATCTTACTCTGGGCTAGGTGCCATCAACAATGAGTGCATAGAGCCAACAATGGTGTATTATTCAGTCCTGAAGAAGGGTGAATCATGTTAGGAGAGCCAAGCAGACCCAGAAAGAGTCTTAGATCCCTAAGGTGTGGGATCTGAAACAAAAGACGAAGAAAATATGAAAGGAGAAGGTAGACTATGATTATCAGGGAAGAGGAAAGGAATTAAGGTGGAATGGGGTTTAAGAGTTAACAGAGAGGATGGCTCTAAATATGTTATACACATGTATGAAAATGCAACAGTGAACCTCAGCATTCTGTAAAATTAACATGCAGTAATAAAATCTGCAAAAATAAAATTTAATAAATTATAATATATATATTATTTTTAAGTGTATATTGGGATACTGGGAGAGGTAGAGGGTACCAAACTACCATGGAGTACAGTATCCCTCCTTTTGAGAGGTGTACACACAGAAAATTTATGTGTACAAAGTATTTTTTAACTTCTTTTTCCTAAGTTTCCAACTTATTTTCCTTGTGTCTCAAGCATCTTCTAAAATGTCATTAAATTTCATTAAACAAATATATTATTAATTAATCGATATTGGTATTGCATACATTTCCATTGTTTCTATTACTATATGTACTACTTTGAATGAATTGAACTAATCTTAACACTCTTACACATCCTTTTATAAGTATCTCAATATTTTGATGTATAAATTCTACAGGGTTCCTTCCCTAAAGTGTAAACTTATTTGTAATATTAGGTTCATATGAGAGTACATATTTTTTTTTTGTCTTTTTGAGACAGGGTCCTGCTATGCAGTTCAGACTGCCTTGAGCTCACTTTGTAGCCCAAGCTGGTCTCAAACTCACAATGATCCTCCTGCCTCAGCCTCCCGAGTGCTGGGATTACAGGCATGAGCCACCACTCCTGGTTGAGAGTACATATTTTCTGTCTCCTATTCTAACACTAAATAATTTTTAACATTGGTATTATCCTCTTTAATACACTTAAATTAAGGATTGCAATTTTTTGAACTGTTGCACGCAATTTGTATGTTACCTAGAAAAACTCAAGGGACAAGAATTTGAAGAGACACTCCCATGAGCCAACAGTAGTTGTGGGCTGGGGGAGAACCAAGAAGCTGACCCAGGCCCTCTTTTGAGCCAGTGGCAACTATGTGGGCTGGGAAGAGAATGAAGAAGTCAACCTGCACCTTCCTGTGAGCCAGAGACAGTTGTGGGCTAGGAGACGAGAAGGGTGCCTCATCCCTCAAACAACTGGCTGATTCAGAGGTACACAGGCTGAAATAATAGCAACTGAAGTAAAAAATGAACTTAATGCTTGCATTGTTTGATTGACTTTGTAGGCCTAAAGCTGGTACTCTGAGCATCTATTTAGAGGATAACAATATGCAATATAGCAACTATGGGGGATTTCCCTCTGTCTTGTTTTTGAATCCAATATTGTTCTGTTTTGTTCCATTTTATTGTTCTGTTTTATTTCCTTTAAAATAATAATTAAAAAATAATTTGAAGAGAAAAAAGGTTATTATGTTCTGTTGTTGTAAGTGTTCCAAAAGTGGAATGCTAGGCATTGAAAGGTTAATTTGTGTATTGTTGAATTTAGTGAATCTGAATATTTTGGCAATTTAAAAAATCCTTTAGGAATTATGCCTTTCCTATTTTCTATTAGGAACTTTTCTTAAGGATTTACAAAAATGTTATGCGTTAAAGTTACTAGCTACTTGTCTACTAAACAATAAATAAGTTCAGTGCATCCCACATCCTTTTGTAATGCTCCTCAGTTCCTGAGTTCTTTATCTCAATTTAACTGTTAGTTGGTTAGACTTCACTGGCAAGGAGTTTTAAAGAGGAGACTTTTTTTTTTGGCTGCTTTTTCTTCCTGAACTCACATATGCTTAAAAATCTTCGCCTGCTGCTTTTGTTCTCCAGGGGGACTGTCCAACGCAGGGGTATGAACTGTCCAGGCATGACAATCTGTGCTTCAGGGCTTGGTCCGGGCCTGGTGGCACTGCACGTCCCTGCGAGCCTGTCTGAAGCAGTCGGGTCTCTCCTCACTCACAGTTGATCTGTGTTTTCTGACAGACGTCTGTGCGCTCTTTCTCTAGCTGTGGAATGGAGTCACATCGATAGAGGATGCCGTGGAGCTGAGCCTTTCCCATGTTCCCTCTGACACAGCGTGTCCTTTTCATCTTCGGATTCAAGTAACTACAGACTCAGGAAACCTGCCTCTCTCTCTCTCCGTCTCCCTGCTTTCTCAGCTGCCTTTGTTCTTTGCATGCATACTTGGATTCTCCTTTGTCTAATTGTCACCTCTGCTCATCACTTTCACATCTCTGGTTATTTTCCAACTCCACTTCTTCTTCCTCTTCCTCTTTGCATTTTTCTCTCCTCCCTCCTCCTCCTCCTCTTCCACTTCTAATGGCACTTTTCTCTCTTTTTCTCTTTTGTTCTTTCCTAAACTCCTCAAGTTTGCTTTTCTTTATCTTGCCTTGCAATGATTTGCTTTCAACTCTTCTAGCATTTTGAGGTAGTTTTGAAACAAAGATTGTGGTATTTAGGAGACATATTTAAGTATGAAGGACGGGCCCTCGGATCCCGTTGTAATCAGCCTAAGCGTCACTGTCTACAGGGATAGGCCTTGGGCTCTTTTCTTTCTTATAATTTTATCTTTGAACAAGATCATTTCTTTTCGAAAGGACAGAATTAGGTTGAGATGGTTGAGGAATATTCGTAGTGGTTTGTGTCCTAAATGCTTTTACACTGTATCTGTTACATCCTTAGCCTTAGGAGCATAAACTTCCCTCAATAGTTTGCAGTAATGTGTCTGTTGGAATGGCTCACAGTGAAGCCCCTTGACTCACAAACTCCTTGAACCCCACCCATCAAAATTCGTCTTTTTTGGCGTGGGCCTAGACCACCGGCCACAAAAATGGCCGCCTTCTATAATGGAGAGTGAGGATCTGTATTTCATTCCCAGACTCTCCTCCATACACGCCTCTGCTCTAGATCTCATCACTCTCACCAAAAGATCACTAGATTTGTGTTGGAGAACTGTGACCCTTTCTTTAGGGGAAACCCTACCCCGTCTGAGGTTGCAGGACTCATGTGTTGGCTCTCAGCACGGTCTCTCACCATAATTCAAATTTCAGAGCGTTTGGCAGCTTTTCCCATTCTTTGAGGTTATGACTGTTTCCTCGGTTCACTGAAGGCAGCCTTTCCCTCCTCTATTTTTCATTTTTTGGTTACTGTCTTTGGGGAATTCTGATAACAGGGAAATGACTTTTTTCTGCTATGTTTAATTATAGATAAGAACTTTAAAGATCAGAAGAAACTTCCAGAATAAATTTTTATAGCTGAAAGACTGTGTTCCTCTACCAGTGTGTTTGAAGCGTGTCCATGTTAGCATTCTAACAATGCCTGTTACCATGTCACTGCTATTGTTTTAATTAGTGTTTTATTTTTAGGGGGGCAGGCCAGGAATAGAACTCAGGACCTCGCGCTTGCCAGACAGGCGCTGTGCTGCTGAGCTATATCCCCGGACTCCTAATCAGGGTCTTAAATCTTAAAAACTTATGGTCCATGTAATAACACTAAGTCAGGTTATATGGGAGCAGGACACAAAGGAGATTAAAACACAGAAGCATTATTTAAATAACATTGCATATTTCTCATATATAAAATAGAGACAAATGTTTGGCAAAGAGTAAATACTCCAAGCGTCCTTCCTTCTCAGTCTAGTAGTTATATGCAACCAATTAGAAAAGATGATCAGATTGGCAGCATATCCTATAATAAGACTTCTAGCTGCCTCTTAGGACCTAATAATAAGAGAACGTTTTTCTGATTTATACTAAGATCGGGGCCAACATGAATTTTTCCTGCTGTGAATTTTGCTCACACAACATATAATAAGCCTCCTGATTATGTACAACAAATATATCTTTCAAATAAAATACAGCGATGAGGTGTTAGCATTCCTTGAATGGCATGGTAGAATATAATTTTAAACACTCACTGCAACCAAATCCCTCCTGCTTCCCACACACACCACACGAGGAGAGGGGGCTTTACTGCGGTGTGAATGAAGACCACCACTCAGTGAAGCTGTCCCTTCCTTCTTGCACCCTTGTATTATTAGACAATCAGTCCTGAAAGTCTGGCATGAACCGCCAAGCTCAGCATAAGCCCTCTCCCAACAGTCTGCATCTCTGCGAGGTCACACAGCTCAGTCCAAACGTCTGACAATATGCAAAGCTGAGAGCTTCCAAAACTCAATGCACTACTCTGATATGTGTGCTTGCAAGCAAAAGACTAGGCACAAAGACCTCTGATAGCTCTTGGGAAATCATTTAGAAATCCCATCAACTTGATTGAGAGGCTAATGATGGGAAGGGTTACTTGTTCCAGAAAGTTTGGAGCTCACAAATTTAAAAAGAAAAGTATGTAAGTGATCTGTGCTATTCTCTGTACTCACCAACAGGCACGGGTGTCAGCAAGCCTGGCTCACTTTGCCCATGGCTGTGCAGTGTGCCAGTTACAGATGTCATGAGCTTTGCAGAAGAGAAAGAGTTCAGTCATGGGGAGGCGGGTCTCAAAGCCACCTCTCGGGGCACGGGGTTTTGGGATACTCACTTGTGTCAGCTGTACAAGAAGCGGGGTGATGGGGCGAAAGGAAAGCTAACTGGAGGGGAAGAACTCAGTGGTCCGTGTGCACCATCTATCCCGGCAGAGCTCCACAGGACATGTGACCTGAGGACGGCATTTTCCATCCCCTGATGTCAAAGAAGCCACCTGGCTGTGCAGGCCCAAGTGAAGGACAGGTGGTTTCAACCAAAACAGCCTTCAAGTCCCTGAAAAGCAACCTAGGTAACCATTCTCATCATGTCAGAGGGGTTATCTATGACAAAACTCGTGGCGGACTAACAATACAGGGCCTGCCACAGCGCCTCTACAGAGGATGATTTTTAAAGTCACCTCAATGCAAGTGTGGCATGATAAATCCGACGGGTTTGCTCAGATTTTCCCTGGGTCCCACAGTGTTCTGTGAAATCACTCCCAGTTTTGAACCTGAGTCTACAGGTTTTACTGGCATAACTCAGCAGGCCTTTCTTCCCCCTTGACTCAACAATTAGTGTGCAATGGATCACTTCTGAGTTGCCAGGTGCCGAGACAGTGGAGACGAACAAAAGTTCTGTCTTTAAACAGCTGCCAGCTGAGAATTTCAGGGTCTTCCCTGAGTGCCGGTCAGTTGAATTCTTACTCTGGCCCTACAAGGTGGGCACTACTGTTCTGATTTTACTGGCTACCAACTGTGGTTTGCAGCAGTCACAGGACTTGTCTGAGGCTGTAGGCTTGGCAGGATGGAACCAGGAGTACAGCAGGGCTGCAAAGCCCACTCCCTGGCAGGGCTGGGTGCAGTGTGGTGAAGAAATCACAGAGTGGGCACCAACACTGAGGGAAGGGCCTCCCTTAATGGCCACTGGGGAAGGATGATACGGAAGAAAGGAAGCCACCTACCAAAGTGACCATGGGCTCCCAGTGCGGGCTCAGAGCTCACCACAGTTCCCTTTGGGAAGTTTCCTGCAAATGTTCTAGGGAGGATACAGCGTATTTGCACTCCCAAATGCACCACAGTCAAAAGCTACTCCAGTACCAACTGAATAAGAAATTACGCATGGCCCATTTAGGCCTCCCTTTGTTTGCAATGAAGGCCGAAACAATCCCTCGGAAGGTGGCGCCCACAGCAGATCTCACTGTGCTGACATTTGGAAGTCTGAAAGAAAAGGGTTGGTTCCACCTGAGGGCGGTGAGAGAGGATCTGCTCCAAGTCTCCCTCTTGGGCTTGCAGGCCACTACCTTCAGGTCCACACAGCACCCACCCAGTATGCATCTGGTTCCACAGTCGTGCTGTCTTTTGGGTCTACCCTAATGCCCTCGCTCTAACTCGGACACCTCCGTAAAGACTGTGCCCCAAGGAGGTCGATATTTGAAGTTCTTGGAGTTAAGACTCTAACATATGGATTTGCTACAGGTTGGCCCAATTCAGCCGTAAGAGACACTATGGTAAAGGCTGGGTGGAAGAGACCCTAGGTCCCACTCTCTTTTCCAAAGTGCCTCTCAAAAGAGTCTCATGCCAGTCTCATGATTCACTCAGAGCAGAATTATGATTCCTTAATATAAGTACTCAAATGGAATTTTTAAAATCAGTGGCGGCTCTTTCTACAGGGAGAATTCAGTGGGAACCCTGATTATGTTAATCTAGCATGGCTTTCTCTCAAATATCATGTAAAATCCCTATGCGCCCAAAACCTCTGAGATCTGCTCCTTACTACAAAACAAAGTTTAGAATCTGAGATGCTAGATATGTTAATTAGCTTAATCATCCTCACTGTATTTGACTCATCACATTATTCTCCATAAATACATATAGTTATAATGTTAATTTATAATAAATATAATAAATAACAACATGAAAGCGCTCTTCCAACATGATCATGATTAGCTTTTTTTTTTTTGTACAGGAGATTGAACTTGCAAGCTCATCTTTGCCAGGCAGGTACTTATTCCACTGAGCTAAATCCCTAGCCCGATGATCAGCTTTTTCTACGTCCCAGGTCTAAAAGGGAACTGTTATGGTTTGTGTCTGGATATCCCTCCAAAGCCTCAAGTGGTCATGGGGGGCGGGCCTTTTGAAGGTGGCTGACTCTAGTGTTTGTGATTGGTTCATTGCCTAGTGCTGGATTGGCAGCGTGAGGGCTGCATCCACCCTGGGGTGACAGCCTGCACAGAATATAAGGGAAACAGGCTCGCTCCTCCCTTTGCCCTTTTGCTCTCAGGTTGCTTTTATATCTGCAGCAGCTGCCATGAATGGCTGCCCCTCAGCCACGCCACCCTGCCTTGGAGCCAGCTGAGTAGGACTGAAACCTCCACAAACTGTGAGCTAAATAAACCTTTCCTTGCTTCATTTTGGGCATCAGGTATTTGGTCTGAGCAACAAGAGAAAAGTTACCGAGACAGAATTAATGGGGCAGATGGCCAGGCATTAAATTTCAACACAAAACAACAACATACTTTTCCAACAGTTAGAATTATTCATTGACTTGACTTTCTAAGCCTGACATCAAAAACAGAAAACAAAATAAAAAGATCGATTGGGCTTTTTTTTTTAATAAAAGAAAATCTATAAAATGAGAAACTAAGTGCTAAATATATGACAAGAAGTTGTCTTTGTTGCTGATTCGTTCAATAATTATTTATAGAAGAATGGATCCAGCTCTGTTTCTAGATGTGCATGTGCGGTGTACAAGACAAAGCTGTAGCCCTCGAAGAGTCTGCGAATCTATCAAAACTACCCCAGCACCGCAAGAGAGAAACAGAACAACTGACAAAAACAGACATGCAGATGGCCAATACAGATAATCAAGAATTTGGTAATCAAAAATGCAAAATCACATAGAATTGTCTTTCTTTTTTTCCCTTTTAAATTTTGCATTATTGACAAGAGTGTGGAATATGGACCTGCTCACATAGTTCTCTGGGAGTAGATTTCATTTAGCTTTCTCAATGGCAAAGCCCAATCTGCTGCTGTGAATTTTAGTGCACATTTCTAGGCTTCACTGCAGGTTGTGAATCCAGCCACCAGAAATGGGATCCAAGAAGCTGCATCTTTTAGCTGCCACAGGGTATTTTAATGCAGGTTATTCTGGGACTGTACTTGGGCAGAAAGCTGTATGTCCTGGAAAGGGCTGAGCCTTCAAGGTAGGGACAAATGCAAACAGTCTTAGCTCAGGAGCTGCCAACCATATGCAGAATATCACATGTCTAATCTAGCACTCTGGGAGGCTGAGGCAGGAGGATCATAAAGTAGAGCCCAGCTTGGTTGATTTAACAACTTAGTGAGACCCTGTTTCAAACCTGGATGAAACACTCAGAGGACTAAGGAGATAACTCAGTGTGAAGTCCCTGGCTTCAGTCCTCAGCACTACAAGACCAAACACAGCAAAACACCAGAATGTCTTCAATTAGATTTGATTAATTGGTATAAATATTTCAACTATAAGATACAAGAATATCAAGTCATGCTGGCTACTGATGGGCTGTGAGGCAGGGTCATGCACAGTCAGCTTTTATAATATTTATTCTCCTTGGCCTGGCAATTCTACTTAAAAAAGTACCCTAAGGACATAGTCAGGTTTTATTCAAAACATCGGTAAAACTGCAGAAATTATTCAAGAGTTCTGAATAAATAAGAAGAGGATGAGGATACTCTTAATAACTTTTCCGTAAAATCCTGGCTGGGAGTAAAGAGCAAGAAAGGAAAGGCCCTCCACTTTGTGTCCCACAGATCTAGACTTTGTTTTGTAAATGTTTTCTGGTTACCATGGAAACCACTGGGTTTCTCTGTGTAAATGGGAAATTGGGACCTAGTTTTTTCCTCAAAAAAATGATTAGAGTGTTCTTTTTATCCTGGTAAGCTCGTTCCGTGCTGACAAATTGCATTCTGACAGCTAGGCTGTAATCCAAAACATGGGTTTTTTTTTAAGAGGCCGTGAATGATAAAGAATTTCCAGGGGTCGATGGTTACCCTCCATTTGTATTTTCAGTGTGCATGCATTTTCTTTCATTGGATTCAAGAGATAAATGCAAGTGCTAAATACTTGGTACATACTTTAAATAATTCAGAGATACAGCCTCATTAGAAATATGTGACCTATCTCAATTGGATTCCAGTGCTCAGAATAAGGAGCGAACATAAACTTCTCCCTCAGTTGGGCGTGGCACTGAGCCCTGACCATGCTGCCGCCTAGCTGAGTGAGCATGGGGAAGGAGTCTAACCCAGCCTCAGTTTCCACCTGCAAAGTAACAATCAGGAGAAAAACCCATGCAAAGCCGGGGCAGCAGTGGGTTCTCTGCATACAGTGGCAGCTCTTACTGCCAAAGAAAAAATATCAGCTGGAGAAGGAGCACAACAGGGTTTCAAAAGATCAGGCTCCACCCAGGAAAAACGAGTAGATCAGGGAAAAATTAATGCGCAGCCAGCATGCTTAGAGTGGGACTTCCTCAGATTTTCGTTTTTTAACAATATTATTATTAGACACATTTGTCAGTAAGTAAGAGGAAAAGGCTTGGGAGTTTGGAAGGCGGGAAATATGACAGGTGACTTTCACAGAAGAAGTTCCTCAGTTCACGAAACAGCCTGGAAATACCCTGCATGCGGCCAGCTAGATGTGATGCCTAACTGGGATGCTGAACGCCGCTGGAGGTCCCGGTGCAACGGGTCAGGGTCCTGCCACGGTGAGCAAGGGCCAGTGGCTGCTTCCACAGGAATGGGTCACCCGCAGGGGCAGGCAACGAGCAGAGACGGGTGCTTCTGGGTGACTCTCAGCAGCATTTACCCCGTCTCTCCTTTTCACATGCACCTACACTCTGCATCTCTTCATTTGCCATTTATCAAGCTGTGTATCGAGAAAGAGGTGCTGGGGGGGGTACGCTAAGTCTGTCATCATGGTATGTCCTCATTCTTGGTCTGCTTCTTTCTTTAATCTTCTATGATTTTAACAAATAAGAGCATCACAGGTGATCACATGGGCAAACCCTGGGCACTGAGCAGCAACACAAAATATTACAGGATAAAACAAACCATCTGAAGTTAAAGCTATGCAAACTTTCTTCCAGAGCAAGGGCTGTAGAGACACAATGAAACACAGAATGGCCACACTCTGATCCCGCCCTCTGGATCTGGCTTCCAAGTATCTTTCTGCATCTAAGGCATTCCAGAGGGCAGAAGGGAGCAAAGATGGTCACTTGGTGGCTGGAGGCCAGGCATGGGCTGCCCATCCTCTCTTATCCTCCACGACCTTCATGTCTACTTGGCGCTGGAGAAGAGGTATGACATGGGACTTGGGGGCACAGTCTAAAAAGAGAGGTTCAGCAAGAACAGCAGGCTGTTTACTGGGGAGCTGTTCCCCCCACTACCCCTCTCCTCCTCCTCTCCCCGTCACCTCAGCGTCGCTGGGCAAAGCCCCCAGACCCTCTGATTGGTGACTGGTTGGGCTGCTGACCTTGATGGGTAATCCCAGCTCCTTCCTGATAAATAAATGAACTCAGCAAATGGAATGTCAGACAAGCAGTGAATGCTTTTTGAAATAAATGTGTCCCAAATACTGCATGGAGACAAACTTTTGCTACACACCATGGTGGTATTCCCAGATGTGGCAGTCACAGCTGCCAGCCGTAGACTACTTCCTGGGTTTTATGTGTTGTTTTGAAATGCTTTGTTGAATATTCATTCGGTACCTACATGAAACTGTATGGATAATGACGAGGCTGGGAAGAATAAACTATATGTTTATTATGTTTATGCATTTCACAAAATATACAAAGTGTGCTATAATTAAGATGTTCTAGGTGGTCACTGACTAACTGCAAACTAATTCGCAAAAAAATTTTTAAAAACATAAAAGGAAAAGGAAAAGGCATTCAACAGAGCGAAGTACAGAAGGCAGAGCCGAGAGCCGGATATTCAGATTGCAGCGCCCGCTCACGAACTAACCAGGGACCCTCAGGAGAGCCGCCTTGCTTCTCTGGATTGCGTCTTCCTTACCTGCAACTTGAGACCCAGGTGAGATCATTTTTAAGGCCTTTGTTGCCCCTACCGTTCTATCTTAATATATCAGAAAGGTCGTGTGCAGAGAGTTTTATCACCTCTGCGATCATTCTGTTGGTGTCTCCTAAGAAAAGCAAATTCAGAGCTTCCTCTTCTGTCGTTGCCGAATGAAGAGACAGGTTCTTCAGGTGAATGTTCTGATCGGGGTCCTCCAAAATTGTCACTTTCCTAGGGAAACGGGAAGCAAGAAAACAAGGTCCTGTTGAGAAGCAAAAGAATTTGCAATCTACCCTACAGGCTTATTTTTAAAAACTGGACAGTAGGATGCCTTGGACTTACAACACTGAATAACACATAAGATACCAGACAGCCCTGGATTAGCATCAAACACGGACCTCCCCTTGGTGGTGCATCAAATAGCTTTGGGGCTAAAAAACGTATTACAAGCTTCTGATTTAAAGCCTCCAGTCACTGTAATCAGGTCACTCAGTCATCTTCAGATGCATATTGTTACTGAGTTAAAAATGCAAATACATAACTTTCTTCCTAGGGGTCAGGAAGCCAGGCCACCTCTTTTTGGGGAGGTCGTAATTCAGTTTGTTCCATAGGTAACACACTAATCTCTTGGTTTAATTTCTTATCCCTTTCAATTTACATGACACTTCAAACTGGTTAGCTCATCAATGCAAACATGGAAAATCAAGGGGTCTATCATTCTCTAGGAGTTATTCTCGTCTGCAGTTTTCCCATCAAGGTGAATAAAATATTCTCAAGAAGTCTCACAGTAAAGAGGTAGCTTGTCCTGACTTTTAGGTCTGTCAAATCTGTTGCTTCCCCTTTTTTTCTTTATAACATTTTATTTCCTTCTAGCACATCCTTACAGTTGCAGCCTGGGATGTGGGTTTGCATTTGTCTGCTACCCAGACCTTGACGGGCATCCCGACGCCAAGCCCATCTCCTCCCAGGTGAACCTAACTTCATGTCCCGAGCAGGTGCATGAATATTCTCCTTACAGGACTTTAACGACTTTCTGCCACTGAACAAAAGTTTAGCCAACACCTGCGAACTGCCTCAAAGGCCTCCAGATTCGGGCCCCGAAGCTTTTCAGTGGCTTCCTTCTGCCTCTGGGATGTTGCTTTCTTGATTTTCTTAACAGTTATTATGCACAGGTATTGCCAAAGAGTATTTGCACGTATTTTCACTTGCTTAAAACATTTGGAACTGAAAGGCGTGCTGGCGTCCTCTAGGGAGCACTACTTAGCAAAGAGAACAGCAAGGGACAGGGGTCACTTTGGCCCCTACTTATAAAAGCTTACTTAGAAACCTTCAAAATAAAGTTTTTTCCTCCTTCTGTTTTGTAAGGAAGTTATCTGGCCTTTCATAGGTAATTTGTGGGCACTTAAAATACTAATTGGAGGACAAAAATGTAGCTCTACCAGCACATCTGCGACCAATATGTCACTAATAACGTGCTCCTTGCTGAATTTTGGACTCCTTTTTGTCTCCTTCGACAATATCCGCAGAAATGGAAAAAGATCCCTTCCCTTAATGAAAACAAGTATAATTTATTTATTTTTTAATAAGACTCAGAAGTGAGCTGATTTAAAATGCTTAGGAGTTTGAAAATGCTTGGAAAATCTGAGGGCCTTTCTAATTGAAACGGATGAGTTGTATTCTATTTTTAGGAAGCTCCTCTAGTTCTTAAACTTTATTTCCACCCTGATCTTTCTGAAGTGCTAAAAAAAAAAAAAGAAAAAAAAAAAAAGAGAGAGCTTGGTTAAATTAAGCCCGTAGGGACAGAGGAGTCTGAATTCTTTTTAAGTCCAGTGATTCTGGGGATCCGAATCCTCCACCTGTACAGGTGAACAGCGTTAAGTAACACTGGAAAAACGAGAGAGAAATGAGCGAGAAGAGAGAGCTGTCTTTTTCAGCATTATGTCAATGAATTCATTAACCCTAAGGCACAGCTGCTGTGTGATGCATGTTGAAGACTGAGAGAGGTACATACCAGGAAGTGTGTGTACATACCAGGAAGTGTGTGTATACACCAGGAAGTGTGTATACACAACAGGAAGCATGGTGTGTGCACACACCAGGAAGGGCCTCAGAGGGGAGGAGAGGGGCAGCAGGAAGCAATTCAAAGAGGACAATACACTCATTACGCACCAAATGTATGCCAGGCGCTTGCACTGTCTCATTTTATTCAATTCTCAAAAAGAACTACTTGCAGTTTTAGAAGGCACACATGTACACACACATACTGCTGGTGTTGCTGGTGTCAGGTTCACCCTGAGAATGCCACACTTAAGGCTCTGTATGAGTATCAGAATGCAGAAATCTCCAGAAGACTCTTATGTGTGGCCACGGTTGATAACCAGTGACCTCGTCTTTAATAAGGCGGACACCTGAGGAGGAGGTGTCTGGTCTACTCGTGTTTATTTCCCACCACGTTCCATCTCCTACCCGAAGGGGAAAGCTGTGCGTCTCATCGGCTGTAGCTGAAGACCGATGTAGACCAACGGGCAAGGGGACTGAGCTGGATTGAGAGCTCCACTCAGCAGGTTGCGTCTACCTCCCTGACCTTGCAACTTGTGAGTAAACCAAGTCACCCACGAGTAACCGTAGCAGCTGCCATTCAGCCGGGCAAGGTGGATCTAACATAACCAAAGGTCCATGGGGTCACTATCATTGCTAACTCAAAAGATGTCCTTCTGGGCATGCTCATTTACTAGATAACCCCGTGCGTGGTTGATTTAGGATTATAGGGATGTGGAATAATTATATTCATAGGTAGTTGCTAACCATCATCAGTGGCTTTGGCCAAGCTGCAGTCTTTCTCTAAGACATTTGGAGCCTCTGATCTCCACCGTGGCTACTTCTGAACTACTGCACTTCTGTTTACTCCCGGGTTCTTGTCCAGTGTTGTCACTTCGACTACAATGCAACTGGCCCGCGGCCCTGGCTTTTCTGCACAGGGCTTTCGGCTGTCTTTTGTACTGAACTGCGTGCATTTCCCTGAATTTTATCTCATATCGTGTTTCCCTCATGACATTCTGATTTCTTGTCTATGGGGGCTTTGAGGAGTAAATACAGGGGCCGGTGGATGTCCTGACTGGTTTGGCTCCTTTCATGGCTCTCCCTGCTGCGTGCTCATTTCTGTGTAGCCCATAAAAGGCTCCTCCTCTGGCATTTTTCTGAGACACAACTGTCTCTTGCCAGTTCTTCACAGATTCTTTCCTGTTTTCTGCCCAGTCCCCTGGGCACTAGGCTCTGCACTTTCCCATACTGTTCTGCCGGCCCTAGATGAAAATGTCTCTTGCACTAAATCCTCTGCCCATGAGTCAGCCCCACCTATTCGCCATGCCCTGGCTCCTACCTCTTGCTTGGAGGAGCAGACTGTGTAGTGAGTAAAAATGTTTTAAATTCCACAACCAGTGTAATTGTTTTTTGAAGCTGGAGGAAATAAGAATCATTAGTAAAAGTTTCTCATCAAGTTGCTTCCTTCACTGGCTCTCTCTCTCTGTGTCTCCCTTTCTCTCTCTCTCTCTGTCTCTCACATCAATAACTATTTCCTGAGTCTTTGGTCCACCACTTGGTTCTGACTATAACTTTTATGGGTTTGAAAGAGGGCTTTATTAGAGTTTCTTAAATAAACATTCTACTTCCAAGATGGAAACTCACCAAACTATTTGATTCTCTTTGAATGAGTCTGTGAATAGTTTGCCCTACAAAACGTTTCTAAAATGTTTAGATTGAAGCAAAAAGTCACCGAAAATCTTAACTTGGATGCCAAAGTGGAAAACTTCTGCTAAGCATACCCCGCTTGTTTAATGATGGGGAAGAAACACGCCTTGTGTTTTCTCTGTAAACAGAGAATCTTTTCCATTTGGCTGTGTAGTAGTAGTGGGGGTCTTTGGAACAGACTGGGAGGCATAGGAAGGAACAATAGCTGAGCTCCTCCTCTCAGTGGAAGCCACCAAGGAGGGGACCTCCCCACCCGGCACTGGATCTCCACAGCCTCCCACCCACCAACGTGCGGGACAGAAACTGCCCAGGAGTTACTGCGGTGGAGTTGATTTCTCACTTTCACGTTGCAGACAAGTGTTACTGTGGCGATTTCTAGGTTTCACTGTTTGCAAATGTCCTATGTGACTACGTGGTGCACAGTGGCACCGGGCTCAAGGAGGTGCCTCTTACACAAGGCTTTATGTATTTATGGTGGCAGGTGACTGTCTGGAGCGCAGTGTCTTCTAACAGAACCAGACTATTGCAACCATCTTCCCACTGAGAGGGCAGGGGAGCCTTGAGGTGACTTGCACAAAGATGCCAAGTGGACCAGTGCTCTTCCCATTTAGCTCCCTTGACCTCGTGCTGAATCAGGAGCAGGCCAAGCTCATGAGGACTGGAGGGCAGCCCGGGCTCTTCTGACCAGCTGGATGTGCTTCTCGGAAGACACTGTTCCCTAGCTCAGCAGTTCTCAGCCCCCTTTTTATGCCCAGCCCAACATACATTTTCTCAAAAGCTCTCAACACGTGGATGTCCCCCAAATTTAATTTATCTAACCGTGGCTTATTATCCATTTGCCTACTGCCGATGGGATGTCACCATTTGCATGATTTCCCCAAAGTGAGAATTTTAGGTATTAGACATTATGCTTGCTTCCTTCCCTCTTACTGTTTGCTAATTTCTAATAATATTCAGCCATATTGTGTTCCTTCAGACAAGCCAGGCCCACAGATAACCCACCACTGATGAAATGCCTTGTGTGGCTGAAGTCCATGCAGCACTTACAAGGCCGTACTCCAGGGCCGGGGGCTCAGCTCAGCGCACACACTGCCTGCCAAGCCTGAGTTTGATCCCTGGTACCAAAACCCTGAAAGCAAAACCCAAAAACCAAACCAAACAAAATAACAAAGCCATACACTAAAAATGATCTTTACAAATACCAACTTTTTTTCTAAAGAAAATATTTTGTTGTTTTTACTAATAACTGTTTCCTCATTCAAAATTTAAAAATCATAAATTGTGTGCTCAAAATTTCCATATTTGGGAAAATGATAGGAACAGGTAAATGTATGGGCAATGGACTTCTAATTTTATAAAACCATAGTGTTTCATCTGTCAGATGATATTATGTACTTCTTAGTTTATGTCATTGCATTTTGCAAGTTCTTATTGACTTTTCCTCCCACTGTAACATAAAGTTTAGTTTTTCTATTATAAAAGCAATGCATGCTATCTGTTAAAAGTTATAATGTTATATAGTAAAAAAGCCTCATCAGGATGATGGTAATGTGTTAATATATTGCCTTAGTTTTTCTGTTTTGTTTTGTTTACAGTTAGTTTTGCCTTTTTCCTTTTTATCGGTACCAGGGATCGAACTCACGACTACCTGCTTGCAAGGCAGGTGCTTATGCCGCTGCACTAAGTCCCCATGAACTCCCTGTGTGGCGCGGCTGGCCTCAGAGCTCGGATCCCAGTGCGAGGGTGACAGGGGTGTGCCAACACACCCAGCTGCCTTAGTTTTCTTAAACACATTTCGTAGTTTTGCAGTAAAACTTATAAATTGTACAATTACTTATGCTTTAATCTACCGTTAACTTTAGAGCAGGATTTTATATATTGTTTTTTAAAACAAATTGTTAGTACAAGTTTTCAGTACATAATATTTGCACCCCCGGGTGGAGCTGGTAAATGCACAGGACTCATCTTAATTCCTGTCCCGTCCTCTTCCCCCCTCCTCCTCGCCCCTCTCCATCTCTTGTCCACTTCCCATGTGAAAAGGACCTATCTGCTTCCTGTCATTCATCTTTTATTTTGCTCTTTATTTAGACTTTGGGTTTCCCATGGAAGAGAAACCGTGTGATACTTAAGCTTGTGTGTCTGATTTATGTCACTTAACATTATGATCTCGAGTTGTACCCGTTTTCCTACAAATGACTCACATTTGTCTTTCTTTATGGCAGAGCACGTCTCCCTTGTGTATGAATATCACATTTGGTTTATCCGCTCATCTGCTGCTGGGCACATGGGCTGCTTCCAAGATTTAGCTACCACGAGTTGTGCAACTATAAACATGAGTGCGCGTGTGTCACTGTAATCTGACGTCTTTAACTGTCTTGAAGCAGAGCTGGGTCAAATGGAATTTCTAGTTTTAGTCTTCAGAGGAGTCTCCACACTGAGTTCCACAGTGGCTGTACTAATTTACATCCCCACCAGCCCCGGGGAAGGTTCCTTTTCCTCGCAGGCTTCCCGGCATTTATTACTTGATTCCGGGGTGATGACCGCTCTTTCTGGGCTGAGACGTGAGCTCAGTGTTGTCTTACTTTGCATTTCCCGAACGGCCAGGGATGAGCAATTCTTCCTGCGCTTACCGGCCATCTATGTTCCTTCTGTGACGTGTCTGTTCATTTCAGTTGCCCGTTTCTTGATTGGGGGTTTTGGGGGGCAGGTTCAGTTTTTTGAGTTCTTTATATTCCTGAGTATTAGTTTTTTTGCCTGAGGAATTGTTGGCAGTTGTTTCCCCCAATCTATAGGTTATTTTCCCTCTACTGGTTGTTTCTTTTGCCGTGCAGAAAGTTTTAAATTTAGTAAGATCCCATACGTTGATTCCCAGAACTGTTTCCTATGCAGCAGGGTTCTGTTCAGAAAGTCCTTGCCTGTGTCTGTGACCGCAGTTCTCTGACCCGTTTTGATTTTAGCTTAGTACCTGGTGAGAGCTGGGAGTCCACAGGCAGTCTTCTGAACGTGGACAGCCAGTTTCACCAACACCATTTATTAAAGGGGCCCTCTCTTCTCAAGTGTGTGCTTTAGGCCCCTTTGTCAAAGGTCGCGTAGCTGAATATGCCTGGGGCTGTTTCTGCCTCCTCTATTCTGTTACATCGAGCCTCAATCCGTTTTGTGCCAGGACCATGTTTTCATCACTGTAGGTTTAAATCTAGGACTGTAATCTCTCCCACCTCGCTCTTGTTATTCATGGCTGCCTTTGCTGTCTGGGTCTCTTCCGATTCTGTATGAATTTTAGGACTGTTTTCTTCAGTTCTGTGAAGAAGGTGGTTGGAACTTTTGCTGGGACTGTGTTAAATCCTTGTATCAGTTTTGGAAGCAAGCCTGTTAGAAGACTGCTTCTGCCTGCCCAGGAACAGGGGACATCTTCCTTCTTTCTGACGTCCTGTGTAATTTCCCTTCGCAGAATACTGTAGTTTTGATTGCAGATGTCTTTCACTTCTCATTAGGTTAATTCCTAAGGATTTGAATTTTTCTTGTTGCTCTCGTGAATGGTATTTTTCCTACTTTGTTTCTCAGTGGGTTTGTTATTCTTTAGAAATATATTTATAAGAGTTTACAGTATTCCAGGGCTGGTATATATTATTTAGCCATTCTTTTATGACTGGATGCTTACAGGGTTTCCAATTTGAGATTATTTTAAATAATACTGCATTTTCAATAGCTAGGACTTTCCCCTGAAGACTGACTTCAGGGAGCAATTTTATGGTTATACAGGAAGAGTCACCTAAGGACTCATGTGCTGCGGGCTCGATCCCATGGTAGCAATCTCCAGAGGTGGGGTCTGCAGATGAGATTGGTTCCTGAGGGTGCTGACGTCACCAGTGGATGAATCCAGTGACCACAAGCTCACTGTTGAGCAGACTATTCACAGGTGGGGCCCTGCTGGCAGAAGTGAGTCCTGGGGGCTGTGCCTTCGAGGGTACCCTGTCCCCAGCCTGTGCCCCTCCTCTATGACCCGTTCCTCCCACTCTCTCCTACCTGAACCCCAGGAGGCGAGCAGCTCTCCTCCATACACCCTGCTGCCATGGTGTTCCGCCCTGCCCCAGCCTAAAACCACAGAGCCAGCAAGCTAACTATGGGCGGAGAACTCTCAGAGGTGAGCCCAATCAGTCTCCCCCACACTGAGTTGATGCTCTCAGGAACCATGTGGTCACTGTGATGAAACGCTAACATGAGTGGGCATCGCTGGCTCCAAGGTTCTGAGCTCCAAGCTTTAAGACTTTCACTGGCCCTGGAGGTCCACAGCACAGGGAGGAAAGCACTGAGAAGGCCTGGACACGCTCTTGCTGCCCCTCAGTGTCCTATTAGCTGAGGACGGTACCAGCTTCTGCAGTGGGTCACTGTGCACAAGTCCCTTGTTCATCACCCTGACCCAATCTGCAAAGATGCCTGGCGGGTGTGTGACAGGTAATGGTAAGTTGGATGAATGAGCTTTGGGGACCCTGTATCTTGTTATAATTCGAGGAGTGGTAACTACTTTGGGGCTGGCGGTAAGATAGACTCTGAAAACACACCGCATTACATGCCTACTGCTTGAGACTGCTGGTTTCACTGTTACCTTAACGACACTGAACATTGTTAAATCTGCGCTAATGTGTTAGGCTATTGTATTGTTTTAATTTGCATTCTTTGAACATTAATGAACTTGAATCTATTTCTATGTGTCTGTAACTTGTAGTGTTTATTTATTTTGGGGAACTCATATTTGGTGAACTCCTCCTCATAAAATCTTTACTTCTAGTATGTGTTGTAGGTTTTATACTTGTTTGCTCTTTAAATGTGGCTGTCTTTGGAAGTTTTATTTTAACATATAAAAGTTTAAATTGCTACAATCTATCAATCTTTCGTGTTCTTCCTACATTTTTTAGAGTCAAGGGATTAGATCAAAATTCATTTATTTTTCTCACTACTTTAGGGTAAATGGATGCATGGAATTGAGTGTGGGATTTAAATGGATTTTCTCACATTGTACGTTGCCTATATAGGATCTGTTATCCCCATTCTCTGTTAGGCTCAGGTTTTGTTCTGGAAATTATGTAAAATACTTGACTCTTCTAGACCCTCTGGTAACCAGAGCTGGCCATGTTCTCACTCCTGGCCAGGGGGATGTTACTGGAAGTCACTGATGGAACTTCAGCAAAGACCATGGAAGGGCGGCCTCAGCCAGCAGGGGCCTTATTGATCACAGCAGTGCAGCTGTGATACTGGACGTGAGGCTACTCTGCCTGAGGCCTGGAGCTGGCTGCCAGGGACAGCTGGAGGGACCCAGCGAAGGCAGCATTGCGGGCATCCCAGAGCTCCCCGTCGCCCTGGCCATCTGTCTACGGGGTCCTTCCCATGGGTGAGGGTCATGGGCTACTGGGTTAAAGAAGCCATTCTAAGTGGAGCTGCTGGGGTTAATTCACCACCACCACCTTCTGATACCACTCACTGGATAATTTCCTCCTGCCTCCAGTAGTCAGTTACCCGTGCTTTAAGAACTGGTTTTGGTACATCTGTTCTCTCTTCTTTATCCACTGAACCCTAGAGTGGTCTAACACTGATCACGGTTTTACCTAATTTGAGTATATAATGTTGCAATATTTTTTTCATCTCTCTCACTTGTTCAAACATTTCTTTGCTTTTCTTGGTTGTTTATGCTTTCAGATAAACCCTAAAACCCCATCTATGGTTTTAAATCTTTCATATTTTGCTCTGCTCCACATCAAACCTATTCCTTTATATGGGAAAGCCTCTTCAAGAATTTCCCCTGAAAGCCAGATTAATAGCTCTCCATTTATTTTCAAGTGTTTTATTTCTCACAGAAAAAAATGTACTATTTTCCTCGCAAAACTGTGAACGTTTCCTGCGCCTGTTGCCTTCTTTGGCTGTTGTCAAAGACGCTGAACCTTATTTACCTGGGTTACCCTTGGGCCTTGCTTCTTGGATTGAGTTAGGTAAGTACTGAGAGCTCAGAGGCGGCCTGCCAGCCTGCCTAGCATCAGACTCATCTCTGCCTCAAGATAACCAGTGTGCATTCTGCGGTGCCTTCGGCCACTCTACGATTCAATGTGAACAGGCAAGGGCCAGCGCCAGTGCAGGGCTGAAGCATACACAGGCTCCCTGCAGTGGCGGCTTCAGAGCAGGAGATTAATGCACTAACTACCTTCACCGTCACCTGCACGCCCCAGGGACATCAGCTGTGTGATGCAAGCACCTCCCGGTCATCCTAAGGCTCCTCCCCACCACCTGCAATTCACACACTGGAGCCCTGACCTCCAAAGTGGTGACAGAGTTGAGGTGTTTCAGGCATAAGTAGGTTTAGATGAAGTCATGAGGATGAGGGTTTCGTGGAAGGCGTTGCTATCTTTAATAGAAAGGGAAAGGAGGCAAACATTCTCCTTCCCCACAGGAGGACACGGGGTGGAGGTGGCCATCTGCAAAGAAGGAAGAGGCTTTCTCCAGCACGAACCTGCCAGCACCTTGACCCTGGACTTCCCAGCTTCCAGAGCCGTGGGAAATGAACGTCTGATGTTTGAGTCACTGGTTTACTGTACTTTGCTCTGGTAGTTGAAGCTCTTAAGACGTTTCAGATACGGAGCATGATCTCCTCAACTGGCCGTTCATAGCAGGGAAAGCCAGCTTCCCCCTTGTTCCTCCCTGGCAGGCCAGGCTTTAGGGGGAAGTGAATCACTTTCCAGGGCAGAAGGGCGTTCTAGTCTCTCTCCTATGGCTGCTGACAATGTTCACATTCTCAAGGAACAGGGTCCCCTGCAATCCATGATGGAGAGACACATGCATAGATCTAGATACAGAGGTCTCCTCACGGTCTCCCCTTGCCTGGAGACTCCTTTCATTCCTGCCTTTGTGTCTTAGTGAACTTGGCCAACGGCCCAGAAGAAGCTGTGTGCTCTTCAGCTTGCCCTGTCTTCCCACAAAAGTGTCACCCCTGCACTCACAGACTGTTTTGTGGTCATCTTCTCTAGGAGTCTTTTCCTCATCCCCTGCACACGGTTCCTTTCTCTTTGGGCTCTTGTTATGCTTTGGGCCTTTCAGACAGCACTGTTCATGCAGTTCCTCCCACATGCACGTCTGCCTAGGTGCATCCACTCCGCTGAGGTCCAGGGAAGCAGACTATTTTCAGTAAATCTGCTGCTGAGCACGACGTCCAGGACAGGATAGGGTCTTGGTAAATAGCACCGAATGTATGAATGAATTCCCTTGATCAGATTACAAGCCATGAGACAGAGGCTGTGCAAGAATCTTTTCTGTGGCTCCTAGAGAACCTAGCAGTGCCTTCTACCCAGTAGGTACTGGAAATGTAGTGACTTCGACTTCACAGCCGGCTCCCTTTTCCTTTTTGATGACAAATTATTAAAATGCACACACACACACACATTCACACACACACACACACACACACACTCACACACACACACAGAGCCAAGATTTCAATACTAAATGCTGGAGTTTACTGACCGTTACAGTAATAACCATGACAACTGTGCTTTCCTACTAGGAATACTAAAATTATGCTAAAGCAAGGTGACTATTTTCCTCCAGCTGAGGCCAACAGTTACACTGTTTTCCTTCCAGAGACAGACTTAGACTCTCACTCTGTGCCCAATATAGCATGTGAGACAACGTCCCTGCAGAAACTAGAGATCTATTTTCACTTGAAATTACTAAATACAGCACAGACAGGCACGTGTATGCGTATGTCTCTATATAAACACAGCTGCTTTTTTTTTAAAAAATAATTAAACCCTTTATTTTGAGATAATTGTAGATTCAGCTACATTTATATGGGTTAGTGCAGAGAAATTCCACGAGTCCATTGCCCAGTTTTTTCCCAATGAGTATATTCTAGAAAATGCTATTAAAATATCATAAAGAGAACACCAATATGGTGATTTCTCCAGTTAGGTTTGTACATGTGTGCATGTGTACGTGTGTGTGTGTGTGTGTGCATTTAGGTCTATGCAATGTACCATGTGAGGAAATGCGAATCCACCTCGCTGGTGCAGATGCAGAACAGCCTATCAGCTGAGGGCTCGTGTACCCATTCCCTCTCCTCTCCCTGCCGAGCCCGGTCACCCCACCCACTCTCCATTTCTTCAATGACGTTACTTAATTATGCATATTATGCAAATTAAGTCATATAGATATAACCTTTTGGACTTGGCTTTTTCACTCAGTAAAATTTCCTGGAGATTCAGACAAGTTGTCGATCATACCATGGTTCATTCCTGTTTGTTGCTGCTTTATAAACTATAGTCTATTGTTCACACTGGGCTCTGCTGCTTGTATCGGAAATTCTACAGGTCCTTGACGGATGCCTGGTGTCGTCCTCATGGGCATGCGGTAGCATCTCACCGCTATTCCGTTTGCAGTTCTCAGGGGACGCTGAGCTGCCTTCATACTCTTATTTGCCATCTCTGACCTGTCTTAGACCTTCTGCCCATTTTTAGTTTGGTTATTTGTTTCTTATTGTGTTTTAAGAGTTCTCTGTACATTCTGGATATAAATCCTTCATCGTGTAAGTGCTTGGTAATTATTTTCTCTGTCTGTCACTTGTGTTTTTATTCTCTTAATAGTGTCTTTCACAGAACAGAAACTTAATTTTAAGGACTTCAGCTCATCGGCCTTGTTTTCCCTGGGTCACCCTTTTGGTGTTACGTAAGAGCTCACATAGATTCTCCTCCATGTTATCTTCCAGAAGACTTTATACACTTTACACTGCACTGCATGGATCCATGAATAGAACTACAGATCTGTAACTCCTTTCAAGTTCGGCTTGTGCAGGTTTAATGTCAGGGTCTTGGCACCTTGATGACTACAACTCTGTGGCACATCTTGACAGTGGATATGGTTCATCCTTTGATTTGCTCATTTTTTTCTGTATTGTGCTGCCTATTCTGGGTCATCTGCTTCCCATGCAAAATTTATAATCAGATGTTTGCATTAATAAGGAGTTTTATTGGGACCAAATTGATCTGTAGTTCATCTACAAATCAGTGGGGAAGACCTGACCTGTTAGCTATAATGAGTCCTCCTGTTCATGGACAAGGGAAACCCTTTATTGAAATCTTTGTTGATTTATCTCATCAGAGTTTTGTAGTTTTCCTCATAGATCTTGGGCATGTTTTGTCAGATTTATACCTAAGTGTTTTATTTTTGGTGCTGATATAAATGGCTTTGTGTTTGTCACTTCAAATTCCAATTGTTTACGGGGGTAGATAGGACACTAATTAATTATTACTATTTTTGGTAATGGGGATGGAACCCTGACCCCACATGTGCTTACTATGCAGCTGTCTCAGTCCTTTTTGTATTTTTATTTTGAGACAGGGTCTCGCTGCGTTACCCAGGATGGCCTCAAACGCTCAGTCTGCAGCCTCCTGACTAGCCGGGGTTTGGGGGTGTGCCTGTGAGCCCTGCGGCAACTGCTTTTGCACAATAACCTTGCATTCTGCAACCTTGCTGTTAAGGGTTAAAAACTGGTGGGCAACTTAATGCCAGCTGAATTAAACCACACGGTGTTGAGCGTTGATGTTCCACCTGAGGAAAGCTGCCAGCATAAATAGAGAAGTGGTGAAGACAGGCGTTGTGGGTTTCTTTAGGTGTTGCTGTTTGAGCCATTGGTTCTCCTGGAGGAGGCTAACTTCCCCAGTGTGGGTTTGATCCTTGTCATCGGAGGAGCTCGGGACCTTGTTGGTGAGAGTGGCTGTGGTTCACTTTGGGGGAGCCCTGGTCCTTTCATGGAGCATTGCTTCCTGGCTCTGGAGGGGAAGACGTGTGCCATTTAGTCTACAAGAGAAACTTGTCATGCTGGCTTCCTGGCAAGTGCCCAACTGTGCTTATCGTCAGAGGAGCTCGGGGCCTCCGTGTCACCGAGGATGGCTGTGGTGCCTTTCAAGACAGCCCTGGCCTTTGTTGTGAGTGTGACTTCTCGGCTCCAGCGTAGAACCCTCATCCCACCAGCACAACTCCTTTACCCCGCTGGCATGGACTTCCTGGCTTCCACCGCTGGCCTTTGGGCCTTCCCAACACAGATCCATAAAAGAGACTGGTGTAGGTCCTTCTTGTGGGCTCTGGACCTCCAGCTGGACTCGTGGGAGGCACTGTCATGGGCTCTGAGTCTTCATCTGGACTCATACAGGACATTGCTGTGGGATCCAGACCCTTGGCTGAATATTCTGCATTTTAAGTGTTGTGGACAGATTTCCTGCACTATCTTGTGTTAACTCTGGGTGACCATCATAAAATAATATTATAAATTCTGTGTCCTGATTCTTATTGTTCTCACAACCCCTGACTACAACACTTGCCATAATCGTTTACTTCAGGGACTCACCGGGATGTTGTACATAGGCAGTCACAGTCACAACATCTCTGAACAAAGACAACAGTTCTTTTTTCCCCCTTTTTGAGACAACTTTGCTGTACAGTTCAGGTTGGCTTTGCGCTCACTTTGTAGCCGAAGCTGGCTTCAACCACAGCGCTCCTCCTGCCTCAGCCTCCCAAATGCTGAGATTACAAGCATGCACCGCCTCCTCCCATTTCTATTTCCTTTCCTTGTCTGGGTGCTTGATCTTAGGGGGAAAGTCTCCAGGGCTTTGGCATTCAGCAGGATCTTACATACACAAGAGTTTTGTAGATATTCTTTATCCAAATGAGAAAATTTCCCTCCGTTTCTATTTACCAGTGGTATTGATCAGAAATGGACCCTGAATTTCCTGTTTTTTTTTTCTTTGTATTTATTGATATAATCCTATGACTTTTCCTCATTAGTCTATTGATGCAGTGCTGAACTATCTGCATGTGCACAATAATACTCCATTTGGTTATCATGTGTCCTGCTTTTTATACTCCGTTGGATTTGACTTGCTAATACTTTGCTGAGGATTTTTGGCATCTATGTACATGATACATTGGTGCACAGTTTTCCTTTTAACGTGTTAACGTGTTTATTGGTGTTTGGGCGTTGCTGGCTTCTATCATTTGAAAATACAATTTTATTTCTTGTTTCTATTTCACTACAATGGCTAGTATTTTTGGTCTTTGATAAGAACAGTAAAAATGGATATTATCACTTTTTTTAATCGTAGGGGACAGTCTTTTCACCATTATATTTGATGTAAGCTGTAAGATTTGTAGGTGCCCTTTAACAAGCTGATATTCTATCTTCAAGTTGTTGGGGTTTCTATCATGAATGAGCAGCGAACACGTTCTCTCAGCCTCACATAATTTTGTCTGTAGCCCTGGTTACGGTAGATTACTCCAATTGATTTTTCAAGTGTTGAGCTACTTTTGAAACCTGAACTAAATCCCACTTGGCTGTGATGTGTAATTCATTTTCTACATTGTTGAATTCAACTGCCGATACTCTTGTGAGAACTTCTGAGCCTACGCTCATGAGAGATATTAGTGTGAAGTATTCTTGCTACTGTGTTTAAACAAGTTTTTGATACTATCTTTGTCTAGTGTCTTACTTTTTTTTATTGCTGGACAAAAGGCCCCCGCCCGTGAGTTAAGGGGGGACAGGTTTATTTCAGTCCAGCGTTTGCTGAGGCGTCAGTCCCTGGTCAGGTCCCTCCTGCCCTGGGCGGGGTGGCATGGCAGGGGGCATTGCCCAAGAGCACATTCTGGACCTCGACAGGCAGAAGGCAGCAGCAGCAGGCAGCGGCAGGGCCTGCCTTTCTGTCCTGTTCTATCCTACGAGGCCACGATGGTGCCACCCACAGCCAGGGTGAGCTTCATCATCCGCACTCCAAACCTACTCTCACACCCTGATTCACAGTTATGTACGCTAAACCCCACCACTCCCAGGGCGCCGCTGGGGACTGCATGAGGCTTTGTGTGGGGGGCATCTAGATATGAGCCAGGACATCTAGTTTCGGTGTTTGGCTAATGATGTCTTCAAAGAACAGCTTGGGAAGTCTCTCTCTGTCTCTCTGTCTCTGTCTCTGTCTCTATCCCTGTCTCTCTCTGTCTGTCTGTCTCTCTGTTATGTTGGGACAGTGTCTCACTGCATAGTTCAGACTGGCCTTGGATTCCCAGGCTGGCCTCAGCCGTGCAGTGATCCTCCTGCTCTGCCCTCCTGAGTGCTGGGATTATAGGAGCGCACGACCACACCCAGTTTCTTTCCTAATTCTTGAAAAGGACCATGTCAGATAGTTAAGTGTTAGCATTCTCTTAAACCATTTTGGCTTGGAGATTTCTTTTTGAGAGGATTTTAAGTTATGAACTCATAATACAAGGCTGTTCCATTATGTGTTTCAATTTTGGTTGAGCTTTGGTCTTAACACTTTTAATTGCACATTTAGAGTTCATTGAGTGTTTCTGATATTCTCTCAAACGACTATAGCAAAATTTGCAAAAAAGCAATTGATTTTAATCTGATACCCTGGCATTTTATACACTAAAACCACAGGCATTTTTACAGGCAAAAACTTCTGCAAAGGCAGAAGATAGAATGCATTAGAATGCAAAAAAAAAAAAAAAAAAAAAAAAAAAGAAAAAGAAAAAGAAAAAGAAAGGAAACAGATATGGCAGAGTGCAGATAAGAAGGGGACCGGCCGGTGACACTGAAGAAGCCGTGCTGATCAGTGGTAAAGAAACCGTTACTGCTGGTTTACTGCACGGTATGGAAATGACTTTGCGTTCCATTTTACTTGGTTAAGAGTTCCTAGTATAAGAAGGCAGCGATTTTTCTCTCAGTCAGATTTTACTGGTACATTTTAGATGTACATAATGATCACATTCATCACAGAGAATTTGTACCTGTGTGTGATGTGACTGGTTTCTTTCCCTGCCTCCCTGCCACCCCTCTTCCCTCCCATTTACAAAAACTTCATTTCCATTTCCTTCTCTCTCTCTCTTTTTTAATTCTTTTCTTTGGTTTCTCTTGTTCCCCTACCCATTTGAATATTTTCTTCCTATTTTACAACACCTATTACACGTTTTGGACCTTAGTTACACTTTTGGTTTCTCACACCAGAAAAACAATGTGGTATTTACATATGTGTATCTGATTTACTTCACTTAAAGGTACAGACTCGAGGTGAATCCATTTCTTTAGATGGCTCAAGCATATTCTTCTTCATGGCAGAGTAGTACTCCATTGTATAGAAAAAGTCACATCTTCTTTATCCATTCCTCAGGTGATGGATGTTTGGGTTGTTTCCAAGATTTGACATTACAGATTGTGCCACTATAAACATAGATGTAAGCATGCAGCAATTACTTATGGTTAAGTCAATTATTAAAGTGTAGAAGGGATCAATTGTGTTTATTGCCACAGTCTCTCAAATAGATGATTACAGGGAAGTGACCAAGACATCTGTTCACAATTTTTAGAAGGCATCTGGGTGTTTGGGACACTTCAGCTCACAACAGAGAAGAAGCCCATCAGCCAGGTGCACGGGATTTCGGAGTAAGAGGTTGTCTGAGCTCGAGTGTGTGACACTAGATTAATAATCCACACTCTTCATCCAATCTGGACACAGCCAAGATCACACTCCGTCACAATGACTCCACACTCAGTAAAAAGAAGGGCATTCTAACCCTGCACCCCAGAAAACTAGCAGTGACTACTGATCAAACCCCGTTCTCGTCTCACCAAAGGACAACATGATTCTTGAGCCATTTCGGAATCGTACCCTATAGCAATATATATGAAGTCAATAGCCTACTGCTGTGGATATGGGACTCTTCTTTATCCTGCTGAAGTTCTTCAATGCAGGTTAATACTAACTGTGATGGGATTAGTGTGTTTAGCTGACCAGAATCAGGTTCAATCCCACTCTCCTTCTCTCCCTTCTTCTCCTTCCTGGTTTCCCAAAGTCTGCCTCCTGATTTCCCATCCTCTTTCCTTCATCTTAATTCTTTATTAATTAGTGCATTTTTAGGTTTCTCATATGAGAGACAAGATGCAGCGTTTAACTTTCCGAGTCTGGCCAATTTCACTTAAAGTGATGGTTTCTAGTTCGACCCACTCTTCCCGTGTGTGACAGGGTTTCATTTCTCTTTATTGCTGAATAATATTCCACTGTTTGTATATGTACCACATCGTCTTTACCACTCATCTGCTGATGGGCAGCTAGGCTGTTTACCACCTCTGATGCTATAAACACGGGTATTCATGGATCTCTGTAGTATGCAGTCTTTAATTCTCTTGGTGTATGCCCCAGAATAGCATGTCTACAGTATCCCTTTGTGCAGTGCTCTGCAGCATCGCCATGCTGATTTCCACAGTGGCTGTGTTAGTTTCTATTCCCACCAGCAGTGCAGAGAGTTCTCCTTCTGCAGCCTTGCCAGCATTCACTGGCTTTTGCAGTCTTGATAACACCTCTTCTGAGTTGAGATGGAATCTCAACATGGTTTTAATTTACACTTCTCTGGTGATGGATAAGAGCTCAGGACATTTTTTTCACATGCATTTTGGCCATTCAAACTTCTTTTGTGAAATATTTATTCAGTCTGCTTACCTGCTTTTTTATTGGGTTTCACTGGTTTATGGACTAGCATGAATTTTTAAAAGTTCTGCATTCACTCTGGACAGTAACCCTCTTTCAGACGCGCAGCTAGCAAAGCTCCTCCCCGTGTTGGGGGGCTGTCTCTGCATTCTCCTCAGTATTTTCTTGGTCATGTGGAGACATTTTAATTTGATGTAGTCCTATGTGTTGATTCTTGATATTATGGCCTGTGCTTTTGGAGTTCTGTTCAGGAAGTCTCTGTGCCCGTGGTGTCGTGTTTTTTCTGTGTAGTTTCAATGTTTCTGCTGTTATAGTGAAGTCTTGGATTCACTTTGATTCTAGTGCGGTGTGGAAGACAAGGATCTAGTTCCAATTTTGAGCAGTTTCCCCTGTTCCATTTGGTAAGGAAACTTTCTTTTCTCCAGTGTGTTTTTGTTCCTTTGTAAAAAATCGGACGGTGGTGTGTGCTTGGGTTTGTTTTTGTGTCTTCCTCTCTGTGACACTGGCCTGCAGTTCCATTTTGATGGTTCCGCAGTGCAGCCTGGAGTCCTGGGGTGGCGATGCCTCTGGCACTGCCCTTTTGTGCAGTTGCTTTGAGTATTCTGGGTCTTTTCTAAGTCCAGAAGAAATTCAGTGTTGCTTTTTCTAGTTCTGTGAAGAATGTTAGTATTTTAATGGGAACTAAACTGAATAGATAGATTGCTTTTAGTAATATAACCATTTTAACAATGTTAATTCTACCAACCCAAGAAAAAGGGATATGTTTCCATTTTCTAATATCCTCTTTCATTTTTTTTCAGAGTTCTGCAATTTTCATTATAGAGGCCTTTCCTTTCTGATAGAATTTCTGGTGCGGCTAAAAAGATAAGAAATATGAAATAAAAATGGCCTTTATTTTAAGAATGTGGAGAGAGACTCCATGACCTCTGGGGTCTGGCTTTCTCTCTGCTGGACGTGGACACGTGGTGGGGGGGGCATACATGTAGCTTAGGTTTGGGGTGGAGCCTAAGGGGCATTACTGATGCACAGGTAGCCCCCTGGAATTCATTGGTGCCGCAGGTAAATTGCCTAGGGGCGGGGAAGGTGACCTCAGGATAGAGCCTTTGGTTCCGCCTCCCACCGCTGCAGCGTCCCATTCAGGGCAAAATCCTTTCACTTTCTTTGGTTGACTTGGAGGCATTTAATATTTCTGAAGCTATTAAAAATGTAGTTACTTTCCTGACTTCTTTCTCAGTGAATTTAATATTGGTGAGATTGATTTTTGTGTACAGAAATTAAAACTGACCACACAACCCAATGGATCAATTGGTTTCTTGAAAAGATAAACAAGTTTGATAAACTGCCAAACTCACAAAAAGAAAAAGAAGGCCCAAATTAATGAAATTAGTAATAAAAAGGGTGAAATACAACAGACACCATTAAAATTCAGAGAATCACCAAAATAATTTCCCAATTTATGTTCCAACAAACTGGAGAATCTGGAAGAAATGGATGATTTCCTGGACATATGTAACCTGCCAAAATCGATCCAAAAAGACACAAAAAAGTCTAAATGCATCAATAACCTTTACATAAGCAATCAAATTGAAGCAGTGACTAAAACTACCAACAAGGATGAATCTAGGACTAGATGGGTTTTCAGGTGAATTCTACTATAACTTAAGAAAAGAACTAACACTAAACTTTTCCATATAAGGGAAGAGGAATCGTCTTTCTTAATGCCATGTTTATTTTAATGGAATTTGTTATCATGTAGTATGGGCCAAAATGTCAGGATAAAGAGGACATCTTCCATACCACGTGCGTGTATGTGGCATTCACTGAACACGTCTGTTCTGTACCTGACATCACTTTTAACCTGAGTCAGATGACTGTTCTACAAAAGGCAGAGCTACCAAAGTGTCGTGGTTTAAGAAGGAAAGTTACCAGCATCTATACAGCCAATCCGACCAACCCTGAGAGTGGCTGCTAGATGCCAGGCATGTGAGAAATGCCGAGGACAGAGCGAACTGAGCACCATGTTTCTTCTCCAGAAAGACAGGACAGAAAAGATCTCAATCGATTCTTATTCTTTTACGAAATGGTGAAGAGTCACCGTGTCCCAGCCTAAGAAGGTCACCAGCTGTTGTAGTGTAGACACTGGCAATCTGAAGGTTGCTTAGTATTATTTAATCTGACGCCCATGTTTTATAGACAGAGAGAAACACAGAAAAATGAAAGAATTTATCAAAAATTGCAGCTGAGACGTGAACCCAGATTTCCTGACTTCTAACCAAGCATTCTCGGATTCCAACGCGTCTTTCTCAGCCCTGTCCTTCCCATTAGACTGTAGCAAACCATATTAATTAGGTTCAGAGGAATAGAGATCCCGCTTCTTCTCCCTCATCTTCTCAATTTCAGAGTTTTGGTGTAAAAGCTAACGCGATAAATTATGAAAGACCCTTTCCAGCATGCAGCAGGGAGCGTCCCAAACCAAGGAAGGCACATTTCTCACGCTGGGGGAATTAACCATAAATATAAACCCTCAGTCCAGCATCCTCAGATGCCACAGGTAGATGTGCAAAATTCGTCATTGCCCAATTACATTTTCTGATGGAACTTTTCTTTTATAATTGGCTTTTTAATTTCCACAGCTTCCACATAAAAATCATGGAGCCTCTTTTCTGGCATGAAAGCGTGCACCACTGGTTCGTAAGCCTTGTTCTACCATTAACCAGTTGTTTCTGAAACTTGGTGCTAATCCTTCCCCTCTAGCTCTGCTTCCTCAGTGAGTGACCTGAGAGCGCCAACCTCCAGTGACTCACCCTCCTTTTCAAATTCAGGCAAATCCAAGGTGCCAGCAATCCTCAGATTCCTCCCCTCCCCCTTCCCGCCTTCCTCCTCCCCCTCCACTCCTGGATTATTGGTAGCAGCCTTCAAGCTGTCAGTTGTAGGTGTGACTGGTTGAAAGCAATCTGAAGGAGGCTTTCAAACCCTGAGGACCTGTGAACACCGGGTGCCCACCTGGTGTTCACAGGTGAGAAGTTTTACCTTTGTTTGTAAACTTCATTCCAACTGTTCTTTTAAGGCCATTTTCTTCCACGGAGTCAGTAATCTTTTCTTTCCCTTAAAAAGCACTTAGAATACAATAATAATCCCCTTGCCTAACTCCAATGTATTAATTTGTAAGCATAAAGGAAATGACATGCAAAAAATTTTAATATAAATTATTTCCATTCGTTTTCTTCCTATTTTGCAGTTGATCTCTTTATAGAAAATAATACATATTTTCTAAATTACTTTAGAATAGTTAATGACTATTAAAATATATTTTCTTGACTATATGCAACTTCTGATAAATGATGTCTAGACAAAAGATAATGTAAACTGTTATCAATTAACATGTCTAGTTTAGGCAGACTTCAACCAAGTACTGAGCGGCACTGGACACAGGCTGGCAGAGGAACTTAACTCCATCAACAGGTAAGTTCCAGAGACAGAATTTCAGTCATCAAACCACTCTGATAAATGCACAACATTGTTAGCACGACTGATTGAGAAGCGACTGGAGAGAACTTAAAGTTTTATTTTCCCCTCTTTTGGATTTGCTTGTTGCTACCTGAACTCTGATCTGAATACTTTCTTCAAAAAAGAGAAGGCCAGGATGAGAGGAACCCACAGGTCCACAGGACGGGGCAGAGCCCTGCAGGTCCCAGCAGGCCTCCACACACCCCGGCTGGAGCCCCGAGCCAGTGATGCCGGTTCCCAGAGAGACTTTCCCAGTGACTGAGTTAGTTCCCATCACTACCGTCCATTTGTCATAAGTGAAAAAATATCCATTATATTATGAAAAGATTCTGTTAGCCCGCATTTGCTAATTATGATTGAGACCAGAAACACACAGACTTTCAAAGAAACAATCGCGGGCGAACATCTGTAAATAATTTCCCTTCGTCTTTGTTGTTCTGCTACTCACGGCAAATCTTCCAATCTGGAGGCTTCGTGTCTTGGATCCAGCAGATCGTAACCACACTCGTTGTAGATTTCCAAGTAGGAAATGTGTGTTGTGTATATTTTGCTGCTATCCTGATTGGAAAAGGGAAAGACATTATTGAATGACTATAAATAACAATTGGACCTGGAGAAAGAAGAACATATTCATCATCACGGTGCCTCACATTTTCTTTCCTTGTCACGCCCACTTTATATGGTTTACATTTTCAGTCCGTGACACTCTCAAGCTGCCAGTTACCATCCGCATGGAGCTTTCTTTTTAATGGCCAACACCCATGATTACAAGTAACTTCGGTCTGTTATTTTTATTGGTCCCACATTATATATAAAAAACCAATCTACACTTAAAATGAGCCAACTTGGTTGCAGAACTGTGTAACACACCACGTTGCACTTGCTAGAGCCTCCCGCAAAAGGTTACTAAGAAAAAAAAACAGTCTTACATTGTATGAATAGTCTCTGCATAAGAGAACACAGATTATTACTTTGGTTCAAAAACTTCAGTAGCAAATAGTTTCCATCATCTATATCCATCTATCTATTACTTTTCTGGGATCAAAAATTTCTGATAACATAGGTAGATGATAGCAAAGTCAAGCCTGGGGGATGCTAGATGGTTTAGAGCAGTCAGTGACACCGACGATTCTCTATCTGCACATTGTTTACTGGGTTAATTTTCCCGAATCAGAGACTTTCGGCTGCTGGTTAGAGAAAGCGTTTTCTGTGGCTGTGGCCGGGTACATCAACATCATGAGGCTGAGAGTCAGCCAGGCTTCACCCCGTGCGGCTGCAGACAGCCAGGACCTGCTCCCTCTGAGCTCAGACGCCGCGGGAACGCTTTTCAGTTCCTGAGACAATTCCAAGATCTGTTTTCCAGGCCAAATATCAGATAATTCTTTCGGAGCCTTCCCAACACCAATGCTTCCACTGATGCAAAGAGTACCCCGGCCCTCATAAGAAAAGAGTGTGTTTGGGTCTCGTGGCAGGAAGCCTGGCTAGGTCAAGGGGACAGTGACGCGGGTGACCCTTCTGACTGATTTTTACCATCACACAGCCACTCATTAAATAGGTTTCACTCACAGGGTGAGAGAACCAGGGCCTGGAGGCCAGGGAGAGAACAGTGGCTTACAAATCAAAAGCTGAACTCCTCAGCCAACCAGCTGTGAGCCCAATAATCGGACCCCAGGAAAGCGAGGAAATGAGATACGAAAGCCTGATGTGTTCTTTAGTTTAACATCAATAATTCTTTTGTCCCCAAATGGCTCAGATTACCCAAATGAAGATGTTACCACCTCATGACAATAAAATGATACATGAAAAATTAAGGCAACGTCCAGCCAATGCATGACTGTAACAGAGACACTTCAAGCTACAGCAGAAATGCTGCATGTCGCGGTCCTTGGACGGTGATGACATGGGCTGAATCCCTGCTAAGCACGGGTCTCTCAGCCGGATGCTGGAGGCCTCGCTGCTGTGAGGGACTCCAGTGCTTACCCTGACAAATGGCCTGTCCAGTGCATCAAGGTCCTGGCTTAGGGACGGGAGCATCTCAACATAATTGTTTGGCTGTGGTTTGGCTCAGCACGGGTATCAGAGACTGTGACTCTTAGGCTAATCTAGTGTTTCCCAAAATATTCCGTGAACTGCTCTGGGAAAAAAGTGTCCCATGGTAAACAGAGATATATATTATCTTTTGCTTCTCTCTAGAAGAGTCTCAGAGCATGAGAAAAAAATAAGGGACCCTTCAGTAACATTGCTGCTTAAATTAACATTAAAAACACGTATCTGAACATAGCCCCAAGATTATGGTCTGAACTTCAGCATACAGTCTGAGTTCTCACCATCAGACAGGTCTGGGTTTGAAGACTGAATCTTCTGTTTGCAATCAAGTGAGCCCGCAGCTCTTTCCCTCAGTTGTTTTACTGTGATAGTAAATCAGGGAATAATAATTCTAATCTTGGGGTCTCATGACAGAGAAATAAGACTATTTACAACTCTACCAAAAATATGTAAGGCCCGTAACAGTTCCCGAGAATCACTGCTGCTGCCTCATCCCTGCCACTGATGTTCTTTTAAATCATAGGTGCAGAGGCCTCCAAACAGAGAACTAAGTATGTGAGTATAAAGGAAAAGGAAATGAAAAGCAAGAAGAGCAGCCAACTTGTATGCTGAGTCTTCGGTGGAAAAATTTTCTTCTTCCAGAAATGAGAATAAATCTTAAGAAGTCAGGAAAACAGCAGGCCCGCTGCCCTGAGAGGAGGAGGATGGAGCCTTTGGCTCCTCCGGCTCCTGCGTTTTCTGGCCTTTTATTGGAGCGCGCACTGCAAGCCCGCCGGGCTGTGTGGCAGGCTACCTTTCCTCCGCACTCCTGTCCAAAGCCTGGGCTGCGGACTGTAATGTCTCACACATGTTTCCTGCAGACAGCCTTCGCTCCGGTCCCAAAACAAGTATGTGCCTCATAGCACTCAAAATAATAATAATTATAATAAGCCATGATTTCTAAAATAAATGGAATAAATCTTCTCTTACAATTAGTGAAAATGCTTGTGTCACAATCACATGCATTCTGGGACCAGGACGCATGAAGCTCTTAGTTTATCTTGACATAAAGCTTTGCAGAGTCAGTTATTTAAGAATTTGAGAGGTGGTCTGCATTTCTCAGCAGCACCATGTGGACAAGCTTCACAATGTGCTTTAAATTGCCTGACCAGGCATAGTGGTATAGTGACTATGTTGTGTCCCATCGGGGAAATCTGTCCATTTAAAAAGAGCTGTCCCGGCCATAAATTAGTCCCGTGGGCTTTCTCTAGGGCCAGGTGTGATTTGGGCTCATTTAGAGTGAAATGGGGTTTATAGGAATGTCAACGACAAACAGATCTAAAACAATGAACCTAACAGATGGTAAGGACTCGGGAGGCGCTTAGAGTTTTTAGAGCTGTACTTGGGTAACCATAGAGGAAATTTTAAAAGAGACAGAAAGTATTTTCCATTAGGGGAGGATTTGTTTATTCTGTTTAACTTAATCAGGAAAATTGGCTTCATTTGTTCCGAGAGTTGCAAAGGGTTGCAAACCGGGCCAGGATCATTTGGCCAAACGCATATGCATGAATGTTAACAGCTGTGGTAATAACTATCGCATACTGAGCACATGCATGAGCCAGGGGCTGGACGGTACCGTTAAGGATGGTCTGTTCAGCTCCTCGGAGCAGCCCCACAGGCCTGAGGCACAGAGGAACCGCCCCAGGCCACACGCTGCCAGGAGGACACCTCAGGACCAGGCCAACCTGCACCCCGGGATCTTCCCAAGACAATGGGGTTCCCATGTTTGGCCACGGAAATAAACTCTATCTGAAATCATATTCTTAGTTTGGGAACAAAACAAATAAGTCATCTTGGAACTACGTGAGTAATCGAAAAGAAGGCGAGCTCTGGCTCCTGAACGGACACTATCCTCAGCCTTTTCTCTTCAACAGTTTCCAGCGTGCAGAGCTGGCGAGCTTGAGCGAGTGAGAGATGAGCTGAACTAATGGGTAATTGCTACTTTATGGATGACAATTAGAATTATGCAGATCTCAGCGATTTCTTCTCCTCTCTGCAACTGGAAATGCAAATAGGATACAGTACAGAAACTTTGGAGGGGTTGTTACACTGACCTAGTTGAGACATTTGTTACACAGAATTCGTATCACCAAGAAATCGCTGAATCCAGAAGGGATGTGACAGCTCCTCTGAGGACAGCTCAGTCTCTCCTTTCAGCAAGGGAAAGAAATGAAACCTCCAGAAGTTAAGTGACTTATTATAGAGGAATTTTTAAAAACACATATCCAATAAAAGAAAGCTATAGAGGTAGTGTACATAGTACCAAAAAGCACAGCATTTGGCTGGACAGCTGGGGATGGAGCTCAAGATCAGCTATTCATAAGATGCAGAAGCAGAGAAAAATATGTAAGTGGAGGCTCAGTCCCCCAGCCACAAAACAGACATGTAGGTTGCCAGTTGCATTAGGTGTGGTATTGACTAAGGATAAAGCAATGGCTGCTTGGAGAGCTAAATAAATGACGCACAATATAGACAGAAAGCTCCTTCTTCTATAACACTCCTTGCAGTGAAATTTGTCCTCTGGTAAACTGGCTTCTATTAAAGTGTGGGAAGGCAATGATCATCCTATTCTATTTAGCACTGCAGTTGTTGAAAGAAAGGTCCATTTTGGCAAAAGGATATCCCTTGGTTTCTTAGGGTGGAATACAAGGTATTGGTTGCTAAGAGGTGTTGTCTACTCTTTTAAGCCCTGTGGGAGGACCAGAAGGAACTCCCCTTGAGCTTTTGCTGAAGCAGCAGCCCTGATTTCCACCTCTCCAGCAAAACCTTAACCTTTCCTTAAATGTAAAGGTTAGAGTTAAGACAGGGTGATACCTTCTCATTTAGATGCCAGATAATAGGATGTCACAGTAAGTTTCTTGTCCACGGTAAATTTCTGAATATTATCATACAAAATGAACTGAGTCTCGTACCTTCTGCAACTGTTGGAAAATGTAGGACAGCGTCCTTGGGATGATCCCTCTGTCGCTATAGCGCTCGGCTCCACCCGTGATAGTGAAGGTCTTGCCACTTCCTGTCTGCCCGTAGGCAAAGACGGTACCGTTGTACCCTGCCAGGACACTGCAAAGCAGGAATGGCAAACTTTTAATACTGAAATTGCTATGTGCATTTGCACGAGACGGCTCCTATTGTAATGTTAATCTTGTGAAATGCTACTGGAATGACGCTAATGGGAAATTCTACAGAGATATTTAAGTATGCGCGTGCCTACCTATCCAGAATTTATGTTTTAATCTAAGAATATTCATGCATTGAAACTTTCCTCCTAAAAAGGACACGTGGCTCAAATGGAGTCCAGTCGTCTCAAATATTTTCTATGTCAGTATATTGGCGTTGAATCAGAGTATGTTAAAAAATGAGTCTTGGAAAACAATACCCCCAGTGTGACCAGCTGTTCACCTGACACCTGGTATGTCACCTGTGAATGTGCACAGTGGCTGTCGTTTCTGAGCACACAGGCACACACTGTGTGTGCTGCTATGGAACCTGTCACGTAATTCCATACTTAATTCTCAGCACCAACTGGAACTCTGCTGCTCTCTTTCCTTGGAATGACTTTCTGGTAAGACTCTGTGGCCATTAGTGTTCTGCAGCTCTGCAGAACAGCCCTCTGTGTGACGGTGGTCCAGGGACCCTGAACACGCCCGGCTGTTGCAGGCCACCACCTGGGGCACATGCTTCTGATGATGTGCATGACATGATGCAGACTTTTTTCAAGCGTGGGTCTTTTATCTGTGGTACACAGAATAGTAAACTCTTGCAGCTTTTCTCACTTTCCTCCTTTCTTTTGGTTACAAGTGGCTCTTGATCTGCAAGATGTTTTCATCAAGCTAGCTCTGGTGATGTCAGCTAATGGTACCCACATTGCAACTGGTTTTTAGATGCAAAGATCACTCTTTACTGTTCACACTGGGCTTTCTGCTGTACTGCTGCCACTGAGATCCTGTGCACAATTCTCTCTAGGCCTCACGATGCTCTCATGCCTACATGTTGAGTGGTGTATCACCATAATTCCGTCTCAAAATACGCATTTTGCCTACAGCTCATTCTGAAGTGGTCAGCAAAGACCTCAGCATCTTATACAGGCAGAAAACTACAAAAATATCTTTAGCTACAAAGGAATACATCCTGTCACCAGTAAGGAGCTGCTGTCAGTGCTGCAGACTCAAAGGACTTAGTAAGAAAGAGAAAAAATACATTGCTACTGTGTGGTTTAATGTTCTCCTTTTGAGAATTTTCATCTCTTCATGTGTCTACACATGGTGACAGTGCACTGTTGAAATGCTCAGCTTGTTAGGATGCTCGAGCTACCATAATGCTCTTAGGTAAGAGATTATAGAATCTTTTTCCCCAATAGAATTTGTCACCAATTAAACACAAATGTCCCATTAGCAAAATGATTTGGAAATGCAATATTTCTTGGCCATAAATGCTCTAAATAAATGAAGTCTACAACTTTAAGTATCAGATCATGAACACTGTATTGATTCTTGACAGAAAACAAAGACTATACGCACAAGTTAACATTTTCATTTTGACACAGTGTAGCCAGGAAAGTGAATAATGTATCATGTCCCCTTGGTGCCGGCTGATGGTTACATCTACCTTGTTACACTTAACTCTTCTCACTGCTGGCGATCCTGCACATGTGCCTTTAATATGTGCTTCCCCTCCCCTCATGTGCTATGGGGACAGAAAAGCAGAGGGTATAGTTTAAAGGACCCTGTGCAAAGCAAAAAGGATACAGATACTCCGATGGCTATTTATTATACTGCTACAATAAAAATTTAATAAAGTAATGACCGTGGGCAAATTCTGTCTCTAGTTTCTTTGTCTAGAAACCTCCTCTCTCCAGTCTTCTGTTTACTCTTCATTGGGCCCTAGACGTTTTCATGTGCTTCCAGTGTCATCTATGCTTAGAAAGTACACAGACTAAAAATAAAAGAGAAAGAACTGGCATGTAAAATTTTTAAAAAATTTACTCCTCCACGGGAACAATGACATCAGTGGCAAAAATGGTCAAAATCAAATTTTTTCAGAACTTGGGAAGTCATCCAAAGGTGCAAAACAATCCAAGGATTGCTTAAGAAAACAGCTGAAACACTGCAGGAATAGGGAGTTTTGTGATGTTTTAGCTTGAAAATTCCCAGCCCTCTTTCCACAGATCTATGACAGCCTTGAAAATTAATAGCCTTGGATCCACAGGAGCTGTAGAAACCAGCAGCCTATCTGTCATATAAGAGCAACACAAGTTTGGAGCTCCCCAAAAAGCCCCATTACCAGAGAAATGCCAGTCTCTGGCCTCCCTGGGAGCCCCCTGGAAAAGTTTCATTCCAAGCACAGAGGGCTCTGTGCTTGGCTCACACCTCGCTTGAGCGAGCAGCCTTATTTCCAGGGTGTTTGTTGAAAATAATCAGTGGCAAGTGTTTAACATCACAGCGTCCTGTGAGGTGAACAAGCAGTGAGGTAAATAGGAATGTGGCCACGTGCTTCAAAATCTGTGGAATGAGTTGTCTGTAAGGTGATCTGAGAGGCTGCGATATATTCCTTGGACTCTAGAAGGCCACACATTTGTTCCTGGGCATGTACGTGCATGTCCAGATAAGGCTTCAGAAGTACATTTTACCTTACTTCTGGTTGGCCTTGAGATTGCACAAGCAGAAACTGTGAGGCAGGGCAGATATTGAGGCTGAAGGTGTGTCACACACAAGGAGACCTCATTGGTGTGAGGTCGGAGACTGACAGATGCATGACGCATAAGGACATCTGTCTGGTGAATTAGCTGAGCGCTAAGCTAGAGGATAAGAGATTTCAGAGGCTGTATGGAACAAGGATATGAGGCAAACAAGACGGTGACGAAAATTTAAAAGAAAAATCTATAGACTAAAATGTCAGTAAGAGGTTTAGAAAAATCACTAACACATTCCGATGCAGACTTTACAGAATTAGCCCAGAACGGCTGCTACAGACACAAGCAGTAAGGTAACAGCAGTGGTAGACAGTCCTGGGAGGAGGAAACCTGGCTTCCAGGGCTGCTACAGCTGAGAACTGAAAATGCCAGCTTGTAAATAATTAGAAGACACACACGAAGAAAACATTCCCATATACATGAAATAAAAGGGTAAACAGAAACAGTCCTTACAGCAGCACAGCTGTTGTTTTCCTATGCAAAGGATCTGAATGAGCTAATACAGATGTGTTCAAGGAACAAAAGGAAAGCATGGTCAGAGTTAAATTACACAGAATTAGGCATATCAATACAATGATAGAAATTATTTATAAGGAGCCAAATAGAAATTCTGGGGTCAAACACTAAAACATCCAAAATTAAAACAGAACATTTGAGTTGGCAGAAGCAGCAGTGAACTCGACGATAGTTTAAGTCAGGTTATCAAGTCTGAGGAAGGGAAAAAAAAAAGAACAGAGAAAAATGAAGAGAGACCTCAGAGACCAACATGCACGTAAGGGGAGTCCTAGAGGAGAGGGGAGGGAACACTTAAAGGAACGTCACAGACAACTTCTTGAATTTGATGAAAACATTAATCCAAATATCCAAGAAGTTCAGTGAATTCAAAATAAAACAGGAAGACATCTACATGCAGACACATCAGGATCAAACTGTCTACAGACGCGGAATCTTGAAAGGAGCGAGAGAGAAGCAACTGATGAGATACACACACACACTAGGAAGTAGGGAGCGAGATCTTTCGTACATGGGCCAGGGGTCAAGATACGGAGGAAAGGCGTGGAGAGGAGAGGAAGGAGTGAAGGAAGGAGTCAGGGTATGTCATGTGCACGCACCTGCTCTACACAAGGCATGCAAACACTACGAACTGTAAACACGCACTAATGTGCAGCAGGGAAAAAGTAAGACACCGCGCGCCAGGTAGCTCCTGCCACAGGTAAGGCTTTAGCCCAAGTAAATTTTATTAGAAAAAAAAGAAACATAAGTACTCCTCATAGACTCAAAACTGGATTTCTCCTCTGTAGAGGCCGGAGGTAACAGATAACACACTCAGAATGCTGCAAGAAAGAAACTGGACTGGATAGCTTGCTTGGCAGAAGGGGATGAACTTCTAAAATTTCTATTTTAATTTCTCATCAGATTGTCCATTATGCGGTGTAGAAATACACTTATTTTTGTGCATTGATCTTGTAACCTGCAAGCTTATTGAGTTTATGTATAACTTTTAATAGTGCCACAGGATTCTGTGATAATCACACACACACACATACACACACACACACACACACACACACACACACACGCACATTCAGATGTATGCCTCATAATCTGTTTCCATTCACAGTTCCTGACTTTGTAACTCCCCTCCCAAGACAGGCCACAGGACTAGAATTTCTCTTTTCAAAGGTAAGTCACAGAGACTCTCATTGGTCACAAGCACATTCTCTGACCTACCCTGTGATAGACGATGAGCCCCATTTCAGGAGGGTCTTCCCCACCTCACAGGTGGGGATGCTGAAGAATCTGAACAGACACACCTTCCTGGGTTTACCCATCCGGTCCGTTGCCATCAGACCACACTCGTTCCTTCCAGTCAGTTCCCCACGGGTACTCATGCTTCAGTGATGCCTAACAGTGAAGTCTCCATGAAAACCCGTAAGGAGCTGGGCCTAGTGACACAGCCTGTAATCCCAGCACTCTGGGAGGCTGAGGCAGGAGAACTGCAAGTTCATGCCTGACCTCAGTAACTTAGTGAGACTTGTCTCAAAATTTTACACAATTAAAAATGGGCTGGGGATGTGGTAGCTAGTGTGATGGCCTTAGGTTTGATCCCTGCTACACAGAATAAACAGAGTCCTAAAGGACAGGGCTCAGAGAGGCTCTGGACATGGACAGCAGGGAAAGTTCCCACTCATTCTGCGAGGCCTGCTGCTGTGGCTTTATCTGTACCTCTTGTAATATGCTTTACTGTAAGCCAGCATGTGTTTCCTTGCAGCCTATGAATCTCTTAATCAAACCAGAGAATCGTGGGAGCCATAATTTATAGCTGTTTGGTTGGAAGCATAGCTAAGACCATAGGAGGCTTGTAATCAGCATTCTAAAGAGAGTGCAGGGGAGCAGTCTTGGGGGGCTGAGCTGTCACCCTTTGGAATCTGACACCAGCTCCAGGTCAATGGCCTCAGAACTGTGTTGGATGCCAGGAGACCCAGCTGTTCCCCACGCTGCAGAGTTAACTGTCTTGGTATCCGGCAGCAGAAGTGATCTATGCTGTGAGTGTATAGTAAGAAAAACTGAATTGGGCTCAGTTTTCCCCTCTAGACTATCAGAGGTGCCTCAGGATTTTCCACATACACAAACACATCCTGTGCAAATAGGACAGTTCAACCTCTTTCTTCCTAATCTGAATGTTTTTTATTTCCTTTCCTTGCCTAAATTCACTGATTACTTTGCTAGCAACAAATTATCTCAGGCTTTATCTAGGAATTCTTAATTCTTCACTTATTATCACAGGATAATCTTGCCTATTATAGAACAGACTGGTGGTGAGATCTTACATAAAGACAGCCCTAAGGAATCCTATTAGAAGCACTGGGGTTTAGCGGGGCTGCAGAGTGTCTGATTTAATATTGTTAAAATGATGATGTTCATGGATGGCGTGCAGCTCAGTGTGGCATCATGCTTAGTGCACGTGAAACCTCAGGTTTAATCCCTAGCCCCAAACAGAATGGAGAAAGATGGCAATACTTCCCAAATAGCTCTCCATTTTTCCAAATCTTATCAAAATTTGAGGCGCTTCTTGGCAGAAGGTGATATATTTCTCCTAACATTTATATGGGAATTCAATGGCCACATCTTGAGAAAGAAAAACAAAAGTGAAAGATTCACATTTCCCAGTTACCAAACCTGTTATAAAAGCTAGAATATTTGAAACAGTAGGACAATGGCATAGGGACAGGCTGACGGGTCAGTGGAACAGAGCTCAGAGTCCAGAACTAATCCTTATGTTTATAATCAGCTCATTTTCAACAAGACTGTGAAAGCTACTTCATAGGTAAAAGTTTTTAAAAACAATGTTCAAACAAATGCTAAAACTTCACACGTAGAAGAATGAAGCGGTACCCCCTACCTCATATCATGTACAAAAGATAATTCAAAATGAATCATAAGCTAAGTATTGATACCTAAGAAAGCCTAAAAAATCAAACCATAGGAATAAATTCTTCATGATGCTGGATTAGGCAACTGGTTTCCAGACATAAAGCTAAGAATGCAAGTAGCTAACGAAAAAATAAATTAGACTTAATCAAAATTTAAAACTTTTGTGTTTCAAAGGACACAGCAGAGTGAAACCAACCAGCCATGAAACGGGACAGAGTTTGCAAGGCGTCTGGAAAGAGACTTGACATCGTGTCCCTAATCCATGATATATAAAAAGCTCCTACAACCCAACAAGGACAAAACAACTCAGCTAAAAAGGGGGCAGAGGACTCATGTAGACATTTGTATTTCTGATTTTGATGGATGGACAACAAAATGGGTCACGTCCATTCCACGGGATGTAACTTGGCAATGTAGAGGAAGGGGCCACTCACAGGCTATACACCGTAAAACTACTTATATGAGATGCCTACAAGAGGTAAATCCCATCAAGATAGAGAACAGATTCGTGGCTGATGTGGCCTGGGAGGGAAACGGGAACAACTGGGAACGGGGAGGGGCCTGGGCTTCTTTTTGGAAGCTTTCATAAAAACGTTCTGATATTGGGGGCTGGGGATTTAGCTCAGCGGCATAAGCAGGCGGTCGTGAGTTCGATCCCGGGTACTGATAAAAAAAAAATTCTGGTATTAAATATTGGTTATTGATGGTTGCATATCTGCACTAAAAACTATTAAACTACATGATTTAAAAGATAAAATTTTTGGTATGTAAAATGTATGTTAACAAAATTACTGTAAAAATAAAATGGCAAAAACGAACCCATAGTAAATGGAGGGTAATTAGATGTTGATACCTTTTTTCTGTAATATTTTTAAAAGGTTTTAGAAGGAGAGAATGGTAATTAATAGAAGAAATGAAACCCAAGTGAAAAACTTTGGCAACGAAACATGGAATGGACCTTTTTGGTGATAAACATTTCTGAACTTCTTAAAATCAACAACATAGGCTGCTGCTGAAAGCCTCTTAGCTAGAGACAGTCCTGACATGTAAATGTAACACTCCTTATAAATCTAGACTTGGATGATCAAGTTAAATTTCCACTGTAGAAATCCTCTCCTTCCTTTAGTGAAATGCATTTGCCTTAGGAGTTTAAACTATAAGGCTAAGATATTTTGTCAGTTCTTATCTTTTAATATTTGTGTGAATAAAAACAAAACTGAAGCTTCTACCCTCTGGGGGATTATAAACTGGTATATTATTCTACACACGTCATATTTCTATGCTTGATAAAAAAGTACAGATCATTTTTCAATTTAGTTTTTCATTTTTATTAGCCTGTATGTGTTTAACTAGACTGAGCTGAAGACTGTCTGGAAGTATCTGCATGAAATGAGATATTTTGATCTCTCTAAACAAGCAGCTTTGAAGCATCTGTTATGTCAAAGTAACCAACACAAAATTATTACTGAAATGACCATTTAGTTCACAAAGTAAAACAACAACAACAAAAATTAACTGTAGACTCTCAAATTTGCAGAGCTGGCATAGCTGGAAAAAAAAAAAAAAAACAGGATCATGAATTTTAAAACTGGTGTCATCAGAAGTCTTCTGACGGTTTTTCACTCACAGAAGAGAGTTCCCTCTAAGGAATTTCTGGAAAACAGACTCAGGGCCAGGCTGCAGTGGACAGTCAGGGAGGGCTGACTTCACTGTGGAGGGGAGAGGGGCAGGTGAGGTGGCACCTGAAAAACGGTATCTTTGATTAAGAATCAAAAGAAAATGCATATTTCTGTTTTATAAACTGTTTATAGAGATGAAATAGGTTACTCAGAAAACACAGAACAAATGATTAGTAGTAAGAGCAAATTTTTCAAGCTAATAAATGACACTACATCTATGCTTAACTTGAATATGAATCTTTGCTTAATCTCAGTAAGAACCATCTCGGACGCAATGTCACGTAAGTCTGTATTTTAAAGCATAACTCCCCCCGCCTCTGCGCTCACAGTTGAGTGGCAGAAACTCGCTTATTTTGGAACTCTCGGCACAGTTCATTTCGGTCCGCTGCCGTCCTCTCCCTAAAATAAAGTCCCACAGTCCTCGAGAGCATCCAAGGCAGCAATTTGGTGCAAGCTGCTGTCTTTTTTAGAGGAACACGGGGAGTGAATCAACTGGTCACCTCAGGGCATCTTTGTGTGCGTAATTTTGGCAGCCTGAAGTTTTAACAGGCATTGGAACCCCGAAAAACAGAGATCTCTACTCAACTTTGCCATGTCTAAAAGTAACTGCCCCTTAGTGAAGCCAAAGGCACACGCAACTGTAGCATTTCCAGGAAGCTTTGCTCACGGATGTGCCCTGGGCAGTGAAAGAGAGATGAGAAAACCAAGGGAGGCAGGCCTAGGTTCCGGGGACGTGGGCGAGCTGGGGACTCTGAGGACAGATCGCCCTCTTGCTTTCTTAATCTCCCCTCTCCCCACTCAGCTGTGGCCCCGGGGTGTAGCAGCAGGGGTGCGGAGCACCAGCTCGGGCCTGGTGGATCAGTGCCTGCAGCCCGGCCTGTCTGTAACAGCCACTGTGCCCAGAGAGGGGTGACACGCTGGTTCCAGCAGGGCAGCAGAGAGTGGATTTTGAGAAGGAGGAGGTGAAAGAGGAGGAGGGGGGAAGGGGGAGGAGGAGGGGGACAGATTTGTTTGCTGGGGTCCCTGCCCCACAGCTGCCAGCTGTCACACCGGTGCCTTTGGCAGGAACCCTGGCTGGTGGGAGCCTGGGTTCCAGTAGGGAAGGCCCTCATTTCTGCAGTGCTCTCTTCAAGAATCTGGGCGAACCCACTTAGACGAGGCAGCAAGTCCTCTGTTCTTTAAGCTGGGTTCTCTAACGTGCAACCCAAACAGCCGCAACTTAAAGTTTTAGGGCCATGTGAGAGACATCTCTCTGTAGTCCCTTGGTGCCCACAGGGCACTCAGGCTGGCGCAGAAAGGCCACCTGCGTGGGTAGACCTCAGGGTGAGGCGCGTCTTCTCAGCTTGCTTCAGTCCCAGTGCTCCCCACGTCTCTGATACGTGGCTGCTGCCCAGAGGCGTGTTTTCCCGCCTAGACGTGCAGGCAGGGCAGCTTTGCCATGCGGTGACCTGGCGCCAAGTCACAACATACTTCTCGTGGATGCCAGCGCTCCTGGTGCCCAGCCATCCCTGTGGACCACGGGGAACCCCTGCCTCCTGGAGGTGCGCAGCGCAGAGGTCCTGCCACAAGGGATGTTGACTTCTCTCTTAGACACCGTCCTTTTAAAGGCTCTTTCTGGCATGATCCGGACTGGGTCATTTCCAGCCTCACCTCTAAGACACACGGATGTAACTCTAAATCCTGGTGAGAAATAAACTGAGTTACACTGAACTATTTGGGGGTTAAGGAATATCCAATGTAAGCGTATCCAGATTGGAAAAAATGTACAGATTTGTGAGTAAAATAAAGCTACAAATAAATACAGGCCAGGTGGTCACTCTTCCTCGCAGGATCATCAGTCAGAGGTTCCTATAAGCACCTGAGGGCGGTGCACTAACTCCTGGACAAGGGTCACAAACAAGAGGCTCCCGGGCCAGGTTCAGCGCTGTGGTTTTGGACAGAACTCATTTTTAAAAAAATTCACTCTGAACGCTCAGCCCCCAGGACTTGGGTGCCCCTTTTAAGCACAGTGGTCACCGCTGCCCTTGGCCCTCGTTGATCAGCTTCAGGTTATGAGTCGCTTGCCCGGGGGACGGGATGGGCTTCTCTCCCATCACTGCTCTCACTTAAGCTTTACGGCATGACAGGAGGACATGAAAACTGGGTGCTTCCTTCTAGAGCAGTCACTGCCGCACAAAGGAGCCCCCTGACGCAGCTAAGAGAGGGGACCCATGGGAGCCTTCCCCACTCTGATTCTTAGAGCTCTGCCCACAGTCTTGTTCCATCCACTTCACAAACTTCCCAAGAGGCAAACCCATCACGGGCGTGTGATCCAAACAGGCTCTCATGAAAGAAAGATTTTAAGCTCGCGAAGCAGTTTCCCAGCCGTAAGTGTGTGGGCCGCATCCAGGCCGGTGTGCTCTCTAAGTGAGGCTGTTTATTTCCCAAGTTCCTGAAGAGACCATTTTGTTTTAATATTAATAATAAGCAGCTTAAATCTGAAAACATAACAGCAATGCACGAAACTTCAATAGAAGAAAATGACCACCTCTGAACACAGTCCAGTCCAGAAATATGTTTCGGTTTGAAGTCCAGCAAACAGTATTAAAAAGCAAAGGCTTCATTTTTGTCTTATTTATATTATGAAAAATGCATTTACCATAGCATTTCTGACAGATATTTTTCCCATGATCCCTGAGAACAAATACTTAGATCCATTAAATATGTAATCATTTTCAGATGACTGTTGAAACAGGCAGCTAAAAGGAAACAACAAAGCCTTATACAATCAAGTGGGAAAATTCATTGCCTACAGAAATTTATCTGGGCAGAATCTTGCATAAAATATGAACTGATTACTTAGATTTCTTTGTACAAAAAAAGCAGAAAGTACTTTTTTCTAGTTGTAACACTGAGTTCTGTATTGATAAACTGGTCGGCCATGTTTCTTCAGCACCCATTGCATTATGGGAAGCCTGCTGTACACTGTGTATGAATTTTTAGGGTGGTGGTGGGGACCTTATTCCCAAGAAACCTGAAGTGCAAGATGAAACAAAGTAATTACCAAGATAAGGATCTTTAAATATATGAGAATGTACATCTATGCCAGGTATATAATCTTAACCTATCACAAGAAACCAAAATGGCTTATTTATCAATGTGTTTAGAAAGTGGTGAGGAATTTATAGACAGGCTTCTGAGGACTTCTCCTGAGAAAGGCCAAATTTGAAAAACTACTTTCCAAGGACTCTGTCCTTTCTGTTACAAGCGTGAAGGCAGCTGGGAGCTCCAACATCTGACTTGGCAGAAAAGGAAATCCAGGAATCCAGGGTAAGATGCTTTGAAGTGATGGTACAAAGGGGCCACGTGGGGAGCGGCTGTCTGAGGGTTCTGAAGGAGAGTGGAGCCGCAGCATGGCAAGGGAGGGACACAGGCTGCCCTCCTTGTGGAGCACGCCAAGAGAGGCAGGAGAAAGGATATTTAAGGTGTTAGCAAAACATGAGAAATGTTCTCTACTACTCTTTAAAGATCCTTGAAAGTCTAAACACAAGTTGCCTTTTGGGTATCTTCAAAAGTGATGCTGCACCCAGAATGGGCCATGCATCAGTTACTTTTCTTGTTGCTGAGACAAAATACCCAAAACCCAAAGTTAAAGGAAGAATGGTTTAATTGTTCCACAGTTGGTAGAGGCTTCATAGTTCACAGTTGGCTGGCTCCAAGGCAGGGTGGCATGGCAGGGGAGCCTTGCAGAGGAGAAACAGCTCACGGAAGGCAGACAGCAGCAAGGACAGGGCTGAGATCGTTTTCCTGCCCCTTATAGCATGTCCAGGCTACCTCCCCTACAGATGGGGAGTATTCACACGCAGGGTGAGGCACCATGGACCCCACCTCGAACTATGCCAAACCCATCCATGACCAACTGGAGTATGCACACACTGCCTTGGTTACTTTTCTCTTCTTGCTGAGGCAAACTACCTGACACCCAAAGTTAAAGGAGGAAAGGTTTATTTAGCTCAGAGTTTGTGGAGGTTTCCATCCACAAGCAGCTGGCACCAAAGCAGGGTAGCATGGAAGAGGGGCAATAGCTCATGGTGATGGAAGACAGCAAAGACAGAACCAAAAGAGAGGAGCAAGCCTTTTTCCTCCCTTACATGGTACGCAGGCTACCAGCCCTAGGGTGGGTCCTCTACACCCGAGGGTCACTTAACTAAGGCCCTAAACTTCTCAGTTCGACACAATGTATCAACCATTGCAAACACCCTGATCCCAGTGGCTCATGCTCTAGACCCACCCACCTCTGAAAAGCCCCACCTATGTCTGCATGAGGCTTTGGGTGGTGATGGGGGACATCTAGACACAACTCGTAACAAGCTACACAGAACTCTAGTTTATACGGAGGTCCCAAACTTTTTCTCCCTGAACTGCCAGTCTCATTTACTAAGTAAACTTCTGCCCTGACTTCAATTTTGGGTGAAATGGAAGACATTGTGCACGTTCTTGGGAAAATTTAAGCACACTCTGATTCTCACAGATGACAATCCAGGGGAGACACTGTCCTTCAGGATACAAAGATAAACGTACACCTTATGAAGGTGTCCATCATTCTTCACGGTGGCCTTGGCTACATCACAGACACACAATGGTCTATATGAATAACTTGAAAAAATTAGACCCCACTAAATGAGAGATCCAAATAAAAAATGGGCAAGAGAAATGAACAGACCCTTCACAGAAGACGTGTGGGCGGTCCATACGCACAGGAAGCAATGCTTAACATTTTTGGCCACTCAAGAAATCTCAGTGTCGGCAAATTAAAGCAACACTGAGATTCTAGCTTACCCCAGAAAAAAAGGCCATTACCAAGAAATCAAATAGTAACAAGAAAGGCTGCAGGAAAAAAATCTTTCTACATTGTTGTGTACAATCAACAATGTTTACTAGTTTACACGATGGAATGTAAACTAGGACACTCGCTATTGAAATCAATATGGAGATTCCGCAGAAAATTAAAACTAGAAAGTCCATTCGACTCACTTATTTCCCTTCTAGGTATATTCCTGAAAGAGTTAAAGACAATGTGTGACAGTGGTACATGTATATCCATGTTTATAACGACACAAACACTGGCTAAATCTTAGAAACAGCTAATACATGTCTATCAGCAGATGAATGGATACAGAAAAACACAGTATGTACACACAATGGCGTACTGCTCTGCCAGAGAGAGAAATGGATGCACCTTGAGACCGTAAAGTTAAGTGAAATAAGCCAGACATACAAGCTTAAAGCTTGTACAGATCCTCTGACATGAGAAACCCAAAGTATAAATAAAGAGCAAAAAAAGGATAGACAATAGGAAGCAGACAAATCTTTGTCAGAGGGGTTGGGGATCAGCTGGTGGATGCAGACTGGGGCGGACAGTAAAGAAACAGCAAAGGAAAACAGGAAGTTAGATGTGCTATGTGCATGCGCCAGCCCCAACAAGGAACGCAAAGAGTAGGTACCACAGGCGAGTACTCATACGGAAAGCAGTCAGGCACAATTGTACACACATATTTTTCCTGCAGCATTTCAGTTTAATCAAGACTGAACTCATGATCTTTTTCTCTTAAGCAAATTGTAAAATTTCTTTTATTCCCCTTTATGGATGAGAAAGTTCAGTCTTAAGGAAGTTGACAAGATTACACCTAGTAAGTGGTTAGGTTGAATTCAAGGTCTGTTTTATTCCAAACTAATATTCTTTTTACTATCTGTTATGAATTAATCTACCTTTTTTTTACTAAAACAAAAGATACCTAATGAATGCATTCACTAAAACCTCAGCCAGTGAGGCAACCATCCCAAAGTTATTCTCCCCAGATTTTCAGAGGAAAAAAAATCATAAAAATCTTAGAAATTAAGTTTACTGAGTTTGATTTTTAAAAAAATGTGACAGCTACTCAGGAGGCCGTGCAGGAGGATCGTTCTGAGTTTGAGACCAGGCTAGGCTACAAAGTGAGCTCAAGGCCAGCCTGAACTGCACAGAGAGACTCTGTTTCAAAAACAAAAAAGTGACATCTAATCAGAATAAACAGACAGATCAATAACAGATTAAGTTATATCTATTTCAATATGCTTCCTTCCTTCTCATCTTAAAACCACACCCTCGTGGCCGACACACCGTGCAATAAGACCTTTCAGACAGGAGTGCAGTTCAGATGTACAGTACTTTCCTTCAGAGCGCCTGATTTTCATTCATCGTATAATAAAATCCCACAACACACAGCCTATAACATCTCACCAGCTGGGGCGGCTGAGGGGAGAACAGAAAATCAGCCACAACAGAAGTCCGCATCCGCTGTGCAGATAGCAGCAAAGCACGTGCCTTTGCCACTGACACGCTAACCACGGGGGTGACAGCACAGGACACGGGAAAGAGGAACTGGCTTTTCTAGGGTTTCTTGAAAAGGGAGGTGACACCAGGGGTTCAGGGGATAGCTGCTTGGAAAGTCAGACTTAGTACAGAGGACAAAAGAGTGCAGAGATGTCCCTCCATTTCCTTTAATGCCTGACATCTAAAAACTCTTCAGTCCCTTGTCTGGAACCCCAGGGGCACGGAGGGACTGCAGCATGTAATCAGTGGCCTAGCACAGCGACATAAAAAGTAAGATCGGCTTCTTAAAGGCTCCTCCAATCCAAAGGAGAAGCGAGGGCCGAGCTGCTTCCCACCACGCTCCCTGACCTCACAGTGAGCCCAGAACAACAGAGGGCTTCAACAACAGAGGCTGTAAAATTCCACACAAGCTGGTGGGCACAGCGTCACACACTTTTCTGGGCAGACAGCTGGGCATGTGGTCCTCAGCGCCCTGGAAACAGCACAGCCGTTGGGCACAGAATGGAAGGGGCCGGACCTGGCCAGGCCAGCGTCCCAGGCTCCTGTGAACGGTGGGAACTGGCTCTGGCGAGGGTGCACTGTCACAGCATTACTCCACTCAGGGCAGCGCTGCAGGACTCAGGGGCGCACACATCTGCAGTGCCAGAGAGGCAAGAGGCAGGCGGCAGGGCAATGCAGAACTGATGGCTGCAGGGTGCTGGTGGAAGGGAGCAGGGCAACTCGGGGGAAACCGAGGCCATGGCACGGGAAAGTCCCTGCCCCACTCTCCACTCCCTACCTCCGCTCCTCACGTGGACATTATCTCCAGTCGTCCCTTCTGGCGCCAGACCCTGGCCCTTCTCTCTCAAGTGAGTTCCAGAGCGCATTCTCTACTGTCTCCCAGAGATCTTGCTCCACGGATGAACAACTTGCTTGTATTTCTGCTTCTCCTTGTCTATGAATTGCTTTCTCCTTAGAAAAATGAGCAGGCTCAAGTCTTTTTCATGTGATCAGAAATACTTTGATTATACAAATGATCCATAAATTCATGGATATGTGCTCAGTAACACGTTTCCAATTATAGGTACAGTCAAGTCTCCCCGAACAGAGTGCCCTCCCCAGCCTTGAGCCTTTACCACTGTTAATCCAGACTTCAGAGTCAGCGTTATTCAGCCTGTGTTCCCTCTGGTGTAGCTGCCCTAGTGTACTCTGTCCTGTGTGGAGAGATTCTGTTTGTCCATGCTGCGATGAGAATGGTCACACCGATGGATCCACGTCAGCATTTTATTCCTGACAGTCTGTACCGCACCCCCAGCAGAAACGCACCATGCTGCGAGCCGGGGCCCTCCGCTCATGGCTGGAGCGCTCAGGGTTTCTCGTCTTGCAGACAGTGCTGGAAAGGACAGTGTTTCTCAGGGCGGTGCCTGGGGGCGAAGCTTCTGCTCTGTCCTCCTAGAAGTTTCTACTTAGCTGGTGCGGCAGATTTCCTTCTTCCTAGTCCCTCACTCCCTCCTGATGTCACCAAATTTTTATTTTGCCAGTTTAATGAGGGAAAGCAGCACCGTGTACTGTAAACTCTTACTTATCTATTAAATACTATTAAATATATTTTCATATCTTAGATTTCATGTGCACATTATGTATTCTTTCATATGTGTATTTTTTCTTCAGAGTTCCTTACATGGCCTTTGATTTACTTTGTAATGGATCAATGGATTATTTTTGTTATTAATTGTGAGGTTATTTCTATTATGAATACTGAAATGCTTCATATTTTCTCCCACATAGCAGATTCCTTTTTAAGTTTATCATGGCTTTTGCTGTTCAAAATTTCATCTGGGTGCAATCTAATTTTTATCCTTCATGTTTTTGCATTTTACATCTAATTTAAGTTTCTGTTCTCCAATGTCATAAATGTGTTGTCTCCATTTCCCTCTATTGCTTTACTTTTTATAATTACTCATTTAATTCCTGTTTAAGCTTTGTTAATGAGTTAGAATCAAACGCAGTTTTTGATCAGTGGATAGCTGATTTCTCTGGTACCATTTCTTAAATGATCAATTCACTTGAAATGTTACCTAAATTACAACCAAATTTTCATATCCAGTGGTACATGCATTCATGAATATACTTCTTTCCATGATTCTGGTCACAGACTGACTGGCAGAGAATCTCTCCATCAGGACAACATTGGACCTAACACTGAATTTGATTCAGTTCTTGTCCAATTCGGTTGACAACCAGAATTGTGTAAAGAATTAAGTTTGTGAACTGAGGAATCACTTGTACAATATGTGCGTGTGTGTTTCTGATATACTCATTCTGTCCTATTGATTTATTTGTCCACTAGAGCCAATACCACACTGTTTCAATTATCACAGAGTTATAATATAGTTCAAACTCTGGTAAGATGAGTCTACCCATCTTTGGTTCATCTACAAAACTGTCTTGGCCATTCTTGTGCATTTTCTTTTTGTTGTGAATTTCAAAATCAGTTTTGTCAAGTTCCAATTGCTTCTAATTAATTTAACCACAGAACTCATTTTTGAGAGATTAATGTTCAAAAGAACACACTTCCATGATATATTGGCTCAGTGGCCCCAAGATTTATTTTGTTTGGTCAGCACAATGTTGGTCCATTCATGTTTTTAAAAATGTCTGACACCTATCCGTGAGCCAAAAATAAATACAGAATGTGCAACAGGGTAAGCGTGTGTGGTGGGCTGGCTCCACCTTCCCACGGGCACCTACCGGGTCACACCAAGAGGTGACCCTGTTTCTGTTTACGCAGGCCCTCGGTCCAAGTTCTCTGGTTTCTGAACCCGGCCCATTTCCATCATTTATGCAGCCTGCCTGGATCCTACCCGGCCTTTGTCTCTGAAATCCTGCGCTATTACGACGTCATCTTACGTGGTCTTGTGTGTGTCCAATTCATTCTGTGTCTGCACTGCCATTATAATGATTTTTTGACACAAGTATAACTGATTATTGCTGTGGCTTAAATGATTTGGTGACTTCTGGCTGCTTTTAGGACAAGATCCAATTCTCTTTGCACACCCTAAGGGGCTTTTTTTTATAACCTGGAACAATTTCACGTATTATGTTGCATTATCTCCACATTACTCCTTCTCTAGCTGCTGGGCCTGTGCACAGTTCCCAGCGAGTGTCTGGCAGATCCCTTCCGACCCGAATCTAAGTCCTCCTCTGTAGGGAAGCCCAGTCTCCCCACCGCGCTGACTCACTCTCAGCCTTGGCCAGCTCCATTCTCTCGCTTCACAGTCATTTAATACCTGGATAATTCTGACACCTCTGGCCCTGGTTCCATGTTACCTGCTCTTTAACGCCCCCTCTGAATACAGCACCCCACTTCCTCTCACTCCACCTCTGCACATAAGTGACGGGGGCCTTCTTGTTTACTTGCTGCGGATGGCTGCATCTTTCTTGAGTGAGAAACTGGATGTTAATCAAGCCAGAGTCTCCTAAGACGCGGGCAGGGCGGCTGCAATCTGTGTTCATTCAGTGAAACCCGTGGGAGGGAGAGAAGAGTAGAGAGGAACGGAAGGCTTCATGGATCAATCATCGCCTCCCGACTTGGGATCTTAACTGCACAGAATTGTATTCATTATTTGAAACAACACAGTAAACAGGACCAAACAGCCACACTCTCAGGGAGAGGATGAAATTAACTGTGTCTCGTTTTTTAACAGTTCGTGTGGACACGATCGCGTGGCTGCTTCTCTGACAGAAGAACTATGTAGGGAAATCAAACTTCACCGTTTCCTCTCCGAACCTAACGTTAAGGTTTTTAAGTCTGTCTTGTAATCAATATATTTTTCATTTTCATTTCCAAAATACTAAAGGAGTTTGATGGAAATAAATGATAAAGAAATGTGAATAGTTCTTTTGTTATTAGTTATCCAGCAGTCTGTAAAGTTACATGCAGTGCTCCAGGATGCATGCCAAAGGATGCTCTTTGTCAAAAGACTGACATTCTTCCCATGTCCTGAAGACCAAACAGTTATGCCAGCTGTGGCCCAAACCAAAAAAAGTTATCTCACCAGGAAACCTAAACCCTAAAGTCACATTTATAGAGCATTCTTGAATCCTGATTGGTTCCATTTTGGCACTTTTAGCATCTGTCTAGCAGACATGTGTATATACATATAAAACACAGAATTCCAGTCATGTAACATTGAAGTTTCAAGTTTAAACACACAGGAAACTGAGAAGGTATGGTGTTCCTAATAACTTTAACTTATGTTCTTTGTATACGCTATACGTGGTAAGTGTAGACACTAAAAGTTTAAGCACTGATCTGAAACAGAAAAGAACACGTGTCCACTGCCCACAGTCTTCTCCTGCTTTAAACAGGCTCCTTTATTTTAAAAGAGCCACACGCTGATACAATCTGTTTTCCATACACATCATGAATACAGGAGCGTGGAATCGGCCCGTGTCACTTAAATATTCAGGTGGTTTAAAGCTGAAAATTCACACTGCATTAAAAACATCTCTACACTGCATTGAAATGCTATGACTGTTGAAGACATTTTTTAGACCAGAGAAACTATTTAAAAACATAGAAAGCACTTATTTTCAAATTACAAGAAATATAGAATCCTTTCAGGTGAATGTTCTATTAACAAGAACAACGACAAAAATTCTAAGGGACTTCAAGTCTACTTATTTTACGTTGCCTTGTAAAACTCCTATATTACAGAAATTAGAGAAGACATTCTGTTAGGCTAGACATAAGTACCTGCCTCTCTTGAAAGGCATAATTAGCTTCACAAATAAAACGAAAAAGCTTATTTTGTCCTACCAGTACATAACATATTAAGTTTAGAGTTATACATTAAATAATTTCCCTGTGAGTTGAGGCCAAGCATACATATTTCCACCCGAGGGAAAAAGTTCAGAGCAAATGAAAACAAAACCTAACGATGAAGGCCTTAGGCAGGGGCAGCCCGCCAAGCTCGAGTTTAAAAGCCCAGCGTGGTGTGTGGGTCTTATTTGAATGTGCAAGAAAACACTAGGAATCGCTTAAGTCCTACAGTGGGGTTTGCTCTGGAGTTCTACCGAGTCACTCAGACTTTGGTGACTGCTAGAATAACCAGCAGTCTGCTTTTGGTGGGCCCGACCAGACCATCTCGGACAGAGCACACAGTGAACGATAGCCACAGCCTGCCAGGGGAATCCACGATTGCTTCTAATAACTCATTCTAGTATTAAATAATTCTGTCAAGAAATGGTCCCAATATGTCCAGTAAATCCTTTGTGCTGAAATTTAAGCCAGAAACCTGGCCCCAGTGTGCCCTGAGCACGCAGTCCCCTGACCTAGAGGTTACATCGCACCATAAAGACTCAGACAACAGAACCGATTCTCTCTGCGTCTCCCAGCAATCTCCCAACAGTTATTTAAGAGCACTCGGGCCAAGAAAGTGCTCTATAGAGAAAATATATGTCCTATTCTGTTACACTATTTGGGATATCATCTCATTAATCTGGTTTTCTTTCCTTAAATGTGGCTACAATGTTAAGGCCAGAAAAGCAGTAGATCACAGAACAGCCAGGTCCTCTAGGTTGCCACTGCGCTGGTCAGCAGACAGTCAAACGGACTTTTATTACCTGAGTCACAGAAGATCAAGTCGTGGCTGATCAAACTAATTCCACAGCACCTGATGCAGCGAAGCTCTATGTTGTATGACTCAAAGAGATGAAAAGAAGTGGCTTAAATTTGGCCATGAGGAAAACTGGCCCAGCTGGCCAGACTGGGTTTTCCTGTGAGTTCACATACATCGTGTAAAGTGTGCTGTCAATCTCTTCAATGTGTAGATTGGGGAGAATATTTTATAATGACAGCAGATGAGAGGATGAGGGAGGGACGCGGGTTCGTATCGCACGAGAGAGCAGTTTTAGGGGAGAAATCTAAAGCAGTTCACTCAACACGACTAGGCACGTGGACATAATGAGGTGCTGGCCTGGTGCAAGAATTCTCTCTGGTACCCATGTAGGTGGACATGACCTGAAGGGTTGGCACCAGGCAGGCCCAGGTGCCAGTCTGCATGGGCTTACATTCTGGTGAAACTAATTAGAGCTGGAATGAATACCAGTTCTTAAAGAGTAAAATAAATGTGTTACATGACACTTTCCATGGTGCTAAGTGCCATGCATGGTAAGATGTCAGCCTGGAAGGGTCTCGTGATCAGCAGGCCACGGGGCAGCAGTGCACAGGGCCCCAGCCTGCCATCTTTAGGGTGGAGGAGTGTAGGCCACGGAAGGTCGCACAGCCTGGAAGCACTGTTGTTTGAAATATCACTCAGTCTGAGACAATGGTGTAACAATGACCTCTAATTTCCCCACATGATGGCAGCCTTGATTCTGAGACCGAAAGCTGCTGAACTCCCTGCTCATCCTCCGCATCCTGCTGACAGCTGGCTGTGCTGCTGAGAAAGGAGCCCTCACTGCCAGCCCTCTCGTGGCACCTCCCTGCGAATCAGGACACCCAGCTCTGAATGTGGGTTCTCTGAGACACCTTGCGCCACATAAAAATATGTGAAACGTATTTGAATTCGATACATAAAGGAGGAACATGAGCAAGATTCAACTGCTTGAATGGGAGATCTGGAAGACAAAAATAACAGCTGAAAAAGATTTAAGTCCTTTTCCCCGTCACCTGGGGGGGGGGGGAGTAAGTTGGAAAAGCTAGAGAGACCTTCTTGCGTGCCTTTTAAAACTTGGACAGATCCTTTGCCCCCATGTGCAAATTAGAAAGGAAAATCAGGAGTGGTCATCTGCATCTGAAATAATTAGGAGTGATTTCCTTCAATGATTCTCTTTTCAAAAGCAGAATGATTGCTACAGCCTGAGTTCAAATATTATACATGACAATGACGAACCAAGCTACTTAGAGCTTTGGTTGTGGAACCTAAAGAGCCCTCAGAAACCTCTCCCTCTAGAAGGTCTTCCCTAGAATCAGAAGCCCAGTGCACTCCAGCATTCCTGAGATAAGGTCCTTCAGTGTTTGCTTGAATACTTTCTGTGACAAGGAGCTCACCACCTTGCAAAGCAGCCATTTGCTTATGGTCATGTTTGGCCAGGTGAACTGCTGTACAGACTTTCTGCATCCAGAAACGCAGGCTGCTTGACGGTGACTTTCCCTCAGTGCTGCTGCTCAGGGATTCCAGACTAAATTAATGTTCCTCTAAACCTCTCAACTAAGGAACACATAGTCAAACTCTCCACTAGAATTTTAAGTAATATTTAATATCAGTTTCAAAGTAGTAGCTTAATTAGGTGAATACTGTATTTAAGGCCCATTTTAGGAGTGAGAGATGGCGTCCTCTAAAAATAAAATGTATTAGGAAAACGTTTTTTACATCACAAAAACTACTGCAGCATTTAGTGCTATGAATTCTGAGTGACTTCATATCGTGCGGTTTTTATTTTAAAGGCTGACTTGATTCCTTTTCCAAAACTACTTATCTATTTACTCCTACTTAACACCTGTACAAGCATTAATGTGTGAAATAAAGGGGAAAATACATTTTCCTGAAGTGTTCGCTCAGATATTATGAGAAGGTGCAAAAACAGGCCCCGGGGGGAAAATAAATGAGCAAATCTGAAAGATCTAACAAAGCAAACCAAATCCAGTGTTTCAAAGGTCATTTCTAAAAGCTGCACAAAGCAGCCACTGTGCACAGGAAGCCCCGCCCCCAAGTCACGCTCCTTCCCCCACAGGCTGGTCCCGGAGGACACAGCTCCAGCACCCACGTGGACAGTCACCGCGGGCTCAGCATGGCACGGGCACAGACGGCCCAGCCTCTCTCCAGAAGCCTCCGCTGTGCTGCCTAACCCACCCGTGCCCCGTCCCTGGGGTGGGGAAGCCCTTCCTCACGTCCAAACATCTCCCACTACGTCTCCCACAGGTCTGTTCTGTTTTTTTTTTTTTTTTTTTCCCTTTGAAGATGTCACCATTCATTCCTAGCCAGCTACTTCAAAAATTTAATTATCATAATAAACTTGTGTTGTTCTGCTGCTTGACTAACATCAGTCATGAGGGGGACTTGGGTTTTGTCCTTGTAGGCGATAGGAAGGCGTGCAGTTCCTGGGAGCAGAGCACGCGCGCTCAGAGTCCTGCAGGGCAGGGTGAGGTGTGCCTGTGCTCCTGGTGACACAGGATGGAGCCAGCAGTGCTGGGGTGGCCCAGCTAGGCCAAGGTGGCCGGAGTGGGTCAAGGCTCAGCACATTCAGACTTGTGGAAAGGGCGCCAGAGACGGTGATGTGCATGCTGTTTGCACCTCTCCCTTACACACAGCTTTGTCTTTCTGAGTGAGCCAGACAGGAGCAAGTTATGCCACTCTGCAGGAAGGCACTGGACAGCATGCTCCATGGAGAAAGCTGCCCCTGGCCTCTGCTCAAACAGGTGAGCAGGTCCTTGCTCCATGGGGACACTCAGAGGGGACCAGGACATGGCCTTGCTCTCTCCAGGGTAGCCAGTGCATGGTTATCCTGGGGAGAGAACAGAAACAGCCCCAAGGAGAGCTTGGGGCACATCTGAGGAGAGGAGTTCATGTCTACAGTAACAATTTGTTGGCATGATTATACCCAATCATAATGCCATCCTGAATTATAGCTAAGGAAAAGGGATTCACTCCAAATGCCGAATTTATCGGCTTTCGGGTCTGGCTCACGCATAGAGTTCACTGTGTTACCTTTAGTGAGTCCTCTTCCCCTAGTAACAACAGCAACGTGATTCCTGCACATGCTGTCTTTTGGCTCTGTCTTTGTCTCTTCGGATGAGGTTAGGGTTCTGATACCCTCCCCGAGTCAACCACATGAGGGTGTGGACCTGTAGTCTCAGGAGATAGTCAAGTGCAATGGGACCCTGTTCTATCTGTGGAATGACTGCCTTTTCATTTCACATGCATTGTGCATCTGTCAACATAAAGCACTTTCCAATTACTGCAAGGCCATCAGGCCAGGATCTCTGGTTTAAGAACCTCAGAGTCTGTCTGGTGTGAAGATTATGATGTGACACAACATACAAGTTATGATCCAGGTACAAAGCAAATGTGGAGAAGGCATCCAGTGTGGCTTGTTTCTACTGAGGTGACTACAGGTGTCACTTAGGAAACGTCCTTTGAGCAGGATCTGAGAGGACTTGGAGGACTTATAGACTCAGTATCTGTAACAAGCACCCAGTCTGGTTTCTGTTATTCTTCATGAAGGACTGCAGTGCCTGAAAAAGTGCACAGACTCCTCTCGGTTCAAGGAGACAGAATCCAACAACAGTTGCTTGTCAGCTGGCTGAGCTGTGTGTGTCTTAGTTATTTTTCTCTTGTTGCTGGGACAAAATACCCAACACCCAAAGTAAAGGAAGGAAAGGTTTATTTAGCTCACAGTTTGTAGGGGTTTCAATCTATGACTGGCTGGCTCCAGGGCAGCATGGTACAGTAAAGGGATAACAGCTCTGGAGAGGAAAAGATACCAAAAGCAACAAGAGCAAAAGTGGAGGAACAATTCTCCTTTCTTTCCTGTACTGTACGCGGGCTGCCTGCCCTAGAGCAAGTGTAGCACTTACACCCTGGCATTGGACCATGAATCAATCACAAACTCTAGAAGCCTTGACTACATGAGGTTTTGGGGGGACATCCAGACACCAACCAGAACATTCCTCCCCCCAGACTCAAGCATATTCCTGTATGCAAAGGCATGTAGTCCATCTCTAAGAATTGCCAAAGTTCTAACAGTTTCAGCATCACTGAAAAGTCTAAGTACTAAGTCTCTTTTGAGAGATAAGGCAAACTCTTAGCTGTGAGCCCCTGTACAAATGAAAAGAAAGTTCAATATGTCCAACATTCAATGGCACAAGATAAACATCTTTATTCCAATAGTTACAAACCGGGAGATATAAAGGAATGGGACCAAATTAAGTCCACAATTCAGCAGGGCAAATGTTAAGTCCTGCCGTTCTATGTGTGGCATCTGAGGCAATCTGTGCCGAGTTGTGAGCTCCAAAGGATGGCTCTATTTTACGGTACTTCTGGTGGTAGTAGCTCCCATGGCTTTCCTCTTGGACCCTCTTTGTTCCCTCAGAGGATCCAACTTCCTGACTTCTCCAAACTTCTGAGGTCTCCACTGCACCTTTGACTTCACCCCCACAGCTTCACATGTTGCCCTCTCAGGGGCACACTTCCTGACCTCCCAGGTCTTCTGAAATTTTGGGTAGAAGTATTCCTGAATCCCTAACTCTTGAATTCTGCATGCAGCTATAACTAGAGCCATATGGAGGATGTCAAGGTCTGCTGCCAGGAGGAGCAGAAGCCAGGATTCCCTCTCTCTTGGCTGTAGGAGTCAAGTGCCTCGATCACTGAGCACTCTGAATCTAACTCTGAGGAAAGTTTCTCTATGCTGCCACCATTCTGGAGCATGATGTTCTATGACTTTCTTCTCAAAGCAAAGTCTTTCACTTTTGCAGTTTTGAGGCTGCAAAGAGTAGAGACTTGCTGCTTCTTGTGATACCCTCAGGCCATCTTTTATATTATCCTTTTCTTCTCAGCTCTATCTTTGCAGTCCACAGAGTCACAGGAGCTTCCTTTCTGGCCAAATTCACAACATTTAAAATTGTCCTTTTGGGCTCTTTGCTCTTGATTCTCAATACAAATCTGGCTGAACCACCCCGCAGCAGCCATGAGACAGCTTCAACACTAGACTGCCTTGAAATTTCTTCCGCTAAGGTTAAATAGTCCGCTGCCCTTAATCTCAGTCTGAGGTAAAGTCTCTGGCCACAAGCAAAATGCAGACAAACTTTCTGCTAAGCCATAACACACATTGTTTGGAGTCCTACAGCAAATGCAATTCTTCTTCCCATTGGAAACCTCCCAAGCCTGCTCTTCACCAGCAGGATTTCTATCAGTCTTCTAGTCTTTTGAGCTTCAGAATCTCCCATACAGAACATCCTAAGGTGTTCCATTTGTACTTTTTCAGCCAGTATCTCTGAACCTTTCCAAACTCTTCCCACAAGCCATTTCCAGAGGCTCCTGAGCCACATGGTCAGGTAAAGTCATAGCAACAAACCCACTTCTCTGGCACCAAATTCTGTCTTATTTTTTTTTTCTTGCTGAGACAAAATACCCAACACCCATGGTTAAAGGCAGAAAGGATTATTTAGCTTATAGTTTGTGTAAGTTTCAGTCCATAATCAACTGGCTCCAAGGCAGGGTGGTGTGGCACAGGGGCAACCATTCATAGTGGCAGAAGACAACAAAAGAAACAAGAGAAAAGGGGCAAAATCCAGACTGATGGGGTTAGGGCAGTGCCAGTACAATCACTGGCCTGATCCAGCAATCACTGACTCTTAATCCCAGAATTGTACTACAAATCAGTCACAAACTCTGGAATCCTACTCCCATGACTGCATGAGGCTTTGGGGACACATACAGACATAAACCATAACAGGGTTGTTGTGGTGGTGGTGGCAGTGGTGGTGATGTGAGCGTATGGTCTCTTGCACTTGCAGGGGTCCTGGGGCTGGGGCTAGCAGGGGAAAGAAGACCTGTCCTCTGTCCCAGGCATCAGCTGAGGGCCACACTGAGGTGTCATTCCTGTCTAGTTTGTTCTCCAGGTACTCCCCATCCCTGTGGTTTCCACCTCTGCCTGGACGTCTCAAGCTGGCTCCCTTCAGTGACAGGATGCTGTCTTCTTCCCCACACCCTCCTCTGTCTTTAACAACAGCTAAATAATAGTAATAACAACACCACCAGCATTTGTTGAAAATGTACCATAGGACAGATAGTATAGTTATTTTAGTTAACCTTTATGACCGTCCTATGAAATTTCTAAGTTCTTACATGCAAGTAACAAAACCATTATCTATGTTAATAGCACATTCTTCATTTTAAGCTGCGGTTCTAAAAAATACCTAGACTGAGTAACCAATCTGCAGTTATTTCTCATGGTTCTAGAGGGTGGAAAGTCCAAATCTAGGTCAGGCTTTGGTATCTGGTGAGGTCTCTCTCTGGCTTGCAGGTGGTTGCCATCTAGCTGTATCTCCCAATAGGAGAGAGAAAAAAAGAGAAACTGCTCTCTCTTCCTCTTGTTCTAAGGGTACAGGTCTGTCTGTGATGAGTTCACTTAATGTGTATGTCATGATTTCATTTAATTCTTAATGATAGTATCTCTAGACACAGTCATATCAGCGGATAGGACTTTGCCATGTGAAATGGCACTGTGAGTAGGTGTGGGTGATAAAATCCAGTCCATAGCAAGGAGAAAAGAAATTAAGTGAAAGGAGAGACAGTAGATCATAAAATCTATGATCGGAGCCAGGCACCAGGCTCAGAGAAAAGGCAGGAGAGGGAGGAAGACAGATGACCAGAACCACACCCCACTTAACCATTTTGAGGACCACTCTGCCAGGAACCCACTGCTGTCACTAGATGCAATCCCTGGAGTTGTCAATCACTGCTGCCCAGAAACCCAAAGCTGCTATTACTGCCACTACCGGCAGCCAAGGTGTGTACCGTCCCTGCTTCTGTCAGCAGCAATTCATTCCAGGGATCTGGTGAATGAAGCCTAGGTCCCAAACCAGTTCCTAGCTGCAAGGGATGCTGGGAAAGCAAGATTCACACTTTTTTTTAAAGCTCCCATATGAAAGGCAGCCTTACCTACTATCAAGATGCATATGCTGTAAAGTACTCTAGTCACAAGAGAAAGATTTAAGTGCTAGGTAGGCTCCCCTTCAAATGACATTGAGTATTTCCATACAGATGGTGAATTACCATTTGGCATACTGATAATTAAAACAAAATTTTCATGAAAATTACCCTTACTATGTGCCATGGACTCTTATACTATCTGTTCTATGTTATATTGCAGTGGCAAGCAGAAACACTGAAACAAAAACCAGGATTTGGAGGCAGATTTATTTAGTATAAAACAGGCACTGAGAGGGAATCAATTATCCCTCAAAATGTCAGGCCCTGTATCTGAGGTGAATACACAGTGCTCAGATGAAGAAATACAAATGGCACATAAATATAAAAAACAATGTTCAACATCATTGGTCATTTGAGAGATGCAAATTAAAACAACACTGAGATTCTATCTCACCCAAGAAAGAATGGCTATCATCAAAAAAAAAGTCATCCAATAACAAATGCTGGCAGGGTTTGGGGGAAAAGGAACCCTTCTCCACTGCTGGTGGGAGTGTAGACTGGTGCAGCCACTATGGAAATCAGTGTGGGGATTCCTAAAAAACTAGGATGAGAGGTCCCATTTGTCTCAGCTATTCCCCTTCTGGGTATTTTTTCAGAAAAATTGAAAACATCACACCACAGTGATATATGTACACCCACATTTATAGCAGTACAATTTGTAATAGCTAAATCTTGGAAACCCCCAAATGCCCATCAACTGAGGAATGGGTAAAAAATATGTGGCATTTGTGTACAATGGAGTGCTACTCAGCTATAAAGAAGATTACGTGGAGGCTTTTATAGGTAAGTTAATGCAATTAGAGACATACTTTTAAGTGAAGTAGGTCATACTTGTATGTGTAAACATCATAGTGTTTCTCTAGTGTAAGAAACTGAAAGAGTACATGAGATCCAAAAGGTAAAATAGATATCATGAAAGGGAAAAGAACTGCTCAAAAGGAAAGAACAACTGGGATGGGGGAGAGGAGAAAAGGAAGGGAAAATATATAGACATACACACAAGATAGCTAAGATGACTGTGCTACTCATTTTATTCGTTCATTGAAAGGAACAGTCAGTGCTTATGTTGTCTGATCACTTTTGCATGCCTATATCTGATAATCTGAGCAACTATTTTGAAGACAATAATATGCAATATAACCATGGCTGATTTCCTATATCTTGTTTTGAGATTCTGTATCAATTTTTTATTATTTTTTAAAATTCTCTTTAAAGATAAAAAAAAAAAAGTTAGGCCCTGAAGGCTTGGGGTGCAGATTTTTATAGGGTTGGTTGCAAAAGGAAAGTACAGAGGCAGAGTACTTGGCTGTGTTTGGTTCTCATGATATGTGTCACAGTGACCAGCCAGTTCTAGGAGACAGACGTAACAGGAACTGTTTCCTTGGCAACTAACAGACTGGCTAGTGGGCACTTCCTGCTACTACATCACTAAAAAGTCATAATCATGAAAAAAATCAATTGATTCTGAACTCTCCCAGATCATGGACAGTAATTTAGGAAACACAGGAATAAATTAAGGTCAGGAGAAATGGAAAACATTTAAGAGGTTACTCCGTTATCACAGGAGTTTTTTGGGGTGGGTACCGGGGATCGACCTTGTACTTGCCAGGCAGGTGCTTATGCCACTGAGCTAAGTCCCAGCCCCTATCATAGAATTTTGGAAAGGTAAGGGATGGAATAGGCAATAAACGTGGGAATAGAACAATGAGGAAAGATACGTGTGTCAAAGAAGAAATGCTGACAGGACTTCCGGAGTATGAAATGTCAGTTGGGAGCCAGGTGTGGGGGCGCATGCCTGTGAGCCCAGCACTGGGGAGGTTGAGGCAAGAGGATCACTGTGAGTTGGAGACCAGCCTGGGCTACCAAGTGAGCTCAAGGCCAGCCTGAACTGCACAGTGAGACCCTGTCTCAAAAAGACAAAAAGAAAAAAAAAGATACATCCGAAATTTTTGGGAACTTCATCATTTTTACTCTCCTTCCCCTTTTTCTTCCCCCCTCCCATCTCCACAAAGCTTACCCCCCTCTTTCCTACTATGCTCCTCATTTTTCCTTTAAATTATTTGCATGTTGAACTTCTCATATAAGATAATTTGTTGGTGCCATTTAACCTTCTGTGCCTGATTTATTTCACTTAGCATTACGGTCTCAAGATCCATCCATTTTCCTACAAATGCCTCAAATTTATTCTTTTTTATGGCCGAGTAGTACTCCACTGTGTATACATAACACATCTTCTTTTATCTGATGGGCATTTATGCTATTTTCATATTTAACTTTTGTGAATTGTGCTGTTATAAATATAGCTATACCTGTATCACTGTAATATGATGACTATAACACTTTTAGGGAGATACCAAAAAAAAAAAAAAAAAAAAAAAGCAGAGCTAGGTCAAATGGAATCTCTACTTTAGTTTTTTGAGGAAGCTCCACACTGATTCCCATAGTGGTTGTACTAGTTTACATTCCTACCAACAATACATATAGAAAGGTTCCTTTTCCCCCACTACCTCACCAGCTATATTTTTGTTTGGTTTTGAGTCCTTGATGACAGCCATTCTTGCTAAAGCACGATGGAACCTCATGATGCTTCGATATGTATGTCTCTAACAGCCAAGGAAGCTGGACTTTTTGCTCTCTCTTGTATTCACTGCCAGGAATAGCTGGCAAGATGTTTTCCTATTGTGTAGGCAGCCTCTTTGCTCTGTTGGCTGTGTCCTTTGCTGTATAGAAGCTTTTTTATTTAGCACACTCCCATTTATTGATTCTTATTATTTCTTAAGCATCTGGGGTTCAGTTCGGAAAGTTCTCAACTACGTCCTCAAGAGTTTCCCATTTTATCTTCCAGTAGGTTCCATGATTCTATTTTTAGGTCTTCTGTCCATTTTGATCTGATTTCAGAACAGGGTGATAGCTGAGTGTCTGGATTCATTCTCCCGCCTGTGGATAATTAGTTTTCCCAGCACCACTCGTTAAAGTGGCCACCCTTTTTTTCCTCTCCATTGTGTATTTTTGGTTCCTTTGTCAAAACTCAGCTGTTGGATGTGCGGGGCTGTGTCTGCAGGCTCGGTTCTAGGCTGCAGGTCGCTGTGTCTATTTTTGTGGCACATGGCTTTTGCTTTAAAAATACTGACTGACCTGGCATGGACCGAGCTGGGCACGTTCGCTGAGAGGAAATCGTGCGGGCGGAATGTTGAAATGTAAGCTGAAACGTGTCACAGAACTGGACACTTGGGAGTGGCTTCACAGAGCTCTGATCAATGTCCACCGACAGAGGGTCTCAGTGGCCACGTCCCCAGGCCAGGGGAATGGGCTGCTCCGTAAGTGCCAGGCAGTTATGGGAGACCCAGGCGTGTACACACCGAGATCGCAGACGACTCAGGGCCAGGAGGGGAAACTGACATCCTGTGTGGGCCATGCAGGAAGAGGCAACGAAGAGGTGGAAGGCAGAACCCAAACCAACAACAGACTGTCACAAGCTCAACAGAAAGTCCTGTAGCCCGCTAGCGATAAACAGACCGAGCGCATCACTCCCGGCGGGGAAGAGATTTCTGATTCTCCAGGATAGCTGCCCAGAACGCCTGAAATCTCTTCCTCTAAAATCTACTTAGACATTCTAGATAAAATATAGTATCTATGGCTTTACATGTTGAGTTGACTTTGTAAGATTATAAGGAAAGGACCTCGGACCAAAACAAAGAGGAAAATGAAAAGCACAGTAAACATGTATGACCTAATAACTGGGGGGCCCAGGCATGTGGGGTGCAGGCAGTGCTGCTCCCAGACACCAGGGGTTTAGGCCAGCAGGAAGTGAGGGGAAACTTGGTTCACTCGCCCGAACCAAGGGTGGGAAACGGAAGCCTTTCTGCAGCATCGGTAACACCCACTTATCTAAAGGTATAAATTTACACTCCCTAATCGCCCTGCAATTCTCAATCATTAAAATGAATGTAAAAGGTGGCTTGAGGGTTATTACAGCCCCGGAGCAGCAGACAGAAGCAAAAATGAGGCTCAGACTGTAGTGACATAACCCTAACCAACACGACAGGATACGGAGAGAGACGGACAAAACTTCACCGAAGATGAGAACACGATCAAAAACAATGACACTGACAAGGTCACGAGCCAGCACAACACCAGCAGATCCAGACTCAGGGGAGAAACCAGAGACGCGTGAAAGACAAAATAACAAAATGGCAAAAACAAGATAGGAAAAAATGACCAAATGGATCTTTTGAAATGAAGACGCAGTCATTAAAAATTTAAAAGCTTGATGCAAGAGTTAAGTGAAAGATTAGAGGTAGTGAGGAAAGACTTGTTCAAGTAAAAGAGATAAAACATTGCAAAGAGCAATAACAAGATAGAAGGTATGTAGGGGCTGAGGATTTAGCTCAGCGGCATAAGCGCCTGCCTTGCAAGCTTGTGGTCGTGAGTTCAATCCCTGGTACTGGTGAAAATACAAAAAAAAAAAAAAAAAAAAAGTAGAAGGTATATTTTAAAAGTCCAGGACATTACTAAATGTGAAGGATAATTTATGTTTATATAAATTACAGAAGTTGGCACTACAAAGAAAGGGAGAAAGTAAACACTCAAAAAAAGAGCTCAGAATTTTCATGGACCCTCAGCTTTAGAAGCACAATGAGTTCTCAGTGGGATAGCTAAAATTAAACCCACGGGGAGACATATCATTGAGAAGCCACAGAACACATACACAAAGGAAAACTCTCCCAAAACAGTGCGAAAAGAGACATTTCCTAAAAAAAGATCAATTAGACTAAAGCAGATTTCTTAAAAGCAAAAACTAAAAGGTGACAGAATGATAACACCATCAGGGTACTGAGAAAACAGAACTGTCACAAATTCAAAGGAAATCGGCATTTTCATAGAGCTCATGCATAACAGAGCCTCTCTGAAAGAGCTACCAGGACAGGCTCAGGGTAGACGAAAGCAGGACCAGAAAGCAGACCTAAAAACAGCAATGCTGAGCAAAGACGCCGTACAAACGGGGAAAATCTAAACATACACTGATTTTTTATAGCAAGAACACAAGAACAAGAGAAAAACCAAAACATTTAACATTAAGATAAAATGGGAAAATGACAACTAATCATAGACCAGAATTAATCATAGAGTCCAGGATGTTAATTAGAGATTCTATGAAATCAAGGATTTTTAAAAATCACATTAAAAGGAAAAGAAAATACAAAATTTCCAAATAAGCAGTGTGAAAAACAAGTAAGGAAAAGTTAGTAAACAAAACAGATGATAGGAAACAAGGGGCAAAAACGGAACAGAAAAATCATGATAAATACAAATGTGATAGAAACAACTGACTAAAACTTGGATTGACAGATAAAAATAATCCATACGCCACTTATAAAGAGAGACAAGATACAAGAATATGGGAAATTAGAAAGTTTAAAAAAGAAATATATTTATATATTCTACTTAATGTGAATATTCACACATTCCTTGTGATTATATCTGTTTGTTCATTTACTGGATGTGAGCTAAGTCCCTAAGTGCTCTTGAGTGATATTCTGTACTGTGGGCTTCAGATGAGATAACAACAGACCTGTTGTTTTAAATAAGAATTTAAGATATAAAGAATAGTTTGAGATAAAATCAGTCACTACATGGGATACGAGGAGAGTCTCAGGAAGATATAACAATTGTAAATAGGTCACATAATCTCCAAATATGTAAGACATAAATCAAGAGGATTACAAGTAGAACTACAAGCAGGTCTGGAGAGTTTAACACCCCTCCCTTGGTTCTTGATAGGTTAAACAGAAAAAAAAAATTCATACAGCTATAGCACACTTGAACCACCAAGTCAACAAGCTTATCCAAAGTCTAAATATGGACTCCTACAGAATGTTAATTTGCTATTAATGTCTTTAATTGGTTTCAAATTGTTCCCCTCAGTACCATGCATCAGGTGAAGAGTCTGGTCAAATAACTCTAGACTGTTTAGTCTAGTCTCAATAAATATTTCACTCAAAGATTTAAAATCTAGGCTGGGTTTTTCTCTTTGTTTCAAAACCCCATAAAGCTCTATGATGACTTACGGCTTGAGGTACAAACCTCAACATTCCCACTGTGTTCCACTTTGAGTTTGGTGTGGGGTGGAGATCACCAAGTTAAACCCGAAGAAAACTTCATGGGAGTAGTCCAGAGGGAACCAAATCAAACGAACCAACAATTTTGCACAAATTCCCGAGAGCCAAAACCACTGAATTTCACTCAGCAACGAAGACTCATATTAGATCCCCTCATCAACTTGAGCCAAATTTTCCTACACTCAGACACTGTAGTTTGTCAGGGCACTGCTGTTTGAAAGATGGGCAAAAGGCTAGGTTCTAAAAGCATTAACTTCAAAACTGCAAGTGTCTCTAACATCCCGGAGTCTACAAGAGGACGTGTTGGAGCCTTTGCCAGGAGATAAATACTGAAGAAATTCACCGTGCGAGGTCCTGGTACCCTCTGCCAGACAGACACATTTCCTTCTAGACATTCAGCATTTGTGTACTGATGTTTAACAAACAAATGCGAGCAGCATTCTAACAGGAAAAACGAACAGCAAAGCATGTGTCGATGAGTCTAATAGGCTAAATTTATAACTGACATCTCTGTAAAGGCAGGATTGGTCCGGATCTCATTTTCCATATGCAATTACAGTTCTACTGTTAGAAAAAACATAAGAAGAAAGGGAGCCGTTATTAATTGGTACATACAGTACCTCACTGTGTGGAAAGTGGGACTGTGTGTATTGCTGTGTAAGTTTACATTTGCAAAGTTATGATGTCTGTGTCCCTTTTTAAACAGCCCTGTTTACCTTTATCATTTTTAAGGGGAACATTAAGGAAGTATCATCTTCCCTGATACTTCCCCTACTCAGGGGTGGGCTACTTTACCATGGCAACAGCGGAGCAGAGGCCAGGACAATGGGGGGAAAGGTGACCCGAGAGGAATCTGTCAAACAAGCTTTTAGGTCATCTGGCTTTTTCTCAAAACCCTTAAGGAGTTCTACACGTGTCACTCCACCTCCTGGAATACATCCAGGCTGCTTGTATTTCTGAATCGGAGATCAGTCTTACAATCAAAGCTCAACACCGCATGGTAGAGTTTCTTTTCTTACAGGGAAGCTATTACTAACAATTATCTTCTCCTAGCAAACCCCTGGCTTCTCAGGAGCAGACAGAGCATTTGTCAGTAATTCCCATGCACCTATGGTAGGGCCGGCTTTCCGTGAGTAGCACAGACTTGGTTAGAGGTCAAGCTTCAAACAGTCTCAAGTCTGGATAAGCAGGACAACACCAATGCAGAATGCACTGAAGCACAGAAAAAAAGCACAGAAAGGAAAGAAGTCCATTTTTCTTCATGCCTGGACTGTGTTCCCTGGTGGAGGCGGAAAAGATGGGCCTATCAATGAAGACCTCAGTGTAAGAATCGAAAGATTGTGCAATGTGACATCGGCAGGGAACGGCAGATTCACCACCCTCTGCTTTGACAGCTTGCAAGACTGAGGCAGGTGACGATTAAGCCAGCAGCTTTGCCAACAAGCACCGGCTAAGGTGGCTTGAGTGATCTAGTCGGTGACAGGCTAAGGCACGGACAGGCATGATTATTAAATGCTAGGATCTACTTAAACTCTTAGGTTCCTGGCACCAAATTAAGTAGGAGGGAGAATGCAGGGAGATTACATGTGGGAAAATGCAAAAGTGAGTAAAACGTATTATTTGTCCTTTGTTCAGTCACAGACACAGTTCATACAATAGGAGGGCCATGTACCAAGCATTATGGGTAGAAGATAAAGGTTAAAAATTCTTGTGTCTGAGAGAACAAGGAAAAATTCTGAATATATAACTTCAAAAAATAACTCAAGGCATGTTTACAGTGTAACGTCTGAATCATCAAAAGAGAAACTTAATGGTCTGATTTGAACACAATTGTTACTACCGTGAGAGAAAATTTTCATAATAAAATAAAATGTTTCACGTTTTGGAAGGATGCCCAATTAAAATCGAAACAGAACAAACTAACAAGAAACCCTCGCTGCTGTGATCACAAAAATGTTCAGCACCAAACAGCTCGTAAGAGGAACTGTATTCTGTTTGACCTGTCTCACCCTCAGACTCCTGTTCATTCTCATACATAAAAACAGCAGTACCCAGCGGGGTACTTGTTTACGCCACAGAAAGATCAGCTGAATTTTAAGAAAAAAAAAAAAAAAAAAAAGAACTTGAGAATGTTTTCTTGTCTTTGAATGCTAATTCAGTTTTTCCCTCTTCTCCAAACAACCCTTCTTTTAATACTCAAGTCAGTAGGAAGCAAACAAAAATCCCAAAGTCAATATTTTGCATATAAAACACCAGGGAATCAGAGAAGGGCGGGAGGGATTTCGCTAGGTCTCAGCCCCATTTCCAAGTCAGGGCTCTTGGCCTCCCAGTTCCACGGGGAAACGGACAACTGGTCGCCTCACCCTCAGTTTCTGTGGACCGGAAATGTCAGTCCTGGTGCCGTGATGAATTCCACCAGCACAAAGCCAACGGCAGGCCCCGTGGAACGCACTATCATGGGATTGTTAGCCGTGCTGGTGTTATGTACAGATTCAAGGGAAGGAGCATCTTGAGGAAGGGCGACTGTCAGAAGAGCTACCAGGCCACGGTGGAGAGTTGGGAAAACATGCTCGTGGCGGTGTAATATGAAGTGTGCCAAGGGGCTCAGTCACAGATCACTGTGATGGCTTGCTCTGCAGGAGGCCCTGGGGTGCTGCTGTGGGGTAGTGAGAGCCAGAGAGGAAGGAAAAGCAGCCTGAGTTCCACTCAGAGAGACAGACAAGAGGAAGGAAAGATCAGAAAACGTGAGCATCACAGAGAATGGAAAAGGGTGAGGGTCCTGAGGTGAGGAGCTGCTAATCACCTTAGCCTGGTCAGGCAGAGGCGGCCCCCTGGAGGAGGAGGTGTCATTTAAGCCAAGATCTGAGTGACAGGGACAGGTAAGAGGCTCTCACCCTCCTCATCTCCTTGGCTAGGACGGGAAGGGAAACCGCTGGGCCTGGGGCTGGGGCGAGGGAGAGGTGAGTCTGAGGGCCAGCTGGAGGCCACAGTATTTAGGGTTTTATAGGCAATATAAAAGAGCCTGGGTTTTATTTATTTAAGTCTGACAACGAGGCTCTGTGGCACTTCAAAGACAAGGAAAGACTGGACCTGACGGGTATTTTTAAAAGCTGGGCTTTGCCTGCTGAACCCTTGGCAGGACAGCCGCAGTGAAGGGGAGAAGTAGGCAATGACGTGGGAGTGCGCCCGAATCCAGCTGGGTAGGCAGGGAAAGTGACCAGGCTGGGATGGCTGCAGTCATGAATTCAGATAAGGACGTCCGAGGGAAGGCGGGTCTAAGCAGGGGTGCCGAGGGCTCCTTGGAACACGCTATCTTCTGGAGCCCCGTCAGCACCCAAGTGGAGATACTGAGCGTGGAAACAGGTGCGGTCTGGAGTTCCAGGGAAGAGATGGGACCTTATATTGAAGGCCATGGGACTGAGATTGCAGAGGGATGGAGAGAGCTGTGAGTGCTCCAGGTTCATGGAGAAGAGGACAGGCAGGGAAGACAGAGGAACGGGGCCAGCATGAGAAACATGAGAGTCTTTTCTGGCTCTCAGGAAGCAGACAGATACATTTAGATGTGCAAGAGAGAGAGAGGAGGAGGGGGCAGGGCCGGGGTGAAGGGAGCCTCAGCTCCGATGCAGGTCTGCAGGTCGCAGTGCAGCTAGGAACGAAGGAGCCCAGTAAGTCCCTCCCTCCCTCCGCTGGGCTGCGAACACCGTGGCACCCTCATGGTTATCCTGAAACAGAGGAGCTGCGTGAACCATAAACACAACAGCGCCCTAAGGATTATCCAGGCTTCAACTTTGGAGGATTGCGGACCTCAGTGAGAGAGGACTGTCTTCAGATCTGGGGTGTCTGAGCTTGTAAAGACGGGAAGGCTGAGTTATGGAGTCTCTTTTCTTCCCCTTCCTGCTCAGTCCCGTTTTCCGTCCACCCATCTCCCTGTTCCTGCTGCCATTCCGAGATCTTCGATGAACGTAGCTATTGACTGCACCCTGGCAGCTCTTTGCTTGTACCCCAGAACCTGGACTCGTTTGGGTCCATTCGGCTGTTACAGAGGATTGGACAGGAAAAGCCTCAGAACCCGGCTCAGTCCTAAGACAGACTCAGCTAACCGAGGGGCAGTTCCAATCCAGCCCTGCCCATTGGTGGCAGAACCCCGGGGAGGGACAGCGCAGCCCAGTTCCTGTGCTCGCACCATGCTCGGTCTTCTTCTAGAAATGGCCACAGAAGGCTGTGCTCCCGCCGGGTCGGACCTCAGAATGCAGCTGAAGACCCCGGGGGGCTTCTGTCTGCAGCAAGGCAGCCTCGGTGGGACACGTCCGTCACCTCCACAGCGTTAGTGTGTCCAGGAGGAGGAAGAAACCTGCCTTGTCTTTGTAAAGATCCAGTGAGGCAGTCACAGACAGGTGACCGCTGTCTTTGACAACATGGAGGTCATTCGTGACCTTGGTGAGAAGGTGGGCAGTGAGGACTAAAGCCCCTACACAGGATGAAAAGCAGTTGCTTTTCTGGAAGAAAGCACAAAAGTGGAAAAAAGGACAGGTGCTCAAAGGCATGTGACTCAATAAAGGATTCTGTTATATTTTACGATAGGAGCTAGAGGAATCCATTGACGAGGATGATTCTATTGCTTTGGAAAATTCAGTGGGAAGGAAACTGAGAGTGCAGTGTATTGGAGAAGGCGAGAAAGCCTTAGGAAATCGGGGAGCACGGCCTTTGTTGGAGACGGAGCGCTCTGACCAGCAGCCAGTGCAACGGGAAGGGAGCAGAGGGACCAGGTGCAGACGCAGGTGGCCCGGATTGGTGCTAACAGGAGGCAGCGCTTGTCTGAAGGGTCTCTTCACCCAAGGACATGTGTGGCAGATGAGGGGAGGCAGGGAAGGCCATGCGGAAAGCTGGAGAAGGGTTGCAGTGGGAAACAGTCACCTCTGGAGTGAGAAAGTGAGCGTACATATTTAACTACCTGGCGATCCCACATGGCCATCTGAGATACGTGGGCATGGATTTATACTGAGCTCGAGCCTGCTGAGCACAGTCTCCCCCTAGAGATACTCAGTGCTCCCTTTGGAGGTATGGAGGAGGCCGATGATCAGGTTTAAGCAGAGGAGGAGTTCTGCTGACAGACGTAGGAGATTAGCAGGCTGTCTTGACCATGGAGCTCGCCCTGGGAGGAGCCCAGCAGCTGCAAACAGACCAAACTAATAGTGGCTATGGTGGCTCAATGGTTAGAGCTCTTTCAGTTTCTTCAAAATCAAGAGAAACGTCTCCTAGTTTTCTCTTGGGTTGGGGCAGTCGTTGTATTTACTCTTCATTTGCTGCAAATTAAACTCATGGATATTGAAGTTTTAATGAAGGCAAAGCAAAAATCTGCTGCATAGGTCTATTTCTGTTTTAATTGATTTTTAAGGACTAGTTTTTGAAATTCTGTTCTTTTATAATGACGGCTAGATTATAAAATGTCTCTGTACTTAAACATCCCTTCATATTTGGATGACAGATGAAAGAGCCTTTTGATGAAAATAAAACAAAATGGCTCAACAAGACATCTTTACTCTTAAATCTTTGCCAGGACAATGGAATAAATCACATTTTGTAAGGGGCTTAGCTAAATAGATCTGTCTGGATCTCAAAAGCCATTAAATGTAATTATTTTTAAACAAAAGACACCACCACATTGATTCTTTTTTTTTTTTTTAAAGCAAGCCTTTGAAAATGAACTTTAAATTATTTTCTCTGCTTGCAAAAAGACACTGGATGGGGAAACAAATGTTAAGTGCACAAATCAGATGGTAAAACAGAAAGCTTTTAATAAGCAGCTTTCTCTTATGGTCTTAAACTAGAGATGACTTCAGAATAAATCTTAAAACTCAGCAAGATAAGTTGTTTGAGAAAACAGAAATGATTTCTTGGGCTCACAGATCTGAATTTCTGGTCAGACACCCTAGTTTGGCAGCTGTCGCCCACAGTAACACCAAATGGGGCTCCAGACAGTGAGGATGAACTGCAGAGAAACCCTGGCCTCCTCCCATAGCCGCCCACTTCAGGAAAAATGACTGGGAAGCAAATTTATCAAGCACAGGATCTTCACTACGGAACCACCACCCCAAATCCAAGCCATAAACAACCCCACACGCAAAGGCACTATCTTTAACCAAAACACCTGAGTTACAAATGTACGTTTTACTTGTTTGAGCTCCTAACAAAAAATCAGCTGCAGTTTTAAAGTCCATGTATGTGCCCGTGGCCAGCGCCACATTAAGATCCCCCAAGAAGTAGGATGGGCTGTCTCTTTATTTGCAGTATTTTAGTATGAAGAAATGAAGCTATACTTTAGGAAACTGCTGTGTTGGAAAAAATCTCAGCTGCCAAAGAAGTCATCCAGAAGCATCCAGAACCAAGGATTGCTGGGATCCAGGATCAACACCCTGCAGCTGTGCTCCACGGGCACCCCACACATGGCCCCAAAGGATGGAAAATGTGACAGGTTACACCGTGGGTGAACCTAGAGGACAATGAACAATAAAGAATCAGGGGTCAGTGTGGGAGCTGGGAGGAAGAGGACTCAGCCCCCAGGGGGAGCCGACAATCAGCGAAATGATGACCATGTTACTTCTGCGAATGAATGGACAGGACCAGAATGATGTAAAAACTAGGCCATTGTGAGAAATGAATACTACCTCTATTCCTGTGCGGAAGACAAAGGAGAAACAAAATTCGAGCCTTGGAGAGTTCAGAAAGTACTTAGAGCAAAGAATCGTTCTCTAATAGGGCTGAGGGTAATAAGTAAAAATTAAACACCTTATTCCTTAACATCAAAGAATATCATTTTTCTTTGTTTTCTGGGTAGTAGAAAGAAAATCAACATCTTTTTGAAGTATGCAGATGAAAGTACTAGGTGAAGAAGGATAATAATTTGGCTGATCAACTCTTATCTGTCATTGACATGATTAATTTTAATATAGCTTCTGAGTGTGAAGATTCCCCAAACAATGATAAAATCGTATTATCATACCAGGGTACGGCAGGACGGTTGCAATGATGCAGCCTGGCGCCAGCTTTCTGGGCCTGAATCCTGGCTGACACATAGCAGCTGGCAGCTTCTGCAGACCGTGCAGGTCGCTTGCTTGCCTTTCCCTTCCTTTCTCTCAGGAAGAGGACAGTATTTCTAATCGACAGGATTGAAATAGTTACTTCATGTACAGCACTGTTTCAACAAAGGTCCCAACAGGAAGTCGATAGGACACTGCATCACAGAGGGCCTTTTACAAAGGTGGAGCAGCGCACGGGGACTGCACGCCACAGTGCTGAAATCTGGGGCTAGCGGCAGTGGACTGTTGTCCACTAGCAGGTAAAAAAGGGGAGAAGAGGTTCCTCAAACTCGGGAGAGAAAGTTATAGAGAGCAGGCTGCTTTCAGAAGGCAACTGGTGTCCAGTCTGAAGAAAATAGACAACTGAAGGGAGCTCGCAGGAGAAGGCCACCGTCCTCTCTGGTCACTGCTTACGTTCTCCACTGGCTGAGTCCTCTGGAAGCCAGGGGCCGGGGGCTGGGTCATGGCCCACACACAATACCGTGAGGACAGATGGGAAGAAACCCAGCTCTAGTGCTTGTTCAAACCATCTGAGGGGTTAAGCGAGTTAACTTGGACACCACTTCGAGTTCCAGCACAGGGATCGGTAGTTGTAAAGCTGGACTTGGCTAGACAGACTTCCGATGGATATAACCCGTTTTCACTTTGCTGGATTCAGAGCAGGGACCAGGAACGCATTATTTATTCAATTTATTAGGGCCCAGCAGAAAATGATGAGGACATAAGCTTTACAGGAACCGGTGGTAGCCTCCCATAGCCTTCCCAGGGAGCTGCTACCGTAGTCTGCATCCAAGCCAAGCCCATAGGACAGGTGTCATGAGGCACAGCTCTGAACCAGTCCCCAGAGCTCTGGCTCCCACAGCAAAATGCAGGCAGGAGCCTGCAGAGGATGTGGAGGACTGGACACAATCTGTCTTTTCCTTTGCTGTGAGCAACGGTCATACGATTCTGAATTATAGTCACTGAAAACAATGCTTCAATATAGCACCCTGGAGCTTAGAAATGTAAAGTAAAATATGGCAATATATTAGTTAATTTTTAAATGCAACATACAAGAATTAAATGTTAGGTCAGGGAATGCTCCTGTCATCTAGTTTAGTGATAACACATTTCCATGTACGTTTGGTTCAAAAGCCAAACCTAATGCTAGGTGCGATTTAAGATCGTATTAATAAACCACATTTTAATTAATTAATTAAAAGTATAAGAAAGTGTGTGTCATTTGTTAAGTGGAGAAAAATCAAAGTGTTTCTTGGTATTCATAATTTGAATATCATTAAATTTGTATTAGGATAAACTTTATAATGTGACACTGACTAATATAGTGATAAAAGCTAAAGATAATGCTCTCGTTTCATCTGTACGAGAAATGATTGTGGAATTTAAAACATCTCCGAGGCAGATTTCGATAGTGTTTTACAGTGAAAGCGTGAGTGAAGCTGGGGGGTGATAGGCGGGATGGCAGCACGGGTGTGCACGCTCCTGGAGACACAGGCGGGGACAGTTCTGGGAACCTGGCACGCGTGGGGCTCGCCTTTCATTCTGCGGAGGACAGGAAGTTGTGGGAAAGTTTCTGCTGGGAAGAAATAAACCTGGTTCAACAGCTCAGAATAATGGAACGGGCAGTGCAGAGCGGCCTGGGGTGGGCCAGCCTAGCACAGGAGGTCAGTGTGGTGGAGGAGCTGCATGAGGGCGGTGTGGGAATGGACAGAAAGGACAGGGGAGGGCAGGGAGGGGAGGCTGTCACGGAGGAGGGTGGCAGACAGCCTGTCAAGGCCAGCAGCAGCAGGAGTCAGAGTCCTTGCCTAGCATCAGGCGTAAGCACTGCTGGCCACCACTGGGACTGAACTTCTGTGCCGGGCTCAGAAGCCAGCAAGGGGATTGCCTCTGCAGTTCCAGCCATAGATGGCAATGTGAGCTTCGGTGAGGGAAACACACACACACACACACACACACACAGGAGAGCTCCGGGGACAAGGGTCAGGAGTGGAGTTCAATTTAGGTTTCAATTTCAGATAAACGACCAATACGTTTCCTAACCTAAGACCTAAGCAACATGAGCGATGTATTTACACTAAAAATCCATTCGTTGTTTATCTGAAATGCAGATTTAACTGGTGCCCCGTGTTTTCATTGACAATCTGGCAGCCTTAGCTGCAAGTGAGTTAAGACAGGCATTCCTGGAAGAGGTAAACTGAGCGGGAGAGAAATGCTTAGTGACGGAGGCTGCGGACACTTTGGAGAGAAGAGGAAAGGGAGAGGGCTAAGAGGAAAACACAGCCGCTCGCAGCAAGACAGCAAGCAGGCGAGGGCTTCCTTCCGATCACCTTTCCTGAAGAAGTCAGGTCTGAAAGCCTCAGCGTGGAAGGAAATGGAGGCTGGGCAAGCGAGTATGGAAAACCTGCTCTTCGCTTCTGTAAAGGCTGCCCTCTGAGCTAGGTGGACGCCTCTGAAGTTCCTTCCAGCCCGAGGCTCCTGGGAGCTGCCTTCTCCTGTACGAACGCTTTGGTGCTTCTGGCTACCTAATGTTATACATCACTACAACTTCCAAGTCTGACCACAGAACTGAGCACGTTACTGTAGCTCCATGAGAAACCACCTTATAAAAGACAGGTTGGCAGAAATTCCATTAATAAGAAAGAAAACGACTATTTACAAGTATTGGGAGAAAACATTTATGTTAGCAAAATGCTTTGAGAGAACAGTTGTTTGAAGCCATGAGATGGGACAAAGAGATGTGACAAGGTTTAAAACATGCCACTTGGAGGGGAAAATAACTCCTTATCCACACAGGCACCTCATCCCCAAGGCACTCGGACCCTGGCCCTTGCGGGGCTAATCTAGTCCCTGGAGGACCCCGACAGAAGTGAAATATGAATTGTCACTGCTTGCAGTCACCGTGGAACGCTGTGGCCAATTTAATAGGGTGCAGGCTGAACTTTTATTAAATAAATCAAGTCGTGAGGCTAAACTAGGTTAGGTAACAATACCAATTTGGTAGCTACAGCTCCACATAAAAACGTCAATCCCTCCAGTGATCTCCCTGGTTGGAAAGAAAAGCGGTAAATTATGGTTCTCAGAACGCCTCAACTTGGTACCAGATGGAGGAGACCTGTTCCGCCACCCCGTAATTCTCACTCTCTCCGCTATTTTTAGTAGCGCAAAAGACAAGGTCTAAGGTAAAGCTGAACAAAATGAGTACCTTTGTGCTTAAACCACTCAGCTCTCCCCAGAGCAATGGCTCCCATTCTTTCTTTACCACCGTGTCCATATGGAAACACGGCAGTCAGAGCTACTTTACGAGCCCTGTAGCAGATCATTCACAATTGTGCTCAAGAAGAATCTTATTAAGCAGGCTTTTCATGCACTCACTTTATCCTCTACTCTTAATCCCAGAGAGGCCAATACCTGCGGGTAAATTGGCAAGAAACATTTTCAATATGCTAAAATTGTGATTCATGGCGTATGGCGAGGCCTTAAACATATCTGAACATGTTTACAGCTCCAGTAGAATAATGTTGTGGTTTTATGTGGCTCCCAAGGAGGAAGGATGATTATATTACTGAGGTATTTCTGAACCTCGGCTCATTACTCATTTTGCCCTGTAAATGCTAAGGGACATAGAGGTACCATATATACACTTTAACAGGCCTACTCGAGACTAATAACTATACAACGCTAGTGTGCTCCTACTGATCTTCAAAGGGTCTGCAACACGGGAAATGGAAAAGAAGAGCTGTACTTCATATTTTTTTCCATGAAAGAAGAGTATACTGTACTTCATATGTTAAATCTCACTTTTAACAGTGACACGGTAATGTACCAGCTCGTTAGAACAGAAATGAGGTTCCTCATAACATCAGAGGGATAACTCCTGCAGACACCTCCACCTCTACATGCACGTAGGGAAGAGTCGGTCACTTAGGTGGTGATGGCGGGGTGCACAGGGAAGCAGTGGTCACGCATGGCCTTGCTGCCCAGCCCACCATGTATATGTGGCAGGGGCCATCAGGACTATGAGGAATCAGGACTACTGTAAAGTCTCTGGGACATGTTTTACGGCACGAGGCCTAGAGAAGGAGAAAGAAAGCTGCCAAGGGCGCCAAGCTAGTACGATTCTAGGATGCTGACCTCCAGGTTCCTTCTTGTGAGAAGATATCATTGTCTTAAATATTTATGCTACTCACAGATGAACCTCCCTGATGTGATCAGAATATATAAAATACACATACAAGAAAAATGTCTAAGTGCTTAAAGCCTAACACATAGTAGCAACCTAGTACATGGAATTTAGCATGATGCAACTACAATCAACCCAAAATACATTAACAGCAAACCTCCCATGGTTGAGTAGATGTATGAATTTCAGATGCCTCAGAAGGATACAGCCAAAATGTGAACAAAGCTTGTTTTTGTCCTTTATTTTCGCTAATCGCCTCTAAAAGTGTTCAACTGAGTCATTTTTTAATTGATGTGGTCTCCTTTACTTTGCCTGTTAATCCAACACAGAGCTTTTCCATCCAGCTTGTTTTCTGAGCCCCTTCTGCGATCATCAGCTTCCTGTACTCTGGTGAAACTGTCCTTGTCTCCAGTGGTGCAGGTTGGGGGTGAATCCGATTAGAGAGGCCCAGGGCATCAGAGTCATTCATCCCCTGGCACCATGACTGGTTAGGAGAGGGTAAGTGTTACGGCTTTATCTAGATGTCCCCCAAGGCCTCATGCACTCATAGGTGAGGCTTTTCAGAACTGGCTGTGGTGCTGGGATTAAGGCTGCTCCTCCCTGAGTGTGGATGGCACTGCACAAAGGGCAGGTAGCGTGGATGAAATACAAAGGTAGGCTTGCTGCTTCCTGCTCTTCTTCCTGTTGGCCATGAACCATTTCCCCTCTGTGACGCTGCTCTGCCACGTCGCCCTGCTTTGGAGCTAGCCGACGATGGACTGACACCTCTAGGACTGTGAGCTGACCAAATCTTTCCTTCCGTGCCTTGTGGATGTTGGGTATTTTGTCTCTCAGCAATGACCAAAGGAATTAAAACAGCAAGTGACTCCAGAGTGCCTGCACCGACTGTCTACTGTGGCTAGCAGGACTGTGATGTCCTGTTTTGAGAGTCACAGTACTAGAGCCATCAGCCTCATGGAGGAAACAGAAATTGAAATAAACACATTGGTAGATTTTCTAGCCAAGTAAAATGTAAGTTTTTTTTGACAGGTAATTTTTCTGTGTGACCTGGAAAGCTCACTGGAACAAGGATAGCAACAGGCTGGGCCACGGTGGAATTGAAGCCTTGTTAGCATGTCTCAGTATTTTCTCAGTACTCCAAAATTCTGATTAACACGGTATTACTTGCTTCATGTGAGTATCACATAGAAACTAGGAAATCTTTGGAGCCAGTCTTTCACTGAGGGTAGGTAGGAGATTACTGTCATGGCTTTCATCCTTCTAATTATTTTTAAAGACTCCAATCAAGTTTTTATATCATACCCATGCTTTAAAAATAGCATTGGCATGCTACTTAAACAATTCCTTACTCTCGTGGCTCCTTGCAAAATCCAGATTATGTAAATACTCTCTCTACCAGACAGAAACAGCAGGACAGCCATCAAAATATGATTTCCTCTATTAAAGAAATAATTCTGTGTCTCTGAATTATCATGTAATAAGTCTATTTTTTTTAAAAAAAGAATGATTCCTAGTTGCAACAATAACTCTTGACTTTTGTCTTAGAAAATCTGGTGTGCTCAAGAAAAAGTAAACTTAAATGGGAGAAAAGACAATATTGATTGTGAAACATTCTACTGCTTGAAAGTGAACACAAGTTAGCAGTGTACACCAGAGAATGAAACTTGATAAACTCATTAGATTAAATCATTAAACTTGATTTACACAACTACCATTTTGCTTTTGGATATACAATATTAGAGCCATGCATGAAGGATATTTAATTTATGAAAGAGAATATTCCCTAACACAATTAGGTAAAATGTAAACATAATGTACTTCTGTTATTGTTGGTGACTGAGGCAAAACAGACTCTCATAAGAGATAAATATTTTTAATAAGCAAATAAAGAATTAAGCCAGGAAGGTTTTTCTTTTTTTTTATTTCAATGGTCTTAGCTTTTATAAAAGTTTTTAGCATCCTGAAAGCTTTTTATGCCTCCTAATATGCTACAATTATATCAATGACAATATTTAATTAGCATGCATTGAGCACATGGCTCTGTGATGGGAATTTGCATTAATTAAAATAGATGGAAACCCAAAAGCATTAGCTAAAAACAATTTGAAGAATCAAAAATATAATTTGCCTATTGTACAACAAGGGAAAGCACCTTGCAGTTATGTGAATAATTCGGGCTCGTATAGAAGTGCATGTTTATCTAATGGTTTCAGACTTCATCCATTCCACAGATAGTCACTGGGTGTCCACTGCTGGTGACGTTAATGCAGGTGCTCAGAAATCAGCAGTGAACAAAGCAAAACAAAACAAAACAGAGCCTTATCTTTGTGAAGCTGACATAATAGTAGAGAAATTGGCACGATATACAATATACAACAGATATAGTATATAAATAGGGCTGGGGATATAGCTCAGTGGCACAGTGTCTGCCTGGCAAGCACGAGGTCCTGAGTTCGATTATAGGTACCAAAAAAAAAAAAAAAAAAAAAAAGTCTGTCAAGCCTCAGGAGGTGATAAACAGACAGGAAAGGTGTAGAATGGGGTGGGGGGGGGATTGAGAGCACCGAGCTGGTGGGGGACAGCGATGCACTGCAGATTTAACCAGTTCGGTCAGTGGGAAGAAGATGTTTGAGCCAAGATTTGAAAGAGGGGACAGTGAGCCATGTGGATATTAGGGGTGATACCTTCCAGGTGGTGAAAACATCCAAAGCAAAACCTTGAAGCCAGAGGGTTCTGGGATGTTAAAATCTGAGGCAAAATAAGCAAAGGGAAACTACTGGGCACCGGCTTGAAAGTCAGCTCCACTTTGTTTGCGAGAGACAAACAGATCCTGGAAAACCTTGGCAGCGCTGGCCACATGTTCATGGAGCCTACAACTCAGTGAGAATGCCAGGTTCCTGGTTCAAACCGCAGGGAAAAACACCCTCTATCCCTTGAAAAATATTTTAGGGTGTTCTTAAGAGTAACAGTAATATGTGAGTACGATAAGACTTCTATATTGCAAAGATACATATTGCTGTTATAATTTTATATAATACAAAAACAGCAATACTTTATTAGCACATCTTCGCTGATCATATAGATGTCCCGGCCTACTTTTCTACGTAGTCATTCAAGAGATCATCAAGATGTGTATTTTCCACCACTTCGTTTTCAGTCCAAATAACTGAAGGTGAAGTCAGTCCCTGCCGACAAATACAAGATCACACGTCATGTAGGTAATTTTCCATTTTGAGAGAGTGCTTCCTGTCGAGTGACTAGGGGACTTGTTAAGATGATTTTGTAGGCTGCGTGTGACAACACTGAGCTAAATTTCTGAGAAATTACTTCAAAATACAAATTTCAGTATATTTGAGCTGATGGTTCTTGTTAAGCAATTTCCTTTCCTATTTTTTCTACATAAATGGAGACCCGCCGGAGCGCTGTGGGTACAGAAGTAACCTTACAGCCCAACCTGTGCACCTCACACTGGAGAACAAGGTTCAACGATCTCGTTTGAGTCAGCTGTTGGGTTTGATTTACACGGATATCATTTTGCTTTGGATACACAGTAAGAATTCAAACAGTAGTACCTAAATCTGTATTTGGGCCAATATGTGATATAAACGAAGTGCACCCTGTGTATGCAGACCATGCGACCCTGATAGAATTAGATGCCTTTGGTATAATGAATGAAAACTGTGAGCAGGAAGGAAGCTGTTAAGGCTCCTGCGCCTCCCAAAGCCTCCTGTGATCTTAAGTGGGGCCTTCGGAAGGTGAGTGGATTATGGGGCCTTTAGATGACTTGCCGTTAGAAGGCGGGTCCTGGTCAGAAGAGGGGGCTGCTTGTGCCATGGGCATGGCCCAAGAAAGCCGTGTCTCCTTTCCGGCTCCCCCCTTGATTCTCTGCTTCCCCCATGCCAGGCTGTGAGCAGTGTCCCCTCCACCAAGCCTCTCTGCCATGTCGCTGTGCCGACCATGGACTGAAACCTCTTCGAACTGAGCCGAGCCAACCTTTCCATCTTTAAACTGTGGCTGTCGGGTACTGTGCCCCAGAGATGAGGAGAGTCTAAGACAGAGACTGTGGCGCTGTGGAAACAGCGATGGCCTCCAGGCCTCTGGTCATTTAATGCCACCTCCTTGTTTGCCTCTGTCTGTTGGAGACTCCACTGACTCAGCCTGGTCATCCGTTAGAGCCCTCCGTGATCGCTCTGCATGCTTCTGCTCCTCAGCCCGACAGCTTTGTAGCTTCTTCTCCTGCGGCCAGCAGCTCGCTGTGTCCAGATTCTCTGTTCGCTCGCTCCTTTGCCGAGATTGAGTCTACACGTGTCTCTCCCTCCTGCCTGGGATGGGATGCCGTCTAGCCCCTGAGCCACGTCCTCAGCCCCAGGCGCCTTTCTATTCTGCCCTTGAATCACACTGCCTGGGATCTCATCGGCCACTGCTGGGGAGGACAGTGTCACAAGGTCACACGTGATTCTCACTGAAACTACAGGTGAGACATGGCGAGGACCTCACAGGACCCTGGCCCCAAATGTCACCTTCCATACCTTACTAGTATTCAGCTCAGTGTGTCATCACGTCTGAAATGCCGTCAGTCTTGGACTGATCACACTGAACAAGGCCCTTGTTTTTATAATTCCAAGTCCTCTCAGGAAGTTAAGATTTACTTGTGGGTGCTGATATATAATTAGTACTCAGTAAATATTAGTTGAATGAAACCTGAATAAAGTTCGATTTATCTCATCTAATTACTTTCTTCTAAGAATAGTTAACTGGATGGACACATTATATGGACGTCAGCAGGAAATGTCACGGAACACATGGAAAATGGACCGAGCGTGGGCAAGCTCAGGGACCATCAGGGACCGTAGACATCTGGTGCACGGGAATAAAACCTCCAGGGGTGGGGAGGAAAAGGAAAAGTTGTTTTCCATTTCCTTACCCCTCTCTGCCATCAGCCATGCCAACAAAACAAACATCTCTGTTTTGCCTGTTCCTGTGGCGGAAGGAAAGGGTTAACACTGCTGGGTGCTGCTGAAGACAAGCAGGAGGGGGACTAGAAATGTCCCTGATTCAGTGACAGAACAGCGCTGGTTATTTAGCAAGGGCAATTTCAGTGAAATTGAAGGAAGCACATAAATGCTGAGTGTGATAAAACAATTTAAGCATCAAAACACTAGGAAAGGAAGATCTATTCTGGTCTCAGATCCACAGCCTAATTAGTGGGTGACCTTGCAAAAAGCAATTAAATGCTCAAAGCCCTGATTTTCTCAACTAAAAGGAGAAAAACAATACCTATTAGGGCACGGGATTGTTGTGCAAGTTAACTGAGATCATGTATACCCGAAGTGCTCTGAAATTGTCACAGTGTTACAAAAACTGCAATGCATTTTAAGTGTTACCAAATAATAAATAAATCTAATCATGCTTTTAGCAAGAAGTATGCTAAAAATTCTGGACAAAAACCCATGACCAAGCATAAAAGTTAAACCCAAATTTACCACAAATTACAGAAATTCTGCTAAATAAACTCTGCTCCAAGTAGAGGAATTCCAAAAGCAGATACTTAGATCTGTAAGTGACAACGTGCTAGAGAAATTTACCAACGTCTTTGCCCTGATGATCTAAACAACACATTTTAAGTATAGTTGTGTTTCTGCTAGTCAATTATAAATTCACACACTATTTTTTTTTTTTAAAGTCTTGCCAGTTGTAAGAAGTCGGGCTGTATTTGTGTAGGGAGGATTTTCCAGAAGGTCTGACATTCTCTTTGCTTTCTTTGTATATTAAGGTGAGTAACAGTAACTAGAGGTGTCTTTGAATACATCTTCCTAAAATAGAGATATGACATCCCTTTAAAAACTATCAAAGGGAAAAAAATCCATTAAAAAAAAAAGTCATAGCTTGGTAAAATCCTGAGTTGCAATAATCCATTATTAATCTATAATAATGTTATTGGGAGCCAAAAATGTGCAAAAGCTAACGGTTACCAAGCCAATGCTCACCATGCTAATACGTACCATGTGGTATGCATCGCAGCGTGTGGTTTGCACGTATGTTTCATTTACTTGTTGTGGCAAATGAGATAGCTAGAACATGATTTTTCCAATTTAAATATAAAAATGTGAGACACGGGAAGATTAAAAAACTTGTCCAAGGCCATAGCTAATAAGCATATGGCTGGGACCAGAACTGTGCTTGCATGGCTCCAAAGTCCACGGTCCTAATGCGTTAGATCGCTTCCCACAATTCCTATATTTCATTAGACAAAATGTTTACCTTTCTGGAAAATAACGGTATTGCAAAGTCCCTAACTTCACCTGGACGGTTCCTGATTGCCCTGTTACGTTGTAATTGTCCTGTGAAGCTGAATGACCAGCCTCCCAGGCACAGGTTCTGTCCAGCTACGCAGGTCTCAAGTAAGGAAGCCGGCTCTGGCTTGAGGTCAAGATGCTTTATTTCAGGAATGAGTAGAATGCAAGTCGTAAGCCGACCAATAGCAATTTCAGAACTGCGAAGCTGGGCACTGCATGTTTCAGGCCTCTGAGGAGGAGGGTAAATGCTATGGGCATCACCCCGACCTGTAAGCTGCGTGCCTGGGCTGGTGCACTGGACGCACCTGGGGCTGCTGAGGTGGCTTCTCGGGGTCCCGGGTCTGGGTGGGGCCCCGGCGCTGCATCTCTTGTGAGTTCCCAGTCAGGTCTGTCACGCGGTCCCGGGGAACAAACCTGAGAATCGCTGGTAAAGCGATAATGCAGCCACTACCTACTGTCTTGAGCAGGAGTCGCCTTGGCTTATTCTTGCTCCCGCTAGGAGCTCACTCGGGAGGCGGTGGAAGTAGCAAGTGCAAAGGCCCTGAGTTGCTTGGTGTACCTGAAGACTAACCATAGGAATGAGAGGAATGTCTTACTGTTTTTCAAGAATAAGCAGGGCTGAGGGTGTAGCTCAGTGGCAGAGCATTTGCCTAGTATGCAGGAGTCCCTGGATTCAATCCACAGGATCACACACACACACACACACACACACACACACACACACACACACAATAAAAAAATAAACAGAGTTAATGGACGAAAGACAAAGCATGTGAATTTCAGCTGTTGGGAAGAGCTGAGGAGGGCTGTCACCCCTACCGAATGCACAAATTTGAGTCTTCTCTTTTCTTGTATCACAGTATTTTGAGGTTTCCAGTCTCATAAAAAGAGGAAGGTGCAAATGACATTAGTGTTTTGCTTTCTTTTGGAGACTCTGTACCCTGGTCTCCTGTTAGCCGGGAACTCCACAGGGAGTGGCGTGGGTGTCTCGCACAGGAAGTCACGGGATGGTGGCCTGGCCCTGTGTACTCAGGACTCTGTGTCCACCCACGCTGGTGGCCTCTCACCGCCTGAGCCTGTGCTTTCCTGCCCACATGCTTTTCCGGACCACAGGTGCCTGTTTAAACAGGGGCCTAGGTGAGGCTTCAAGTGGCACAGAGTTAACATGCCAGAAGCAGCCTGAGGCCAGTGAGGACGGATGGGGTGGCCCCACGCCTAGGGCGGGACAGCTCTGACAGCTCCTATGCTGCAGTCTCCTGATGGTGCTAAGGGGACGGAGCCCCAGTCCCCCGCAGTGGTGACTAGTTTTTCAGTGAACCAGTAGTGGCCTCTTTGCCACCCTTGCTCAATCTACCCTCTTCCCTGGCTGCTTTCTGGCCAGGCTTGCCTCTCAGATCATCTGCCTTCATGGATTGCAAGTCTCAGGACCTGCCTGCTGGGGATGTCAGGCTGAGACAAGGACCTTCTTGCTATGTGAGTATGTCTTGGACCCACGGGTCAGTCTCTTTTCCCGTACTAGGGAAACACAGGCTTTTCAGTTCAAGGATTGTTCTTTACTTTTACCACTGAACTGGGAACTTTCATCACATCATCAGAGCAAAAGGACTCACAGTGGTCTCAATCAAATGGTTTCATGCAATTCTTGAGCCCTGATTTTTTCCCCCTGTAGGAATGCTACCAAATGAATTATCAGCAGCTTTAACTTATTATTGCAAAAATGGTGGTTTCAAACAATTTCGTGGTCAATTACTCTTAAAAAGAGACATTCAGGTATAAACACCTTTGTCTACCTACAATACTATAATCTGCACTTAAAACATGCGTCTAATTAAGTCTGTTGGTTAAATCGGCTGCTGTTGGTCTTCAACGGTGCTATTTCCTTTGCTAAGATCTTGGTGTAACCAGCACACTGTGTAATCTCATGGGTTTAAAAGGACCTGTTAGTGTTTGTTTTGAATAACACAGCAGTGTTCTCAGTTGAAGACATAATTTAGAAAGTATTACACTTAAATGGTTAAACTTAGGAAAAACAGAGAGTGCGCAGAAGCCAGCCATGCAGTGTAATCCCTGGATGTGGTGCAGAAGCAAACGGAAATCCAGGGGTGAGGACAGGTCCTACGGGCCACTGCAGCTGGAAACAGAAAGCATCTGTGGGAGTCAATGAGTTTTTGTATAATTTGGTGGTGACCGGTTTTTTCTGCTTGAAACTGACCTTAAGGGAAAAAATGTTTACTTCTGGTGAATCTCAAATGGAATTAGTTATGTTGACTTCCCTGGGGCAAGGTTCTAGTCTGATAACTTACATAATCTTATTTACTTCCTATTAAGAACACTACGGAACAAATAACACTAAAAGTCATACCTGAGACTATTTCTTAGTGTTTTATTTTGAAGTAATTTTATAATAGCTTCTGTTTACAGGAAGTTGCAAGGGAATACAGACTGGCTCTGCATTTGTCACCTGATTTCCCCAAAGTTACATCTTACACAGCTATAGTACATTATCAAAACCAGGACAGTGACATTGGTCCTGTGGGCGTGCACATGTGTGTGTGTGTGTAGTTCAGTTTTATCATGTGTATTCCAGGAACCACCAAGTGCCACCAAGACACAGAACTGTTCTGTCACCACACAGATTTCCTGCTGTTGACATTATCAGTTTGGCCCTGGAAACTTACTTTCTGGTAAGTCCTGCTAACCCGTCCCATTTATAATGTAACTGTCACAAGACAATGCTCTTTGGCTTCAATGGTCAAACATAATTCAGGGAACTAAAGAGAAGGAAACTTTATTGTATTGACCCACATTTTTACTCTCTTTTCTTTCTTCCTTAATGCTCCAATATTTCTTTTTTCCCTATATTTTCCCAGAAACTTTTTATCCCTTCTTTCAGGATAGTATGCTTCCCTTTAAGTTTTCATTACTTGCAGAATGTCTTTATTTTCCCTTAATTTTTGAAGAATAACTATCCTGAATATAGGATTCTGGGTGGATAGTTCTTTCCTTGCAGCACTGAAAATATTCTGCCTCCTCCTTCCAGACTGCATGGTTTCTGATGAGAAATCCACTGTACTAGGATTTTTTTCTGTCTAGGTATCATTTCTCTCATGGCTTTCAGACTGCTAATTTGTCTGTAGTTTTTTGAAGCCTGGGTTTATACTATCACAGGTTTTTCTGTTTCTTGGAAAGGCTAGGTGTATACTTTTTCCCGAATCTGGTATTTTTCAGCTGTTACTCTCTATTCAACCCTCTTTCCCTTTTAAGACTGATGACAAAAATGTTCCATCTTTTACTGTAGATCTCACGGGCCAGTCAGTGATGGCAGACCTTTTAGAGACAAATGCCATACTGCTCCTTAGAGCCCACAATACTGCAGTTAAACCTGAGTGCTGAGGTTCTTGTTTAGAAAAAAAAAAAACAAAACAGCTCTACACGAACATCTTTGGTCTTAAAAACCACACGTCACAGGCTCATCACCACTGCCAGAGCCCTTGAAGACCTCCTCAATTTTTCAGTTTTTTTTCTTTCTGTTCTCTAGGTTGGGTGATTTAGGTGGCCTGGCTGATGCTCTGCTGCTGAGGAGGAGGTCACCTCCTTCCTGTTGGGACGAGGGTCCAGGGACCTCGCTCCGCCTCTCCTGCCATTCGTGGAGGCCTCATTCTTGCTGGGGGTAGTGGGATTGCAGGCCCTGCCACCTGCTGGATGTGAAAGGCCGGGTGGCCTGGTGCTGCTCACTCAGGGCCCCCACAGCAGGCTAGGCTGGCCCTGTTACTGCTGGATGGCGGTGGACCCCAGGGTCCCCACATGACTCCCACTGATGACGCAGCTGGATGATGGAGTCGTTACCTCCGAGTAAGGGAGAAAGGCCTCCCATTCCTCCTTCTCTGAGATCAAGGTGGCAGTAGGCACAGGGGCTTTGTGTCAGCCAGGCCTTTGCTGACAGGGTGTGTGGATGGAGTCGGGCAGCTGGTATTAAGTTTTCTCTCTTGCTGAGCAGCCCTTTTCCTGCTACTGGCCAAGCAGAGCAACCTCTTATTGACATTTCTGTCTAAACACCCTGGTGCCTCTGAGGTGCCAATTTCTTTAGCACGCCGTGTGGGATGGGAGAGTGAAAATGGATCAGAGAATTCTCCGCCATCTTGTTCCTCAGGCTCTGGGTCCCTTGCTGGTCTGCCCTCTTCTCCTCACCTCTGAGTCTCTTTATTTTTCTTTTCTATAACATCCAGAGTTCTAAACCATCCTCAATGAAAGGAATGGACAGAAGTATTCTATTTTGTCTTGGTCTGGAACAAAACTAAGTCACTGGTATATTCTTAAAGTGAAAAGATAATGAATATTGTAAATGTTCCACACCTTAAAGTGAATAGGGTAATCGAAGTTCACAAAATACATTCATATGCACGTGAATGTGGTGTTATTACATTCCCCTTCCTCAGCGAGGAGAACCGCTCCAGGGATGGTATTTCTGATCCAGCGTAACACACTGAGCCTGTCACAGGGCTGAGGCATAAATGATACTGCTCTACTCGATGCCAAGAAGGTTGAACCAGGTGACACAAAAGCACAAATACTCAGGGGTGAGTAACTCATCAGAAGACTTTTGGGGCTCACTCTTCATGTATGGCCGTCCTTCTTCCCAATTCCGGCTTTCTTGGTCCTGATGCTGCAGGATCTCTTCTCTGACTGGGGAGCAGGGCATCACATGGTATCACCGGCAAAGCCAGGATCCTGCAGAGCGCAGCCCTGCCGAACCCCGTCCCTGCTGAGTTGGGCACGGCCGCTCCATGACAGAATCCCTACGTGAGCCTGGCCTCCTGCCCGGCCAAAGCGCCAGCGCCCAGGAGCCCATCATGCTGCGACTTTGGTACCAAAGCAGCCGTAGGACCTTCTCTTTCCCTTCACCTTCCTGTCGGCATACTCGGAAAGGCTCGCTGGCTCTTACTCCTCACTCGGGAAACCAGGTTAAACGATGGGCAAGGTAGTTGAAAGCTTTTTAAACACCAACCTGGGGGACTGGTTGCGAAACAGATGCTTTTATTTACCGGTAGTTTTAGCAAGAGTCTATAGCATGGTGTGAGGACTCTCCCTGGCAGTTTGTGTCGCATTCATTTTAGGAAAACCAGCATGTTCCTTTGAAAACCAAGAACTTAAGAGCTCCCCAAAATTGCTCACTGGAAATAAGGTGAATTTCCTATATCTCCAATTTTTAGGTATTATGTGCAATTAGATCTATTAAAAACTGAAATTCTACAGATTTGCAAATGTATATGATAAGAGTGCATAAAAATCTACTGTTGGAAGTGCTCCTCCCTAAATCTCTAAGTGAAACTAATACTCCAGGAGGATACACCAAGGTAACCTGCAAGTATTCTGTGATAGACTGCCACATGTCCTCGAGATCAATGCATGCCAGTCTGAGAGGCATAATGCCAAGCAAAATATAAAATAAAACAACAAACTCTTTTATATACTGCAATACCATAAACACTTGTAACCTTGTTCAATTTTAGCTTTATAAAAAATTCACCCAAAAATCAATGAGTAAAATTCATATGATAAAAGGGAGTTTTCACATGCCACCAATAAACACAGGACCTATTCCAGAAAAACTAAAGTTCAGAAGGGGTAGCATGATAAATTATTTCCTACTGGAGATGTGCTAAATAATAAATAACCACAACTATTCTTTTACTTTATTTTCAATGATACAAAGCTAAAGCTTTACAATTTCTCTTCATCCAGGAAGTCCTGTCATTTTGGCACAATATCATTGGTTTGAACTAGATAGGAAAAGATTCATCTAAATTAGCAAGATTTCTGAATACAGAATTTGAGAAAGAAATGTGATTAGTTTTAGTTAGCTTTAATTGCATACAATAAGCAGAATTAAGCTGGAATATATTACCCAATATGACAGCTTTAAATAGCTGATTTAGACTGCCTGTATTTCGTGCTGGTAACATGTTCCTGAAAACTAGCTTTCCCAAGGAATAGCAGATGTTTCTGTCTAATACCTAAAGGGATACGGTTTCCATTCATGGACCTGCCAAATTACGTAGTTCTTTAGAAGCTGGTTTTCAATTTATAGAGATAGATATTACTTCAAATATATATAAATGAGACTAATAATATTTTGTTTTGCTATTTCAAAGTCTCACAATTTAAGTTCGCCTGAAATGTGAACATGTGTGAATATGTACGTAACATATTTAAAGTAGATGGAAAAAGCAATTTCCTCCCAGGCTTTTAATTTAATGAGTTAATTTACTCGGTAACTCTTCAGAGATGAGTGAAATCCTAATAAGTAATCAAACTACGTAGGAATTCAGATGGTAACAAGTGCAGAAAGAAGTGAAGGAGAGAAGTGGGCTGGGGTAAGGCGGGGCAGTGTTACAGTCTCTATTCAGCTGGCCTCAGAGAGCCTCAGGTGCTCACAGGTGGGGCTTTTGGCAGGCAACTGGATCGGGGGTCCCACAGCTAACTTGCTCTTAGGAGATGAGGTCTGGTCTGAAGAGGGGGTGTAGCCCTGGGGTGTGGCCCAGAAAGGTTTGTTCCCGTGCCCCATCTCTTGATCTCTGTCTATTTCCTATCCACCACGCAATGAGCAGCTCTCCTCCGCCAGGCCCCTGTGCCATGCTTCCCTGCCCCGGATCCAGCCAGCTATGGACCAAAACCTCTATAAAATTACACTGAAATACACCTGTCTGCCTTTAAGCTGTGGGGGTTGGGTATTGTGTGCGCCCCAGGGATGAGACACTGACCAACACAAGAAGTCAAAGAAGGCCTGCGTGAGCAGTGGGGTACAACTACGGATACCAGGCGCAGAGGCTGCTGCCCCGCAGCCTTCTAACGGGAAGACGGCACGGCAGAGGGAGCAGCTAAGGCGAATGCACAGATGGAAGCGAAGCGGATAAACTAGGGAGTCCCAGGGAGTCTATGGGGAACCATGTGGGGAGCGTGTGAAGAGTGCCCATGCAAGATGGAAGAATCAAGTGTTCGGAGCAGACACCTCCAAGCACCAAGGACTGGGGAAGAACCATTGTTACTCAAATGACTGCAAACAGAAGCCATGGCTGAGCGACAAAACCACTTTCAGTGGAAAGCAAAACCTGATGAGAACGGGCTTACGCGAGGAAGTGGAGTAGGGAGTCCACCCATTATTTCTACGAAGAAAAGCAGAGGCGAGGGGCAGTGGCTAGAGAGGGAGGTAGGTTTGGCAGGAGAGAGTCGGGAGGAAGTCCCAGGCATCCACAAAATCAATACTCAGGCTCATTCCCCAAACCATGTTAGGGCACCTCAGGATAGTGATGAGGCTATCGAGCAGAGGCATGACCTGCCTGCCCCAAAGGCTTACTAAAAGGAAAGGAATTTTAGAAACGTTAGACATCCGGTCAAGGAGTCCCGAGTACAATCTAAAGAGGAGTCACTGGGTGGTGGTCACACGGGAAATGGCAGAAGCTACTCGACCTCATTCTACCCAAACATGAGGAATGTACTACAGGTGAGGGGCCTGGGCGGAGCAGGATTCAAACCACAGGAGCTGGGGGGACAAAGAGCAGCAACCTGGGGCCAGCAACGTCCACAGAATGGGTGCCTCATGGTGCGGTAGGAAATCGGGCTCATCTGGCAGATACACTTCCATATTAACTGTAAAGCAGATCTAGCTGGAGGCTGTGGGGTCATTAGAACCATCCCCATGGTGTCAGGGTCAGAAAGCAATCTTATTAGCAGAGTTTTCAGTATCGATTTCCCAGAACGGAATAGTGTGTTTATGGGGGTGGGGGTGGGGCTCAGCTCTCTTGTCCCCGTGAGATTTCATCAAGATGGACTAATCATTTTGACTCCAGTAGTTAGCAGCTGGGAACTGCCTGGATATGCTGAGAAAATGGACCTAGAATGCAAAGACCAAGCTTTGAAATGACGCAAGATGTGGCAAAGCCAACCACCCTCGGCTTCCAGACCTTTGTCGTCTAACTCCACGCTTAGATGCTGGGCTGAACAGCATTGAAATTTCAGCTAGAAAACCATCGAGGGCAGTGCCCCCATGAACCACACGCCCTACCAGTGTGGCCCGCTCTCAGGAGCCCTTGGTTTCCGTATCTTAAAATGGTAGTGACAAGGACTGCTCAGTCTCATTGGTTGGTTTTGACACTCAGAATGGAAGTCTAAAGCATCACCGAGATGACTATGAGATATTAATGCTTCACCGTTCCACACCCCAAAGCCTGAGTATTCCACTGTTATCTGAGAATCAAAGACAAGAGGTAAATCCCACGAAATCTGGGAAATCCTACCTCTCAGCGACTGGCTTGGCAATGTTTTCAAAAATGATCTCTTGCTTTGCATCATGATCAAAAATCCTTTGAAACCTGCAGGGTGAAAATGGCAATTATTTAAAAAGCTGAGCCTTCCAACATGACTAGATTCATAAATCTTGTTTTTCTCCAAGCCGTTGTGCGTGACCCCGTGTTTACATCACCGGGCTTACCTAACACGGGACAATGTCGGCCCTGTGGTCCCCCACAGCATGCCTTTGTGCTCCCGATACAAACGGCGAGCAAACAGCATTGCTTTGACTAGATCTGCACAATACACCCCTCTGAGACCCTGCAGCGGCTTTGAGCCCAATAATAAACTGTGTGTTTTTTAGCTCTCAAGAGCAACCAACAGTGTCTGCAGATAGCACCAAATTCAAATCTAGATCACCGCCTGAAATGGGAGCCCAAGAGCAGGATATAAACAGCCAAGGAACTTCTGATGTCTGACCTGTGAGAAAAGGTACAGTCGAGCACCGCAGGCTTATGGAGTTTAACTTCAAATTTCTGAACAGAAGTTGATTGGCTGCTAATTAGGTTCTGCACCCCAACATCAACTGTTTGATTCTCAGGCTCATTTCCTTTCATTTTCTTGGCCATAATTCAAAAGTCAATGAGCAAATTAAGACAAATCTGTTCTGCCAAGCGAAGTCTTTCTCAGTGTGCCAGTGCCAAAGGAGGGGAGGTGGGACGGTGTGGATTTCAGTCTGCTCCCAGCGTCACCCGGACTTAGCACAGGACTGCAAGCGCAGAGGGTACCCGAGGAGGGAGACACACAATCTATTCTTTTATAGTGATTTAAGGTGCCACCCAGCAAGTATGGCTCCCACGAAAACATAACAATAATGAGACTGAGAACAAGAACAAAGAAAACTGAACAAAACATTAGTAAAAGGCAAATCTCCCACAGAGCATATGAACGTCGATTGGTTTGTTCTTCCACATTTTCTGTGTATTTAAATTTTGGAGTTAAAAACAATGGAGAGAGGGATGCAAAAAGTTTAAAACAAGCACTTTGAGGGCAGGGCATCCTAGGCCACTCTGGTCTGGGCACCCGGCTCTGCAAGCCAACAAGGCACACATTCAATTAAAGCGGAGGCTGTGGGCGAGGTGTTCAACCACTTGCACTAGTGAGGAATTCCGAGATTGGTCTTTAACCATCAGTGACTTCTGGAGATCTCTGTCGCTCATCAGCCTCCACCCCAGGGAAGCAAACAGGGGACTGCAGAGGGATTCTTCTCAGGGTTTAGCAGATGAGATTATATTTTAAATGGTGTTTACCATACAGCGTGCCTAGACCAGTCCTCAAGAGCCTGTGGTGTACCCCAGCCCCCGAGAGGGCCACGACCAACACATCAGCACCACATGGAGGTTGATGCGTCCACCGCTGCCCATGAGAATGCTGCCCACTTCAGGGCCTGAGTGTGGTGCCCTTTAGGAAAATGATGCTGGCCGAGGCTGGCTGGCTGGCTTCTGTCACCGAATTCCCAGCCCACTGACTTGACTATTAAGGAACTGTATCTTTTACTATGCAATCAAAAGAGATGGAAGGGTTTTAGTACGTGCAGAACATAATTCTGGAAGGTTCTTCAGAGTGGTAGCATGCTCACTTTCTAATCTATTTCACAAATATATACCAAGTGCCTACCCACATACCACAAACCTCTAACAAAGTTCAAATTAGAGTAAAATGTGATTTTAGTACAATACCTATAAAGCGTATTGAATTCATCAGGGGGAAAATGACATCTTCCACTGTTTAACAGAACCACAAGTAATTCATATCCCTCTGTTTACTGGCATCTGCCCATGCATTTTAGAACAGAGATTTTTAGCATCAGAGCTTATAATTAATCATGAATTGTATATTAAACACCACATATCAGTATCCCAAATATTTTACTTCACATAAAATAGTTGCATAGCAATCTAAAAAAGTCTTTTGATCCGTTCTCTTCCAACAAACAACGAAGAGTAAATAGGATCAGAATTAGGAGGAATTTTAACAGTTTAGCCTAATCTACAAGAAAAAGTCCACAAAGAAAAAGTGATCGCTCAGAGTCCTTTATATCTGCAGTTCTGCTTCCACAGATTTAAAAAGACTCAAAAGGAGCCTTGAGGTGTAATTTGGGTTTCCCAGAGGGTCCTGTCTTTTACCGAGAAGGGGAGTAGGTTTTTTCTAAATGCCATTTCACACTCAGCATACACTTATCTTCCCACCCCAAACTCTTCTTCCTGCAATCATCCTCAACCAGTAAATGATACTCTACCCTTTAGAAGTTCAATCTGAAACCTTCAGGGCACCCTTGACCCCTCTCTTCCTACCCAATATGCTCTATTCAGTCTCTACTACCAAACTCTATTACCTTTAACCTTCAAAATACATGTACAGTCCAATTACAGTCGGCCCCTACTGTCCCCAAGGGGTTGGGTCCAGGACCCCCCAAGACACCAAGACCACAGAGGCTCCAGATCTGTCACATGGCCCAGTACTTGCATTTAGCCTCTGTCTGGCCCCCATACACTGTGAGTCACGTAGATTCTGCTACCTAACACAATGTAAATGCTGTGTAAAACACTAGTAAGTCTGTACGTGCCCATCATTTTCTCCAGCTCTTTTGAACCCACAGTGTGGATACAAGACGGCTGACTGTATCCTCAACAGTTCTGGTTCAGGCCACCACAATTTTTGACCTCGAGTCCCTTGTGGTAGCCCTGCTGGTCTCTTGACTCTTTACAGTCTGTTTTCCAAGTGCCACTGGATGATCCTGCTTGACTATAAGTGAGATAATTTCATTTTCATGCTCAAGACTGTCCATTCCCTTCCCATGCCCTCGGGGGAAATGCTCAGGGCTCGTCAGGACCCAGAGGGCTCCGTAAGCTCTAGCTGCCCCTGCCCCTTAGACCTCTCTGTCTTTCCTTTTCCTCAAACATGTTGGGAACACTCCCATTTCTGGGACTTGGGTCTTGCTATTCCCTTGGCCTAGAATTCCGATTGCTCGCTATCTGAAGGGCTGCTTGCTATCTTTATTTTAGCAGGCATTTGTTGAAATGCACTTGGTTTATCTCTGCAGAATGTGCCAAGTCCTTGGGGAAGGGGTGATAGATGCAGACACAGCGGATAGTTAATCTAACACACGATGCCAAATGAAATGTTTCAGCCAGTTGTTGCTTACGGAATTGTTACTTCCATGAAGTCACAGCCATTAAGATACACAGCATGCTTACATCAGTGGGAGAATGCCCTTCAGGAAAATTAAAGCGTGTGTGACAGGGTAACTCCTGAAGGGGTATGATGGGAGTCGGCAGGAAGTCACGAGGACGCAGTGAGGACCACCTTGCTATGTGACCATGCATTAACCACCCCTGCTTGTGCTTGCACAAGCAGACACAATAACAAGTGGATGTGAGAGTGGGCTAAGTATGTGAGAGACAAAAGGAGGAGCTATGCAGACCACAGAGAATTTTTATGAGACTAAAGATAGGAGCAAATACACATTTGAAAAGAAGAGAGGGCTGGAAATATAGCTTAGTGGTAGACTGTGTGCTTAGCATCTGTGAGCCCGAGTTCAATCTTTGCAGCACACACACAGACACCAAGTAAGGGACAGAACCATAAAATGTCTGCAGTAGTTTTATCTAGAGGGCCAGGGCAGGGGAGAGCTCAAAATAGGACCTTCATAAAACAGTCTAGAGGGAGATGGAAGACAGCAACTAGGATTCCTCCAGCTGGACCCTGAGATCTACCCGCAAAGTTCGGGCTAGACATACATGCATTTAACTTGGGCTCAAACCTTATCAGAAATCACAAGTGGGGATTAAAAGAAATGGTTGCCTCTGAAACCAGAGAATGAAGGCCGCGCGTGCGAAACAGCCTTAATCCTCAAGGATTCCAGGCCTGGCGACCAGAAGAGTGTTCAGACCAACAGCGCTGATGGTGGCCCACAGCGGCTGTTTGGTATTTTTCCCTCAAACCCTGGATAGCTGGCCCAAGAGAAATAAAAGCATGTCCATAAAAGTGAAAATGTGTGGAAAATGAAATATGCTAGTTACCATGTTTTAAAAAGTGAAAAACCAGTGACATTCATTACAATATCTTTTAATTCAATATATTCAAAATTTTATTACAATGCATAATTAATATAAAAATTTGAGCTATGGTACCTTCGGTTTTTCATGGGTCTACAAAAAGCCTTTATATATCTGATATTCTATAATATCTCTCCTTTCAGGCTAGATGCATTTCAAGTGCTCAAGAGCCACTTGATGGGGCTGATGGCACAGGTTCCAAGGGTTCCTAAGTGCGTATAAGAGTTGCACGTCATTTACGTTACAAAGCTCACCTAACCGGGACACAGGATGTACCTTAAGGTCTCATCTTTAATAAAGTTTCATCATGCATTGGAACCTCCTGGAAATACTAAGCCACAGGGGCCTGAGTAAGAAAAGAATAACACTACAGAAAAACAGGTAGCAGAAAAATGTTGCGGTCCCGGAACATAACCCCAGACTCCGATATATACTCTCTTTCCAACTTGGAGCATAACAGCGAACCTGGGTTCTATCTGTTAGTTAAGAGCGCGGTACTATTTTCTCCTGGGCTCAGGACTTCATGGTGGGCATCAACACACAGCAAGAGTTACCCCACCAGGGAAACAGAGGCAGGAGGAGAGTGATAAACTTACTTAAATCTGTAGCTTTCTCGCTTATTATTCACAAATCCGTCAGCCAAGTCATGTGGTAAGATAATTTCCAAGCTAGGTGTTAACTTTTCATCTTCCTCTATGGAATAAATCTGCAAACACAAGGACAATAAATGAATGTATAGTGGTAAAATTACAGTTAAACTACAACCGTGATACCATGACTTGCATGGTACTGTACCTTGGTACTTGACTGCTTTGAAACTTGTCAGATTTGATACTCAAACCATTTAACAGGTGTTGGTCCTTTGTTTGGTACCTGACACCTTCAGACAAAAAAAATTCGAGTTTCATTGCATAACCCTACTTTTAAGATAAAATGTCATAATGTACAATTTGGATAATTTTCTGTGTTGAGTTATATGCAGACTCAACCATTTAAAAGTGAATGAGAAGAAAAACAGAATGCTCTATTGAAGTTCAGATAGTCTTTTAATATTCATCATAACTGGAAACTAACAGTCCTGAAAGCAACATGTTGTCTAAGACCTGCTTTCATACTGTGTATCAAGAAATGAACACTTCACGACAGCCAGTAAGTATTTCTGAACATTTCCAAACTCTACATACCAAGATACCAGGATGAGGCTCTGAGTCTTCTCAGGAAACTCACAATCATGTGACAGTTTCAGTGATGTCCAAAGAAGCCCCAGTTTCTATGAAATATAACTCAGGCATTTGCTAAGATATGCAATTTCAAGAAACACGTGTAGTTCATGTCTTTAGGTCACTTTGAAGGTTGTTATCCCCGCCCAGCTGGTAACTGGCAAGTGACCTTGGAGAAATGACAGCCTCTCTAAGCTGACGGGGAAACGAGGGTTTCTATCCAAGCCCTCACAACTGTGACATTCTGAGTCTCTTCCCAATCACCTACTCCTTTATTTATTGGCCAGGAAAAAAGCCTAAGATTTGGGGTCCAAATACTGAGCTCAATTTACCAGCCACCACTTTCCAAATCAAGGCTTCTTATACCTAAAATGAGGAAACCAGAATTGCCTTCCTTACAAGATTGCTAGGAAATCTAATGATGTAACGGGAATGGAAGTATTTTGTAATGCACCATAAAAAGTTAGTCATTAGATTTTGAAGGTTTTTCAAAAAAGACTTTCTTGTCTTTGGCCAAGAAATAAAATTCTTTCTAACAGGCAATACTTCCCATGTAAGACTCATTTAGAAGCTTGATTATAGGGAAAAATTAATATTCCAAAGCAAGTAAAATCCCACCTAAGTCTTCGGAAAGTAGGAATAATTTCCTAAGCAGATTTTTATTGAAACCTCACAGTCAAAAAGTGAAGACTTCAGGTGAAAAAGTCATTCTTGAAAAATAAAATTATTTGTAGCGAATAATGACATCAGGTCAAGGTGTTCTGGGTAGGTTTCCTCAAGAGAGATTTTTAAAAGCATATTCTGTAGGGCACTGCATTAAACAAAGTTTAATAGCTTAGACAGGTGACTGAAAGGAGTGTGTTAGACGGGAAACACACAAGTAAGGAGCGGCCTTAAGAAAATCCCTTGGGGCCACAAAACTTTAATATATTCGCTTTCTGCTCATAGTCATAAAAATACTATTATTTGCAATAGGGCAGCTATTATTTAGGAGACTGAACAAATGCAAGGATGAATATGGGGTGTTTTGAAACATGCAAAGCTCCGCAGGGGAAAACCACTGCCATTGTAAAAACCATCAGGCAGGCTCATACTATGCATCTTCATTAGGAATCTATAAATCATGATGTAATTTCCAATGCCTTCAGAAATAAAGCCCTCTGAGTCACTCTGTTCAACAGGACAAACCCCATGTACAGTTAGTGAAGCAAGCCTGCAGTCTTTTAGGGGGACAAGAAGACATGGTGCTGACCTGTGGGGTTTCTAAGGGAGGGCAGGGATGTGCTCACTCAGTATTTATTTATTTATTCATTTATCTCTTTATTCCTGTTCTCTTCTTTTGGTGTATGTGGTATGCTACATCTCGATCTGATGTCATAAAAATGCAAGACAACACCTAAAAATATTTTGGAGAACGGGGACTGAACAATCCACTCTGCAATTGTGTAAAGAAATGTGAAAAAGAGGCACAGTAAGATACCTAAACACCGCCTTTAAGAAGACAAAGTTCAGTGTCAAGTCCAAGGCTCTGTCTGCATCCACATCTTCCTTTCCCATAGCGGAGCATCCCCTTCTGACAGCCAGAATATGAGTAAACTCAACATTTTAAGCTAAGAAGTGCATACAATATACTTTTTACATGCAATTTAAAAACTCTTGTAGATGATTGCAACGGGAGATAAGACCAGGAGACACACATGCTTCTCTCCATCCTGCTTCAGGCCTTTCTTAAAAGCCAGTGTTTTCTTTGGAATCTTCCCATGGATCTTCTCCTAAGTGTGTATCATGGGAAAAAAGACTGATGTTGATGATAAAGATGTTACGTTCTCCTTTTAAATACACAAATTGCAGGAGGCAAATGCTAAATTCTGAGATAGTGCATTACACATACACAAATGCACTTCATAGGTGTGGAATAGAGACCAAAAAGCAAGACACCTATCCAAAGTACTCACAAATCTGACCCAAACTGTCTTTGCCTAAAGTTACACTTGGCAGTAGAAAATTTTTTTAAAATTTTTTGCCTGAAAGAGAACAGCTTTATAATAATAAAAAATTCTTAATTAAAATCACAGTATTGGTAGTCACCAGTAAGGTGGCCCAACCCCATTATTTAACCTGTGGCTCAGTTTCCCTCATCTGTAAAATGGGTAAAAGGCCATCCAACTTGCCATATTTTTGTGAGAAACAGAGATGGTGTTCACAAAGCACCTTTCAAGAGGTAGTTTTTCAAGACACAGGAATAATGACCATGTTCCCCTCCAGAGCAAGAGGACAAAGGTTTTTTAAAAATATTAAGAAACAGAGTATCTGCTAAGAGCATCGAGGCTGTCAACATTCTCTATAATCTTCTGAATTTAGCTCAGTAAAGGAGGCACCTGGTAAATGCCCATTAATGTTTTCTGAGAGAAGTCTGTATTTGTGTCAGGATGCACAAACATCTTCTTCCAACGACATTATGTCACAGTGAGTGACTGTACAGCTGGCCAAGAAATTCCTGAGGGCCCATCGCATGCAGACTGCTGCATGTGAGTGAGCTTTGTATATCGGTGTCTGTTTCTATTTGCATCATTTCAGACATTTATAAGCACGCACCTCCTGCTTGCATATGTTTTGGCCAAGTGTAAAAACATACATGGGGGGGAGGGAGGGGCAGATTCCTAAAAGGATGCAGTAAGTGCCAATGCGTGGTCGTGGCGCATTCTGTGCGTGTGTGCAAATAAGCACACACACACACACACACACACACACACACACACACACGAGAGCGCCCTGCGTGAACACGTATGTTTTGTGCAGGGCAGTGCTGGGTGGGGCTGGCTAGGGGTCTACAGGTGGCTTCCTTGACCAGGTGCCACCGCATCTAAGACAGCAGGAGAGGAATTCCAGGAAGTCACTGCGTCGCCCGGCTCCCCACCCCCACCGCTCCTAGTACCCACCCACCCGCGTCCCGAGGCCCCACCTCGCTGGTGCCCCCCTACTCAGCGCGTACCCCTTGTTGTTGCTTCCGGGCAGGGGGCTTTACCCTTGCGAAAATCTGGATAGTCTGCTTCACCATCTCCTTCCTGCTCTGACTGACCCTTGACCTCTCGCTGAGGTCTCCCTTGCTAAACTTCTTACTCTCACCGTCTTCTGTGACCCGTAGCCTTAGCAACAGTAACTAGGGATACTACCCAAAAAGCACTGCGGCAGCCAGGATCCCGCCTCCTCTCCCTAATTGGTGGCGGAAGAGAAGGGGCGGGCCAAAGAGAGCGGTTGAAGGGCGTGGTTGGAGCACCGCAGAGCGCTCTGCGCGTGCGTGTGGGCAGGACCTGGGGCAGAGGTTAAAGGGACGGAAAGCAGAGAAGCTGGTTGCCTAGGTTCTTTAACCCATTATTTGTTCCTTCACCTCCTTTTGGTACTGAAAGCCTTTGCCCTTTGATCATTCGTCTACTGAAAAAATGGTGCTTGATCTGAGACACGCTGTGTCCTCGGTGAGAATCCTGAGCTGAGTAAAACTGCCCTGGTCCGCTTGGAGAACAGGATCTGAGCAAGCAGGCGGACTTTCAGCTGAAGATTACAACCAAGGGGTCAGGGCTATGCTGCGGTCCGGGCGGGGCGGGTTCTGTCCAGCTCTGCTTTGAGGAAGGATAAGGCTGGAGGCAGGGGACTGCTTCCCATGTAGCTCTGTAAAAAAGGGAAGAGTCCTCAAAACGGCACCTGAAAAGATGTTCACTGTCACTATTCACCAGGGAAATAAAAACTATAACCACAAGGAGATGTCACTCTACACCCATCAGAGTGGCAGAAATTAAAATAATAAAAGAGGCACCACCAGATGTTGCTACAGAGAAAATGATTCACACATCAGCGACACTGTGCGTGTTGTAAAATGCATACTAGATAATGGTACGGGCACTTTGGAAAACAGTTTTGATAATTTCTTACAAAAATAAAAACGCTGCTACTCCGAGACCCTGCAGTTGTACTTTAGGGGTCTGTCCCAAAGAAATTAAAACGAGCGGACACACACAAAAGAATCCTGTACTTAGGCATTTGTAGCAAATTAATTTGTAATAATCACAAACTAGAAAGAAGTCAGTTCTTCAGTGGTTAAGCAAATTGTGGCATTCTGTTCATCCTGAAAAGGAAGTATTGCTACATGTAACGACTTGATGGACTTCCAGGGAAATAACGTTATGTAAAAGAAGCCAAATCTAAAAGTCAACTACTGTATGATTCAGTTTATACAAGACTTTATACAAGACTCTAGAAAGGACAAAATTACAGAGATGGAGAGATTAGTGGTTGCCAGGGAGGAACAGAGGTGGCTACGGTTGTAAAGAAATACTTGTGATGGATTGTTCTGTATCTCACAGCAGGGAAGTCACGAAATCACACAGATGAGAGCACTGCAATACACACACACAACACACACACACAAAGCGTGCAGGTCGATTAAAACTGAGTAATATTGATGATTTTATCAATGCAATTTCCTGATTGTGATATTACACTATAATTATGTAAGATGTCTATTGTAGGAAAGTTGAGGAGGGATAAGCAAGTTTGTATTATTTTTTACAACTGCACGTCAATTTACAAGATTATTTTAGTTTTCAAAAGACATGCAAGAAAGTTTTTGCAAAACATGTATCTAATAAAAGACTTGGATTCAGAGTATATTTTAAAAGTTTCAAGCCCAGTGCTCACTTTGGCAGCACACATACTAAAAGTTTCAAACCCAATAATAGTAAAACAATTTGATTCTTAAAATATTTTCAGCTCAAATATTTGAACAAACATTTCACCAAAAATGGATACATGACTGGCAAGTGAGTACATGAAAAAGAAGTTTAATATCAATCATTAATGAGATGCAAATTAAAACCACACTGAGATACCACTACACACCTCACCTCTGATAATGGCCTAAAAGAAGAAAATGAAGCTGACAATACCAAGTGCTGGCACGGAGCATCTGGAACTCTCAAACATCACAAGAAAGAAAGAAAGATGGGCCAACTTCTTTGCACAACAGTTCTGTAGTTCCTCATAAAGTTATATGTGTATTTACCATATGACACAGCATTCCCACGCCTAGATACTCAACCAAGTAAAATGAAGACTTAGGTTCTCTTAGAAACTTAAACATGAACGTTTAGGCACAATTACCAAAAACTGGAAACAAAGTGAGTGCTCTTCAGCTGGTGGACAGATAAGCAAACTCCGCCCAATGAAAGGGGATGAACTGCAGGCGCCTCATACAACATGGTTACATCTCACATTTATTATGTGAAATGGAGGACGCTGGCCTCAGAGGTTACATACTTTATAACTTCAGTTATAAGACATTCTAAAAACCAGAAGGGGCAGGGGTGCAAAACAGATCACTGGTTTCTGGGGGCCACAGAAAGGTCGATTACAAATGAGTAATAGTTTTTTGTTGTTTTTGCTTTTCGTTGGAGGAAGGTGATAAAATTGTTTCATATTTCAATTGTGGTTGTGATTACATGATTGTATTTTTGTCAAAACTCAGAGCTACCTTATCTATACACATAGGCAGGGATGCTGTAGGTAAATTGTACAATAATTAGAAAAATAAATAATGAGGCATGAACGGGGAAGCAGTGGCACAGATGAATAAGAGGGGAAAACAGGTATTTGTTAAATAGACGTCAGAGCTTTATCACCAGATGAGGAGAAGATGACTCAAGCCTGGGCCATCAGGTTCACGGCATAGATGGTCTCTAGAGAGGTAAAGTAGATTAGATGAGGGAAGAAGGAGAAATGAGAAATTGGGCACATGATAAATTTCAGATGCCTGTGGGATTGCACCAAGTAGTTGAAGTCTAAGAAAGCCATGGCTGAAAATATGAATGTGGAGGCACTGCAGTTTTTCTAGAAGGAGAAAGCATAGAGCACAGAGGCTGAAATGCTAATGCTAATAGTTGGAGGGGAAAGGGAAGAGGGCCCACTGGACAGGAGCGGAGGTGTGAGACAGAGAAGGGAACGTTGCATCATGGAAATCAAGCAGAGAGCATTCTGGGAAGGTGCGTCAGCAGTGGAGAGAGTGTATCTACTGGGAAATGTCTGCTCTATGTCACAGCTAGAAGGTGTTAGTAATTCAGGTTGTGGTTCCAACGCAGTAGTGAGACAGAAGTCAGGTTACAGGATGCTAAGGAAGGTTAGAAATGGAGGCAGCCAAGAGAAGCTAGTTTGTTAAGGTTGCAAAGAAGCAAAATGAAAAGGTGATAATTAGAAGATCCAAGGTAAGGAAGGATCTTTTGCTCACCTTTAAGGAGGTTAATCCAGTAAAGAAGGTGAGGTTGGAGGCACAAGCCAGAGCAAAGACAAAGGATGGTTACCCCAGATGGTAAGAAGGCACTTTATAAAGAGAGTGAAACGAAAAACAGGCAAAGGAACACAGGATATTTATAAAAGATAACCGTGACCCAATGGTCAAGGCTAACAGCGATGGTTGGAGGGATGCTACTGGCCTTTGACATGGAGGATTGTTGCATGGGCTAGGAGGGAAATATTTGGGTCCAGGATGTGGGAACTTTACACTTCCTGCCTTGAGCTCTAGGTCATAGGATTAAATGCATAGATGAGGAGGAAGTGTAGGTTCAAATCCTGAGCTTATCTCTCTTCCTAAGTGTTTTTAAGGCTCAGTTGGCTCGTCCAATCACGGGGCTGGATAATAATAGCTATTTCATGGAGTTATCAGAGAGATTAAATGGGGGCATGCAGGCAAAAGTGTTCACATGGTACCCAGCGAATGGAGAATGTTCCTCTGCTTGTGCAGTTCTGACCTGGGGAGTAGATTCCTTTGGTTACAATCACCTCTTAAAGAACAGAGATGACACCCTGAATCTGTATATATGACGTGTTAGGATTGCAAACTTAGTACCTCCTGGAGCCAGACCTAGGTTGTAAATGCATTAAACAGACAGGGAAAAAGCAATAGGAGAGCTTGTGGTGAACAGGAGGCTTGTGCCCTAGCTAAGAGTGATTCTACTCAACGTGGTTAAATACAGCATACTGTGTTTGAGGCCCCAGCTCAGATCTCTGATTCTGTTGCTGGTAAAAACAACTTCAGTAACTGCCAGGCCAGGCCTCTGACGGCTTTCCTCAAATCTCCAACAGATGGCTGTAATGGGTACAAACTAGGTTTTGTGATTAAATCTCCAGGCCACAGTGTCTTTCCCCCACACAAGTGGATTTGCAGTCAGTGTTATTATTCACACCTTACATACTTGTTTAAACACGGGAATTAATACACTTTCCAATTGTTTAAAGAATTTCTCTTTTGCCCCACAGCTGCCAAAATGACAGATAACTGCACCAGGCAAATTAGCCAGAGATTATAAACCCCAAACCTGAAAGAAATTAAGTTGTGCCTGAACTGAATTAGTCCATAGGCAAGTGAGCAGGCTTTTGTTCACTTGTGTGTTCTGTTTTGTTTTTTAGGGAAGAGCTGAAACTACAGTATATTCCAGTACTTTTCAACTTCTTCTTTAGCTGTTAGTGCTACAACTGTAAAATGCATCATTTTACTTTATAAGTCTTAAGAGGGGCCAGTAAAGATTTTATGGGCTGGTAATTTTGATATAGACTATGTCCATAAAGTTGCCTAATTGCAGTACGCCTCCCCCTCCCCTACTTTACCCATGGCTTTGGGGGATTTATGTTTGTTAGTTCAAAAATCCCTCATGATCACAGCATGAGCATCTCCCCCCGCCTCATTATCAGAAGAACAAGCAACTTGAGGCTTCTCTAACCCCATTCCAGAGTCCTCTGTTTAAGAACTTCCTCTGAGGCCTACAGTCAGAATTTCTGGCTTTTTAATGTATAGTGATATAAAGAGAACAGAGGTCGCGATGCAAACTGTCCCTTTATAGTTGTTAATAGTGGGATAAGACATTATTGTGTGATTCCTTAGTGCCCCTGACTGGGGATTTTATGGAAAGGAATTAAAGATCCAGAAGACAGAGCACATTTCAGTGCAGGAGACTTTCATCAAGGATCCCCTTTTTAGCTGAGTCCTCACTTATCAATCTTATGGGGGGCCAGCACCAGAGGGAACCCTTTAATACCACTCAGCCTATAAAGGCCATTTATTTCATTGTTTCTGAACCAAGTGGAGCTTGCACAGGGCAATTGCTGGTACTCATTAAATGCTAAATAATAACATGCTGTTAAATTGCAAAGCCAGGGTACCACAAAAATCTGTAATATATAATTTCAGCAAAGAATTTTCTTTTGAGAATATGTTCAGCTAATTTAAAGCATAATTTCATTAACATAACCGTCTTTCCACATACAGCGGAGTGAAATTCATAAAACATTGCCAGTGCTTGGGTTTATAGGACAGCGGGTATCACTGGGGCTGGTAAACTTTTATAGTGCATTCTTTTTCCTATCTGATGGTGAATTCAGATTTTTACCATCATCCTGGGTTCTCTCCTGCTGGGACATTACCTCTCTGTCTGAAAGACAAGAGGCCCCAGTTCTCCTAATTTGTCTGATCCTCTTCCTGCAACCCTCCTGGGGTTCCCCCAGCAGCAACATCAAAGCCACTTAGGGCTGGAAGCTGGTGGCCAGCCATATGGAATTACAGCCCAGGCTCTCAGCGGATTACAGAGTGTGTAGCACAGAACCAAATGACAGTTCCATGGCCCAGAGGGAAGCCTCCAGTTTTGCATGGAGAAGATGACTGCTTGTGTATTTATATACAGGCTCCTCATAAACAACCTGGACCTTCTACCACCAGCACCATGAACCAAGGGACGGGCTGAGTTAAAAATACCTCTGCAAGGCCTCTCTTCTAAGTAAATTACCCAGCCCGTCCAGTCTCCTCTGGGTGTTTATTTAAATGTGTTTCTCTGTATATCTCAGAATTAGGAGACATGCTAACCAACAAGCAACATAACTTGAATTATGAAAGAAAAATGTCTTACACAGCAGAGGGCCTTATCTGCTTACCGTCCCCCAATCCAGCCGTGTTTTATCCATCCTGAATCTGGATATTTACCAAAAGGAGCTTTCTGAATCTATAAATCCTCACCTCTCCCTGTCGCTTCTCAGTCTGCTGCAGCCTGGCATCTGTCTCCCCTACTCCCTGGAGCTCGGTTAAAAGGGACCTGCAGAGACATACTTTGTGATCTGCTCCTCCTGGACCATCGTGGCAGACCCAGCTGTGTAGGCTTAAAATTTGCCCTTTGTTACTTCCTCCCCCTTTCTATGGCTCCACCCAGATTTTCTAAATCTGGCTAACCCTGCCTTGGAAACTTTTGTCTCTCTTCCGCTGATTCCGCCCTCCCTCCTTGGTGCTTTAGTTTGGTTGGAGTCTCTGTGCCAGCATCAGCCCAGGTCTCCCCACTTCTCTCCCTCCTTCCTGTTGTATCTTTTCCAGCTGCTACCAGATGACACGATGCAAGCCACCTCCCGTCCTTCCCTGTCATAAATAGAATCCAGTCCCGAGGTCCTTCGAACCTGCTCCCAAATTACCTTTATATCAACTTCATGGCCCTTATCGTGTCCCCTACCACAGACTTCCTTGCCCTTTGGGCCATTGACTTCCTGCAGTTCTCAAGCCTGATTTTTAGGGTTCTGTGCTCTTTCTCGTGTCTTGTGGTGCCTTCTGCATCAGAAACACCGTAGCTGTCTCTAAGACTCAACTCACAGGTCACCTGCTCTGTAAAGAGCAGTATCTCAGCAGCCTCAGCAAAGTTAGGAACCTCCTCTGTGTAGCTACATCTTCTGTTCCTTCCTATGAGCACTCACCGTGCTGGTGATGCTGCCTGTGCCTATCTGTCCCTCTGTCCTAAATGAGACTGTAACAGGAAAGCGTCCTGTTTGTGGATTTCCAGTAACTAACAATGTTTTAGGCACACGCCAGAGAGTTCTACATACCTGGGGGAGGAAGGATGGGTACTTAGCTCATGGCAAGCATCAAATGAAAACCTTATAAATTAAAAGGGATTTTTTATCTGAGGCTCATATTTCCATGGTAAAGAGCACAAAGAAAACCTGCGAGCTGAGTAGACTGTTAACAAGAGAACAGTTAGAAACACATACAGCGCCACTGTTTCAATTGCTGAACCCCTTTCTGCAGGGAAGAAAAAGATGGTTACCAATTTCCCAGGGCGATAAAAGGAGCGCATTAACATTTGTATCCATTTGTATCCGTGGAAGGCAACAGACACGGATGGGACAGAGCGATAAGTCTGGAAGCAGAATAGTCCACTGTGAAGTCAGCGAGGTTTCTTTCAGGGTGTCTGGGAAGTGTCTAATGAATCTAGAAATCAGCTTTTTTTTTTAATTGGAAAGGAAAACACCACATATAAACCACCAAGTAAATGTCATTCATGTTTTACTGTGTTAAAATAGTTTGTTTTTTCTTAAAATTTGAAAGTAAGTCTTTGCCCCTTCAACTAACAACTGCTCTTCCTCCTTTTCCAGGACTTTTATTCCCCCGAACACCAGAGCGATGCTTCCTAGATCACACAGCCTGTAGCAGTCTTCTCTCTCCTCTTCCTGGCACTTGTTGATTGAAGACCTGAGCTGAACTATCAGTTCATCTGAGAAGCCTCCCCAACATCTGGGCTTAGCTATGTTTACTCTTGTCCCCTGGATTTGATGACAGAGACTCGGTCTTTTGAATGAAAAATTCCATTTGCTCTTGTTCACCATTTTATGTTCATTCTATGCACATGGTAAGTGCTTGATGAATATTTACTTGTCAGTGAAAAAGGTGCCTGGGGAAGGGCAGCATCATCTTGGGTTTCATCCCCTGCCCCACAGGCACCGAGACGGGGATATGTGTAGGGATTGGGGTTTATTTGGAAGGTGATCCCAAGAAGACAGGGGAGGGATTAAAAATACCATTGATGGTGGATTATCATGGTGAGGTCCTAGGCTCAATCCCACAGAGAACCCTCTGGAAGTCTGTGCATAATGTGGCCAGGAAGCTGGAGGATTTATATCACAATGGTTGCTGCTCTTTAGTGGACGATGTCCCTCCCCAGCACTTCTGGCCCACACAAGGCCCGATATGGACGAAAAGGCCTCAGGCAGATAGAGAATGAGCACTTGAAGGATACCATTGGCACACAGAGGTTTGTCCATCCAAGTCGCAGTGATCTCTGGGAGCGAACTGGAGAGATGTGAGGCTCACCTCACATAGAAGCCCATCTCACCTGACATTCCTATAGATGATTAGATTAGACCACGTCACCAGCGGGCCACAGCCTTAGCATCACTCTCTGCCTGGTGATCCCCGCTCTGTGTCTGTATTGTGCTTTATTAGGTCAGCGAATACTTTTGATTATGTTCCATATCTTTAGTTACTACACATTTGTACCTTGCAACATGTCTCCTTGGATCAGTCGCTAAGCCAAGAGTGTTTTGTCATAAGACTGGCATTAACTCTCCGAAGCAATGTGGTGGCTTCCCATCTCCGTAATTTTTTAAGTGCTCTATGATCAAATGCATTTGGGAAACTGCTTTCGCGTCAAGCCCTGCTGAAAATGTTTTCACGGCTCCCACTGTCTTTTGAATTAAGAACATCTTCCCCAGCCATTCAAGAGGCTCTGCAAATTAGCTCTGACACTTTCCACTTCTCCTCCAATTAAAGAAAAATTATCTGCTTCTCTTTACTCACCAGCACCCACAGGCTTCTCTGCGCTTTGTTCTGTCCTGAGCCAATTCCCCTGTCTCCAATTCTTGCCTGCTAACCGGGGTTTACCTTATAGGGCTCCCCTTAAATCCTGTAAGCTTTCATTTCTTATCACAGTTATGTGTAGTCTCTGCTGCTGCTCCTGTCTTTAAACCCTTTTGTCTCTCTCTCTGTGTGTTTTATTTTAATATTGACGGCCCTCTAGTACAGTTTTTGGTGAAAATTTGTCATCTTCTCCCTTATCTAATGCTGCTCGACCCCATTTGTAAGTGTCTTCGAGGGCAGGAACTCTGGCTTTTTCTGTATTCTATCTGATCCTTAGATGTTTGTGAAGTCAAATTTTTAAAATTTATTTTTAATTATATAGAATAAAATTCACTCTAAACAACACACAGTTCTGTGAGTTTTGACAACTGCAGAGTCCTATAACCCTCATCACAACTGAGATACAGAATGATTCTCTCACTCCACGCCTCCCCCCAAAATTACCCCATACCGAATCTCTACTGCCAAAATACCCCAAACATGAGCCCTTGGCCGGTCCTTAATCTAATCTCCATTTCTACAGTTTTCCCTTTTTCCAGAGTATTCTGTAAGTGAAACCGATGCACCACGCACCCTGTGACCCTGGTTTCCCTCAGGTGTGTGACGTCTCTATTTTATTTGTGTTACCGAGTGCTACCCCACGCGCTGGGCCTGCTGGAACTTGCTTACAGGGTCCCTCCAGGCAGCATGCTGAGCTTACGCTTCAGGGTTAACATGAAAAAGGAGGTTGGCAAGTGTAAGGTGACTCAGGCTTAAATTTATAAGAACCCCAAAGTGACTGTTTCATCTCCAAAGTGACTGAACGTTTCACATTATCATCAGAAGTCCTGGAAAATTACAGCAACTGTGCATTCTTATCAACACTTGGAAATGACATTTTAAAAACCACCCCTTGTAGTGAATACTAGTAGTTATTACTTTTATTGCCCTAAAAAATGATTCTGAATCTCTTTTTATGGGCCTACCTGACACTATCTATCTTTTTTCATAAAATTTAAGTGTTTGGGTCATTTATTACATTGGGACAACTCATTTGGTTTTCTTTTATAATTTTTATGAAATCTCAATTTATTATTATTTTTTTCTTTTATGGCTCAGGCTTTGGCTGTCACGTCTAGGAACTTTGTGTCTAAAAGAAGGTATGAAGATTTTTCTCCTATATTTTCTTCTTGAAGTTTTGCAGTTTTGAACCAGTAGTCTTACATTTGATTCCAAGGTGCTTTATGATACACTGGCAACTAGTACTGGTCTAAGGTGTGAGGTTCGCTGAGTTGAATTCAGCCTTTGTGGACGACATTTTTCCTTTCCCATGTAAGGCCCTGTTTTCACTTTAATTGCCTGACTTTGGTGCTCCAGATTCTCTTTTTTTGAGGCAGTCTTTGTATATAGTCCAGGTTAGCCTTGAACTCACTATGTAACCCAGGCTGTTTCACGTTTGTGGCAATCTTCCTGCCTCAGCCTCCTGAGTGCTGGGATTACACGTCTGGTTGATGCTCTATATTCTTACATCAGAACTACAACCCCAATTAGAATCCTCCGCAAGGACAAACAAATTTGAATTGAAAAAAGCTTAATTAGAATTAGACAGGCTGACTGTAATGAATGTTAATAAAGAATATTAAATAAGATACAAACATGTCTACTCTTTGCTTTAACTAGTATTGGTTGACAAAATCAACACACATGAGGTATTTTATCTCTGTGTGTGTATTCATTGACATGTGCATACACATCCATAGACTGTTACGTTTTTCTGAACTGTTGCCTTTCCCTAGAGCTTTATACTATAATTCTACTGATTTAGAAATTCTAGCTACTCTTTTTCCCAGAGGCAGGCGAATGTGGTTAGTGGGTTTAGAATTTGTCACAAATTGTCACATTATTCAAAGATGGATTTTCCATGACATCACTTAGAGATGGCTTCGTCCTCTCATAAACACAGTGAAACATTTTATCCCAATTTTTATTTTCCTTTTATTTCATTTCTAACTTTTTGTAACAGCACTTTTTACTGGCAACCAGCATATCCCTTTTGATGCCTCTGGCCACACTGGAGTGCCTTTGCTTTGCCCTGAATCAGACAGACGATGAGCAGCATGGCTTTCTTGCTGAGTCCATGGTGCGGGAGGCCAGGGCGGCTCTGTCACCGGGGCACTCAGCAGGGACCTTTGCGCAGAGCGGAGGGCGCTCTTCAGTGCCTTGGGTTAGGACTGATGACTTTCTCACTGTTGCTGCTTTAGTGTTCTGGGCTCCTTAACGAAGAAGCTACTGTCAGACTTTAGCCTAATGTATTATCTGGGAATCTGAAAAATGCAACGCACTAGATAGCTTTCTAAAGCAGCAGGAGTACTTACTCTGAAAGATGATTTGTTCTGATCCTTCACTCTGCTACAAAAGGATCACACACCCTTTGCCTTGTGACTTTGTGTTGTCCCACCATGAGGTAATGGCACACTTCCTCCCAAGTTGTACATGATTGCCACTGGACTGATCTGATAGGCTGCAGAGGACGTGACATGAACAGAGAAGCATCATATATGCATGTGTGATTTAGCTTGGCCATTTGCACTCCCAGGATGCCAGTGAGAAGAGGATGAGCTCACTAGACTCTACCCTTTGAGCATGGGCCCAGGGGAAACACATGGAACAAATCTAAACCTAATCAGCATCCTGGATTTACACTATGCAAACTGTATCCTGAAGCAGAATGGCCAAGTGAATCAATAAGAAATATAAAATATGTGTTGTATATAAACAGTAGAGTTTTGTTACTTAGCATTATCATAGCAGTTGCTGACTACTACACTTACACATCTCCACTGAGGTATCCCATGAAACACAACCTTTTGCTTTGATGAACCAACAAGTGAATATTTGTATCCATGAAGTAGACAGGTAACCATCTGATCATGGATTTTCCTTCAGCCTGATCTTTCTTTAAGAATTTTCTCTGAGCAGGATTTCTAACTATGCTTCTAGCAGTGTAGAACTGTAGGATATAAAAGCTGTCACTTCTTACTTATCCACATAGGTTGCTAGTGTCTCCCAGCTAAAGTCTCTAGCAAGTTGTTGTATTATCGTGGGGTAACGGCAAAGGTTACAAATTCCTTGGAAGACAAGCCACTAAAGTTCAGTCTTTCCCCAATAATATTAATCTTGATCATAAAATGTGCTACCGCTTCTGTGCAATGCTCAATGAGCATCGTCTTGGAATAAGTCTGAGCCTGTTTCACCTTCCTTCCTGGATGAACACATTCCATCATGAATGTGAGTGCATTTTGCAGTTGTGTCACCAGGATTGGCCAGAATTTGTTTACCTACAAACAGACGTTTTGCTATGTGGGACTGGAGTCTTTTATTATATTGTTCTATGTCAAAACTTAAGGACGCAGAATGATATTCCTTTCACAAAACTTATCTCAGGATTGAATCCTGTTACCTCGACAGCAAGAAATTTTTCAGGACAACTTGAGACCTAGATTTGTGTCTTTACAACATGGTCAAATAGTCTTCCTATTTTTAATGCATCACACAAAATCTTAAAAATTTAAGAGTAATAACCAAGTATGGAAAAGTTTTCCTTATAAAAATTGCATGGGCTCAGTTCATTTTCTAAAGCTTATCTTTCTTTCTCCATTTTGATGCTATTTCTCATCCTACTGTTCCCTTTCTCCTAGAATGAGATTGCTTATCCTCTGATTATTCAAACACATTGGAAGCTGTAGCTGTCTTTTAGTATTGGTGATCAGTTACGCAGAAGAGGGAGCACATTTATCCTGTGTTGCTGTGGAAAGAACTGAGTTGGACAAATTGCTGGGCCAGTGTCACCCAGAGCAAGTTATTGGGCCTGGTGGTGCATGTCTGTAACCCCAGCACTTGGGAGGCTGAGGCAGGAGGATCACCATAAGTTTGAGGCCAGCCTGGGCTACATGGTGAATTCAAGACAGGCTTGAACTGAAAAGTGAGACCTGGTCTCAACTCACCCTGCAAGCCTGAGTTGTATGAGGGAAGTATGTGTTCAAATAGTAGGAACACCCAGGAATGGAACAGAAAGCAGTGAGCTTCTTATCCGCAAATCTGGTTAAAAGTTTCTCAGGAATAATAGAGGAGGAATTCCCATGTCTCCAAGTACCTCCAACCCTAAAATCCTATGATTTAGTTGATTTGATTCTTTACAGTTTTTCAGCAGGACCACATGTGCTATGTAGCTGGGACAACTTGGTGATCAGCAAGAAATGTTTCAGGACACTTAATAAGTGCCATAACATCTTTATGAGTCTGGTGTTAACTAGAAATACAAACACAATTTTTATCATTGAAACCAGTCTGCCTTTCTAAGCAGTCCTGACTTCTTTGGAATCTAAATGAAAAGATAATATATAAGATAGAAAACATTTCATTTCCTTTCACGGTGCTGGTTATTTTGTAACTATAGCTGCACCTATCTGGGAGCATAAATACATGTATATCTTTATACCTGAGGTGTAAATTTTATTACCTCCCAGAGAAGTTATGAAAGGAGATGATTGCTCTGTTATTTTCTAACCATGACAACCTCTGAGTTAGGTTTGTCTCAGTCTAATTGCATTACTGTGCAGAGAGCACTATGGGTGACACTTTTTATTTAGACATTACTTCAAGAGCAAACTTCAGAAGGTGGAAATGATGCATTTTGAAAATCACTCTTTCTTCTCCTCTTAAATCAGAGATCAGTTTTATAAAAGTAGTTGCAAATTTAGCCTGACCAAACAGGTGATTTACTTTGAGATTTGGGAATGCGGAAACAACCTTTAGGAAGTCCTTCACTGTGATCTCTTAGCGATATTCCAGCTCAAAGTTCATCAAAAAGTGCCTTTGTTGGGGAGTATCTTTCCTGGTGAAGGCTTTTTAGCTAATGATTAGTGACGATAATCCCTTAGTATCCAAGGATATTGACTCCAGGACTCTTAACACAGATATCAAATCCATGGATGCCCAATCCCATATATGAATGGCACACTGTTTGTAGATAACCTACACACAGCCTCCTGTACACTTTAAATTATTTCAAAGTCAATTATAATACTTAATACAATGTAAGCACTATATAGTTTGTACTGTTTAGTGACTAATAACAAGAGATAGTCTGTAACATGTTCAATGTAACCACAGTGGGTTTTTTCTATTTTCAAACTGCAGTTGTTTAAATCTGCAGATGCAGAGCCTGTGGCTACGCAGTACCAACTGTACTAACATTAGTATTTGCAGCCTGAGGACTGGATTAATCCACTGGCTTCTGGCTTTCATTGCTTCTGTTGAGAAGTTAGCTGTCTGTCTAGTGGTCCCTGGAAGGTAGTGACTTTTTCTGCAGCTACTTAAAAATTCTTCCCTTTATTTTTGTTTTCTGCAGTCTCTCTCTGATGCACCTGAGAAAACTTATTTACCTTGTTTGGACTCATTACACTCCTTCAATTGGAGCGAAGGCCTTGGATTCATATTCTTTATTAGCTCTGGGAAATTCTCGGCCATCGGACTTCAAACATCGCTTCTTACCTTTTCTCTTTCGTTTCATGCCCTCGCACTTGGATTCTGCACTTTCTGAATGAGTTGTCTGTCTCTCCTCGCTGCATGGTTAACCTTGTTGACCAGTCTTCCAATTCTCTGGTTCCTCATCTGCTACTAAACCGATCTGTTGGGATCTAAATTCTGTTATTACACGTTTTGATTCTAGCATTTTTATTTGCTTTCTTGTAAACACTCCTGATCATTTTTTTGTAGTTTCCACTTCCATGCTGTAATTTTCAGCTTTTTTCCCTTTTTTCTGTTTTAGCCTCGTGGCTATATTAAGTATTATTGTCTTGCTAGTCTGTTTCTACTGATTCTGACACCTGGAGGTTTATACCCTATTGTTTCTGTTCACTTTATGTTACATACACAATGTTCCTTGGTCTCCTTACTCATAATTTAATATCTGTGTAATAGTCTATTGATCTAAAGAATGATAGTTTTGTCAGATTTAAAGTTAGCGTAGTCTCATCTCTTAGGATAGCACTTGACTAACACTAATTTGTCTTCTTTCTGAGTAGACACTGAGCAATTATTTATGTCCTCCTGTATCTTTGCAATAATTGTGAATCTAAAAATAACGCTTATGGGCTGGGGGTGCAGCTCAGTTGAGCACTTGCCAAATACGTACAATGCCCTGGATTTAATATCTAGGACTGCAAAGAAAATAAGAGTATCAGAATTATTTGTGTCTAAAATTTTGGTTATTTATATTGCAAAAATATATTGTGAAAAAATTTTAAGTGATAAAAATAATAAAATTGTTTAAAGCTAAAGTTATGATAACGTATTTTAGTGAGCTCTTATAACATACCAGGCCCTTTATATTTATGTATCATTTTGTTATTCCCACAACCCTTGAGTAGATACTATTATTATGCCTAGATTACAAATGAAAATGTTGAGTCCAAAAAAGGATTCAATAACTTGCTCACAGTCACCCAATTAGTAAGCAGGTGATGCCAGCATTCTAGTACAGATAGCCTGGCTCCAAGATCCACTTTCTTAATTACTTCTTTATGAAAAAAAGGAAGTAGAAAAAAATAAAACAAGAACATCAAGACATACGCCTCCACAGCCTTATTACCGCCTGTTCTTTGACATTCACAGCACGATTCTATTTTGGCCTGAAAGGATTAAGAAAGAAAGAAAGAGAAGAGGGAAACTTTGAAGGTACTATGGGTTCAGAACAAATTGCGCTCATGAAAGTAGCCATTTTGGGGGGCATGGATTTTCCAGCCAGGAATACCAAATGGCAGGAATGTACAAAGTCTGTCTTTATGTCAGAACGTCTGGAGCTTCTGCTGGACAACTTGGAACTGGAGATAATGTCATCTCCTGCAGTCCCCTTGGTTTGTGTGTCTGCCAAGCAATGGTGGGCACCTCTGGGGCCCAGCCACCCTGCAGCCAGGCCTCGCGGGGGCCTTGGCTCCTAGGCAGGTGTAAGCTTCCTTGTGGCTTGGGGCTGGTGTCTTCCATGGGAGATGTATCTGTGTCTACACCTGCATCTGCGTCTATGTCAGTGCCTACGTCTACATCTTCAAGACGGACAAACACAACTCTTACAGCCTTCGTGGAAGTCACGGAGCACGCTTCCCCCGTGCTGTGTTGGCTGTAGCTGTCATAACTAACCTCCACGCAGACTCCAGGGGGGGACAAGTCGCATGATAAAAAGTGACAAGAGATGCGTACGGGGATTTACAATCAGAAGGAATATATAAAATTTCATTTCTGTGTTGCACGGGAGCCGTGGAAAAAAGAGGAAGGATTTAGGTGCACTGTAAAATGTGAGCTGTGTGCCTTTTTAAATTAAAAGTACAGTTAACAAACAATATGTATCTTCACTTCGAGTAAGAACAGATTTATTTACATAATTACAAATGACATCAAAACTAACAATCTTTGTAAATCTGCCTTGACTAATTTATAAACAGCATCTAATGTCTGACAGTAGGACTCTTAAGGAAGAAAAATCTGATTTTACATATAATGATTGATCTTTACACCACAGACTGAGCCGTTCCGGCACCAACTTTCCATCCAGCAGACAGGCAGCAAGGGTTTGTCGGGGTGGTAATTTGGTTCTTAGGTGTAAATTATGGCACAGACACTTTAGAGAACATAAAATGAGCCCTTAGTGTCACTGAAAAACTGTGGTTATAATAGATGAACTTCATGAAAAACAAATATGATCTTTCAACAGATGTGGTCAGTGAGAACAAATCATGCCCTCTATTCATAAGGTGAAACCAAAGCCCGTAAAAAACCCAAAAGATTATGACACACTACACCTTTGCCATGCAGTCCATAAAAAGCCTGAACTATTACAGGGTGTTTTGTGTCTGCTTCCTTACCTGAGACTCTGAGACCGAGACCCACAGTAAATAGCAGCCCGAAGGGTCAGAAGCAGCCAGGGTGAGCTCTGCCGTGTCACGGAAGGCGAACACTCTGCTTTCTCGTTATGTGTCAGATGAGATGGGACAGATTTCAAACTAGACAGGCGAAATAAAACCCCACCCCTCAACATATACAAAAATACCTTTGAGTTACCAGGAAGATTTTTCTTAAATGATAACTCCATAATTCAGAGGCATCTAAGCCGGAAAGAGACAGCAGAATTCACATTCCTGCCCAGGACAGATGGGTGAACCCACAGGTTCGGAAGATGTGAAACTCAGTCTGCGGGAAGAGGACCAGGAAGAACTGGAGCCATCTGTGGGACCCCATCTCCACCCTGTTCCCTGGGGATGTGTGAGCTCCTTCATTCCAGACTGGGGCTTTTGGGTTTTTTTTTTTTTTTTCCCCGTTGTCTCCTGGTAGTAATACCTTGAAGAACCACAAGAATAAGAACAATTCTTAAGCAAGATGTGATCACAACAATGTAAGAATTTCCTTCTGAACTTCTTATGCCTCTAGTAACTCTGACAATGGGCCAGGGTATACAGAGATTAGCTGGCTAATTTTTGCAGTCATGAAGGTTTTTCTTTTATGATGGCAGGGATTCATTTAAGATTTGAAAGCACTAAAGAAATACCACAAACTCAATTAAATAGAACTTGAATAAATCAGAAGTAATCCAGGTTTATATGTGGATTTAAAAAATCAGCCCAGAAGCTGACGATACAAAATTCTTTCTCCCAAGTTAAGTGACTTTAAAGTAATTTACAAAGACAATCTGAAGCTAAAAAACAAAAACAGAAACAAAAAAGCTTGGATTTGGGGAAATCCAAAACGAATGCTAATGAAAAAATACATTTTCAAAGGATGCGTGTGAGTTTTTGCTGCTTTATAGTGAGATTCAGTTGCCAGGGACAGTTTGGAAAGAGTGACAGCTCTGGCTTTGTGGGCATCATCTCGGGAGGCATCTGCAGAGCGAGCTCAGAGGCGGGTGCAGGAGCATCTTCTGTCCTCCACGGCAGCCTGGAGCTCGGGGCTGACGTCCTCCCAGAGGGCGGGCACGGCTTGGCATTCCATGGGGAGCAAACTTGAAGGGTGACGTTAGCCAGAGACCGCACAGACCTGACGCATACAGCACAGGATGTGAGTTCCTTCCCTTGTCGGACAGCAGAGCCACTGACCCACCACCTCCCTGTCACCTCGGCGCTCTGGATCCCTTAGATATCATCGGAACATGGTGTCCCTCTGCGTCCTCACTTCTGTATCCTCGGTTTCTTTTTATCCTCCCCAACGGTTTCCAAAGGCCTCTTGATCTACTGTCCGTCTCAGACAGCACAGACTTTTTCTCTGAGCAGAATCACAGAGCTGCCTTTCTCCACTCCAGCCCCCCGCATCCTCTTCCTTGTGTTTCCCAGAGCCGGGGCTGTCCGTGAAAGCTCCCAGTGGCCTCTGTTGTCTGCAGTACCAGCTCCTGCAAGGAATTGTACAACATAGGAACGCATCCTGAAAATAATCACACCACACGTCTTGGAAAACCAGGGTAAAATTTGCTTGCAACAAAATGACCCGTCCAAGTTTTAAAAAGAAATCCACAAGAACTCGCTTTTCTTGAAACAAAACAGAAGCCCTTTTGGCCTGAACAACTTCCTTAAATTTCTTTCCAGGCAAGGGCTTATTTATAGCGACAGCCCAGCAGATCCTTCTAGTTTGTGCCTTACCTAGCAGGTCTCTGAATATTTTGGTTCCCTTACCCCTGCCCATAAACCTCATAAAGTTCTTGAAATCAGCTTTTGAAACTTCGATTTCCTTGCAGCCCTAGGAATGTTTGGACATTGTCTTGCCTGTAATAGTTCTCCAGACATTGATAATCTTGCTTTAGTTCGGCTTGCTTTTGTAGGATATGTAATAAATGCCTGGTGGCACAGGCTGAGTTAAATCATTTCTACGTTGCATGTTTGAGATCCTAAAATGTAATTTCTATGATCCCAAGTTACAGGAAAAATACGTGAAATACAAAAATGCTTCCTCCTATCATAAAACAAATACTGAAACATACTCTGTGGAAGCGGGCCCTCGTTGGGCTATTTTTAATCAACTGTAAAAGTGTTTTCCTTGGACCAGGATCCCTCACACTGCACCTCCCTGGATGATCTCAGACCCTCTTGTAGCCTTGGCTCCCTCTTAAAAGTGGATAATTCTTAAATCTCTTTCCCACTCTGTGCCCTTTCATGATTCCTGGGCTTGCCAGTCCAACTGCCCTGGAAATTTCCATGTGTTCAACAGCCAGCTCAAAATCAGAGTGTCCAAAGCTTAACTTCAACTCTGCTCTTCTTCCCCTTAAAACATTATAATAATATTTGTCTTTTACCAGAAACTCTGGCCCCTTTCCTAATACTTCCTTCAGCTTCACTCTCCAGATTAGTTGATTACCTTATCCCATCTTGTTTGCCTTCTTAATTCTCTTATTATTATTATTATTTTTTTTTTTGCAGCAAGATCATGCTGTGGAAGGATATCAAGTCTGCCCTTGAACTCACTATGTAGACCAGGCTGGCTTTGAACTCAACATGATCCTCCTGTCTTAGCCTCCCAAGTACTGGGACTGCAGGTGGGTACCACCATTAAGTTTTTAGAGGTTTAATATGTATTCCCATGTCACTCATAATATAATTGGTAAACCATCATTCAGCTTTAAAATATTCTCATTTTACCAAAATTTCCCTTGTGTGTGTGTGTTTTTTTTAATAGTCCCACTATTACCCAAGGAACCATGTCATCTCTTTCTATAAGTCTACCCTTTCTGTGTATTTCATGAGGTCTTTTCTGGCTGGTTTCTCTTGCCTCCCTGATGTCTATGAGATGCATCTATGTCATTGCGTGTATCAGTGTATTCCATGGTATCCAGTCTGCCACATTTTGCTTGTCACAGACATTTGGGTTGCTCTCAATTTTTGGCTATTTGCTAAATGTTGCTATGAAATTTTCGTAAAAGTCTGTGTGAATTTAGATTTTCTTTTCCCTTGAATGGATATCTTATATTGAAATTGCTTGTGTATATTGCAAATGTACGTTTACCTTTTTTTTTTTTTCCACTGAATTACATCCCTATCCATCTTTAAAAATTTGGAACAAATTCTTACTGAGTCACTAAGATGCCCAGGCACGGCTTGAAGCTGTGACCCTGCCTCACCCTCCCAGAATTCACAGGTGTGGGCATCACCATGCTCAGCTGTTTAAGAAGAAGCCAAACTGTTTGACGGCTTGTGTTTCTATTTCGCATCCCCACCAGCCGGGTGTTGAGGTTTTGGTTTTTCCACATCCTCATCAACATTTGGTGTCTGTCCTTGATCGCAGCCATTCTAACAGGAACGGTACAGTGAACATTTCATTATCAGTTCATTTGTGGTTGATGATAGCATCTCTTCATAAAATTTGCCATCCATATAGCTTCTTTGGTGAGCTACATATTGATGTCTTTTGTTCTTTTTATTGCATTGTTTATCTCTTAGTATTGAGTCATAAAAATGTTTCTGGGCACAAATCCTTTTATCCGCTATATGTAGTATGATATTTCCCACAGTCTATAACTTGGTGTTTCATGCTCCTAATAGTATCATCCTGAATGTCTTAGCTCTCTTGAACCTGGCTCTTGCTTTTCTTTCCATAACTTCTTCCTGGCATTTAGGCCTTGTCCATGCTTGGCTAACTTTATGCCGTAGACTAGTAGACTAGTCCCGCCATGTTGCTTTTCCTTCCATGCCTTGTGGTTTCAGGGTTGAGCACCTACTTCTTAGCTATGTACAGAGAACAGCTGTGTAGGTGGGACTCTAGGTCTCTTTCCAGGGAACCTGCTGCATCAAGCACAGCTGGCTGGGTGCCTCCAGCTGGCCCAGGTGCACACCCACCACAGTAGTCAGACCAACACCTTGCTCAGGGCTGCACTTACCCAGGGACCAGGGATGGTGCTGGCACTACAGCAGTGCCACCCTGCCTAATGCGAAGCTCTTCTAACTGGCATCTTTGCCCGGGGACTCTGAATCAGCCTGGCTAAGGCTTTCCAGGCTTGCTGCCATTGGCAGCTTCTAACCCAGCCCTTCCAACCCTCTTTCACAGACCTCCACCGCAGTCTGACGTTTCTCCTGCTCATCCCCCCATCTTCTTCCCCTTGACCCTTATTGTCCAATCAATCTCTTGCCTGTCTGATCTTATCTTGGCGCCTGCTCTTCAGAGGACTCAAACTGACCCACCTCAATCTTGCTAATCCCTCAGTTGGCAGGGAAACCGCATCTTCCCTTTTCCAGATACCACAACTGCAGAGGGGACCAGGCTTCCTCTGCCCCACCCTCTGAGATCCCCCTTTCCCCCTAAGCCTCTCTGGCAACTGAAGACAAATCAATCTGTAGCACTGCAGAGGCTGTCCAAAGTGCTCAGGAAAAGCTCGGAGGAGTAGGAAGAGCAGGGACACAGAGGGAAACGGCCTTTGGACTCTGTCCTTGCCTGGTCTGTTTCCCACTATCTTTTTTTTGAGCTATGAGTGTTAGAGGGAGAAAATACAAAACAATATCATTTTTTCTATGGGAGTTATTCTTGTACCTATAAATAAACACACTCCTCTGAACAAATGGTATTTTAACACTGTCATCTATGCCGCTGAAGGACATTCCTTAGCAATGAATGACAGTGGAGATGAGTGGAATGTTTATCATCATAAGAATCATATGGGCGCTGCTTTAAAAAACACTGCAGTGCTCTGGGCCCCAATCCAAACCTTCTAACTAGTCTCTCCGGAGAAGAGCACTGGGAACAGTATTCTTAAGAGTGCTCCAAGTAGGATCAACTAGATTTGGAGGCTGTCGGGATACCGTTAAGAACACAGGTACTAAAGCTGGCCTGAATTACTTTGATTTGAGACCACACCCTTTGTTAGCCATGTAATCTTGGACATATTATTTAACACTTAACTTCTCTGTGCCTTAGTTTCTCATCTGTGAAATGCAATGATGCATAGTTATGTCGGTTGCAGTGGCTCACGCTGTGATCCCAGCACTCAGGAGGCTGAGGCAGGAGGATTATTGCAAGTTCAAGACCAGCCTGGGCTACAAAGTGAGCTCAAGGCCAGCCTTGACTGCATAGTGAGATTCTGTCTAAAAAAAAAAAAATTCTTCCCACTAGGTTGCTAGAGGACTCAAAAAAATTAGTGGTTGTAGCCTGGTGCCTGTCATGTAGTAAACTGCTCAGTAAATTTAAACTCTTATTGTTGACACAGACCTTGAATATGTGTCAGATAGTATGCGTGGGTCCAGTGCAGAGTGGGTGTGTTTGTGAGGGGTAATGTTAGAATATATACCTGGGCAAGACCCACTACCTGCTCCTACCTACATGAGTGTGTGTACTGCTAACTGGTCTCCATTATCCAGGGTGTGTATGCGGTAACTACCTGCCACTTGAGGGGTGTGGTCTGTTGGTGCAGAACTCCCTTAACAATCTTTGATCTTGGCTTCAGGGAGGCTCTCATGCGAATGGAAAGGTCTCTGAGTCATTGGAGTTCAAATCCCAGCTTATCTCCACTCGCTGGGAGAAAAATTGATCTTGAACAAATGCTGTAAACTCTCTGAGCTTCTGTTTCCTTAATTTCTGAATGCCTTGTGCCTCCGCGGTCGCTGCCATGCTTAACTGAGATGCTGTGAACCTCCAAGTGAGGGTCAGGAGTGAAGAGGTGGGTGTGTCACCTTGTTCTTTGGTGCTGCTTGGTCTCCCTGAGCCACCTCACCCACAGAAGAGAGGGTGAGCTCTTCTCTCCACTGTCGCTCACTGCTATGGAATACCCCTCGAGGACATAGTTGGGCTCTGTGTCCCTCTGGGGATAGAGCTGCATGATCTCAAAGGCTCTTTGAGTCCTATAACTCAGCATTCCATTTTCATTCTGGATGTGTCTCTGTGCGACTACTAGTTTGTGAAGTACGGGGCCTTTCCCTCCTTATTCTTGTGTTGTCTTGGTTACTTCCCCAGTCTACGGGTGCTATCACATTTCCATGGTCCTTTTAGAATGCAAATGGAAACATATCTCAGTGCCACAGACCCAGCCCTTTCCTCAAACTTTGGCTCTGGTTTCGACAGCATGGTTTCAAATCCTTGCCCTCTGCCTCCATGTTGAGCACAGATGGCCGCTATAAACACACCATCAAAGTGTTTTCAAAGGGAGCTCGGGAATGGGACAGTAAGTAATACCACTAAAGCAGCAGTCGTTGGTAAAATAATCTCTTATAACAGCCTAATATTTTTAGACTTTGATGTCTCTTAATTTCAAAAGAATGTGTAAACTAATTGGTATTAATTTTATTTTTTTTAAAATTAGAACATGTCTTGAAGTAGTTGCCAAAATTGTGCCTAATTTAGAATTGTTCGTTCCTTACTGCTTCACAAGGGATTTGGTAGGGGGTAAGGTTGTGTAACAGAGATTGCAAATGAAAATTTATTTCTTACGGGGTTTTAAGCTTCACAAGAAAACTAGTCCCCAAAAATGGATTGGAAAGCCCTTGAAATCTTCACAAAGGTGAAGGGCAGGATTATTGCAAAGATAGGAATGGGCAGTTCATAATCATTTTGATATTTTTCAAGTATGATGATGAACTCCTCCAACTTAATAAAACACAGAAATAGAGACATAACAAAGCTTTTTGGCACTGAGCATGATAACACTGGGATAGTCTGAAAATTTGCTAGATAAGCAACTCACGTTCAAAGGTGAAATAAATCGTACAAATTGTATGGTTGATTTATTTAAAGCACGAGTCTACCCTTCAGGAAAAAATGATTTCTGGAGGAATAGAATGGAATCCTAGATATGGTTGCCAAGGCATCCCTCAAAGAAAAATTGCATCTACCAGATAAAAACACTCATAATTTCTAGGGTGCTTAGCCACAGTGAATCCTCTTATCCTTTGTACATCAACGAGAGGTTAGGTTTGCGGTAGGAAAAAAAAAACTACCTTTCTTTGACAAAATGAAACAAATGAGTGGAATCCTATTGCAAAGATTTCTTAGAAATGCCAGCGGATGAGAGCTGGTGGCCCAGCTAAACTGGCAGCAGGCAAGATTTCTTTCCTTGTATAAGTTGGTGGCCGGTTTAAGAGAATCCTGCCCAAATTAAGAGATGTAAACCATCACCCCATAAGCATCCGAGGGGAGATATTTTTAACCATGCCCTTGGCCTGTGTTTTAATAATCTATTGCTACATAACAATTTTCCCCAAAACTTAGTGGTTTAGAGTAACAGCGTTTTATCATGTCTTCAGTTTTGGGTTCAACTGAGTTCTTTGCCCTGTGGTGTCAGCTGGGGACACTTGGCTGCTTTCAGGGGGTGGCTGGGCTGGAAGCCTCCACAAGGGTAAGCACCCCTTTGTGTCCTTCCATTCTGTGCTCTCTCAAACTCTGTCCACGCAACTGGCTTGGGCTTCCTGACAGCGTGGTGGTCCTCACCCAGCTTCTCACGTGGCAGCTAGCCATGTGAAGAGCGGGAAAGCAGGAGCTTCAAGGTCTCGGAAGTTCTGGGCTGTCCCTGTGACAGAGTCTATCAGCTTGTTGAAGCTGAGACAGGTTGACATCCAATGTTAGGTAGAAGCTCGGACACAGTACAACCAGAAGCGGAGGAAATTCCAGGGTCAGAAGGCAGGACCCGGGTGGGCTCAGCGGACAGTGCACAACTGGCTGATTTGCATGTGGAGGGAAAATTGCTCATGTGTCAGACGTCCCGTGATACACGGGGTCTTGAGAGTTAAATATCTAGGCAGAAACGAATCCTCCTTGCTTGTCTTTGTCACTGAGGAATTTCCAAGCTATGGTTTTAGGTGAAGATCAGCAAAACATGGCATAGCAATGGGGGAGCCAGGAAAGCGCAGTGAATTGTCTGGTTCTGGAGGCTGCAGGTGGCTTCCCCACTGCTGGTTCGGAGACTATGATTCTCACGCAGCGACACAAGTGTGGTCATCTTACAGACTTCTGGTACTGCCAGGGGCGCTGGTGGCATTCAGTGCCGAGCAGGGCTGGTAAACATCTAAATAGACCACCCCTGGGACAGCATTCCAAATGCCAGAGGTGCCCCAGTTAAGAAACACGAAGGCAGATCTCTGGGGTGATGTATGGTATTTAGATAGGGTATATGGAATTTGGAAGATGGAAACACTGTCATATCCCGTGGTAGATAGTTATTTTCTTATAATATCAGAGGCAGGCATGAATTAGAACTGTAGAAAATAGGATGCATAGAGAAAATACACTTTTCTAGATTACTTATTGAAAAGGTCATTGTTGGAAGCAACCACGTCCTCACATAGCAGCAGATTCCTTCTGGAATGTTAAAGAAGAAATCAAGAAAAATAAGAGTTTCACATGGAAACAAGACTACACCGGGGTGAAGGGCAGGAGGGCAGAAAGTGGGAAACAGTAGCACCCTAATTTTTTGAAAATGTAGGTAATGTCCAGGTAGGATTGGCTTATCTGCATCTGGTGGAAATCACCACTCCCGTTTCTGTTGTTTAAAATAGAATACATTGAAAATTTAATATCTTCCTTTCCATTCCCTTCCCTTCTCTTCCCAGTAACTATGCATGGAATCTTATTTAATTTTCTCTAATTGAAGTGATTTTCTACTACATGCAAATTAACCAGTTGCACATGATCAATCCCAGTCCTTGGTAATAGTTGAACTTGCTTTGCATCGAAGCTTTTGTGGGGCTCAGTGAGTTGGTTATCCTAGGCTGAAATTCGTGTTGTGGAAATACACTCTAACCTGTCTCTGGTAATGTTACATTTGTTTAAGAAGTGAGCTTCAGCTTGGGGCTCCTATTAGTGTGCTCATAAAACTGTCCCTCTCAATTTCAGTTTTTTCCCTCTCCCCTCCTTCCCTGATCTTTGCTTCACATGAGGTATTTCGTGCGAAGCTTGGTCTTGGCCATCCTGGGAAGAGCCAAAGACCTCGCTGCTGTGTGGTCAGCAGATGGGAATCATAACCTACAAGAAGCCAACTGGAGAGAAAACATCTCACGCACTCCTAAATTTGGAGAGCCTCACATCTTAAAAGCTTTTGAACTGCTTGTAACTGACCAATGAGACCCAAATAACACTGGTTGAACTGGATATCTCGGCATTTGCCATGACTGCTGTGTGCATTCAGAATTCCCATTTTAGTTTTTCTCCTACCTAGCATTTATCTGGACTCCTGCCCTCTGGGTTTGATTGATGTGTATCTGGGATTGCAAACTCATTTGAGTATGTTCTCTTTGATGGATCAGAAGGCACTTGGGACCCTGCAGAGCCCCCGGGTCATGATTATGAACAACAATTATTGTCCTGGGGAGTTACAGATGTGCTGGTTACTGGAGGGTTGTGGTTAATAGAACGTTGAACAACAAAGACTTTATTGTATAACTGAGCAGGGAAAAAGCTCCCCAATAGCAAAATGCATAATCTCAGAAAGTCAGGAGATCTGGAGGGAAACACATGAAACTGAGTTGTTCCTTTATATAATTTTTTTTTGTCGTTCCCCAAAATTAAATGGTCAGAGTTTTAAAAAGTTACCCTGTGGGAAATATTTTGCTTCAAAGGAGAAAGATCAAATGTAGATGCAAAAAGCCAGTGACTCCCATATGTAAACTCTTTTCCACAGTGTGGCTAAGCCTTTGGTGAAATCTGATTAACTCAGGTCACTAGGGAACCATTTAGTGGCTTTTTATTTCATTGCACTGATACAGGTCCCGTGGACCTGGTGCAGTACGCAGAACATCAGACCCGATCCTTTTGTGGCAAATTCAAATGCAGTTCGGGAACCAGGGCGCTCTTCACACTGAAACTGCTAGCATAGGGGCGTTCGTGCTATTGCTTGGCTTAAGCTCTGGTAACCAGATACCCAACTTAGGCTGCACTAAGCAGTTCATTCAAAGCTAAGAAAGTTCCACAGGGGCAAGGCTAATTACCCTAATTTTTTTAATAAAATATATTTCTAATTGACACATAGTAATTGTACACATAGGGTCTAGGATGACATTTCAAGTCATTTTTTCCAGTGTGTAGTGATTAGATCAGGGCACTTGGCATATATGCTATATATAATTTTCCCTTTATGTTGGGAAAGTCTCTCAAAAACCCTCTCTACTAATGATTTTGAAAGCATGAGTTTCTCTGTGACCCGTGAAGTGAGCTGTGTAACAGACCAGACTCCAATGGATTTATTTCATGCATTTGATAAAAAGGCTACTGAGCACCTTCCAGGTGATGGTAGAATTTCTGTCCAGTGTCTGCTCATCTGCCTTCCGCTCGCCTCTCTGGAGACCTTTGTGGAGGACCACCTGAAGAAGAGTAATTATCTCCATTTGGGCTAGACTCGCCCCTATTTCCATGTATTGATACATACATGGCTAGAACTTTTTCTTATCCTCCCACCGGCTTTAAGCAATGCAACTCAGTGTAGCCGAGGGACTGATTGTGGTCTTTGAAACAGGGTGACAGGTCACTGCTACTCCGTCCCGATAACTCCCAAAAGACACGTGTGAGCCAGGAGGGAGGGAGGGCCATGCTCCATGCTGTGGGTTGAGATCAAGCCTTGAGAGTACAGGCAGTGACTCCTAAGGCATAAAAGACTGCACATCAGAGCTGAAGCACTGACCCCAAAGCCTTAGATACGACCTCAAATTGTGTCATGCAGCTTGGTCTTCCTGCACACCCTTCTCTCTGCATTTTGCAGAGGGGCTTTCAGGCCTCCTACCCAGCCCAGCTCACAGCTCTCATGCATTTCCTGCCATTCTCACGGCCGCTCATCCTCAAGCCCCTTCCTTCCCCATGAAAGAATAAAACCTGGGTTCAGCACTGGGTTAAAGCCTTGGTTCCAATGAATCCTCATCCTAGCTGAACTTAGGGCCCCCTTGGCTCCCCACTGCTATAAATATGCCTTAGTGTCTTTGTTCTCACCATTGTTTGCACTGGAAGTGCTAGATTGGAATCAACTTATTGGATTTCCAATAACTTTTCTATGGGATTACAAGTATAAACCTCCTAAACCACCATGAGGTCTGGGATGAATTCTCAGTATTACACCCTCTCCATCCTTAACTAATAAGGGAGATGGGATCCCAGCTGAAGATCTGTTATTTTCCCAGTGGTCTAAGATTTCTGAGGTCTTGCTGGAATCAGGCATAAAAAAAATCAGAGGTACATAAACTTTAGTGCCTCAATGTGCCCAGGAACTCAGCCCCTCTGAGACATCTCTACCGAAGTTAGTTATTGAGACAGGGCGCTGCATCTGGTGGGCGACTGAAGGGTCATGGTTCTTTGCAGGCTGTTTTTCTTCTCTCTCTGCCCGTGATCATTAAGGGCATCATCTTATAGAATTCCAGCAACAGCCCAGGAGAGACAGGGTAAGTGGCGCACCGTGCTCTGGAAAGGCCTGCGAGTGGTAGATCCTTGTCATTTGCCAAATGTAGCACCTTAGGAGACACTGTCTTGCTGTCCTTGAGCTGCTAAGTTCACAAACACAATAGTAACTCCATTGGTTTGGCTTTTGAGTGGCTCCCAGTGTAAACTGTTTTTGAAATCTGCTTCTGGTCCAAACAAGAGAATTGAGGTTGTCCATAAGAGAAGAAATATGGGCAGCACTGGAGATGCAGTGGAAAAGGATTGACTTGGACTCTACTTTAAAGTGAAGTTCCCCCTCATTGACATTCCCCAGGGTCTTGGGGTATTGGGCGTTTGCCCTGGGACTGGACCATGCTTTCGTTACAATGAGTCGTAGATGTCGCTGTCATAAAGACACCGTACACAAAGCACAAATTAGACACTGTACAGACCTTTGGGAAAGAGCTGCTGCTTTGTTTCCATCACAGTCACAGCCAGTCCTGATGCGATGGGTTATGTGTCACTAATTATAAACAAGCAGACAATAGAGTTTGTTTTTCCATCCTGAGACTCTGCCCTTCACTCCCAGTCAGATTTGAAGGCCCTTTCAACTGTAATAGAAACCAGAGCTAAGTGCTCTGGGATCTTTCTGATGTGCTCAGAAATGCAGAAGTAAATGGAAGACCCAATTTAAGTTTTAAAAAAGAGTACCCACTATGTGTGGGTTTCTTTCCAGCTACTTTCTCGAGCAGCAAAATAACCCTTCAAGTTCATAATGATTCTGTTATGGTTTGCACAGAGATGTCCCCACAAAGCCCCATGCAACCACAGGCAGCGCTTTCTTGGAGGTGCTGCCCACCCTAAATAGGGGGCAAGATATAAGGGATAGAAAGAGCTGTGGTCACCCATTGATTGCTTTGCTACCTTGTACCTGACATGAACTCTTTCTCTTCTGCAATGTCCATCTGCTTTGGAGCCAGCTGATTGTGGGCTAAAACCTCTACAAACTGTGAGCTAAATAAACCTTTCCCCCTTTAACTTGGGGTCTCAGCAATGAGAGAAAAGTAATTAAGACAGATTCTTAAAAATCTTAGTTTATAGGTGAAAAAACCAAAGCTTGGTGTGGTTACTTCCACATGGGCAGCAGCCACCCAGTTACTGAGTGTTAAAGCTGGGATATAATATTACATTCATTTGGCTCCAAAGCCCAGATAGCACCAACAATCTCACCGTGTGGCCATAACCATTAAGTTTCCCTGGAATTTAGGGACATCTAACTTTCTTGCAAGGTATGCATTAACACACCTGGAAAAAAGGCTTGCCTTAGCCATTCTTTTGCCTTTCACTGAAACTTCCTGCAATAAAATACTGTTTCTAGACTTCCCCTAATGTTGCTCATTGCTGAGAAGATCTTTCTTATGTGTGATGCAAATATTTCTTGCTGTAGTTTGAAGCCTCCTCTCTTGGTGTGCCCTTCTGTGACGCAGACCTTATTTTCCATGGGGTAGAAAAGTGCTTCCTGTCAGTCCAGACAACTCAACATCCAGACAAAATCAATCTGGTCTTTCAGAGCTTGATGTAGGTTTTACCTTTCCTGGGTTCTCCCAACAAAAACTCAACTGGAAATAAATCTTCAGTGTTAACAATCCTCCCAACACTTCACCCCCTTCACCCCTAAACCACCTTTGAATTAAAAGATAGGTGAGGAAAGAAGTGGAATGAGGGGAAATGGGGGTGGATAGAAAACCATGAACACTGATCCTTGGATCAAATTTCTTTGCTGAAAAGTGTCCTGTGGAGGTCCAGCTGACAGGAACAGGGGGGACGAGGAGGGCCACAGTGGCGGCCTTCCTGCCGGGCACCTGGCATACCATTGCCTGTACCTGGCTGAGTCTGCATGTGGTCCAGGGGAGCTGTTCCTGTGGTTGCAAAATCCAAGCAAAGAGTCTCCCCAAGGCTGGTCCGGCTCATCTGGAAATGAGAGGCGAGCCGAGCGAGGCTGCCCACCATGGATGGAGATCAGAGGGAGGGCTGGGCGGTGTGGTTGGTGGTTGGTAACAGGATCGCAGTGCAGGGCCGAGAAGCACTCTGGGAGGGAGCCAGGGCACTGGCACAGGCTCAGGCTGGGTTCAGAGGAAGCCACAGAGGGTACCAGGACACCACGAAGACCTTGGAGCTAATGGCACTGGATGCTCTGCAGGCTTTGGGGAAAGCACTGAAGCCCTTGCTGGCCCGCTTCTCCAGCACTGTGAGAGCCTCCCAAGCAGTGACAGCCCTCCCCGGGCCTGCACCTGAAGCAAGGTGCCCCTGGACTGCTCTCCGGAGCAGCACTCCTGTTTGAACTACCGCTAAACGTGTCTCATTTCATATCCCAAACAGACCTTACCATCCCCTCCTCATCAGACCGCTTCTCCTGCTTTGCTCCCTGTTTGGGCATTGACTGACCCCTGCCAATTTTCCTCTGATGGTGGATTCATAATCCTCCGATGCTCGGATTCCTCTCTCATCTGCATCCACCCTGTCAGTGTCTCAGTCTCCCTCCTCATTCACGCTTAAAACAACTCGCCAACAGCTTTCCACCATGACCCTGGAATTCCTCCTCCACCCTACCCAGGAGTGACCTTCCTAAACCCCTGGGCCACAACCTAGATCAAAGGTTCCCAAACTCCCTTGGTGTCTACAGGATGCACATAGGACTTCTCCTTTGTATTCTGACCCTCAGCTGACCTGCTGAGCCCAGCTGCCCTCCTTACAGCCGCACAGTTCAAGTCTGGAATCTGCTGAGCTTTGCGTCCTGGCTCTGTCAGAAGACGCTGATGTCACTCAGGTGCAAGGCCATCAGGGGCACCTGGCATTCTCCACTCACTTCCGGTTGACATTCTGTCACACAGAAAGGACCCGCTGGTCACCGATGAGGTAGGTTGGACAGTTCTAAATGCCCACACCTATTAATTAACTGCTGGTTCTGCCACAGGAGGTTGCTGTTATTGTCAAATCCAATTTACAGATGAAGAAATAAAGGCACCGAGATGTTCACTGGCCCAAAGTTGGGTAACTTGGAAGTGCAGAGCCTGGATCTGAACCCCTGCTCTATTAACCCTGATGCTGCCCCACAGTCTTCTCCCTCCCCTCGCTGCCTCATTCCAGGGGAGCCCCTCTCCCGGGATATCCTGGGATTTCTTTATCACCACTACCTTTTCTTTGCCCCAGAGAGTCAAAATAGAGTAGGCTTTTGGTTTTGGTTCAAATTCTGCTGTGTTCAAGATCACGTAGGAAAGTGGACCAAGCCCGGACTTAGCCCTTCCACACTGGTTTTATTTTGTGTTTCTGGATGTAATTTCATAGTCATCACCCCTCCATGGTCTTCCCTTTAATCTAGGACTTCTGCAATGTTAATTTGACATCAGAAAGAAAAAAAGTGTACATATTAATCTGGAGCGATATTAGTTATAATATGTATGCACACACATGTGTTCAGCTAGGGAAGTGAAGATTTATCCTCAGATTTCTCGACAGTGGGCGGTTTCTGTAGTTCCTCATCTCCAGGGCACCCTCCCTCGTCCTCCCCCTGCAGTAGCCCATGATCTCCTTCTCAGCTCTTTCTGATCTTCTCTGGGCTAGAAATGTGGCAGCAGCTAGAGTGTCCCAAAGAGCTCAATTCCAGAACATGCCTGTGCTCATCTGTTCCCAGTGCTCCGAGAACACAAACAAGGGCTGGCCCAAGCAGAGGGATAAACAGGTTTAACCCAGCCCTATTTCCAGAGAAATGATTTAAAGACCGTGCGAACACACAACCATAATGATTTCCCCATGGGTACATTGTGTGCTCGCTGGCTCTATACCTTTGACCTTTCATGCAGGATTCCGTAAAAAGTTAGGGGGCAAGATGAAAAGATGCAAGTAGCATATGGTGGAAGAAAGCCATTTATGCTATGACCGAGGAGCCCCTAAACTTCCCGGCAGGAGCTGGCCCGCTGGGGATCCTGGGTCCTGCTGCCGTCTCCATCTGCAGAAGCATTGTGTCTGGGTGCTGAGCCTTGCGAGGAGGGGACTCCTAATCTAGGTCTTTGGGGGTAAGTTTCTGAGCTCGCCCATAAAGTAGGTTTGCTTGGGTTCCTTTGTTTCCTTTTCTGCAGAGGAAACCATCAAGACAGATACGTGATTGGGCAGTGGGGGAATAGCCTGGTCCCTCTGGGGGAGGCCAGAGTCACAGGGGAAGCATTCCTGTCTGGGGCCATCTCCCCGCTGCCCCTTTGAGCCCCTGCAAACAAAGAGCTTTAGCCACCTGAAGATATCTGGGCCCAATCATGGGAGCTACAGTTACACTTTCCCACTACCCTCCTGGGGGCCCATATTCTGGCAGGGAGCACCAGGAAAAGCGAACGCAGTCCACTCTATCGATTGGTACCTGCTCTGAAGGCCTCTGAGAGGCACATCGCCTGGGATGGCCACAGCCCTTGGAACCCCAGCTTCAGGCTCCCGGGATGCCACAAAGTAATGGGTTGTCTTCAGTATTCCAAGGAAGCTTAAGAAAGAAAGCTTGCCTCTTCTGTAGTAAGACTGTAGATGCCAGCCAAAGAATAGAATTCTTGGCTTTTGGCTAGAATTATATCGATTTGGGATGTCACAGTGCTATTAAATCCTGCTTGGAAGTGTGGAGTGGCTTTTTACTGCAACTCAGGAGTTGCTGGAAAATATTTTTTTAGGGCATTAGACTTGGCCAACAGAACTACTTCTAAATTTTCCTTGTTTCTCCCTGTGTGTGTCCCATCTAATTCTTTACTACTCACTTAAATTTCTGAGAGCTGAAGCCCATTTTTATCCCCAATCTGGAGCTCCTTAATTCAAGCTCAGGATCCTGGTTACTGCACACAGATGACGGACCAGATTGAGGGATAGGAAGGTCGCGGTTCTCTTTACTCGTTTTCTCATTAAGGAGCAGGGAACCTGGAAGAATTTCATTTATCAGCGTGCCTTGGTTCATCTCAAAAGGGGGCTAACTAGTTGTGGTGGCACGGGCAGGCCTGTAATCCTAGCACTCTGGGAGGCTGAGGCAGGAAGGTCACAAGTTCTGTATGAATCCAGCTTGGGCAAGTTAGCACCGTAATGAAAGCTTGCCTCAAAAATAAATTTAAGACAAGGCTGAGGGTGTCATTTCATGCAAAGTCTCTGAGTTTAACCATTTCCCCAAGTACCATGCAAACCTAATAGTGAGAGAGGGAGAAGTCTAAAAGAATGCAGATCTTAGTCTGGCCAAAAATCAAGTTTAGGAGCTTCCTGGCTGGCTCGAGGGCCTCGCTTTGCACCGTGTCTCAGGGAGGTTCCCCAGTAGCAGACCTGAGGTAACGAGGTAGGTATGATGGTTGACTGTGAACCGATTCCTGGGGACACTCATGATGGGGGAGGTGGGCTGGGCAGGCACAGGAGAACAAGCCAGGAGCCATTGCAGGGTAGAGTCTTGTGGAGGGAGGCTTCAGCACGATTCTGCAGGGGACCTCTGACCTGGAAGTCCTACCGCTCAGCGGGCTGATGAGCAGGACTTCTATGGGCCTCTCACTACAGCTGTGGGTTGGGGTCTTTGGGGTGGACAGAAGGTCATCAGCAAGCCCCTGTCTCTGTGCCAGGGTCAGAGTGGTGAGGCACAGGTGAAATCCATTGAAATCACACCCCCAAATTTGAGGGCTGAGCGGAGACATGGTAGAAAGGACCCCAAGGGACTACCTGGGGGTGTGGACATTGTTTCTACAACCCAGCTGCCAGGCATTGCTTTCTGTCTCCGACCTGCCTGCTTGGTCCTGCACAGGCCTGGGTCTTTGGTTTGGAACTGAGCACTCAGACACTGATCGGAGATCCTGTCCTACCCAGTCAAGGCCGGAGATTGGGGCTCTTTCTTGCAAGGGTCTCCCTCACTGAGGGCTTGTCTAGATCTATCAGAAAAGGCAGAAAATAAGTATTGATGATTTCCATGTATGTTTGGCTAAAGAAGGAAGCCTTGACCTTAGAGAGCGTGCCTCAGTCCTGTCCGTTCCCAGGCTGGCACTTTGGACGTAAAGATGATGATGATGATGATGATCACAGTTTATCACCAAGGGAGTAGCTGGGCTTCGTATGCATGCACCAAGCCTGGAATACCTTGTGCTGCCAGCATCCTATCGTTCCCATTTTGCAGAGGAGGAAATAGAGGCTGTGCTGTGGTCACACAGCTGCCAGCAGAAGGTGCAGCCGATGGGTTCAGACCCAAGTAGTTTGTCGCATCGCTCTCTGATTTGGGTGGCGCTGCCGACCCATGGAAAGGGAAGCATTTGGGTGAAACAAAACCAGCAGAGTCACCTGGACTCGCCACTGCAGGGTAAGAGCACGGCGCCCCAAGAATACTTGCAGATAAGAATAAATGGACACAGCTGGGCCCTTTGAGGGGCTCTGGCCTGGCCTCCTTATAAGGCCGAAGGCCTCCTTCTAATGGTGGCTCATCTCTAACAGAAGCACAGGCTATGGAAGAATTGGTGAAAATTCCACAAGGAGATCAGTATCGGACGAGGTCAGCCACAGCCCACGTGCTTCTTTGCTTCTCTCATTTTTTAACCCCAACATGGATCCTTTTTTTCCTGAGCTTCAAAATTAAGCTGGGAAAAAAAGAGGGGTTTATTATTCTAAAGAGAACGGGTGAGCCTGATGATCGTGACTTTGTACCTCCTCTTACAGATGTGTTGGGACAGGAGGCGCATTGAGGGAAGAATGGTGGAACCCCACACTGCCACTGCGACACACAGGTCACAGCTGTCATGAGACCTAGCCTTCTGGTCCCAGAGAACACGTGCAGGTTAGATACGGATAAAGACACTACACTGCCTAAGAAAGGCTGCCCCCTCCCAGTTAGGATTCTGGTTGTCAAAGAGGTGATCACAGAACGATTATCTGATTTGTTAGCAAAAGGCTTATTTTTAATCTGTTAGAAATGACCTCTTTCTGCTAAAAAAAAAAAGTGGGGTGGGGGGGAGGGAAGGGGCTGGACAGAAATAGCTTTCTGTGGGTGATTTATAGAGCAAGCTATTTCTGGGGATTAAGACTGTCTACCTGGGTTTGAGTTATTTGATTATTTAAAGCCATGAATGAGCACAAGGCAGTCAGTTTGTCAGCTTTCTGGTTGGCCTCTGTGTCATCCTGTCCTCTCCAGATGTGCTCTGCTGAGATTTATCTGTGGTGGCCCCGGGGTGGGGCTCAGGCCTGCAGCAGCACCTAGATCCTCTTCCTCCTGACAGGGCCCCACCTTGGGGCCTTTCACAGTGGCCACGTTTGAGCCCAGAGGTCATCAGTCCTGCAGGCCTCTGCCTCCAAAGAGTGTGCTGGACCCCTTCGGAACCGGAAGGGTAGACGTGCTTATCTCAGAGCTGACTGTAAACTGCGCTGTTCAGTCTGCAGAGCAATTAGCTCTGGAGAGTGCAACGTGATCCTTTTGTGGCCTTGGTGGCCCTCGAAGGTCTATGGCTTCTTCACCGTGCATTAGACTTGAGCTTTTGGGGACAGTATCCGGTTTTCTCTAACCTGAACCGATGTTCCAAATTGGTCAGCTTTCTTGTCGTCAGTTGTGTGATTGAGTAGACAACAGGCCTGACCTGGGTCTTCAAGGACCTGAGTTCAACTCTCCTCACTTGCTGCTTATCCTGAAACCAGGTCAGTTACAGCCATGATTCTGTTCGCTTTTGGAGGATGCTGGCCGGCCTGAGACTCTCTGGTGAGGCCCCTCTCTCACCAATTTTGTGGATTTCTGTTTCCTGGGCAATGTATCCTGTGGAAACTGGAGCTTCCCACTGGTCCCCTTGCAGTATCCTGGCTGTCTCCTACCTGCTACCTACTCATCAATTTTAATTCAATTCATTTACTACTTTCTTGTCTTCCAAACTAGATTGCGAGCTTTACAGGAGGGTGACTGTAATTGCTTGTCACACTAAGCCTAGTGTCCAGCATAGTGCCTGGCAGATAATGACCACTCAGTAAATATCATTAGGATAAATGAATGAAAACCAGTGTAGGCAGGTTGGGGAGACGCCCTGCTCTTTACTTACCTGAGGGAAGCCCAAGGTCAGAGTTACGTCCCTGGACAGTCCAGCTTCCTCTTTGGCACTTCTGAGTGCGTCCTCAGCCTCAACACCAACAGCCCTGGACTCCCTGCCTAGGGACTTCTGAACCTGAAGAAGAAGTAAACTTCTTGGCTTGGGAGTAGACATAGCTCAGCGGTAGAGCACTGGCCTAGCATGCGCGAAATCTCTGATCTTCGGCACCACCAACCCCTTGTTCCCTCAAATCCAACCAGCCAAGCAAACAACACTTTTCTCTTTCTTTTGTGCAACTGTTGTTTTGGATTTTCTTCTATACATAGCCAAAAACGTATTTAGCTGATTCCCTGGGAATTTTGTGTGAGGGTAGCTCCAGTGGGGTGAGAGGCTTCTTTGGAAAAACAAATTGGTCTTTCTGTGTGTGTGTGTGCGTGTGTCTGTGCATGTGCGTGTGCGTGTGCGTGTGCGTGTGCGTGTGTGTGTGAGGCTGGGTCTCTTCCCCCACTGAAGACAGGGCTCACAAACACCGTACTTCCACGGAGCTGCTCATACATAGTGGCAAGTCTCCCTCACTGGTGTGGACTCCAGTTCACATTTGTTTTAAATTATTCCCTAATTGCTTAAGTGTCTGTGGTGTCTTTGCTCTTAACTCGGGGCCGGAGAGGGAATCTCACTGTCCCTACCCCCACCCCCCGCTGCAGGGTGGGGACCCTCTCAGAAGCTCCCCGCTAGGCTCCGTGAGAGGCTGATGGCTTTAAAAACCAAAACCCTGGGGCGTGAGAAATGGGGTGAGCCTGGGCTTCCCTTCTAGTCCTCCCCATGCCAAGCCTAAACTTGGTGTTGTGTTGGGAAATCTGCCTGTTTTGCTTTTGTGGCTGTGCTAACATATACCTCATTAGTCTGTTTGTCTTAAAATCCATCCATTCTTAAGAGAAAAAAAATAGTCAGGGCTTAAAATAGTCCAGTTGTCTATGTGGGAGCCTTTCTTCTTCTGCAGTAAAGGCTGAAAATCTTTTCTCCATCTTTGCCAGGTCTGCTTTGCGGCACAGAATCGCTGTGGGATTGAGTCAGTGCCACCTCTGCTGGGGTCATCGTGGGCTCCCATGGCCTCAGGGAGGCAGGCACACACATCTCATGCAGTGAAAGGTCACCATCCCCTCTCCGACTACCAGAGATGGAGAGGCCCAGAGGTCACGGTGCGCAGCCGCAGTGGATTCCTCTTGAGTTATCGGAGGCCCAGAGACAGAGCACAACTGGCCCAAGGTCCCATGGCTCAGAAAGGCAGAGCAGTAACTTGGATTCACTCCTGGATTCTCCTCTCTCCCTGTACGCAAACCAAAGGCAAACAGAGTCCAACTTCCACGTGTAACCTACAGTCTTCTCCGGAGCTTTGCTCCTGGCCTCTTTCCACCCACATCCGGAGAGGTCCCTTTCTGTTCATCTGAAAGGAAACCTCTGGGCCTTGATTGCCTCTGGGCCTTGGCCCTGGGGTCCCATGTACAGCTCCGCTGACATTCATAGCCACCTTAGGAAGTTGTTGTGACTCTTGGTATGTAACTCACAAATATTAGTAGACACAATTGACTTACTTACAAGGTAAGTATCCTTGGAGTTTCAGAGCCAATCTTACTCCTGAGTACTAGATCTCAACCACCATGCTGCACGGCCTGTTAACATCTTACCCCTTCTGTTCCAAGCATCCAGGGCTTCTCAGCAAACTTCCACAGACCCTGCAATTTGAGTGATTCTTTTTTCTTTGGTGATAAAGGGGTCTTAGGGTCTGTTCACAATTTCTGGTCTGTTCTGCTCTAGGGGCACACTCATGACCCACATTTAGAGAATAAAACTTATAAGTCTCTCAACTCACACCTGTAAAAAATTTTGAGTGGGGCCCAGAGCAAGAGAAAACACCTCCACAGATATGGGCTGGTGGGTGCATTGCTTTGTATCTTGGACCTTATGGGCCACCATCACCAGCGGGCCTTGGAGTGTCTGTGGCTCCTGACTACCCCGTGAAACCTTTGTGAGCCCTTACCAGGTAGGGTAGTCACTCGACATGGATAACTACCATTCTTGGAGTAACAACCGTGGCTTGTAACTGGGAACAAGTAGAGGCCTCCAGATCACTGTGGCCCATCAGGGACTGTGTATCTTCGACACATTAAAGCACCATGTTGGGTGTGCATGCCTCGCTGCATCACCAAATGAAATGTGATGTACATGTAGGTCCTGAGGTGTAAATAAGTTGCATAAGCAAGAGGCCAAGGAGCCAAGACCCACTTTCCGGCCCAGGGCTGGCTTCGTGTGTGTGTGACCTGTGTGACCTCATAGGCTCTGTGCTCCACTGGGCACTGTGTTTTCTTTAATGCTTTGGTGTGAATGTTTTGAAATTCTTAAACATTTTTAATAAGGGTTCCTTCGTTTTTATTTTGGTCTGTGTGTCTGTAAGGGTGGTTCTGGAGGAGCTTAGCATATGATTCAGTTGATTGAATAAAAAATGTTTACCCTCACCAGTGTGGACAGGCATCACCTGTCCACTAAGAATCTGGATGGAGCAAAGAGGTGCAGGGAGGGAGAATTCTCTCTCTCTTTTGAACGGGGACCCCCATTTCCCCCGACCCCATGACTACAGAGCTTCTGGTTCCCGGACCTTCGGGCTCTAAGATTTATGGCATCAGTTTCTCTGGGTCAAGGGTGAGTTACATCATCAATTCCTCTGGGCCTCCAGCTTGGGAACAGCAAACCGCGGGCTTCTCAGCCTGCGTGACTACAGGAGGCGACTTTCATAGCTAGCTGCTTCCATGTCTGTGCATCCCACGGTTCCTGTTTCTCCGGAGAACCCCGATGAATTAAAGCACCCCTTCTCTTGTCTCTGTCTCCTTTTCTTTTCCTTACTTCCATCCCCTTTCCCTCACTGGCTCCCTTTCCCAGTTGAGCATGCTCTGCATACTTCATAATATCAAGTATATATGGTTAAAGGTTGGGTCCTCCACATCAGGTAAGGAGCTTGCCAGCTGAAAATATTTCCTATAATCAGTGGAAATATTGACTGGGTAGAAGACCTAAAGGTGGCCACTATAAATACCAGTAACTTCTAATACAGCTAGTGGCAGAAATGAAGAATAATTATGAGTATCCCTTTTTTATTTTTTTATGACTTTATTAATCTATTTCTTCCCTTTTCTTTCCCCCATTTCTGAGTGCTTGATGACTGATTGAGACAGGGTCTCACTATGCAGTCCAGGCTGCTGGCCTCGAACTCACTCTGTAGCCCAGGCCTGGCCTCGAACTCACAGTGATCCTGCCCTGGCCTCAAAGTGCTGGGGTTACAGGTGTGTACCCCGCCTTCAGCTCTCTTCTATTTCTCTAATACCTAAAATAAGAGGTGTTAACAATGGGTAACTCCTGTCACAGTGGTTAAGGTATCAGATAGGTGTGAATCGGCTGAAAGAGGAGTGAGCATTACCCAAAGATGAACAGAAACAGCAACAACAACAAAAACAAAGGAAAAGAAGGAAGGAAAAAAGGAAGGGAGTCCAGAAAACTCTGTATCCTGTTTCACAGAGAAAGGAGAGGATTAGAGTGTTTTTGGTGATATGAGATGGTTGTATTATGATTTTGCTGTTGTTTGGTTGGGAGGTTAAGTATCATTTGAAGAAATCCGTACAGACACCAGGTTTTCAAGGGGTGGACTGTGGTGGCCTTTTTTTTTTTTTTTTTTTGGATGTATTTCAATTTAGTTCACCTGGAACTACATTGCCCAGAGTTTTCCATGCAGTTTCAGCTTACAGACTGGCTGTATCCCTATGCAGTCTGGAAAGGAGGAGGGAGGTCACTGTCGTCTTACACTCTGCAGGCTGTGGTAGCACAGGTGCTGTTCCAGCTCAGCACACTGTGACCGATCCGCTGGGGGTGGGGTGGGGGGAGACCAGGCACACAGCTGTGTTGGCTGCCACCTGACCCCTCCTTCCTGCTCCGACTCCTGGGGCACCTTCAGACGGAGCTGTGTGGAAAGCTGTCAGCCAGCTCGTCTGCAGGTCTCTTGTGTAACACAGCATAGAGGTGATGGATATGATGGCCATGGATTCAGTTTGCCCTTCCTGTGTCCAGCTGAGCTGGTTCTTTCTTATTTCACATCTGTATCTCATACCTACCTTCCGGCTCTGCACACGTTGGGCCCAACACGAGAGGCAGAGGTGACAGCCTTAATAGATTGCATTCTGTTTCCTGTAGTGAATTTCTATTTCATGTTACTCACAGTGGTTCATCTTTCTTCACTGAACCCTGGTTGAGACACTCGGGCTGATGGATCCTCTCTCAAAGTCCTCGTCTGTCCATCACCCCACTTCACGCTCACAGCAATCCTGTGAGGTAGACAGTACTGTCCTCATTTTGAATGGAAGGGACTTGAAGTCAGAGAAGTAAAGTGACTTTGCTAAAATCATGTCGCTAGCGAACAGCACATCCAAGACTCCAAGCCAGAACCAGCAGATCCGCGCTTCTGTGTTCCCCAAACACTCAGAATCTAATTATATGGCTGAATGTGTGTCTTGTTGCTGTTTTTGAGCCTTGTGTAATTAGAGCTTAAGAAATTACATTTCAGCGGCTGTGAACTCGAAATTAACCTTGCTTCTGTCTCGTGCTATTCTCTCGCACCTCGGGTGTGTTGGGGAGGGGACAGTGGTCTTCTCCCGCTATTAGGTAAATCAGCAGGCCCGGTGATTTTTTTGGTTCATTGGTAATTAATGGAAAGTTCTCAAAACACGCTGGGGAGCAAAGCGTTGTTCTGATTTAAAATAGCTGATTTATAGTTAGAGTAGGCATCTCTTCTCTGACCCCTGCCCACACCTCCTCGCTGACTGAAATCCACTGCCCTTTAACTCCCTGCCCTGGTGGAAAGGATGGGGGTCTTTCTTTCTGGCCTGACTCCCCAACTCTCCTTCTCCCAAATAATGGAATTGGGAGGAAAAAAAAAGCAAGAAGTTCATTTTTTTTTAAAGAAACAGTTTTACATTCCTCAGTCAACATACCATCAAATTCACTCTCTTCACGTGTGTAACTCGGCGGTCTTTAGTGGAACTATAGCGTAGTATAGAGCACTCTACTTTTAACGTGGTGACAACATTCCCATGACCCTAAAACCCTCAAACCCGTTTGCAGCTAAGCCTCCCCCCCAGTCCAGAGCATCCGCTGTTCCGCTTTCTGGCTTTCTATATTTGCCTTTCCTAGGTATTTCCTATCAGTGGAAATATCAGATATTTCCATGTGTTCGGATTCTCTCAGCGTAACCTTTTGGAAGTTCATCTAAACCATGTCATGTACCCGAAATCTCTTTACTGCAGACTCCCGTTCTAGCACATGGATTTGCCAGGCCTTACTGATCTGCACACCAGATGATGCGCGTCTGGACTGATTCCCGTTCAAGGCACCGTGAGCAATGATCATGAAACTTCACTCACCTGTCTTTGTGTGGACATCTTTTTGTTTCTCTTAGATCTGTTCCTAGAAGAGGACTTACTAAGTTGAATACAAAGCTCTGACTTAAACTTTTAAGGAATGTCTGTCCGCCCTGTGCCCCAGAGGAGCCACGCAGCCGTACCTTCTTCTCAGTCACGTGTGACGGTCCCACCCTCTCCACACCCTTACGGGCGCTTCCCATCGTCTGTCTCTGGGGGTGGGGGGTCTTTTCTTATGGTTTTCCCTTGCGTTTCCCTTCGAGTCTTTTCATAGGCTTATTAGCTACGGTGCTTCCTCTTTAGTGACGTATCCATTTGTATCCTTTTGTCCATTTTTAAATTGGGTTGTTGGTCTTCTTATTTAGTTGTAAGAGTTCTTTGATTTTTCTGGACACTATTCACTATCAGGTATATGATTTGCAATTATTTTCTCCATGGCTTGTCTATTTTTTTTTACTGTTTTAAAAATTTTGAGCTGACATATAAAACCATGCATAGCTGTGGGTACCGTGTGATGTTTTGACACATGTATGTACTGCAGAATGTTCCGGAATAAGACTGTCTTCTCTACGATCATTTCCTTGTGGTCAAAGCATTGAAAATCCTTTCTGTCTTATGAAATATACAGTATGTTATCATTGTGTACTGTTAACCTTCTATTCACTACAACCCTAGAATTTATTTCTTTTATCCAGCTATAACCCAGTCCCACTGATAACCTTTCTCCTATCCTGTGTCTTCTCCCAGCTCTGGGTGACCACTGTTCCTCGCTCAACTGCTAAGAGATCAACTTTAAATAAGGCCATATCGTACTTGTGTTTCTTTGTCTGGCTTAGTTCACTCAATGGAATGCCCTCCTTTTCCACCAAGGCCATCACAAACGATAGGGCTTCATTTTCATGACTGTAGTGTATTCCATATTACATGTGTACTACCATAGTAGCTTTTGAAATGTCAAAAATTTTAAATTTTCATGAGGTCAAATTTATCATTTTCAATGGATTATGAGTTTGATGTTGTATCTGAGAAGTCTTTGCTGAACCCAGCATCACAAGGATTTCCCTCCTACTTGTATTCTAGGAAATTTTAAGTTTTAGTCTAACATCTATTTTAATTCATTTTTAAATGTGGACTTTTGACTTTCCAGCACTACTTGTTTAAAAAAAAGCCTATCATTTCTCACATTGAATTGTCAAAAATAAACTGTACAGAAACGCAGAGTATTATTTATAAATTTTTAATTCTGTTTCATGGGCCTACCAGAAAGGTGCTTTTGCTGCTGAAAATATGGCATGGGTATATCAGGTCTTGTTTATCCACTCAAAGATCATATGTAGATTCTAGGTGCCAATATTCTCACTAAAATCATACTGTCTTGATCACTGTAGGTTTATAGTACATGTTGAAATCATACAGAGCAATTCTTCCAACTTCGTTCTTCATTTTCAAATTTATTTTGCTTATTCTAGGTCACTTTTGCTCTACATAAAATTTAAAATCAGGTTGCTAATTTTTTCTTTGCTTAAAAAACAAAACCAAAAATCCCTGCTGAGACCTTGATAGGCAGTGCATAGAACACACAGGTCTCTCTGGGGTGGAATGTGACTGTCTTAGTCTGCTGTGTGTTGTTAGAACACAATGCCTGTGGCTAAGAAATGTATAAAGCAAAGAAGTCAGCTTGGATCGCAATTCTGCTGCCTGAGAAGTCCAAACATCAGGGTTCTAGATTTTTCTAGGGCTCCCCTGTGTCACAGATTGACAGAGGCATGGAAAGGGAACGGGCTACATGCAGAAGAGGACAAGTCTTTGAGGTTGGCTTGCTTTATAACAGATCACTGTGTGAGATCACTCCAACAGGCTAGCATTGATCCCTCTAGCGGAAGTGCTTCACGGCCTAATTGTCTTCAGCTGGGCTCCAAACTCTTTAAGGTTCATTGCCTCTCAAATATCTACTTTGGGGACTGAGCCCTCAACATAAGAGCCTTTATGGAGTATACTCAAACATACCCAAACAACGGCAGGCATCTGACTAATAAATTTTCTAATCCATGAAGATTTGGAATATGTTGCTTAATTACCAGATATTTGGGATTTCTTTTTGTTGTTTTATAACTTTCCTTGATGGACAAATGCTGTACTTTATATGATTTCATTTTATATTATTGAGATTTGTTTCATAGTCTTAGAATGGTTTTCCATGGATGAATCCAAGTTTGCTAGATTAGAAATAGTGTGAACAGACACCAACTCCCCGCGATGAATGGAGCCATTATGTACTGTAAATATGTAATAAAAATTTAACAACTTTATTACAAAGAAAAAGGAAGACATTTCATAGGATGAGGTAGTCACCCAGTGATTGCAGAATACAGTGATTTTTCAGGCATATCTGAAGCACTTCTCAAATTTTCTGAGACTATCTACAAGACCATCCAACATGTTTGCAATCTATTCCTGTCTGAACATTAAGATGTGTTTTTTTGTAGGCAGCATGTAATTGAGATTTACTTTTTAAATCCAGCCTGATAGTCTCTGTCTTTTTATTAGCTTTTTAGACCACTCATAATTGACATGCTTACTTTTAAGATTGGATATGTGATTATCATTTTGGTGTTTTTTTCTGTGTTTCTATTCCTTCTGGACTACTTTGTTAAATATGTTGTTAAAGGTGCTATTTTGATTTCCTTTTTCAGAATGATGCGTTGGGGATAATTCTTCCTACATTTTTGAAGAGTATTTTGCTGAATATACAATCATTGGTTAACAGTATTTTTAGGTCTTGGAATGTTATTTCACTATTCCGTCTTCTGTTTTCTTAAGTGAGAAGTCAAGCATTAACCATATTGATGCTTTCTATGTGTGATGGGTCATTTTGTTTCACTTCTTTTAATATTTTTTCTTTGTGTTCTATAAACTTGACTATGATTGTCTGGGAATTAATTTCTTTCTTAATCCCACTTGATTCTGTTGAACTTCTTGGATCAGTGGATCTTAAAATTTATCAAATTTTGGAAAGTAATGTTCTACTTTCAATTTTTTCTTGTCTTTTAAAATCTCCTTTCTCCTGAAGTTCCTATTATTGGCATAATTTATGTTGTTCCCCAGATTTCCGAGGGTCCGTTAACTTTTCTTCTTTCTGTTCTTCAGCCTGTTAATTTCTACTGATCTATGCTTATGTTCCCTGATTGTTTTCTTCTGCCATCTGCAAAGTTCTGCTGCATCTTTCCAGTGAAGTTTTTAGTTGTACTCTCCGATTCAAACATTTTCATTTGGATATATTTTTAATGATTTCTGTGTCCAACTGAGAAACACCATTTGTTAATCCATTGCTGTCACTCTTCTCTTTAATTTTCAAACATTGTTTTCTTTCTTTTTCTGAGGGGGTACCAGGGATTGAACTCACGATCTCGTGCTCAGCAGGCAGGTGCTTACAACGCTGAGCTAAAACCTTGCCCTTTTTTCTTAAATGTAGTTATAGTAATTGACTTTGTCATTGTCTGCTAAACCCAGCATTTGAGGACACACACGATGATTTCCATTTATTGTATTTTTTCTCACACATTAGTCATGCTTTATTGTTTATACTTTGTAAATTTGTGTTGAATACTGGACATTTCCAATAATTGCTTTTAGCAAATTTGGATTCTAATTTTTATTCTTCCTTGAAGATTCTTATTCAACTTGTTGTTTGACTTTTACTTCTCTTGGCTGAATATGTGAGACATGAAGAATGGGGGCAGTAATGTATTAGTCTACTTTTGTCCTTAATATTCTTTTATTTATAAGCCTGGCTTCCCATATGTCTGCATAGGCAGCCAATGATTTGTCTCTGCCTCCACCCAAAATACCAAAGAATCCCACTATTTTGCCCCAAATTCCACACTCTTTGTATACATTTCTCGGGCTGTCACGTGACTTTGGCTGAGTGACAGAGTGTGACATGATTCGATTTGTCAGTGATACCCAGAGTTATAGAGGATTTGGGGGAACATCCTCACTCAGCCATAGCTGGACGTTCCTCATGCACCGGGAGGCTGGATTTGACAGGAACAGGGGTAAAACAGCAGCAGGCATGCTTCCTTCTGAGAGCGCTCTGACGCGTTCCTGAGACCATTCCATGGGTTCTCTCTAATGGAGCCTCATGACTTTCCCTTTCGAACCACTTCTCCACTTGGTTTGGTTCTCCAGTGTCCGCTTCCCACTAACTCTGATTACCACGGCCCAGTTCTCCCAGGTAGTTCTCTTGCATAAGGTCTAAACATAGTTCTTGATCAAGTTCCTCTTTCACTGGCCCATGCTCGGTCCAAGAAACATAAGTCTCATCCCAGCCTGCTCGGGAAGCACCAGCCTCTCCATCAAGGCCGTGTCCTCCTTCAGTCCACAAACAAATCAGTTTACCATCCGGGTTGGGTTGTTTATAGCCTCCGTTCCTAGGCTGGAACCCAACACTGTCCGCAGTCCAACTTTGGGGGGCATGGAGCATGTAGTGAGGTCCTGGAGTGACCCTATCACGCCCCGCCCTGGTGGTCCATCTTGTGGGGTGGGGAAAAGAATTCTGATGCCGGTTTCTCCAAGAAATCCTTCTCCACCAACCCTTCTCAACATCCACACTCCCAAGGCTTTTGTAAACTTCTTATAGAAAGAGCTTTTTGTTTTTCAAGACTAAAGCTGGTTCCCAGATAATTTGCTTCTCAAAATCTGCTTCTTTCTATGGAATATGATTATGGAGTTTCTTATCTATTGTATCTTTCTGCCTCATTAAAAATCCCAGGTCAGCTCACATTTCACTCCTGTTTACTTTTTGAGGCTTTCCCTAGTCCCCTTCAGACTAAACAATGTTTCTTAAAGTTCTGGTTGTTCATAGATGTTATTTAACAAGCGAAATAATTTTGGGGAATACGATGTTAAGCAAAGTCGGGCAGGTCTCTTCCTGAAGGAATTCTCAGAGTCTTCAATTACTAATATGCACTGTGAGGTTCTGGGGTGGAAGGCAAGTCTTTAATTAAATTAATTAATTTTTTATTTTATGCTTTGCAGCAGCAGAGCTTCAATGTAGAGCCTTTGCACTGTACTATATCCCCAACTCTTTTTATCTTTTATTTTGAAACACTAAATTTTCCAGGTTGGCCTTAAACTCAAGCTTCTCCTGCCTCAGCTTCCTGCATGCTGGGATTACAGGTGTGTACCACTGTGCCTGGCTGAGTGGATAAATTTTTTAAAAATTTAACTGGATGGAGCAAGTTACTTTTTAAATTTTATTTTAAAGAGAATACAAAATAAAAACAATACAGAATTTCAAAACAAGATGATAGGGAATTAACAAGGGTTATTATATTGCCTAGTGTTGTCTTCAAATTAGTTGCTCACATTAACAGATATAGGCATGCAAAACTGATCAAACAGCGTTAAGTACCAACTGCTCCTTTCAATGAACTAACAGAATGAGTAGTGCAATTATCTTAGCCATCTTCTCTCTCTCTCTCTCTCTCTCTCTCTCTCTCTCTCTCTCTTTCTTTCTTCCTTCCTTCTTTTTCTCCTCTCCCCCATCCCAGTTGTTATTTCCTTTTAAGCAGTTTCTTTCCCTTTCATAATATCTATTGTGCCTTTTGGATCTTATTTACTCTTTCAGTTTCTCATACTAAGGAGACAACATGGTGTTCCCACAGGTGAGCCTGATTTATTTCTCTTATGAGTACAGTCTCTAGTTCCATCCATTCACCTATGAAAGCCTCACTGTTATGCTTCTTTAGAGCTGAGTAGTACCCCATTGTATAAAAATACCACATCTTTTTTATACATTCCTCAGTTGGTGAGCACTTGGGTTGTTTCCAAGATTTAGCTCTGACATTAGATGACCATGATGCACTTTTTCCTTTCGTTTTTGGCAAGCTCATAAGGATTCTGTGGGATGTATTTTGTAAATAGCCTGAAATGTATCCTTGGAGAGGGAAGGCGGTCTCTTCCCCCTCCAGGGAATTTCCGTAGGATGACGGCCCTGTTGCCCTTCACCTCCTAACCGCAGCAATTCTGCAGACTTGTGCGTGTGGGTGCTCACCCGAGCTCGCCCGAGTGGTCCGGCCCTAGGGTCTGAACTGCTCGTGCATGGGAGCCTCATTTTACTCATCTTGTGCTACTGCAACACTCGCTACACGGCCTGGCATTTACCAGGACAGAATGAACGAAAGCACCAGGAGGAGACTTTCTTTGCTTCTTCTCTTCTTATTTTTCTTTTCAAGGAAGCAAGAAAAGCCTCCACACCAGGGACCCAGACCTCAGAGGTGCGGCTGCGAACACACCTGGGTGTTAAAATGTGTGCTTGTGGGTAAGAACCCACGGAAGGAGGCACAGAGTGTGCAGACGGCCTATGCTCTTTCCCAGGGCAGACAAGACATGTTTCTCCCCATTGCCTGCGTATGGGTGGTTGAGTGTACAAGCTGGAGAGAATGTTCCAGAAGAAACGGATGAGACGGGTCAGCTGGCTGAGTGATAGGAACAGGGCCCCTAACATCACTACTTTATCGTAATATTTAAGATATGTTCCTTCGAAGGGTGAATGAGGAAATAGGTCACGTTTCTCCTGAAGTCCTTTAGTCTTACTAAAGTTCCTGCTCAGTTGTGCAAACACACACACACACTCAGAAACGCATGCACATGCATACACACACACCCCCACACATGCACAAGCAGATGCACGTACACACACACTTCTCCATTGAAAACTCAATTGAGATTGCTTCCAATGTTCAGATCTGTGTGACCTGGGCTGGCCTGTGTGTGTGCTTGTGTGCCTGTGTCCATGTGTGTGCACGCATGTGTATGTGTGTTTTATCCATTATTACCCCCAATAGGCCAGTTTGGAAGATTTTTTTTCCCTTTTAAATATATCATCAGGATTTTGTCCTGAAGCTGATTGGACCACGTAGCTCCAAGCGCAGCGGTTGAAAGGTTTTAAGCAGCTACAAGAGAGGCTATGTTAGAAATTTGCATGTGATCACAATGGTGTGTGACTCTGGCTCCAGAAATAAACTGGGCAGCTCTGACTACTATCTAGGGTGGACTTCTCCAGCCTGAGGAGCTTGGGCGGCAGTCATGGACTGTCTAGGCAGGGTCGGGAAGGAATCCCTCCCTTTCCTGCTCGCTGAGGCACTCTGCTCCCTGCGTGATATTCCGTCCCACATCTGGCCAGGTGTGGGACACTTGGCCAAAGTTTGCCTTGCCGGCCCCTGAGGGGGCCGCATACCAGATTAGACATCCACATGGCCTCCCTGGCTGGGGGGCGGGGCAGGCTGCCACCACAGTGTCCCAGGACTGTGTGTTTTGTGGTTAAACACTTACGCTTTTGACGTAGGCAAGGCAGCAGAGCAGACCCTCAAAGCCACTGCAAACAGCCTGAGAGGGCTTCTGAAACACGCAGCCCCTTGACTTGGAAGCAGATGGCCTTTAAAGTGACAATTTTCCAGTCGTTGCCTATTTGGTGTGGTCATGTCTGAGCCAGGGAAGATTTCTTAACTCCAGGCAAAAGATTTGCAGAGTGGTGGATGCCAGGAGCCCGGGCATTCAGAGGTAAAGCTAAGTGCATTCCTAGTATCCACTGACGGAGGATGGTCTGTGTGGGAGACGGGTGGGGAGGTGGAGACGGAAAAGGGGACAAGAGAGGAAAAGGTACAAAAAGTCGTGGCCTTCTGCGGGGGACAAACTGTCTCTACTTTAATCCTCACTCTACACCACGGGGTTGACGTTATTCATCTGTATTTGCAGAGAAGCTAAATGATGTATTAAAGAAGCAGACCTAAGACGGGAAACCAAGCTCCTCTCTCCCCTCTCATCCTCTCTCTCTATCTTCTTTTTCCTTGTGGACTAGGGATGGAACCCAGGGCTTCCACATGGAGCTATAATCCTAGCCCTTTTCACTTTTTACTTTCAAACAGAATCATCCTAAGTTGCCCTGGCAGGACTGAGGATTACAGTTCTCCTGCCTCAGCCTCCAAACTGCTAGGATAATAGGCACGCACCGCCATGCTTTCTTCAGGCTCTTCCAATGCCGTATTCTTAAGTCTTCCTACCACAACCCAGGACAACGAGGGGCACCTTCAGGTTGTGTCCAGATCACATCCTACTGATAGGCACTTCGTAGGAAGAGACTGTGGTAGCTGTGGGTCTTTTCGCTCTCTTGTTGAACACTACTGTTAGCTAGGTCCACCTCAGAATAAGCTGTTCCTACTTTCGGGGCCCCAACAGCATCCTTAACAATACAGCTCAGCGTCTCTAGGAGCACGGGCTCGGGCTCAGCAAGTTCGTTCTGCAAGCCGGTGTAGCACAATGAGAGAGATCTCACGATTCTGATGGATTCTTTCCTGCTTTAGAGGAATGTGTCAAGGTAGAGACTTTCACTTAATTTGGGTTTACAGCAATGCTTCAGGATGGAATAGTCAGTCCATTGACATGGGGGAGGGATGAAGGGGGGCGGGGAGAGAGGGGCTGATTTCAAGCAATTGGCTCAAGCAGCTGTGAAGGTTTGGAGACTCCAGAATCTGGACGGCTGGGGGTGGGCAGCAGCCTGCAGGGGACCTATAGACGAGTCCAAAGGCTGCAAGAAATCTTTCTTGCTCAAGGAGGTCTGCACCCTGTTCTGTGAAGGCCTTCAGCTCCCTGTTTTCCTCATAACTCACCTGTCTCAGTGTTAATCTCAGCCACAAAACACATTCACAGAAACACCGGGGATGACGTTTGACCCAGTATCTGGGCACCCTGGTCCCGTCAAGTTGAAACATGAAGTTGATCATCACAGATACCAAGCTGGCACCATGCTGAGGTTACACAGGCACTCTGCCTGCAGACACTGAACAAGGAATGCGCTTTGCAAACGCTGTTGTCAGTGCCACAGCTGCATCTCCCATGTGCACGGTGGGATGGGCATAGTGGGCTTTGCAGCTGGCCAGGTTCATGGGCTGCAGGAGGTCCCTGCACCCAACAGGTGCCATGGGCCAGAGCGGTAGCAATCACATAGACTCTTACATGTTGGTGCTAATGGCTGTGTAGCCAATAAGATTATATTTGGCCATGAAAACACAATTTAACAACTTAAACACATTTCTCACTCAACAAGAAAAAACCCCACCCCTTTACCAATGCCACCTCAGGTCCCAGTTCTACTTTCTTTCTCCACCATCCAGTAGTCAATAGTTATTGTTCTCAAGTCTGCAAGATGGCTGCTGCGTCTCCAGACATCATCTCCATGTTCTAAGGGAAAAAGAAATGGGAGGAAGAAGCACCGGATACGTCAAAGAGCTGAAGACAAGTCCCCTGAAGCTGAGCTTTTCGTGGACAGTGATCCCAGCCTTCGGCATTCCTAGCTCACTGGCCAGAACTGCTCTCAAATCCCTAACTACAAGGGAATCAGGGGTGGTAAATATTGTAGAGTCCAGCTTCTTTGTTTGAGGAAGGCAGGAGAGAAGGGATTTGTGCATGGCTCCTAGAAGGCGATTTGCACTGCTGGCTGCAAAGCAGGGCTTACCGTGCCAAGGGAGCCTTGCTTGAAAAGGTGACGGAGGGAGGCGGCAGGGGTTTGTGTGGAATCCAGTGGCGACTAAACAGTAGAGCTCCGTGGTCCTCTTTGGCTTCATCAAGTATCTTGATTGTGCCCCATCAAGGTGTTTCGCCCCCAAACTTGGCTCCCTCTGGCAATCAGTGCTACCAGCTGCTGCCAGAGGGGTGACTTGGATTCCCACTCCCCACTCTACAACCACTCCATCTGGCTCACAGCATGCTCACCAGTGATTGTCTTTGTCACTTTCCTGTCTCTGGGACACAATACCCAACCCCTATGACCTAACGGGCGCGAGGCTTATTTTGGCGGATAGTTTGTGGCGGTTTCTGGGCATGGTCAGCTGGCTCCACGGCAGGGCGGCATGGCAGAGGGGCCTGGTGGAGGAGAGCAGGAAGGAAAGGCCGGAAGCAGAGAGCCACCAAGGGGAGAGGAGGGAGAGCAACCCTCCCGGGTCACGTCCCCATTGGCCCATCTCCTCCAACCAGGCTTCACTTCCCAAGATCACATTTAGTTGTCAACTCATCAGTGGACTCATGACACCCCAGACACAGTCACCTCTCTAAAGCCTCACTTAGGAGAGCGTCCAGACGTAACCCTAACAGCGACGATGTTCACTTAGCCTGGCCCCTTCCATGAAGGGGGCATCAACTCTCTGCACACGTATGTTAGCTCACTGCATCTGCACTCACGGGTACCATCTTTAAGCTCATTCTCCAGCCTTGGGGAACCCTGATGAATAAAGCATGACCCTCTCTTTTTCTCTGGAAGGCTGGCCCTTAAAATAAACCATTTCCCTCGTGGAGCTGCAGGCTCTTCCAGCAAGGCAGAGAATCAAATCATGGCTCCCAGCAACCAGACCTAAACACCGAAAGTGCCACATAGGCCGACACGCAGAAAGGCCACCACTTTCCTCCCCAGCGTGGAGAAACAGAGCTGATTAAATAGTCACCCCCACCCACCCACCCCCACCGGGGTGCTGCAGATTGCAGAGGAGTCAGTAGCCCCAGACTGAAGCAGTTTCCAGTCCCCGCGAGGCGAAGGGCCACAATCACTTCTTAAAAAACGAAAGGCAATTTTTCAAAGCATGAATAAGAGCTATTGTGGACGGTGCAGACGCTGTATATAAGCAGTGAAGTACGATGAATTGACTGGCACTGAGTTGGAAAAGCTATACAGAGTCAGGGAGTGTGGGACGTAATTTAATAAAAATAAACTCTTTATATATATACACACGCACACACTCCCAAGGAAGAAATGGAAAAGTAGTTAGGCTGTGGAGCGGGACTTCTAATGCGGTGCTGCCCCGGCCCTCGCTGTCTTGTCCAGCGGCGGGGAGGGGACCCCTCAGTGCCTGACCTCTGTCACCCAGCTGACACCACCCCTGCCTCCAAGACTCCCCCCTTCTTCCCAGGGGCGCGGGAGACGCTCACCCCTCTGCTGGCCCCTTCTGGGCCCTCGTCCTGGCTGAAAGGGTGAAAATTACAAATCTCAAGGAGCTGCGATCAGAAGGGCACCTAGGGAAAATTCAGAGTATCCCGGCCATAAATATCCCGCTTGGAGCGCCTGACGTCAGAGCGGGGCGGGCCGGCCGGGAGGGAGCGAGCGGCGGGAGGAGGGAGCCGGGCGGCGGCGGGTGTCTCGGGCGGGCGGGCGGGTGCAGCCAGGACCGAGCAGCGGAGCGCGGAGCCGGACGGCCGGCCGGGCTGGGGAGCTGCGCGGAGCCGAGCCATGGGGGCCCCGGGGTAGGTGCTGTTGCTGCTGCGCGCTGGGGACTTGGGGGGCACCGCCCCACTGCACTCTCCTGACTTACACTTTCTTGAGACTGCAGAGCCGAGCTGGGAGGCTGCACCTCCGAGGAGGGCGGGCGGGATGTTTTGTTTCTCCAAAGTGTTTGCAGGAACCTGGACCCTGTGCCGGGCTCCCAGGGCCTGTGTGTGTGCAGGATTGTGATCGCGTGTGTTTGCATGCCGGTCTGTCCGTCCTGGGACAGCTGGACACAGGAAATGCCCTCTGGAAAGTTTAAAAAAAAAATCTTCTTTGGTGTCACAAGTGGGTAAACACAGTTGGGGGCCCCAAGCTTACCATGTCCCGGTTAGTGGCTTTTCTCTCTGCAGCCTGCGCCTTCTTGGGGTGGACAGAAGTCTTTCCCAAGTGTCCTGCTCTCACTTGTGGGCCTGGCCTCTAGCCAGCAGGCTGGGCGGCAGCAGCGCTGAGATCTTGATCTCAGGGGAGTGGGACCTTAGGCGGAGAGGGAACATCTCCCACAAAGGGTCCCAGGTTCAGGGCCCCAGCACCTGCAGCCACAGGCTGGGCGCCAGCCCTGACCTCCCAGGAGGTGACACCCTGGTGTGGTGAGAGAAGGAAGGATCTGGACTGGCAGCAGGTAATGGGAAGGAGGATGAAGAGGATGGAGGAAGAGGCGGTCGCGGTGGCTGGACACTGTGGCCCTGGGTCCAACGGTGCCTCAGAGGGATGCCAGTCTCTGCCACACGTGCCCAAGTCGGGGCGGGTGCCAGGTTCCCTGCAAGTGCCGTGTGCAGTGCACCAAACAAGATGCAAACTCTGAACATAAAGAGACGAGTCTGAGCTGTGGAACGGAGGAAGGGGGGGCAGTGGGGAGAGCCAGAGAGATTTTTATCAAAATTGAACACAGATTGCTGAGGTCTGGGCTTGATTTAACTCTTCTCTCTCTGCCGTGGCCACTTCTCCCACAGTTCTGTGGTGGATTCGGAAAGTTCCTGGATAGGTGGAGAGAAAAAAGAATCACATCTTTTCAGGGCAGAGTCCCAGTAGGTTTTCCTTGGAGCTCACATGGGAAGGCAGCCTCTTCCCATCTCTAAAAGGTTTCAGGTTTTGTGTTTCCTAACTGGTGAGTTTGGAGATTTTCTTGCTTGAGTTTTTGCCTAGGACTCAGGGAGCTAGGGCAAGGCGAGGGGCTATGGGGTGCCTCTGGGGACGGGACCTATCAGTTCTGGGTTGCACAGAGCACAGCCCGAGCGTTGTATCAGTAGCTGGATCCACAAACAAGTGACCTGAGCGACCTCGCGGGGAGCTTGGATTTTCAGCTTTGCTCTTCAGATCTCTGGTTTTATGTTTTGCAGTGGAGCCAACTGACAATGGTTGGGTGGGAGGAAGATTACTGGGCTCTCTCCTCTCCTTAGGTCCTAGAAAAATGAGGGAATGAAGGGACGGGAGGAAATCTGGAAATAAAAACAGACCCACAGGAAGTTGAGATTTGGGAAGGATTTTTAAAAATTATACAAATTGACCCCCAGGGAAGCACCATAAAAGACTGCAGTGTCAGACATGGACTCGCTTAAAACTTCGGGAGCACGTTGCTCACTGAAGGAAGTCAACCCCCGGGCGGTGTGAACCAGGGTGTGCATAAACGGGGTGGCTGGGTCCCCGGGGTACGCATGTGCATGTGGGAATAGGAATCCATGAGCGGTCACGGCCTTGGGCGTGGAAGCCTGAGGGGTCCATTCCCTCATCCGTGCTGGGAATCGCATGCCACCCCCACGTCCTCCTCTTAAAAACAGAAAAACAACTGTACTTTTATTGTCTGGTGCCCTGGTGGTTTCTCACCCTGGCTCCTGACTCCTAGCTAAGTTTTCAGAACTTTTCCTGCAGATCCTGGGATGCTGAGGGAATACTTGTGCCCCCATCAGGACAAAAAGAGGACAGAAAATTCTCCTGGGCCTCGGGACTCAGGTGGAGGCAGCAGCAGGGCCAATGGGCAGCTCGGCTGTGTGCTGGGGTGGTGGAGGTGGAAATACTATGCTTTCTTTCTTTAGTCCTTTTCTTTTCCAATTCCCTGCCGCCCAGCACGTTTGAGTTGGCTCAGGGCAGACTCCCTATGCCCGATGCCGGGGAAGGAGGCTGAGGACTGAGCAGACGTGGGAGGGGAGGCACAGAGATTAGGAAGGCGGGGGAGGCTTTCTTCTGTGACTGGAGGGGCCGACAGGAGCAACAGGTTTCCATGTTTGCCCTCATTCCTGTTCTTTAAAAATAGCAGACTAAATCCCCAGGGGCAGAGGCAATCATTTGGAGCAGGATTCCCAGAAATACCCTTGTCCCATCTAGGTGAGCTGAGAGAGAAGAACCGATACCTCCCTCCCGAGGGTTGGTGGGATCTCACCCTGTCTGGGTTTTCCCCGGGGAGGACTCACGCAGTTCACACCCCAGACCCTAGGTGGATCCCCCAGCTTCTGCTACCTGGGCTGACCTTAAGTGTCCTTATGGTGGCCCCTTCCTGTGGCTCCCGCTTGGCTGCTCCTGTCATCTCTGAGATCAAATGGATCCAGAAAGATACAACCTCGGGCCTCCGTGAGCTCCAAAGGTGAATAACCAGCAGAAGGGACGACTTGGGGGTATCAGTGGCTTCGGCAGATGATGACATAGCCAGAGACTCTGTTGAGGACCTGGTGTCATTTAGCCCTGGGTTTCAAATACAGCCTGGCATGATGCAAAGCCTGTAGACTTCTGAGCAGAGCCGCTGTGCGAGCACTGAGCCCCACATGTGAATCAGCAGCTGGGGACACGTTCCTAGCCCTCGTGGGCTTCAGTCTCCTCGTCTGTAAATAGAAGATGGGTACCAGGTTGTTACAAAAGTGACGTTTATGCCAAAGGCCTGAGAACAGAGCTGGGAATGTTGCAGACCATTCGTAAGGCAAACATGGTAGTTCTATGTTTTTAGTTTTTTGGTCTTCAGGAGCTGGTGTTGTTTGGAAAGGACCCCCCCATCCCCCAACCCCCTAAATCCTGCTTCATGTCTTCCATGATGGTGAGCCAAAGGCTGGAGGTTCTGGGACTCGCTCATCCTTCCTTTCTTCCTCTGGGGAAGGGGACCAGTGAGGATTGATTAGCTGGGAGCCTGCTCCTGGAGGTCTCGCCTGGGAACCACTGCTGTGAGCGCCGTCTGAGGTTGTCCAGAGTGGATGGGGTCTGGAGGGATCAGCCTGAGGGTGCTGTGGGGGGTGGTGGTCAGGACAGACAGGGAGGGTAATGGCTTGTAAAGAATGGGAGCTTTGGCCACCATAACCATCTCCAGTGGGTAAAGGTGGGGGCCGCCCCCAACCCCACTTGATCCATTATCCAGGGGAGTGGCAGAGACGGAGAATCCGATGCCTGTGCAAGCAGCTGCAGGTCCTCTCAGCCGTCCAGGGCCTCTCCGTCATCCTTCAAACTGACATTTAAGATTCGAAGATCACATTTGTTTTTGTTTTGTTCAAGTTCTCTCTTTAACGGTGACCTGGGATGACTTTTCAGCTTTTAAGAGGCAGTCAGTGGCCAGCTTCTCTTGAGATGGCCCAGATTGGGGGGTCAGTGAATTCTTCCCTCCTGGCAGTGTGTATTTCTCCAACTCTCTCCCACATTTTTTGGTTTGTTTGTTTTTCATTTCATTAGGAGGTTCTAAAAGTGCACAGTCAAGATGCTGGGGGGAGGAAATGCCTTTGCTTTGAGCTTGGGTATCATTATGCTGGTACTGCCTGAGCTGCTGGAATAGTCAGGGGACATGAGGAGGAGGAGGAGGAGAAGGAAGAGGAGGAGAAGGAGGGAGAGGAGGAGGAGGAGGAGGAGAGGAAGAGGAAGAGAGGAGGAGGAAGAGAGAAGGAGGAGGAGGAAGAGGAGAAGGAGGAAGAGGAGGAGGAGGAAGAGGAGGAGGAGGAAGAGGAGGAGGAGGAGAGGAGGAGGAAGAGAGGAGGAGGAAGTGAGGAGGAGGAGGATGAAGAGGAGGAGGAGGAAGAGGAGGAGGAGGAAGAGGGGAGGAGGAGGCAAGATGCCTGTGAAACTTCAGGCAGTTTTACATCCCTTTAAATCTTAAGCCTAAGAGGAGCTGAGCGATTTGTAGGATTCTCCAAAGTTTGTGGCAAGAGCTTGGGATGAAATGTATCAAGATTGGAGTTCTGGCACCATCAGAACTCTGATGCCAAATGAGTAAGAGAACTACTCCCCCTTCCCGGCACTATTCTGAAAGTGACTCCCATGCGACAAGGACCCGAGAAACCGCTTGGCACTCCGCACCAAGTTAATTCCTTTTCTGTGTCCAGATCTAAGCTCATGAAAGCGCAAGGGTTTGGACATTTGTCCTTATGTTAAAATAAATAAGCCAATTATTTGAGGCTTAAGAACATTGCTCCAAAGGTCAGCTGGCTCAGCCTGGAGACGGAGAGCTTGAATGCAACGTGGAGCAGGGCTTAGCGCGCCCCGTGCCCAGCCAAAGGCAGCCCCTCGTGACCTCCTATTGGAGTAAAAGTCAGACGTCAGTGCTGGCTGACCCATGAGCCTGGGCGCTGGGGGACTTCTCCATAGATCTTGTTTGAAAAGTCCCAAACACCGTCTTGGTTCAAAGAATCGCAGTCAGAACTCAGTTGAAAGAATTCAGCAAGGCAGCACTGAGGAGATCCAATCACGAGGATGCCGAGGTCCCTCCACGTGTTAAACAAGTTTTGCAGCAGGAAACATCACAGCTGTACCACGACGCCGGTGCCGGCCACATGCTAGAGCCCCAACTCTGAGGGCTGAAAAAGAGCTACCGTGTTTCACATGGCAGGTAGACCACTGTCCTTCTGTGGGCCTTAACCCTGGCTGCCCATAAACATCACATAGAGAACTTGTGTGAGCATCACTACCTGCCTCCACCCCGCCCCCACATAGACCAGTTAGAGTCTCGGGAGGGAGGGACCCAAGCGCCTATGCTTCTGCGTGTTTCCCAGACGATCAGCATCTCAGTTGAGAACCACTGATCTAAGGAGCGTGACAAGTGACTGCTAAGGATGTCGGGCATGGTCAGAGCACACGGGCCAGGCTCTGCGGGGATTAATGCCTGGCGGGGATCTCTGTAGCCCCAGACCCTGGACTGGAGCAAGGCACAAGGAAGACACTCATTGGTGGAATGAATGAATGAATGAACAAAATACTATGGCAAGGATCTTGCAAGTTCATCAGCCTGTTCCCGTGGGTCACTGTGTTTTAAAAATAAAGTCTCACAGGAGCATGGCTGTGCCCGTTTATTCACGAGTTGCCTCTGACTGATGTCATGAGACAGTGGCCAAATAGGGTCGGTGTGATGGAGACTGCACGGCCTACAAAGCTGAAAGTGTTAATGTCTGATTCCTTACGTCAAAGGTTTCCTGGTCTTTTTTCTGGCTCTCAGATGTGACAGTGCCCACATAGTAACTTAGGGATGATCAGAACAGCATGACCACTACGAAACAGGCTCTAGAATCAGAAATATCCCTGTATGATTCCTGGCTCTGCTGCTTGCCTACTGTAAGACCTCGTACGTTATCCTGCCCGAGTCTCAGTTTTCTCATCTGGAGAATGGGGGGTGATAATAAAGTAACACCTCCTTTGCAGAATGGGTGGGTGAGAGGGTTGTCAGCCCCCAGCTGAGAGCAGTGGCTTTGATGGATGGTTGTACTCTATGGCAATTAGGCAAATAGAGACAAAACCAAGTAGACTAAAGTAAAAATTAAAACCCAGCAACATGGATATTGGAGTAGGAAAGAATCAGCATAAGAAAGTTGGTGTAGGGAAGACATGTCAGGTTTCTGAAATGTGGGGTGTCCTTGCAAGACGGCATGGGTCATGCCTTGGCTGTACGAATGGGGTACTCCTGTCTGGCCAATTGTGGTTGCCAGGAATTTCCACCAGTCCCCAAGGGTTAGCTCAGGTTTTCTGGCATTGAATTTAGCTATGAGAATGTTTCAGAGCTATGTCCTTGACATGGTTCCCTTTACCTGGAAGATACTTCCTGCTTCTGCCTTTCTGGTGGCATCCTTTTGGGTTTGCTCAGGTGCCCCCTGCTCCCAGATTCCCTCTGCAAGGCTTCCCACAGCCACACTTTCCTCCTGAACCCCACCAACATGCCCCCACTATGACATTAAACACATGTGTTACAGCTAGGGAAGGACCAGGTCTCTGTGCTAAGTGACACTGTAGAATCCATACCCGAGAGTGAAGGAATGTGTTAGACCTTTGATTAAACAAATCAAGACCCAGTTAACCCTTTAAGAATGAATAAAACTTGCTCAGGAACTGGTGGAATTCCACAAGCTAGTCCCACAGCCAATTGGGTGGATGAGAGCTACCAGTTTACAGAGGACGTGGACACGCGCTGTCCTCCTCCCTCCACCGTTTGGTGGCCCCTGCCATCTGGATGCTTCTGGGGAGTATTGAGGGACACAGAAGGAAGGAAGAAACTTAATCCCAGCTCCTTGACTCCTTGTCAGCAGATGTGGTGAGAAGTTGCGTTTTGGCTTCTCTGGGCTTTTCATGTATATGGGCCAAGATAATTGGAAGTTGGCTGGGTATGGTCCGTTTTTATTAGCCTAGGAGGAGCCAGAAGCATGGTCACAGATAATAGCAAACAGCAGATAATCCCCGACTTTGCTCGTTGACTGTAAAATGGGTTGCAGGGATTTTATGGATTTTGGTGTCAGATTTGTTTTGATGGCAGATTATCTCTGTGTCCACATCCGTACCCCTTTGCTCTCTGTCTCTATCTGCCATCTCCATCATGTGTGGCTGTGGAGACAAACATAGATAAATATTTCTTTGAATCATCCCCAAATGGACAATGTGGGCTGCCTCTCTGAAGGAGAAGGAGGAGAGAAATGCAACAGTATTTCTGTGGAGGCCCCCACGATGCACTGTACGCCACGTGGATAATTTTTTAAAGCTATTGTTTTTGATGGCTCCATCTTATGAGCACGGTTCTTCCCTGCTTACACAAGAGGATCAACGGCATGCCGATGTAGGTAGAAAGCTCATCACAGATCCCCTACCACCTGGGTATTAGTGTTGACAGCCTAGGAGCTTAGTTTCCCCGTTCATGCAAATACCCATGGTGTGCACACAGGTGTGGGAGGGGTGTGCTTGGGCGTGTGCTTTACACTGACACCGAAGTCTTACTGTGCACGTTTCTCTGCAACACATTTTTCTTCCCCCAACTGTGCACATCAAGGGGACCCCTGTAATGGGTCCCATTTGCTTTTACTTTTTAGAGTTTCTTTATGCTTAGACATACTTGGCTTCATAAACGTGAGATGATGGTCTGCTGAAGAGGGTGTTGGTTTCCTTATCCGTCCTTGTTAAATGAGGTTATGTCCTGGCCCTGGATGATTACCCTGAGTCTCCCTGATGAAGCATCTTTCTTACATCACCCAAGGAAACTTCGCTTTGGCTCTTAGGCTGAGTGATGGGGTGCCCATGGCCTGGTGACCACGTGGGCTCTGAGTTCACATTACATGTGTCTCCAGGTTTGGGGAAGCAATGGGATATCAGGCCCCGTGGCTGCTGTGTTGTCAGCTTTCTGCTACTATAACAAATACCTGAGGTTATTTACAAGTTATTTATAATTTACAAGAAAGAAAGATTTATTTTGGCTCAGGAGATTTCAGTCCATCATGGGTTGGCCTGGTTGCTTTTGGATCTGAGCAAAGGCCGCAGATCATGGCAGGGAGCAGGTGGTGGGTGCAGGACTGGACTGCAGAAAACAGAAAGGGGGTGGGGTTCCCCTCCTTCTTGCAAGGACACAGGCCTGGGGACCTCAGACCTCCCATTAGACTCTTCCTCTTAAAGGGTCCATCCTTTCCCTGCTGGGGACCATGTAGGGGACATTCTGGGTCCAAACAACAGCACAGCCCTTCTTCCTGACTTCATTGGGTCCGCACAGTTCCTAAGCATGCAGGTGACATAACAGGAAGTACCAGAGACTGACATTTACATTGGCACTGTCCTGATGAAGCGACTCAGGCAGTGTGGCGTAATGGTGGAATCAGATTGTCTGGCTAGGTCCAAATCCCCGTGTTGTAAACACTGGGCTCTGCCCCCAAGACCTCCGTTAGGGCTGAGCTCCCAGCTGCAGGGAGTGCTGGCCACGGTCAGCCTTCTTAGAACACAGACACTTGCTCTGCTGTGGTCACCTCTGACCACGTGGCCTCTCAGTCTCTCTGCATTCAATGGCCCTCAGCCCTGGCCCCGCTGCTCTAACATGGGAACCCAGCTTCCAGCTCCTAGTGGGGTCAGTGGAGGCCTTTTCTGAGGCTGCATGGGAGGCCTTGCCCAGCACTGCGTCCTGCCTTTCCCTCCCTCCCTCCACGCCGTGATCCCCAAGTCCCTTCCTGTTAGATTTCTGCCCCTGTGCTCTGTCCCAGGGTCGGCCTGACCGCACAGAGTGAGCTCATGACTCGACTTCTGTGGCCGCTTTCATTTGTCTCTGCCCTGTGCTTATCTGAGGGGTGCAGGTGTATTAAGGTGGATGCATGACCTGGTGGCTTTGTCACAAGCCAGCCTGGAGCAGGGGACCAGACACGATGACCCTTGGGAATTCCTTCCAGGCTTCTTTGAGATGAAAGAGGTGATCTCAGGGGGCCCTGCTTGTCCCCGGGAGCCTCTTCCCTGCCTGCCTGAGGATTCACATCATGCCTGCATGGGTCTCTCTGCCAAACCCGACTCCTCCGTGGGGTGTTTGTCTCTTCCTCCTTTGTCCCCCCGACACGTGGTCTTTGGTACTGCGTGCTGACCATTCCGCCTGGCAGGTTATGTACACTGATCGCCTGGCCTGTGTGCTAAACAAAAGCTCGCCTGTGTGATGAATGGTTGATACACAGGCTGGGGATCCAGGTTCACAGCTCCGCATCAAACACCCTCCCAGGGTCCACGTCAGGACTCACTTCCGCTCCCCCAGACACCCTGACCCTGGCCTCAAGTACCCCGAGCAGGGCAGGGATGGCAAAGGGCAATTCCGGGTCAGTGAGGAGATCTGTCAATATTTCCACAGGGCCAGAGGCCGGTTTGAAGTTAATCTGCAACAAATTCAGAGTTTCTGTGGACTTTGGGTAGTAGAAGGACCAGCTATTTCTTTTTTTCTTCCTTTTTTTAGTCTCCATCCATAGATTCAGCAAGTTTGTCCCCTGGGAGGCGGTACTCTGGCAGCTGCCCAGAGATAGCGCTGGGAACCGCTCTGGTGCTGAAAGACACACATCGCCATCGCCGCCGCCCTGCAGACACCGAGCTGTTAGGGTCCCCGGCTGCCCGCACGGGGCTGCACTGGCTGAGCTGGTGAACAGACAGGCGCTGGGTTCACACAACCTCGGACGCTGACCGGTTCTTGCTAGCTCTGTGACCCTGTGTCTCTCAGTGCTTTTTTCCTTTGTCTGTAGAAACAGTTCTGATGAAGTTCTGATGAAGCCTGGTGGCACATGCCTGGAATTCCAGCATTTGGGAGGGTGAGGCAGGAGGGTTGCTGCAAATTTGAGGTCAGCCTGGGCTACAAAGTGAGTTCAAGACCACCCTGAACTGCAGAGTGAGACTGTCTCAAAAAGACAAAAAAAAAAGGGGGTGGGAGGGGAAGAAGAAAATACCAAGTTTGACCCATGACTTGCACATAGTAAGTGCTAAACAACGTGGCGTCGGCACAGGTGAATTGGCGATGATGATGATGAAGAAGAAGCAGGGGAGGGGGGGAGGGGAGGAGGCGGCGTAGGGTGCCGTGTTTCCTGGCATCCCGCACCCAGTCTGACACAGAGTGGCAGCTTCGTAAACATTTATTAAGTCAAGGCGTTCCTCTGCTTTCTGTTGAGTATCTGTGCAGCTTTCTACGAAAGAAAGAAATATGGTTTCCTTCCTTAAATTAGATTTTTATATTAACTTTTCTTGGGAGTTTAATATAATTCAGAAAATATGAATCTAGAAGTCTATAACTCAACAGTTCTGCACAGCACGGGCACAAATGTGTAACCAGAGCCAAACTCAAGAATCACAACCCCCGGAGCCCTTCCGGTCCCCCTCCCCTCCCCAGGGAGCCTCCTGGGCACCGTCCTCTGGTCACTGCCTTCTGTAGCCTGACTTCCAGCACCAAAGATTGGTGCTGCTGAGTTCTCGAACTTGGTAGAAATGGAATCACACTGTGGGTACGCGTGTGTCTGGCTCCTTTTGCTCGTGGTGACGTTGTCTGTAGACCGTCTATTCTCACCATGGTGAACTGAACTATTCCATTATGTAGCCACAGCACGCTTTGTTTATCTGTTCTTCTCTTGCTGGATGTTTGGATGCTCTCCAAGCACGGGGCTGTTGGGAACAGTCTCACTATGACTGTTTGTGCACCTGTTGTGTGAACATGTGGACACTTTTGTGCTGGTTTGCTCCTGGGAGTGGACGGGTTTGGAGTGCATATGCTAAGCTTTTGCAGGCTCTGCCAAACGGTTTGATGAAGGCGTTGTGGTCTGGTGCGTCTCACTATCTTTCAGGATGAAGAAGCAGGTCCATTTTGATAATGCAGGGGCTGGAGGCAGGGGATACACTGGGATTCCTGAGATGCCCCATCTCCTGTGTACCAGGCTCTGAGCTTGGTGTTTTCACCGCATCAATGCCACTTACTCCTTGATGGCCACCATCCCACGAGACAGGTGTTATCAACCTAGTCACGGGTGGAAGACTGAGATGTGGATGAGGAAACTTACTAACTTTCCAAAGTTCATATTAGCAAGAAGCTCTCAGGATTACACTGTGAAACAGGGATGCCTGAATCAAAGCTCATGAATTTGGGGTCCCTGGCTTTGGCTTCCATGCTCAACAGAAGACAAAGACACACACAGACTTGGGGTTGTCCTTTGAGACCTGTGCAGATGTGGGGTGGAGGTGACTGAGAGGGGAAGCCTGCCAGAAGGAGCAGAGGGAAGGCAACTCAGTGACCTTGGGGAGCCGCCCTGCACGCTTGCTGGAGGCTGTTGGAAAAGATTCTGGAAGCCCAGGGCAACCACGTAATTGACTGTCTAAACCTGAACCCTTCAAGTGTGAAGAGGGCACAGTCCCAGGTAAACAGGGATGCGTGCTCACCTTCTGGAAGAATGAGTGGGCACTGCTGTCTTGGTCACCGAAGCTGCACACATTATTAACTCCTTTGAAACGCAACATGTCTATCTGGGGTTTGCTCTGATAGGATGCTGTTATGGTTTATATCTAGATGCCCCTCCCAAGCCTCATGGGCTTACAGGTGGGGCTTTGAGAGGTAACTGGATGATGGCTGTGTGATACAGGTTCAGCCCACTGAGAGGTTTAGCGTACTACTGGGTGTGGATAATGGCTTTTACTGAAGATGAACGACCCATCCTGGGTGTGGGCGGCACCAACCAGTAGGCTTACAGATGGACTCAAAGTAGCGGGGGAGAGGAAGTCTTGTTGCTCCTGCCTGCCCTGCATGGACTGTTTCTCCTCTTGGATGCTCCTGCCTTGGAGCCAGCCGACTCTGGACTGAAACCTCTACCAACTGGGAGCTAAAGTAAAACTTTCCTCCTTAACTTAAGAGTATCATATATTTTGTCCCAAAAAGTAAGCCAGATGCACTTCTGGTCTCTTCTGTGCAGAGACAGGGTCTGTATGACTTTCATTCTTCACTCCCCACACCACTCTTGCTCAAATAGGGGATCTGACAAGGTATGCTTCCTCTGCCAGAACCAATCACTAGTGAGGTCCATCTTCCAACGATGTTCCTAGAAGGCCAGGTTGGTGATTTGGCCATTGTAGTCTCAGTAGTGCCCATCTCGGGGATGGGCACAGCCAGTTCTCCTGGAATACATGCTGTGTGCTCCATCCATCCACGTGCCCAACCCTTCTCTCTCACAGTCACTCACGTGCACAGAAGGAGAGCTGCATTTAGATTCTTCGTTTTGCTGAGCTGATTACTAGTGCACTGGTCTAGAAAGAGAAGTTTGTGATGTGTGTCCAGGTGTGCCCGTGTCGGGTGTGCATGCACAAAAAGGACAGAATAAAAAGGAGCAGCTTCGGTAGTGGCAGGAGATATTATATCAGGGCATTTGGCACAGATCTAGGTTCGAGTCCCTGCCTTGCTTTTGCTGTTTAGCTGAACTTCTGGAGATAAGCAACTGAGCATTTCTCAGCCTTAGTCTCAGCCACGTGTAACGTGGAAATGTCAGCGGTCTCCGGGATACAGGACGGAGGGACATCTGAGTGATGGAGCGCAGACTTGTGGGAGTGCTTGGAGCACTGCACTGTGCTGTGTGATTCTTGGTCACTGATAGATGCAGTCATTCAACAAACATTTGAGAAGGGTTGGGTGTAGGGCACTGTGTGCTGAGCCAGGTCCCAAGAGTGAGTCCAGGAGCAAATGTCACTGTGCCTCCCAGGCTCTGGTTCTGCTAAAGGGAGGTGACAGCGGATATGTGGCAAGCCCGCAGGGCTGGGACTTTTATTAATAAATGCAGAGGGAATCAGCAAATTCTTCAGGGCCCTGGGGATTTGATGTGGGTGTCCACACTAAGGATGTGAAGGGTAATTAATTTCTTATTAAGTCCAGAGCTGCATTCCACTCGAGCAGCAGCAGGCAGCTCCAGCCTCCTCCTGTGTGTGTGGCAGCAGCTTTGGGGTGGCATCCTGGCCCCCAGTGTGGGTTCCTGGGGTGGACTACTGGGACCCAACATCTAATTCCATCCCTTACCGGGAGAGTATCCTTGGAAGCTGAGCCTCAGGTTCCTGATTGGTAAAGTGGTGTCAATAATAGTACCAACCTCCAAAGGATGATAAAATTAATACATATAGAATGCTTAGGGCTGGGCCTGGGACACACTGCACACCACCCACCTCTGTATTATTTCCCTGATTCCAAAGAAGCTGCTCAGTTACCCAGGCTAGGCTCAAACTCGTGATCCTCCTGCCTCAGCCTGCTTCACTGCTGGGGGTACAGACGTGCACCACCATGCCTGGCTGCAAGGTGTGGTCTACATCCTCACCCAGAAGGTCTTATTTCCATCAGTACTCTGCTATTGGCTCTTGGAGAAGAGAGATGTTTTCCTTTGGAAACACAGATCTAAGCCTCCTGGAATGATGAAGTTGAAAACCACGTGACCCCTGCTCGCCTGCACTTGCAAACTGGCTCCTCTACTGCCACCATCCTTGTGCCAGGTGGGAGTCACAAACCCTCAAAGTGGTCAAGAGTGTCACAGGGAAGGATCTAGGAGCAGTCGGGGCAGTGAATGTGCGCTGCTCCCAGCAGCCAGAAGTTGGCCCGGTGGTTCCTGTGGGTCCGACCTTTTGTGTTGTCCACGTGGTCGTGTGTCTTCCACGTGACAGGCACAGTGAAAATACTCAGGATTCTTCCTAAGTTTTGCCAACAAGCTGGGCACGGTGACCTGCACCTGTGACTGTGGCACTCTGGGAGACTGAAGCAGGAGGATTGTAAATTCAAGTCTAGCCTAAGTGGCAGTTTAGCCACTTAGCCAGATGCTGTCTCAAAATAAAACACACACAAAAAAAGAGGGCTGGGGATAGAGCACAGTGCAAAAGTGTGGGTTCAATCCTTAGTACCACAAAAATATGAATGGTGACACCACCATGTTGCTTGGGCATCGTCAGAACTGCATCAGGTGCCTTGTGTAGGGCTCTTCGGTGTGGCTCATTTAAAACCCTCTGCCTCACAGCCAGGGTGCAAAGGGGTCCCTGTCTCTGCTGCCAGCCACAACCTCCCCTTCCTGGCCCCCCTCTTTCCAGTGCCAGAGTAAGAAGTACCCAGCTTGTTCAGATGTTTGTAACTTGAAAGCCAAGTCTCTAGAACTACACAGCCAAGTCTCTAAGGTTAGCTGTGTATTCTAACCCAAGGCGATGCTATAGGAGAGCCAGCATCCGAACAGAGCCCAGGCTTCTTTGGAATCAGGGAAATAATACATGAAAATCACAAAGAGACCCCACCCCCCTCATCTGATTGGAAGGAAAGTCACATGCATCATGTTTGATGTGGACCCAAAGATAGATCCGTTTTACTGAGAGTAGCATTAAACTGATACAAACACTTCAGAGAGCAATTTGGTGTCATTTAGAAAATTGAAGCTCACTTACCTATGACGCTGCAGTCTCATTGCTGTGTGAGTTTAGAGAAAGTCTGATACGTGGGGGAAGGAGCGTGTTAAGGAATATTCCCTACAGCACAGTCTTTCAGAGTTAAAAAAAGCAACATGTCTATCATCTACCAATGCCGGTAGATGATAGATGATAGATGACACCAATGCAGGCAATAGTTTGAAATACACATGCGAAAGATACTATGGAATACAGTGGAGAAAAAAGGTGCTAGAGAGACATATTACGGAAACGCATTCCCAGGAAAACGAAAATCCCATTGCCACTAAGTTTAAAGTTATGCAAGATCATGCTCTTTTATTTATAAATATTTGCATAAGTAATTGAAGTATAAAATTATGTTTTGGAAAAAAAATCACAAAATTCAGAGAGATGACCCCTTAGGAGATGGCTATTTATATCTGTACTATTTTAATTGTTAAACTGACTGGTGGATACACAAATGTTTATGCCCTGACTGGGATTTTTAGATATCCAAAATAGTTTGTAGTTTAAAGTTAATTTTATAGAACGGAGAGAAACTTCTATTTGGTCTCCCAGAAGTTGCTTGTCCCTTACTCCAGGTCCATTTGGGACATTTTAGGTAGCTGTGATGTCTCCAGATAGGCTGTTTGTCCAAACTTCTGCATGAGTCAACCCCACCTGCACAATAGAACTGCTGTTTCTAAGATGAGCATCTTGACCTCTTTTTTCTGACCTTAGGATTTGCTGGGGCTGTATTTTGTTATGCTGGTGGAGAGGGAAAACAGTGTCCCTGTAGCTGAAACCAAATGCGGCTTGGGGGCTCACTCCCCCAGAGCCCTTTTGCAAAAGCCTCCTCTCCCATCCCTCCCTTGGGAGTTACGGATTTTTTTCTTGCAAGTGTGAGAAAGTGATCAGAGCCCCCAGCCTGCCATTGTTTTGCTAGGGACACAGGACCAAGTAGTTCTTGTTGCCCCAAGCATGAAAGAATCTTTCTCCCCAGCTCTGCCTAGTCCCTACAGAGTTCTCCTTCTCTGTGGTTTTCATTTGTCTATAACCAGGACTCTGCTCCTTTTGCAGACCTGGCTGGAAGCGGGGTTGTGCCCATCCCTGGGGATTCCTTCACTTCCTTTGACTTGACAGGCCGCCATGTTGACTTCTCTGAGGGTCTTAATGAAATGCAGGGGAGTCAGCATCTTTGTGTGCCTCACTGTCACAGCTCCCCTTCCTGGGAATCTGGTGTGACCCCAGTTGTAGTGCCTGTGTTGGCCTCAAGTGGCCTGTCCTGGCTTGACCCCACCTTGAATCTCTGTCTGTGCTACCACAATGAGTCCTGTCCAGTGAACGGTGCTTGCCTTGGGGACTGGAATGGTGGGTGGCTTTTCCTTTCTGTGTCTTGCTTATTTATACAACTTATAATTGATCTTAATTAGAAAGTTGAGAATTCTGTGAACTGGGGACTTGTTTGAGGAAAGAGAGCTGCTCTGAGAATGGATGTTACAGTCTGTACCAGTCGGGCTCCAGTCAGAAAGCAGTCAACGCTCCTGAGTCCTGCTGTCTCGTTACGTGTCCTTCCTTCCCACGGGCACTGGAAGCTCAGGCACATGGGTGTTGCCTTCCATCAGCCTTGAAGGACAGGAGCAGGGCAGAGGGGGCCAGGGAGTGGGTGGAGGCTGTGATCAGGGAGCACCCAGCAACCATTCTGTCTCTTACAGCTGAAGGCTCAGGCACAAGGAGGGGTCTCTTCTGATTGGCTCTTGGGCACCTTGGATTGTGGTTTTGGATTGGTTGAAGGGGCTCAGAGAGGAAGGGAAAGTGATAGGGTCGGGGGCAGGCTTATCAGGCTCTAAATTCACTGCAGCCCATAGAGTGGATGCGTCTTCCCTTAACACCACTGAACTCGGAGCTCCCAAGGCTTAGACCCTGGACTGGGGGAGACCTGGTGTGAGCCCCTTCTCAGTGACACACACCGTGTCCATCCTCAGTGCCATGACACAAGAGGGTGAGAAGCCAAGGACGCCCCTGCCCAGCGCTCACCTTGCACACGATAATGACCCTCAAACCATGTCGGCGGCCACCACGTCATCTTCTCTCTGAAGGTCAGTGGCAATCGCTGCTTGGAAAGAGGGGGCAGCGCCCCGGATCCTGCGGCCTTTCTTTGAGTCTCTTGGTTTTCCTCGCTCATTGCCCGCATCCTGTGGATGGAGCTACCTGCATGGGTGGCTGCAGGGAATGCTCAGGGCTCAGGAAACCTCAGTGGTTACCTCTGCACTGATGGAACACCAGCTTCCCACGAGGGTCCTGGAGAAGAGCGGTCCTGTGGCTAAAGACAGAGAAACAACACGCTTCCCTCCTCCCTCCGCTTCCCCCTCTGGAGCCGCAGTGCCCCGGGCAGCCCTGCAGGAACAGGCTGACTTCGTGACCTCTAAACTACCACCCCCTGTGTGTTTAGCCAAGGGGACTTTTTCAGAGGACACCCCAGAGAACTAACTCTTGAGGTTTGTATCGGTTACAGTTTGTGTTCATCCGTGTGGAACAGAAATCCGAGTAGAGCTGCTCTGTCAGCCAGGGGTTTTTCTTTTTCTTATGCAACAAGTTCGGCAGGCGTTGGTAGAGTAGTTTCAGAGTATCACCAGGGACTCAGGCTTCCTCTATCGCTCTTTCTCTCTGTCTTCTTTAGAATGAGACTTTTGTCTTTGTGCTTAGGGCTTCATGGTTACAAGAAGGCTGCACCCCGACCCTGCCAATCTTCACATCAGCATTCCAGGTAGGACGGAAGATCGGATGAAACTTCGGTTCTCCCTACCAAGCTTCTACAAAAGTCCCACCCAGAAACCTGTCAAAATGGTGTTACACAGAGGTCTCAAACTGCAGCAGTGTCTAGGGAAAAGCTGGACAGTTTTTAACTGCCTGCCACAAGAGAGGGCCCTGTGAGTACGGAGGAGAGAGGAGACACAAGGTGGGCCATTAGCATCGTGTATGGCATCGATCCAGTCTTTGCTTCTATCTTCTGCAGGTCGATTCTAAAAACAAAACAGAAAGAGAAAGCAAAATGCAAACTTTTATGGTCAATAGAAAATACAAATTCTAAGCCACAAGGCCCTGGGGCTCACAGCCCCTTGTGAAGATGCTGTTGGTGCTGGCCCCTGTGCCTGGGGCCGCGGGCACTCTTGGGGATGGCAGGCTCCTGTCGGGACTGTCCTTGGCTTAGTCCCAGTCCCCGCCCCACAGTCTCCAGTCCTAAGCTGGGAAGGACACAGAGCCTGCTCCCGTGCAGGGCCCGCTGCTCTGTCTTCTCGGCTCCCTTCCCAGGTGTCCCCAGAGGCCACCACCAATCACGCAGGCACAATCTCTGCCCCCCTGTGTTTCGAAGGCCTCAGTCCCTGGTGTTCTGGGTCACCTGGGCAGCCCTTAGTTCTCCTAAGGGGTTTGATCTGGCACCCGCCCCAGTCCTGCCTGTTGCCCCTGGTGAGCTCGGCGTGGTCAACAGCACGGGCAGCTCCTACCTGGTGACTTGTGACTCGGTATTCAAGGCAGATGTGCTTAGAAAGAGAAGTTTGCATCTTTATCTCAGGGAGTGTTTGCAGCCTCTTGTTCTGTGTGTGTGTGTGTTCCTTCCTCTGTCCTGTGGCAGTGGCAGCTGGTCCACAGGGCCATTCTCACATGGTTAAAGAGTGAGAGCCTTCTGTGGAGTCTGTTCTGTTTCCGTTCTGCCTTCACCCCGGAAGCACTGGGGTCCTTCAACCCCTTGTACCCAGAACAGCCCTGAGCAGCTGCCCCAGAGGAGTTACGTAAACTTACCCCCTCGCAGGCATGAAGGGCCTGCTGGGGAGACCTATGGGTGACACTGAGGGACAGTGCCTCCCACATTGTACCTCCAGAGAGTCTGCTCCAGTGAAACCCGGGGAATGTGAATTCCTAAAATCACCCCGCCATCCTGTTGTGTATGTGTGCTCTTAGAAAGAAAGCCGGTTTCCCTGCCGCTGTTTTTCTGTATTTTTAGTCTATATTGGGCCTTCCTGGGTGGTGGTGTGTTTGCCCAGGTCCCTGGGACCCTTGGGGTGACAGATTCCCAGGCTGGCTTTCTCTGGTGGCTTCAGAGCTCGCAGTTCCCTAGACCAGGCCTGGGTGCTCTTATTCCTTTTTTTTGGTACCTGGAATCGAACTCACAGCCTCATCCTTGTCAGGCAAGTGCTTGAGCTGCTGAGCTAAATCCCTGGCCCTTGGGCACGATTCTTGAGGACCTGGTACGCTTCCTGAGAGCTTTACGCTGCAAAGGCTGAGGGACCCAGGACTCCTGTGCAGCTTTCCTGGAGGCCTGGGAGCTTGGGCTGCACAAGGAGGACAGGCCGAGGCCCTGCTGAGTACACAGGGAAAGGGCAGAAACTGGGCTCAGCTGTGTTGTCCTCAAGTCTCCCGCTGCCTGGCTGTGCCCAGGGCTGTTGGACGCTCTGCAGCTGGTCCACTACACCATGACTCTACAGATTCTTCCTGTTCTGGTTCCCCCAACCATGCCCACTCTTCCTGCAGGCCCACTGTGTGCCGAGCTCTGGGCACAACATGTCTCAGTCTTGCTATAGCGCTGTAAGTGGCTATAGGTCCATTTTACAGAGGAAGAGACCAAGGTGCTCAGAGTTCTGTGACCTGCCTGGAGTCACACAGCTAGTTAATGGCACACACCCCAAGACCTGTGCTCTCTGAGCTGGGTGTCAACCAGGCCCTGTGTGACAAACCTGACCACTACCTGTGTAACTTCTGTTGTGTTTGCGCTGGCTTCAACAAGAAGAGACATTCAGGCCTGTTCAGGTTTCCTGCCTTGGTCTACGAGGTGGATGGTGACCTCTGATTGGGGGCATCAGGGTGGCTTCTGCACTGCTGGCCATTATTGCAATCCCACAGTTCTTGGTTCTGCTGCAAACACACCGTCAACTCCCTCTCTCCCTCCTGTGAGCGCCAGAGGCTTTTGGAACCCAGGCCGGAGCCAGCAGCTCATTAGCCCTTGTCCTGGTTCCAAGATTCCCAAAGATGCAAGAATTCCTCATTGAAAAGCCAGGCATTCTTGGGGAGAGTGTGTGTCACCCAGGCAGTGAGCTCCTGCACACTGGGAAACAGGATCGTGGTCCCACCCAGGAAAATAAGTGTGGGCCTCAGTGCCAGAGGGAAGTAGATTATCTGCTCCCCCCATCACCCCCTCTTCAGCTACCACCCCCTCTCCAACCACAAGCAAGGAGTTTGCCTTCCGGGTTCATCCGAGGGCATGAACTGCATGGCATTTTCTTCTGGAAAGCAGTGTAGAGGCGGATCAGAGCGTGTGGAGTGCATGTGTGTGTACACGTGTGCACGTGTGGGCACATGTGTATACACAAGGTTCTTTTCACACACACCATTTTCTGTGCAGTTGTTCAGCATGGACCATGAACTGCATTCGGATCTCTCTAAGTGAGATTTTGGGGTGGGTGTGGTCCCCTAAGAATGAATGGTAGGCAGTGAACCGGCTGCTCTTGCCTGGAGTGCGGGGCATCTTGGTCCACACAGAGAGAAGCTACTAGGAGCCTTTAGCAAGCTGTATAGGCAAACCCACAGTTAGGACACAAACCAGCCCCACAGCCAAGAGGAAGTACGTGAGTTGAGTGAGCAGTGTAGATGTGGAGAGGCTTATAATCAAGAAAAGCTTTAGAAGGAAATGAAGTTGAAAAAAAGCTAAAACAACTTTCCCTCTCGATTATTAAAAAAAAAAATCAGGTTTATGATAGAAAATGCCCAGAAGCAGAAGATAATGCTGCAGTCAGCTTACAAGTCCATCGCTGGACGATGAAGGGGGCTTAGATCATTCAGTCTCTCCACCTCCTGGCCCCCAGCGTCTCACCTGGCCACAGACCCCTCGAGGGAAACATGCCTTCCTAGTTCGGTTCTCATTTGGCACGAGCAGCCATGGTCTCTTCTCGCCGCGTGCTTTTTAGGGAGGGTTGAGCGCATATCATAAGCCCAGATGTGAGGCAGCCTTGCATCCTGGTTTGATCCCCTGCTTAGAATCACCACGTGTGCACAGCAGGGGGGACATTTGGAGCTGGGTTTGGAGCTGGGTCCCTGCAAAAGGGTCTTGGGAATGGCTCGGTAAGAGAAAAGCTCAGAACTTGAGGCGAAGGGCCCTAAAACCAAGGATGTGATCTGAGCCCAGGAAAACCACTGGGTGACCCGTGGCATGAAAAGCTTGTGAACGAGGAGGGTCTGAGGTTCAACCTCAAGGCTCTTTTTTTTTATCCGTACCGGGGATTGAACTTAAGATCATGTACTTGCAAAGCAGGCGCTTATGCTGCTGAGCTAAATCCCCAGCCCCCAACCTTATGGCTCCTGCGTGAGCTGTGGGCAGCCGTGCAGCAAGCTCCTGCCCTCCTCCTTGGCTCGGTCATCCTGGCATGGAACAGCGCACCTGTGTCCTTACTGAGCGTTGGTGGCAGGCGGGTACTATAGGAAACGCTTGCTTCCCAGACCATTGGTTTTTACAACCTGGAGATTCTGTTGCTTCAAGCTCTGAGCTGCTGATTTGGAAACTGCAAATCAGAGCAATTCAGAACCAGAACCTCAAGCAAGGTCTGCACTGCGCAGCAACAGGGCTGTCTCCTTCAGACTTATTTATCATTCTCCTGGCCATTGCCTGGAGGAGGACATCCCCTGACCACACACTTCTCACTAAGGCTTCTCACTAAGGAGTTTCCTATCACTCCAAAGGAGAGGACCGGCCACATTTGCCCAAGGGAGGAAGCGGGGTGCCTGAGCCCTGCTGTCTGGATGGAGGAAATCAGTAACGCTGCTCTCAGCCTGCATCACTCAGATCTTCCTCCAGGAAGCCTGCCGGGTTGGATTCCCTCCCTGCCCTCCTTTGTTCTTTTCAGGATGAGCCTGCTCCAATTTGAAGCCACTTAGTAGCTGATATGGTGACCAGATGTCATCTGAGGAGCCTTGCTTAGAGAATCAAGATGAATGGGCGCAATCTGCCTCCTGCAAATGGTTTTCAAATAGTTGGGTCTTGGGGAGTTCTAGGACCATCATAGCCCCCTTAGGAACTAGTTAGAAAGGCCAGTTCCCAGGCCTGGCCTTCTGGGGGTTACAGCCCAGCATCTGGGCTTTATTAGGCTTGCACAGAGACCCTGGCACCCACTAACATCTGAGAACTTCTGGTCTCAAGATTCCAAGGGAAGCAATGTTGGTTTTTCACATCAGCTCCGGCTCTCAGTGCCCATCCCCAACGAATGAGTTAGGGTGATTCATCTTGGGCACAAGCAGAGCAGGGTCTCTGGAGCCAGACCCTTGGGTTCACCCATTGTGTGGGCGCCCCTGAGTGAGTGGCTCCAATTCCCTCTGCCCGCACCCCGTGTCCCTTGCAGGAGACAACGGGGCTGCTGTGATCATGGGTGTGTGTGTGTGTGTGTGTGTGTGTGTGAGCATTTGAGCTGCACCTGGCCCTGCACAGTGAGGCTTAGCTAGTGTCGCACGCTGCAGGGTTTCATGCAAAACAACTATTTTCCCTCTGTGGCCTCAGGTGTGGAACTTAGCCCCCTAGTCTTTGATTTACACACACACATTTCATTTGCACACAGGGCTTTATAAACACGGTAAACTAGAAAATGGTGTGGGGAGACGGGTGCAAACTGTTCCCCAACAGAACACTAGGGATCCTTGTTCTAAAAGAGATGGCTTGGCCAAAAGTCATGCTGGTTGGCTTTCCTCCTCTCTCCACAGCAACCAGAGCCGGCCCCCACCCCTGTGTTATCATGTGGGAGCTGTCCACTCTGTGTGTCCCCTGGGAGCACCGTATCTCCACTTTGCAAATCCAAAGGCGACTTCTCCAGCGTGATCCGCTCTGTTCCCCGGCCTGGCTCCTCCCACGCAGGGAGGACAGAGGAGCAGTGAGACCTTGTGGTTCCCTGTAGATACCAGCCGTGCTGTGCTGCACAATGCTTCAGTGATACAGCCAGTTTGGGCTCATCTGTGTCTAGTTTTTTCCATGGAAGCGCTTTGCTCTGTGACTGGACCTCCTGTCCTTCCTCTAAACCTGCACATCCTTATAGCTAGGGATTTAGTTTCAGCCGGAATTTCTCAACCTTGGTAGGAGGCCAGAGAATTCACTCTTGTGCAGGGCTGGCTTGTGCGTGGTGGGAAGTTCAGGGCATCCCTGTCCTGCATCTAGTTGCAATAATGCAAATCATCTCTAGAAATGGCTGAAAGCTCTTAGGGGTGAGGAAGGGGTTGGGAACCACTGCCAGTTGAGAACCACTGGTCTAAGCTAAATTCTTAGCCCTTCAAGTCCCCTCCACCTGATCTGCCCCACAGTTTATCTCTGCAGTGTATTTGAAGTCCAAGGAGTGGATGTATCCATGGATAATAAAGACAGAGTCCCTGCGGCCCGGCAGAGACAGGGAGCAGGTGAAAGAAAGCCATTTCTGTCGTTTTAAAGCACTGGAATATGAGTGTGTGTTACCAAGGCTAATCTCCCTTGCACTGTCCGAAGAGCTGGCTGTTTGTCTGAGACCCGAGGTGCGAGAATGTGAGAGAGACATCCAGAAGGGAAACCCAGCCATAAAAGGCTTTTAGTCCTTTCCCATTCCAGTGCCTGGTCAGTGCGCTTAGACCTGCAGGCCCCCCTTGTCGTGGGAGAGGTCATGGAAGGAGATAGTCTCCAGAGGAACCGTCCGTGCTGTGTGATGCCGTTTCCCCCAGAGCTACCCACACCCACCTTCTGCATCGTCCCTCCCTATTTCCAGTCCCCTCTCTGGTCCTCTTGACCTTACAGCAGAAAACCACACAAGAACCAGAGAATGGCCTTTGGTGTTTGGCTTATAAATACTCATCGTCTCTTTTCTGGTAGCAAGAGTTTTTCTTTTTCTCTTTCTTTTTTTTTTTTTTTAGGTCATGTTTAACATTCTTGGTGCCGTAGTGGAAACTTTTGTTCTTTGGCCAGCTTCCCATTCCAGGCACAGGTCAGATTGTTCGGCAGAACTCTAAGCATTTTCTAGGGAAGTTTCGTCAGTGAGAGTGCACCTCGGATGCGTTTACACAGCTCCGGCTGGAGCCTGGGCTGAGACTCGCAGGACCGCAGGGCAGGCTGGGGAAGAGCTGCGGCCCGGAGCTCTCAGTGCCAGGACCGACTCTGTCTCCTTCCGCAGCCTCTTCCATGACAAAGAAGACATGCAGGTCTGTCTTAGTTATTTTTCTCTTGTTGCTGAGACAAAAATTCGAGACACCCAAAGTTAAAAGTGGAAAGATTTATTTTAGCTACAGTTTGTAGAGGTTTCAGTCCATAACTGGCTCGCTCGAAGGCATGGCATGGCAGAGGATATTATAGAGAAGCAACAGGCTATGGTGAGGCAGAAGGTGGCAGAGCAAGGTGGCTCATCCAGGCTACTTAGAGCAGGTGGCACTCACACCCTCAATCTCAGTGCCCTTGATCATAGCATTGTACCACGAATCAGTTTTAGTGTCGTACATTCTAGATCCAGTCACCTCTGGGAAAGGTCTAAGTCTGTTTCCGGGTTCATTTGGCAGAATGCACCAGAATGGGAATGGAATTGAAATCCTCTTATGGTTCGATTATTTCTCTCGATGTCTCTCTTGCACACTAGCATCCCAAATCTCAGATGAACAGCCAGCTCTTCAGTCAGTGAGATTATACTTGGTGCACAATCCTCATATTCCAGTGCTTACAACAACAGAATTCTACCACTGCCTGTCTCTCCTGGGTCCACAGAGCGGCTGTACCTGCCCACTGTAGTCACTTGGCATCCTAGACTGGCAACATAGGTGCCATCTTGAATGTCAGTGATTTGCTAAAACAGGTGGAAGGAGCTTGATCTTGCCAATTAAAAACTCTGGACCTCTGAGAACTTATGTATGTGTCAGGGTTCTCCAGGGAAATAGAAGAAATAGAACAAACCTACCTGTCTGCCTGCCTACCTTCCTTCCTTTACTTTTCCTCTCCTTTCCTTGCCTTTTGTTTCTTCTTCTCTTCTCTCCTCTCCTTTCCTCTTTTTCTTCTCCTCTTTGGTCCTTTTTTGTATCTATCCACCCATCCTTCCACCTGTCTACCCATCCACCCACCCACCCATCCACCCATCCTTCCACCCATCCACCCATCCTTCCACCCATCCTTCCACCCACCCATCCTCCCACCCATCCACCCACCCACCCATCCACCCATCCTCCCACCCATCCACCCACCCTTCCACCCATCCTTCCACCCATCCACCCATCCTTCCACCCATCCTTCCACCCACCCATCCTCCCACCCATCCACCCACCCACCCATCCACCCATCCTCCCACCCATCCACCCATCCTTCCACCCATCCTTCCACCCATCCACCCATCCTTCCACCCATCCTTCCACCCACCCATCCACCCATCCTTCCACCCATCCACCCATCCTCCCATCCTCCCATCCTCCCACCCATCCACCCACCAACCCATCCACCCATCCTCCCACCCATCCACCCATCCTCCCACCCATCCACCCATCCTTCCACCCATCCTTCCACCCATCCACCCATCCTTCCACCCATCCTTCCACCCACCCATCCTCCCACCCATCCACCCACCCACCCATCCACCCATCCTCCCACCCATCCACCCATCCTTCCACCCATCCACCCATCCTCCCATCCTCCCATCCTCCCACCCATCCATCCACCCATCCACCCACCCATCCACCTATCCTTCCACCCATCTACCCACCCATCCATCCACCCATCCACCCACCCATCCACCCATCCTTCCACCCATCTACCCACCCATCCATCCACCCATCCACCCACCCATCCACCCATCCTTCCACCCATCTACCCACCCATCCATCCACCCATCCACCCACCCATCCACCCATCCTTCCACCCATCTACCCACCCATCCATCCACCCATCCACCCACCCATCCACCCATCCTCCCACCCATCTACCCACCCATCCATCCACCCATCCACCCACCCATCCACCTATCCTTCCACCCATCTACCCACCCATCCATCCACCCATCCACCCACCCATCCATCCATCCTTCCACCCATCTACCCACCCATTCATCCACCCATCTACCCATCCATCCATCCATCCATCCATACATACATCTGGATTTATTTTAAGGAATTGGCTCCACCCTCTGCAGGGCAGTCCAGCAGGCTAGAAATCTAGGGAAGAGCTGGGGTTGTAGCTCAAGTCTGCAGGCTGTGTGGGGGCAGAATTCCTCCTTCCTTGGGAAGCCTCAGTCTTTTTCTCTGATTAGATCAGGCCTTTGCACATTATAGAGAAGAATCCATTGTATGCAAAGTCTACTTATTTAAATGTTGATCTGTCCCCAAAAGAAATACCTTCATAGCAACATCTAATATCTGGCCCCATAGCTCAGGCATATGGATGCATAAACTTAACCACAAAACTGTCTACTCTTAGTCAGGGACAAGAATTAGTCATGTGGCCCCCACTAAGACACAAGCTCCATCTGGTCTGTTGCTGGAACAGGGGATTAGGACCAATAATGTTTGAGCAAGCACCGATAATCAGCACAATTGTAAATAATTGTATCTGAGGATGGGAAAAATGTACTAACTCGGTGTTTCCATTTGGGGCCATTCTGCTAAGTCCGTGCAGAAACGGAGCTGGACCTGTGCAAGGAGATGGACCAGGGCGCAGCGTTGGAACACTGTTGCTAAACTGCTTCCTCTGCTTTATCTCCATTGTTCCCTTTCTAGCCTTTTTCTTCCTGAGTTAGTAGAGCCAAGATTCATTTGTACCTTTGTTATCTCTGAAGCATGCTTTGCAGATATGGCCTTTGTGGCTTCCTTTGTGCCATCTCTCCATTCTGCCCTTTTTCTTGCTTGGTTCAGGCTCACAGGAAAGGTTGCAGGAGCGATTTGTCACTTAGCTACCATCACACTAGGTGCTTCTGACAAGTCCCTTTCCGCTCTGGCCATCACTTTCCTGGCTCTCTAGCGGGCATTTGAGCCATGTGACCCACCAGGTTCCTACTGGCCTGGTGTTATGTGCACCTTGTGTCACTGCCCTCCCTTAGCGGTCCCCAACATCAGGGGACCCCTGCCCCACAGCAGGGCTGCCTGGTTGCGTCCAGCTGGTGCTGTGTAACAGGGTTTCTGTCGAGAAGCTGGCAGAATCGGACTGGGCTCATTAGCACCTTGACCATGGTGCCTTCACTGGCTGAGAGAAGGTGCGTTGTGTTCCAGCTGGGAAGCATTGTCCCCATGCCTGCTGGCCCTGAGCCTGGCTGGAGGGGAACTGAGGAGAGTGCGGGGGGACCACTGGGCGGACACACAGAGGGAAGGGGCAGGGGATGGGAACAGGTGGCCCAGCTGAAACCAGGGCAGGGAGCCCAGCAAGCGCTTCCACACTGTCTGGGCAAAGCTAAACTCCAAAGAGCAGGGTTACAAGGACTTCCAACAACACAAAGTCCTCCCAGGACAAGTGCTGGGCACTGCCACTTACTGCCCAGGCCAGCTGGTGATGGCGTTCAAATGAGAAGATGGATGAGGGAGTGACAAACCTCTCAAAGGATAATAATTGCTATTATAAATGTGTTTTCTACTAGGTGCCAGGCAGAGGAGAGTAAAAAAGACAGTGAATTAACTGGAGTGCATTGAGATGCCAGGTCTGCTAGCGTGCTCTGCCTGGCACCTGCGCTGGCTCAGTCCGCAGAGCCTGGGAACGCAGGCAACAGACGTGCTTCTCACAGTTCTGGAAGCCGGAAATCCCACGATAAGGGGTCAGCAGGTCTGGTACTTGGAGAGGGTTTACTCTCTGGTCCATGGCGGCTATCTTGGCACTGTTGTTCCTGCCTGTTTAGCTCATTTGAAATAGTTGGGTAGGAGATAGGAAGCAGAATCTTTCCCCCTTTTTTTTTTGTTTATAAAAATAACTTCATTTTAGAAATGTGAGGCAGCTTTCTAGGGTCTCTTTTATAAAAGGGCACCAATTCTGTTCATCAGGGCTCCATCCTTATGAGCCAGTCACCGCCCAAAAGCCTGACCTCTGCATCCCATCATATTGGGAGTAAGGGAGAGTCACAGGCAACGCTTGGGGGACTCAGAGAAGGGAGCGGGCCGTCCTCCTCCAGGGGAGGCAGTAGCAGTCAGGACGGCTGTGCCTGGGCTTGCAGGACGCTCTTTCTGGAAGGAAACAGGGAAGCGTGGGAGGCCTGAATGTGCTGTTCCGGCCTGGGTGCTGGCGGGGCGGGTGGGGCAGAGAGAGCGGGAGAGCGGCGGGAAGCTGCACAGAGAGTTGGGCGATCCAATTATGAAGGCTTTCGAACCCTATAGGAAGAACTTGAACTTCACTGCATTTTTTTAAATACTAAGATTTTTAAAACTTTCCACTTCCATTTTTGCTGGAAAAAAATTTTTTAAAAAATGTATTATTATGATTTTTTTAAACATGCCTCTAGTTATATACTAGGTAAACCCAAACACAAGTGGGTTTCATCGACGCTCTTGCTTGGATGCTTTTCTGCATGTGCACGGGGAGCGTTGCATCTTCTTGTTCTAGTCTGACTTGGTTTGTTTTGTTTTGGCGGGGAGGGCTGAGTCTGTCTTTTTCCATTTTTCTTTTCATTAGTGCACGCGGGTGTGAGCGTTACCTTCCTCCTGTGGAGTTGGTCTGCGTCCCTGACATGTTAAACTCATTCTCTTCCCTTCCTCCCCTCCCTCCATTTTTGCTCCTCTTCCTATTTGCAAAAGACCTGTCTCCCTGTTTCCTATTATCTTTCATTTTGCTCTTTGTTTATATTTTGGGGTTTTCATATAAGGAAATCATGCAGTATTTAAGATTGTTTGAAATGTTCGAATAGGAAATAGGAAGTGAACTTTGTTTTTGTTTTATTCATAAAAAGTAACTGCTTATGTTAGAATGAAAAACATATTTAAAAAAAAAACCATGAAGGTAAAGAGATAATTCCTCCCTCCAGTAAATGTGTATATCAGCATAGCATGGGGTGTGTGTGTTTCCTTCCTGGAAGTCTTTTCAAGACTTTTCTGTCTTGAAGGTCTAAGGTGTGAACTTGACTCTGGTGGCTGAGTGGCAGTTGCAGGTTGACATAGTGTGGCTTTCTTGGATTCTCCTCCCAAAAATGGAGGAGGTGAAATCCAGTCATTCACTTTTGTTGAAATCCTAACTTTTCTACTCACAGCCTGTGAAACTGGCAGTTTCTGCTCTCTGGGCCTCAGTTTCCTCATCTTTACAATGGGAACAACAGTAACAGTACCTTCCACCTCAAGTTCCTGCAGGGCTTGAGTCAGTCTTCCACAGAGCATGGGGACAGTGTCCTGCATACCACCCTAGGTCATTCATGTTTGTCTCCAGGTGAGTCACTGCCCTCTGGCAGGTCCAGCTCTGTTCAGGAGGGGCAGGTGGAAACTTGCCCTAGGGAGGGCTATTCTGCCTCAGTTTCTCACAAGTCAGGAGGGTGGCTGAGCTTCACTCAGCACCAGGCCTCCTGTGTGCTCAGAGCTTTTCCCTGGAGGTCGCTGGTCCATCGTCCTGTCCTCTACTCCATCCTTCCCATCTGTCCGACCTTCCTCCTCCCTCCCCTGGGGCTCTGGGGAAGCTGCCCCTTTAAGAGAGAGCCCTATACTCAGCCTCTGAGGCCAACCCTGCTGCTGTGGGGTGTGATTCCACTGCAGCTGGGACCCTCCTGGGCTGGATGAGGGTGGAGTCTCTGGGGGAGGGACTCCTGCGAATCATCAAGGGCATGTCCCGGAATCCATGCCCACAGAGGGACTCTGTCCCCAGCCCCCTTCAGTGGCCCTGGGACCTATGAGGATCATTCCTGAGGACTGAGCTCAGGATCCCTAAAAAGAAAGCAGGGAAGTAGCTGGATGAACTTGGTAAGTGAGAGCCCCTCCCCTCCCACCCTGCTCCCTGGCTTCCAGACTGTAGGCTTCAGCCACTCCTGGGCATTCTTGTCAGTGTGATCCAATGGGCAAAGCCCCAAGGGAGACAGAGGTGGGAAGGGAGGTCCAGTGGTTAGGGAGCCTCAGACTTGGACTTGGGGATTGCCCTGGCCCTTTCTCCCAGTGGCTGTTACCCTTGAGGGTTGACATCTGGACAGTGCTGGAGGCTGGCCCAAGAAGGACGGGGGTGGGTGGGTGCCAGATATCATTTTTCTCCCCCTCATCTGGAGAAAAACACAGTGTGGTCAGTGAGGGCTGCTAGCAAAGATGCCGGGGCCAAGTGACATTTGCAGCCTGAGGGAGAAGTCATTGACCCTCTGGGCCTCTCTCAACCAGGGATCCAGGCCAGATCCTCTGCATCCTGGGGTGAGGGGACAGACTGGACCGGGACCTGCTCCTGGGGCCCCAGAAAGGCCTATGTTGTCCCCTCAGACGGAGGCCGCTGCCCCTGAGTGGTGCAGGCAGTGTCACGGAGGAAGGGGCAGGCTGTGCCCAGGGCTGGGAAGAATGGAGGCCTGTTGTTGCTGCAGCCTGGGAACGCTGCCTGAGGGGAGGCCCACGCTACTTGAAACCCACATAAGAGGGAACAGGGGAGAGGTAGGTCCCACAGGAAGAGGGGTGCAGAGCCCGTATCCCCAACCTCTGCAGAGCAGATGGTTCCGCCAGCTGCATTTCCTGTGCACTGGCACAGGTGAGCTCCTCGGCCTCGAAGGCCCAGGTAAGCTTGGGAGAGATGGGACCTATGCCAGGCAGGGGGCCTCCCACAGAGGAGGCTAAGGGTTCCAGCCTCTGCCCCCCCCCCCAGGGTTTTCTGAACCAGAGAGGCCCTTCTCCTGGCTCTGGGTGCAGATTTACAGCAGAAAGCTAAAGGTGTGAAGCCCTGGGAAGCTTGTCTTGTGCGTGGGAAAGAAGCCACCCTTGCAAAGTGACAACAGCAGTTGCCATTTATTCTGTGTCTCTGCCAGGGGCTCGCCGCCGTCTCATTGACCGCTCATGGGAATTTTGGGGTTTTTTTTTTTTTGAGTCACGAATAATTTTGTACATTTTATGAAAGAAGAAAGTCAGACTCAGAGGTTAAGGATGTTGTCTGAGGACCCAGAGCTGCTAGATGCTTGAACCTCTTCATTCATGTAATCAGGCTGCCGTTTGGTTGACAAAGTGAACGGATGGCCTCCTGTGTGCCACCCATGTGGTGCCACTGAAGATACAGAGGGACACAGGCTGAGAGAAGCCCATGCCAGCCTGACTCCTCACCCAGCCCGGAGTCTCTCACACTGGGGACCCTTGTGGGAGTGTGGGAATATTTTCTCCCCAGTCTGAGAACTCTGCTGGGGAATTTTCTCTTCCTTGAGAAACGTTACATTTTGTTTTCATTTTAATAATAATCTCCAAATTCTGAAGCAGGTGATTGAGGACCTTACAGCCTCCCATGGGCATGAGCTTTGAGTCTCTGAGGTTGCAGGGCTGCAGGCTGGCCCCGAGGCTTCCTAAAATGAAAGCGTTCAACTTTTAAATACTTTGCTTCTTAATTGGGGTCCTCTGCTGTGTGCTCAGAAGGTCCAGTGGCTCAGAAAGGTGACACCAATGCGACCCCAGGATAGAACGACACAGGAAGTTTGTCGGGTGAGGGTGTGTTTGGACATCCTTTCCCTTCGGGGCAGGCTGGACTCCTGGGGCAAAGCAGGGTTGAACATTCCAGCCTCCTGGTCTCAGGCTGAGGATGGACCCAGGCCAGAGACCCAGAGAGGACTGGGCAAGTCAGGGGCGAAGAGCCCCGAGTCTAAAACCAAGCTCCCTTCTTCCACCCCAGCAGCGGGTGGTTCTGGGGTTCTGACTCCCAGAAACCTTGGCTCCTGATTGGGACTTTGCAAGTGCAGAACACAAGCAGTTTGCTCCCAAATAGTGATGTCCCCCAGGCTCTCACAACTTCCGGCCTCTGTAGAGGCAAGGTTCAGCTGTTAGGTGGGACAGCCGTAGCATGGCCCTGACGCAGGCAACTGTGGACGGGACTCAGATCCTGCCACCCTAAGCCACGAAAGGGACATTGTGCAGGTCTGGTCTTTTGAGCTGGGCAATCACAAACTCTTCTGGATCAGATATCCTGCAGGTGCAGGAGCTGGGCGACAGGAAACTCAGGAACTGCCCTCCTTCTCATTGATCTACCTTTCCTGCTGGCTTTTGGGTCCTGCCCTGGGGCAACTTGGGGTTGACCTATCTGCACTCCGGGGCCTCAGCTGGTCCCGGGCGGTCATCCTGCCTTCCTTGTCCATCTTCTACGTTAGTCTGCAAGCATTTCCTGCAGAGCTCCAGAGAGTACATATTTAGGGGACTTGAGGGTCACAGATCTCCCCACCACCAGGTATGTGTGAGGGAATAATGCTGTTCTGTTGCAGTGATGGTGGCCACAAAACCAGGCAGGGGCTGAATCTGGCTGCAGGCCACAGTTCACCAACCTCTGGCCCCAGGCAGAGTCAGCTGCTATGGAAGAGCATGGCCACCTCCCGTGGGCTGCTTGTCCCCTTGGGTGCATCCCCTTGTGTCCTTGAGCCCCCTGCAGCCCTCTGCCTGCCTTCTGTGAACACACAGCCCCTGTCCCTCCTCCTGTCCTCTCCTCCACCGTCTCTGCATCCCCTCTGCTCCTAGGAGCCCAACTCTGTTCGGGTCTGATGTCCCCCTTCCTGTCCTGCTGTGACCCTCTCTACCTCTTGCTTCTCACTCACATGGTGATCTCCTCCTCTTCTCTGTGACTTGTCCCTTTGTCCAGATCTCATTAGCGATCCTGTGACCTACAGCTCAGTTATGTTTCTAACTTTATCTCCCCAAGGGCAGGGAGGGCAGGACTTTTCTATCTCCACTGTCTCCCCCTCCCCAGCCTCCACGCCTACCAGGAAACATTGTTGGCATAACCCTCAGTCACCTCCCCCTTTGTCCCCAGCAACCCGTGCTGCAGCAGGGGGGTTTTGGGGTCCATTTTAGGAAAGCAGAATCCCATCACCTGTTGGGCAGTAGAGTGTCCTGTAGCTAAATCCAGCTGGGTCCTGTAACCTGAGACTGCCCAGCCCCTGCACCCTGTGGTCAAGTGCCCCTGTTTGTTTTGACATCCCCACGTGCAAGGCATAAATGATCCAGATTTCAAAGCAAGAATTTTTTGTAGTAGCTACTGAAGGCCAGGCCCCCGCTAGCTCCTGGGCACCCATGTTAGCATTTCAGTTAATTAAGAAAACAAAGCCCAATCATTGACAGCGCTGGCCTGCAGATTTGATCCAGGAGAGAGGAGTTTGTGCCGGCATGCATGGAGGACATGCTGGCACAGGGGAGGTGTGAGCCAGGGACCTGCTGGTGTCTGCTCAGCAGGAGGGTCCTGGGAAGTCATGTGGTCAGGGAGACAGCTCTAGGCAGGGTCCAGCGCAGCAGCTTGTGCTCCTGTGTCCTTCTCCAGGATGTTGGCGTGGGCAGAGCTCATGGAGAAAGGCCAGCTGGGGAAAACAAGAGGGGAGGGACAAAAAGAGAGTTTCTGGGGACCTGCTGGTCTTTCCCCAAACCATCTGGCTGCTAGAGCAGAGCCATGAGAGGTGATCTGGGGGTGGCCTTGGGGCAGCTGACCTGTCACCCATGAGGAGGAGCCTTGCTCGGGGATGCTGCATATCCATGCCGAGTCTTGGTGTAAATTCACCACGGATTTTGGTCTTTAAGGGGACAGTAGTGAACTCCGCTGGGAAGCACCCCAGCTCTGCCTAGAGCATCTTTCTTGACCCAGCTGTGCCTTTATACACATACCCACTGTGACCACTAATCCGGATATGTCAGCTTCATTGCATTCCGAGTCACCTAGAGGACCAGTAAACACACCCCTGGGTGTGCCTGAGTGGGTCATGGAGGCATAACCTGGGGGACTGCATACATTCCCTCTCCCATTCCTCTCTGGAACTGACTGTTGCCCTGTTCTGCTGCCCAGGCACCATGCACTCATCCTGTTCCACCCTCCTGCCGTGGCCTTGGGGCCAGCTGACCATGGGCTGAATCCCTGAAACCGTGAGCCAAATGCAACTTCTCCTTCTATAAGTTGGAGATATCAGGTTTTGTGTCTCAGAGACAAGAAAACTAATACACCCCTGTGCTCACCCATTTTCTATGACGTTCCAAGGAGGAGACACTGGCCTTCACCACCAGCATTGAGCTAGGGGTGTCATTTGGCAGGTGTAACTGAGCCTAAGGATTTGCAGGCGCACAGGTAGGGTGGGCCCCATGTGCCCAGATCTGTGCCAAGTGTCTGCCTGTGTTTCCTCTCCCAGGCACGTGGACCTAGCGCAGGGTATGGTGGCCAGGAAGTGGGACAGGGGAGCAGCCCATCTCCTTGGATATGATGCCTGTCCCTCTTGGGTAGAAAGGGTTTGGAGAGAGACCAGGTCCTGCCTGCCATCGCTGGATGGCCCAGGATTAGTCATTTGGGCCTCACGAGTCCTCCTTTAATCATGGGAGCTGGGGAAGACACCCCCTTTCATGTGTGATGAAGGTGTGGCTGTGTCCGTAGATCATACATAAGGAGTGTTATGCCCTTCCTCACAGGACTTCTGTCTTGGTCCAGCTTCTACCTGCCGGCCCAGGACCTGGCTGCCCCGAGAGACTTTGGGGATAAGCCACAGACCCTCAGCTCTTGTCCACTGCAGTGGGAGGGGAGGAAGTGCACATCCTGCTCTTGGTGTCTGTTGATTGGTCCGGTTGAAGGCTGACTGGTGGCTGATATATTGTGACTTTTGAAAGCTTTCCCCTTACTTCTGGGAATCTGAGGCTCACTGTGAGAAGTAGGAGCCATCTGGAAAAAGCAAGTCTCTCAAAGGTGAATGTCTTTGTGTCTTCTGAAACTGCAGAGGAGAGTTTTGGGAAATCTCATCTCTTCTTCTGACTTTTGCATTGTGCAGTGACACCTTGAGAGATTAGTGTGTAGCTCATGTAACCAATAATTCCTCCTCCTTGGAAACCACATCCAATAACATCTGAGCCTCCAAAATTCTCTAGCCTTGTACACCAGGCTGGCTTGTTGGCTTTCAGTTTTTGTTGATGATATGTCTCACTTTGTGTTAGGGCCCTTTGCATGTAGGAAATGTACATAAGAAATGTACATGAAATATACATAGGAAGTATACAGGTGGACATAGGAAATGTACATGAAAATCAGCTGTGAAATATGAAAAATCATACTGGTAGGAGTCAAGTAATGTGCTAAGTAAGGAGAACCAGAGGTTTCCTGACTTGGCAGATTTGAGAGTTTGGGGATGGCTGTTAGGAACACCTTTCCTTTTAAACAGGAGTGGAGGATTTAAAAAAAAAAGCCAGACTTCAAAGAGACCATTGGGATAAAGCGCAGGAGAAGTTGTGACTTAATTTCTGGAATGCTGGGGAATATCTTTGGAAGACAGTAAGGGAAGCAATGTAGCTTGGACCCCACACAGTTCACAGTATTTCTGGGATACATTCACTAATGAGCCTTAGCTAAGTTTGGGGAGATTTCTCACTTTTGTTTTTGTATTGCATTGCATTTTGTAGCTGTTGTTCCCCTACTTCTGCAACCCACAGCAGAGGCTAAGAGAGGCTCAAGAACCAGCCAGGGTTTTTCTGCAAGAGCTGTATTGTGGGAAGGCAGAGTTCAGTGCTGCGAATTCCAGGCTGGGGCTCTAGCCGGGGCTCTGGGAGGAGGTGCTGTGGTCCTGGACCTCTGGCCTGCTTCCAAACTTCTGCTTTCTCAAATGTGAAATGCTCCAGGAAGTCCACTGTGAGTTGTAGCAGAGAAAGGGGGGTTGAGCTCTTCACACACAGCCCGAGGAAGCGGCATCGCACGAGAGAAGGAGCGGGCTCCGGCAGCCTGAGGGACGCTTCTCTCCAGAGAGAGATGAGAGGGGCTGGGTGTGCAGAGTGGTGTTTGGTCGCCCCGGACCCCTTGGCTCTGTGTGTGTGGATGTGTGACAGTCCACTCTGGGTCCCAAAGGCCGTGGGGCACGAAGGTGCTCCTAGGTGCTATCTTGGGGTCCCAAGACCAGGAAGAGCTTGCTGCTTGCCACTCAGGGCCTTTTCCCTCTGTGAACTTTGCTCCCTGCATTATCCTTGGTATAGATATAAAACCTCTTAACAAACTCCAGACCCAGTTCCAGAATCCAGGAAGGGTGAGTCCCTCTCTGATGGACTGTGGGGTGACTTCTCAGGTCTCAGAGACTGCAGCCTCCCAAGCTCTGCATCATCAGGAGTGAGGGTGGTTTGGACCGAGGCCTTGCTTCATGGCTGGTGTCTAAACAGCCCTTTCCCGTGGGCATCGCCCCTGGGTGCTGTGGTCCCAGGAGAACCCAGGGACGGAGGGGCCGTGCGTTCCTCCTAGGCTGCATGGCTGCTGGTGCGGAACACGGACTGTGAGGTCCTACTTTTCTGTAAATCCTGAGCCTCATACAGTGGTGTTAACTGCTGGTCCTTTCTGACTGTTGTCTTGCGGTAGGTGTGATCCTGGGATTGTGCCCAGGGTGTGCTGAGGAATGGTGACTGTGGGTGGGAAAGAGGGCAGCCCTTTGGAGCCCACTGTTTGTTCCTGAGAAGGGCACCCCTGGTGGAGGCAGGGTGAGCCCCTTGTTTGTCCCCGTTGGAGAGTTAGTCTGGAAGATTTTCATACTTTCCGGGAGGCATTGGGGCAATAGGTGTGTGTGTGTGTGTGTGTGTGTGTGTGTGTGTGTGTGTGTGATGCTAGGGATTGAACCCAGGGTCTTTGCACTGAGTAGCAACCCCACCCCTTTTTAAAAGCTGTTTTGAGACAGGGTCTCACTAAGTCCTAAATTGTTTAAACCAGGCCTAACTTGTGCTCCTTCTGCCTCAGCCTCCCAGCACGCTGGGATCCCAGGTGGCGCCATGCCCAGGGGCAGTAGGGATTTCTGTGAGTGACAGTGGGACAGGAGATGAAGCAGGCTCTCAGGGTCAGTGGTGGTCTTTCCTGCAGGGTGTCCTGCTTGGTTATCCAGCACTATAACACATTGCCCGAGTACCTTCTATATGCGGGCTGGTTCCCAGTTCGGTTACTGGGGATGCACACAGAGCTCTCTCCTGCACAGGGCTTAGTTTGCAGTAAGTATCCCTGCAGATTGAGATGCAGTGTCCTCCGTGGAGCCTTTTGGAGCTGGGCTTTGATGAGAACCCCCATTCCTTCACCGTCTCCTACCTTCTCCCCAAGCAGGAGCACCTTGGCATCTCCCTCTCTGTCTCTTGCCTCCCTCCTTGCCAGGTGGTTCACACCTGCACAGCTCTCTGAAGGTCCTGCTGTCCCCTCCCTGCTGTGTCCTTACCCTGTGCACACAGTGCCTGGCACAGAGAGGACTCAGAACTGTCTGTGGGTGTCGGGTGCCGGGGAGGCGCGCCCTGGATTTCCTGGATCTCACCCTCTGTGTCCTGAAGCCAGCTGTCAGCTTCTCTCTTTCTGGGTCAGTCTTGGACAGGAATGGCCTCCTGGGGAAGCTGCTGATGAACTGAAGCATTGTGAGAAGTTGGGAAAGGCAAAGCTTCCAGTTAGAGCCAGCGTCCTGCAGCGTGTCCTCTCTGTGACTTGGCTCTGCTAAGGTCATTTGACTTGGCACACCCTGTCCCCCCAGGCCAGGGGGACAGGTGGACTCCAGGGCTGGCTGTGGGGCTCAGGGCCCAGACGCTCCTTGTGCTGAGGCCTGCGTCTTCCTCCTCCCTAGTGGGAATGCGGTGATGCTTGGGGACAGATCTGCCCTGCAGCTCTCGGGCTCAGGCATGGTAACTGGGCCGCGGGAGAGCAGGCCGCCAGGGAATAGCTGGGAAGCCAGTCTGGGCCCCGGGCCCACCTCCTCCCAGGCCAGGATGTGGCGTGGGACCCGGGCGAGTGGAGGTTCCCACCGCTCGGTCCCTGCTCCCTACTGCTTCAGGCCGGCAGTGTCTCCTGGCAGGAAGAAGGGGTGACTCCAGCTGCCTGGGTCAAGACCACATCGGAACCAAGGCCGCTGGACAGGCGCACACCTCTGACGTCCGACCTCCACCTGGACAGCTGCCAGGGCCCTGAAACCCCAACTCGTCTTGGTTTAGGGGGAGGGGAGCCTGGATTAACTGTTCCAGGCCTGCCTGTGGTGGCCCAGCGCCGGTCCTCTCCCGTCAGCCAAGGGCTGGGGTGGGCGCATTCACCAATACAATACAGCGGGTGCGGATAGGTCTGTGTGGGAAGAGAATGAAGGGGACTCGGAGGTGGACGCAGCCACAGAGGGCCTCCCCCCAGGAGTCCTGATGGCGAGGACAGGGTGATGCCTGTCTACCCTCAGTGCCCTGTTCATGGGGCACTACTAATTTAACCCCCATGGTTACTTAATGGGGCAAATTGCTATTAGCATTCTCAAGTGGGGAAACTGAGTCACAGGGAGGTCAAAGAACTTGCTGAACTTGACACCATGTTGGGACTTGAAAGCGGGAAGGCCAGCTCCGGAGCCGGGCTCTTCACTGTACCCTCCTGCCAAGGCAGCTGGGAAGTAGGAGGTGAAGGGTTGCCCAAGACCGGACAGAGCAGGCCAGGTCCCCATGCTGTGTGGGGCAGAGGGGCTGACAGGTCGTCATCGTTCAACCTGGGGGGGCAGGGCGTGGCCAGGTCTGCAGAGAATGAGATCCGGGGAGGGCGCACCCCAAGAGAGGGCAGGGTCCTGCCCCAGCCAGCCAGGACTCTGATCTGAGACTAGGGGGCCTGTTTCCCACGAATCCTCAGCTCTCCTTCCTCCTGACATTCCAAGCATCATCGTGATGTTGTCCTTGTAACTGCTGCTATTTGTTGAAGACCGAATGAAATGAGTAATGGAAAGGAAGCTATCACACCCAGATGTGCACATCAAAGGAGTTCTTTCCTGTCATGGGTTACTTCCCATGGAAACCTTAACTTGGCAATGGAGGGATTTTAGACTCTGATGGGTGACAGTTATTGTGGGTAGAGGTCCTCTTGAGTCACAGTGCAGACCCCTGTGAGGGTGTCATCCTGTGTCCCTGCCCCTCATGTGGTCTGCAGCTTTCTCAGGACAGCTGGGAAGGGCCTCGGGCCCCCAGCTACTGTGGATCTCCACTGGGATGTCTCACTGCCTCTGCTTCCTGGGCATCTGCTGAGATCCACTCCTGGCACCGGGTGAGGTCTGATCTGGGCTTCTGAAGGTGCATCTGAAGCCCACAGCTGAGGCTCTGGGGAGGCTCCACCTGTCCAGCTGCTGCTCAGGGAAGTGAGGATGGAGCCGTAGGAGGACAGCTGTCACCGTGCCACTCCAGGCAGAGCCCTGTGGCTCTGGGGCAGAATGGCTCCTGTGGGCACAGTGTTTCCCAGGCTGTGTCCTATCTCCAGACTCCACGTCATTGAGTCATTCCTAATTTGCCACAGACCCCTCACCTTGGAGGGAGAGAGAAGAATAAAATCCTGACCGTTTACTGGCTTCACCTCCTAGGGATGGGAAGGACTGGCATTGTCCTTACAGTCTGGAGAAAATACCACGGCTTCTTCTCGGACATCACCCACACAGTGGGGAATTTTACTTGGAGACCCGTCTGTCTTCTTGTCCCAGGAGAAATAAGGTCCTGGGCAAGCACTGTGAGCAGAAGGTACAGGGAGAGAATGGACAGGGGAAAAAACTGAGTTGCTTGGATTTCCCAGGGACAAATATGTTGGGAAATATTTTAAATATTTTCCTCGTGAAATCCTCTCTCTGAAATAACGTAGACTCCTGAGTTCTCACTCATTCCTCATACCACGTGGGAGCTGTCCTGCTCTCCCTCTCCTGTCCTGCTCTTTTTTACCAAGGGACAAGCCAGGTGACCTTCCAAAGGCCTTAGAGCGAGTTAGTGGCAGAGCGAGGTTTGAATCTGAAAGGTTCTGGGTGGTGACCTCATCGTGTTCCTAAGACCTCTGAGGACAGAGGCTTGGTGAAGACTTGGGTGAAGGGTCTATAGCTGGCACTTGGTGACATGAGATGGAGGCTCTTGAGGAGTGTATACGATCCCCCAAGAAAGGGCCTCAGACCTCCATTGGGATGACCAGATGTACTATAAAGGCACTCGTGTGTGTTGTTACAGGAAATCTACCTCTGCACTGGTCTTCAGGTCCTCTGCCACGTATGTACCAATGTGATCAAAAGATGGGAGGGATGTTTAAGTTATAAGATACGATTTACAATAAAAGAAACATTGCCACGAATCCCCTGCAAGCCCTCCCCATCACACCGAACATGCTCATCTCGTCCTTCTTGCCTCCTTCCGAAGCAGTTCCTGAGTCCCCTTTCTTGAGTGTCTTTAGTGTGCTGCCCCGGCTACCTTCCACGTCCTGTACCAGTTCAAACCATTTCCCTTCCCTGGTGATTTTGATGTCAGGTGGCGCCCAGCAATGACATTCACTGTAGCTTTGATCATACCTCATCAGGATGCTCAAAAACAGAGGACTTCCAAATTGCTTCAGAAAGTGACATGAGTCGAGTGTGTTTGAAGCCAGGGGGAGAATTTGGAGGGGGCTCATTGCAATGTGTGTTTTACCATAGTAAGTTTTTAGTTTATTAAACACACACCATATATATATATTTTTTTCTTGGTCAGCCCTGAATGTGAATGCTAACATCTTTCTTTGTCCGTTCGTTTGGACACAGTGATTTTCAGTATTTGTTTGGGGGGTCTCTGGACAGAAGTGTGCTGGGACAAACTTCTCCCCTTGACCCGAAGCGTCTGCTGGACTCCCGATTCTTACCCTCTTTGTCTTTGGTAGCTGTTTGTCAGCAAATGAGAATATGGGCAGCGTTTGGAAATGCAACGCTGGCCCCTGGCTGCACTGCAGCTGAAAGGGGGTACCTGGAACTCCCCAAAACAGCAGGGGCTAAGCTGCTGCTGCATGGTTTTAGTTTTCATTCCGTGATCAGCACCACGCTACTGGTGCTGGAACACTGAACCCAAGCAAGGGACCCTCTACAAGTGCCACGTGCCTGCGGGTGATTATTTCTTCAGAAGTGGCAGCCTGGGCATTCTGAGAGGGAGGTGTGGCTGGGAGGAGGAGGCAAGGTCAGTGCGATGTCAGTAAGATGACCCTGGAATGCCAGGACCAAGCCAACACCTGGGCTCAATGCATACTTCCTGCTTCTATAAACCAAAGCGCCCATGTTACCTCCTCTGGGAAGCCCTCCCCGGGATCCTCTCTGGAAACTGTCTGCTGTGTTGCATGCTGATTGCTCTGTCCCACGATGCTTTGCTCCTGTCACTGCGTGTTTCCTATCTTACAGTATGACTGTCTGCTCACGTGCCTGGCTCTCCTGCTGGACCTGGAGCCCTGGGTCCTCAGGAAGGCATCTCCTCTCTTTCCTCCTCTCCAGTGCCTGGCTCATCCAGTCATGAAGTTAAGATGCCCGGCACAGGGTCCAGGCAGTGCCTGAGGCTGGGGTCCCCTCGGGGCTTAACAAACCTCTGAGGCCCCCTGGGGAGAAGAGCACACCGTCATGGGATGTGTTATCTGGGCCGGAAACAGCGTAGATGTTTTCCTTTCTGGATTTTTCTGTGTGCAAGACAGCAAGCTGAAGCCCTGGATGCCTTGAACCAGCAGCTGAGGTCCTGCTCCTGTTAGAGAAGGGGGTTTGCAGAACAGAAGGGCTGCTGTGAGCTCCCTCGCCTGAATCCAAATCCAGTGCTCTCTGCTGTGCCTGAAGGGGGTTAAAGGGCTGTGCACGTTGAAATCCCAGGGTGTGCAGTGGTGCCTGGTCACAGGCAGGTGCTCAGTGACCACTTGGGGATCAGTGAATGAATGAATGAACTTGTGGAGGAAGGGCCTCTTGCAGTGCCTCGAGGTTACTGGAGAAGGCTCCAGGGTTAAGCCCTGACTGAGCTATGGAGAGGGCGGGGCCTGGCTTGGCAAAGGGGGCATGGAGCGCTGGTGGCTGGGTGATGGGGGGAGTCCACTGGTACCTTTCTTGTTTTGGGGAGTTTTGATTTTGACGCTGGCTTAGAATGGCCATCTCTTGGGGCAGAGGGTTCTAGGGGGTGGTGGGAAGTCACACAGCCACACAGACCTTCATGAGGGGTCCCCCTTTGATCTTACTTCTCCAGCACTTAGGACTGGAGAGATTGCTAGGATTCCCTGAGACCCTGGGGCAGGCGTGGGGGTGGCTGGCGACTCTAGCAATGCCTGAAGGGTGGACCAGTGAGAAGGGTGGGGGGATAAATCCTAAGGTGGAAAGAAGGTAGTTGACTTCCAGGTGACAGAATCCCAGTCCCCCTGCTGGCCATACTGCCCAGACCCTCGTCCTGTTCTCCATCCCCCGTTAAGCCATAGTTCACTTTCCCTTTGGTGCTCTTACTATTTTGGCCCCCAACCTTCTCAGAGAAACCATCACTAAATATCAAAATTAATAATTCCTGCAATTTACCCACATTCCTCCTATGGGCCAAGCACCAGCTTTCATGGTTCAAGGTTCTTCATTCAACCCAGAAGACACATGCAAACTCATTATCTCTGGGGTTCCGCCCCCCTTTTTTGGTAACGGAACTTGAACTCATGAGCCCATGCTTGCCAGGAAGGTGCTGTGCCATTGAGCTAAATCCACGGCTCTGTGATCCCAGTTTGATACCAGAAGCAGCTGGATCCCAGTGAGACTTAGCAAACTGGCTAAGGTCATAGCGTCAGTGGGTGGCCAGGCTGTGCCCAGATCCAGGTGTCTCTAGAGAGATGCCCAAGCTTATCTGTTCTTGAAGCTCCCAGGTCTTCTCTCTATGTCACTTACTCTGGGGTGGGGACGGGTGGCCTGCATTTTAAAAACCATCCAGGGGCTTCTGATACACATTCAAGTCTGAGAACCACTCATTTAGTTGGCTGCAGACTTCCCCATCCTTTTTAACTTGGGAGGTAGCTTCTTTGTTGACTGCTGTTACTCATCCTTACGCTTTTATTTACCAGCTCTGGGCCCAAGAGGAGAGTCTCAAGTTGGCTGAGCGCTTGTTTCCCTGATTGTGAAGCAGGAACAACTCAGCCCTTCCCAAGACCCCCCTGTCTTCTCTCTGTCAGGAGACGAACCTGCTTGGTGCCTGATACTGGCAGCATCTCTGCCTCACCTGGGCACTTTCAGAAACTGGGAATGCTGGGCTCCCTCTCTAGAGCGAGGCGGCATCTCTGGGGTGGCTCAGGGCTTGTTCACTGAGGTGAAGAATTCCAGCTGCCCATCCAGCTTCTCCCTTCCTCCAGGGAAGAGGCATCTGCCCGGTGACTCAGAGAAGCCCTGTGCTGGGTGCCAATTCCTCCTCCGCTCTCTTGGATCCACCACCTGCAGGGTGGGTGTGTCTGGCCTGCTCTGGGCGGTGAGGTCAGGAGTCTGCACCTAGGGATGGGGGTGGGTGTCTACTGACACCTTCTTGGGCCAGCAACTGGGTGTGTGAATTGGTCCTTTTGCATGAGTGGGGAATTAAAAGGTCGACTGGCCAGAGATCTGAAGCTACAGATTCTCAGCTACTTTCTCAGAGAAGTGGCTGTGATTTTGGCCTCTGTTTGCAGTTTGCATCTATTTCTCCACTGGCCCTGTTGTATTTAGAGTTTCCAAGGGAAATAATTTAATACAGAACTCATAATATATATAATTGTTTTTATAATATTCACCAAAAGAGGCAAATGCACATTGTAAGAGATCTGTCCACACACTAGAGACCCAGAGGGTCCAGCCGAGGGCCTGGATCCCATGGCAGTGTCCTGCATGAGTCCAGCTAGAGGCCTAGAGCCCACGACAATGTCTCATGCAAGTCCATATCAAGGATCTGTGCTGAGAAAGCCCAAAGGTCAGTGGTGGAAGCTAAAAAGTCTGTGTCTGAGGGATCTGCACTGGAGCCAGGAAGCAACGCCCAAATTAAGGACCAGCGCTCCCCTGAAGAGAACTGTAGCCATCAGCGATAACAAGGACTGAGCTCCTTCCATGATGAGAGCAGCTGGAAAGCCAGTGTGACAAGCTTCTCCAGGAGGATCAGTGGTGCACCATCTTCCCCTCCCGTTCTCTTTCTATGCCGTTGGCCTTCCATCCCCAGAACCATCCTGATTCAGTTCAGCTGGATATTACAAGTCGAACGTTAATGTACTGCAGTCCTTGATCCTGAGCAAGAAGAGGTGCATTCTATGCCTGGGTCCCACAGATCTCCAACACCATGTCACAGTCAGCCGCGTAGCTCATGGTTCGTGAACTGTTGCATTGATTTAGAATCAAGCCGCTCTGATCAGCTTCACGCCTTCGTTGGGGGCCTGACCTCCTAACCTCAGCCTCTGCCACGGCTTCAGGTCTTAACTCCTTGCCATCTCCTTGCTCAAGTCAGTACATGCAACCCATTTGGTGCAAGGGAGGGCATGGACTGCTGAACAAGGGACACCTGGTTTTAGCATGGCTTTGCTGGTTTGTGCAGCCTCTCCAGGTTCTGCTTCTAGAGGTGTTAAACAGGGGTCACAGTGACAATGACTTACAGTTTATATCTGTATGTCCTGCCTATGATCAGAGGCACATCTGATCAGAGGTGAGGCCTTTGGAGCGTGATGAGATTATGGAGGCCTTACAGCTGACGTGCTGTTAGATGGGCTCCTGGTTGGAGGAGGAGGTGGATCACTGTGGATGTGACCTAGAAAGGTGTATCTCTCTTCTGGCACTTCCTCACTTCCTGTCCACCATGCCATAGCAGCTTTCTTCTGCCATGCCCATCTGCCATGCCATCCCGGAACTCTGGAGCCAGCCAACAATGGAATGAAACTTCTACAAACTGTGAGCCAAAATAAACCTTTCCTCCTTTGAGTTGTGAGTACAGGCTGTTGGGTGTCAACGACAAGGAAAGTGACTAAGACAGACTTTGGTACCAGAAATGTAGTCACTGCTGTGATCCCACCTGACCATGTGGTTCAGAAGCTTTTGAAACTGATTTCATGGAAGGAGTTTGGAAATGTTTGCAGATTCCAGCTAGAGAAGTCCTAGAAAGCTGTAAGGTGAAGTTGATGGGAAATTCTGGTCATATCTCAGAAGAGAACCATGGTGACAGTAATGAAGCCAGGCTTCGAGGGGTTCAGTTGTGAACAAGGGTTCCATTAGCACTTGGTCTGCAGGGCATGTATCATACAATGGCAGAAAGTGTGTCTCCATTTTGCTCATGTTCTGGGAGTCGGCAGGAGACTGAGATTAAAGGCACTGGATTTATTTATCTGGTGGAGGAAATTTTGGATACAGCCCAACGCTGAGGCTGTGACATGGATATTTAGCCAGATCTATGTTGAGAATCAACAGAATAGGCACAGAGAAGTGATTTTAAAGTTTGGAGTTTCAGCAGAAAAGAGGCTCCTGTAAAGCTGGGGTCAATAAATTGAGAGCAGAGGAGAGTTTGGTCGCTGAAATGATTAAAAAGAAGTCAGCTTTTCTGGAGCTCACATCTTTGATCCAGGCGCTGGACAGAGCTACAGGATTTCATGTTTACCTTGCTGGATTTCATCTTGCTTTGGTTTTATTAGTTTCTATCCCCCACTTATCCCTTTTGGAATGGAACTATTTATCCTGTGCTATTGTGTGTCAGCACTGTTTAACATCTTTTTGATATTACAGCTGAAAGTTTGCCTGAAGTTTCAGAAAAGATGTTAGACTTGGTCTTTTTAGTGATGCTGGAACTGTCAGGACTTTGCAACTCTTAGAGATGGACTAAATGCCTTTTGCATAAGGGGATGTGCGTGAGTCTTTTGGTGCCGGGACAGAATATTATGGTTTATATCTCGATGGTCTCCTAAACCCTCATGCAATCATAGACTGGCCCTAGAGGGGCAGTGTAGCTGATTTGCTATTTGGAGGTGGGTCATGGTTGGAAGAGGAGATGGGTCACTGTTGGCATGATCTTGGAAGGTTATATATACTTCCCTGGTTCCTCCCTTCTCTCTATGCTTCCTGTCCACCAAGTTGTGCACGGCTCTCCACAGCCATTTCCCTTTGCCAAACCATCCTCACTTGGAGTCCATCCACCGATTATGGACTGAAACCTCTCTAAACTGTGAGCCAAAAAAACCTCTCCTTTAAATTGTGGGTGTAGGGTATTGTGTCTCTGTGATGAGGAAAGTGTCTAAAACAAGTACTTAGGGTCTAGAACGTAGGAAACATGGCTTGAGGGCATGTCAGCAATCTGCAAGGACCCACACTTAGCAGACTCACAGTTGCAAAAGTGAAAGACTTTGCTTTGAGAAGAGAACCCTAGAGTATCATGCTCCAGAATGACCACCTCACGTGTCTCTTATGACTTGAGTGAGCCCATGTGAAACACTGAGAGTGGCTCTAGCCTGTAGGTGTTGACCTTAGTTGCTTGATGACTTCATTTAAAAAATAAATTCTCAGGTGCTGCTGCTGTGATCGAGGGGCACAGTTTGAGATGTCAGAGCTAAGTGTGAACTAAAGGCAGCTGAACCCTGACTCGCGGGAAATGCTGGGGGAGGTCCACTGACTTGGTAGAGGCTGCTCAGCTGCCTAGATTAGCATTTCCCGGAGATACCTTATAAATACAGGCCGCAGGGAGGGTGATGGCTTTTGGCCTTGATTGAGAGGTTTGGGGAGGTGGAATTTTCCATCTGAAAACTTGGACAATCTTGGGTGTACTAAGATGAACTGCTCACTCTCCTGGCTTGCTCCATGCCCACATGACTTAACTGGTTTGGGCTGGGGTCCGGGCATATGTACTTTTTCAAAATGCTGAGAGTTCAAAGTGTAGCTAGGCATGAGAACATCAGAACTTTGCTTGGAACTCTGGAAAGAAGGGGTGAATTGTAAAACAGTTTGGGGAAAAAATACTACAAAAGAGAGAAGAAGAAAGCCAAGCAAGAATTGAACTACTTGCCGCCAGGTCCCCTGGGGTCCTTACCCCTCATCTGGAGATCAAAAAAGGCAGAGCACGGGCAGCCAGAAAAGTCAGGAGGCCATTGGCGATCTCCTGCTCGAGCTGGGAAACTGGAGGTATCACGGAAGCGAGCTGGGAGACCCAGGATTGTCCACGCAGATAGCTCCTTGGAAGGTTTTAACCTGGAGCCAAAGAGGGACAAAGAAGCAGGAGAGCCCAGGAGAAAGGGTCAGCCATGCCGGGGTGGAAGGGACAGCACCTTGCAGAAGCTGCTCCATGCTTATGGCCTGTGCCCACTCAGAGTGCTGAGGGCATCCCTGCGGGCTGCTGGCCAGGCACACAGGACTCTGCATTGCCAGTCCCTGCTGGAGGACAAGCCCGAGTCCACGCAGGTGAGCGCAGTGTTGACACAGGGAGAGTTTCTAAGTGGAGTCAGCTGGGTGTGGAGACTGAACAATCTGGGGAGGGGCTTGGAAGCTTCTGGGCCACCTGTCAGCACTTGCCTCTAACCCCAGCCCACACAGATATGTACTTGTGACTTTGGTCAGTTCATTTGGCTTCTCCATGCCTAGGTTCCCTTAAAATGGTGCTGACACTCCCTTGTTGCAAGCATTAAATGAGACAATGCACACAAATGGCTGGCGCGTGGTAGGTAAGGAAAGAATTAAGATGTTTCCATGGTGGCTTGGAATCTCGGGCCAGTGGTGTTCCCAGAGGAAACCCTAGGCGATCTGAGAGGGGAGGGAAGGAGATCTTTTGGGGTGAAGTTGCTAGGACCTGCATTGCTTCTCTGTCTCTGTCTGTCTGTCTGTCTGTGTATCTCTCTCTTTCTGACAGGGTCTCTTTAGCCCAGATTGGCCTTGAATTTGTGGTAATCTCCTGCTTCAGCCTCCCAAGTGCTAGGGATTACAGGCACGCACCACCATGCCTGGCTGTTTTTGGTTGGTTGGTTTTGCTGGGGTTTTGTTGTTTTGTGTCACTTCCGCATGGAAATAATGACCTGGAGATAGGAAAGGAGAGTTTTAGAGAGTCTTTGATCTGAAAGATGGTAGGACTTTCACTTTTCTTTTAAGAGGGAAAGGATGAGAGAGAAGGGGAGAGGAGACATTCAGGGTCTGGGCCTGGGCATTTCTGCCAAATGCCAGGCTCTGTGCTGGGCAGCAGGGCTCCTGTTGAACAAGTGAGAGGCTGATGCCTAGGGAGAAATTCAGGAAGCAATGGATCTGCCTGGTGTTTGCTTATGGGAGGAACACGGTGTCGAGGAGGGAGAAGAGGCACAGGCAAGGCTTCCAGCAGAAAGTGAATGGAATGGGATGGGGCGGAGCTCCATGGGGAGGGGCTCCAGGACAGGGGGAGACAAAGAGGCCACACAGAGCTTGTGGACAGGCGGATAGGACTGCACGTGCTGGAGAAATGAGCAAAGACAGCAAGCAGCTCTGTCCCAGATGAGGTGGGCTGTGGGCCTCTGGCCTCAGCGCTGAGGATACCTGCTTCAGAAGCAACACGGGAACAGAGCCTGCAGGGGTGATGGGGTAGAGACAAGGCCTCTCTATAGCACCACTTTGGGGACTTGGGGCAGGCTGGGTTCCTGGAAGAAACCTCAGCTTTTTGAGTCTGAAGTCCTGCAGACCTCAGAAGCTCAGAGCTGGGGAAAAAGATCCGTCACACCTTCTGCGCGTGAGATGTTCTTCCTTGGCGGGGAAGAGGTGACATCACTCAGAGCAAAGATGAAGCAAACGAATCCAGTGCCCTGCATTTGTCTGGAAATTCCAAGGTCTGACTTGATCTTGTGGGTTTCCACAGGAGCATTCCTTTCCTCTTGCTGAGTGTCACTTGAGACATGGCTCCAGGGCGTTGGCCAAGGTCTGGACACCTTCTGGCGGTGGCTGACCCCGGGGAGGGGAGGAAGGGCCTGGATACATCCGGTCTGTGTGAAGTCCTATTTCTGAGGCGTGAAACTCTTTTCCTCTCTGTCTCACACTGCCATTAGCGATCACTTGGGGAGAACTTTCTGGGGACTGGGACTGGCCATATACATGGGTCAAGGGCTGTTCTAGATCCTGAGTCCAGGTGGGTGGAAGTTTCATTGGTATAGAAATATAAATCAGAAAAAGCCATACACAATGTGAAGTGCCACGTAGTAGTAGATACTGGGGTGCAGACCACACCCTGGGTGTTTCAGGGAATTCAGGTGGATCACAGTGGTCATAAAGGCTGCCCGGTGAGGGTAGGGTGTGCTCGGGGATGGATGGGAGGAGGCCAGAGGTGGCCATGAGCTGGAGTGAGGACAGTGCTGATGAGAATCACAGAGATGGAGCAGGGCCACCCTTTCCTATATTTCAAAGCTCGCTGGGTAGTGTTTAACTGCAGGATGGAGCACCTACGCCCTCTGAGTAAGTCGCATCTAATGTCCTTGGTTTGAGGATGTTCCTTGTAAAACAGGGCCAAGAATCTGGGCAGTAGTAGCAGTTCATTTATCCATCAGCTCCTAGCACGGTCCCTCGGTGAGTGTGGAGAGATCCCCACGGGGAGCTGGAGATGAAAATGGCTGCATCCGTGTCCTCTAGGAATCTCAGTCCCTTGGGCAATGGGACACGGAGGGGGAAGGGACCAGGGAGGGGGTGTCCCAGCAGTGAGTGAGCAGTGGATCAAGGCCATGTGGGCAGGAAGCCACTGCAGATTAAAGTAACTTGTCTGGGTTCACTCCCGACCATTCAGGGACTGTGGCTAACATTTTTGGAAACACAGGGAGTGGCTGGCCAGCCTGCACTTCCTGGCAAAGACTGCCTGTGCTGGCCTCCTTAGAGATGGGCAGGACCAGCTGCGTGATTTGCAGGGCCCAGTGCGAGGGGAGGTGCAGAATTCCTTGTGCAGAAAGTCCTAGAAGCTTCAAGACGGGTGGCAGTGCATTAAACTGAGCTCCGGGGCACCTGTGTGTATCCAGCTTGCACCCCAAGAAGCTATCTGCGGATTAAACAGCCTGGACCTTCCTGGGCCTGTGTATGGTGAGATGCTGGGGTGCTGGGCTTCTCTCTGCAGGTGCCAAGTCTTTCCTGGAAGCCTGGATAGAGTGACAGGTGAAGGACTGGGGCCAGGGTGTCACTATTTACAGCCTTGCTCCCAGTGTGATCTCTGAGCAGGAAGGCGGTATCAGAGTTCTGGAATCCATCGCATGGGAGTTCATGGGTTTTCTGAGCTTTACTAACTCAGGCAAGTTACCAACCTTCGCTTCAGCTTTCTCTGTGTATAAAAGTGGACAACACGACACCAGTGCTGAGATAATTAATAAGTGACAAGTGAGCTCAGCCCAGCGATGCTTAAATGTCTTTCTTTCTAGAAATGTGTTGAGTAATCTTGAAGTGTGGCATGGTGGGATAGTTTGGGATATCTTATTATTAATGTTTTTTCCATCTTAGGCTTGTCTTGGAAGCAGCTTAAACTCATCCCCCTAATTTTGAATAGCAGAGGCAGAAAGAGTGTGCCCCACTGTAACACACACCCGAGAGAGGTCCAGTCATGTTTTCTGGACTTAGGCACACACACACACACACATGCACGCACGCACACACGCCCAGAGGAACCAGTGCTAGCTGACCGTCATCTGTTGGGCTTGAGCCTCAGTGGCCTTGTAGGTCAGAAGTGCCCACCTCCCAGGGTTGCTGTGAGATGAAATGACATCTGACCGTGTGAGTGCTTGGTCCTGGCCTGTCGTCTCATGAGCATCCTCTCAGCGGTCCCTGCTGCAGGCCACAGGGTGGTTCGTGGACACTGAAAGGAAGACACTTCATTCCCCACATGTTAGGCTCGGGTAGCACCTTTCTAAGGGATGGAGCCTGGTTGGAGGTTGGTGTGAGGGCCGATTTTCAGAAGTTTCCTCTGCTCATGAAATTGGGGAGCCAACTGGGGTATCTTTCTGACTGGAAGTCAGTAATCATGTATATTTGCTTCTTGGACACACATATGTGTCCACACATATGTTCTATGAACACATATACACATGCCACATGTGCATACAATATGCCACACATATACATGCATGGTATTTATGAATGCAGTATCACACACCATGCAAAAGAGATACACATAACCTACATGCATATACCTGTAGCATGTATGCATGTACCACTGGCCCATGTACAGCACATGTACCACACATATGCCACCTATACACATATCTCCACATCACACACACATATACCAGCTATACATGGGCACACGTGCGTATACCACCTACACACAAACCGTACACCCATGCATGTACACTCACATCATCTACATACACAGCATTGTATACCTGTGCCACACACACACACAGCATTCCTCCACATCTCCATGCCCATAGAGTCAAGCCCTGGCTCACATGCCAGTGGGCACTGATCTCTTCCCTCCCAAGCCCCCGTCCTGTGCTCTACCTGCGCATTCCAGCCCCGGTCTTTTGGACGGGACGCTGGTGCCGAGAACTCTGTTTCATGACTACCTTCCTCCAGTCCCTCCACCAGCTTGTCTGCTTCCCACGGGTTCCTAACCGTTACCCACACTGTGAGAGTCGTGTTCTTACCCAGGGGAGCAGGCTGCTGTTGGTTCAGCTCTACAGCCAGAGACCGCTGGAGCCAGACCATGGGTGTGGGTGCTCCCTTGGGCTTCTGGCTTCTCACTCAGCCCAGGAACCCTCTAGCTTCTCTCAGTGCTCTTGGGGACCAAGCTCTGAACCTTAGCTACTGCTGTGAGGAGCCTGGGGCCAGTAGGGGAAGGATTTGAGGATGAGTGATGTGTCCAGGGCTGTGCTGGTCACTTGCTATCTACTGCTCATTGGGGGCTCAGGGAGGTGGCCTTTGTTACCCCTTGTCCAGGAGGGAACAAGCCTCAACCAAGTGGCATAGCCATAGGCTAAGTATGAACAGCGTTGCTCCCCAGCACCCCCTCTTGGGCCTAGATGTCTCTCTGGAATCTGCTGTGTGGCTTGTGTTAGTGGTTTTCTAATGAGTGGCCAGCTGAGTGGCTTTGTCCTTGGTGGCTTGATATTTAAGGCTGTGAATAGAACTGTCTGTTTTTTGACATCTGCATTGAGGTATAATCGCCACACAAGACACTTCACATGATTAGAGCCTGTCGTGTGATACTTTTAATGTATGTGTATTCTCCAAAACAATTACCACGACCAGCACAGTGAACATGTTCGTCAGCCCCCAAATTTCCCTCTCTTGTTTTATCATGTGGTTGCCCTGCTCCCCTCTGCCCCCTACACTAGCCATTGCTCTGCTCTATTTGTAGTGGCTTTGACCTCATTGTCCTGTATTTTAGGTAAATGGAGTCATACACTATGTTCTTTTTTTCCCTCTGCCTTCTTTCGCTCAGACTATTTCGAGATCCATTCATGGGTGGTGTGAAGCAATAATTCCTCCCTGTTCCTTGGTGAGTTGTAGGCTCCCATACAGATACACTGCCCATTTTATTGGCTTACCCATTCATGGGCATGAGCATTGTTTTCAGCCGGGCACTGTTACACCTAATGATGCTGTACGCATTCATGAAGACGTCATGTGAAAATGTGTGCTTTCATTTCTTATGAGGAAATACCTCAGAGCAGAAGGGCAGGATCATTTGTAGAGGTGTGTTTAACTTTGTCAAAAACTGCCGGACTGTTTTCCATAGTGGTCGTAACCATTTCACATTTCTACCAGCAGCAGAGTAGGAGGGTTCCAGTTCTTTCCGTGCTTACCACTTAGGATGTAGATTGAATTTTGACAGGTATGGAATTTGTGAGTTTATCCAGGCTTGTAAGTGGAAGCAGGTGGCTTTCAGCCTGCACCATGAGCCCTTAAGTGACCTGAGCCAGGGAAGGGGGAGTCAGGATTGTCCCAGAGCACAGTTCAAATTGTTTGCAAGAAATTGGGCAAGGATCGGGGGTGCCATGGGGTGTGAGGGAGGAGAAGTTAGCGTGGGGCTCAGCACAAGGTCCTGCGGGGCTGGACCAGGTCTGGAGCTTGATATTTGGAAATGAGACGATTGTATCCTGGGCATCTTGGAAATAGAACAGCAAGAGTAATAGGACGGGGCATGGGAGATCAGAGACAACAGTCAGAGAGGACCCTGAACTTGGAGACTGTAGGTTGGGAGCTGTGTCTGATTAATTTATCCTTTTATGCTGAGTGCTGAAGTCAAGGCCAAGCAAAGAGTAAATACTGGGAAAAAAATCAGTGGCGGTTGAATAAATGATGGAATGAATAACCGGATACATCCATAATGAGCTCCCCATTAGGGAGCTCCTAGGATCTGATTCAGCTCAACCAGGATCACTTCACACCCTGCGGATTTCTGTGGCACGGATCTCCCGTGGGTAGAAAAAATGGGAGAATGTGCAGTTTAAGTGTGTTGCTGTCTACTCAGCCTTCTAACCAATCCCCATGAGCCCATTCTTATGTTTTAATAGTTAAGATGTTTCCAGTCTTTTGCAGAATCAGCAACCCGGAGGAGGACTTCTGGTCCTGAAGCTTTTGTTGCATATCGAGTTATTTCTGTACCCTCCTGCTCTGTGCTATCCCCATCTGAGCTAGCTAGACAGAAGGCTGGGGTAGACCAGAAGGCCCATTCTGCAAACATTCCTCAGGCCCACATTTACCTTTCCCTTATAACCAAATCCACACTTGCTTATGTTCATTTGCTTAGCTGACTCTCCTTCCCTTCCTACCAACTGAACTCTTGCTTCGCATGTGTTTTCCCTGGTTTTAGCATAGTACTTAGGTGCTCGACAAATATTTGTTAGAATCAGTGAATGAACACATGAAACTGTGTTAACAAGAGGGGAGAGAAGCGTTCACCTCTGATTTATAGTTCCAACACTGTTTGTGCTCTAGGAGAGAGCTCAGCACTCATCCCCACCCATCGCAGTTCCTACCCTCCCTGCTTTGTCCCCTAAGGAGGAAAACTGTGCCCATGGACCAGGATTTCTGGCCAGCCAGGCCAGGCCCTGGGTCACACACAAGGCCTTTCTTGTACGAATGCAGAATGCCGAGGAGCTGCAGTGTTAGACTCAGTCCAGGGTCCTGAAAGCCCCTGTGCCAGGTTCCAGGGTCCTGCACTCAGAGCTGACAGGATGCCTGTTGTTCTGGGACCAGGGGAAGAGAATTAGGAGGAGTGGCCAGTGGGGGCTTCCTGCAGCCCAGGGTCTGCAATAGTGGGGCTCTGGCAGGAGACTGGCCGCAGGGCACTGGAGAAAGCTGTGAGCTGTTCTGTCTGAATCCTTTTGCAGAAACGGCCTCATCTTTGGGGACTAAACCAGAGCGGGAGGCTGAACTTCCCAGAAACCGAATGGGGAAGTGATAGATTGTAATGTGAAGGTGTTTTCTTTCGACCAGGAGCCCCAGGCCTCTGGCTCCGGTGGATTGTAGGACCCTTTCTTTATTTCCTACCTCTTCCCTCATTCTCAGTCTGACTCATGGTCCCAGTCCAGCCTGATCAGGCCCCCCATTCTCTCTGATGCAGGCTGGCATATTGGGCATTCAGTACTTAACTCTCCACTCTGGGTGGTTCAAGGCCCCATGAACTTTCATCCAGACCGAATCCCTAACGCTTACCTTTGCTTTTCCCTTCTATCATCTACCCTTATACACGGACTCCAGAAAGATGTCCAAAGCTCGGAGAAAAGCTCGAGACTCCAGGCCAGTGAACTGTTCCGCCATAAACCAAGCGCTTAACTTCAGCGACGCCTTCCTCCTTAGGTCAGCGCTCCATGCTGTCCTTTATCATTGAGAACACGTTTGTGACCCACCATCTCCTGTCTCCTGCCTGCATTCACTTGTTTCCCAGGATGAGAAGACAGATTGGAAAATGTAGGACTCCCACCCCCTCCTCTGAGTCAGATGGGGGATTCCCAGCCTCACCCTGTCTGGCAGGGCGCCCCTGCATGGCCTCACTCTGCTCCTCAGTCTGGGAGACTCTTCTCTGTCCCCACCCCTGGCCAGCACAGAGGGCACTCAGGCTCAGAGCATTTACTTTTGCTTTTTTTTGCCTTTCCCAGATCACTGGGGTCAAAACCATACTTCAGGCCGCTGCTAAACACAGCTCCCTCGTCCTGGAAAGACCTTGCTTCCCGCCCTCTCCCCATCTGGGTCCGGGCTCACGCAAGGGTGCAGATCCTGCCTGAGGTCTGGGGTACCAGGAGAGTCCCAGGTTGCTTCCAGGGAAGGCACCAGCCTGGAGTTGTTTATCCATGTGGGCAGCGTGGGGCACAAGAAGACAAGTCTTTCTTGTCCTAATCGGAGATGGTCTCACTCCGCAGCCTCTTCCGCAGAGGACCCGAACAGGGTCCTGGAGAACTTCTGGTGTGGGTCTGAGACCCAGGTTCACACTTAGCATCTTGCTGCGCCCCGGATTCGAATTCCCACCTCCACCAAGAAGGGCAGGTGAAAGTGGAGTTTCTCCTGGAACATAGTAGGTTCAGAGGCAATGATGGCTGCTTTACCGAGATTAGAATCGCTTGACATAGGTTGCAGCGTTCTGGATTTAATGCGCCAGGCCGGATAGGGGAGGAAGCCAGCATGACAAAACCAAACACGTTTCTGTAGACGAAAGATAATGAGATACGGTCAGTGCACGGGGTTCGGTCTAGTAACACAGAAACTAGCAGATGTTTTCTGTGCCAGCCCAGGGAGTAAATATTTATGGCTTTGAGGGGCACAGAGCCCCCCTCGTATGAAAAGAGCCGTAGTGAGTGCTTAAACCGGTGGCTATGCTGGGCTTCCCCAAATTGCATTTATGAAGGCAGTTTGTGGACTGCATCTGGCCCCTGGAATAGTTGTTTACTCCTGTAATACTGTGTAAAATTCATCAAGAAAACTTTCTGAAACATATGCATTGCTGCTCAAGTATCTTCTAATAAAGGGGTGTCTCTAGGTAGCCTTTGATAGTGTATACTCTGTAGTAGGCATAATAAGTGCTTTACCAGTAACAACTAATTTGATCATCATGGCAACTCGGTGCAATGTGTACTGTTATATCCTCCATTCTAGAGATGAGGAAACCGAGCCACGTAATATGAATCGCTGGCAGTGGAACAGAGCCCAGTGAGATTATGGGATTGTGGGGTAGAGTTAGGTGTCGATAATTCTGGCAGCTTCGGAGAGGACATGGGGATGGGCAGGGCTGCCAGGGACCTGAGCCTGTTCGCTGTGCAAGCCTGGAGGAGGGGGCAGTCAGGGGCCTGCGACCGTGCAGATGAGCAGGGAGCCCCGTGGTGCAGCCCGGGGTGGAGGGGGAGCCAGGCCTGAGACATTTCCTAGGTGACCCTGCAGCAGCGCAGGCTCAGCACACAGGCAGCAGTCTGGCCTGCGGAACAGGAAATTGTTTACATTCCTTCTGTTCCATGCAGCAGCTCTGTGACCCGTTCCCAGCCCCAGCCCCAGCGCAGCCCCAGGGGACCTGGTGGGAGAGGGGGCCGAGGTGGCAGGCTCCCTGGGATGCCTGCATTCCTGCTGGCACGTGAGGTTACTCCAAACCCTGCCCCTTCCCTCTGCCTGCTGATTTGGCCACCGAAGGACCACACTGCTGGCTGCCTTCACATACGCCAGGTTCTCCTTCCCCCTGGTAGCTGTGCTGCTCCCCCTGCCTGGGATGTGCCTTTCCCCACCCCTGGCACCCTTCCTTCATTCTCCTGTGTCTTCTGAGACTGGCTTGATGTCACCTTCTCCTGGTCACCCGCCCTGACTTCCCCTTCACCATCCCCTCCCTGCTGGGCGAGGTCCCCTCTGAATGCTGCATGGCTTTCTAATTTCAACATGGTCACTGCCTCAAGCGCCTCACGCTCCTCTCCTAGGAGGGGTCACCCTCGATGAAAGGGACCATGCCTTGTCACCCAGGTTGATGTCAGGCACGTGTGTCTGAAGGTGATACCTTGTCCTCAAAGCCAGGCCTTTCTTGTAGCAGTTGGGACTTGGGCAAGTCGTGTGACCCCAGGAGGTGCTGATGTGATCATGAGTTGGGAGTGGCAGTGACACAGGCCAAGAGTTCCAGGGGATTAGTGAGATAGTCACGTGCTTGCCACCAAGGATGTGGCCAAAGAGAGCCAGCAGTAGGTCCTTTCCCTGCCGCCCCATATTTGGAAGCAAGGCAGGGATGGAGAAGGACAGTTTGAATGTCCCAAAGCCACAGTTTTGGTTCTAAGACTTAAGAGAGGTTTGTGAGACCGTGCTGGTTTTGGGACAAGAACATGACACATGGAGTCTGAGTCCTTCCGTGTGTCTCTCTGAGTGACTGTATGTTATTGACCAAGCCGTGTAGCAGCTGCCAGTGTCACCAACTGTAAGGGATTCTAATGACTGTGCCCTCCTAGGGTCTTCGGGAAGCTGAAGTACTTTAGGACCAGTGAGATGTTGGCCCAGCTTACAGGAAATGCAGCATCAGGAGTTATGGCATTAGAATCCCTAGATTCTAGGTTCTGAGATGAGAAAACGCAGAACCTATCTCAACCTAAGGTACTGGACATGTGCCCCATGGCGTAAAGGTTTAGTGTGCGCAGTCCCAGGTCGGAATCCTAGCTATGTCCCTGACTGTGTGCGCTTATGTAAGTTAATTTGCCTGCCTGAACTAGAGGGTTTGTTCGTTTGTTTCTGTTGCTTTTTTCTTTGATAACTTCTCTAACATGAAGCCACTAGCCTAGACAGTTGTGGGGTAAGATATGGAAGCAGCCCCACGTCTGAGCTCTTAGCTTTACGTTCCTTTTCCTGAGGAGTCAGCACTGGACATATGCGGTGTTTGAAGTCCTAAAATGTAAAGCCTGATGTGGGCAGGCTGGAGGTCGGGGTTTTGGGGATTGGGATCGTCGCCTTTGCAGACTAAATTGGAGCATGAAATCAAATAATCGGAAGTCCTTTCTGGCTCGGGGTGCAGTGTGGGGGGCAGCCCCTTGGAAGACCTTGGGGCGCTGGGTTGAGGTGGACGGTAGGAAGGTCAAGGCTGGCAGAGGCCCTGGAGGTCTTTGGTCCACACCATTTGTGGCACAGAGAGGAAACTGAGTCTCAGAGAGGTGGATGCTGTGGTCTCCTGACCCACAAGTGCCGCTGTTGGAGCGGACATGATGGAAGTCTCGGAGCTAAGGTGGTGTTGTCCCCACTGTGGAGGACCTGTGACAGTGATCCTGGCAGGGTCCCAGGCCTGGAGAGACCCCTCTCGGGGCCCTGGCAGATCTCAGAGGACGCACTGACCTGGTAGTTTGGTACCGGAGGCTGGTCAGCCCATGTTCATGGCCCCGAGAAAGCCTTGTCCCTACAGGAAGAGGGACAGTGGGGAGGACCAAGGGGACAGACAGGATGCAGAGGGGAGGCAGCTGTGCTCTCTGGGGAGGTTCCGCAGGGAGCAGAGCGGGTGAAGCTGGAGGCAGGTTAGAGCCCTCTGGCCTGAGGTCAGGCCCGCTGGGTCCCCTTCTGTCCCCGCTTCCTGCTTCCCTAATGCGTCTCAATTCTGCTCTCAGGCAAAAACCGCTGTCCCTCCTCTTCCTAAAGGGCTTTTGCAGAAGGGACCTCGCCGGCTACCTCACCTCCCCACCGCCTGCCTGGGGTCAGTGCCAGGATTTGTCTGCCTGCCTGCCTGCCTATCTCTCTCTCTTAAAAAGTTCCATTTTATTTATAATCGACACATACTTGCGTATATTCGTGAGGCTCCACGTGATGTTTCACTGCATGCACATCTTGTGCAATGACCAGATCAGCATGATTAACATAGACAGCTCCTCCACGTCATTTCTTTGTTCACAGGCATCCACGTTTAACAAGAGAGCGGGCTGTTGAATGAATTGGTGGCTAAATGAGAAATTGTATGTAGCACGGGCGTCACAATATTCCGAACAAAGAGACGGTCAAGGAAACTCTGGCTTGGTAACTTTGCTTTTATTTACATAACTCTTACAGGCAGTGCTGTCATGAATAACAGAACATAAGACTACAGTACAATTGGCAGATTACGGTACTATACTATAGAAGAAGCCACCAGAAAGCCACACTTCTGCCCATGGTCCTGTGTCTAAGTACGGATGCACATTGCAGGTCTGGGCAGCGGATAGTGAGTCTGTTAAAACTGGTGGGTCACTCCATGAGGGACAGCTTTATCTTTCTAATTAGGGAGCGCTCAGGGCCCAGGGCACAGCTCAGCCCCTCTGGTTCAGGTTTCCTGGCTGGTTGGCTGCTTAATTCTGCATAGGTCAGTTCTTCCTGATCCAGACCCAGGGGCACCATTCAGCCTGGTGAAGGCTGGCAGGTCCTGGTACCTGCCCAGGCAGATGCACCTGTGCTAAGACGGAGAAGCCAATGAGCAGTGACTGTGCCACACCGCTAGTGAGTGCCCAGGGGGTCCCCGCTTTTCCTTCTCAGTCTCATCCAAGCCTTACAGACATTCAGTGCGGGGGTGCTGGGATGATCTTGGTGTCATGTGAGGAGCCAGGGACCCTGGGAGGTGAAAGGACTCCTTGGGGTCACCAGCCAGGGAGGAAAGGTCAGGAGGGAGAGTTCAGTCTGTCCTACTTCAAGTTCTTTCTCACCTCTGTCTCTGTGAGCTGGAACCAGGGTGGTGCCCAAGTGGGCTTAGGTGAGAAATCAGGTGTGCAACATGGAGGTGCTTCCTACTGACCTTGGAGGAACAGGTGGCCTTGGGGATCTCCGCCAGCCTCTGAGGCCAGGGCAAATTTGAGACCGGAGGTATTTCTAAACTCTGTTGTGCGGATTGGAAGAAAGAATGGGGGGCTGGGAGCCAGATAAGCACAAAGACTCCCTGACTTGGGAAGCCAAGCTGAGTCAGGGTGGTGGCCAGGCTACAGTCTGGATGCCAGAGTCCAGGGTGTGAGTCCCAGCTCTGTGTCTGGTTGTGTGACCTCAGAATGTGAAGCTCCTCCCTACTGCGAGCCTGTGGTTTTATTCTGGGTTGCTCAGCTGGGGACTCAAGGAGGAGAGGCAGGAAGAGATGTGAGCAGGTGTCGCTGGGAGGGAGCCAGCCTGGAAACATGACAAATCCACGAGCTGTCGAACAGCAACCCCTTAAAAGGGCAAACATGCAGCAAGCCCTGTGTGTGCAGGGCCCTTCTCTTGGGGTACAGTAATTCCTTCTGCAGGGTCGGAGCTTAGGTCTTCACTCTCCAAATTCAGGGGAGACATTAAAATGCTCGACACCAGGTGTGGTGTGGGTATCGACCGATCAGAGCAGTTGTGGCTGTGAACAGCCTGGGTGACTGGACCACGGTGTTCTGGCTGTGTGTTAGCCAAACCCCAACCCCCAGCTCCTGGAAAGGTCTGGCTGAGGAGCAGAAGAGCAAGGTATGGACATACGCCAGGTATTGCGGTGCATTCCTGTAATTCCAGCACTCTGGGAGGCTGAGGCAGGAGGATCACAAGTTCAAGCCTAGTCGGGGCAACTTAGCAAGCCCCTGTCTCAAAATAAAATATATGAAAATGCCTGCATTGTAGCTCAGTGCAAAGGCCCTGATTTCATTCCTAGGGTTATTTTTTTTAACGTTGAGGGATGCAGGCAGGAATCAGGGATTGTAGATCTTCCTAACGTTGTCCGTCAGGCTAGGGAATCCCAACCCCGCCTCACTGCAGGCTCTGAGTTTTTTCCCCATTCTTGTGCTCATTCCCCAGCTACTGCTGCACTTCTGAGCCTGGTGAACCGAGAGCACTTAATCTCTATTCTACGTGGTCATCTCGAACTTAGCCATGGGCAGGGGACCCCTGAGCCCGTCCCTGTCCACCTGCAGACTTGGTGTTCTCCTAAAGCTGACGGTCAGACTCCAGGGCTTTGTCCTGCCCGCTCCGGGCCTTGGTACCACATCCCAGGGAAAACCCCAGCCTCCCTCCCTTCGCTGCCAGCCTGCCTATTCCAAGCCTTTGTCACCATATAGCACAGCTGTCTGCTTCCTCACCTTCAGCCCCTAAGATCGTCCTTTTTCTGTTGCTTATTGCTTATCAATTGCTAGTACTGAATCTTCAGTCAGTACATCCTGACTGATTAATAAGGACCCTCTGTCTTCCTTTTGCAGAAACATCAATTATTTTTCAGCTGACCAAGAGTGCCCACTAAATACATCTTTTGTTAGCTCTGTGTTGTGGTTTACATCCCGTGTGTCGCCTGGCTTCCTGTTAGGAGGTGGGGCCTGGCTGGGAGAGGCGGGTCACTGTGGGTGTGACCCTGAAGGTTATATCTCCCTCCCTGTCTCCTCCCTTGATCCTCTTTGCTTCCTTGCCATCATGACATGAGTGACTTCTCCTCCACCATGTGCAACACTGTCCTGCCTTGGAGCCAGCTGACTGTGAACTGAAATCCCTGCAAACTGTGAGCCACGATAAACCTCTCTTTTAAATTGCAGGTGTCGAGTATTTTGTCCCAGCAATGAGGAAAGTGACTGAGAGGGTTTTAGTACCAGAGCAGGGGAGCCGTTGCTATGACTACCTGACTGTGTGGTTTAGAAGCTTTTGGGACAGGTTCAGGGGAGGAGTTTGGAGAGGTTTGGAGTTGGCCAGTTGGAGAAGCAGCCTTAGAATGGTATAATCTGAGCTTGATAGAGGATTCTGGTCAGGATTCTGGTCAGAGCTCAGCAAATCTGAATGCTGGCAGAAATGCAGAGAGTAAAGATCAGGCTAGGGGGTTTTGCTGGGAACAAGGACTCTATGGCAGTTGGGCGCCAAGCCACATGTGTTAGGTTCTGGGAGAAAATCTGTTTACATTTTGTTCATGTCCTGAGACTTTCTGGAATACGGAGATTAAGGGTGGTGGACAAATTGATCTGGTGGGGGACATTTCAAGGCAATCAAATGTTGAGGCCATGGCATGGATACTGCTTGTACTTTTAGCAAGTTTGTACTGCAAATTGGGAGCAAAATACCTTTTTGAAAAGTTTTCATTTTCACTAGAACTACCTATAAAGTAGGAGAAGAGATGAGCTTTGTTGCTAAAAAGATTCGCGTTAAAAAGAATCCAAGCACTTTGGTTCAGGACAATAGGAAAAATGGCTCACAAGCATGTCAGAAATCTGCAATCCCCACTCTTAGCAGAATCAGAGTTGCAAAACTGAAAGTCTTTGGCTTGAGAAGGGAGCCCCAGGGCATTCTGTTGGAGAAAGGCCACCTACGGAATTGATTCCCTAGGATTCCATTTACCCTGCACAACTATGCAGGCACTCAGAGGTTTCTGCAGTCTTACGACAAAGCAGCATGGCGTCTGCTCAAGCCAACAACTGACCTTGGTGCCTTCCACATGGTGCTGATTTTACAGCATGCAGAATGCAAGATCAAGAACGGGACCAAGAAGCTTCCAGCCAGATTTCAGGAGAAGGCTTTGGAGGCCAGGCAACGTGCCCTGCGAGGGCAATGTGTAAAGTCAAAAGTGCAGTGGAGATTCTAGAAAGTTGCAGAAGGCAGGAATGTGGAACATCTCAGGAAAGCCGCAGGGTGTAAGCACAGCCAGCCCAAGAGAGAAGCCATGAGGCTACATCCACCAGCATCGCTATGGGGGCAGCGCTCCAAACCCTCTGGAGCTCAAGTCCCATTGTCACAACTTGCCTTGAGTGCTGTTAATGTTTTCTTTGCTGTGTTTCAATCTTGTGTTGGGCCCACTGGTTTCTCTCCCCCTTTTCTGACTTTTTAGAGTGGGAGTGCTTATCCCCTTCTATTGTATGTAGAAAGGGTTTAATTTTCATAGGGCTCACAGCTAAGAGTTTGCCTTGAGTCTCAGAGGAGACTTTGAATGGTTCAGTAATGCTGAAACTATTTGCAAAGAGATAGGTGCATGAATCTTTTGGGGGGACCAAGGCCAGAAGGTTAGGGTTTTCATCTAGATGTTCATCTAGGTGCAGGCAGTGATGGTGAACCTTTTAGAGCTTTCAGTGATAACAACCCACTGCGGCACCTGTGCCATAGGTTTGCCTTCCCTTAAGCCTCATTTTATTGATCATAGGTGGGACCTTTGGAAGGTGATTGGATTATAGAGGCAGTTGAGGTGGCTTGCTGCTAGGCAGCACCTCCTTGGAAGAGGCAGGTTACTGAGTGCATCACCTGGAAGTTTTATCTCCATTCCTGTCTCCTTCCTTGACGTGCTCTGCTTCCCTGCTGCCATGACACACTGGCAGCTTCTGCATCATGTTCTTGTACCATGCTGTCCTGCCCTGGAGCCCATTCACTCTGGACTGAAACCTCTACATACTTTGAACCAAGATAAATCTCTCTAAGTAGCAGGTGTTGGATATTTTGTCCCAGAAATGAGGAAAGTAAAATACTGCAGGAGGAGTAGGTGTCAAAAAAATAGGAAGCATGGCCCCTGCCCTCAGGAAGCTTTCACTCTTTGAGAGCATGGAAACAGAAGAGTGAGCCAATAGTTCAAGGCATCCTTAGCTAGTTTCAGGGTTTCCGGTCCTATTAAAAAGCCCATCACACATTTTATAAAAGCAGAGGCAGTAAAAAGTTCTACTTTAAAATGGATCATAGCTTAGAAGACAGACCACCTATGATTATACTGCATGATTAGCTAGATTATTAGCTAGACTAAGAGTTAGAAAATAAAGCAGTGCTCTTTGAAAGTTACCTTAAATTCACTAGGAATAGGTTATGTCACATTATCTTGTGTTCTTTTATAAGATTCTAGAGCTTGGTTTCAAGTGCCTTATATTTAGCATATTTTGAGTTCCAAAGGGTTTAAGAAAAACTTTATGGAAAAGAATGATGGGTAAGAGCACGGTTCTGTGGATGGACGCTGAAGGACAGTCCGTGAGTGGGGTTGCTGTGTCTTTGAGGTGTGTGTTCTTGTGTTTCACCAGTGATGTAAGCGGTGAACATGGGGACATTTGTCCTCAATGGTGATCTGCATCTAGGAGAAACAAATATGAATCAGGACCCAAATATATCTTGGCACCCCCTCCCCAGGCCAGCAGAGTTTAAAGACAGAATCTGATGTTTACGTACTAAAAATTAAGATCTCTAAGTCCTGCATGAGGAGACGCTGGCATGGCAGTGGTTGGTACCTAGCTGTAGGTCTCTGCTGACCCTGTCTGGGTGGTCTGGAAGTATGTTTAACCACTTAATAGTTTACCTTGTGCATCACCTGCGCAGCATGTTTATGTACGTATGGACTATCCTGAATGTCACTTGGTAGGTGTCATTTCAATCAGTTGATTCTTGTATTGAATATATTGGATAAAATTGTCATGTTTTATATTTGATGTTATATTGTCTTATAAAAATTAATGAAAAATATATGCAATTTTTGGCCACCTTGTATTTACATAATTGGCTGGGTACGTGGTCCAGTGGTAAGGTGAGGACCGGTGGTTAAGGATGCTCCTGCCCCTCAGGAGGCCTGTGTGCTGATGATCGAACAGATGGGTTCTGAGGCTATAGGCCATCCGTGCCTGGGCCCATGCTCTTCAGTCTGGTCATCGCTGAACTCAGCTTGCCCCACGGCAAGCCTTTCTTCACTTATAGCCTCTGCCCATCAGCATCCTCTGGGCTTGGTCATATGAAAGGCAGACCTCACCGGGCCTCCTGCTATGTGTTGGTCACCAGCCAGTGGTCACCTCTATTCCCTTGTCTGGGGCTACACTTGTGACTTCTGGGTGACTTTGCTGTGGGCCACTGGCCTTGTTGTGGATGGCTGGGCGAATCACTGCCTTGATGACATTCCCCATTCATCCTGACATCCCCGGGTACAGCAGCCTGGGCAGGACACTGAGTAATATTCTTCTATCCCATTTCACTAAAGGTCCCTGCTCTCAGATCTGTGCACGTACAAACTTGGTGTTTCCCTGCTCACCCACCTCTATGCTTTGCTCTCTGCTACTTTAAATTGAGAGCCTGAGATGAATCAAGTGGGCAAGCAGCCCGTCTTATCTTCCTGAGGACAGGAGATAGATCCCAGTTGCAAGTCATGGACGGTGGAACGTGAGGCCATCTCCGACCACCTGGAAGTGTCTTTCTGTGGCTGCAGCCCTCTTATTTCTGGGGACAAAGAGAAGGAATGGACAGGAAAAGAGAGGGCTGGCCTGGTGGAAAGGACACCAGGTGGAGTCCTCCAGGTGGAGACAGTGGAGGAAACAGGCTGTGAAGGCTTGGTGATTAGACTGAGGGCCCCGGCAATCTGGGACCAAGAGTTTCTGAAGGCATAGTGACCTCTGGCTGCCGTGCCTCACCACCATGCTGTCTGTTCTGCTGTGTAGGTTGCGATGAGGACCTAGGACATCTGTCTGCTGACCACTCCAGCCACAGTGACCATGGCCCCCCGCAAGAGGAGCCGCCATGGCCTGGGCTTCCTGTGCTGCTTTGGGGGCAGTGACCTCCCCGAGATCAACCTCCAGGACAACCGCCCGCTGCAGTACATGGAGTTCTCCGGCCCCATCCCGAACCCAGAGGAGCTGAATGTCTGCTTTGCAGAGCTTGTGGTCAGTGGGGGAGAGGGAGGTTGTTGACCCAGGACAGGGGGAGGAGGTTCAAGACCCTGGGACCGGGAGCAGGAGCCTGTGTGCTGGGTCTCCACCTCTCCACACACTTCTTGGGGCTGAGGTGGATGTCTAAGAGTACAGTAGCTCTGTAGGAGAAGCGGTCACTGGGGTGGACACCATGCAACAGTCCCTAGGAGGTTAGTGCTGGCTTCCAGAGCCCATAGGGGAGCAGTGTGGCCGCCATAGGAAAGGGCAGGACCGGGTTCTAGGAAACAAGACAGTGAAGATTCTCAAAAACATCAGAATGCTTGACCTTCCTCCTCCATTCCTGGTTTCCCAGGGACCCTTTTATTTGGGAGGCAAGAAGAAGGGACAGAGTGGGATTTTCTGGGCAGAGACTGAAGACCTTGGAATATGAGATGACTGGCTAGAAATACAGAGCCAGAGATGCTTCTATTATGCCCAGGACTGGGTTCTGGCCAGGCTGACAGTTCCTCGTACCCTGCTAGGCCCTGCAGAGCTCAGTCATCTAGCAGTTGAATTCCTGACTTTGCAATGCCTGTCCAGACTCGCACACCGTCCTGGCTTTGCAAGGAGCCCTGTGTGGGAAACTGCAGGCTCTGATCACAAGGAAGGAAGCACGATTACTCTCTTTGGAGGTCTGATGGGAGGCACGACCTACAGACCCGGAGAGGTTCCCGCTGGGGGATGTAGGACCCTGAGCCCTGGCTGCAGCCCTCAGTATGAGCCTGTCTGGTGGTAGCTCCAGGTTACCATTCTCTTAGGGCCACGCCAGCAGTGAAGCCACGGACGGTGCAATCTGCGTGCATACTTACATTCTCTAATAGCTACATCTGGCTAGGCCAACCCAGCCCTTTAAATGACAGGACCAAGGCGAGGTGACACCATGCAGGTTAGATGGAAGAGCTACTCAGCTTTCCTCAGGTTTGGGAAAACTCCTTGTTTCTCGATTAGGACCCTTCCCTAGTATGGGGATCAGGTGTTTGCTAATGCAGAATGGCATTTGGAGCTGAATAGAGGTTAGGGATTTTTTTGGGGTAGTGTGTGTGTGTGTGTGTTTTATTATCCCCATCCCCCGTGTGTGTGAGTTTTAAAAGAAGGATATTGCAAAAGGTATTCTTCTCTTTCCTTTTAGTTAACAGGTATTTACTCTGCATCTTTACTAAGCAGGATCCTTATAAAGTGCTTGAGAAAAAGCCAGGACAAACAAGTATTGCTTGCAAGGAGACTGACTCAAGCATTGAACAAAGAAATGAGATATCTTCCTAGGGGAGACTGCCAGCACTGGGTCCTATGGGGATTCCAGGATTTAGAGGGGACCCATCGGACAGGCCCTGGCCCCACAGTGAGAAATCTAGTTAGACCAGGAAGACTGGTTTTGAAGATCATTCCCCTCCCCATTGAGACAGGGAACCTTCACACCAAGATCACCCAGAGTACCCATAGAGTGACCCCTACATACTATGATGGCCTTGGCATCGTCCCAGTTCCATCTCTTGGGAAGCACTGACCAGCCTGGAAGAGCCCCAGCTGTGTGTGTATGCAGCCTGGTCTCAGGGTTGTCAGGGTCCCCCATGTGGGGAGGGATCAACACCTCCCTTGGCGTGCCACACCCTTCCCATCTGCTTCTGGTGTCACCGGTCCACCCCCAGCCCATGCTGGGACCCATGCTGAGGTTGGGGGAACCAGGAATGTGTGATGGACAGACTCAAAGGGCAGGTGGACTTGAGGCACAGGACAAAGGTTGAGAGAGAGGAGGTCACACCGGGACATGTCACTGACTCCTTTCTTTTTCAACCCTTGAACTGTGGTATTAACAAGCTTGGGAAGGCCAGGGACAGGAGAATGAGTGACCCTGGGAGGCTGAGGCAGGAGGATTACAAGTTTGAGCTCAGCCTGGGCAGCTTAGCCATTTAGTGAGACCCTGTCTTGAAATAAAATGGAGAAGAGCTGGGGTGTTGCATAGTGCCAAGGCCCCGGATCCAGTGCCTCCCACTGCAAAACAAAAACATAAAGGCTGAGGGCACAGCAAAGCCATGCAGGAGGAGGGCAGGGGACAGGGCGGCCCGGGAGAGGCGTGGCGTGGACAGGAAGGAAGGCACCGTGAGTGCTGTAGGGCTGAGACATTGCGTCACATGCTTAATCTCTCTGACGGAGGGAATGGGCCAGAGGGTAGGTTTGGGGTGTTGCGATCCTCTGCGGGGCTCAGCAGTCTAATCAAAACTGTTCCTGGTTTTTTCTCGTGTTTTCAGGATGAATTGGATCTCACCGACAAAAACCGGGAGGCCGTCTTTGCCCTGCCACCCGAAAAGAAGTGGCAGATCTACTGCAGCAAGAAGAAGGTGCCGTGCCCCGGGCGGCCGAGGTGTAACCCCGCTCTCTCCACAGCGGCTCTCTGCCCCGGCTCCCCTCCTGGGGCTGGGGGCAACAGAGAAGGAACCAGGAAGAAGACTGTGTCCTACTGGGGCATGCACACAGAGGACTGGTGTTGCTTTGCAAAAGCCCTGAGCAAGCACCTGTGGCTTCCCGGAGTGACACTGGGAGAGAAGCAAGCTTTAAAAACACTCAAGTTGGGGGGAGGGGGGGACGAAGGGAAAGACAAGGTGGAGGAAGTGAGGGGGAAATAAAGGAATTAGGTAGGTAGGTAATACAAAATCAAAACTAATCCTTCCTCTCTCTCTCTTCCACTCTCCACCTCGATTTCTGTGGGGTTCCCTTAAGTTGATCTCTTACACAGCTAAAGTAAAAGACTTACTAAAATACAAGGACATCTCGCTGTTTCCAAAGCAAATTGTGACGCAGCGTGGGGCCCCCTCACACTCGCACACCTCTTTCCCTTCCCACACGGGTTTCCTGTCTCCAGCATCTTCCCCTCCACAGCCTAAGTAACCACTACTAACCCAGTCCTCTTAGTGTTCTGCCCCAGCTTCCGGGTGGCCCCCATTCAGGTGGACGGTTCTACCACAGAGCGTTTAAACCTTCTTTTGGAGCTGGAGGGTGATAGATGAGGCTGAGACCATGACTTTTTCCCCAGCACCGAGTGATTGGCGTTAAATGCACAGGAGCTGGATAGTGGGGAGGCAGGAGAGTGTGTGTATGTTGATACGGTTGCCTGGGGCCATGTGATTCCCTCCCCAAGGCAGAAGACAGAACGCTGGGCCCTCAGTCAGGTCAGGAAGATCTTAACACACAAAGCCATGTGCAGGTGCGAAGTCCAGAGCGAGGCAGCTTCCCCTCTGGTGAAAGTGTGGGTCTGATAAAACAGAACAGCAGAGATCCCGCTGAGGGGCCAGGGGCTCCCCAGGGAGGGGTGGGGGAGATGATTCTTGGTGCTGATTGGCTGAAAGCAAGGTGTGGCTGGTGTCCTGAGTGACCAGGACTTGGGGACAGACACGCAGGATGAGGTCTCAATCTGGTGTGGGGGGCCACTTGGGGCTTGCTCAGCACTCAAAGCCACTGAGAACCCTTAACTCCTGCCCACGCCAGGGGTGGAGCTCAGCTTCCTCTTGGGGGCTGAGGTTTAATGTGGCTGCTTCCCAGCTGCACAGGAAGACATGACAGTGACTAAATCATAGTCCCTGGCCATCACCAGAGCCCACGTCTGCATGAGACCCTGTCTTTGTGTCTCTGTCTCTGTCTCTCTCGGTAGTTGCTAGGTATTTATCAAGGACATGCCGTGTGCCTGGTACTGCCCCGAATGCTTTATGTTAGCCTTCTTATGCTGTCTGAGAGAAAGGCAAAATTTTAAAATTTCCAAACCGCCTCCCCGACCAATGCTTTTGCATGACACAAGCATGATACAAGGACAAACGTGTGAGATGCAACCACCTTACAATTATATTTTGCTAAGCACAAGCAGAACAAATACAGCTGGAGAAAAGGCTGTTTGAAAATTTGTCCCTCTTGTCCACTGAAAACGGAACCCAATAGCGTCTGCCCATCCTGTTGAGTTATCCACAGTAACCTGGGAAGGAATGGAAGCTGGGGGCGCCTGCCTCCCCCCGTAGGTTGCCCCCTGTGGGCAGGCTGGGAACTGCACCCCTCTGCTGTCTGAATGAAGCTCAGGGTCTTGGCCATGGGCCTGCCTTGCCACTTGGGCCAAACCAACTTTCTTCCTCTTCCAGGAGCAGGAGGACCCCAACAAACTGGCGACCAGCTGGCCTGACTATTACATCGACCGCATCAACTCCATGGCTGCGGTGAGTGGCTGTTCCTCTCTTGTCCTGACTCTACCTACAAAGTCCATGGGGGCTGTGATGCCCCCCCAAGGAACTACCTTTGCCTCCCGCTCTGAGCCCTACTCAGCGGCTTCCTAGGCATGCTCATGATCATGAAACCATGCCTCTCCTCCGTGGGACATCAGTGACCCTGATCCTTTAGACATTTATTGACCCATCTGGATGTCACACAAGCTTGGGAAACAGATTCTCCCCATTTCCCAGATAAGGACACTGGAATCCTGCCCCAGAACCTGGGTCTGTTCAGAGTCTGACACTGTCTTAGGGACCATTCTCTGAGACCTCACCCTTCCGGAGGCCTGGGTGGTCCCTGCGTCACACCAGGACCCAGAGGGAGATGGGTGGCCCAGCATGACCTTTGTCCCCTTTCCTCCACTACCCCTACAGATGCAGAGTCTGTATGCATTCGATGAGGAGGAGACAGAGGTGAGAAACCAGGTTGTGGAAGATTTGAAGACGGCTCTCCGGACACAGCCCATGAGGTGAGAGCTCATTTTCTACCCTGACTTCCTCTCCACCCTAAGGTGGCATAGGCTGCCCGCCCCCCCCCTCCCCCGACTTCCCAAAGTCACTGCGTTTTCTTGCGGGTCCCACAGCAAGCTGTACTCCCAGGATTCCCCGGAGTCCCTTCCGTCTCCCCACCCCCAGCTCCCACTGCTCTGCTGGGCTACTGGGGAGCTGCTGGGGGTGGGTGGAGTGAAGAGGAAAGGGCAGCATGGGAAAGTCCAGTAAACTTGGGGTCCTGAGGAGGAGCTCGCTAAGGAGTGGCCCAGGGCAGGCTCTGGGTTGCAGGAGGGAGGATAGAAGGAGACTAGCAGGAGGGTAAGTGTCAGCCAGGAATAGGGTGGGCGTGGCCTGAAAACATCCAGCCGGTAGAGGGCGGTGTGCAGTCTGGGGAGGGGACAGCCATAGGCCAGGTAAGGGCGCTTGACATCTCCTCCTTCCACACCACAAGGAGAGGGCTCTAAAGAGAACAGACACCTCAGGACTTCCATGCCCATGGCTCTGCCTGGTGCTTGTTGGAAGTGGCTCATGTCAGCTGCTGACAGCCCACTGTTAAATCTTCAGCGATTTTGCAAACCAGTTGTTCAACACAGCTTGGATTAAAACGTAAATTCTATAAACTTGTGATTAAATCCGTGGTGCTTGACATGTACCACTCTCTAATTACCTGGTTCTTTCTTCTACATCCTGCTACTGTGCGTACTCTTGACTGTTGGGTTTGCTGTGGAGTTTGCGTCCAGTGGCTGCACACAGTGGACATGCTGAGGTGACTGCATCTCTTTCCGACCCACGTTCAGGGGCATCGGATTGATAGGTTGAGACTGGCTATCCCAGGAGCATCGGGTCATGGAAGCGCTCCCTGCGCCCTGGTCTCTGCCACAGGAGCCAGACGTTCAGCGTCAGAGATGGGTCCTCTGGTGGGGTGGGGTCACTCCTAGGAAGAGGACCCAGGAGAGCCTACGGCAGTCAGGAAGTAAAGAGCTTGAGGGGACGTTCACCCTGCTCCAGTCCACTGTAATTTCCCTTGCCCAAATTCCAGTCTCAAAGCTTACGCAGAGTCATTGTGGAAGTGTTGTAAAATACAGAAAAGCATAATTAAAAAAAGACCTATTGTTAGCCATGCCCAAGCATAGTTTATTGTTCTAGGCATATTTGGACAACAGACCTATGGATACATTTATATATTAATTATATGTAGTGTTTCCTAAGTTCAACTTATGATCTTTCCTCCATATCTTTAATTATGCTACTAGATGAAGGATTCTAAACCTTTTTTTCTTTTTGGGGTGTGTGTCCCTGCTGTGGATATCTGGCACCCAGAAGAAACTTAAAGGTGGCTTCTCAACAGTGATGTTCTTTAACCAAATAAAATAAATAAATAGATGGGGCTAAACAATGAACCAATTCAATTAAAGTACCGCTACTGAATATTAAAAATGCATGAGATCGCAGTGAATGTGCCTCTTACGCCTCCAGTGAGAGCTGGCAGGGCGTCTGATAACCACCATCATCTTGAACCGTTGAGTGTAAACAGTATTTTGAGATCACTGCCCCACTGAAAATTTGCCATGAAAATAGTGATAGTTTCTATTGGGTGACAAGATTCTGCTAATCAAGTCACAGATTCTGCTAATAACTCTGTCCTTTATAGCCTACATCCATCACCGAAAGAAATGCTCAACTTCGGGGGGAGGTTATCAGGAAGAAGGATACGGTTTTCTTTTCCTACCCTCGTCTTTGAACCCCTGAACCCTACCCCTAGACCCTGCATAGGACCCAGACTTCAGGTTAAAGACCCCTGAACTAAATGAGTTTTATTTTTTTTTTCTGCTAACATTCAAGATAACAGCTGTTTTTGCAAGACCCTCAGTGGGTCTGATGGCCTCCCTGGATGGCCATCGGACTATAATTCTCCTAATCCCCATTCTTATTGAGATGGGTCTTCGGGTTTACCCAACATCCCTTTACCTACACCCTGGTTTAGCTATGCAGTTGACATTCAACTGGTGTATGAATGTGCAGTATTTAAAATGCAAATGAAACACACGGTTTTGTTCTGTGAGTATGCTCAGCTTATAGTGCCCTGGATAAACCTTATAAATGCATGAAGTGGCCACTGCAGGCAGGATTTATGGTACACAGGTCACAGTATGATCTGTACGATTGCAAAATGTACAGAGCGTGGACCTCAAACACAGGGTACCTTTTCTGCTAACGGCTCCGGCCTGTAGGTTCGTGACCCGCTTCATCGAGCTGGAGGGCCTGACCTGCCTGCTGAATTTCCTCCGGAGCATGGACCATGCCACCTGCGAGAGCCGCATCCACACCTCCCTCATCGGCTGCATCAAGGCGCTGATGAACAACTCGCAGGGGCGGGCCCACGTGCTGGCGCAGCCCGAGGCCATCAGCACCATCGCGCAGAGCCTCCGCACAGAGAACAGCAAGACCAAGGTGGCCGTGCTGGAGATCCTGGGTGCCGTGTGCCTCGTGCCCGGAGGTCACAAGAAGGTCCTGCAGGCCATGCTGCACTACCAGGTGTACGCGGCCGAGCGCACGCGCTTCCAGGTGGGGTCCGAGCCTGGCTGCCACACCTGCAGCAGAGCTGGGCGGAGGCAATGCGTGCCGAGGGCCATCGGGGGAAGAAGGGGACATGACAGGGGCTGCACGCCTGCTCACAGAAGGCAGAGAGGCCTGGGACCCGCGGGCCCACCGCACCAGGCACCAGGGCTTAGAGCTGGGTGTATGGATGGACAGGGCTCTGGACATGGGTCCCCAGAGCCTGGAATGTTGGTTTGCTTCAATTTTCACAGCTCTACATTTCTGAGCCAGCATCCAGTTCTTGGTAAGGCCTCAGTCAAGGCTTGTTGAATTGAGTGTAATCGCTGGGGTCAAGGTTTTAGGACCAAAGCCTGGGCCAGGACCCAGTGCTGGGACAGTGGGGGGTCAGCCCTGGGACCTCCAGCCATGCTATCCTCTTTTCCTTTTTCTGACCTGCTAGAACAGTGCCACTGAAATAGCCAGTACAGTGTCTTAGGCCCTCCACGGAGGCCCTCAGTAGATGTGAGTTGGTCCCGAAGTCTATGTTTAGGTACCAGGGCAGGCGCTTTGTTTATTCTACAATCCAACATGTGTGAGTGCTTGCTGCATGCCGTGTGGTCCCGACCCTTTGCAGAGGTGAAAAGGGATGATGGGGAGCTGGCAGGGGATGCTCAGGGGTCCAGCCGGAGCGGGTAGAAAGCAGCACCGCCCCACAGTAGGAACATAGCCCTGGCCGGCGCTGGGCTGAGTCTGCGGTGTGGCCAGGCTGTGGTGGTGGCTCCCAGAGGTGTGGCCCAAAATACTGGAGAGACACATGCAGGTGGACAAAGGACAGGGCCCCTGGGTAGTCGGGATGACACTGGCGAAGGACTAGAAGCTGGGTTTTAGAGTCCTGAACCTCACCCTGTGCGGCCTTCCCAATCCAGACTCTGCTGAACGAGCTGGACAGAAGTTTGGGCCGGTACCGGGACGAAGTGAACCTGAAAACAGCCATCATGTCCTTTATCAACGCTGTCCTCAATGCTGGCGCTGGAGAGGTGAGGCCCCTTTGCTTATCTTGCTGTCCACGGACCTGGTGTGTGTGCGTGTATGCACGTGTGTGTGTGCACATGTGCTCTTCCTGGATAAGTGGCAGGGAAAAGAGCCGAAGCATCTGGTTAGTGTATCTTGTCATCTTCAAATTATTTTTAGGACCTTTTGCATCGTTCCCTTGGGTCCTGCTGTCACGAGGGTCACAGTGTGTCACCCAGCCCAGAACTGCATGTAACCTATAGTCTGCAGCTCTTCCTAGCTGTGGCAAGGACACATCCTGACTTTGTTTGCCTACAACATCCTGTCTGCTTTACCTGACCTGGGAGGCTCTTGAGGTTCCTCCGGAGGCCGCACGGCATGTTCTAACTGAAACCGAGCATTTCCTGGGTGGTGGATGTAGGCTGTGAGGAGCGGTGCTGGTTGCAGAATCACGGCAGATCCCTGGGAGGCCTGGCTGATCAGGGTAGAAGGCAAGGTTTTAGACCTTTTTCTAGAGCTTTCTGGAGACTCGAATCTGGACATTTTCTGGGTCAGTTGGTGGCAGACCTCTAGCACTGTCTCTTAGGAAGGCATGGCTTTTCCATGGGATGAAGACTGGATTCTTAGACCATCAAAATAGCAACGTTAGAAGAACTCAAAGAGCAGAATATAAACACCCCAAACTCTTCAGGCAGTCAGGTGCCCCAGTTAAGGTCAACCAGAAAAACAAAGGTGACCCCTATCTTTCCCCGTATGCTGTCAGCACACATTTTGTTTTGCACTCCACACAAACTGACCAGGAGAATAACCTGTCCCTGAGACGCTGATATCACTTTGGTCCCTGCCAACTCTTTTTGGCTGACATCCGCTCTAATCAACTACCAACTGCCGATGGTAGTTGTACGGCATTGGATAATTTTCGTGACCATCATCCCCACTGGTAAGTTGGGTGCCCATTTTATGAATAAGGAAACTGAGGCTTTGCCAAGACCACGGAAGTCAGATTCTGAGACAGAACTGGACTTAGGCAGGACTTGCCTGACATTGAAGCTCCTGCTCCATGGCACTTCACAAAGCTGCTCTTGGAGACCAGAGCCAAGAGAGCTGTGGTGAGGGCTTAGAAGGACCGAGGCAGAGGCCCTAAGAGGAGTGGACAGTGGGCTTGCTCTGAGGGTCAGCAAGGTCAAGGCCATTTCCATCTCCTGTCCTCACCTGCCATTGTGAGGCTTTAAGCGGCTCTCAGCGCGTTTGCTACAGGTGATGTGGGACTCTGGCTGCGGTGGTGATGGGGGCTCCATGGGTCACTCTTGGGGACCGAGGCCACCCCACGGAGTCTGGTCCTCCCTTGCTTACCGCAGGATAACCTAGAATTCCGGCTCCATCTGCGGTATGAGTTCCTGATGCTGGGGATCCAGCCTGTGATCGACAAACTCCGGCAACATGAGAACGCCATCCTGGACAGGTAAGATCTCGGCCACCGGGTGGGTCCCCAACTTCTCCTTCCTGTGAGGACTGCACGCCACACCCAGTGCAGGTATGGAATCAGCTCCGTGGGGACAGGCATGTCCTCTGCTGACCTGCTGGTCTCAGGGCCCAGGTGATAAAGAGCTGAACACAGCACTTATCTGAAGCGGCTTTGCCCTCTGGGGACATTTGGAAAATGTTGGGGTGTCCTTTGTCTTTCAAAGTGATTTCTGGGGGACACTGTGCCATGGTTGTCTGGAGATAAGAATGTTCAATACCCCCACTGGACATCTGCTTGACATGGCAATAGCCCACCCCAAAGGCGTGCTGCCAAGCCCTTGCTGATGGGGGCATCATTAAACTTCGTGTGTCACCAGCGAGCCCCTCTCCTCTCCTCGCACCCCATTAGCATAAGATGTCCCATTACCTGGGGTTTTAAGGAACAGAGCACGGATCCTGTTGAGATGGAGCAGGTCTGTGTGTTGTTGTGGCTAGAAAATGAGAGGGAGGGAAGGAGGGAGAGGGAGAGAGAGAGAAGAGGAGAGAGAGAGGACGTGGAAGGAGAGAGGTTGGAGAGCAATCTTGATGGGTGATTCCATCCCCTGGGAGACACTTGGCAATTTCTCGGGACGTCCTGGCTGTCACATTTAGAGGAGCAGATTCTATTGGCATGTAGCGCCAATAGACCATGTGTGCTGTTAAACATTCCCCAGTGCACACACCAACCTCTCACAGCCCAGGAGGGCTGAGCCTAAAATGCCATCATGTCAGAGTCAAGCAGTGCAGATCTGTGGCGACAGGGCTGGGGAAGGCGGGTCACACACTCTTCAAAGCCGAGGACGGTGCTGGCCTATAGACGGGTGGCTTCTGTCTGGTTTTGCCTTAGACTCACCTGAATGAAGCATTCAGATCTAGCTAGAGTGGAAGGGATCTTGACCCTAACCCACGGGGGCTCTGGCAGTGACCTCTCTCTGTCCTCTCCACCCTGTCTAGGCATTTAGACTTCTTTGAGATGGTCCGGAATGAGGATGACCTGGAGCTGGCCCGGAGGTTTGACATGGTGAGGAGTCTGTGGGGTGGGGTGATGGCCCTGGAGTCCCAGGTGGCCCTGTGGTCCTGCCCCCGGGTCTGGTGTGGGGGTGTGTTCAGTGTCAGCGGGGTCCTTATTGTTAGGTCCTGTCTCTGGAGCACTGGCGCGGTGCTGGCTCAGCCCCAAACCCCACAGAGAAAAGAGCCAGCTCTTGCACATGGTTTGCCTCTGGGCCTCTCCTGGGCCGCTTTTCCTGCCTTCTGTCAATGTCCTGCATCCTGCTCTCCAGCCCTAACCAGATCATACTCAGCAAAGCAGATTTTATTTTCATTTTTACCTTAGCAATCCCGAAACCACCACCACTGTTAAACACTGTGTTATGAAATCCTCCCCAGACAGGAGCCGCCTCTTGGGTGGAGCATCCAGAACCAAGCACCACCCCATCGCTCCCTTGCCAAAGCCTCAGTCCATGACTTAGCAGTAGGGTTAGAGAGGATGCATGGCCCGCTGGTTGTCACTTGAGAGCAAATGTGGGACTGGAACTCGGGTTCTGGACCTGTGTCAAGGCCGTGTGCTACTCTGGAGCATCTGCCCTCCCGGTCCTTCCCCTTAGATGGACTCAGTAGTTCTCAGCCACAGGTGCTTTCACTGCCCCTATGAGGGGACATCTACCAAAGCTGGGGACATTTTGGATACACACTTGGGGGTGGGGCAGGAGCAAAGGGCAGGGTGCCTCTGTAGGTGGAGGCCACAGATGTTGGCAAACATCTTACAGTGCAAAGGTGACCCCTGCAAGCAGAGTTGTTTGACCCGAGGTGCCAAAAGTACCCAAAATAGAAAGCCTAGTTTATGTTCCACCCCTCCCTCCCCACCGCTCCTCTCCTCTCCTCTCCTTTCCCCTCCCCTCTCCTCTTCTCCATCTTTCCCCTTTGAAGCCTGGCCCAGAGGCAGGGGAGGAGAAGCTCTCCCAGGAGAGGGGCTTGGTGACAGAGATGCAGTTTTCTCCCCCCACCCCCCCACCCACCCACTCACCGAGGCCCTTCTCCTTCAGGTCCACATTGACACCAAGAGCGCCTCCCAGATGTTTGAGCTGATCCACAAGAAGCTGAGGCACACGGAGGCCTACCCCTGCCTGCTGTCTGTCCTGCACCACTGTCTGCAGATGCCCTGTGAGTACCCCGCCTCCCTGCTGCCCTCGCTCGAGCACTGAGCCCGGCTCAGGGCAGGCGGAGACGAAGCTTGGGGGACCTCTCTGGGCTGGGGAGTCTGCCCTGCCTTGCTCTGCATTGTCTTCAGGAGCCCAGGCCCAGTGACTCAACCTCTCCCTTTTGGGGTCAGGACACCCACTGTCACCTGCATCAGCTTTCCAGAAAGTCCCTTTGTTAATTCCAAAAAGAGGTTTCACAGTTAAGGAAGGAGCCCGGATATGCAGCGAGCTTGCTGTGTGTGTGTGTGTGTGTGAGATACGTTTTATCAACTCTTGCATCTAGTCCTTGCAGATCCTCGCCCTAACATTCATGCATCTGTGTCTCTGCAAACACTAGTAGCCTCCTGGGAGCAGGAGGTTAAGCTCTTCATATGTAGGTGAGCACAGTGCTTGAATCCATAACACGTACTTGCTAATAACTACCCAGAATGCAATTGGAAGGCAGCCGTCACTGCAGCGTTTAGTACGTTAGTGCCCCACAAAACAGAACATTTTGAAAATTCATGTGGTCCTTCCAAACAGTCAGCCTCATCCAGCTGCCCAAAATGGTGGTGGTGGTGGTGGTGACAGTAGCTTCCGTTCACTGTGTGCCACCTGTGGGGCTCAGTGGACAGGGAAGGGTCTTCTCCCTCCTGTTCTCCACACCTGCTGCTCATCACTTTTTATCACTGGGGCCCCAGAACCCCAAGGTGAGGCTTACATTATCGACACCCGAGGGACGCATTACGTAAAGGTCATCTGTGCACCTCACAGTGACAGAACAGTATACATTCCCAGCTCCGTCCTGCAGGCTGAATGAGTTCTTTAGCTACAGAAGGAATTTCCTGTTTCTTGGGCTTTGGGTGCCACACGTTCCATCTCTGCGAGCTTGCCGTGTTTACCTGGTTGCAAGAACCTAGACAGCTCTGCCACTTAGCAGTGCCTGTGTTGATGGCACCATGGGCAGAAATACAGTACAAGCTGGACCGGGGAGCTGTCATTCTGCAAAATTCAGTCCAGGAGTCTCTGTGGGGGACCTGGGGGGAGCTGGGGGACCTCACTTTTTTTGCTCCCAGCTATTTCTGTGCCAGGCAGAGGGAGGGGAGAGGGTTAGGGAGGGGGGAGGAGGAAGAAGGGGAGCCAGGCTGTGGTTACAGAGGACAAGGCACAGCACACAACGCCTTTGTCTACCCAGCACAAAGTCACCTCCCTCAAGAAATCTTGGTTTCTGGGTTTCTGTTAACCACGGCTTTAACTCATTTTGCTGTCCTCTCAGTGAGCATCTGTAATCAGTCCCCATTCATCTTTTCTGTGGAGCAGTAACATCGATAATCCTGAAATCTTCCTTAAGGAATTTCCCCGAAGACTTCATTATTAGACGTGTAGTATTTTAGAACAGGTGCATTTTATAGATAATGGGAAAAATCAGTTTGCATTTCCAGAACATACTATGTCCAGGGTCCCCACAGGGAAGAAAGGCAGCCAGGAGGCGCTGGTGGAGTAAACAAATACCGTTAGAAGGGCTGACGCATTCAGAGAAGGTCGGCTGCGGGTGATGAGGAGTTGGCTGGATTTTTGAGCCTCGTTATTAGGAGGTGCATCGCCTCTTCCATCAGACTGGGAGCTTCCTACCCAAGGGGAAGGGCATGGAGTCCCGCCCACCAAGCCTGGACGTCGCGCCGGGGCAGGGCTTCTGGGGCTCCCAAGCTCAGTCCAGCTATGACACCTGTTGTCCCTCAGACAAGCGGAATGGTGGCTACTTCCAGCAGTGGCAGCTCCTGGATCGAATCATCCAGCAGATCGTCCTCCAGGACGAGCGGGGTGTGGACCCCGACCTGGCCCCGCTGGAGAACTTCAACGTGAAGAACATCGTCAACATGTGAGTAGTGGCCGGCCTCGGACTGCCCTCTGCCCGTTTGCATCCACCCGCCACTCTGGGTCTCCATGGGGACACCTCAGTGCTCTCGCCCGGAAGTCCCCAAAGGGTCTCGAGCAGCACTGGCCTGCGGTGCAACTCTTAAGCATGGAAATGCCCCCTTTGGACGCTGTGCAGTGTGGTAGCCAAATGTGGCATGTTCTTAGTGGGACCGAGGAACTGAATTGGGAATTACATTTCATTTAAATTTGAGTAGCAACGTGACAGGTGGCCAGAGAGGCTCACACAGTAAGGACAGGTAAGTATACAGGGCATATTCTCAGCTCTGCCCACTGCCTGGGGGCTGAAGGGATTTACACACTTTCATACAGTGCAATTAGTGTAGTAACCACAAGACCACTCAGTTTTATTGTCTACAAACTATACTATGTGAAGAGAAACTTTTTCAGCCAGCAGAGACTGACAGCTCTCAGGTCCGATGCAGATTTTGTTCCTCGATGGCAAGAATTTCCCTGATGACGTGAAGCTGCTGTGACCAGGAGGGCAGGGAGCAGGTGTGGGTCAGCGTTCAAGGCCTCACCTCTCTCCTCCACTGGCCGGGGCCAGCAGGCTCGAACCGGAAGGACACTCATGTACAGTGTGTGCTCGGATTGGCTTTGTTTCTCTGCTCTAGTTTCTTCCTGCCCCATCTGCCTCCCAGCTTCCTTTCTACTGACCCACCAGGTTTGGGCCTCTTTCAGAGGTATCCTGGGCCAGGAAGGGTGGAGGACGAGGTCTGAATTACTGTCAGGGTTTCTGCTCTCTGGGTGCCCCATGTGGGTACACATGGCTGTGCTCCTGGGATCTTTACAAGTTCTATGCTGGGTGCCAGCTCACGGGTGCTACTCATGGAGCTGGCTGGCCGCTGCCTGCCCTCCTGCCAGGCCCTGGCTCCCTGGTAGACCTTTACACACCCACCACATGTTGATGTCCCTGGGACGGACTCCCAATTGGTCCACCCCATTTCCGCCATGATGTTGGCATCATATCTGTGGGCAACTCTCGCAGGCCCACTCGTGCTTTCAAACCAGGAGTGTGGCCAATCCCACACAGCAGTGCTGTCCTCACCTGTCCTTCCTCACCCTCTGGATGTTCCAGGCCCTGAGTGGGACCATAATCTAACCTTCCTTCTTCCCAGAGCCAGGGAACCTGGGTTAAAACTCCAGGAAGGACCAAAGAAAGCCCTTGCTTGCACGGGGTTGAAGGATGTGGCTCCCTCCAGGGCTGGGGCTCCCTCCAAAGAAACTTCAGCACTGAGTCCTCCCCTGTCTCCATCTCCTGTCCCCTCTTTATACCCTTGATTTGGTTGAGGTTAAAAGTCACGGATCTAAACCATCACATTTACAAAAGAAATGGTCCTGCGGAATCTCACCTTGAGATTTTCCCCTTGGGACACCCTGGTGTGGGTCAGAGGTTTAACTTCTTACAGGAGTCTGACACTTTCCAACAGTTCGCCTCCCCTCAGCCCCTCCCTCTGGGTCGGTGGGTCTCTGCAGTTTCTCTGGATCTTATCCACTGGTCTCTGGAAGCCCAGGCTCTGGTGAGGCTGGTATTTCTCTCTCCCAGATGCATAGATCTGTTTTCACAAAGGGGCATAAGAGTTTGTACAACTTAGGGAAACTTGGGATTCAGTCCTTGTGCTGCCATTAATGGGGTCTCAGCCCCTTCTGGTCCCCGAGCCTCAGTAGCTTCAACTGTAGCACAAAGGGCTTAGATCAAGGTGGCCCAGGGTCCCTTCTGCTCTCATGGTTCAAGGGGACACATAATAAGAGCTGGGCAGGAGTGAGACCTGGAGAGACATCTGAGCTGTCCAAATGCGACTCTTCTGGGCACGACCGCACAGATTGGAGACCACGGTCCAACCCCAGCATGGAGCTGTCTTCCAAAAGTGTCCACCCAATGGCCAGCTGACAGCCACATTGACCTTCCCATCTTCTGTCCCCAGGCTCGTCAATGAGAATGAGGTCAAACAGTGGAGAGAGCAGGCAGAGAAATCCCGGAAAGGTGAGCAGCCCCCCCAACACGTGTGCACCCCACGCCTGCCCCCGAGTAGGGACCCAGGTCACCTTCTGCCCTCCCAGAGCACCTGGAGCTCGTGAGCCGGTTGGAGAGGAAGGAGCGGGAGTGCGAGATGAAGACTCTGGAGAAGGAAGAGATGATGCGGACCCTGAACAAGATGAAGGACAAGCTGGCCCGAGAGTCCCAGGAGCTGCGCCAGGCTCGGGGACAAGTGGCAGAGCTGGTGGCACAACTCAGTGAACTTTCAGTATGTGGACCCCACCCGGCCACTGCTTTATGTAGCTCAGCAGAGCCCTGGGCTGCAGAATGGGGTGGGGAGGGGGTGGCCTGTCCGACTGTGTGTCCCCATCGTGGGGTCCAGGGATGACAGCGACTCGGACTGTCGGATGTCTGTGTGCATCTGTGTGTGTCTGCCTGTGGCTTGGCATCTCACCGTGTGGAGAGAAGGATGGAGTGGGAGGTGGCGGATAATCAGGGCTCTTGTGTAGATGGTGGAGAAGAAGAAAACAGGAATGAGGCGGGGGCGAGCTGTTGGGGTTCACGCTGATGGCCCGTCTTTCTGATTTTGTGTCTCCTGGCAGACAGGCCCTGTATCTGCCCCGCCTCCCCCTGGAGGCCCGCTTCCCTCGTCCTCTTCTGTGACCCTGACAACCGATGACCTGCCTCCGCCCCCACCCCCTCTCCCCTTCTCCGGCTGCTGCTCCCCGCCGCCCCCGCCGCCCCTTCCGCCCGGTGGGCCCCCCACTCCCCCGGGCGCCCCGCCTTGCTTCGGCCTCAGCCCGCCCCCGCCTCAGGATCCCTTCCCCAGCAGCAACGTCCCACTCAGGAAAAAGCGGATCCCGCAGCCTTCCCACCCGCTGAAGTCTTTCAACTGGGTCAAGCTGAATGAGGTGAGTGGCCAGGATGGCACAGGGATGGTGGCACTGGTCTCCTCCCTGTGCCGTCCTGGGCGGGGTGGTGAGGGCAGTTACGGACATCTGAGCTAAGTCAGCTGCCCGGGGGACAGCATCCACACCTGGAAAGTCCCTTGGCACATGGCGGTTATGCTCCTGTGGGTGGAGCCCTCTGCAGGTGGCACTTGTGTGTGCTGGAGGTGGGCAGAGCAGCGTATGTCAGAGCCTGGGGCAAGGTGTGCCCTACACCAGCCAAGGCTGTGTGACTAACACTGCCCAACAAAAGAAGACAGGGTCAGCTAGAGTTGCAAGGAGAGGCCCGATTGAAGGACAGAGCAGATAGTTCAGGCAAAGAGCTTGGGCTGGGTTCCACGTCTGGGTGAAGACCAGGGTGTGTGTACAAGAGACTTGGAAGATGCAGCCATGTAGCAACCTCGTGTGTGTGCGTGGAGGGTCACACACATTGGCATGAGGGTCCCTCTCTCGGCTTCCTGGCATGAAGATTGACTGTCTTGAGCTGAATGTATAATACAACATAGTTCATCTATATAGCTCCCAGCAATTTGGTTTTTGGTCTTTTAACTTAGCTTTTTTTTTTTTTTAACCAAATAACACAGCAATCTGAAGTTTAACAATTAAATAAGCAAAGTTACACATCCATCTAATAACAATAAAGGGCTGTCTTCGCCGGCACACACACCTGTAGGTCAGTCGAAATACTATTCTCAGTCATGGCTGTGTTTTTGGTTAAGTTGTCCAGCCTCTCCGCATGTGTGGCGGGGCACGTTAAACTGGTACCTGTGGCTTCCAATACACCTGGCCGCGTGTGCTGGGCACAGGAGATGGGCTTAGCCCTGTGTGACTCCTTCCTCTGCCCAGCCTCTCTTGGTTAGCTTTGTGGTCTCTGCTCCAGCACCTGCAATTAAGTCCTCAAAGATCACCCTAAAAATCCTAGCCATGTGAAAGGGTTATGATTACTGTGGGGCTGTGTTACTGGGTGTCCAGGGCTGCGTGCAGCTCTCGGCCAGAGCAGTAGGAGATAATCTGAGTATTGTGCAGATAATCACCAGACCAGGCTCACGTGAGGGGCTGGTTCCTGTCTTGGACTCTCGTGAGCGTAGAGAAGCCCTGAGTCTCGGTGGATGGCTAGTACTGGAACGCCCTGTACCGAGCCTTATCCCTGGGTCTGGATGATAGTAGTTCCTGCTTGCGGGAATGGTGGCTTCGTCTCTGCAGAGAAATCCATTGCAATGGGGTTTCAGTTGGCCTGATCCACACACACACTCCAGGCACAGCTGTGCAGACCTGAGGCTCGGGGATGTGTTCAGACCCTGATATGTGGCCCTTTGGACTCACTCGTGGGAAATTCATACCTTATCTTGCAGGTGGATTTCGGTGAGCGCAAGGCTGGTAGGTAGGTGTGTAGGGGCATTGCTGAGCAGGTGGTCTGCTGTGTATGAGATACCGCCCTCTGGTGGTGGGGCATGGCAGTCAGCTTCTGCAGGGCTGTGCTGGGTAACAGAGAAGTCAGGGGATGCTGCTGCCCCGCTGGGAGAGTTTAGGATTGAGCAGCTAGGTGGTGTGGTCAGGAAACACCTAGAGACCCAGGGCAGGGGCTGCAGGGGAGCTTCTAACCTCCAGCCAAACCTGTGTAGTGTAAGCCATTCGGCTCCCTCTCTCCTGGAGGCATCTCCAAGATTGTTTCCACCTGTCTGCGTGATGGGGCGGAATCGTGGAGGATGAATACATCTCATTCACAGTCTCTGGGGCCTCTGAAAACATCTCCAGTCTGGGTTATGGCAGCTTGAGAGGCAGCTGGGAGCAGCAATTCAAAGCAAGATAGAGCCCGCGGCAACTGCACGCACAGCTGTGCCCTCTGGGCGCTGCTGCGTGGCTGACAGCCCAGTGGTGCATGGGCAGGCTCACCACTCCCAGAGCCAGAAGCCCCAGGCTGTGCAGCAAGGTCGTTTGTGAACAGAAATGATGTTATTTTTACTGTGGTTAAAAAAAAGAAAGTGTGTAGCTTCTGTCACGAAGGTTCTAAAAATGAGGAGAGGTCGTACTGTGAGGTATGCAGCGACCGCGGTGGTAGCTAATAATTCTATGACGGCTTCCTATACGGAGCTCTGAGCTTAGGATTGTCCCCAGGAGTCCCTAAGGACCCAGAGGTGGCAAGGGTGTTATTCCTCACCTGGGAATGGCGTTTTGATGGATTAGACAGTGGGGAACATTGGTAGAAATTGTAGATTGGGGCAGGAGAGGGGGAGAGGAGAACTCAGATTTGAAAACCTGTATTCCATCCCAAGGGGGTGGCGAGAGTGAGTTATTTCATTGTGTGGGCTTCTTATCTGTGAAATGGGGATAATGATAATATTGATCTCAAAAGATGGTTGTGGGGATTGCCTGGCTGAATACAGATAATTCCTTGTTTAGCGACCTATTTAATGACCATTTAGAATTAGCCCTGAGGCATCCTGTTTGGACTTGGGACCCGCTACTTGGACTTGGACCCTCCCTATTTTTGTACAGTTCTGTCTGCCTTGTTTATAGAGCCTTGCTGTCTTTGGTTGTACACTACACCTGTTCATACAGTACTCTAAGTTTTGCTGGTGGTACTGTGGCGTAAGGTACTGGAGTTTTGTGTTCTGTTTTATATGACAGCATTGCATGTAAGAGTTATGCAAATACAAGCAAAGTCACCAGGCTGGAGTTTCCTTTGACTGTGTCTTTGTTCTAAATATTGCAATGTACATACTAGATGCAATTCCTCATTTAATGAAAATTCATTTAATGACCTAGTTGCAGGACCAAAAACTCAGCTATTAAATAAGGAATGTCTGTAGCCATAAAGCCTTTGGAACAGAGACTAACACGGAGAAAATCTCAGCAATGCTACTAAATTAGTGGCTGTTAGTGGCATCACCACATGTGCCCTGAGTATTACCTTAATCCTCGTCACAGTGATGCAAGCATCCCTGAGACTCAGTTTCCTTTCATGCCACAAGGGGCATTGTCCACAGCCCATCAAGGCAGGGCTGGCGATGCCGGCAGGTGAGCTGCCTGACCCCCAAGGCCGTGAGTGCTCTGTGGGGGAAATGGCATGACGTATGTCCCCGAGAAAGATTTCCCTGGTAGGTAAGCACAGAGTCTTGGCCAGAGTAGTGAAGAAACTCAGATCGAGAATTATTAAGGTGGGCACCCAGAGCGCCGTGGTAGGAGTTAGGATGTGGTGAGCGTGGGGAAGAGGCCCCACATTCTTCTTTGGGCTGGAGCCAGCGTGCTGGGGGCGGGGCAGGAGGTGTAGGAGAAGGCGTGAGAGTTGTCTTGGAAAGGACCCGTGTTGTCTCGTGGAGGTTCGTCCTGCCCCTCCCTTTCCCTGCCCCTCTAAGAAGGACGAGGATAGGCAGCTTTGCCTCTGAGCCTGCACCTCACACCTCCTGCCCAGATTTACATGGCGGATCCGCATGCAGGGGACTCTGGGGCACGTGACACCTCCTGCTCATTCATGTCCCCATCCCATCCCGCCTCTGTCTCCCATGTCCCCATTTCCTGGGGCCCAGCCGCCTCCCCAGGCCCCTCCCTCTATCCCACATGTGCTCCTTTACACATGCATGTCCACACACACACACACACACATGCACATGCATGCGCACGCGGACACAGGCGCATGCGCTCAGAATGGTGGTTTCTGCCTCGTGAAGAATGTGTCTGTGTTGGGTTTGGCCAGTTGCCTGTATCCTTTACTGCTCTGAGCTTCCCAGCCCGGCATTCCACACGAGGGTCCCTGGCCTTCGGAAGGCCACAGGAATGTCCCCACCCCCTGACTCTGGCCTAGCCTCCCGTTTTCAGAGTTTAAGAAAATAAAAGTGAGTGAAAGGTATGCTCCCCTGTGCAAGGCGTCTGAGGGGGAGATGCAGAGGAGGTGGCGGCGTGGAGAAGGTCCCCTGGCTGCCCCTGCAGAGAAGCTCTGGAAGAGAGGAGATCCTGGGAGGGGCAGCGCTCTTAGCCCACAGTCATCTTGTCCTCTGAGCTATCAGCAGGCTGTCAGTTAGAGCTCTGAGGCGCTTGGCTCACTAACGACCTCTCCACAGACAGAAGTGCAAATGTGCTGTCTGTGGAGCATCCTCGCCGTGTGAAGCCCTGTGCCCCTCCTGGCATGAAGGATGGCGCTGCCCTCCCCATGTGACCCGCAGGAAGTTGTGCCAGCATCCTGCTGGGCTGAGCAGATCACTCCAGGGGCTGGGCCGTCCTGACCTTTGGCATTGATCCTACTTCCCGGGGATCTGGGAAAGCACGAGAAGGCTCTGGGAAAGAAAATGAGTGTCTTCAGTGCAGGAAATGCAGGGGCTTGGAGGGCCCCGAATATGTGTGGGTCCAGCCGGGGATGGTCATGGCGCAGCACCCGCAGGGTCCTTTACAGAACTGGCCTTCCTGGCCAGCGGGGAGTGTGGGGAGCATTGCTTAGCTCTTGCTTTTCTGGAAGGAGCACAGCGGGTCCCTTTTCCTCCCCGCACACCCACTGCTCAGCACCTCAGTGATTCTGGGGCGTGGTTCCGAGCGGCCCAGGTGAAAAGGGAGAGAAGGAAGCTGCCTCGGCCTCTCTCCTAGAGCGGAGTATTGCAGACAGGCAGAGGTTTGGAGCAGGGGAATCCAGCTTCTTTCTGGAGGTCTAAAAGCCTGGCCATTGTCGTACATGCTGTCAGGGCACAGCTGAGGTTAAGAGAGCACAGGGCATCTCTGTAAAAAAGGAACTGACTCAACTGTGGGTTTTCTGTGTACCCGGAATTGCAGGAGCGGGTCCCCGGTACCGTATGGAATGAGATTGATGACACGCAGGTATTCCGGATTCTGGACCTAGAGGATTTTGAAAAAATGTTTTCAGCCTATCAGAGGCATCAGGTAAGACCTGGCCCCCTCTGGTGCTTGGCTCTTGACTTCCACACACCAAACCCCTTGAGCTCGAACCTCAGCTCTTTCCTTCCTCCCCCGGTCGTGTCCCGTGCCCCCCCCCCTTCCCTTCTCTGCACAGAAACTGAACAGTTCCGTTCTCTGTGGGGCGCCACACCCCGCGGAGCCCTGCAGTGCAGTCTCACTGTGCATTACAGTTTATGTTCCCCTAGCCACTGATGAAATTGTGCTCCGTCCACATCTCTCTCATGTCCCAGAGCACTGGAGGTGGCCTCACAAGGCCCGGCCCCACTGTCCCCTGCTGCCTTTGGCCTTAGAGATGACACCCGGGAGCATTATGACTCTTCAATCCATGTCTTCCGCCCTTCTCCCCTCTCCCACCCCCACTGGCCTGTCGAGCAGAGGTGCTCATGGCATAAGGAGATTGGGGGTCACTGCTCCTTGTCAGTCAGTGGGTGAGGCTGGGGCAGGGCCCTGAGGGGCCAGGGAGGCCTCAGTCTACCTCGCAGGCACTATGTACAGGTGCCTGGTCCATGAGTCTGTCCCTGCAGTGCCAGTGCGGGTTGGGGCTTGGGCTGGTGGCAGAAAGCAGGACATTCCTTTGGCATGGCTCTCAAACTGTGCCAAGGACCTACGCTGAGTCTCGGGGCTTTGCTTCACATTCTGATAGGATTCTAGGGTGGGTTTGAGCCCAGGAACCTGAGACTAACTCACATATCCCCAGCCTGGGCTCCTGCCCAGGACTCCAGGGTCAGTGGTGAGCCCCAGGAGGGATGCCCTGCCCCCGTTTTCCCAAGTCCAGACCTATGGATGACCCTTTCCCAAGGACAGTCGGGGCCAAGGAACCCACGGGACTACATCTCCAGCCCAAACAGATTTCAGTGTGGGTGTTGGAGGTCTCTGATTCTCTGCTCCTAATTCCAGGAGGCAGTGTAACCCTCGCCTGTGCTGGGGCTGGTGTGGCCGCCCCAGCCCCCATGGAGGCTCTGGAGCTGGCAGACTTTTGTAGTCTTGTGCTTCTCGGAGCCAGAGCCTGGGGCTTGGGGACAGGGGAACAGGCGCAGGGCTGGCTCCAGCATGGTGGTCACTTGTCTCCCTGTAGTTCAAGTCTCCCTCCAGGCTATATTTCTGGCCTGTCTTATCCAGTCCACAGGGCAGGGATGGGGGAAGTTGGGAAAGAATGGGAGGGAGGGTTTAGGCCAGGCCAGGCCAGGCCAGGCCAGGGCTCTCTGCCAGCTTGCTGAGCAAAGAGCCAAGATCAAAAGACCCCTGCCGGTCCTTGCTGGGCCCACTCTGCAGGGCATGAAGTCTGCCCTGTTTTGGGGACTGAAGCCACAGCAGCAGAGCAGGGGAGACCCCAGGGTGGCATTCTGCTGGTCACCTCCTCATCCCATCCTGGGGCTCTGGACTAGAGGTCCTGGGAACCACAGCCTTAGCCCCGTGCCCGAAGCAGGTTCTGAGCTGATGTAACTCCCTTGTCCTCCGGAAGGGAGGACACAGAGCAGGCTGGCTACTCAGCTCCCAAAATGTCGCAGGACAGAGGAGGGTGAGGCACAAACTCGGGACGCCTGCTTTTCCTGTCCTCGAGAGCAGGCCTCTCCTCCTCCCTTCTGTCTCTTCAGACCGGGTCTCAGCAGAGGGGAGGAAGGACAGGCAGGCAGGGAGTGGGGTGCGGACACTGAGGTCCGTTGGGGTGCCTCAGGTTCAGGTACACAGGAAGAACTGGCTGCCCTCTGCTTGTTTGGCTTCTCTGTGAGCACATTACGGCTTTGGGGTTCCCGTCTCCAAGCATGGGGTTCCACGGGGTCAAGATGCATGGAGTGGATGCTGAGGATCCCCAAGTCCGTCCCGCTGTTCCCAGTCCCTGAGCCTTTGACTAACGTTGTGCATGTTTGATTCTCTGTCGGCTGTGGCTGCTGCCTGCCTAGGAGCTGATAACTAACCCTCCCCAGCAGGTGAGTCACTCCGGGCTCTGAAACTTCCAACTCTCAGCCGGGGCCCCACAGAGAGGGCCTGTCCATGTCACCTCCTGCCTTCTGGCTCATCCTGCCCATAGGGCAGGATAGAGTGGCAGAAGCTTCTAGAGCTCTGATCTTACCCACCAGGCTAAGGCATGGCATTCTGTAAGGCTGCTCAGGTTAGGCACTGCACAATTCAGGAAGATGGTGATGCGGGTGGTGGGCTAGAGTTGTGCAGTGTGGAGCATGGGCTTGGCAGACGTGCCTCGAGGGATGGCACTGTGCTTCCCACCCCCTGCCTCCATCACCAGGGCCCCAAGAGAAAGGGGGGTATAATCATGGTGTTCCTGAGAATCTGTCAGCTGTACCCCAGAGAGGGGAACTCTGGGTGTAATTCTGCCTCGATTTCCCCTTTTGACCCTGTGGATGCTCTCTACCTCGGGCACACGGTACTTGAAGTCCCCGGGCATGAGGAACTGTGACCTTACAGGATTTGGACCAATGTCTCATCCTGAGCCTGGGAGGCCCCGGGCGGAGGCAGTGAGAGTCCATCCTGTGGGGACATGGTGGGCCATGTGGCCCTGCAGCTGCCACAGGGTCAGTCACACCTTCTGCATCCACCAGCTGCTTCCCGGGGGCTGACAGTCTGACCTCTAACCCTGGGCTCTGCATGCAGACCCTGTGCATCTCCAGCCCCTGATAAAGCCCCAGGTCCTACCCGTGAGAGTCAGTTGTTAATACCCTCCTCTCCTCTTTTGTCCCTTGCTTTCTGTCACACTCCCTGATCAAGAGCATACCCTAGATTGGCAGAGGGGACGTTCCTGTGGGTGGGAAAATGGAGGACTGGGGGTCCCCACCCCCCATGCCTCTTTGTGGCTCCTTGTTTGCAGAAAGAGCTGGGCTCCACCGAGGACATCTACCTGGCCTCCCGCAAGGTCAAAGAGCTGTCGGTCATCGATGGCCGAAGGGCCCAGAACTGCATTATCCTTCTCTCCAAGTACGTGCACACCCTGGGACTCTGCCCTGGGGAGGTCCTGATGGGAGAGAGCGGTCTCCCCAGGGAGCAGAGCCCCAAAACCCAGCTAGGGCTTGGGCAAGAGGTGTTGAGCTGAGTACCTGGGGTGAGAGAGCGGTGACAGCTGGCAAGTGGGGTGATGCCAGCCTCTGCCCCCTCCCCCACTTCTGCTGTGACTTGGGAAAGGGCAAACACAGATCTAGAGCCCCGTCCTGGGAACCCTCGTGGAGCCACAGTCTGGCACTCTGCGCAGGAAGCTGCCCCAGTCACAAGGCCCCGGGCAGCCTGGTCAGCATCTGGCAGCAGAGCTGCCCTAAGCCCGTGGAGGGCCCAGCTCAGCTTAGGCTGTGGAGCACTATGATCTCAACCCCTAAGCATTTCCCGCGGCTGCAGAACAAACAGGGCAGTATCTGTGCTAACAGCGAGGCTTCTGTGCAGGGCCTCCCCAGAGGCAGGTCAGGGGCCACTGCCTCCCGTGCTATTCTTGGTGCTGCCCTGAGCCACTCTGGAACATTTTCCCCGCTACCTGCACTCCCCCGAGTCGGGTCCTTAGTTTCTCCCATTTGATGGTGGGGGCCGTGCTGACATGCATGCCACTGGCAGAGGGGCCGCAAGGGCTGCTGGGGTGTAGGCGGGTCATCTTCCTAGACAGCAGGCCCGCTCAGAGAACCGCTGTGTGGGAGCGAGGCACTGAGTGCCCTGCTCTGTCCTGAAAAGGAGGGACAGGAAATGGTCCCCTCAGGGGCCTGCTGGAGTCTGTCCTCCCTTCAGATGCTGTAGATGTTTTAGGCGTGAGGAGAAACAGGTCAGGGACCCTTGCCCTGTGCCTTCAGTCTCCACTGAAGATGTCCCCTTCCCCACCAAGTGCCCCCCGCCCCCCAGCATCTCTGAGGAAGCCTGGAGCTCAAGTCTTGACTCAGACCCTAAAATGCTCACTATTGCATAGGCGGAGTGAATCTCATGAGGTCGACTCAGAAGGTTTTGCAGATGACAGGGCACCACTAACGTACTCCCTAGTCCACGTTAGGGAGAGAGCAGAGGATGTGGCCAGGTGGCCTGGGGAGGAAGGTGTGGAGGGTGCCCGAGCCCAGGAGCTCAGGGGCAGGCTTTGCCTCAGGTTGAAGCTTTCTAACGAGGAGATCCGGCAGGCCATCCTGAAGATGGACGAACAGGAGGACCTCGCTAAGGACATGCTGGAGCAGGTGAGGGCCGGGTGGGCGGGAAGGGAACAGATGCACCCCTTCCCCAGATCCCCCAGAGAGTCTGCGACTCCTGGCTCCAGGAGAAATCAAGCTGGGGGAGTCGGGGTGCTGGTTCCCTGCTTGAGCTTTTCTGGGAAAAGGCTGGCAAGCTGCCAGGGACCTCTGAGAAGGCCAGACGGAGATGTGAGGTGAAGTCTTTCACAGGTCACAAGCCAAAGTTGGGGCGGCAATAAACACTTTCTCTCCAAATCTCATCTACCTCAGTCTGTTGCATCCTTTAAGAAAAACCCAGAAAACATTGCGCAAAAGTAACATCAATCAAAAGAAAAGAACTACTGTCTGTCACCAGGCAGGTCTGTATCACTAGAGTGAGGAGATAGGCCAAGCCTTAGAAGATGCTCACACACACACTCACACATTCAGTCACATAACGTATTTCATCTTCGTGAGAAAGAACTCCACAAATCAACCAGAAAATGACAGAGCGACTTAAAAATGAGCAAAAGACTCGAACAGGTGCTTCATGAAGGAGGATGTCCGAATGGCCAGTAAGCACACATAAGGAGCTCAATCCTTTTAGCCATCAAAGAAATGTCACCGGCCACAGTGAGAAACCTACTCAGGTAGCAGAAGATTGAAATTTAACGAACTGACAGTGCCCCATGCTGGCAGGGATGTGAACTGACTGGGACCCTCACCGGCACAAATCTCGTGGAAAACTGTTTGACAGCATGTTAGGGCTTGCCATGCACCCCACCCCATTGCTCAGTAACTTTGTACTTAGGCGTGTACTCGAGAGAAACCAGTGTTAACAGTGGCTAAGAGACGTGTGCAAGAATATTCACAGCCACTTTATAAAGCCCCCCAGGGGTGAGCAGGCCAGCTGTCCAAAGTCATCTGTGGTGTCTACCATAGACGGAAACAAACTCCCGCACCCAGCATGGAGGACTCTGAGGCATTAGGTTGCAGGAGAGAAGCCAGATGCCCAAGAGGGCATACAATGTCACCACTCATTTTCCTTTGCTGTCCTGTAATACGTGAGCTGGGCTGAGGCTGGAAAGCCCAGGAGTTTGGCCTCCGTCTCTACTTGGCATCTGGTAACTTAGAACAAGCACCTAGCCTGGGTCTCTTATGGAACACGATGGGGACCCATGTCCATGGCTTCCACATCATCCTAATTATCTCCCGTTGGGGATTACCATTACCATTATCTCCCTTGGGGGTTACATTTCCAACCTGTGAACTCAGAGGGGGCCCCATTCTTGCCGTAGTACCTGGCCTGAGTGCATTGAGCTGAAGTTTGAGAACAGACAAATCTACAGCGCTGGAATTCAGTTGAGGCTATGTTGGGGTGGGGGGCGGCTTTCTGAAGCGAAGCTAAAGAGCTTTTTAAGAGGAGAGGAATATTTTGCATCTTAATCTGGTGTTTTAGATCTGGTGTTTCGGGGGTAGAGAGTTTTGACAAAACTGGCCGAGGTGCCCATTTAAAATGGGCCTGTGTTTACGTAGAGTGTATCTCCATGAAGTTTGCTGAAAAAGAAACGTCACTGATCCGTGTACTTGGGAACAGTGGACTTCCTGTGAGATACGGCTGAGTTTCAGGAGGGGAGGAAGCTCGGGAAGTCAAGGGCTGGGCTCCTGTGGTCCCCTCCTCTCGCTGTGCATCCCAAGCGCCTCACACCCCACCCCCTGGGTCGGCTGCGCACCTCTTTCTTGTCTGACCCCCCCCCCCCACTCTGCAGCTCCTGAAGTTCATCCCTGAGAAGAGCGACATCGACCTCCTCGAGGAGCACAAGCACGAGATTGAGCGGATGGCGCGAGCTGACCGCTTCCTCTATGAGATGAGCAGGTCAGGGCAGCGGATGTGGCCAGCAGGGTTAGGGGCGGGGCAGATGGCCCTGGCCGGGAGGGAGCCCGAGGTGACGCACCTCACCCTACCCTACCCCCAGGATCGACCACTATCAGCAGCGCCTGCAGGCCCTGTTCTTCAAGAAGAAGTTCCAGGAGCGGCTGGCGGAGGCCAAGCCCAAAGTGGAAGGTAGGGCTGCCTGCTGGGGCCTGGTTTCCACTGGCTCGTGTGCCAGCGCTGTGGCACAGCCTCTGCCTTAGCGTTGGGACCTGCAGGGAGCGGCGCCGTTGGCCTCTGTCCCTGGGGGGGGGGGGCGCAACCACGCACAGGTGCCCGCCGTGCCTGGCACGCATGCCTCGGTCTCTAACCAAGGGGCTCTAAGCGCATCATAGGAGACGTCTCCGGATATCGTCTTAAGTGTGAGCCCCTCGGGACCTGGGAAACGGTGTGAAGTCATCTGTGGAGGTGCCCGATTTTCTGAGCCGGGGAAACCTCTCCAACGCAGGCTGTTTCCGAATGGGAAATGCACAGTTTCTGAGGCCCGCGTGCCCCGGTGTGAGACACCTTATGTGCATGGTCGCATTTGGTCCCCACAGGACGCCCGGGGCGGCGCTGTCGTCACCCTCTGTGGACCTCCTTTCTCCGTGTCTAACAGGGCTGTGGAAGTTACCATGTTACTGGGGGTGGCAGAGCCGGGGCAGGAATCCAGGTGTGGCGCAGTGGGCATCCCCTGTGGGGTTGTGGGAAGAGGCCGGAGAGCACGATGGTGGACAGAAGGGGATGGGGCTGGTGTGCTCCTTTGGGGTGAGGGCGGGACCACAAAACAGAAGAAGCCAGGTCCAGATTCTGACAGTATGGGTGGGGGGTGGGGGGGTTGGGGGGGGTGGGGAGTGGGGGGAGCAGCGCATGGCGCCCCCTGCTGGACACAAGAGGCAATTATCCAATCAGTCAATCCACTGCCCACGAGCTGAGTGTCCATATGAGAGGCCACTCCTGGGGTCCAGCCGGGCTGCTTTGGGGAGCGTGGAACCTGCGGAGCGGAAGGCTAACATTTTTGGTAATCTGAGCCCCACTCCTTCCTGCCTGTCTGTCTGTCTGTCTGTCTCTCTCTCTCTCTCACACACACACACCACACACATGCGCACACGGGTTCAGGGCTATGGATTTCAGTCTGAGGGAGAAGAGAAAAGAGCAGGAGCTCCTGTCATCACCCAGGTCTGGCTGCTTCTCTTTGTCGGGATGATGGGGGGGATCCTTATCTTCATCTCCACTTCTTCTGCTGCAGGCTGATCTTGGGGTGGGAAGCACAGATAAGGCGCTCAGCCCGAGGTGGATGTGCTCAGCTCCCTCTCGGGTCAGCAGAGCAAATGTGCAGAACCCACTGAGAGCTAAGCATGCAGAGTAGTCTGACCATTAGGGAGACTTAGTCCCAGGCTATTTCCTGCTCCCAGAAGCTTCCTGCTAAACTCGAAGAGTTAGCCAGGAGATGCTGTCTCAAATCTCCTTTTATTTAGTCTTTTTGAGACGGGGTTTCACTATGCAGTTCAGGTTGGCCTTGAGTTCACTTTGTAGCCCAGGCTGGTCTCGAACTCACAACAGTCCTCCCATCTCAGCCTCCCGAGTGCTGGGATTACAGGCGTGCACTGCCTTGCCTTGGCTAAAGTCTCCTTTTTAACATCAGGCCGTACAGAATAAGATGTGTTGATGAGAACAAAATTGCTAGGGAAGGTTGCTGTTTCCTAGCTGCCCTCTAGAAGATTTGCTTGCCTAGAGCAATGGCCACTGTCCCCAGATAGCCCAAGAGTGAGGCAGGGAAGAGAGCTGCATTTGTCTGAGGTAGGACTGAACCATGTCCTGAATATTGTCATTTTTAAAACATATTACAGTAGAAGATACACTGGCACGAATCTCCCTCAAGAAAATTTCTCCTGCTTCAGGCACATTGATTCCATCTTTCTCGCCACGTTCTGAAGCAGTTCGGGAGTCTCCTTCAAGGAGGTCTTTAGTTCTGCTGCTGTAGCTGCCACTGAGTCCTGAAATGACTCAAAGCATTTATCTTTCATAATCATTCTGGCTTTGGGGAAGAGCCAAAGTGCCTGGTGCCGGAGCTGGTGGATCAGGTGGAGGGAGACACTGTCCTGTTTTTACAAGCCTGCTTTTCCTGGCAGCACCATTTACTGTTCCTTTTTTAAAATAATCACAGCTTATAAAAACACTCACAAAAGAGGGCTTGCAGAACTGCTTCAGAAAGAGGCCAAGAATGACGGGATGAGTGTTCACAGTGAGAGGGATTGGGGAGGAATTTATGGTGACGTCTTTTACCCCAATAAATTGCTTTACACAGTTTAAACGCTCACAGTATATTTTGATCATACCAGGTATAGAATTGGATCAGTGTCGTCAGCTGAGTTGGAGCGCAGGAAACTGTGTAGGAGTCAGATTCCTATTCCTCCTCCTCCTCATGGAGGACACCGCTGAAAGGAGCTAAATTTAACCTGTCCTCCCAGGTCCCGGGCTGTTGACACCACTCCCCCTGCCCCCCAGCAGGGATGGGGCTCTGGATCAATTGCCAAAAGCCAATGCTCAATAGAGATTTACCGATTTTTCTGTAAATACGCTCAGGGTTGTACTCATGAATAGATTCTGCTTATGAATGCGTTCACTGCCTTCTATGCCAAATTTACTACTTCCTATTATGACTGCGTTCACGGAATACAGCCAAGATGAGTATGGTTGCAAAAGTAATATTCTTATGAATATATTCATGGCGGCATAATTTTTGTGAATGGATATAAAATGTCCTGGTTGCAAACGGAAGTTTTCCCGTTTATGTGGATTCCCTTTTGAATTCCTGTCATTTTCTGTTTTGCCAACATTTTAGCATTTTTAGGAGGCTTCCTTTGTGAATTTTTCAAATAGTAATTCAGCTTTAGAAAAGCCATCCCAGGTTATATAAATTGCTGGAAACTTTTATAAGTGATCTTTTGCCAAATAAACTTTTTTATTGCAATGCTCTGTGCATGCACAGAAGTACAGAAACCTAAGACTTGATGAAACCCTGTTACGACTGACACTCAGGTGAAGACGTGGATGTTCCCACCTCCGGGGCCCTCTTCCTGTCTTCTCCCAAACATTCATCTCCATCCCTCTAAGGAGAGGAGCCATGTTGACTTCTAGATTACTTTGCCTTGAACTTTATATACATGTGATAATGTTATGAATAATTTTATGCAGGCTTCTTTTGCTTGATATTATGGTTGTGAGTTACTCTCCAGTGAAGAATCTATTTTCAGTGCTTCACTTTACTCCATTCTATTTATATTTTTTTAAAAAGCTAGGAATAGCTCAACTGTTCACAAGCGTAATGTTGCTTTTAGAGTCATGAGCAAGTGTTCAACTTCAATGCAACAGACAAAACTTACAGCTTCTCCTGTAAGTTATTTTTAACTGCTTCTGATGTTTTCTACAGACTTTAGTTGAGTGGGTTTCTTTTTATCTTCTGTACTGGTCAGGATTCTGTTGCTAAAGCTCAAATGCCTGTGAAAAACAACTTACGGGAGCAAATACTTATTTTGGCCCATGGTTTCAGAGTGTTCAGTCCACGGTCAGCCAATTCCAGTGTGGAAACAGCACGGTGGACGGGCACAGTGGAGGGAAGCTGCCTGTCACATGGCAGCCAGGAAGCAGACAGGAGAAGAGCCAGAGGAAAGGGGGGTATATATCATCTTCAAAGACCCAGGAACCCACTTTCTTCAGCTGGGCCCCATATCTTTAATAGCACATTCAGCCACAAGCTCATCAGTGGATTCACCGTTGGGAATCAACCCTTAATACATGAGTCTTGGGGGGTATTTCATATTTAAACTATAACATCGTTATAAACAGCAATAGGAATTCCTATTTGGCTCTAGCCAGTCCTTACTTTTAATATCAAAAAAACATTTTCCATAACTAGCAATCAAAATCTCAGGGTAGGAATTTGAATTCACTCTTGCACATTAACTAGAGCACACACATCAGAGTGGACTGCTGGTTTGTATTTCTGGTAATGAATCATTTAAGCCTTAGGGGAAATGGTTAAAATGCCTAAGGTTTGGGAAAATTTTAAAACTAGAACTATATTTTTCAATTATAGTTTTAACTTTTAAAGTGTTTAAATTTTTAATGACGTCTGAGTGCTGAGTTATACATCATCAAATCGAAGACCACTAAATCACAGTGTTACTTTATCGATCAAAGAAAACCTATGAATAGTGTCATCAATAACATAAGTTTGGGGGAGCTTTCTTTCCCCCAAACCAATAAAATACAAAATCTCAACATCCTACCTAGGATGCAGAAAACAAATGTTTTAAAAGTGCTGAGTTTAAAGTCAAAGCGTCCTATCGAAGGACATATTGAGAGCAGGACCCTAACCGTGTATCAGCTTCCTGAGAGTGGATTTGAAAATGTCTCATTGCATTTAAAGACTGAGAAAGGGCCGTTGGTGACCTGGCCCTCGATGATGCTGTATCTGCTTCCCCAGAGGCAGGAACAAGTGGGAGGGCTCCCAGAACCTTCGTAGGGTTTCTGTGCCTCCCTGAGACTCAAGGACACTTGCTGGTCCTGAGCCAGTCTGCACAGTGTCCCAACCTTCCCCTGTCCAGCCATCCTGCTGGCCTCCCGGGAACTGACACACAGCAAGCGTCTGAAGCAGATGCTGGAAGTCGTCCTGGCCATCGGCAACTTCATGAACAAGGGCCAGCGCGGAGGCGCCTCCGGCTTCCGGGTGGCCAGCCTCAACAAGATCGCAGACACCAAGTCCAGCATTGACAGGTGGGGATGCCCCTGCTTCCTCAGCACCTCCGTTTCCCTCCTGGACTCCCCGCCCATTTCCCCTTCACCCCCCTCAGCTTCCTCCTGACCCCATGCCGGTTTCCCTGGCCTGATTCATCCACAGAAACATCTCTCTGCTCCATTACCTGATCATGATCCTGGAGAAACACTTCCCTGACATCCTGAACCTGCCTTCCGAGCTGCAGCATCTCCCGGATGCCGCCAAAGTCAAGTGAGGGTCCCTCCGCTCCGCCCCTTCCAAGGCTTCCTTCTCCCCACCTTCCAGGACCTAATAGGGATGGGCAGTGCTTTGGGCTCTCCTTTTGAAAAGCTAAACAAAAACACTGCGCTGTTAAATCCTTGTTTCAAAGAGAATTCCAGAAAACACTAGTTGAGGAGCAGGGAATTGAACGAGGTATGGGAAGGCAGCCAGTAGCAGGAACCATAGTAAGCCCATTGCTACTGTAGGCTTCACCCCACTAGGGAATTCTGGAAGACAGCATAGGACACTCAGCCTGTCACCCACCTGATGGATGAGGGCATCGGGCGGTCCTACAGACTTCCACACCAGTCAATGGCTGGAGGAACTCTGCCGTAACTCTCTGGTCGTGGGTACAAAGACCAGACATTATCCCTGACCATTATCTCATGAATTTGGGGACTTAGATTTCCAATATGAGTGCTCACCTAGCTGGAGAGTCAGATGCATGCCCTTCACCAACAGCAGCCTCTGTAGCACTCAGACCTGGACATAGGGGTGAGCAGAAGCCAGGTTCAACAGCACCGCAATGCGGGAAAGGCCACTCCCAGGTATCCATCCGTGTCTCAGTCTGTTGTCTGTTGCTGTAACAGAATCACTGAGACTAATGAATGAAAGCTGAGAGTCTGAGCTGGGCGTGGTGCTGCACACCTGGATGCCAGCCCTCTGGGAGGCTAAGCAGACAGATGATAAGTTCCAGTCCCACCTGCGCGATTTAGTGACTTGGCCAGACCTTGTCTGAGTAAAAAGTTTAAAAAGATCTGGTGATGTTGCTCAGTGCAAAGGCTCTAGGGGTTCAAACCCCATTATGAAACAAAACACAAAAATCTCAGAGTATGGCTTGTGATCCTGGAGCCTGCGGAAGAGCAGGGTGCTAAGGTCAGCCTGGCCCCTGGAGCATAAATAACCACAGCTCTGACCGCCTCCCTCAGCAAGACAGGGCAAGCATGCTAGCTGGGCTGCGGTGTCCTCAGGCCCCAAGTGCCACCTTGGGACAGCACTCTAAGGACCTTATGTAACCCTGATCCCACTGGCCCCACCCCATAGGCCATTATCATACAAACTGGGGGGACTGAAGCTTCCAATAGGAACTTCTGGGGGTGCATTCAAAACACAGCCCCCTGCTGGGAGCTGAGCAGCACCACCTGGAGGTAACAGTTAGATCTAAGTCAGGTGTTAGAGACCTTCTGCTGTGGGTCAGAACTTTCATCCCCATCACTGTACAGAAGGCCGATGGTTTGAACAGAAGTGAGGTGCCAGGGCCACAAATCAGTCCGCTGCCCCCAGGCCTGTGCTTCGCCCGCCCCCTCCCTGCATCCGCTCTGGCTCCTGGCACCACACTGATTTCCTTCCTACCTTCCGTCCCGTCTCTCCCCCAACAGCCTGGCAGAGCTGGAGAAGGAGGTGAACAACCTCAAGAAGGGGCTGAGAGCTGTCGAGCAGGTGAGTGTGATGTCAGCCTGCCCGGGGTTGGGGGTGCTGTTGGAGGTGTTGCTTCTGCCACCAGCCTCTGGCCCCCGAGACGTTTCTGTGATCCAGTGCTCTCGGTGGGGCTGCGGGAACAATGGGCACAGTGGAGCATCCCTCAGGAAAGGGCGATTGGATGTGAGCTTTAAAGAGGGGCACCTATTTGACACTGTTTCTGTGTCACCAAAAAAATACGGCGTCCACATAGCAGCAAGGTGGCATAAACATGAATTTGGTCTAGGTCTGCCTCAGTTTCTCTACTAGAGGCCTCCTGTCTCTAGGGAAGGCCCGTGCTGACTTTGACCATTCCTGCTGCTATAACAAAATGCCATGAACTGAATGGCAGGGATGCAAGAAAAAGATTTTTATTTTTGACAATGCTGGAGCCTGGGAAGGCCAACATCAAGGTTCCAGCATATTCAGTGTCTGGTGAGGGCTTATTCCTCAGAGACGGAGCCTTCACACTGTGGCCTCATGGTAGAAGGGGCAAAGCCCCTCGGTCTCTTTTATGATAATCACATGCTCAGGGCACCTTGTGAAAGACCGCGCCTCTGGATGTTTCCACCTTATAGGGGAGCTTTGGTGGGAACCATACTTCAGGCTCTAGTACCAGGGCTCTGGTCCCTGTCCTTCCTGCTCAGATGGCCTCTCAGTGACCACCACCAATGTCCCAGACATCTTTCTCCTTGTGGCCTTCAAAACTAGGGACAAGAATCTGTCCCCATCTTCACAGTAAGGGTTGGAGGGAAAGGGGACCCAGAGGCCAAGCTTAGGTGTATGTAACAAACGACATTCTTTTGCCACCACGAGGATGGGGGTGGGTGCGAGTTCCAAATGTCCCACTCTGTAGTCCTTTGAAATACTACTATTCAGGGCGTGGTCCAGCGACATCTGAACCAGCTGGAGTCTAGCATGTGGAGTAGCAGTATCCTTCTGGTCACCTGTGGGTCTTGTTCAAGTGCAGAATCTGCTCTGTTGGTCTGGGGCAGGGCTGCATTTCCTGAGATTTCCTGGGACATGCTGCTGGCTCCCACCATGCTTGGGTACCAAGGCATTGCAGGATGAAAGCTGGCAGTGCTGGTGGCCGGGGCAGACACCGGCGGGTAGATGGTCCTTGTCACCTTTAGCAGTGTAGATGTGGGGTGACCCCCGAGTTCCTGCCTCTCAGCCCACATCCATCTAAACGGCCTTTACCTCCTCCTGCCCAGGAGCTGGACTATCAGAGACACCAGGTGCGGGAGCCCAATGACAAGTTTGTCCCCGTCATGAGTGACTTCATCACGGTGTCCAGCTTCAGCTTCTCCGAGCTGGAAGACCAGCTCAATGAGGCCAGGGATAAGGTAAGGGTGTCCCCCGCCTCAGCCTTAACCAGCACGGCACCTTCATTCTGGCTCCCAAACAGCCTCGCAGGGACAGCCACAGGGCCCTGGAGAAACGTGGCCCTGCTCCTACCAAACAGGTAGGGCCACCACTTCAATGTCTGGATGACTGTCTCACCACTTAATTTTTGGATCTGCTAAATGCCTACAGTCCCATTCCACAGATGGGGACACAGAGGCAGGTGAAGTGATGTGATCAAGAGGCAGTGGGTAGCAATTGAGACCCTGGAGCCCAGCTTTGCCTCGAGCTTCTGCTTTCACTAACCTGGACACGGAACAACAGGGGGACTTTTTCAAATGTGGCTTCTTATTCAGGAGGCCTGGGATGGAGGGCGAGGGCGTGGAGATTGGGCATTTCCACCAGGCTCCCAGCAGGCACTGTGTGTCCCCACCCCAGTCCACCCTAAGGGTCAGCCTCGACCCTGTCCTTACCCGCAGTCTCTATCCCAGGGGCTTTGTCACCCCACGCATGCCAGGAGGTCCCAGCTCAGGACCTGCCTGTGACTCTGCCAACCTGTCCCTCCCTCCTGCAGTTCGCCAAGGCCCTGATGCACTTTGGGGAGCAGGAGAGCAACATGCAGCCCGAGGGGTTCTTCGGCATCTTCGACACCTTCCTGCAGGCCTTCTCGGAGGCCCGGCAGGACCTGGAGGCCATGAGGAAGAGGAAGGAGGAGGAAGAGCGGCGGGCGCGCATGGAAGCCATGGTGAGGGGCCGGGCTGGGGCCGGGATAAGGCCTGGGGTGCACTGGGGGGACCCATGGGGAGTGGGGGCTGGTGCCCCGGGAAGGGGCATGGTGCCCACCCAAGGCTCAGCCCCTGCCTTCCCACGCCCAGCTGAAGGAGCAGCGGGAGCGGGAGCGGTGGCAGCGGCAGCGCAAGGTCCTGGCCGTTGGCTCGCTGGAGCTGGAGGAGGGCGGCGAGTTCGACGACCTGGTGTCGGCCCTGCGCTCCGGGGAGGTGTTCGACAAGGACTTGTCCAAGCTCAAGCGCGGCCGCAAGCGCTCAGGGAACCAGGCCCCGGAGGTCGCCCGCGAGCGGGCAATGAACCGGCTGAACCACTGACCTGGGGACTGGCCGTGCCGGAAGCCTGGGACGGCCGGGGCCATGTGGGCTGAGTGGAGCAGGTGACGAGATTTCGACACGGTGCTGGGTGTCAAGGCCAGGGCTGGGTCCTGGGGCCGGGACTGTGTGCTGGACCAAGTGTCTCCCTAAGCAAGATTCTTTCTGGGCCCCGGCCCCCCAGGGGTCATTTGTGGACAGCTCTGGCCAGGAACCCCAGGCTGTGGGTGGCTGTCCTCCCCCACCCCGGGAATCCTGGCTCCCAGCTCTGATCCAGGGGCCAACTTTCCTGGGAACTCGGGCAAGGCCTCCGGAGTTAAGAGCTGCTAGCTCAGCTCTGGCCTGGTCCGGAAAAACCACCACGGAGCGACAGCGAGGCAGGGCCCCAGCTGTGAGGACGGAGCAGCAGTGCCCCACAGTGTAGGCCCTTTGGTCGCTCCCCTTCCTCCCTGCGCTCCGCTAACCCACAGTCCGGAAATTCACCCTTGGCCTGCAGGGTTAAAACCCACTCCTGGGTACTGGCCAAATCTGCTAAAGGAGGGGTCCGGGAGAGCTCACCGTCAACACGGCTCACGCTGCAGGCACAGGGCCTGGGGGTCCTGCCCCACAGCACTGCCAATTGTCAGTGACACAGTGACCTCACGTGTGGCCCATGGTGCCTGACCAGAGGGTGACACTTGAATGCCCACCTCCTGCACAAGCTCCCACTTGGGAGCATCACTTAAACCACTGCCTTTCGCTAACACCACAGGGCAAAAGCTGCCCTGGCTGCCCATCCTGCAGGAGGCCACTTGGAACTGCATGTCCCCGGCCCTGGGACGTTGAGTTTTGAGAGCCAGAACTGCCCTGTGCCTTTACACGGCACCCTCTAGATTGGGGGTCGTGGGTTGCTGGGGACATGCAGATGGAGGAAAGCTGGCTTCATGGGGGGTATCTGGTCTCTGGTGCTCTATTTGGTTCTTCCCCAAATTCCAAGGGGCTTACTGGTCCTCCCATCCACTCCTTCCTTTTGGTCCATCTTGAGCTGTGCTGGCAGGTAGATGGGATGGCTGTATTTAGGCTCATTTTCTAGATGGAGGGGGTGAGGTCCACTCCATCATGGCTTATTTTTCGCACAACCTCCACTCCCGAGTCCAGCCCAGCCCGGCCCTTTTGCCCTGCTCCTCTTCCCCAGGGTCTCTGCCAGGGTCCGGATTGCTGGCTGGGCTCATTCTTCTGCTGCCTGTCTTTGCTCCTGGGGGGAGGGGGCCCAGAGCCACAAGTGAGGTCATTGAGCCCAGCAAGTGTGTTGGTCTGAGCGGGCGGGCAGGTGCGTGCAGGTGGGCGGGATCTGAGCAAGTGCAAGCCGGGCCGTCACAGGGCCCAGGTGAGGGTGAGCTGGAGGCTTCTAGGAGGAGCAGCTGCAGAGAGTTTAGTTAGGCCCGTGTGGGCCCCGTGAGCGCCCTGCAAGCAGCAGGCTATGGGATGGTGGCGACCCCAGGTGCTCTCCCCAACTGGCCTGAGTCTTCAGATCACGTGAAAGGGAAGGCTCCACTTCTGCCCAGCGACAGGCGTGTCCACATCCGGGCCTTCCCACCAAGACCATCTTTGCACCAAGAAAAACAAGGAGCAGGGAAGCTGTTTACAGTGTGGGTGATCCTCAGCAAGGCGGAGTTCGGTTTAACTGTTTACAGAAGGTGCATACATTGTTCCGGAGCCCAGCCTTTCCGCCCCCAAAGGCTGCTGCTTTCCTATTTATTATTTTCTAGATCTGGCTAATGGCTCTTGGTACTAGTCGATGCCATTCTGGCTGCAGATCATGCCCTACTCAGTAAAAAGGGTCTGGTGCCCAGGGAGATGGCTGGGTGGGTTCCTGATGTTAACTGATTAAGGCTATTAGTGTGTTCCTTGGTCTTTCTTTCCCCTGGGACCCACGGCTGTAGCCCCTTCTGGGTAAGATTCTCCAGCCGTCAACCTAATGCAGACCCCCTTAGCAGTGTGTACTATCTTCACTAGCAGCATGTCTGGGAGAAAGTTCTCCTGGCAGGTGGGGAAAGCTGAGTCAGGTGCTCCCTGCCTCTGTCCCACTGCCAACTGGGGAGCTGTGACCATCTTCCCTGCCCTCTCCCTCCTAGGGATGTCCCATAAAGGCTGCTCTCACCAGCTGTCTCATAAATGAGGCTCCTGTACAAAATCCGCAGTGTTTTTTACCTGCACCTTTTTATAATATATTGTAATACTAAAAACTATTAAATCCATACCACCCCCACCCAGAGTGCCTGGAAACGTGTTTTTTCCCCCCCTTAAGGGACTTGGTGGGGGGAGGGCCAGGGAGGGATTCCTGTCACTTTCTCAGGAATGCTGCACAGAGTCGGGCGACACAGGAACAGGCTGAATTGGAAAGCCTGTTTTCTAGAAAGCTGCTTGGAGAATGTTGGCCAGCACAAACTGGCCCTGGGTAGATGAAACCAAGGCTGGGGGCCCAGCACAGACAACCCACACATGTTCGTGCGCAGGAAGGATGGGCTAGGATGGGGGTGGAGGCGGAGCAGTGCGGTGCCCTCCCCACAGATACAGACCTCATTTGCGCTGAAGTTGGCAGCGTGGCTTTATTTGGGTGCTGACAGCGCGAAGGTGACCTCCAGCTCTCTCCTCTCCCTGCTGTTCCAGGGTAAAGAGGGTGGGGGCGAGGCAAGTGGTCAGCCAGGATCCCTCAGGGCTGAGCCCACACCTGGGCCCTGCTAAGAGGAGCCCGATGCCTGCAGGCTGGCTGGGGCCCAGGCTTGGGCAAAAGGATGGGACAGGTGGCTTCTGAAGGAGGGACGGTAGAGACCGAGGGGCTGTGACTTCAGATTTGCGGAGGCAAAGCTATTGCTGAGAAGTTGTGAAACATTCTTGGTGCAAGCGTGTGCGTTTCCTTTCTCAAAGTTGGTTCCGCAGTGGAATGAGCCCTTATCCTCTCCCCATAGAAAGGGGACGTGAAAACTCGGTCAGTCACGGGCTGGGCACCTAAGTGCCAGGACAGGATGTGCTGGGTATCCAGTGGTGCACTTGGCAAACTCTCCATTAACAAAGAGTCCTAGAAGGCTCCCAGGCCTGCTGCAGTCCCCTGTGTACAAAGCGGACCTGGCATGTTATTATACACCATCCAGCCACAAGGGAGCCTGACTCTGGCTTCTGCTTCAGTAACAGGTCTCAGGGACTGGACATCCTTCTCTTGACCCAGATTATGTGCACAGGAGCTGTGGGAGGCTAAGCCCGGCGGAAGTCCCCCCGCTGGCCTCCGGTCTTGCTGATGAGCTTGATCTCGCCTATCTCGATGTCCCTGCTGACCGCCTTGCACATGTCATACAAGGTGAGGGCTGTCACAGCAGCGGAGGTCAGCGCCTCCATCTCCACCCCAGTGGGGCCCCGAGCCCGGCAGGATGCCTGGATCACCACGGCGTGGCGCTCGGGGTCCAGCCTCAGCTGCACCTGGATGTGGCTCAGTGCCACATGGTGGCACAGAGGAATCAGCTGGCTGGTCAGCTTGGCTGCCTGGACTCCAGCTAGCTGGGCCACCCCCAGGGCATCTCCCTTCTTTAGCTGGTTCTGCTGGACAAGCTCGAAGGCCACAGGTCCCAGAAGGACCACACCAGAGGCCACGGCTTCCCGATCCGTGTCTGGTTTCCTACCCACATCGACCATAGCTGCCCGTCCTTCTGAGTCCACGTGCGTGAGCTGATCTGAGGCTGCCCAGGGTCCTGAGGTGGTGGCATGAGCCCGGGTCCCTGGGCTAAGGCACATTGAGGTGGTGTCCGAGTCTGCCTGGGAGCTGTAAAGTCTCAGAGGGGATCCAGCCCCCAGCCATTGCCAGGCCAGAGGTGGCACCTGTGGCGTCTTGGTTTTCCACCAAGTTGCCATCAGGCGAGAGAGAAGCAGCCTGGGCCTCTGGTCCTGAGCAGGGACAGGTCTCCAGGAAGAAGTGACTGGACTGGCTGGTGGGGAATCTTGGCACGTCAAAAATAACCCTGGAAGGCAGGAAGGAAAAAGAGATTGAGCCTAGAAGCTGATGCTTTTCGTGCTGCCTCCTGTTCCCAGCCACATCTCCACCCCGCCCGCTCCTAGGGGATGGGTAGGAGGGCGGCAGCAGCACAGTAAGAAACAGAGCAGGAGGCGGACGGGAGGGGAGATGCCTGGTCCAAGTTCACAGTTCCGCACCCGTGTGCTTGGTGTGGTCAGGCATGGACTCCGCTTCTTATAGAAAGCTGTGAAAGCCAATTTAATTTAGGTTTCAGCCTTCAGTGTCTCTTCATTTTCTTAGGTCTCCCCATATTGTTACCAATTATGGTCACTTTGCCTGCATGCTATTGATGAGGGGCTAATAGCAATCATTTAGGATACAGGATGCTAAAGGAATGTCTTTCAAGTCCATGGAGACTGACAGGCAGATGCTACCGGTCCAGAAGCCTTGAGAAGGCTATTCCAGGCTGCCGTTACTGAAGATGTAGGCAGTGACCATGAACACTTGTATCCCCCCTGGAACTCAGAGGGGGGTCCATTCTAGTCCTCCCAAATCAGAATCTGAAGCAAGACCTCCAGTGGTCCTTGGGCTGTTTCCCGCCCAGGCCAGCCTGCTTTCCTGGGCAGTCTCGCTCCAGCCTCTGGAGAGAGCTCTTCCTCCAGTTCTGCTCACTGCCTTGCTGTTCTCATCTGGGCTCTGTGCTGGGGGCCAGCCATGGTCCTCATGGGCCAGGCCACTTCCCTGGGTAGAAAACCCGCTGTGGTTTTACCCAGAGGGATGCAGATTGGAACCATCTGGTCTACACTCATGAGCTCCATCCTGTGCAAGGAGGATGCCGAGAGCTAACTGGATGCTGGGAAGTAGACATCCTGGCTGTCTCCTGCTACAGGGATAAGGTTATTAGGCAGCTGTCCCAAGCTGAACCTGGCCCAGACACAGCAGACCAACCCACGGGGCTAGCAGTCCAGACACACATGCATAGGTTACCCCTTACTACAGAGGGGAGAGGATGCATGCCTGCTGGTGTCCAAGCCAGGAGGACAAGGTCTACTTTAACTGAAGAAGGCTCCACTATTAATGAACTTAGTGATCATGAAATCCAGAGAATGCCCATGCCAAGTTCTGGTGGGACAGAGCGGTCACTTGTGAGGTATATACGGTAAGGGGGAGCTGTGGACAGGGAAACATGGGACTTGAAGGAGTAGGGAAAGATGAAGGAATTAAAAATACACAGAATTGAAGGTCAGAATGAGATGCAGGAGCTGGGGGTGTCTCGTGGCAGGGGACCCCATCCCACAGGACCCCCAAATGACAAGGGTGAGCGGTTACGTACTGATGGGTCACCCACCGATGAGGATCATGGGCCGGTTCTTCATCTGGGCAATATTGAACATGCCTGGGGAGGGGAAAGGGGAGGGAGGGGGGAGAGGAGGGGAGGAAGAGCAGGAAAGGGGGGGGAGGAGAGTTCGCTGAAATCGGTGGGTGGCCAGAGATGACCGACAGCCCTGGGTACATGCACTTAGCTACCAGCATCCAGACACAAAGTTATCCCCAGGACAGAGCCCCCAGGACAGTTGGCGGCTGCCCTTCCCGCACTGGCATTGTGTGGGAACAGACAGTCAGTGACACCCTCAACCTCAGCCCAAGAGAATTTCTGGGTCGGGCTAAGCAGCACTGGCTGTGCCAATCTCCCCCAGGAGACCCGTCACTGGGTGCCAAGTCCAGAGCCCCCTCGGGGGCAGGCACTAGCAGGCCGACAGCTTCCTCCTGGACTCTGTCCTCTCACCCCTAATGCCGCCAGGCTCCCCGCCAGTGGCACAGCCTGCCCACCCCTACCTGCATGCTGCCGCTTCTTCCTGCCCACGGCGGCCCCGATGATGGTCAGCAGCTCCTCCTCCGAGGCGCCGGCCCGCAGGTGGTCCCGCAGTGAGACCTCCGAGTTCCCGAAGAGGCAGACCTGGGTGGGGACAAGGACAAGTGCCTCGCTCATCCCTGGCCTCTGCATCTGTGTGAGCCCCAGGCTGACACCGGTGGCCAAGCCTCCCAGGGCAGGGTCAAACTCACGACCCTGAGGGAGGGACAGAGGTGCTGGAGGGAGTGGTCAGAGGAGCTGGACGAGCAAGAAGGAAACCTGCACTGCCCAAGGCCGGTGCCTCAGCCAATTTCCTTCTGAGTGCGCACCTCGATTTCAAGGTTAAGTAGGTGCCAACAGAGCCAGTGCAGAAGGACCCAGCTCCGGCCGTGTCTGACAGGGACATGGCCTTGATCATCACCCAAGTTGACCCCAGTTAATTGGAGCTAGGACCCCAAGTGTAGCAGGCACAGTCACATGTTACCTTGGCCCTACCTGGTCCCTCCAGCTGAGGACATCACTGCCTGCCCCTGCTCTCCCCTCCTCCAGTCCAAGCAGCCACCAACGGCTGGTGGCGATGGCATTCCTAAACTTGGTTCCCTACTTCCCAGCTTAGTGAGAGGCTCAGTGGTGAACGAGGTGATCTTAGCAGTCAAGACAACCACCTTCCGCCCACAAATCTTAAAGCAGCTACTGCATGGCAGCTCTGCACAGAGCCCTGTGGACACAGCAGCACTGGGGAAAAGACCCCGATGAATGCATTCCAACCTGGAGGCTGAACTCGCCCACCGTGTTCTGGGATTTCCCCATTTCTGCCTACCAGGTTCCACACTGACCTCCTCTGGAGCCAGGAGGTCCCGCCTGTGGACTCCCCTGTGACCAGCTTCTGCATGGGCAGTATCAGGAGGTGACGGGAAAGGAGGGTCAGGCATTTCATTCCTGCTTCCCTTCAGAGCCGAAGTGCAAGTGACGTCACTTCCTGCCTGTCCCACCTAGGGGTACAGCTGGGGGCTGCTGTTTGTGTCAGGGTGCCTCAGTGTCCCTTGTTTCCTGAATGCCTACACATTTCAGGACAGCCTCTCCATCACATTAGCCTTAGAAACCCACCCACCTTCTGTCTCCTGCTAGGCCACTGTCGCCACCCCAGGAACACCTCCATGCTTTTCCTTTTGGTGTTGATCGGATGCACCTGAGCTCTGTCCTTCTGCCCACAGCCTGCACAGGTCTCAGGGCCTGGCAGCCACCTCAACACCTCCCCTCTCCACACACCCCAAGCCCTGACTTCTATGTCACTTTCCCCTCACACACTAACATTTCTGCTGCATCACCGAACAGCCAGCTACTGAGCCTTCCCAGCTTCAAATCCAATGTGGAGCAGATCACATCTGTCTTGTTCAGAAACCTTGCAGAGCTCCCCACTGCTAGAAAAACTCACTCTAAATCAGTTTCCCCGAGACTGACTTCCATCACATGAGCCCAACATGTGTGCCCTTCCCCCTGTGAGGTACTCGGCTCGAAGGCTGCCCCTGTCCACTGCTCAGTCTGGAGGCCCCTTGCACTTGCCTCGTGCCCAGCCCTGCCCGTGACAGAAGATCCCAGGCTTCTGTATGCTACCACTCTGGAATACCCATGGGATTAATTTTATGCCTGAAAGGGGGAAGGGCCCTCGAATTCCCTCTGGGCCGGGCTGGATGCAGGCACCAAGCTCATTATCTATGGTCATGGACGCTGGTTTCAGAGCTGAGCCCCGGGCACGGTGGAAGGGGCCAACCAGGCGGGGCAAAGTGCACACCCATTCGGCACTGCTGTGAGTTCTCTCTTCCTGTTCCCATGATCTGACACAATGGCCCCAACCTGCCAGCGTACCCAGCTGCTCTCCACTCCCACTGGGGAGCTTGGTGGGAGGAGACGGAGACAGCGGCCAGGGGTGCTTGGGAAGGATGGACGCTCACCTTGAGGTTCCCATCAGCAGTGATTCGCAGCCGGTTGCACGTCCCACAGAAATGCTCTGACATGGATGTGATGAAGCTGATCTGGCCTTGGAAGCCGGGGATTCTAAAGGCCTGTGGGGAGAAGGCCAGCCAGAGTGAGGGGACTGCTGAGCCTGAGCGCCCCTCCCCCCCAACATCGGGAAACCCCCTCTTCCCAGAAGAGCCCAACACAGGTGGAACCAGGCACTCAGTGACGGAAGACTGGGATCTCAGGTGTCTGTCCCCTGGCCCTGTCCCCAACCTTGGCAGTGCTCAAGTCCTCCTCGGGCAGCTTCTCCAGCGCTGGCCACTGCTGCCGGATGGTGTCCAGCATCTCCTTGTAGCTGACCATCTTCTTGAAGTTCCATTTATTGCCTGCATTTGATTGGATGTGATAGAGGGGCTTTTGAACCAGAGTTTCAGGGACCCCCAGTCTTCAAAGCCCTTCCTGCCCAGCTCAGGAACCACTTCTCCCCATTCAGGATGCAGGGTGTGGGGGGCCCCATCTGACTCAGGTGGATCAATCACACGAGTGAGGGCCCCTCACGATGCTGCCTGCCCCTCAGCCCCAGGCCCCTGTCTGCCACTGACCATCGAAGGGCATGTACTCTATGAAGCGCACGTCTAGGGGGAGGTCCTTGGTCAGGGCCACAAAGTCCAGGAGCTCGTCCTCGTTCAGGCCTCGCATTACCACGCAGTTCACCTGGCGAGGACATGGGGACAGTGAGGGTCATCACCAAGCACCCTCCCCACGCGCCCCTTTGGGATGACCTATGCGGGGAGGTCCTCTATGGGGGACCACTCCGTGCCTCCACCCACCCAGTTCTCAGAGTTGCAGGGTTCCTCGGGGTCACTGCTTTTCTCTCCAGTTCATAGGAAAGGGTTGGGACACGGGAAGGCAGCAGGGATGGACGCGGTGGGAGGTGCCCTTCAGCAGCACTGGGCGGGTGCTGCTGTCCCGAGTGGGAGGAAGGCAGAAGTCAGCAGCAGGGACAGTCCTCACCTTGACGGGGTCGTAGCCCAACTCGATGGCCTTGTGGATGCCCTCCATGACCTTGTGGAAGCCTGCAGAGAGAGAAAGCGCTGATCCCCAGCTCAAGGCCGTTGGCTGGCCCGGCCATGCAGGCTGGGCAAGGACACCTGCCACCCCCACGTTGCCTCACCTTTCCTGCGGACGATGAACTCGTATTTGGCAGGCACCAGGGTGTCCAGGCTGATGTTGATGGCCCCGAGCCCCGCCTTCTGCAGCGAGGGCAGCAGCCGGGCCAGGTTGATGCCATTGGTGGTGACTCCGATGGTCTTCAGCCCTTCCAGTTGGTGGAGCTGGGCTGGACAGGGGACAGAGGTGTTACGACTGGCAAAGCCCACAGGTATTCTCTGTGATCACTGCTGCATGATGCGGCCATCATGCATATGATGCTGGGTGGCTCAGAACCACTGGTGGTACCTGCATGACTCCCATCGGGTGGCACAAGCTGCCCAATGGGACAGTCACGAACATACCCCTGGTGGATCAAGCTGGCAGGAACAGGTAAAGTATGTACACAAATCAAATCCACACTAGACAACCGGAATGTGAAGCCCGGGGCTCCCTCCGTGCTGAGGTCTTGGTGTGCACTAGCTCAGGGCACGTTCTCCTCACTTAGGAACTAAGGAAGAGGAGAAAGCTGCTTGAATTGCAGGTAAGAACAGCTGCGTTCCAGTCTATGTGTAGATGCCTCCAGACTGTGCTCTAAATAACCAACTATCCAGGTCACACAGCTCTGTGTAACAGGAACAAAAAAGTGTTCATGTGCTCTGCTGCTTGGCAACTCCATTCCAGTAAGTCCCTAGAAATAACAACTGTAGCTGTACCAAAAGGTAAGCATGCTCTAGGCAGCCTGAAAGGTAACAAAATACTGAGAGAAAACAAAACAAATGAAACAGGTGGGAGCAGACGGAAATAGGTGGCCACGCCCCAGAGTGCACCCAGGAGAAGATGCTACAAAAAGACAGGTAGCTAGTGACACGGCAGCAGTGGGGACCTGGGCTATGGCCTGGCACTGCTCAGCTGGATCATGTACAGATGAGCTGGGCAATGGGGCCACGCCCTGCCCTGCCTGCAAGCAGGGACACCAGTGGAGATGTGCGAGGTGGCCAGCAGGGACATGTCCTGAGATGACACAGAATCCTGTGACCCAACCCATGCCCTAAGGGGGTCTGCAGCCAGAGCCACCCCACAGCTAAGGCAGTAAGATATTTAGTGCCACCAACAGAGGAATGAACCAAGCAGCAGCAACAAACCTAAGAGAAAGCAATGCTTTAAAAAGGCAGTATCCTGCTGGGCCTGGAGGCATCACGCATACCTGTAATCCCAGCCTGGTGAGTGGCTGGGGAGGCTGAGGCAGGAGGACTGAAAGTTTAAGCCCTCTTGGGTAATTTAATGACTTAGTGAGACCCTGTCTCAAAATGAAAAAAAGAGCTAGGGATGTAGCTCTGTGTGAAAACCTTGGGCTCAATCCTCAGTATCAAGAAAAAAAAGAAACACACACACACACACACACACACACACACGAGTGCCCACCAAGCGTCTTTGTTATCTGTAGGAGACTGGTTCCATTTTATACCAAAATCCACAGATACTTAATTTCCTTACAAAACAATGGGGTGTTTGCATATAACCTGCATGCATCATCCTGTATACTTAAAATAGTAGCTCAGTGATCTGATCTTAGACTTGAACTTAAAGAGTTAAAACCTTTTCACTTCGTAACATTAGTTGCCTCAGGAATTTCATTGTAGTAACACAGCTCACAGATACTATGTCCAAATGTTTCACAGGAGCCACCTATATCAGGATTACTGGTGACTTTTGGATTTACTTAGCTATGACTAGCTTTTATCTAGAACTAGCAAGTTCTTTTGTAATGTGGGGACATACACACATACACACACGCCTGTTGGTTTCAGCTGACTCTGCTACTGGATCATGTCACCGACATGTCCTTCCAGCCCTCGGATCAGGTGCTGCCATCAAGCTGGCCCAAGGGATGAGTCTTTGTGAAGAACCAACTTCGCTTCATGTGAGAGCAGAAACCAGGAGTAAAGTGCCCAAGGGAAGCTGAATTAAGAGAGCAGCAGCAGAAGCTGGCCAATTTAATTGAAAAAAATCTGTCCTGTTGAGACCGCATAGAAAAGTGCACGCTCCATGTGTAAGAGTAAATTGCATACAAGGCGATCAAGAAATACAGTGGATCTTTAAACATGTAGTACAGTAGAAGACACTGCCATTAATGCCTCTCAGAGCCCTCCCTCACGGGCCCTGGGATACAGCTCAGTGGCACAGAGCCTGCCTGGTCAGTGCGAGGTCACGAGTTTGATCCCCAGTACCAAGACAAAACAAAATCCTGCCCCCTCACTTGGAACATACTCTTGCTACTTTCCGAAGCAGTTCTGGGTGGCGCCTCTACAGCTGTATGAGGGGTGATCAAAAATCCAGTGACTGCTGCTGCCGACTGTGCCATTCAGTGGAAAGGCAGGTTCACAGAAACGCATGATACTGTGTCTCGTCCACTGTCTGCACCGCATCTGGCACTGTGTGCCTTCTGGTTCTTCCCCGAAGTCACAATCACCAGGAGAGGTGAACATTTCGAATCGATTCAGCACACTGAGGCAGGTGCAACAGGGCAACTAAAGACACTCCTGAAAGAGGGCTCCAGAACGGCTTTGGAGAGTGCCAAGAACGATGAGGTAACTGTGTCCCAGGAGTGTTTCATTTCCAAGGAGATTAACTGCAATGCGTCTTTTATTGTAATAAGTTTTTTAAAAAATGCACCATGTTTTGCCGTCACACCTTGTATACCCAGATCCTGCTCTCACGTGAAGTTATATATGGAATTTTGCAAAGCCTCTGACCTGAAGTTTTATATCTAACGATAGGAGATCACCGTAGAGGTGAACCCTACTCACCTACAAGGGTGTGCATTACACAGCAATGCGTAAGAAAGGCAGGCGGGAAACAACGCAGGCAGCCAACAGTGCAAAACTGGTTGAACCGTTTTCTGCAGACGCTGGCGTATTATGCAAGGAAACGTGACTAAGCCACTGCACTGGAGTTGAGCAATGTGCTCCTGACACGACAGGATCAGAGGGTTAAATACAGGAAGCACCCGATGCGGAGAGAAAGGCAGGCAGAGCGCACAGCACACAGAATGCCAACTGTGGTTACAAATGCTTTCCGCAACATTCTTATGCTTATCTCAAATAAACATGTATTACTTTTTTTTTTTTTGGTACTGGGAATCAATCTCAGGACCTTGTGCTTGCCAGGTAGACACTTGTGCTGCTGAGCTATATCTCCAGCCCACATATATTACTTTTGTTAAAAGAAAATAAAACTCTAAAAATAAAGGTTGTTTAAAAAACTTTTAACTGGCTCTGCCAATGAGGAAAATCGACAGCGGTTATGGGTTCCTCTGCCAAGCCAAGCCTGGAGAAACACGCAATCTAGCACCTTCTAAAGTCTTGAGGGATTCGCGGGAGGGGAGGGACAGCGAGCCGAGCTGTGCTGGGGAGGGGCCAGCTGGGTGGACAGGGACTGCTAAGAGGGTGGGCAGCAAAGGGCAAACAAGGAACCGCGAGCTCTGCTGTCACCTCCTGTGCTGACGCCAACCATGGCAGGTCCCCTTCCTGAAGAATTCGGAGGCAAAGGCCCAGAGCACTGGTTTGGGAGCCACTGGAGGGGGACGGCAGTTTGATGTGGAGACAGTGAGCGTGCATGAATGAGCCTGAGAGCTGAAGGTCCTCCCACGCCCCTCTCTGTCTGTGAGCTGTTTGCTGGAGAGGAGGACTTGGCCTGTAACCTTTACCCCTGACCAGGGCCACAGCTGGAACCCTCAGAGAAGCTCAACTCATGGCTAAATCAACGATTCCTTTGAGTTTTCTTCCCCTCCAAAACACTCCTTTAAAACATACCAGGCTGGGGATGTAGCTTGGTGGCACAAACTCCTGTCTTGGCAAGCGCAAGGTCCTGAGTTTGATTCCTGGCACCGAAAAACCCAAAAAACAAAAACACTAAAATATACCAGTAAGAGGAAAATTAATAAACTAGGCAGACTGAGATTATAAGATAAGCATGATAAATGCAGAGAAAATTTTAAAAATATACTAAAATATGAAATAACATAACAGTAAAGAGGAACAAGAGAAAGTCTTAGTTAAACATAACTGTGACATAAACACCACAGCAGATAAAGAGCCAGAGACAGAAGGAGAAATTGGTCAATTAGAGGATAAGTAAGGAACTCCCAGGAAAGAAGGAAAATAAAAAATATGAGTGAACGGACTTGGAGGCTTGAAGCAGAAGGAATACACCAGGTAACAGAGGTTTTAGGAGAAGACTCAGTGGAAAAAGAGAAATATTTAAAGAAATAATAAAACAAATTCCCCCTGAACTGATAGCTGTTTTAATATTAAAAAGGAAATTCTACTGAATGTCAATAGAACACAGAAAAGCCCATAGAAACTTTTATATTATATACTGTTTTAACACTGAGGAAATCAAATACAAAGAAAACACTAACTTTCAGAGAAAAAGATCTTCTCTTAATGGAGAATAAGCAAACTGAGGAACTCCCCTGAACATCAGTCACACTGTCAAAAAGCCAGTCTTGTCATATCGGAGGAAAGATGCTTGAAAGTAAAATTATTTGTGCGTTCAACTATTATAAAGCCACTAATGCAATGCTTAAATTACGATAAAATGACCTGACCTGTAAGAGTAAGATTCGCCAAAGACCCGCACTGAACACTTTTGGAGCAGAGACTAATCAGACAGGAAGAGGGGCAGATGGTTTCGGCCCACTTCAAGTTGCTTGTCGGCCTGGATGATAGAAAAACGTGTTTCTGAGAAAAGCAGGGGACAGCAGTTCCTTACAGCTCTAAAATTCTAGAGCATCGTAAGAATTGAGCAGGGCTACAGAACAGAGGAAAGAATAAAAAAACATTCTTTTGTTCCGGAATATTGTAGATTTAATACAGGACACATAAATTTATAGGATTATTTTATGATATTCACCCAAAGAGAGAAATGCAGAAGGGTGGATGAAATCTGTTCACACACTCAAAGAATCCAGCTGAGGGCTTGGATCCCATGGCAATGTCCTGCATGAGCCCAGATGAAGATCTGGAGCCTGTAGCAATGGCCCCATGAGTCCAGTTGGAGCCTAGAGTCCACGACAATGTCTCATGCAAGTCTGCATCGAGGATCTGCGCTGGGAAGGCCCAAAGGTCAGCAGTGGAAGCTAGAAAGTCTGTGCCCCAGGATGAAGGATCTAGGCCTGCAGGCTGAGGGATCTGCACTGGAGCCAGGAAGCAATGCTCAAGGTAAGGAGCGAAGGTCCCCCAAAGAGAACCACAGCTCCCCTCAGCAAGGACAGCAAGGACCTGAGCCCCCCTGTGGAGGAGAACAGCTGAGTTCAATCAGGAAAACCAGCCTGACAAGCTTCTCCAGGGAAATGAGCTAAGCACCACCTTCCCCTCCAGTTCTCCTTTTGAACTGCTGACAACAATCCTCAGAGGGGCCTTCCACACCCAGCACCATGCTGACTGGGTTCAGCTGGGTGTTGTAAATTAACCATTAAATTAATCATATAAATTAATCTAGCACAGGGAGAAAACGGGGGCATGTGTGTCTTTAAGCCAAAGAACAAAAAGAGAAGCTGAATTACAACAGAAGTAGACAGAAACAAGCCCAAACATTTCAGTAATCCCAATAGCCAAGAGGACCAAACTCACTGATTAAGAGAATTTCAGATTTCATAGCAGGAACAAAAGTTGGCTATAAACTGAAAAGAAATTGCTTAAACTATATGAACATAAACAGTGTTCGTATAGTTCACTTAAAGTGAAAGGGTGGAAACATGATAGCCATACTAAAAATCAAAAGGCAGCCAATATAACTTTGATAAAATACATCTATCTTTTTTTTTTTTTTTTTTTTTTTTTTTTTTTTTTGGTCTTTTTCCTTTTCATCGGTACCAGGGATCGAACTCACGACTGCCTGCTTGCAAGGCAGGCGCCTATGCCGCTGAGCTAAATCCCCAGCCCCCAAAATACATCTATCTTAAGACCAAGGTATCATTAAAGAGAAAAATCAGCCCATGATAAAAGGTTAAACTCACCAAAAAGATGGAACAAGATTCTAAATTTGTATGACACTAATAAAATTGCCTCGAACATATAAAAAGCAATAGGACCTTGGGAGAAATTAATAAATCCACCCCTCATTTATCATTAGGAGGTCTGACAGGAGTCCAGCAAAGCAGGGGACTGAACAAGAAATTACCAACCCAGACACAACAGATAGAATACCGAAGTCTACATCCAATGATGAGAGAACTTTTTTCAAGTACATAGAAAAGAGTCATTACAAACCACCACTCTACCTGGTCATAAAATAAGCCTTAGCAAATTTCAAAGAACAAGCATTCTTTGCTAACATTCTTTGATTGCCATCCAATTAGAATTTAATAAAATATGTTAAAATTCTTCATTTTGAATTAAAAATACCACTTGTAGATATCTTATGGATCAAAGAACAAATCAAAATAAAAAATTCTAAAAACTAAACTATGAAAGCAACAGGTAAGGTGAGAAACAAACACAAATACAAAAAAAGGAGCTTCAACACATCCACAAGCCTTCTTGATGAAGACTGGCAAATATACGCTAAAAAAAACAAAAAAAGAAATAAGGCACAAAGGGACTTTAATAGGGACAAAATTACAAGAAAAACATTAAGAAAATCCCATGTCATACTAATAAATATTAAGAAATAATGACAAAGAAAACCCAAAAGATTTACCAAAACTTTGCATTCTAAGGATGCAAGGTTGGCTGAACATACACAAATAAATTAATGTAACAGGACACATGAGGAGAATGGTTCACATCTAGATGTCTCCCAAAGCCTTATGCATTCAAAAGGGGGACTTCTGACAGGTGACTGGACTTTGGGGGTGCACAGCTGACTCGCCGTTAGGAGGTGGGGTGCGGCCAGGAGCTGTGTCTCCCCATCCTGGGCTCTGCTTCCTCTCTGCTCTGTCCCTCTGCCATCCGATCCTGCCTGGCAGCCCACTAGTGGACTATGGTCTGAAACATGAGTCCAAATAGAGGTCTCTTCCCTTAAGCATCAGTTATTTCCCTTGTTGATGGGACAAACACCCAAGACAAAAATAGAAGTTAAAAGTCACACGATTATCTCAATAGATGCAGAAAAACCTTTGATAAAATTCAACCCTAAATAAATTAGGTATACAATGGGTAATAAATTAGGATAATAAATTAGGTATGCATGTCAACATCATAAGCGTGATATACGACGAACCCACAGCCAATATTACACTGAATGCATTTCCTCTAAAATCAGGAATGAAACAAGGCTATCTATTCTCGCCACTTTTACTGAATGTATGGGAAACTAGCCATAGCAATTAGGCAAGAGAAAGAAATAAAAGGCATATAAAAAGGAAAGGAGGAAGTCATCTCTTTGCAGATGGTGATTCCATACCTAGAAAACCCTCAAGAGTCCGCCAAGTCTCTTAAAACTGAAAATCAAATTTAGTGGAGTGAATACAGAAACATACACAAATCAGGTTTTCTATACAAGATTAATGAACTTGCTGAGAAAGAAGTTGGGAAAACAAAGAAAAACCTAAAAATGAACCTAACCAAGGAGATAGATGATGTCTACAGTTACAAAACACTGAATCTCCCTGTAAACAAAATACCAGGCATACAGAATCCACAGGCTGAAACCCAAACATGCAGAGATGTGCTAACCACCTATTTATATAAGTCTTACAGATACGACAACCCAACTTATTCTTTGATGTTTTTTTTTTTTTTTTTTTTGTCTTTTTATCAAAGTCATGACTGCCTGCTTGCAAGGCAGGCGCTTATGCCGCTGAGCTAAATCCCCAGCCCCTCTTTGAGATATTTTAATACCAACATCAGTTTGGTTAAATGTAAGGAAATGTAATTTCACCCATGTGAACAGATGCAAAAATCTGAACAAAATACTAGCCAATTGGATTTAACTGGGCATAAAAATATTACCAGCTCATACTGAGCTCACTCCAGGTATAATGTTAGAAAATTTACAGACGTCACCCATAATCGAACCCTATAGATCATCCTGATATCTGCAGATAAATTAAACTTAGTAAGCTGGGAGGAAACTTCGCTTATCTGAGGGAAGTTATGTGAAAAATATAAGAACCAATATTCTAAATGGGAAAACGCTGGGAGCATCCTTTGACGCAGCTGTCCGACACCATACACGTGCAGTCCTGGATATAGCAATAGGACAAGGAAAAAATTACAAGCACACAGGAAATAAAAACTAACAGACAACACAGCATTGATAAAGCTGGCAGTGGACTGAGTAAAGAAGAATGTATTAACAAAAAAAAAAATCAGAAAATGTACTTTAAAAAAATACTCTCAAGATCTTATCAGGAAATTGAGCTCAGCCCAATGGTTAAAATAAAGGGATTACCAGGAAAACACTGCACACAAGAGTGTGTGGAGGGGCTGACAGGCACCAATGCACAGCACAGCACTCAGATCAGCAGTGGTGGGGACCTATCACCCCATTCAGGGACAAAGAAACGGAGGGCATTAGGCAGGAAGCCACTGGAGAGGAGGGGCTGCTCCATGGAAGCGCTGGTGTCAGGAATCCAGCTGTAAAAAACACAGCATCAGCGGACATCTGTAAATAAGGACTCCACAGTGTGGTCCCTGAACAAAGAGGCACATGGAAGGGGAGTGGGGTGGGAGGCCACGGGCAAAAATGATGCCAATTCTCCCTCCTTCAATGCAATTAAAGCCCCCGGACTGTGCATGGTACATGGTAAACTCATACTGAAATTCACAGGAACAAGGCTTAGTGTAACTAAGACACTGGTGAGATCAATAAGACCTGCCCTCCCATAATGGACTTACTAAGTGATGGTCATGAAGGACAGCATGAGATTGGCACAAAGACCAAAGAACAAAGCAGGGCCTGAAACAGATCGACGCTCACCTGGCAGATTTATGGAGGAAGTGGGAATCGCTCAAGAACCAACCAGAAAAAATGGCCATCAAAAGGGAAAGGGGATTATTAGAAAAGAGGAAGACGGGGGCGGGAAGGAGGGCTTAAGCCAGAGGACAGGATGGCTAGGTCAGAATACGTTATATGATATATGAAAATACCGTAGGCTCAATAAAAATGTATTTTAAAAAATTGGAGTCCTAAAAATCATTCAGACAAGCTAAGGACTTCATGTAAAACTAAAATTTTTAGTGGAAACCCAGATGGTTGATCTGGTCTACTAGGATTGGATGTTTCATCAACATAAGATACAAAAACAGCAACAGTCAAATACTCATACATTCAAGAACTGCTACTGTTCCAAAGATTCATACAATGTATAGCTTTTTTCCCTTTCAGGGTAGGAGAATGTATTTGCAACACACACAGAGAACTTTTACAAATCAACATGAAAGGACTGCCAAATAGAAAAAGGTACAAAAGACAGATAATACACCAAGAAACACATACAGCTGGTTACCATGCGAAGAGATGTCTGAATTCCCTCTTAAACACAGGAATACGAGAGCACAATTTTATACTTCTTCAACCACAAAATCAGTGAGTGTTAAGACGTCGTCCAATAGGATCTCTTAGAGTGTAAGTTGACACAATCACTTTAGACAGGTCACACAGTCACCCAAAGTTAAATATTCGTCCATACTGTGACCAGCAATTTTGTTTCCGGAGAAGGTCTGTGCCAGGTGGTTAAAGTAGGATGGCTCACAAGAGCCAAAAACTAGAACTGACTCGGGTGCTCAGGAACAAGTATAATACAGTGAGGGAACAGGAGCTCACAGAGAAAAGGGAACAACTGTAACATTAGGTCACAGGCATGAATTTCACTGCAGCTGAGCTGGGCATGGTGGTGCACCATATGCAACCCTGGTAGCTGAGGCAGGAGGATTGCTTGGGGTTCACAGCTGGGCCACACAGCAAGACTCTGTCTCAATCAATGAATGAAAGAAATCCTTAATGACTACACACAATGTGATATTAATAAAGTTTTCAAAAAACACTAATTTTTATAAAACAAGAGAAGGATAAACCAAATCAAGGAGATGGCAGGGGTGAGGTGGGAAAGAGACCACGATCAGGAGGCCAGAAAGGTGGACAAAAGTTGCCTCCAGTGTTCTTAAAAAAGCAAAATAAAATGGGGAAAGGGGGAGGGGGGAGAGTGGTCTTCATTAGGAATTAAAAACTTTAAAATAGAAACCAGACAGTCTCGTGTACCAAGGATGATTTAATATGATCCTATGCAAATGGGGCCCATACAAAAACAAAACACAGAACAAAAACAAAACCCCAAAACAAACGCAAAACAAAACAAAAAAACCCACACCAAACCAACCAACCCAAAACACTTCATGCCTTCCAAAATCTGTCAACAGCTCTCCCTGGCATCAAATTGCTCAGGAGATCTAAATGGTGGGACCTGGCCACTCCCTACAAGGAAAGAAGGAACCGGCTGCAGCCCTGAGACTCGGGTCAGCCCTCTCTACAGGAACCAGTTAATCTGGAATTAGATCCCAGCAAGGCTCTGCAAAGTCATCGGACACCAACACAGCACCTGTGTGTGTATTCAGTTCCCTCTCCCTTTGTTCTTCTGAAAATCTCCCTCACCTGTCCGGTGTGGCAGCTGTCAGCCTCTGAGGCTCTTGGAATTTGAAAAGTACTAAAGTGCTCCTTGGTCACATTAGTCCTGGGGTAGGTGACAGCCATGTGTGGTAGAGGCTGCTGAAAGTGACCACAGACACACAAAGTCCTTGTGGGCAGCACTATCTTAACCCTGTGTCCCCCACATCCGGTGACTGTACACTGGGGAGCCAGAGATGCAAGCCCCCTGGGGACTGCATACCTGAGGCTGCTGCAGCTTCAGACAGGGATGGAAGGGACCAAAGGGCACAGGACTGCAGGCTCCAGACCACCAGCAAACTGTGACCTTTTCCCCCTGTCTTCAAGTGAGAGCCCTCAAACCTCACCTGGGACAGTGGGGACAGGTGTGAGCCCATCCCCATTATGACTTGCTCTCTTCCTTCCCCAGCTAGTACCCACCTGTCCTCGGGACACTTCTGCTATGAGTTGGCCTCTCTGAAAGGACCCCAGGGGCTGCCTGAGAAATGGCCAAGGGTTCTGCAGAAGTTGAAGGCACTGGAGCTGCCATTCTTCAGAAGCTCCAGGGGAAGGTGGCTGGGTTCCGAGGCAGTTCAAGAGCAGGTCACTGGGCAGGTCCTCATCCTAACCAGCATCTGCGTGGTGACCACCCTGCCCATCCCAAGTTGCTAGCCAGAAGCAATGACCACGTCACAATGCAGCAGGAATGGTCCTTACAGAGGCCAGTCCGGACGAGAAACCTGCAATGTCAGGTGTCCCCAAACACTCACATATGGAGGACCTGATCCCACACGCTCCCCAGTGTTCCAAGGTAGAGTCCGGAGAGGTGAATGGATCAGGAGGGTGCTGATCACATTAAGTAAATGGGCTAGTTTTAATAATTTATCAGTAACGGATTAACCCACTGAGGAGTTCACAGCAGAACCGGATGTTAGGAGCTGGGGCCCAGCTGGAAGAAGAGAGTCACTGGGGGTGCACCTCAGAAGGAGCACTCTCTCCCTACCTCTTCCCCTTTCGGTTTCCTGGCCGCCATGAGGTGAGCAGCTTCTCTCCACCAGGCTGCTTCTGCCTTGGAGTCAGCTGACCGTGGATTACCAATAAGCCTCAGTAAACCTCTGCTACCTTGCAGAGAAAGTGACAGACACAGAAAACGAGACAAGGAGCTGAAGGCTGGAGATCCTATCTGGCGCAGCTTGGAGGGGGCAGCCATCAGGAACATGGAGCCTGGCTGTGCTGATTCTGACCTGTCTGTCAGTCCTAGGGGCTCAGGAGCAGCCCGAAGCTCTGCTGAGCTTCTCCCCTGATGAGCACCTGCCACAGCAGGTGGGGTGCATCCATCATTTCCTTGGGGGCAGGGGACAACTCTAAGGGGAGCTATTGTCACTGCCCTAAAGCTTAGGACAAACTTTAAAAGTGGCCTTAGGGCATGCTACTAGCAGGAGACACAGCTGGAAATTCAAACAGAAGCGCTGTATCCCTTACTCCTAACACTGTACGTGGACACACATTCATTCATGCATTTATTCATTCAGCAAATACCAGTGAGCACCAAGTATGTGCCAGGCATGGTTTATGAGTTGGGGGCACAGTTTTGAGCTCACTCTGCCCCAGCCACCTCCAAGCTTTTGTGCCAGTGAAATGGACAGACAAAGCAGCACACAAGCAAACAGAGCCAGGATGAGAGAAGGGTTATAAGTTAGGGTAAGGAGATGGAGCCGGGGTCCTAGTGTCAAAGTTCCGGACAGCGAGCATTTTCCACTGTGCCAGCAGCTCTGCAGCGTGGTCTGTGCTACAAACCCCTCCATTCTGCAAAAGCGACAGTGAATGAAAATGCAAGGAAACAGGTCGGCTCTGCTCCCAGGAAGCTTCATTCAGACACAGAACTTAGGGTTCCATGTGTATTTCTCCTGGTACAAAACGGTTTTCTCCTGCTATTTTCCCATGATTTAGAAACAGAAAAGTCATTCTCAGCTTCAAAGTCAGAACAGGTGGTGACCCAGATTTCAGCTTCAGGGGCGAAGACTGAAGGGGGTAAGTACACGGGGTGCACGTTAACACAGTGACAAGGGGAGGGATCTCACGGAACAGATGAAGTGGGAGCACAGCAGAGACAAAATGGAGCACCACAGCCTGACTGGAGATGAGGAAGGAGGCAGAATGGTGGACAGGAAGTTGCCAAGGACAGCAGGAGCCTGGTTTAGGTCAGCTTCCTGGTGAGGACTTGGATCTCACGTGACCCCAAGTCTCTGGTGCCCAGCTGGATGTGGCAGTGAAAGGGAGGAGGGGTGACACGTGTCCGACTCACCCACGATGTCCACCACATCCCGCCGGATGAGCGGCTCTCCCCCGGTGAGCCGGATCTTGTCAACACCTTCTTTGACAAAGAGCCGGGCCAGAGTCAGGATCTCCTCTGTGGTCAGCAGGTCAGCCTTGGGGGTCAAGGGGACGCCCTCCTCAGGCATGCAGTACTGGCCTGGCCAAAGGGAGGGTTGGAAAGGGATGAGGAGGCAGGAGATGGGCACAGCAGGCAGGGAGGCCTGGAGTTTCCCTGAACCCTGTCCAGTGGGCCAGGAGCCCAATCTGAGTCATGCCAACCTGCACAGGACCCTTCTCTCCGCATGGGGAGCAACCCCCCTCCCAGATCTGGCCTTAACCTCTCCCCTTGGGTCAAAGGTGATGAAGTAGGCGGACAGTGGGGTCTAGACTAGGGCAACGATGCCAAGACACTGCTCCCTCAGCTCAGGGCAACTGGGCAGGGCCCTGGTTCCATGCCTGCTGGCAGCGTTCATTCTCACTCTGAGCTGCAGCTGCTCCCTCTCTGGCAAAGCCAGGAGACAAAGGAGGTCTTTTTCGTCAGTCCCCTGTGTAGCCACAAGTGTCCTAAAATCTGTCCCCCTCTGCTGCAGGTTACTATCAGTTCTGCTCTTTGTTTAAGTAAGGGAGCCGACCGGGGTCAACAGGCCAGGCAGCACCACGCCTTCCAAACTACTTCCGGGGCAAGGGTTAGGTCACGACCTGCTAGAGTCAAAGTCAAATTGGCATCCTGGGTCCAGAAATCGACTCTTGAGACAATGTAGGTGAGTTTTATTTGATTAACCACTTATCAAACACAAGTGTGTTTACTGGCCTATGAAATAACTGAGCTTCGGGTAAGGTGTACTGGAAGGGAAGGAATGGAGGGAGAGGAGGAGGAGGAGGGGGAGAGGAGCAGCGGCTCTGGCTCTGCAAGCCCACCTAAGCAGGGCTACACCTGAAGTGCTCTTTGCCTGGGGTTACATAACTCAAGCCCTCTGTCCTAGGACTGGGGCTTCTATGGCTCGTGGTGGCTACCATGGGCACTGCTGTGAGGATCATATGTTTATATGTCTTCTGCCCCTCCAGTGGCCTGGTCCCTGAAGGGAAGCAGGAGCCCTGCAGAGTGAGAGTCTAGGACGCAAAGTTAATCCTCAATCCAATGGTAATTCTGTCCTCAAATCTAATCTCCAGCAGGACTCAGGGTTCAGAACCCTGAAACTCAACCTCGATACACCCATCATCCTCGGGGCAAGGCAGGGGCAGGTGTGAAAGTCGTGGGAGGCAGCAGCTTTCTAGGCATGAGCAGCTCCCAGAAGATACCTGAGTCAACAGAAAGCCGGTAGCCCGGGGCAGCCCAGGACAAGCCACTCACATCTGAGGTTGCACTTCTCAGTGAGTGAGATCCGGAGGTAGCTGTGCTGCCGGCCGAAGCTATCCGTGAGGAAGGCGGAGAAGGGGGCTGTGTGCTCGCGCAGGAACTGCCACCGCTGCCTGGACAGCTCCTGCAAGGACAGGGGCAGGAGTTGGGGGAGGCCCCGGAGATGGGCTGCGGCAGGATGAGCTGTCCTTTGACATCCTGACAACCCTTCTAAACATCCGGTCAGTCTGGGCCCTGAGATCCTGGGGAAGCTGGGACTGGCCCTCCCGCCCCGCCAGCAGACTGGGAAATAGGCCCACCTCCTAGGACACAGCCAAGGGTGGGGACCTCAGGCTTGGCAGGGCAGTGGAGGGATGGGCCCATGGGAACTCGATTGATTCAGTCATTCTTTGCTCCACCTCGTCCCAGCAGGAAGGATTAGGCACCCAGTGCAAAGGAGGAGACATGGCCACAGGCTCTGGGAGGTCCCCAGAAATCCCAGTTCATGGCCTATTTCCATCAGCAGCTATGTGCAAGGCAGACCTTTGTTAATCACCCCAAACCCCACCCCTTCACTTGCCAAGATGTCCTCCTCACCCCAATTTAGCACATGAAGCCCAGTGACTGGGTAAGAGGGCAAAATAAACCCAGGAATTGGGGAAGGTTGAGAGGGTCAAGATAACTCGGCAGAAACCGGAAAGCACTCCTGACCAAGGAGTGGTCTCTATAATTAGACACTGGTTTTGAACATCCTGCTCTGGACATACGGTTCTGGACATTCAGTCCTGGACACCCCAGCCCCATCTATAGCACACTTGGCTATACCAAGTCTCAGCCCTCCCACGAGCCTGCTTCCTCCTCCCTCTAATGCTATACATCCTTTCATTTTTTTCCCTTTTTTTTTTGATCTCCTGGAGAAAAAATATTCACCCCAGTTAAAGGAATCCAGGGTCCAGAGGGAGTTCACAGGAGGAAGCCACTCCACTCTCTCAGGATGGGAAGGGATCTGTAAGGTAGCAGAAAGCTCTCAGGGCTCTAGCCTGGACCACGTGGGAGCTGTCCTGCCTCTGTCTCCTTCTCTGTCGGAAGTCACCCTGCCTCAGCATCCCCAGCGTGCAGCACAGTGTTGGTCCCAAGTGCTAAACCACTGTGTCAAAGAACATGCAGACCTGCCTGCCTCTAACCTAATGAGGATCAGAAGTGACACAGAATCCATCACGTTCAGGTTATCAAAATGATTTAGTCCAGGACAGGTTCTCGAGCCCAGTGGCACCCAAAGAGCTTCCACTTCCAGGAAGAGTTGATAACAAAACTCATCCCAAAGATGGACTTGGGCGAGAGCCTTGGCTCCCCACTCTGCAGCCAGGGCTGAGCACCCCTGGGCCCGGGGATGCCAGTATCGGGTGCTATTTTGTGGCAGTGGTAGAAGCCGGGTTCTGAGGACAGGCTTTGGAGCCCGTAAAGCCGCAGAACACACCTGAATCTCAGCCTTTGTTTCCTCACCTGTGTAGATGATAATCCTAACTCCACCAGAGTCCCTGACACAGCAGATTCCAGTTAAGTCAACACTGCTGCTTCCCCAGTATAATTACCACTTATGTGAGTTCATTCATTGAACGAATATTCATGGAGGAAGTTTGTGCTGTGACGAGTTGTCCTACTTCGCGTTGATTTCCCAGCTCCGCCACAGCCTGGCCTTCCAAGCCTACAGACGGTAGATGGCCTGTGGCTGGGCATTTCAGACCTGCTGCCACACTACCAAAAGGCTGGACAAGTGGTTTTGGAGTCCGAGTTCCCCAAATCACTGCTATGAGTGCTACAGAACCTGGCACTGGGCAGCCTGCCACCACATGCTCTGGGTTCTCTCATCCAACCATGCCCTCTGGGGGACAGGGAGTGGGGAAGGGAGGGCCCCTGTTTCAAAGACACTTGAGTGAAACGGTAAAGGGCAGTCCCTAAATCACTCTCAAGTCTAGACAGACTAGCAGGGCTGCTGGGGAGAAAACCAATCCACTCCAGTCTCAGATATCAGTGCTCCCTGCTGACCTGCTCCTGGGCTGATGTGCGGCAGGCAGTCCTTACAACTGGTCTCTATTACATGGGAGGACACAGTAGAGTGCCTAGTCCTGCCCCTTCAGCAACGCCCAGTCCCAGTATAGGGCTCTCATGACTACGGCTGCAGGCAAGCATGGTCCACTTCCCCAGACATGGGTTTTGAAGCGCCAGGCAGATTGAAAACCAAGAGGATCCCCCTGCAGAGTCCCTTTTCCAAGCAGGCCACGCTGCCATCCTCCCTCCTGCTGGGTCCCCTTGCCAGCATTTGGTCCTTTCCTGGCATCCTGAACAGGTGGGTGACCCTGCCCTCTCCAGAGTGACCTTTGCCCCTGCCCCAGGCAGCAGGCTCCAGCTGCAGGCCAGCCCCTCGATGCCCCGAGAGCCTGTGTGGATATTCAGAGGGAGAAAGGGGGTGCACCTGGGCTGGTCTGTGCGCTCTAGGGAAGACATCTAGGCCACTGCAGTCGAGATGCCGGGTCACTGTGCAACCTGAAAGCTGCTCAACACACAGCTCCCACTTCCAGTTCACTATTCTCTTGCGCTTGACACACGAGTAGAGCTGCCTTCCACTGTGGCTCTCCCAAAACGGAGCCCTGCGGTGCAGAAAGGGAAGGCAGGCGAGAAGAGGGTTCTGCATACCCCACCCATGCTCTGCCAACCAACGAGCTCTGGGGATGGGCCAAACATGTGTCTCATCCTGCCCCTGAGATTCTCTTAAAGATGAAACCCTGTGCCCTTCCCCACTGCATAAGATGGGCTGGTCCAAAGCTCTGGATACATAGACAGGATGGGGCAGCCTAGGAGCCAGATAAACCTAAGGACAGGTGGAGGGCGAGCATGTAGGACTCCCTGCCTAGTGCTTGGTTTATTATTCCATGACTCTTGGCCAGCTGCATTTAAAGGAGCCCAAAGCATTTGCTGATCCCACCGCATGAAGCCCTCATGGGGAGACATGGGAGGGCAGGAGCCCCGCTCTTCAGGGCCTCCTGCAAAGTGTGGGGCTGGACTCAACTCCAGTTGCCTGCTCCAGTGCGTGTGCTATTCCTGCTACATCAGACATGTAAGGGGGAAGGGCAGGCACCATCCTGTTTCCAGGACCGGCCCGAGCACAGGGGTCAGGATTTGAGTTTCTTCTCCCTTGATTGCCTGTAACTGATGCACCATCTCCTTCACTGCATTTATGGTGAAGATCACAGAAGACCAAATATCAAGTCCCCCAACACAGGTTTTTTCGTCAAAGTGGCAAATTAGGAGGGACAGAGAAACTTCCTTCCCCTTTCTCCAATCTTCAAAGACTTCTCAACTAGCCAATTTTTCCTCAGTGAATTTCAGAATTCAGTATTGCCCCAAAACACTTCATTTCCCAACAATGGGTCTGCTGACCTCAAGCTTGCAGAGGGGCTGAGATCCAGGAAAAGCAACCAGTCTGGGCAGTAGCCTGTCCCCTACTGATCCCTCATTGAGCAAGAGAAGGGACGATGACTGGTACCAGAATTCCAGGAATGGAATGACAAGAGATTGTTCTAGCAAAGAAATTTAAGGACATGAGACGCTCCTCCCACTGTTTCTCTAACCACACAAGCAAAACACCACATTTCCAACTTTGTCAGGACATGAAACACTTTGAGGGGCTCTGTCTAGGACTGAGGGATCCCACCCCAAACTCTAGAGAGGCAGGAACCCCTTAATCTGGAAAGAAAAGGTGGGATCTTGCTTTTTTCCCCTCTAGAATGAGGCTGAACTGTCCCAAGGTAACAGAAAGCAAGCCGGGTCACAGAAGCCTGTCACTACAAAGTGAAAACTTGGTGGCACCAAGCTGATGTTTTTAGTGTCACAGGATGAGATGAGTCGGGTGTCACTGGGACACCTGATCACAGGTGAACACCCAGGACTGGGAATCTGTTCACGGAGGAGGCTGCGTGTGAGGCAGGGGTGGGGGCTCAAGGTGCCAGCCCTGGTGGTCCCCCTTTGGGGGCACACCTGACACCTAGATGGGGCAGCATCGCTGGGGTACAGGAGTGTCTGAAAGGAGACTAACAAGAGGTCTCTCCTGCTGGACTAGCAGGTGAGCCCAGATGGTGGTGGGGGACCATAACCTATTAAGTGACGGGAGGGGGGGATGTGGGGGTGGTGTCCCTCCCATAAACTGCCTCAGGGGACAGACTGTGGCGGGGTCGGGCGGGGCGGGGCGGGGCGGGGCGGGGCAGGGGTCCCTGGCAGACTTGGGCACCCCCACCTCCACCCCCCAGGACCACGCGGAAGCCCGTGGGCGGGCTCACCTCTGTGGCGGGTCGCGAGGGCTCCCTGGGGCTGGGCTGCGTCACTGGCGCCCCAGAGCTACAGCCTCTGACGCTGGACCTCAGGAGCCGGCGGATCATCCGGAACAGGGGTTGCGCTGCCATCAGGCCGCATGTGGGAGGTCCTAGCGGTCCTGACCTCTGAGCTCACTAGCGCGGGACTTGCAGGACCTTCTTGGCTTGGCGGGGCGGGGAAGGGGCGGAACAAGCGCAGCGAATCAGCAAGCGTGTCGTGCGCGCGGCCTTCTGGGAGCTGTAGTCCAATCCGTTCCTCCCTCTTTTCTGCCTGGACAGGTTCCACAGGAAGTGTCCATCCAGGAAAAGCCAGTACAGAGTGCTGTAAGCAGGCCAGGACTAGGGCCAGGAGAATGAGCACTACTTGGGGAAACAGGAAAATAGTTAAGATTAAAAAATATTTCAGTGCATTAGTTCAAAAATTAAAATCTATGCCCTTCCCCCTCCAAATCACAAAGTATCAGAAATTTCAATGCAAACAAGATCGGCCTTGCATTTACACCAGTTCAACTGACTTTACCTTAATCCAGGCCATGGTTGTAAGAATCAGCTCCTTCTTTTAGGATGTGCATCTTCAATTGTGTCCCAAAGAGAACTAACAAAACAGAAGGGATGGGTTTCACTTTCAAAATACTTCCTGGGATTTCATTTTGCAACTGAGAAAAATGAGGCTCAGAGAAGCTAGATGATTTGCCCAAGGTCACATAGTCGACAGGAATCAAAACTTTCAAATCCAGAATAATCTGATTCCTACAATTGTACAGTCAAATTCAGTGTTTGGCAAAGGATAAGGATCTACCTTCCTCTGAAAAATAGAGCTGTAGTCTTCAAGATTTTGGATAGTAATACACATTCAATAATGAAGTCGATCATTATGCTGAAACCATTATGCTTATTTTATCCAAAACTTGACTTAGAATTCTGAAAAATCAGACAGCAGAACAGAGTGACTGTCAAAGATACAGATTTGCTGCATATTTGGGCTCCTAATCTTGAAGAATTAACAGATTTAAGGGAAAAGGCTAAATGCTTAAAATAGACTTTTAACAAATGTGATGAGACTAGGAGGTTGGGGGTAATTCTAGCTTTAGATTTAGCTGTTTATCATGGTACTAACTCAGAAGTGCAGACCACACATTGTGGAAGGTGAAGGTATAGCAGGGTATGTTGGAAACTGGTGAGACAGGTCTGGCAAAAATCTACGTGCAAGGGGCCGAAGACCCAGCAAGAGCTGCTCAAATTCTGTGCACTGCTTAGTTTAGGTGCGTCTGGAATGTCAGGAGAACTAGATACAGAGCAAGGAGAATGACAACCACTTATTTGCAGACCTGAGACTTGAAGAGCCTCAGGGAAGAAGCTGTCTTTGTATTCACAGACCACTTGGATAAGTCAGATGAATGTTTCATCATGCATCATTTTTTGGGGTAAGAAAGACAGGGAATGGGTGGTGGGGTAATGAGCAGCATATTCTAGCTGGCCAGGCCAAGCACTAGAGGTAATTAAAGTGCATTAAATCTTTGAAACAACTGTATAGGCTATCTTGTGTCTTCCAAAGACAACTCCCACTCTTTGAACCCATCCAGAAACGCTACCAGCTGTACTAGCTGCACGAAAACTATCTAGATTCCACCATCTGTATCCAAACTGTATGTAATAGGCCCAAGTGAAGGACCATGCTATTGCTTTTTCATAGAACCTTGTAGCTCCAGAGCGGGACAGGACCTTAGCACACTCAGGTTAGCTTGTAAGATTAAACCTTATCTATATTATTCAATTTTACTTAGACACCTTTAGTGCTGGGAGACTTACAGCATTCCTGATAGTCTATTAAATGCTTCCTGGCCCATAAAATCTTATTTGTATTGAGCAAAATGTGCCTCATTTTTTCAATACATGTTGTTGATTATCATCAAGGCCAGGCATTTTGATTACCAAGAAAGGCACAAAATTTCCTTTAGAGAACTGTTTCAGAGATTTAGCACACCATAATTACTGGTAGTGATCTGGTCCCAGCTTCGCTGGTAGATATTTTTCTCATTATCCCAGCCATTCCTGATCCTTCTTTCACCATTTGTCTCCCATCTCTTGCCTTCTACAAATGACTCACGATGGACATTAGTTGCAATGGCTGGGGAAATGGAAACACCTTCAAGAGCTGACAGCCTAGAGAAGGGCCCTAAAGAGTCCATGCATAGATTTTTTTGGAGGGAGTTTCTGTATACCCCTGAAACAAAATACATAGCAGTATATGTATGCATTTGTCTAAGGAGAGGTGGCTTTTATCCCATGCTCAAAGACCTTTGACCCAAAAAAGATGGCATCTCTGGGTATAGAAATCATCCTTCTGCGATTCCCTTCTGTTGGACCTACTTCTGGTCCTCAGAGCTGTCTGTATGACCTGTCATTTGCCAGCCTTCAGTGCTTGTGTGGAGAACCACTCAGATTGCTTCCAAGCTCGGGCGTCTAAGGACAACTGAGGATGTGACCCCGCTTGTCTACTAGCGCAGATGCAGTTATGTAACCATGACTCAGCACAGGTAAACAGGCATGCGCTGGTTACACCACGATACAAGAATGTAAACATGAAATAACAACTTGTATGAGAATTACAGGAGAAAGCCCCAGGCTGCTCTTGCGCTCTGCTCCACACTGCCTGCCATTGCCGAGGCCTTACATGTGTGCCTTCTTTTACCTGGAGACCTCACCTGCAAATATCTCTCTCAAGCCCCCCCAGTGGGCTGACAACTGTGAGACAACAGTAAACAGTTTTGGACAGCCTTTGTGCACAGTATTATGTGAGTTGCTGCACCATTGTGGTTCATCTTCCAGAGATTTCAGGGGCTTTTGTATGTGAGGCGCAGTGGTGGATCGTAGTTTTGCAGGAGGACAGTACAATGGCTCCTGCAAATGGCTCCTGTCTCACCTGCCGGACTAGAACCACACTGGCAGACAGAACCTTCTGCTGTGAGGGAACCATCCCAAGTCTCATGTGGCTGGTCAGCACTTAGAGTGCAGTTCCTTAGTCACACACATCACATTTAAGTTTCAAATTTTAATTCATGCGTAAAAAGCCACCTGTGGCTACCAGCTATGGGATTTAGTGCTGTCCTGGAACCTGGCTTTCTCCTAAAAGAGGCGGCATTCATTTCCACCTAGTTTCTGGGTGGGTTTGTAACTTGCTCATGACTAACCCAACAGGGTGACAGTACTGGACCACTTCTGGTGGTCAGACCCTAGGATGCAGCTTCTCCCTACACCTCTAGTGATCCGATTTCTGGCTGATCCATTCCTTCCCCCTATGCTGTGTTTCGTAACCCTCCAGAAAGGAGGTCAGGTCGCATGTTTGTGATCTCTCTTCTCTAACGGTTGACGTCTACCAGCTGTACATCCTGTATAACCCGGGTGCTCTTATCTTTGGTTTCCAGGTGGAGCTGCCTAGTAGGAGACATGGGCAGGACAGCAGGGAGCAGGAGCAGGCAGACAGGAAAGTCAGTGTTTCTCCTTATTCCTCCCTGTTTTGCTAACAATGCCTGAACCCTTCTACATCTATAGCTACAGTTATAGAATTCTTGTGCCATGATTCCAACTCACACTATGCCAGCAGCACCATCTCTAAACCTTCTTCCTTAGGACTGGAGTGGGTGGGATACACTCTCCTCTGGGGATCGTCACTCATCCCTGTTAACCCATTTTGCCTTAGCCATAGCTCAAAAATAGTCCCTTCAGCAGTGTCCCTTCATAAGCCCCAGGTGACTATGCCAGCTGCCTGGGACTCCAAGGGCTTTCTGCCTCCCTTGTGCCCATTGCTAATAGTCGGAAGAACAGAGCAATGTGGGTTATTTATGTGCCTTCTGACCTACACAGAGAGCTGGTCACACATCTAAGTCATCTGTAAAGCCTCGCACCTGGCACAGTGTTTAATGCACTGTGATCTCTCAATAAATGTGCATTAAATGGTAGATTCCATTTTCTTTTCTTGCCAAAACTACAACTGGTTGCTTTCTCATTTGTGCTACGTGCCCGACAAGGGTCAGCTGGGAGCTCTTTCCCGTCAGTGCTGGCCTGGGGCACCAAGCTGACAGGGAAGCTAATGCTTACTTACTTGAAACACTCGTGGTTGCCAGCGAGGAAAAGTGTAGCAAAGAACAATCTGGCCCATAGACTTCTTCCTGGAAGCACCTGCCACACAGCTCCTTGCTCAAAGCACAAGTGGAGGGGCTGGGGATTTAGCTCAGCGGCATAAGCACCTGCCTTGCAAGCAGGCAGTCGTGAGTTCGATCCCTGGTACCAATAAAAACGAAAAAGACAAAAAAAAAAAAAATAAAAAAAAGCACAAGTGGCCAAGTTTGATTACAAAGGGAAGTAGCAGCTTGGTCGTCTTGCAGAGTGGGGAAGTCATTATTGGTGCATGCTAAAATTACCTTCACTGTAATACACCATGCAGCCTTTCCCCCTTGATAGGTCTTCAATTTATCCCTTCTTGTCGCACTCATCACACCAAATCCAGCACGGTGTCCTTGTGCATCCGTGTTAGTCATGATCCGGAGCTACAAGGTGCTGATGTCAGTTTCTCTTTCTTTGAGCCTATCATCAATAAATTTAAGAAGAGCCTTTGTAATGCCTCCTTAATCCAAAACCTCTCAAACTGGATTTCCAAGGTCAATACTATTTTCATAATGCTGAGATATCATTTGCCTTCCCACATTCTTGCCCTCATAACTGTACAAGGGAATTTTCTACAAGTCACACAATGGGTCACATGATGGGTCACAGTCTGAGAGGCTGCATGCAAAGGCAGAGATGAGAATCCAGCTGCTTTCTGCTAAGCCAGACATTAAATAAGTTTACCAAAATGAAATATATTTTTCCTCCTAGTTTTGAAAAAGTCACTTCCATAAATTATGTTGTGTAATATTTTAAATGAGTATTTTAAACATTTCTCAGTATTTTTAATATAACTAAATACAGAAAGTATGTTTTGAGATACTTATTGTATAACATGGTGCCATAGGCAGTAATAATGTACTGTATTATTGAATGTTTGCTAAGAAGTTTGAAGTGTTCTCACCACAAAAAAGTATGACTATAATTTGCTTAATTTATCCAGTCCACAATATAAATTTCTTTTCTCAGAGTCCACATTATTACACAATATAAATTTCAAAATATGTTGTATATGACAAATGTATTATCTACGATTTTGACAATTGAGTCAATTAATTAAAAATTGATATTAAGTAGATATGATACATATGCAAAAGCCCTTTGGGTTTACTAGAGAGATAGATACAATGCAAGGTATTCAAATGTATAAGAAATTACAACGGGCCAGAGGCACAGCGTCTGCCTGGCAAACATGAAGTCATGAGTTAGATTTCTGGTACCAAAAAAAAAAAAAAAATCTACAAGATTAGCTCACGATGCTTAGCTACAGAGTTGGGTGAGGAGGTGTGCAGAGGATGTCTGCATGCTGAAGGGGCCAGCCGAAGGGCTGGAGCTCACTGTGTGTTCATGCACATCCCTATCAGAAGGCCGATGATCTGGGATGGAACACCAAAGAATCTATGCTGGAATTTGAAAAGTCTACACCAAAAGGTTGAGGAGTCTCAGGCAGAGGCTGCACTGTCTGTATCAGTCCCAGAACTCAATTACCTGAACTGAAGGAAAAGACTGGAGCTCCTCTGAAGAACCATCCATCAGTCCTTCCTCATTTGTCTTCCATTGTAGCAGGCTACCCACCCCTGGGGATTCTGTGCACCCTCTCCCTGCTCTCCTTTTGTGCTTACTGTGGATATTTACAAAGTAAGAACCCTGGAATCCCCTGCTGAATCACTTACACTTCTAAACTTCTCAAATTCACACGATGAACAGCATCCTAAAGCAGTAAGGGCAGGTCCTGTACACCCCAGAATGTAGAGCTGCTTAGTTAAGATTCTACACCTCAAGTTGACACAATGTATTAACCATTATAACCCACCCCTTGTCAAGACATGCTTCTAATTACACCTAACATGTTATAACTATCCTGCTACAAACAAATACACTAATTCCCTCACCAGAATAGAAGGTAAGTTTTTCTGGGGTGATTCTTACTATGGTTTCACAACTTGAACATTAGAGCACAGCTTAACAGCCTTAAGAACCAGTATTACATCTAGCATTATATTACATTAGAAGCATGTAAGAGGAAAAATAGTAGTTATATGTCTCTCTTCTGTAGCTGATCGTGGACGGCTCATCGTTGGTACTTAGAACTACCTTTTCCCACTACCCACTTTGTATTCCCTTAGCCTTCAGCGAGCACCTTTCCCCTTTGAAGTGACCCACACCTTTCCTCCTGAAGGCTCTGGGCCATTTGTCGTCCTGCCTATATTAGGTGGTTGCAATTTCCCCTTGACTTTAATAACAGGGCATGGTAATGCTAAGAGGCACATAAACGATCTCCTGCACTCTGTGTAGATTCTTCCTTTCCCCCAGTTTCCCCTGACAGTCTGGGTCAATCACTCTTGTTAACACTGACTCGCTGTTTGGCTTGTTTTCTCAGAGGCATGAGGAGACCCAAATGACCAGGGGGAAGTCTTAGCTTCCATTTCAGTGGCACCATTGCTGTGCTTCCTGGCACAAACCTTCCACCCTCTGGAAGTAAGACTTCTAGGTCATCAGAGCATAAAGTCGTGAAGACAGGAAGTGGAAACCTTGCTGGTGGGTTACTAGGGGTACTGGTGAGTGGTACCATTCCTGCTTCTACTCCTCCATTCCTGGACCCATGACCTGGGCTACGGGAGACACAGTGCCTGTAGTGGACACTGGTTCAAAGCATGTACAGCCTTTGAAGGACCTTACTCTAGTCCTTCAACCTGCTACCACGTGGCTGGTGCCTTTACCGCATCTTCAAAAAGACCATTCCAACCTGCTATCAGTCTAGCTGCTTCTGGGTGGTGAGATGAGACCAGTGAATCCCATGAGCATGAGCCCGTTGCCTCCCTTCTTTGGCTGTAAAATGTGTTCCTTGGTCAGAGGCAATGCTATGTGGAACATCATGACAGTGGATAAGGCATTTTGTGAGTCCACAGATGGTAGAATTATGAACAGTGAAGGCAGATCCATATCCAGAGCTCGTGTCTATGCCAGGAGGACAAAGCTCAGTCCCTTCCATGATGGAAGTGGTCCAATGTGATTGACCTACTGCCTGGTTGCAGGTTGATCACCTTGGGCAATGGTGCCATGCTGGGGACTCAGGACTGGCCTCTGCTACTGGCATATTGGGCATTCAGTCATGACTAGCCAGATCAGCCCTGGTGAGTGGCAGTCCCTGTTGCTGAGCCCATGCATAATCTCTGTCCCTGCCACCATGGTCACTGTCTTTATGGGCCCATTGGGCAATGACAGGGGTGGCTGAAGAAAGTTAGCCCAGTATCCACAAACAGTTCATTCTTATCTACTTGTTTATTAAAGTCCTCTTCTGCTGATGTCACATTTTGGTGTGTTTACATGGAATATATTTTTACATCCTCTGTCCACATGGAGAGGTCTAGCCACACCTTTTCCATCAATACCTTTGTCACCAATTTTCCAGTTATGTGTTTTCCAAGTTCCTGACTGTCCAGCCAGGCCACTGGCTACTGCCCATGAATCAGTGCAGTCTCACCATCTGGTCATTTCTCCTGCCAGGCAAAATGTACTACACCAAGTGCACTGCCCAAAGTTCAGCCCATTGCGGCAATTTCCCTTCACCACTGTCCTTCAAGAATGTCCCAGAAAGGGGTGTAATGCTGCAGCTGCCCATTTGCAGGTGATGCTTGCATAATGTGTAGAGCCATCTGCAAACCAGGCCTTAGCCTTCTCTTCAGCTGATCATGTGATACACTCCACAAGGCCATGGTGCATGCTGGGAAACAAGGCAGAATAGTAAGTGAAGGAGCCATAGGTATCTGGAAGACGTCCAGGCAATTGACTTGTATCCTATGAACCTGTCTTGATCACAAATATACCATTTCCACTTAATGATAGACTGTTGCTGTATACATCCAACCTTATGACTTAGTGGCTCAGATAATACCCAGGCCATAATAAGCAACTCAGGTTGAATGGTGACCTGGTGTCCCATGGTCACATGTTTAGTTTCCACTAAGTCCCAGTAGTAGACCAAAAGCTGTTTTTCAAAGGGAGAGCAGTTGTCTGCAGATGATGGCATAGCTTTGCTGCAAAATCCTAAAGGCCTCTGCTGCGATTCACCAATGGGGCTGCCAGAGACTCCAAACAGCATCTCTGCCTGCCACTGATACTTCAAGTACCACTGCCTCTGCTGGATCACATGGCCCCAGTGGGAGAGCAGCCCGCACATCAGCCAGGATCTGTTGCAGAGCCTTTTCTTGTTCTGAGCCCCACTCAACACTAGCACCTTCCTGAATTGCTCAGTAAATGGCTGGGAGCAAGACACCTAAGTGAGGAATGTGTTGCCTCCAAAATCCAAAAAGGAGGCACTGTGCCTCTTTTTTGGTTGTAGGGGAAGCCAGATCCAACAATTTATCTTTTACCTTAGAAGAAATCTCTCTACATGCTCCAACACCACTGGACTCCTAGAAACTTCACTGAGGAGAAGGACCTAGGATTTTGTTGGATTTATTTCCCATCCTCTGGCTCTCAAGTGTTGTACCAACAAACCCAGAGTGGTTGCTACCTTCTGCTCACTAGGCCCAATCAGTGTAGCAACTTCAGTGTAATGGACCAGTGTGACATCCCATGGGAGAGAAAGGCAATAGAAGTCTCTATGAACTAAGGGCTGGCTAGTTATGATCACTATGAGGTAAGACAGTGAAGGTACATTGCTGGCCTTTCCAGCCGAAAGCAAATTGTTTCTGAAGGTCCTTATGGATAGGTATGGAGACAAAGGCATTTGCCAAATCAATAGCAGCATACCAAGTCCCAGAGGTGTGGTAATTGGCTCAGGTAAAGAAACCACATCTGATATTGCAGCTGCAATTGGAGTCACCTCTTGACTCCATTTACAGTAATCTACTGTCATTCTTTAAGACCCATCTGCCTTTTGCACAGGTCAAGTGGGAGAATGAAAAGGAGATGTGGTGGGAACCACCACCCCTGCATCCTTCAAGTCCTTGGCAGTAATCTCTGGAATCCCTCTAGCAATGTAATCCTGCTTTTGGCTTAACTGCTGTCCAAAACAGGTGCCCAGAATAGCAATGGGAATAGCAATGGGAAAGAAGGAAGAAGAATAGCAATGGGAAACAAGGGAGGTAGGTATGGCAATGAGCTGGGAGGGCTGAGATGGTTCAGGGATTTCCTAGGAGACAGGTGGGCTCCTGAGCTCTGCATCCTATTATGAAACCACCCTGAATTCCCTCTCCCACTGATCTTTCTGGATGGGTGGGTAGGTTTTAATAGGCCCATAGTTTTAACACTATTGCAAAAGGCAGAACCTAGCTTCCCTCCTCTTAAATGAGGATTGAACTAGAAACTCAAATGGACCAACTACGGCAGCCATGATGGTGTTAGACTGCTGAAGGTCATCAGTTCAAGTGTCCCTCTTTCTTTTCCCCTATTCCTCCCCCTTGCTTACCTGAGAGAAGCCAGTTGCCATGTCTTGAGCAGCTCTCTGGGGAGGCCAACATGATGGTAAGCAAAACCTCCTGTAGCTCTCCAGCTTTGGGTAAAGCCCTTGCTAATGTCTTCATGGAAACTGCATGAGACTGTGATCCAGAAACACCCAGCTTGCCTGCTCCTGAATTTATGATCCAGAAACAGTAAGACAAATGTTCTGAGCTACTACACATTGGAGTAACTTGTTACACAGCAATGGAGGATGAATATAGTACATGAATTCCTGTGGTTACTATTTCTCTAAAGACATTCCCTGCTATCGTTAAAAGGAGATGCTTTGATGTATATACCGGGGGATTCTGAGTTTGTTCTCCAGTTGCTTAACAATCTAGGAGACATTTTCCAGCTCACTTTCTTTCCATGGAACCACTAGCCTTCAGCCTTCTGCTTGGATTCTATTACTGGGAGGCACTAATGGGGGAGCAGAGGGCAGTATAATAGTAGGTTCCACATGTGGACACCCACACTGATTCTACTGTCACCCAGCCCAGAGAGATAAGGGGTGTTACATGGACCTATTCAACTCATAAAAACGGAGCTCAGCATATGTGGGTCCTTGCATTCAGAATAGTAGCACGCTTGGTTCTACCTTTGAATCACCCTTTTATTTCTCCAAGACAATCAAGGCCACTCACTCAGGCCTAACTCCACTGCAGAGAAGACCAGGTTGTACTTTGTTATGTGATTGCTGTTGGTTAGATAATTATCTGGGTGGAAAGGTAAGAGTGAACAAAGGCTGAGATTTCTGGAATCACCTCAGAAGGTTTTCTGCTCACTTGGGATCTGGCAAAGGCTGAGTGTACCATGGGACCCGATTCCCTCCTGGAGCAGCCAGGGAGGGGTGAGCCACTGTGGATATGGCAGGTGATTGGCTGCAAAGAGCCCTGGCTTGGAACCAGGTACTTCTGATCGTCTGTCCTTACTTGCCACCAACTCCTTGGCTAACCTCGGGCCAATTAACTTCTCTGGTTTCCTCCTATGTCAGGAGGGAAGCTACCCATCCCACCCATTTCACAGGATGCTAGTAGCAAAATAAATTAGAGAACTTTGCTGTGTTCTAAAATAGCTAAGATGAGGCTGAGAGAGGTCAACTGGTCCAAGAACACACAGCTACTAAGTGGCAAAGCTGAGATTGGCTCCTCTGTGCTACCGTGCTGCTGTCCTGGGCTGACCACGTCCCTGAAAACAGACCCTTTTGCAAATCCTCCCCTCTCTTTCGTGTCCCTCTTCCCTAGCCTGTTGTCTTCCCGAGAGGCAGAGGGATAAGTAAGAAACCGAGTCCGAGCGCAAAGGAACTTTATATTTTATCAGAGCCAATATCAAAGCCAAATTCTAAGTAAATAATTTCTATGAAGCAGAACATATAACTTTCCCCTCTACTCCTTCTCTAAAGATTACAGAGCAGAAGTCAATCAGAACACAGATCCAAATTCTTATCTGTAGGCTAAGGGGCCAGAGACCTTGGAATCCAGGAAAGTCTGTATTACATGTAGTATTTGTAAGTGTGTGAACGTGGGACATGGAATGATCTGGGGACACCTCCAGCAATGCCACGGGAAGGACACACTCACACAGTGACACAGATAATGCTTACACAGGCTTTACATCACAGGGTCATGTTTATTCTGACACATTAAGCATGAAGAAACTTCCAGGCTTCAGAAGTAACTTGGGTTTTGGAATTGCACATAAAAGATTACAGACCCGAGGTCACAAGGAGCAAGCCCAAGTGAGATTACACACCTCTCGATCCTGGTTTAACACTCAAGGCTACAGGAACAAGTTTTACAGCTCCGTTTCAACTCCTAGGTCAAAACTGAGAAGCCCCACACCCACCCAAAAAAGATTGGTGCACAGGGGCAGATCCCATGCTACGACACACTTGCCCCTCAGCCCCATGCTGGGAGATAGGGATAAGATTATCTGTCTGCACCTCAAGTGACCCCTTTTCTCCTCCTCCTCCATGTTGCTCTTCCACCACATGGAGAGACTTATTCTGTGCATGGTCTACTGTCAGCTCCTCTAGGCAGCACCAGGCATAGCTCAGTGGGCCCGGGTTGGGGTGGGGATTTTGTGTCTCCGAAAGGTGTCTGGCACTGACCCTCCTGCTTTAACAGTTCTAAGTGCAGGAAAGTACACGGCGCTGTCCTCTTCCAGAGTCTTGGAGGGGGGTACCCTACCTGTGCAGCATCTCCAACAATCATAATACACTTTATCACCCCAAGGATGACACACCAGGCCCAAGGGAGGACGTCTCCACACAGAGGATGCTGCGTGATCTCATTTTGGATTTATAGTGAATTTAACAAGTAAAGCTCAGGTACCCAGAGAATGAACCACTAGTTGCTGTGGGTTTGAGCAGGGGAGAGGGAATGAGGAGATGTAGGTCAAGGTTTACAAAAGATAGGTGGGGACAGCTAATGTGCGACTGAGAGTTACAGATAATGTTATCCTGGGAACTTTGTAATAAGTAGATTTTGGCTGCTCTTGTAGCAGACAAAGAGTGAAATGATCCATGTATTAATCTGCTTCATTATAGTAGCCAGTCTATATGTATCCCATAATGTGGTGTAGACCTCGAATATGTACCGTAAAAATTTAAAAACACCACAAAAAAAAGCCACAGTAGCCGTCTTGTAGCAAGTGACTTTCTGTCTGAGGCTTCCTTTCTCTCCCTGGTGCATGATCAGTAAGTGTAGCGGAAGGGGCCAGTGACATAGCTGAGCAGCCAGCACCTGCCTGGCAGGTGCAAAGTCCTGAGTTCAATTCCCAGTACAAAAAATAGAGGAAAAATGGAGCTATAGGAACATGCAGGACAGGCAAAGCCATGTCGCTGGGCTGTGTTTTAACACAACGCTACCCTGACTCTCCCTTATTAATTGGTTCCAGGAGCCATGACATAACAAAAATGGTGATATTGTAGCCCAAATATTGAGTTCAGTTACCCAAGTATTGTAATCCTCTTTCTAGTTTTCCTCACAATCCAAAAGGTTATATTTATAATCCCATCGAGACGTCATTGGAATCCTAGCAAGTTAATTCCAATCTACCACCACCAATCCAACCCACGGCAAATGTAAAGACACCAAGACGTGTTCCATGTTAAGGGCAGCCAAGGAGTCCTAAATCTAATCCCTGTGAGGACATGTGGACAAAGGCCTCGATCCTGGGCCTCTCCCAGAATTTATTATCTTGTGAAGAAAGCGGGGTGGCTCAGGGATGAGTGATAGTGAGGATGTTGGGGATTACTGAGTAACTTGAGCTGGCTGGCCAGGTGCAAGAATGGCCTCTCTGTAATTTACAGAGATAAAGATATGCAGAAGGGTCAATTTACATAACCCAATTAAGGTAGTAATGGAAATGTTTTCGGGGGCTATGGCTTCTGTTTTTGATATGCAAACTCTTGTGCCCTGGGGAGTCATAGTCTCTAATCTTGAGGCTCACACCCAGTTGACATTTCCAGAGCTGTTTGCTCTAACATCTCCAGAGCTCAACCCTGTATTGTGGAGAACACATGCAAGGAAACAGGACTGTCTGATGGCTATAGACTTTGCATATTAGCACCTTGGCTAGCCTTATTGGCAATGTTCAGAGCCAATTGAAGAGAGAAGAAAATACCCTAGCCAGCCTTTTACATATCAGTATAAGGAAATAAGTCTCCAAGTATTCAAACTCATAGCAATTGTTTTGGATTCAAAGGGAGTCACTGGAGTTGTCTCCCACACAGAGCACCAGACAAATCATTTTGGCTGAAAAGAGTAGTGAGTCACAAGGCCACAGAGGCAATCAACACTAACAAGGGCTAGCTTGCTCACCGAGTACCAGAGAGTGAGCATGGGGGCAAACTTTCCATATCAAAATACATTGAATGCTACATTTCATGAGTTTGAAGCAGTCGAGTACCAAGGTACAACTGTACACAGTGTTCAAAGGTCACAGCCAGGAAAGGAGAAGGATCTCAAGGTGCTGACCGAGTCCTACCCTAGTTTCTGCAGCCAAGGGACAGAGGAGCAGCAACGTGCTAATTCTGCACCTCTCCCTGCCCTGCCCTGGTTTTGTCTTCCCTTTGGGAAAAAGGGAAACTGAGGAAAGCTTTCATCTACAGCGTGAACCTGCCCAGTCTCTGCATTTCTGCAATGATTATTAGGCTAAAGTCCGTCTCATGCCTCCTTGAGGCACATTTCAGATGACACCAGCCATGGCTGGAGCACGGTGGGGAGAGGGAGGGGTTGTAGGTGGGTGGAGGCAGGGCTGATAACATCCCTGTCCCCTGCACTTCCAGGGAGCTTCAGGTTTCAGGGAAGCTCACAGCGTGATGAGCTCTTCCCGTCTGCACCCAAAGTTCCCCGACACTGCAAGGAATTGCTTGGCAAGTGCAGGGGCGAGTTTGGTGGCGAGGATGCCTCCAGGGGCAGCCCACCGCTAGCAGGGCTTGGGGACTACATTTATGGCCATCAGAATGATACCAAGGCTTGCTTTACAGTTTCTTAGCGGGGCCCCTGAAAATCAACCTCAGAACTGCACGTTAATCTTGCTGTGACTCTGTCCTTCCCACCTCTTCCTCGGTATCTAGGTCGCCTGTGATTCCTCGCTCTGTCCTTGCCCTTTCCTCTTCCTCACCTCCTGGTTACTCTCTTCCCTCCTGAAGGTCAGTTCTGGCCCTGCCACTTTGAAACTGATACTGTCAAATCCAGGTATCAAATCCTACCCTTCTTGACCTACTGTTAGATGATCACTTTCTCTGTGGCCACATCTCTGTCTTTGCTTTTAAGGGCCTCCTCCTAGCTTTCCCCTTGCCACTGAGCTGCTGTCACGGTCCTTTCCACTTCTGCATCAAATGTCCCTGCCTCAGGAACTCCACCTTTAGCCCATTCCCGTTCTCTGTTCTCACTGGAAGTTTCCACAAAGTACAGAGGCTTCCACAATGACAAATGCTACATCCGTCTTTTCTACCCAGGCCTGTGCTATGAACCCTCCTTCCTAGGCTCAACCACACAGTGGGGAGAAGCCCAGAACAGTCCATGGGTTCCCGCCCAACCATGCCCCCAGCTGAAGTCTTTGTAGTAGAGCAAATTCCCTCCTCCCCCACCAAATGAGAGGACAGAAGAGACACAGGAAATGAAGCAGCAGGCTGGGGGTAGGCACTGGCTCAAAATGAAATGGAGAGTGAATGGGAGAAGGGCAGAGCAGACCACAAGGAGCCAAGTTTCTGAGGGGGAAAAGACGAGGTTCAGACTCAGGAACACTTAATGTCAGGGGGTAAGCGGGAGCTGCTGCCAGATGACTCCCAGCTCCTCCTTAAACTGGAAGGCGAGATCATGTGCCAGCGATATAGAGAAATGGGGTGGAGGTAACATTTTAGAAGAGGGAATCGGCTAGGTTGCCAGCAACAGACAGCTGGACACATCTGGCTCTGTGTAAGTGATAAGGACATTTAGTGATATTCCTAGAAAGTCTAAAGGCAGCCTGCTAGAAGCACAGTCTGAGCCAGAGGATGTCACTAGGACTTCGGGACCCACTCAGCTCTGCAGGTTCCAGCAGTTAGGCGTCACATTCACACTGCGCACCCAGGGTCTCTGCTGAGGCTCCTGCTGGAAAGAAGAGGATGTGTATTTCCTAGGGGCCCCAACTGCTGCCTCCTCTTGTCTCAAGGCCCCTTGGTTGCTGTGCTCATGCGTTCTGTGCTGCACAGAAATGCAGGAGCTCTCAGTTAATTGAATTAGTTCTATTCCCCTGGAGATAGGAAAAGGCCAAAGGCACCCAGACCAAGAAAACTGCCAAGAAAAACCTGGCACTCTTGGGAGGGGAAGGAGAAAATACATGCCATGAAGTCAACCAACAAATGCCCAGCATAGCTCATTCCGAGGGAACTCGAGGAGCAACCGTCCAAAGATTTGCCAAGGTGAGACTGAATGAGCACCTAAGGATGCAGCGGGAATACTGCGGGAGCGCCCAGCCTTCTGCTTTACTGGGTCCCCTGTAGCCGGAGTGGGCTGGCGCTAGGAGTGCAGCATGAACGATCAGATTGATCCGACACTGGAGGTCTGCCAGGTCCACATCTGCAAGGAGAACCGGGCTGGACTCCGGTGAGGGGAGGAGTGTCCCTGCAGGGATGGGTGCTTGCAGTGGAAGAGGGGAGTTTGGAAGGGAGCTGATAGACGAGATAAAAGGGAGTGGGCCTAGACACGGAAGGCTCAGAATAACACAAGGCTGGATGGGAGGATGGAGTGTGGCAAACACAGAGGCCGTGAGCTACAGAAACAGTGCAGGTAAGAGAGCACCATGGGAACTTCAGAGGGACACAGGAATGGCAGGAGAGTCTTGAGTCTTGGGCGCTGTTCTCTCAATGAAGATATTGTGACACGTGGCAAGTGACAGTGGGCTTGGAAGCAACCCAGTAAAGGTCTCCAGGCCCTGAAGACACACACCAGGTTGGGAATCTGAGATTTGCAAAGATGCTTTTCTTTCCTGCCACTTGTGCCAGTCACAGTCCAGCTGTGTCCTCTGGGTTAAAGAGCTGTAGGGGCCACCTGGACACCCCCATCCCCTCCCATCAGAACTGAAGCCTAATAGTTCTGAGACAGTCTTCCCTCAGCCAGGGCTTCTGTACAAGTGTTTGGTTATTTACTCTTTCAAAGGTATATTAGGCCACGTTGGTTGCTGGGACAGAGAATAGGAGGATGCTATGATTATATATGTATAAAAAGAAACTTTAATAAAGTCTTACTCTGGACTTGCAGGATGTACATGTAAAGTTTCTAGGAAATAATCAGGCAAACGAAGACCTGGAAGGAACCGAAGTCCTAGTTTGAATGACTACTTGCAGTTAGCATTGCCAGCAAGTTACATCCAGTGACCTAAACAGGCAGAGACTCGGGGTCTGCACAAGTACCGAGAATGTAATACTGGCTGTGTACCAGGGATCAGCAAGCATTATCTATAAGGTCCACAGAGCATACTATGTCCTCTTGGTGCCTGAAGGTAGCCACGGACATATCTAAACAGGTGATTATATCCCATAAAGCCTGAGTTACAAAAATGGGTAGCAGGGAAGGGTGTCTTTGAAGTATCGTATAACCTGTGTTTCTGGGTCTTTTGCACTAGTTTTGGCCATGGATAGCACTAATTCCCCTATGGACTAAGGGGATCTCTCACATAGATCTTCAAAGCTAATAAATGCAGCCTATGTCCCCTCTGCTTATCTTCCTGATCTTCATGTGATGTTAGCAGCCAAGATCTTCCAGGTAAAAATCTCTCAGCTTCCTAGAGGTGGTTTAAATGCCTATGCTGTCTCATATCACTGATGGTATTTTGAGCCTTGACAAATCACAAATTAAATTGGGTGCGGTGGTGCATGCCTGTGCCCCAGCACCTGAGAGGTTGAGGCAGGCAGATGATGGAGAGTTCCAGGTAAGCCTGAGGCACATCGAAGTCTTCTCAAAAGAACATGACAAAAAAATGACCACACACAGTGTGTAGAGGACAGGGAGAATCTGCCACATACAACCATTCAAGGACTCCATCTTCTCTTGCATGGTTCCACCACCTTTTAGGATTTTTTATGCATTTAACCAGAGTGGGGAAGAGGGAGGACAAAGAAAGGAGGCACAGAGGATTCTATGGGGAGAGGTAAGGCCAGGCTTGGTGATAGCTAAGATACTTCTACGTTTCACCGGCCAACTGTGTCACACACCATCCTTAACTGCAAAGAAGTTTGGGAAGGGTTGTCACACTGGGTCTGCAGTCTACACAAGGGAAGTGGGTGTGTTGAACACAGGGGAAGCCTGGCACAGGTGGGGACACAGTGCAGGACAGGCACTGTGATATACTCAGAATTACCTTCAAGTGACCACTCAGAGTGTGTTACTGTGGGGCAATTCTCTATGGGCCATGTCATCCAAATAGGAGCCCTGGTCATGTTCTTTTCCATCTTCTCCTTGCTGTTTGGGACACAGATGGTCGTAGAAGGGGGAAAGTGTCTCTTTGTAGACCCCAGAGGAAGTTGAGGTCCCAGCATAGGACAAAAGTAGACAGGCATTTATCGACCCCTTTCACATTCAAGCTCCCTAGCCTGGAGTTTCTCAGGTGTGACAAATCTGTTATATTCGCAGCTGGCATCTGACCTTGGTAGTCAAGGGAAGCCACAAAATATGAAAGTCCCATTCCCTGCTGGGCTGTAAGCAACACAATCTTCAGCCTCTTACACAGGTATTGCATCCTCTGATGCATCCCCAGAGCTGTGCCAGCCTAATTCGTTAGCTTGTAAACAAAATCTCATCTCTTTCGGCTTGAGAATTACCTGTTTAAATTCATCATGATTAACATCGAGTAAATGTCCTATTTACCAACCTTACAGAATGCCAGATAGTAGACCTGGCTCAAGTTTATGTTGAAACCTTGTACTTCGGTTAAGTCAAATGATAAGAGAAAACACAAACTATGGAGCCCCTGAGCATATGTGACCCTGTTCCTTGGCCTCCCCACTATAGAATTTGAGTGTACAATATATTCACAGCAGAGTCTAAGGGTGAATGTGTCTGCTTCAAGTGTAAGATCTCATTGTACCCCCATCACTGTCATGGTTTATGTCGGTGTCCCCCAGGCCTCATGCATTTGCATATGCATTTGTGATTGGTTCATTGTCTAGAGCTTGGATTGATGGTGTCAGTGCTACACCCGCCTAGGGGTGGAGTCAGGATGTGATGTAATGGCAGGAAGAAGGGGTGTCTTGCTCTCTTGCTGGTTTCCATCTTGCTGGTTTCCACCTTGCTGTTTGCAGCCACCATGAACTGTGGCCCCGCCATGCCACCCTGCCTTGGAACCAACTGAGTATGGACTGAAAACTCCAAAAAAATGTACAAAATAAACCTTTCCTTTCCCAACTTTGGCATCTGGTATTTTGTCTTAGTGATGAGTAAAAAGTAACTAAGACAACCATTTAACAGTGAAACACACCCCTGTTTTAGGTGTCACTGGAAAAAGAAAAAAGCTATTATGACAAAATGGTCTTTATTCAGATTTCATTATACATTTACTGAAAGCTCTTTTATACATGGACAGATTTACTGCATATCAGTTTGATATATGTATAAGAGGAAATAATGTCCTATTCATTCAATATTATGCTAGAGACTAGCCAGCACAACATAGGAAAAAAAATACAAAGCGTGCAAATTGGAGAGGAATTAAGCTCTGCAGAGTTTATGACTGTTTGTATAGAAAGTCCTACAGCACATAAAATCAAAGCTGCTGTTGAGTCTTTGCCAGTTGCAGGGGGCAAGGAAAATTTGCTACCAACCTCATGGGTGCGTGTTTTCTAGACCCAAGCACCTTCACACTGGAACAAGCTTGAGCATAAAGGGGACAGCACATGGGGACAGAAATCCCCAGCTGACCCCAAATGAAAAGAGTGTGGTTTTACAGTGCTTCTAATGCAGGCAGAGACCCAGTCTCTTGGTGCCTTTGCACGTAGAGGTGGAGGTCCAGTTGTCTCTGTGCTGTCCTTTATCTTCAGGTCATGCGTGTGTCATTGCTATCTTGGGTCCCTGCCTTGGAGAGTTACGTTTCCTTTGCTTTGGTACCATAGTAAAGGTAACTGTAGGAAACTTTAGTGATGCGTTGCATTCTACAGATGTGCTCGCTCCTTCCTTAGTCTCATCCTTTCGGTGTGCTTGTTAACTGCAGCCCTTAAAGGCCAACCTGACTCCTCTGCCCCCTCCAACCTCCCCATGTATTAGCTGTCCCCACTGCTCTGCAGACTGCCTCAAATTCACTGCCCAGATTTTATCTCTGTGTGCTACCAGTGAACGATAATTTTAAGAAGAAATGTCATGTATACCACCACCAAAACCACCCGTGAAATATTTAGCAGTAAATCAAATAGAATAAGTAGGTGGTTTATGTTCAAAACTATAAAATATTACTGAGCAAGATAAAAAAAGGCCTAAATACACGGAGAGATATACTATGCTTGTAGACGGGGAGACTTGGTATTGTTAACGTGTCAGTTCTTCCCAAATTGATCTATAAATTCAACACCATCCCCAAATCCCAAATCCTAGCAGCTTTTGGTAAAACGCAGAAGAGCTAGTTCTAAAATTTATAAAGAGGAGCAAAGCAACAAAAGCAGTCAAAATAGTTTTGAAAAGCAAGAACAAGGTTGAAGGACGTATTTGATTTCAAGATTTACTGTAAAACTCTAGCAATCGACACAGCATGAATTCGCAAAAAGAAATGGATCAATGGGATGTAATAGAACACAGACTCATGCATACACTGTCAATTGATTTTTAATAAATGTTGAATCAATAAAGAATAGTCTTTTCAACAAGTGGTAACGAAATAGTTGGACATTAACCCATACTTTGTACTATATGCAAAAAAAATTGAAATGGACTGCAGACCTACTTACAAAAACAGAAATCCTACAAAAATTCCCCAGAAGACAGAAGAAATTCTCTATGAACTTGAATTTGGCATAGATTTCATAGATAGGACACAAAAAAATAAGAACTAGCCAAGAAACAGCCAATGAACTCACCCGTATAAAATTTAAATATTTTCTTTGAAAGATGCTGTTAAGAAAATTAAAAACAAGCCAGACAGTGGTACTATTTGCAAAACACATTTTGTAAAGGATACCCAGAATATATGGAAGATTTTTATAACTCAATGGGAACATAGACACTCCAGTTAAAAATGATTTGAACAGACATCTCATTGAAGATCTGTGGATGGCAAATGTATCTGTGTTTCACATTCCATGAAAAAGACATCCAACATTAGTCAACCTAGAAGTGCAAATTAAAGCCACAATGAAAGGAGGGGAAAACAAAGCAAGTTGGATTGTGGGTATTAAAACATGATGAAGCTTAAGTTCTAGCACTGAGCAGCACAGTGGGAGATCAGAGCTCGCAACCACCTGTTGTGTATTTTATGAAGAACTAGGAGTTTGAAGCTTCCAATCAAATAAGGGGATGGAAATGATGATCACCCTGGTTTCATCCATATATATTGTATACAGGTATTGAAATATGTACCCCATAAATATGTACAATAATTTCAAGTTAAATTTTTAAACATCTAAGGAGACAAAAATGCTAATTATACTGCTTTGTTCATTATGCATTGTATGCCATGTGTTGAATGACCGGACTTGTACCCTGAAAATCTGTACAAGTAAAAAAGAATCCCAGCCGGTGAGATGGTGCATGTCTGTAATCTCATCACTGAGAGGTTAAGGCAGCCGGGTTATAAGGTTGGGCCCAATCTGCACAATTTTTAATTTGTGAGATCTCGGCTTATAAGTTACAACTCAATAAAGCTGACTTACATTTTTAAAAAACTGGTTAAGGAGGCAGGAAAATGTTCCTGTAGAATCTAAGCCCAGAGGGGCTGGGGATTTAGCTCAGCAGCATAAGCGTCTGCCTTGCAAGTGCGTGGTTGTGAGTTTGATCCCTGGTACCAATTAAAAAAAAATCTAAAAAAGAATCTAAATCCAGAGTCTCTTTCCAACAGAGGGCTGATAGGTTTTTTGCAGCCTTTCATTTCCGGGTTAGGAATACTCATAAGGACACTGTTATTGTCCCTGGATTTTTCTTCCAAGAATCTGATGTGCATTTTATAAGTTTTGATGAGACACTTTACCGATTTTACTAAAAGGTGCTAAGAAGCTGCCCAGCAGAGGATGAAGTCACCAGTTCTACCAGAGTGGGAATGTGTATCATGATTGCATTTAGCTATAAGAGTATTTAAAAAGACAGCAATTTAGACATAAGTTTGTGTTTTTCTCACATCAAAGAGATCGGGGTGGGCCTTGCAGGGTGGAGGTGGTTGCTCCATCATGAATACTTTTTTCTGTATTTCTCCTCTTTCATCCTTTGGGGAGTTTCTGCCTGCAAGACTGCCTTAAGTTTGCAAAATGACCACTGTTGTTCCAGGCATCACATCTGTGTAATAAAGGGAAAAGATAGAGGAAAAGGTAAATACCTATCTGTTACCTCACAAGAGGAAGATTTCCTGAGAGAAGAAACATTCTTAATTTGTAGCCAAAAAAATGGGGGTGGGGTGGGGAACATGCATCATAACTACTGAATTCCCAGGAACAGTCACATTCAAAAGGTCAGTGTCAAATTCATAGTCCTCTGACCTTGAGGATCCCCATCTGGAAAAGTCCTTTAAAGTGTTTTCTTCCCTCACTTAGCAAGCTCATTGTAGAATCACATTAAAAACACAATTTGTATGCTGAAAAAAAATACAGGTGTTTGAATTGATTTCTCTTATGTACCAGCTATGTGACCGTGGGCCAGTTGATCAAATTATTTCTTCTCTCACACATAAGGTGGCAGGGAGTGGGGTGCAGCAGGTAGACCTGGGGTAGGCCGATTGGCCAAGGGACCCGGATGCCGTACTTTGGAATTCATCGCATCATCCATGCCAGGACCTCTCAGGGGTGGTGCCACACCAAGGACAGAGTTGTTTCTAGAATTAGACGGTTACATAAGAAGGCTTCAATTATTGAAGTATGATTTTAAAAAATGTTCCAAATCCATCTAAATGAGATAATATAAACCCAAATAGCCAACTGGAGAGGAAATTAAAAACCAGAGTGGTCACCCTCGTGAGGTTGTCTCCCTCAGAGGCCCTGAGAAAGGCTTTACACTTAAAGCTGAACACTTCAAGGACAAAGTTATCTTCAAAAAAAGGGTGGGAACCTAAACCAAAGTCATCCCATTAAGCATAAAGGCACCTCATGGAAGCTTTCTAGTCTTCACCTGTGTCTGGATAAAGAGAAAGGATGTCCAAGACATCTTTTTCCTAGAGGCAGAATCAGTCACGATTCTCAGAGTTCCCTCCAATACAGTGCTGCTGAAGATGACCTCACAATGTAAAAGTGAAAATGAACTCAATCCCCAAATTACAAAACACAAGACAATAATCCACGAGTGTTAGCTTCTCAATGTAGGGTGATTATTCTAAAGATTTTTATAATTTCTGTTCAGTAGGTAAATTCACAAGCAAAGGTTTAAACTGATTCTGAGAATCGCAATCTTTTCCTACTTTCTAAAGACTCTTTAGCAGTTCTGTAGAAAGCAGAGCCTGAGACAGGGACCCAGGTGGGAAATTTTATTCAGCAGATGTGGGTGTGGGAGATGATAGCAAGCAGGACAAGAAAAGACCTGTGAAACCGTGACCTGTGAGGTGCTCACACACCAGGCACTGGTTTGAGAGGTCACAAAAGATCAACACAGCCGGTCACTTAGCTGTACTTGCTTAGGCCTCTTCTGAAGTGTTCAAAAAGAAACCACCTCTGTCAGAAGGGAAGAATAATTTATCTTCTCAGCACTGTTTTATAGGTCCCTCTGCTCAAATTATTCTCCATGGATAGCTAACCAGTAGAGACTGTTTGCTCATCTTTTGATGCCACTCTGGAAACTAGATCCTGTTCTTATTAGTGGAAGGACAACTTGGTACAAATGGACGTGTGAAAATGAGGGCTCTGAACGTCCCAGGCCTCCAGCCAATCTGGGGACTTCAGTCAGCAAAAGGCCTGGTGTCCTTGTTCCCTCCACAGAGCTTTTGGAGAGGAGACATTTGAAGAATGAGGCAGGAAGTTCAAGGAGGTAATGTACAGTTTCCAAATGAGAAACACCACTGAAATTAATCAGATCCAGAGGAAGACAGAAGTACTCATCTCTGCTACGTTCTGGGTCAGGAAGCAGAACAGAGGCATGAGAGGCAACGTGCAATGGCTCAATTAGACCCAGTGAGAATTTCAGATAGTGAGAAGGAACCAGAAACCTTATACTGATAAAGGATATAAATCCTGAGATTTTCTATGTGAGATTTCTTTGATATCTAAGGGCAGCTTTTGTGCACAGAGAGAATTTCCTTTTGAGCATAAGTTTCAAATTTTCACTTATTATAAATTTAAAAATAATAGAATTTCCTTTAAGCCCCTACATTTATTGCAGCATTTAAACACAGTAAATTTTTTCCAAATTTCCATAAATTATTTCCAAACAACCACTAATACAGTGTGGATTAATTACTTAGGGGAATTTGATTTTGAGTAATGTTAAGTAAACTTGAGTTGAACAAATTCCTTTAAAAATTTACACATGTAAATTTGATGCATCTGATTTTTCTTTACAAAGTTAGAGTACCTAAACTTAATAGTTATGGCCCAAGAAGCTAATTTCTCCCACAGTATTAAGAAACTAATACAAGTTCTCTTAACCATTTTAAACTGATTATAAATTAAGTCACTTCCTGTTATGGCATTCAATTTCCTATCAAGTACACATTTAATTTAGAACCATGATCCAATTTGTCATTCACTTTAATATGCCAAATTCAATTATATTTTACATGCATTTAAAATTCCCAACATGTAGAGATTATCATGAATGCAATGATTAATATCAGGTTTGATATGCCTCATAATGTCTATAGTTCTGGGCATAACAGACATTGTGCTTAAACCCATGTCATTTTACTATGACATTAAATTGTCACAGGACTTGGCACAGGCCTGTCTGATCTGGAGCTGCCCATGTCCAGCATGATTCTTCCTACATCACAGGTTGACTGTGCCCAGTGTTTATTAGATTATTCAAGTCCACTCCTTTCAGATGGAGTCCTCGTTTCCTGTTTGAATGACATGATCTGTAGTTAACTTTGCCTTGTGGGGCTAAAATACGACACACACAGCTTAAAGGAAAAAGGTTTTGCCTTTCCCTTGGGGAAAGGGGAGACGTCTCTTGGGGCCTGACCAAGTGAACCAGGCAGATGCAGACACCTTAATGTTGTTACCAGCTTGCTCTTCTGCTGGATGGCACTTGGCAGCTGTGTTATCTTTTATCATGCCCTGTTAAAGACATGAAAGAGGACTTCCAGAAATGCTTCAGAGTGGCAAGAATAATGGGCAAGGTGTGTTGGAGAGGGGGGCATATAAGGAGGATGAACGTCAATGTGTTTTTTAATCATTTTTTAGGCTGAAAAAGTCACAGAATATATTCACAGTATCACATCCCATCTTCCCCCATATCATTTCCCAAATGCTTTCAAGTTCTTATCTCAAGGGCAGCTTCTAGAAAAATTTCAAATACAATACTAATCAGCCTGAAAGTTTAAGTTTGTTATACTTTTAAGAGCACTCACTAACATGAGGCGGAACATAGCTTTCAGACAAGAAAAAAGTGAAAGAACCCAGACAAATCGATAAAGATAGGAAAGCACAAAGGGAAAACTCAATAGTAAATACTGCATTTCACAGGCTTTAAAGTGACAGTGGTTGCAGAATACACCTAAATTTTTTATGCTAGAAAAAGGATGCTAATTACACCATAAATTGTAAGAAGCGTTGATTTCAAAGAGATTTAAATGTGTCTTATAATTGATGAAATTTGGTGACATAAAGAGACTCTACAAGTAAATATAAATATTCAGTAGTTATAATTAATATCAAGGGGCTAAATCATTTAAAAGATCATATTGTCTAATTGGATTATATTTAAAAGATTAACTGTACACTGTTTATAAGTGATTATTTCAAGGTCACAGTAGAAAGATACTAGGTGAATAGTAACCAAAATGAAGCTAGTGTAGCTATTTAAAAATGAGACAAAAAATGTCTCTGGAAATATTTTTCCTAAGGGTTTCTTTGTAAAAGTAAAATTTCAATTTAGAAGATGTAATATTATATATCTAAAACAGCCTCAAAGTATTATATGCATGAAGACTCAAATCTGCAACAGATTTTTAAAAAATATCTTAATTTTCCAAAAACAGTATTATTCAGCGATACAGGCTAAGAAATTTTAATCATTTGTACAAAAAATGAATGGCTCTTGAGACTATGTTTAGTGAAATAAGGCAGGTGCAGAAGGTTATTGTTATTTCTTAGAAAAACTAGAGATGGCAGGAGATGAGATCTCTTTAAGGGGAGCAGGGGAAGGGTAGATGGAGGGTAGGAAGGGGGCGAAGAGGATACCAAAAATGGTCAAGATACAATATATATGCGGTTTCCCAAAATGAATGTGATTATGATCTATAGCAAATGTACACAAATTGAAACACTTTAATGTTTATCAAGTAAATAAATAATGGCTTGGAAGTTGTTAGCCAAGGTATAATAAACACTAACCCTTATACCCAACTTTGAAATATAAAACTTTACTCAAACATATATGGACTCTTTGGAAAATGAGCTATATGAAACCACAACTCCCCCACAAATACTGAAACAATATCATACAAATCATAGCCAGCTGATGTACAGGTAAGTTGGAAAATAAAAGATGAAAATACATTTGAAAATTTAAAAATTGTTAAGTAGTTTTGGGACAGAGCCAGTATTGCTAGGAACATTAGGAAATCCTTCACGTGAAGGCTAATGAAAATCTACACACCCGAGCTCCTGAGGTGCAGCTAAAGCAGTACCTTTAGAGAAATTTACAGCCCATATGCTCAGAGAAGTCTAAAAATTTATGAGTTAATCATCCAACCCAAGAAATAAGAACAGAGTCCAGAGCAATTAAATGGAGGATAATAAAGATAAGACCAGCACTTAATTGTGAAAGGCTGGCTTATTGGACTCAGTCCTTCACTCTCCATAACAGAATTGCTGTGTCCATTCACACCCTTGACCCACCGTGAAAAGATGCTCCAGGGTTACCAGGAAGAATAGAGCGATTCGCTGCACCAGTGAAAAGGGGCTTCACGCTCCACTTGCTTTACTGGTGGAATTCTGGGGAATTTGTTACAGTGGAGAACGTACATATGCTTGCGCAGTTCAATCTTGCATGCCTGCTGATTCCCAAGAGAAGATTATCTCCCAGGTCCAAGGAAGACAAGACCCAAACACAAGCTGCAAGCTGGAGCCCAGCTTTCAGCCTAGCCTAGCTCCATGCAGCTGAGCCAGCCTTTAAAAGGAAGGAAATTCTGTGTACACAGTGAGTTATGGTGGTTTATTACTCAGTATTATTGCAACACTAACGAACCCCAATAAAGTGAATAGAAAGTGATAGAGCATCACCAAAATTCTAAAATGTGGTCTTCTGAAGGGGCAATTAGTGTAAACCTTTGCCAGAGAAGGGGGGGAGCAGGAATGAGAGAGGAACAATTGACCATAGAAATAGAAAGGGAGCCGTAACCACAGACTTATCAGGAAACCTTAAACAGGAAATCTCTGAAAAGACTTATGCTGGGAAGTTTGAAATTTTAAGAGAATAGTGTCACAGAAAACCATAGATTATTGAAATCCACTTTAATGTTTGTTCAGATTTTCTTTGCTAAATGAGCCAGTGATTTGTTTTATTGAGACAGGGTCTTGCTACATGGTTTTAGGCTGGTCTTGAACAGGCTGGCGCTGGCTTTGAAATCCCAGTGATCCTCCTGCCTCAGCCTCCTGTGTTCTGGAACCCAATGGGGATCCAGTTCAATCTGAGTGCCGCCATCTTGGATATAGAGCTGCCATTTTGTCCAGTGAGCCTGGCCCACATCCTTCTTGAGTCCTATGGGACAAAGTCACCGGGACAGTCAAGCATGTACGCTGCCCCTGATGCCTGAAATGTTTATCAACTGGCCATGTAATAGTTTGAGAAAGGCTGGGTATGTTCTAGTTGACTATGGATCAGCTTCATCTAGTTTAGCATATAAGGTCCTCCCTTCCTACAAGGCTCTGTCTTGCTGCCTCCAAGACACATTTTTGTTTGAAAGCCCTAATAAATGACATGTGCAATGTTGGATTTGTCTCTTGCTTTCTGTCAACCCTTCTGCCTTTGGTGGCCAGTTCTTAGGTACCAGGTCTATGTTTTTTGTTTAAACACGCCCCATCCTTTCAGAAGATGAGTGGAAAGAACATGCAGGATTTAGACTTCTAGTGCCTCCTGCTGTGGTGATGTCAAAGGAGGCCCAATGGGGAGCCCAAACTTTTACTCCAACCAGTGATAAGAAAACCTTACAACCCCTCGGTGTCTGTGGAGGCCGAGTGAGGTACTCAGAAGGTTCCTCTAGCCCCACACATCTGAGGATCCCAGAACTTCTTGACTTTGAGGTGTTAGTGGGGGCCAGGTGAGAAATCTGGACTTCTCAGCCCTACTAGGAGTAACGGAATGGGGACTTTTCCCTTCCCTTCCTGGAGAAAAATCATAGGAAGCCAGGGAGAATGGAAAGTTGAAAGAGCCAGAGTCTCATATCCAAAATGTCTAGGAACCAGTCAAAAATCAATTGTATGAAGAACCAAGATCTTAAACTGAATGAGAAAGACAATATATGTTGTCATCAATATGCCAGAGATGCCAGAATTATCTGAAAGCCACTACAGCAGTCATCATAAAAATAAATCCATGAAAACCCAAATTGCCCATTTTTGAATATACATTTCTCCACAGAAAATCTGCAGTTGGCCAATAGGCACATGAAACGGTGCTCAACACCACTAATTAGGGAAATGGGAGTCAAAGCCACAATATGGCGGCCCACACCTACAACCCCAGCACTCTGAGGTTGAGGCAGGGGGATTGCTGTGAGTTTGAGGCCAGCTTGGATTACATAGCGAGTTCAAGGCCAGTTTGAATTACAGAGCAAGACTCTGTGTCTCAAACAAACCAAAAAACTCACGACAAAACAAAACATCAACTCCTCCCGGTCACTACCCTGCCCCAAACACCACAATGAGCTACCACCTCAGACTCATTAGACTGGTGACCTTAAAAACAGGAAGGGTTGGTGAGGATGTAGAGAAACTGCAGATGAGAATGGAAAATGGGGTCGGCACTGTGGAAAACAGCCTGGTAGTTTCCCAGAAGGTTAAAAATACAATTACAATATGATTGCAGCAATTCTGATTTTACCCAAAAAAATTAAAAACAGTATGACCAAAATAGATTATATGCCGTGGAAACCATTATTTTGTAAAAGCAGCAGGCACTAATAAAAGGGGAAAAAAGCCCTAGTAAATTCTAGCTTTGCAAGAATTCACATGTCAGAGAAACTATTTGCATTTATGGTGCCTATGATTATTGAAGAAACCTGAGGAAACATCCAAAGAAATACAGAATTAATAAAAATGACAAATGTTCTATCAGGAAATAAACCCCTAAAGCCAAGGTTTCAAGGATGTATCTGTGTTTATAGCAGCATTATTTAAAGTAGCTAAAAATATAGGTGCAAACCAAGTGTTTATCAATACGAATATATGCAAAGTGTGGTACACATAGATACAATAGAATATTGTGCAGTTTTTAAAAAAGGAAAAACTTGACTCATGATATAATGTAGATGAACCTTGACATTATGTTAAGTGAACTCAGTCACACATGCACCCCCCCCCAAATACTGGATGATCCCTTTACACAACATCTTCAGAAATGGCACAAGGAAGTGTGGATGCCAAGGTCTGAGCGGAGGGGAATGGGAAGTGATTTCTTGGGTACAGGGTTTTGGTTTTGCAAGATCAAGGGCTCTAGAGACGGATCGTGATGACTGTTGTCTAGCTTAGTATCACTGACCAAATATTAAAAGTGACGTTAGCTTTTATATAATGAATACTTTAGCATAGTAAAGAATTGGGAAATCAACATGCAATTATGAACTCATTTGAAACAAATGAAAATAGAAGATCCAGAAGATAAAGAAACAGACTTTCAGAATTAAAAAAATACAGTGAATATTAAAAACTTGAGAAACGGGCTTAATAGCAACATGGAGGGGAAAGATCAGTAAGTGTTATGGTAGAATATTAGAAATTACTCAGTGTGAATGGGCAGAAAATAAGATTAATGGGGTTTTAAGATTGGTGCGACTGTTAAAAAAAATCCACCTTTTCAATCAGTGACCCAAATTGAAAGGAAGATGAAATTGAAAGAGTACTGGAAGAAATAATGGCTAGCCCCTAATCCCCAATTTGTCAAAAGACATAATACTATAGATTTAAGCTGGAAAAACTCCAACTGGGGTAAACCTAAAGATTATATATTTTCAAACTTCTACAAACTATAGTCAAACTTTTGAAAGCTAATAAAAATTTTTGAAAGCATTAAGAAAAATGATACCTCATCTACAGGGCAAAAGCAATTCTAATGATAGAGATTTCTCATCAGAAGCCGTAAGAGTCAGAAGGAAAAGGCATGCGATTTTTCAAGTGTGAAAGTAAAGAACTGCCAGACAAGATTTCTATATCCAGAAAAAATATTCTTCAGCAATGAGGGGAAAATGAAGAGATTCTGAGATTAAGTGAAACTAAGTTTGTCACCTACAGATCTTAAGAGAATGGCTAGAAATTGTGGTGGCAAACAAAATGCCAAACAAGATCCTCAGGTCACCTGAACTCGAAGCTCACTATGCCAAGTAACAACCTTACTTCTGTTCCTCCACCGTGCTTTTTAAAAAAATTTTTATTTTGAAAGTATACAACAGAACAAGTCAGAATAAAGCCAACTAAGATCGCACAGTGAAATTGGTACAGAACTTCACAGCAGGTTACCGGGATAACCGTAATAGGTATCACAGTATATCTTATCTTTATAATAGTTGTTCTTTCAATCCTGTATATCAAAATGAGATGAAATATAGAACACTATAGAACTTATCAAAACAGAATATTGAATAGAGCAGTACATTAATCAGAAAAGAGCAAAACAGTAATAAAAATATTTGCCTTCAAAGAAATGGTGGAAGGAAGTCCCCCTTATTTGCTATGGTCAACCTCCCAGGAGATGCTCAGATTTCTGGTTCCCACTTGCTAATGGGCGGGGTGGAGGGGGATAGGGGAAGTGGGATATTTGACTCTAGGCCATGTAGCAGTAGGTTCACTATTGCTAAGCAGGGAGGCAGAATGGTCATTTGTTTTCACAGCGTCCTAAGTTCCAACATGGCGTGGATCTCAGGAGACACTGCTAGTTCTCCCCCTGGAAGGGCTGTAGTGGGCCACACTACTGCCGCTTACCAGGGCCTCCACCATGTTTTAAAAGCCTATTTCATGATTGTTTGGGGCTCTTTGCTATTGATATTTGACTTTTTGGTTTCCTATTTTTCTAGTAATCTGTTTTGTTTTTCCCTCTAATGCAGAAAGGATACATGTACATGGAGAGGCTTATACATGCCTAGAACTTCTCCTAAACAGTTTATGAGAATCGATTATATTATGTGTGATGAAATAAACAGCTACTTTGAAGAAAAAGAGACATTATGGTATCGATTGCTGATTCCGTATCATACTGCTATTAAATCCAATGTTTTATTCTTTGTTCAGAGTGGTTTTAATCTGTTTTGGATTGTTTAATTGCAACATACATGAAGGTATGGGCAGCTATTTTGAAGAGAACGAGAGACATTATGGTAGCCATTGTTGATTTTCCTATTGTCTGGTTTTGAAGGCCTGTAATGCCGTCATTACCCTGTTCTGATCAGTTTTATACTATTTTGTTTTGTATGAATTCATTGTGTGAGAAGATATAAACAACCATTTAGAAGAAACCAAGAGACATTATGGTAGCCACTGAAGATCTCCTGTTGTCTTGCTTTGAAATCTGTGTCACATTGTTTTCTTCTGAGCTGCTTTATTATGTTTTGTTATATTTAGCTTTACCTTTTAAAATAAAATTTAAAAAAGAGTGCCAAATAAGGAATCTTAGAATATCAAGAAGAAATAAGGAACAATGAACAGGTTAAAAATATTACTAAACATTTCTCTCTAGTTTTCTAAGTTACTTAATTATAATATTGCTGAAATGGATCTAAAATGAAGAAATAATTTATTGTAAATGGAAGGTAAAAACTCAAAAATAGGCATTGAAAGGTTTACATGAACTGTTAATGTGATTAACAGGATCTACAAAAATACTGTAGCATTATGTTTTATATTATAAAATTATATTTGGTGGTTTAAGGTGGAGAGTTTTTCCCTTAAAGCAAAAGGATTCTCTCACCACTTCTAGCCAGTGCTGGAGGTTCTGGTCAGTGCAGTGAGACAGAGGAGAGACTGAATGCATGCAGATGAAAAAATTGTCTTTGATTGCACATAAGATCTAGGTAGAAAGCATCAAGAATTAAAAAGCAAACCAAAACTCCCAGAATAATCCAGTTTAGTAATGTTACAGGATAGAATATATATATACAAAAACCAATTGCCTATATTTTCAGTAAATAGACATCAAATTTTAAACCACCATTTAGCTGCTCAAAAGTTAAATATTTAAGCACTTAAATCCTGTACTGGACTTGTATGCTGACATTTACGAAACACTGGTGAGAGAAATCAGTGGTGAGCTGTGCCATTTTTTCCATATAAATTCTGAAAAAATTTGACTGAAATCTTCAAAGGAATTGGGTCAAACCTGATGAGAAATGACATCCTTACTATTGATATTTGTGCCTATAATCCTAGCTACTTGAGAGACTGAGACAGGAGGATTCCAAGTTTGAGCCCAGTCTGGGCAACTTAATGAAACCCTGTCTCAGGAAGATAAAAGGCATGGGGATATAGCTCAGAGGTGGAGTGCCCTGAACTTGATCCTCAGTAATGAAAGAAAAAAACCTAAAACCCATCTATTAACAGATAAAGGGAATACATAACCACAACAAATGCCACTCAAAACCCTAAGTAGGGCAGTAAGAAAAATAAAGATTGTAAATATAAAAGTAAAGCTTTTCCTATATAATACATATATTTTTATCAAAATCCCAAGAAAATCTAAAATACACTTTTTTAAGGGCAGAAGTCAATGCCTGCTGCAGAATAATTCTAATCACATGTCTGATTTCTCCAGTTTGGAGGAGCTGGTCTCTTCCTTTTCATACTCAGAAGAGAGAGGGTCTGCAGCCAATCCAGCAGAGTCCATTCTATCAAGGTTAGCTGCTCTCGGTATTTCAGAGACTGCCTGGCCCAGTGATGCGACCCCAGAGACCTTTCAGACCCTTCCTGCTATCTGCACATCAGTGTTTCCGGATGTGGCTGCCCTCACACTAGTTTTGACCAAGTCTGGATGTGGATCCTTCCCCAACTTCTAATAGGCAGAATCAGTCTGTGGCACACCTTGATGAAGGTCTTAAGAGTGAAAGAAGATTACAAGCAGAGAGAAAATGGACGATGCTGGAAACCGATTCTTCTAGAACCTGAAATCTGGGCTCTCATCAAGGGTTCCCCCAGGTTTGGCCAACGCATGGCCGCCTCTTCCTGCAGCTACAGGAAGTGGTTCTCTTTGGTTCTCACCTTCCATCCTGCCTTTGAGTAACTACCAGTGATACTCACAGCACATCATTTAGTCATGGTCTCTCCTATGGACGAAACCATCGACATATCCATGGTAACATTCACCAAGGTTTTCTTTTTTGAAATACTTAGGGGATTATGCCTGGTAATGAGCTTTGACACGGACTTGTGATTATTTTGGGAATTATGCTACAACAGAAGATGAAGCTATGCCCTACGATCTTGATGCTCCCATGGGTAGTCCCAGAACTACCTCCAGGGAATCAGAGCCAAGCCCTCCAAGAAAAAAGAACTCAGAACTCAGATCTCATGAACTAGTTCATGAACATCTTCACAGGCAAGTGGGCTTGCTGAAGCTCAGTCCAGCCAGTGTCATCACACAGAGCCCTTGTCTCAACCTGAACGCACACATTTCAGGCAAACAGCGACTTCAGTCTCTTTTCTTTGATAGGTTTCTGTTTCACATTTGAAACAGACTTTTCACACATACTTTTAAAAAAATATAGCCTTTAATCGCGAGTGCCTTTTGAACATTTAATCTAAAGGCAATAAACATTAATCACAGATAGGATAAGCGTGAATAGTATAAAACAAATTAAAATCTCCCTCCCTAGCCACACTTTTGAAAGAACTTCAAAAAAATCTCTGCCTTGTTATCACCTATATGGCACTTTAAAACACAAATGCATTCTTGTCTGCTCATGTTTAGACATCCGTTAGGCTTCTTTCCTTTCTCCTTATCCCTTTTGACTTGGTGTGTGATTCTTTTCCCTTTGCCAAGAATTACAACATTTTTATTACATCCCTTAAAAAAAATCACATCTCCCTGGTGGGGTTGCACACACCTTTAATCTCAGCACTGGGGCGGCTGAGGCAGGAGGATCACCACAAATTCTAGGCCAGCCTGGGCTACAAAGTGGACTCCAGGCAACCCTGTCTCAAAACAAAAAAGCAAAACCCCACAAACTACTGTACATCTTCCACGCAGTCTAAAACAAACTCCAAGTTACTTAAGAGCTTCTGATTACTTAGCCTTTATTAATAGCAGAGTCCCAGTGCTGTGGTTCAATCTCTAGTGGACCTAAGTGGTGAGCTGCCTCCACTACCACTTGAAGGGGCTGTGCTGGGTGCCGCAGGGAGTGTAACTGACCTGCAGCCTCTGCAGCCCACCTGTGTGCTCCTGCTGCTCCTGCAGACCACGCAGGGAGGCAGGGGGGCTCCACTAGGGCAGGGGATCTCCCTGCAGGCTTGGCACTTCCGCTCTCCTGGCAGAGCATCACAGTGAGAGTTGGCCCCACAAACCTCGGCTGCCATCTCTTGCGTGTATTTTGCCCTCAAACCTCGTGTGCACATAATTCCACTCAGACTGTGTCTCCTGGACCTGGCCTTGCACAACACTCTCTCGTCACGTCACAATCTGATGTGACTCTTTGCACCCAGAATGCTGCCAGGTCCCGGATTCCCCAAGGGCACTGCTCCCTGCTGTTTAGCCTTGGGAACTGTGGATAAGACCGGCAGGCCTTTGTGATCCTTGTTCCTTTGTAGAAAACCATTTTTCATCTCTGAAGGCCTTTGAAATTTCCTTTTTCCTAAAGATACAGAAACATCCTTAGTGCATAGTTAGGTGTGTACCATCTGCGACATTTTCTCCTCACTGCTTGATGGGTTAAGTCTGCAGATGCGCTCAGCTATTTTTTCTGTTCCTTCCTCTTGTCCCACTGTGTCTCTCTGTTCCACTCTGATGTATTTCTAGGAAAAGCTCTGCTTTCCATTTTAAACTCCTGAGGGGTATCTATGAAGAGTGGGCTTTATTGTGTTTATTCATTGAGATCATGGATGCTAGAAGCTACTCAGAGCAACTTGTGGAAATAAAATGCAGTGAAAAGTTAAAGACACAGAAAAGTGGGGCCCAGACCATGCGTGGGGCTTTGCCTTCCCATCTGAGGATGCTGTGTGCTTAGAAATGCATTAAGGTGCTTTGTGGTTTTGCTTCAGCAAAAAATCGTCTCTACTCTCTAGATTTCCAGGATGAGAATACGTAATTGTGCAAAGTGAAAAAAAAATCCATGAAAGCCACCGTGCCCACGCTTCCCGAGACCCCGTGAGGCTGAGCTTTGGAGTTTGTGCCACAGCATCCCTATGTAGGGTAAAGGGGTGTAGCAGAAAGGAGGTATTAAGAGACTGACAGAGGAAATATGACAAATGTCCCCTGTTTGTTGGGGTTCCAAAGGCAGAACTGGTAGTTTGTACAGCCCAGGCTTGACCTGCATATGTCATTAGGAACTGAGAGTAGTTCCTGGGGCTCAGCTTGGGTCTCCCCAGGCTAATCCTCCCATCATTTCAGCCTCTGCTCACAGGAGTGAAAAGGAGCACTCGATTGTGAGCTGTGAAACCCGAGTTATAATCTTGGAACACGGGCAGTTTAGTTGCTTGATTTGTTCACCAAGGAGCTAGACCCTCTGCCCTCCCTGTGAGGGGTGGGTCTTACGGAGGCCCCACCTTCCCATGCTCTTGGAATCCCTCTACACCATAGCATCTCTGTAGGCCACCAGGCTCGTCCCCTCCACAAGTGAACCCGGGAGTGCACCCTTCTTCAAGCACATTGTGCTGTCACACTGCTCAGCATTGTGCGGTCACATGACCAAGACCATCGGACAGCTACTTCCAATGCATGGTCTCACAGGACCCACAGCTCATATTCGGAGGCTGTGAGCACACAGCACAGCCTTGAATCTAACCACAAAGGTGCCCTATGATCACTGACCTCCACAATGCATCTCTCCTAGCATCTTTGGACCCCTGATGCCTGCTAGGCTGGCCTGCCATTGTTTATCCAAAATGCCAGACTCACTCTTGTCTCAGGATTTCGGTCCAATCATGTTCCTAATTATACAGCACTCCTGCAAACTGGTAGCACCCCCACCACCTGCACACCTCCCAGGTTTGAGCCCTTTCTGAGTGTAAGGCCAGAAGGGCAAGCTCAGCTGTACACCACTTCCTGTGATCCCGGCCAGGTTGGAGGGAGGGGTAACAGACATGTACGTATGACAATAATAGGTGTGACAAGATGGGAAAGAGGGCCAGCAATTCATCCTGATCAGTGGACAAGAGGGAAAGAGGGAGGACATGACAAAGCCTCGAAGGTGACCTCAGAGTTTACATCTTGAAGTCTATATGGTGAAACCGGCACATGGGTAACTTTGGTGCCTGGTCAAGAATGTCATGGCGTCTCATGTGTCTGTGTGTGGTGGGTGTCATGCTCAGCTGTCCTTTGCCCACTTTTGCCCTGTCTGGTGTGAGCATTTATCTGCAGCAGGTCAGGCCGGGATGGAGCGCAGGAAAGTCACCAGCCTGTGGAGGCATCTGCTCAAATGCCACAGCAGGAGCCTCTGAACCCCTTTCTCTCCTCCCCTGTTTATTCCTAAGTTGGTTTTTTTTTTGTGTGTGGCAAAAAACCCAAAATGCACCCCTTAACCATTTTAAGCATGTAGTTTAGGCTTAAGCACATTCACACTGTGTTAAAATTATTGAAGTTTAACGTATGCGTGCAGAAAACTGTATAAATCCTCCATGGGCAGCTCAGTGATTTTTACCAAGTACATTTCTAGCATCATGCAGTCCTCTGCTCTACACTTCACACACGAAGGCCCCGCCTGATACAAAGATGTTCTGCCTATTTTCTCTGATGAGATCCCTTGATGCACAAGTTTTAAAATTTCTCTCCTCCAGTCTCTGGCAACAACCTTTCTACTCTGTCCAATTTGGACCACTCCCTCATGTAAGTGCAGTCTCCCAGTGCTTGCCTGTTAGCATCTTAGTTCACTTAGTATAAAGGCCTTGGGGGTCACCACGTCACAGCGTTCGTCAGATCTGCCTCTCAGGCTGAACCACATTCCGCGGCATCAGTGCCTACCACACTGTGTCCACATTTTGGCTGTGGTGGATTCTGCTGCTGTGAATGTGATTGCACAGACCTGAGATACCGTGTCCTATACTTGAAAAAAATGTCTTTTTACCAAGCCATGGACCTGCTGGGCCACGTGGTAATCTCCATATTATTCAGGAATCTTTGTACTGTTGTCCACAGGAGCTACAGTGTTTCCAGTTTCTACCAACAGTACACAAGGACTTCAACTTCTCCACGTTTTTCCTAATTTTTTTATAGTAGTCACATAAGGTGAGGTCGCATCTCAATTATGATTTGCATATTATCTTTTATTATTGACTGGCAATATGCTTTGGACAAATGTCTGCTGAAGACCCTTTACCCATTTTTGAATCAAGTTTTTGAGCTTCAGGAGTTTCTATTTTTGGCATCAAACTCAGATACATGATTTGCATGTGTTCCTGCTTATTTAATAGCACCCCTCGATGCACAAACTGAAGTTTTCATGAAGTCTAGTTTGTGTATTTTCTCTTTTATTGCCTGTGCCTTTGACATCTTACCCAATCTAACATGAAATCTCTGTGCTATGTTTCTTCTTAGGGTTTTATAGTTTTGGGACTTATAATGCAAGTCTTTGATCTTTTATTTATATGGAGGGTTAGGTAAGTTTGCACATGGATATCCCATTTCCCTGGCGCTGATCTGTACTGTTCCCACTGAATGGTCTTGAGTACTTGTCAAAAAGTCATTTGAACATATATACGAGAGCTTATTTCTAGGCTTCCTATTCTATTCCATTGCTCTATATATCTTTATGCCACACTGTTTTGAGTATCATGGATTTATAGTGAGTTTTGAAATCAGAAGCGTGAATTTGTCATGATTTAGTTACATGTGGTACCTTGAGATTCCATAAAAATTTTAAGATGGGCTTCTGTATTTCTGCAACAAACTACCATTGTCATTTTTATAGGGATACATTTAATCTGTAAATCATGATGGGTATTATAGACAGCTGAGCTGCATTAAGTTTTCCGATAAATGAATATGCACTGTACTTCAATTTAGTTTTTCATTAATTTTAGCACTTATTGCATGAGTTTTCCTTGATTTAGTTCCTAGATATATTAATGTTATAAATGAAAATTTTGTAAGTTTCTGTAAATATTTGTCATTTTGAGTACTTTCTGAAGATTTTTGAGCAGAGTAGTATGACCATCAGATCTGATTTGATAAAGATGCAACTGATGGAAAGCTCAGAGATGGGAGAGGACCCACAGATGGGAGCGTGATCTGCCTCTGCTGCTGGGGCTGGGTAGCCAGTCGAGGTCAGGGCGAGCCCTTGATTTATCTAGGACTCCAGAGTCTGGAATCTGGGAGTCAGGGCTAAGCGAGTTGTTATTCTGAAGATGAAGTATGAATGAATCAAGCTAGTGTACCTTCCCAGAGAACACTGGCTACATTTTCTTCACCTGTCTTTTGTGCCTGGTATCATTCATTGTATGAGAGAGTTGTCCAGAAGTGAATGAGAGGTGTCAATTTCTAAGCTCTGTGAATTACAACATTGTCTTGACTCCTGGTATTTTCCCAATGTTGCAATAAAAATATACTTTTGCCAGAGCCAACAAGGTCTTCTTCATTCACAGCCACACAGGTACCTCTCATTACCAGAACCTGGAGAAACGCATACCGGGCTGAGTTACAAGTAGCAAAATTATCCAGATATTCCACAGAAACTGGTGGGCAGAACTGAGAATCAGCTGATGGGCACATAAAAGGGTCACCTAAATTTTCCCCAGTTTCTTAATTTCTTAAGCTAAATTCAGACTCATACCAGTTTCTAAATGTATCTGTAGATTTCCTATTTTTGATCTTGCTTCTTCTGAATTTTTACTGTTTCTTTCCGTGAACTGAATAGCTTTCTCCTTCGCTGCTTCTATGGTCTTGCCTATTGCATCTAGATTAATTTTCCATGTCTCCCCCAATAACCATGGCACTCTGATAAATTGTGGATTTCTCGACTGCAGTACAGGGCCTCAAATGCAATAGGAATGCAATGAGACCATGCTAAGTAGAACTGAATAAGGTTTGACATAGGAAGGATGATGCCAAAGAGCTGGAAGCCAGGCTTCTACTCTGCAGATCTGAGCCATTTTGCCTTTCCCCAGGCCAGTTAAATCCTCTCCCTGCCGAAGCCTTTAAAGCTGCAGTACACTTCCTGCTCATCTCAGGTGGAGAAGGTGGGCCAGATTCTCAATAAAGCCAGGTGGAGCCATCAGCCAATGGGAGAGAATCATCATCCTTGGGATTCATGCTGACAAACAGAAGACCAACAGTAGACAAAAAATAAAAATACCTCTACATCTATCTCACTACTGGCAGAACTGGATGGAGACCACGCTGGCCAGCCCATCTGAATAGTTTCAATTCCATAGTACACGAAAGAAAGCAGGAAGTCATGTCAAGTGCCCATCAGTGAGCTGACAGTGTGGACACATTCTACTTTCGTTTAATGGTGTTAAATTTTGATGGCGATATTCTCCTTGCTCTGTCTTCTACTCACTCTTCTCCCCTGCCTTTGGACCTTCCTCCTTCCCCAGGTTCCAGTAGAAACATAATATACAACCAATAGACAAGAGGTCAGGCATTTTCTGGTCCCATACCCTCAACCGGAATCATGCCAGGGACCCAGAGCTGAGGACCTTGCACTCTGGACCCTTCTCCCACGATGAGAAACAGACCTGTAATGCAGAGTTCTCTAATCCTCCTCCTGCTGCGTCTCAGGCCTGGCAGTGATTCATGCTGAAGTCCTCAGAAAAGGCTCACTACTGGCTTTGGTGGAACCATGCCCGGAGTTGCTGATGGAGGCATTGCTCTAACCCGAGGCTTGTGAAGGGAATAGAAGTTGAGGTCACATAAGTGAGCGTAAATGAAATTAGGCGATATTCTCCAGGGTGAGTTCCTTGCCAGGCTTTGGATTGTAGAGAAGAGACCTTATTTTTATGTTCTCATAGGACACTGGGCATGTAGGAGGGTCACTAGTGACAACTGTTGGCAGATGGTGCTGTTTCTACAGCAACTCTGGAATAGCCAGTGCCTTTGGAAATGGCACCAGTTGCTCAGACATTAGAAGCCATCTGGTGACAATGGCCCTTTTTGCATAGATACCAGTGCCCTTAGTAGTTCACACGGACCTTGGTAGCTCATGAAGCATGGCTAGTGTGACCATCACAGAATGGCAAGAGAATACATCAGTAGTGAAACGAAATGTAGTTTTAAAAATACAGTAAACACGACAGTCACCAGGATGACCAGAGATGTCAACTAGCGTTGACAATTTCCAAAGTTACTGGGTAGGAATAGGAGGAGGCAAAGTGCATTCAAAATAGGCAGTGAGATCCAGAAAAAAAGTGCCAGTTTTAGACAACACTGCCATCCTATGTTGTAACAGGTGGATGAAGGGTGCTCAGGAAGCATGGGGGTAAGGAGTTTTATTTATTTTTTTTGCCAAAGACCACAGAGCCTGGTTATTAAGCATAGTCTAAGAGTCACACAGTCCTGTTCCTATGCAAAGAGTTGTGCTCATGTACGCCACAGTGGGCAGCTAGGGACAAACAAATTGACTTTTAGAGAAGTTTGGCAGAAGATGGGGTAGCTGTCCACAGGTCAATGAGGTCCTAAAGCTGGGGTGAGCCTATAAAATGGTTTCCAAAGGTTTCCACTAGATGGCGGTGTTGGTTAGTACATAGGTCAGCAAAGATTCCTCCAGAACCCTTGTGGGATGGAGTGGAAATGTCATTGCATGTATCAGAAGGTGAGGGACCAAGGAGGACTATAAACTGGATCCGGGGTTGCCATTGACTACATCGCTCCATTCTCTCTAGCCTCATGCTTTTAAGGATGTGCAATGAGCTTGCAGAACTCCTGGTCATTTTTAACAAGGCAAAGCTCCTTTACTCCAAAACAAACACCAGCTTGAGGCAGAGGAGCCCTGAGAGAGAGGGTGCAGGAGTCTTGGGCGGTGCAGACTGTGGCTCCCCACAGCCTCTGAGATCAAGCTCTGTCTCCAGAGCTTGGCTTGCGGGATCGACACCCCTCACGCTGCAGAGTTCTCTTGCATTCCACCAGTTCCTATTTACTTGATGCTGCCATGGTGCTTCAGCATTCTGAAACCCCCTGAAGGTAGCCGCATCCCCTGATCCATTTAGGGAGATTTGATCGCTGTGAGGTTTGTGCTGTTATTTTATCTAACCCATTCTGTGAAGGATTTAGGTTGAAGGTAGGATGGCTGGGACTAAAAAATGCCCCTACTGCCTCGCTAATCCCCAACTAAATTGGTCAGGACTTGCCTGCTTGTGGCAGAAATCCCATTACCTGTATCCTAGACAAAAAGAAAATGTGATTGATTTCAGGAAGCGTGTGAGAACATCTAAGGAATGCGTATGAGCAGAAATTACATGAACTTTCTGGAACATTCTTCCAGATTTATTGCTTCAGGTTTTGATTCTGTCTCCAGTAGAAGACTTCCTCATGGGTTCTGCCTGGTTTATGCCCATTTCTACCAGTTTTATTACCCCCCAAGAAGGCTCTTTTCAGCCAGTGTCCAGCTAAACAAGTGCCTGCAGAAGATAAGCATGTGATCACCCAGGCCAGAATTTACTGCTGCTCTGATTGGCTCACCTTGGATTGTGTACCCGCCCTGTAGCCTGTGATTGACAATCTCTCACTTAAATGGCATGATACGAGTTGAAAATTTTTCAAAAGAAAACTGCTGTTTCCAAAAAGGATACTGGGTTAGCAACAATGCAGCTCCATTCTACCTTCAAGGACAGGTTTATGAAACACGTTAAAGCAGAATTAAACTCAAAGTGCTTCTATTACCAGATAGGTCAGTGACAAGGAACCCTTAACACAGAGCTCTGAATTAAGCCTGAATGTGGGTTGCAGGCATAGGCAGGGTTATTTCCCTCAATTCAAGTTACTGATCAGTAACCACCGTCACCCACATCATAAAGACCATGAAAGCTTCTAGAGCTCTCTCAAGCAACAAGATCAGTGCATCAGATCAGGGACCCAGTTTTGTCCCAAATTGTAAAGCAGACTTGAACAACTTTTCAGCACCTCGCCTGGGTGGCAAGGAGAGCTAGAAAGGAGTACAAATGTTTCCTCCTCCACCTTTGCCTGCTGTGTGCAACCCCGGTTAAGAGGGGAGACCAGCAGTCCTCAGAGGAAAGCCCTGAGACTGCCTCTGGGCACTGACAGCAGTTCTTAAATTTCTGGGACCAGAAAAGTGGGCGGTTCTGCTGTTGGCCCTACGAGCTTCTGAAGTGGATAGAATAAGATAGTTAACCCAAGTTCACAGAATGTCCCCCAATGTGAACCACAGGGCTCCCTTCTCAATATTAAATTTCCCTAGGGTTAAGTTTAAGGAGCCAACTTTCCCCTTTTGTTTCCATGGAGAAAATAAACCTTTTTTCTCAGGGAAATTAAAGTTCCAGGGACTTAAGAGACCAGTAGTCACTGTAATTTTAATTCCAGCTAGAACTTCTATTGTGTCTGTTCACTCTTCTCCTATCTTCTCCTCATCTTCCTGCCTCTCTGTACCCCAAGAACTGGTGCCTGGAAACTGGGGCCCTGGAGGTCCCATTTTCTGGCTTCTCATCAGGGTCAAGCAGTGGCAGCCACTCCCCAGAGACCGGCCAATGGACATAGGAGTATTTCCGGCTTCAGCTCACATGTTTGGCTGTGGCTGCATGCTTGAACAATAATAGATCATACCCAACAGCTCCTTCCCCCAGTTCTAGCTGTCATGGGCTAGTTTGACACTATTTCTTATTATGCAAGCATTGCCCAGTTCTTGCTGGTACAAACCCCTAGGTCCCTCAAAAGCACCGCGATTCTCTTAATGAAGGAACTTGTAAAAGTGTGGGCAGAATAAAGTCCTTTTTCTTTGAGTAATTTGAATCTTTCCTGCTGTGGTCTTGAACTGACACTCTTCTCCCGTGGCAGCAAGAGAACATCTTCCCCTGGGGTGGATGGGATCACGTCAGCCCTCCACAGTTAATTCCAACATTGAGCCTCTTCCACTCTGTCAATGATACCCTCTTCCCAAAGGGTAATGGGATACACATAAGTCATGGTACCAACTCCAGAGCCATGCCATCTAGTTATAACAGCATTTCCTCTATAAGAGTGATCTTTTCAGAACACAGTACATATTATATAGTCTCTAGTCCCACATTGCTGTTTCCAATTGTAGACACTAACACAGATGAAGTGCTATCTGGGGAAATTAAGATACACAAGAAAGTGAAGGAAAAGAATCTGGGTTTTACTTCCATTGGGATGCCAGTTGTGGTCCTCAATAATGCTGTTTACCAAGGCTCACCCACCTTCCCTGCTCCAGATGACTCAAACCACTTCCTGATCCCTTGTGGTGGGGTGGGGTCATATAACCAGCTGAGCCAATGAATGATGAGCAGAAGTGATTGGAAAGGATGTATTTCTGTTTGGAAGTAGGCATTGAATCCTGGTGTGAACTCTTGCAAATGTTCTGGCATTATTACCTGCCACGTTCAAATTGGTAGATACTTTACCAGCTGGGCCCCCTGGGTGATTATAGTGAGAACATGCAAATCGACCTATTATGGACCTGAACTATGAGTGGAATCCTTGAGGCACCAATTTGAAGGTTATATATCATAATCTAGCCCTATCCTGACCTAAACTATTTTAAAATTAGCTCAATAAACTCCCTGACATTTCCATTTCCTTCTTAAACAGCAGAAGCCCAATTTAGATGACCATGGAGCATGACTATTGAGAGACACATTATTTGTTCTGCCTTCAACCTTTCTGGTATATGTTCATACATACACACAGTTCCTAAAATCCCTGGACAGTCCAGAGTGATGTGTGTCTTACATATACTAATAAATAGCTCGCTTTAGGATGGGGGCAGTCACCCAGAAAACTGAGACGTAATTAGAAGGTTAAGACGTTCACCTCTCGCTTTAATAATTTTATTCATTGCTGGAACAAAATACCCGACACCTAAAAAAATTAAAGACAACATTTATTTTTGGCTCAGTTTGAAGAGGTTTCAGTTCAGTTGCTCTAAGTCAGGACAGTATGGCAGAAAGGCGTAGCAGAGAAATCACTGCTTATATCATGGTAGTCACAAAACAGCATGAAGGAGGAGCCAGGAAAGGAGATAAACCCTTCCAGGTTATGTCCTCAGTGACCCATGTCTTCTGACCAGAATCCATTTCCTATCAAGCCAGCCATAAACACCCACATCCCAATCTCTTACAAAAAGCCCCACCTATGAGCACTTGAGGCCTGGCAGGGTTGGAGCATGCATCTCCATGTAAACTGTCATACCCATTCACTCACCTGTCTCTGGGGAGAGACACCCAAGGTTGAGTTGAACTCTAAGTGGCCAGTGATCATGAGTCATGATTACATAAGGAAGCCCCCACAAGAGCCGAAGAGAAGCAGATTCAGGTAGGTATTGTGTACTGAACCTGTGGAGGTACCCAAGAGGGTGGCGTTCCAGGAGGGGGCACAACAGCTCTGTCCTTCCCGTATGACTCCCTCAACTCTCTTCCCTCTGCTGCTCCTCCTCCCACTACTTGATCTGTAGTGTTTGTAATACCCTTAAGTTCACAATAAGTGGACAAATATAATTAAGGTTTTCCCCCTGAGTACTGTGAACTGCTCTAGCAAAACTAATGGAACTTAAGGAGGGGATTTTGAGAACCTGACATAAAACCAATTGGTCAAACATATTGGTGACAATCTAATTCCTGCCTGTAGCATCTGAGTGGGGGCAGTCTTGTGGGACTGGGAGCTTAGATTGTTGCATCTGATTGTGTTCAGGTAGATAATTCAAAATTGAACTGATTAAAGGACACCCTGCCCATTGCTGTGGTAATCAGAGGTGAAGTCATGGGTGTTGATGTTAAAAGAATCCCTCGGCTTCCCCACATTTATGCTTCAAAAATCCAGTGAAACACAACAGGATGTAATCTTAATCTTTAAAATCTGCTCTTACTTTAGGCTTTGGATTCCCCAAACCTTAATTTGATTGGCCAATGACAGCCAAAATCATTTCTCCTAGTGTTCTAGCAGCATCAGAACTATGGCTCACTGGGAGAAGTAGAAAATTCCTGAGCAGCAGTGGAGAATGATTTTCTTAGATGAAGGAGCCGCACAAAGCCATTAGACTCAGTAGAGATTAAAGGGCTTGTTTTGAATTGCACTCGTGCCAGCCCTGGCAAAGGCCCTGCCCTCTCCACGCAGAATGAGGTTAGCCTACAAGGCTCATTATATGCACAGCCGCTTTCCCACTGTAATGTCCCAGAGTGAGCCTCCCCTGACCCTAGGAAATCTTCAAACTCAATTCACTTTAAGATCCTGGACCAGCTATGCACTTGAGACCTCTAATATAGTGCTTGACTCCCATACATTCTGTGAATGTACTCACTTGGTCTGCAGTGATTATAGTGTAATAGCATTAGATGGTATTTTTATGAGACTCCAGAGTGTCAGCCATCCCTTCTGTTCATATTGTCTCTCAAAGCAGCAGAAGAAACAAGAGCTGAATGAAAAAGGATACTTTCATTGTTAAGTGGATGAAGCACATGTCCTCCCAGAACTTGATTCTGGAAAAAGCCGAGTGGGAAATCCAAGAAGTCAAGGAAGCTGACTTGCAAGATGGCGCCTAATGGTCTCTGCCCGTGGTCTTCATGCTTGTGGGCTCCTCTCCCACTTTGTATTAGAACTGATACCAATAGCGTGCAGAAGCAATGACACACCACTTATGAAATTAGGTTATAAAAGAGCTGCGGCTTCTAGACTAGGCTTTCTGCTTTTCCTAGATCACTTACCCTAAAGGAAGTGGACTGTATGTTTTAAACATCAGGGATCCCTGTGGGCCTGGGAATACACAGAGGCCATTTCAATAGCCTGGGAGGAAGCGAGGCCTGCCAAGCACCATGCGAGTGAGCTTGGGGCTGAACCTCCAGTCCTGGATGCTTGACATTCACTCAGCTGTCTCCTGAACCAGGACCACCAAGCCAACCCACTCCTGAACTCCTGACCTCTAGAAACATGCAAGATAAGTGCTTGAAGCTGCTAAACTTTGAGGTCACTTGTCACATAGCTGCAGTGGTTAAATATGGCTCCTTCAAAGCTCATGCAGAAATTAAATCTCCAGTGAGATATTAAGAGATAGAATTCGACAGGATCTTTAAGAGATGATTAGACTCTGACTTCACGAGTGGGTTAATCCATCTGTGTGATTGATGTGTCATCTGGAGTGGAGGTCTCCTCAAGGGTCCCTTATCTTTCATTATGTGACACCCTAGACTTCCCTGGAACTATCAGTAATATCACCAGATGTGTCCCTTTGACCTTGGGCAGAATGGTGCACTAAAGAAAATTGTTTTCTTTGTAACACACACTGTGGTGGTGCAGCATTAGCCAAAGAAAATGCACTAACAGAACAGGTGATGAACAAAAGCCCAGTGGATCTCAGCCCTGTGGTCATCCAAACTTCCAGTGACCTCTATTGTATAACTAAAAGCAATGCTGAGCCTCTTCCTTATGCAGCTTGAGGCTGAGGCAGGATGTTGACCACCTCCTCCATCTTTTACTCTTAAAAGGGCAAGGAAGAACAGGAGGAAAGGGGTGACAGACCATCAGAGGGAAAGGGACTTACTATTTTTATTCTTACTTGTATATCAACTCATACTAACATTCCTTTCCCCTTTTTATATGATCCTTTGTTGACTAAACTGGCCTTGCTGCCTCTGTTCCTAACGTACCCATCTCTGGACACAGATGCAGGGTGTTTTTGCTTTGACCCGTGGAGCAATCTTGGTTGGAGTGGTAAGCTTGGTCCAAATGAAGGCAGTGTGAGATTAGAGTCCTGACTGGCCCCAGTTAGAGTGTTGGTGGCGAGACCCGATTGTCCGGAGGAGCAGAGTCCCTAGAGATGTGCCCTGGAGGTAGAAAAGCCTCTTTTCTTCCTCCTCCTGCCAGAACCTTGGGACTCGGGGATTGCTAGGATGGACAAACCCAGAATATGCATCTCATTGCTCACAGACAGAGATGGGACAGGTGGGAGGGTGTCATCACAAGCAGAGGAGCCGAGACCCACCCCGAATTAATCCCTGCTCTTGAACCACAGGCCTGGTTTCTGCATCCCTGATTGAACTTTGACGACTGAGACCTCATCATGTAGGATACCAGAGGAAGAGGGAGATAGACAGATAGGAGGCCAGGAAAGGACAAAGACTTGGAACAACTCTTCAATCTTTCAGAACACAGAGAGGCCCCAGTTTAAGGCTTCCACCAATCCACTTTCAGGCGCGCCTGTATGTCTGACAGATCAGTCTTCACCGCGTGGCAGAGTAAAGCAGCCAGAAATAGGAGCTGTTTTCAGAAGTGTCTCGCTCCAGGCAGAACTGAACACTTCCTTGCAAATCCTTAAGCAAGGCAGAGCATGGCCAACCTCAAGCAATATGCCAGCAATGCTTTCTTCTACACTGGACTGAAACTATGGGATGGAAAAAGTACGGACTACCTTGAATAGTTCGTATTTTTTTTTTTAGACCTGAATTTTTGGATCACTAAGAAAAAGACTGTGCAATGCATGAAGCCAGTAATTCTTGGCAGCAGGGAAAAAAGATCAAAATAAGCCTACTTTGGATTCAGTACAATAGAATCTCCATCATTTGGTAAACTTAAAAAACTGTAATTTTCATTTCAAAGGTGGTTTTAGTCCCTCCCAATACTAGTTGATGACAAGTTAGAAGCTGAACATTTTGCTGCCCATACCATAACCCAGTGACCCTTAGGTCCTTGGCACCCACGATTGGATGGGGTTGCACGGGTCTCTGTTGGTGCACGCAGGAGCGCCAGGTTCATGACAAAGGCAAGAGAGACCCATCTGACCCCGAGAATGAAGCCGACCTCAGCCGTAGGTAACCCAGGGGGGCTGAGGGGAACGGAAAGGAGGAAGCTATTTAAGAAAGTAACAGAAGCAGCAACACTTTTCTACATAATGCAACGCCCTAGAAGCACACAAAGCCGTGGTACTTGTCGCACCATGGCATTTTATTGCACAGGAACTTCTCAAAATAAGCGAGCAGGAGGCATTTCTAACTCCCATATGGGGGAAATTTATGCTACTATAGTAATAGCTACATACACCCACGAGTCCCCAGATGTATCCTGGTCAATCATGTTGTCATACCAGAGATAAGCTAAAAGAACCTTCAGCCTCCTGCTACTTTTGTACAGTTTTGTCTTTCATGAAATTTTGGGGTTTTTTTGGTACTGGAGATCGAACTCAGGACCCTGCACTTGCCAGGCAGGCGCCGTGCTACTGAGCTATATCCCTGGCCCTTGTGGTTTGGAAGCCCTTTTACCCCTTGCTTGTAAGCTTTTTAAAATATAGTTTACATTTTTGCCCCAAATCCTCATTTTTATCATTTATAAGGAGGCTGGCTGGGATGTTAACATATCAAAATTCTCTTTGAAATAATAAAATAGGAGCATACTGTTATGCATGCCCGGTTTATAGCAAGCAGACAGGATGCCTGAGATGTCTGGGCCCCACGTTTCTGGTTTTGTGTGCAATGATGACTTGTTACCAATTGGATGCTGGGGACTGAGAATCAAGAATGCTTACTGTGCCGAAACAAAAAGCAATCTAAATTCAAGGAGCTTTGGCCCCTGAATTTATATATTTCTGGACTCAGTGAATTGAGAGTTAGGTCAGACTTCTAAAGCCCAGAAGAGAGACCTGCTTTCAACACTTTAAAAGTGAAAAAACCCAGCTCCCCTGTCAACCACTCACCTCCATTGGTGTTAGCCCTAGGCTAAGTCAGAGCACTGGTTTTTTGAACTTGGATGTCATAGTGCCTGGATCTCCCACAGGAATCTGAAGCGCATCCTACTGCCCAGGTTTCTAATTGTCTTGGGTGGGACCAACACATAGGGAGTTTTAGATGCTTCTCGGGTGATTCTAATTATAGCAAAATCTCAGAGCTACTGTGTGCTAGGGGCTGTGTGTAGGAATCTCTGGGGTTTCTTCCTGAAGGTGAAGCTATCTTGTTTCTGGCCAAGATTCAGCTTTAGGGGGTGTAGGCGGAAGCCCAAACCTCCCTCTGTGCTTGGTGCAGGGGTCCTCAGGGCCACTTTGAGCAGCACTGCTTTAGCTGTCCATTTGTGGACCCTCACGTCTGACCAACCCCACTTGCATACATTCTGAGGATCTTCTCCATGAGATTCCAGGCTTGGGTGGTCCTCGGTTCTCATGTTTGGGTGGAGCAGTTAATAAAATCCTGTATTATTTTAATTCATCTCTCTTGAATGCCCAGTGATGTTGAACATTTTTTATATATTTGTCATTTGTATTTCTTCATCTAAGAAGTGCATATGCATTTCAGATGCCCATTTTTGGATTGGGTCTTTAAATTTGGGGGTTGTTCTTTTCAATTCTTTGTGTTCTAGACATTAATCCTTTGAGGAACAATTGACTAAAGTCTTTTCCCCACTCTGAGGTGTCTTTTTACTGTTGGTGATTGCTTTTACTATGTAAACTCTTGTTAATGAAATCCTAGTTGTATAGTAAATATCACAAAAAGTCAAGAACGAGGCTTTGTTTATAAAGTCTTTGCCTACACTTATGTCTTCAGAAGTTCTACCTATTCTCTCTCCCAACAGATTTAGTGCTTAATATTTAGATCTTTGATCTTTTAGTTTAGTGCATGGTGAGACACACATACCCAGTTTTAACTCTGGAAAGTGAGCCTTTACAGCACCATTTATTAAGAAACTATCTTTCTTCCAGTGAATGTGTTTGACTTTTGTCAAAAGATGAAGTGGCTGAGTGTGTTTGGAGTTGTTTCTGCATATTTTAATCTGTTCCATTGAGTCTCAGCTCTTGGCTTTTTTGGGTAGTACCATGGTGTTTTTATCATAGTAGCTCTATAGTATAATTTCACATCAGGGATTGTGATGCTCTCTGCCTTGGCTTTATTGCCCAGAATTGTTCTAGGTTTCTTCTAGTTCCAAATGAATTTTAGGAATATTTTCTCTAGTTCTATGAGATATGGCTAATGGTACTTTGATTTGAATTGCATAAAATCTGTACAAAAATTTTGGATTTAAGATCATTTTTCACTGTTCTTTTTTACCCAATGAATATCTTATTTAATTTTTTTAAAGTACTATAGTTTTCAATGTAAAGATCTTTTACTTCCTTTGTTAACCTGCTTCCTAGGTATTTCATTTTTTGGTATGCTATTGTGAAAGGTATTTCTCCAATTTCTCCCAGTGAGTTTGTTATTTGTGTACAGGAATGCTGTTGATTTTGAACTCAGCTAGGCTACTGAATTTGGTTGTTAGATCTAGGAAGGTTTTTGGTGGAGCTTTTGGTATCTTCTATAGAGTATCAAGTCAATGGTAAATAATTTAACTTCCTTTCCTGTGGCTTTTCATTTCTCTTGTCTAAGCCCCAGTGTTTCCAGAACTGTATATTAAGAGTGGGGATAGTGGGGATAGACATCCCTGGTGTTGCTCCTGATTTTAAGGTGAAAGCTTTCAGTTTTTAACCATGTAGTTTGACATTGGCTGTTGTGTAGATATCTTATCAGATTGAGAAAGACAACCTATTCTGATTTTCTACAGAGTTATTTGAATAAGTGCTGGACTAGTCAAATGCTTTTTCTGCATTTACTGAGATCGTGTGATTTTTGTCTTTGGCTCTGTTAATATGGTGTATGACATTTATTGATTTGCGTATGTAAAATCATCCCTGCATTGCTGGGATGAATCTTTAGTCATTGTGTATAAACTTTGATTTGCTACATTCTGTTTGCTAGTATCTTACTGAGGATTTTACATGTATGTTCATTAGGGAGATTGGCCTGTAGGTCTTTTATTCAGAGACTTTTTCATTTCCGGGGATCTAACTCATGACCGCATGTTTGCAAGGCAGGCACTTATGCTGCTGAGCCCCCTGTAGTTGTTTTTTGGTTGGATCCTTCTCTGGTTTTGTATCAGGGTAATGCTTGCTTTAGTAATGACTTTGGCAGTATTTCTTACCTTTAAATTTCAATAAGGAATTGAGGAGTGCCATTAGGTCTTCTCCAATTTTCTTGTAGAATTCAGCAATGAATCCATCAGGACTTGGGCTTTTCTTTGTTGGTATGTTTTAAATTATATTTTCAATTTCATTAACTGATACTAGGATATTTATAATTTTTAATATATTTTTGATTTATTTTTGGTAACTCGTGTGTACTATAACATCTAGGAATTTGTTCATTTCTTGTTTTCCATCTAATTAGTTTGCAAAGTAGGCATTGATGATCTTTTGGGTTTCTGCAGGATCTACTGTGATTTCACCCTTTTAATTCCTAATTGTATGAATTTGAGTCTTTTATAAGGTTGGCTGTTTATTAATTTTAATCTTTCAAAGAACCAACTCTTAGATGCATTGGTTCATTCTATTTTAGTCTCATTATATTAATTTCTGCTCTGATCTATGTGATTCCCTCCCTCAGCCAAACTCTGGACTTGACATCCTTTCTCTAGAAGTTTGAGGTTCAGTGTTAGGGGAAAATAGAATGAGCTCAAACAACCTATATGAAAATTCACCACTATAAGTTTTGCTCTTAGGACTGCTTTAATGGCATTGCACGGACTCTGGTATGTTATATTGGCAGTATCATTTAATTGTAGACACTACTCCTTAATTTCATCCATGACCCATTACTGTTATTTAGGGTGTTATTTAATTTCCATATGTTTGTGGCGCTTTTGTGATTTGCCATTGATTTCCAATTCCATTGCACTATGGTCAGATAGTGTGCAAGGGACAATTTTAATTCCTTTACATGTAAGCATGTTCTATGGGCTACTATGCAATCTAGGAGATTCTGTCTCACTTCAGAAAGAATGGCTATTACTAAGAGACCAATGTTGGGAATATAGACTGCTGCAACCCATTGTGGAAATCAGCATGGATATTCTTCAAATAACTAAGTACTAGATGTGTCAAATTTGACCCAGCTGGTCCCCTCTTGATATCTTCCCCAAAGAATCCAAAGCATTGTACCACAGCAATACGTGCACACCCATGTTGATAGCGGCTCAATTTGAAATAGCTAAATCTTGAAAACAGCCCCAATACTCATCAACCAATGAGTAGCTAAAGATGTGGGGTGTTTTTTTAATACATAAGAGTACTACCTCAGCCATAAAGGATCAACTTGAGACATTTAGGTAAATGGGTGGGGCTTGGGACCACTATTTTAAGTGAAATAAGGCAGATACCCATGTGTAAATATCACATCATCTCTGGTGTGAGAAACTGGAAGTGTCAATAAGAACCAAAATGTAGAACACAGATATTGTGAAATAGGAAGAAAATGTTCAAAAAGGAAAGGAGAGCTAAAGAGGGGGAGGGGAAAGAAAAGGAAAAGATGAGAAAAGTATAAATGGAAACAAAACTTTAAGGAGGGTGTTATGGATTAAGAACCCCTGACTACAGCAGAAATTGGTACCAGGAGTGGGGTCATTGCTGTTACGTTGCCTGGCCATGTGACTTAAGAGCCTTGGAAATTAATTTGGAAAGTTTTTGAGAAACTGGCCAAAGAGACAGCCCCTGTATGTTGTACTATTTTGGAGGCTCTGGTTGGAACCTGGAAAATCAGAGTACTGATGGAAATGCTGCCAGCCAACATGAAGCTTTGGAGGCTTCTGTTGAGAAGGACTGCTATATATGCTGGAGTCCAGGTAGTATATTGTGCTTTAGCTGAAGGTTGGTCTTCATTTTGTTTATATTTAGAGATATTACCTGATTGGCAGAAAAATTTCAGTGCAGCCTACTGTTGGATGGTAGCATGGTTACAAAACTTTTTGACCAGATCTATTTTAAAAGTTTAGAGTGAAGAGCCAGTAGAGAAATTTAAAACACTTGGCCAAGAAGTCTCTATTGGAACTGTGGGCTGCAAAGATGAAATACAACATGTTTTGTTTAGTATAGGACAATGAAAAAAATCAAGAGTACATCTGAATTGCAGGAGATCCTCATATTTTAGTCATGCCATGCCATGTCAAAAGTTAATGGGAAGCAAGAGCTGTGATTGCATTTGTTCTTTCAGTGTGATTTTAATGTCTTTGTTTATGACCAGGTTAATTTATCAAAGTACTGTATTTTAATGTTGAACCTTGGTCACTCTTAAAATGTTTTTCTTTTGGTGCAGGAATTAAATGTAAAAAGAATGTATATATGTAATTATTGTATTAATGTAAATCTGTATAGACCAAGATGTGTTAACTTTCACAAATCTGCCATTAAGGACTATAGTTGAAGGAAATGCATGTGGTTATTAAGTTGATCAGGGGTGGATTGTTGTGGATTAAGAGCTGGTGGTCAATTTAACGCCAGCTGGATTACATCAGCATGGCACTGAGCATAGATGTTCCACCTGAGGAAAGTTGCCAGCATAAATAGAGGTGGGGAAGGAGAAGGAAGGCGTTTAAGGCATTGTGGATTCTCAGTTGCTGTCTGAGCTGTTGGTTCTCCTGGAGCAGCTCTGGTCCTCACTTTGAGCATTGCTTCCTGGCTCTGGAGGGAAGATGTGTGCCGCTTGGTCTCCAGGATGAACTCATCACACTGCTTCTTGGTATGTACCCGACTGTGCTTGTTGGAGGACTTGGGGCCTCGGTGTCACTGAGGATGGCTGTGGTGCCTTTCAGGACAGCCCTGGTCTTTGTTGTGTGACTTCTCGGCTCCAGTGTAGAATCCTCATCCCACCAGCACAACTCCCTCACCCCGCTGGCATGGACTTTCTGGCTTCCACCGCTGACCTTTGGGCCTTCCTAGCACGGATCCATAAAGGGACTGGCATGAGTTCTTGACTTGGCATGAGGCTCTGGACCTCCAGTTGGACTCATGGGAGGCATTGTCATGAGCTCTGTCTGGGTCTTCCTCTGGACTCATGTGGGACATTGCTATGGGATTCAGACCCTTGGCTGAATATTCTATGTCTTCAGTGTTGTGGATAGATTTCCTTCATTTCTTTGTATTAACTCTGGGTGACCATCAAAATATTAAACTCTATGTCCTGATTCTAATTGTTCTCTGCACAACTCCTGACTACAACACAGGGGAAGAGCAGTTGAAGAGAGGATAGGGGAAGGGGAAAAACAAGATATATCATACACAAGTGCACATTTCCTATAATAAATGAGATTATGTATATCTAAGTTGTACCAATAAATAGTACAAAATATGAAAGTTTAAAAAAATCATGCAATGCACAGTGGGCAGCCCAATCTCCTTCACGTCTGGATACTCAGGGGAGCCATCTGCTCCGCTGGTCTGATCCAGTGTGATCACCCAGTCCCCTCTTCTGCCATCCAAGACATTCATTCTATGCATGACATCTCTACAGGGGAGTAAAAAGCAAAGCCGACTTGGGGTGGCAGACACTGGATCATCCTGCCTAGCTCCTCAGCCTCCTACTTTAGGGCACACTGGCCCGGTTTCCATCCCCAGAACCTAATTCCTTGCCTGAGGGCACATACACATTAGTAGCCTAGACTAAATGATTTCTGGGAGTTGGTACTCCCTCCCTGGCCTCTTGGGTAGGATAACTCCAAGGCACGTTTCCCACCACTGTGCTCAGGGTTCCTCAATGGGACAATACTGCAAGGGCCCCAATGGCAGGCGATACATCACTTACTGGCTGCTATCCTTCCCAATTTTGTGTCACCATTCCCCAATGTTTCCTGGGATCACATCCAAAATAAACTGCCTTCATCTGGAATCATAGCATGGGTTCCTTCACAAACAGATGCTGGGCCGATGTCATTGTGAATGCTGGCTTCTTGTAACTAATCCTTACGTTTACAGCTCAATTATTGTGTATGTAATGTTCTTGGATAGGAATTGCACTATCTTTGTTACAGAGAAGTGTCTGGGGGCTCAGGTATGTGGACTAAACATTTAATTGTCAAACCTCAACGGAGTTCTTAAACTTTAGACTTTATTCAAAGGTGAGTGGTCTTACACATTATAAATATTCTATGATATGCATAGTCACTCGTTTTTGGAATGAGCAGGTAGGAATAAATTTAAAGTAGTTGGTAGGTTATTAAGCTTAGTTTACACATACGTTATCTTGAAACAGACCTAATCCATTCCATGTTTTAGTTGTATATATTCCATAATTCAATACCACAGACTTCCATGATTTGGAATACAAAAATTCCCCTCAGTACACTCTAGCATGAGTGACAGCAGCTATGTGGGTCATCTTTTTGGAAGAAAAGAACTTCCTAACTACCGTCAGGACATTAATGGACACTTCCTGGTTGAATAGTGAACTTCCGGCAGGTTCTGTCAGAAGCCCATGTGACTGACATAATGGTATATACATTTTGGGAAGGTTTCAGTAATTTTCTATGTCTCTTATCTCATGATCAATTAAAAAACAGAAGTATTAGGAACATCCTAGTAGAGAAGGAGTCACAGCTTTATTGTTGGTGGTAGTGGACTGGACTTTATGCTTGGGTCTGAACCTCAGATTTCCAAAGATCCTCTGCTCCTCCAAGTGTAGATTTTACAACCATAAAGGAGACATGCTGAGAATCACTAGGTGGAAAATGACCAGAGCCCAGAAAGGGTCCTGGCTCTGCTGATGAATTCCACCTGTAGATAAGGCTGTCAGAACACAGATACTGGTGGTGAGAGGAACAACCATGCCACACAGCAGCACTAGCACAGTGACTGGGAATGCCAGTCTATGCACTGTTGCATTAACCATTCCTTTCCCAGGGATGGTAGAGTCCCAGGCAGTCTTGTAGATGGGGGGAAAGGTGGTCCTCTCTTCTGTGAGCCAAATCTATAGTGCTTCTGTGTCATTCTCCCATGGACTCCAAGCCCACCAGTTGGAAGACTTTATTAAACGTCTTCCAAGTCTTCCCATGTTATCTCCTGTGCCATGGTTTAGTTCTGAAATCGCCAGCACTTTTGGGTTCATGACTAAAGCCTTGACTGAAGTCAACTCAAGTCTGTCATAATAAAATGCCACAGACAAAGAAACGGTGCTTAAACCCCTTTGCTGTCCCAGAAGCTGACAAGTTGAGGGTCAAAGTTTTGGCAGATTTGATTCCTAGGGGGAGCTTATGGAGTTGCTTCCTCACATGGTCAGGAGGGAGGGAGGGAGAATGAGGAGAAAGCACATATTTACTCATGCATGGGGTCTTGTCTCCTCTGCTTTCCTGGATAGTAATCTCACTGTGGGGACCCCATCTTCTTGCCCTCATCTAATTGCTCCAAATGTGTTCACATTGGGGATTTGGCTTTCCACAAGTTATTGAGTGTTTGGGTCTTCAGTCCCTGGATACGGGACAAACTTTTCCTTCACCCCTTTGCAGACTACATGACCCAGCCTCCGATCGTCTTTTCATGGGTTGGGCTAATGGGCAGAAAAGCATTGGATAAGACCTAAGAGCAGGGTAGCCCTCTTCTGATGGCCTGGGACAGTGACTGCATGCCACCACACTACAGGCACAGCCTCTGTTCAGCCCAGTTCCCTGCTGTGATGCGGCAAGGGCCGTCCTCTCCCTCTTCCTTGATGCTGCATCTTTTGTTGGTCGCCCACACCTCAGTATAGTCCTGCATTAAACTTCAATCAAAATGCAGAGTGTGCCTTGTGCTTCCCTTGGGAATCCTAATGCTAAGTGACCTCCTGGCACAGCAGCCCATGGCGGCTGTTCTAAAATACAAACCTGGCATGGCTCCTTGGACAGACACTGATGTGACTTCGTCTCTTCAGGCTAAAATCCAAACCCGTGGCAAGCCCTGCATTGTGTTGGTTTTATCCTGCCCTTTGTACTAGAGTCCAGCCAGACTGAGCCTCAGAGTTGCTTCAAATCTCAGTTCACAAATCACTTCTCAAACCAAAAACTGCCATTTTAATGCACGTGGCCCTGAAATACAGCCCCACTGGAATCCTTTCAAAATGAAAATTTAGATAACCGACACACACCAAGCTGTCTTTCCGCCTCAGGTAAGCGCCAGCCTGAATCCTGTATTTATGTTTCCACTTTCTTTGTGCATAATTTTCTCAAGACCCCATGCATTCCAAAAGAATGAGTTTTTAATTTCATAAGCATGTATGTCACATAAAATATGGATTTTTATATGAACCAACTTCTGGATTTTTCACTGTTTACATTAAGTCTTGTAAATACTATTAAGTGTCATTATCATTTTACTCCCCATAAATAACTTCTGAGTAAACCCGGGAGTATATTTCTCCTTAGAATAGGCTGAGTCGTTTCCAAAACACTGCAACACTGGTGCTACAACAGTCTGTACATATCTCAGCCAGAATAGAGTATTATACGTGATAGTAACAAACCACCCACAAAACACACAACCACTCGAGACTGTTAAGGTTTGTATCTGACTCATATGCTCTTCACAGTCAGAGAAACCTGCTTGCTACAGCCACTCAAGCACTAGGCTGACCAGTGAGTCACCACCTCGAATGTTTACAGCAACTGTGTCAGAGGGAAGGGAGGAAGAGTGCGCTGGAGAATCTGGAAGCAGCACATCAGCGCTCTGCACAGATGTTCCTTCCATTCATAACTCTGGCCAAAATGAGAGCTATATCTCCCAGGTGCAAGGTCTAGCATGTGTATTTACCCAGAATATAGGAGATATCTAGATTTGGAAAAAGCTTAAAAGCCCAGTTATGCAAGAAAACGCCAGTCTTTAGTAAGGCGATTCCCCACCCGCACACATATGCAAAAAAACTCCTCACACCACTGCAGTCTTCCATCAATTTACATTTCTCCCCATGAGATAAACCTGGTGGATTCGGATTTTCCAGTGTTTGGGAACTACCAGGCTTCATCTCTGCCGATTGAATACGTATAAAATGCTATCTCATTGTGACCGATTTTCCTTTCTGTAGTCATGAGCATTTCCCTGTACTTGATTTTGTTTAATCTTCTGAAAAATGTTCATTGTCCCCTGCCTACTTGCTCCTTATTTGTTGGAATTTTTTTAAATGCTAATTTTTTACTAATATTGTAGAAATCCTAGTTTGTAAATTATCCCTATAAGAGGAACAAATGTTTACATTTGTGAATGAATTTATAGTCAATCATTTGGGGGTTGTAATCTTCCCCCAATGCCAAAGGTAAAAAAATAAAAACCTTTCAGATTCAATGGAAACTATGGGTAAATTTACTTTTTGTAAGGTGTGTGGATACGGTATGAGGTACTGATCAAATTTTACTTAGGTTGACAACTTCTAGCTGTATTTGTTGAAAACTCCTTCCCTTCACCCATAACAATATTCTATAATCTGTGTTGGGGCTTTCTAGTCCCTTTACCAGTTTTCTAAATCCCACACTGTTTAAATTAGCATAGCATCATTGTAGTTGTACCGAAAATCAGATACTCATTCTTTACTATTCCTTTATTGGAACACATATTTGAGAAATTTACTATTTCATGTAAAATCACAATCACCTTATTGAGCTTTGTAAAATCCCTGTAGTAAGCCTTCAATCAATGAGCATGCTATAATTTTTCATTTGTTGCTTCTTTAAAAGATATTTTCTCTATGGAGCTCTTATACTTTTTATAAGACTTATTCTTAAATTCTTAATATTCTGTATTACAAATGGGCCTTTGCTTAATTGTATCTTATTTGGTGCAGGTAGAGAGAAATAATCCAATTTCAGCTATGAATATATTCTTGTATCTAGCTATCTTTATATTATTTCTAATAGCTTGCATGCATATTTGAGTTTATTTCCTCTATTTTGATAATAGAAAAGCTGTAACTCAAATGACAGGTTCTCTGAAAAACAAAATTGACAAACCTTTTGATTAGAAAGGACTTAATCAGAAATCGAAGGAGATACAATTATAATGGAAACCTTAAAAAGGATTATTGTGAACAATTATATACTAACAAATTGGATATTCTAGATGAAATAGATGAATTGTTAGAAAAACAAAACCTACCAAAGTGCAATCAAAAAAGCATGAGCTGACCAACAACAAATACAAAATTTCTCAAAGAGAAGCCCAGACCCAGATGGTGTCAGCTAACTTTTACCAAAGATTCAGAATGGCAATCTTCACAGAACTCAAACACCAAAGACAGAACACTTTCAAGCTCAATTTATGAGACTAGAATAACCCTGATAAAGTCAGAGTAAGACACCATGGAAAAGATACAGGTCAGTATCCCTGATGAATATAGATGCAAAAACCCTGAATAAAAAGCTAGGAAACCAAATTCAACAGCACCTTAAAAGGATTATATATAATTATCAAGTGGGATTTATGAGGATATAAGGGTTGTTTCAACATATATTGATGTGATACACTACACCTTAACAAAATGAAGCAAAAACTATATGGTCATCTCAATAGAAATAGAAAAATTATTTAAGAAAGTTCAAATCTATTCATGGCAAGAAATCAGCAAAATTGGCATAGGAAGAACTTTATAGAGCATATATGAGAAGCTCACCGCGCACATACAAAATGGTGGGGAGAGTAGACACATGGTGACCGCTGGTGACCCCAGAGACCTCTGCAGTGAAAGAGTGGATGCAGGAGACTGCAGTGGCTGTTTGCTATTTTCTAGGCTGCTTTATGCTATTGTTTTTGTTGACTGTAACTACTTTAGCCAAGGAGACATAACTGTTCTTTCTTCCTGTTCTACCAAGACAGATTAACTAAGGGTCATAAAACATGGTGCGGTCCAGTGCGAGAGCTGGGCCAGGAGGCAGCAACTTTTCATCTCCAATAGATTGAAGAGGTAGGACCTTGCCACAGACTCCAAATCTAAAATCCAGCTACACCTAGGAGACACCTCTGAGAAGTGCTCATTTCCTAGGAGTTCTAAATACCTACAGTAAGGTTGCTCACCATAAGTAGTTTACAAGTATCAAACCAGGAACTAAGGTAGAAAGTAAGAGGTAACCCAAGACTTCCCATTCCCCAAAGACAAACCCAGAGGGCAAAGAAATGGAACAATCCAAAAGTCACCCACTTGGACCCTCTGAAGTGGTAGGTAACAGAATAACAAAGCAGATAATGGGACTCTAGGAAAATAACAAATAATTTATCAGATAACTACAGAGGTAGTGACCATAATGAAAGACAGTGAGTGACTCTAGAGCAGTTACACACAAAAAATAGATTAAGTGATGGAAACAATGAACATCCAACACAGGAAAAAAAAGGAATCCATGAAACATTCAAACATACCTAAGTGATTAAAAATTCCATTTAATGTATATGCAGAATGAGCCAATGAGAGAACAGAACATCAGATATAGAAGACAAAATTGTGGTTAGTGGTCATGAAGATTTAATAGGAAGTGAGCAGGAGAAATCGATTCAGCAGCTGCTAGATGATGCAGAGAATATAAGATTGATCAGAGTCAATGAAAAAGCAGGAGATAACATGACAAAAAGCTGTTTCACAGAGGTCATGTCAGAAAAAGAATTTGATGTACAGATAAGTGAGGCATTTACAAGTCCAATTAGCCATGATCAAAAAAATTACACCAATGAATATAATACAGATTCTAGAAATTCAAACAAGCAGCTGTTAGAGAAAAACAAATCACCTACAAAAGAAAACCTATCAGAATCACAGACTTCATCACGTCCTTCAAGTCAAGGAGAGCTTGGAATGAAATACTTCAAGTAAAGAAAAGTCCCAACTCAGATTGATGTATCTCACAAAACTTAAAATTTTATTTAAGGAGAAAAAAGAAAAAGGGTACAAGTTATACAGAATTTCAGAAAAAAACAGTAGGAAATCTAGTTAATTACATATTGTCATCTTAGAAATAGTTGTTGAAATTACAAAATTAAAGCATATAGAGGGGACTTTCAAACAGTGAGACTGCAAACAGTTTTGTTTAATGATCCAACAAAACTCAGTAATATGGTTACCTATCTTATACACTTAAATATATATGCAGTTATATCTTTTAGTGAACTTTCTTTTCCTTTCTTTTGTACAATGACTATTACACATTTTGGGTTTTATTACTCCCACAGTTCTTATTACCTTTTTTTCAAGACAGTAAAACCAAATGTGACATAACAGAACAGAGTCAGTCAAATCAAAAGGATGGACATAATAGATAATGTAAAAACAAAATACAAGGTGATCAATAATAGTTACCATAATGCCTCTTGTTATCTTAAGAATTGCCTATATCATCAGTTATAATAAAATTGAACAAAACAGTAAAGGATAAGACCAATAAAACCAAAACATTGGAGACATTAGAGGACTTCAAAAGAAGATAATAGTCAACCAGAATGGGCGTCACAATGAATCTTATTGTCTTCATAGTTGTTGCATACACTTTCAAACTTGGTACTATCAAGCATAACAGAATAGAGGAAAATCAGTCAAAACAAGATGGTGAGAGCAATACAGAGTTTTAAATCAAGTTAATAGGAAATCAAAGTGGGTTACTATAATATATCCTGCTATTCTTTATTTTTCCCTTAATTAAAAAGATAAAAATGAAGAAGTAAACAATAAAAAGGAGATTGAGATAAAGAGGGCATAACAGTAAAACAGTGCAGGTCAAAACATAGCCATTTAAGCAAAATAGTGTTTCACCACAAGATGATCTCAACATAATAGTAGTTACCATAGTGTTTCTTCCCTTAAAATCTTTGGCTATAACTTCGTATACTGTAGCATCAAACATATCAAGACAATGTAAAACCACTCAAGAGAATGCAGTATTACAGGGTATTTAGAATCAACTAACAGAAAATGAACAATGGTTTCTGTATAATCTCCTTGTCTATAAAAGTTTTTGTTTATATTATCACATATAATAAAATCCAGTAAGATACAACACGTTAAAACCGATGGAGACAGAAGAACAAAAGCTTGATGGGACTTCAAAACAAGAGGATATTTCATCAGCACTACCTATTATGATGTCTTGTTTTCTCCAAAATGGCTATTCCTACCATTCAATCTTCTCTGACTCATTTCTGTTGAGCTCTTTTTCTGTCATTAGTTGTCAGTTTGTCCTCTTCATTTTACTTTCTGCTCCATTCATTGTGGCCACTCTGCCACTGTTTCTGGAATCTTGGTATTTTTCATTTTTAGAATATCCTGCAGTATTCTCTGTAGAGTTGAATTGGTGGCTGCAAATTCCCCCAGTTCCTCTTTATCTTGGAAGCACCTTGTTTTTCCATCAATTTCTAGGGACAGTTGTGCAGGATATATCAATCTTGGCTGGAGGTTATTATCTTTCAAAGCTTGAATTATTTCCCCCCACGCTCTTCGTGATTTGATGGTTTGTGCCAAAAAGTCTGCTGTAATTCTGATGTGTGTTCTCCCTTGTAAGTGATCTGTTTGTCTTTGATGGCTTTTAATATTGTTCTTATATTGGATTTTTGGAATTTTGATTATTATATGCCTGGGTGTAGCTCTGTTTGGGTTGTAGGTGGCTGGGGTCCTGTACTCCTCATACATCTGAGTATCTTTACCTTTTGCTAAGTTAGGGAAATTCTCCTGGATTATTTCTGTGAATAGCTTTTGTAGTTCATTTGTTTGAGTTCCTACTTCTTTTATGTTCTTAATTGTTAAGTTATAGATCCTCTTATTTTCTAGTCTTTGTATTATTGCTGTTGTTTTCTTGTTATTTTTAAGAAGTTTTTCATTTCATGCTCCCACCTTACTACAAATCTGTCCTCCAGTTCTGATAATCTATCCTTAGTTTCTTTCAAGCTGTTATGCCAGCTTTCAATAGAGTTTTTAGTTTCCTGGTAATCTCTTTGAACCTGTTTCATGTATTCTATGTTTTCTCTATTTTCTCCATCAAACAATTCTCCCCTTTTTTTCTGTTCTTCCATTCCACCATCTGTTTTTTCTTGGGCGGTGCTTAGCATTTCTCTAACTATTCTACTTATTTCTTGCTTTATTTCATTGAATACTTCATTTTTGAACTCGTCTATGAGGCTCTGGAGATACCGCTTTATATCTATAGGTGCTATGTCTGATATTGCATGTTTTCTGTCTTCATTCTCTTTTGCATTTACCTTTCCTGGATCAGTGTTCTCAGGATTGGGGACTGAGGATGCTTTCTTGTTCCTTCCATACAAGTGTATGTAGGAGGCCCAGTTTTTTTTTCTCTTTGTCTGTTACAGTTTGTTTGAATTCACCAGCTAGGTGTTCCCACCCACTGCAGTGAACTAGGAAGACACAGACCTGGGCAGCCTCTGCTGGGCCCACCCCTCCAGGTCAACCTACGGAATGCTTCACTGCTAGGGTGCACCGACAGGTGCAGGGACCTGATTTGGGCTAGCCTACTAGATCTTAGTCCATGGTGTCACCAGGCCAAGCGCTTCCCACCAATCCCACTTGAGAGGGGAATATGTGACTAAAGTCACTGCAGGGCCCTGTTCCGGCTAGTCTGCTCATTCCCAGAATGTCCTCTGTTGGAGCCTCCTAGTCTATGAAAGGGTCCCCATTTCTCTCACTCACCACCGGTTGATGCAGGGCTCCCTGCCAGTCCTGCTCAACGCTGTTTGGTTCACCAATTCCAGCTCTCAGAGCTTTCGTGCATCTCTCCCCCTGCCGTGTGGATTGGGATGCAGTATCGGCAGCAGGAAATTCAAATCGTGGCTTCCAATGGCGAGTGATCCAGCTTTCGCACTGAGATTTTATTGGTTCCTATTATAGCATCAGGATTGCATTTCCAGTTGGTTTCTCTCAGCTTAGTTTGTTCCTGGGTCGGCAGGGTACGTCCCCCCTCGCGGAGGACTCCTCAACCAGCAATGCTCCTGGGTTCTAAACTGGTAATCTCAGAGAGCCTCTGTGGCTGCTGTTATTTGTCCACCATGTTCTCCCAAAAGTCAACTGTCTTTCAAAATTGGAGAAATAAGATACTTCCAGGACAAAAAACATGTAAGGAAATTCATGAACATGAAACCAGCATTCCAAATGTTCTGCAAGGACATTCTGGAAAGATAAGGATTATAACTCCATGAAAACCAATATAATGAATCCATTAGGCAAGGCAAGCAATTAGGTAGAAGGGAAAAAAAGGGAGCCAACAGGAAAATAACATGGCACTGATAAATCAATATAGATCAGTTATGACCATCAGTGTTAATGGTCTCAACTCACCAGTCAGAAGAGACATATTAAGCAAGGTCGAACAATATCCTGGATACAAGAATCACGTATAATTAAAAAATTCATAGGCTGAAAGTCAAAGAATGGAAAATACTCTGCTACAGGAACCTGGCAAACAGCAGGGGTAACTATTCTATTTGCAGTTAAAGTAGATTTCAATACAAGAGTGAGACCAAAAAGTCACTATATCCTTGTAAGAGGAATGATCCAAGAGGAAGAGATGACAAAAATGTATATATAACAAATACCACCACACTCAATTATGTAAAACAAATGTTAACAGACATGAAAAATCAAGTAAGCACTAATACAATTGTAATGGGGGCTCTTGGTACCCCTACTGTTAAATGGATCAACTAGACAAAAAAATGAAGACTTATATGTCTATAGTGTTCCATCCAATATCTGAATCTATATTCTCAGCTTCATATGGGATGTTCTCCAAAATAAGCATGTTCTGAGCTAGTATGTGACCTAAGTAAAAGCAAAGGATTGAAATTATCACATATTATCAGACCAAAGTGCAACGAAATTGGAAATCAATGGCAAAAGAATCCACAAGAACTTCATAATCACATGGAAATTAGGTAACAGCCCCAACATTTAAAAGATGCAATCCAAAAATGGGCATCTGAAATGGACATTTCCTAGATGAAGCAAAAATGCAAAAAAAAAATTCAAAATCACTGGTCATTCAAGAGATGCACATTAAAACAGATTGCATCACACTCGGGAGAATGCCTATTATCAAGAAATCAACGAGTAACAGTTGCTGGCAGGGCTGTGGGGAAAAGGAACCATTCGATATTGGTGGGAGTGTAACTGGTGCAACCACTGTGGAAATCTATGGGGGAAATTCTTCAAAAAAAACTAGGTCCAGAGAGGTTCCATTTGACCCAGCTATTCTTGGTATCTTCCCAAATTAAAAGCATACCACAGCAATATACTCACATCTATGTTTATAGTGTCATAATTTGTAATAGATAAATCTTGTAAATAGCCCAAATGACCTTCAGACGATGAATGGCTAGATTTTTTTATACATTGGAGTACTACTTCAGAAGATAAACTTGAAACATTTCTATGTAAAGGAATGCACCTTGAAACCATACTCAAGTGAGCTCTGGGTTTTTATCTGGACTCAAGTGGGACATTGCTGTGGGGTTTAGGCTCTTGACTAAATGATCTATGTCTTTGGTATTGCAGATAGATTTCCTGCATTTTCCTGTGTTAACTTCCGGTGACCATTATAAAAATATTATGAACTCCATGTCCTAATCCTAGTTCTTCTCTGTGTATAACCCCTGACTATAACACCATTCAAAATACAGTATTTCTGTATGTTCATGTACCATAAATATACCAAATTCAGTTTCATTTCTATAACTGAACTAGCTGAAAAGGAATTAAAGCAACCTCATTCACAATATCAAAAATAGTAAAATAAGCTATAAACTCGAGATGGAACTGAGACATGATCTAAAAATACAGTGTTTAAAATTACAGTAAGACACTACCTTTAGTCCTCCTTAAAATACTGCTTCCACACAAGTGCATTTACCCCATTTCTTTTAGTACACATTTGCAGTATGAATACCACATATAAATGATTTCACTGGATAGTTTGTAGTTTCCATGACATCTTAATTCTTTTGACACCTTCCACGACATTGCTTGATCTCATTTCCCCACTTGCAAAAGCTCTCCCTATGTCTTATCACCTAGATTTTTTTTTTAGCTCTTTATTTACACTTCGGGCGTCTCATCTAAGAATCCATGTGGTATTTAAGTGTCTGATTTTTCTTAGAATTATCAATTCAGGATTCAGCCATTCCCCTACAAATCACTCAGCTTTACCCATTACAGCAGAGTACTCCATTACGTGTAATGATGTCTCCTCTACTCCCCTGTGGGACGTGAAGGCCATTTCTGTGATTTAGCTATTGTGAATTATGCTTCTATAATCCTGTATGCCAGTTTTCTTGACACTTTCTGAAGTGGTTCAAAAGTACTTGTGTATCTTTAGTTGTGCTGTTGTGACTGCTTCAGTGCTGAGTCAATTAAAAATGTCCCTCCCGCTCATTTTGACTTTGGAGAAGAGCCACAGGTCAGGTGGCACCAGGCCCAGTAGGAAGTTTTTTTTTTTTTTTTAATAACACAGCAATTTTATTGTCTTTTATAAAGACCTTGAATCATAGGAAAAGTACTCACAGCAAGGGGGGATAATTAAGGGAAATTAATGCTAACATTTTACTATAATAAATTTTTAAAAAAAATTTAGTGGTGTATTTTGATCACATAATGGAGTATTAATTCAGTGATTCAGCCTTGAAAAAGGAAATTTTGCCATTTCTCACAATATAAACAAACTTGGAAGACATTATGCTTAGTAAAATAAGCCAGATGCAGAATTCTGTATGATCTCAATGTGGAACCCAAAAAAGTCAGACTCCTAAAAACAGAATGGCAGCTTTTTAAGGGACTGAAGATGATTAAATGGTGACATTTTGTTACAAAAGTTATGTGGGCTAAATTTCGGACATCGAATGTACAGCACGATGGTGATCAGTTAATATACATCATGTATGGTTAAATTTTGGTAAGTTAATTTGAAGTGCTGTTTAATGCAGTTTATGGATAAAATATATTAGCTTGATTGCAGTAGTTGTTTCTGGGTATGGTAGGTTCACTAAACTTTTCATCAAGTGTATCTCCATGTAACTGGAAAAGATGTATTTGACCTAAAAGGCCCATGTTGAAAATGGTTGTCAAAGATCTAAGACCTTGATTGCTTGAATATTTAGATCACGTGTTACCTTGACTAGATGCACTTCTCTAGAATGGAACTTTTCTTCAAAAATTCAACAGAACCCTGTAAAGCAGCAGTGGGTTCTTCCTTGCTTCCCCTGTAGCTTTTAACATTTTCTTTTAAATTATATTAGTGCATTTGCCACACCAATGATCACATCCATCGTGGGAAATCTGTAGCTGTGCATCTTAATTCTTCCCCTTCCCTTTTACAGAAGCAGCTTGTCCTTTGATCTTTTAAAAAACACTTTCCCTTGTCACTTTCCTCTTCCTCCCGATTAGAACAAGTGCTTGCTACTTCCGAATGTCCGTCCTCCACTTTGCTCCTTATATAATAAATTCTATGTTTCATTATAATGTTCTGGCTAGGTCTAACTTTTCTGACACGATAGCCCTTTTTTGAGGTGTCTTTAATTCTGAGAACTCTGACTCATTTCTTCGAGTGTGCCCTACGGAGATTTTTCTAGGATTCCTGCAACTGATGTTAGAATATTTGTGTTCTACAGCTTAAAATTAAGATGTAGTTATAATTAAGATGTAGAGGGGTTAAGAAAGTTTTATTCCTCTCAATCTGATTGTCTACATTCTCAGCTGACTATTCGGTATCTCACTCAGTGTTTTATCATGATGGATTTGGTGTTTCAGGTCTTCTACTTTTTATATTGAATCTTCTGGTATGTTTTTTTCCAAATAAAATCTTTGAGAATTTTAGGTTAGCCTATATTTTCTACCATTTCTGCTTTCGATGGAACCCATTTAATTCAAGACTCCCCAACAGGTCTGGTCTTAAACTTTGAGATTGTTTCCCTGTGGCTTCCATCCCTCACATCACTGGGTGCCCTGAGAAAGGCTAAACTCCCGCCTGGGCTGGGGCTGAGAAGGGGAACCTCTTGAGCCCTGTAGCCCAGTTGTCAGAAACACCCAACCTTTGTCTTTTGTGCCTCAGAAGCAGCAGAAAGCAAATCTTTATGCTTAAGTGCTGGTAGAGAGGACAATAGTGAAGTTTCCAGAAGCAACAGCACCAATCAGCCAGTTTCTTATTTTTCTGCTGCATTGTATCTCTGGTTTTAGTCCTGAGGTCCCTAGACACTTGGCATGGATGCACTGTTTCAAGCTGGTAGTAAGAAAATGCAGAAGTCTAACAAGATGTCCCCATGTGCTCTCTGATCCTCTAACACATGCGGTCTCTCCCATACCTCATTGTTTCTCCCCTTTCCTCCTTTGGCCTCATTCTTGCGCCATTTCCCAGTAGCAACCCTGAAGGAGAGACAAAGCACTTCCTCCCTCCATGGACCACTGGGCTTTGTGTTTCTTTTACCAAACTGGTGATAAAAGGGCTAGCGTCAAGTCGAGGAACCCGAGGCTCATGGGGTTCAGTGATCAGTCCAATGGCCATGATGTTCTGTGCATCCAACTCCTACCACTCGAGGTCTAGACCAGCCCAGGCAGTTCACACCAGGTGTGTGGAGAGCCCCGCCTGGAAGGCCCAATGGGAAGGTGATGGTTTGAGGAATGAAAGCTGACCTTAACTTCTGATTGGTCCTGCCTAGCCATGACCTTTGAGCTGCAAAACCTCCCTAAGCATTCCACAGTCCAATGTTTTCCATTTCTCTCTTTCCCTCTCTTCAAATCCTGTTTCAGGTTCCATTAATAAATTAAATCTGTTTCTGGGAATAGATGCTAGTAACTGATAACTTGCTCCTCTAACATACATAGAAGTATAGCACGCTGTAAAATTCCTAACAGTAGTGGAAATACAGGTAGAAAGCTAGGCGGATACCTAACTTGGAGAAGGTATTTTTAAACACTAATTTTTCTGACTTGGTATGGATTCCTAAAGGCTGTAAGACTTCTGCCCAAAGAGATTCCAGTAAATAGGGCCAGAGCAAGGGGACTCGGACCATTAGGTTGACTGCAAGGATGAGTCCGATCTTAGGAAAGACTCCAGGGAGGATGCCATCTTCCATCCCTAGATGCCCCAGGCTGCTTGTGCTCACACTGCAAAGCCATTGGGGCTTTTCCTGTCTGACTGCACCATTTCCAAGAGACCCGGGCCAGACTGGGAAATCCAAACTGCAGCCTAAAGCAACTCAGACTTTCAGGGCCAGCCAAAGGGTGTGTGGGGTGTGCATCCACATAAGGCCTGGCCCATAACTCTCCTCAAATGCCCTGCAGCTGATGGAGACGTTTGGGAGATGTTAGGGTCCCCCCAAAAGCACATGTGTTCACCTTATGGAAGGTGAATGGAACTAGGGGGCCTTAGCCTGAGAAGATTAAACCACTCAAATTCACAGCTCAATGTGCTGTTAGGAGGTGGGGCTTGCTCAGGAGAGGTCGGTCGCCAGGGCCGTGGCCTAGAAAGAGCTTGCCTCCTTGTTCCTTCTTTGCTGGCAGCTTTTCTGCAATACACACTGTGCACTGAGCCATTTGTGACTTGCAATCAGCTGACCTTGCATAGGTCACTGGATGGGGCAACCTCTTTCTCCACCCTGTCTGGTGCCAGTCAGAACCTCAGCTATTCCCAAAATGGGTCAGGTGGCCACTATCCAAATATTTCTGCTTCGTCCTCCTAAACTTGCTCTAAGACACCATGTCCTCCTAGGTTTCCGTTTCTGAAGCCTTCCAATAATCTCTCCCTTCTGCCCTCTGCTCTCAAGGGTGCGAGTTTGCCATTTTCTTTACTATTACTAGAGGTACGGAGAAGTGACAGCTACTCAGCACCTTGCTATAGAGCCTTTCGAAACTCTTGATTTCTAAGTAGACTTTCTTCAAAGCACCGGATTCTTGCGGCACCATTGCAGCAGCCGCCACTCACTCATTCCTGGGATATTTCTTCCCTCTGCCTCGCCTTCACCATGCAAAAAGCTGCCTTACAACTCAACCTTCGGGTTCTCTTCATACTAGTGAGCCATCCATGTCAGTTGTGGACTTGATATAAGATCTTTTATAGCTTGTAGTTATTTTAATTTTTTATATGCATGCAATACATACATGTTCATTATAGAGAATTAGTCCAAGCACTAAGTGCCAATTTGATTTATAAAAATACCTCTGAAAACAAAGTGATAGACCAGAAGACGGAAGAGAGGCTGCTTGGGCTGTTGGGGTGTTACCTCTGTCCTTTCAGACCCGTACCCCCATGTCTTGAGCAACAGCAGCGTTTAGTCCACGCTCCCATTGAGTATAGGCCCATGCGGTGCACTCTCCAGTTTGACGGAGAAACAGACCTGGCTGGAACCTGGCCCAGTTCCCGGCAGTTGTGGGCTGCAGCCCCATCAGGCTGTGTGGTGGTGATGTCAGGCAGCAGTTACAGTTCAGGCCAAGTGCCTGATGACCCGCTTGTGAAGGAGAGGACGGAGTCTGTGGAGACCCCATGAGGATGACGCAGGTTCCAGACCCCTGAAGCCCCATTTGCAGGGAGCTCCAACTATCTAAATAGTGCTGCATTCTTGTTAAATATTTAAACTTCATTTGCTGGAGCAGTAGGGAAGATGCAATTATAGTAAAAGATGCTTATGAGGACAGCAATTTCCTTCCATGTCTGGAGATGCTATTCTCCCCCTGGGCAGCAGGATCCAAGCGTCTTTAATTTCCCCTAAGAAAGGCTATCAGGCCTGAGGGGACAGGGAGAGGATGAGAATGGGCAGCAGACACTGGCAGAGGACAGAGGACTGAGGGTTTTTGTTGTTTTCTTGCACTTTTGGGGTGGTCACCTACAACCAGAGAAAGCCTACTTGATCTGCATTAGTTCTTACAGTTTAAAACTCACTAATATTAGTGCTTACCAAACCTTCAACAGATCTGTGAGGTCAGATTGCCCGTTGTAAATGAAGCTGAACACTTGAGAGCAGGTCCCCAAAGCTACAGACCCAGTCTACTCTGAAGACACATCTTCCCCCACAGTGGCATGGCACCTCTGGTGGCCTCTTATCCAGTCCTGGCTGTCACACCAGCTCTGTCCAATGACATCTGTTTTCTTATCTGGCTTCAACATCTGCACAGAGCAGTTAATCTCCAGATAGGTGACTACTGACCAAGAGGGAACAAAGTCAGGAAATAACAGCCATCGTTGTCCCTTAGATGGCTAAATCTTACAGCCCCTGTACCCATGATCTCCACAGACTTCCATGGAGAGAGACTCTGCCACCCACAGATGTGACCAGCCTGCTCAGCAGCACCTGCTTGTTTTGGCTTCACGAAACTTCTATTGCATTTCCCAGAATCACTCCTCAGACTGACTCACGCTCTGACACTTCAGACTGGGCTTGCCTTGCCTTCCATTGCTAACACTGTCAGGATTCCTCTTCCTACCACGTCAGGTGGTGGGGATGGGAGATGGGAGATGGGTGGATACAGATGCTTTGCTGGTTACTGCCAGGATTCACACTTCCTATGGGACAAATGATCACAAAGTTGATGGCTTACAAAGGTTTATCCTGATGTCCGAGAAGGAAAAGAAAGACCATCAGCAGGGCAGTGGTCCCTACAAAGGTTCTAAGGGAGATGACAGAACGGAGGTGGCAAAGAGCTTTTAAGGATAAAACAAGCCCATCATGGCTCATATGCAGTAGATTCATCACTGGTCTAGAAACTCTAAAATTCTTGGATTGCTGCATGGCTAAGCCCTGTGTCTTTAATCATCTTGTGTCAAAACTCTGACTTTATAAAATGCCCACCATTGGATTTAGGACCCCTCCCTTCCATGTAGGATTCTCTCACCCATACATCCCCAAAATTCATTACTCCCGCAAAGACCATTTCCAAAGCCATGTTCACAGGTTGAGTGTTAAGACTGTACATATCTTTAAAAGCAGGCAATACCCAATTTACAATTTTATCCCTTTGAACAAATGTGGGGATGCCCCTACAAGAACCTCGAGCAGAATATCTTAGGACCCAAAAACCCAGCCAAGAAGGTAAAAGAAGGTATGAGCCCAGAGAAGTGCTACAATCCAAAATGGTCACCTGGAGCTGTGTTCAGATGTGGCCAACACCAGAGGTTAGAAAGCAACTCAGTGTGCAACTGCTGTACATGGAAACTGAGTCACGAGCCCAGGAGTGTGGGCTGAGTATCTGTGGGCAGCAGCAGACCACTGAGAGGAGGCCCAGTGCTATTGGGCATTAAGATAGAAGCTGTTCCACCTCGAATTAAAAAATTGCAAAGCAATATAGCCCAGCACTTAAGGCTTACATATTGCTCATAGATACTTATCATTGCCTGTTATAGAACTCAAATGCATAAATGTTGCTGTAATTAAAAACTAGTGTCTGAAAACACAAGGATTCGCTTCTGCTTCTGTCATACTGCATTTTTTCCATGTCAGCATACATTAACCTTTTATTCATGGCCATAGAGCATTTTGTTATACAGGGCTACTGTAATTTAATGACATTGCTGAGCACTTAAATTGTATTTCTATTTCTCTTCCGGCTTGAGAACCACAGTGACTTTGTCTAATGACAAATGCTCACAGTGGAATTAGCCAGGTAAAGGGCATGCATTTTTTTTTTTTTTTTGCTCCTTCAAGTTTGATTCTCTTTAGGGCTAAAATTTATATTGAGAGAAATGCATAGATTTTAAGTGAAACCCAATGGGTTTTCACGAAGCTATACCTGCTTCGCCACTATACATTCAAACTGCTTCCATCACCTAGGAAATCGCCCTCTTCCCTATCTTAGTAGTTACACTAGTCCAACACACTGCTTATAAGCAAACTGCTCTGCTTTCTATTATAACAGATCAGTTTGCCTGTCCTTGAGATTCACATCTCTGGGATCATAGATTTTCTTGTGTCTGGCTTCTTTTACTAAAGCCAGTGTTGAGATTCATCCATAGTGTCACATTAGTGCGCTATTCTTCTGTATTGTGTTTACTGGGGTCTGTATCTAGGATCCCCAATTTCTCAAACAAGCACGTGGCTAAGGCCCAAATGCATGAGACAAGTAGTATGACCTTAGCGCTTCGGGAAGACTAAAATCCTCCACAGAGTTCTTAACTCTGGTGGCTGAGACAGCCCAGGTCTCTGGGCAGTCCGTATTTATTTAGTATTCAAACAATGAAGAGGTTAGAGCTGAAAACACAAGAAACCTGAGCAGGACCTTGGGAGGGGTTCAAGGACCCCTCCAAGCAACACATGATGCTAAGAAGAACTATCCTAGAAGAAAGTCTCCAGGTGCCCTCACAGCTGTGGCCTGACTTGTCCTCTGAGTGGTCTCTTCATTCTCAGTTCAGCCATGCGTATTCAGCTTCAACAGCTCCAACAGTTATCATTGTAGGGATAAATACAAATTTGCCCTCTGCAATTTTAGATCATTTTATGAGTTTTTGTTACATTCTATGAATGTGTTACAACTGTGGCATTGCCACACAATCTTGGCTCATAGAAAGGCTTCTGTAAGTTCTATAGTGGCAAGCTCTGAAGGATTATGCTCTAAGGGGCCGGGGATTTAGCTCAGTGGCTTAAGCACATGCCTGGCAAGCATGAGGTTGTGACTTTGATCCCCAGTACAAAAAAAAAAAAGATTATTCTCTGGTCTTAATGTATTCAGGTTGAAATCTAACCATCCATGTGATATAGTAGAAGGTCCTTTTGAGGCAATTAGATCTTGAGGATGGAACTGTCACAAATGGGACTAGTGCCCTTGTAGAAGAGCCCTTAATGGGTTTATTTGTATATTCCATCAGCAAGAAGTCTCTGCCTATGTGGTAGAAAATGGGTCCTTACCAAACACTGAGTCTGGAACCTCTGGCATGACTGACTGCATCTTGCAAATGAGAACATCATGAATTTTAGAGGTCATAATGGAATACTATGGTCTAAATATTTGTGTCCCCCTATCATTCACAGAAGAAAACCTAATCAACCAAGGATATGCTTTCAAGAGTACAGACTTCTGTAAATGATTAGGTCATGAGAGTGGAGTCTTCATGAAGCAGATTTGCATTCATTTAAATCAAGCTTCAAGGAGGGGCTTTGGCCATTCCGGCATCTTAATGCACAGCCACCAGGTGCCATATCTTAACGCACAGCCACCAGGTGCCATATCTGAACCAGTGAGCAGGGACCTACCATAAACTACTGGTACCTTGGTCTTAAGTCCGCAATCTCCAGAACTGAGAATTTAAACCCACATTATTTTAGCCTGTTATGGCTTGTGTCTTGATCTCCCTCCAAAGCTTCATGCAGCCCATAGGTGGGGCTTTTCAGAGGTGACTGGATCGAATGTGATGCTAGAATTAAATGTGGGTTACTAACTTACTCCACCGCTTGGTTAGGCATAGTTCTGGGTGTGCATGAGAAGGGCCACCCCCTCAGTGAGCTCACTACTTTTAGGGTGAGGAGGCTAGATAGAAATGATGGGCAGAAGTAGGATATGCTGCTGTCACTACTTCACTGCTTGCTGCCTTTACTGCCTTCTGCCTGCCACAAACTTCCTCCTCTTCCAAACCACTTTGCCCGGGAGCCAGCCAACTATGAACTGAAACCTTCCCTCCTTTAATTTTGGGTGTCAGGTATGCTGTCTCAGCAATGAGAAAGAGACATGTATAGCCTAAAGAGATCAAGAGGTTCTTATATTTTTTTGCCCCTTAAGAGGAGAAGATAGATAATCCAAAATCCAGGGAGACATTAGTGCATGGTAATATAGTTCTATAGAGTCTTGGGTTCAGAGAGCTCACTTACAACTTCAGAGGAGGATGGAGAGGGAGAGGAGGGGAGAACTGGGAGGGTGGCAGGGTTGGGCTTATGGATAATAATTTCCCCCTGCCTGGTAATTTAACTTCAATACTCCAGGGGACAGTAACTCTGGAGGAGGTTGGTTAATTACTGCCAAGCTGCAGAATGAAATTTCCCCAAGACCCCCATTTCCTGGGCTGCATTTCATACCAATTAAAAGTCTAATCCAGCGGGACCCTTCCCTAGCAAATTATCATGGACTTTGATGAACCAATGCCTTTAATAGACTGTTTTACTGGACTCAACCAGTAAATGAGTGCAAATCTGCTTCATGAAGGCTTCCGCTATGACTTCTTTCTTCAGTGAGGTCAGAGAAACCAGAACAAGAGACTTGAGCATTGGTGCATGGCGATCCCAGGACATTGAGGGTAGAGAAAAAAGCAAGTTCAGGTCTGAAGACCACTTTCCATGGGCTCATTTGAGCGATACTGTGATCAGCTGTAACTAATGGGGAATTGGGCTACAAGATTTCAATCAATTGTGTATTCTTACATGCCAGACTCAGGTTAGACAGATGCAACTACTCCTGCACCCCATGAGCTAGGAGTCCTTAGGTGAGGAAGCTTCCAGGGCCCTCCTGCCCCTAATACACTCACATCCTGGATTATGCCCTTTGCCCCCCTCACCTACTTCCCAGGATCTAACGCTATTTATCTAAGATGTCCTGGTTAATAACCTACTCCTCCCAAGGTCTGCTTTTTAACTGCAAGTTATGTCTAGCCGTAGGATCAAGTAGGAGAGTTGGAGCAGGAGAGATAAAGAACCACGGGAATCATAGGGTATTTAAGTAATGGCTTGGATGATGTTAATTAGTATGATTAAACAAGAATATTTCAATGAAAATGCTACAGTGGGAAAAATCTGAAGGATGCAGTATTTCCCAGCTTCTGTACGTCCCCTATATACAGTGCTCCTGGAGTATTATGGTACACCATAAATATTAGAATTCCATTTCAAAACTACAGGGCAAGAGAATCTGGTTAAAGAACCACTACTTTCTAGAGAAAGATTTTATAAATTATGGACCGTTTGCCTTGATTTCAGATAGTACCCTATTCATGAATTATTTCAGTACATGCAGACTTCAGGAGTTTGAGTTGATAAAAATGGAAGAGTTCATGGAATTGTAGAGGTCACCGACTTTAACACAGACCTTGTTTCTCTCAGACAACAGCAGGATGAAGGGTTTGTAGTATGCTTGCTCTCACTACAACTACAGTGTGCTCCTTCTTCCTGTTGTAAAACCAAGGCCAGTCAAAAGCCATCCTGATCACTCTTCAGTAGTGCTGAACACTAGTATCTCCTTCCTGTCCTTTCTGGTGGTGAGTTCTGAGCTCCTACATAATATGGAGGCCTAGCAGATCATGTGAGATGACATTGGAAGAAAATACTGAAAAATCCTTACCTTTGCCAATTGAATGATTTGCGATTGGAATTCCCTAGATTTAAAGTTAGGTTCTGTCTTTCTTACAATAAATCAGTGCATGCCAACACGTGACATTAGGACCAAAAAACAAACCAACACAAACACAACCAACGAAAAACTAGAGACTCCCCCCTTTCCTTCATAAAGTCTGGCTGCCTGCACCATTTGGTAGCTTCCAAAAAGTTCCCTACGCCAGGTACTTGCTGGAGCTCTGCCTCACATTCCAAATGTCAGGACTGTAATTACTATTCCTCTCCAAGGACCCTGACATTTCCAGGGCCCAGCGCTCAGGCTTGGGCTTGCCTTCAGCAGCCCAGACAATGCCCAGGAGCCTCTTTCCTCATTCAAACATACATTTATGACAACAAACACATGTCACATTTATCAAAACATCTTGTCACCAGGGACTGGAGACGGGAGACAGTCCCACTTTCAGCCACATTGAAGTCTACTGCATGGTCTGCCTTTTTGGCTTTCATTCTATCAAGAAATAGCTCTTCCCCAGGAAGTCCCACACCCTTCAGAGTGGCCACTTGAGGCTGAGGGTGCTGTAGACTCACCATGTGACTCTGGAATTGTGTTGGGACAATTTCCTTGTGCCTTTGCTCAGTTTCTTCCTGGATCCCAGAGGTGACTTCTATGAAGATTTTCTCTTCTCTCCCAAAATTCTTGGTCTCAAGTTATTTCCACTGGGAAAAGAATTACAGAAGTCGTAAGAAGTGGTATTCTGAGCAAGGCGGCCAGGAGAATCATCTAAGTTTTGGAATCCTCTTGCATCCACAGTGTTGCAATTAGATGTTGTGTAGGGAACAATTAGAATCAGGACATGGAGTTGTAATATTTTTATAATGGTCACCGAGAATTAACCCAAGAAAATGCAGGAAATCTGCAACACCAAAGACATGCAATATTTAGTCAAGGGCCTAAATCCCACAGCAGTGTCCCATGAGTCCAGATAAAAACCCAGAGCTTATGGCAATGCCTCCCACAAGTCCAAATGGAGGTCCAGAGCCCACAAGGACTCACACCAGTCTCTTTATGGATCCATGCTGGGAAGGCCCAAAGGTCAGCAGTGGAAGCCAGAAAGTCCATGCCAGCAGAGTGAAGGAGCTGTGCTGGTGGGATGAGGGTTCTATGCTAGAGCCGAGAAGTCACTCAAAGACCAGGGCTGTCCTGAAAGCATCAAAGCCATCCTCAGTGACATGGAGGCCTTGAGCTCCTCCAATGATAAGCACAGTCGAGTACATGCCAGGGAAGCCAGCATGATAAGTTCATCCTGGAGACCAAGTGACACACGTCTTCCCCTCTGGAGCCAGGAAGCAATGCTTGATGTGAGGACCAGAGCTTTTCCAGGAGAACCAACGGCTCAAACAACAACATGCAGAGCCCACAATACCACAACACAACAATGCATTAACGCCTTTGTTCTTCTATTTATGCTGGCAACTTTCCTCAGGTGGAGCACCTACACTCAGTGCCATGTTGGTATAATCCAGCTGGTGTTATGCTGACCACCAGTTCTTAATCCATAACACTTAGCAACCATTCCACAACAGGGATCTCCAGCTTGCCATCTGCCTCACCGTGCCACTGGAGAGTACCACTTCCTGTTAGGAGTCCCTTTCCCAACTCAGAACAATATAGTCCCAACTCCTGAAGATCTCAACAGCACACTAAATTACATACCCATCCATGGATTCCTCACTGGATGAAGTCAGTGCCCTGACGATCCAGCCACCCCCAGAGGCCCCATGTTGAAGGTCCTCATTGGAGACCAAGCCTCAAACATGAGCTCTTGGAGGGCGTCTCAGGTCCAAACTATAAAGTCTATGTCCTCCCTTGGGAAGAAGACATTTAAAGATAGGCATGGCTTTGCTGGTCTTTCAGCCATCAAGAATGAAAACCTTTCCTAGATTCCTATGATGATCCCTGACACGTATGTCTAGAAACAAGATTGTTCACCTGGAGGGTGCAGAGGTGGACCCCACATAGCAGCACCTCACAAATGAAGAGTGTTGGTGCAAAGAGGCCACACATTCATCTTGATCTGGAGTAATTCTTATTCTCTGGGGATGACCAACAGGTGAGTTGCCCCTCCTCTGCCTCAGATAAGGAGGCAAAAATTTAGTGCCTGGTCTCACTGTACTGATCTATGCCTGGTTCTCAGAGCTCCCAGTGCATGGACTATGGCAACTGCCTTATAGCAGCCACATCAGACCCCCCCCCCATCTTGCTACCTCAACATCATGCCACAGGGCAGGGGCTACCCTGCCACACCTCCGGGATGTGGCAGATGCACAAGTGCTCACAGAGGCCCCCTATGCAGCAAGCCAGTACACAGCCAGCAAGGCATTGATAAAGCCAGGGTCTTAGTTTGTGTTCTGTCTGAAAGGATTCAATGCAAATCATTTGGGAAGGGCAGGTAGGGTCACTCCAGGAGATAGAGGAAAGAATAAAGCACTGGATGGGGGACCCTCCAGTTTAATTCCTCTGAGAGACTTTGGGAAATGGTACAAGATTAATACCATAGAATTGTCTCTTGGGTGAGGTGTGTGTGTGTGTCTGTAGAGGTGAAGGAGAGATGGGAAGGAAGAATTTTATGCTCCTAGGTTTAGGGCAGCTCTTACAAAGTGTGAATTTCCCAATGCTTTGAGTCTGTTGTCCCACCATTTCAGGAAAAAGCTGTCAACTGAAATGCAGATACTGACACTGTCAGTCCTGACTAAAGACCCCAGGGAAATGGGGACACTGCCCAGCTGTTAACAAGTCAGGTCCAGTCTGAAGGCAAGAGGGAAGGCTGATGGAATGAGGAGACCATAGGGTTTGCAATATCTTCCAATTTCTCTATTTTAGCCAACGATCCTAGAAATATTTCCTCCAAGAATGTAACTCTCATTTTGTAATGAGTAGTAATTTGGAAATAGTTTTCATTAGTTACTTTAAATACATACAAAGCCAGCCATCCTACTATGAATTCTCTAACATGGGAATCGTCCTCTGATGCGAGCTGAACAGTAAGTTCTCTCCTGCTGCATATCAAGCAATTTAATTTGCACAGGTTCAAGAATGTGTCTAGAGTGGGCACAACCATGCACGGAATCTCAATTTATAGTAAATTTGCTGAATGTAATTTGGGTTTTTTCCCCCCTCAGATTTAAAGCAGGAGGTCAAAACATTTTTCATACCTATTATCTACCTCACTTCTAATAAAATCCCCTGATGAGGCTACAAAATACCACCAGGTTTTAACTGAAAAGACTTAGAAACTGAATTGTTTTCAGAACATGGAGTCAGAAGAGGGTCTGCTCAAAACCTAGCAAGTCTGAAAGATCGGTATACATTCAAGGGTTTGAACTGATCTCAGCCCGAGACCTCCCACAACACTCTACAACAGCAGCCAGGGTAAGCGATCGGTTCACAGCTGCCCTCTGCTCAATACTATGCTGCTGGAGAGGGGTCCCCTGCTCCCAGGGGATCCATTTCACTAGTTGGCTCCCTTTTGATGCCACACAAATCTAGCTCCCTGCAACTTCATTAGACCACGGACAACTGTCACTTGTCTACAGTTCAGCCTCCAGATGGGGCTTGTTTATGACAGCGGCCACTATTTGTTGACAATTGGCCTCATGCTGGGCACACTGCCTACGTTTGTTGCTGTTGTTCTCAGGTCTTTGGAGAGTTAGGAATCCCCATTGGATGGACCAGAAAAATGATGATCAGAGTGGAAATCATGAGACATGGCCTAAGCTTTCTCAGCTTAAAAGTGGTTGTGCAAAGTTTGAGCCCAAGATTGACTTGGAAGTAGCCTTATCTTATGTGACTGTCTAGTCTTTCATGCTGAGAGTCTCCTGGGAGTTATGCTTGCTCATAAGCTGTTCTGGCAGCCTGGGTTTCTCTCTTGAATCCTAGCCTTCCATTTGTCTTGGTCAGTACCCAACTCCAGAAAGCCTTCTTGGATTCCACACTGTCTAGAATTTAGGTCACCTGGACGGTTACCTTTGAAAGCATTAGCCTGCCTCCCAAATTAGCTCTGAGGTGCCCTACCCCAAGAGATAATCATGGCTTCCAGCCTCTTTTATAGCTCTAAAGCCTGGGAATGGTACATATTTCAGGTCCAAGATCTGCATGTCTTGCTACTAAACTCTAGTCCCTAGGACAACATTACATCAGAAAAAATAGTGTCAGTACAAATTTTGGTTTGGTTGGTGCAGGGAACTTACGATCACTCCACTTCAGCCGTTCAAACCAGGTACATTATAAACCAGACTTCCAGACAGTTCCTCTGTGCCACTGACGCAGATCTCGTGTCCCCAACTTCCCTGGAACACCCTTCTCATGCCTCCTAAGAGGACACCATTAGATTTGGCAGCAACCATACAGATTTGGCCCATGAAATTGTTCCTGGGCTTGGGTCCCAAGTCACCTTGCTATTTTGAATAAACAGGGTCATGATATGCCCAACAGTGCCTGGAACTTGCTGCAAAGAGGCAAACTTCTCAGTCTCCTCCAAGGAAACCAAGGCCATTTTCTTGTTGTCACCCCTGCCATCGGTGCTATGAAAGTGCCAATTAAGTAGGTCAGGCAAGAGAACAAAGGTTAGGGAGTCTTATGCCCAAGCCAGTAGGGATAGCAAAGCCTTCCACACCAGGGTATACACTAACAGGACTCGCTGCAAACAGCCTTTGGAAGATTTCTAATTAGTCTCAGGATTCCAGGGATACGGCATTCCCATTTCTGCTTTCCAAGCACAAAGTCTCACTTCAGGTAGGTGGCAAAGCAAGTGAGTAGAGTCAGCTGAGCCAACCTAAGGGTTTCAGAAGGGCCCAATATCTCCAATTGGGCTTTATCAGTTCCTAGATAAAGCTTTGGGAGTAAAGCTGTTATTTGGGAAGTTGAGTCCCGGAGGACAAGGATGGGGTAGACAGTAAGACCAAAAAAAGAGAAAAGAAATCAACGACATGTTACCAAGCCACACAACAGGAACATAATCTCACTCAGGAACTGAGAAATGATATAGGCCACATAACCGAGGGCCATTCTAGGGAAAGAACAATGGAGCTGGGGGTCTCAGATTACCTCTTAGCTGTTAGCAAGGGCTATTCCCAATGGTAATAATTCTTTTGCTCACTGGTGTGGGAAAAGGTTCTACATCCCAGGCCTCAATAGCTGGAAGACCTCAGGTGCAGACAGACGCCACAGCTGACAGTCAAGCCTGGGTGCTCTGACATGGTCAGAATATCTGAGTTCATTTGGGCAGGCAACTCGCTGCCTTAGATTTGTTACACCGCCAGATTGGGTACCACTGACTTAAAGTACATTGCATCTTGTTAAGATATCCAGGCTCCAGAGCTTTGCATCCTCAACTGGCTGGGACTGACCTGTGGAGACGGGGTCAGCTGAGACCTGTGGGACACTTGGGGAGTTTCTCCACACCCAGCAGCTGCCTGCTACACCACCTTGGAAGCTGGCTCGCTGTGTCCTCTGGAGCTGATTTTCAGCAAGTCTGTCAAGGGTTGGAAGACTCTTCCATAAAGTGCCAAATCCTAAGTATTTCAGGATTTGAGGGCCTCTAAACTATGCAGTACTTTTATTAAAGAATGGCAGTCACCAGGGACAACAGACAGTCCATGGACAACCCTGGTGAGTAATCATAAGCAGGATAAATGGTCACCTTGGGAACAAGACTCTCCAACCGCAATCAAGCCAGTAGCTTCCCAAGATGCCCTGAGCCAGAACCCCAATTCGTGACCCACAGGAACTGGGGGTCATACATTTTCATTGTTTTAAGCTGCTAAGTGTTAGCATAATTTGTTACATAGCGTGAAAGTGAATTGCTACATCAACTCCAATGGATTAACATTTAGTGGATCAGTGGAGCGTAGTTCTGAGTGTCTGAAAGATTGGCACACAGGCTGAAAACGGAGGCAGGAAGACCTGCCTTGGCACCAACTGACAGCCTTGTAAAAAGGGAAAGAGGAAGGAAGCCTCTCCCATTTGCTTCTTCAGAGGAGCTGCAGACTTGGAAGATGGTCACACGAAGCCAGTGGCCGTTTCTTCAGGCTATGGACCGCTGCTTTCTGATGTGGACGGACATAGTCACAGCAAGGATTCTCCTGATCCTTCAGGCTCTCCAGCTCAGATGGCTGTTAAGCGTTCTTCCACCCAACTCTGTATATGGCCTTTGTATGCCTACACAGTACACCCTGTGCCATATGTGATAAATCTGTTCTAGTGAGTACTAACCCAATACACTCAGCAATCGGTGACGTAAGAACCTGTGAACCAGCCCTGCAGAGTGAGCTTCCGTGGACATACACAGTGAGAAGGGCAAGCTGGGAGAGCCTGTATCAGATGTGTGGCACTCTTCCCTGGATGCTCTTGGCCTTTCTCTTCTTGGAATGGACTGAACAGCATGGATGGCTGGCATCAATGTCACGCCCCTACTCTGGTTCTGGTTGCATTCAGTTCACAGTAAGGGAAGGTGGCCACCTCCAGCTGTCTATGCCCTGGACCGAAGATTGCTGTCCTCTCCAGCACTGAACCCCCAGGTTCTGGTGACCTCTCCTACTTGTTCCTCTCCTACCTTGGGGCTCAGCAGGGGTTGTGGCTTTGCTGTATGCCATTGTCTGTTCCCTGCGATCCCCGATTTCTGTGTCCTTCCCCAAATGTGTTCACTGAAGTCTTAACCCCAACCTGATGGAATCAGGATGCAGGGCCTTTGGGAGTCTTCATGCCCTTATAAAAGCTTCAGAGCTTGCATAGCCCTTCCATGTGAGGACAGAGGAGAGGTGCTCCCCAGGCACCCAAAAACAGGTTCTTACCAGAAGCCGAGGATGCCTTACCCTCAAGTCCTGGACTTCAGCTACAGAACCGGGACAAATTTTTTTTGCATATAAAGGACTGTTTATAGATTTTTTGTTACAGTAACCCAGCAGACTACAAGATCTCTTTATTTCTTTCCTCCAAGCTTTGGATGAGCTCTTGGGGAAGTCAGCTTTTGGTCTAAATGCAACAGAGTCACTTTTTTTGGTACTGGGACCCCACTAGTACAAAACCACAGCATCAGCTACTGCTGAGGTGTCACTGGCCCCTCAATATCATGTGGCAGGAGCTATGTTCTGAGAGACAGGACACTTGGGAGTTGCTCACAATTCTGACAGTGAATTCTGCGAGTGAAACAGGACCTTTCTTCACCTGACACCCTCATTCTGGACAGCAGTGTTTTATGTTGTCCTCCTAGTGGGGGGACACAGCATAAAGGTGACACGGCACAGCACATTGGGGCATTATCAGCAATATCCATACCTCAAAGCCCAGCCAGGCGGAATATAGAGACTGGAGAGTCCAGCTCAGAACCTGGGAAAATGGGCTTACATCAGTCCTGGGGGGATCTGGAGAGGTCACTCCCAGTTACTGATTAAAAATCCTGGATCACTACAGCTGCCTAGCTCAGGATTACCAAACCTTGGCCTCCATGCATGCGACAGTGTAAGTAGGATTCTCCTGTTCTCAACATCCTAGCAAAACTAGGCTACTGTGTGGAGGGTAGAGGGCACTGTTGGTCACAAACACTGCAGGACATAGGGGCCTGGCATTATCAGCTCCTCTGTTCATTCAAACAAACTGCAGAGCCACCATCTGGGTATACAGAAAAGAGATAACCAAGCCAGGGGAAGCATTTTCTTTGGGAAATGCCAGTCTTGGTAACCCTCAGTTAATTACCGGTATTTATCTAATTATCTAGCTGCTTAATGCATTTATGGGTCTGTAATTGCTAGCTCCAAGCCCGAGCAGCCACCTTAGGATCTCTTTGGGGGAGCAGAGGCCACAGCAAAGGCCATACAAAGGAAGCTATGAGTTTGGACTTGGCCCATATTTTCCGATGGGTTCAAACCTGTGAGGGAACCTATGATTAACTAGAGAACTGAGGTCTCCATCTCATGGCAACTGCAGCCACCCTTCCCATGCTACATCAGGGACTCAGGTTGTCAACTCCCTTCTGCAGTCTGGTACCTTCATATATTTGGCAAAGAGCAGCCCCATCCCCCAAACCAGAAGGGAGCTGGTTTTAGGAGTGAAGGTATATTGCGAGGCACAGGCCACGCTTTCCTGAGATAGGAAGAGGGGTGGCAGGGTGGGGGTGTGGTCATTTGAACCCAACACTCTGGTGTGCTGGAGTGGAGGGGGCATCCCACAGGGCTAGCCCAGTCTGCTTACAGTGCAGCTTTCCTTTCTGCCCCCCATCTTGCTTCTCTTTCACAGGCATTGATGTTTATACACAGTCCACCCCAAGTTCTGTCCCAGCATCCTCTGCAATAGAAACTTGACACGTGGAGGAGTTACAGTCGCATCCTTTCAATAAATGCAGAATTATCAAAGGGGGTCAGAGGGGGTAGAGAGCAAACGGCATCACGGGATGAATGACTATGCTCTAACCTGCATCCACTTGGCAACACCCCAGCTCCAGCCCGAGTGTGCAGAGGCTCGCTAACACTTGTTGGAGCACAGCCCCCCAGAAAGCAGGCCAGGCTGCAGCTCTCTTGAGACCATGTGAATTTGTCCCCTCCCTGGGCGGCCAGCCAGCTTTCTGCACGGAGCCCATCTGAATCACCCATGCAGGTCCTCGGGAGCTTCCTGTTGTTCTTCGCCCTGGGAGTGCGCTGTCACTGAACTGCTTAATCACCTCACTTAGAGCTGCATCATTTAGCATCCGTGTGGAGTTTTCCTTGACAGCACTCAAGGGGGAAAGGAGGGAGGCATCTCACACAAGGCTGACATGCATGTATGCCACCAGAGGCACAGTGACAACTGCAGACAGCTCCTTGCACATCAAATAGCTTTGTGAGAATGCTAGGAACCAGTTAAGAGGCAAGCACACCTCATCACAACCCTCAGATTCTTAGATGTTCCTGGCCCTGCTCAGATTGCCTGGTGCCAGGTTCACTTTCTGTCCCCCTACAGGATGGGGTTAAGGATAGCATAGAGCAGGTGCAAGTGCAGGTTTATTGACCATCCTGTCCTGGCTCCACAAGAGGCTGGCTTACGTGCAATCTGTCATCTCTTAGGATCGCGGGCTGGTTTCTGAGGAAGGAGACTCCCTGATCCTCTGGGATGCATGATGGTTTTAGCTATCAACACTTGTGAAAGGAAAGGAAGCAAGCAAGATTGGAGAGCTATCTGACTGCCGGATTGGCCCAACAGAGCTTTGGCAAAGTGGTGGGGCCCTGTGACAAGGACTGTCTACCTCAGTAAGCTGAGAGATCAACATCCAGATGTGGCGTATGTACAGCCACTGGATGTGAATGGTTTCAGGCTGCATGTAGCCTGGGGTGATGGCTTCCCACACATGAGAGCAGGCCTTTGCACGAAGTAACCTGGTGACATCACTGCATGTTCCACACTAGCTAGCCCTTTGGCTATTAAGTTCATTGGTACAATTTAGATATACCCAATGATCACATTCATCATAGGGAATTTGTACCTGCACATGATATACCTCGATTTCCCCCCATTCCTCTCCCCTCCCCTTCAACGCCTCCTCCTTCCCTTCCTTACACAGCTTTGTTTCCATTTTATTTTTCCTTTTCCTTCCTTCTTGCCTCCCTTCAGTTCCTTTTCCCTTTGTGAACATTGTCTTTGTATTTCCCAGTACTTACTATACAATATTGATTACACATTTTGGTTCTTATTCACTGTTTCTCACACCAGAGAGACAATGTAATTTATTTTACTTAGGGTCTCAAGGTCCATCCATGAAGCTATAAATGTCAATTTATCCTTTATAGCTGAGTAGTACTCCACGGCATAAAAATGCATCTTTTTAATCCACTGGGTTGATGGTCATTTGGGCTGTTGCCAAGATTTAGCTATTACAAACTGTGCTGCTATAAACATAGGTGTGTATAGATTGCTGTGGCATGATGCTTTTAATTTTGGGGGAAGATACCAAGCAAGGGACTATCAGGGTCAACTAGGTCTAGTTGAAGAATCTCCACTTTGGTTTCCACAGTGGTTGCAGCAGTCTACACCCCACCAGTAGTGGAGAAGGGTTCCTGTCCCTCTCCATGGACACACCAGCCTGTGTTATTTCCTGATAGTCACTCTTTCTAGAGTTGGAATCTCAGTGCCACTCTAATTTGTCTCTTGAATGACCAGTGATGTTGAACACTTCATAATTTGCCATTTCTGTTTCATCTGAGAAATGCATATTCATTTCAGATGCCCATATTTGGATTACAAATCTGGGGGCATCTGCTTTTTTCAGTTATTTATAGGTTTTAGATGTTAGTCCTTTGAGGAGCTAGCTAAAATTTTTTCCTGCTCTGTAGGTCATTTCTTCACCATTGATAGCTGTTTAGCAGACCGATTGCTGCTACTTCTCAAACACTTTAATGAAACTGACAGGAAAGCAAAACCCCCACATTCATTCCTGGAAGCAACAGTGGTCCTGATGACCCAACCAAAGAAATACCCAAGCAAAAAAAAAAAAAATAAAAACCACAGGCCAATGTCCCTCCTGAATATAAATGCAGGAATCAAGATCCTGGGTACAATACAGCAAATCAAGATCACACACCATGACCAAGTCAGATTCATCCCAGGGGTACAGAGATGGTTCAACACATGCAAATAGGTGTAATGCACCATATCAACAGTCAACAAAACAAAAATCACATAATCATCGATAGAAAAAGCACTTGACAAAGTCCAACACTCATGATAAAAGCCCTACAGAAAATCAGAATAAATGGTCTTGATCCTACTCAATATAGTTCTGGAAATGCTAACCAGAGCAGTTAGGTAAGATAGAAGGAACAATAGCAAAGGAAGTGAAATAATTTGTAGATGACATGATACACTACATAGAAGATCCCCAAAACTCCAAGACCTTTAATCCTTGGTAAATTCAGTCACTAGCTGGACACACACACAAAAAAAAAAAAACTCAAAATTCACTTTTTTTTTTTTTTTTTTTTTGAGATTCAGCCACCACAGAGTGCTCATAGGAGGTCAGAAGTGGAAGGAATAATGGGCTAGGGTATTTCCCCCGCTCCCTTCCCAACAATTATCTCTAACATTGGTTTTGTTTCCCTGCTAAAAACTTGTCACTGCTGCCAGGATTCCATAGCAGTGTCCTCTCCACAGCCCTCAGGTCTGTCCAGGTGTGGTAACTGCTTTCCTTCATGGCTTATTTCTTTGTTGTCACACTGTGATTTGTTACTTTCCTTCTCCTTACTCCTCCCCTCAACATCTTCAAGAAGTCTCTGTAGTAAATATTCTGCAGTTAAATCCATTAAATACATCTCTTCCTGCCAGGACCCGACTAGGACCAGTAATTGATAGATTTTCTGTTTTTTCCCCCTTTTGGCACACATTCTTGGGCAATAGTCAAGTCCTGAAAATCAGATAGGAATGTAAGGAGATGTATTTTCTACTGTAATGAGAAGTTTCATGTATAATTGAATTCCATTTTTTATTGTAAGGCCTGCGAGGCTACAAGATGCTTTTATCAAGAGCGATAATATACCGCAGATCTTGGGTTACATTCCCCAGATACAGACACCTCAAGATGAAGATGTGCGCAAGTTGTTCATTAAGGAAGGATCACCGGGTGATCCTAGGAAAGGTGTCAGGAAAGAAGAAAAAGCAATGCAGGGTGTGGTTCAGGTAAGGTCCTAGAGGATAGGTGTAGCCCGGGTCACAGGAGGACTTGGAGGGCCCAACTCAAGCCTCCATGTTTAACATGTACAAACCTCACACTTGCCTTACTCACTAGGCCAAGGGCTCCCAAGTGGTTGACTCCCAGTCCCTTCTTGATGCGTACGCCTGCAGTGAGGTGGTTCTGAGTCTGTGGGCTATTCTCTCAAGGGTTGCATGTGTACAAAGCAGGGGGTACAGAAACAAAGTCGGGAGGCAGTATGATTAAAATTGCAGATAGCACGGGTTTGTCATTCTTCCACAGAAACTATAAAAACACAAAGTAACTTTGTCCAAACTGCAGTAGTCAACTGAGATGCAACTAAGCCGGAATTAACCCCAAAATGCCACACTCAGAAATTAATAATTTGTTAATTACCAGGTATTTTTATTCAGCTTTGCCCCATCACTTATACAGTTAGAAGGAAGATGCCTATTTCATGACCCCTCCATCTCAGGAGGTAAAGGAGAGTATGGAACTTGCTTAAGAAGTTCCAGCTTGACAGAGGGAACCCGAAGGACTGGTTGGTCTCACTTCCCAGAGCACTGAGGGGAATGCAGGCTGCCAAGGGCAGTGGTAGTGCTGTAGAATCAGATGCAGTGACCAACCTGTGCGACCTGCAGGCAGGAGACCATGGGTAGAGGATCACGGGGGCATTGAGTCCCAAAATGCAGAAATGACACTGAGGAAAATCCATGACTCATTCACATGTGTATATAATTGCACCAAACATAGCTAACAAATAGGAAGCAGAAATTGAGAGAAATAGCATCAAAGTAACAGGAAGTTTGGTACTTTAAAAAATGAGTAGAAAAGACTGACCAATGACATAACTTGAGTAATTTTTAGGTACAAACTGTACCTAAAACACACACATGAAACATTGCCCTCAAGGCTAACAGCACACACATTCTAAAGGACCCATGGAATATTCCAAAGAGGCCACGTGTCAGTTCACAAGTCTTTAAAAGGACCTAAATTATTTTTCTAGTCACAATGAAATTATAAAATTGTAAATAAAGCATATTCTTAAATCATTAATTCAAAAAAAGGGGAACTAGAAAATCTTGCAACAAAAACCAACATAATATAACAATTTACGGAATACATTAAGGTCAAGGATATGAGGGAATTTTGCACTTATATCTCAGATAATACTTTTTTCTAGTTACTTAAGACAAACATTAAGTCAAAAGCTGTCAAAAGAAAATATGGATTATATCAGAGATAAATGAAACAGGAGTGAGAAAATAGGTTTGATTCTTTAGATGAAGGGGAGAGGATTCAAATAAGGGAAACAGCACAATTAATTTTATAAAAACAGATGATTAAGGACACTAGGAACAATTGTATGAAATCCAGATGAAATTGATGATTTTGCTTATGTTTGTAGGGCTTTTAAATTGTCAAATGATTGAATAACTGAATGTTGTCCAAAAATGAGGAGCGTAGGGCCATGTGGACTCACTGTACATTCTCAAATGTTTAAGAGCAAACTAAGAAATTGAAGAGCAAACATTTTCAAGCATTCTATAAAGCCAACATTATCTTCATACAAAGCCAGTAAAGATGCTGCAGGAAAAATCTACAGACCAGAATCATTAACACAAAAATCCATAGCAAAATACTAGCAAACAACTGAACTGCATGTTAAAAGGCTCAGATAAACATGACCAAGGAGAATTTGTTCTTGGAATTCAAGGATGGCTAAGTGTTTTTTAAAAAGGTCAGTATAATGCACCAGATTAACAATGAATATAAAAACCACATGATCAAATCATCTTAGTCAATGCAGCAAAAGCATGTCAAACTTTGTCCCTTGAAGGCTGAAGACACCAAGATAAGGTATTTAAGATTTGTGAAGCCATTATGGTGAATAGATTGCTAACCACCAGCTTTCATGGCATCCTGTATCTGACCACCAGAGCAGTGCCTGGAACTCTCCACTCTCAAGTCCTTTTTCCTCCTTAAAAGAACTTAAAACCTAGCAGACTTAAATTGGAGCTCAGTGGTTGACATTTGTCCAACATATGAAGGTCTTGGGTTCAATCTGCCACTCATTTCGACCTCCTACCCCACACAGATGACCTTTGAAGATAGCTTATCTTTGGTTTCCTGGTTTCCTGAATAGTTTTCCTTGCCAACAACTTGTCCTAGGGTTACTGCTTTTTGAGTGATGTATAGACAAATCTGGGGTCAAAACAGCATCACATAACTTAAGTCAGCATTAAACCTCTGTTCTTTTGCAAAGACTCCAGAAGGAATCTAACAATGGTCACTACTATACTTTAAAACTGAAAGTAGTTTTGGAGTAAAGTCTTGTTCAGAGGGACTTCTTCCCACCAGTCCCCTTTATTCCCCTAAAGAGGCAACCAAGATCTGTTCAACTCCTACCAAACTCACTGCTCCCACTTTTACCTTCTAACTTCTGTAATTTTTCTACTGATACCAATTTCATTCCATTATAAAACATGGTTTTCCTGCTTTTCATCATTTCCTGATTGCCTCAGTCTAAGTTTGATGTAGAGGAGGGAGGAGCAGAAGGAGTCAGAAAATATGCACATTTTTCTCATTTAACCCTACTATACTAGTGACCATCTACTGAAGTTAACTATGCATCACTCTGAATGCTGCCAGGACTGTGGAACTATGAGGAACATATGGCTTATGTTCAATACCAGTTTTCCTTAAGATACTCATCTCAGAAAGGATAGAGTCAAATTAAGCGGGTCTCTGCAAAGACTCCCATCTGGAGAGCTGGGGAAGTCTCTCTCAATTGTCTTCACTAGAGTGCCCTTTAGGGGAGAACCATTGACAGAAGAAGACCTCAATCAATACTGGTTCAAGATCCTTCCAGAGGTCATCTTCCAGAAGGGGCCAAGGAAGTGAGCAGTTTCTCTTAGAGCAAGACCAACTCAATTATTTCTGGAACCATGCCATATGCTCTCCTAATCAAATTTTAGATGCAACTGCATAAATATTCTAAGGAACATTTTTAAAAACCAATGAAATTGTACTTTGGGCACACAAATCTATGATCAACGGAGGAATGGGGTACACACTGGTATATCATTGTAGTTACTTGGGTCAGTTTTATGCAGCTGTCTGATTCTGACATGTGGCTAAGCTACAGAAAATTTGGTTAACTAAGCTCAATTGATGACTATGCTAAAAAGCCATGTATCAGATTTTAATATAAGCAGTATTTTAAATATGTCTTTGATATTTGTAACACTGAGTGTGTGCACTCCAAATCCAATTGCTGAACATTTGAGGGTTTTATCAGCCTGAGAAGTTTGCAAAATATTTTCTGGACATCTTGAGTATACAATTTATTAGCAAATAACCTGCCTTACATTCAGTGTCATATCTTTAGGGCACTTGTGTTGCTTGTATGGAGCCCAGAGATTTCATCTGCCATTCTCTGCAAGTTGTAGGACTCAGCATTACCACAATCATAGGCTTTCATTTCCATAAATCAGTTCTCAGAGGGACAAGGTTTACATGCTACAATCAAGAGGAAATTTGTATTCTTTCTTAGTCCTCATGACTTACAGCATTACTGTTCTGAAGCTCTCTCCACAAACCTGCATTGCCCCTTTCAGTGTGACACCCACCTTTGGTTTCTCAGGGTACAGATGTATGTAGCTTTGAAGCTATTCCACACGCTTGGCTTACTTAGATATGCTTCTCTGCAAGAAGACCCTGAGTGCATCTCTTTACATTTTCCTTCAAAAATACATTTTAGCAGACCCCGTGTGAAAACTCAGGGCAAGTTCTCCGTTTCCTCAGGAATGGGATGCCTCACTATCTGACTCCACGTGTAGGTCATTGAATTCAGCCACTAGAATTCATGCTATGTAAGAAACTGGCAGACATTTTGGGCACTTAGGCTACATTACCCTGACATGAGAACAAAGTCACGCCATGGACACATAACAGAGGGCTCTCACCCCTTCAAGATTTCTCCCCCCAAGCTGTTTCCCTGGATGTGTATCTGCTCCAGGAATTTCTGGCTTCCTCAAAGCTTAATAAGGGACTTTCTCATGGCCTCATGGACAATGCCCTACTCTGACCTCTACATGACCTTCAATGTAGGTCGTAGTGAGACTTCTATATCCTCCCTTGTGCTGGGTGCAGATAGACTGAAAGAGCAAAAAGGCTGAGCAGACTTCAGTGACAAGAGCAAAGATCAGGAAAGTCCTGGGTACAAGTTTTACTACACTCAAGCACTTCCAGCCCACCCATGTAGGGCCAGCAGGTAGACTAAAACCACTAAGTACCTCTTCAAAGAGCCTGTCTCGGAGTGTTCGAGCATATGCCAGCGCAAAACCTCATTTGTTTGGTACTGCCTCCTCTATTTCTATCTCAACTGAGATAAAGAACCCTGATGGGGCTGCACGTCAGCTGCTTCATCTGCAGCTCAGGCTGCACTGGAGTCATACCTCTGGGCTTTCATGCAATTATGAGGTCTTAGTAATACCTTCCCATTCTCTGATATCCTGGGGCCTGATGCTTCCTCATGGATCTCTACAGTGTTGGAAACCATCTCTCCAGAACTGCTTGTGTAATGGATCTAAGATTTCAATTTTGATGCAAATGGATTCCATTCTCGTAGGTGAAATACTTCAGACTTACATCCAGACATTGTGTTCTCACTGTGAGAAGCTAAAAGAGCTTATAAATATGTATTCATTTTGGAAATATCAGCCTTCCAATGTTTTTTCTTCCTTTTCAAAACCATTTTAATGATTTTGAACCTTTTGGTTTTTCATAGAAAATTTTTATCTTCAAGTGTTCCACCTTAATTTTTCCTGAAATTTTTTTTCTGTAATGTTTTCTATAGGTCTTGTAAATTGTAGTGAGATCATTTTAATACTCTAACCATGTGTTTTTCCACCATGAAGTTGTTGCTTTTCAATAAACTTAAATTTCAGCTGAACTTTTATCTTTCAGAGGCCCATTTTCAAACTACTAGTACTTTTGGAATTCACTGGGTAGTCAAATACCTCCCTGTCTACCAAATGTGTTCCCTGTGAGATGTGTCATTGTGCCCATTTTGAAACACTGAAGCTTAACAAGTTCTTTGTGTAACAAAAAAGCCACATGACTTGGTCTTTATATTCAAGCAGGAGGCCAAGAGCAACTCCCACCACCCCGCCGCCCAGAATTACTTATGATCTACTTCTCCTTCCTCAGCTTTAACAATCTAGATTCTTCTGTGCAATTTCTAAATCCCACTTTTTCCCATTTTCTATTTTTCTTCTCCTGGCCATTTTTCTTCCAGTGGTTCCTTCCTCTCTGCCCAGAACTCGTATCTTCCTCATTCAGTAACAAACAAAAATGGTCAGCTTCCCATTTCCTTAGTATCAATTTCCTAAATGTCAACTTTAAAAACAAATTCATGACACTACTAGACTGTCAATCAAGGTAGGTACACTCTCAATCTAACCCAATAAAATCTATCAAGTTCTGCAGGGACTATGAAAGCCAGTAACCAACACCGGTCCCATCTTTCAGCCCTCAATTTCCTGTGCACTGACTCAATTACCTGTGCACTGAATGATCTGGGCACATGAGACATGGGGAGAGACGAGAAGGGTTTCTGTGACCTGGAGATACAGCCAAGTGCCCTCAGCATAGCTCTGCTATCTCCCTGGGAGGATATAGAGGTTGCCCTATAATGTGCCTGTGGGCAATGTTGATTTTAATTAGAGAAATCCTCACAACGTGGGCAGGCACACGATGTAAAGAATGATAGTGAAACTAGATTCTAGAAATAGTCAGCTGAGAACAAGAGAATTACTGAGAATTAGATGATCAGCTTTGTATAGTTTTCCACAAGGCAGCTATTACAGAACCAATCAGTTCTCCATGGAAATCTGTCAAAAGATTGAAATTAACACTATCAGTGAAATTTTGCCACTAATAGCTGGTAAATCCCTTTCACAAGTAGTAAGTACCTTACTATGTTATATTTTTGAAGTCTTGCTAATCCTGATAAATTCACACCAACCATACAGAATAAGCACCTACAATTATGTCAGTGTGCCATAGAATTATGTGATTCTTACTGTAATACTCTAAGAGTACTTCAAAAATACTGGACTTCATAATACATGTTTAGAAGGGAATGATAAAAATATTTACCATTGGGTAAGCACTTGGCTCTTCCTATCCCGATAAAAATTACTTACACTGGAAACAAAAGAACAAATTCTACCTCTTTGCCACTGACCCATTGTCAGAAAAAATACTGAAGAGCTGAAGAAACAAGGTTTAGAACAAATTATATAGTATGGGAGGTTGGGTAATATTGAACATGTCTCAGGCTGTGGTATTTGCCAGTCTTTCAAAAGTGACATACACCCAAAATTACTTTCATGAGCAATATTCAACATGAAGTGATCCCTGCATGGGAAATACAAGTGTAACCACTGAATTTCAGGGCACATTTACAGAGGTGAAATTCATCTACCACACAAGTTCATGAACAGAACATGTCAGTGATAGGATAAAAAGTTCCAAAATAAACTTTAGCCACAGTAGACACCTTAGGATAGTGTCACTAAATAGAGTAAGGGTCCTTGCTTTAGTGATATTGGAAATTAAAATTCAGCTGTTCAGCATGAATTTATAAGACTTTAAAAAGAAAAGGGGAGCACATCTCTCAGATCTAGCAAGTCCCCTAAGAAGGTATAGGAAAGGGCTTCACTGAGAAACAGAAGAGGCCCAGGCTGGAAGAGGTGCATCAGACTTGGCCTGGCTTTGTAAGATGACTAGGGAGTCTTTTGTGGGTGTGGCAGGCAGGGCTCTGGTTCTCTCAGTCCTGGTTTTGCAGTGAATTCCCATGAGGCGACTGTCTTGAGAAGGGATCCCATGGGATGGTCTGAGTCTCTGCCTATCTCAGAACTTGGGTAATCACAGGTTTAGGACAACGGCTGGAGACTTAGGTTATCATTCAGGGTGATGGTTTTGGTGGTGGTGGTTTGTTCTAGTGGACATTGTAAAAGCTGGTAATCTAAAGTTCCCATAAATCCTAACAGTTGCCTTCCTCTTGATGTTCTCAGTCTTGAAAGAAAGTGACAGGCTAAATTTAGAGCTAAGAAACCTTGTTTTCCCAACATTTCCTAAGGGATTAGCATGCTTGCAAAGTTTTAAGGTTATAAGGTATATGAAACTGAAGGTCAAGCTTTGTATCACTTTTAGTTCCCCAATAGCCATCTGTGGGTCCAAGAGTCAGTGGTTTCAGCAAAAGCTATCAAAACACTGCCTGCTTCAGAACACAATTTACCTTTTAATGAGTTACAGGTTAATGGCCAAAAAGTTAGTTTGTCCTGTATTCCTTGGATGGTCTGCAGTAATTTGAAATTAGAATGTCTACAACTTTAATAATTTTCCTTATCATTGCATTAAAAAAGAAATTATATTTAAATGTGAGTTATGCATTTGTCTTTTCAAACTGTCAAGTGTTCCATATTTACTAACCTTGATACTGTAGGATACTTGGAGGAATCTGTCCTTTCAAGGTAACAGTTGTAACAATGAAAAAAATCTGGGGTTGGCAAAGAAATTCATGTTATAGAGGCAGTATTGTAAAAGCAAATATGGAGAGGTGTTTCTAATGCTAAGATTTGCTCTGGGAAACTGTCTAAAATGTCTTGTACTGGCATACTGAAGTCTGCAGGAATGTTATATAGGGTGTTTGTAAACCATTTCTGGAGGTTTTTGGTGCTCAGAAGTGTAAAAACGCCAATAACTTCCAATTATTTTGAAGTAATGGAGTGACAGGATGAGAATTTTCTAGAAAAGTCAGAACTTTGCGTAACTACTAGTACATGCAAATAAATGGCGAGTTTCACAATGTTAAACTGTAACCTCCCACCGTGTAATTTCTTCATTTGGAGCCACTAATGAAGTATTTCTCAACTGTGACAACCCTTACAAATGAAAGATCAAAATGAACTAATCTGAGAAGACCTTTTAAAATGCTGTATCACCATGTTGGAGGAAAAAGTATCACTTAACCACTTTAACATTACTAAAATATTTTGTAATGAAAAAATGGTCTTAAAATTTTAAATATTCCATGTTTTAAATATTCTATGCTATTCATTTTGAGAATACTTAATATGCATGCTGCATTATGTATGATACAGAGAGAAAGGTTTGCAAAGAGATTGAAGTCCTCAGCCTACCTAGACTATAAACCTTTTGCTGCCGACTACAGGATAGCTCATCTCTGCACAGGATCTAGGACTTTAGCTAACAACGTTCCATTGCATTCCTTGGTCACAGCTCACCTTGTTTTAGGTTTTTTTCTAATCTCTTCTAGATAGCTCTTCCCTTTACTATTGATCATTCAGCCATCTTCGTGTACAGGTCACTTCTTGAGTCTGTTCCCCAGGACTAAAGTGAGGTCCATATTTGCCCCCGACTTGCACTGCAAGTATTTGGCAGGCTTCTCAACCTCATCATCCCTCTAAGGAATTCCCTCAGCGCTGATTCCACCATCCAGTGACAACCCAGTGTCTTACCGTGCTGACCCTGATCCTGTGTCCTGGAGCTTCGGACATGACCAAATGGCTGCCTGTGGGAACCCAAGCAAGTCCACACACATGTGAGCAAGACAGCCCAGGGAGAGCCCAGCAAGGGGTGATGAAACCTCTCAATGGGTGCTTCCCCCTTCCTTCCCTCCTGGACAGTTCTGAACCCCATTCCTGTCTGCCATTCTATAATATCCTCTAAGAACTAAACAGGTTCCAATCTAAGTTTCAGAAAGAATAACGAAATTTTTTAGGCTAGGTATCTTATGACATGGATACTGAGACCAGAAGTGTTTGATGACATTTTAATAGTAAAGAACAAAACGTCAATAGGGGAAATGCACAGGGAGAGATGCAAAGCAAGTGTGCGAGTACCCCGAGTTACCCATAGCTTCCCAGCAAGCCAATGGGTCAGTATCTGCCTACTTTTCCTGGAGTCTAAGTTTATTCCAGTGTAGGTCCTCCCTGCCTCAACTGAGCACTCAGGGGCACTCTCCAGGTCCACAATACTCACGGCAAGAGCACCAGGGCCAGGGCTGCATAACCCAAGGATTAGCCACACAGCCCCTACCATTTCCTTGGGTGCCAACACAAGCAGAGGCATTAGCCATGCCTGTGCCAGATGTAAAGCATACAAATTTCCAGGGCTGCCAGAGCTAGAATTCAAGGCAAACCCACAACAAAATCCAAATGGAGAGTTTTTATGTTGAGAGTTCTGAGAAGACAGTGCCTGATTGTCTCTGAGAAGATGTTGGTGACCATTGCCTTGAATTAGGTTGACAGCTCATTTCCATCTGTCTTCCCAGACTTCAGAGTGCCTGGCTTGGGTGTTGCCACTCGACTTCGGAGGTTCTTAGCAGAAAGCAGGTACACTAGGTTCCTACTTAGGAGTCATTCCAGCCACTTAATAGCTCTGACAATCCGCACTAATAAGGATGTCCCCAAAATTCTGTCAACATTGAGCCTTGAGCTGATATAGCAAATATAGGATCACTATACGAGGTGAGGGGACCACAGTTATGGGGGACAGCCCATGCCAAACTAATAGGACGAGATGGAGAACAAACCAAAATGCCCAGACATGAGAGGCAGCAGGTGATCTCATTTTCAGAGCATAAAGGGGCCGTGACTACTGCGACAGCTGTGGTAGCATAAGGAGTCGGTCACATGGCAAAGCCACGGGAAATAGCAGGGCAAGGCCAAGGCTGACGTGGTCGGCACCCCACAGGGTTCTCAGATGCCATCAACTACCCACCCCGTCACTTTGGCAACCAAGCTGCACATGTGGCTGTTCCTGCTCAGCCTGGAGTCTTCCTGATCACCAATTCCTTTAGGCTCAGCACTTAGGATTTCTTTTGCTTCTTCTGTTTGTTCCTATAGGGCAGCTCACACCCATAACTGAAGTAGAAACACCTGGGTGGTTGGCCCAAAATCCATCATCTCATCTCTATCAAGTGCTGAGACTTTCTGGCCTGCTTCAATGTTTGACTTCTCCATATTCCCCGTTTCCTTGCTTTTCCTTCCATGATTGTAGATACAACAGACATCTAGTTACCTAAACTACATGGATAGGTGCTTTGGAAGGATCCAGCCTGCAATTTGTCACTACTATGTTCTTCCCTAGCCACCCATGATAGAAATTACACATCTTAAACCCTCATCTCTGATTTGGGTGGCTTGCAAAGGTCCATCGGTCCATCCACCCATACTAGAGAATCTGAACTGGTCACAATCTCTCATCAGGATCATGGTTACTGAAATTCCTGGTGGTCAAACTGTTGAAACATCAAGATCTGTCTAGTGAGTCCAACAAGATGTTTCTTGACCTCTTATGTTAGCAGCTACCTTAGCTCATTTATTCCTTTATCCGTTGGTCTAAAATGACCTGGTGGCATCTGTAACGTTGGGTTTGGTAGAACTCCTGTACATCACAGAGTAGAATAGCTTTTTTTTTTTCCTTTCTTGGCTATGACCCTTTTTCACAGTATTTTTCCTTTAAGAGAAAGGAATGATGGATCCAGTCACCCTGGATTCATCCTGGCTCTCAGGGACATTGACAATGAAACTAGCAGGACCACACCTACGCCTCCTGATCCCTTCCCTCAAAACTGCCATGGTGGCTCTGGCATCTCATCCTCATTTGCTGTGCCTCAGTGGCTCACACCTTGGCTGTTCACTAAGTTCCCTGGGGAGTTCTATAAAGTATCAATCCTTAGGTCTCGCTACCACAGACTTGATTTCCAAAAGATCACAGAAAAGCTAAAGATTAAAGGCTTTTAAGTCTCTTATGATTGTAAAGAAAAGTAATGTTTTCCAGAGCTGTTGCAGCACAAGTTTGGGAATGATTCCCATGCTCTTTTTAGGACATTAGTTCCCGAGAGTTCTCTATCACACTCCTCCCCTTCCTAGCCTCAGTTACCTTCCTGGTTCTTTCAAAGCAGCCAGGTCCCACGGATCTCGTTGGGGAATAACTCCTTCCCTCCTGATGAGATAAGGATGGGGTGGCTGGATCATCATGACCGATCTTTGACTTCCAGTCCATCTAGCATCCAGTATCTTAGTCTCCTTGTAACTATGCTGCACAAAGTTATAGGCCTCTTTATATCCACAAACTCAGGTACAATAGCATATTAGTTAGCAAGGCAAAATTAGCACTCACACTTATGTGGATAAGCCTTCCATTTCTCTTTAAGTTTCAATTTAACCTCCAGATGGTGAGTGTTGTGTCAGGGTTTTTAAGAGAATGGTTTTAATACAGGACACAGTTTATGGGAGTTCAGAATACTCTCCCAGAGAGAAAAGCAACAGTGTAGGTGATCTGTCCTAGTATTCGAGACCCAAAGAGTCTACACGAGAGCCTGAATCCTATGCAAAGTTCTGGGAAAGTCCAGCTGAAGACCTAGAACCCAAATAAATATCCCCCACAAGCCTAGGCCTCAGGTCTCAAGCCTGTGATAATGTCTCATGCATGTCTGTAGAGGATCTGTGCTGGGAAGGCCTCAGGACAGTGGTGGAAGCTACAAAGTCCATGCCACTGGAATGAAGGATCTGTGCCAGCAGACTGAGGGATCTGCTCATTTACTCCTTTACCTGTTGGTCTAAAATAAGCTGGTGGCATCTGTAACATTGAGTTTGGCAAAAGTCATGTACATCTCTGGGTAGAATACTTTTTCCTTTTGAAGAGCATACTACAGTATTGAGGAGAAACACAAGTGCCAGAGGGGATCCTAATTTTTATTTTAACAAGTAATGATTACTGGTTCAAAATATTACATACAGGAATTTCTCATGAGCTCCCGTGTGGAAGGCATCACTGGTGCATGTATTACCCACGATGAGTCCATCTGACTTTCGCAGGGGGATACAGGTAAGCAGAATGGAATATGATTGGGATCACTATTCCTGCATCCTCTAGGACTGAACAACATTCATCTCTACTGTTCAAGCCAGTTATAGAATGAATTCTTATTATTTTTGCCTTAGGGTAGTTTTATGGGCTTTTCCCTAAGTCTTTGCAAATATTCTAGCACTCTACACAAAAGAAAACAGCAATGACTTTGCCAAGTTCATCCATTTCAGGCATTCATAGACCACCGAAATTTCCACAGAGTAGATCTAGAGACTGGTTCACTGGATTAGCCTGGATCAGGACTTTACACCCGAGGCTTGTACCCTCGCTCCAATAGTAAGCTTTTGGGCCTTTCAGAAGTTAATACAGGGTTCCGACATACTAATATGAAACACTTGCTTCCTCTTCCTTAGATCAGTGACCATAGAATCCTTGTGGGGGAAAAAGGACTTGAATGGGTACTACAGGTGCTTTGGGTGGCACTGTAGTTCCTCAAGGCACTTACTAAGTACTGGCCTGGGGTAAATGCTGAGCAAAGGATAGTAGCTTTTCAGGGGTGTACCTGGTTTCAGTCTTTTCATAGATACATCCTCTGGATTAGCCAAATAGTTTTCTTATGACCTCTGTTTTCCCACTACAAAGCAGATCACAGTCTCCTATGCGTGGGGGTTAGGGCTTCTCCTGTTAGTTTGGGGCTTGCTATGGTTTGAATGCATCTCATTAAGAGTATGAGCAAGAACAATGTCCCAGGTGACAGTGTTGGAAGTGGGGGCTGAAGGAGGGTGTTCAGGCCACAAGGGCTCTCTCAAGAACAGGTTAATACTGAGTATGTGAGGACATCAGGCAACACCTTTTTGACACCATCTTGATCTTGAATTTCCCATCTTCTAGGGAATTTTTATGTTATGTAATTGGCATTCTATTAGAGTAACATCACATGGGACAAGACAGAATAACTGGGTGATAGAAGTTGGAAGGATTTTCAGAAAGCCAGAAAAAGTCAAAACTGCTATCAGTGGACATTGGGGGGTCATACTGGCAGAGGGTGCTGAATACGCCCACAGGAAGACAGGAAGTCTGGACATTGGCCAAAACAGGGACAACAAATGCCATGCCAGTGAGCTCTCAGGAGAGAAACAAGGTATTGGAACTGGACTGAAGGCCATGCTTGTTATGAAGGAGTGAAACCCTTGGCATTGTGCAGTTGGGCTTTAGTTAGGACTTAGTGTAAGACAGAACTTAGAATCAGTGAACTAGGACACTGAGCAGAATAGCTGGGCAGCAAAGCACCCAGAGTACTTACTATGTACGTTAAAAACCAGGCAAAGAATAATGGTGTGAGAGACAGCACCGAGTGTGGACAACCACATTTTGTTGAAGACACTACTATGGAGGGAAGCCTGCCAGCTTCATTCCCCAATCAATGGAGCGCTGACACTGAAGTGATTGTAGGGTTTCCTGGGCTGTTCACATCAGAGGCATGGAGCTGAGAAGCCAGGATGGGTCTGGGTTGCCTCAGGATTCTGGCTCATTGTGTCTCAATAAGCTCACTGCTGCCCTAGCCATGAATTTAAGTGGTTCTGAGTGTGCATCAGACCACCATTCCCAAGAGCTGAAGATCAGACTTTGGTGATACCCATAGTGCTGACTCCAGACAAAGAATGAGGAGACTGGGATGTGACAGTAGCAGCCTCTGCCTAGACTTAAACAGTTGTCACCTGCAGCCTGAGGGATGCAAGCAAAGGGAAAAAAACCCAGCAAGAGTCATTACTAACCTGGCTTTTCTGAAGACCAGAAAAACCCAGTATCACCCAAGTCCTTATGTAACCACGCCCTAGGCCACAGGGGACAGCCATCACCGGTTTCCGGGCTATCACCCTTTCCAGAGTATTTTTCCTCTAAGAGAAAGGAATAATTGAGTCATCCTGGAATCATTCTGGATCCCAGGGACACTGACAATGAACCTAGCAAGACCACACCTAAGCCTCCTGATCCCTTCCTCAGAATAACCATGGTGGCTCTGGCATGTCATCCTCATTTGCTGTGCCTCAGTGGATCTCACCTTGGCTGTTCACTAGAGTTCCCTGGGGAGTTTTGTAAAGTATGGATGCTCAGATCTTGCTCCCACAGGCTTGATTTCCAAACGATCACTGAAGAGCTAAGAATGAAAGGCTTTTAAAAGTCTCCCACGGTTTGAATGAAGAGTAAAGTTTGAAGGCTATTGGAATAGAGTAACACACCTTGAAGTTTGGCAGAGCTGTTCAGGCACAAGTTTGGAATGGCTCCCATGCTCTTTTTAGGACATTGGTTCATAGGTTCTCTGTCAACCTCCACACTTTCTATCCTGATAGACACCTTCCTTGTTCTTTTGGAGTGGCCAGGTCCCCCAGATCTGGTGGTGAATAACTCCTCCTCCTCCTGATCAGATAAGGATGCTGTGGCTGGATCTGATTGACTGGAAGTCAAAGACGAGCCATCTGGTGACCAATATCTTAGACTCTTTGCAACTATGCTGCATAGTCAGTTACACAGGCCTTGTACCAAAAACTCAGATACAATAGCATATTAATTAGCAAGGCAAAATTAGCACTCACACTTATAGGGAAATGGAGGGCTTACCCACAAAAGTTTCACTTTAACTTACAGATGGTGAGTGTTGTAGTCAGGGTTTTTAAGGGAACAGTTTTAATACAGGACACAGTTGATGGGAGTTCAAAATATTCTCCTAGAGAAACGCAAGTGTGGGAGATCTGCCCTAGTGTTCAAGACCCAAAGCATCTAGCCAAGAGCCTGGATCCCATTATAAATTCCTGGAGAATTCTGGCTGAAGACCTAGAACCCAATTAAATGTCCCTCACAAGCCTATGCCATAGGCCTAGAGCCTGTGATACTGTCTCATGCGTGTCTGTGTAGGGATCTGTGCTGCAAAGGTCAGTGGCGGAAGCTACAAAGCCCATGCCACTGGAATGAAGGATCTGTGCCAGCAGGCTGAGGGATCTGCTCATTTACTCCTTTACCTGTTGGTCTAAAAGAAACTGGTGGCATCTATGACACTGAGTTTGGCAAAACTCTTGTACATCTCCGGGTAGAATAGTTTTTCCTTAGACTGAGCATGTCTCTGTAGTGAGGGGAAGCACTAGTTCCAGAGAGGACAGTCATTTTGTTAACAAGAATTACTGGTTCAAAGTACTACATACAGGGATTTCTCATGAGCTCGGGTGTCGAAGGCAACACTGGTGCATGTATTACCCACGATGAGTCCATCTGACTTTTGCAGGGGTGATACAGGAAAGCAGAAGGGACTATGATTGGGATCACTCTTCCTGCATCCTCTACGACTGAAGAACATTCATTTCTACTGCAAAAGCCAGTTATAGTATGAATTTTGACTTAGTATCCTGACCTGAGCATAGTTTTATGGGCTTTTACCTAGGTCTTTGTAACAATCCTAGCACGCTACAGGATACAAATGTTCACAAACTCCGCCAAGTTCATCCACTTTCAGCATTCCTAGACCACTGATATTTCAAGAGTTGATCTAGAGACTGGTTCACTGGATTAGCCTGCGTCAGGACTTTATCCAAAGCATGTACCATCGCTTCCGTAGTAATGTTTTAGGCCTTTCAGAAGTTGATAGTGTTCCAACATAGTAATGTGAAACACTTGCTTCCTCTTCTTAGACAGGTGACCATAGAATCCTTTAGGGGAAAAAGACTTAAGTGGGTACTGTAAGTGCTTTGGCTGGCACTGGGGTTCCTCAAGCGACTAAGTAGAGGACTAGGGTAAATGCTGAGCAAATACAGTAACTTTCAGGGGTGTACACCTGGTTTCAATCTTTTCATGGATACATCCTCTTGAGTAGCCAAGCAGTATTTTTGTTGGTCACTTCTATTTTCCTACTATAAAGCAAATCATTCTAGTAGGCCTCGGGGTTAAGGCTTTTCCTGTCAGTCTGTTTGGGGCTTGCTATCCTTTGAATGTGTCTCTTAAAGAGTATGAGGCAGGAAACAGTCTCCCAGGTGACAGTGTTGGAAGTGGGGCTTGAAACAAGTGTTCAGCCCACAAGGGTTCTTTCAAGGATACGTTACACCGAGTGTGAGAGGACTTCAAGGTGCTGTCAAACAGTTGTTGCAGGATCTTCAATTTCCCGTCTTCTTGGGAATTTTTGTAAGTTACATAATTTAATTCTATTTGAGTAACATGAAATGGGGGTAAGACCGAAAAATAACTGGGTCATAGAAATTGCAAGGAGTTGCAGAAGACCAGAAAAAGTCTAAACTGCTCTCAGTGGACATTTAGGGTCATGCTGGCAGAGGGCACTGAACATGCCCACAGGAAGACAGAGTCTGCGGACATTGGCCAAAACAGGGACAACAAATGCCAAGCCAGCCAGATCTCAGGACAGAAACAAAGTATGGGAACTGGACTGAAGGCCATGCTTGTTATGAAGGAGTGAAACCCTTGGCACTGTGCACCTGGGCTTTAGGCCTTTGTGTAAGGCAGAACTTTCAATCAGTGAACTGGGACACAGTAGAACAGCTGAGCACCAAAGCACCCAGAGTGTTATGTGGATTAAAAGCGACGCAAAGAACAAAGTGGTTTGGGGGACAGCACCAAGAGTGTGGTCAAACACATTTGTTAAAGACACTACCATGGAAGAAAGCCAGCCAGCTTCATTCACCAATCAACGGAGCCCTGACACTGAAGGGATTGCAGGGTTTCTAGGCATTTATATCAGAAGTTTGGAGGTCAGAGGCCAGGATGGGTCTGGACTGCCTCAGGACTCTGGCTCCTTGTGCCTCAAGAGCTCACCGGTGCCCTAGTCAAGGCTTTAATTGGTTCTGGGTGTGCCTCAGACCACTACTCCAAAGAGGAAAATCCAGAGTTTGGCAGTACCAATAGGCTGACTCCAGGCCGATGAGGATCCTGGGATGTGACCATAGCAGCCTCTGCCTACATTTCAGTTGTCACCAGCAGCGTGAGGGATGTAGGCAAAGATTTCTCACAGGGACAGAGTCACTGCACAGAGCCTCTACTAGGGCCATGCTAGGGGGAGCCAGGGCATGAGGCGATTCCTTTATCTCAAAGCTATGGTGCATTCTCGTTTCTGAGAAAGCTGCGGCGCAAGACTGCAACCCAGGACAGATGAGTTCAGTAAAGCCATAGAGAGGGGGCTCACTAAGCCTTGGGGTTCTAATCCGAGCTCACCAGGATGAGACAGGGAGTCAAAGGAGATTTTCCAGCCCAACATTCAGCTTTTCATTGGATTCTGGGTTTATTCAGGCCCAGTTACCCTTTTCCACTTGCCCATTTTCTCTTTCACAACTTGTGTCTAACCTCCTCCCGGGCCACTACTGTGAAGTGGAAGCACAGGACTTTGATTTTATGGGCTCTCACCTTGGAGGGATTTGCCGGGGAAGAATCAGCCTTGAGTCATCACTACCTCTTGGGGCCACTGAGATGTGAGTACATGAGCTTTGGGGGATCTCGGTGAAATGTGGGATAAATGTCCCCTTCAAGGAGTGTGAGTTGGTAATTAATTCCCAATAAAATGATGCTGAGAAGCAAAGCTTGATGGGAGATAATTGGGCCAGGAGTGCTATGCCCATGCAGATGGGTTAAGGTTTAAAGGGGCTCCAGGTCAGGAATTTGACATCGAACTCATTGTTGCTCTCACCTGCTCCTGTGATCCCTTGTCATGTTATATAATGCAGCAAGAAGCATGAACACACATTTTCAGCTTCTAGAACTATGCAGGAAGAAGTTTTAAAATGCTCTGATCCCTTATACTTGGTTATGACAGCACTCAACAGACCAAGACAAGGATGCTCGTGGTCATGTCATACATGTTGTCGGATCCTCTGTCTGTCCTACTTTTGCCAAGGACACCTGAAAGCCATGTTCTGCAACAGCCTTACTAATCAATCCTGGCCTTCAGAGGACAGCTGTGGTCAGCTTCTCAGGGTTGTATCCTCCAGTTTTTTTTTTTTTTTAATGGAAAGCAAATCATGAGTCAGACAATTGTCAGCTTCCCCATTCTTCACTCAGACTGGGTCCTGCAGTGAACCCATGGTGGCACAGGAAGGGGCCCTCCTCTACCAGGTGAAGAGACACATGTGGGAGACATAGTTCATTCCAAAGAAGGGACCCGGCTGGAGAAAGGAGAACCAAGTCCCCAGGCACTGAAGGTGGTCACTTCAAGGACAGTTCATCAGTGCCCGGTTGGAGACAAACTAAGGTTTCAGGACAGCAACAGTGGTATCACTGCCAAGCCCAGAGAAGATCGGGCCATGGGTAATGAGTATGAAGGTGAGCACTGGGCCAGGAACATGATCATGGCCGCTTGTGTGACGCATAGTTCCCTTCAGGCTTCCTACATGGCTTTGGTTGTGTCTGGCCATCAGTCACACCTGGCACTCCAGAAACTGCCATTTCTGTCAGTCATTTAACCTGGAAGCTAAAACTCCACCAGCTCCCTCAGAGCCTCTGTGTGCCTGCCTCCCTCGGGTAATGCTCTTCTGAGGCCGCCCATACTCTGCAAATGGGTCAGGAGGAGAAACCTGGCCTTGGCCCTAACATGGGAAACTGGTAGACAATGGTTGAGGCTTTATCTCATTTGAGCTTTGCCTTCTCCCTCTGCCCTTTCCTTTTTCTCCCTGTTCATTTCACACGTATGCATCATTAGTAAGAACCTCATGTCCTCCTCCACAAGGGACTTGCTTTGGGAGGACCCAGCCTGCAAATAGTTCCCACCACTGTCATGTCCCTCCCCTATTAAACCAGTCTAGCTTTCATCCTATGGTCCCGGTACTGTCCCTGAGGTAACACACATGTACCCAAGTCTGAGATCCTGGTCAGCATGAACTTGTCCAATCTCAGTTACTGAAATTCCCATCTGTCATCTATTGTGCAAACACCAAAGAACATACAGCAACTCCCAGATAATTCATCTCCTGGACTCCTGTAGTCACAGCCCTGGCTCTTAATTCCCAATCAGAGCCATTATGGATGTTTTGTACAAGGAGTCTGGCACTGTTAAGTGTTGTGTACTCTTCCTGTTCCTCAATAGGAACATTTTCTACTTTCATCCTATGTACCTCTACAGTTGAGGTAATGAAACAAGACCCCCCTCTTTGGGTCCCCAGGTGGCAAGAGCAGCACCTCCTATTCCTGTCCTTGTAAGTCAAGGCTATTGCATCTCCAGGTCACAAACAAGGACAGGGTTCAAGTTGATGCCATTTCTCAAGGCAGTCAATTGTGGGGCACCTGACATTCAACAGGAAGCTACACCTAGATCCAGCAGGCCTGCAGCCCCTTAGGCATTAACCACCACTTCAAGGAGCTGGGATTGTTTCCCTCTTGCATCATCCATGAGGATTCTTGCTGTTGGCAAGGTCCTGTTAAGGGCACAGGGAACAGGGGACTAATTATGACAACTAGGGACACTTTATAGCTTGGAGGGAGCTTTCCTTCCTACAATTCTGACATGGACGCTGCTGTCTGATCGGGCTTACTGACTGCCACACCTACACCATTAACTCTTATTCCACTGGGAAAGTATTACTATGACAGCCTGACCCACTGTCAACACTGACCAAACCATTCAGCTAGCATGAGTTGAACACAAAGTGTGTCCAGATACTCCCTGGACCAATCCCAAGACCCACTCGGGAAGGAACCATATTATTTGACCTAACAAACCAACCCTGGTGCAAAGGTCATGTGTGTTTGGGGCCTTTAATATTGATCATGGATCCAGTGCTATGTCCAACTACTCAATTATCTGAGTATTTTTCCTTTTCAGGCTCTGGTTCCTCATGTAAATGAGCACAGGGGAGGGAAAGATTGGTAAGTCACTCAATGCTTTTGGGGAAGGAATTGGAAGCCATTGTATGCTGTTTGTGTTGTGGGTTCCTTCCTCAGGTGGACTTAGCAGTATTGGCTTAAGTTGAACAAGGAAACATAAGCTCATTGATGAACCAGTAGCACCATTCTCTTTCAGTCTTTTTGCTTATACCCACTAGAAGATGGGTGGCACAGTAAACAGTGGAGTTTAACTGACCTCTGCAAGCAAAGGAAAAACAAAAATCAGCAAGAGTCACTTCTAACCTGGCATATCTGAAGACCAGAAAACCCAGTATCACCCAAGTCCTCGTGTAACCACGCCCTGGGGCACAGGGGACAGCCATCACCGGTTTCCTGGCTATGACGCTTTTTACAGGATTTTTCCTCTAAGAGAAAGGAATAATTGGGTCATCCTGGAATCACCCTAGATCGCAGGAACACTGACAATAAATCTAGCAGGGCCACACCTAAGCCCCCTGGCTCCCTACCTCAAAACTACCATGGTGGCTCTGCCATGTCATCCTCTTTGCCGTGCCTCAGTGGCTCTCACCTTGGCTGTTCACTAGAGTTCCCTGGGGAGTTTTGTGAAGTGTGGATGCTCAGCTCAGGTCTTGCTACCACAGGCTCGATTTCCCAAAGATCACGGAAAGCTAAGACAGACTTAAATGTCTCCCACGGTTTGAATGAAAAGTACAGTTTGAAGCTGCTGGGATAGGGTACCACTCCTTGAAGTTTCGCAGAGCTGTTCAGGCACCAGTTTGGGAATGATTCCCATGCTCTTTTTAGGACATTGGTTCGTAAGTTCTCTGTCAACCTCCTCACTTCCTATCCTCATGGGCACCTTCCTTGTTCTTTCAGAGCGGCCAGGTCCCCCAGATCTGGTGGTGAATAATTCCTTCCCTCCTGATCATGTAAGGATGCTGTAACTGGATTGTGATGCACTAGAAGCCAAAGATGGGCCATCTAGTGTCCAATATCTTAGACTCCTTGCAAACTATGCTGCATAGTCAGTTACACAGGTCCCATATGCAAAAGCACAGATACAATAGCGTATTTGTTAGGAGGCAAAATCAGCACTCACACTTATGTGGGTAAGCCCTCTATTTCCCTGTAAGTCTCACTTTAACTTACAGTGAGTGTTGTCAGGGTTTTCAAGGGAACAGTTTTATAACAGGACACAGTTGATGGGAGTTCAGAATATTCTCCTAGAGAAACCCAAGTGTAGGAGATCTGCCCTAGGATTCGAGACCCAAAGCATCTAGCCAAGAGCCTGGATCCCATTTCAAATTCCTGGAGAATTCTGGCTGAAGACCTAGAACCCAATTTAATATCTCCCCACAAGCCTATGCCATAGGCCTAGAGCCTGTGATAAAGTCTCATGCATGTCTATATAGGGATCTATGCTGGAAAGCTCAGTGGTGGAAGCTACAAAGCCCATGCCAGTGGGATGAAGGATCTGTGCCAGCAGGCTGAGGATCTGCTCATTTACTCCATTACCTGTTGGTCTAAAATAAGCTGGTGGCATCTACAACATTGAGTTTGCCAAAACTCTTGTACATCTTGTACATCGGGTAGAATAGTTTTTCGTTTGACAGAGCATACCACTGTAGTGAGGGGAAGCACCAGTTCCAGAGGGGATATTCACTTCTATGTTAACCAGTAGTGATTACTCGACTCCGCCAAATTCATCCATTGAGGCATTCCCAAGACCACTGGTATTTCCAGAGTTGATCTAAAGCTTGGTTCACTGCATTAGCCTGGGCCAGGACTTTATCCAAGACATGTACCCTCACTCCAGTAGTAATGTTTTGGGCCTTTCAGAGGTTGATAGAGTGTTCCGACATACTAATGTGAAACACTTGCTTCTTCCTTAGCTAACTGACCATAGAATCCTTTGCGTGAAAGGATTTGAATGGGTACTTACAGGTGCTTTGGGTGGCACTGGGCTTCCTCAAGGGACTAAGTGCTTGACTAGGTTAAATGTTAAGTAAATACATTAACTTTTAAGGGGTGTACCTGGTTTCAATCTTTTCATGGATACATCCTGTTGATTAGCCAAGCAATATTTTTGTTGGCCACCTCCATTTTCCCACTACAAAACAGATCATAGTCTAGTAGGCCTCGGGGTTAAGGCTTATCCTGCCAGTCCGTGTTTGTAGCTATGGTTTGAATGCATTTCATAAAGAGTATGAGGAGGAAACAATGTACCAGGTGACAGTGTTGGAAGTGTGGCCTGAAGGCAGTTCAGGCCACAAGGGCTCTCTCAAGGATAGGTTATTATACTTAGTGAGAGAGGACTTCACGCAACAACTCCTTGACACCATCTGGTTCTTGAATTTATCATCTTCTAGTGAATTTTTATGTTAAATAATTGGCATTCTATTAGAGTAACATCACATGGGATAAGACAGAAAAATAACTGGGTAATAGAATTTGGAAGCAATTTACTTCTGTTCTTTTGCAAATCCTATCAGTGGACATTGGGGGTCATACTGGCACAGGGTGCTGTATATGCCCACAGGAAGAGGGGAAGTCTGTGGACATTGTCCAAAACAGGGACAACGAATGCCATGCCAGTGAGATCTCAGAGAAACAAGGTATTGCAACTGGACTGAAAGCCATGCTTGTTATGAAGGAGTGAAACCCTTGGCATTGTGCACCTGGGCTTTTGGACTTTGTGTAAGGCAGAGCTTTCAATCAGTGAACTAGGACACTGAGCAGAATAGCTGAGCAGCAAAGCACCCAGAGTACAATGTCTGTTAAAAACCAGGGAAAGAAAAAAGTGGTGTGAGAGGCAGTACCCAGAGTGCGGAGAACCTCATTTTGTTGAGGACACTACCATGGAGGGAAGCCAGCCAGCTTCATTCCCCAATCAATGGAGTGCTGACACTGAAGTGATTGTAGGGCTTCCTGGGCTGTTCACATCAGAGGAATGGAGATCAGAAGCCAGGATGGGTCTGGGCTGCCTCACGACTCTGGCTCATTGTGTCTCAAGCTCACTGCTGCCCTAGCCACAGATTTAAGTGGTTCTAGGTGTGCCTCAGACCACCCCTCCCAAGAGCTAAAGTTCAGACTTTGGTGATACCCATAGTCTGACTCCAGAGAATGAGGAGCCTGGGATGTGACAGTAGCAGCCTCTGCCTAGAAATCAGTTGTCACTGGTACCTGTTCGATGTGAGCCAAGATCTCACAGTGACAGAGCCACTGCACAGAGCCTGTACTAGGGCCATGCTTGGGGGACCAAGGAATGAGGCGACCCTGAATCTCAGAACTATGGGCCACCATTCAGACAAAACTGGTGTGTAAGGCTCCAACCCAGGATGGTTGAATTCAGTTAAGCCGAGAGAGGGGGCTGCCTAAGCATGGGCATACGAACCCCAGTTCATCAGGATGCGACATGGAGTCCAAGATGATTTTTCAGCCCGCCTGTTTTCTTCATTGCATTTTGGGTTTATTCAGGCCCAGTTACCCCTTTCTACTTGCCCATTTTCTCTTTCAAAACTTGTGTCTAACCTCTGCCCGTGCCACCACTGCACTTTGGAAGCACAGGACTTTGACTTTATAGGCTCTCACTTGGGGAGGAATTTGCCGGGGATGAAATCAGCCTTGAGTCACAGCTACATCTTGGGGCCACTGAGATGTGAGGACACGAGCTTTGGGTTTTTTTTTTTGAAATGTGGGATGACTGTACCCTTCAAAGAGTGTGACTGGGAAATTCCCAATGAAATGATACTGAGAGGCAAAGCTTGATGGGAGATATTTGGGCCATGCGTAGTATGCCCATAGAAATGACTTAATAGAGGTGCTCAAGGTTGGCAATTTGACCTCTTGACAACACCCTGTTGCTCTCATCTGCTCCTGTGATCCCTTGTCATGTTATGATCCCAGCAAGACGCCTCACCACATTTTGAGCTCCAATAACTTTGCAGGAACAAGTTTAAAAATGCTCTGATCCCTTGCACTTGGTTATAAAAGCACTCAACAGACCAAGACAAGCATCCTGGTGGTCACTGTCATGCATACTGTCCGATCTTTTCCTGTGTCTGTTCCATTTCTGCCCTCGACAGTAGAGAGCCATGTTCGGCGACAGGCTTACATATCAATCCTGGCCTGTAGAGGACACCTGTGGTTCACTGCTCATAGGTGAATCCTCAACTCAAGTGCTTTTTTTTTAATGGAAAGCATACAATGAGTCATTAGAATCAGTACTCAGCTTTCCCATTCATCACTCAGATTCGGTCCTGTAGTGAACCCATGGTGGCACAGGAAGGGGCCCTCCTCTACCAGGTGGAGACAGAAGTGGGAGACATAGTTCATTCCGAAGAAGGGACTCGGATGGAGAAAGGAGAACCAAGTCCCCAGATACTGAAGGTGGTCACTTCAAGGACAGTTCATCAGTGCCTGGTTGGAGACAAACTAAGGTTTCAGGACAGCAACAGTGGTATCACTGCCAAGCTCAGAGAAGATCGGGCCATGGGGAACGAGAAGGAAGGTGAGCAATGGGCCAAGGATGTCATGACAGCTGCTTCTGTGACCCACAGAAACATATGCAGCCTTCCTTCATAGCTTTGATTGTGTCTGGCCATCAGTCACACCTGGCACTCTAGAAACTGCCATTTCTGTCACTTAGCCTGGAAGCTACAACTCCACCAGCTCCCTCAGAGCCTCTGTGTGCCTGCCTCCCTCGGGTAATGCTCTTCTGAGACCGTCCATACCCTGCAAATGGGTCAGGAGGAGAAACCTGGCCTTGGCCCTAACATGGGAAACCTGCAGACAATGGTTGAGCTTTATCTCATTTGAGGTTTGACTTCTCCCTCTGCCCTTTCCATTTTGTCCCTGTTCCTTTCACAAGTATGCATCATTAGTAAGAACCTCATGTCCTCCTCCACAAGGGACTTGCTTTGGGAGGACCCAGCCTGCAAATAGTTCCCACCACTGTCATGTCCCTCCCCTATTAAACCAGTCTATTTTTTATCCTGTGTTACCTCAGGGACAGTACCGGGACCATAGATGTACCCAAGTCTGAGATCCTGGTCAGCATGAACTTGTTGCATCTCAGTTACTGAAATTCACATCTGTCATCTATTGTGCAAACACCAAAGAACATACAGCAACTCCCAGATAATTCATCTCCTGGACTCCTGTAGTCACAGCCCTGGCTCTTAATTCCCAATCAGAGCCATTGTCGATGTTTTGTACAAGGAGTCTGGCACTGTTAAGTGTTGTGTACTCTTCCTGTTACTCAATAGGACATTTTCTACTTTCATCCTATGTACCTCTACAGTTGAGGTAATGAAACAAGTCCCCCCTCTTTGGGTCCCCAGGTGGCAAGAGCAGCACCTCCTATTCCTGTCCTTGTAAGTCAAGGCTATTGCATCTCCAGGTCACAAACAAGGACAGGGTTCAAGTTGATGCCATTTCTCAAGGCAGTCAATTGTGGGGCACCTGACATTCAACAGGAAGCTACACCTAGATCCAGCAGGCCTGCAGCTCCTTAGGCATTAACCACCACTTCAAGGAGCTGGGATTGTTTCCCTCTTGCATCATCCATGAGGACTCTTGCTGTTGGCAAGGTCCTGTTAGGGGCACAGCGAACAGGGGACTAATTATGACAACTAGGGACACTTTATAGCTTGGAGGGAATTTTCCTTCCTACAATTCTGACATGGACACTGCTGTCTGATCGGGCTTACTGACTGCCACACCTACACCATTAACTCTTATTCCACTGGGAAAGAGTTACTATGACAGCCTGACCCACTGTCAGCACTGACCAAACCATTCAGCTAGCATGAGTTGAACACAAAGTGGGTCCAGATATTCCCTGGACCAATCCCAAGACCCATTCAACAAGTAACCGTATTATTTGACCTAACAAACCAACCCTGGTGCAAAGGTTATATGTGTTTGGGGCCTTTAATATTGATCATGGATCCAGTGCTGTATCCAACTACTCAATTATCTGAGTATTTTTCCTTTCCAGGCTCTGGTTCCTCATGTAAATGAGCACAGGGGAGGGAAAGATTGGTAAGTCACTCAATCCTTTTGGGGAAGGATTTGGAAGCCATTGTATGCTGTTTGTGTTGTGGGTTCCTTCCTGAGGTGGACTTTGTATTGGCTTAAGTTGAACAAGGAAACATAAGCTCATTGATGAGCCAGTAGCACCGTTCTCTTTCACTCTCTTTGCTTATACCCACTAGAAGATGGGTGCATAGTAAGGAGTGGGGTCTAACTGACCTCTGCAAGCAAAGGAAAAAAATCATCAAGAGTCATTTCTAACTTGACATACTGAAGACCAGAAAACCCAGTATCATCCAAGTCCTCATGTAACCACGCCCTGGACCACACGGGACTGCCATCACCAGTTTCTTGGCTATGACGCTTTTTACAGGATTTTTCCTCTAAGAGACAGGAATAATTGCGTCATCCTGGAATCACCCTGGATCCCAGGAACACTGACAATGAATCTAGCACGGCCACACCTAAGCCCCCTGCTCCCTACCTCAAAACTACCATGGTGGCTCTGCCATGTCATCCTCTTTGCCGTGCCTCAGTGGCTCTCACCTTGGCTGTTCACTAGAGTTCCCTGGGGAGTTTTGTGAAGTATGGATGCTCAGCTCAGGTCTTGCTACCACAGGCTCGATTTCCCAAAGATCACGGAAAGCTAAGACAGACTTAAATGTCTCCAAGGGTTTGAATGAAAAGTAAAGTTTGAAGCTGCTGGGATAGGGTACCACTCCTTGAAGTTTTGCAGAGCTGTTCAGACACCAGTTTGGGATTGATTCCCATGCTCTTTTTAGGACACTGGTTCATAAGTTCTCTGTCAAGCTCCTCACTTCCTATCCTCATGGGCACCTTCCTTGTTCTTTCAGAGCGGCCAGGTCCCCCAGATCTGGTGGTGAATAATTCCTTCCCTCCTGATCATGTAAGGATGCTGTAACTGGATTGTGATGCACTAGAAGCCAAAGATGGGCCATCTAGTGTCCAATATCTTAGACTCCTTGCTAAGTATGCTGCATAGTCAGTTACACAGGTCCCTTATCCAGAAACAGATACAATAGCATATTAGTTAGGAGGCAAAATCAGCACTCACACTTAAAGGGAAATAGAGGGCTTACCCACGTAAGTTTCACTTCAACTTAGACAATGAGTGTTGTCAGGGTTTTCAAGAGAACAGTTTAACAGGACACAGTTGATGGGTGTTCAGAATATTCTCCTAGAGAAACCCAAGTGTGGGGATCTACCCTAGGGTTCAAGACCCAAAGCATCTAGCCTAGAGCCTGGATCCCATTTTAAATTCCTGGAGAATTCTGGCTGAAGACCTAGAACCCAATTAAATATCCCCCACAATCCTATGCCATAGGCCTAGAGCCTGTGATAATATCTCATGCATGTCTGTATAGGGATCTATGCTGGAAAGGTCAGTGGTGGAAGCTACAAAGCCCATGCCAGTGGGATGAAGGATCTGTGCCAGCAGGCTGAGGGCTCATTTACTCCTTTACCTGTTGGTCTAAAATAAGCTGGTGGCATCTACAACATTGAGTTTGCCAAAATTCTTGTACATCTTGTACATCGGGTAGAATAGTTTTTCCTTTGACAGAGCATACCACTGTAGTGAGGGGAAGCACCAGTTCCAGAGGGGATATTCACTTTTATGTTAACCAGTAGTGATTACTCGACTCCGCCAAATTCATCCATTGAGGCATTCCCAGACCACTGGTATTTCCAGAGTTGAACTAAAGCTTGGTTCACTGCATTAGCCTGGGCCATGACTTTATCCAAGACATGTACCCTCACTCCAGTAGTAATGTTTTGGGCCTTTCAGAGGTTGATAGAGTGTTCCGACATACTAATGTGAAACACTTGTTTCTTCCTTAGCTAATTGACCATAGAATCCTTTGCGGGAAAGGATTTGAATGGGTACTTACAGGTGCTTTGGGTGGCACTGGGCTTCCTCAAGGGACTAAGTGCTTGACTAGGTTAAATGTTAAGTAAATACAGTAACTTTCAAGGGGTGTACCTGGTTTCAATCTTTTCATGGATACATCCTGTTGATTAGCCAAGCAATATTTTTGTTGGCCACCTCCATTTTCCCACTACAAAACAGATCATAGTCTAGTAGGCCTCGGGGTTAAGGCTTGTCCTGCCAGTCCCTGTTTGTAGCTATGTTTTGAATGCATTTCATAAAGAGTATGAGGAGGAAACAATGTACCAGGTGACAGTGTTGGAAGTGTGGCCTGAAGGCAGTTGTTCAGGCCACAAGGGCTCTTTCAAGGATAAGTTATTATACTTAGTGTGAGAGGACTTCATGCAACAACTCCTTGACACCATCTTGATTTTGAATTTACCATCTTCTAGTGAATTTTTATAAGTTACATAATAGTATTCTATTAGAGTAACACCACATGGGTAAGAAAGAAAAATAACTAGGTTATAGAGGTTGGAAGGATTTTCAGAAACCTAGAACAAGTCTAGAATTCCATCAGTGGGACACATTTAGGGTCATGTGGGCAGAGGGCTCTTAATATGCCCACATAAAGACAGGAGGTCTGAGGACACTGGCCAAAACAGGCATGACAAAGGCCATGCCAGTGAGATCTCAGGAGAGAAATGAGGCATTGGAACTGGACTGAAGGCCATGCTTGTTATGAAGGAGCAAAATTATTGGCACTGGGCACCCAGGCTTTAGGAATTGTGTAAGGCAGAATTTAGAGTCAGTGAACTAGGACACTGAACAGAACAGCTGAGCAGCAAAGGACCTGGAGTACTATGTACATTAAAAACCACGCAAAGAACAAAGTGGTTTGGGAGACAGCACCAAGGGTGTGGACAAACACATTTTATTAAAGAGACTACCATGGAAGAAAGCCAGCCAGTTTCATTCACCAATCAATGGAGCCCTGACACTGAAGGGATTGCAGAGTTTCTAGCTATTTTACATCAGAGACTTGGAGGTCAGAGGCCAGGATGGTTCTGAACTGCCTCAGGACTCTGGCTCCTTGTGCCTCAAGAGCTCACTGGTGCCCTAGTCAAGGCTTTAATTGATTCTGCATGTGCCTCAGACCATTACTCCAAAGAGTAAAGTCCAGAGTTTGGCTGACTCCAGGCCAATGAGGATCCTGGGACAAAACAATAGCAGTCTCTGCCTAGATTTCAGTTGTCACCAGCAGCGTGGGGGATGTAGGCAAAGATTTCTCACAGGAACAGAGCTACTGCACATAGCCTCCACTAGGGCCATGCTGGTGGGAGCCAGGGGATGAGACGATCCCTGCATTTCAAAGCTAAAGTACACCTCCTTTCTGAGAAAGCTGCAGCACAAGACTCCAACCCAGGACAGATGAGTTCAGTAAAGCCATAGAGAGGGGGCTGACTAAGCCTTGGGGTTCCAATCTGAGCTCACCAGAGTGAGACAGGGAGACAAAGGAGATTTTCCAGCTTAACATGCAACTTTTCATTGGATTCTGGGTTTATTCAGGCCCAGTTACCCTTTTCCACTTGCCCATTTTCTCTTTCACACCTTGTGTCTAACCTCTGCCCCTGCCATCACTGTGATGTGGAAGTACAGGGGTTTGATTTTATGGGCTCTCACCTGTGGACAAATTTGCTGGGGATGAATCAGCCTTTAGGCACCACTACATCGTGGGGTCACTGAGATGTGAGCACACGAGCTTTGGGGGCTCTTGGTGAAACGTGGGCTGAATGTCCCCTTCAAAGATTGTGAGTTGGTAATTAATTCCCAATAAAATGATTAGGAAGGTGTACAATGGGCCAAGGACTTCATCATGGCTGCTTGTGTTATGCACAGTTCCCTTCAGGCTTCCTACATGGCTTTGGTTGTGTCTGGCCATCAGTCACACCTGGTACTCCAGAAACTGCCATTTCTGTCACTTAGCCTGGAAGCTACAACTCCACCAGCTCCTTCAGAGCCTCTGCGTGTGCCTGCCTCCCTCGGGTAATGCTCTTCTGAGGCTGCCCATACCCTGCAAATGGGTGAGGAGGAGAAACCTGGCCTTGGCCCTAACATGGGAAACCTGCAGACAATGGTTGATGCTTTATCTCATTTGAGCTTTGCCTTCTCCCTCTGCCCTTTCCGTTTTCTCAATGTTCCTTTCACAAGCACGCATTGTTAGTAAGAACCTCATGTCCTCCTCCACAAGGGACTTGCTTTGGGAGGACCCAGCCTGCAAATAGTTCCCCCCACTATCATCTCCCTCCCTTATTAAACCAGTCCAGCTTTCATCCTATGGTCCTGGTACTGTCCCTGAGGTAACACAGATGTACTCAATTCTGAGCTCCTGGTCAGCATGAACTTGTGGCATCTCAGTTACTGAAACATTTCTCATCTATTGTGGAAACACCCAATAACACACAATGACTCCCAGATAATTCATTTCCTGGACTCCTGTTGTCACATCCTGACTTGTAATTCCCAATCAGATCCATTATTGGCATTGTTTTGTACAAGGTGACTGTCAGTGTTAAGTGTGGTGCAACTCTTACATGCTCCTTGATAGGATCATTTTCTACTGTCCTCCTATGTGCCAGCATCTCTACCTCTACAGTTGTGTGGGTCCCCAGGTGGCGAGAGCAGCACTTCCTACTCCTGCCCTTGGAGATGCAATAGCCTTGACTCACTGGTCACATCACATAAGGATGAGATTCAAGGCGTATGGCATTTCTCAAGGGAGCCAAGTATGGGGGCTCCTGACATCACTGAACACGAAGCTGCACCTAGATCCAGCAGGCCTTCAGCCTCTCGCTTAGGCACTAACCACTTCTGGGAGCTGTATTGTTTCCATCTACCATCGTCCATGGTGAGTTTCGGTGTAGGCTGGTGCTGGTACAGGCACAGGGAACAGGGGACTAATGATGACAACTGGGTACTTACAGCTTGGAGGGCGCATTCTTTCCTACCATTCTGCCATGGCTATATAGTTGTCAGCTCTGGCTTAATGTCTGCCACAGGTACGCCGTTACCTCTTATTCCACTGGGAAATTATCACCATGACAGTGTGACCTATGGCCAGATCTGTCCAACCCGTTCAGCTAGCATGAATTGAACACAAAGTGGGTCCAGATACTCCCTGGACTGATCCCAAGACCCACTTGGGAAGGAACCATATTATTTGACCCTACAAACCAACCCTAGTGGAAAGGTCGTATGTGTTTGGGGCCTTTGATATTGCTCATGTATCCAGTGCTGTATCCAACTACTGAATTATTTGTGTATTTTTCCTTTTCCAGGGTCTGGTTCCTCATGTAAATGAGCACAGGTGAGGGCAAAGATTGGTAAGTCACTCAATCCTTTTGGGAAGGATTTGTTAAGACATTGTGTACTTTGTGTTTTGGGTTCCTTCCTCAGGTGGACTTAGCAGTATTGGCTTAAGTTGAACAAGGAAACATAAGCTCATTGATCAACCAGTAGCAAGGTTCTCTTGCAGTCTTTTTCCCATACCCACCTACAAGATGGGCTGCATGGTAAGTAGTGAGGTCTAACTGACCTCTGCAAGCAAATGGAAAAGAAACAGCAAGAATCATTTCTAAATTGCAATTTTTGAAGACCAGAAAACCCAGTATCACCCAAGCCCTTTTGTAACCAAGCCCTGGGGCACAGAGGACAGGGATCACTAGTTTCTTGGCTATGACCCTTTTCTGAGTATTTTTAAGAGAAAGGAATGTTGATCCAATTACCCTGTCTGGGACATTGACAATGAAACTAGCAGGGCCACACCTAAGCCCCCTGGATCCTTTCCTCAGAACTACCTTAGTGGCTCTGGCATCTCATCCTCATTTGCTAAGGGTCAGTGGATCTCACCTTGGCTGTTCACTAGAGTTCCCTGGGGAGTTCTATGCAGTACCCAGTTCTATGCTTGGGCCTTACTACTAAGACTGGATTTACAAAAGATCATGGAAATGCTAAGAAAGACTTTTAAAAGTCTCCCACGGTTTGAATGAAGAGTAATGTTTGAAGGCTGCTAGGATAGGCTACCACTCTTGAAGTTTCGCAGAGCTGTTCAGGCACACGTTTGGAAATGATTCCCATGCTCTTTTTAGGACATTGGCTCCTGAGTTCTCTATCAAACTCTTCACCTCCTAGCCTCATAACCCACTTTCCTTGCAGTTTCAGAGCGGCCAGGTCCCACAGGTCTGGTGGTGAATAACTCCTTCTCTCTTGATCAGGTAAGGATGCTTTAGCTGGATCATGATGACCCATCTTTGACTTCCAGTCCATTTGGTGTCCAATATCTTAGACTCCTTGCAACTATGCTGCATAGTCAGTTACATGGGCCTCTTAACATCCAAAGTCAGGTACAATAGTGTATTAGTTAGCCAGGCAAAATTAGCACTCACACTTATGTGGGTAAGCCCTCCATTTCCCTGTAAGTTTCACTTTAACTTACAGATGCTAAGTGTTGTAGTCAGGGTTTTCAAGGGAGCAGGTTTAATACAGGACATAGTTGATGGGAGTTCAGAATACTCTCCGAGAGAGTAATGCAAGTGTGTGAGATCTGTCCTAGTATTAGAGACCCAACGCATCTAGGTGAGAGCGTGTTTCCCATGCCAAGTCCTGCAGAAGTCCAGCTGAAGACCTAGAACCTAATTAAATGTCCCCCACAAGCCTATGTTGTAAATCTAGAGCCTGTCATGTCATCTCATATGCATGTTTGTATAAGGGTCTGTGCTGGAAATGCCTCAAATGTCATTGGTGGGAGCTACAAAGTCCATGCCAGTGGGATGAAGCATCTGTTCCAGCAGGCTGAGGGATTTGCACTGGAACCTGGAAGTGACGCTTAAAGTAAGGACCTCTGAAGCGCCCTGAAGAGAACTCTCAGTGACAGCAAGGACCTGAGCCCCTGCACTGGTAAGCAGAGTTCATATCAGGAAAGTTGGCCTGACAAGCTTCTCCAGGGAAATCAAGAGCGCACCATCTTCCCCTCCAGTTCTCCTTTATGCTGTTGCAAACAGTCCTCAGGGCCCTTCCACTCCCAGCACCACACAGACTCAGTTCATCTGGGTGTTACAAACTGACCACAAAGAGCTTAGAGTAGCAGTTCAGCACTAAACCAGTTAAGGGCCAGGACATCATTTACCAGCCAACCTATCTACTCCATGACCAAAGCGAAACACTTCTTACCCATCTCCACTGCCAAAAATAGCAGCTCTTGCATTTACCAGCTGCATAATTCAACACATTAATTTCTGCATTTCTTCTTTTATAATCTTAACCAGAAAGGGTGAGTTTATGGAATTGGTCATACCTGTAATTGGCCAAACCTATAATTACATTAGAATGTTTTGTAATGTTTTCGAAAAACATGGTTTTTAGAAAGACAAGTATTTAAGGTTATGAGTTTACCTCTGGGTATTTGATTTATTCTTTGACCCAGTAATTATGAGGCAGAGTATTTTAAATTAGGATATGGGAATGTTTCGCTTGAAATTGCTTAAGTTATATTTTTTACAAAACATAGTTTGTAAGATTCTCTGGCCCAGTACAGAATCAAATTGTAGTATTCTTCCATGGGTGCTTAGAAAACATGCTGCTAATTACACATTGAACTTTGTACCTTATCAATTTACCATAATGCTCCGGAATTTTGTTTTCTACTCTTAAGATCAGGTAGGAGAAGAAAACCAATTGAACCCAGTAGTAATATTTTTAGATGTGAATATTTTCATGTAGATTCATAGAGGAATGAATTCACTTAGCATTGGCTAAGAAAATTTTGAAAACCAGGTGATCATTAGAGGAAATGAAACACAGCAGTTAAGAGTCATAAGCCGATCTTGAAGTGTTACACTTAAGATCTATAGCGTAATCACGCCTCTCAATTAAAAAGATACATGTAACATTTTACATTACCCCAGACAGAAGCATATTTCCAGACACTGAAAGCACATTAGAGTGATTGGCTATCGGGGGAAGGAATAATTATGAAAAACTGTCATAAGGAGAAGACAGAAATAAGGGCAAATTGTTCCGTTCATCATTCCTTACACCTGGAACCTAGAAGCAAATGCTCATGTTGATCAGTTGCTTTGTACTAAGGTCTCCTCCCCACCCTCAAACTTTTTCTAGGCTCTCCATTCCATGCCAGCCCACTTCCAAGATGGTCATCAATCCCGCCTTTCTCTTGAGCATGAGCAGGACCTCTGACTTGCTTCTAGCAGTAACATCCCAAGAGTAACAGCGTGTCACTTGGTGATCCTGACATAGAATCACGCCCTTTCCTCTTCCGGATTGAAACAGGCTGCCATGTTGGGGGAACCCCCAAGGTTAGGGGAAGCTGTTGGAAACTGAAGATTTCCATGAGAAACTAAGCCCTCAATCTGAAACCACAAGGAACTGAATTTTATCAGCCACCATGTGAGCTTAGAAGTGGATTTCTGCAGGTGAACCTCCAGGATGCAAACGTGGGCCAGCCAATGCCTTGACTACAGCCTTGTGAGACCTTAACACAGAGCCCTCGGTTAAGCTCTGCCTGGACTCTGGGTCCACAGAAACTTCAGTGGGGTGAAATGGGCTGTTACACATGCGGGCTGCTGCACTGCGTGAGTAACCTAACTACCAAGCTGCTAACGCGGTTCAGCAGATGGTGCAGATGAGTTGGATATTGCTGAAAGCTCAAGAATTTCCACCTTTCTCACTCAGCTTTTGAGCCCTTGTCAGAGATACCCTTTCCCTAGGTGGCTCCCATGCATGGACTCTAGGAACCCCAGAGCCTTGTTGGCCCAGGTGTCAGCAGCTGCTATTTATTGACCATCTGTGGGTTACTGCATTGACTCATTTTGCTTTTATAGTTTTGTTTTGAAAGAGGGGCTACGTACCTCACACTTGCCTTGGACTCAGAAATCCTGCCTCAGCCTTCCAAGTGCCAACATTATAGGCATGTGCCGTCATATAGCTGCTTTCTGTTAAGACATCAATGAAAGTCTCTTTCAAGCTTTAGAATTCTACTGGACTACTCCAGATCCAGTCAGAAAAAGCCCATGTAGAATAAAAAGGTCTTACTTTAAAAGGATTAAAATACCTAACATACCCATGAACATACCTGTCAAGATGCCAAATGTTTCTGTAGAAATACAGTCCAAAAAAAAAAAACATGGGAATGTGAATAGTGGTTTTACATAGACCAGAGGTACAGGAATTATCTGATTTCAAGACTTAAGGCTAAAGTAAGAATGCAATATTGGTGCAAGACTAGGCATTATCAGCTTTCATCGCTGACGAAACACCTGGCCATAAACAACTTTAAAGGAGGAAAGGTTTATCTGGACTTATGCCTCAAGTCTGTGGTTGGCCGGTTCCATGCTGTAGGTCTGCAGAGAGGCAGAACAGCCCAGTGCAGCGTGTGCAGGAGGAAAATGCTCTCAGTCCTCGGAGGCAGGAAGTAGCAGCCGGTGTGTGCTGCAGCAGGCTCCCTCCTTCCGGTTTTGTTCCATCAGGGTCCCCATGCTATTGGATGATTTAGGATGGCGTCACTGTGAGTGCTGCCTCAGGAGCCAATCATCTCTGCAAACACTCAGACACCCCAAAGTGTCCTTTATTAACTTCCTTACTGTTTCTGCATCCATCCAAGATTAACTATCAGGACATAAAAATCACCTGCAGGGGTTTCTAGGCAGTCAGGGCTGGAAAGTGAATGGGTAGCGTTCTACAGGCGAAAACTATTAAAGGCAAAGAACAGGGGCAGAGACTAGACCAGATTGCAATGGAGATCTGGCAAGGAAGTCTCTGTACAGGAGATATCTAGGCAAAATTTTCCAGTACACCAAGACCCACAACGGGCAACAGTAGCTAGGTTCCTGATCAAAATAGTTGTGGGCAACAGGAAGCTTTCTCTGTAAAACCTTTAGGCAAAGCTGTTCATGGTGGTGATACAGTCAATGAGCAGAGAATGCGTTTCTCTCAAAAGCTGAGGCAAATTAGGGTTAGGAAGGGGTAACAGCTAGAGGTTTCAGGACCACACTCCTCAGACAGGAGGACCAGCCAGACGGAAGGACTCCAGAAATTAGTCTACCTGTTTGTTGAGTGGGTCTCTTAACGCCAGCGATATAATTCAATGGAAGATTAAACCACAATTTCTGCCTCTTGTCTCAATCCGTACACAAAGGACAATTTAAAGTGAGTCTTATGTAAGAGGAAGATTGTTAAGTTTTTTGACCTGTAAGACTGACTTGTTTGGAGCACTCAATAGCTGCTGGCGGCAGGGTAGCAGCAGAGCAGATTCGCGCCAGGACCCCATGGTCTAAAAAGCCTAGAATATTTACAATCTTGTTAAGGTTGTGCAGTCATGCTGTGGATTCCGCTAGGTTGTGTCTGATCCAAATACAGTATATCTTCATAACTTCAGAGATTTCTGCAGTACAGAAACTATTAATCTATAGAAGAAAAATTAAAACCTGCTAAAAGCCGGTGCTGGCTTTGGGCCCCTTTAGCATCTGTAGCCTTTGTCACTGGTCTGTGGAGCACAGCAGACTCAGCTGTGCAATTTCCTCCCCAATCTAAGTATCTTCACTGTGCTTTGCATTTTCCACAATGAGAAATGCAGTCTTCTGGGTGAAATAGATCAGTACATTTCACAATTGGACTTGTAAAGATTTCTTATGCCGAGATTCTGTGTTTGGCTAGATCATCACCCACACCATAAAGCACTCTGCCTTACGAAGGGTCCCATTTCATTAGCTCCTTCAGATCATCAGGCCATCATTGGCATGAATCAATGTCCTTCGTGACATACAGCTGGTCCCTGACATCTTCACAGTACACTAGGACATGGCAGAATTCACATGCATTTACGGTTTTTGTTCTGGTGGCATCAAGTTATCCAGTACATTGTAGAGACAATTGGTAGAACATGGTCATTAGTGATTATAGTCAACTTTTCTGAGGCCAAGTTAATGCCTTAGAAAAGATAGCAGATGCCACAGCAGCTGGGGCTATCCTTTAGTAGACCCTAGTCCTGTCTTGAGAACCAAGTGACAGACCAACCTGGCTTTGCCAGCCATCAAACTGGGGAACTAAATGGACCTCATTGTGTCTGGATTAGACATTTGTAAGAAAAAATCTTCCGTCCTTTTTCCTGGGATGTAACATTTCTTATGATAGACTGCTTTCCCTGGAATATTAGAGGCTTTCAATTTGCTTATTATAGTGAGGGGTGACAAGGACTCAATGAGGGAAGTACCCCAGGGAACAAAGCATTGTTATGACTACACAATGCTGTTAATTTTATAAAAGTGTGGTGTTTGGCCAGGTGTGGGTAGATAGACCAACAGAATATTCAGTCATGAACCTTTGTCTATATGGAAACTCAGTATAGTGTTAACTATATTCATGGCCATGGGGAAGGGATGGAGTATGACAGATTGTTCATGATTAAAAACAGAATTGGATACTTAATTCATCTGAAATTAGGTAGTGAATCATCTGCGCTAAGTACTTAAGTTCTGCTACATTTAGAAAATACAGTATATACTCAAACTTCAAAGATTTCGTAAGTACAGAAACTATCAATCTAGAGAAGAAAAACTCAGAACTGCTTTGAAAGATGTAAGAATGTAAAGTTACAAAAGCAACACTTTGGGCCACAAAATGAGATTAATCTCCATACTATGTAAAGAATTCCTATAATCAGGGCATAAAACAGTGAGCTTGACATGTTTACACCTACATAATCACTTCCTCAGGCAAGATGTAGAACCTTTATCACCCGAGAAGTTTTCCTCCATCCCAGGCAATCATTTCTCCCATGCTTAGTTTGGATGTTCTAGAGTTCTGTCTGAATGGAACAGAAGTGCACAGCTTTGCCAGTCTGTGGCTTTACCATCCTGTGCAGCTTCGCCAGTCTCCTATGCCAAACAATTCTCTATATTGCTCTGGATATTTCTAGCAAAAACTTCGCTTTCCTGATTAATCTCAACATGCCACCTTTTCAGGAACTTGTTTGAACAAGTTCCTAAAAAACAGGTTAGGTTGCAATTTGTCCTATTGTGACTTTTTATGTGTATGCACAAAAGGTAGGATTTATTTCGTTTTAGAATTTATGGATCTGTGTTCATGAATACCAGGTCATAACTGCTTTCTCATTCTCTACTTGGTTTGTAAGTAGCTCTGTGTTTGAATTCCAGACAAGTTGAGAAATGCCCCTTTTTACTTTGTAATTGGATTTAGTTATAAAAACGTGGTCTCAATTTAGTTTCTATGGCTTTAGAACCTAATCAGATGCATTTGATTCTTTCCTAAGTTTCTTCCTAGAAAATATTTCATCCATTGAAATTGACAACATGTTTTCTGTATGTTTTCCTAAGTCCTAACTTTGCAGTATCTTTTGGTATTTTAACTTTGGTTTCTTTAAAAGCAGATTCTAACTGGAGTGCAGGTGGGTTACTGGCAAATAGCAGTTCAGAGTGGAAGGCAAGACAGGAAGAGAAGGGAACCAGTGTAGTAAGTCCCTTTGCCACCTGGGGTTTTTGGCGCCTCACCTCCTGGGAAAATTCCAAGTCAGTCTCAAAAGGAGGATACTTGTGTAATTTATGTGAACTCTAATTAGTTATTGGTTATGACTTGTTCCAAAGGCGTGCCAATCTTCCCCCGAGAGTCAGACTGTCCTTTGCAAAGGCAAGGGGTTTCGTATGACTGAGAAAACCTCTGGCTGAGATGTGCATTGGTAGTTGGAGGTCAGCCTGTGCTTCCACTTGGGGAGAGATTTGCAGATTGTGGGTGGAATCAGAGGTCACATTAATCCTGCCAGGTTTATCTTCTTGGTCTTTCCAATGTTTTGTCATCTTCCTGTTCTATGGTTGAGTTTGCCATTTTAGATTTTTGTATTATATACCTAATTTAGTAAAGATTTGGTATTTGCTTATGTTTAAAAATTAACACAAGATTGGCTAAAGTTTGGCCCACCTTCCCCCTTAAATTCCACTTTTCTGTATCTCCAGCTTGATTTACCATTCATTCCTAATGTCTAATCGTGATTTTTAAAGAATGTTAGTTTTTCCAAAGTTTCAAACATGTGGGTGTGTTCAGTTAGACAGAGGCAGCCATCTTATTTTGGTTCAAGAAGGTGGTGACTATGCATAGGGTTTTGATGGCCCAATTCTTTCCCTTGGCACTCGACTTCAGTTCATCTGTGGAAAACTGCATGGCCATAGCAGCCTACTATGAGGGACCCGAACATTTTTTTCCAAGAGCAGCTTTCTCTGGCATCCAGGAGCTTATCTGATTTGCATGCAGTAAGGCTCAGGAGGAGTTAATACTCACTGGGGGCCAACACTTGGGAAATAGGGAGCAGGGATGCATGCCCCAGCCTCCCATCTTGCAGATACACCTGGTCCGTCTGCAGGATTCCTCAGAGGTCTCCATGCTCAGATGCCCACAGTGGGAATCAGCTACCTAATTTTCCCTTTGATTTACATCTCCTTCTCTCCCCACTCATCACTCCTACTCCCAGGGATCATTTCCAAGGAAGCCTTCTGCACTCCAGTTGCATTAGGCCCTTATTTCTGGAAGAAAACTGACCAAGACAGGATGATGCAAGATCATGAAGTTTACTGAGACTTTAGTATCTTGGCCATTGTAAAAGTGTCATGTAGTTATCAGGCTCAGTGACCTATGTGCCCTGATGATTGTCAAGTGTTGAACATTTTTACCTGTGTTTTGCCAACTGGATGGATCATGCACGTAGCATGTTATCAGACTCCTGTGACATCCTTTGACCTAGTGGACAATTGATATAACCTGACAGTGGGCTCATGTTCATGCTCCCATCTCCACTACTGGCCTAGATTTTCCTCTTCAGATGAGGGTACGGAATGCCCCAGATCCCTGGTCAGTGCCTGTGTGTCTAAATGGGATATACAGGAAAGGTAAGGCTGCATTTACTTCGAGGCCTCCAACTCGGAAAGGAAGAATTTCAAGCTCCCCTTCTCCTGGAGTGTTTACCAACAGATTCCACGACACCAATGGAGGGGCTGGCAGCAGTGAGCAGTGAGCTGTGGCCTTGCATCTCCTTCCCTCCACTGTAGCAGGTACTTTTCATCCCCAGTACCCCTGCCTGGCTTACCACTAATTTCAGCTGCAGATGCATGGCAAGAGACCCAAGTAAGCTTGGACCTTTCGCACCTGAGATGCACATGTGCAGCTCAATATAGGGAAGCAAGGGCATCTCCTTACCACTAGGGAATGGAAATTGGTGGAGCAGTGTCCTTGACAATCTTCACGTGGGCAGCTTAAGATACCGCCTTTCATTTCCCAGAGATCCCAGCGCAAACAAGACCGGGTCATGATAACCATTTCTAAGACTCATCTTTCCTGGGCTGAGGCAAAGATACTAAGGGAAGTGCTGGGAATGCAGCAACTTCAGCCTCTACAACAGATACGGGGCCACCCTGAGTGACTGTACCCCAAAGCTGGAAGAGCAAGCCCAGTACCTCGGAGGGCAGCTACTCAAAGGCCATGGCATAGGAGCCTTGATGAGCCCCGAGAAGGGTAGAGGATGACCCGAGACTCAGGATGGGTGCATTTGGGTGGCTGGTTCTGAAAATTTGGAACCCCCACATTCTATTCCCTCTCAGAGTTGGAAAAGTTGTCTTTCCGCAATGCTAGAAGTGAGCAGCTTTCTATTGTTTGGAGCCCATGGAAAGATCCCACGATACCATCTGGCTGGTGGGTTCTTCTTTCCACCCAGGAAGAATCGCAAGGTAGACTCCAAAGGACTGACGTAAAGTATCTTATTGTAGCGTGAAGCAGAAAGCGACATTTACTGTGAAGTGTAAGCAAGCAGCCCACAGGCAAATGAACGCAGGAGGGGGTCCAAATGGTGTGCCATAAAGTTTAGGGTTTTTATTCTCACAAAGAAAAAAAGATGACTACATTGCCAAAATTTAGGTATTAACAGAACAAAGATTCTGTAGTGGGGTATAAATAGCTTGTTCCTGGATGAGAAAATTCTGCCTAACTAATGAGGCCTTTGTTGGACCTCTAGTGTCCTGGGCCTTAGCCATCAGCATGCGGGATCCTTTGGACTCCCTCTTTGGCTTGGTCTTTCCCTGGCTGCCTGTAACTCTTCACTAGGACCTTCCCCACTACCTGCCTCCCTCCTGCGCCAGTGTTACTGAGAAATCTAATCTTACCACAAGGCCCTTTCTGTCCAAGATTTAATACGTATCATGTTTCATTGAAATGGATCAGATTACTGCTCAAAGCATTTTGTTTAGGAAAATGAAGCCCAAACCTTAGAGAATAGGACAGAGGGCTCACGGTTCTTCTTCTTGGGTCTCTTGTTATTACCCTGCTTCACCACCCAAAGCAGGAAGGTATCTTACCATATGTCACGTAAGTTCCTCAAAGTCTGCTGTCTTGTCAGTAGAAAAGAGCTCAGATCAGGTACCCCCAAGCCAGGAATTCAGACCCTGCCCTCCCAGGAGGAAGCAGCTGCCTCATGAAGGGTTACACAAAGTGTGGGGAATGCATTTAAGCAGAACATAGGGCAGCACACAGGTAGGTATATCTTGAGGGTGCTGGATCACAGGGTTGAAGATGCGAGTCTGAATAAGCGAAGAGTTCTCCAAGAACTTTCCACAACCTGGGACCTGAGGTCCTAGCTGGATGGCCCTAGGAAGCGTCTTTCAAAACTTAAAAATCATGACCACTGTTAGCAAATGAGGTCAGAATGATTGCCCCATTCAATAAAGCATCGAGGAACAGATCAGAAGGTACAGGGAGGGTGTCACAATAGATTTGCCTCTGGAGATTAAAGAGCCCAACACCCAACTAAGATGCAAATGTTCTCAGACTTTCTGCAGATAAAAGGCACTGAGTAGTGCATTAGTGAGTGCAGCAGCAGAGACTTGCCTTTTATTGGCAAGGTTTAAGTACCAGAGATGCCTCCAGCGATTTGGCTCCTATCAATGGAGAGAGACATCTATAGACACTAGATGGAAGCATTTACCCCCAGCTTATGTCTGAGGATAATTAGTGTTTTAGAAAGTTGGTGTGGCCAACAGAGTCCCTGGACCTGTACAGATCTGTTATTGTCTGCTCCTTCATGGTGTTCTAGGGTTGAGCTAGATAGGCAATGAACATAACTTATAAGAAAAAATATCCAAGGATTGGCAGAGTCTGGAAATGAGTCCATTTCCAGATCAACCAGCTGTCTCACTGAAGGACTAGGTTTCATTGAGTACCTACAATACTTGCAGATTAAGTATTTCCCTATTGTTTTCCCCAGGAAGAGGGATTTTAGAGTAACTGCATACTACCCAGAAGACTCGAGGTCTAAGGGATACAGAAATTTGAGAAGTCTATACCAGGAAATTCCAGTCACTACAGACTTCATGTCAGAGTTGGGCTTATTGCAATCAAACAATACATGGAATCTTGCTGCAGGTTCATATCAGAATGGAGTAATTCAATGAATTCATCTTGCATTTTTTTCCAAGTACCAAAAGTGAAGGGTTCTGGTAGATAATGCTAAGTGGTTAGCTCACATTGACTGGTGGAATAAGAAGCTCGGACAGAAAGGACCAGAGTAGAACCTTCTGATTATCACCTCACCATCCTACTGCACTCGAGTCTCTGGCTATATAAAAGTCAACACAGCTTCCATAGGGTTACAGGGATCGGTACCAAATACGAAGGACCCAGGGGCAATAATCTGTCATAGCCAATAAATTCACAGGCTTAATGCATAAAAGCCTTACGAGTGGAGAGTGGGCTATGACAGCAAAGTCTTAAACCTAGACCAAATCCACTACACCAGTTTCTTTGCTGGAGCAGGGCCACACAGCTCCAACGCTAGTACACATCTATCTAGTATGCATCCTTTCCAGACTATGTTATGATAAACTTGCCATAGGCCATACTTTTCCTGTTTGTACAGTGCACATTAACAATCTTCAGGACATCACTGTTGGATTTGGTGACATGCAACTCAAAATTGGAATGACAAGTTTTTAAGACGTCCATTAAAAACATGCGTGCCAGAGTGGTCTGATGTTTCCTTTCTCAGCCAACATAAGTTTCCCTTAAATTTTCTCCCCGATAATCTAAGGCACTGGTGGAACCATTGAAAGAAATTCCAGCTGGAAGATAGGATCCTCTTATACAAGGTGGCTCTCAAGGGCTTCATATTCCCTAGCCCATATTTACCTCCAGAAAATGATGAAGGGTGAAGTCCAATTTTCTGCTGGCCCATCTGTGGTCCAGAGGAATCCACTCCAGGACAGTGGCCAGCACCCAGTATGCTCTCCAAAAATATTTCTTAAATACACGAGTGAGGATTACTAGATGTAATAGACTCACCAAGGTCCAGATTGGGATCCTGCGGTATCGTGAAGCAGTGTTAGCATCTTTAAATGAAGATAAGGAATTGTTCAAACGACAGGAAGATATAAAAGGCACAGAAGGTGACTTGGGAAGCATCTTTTCACTTAACCCTCATCTGATGTCTAATGAAGTTGAACCCAGTTCAGAAACGTTCATCTCCAACATCCTCAGCCAAAATAACGCTAAAGAATTGATGGGCTGTCTTGGGTTAATGACCCTCCAAGAGGTAATGGAGTGCTTGGTGGCTCTTGTGTGTGCCGAGTCGACATCCCGCATCGTCTTCTTCCCAACTCACTGCATGTAGAAAATCTAATTGTGTGAAACAAAACAGAAAAAGGAGTGTAAAAACCACAAACTTAAAAGCCCAGGGTGTAACGCTATAAATCCACATTATGAAATGGTGTATGGGGTAGGTTTGAATTATAGATCATTAACAGATTCAATGGATGAAGATATGGTATGAAACTAAGGACTCAGTTTTACAGCCAGGCTGCTAAAAGGAAAAGTAGCTACATGCTTTAAGGGCAGACAAGTGGAAAAAACTTGGGTGGCATATTTTTAGGGAAGAAGAATTGTACCATCGGAATCTCAGGTATCCGTTTTAATGCAGAGAAAGTCTATGCAACTACAATGCCAAATATGTCAATTCTTCAAATTTACAGTATGAAGTTTGATTTAACAGGAAAATTAAAAAAAGAGCAAGAGGGGAAATGGTGTCGAGATTATAGGACCAGCAAGTCAAAGGAGTTGATGCTTTGCTAACTGTGGCCTTAATCTCAGCACATCTGATCAAACATCTATAAAGGAACATTCACCTCAGAGCTGTCTACTAGCTGAGTTTCAGAAAAAAGGAAAGCCACATGACAGATTTTACCTAATTAGACTAGAAATTAATGGGGCTGATCCTTCTGTTGTGAAAAAGCTAGGCTTGAAGTGAACTTAGCAAACTTGTAATCATATTTGTGCCTTAGAAATAAACTTCCGATTCCTTGTGAGTCAACTGGCTCAGGTGCAAAGACATTCATTCATATGAAAACTTTCATACCTACATGATTGCCACACTCCAGGAATGACATCCGATTGAAATACGTTAGATATGCCATGATGTGCAAACACAGTGTGAAAGAGTCATCTCCCACTGCTCCTGGTGATGTCCATGAAATAATTCAGCAGCCACAAAACCAGATTGTGGACTTAGACACGCAGTGGGGTGTGAATTTCCTCTCAGTGTAAAGATTCTCATATCTAAAAATGGAGTTTCACCTACTGACTTATGAAGCTGTCTTATGTAAGGTGCAAGTGAGTCACAAGTTATGGAAGGTCACGGGTCCACCAGAAACCTGTCACTGGTATAAACTACTTGACTCACATAACTTAAAGGACTAAAGGGTCGTTTGGGCCGTTTCAGGTTTTGGTCTGTGGTCAGCTGGACCTAAGGCAGCACCAAGGCAGAAGGGAAGCTGAAGACCCAGAGGAAGGAGCCAGCAATGAAATATAATCCTTAGTCATTCTTCCACAACCTGCTCAGACAGACCCAGCATGTGCTTTGCTAATCTCTGGGGGTGTTTCTCAAGCCAAGCAAGTTGACGGTCAAGATCAATCCTAATATAGGGCAACCTTCCAGGAGCCTATTTGACAATGAGAAGAATCTCTAAGGTTTATGGCTTGTCTCTAGAATATCCCCCTATTATGGGGTAATAGGTGGGGCTTTTCAGAGGTGGCTGAGTCTAGGATGAATGGATTAAAGGTGTGTGTACTGGACTGGTCCACAGTTTGTATATCCTAGTTCTGGGAGTAGGTGCCACCACCCAAAAAAGGTTTACAGCTCAGAGGGGATAAAATGGGTAGAGGCCTGTTGCTTGTTTCTTATGGTCTGCTGCCTGCCCCACAATGAACTATTCATTTTTCAGGCCCCTTTGCTATGACAACCCTGCTTTGGAGTTAACCGATTTTATGAACTGAAACCTTTATACATGGAGCTAAAACAGTTCCTCCTTTAACTTTTGGGTGGGTCATGTAGTTTCATCTCAGCAGACAAAGTAACAGACATAGGCAGACTTGTATATTTAGAGGCTCTACAGTTTAAAGCTATTCTTCAGATCCACACTTTAAAGTTACATCTTTGCATATGGTTCTGTAAGAAGCCATTAAAACCAGCTTTTGCTGTTAAGAGATCCCCAGAACCCTGTTAAAACATACAATGGGCTCAGCTATAAGAGCCATTGGGAAATTTGAAATGTTATATAAAATGTCTCGTCCTTTACCTGAACATTACAATTGCAAAAACATTCCTTTGTCTACCAAACGTTTAGGCCAGGAGGCACAATCAACAATTGAAATCAATTGAAGCATTTTGTTTCACTTACTAAAATGGCAGTTTTTGGAGGTCTTAACCAACTTTCTGTGTAAGGAAGATTATAGACAGGATGCCAAGAGGGAAGCTGACAGGCCACCGTAGGGATGGGATGAGAGGTACACCTGGGTCCTGGGTCCTTAGCCTGTTTCTCAGTCAAGCAATTTGCATTTTCTTTAGGAAAATGCTCCCTTTGTAAGCTCCTGAAATCTCTTCTCTTGGACCTACATATTCAATAGTTAACTAAAAACAAAACTGGACTTTTTATTTTGTACCTTTGTCATCTTAAACCTTCTCAGCTGGAAGTCTGTTAGTGCAAGTCTGTCATGCAAGTCTGTTCATGATTTAAAGCATGTTTATAAAAGTTGGGCCGAAGTCAATTAGCTCCAAATTTATAGCCTCTTCCCCTTTCAGGACTGAGGATACTAAGCTGTAAGTCTTCGGGCAGATTTAAGGATACTCAGAAGTCTTCAGCCATTGCCTTAAACCTGTGGCCACCCGAATTCTAGGAGCAGAGCTCCATAGACTGAAATCACCAGAGATGCTTACATGGAAAGACCCCCCACTCAAGCCATGAGGAAATCTAGAGCTCCTAAACCACAACTGAGATAATGCACGGAACCCCAAACCAGCCAAAGGTGAAAAGCTAGCCTCTTGCCTTTACGTCTAATCCCTTCCAAAGTGCACCCCCTTCACATGCTCAAATTGGGAGTCCTGTCCTGTCTTCATTACTGTACTTTAAGGGCTGGCTTCATCTTCACACTAAAGTTCTATCATTTTCTCTTTGCAATGAAAGTCTTTTCCTATAAATTCATTTTTTAGTTTTAATTTTCAAATTAAAGCAAGGACCCATGCTGACCACAAAACCACCCTTCATTGCTTTTTAATTGCTTCATAGTGATATGAGTAACGTACTTAGCCCATTCTAGAAAGAACTAGGCTCATCTCTTCCTGCTCTGCTTTAAGCTATTGACTAAATTTCTGAAGACAAGATACATTGTCATAAATTATACTTTATATACATTTTTACCGTTTGATAATTTTGTATGTAATTGCATAGTTTTGCAGACTATGCTTTCAGCAGTACATGGAACCAAAACCTTGGACAGCATGAGACAGGCAATTAGAGTGGCCAGCTGGGCAAACTGGTATGACCTTCCGAAGCAGAGATCCAGGGCACATGTAGAGACCAGTTTGTAAGCCCTGTACCTGGTACCAGTCAGAAGGTGCTGTCTTTGGTTCTATTGGTGTGAAGTCAAGCAGGCTTTTGATTGGATGGTCTTTATCTGACATCAGTGGTGGATAAAGATGGTGACCATTACTCTTTTGATTTACTCCCTTTCTCAGTGGCCCACTCAGTCTGTAGAGCACACTTCAACTGGCCCACACTCTGCAATGTGTACTTTTCCTACCTTTAAAATGAAACACCTCATTACCTTTTGCACCTTATTTGTTCAGAACAAGAACCTGGAGGAAAACCCTCTAGAAGCAGCACACAGCACTTCAGAGTCCTGGTAACAAGACAGAAGCATGCCTGAGAAATGATAGGGAGATGGAAGGGGACAGGAAAGTCTTGTGAAGACCAACTAGAGTCACAGCAGCAATGGGGTTCTTGGCTGAGCCAGCAGCAAAACACTATAAAATCCAAAGTGGCTACTACCCTCAGGAGACCTCCCAGCAGATGCCATGCCGCATACTGCTATCTGAACAGGTGGACCAACCATTGGTTTTAGACCTGCAAGGTCAGTGAACCACCAACACACAATCATCAAATTGCATTTCACCTAAATAGTTATTCACCACAGCCTGTGTTTCTTCAGATCAGCTGGGCACTTACAGACTGTGGGTGGATATGGTGGTGTATTTCTTGTCCAACTGTCCCCACACTTCAGCAGCAGCCCATGCATGGCACTGCTTCACAGGGGCCTTGCTCTCCCTTCGCCCTCCTCCGCAGTCCATGAATGGTGCTGACTCATGGGAAAGGCTTAAGAGGATTTTTATAGCAGTCTTCCCCCAAATGCGTCTTTTAGCCACTGATCATCATCAAGAAAGTTGATATTTACAGCCATCTGTAGCCAGCTGGCGACTTCAGAGCCTGGATTCCCCACAATATGAAGTAGAGAAGAGCCTTTTATACAGGGTAGCCTGATCACATGGCAAGCATGGCACGCTCCACTTACAAACCACTTAGTGTCGATCCAGGACACGAATTACTCCACACCACCTCTGCAGCACACCTCAACCCAAGATGCCAGTTGCCGTGTTAATGAAGCTCTGCTACATCTTCATTTTACTGCGGTTTCTGTGGGAGACCCTTTTCCACTTGCAGGGAGAACCGAACACACCAGACCCACAAATGACTCACCTGGAGGCCCTTCAGATTTTAGTGGTTCCCCATCAACCACAATGGTGACCCATTTTTTGCCAGTCATGATGCCTGCTCTTGTAGGGTCATTTCACGATGCCGATGGCCCAAGGCATAATAGCACTGTACATTTTTAAATATGACTTTCCTGAAAGGCTCAGCAGCATATGAAGAAAATACATGCGTAAGTCAGCTTCTTCCAGGACCTTTCAATAAATATTTCAGATATAAAGATACAGTACAGTCTGCCCAAGAGGAGCACGTTACTAACATTTTGCTATGCTTGATTTATAAAACAACAAGCCAGGGTTTTAACAAAGAAAATTAGGAGCTATGATCAGCATTTATGTTTTAATCTAGTTGTGTAAATTCAGTTATAATTGGTATATTTATCTCTTAGTTTTTAACCAAGCCTTTTTTAAATCCCTAGACCACGTAATATTCTACCGAGCAGCAGTACTATGGTTTATTCAATAAAAGCATGGTTAAATATTTAGTGTCTTAGTATTTTTCCCCAGGTCTTCGTATATCTTAAGTAGCTCCCCTTCCTGGCCCATAAAGTTCCCTGTTTAGATGCTGTTGGAGGTTAGTGAACCAAGTTGAGAATACTCTTGAAGGTCGATGCTATCAGGCTGCCCCAGAAGTATCCAGACTACCTATACCAACACCAGTGTGGACCCCCAATGGGATAGGGGAGCAGAAGAGCCACACCTCATTTTAATTTGCACATCTATTCTCATGCAGTCCTGTTTACTCCCTGGTTGTACTTTGCACATGTGGCCCAAGATGTTTTAAGTATTTTTATTGACATATTACCCACATACTATAGAATGATTTGCCTTGGTACACTATGACTTAGCGATTTGATATATTTGCAAAGTTTTGAAAACCATGACCCGTCTTCCAACTCCAGGACCTCTTTGTCTACTGTTAGGCCAAGTGACCAAGTTCACCGATCTGCTATTTTCTCTGAAGTTTATTACACTTTTCAATTTGAGAATTTCTACTTGGTTGTTTTAAGTCCTCTTTAAATAGTTTGTGTCCATCAGTGTGGTTTAAGTTTCTTGAGCACAGTTACTTTAGAAAATCTTAACTAGAGTTCACTAAAGCCTGTATAGTAAGCCCCCAATCCAGGCTCAGGCAGTTCATTAACTGCTACTGCTCTTGCATATGGACCATACTTTGGGATCCATTGAGTAGACATTAGGTAATGCAGTGTGGCAAATCAAAGTCAGTCTCCCCGGGATTTGGTAACTCTTTTGAACTCAATCTGTACTAGTGATCATGCATGACCAATAGTTTGTTCATTGAGCTGAAGAGCTACTGAGGCAAAGATTTCCTTAAACGTCTGGACCAATAAGGCTAATATTTGCTGAAGGACTCCAGGTATGTATTAACTAGGCATGCCTCCAACACCAGTGACAGTCGAGAACTTTTAGCCTTCATTTCTTATTTGTGCCATTTCAAGGTCAGCCAGAGGTCAGAATTGAGAGCGTTCTCAGATTATTCCCCCTGCGCATACACAGCCCTAATGCGCACACGGTCTTCCGGATTCCTAGGAATACACTGGACTTTTTCCAAGTCCCTGTAAAGATTTCACTTCCAGGTTTTAAGAGTGTCATTTGTCCCAAATGTCACCCATTTCAAGCAATTGCAATGTTAATCAACCACCTTGTAAGTAAAGGTTTTTTATACTAGGGGACTTGAACATGTCAAAGACAGCCTGGTGTTACACTGTCTTCAAGTGAAGCCACTAAGTGACAGTTTTCCAGCCAAGAAGCCCTGAAGGAGCTGTTTCCCTTCTGCTCCCAGGGGCAACTTTGGACTGAAAGGAAACAGTTTAAGGTTACTAGACCTTGTTATTAACAGGAGATGTTTTTAAGAGATCCTTGTTCTGACACTTACTGATTTCCTTTCCCAAGTAATGGTTTTAATATTGATCCATTGTGGCCATCTCTTTGTGACCATGGTAGGAACTAGATATGACCTGGGGAATCTGCACTGCCTGGCACATTTATAACGTTCTCATTTAGTCAAGTAGGTGCATGGCTGGAGTCTCTCATCACACCGGGAAAAGTGATGGAATTCAGTACCCAAGTCCAGGCTACATATCAGTCCCCCAGGGTGGTTTACAGCTATTAGCCAATGTTCACTTAAACCACTGAAATCTGAAGGGTAAAATCTCAACCTAAACACTGATTAGTGATGTGGCCCATTTATGTTCTGGCAGAAGTTCTGTATTTCATCCCTGATGATTTTTTGGTCTATAGAAAATTTAACCTAGCAGCACGCACCATTACGTACTATTTTCAGGTCTGGCCATAGCCCTCTTAAAGGTAACCCATTTAAAGGGACCTCAGGAGACACATTCTAGGTAAGTAGCTTGCTTCTAAATTATAGTAACTGAGTTACTACAACTAGATAGGAACTTGAGTTCCTATTACCACTCTAATGAGACATCTGTGATAAGCCACCAATTTCGAAATGTAACACTTAGCCCATCTTGTGACTCCAACGTAAATATACCGTGTTGCTTCCCACTGTCCTCATGTCCATAGCTATCTTAGAGTTGCCTATTAAAGTTTCAGAAAAAAACCCACTTGTTGAAGTGTGAAACATTCCTCCAATTTCTCTATTTTTATATATCATTTTCATACAATGTTCTATTCTGTAGCATATGAGAAAAGGTCCTAAAAGCCCATTTTTCAAGTAACTAATTGCAAACTGTCCCATGTGGCGTAGTCCAACTGCTCATTGATTTGCAATGCTTCTGACATCATGAATTAAGTGTGTTGTAGCTTATTTTGTGAGGTTGCAGTCACTACAATGGTACCAGAATAGGACTTGTCCTTTCAAGTTTTTAATATACTAATCTTTGTGGTTGGAGAAATCCTGTACAGTTTCATGGGGTTTTTCATTACTGTTTTGGATTTTTGCACATTTTAATGTCATTTTATGACAAACTAAGTTTCAGCTAAAAACAGTATCTACACAAAGGGTGAAGAGTTTCAAGGATCATGAAGTTTAAGCCGAGATGGGTGTTAAAATCTGGTTTTGTAATCTTTGTATCTTTCAATGAAATGTACTTGCTGTTACTTCCTTTAGAGAAAGACATGGTTAGATTTTTTAAACCATCCCAATAATTTCCTGATCCTCGCAGGTTTATAGAAGCCACCAGAAGTGTATTATTCCAGAATGCTATGCTTATTTCCCCCTCCACATGCCAAAAAATGTTCTCTGAACCACTTCAGAGTGATCACACCTTTTTAAAAGCAAAGTGTGAATAAGGTTCTAGAACTGAGAAAAATCAAGATTCCTAGAACCTCCTAACTTTGGTAGCTTCCAAGAAATTGGGAAGGGACAGGAATCCATTGGCAAGGATTCTAGGATTCTATATCTATCTTAGGGGGACATGACCTGGTATTTAGGTAGGGCATTTTTAAGAGACCATTAGGTCAAGTCAAGGGCACTGAATTCTAGAATTGACTTCTACATCTCAATGCACTGCCTTAGAAGATGACTGGTGGGCAGAGGCCCCAGTACCTGGATGCTACAGTCTGAAGTGGACTGGCTTACCAAGATTCTAGGTAAGCAAGCACGCACATAATGTGGATTGGGTAAGGGGCATGTGAGCTAAGCCCATTATTCTTTGGGAACTTCAGGGCATGTCCCATAGATAGTGACAGAACCATAGTCAACATCAGGATTCACAGGGCCAGCAGGTAGCTAGATGAAGCCTCTGCTCATCCTCTGGGAATCATGGGAGACCTTCAATACTATGGTTTAAGATTAGATTTCCTCTCCGGAGTGTTTCCCAGAAAGTTGTACTTGCCAAATTATGGTAAAATGAAAAGTTATACTACATTCTTTTAAAGTAAAATTTATATGCAAGTACCTCAAAAAACTAGCTTCCTGCTAGGAGCTTTTTGTTGATTGCATTGGCAAAATGTCAAGTCTGTTGAAGACTGAAGAAATCAATCTTTAGGAACCAACATACATCCAGCAGCTGGACAGATTCCAGTCTTATGATCCAGCACTGGATTGGAGTGGTAGCCCAGCCTAGCCAGGGGAATATTCAAATACTGGAAAGGATTGAGCGCTCTGGAACTGTTTAATGCTTCCGCTTGCAGATACTTTGGATGCAGTCACACATCATCTCTTCCTCTTGTCTTATCCTGTTCAACTAGCAACAGGAAGTTTTATTTTAGTAAAGCCATCAAGCCTTGAAGGAGACTCTGGACAATAGTCTGCCAGCTACATTAATTGTAATACATCAAGCTGACTTGAATAAGATTGGTAAAGATTTGTGTATTTGTAGGTGATTGGCATGTACACAGCAAATTGAAGGGGGAGGCCCACCCCAGCTGTGGTTGTGATAAGTGGGCTTGTAGCATAGGAGACATACAAAAGGAAAGAAGGAAGCCTTCCCAGAAGAGCTCCAGCCTTTACTATTACTTTCCGATATTTGTCTTCAGGCTTCCAGCACAGATTTCTGCCTTCCAATACATTCTGGCTTTCCAACAGACTCGCATTCAAATTGCCAGACAAAGAATTTCAAGTGTTTCCCCTTAAAGAGATTCTCCTCTCCTTTAGCCAAGAGAGAGGTTCAAGTTGCCAGAATTCAAGCAAGCCCTTAGTGGATTGGCTGAAACACAGAAAATGTTTTAGTACTCAGTCTCATATCTGAAGTAAGTGAGGGGTCCTGCTAGTCAGGCTGGAGATTTTTGGAGGAATCCAATGAGGTTGGAGTCATGGAACTACTAAAATTCTGGTGAGCTTGCCAAGAGATCTCCCCAACCTCAGAGGCAGAAGCAGCTCTACTCTACCCTCACCCCTGAGGTGTTGGCCTCTCTTCCCTCCCCTGAGGGAATGAACCCTGTTTCCTGATACAGTTACCAGCACTCCTCAGGACCCTCCCCCACCACCAACTTTTGCCTTCTGAGATTTGAGCCTTATTATAAAGCTCTTAAAGATATGCAGCGAGCTCATGAAGGGGCTCACTACAGTTTCAAAACACCCTAAGAATTTAATGTTTCTCTTAAGCAGAGGCCTAAGGAAGTAGTATAGCAATTGCTTTTAAGCATGTAGAATGGTGGAAGAAACAAACAGATCAGGTTGAGTTTGACATGGACTCGTTAAACAGATTCTAGAGTTTTACGTCACAACCTGAGTTCAGAAAGGAGCCAATAGTTTATTTGGGTACAGATCCAAAAATAGCCTACTATGTAAGATGGGAATGCCTCAGATTTCTTATTCTACTATTGAGAATATTTAAAGGGTTATGGAAATGGGAACGGTGGAATGAATTTGCCACACTGTTGGAGCTCACTAAAAAGCAGCTCTGAGAAGGATTTAAAACTAACTAATTGGCTTTCTATATCTGTCCTAGGTCTTTGCCCCTTGGTCTGGTGACAGCAGCAAATCCATAGTAAGTGAACCTCTATGAATCACTGGATGAGGCCTGTAGTGGCCTTTGAGGCCAGAGATACCTCAAAGGGCAAGATAAGACTACAACTGTGGACACTTGGCTCAAACATCAATTAAGTAGCTAGGGACTGCAGCTTCAGGAATTACTATTGTCTCACTTCTACCAAGTTATAAGACAGTTCTATTGAGTTGACTTGATTCATTACTTAAAAACGTGTTTGAAGTGCCTTCCAAGGTCCTGCTCACTGCGTGAGCTTTCCTCAGTTTCCCCACTCTTTGTTGTTTGGACCTAATCAAAATGGGTGGTCCAGAGAAGTCTTTGTCTTAGCCCTCAGTCTCGAGCTCCACTAGAGGGCTTTGACCCTCCTGGAGCCCTCAACTCATACCTCTTGTCTCATTTTATTTAAACTTTCACCATACACTCATTTGGGACATTGGGGATCTAGGTCAGGACCCAATACTAGGCAAAAACTTAGTCCTCCACACAGGGAGAATCCAAAAAATGTGCCCCTCAATCAGGCAAGATTTCAGAAGGGAATACCAGCATCCCTCAGGAGCCCTGTCATTGCTGTTCTCTGTAAGCCTGACCTAGTCAGGATCAGTCACCACATTTGGAATCTAGAGTGAAAGATTTAATTGGCTCCCAGAGTGGCAGAGATCAAGTGGCCTCATTAACAAAGACAAGGTTGTATGATACAGTGATAGACATCAGAACCAAGTGATTGGAATGGTCTGACATGCATGCAGATGCATGGTGTTGGCCAGCTAGTCATGTGTTCCCAAAAGCGAGATAGGAAGCCTAGTATTTACTGGACATATGCAAGAAGCTTTTAGGGCAATTGAGAAAAAAATCTACTTGAACTTGTAGCAACAGAATCATAGCCCTTCAAGCAATTAACAGACTTGAGAGTCAACTTACAAATCCAAAGTTTCTTGAATGAAGAGGAGGCTGGGCCCAGCACACTATAATTATATGGTCAATGTTTTTCACCCAACCTCTCAAGGGATCAAGGACTTCCTACCAGAGTAACTATAGATTGAGAAGTAGAATGTGTCCAATAGTCTCAAATGACTAGTTCCAATTCTAGGACATTTAATCATCATAGCCCTCCAAGTAAGAGTTGGGTTCTGTGGAGGTCAGATGATCAATGAAATCAAAGTTCTACAATGGATCCAGTATCTCCCCCGAATCCATCCTGTGACCATTTCTCCAGTTACAGAATGCATAAGTGGAATTAGTTACTGGTTCTCTAGATTGTGATGTCCAATACGGTGGGAAAGGCCTAATGGAAGCCATTATATCTGCCTCTATCTGGGGAAATTGCAAGTCAAAAATATTGCATCTGGAGTGATTGTAGCAATTTGTGCCACCACACAAGACTCAAAAAAAGCAGAGGTAGCAAGTCTCACTACATTCTCGTACACATTTGAGTGTGCAGAGGAATCAGTCCTGTAGAATGACAGTGGACTATTTCAAGCTTATCAAGTGGCAACTCCAGTGATGGCTGCAGATGTGGCCAGATGTGTTACTCTGTTCAAGCAAGGAAACCCCATCTCCTGGTACTTGGTATGCAGCTATTTAAGCAAATGCCTTTTTCATTCATACCTAAGCCTTTAAAGACCCACCCAGAAGCAATTTGCTTTCAGCAGGCAAGGCCAGTGATACACATTTACTGTTCCACCTCAGGGGCATATTAATGCCCTGTGTCACAACTTCACTCACAGGGTTTTAGTCCACGTGGGAAAGAGATTAAAGCCCTGTGCAGTGATATCCCTTTCAGGGTGAAGGATAAGTTGCTGCACCCAACTCCTCACAACAACCAAAATGTCAAGTGGGCTTAGAGTTTGGAAATCAACACGCTTCTCATTCAAGTGGTGTTCTGGTCCATTTAGCAAGTACCTCAGGAAGTTGCTGGTGTAGAGTGGGGTCCAGAATAAGGGCTCTGTGGCATGTTCATGCTATTCTGCCTGAGACCATATGATCCTGCAGAACCAATGGTTTTTGAAGCAGCCTTGACATACGGACACTGGAGACACTGGCAGAAATTGATAGACAAATTGCATCAAAAGCCCTTAGGATTTTGAAACCACTTGAAGACAAACATTCTTCCTTTAAGGAAACAGCTGCTGGCATGCTATTGGACCTTAGTGGAAACAATGGTTGACCATGGGACATCAGGTTATCATATGACCCGAGTGTACTTGTAATTCTCAAGACTCAGCCAAACTTTTGGATGTGTGTCCAGTACCTTGGACAGCACCAAACAGCCTCAAAAAGCATTGAGGTAGTTGATCCCTCCCACCCTTCATAAAAATTCCTGAGCTTCAAGTCAGGCATAAAAGTTATACCTTAGTAGCTATAAAAGCCAGTGCTGAAAAGTGTTGCTCCTTTGCTTACAATTACAGTAAACTTGTATCAGGAGCTGTGGGGGTGAGTTGTGAGTCATCTTGAACATACATGTCAAATGCACTCCCTTCACTGAAGGCACCCTGAGGGGAGAGGTCCAGATTACTGAAATTATCTGCCTCAAGAATGGCATGCAAGTTCAACAAAGTTGATCTATATAATAGAGAATGACGACTCAAGATCAGATATATGGATCTCCTGAATATCAATACCAAATGCCCAGCACGCACAGGGGGGCTCAATCTCTTCTGGTGAACTCATTTCCTGCACATCATGGTAATGGTCACAAGTCATGAATTCCTATCAGTCATTGAAACATTTATGGCAGGTTTTGATAATCAACATCTTCGAGGGCCAATAATGCTTTCCAGTGCTGGACTAAAGGTGATACATGGCTGGAAAGCATATTGTTGCTTTGCCAGCACTGAAGCTGTAGGATACCACCGTTCAATATACAGTATCATCTGGGGCTCCTGTTGGTGTGCTCAGTGTTTAAATATTTAAATAGAACCCAGAACTGAACTAGAAAGGCAGAACTTGTTTTCACTTTGACATTTTGGCTAAGGTAGATAGAAAGTTACTGTTTGGGGCAAACATTGGGAGTAGAGATGTGTTTGTGTTAAATATTACAATTTTTCCTGATTGCTTTCTCAGTTTCTAAATATAGAAGAGTTTGTTTTTTTTGGAGGGTACTACTAGGAATTGAACTCAACCTTGTACTTGCCAGGCAGGTACTTATACCACTGAGCTCTATATCCCTGGCTAAGCTTATTGGTTTTTGTGGATTTTGTATCCAACAAGGTATCCTAAAGGTCACTTTAACCATCAAAAGACCACTCTAACCCTCTATCATTGGCATGGATCTGATGAGGAGTAGCCAGTTTCTCCAGCTGTTCTAAAGACAACATACTTGATGCTTAAGGAAACCCTGGGAACCTCCAGTGAGAATTTTAATGTCGCAATCATCTGATGCATTCAGAACAGATCCAAGGAAAAGCACATGAATTACATCTTGGCTCTCCCCACTATCCAAGAAAGAACTACAAAATTTAGAGTTCTGGGTGGATACAGGATACACCGCCCTCTAAAACGTCTATTGAATTATGCCAAAGACTTAGGTTTTAACTACATCCAAGGGAAGCTAATGTTATAGGACATTGAAGCTATTTTACCACTTTGTCCATATAAAACAAGTTTAATAACTGGTGCAATCTTTGGTATAAAAGACAGTGAGTATTATATAGCTAGTTTGACATTAGCAAACTTGAGGGACCAAGGAGCTCAAAGTAGCATGCTTTGACAGTCATTAACCACTTTAGTGTCATTAAATGACAATGCATTTATCATTTATTAGGTCTCAGCTTCAAAGGGCCTCTACTTCTAGAGCAAAGCACACAGCATTCCTGGCTACCACAACCTATGACCCAATGATTGCAGAAAGTTTTCTTTAAAGACCCTCCCAACCTAGAGCCCAGACCTAATTTACATTAGAACCTCTTATTTGGCAAATTTCAGTTTCTTATGTAATTAACACTCCCCAGGGAACACCAGCCAGCTGGAAAGGATAAGGCAGGCATTTCGCAGCAGTGACAGTCTAAAGTACCTGCTAAGAAAAATGTTAATGAGGGTATACACCAACTAGATAAAACACATGATAATCACCACGGTTCCCCGGACCCCAGGAGCAACTCCTGTGCATAAAAAGATATCCAGAGTCCCACTCAGCACATTCCTGTGTGGCACTGCCCAGCTTCTCACTTGAAGGTGTAATTATCTGTATTTTTGTCTATAGAATGTTTCCATGCTTGCTTTCCTTAAGATGGGTTTCTAGAAGTACAATAGTACAGAAGATGTAGAGATTGCATGTGATCTGCAGACATTTGACACATTCCTGTCTTTGAGCATGAAGTTTTACTCTGCCCTCATTAGTGCTCATGTGTGATTAGTAGCAAAACAAAGCACTAGGCAAGATCTGACCTACTCCCATCTTATGAAGAGCTAACGGACAGGACACTGGGACGGGTCCACACAAGCCCTGGTATTTGAGTCAGTATTTTTACACTAGTACTAGCAACTAGCCAGTGGCTCCCCAGTAATACTTGGCAAAATTGATGAAGCCTCTCAGGACTTGAAGAGGATAAAGGGATGCATTTATTCCTTGCCTCCAGTTCCCATTCAGGTTTATTCCCAGATGCTAACTCCCTCAATCTATCCCCTTTCCACTTTGTTGTGACATTTCATCCAAACTGAGATGCCCGGTTCTTACACTGCCTTGCTCTCTTCCTACCTTAAACCACCATGTACAGCTGGTGCACAAGGCAGTTGAACAGATGCTTTCAGATTTTCATGACTATCATCCAAACCAAATCCTGGCCTTCCAGGATTTGGTTGAAGCCCTTATATTTGGGTTTTGACTTTTCATCTGTAGATTCCGATTTAGCTCTGAGAGTTCCTAGTACTCCCAGTGTTGTCTCAGGTCTATAAAAATCTGTCCTTGTCCCTGGGCTACCTGTAGGGACAGTGGGACACCAACATATGGAAGCAAGTTTTACATGAGACTCCCAAGTCCATGTGAGTCAGCCAATATCAGCCCTTTAAGTATCAGAGAAACCAGTACAACTGATACCAATGCCAGTATGAGACACTTTGACTATGAATGCCAAGAGAATCCTGTTTGGCAATGCTAAGACAAGTTCATTTGCATCATGTTTGCTTAATTCTAATAGAATTGCTGTGGTGGGTATTTAAAACTGTCAACTTGAGTGGGAACACCCTGAGGTTCTGGGCATGGAAAATCCACCTGAGGATTGTGGCTGAAACAGCATAAAAGGAGATAGGGCAACACTGGAAGTCGAAGTCCAGGGTTCCAGGGAGCTATCCTCCTTCAGCGAGAGTGCTTATTCAGCACTGGAAGGAGTAAAGAGTGAAGGGGAGCAGGGGAGCCCGAGAAGACACTGTGTGACTGAGATTTGGGGCTCTTAAGGATACTAAGAATTTTTAGGGTGTAGTCACGAACTACAGCGAGCCCCAGAAGCATGTAACCCCCCCAAAATGGTGGCATCTTTACGTTTTAAAACAATGATACTCTAACGTACTTCCTTTGACAACGTGGTTACCATCTGGGTCAGCAATATGTTGCGGATGTTCACACCATGATGGGCTGCAGTGGTGTGGATCTGCCTCCTATGCAGAAGATTTCTGATTTCACCATGGAAGATGCATGTAACAATCATCATGTGCCTCTTCTTTGGTTTTACATTTTTGTTTAAACATTTACTTTGAGAAATACACTCACTTGCCAAGGTCCTTGCTTTCTTCTAACATGTGTATATGTCTAAAGGTTTTTAGCTTACACATTTCATCTTTAAAATTCTTCAGGAGGTATTTACCTCCCAAGGCTGGAAAGCAAAGGAGCTGCCCAGGATCCCACTATGGGGCTGTGTGCTAATAAAAACAGTATTAATTTACATAAAATAGATGCATATGTACATATACTATTAAAGAGCTGCATACCAGTTTTCAAGTTTTATCATAAAAATATAATACCACAGTAGTCTCCCTGCATTGAACAAGTTCTCATTTGTATTTTGGAGAGAAAAATAAAGCCTATAAGTATTAAAAATCTTGTGATTTTTCTTGAGAAAAATCTTTTCATTCCTAGAGAGCTCAGGTCCTCACTGTCAGCAAAGTTTCTGGTCTTCAATCTTGTATGTCATTTTCTGTCTCCAGTGCAAATCCTTAAGCCTTTTGGTGCAGATCTAGTCTTCAGCAGCAGCCCTGGGCTTTCCAGTGCACACCCCCACCATGTGAGGATTCCTTTGTATCCTGATACAAACTTGCACAAGACATTGTCCTGGGCTCCCCGTGTTCAGCTAAACTCATGGTAGCCAGTGCTGTGGACTCCAGGCTCTCAACTGGATTGTTTAAAACTTACACTTTTCTACTTTTGACAACAGGTGGGTATTGTGAAATAATCTCATAAATTTGTCTTCTGCATTGAATGTATCTCACTGCAAACAACCACAATAGCTCACTTCTGCTTGAGACTCAAGTGACCATCTACCTCTATGACACATGGTTGATGCTCAGCTGACCTCTGGATAGGGAAGACAAGCACGGTTCAGTCCACTCCAGATGCCCACCAGTGATACCCTGCCTCCAGGCTGCCTGGGACATGGTGTCGTCCTATTTGTGGGAAGCGTGTATCATTTTCCTTTTGCCAATCCACACCCACTTCACTCTCCTGCCCAGGCTTAAACATCCAAAAATAGTAGCCAAATACATCTTACAGCAGGAAGCATCCTTTAATATGTATGGTACTTTTAAGTGAACTTTGGCCAAGGAAGTTAGCAACACCGAAATCTTGCCTGAAGCACCCTCTCATAGGATTTCAACGCTACACTACTCCAAAGTCCATCAGCACCATTACACACACAACACCCAAGTTAAAGGCTGGAGATAAACCCAAACAAAATCTGTAAGCAGATCATTGAGAAGTCAATCGAAGCCTGACTCAATATCCTGTTCTCTACTGCTGAGGCTGCTGCAAGCCCCTGTGCTGCTTGTGGACCCTGGGATCAATACCCAGGCAACCTCAACATGACATTAGCCTGGAGATCCAACAGGGGCAGGAGGAGTTGGAAGCAATGGTACGTATGTAGCAGGACAGCACCTTCATGCAGCACACAAGAACATGCTGGTGGCCATTTGTTGGGCGCAGGCGCTCAACATACCATACCCCACCCGGGACAAAGGACCACGTCAGCTTCCGCAATACACCATGTCCCATCCCAACCCTGCCTCCTTGTGGCAGCTTGTGATTGGTCACGGCCAAATATATAAGCCGGAGCCCGCGATAATAAAGCAGCAGTTCCTGTTATCAATAAGAGCGTCCTCTGTCTCATTGGGGGGCTGCGCCAGTCAACTGGTGGCCCGTATGGGGAACCTCTCTCCGATGGAACAGAGACGTTAACAGGTAAAACTGCCAAAACGCTGGTAGCGGGGGCTACAGTGCCAGATAGCGGGGGCTATCGGGCAACCTTGGGTTGACGCATCACAAGGGATTGAGGAACTCGTAAAGAGTTCCGGGAGCCGTAAAAAGGCAGGCTACGGGGGCGCTGTGAAAGGGGTGCGGGGATTAAGCTGTCCCCTAAAGAGAAACCTATCTTAAGATAGGTAACACTGCCAGTCAGCCACTGTTAATTGCTTTGAGCGACTTACCGAGAGAAAAGGGACTGAAAATAAAATGAAAGCAAATCCAAAATTTTCTAGACCAGGTTGATAAGGTAGCACCTTGGTTTGGTCCCACGGGTTCCGTCACAATCCCTAGTTGGGACAAACTAGGGAGAGACCTAGATTTTGCAGAAAATGGCCTCCTAGAACCAGGAGTTAGACCTCTTTGGGCGATAGTGAGGAATTGCCTCGCAGATGCTACATGTCGTGACCATATAAGGGCAGGCGCCACGACCACCAGACAGAATCTTCTCGCGAGCAATCTCGTGAGCCCAGTGTCACAGGTGAGGCGGCTGTCCCTGACCCAGAGAGTGAGGACTCGTCAGATAGTGAAGAGGAGGAAGAGGCACACAAAATGGTGGACGCAGCGGCCGCCGGAAAGGAGGAAGTTAGACACCCAAAGTCAGGCGGGCCTTACTCGGAAGCTATAAATGGTTTACAATGTATGATATCTCAAAGCACATGGATTAATGAAGGGGAGTATGGCCTCCCAGGGCTGCCCCGCATAAGGCCTATGGCCCCACAATGGGAACCTGACAAGATACCTCAACCACCTGAATACCACGCTCACCCAGGACCCTCTTTCCCGCAGTGTAACTGCCAGGTACGAGTACAGTCATCTCCTAGAACATTCCAGAAGGACCTCTGGCGACAGGTTAAGAAGGAGGATCCTGGAGGACTGGGTCGCATCCTCCAGGCCTTCCCGGTCCATCAGGATGCCCAAGGAAATAGGGGCCAGCAAAGTTTAGATGTGAAGACAATAAAACATCTTAAGGAAGCTAGCACTATGTATGGAGTCAATGGAGCCTATACCCTGTCCTTAGTGGAGGCTATAGGAGGAAATGCTATGACACCCTCTGACTGGACCAGTCTCTGTAAGGCCATACTCAGTCCAGGTCAATATTTAGATTGGAAAGCCTGGAATGTCAAGCTTGCCACAGAACAGGCCCAGGCCAATGCCCAAGACAATCACGCTGCCTGGAATACAGATATGTTATTGGGGCAAGGACAGTATGTTAACAATCAGTTGATATTTCCACTGGAGGTGTATACACAAATAAATAGAATAGCCATACAAGTGTGGAAACGTGTCTCGGCTAGGGGGGAAATCTCAGGCCACTTGACTAAGATCCTACAAGGCCCGAGTGAGCCTTTTGTAGATTTTGTGGCCCGTATGATGGAGGCAGCAGGGAGAGTTTTTGGAGACGCAGAGACAGCCATGCCGCTCATTAAGCAGCTCATTTTTGAACAATGCACCAAAGAATGTCGCTCTGCTATTAGCTCATACAAAAATAGACCCCTTGAGGCATGGATGAAACTCTGTAGGGAGATCGGGGGACCATTAACCAACTCAGGACTGGCGGCCATGTTGATGAAGCTAACCAGAGATAATCAGGGAGGCAGAGTGGTGCCACAAAATGGTGCCCGCCTGAAGGAGTGCTGTTTCAAATGTGGTAGGCAGGGAAACATAAAAAGACTGCCCAACCTGGGGACCCGGAAGAGAAAACCCTCCTCCCCCTGAGAACCAAAAGTGCCCTAGATGTAAAAAGGGGAACCACTCCGCTGCGGAGTGCCTCTCAGCTTTTGATATAAATGGAATGCCACTTACGGGCTGCAACCCAGAGAAGCCAAAAAACAGGAATGGGGGGCCCCCCAGAGGGGTGGGCCCCCACTTCTACCCAGCCAGAGAGTATATGGCAGACCCAATGCTACCAATAACACCAACATGGGCAAGTCAGAACCAAGGAGAGCCTCTCCGGGTTCAGGAGGACTTGACCTCCGTGCCACCGCTGGACTCGTTTTAACACCTAAAATGGGGATACAAGCCATAGAGACAGATATGTCCAGACCCTTACCAAAAGACACAGTAGGGCTGATTATTGGCCGATCATCCCTCTCTATGAAAGGTATACAGGTCTTGCCAGGTGTTGTGGACTCCAACTACACTGGGAAAATAAAGGTTATGATGTAAGCTCCTAAAGGCCCAGTAGCCCTAGGGGCGGGAGACTGCATTGCTCAAATGCTAGTTTTGCCCAGTCATCACAGGGACTACCCATCATTACCCAACCCTAGAGGAGACAAGGGCTTTGGATCATCAGACCCAGCCTTTGCTGGCCTTATACTCAAATTGGATGAGCACCCTATGCTAACATTGTCACTCAATGGGCGAAAGATATCCGGATTGTTAGACACAGGAGCAGATCGCTCTATCATAGCTAAGAAGGACTGGCCATTAACCTGGCCCACCCAGACAGCGCAGCAAACATTACAAGGCCTAGGAGCAATTCATGCACCAAAAATTAGCACTCAAATACTTAAATGGGAAGACAATGAGGGACACTCGGGAGAATTTGTACCCTATGTTCTTCAACTCCCAGTTACACTGTGGGGGAGAGAAGTGCTCACTGTCTTAGACCTGACTCTATGTAATGAGTATTCTCACACAGCTAGAAAAATTCTTAAAAATCAAGGGTATGAGCCAGGCAAAGGGTTGGGAAAGGACTTACAAGGAAGGCCTTTCCCCATCCAGCCACAGCCACACGCTCATAGACAAGGCTTGGGTTTTTAATGGGGGTCACTGACTCAGCTTCTGCCCCTCTTAAACTGAGGTGGGTCTCAAATGATCCCATTTGGATAAATCAGTGGCCCCTGCCGAGTGATAAGGCAGAAGCAGCATCCAAACTCATCCAAGAACAATTAAAATTAGGCCACATTCAACCCTCAATGTCATCTTGGAACACTCCCATTTTTGTAATAAAGAAAAGGTCAGGCCAATGGCGACTCCTACACCACTTGAGAGCCATAAATGCTCAGATACAGATAATGGGCCCAGTGCAATGGGGCCTGCCATTGTTGACGGCCCTACCACGGGACTGGCCTATTATTGTGATTGATATCAAAGATTGTTTCTTCTCTATCCCATTACATCCCTGAGGACACCCACAGGTTTGCGTTCACCTTACCCACGGTGAACCAAGAGGGTATAGATATGTGATATGAATGGACAGTTTTACCTCAAGGAATGAAAAATAGCCCCACCATGTGCCAGTTATTTGTGGACAAGGCTTTGGACCCTGTTAAGAAAACATCCACATGTCAAATGTGTTCATTATATGGACGACATCTTATTTACTCATAAATCACAGACTGAATTAGATGCAGCATTTATCACTATGACACAAGCCCTGAGACAGTTTGGGTTGGTCATGGCCCCAGAAAAGATTCAAAAGGGCACGATCCAGACCTTTTTGGGTGCGGTCATCCGCCCAGACCACATTACCCCTCAAAAAATACATCTCAGAACTGACCAAATAAAAACGCTCAATGATTTGCAGAAATTCATAGGAGATATCAATTGGCTCAGATCCTATTTAAACATATCACCCACAACCCTTTAACCTACTCTCAGACTCACATTATGTCGTCAATGCCCTGCAAGTGTTAGAGATCTAGGGCCCTATCAGGGAATCCTCCAGAGCCCACTCTTTTCCTGGAGCTCCGCACGCTCATTCTGAACAGGACCGCGCAGTTTTTTGCTGCCCACATCCGTGCGCACACCTCTCTCCTGGGACCATTAGCTCTCGGAAATGCCACGGTTGATGCGGCTACTCGCCCCCTCAACATCTTCCTGTCGGCCTTAGAACAGGCTTCTGAGTTCCATACACAGTTTCATGTAAATGCTCGCACTCTGCAGAATAGGTTTCAGCTCACTCGGGAGCAGGCTAGACAGATAGTGCGAGACTGTCCCGCATGTGTCAGGAGTCATGTGGCGCCCTCTTGCGGTGTTTGCCCACGCGGTCTCCTCCCAGGACACATCTGGCAAATGGATGTCACTCACATCCCGGAATTTGGCAACCTCAAGTATGTTCATGTTTCCATTGACACCTGCTCACAGGTGATGTTTGCCTCCTTGGAGTCAGGTGAACAGGCCCGGCATGTCATTCTACATTGCCTAGCTGCGTGGGCCGCCTGGGGGACAACCAAGACAGCTAAAAACAGACAATGGCCCTGCCTACACCAACAGGTCATTTTCAGATTTCTGCCAAAAAACACGTGTGTCTCTGTCATGGAATCCCCTACAACCCTCAGGGTCAAGGCATAGCTCAGCGTGCTCACCAGACCCTCAAGACTATTCTGTCTAAGCAAATGGAGGGTATCGCCCGTGGCCTAACCCCCAGGGCCAGACTGAATCTCGCCCTCTTCACCTACAATTTTTTAAACATCAACCCACAAGGATCTACACCAGCACAATTACATGCCAATCCTGTTACGCCCAAACATGGCTGGGTACGCTGGAAAGATCTCTTACATGGGGTATGGAAAGGCCCTAGTCCGGTGCTTAGTTGGGCGAGAGGGGCGGTCTGTGTCTTTCCACAGGAAGAAGACAGTGAACCTGTCTGGGTCCCAGAACGCCTGATATGTCCCTGCAAAACACCAGACCCCGACCCAGAGGAGACCCCAACCGAAGAACAAGGGGACCAACAGGAGCCCAATAAGTTACCCCAACCAGGTCAAGCAAGTATACCTACAATCCCCACCACCAATGACACCACTATTAACAATGCAGACTAGTAGTGGTCGCACCCCCGCGACCAAACTGCCTCCAACCCTTCTCTTTTTCTCAACCCCTCATCTCGTTTCTACAGCTAACCAAACCTTTTGGGGCATTGCTCGTGCCTGGCCCATTCCCCAGCCAGTCCATGCATTTAGCTCCCATCTCCCCCAAGACTCCATGAATATTACCACCCTCATGGTTACCGTGGAGGGCCTGGTTCCCGCCAACAGGACCCCGAGCTCTAGTTACAATGGCTCAGGGAGTAATCCCACTCTAAGACCCCGAGGATCCTTCTGTACCCCTATCTGGGCAAAGGTCCTCCAATTTACCGCCTGTGATCCCCTAGATGGATACTCCCAAGGAATAACATGGGGATTCTCCTTGGCGCCCGACTTGCCCTTACTTATGGGGCTCGTGGGGATGTCATAACTGGAAGCTCACTAAACAGGCCGGAGCAGCAGGAGATATATCAGCCCTTTTCCAATTAGGCCAGACTACAGAGACCCCAGTCCGTGTTTTTCATAGCAATGTTTCAGGGGTGAGGAGCAACGATTCCTTCACACCCTCCACCTACAAGTCTTAAAAGGTCTTCAATATCACAAAAACCCTAGTCTGCCTGCAAGCTCCCTACCTTTTTCTGTTGTTTGAAGCCACCACAAATATGATTTTTCTAAATTGCTCCACCGCAACCTGTTATGTGTCACAATGTTGGGATAACAGTACACTTTCAGCTGTCGTTATGCAGGTACCCCAGTTCGTACCGATTCCAGTTATGGCGGACCCAGACGAGTTTCCTGTGATCCAGCTCGTGCGCAATAAGAGATTTTGGAATCACGGCCGTGATAGTGACAGCTATCGTGGCGGCCTCCGCAGCAGCCGCAGCCACTGCCGTAGCCCTCACATCACAAGTCTCAATGGCTGAACAAATTAACATCGTCCATCAATCAGACAGCAGATACCTTACAAACCCAATCTTAGATTAATGCCAAATTCCTCAGTGGCATCCTAGTTAATGAAAGGGTAGATCTCTTAGAGTTATCCATAGAGGAGCTATATCAAGTCATTAGTATTGGCTGCATTCATAGAGTAGGTGATGTGTGCATCACAGCTTACCCTGCTGACAGGCTTAATAATAGCAGGATTCTGAGCAATCTCCTAAAGGGAAACTGGTCCCTAGAAGCCCAGCAACTCATCCAACAACAAAGGCTAGAGATAGCTAAGCTAAATTCCACTGTAGTTACTGCCATAAACTTGGGCTAACTCTCCAATTGGATCCATAAAGCTTTCTCTTTCATAAAGGAATGAGCAGGAATAGGGGCTCTGGCTACCATGGCTACACTTGCCGCATTCGGCAGTCTACTTCTGCTCTGTCGGATTCGCAGACAAAGGAATAGGGACAAAGTAACTATCAAACAAGCATTGCTGGCCATGGAATCCGGTCAAAGCCCGGCAGCATGGCTCGCCATGCTGTGACGCAGGTGTGGAGCAAAGCATCGCAGGGGGTGTCATCCTTGGCCAGGAGACACCCCGGTCTCCAAGTCGATGAGCATGCGGGTTGGGCTCATAAAACAATACTCCCGCTCCCTCCAAAAGAGCACCAACGAGTAGTGAGGCACTGTCATGACTGCAGCATGACACCTCATGAGGGGCACCGACCCCTGGAGACCCTGCGTCAGTTATAAAGGGGGAGATGTTGGGCGCAGGCGCTCAACATACCATACCCCACCCGGGACAAAGGACCACGTCAGCTTCTGCAATACACCATGTCCCATCCCAACCCTGCCTCCTCGTGGCAGCCTGTGATTGGTCACGGCCGAATATATAAGCCAGAGCCCGCGACAATAAAGCAGCAGTTCCTGTTATCAATAAGAGCGTCCTCTGTCTCATTGGGGAGGCTGCGCCTGTCAGCCATTGTCCAGGTGGAGGTAATCAGAAGTCAAATTCACCAAGTACTTGAGGCTATGCATGCACAGCACCAGTGTAGAATACAGCCAGATACATGGGCTGCATGAACATCACGTGTGCATCACATCTGCTCAGCTACTGTGCTCTTGCATAGCATGTGCTAAGCCTCTCCATCAGGAGGCGTAGTGTCCTCAGCCTTCTGTATAATGCTCTGTACCTCCTAACTCCAGGAGGAAGGCCAGCACCTCAGTCCCCCATGCACACCAAGAGCTTTGAAATCAAGGTTCACCTCACATCTCTCGCATTCACCAAGGAACACGTGTGGCCTTATCCAGAACCATCCAGGAGGTCTTTGACAGTTCAAAGTGACTCTGAAATACACTGGACCAGTGAGAAAAAGCACAGGCCGAGGAGCTGAGACTGAACTCATGGCACACTACATCCATGCCCATCTAATGCCTTCCTCCATCAGAAGGCCCATGTCTGGGGGAGGCCTGCAACATACCCCTTTTCCCTGAAGACCTGTCAGACTCAGTACTCCTTGGATTCTGACTCCAACTTGAACTTCCAGAAGATTCACTTGGTCCCAAGCCCTATCCAGAGAGCCCAGAACTGCCACCGCCACTCCAGAATGCTCTCCCAGCTCAAGAGCCCCATTGAGATAAAATAGGTCTTTACCCAAATCAGCACTCAAGGGTCCAGAAAGGCTAGGGAGACGGAAGTACATGCCCTGGGGATCAGTGGCTGGGAAAAGTGAGGCTGCAGTGTGTTTCTAGGGTAGTTAGGGTACAATGGTACTGATGATCAGGGTTCATCTGAAAAGCCTATCAGCTATGAGATGGTGTCATCTTTCCTTCCCTTGAGTGTTGCAAAGTTCAACCTTTCAGTTAAAAAAAAAAGTCACTCTTCGGTTACAGTCATCCTTAAAACCTGAATGCCATAGTTGCTAGGTTTAACTTCCAGGGAACCCCTGAGTCCAGAAGACATAGCTGCTTGCTATGCAGTGCGGCCATTATTAGTCCCACTTCCCTGCAGGAGGTCAGAATTCACATGCCTTTCAGAAAGGGGTCACCGTAAGTCCTCTGATGAACTGCTCATAGCCATGCACATGTTACACAAGCAGCTAAAATCTTGACTTTCAAAGATGTTAAGCACTAATTATAAGGATGTGGAGCAAAGTCAGACCTACAGTTTTTCAAATATCTTGTTCTACCTATTGCCTTCTACTCTAAGGAATAGAAATGTTGAGTTTACAGGTAGGTAGACAATGAAACTTAAGTTTAAGAGATAAATCCATGTGGGGCTAAGACATGGTTTAATCACAGCCAACCAGCCAACCATGAATAACCACCCAGCAAGGCCACTAGGACTTGTCCATACTGTTCCATACAAGAAACTTTTGGAAACCACTTATTTATGCAACAATTCAACACACGTAAGTTCATGTCCTCGTGGGTAAGTTAAAATAAGTCATCTACTCTGCTCCATGAATACTCATTTTGCCGATAGCATCTGCCTGGTACATTGTTCTGAAACATCTGGTTGGGTAAGTCTCCATTTTCCCATCAGTGCTATGGGCATGCAAGAGAAAGCCTCACCACTTTCACTTAGAAAAAACATTGGGACACCTCTAGTGTCTTGGCCTACTGAATGTACAAGGCCAGTCGGCATGGTAACATTAAGCCATGTGGTCTCTGAGGTCTGACCTTGAATTTCAGCTCATTGTTTACAAGAGCCACAGGGATCGGTTACCCAGACTGCAGGTCTTGCTTTGAAGGGCACAGCAGATAGGCCTGGAAAGTAAAAAGGTCCACCTGGGTTTAGTTTTGAACTGAAGTTCTCTGAAAGAGTATCTTGAACCTACTCACATCAAGTTGCTTAATTCCTTAAATGATCTTCATGTCCATGATTACAGGCACTAGCAATGTTGGGAAACAAGTTAGAAATTCCACTCAACTGTCAGACCACAGAGAAGTTCATACAGCCCTATTAATTGGAAACTCATGCCAATATTGTGGACTCTGAGTGCCTTGAATATGCAATGTATTAACTATTGTTACTCCCTTGCCATGACATTTTTCCATAAAATGTTCTTTAAGGCTCAACTAACAAATGAAATATTCAAACTTAAGTCTCAATGACCAAATGCATCCATGGCTATCCCAGACAGCACTTCACCATACTGTTTTGTACTACCCGATACTGGGTATTCATGTAGAACATTTAACAGGGTCAGACTGCACTGTGATAGTAAGTTCTCAGCAATGGGAAAAAACCAACTGTTCCCTAGAAAACTTCAGGACTTAACACTTACAAGCAGAACTAGAATATTCTGGGAACAGATACGGTTGTAAGAATTGAACTCAAGTACTTTACTATGACTCAGCACTTGATATTTCAGCAAGGGCCATCTTGACCAGCCCCAGTCCATTAGGACTCTGATACTTGGCACACAATAGTGGCCTGTAGTGAAGGAATTCTCTGCAGAGTACTTGAGAGATTCACAATACGCAGTGACGATTACAGGGGCATAAAGTGAGAGAAGACCTACCCCAAATGAATGTCCTCCCATGACAAAAACTTTAGCTAAGGTTCTTGGCATCCTGGAGCAGTTCAGTGGTGGCTCCCCAAGCCACTGAAATACTGCCACAGAACCCAGCTCCCCAGTCAGTGGAGAGGAGAGGCACCTGAGGTTGGGGGGGGGGGTCTGGGTGGGGGCTGTGGAACTGCCCAGGCAAAGTAGGTCTGGCAACCATAACAGGAAGCAGAACATTCCCAACCTAGAGGCACCGGAAAACTTGTCCATTGTGGGCCTGGAGAAGATGAGCAGCCATACAACAAAATTGTGGAGTCAACTCGAGGTCTATTTTGGGTGAACTTGGACGAGCTTCAGTTCTTGTGAATTCAACCAAATACTTATCTAGGTACCAAGAATGTTAAACTGTGCTCCTAACCTCCTCTATTTGACTGAATTAGGCTTTCATAGGTTTAGTCTCTTCATTTATCCAATTGAAGGCACATATGGATCCAAAGGCGCTAATGTATACAGAATAAAGTATTCTACTCTTCCAACAGGACCAGATGCCCACTTTACCTAGCAGATAGCTGAATATGGGAAGGGGAATGCAGAATTGTGATAGTTGGAGGGAATAAAGCCTTTGAACCTTGTAGTCAGGTCAGGGTTTGCAAGGAAAAGGAACACAGTTCCAGTTATAAGTATTTTAAAATATTTGATCAAGGAATCAAGTGCAAAGGAGTGTGGGAGATCCGGCCACACCCTAGAGACCCAAGGAATCTGGCTGAGGACCACAATTCCATGGCAATGCCTTGCACAAGTCCAGCTGAGTATGTAGAGCCCATCGCAATGTCCCACACACTGAGTCCAGCTGGAGCCAAGACAGTGTTTCCATGCAAGTCTTTCAAGGATGCATACTGGGAAGGCTCAAAGGTCAGGCAAATCCAGATCAGTTTCCTTGACCAAATGGGAAACTTGTGGAAGCCATATGACGAGGACCAAAGCCACACACAATGCCTGCAATGAATCTGCAGATCTGTGGCCATTTCTCTGGTTCCCAAGAGCTTCATCAGGAAGAACATACACACACTAAGAACCATCATGCTGGCTCTTAAACTCATGGATCAAAAGCAATCGTGGTAGGAAATGCCAAATGAAATTCCCTGGCTCTGCTCACTCCTCATAGGCAAATGACAGATGTTATTCCACATTGGATGTTAAAAATATAGTCCCTTATCCTGCTTGATTCACACTAGAACGGCTTCTAGAAATTTAAAGTGAGTCTTGACATATGATGAATGTTGGGAATTCAGCCAAGTGGGTTTATCAGCTACTGTGCCAGAGATGCATCCCTGTTGTGCTGGGCACTTTGAGGTGATTAAGGCAGATTTACCTTCAGCCCCTCTTCTCAGGGAGGCTGCCTGCCATTCAGTCACCATCTTACCCTCCAACCTTCCTGGATCTACAATAAGCTAAAATGACTTACGTCCTTGAGTATTGAACCCTACCCCAAAATATTCACCAAGAAGCGGCCAAAGCCCTTGAGATATGTGCCTGCCAACAAGTCAAAACACTTGGGTCAGGACTGGCACATTAGATTTAGGGGTATACTGGGAAACCTATTCCAAACCCAAACAAGTTATTACATCCCATCTCTGATATATTTTGTCAGGTGTCTCTGGCTGTGTGCATGATTCTTGGTAATATTCCAATCCCTTCTGTTTTAGTCAGGGGTTGTGAAGAGAACAATTAGAATTAGGACCCAATTGATAATATGGTGGTCAGAGTTAACAAAGTGCAGGAAATACATCTACAACATTCAGCGAAAGGCCTGGATTCCACAGCAATGTCTGTGGCATTCAGTTGAAGACTTAGAGCCCATGACAATGCCTCCCACAAGTCCAACTGGAAGTCTGGAGCCCACACAAAGGATTCATGCCAGTCTTTTACAGATCCGCGCTGGGAAGTCCCAATGGTCAGCAGTGGAAACTAGAAAGTCTATGCCAACAGGGTCAAGGAGCTGTGCTGGTAGGTTGAGGGTCCTATGCTGGAGCCAATAAGTCACACTCAGTAAGAATCAGGGCTGTCCTGAAAAGCACCACAGACATCCTCAGCAACACAGAGGCCCTAAGCTCCTCCTATAAGAACAGTTGAGTACATGCCAGGAAGCCAGCATGACAAGTTTCTCCTGGAGATTAAACAGCACATGCTTCCCCCTCCAGAGCCAGGAAGCGATGCTGTATAAGGGAGCAGAGCTCCCCCAAGTGAACCATCGCCACTCTCAAAAAACCAAGCTCCTCCAATGACAATGGTTGAAGTCACACTGGGCAAGCTAGTCACGGTGAGCTCCTCTAGATGAACCACCGATGGCTCAAAACACCAACACGTAGAGAAACCCACAATGCCTGCCAATTTCCTCAGGTGGCCTATGCTCAGAACCATGCTGATTTAAACTCAGCTGCTGTTATGTTGCTTACCTCAACTAGACTCATATTGGTCTTCTGTTGATAGAAAGTTACTAGAAGCCTCAGTTGAAATCAGTTTAACAACTCATGCAGGACATTTACTGTGGAATCCAGGCCCCTTGCCGAAATTTCCTGTACTTTGTTTAACTCTGGGTGATCACCATATTGTAAATTCAATGTCTTGATTCTAATTGTTCTCTTCACAATCCCTGACTATAACAGAAGGAATTGGAATATTACCAAGAATCATGCACACAGTCAGAGGCTCCTGACAATGTAGGAGGGATGCGATGTAGTAACTTCTTTTGGTTTGGAATAGGTTTCCCAGTATACCTCTAAATCATTTTTAAACCATAATACTAAGTCACAAAAAGCTCTCACAGTTGTGCTCTAGTCTTAAGAACTCTACAGCAGGCCCAGTATTCAGCACTGTGTCCTGAGTGCCCCACACCTTAAGGTGCCAGAACTATAACTGTTCAGTTTTCCCAGAATGCTAAATAGCTTTATGCTGCAGAGCCTAAGCAATGGCTCATGCTCCATTTCCAGGTTCTACTAGCAGCATAGTTCAGACTCATGACCATGAAGTTATAGCTGCCATTTTGGTCATGAAATTTCAGATTTAGGGGGAGTTGTCAGCAATATATTGCATAGTGAAGATACAGTGTGTACAGTCCGTGGGCCCAGAGCCCCATCACCTGTAACAAATCTCAAACTCACCCTGAAGCCTGAGGTTTTCTCAGACACAGACATGAGTCTAGTTTGAGATAACCAGCTGGACACTAGAGACTTGTGCTGTGCTATGCCTTCAATTCGTGGCCTGAATGATGCAGAAAAGTCCCCCCAGAGGGCAGAGATCAACACTATTACTTCATCTAATAGGCAAGAGACCACCAGAATATTCAGACTGCCGGGCAAGGGTTAATAGCAAAGCTAAGTGGGTCAGTAACTTGGAGGAGCACTACAAAGCCAGAGCTGTAGACCGCTCCAGAGAATTCAGGTTGCTAGTGAAGCCTGGCTTTTCATGGCTGCTTCATGGGCATTGTGACCTGTGCATTATACTGGTCCTGGTTCCTTCCTCAGGCTCTTTCCCTGCTCTGCTTGCTTCCTGCCTGCCATGTTTAGACTATCAACAGGTAGATCTCGAGTCCATAGAACCAAAGAAAACCACCGCAACCTGGTCAGGGATTTTGTCTCTGCAATAAGCTGATTAATGAATGGCTGATCCACCAGGGTAGTGATGTTTTGCATGACAAACACTGTTGCCTTCAATGCTAGAGCAATTTATCTCCAAGGCCACTGTTCCCTGGCCACTTGATTTAAACCTGAGGATCCACAGCCAGCACACCCTGTAGCCCACTCATGTTTTCAAACAGTCTTATTTCTGCCAATGGCTTGGGATTATTTCCAGGCGGGCAAAAATGTTTAGGGTACCACCACTTTGAGCTAAAGCTCTTCCTCCCTCTTCAGCTCCACTCCCTCCCTTTAGGTATTTGTGGGGTTAAGTGATTAAAAATTTGACACTGATGAGAGGATCGTTTGAAGAAAATTTGAAGTTCTTTGTGGGAACTATGGGACAAGACCAAAGCCACCACCATAGTGAGTCAATTGAGTCTTCAGACATCCTCTGCAGTAATTTCCTTGATCCCGAGTGCAAACTTTTAGCATAATGAAGCATCGGACATAGCAGATACTTTGAAAACCTTTTTATTCCTTGCTTCTTATGGCCACATTCATAGGAGCTATGTTCTAGGTTACTTCCTCATTGCTGGGACAAGGTAGTGGACTCCTACCAGTTAGAGGAATGGTTTGTCTTAGTTTGTACAGGTTTCTGTCCATAGTTGGCCTCCTCCAATGAGCTGAAATGGCAGAGGATACACAGTCCATGGCCAGGACGCAGGAAGAAAATTCATGAGCCTTTTTAAAAAAAGATTTCATTCTGGCTACAAGCTTTATGGTTGGTATAACACACCCAGGGTGAGTCTTCAGTCTTTAGGGAGTCTCTTCAGCTAACTACGCTAATGCAGTGAACTCATCTCCTTTATCACACACATGATCCAATTATACCCCCTGGATTCACTCATTTCCCAAAGCCAAACCTGGGAGCACATGAAGCTTTGGGACATTTTAGACAAACCACAAAAGCCACCTATACACAAGAATGGCATTTTAATGGAATCTAGACTAAGGATCCTTTATTACCTAGATGATAAACAGCTCATTTGAGCATGAGTTAAATAACCTCATATTCAAGCATGCAGTTAAAATTATGACAGATTCAAACCAATCTGTTTGGCTCAGTGACAGTCACTCAATAGTCTCAAATTATCTCTGAACTAACAGCAGCCTAACACTGCTCAGGCCCAAAAGTCTCATTGTGGACAACCTTGTCACACCTGAGAAGGATGAAATTTTAAAGAGGTTATTGCCGTGAATCAGCTCTTGCGGTTACAATCTCAGGGACCAAAACAAGGGCACATGAAGGCATATTTTACCATCCCCTCACTCAAGGATCATTTTGACTCTAATCTTCTCCTGGGTTGTTATATTTACTGAAATAATTTCCTCACATGTCGACTTGCATACATAGATGTCGAGATTCTTTTGGGTGCTTAAAGGAATAGAATGTTAGAGAAGGTTTTTGAGGGGATGGGCATTTGACAAATATCTGCTCCCACAATCTTCAAAGGTTTGTCTTGAAGCAGAGAGCACTGTTGGCGGGGGAGCATGAGACTAAGCCCACTTAGATACTTTGAGATACAGGATCCGTGTATGCTTCAAGGGATCACTTACGCACTGATTACTTTGCTGTTACCCAGCAAAATACTCATGTTTTGTGAAATACACATTTGGTCATTTCCAACAGCATCACGAACCATGGGATTCTGCAGTAAGCTTTGTCTTATATGCCAACAAGAGGTCTGATGGCTGGTAGGTAGCTTGAGGTTGGGTCTGGTTACCGGAAAGATCAAGGCAGTATTGGAAAGTTGGGAACTTGGAACCCACCACAGTCGGGTGGGGAGGTTAAGGTAGTCAACTAATGACCAACAATGTGATTAATCATGTCTACCTATGGAAGGCCTCTTCATAAAGCCCAGAGGGAACAAGTTGAGATGTTCAGCACAGCTGAACAGATGGGGGGTCCCTAGAGAATGAAGACATGGAGCTCCATTCCTCAGACCTAGTTCTGCTCCAAGATGGCCTTCCAACTGGCTGCTCCTATTTGACCTGTACTTATATTTTATACATTTATCACAAGTGACACCTTAAAGTTTTACGAATTCTGAGTCGCTTAGCAAATCAATGAAGTGTCAGGGAATAGTGGGAACCTCAGTTTAGTTAAAGTACAGGTGACATTTTAGTATTTATGGTTGGCATCTGAAGCTTTGTAGGACTGAATCCTTTGCTGGATCTGACACTCCAGGTAGTGTTACTCAAACTGGATTCGAAGAGGCCCATGTCTACTGGAGCCTTACCTTTGAGTTGAGCAGAGGAGCCTGAAAAGAACCGTAACAGACCTGGGGCTGTTAAGGATACAAACACTATTTGGGGTTCAGTCATGATATACAGCAAGCCCAAGTGGCATCCAGGGTAGATGTCAAGAAAGGTAGCATCTTTCCCTTTTAAAAAGGGATACTCTAATGTGCATCCTCCGAAAAATTGCTTAACATCTGGGTCAGCAATGACACATTGCGGAAGTTCACACCATGAGAGGCTGCAGTGGTTGTGATTCTGCTTCCTACGCGCAAGACTCCTGATTTCACCTTGGAACATGCATGTAACCATCATCTCAACTTTTCTTTGGTTTTCCATTTTTGTTTAAACATTTATCTTAGACAAATACACTAGATAAAGTCCTTGCTTTCTCCTAATATGTGTACATATCTAAAGGCTTTTAGCTTGTACATTTCATTTTTAAAATTTTTCAAGATGTATTTACCTCCCATGGCTGGAAAGCAAAGGGGCTGCCTAGTTTCCCACTATAGGGCCATGTCCTAGTAAAAGTTACTGTAACAGTGTATGTACATAATGTATATTTTATGTAAAGAGCTGCATACCAACTTTCATGTTTTTTAATAAAAATGTAATAACATTAGCCTCGCTGCATTGAAGAACAACTTTTCATTGGATGCATCCTTGGTAGAAAACTAAAGGCTGTAAGTACTAAAGAGGATTTTGTGATTTCTGGGGAAAAAAATTTTTGTTCTTTCCTAGAGAAGAGCTCAGGTCCTCACTGTCAGCAAAGTTTCTAGTCTTCAATCTCGGATATCTGTTGTCTCCTGTGCAAATCCGTCAGCTTTTTGGTGCAGATCTAGTCTTCACCACCAGCCCTGGGCTTTCCAGTGTAGATACCCATTTTAAGGACTCCTTGATATCCTGATACAAACTTGCACAAGACATTGTCCAGGCTCCACACGTTCAGCTAAACTCATGGCGGCCAGTGCTGTGGGCTCCAGCCTCTCTCAGCTGGATCTTTGGGTCTCTTACACTTCTGTTTTACAATATCCACCCAGTGTCAAAAGTAATCTTGTAAATTTGTTTTCTGCATTGAATATATCGCATTGCACACCATTAACTACAATAGCTCACTTCTGCTTAAGACTCAAGTGACAGTCTACCTTCATGACACATGGTTGACCCTCAGCTGACTTCTAGGGTAGGGAAGACCAGCATGGCTCAGTCCACTCCAGATGCCCAACAGTGATACTCTGCCTCCAGGCGGCCTGGGACATGGTGCCGCCATATTGGTGGGAAGCGCATGTCATTCTCCTTTTGCCAATCCCCACCCACTGCACTCTCCTGCCCAGGTTTAAACATCCTAGGAACAGTAACCTAATACACCTTACAGCAGGAAGCATGCTTTAATATGTGCAGTAGTTTTGAGTGAAATTTAGCCAAGGAAGTTAGAAACACCAGATGTTCCCTAAAGCAACATCTCATGGGATTTCAGTGCTGCATTACTCCAAAGTCCATCCGAACCATCGCACATACAACACCCAAGTCAAAAGCTGAAAATAAACATACACAAAATCTGTAAGCAGATCATTGAGAAGTCAGGCGAGGCCTTGCACAAGATCCTGGAACAAGGGGTTCTGGGCTGCCGAGGCTGCTGCAAGTTCCTGTGCTGCTTGTGAACCCTGGGATCAATATCCAGGCAACCTCAACATGACATTAGCCTGAAGATCCAACAGGGGCAGGAGGAGTTGGAAGCAATGGTACATATGTAGCAGGATAGCACCTTCATGCAACACACAAGGACATGCTGGTGGCCATTGTCCAGGTGGAGCTAACCAGTCAAATTCACCAAGGACTTGAGGCTATGCATGCAAAGCACCAGCGTAGAAAGCACCAGCCAGACACCTGGGCTGCATGAACATCATGTGTGCATCAACATCGGCTCAGCTACTCTGCTCTTGCATAGGATGTGCCAAGCCTCTCACCGGGAGGCATAGTGTCCTCAGCTTGCAGTAAAAAGGCTCTGTGCCTCTTACTCCAGGAGGAATGCCAGCGCCTCAGTGCCACATGCACAACAAATTTAAGGTGAAGGTTCACCTCACATCTCTCCCATTCACTAAGAAACATGTGTGAACTTATCCAGAACCAGCCAGGAGGTCTTTGACAGTTCAAAGCAATTCTGACATACACTGGACCTGTAAGAATAAGCACAGGCCGAAGAGCAGAGACTGAGCTCGTGGCAATGGCAGAGTTGGTGCCTGGAGCACACTCCATGCCCATCTAATGCCTTCTGTGCATCAGAAGGTCCACATCTGGGGAGGCCTGCAACATACCCCTTTACTGGAAGCCCTGTCACACTCAGTATTCCTGGAAGAGAGAATGAAGTCAGAATCCAAGAAGATTCACTTGGTCCCAAGCCCTACCCAGAGAGCCCATAACTGCCCCTGCAACCCCAGAATGCTCTCCTAGCTCAACAGCCCCATTGTGACAGGATAGGTCTTACCCCAGCAGAGCACGCAAGGGACCAGCAAGGCTAGGGAGACAGAAGCACACGCCCCGGTGACCAGTGGCTTGGAAAACCGAGGCTGCAGTGTGCTTTTAAGGTAGTCAGAGTACAGTGGTGCTGAAGCTGATCAGGGTTCATCTGAAAAGCCCATCAGCAATGAGGCAGTTTCATGTTTCCTTACCTTAAGCATTACAAAAGTTCAAACTTACAGTTAAAAAAAAGGTCACTCTTTGGCTACAGTCATCCTTAAAACCTGCACATGTTCACAGTTCCTAGGTTTATCTTCCAGGGAACCCCATGAGTCCAGAAGACATACCTGCTTGCTATCCTGTGTGGCCATTAGTACCACTTGTTTGCAGGAAATCAGAATTGACATGGCTTTCAGAAAGGCGTCACCCCCTAAGTCCCCTGATGAACTGCTCATAGCCATGCACATATTATACAAGCAGCTAAAATCTTGACTTTCAAAGATGTTAATTATAAAGGACGTAGAGCAAAGCCAGAGCTACAGTTTTTCAAACATCTTGTTCTACCTATTGCCTTCTACTCTAAGGAATAGAAATGTTGAGTCACGGGTAGGAAGACAATGAAACTTAAGCCTCATATGAATCTATCTATGAAACTAAGTCATGGCTTAATCACAGCCAACAAACCAGCCATGAATAACTACCCAGCAAGGTCACTAGGTCTCACCCATACTGTTCCATACAACCAACATTTGGAAACCACCTATTTATGCAATAATTCAACACACATTAATTTCATGTCCTTGTAGGGTAAGATAAAATAAGTTATCTACTCTGCTCCATGAATACTCATTTTGCCGATAGCATCTGCCTGGTACATTGTTCTAAAACATCTGGTTGGGGTAAGTCTTTTTCCCACAAGTGCTATGGGCATGCATAAGAAAGCCTCACCACTTTCACTTAGAAAAAACACTGGGACAGCTCTAGTGTCTTGGCCTACTGAATGTACAAGGCCAGTCGGCATGGTAACAGTAAGCCATGTGGTCTCCGAGGCCTGACCTTGAATTTCAGCTCGTTGTTTACAAGAGCCACAGGGATCGGTTACCCAGACTGCAGGTCTTGCTTTGAAGGGCACAGGAGATAGGCCTGGAAGGGTAAAAGGTCCACTTGGCTTTAGTTGTGAAGTTCTCTGAAAGAGTATCTTGAACCTACTCAAGTTGCTTAAATTCCTTAAATGATCATCATGTCCATGACTACTGGCACTAGCAATGTTGGGAAACAAGTTAGAAATCCCACTCAACTGTCAGACCATAGGGAAGTTCATACAGCCCTATTAATTGGAGACTCATGCCAATATTTTGTACTCTGAGTACCTGGACTATGCAATGTATTAACTATTGTTATTCCCTTGCCATGACATTTTTTCCATTAAATTTTGAGGCTCAACTCTTAACTGAATAAAACATTCTCAAACCTAAATCTTAATGACCAATTACATCCATGGCTATCCCAGACAGCTCTTCACCATACTGTTTTGTACTTGACCATACCCGATACTGGATATTCATGTAGAAGTTACATTTAACAGGGTCAGATCGCACTGTGATAGTAGCTTCTCAGCATTGGGAGAAAACCATCTGTTCCCTAGAAAAATTCAGGACTTAACACACAAGCAGAACTAGAATATTCTGTGACCAGACACAGATGTAAGAATTTAACTCAAGTATTTTACTATGACACGGCCCTTGATATTTCAGTAAGGGCCTCCATGACCGGTCCCCAGTCCATTAGGACTCTGATACTTGACATGCAATAGTGGCTTGTGGTGAAGGATTCTGTGCAGAGTAATTTGCAGAGGTCACAATACTCAGTGAGGGTTACAGTGGCATACATAAAGTGAGAGAAGTCCTACCCCACATGAATATCCTCCCATGACAAAAACATTACCTAGGGTTCCTGGGATCCTCAAGCAGCTTAGTCGTGGCTCCCAAGCCACTGAAATACTGCCACAGAATCCACTGACCGGGGAGCTGGAGAGGAGGGGCATCTGGGTGTGTGTGTGGGGGGGTGCTGGGGGCTGAAGAACTGACCAGGCGCAGATGGTCTGGCAATCATAACAGGAAGCAGTCAGCATTCCCAACCTAGAGGCACCTGACACCTTGCCCATTGTGTGCCTGGGGAAGATGAGCAGCCATAAAACAAAGGTAATATAGGTGATAGCAATTGTGGAGTTAAACTCTTGAGGACTGTTCTGGGTCAACTTGGCTGAGCTTCAGTTCTGGTCATTCAACCAAATACTAAACTAGGTATCAAAAATAATGTTAAAATGTGGTCATAAACCCCTCCATTTGATGGAATTAGGCTTTCATAAGCTTAGTCTTTTCATTTAGCCAGTGGAAGGCACCTATGGATCCAAAGGCTCTAAAGTACAGAATAAGTATTCTGCCCTTCCAACAGGACCAGACACCCACTTAGCATATATGATATGCGAAGGGGAATGCAGACTTGTGATAGTCTATTGGAGGGAATAAAGCTTTTTAACCTTGTAATCAGGGTTTGCAAGGAAAAGGGAACACAGTTACAGTTATGTTTTAAAATATTGTGAGAGTGTGGGAGATCTGGCCCAGCCTAGAGACCCAAGGAATTCAGCTGAGGGCTGGGACCCCATGGCAATGCCCTGCACAAGTCCAGATGAATAGGTAGAGCCCATGGCAATGCCTCACACCATGAGTCTAGCTGAGCCTAGAACCTATGACAGTGGCCCATGCAAATCTTTGGAAAATCTGTAGTGGGAAGGCCCAAAGTTCAGTGAAATCCACGTCAGTTTCTTTGACCAAATGGGAAACTTGTGGAAGCCACATGAAGACCAAAGCCACACACAATGCCGGCAATGAGTCTGCAGATCTGTGGCCGTTTCTCTGGTTCCCAAGAGCTTCATCAGGATGAACATGCACACACTATGAACCCTCATGCTGGGTTTTAAACTCACGGATCAAAGGCACCCATGGTAGGAAATGCCAAATGAAATCCCCTGGCTCTGCTCATTCCTCTCACAGGCAAATGACAGATGCTATTCCATATTTGATTCCACAGCAATGTCTGATGTGTTCCACTGAAGACTTATAGAGCCCATGACAATGCCTCCAGCAAGTTCAATGGGAAGTCTAGAGCCCATAAGAGGGATTCATGCCAGTCTTTTACAGATTCGTGCTGGGAAGGCCCAAAGGTCAGCAGTGGAAACCAGAAAGTCTACAACAGGAGGAGCTGTGTTAGTAAGGTTAAGGTTTCTATGCTGGAGCCCAGAAGTCACACTCATTAAGAACCAGGACTGCCCTGCAAAGCCCCACAGCCATCCTCAGCTACACAGAGGCCCTGAGCGCCTAGGACAAGAACAGTTGTGTACATCCCAGAAACCCAGCATGACAAGTTTCTCCTGAAGATTAAAGGGCACAAGTGTTCCCCCTCTAGAGCCAGGAAGCAATGCTCAATGTAAGGAACAGAGCTCCCCCAAGTAAGCCACACACACTCAAAATCCTGAGCTCCTCCAATGACAAAGGTTGAAATCATCCTGAGGAAGTTAGTATGAGGGGCTCCTCCAGGAAAACCAAGGGCTCCAACAGAAACAAAGACACAAATCCTCTTCAAGTCTAGGCTGGCGATATTCCTCAGGTGGAACATCTATGCTCAGAACCATGCTGATTTAAACTCAGCTGGTGTTAGTTGGTTCTTTCAAAGTAGAGTCATGTCTGTCTGTTGCCAGCAAACTGCTAGAAGCCTCAGTTTAAACCACCTGTTTAACAACTCATGTAGGACGACCATTGCTGTGCAATCTAGACACTTCGCTGAAATTTCCTGCACTTTCTATTTAACTCTGGGTGATCACCATGTAAATTCAATGTCTTGATTCTAATTGTTCTCTCCACAACCCCTGACTATAACAGAAGGGATGGGAATATTACCAAGAATCATGCACACAGCAAGAGACAGCTGACAAAATGTAGGAGGGATGGGATGTAATAACTTGTTTCCGAGTATACTTCTAAATCGTTTTAAAACCGTAACACCTTATAAGTCACACAAAAGGCTCTCAGTTGTGCTCTATTCTCAACAACTCTATTGCAGGCCAAGAATTCAGTACTGATTACAGTTCTCCGCACTGTGCCCTGGAGTGTCCCACACCTTAAGGTGCTAGAACTACATAGCATTCTTGGAAAACTGAACAGTAAATAGCTTTAATGCTGCAGAGACTAAGCAATGGCTCATGCTCCATTTCCAGGTTCTACTAAGTGAAGTAGTTAAAAATGATGACCATGAAATTATAGCTGCCATTTTTGTCATGGGATTTCAGAGATTTGTCAGCAATATATTGCATAGTGAAGATACAGTGTGTACAGTCCCATAGGGCCAGATCCTCATCACTAATAACAAATCTCAAACTCACACTGAACCCTGAGGTTTTCTCAGAGAGTGATGTGGAGTCTAGTTTGAGATAACCAACTGGATAGCTCTGTAACCTAGAGACTCGTGCTGTGCTTACCTTCAATTGATGGCCTAAAAGTGGTAGAAAACTCCAAGTTGGCAGAGATCAACACTACTACTTCATCTAATTGACAGGAGACCACCAGAATATTGAGATTCCCAGGCAAAGATCAATAGCAAAGCTAAGTGAGGAAGGAACTTGGAGGAGCACTAAAGTGCCAGAGCTGTAGACCGCTCCAGAGAATTCAGGTTGCTAGTGAAGCCTGGCTTTTCATGGCTGCTTCATGGGCATTGTGATCTGTGCATTATACTAGTCCTGGTTCCTTCCTCAGGCTCTTTCCCTGTTCTGCTTGCTTCCTGCCTGCCATGTTTAGACTATCAACAGATAGCTCTCTAGTCCATAGAACCAAAGAAAACCCACCGAATCCTGGTCAGGAATTTCATCTCAGCAGTAAGCTGATTAACGCAATGCGTGATCCACCTGAGTAATGCCATTTTGTGTAACAAGGACTCTTGCTTTCAATGCTAGAGTGACATATCTCCAAGGCCAGTTCTCTGGCCACTTGATTTAAACCTGAAGATCCACAGCCAGCACACACCTCGCAGCCCACTCAAGTTTTCAAACTGACTTATCTCTGGCCAATAAGCTTAGGTTATTTCCATGCGGGCAAAAATCTTCAGATTAACCACTTTCAGCCAGAGCTCTTCCTCTTCAGCTCCAATCCCCTCCCCTCTAGGTACTTGTGGGGTTTACCAAGTTCTTAGAAATTTGGCACTGACTGAAGGGGATCCTTTGAAGAAAATTTGAAGTACTTTGCGGGAACATTATGGGACCGTAAGAGGAAAGCCACCACCATTGTGACCCCAATGAGTCTTCACACCTTCTGTGGAAATTTCCTTGATCTTGAGTACAAGTTTTAGCTTAAAAAGCATCTGACATAGCAGATACATTCAAAAGCTTTTTATTCCTTGCTTCTTTTGGCCACATTTTTTGGTTACTTCCTCATTGCTGGGACAGGGTACTGGACACCCACTGGTTAGAGGAAAGGTTTGGCTTAGTTGTACAGGATTCTATGCACACTTGCCCCATTCCAAGGAGGAGACATGGCAGAGGATACAGTCCATGGCAAGGATGCAGGAAGAAAATGCATGAACCTTTTTCAAAAGGATTGAATTCTAGCTACAGGCTTGTTGGTTGGTGTAACTCACACCCTAGGTGTGTCTTCAGTCTTCAGCGAGTCTTAAGCTATCACTCAGAATTATGCTAACCCAGTGTACTGATCCTTGTTACACACATGATCCAGTTATCACACCCCCCAGACCCACTGATTTCCAAAAGCCACACCTGGGAGCACATGATGCTTCGGGGACATTTTGGACAAGCCACAAAAGTCACCTGTCCACAAGTATGACATTTTAATGGAATCTAGACCAAGGGTCCTTTATTACCTAGATGACCAACAGCTCATTTGAGCATGAGTTAAATAACCTCATAACCAAGCACAGAGTTAAAATTGTAACAGATTCAAACCAATCTGTCTGGCTCAATTACACTCACTCAATATTCTCAAACTGTCAAGTAATGGCAGCCTAACAGTGCTCAGTCCCAAGTCCCACTGTAGACAATCTTGTCACATCTAAAAAGGATGAAGTTTTAAAGAGGTTGTTGCTGTGAATCAGCTCTAGGTGTTACAATCTCAGGAGTTAAAACAAGGGCACGTGAAGGTGTATTTTATCATCCCCCTCACTCAAGGACAATTCTGAATCTCTAATTTATCTTCTCCTGGGTTGTTATATTTACTGAAACAGTTTCCTCACATCAAGTCTCAGATTCGAGATTCTTTTTGGTTCTAAAAGGCATAAGAACGCTAGAGAAGATTTTTCAGGAGATGGGCATTTGGCAGTTATCTGCTCCCACAATCTTCAAAGGTTTGTCTTGAAGCAGACAGCACTGTTGGTGTTGAAGTATGAGACTGTAAGCTTTTGTAGATGTTTTGAGATGCAAGATCCATGTATGCTTCAAGGGTTCACTTACCCAACTGATGACTTTGCTGTTACCCAGTTAAACTACTGTTTTATTGTGAAATACAAATTTGGTCTTCATTTCCCACAGCATCACGAACCCTCGGTCCCTGGAAGCAAGCATTGTCTTACATGTCAACAAGAGGTCTCATGGCTGGTAGACAGCTTGAGGTTGGGCCTGGTTACCAGAAAGACCGAGGCACTACTGGAAAGTTGGGAACTTTGAACCCACCACACTCTGGGGTGGGGTGGTTAATCACATTGCTGGTTATTAGTGACTACCTTAATCATGTCTCCCTATGGAAGTCCTCTGTGTAGAGCCCAGAGGAAACAAGTCGAGACGTTCAGGACAGCTGAACAGATGGGGGTCCCTAGAGAATGAAGACATGGAGCTCCATTCCTCAGACCTAGTGCTGCCCCATGAAGGCCTTCCAACTGGTTGCTCCTACATAAGCTGGACATATTTTTACATTTTTTACAAATAATGCCTTTAAGTTTTACGAATTCTGATTCGCATGGCAAATGAATTAAGTGTCAGGGATTAGTGCAAAACTCAGTTTAGTTGAAAGTACAGGTGACATCTTAGTATTTGTGGTTGCCATCTGCAGTTTTGCAACACTGAATCCTGTTGGATCTCAGTCCAGGTAGTGTTACTCAAATTGGATTTAACCAGGCTCAGCTTATTGGAGACTTAACTTTGAACTGAGTAGAGGAGCCTGAGAAGGCACTGTGACTCAGACTTGGGGCTCAGCTAAGGAACTAACTTTTTAGGGTGTAGTCGTGAAGTACAGTGAGCCCCAGAAACACATCCCCGTGAACGGTGGTATCTTTCCTTTTTAAGAAATGATCCTCTAATGTACAGCCTTCGATAAAATGCTTACCATCTGGGTCAGGAATGACAGGTTGTGCACGTTCACATGAGAGGGTGCAGTGGTCGTGGATCTGCCTCTTATGAGGAAGATTTCCGATTGCACCATGGAACATGCATTTAACAGTCTTCTTGGCCTCTTGTTTGATTTTACATATTTCTTTAAATGTTTACTTTAATACCCTCACTTGACAGGCTCCTTGCTGTCTTCTAACGTGTTTCTAAAGGATTTTAGCTTACACATTTCATTTTAACATTCTTCAGGAGGCATTTACTTTCCAAGACTGGAGAGTGAAGGGGCTGCCCAGTTTCCCTCTATAGGGCCGTGTGCTAGTAAAAAAGTATTAGTTCACATAAAGTATGTGAGTATATACGTATACTGTTCAAGAGCTGCATACCAAATTTTTAAGTTTTGTACTAAAAATATAATACCACAGTAGCCTCCCTGCATTGAACAAGTTTTCAATTGTATGTATTTTGGGGAGCAAAATAAAGCTTGCAAGTATTAGAAATAATCTTGTGATTTTTCTGAACAAAAATCTTTGTTCATTCCTAGAGAGCTCAGGTCCTGTCAGCAAAATTTCTGGTCTTCAATCTTGAATGTAATTTTCTGTCTCCAGTGCAAATCCTCCAGCCTTTTGGTGCAGATCTAGTCTTCAGCACCAGCCCTGGGCTTTCCATCTGAGGATTCCATCTGAGCCCTGTAGATCCCATCTGAGGATTCCTTGGTATTATCCTGATACAAACTTGCACAAGACATTGTCCTGGGCTCCACCTGATCAGCTAAATTCATGTTAGCCTGTGCTGTGGGCTCCAGGCTCTCAAGCTGGATTCTTTAAAATTTCTTAGTTTTCTACTTTTGACACTAGGTGGATATTGTAAGTTTGTCTTCTACATTAAATATATCTCACTGTAAACAACTACAGTAGCTCACTTCTGCTTAAGACTGAAATGACAGTCTTCCCTTATGACACTTGCTTGACCCTCAGCTGACCTCTAGGTAGGGAAAACCTGTATGGCTCAGTCCACTCCAGATGCCCACCAGTGATACCCTGCCTCCAGGTGGCCTGGGACATGGTGTCGCCCTATTTAAGGGAAGTGCATGTCATTCTCCTTTTGCCAATCCCCACCCGCTTCACTCTCCTGCCCAAACTTAAACATCCAGTAATAGTAGCCAAATACATCTTACAGCAGAAGCATTCTGTAATATGCATGGTACTGTTAAGTCAACTTTAGCCAAGGAAGTTTGCAACACCCAAATCTTGCCTGAAGCATCCTCTCATGGAATTTCAATGCTACACTACTCCAAAGTTCATCAGCACCATTGCACATACAACACCCAAGTCGAAGGCTGGAAATTAACCCAAACAAATCTGTAAGCAGATCATTGAGCAGTCAGGCAAGGCCTTGCACAAGATGCTGGAACAAGGGGTTCTCTGCTGCCGAGGCTGCTGCAAGGTTCCTGTGCTGCTTGTGGACCCTGGGATCAATAGCCAGGCAACCTCAAGCATGACATTAGCCTGAAGATCCAACAGGGGCAGAAAAAGTTGGAAGCAGTGGTACATATGTAGCAGGACAGCACCTTCATGCAGCACACAAGGACATGCTGGTGGCCACTGTCCAGCCGGAGCTGACCAGTGAAATTCACCAAGTACTTGAGGCTATGCATGCATAGCACCAGTTTAGATTATAGCCAGATACCTGGGCTGTGTGAACATCACATGTGCATCGCATCTGCTCAGCTACTGTGCTCTTGCATAGCGTGTACTAATGCTCTCTTCAGGAGGCGTAGTGTCCTCAGCTTGCTGTAAAAGGCTGTGTGCCTCTACTATAGGAGAAATGCCTGAGCTTCAAGTGCCCAATGCACAACAAATTTACGGTGAAGGTTCACCTCACATCTCTCCCATTCACTAAGGAACACGTGTGAACTTATCCAGAACCAGCTGGGGGTCTTAGAGTTTAAAGCCATTCTGACATACACTGAACCAGTAAGAATAAGCACAGGCCGAAGAGCTAAGACTGAGCTCATGGCAAAGGTAGAGTTGGTGCCTGGAGCATACTCCATGCCCATCTAATGCCTTCTCCCCATCAGAAAGTCCACGTCTGGGGAGGCCTGCAACACACCCTTTTACCGGAAGCCCTGTCACACTCAGTACTCCTGGAAGATCAAGATGAAGTCAGAATCCAAGAAGATTCACTTGGTCCCAAGCCCTACCCAGAGAGCCTAGAACTGCCCCCGCCACCCTAGAATGCTCTCCTAAGCTCAAGACCCCCATTGTGGTAAGATAGGTTTTTACCCCAAACAGTACTCAAGGGTCCAGCAAGGCTAGGGAGACGGAAGTACATGCCCTGGGGATCAGTGGCTGGGAAAACCGAGGCTGCAGCGTGCTTCTAGGGTAGTTAGGGTACAATGGTACTGATCAGGGTTCATCTGAAAAACCTATCAGATATGAGACGGTTTCATATTTCCTTCCCTTGAGCGTTGCAAAGTTCAAACTTTCAGTTAAAAAAAAGTCACTCTTCAGTTGCAGTCATCCTTAAAACCTGAATGCCATAGTTGCTAGGTTTAACTTCCAGGGAACCCCTGAGTCCAGAAGACATAGCTGCTTGCTATGCAGTGCGGCCATTATTAGTCCCACTTCCCTGCAGGAGGTCAGAATTCACATGCCTTTCAGAAAGGGGTCACCGTAAGTCCTCTGATGAACTGCTCATAGCCATGCACATGTTACACAAGCAGCTAAAATCTTGACTTTCAAAGATGTTAAGCACTAATTATAAGGATGTAGAGTGAAGTCAGAGCTACAGTTTTTCAAACATTTTGTTCTACCTATTGCCTTCTACTCAAAGGAATAGAAATGTTGAGTTTACAGGCAGGTAGACAATGAAACTTAAGTTTCATAAATTCATGTGGGGCTACGTCATGGTTTAATCACAGCCAACAAGCCAGCCATGAACAACTAACTATCCAGCAAGGCCACTAGGACTTGTCCATACTGTTCCATACGAGAAACATTTGGAAACGACCTATTTATGCAACAATTCAACACACATTAAGTTCATGTCCTTGTAGGGTAAGACAAAATAAGTCATTACTCTGCTCCATGAATACTCATTTTGCCGATAGCATCTGCCTGATACCTTGTTCTAAAACATCTGGTTGGGTAAGTCTCCATTTTTCTCATCAGTGCTATGGGCATGCAAGAGAAAGCCTCACCACTTTCACTTAGAAAAAACATTGGGACACCTCTAGTGTCTTGGCCTACTGAATGTACAAGGCCAGTTGGCATGGTAACATTAAGCCATGTGGTCTCCGAGGTCTGACCTTGAATTTCAGCTCATTCTTTACAAGAGCCACAGGGATCGGTTACCCAGACTGCAGGTCTTGCTTTGAAGGGCCCAGCAGATAAGCCTGGAAGGGTAAAAGGTCCACTTGGCTTTAGTTGTGAAGTTCTCTGAAAGAGTATCTTGAACCTACTCAAGTTGCTTAAATTCCTTAAATGATCATCATGTCCATGACTACTGGCACTAGCAATGTTGGGCAAGTAATTAATTAGAAATCCCACTCAACTGTGAGACCATAGGGAAGTTCATACAGCCCTATTAATTGGAGACTCATGCCAATATTTTGTACTCTGAGTACCTGGACTATGCAATGTATTAACTATTGTTATTCCCTTGCCATGACATTTTTTCCATTAAATTTTCTTTGAGGCTCAACTCTTAACTGAATAAAACATTCTCAAACCCAAATCTCAATGACCAATTACATCCATGGCTATCCCAGACAGCTCTTGACCATACCCGATACTGGATATTCATGTAGGAGTTACCTTTAAAAGGCTCAGATCACACTTCGATAGTAAGTTCTCAGCAATGGGAAAAAACCAACTGTTCCCTAGAAAACTTCAGGACTTAACACAAGCACAACTAGAATATTCTGGGAACAGATACAGTTGTAAAAATTGAACTCAAGTACTTTGACTCAGCACTTGATATTTCAGCAAGGGCCATCGTGACCAGCCCCAGTCCATTAGGACTTCAATACCTGGCACAGAATAGTGGCCTGTAGTGAAGGTATTCTCTGCGGAGTATTTGAGAGATTCACAATACGCAGTGACGATTAAAGTGACATACATAAGTTGAGAGAAGTCCTACCCCACATGAATGTCCTCCCATGACAAAAACACTAGCTAGGGTTCCTGGCATCCTGGAGCAGCTCAGTGGTGGCTCCCCAAGCCACTGAAATACTGCCACAGAACCCAGCTCCTCAGTCAAGGGAGAGGAGAGGCATCTGAGGTGGGGGGGCTGGGGGCTGCAGAACTGCCCAGGCAAAGTAGGTCTGGCAACCCTAACAGGAAGCAGAACATTCCCAACCTAGAGGCACCTGACAACTTGCCCATTGTGCACCTGGGGAACATGAGCAGCCATAGAATAGAGGTAGTAAGTGGATAGCAATTGTGGAGTCAACTCTTGAGGTCTGTTTTGGGTGAACTTGGCTGACCTTCAGTTCTTATGATTCAACCAAATACTAAACTAGGTACCAAGAATATGTTAAACTGATCCCCTAACCCCCTCTATTTGACTTTGAATTAGGCTTTCATAGATTTAGTCTCTTTTATCCAGTTGAGGGCACCTATGGATCCAAAGGTGCTAATGTACACAGAATAAAGTATTCTCTTCCAACAAGGACCAGACACCCACTTTACTTAGCAGGTAGCTGAATATGGGAAGGGGAATGCAGAATTGTGATAGTTGGAGGAAATAAAGCCTTTGAACCTTGTAGTCAAGGTCAGGGTTTGCAAGGAAAAGGAACACAGTTCCAGGTATAAATATTTTAAAATATTTGATCAAAGAATCAAGTGCAAAGAAGTGTGGGAGTTCTGGCCACACCCTAGAGACCCAAGGAATCTGGCTGAGGACCACAATTCCATGGCAATGCCTTGCACGAGTCCAGCTGAGTATGTAGAGCCCATCGCAATGTCCCACACACTGAGTCCAGCTGGAGCCAAGACAGTGTTTCCATGCAAGTCTTTCAAGGAGGCATACTGGGAAGGCTCAAAGGTCAGGCAAAGCCAGATCAGTTTCCTTGACCAAATGGGAAACTTGTGGAAGCCACATGACAAAGACCGAAGCCACACACAATGCCTGCAATGAGTCTGCAGATCACTGTGGACGTTTCTCTGGGTTGCCAAGGGCTTCATCAGGGTGAACATACATACACCAAGAACCATCATGCTGGCTTTTAAACTCATGGATCAAAAGCAGTCATGGTAGGAAATGCCAAATGAAATCCCCTGGCTCTGCTCACTCCTCATAGGCAAATGACACATGTTATTCCACATTGGATGTTAAAAATATAGTCCCTTATCCTGCTTGATTCACACTAGAACGGCTTCTAGAAATTTAAAGTGAGTCTTGACATATGATGAATGCTGGGAATTCAGTCAAGTGGGTTTATCAGCTACTGTGCCAGAGATGCATTCCTGTTGTGCTGGGCACTTTGAGGTGATTAAAGCAGATTCACCTTCAGCCCCTCTCTCAGGGAGGCTGCCTGCCATTCAGTCACCATCTTACCCTCCAAGCTTTCTGGATCTACAATAAGCTAAAATGACTTACGTCCTTGAGTATTGAACCCTACCCCAAAATATTCACCAAGAAGCGGCCAAAGCCCTTGAGATATGTGCCTGCCAACAAGTCAAAACACTTGGGTCAGGACTGGCACATTAGATTTAGGGGTATACTGGGAAACCTATTCCAAACCCAAACAAGTTATTACATCCCATCTCTGATATATTTTGTCAGGTGTCTCTGGCTGTGTGCATGATTCTTGGTAATATTCCAATCCCTTCTGTTTTAGTCAGGGGTTGTGAAGAGAACAATTAGAATTAGGACCCAATTTATAATACGGTGGTCAACAGTTAATAACAAAGTGCAGGAAATACGTCCACAACATTCAGCGAAAGGCCTGGATTCCACAGCAATGTCTGTGGAATTCAGATAAAGACTTAGAGCCCATGACAATGCCTCCCACGAGTCCAACTGGAAGTCTAAAGCCCACGAGAATGATTCATGCCAGTCTTTTACAGATCCGCACTGGGAAGCCCCAATGGTCAGCAGTGGAAACTAGAAAGTCTATGCCAGCAGGGTCAAGGAGCTGTGCTGGTAGGTTGAGGGTCCTATGCTAGAGCCAAAAAGTCACACTCAATAAGAACCAGGGCTGCCCTGAAAAGCACCACAGAAATCCTCCATGACTTGGAGGCCCCGGGCTTCTCCTACAACAGTTGAGTATGTGCCAGAAAGCCAGCATGACAAGTTTCTCATGGAGATTAAACACATGCTTCCCCTCCAGAGCCAGGAAGCGATGCTCATTGTAAGGAGCAGAGCTCCCCCAAGTGAACCATCGCCATTCTCAACAAAAAACGCCAAGCTCCTCCAATGACAATGGTTGAAATCACACTGGGGAAGTTAGTCATGGTGAGCTCCTCTAGGTGAACCAGGGGCTCAAAACACCAACACTTCGAGAAACCCACAATGCGTCTTTCAATTCTATGCCTGCAACTTTCGTCAGGTGGCCTATGCTCAGAACCATGCTGATTTAAACTCAGCTGTTATGTTGCTTATCTCAACTAGATTCATATTGGTGTTCTGTTGGCAGAAAACTGCTAGAAGCCTCAGTTGAAACCAGTTTAACAACTCATGCAGGCCATTTCTGTGGAATCCAGGCCCCTTCCCGAAGTTTCCTGTACTTTCTGTTTAAGTCTGGGTGATCACCATTTTGTAAATTCAATGTCTTGATACTAATTATTCTCTTCACAACCCCTAACAGAAGGGATTGGAATATTACCAAGAATCATGCACACAGTCAGAGACTCCTGACAATGTAGGAGGGAGGGGATGTAGTAACTTCTTTCGGTTTGGAATAGGTTTCCCAGTATACCTCTAAATCATTTTTAAACCATAATACTAAGTCACACATAAAGCTCACAGTTTTGCTCTAGTCTCAAGAACTCTACGGCAGGCCCAGTATTCAATACTGATTACAGTCCGCTGCACTGTGCCCTGAGTGCCCCATACCTTAAGGTGCCACACTATAGCATTCTGGAAAAACTCAACAGTTAAATAGCTTTATGCTGCAGAGCCTAAGCAATGGCTCACGCTCCATTTCCAGGTTCTACTAGCAGCATAGTTCAGACTCATGACCATGAAGTTATAGCTGCCATTTTGGTCATGAAATTTCAGATTTAAGGGAATTTGTCAGCGATATATTGCATAGTGAAGTTACAGTGGGTACAGTCCATGGGCCCAGAGCCCCATCACCTGTAACAAGTCTCAAACTCACCCTGAAGCCTAAGGTTTTCTCAGACAGACATGAGTCTAGTTTGAGATAACCAGCTGGACACTAGAGACTTGTGCTGTACTATGCCTTGAATTTATGTCCTGCAAGATGCAGAAAAGTCCCCCCAGAGGGCAGAGATCAACACTATTACTTCATCTAATAGGCAAGAGACCACCAGAATATTCAGACTGCCAGGCAAGGCTTAATAGCAAAGCTAAGTGGGTCAGTAACTTGGAGGAGCACTACAAAGCCAGAGCTGTAGACCGCTCCAGAGAATTCAGGTTGCTAGTGAAGCCTGGCTTTTCATGGCTGCTTCATGGGCATTGTGACCTGTGCATTATACTGGTCCTGGTTCCTTCCTCAGGCTCTTTCCCTGCCCTGCTTGCTTCCTGCCTGCCATGTTTAGACTATCAAAAGGTAGATCTCGAGTCCATAGAACCAAAGAAAACCACCGCAACCTGGTCAAGGATTTTTGTCTCTGCAATAAGCCTATTAATGCAATGGCTGATCCACCAGGGTAGTGATGTTTTGTGTAACAAGCACTCTGTTGCTTTCAATGCTAGAGCAACTTATCTCCAAGGCCACTGTTCCCTGGCCACTTGAGGATCCACAGCCAGCACACTGTAGCCCACTCACGTTTTCAAACACTTATTTCTGCCAATGGCTTGGGATTATTTCCAGGCGGGCAAAAATGTTTAGGGTACCACCACTTTGAGCTAAAGCTCTTCCTCTTCAGCTCCACTCCCCCTCCCTCTAGGTACTTGTGGGTTTTATTAAGTGTTTAAAAATTTGACACTGATGAGAGAGGATTATTTGAAGACAATTTAACGTACTTTGTGGGAACTATGGGACAGGACCAAAGCCACAACCATAGTGGCTCCAATGAGTCTTCACACTTCCTCTGCGGTAATTTCCCTGATCCTGAGTGCAAGATTTAGCGTAATGAAGCATCTGACATAGCAGATACTTTGAAAACCTTTTTATTCCTTGCTTCTTATGGCCACATTCATAGGAGCTATGTTCTAGGTTACTTCCTCATTGCTGGGATAAGGTTGTGGACTCCAACCAGTTAGAGGAAAGGTTTGTCTTCGTTTGTACAGGTTTCTGTCCATAGTTGCCCGCCTCCAAGGAGCTGGAATGGCAGAGGATACACAGTCCATGGCCAGGATGCAGAAGAAATGCATGGGCCTTTTCAAAAAGATTCCATTTCGGCTAAAAGCTTGGTTGGTGTAATTAACACCCAGGGTACGTCTTCAGTCTTCATGGAGTCTCCTCAGCAATTATCCTGAACTATGCTATTCCAGTGAACTGATCTCCTTATTACACACATGATCCAGTTATCACCCCCCCCCCCCGGATTCACTCATTTCCAAAAGCCAAACCTGGAAGCACATGAAGCTTTGTGGACATTTTAGACAAACCACAAAAGCCACCTATACACAAGTATGGCATCCTAAAATGGAATCTAGCCTAAGGATCCTTTATTACCTAGATGATAAACAGCTCATTTGAGCACGAGTTAAATAACCTCATATTCAAGCATGGACTTGGAATTAGAACAGATTCAAACCAATCTTTTTGGCTCAGTGACAGTCACTCAACTGTCCCAAACTATCTGTCATCTAACAGCAGCCTCACACTGAGTCTCATTACAGAAAACCTTGTCACACCTAAAAAGGATGAATTTTTAAAAAGTTACTGCCGTGAATCAGCTCTTACAGTTACAATCTCAGGGACCAAAACAAGGGCACATGAAGGCATATTTTACCATCCCCCCCTTCACTCATGGACAATTCTGAATCTCTCCAATCTATGTTCTCTTGTTATATTACTGAAATAGTTTCCTCATATCAACTTGCATAGATGTGAGATTCTTTTGGGAATAGAATGCTAGCGAAGAGTTTTCAGGAGACGGGCATTTGACAAATATCTGATCCCACAATCTTCAAAGGTTTGTCCTGAAGCAGACAGCACTGTTGGTAGGGAAGTATGAGACTATCTGCCAGCCTAGATACTGAGATGCAAGATCTGTATACTTCAAGGGTTCACTTACGCAAATGACTGCGTAACTCAGATTTTTGCGAAGGACACATTTGGTCCTTCATTTCCAACAGCATCATGAACCCTGGGATTCTGGAATAAGCAACGCCTTATATGCCAACAAGAGGTCTGATGGCTGGTGGGTAGCTTGAGGTTGGGTCGGAAAGACCAAGGCAGTATTGGAAAGTTGGGATCTTGGAACCCACCACAGTCGGGTGGGGAGGTTAAGGTAATCAACTAATGACCAACAATGTGATCAATCATGTCTACATATGGAAGGCCTCTGGGTAAAGCCCAGAGGGAACAAGTCCAAGCGGTGCAGGACAGCTGAAAAGATGGGGTCCCTAGAGAATGAAGACATGGGAAGTTCCATTCCTCAGACCTAGTTCTGCGCCAAGACGGCCTTCCAACTGGCTGCTCCTATGTAACCTGTACTTTTATCCACTTATCACAAGTGATGCCTTTACGTTTTACCAGTTCTGAGCTGCTTAGCAAATCAATGAAGTGCCAGGGAGTAGCGGGAACCTCAGTTTAGTTGAAGCATAGGTGAAGCTTAGTATTTAAGGTTGGCGTCCGAAGCTATGCAGGACTGAATCCCTTTGCTGGATCTGACACTTCAGGTAGTGTTACTCAAAATTGGATTCAAAGAGGCCCAGCTCTACTGGAGCCTTACTTTGAATTGAGCAGAGGAGCCCGAGAAGAACCATAACGGACTTGGGGCTCTTAAGGATACAAACACCATTTAGGGTGTGGTCATGATGTATAGCAGGCCCAAGTAGCATCCAGGGTAGATGTCAAGAATGGTAGCACCTTTCCCTTTTAAAATGGGATACGCTAATGTGCATTCTCCGAAAAAGTGGTTACCATCTGGGTTAGCAATGACACATTCCGGACGTTCCCACCATGAGAGAGGCTGCAGTGGTTTTGATTCTGCTTCCTATGCGCAAGATTCCCAATTTCACCATGGAACATGTAACAATCATCTTGATTTTTCTTTGGTTTTCCCTTTTTGTTGAACCATTTATCTTAGAGATGCACTCAGTCCTTGCTTTCTCCTAACATGTGTATATATCGAAATGTTTTTAGCTTACAATTTTCATTTTTAAAATTCAGAATGTATTTACCTCCCACGGCTGAAAAGCAAAGGGGCTGCCTAGTTTCCCACTATAGGGCCATGTCCTAGTAAAACCGTTCATTTATATAACATACATGTATGTACATACTGTTAAATTTTTCATGTTTTTTAATAAAAATGTAATACCACATTAGCTTCGCTGCATTGAAGAACTTTTCATTGGAATTATCTTTGGGAGAAAACTAAAGGTTGTGTAAGTACTAAAGAGGGTTTTTGTGACTTTTCTAGAGAAAAAAATTTTTTTTCTTTCCTAGAGAAGAGCTCAGGTCCTCAAGGTCAGCAAGGTTTCTGGTCTTCAATCTCGAATGTCATCTTCTGTCTCCAGTGCAAATCCTTCAACCTTTTGGTGCAAATCTAGCCTTCACCACCAGCCCCTAGGCTTTCCAGTGTAGATACCCATTTTAAGGATTCCTTGATATCCTGATACAAACTTGCACAAGACATTGTCCAGGCTCCACACTTTCAGCTAAACTCACGATGGCCAGTGCTGTGGGCTCCAGCCTCTCAGCTGAATCTTTGGATCTCTTACACTTCTGTTTTACAATATCCACCCAGTGTCAAAAGTAATCTTGTAAATTCGTTTTCTGCATTGAATATATCGCATTGCACACCATTAACTAAAATAGCTCACTTCTGCTCAAGACTCAAGTGACAATCTACCTTCATGACACATGGTTGACCCTCAGCTGACCTCTAGGTAGGAAGACCAGCATCGCTCAGTCCACTCCAGATGGTCACCAGTGATACCCTGCGCCTCCATGCGGCCTGGGACATGGTGCCGCCCTATTCGTGGGAAGCGCATGTCATTCTCCTTTTGCCAGTCCTCACCCGCTTCTCTCCTGCCCAGGCTTAAACATCCTAGGAACAGCAACCTAATACATCTTACAGCAGGAAGCATGCTTTAATACGAACAGTAGTTTTGAGTGAAATTTAGCCAAGGAAATTAGAAACACCAAATGTTCCCTAAAGCACCATCTCATGGGATTTCAGTGCTGCATTACTCCAAAGTCCATCCAAACCATCGCACTTACAACACCCAAGTCAAAGGCTGAAAATAAACAAAATCTGTAAGCAGATCATTGAGAAGTCAGGTGAGGCCTTGCACAAGATCCTGGAACAAGGGGTTCTGGGCTGCCGAGGCTGCTGCAAGTTCCTGTGCTGCTTGTGGACCCTGGGATCAATACCCAGGCAACCTCAACATGACTTTAGCCTGAAGATCCAATAGGGGCAGGAGGAGTTGGAAGCAATGGTACATATGTAGCAGGATAGCACCTTCATGCAGCACACAAGGACATGCTGGTGGCCATTGTCCAGGTGGAGGTAATCAGAAGTCAAATTCACCAAGGACTTGAGGCTATACATGAACAGCACCAGTGTAGGATACAGCCAGACACCTGGGCCTCATGAACATCATGTGTGCATCAACATTGGCTTAGCTATTCTGCTCTTGCATAGGATGTGCCAAGCCTCTCAGCGGGAGGTATAGTGTCCTCAGCTTGCTGTAAAAAGGCTCTGTGCCTCCTACTCCAGGAGGCATGCCAGCGCCTCAGTGCTCCATGCACACCAACAAATTTAAGTTGAAGGTTCACCTCACATCTCTCCCATTCACTAAAGGAACATGTGTGAACTTATCCAGAACCAGCCAGGAGGTCTTTGACAGCTCAAAGCAATTCTGACGTACACTGGACCTATAAGAATAAGCACAGGCCGAAGAGCAGAGACTGAGCTCGTGGCAATGGCAGAGTTGGTGCCTGGAGCACACTCCATGCCCATCCAGTGCCTTCTCTGCATCAGAAGGTCCACGTCTGGGGAGGCCTGCAACACACCCTTTTACCGGAAGCCCTGTCACACTCAGTACTCCTGGAAGATCAAGATGAAGTCAGAATCCAAGAAGATTCACTTGGTCCCAAGCCCTACCCAGAGAGCCCATAACTGCCCCTGCAACCCCAGAATGCTGTCCTAGCTCAAGAGCCCCATTGTGACACGATAGGTCTTACCCCAAAAGCGCATGCAAGGGACCAGCAAGTCTAGGGAGACAGAAGCAATGGCCTGGTGATCAGTAGCTGGGAGAACAGGCTTCAGTGTGCTTCTAAGGTAGTCAGGGTACAGTGGTGCTGAAGCTGATCAGGGTTCCTCTGAAAAGCCCATCAGGAATGAGGTAGTTTCATATTTCCTTCCCTTGAGCGATACAAAGTTCAAACTTTCAGTTAAAACAAAAACGTCACTCTTTAGCTACAGTCATCCTTAAAAACCCGCACATGTTCACAGTTCCTAGGTTTATCTTCCAGGGAACCCCGTGAGTCTAGAAGACATACCTACTTGCTATACTGTGTGGCCATTAGTACTACCTCCTTGCAGGAAATCAGAATTGACATACCTTTCACAGAAAGGGGTCTCAAGTCCTGATGAACTGCTCATAGGCATGCACATGTTACAAGCAGCTAGAATCTTGACTATCAAAGATGTTAAAAGCTCCAGTTTTAAGGACATAGAACAAAGAGCTACAGTTTTTCAAACATCTTGTTCTACCTATTGCCTTCTACACAAAGGAATAGAAATGTTGAGTCACAGGTAGGCACACTGTGAAACTAAATTTCATTGGTAAATCCATATGGGCCTAAGTCAAGGTTTTATCACGGCCAACAAGCAAGACACTAATAAACACCCAGCAAGGCCACTGGTACTCTCCCCCATACTGTTCCATATAAGAAACATTTGGAAACCACCCATTTATACAACGATTAAATATGTAAGTTCGTGTCCTTGTAGGGCCAGTGAGTAAGTCATCTATTCTGCTCCATGAATACTCATTTTGCTGATAGCATCAGCCTGGTACATTGTTTTAAAACATCTGATTGGGGCAAGTCTCCATTTCCCCCTCAGTGCTATGAGCATGCATAAGGAAGCCTAGCTTTCCACCTTCACTTAGAAAAAAAGCTATGAAGTAAGCATTACCTATTTTGGCCAAGACGGCATAATCGGGGACACCTCTAGTGCCTTGGCCTACTGAACACAAGGCCAGTCTGCATGGTAACATTAAGCCTTGTGTTCTCTGAATTCTGACCACGGATTTCAGCTCATTTTTACAAGGGCCACAGGGATCCGTTACCCAGACTACATGTCCTGCCTTCAAGGGCACAGGAGATAGGCCTGGAAGGTTAAAAGGTCCACTTGAGTTTGGTTGTGAACTGAAGTTCTCTGAAAGTCAGTATCTTGACCTACTCATATCAAGTTGCTTAAACTCCTTAAATGATCGTCATGTGCATGACTACTGGCACTAGCAATGTTGGGAAAGAAATTAGTTAGAATTTCCATTCAACTGTCAGATCATGGGCAAGCTCATATGACCTTAATTGGAGACTCATGCCAATATTGTGTACTGAGTACCTCGAATAGGCAATGTATTAACTGCTGTTATTTCCTTGCCATGAAATCTTTTCCATAACATTTGCTTTGAGGCTCAACTCTAACAACTGAAAAAACATTCAAACCTAAATCTCAGTGTCCAGTTGCATTCATGGCTAGCCCAGGCAGCCCTTCACGATACTGTTTTGTACTACCCGATACTGGGTATCCACATACAAGTTACATTTAACAGGGTCAGATCGCATTGTGAAGCTAATCTCTCAGCAATGGGAGAAAACCAACTGTTCCCTGGAAAAATTCAGGACTCAACACATACAAGCAGAACTAGAATATTCTGCCAACAGGTATGGTTCCAAGAATTTAACTCAAGTACTTTAGTGTGAGACTCGGCACTTGGTATTTCAGCAAGGGCCTCCATGACCAGTCCCCAGTCCATTAGGACTGATACTTGACAGACAATATTGGCCTGTAGTGAAGGGATTCTGTGCAGAGTACTTTGCAGAGGTCACAATACTCAGTGACGATTACAGTGGCATATGTAACACCAGAGAAGTCCTACGACATCTGTATATCCCTCAGAAGACAAAAGCACAGTGAATGCATTAGCTAGGATTCCTGGCATCCTTGAGAAGCTCAGTGGTGGCTCCCAAAGCTGTTGAAATACTGGCACTGGCACCCAGCTCCCCGATCAGTGGAGAGAAGCATTTGAGGCAGGGGGTCTCGGGACTGTCGAACTGCCCAGGTGCAGGTCTGGCAACGGGAACAGGAAGCAGTCAGAACATTCCTGACGTAGAGGCACCTGAGAATTTGCCCATTGTGTGTCTGGAGAAGATGAACAGTCATAGAACAAAAAGGAAATAAGTTTATAACAGCTGGAGAGAGTCAACACTTGAGGACTATTTTGGGTCAACTTGGCTGAGCTTCAGTTCTGGTCATTCAACCAAATACTAAACTAGGTATCAAAAAAATGTTAAAATGTGGTCATAAACCCCTCCATTTGACGGAATTAGGCTTTCATAGGCTTAATCTCTTCATTTAGCCAGTGGAAGGCACCTATGGATCCAAAGGCTCTAATGTACACAGAATAAGTATTCTACCCTTCCAAGAGGACCACACACACCCACTTTACCTAGCATATATATGATATGGAAAGGGCAACACAGACTTGTGATAGTCGATTGGAGTGAATAAAGCTTTTAAACCTTGTAATCAGGGTTTGCAAGGAAAAGGGAACACAGTTACAGTTATAAATATTTTAAAATGTTTGCCCAAAGAATCAAGTGCAAAGGAGTGTGGGAGATCTGGCCCAACCTAGAGACCCAAGGAGTCCAGCTGAATATCAGGACATGATGGCAATACCCTGCACGAGTCCAGTTGAATAGGTAAAGCCCATGGCAATGCCCCACACACCGTGAGTCCAGGGAGCCTAGATCCCATGACAGTGTCCCATGCAAGTCTTTCAACGATCTGTAGTGGGAAGGCCCAACGGTCAGTGAAATCCCCATCAGTTTCCGTGACCAAATGAGAAACTTGTGGAAGCCACATGCCAGAGGCCAAAGGCAGCACACAGTGCCTGCAATGAGTCTGCAGATCTCTGTGGCCATTTCTCTGGTTCCCAAGGGCTTCATCAGGATGGGCATACACACACTAAGAACCCTTGTGCTGAGTTTTAAACTCACGGACCAAAGGCAGCCATGGTAGGAAATGCCAAATGAAATCCCCTGACTCTGCTCACTCCTCTCATAGGCAAATGACAGGTGCTATACCACATTTGATGTAAAAAATATAGTCCCTACCCTTCTTGATTCACTAGAATGGCTTCTAGAAATTTAAAGTGCATCTTGACATATAAAGAATGTTGGCAATTCAGCCACGTGGGTAGTCAGATGCTGTGCCAGAGATGCACTCCTGTTCTGCTGGGCACTGTGAGCTGATTAAAGCAGATTCACCCCCACAAGCCCTTCTCTCAAGGAGCCTGCCTGCCATTCAGTTATGCCATCTTACCCTCCAAGTTCTCTGGATCTACCATAAGCTAAAGTGACTTAGGTTCTCGAGTATTGAAGATCACTACCGAAAATATTCACCAAGAAGACACCAACGCCTGTGAGATACGTGCCTGCCAACAAGTCAAAATCTTGGGTCAGGACTGGCACATTGGATTTAGGGGTATACTGGGAAACCTATTCAAAGCCAAAACAAGTTATTACATCCCATCTCTCCTACATTTTGTCAGGTGTCTCTGGCTGTGTGCATGATTCTTGGTAATATTCCAAAAACCTGTTTTACTCAGAGGTTGTGTAGAGACCAATTAAAATCAAGATCCAATTTATAATGTGATGTGTGGTCACCAGAGTTAAAGACGAAGTACAGGAAATACGTCCCCAGCATTCTGCCATGGCCTGGATTCCACAGCAATGTCTGTGGAATTCAGATAGACTTAGAGCCCATGACAATGCCTCCCACGAGTCCAACTGGAAGTCTAGAGCTCACGAGAAAGATTCATGCCAGTCTTTTACAGATCCGCGCTGGGAAGCCCCAATGGTCAGCAGTGGAAACCAGAAAGTCTATGCCAGCAGGGTCAAGGAGCTGTGCTGGTAGGTGGAGTGTCCTATGCTAGAGCCAAAAAGTCACACTCAGTAAGAACCAGGGCTGCCCTGAAAATCGCCACAGCCATCCTCCATGACTTGGAGGCCCTGAGCTTGTCCTACAACGGTTGAGTACATGCCAGAAAGCCAGCATGACGAGTTTCACCTGGAGATTACAACGGCACATGTATTCCCTTCCAGAGCCTGGAAACGATGCTCATTGTAAGGAGCAGAGCTCCCCCAAAGTGATCCTGAGGTCCTTCAATGACAATGGTTGAAATCACACCGAGGAAGCTAGTCATGGTGAGCTCCTCCAGTTGAATCAACAGCTCAAAACAGCAACACTTAGAGAAACCCAAATTCCCTTGAAGTCTATGCTGGTACCTTTTCTCAGATGCACCATCTATGCCCAGAACCATGCTGATTTAAACTCAGCTGGTGTTTGTTGGTTATCTCAAACTAGACTCATGTCTGTTGACAAAACTGCTAGCAGTCTCAGTGTAAGCCATCAGTGTAACAACTCACCCAGGACGTTGCTGTGGAATCCAGGCCCTTTGCCAAGATTTCCTGGGCTTTTTTTCTGTTTAACTCTGGGTGATCACCATCGTGTAAATTCAATGTCTTGATTCTAGTTGTTCTCTTCACAACCCCTGACTGTAACAGAAGTGATGGGAATATTACCAAAAATCACGTACACAGACACCTGACAATGTAGGAGGGATGGGATGTAATAACTTTTGGCTTGGAATAGGTTTCCCAGTATACCTCTAAATGATTTTTAAACCATAACACTATGTCACACAAAAGTCTCTCAGTTGTGCTCTAAAGGACTCTCATCAGTACTGAATCCTGGGCCTGCTTTATAGTCCTCTGCACTGTGCCCTGAGTGCCCTGCACCTTAAAGGTGCCAGAACTACGTAGCATTCTAGGGAAACTGAACAGTTAATAGCTTTATGCTGCAGAGACTAAGCAACGGCTCATGCTCCATTTTCCAGTTACTAGCAGAATAGTTGAGATTCATGACCATGAAATTATAGCTGCCATTTTTGGCAAGGGATTTCAGATTTCAGAGAAGATTTGTCAGCAATATTGCATAGTGAAGATACAGTGTATACAGTCCATGGGCCCAGAGCCCCATCACTAATAACAAATCTCAAACTCACACTGAAGCCTGAGGTTTTCTGAGTCAGTGACAGACATGAGTCTAGTTTCAGGTAACTAGCTGGATAGTGCTGTAACCTAGAGACTCATACTGTGCTTACCCTCAATTCACGGCCTTAAAAGCAGCCGAAAAGTCCAAGCTGGCAGAGAACATTATTTCTTCATCTAATTGGCAGGAGACCACCAGAATATTCAGACTCCCCAGGAAGGATAAATAGGCCAAGCTAAGTGAGCCAGGAACTTGGAGGAGCACAAAAGAGCCAGAGCTGTAGACTGCTACAGAGAATTCAGGTTGCTAGTGAAGCCTGGCTTTTCATGACTGCTTCATGGGCATTGTTACCTGTGCATTATACTGGTCCTGGTTCCTTCCTCAGGCTCTGCTCTTCTGTGCTTTGCTTCCTGCCTAGACTACCAACGGAGAAAGCTCAAGTCTACAGAAGCCAAGTGAATCACCGCATCCTGGTCAGGAATTTTTCTTCACAATAACCTGATTAATGCAATGGCTGATCCATCCAAGTAATGACATTTTGCATAACAAGCAGTCTGTTGCTTTCAAAGCTAGAGCGACGTATCTAGAAGGTCACAGTTACCTGGCCACTTGATTTAAAACCTGAGGATCCACTGCCAGCACAGACCTGGTAGCCCAACTCAAGTTTTTAAACAGACTTATTTCTGCCAGTGGCTTGGGATTATTTCCATGAGAGCAAAAATATTCAGGGTACCACCACTTTCAGCCTGAGCTCTTCTGCTTCAGTTCCACTCCCTCTAGGTACTTGTGCAGTTTACAAAGTGTTTAAAAATTGGACACTGATGGGAGAGGATCCTTTGAAGAGAATTTGAAGTACTTTTTGGGCACTACGGGACAAGATCAAAGCCACCACCATAGTGGCTCCAATGAGTCTTCACACCTCCTCTGCGGTAATTTCCCTGATCCTGAGTGCAAGTTTTAGCATAATGAAGCATCTGACATAGCAGGTACTTTGAAAATCTTTTTATTCCTTACTCCTTTTGGCCACATTCATAGGAGCCATTTTTCTTGGTTACTTCCTCATTGCTGGGACAAGGTAGTGGACTCCTACCAGTTAGAGGAATGGTTTGTCTTAGTTTGTACAGATTTGTGTCCACATTTGGCCGATTCCAAGGAGTTGGAAGGTAGAGGATACAGAGTCCATGGCAAGGACGCAGGAAGAAAATGCACAAGCCTTTTCAGTAAGATTCCATTCTGGCTGCAAAGCTTTTTGGTTGGTGTAACTCACACCCAGGGTGCGTCTTCAGCCTTCAGCCAGTCTCTTAAGATATCACTCAGAGCTATGCTAATCCAGTGAACTGATCTAGTTATTACACACATGATCCAGTTATCACACCCCATGGATCCAGTCGTGTCCAAAAGCTACACCTGGGAGTACATAAAGCTTTGGGGACATTGTCTAAAAAACCACAAAAGCCACCTATACACACAAGTATGTTATTTTAGTGGAATCTAGACTAAGGATCTTTTTTATTACCTAGATGATAAACAGCTCATTTGAGCATGAGTTAAATAACCTCAAATTCAAGTATGGTTTGAATCTGTTATAATTTTTAACTCCAATCTGTTTGGCTCAGTGACAGTTACTCAATAGTCTCAAACTGTCAACTAACAGCCTGACATTGCTCAGGCCCAAGTCGTGACAAGGTTGTCTACAGTACATCTAAAAAGTATGAAATTTTAAAGGGATTGTTGCTCTAAATCAGCTCTAGGGGTCACAATCTCAGGGACTAAAACAAGGGCACATGAAGGTGTATTTTACCATCCCCCTCACTCATGGACAATTCTGAATCTCTCCAATCTGTAGTCTGTTATGTTTACTGAAATAGTTTCCTCATATCAACTCGCACAGATGAGATATTCTTTTTGGTTCTTAAAGGAGTAGGAATGCTAGAGAAAATATTTCAGGAGATGGGCATTTGGCAAATATCTGCTCCCACAATCTTCAAAAGGTTTGTCTTGAAGCAGTCAGCACTGATGGTGCCAAGTATGAGACTGTAAGCCAGCCTAGATACTTTGAGATGCAAGATCTGTGTATGCTTCAAGGGATCACTTATGCAACTGATGACTTTGCTGTTACCCAGTTAAACTACTGTTATATTGTGAAACACAGTTTGGTCTTCCTTCCCCACAGCATCAAGAACCCCGGGACTCTGGAGCAAGCATTATTTTACATGCCAACAAGAGGTCTGATGGCTGGTAGGCAGCTTGAGGTTGGGTCTGGTTACCAGAAAGACCGAGGCAGTACTGGTAAGTTGGGAACTTTGAACCCACCACACTCTAGGGTGGGGAGGTTAATTCATATTGTTGGTCATTAGCGAGTACCTTAATCATGTCTCCCTATGGAAGTCCTGTGTGTAGAGCCCAGAGGAAACAAGTTGAGACGTTCAGGACAGCTGAACAGATGGGAGTCCCTAGAGAACGAAGACATGGAGCTCCATTCCTCAGACATAGTTCTGCCCCATGATGGCCTTTCAATTGGCTCCTGCTATGTAACCTGTACTTATATATTTATCCATTTATTACAAGTAATGCTTTTAAAGTGTCTTGAGCTCTGAGTCACTTATCAATGAAGTATTAGAGAGTAGTGGGAACCTCCATTTAGCTGGAAGTACAGGTGACAGCTTAGTAACTGTGGTTGCCATCAGCTATTTTGCAGGACTGAATCCTCTGTTGGATCTCACAGTCCAGGTAGTGTTACACAGATCGGATTCAATGAGGCCCAGCTTACTGGAGGACTTACTTTGAACTGAGCAGAGGAGCCCGAGAAGGCACTGTGACTGAGACTTGGGGCTCTTAAGGATCTCACACTTTAGGGTACAGTCATCAAGTACAGTGAGCCCCAGATGCACATCCCCCCTGCCCCCCCAAACGGTAGCATCTTTCCCTTTTAAAAAGGGATCCTCTAATGTCCATCCTTCGACAAAGTGCTTACTATCTGGGTCATCAATGACAAGTTACGTACGTTCACACCATGAGAGGCTGCAGTGGTGTTCGACTTGCTATGAGGAAGATTTCCAATTTCACCATGGAACATGCATGTAATAATCATCTTGAATTTTCTTCGGTTTTACATTTTTGTTTAAACATTTATCTTAGAGCAATACACTCAACTTCACTGGGTGTGCTACAAAAAGTTAATTTACATAAAATATATGTGAATATACATATACTGCTCAAGAGCTGCATATCAATTTTCATGTTTTGTAATAAAGATGTAATACCACATTAGCCTCCATGCATTGAACAAGTTTTCATTTAAGTGTGTTTTTTGGGAGAAAAGAAAGCATGTAAGTATTAAGAATTGTAATTTTTCTGGAGAAAAATATTTTTCTCTAGAGAGGAACTCAGGGCCTCACTGTCAGCAAGGTTTCTGGTCTTCAATCTCGAATGTCATCTTCTGTCTCCAGTGCAAATCCTTCAGCCTTTTGGTGCAGATCTAGTCTTCAGCACCAGCCCTGGGCTTTCTATAGTAGACCCCCATTTGAGGATTCCTTGACATCTGATACAGACTTGCACAAGACATTATCCTGGGCTCCACGCGTTCCAGCTAAACTCATTGTGGCCAATGCTGTGGACTCAAGGTTCTCTCAGCGGATTCTTTGGATCTGTTACACTTTTCTACATTATAATACCCACCCAGGGTCAAAGGTAGTCTTGTGAATTTGTCTTCTGCATTAAATATATTTCACTGCAAACCACTAACTATAATAGCTCACTTCTGCTCAAGACTCAAGTGACAGTCTACCTTCATGACACATGGTTGACCCTCAACTGACCTCTGGGTAGGGAAGGCCAGCATGACTCAGTTCACTCCAGATGCCCACCAGTGATACACTGCCTCCAGGTGGCCGGGGACATTGTGCCGTCCTATTTGTGGGAAGCGCATGTCATTCTCCTTTTGCCAATCCCCACCTGCTTCACTCTCCTGCCCAGGCTTAAACATCCAAGACTAGTAAACCAAATACATCTTAAAACAGGAAGCATCCTTTAATATGCACAGTACCTTTAAGTGAACTTTAGCAAAGGAAGCTAGTAACATCCAAATCTTGCCTGAAGCACTCTCATGGGATTTCAGTGCTGTATTAATCCAAATTGCATCAGCACCATTATACATAGAACACCCAAGTCAAAGGCCAAATATAAATCTACACAAAATCTGTAAGCAGATCATTGAGAAGTCAGGCAAGTCTTTGCTCAAGATCCTGGCACACGAGGTTCTCTATTGCTGAGGCTGCTGCTGCAAGCTCCTGTGCTGCTTGTGCAGTCCTGGGATCAATACCCAAGGCAACCTCAAGTGTGGCATTAGCCTGAAGGTCCAATAGGGGCAGGAGGAGTTGGAAGCAATGATACATATGCTGCATGAAGGTGCTGTCCTGCTACGTAAGGACATGCTGGTGGCCATTGTCCAGTTGCAACTAGCCAGTCCAATTCTTGAGGCTATGCATGCACAGCACCAGCAGATACCTGGGCCAGATACCTGGGCTGCGTGAACATCACATGTGCATCACATTTGCTCAGCTACTGTGCTCTTGCATAGGATGTGCCAACCCTCTCACCGGGAGGCATAGTGTCCTCCGTTTGCTGTAAAAGGCTGTGGTGCCTCCTAGTCCAGGAGGAATGCCAGCACTTCAGTCCCCCATGCACACCAACAGCTTTAAAGTCAAGGTTCACCTCACATCTCTTGAATCCACCAAGGAACACATGTGGCCTTATCCAGCAGCAACTACGAGGTCTTTGTCAGTTCAAAGGGATTCTGACATTGACTGGCCCAATGAGAAAAAGTACAGGCTGAGGAGCTGAGACTGAGCTGGTGGCCATGGCAAAATTGGTGCCCAGAGCACACTCCATGCCCATCTAATGCCTTCTCCATCAGAAGAAGTTCCACGTCTGGGGAGGCCTCCCACACCACCATATCCCTAACCCCTGTTAGACCCAGTACTCCTGGAAGATCAAGTTGGAGTCAGAATCCAAGAAGATTCCCTTGGCCCCAAAGCCCTATCCAAAGAGCCCAGAACTGCCCCTGCCATCCCAGCATGCTCTCCTAGCGCAAGAGGCCCATTGACAAAATAGGTCTTATCCCAAACAGTAACCAAGGGGCCAAAAGGCTAGGGAGACAGAAGGACATGCCCTGGTGGGTCAGCGGCTGGGAGAACAGGCTGCAGCGTGTTTCTAGGATAATCAGGGTACAATGATACTGAAAAGCTGATCGGGGTTCATTTGAAGAGCCCATCAAGAATGAAGCAGTTTCATATTTCCTTCCCTTGAGTGTTGCACAGTTAAAACTTGGTTTAAAAATGCAAGTCACTCTTTGGCTACAGGCATCTTTAAATCCTTCATGTTCACAGTTACTAGGTTTATTTTCCAGGAAACCCCATGAGTCCAGAAGACATACCCGCTTACTATACAGTGCGGCCATTAGGCCCACTTCCTTGCAGGAAATAATTGACATGGCTTTCAGAAAGGGGTCACCCAAGTCCTGATGAACTGCTCATAACCATGCACATGTTACAAGCAGCTAGAATCTTGTCTCTCAAAGATGTTAAGCTCCAGTTGTAAGGACATAATACCAAAGTCAGAGCTATGTGCTTTCAAGTATCTTGTTCTACCTATTGCCTTCTACTCAAAGGAATAGAAACGTTGAGTCACAGGTAGGCTGACCAATGAAACTTAAGTTTCGTAGGTAAAACCATGTAGGCCTAAGTCATGATTTTAGTATAGCCAACCAAAGCAAGCCATGAATAACCACCCAGCAAGAGGCTACTGGGGCTCTACCGTACAGTTCCATACTAGAAACACTTGGAAACTACCCATTTATACAATGATTCAACACACTTAAGTTCATGTCCTTGTAAGTTAAAGTAAGTCATCTACTCTGCTCCATGAATAATCATTTTTGCCGATAGCCTCTGCCTGGTACATTGTTCTTAAAACATCTCCTTGGGTAAGTCTCCATTTTCCCATCAGTGCTATTGGCATGCATAAGAAAGCCTCTCCACTTTCACTTAGAAAAAGCTATGAAATAAGCATTACATATTTTGGCCAAGATGGAACGAAAATCCGGACACCTCCAGTGCCTTGGCCTATACTGAACCTACAGGCCAGTCTGCTTGGTCCCATTAAGCCTTGTCTCCGAGACTGACCATGAATTTCAGCTCATTGTTTACAAGGGCCACAGGGATCGATTACCCAGACTGCAAGTTCTGCTTTGAAGGGCGCTGGAGATAAAGCCTGGAAGGTTAAAAGGTCCATTTGAGATTGGTTGTGAAACACTGATTTCTCTGAAAGGGTCAGTATCTTGAACCTTCTCATAAGGTGCTTAAATTCCTTGAATGATCATCATGACCATTACTACTGGCACTAGCATTGTTGGGAAACAAATTAGTTGTAAATTCCACTCAACTGTCAGACCATAGAGAAGTTCATATGGCCTTATTAATTGGAGACTCAGGCCAATATTGTGTACTCTCAGTACCTTGAATATGCAATGTATTAACAACTATTGTTATTTTCTTGCCATGAAATTTTCCTCTTTGAGGCTCAACTAACTGAAGTTCAATCCTAAGTCTCTTATGTCCAATTGCATCCATGGCTAACCCAGACAGCTCTTGACCCTACTGTTTTATACTACCTGATACTGGGTATTCATGTAGAAGTTACATTTAACAGGGTCAGCTCACTATGACAGTATGTCAGCAATGGGAGAAAAACCAACTGTTCCCTAGAAAACTTCAAGACTCAACACATACAAGAACTAGAATATTCTGGGACCAGACACGGATGTAAAAATTTAACTCAAGTATTTTACTATGTCTCGGCCCTTGATATTTCAGCAGGAGCTACCATGACCAGTCCCCAGTCCATTAGGACTGATAGTTGGCACTCAACAGTGGCCTGTAGTGAAGGGATTCTCTGCGGAGTATTTGAGAGGTTCACAATAGTCAGTGACAATTAGTGGCATACATAAGACCAGAGAAGTCCTACTCCATGTGAATGTTCTTCCCATAACAGAAGCACTAAGCTATAGTTCCTAACATCCTCGTACAGCTCAGGGGTGGCTCCCCCAAGTCATTTAAATACTGCCAGAACCCAGCTCCCCAGTTAGTGGAGAGGAGAGGCATCTGAGGTGGGGGGTCTGGGGGCTGCAGAACTGCTCAGGTGCAGTAGGTCTGGCAACTGACAGGAAGCAGTCAGAACATTCCTGACCTAGAGGCACCTGAAATCTTGCCCATTGTGCGCCTGGGGAAGATGAGCAGCCATAGAAAAAGGAAATAAGGTGACAGCAATTGTAGAGTCAACACTTGAGGACTCTTTTGGGTCAACTTGGCCGAGGCTTCAGTTCTGGGCATTCAACCAGCTACTAAAGTAGGCATCAAAAAAAATGTTAAAATGTGGTCATAAACCCCTTCTTTTGACTGAATTAGGCTTTCATAGGCTTAGAGTCTCTTCGTTTAGCCAGCTGAAGCCACCTAAGGATCCAAAGGCTTTAATGTACACAGAATAAGTATTCTACCCTTCCAACAAGGACCAGACACCCACTTTATCTAGCAGATATAACATGGGAAGGGGAACGTAGATTCGCGATAGTCTATTGCAGTGAATAAAGACTTTGAACCTTGTAGTCAGGGTTTGCAAGGAAAAGGAACACCGTTCCAGTTTTATGTTTTAAGATGTTTGCCCAAATAAATGAGTGCAAAGGAGTGTGGGAGATCTGGCCCAAGGAATCCAGCCGAGGGCCAGGATCCCATGGCAATGCCCTGCACAAGTCAGGCTGAATATGTAGAGTCCCTGGCAATGCCCCACACATGAGTCCAGCTGGAGCCTAGTGCCCATGGCAATGTTTCACGAAAGTCTTTCAAGGATCCGTACTGGGAAGGCCCAATGATGAGGCAAATGCAGGTCAGTTTCCTTGACAAAATGGGAAACTTGTGGCAGGCACGTGACAAAGACCAAAGCCAGCCTACAATGAGTCTGCAGATCTCTGGTCATTTCTTTGGTTCCCAAGGGCTTTATCAGGATGAACATACACACTAAGAACCCTGGTGCTGGGTTTTAAACTCACGGTTCAAAAGCAGTCATTGGTAGGAAATGCCAAATAAAATCCCCTGGCTCTGCTCACTCCTCTCATATGGAATAGCATCTGTCATTTGCCTATTTGATTCCACAACAATGTCTGCATGAATTCCAATAAAGACTTAGAGCCCATGACAATGCCTCCGACAAGTTCAACGGGAAGTCCAGAGACCATGAGAATTCATACCAGTCTTTGACAGATCCGTGCTGGGGAGGCCCAAAGGTCAGCAGTGCAAGTCAGAAAGTCTATGCCAGCAGGTGAAGCTGTGCTAAAAAGGTTGGGGTTTCTATGCTGGAGCCTAGAAGTCACATTCTTTAAGAACCAGGGTTGCCCTGAAGAGTTCCATAGCCATCCTCAGCAACACAGAGGCCCCAAGCTCCTCCGGCAGTAACAGTTGTGTACATGTCCGAAAGCCAGCATGACAAGTTTCTCCTGGAGATTAAAGGGCACAAGTCTTCCCCCTCTAGAGCCAGGAAGCCATGCTCAATGTAAGGAGCAAAGCTCCCCAAGTTAACCACAGACACCAACAAGATCCTGAGCTCCTCCAATGACAATGGTTGAAATCATACCGAGGAAGCTAGTCATGAGGAGCTCCACCAAGAAAACCAACGTCTCCAACAGCATCACTTAGAGAAAGCCACAATTCCTCTTCATCGAGTCTAGGCTGGTAGTTTTCCTCAGGTAGACCATCTATGCTCAGAACCATGCTGATTTAAACTCAGCTGGTGTTAGTTGGTTATCTTCAAAATAGACTGTCTTTTGACAGAAAACTGCTACAAGCCTCAGTTTAAGCCACTGTTTAACAATTCATGCAGGACATTGCTGTGCAATCTAGGCCCTTTGCTGCAATTTCCTGCACTTTCTGGTTTAACTCTGGGTGATCACCACATTGTAAGTTCAATGTCTTGATTCTAATAGTTCTCTTCACAACCCCTAACAGAAGTGATTGGAGTATTACCAAAAATCATGCACACAGCAAGAGACACCTGACAAAATGGAGGGATGCATGTAATAACTTGTTTTGTCTTGGAATAGGTTTCCCAGTATACTTCTAAATGGTTTTGAAACCATAACACCTTATAAGTCACAGAAAATGCTCTCTAGTTGTGCTGTAAAGAACTCTACAGCAGGCCCAGTATTCAGTACTGATTACAGTCCTCTGCACTGTGCCCTAAGTGCCCCACACCTTAAGGTGCCAGAACTACATAGCATTCTGAGAAAAGTGAACCGTTAATAGTTTTAATGCTGCAGAGACTAAGCAATGGCTCATGCTCATTTCCAAGTTGTACTAGCAGAATAGTTGAGAATCATGGCCATGAAAGTATAGCTGCCTTTTGGCATGAAATTTCAGGTTTCAGAGAAGATTTGTCAGCAATATATTGCATAGCGAAGATACAGTGTGTACAGTCCCATGGGCCCAGAGCCCCATCACTTATAACAAATCTCAAACTCACACTGAAGCTTGACGTTTTCTCAGAGTCTAGTTTGAGATAACCAATTGGATAGCTCTGTAACCTAGAGACTCATGCTTGCTTAACCTCAATTGATGGCCTAAAGTGGCAGAAAATTCCCCAAGTTGGCAGAGATCAACACTTTTCTAATTGACAAGAGACCACCAGAATATGGAAATTCCCAGGCAAGGGTTAACAGCAAGGCTAAGTGAGGAAGGAACCTGGAGCACTAAAGAGCCGGAGCTGTAGACCGCTCCAGAGAATTCAGGGTGTTAGTGAAGTCCGCCTTTTCATGGCTGCGTCATGGGGCTTGTGACCTGTGCATTATACTGGTCCTGGTTTCTTCCTCAGGCTCTTTTCCCTGCTCTGCTTCTTGCCATTTTTGGACTATCAACAGATAGCTGTCTAGTCCATAGAACCAAAGTAAACCTACCACATCCTGGTCAGGAATTTTATCTCAGCAGTAAGCTGATTAATGCAATAGGTGATCCACCTGAGTAATGACATTTTGCATAACAAGTCACTCTAGCTTTGAAAGCAACACAGAGTCCTTATTTCCAAGGCCAGTTCCCTGGCCATTTGATTTAAACCTGAAGATCCACAGCCAGCACACACCTCGCAGCCCACTCATGTTTTCAAACTGACTTATCTCTGGCCAATAAGCTTAGGTTATTTCCATGCAGGCAAAAATCTTCAGATTAACCACTTTCAGCCAGAGCTCTTCCTATTCAGCTCCAATCCCCTCCCCTCTAGGTACTTGTGGGGTTTACCAAGTTCTTAGAAATTTTGGCACTGACTGAAGGGGATCCTTTGAAGAAAATTTGAAGTACTTTGCGGGAACATTATGGGACCATAAGAGGAAAGCCACCACCATAGTGACCCCAATGAGTCTTCACACCTCTGTGGAAATTTCCTTGATCTTGAGTACAAGTTTTAGCTTAAAAAGCATCTGACATAGATACATTCAAAAGCTTTTTATTCCTTGCTTCTTTTGGCCACATTTTTTTGGTTACTTCCTCATTGCTGGGACAGGGTACTGGACACCCACTGGTTAGAGGAAAGGTTTGGCTTAGTTGTACAGGATTCTATGCACAGTTGCCCCATTCCAAGGAGGAGACATGGCAGAGGATACAGTCCATGGCAAGGATGCAGGAAGAAAATGCATGAACCTTTTTCAGAAGGATTGAATTCTAGCTACAGGCTTGTTGGTTGATGTAACACACCCTAGGTGTGTCTTCAGTCTTCAGCGAGTCTTAAGCTATCACTCAGAATTATGCTAACCCAGTGTACTGATCCTTGTTATACACATGATCCAGTTATCACACCCCCCAGATCCACTGATTTCCAAAAGCCACACCTGGGAGCACATGATGCTTCAGGGACATTTTGGACAAGCCACAAAAGCCACCTATACACAAGTATGGTATTTTAATGGAATCTAGACCAAGAATCCTTTATTACCTAGATGATCAATAGCTCATTTGAGCATGAGTTAAATAGCCTCATAACTAAGCATGGAGTTAAAATTAGATCAGATTCAAACCAATCTGTTTGACTCAATCACACTCAATATTCTCAAACTGTCAAGTAATGGGCAGCCTAACAGTGCTCAGTCCCAAGTCCCACTGTAGACAACCTTGTCACATCTAAAAAGGATGAAATTTTAAAGAGGTTGTTGCTGTAAATCAGCTCTAGGTGTTACAATCGCAGGGATTAAAACAAGGGCACGTGAAGGCATATTTTAGCATCCCCCCTCAAGGACAATTCTGAATCTCTCCAATGTGTCTTCTGCTGGGTTGTTATTTACTGTTTCCTCATGTCAACTCATAGATGTGAGATTCTTTTGAGTGCTTAAAGGAATAAGAATGCTAGAGAAGCTTTTTCACGAGATGGGCATTTGGCAAATATCTGCTCCCAGTCTTCAAACATTCATACTGGAGCAGACAGCACTGTTGGTGGCGAAGTATGAGACTAAGCCTTTTAGGTATTTTGAGATGCAAGATCCGTGTATACTTTAAGGGTTCACTTATGCGACTCATGACTTTGCTGTTACTCAGTTAAACTACTGTTATGTTGTGAAATACAAATTTGGTCTTCATTTCCCACAGCATCCAGAACCTTAGGACTCTGGAGTAAGCATTGTCTTAACATGCCAACAAGAGTTGGCTGATGGCTGGTAGCCAGCTTGAGGTTGGGTCTGGTTCCAAGAAAGACAGACGGTACTGGAAAGTTGGGAACTTTGAATGCACCACACTCTGGGTGGGGAGGTTAATCACATTGTCATTAGTGACTACCTTAATCATGTCTACCTATGGAAGTCCTCTGTGTAAAGCCCAGAGGGAACAAGTCGAGACTCTCAGGACAGCTGAACAGATGGAGTTCCATTCCTAAGACCTAGTTCTGCCCCAAGATGGCCTTCCAACTATGTTTTACGAGTTCTGAGTCGCATAGCAAATGAAGTGTCAGGGATTAGTGGGAAAGTCAGTTTAGTTGAGAGCACAGGTGACTTAGTATTTGTGGTTGCCACCTGCAGTTTTGCAAGACTGAATCATCTTTGGATCTCACAGTCCAGGTAGTGTTACTGAAGTTGGATTTAAAGAGGCCCAGCTTACTGGAGACTTAACTTTGAACTCAGCAGAGGAGCCCGAGAAGTCGCTGTGACTGAGACTTGGGGTTCTTAAGGATCTAAAACTTTTTAGGGTGTAGTCAAGTACAGTGAGCCCCAGAAGAACATATCCCTGAACGGTGGTATCTTTCCTTTTAAAAAATGATCCTCTTATGTACATCCTTCAATAAAGTGCTTACTATCTGGGTCAGCAATGACACGTTGTGGACGTTCACATGAGGGTACAGTGGCCCAGATCTGCCTATGAGGAAGATTTCCCGATTGCACCATGGAACATGCATTTATCATCTTGTGCCTCTTGGTTTTACATGTTTAAACATTTACTTTGAGAAATACCCTCTCACTTGACAAGGTCCTTGCTTTATTCTAACGTTGTGTATTTCTAAAGGATTTTAGCTTACGCATTTCAAGTCTTCAGGAGTTATTTACTTCCCAAGACTGGAGAGTGAGGGGGCTGCCCAGTTTCCCACTATAGGGCTATGTGCAAGTAAAAACGTATTAGTTTACATACAATATGTGTGTGTACATATACTGTTAAAGAACTGCATACCAATTTTCATGTTTTATAATATAATACCACGTTAGCCTCCCTGCATTGAACAAGTTTTCATTTGCATGTATTTTGGGGAGAAAATAAAGCCTGTTAAGTATTAAAAATGATTGTGATTTTTCTGGAGAAAAATCTTTGTTCATTCCTAGAGAGCTCAGGTCCTCACTGTCAGCAAAAGTTTCTGGTCTTCAGTCTTAAATGTCAATCTTCTGTCTCCAGTGCAAATCCTTCAGCCTTTTGGTGCAGATCTAGTCTTCAGCACCAGCCCTGGGCTTTTTACTGTAGACCCCCATTTGAGGATTCCTTGACATCGTGATAGAAACTTGCACAAGACATTGACCTGGGCCCCACACGTTCAGCTAAACTCATGGTAGCCAGTGCTCTGGGGGCTTCAGACTCAGTGCATTCTTTAAGACTCTTACACTGTTCTACTTTGGACACCGGGTGGATATTGTGAAATAATCTTGTAAGTTTGTCTTCTGCATTAGATTTATCTCATTACAAACAACTACAATAGCTCACTTCTGCTTAAGACTCAAGTGAGTATACCTTCATGATTCATGGTTGACCCTCATCTGACCTCTGGGTAGGGTAGACCAGCATAGTTCAGTCCATTCCAGATGCCCACCAGTGATACCCTGGCCTCCAGGCAGCCTGGGACATGGTGTGGCTTTTTTATGGGAAGTGCATGTCCTTCTCCTTTTGCCAATCCCCACCCACTTCACTGTCCTGCCCAAACTTAAACATCCAAGACTAGTAACCAAATACGTTTTACAGCAGAAGCATGCTTTAACATGCACAGTACTTTAGCCAAGGAAGGTAGCAATACCCAAGTCTTGCCTGAAGCACCCTCTCATGGGATTTCAGTTCTGCATTACTCAAATCCATCAGCACCATTGCACATACAACACCCAAGTCAAAGGCCGAAGATAAACCCTACGCAAAAATCTGTAAGCAGATCACCGAGAAGTCAGGCAAAAACTTGCACAAGATCCTGGAACAAGGGGTTCTCTATTGCCAAGGCTGCTGCAAGCTCCTGTGCTGCTTGTGCTCTCCTGGGATCAATACCCAGAACAAGCTCAAGCATGCCATTAACTTCAAGATCCAATAGGGGCAGGAGGAGTTGGAAGCAATGGTGTACATGTAAGCAGGACATCACCTTCATGCAGCACACAAGGACATGTAGGTGGCCACTGTCCAGCTGGAGATAATCAGAAGTCAAATTCACCAAGCACTTCAGGCTATGAATGCACAGCACCAGCACAGAGAATATGGCCAGATACCTGGGCTGCATGATCACGTGGGCATCACATCTGCTCAGCTACTGTGCTCTTGCATAGGATGTGCCAAGCCTCTCACCGGTAGGCATAGTGTCCTCAGCTTCCTGTAAAAGGCTCTGTGCCTCCTACTCCAGGAGGAATGCCAGCACCTCAGCACCCCATGCACACCAACAGCTTTAAGGTCAAGGTTCACCTCACATCTCTTGCATCCACAAAGGAGTATGTGTGGCCTTAATCCAGAACCAGCCAGGAGGTCTTTGTCAGTTTTCAAGGGATTGTGACAGACTGAGGACCAATAAGAAAAAGCACAGGCTGAGGAGCTGAGACTGAGCTGCTGGCCACGGCAGAGTTGGTGCCTGGAACACACTCCATGCTAATCTAGTGCCTTCTCCCATCAGAAGGTCCACATCTGGGGAGGCCTCTAACACCACCTTTCTCCAAAGCCCTGTCAGACCCAGTACTCCTGGAAGATTCAAGTTGGAGTCAGAATCCAAGAAGATTCACTTGGGCCCCAAGCCCTACCCAGAGAGCCCAGAACTGCCCCCACTACTCCAGAATACTCTCCTAGCTAGCTTGAAGAGCCCCATTGTGGTAAGATAGGTCTTACCCCCAAAGAGCACCCAAGGGGGGCCCAACAAGGCTAGGGAGACAGAAGGACATGCCCTGGTGATCAGTGGCTGGGGGAACAGAGGCTGCATAGTGCTTCTAGGGTAGTCGGTACAGGGGTGAAGCTGATTAGCGTTCTGGAAAGCCCATGAGGAAAGAGGCAGTTACGTATTTCCTTCCCTTAAGCATTGCAAAGTTAAAACTTGGTTTACAAAAAAGTCACTTTTTGGCTACAGTCATCCTTAAAACCTCCATGTTCACAGTTCCTATGTTTATCTTCCAGGGAACCCCATGAGTCCAGAAGACATAACTGCTTACTATACAGTGTGACCATTATTAGTCCCCACTTCCTTGCAGGAAATCAGAATTGACATGGCTTTCAGAAAGGAGTCATCTAAGTCCTCTGATAAACTGCTCATAGCCATGCACATGTTAAAAAAGCAGCTAGAATCTCGACTCTCCAAGATGTTAAGCACCAATTATAAGGGACATAGAACAAAGTCAGAGCTGGTTTTTCAAACATCTTGTTCTACCTATTTCCTTCTACTCAAAGGAATAAAAATGTTGAGTCACAGGTAAACAAGACCATGAAACTTAAGTTTCATTGGTAAATCCATGTGGGCTTAAGTTATGGTTTTATCATAGCCAACAAGCCAGCCATGAATAATTACCCAGCAAGGCCACTGGGACTCTCCTATACAGAAACATTTGGAAACCACTTATTTATACAATGATTCAACACACATAAGTTCAGGTCCTTGTACGTAGGTTAAAATAAATCTACTCTTCTCCGTGAATACTCATTTTGCTGATAGCCTCTATGTGGTACATTGTTCTGAAACATCTAGTAAGCCTCGCCACTTTCGCTATGAAATACACATGACGTATTTTGCCCAAAATGGAACAATAATCGGGGACACCTCCAGTGCCTTGGCCTACTGAACCTACAAGGCCAGTCAGCACATTAACATTAAAGCCTTGTGGTCTCCATTGTTTACAAGGGCCACAGAGATTGGTTACCTAGACTGCATGTCCCACTTTGAAGGGTACAGGAGATAGGCCTGGAAGGTTAAAAGGTCCGTTTGGGTTTGGTTGTGAACACTGGGTCTCTGAAAGAGTATCTTGAACCTTCTCATAAAAAGGTGCTTAAATTCCTTAAATGATCATCATGACCATCACTACTGGCACTAGCAATGGTGGGAAACAAGTTAGAAGTTCCACTCAACTGTCAGACCATGGTGAAGTGCACACGGCCTCATTAATTGGAGACTCATGCCAATATTGTGTATTCTGAGTACCTTGAATATGCAATGTAATAACTTATTCCCTTACCATGAAATTTTGTCCATTAAATTTTGAGGCTCAACAATTGAAACATTCTTAAACCTAAAACTTAAGGTGCAATTGCATTCATGGCTAGCCCAGGCAGCCCTTCACGATATTGTTTTGTAGTACCCGATACTGGGTATTCACATAGAAGTTACATTTAACAGGATCAGATCACACTGTGATAAGCAAGCTCTCAGCAATGGGAGAAAACCATCTGTTCCCTAGAAAGCTTCAGGACTCAACACATACAAGCAGAACTAGAATATACTAGGACCAGATACAGTTGTAAGAATTTAACTCAACTACCTTAGTATGACTCGGCACTTGTTATTTCAGCAAGGGCCTCCATGACCAGTCCCTAGTCCATTAGGACTCTGATACTTGACACACAATATTGGCCTGTAGTGAAGGGATTCTGTGAAGAGTACTTTGCAGAGGTCAATATTCAGTGAGGATTACAGCGGCATATGTAAGACCAGAGAAGTCCTATGACATCTGTATATCCCTCACAAGACAAAAGCACAGTGAATGCATTAGCTAGGATTCTTGGCATCCTTGAGAAGCTCAGTGGTGGCTCCCCAAGCTGTTAAAATACTGTCATAGGACCCAGCTCCCCGGTCAGTGGGAGGAAAGGCATCTTGCGGGGGGGACTGGGGGCTGCAGAACTGCCCAGGAACAGGTCTGGCAACCTAAACAGGAAGCAGTCAGAACATTCCTGACAGAGGTACCTGACAACTTGGCCCATTGTGCACCTGGGGAAGACGAGCAGCCATAGAACAAAAAGGTAATAAGGTGACAGCAATTGTATAGTCAACTCTTGAGGACTGTTTTGGGTCAACTTGGCTGAGGCTTCAGTTCTGGGCATTCATCCCAATACTAAAACTAGGTATCAAAAAAGTGTGGTCATAAACCCCTCCATTTGACGGAGTTAGGCTTTCATAGGCTTAGTCTCTTCATTTAGCCAGTGGAAGGCACCTATGGATCCAAAGCGTCTAATGTACACAGAATAAGTATTCTACCCTTCCAATACGGGGACCAGACACCCACTTTACCTAACAGATACCTGAATTTGAGAAGGGGAACGTACCCTTGCAATAGTCAATTGGAGGGAATAAAGCCTTTGAACTTTGTAGTCAGGGTTTGCAAGGAAAAGAAACATAGTTCTAAGTTACCAATATTTTATAGTATTTGCCCAAAGAATCAAGTACAAAGAGTAGGAGATCTGGCCACAGCCCAGAGACCCAAGAATCCAGCTGAAGGCTGGGACCCCATGGCTATGCCCTGCACAAGTCAGGCTGAATATGTAGAGCCCCTGGCAATGCCCCACACCATGAGTCCAGCTGGAGCCTAGAGCTCATGACAGTGTCCCATGCAAGTCTGTCAAGGATCTGTAGTGGGAAGGCCCAATGATCAGGCAAATGCAGATCAGTTTCCTTGACCAGATGGGAAACTTGTGGAAGGCACGTAACAAAGGCCAAAGCCACACACAATGCCTGCAATGAGTCTGCAGATCTCTGGGTCATTTCATTCATTGGTTCCCAAGGGCTTTATCAGGATGAATATACACAAAGGAACCCTTGTGCTGGGTTTTAAACTCACGAATCAATAGTAGCCATGGTAGGAAATGCCAAACTGGCTCTGCTCATTCCTCTCATAGGCAAATGACAGATGCTATCCCACAGTTGTTAAAAAATAGTCCCCTACCCTGCTTCACTAGAATGGCTTCTAGAAATTTAAAGTGAATCTTGACATATGATGAATGTCGTGAATTCAGCCAAGTGGGTAATCAAGCTGCCGTGCCAGAGATGCATTCCTGTTGTGCTGGGCACTTTGAGGCGATTAAAGCAGATTCACCCCTACAAGCCCTCTCTCAGGGAGGCTGCCTGCCATTCAGTCACACCATCTTACCTTCCAAGTTCTCTGGATCTACCTTAAGGTTTAAAAAAAAAAAAAATCACTTGACATTCTTGAGTATTGAAGAACACTACCGAAAATATTCACCAAGCAGAGACCAATGCCGTGAGATACGTGCCTGTCTAGTCAAAATCTTGAGTCAGGAGTGGCACACTGGGTTTAGGGGCATACTGGGAAGTCTATTCCAAGCCAAAACAAGTTATTACATTCCTCCCCTACATTTTTTGTCAGGTATCTCTGGCTGTGTGCATGATTCTTGGTAATCTTCCAAATCCCTTCTGTTTTAGAGTCAGGGGTTAAGTGAATAATTAAATCAGGACACAGTTTATAATATGGTGGTCACCCCGAGTTAAAGACAAAGTGCAGGAAATACACATCCACAACATTCAGCGAAGGTCCTGGATTCTACAGCAATGTCTGCATGAGTTCAGATAAAGATTTAGAGCCCATGACAGTGACTCCCACAAGTCCAACAAAGTGTAGAGCCCACAAGAGGGATTCATGCCAGTCTCTTACGGATTTGTGTTGGGAAGGCCCAAAGGTCAGCGGTGGAAGCTAGAAAGTCTGTGCCAGCAGGGTGAAGGAGCTGTGCCAGTAGGTTGAGGGTTCTATGCTGGAGCTGAGATATCACACTCAAGAACCAGGGCTGCCCTGAAAAGCACCCCAGCCATCCTCAGCAACAGAGGCCCCCGAGCTCCTATAAGAACAGTTGAATACATGTCCGAAAGCCAGCATGACAAGTTTCTCCTGGAGATTAAATGGCATGTCTTTCCCTCCAGAGCCAGCCAGGAAGTGATGCTCAATATAAGGAGCAGAGCTCCCCCAAAGTGAACCACAGCCACTCACAGGATTCTGAGCACCTCCAATGACAATGCTTGAAATCACACTGAGGAAGGCAGTCATGGCAAGCTCCCTCCAGGAAAACCAAGGGCTGAAAACAGCAACACTTAGAGAAACCCAGAATGCCTCCCTCAAGTCTATGCTGCCTACTTTCCTCATGGGGAACATCTATGCTCAGAACCATGCTGATTTAAACTCTCAAACTAGACTCATGTCTGTCCGCTGACAGAAAACTGTTAGAGGTCTCAGTTTAAACCAGTTTAACAACTCATGTAGGACATTGCTGTGCAATTCAGGCCCTTTGCTGAAATTTCCTGCACTTTCTGGATGACCACATTTATAAATTCTGTGTCCTGTTTCTAATTGTTCTCTTCACAACCCATGACTAAAACAGAAGGGATTGGAATATTACCAAGAGTCATGCTCAAAGTCAGAACACCTGAGAAAATGTAGGAGGGATGGGATGTAATACCTTGTTTTGTCTTGGAATAGGTTTCCTTGTATATCCCTAAATCCAGTTTTGAAACCATAGCAACTTCAAGTCCCACAAAAGACTGTCCTGTTGTGCTCTAATCTCAAGAACTCTACAGCAGGCCCAGGATTCAGTACTGATTACAGTCCTCTGCCCTGTGCCCCAAGTACCCCATACCTTAAGGTGCCAGAACTACATAGCATTCTGGGAAAACTGAGCAGTTAATAGCTTTATGCTGCAGAGACTAAGCAACGGCTCATGCGCCATTTCCAGGTTCTACTAGCACAATAGTTGAGACTCATCACCATGAAATTATAGCTGCCATTTTCAGCATGGAATTTCACATTTCAAAGATTTGTCAGTAATGTATTGCATAGTGAAGATGCAGTGGGTACAGTCCATGGGCCCAGAGCCCCATTACCTACAATAAGTGTCAAACTCACACTGAAGCCTGAGATTGTGAGTCTAGTCTTCGACCCGAGACCTGGAACATGAGTCTAATTTGAGATAACCAGCTGGATACTGCTGTAATGTAGAGACTCCTGCTGTGCTATACCCTCAATTCAAGGCCTGGAAGTGGCAAAACAGTCTACAAGTTGGCAAAGACCAGCACTATTACTTCATGTAATTGGCAAGAGACCACCAGAATATTCCGACTCCCAAGGCAAGAATTAATAGCAAAGCTAAGTGTGTCAGGAACTTGGAGCCCTAGAAAGCCAGAGCTGTAGACTGCTCCAGAGAATTCAGAGTGTTAGTGAAATCTGGCTTTTCATGGCTGCGTCATGGGCATTGTGACCTGTGCATTATACTGGTCCTGGTTCCTTCCTCAGATTCTTTCGCTGCTCTGCTTTGCTTCTAGCCTGCCATGTTTTGCCTGTCAACAGATAGCTCTGGAGTCCATAGAACCAAAGTAAGCCACTGCATCCTGGTCAGGAATTTTGTCTCGACAATAAGCTGATTAATGCAGTGGCTGATCCCCCCGAAGTAAAGACGTTTTGCCTAATAAACACTCTGTTGCTTTCAGTTGGAGAGCAACTTATCTCCAAGGCCACTGTTCCCTGGCCACTTGATTTAAACCTGAGGACCCACAGCCAGCATACCTTGTAGCCCACTCACGTTTTCAAACTAACTTATCTCGGCCAATGGCTTGGATTATTTTCCATGCAGGCAAAAATCTTCAGGGTACCACCACTTTCAGCCAGAGCTCTTCCTCTTCAGCTGCACTCCCTTCTAGGTAACTTGTGGGGTTTACACAGCAAGCTTTGAGAAATTTGACTGATGGGAGAAAACCCTTTGAAGAAAATTTCAAGTCCTTTGTGGGAACTACGGGACCATAAGACCAAAGCCACCACCATAGTGACTCCAGTGAGTCTTCAGACCTTCTCTGGAAGTTTCTTTGATCCTGAGTGCAAGTTTTAGCAAAGTGAAGCATCTCTCAAAGCAGATACATTCAAAATCTTTATTCCTTCTTTTGGCCACATTCATAGGAGCTATTTTCTTGGTTACTTCCCTATTGCTGGGACAAGGTAACTGACTCCCACCAGTTAGAGATTTTTGTCTTAGTTTGTACAGGTTTCTGTACACAGTTGGCCGATTCCAAGGATTTGGAAGGCAGAGGATACACAGTCCATGGCAAGGATGCAGGAAGAAAATGCACAAGCCTTTTCCAAAAAGATTCCATTCTGGGCTACAAGCTCGTTGGTTGGTGTAACTCACACCGGGTGCGTCTTCAGTCTTCAGGGAGTCTCTTCAGCTATCACTGAAGAACTATGATAATCCAGTAAACTGATCTAGTTGGTACACACATGATGCAGTTATCACACCCCCTAGGACCCAGTCATTTCCAAAAGCCACACCTCGGAGCACATGAAGCTTTAGGGACATTTTAGACAAACCGCTTATACACAAGTACGGTATTTTAATGGAATCTAGACTAAGGGTCCTTTATTATCTAGATGATAAATAGCTCATTTGAGCATGAGTTAAATAACCTCATAAGCATGGAGTTAACATTAAGAACAGATTCAAACCCATCTGTTTGACTCAGTGACAGTCACTCAATATTCTGTCAACTAACACCTAACATTGCTCAGGCCCAAGCCTCACTAGACAACTTTGTTACATGTAAGAAGGATGAAATTTTAAAGAGGTTGTTGCTGTAAATCAGCTCCAGGGGTTACAATCTCGGGGATTAAAACAAGGGCACATGAAGGCATATATTACCATCCCTCTCACTGAAGGATAATTCTGAATCTCTATCTTCTCCTGGGTTGTTATGTTTACTGAAATAGTTTCCTCACATATCAATTCACATAGAGTTGAGATTCTTTTGGGTGCTTAAAGGAATAGAATGCTAGAGAAGGTTTTTCAGGAGACAGGCATTTGACCAAAATATCTGGTCCCACATTCTTCAAAGGTTTGTCTTGAAGCCGAGAGCACTGTTGGGGAGGAAGCATGAGACTGTAAGCCCCCCTAGATACTTTGAGATGCAAGGTCTGTGAATACTTCAAGGGATCACTTATGCAACTGATAACCTTGTTACCCAGTGAAACTACTGTTACATTGTGAAACACACATTTGGTCATTTCCAACAGCATCACGAACCCTGGGACTCTGGAGCAAGCATTGTCTTACATGCCAAGAAGCGGTCTGATGGCTGGTAGTCAGCTTGAGAATGAGTCTGGTTACCAGAAAGACCGAGGCAGTATTGGACAGTTGGGAACTTTGAATCCACCACACTCTGGGTTGGGGATTCACTTATGACGGACAATGTGATTAAATCATGTCTACCTATGGAAGTCCTCTGCATAGAGCCCAGAGGGAACAAGTCAAGAAGTTCAGGACAGCTGAAGAGATGAGGGTCCCTAGAGAATGAAGACATGGAAGCTCCATTTCTCAGACCTAGTTCTGCCCCATGACGGCCTTCCAACTGGCTGCTCCTGTGTAACACCTGTACTTATCCATTTATTACAAGTGATGCCTTTAAAGTGTCATGAGTTCTGAGTTGCTTAGCAAATGAAGTGTCAGGGAGTAGTGAGAACCTCAATTTCAGTTGAAGTACAGGTGACATCTCAGTATTTGTGGTTTGCATCTGAAACTTTGCAGGACTGAATCCTTTGCTGGATCTGACACTCCAGGTAGTGTTACTCAAATTGGATTCACAGAGGCCCAGCTCCACTGGAGACTTGAATTGATCCCCGCCTCCCCTCGCCAACACAATGTCCAGAGTATTGAGCAGGTACTTAAGGAATCTTTCCTATTTCCTCAGTGCCAATACCTGGGTGACTCATTTTAAAATGGCCTTTGGCCCTGCAGACTCTAGCTCATAAGGCTGCCATCACGTTAGTATCTCACACTTGGTATTTTTTTGGCAGCCGTAAGTACTTGGGAATCCTGCATAACCAAGCAGCTGGATCAATATTCTGTTCCATCACATACGTACTTTCCTTATACATAGTTCTTTAGACCCTCCCATGGTAACCAGGTGTCATTTAATGGCTCCAAAGTTTCCCAATGTGTTTATAAATTTGAGCTTTTGAACACAGGGGCAGAAAGATTGGATATTCCCAAACTAAAGTTAACTTTTCTGGAAGTTAAAGCCTCAGCCATGGGACTTATACATACAGCATATTAATGTAGATGAGTTAAAACCACTCAATTATCTTCAGGCTGGGGCTGATGAGCATGCAGACAGGCATGCACGCTCCTTGCAAAGGATGCCGAACATCCTTTCATGGGAAGCTCAGAATCAATCAAGTTTCTTGGAAGAGCCTCGAGGGTTGGTGCTATAGCTTCAATGTGTTCCCCAAATCCACAAGATCTGCTAATTGGAAATTTCATCTCCAATGTTACAGTGCTGTGGATCTTTAATAATCAAGCCACAGTGGCTGTGACTCAGGTGCCAGTACCGTCACAGAAGTGCAGGCCTCAGTTTAACATCTGTCTCACGGGGTAAGACAGGGAAAAGGCCCTCAACCAATCTCAGTGCTTCCGTATTTGCCCCCACAACCCCACAATTGAGTTTGAGTGTTGTATTACATAGTGTTAGTTGCAGTAGCACAAAATGGACTTCAATTTTTCTTGGGTATTAGGCTACTTTTAAGGAACCATACCAAAGTCTAAACCCAGAGGGTATCCAATTTGAATATGGTCATAGGAGAGAGTAACCCTGAAAGTTTCATCTGAGTACAGCTAGTTTGGAAGAATCTGTTTCCCTTAGAGGACTTGTAAGGATCTCCAAGTGTTACAGCTAGCTGGTGATACTTTTGTAATTCCTGTAGCTAGATTTCTTGGTCTTTCAAGTTTGAAATGGTGTTTCCTGTATTAGACCACGTGGATCAACAAGATAATTAGTTGGCAAAGTGGCAAATTCTGGAGAGCCTAAAATACAGAGGCTCAGATCAGGGACAGAAGATTGATGCAGAACTGAGGATTACAAAAGCAGAGGCAATTTTTAGCATTTGGATTATTCTACCTAAACCCAATTCCTCAGTAGCACAGGCTGACTGGCTAGGTACAGAAACTTTCTCAAGAGATTCTCCTAAACCTTTAAAATTTGTTCACCAGGTGGTTTTCCATTGGTGCATTCCCTACACTTGAGGATTTTACATAGCACTCTGCAAACCCAAAGTGGCCATAGGGTGGAACCACAGAAGCCTTTTTCTGATACAATGGATCCATATTGAGAGTTGTTCTTTATTGTAAAAAGACTTTATAATAAGCAGGGGTTAATGATAAATTGTTGGCCCTTCAGAGATGCTATCTGCAATACTGAGTGAGCTACCACAGCAACATAGCAAGTATATTAAAATAGTTGGTCACATTTTTCGTATTTGTAAGCTCACTTTCCAGTACTTTCATGAACATTTCAGTTTTACGGTAAAGCCTTTGTTTATACTATTCATTTTCTGTTACTGTCTGAGGCTTATGTTTTTGATGTTCAGTCACTACAAAGTTAGTCCTTATTTAAAATCAGAAGTCACTGGACAAAGTATTAAGTGACTTATATTATCTGCATTTGTATAGCTTTGCTCCAATATCCTCTTGCACTGAATAAGGTACGAAGAGGGTCTTTGCTACATACTTCATACAGTATTGGTGGGATTTCCATGTAGTATGAATTCTGTAACGTTTAAGACGAATTAAAGGTAAAGTTTTGTCAGTTCACATTAGTTTCTCCCTGAACCATCCCATGTCCATGTCCACAGGTAGGAGGCCTTATGAAGACTCATTCTTTACACTTACAGGGTTTATATCCTTTCCTGAGTTCTGTTGTGTTAAGGTTTGAGGACTGGCAAAAGGGGTTAGTTATGACCATCCTTAACATTAGAAAATTCATACTAGAGAAATCTTACTAATGGCAAAAAAGGACCAGATAAAAACCATGAAGGCTTTGCCAGTCTTCACATTTTGTAGGGTTTCTCACAGGTGTGAACTCTGGATCAATGTTCAGCTTTGATCAAAGGCTTGTTTCTCACTTGTAGAGCTGTCTGGTATTAATCAGGTATGTATGAGCTCCTCCTGAAGGATTTACCACATGCTTTATACTTGTAGGGTTTTTCTCCAGCATGGATTCTCATGTGGGGTAAATCATGAGAACATTTTAAAGACTGTCAGTCTTTGTATCTGTAAGGGGTTGTGTGAAGTCTCTCAAAAGCAAGGTTCAAAGGTTGATAGAAGGGTTTTGTCACACACTCCCTGCCACTGGTCATGCTTCCCTCCAATTATTCCCTGGTGAGAAAAAGGGCTGGGCGATACCTAAGGGCTCGCCCACTCTCCATCTGTGGGATTCTCTGCAATGAGTTGTATGGGGTTACAATGAACAAAGCGGACTTCCCAGTCTGTACCATTTGTAAGGATCTCCAATATGATTATGTTGGTGATGGATAAGGCTGGAACCTTGAGCAAAGGCTTTCTCACATTCCTCATTTGTAAGGTTCCCCCCTCCATCACGCTATTGTGCATAGTAAAGGCACCCCCCCCCATTAGGTTTTACCGCATTCTTTATCCTTCTAAGGTTTCTCTCCAGTATGAGCTCTGGTGTTTAGGTTTTCAACTTTGAGCAAAGGCTTTGCCACATTTTTACACTTTTTTCCAGTGTGAACTCATAAGAGCAAGGAATCACACTTTAAAGGCTTTGCCATACCTCCTTGCATTTGTGTGGTCCTCTGGTATAAACTCAATGTTCTGTAAGGCTTGTGCCAGTACTGGAAGCCTTTGCCACAGTATACTTTAAGGTTTCTGTCCAGAATGCGTTCTTCGGTGGTAAGCAGGACACGAAGACTCTTTGAAGACTGCTGCAGGCCGTACGTTTAGTTTTTCTGAGTTCTGATACTGACTAAACCGCAGGCACTAGTCAAAGTCTTTGCTACTCTTTACTGTGTAGAGCTTCCCTCCACTAGGAGTTTTCTGGCATTTGGTATGTTTTGGATGAGAAGTCAAAACAGCTCAAGAGCTTTTTTCCTGTGTCTTCACAATCCAGGAATCTTTGCTTTAAATCCAGGCAGGTGATCAGTTACGGCTAAGGGACAGCTGGACTCGAGAATAAAGTATTTCTGTAGTTCTCTATCACCACATTCCTATGACAAAGTTAAGCTCAGCAGGATCCAGGCAGAGATGTCAGTGACCATCTCTGAATGTCAACCACTCCTGAGAGAAATGCCACTTTCTCCGGTCTTCCTGATACCTTATACACAGCATGTTCAAGATCAGGTTCAGTACACAGCACATTTGATGCAGCTGCTGCCCTGCTGGCATACACTTCATCTCCCGTGTCAAGTATCTGATGTTTCTAGGGCTCTCCCAGCATGCACAGAGAGTCAGGCTGTGGCATAGTTACCCGAGCCTTGGAGACTAAACCTTCACAGTCCTTTGTGCTGTAGCTTCTGGCATTTACCCCCAGGCCTGACCTTCAGCCACATCACATCCGGTTTGCTGATCCAATTCACCCTTCTGCTCCCAGGTTAGCCTTGCTCCCTGCGCCTCTTATTCACTCCTACTGTAATAGTGACGGCAAACTTTTTAGAGCTCTCAATGATACAAATAGCCCGCTGTAGCACGTGTCATAGGTTCGCCAGTACTGCTCTGTAACGGCTACTTGATGCGACAGGAAAGTTTCTAGTATCAGGTGTCACCTACTTCCTGATCAAGGGCCGTTCTACCCACATGCAGTCCCCTCAAGGAGGGGCCCCGGCATAGCTCCCATGTATGCCTGGTGGGCTCTTGACACACCAGTGTGCCTGATCTGCTCACTTAAGCAATTTACCCCAGCAGGCGGGCTGCTCATACTCGTGCCAGTCAGCGTGAACATTTGCCGCCTTCCTTAATTAGATCATCTGTATCTTCATTTCTAAATGGTTATGTAAAAAGTGTGGATAGCTAATTAAAATGAGTTTAACAGAATGAAACTAGTTTTTCCAGCTGTGTAAATGGCACAGAATTCTCAGCCTTGGCTTAGGGCATGTCAACTTAGAGCTCAAAGAAAATCACAAAATTCTTGTAACAGTGACAGCAGCTCAACCCAGGCCCTAGCAGAGAGAGCAAGGAGAACCTCCCCTTGTAAAAGGTCCCTAAGGAGGTAATATTCATGCCTGAAGTCTGGAATTGAGCAAAACCAAGCTCGTTTCCCGAGAAAGCATTTCCATTCAACTTTGTTGTAGCATTAGAGTAGCAGGGAATTGACTTAGGTGTTCATCACCCAAGAGGTAAAAATAGGGAGATGTGCAAAATTTTAACTTACATAACGAAACATCCATGCAATGCCACATTTATGTACAATTTAGGATGTTTACCAGTGAAGAAATGGAGGCTAAAGAAACCAAACAGCAGACCTGCATTGATCAAGCGGGCTGTGAGCCGAGGACTGTCTACTGAGTGCCAAGAGATTCCAACCTCTCAGACGTATGACAGCAATGAATTCTGGGATTAAGGTCTAGGAGACCTGTTCAGATTGAAGAACACATTACAGGTAACTGTCTCCTACCCAAACAAACTACTACAAAGTCAAGTTTATCCAGGAATTCATCCTCCTGGCAGAGCTTTAGAAGCTGAGAAATATTGAGCCTAGCTAGACAAGGTCCCCCTTATACAACACCCCATTACCATAAAATCACAAGACTACCTCCCCACACAGGACAGCTCAAAGCTGAGCATCTGGAAGTACTCTCGTCTTTAACATGGTATCCCAACAGTGGGCTCTATTTTATTAAGGAAAAAGTATCAGTATACTTTTAGTTCCAAGTCTTCAGCTCTAATCCTCCATTAGGGAAATGTACGGCACGCACCACATAAGCCTGTCTTTGGGACACTGGCTAGGCACACAGGAATCCTTGGCTCCTTAGCAGCTGGCTTTCAAAACTGAATAGCTAATATAGTATGAGACATTCTTGGAGAAAAAGGACCAGTAGGTATGAGGTCTAGAGGTCCCATTGAAAGTGAGGAGGGTCCATTTAAAAGTTAAACAAGCTTATTCGAGGATAGTGAGTTTAGTATCTTTCCCTCCCCTTAAAGCCACTCAAAATTTGACCTGCAAGTTTGGCAGATTGTGAAGTGTTTCCCCAACCAAATGCTCCCGGCAGAATTTCTTCTGTAGTGCACTGTCTGCAGGAGCAAGTTCAGGTAGACTATTTGAGACAGGAGGTATGAAATTTCCTTCTCAGTTAAGTCCAATCAGAATCAAAGCTAACTTAGGACAAGGTGTTAACCCACCAGATTTGAGGAGACCATCTTCCCTCTGGAGGGAACAGGGCTGAGTGATGAGGTCAAGTAATGCACAGCTTCCAATCAGGCTCGGAGCACTCGAAGTTGCAAGCCAGGAGAATTTGATCTGGAAAGCTCTAAAGGCCTATTTTCTGCTCACTGAAGATTTATGTGCCACTTACCTATCCCCCAGCAACTGGCAAAGCAGGCACCGCAGAGATTACTCTAGCAACACAAGGCAGCTTCAGCTCGGCTTTCTACATTCAGCAAGACAAGAGCACAGCAGCCCGAGTGGGACAACTGGACTGCCCCAAGCACAAGAGGCAGAGTGCTGCCATGTAAGAGGGTTCCAGACGCCTTTCAACCTCACCCTATAGTGCCAGCCCTTGAAATCTTAGTTCTCCACTCCAGCAATATAGGCAACCCTGGCACTGGAGAAGCCTAGGCGAGGCCCATGGGCCCTCCAGGTAAGATGCCAACTTTTCTCCTTGTGACAGCAAAGCTTCAGATTATCTTCCCGGTTAGGGAAAGCAGAAGAAGATCTTCGGATTATTCCCTGTTGTGCTGAATGCTTCTCTAAGAGACCCTAGTATCCTTTATATAGTCCCAGCTCCCAAAGGAGCCTAAAATAACTGGCTCCCCACATGGGAAAGGGAACTGAGGCAAGGACCCAATTCAAGGCTAGCATGGACTACAGAATGAGACCTTATTCTCATAAAGTAGGAGTATTAAGTGGAGAAATAACATAGGGTAATGTTTAGGAGTGGAAAAATACTGATGTCCAGGCTTATCCACTTAGTCACATCTCCAACTTGCCTCAATAGCCAGATTTAGATGTAGTTGTGGTTTGAGCAGTTTCCCAGCTTACATTATTTAATGAGTTTCTCCATTTGCCATTTAATTCTGTAAACATTACTTAGGGCCAAATGTCACCTATTAATTGGCTGAGAAGTTTCCCACTGCTAGGCATTTGGGCAGTCGTTTTGCAATTAAAGGAAACAGCCTCGAGAGGTTTTTATTTTTACCCCAAATCTGCTATTGAAACAAAATTCCCTCCACCCAACGCAGGTCCACTGTCGTTTTCGCCTACTAGAGTCGTCATGTACTTGGCCTCTACCTTGAGAGCCGCTGGTCACCCCTTACACGAAGCCGTTTACACAAAGCTTCTTGGGTCAGGAACACGTTAAATATCAGTCCGTTTCCAGCTATCCCGACTTCTGTTCTTGAGGGTTCCTGTAACTGCCAATTCTCCATGGAAGGATTCCCATATCCCTGGCTCTACTTTGATGTTGAGTGGTGGACTTCAGCATAGAAATCCTAAATACTCACATTCTGGCCCAGAAGAAATCACATGTAAAGTTGGCCAGAAGAGGCATAGGTGAACAGAGATAAGCATCAAAAGAAACCAAACGTTCTGTGTTGGCAGTAAGATGTTGAGGGCATCTCAGCAATCAACAGGACTCCAGCCATCACAGGCTCAAGGGTGCAGAAATGTAACTCTTTCATTTGAGGATCGAGTTACCTTGGTCAAGGGCCTCCTCAGGAGCTGGTTCCCCAGGACTCCTTTCACTATGCTTGGCCACCTAGGTACTCAGTGCTACAACCATGATCCAAAGGGACCCAACTATTGTTTCTGTAGCAGACCTTAGAATTATCAGTGATTGTTTTATTGGCGTGCAGAACCCATGATTTATAGTTACAGGCCTCCACTCACTTCAAAGGCAGGCCTAGAAGAAAAGACAAGGTGCCCCTTAGAGGCAGGGCATGAAACAAGATACAGAAAATACCAGGAAACTGGATATCCCAGAAATGCCTGCAACTTTCCTTGGGAAATATTTGACTTTGAGCGAGTCTCCCCCGATAAGAAAAGCCATGTGGGTTGTAACATGGAGTCCTCTGGAGTCAGGTAGCTAAGATTTCTGAACCATCTCACCATTATGCACATTCCAGGTGCTAAGCGCCCTGCTGGATTTCATGATTGCTTGTATCTCTCCCCCTTGGGATGGAGAGATCTATTGTTTGTTCCTTAGGGCTATGTAACTTGATTTTTAACAAGTTCATGGATATGAATTCCCCTCATGTCTAAAGCTTTGCCTTTGAGAAAGGAAACTGGTGGGACTTTGGGGGAGGAATTTCAGTTTTGATTGGTTGTAGAATAGTTTTATCATGTTAAGCAGAATTGAGCTCCTATTTTTATTGATGTTAAGGACATGTGGCTCGGGGGTATGAAGTTGACTGGTGGGATATGGCAGCCAGAGTACAATGTCAACTTAACCGGCTTTGGGTCCCTCTGGGGAGTGGAGGCACACATTTGTGTGTGTGTCTGGGTGGGTCATATCCTTTTTGCTGGAAATCCCCACCCCAGCCAATCATGAATGGAAACAGCAAATTAAAACTCCGCGTTTACGTCATGGGCATTAAATACTACACCTCAGCTAATACAAAGGTATACCCTTCTTTGGACTATGGTTTTCTCTAGAGGACAAAAGCTTAACAATTGTCAAATTTAAATTGTACATGAAATTAAAAATGTGGAAATGCCATCTCCGGAAGTTTTGTGTCTGGTAAGTTTCACCCCTAAATATAGTTTGAGACAAGTCAAGGAACTGTCTTCCCAAGGTGTCACAAGCACCATTCTGGGAGCAGCCCAGACAATTGCAGTGAACCTTGAACTGATGATAGTGGAACAAAGCCCAGTCAGAAGAGTGCTTTCTTATTCACAAAGACAATAGTGACAAGACATTCTTGCTTGTTCCTAGCTTTTGTCCACCCTTTATGTCTCCCTTCTGGAATAGGGAGTAGAGACTGCATGGTTCCCCTAGGATACCTCTATGGCTATCATGCTAATGCTCGCACTGTGTCAAGTCAGTTTCAGGGGGAGGATATAGGTAGCCATCCTCGGGATAAACACTATGGTTGGACATGCTATGACTCAGTCCAAATCTTATCACTAGGTCCAGACAGGGAGCCTGGCAGATGGGAGGGAGGACAGCTAGAGTCAAACGCTGAGGCCATGTCAGAGCCTGTGGGTCTGTGACAAGTACGCTGAGGAGTAGAGGCCCATATATATAGCTGGGCTTTTCAGGGCACACAGGAGAGCCCCCCCATTTCTCTTCTGGCTGGACGGCTACACCTGAGGGTGCCCAGTGCATGACTCCTTCCCCACTGCCGCCCACCAGGCCAAGTTAACTTAGTATTACACTGATGAACAATGCAGGGACATCAGGACCAAGTCGTCCTATAGTGATGCTTGTGTTCAGGATGGGGTATGGAGGAAATAAAGAGCTGGTACCGTATCTGTGCTGAGGCCAGGAGACCAACGTAGGTGTAGGAGTTTGAGCTGTCACTGTTTACAGTCCTAGAAATGTCCCCTGCTATCACCACTGAAGCCCTGTAACTTAAGGATGCTTTGGTCATTTCAGCAGGTAAACCTTCCAGGCAATTTAAGCTACTCACCCAAGACCTCAGAAATGAGTGGCCGAGTCTCCTCCAGCAGGCTTATCCCTGCCCCTGTGATCTTAGCATTCAGCCTTTCGTCCTATCACAGGTTTGCCTGCATTTGAGGGACTAAAGACTGAGTGATCCAAGCTTGTCACGAGCCACATCCCAACAAGAGGGTCAGTTGGGGTTCTGCCTAGTTCTGGATCTAGCCACCTCCCAACTCAGATTCTCCTGGTGCAAATCAAGCATGATACTGAAAAGCACAGGCAGGCAAGCTGGCCTTCCTGAACCTTACCCCCAAGAGGAAGAACTCCCTGACCCTCAGGTTTTCCTTCTGTACTCGGCACACTCCAACCTGGTTACTAGCAGAGCACATGGGACTTTCCGGACTGCACCTTCTGGAGAGAACCTCTCACTTGACAGAGCCCAGCATCAGCCAACAGAGGGGCAGCTCCATACCTTAACTCCTGGGCCCTTTGAGACTTGGCCAATGAGGATTTAAAGCCTGGGTTCAAGCCACTGCTGCTTCCGAACCCCAACCTTTACCCTCTGCTTCACACCAGGGACTTACATTCACTTCTAAAACTGTTCCAGCTGTAACTTCAAGTGTCCTCATGACCTTCAGTCATGAACTTAGTTCCCACGTAAAGTACACTCAGGTGGTCCAAGGCTGTAGCAAAAGTGACGTTTGTCAACTACAGGAAACGTTCAAGACTCTGCAGACCACTCATCTCTTGGTTTAGTCCAAGTTGGAACAGCTTTAGACCTTTTCTAAGTTACTGGCCCACCTTTGATAAGATCCCTTATCCCCCCCACACCACACCCACACTGGGGCCCTTACTTGGGGTGCTGGCAATCTAAGCAACTTCCTATAGCTGAAGCATTTGAGGTGACTCCACAGGACCCAGCACGCCTCACACAACCTCAGGTACACATCTGCCTGCACAGGTGAGCTGAGCAGACATGAGGCACCACCCTAGGCTTAGAAACTTCCAGCCATGGGAAAGTAGAGGGGCATGTGGCCTTTGTCACCAATGACCACCAAGAGCTGCACTAGCACGGATGTAATGGCAACCAAGTAAAGCTTGCGAGCTGCCGGCTGCATCTCCTGAGCACTGCACTTCCCCCCTTTCTAGACAGCTCCCAATTATCACAGAACCTTCGTTTTCCCATGTTTACCCCAAGATCAAAGCATGTGAGAGCCAGATGGCACCCAGGTGATCAAACTGTATCTGACCACCATCACACAAAGCCGGGTCCCATTTACTTTGTGTTTCTCATGTAGGAAGTCTTGATATTTAAGCTGTCTTATTTCACTTAACATTGGAATAAAAGGAAACAGGGAGATCTTTTACAAATGGCAGGATCACCAAGAGAAAGGAGATATAAGGGTTTTAAAAAAAGGTGTCAAGGACATGTACCAAACTCCCCATGATGAGCTGCAAAACACTGAAGTTTCAAAACCACTTCCGAGAGGACCAGAGACTAATGTTCTTTTTAAAAGTAGCTCTATTACTGCGAGTAAGCCAGCTGCTTCTGCTCCCGAATGAGAGCCCAGCTCGCACCCCTCCACTTTGAACAGCATTAACAGCCCCAAAAAGCCGCCCTGGGAAGGGCTTGATCTAGGCATTTTCACTTAAGCTGTAGTTAGGCTTGAACTGACCCAGCTGGGCAGACTCCACCTCAACTGCCCTCTCCCGATTTTTCAAAGTAAAGACAAGTATTTCCCACTCAGTTGGGCACCTGAGCTGTTTTTTTCAGCCCTCTGGTTTCTCAAAATCAGTCACATCAAGTGGTCAGTGGCCTGTTCGCTCCCTAGAACTCCCAGCAGGCATACAGACCTTCACTTGCTTCTCTAAAGCCCATTTTCAGTCTGCTCGATACTGGGCAAGTGTGTGGTTCCTGCCACGTCTAGTGAGCCTGCACTCTGAAACCAGTCTCCCGGAGCTGTGAGGGAGAGACCCAAGTGCTTTACCACATGAACTGCTTGTGGGTAGAGGATGCCTGTGATTGGTCAGCTCGTAACAGCGCAGTAGTCACAGCTGGGGTGCAGGCTCCCCATGCTCCTGCCTTTCTTGAGGAAGTACATTGAGTGCGTGGCATCACACAAGTGGGCCAGCAAGGAGCTTCCAGGGACTGGTGCAGCTATGATCGTGTCACGAACTCTGTTCTCCCCTGGTTTGCTCTTCTAAGGCTGTAACACCCCGAACAGGGGAACACGCACCTTTGAGGCTTATACCATAACCACCTTGGCCGTCTCACAGCTCGAAGCATTGACTTTCCCCCTTCAGCTCAATGAGACAGGTGGGCCCAAGGTAAGGATAGCAGGGCAAACTGTAGAACTGGGTGGTTAACACTGTAGGTCAGAAAAACCCATAGCTAACTTGTTGGGAGGTTTCCTAAAAGGGCTGTGTGTAAAACGCAGAACTCAAAATGAGATCAGGCTTACAACTGCACTGTGGGCCAGCCATGAAATGCCATTCTCACCCTCTTATTGTATGCAGCAGGAAAGCAGCTAAACCCACCCTCCAGGACAGCTTACACATGATACCAGGTCGAGTTTTTAGTAGGATAACTGCCTCAATGCTCCGGTCACATGACAGTGAACTTAGTTTCCAGTATGAAAGATTCCTTTTCCCCTTTATTCTTGCGGGCTTCATGAGCCTTTTTGTCAGCCTACCCTTGCCCATGGAACACGCCTATTTCAGTAGACTTACACCTCTGCCTGTCATTCAATTCATTGTTCAGGACACCAAAAACTTGGAAGCAGCTCCATGGGACCCCCTTTATCTCCAGATTTGCTTTAAGAGGTTTTGCCAGTTTGTGTGCCTATTAGGCTTTTGCCATAGCACACCTGGCTCTAGCTCTGCAGAAACTCGACAGCAGCTTATTCCCCAAGAGCACTGCCTTTTGAGAAGGGTGAAGGGCTAATCTTAAGTCTGTCTGCAAGCCATCTGCTAAAAATAGGGGCAGCCCTACTAACAAAAGCAGAGCTTTGAGTTCACAGCTTTATGAGAAAGGAGTGAGAAGTCACTGCCTGCTACGAACTTAAACTCCTGGCTTTTTGAGAGTTCGAGACAGCAACTCAATCCCCAATATCCTGTGCACCCAACTCAGGTTTTTACAGCCACCAGAAATGCTTAAAAGCCAGGAAGAGTTCAGCAGAGCTGGCCCCCACCATTCAGGGCCAGAGTTCCCAGAACGACCCACTTTCTAAGACTCATTCCTGGAGAAGAGCTACCCTCTCCAACCAGGTCAACTTTGCTTTGACTGGGGGAACACAGACACCCTCCCACCTGCTCTGGTTGAAAGAGAAACCCATGAAGAATCTCCCACACTTCCCCACCCCAGGCATAAGGAAGCAGAAAAAGCTGAGAAACAGCAGGCAGAGAGGCCTTCAAGGCGACTTAATGAAGTTGGCCCAAAGCCCTACCAGCCAAGCCACTTGTGGGAGGCAAGCAGGAGCACAGTGCTTTCAGGGCTCTGGCCTGCACAGATGAAAATGCACACAGAAAATAAGGTACTAGCTTTTGGGCCCCACGTCCTATCCCCTTTTCTTTAGAACTCTTAAAGGTTGTTTCGCACTACCACGCTGCTTCCCCATTCTCCCGGCTCTAAGTTAGGAAACCCCCCAAACACCCTCCTTCCTTCCTCCCTCCCTCCGTGCTAGAGCCCCAGACTTGCAGCAACAGAGCTCTTGGCTACAACGCCTATCCCGGTATTTATAACTATAGAAACTAAGACCCACCCACCCCCAAAGCATTCTGGGTGATCAGCTACACCTCTGGTTTCTCATTGGCTCTCTCCCTGTCAGTCAGTAGCTAGATCCCACCCCTTCCATTCTCTTCCATGTTGGCAGATCACCAATAGCAACAAAGGAAGCAGAGATTTTATTATCAGAGTACGTCCAGCTGTGGCTTTCCATCCCCTAGCAGCGGCCTAATTGCAAAACAAGGTTCAGCCTCCTTGAGGCACGGATATGCAAGTATCCTCCGGGTTCTCTGATTGAAGTGCCTATTAATCCTCCGGTTACCAAGGCCCTTCCTTGGAAACTGAGATTCAGGTTTGTGGTTGTAATAAACATCCCTGACATCTGTGTCTTTAGTGAATCCAGTGTAATACTAAAAAGTTAGTAGTCAAGAGGTCCTTAAGACATTTCTCTGTTAACCTATGTGTTTATCCCAATATTCAGTTTATTTTGAGATTTCTCTAGCAGCCCTCTTTTCAAAATTAATATTGTTTTCTAGGCAGAAAGATGCAGAATTTAAGAGGAGTCTCCTCACTCCTTATATTCATAGTCACCACTCTCCTCACTCAGTGACAGGAGCCTAGACAAGGTCACCTCTATCAGCTAGCTCACCGGACCAGTGTATGACAGTAACTTCCCTCTCTCCCACCCAGTCTGAAGGAGGTAATGGGTAGTAAAAGTCACTTTTTAAAGGAAGGAACTGGAGTAGGGAATGAGAGAGTGTCAGGACCTGGAAGGGTAGGTGTGGTGGCCAGACAGCCATGGAAACACAGGCTTTGAACATGAGGGTGACTTGCTGTGGACCCTGAGCCACACCAGGTGAACAGAATAAAAGACTAGCAGCCGGACTCAGAAGCATTCTGGGGGAGGAAAAAAGGTTCAGCTCAGATCAGTTGCTTTTTTTTTTCTTGGTGGTAATTTGAAAGCTGCCGCTACAAGCATCTCTTGCTTTCTAATCAAAATAACTGTTGATTCAATCAATGTTCCCTTCCTCTCCCCAACTTTTTCATCTTGACCACTACTATTCCGCCAGCCCAGAAATGTCTCTCATCAGCTCAAATTGAAATTCTGGGCATTGCCTGCGACTCAGCTGGGATGCTGACTCTCCGTGGGAGCCTCCTCTGATTTTCAGCTTGAATTTCACCTGCTCATGCAGTGTTGCCAGAGCCATTTTAAGGTGGAGGCAACTGGGGAATCTGAGACGTGAGGTGTGGTCTTCTCCCCAGGGAGCCTCACACACCTCTCTGGCATCTCCACCCACTCTGCTCTGTTCACTTAATATTCTGTTGTTTGACAGCAGCGGGGGGGGGGGGGGGGCAGTGCAGCCCTTAAACAGGCAGCTTTGCAGGCTCCGGGGCTTACTGGCTCCGTGACCTTAGATGACCTTGTATAAATTACAGTGTCTCTAGGTCTCAGTGTGTTTTTACTGGTAGGTGGGGATGATGAGGATTACAGAAGCAGTTAGCTCCCAGGATTATGCGGTTTACGTGAGTTAACACATAGACTTGGCACAGAACTGGGGTGTAGTAAGCACTGCCTTGCTAATCACCACCATAGCATGTTCTTGGGTAAAAAATGTGTAACTCAGTAATGACCAGCTCTTGCTGTTCACTGCTTGGGCTCACTGGAAAAGCCAATGCAGCACAGATGTGGACCAAAGGCTTGACAAAGGCTTGATTGAGAACTGCTGGGCTGTGAAGGAGGTGAAAGTGCTCCCCGGAGGGGCCCAGGCTTCTCCACGCCTGCTGCACATGCTCCTGTTAGAGCCAGAGCTCGTGTGGCATGGGGCACAGGGCCTGACTGATGTACTCCTGGTGATAGAAGAGGACTTCTTTTTCCTTTGCAGAGAAATAACAGGTTATAAATGATTAATGGTGGCTGGAATGCATAATGACTTTATATTATGATGGCTGTCTTTGCATAATGATAGTAAGACAAATCTTCTTGGTCTCTAATGAGGGTCTGGAATAAGATTCCAAGATCTGAAGGGTGTGATGGCAGCCTGCCTCCTTTCCCCTGGGTCACCTGGTGAAAGTGGGGTACCAGGCTAGTGAGTATCTGATGTGGGGGACAGAAGTGCTAGGCATTAGCCTAAACCCAAGCAGGAGCTGCTGTGCTAGCTAAAGTAATTGAGAATACCTCCGTCCCCTTGACAGGGCCTTGCCAGAATAGGGGAGCTGGATGCTCACAATGGTGGCTGTGACATGTATGGGGGCAGGAGTGGCAGTGGCCTCAGAACCATGAGGAAGCTGTTCTAGGGGCATTGGTTTCTCGTTGGGGCCTTCGCAAATTCCTTCCTACCTGTCCCCAATCCCATGCACACCTGGAACCCCCAGGCTTCCTCCAAACCTATGCTTCTCAAACTTTTGTGCACACACAGATCACCTGGGGATCTTGTTTAAATATAGCCCTTGCTTCAGGAGGCCTGGGTGGTGTCTGGGATTCTGCATTTCCAGCAAGTTCTTTCATGATGCTCAAGCTGCTGTCGTGGAGCATATGCTTTGAAAAGAAGGTCAAAGCTCTTGTATGCAGTATCGTTGGGGTCACCAAGGAACTCCCTAGAAATGCAAATTCTCAGGCCCATTTCTGCATCAGAGATGTGCTCAAAGCAGCCCTGCATGATCCCGGTGCATGCATGACTTTGAGAAGCACTGTAACAAACTAGACTGAAGCATTCTCCAGGAAAGAACAGGGTCCATTGCTAGCAGAGGCCTACCCAGGAAGATTCCCTCATTGTCTGCTAACTGGACCCTGGAAAATGTCCTCTGCTCAGGGGGAAGCTGGAAGGGGTGCTGGTGTCACAGCTTTCTCAGAGCCCTCTAAAGGATGAGTGGGCCACTCCCTGTGACGATGGGAGTTTCTAGCAACATTCAGGAAGAGTGGGTACTTTATGGGAGAAAGAAGAGGAAAGTTTCCTCAGGTTGGCAGGGGACAAGTGGACACAGAGAAAGGGGATTCTCTGGGCTTTGCCTCTGGTACAGTGGAGTCTACACAAGCCAGAGTTCTGAGTCCTGCTGAGGCCTTATGCCCGGAGGACATGGAGAAAGGACAAGGGAACTCTTTTCACAAAACTCACCGGCTATGTTCTCATCCAGTTAATTAACTAGGAAAACTAAATTAAACCCCAAAGCCTTATTCATTTTGGAGAGGACCTTTGATGTCTCTGAGTGCGGATGCCAGGGGAGGTGGGCAGTGCCGGGCTGCGACATCTCCTGTGGATGGCTGAGCAGCCTTCCGTTAATCGTAGCTATTAGACGACTTTCTTGGGAGTTGTTTCTGATTCATGTGGAATGGATTAAGAGTCTGTTTTGAATCCCCAGGGTTGCCCAGGAAGCATAATTATAGATGTATCGGAATAGGAATTTGGGTCAACAATTACTTTAATGAGATGTCTGAAGACCGCGGCCCAGTGAGAGGGAGGTGGAGCAGGGAAGGCAACCAGCAGTTGAGGGGAGACGGGGAGACTTCCTAGAAGAGGTGAGTGGAAGAGGACGAGGCCACAGGAAGGAGAGGCAGGGAGTCCCCTCCTGTGCCCTAACACACATGCAGAGATGAACAGAGGCAGCGGGCCAATAACTGGCAATGATACTGGGCATCGGCATGGAGGTCTCCCTGGAGACAGCAGGGCAGTAGGGTGATGGGATTTGTCATCACACAGAGTAGTATTCTACCCCTGATTCCCATCCATTTTGAGCTATGTGACTTTCTGGTGAGTCCCTTGACCTTTCTGAGCATTTCCTCATTCATTAAAATGCAAGGTAATTCTGCAGAAGTTATGACATGGACTGGGTACTTAGTAAACCACTGGTGAAAGAGAGATTCGCTTTGCCTAGGAGCTCAAAGCCACCCCATGGCAGAATTGAAATTCAGACCCAGGTTGATCTGAAGTCCGCTGCCACCAAGGACAAGGGCCCTGCCTGGACTTTAGGGGAAGAAGTGACCCCGCTCACAGCTGTAGGCCTTGTAAGTGGGTGCTGGTGGCCCCCCACCCTCCCGCCGTCTGAACACGCCCATTCTGCCTGTGCCTGTCTCTTCTGCCTGGCTTTTTAAAGCCCTCGCTCCAAACCCTTGCCCTTCTGTGTGCCTGCTTCCCACAGGATCAAAGCTGACAAAAGACCCAGAGTCCATGTTTATTTTTAAACTGACAGTGTAAGACGACTGAAAAAAACCAAACTTTAGCACCGCTAAGCGGCTTTGGGGTTTGTCTACTCTCCTGCTCCATGGTAGCGGCCGGTCCTGGCAAAGCACAGATGTGCCATTCAACCTGGGTAATTTGTTGAGAGTTTAATTAGGAGACAATTTATCAAACTGAAATCTTGCATTGAGTCAAGGGGACGAACTGTACCTCAGCTTCCCTCTCCCTCTCATCTTTCGTGTTCTCCTGTGACCAGGCTCCACAGGGAATGAGAGGGGCCCAGCCCTGCTTCTCAGGAGAGGCTGAAGTGTCCAGCATGAATCTGGGGAGACCAGGAAGAAGCTATCGGATAAAACTGTGTCCTCTCCAAAGCTTTCTAACCCTTGCTGCACCCCACTGCCTCCCTTCAATCCTTCAAACTGGAGGGACATTTGAGACACAGTGTCAACCCCCCAGCTGCCTAATCCCATCACATGTTTAGGATTAAGGACCAGACTTTCCCCCCAAGTCATCACTTCTTTTCCTAATGCTGCCTAAAGTGGAGCTGTAAACCAGACCTCGCTGGGTATATAGCTCAGAGTTAAGCCATTTGCCAGCATTTGTAAAGCCCTGGGTCTCATCCCCGGCATTAGGGGAAATAAAATCTGACCTTATCCTCTTCCCAGGCACAGCTCCCCTCTCCCTTCTCCTGGCATCTCCGACTCATCCTTCAGCCATGTGCTACTTTCTCTGGGCAGCCACCCACCTTCTTTTATTCTATGGCAGGTCCCTCACAGTCCTCTCCCTACAGAGCCTTCATTAGTTTGCCATGATTTTGACACATGGGGCTATTGATGGATGACCCTTCCTCTAAAGCCTGATTTCTGCAAAGACAGGGCCTGTCTAGTTAGTTTATCAGTGCATCACCGAGGCTGGGATGGGGTGGCAGCCTGTGCAGGAAATCACATGCAATGGGTAAACCATATACAACGTGCAACTGAGAAATATGGTGTCATGGTTTAGTGGGTGGCCCTCAGACCTCATGCCTTTGCAGTATGCATTTGTGATTGGTTCATTGGCTAGGGCCTGGATTGATGGTGTCAGTGCTATACCCGCCTAGGGGTGGAGCCAGCATACAATGTAATGGCAGGAAGAAGTGTCTCTCTCTTATGGTTTCCCCCTTGCTGTCTGCAGTCACCATGAACTGTGGCCCCGCCATGCCTCCCTGCCTTGGAGCCAACTGAGTGTGGACTGAAACCTCTCAAAACTGTAAGAAATAAACCTTTCCATTCCCAACTTTGGACATCAGGTATTTTGTCTCAGCCACGAGTAAAAATGTATATTAACTTTTTAAAAAACAGTTGTGGCTTTAGTTGTGCTGTCATGGCTGCCTTGCTATCCTGATTGATTCAAAACATTTACCCTGACTTCAGGCAGGAACCAGAAGCTGCATAGTACCAGAGCTGCTGAATAAAGAGACAATGTCATGTTTTTACAGCCTGCCTTAGGCTGGATGGCACTGCGTGGTGGTATTCATCAGTTTTGATCACACCTTATAAACACAGTCACGGAAGAGGACTTCAGGAACTGCTTCAGACAGTGACAAGGGTGCTGGGGAGCAGTAGCAGTGTGTCCTTTAGCACATGTTCACCATGGTTTTTGATCATCTTTTGTGTTTTGAAGTCCTAGGTGATGCTGATGTCAAACAGAACTTTCAGTACTTGTGTTCCGAAAGCCCATTTCTCAGGTTCACTGGCTGAGTGCACACCGTAAACCAGACACACTGGCAGTGTCGCTGAGAACTCATCTGCCCAGGTTTTGCAGCTATCCAGCTCATTAGGAACTAGACCCCGGGGGAAGGAAGGAGTTGCCACTGGACCATCTGGTGGCTCAATCAGAAACAAGATCCCATTCTTTCACTCTCCTCTGGGATGCCTCTCCCTCCTGGGGACTTTTTGAAGGTTGAGTGAGTAACTCCCATGAAAGGTTTAGGACATCTGGGTTGTTACTATGCAGTTGTCACAGCCCTTGTTAACATGACATGTCCCTCAACTTCCAGGCTTTGGTACAGAATATTCCTGCTTAGTGGACATTTCCACCCTCAGCCTTGCAGGTCACATCATTGTCATTTCATGTAAAGATCGGTTGGACACAGCTGGCCTCCTGTGTGACACCATCACCTCCTGAGTGTACTGGCTTCAGGAACTGGGAAGCCAGTTGTCCTGAAGTAAGGATCAGAGTGTGGATCTTAGCCCTGAGAGGCAAAGAAGAGGAGCCCTGGGAAGAGAGTCTGATCTGCCCTCATATCGGGAAACCCCGCATACTCACCCACTTCCCAGCATTCATTCCTGGGTTTGATGCCAGCTCTGCTCTTGAGCTAGGTTCTCCTGATACTATGTATGTGCGTATGTAGAGCTGCCGTCCCCTTATGCTGCCTGTAGTCACACACATTTACTGTAAATTGGATAGGGATGAGCACCTCACACACACACACACACACACATATGCCTTCTTCCTTGTCTTCTTCCCCTCCATTCTCTCTTCTTGCTCCTGCTGTCCACACTGAGTTACCTTCCTGGGTCTGCAGACACCAGAGACGCCCCTGTTTTAGCAGAATCCCAGGATTGCTGGAATCAGATGCCTCCTGAGCACCCCCTCCTCTCCTGTCAGCTCCCTTTCTTCCAGCCACAGGTGTGGGGACCTGGGCTGTGAATGCTTTGTTCCACGTGGGTGTAGCTGGCCTCACTTTACCTTACAGTGCACACCTTGGCTTCCCACTCTGCAGTGCATCTGGTGCAGAGGTGTGGGACACCTGCAGGGCACCTCTGGGCACATCACTGCCACAGCTGCCAGTTCGATGGAGGTAATGCCTTTGCCACTCACATGTAGAGGCCCCAGCTCCCACCATCATCTGCCGTACAGGCCCAAGATGCACCAGATAAGGTCGCAGTGATGAAGTCAGGCTTTCCAGGGCCAGCTGAGCAGCATTCTACCCGGATTCCCACCTTCCTTCATCCTCTGCCCAGCCGTTCACTCTTGTCCGCTGGGGCCAGACTCATGGAAGCTTCCTGCACATGGTTCTTCCTCAGGCTTTGCTTTTGAAGTCACCATGACTCCCTGGAGTTGTAGTCTCCCTTTCTGCAGAGTAGCCCCTGCCCATGTTCTTCAGGGGCCCCTTTCTAAGCAAATCCTACTCATCTGCTGTGGTTTCAACATGACTTGGCCCTTCTGAAATTCACAGGAACATTTAGTCCCCACATGAGACATTAAGAGGCAGCACCTTTAAGAGATGATTAGAACTCTGCTGTCATGTGTGGATTTTTCCATACTTTAACCCATTCATAGATCCGGAGACTGACTCTGCTATCACTCTGCTATCAAAGCCGTTTTGGTTAGAGGTCCCATGTTCCCATCTCTCACCTTGTGATGCCCCAGGCTGCCCTGAGATTCTGTCAGTGAGAAAGGCATCACCAGATACAACCCTCCACCTTGGAGCACTGTGAGTCAAAATAAACCTTTCCTCTCACTGACTCAGCCTGTGGCATTGTGTCATTAGTAACGGAAAAGACTCTAAGACTCCATCCTTGGAGGGTCATCTGAAATTCCACCTCCATCACATCAAGGATCACTTCCCTTCCTGGGTCACTGCTGCCTTTGCTGAGCACTGAGAACAGTTTACCCTTCTTTACTTTTCCTTAATGAGTATGAGTAACAGCAGTATCCACACATATAACCACCAGCTGACATTCCAAACCCGGAGAGTCAGGCACAGAATTTGACCCAAATTCTGTGATTCTCCAGAACCCTTCAGCAGAGGCAGCTTTGACCCAGTCTCCAGAGCCCCTATTTCTTTTCTCTGCTGTTTTCTCAATCACAGATAGACACACACACACTTGCTGAATGGCTCAGAGCTATTATAAGAAAAGCCAAGTACAGCTCAATCCTGCATCTAGGTCTGCAAGTCATTATTGACTTCTTGTGCTTGGCTAACCCCTTCCTCTTCCTTGAAGAGGAACCCTCTGCACTCAGAACTCCCTACCCACTCTTGTTATAAAGCTTCTCATCTTCAAACAAATCTGGTTCATGACTTGTCTGCTCTTGCAACAGTGTATAACTCCAGGGGAAGGACTGTGTCTTCACCTTTAACAAGCTCCAGGGTCTAGTCACTGCTAAATATTTTTAAATGAGTGAACAACTGAACTGAGAGGTCATAGACAAAATGATAATCAGGTCTCCAGGCATCTGCATTCATCTGGGGAGCCATGCAGCTACAGATTTATGTATTCTAACATCTATTGTTTGTCTCCCCAAAGCCAATGTTCCCTTTGATATAAAATGTCTAAAATGATATAAAATGTGGCCACCACAATATACTTCCCTGCCTCTGTGCACCTTGTCTATGGCAGGCGAGCAGAAGAGATCTGAGCCAATTATCAGTCACATCTTGAAAAGGACACAACACATGTGTATGGGACACACTAGGTGTCGCTCAAATTGGGCAGAACCGACTGGCCTAAATGTGGGCCCAGGCTGCAGATGGAGCTCAAAGGGCCGAGACTGGAGGAGGTTTTTGTGGAAGGAAGCTGAGGGCCGAGAAAGCAGTATGGGGAGAGCCTGCTGGAAGCCACATGCTTTCCTGCCCAGAGACTTCAGGTACTAAGGCCCAGGGGCCAGGGCACAGCACTAAATCCAAGCCAGACCCAAGAGTCAAGAGCTGGGGTGGACAGTCATTAAGGCAGAACCTGCTCTCCATGAATACAGATGGGCTGCGTGCTGGCTGGTAGTGTGTGGGTCCTGTACAGGCCCAGAGAAACAACTGGAGGCTGTCTCACTCCTCCTCATACATCCCGTGGTAGGAGCTCCTGCCCTCATCTTTATTTATCCTAAAAGACTCAGCTTGGCTTGTCCGTTTTCCAGGAGGCCCTCTATGATACCACCCAACAGGCTGAGTCAGGTGCTTCACCTCTGAGCTTGCTCCAGATGTTCTTCTCTCTGGTGTAGCATTTATCAATCCAATATTGCTCACTGTGTGTGACTAGATTTAACAGGCTTCTGCAAAGGCAGTGATATTTGTCTTTATTCCCTCAGTGCTTCCCAGAATTTCAGCAACACCTTGGAGCCTGGCAAACTGTAAAGAGGGCGGAACGGGAGATTGTGTGGTCCTAGATATCGCTATCCCAGGGTAGGAGTGGTGATTGCGTTCTCTAAAAGCCCACTGAGACCCTGGAGCCCTCACAAAGGCTGGAGCAGGCAGGGAACAGAAGGACAGCCAGGACTGAGCCAATTTTAGCAAGCGCCTAGTGCTGTTGAAAACAGTGAAAGTCATGTGTCTCTGCATCCCTCCACACCAGTCCCCAGAAGGTTGATCATCAACATTAAAATGGTAACTAAACATCCTAACAATGAGTGCTGAACTATCCCAGTTTATGCAGAGCTCACATTACCCATGTTTTAGCCCTGCACTTCGGGAGAGGAAAAGCTACAGCACATTCCCCATTGCCCTCACTTCCTTTGGGGAAGAAAGTCAAAAGGCCACATTTAAATCTATGGAGAGGACCCAGGAAGAGGGATCATTATCTGATGACTTCTATTTAATCATTTCATTACTAATTAATAGGGTCATTACTGCTTTTCCAAGGGAAAGAACCATGATTAAAGGTTAATGCCATTGGTGCACACATCACACCTCAAATTACATTATAAAAATGTCCAGAGTATTTAATTGAACCTATAAGTAACAATGTAATTACACTTAATAATGTATGTCCCTTCATATTTATTTGTACCTCTCCGAGGCACTGAGAGCCTCGCGTGAGCAGGTTAAGGAAGATGGCAGAGACTCACTGAAAATCCTGGTTCTCCATTTCCCTGCTCCTGTTGTCTCCACAGATGTGTCCTCTTGGAGGACATGAATAATAGGTGGGCTGGCCACAAGAAATCTGCACCCTCTCTCTTCTTCCCTTCTCAGTGGAACAAGTTCTAATTCGCAATAAGGGAGGTGAAGAGAGAAGGTGAAAAATATCAATTTTCTGAGCCCCTTGTCATATCACAGACTGCCAAGGTACTCTGATCCTAAAAACCCATAATACTATTTTATGACCTTATCCTTGGCAAATACTGTTCCTCATTTTGGAATGTTCTGTAAAGGCTAAAAAGCTTAACACTATTTTTCAAGACTCCCTTGCAGCTAGGATTTGGATAGAAGTGAAGTCTCTCTATTCCCAGTAGATGCACGTGTGGGCTTTTGAAGGTGACAGTAATATAGACATTTTTTTCTGCTTTGTACATTTCAAATGGCAAGGAAGATTATGGATATATTGGGTATCTTTTATGTCAACATTCTGCATCCTGGGGGTGATGAGGCAGAAATCTAAAGGAAGCTAAAATCTTTTTGAACCAGAGCTACTGTACCAGGCCAGAATGCTCAGCTCTATAGTTAATACGAAAAAATTAAAAATTCTGTCTTGTTTTACTGAGAGTTGTTCAAGTACTTTCAGCTTCACCTAATCCCAGAAGACACATGCATGTTAGTTTTCTCTTTTGTATCTAGCCAGACAGATGCCCGTATGCTGCAGAATGCTCCTGTCTGCTTAGCACTTCATTCTCACTAATAGCTTACAATAATTTACAAATTCTACTACACTTTGTTTGGATGACTGGGATAATGGTCCGCATCCTTTGCCATGTGACATTTCAGTGGCCTCCCATCAGGGGCAGGATAAACTGTCCTATCCCTTACCTTTTTTTTAAAAGAAAGACTAAACAAAACAGTAAGTGGGGAGATATAATACATACTTTCAAAGAAAAAGTAAAAGAAATAAACAGTAATAAATCACTAGTTGATGTTTACATATTATCCTCTTACAAGTAATTACATATTGTAATTACTCTTACTAAAGTGGGAATTCAAACAGTGAGATTGCAGATAGTTCTATTCAACTATCTAATAAAAACTTAGTAATATGGTTATCAATCCTATACATTTAAACATATATGCAGTTATCCATATCTTCATTTATGTTGAGATTAAACAAACCAAAGCAGACTAAAATCACTCTGGACACAGAATAATAGTATTACTGGATTTCACATCGTGACACTCCAAGATCATGGGTACTGTACTGGGTACTGTAGTGTCTTTTTTCCTTCAAAGTATCTGCTCATTTTATTGTGTGTTGTAAGATCAGTTCTCGTAAACTGTTTATAGGTTCTATGCATACATGAGTCTTAATATGTATTTTTATTCTTTCTATATTAGAGGGGGAAACAAAACAAAGTAGGACAGAACAAAACATATTCCTATAGATACATAAAACAAAAGACATATAAAACCACTGTACAAGGAGTTCTACCATGGTTACTGTGTTATCTCTTGTTATCTTCAGTAGAATTGACAATATCATCAGATATAGTATAATTGAATATATCAGTACATAACAGTATTGATAGAAACACAACTTTGTAGATAGTGTAAAACTGCAAAAACAGGTAGTAATCAAACCAGAATGGGTATCATAGTGAATCTTACCATTTTATGTATAGTTGTCTACACTCTCAGACTTGATACTGTGAGTTATAAGAGTTTTGAATAAAATCTGTCCATAACAAACAGCAAACAAACAAACCAGATTTAGCTAAAATCCATCATGATATAACAGTATAAGTTATACAGGGCTCCAGATTAAGTTAATAGGAAATTAAAGATGATTACTGTGCTATATACCAATATTTTTTGGGATGGTTTTCTGTGCCCTCAGATCTAGTGCTTGTAGACAAACTGGGACAGAATAAGTTCTATCTAAGCAGAGCAGTGTGAGTAATATGGGTTTTTATTCTTGATATACTGTTAAAATATCTTCTGCTGTCTTTTTAAAGACTATTCGTCCCCTTTCACTCCCCCAGGGAATACTGTGCATTTTTGGGTCTCACCAACACCCTCGGTTTTAAATTGAGGGGGGCAACCTGCTATTTACCTACGTGGTTCTGAACCTTTTCCCTCCTGGCCTTGATTTCTAGTTGTATTCCTTTACCTATTAAAGCCTGTCTTTCCCACCCATTCTCAAATACTGGTCTAGTTGCCCCTATTACCCTCTGGTTCCCTGTCACATAGAGCATTGTTTTCTTATATTTGAGTTTCAGTCCATATACCCTTTTTCAGGTTAATTATATCTCCTATAAAGAGCATCTCAGTGGACTCTACCTCCTGATCTACTCTGCCTGTGATTCTTTCTTTTTTTTAAATTTAGTGTATCAAGGCCATCTATATTAGAGATTATAGCCAATCTTCTCTGCCTCATTTCTGCGGTGCTCTTTTTACATCATTAGTTGTCTGTTTGTCTTCTTCATTTCACTTTCTGCTCCATTCATTGAGCCTCTCTGCCACTGTTCCTGGAATCCTGGTACTTTTCTCTCTTTAGAATGTCCTGCAATATTCTCTGTAGAGTTGGATTGGTGGTCACAAATTCTCCCAGTTCCGCTTTATCTTGGAAGCATCTTGTTTCCCCATTAATTTCTAGAGATAGTTTTACAGGGTACATCAATCTGGGCTGGAAGTTATTTTCTTTCATGGGGAATATTTCACTCCAGACATGTCTTGCTTTGATGGTTCGTGTTGAAAGTCTGACATAATTCCGGCAGGCTTTTCCTTATAAGTAATCTGTTTCTTGTCTTTGGCAGCTTTTAATATTCTGTTTTTATATTGGATTTCTGGGATCTTGATTATCATATGCCTGGGTGTAGTTCTGTTTTGATTGTAGGTGACTAGAGTTCTGTATGCCTCATACATCTGAGCATCTTTCCCTCTTCCTATGTTTGGGAAGTTTTCCTTAATTATTTCTATGAATAACCTTTGCAATTCCTTTGTTTGTACCCCTGCTTCTTCATTCACATTCCTTATTCTTAAGTTATAGATCCTCTTGTCATCTTCTAGCCTTTGTATTGTTACTGCTTGTTTTCTTGTTATTTTAAAGAAATTTTTCCTATCATGATCCCACACTGCAAACCTGTCTTCCACTTTGGATAATCTATCCTTAGTTTCTTTCAAGCAGATTTGCCAGCTTTCAATGGAGTCTTTAATTTCCTGATAATCTCTTTGAACCTGCTTCATGTATTCTATGTTTTCTTTATATTCTTCATCAAATGATTCTCCCCCCTTTTTTTTGTTCCTCCATTCTTCCATCTGTGTCTTCTTGAGAGGTGCTTAGCTTTTCTTTCATTAATCTATGTATATCTTGCTTTACTTGATTAAATATTTCACTTTTGAACTCATCTATGAGGTCCTGAATATATCTCTTTATGTCCACTGGTGCCGCGCCTTATATTGTATGTTTGCTGTCCTCAATCTCCTTTGTATTTACCTTTTCTGAATTAATGTTCTCAGGGTTGGGAGCTGGGGACTGTTTCTTGTTGTTTCCTCTTCTCATATTGTTTGTTTCTTCCATACAGGTATATAGAGAAGGCCCCAGTTTCTTTCTTTGTTGGTTATAATTCTTCTGAAGGGTGCTGGCTAGATGGTCCTGCCCACTTCAGGGTGTTAATGATTATGCAAACAGGGGCAAAGTGTGCTAGCCCCTCCCCTCCGTGTCAGTCAACCTGCTGAGGCCTTCACTGCATTTGTGTACACAGGGTGTCTGGAACTGGTTTGGACTAATCTATTGGATCTCCGCCAGGGGCGTGACCCAGGCCAAGCGCATCCCACGAATCCCATTTGAGAAGGGAGCAATTGACTGAAGTCACTGCTGTTCCTTGTTCTTCCTAGTACGCCCAGTCCCAGAAAGTCGTCTGTCGGAGCCCTTTTTTCTGTGGAATGGTTTTATTCCCAGCACTCACCGCAGGTCGATGCAGGTTCTCTGCCAGCTCAACTCTCCCTTAGGCTGGTTGCCCCCCAACCTTAGTGTGACTGAGTTTCCGGTGGTTCCAAATGGCGGGATTTCCGGGGGCTCCATAAATCATGGCCGGCAGGGCGCTGCAGCAGGGGCACCAAGGCTTTATCTGTTCCCATAGTAGCACCAGGACTGTATGTTTGATTGGTTCTTTCCATCTCAGTTTCTTTCTGGATCGAGAATATTCATCTCCCTCTGTTCGGGACTCCCCATGCTGTGTTATTTTGGAATCTAAGTTGACTATGTCTGGGAGCCTCTGTAGCCTGCTGTTATCTATCTGCCATCTTTACCGGAACACCCCATCCCTTATCTTTACAATTGATGGCATAGCATGATTTGCCATGAAAAATGAGGCATAAGTGATGGTGTGTGAGCTCCAAGCCTGAACTTCAAGAAGTTCTTGTACTTCCATACAGTGCCTTTGCTGCCACTTCTCTCGGTGACACACCCAGGGTATCTGCTAGCTCCCGGGACATGAGGTACTGGGTACAGAGTAGAATTAACCTGGTTAAGATTGGTTTAGGTGAGGGGCCCTCCTGCTAATCCCATTTTTGTCCTATAAGCAAGATATGCGCATTGTCATAGCAATATGTAACTTGTCCCTGTTTTTGAAGTTGCTAGCAGTATCATGGCAATGGACCAGTGATAAATCTACTTTCTCATGATTAACTTAAAAAGTTTCGTAAAATGACTGGGTATGAAACTATTAAATGTGTCATTTCATGATAATATAATTGGGAGTTAGAAGCCAACATTCTGGTTTGAAGACATTTTAACTCTTGGCTACATGACCTGGGTAATGCATTTATTTTCTTTCTGTCATGTCTCAAAGGACAGCTAATAAATTTTTTCTTCCCAATTACACAATCATAAAGATGTAAAGATCAGCTTTTCAAGAGTACCTTTGACAAGTTAGAACAACTCTTGTGATTATCCATTATTCATTACATACAGTTTCCCATCTCAGACCAGAGTGTCTTCTAAGACAGCTGATCTTGGATGATTCTGTTTGATTTGCATTTTTTAGTGATTTTAGCCTATAATTCTGAGAGCTTGGACTCATTTCCTCCAATGGTTGCTCTCTGTACTATCCACTTGGGGCTCCCTACATAATTCCAGGAGATTGAGGCAGTCCCCCCCACCCCATACAATCAAGATACCTTCCTCCCTGGGTAGTGGTTTTGCTAGGTTTTGTTCTTTCTTCTAAAGTTGGTCAGCTGCCCTGGATGAATAGCTAGTCTTTCTTTTCACCATTCCCAGGGACTTCTTAGCAAGCACAGTCAACCTCTCCAGCTCCCTTCATAATAAGCACTTGCATGTTTTGGCCAAAAATTCCCCAATTTCACCCTTGAGTTCCTTCACTTACTCGCAGGCAAGTGCCATCTGGTCCTAGTGATTTATCTACATTTAGTTTGTCAATTAGGTACAAATCACTTGCATGTTGACTGCCATCTGAATTTGTATCTCTGCCCTGTGAGTCCCAAAAGGCAATCAGGAAGTGGAAATTTTATAGACTCACAGAATTATGGGTCCTCAGAGGTGAGACGGTTCTTACAGAGCGCCTTAGAGAAAACCTCATTAATTTAGGTATTTGGTTATTTATCTGTTTGTTTAAGAAAGATGGACAGAGCACCTACTGTCTATCAGGTGGGTGCTATGATGTGGTGTGGCCATGAAAGACTCTGAATTTGTCTCTGGTGACTTCTTAGTTTCATATTCAACATTGGTGGCTGATCTGATATAGAACTGAGGATTACTTTTGCTGTTCTTACTCCCTGAATCATCCCCAGTAAAGATAGGGAGCAGGGACAAGAAGGAAATCAGAGGCGGCTGAAGGGAAACAAAGGGAGCAGGGACTATGAGGGCTGATCGAATGAGAGGGCCACAGTGAATGGGAGGAAGACCAACTAGGAGAGAGGAAATAGGATGTTTCTGGCTGGGATAAGGGTTGAACAGGAGGGCTGAGGTGGCAGGAATGTCTCACCTCCTTGTGCTCTTTATGCTTTATTCCTTCTTGTGCACGTGCTATGGCAGGAAACAAGTGGAGGGGATGGGTCCACTGTTGTACATTTAGGTTCTTTTGCTCAGAGAGACCTTTGCTGTCACGGCACGTGTCTATAGATCTTAGAGATGCTTCTCTAAATCTCTGCTGTCCCAGAGGCAGCTTTCCAGGGGGTTGTGAGACACGATGAAGAATGAACTCATGGAATTTCCATAGTCTTGATTATGCAGGGCCCAGGGAGCATGGCGCCAAGGATTTGGAGGCAAAAAAGGAGGCCAGGAGAGAAGGACGGTGATAAAGCATGTAGGGAGATGCTAAGAACTGTAGACAAATGCCTTTCTTTGCTTTCTGAACTTTAGGTAGTCATAATAGGTATTCCTTATGCCCTTCCACACAGGTTTACAATAAGAAAGAAGAAATTTTTTTTGTCTTTTTGAGACAGTGTCTTACTATGTACTTCAGTCTGCTCTTGGGCTCATTATGTAGCCTGGGATGTCCCAAATTCAAACTCACAATGGTCCTCCTGCTTCAGCCTCCTGAGTGCTGGGATTATAGGCATGCGCCATCACACCCAGTAGAAGGAAAGAATTTTATGCTCCAAAGCAGAGGTGCAAAAGTCTAATGACAAGTAAAGATAATTTAGTTCAAAGCAGAGGCCACTTTGCCATGAGAAGGGAGGAGTTGTAGTTTCTATTCCTGTTTGAAACATTTGCTGCCTACCTCTAGCTCATCATGGGAAAGCTATATTCCCTCCAACCTATGCACAGGCGTGGAGATGTGGCTTTGGCTGCCCCTTCCTGCAGAAGGGTAGAAATCTCCATACTGTTGCATTTTGGTATAGACGGCTTGCTTTCAGCCATTAAATGTGAGCCACAGTCTCCTGCATTACTTCTGGCAGAAGCATTCAGACCCAGTCTCCTTTGGCTGTTTCTCTTTTCTGTTACCACAAGTCTGATACTTGGGCCTTCTCTGTCTGTCAACGTGGGTCCTAGAGTAAAGACAGCTTGGAAGAGAGGCACAAAGAGACAGAAGTCCAGAGAACATGGCATAACATTTGTTTATAGTTCCCAATAAATTCTAACTCTGGTAACGGAGCATGGGATAAAAATATGTCTCTGTTGTGAGCCATTTACATTTGGGGACCATTTGTTATCACATCATGGTCTAAACCATACCGACTGATTCAGTTGTGAGGGCTGGCTGGGAAGGATATCACTGTGTTGATGGCAAATTAACAAAGGTTAAAGCAAAGACGTCAGCTATGCAAACTGTTCTGTACCAGGGAAGAATAAGCAATTATCATTAGATGCAAGGATTTGGGTGTCTAACAGACTGGGGCTAGAAGTTAAAAGAGAGGTAAATAGGCCTTACCCTGGAACCAAATCCCTTTTCCTTTACTGCCTTGGACAAGTTATTCTATGCTTCAGTTTTCTATTTTGTAAAGATAATAAACCAGCACCTAATTATTGGGTTGTTTGCAAGAAATGAATTACCCATATGTTGTGCTTAGAGTAGCATCCAATTCATAATGGGTGTTCAATATATGTTTGCTATCACTATGCTTTAAGCACTCCCACTTTGCAGATAATAAAAAAGAGTGCCCCCGAGGGAGCAGGACTTGTTGAATATCACAGAGCTGCCTGGTAGCAGAGGCATTCTCACTGTAGCCGGGTAGCGAGTGGGCAGGGCTCCCAATGCCAAGGGTGTGGGTGACCAATGATAACCATTTAATGTGCACTTAAATCAATACAGTTGTTAGTGAATTAAACACTGATTGTGAAAGGGTCTCCAATTAAGATTCACTAATTACATCACCAGCTCAATTGTCATGCAATTTATATACAATTACCCAGAACAAATATTTAATTACTCTCCTCTTAATACATTGAACTAATATTGTTTCTCAGGCTGTTGGAAAGGGATGTGAAAACATTTAATTGACATGGAGACATGAAATCAGAAGTAATGAGACAACAGTAAACATCCTCTCTGTTGCTGTGACATAGCCCTGGGGTACTAAGAAGGAAGGCAATCAGGAGAGGGAATCCCTGTGCATCTATGATACGGGTGGTGATGGCTGAGGCCCGCCTTGGCCAGACTTGAACTTCAGCTCAACTTCTCCCTTCTCCACTACTTCTGTCCTTCCCAAAGGTTGTTGATCACTTCCAAATATACACTCTGCATGCTGTGTTGCTTTGCCTGGTCTGTTCCATGAAATTCAATCTGCAATATGAGGCTGCTGGACCTTTTTTTTTTTTTTTTGAGCATAGAATTGACATGATCAGACTCACACTGTAGCAGGCTGTGACTGAAGGAAGGAGGAAGCTGAGACAGAGGCACCTTTACGAGGCCATTGTGGGTAGCCTGAATCTGGGAGGATCTGATCTGATGGGAGGAGGAAAGATCACAGCCAGAGGTTGTGGTCAGGATTGACAGGGAAAAGATTAAATACAGGAAACACAATTGATAGGATTATTTTATAATAGTCACCCAAAGAATCAAATACAAGAGTGCAGGAGATCTGTCTACATACTAGAGACCCTAGGAATCCAGTTGGGTGCCTGGATCCCATGGCAATGGTACGCATGGGTCCAGCAAAAGACCTAGAGCACATGGAAATGTCCTCCACAAGCCTGGCTGGAGGCCTAAAACCCTGCAACGATGTCTTGTGCAAGTCTGCATCAAGGATCTGCCCTGGGAAGGTCCAAAGCTCAGAGGTAGAGGATAAAAGGTCTGTGCCAGTGAGCTGTAGGATCTGTGCCAGCAGGCTGAGGGATCTGCAACACAGGATACACCGCCCTTATGAGCCAAACGTCCAAAACATCAAGTTAGGCCAAAGACTGTTACGTTTTAGCTCTGGCCAAAGAAAGGCAGTGCTATAGGATATTGCAGGTGTGCCAACAGCTGCTATTTTGCCACTTTGTCCACATGATTCAATAGATTTAATGATACCAGCAAAATCTTTGGGATAAAAGGCAATAAGTAGAGTTTTACATAGCTCATTTGACATTAGCAAATTAGAGGGACCAAAGGGGCTCAACGTAGCATGCTTTGACAGTCATCATTAAATAAGACTTTACTGTATAAAGATTTATCATTTATTAGGTCTCAGCTTCAAAGGGCCTCTACTTCTAGAGCAAAGCACACAGCATATTCCTAGCTACCATAGCCTATGACCCAATGATTGCAGAAAGACTTTTCTTTAAAGACCCTCCCAACCTAGAGCCCAGACCTAATTTACATTAGAACCTCTTATTTGGTAAATTTCAGTTTCTTCTGTGATTAAGTCTCCCCAGGGAACACCGGCCAGCTGGAAAGGATAAGGCAGGCATTTCGCAGCAGTGACAGTCTAAAGTACCTGCTAAGAAAAATGTTAATGGGGATACACATCGAGTAGATAAAACACATGATAATCACCACGGTTCCCTGGGCCCCGGAAGCAACTCCTGTGCATAAAAAGATATCCAGACTCCCACTCAGCAGATTCCTGTGCGGCACTGCCCACCTTCTCGCTTGAAGGTGTAATTATCTGTGTTTCTGTCTAGAAAATGTTCCCATGCTTGCTTTCCTTAAAATGAGTCTCTAGAAGTACAATAGTTAGTAAAAAAGATGTAGAGATTGCATGTCATCTGCAGACATTTGGCCCCTTCCTGTCTTTGAGCATGAAGTTTTCCTCTGCCCTCATTAGTGCTCATGTGTGGTTAGTAGCAAAACAAAGCACTAGGCAAGATCTGACCTACTCCCATGTATGAAGAGCTAAAGGACAGGACACTGGGACGGGTCCATGCAAGCCTGCATTATTGAATCAGTATTCCTACACTAGTACTAGCAGCTAGCCAGTGGCTCCTCAATAAGAAATATCTGGCAAGATTTATGAAACCTCTTAAGACTTGAGAGATAAAAGGATGCATTTATTCCTTGCCTCCCAGCTCCCATTAAGGTTTATTCCCAGATGCTAACTCCCTCAATCTATCCCCTTTCCATTTTGTTGTGACGTTTCATCTAGACCGAAATTCCCCACTGCCTTGCTCTCTTCCTACCTTAAACCAGTATGTACAGCTGGTGCACAAGGCAGTTGAACAGATGCCTTCAGATTTTCATGACTATCATCCAAGAAGTTGTCTGTGGTCTTCCAGGATTTGACTGAATCCCTTATATTTGGGTTTTGACTTTTCATCTGTAGATTCTGATTTAGCTCTGGGAGTTCCTAGAACTTCTAGCATTGTCTCAGGTCTATGAAACTCTGTCCTAGTCCTGGCTACCTGTGGGGACAGTGGGACACCAACATATGGAAGCAAGTTTTACATGAGACTCTCAGTCCATGTGAGTCAGCCAATATCAGCCTTGTAATTCAGTGTCAAGGAAACCAGTACAACTGATACCAAATCCAGTACCAAAGACTTTGACTATGAATGCCAAGAGAATCCTGGTTGGCAATGCTAAGAGGTTCTTGTGCACCATTAGGTTTGCTGAATTCTAATAATAATAGCTGTGGTTGGTATTTAGCTGTCAATTAGAATGGGAACACCCAGCTGAATGAAGTCTGTGAGGTGCTGGGAATGGAAGATCCACTTGAGGATTGTTGTCGAAACTGTATTAGAGGAGGGAAGACAGCGGAAGCGGAAGTCCAGGGCTCCACTGCGTCATTTCCGTTAGGGAGCGGTGCAGAGCGGCCATTTTTCTTTGAGTCTGCTAAGCTGGCAGAATGGAAGGGGTGAAGAGCGAAGGGGGCAAGGGAGCCTGTGAAGGTGCTGTGACTGAGACTTGAGGATGCTGGTCATGGTAGTGAAGCAGGGGCGATAGCACTGTAAGCCATCCAGTCAGGAGCACAGGAGAGCTGGGAGCTGTGATGGAGATGGACACCAGGGACATTTCTGCCACAGGGGAAGCTTGGGGAGAAGCCCGGGAGTGAGCCGCCTCAGGGACCAGGGAGAGACAGCCAGGGCCTGCAGACTCAGGAAGACGTGCACAGAATTCTACAATGCCAGGCTTGGGGAGCACCACCAGAAGAGCGCAGGCAGTAGAAATGGTAGTGGTGCCCAGGAGTTGGCGCCTTGACCTGGTGGTAACCATAAAGACAAAAAGGAGCCTGTTAAAACAAGAAAAAACAAGCTTTGAACTCTCTGGGGCTCTTCATGAGGACACTAACACTTTTGGGGGTGTAGTCATAAAATACAGCAAGCCCCCACAAGCATGTATCCTCCACAAAATGGTGGCATCTTTACCCTTTTAAAAATAATGAGGTTTTCTCGTTCATACTTTCACTGAGCAAGTGCTTACCTTTTGGGTCAGCTCTACCTGGTCGCAGATGTTCCCACTGATCACCCATTGTGGTCAAGGCGGCATGCAGGCTTTCAGTATCGGCTTCTGGAATACACTCGGGCTGATGGTACTGATGGCCCGAGGGTGTACCCCTTCATCAATGACTTGGGCTCAGGCAATGGAACTTTCTTGAACAACAAAGGATTGAGCCACAGAGATACTATGAACTAAAAAAAGGATGTACTTAAATTTGGGTTCAACAGTAGAACGTGACATTACATGAGTCCTCAGATACCTCTGAACTAGACAGGAAGGGAGAAGGGGAGACTACAGAGAAGTGGTTTTTGACAGCTGGCAAACTTAAGAACCCGAAGTACTGAGATAAGTTTTCTTTTTTTGGAACACTTTGGGATTGACTGAAAGAGCACCGTGCTGCCCTCTGTAACTCCTCGTCCTGCCTTACATCTCTCTTCTTGTGGCAGATTGACAACTGCTGGTCATGGTGGTGCCCTGAATCAGCTCGGTGCTGGGTGTGGAGGGCCCTCCTGAGGGTTGTTGCCAACAACATAGGAGACCTGGACAGGAAGAAGAGTGTGGTTGGTTCTCCCGTTGCTGTTGATTCTGTTGGAGGAGCTTGTCGAGCTTGTTTCCTGATCGGAACTTGGCTGTTGCCATTGTCAAAGGAGCTCGGGATCTCATTGTGGCTGAGAATGGCTGAGGTTCACTTTGGGGGAGCCCTGGTCCTTACTTAACCACTTCCTAGTTCTGGGGAGGAAGATAGTGTGCTGTTCAATCTCCTGGAGTAGTTTATCATGCTACAAGCCAGCCTTCTTGTGATCTTCCCTTCTGGACAGGAAGAGGTGTGTAGTTTTCAACTGCTTAGACAGCTCCTACAGGTACAGAACAAGACCCATGCCAATGATACAGATCCTGCCAAAGAGGTTCTGCCTCTTTGGCTGAGCCCTGCCAGATACAACCCTCACCCAGTTTCTGTGTGTTAGCCAGTTGAAGGTATCCATGGATTCAAAGGCTCTAATATATACAGAATAAGTATTCTTCTACCCTTCCAATGAGAACAGACACTTTACCTAGAAGATACATGAATATGGGAAGGGGAATACAGACCTGTGATGGTCTATTGAATAAAGCTTTTGAGCCTTGTTGTGGTAAGGGGTTGCAAGGAAATGGAAAAGAATACAGGACACATCATTTATAGGATTATTTTATAATATTCACATTAAGAGTCAAATGTAAAAGAGTATGGAGATCTGGCCGCACACTAGAGACCCAAGGAATCCAGCCAAGGGCCTGGATCCCATGCCAATGCCCTCCTAAGAGTCCAGCTGTATGCCTAGAGTTCATGACAATGTCTCACCCAAGTCTGTTTCAAGATCTGCTCTAGGAAGGCCAACGATCAGTTGTGGAAGCTAGAAAGTCTGTGGCAGCAGGCTGAGGGGTCTGCACTGGAGCCAGAATGCGGTGCTCAAGGGGTAAGGACCAGAGCTCCTCCAAAGAGAACCACAGCCATCCTCAGTGACCTCGAGGACTCGAGCTCCTCTGACAATGAGAACAGGAGCGTTCGTACCAGGCAAGAGTGTGACAAGCTTCTCTAGGAGCATCAACAGCACACATCTTCCCCTCCAGCTCTCCTTTTATGCTGCTGGCAACAATCCTCAGGGGTCTCCACGCCCAGCAGCACGGTGTCACAGTTGACGATTGATTAATCCACCACAGAAACTCTGGAGCAGACAGATCTGCAGTGGAAAGGCGGATGCAGGCTGCCGTGGCTACAGGAACTGTCCGTGCTGTGATGCTTTGCCCCTCATCTCTGATGGACTCTGAGTTCTTTCTTTAAAAAAGAAACACACACACACGATTGGTAGTGACGACCGTTTCTTTTTTATTTTATTGATCAATTAAGACATACATAAGGATAACACTTTTAGGGAATTTGTACCTGTCATGGTATTTCTTGCTTCTTTTTTTTTCCCATTTCCCTCCCTCCCTTCACCCTTCTTCCCATCTTTATTTATGTATGTTTTGTTTCCATTTTTTTCTATTCTTTTTTCTTCTCTCTTCTTCCTCTCCTCTCCTTGTTCCTCATTTAAACATTTTTTCCCATTTCCCACCATCAGCTATATATTTTGGTCTTTATATACATTTTCAGTTTCTCACACCTGAGAAACAATGTGATTTTACACATTTCTGACTGATTTATTCCACAGAAGAGTATGGACTCAACGTGCACCCAGTTAGCCAGAAATGCTCCAAATTTACCCTTCTTTATGGCAGAGTAGTACTCCATTATTTAAAAAACTATCATTCATTGGTTGATGACCATTTGTGCTATTTCCAAGATTTGGCTATTACAAACTGTGCTGCTATAAAAACAGGTGTGCTTATATTGGTGTGTATGATGCTTTTAATTCTTTGGGGAAGATACCAAGAAGTAGAATAGCTGGGTTGGATAGAACCTGTAGTATAGAGTCCTTCCTGGATCTTGTCTCAGTCTGGGAAGTTTAGATTTGTAATCCTATGGAAAAGTTATTGAAATTCCAATAAGTTGATTCCAATCTACCACTTCCCATGCAACCTATGATGAGACTAAGGACACTAAGACATATCTATAGTTATGGGGAGCCAAGGGGTCCTAAGTCCAGCCAAGTTGAAAGTTCATCAGAACAAAAGTCTAAACCTAGGGACCAGCCTGGATTTTATTAATTTGTCAAGAAAGGAGTCATTTGAGGATGAATGACTGTGAGAATGGCAAGGAAGTGTGTGAGAGCTGTGAGCTGGGCTGGGTAGGAGGCCTGAAAGCCTCTCTGCAAAATGCAGAGAGAAAGGTGTGCAGGAAGACCAAGCTGCATGACACAGGTGAGGTACCATTTAATGTTTTAGGTGGTGCTTCAGCTCTGATGTGCAAGCTTCTCTGCCCCAGGAAGTCCCAACCTCTTATCACTAGGCTGGAACTCAGTTAACAGCCCTGGAGCCATGGCTCTTCATATCTACCCCACCAACCAGGTCTGGGAGTCATGGGTCAGAAAACGTTGCCTGGTTTCAAAGATTACACATCAGCACCTCAATTAGTCCTATTTACATTGCTTAGAGCCAACTGAAGGGAAAAGGAAATGGCCCAGCCAGCTCTGTAGCTGTTTGTACATAGAGACAGGGGCGGTTGTAACCAAAATGGAGATAACTGCTCTTTGTTCAAGGGAAGTCTAGGAGGTCCTCCACACTCTGGTTTTAGTTTGTTGAGGAATCTACACTGATTTTCAAAGTGATTGCACCATTCTACACTCTCCCCAAGAGTGGAGAAGGTTTTCTTTTTCCGCATTTCACCCCCAGCATTTGTTATTGATTGACTTCTTGATGACAGCCATTCTTTCAGGAGTGAGATGGAATCTCAGTGTTGTTTTAATTTGCATTTCTCCAATGACTTGTGATGTTGAAATTGTTTTCATGTATTTATTTGCCCTTTCTATTTCTTCATCTAAGAAGTATTCATTTCAGATGTCTGGTTTTGGATTAGGTCTTTAAATTCAGAGGGTCTGATTTTTTTAAGTTCTTTATATATTCTAGATAGAAGTCCTTTGTCTGAGGAACAGCTTACAAAAGTTTTTCTCATGCTGTAGGTCATTTCTTCACTCTGTTCGTGGTTTCTTTTGTTGTGAAACACATTTTGATAGGATGAGATTCCAGTTGTTGATTCTTTGTGATACTTCCTGTGCAGTTGGAGTTTTGTTCATAAAGTCTTTGCCTACATCAGTGTCTTTGACAGTTTTACTTAGTCTCTCTTCCAGCAGATTTAGTGTTTCTGTTTTAATATTTAGACCTTTGATCCAATTCAATCTGAGTTTAGTGCAAATATGGCTCTAGTTTTAATCTGTAGCATGTGGAAAACCAGTTTTTCCAACATGATTCATTAAAAGTCTTTCTTCCAATGAATGTGTTTGGCTCCTTTGTCAAAGTAGCTGAGTATGCCTGGAGTTGTTCCTGCATCTTCTGATCTATTCCATGATCCCAAGTCTGTGTTCTCCTGCCATTACAGAGCTATTTTTATCACAGTAGCTTTGTACTATAATTTCAAGTCAGATATTGTGATGTCCCTCTGTTTTGCCTTTGATACACAGAATTACTTTTGCCATTCTAGGTCTCTGGTTCCAAATGAATTTTAGGATTGTTTTCTGGAATCTGTGAGATATGCTACTGGAATTTTGATTAGAATTGAATTAGATCTGTATAATAATTTTGGAAGTAAGAACATTTTCACTATGTTGATTCTTCCTACCCAAGTGCAGGGGATATCTTTCAATTTTCTGATATCCCCTTTCATCTCCATTTTCAAAGCACTGTAGGTTTTGATATAAAGGTCTTTTACATCTTTTGATCGATTTCTAGGGGTTTTTTTGTATGCTATTCTGAAAGGTGTCGTTTCCTCATTCTCAGTGAGTTTGTTACTTGTGTACAGGAATGCTATTGATCTTTGAGTGTTGACTTTGCATCCAGCTACACGACTGAATTTGATTATTAAATCTACAAGTCTTTTGGTGGAGTTTTTGGGGTCTTCCATACAGAGTATCATGTCAGATGTAAATAGTGATAATTTAACTTCCTCCTTTATTCTTTTTGTTTGAAATTCTTTTTTTGGGTTAGGTTTTTAATTACATTTTTTATTTCACTGACTGTTAATGGGTTTTTAAAAATTTGTATATCTTCTTGATTCAACCCTGTTAATAAATATATACTGAAAGGATTTTGCCCTGTATAGGATGCTGCAGCGGTGGGAGGCTGGAAGGCGGAACCAAGGGGCTCTATCTTGAGGTCATCTTCCCCGCCCCTAGGCAATTTACTTGTAGTGCAAAATAAATTCCAATGGGCCACCTGTGCATCAGTAATGCCCCGTAGGCACCACCCCAAACCTAAGCTATATGTATGCCCCACCACAACATGCGCCTGGCAGAGAGAAAAGCCAGACCCTCCTGGGCTTCTCTCTCCACATTCTTAAAATAGAGGCCACTTTTATTTCATATTTCTATCTTTTTAGCTGCACCAAAAATTCTATCATATACTTTATCTAGAAGTCTGTCTATTTATTCTTATTTCCCATGTAATTAAAGGCTCATGAAGTAGGTATTGATGGTCTTCTGAATTTCTGCAGGATCCATTGTGAGGTTACCCCTTTTTATTCCTAATTACATGGATTTGAGTCTTTTCTTCCCTTTATTAATAAGGCTGGTAAGGGTTTGTCAATTTTATTTAATCAATTCGTTGATTCTTTGTACTGTTTTCTGTCTCCAATGTATTGATTTCTGTTCTGACTTTATAATTTCCTCCCTTGTATGAGCTTTGGTCTTAACTTGCTCTTCTTTTTCTAGAAACTTGAAGCCCAACATTAAGTTATTTATTTAAGCTTGTTCTCTTTTTCTGATATGGGAATTCTCTGCTATAAATTTTCCTCATAGGACTGCTTTCATTCTGTTCCATAAGTTCAACTATGTTGTATTGGTGTTATTTAATTGTGGAAACTGTGTAGTATCTTCTTTAATTTCATATGTGATCCATTGGTTTTTTAAGAGTGTTATTTAATTTTCATGTGTTTATGAAGTTCTTGAGGTTTCTTTTACCATTGGTTTCCAATTTCATTGAACTATGGTTTGATAATATGCATCAGACAATTTCAGTTCCTTTGCATTTACTTTAGAATGTCTCATAAGCAAGCATATCCATTTGCACCTGAGTAGGATGAGTGTTCTGATGTTACAGGATAGAACACTAAATCCCACTAATATTTGTTTTATATAGTTGGGTACACTGGTATTGGTGTGTGTCTTAGTTATTTTTTTACTCATTGCTGAAACAAAATACCTGAGGCCCAAAGTTGGGAAAGGAAGGGTTTATTTCTCACAGTTCTTGGAGGTTTCAGTTGGCTGCAAGGCAGGTGGCATGACGGGGCCACAGTTCATGGCAGCTTCAAACAGCAAGGTGGAAATGGGCATGAGAGAGAGACACACCTTCTTCCTGTCATTACATTATATGCTGGCTCCACCCCTATGTCGGTGTAGCACTCACTCCCCCAATCCAAGCACTAGACAATGAGCTAATCACAAATGCATAATGCAAAGGCATGAGGCTTGGGGGTCACCAACATAAACCATGACATTCCACCCTGGGCCCCCAAAGACTTATGCACATCCTTTATACAAAAGACATTCAGTCCATCTCCAAGAGTTGCCAAAGTCCTAATATTTTCAGTATTGCTGAGAAGTCCAAGTCCCAAGTCTCCTCTGATATCTATGGCAAACTGTTAACTGTAACCCCTGTACAAATGAAACGAGGTTAAACATTTCTGAAATGCAAAGGCACAGGATAAACATTACCATTCCAAAAGTTACAAACAGGGGAATATAAAGCATTGGAAACAAAGCAAGTCCAACATCCAGCAGGGCAAACATTAAGTCCTAGAGTTTCATACTTAGCATTTGAAGCAATCTGGTTGCAAACTCCAAAAGGCTTAGGTGTTTCCACTCCCATGGCACTTTCAGGGATTTCAGCTCCCACAGCTTTTCTCTTAAACCCTCTCTGCTTGCTTTTTGCAGCTTTTCTTGGATAATCCATGTTCCTGGCTTTTCCAAACTTCTGGGGTCGCCATTGCACCTCTGGTCTCACCTTTACATCTTTACAAATTGCCCTCTCAGGGGCACTGCTTGGCCTCCCAGGCCCTTTGCAATTGAGGTGGAAGCTGTCTTACCCTCAGAATTTGTGCATTTTCCTTGCATCTAAAATCAACACCATGTGGATGTCACCAAGGTTTGCTGCCAGCTGGAGCAGTAGCCAGGCTTTTTTTTTTTCTCTTGACTGTTGGGGTTCAGTGCTTGGATTGCTGGGCTCTGTTGACCTGATTGTGAGGAAAAGCTTTTCTATGTTGTGGCCATTCTGGAACCTTGTGTGGCCTCCATCGCCATTCTGGAGCATGGTGCTCTGTAGCTTTCTCTTCTGAGCAAGTTCTTTCACTTTTGCAGTTTTGAGGCTGCAAAGGGTGGAGACCCACTGCTTCCTGGGATTCTCTGGGGCCATCTTTCTTATCTCTCTATTTCTCCTCAGCAATCAAAGTCTCAACTCTTTCTAAACCACAGCTTTCCTGGAGTTTTCCTTCTGGCCAAACTCAAGGCTTTGTAAGTTATCATGCTGGGCTCTTTGCTTTTGATTTGCAACATAACCTGGCTAAGAGCCCACAACAATAGCCATGTCATAGCCTCAACATTCCACTGGCTTGAAATTTCCTTTGCCAAATTAATCAGTCCATTGTCCTTAGTCTCAGTCTAAGGCAAAGTCTCTGGGCATGAGCAAAGTGAAGACAAACTTTCTGCCAAGCCATAACATACATCCTGGAGAGTTCAACAACCAACGCAGTCCTTCTTCCCTGCAGAAACCTCCCAAGCCTGGTCTTTAGCATCAGGCTTTCTATCAGCCTTCTGATCTCCCGGGCTCTGACCAGAATCTCCTCTACAGAGTAGCCTAAGCTGTTCCAGCTCTATGCATCCAGGCGATATGTCTGAACTTTTCCAGACTCTGCCCATAAGCCATTTCCAAAGTCTCTCAAAAGACATGGTCAGGCATACTCACAGCAACGAACCCACTCCTTGGTACCAAATTGGCTTATTTTTTATTCATTGCTAAGACAAAATACCTGATGTCCAAAGTTGGTAAAGGAATGGTTTAGTTTTTTACAGTGTTTGGAGGTTTCAGTTCATACTCAGTTGGCTCCAAGGCAGGGTGGCATGGCAAGGCCGCAGTTCATGGTGGCTGCAAACAGCAAAGCAAGGTGAAAACTGGCAAGAGAGAGAGCAGTATGCCTTCTTCTTGCTATTACATTGTATGCTGGCTCCACCCCTATGTGAATGTAGCACTCACTTCCCCAATCCAAGCACTAGACAATGAACCAATCACAAATGCATAATGCAAAGGCATGAGGCTTGCGGGCCACCAATGTAAACCATGACAGTATGTATATCTATATCTATATCTATATCTATATCTATATCTATATCTGTATCTGTATCTGTATGATTGCTATCTCTTCCTCTTGGATTAATATCTTTGAGAGTATAATGACCTTTTTTGTCTCTCTTAATCAGTATTTGCTTGAAATCTACTTATTCTGCAAATATAAGAGCTGTCTCTGCTTTTCTTTGTTTTCTTGCCACATATACTATTATTTCCCATCCTTGGATTTTCAGTCTATGAATGTCATTTTTAATTAAATGTGTTTATTGTATGCAGCATACTGTTGGATCTTGCTTCTTGATCCATTGTGTGTGTGTGTGTGTGTGTGTGGTACCAGGGGTTGAACTCATGACTTTGCACTTACCAGGCAAGTGCTTGAGCCACTGAGCTAAATCCTTAGCCCTTTTTATTCATTCTAACAGTCTGTTTCTTTTGATTGGTGAGTTGAATCCATTAACATTGATGGTTGTAACTGATATGTGTTGACTGATCCTTATCACATTATTTTCCTGTGGCTGGTTCCCCTTTCTCCTTCTGTTTAATTGTTTGCCTTGCATGGTTTGTTCATGGAATTGTCGTCCTTGTTATCTCTTCTTGTATGTCCTTCAGAACATTTTGGAATGCTGGTTTGGTGTTTATGAATTTCCTGAGGTGTTGTCATGGAAATATCTTATTTATCTATCAATTTTGAAAGACAGTTTTGCAGGGTACATTGATCTGGGTTGGAGTTATTTTAGAGCTTGAAGTACTTCTCAAGAGTTTGAGAAATCTGCTGTGATTCTGATGGACTTTATAAGTGATTTGTTTCTTTTCTCTGATAGCTTCTAATATTGTTTTTGTGTTGAATTTCTGAAATCTTGACTATTATATGCCTTGGTGTAATTTTTTAAAATCATGGCTAATTGGAGTTCTTTATGCTTCACTTATCTGTATGTCAAACTCTTTTTCCTTGCCATAACTTCTGATACAAGGTTTATATTGTTTGTGCTCTTTCCTGTTTTTTAATTGATTCTGATCAATATATGATATTTTTCATTGCATCATCTACCAGCTGCTGGATTGATTTCTCATGATCTCTTGCTATTTTAAAGAAATCTGTCTTTTCATGATCACTAACTACAATCCTGCCTTTTGTATATTATATTCTGCCCTCATATTGGCTCATTCTGCTGCATATACTCTTGTGAAATTTTAAATCTCCTGAATATCTGTTTGACTCTGTTTCGTGGATTCAGCTTCTTTCCTATGTTGGGCATTCATTGTTTCCATCATTTTCTTAAGCTCTTCTATTTTTTTTTTTTTAATCTGTATCTGCTCTAGAGTCACTAAACCTGTCTTTCATTATGGTCATTATCTCTGTGGTTATCTTAGGAATTATTCTTATTTTGAGTTTTTCTATAGTGTCATTCATCTGTTTTGTTACTTCTGCCATTACCATTTGAGCGAACCCAGGTGGGTGGTCTTTGAATTGTTCCACCTCATTGTCCCCTGTGTTTGCGTTTGAGTTTGTTTCATCTTGCTTTAAGTGTCTCCTCATTTTCCACCTTTTAAAAAGTTTAACTCCTGGGTTGATGTTTATAAATGGCTTATACTGAGTGGCTTTATTGCTATTATTTAGAACCCTGAGGAAATGCCTCCTCAGCGATTTCTTCCAGGTGTAGCTGACTTTGGTTTTGAGTGTGTGGCAAGACACTACCTCTTGTATTTACTGGGGATGAGAAGTTGCTGCTTGCTTGGCCCAGCCCAAGTTCTTTGGCACTGGCCAGTAGTATTGTTTATGACCCTTGTGCAATCTCAGTCTTGGTACACTAAGAAGACCAACTGATTAGAACAGTTGTCACCTTAGTTAAGTACTTCTACCTACAATAACAATTGCATCAAACATGACCTAGAGAATGACAAACTGTGGCAACTATTAACTTTCATCCTTTAATGGAATGAACTAGATTTGTGATTATATAACAAAATTTAAAACAAACCATAAGACTATATATAGTAAATAAGCCTATGATGTGGGAATTTTACCCTCAGGGGAAGAAAAATGTAAAGGGGTTAGAGGGAAAAATGGAGAAATAGAAGAAGAGAAAGAGATTAGAAGCAAGACAGGAGGACAAAAGAACTTTGCAACTTTGGGAAATTGGTGAAAAGAGGAGGGAAAGAGAAGGAAAAAATAAAACCCAGAACAGAACAACAACAACAAAAATAGAAACCACGTTCACACTCATATAAAAACAAGGACAATCAAGAAAAAACAAAAATAAGAATAAAAAAAGTAAAAATAGGGGAAAAAAGTCCACTTCAAAGTGTCTCTCTACTGTCCCTGGTAGATAACATGGGTAGACAGAGTCCAGACCTTAGTTGATTAATTCCAGGAAGCCAGCTGTAGATTTATGGTGGCGGTGGATAATCCTAGCAAACCTGCACCTTTAGTTCCACGGAAGTTCAGTCTTGTTTCTGGCTTTGAAGCTGGAACCTGATTTGTTCAGCTTGTAATGATATAGGGGAACAAAATTCCCTACCTACCATTTGTCTGGAGCAAGTTCATGTTCTCTAAAATCAAAGAATTAGTTTTAGGAATAACAGAGGATAAGAGCAGAAATATTTATTGAGAGAAGAGAGAGAAAGCTTTTGTCTGAGAAAGAGTAGGCGTCCCAAGTGGGTTGCCAAAGATTTTGTATTTTCTAGGGATTTTTATAGAGTAAAATCAGGAGGTGAGGTGGGTCTAGAGTGAGGAAAACTGGGAACTCACCAGGAAGACGGGCATGAAGTGGGATAGAGCTGTGGCCAACCAACAAGTGTAATTGTTCAGGTAAAACTGACCAAATCAAGGACAAGTGGGGGAAAGGAGTCACATAGCAGTGAGCACTCTTTACAGATCAGTGACTTCCTGTAGGGGGCTGGGATGGTGACTCCGGGTTTCTCAAAGTGATCCATGCTTAATCCCTAAGGATTATACTTAGGGTGTGGTTGCATTTGTTTTGCCTTCTGTCCTGAGATCTGACCCACATCCAGAGGCATGTGTCTTCTCCAAGGTCACCAGACATCTGATCCTCTGTGCTGGCTTCTTAGAAGGCCTAGCCCTGTCTGACTGCCTATAATATTTCTAACTAGCTCAGCTGCCTGTACCAGTATTACTCAGTATACCTCCTACTGGCTTGCACTTGGCTCCCTGTCCTCTTGCTGACTTGAACTCAGTTGTCTCACCCTGACACTGGGAGTCACTAGATGGAGCAGGCCAGCTACTGTTCTGAGTTCGGAGCTCAGAGCTGTTTTCCTCTTTCAAAGATGACTACCAAAGATGGCTTCTCCCGGGGAATGCCTGAACCCAAATAACTCACCAGACACTGCAGTCTGCAGCATCCACTGCCCCATTCTTCTGATGCATTTCTCTGTGGAGGCCTCTGCAGTTGCCAGTGATCACTATGCATCTGTAGGTTTGAGCTGCGCCTCCCATGCAGTGAGTCTAGTCTCAGAGAAAGCCCCACCTGCCACCTCCTTTTCCTTCATTAAGGGCTCTCCCTCCACTCTTCCCATGGGCTTCAATTCTTGCTTGAGATCCTTCCTTGCTCCCAGGAACCCATTTTCCTCCTTCTGCTCTGCCTCATGTTGCTATATTCTAGTGTCCAGATTCCAAGTCTTGGAGATGCTCTTTTATTTCTCCTTACCACTCTGCTATCTTCCTGGAACTTTGTGAATTCTGCCTTTACAGCAGAAACAATGTTCTTCTAGCACCCAGGAAACAGCTGTTCCATGTACTCACCCCTTGAGAGTCCCTTTTTTTTATTCTGAGGCCATGGACTTCTGAAAGCCCTAGTTTCTACGGGATGCTACTGGGATTAGTTTGGAGAAGGAGCCGTGAAATTTATATAGACAGTTATTTCACAAGCTAAAGTAATAGATAAATAGCCTGCAATATAAAACTTATTACTTACTTTAAACCTGTCTGTTCAAGGAAAGCTAAATTTGATTTACAGAATTCTAGAGGCAGGAAGAGAGAAAGTCAAACTTAGAGGACACGTGTGAGTCTTGAATGTATATGTTTTCCCTTCTTGAAGCCTTCTGACATGTTGGGAGCCACCACATTGCCGAGCCGCCGCATATAGCGATCATGCGGCCTGTGGTAAAGAGTAAAGCCTGAGTTAGATTACCCCTCCCATCGAGCACGTTAGTTTCCTGCTTACCGCGTAAACAACCCGCTCAATAATATGTTAGCCAATCAGCTTGCCTTGCTTACTTTAATATGATTGGACACTGTATCCGTATATATACTGGTGCCACCCCTGGGGGGAAGTAGAAGCCCGGAAGGAGCCGCGGAGAGCGGACCGGTAGAGGCTTCGGAGCGAAGCACGGAAGGAGCCGCGGGGAGCGGACCAGAGGAGGCTTCGGCTGGGAGCGATCCCAGGGCAGGCTGTACGGAGAGAAAATAAAAGAAAAGGTTGTCCACTGCCAGACTTTGTCGTGTGTCCTTCCTGCCGGCCGGGAGCGACACCGACATTTGGTGGCCCGCACGGGGAACGACTGATCAACCCCGAGACACGGCGGTGGTGTGCAACGCTCCAGCGTGGTGCTGCCGGACAGGTGAGTTGGGGATAAGCCTGGGCTCTGGGTGGCGCGCACCTACAGGGCTTTTAGACTCCCCTCAGGCTCACGCGTAGGTGACGGGTTCTTTAAGTCACACGCGGTGAGTTACAGCCCTTAGAGGTTGAGCATGGGTAATTTACCGAGCGCGGAGGCGCGGCCCTTGGTAAAGGCCCTTAGGAAGCTTTTAAAAGCTAGAGACTTCAGGGTAGGTCAAAAAACACTGAAACTATTCATAGCAGAGGTAGATAGGGTGGCTCCCTGGTTTTTACCCACAGGGCATTTAAACCTGCCGTCATGGGAGAAGTTAGGCGGGGACCTCGCCTCAGCGGAATTGGGAGGCGATATTTCGCCGGCTATTCGCCCCCTGTGGGAAATGATACATGCGTGCCTTGACTCCTATGCCGAGTTGCGCCGCGAATTGTGTGCGTGCGCCGCTCGAAAAAAGCAGAGAGAGGAAAAAGGACCCCCGAGCACTCTCTGGCGGGGAGGAGATAGAGAGCCATCTGCTCCGCCCTGGAGCTCTTCTCCAGAAGCGGTTCCCCGCCGAGAGGCCGCTACAGGGAACCCTCCCTTCTCTCAGCCGGCACAGGAAGTGACGCCCCGTTCCACTCTGTCGCGACCGCCGTCCTATGACGTTGCGCCGTGGGGCGGACGGTATTTTCATGGGCGGCTACTCTGCTGAGCAGGCTGAGAAAAACGCCGGTCGAGGAAACGGGGGCTGGGGATTTAGCTCAACGGCATAAGCGCCTGCCTTGTAAGCAGGCAATCGCCAGTTCGATCCCTGGTACCAATAAAAAAAAAAAAAAAAAAAAAAAAAAGATAAAAATAAAAAATAAAAAATAAAAAACAAAAAGGGGGAGTAAGCCAAGGCCTGCCTCCAAAGGCGCGGTTATCTATGGCATGACAATGGATGGGCCCGGATCCGGTAATCAGCTGGAACCGAGGCGCGGTTTGTGTTTTTCTGCAGGAATCGGGACGAGAACCACTGTGGGTACCGGAGAGACTGACACGGGCGACAAAGCCCTCGACTGAAGATCAGACCTGCCCTACCGGAGATCCATCACAGACCAACCAACAAGATGAATAGAAATAGCGGTAGCCCGAAATGGACAAGAAGATCCCCAGGCATATGCATGGCTCGCTCGCCTAGCCTACGACCGAGTCTAGGGACGGTGAGCTTCCCACACTCCTCCTCTAAAAAATTATGATATAGCAGGGTAGATGAGTCAATGACGGGTAAGAGCATGCCTCCCCAGCATGACTCAACCTAAGACAGGCCCTACCCCATACCGCACGAAAGCCGCTGAATTACTAGGTTCCGCCCGAACCAAATGTCGCCCCGGGGGGATCATGCGGAGCGACATGAGTGTATGCCTGTGTGCATCCAGGTTCCGTCCGGTTCCTTCCTGGCCCTGGAAAAAGGACAAGGGCCTCGGGGCCTCGGCAGACTCGGGACCGGCCGACCCGGGCCGACGCCGAGAGCCCTTGGTGGGCCTCCTATCAGGGCATAGGCCTCTACACTCAATTCAGGACGGGCTGCGATGCGTAGACTTATTTAAAATAAAAAAGGGGGAGATGTTGGGAGCCACCACATTGCCGAGCCGCCGCATATAGCGATCATGTGGCCTGTGGTAAAGAGTAAAGCCTGAGTTAGATTACCCCTCCCATCGAGCACGTTAGTTTCCTGCTTACCGCGTAAACAACCCGCTCAATAATATGTTAGCCAATCAGCTTGCCTTGCTTACTTTAATATGATTGGACACTGTATCCGTATATATACTGGTGCCACCCCTGGGGGGAAGTAGAAGCCCGGAAGGAGCCGCGGAGAGCGGACCGGTAGAGGCTTCGGAGCGAAGCACGGAAGGAGCCGCGGGGAGCGGACCAGAGGAGGCTTCGGCTGGGAGCGATCCCAGGGCAGGCTGTACGGAGAGAAAATAAAAGAAAAGGTTGTCCACTGCCAGACTTTGTCATGTGTCCTTCCTGCCGGCCGGGAGCGACATCGACACTGACACATGAGACTTTGCTAAATATCAGCTAGTCCACTACCAGCCATGTAACTATACTCAAGAATTTTCTTTCTCTGCATCTCTTACCTCCTTAGTAAAATAGGAATCGTTGCATTCGCAGGCAATTTCATTCGGCACACTTGAGGAGTGTGATATGGGGGGGGGGCCCAGTGGAAAAGCTATCCAGTGACAGAAATGTGTTATGAGTGTTGTGGGTTCCTCGTTTCTTCTGGGATAAATGATACAAGAGAAAGATAGAAGATAGGAGGGGACCGGATTCTTTCTTCCAAGAATTTCCCAGCCAGATGGAGGAAATTATCACCTCTGTAACTGGATCACCTTGGTACATCTTTTTCCAGCAGCATTTGCCTCAAAGAGAATCTCCCTGAGATTTTATTAGATTGGAAGACAAGCAAGTACATTTTCCATTTTAAGCGCCAATGGTGAGCCAAGAACTGAGCCGAGTATTTTATATGTATTACCACTGATTCTGAGAATAGCCCTGGATTTCTGTTAGGAAAATGTGTGAAACATTTGAAATGAAAAAAAAAAACATTACTGCTGAGTATTCCTTGTAGTACAGTCTGCCGGGTTATCTAATTCTGTTGGGGCTTCTGCATCTCATTGTTTGAGATATTTTACAACTCTGGAAGTCCTAGGAAATTGATAAGAATGCAAATGATTTTCATCCTTAGAGAAGCAACTGAAGTGTGTCTGCAGATGAAGTTGAATAGCGTCCAGTAGTTACTGACCAATTTTGCAGCTATTTGTAAATGTTTTCAGGATTCTCGATTTCCTATATGTGTACATTCGTTGAATTCTCCTTTCAATCAGTCACATCTCACTAAGGTGAGCTGGTGAAACTTTCAGAGATTCAATGTCCAAGCTTCAACCTCCAAATCACTTATTCGTCACAAAGTTCCAACACCTTAAACCTGAATCCTGAGGTTTTAGTGTAGAAAAAGCAACTGTTATCCAACACCCAGCTGCTGGGGTGACTTGGCTTGTGTGCCAACAGAGAGGGCTCTGTATGCCCGTTGCAGCATATGTGCCAATAGGTTGCCAACACTATTTTTTAGTTCTCTAAATAGTGAGTTGCATTTTTGACACATGGCCATTTTATGGCTGGCTGAAAGTCATGATTGTACCTTTAAATAATCTTGCCCTTTAGGGTTTAATAAAGCCAAGGGGAGGTTTGCCATTCACTGGGCCAGAGCTCTCCACGCTGATGCTTTTACCTTGCAGTGTGTCTGGTTCTATTTGTGGAGCTATTTCTATGTGTTGTGTCCTACTGGCTCATATCTGCATCTTCTTTCTCCTGCTTTCTGTGTATGTGAAGAAACAAAGAGCCTGGTATTGGGCCTTTCACTGTGATGCCAAACTGGGACTTTTTTCCCTCTTAAAATTGTGAAATACATAACAAGACAGAGTCCCACTGAGGAGAAAAAGAGAGTTTTATTCTTGGCTGAGATTAGGAGACATAGGCAATAAACTTGCAGATCGGTGTCTTCCTGTTAGGGATTCAGAAGTTAGAGATATAGGGGAAAAGAAATGAGGGGGAGGGACATTTGTGTCTTTTGGGGAAATGGGAGGGCATTTCCTGGAATTTTGTGTGCTGTCTCTTTTTGTTTGTTTGTTTTTGTTTTTTTGTACCTGGGGTCAAACTCATTACCATGTGCTTGCAAGACAGGCACTTACGCTGCTGAGCTAAATCCCCGGACCTTATGGTTCTTTTCTATCTGTCCTCTTGGAAATTATTAACTGTTGTGGCACTAGGTGGAGTGTCATTTAGCATGGAGATGCCACCCTAATGAAGATAGAGATTGCTGGTACTCCAGCGACATTTTAGATCCAACCAGCTTCAGCTAACCCTCTAGAAGGGGCATTTCCGGCCTCAGGCAGTGCTCCTGCCCTCAGAAATAAGCAAGATGAGGGTGAGTGGAAACTAAGCCAGGTCACTAGCCAAACAAGAAGAGGGGAGGGTGGTGACACTTAAGAGCAGTGGCTTTCGGGAAGGAAGGGGCAGTGGAGATCAGATTTTGGATGTGATGGGCAGGCTCAGGATGGGCTATGGAGAACTAGGAGGTGGAGGTGGACGGGGAATGAGTGGGTGAGAGAAATGTGGAGAAATGCAAACGTCCCTCCCATCATTTCCCTTTCTTCATCAGCGCATCCTACTGCCTGCATTATCCAGAACACTCCCTGTCACTATGGTTTCGAGGGAAGAGTTAGAAAATTCCTATCTCCACTCTGAAGCATCTTGAATTTAGTTCTCAAATTGTTCTCCCTGGCTGGTACTGAAAATGCTCAGAAACTGTATACTGAGTAAAGAAGAGCTGGACTCCTTCCTTCCTTCCTTCCTTCCTTCCTTCCTTCCGCCACTGGACAGAGTCCAAGGAGTTTCCCAAAGTGCAATGGGAACTCATGTGGTGGGTTCTAGGGCTTCTGACTTACATCACATAAAAAGAACTTTCAGGACACACCCCTGAGGGGCATAAAGGGATCTGTTAGGCAGAATTTTAAAAATATGTACTCAAAGAAATGGAGTGCAGCCCCTCAAAAGGGAGGGAGGGGGAAAGAGGGATGGAGGAAGGGAGGGAGAGAGAGATGCTTGCAGTCCCAAGATGGATATATTTATAGGGGTGCGTAACAGCTGAATTTATGGGAAAAAGGTTCAATTTACAGATGAAAGGTGACATTCTTTTTAGGCAGGGGAAGGATGATGGCCCATGCATAGGTGACAACTATCACAGGTGACAGAACTGTAGCCCAACCAAGGGACAAACCTATTTTACAGGTGAAAATAGGTGGGGTCTATTTGTTGGGGGAAAAAAGCCCATTTATATACTTACAACATCTTTAAGACCTCAGGAAGTTTCTAATGGGTTTGTGTCCTGAACCACAGTTGTTATTAAAAGTACAATTTAAATTACGAGGTCCCTACCTCATTCCCCACCCCCACCCCAACCCCAGCTTTGGCCCCTTATTCTTAAGTATGGCAGAAAGGCAGAAGCTCTATCGTTTTATAACAAGTTAATGTAGGCACGAACCCTGCCTGCCCAGGGGGGACTGAAAGTCTCTTCCTGACTAATGCGAAGAAGACTTGGAAAGGTCAGGTTTTGTTGTTGGGAGAGCCATGCTCATTGACAGTCTGACCATACAGGACATGGATACATGGACTATTAGCCCACAACCACAATACACTATAAGAAAAGAATTCTTATACATATTATCATCACAAAACAAGAGTGTTGTATTTTTTACCAGCTTGTTTTGGAGAACCAGAACATCAGCAAGTCATTAAAACACAAAGCAGAATGTGACACTATTAATTTGTGAACAAAGGTCTTGTAATGCAGAGACATATCTGTGAAGTTGTCAGGAATATGTACACAACATTGTTTTAATAATAACACAGGTGAGTTTGACTGTGAGCTGGAGAAGTCTGAAAGATAGTAATGTGATGAGCATGGTAAATAAGCAGGGGCCCAAAATTTAAAAAATCAAATAGCAAATTATCTTTAATATTAACCTCTATTTGTCTTGAGATATTTACCCATGTATAAGAGGAGTATAAGAGAATAATAAACTTTTCTCTATTTTGTTAATGAGAAATTAATTTCTAAAGTATAGTTATAATAATGACCAAGGAATAAACAGTAAAGATTATGTTTTTATTTGAATATTTTGCCATTAAAACTCTTATTATAGGGTTTTAAACCTGGAGTTTGGCCTCTATGTTGTAGACCCAAAGATCTTTGTAGTGAATAGCTTTAGATAACACGAACATATCATGTTTGGTTAGATAACAGGAAGTTCATTCATGCTGCAAAGGTGAGACAGCACAGTAGCTAGATCAGTCACATTGGCACTGATATCCTGCAGACACACCTGTACCAGAAGCTGAGTCCTTACCTGGGGGTACTTGAAAGCACATTAGAGTAACTTAAAGGCAATACATTAAGAAGTGGAAAGGTATATTTTTGGAAGAGCTAGTGGGCTTAATGTTGGGCCCCTAATCCCCGAAATGGGTGTATGGCAAAGGCTCAAAGGAATGGGGCACACGGCACGATCTTTAGGGCTGCAGGAGGACTGAAATCCTCGGCAGAGCTTGGGCCTCTGCTAGCCGGCAGCTGACTGACACTGGGCAGCTCGTATTTAATCAGAACAAGCAAGGCGTTGAGTGGACAATGCAGGAAACCTGAACACGATCTTGGGAGGGGTTAAGGACCCCTCAGAGCAACAGACGATGCTAATTAAGGGATACCATCCAGAAAGTCTCCCGGTGGCCTCAGCTGTGGCCTATCTTGCCCCCTGAGTTGTCTCCTCCTTCTCAGTTCAGCCATGCCCGGGCCATGCTACAGCCCTGCATGTGTACTCAGCCTCAACAGCCTAGGAATCAAGACCTTTTATGGGTATAAAATAAGATGATACAGATGCAGAGGGTGTCTGTATGGTTTGTACACTATTTGGAATCCTTTTATGTCTAAGCTAAATTTTCTGCTTTTACATACTACTATTCTAATTTTTTGGTTAAACCTTCCTGCTAGCTATTTAAGACCGAGTCAAACCAAGATTTGTGTTCAGTAAAATTGGGCTCTGTGTGTGTGTGGATGTGTGTGTGTGTGTAAAGGTTGTTACTTTAGGGAAAATGTGAGCAACCTCTTAGCTCCTCTAGTTTTTCCTCCACCAGTTGTGTTCTTTGCCAGGATACATCAGCCTTGCTTGACTTTCTGGATTTCTCTGGAATCACGGGGGGCAGTGCCCTCTTTGTGAACCTCCTTTTAAAAGGAAGTATGCTGATCAAAATACACAGCCATCCCCTTGCATGAAAAGTTGGGTCTCTCACTAGAGTTGCAGGGCCCTTTCCAGGGACCCCATCATACTAAACTTGGGGAAGAGAGCTGAATCCTGATTGCCCTCAGACCTTTTATCTTTGCTTAGCTTTGGTCTCCAAGGTGCAGTTGTTGAACACAGAGTCAGCCACATCTGTTTGGCAGTGTGAGTTATAGGTATTGAACCTATGGTAATTTTATCTGCCTATCAGGGCACTTGGAATTGTAAAGTAAGGCCAGAGGACAGCTACCATCTCCATTAATCAGCAGCAGCATTTGTGGTAGGAGTCTGTGTTGCATTCGATCTGTCCAGTAGGTGATAGCCTACCATGCTAACACACTAGCTGGGTTGTCTTTTAGAAGTTATATTTCTGCAGAGTGTTAACAGATAATAGTTCTAAAGTCTTGCAAAATGCAAAATAAAAATAAGCAGAGTAAGCATAGCATTTTAGGGTAACAATTATGATGATATCATCATGTCAGGACTTACGTTCTTTTTGTTATCTCTCAAAAAACACATCAACATTACTAATTCAGTGTAAAATAATTTCAGAGATTACCTTTACCTACTTAAGTAATAAGTTACTGTCTTAGTTACTTTATGCTCATCGCTGAGACAAAATACATGATGCCAAAAGTTGGGAAAGGAAAGGTTTATTTCTTACAGTTTTTGGAGGTTTCAGTACACACTCAGTTGGCTCCAAGACAGGCGGGCATGGCTGGGCTGCAGTTCATGGCAGCTGCAAACGGCAAAGAGCAAGACACACCTTCTTCCTGCCATTACATCACATCCTGGCTCCACCCCTATGTGGGTGGAGCACTGACACCATCAATCCAAGCACTATACAATGAACCATCACAAATGAACAATGCAAACTCATGAGGCCTGGGGGCCACAGACATAAACCATGACAGTTACATAAATAGATCTTTATCTATATTTGCTATTTTTAAAAATAAAGTGTCTAAGCAGAGTGTACTTGCCTACAGATGAACTCTAGGTGGCTGATGCCTAATCTTTATTTTTTTTTGTTTGTTGTTTTGTTTTGTATTTTTGAGACACAGTCTCACTATGTAGTCCAGGCTGGCCTCAAACTCATGGTGATCCTCCTGTCTCAGCCTCCTGAATGCTGAGATTACAAGCATGTACCACCATGCATAGCTAATGCCCAATTTCTGCCTGGAGTGCATAGTTTTGGGTCTGATATCTATAATAATATACCTATAGACACAGAAACATAAGCCTGAAAAAAGCCTCTCATTACAATTTTGGTTTGAGGATACCAGCATGGTAAGATGTTCTAATTTTCTATGTTAGAAAACTTGTGAACTTGGGGGGAACAGAAATGTACTTAATAGACAAAGAAATCAGTATAATTAGCAGCCCAGCTACACAGAATCTTCACATATTAACTTCGTTTTTACAAAGCCTTCAGCTGGACTTCACTGATGCCCCTTTACCTCCGGCCGCTAGCTCACCAAAAGAAATGCCACTGGCCAGAAGACCAAGGAGGTCCTCAGGATGGAGGAGAGAACCTTGACTCATCCCACCTGTGAGGCAGGTTATGGGTTCACTGACTTCTATCACAGAGCAAGAAATTTCAGGGTGCGCCAGAGGGAGGCATCAAGGGATCTGTTAGGAGAACTTTAAAAGTGCACACTGTCCATCACGGGTGGCAGAGGGGAGTCATCCACTGGGAAAGGCCCATTTTACAGGGGAAAAGGGAGGTCTACACACGGATGAAATGGGCCAATTTACAGGGAAAAAGAAATGCCCCAACTTATTTGGTCTTTAAGCCCTTAGGAAGTTTGCACCGAGCTTGTGTCCCGAACCTACAAGTTTTTTTAAAAGTACAATTGTAAAACTTCGATTTTCCAGCCTCACTTTCTTCCTTTCTTTATTAATCCAACTAACATTTCTACGAAAAGATGAAACGCTTATCCCCAGCCCCATGGGTAACACGGTAAATGTTACACGAGGACTCGTGGAAGCGATAACAAAATCAGATCTAAAAACCCTCTCGGTAAATTACCTTCTAATGATGCTTCCCTCCCCGCTTCGCCAGTTACCAAGCACCAATCAGCTTCTCCCACTGTATGTGCCTGCTTATCTGTGTCTTCCGTAAGAGAGTAAGTCCTATGGGGACGGCCAATTGGGAGGGAGGTTATTTTTTGTGATGAACGATCAATGATATTTGTTGAGTGAATGAATAATTATGCATTTCTCAAAGGCCCAGATGAAGACCGGGTGTTTTCACTGTTCCCTCAGTCTCCTGTACAGCCTAATGAAGCCCACAGGTCACTTTCATTTGCCAGTGAAGCAATCAAGAGTTCAGGTCCGATTTGCCTGAGAGTGGCTGATTAGGAGACTGAACCCAGAGTATGATGCAGGAGCCCTCAGTAGCAGCACCTGCCCTACTAGGGCTAAAGGAAAAGCTCTGAGATGTCCTAAATTTAATTACTACGAGGCCAAAAGAGGAGAGGAGGAGAGGAGAGGGGAGGGGAGCAGAGATACAGGAAGTTAATCAGCTAGCTGCAGGCCAAACCAATACAAGCCTGGTCCACATCCCAGGTATGTTGGAGCCTTGACTCATAACCCAGGGGGAGCTGACTTCGGGCATCCCCAAGGAAGACCCGCTGAAGACTGAATTTCAGTACTGTTAACCCCAAACAATCTGGTAGCAACAAGTGTTTCTTTTTCTTTTTTTCTCCTGCTCCCCAATTGTTCCTGCTTCATAGTCTCTTTCTGATCTTTAGCCAACGCAGGTAAACAATTTTTGCTTTTCCCATAAATTTTCACTCTAAAGATGGTCCTGGCTCTTAGCTCCAGTGATACAATGTCAGGGCTCTCTAGCTTGCTCTTTGCTGTTGAAGAGCTTATAAAAAAGCGCTTTTATTTTGGAGAACACCACCTGAAGAGTCTCAGTTTAAGGCTAGTCATGCAAGAACTACCCACAGGAACCTGTTCAGTCCCACACAGCAAGTCAGCAGGTGAGAGTCACCAAGAGCCCCCCACCCACCTGGGGTGCTGGAGTTCAGAGGTCAGGCAGATGATGTGGGCAGGAGCAGGCAGGGGCTGGCTCTGGAGGAGAAGGGGCCGGAGCTCAGAAGAGGGCGAGGACACCACAAGCTCTGAGCTATGGAATCGATGAGACAGATTAGGGCTTCTGAGCCTGAAGGGTATGAAGGGGTGGTGTGCAAAGAATTAAAAAGACAGGGAGTTGGGACTTGATTACTTTTTCATTCATTCAGTGTGTATTAAGCAGGAACTCTAGGGGAGTAAAAAGCAATTTTCTCTTTATTCTTTCCGAGTCTTTAGCTGGATCACCTATAACAAAAGGCAGATTAGCAAGAGAGAAATAAGTGTGTAAACATGGTTACACGGGAAAGGTAATCAGAGAAATGAGCATTTCTCCAACAAGCGACTTAGAATCAGACTAACCACTACTGCCCACTGAAACTCTAGAGGTTAGAGAGGTGTGGGGGAAGAGCACGGCAACGTGCGCTGTGCAGACTCAGCCTGGGCCTTCTGCATGGCTTTCCTGCGGGTTTTGAGATCCTTCTAGCAGAGAGGGAAACACCCTTATACATGGAGATTTTCTTGGTAAATGTAAATTTCTCAGATGAAAAGTTAACTTCTATTTTATTTTCAGTTTCTCTTCAATCTGCTCTGTCTCAAAATTAGGCTTGCATCCAGAGGGAGATTTGGGCATGCATATTCCAGTCTCCTACACTGCTCTATTCCAGATGAATTGCCTGGCCCAGGGAATGCAAAACTGGTTCAGAAACATGTGCTTCTTGGGGGTTGCTGTCTAAAGAGGGAGATGCATGCATAGACACAGAAATTGTAGGAAATACTTAGCAGCGCTCAGAAGGGTGCACAAAATACACAAGCGTTCCCTCCAGTGGGGGCGGCAGGGGAGGCTGGGGCTGGTGCAGAAGGGGCGTCCACTCATGCAGGGGGAGCTGCAGAGGATGCAAGCGGGGCCTGGGAAGAAAGGCTGATTGAGATCAGGCCACAGAGTCTGTGCTGGGCTAAAGGACACGGACCTTATTTGGTGCCGCAGGGCCTGACAAACTGCTTCTCTAGAGAATCAGAGGGTGAATATTTGAGGCTTTGACTGCTACCATTGTAGCTCACTGAAAAGCAGCTTTGGACCTTGTGTCCATAAATGGGTGTGGCCATGTACCAATAAAACTTTATTTATAAACAGCTTGCAGGCCTAGATCCAGTTCCTGGGCCCCATTTGACTTCAGTCCCAAGCAGTGTTTAGCAGAAGACAGGATCCAGAGAGGATTTATGAGGCTGTGAGGTGCAAAAGAGATTGCAGCAGACGTGCTGGGAGTTGGATGAAGCAGCCTGACTGTGGATTTACAAGTCTGAGGAGGAGAGCAGCTGGAGGGACTGGAGAGATGCTGAACTGTTTTGTAGGAAAAGTAACTGAACAAATGTAGATGATGGAGACAAAAGAGTTAAAAATGGATTCCAGATCTGAGTCTGGGGAAGAGGGAGAAAAACAGCGACTTTGTGATTTAATTTCAGGCAGAACCTGCCGCTCTGTCACAGAAACACCGATCAAGAGATTCATCAGGAATTGCAGGACAAAATCAGAAAAATTACGTCCATCTTCCTGGAAAGGCAGAAATTCATTTTGAGATGCAAATATTACTTGCAGGTGGAGGAGAAGGGATTGGGGAATGGTGAGAGGGGAGAGAGGAGAGATCTTCCTAATAAGCTTTTTGCTAACTTGCAGGGAAATGGATACATCTGGAAAATTCAAAACTGTTTGCCTAAGCGAGAGCATGGCTCAGGCTGCTTCTCAAACCCCAGGTGTTACATAAGATAATGTTGCTAAAATGTTTGGGGCTCGGGGAGATAGACTGTGTAAACATGTGCTTTTACTATAGCTCATAAAAGATGATTGTGTGGAAATCTCAGAAAAATTGAAACTCGGCGCAGTATAAATGAATGGCTTGCCTTCTCGTTTCATGGCTACATCTCACTCGGAGCTTGAGGGTGTGATTAGAAATGGGCGCCTCGGGGCTGAGCCAAGGTACTAGGGTTTCGCAAGTCGCTTCCATTGGCGCCCTGGGGTCTGTTGGCTCTGGCAGGCTGGAGAAATAAAGCAGGCTGGGTGGATAGACTTGGTGCTCATGTTCCTGGGTACTCGGGGCCAGGCCTGATTGCATGGTCGTCAGTAGGGACATAGTTGGTTCATTCAGGTAGCCAAGAAACAGTGTAAAACTTTTGGAAGAACTTGATCTCAAAGTATCTCTTTAGCATTTTCCATTTTCTCAAGTAAAATGAAATATGAACTAGACCTGTTTTTGTTTGTTGTTGTTTGTTTTGTTTTTATTTGCCCACCAGGGGACAGAGCAACAGCGCCTTTGAAAAGCCAGCTGCGTGTGCAGCCCCAGAGGCTGCTCGCCGAGCATGCACTGGCCTGTGAGGACACGTGTGCATTCAGAACACTGGGAAATCAGGCAGAAAGAAGGGGAGGAGGATGGAGAGCGGTGAGCCCCTCATTTCCTGGGAGTCTGCAGAGTCCTCTCCTGGTGGTTCCTCCCTGGGCTGCTCTCTGGTTTCTCTTGCAATCGGACTCAGCCCATTGGAGTTCGTGGGGGTAGCAGCACTGATGGGAAGGTGAAGGGATGTGCACGGGGTCACCTGAGGATCCCTCGTGTCCTTGGTGAAAGAGTCCCGCTGCTGGGGTGGGGGCCGGTGGTATGGAAGAATCCAGACTTGGGAACCAAGTGGTCACGGGTTTCCATTCTGCATCTGCCTCCTGCCAGATGCCAGGTCTTGGGCTACTCACTTTAGCTCTTGGAACCCTCTTTCCTCATCTGGAGCATGAGGGTGCAGATGCTATCTCTGGGCTTTTAAAGGCTTTGTAAACTAAGAACTCTGTTCAGTCTGCATTAGCCAGGAATGAGAACCAGTAAGAACCTGTAAGCTCTGACCTTCCATGCCAAGTTCAACCCAGGCTTCTCTGTGTGATCTCAGAATGCTCTGGGGGGGGAGCTAATTGTGGAAACCTCCTGTTAATTTGTGTGCCCCATGTCTAGGTACAGTGGGGCACGTGAAGGATGCCAGCATGGATGGGCAGAGCACGAAGCCTCGAAGGGCAAGGTAAAAAGCAAGGCAGATTTGCAAACTGCAGAGATGCCAAGGCCACCCTGAGTCCCATGTTCTTTGGCTTTGGAGATTCTGCTACTTGCTGGCCGCACCATCATGAGCAGGTCACATGACCTATTTGAGCTCCCTTCCTTGTCATCTGCAGAATGATGGGAACGATGACAAGGTCACCGAGATGGGTAAATTAAATAACATGATGAAGCGTGTGGCAAAGTGCTGACCTGGGCTTGATGGTTTGATGAGCTTGTAAGTTAATTTTCACTTCTACTCCTCGTTTAGCACACCCTGCAGTTAGAGCCTGGGAAAGGGGGAAGATGGCTGTGTGCCCAAGAGAGTGGGGTCAGCGTCCTCCTGCCCTGAGGACCAGGGCAGGCTTGGCTGTGGCTTAGGCTGACCGAAGGGGCTCTTCCCTTCTCCCTGCTGGGCCCCAGGGAGCTGACAGCACCCTACTGCTGCTGTGCCCAGATGTTCAGTGTGCTTCCCTTCACCCCCTCCTCTGTAGAAAAGGCCCCCATGAATCTCACCATGTGAGTTTACCTCTGACTTCTAAACCTGTAAGAGGAACAGGGAGATATAATGAATGAAAGAGGATGTGGTGCAGAGAGGGAGGTCAAGCAGAGCTTAGTTCAGAGAGTTGGGAGAAGATGGGACAGGAAAAGGGAGGCGCTGAGCAGGAAGCAGTGAGCCAGCATCCTTCATGAGAAGCGGAGGGAGAAGGTGAAACCCAGAGAGCAGAACCTGTGGTGAATCTGCTTTTTCAGGACCAGGGAAAGAGAAGATCTCAGGCTAGAGCAAGGAATTGTGGCGCCAAGTGTCCAGGCTTGAACAGACTGAAGTCAGATTCAAGACTCAGCTCCTGCAGGGGCACATGTCTGTGATCTGAGCTACCTTGGAGCCTGAGGCAGGAGGATCACAAGTTCAAGGCCAGCCTGGGAAACTTAGATCTTGTCTCAAAATATAAAGGGCTGGGGATGTTCTCTGGGTTCAACCCCTAGGATTGTAAAAACAAAAAACACAAACAAACCTCATCTTCTCCCCCATAACTTCCTCAGAGCATGCTCTGTAGCCTTTTGGCTAAGGACAGTTTGCATTCTGCTCTGCAGGGTAGAAGACCCACACCGCAGAGGGAAAATCAAGGTCTGTGGAAGGAAACCTACCTTCCAGGACAGAACATTGGGATGAGACCAGAAAGAAGCTCCAGGCATTGTCCCAAAGGGCCTGGGGCCCCAGACTTTGACCTGCCAAGTGCTTTTTGGCCACCCTGTCTGAGCAGCTGTCCCTGTGAATGGGGTCACCTTGGGTCAGGAGAAAGCAGGTACAGGGACAGGTAAGAGGGCATCAGAGCCTGGGTGCTATGGGAGGAAAGAGCAGCTCAGTTTCCATGAGAACTTTCATATGTTGCAGCAGAGATGTTGTCCACGTGATTGTCTCCACCTCGGTGATGTCTTTAGCTTCCTTGTTCTCACCATATAGGACCCAGTCTCTACTTGCACTGGGTTGGGTGTACTTGTACATGTGTTCCACAGATATGTCTATCGTGGCTATAAAATCCAAAGGGCACATGGTCTTGTCCTTGGAGAACCCCACTCTGAGGGAGACATGTCCCTGTCATTGGGAAGCCTAGCTTTGAGGGGGGACACAGCCTCTTCCTCAGGGAGCCCCTACCCCAGGGGCAGTGAAGCTGCACTGAAGAGATCCTGATTTTTTTTTTTTTTAATCGGTACCAGGGGTTGAACTCACAACTGCATGCTTGCAAGGCAGGCACTTTTGCTGCTGAGCTAAATTCCAAGCCCCTGAGATCCTGATTTTGTAAAGCAAATCAACTGCAAGCCCTCCTCTGGAGGCCAGTCCTGGAAGAGCTGAGAAAGTGATTCATCAGTGCCTCGTCTCAATTTGAACATCATCAACTCAAAGCTGGCAGCCACAAGAGGCTGCCTCAGGGCTTCCATGCCAAGCCATGGTGCCTGTCAGCCGAAGCAGCTCCCAGCTGTTCTGCCCGCCACGGAAGATTATGCATGGTGAGTTTGCAATATGGGCTTATACGGTATGGCCAACCATGTCCAATTTTGTAATCTAGTTATCATGCTCAAGTTGTAGAAAACAAGCCAAGGGCTATAGGTCAGGTGGCCAGTGTCCAGTTGGCCAACGAGTGGAGGCAGGTATGGGCAAAGGATCACCATTCATTAATTTTATGGGGCAGGAGTAGAGCGTGGCTGGGGTCATGTCAGGGACTTGGTGCTGAGAGCAGGGCAGTTCCATCCCGGCAGGCTGTGGAGGTGTCTGTGGAGTCTGGAGCAATCTGGCAGGCTGCCTGTGGAAGGGCAGAAGGATGGAGAAGAGTTCCACTGCCTAATGACTGGCATCTTGTCACCATGGATATCATGGCTGAATCCCATAGCCACATATGAATCCACCCCTAGGGGATATAGCATGGCACTCTGTCTCTCCCTGGCATCTAGCACCTCCTTTTCAGGGAAACAGGGCAGAGAAGTGCATCAGGCTTGGGGATAAGCTGGAAGTGGACAGAGAATGGGACCACTCAGGGTCAAATCCTCCTCCAAGATCATGCCACCTGTTAGTGGCAGAAGAGGAAACAGGACTGTGGCAGCTTTTCATCACTGGGACCACATACTTGGTATACATGACTCAAAGAAGGAAAGGTTTATTGTGGCTGCCAGCTTCAGAGGGTTCAGTCCTTGGCCAGCTGGCTCCAAGGCAGAAACATCATGGCAAAGTGTCTGGAAGAAGAAGGCTGCTCACCTGGTGGCAGCCAGGAGGCAGAGAGAGATGGAAAGAGGCGGAGAAGAGAGACACCGTTCAAAGGCATGACCTCAGTGCACTTTGGTCCTGCCTATAGCAGCCTATTCAGCTATGAACTCATAGATGGGTTAACCCATTGATGAGGATCAATAGCCTAATGCATTGATGAGGTTGGAGCTCAATACATGAATCTTGGTGGACACTTCATATTTAAACCATAATAAGGAAACAAGACTCCTGCTGTATCTTCTCTGTCCTTAGACTTGGCCTCTCTGGATCTTGGTTGGATTTCCTGGGGAGAACTGGAAAGGTTGGGGGAGCAGCTCATCAGTGGGTGCTCTTGGGATAAAACTCAGGAAGGGACAGAACAAAAGCAGGGCAGGCAAGAGGGAGATGCTAGGCTGTGATGCAGTTTGAGTGGAAACCAGGCAACCTTGTGGGGTGGCAGGAAGGTGGGACCTGATCCCTGCATCCTTCTGTCACCGGAAGTAGCTGCTCTGGAGGGGAGAGGAGCTCTCTTCAGCTGAAGCAATCCCCAAGGGACTGGTAGGCAGGGAGGCAAATCCTTCCTTCTAGAAGGAACTCAGAGGACTCCTGACAGAACTACCATATGGATAAATAAAGGGAAGCTTACATTAGGACAGTAATGCAGTAATGCAGGGACTCGAGCTATATCCAGCGTCATACGCAGCGTCATACGTCATACGTCATACGCTTGTGTGGTAATATACAGCGAGGAGGTCCCCCTATCTGCAGCTGAGCGGTGTGTGAAGCTGGTTTGTGTTGCTGGAAACTGGAATGAGAGGATAGAGCTGTATTTCCCCCATGCATGCCAGCAGGGACCTCGGAAGGGAGGCAAGGGGCATGTGGGTCCCTGTTTCTCCTGCCTCAGGTGTGAAGTCTCCTGGAGGGAAGAACTTCTTCCATTCTGAGCCAGCAGAGCCCAGCACTGTGCCCGGGAAGGAAAGAACACCTTTCAGGACTGAGCCTCTGATCACCCCTCCTCCCTCCCCTCTCCTGCCTCCTACACCTTTCTTCCTCTTCCTCTTCTTCATTCTCGTCCTCCTATTTATTCTCTTCTTTATCCCTCTATTGGTTTCCCAGACTCTGTTATTTGGCAGCAGTGAGAGAAACAGCCCCCATGGGCTTTGGAGTGAGATTCTGTAATATTGGCGTAGTAAAGCTCCCCTCATTTGATTGGTAAAGTTGGAAGACCAGCTTTTGCTTGATTTTTATGCATACAGGCTTTGCATGGCCCCAAGCAACCCTCAAATTCAGTTTCCTCTTCAGAACACTGAGAATGATAATAGAATGAAATGACCTAGAGTCTAGGAAATGCCTGTGCTTGTGCAGGGCATGTGGAATATTCTAGAACTTCTCTTTCCCTCTTTGTTTCTGTCCTTTGTATCAGGGAGAATAGCCTGAGGATGGGAGGAGCCATCTCTCTTCTTCTGAAGTAGGATAGAAGAAATAAAGGCACATAAAGAAGACACCAAGAAATTGCAAATTGAAGGAAACTTTAATTTTGAGGAAGCTGGAGCGCTAAGCAAACTCTAACCAGGTGTGGTGGCACACACCTGTGATCACAGCACTCTGGGAGCCTGAGACAGGAGGATCCCAATTTTGAGCCCAGTCCAGGCAATTTAGTGACTTGGTGGGACCTTGTCTTGAAATAAAAAATAGAAAGGGGCTGGGAGTGGAGCTCAGTGCGAAGGTCATAGATCAAATCCCAGGACCACAAGGAAGGAAGGAGGGGAGGAAAGGAGGGAGGGAGGGAGGAAACTGCAATTTAAGACACTTCTATTTGCTCACAATCACAGTGCTTGCCTCCAGGGCTCTCCTGAATTCCTGAGTGTCTTCTAAATCCTTAAATTTGCCTGCATTTTTCTTCCAATAGTATAAATCCATAAACCCCAAAGACTTCTACTATCACATAAATGGAAGCATTAATTGAGTACCATATCTCTAAACTTCAAACACAAATAATTACTCTGTATCTTAACCTACTTAATAAAGTCAGTTTGTACTTTAGCCTATTAATGGGCAATCTGACCTTACAGAAACTGATATTAAGTGAACAATACATAACTCAAAGCATGAACAGAATCCTAGATCCTTCATTTTAAGGAAACCCCGAGAGCATGTAAGTACCCTCAGCCTCAGACCATGGTGCACCTCACTCCTTGAATGTGCACTTCTTCTGAGTCTGCTGAAGAAATCTGCCTGTGCCTCTCACCCAAATGCTCTTCTGCAGTAATAAGTCTAGCACCTGTCTGGGCCAAGTTGAGAGCCCCATCTCCCTTTCAAAGTGAATCTGCTCCACCTCCACCTCCACCAGGCAAAGGCAAGGAGAGGGCTCAGGGGAAGGATTCCTGGTTTCCCTCTGAACAGGAAGCACTCCCAGGTGAGTGATAACAACCTTCTGGCCATCTCCCAGGTCCCGGAGGTGTGGAGGACACATAGGTGCAATAGGAGAGCTGTGTCTTGCTATGCAGGGCACCTGTGCATACAAAAGATGGAGTCCAGGGCTCCTTAGGACAGGCACAGCTGTCAGCCTCAATCCTGCCACCCTCATACTTAGATGCTTCAAAGCACAGCCTAGCTCTGTCTCCCATGGTGCTTTGCGGCATTGCTGGGCCAGTAACTGTGGCAGAAGGCTCAGAGACTGGGCGGTCCAGAAAGCGGTGGTGAGAAAGAGGAAAGAGTTCTGGGAGCGACACCAGGGACAGTGGGAGCTCTGTAGGACCTTCCAAGAACTTGGGGACAGCTCCCGGCAGCAGCTGGGCTGTGTGAAATGAGCTTGAGAGGAACCATGAATGTCGTGTGGTCCGTGGAGCTGGTTGGTTAGCAGCTGGCTGGCTGAAACCCTGAGAGCTGAAATAAGTGAGGGGAGCTTGGAGTCTGAATGTGTCTCCTTCCCGGTGGAGCCCTGTGATTTCCAGCCCATGCTGCTTAGAGTGTTCACCCTGTGTCAAAGGCACATTGTTCCCAGCTGGGCCACAGCACTAGCGATGGGAGGCTCACCCGCCCACACTCAATGGGGACAATTAGGAAAGAACCCATTTCTTTTCATAGATTCCCAGACTGCTGCGGCCTGTCATGCAGGCTTTAAGTAGGATCTGACAGTGTGGGTCTTATTACAAATGTTAGTGTGAATTGTGGCCAGACAGGAAATTGAAACTGAACAATGACAGGGAAAGCCTATTACTGTGCTTTGTTGTTTGAGGAGAGCCGCAATCTCAGACCGCACTGGGGAGAGGCAGGGAGAGGGCACAGGGAAGCAATTCCATGGTTTCCCCCGCTGAACAGGAAGCAGCTCCCAGCTGAGTGATAACCCAGTCCCCACTCATCTCCCAGGTCCTGGAGATGTGAAGGACATGGCGGGCATGATGACAGAGGTGTGTCCCGCCACGGGGGATCCCATACGTACAAACAACCTCAGAAACAGAAGATGAGGCCAGGCTCCAAGAAGGGAATGCAAGGCAGATCAAGTGAGCAATGCTGCTTAGCTAAATGCATAACTTTCCTGCAGTAACAGCAAGACAGTGGTGTATACGGGGGACAGCTGCTTGGTGACAGAAACTCTGACAGCAGTCTGAGCCCTGGTGAGCAGTCTAAAGGGTATTTAGCCTGAGTCTAGTGTTTTAGGATGATGGGGGAGAACCGGCCAGGAGGATGCTGCTTCAGTATTGAAGCTTATAAGGCTGTCATTCCCCGTCTGTAAATGTGCTTCCCCACAGACTGTTTTTGGGAGAAATTGTGACTCCCTTGACAATTGTTTTCCTGGATGGTTCCTTTTCTACATTGTAAGATCCTTGAGTGCAGGAATCAGGCCTGATCTAGCTCCTTCTCCCATCTACCATCAGGCAGAGTCCTGAGAAAAAGGGACTCTAGGAAACGGATTTACTGCACTTGCAGTACTCAGGGATGCCTGTAGAGGGCGGGTCTGGTAATCCCACTACCACCGCACTTGCCAGGAGCTGCCCCTGTGTAAGGCAACTCATAGCATTCCCTTTGTAGTGAAAATTTCTCCTAGGCCAAAAGGGATGCTGCCTGAAAGGCCAACTGGAGGTTGGCCAGGAGGGTAGACTTTGGGTGGAGGAGGCTATCACCCCTACCCACCTCCCCAGACCTCAGTGCCAATGAGTGAAGGGCATAGGGCACGGCAGTTCTCAGTTCAGGGGAAGGGAGTCTCCAGCTCAGACCACATGCTTTTATAGCTGTGTGTTCCCTGCCTTCCTTCCCTAACCCTCTCCTAACTTTGTGTCCACTGGAAGTCACCCAGAAAAGAGGGCCCATCCCAGGCTCTGCTTCTCATGGGAGGGAGGTACCAACACAAGTCCATGGGCACAGTGAATACTGCCCAGATGAGGCAGTCTTGGGCAATCACTGTGCCTAGTGGGTAGTGGGAAAGCCATGGTGAATGGCTGGGGCCAGGTAATAAGGAAGTGGGAGGGCAGGGAGACAGGAAGTGGGAGGGCAGGGAGACAGGAAGTGGGAGGGCAGAAGTGAGGAAGTGAGAGGGCAGGAAGTAGGTAGGGAGCACACTCATGGACAATGGGTACTGGTCATGCTGGGCCCTTCAACCTTGGAAGAAGCACACCTAAGGACTGTTCACATACATCCTCACCCAGCCTGACTCCAGCAAGGAGAAAGCTGTCTAGGGCAGAGAACTGCAGGAAGTCGAGAGCACCCACTGCAGTTGTTGACAGGTGACTTCCTGGGAAGGGCAGGGGATATGGCTGGGGCATTCATAGTTATACCACACAATGAAATATATATCACAAAACACTGGTGACACTGTCGCTGGAGTATCTTCAGAAACATCACCCTTAACATGGCCCCAAGGTGAACTCATGGGTTCTTCTCCATCACCCAACTCCTAAAGCTACTTTATTTCATTCTATGGTCCAGTCTTTTAAATAACTCCCCAAGCCAAGAGGCCCAAGCTAATCCCTGAGCATGTGATTCACTTCTTACCCACTCCTTGGTGACCCTGAATCAGAGGCTCTCAGACCTCCATGCAACCCCTTGCTCCGAGCACATTCGGGAAGTGCCACCATCTCCCTTGCCAGATGAGCTGTGGCTTGTTTCCCTCCCTCCTCGCCCCAGACCCTCCCTGCAGAGGCAGGAGATTAGGGGATGGCCCACCAGCTGAGCAAGTAGGCCTCATATGCCAATCGTGGTGGTCTAGGACACATGGGCAGAACAGTTCCCAAGTTCTGTGGACCTGGTACCAATCAGAAAGTGCTGTCTTCAGTTCTCCTGGCACAAGATCAAGCAGGTTGTTGACTGGACAGCCGTGATCTGACATCAACCTGAGGAGTGGCAAATACAGAAGCGGGTGGCCATTAACCTCATGGCCACTGTGAGCTTTCTCAGCAGCCATCACTCAGTCTGGAAAGCCTACCTCCTTTCCTACTTTTAATAATGTAAAACCTCATGACCGTCTGTATGTTTCTTGTCTGATTCTTTGTTCAGGATAGGACCTGGAAAAAGTCTCTAGAAAAAAACCCCAGCTCCCCAGAACCTTGGTAACCCTGCTGTTTGCTACTACAGTGTTGATTCTAGGACAAGTCATGTCTACTCGTTCCTTGACAGGACAGATGGTCACCCACAAAACAGCCTGGCCTGAGGCCCACTCTGAGGCAAAAAAAGCAAGCAAGCTTCATCTTCCAAGCTAACTTTCCAGTCTCCTCCCAGTGGAGTCATTTCCTGGAGAAATGAGATCCCTCACCCTGAGAAGTCCAGGCGTTGTGTTTGGTACAACAGCCCTTCCCTCTTTCTGAGGCTTCATGGGAGAAATTTCTCTACTGTGTTTCCAGGCCCGGTGCTCCACCATATTCCTCCCAACCAGCCAGAGACCTTTTCTCTCGCAGGGTTTGCAAATTCAGTGATGATTTGTGCCTCCCTTTTACTTCTGGCCATCAGAAAGTGAATGGCTATGTTCCCAGCTGATCTCTGGCAAGTAGAAGGACCTTCATGTCCCAGCGGGAACTTCTTTTGTGACCTCATCTTATGGTCTCTGTCTGTCTGTCTTGGCTTAAATTTGATGCATTTATATAATCTGTCTTAGATCCTTCAACACGGAAAATGCACGGTGCCTAGCACACACAAACATATTTACACCACACTGTGGTCTCCTCCTGCTCTGACTTACCCACTCCTCCCCACGCCCCTGCTTTGCTAGTTATGGCTCCAACTCACATGGTCATCCCTGTTGGTAAATTCCTGCTCCTGGCAAAGATGATCTTCTAACACGCACACGATCCTGGGCCCTGTGCCCTGCTCACCTTCTATAGTTCTCTCTCTGTCCAGTCTAGAGGATTAAATTTTACTTTTTCCTGGAATAAAGTATGAGACCTCTCCTTCTACTACCCTGGAGACTTCCTACCTGCTGTTCACTGTTCAGCCTCATTTCCTCTTCTAATCACCTCCAAGACGGATGATCCAGAAATCACAAGAACATCAGGCACTGTTCCCTCTGCCTCTGTTTCCTTGTGCACCCATCGTACTTGTAAATAAACATCTTGCCTGCTCCAATCTATCAAAATGCTGGCTTCCTGGGACCCTAACCTGCCACAGCATCTGACTCGCAGATAGGAAAACAGTGAGGGAATTATTTGCAGATCAAGGAGGAAATGCTGATAAAAGAATATGTGAGTCAGCTTTCAGTTACTACAACAAATGCCTGAGGTGATAATCAATACAAAGAAAAGATTTATTGTGGCTTAAAATTTTAAAGGATTCTGTTCACAACTGGAGTGGCCCAGTCACTTTGGGCCTGTGGGGTGTGCAAGTAGACCTTGTGCGTGATAAGAAAGAAAAAGCAGAGGTCACAATCCCTTCAAGGGACACTTCTAGTGATCAGAAATCTCTCCCTGGGTCCTGCTCTTAAAAGTTTGCCCAACTTCCTTGTAGCCACTCAAGGCCAAGCCTCTTACACATGAGCCTTTGGCGGAACATTCCAGACCCAAGCCGTAGTAAAAATACAAGAAATCCATGAGTCCTGTGTGAATACTAGCTGACTGCAGCGAGCTGGGGTCAAATCTTGCACCCTTGAAGCTGATGCTGCACACCAGTTTGGGCACCAGGACCCAAACTTCAGGAGGAGGTGAAAGCAGGTTTTAGGCTCTTAGCAGTCTCGTTTTTATAGAGAGTCTACTCTTTTCTTGCTAAGCTTAGTCTTGGCTGCTATAACAACTATATCCTACATTGATGTGTGCTTAAAATCTTTTATTTCTCACTGTTCTAGAGGCCAAGAAGACCAGGACCAAAGTGCTGACCAGTGTGGTTTCTAGTAAAGGCCCACTTGCTGGTTTACAGATGTCCATCTTCTCCCTGTCCTCATGTAGTAGACAGCAGAAAGAGACTCTCTTCTTAGAAGGACACTAACCACTCTTGGAGGGCTCCCCTCTCATGGGACGTTTGTGCCACCCCAAAGAGTTCATGACAATTTCCCTGTGAATGTGTGAGTCTCCAGGAGAAGCAGAGAAGTCGATGATAAGACCCATTACCAAGGTAAAAGTCTCACAGAAGGAAAAGCGATCTGAATGGGAGCACTAAGCTGATGCGTTGCTCTAAGAAGTTCCTCCCACCTCCTCCCAGAAACCAAAACAACTTGTTACTTTTTAACTTTAAAATTCAAAACCTCATAGTTAAAGTGGCCAAGAGGAAAAGAAAAATCATAAGTTGGAAAAGCAAAAATTAATCTCGGCCTCTGTCCCAGAGCACAAGACAAATGCATTGCTTGGATGACGCTGCTCAGAACACAAAGAACAGAGCTCTTGACCCCTCCTGGGCAGGCACAGCCAGAGGAAGAGGATTTCCAGGTGGGAGTCCTTGGTGGGGAGCAGGGAGAGCCAAGAGCACAGAGCTGCTAGACACAGAGGAGGAAGGACGGGACTGCAGAAGGGGCACTTGGTAATGCCACCACCTGATCACACAAGGCACACACCATCCGGAAATCAAACGCATGCAAGAGAGAGTACAAGGTGTCAAGATCAGTGTTTCACCATTTTATTGAAAATCCCTAGTCCTCTGTGCTTAGCATATCTGTTTCCCCTACACTTTAAAATATTTTTATTATCTTTTCAAATGGTGATATTTTTAGATCCTTAATATTTCAATCTACCTTTTTGGACTAGGCAAGATATAAATCACTAAAATGTATTACTGCAGAAACTTGTGTAGATATCCAACATAAAAAGATGATATGAATGGGAACAAAATAGAAGAGGGATAACTTGGCAGACTAAATTTCTGTGCTGTGCAGGAAGGGCTCACTTTATAAGCATTTGCTTAGTGTTGACAATAAGATTGACGTCTATGGCTCAGATGTGTCCTTCAACAGGCCCTGCGCTGAAGTTTAATCTCCTTTGTGAGGTATTAAGGGTCTGGGTTAGAATCCAACCATGGTCTTTAAAGGTAGAGGCTTTGGGAGGTGGCTAGAATTAGACAGGATGGTAAGCATTCAGTCCCCATACTTGAATCCTTATGACTTTTTGGAAAAAAGGAAGGAGACCAGAAGAGATACATGTTCACACCCTTGCTCTTACCATGCGAAAGCCTGAGCTACCTCAGAACTCTGCAACAAGCAGGGTGTTAACCAAGTACAGCTCCTTGACCTTGGACCATTGAATCGAAGACAAGCATCTGCCGATGAAGAGCCCCAACTCCAGTAAGATTACCTATGAAGTTGGCAAGCAAGAAAGGAAATATTTTTTCTTTTGTATTTATTGTAATAGAGTAGGAGAATTATTTTTAGTCACATGGTAATAAAGTTGATATCTCACTGGAAATGTGTGATCCTTAATATGTGGTTTTAAATTCCAAGAACTAAGTGAGAAGAAAGAAAACATGACTAGACTAATAGCTGAATAGGAAATGATAAGCACTCTTATTAAAGATTTCTCCAGCATAAGAAGCCTACTGGAAACTCATTTCCTAGTGGTTTTCTTAACTTTCAAAAAATCAGGGATACTTGAGTTTTATGTAGATACCAAAAGTACAACAGAAAGTGGAATATTAGCTTATATTTTTGAGACAAACCCAGGCTAATTCTCAAAAGTGATGGATACCAGCCATCAGAGCAAACTAGAACAATTCATTTTGGAAAAACAACAAAAATTCCAAAGAAAACTTAAGAACTATAGTAAGCCTTTTAAGAGAATGTTCACTAAATCCAAGTTGAATTTAATCATTGGAGTTCAAGGCTATCATACAGAAATTAAAAGTATTAAGCATATTAGAAAAACTGACCGAGTTTCATTATGCTATCTTAATATATGTCTTAATACCTTTGGCATGCTTAAAATCCATTTTGTATATAGTTTATATGTCTGTGTGATTGTGAGTAGATTCCATGTTTAAATTATTTAAATTAATTATTTAAAATCAATTATTGAGTTTCAGATGCAAGGCACATTATACATGTTAGAATGTTAGAATTTTCCTTAAAAGCAAAAGCACAACAGGGAAAAAACTAAAGTGTTCTCTACACGGAGCCTCTTTAATAAAGTACCAGAAGAGCTTATAGTAACTGCTGGAGAAAGAAGACAATAAAAAATATAACCTATGAAGGGAAAAATACAAATATTCCTTTTTACTAGTGACCTAGAAAATCAAAAGAAATCAACCAAAAAATTATTAGAGGTAATAAACGAATTCTCTGGAGTTTTGGCTTATAAGATGCAGCCTCCAAAATAAATTGTGTACCAGTAACATGCTGAAAATAGAGTGAAAAAAAAAACCATGTATGGTCATAAAAAATTTTGCATAGCATGTGCCATAAGAGACCTATTTAAATAACAGTATGACTATTTAATGGCAGAAAGAAGACATTAAGGACTGGAACGAGCGAGCGCTATCTCAAGCCTAGGAGTATTCAGCGCAGGAAGGTCAGCGAGCACCTGTTTCCGTGGCTTTCTTCAGCCCCTTGGTGCCCCTCTCCTGTCACAGATGCCTCCTTCACCTGCGAGTGTAGACACAGTCACCAATTTTTGCCAACTTGCTCTGCCCGTTTTTCACCAGCATCCCTGTCTCACCTTTCCAGTTGTGATTTCGGGCCATTGAATTGCAAGGCCCAGTTTTTGGCTCAGATTCACACTTGCACCTTCTGTGCCCCTCTTCCTGGTGACCTATTCTCACGGTCAGTCCACCAGCACTGACGGTCCTGACTGCGCAGCCTCCAAAAGTCCCTTCTTTGGTATTACCTGAGCCACAAGACAGGACAGTTTAAAAGTCAGACTTACTGTTATGTGTGTTAAAATTCCTTGAGAGGAATCTACTTTGAAGAATGAATGCTAAGGAGGAAAAGATAAGGTGTGTACTTGTTTCATGCATTTATTTGTGTACTGTGTCTCATTATTAAAAATATTTAAGAAAGAAAATATTGCATGGTGACTTAATCTGAGGAAACAGTGTCAGAAAAGCAAATGGTTTCTGTCAAAGGTCATATAGGAGATAAAGAGAAAATACAGAATTTGAACTCATATCTTTTGACCCCCAAGACCAGACTTTCCATTACTACTCCCTACAGATGCCAGCGGATCAAAGATACAAATAAAAGTCTAATCCATAAAAAATTATCTAGAAGAGAATGGAACAGAATATCTATCTTAGTGCTGGGGAAATACATTTATGAATATTAACAGTGAAAGATATCATCAGACACAAGATGGATGTGTTGAAATCCATAAAACCAAGGACTTCTGTATAATAAAAAGCAATCAAATAAACATCAGCAGGAAGGCAACAGAAAAGAGAAGATATATTTGATAAATGAGATCAGAAGTATTTATTGTCCGAAATACATGGAGACTTGATAAAATATACAAAGTAAAACCCAGATTGAATAAAATAAGGGATCAAAGGAGGCAAAAATAGTGCCAAGGTGATAAATCATCTTGGGGGAAAGGCATTCCCACTATCAATTACAGAAATGCAAACAAAAACAACTAAGGTGTAATTATAGGCATTTAGTGAGCAAAACCAAGCAAAGCATGTTGGGGAACGGGTGTGGGCTGTTTTCAGATTCGTTCTCCAACCGTGATAGGCTTGTCTACCCGTCACTCATACGCGGCCTCTGACTCACAAAGCCCAGCGGCGTAGTGGCAGCGTGATCCATTTCTACTGATCTAGGCTTAGGACAGAGAGAAAGCAGTTTGAACGCTGTGAGATGCCAGGGGGTTCACTGGTAAATATCATCATTATTACTGCTCATCTACATGACCCATTCATCTCCTCTCCATCCGGGTCTTGGCGGATAAACCACAGGCCTGCTGGTGTGGAGCTTACAGCACACATCCTTCCGGTCCTGCAGGGGAGGCAGACATCAGTGCCAGGCCAGGATGGGGGAAGAAGGAGGGATCAACAGCAGGTCACCCACCTGATGGGCCAGGGTCAAAGCCAGAGGGAAGGCCCAGCCAGAGGGAAGACAGTGAGAACCAGGGAGGCAAAAGTCGAGTTGGAGCTGCCGATTAGGGTTTAGCTCTGAATGTGATACCCTGTGGCAATTTCCACCGTAGCCTGCGTGCAGATGGCTGGGCTTACTTCAAGGGGCTGTTTGCTCTGATTTATAGAGAAATCTGGAGAATATGAATGGGCTGGAATTTAAGATCAGAATGGCAGGAATGTACTGCTGGATTGGGCAGGACTTAATGATATAGGCTCACAAAACACATCTGTGCTGGCTCTGGTGGCTGGGAGTGGCTCGGACAGTCTGCTTGGTGATTGCCTAAATCCCTGGACCTCACGAAGGCCACACTCAATGAAGCAGAATCAGTAGTCTTCCTTAGTATACTGGAGAGGAATCTATTCAGTCTTAGAAGACTGGAATGCCAGGATTTATACATGAGACTTGGTCCTCCATCTCTAATATACATCCCCAAGCTCCTCTTTTGACAAATACATTCACCAGGGAGCCCCAGTACCAATGGGGAGCTATGAAGTAATTACGTTCTGAAGGTCAGGAGGAGCTCTGGGAAGCCCTGCCTTCAAACTGGGCCACAGGGAGCCTCCAGCTGTCACTGAAAGATGAAAGGAGGGAGTTACAGCCTCCCTGTCCAATGTCACCCTGACTAGGAAGTCCTGGTGTGGTGGTGGTGGTGGTGGAGTGTGGGCAGCTGTGTCTTCAGCCACTAATAAATGTAGGCGATAATCAGCAAAATTAAAACGTGTTTCATTTTGATTAGGTTTCAAACAGTAAGAAATCAGTTTATTTATTTTTTTAAAAAAAACAATCGCTCCTGCAGCAGGAAGATAACAGGGAGGCCATTCATCTTAACCATGTGGAGTTTTCTCTGAGCTCTTTGAGTATTAAAAATAAAGCATCTTCAGAAAGAAGCATCGTCACCATCACTGCTGGTGTATTTATATCAGATGATCCAAAATTTTTAAACTGTAAAATGTATCATACATACAGAAGAGTATAAAAGACATAATTTAAAGAATCATCGTGAGTTTATTGAACATTAAGCAATACCAGTTTCAGTGGGTTTTGCCTCTGTGGATTTAACCAACTGCAATTCAAAAAATATTTGGAAAACACTGTGTCTGTATAGAACATGCATAGACTTTTTTCTTGTTAGTCCTTAAATGAAACATATTAACATTTGTGTAGTACTTACTAGCATTAGATATGAGTAATCTACAGATGATTTAAGGTACGGAGAATTTGTGCTCACTATATGCAAATATTGTAGCACATTATACAGAACAGGGGACTTGAGTGTCTGTGGATTTTGATGTCTTGGGGGATTCCTGTAATTAACACCCCCACCCAGCTCCTGGGGGTCAGCTACATAGGAGACACCTGTGCATTTTCCTCCAGCTGCCTATCTCCTGCCCCTAGAAGTAATCACTGTGCTGCGTTGTTTTAATCATTCTTTGTTTTTACTTGTTATCATCTATGCATGTATTCCTAAACTGGGTAGCAGGGTAAAATCAGCTGGGTGACAGAAGGGTATCATAGTCCCTGCTAGGAATTTGAGTCTAACAAAATCCAAGTCATGGCCAGGAACCAGAAAATGCAACATACATATGGCAGAGAAGAACCTGGTGAGGCTCAACAGAAAATTCTATCTGTAGATATAAAGAATATTGGCCACTAGGATCCCAAATTTTATATCTTTAACACAGGAGTCACATGTACACAAATTGTCCTGCATGGCTGTGGTACAAGTCTCATCTTGCAACCTTTCTGTGTCTTCCTCACCCCTGTCCAATTATAGATTTCCTTCTCTTTGTATCTTTAATCTATGTCTTTGAGGCCTATTCTCTTGTTTTTGTGGAGTGCTTAGCCCATGAATATTATCAACAAACAATGCAAGAGAAGTAAAATTTTTGAGACCCTGTATAATTGAGGATTCTGTCATCATTTAGGGATAATAGTTTGACTGGACATAGACTTCTAGGTGGAAGATGACTTTTCTTCAGTTTTATGTTTTGTTTTGTTACCGGAAATCGAACTCACAACCCTGTGCTCACCACCTTCAGGGTTTTTATGACTGCTCCATTGTTTTCTAGCTTTGAGTTGCTTTGCAAATTCAACAAGTATTCTTATCATCCTCTGAGTATTCCTAATCATTTACGAGCAACTTGTCTTCTCCTCGGAATTTGTTCCTCGTCCATCACGCGCTGAAGGTTTACAGTGCTGTGCTCACCTTGGATCTATTCTGATCACTGTACCAGCCTTGGGATGGTTTCCGAAATCTGGAGATACAAATCTTTTGACTGACAAGTTTGAACTACCAGCTGAGAATAAAAAGGAAGCCTCTGAATGTCAGAAAAAGACTGATTATTTTATAGGACCAGTTTTAAACCTGTTTGATCAATCAGTGGCAGCTTGCCTTGGTCCAATCCATCAGTGATAACCTGCTTCATTGAACACATTTCTAAAAAATCAACCAATCAGAGGTAACATTTGAGGTTTAGTCCGTCAGCATGCAGGGCCCTCTAATGAAGTCTGTCTCAGCAAGCCCACTTCTGAGGCTAACTTCTCTCTGCTCCCATCTCTAAACCCATCATAAAGTAACCCCAAGAGCAAAATATCACATAAATCCTGCAGTCTGCTTGGCTTTCAGATTGTCCCTTATCAATGTATTTCTTTATTTTTAGGAAAATAATGAAGCAGGACCCTGTGTAATATTCCAAATTGTGTGCTGTCTTTTACAGTACATATAACTTTTACACTTTTTTGCTTTAATCCCTTTTAAGTTTTAACTTCTTTTTTCTTCTTCTCCTCTTCCTCCTCCTCCTTTTTCTTATTCTTCTATCTTTCCTCATCTATAATCTGTATTCTCTATTGAGCATCAGGCACAGATTTATTGTGGCATCTTGACAACTGGTCGGCAACTTGTAACACCCAGCTGAACTGAATCAGCATGGTGCTGGGTGTGGAGGGCCCACCTGAGGATTTTTGTCAACAACATAAAAAGGAGACCTGGAGAGGAAGGAGTGTTGTTGCTTTTCCTGTTGTCATGGGTTCTCCTGGAGAAGCTCCCTGAGATTCTTTCCTGGTGTGAAATTTGCTGTTCTCATCATCAGAGGAGCTGGGGATCCTGTTGTCACTGAGAATGGCTGTGGCTCACTTTGGATGAGCTCTGGTCCTTACTTTGAGCATCGCTTCCTTGCTCCAGAGGGGAGTATGGTGTGCTGTGTAGTCTCCTGGAGAAGCTGGTCATGCTGGCTTCCTGATATAAACTTGACGGTTATCATCAGAGGAGCTTAGGACCTCGTTGTCACTGAGGATGGCCGTGGTACTTTTTGGGGGAGCTCTGGCCCTTACTTTGAACATTGCTTCCTAGCTGCAGTACAGATCCCTCAGCCTACTGGCCCAGATCCTTCATCCCACTGGCACATACTTCCTAGCTTCTGCTGCTGAACTTTGGGTGCAGTGCGGACCCATAAAACAGATTTGCGTGAGTTATTGTCGTGGGCTCTAGACCTCCAGTTGGACCTGTGGGGGGGCACTATCATGTACTCTAGGTCTTCAGCTGGATTTATGTAGGACATTGCCATGGGTCCAGGCCCTCAGCTGGATTCTCTGAGTTCTTAGTGTGTGGACAGATTTCCTGCACATTTTTGTGTCTGACTCTGGCTGACTATTATAAACTACTTCTATAAATTATGTGTCCTGTATTAAAGTATTTCCTTTGTAAACTCTGACTACAACACCTGTCTAAGGACAAGACCCCACTTGGCTTGTCTCGGACAGAGAGTCTAAAGAAACTGAGTTGAGTAAACCCTCTTGGTAACAGCTCTTTGTGTCACACTGAGTGGCCCCTTTTCCTTTATATCACGACAGGTTTGAAACACAGTGATCCAGTGATCACTCCTGCTGACCATGGTCACACCACAATCAGGCGTAGTTCACAGTGTGTGTCTCATGCATTCCTCTTGCGGGGTCCCTAGTTGCTTGCCCAGTCTTGGTTCCTCTCAGCCTGGGACTCCTCCTCCCTACTCCACGCCAAATCTAGACCTCCTCTGTGAACTCTTCTGATTCTTCATGGAGAAAGGACAATCAATGATCCAGAAAGGAAACTGAATAGGTGATTAGGGCACTTGGGTTCTACTCCTCCTGGCAAATAACCAGGCAGGTGACCTAAAGCACATGTCTTCCTGTTCCTTGTGTTCCCATTTTTCTCTGTAAAATGAAATAAATCTTGGGTCAAAGTAATAGCTGTCTACCCAGATTGCACATTAGAATCACATGAGGTTATTTGAATGCATTGGTTCCTGGGCCCCCACTCAACTGATAAAGTTTGAATCTCTTGGATGGGACCTGGGCATCAGTTCTGGGCTCTCCCAAGAGCTTTTAATGTACAACTAAGATGGGAACCAACAGCATGGTGATTTCTGAGGTGTCGTTCAATGGTCACATTTGGAATGCAAGACATACTGAGATACTTCACTGAGGAAGGTATGTTGTGTCAATGTCAGGAGGACTCTGTTGCTTCATGTTCTGCAGGAATAAGAAGTATGCAGAGGCACAGCACGGGGACATCTGTGGTGCAGACTACTCACGCTGATAAGTGGTTTGCATAATGGAAGCTCGTGGGAATCAATGAACACAAAGTGGAGATTGGGATCTTTCCTCCATTCTGCTTGTAACTGGTAACTGTCTTTGCTAGAGATAAACGGGGGATGGAACTCATTCGTCATCCTCTGGCTGCTGAAGGCTGGATATGGTGGAAGGAGAGGGTCACTCCCGGAAGTAGTGTCTTGCAGCAGTGGAGAGTCACATTGTCCAGGTCTCCAGGGCCCAGAGTCCCTTCACAGGGGCAAAGGTCGAGCCCAGACTAGGACATTATCTCTGAAGTGCAGGGCTCTGGGCTTCTGTACAATGCACTTTTCTCTCTGGGAACCTCTGGAGCGGACTTTTTCCAGCAGCAGTGCTGCCTCTGGAGTGGTCCCGTAACTGGCTCATCTTGCATCTTGTGTGTTTGTCTCCTCCTTTTGTACTTGTGAGCTATTCCAGGATCCTTCAGACAAGGAGCCTTTTTCATTTAATTTATCTGGTCAGTTTTGGTTGCAACCAAAAGAACCTTAATGATTATAGTCTTTACTCCCTAGTAATAATAATAATGGAACATTTGCTATTCATCAGTACTTAATTATGTAATTACTAAGTCACAATTGCACATGCCAGGGTTTCCCCATTGTACTAGTGAGGAACCTGATGTCTTAAATAAATTTTTCAAACACAGAGAGAGAGCTTCTAAGTAGAAGAACCAGGATTCGATTCTGCTTCTCTAACTGCAAATCCTAATTTTTTTAATATTTTCTTTTGTGCTAGTCCATGTTACCTTTGACAAAGACTGTCACATCACACACCATAAAGAAGAACATTATTTGTGAACTTCTTAGAAGTTAGCAAAGCAAAGAGGTTCACTGCATAGGTCTGAACCAGGCTTCATGCTCTAAAGATAGAACAGGTATTCTTGGTTGAAAGAGAGCATTTCCTTCACAGAACACATTCAGAAGAGGGTTGGATACTCAGGGATGAAGGGAATGTATCCATCTGGTTCTTTGTAAGACATCGAAGAAACTCTAGGTATTATTTATTTACTTAATTTGTCTTTTTGATACAAGGTCTTGCTATGCAGTGCAGGCTGGCCTTGAGCTTACTTCATAGCCTAGGCTGGTCTCGAACTTGCACCAATCCTCCTGCCTCAGCCTCTCAAGTGCTGGGATTACAGGCATGAGCCACCATGCCTGGCTAGCTCTGGGTATTTTAAGTGAGCAAGGAAGTCATGGAACCAACTGCCTAAAAATCTTTGGAAAAGGCTAAAAGCAAATGGGCTTCAGGCTGGGTCCTGGGAAGCCTCTCTGGACACCGTGGAGCTAGACTATGAATAGAGCTGGGCCTCTGAGTCTACCAGGACAGCTGTTGAGTTCACACATCAGCCATGGCCACCTTCAGGGTCCAGTAATCCTGGCTGAGTCCAGGATCCCTGCAGCTGAGTCCTGTAGACCTTGCTGCTAACCATGCAAGGACTGAAACTCCTTGAAACATCCACTAAAATAAACCTATCCTCCTTGCAGCTGTGGGTGTTGGTGTAGGGCCAGGAGGAGTGGCCCCCAGTGGGAGCTCCCCAGCTGAGTGTGCTAAGTATGAGGCAGCCATCCTGTTTCATGGTGTGTGAGGTCCTGGGACCCATCTCATTCCTCCTGGGTGGCTGTGTCTGGCTGGGTAGCAGCTTGTGCTTGGGGTCTATAATGAAATTCTTAGCAGGGGTGTGAAAAGTCTTATTTTTGCTTGCCTTTCTTAGAACAGTTCCTACAAAGAGAAAGCTGATCTCTGAGAACAACTGGCCTACAAGCTAACAGCAGACAGACAAGACCCTCTTGTTCTTAAGGGAAGCACCCCTACATTATCCCTGCCTGTTGGGGGTCCTATCCCTACTGTAGATATTTTGCCCAAATGATGAAGAGACTCAATTGTCTTCTCTGAATTCAGTTCTTTTATCTGTAAAACAGGGCTAAGGATATTTACCTTACAGGTTTATGGCAAAGAATAAATGAGATAAAGCCTATGCAATGCCCAGCCAAGTGCTGGACACACAGCCAGGGAAGGTTCTAATGATTGTCCCCCATCATCCTTGTTCAGATGTTTTACAAGAAGAGCTAAACCCACACCAGAGAATGGACAGCCCATTGGACAAATATCTATTGCACCTCTGGGTGTGAAAAGCAGAAGTGATGAGATAGTTTTTCTTTAGTGCTTTAGGGAGATTTCTATAGGTCCTGAACATGTGACCAGAGACCACATCACCAACACCAGCAGATTAACTGGAGGAACAGCAACAAGAAATTTGTATGCAATTCATCAGGACTGCTGTTCCTAGCCACAGGTCAGGACATATTAGTGACGGGCAAGATCTATTGAAGGCATTTCTTTTTTAGTCAAAAAGAGTGAAGGAGCAGGAGGAAGAAGGCAAGAGAAGATCAGACAAGAAAAAAGAAACATGCATCTTCATGAGCATGCTTTTGAGAAGTATCATTTCCAATCCCAGGAGTATGTGTGTGCATGTGTGCACACGTGTATGTACATGTAACAGGTCACAAGGTCAAATGTATTTCTCGCTTGCATCATTGCAAAGTATGTTTGATAGATAGTAATCAGGATACCTAGTCCCCAGTTTTGGAATGAGGGAAATGTAGATAAGCAACTTGTTATATGACTTGCAATAAAAATGGATTTTATTGGGACTAACTTCACTGATGAACTTACACCTGGAAGTTTCTCAGCAGCTACTCTGCCTGCCACCAGGTCATCCTGGCCTCACTGTCCAGTGGCCAGCTAGGTCCAGAGCAAGGTTGTTCAAGGTATCGCCTTAGGGCATGGTGCCCGTGGTTCTGTCCTGTTACCACACCCACTGCCGGTGCTGGGCAGCCTCTATCTCACCGGCCCTTGGATGAGCTCAGCTCCTGTACCCCTTGCTCTGCTCCCCCTGTAGTCTGCCATTGCATCTGTGGAGTCCACTGCTATATGGCTTCTCCTCTCGGAGAGAAAGTCATTGTATGGCATGTTTCAAAGCCTATGTTCACCTCCTGCCTCAGCAGGACTGGGCCATCTGCAAGCTGCCATCCTTCCTAAGGTCCTTATCAACAGCAGGACTTCCTTGGCCAAGTCTCTTAAGCCTCTCAGAACTTTATTGCCTTCACCTGTTCAGTGATCATAATAACACGAAGTGTCTGTGCTGCTCAGTGATACAGTTATCCCCAAGTAAGATGGCAAAGCTGTGTGGCCTTCGAAGGGGCTATATGAGGTGGGGGCTACAATGCACAAGCTTGATTGTGTCAACTTGACTGGCTTGAGAGCTGTTCAGGGGATCAGTGGGGCATACTCCTAGGTATCTGGCTGATTAATGGAGTTTGGACCTCACGTATTACACAGGGCTCCTCACCACTTTGTCTTGGCCACCATTCCCCTATTCTGCTTCCTGGCCACCATGAATTGAGCATGGTGCTCCACCATACCCTTCCACCATGTTGCTGCTACCTTGGAGCCAACTGGTCATGGACTGAATCCCTTAAAACCATGAGCCAAATAAAGCTTCTTTAAATTGGGGGTGTGGAAAGTGACTAATCAGAGTTTTGTGCCTGTTGGGACTGCAGCTAATTCTCTGGCTTCTCTTCCCTGTCTGCCTCCCTTTCTCTTGTCCTCTGTTGGGTGCTGGTTTCCTCATACTGAGCTCTTACACTTTTGGAAACTCCTTCCTTTTGGAAAGAGAAAAAAGAACACCTCCAGGGAGACCCAAGCCGCCTCAGCCTTGATGCCCTCTGTTTTCCTCACCATGAAGTCCTCTGAATTAAGGAAGAGCTTGTGGCTTTCCATGGCTTGTTACATGAGGGTGACTTTCTTGAAATATGAGTAGCCTAATTTTTGGATGAACAAATTGGATTATGTCACCCTTTTCTAGTTGTATACACCAGGTGTTAGGCACCAAGCCCCATGCCTGGACGAGCCCTGAGCTGGGTGTCATAGGTGGAAGACCCACCTGGGGTTCCAACCTGGAGTTGGGTGCTTAAGGCCAAGAAAATCCCCTTGAAAGGTGCTCTCTGGTCACTTTTGTGAAATGCTCTATTTTCACTAACATGGGACTCACCAGCCACATGTGAATGAAGGATAGAAATTTCGGTTGTGTTGAAATGTAATTGATGTAAGTGCAAAAAGAAGTGGTCACACGTGGCTGTCGCTGGCACAATTGGACAGCATAGCCTGATAAGTCATCTGGTCCCTTCTGTCCTATTTCCCTCTGGGATGCTGGGCTCTGATCATTGCTGTGCTCGGCTTCCATCCCCACACCTCCCTCCTCCTGTTCTTTCAACTGCTCTGGACACTGAAATGCAGCTATATTGACAGCAAGAGCTCTGGCCCAGAGGAAGGAAGAGACAGGAAGGCAAAGAGCATTAAGCAAAGCAACAGGGAGATTAAGTGGCTATGAGGACAGGGCTCCTGCTGAGACAGTCCTGCCTGAGGAGACATGGCAAGTGTCACTCCCTGGGCCATGAGGAGGCTTCATGCTTGGGCTCAACTCCCAGCCAGGGACACACCGTTCCCCAGCTCGGGGTCATCTGCAACCAATGACCCCGTCTCTTCCAATCTCCATCTTCCAGGGTGAGCTGGGTAGATGATGGTTCATTTTTCCAACAGCTTCTTCCAAACAGGCTGAGGAGATCCAGGCTGAGCTATCCCTGAAACCTTTGCTGCTGGGCAGGTCATCACGCCTCCTTGGAGTCAGTTTCCCCATGTGGTAGGTGGAGGTGATGATTGACATACAGGTCAAACGCTGTCTGTTACGCAGTGATACCAAACCTATGGCACGCACATTATTGTGCTTTTCTTTGTAAGACAAAAGGTGTTAACGTAGAGTTGGTTTTTCTAAACTAAAACCTCAGTATTCACATTTAATTGCAGTGTTGACAGTTTGTGATAAATAAATGCGTTTTGGGTTGCAGTTTGGTGCTCAGGCTCCAAAAGCTTTTCCATCACTGTTCTAGTGGTTATCAGAGTGTGTGTCCATTGTCCCCCAAAATTCATAGCTCTGCAGATGTCCAGCCAGGAGTGGCAGCAGTGTGAGCTCTGCATGGCCTTGCAGAGAACTCCGTATCAGGGAACCAAAGGGGTGAGCCTCAGCCTGTGGCTCCTTCATCTGTGAAATGGGGGAGGGGGATCTACCACTGGAGGATGCCACAGCCTCCCCGCAGGTGGAGACAGCAAGAGACAGCAGCACGCCCAGGGACCTGTTTATCCCTGTTAGCAAGTCCCCTCTGCCTTGTCTCTCCTATGGAAATTCTGATTAGACTCCAAGTAACAAGGGAATACACACTCCCCCGCTCTTTCCTGCCCCTTCCATGCTCACCTCCCTCTCTTCCCCGCCATCCCTAACTTCCTTTCTTCCTGAGCGCCGAGGGGGATGCACATTAACTTGAAAATAAGATCAGTTATTAGCTGTAACCTGTCATGTATCATTCAATGCATCTGGACCTGGATTAGATTCAATATTGCCACAGAATAAAGACAAGGGGGGGAAAAAAACTAAATAATTTAAACTCATTATTCTACTAATCCTCCTGCTTGGCTGGGCTCCCTGAGGTGTGTTAGAAGGTAATTGAAAACATGAAGCTTTGCAGGGAAGACATTTGAGGGGAGCATCGCCAGATGTGGAAATTGTGGGACGGGCTGAGTTTTTCCTCTCATTTATCATGAGAAAGGAAAGAGCGAGGGAAAGGAAAACTCCAAGAAAACAGGCTGCCCGGGGAAACTGGTTAAGGATCCAGGACACAGAAGCACAGAGATTCAGCTGGGCCTCTGCTCTCCCTGCAGGGTGAGGCGGCAGGCGGGCAGAAGCGGGGAGGAGGGGTGCTTCGTAAAACCCTTGTGTGCAAATCCTTACGCATTCTGCCCTTCCAGTATCCTTTAGAGTCTGTTACCAAAGAGAGCTGTGTCCTAGTGTGCAGACAGCAGCCCAGACTTGTGTTTTATTTGTCCTCACCACCCAGCATCCTTTCCTAAAAGAAAAGATTAATGCCAAGTTTTCCAGAAACATCGCAGAGGCAAATCACATGGATATCTAGATTTGTGACAGTTTCCTGAGACCACACGGGCTGGAGCTGAATCTGCCTTGGGTGGACTGCTTTCTGTTCCTGTCTCTATATGCTTTGCACTGGACTTTACAGTCCTCCATCGCAAGGATAAAGACTCTGCCTCTGAATTGCAGCTCCCAGGAAAGGGGTCCGCTGCAAAGGGGAAAATCATAGGATCCCAGGCCGAAGGGGTGGGAAGCGAACAGTGTCTTCCAAGGATACTCATCCAAGCACTGTGCTTGGGATGGGAGCTAACAAGGAGTGAGAGAGTGGTCCTGGGTGTGATGTTATGGTTTAAGTACAAAATGTCCCCAAAAGGCTCATGAGTTGAAGACTTGATCCCCAGTGCCCAAATGTGTCAGCACCTGGTGAAATCAATCCATTGATGAGTAGATAGGTGAGTGCGGGGCCTTCCTGGAGGAAGTGGGTCCCTGGGAGCATGACTTTGAAAAGTATGACTTGTTCCCAGTCATTTCCCCTCTCTTGGCTGCTATGAGGTGAATGGTTTTGCTCTACCATACCTTTCCACCATGTTACTCTCCCTTGTCTCGGGCTTATAGCAATGAAACAGACAGCCATGGACTGAACCCTCTGGAACCATGAGCTAAAATTTGTCTTTCCTCCTTTAAGATGCATATGTTAGGTATTTTGTCCCAGCCACAGAAATGCTGCTAGTACAGTATAGGGAGTCCTAGAGGAGAGATGTGTTTAATATTTATGCAGAGAAAGAAAACCAAAGAGGGTACCAGAAGGACTTGCTATCAGAGAAATTCAGAGATTATACAGCAATAGGTGGGGCCAGGGAGGCTTAGCAGGGAGCAACTGCTCATTGGAAGAGGCAACCACTCCCTGCCAAGATGGCATGGGCTGCATATCACAGGGCAGAGGCTCTGCAGGCTGAGCCACAAACCCAGGGCTGACAGAAAACGCAATGGTCCTGGCTCCAGAGAAGGCTCTGCTGGCAGTTTGCTTAGCAAGCTGTCCTCCAGCAAATGGCCAGGCATCTGTGCATGATCCCTGAGGGTAAAGTGGAATCTGGGGTGCTTCCTGCCTTCCTCTTCCCAAGAGGAGAGAGAAGGATGAGGGAGGACAGCCATGTAGCAGCAGGGAACCCAGAAGGAAGGCAGGGTCCACCTAGGGCTATGGAACTGGCGCCTAAGGTTCCCTCCATCCAAGTGCAACCTCTTAGGAGCTGCCCCAGCCCCTCTGCCTTACATTGGGAACGCCTGTCACCAGCCCCAGGAAACCCTACCTCCTGCAGCAAAGTAAATATTCAGTTATTAGAAACAGTCATTGCCACTGTGAAGATTAGCTGCTGCTTAATTAATTTCTTAATGAAAACAGCAGTACAAGTCTCTGTACAACTAGAGAAATGGAGACACGCTTGCCCTTCTCCTTCCTTCCCCACCAGAGGGCCTGCACTGTTATTTATATTTATTCCATTTGCTGGACTTCTCACCTGTGGTCCTGTTGTTCTGTATCGTAAAACCTTCAAGATCAAGGTCAAGGCTGGGTAAGATGACTGAGGAGCTTGTTGGAGTATAACCTTTCAGAGGCCACCATAAACCTCAGTAACTAAACAATACTTTAATATTGTTAATCACTTCTAGAAAATCAAGATGAATGTAAAAACAAAACCAAAAAAATCCATTCTCAACAAAAGGGCACAATTGGAAATGGATAGGATCCAGTCTTACATGTGTGTGATGCTGCTTTGTTCACCTGACCCTAAAGGGGACCTGTAGTATTAGTGCCTGAAAAGTAAGTCAGGCAGGAAATCTGGTAGCAGCTTCCGTCCGTTAGTGGTATCCTAGGAAAGCTCAGCCTGCAGCGATGGGTAATTACGTACAAACCAAGTCGGCATAGGGGTCTCCAAGGTGTGGCTTCCTGCCCTACTGCATCAGCTATGTGAGCATTTGAAGTCCCCACACCAGGTGATCTTTGAGGACTGGCCATCAGGTCTGCAGGACAAACATTTTTACAAGAGCCATTCATGGCTAGGCTGGCCTTTTGGCCCACAGTATCTGTGACCCAGTGGCTGCACATAATTCTTTTGTTATATTCTGGAATGATTTATGAATCAATTTGGTAAAATTCTCAAACATCAGTTAAGAAGGACATTACCAGTCTTCCTGGCCTCAAGATACAGGTGCAGGAGTGGTTCTTAATCCTCTCTAGGGACCTCTGTCAATGTCTGTAGACACAGAAGGGTCCCCTCCTTGGCAGTGACAGTACTGAGATCCTAAACTGCTGGTAAAAATTCTATAATGTACTGGGCAGCTCCTACCACCAAGAATGATCCTGTCCAAATGCTAGTAATATCCAGGCAAGAAATCCTAGGAAAGAAGTGGGTTTGAATCCAGATGGCCGTCCTCTGATTCCTCCCTGAAAGGCAGCCACTGTTCAGTTCTGTCCTCTGAGTCTTAAGAAATCTGATCAGTCTTCTGCCCACATGCAGGACCCACCCTAACACAGACACCTAAGAGAGAAGATTTTGTAATCTCTTTAGGTCTCTATCATTTTCCCAAAGCTTGCTCCTCTGGATTTTAGGAAGTCCATCCCATGGTCTAACTTCAGTCCTGGCTGCTGTTGTTTCAAGCATGTTTAAGAAATTGGATGTTTTTACTCTGTTTTGCCTACTTCTGACTCTGGAATAACATACCATAATACTGCTGGTCAAAGTTCCAGAGTGAAAAGAGCTCAGGTGATCTGGGAAGAAGGAAAGTGGCTCTATTTCTCTGAACACTACTGTATCCAGATACAAGCCAGAAAGAAATCTACTTTCCATGGCTCACACACAGCCTGGCGTGGGTTAACTGTAATGAACCAAGGATTTTACTCTGGGGCTCTAAGCCTGGAAGAGAAATTCTTCTTTGGCTAAATGTGGCAGATCTTCAACACAGAGACAGATCCTATTTGCAAAGGACCCCACTGAGAACCTGTTCCCTTAGATTTGATGAAGAGAATGGGCCCTGAGGGGCTCCTCCATTCTCTCCACAGAACTTGGCTGAGAATTTCCAACCTGTGGGAGAAGGAGATCTGATCTGATGGCCTCCAAATCCTCTGGAGTGCTGATTACATCTCCTGAGCCCCTGGAGTTTAATCACATGGCCCAAGTGTCAATCGATCTTGCTTACATAAAGAAATCCCCTGAAATCTCTGAGGCTGAAGCTCAGACAACTGCCGTGGCTGGGGCCCCAGCAGGGAGAGGTGTCTATCTGTGGCCCCTGAAGCATATTTCCCTGTGGGTCTCTTCTTCAACTTGGTCCTGGCTTGTGTGCTTTATAAGAAAACTGTCATGCCAAGGATTACACTTTCTTGAGTTCTGTGTGTCATTCTAGAGGATTACTGAACCCAGGAGGGTCTTGAAGGAGCCTCAGGTTTGAAGCCAGGGCCCCAGGGATCTGTGTGGCCTGGGCACCTTAGGGCTTGTGTCTGCTGTCCGAAGTGAGGGAGGTCTGGTGAAGTTAGCATGGGAATCGCTTTGCACCCTAACCACATGGGCTGGCGTGGTGTGACCAGTGGATTGGGGACGGTCAAAGGAGAATAAGGTTAGAAGGGAGAGAACAGACCACAGAAAGGCAAAGCCAAACGGTCTCCACTCGGGCTTTTCAGAGAACTGGAGGAGGAGGCTGTGGTGTTTAGTCACCCACTGTGTTAAAATGTTATTCTCATCCCACTGCTGAGGGCAGCTGTCCTGAGCCCCCACAGGTCCTACCTCCCTCCCTTTCCAGATCTCCCCTGACCACCCAAACAAAGACCCAGAATCCACAGCGTGAACACAGATGTCAGCCTGGGCTCAAAGGGTCTGCAGGGAGGGCCCTGGTGCGGTGAACTCACATTTCCTGCCCTGGAACCCTGACAGGACTTTTCCAAACACAACCTGTCTGAGTTCAGGTTTAGTCCCATATCCAGAAAAGACAGAGGAAGAGACTCAAAGAGTAAATGAGTAGCCAACTGGGCTACTTGGCAGCTTGCAGATTTCAAAGCAACCATTCAAGTTGATATATATATATATATATATATATATATATTTTTTTTTTTTTTCTTATAGATTCAGCCAAAATGAGAATTAGTAAGCTTAGGCACTGCCTCAAAAATTTCTCTGTGTAAAGAAGGAGCTCTAATTGTTCTGCTCTGTCACTTAGATATTTCGGCCAATTCTAAGACATATAAATAAGCCTGTTACCGAGGAACGTGGGATTTATTAATTTAAATGAGTTGATGTCAAGGTCTCCAGGGAAGATGCTTATGTTATTCCCTCGCTAGTCCCAGGGTATAATTCACAGTGAGTTTCCCTCTGTGTTTTGGAGCTCGTCACTACACGGGCATAAATTTCCCCAAGTTATTATTATCATAATTCATTATTCATCGAGTGTTGACTCAGTGTAATACAAGCAGTGGATAAAGACTTGAGCCTCCCATGGGGCTGGAAAGCCATGTCTTCGACAATCCCAGGGGAGGTAAGGAGCATTCAGAGCCAGAAGAGGGTGATGTCGCCCCGGGATTCCATCTGGAGCCCCCTGGTGCCTGCAAATCTTCCCAAAGGGAACAGGGAGAGAGTGAATGCAGACATAATGGTGATCGCTTGTGGAGACCAGGAATCCAATGAGGTGGGAAGGGCCACAGTCACACAATGGTACAGTCAGGAGCAGCAGGCCAGTGACAGAGGACTTTAGACCTAGTACACAAAGCAACTAAGTGCTGTTTGCCTATGTGTGCACCAGGAACCAGAGAGGAGAGAAAAAAATGACTTCAGGGTGTCAAGACTTGTGACTGGCAAAACTGTCACAGCTTGTATTCCTCCCTGCCTGTCTCTGTCTGTCCCCCCAGCTTCGTCTAAGCAACCCTTGTGTCCCAGATTCTGTGCTCTGTGCGTGGGGGCCGGGGGAGGGGCACTAAAACAAATAGGAACACATCTCTAGGGTCCAGGAAGTCACTCAACCTCACTTAGCCTCAGTTACTGCATCTGTAAAAGCAGGGTACTATTTTAGTGACCTTTTGGCCACAAAAAAAAAAAAAAAAAAAAAAAAAAAAAAAAAAAAAAAAATCTGACACCCAAGGTTAAAAGAGGAAAGGTTTATTTCATCTCACAGTTTGTAGAGGTTTGGGTCCATAGCCAATGGCTCCAAGGCAAGGTGACAGGGCACAGAGACAGAAGAAAGAGGAGAGGAAGGAAGAGGAAGAGACAGAAGACAGAGGAAGAGGAAGAGGAGAAACAGTCCATGGCACGGCAGGCAGGAAGCCGCAGGCAGCAAGTAGCCTACCTTTTCCTTTTATCCCATCCACCCAGGGTGGGCTTTCTGCCTTTCATAAATCCATTCAACCACAGCAGAACTATCCTAATTCCATTCAATAGATTAATTTAGTACACAAGTCCTTAATCCCAGTATCACACACCCTAGATCCAGCAAGCTCTGAAAACTTCCACCTGTGAGTACATGAGGTTTGGGGGGCATCTAGGTATGAGCAATAACAGGCAGCTGTCATTAGAGTCCTGACATGGGAGACTCAGTCCATAAAGATTATCTGTTTGTTTCTGCTGTAAACAGTACACTTATACACTTCAGTGTACTGAACAGCTGTACTTTGACCAAGTAACAGCTTGTACTTCAAACTTTCCGCCATCCACACATGTGTACACACACATACTCACAAACATGCAGCATAAATGCACAAGTTGGTGGATTCATACCTGAACACACCCACGTCATCCATACCCAGACCTAGACTTTGAACATCACCAGAACCCCAAGATCCTTTTCTGCCTTCTTTCCAGCTGTCACTTCACTCCCAAGGATGATAACTCTTTTGTCTTCTAACAGCATAAATGCATTAGTTTTTGGGTATGTGCTTCATATAAATGGAAGCGCATAGCCTGCACTCCTGGGTCTGCTTTTTTTCTTCAGCCTTCTATTTGCAAGGTTTATCTACTTTGCAATGGGCTACATTTGTCTGGATGGTTGATAGCCAATCCTATTCTTTAGAGAACTCATGGCCAGTGTAATGGCCACCTCTAGAAACCACAGAACCCCATGAGAGCTTCTGTATGCACCCCTTGCTTCAGTTTCTCCTCACCTAAAGTTCCTATGGACTTTATTCTGTTATCTTGGGGCAGCACAGGGTGTTTCTAACTTCTCCCAAGTCCTATATGGAATGATGTTTAAAACAATAGTAATAACAAGTATTAGTTCTCGTTTCCCAAATCCAGGGCTCTGCTCACTGTACAACTCTATTTCTAGTAAAAGACAAAGATGATAGCTGTGGAAGCAGATGGTCACGAAAGAGAGGACAAAGGTAAAGATGATGACAGAGACCAAGAGGGTAATGACAGCTAACCTCTATGATGGCTTCATCCCAACACACTTCCACCTCTTTTTTAATTAAGGAAACCAAGGCACAGAAAGGCTAACTATCTTGCCAGAGGCCACCCAGCTGGAAAGCTGCAAAGCTTGGATGAAAGCCTAGCCTGAGAAATTCCGTCCTAGAAACTGTCGCTGCCGGCAGCCAGGACGGGCACTGACTTGCATGGAGGACAACCTCTGAGCCACCGTATTGTCATCCTTTTCTAGGCAGAGCGCTGGCTTGTGGCCTCATCCCCTTCATCTGCTACCAAGGCCCCAGTGACCAGCCCGATCCGCAACCTCTCAAGCATGCGTGCTGTGCCATGCGTGTGTATGTGGCTGCGATACCAGCCTGGCTGCTGTCTTTAATGCAAATCAGCTCAGGGCTGAAGGCTCCAGCAGAGCCGGCTTTGCTGCTGCTTTCTGCAGGGCTGAGCACCAGGCATAATTACCAGTGTCTCTCAGCAAAGCCACAGGCAGCCGGCTGTGGCGTCAACAGCTTTTAATCACAGAGGCAGCCTTCATGTACGCCAGGCTGACCAGTTCCTGGACCGGTGCACCTACACAGGAGGAGGCTGCCCTGCCACCAGACCAGACTCCTCTCCTTGACCCTGCCTGGACTCCAGCAGGCTACCTTTGCCTGCACAACCACTCCATGAGGTGGGGATCACCTGCCCTTTCTCCAGGTGGGGACACTGAAGTCCCTGTAAGATGTGATCTGTGATGAAAGCCTGCACCATCCGGCTAGAATTATTAGGACAAAGGGAAGCCCAGTGTTGGTTAAAAAGAGAGCAGAGAAAAGAAAGAGAAATAGAAACAGAAAGCTGGTTATTTGTGGTCAAACTTTGTTTCCAAACTATTAAAGGGAAAGTTCCAGAAATAAATAGTTCCTGTTTTCAATTGCATCCCATCCTCACAGCAGGTGGAAATCAACTGTCTTGCTCCATCCCGCCCAGGACATGAGTCACATTTTGTCTATCAGATTCATGTTGCCTGTGCTCCCTGCCCGTTGGCTGCTTGGCAGCTGGCTTGCTTATCAGATTGACTGTCACAATAATCTTAAGTGCTTATGTTTGAGGAACCCTGTACTCTTCCTTAACAAGGTCCCCAAAGTGTAAGAGGGGTGACACGGAGATTGACTCTGGTACTGTGTGATATTGTTGCTGAGTATATGGGAACAAAACAGTAGATATAGGGCTGGTTTCAGGTGTGGATAGGAAGCTTTGGATCGGGGTCCCAGAGAAGGCGTGGGGGGACAGTGCTTCACCTGAGACTCTGTCGCAGGTGCAGAGAAGGTGGCTTGGCCTGTTGCTCTCCAAGCCAGATCAAGCCCTTTGTTTCCAGACCCCGCTGCCTCTGTGAGGACTACACAGAAAGCCTGCACCAACCTCAGGCTTCTGATCAGCTTCTCCTACTCCGCCTCTAGTACTTTCTTTGGACTTCAATCCTTCTTACTGCTCAGTTTCTCAGTAAACTCATTGACACTGGCTCCAGGAGCAATAAACACCTTGTCATTTATCAATCACTCCATCAATGATTGCCTGCAGACAGAACAAGGTAACCAAAGGTTGGGTAGAAAGGGCAGAAAAAGAAGAAGGACCACCCACTGTCATGGTGACTCCCAAAGAAACAAACGGAGACTGGCCGGGCTTGCTGCCCTAGCTCCAGGGTGGTCTCCGTTTGCTGGCCATTTCTCAGTTGTTATCCCTGTTCCCGAGCAGCTGAGCTCCTGGCGGCATTATCAGCTCTCTCCTTACACATGTGCAAGCTACGGCCGGCCGAGGTGAGTTAAGCAGTTTGTCCATGATCACACAGCTTGCACATGGCAGGACCAAGATTCCAGCCACGCTCTGGATGACGCTGAGCCCATACTGGCTCCAAATACCGCCAAGGCCCCTATGGACATGGACTTTTGAGGGCACTGGATGTCATCTACGGTAAGAAATGAATTTTGCATCTCTGTATGCTACTATGTGTCCCTCTGCCCCCTGGGGTGGACAGCCTTCTGACTTACGAGCTTTCAGGTGTGGCTTTGAGGTCTTGAGTCTCCCAGATTCATGGCCTCATCCCTGGTCCCTGGCTGGGTCGAGCTGCAACAGGGGAAGGATGGCAGGTGGAGAGTGAGGAGAGAGGTTATTCTCCCCATGCTGCCTTTCTCAAGTGTCCCTTATCCAAGGCCACTGCTCCCCTAGGATGGCTTTTTCCATATGACCCCTGATTGGGTCTCTGCGATCTTGCTACCCAGAGTGGCAAGATCTCTCACCTTTAGGTCCTGCATGAAAGGCTTCCCAGTGGCCCAACCCAGTAGGTGCCCTCCCCGTCAACCTTGCTCAGCTTACCCAGATATATGTACACCTTTCATTCCCTGCTGCAACCGTGATGGGTTGTCTGGAGAAGAGTAACACGGGATATGTGCACACATGTGCGTGCACACACACACACAAGCACACATGCACACCCTGAAACCAAAGCATGAAGGACACTTCTACCTTTCTTTGTTCCACCCAACTACTGAAGTTTACACATGGCCCTAATTTTGAAAACGAATCCATTTTGGACTATATATGTGTTAATCAACTTTCCATCGTTGGGGCAAAATACATTACATAAGTATTTAAAGGAGGACAGAGGTATTTTGGACCATGGTTTCTTAGGTTTCAGTCCATGGTCAATGGCCTAAGAGGGTATTGCAGAAGAAAGCTACTCACCTTTTAGCAGCCAGGAAGCAGAGAGAAATGGAAAGAGCCAGAGAGAAAGGGGCCAGGGACCAAATATAGGCTCTGAGATCAAGTTCCTATAACCCAGGTCCTGCCTCCGAATAGCCCATTCAGTAGGAACTCATCAGTGGGCTAGTACCCAAGCAAGACCAATCACCCTTAATCCAATGGGGGGACGATGGCGATTAATCACACAGATCAGTCCTGTGGTTTTGAAAAAAGAAGCTGAGGTTAAGTAACAGACAGTGATGATCAGGGACCACCGACCCTGCTCCAAGAGTCAAGGCTAAAAGTCTTACTGGCCTGTCTTGAGGAGTGCTGAGCTTTCCCAGGACTTCCTCTGGGTAGGGAGAACTTGTTGGGAGACTGGTCTTGCTAATCAGCTTGCCCCCTCGCCGTAGTACTTCCCAAGAGCTGTTAATTGTGCTGGTTCTCCACCCTGGCATGTCAGAGCGGGAAGGGGACTGAGCCATCATTTCAGCCAGTCTGCTCATTTTACAGGTGAGAACGCATGTCACCAGAAATGGGATCTGCTGCTAAATCAGCTCTCCTGATTCACGGTGCCTTGGCAGAGGTTGGAGATTAGAAAGAGGCATCCAGCCACTCCTGCAGCAAAAGGCAAACCATGTAGCCCAGAGGGCTGCAGCCTCTCAGAGAACCCCAAAAGGCAGGTGGCTGTGGCCCATCAGGGCAAGAAAGTTGTGAAGAATTACAGAGGAGGAAAGGGAAGTCTGGGGGTCTTGACCTGATCCTGAGGAGCAGAAATAAAATGCAAAAATTTCCATTTATATTTATTTTTATGTTAATGAAAAAATTCCTTTAATTTCTCAGCATCTTGGTTCTCAGCATTACAAGAGCTCATAAACCAGTGCACTTATTTTGGGGTAGTATTCAAATTCAAAAAGATTCTAGGCTCCTCCCTGGGAAGCTGGGGACTCTCACAGTGTGCTTAGTTTAAGGGGTTCCCCAGGTTCCCAGGGACAGGGCCAGCAATTTGCATATTTAACAGCTTTCCTGGTTTTGCCCACTAATGCCTGATAATGGTCACTCTGGGCCTTGCCTATGCTGTGTGGGAGGAGCTGGAATGGTGCATGGAGTTCCCTCTCCCAGGGAGCTGGGATCTGATGGCCTCGTCCTTGTCCTCTGCACTGTGTGCACTGGGTGCTTAACCAAGGGGTGAGCAGAGCTGAGCCCCTCGAGCATGTGTCCCCAACATGCAGACCTCCAGATTTGCCTGCTGGGGGAGCCTGACCACTGTCCAGGACCAGACTGGACCACCAGCACCAAGAAAGAATCTTTTTTGGGAAGGGGGGAAATTAATAAACTTATTTTATTAAACATCCAAACTTTACTATATAAAAGACTAATTTGCATACTTAGCAAGATATAATAAGAATCAATATTAACAAACTCTGCTTTCTACCTTCACGGGGTAAAATAAATTCAACATTCGAGTTATATGTTTTTAAACCATTTTATTGAAGTATTTTTAATATCACTTTAGATGGTAGCAGCTGTCCCAAACTGAAACAAAGCCATCTAGAATGTTTTTCAGCATCTCCAATGTAATCCAGTACATTTTTGTACTTGGAATACAAACTTTTGACATAATCAAGCAAATAGTGGTACATACCATATTATTTAAAAAGACTTTGCACATTTTTCATTAAAAAATTATTTTTCAAGTGGCTTCAGCTTTTGGGGAAAAGAAAGCAAAGGGAACTGAGACCCCCCCCCACCAGCATTACTGGATGAGGGTCAGAAAACACCCCTAAGATCAGCCAGAGCTTTGGAGGATCATGGTGACCTAGGAGCAGCAGGGGACCCATCTCAGGGAAGGAAGGCAAGAGGGAGAGAGGGGAGAGAGAAAGCAGTGTTGGAAAATCAAGCAGATGAGACAGAATAAGACAAACAGAGACTGGAAAAACAGAGTCAGAGTCCGAGGAGTATGGAACTGTGGGGCTCAGAGAGGAGAGTGAACCTCACAGCAGGAGAAGCTGTGACAGGGCTGACCAATGGCAGGGACAATTCTGACCTTCTGCTCCCAACCGCTTCTGGATACAGTCATCCCTCGACATGAGTGAGGGTTTATTTCTAGGGTGCATCACAGATACCCACATCTGCAGATGCACAAGTTGCTTGCATAAAATGTCAAAGTATTCACACCTCACTTAAACGCATCCTCGCATACACTGAAAACCGTTTCCAGATTTCTTATAACACCAGATGCAGTGAAAAGGTTCCACAGTAGTTGTTATACTATAGTGTTTGGATGATAGCAACCAGAATTCATGGATATGACCCCACAGACACAGAAGCCTCTCTCTCGGCAGCATCTCTGGAGTTTCTCTGGCTACAGTGACGATAATGCTCCACTTCCTGTCTGCTCTGTAGCATCCACAGTAGCACCAAGCTTTAGCATCTGGGTGATAAACCAGCAAATGACCTGATGGGCTGCTTTCTGCTGCAGATGTTTCTCCTGGGATTTGCACCAATTGGACCTCTCCAAGATAATTGCCACTATTGTACCATCAGGAGTTCATCTTGGGAGCATTTGGGCTTTGCTGATTTAATAACCAAGCCCTGATATCTGCGCCCTTGCCGGAAAAGGTTTAGTCTGGGGAAAGGAGGAGCTGAGAGCCCAGTGTCTTCTCCTGCAGGTCAGACAGGAGCTTATTTAAGAGAGGGAAAGGAAAAAATGCAAGAGGAACATTTGCTTGTTTAATTGACCGTAGACTTTCTTGGCAATAATTTGTAGCAAGACAAGGGACCTCTTCAAGGTCGTGGGTCTGGCCACTGCTGGGTCAGGAAAAGAACTTGGGAAATTCCAGGTGATTGGCTTTTTAAATGAGTTTGCTGATTTCTTTAGGACTCATCCATCAGTTGATGGATGTCTATTGTTTAATAGATGGTTCACGCCCCATTGGCCTGGCTCACAGCCTGGATTCCTGGACCAGCCTGGGCCAGCTGTGTCTGGAGGGAGACAGGGATGGAGGCCCTGCCCTGGGATCCAGGGCCACAGAAGCACGGGGTCCAGGAGCAGGAGCCCTGCCCCAGGTCTAGCACTCTCTGAGCACTGGCACCGGGAAGGGGAGGGGGCTCAGGGCTGGTGCTGACCGCCTGAGCAGGAAGCAGGCTGGAGCTGCAGAGTTTAGGGCTGGGCTCACATGGCCCAGATTGGTTCTCTGCTTGGGCTACATCCTCGTCCCAGACTGCTGATCTGCAGAGCAGACCCTGTGAGACCCCAAACTTGACTCAAAGCTGATTTCATAGAGTGAAAAGGGGGCCTCAGAGAGCTTTGAGGTCAACCATTTCCTCCTTCAGGTGAAGAAATGGAGGCCCAGGGAGGCAGCCAAGTCTCTCGACCTGAGGTCTCACGACCTGAGGTCCCATGTCCCCTGCCAGGAGGGTATTTTACTGTTCAGTGCTGCTGCTGCTACTGGGGTCCTCTATCCCTCTGGAAGGACTCTGCAAAGCATGAGTCTACATATCTGCATTTTATTCTCAAGTCTTATCATGGAGCTTGATGTCCAACAACTCAGGATTTCAAAAAATAAACAAAAAATGAATGACTTGTCCAAAGACGCGTGTTTAGTGGTAGTAGCAGATGCAGGACACACAACACCAGCACTGGCTCAGTGATCCTCATTAAAGTGCCCACTCTGGGGTGACAAGCAGGGCTGAGCTCTAGGCCATCTGGTCCCAGCCTGCTGGAGTTGGGGTCCTGGTCATCAACCTGCCTTCAAGTGGCTTTGGAGGTATCAGCTGTGGGGAAGGTGGCAGCACCTTCTGAGTGTCCCTTTGCTCTGGAGCCAAGGCTGACCCTCCTAGCCATACCTAACCAGTGACAGAGCACAGTGGGTAAGGGGTCTGGCTCTGCCGCCCAGCACCAGGCTCCTGGAACAGGAAGTCATCATCTGGAGCTTTCTGGGGCTGGCACAGCCTGTCCCTGTCACTCTAACCCCCTGTTTCTCTTACACTTTTTCCAGGCGCCCATCTAGTAAAACACAATAAACCTCGTGTGTACCACACCGAGGCCCTGTGCCTATCACCTATGTAAAAGGGTGCTGTGAGGAGCTGGTGGATCCAGGTTGAGGGCCAGGCAGCACCTGGCTCAGTGAGTGCTGTGACTTCTGTGAACCCTGCTTGTCCAGTGCTGCAGTGCAAGGGATGGTGCCCTTGGGGAAAGGAGGGGCAGCATAGTCCTTGGCCTGACTCACACACACTGCCGGGGACTGGGCATAAAACACAAGTGCGGCTGGGTGCCATGGTTCATGCCTGTAATCCCAGTTACCAAGGCAGCTGAGGCAGGAAGATTACAAATTTGAGCCCAGCCTGGGCAATATAGCAATTTAGCAAGGCCCTGTATCAAAATAAAAAGGGGGGGGGCGGGTTGTAGCTTAGTGATACAGTGCTTGCCTGACGTGGGGAGGTTCTGGGTTGAATCTCCAATTCCATTGTCCCCACCAAAGCCACTGCTGCTCCCCTTTTCTGGGCAGCTCTGGGTAGGTGAGGAGGGGCAGGGATGGCTGCAAACAGGGAGGTCAGAGCTGCTCAGAGACTGTCTTCTATCGCGGCTCAAGCTCTGGATTTCATGAACACCCTGGCCTCCTGCCCACCGCAGACGCTGAGCCTGGGTACCCGAGGATGGTCTACTTGAGTCCCTGCTCCCTTGAGGGAAAGTGACGAAGATGTGCACCGTCCTCTGTGACTGTGGAGCTCTCCTCTCCTCTCCTGGACATGCAAGGCCACTTCCCACCCACACCTAGGTCGTCAAGTGCTCTGGGTGACCCCCCAGCTGAGATGTTGGCTGCATTAAATACAGAGTTCTCACCGCAGTCTGTCCTCACTGCAAGCTCTGAGTCCAGCAAGGCAGTTCCGCCTGGGTGTGGAAAAGAGAGGAGGTGCAGAAGGTCTGAATCGCCTTCAGCTGTGACAGTCTCTGTCAGGCGCTGCCAAAGTGCTTCTGTAAGCGCTGGACAGCAAACAGTTTACGTTTTATGTCACAAAGGCCGTGTCCCAAATACTCAGCTCTGCTATTGTGCACAAAAGCAGCCACAGAGCATATGCCACAGACACAGTCGGAGCCCTGCTCCTGAAAAGCTGTCTGCAAACACATGTGCTTTCACCCACAGGCCATTGTTGGCTGCTTCACCAGCTCCGCTCTAAGCTCCGTGAGACCACGGATACCTGATGCCCCAGGAGCAATGCTGGCCGCTTGCCTGACCTGCTTCTTTGTGTCCTTCTGAGCCACAGCACCAGACCTGCCCTTGGGTCCTGCTCCTTGCCCGTTATCTCCCATTGGCATGGGGGTGATGAGGGGATGGCGTGCGGCAGCCCATCACCTGGCCCATGGTGACCTGTTGGAAGGGGAAGTGATGGGAACGTAATGCACTTTGGGTAGACAAGTTGTGTGATTGTTGCTGAGACTTGCTCTAAAGAAGAAGTCTCTTCCTCCTCCTCCTCCTCCTCCTCCTCCTCCTCCTCCTCCTCCTCCTCCTCTTCCTCCTCCTCTTCCTCCTCCTTGTCCTCCTCTTCCTCTTCTGTTCTCCTCCCCCTCCCGTCCTTTTTCTTCTTCTGTAGGAACACCTACCTGTGTAGGATTGTGCTGCAGAGGGGAGAGGCCAGAAGACAAAATTACCCATATAGCACAGAGCCAATTTCCAAAGAAATAGGACCAGAGTCCTGCAGACGTGGGAGTACCTGGGTCAAACTACTCCTGAAGGCAGTCTCTGCAGACTTTTCAGCTATGAAGTCAGTAAATTGTATGTTACCTAAGACATTCAAACTAAGTGTTCTGTTATTTTCAGTAAAAGGGATTCTGAGTGTTGTCATAAGGAAACTCAGGAACAAAAGAGGCCCTTGCCTACCACTGCGGGGTTCCAAAGCAGTGGCTCTGCAGTGATAGAGGTTCAGGACTGGGATGGCAGGGAAATAGGAAGAGATCTGAGTGCAGGTGGTTCCCTTTGAAGGGGTTCTGATTATGCAACCCTAAAATATGCCTCTTTGGTACCAGGATCATTTTTATCCAAAAGAAGTGAAAAAATGAGCTCTCTGCCTTTGCCTGATGTATGGAAAACAGAACATAAACTCCTGAGTACCAGTGCCCCAAAAACATACCTCCTAGGCCTGAAGAGGCTCAGACTTGGTCCCTGAAAACCAAAGGCACCAGGAAAGGGTCCACACAAACAGCCCCCTGGTCCTTCCCGACCACTGGGCTTTCCTGTGTATTTTACACCACAATCTGCCACCCAGGAGGCCCAGAGTACTTTTTCTATCTATAATCAATTGCTCTTTGCTAAGATCCTCTAAACCCCATTCTAACTCTGAGTATGAATTACCACTGTTAAATGCATTATCTGCAGTTAATAAACTTGGGTTTGTTTTTCTCCTGTGCCTCTGACTATTGTTTGATTTGTGTGGCCCCGTGCACAGAACCTAATGGGTAAGGCAAAGAGATTTTGCTTCCCCTAAATTTGCTCTTCCCTAACCCAGACCTGGAAAGGGCTGGATGCTCCAGAATCCACTTGTAGCCTGAGAGTGGTGGATGGATGCAGAGGCCAGGGGTCCAGGGGTGGTTTTTCCAGCCAGGAGAGACACAGACCGGGCCCAGGGGCAAGAAGAGGAAGAAGACGGCCCACCTTCCTCCCCTCTGTATCACATCTGATGGAGAACAGAGCGCGCTGACCAACCTTGGGAACTAGGATAAACCCCGAGGCGTCTTGATCAGCAAAAGTCAAGGGTTAAATAATCTGTTCCACTTCCCGGCTAAGGACCCTGGACTCCCGCTCTTGCTCCTCTGCCCCCAGCACTAGGCTCAGCTGTGCCTCCCAAATGTCATGCAAATTGCTGTGCAGAAGCCTCCTGTGACAGGTCCCGCTGAGCTCCAGATCCGCGGAGACCACCACCGCATACCATCCCAATCAAAAGGAAAAGGCGTGGCAGCCAATTAGGCCTGTGTTATTTGACTAAGTGTGTCAGATTAATCACAGTTATTAATTACCGGCTACAGGCAGCAGAACTGTGTTACTGACATCTTCTCACGTGGGGAGGTGGCTGTGGGCCTGGATATCTGAGAACCCAAAGAAAGATGATGAGCCAGGTCAGGGAGCCCGTCCAGGTGGGGTCCTGAGCTGGCCTCCCTGGAAGGACACGCAGATCGTGCCTTGGGCTCCCCGTGGAGATTACGCTGGTGGTGAAGATGAGGTCTCTGCTGCCCTCGGGGCTCTGCCCTGACATGCAGGGAATGTCAAGGTGGTCACTTGGTCAGGAGCCCAGCCCCTTATCTGTGCATGTTCCCGGGGATTGTTCCAGAATAGGTGTTTCTCAAGGCAGGGCACTTTTGTCACTTGAGGCTGTTTGCCTTCCTTCAGGACATGCCTAGGTCACACTACACAGGGACCACGCGCTGCCCACTGGCACATTTGCAGTACTTGGAACCCCACCTGCCCCACGCCAGGGGTCCCAGTCACTATTGCAACACAAAATCACATACCCATGCTGGGCGAAAGTGCTGTCCCTGCCAGACTCCCGGAGAGCCACGTGTCCTCTGTGGACTTCAGGGTCCTCGTCCTAAGAAGTGGGGATTCTGCTGCACCTTCCTCTAGGAGCAGAGAGGGTTAACGGACATGGCAATTACACGAGAGGTATCACCTAAAAAAATGAAGCCAGCACATGGCAGAGAGGAAGTACCACTGTCACCCATTCTAATCGTAGCTGTCACCCAGCATGATAGAGGAACTAACTATTCGCTATCCAGCGTCAACCCTGTTTATACTTCGCAGGAAACTGAGGGCCTGACAGCCTAAATAACTTGACGAACTTTGCCAGTGTGTCGGTGTGGTTTCCCAGCGTGGCTCTTAAGGGGTGTGACAAAGACAGGCCTCCTTGTATACCCTGTTTGTAAACCCAGGAATGGGTCAAGGGCGTCCCTGCACTGGCTTCCCTGGATTTGTGCCGTGGAGCAGGAAATGAGTGACAGAGTTAGAGACCAGGTCTGTGACAACCAGGCCAGCAGCAGGAAACAAGTGTTGCTCACACGGGCTGCACCAAGGCCAGGTGGCAGGAAGGGCTATGGGGAGACCGCTTCTGCTATTGTCTGGGCCCCTTAGAGCTTAGTGTCCTGGGCAGAGAAAAGTTCTCACCAGCAGATGCCTAGAAACCTGCCATTGCATTGCAGAGAGACTACAGAAAGTTCAGAGCGAGCCGTGGTGTAGACGTTACAGCCCCTTCCCAATAAGGCCCCGTATGACTCCCAGTGCTGACCCAACAGGTTCAACTCATATTCATGCCACGTCCTTCCCAATCAGCAGGCACACTGACCTTCTTTCTGGGCTTCCTCTGGATACCTCAGGGCCTTTGCACTGGCAGCTGGCTCTGCCTGGAATGCTTTTCACCTGATCTTCACATGCCTGGCTCCATCTCATCATTTGGATCTCTGCTCAGAAAGATCTTCCCCCACCACCCTGAGTAAAATAGCCATGTTGTCATACCCTGCCCCATCATGGCACTGAGTCTATTTGCTTAGCATAGCTTCAGATGTTTATTCTTTATTGTCATCTCCCGCAGCTGGAGTCAACTCCTAGTGTCACAGGAAACAGACTGGACATGGGAAGACATGGCACTGAGGAGGTTTAGGAGGCAGTTTAATACAGTGATGGGCTTCTTACTAGGATTGTTCCTAAACAACCAGAGCCCGCCTAGTGGGAGGTCTTGGGGCTTTTATGGGGAAAGCCAGGGGGAGACACAGGGGCAAATTTAAGCCCTTATGATTGGAAGGCTTGAGTTGCTAAGAGGTTTTAAATATGCTAGGTTACATTGCAAGGCCATCAGCTATACAAAGGAAGAAATGTCCTGTTATATTTGAAGTTACATTGCAAGGTCCTCAGTCATACAAGAGGTAAAGACAGGGGTTACACAATAGGCACATTTGAAGTTACATTTTAAGCCTACCTGTTAGACAAGCTTACAGAAAGAAGGGAATTTTCTAGTATCAGGCTTGTATGGACAGGGACAGGTCCACTTAGTCTTGGTGTTACAGGCAGCTGAGTTAGATAGAAATATTAAAGGCAGTCAGACAGGGTTGGACCCTCAAAGGAACCAGTACAGAAGGCCAGATACCTGCAACTGCCGGGGAGACATACGCCTCCCACTGTGGACCAGACCTCAAGACCAAAGATCAAGCAAATGCACCCACCTCCTAAGAACTGGTATTCTAAATAGGTCTCTATCACCCCGAGGAAGCCAGGAGTCACCATCCCAACTCCTAAAGGCTCTGATCTGTATTCATACCTGCTTGTTATGTGACTCACTTCCCCATTTGTCCCTGATTTAATCAATTTTACCTGAGCAATTAATCTTATTGGTTGACTACCGTTCTGTCCCACCTTATACCCATCTTGTGATATACCCACCTTTTCCCCACCTTGCACCTGCCTCACCTCGTGGCTTTACTCTATAAAAACCCTAGAAAAGACAGGGTCCCTGGCAACCCACTCAGGACCCTTCTGTCTCTCTCTTAGGCAGAAGCTTTCTTTCTCTCAATAAATGTATTTTGCTCTTAACCTCTGTTGTTTCTAAAATTCATTCTTTGATTTTAGAGAACATGAACTTGTACCAGACATCTAGTAGGTGGGAGTTTCTTTCCCCTATATCATTGCTGGGCATCTTTGGCAGGCTTTATTTAAAATTTTAATTTCCACTTCACCGCAGCTGGTCTCCAGGAAACCAGAGATCCCATCTGCGTTTTCAACATAATGTTCAGAGCCTAAAACAGTGCTTGGTGCTTTAAGCATCTCAAGATTTATCAAAAGAGAAAAGGGTGCGAGGAGATCGGAGATTTAGCAAGGAAACACAACCCCATTCTTAGGGAGCCCCACATTAAAAGGGACACAGCCCCATCCCTGGGGAGCTCCAGGCCGAGAAGTCCAATCAGTTGTGGGTTCTTTTACTCAATTTAGATAGAAATCATGACTCAGCAGTGTAGAACTTGGCTAGTAGCCCTTCACTCTTGGACCAATAGTGCTGGACCCCAGTGCTGCCAGCTAACACCAGTGAGGGCCGGGTGCCCTCAGTCAACTACCAGTTGCTGGTCTCAGTCACTGATCTCTGTTATGTGATAATCTCTGGAGCTCTTCAGGTTTAACAGCCTCTGGTGTTTGCAGGTCTTTTAAATGTGACCACTCTATACACGCTACTTAGAGTAAAAATTCCAAGTAGATTTAGACAATCTTTTGAGCCTGTGTTAGCCTAGAAATAAATTGAGTATATTTATAGCCAGAACCCCTGAGGCAAGACTATTTGAATAGGACCTGAGGATAGTGTCAGTTACCAGAAAGAGCCCTCCCAGACCCACAAGACAAGTTCCTGAGAAGTTCTGCTTATATAGCAACTGCAGGCTGATGATTGGTCCAAATTCAAGCCTGCTGATTGGTCCAAATCAGTCTAAACTCTAGCCTTCTGATCCGAGCCTACTGATTGGTCCAAATGCAATTCCACTGCTTAATTTAGATTCCAGCCTGCTGCAATTAAGAGAGAGGTGAGAGGGTACAGTATCCAGGATGGCTGCAGCTGCCCTGATGGCAGCTCCATGGTTCATCAGGAGATATGAGCCATTTGATTGACTGCTGTTGCATCTCTGAAAAATGGTGGGGCAAAAACCTCGGACTCTTCAGAGGGGAGAGCTGTGTTAATCACAGCTTACTGGGGCTTGGTGGTATAAGAGAGATGTTGCCTCACATGAAAGGGGTTGTCTGTAGGGTACCAGCTCTGTCCATCAATAAGAATTAATGTTCTGCATAACCAGAGGGAAGGTGAACGTGGTCAGCACAAATCTCCTTGTGCAGGTCCCGCACCTCCCAGCCCCTCCCCGTGCAGTAGTACAGATCCACATCCGGGTCAGAGAGTAGAGTTAGCACAAACCATGTCCCCTTTACCCTGCACTCTCATGTCTGCCCTTCCCGTCACTCCCGTCTGTACCCCTGGTTCTGGGATTGAGGCTAGTGCCATGCAGCGCATGAATTGCAGCCTCTGAGTAGCAGCTGCAATGTACGCAGCTGTATGTGCCAGCCCAGGTCGACACCCAGAGATTTAATCTAACTTAAAAGAGAGGAACGGTAGAGAGGAGACTTTTGTAGGTTCATGTGGCAGTGACTTAATGTCATGGCTGGAATGTGAACCAGCAGCTCCTGGGGCCCCAGGTACCACCATGGTCCCTCCCTCCTTCAGGCTCTCTTCCTGTCCCCCTGGTGTACCCATCTTCTCCACCTTGGTTCTGGGTTCACATTATCTCAGGACCCGCCGAGTTTTGGGGTCTTTCTAAGCTGCCACCAGCCAAGCTGTGGCATGGGCTGGAGACCCATGAAGTCTGAGGTCCCCCATGTGAACAATGAGTAAGCAGTACTCACAGGAGTGGGGAAGACCCTACCCCCAGGATAAGAATCTGCATCTCTCCCCTTATTAGACACATGACCTTGGAAATCCGACCCAAACTTTTTGGACTTCAAGACCTCCCACCATAAAAGGGAATAAAATTAACCTCTTGCCACCCCCATTGGTAAGGATGTGATGACCTGATACGTGTTTGGACCCAGACTGGCTCCAGCACGTAGGTCCTAAGTAGCTATGCTACACCGGGACCTCCCTCCCAGATCTTCTCAGCCTATGCATGTACGGTGTGAGTTTGATCCTCACGAAGCTGGGAAGAGGCAGTTGCTGCTCCTGGACAGTGTTAAAGCCCCTGCAAGGGGAGGCGTCCCTGGCATGTCGAAGCAGCCAGGCTTGCAGCGGGCGGACATGCCTGAGCGCATTTTATCTCTCTCCCACAAAGGCAGCACCCAGCCTGCACCAGGCCCAGGCAAAGGCTTGATTTTCTAAAGTAGATGTTTAGGATTCTACTGATGTTTTGTTAACTCCCAGTCAAATCACGACGTCAAGGAAAGAAAAACTCCATTTTCTACTAAGAAGCTGAAATGGCCCTTCCCAATTAGGCTGTGGGCTCCAGGAGGGGGAGTCGGGTGGGCAGCCTGATTAAGGCTCTGCCGCCTGTGTGCTGGATTTTGTGAGCCCAGCTGATGCTCTGAGCTGGGCTTGCAGCCAAGAGAAATCTCCTGTGTCCCGCACCAGGTTGTCCCAGGACCTCCTGGAAGGGACTGAGAGTTGTCCATTTCTAGCCAGTTACTTGGCTCCCTTCCTGGAATTAGCAAAGCCTCTGAACAGTGCCAATGAGACGTGCATGTACACAAGGACATCGGTGCAGGGTCCCCACTCCCCAGTCGCTACTCTAACCACTTCTCATAGACAAACTCATTTGTCTTCGTGTGACTGTGGTCAGCAGGTCCTCTTGCTCCCCTGGGGAGACGGATCTGGCTTCTTTCTCCTCAAATCCCAGCATCCCTCTGTCTACTCCACTCGGCAGGATGAGGTGGAAGGGTGCCGAGCCAGTGTGGGGACCTGGTCTGCAGACTGGCCTCCTCCTTTCACCTCTGGGCACTGGCATGGAGCACAGCGAACTTGGACAGCCACACCAGAGACAGAGGCCACCCATGAGGGCTCTTGTTGATAGCCCCAGGTAGACCCAGCCTTTCAGCCATGCCAAACAAGGTGATAGACATGTGTCGGAAGTCATCTGGGACCCTTCGGATCAGCTGAATGTCATCAAGCAACCTCAGGGGGCACCATGGAGAAGCAGCTCCAGCCAGCCACATCTGGTCCAAGAAACTAGTGCATGTGATCATGAGAATGTGGCTGGGGTACCTGATCATACAATAAATAAGCAGAACATCCACATACTTGCAAGATTTTCCAAACCCACAGAACCTTCTAGAGAAACTAAAGTCCCTGAGTAGCTTCTAACATAACTTTTTAAAATTCTAGGAAAGCAAAATGACTCTATCATCATGCCCAGAAGTATTTTTTAGGAAGAATGATTATAACAGAAACATCCATGGGGCTGTAAGTTTTCTGTAGCCATTGCACAGAGCTATATGAGTTCAGAGGCTGCAGATCCCCAGATGCCAGTGGTTAGGTTAGATAGTTCCTGGAGGCAGATAAAAGGAAGCAAACACGTTTATCTTGGATAGATGAAATTTCTTTCCAAAAGAGTGGTGTCTGCTCAGAATTCAGAAAGAATCATTTGTCATTCTGGGAGGATTTATTGCTTAGATGCTCATATAAAGATGTTAGACAACAAACCCCCGATAGTTTGCATTTCATTAATCCCATAAGAGTGACCACAGAGAGAATGAGAGGACATCTATGCTTTTAGCTTTACCCTGGGGTGACAAAATACCTGATAAAATCAACTTAACGGAGAAAAGATTTGGTTTGGCTTATGGTTTCAGTTCATGGTCACTGGCCCATTGCTTGTAAGCCTGTGGTAAGGAAGGACCATCATGGTGAAAGGGTGTAACATTGGAGGAAAGCAACTCACTTGTCACATCCAGGAAACAGAGCAAGCAAGAGAGAGGAGAAGGGACCAGGGACAAGAGACCATCTCATAACCCACTCTTTGTGATTAGCTTTCGTCACCTCCTAAATTTGTTATGGCTTGTATCTAGATATCTCCCTAAGCCCCATGCAATCATAGATGGAGAGTTTTGAAGGTGCTGGACTAGGGTGTGATATGGGGTTAAGGGTGGGATGCTGGGATTAAGGGGGAGGATAATGCAAGCCCCAACCTAGGCATGGGCGGCATCAGTAACTAGGCTTACAGCCTGGATGGAATATAAAGGGAGAGAGGGAGCAGTGTGGCCGCTGCTAATGCTGCTGCCTGCTGCCTGCTGCCTTCTCCCTGCTCTGCCATGAGCTGCTTCTCCTCTGTGATGCTCCTCTGCCATGCTGCCCTGCTTTGGAGCCAGCTTGCTGTGGATTGAAACTGCTACTTCTGAGCAGAAATAAACTATTCCTCTTTTAACATTGGGTGTCAGAAATTTCATCTCAGCAATGAGATAAGTATCTCAGATGCCATTTATTAAACTATGAATCCATGGATGGGTTAATCCACAGGTGAAGTTAGCCCCTTCAGGATCCAATCACTTTCCCAAAGTCCTACCTCTAAACTCTGCTGCTTTGGGTAACAACATCAAAATATGAACCTTTGGGGGTCATTTCATCTCCAAGCCATGACCCTAGGCCCTATTGCCTGGTCTTGCTCGGGGCGATGGGGGAAATGCTCGATCCCAGGCAGATTCTCCCAGCCAGGTCTCTTCCTGACCTCACCCTGACACAGACACACCAGTTGCTAAGCTCAGGGACCAAACTCACTTCACTTCCAGTGTGAGTAAAATGTGAATCATGGCATAAGCAATGGTCAGACACAGACAAAAGGCGGAGATAAATTATTCTCAGAAAGTTATCACTTCCCAAGCATCTGAGGCAGGCTTCTCCAGGGTTGGTGAGGTTGTGGAAGGGAGCAGCCAACCCAGGGCTCTGCTGCTCCCCTAATGTACCCCGTCCTCCTCTCCGCTACCCTGTGGGCTCTCAGGCTCACAGCTCCTTCCTCCTTGGGCCCAGCCTGTCCTGCCTCATGACATCTATCCTTAGACTCCATGCCTTCCTGAGCCCCATCTCAGCAGAAGATCCCTGGGGACTGATGTTAGCTCCCAGCTCAAAGATTTGCTCTGTGGCTCCGGACCCAGTGGCCTGGACTCCACTTGAGCCTGTCACTTACCAGCTGTGTAGTTTCCGACGTTACCAAGTCTCTCTGTGCTTTAGGTCCTCTTAGGTGACAGAGGACAACTGTCCACCTGATAGGACAGTGGGGGAAATGTGAAGGTAATGATTGTTCACTGTTATTGTTCTGCCTCCTGAAGCTGCGGTTCAAGTCTGGGCACAGGAAGGAGCTCAGACTGGCTCCTGAACTGCACCGTGGGAACAGGGAGCTGGCTGCCATCCACTGGGGAAGTGGAGGCACAGAGAGACAAGAATGCAAGAGCTTTGATCCAAGAGAAATATGGTGGCCCAAGGAAAGGGGCAGTGTGGGAGTCCTGTCAATTCCTATGGTATAAATACATCTACTGTGGCAAATTTCTAGTGCCAAGCTTACATCATGAGATGCAAATGTGAGAAGAGAAGCTTGGTAGCACACCACAATGTAAGGGTCTCCCCTCATTAGGAACCATGGTGCACTTTGCTGTACACCCCTACCCCAGGGCCTTTGCACTTGTGGTTCCTCTATCCTAGATAACTGGGCATCCTTCCCCCTCTCCATCTGTTTTATTCAAAGATCTCTCACCATTCTGATTAAGGAAGCCACTTTCCTTTCCCTGCTGCTTCCTAGCTCCTAATTCTGTTACCTTTTCTCCAAAGCCTATAACACAGATAGGTGCATTATATGTTTGCTCTTTGTCTTCCCCTGACAAACCAGAAGTTCCAACAGGGCAGGGATGCCTGTCCTTTGTGTTCATGATGCCCAGTGGCTCTACTGCACCCAGGGTAAGTTCAGCTCTTTTGACTGCTGAGCCAAGATTCTGCCTCCAGTACTGTGATGCCTCCAGGAAAACACAGAACTCCACTGGGGTCCCCTGTTGGAGCCCTGGAATTGAGGGCTGCCTCTCTTAAGCCCTCCTGATGCTACTAAGATTTATGGACTGCTCAATTAACACATCACCAAGCTGAAGTCAGACAGGTTTACCCCAGTGCCCCCTCATGTCTCCTTCCTGCTCACCCACAGTCCCTCTTTCCCACCCACAGGGTCTCCCATCAGCCGCAGGCAGCCCCAACGGGGCTGTGAGGGTCAGGCTTCAGTGGCCAACGTTTCAGATGCATTTTTCAGGTCATGTATGCTTACAAGCATCCTATGTTCCCTGCACAGCACAATACCTGAAGCCTCGCACCCAGGAAATAAATATTGAATGAATGAATGAATAAATAAATAAATAAATAAGTGTGCCTGTGTGTGGCAAGGGGCTGGAAGGGGCTGCATCACGGTGGAATCTCAGACGCCCACGGAAGAGAGTGGCGGGAGAAGGTCTTCCGGGATCGGGTGCGAGAAAGACGTGTCAACTGTAGAGCATGCGTTAGTAAAAGGGAGCAGCCCGGTCCTGAATGCCAGCTTTTCCTCAGCCTCTTCCTCCTCCTCTTTCTTCTCCTCCTCCTCCTCTTCCTTCTCCTTCTTGTCTTCCTGTTCCTCCTCTACCTCCCCTTCCTCCTCCTCCTCCTCCTTTTCCTCCTCCTTCTTCTCTTCCTCCTCCTTCTTCTCCTTCCCTGGAAATGTGGATCTGGGAAGGTTTTCAAGGCCTCCAGTCACAAGGAGTGCTGGGAGCAGGTGTGGAGAGCAGGTGGGCGTGGCGTGAGGTGGGGCAGGGTGTTAATGAGGCAGCCTCATCTTCCCGCCTGTCACTTACAATGGGGGCGGCGGGTGGGGGGGGGGAGAGTCCCAGCTGCTTCCCAAAGGCCTATCCTGAGACACAGAGACAGGTTGAGGACCACTAAGCCTCATATCTGGGAGGGGGGTGCATGCCTGTGGGGGGGGGGGGCGTGCGTGTTGCTAGGGGCTGAACCCAGGGTGGGAACCTGTGACTCCCCATTCCCTTCCCTCCAAGGCAATGCCTTTGTCCAACCTGCAGAGCAGCCTGGCTCCTCCTGGAAGGTTCTCATCTCAGCACTGGTGCTTGACCCTCTGTGAGGTTCCTGCCACCCAAAGAGGGCAAACACAGCCTCCTCTGTACCCCTGCTGGCCTTGCTCTGCTGTGACAAAGACCAGGTTATTAGAAGACCGCCACATCTTTGCCTTTTGAAGACATCTGTGCCGTGTGGGCCGCCTCCACTGTGCTTGTCTTGGGGAACAGGAGGGGAGGGTATTGGAGCAGGTGCAAACTTTTGAAGCTTTAGGGTGCAGAGGGTTGGAGAAGGGGTCAGAGTTCTGGAAGATGCAGGTACACCCAGGGCACATTTTCAAGAAGGAAGAGGTTAAAGGCTCTAGGATGCTTTGCTCTCTGCTGTGAATCTTAATTCTTATTTCCTTCTTCCTTCCTCCAGAGAACTCTAAGTAAAGCAGCCTGTTATTTTCAAAAGGTTTTAGATCTGGATTTGGGTGGGGTTTCTTGGGGTATTTTTCTTGTGACATTGTTTTATGTGCCATAGATAGAGCCAAATAGACCAATTTTCATCATCCCAGGTCCTGGTCCTTAGTACCGCTGTATCAGTTAACCACTGCTGTGTAACAAATGACCCTAAGACTCAAGGATTAAAACAGTGCTAAATACTATTGTGCCTAGTTTCTGGGATAAACTGCTGATTCAGGCTTCACCATCCAGTGCTTGACCCTCTTGGGTACATTCACTCCATGACTTTTCTGAGCCTCAGATTTTTTTTTTTTCATCTGTGAAAAGTGAATGTTTTATCACCTCAGGGTCTTTCTTCAAGGTCCCAATATGCAATTGGTGTTATAGTATTTTGCATAAAATACAAAACTATGTATGTATGTAAGAAATTGTGAGTATTCCTTCCCATCCGGAGCCCAGCTCAAGTTCTAGTTCAGTCAACAACCTTTCTCTTCCCATATGTGAACTCCTCTGGTGATTACAACTCAGTCACACAACTCAGTGCATATTTAATCCAGGCAATCTGGTGCTTTTTTCTCCTTTCTATGTCCCATTAGATCAGTTTGAAAGACACAATGTGCCCGTGTCTCCACCACACCGCGCACGCAGGGCTGGGCTCCGCATGCTTAGTATCTGAGCAGACAGTGCACAGGACAGGGGTGCTGATCTTTGGGGGCCTGAAGCAGAATGCTGTGCTTTGTTTTGTTTTTGTTTTTGGTATTTGGTTTTGGAAACCTCACGCTTGCTAGGCAGTCACTGTGCCTCCGAGCTACATCCCAGGCTACTGCCCATTTTAAAAAAAATCTTGCTGTCTATAATGCTGTTGAACTTTGGGAGGCTGAGGCAGGAAGATTGTGAGTTTGAGTCCAACATAGACCATTTACCTGGGGGAGAAAAGAAGTGATTAATTAGTTTACCTTTTTAAAAAATAACAAACTTCCACTTTTTGAGGCTTAATTGGAGCTATTCTTAGAAATGACAAAAAGTGGGAAATGAAAGGGACATGTCGGGAGAAAAAACAGTGTACATGAGAAATGTAAGATCACATCCGTAATTAATGGCATTTGGCAAGCTTCCTCGGGAGCCTAATCACGGCGCGCCATGTGCTAATTAGAGCAGGCTGGTGCAAATCAATGGGCCAGGTGTGGAGAGGCGACTGTGCTCAGCGGGAGCAGCGGCAGTGGCCACAGCAGCGTGGAATTAGGTGCTCAGGGTGGGCAGGGCTTGCCTCAGTGGTGGCGCTCTGCTCGCTCCAAACACGTCGTGGTGTAAAATGAGTTTGTCTTCTCTTTGAAGATGAGGACCAGTATGTGTGTGTTTGATCGGGGACCTCAGTGAGCTGGAGCTGTCCCCTGCTGTGAAGAACACAGAAGCATCAGATAGGCCCTGTGCTGGCCGGAGGAGGGTGGAGGAGTGAGAGTGCTCCTCCCAGTGCCTGCACCCAGCACACCACGCTAGGGCCAGGCGATGCATGACAGGACCCGGTGCACCTGCAAACGCCAGCACAACAGAGCTTCTTCCATTTATTTTATCAGGGCTGGTGCCACCCAGCTCCACTCTGGAAGTGGACACCATGTGTCCAACCCAAGGCTCCCTTGATGTCTGAATTCCGGTTGGATTTTACACAGCTCCCCGCAGGAGACTGGGGGCAGAAGCAAGCACACAGGTTAGTTTAGTCACTGTATGACCAACTGGTCCCAAGGCAGAAACACCATGGCGGAGGAAATCTGCTCGCCTCGTGGCAGCTGGAAGGCAGAGAGAAATACGAAGAGCTGGAAAAGAGAGATACCCTTCAGGGGCATGATCCCCAGCGACCTGCTTAGACCGCCTGGGGCCCACCACCACAAACCATTCCGCTACAAACTCATCAGTGGCTTGGTCCACTGATATTGTCAGTGCCCTCATGACGTGATCTCTTGCTGAAATCCCGCCTGTGAACACATAAGTTTTCAGATCTAAACCAAAACAGTTACTTCCCCATGTCCCTGCCTGGGCTCCTCCTCTTCCATACTGATCTTTGAAGGCTGAGTGGCCAGCCTTTGGTGGCCAGCCCACTCCTCATGCCCTTCTCTGCCTTGAAGTCTCAGTGACTTGTGCTTTAGGCTGAAGGCCCACACCCTACCCTATCTGCCCTGGCCCCCAGAACTCCTCCTGTGGTACCCCTTTGAAAGTCCTCACTTCAGGGCACCATCTCTTAACAGCCCTGGCAGAACCCTGATGGAGATAGAATAAAAACAAAAAACTTCCACAAAAGTGACGTTCTTTTTAAATAATTGGAGCTTGCTCCCTTAAAAGCTAACATTTTGGCAAGTAGTGTCTGCCTTTTGAAGGGTGATTTTCATGAAACGCATCCCTTACATCTCTGTCATCTTAAAGGAAAGTGACTGTGTGTGATCTGAAAGCTTCCCACACTTGCTAACACTTCACAAGCAACAGCTGTACCCTGTGGGAAGCTGTAGACCTTGGGGATGTTAGGGACCCTGGGTGTTTCTTCAAAGTCATATAGGGAAGCCCTAGCACGCAAGGTGGTCTTATTTGAGAATGGAGTTTTAAGGAGTTAAGATTAAGGGAAGTCATAATAGTTTGGTCTTTATTTAAGGAGAAACAGACCCCAGAGCCCTGTGTGTGCATAAAAAATAAATAGTATTTCCAGAGATTGCAATCCTACCTTCTTAGTGCATGCAATTCAAACTTCCATCTTCCAGAGCCACTAGAGACCGCGACTGTCTGTGGTTTAAGCCACCCAGCCTGGGACAGTGGTCATGGTAACCTGATGGGGAACTTGAGAATTTGTTTGCATTTCCAAGCATTACCTCCCTCTCCATCCTGGTTCTAGTTTCTTTGCTGTTGGTCTTTGGTCAATCATTGCCTCTTTCTGCTGACTGGTTGCTACTTTTAGCAGGGGCATCCCTTCCCCACTTAATCTTACTTGTTATGTGCGGGTACATGAGACCAGAAAACCCAGGTTTATTAGAATTGCATACAAAGCCAAAGTTACTAGATTCAGAGCAAGGGCTTGTGTTGTACCTCTCTGAATAATGTATGTGTTTCAATGCATAGGCTTTATCATGAGATCTTTCTAAAATGCTCAGAATCTTTTTCTTTTCTTGGGATCCTTGTCACCTTCTTGAACAGCTGAGATTGTCAAATCGGGCTCATAAGGATAAGCGTGGTGTCTCAGCAACTTTCCTCTTTTGTTTTAACTGATCAAAGCACAGTGAAATCTCAAGTCTGGTGAGATTAGGTCTGATCTCACCCAACGAGCTCTGCTAGCCTGAAATGATTGGGAATGTGGCTTCCAGATCCATCATAGGAAGGAGAACTCAGATTCACTTGTCCTAGTGTGGGAACACAAGTTTCAGGGACTTTGGACCAGCAGTCAGGTCCCACACCAGCCATCCTTTGTCCTGGCTTGGACGACACTGCAGCCAGTCAATAGGTGCCGGTTTTATTAGGTGCCACCGGATAATGGCGCCCACGACTCCCTTCCAACCTCCTTGGCTTGTAATGCTCATTGGCAGAGACAGCTAATCGATAGTTGCTCCTCACCAGCCCCATAGATATTGACTCAGGGCTCAGGAAGACTTTATAAGGAGTTGTCGGGGGGATTCTTTCAGTTCAAATTGAATTGTGGGCCATTAAATCTCTTCAGTAAAAGACTGCGCCTCATATCATATGCTGATGGTCCTTCTGCATTTTTAACCAGCGTCTGAACACTTCTTGCCTTTGCTTGGACCATCTCAGCGGGGCTCAGGCTTTTCTTTCCTGGCATATCTGGTTAATTGTTATAGATTTTCCAGCAGGTAAAAGCATTTGGAGTTTGGAAAGGGCGGGCTTTGTTTTCTTTGCAAAAGGAAACCAGCTCGGGCAGTGCCACCAGGGAACATGGAGGAAGGAAGGAGTGTGGGAAAGACAGGAAGAGAGGGGCAAGATGAACGACTCCATGGTGGCTTCAGAGGTTGAAGGCGCTGATCAGACAACACATGTGTGCACCGACACCTCCCGCCTGACATGCAGGCAGGCACACACATACACATTTCATGCACACATATACGTGTACACATGGTCATGTGTGTGCATGGAAACACAAATGCATGCACACAAGTAGAAACACCAGCACACACTTGTGCATGCATAGACACAGGCACAGACACACTTGTGCATGTGCACACTCATACAAACATAACTGCTTTTCCCTGCCAGCCCGTGCTCACTCTGAGTGATCCCTTGGGTGTGTTTCAGGGAGAGAATGAAGATTCTCGTCCCATGGGCCAGAGGCAGCAGGAGGAGAGGTCCTGTCACCGAGGAGGGGAACACAGCCTGGTGCCATCACGCACTGGTCTGTGACATCAGGCGAGTTACCAATCCTGGTAAACTCCCTGTGAAATAGGAGGAGATCATTGCATTACAGGCATGTGGGGAATTGGAGCATGGCAAAAACCCACAAGCAAGTAACAAGTATTAATATCTGGCTCTGCCTGCAGTCTTGGTTCCTGAAATCAGAGATGGGCTCTCCTTTTATTGATGATACCACAGAGGCCCAGAGAGAGGACGTCCTTGTTCAAGGTCTCCAGGGTACTAAGCACCAGGCAGACTGGGACCAGACTCCTTCCTTTCAGCTCTGTTTTCTGTTGCACACCTCCCTCCCCACCAAGGAGGACTAGAGAGCCACTGAACTAGCCCCTGCTCTCCACAAGCTGCTTTTAGTAACTGCTCATTTTGGCAAGGACTGAGCTTTCATAGGCAGAGGATAAGTAGAAATTGTGGCCCTAGGTGAAGCCAGGTGAAGGGGACAGAAGCCAGAGAGGAGACCTCACATAACACGAAGATGTCACCCCAGACCCTAGGGTCTCAGGCTCCCTGCCCAGCATCAACCCCAGCTGCAGGTGAAGGATGCACAGCGTTATGGGCATGAGCCAGCCTAGTCCGGGAGCCAGAACCTAGTCTCTGAGCATACAGGTCATAAGGCCAGAATTGTAGGCCAAGCCAAGGTCAGCCACACCTAGAGAATCAGCCACGCTCCACCCAAGAGCAGAGGCCACGCCTCAAACCTGCCCTGACCTGGCAGTGCTTAGGGTTCAGTGGCCTTGCGCGTTCTCCAGAGGCCTGGGTTGTGGCAGCTCTTCATAGGCGGTAACTTCCAGCTTTCGTGTGAGATTTTACCCGTAAGCTAGTAAAGTCCCTGTACTCTCCCTGTAGCGCCCAAGAGGATTGTCCTGACATTGTGCATGGCTACCTAGTTCTATGAGGTGAAAACTCAGCGAAGGTAGAGATCTGTCCCGTCTGCCCTGTGACATCCCCAGCTTTCCATGGTCACTCACCTAACCTTCAGATTGCCGCAGGGAGGCAGGGTCTGTCCTTACATCCATGTCACATGAGAGGAAACTGAGGCGGGGGTAGCCTAGGAGGCAGGCAAAGATCTCAGTGAAAGCCATGCGATTTGCATGCACACACTTAGCAATGAGGCCCTGGCCTTGCTTGTGCAGGGCCAAGTGCCGGTGTGGTGTTTAGGAGGAGATCCTGGGACAACTGGGCAGAGTGGGAAGAGGGGCGGGAGCAGGAGGAAGCCAAGGCAGTTGCAGAGTAGCCCTGCTCGCCCAGGCTCAGAGCAGTGCCCAGAGGAATGGCACTGGGGACAGGGACCCCGCAGCTCCCTTCCGCCCTGGGCTGCAGCTGCTCCCAGGCTGTGAAGTTCCCCTGTCCTTCTGCCTGGAACATGCTGGGAAGGTGTGAGAGGCCAAGGAGGGCCTGCTTTCAACAGTGCAGAGACCATCTGTGAGGTACCTGTGGAGATACAGCGGACACTGCCATGTCCCTAAGGCCACTTGACTTCCAAGAGAAACAGGATAGAGACAGAATTCCAGCTCAGAAATCAAAACAGGGAAATCCAGGGCGGTGAGTGACCAAGGATCTGAAAGACTGGGCACAGCAGGTCATGTGCCCTCTGTTCCTTGTCCTGGCGTACTGACTAGTCCCTGAGTGGCTGAGCCTGGTGACCCATGCTACTAATCCCAGCAGTAGAGAGGCTGAGGCAGGAGGATTGCCACAGGTTTGAGACCAGCCTGGGTTACACAGTGGGTTCAAGATCACAAAATTAGACCTGCCCAGGAGTTACTGAATGTCCAGGATGGGACAAAGATCTCACCAGACTCCACATCTGCACCCACCTGGTCCTGTGTGCCCACCCTGGCTTTGAGCAGTGTTGATGGACACCTACAAGTTGAATCACACGTGTGTCCCTTCTACCACCACTGTCATCCCCACCCCAGGACCCACAAGGAAACCCCACACGAGGCCTGAGAAGTGTCCTGCTTGTCCACCTGCAGAGTGGCCCCTGGCCCTGGTGAGCGCTGCCTGGTGGCTGCAACCCTGCGAGGGGACAGAGCCATGGTGGCGATGCTTGTGTGCGTTCTCATTTGCTTTGAACCGGGGCAGTGCTTCTGTTCTGTTGGCTGTCAGTAGACAGCTGTAAAGGAGGTCGTCACATCGAGAATGGCTTCCTGACACCCCAGGACTCATCAGGTAAAGCACCACCAATGAATCCAACCTCCTCACTTTCTGGATGAGGTGCAGACACATCTAACTGCCCCCTGGAATCGGGCTGGACGGCAGCTCCCTGCGACACGACCCCCGCTGGTGCCAAAGAGAATTAGGGCTTCAGCACACGCTAGTTCATTCGTGACCACGATTTGTTTAAATTTCTCAGAGTATAATGCTCAGGATGGCCCAGCACAGGCTGTCACTAGCTGGAACCAACTCTAATACCGCTTCCCAGTAATGCCCTTTCCTGCCACTGATGGGTCTCCGCAGCTGCAGGGACAGTAAGAGGCCTCAATGCATGGTGACCATGACACCTGGGAAACTGCCAGGGCCCTCACGGCTGCTGCCTGACTTCATCCATCCTCTGCCCACTCATGGCACCTGCAGTCGGGCTCCAGGCCATTCACCACCCCCAGGCCCCGACATTTCTATGATTGGCGGCCCACTCAGGCCTGGCACTGACTCTTAGCACTGGGCACTGTGCATGGGCTGTGCCAGCCTCAGACATGATGGGGCTCCCTGGCCGCCAGACATGCCTGGTTACCCGACTACCTCCTGCCAGAATCCACCTGGCTCCCTCTACTCACTGCTAAGGGCCGGCACCAGATGGCAAATTACTGGGGCTGATTTACATTGACATCAGAGTTGGCCAATGTGGAGGAGGAGGAGGTGCAGATGCCAAGGGGCATTGAGGGAGGGACCTGGGGGGCAGGCTTGGCAGGGCTGGAAAAGCGTTCCCCAGGAAGAGAATGGGGAGGAACAGGCCCAGGGGAGGAGAGGAGAGGAGTTGGGGGAGGACACTAGTCAGGGAAGTGCTCAGGAGGGGAACTGCCGCTCACTGAGTCCACATCACATGCCAGCCCTGCGGGTCCCTGCGGGGCTTTTGCTGTAGAGCGTGGCAGTGCCCAATATGTTAGCCACCTGTGGCATTCTAGATAAAATTAATTATAATTAGCTGTAATTAAGACTCCAGTTCCCAGGTCACACTGGCCGCTTTGGAGTGCTGAGAGTCACATGTGGTCCCTGCATTGGGTAACATGGAAGGGTAATGTCATTGCTCAGAAAGTAAGCACCGGGGAGGTCCTGGGAGGTTTCTGGGCTGGGGCACTGAGCAAGAGTGGGGAGCCCACACCACACAGAACTGGGAGGAGAGGAGAGGAGAGGAGAGGAGAGGAGAGAAGAGAAGAGAAGAGAGGAGAGGAGAGGAGAAGGGCGGAGAGGAGAGGAGAGGAGAAGGGCGGAGAGGAGAGGAGAGGAGAGGAGAGGGGAGGGGAGGGGAGGGGAGGGGAAGGGAGGGGATCTGAGGGGAGGGGAGGGGAGGGGAGAGCTGAGTGGCAGGAGGAAGACTCCTGCTTTCAACTTCTGTTGAATCGAGATCCACTGCCCATCTGGGCTGCGATGGCCAGTGGGCGCCTCTGTGCTTGGGTCTGAGGCCAGCTGAGAGGTCAGGGCTACAGATACAAATCCGAGAAGCTGCAGCATATGGTAGGTGTGAAAGATGTGGGGCCAGGGAGGAGCTTCAGGCCACAGTCCCAAAGGACACAGATGCCACCATCCTGGTACTGACATCCCCAAGATCAGGGTCCGAAGGACAGAATACTCAAAGAGATAATTGAAAACTTCTTGAAAAGACATTGACTTACATGGTTAAAGAAGGATTTATTTTTAAAAATCCATTCGCCCAAGGGAACAGAGACTTCTTCACACAGAACTAGCAACAATGCCACACATATCTGCAGGAATAAAGGTTCGGGAACCCTCTCAGGACACGAGTAGCTGGGACATGAGTCACATGAGTAGCAATTGAGTGCAGACATTCAGATTCACCCAGAAATAGGTCAAACAATGGAAGAGATAGAGGCGATACATGTGGCCGGGACTTGGATACACCCAGCTTGACTGTTGTTGTAGCCAGGGGTTGCAAGGAAAATGATTATATACAGAATTTATAGTATTATCTTATGATGGTCACCCAGAGTCAAATACAAGAAGTGCAGGAAATCTGTCTATCCACTAAAGACAGAGAATCTAGCCAAGGGCCTGGGTCCCACAGCAATGTCCTGCATGAGTCCAGCTAAAGACCTGGAGCCCATGACATGCCCTCCATGATTCCAACTGAGGGCCTGGAGCCCACAACAATGACCCATGCCAGTCTGTTTCATGGATCTGCACTGGGAAGACCCAAAAGCCAGCAGTGGAACCTAGAAAGTGCCAGTGTGGTAAAGGAGCTGGGCCAATAAGTCAAGAGTCTGCATTGGAACCAAGAAGCAATGCTCAAAATAAGGTCCAGAGCTCCTCTGAAAAGTTCCACAGCCATCCTCGGTGACAATGAGGTCCCACGCTCCTCTGGTGATGAGAACAGCTGAGTTCATATCAGGAAGCCAGCATGACAAGCTTCTCCTGGAGGCTGCACTGCACACATCTTCCCCTCCAGAGCCAGGAAGCGATGCTCAGTGTAAGGACCAGGGCTCCCCCAAAGTGAACTGCAGCCATTCTCAGCAACAAGGTCCCAAGCTCCTCCAATGACAACAGCTGAGTTTGTATCAGGGAAGCCAGCATGACAAGCTCCTCCAGGAGAACCAAGAGCTCCAAAATAACCAACAGCTCCACCACATAGAACCAGTCTCGACACAACAGTCAAAGGGACATCGAGGTGACCAGGGTCACTGCAATGCCAGCTGTGCACACCCCCAACCCTTGCCTCATTCTCCTTTTCTATAAAACTCCAAGTGCCTGTCAGTCCTGGAAGACAGACCTTGAACTCTTTACTGTGCTGCCAGCCAGGCTGCAGTGGTTAAAACCCCTTTCTTGTCCTTCCTGCCCAGCTCCTTGATTGGCATTGGGGATGGGAGGCTGAACCTGGTCTGTAGGACCCCTGAGCCAGGGCTTTTGCCCTAAAATTCCAGGAAGACTTAGACTCTGGAATTTATACGCATGACCTCGTCTTCCTTTCCCCTCCTCCAACTTCATGGATCTTGGACTGAAGAGGCTGAATGACACCACCCCTTCCTTCCCGGTTCTGCAGACAACTTCCGGGGAATGCTCAGCACCAGGGTCACGTGACTCGTTCTCATCCTGACTCCTCACACATCTACATGGATCTTATTGCAGAACCCTGCCTAATGCACTTGGTGGCTGAGGATAGCAATACTCCTGTTGTTGATCAAATGATCCTTGAGCGTGTTATTTTTCCTAACTCTCTTTCATGGTGGCTTGTTCCCTTGCGGGTTGGAGAATTTTGAAACTGTGAGCTCATGTTCTTCACTATTCTATGTCTTGTTTAGTTTATGTGAGAATTCTTTTACAATCTGTGTTTAATGTGTGTTTCTCAGGAAAGTTCTGTTTGCTCCAGCCAGGGTGGCGGTGGCACCCTGGTGCAGAATCACTGGCATGTTCACACAGAGTTTGATGAAACATGCATCTTCAAGTCACCATGGTCACCGTGGTCACCATGGCTGCATTATTCTCTTCCCAGGTCCCCACAGTCCTGTCCTCTTGTCCTCTACTATTGTAATGTGGAAAATATTTGCTTCAAGTTCTACTCGGCTTCCAGTGTGCTGGTGTGCAAAGGTTACCACACTGTAAATGAGCTAGTTTTCCTAACTGTTGTTTTGCTTACTTACCAGAGACATCAAACCAACCTCAGGACACTGGGTACCCGTGGAGGGGAAGGGGCCACAAAGATGGACAGGGAGGTGTTAAAAGCAGGAGGCAGCGCTCAACAGGACAGGGTTTGCCTGGCATGTGCAAGGCTCTGGGTTCCATCCCCACCCTGAAAAATGAAAATAAAAATAAAACATGGAGGTACATGAATCAAAAGAGACAAAAGATGAAGATATTTATTTAAAAATGTATGCCTGGGTTTATACTTATTTCCAGAAAATATTCTTATGAGACTACCAACTAAAGCTCTTTTCCAAACTATTGAATAGCTCTCAGTGTCAGAGCAATAAAAAATGACAAGTGAATTCTGTCTTTGACTTAATACATGTCCCTAACTTGAGAACGATTCCTTACCATCCACGTTAGTTACTGCAGACCCGAAAACACAATCGTCGAAGTGTTTTCTTGAACTATCTAAATAAACTCAGCTCCCCCTGCAGTTCTTTTCTCCCTGGTTTGTCTGCACATGCGTGGTTTGACATTTCCTGCCTTAGAGCTTGTGTATTTGCTGCCCACTGTCACATTACTGCTATTTCACAGGCTGCCCCAAAACTCAGTGCCATTAACTCCTGACCACTTCCATACCGGATCAGTGATTGATGGGGGCTCAGCTGTGGGGTTCTTGTGATCTCTGCTGCCAGACTGACTGCCATGCCTGGAAGTGGATGGTTACTGGTGCTTTGGGATTTGGCTCTACCCCATATGTCTCTTGCTCTTGACATACTGGCCTGGGTACGCTCTCACAGCATGGGCAGAGTTTCAGAACAGCATGTTGATAGCTTTGTTGTGTTTCACAAAATACCTCACCGACCAAAGCCAGTTATACAGCAGGCCCAGAATCAAGACATGGAGCATGTCACCTTTCCCACGTGAGCTCATACAGTAAAGGCACGTAGTAAAAGTTGTGAACACGGGTTGAGGTAAACAATTGGACCCAAATGATGAAATCGCTCACAGCTGGTGTCCTGGTGGCCCTCTCGCAGGAGCATGTCCAGCAGCTGCTGTAATGGAGCATCAGGCTGTCTCTGCAGGACTCGAGCATGGGTGGATAGAGTCCTCCTCCCTCTTTCCCCATTCCTAATTTTGGCCTTTTCATTGGGCCTAGCTCTCCCACTACCCCCCTTCCTTCTAGTGAAACTTGTGGGAACATAAGTTCCATTGGAAGCCACCTAGGCAGACAGCCACCTGGCAGGACTGAGCTTCCTGCAGTCAGCAAGTCCCTGCTCAGGCCAGGACAGTAGCTAAGGTCCCCAGGATGTTGCTTAAAATAAAATGCAGCTGCAGTTAGGACAGTTACAAGCTGAACATCACTCTTTTCTTGCATTAGCTAAAGCCGTGTTAAATGGACAGCTTGTAGAGAATCTACAAAGTCTTCTGACTGTCAACATCATGCCAAAGAAAGGAGCATAAATCAGAGGGTGATGATGAGAAGTTGTATATAGAGAGGCAAAGCTCAAGGTCAGGGCTGGACCATCCATTTGCCTTCTGTGCATCCAGAGCCTTCACCAGGACTGGGCACACACCCTGGCCTTGATCTCACAAGCGGTGGGCATGCATGAGAAGCCCTGGGGCACAGGAGAACCTAGGGGTGTAGCCTGAGGGAGATGAGGGGGTCCCACAATGATTTTGGATAGGGTATAATTGTTGGGACTGTCATGGAAACAAATGTTAGAAATCTAACTCCTTAAGTAGGATGTGAGGTTTATTATTTAATGAAATCAAATCACAATGCAGGAAGCTCGTCTCCAGATATCTGGAGCCAAAGACACCCGTCAGCAGCTCTGCTTCACTCCTTCCCACCCTTACACTTCTCTGCTGCTCTCCCTGTAAACTCTCACCCCACTCACCGTTTTTCATCATTCTGTAGCTAGGAACTGATCAGTGAGTGGCCAGCTCTGAATGCACAGCCATCTGGAAACTTTATGACTAGCAAGGAAAGGGATCTCTTTCAGGAGTTTGTGTTTCAAAATCCTGGGAAAGGATTCTGATTGGCTAAGCCTGTATCAGCTGATCCATCCTAGGCAAAGATTCTGATTGGCCAGTCCTACATCATGTGATTAATTCTAAAGAAGAACTATGATTGGTTAGGCCTATGTCATGTGATCAGTCCTAAGTACACTGTTGGAGCTGGTGGTGTGGGACAGGAATGGGCACCTGATTAGCACCTTGATTCATCCACGTGGTTCACAGGAGCTTCCGAAGGCAGAGAACAGTGTTCCAGGCCAAATGAGCCACACACATCCACCACCAAGGGAAGATCACCATGTACAAAGGATGGCTGTGATGATACTGCACCAGAAAATGCTCCCCACCCCATACAATATTCTTAAGCTTCTTATTTGCCCAGGCAGTAGTTCCTGTTCCAATTTCTGTTGTTTATGTCTCTTAGAAAGATGTGGTGATGCATAGCGGGTCACTGTGATGCACACTGTATAAACCAATCCCCAATTAACAAGCCACTCTGCCTCAGTATTTCCTGCTTGCTTATCACAGATAAGCCTAGACCACCAGAGACTGTGCCCAGCAATGTAAAATAACTCTGCCTCAAAATCCTGGGTGTCATTTCAGTGTTTCTCCTGCTATTCATAGCATCTCCCTCAAAAGTGCCACCTGGCTTATGGGTGATAAGCATGGGCTTGGATATTTTAGGCCTTTCATTTCCTAATGAGAGGCTGGGCTCTGGGAGTGACATAGGAGGGAAGTCACAGGAGCTGTCGTTTGCTTAAGTGTGCTGGGCACTGTATTAAGTTCTCCACAAATTTCATCTCTCTTTTAACCACCCGAGGGATATATTCTCAGTCTTGTTTTACTGAAGAAGCATACCAAGGCTCAACAGGGGAGTGGGTGACCTGAGTCACACAGTAGTGGATGGGCACTTGAAACAGTGCCTGACCGTCCCTTGTTCCATCTCCACCAAAATGATCTAAGCACACTGTGAGACACTCCTGAGCCTCAGCAAGCCCACTGCTAGGTATTTACTTTTAGGAACCCTAAGAAGTGAGGGCTCATATCCACAAGACAATACCCACAAGAATCTCATGGAAATTTTATTCACACTGGCCCTGAACTGTAAACAAGCCAGTCCTTCCACAATGGAAAGGACAGGCATAGTCATGTGCAGAATACTACACAGCAAAGAAAACTAACAAACTATAACAGCAGGGATGAATCTCACTGATACTCAAGTCCACTGTCTACAGGATCTGAGGCAACACACAAGTATGAGAAGGCTTCCTTATTCTTCTGGCTAGAGTTCATGAGTTACAGACCAGCCTTCCTTCCTGAAGGTCATGGTTCTTGATGTGGACTGAACTCTGGCGCCTCCAAAACTCATATGTTGAAGCCTCCATCCCCAAATGTCATGATATTTGGAGCCTTAGGATAATCAAGATTAAATGAAGTCACAAGAGTGAATAGTATTTGTGCCCTTATAGGAGACTCCGGAACTCTGTCCCATGTGAAGACACCACAAGAAGATGTCACATGGCAACCAGTGTGAGAGCCCTGCCGAACTCTGGTGATGCCAGCACTCTGCTCTGACTTCCAGCCTCCAGAATGGTGAGAAAATAAAATCCCCGTGCTCAAGCCACTCATGTACAGTGCTTTGTATGGCAGATTGGCCGCCTGAGAGGATTTCTTAAACCTGTTGAAATGTCTTCCCTGAAGAATTTGCTGATAATTACTTAAGCTGCTCTTTCCAGGACCTGTGATCCCAGAGTCCTGACCCAAGCCTGAAGTGTGAAGTACTAACAAAGAGTATTTGAGCAGCTCCAGGCAGAGAGGAGATGGAGCACGGGGGCTGGAGGGTGCCGCCTCTCTCTGTAAAATGGCCCTGTTTCCTCACCACATCGCCCTGTAGGCAGCAGCCTCTTCTTCCTGCTCCCAAGATGCTCATGGCTCTGGGTTCTGGGACCCTGCCTCCCGGGGAAGAAGCCATATCCTGCAGACTACAAAGGGACTCCAGTCCCTAAAGCAGGAGCACATGTCTCTGCAGCCTCCTCTGGCTGTAAAATTAGCCTCACTGGTTTCAAAGGAGCCAGCTGGTGGGTGGGAGGAGCAGAGAGTGGGCACTGACCCCTGCAGGAACGCTTGGCTCAGAAACAATGAGGAGAGGCATCTGGTGGCTTCCACACACTTCCTTCCCCCACAGGTTCTGCTGTAGCATTTAAGGAGAAGAAAGGCATTCTGGGAACACAAGGAGAAAAGATGGCTGACGTAGGGTATTGGGTCTCTGGGGAACCCCGGTTCTCCTTAGCTCCACGTGCTTTCCTGGACCCGGCTCCTTTGATTGCTTCTCCACTTGGCCTCTCCCATGTGTCCACTATAGTGGGGACACTGGGGAGATAAATATGTGCAGGACCCACTGCTAGGATCCCACAGCCCACTGTGGGTGTTTAGCTTGCAGACAGGTCATTAGCAAAAGGTGAGAGAAGTCCTGTAGTAGAATTAGGAGAACTCAGGGTGCTGGGGGGAATCCCAGAGGGGTGGAGGGCACTCAGAGAGGACTCCCAAAGTAAGTTACATTAGAGCTGTATCTTGTGTTACAGGTAAGAGTCCACAAGGCAGAGGGTGAAGCGGGTACATCCAAGAGGCCTACAGTGGTTTGGGCAATGCATGGGTCAAGGCTAGGGCAAGGTGCTAAAGGGGCTATGGGTCACACTGGGCATCTTAGGCTTTGTATAAAGTAGCTACTGAGAGCCACAGTGGATTTTAAGGAAAGGTGGAGGTAAACCATGCTCTCACCTGAAACCTTGGCTCTCCCAGGGTGGAGCTGCCCAAATCTGAGCCCCAGGAGCCTCCTTCTTGGGGCCTCCTGCTTGGGGACTGAGCTTGTAAGTCCACCATCCCTGAACAGAGTGCTGGGGTGAGCTTAGGCTCAAGCTTGCTACACTTCCTGGCAATTCTTTGTGGAAACCTTCAGTGCAATTGGTCCTTCTCTAGCTCAGGTATGGGTTAGCTCACCTCTGTTGGAGAGACAGACAGGAAGTACAGGATGGGGAACCAGACTTATCCACAGGGAGACGAGGCTGAAGACAGGGATGGGGGTTGGCAGGGCTGGCTAGATCTCTAGGCATAAGTCCAAAATAGAGGCCAGTGCTAGAGGATATAGCATCCTGGCCATCTGGAGACCAAGCAGGGGTGTGGGCACAGCTCCAGAGCAGTGGGCCTTGGTTTTCTATTTATTTATCTTTGCAGTTGATTTCGGCTTGCTGTGTTATATTTGGAGGTATTGATGCTGGAACCATACCCTCCTATGGGAAGGGGTAAAATCAGCCCTAGAGAGATTGTCCTTTCATTCCTTTATAGTTGTATCTAGGAGAGTAGGGTCCTCAGGCAGCAACTCAGAATGCTGAAGGTAGTTCCTAGACAGCCAGAAGAAACTCACTCCTCTCTGGAACCCACTGTCCTGAATTTCAGCCACCAGAGGGCTGCTGTTCAGGCAGGATATCTCTCCCCTGGAAACAAGATGGTGCCCGGCTTTAGGAACCAAAATGGCGACCAACACCCCTAGGATGAAAGGAGTCGGGAGGGAAAGTGACCAGGCCTCAGAGGAAGAGAGCTATTGTGAGGCCAACTGGCCTATTGCAACAACTATCTGTATTTTATTTTCCCACCTATTATATTTCTGAGCTTCCAGTAAAGACTTGTTAACCTGCCCCATCCCAGGAAGAAAGGAAAGTATTGGGAAACAGTCTTAATGAAGCCACAGTGGTCCTAAGGCCAGCAAAGAGTGGCAACACTAATTACTGGCAAAGCACCAAGGGAAGGAGACCGTGGAACCACAAGGGAGAGTCCAGGTCTCCCTGCATAATGTCTTCTGGGAAAATTGTCCCCTCCCAGTGGGTTCCTTGGGGAGGTCCATGTTGGTTCTAAAAGAGATGATGGATGTTTTGTATTCTTAGTGTGAGAATCCAGGAAGAGGTAACTTTTGAAAGAGGAAATTATTTGTTCATATTGAGAAACCAGCAGTACACCTCACCCTCCACCCACTAAGACAGGGGTACAGAGGGGGCTCAGGGCCAGTACTGGGTCCTAGCTGGGCCAGGCAAGGGCAGAAGGCAAGAGGCTGTAGGTCCCAGCTGTGACTGAGCTAAATCACGGTGTCTGGCTCTGAAACAAGACAGCCATGTTCCTATTTCTCTGCTAAAATGTCCATGCAAAAATGTACATGTGCATGAATGGATGAAGCCAGGCATACACACACACACACACACACACACACACACACACATATATACTCCACACCTCAGCCAAGGATACTACCTCCTATGGCCTCCCCTGCTCTGCTTCAGACAGACACAGCGGTGTGCAGGGACTCTGACTTCCCTATAATCTTGCAAACAAATGAGCTTGACTTTAACTCCATTACCAGGACTAATCTGTCCCCACTCCCACCTGATTTGCACAGGAAATGGGCTCATTCATTATGGATGGTGTGCACTTTGCTTCAGCCTCCAGAGGAATCCACAAAGCTGTTTGCAGCCACATTTTCCTAACCAGAGGGAAGGGGCTGAGACTCGAGATGAGGCTCCCAGGAAAAGGTCAGGCCCACAGGAGAGATGGCTAAATCGACTTCCCCAGCCCTGCCTCAATGCCTTTTGCACCTCACACCATGGCTCTTTGGCAGGAGCTCAAGTCTGGGGCATCCTCTCTTGTGGTAGCTCTAGGGTCAGATCATCCATGCCTCTTCTTGGTCTCCAGAACAGATGACAGGATATCAGTTCTAGGACAGCAGTGCTAGAGCTTCAGGGCACATGGGCATCCTCTGGAATGTTTGTCAGCTTCTGGTTGCTCCTTACCCTCAAGTTTCTGAGTGGCAGGTCCAAGTGGGCTTGGCAACCTCATCTTCTCTAGGTGTGCAGGAGGAGGTGCTGATGCAGGTCCAGGGATCACAGAGTCAAACTCCTTGCCTCGCATCAGAATCCCTCTGTGCTCTTCCCTGTGGGCTGGACCCTACCCCTGTCTCCACATAGTCACCTCATCCTACAGCTACTCTGTATCATGCTATATATATATTTTTTTTACCTGTCTATATATGTCTAATGTCACCTGTGTTCTCTCAGGGCCAATGTCAAGTGTGTCCTATGCCAGGAAGAGACTCAGCAGGACATGCTGTACATGGAGGGCAGTGGACACTGCTGCAGGAAGTAGGATGGGGATGGTGTTGCCCAGAGGATGGGTCCCACAGAGAGGCTCACTTCCCAATGCCACAGCTGTCTGGGTTTCTAATTGAGATGAGCATGCACCACTGAGTTAGTGATGAAAGCAGGAAGGCGAGAGAAACTTTGTATTGCCTGGGGCATCCTCTTGGAAGCCACTGACTCTCCCACCCACGCTCTCTAGTGTCCTCTGCCAGTGGCACTGTGGATGGCCCTGCTGAAGGAGCCTTAAATGCAGACATAGTCCTCACCGTGTCCCCAGGAGGAGTTCTGTGCATATTCCCTGCTTTTCATGTGAGGAAACAGGGACAGAGATGTCAATGAGCTGACTCAAGTCCCTGGCCCGGTTAGCAATGGGGGGCGGGGGAATGCTTATGCCCCAGCCAGGCTGACCTTGGAGTTGACCTTGAGTGGGGTGGGACCACCTGAATTTACGGTTGGTCAAAAGATGGGGTCTTATTTGTTTATCCCAAGTCCACTTTGTCCTAAAGAGGATCCAGAAGAAATGCTGCTTTAGATAACCAAAGCTGATATTACCAGAAATGTCGCCTTTAGTTAAATGTGTGCTAGAAACACAATAAAGAAAAATAGGCTTGAGGACATGCACTTACCAAAAAAACATAAAGATAAAAAATAGCCGTCTGAGCCGACACAACCAATGGCTTCTGAGCATTCCTGCTCACGTGGCCTCCTCGGCAAGCGCTAGCAGGCACCTGCGCCCAGACAGAAAAAATGTACAGGGCACTGGGGAAGGAGTTGTAATGCAGAATATTCGGTTCATTAGCATGATTCTGTGTGTGTGTGTGCATTGTGAAAGAATGGCCCACATGATCTGGGTGAGGGGACCCTGAGTTCCCAAGCAGCACAGGGAGCCAAGCCAAGGTGCACCCTGGGCTCTCCTAGGACCCCGGCCTGCTGAGTGTCTGTATCAGCATCTGCCAGATGAGAGGGACAATGTTTGGCTGGTCAGATTAAACCTCCACAGGTGAGCCTGAAGCACAGCAGAGTCTGAGTCACTGCAAATGTCCTTTACAATATTAAAGCTCTGATTCTCAGGCTGAAATGTCCCTGTTTTCTAATATTTTATGCTCTGATCCCTCTTGGGCACCCAGGAGGTGGTTGTTTGGAACTGAATCTCCTCCCTGGAAGTGCAGCCCTGCTCCTCGAGGGACTGCATATTCACTGGTGAGGCCACCAGGTTTATTTATGGTTTCTGATTTTATTTATTTCCCCACCTCCAACCAGTTCTGCGTGCAAGGGGCCCAGGCTGTATGTGGTCTGTGCTGTCAGGTGGCAGGGAGCAGGTACAGGTGGGTGGGCAGACTGTGCCCACCATACTAGCAGAAAAGCTGCTTGTTCTTCTGGGTGATTTATGCACTGTGCGAGTATGAGTTGCACCCCACATCACCCCCTAGATTCCCCACACAAGATGGCAATGGTGGGCGGCAGGGCTCTGGCTGCAGGAGGGCTCTGGAAAAGTCTCTTCCAATGTGAGGCCACAGAGCCCGCCCAGGAGGCCATTGCTGAGAGCTCCAGATGCCTGTTCACACCCTTTGCACGGATAAAGACTGACTTGGCCCTGGGGATACCACCCTGGGGAGGGGGACAGTATGTGTTGAGGACCACGCAGAGGCCAGGATGGAGACTGTTATTTGTACCTGATTTCTATCTTGCACATTCTCTACCTCAGAGCACCAGTCCCTCTGCCACGTAACTGGTGTGAGGCAGGCGAGGGAGGGTGGAGATGGAGGAGCAGGATGCGGCTGTCAGGTAGGATATCCCCACAGGACACAGCCACCTGCTAGCTGATGGGTCTCTGGGTTTTGATGCCTCTGGCAGCCTCTGAGCAGGGGACAGATGTCGTGTCACTCTCTGTCCTGCACAATAGGACCTCTGCACCCATCCTCCTGGAGGATCGCCTCCCCTGCTTCCTGCACAGGAGGCAGCACTTGGTTGTCCCTATCTTTGTTTTTCTTTAACTGGAGCCACAGCCTCCTCAGAGACCTGTGCAGACGCCAAGACAATGGAGACTGTCTTCAGCCCTTGCTGGCCTCCCCAAGGCTGCTCCTGCCACCCTGAACCTGACCACTAGAGGGCGCCAAGCCTCACCCTCAAGGCCTTTCCTTGGTCCTCCTTTGTGGGAGTCAGCTGGGAGCCAAGAAAGACATAAAGGAGACTTTTAGAGTGATGGTAAGCCTTTTAAAAGAGACTGAGTGCCCGACCTGCTCGTGATGTCATTGCCTGGCACAGCTGCTCCTTCTCCAGCATGCGCATGGCCCCGTGTGCGCTGTTAGCTGTTGCTTGACTGCTGAGGTCACCTGGCTCCCGTGCTGATGGAGAGGGGCGTGTGCCTGCTGTGGCACACATGCCATAGGTCCACCATCACTGATCTAAGGGCTTTCTGTCAAGACAGAAAGGTAGAAAAATATGAGCCTGCCACAATGCCAGATGCTGGAGGATGCAAAGGGAAGAGGACCTTTATGTTCCAGGTCACCCCCAGGCAATGGGAGCAGGAGAAGCCAGCATCCCAGAGAGCATGAATGGCCTGAGCAGAGTGGAATGGGGCTGACTAGGGCTGTGTCACGTCCCCAGCTCTGGGCTCTGTCCCTCTCCCTGGACCACCTGAGGAATCCTGCTCTGGGGCTTTCAGGGCACCCCAAGAAGAGTCTGGGCACCATGTCCACTTCCGCCTCCATGGATGCACCATGAATGCTTCTCTAGGTCTCAGGCTGCTCCTGTCCTCAGCTGCTGGTGAGAAACTAGCGCTCAGCTCACCTAGAACTCTGTGCCATTTCTAATAATTCAAGGATGTGCCAGTGAGACAGGTGGCCTGGTGACTCAGCCAGCGATGCACAGCCAAGTCTCTCACCCTCATGTGCCCTGTGGTCTGTGCTGCTCAGTAGAAGGGACCATGCCCAAGGCTCCAACTGCCTGTTGCCATCTGTAAGGCTGGCGCTGCCACCATCACACAGACTTTTTTAAAAATGATTTTTCCCCATTACAAAAGGGAATTGCATGCTCATTGTTTTAAAACTCAAACAGTGGAGAAACATACAATATTGAAAGTTAAAGTCTCTCCTGATCCTACCTGTCTCTCCCCCAGAGATAACCACCTCTAACAGTATGATAGAGATTTTCCTAGACTTTCCCATGAGGTTGCAAAACATATAAGATTGTGCCTTTGTAAAAAATGAAATTAAGCTTTCCTGCAATTTGCTTTCTGAACTTAGCAGTCCCTGGCAGGCGGCTTTTGAAGTGTGCACATGCTGATCAGGAAAGCAGGATTCCTGTGATTCCACCAGCTGCTGGAGAACAGGCCCGGGGAAGCTGGTTGCCCCAGGCCACACACGCAAGGGACAACCTGATCGGGGCCTGGGTGACTGCAGGGAGCTGCCCGTGGCTATCCCTGCCCACTCACTGCTTTTCTCCCAACAGCCTCCTCGCCTTCCTCAGCTGCTGGAAATTTTTAGGAATGGATTTTTGTGTCATTTTTAATAGACTAGAAACAATCCAGCAAGACAGGTCACCTGGGCCTGGGGAGGAAGAGGGTCTGTGAGCTGATCAAGTGTGGTTAGTGGAAATTGAGACTTGTCCCTCTTGTGCAGACAAGATTCCCTGTCCTAGGAAGAAAGACTCGGACAGCAGCTGGTACAGGTGGTCATGGGGAGAGGGGAGCATGTAGACCTGCCGCCATGACAGCTTCCAGACATAGCCAGACCCTGGGCTGGGGCAGGCTGTGCCAACAGGGCTCACACTGGTACCATCACTTCACCCCTTGTTACTCAGTGTGTAGCCCACCCAAGGAAGAAATACAGAATCCCAGCCTGCAGTGTAGACTCTGAATCATAATCTGCATATTACCAAACCCCAGTCAGGGGGAGGGGAGGCTCCTATGCATAGCAAAGGAGGAGAGGCCAGACTGTGGCATAATTACAGGGCCTACAAAACCAGCCCATGTCTGCTTTCCTGGACATTTAGTTGATGGGGTCAATATCAGAAGCTTATTAATAAGAATGAGAGACTACAGGGATGCTTCTGTGTGCCAGGCAAGCTCACCGGTGCTTTCTTTGTAGTAACTCACCTCATCTTGCAATGCTAACACTCATACTGAGCTGGGACTCAAGCCTAGGTCCCAGGATCTTAACCACTGCACCACACTGCCTGCAAGAAGATGCACCTGTGTGGCCTGGAGCTGTCTCCATGGACATTTCCAGAGGGCACTTCTGAGCAGGTCTTTCTAATCCATCGTGCTCTTCTCCTCGCTGCCTAGCTCCTCCTTGAAGCCTGACAGCCCCAGAAAACCCAGGACCTCAGCATCAGGATTGCTGGCTGCACCTTCAGGGCTGCTGGGACCAGGAAGTGACAGCAACACATTTTATCTCCAAAGCCTTTTACCATCCATCATCTCCCTCTAGCCCGTGAGAACCGAGGAAGGTGGTCAGGTGTCATTATCCCATCAAACAAAGAGCAAAGGTGCCACGTGACTTAGCCAAGGTCCACACAGAGGAGCATTAGCAGCTGGACCTCCTGACAGACCCCCAGGCCTGCACTTTCCCTCTCCCCAGAGTGCCTTCTCTAGATGACTCCATCACCAAATCCCCACCCTGAAGGTGCCCACATCTTTTCTGTGCTTCGACAGCTCTGTGGGGAAACTGGGTCCCTGGTGAAGCCCAGCCTCTCTCCTAGGCTGCCTCCTGCTCAGAGAAATTATAAATCAGGGCATTTTCCCTTCATTCAGACCTGATGTTTAATTCATCGTGATTCCGGCTGCTCTAATGCAGAACATTTATTCAGTGGAATAGCTTTGTTTTGCCTCCCAAGCTCTGTTCTCCTGTCTAAAATACTATTTCTCTAGCAAAAGAGCCTTTCTGTGAGCCAGCTGCAGACCCTCCCTGACAGGAACAGCACAGGTTTATCTGTCTGGGATCTATGCACCTGACAGGGTCCATTGTTCCAGGCTGTGTCCTTATGTGATGAGCTGCATGGTTCCTGTCCCCTGGCTCCTAGACCCCACTGGGAAACTTAACCCTGCTACAGGGTAGGGACTGTCTTAGACCCCACATACCAGATGGGTTGGCTCCTGTCAAAGACGTGAAAGTTTAAAGGACTTGGGTAGGATCAGGAGCACCCGAGCTGTTGTGTCTCACCTTTGGAGTTCCTACTTTGTCATGTCAGTTACATCCTCAATTTCCCCCAGTCCTTACACACCTACAGCCTTGGACTTCTGTCACTGAGTGCTATGCTGGGGCCTGTCTTCTAGCATTAGATCTCCTGCACAATGATTTTCATTGTCCTGGATCTCAGCATATATAAAGTCAAAATAGATTGATAAGAAACTAAAAAATATTAATTCTCCCTCTCTATGGCAGCAACAAAACCCCTATCTGATCACATGCTTGAAATCCAACTGATGCATACAATCATATTACCCAGACTCCCTTGCAGCTAGGTGTATTCATAGAACTGGGTTCCAGCCACTGAGGTCTAAGGAGAAGTATTGTGAGGGACTTCAATAAAGCCTTCTTAAAATGAAAAAGGCATAATGTTCTTAAATTTGTTCTCTTATTTGTTAGCTGGAATGTGAGTACAAAACTGGAACTCTGGGTGCAATTTTAAGCTCTTAAATGGAAGCCATACACTGAGTGTAGGAAGACACAATACAGAAAGAACCGAGGCTTCTGTCACTGACACAATCACCCTTCTGAGTGGTTGGCCTGTCTTTCAGCTTCTTCCACAATTGTCATAAGCTTGTTTCATATGATAGCAACTATTATTTTGTTTTTCAGATACTGGTAGCCAAATCGATTCCCACCTGGTTGAAGACAAAGTTGTTTACTCTTTCTTGATCTGCTTGGAAGGCATAGCTTACCTACTGAGCTGACTGCCTAAGCCAGATTCTAATACAAGGTCAATGGTTGTGGTGGATTAAAAACTGGTGGTCAACTTAACACCAGCTGAATTAAATCAGCGTAGTGTTGATTAGGAGGTTTGAGGAGGATTACTGTCAACATAAATGGAGAACTGGAGAAGAAGTTAGTGTTGTAAATTTTTCTAAGTGTTGTTGGTTTTTGGTGCTGTTGGTTCTAGTATTGCCATGGGGTCTCCTGGAGAATCTTGTGGAGCTTCTTCCTTGATATGAACTCATCAGAGGAGCTCAAGACCTTGTTGCTGAGAATGGATGCAGTTCACTTTGGGGGAGTTCTGGTCCTTACTTTGAGCACCGCTTCCTGACTCAAGAGGGGAAGATGTGTGCTGTTCAATCTCCAGGGGAAGCTTGTCATATTGCCTTCCTGATATGAACTCAGCTATTCATTGTCAGAGGATCTTGGGACCTCATTATCACTGAGGATGGCTGTGGTACTTTTCAGGGAACTCTCGGTTCTAACTTTGAGCATCACTTCTTGGCTCCAGTGCAGAAGCTTCAACCTACTGGCACAGACCCTTCAACCTCTGGCACGGACTTTCTAGATTCCACCGCTGACCTTTGAGCCTTCCCAGCACCGATCCATGAAAGACTTGCATGAGACACTGTTGTGGGCTCTATGCCTCCAGTTGGATTTGTGGAGGGCACTGTCATGGATTCTAGGTCTTCAGCTGGAGTCATGCAGGAGATGGCTGTAAGATCCAGGTCCTCAGCTGGATATTCTAGGTCTTTAGTGTATGGACAAATTTCCTGAACTTTCTTTGTATTTGACTCTCTGGGTGATCTTTATAAATAATTCTGTAAATTAGGTGTCCTGTATTGTCTTGTTCTCATAAATGCTGACTACAACCATGGCTGTGGCAGAGATACACACTAGGAATGAGGGTCAGAAGAGAAACAGCAGAAGGAATGTACCTGAAATAGCTGAAATGGTGGATGAACCTGTAATCTCAGCCTTTTGGGAGGCTCAGACATAAGGATCATAAGTTCAAGTCCAGCCTCAGTGCAAAGGCATAGGTTCAATTCCCAGTACCATACGCATAAAAATAAAGTCTGGAACACAGAACTTAAGAGTGTGTGGATAGATCTCTGTCTGTTCATGTTAGAGATGAGAAAACTGAGCTTCACAAGGAATGGACCATTGTAGACCCAACAAGAGGAAAATCCAGCATCCAGATGTTCCCAGCGCATCCTCCCGTTCCATTCCCACTTGGAGAGGTGCAGAGTGTGACTCTGAAGTGGCCTCAGCAAAGCCCTGTTCCTCATGCTTCTCATTGGTGGAGTTTTATTTCTGAAGCACCAGATTCCTCCTGGCTACCACACAAAGCGGAGGTGGGGAAGAAGCGGCCTTGTAGCTGCCACCTCAGGAAGGCAGCTGCCCTTCCCCACACCTGGTCTCCTAGCCTGGGCACAGCAGGGGTTGGCGATCACAGGCTCTGAACGCAGCTGCTCTGGCTGGCATCCTAGCCCTGTCCCTGCCCAACTCCCTGAGTGGCCTTGAGCAAAGTGGATAGCCTCTCTGTGCTCAGCTTCTGGCCTGTCAGAGAAATCCTGATAAGCTCCCTCCCAGAGCTTCGGTGAAGGCTGAGAAGGATGGACCCTTTCTCAGTGGAGGAGCAGGGATGTCGGCTGGAGATGCCAGGGTGAAGAGGTCTTCACTGTTTCACTGCATGAGCAAAGCCTCAGTGATGGCATTTCCAACACATCCCCATGGCAAGGTGATGGGTTTTGGCTCATTGGCCTGTTTTGTGCTCAGCTAGAATGAGCCGGAGCCTCAGGAGGGCGGGGACCATGCCTGTCCTGCTTCTCTGCATCCTCAGTTCCCAGGGTGGTACCTGGCACTCAGTAGACATTGGCTTGAATGGATAAATGGGTTCTGGTGCCATGGGGCTGAGGACAGGGACAGAGCATAACATGCACATCGGCATCCTTTGAGCATCTTGGGAGGCTCTGGGAGCCTGTCCCTGGAGGAGTGGTGCACGCGCCCCAGTGTGGGGTCTCACAAACAACTCCAGGTGTTCCCTGATGCACCTTCAGAAGCTGAGGCTCCCTTTGGAGCCCTAGCTGAGGATGGCTAGCCCAGAGGGAGAGCACTGTCTCTGGAGGCCACCAAGTGAGGTGCGCCTGGGAGGATCCCCTAGCAACCCTGGGCTGGCTGTTCTTGCCCGGTGTGTGACCATCTCATAAGTGGCATCAGTGGCTGGAAGAGGCTCTGTCACCAGCTTTTCATTATTAGTGGCATCTTTACCCAGGAGCTTTGCACCTGCCTGTGACAAAATGGACCCTGAGGGGAAACTGAGGGAGGCCGTCCTATCAGGAGGCGCCACCCAGAGGTCACCGAGCAAAAGCAGTCACATTAATGGCAACTACAGGAGGGGCCTTGCGTTTCTTCCAGGGCCTCCTATGTCCTGATGGCCAGAGATGACCAGAGGCCCTGCCCACTGATATTTTGCCTGAAGCGTGGGCTATCAGCAGCAAAAGAATAAACCAGGCACTCAGCTGCATTACTAAAGCCATTAAAGTTAAAAACCTCTAAACAACCACAGCTTGCTTCCCATCAACCACCCCGCAGGCATCCAAAACAAAACCAACAAGAGTGTCAGAATGAAAAGGACACAGAGACTTATTAATATCTTGCATTTGCCCAGAGCTCCAGAAGCCGGCCTTTGCGTGGAAAATAGGCACCACCGGGCACTGCTGGGGTGTTGGGCACCAGGAACATCTCACCTCTGCCTTGGAGACCTCGGGACCCAGGCTAATCTTCACAACCTGTTGTGGGAGGAGATTCCAGAGCACAGCCATGACAGGAGGACTGTAGTGAGGCCATGCGTGATCCGGGGATGGGACTTAAAGACCACAGGCAGGGTCAGCAGGTGGCAGATGGGGGATGGGGACCAGGGAGGAGGGGCGTGCAGGTCAGCAAAGTTGCTGGCTTTGAGTCCCGTGGCAGCAGTGGAACATCCAGTGTCAGTTTGCAAACGCCCCTCACTCCCAGGTCACTGGGGACTGCACACACAGGGAGGCTCTACCGGCAGGACTGAGGCGGTCAACCAGCATCTGCCTCTCTGCATGGTGGCTTTCTCGCTCTGCAGAAAGTGATGCAGTCATCAGGGACCTGATGAGTGGGCAGCCACAAGATTTGTACCCCGGGATCAAAGCCACACAGCGAAGGAACATCTGCCGTGTGCGTGGGAGGGGACACAGGTCAGTGTCAGCCCAATGACGCGGCCGGTGGGCTGTGTGCCCAGTGGACTGGCTCAGAGCTGCACCTCCTCTGTGAGGCTCCCACTGCCCTCTGCTAAAAGGATCAGAGGGCAGGCAGCCCGGCCTCCTCCCACAGCTCGGGGGCCGCACGGGGAAGCTCCCGGTGCCTGGCGCAGTGGTTCGGACCATGTATTATTGAGAGGGAGGTGAGCTCCGTGTGGATGCTGAGGCCAGCGGCCAGGCATGGAGAGGCAGTGTCAGCCCTTCTGGTTTACGTCCGTCTGAGCATCCATTATTTATGGCAGCCAAGTGGCTGTGAGCAAGCTGAGACTCAATTAAGATAATGTTCCTGGGCGCAGAAGCGGTGGTTAATGCTGAGAAGTTATTCCAACTCTCCCTCTCCTGGTTGCAAGCTGGAGCCACCGGGAGGTAGGCTTAGCAGAGAAGCCCAAAGGGAGACCTGGAGGGAGAGAGAGAGGGAGAAGGCAGGCAGGAAGGCCAGCCCTGCATACAGTGAGCCCAGCAGTGCCCATGGCTACCTGAATCTGCCCCGCTGTGATGGGACCCCTGCTCCTGGGCATAAGGAGGGTGAGAAGCGTGGGGATAGTGGGGGTCCTGGGAGGCACGGTGGAGGGCTGCAGTGAGTCTGGGGGGCTGGAGAGGACCCCAGGTGGTAGAGACCTGGCTGTTGGCAGAAAGTCCAGGGGTGGAGGAGGCAGAGGGGACCCAGAAAGGGAGCAGAAGGACCAAGACCTTGGAGAGATAAATGCAGAGGAGGTCAGGGAGAGAAGTGAGCCGGAAGTCTCCGGCTCTCACTCCAGCATGCAGGACTCGTGAGTGGGTGATGCCCAGTAGGGTCAGTGGGCCCAGTAGGGTCAGGTGTTCAAGACATGCAGGTGGACAGAAAGATGCTGGGTGCTCACCAGCATGGAGAGGAGGCCCCCCTGTGACTAAAGGCAGGAGGGGACAGGAGCAGCACTCAGCAGTCTCCCACCTTCATGCCACCAGGTCCTGTGGGGAGGCTGGCATCACACAGGCTGCCTGCACTGAGAATGGTGCCACTTGGATGGATGTCAATGTGTCCCCATCATTGGCAGCTGTTAGGGGGTGTGTGTGCAAAGTTATCACCGTGTGGTCAGGGCAGGGGCAGGCAGTGAGGACAGGTGGGTCAACCCAGATTCAGGCCCCTCAGGAAGCAGGAGAGTTGGTCCCTTGTGGTCTTCTATTACAAGCCACCTTGCACGGACACTGTCCAGACCTGCGGAGAAGAGCTCAGTGCACAGCCAGTGGGCAGTGCCCCCTGCTGACCTTCCAGAGGTGGGAAAACACTGGTGCTGGGGGGCCCAGGACCTAAGCAGGGCTGGGGCTTGGAGTGCGGGGGCCCCTTCCGTGCACCTGGCTGTCATGAGGGTCCTGTCCCCTCCCCACTATTCCAGACCTTTTGCCCATCACCCCTGACACGTTGCTCCTGGCTTCTGTGCAGCTTTGTGGCTCTCTGCTACCGACTACGAGCCTTGGGCAGGTCCACAGCCTCATCGGGCCGGATGCGTGGCTTACAACACAGAAATGTATGCCTGGATTTGTCACTAACAGGTACAAATGTCAGAGGTTTTCATGCATGAGACAAAGTCACTCCCGGAGAGGCTCAGATGGCATCAGTCAGACTGCATGTCCCCAGGCATGGCTAAGGCCCCCAGAAGATGGGGGTCGGCAGCTAACCTCCATCCCAGGTGGTGACAGCAGAGCTGACAGAGCAGAGACCTCCTCTGGGACAGCCTCCTGCTGCCTCCTCCCCACCATGCTCCCGGCCCAGGGAGGAAGTGCTGGGCTGCAGTGGCCCCCCAGCTTACTCCGGCCAGGTCCTCTGGGCAAGTCCCTTCCTGCCTGGCTGCTGGGACTGCACCTTCTCCTGCTCACGTGAGGAGGGAGTGGGCTCCCCCGTGTGGCTCCCTGGTCCTGCCTTCCTACCTCCTTCAGCTCCCATCTGTTAGATAAGGTGGTGGCAAACACCCAGGGTGCACGTGCTGGCTGGGGAGAATCACGCTGGTATATGGAGCTTCTGAGACCCAGCTTGCACTTATCTGGGATGGAGATGGAGAAGGTGCCCTTGGTGGGCTATTGGGCAAATGCCTGCAAAGGGATAGGAAGTGGGGTCCTGTGCTATACCATGAGCAGAGGCCCCGCATCTTACTCCTTGGCACACAGCTCTAAAACTCTTGGCATCTCCAAAGTTGTCATTTTGTACATGAATGACAGGACTAGCAGCTGGGGTACGTAGATATCATCAGGTGGGGGCCACTGGCCAGGGGAGCCAGTCCATAGGCCCAGAGGTTTAGGACTTTCTGTGCAGGGTAGAGGGATAGAGACGGATTTAATGCAATGGTCAATGGCCGGATCAAGCACCGCTGTGTAACAAAACTAGCATAGCACTAAACACATAGAGACATTTGTAAGTTGGTGACCATGTCCAGGTTCTGGGAGTGAGGTACACCTGGAGAAGAGGCGGGTGCTCTGTGCCCCACCTCTGTCTTCATCCTCTGTCCTGTGTGCCTCTCCTACCTGGGCATCCCTGAGTTGCCTTTTATCATAAACTAGCACAAATCAGGACAGCTCCTGTTGCTCTGAGTTCTGTGGGTTCTCCCATATCATCAATCCTGAGAGGTTGGTCCCAGTGCTGACTCCCCTGGTTTCTAGCCAGAGATCAGCAGCACAGGTGGCAACCTGGACTCACGATCCACATCTGGGGTGGGCAGTCCTGGGGCTGAGCTCTTGACCCGTGGGGTCTGCACTGACTCTGGTCAACCCATGTCAGAACAGAGGAGCATCGTAGGACTCCCAGGGTCCACTGAGAACTGGAGAGTTGCTTCGTGCAAGGAAAAACACCCCTCCATATTTGGCACCAGCATTAGGGAGACAGAGGGGAGAAATGAATTCTTTATTTCCTATTCAGAATAAGACCCCCTCCACCCAAAGATTTGACTTGCATGAGGCACCTACACAATTCCAGGCCTTTGGTGGGTGCGAGAGAAGGGTGGAGCCTTCCCGTGGGGCCGACCCAGAACAATGGGGAAGGTAGCAGGTGTCTCCCCAGTCTTCTTGCCCTGGTTCTGCTCCCCCTCTGCCCCCCTGCAGTGTCCCAGCTCCATGATGGTACTGGCTGATCCCATTGTCCCACAGTGTCTGAGTCACCTGGTCCCAGAAAGCTCCCAGGAGGACCATGACAATGATGATGGCAGAGAGGATCAGAGAGCCCAGGCACCCAAGTTCAGAATGGCAACCTACAATACTGGCCAAATGGGACACATGGTTGGGGGTCCCCACTGCGCCACCTCCAAGATGAAGGTCAGCTGGAAGGTGGAATTCAGACTGCGAGTGCACAGGGGATGGCAGAGCAGCTTCCCCCACTCTAGAGCATCTCAGGGGAGCTCAAAGTCCCCAAACTCAGTGAGAAAGAAGCCTCCCCTCTCCCTGAACCTCTCCAAGGAGCCAAGGGCCAGGTGCTGCCCGTTGCCTCCTGTCCCACAGCACAAGCCACGGTCAGTCTCCTCTCCCTACTTAGAAAGCCCAGGGACTTAAATGTCAGAGGCTGATACCAGAGCAGCCTGAGAGTCACCAGCTTAAACTAGAAGAAAGAAAGAAAGAAAGAAAGAAAGAAAGAAAGAAAGAAAGAAGGAAAGAAAGAAAGAAAAAGAAAGGAAAGGATAAAAAAGATAAAACCAAGCCAGAAGGCAGAGCAAAGCCCTGTCTCCATGTTAACCCCTCACCTGCTCGTCCTGAGACCACAGGGAGTCCAGGGGTACTGGTGGGGGTCCTTGACTCTCCCAGAAGGCCCTCCCCTTGGCAGCAGCATGGCAGTACTTAGTCCTGCCACTGAGGCAGGGGGATGGGCTTCACACCCCAGTCCTCCACTCCCTGTCACAAGACGGTTGGTGTCTTCCTCACTTCTGTGAGCTCGGTTTCCACGGGGATGACGATGCGTCCTCTAGGACTGGGCACAGGGGCGTCTGTAGGTCACTTGCCTGGCACCACCCCCGGCCAGTGGTGCCTCTGCGCAGGAGATGAAGTCGGAGCTTTGAGCTGAGAGCAGCCTTCTTCCACCCAGCTCCATTACCCCAGGTCACCTCAGCCTCCACAGTCCCCTTTCCTGTCTTGTAAGGGGGACAAGAGGTGCTCTAGAGGGAACCCCACACCCCTCCCACCCCAGGTGGCCTCATAGACGTTGACCTCAGGGAGAGCAGTACTTTGTCCTGCTGTGTGGTCTGAGGTGTCACACGGGTGTCATACAAAGGCCCAAGAGAGCTGGCGCAGCTTCGCTGGTCACCTCAGGGTCACTGCTGGGTTCCACTCCAGAGAGAGGGTAGCGGGGTGCAAGGGACAAGGAGGGGCAGGGGCAGAAGGCAGATGGGCAGGGAGGCAGGGGGAGGGACGGGGCAGGAGCCAAACCCCTGCACCCTGGGAAGGAAGGCCTTGTCTGGGCTGGGCTGGGTGTCAGGGTTCAGCCCCAGCCCCTGGCTGCCCCTCCTGGCATCCCCAGCCAGACCTGCCCAGCGTGTGAAAGCCACAGCCCTGCAAGTGACCTTGAAGCTGCACATTCAGTGAACCCACGTCACTGGCAGAATGAAGGCCTCGCTGTCGCTTAGGATATTTATAACCTGCGGCCGTGGGGAAACTGGGCCACAGGAGGAGGCCCCGCCAGCTCCAGCCTCTCCAGCTCCAAGCAGCTCCGGTGCACAGGTGCTCATCCCACATCTCTCCCACCTAGACACCCGGTGCCTGACACACAGCCAGCACCCAAGGCCACCCTACCTGCCACCTTCTCCCCTGCCCTCCATGTGGTGCTGTGGACCTGGACTGCCGGCTCAGTGCTGTTTCTGCTGCTCTCTGCGTGACCTTGAGTGACACCTTCCTGTGTCAGCCCTCCTGTGTCTCATGTGTAAGATGGGCTAGAAATGAGAAGTCCATGGCTAAACGACCAGGCACGGTGTCCGGCACATCATAGGTGCCTAGCGTGCCGTAGCTTGGGTAAGGTCGGCTGGTTAGGAGTGGAGCCAGGCACTTGGTTCAAACACAGGATCTGCCACTCACTAGGCTGTGTGAGTTGTGCCAGGCCACAGCTCCCCTGGAGCCTTGTGTCTCCACCAGTGAAGTAAGAAACCATAATGGCACCTGTGTGGTGAGGTTCACGGAAATGGAGGGTGCCGGGCACAGGGTAGTGTCGGCATTAGCTTCATGATGGACGATGACGATGACCATGACCATGATGGTGATGATGGGCATTTGTTCCCTGGCCAGGTGGCCCTGCCTTCTTCCTGCCCCTACTTTAGCTGTCATGGTTGTTCCCTTTCACTCTGTCTTTCTTCTGCTTCACTCCTAATTCAAGCACGCAGCTTCTGCCAGCCCCACCTGCTCCATGCAGCCCTCCTTGACTTTCTTGGGGTCCCTCCTCCTCCTCCAAGTCCCCTTAGGCCTCACCTGCTGCATGACTCCGTTGGGTCAATGCAGACAGCAGGCCTGGAAGCAGCACTGCCAAGCCCACCCTGGGCCACTGCAGAGGTCACCGGTGTCCTGGCCACGCTGTCCTTGCCCAGGTCCTCTGTCTGTTCCAGGCGGGGCCCTGGATGCTTGGGTGGAAAGAAATGTGACCTGGTCACTACCAGACAGGTGCATACATGTGGACACACACACACACACACACACACACACACACACACACGCTGCAATGTCCTAAAAACTGAACCATAGCTGTCCCCCAGAAATCACCCCATGCTCCCACTAATGACAGCCATAGTACACCGTCCCCAGGCCCAGTCATTTTCTAGGGTTCTGAGCCTGGAGAGGAATAGGCCAGTGTCTTCCTGGCCCTAGAAGGCCAGGCTGGCTATGTCCTCTCCAAGGATAGGGCAGGCAGGACATGCCTTCCCAGGGCACAGGCTCCCTGTGGGGTTCAGGGCACAGAAGAGCTCACTGCAGCACCAGGCCCCCTCCTTGAGGCAGGGGGCAGCATGCGTACCATTACTGTCCACACTGAGGGCCCAGTGAGTGGTGGGCAGCCTCTGACCCAGGCTCTGTTAACACCAGGTGCATCCCTGGTCACTCGGCCCCAGAGGGAACACCTGCTCTCCACTGCCTTCCCAGCCACCCCCGGGGCCTTTGTGGAAGCCCCCTTTTCCTATGCCCTAGGGATGTAGAGAAGGAGGGGACTTCCTGAGGGCAAGGGTGGGGTGGCCCTTGGTTTCATTGTCCTCTCTAGGGCACAGTGGACCCTCCATTTAGTCACTATTGCTGGGACAATTAACCCCACACTCGCAACTTTAGAAAGGAGACCTTTATTTTGGCTCACATTTCAGTCCATAGTCTGCTGATTCCAGGGCAAGACCACATGGCACTGAGGCCTGGCAGAGGAGAGCTGCTCACAGCATGGCACACAGGAAACGGCGAAAGCAGGAAGGGGCTGGGGAGAGAGCAGCTCTTTGAGGCCACGCCCCCGGGATCCACTGCCTCCAATAGGGCTTTACTGCCCCACATCATATTTACCTCTGAACTCCTCAAGGGACTGGTGAATATCACACCCTGTGATCCAGCCACCTCCCCAAAGCCCCACCTATGAGCAAAACAGGCTTCACAAGGGTAATGTCAGCCCTTTCCAGCTTCCCAGTCAGCCCCCCTAAAAATGAGTGGAGATGGGAGAAGGCCCCTCCTGTAGCTCCCTGGGACTCCAGAGCCCTCTCAGCACCACCCTGTCCCCTGCCTGCTCTAGTCTGCCCAGCTGGATGCTGACCTGCCTATCAGTCTAGCAGGGACCTCAGAGGCTACTTGTGCCCTGCTCAGGGGTCTCCATCTGGTGCCCCCAAGCTGAGTTAGAGCTGCTAGTGATGCTCAGAGCTGCAGTCACACCAGGCTGCCCTTGGGTGGCATCCCTGGGGACAGAGGAGGAAGAGGGAAAGACTGGGCAAGTGACTGACTCCTGTGGGCACAAAAGGCCACCCTGCATTGTCTTGAGGTAGAACCAGTTGCAAGGGTCACTCACAAAGCCCCATGCATGTCTAGGCCGGGCCCCTGCAGCAGATCCTCCCCCTGTGCCATCTACCATCCCTCCCATTCCCCAGGCTTTGCCTCGAGCTCCTTCCCAGCTCATCTCACCCAAATAAATCCTGGCTCAGGATCCATTCCCAGAGGGTTAAAGTCCAGGTCCGCAGTTGTATGCTCTGAGAGGGTCCAGGCATCCTGTGGGTGAGAACCTGGATTCCTGCAGGATCTTGTCTCCCTTTCTGCCTCTCAGAGAGGGAGCCAGCTGGTGACACTTTCCCCAGAATATGGGGATAAAGCTGATCTGGGACAAACGGTCCCCTGACTCCCCTCAGGCAGTGGGACATCCCCTCCTCACCATCCTCAGTGGTCACTGATCACCGCTTAGCACCCGCCTTGTTAAGCAGCACAGATGGCAATTAGCTGCATGACAGGAAAATATCCCGGCTCTAATTATCTCAGGATGGGGCCAGGGACCATTAATAAATGATGCGGGAATCTTCCAGAAGCTTCTGGCTGCCTGCACCAGAGTGAGGACGTCTAGGGCACTGGGGATGCAGCTGTGCGGGGTGGGGTCACAGAACACTGCTCCAACCCCAGGGAGGTGCTGTGAATCCCCCTGGGGGATGCTGAGTACTCTCCCAGCCCCACCACACAGCTGCTAGGGCCACTGTCCTCACCGGAGTGAATAACTGACCACAGAACTCGGGCTCCGAATGACTTCCTGAGAGTCCCAGTCATTGCTATCAGTGAGCTCAGCACCTGTGACCTGCTCCCTGTCCAGGTGCAGGTAGTAGACAGCTTTCCTATCTTCCCCAAAGTCTTGCTTACTTGACACCTTCTCCCAGGGGACAGGGGATGAGGTCCATGGGCAGTGGCAGTCGGAGGCCAGGAAGAGGAGGCACTGTGTTCAGATCCAGTTCGGGGTGCTTGCGGTGGTTCTTTGTGGAGCTCCATGTCTTTGTTTATGCCAAAGTCAGAGAGAGAGAGAGAGGTGCTTGGGAATGCAAAGGCACACTCAAACTCACATGCACACACACACGCTCACAGGTACTCTCACCCACTCCTACATACACACTCACATTACATCCTCCAGCAGACAGGCGCTCCTACACTTTCAAAGCCCACATCTGCACAGTAGTATTTATGGAAAGACATGCTTGTTTCACGAAAGGCTCTGTAACAGGGCTCCTCTAAGGTAAGAAACCGAAGTGCATGGAAAATAGAATTCAATTTACAAAAGCGAGATTTCCTATCCCCTCACCCCGAGCACTTGACCTCCTGTGGACGGCCTGAGTTTATGGAGCTAATGAAGACATCTTCAGTGATCTCAACTAATTCCCCTGCTGGACAGAGGAAAATGAATGAGGCAGTGACCTGCCCCAGCTCCGAGCCCACTCAAGTCCATTGACCTGAGCCTTTGGTCCTCAACCACATGCCTAAGCCAGAGCTCACCTCATCTGATTAAGACGGCACCCTTAGAAGCCAAGGCCCACATCAACCACTCAGCTGGGGTCCTCCTAGGCAGCAGAGTAAGGAGCCCCCAAAAAGGCCTGAGTAGCCAGGAACTTGAAGGCAGACCAGGGAGTAAAAATCAGATCTCTGCTGATTTCCAATCCAGATCTTGTCCCAGCAGATGGACACACACCTGTTAAAATTTAAGCTCTTTTCCTATAATGACAGCAAAGCTGATCAAAATCACTGGTACCTATTTTTAAAAAATAGAGCACCTACTGTGTGCCAGGCAGTGTTCTCAGCCTCTGTGTACACTAACTCCTCACTCAATCAGCACCATAACTCTCCAGAGCGGAGCTGCCACTCCCCCTCGGAGGGCCAGTGAGGTTAGACAACTCCTTCAAGGTCACACAGCCAGCAAGTGGCAAAGCAGTAACCTGGGCCAGGCCATCTGACCACAGGGTGCTAGTTTTGACTCCTGACTTTGTGCACCCCTGTTCTCCAGCCTCAGATCCATGCGTCCCTCAAGCCCACCTTGCCCGCTTGCTCCCCAGCTGCTGCACATCAGCCCACCCGTGTGTGGCTTCTGTCCTTGCCCTGCCTTCTAGCTGCAGTCAGGAGGCCCTGCCTGGGACTTCACCTAAGGACACTCCTTCCCTTCACCATGCAGCTGTCTGCCCCATTCCCCCAGCACATCAAAGGACCCCATTTGTAGGTTTACTGGTTCTGTCATTGGTGTGTACGCTCCACACAGCGTGACCCTGCCCTGTCTGTCCCTACCATGCACCTGCCCCTTGACCATCTTGGCTTGGCACATACTGAGCACCTGATAAAGTCTCCATCCACAATGGCTCCATTTGCACACTGATAGACACAGGTAGGCATGCACCACACACTGTGTGTGTGTGTGTGTGTGTGTGTGTGTGTCTGAGCGAACACATTTGCCACCAGCTGCCAAGAAAGCCATGTCTGTGATTCAGAGATCAGTGGCATCATCTGGACAGAAGCAGGGAGGCCAGCTTGACATAAACGGTCTTCCCAGCAGCCATGCTAAGAAACAGAATTCTCTGGGGACAGATCCATAGTTACAGGGCTAGGAGGATGCAGAAGAGAAATTGAACCTCCAGGCTGGGTCAGCATCTCACCACCAGCCCAGGCCTCTGTGCTGTTATCTGAAGAAGCAACGGCTGATTATAAAGTGTGAGAAGTCTGTCCGCCAGGCTCTCAGGAAGGGGAGGGAGTTGGAATGGAAGCAGTCCCCTTCATCTTGCTGTGGTTACTAAGCTGAGCTTGCTAACTGCATTCAGGTCAGAGGAGGGCATGGAGAATAGAGGTCCGAGATCAGCGGGGGGCAGAGGACTTCCTTCACCAGGCTCCCTGGGTCCTCTAAGCCACCCCCAAACCAGGACCAAGGGAGGGGCTGCTGTGTCTGCCCTTGACAGACAGGTAGGGGAAGGGGCAGCAGGGCCTACGTCCCCACACCGGACATTGCATTCTGGGTAGCAGGTGTTTGGGGCACACAGAATCATGCACCATGTGCAGTCTGTGGAGCTCAGAGTCCGGCTGAATCTAGCAGGAGGGGATTCCTGTGTCATCAACAGCTGCTCAAGGCATGTGTGTGAGTGCGTGTGAGTGTGTGTATGGTGATTCACACAGTAGGAGGAGCAGAATCTCTGTCCCCCTGGCACAGTGCACGACCAAGAAGTTAAAGGCAAAGTCCTCACAGGGCATCCGGCACAGCGTGCCCCAGACCTGTCGCTAGAGGCAGGGGCTGGCTTGGTCCTTAGCAGCCTGGTAGAACCCCACAGCCCCTGCTTCTCCGTGTGGGAAGATTCCCAGAATCACACGCAGGATGGGAAGGACTGGGTAAAGCCCTCCATGCCAAGGGCACACAGAGCCCAGGTCACCCAAGACTGCAGCAAGCCAAGAGCACAGAGCTGCAAGCCTCCCTGCTGGAGAGGACCAGGCACCCCACGGGCTATCTCCTGGGTTCCAGCCTCCGAGGGCACAGTGCTGAACCCCTTAGCTACCCCTGGACCCCCAGGCAGCCAGAAGCACCCAGCTGCAAGAACAGCTCTGGAAGAAGCTGAGATTCTCTTAGCAGAACATCAGAAACCATCCTGCCCTGCTGCTCCCTGCCCAGGGACAGTGGCAGTGACATAGGAAGGGCAATGACTGTTCTGAGAGCTGCTGAGGGGGTGAAATGGGACAGGACTCGGTACTGCACAATCGAACAGCCTCGAAGGCATTGGTGAGTTTCCTCTCTCCCTTTCTGACCCTCTTTGGATTCCACAGCCCTCACAGAGGGAGATGAGGATTCAGGTGCTGTGACTGCTTCCCATTGCCCCAGAACCCCAGGGCAGCCGCCCTCTCCACTCCCAGACACCCCCACCACATCCCCAGCCTGTTGCACAGCGAGATTTCCTTCTTCAACTACAACTGTGTCCATTGTGCTGCGTACCCACCCACATCCTCATCCAGTCATGTGTCCAGGAGCATGAAGGGGGCTTCCACATCTTGGGTGTTGTGAACAGCACAGCAATGAACACACGAGTGTAAATACCAACTTGGGATATTGACTTTGATTCTTTCGGATAAATGCCCAAAGGTGGGACTGCTGGATTCCATTTTATCACCTGTCTAAGATGGCAACACCCACAGAGGCAGAGTCCAGTGGCAGCTGGGGAGGGAGATGATGAATTGCTGTTTCCTGGGTGTGAAGTTTCAGTCAGCCAGAGAAACCCGAGGGATCTGCCCCCAGCCCTGCTGCACGCTGGTGTACTGGACAATTACCACCTTGCACACTGCAACATGGTAAAGAGGGTTTTCACCACCATGCACCAAAGCCTCGTTCCATCCTTGTTGCCATGAGAGCAGCTAATCTGTGCCACTGCCTAGGTGGGGACAGGCTGTCCCTGTCACTCCCTGCCTCTGTGAGGCTCTCTCTGCCACTACCTCTCTGCCAAGTGTCTCCTGGTTTCCATCTTTCTTAAGAACTAAAGTCCTCGCTGCTTAGCCATGCAAAAGCCCAGGAAAGAAGATCATTGCAACCTACAAAGAGGTGTGTGAGGAAACCACTGTCCCTCTTGGGGAGCCCCAGGCTGTCTCCTGCCCTGCACCCTGAGCTCAGGTACTACAGGAGGACTTGCACCTTCAGTAAAGGGGAGGAAATGTTAATGAACCCCAGGAGAGCTCAGCTCTTCCAATTTCCTGGGCTAAAGTTCCAGGACTGCTCAAAGGGGAGCAATCCTGACATGAGGAGAGAGATCTTCATCCCTGCTTCTTCCTACCTGATCCTGTTCCATAGCTCACCTGTCACCCTGGGGTGCCCACAGGACCCCTCCTGTGTCAGGACAGACAATCAGGGTTTTCAAATGATGTCATATTCCTTCCTGCCTGAAGATGTGCTTGGAATGAGGATAATAAGATAGGAGATTAAGGGGCTGGGGATTTAGCACAGTGGCATAAGCACCTGCCTTGTAAGCAGGCGGTCGTGAGTTTGATCCCTGGTACTGATAAAAATGAAAAAGACAAAAAAAAAAAAAAAAGATAGGAGATTATTTCACTTCCCAACCCACCCAGGAGGACTGTCTGGAACAGAAGCGAGATGAGAATTAAAGGTGGGCACGTGGTCCGGAGACCACCTGTGGTTCCCTCTTCTTCCTCCAGGGCCAACAGCCTTCTGGGGTCCAGGTGCCCTGAGCAGAGCTGGATGCACTCAAGGTCTGGGGCATCTTCCCAAGAGCAAGTCCGTTTTGTGGAAGGAGTTCTGTGCTTCGGAGAAGCAGCCTCTCTTCCGCTGGCATCCTGGGCAGGGCTGCGTAGGGCAGTGTCCACCGCCTAGTGGTTTCTCTGTGACACCACCTGGAACAGTGAAAAGAGCCTCAGGAATGAGATGGTGGCAGCCACAGTGCCATCTCTGGGTCACTACTCAGACAGCTGGGCCTGATGCTGGGCCAGTAAAGCTCAGTTTCCCTCCGGGGCTAGTGGGGAACAGAGCAGTCACTTCAGCCCCCCGACATATTCCCCTCACATTCAGCTGAGTTTTCTATTCATATGGTGACTGCAGCTGACTTGGGATGCATTCGGGACCCAGGAGTACTAGGTGGATCTGGTCATCCTGTGGCTGCCTGGAAGGGGTGACAGGAGAAGCCCTCTTCTAGCTCCCAATGAATCCTGAAAGTCACCATGCCTTGCATTCCCAGGACACATTCTCCTTGGCACAAGCACAGAACAGCCAGGAGTTCTGATGTCAAGTGAAGATGAGGAGAAGATTCTGGAGCCTCACTTAGCCAGTTCCTTGTCCCCAGTGATATTAATGTGCTGTGATTGAAGACAATTTGCAAAGTAGGAGGAACAGAGTGTGAACTCTGAGCTGAGCTGGAGGATGTGAACACTCAGATTGCTGGGCTGCACCCTAGGTTTCTGGGTCAGGAGGTGTAAGGGATGTGAAAATCTGTTTTACTAGTGAGGACCTAAGGCACACTGTTTCTGGTTTAGGAATCTTAGGGAAGCCTTCATTTTATGGTTATAACTCAATGCGGGCTCATTATTTCTTCTTGAGTTAGTGTTGGTAAATTTAGAGATGGTGTATTTCATCTGTATCTGAAATCTTAATTATTGATTCTGATCTGCTCTACCATATACATTTAATATTATAATTGCTGGTAAATACATGAGTTCAGAAGAAAGGGGAATAAGAATATTTTAAAAGACATAAATGCAAGGGTAGGTACTATAGAAAATGTACACTTGCTACTAGCAAAGGCAGTCTTTCTAAAAGGGCAAAGAAGGCATTTCACATAGAAAAAGAAACACACTGACCATTACACAACACATAGAAGGGTTATGAGACAAATTGACAGAAAGAATTGGTCCCCAGTATACTAGCCCTATCAGCAAATGTGAAAGAGCTTTAGCTGCCTATTAAAAGAAATAGATTTTCAAAATGTCTCATGAAGCAATTGGCCATGGTCTATTTCATTTATAGGAGAAACATTTAAAACTGAATGATCAAAAGGTTTAAGAGAAAAGAGGAAGGGGAAAGTTTTGCCACCTGAATGGGAACAACTCTAAAGCAGGAGTAGCACCTCTGAGATTATATAGCATTAAGACAAATGCATTAAACAAGATAAATAAAAAACATGTTAATGCAACCAGCTATGGTCTGCAACATAAGCATATACAGTGTGATTATCTATGCACCACACTGCACGAAAACCACCTATATATAAAGTAGAAAGTACAGCAGTTGGAAGGAGAAATAGAAAAAAATAACAGAGTGTTTATACACCACTCTCAGGCCTAAACTGAACATGTGAATATAACATAAATATAAAAAAGAGAAGACTTTGTCAGCACCAATGATAAATTACACCTCATAAGTGTGTATCACATGATGTATCTTTTAACAAAGAATATATTTTTTCTCAAGCAGGCATGAAATGGATCATATATTAGATCCACAGAGGATGCAGAAGTGAATTCCTTGGTAGGAATATTATAAACAGAATTCTCTTATCACAGTGGCTTAAAAACATTCTTCTGAAGCATAGTTTAAAAATATTCTTCCAAAGATGTTGCTTCTGTTTCTCCAAACAGCAGAAATACTTGAACAAAATACATAAAATGATGATTTTTAAGATGGTGGACCTCAGAACATAAAGGATGGTTGGTTACCTAGAAGTGCTGGGAAGGAAATTAGCCAAGTTCCATGATTCGGCTGGCTTAGCACCTTGAGAGAATCTCTAGGCTTCAGCGGAGCGAAGAGGAGTCCAGGTCCAGCTCAGTGGACTCCCTGATTTGTGTAACTGAGAATGTGGGGAGCTAAGGGTGGCTGGAAATTATAGCACAGAGTTGCCAGGGAGAAGGGAGCTGCGGATTTTTCTCAAATGTTGGGCAGAAAATGGATCCGTACATACAGATCACACAAAGGACTCCCTAACACCATGTAAATAATCAATCTAGAGGACAGGAGGACACACACTGACAGCTGGGTACTTTGGTAGGACCCAAAATAGTGTCCATCCTAAACAGCTGAACCAGAACATCACATAATTCAGGTAAAGCTGTGTGAGTTTTCAGCGGGATCTTACCTCTGAATGGCCTACACCACATGCTGCCAAGGTTCCATCAAATCTCACAAGCAAGACATAAAAGGATTAACTGTCTCCAAGGAACTTGACTGCATTCCAGAACAAAGCACAAAGAGTATTTATAGGAAATGTATAAATACCCTGCATTCAATAAGTGAAAATTCATAATGTCTGACATCCAATAAAAAATTACCAAGCAAAGAAACAGGAAAATACAGCCCATAATGAGGAGAAAAATCAATCAATTAACACCAACCAGGATAGGACATAAGTGCTAAAATTAGCAGACAAGGACACAGAAACAGTTATAATTATAATCCTTATGCTCGAAAAGTTGGTAGAGACACAGAAAACTGATACAAGATCCAAAATTGAATCCAACGTGAGGTGAAAACAACATTTTACATGAAAATACACTGCACAGGATTAATGACTAGAGGTGAATAAAAAACTTAGTGAATTTAATTTAATTTGGAAAATATAAAGCAATAGAATCAATAACATGGTTTTTAATTTTTTGAGAAGGACTGGTGGTGATGCTTCTTTAAAAGTTTGGGAGAATTCACCAGCAAAACCATCTGGTCCTTTTTTATGTTTTGCAGTTATGATTCAATCTCTATAGTAGTTACAGGTCTGTCCAGATTTTCTGTTTCTTCATGAGTCAGTTGTAGTAAGTTGCATGTTTCTAGGAACGTATCTTTTTCCAGGCTGTCTAATTTCTTGGTGCGTAAGTCCTTGGGGATGACTTTTTATTACTGTGGCATCAGTTATACTGTTGTTCCTTTCATCTGTGAATTTATCTGAGACTTCTATTTTCCTCTTAGGCTAAGGTTTTATCAATTTGTTTGCCTTTCCTCAAAATCGACTCTTTTCTTGATTTTTTTCTATTTTTCCACTTTCATTTTTATTTGTCTCTGCTTTAATCTAAGTTACCCCTTCCTCTTACCAACTTTGGGTTTTGAGGAATAAAGTTTGAGATCTTCTTTAATGTAGACATTTTTGTATGTATTTCCCTCTCAGTGCTGCTTTCTCTACATCCATAAATTTTAGCATGTTCTGTTTTCATTGAAGTATTTTATAATTTCATCTTAAATTTCTTCTTTGACCTAGTAATTGTTTGAGAATGTAGTGTTTAATTCCTACATATCTGCGAATTTTCTGGTTTCACTTCTGCTATTGATTTCTGCTTTCCTTTTGTAAAGTTCCAAAATGATACTTTCTAGGATTTTAGCCTCCTTAAACTTATGAAGACTTGGAGAAAGATGCCTGGGACAAAGATGCATGTGGGCTTGAGGTCATTCATTCTGCTGCTGTTGGATGAATGCTTTGTGTATGTCTGTTTGGCTCCATTGGGCCTACGCTACTATTTAAGTCTCATATTTATCTTCTATCTGAATGTTCTGTCCACAGTTCCAAGTGACGTACTGCTACCTATATTTTTTATTATATTGTAATCTATTTCTTCCTTCACTTCTGTCATGGTTTACTTTATATATTTAGGTGTTTTGATGTTGGATGCAAATATAGCTATAATTGTATCTTTCTGATATCTTGACTCTTTTTATCATTACATATCATGATTTTTTGTATTATAACAGAGTGAAAATACAAGCTAAACTCTCAGAAAAGTTATTCTTAAGAATTATGTATCTAGCCGGGGATTTAGCTCAGTGGTACAAGCACATGCCTGGCAAGTACACAGTCATGAATTCGATTCTCGGCACACACACAAAAGAGACGTATCTTAACAACTTGTATCCAGAATATAGATAGACACTCAAAACTCAATACTAATAAATCATACACATCAATAAGAAAATGAACAACAAAATCTGAGCAAAGGCTTCACCAAAGAAGATATATAGATGATAAAAAGCAAATGAAAGGATACTCAACATCAGTAGTCATTAAAGAAATGCAAATTAAAACCACAATAAGATAATGCTACATACATACTTAAGTAGCTAACATTTAACCAACTACTGTATCAAGTATTTGTGACATTTTTTAGGAAATAAAACTCTCACAAACTAATCTTGATGCAAAATGTACATTCACTTCGGCTAACACTTTGGTAGTTCCTTAAAACTCAACTACATACTCATGTGATGCAATCATTCAAATCCTAGATGTTTATCCAAGAGAATGAAAGCATTGCCTACACAAAGGCACTCCAATAGTCTAGCAGTTTCATTTATATGAGCTAAAATCCAGAAGCAACACAGATTCATCAGGTGAATCCATAAACAGATTGTTGGACATCGATATAATGGAATTCTCTTTGGGATAAAATGAAATGAACACTAAAATATGGATGACTCTCAAAATAGTCATGCTATGCAAGAGAAACTATACAAAAATGTGCATATTCTGTATGATTCTATGTGGATTAAATTCTATGAAATGCAAACTAATCTAACAGTGATGAAACGGGAAGAGCTGCTTGACAAACATGGAGTATGTGGAGAGGGACATGGGGAAGAAAGGGTGACAAGACATTACCAAGTAGGGCACTGCAAAAGCCTATTCCACATGAAAGAATAAATGGGCAAAAGCTGTGGGTATCAACCTGCTAGGAATCCTGAGATCTATTCTAGTGTGGTAAGCGGGGGGAACGTGTCATCAAGGTAAAAGGAAGTCAATCTTTGTAAGGAAGCTTAGTGATTTTGTGACTCACCCTGGCACTATTCCCCTCTCCAACCCGATGGCCACAGCAGTACCTTGTACCCAGCAGTACAGGGGTCAGAGTGGATCTTATTCTCAAATAACTGTGGGTTTATGCTGATCTGCCTGGTGGTCCCTGGAGGGCTCACTCTACCTCACCTAAGCAGAAACCCTCCTGAGACAGAGGCAGCTCCCTTGAATTTGAATTCCTTCTGAATCTGTTGAAAACGTTCCATGGTAGTGCAAGAACTGGTCTTGCCCAAGGAAAGAGATCACAGGTAGGAATCGATGGACTGACTTAAAAACCTGCAGAGAAAGTCTAAGGAATGGGATGCTTTGGAGAACAAACTCTTTGCAAAGTGGCCACAGAGCCTGAGGAATCCAGAAGATCATGCACATAATCAGGAGTGGCGTATGCACAGGAAATACACACAGAAGTCCTAGTCTCTGCCTCTGGACAATTTCAAGTCTCTGTAGAGCAGGAAATGAAGCTAAGGCAAAATTTTAAACTCTCTGGCTGAGTATTGAAGGTGTGTACACACACGTGCATGCACGTACACATACAGACACACACACATACACACAGAATCCACCTGCAAACACTGAGATTTTCTTTTCTTCTGGTTAAAATAATCTCTGTCAATAACTCACTGACCATTATTCTAATGGGACATACATCTAAAGTGACATATGACAAAGGGTACCCACTTTACAAAGCAAGTACAGAAATGTCACAAAGTAACAAATGATGACTGAAGTAACAAAATATTATAAGGTTGAGGGAAAATCTGATTTTCAGAGTTGCCATAGCATAATATGAAAAATATCCAAATTTCAACAAAAAAATCTGAGGTGTGCAAAGAAATTATGGCAAAGAGATTAAAAAAGTAATTAAAAGAAACTATCCTCAAGGAAGTCCAGATAGCCTTTAAATCAACTCTTGAAAGAAAAACCACATGCACTGAACTAAAGGAAACAATGAACACAAAGAAATACAATAAATACTAATTTATAAATAAACATATATATAGTATATATTCAATAAAGAAAACAAAGTATAAAAACTCAAATAGGAATTCTGAATTTGAAAAGTACAGTAACAAAAATGAAACATTCACTACTGGGGTGCCACAGTAGATTTGAGCAAACAGAAAAAGAATTAAACTTAAAGACAGATCAGTGGAAATTATACAGGCTAAGAAGCAGGAAATAAAGAGAAATGAACTGAGCTGAAGAGACCTCACTCTGGGAGGCTAAGGCAGGAAAACCACAAGTCTGAGCCTCTCCTGGGCAACTGAGTGACTTAGCAAGAACTCAAAATCAAAAATGAAAATTTTAAAAGGGTCCAGGATACTGCAAAGGCCATGGCTCCAATCACTACTGCTGCTCCTGCTGCTGCTCCTACTAATACCAGTACTACTCACACACACAGAAGAGGCAGAGAGACAGAGACAGAGAGGCTGAGATTTGTGGGATATCACCAAACATATCCATATGCAGATGAGGAAAATCTGAGAAGAAGAGAGAAAGGGATTTTTAAAAAAGATACTTAAATAGACAAAAATTCCCAATGTAATGAAAGATATGGATCTACATATTCAAAAAGCTCAATGAACAATAATTACAAATCCATGTTAATGGGTACACAATGTAGCAAGCAATGCATTTCGTGACAATAACACGGGGAATGTGGTTATATGGGATCACAGTTTTTGTACACTCTAAACTTAGGGTGGCACTAACACTAAATAAACTATTACAAATTGAGATGTTCATTGGAGTCCCCTGGACAACCTAACTTCAGAGAAGTCAGTCGAAGAAACATGACTGAAGAAAAGGCCAGGTGATGGTTAAAAGAAAGTCACAAAACCACCCATTCTGGGTTCAGCTGACAATGTATAATAGTTTACTGCTGTTATCGTCCAAAACCTACAAATAATTTATTTTTAATCTGAATACAAAACAGTTGCACATTCCTGATTACCAGTGCAAGGATTGTACTGCTTTCTACCAAATGCACTGAGGCATTTCAATTGCTATTCTGTTAAATTTGGGATTTTATTATTTGTCATCATCAAGTGAAAAGCTCAGAAATAGCTTCTTGAGAAAGCACAAATTGTGGACAAAGTATAGAAATAGCCAATTATCTGATGACCGTGTATACTAACAATTTCCTTACAGTTAAAAAAAAAGTGGTGGCTAAACAGTGTTTTCAATAAATGGTGCAGGGAAAATTAAAATTGTCCATAGGCATGCAAAAAAAATCAACTTGGACCACTGTTCATCATACAATAAATTAATTTTAAATGAAAGAAGACCAAAAGTAAGCACTAAACTCAAAACTCTTATTTTTTTAAGTGTAAAATTTCATGACCTTGGATTTGACAATGTTTTCTTAGATAAGACACCAAAAATGTAAATAGCAAAAGGAAATAAAGATAAATTAGACTTCAGCGAGATTCACAATATTACACATCAAAATACTACACAGTCAAGACAATGGAAAACAATGAACAGACTGGGCTAAAATGCCTGCAAATCATATAGTATGTAAGGAACTTACTCGGGACTGGTTATTTGTGTTCCTGCAAAATTCTTATCTTGAAATCCTACCTGCAAGTTGACAGTATTAGTGATGAGTCCTTTGGGAGGTGACTAGCTCCGTTATACAAACAAGCCAAAGAGCATGCCCCTGCTGCTGTCCTCCATGTAAGAACAGACATGAAAAGACAGCCACCTCTGGACCAGAAAGCAAGCCAGCAGCGGACACCAAATGCACCAGCACCTTGATTTTCAATTCTCCGGTCCATAGAACAGTGAAATGTATATTTCTATTATTTATAAAGCACCCACACCACGGTATTTTGTGAGAGCACTTTGAATAGATTAACTAGTTCTATATCTGAATGGAATAAAGAATGATTAAAATCTCATTACAGGAAGACAAACAATCTAATTTTTTGGGTGGAGAAAGGGATGAAATAGACACTTTTCCAAAGAAGATATAACAAGAAGCCGGGACCATACACACACACAAAAATGCTCAAAATCTGAAGGCACTAAATAGGTAGGAACCTCAACCGTAACAAGCAAGCCCTTCACAATACGATAGCTATAATTAAAAAGAAGGGGGAAAGTGCTGACAAACAGACAGATACACTGGAACTCTTATACCTGAGTGGTAGGAACATAAACACCATAGCCACTATGGAAAGCATGTCTGCTTCTCCTCAAAAAGTAAAACACAGGATTGTCACATGACGCAAAAGACATCCAAACAGAAACACCTGCCCACAAACCCAAAGCAAAATTATTCCTAATAGTGCAAGAGTGGCGGAAAAATCCATCAAGTGATAAATGGATGGACAGTATTAAGTTCATGCATGCAATAGAGTCTTAAGTCTTAAAAAGAATGAATCCTGATGCACACTACAAGGACCAATTTTGCAGACATCCTACATGAAAAGATCCAGCCACAATGGTTATCTGTTGAGTGATTCCATTCATAAGCGTTCAGAAGAAATAAATCCACTCCAATGGAAAGCCTATGAGAGACTATTGGAGGCTGAAGGGAGAAATGGGAGAGATTATGGTGTATAAGGCCTTGTTTGGGGGAAATAAAAATGTCCTTGCATCAGTAGTAATGGTTGCATAATTCATGACTGTAAGAAAACTTCAAATAGTGAACTTTATCTTATGTGAATTTTATGCCGGTTTTTAAGAGAAACAAGGCTCAAATTCGCTGGTGCAGCTGAGCACTTGAGAGAGGATTGCACAAAGCTCCGCCCAAGAAACATTTCCACTGCACAGGCCGCACTGGCCCTCAAGATGGCTCCTCTCCTCCTGGTCAGGGCGGGCTCCTCTGCTCAGCAACCTTCTCCCAGTGGCTGTACCTCTTCCACTCCGAGGACACGGTCTCCCAGGCACTGCAGCAAGGGCAGGCGGGGACAAGCTTTTTTTGTTTGTTTGTTTCCGTTTTTGTTTTTGTTTTTGCAACGCTCCAGTTAGGGGTGCAGCCCCACAAGCCTGCCTCTCACATTTCTGCCTGTGGTTGTGGGAGAGAAGGGACAGCGGCCGACACTGGGGCATCTGGCTTGCAGCCCGCCCTCAACGCTTGTCCCCTCCATGTAACCCTGGGTCACAGGTGTCCATGGTCTCCCAACCCAGTGGCGTGGCCTGCCCTACAGTCCTCGGTCCCCCTGCACAGGCTCCGGGATCATATCATGGGACACCCTGCCTCACGTCCCTACCACCACGGTCACTGCTCTCCCCTCTAGCAGCCCCTATGGCAGTTGGCCTCTGCAAAGGTGGAAAGTTCTGGAAGCATCTGGAAGGTGCGTGGGGAGGAAGCATGGTTTCTGATTGGCTGCAGGGGTGGGCGTGGCAGGCAGGAGCAGGGCCTCTGATTGGCGATCGGTGGATGTGTCGATATGGGCGTGGCTAACGTCCAAGGTGCCCTGGGCGGTTGGTTATTCTCCCGTCTTTCTCACCTCGATGCCCCGACAACCTGATATGTCTGCTCCCTGGGCGCCAGGAGATGGGGCGACCTAGAAAGCATGGCCACCACCCGCATCGCTCCTGGGACATCTGTGGAGCAGCGCGGTGCCCTCGGAGGCCAGGGCCTGCTGTCACAGCATCTTAATCTGTGTTCCCCAGAGGCTCATGAGACAAGGTGGGGCAGGTCACGGGCCCTCCTCGCGGGCAGCGCGGGGCCGAGGGCTGCGCCTCACGCCTGTCGTTTCTGCCCCGCAGCTGCTGCCCGCCCGTAGCTCGCCGTCGCACTGCGTGGAGGCCCGGAAGCTGCCGTCTGCGGAGGCTCCGTGCGGCGCCTCCACGGTCCCCCCAGCCCCCGCTCCTCTCCACGCTGAGGCCTCGCCATTTACCATCAGCTTGGAAACCGGGCCCTTCGTGAGGCGCTTGCTGCCTTTCCTGTTCCTTCGGGCTCCGCGCGGCCTTCATCAAGGAGGTCAGCGGGTGGGAGCCCGGCCGGCCACCCGGCTCCCCCGCGTGGCGCCCCTCCCCAGCGCTGCTGCAGCCGGGCTGAATAAAGGCTGCTCCGCGACCCGCGCCGTGAGGCCGTGCTGATTCCGCCGGTGCGGGGCGCCGAGGGTGGTGGACACTGGGGGGGGGGGGGGGCCGAGGGCGTCACCCGCCAAATGCGAGGTCCTCCAGACCCTGGTGCTGGGGAAATGGTGGTGCACAGGGAGGCCCTGGAACCTGCAGTTTGTATGTTTATAACTTTGTTCTTCTGCCTTTGAGGAGAAAGGGAGACCGAGAAACCGACTGCCAGCGGGAGGCGTGGTGCCCAGCTGCAGGCCTGCAGGGGTGCGACTCACTCGCACGTCACGGTGGGGGCGGGGGCGGAAGTCGGAGCGGAGCACTCCCCGGCCACAGAGTGGCCCCGTGGCCCCTTCCCCCTCTCCTCCTCCGGCTTTTCCCTGTGTCAGGACACCAGAGCTGAGGGAGACAGCAAGGACACCCCAGCCCCCTAGGCTGGGTCTCTGCTGTGCTTTCTGCCCCAGTGATGGGCACGGAGGAGCTGAGAGGTGTCTTGGAGGGCGCCGGGGTGGAGCAGGTGTGAGGAGCCATGCAGACCCAGAGCCCACCTCTACTAGCTCTGAGCTCCTGGGAGCCCTGGCTTGAATCCCCTCTGTTCCCTCCCAGAAGGAAAAGCAAGAAGCCGTCTGTAATTAGAAGACAGCCACTGGGCTGGGGTGCTGAGGACCAGAGGAGGGCTTATTTGGAGACTTGTGATCTTTTGCAGCTCTGAGAGATTGGGCCTAATAGACACGTAATGATCAGCAGTGCCGGGAAACTGATAACAGTGTTATCATTGATCCCTTACATTAATTATGAGCTGGTGGCTTCTGGAATCCTGCAGCTTGTGTGGCTCTGTGTTGCCCAATCATTTACAACGCAATAATTCTTGAGAGACACAGACACCAGAGTCCTTTTGCATTTACAGATTCTGTAACCAGGAAAAGGACTCCACTCTCTTGCATGAGAGCCCTTGTCCTGGCTGGGGAGGGGACCTCCTCTCTGTGCAGCTGTCCTGCCTCAGGGTCATCTTACCTCTGCCCTCCCTTCAGCCTCCACCCTTCAGAAACATGTGGCTTGGGAATTAGTTGGTACTCAGATTGGCAGGACAGATCTTTGGGAGCTAAAGTGCAGCCTTGCACTTCTGTCTTTAGGAGACACTGGGCCAGCAAAGAGAGGACCCTAACAATTCGCTCAATACGTTCTTCCCATGGTGCTTTTCATGTTAGGCTCATTCTCAAGTGGCATGATACCTTCCAGAAAATACACTGAAATCCGCATGTCCCTTAGGTAACTCAGGAGCAGCTCCAGTTATTGACCACCCTGCCCTCCCCCTAACCAGCCATGTGACCTGCAGCAGTGTCTCAGTCTTCTGGGCTGTGAAAGGAATGATGGGAAAATCCCTGTGTCGCAGGGATGGGTAAGGTCTACTAGGAAGAATGCATGGGAGGAATACGAGATGTGGCCACGATGCTTAGTGACACGAGTTCTCTCTTCCCTGTTAGGACAAAAAGGCAAAGTGCACTGAGTCCTGTGCCCCTGATTCCCCTGCCAGGCTGGCTGAGGCCAATCTGGAGCCCCTGACATTTTCTGCAAATCCCTGCCATCTTGTGTACAGCCTTCCTCCTCCCAGGAGCTTGACTGCTAAGACAAGTCTCCAGCCATCCCTCACATACCTGGGAGAAACAAATGGGTTGCACAAATGAGGCTGCTGCCTTAGGGCTCCCATGTTCATGGAGAAATAGTCCTTCTTCCCTGGCCTGCACACACAGATGGAGGCACAGCCCAGTTTCCAGAGCCCCTCCCGCAGTAGGTGGTAGAGATGGGTAGGAAATCTTTGCTGCCTCCTGCAGGAGGTGCCAGAGCTTCAAGGCAGACAGGACTAAGACCCAGTCCTGGGTGTGACTGAGATGTTGTGGTGGACCCAACTTGGCTGCTGGCTTCACTACCTAGAGGCTTCACTACCACAAGGACAGTCGAGGTGGAGCTCACCTTTCAAACCTGTCCCCTTCCTCTCCTCTAGACCTGGATGGTAGAGGACCAGGCTCTTGGACAGGGCTTCACCTTGTTTTCTGCCCTGCGGCAGCAGCCAGCTGTGGCCGGGTCTCCAGTTCTGGGGCCAGAAGACTTAAGCCTGAGACTTAAGTCTGCCTCAGGAAAACGGGAAAAATAATAACTTGGATCATCAGTTTGGGAAACCTGTAAAGTGGAGAAAGCAGAACACGCATAGCACAGTTTTAGGCAGCAAATGTGAAAGGACTTTTCCCAAGCTGTGTCCACTCTGTGTGTGATGTCACGCATCCCTGAGTGTCAATGTGCCGGGTTCTGTCTCTTCCCTAGGCCTCTGCAGATGAGACTAGAGGTGGGCAGTGAGGAAGCCCAGCTGGCCCGCCCTGAGGTCAGCACTTGCTGCTGAGCCCACTCAGCTTTGATTTGGGATGGAAAGCAAACTGGAGCCCTGCTCGTTTTTGCCTTGTGCTAGACGCTGACCCCCTTTTTTCCCTAGACTGGGGGAGGAAGGAAGACCTTAAGGTGCCAGAGAAAGATGCCAGCCAAATCCAGCCTCTGCATCCCTGCTGGTTGAAGCTGGAGGAACCGAATGGTTTCTGTGATTTCTCAGAAGGTGGGATCTCCCCAGAACCTCAAAAATGTGGAAGAATTGGGCCCCCCATCTCCTCCCAGAGGTATCAAAGTTAGGCAGAGTGGGTGGCCCTGGGCTGCATCATAATCCCATGAGCTTCTGGGGAGGGCTCCCCTGCTCATCATGTGCGGGACCCCAGCCCACAGTCACCCTATGGGCAGAGCCAGGCTCTTCCTGGTTGATCTGGCCAGCAGGTAGAAAAGGCTGCTACCCTAAAGGAAGGAAGAAAACCAGGGGAGGGTGTGGTGGCAATGACTGTGCCACTCCAGAGCCTAGGTGGTGAAATTTTAGTTGTTAGTGCTCATCCTGACACAGGTTTAGGGGGATCATGGATTGGAAAATCATCAAGGGCCAGAATTACTGTCCTTACCCAGCAGTGAGGCCTAGAATTTTCCAGGTACTTCTAGCTGCTACTGGGATTGTGACTGTGGACCATGAAGGTGTATGGAGCTGTGGAGGTCACTGTGTCCCTCCTCCTTCCTCGCCTCAGGGGCATGGAGACCAGCTCTGGTTTAGTGAGGGACCGACAACCCCCTGAGGTTTGCCTAGCTGGGATCTGGGCTTCGTATCTACTTTCTGACATCTTCAGACCATGGAAATCTTGGGACTTTAGGAGTTGCTGTCTGTCTGGGCTTTAGATTTCCCACATTGGAGACATAACCATCAGGCCTTGGTCTGCCTGGTCACAGAGGACACCCCTCCCCTGCACCCACCTTGGATGGATGCTGAAATTCATCATGCATGATTTTCTTGTAATAATATTAATTAGAGTTTTCATGGCTATTGAACAGGGAGGGGATTCCAATACCTATTGAGGGCACTGGAGTGGATGACTTCTGATAGCTTTTACCATCCCTGAGAGTCTAGGATTCTGACATACCTAATATTGTCATTAACATGTTATAATTTATAATTACGTTTTCAATGCTGTGTGTCATTAATAAGAATGGCTGTCATCACTCTGCCTTTCTCATTTGCTGTGTGAGCTGTGTAACTCCATGGTACACTGCAGGTGAACTGGCTGAAGTCAACATGCACCACTGACATTGTCCTGGAAAGGAAACTGAGGCAGGCAACAGGCTCCTAGCTTTTCTGCCCCACTGCATAGGCCCTCTCCACAGGAACCACTGCCCCTGCCTTGAGTGGCCTAGGACCCCACAGTTCCCTGAAGCCACCCTCCTCGCTGTCTTGTTCTCCCCATGTACCTCTCAGAGCATCCTAGGACATCACTAATCAGCCCTTGTTTGTCCAGCTGCAAGCTTTCAGTTCTTTCTGGTACCTGGTAGGACCCAGAGCCACCTACTCCCCCATGCCAGCTCCAAATTCCTCCCTACCAGATGTGTCAAGATTTTAGAAGTTAAAATCTAGAGATTTCTTCTAGCCCAAGATGCCCACCTTGGGCTATGTAGCTCTGGCCGGGCCATTTGTCCATCTCTTCTTGAACAGCACTTTTCCTAGGGCTGCAACTTGTCCTGAAATGAATGAAAACAACTCACCTTTGTGTAAGCAAAGATTTAGACTGTGGTGGCAGTGCACAAGCCCTCAGAGGCTCGCACTGCTGCATTGACTTTCACCCAGAGTCAGAGTGTGGGTGCTGGCATCCAGGGGTCCACAGAGCACACATACCTTCCTCCTCATTTCTCCTGCTGGGCTCAGTCTGCTGAGAGCCAGGGCTCACAGGCTGAGGTTCAGGCCTTGGATGGGAACCCTCACAGTTCTGCAGCCCTGACCTACAGCTCTGTAGGCAGTTTCAAGGCCCGGCTCTAGCAGTCCCAAGCTGGCCGGTGCCACCCTGGCCATGTCCAACCCTTCTCTGCATGTAGGCCTCTCTGCTGTTTCAATCACAGGTTGGGATAATCTGTAGAAAGCTTCTAGAAAATACATGGCACATAGGAAACTCAATAGCTGTCAGCTATGATGAGCAATTTAATTTTGTGGTTCAATATCAATTGAAAATGTCAACTTTATGTCCAGCTGATGAAGGTGCAGGGAATTCCCACAATTAGTGTAGGTAGGTAAGCCAACCAGGCTGTCTTTGATGGACAGGCAGACTTACGTCAAGAATCAGGAGTGGGTGGGGAAGGCCTGACAGAGGACCCAGGAGGGAAGGAGCCGGAGGGAACTAAGGGCAGCAACTGAGAAGTCAAATCCCTTCCTCTTGGCTGGGCCTTCTCAGATGGTGAGCAAGATACTTGCTGAGTACCAGGACGTGGATTCCAGGACAGTAGGGACACGTGAGATGCTGTGGTTTTGCTGCCTGAGAACAGTACCAGGTCAGCTAAAAGAGGTAGCCATGGTTTAAGGATGTAGTCTGGGGATTCAAGGCAGAGAGAGCTTGCAGCATTGCTGCTGGGTGTGCAGGGAACCCCAGTGAATGTGTGTTAGAGGAGGTACAGATACGGATGGGTGGGTGACCATCAACTCACCAGATGGACAGGCTGATATGGGCCCAGGGCCCTGGGAGGTTGGCCAGAGGGCTGTCTGGCTGTAGATCAGATGGGATTGGGAATCTGGATGGGCTTGGGGATCAGTGAACTTCCAGCCCCACCCCGTGATCAGTAGGGTAGGAGAATCCAATGGCAGGATCCATTGACATCTCAGAAAGGACGGGATCACACCTCCCCTTCCCTGCCCCTGCCTCAGACTCATGTTGGCGAGAGAGGTGGGGGAGCACCCTGGCTCTGTCCCCAGCAGCACCAAGTAGCCAGTAAGATAGGCCAGGAGCGAGGAAAAAGCCTGTGACCTGGACTTGCCTCCCCGGAGTTGAGAAGAAAGATGCCAGTGGTCATTCAAACTGCAGACGGGGCCACTGCTGTCAGAATATCCTAAATGGCTGTGATGGGGGCCGCAGGATGGTGTTAGATGTTTGGAAAGTGTGTCAGTTTCCTCCTCTAGAAACTGCAGGGAGGGAACCCACAGGCCTGTCATAAGTACTGCCTGGCTGGGACATGGAGACCTTAATTATAAGATGATGGAAGATGAGAAACTACAATCTTTGGTTTAAAGGCTGAAAGCACAAATCGATATTTTCAAACTGCAAAGGGGGCAAGGTTCCTTTTGCATGGGTGGAGAGTGGCTTGGATGGACCAGGTTCTGCTGCACACAGGTAGAAACCGCCGGTCTCTAGCTGTGAAAAGCTGTCCCATCACAACAAGCTTTCCTCCTGCCAGCCACAACACTTAGAGGGGCAGCATGGGAATCTAGGTAAGATTTCAAAGCTGCATGCCCAGGTTTTGGCTGTTTTTGGTTTTTTTTTTTGTTTTGTTTTTTGTTTTTTTGTCTTTTTTTTTTTTTCGTTTTTATCAGTACCAGGGATCGAACTCACGACTGCCTGCTTGCAAGGCAGGTGCTTATGCCGCTGAGCTAAATCCCCAGCCCCGATTAAATGACGCTTTCTAGCAGTGGTTTGCAGGCATCCTAGTGACCTCAAGGCCACTGGAAGCCCTGCCCTGCTGCATCCGCCTGGAGACCTTCCTTGCTGCCACGTGGAGATGAGAAGACCAGGAGCAGCCACGCTGCTCTGAAGGGAAATCAGTGCCACAGTCCAGCCCTTCCATTTCCACGGTAGGGACCCCGGTGCCGCACCCTTCTGCTTACCTGGCTGAAAATGCCACCCACTGAAACCACAGAAGGATCACCAGGCTCTCTTGGAATTTCAGCATTGTTATATTAGAGAAATGAAAAACATTTTGGGGTAGCGGGAACCTGAGGCCGGGTCATTATCTAGAGCCAGGGCAGGACCGGCACTGTCTCAGTCATCTCTGTCTCCTCTGCCACAGGTGAGGAGCCAGGTGTCCAGTGAGCCTGACTGGGACAGGGCTTTGGAGCCCAAAGTGGAGAGGAGATGAGTTTGGTCCTAGACAAATTGGTGTGGGTGTCTTAGTTCTGGGGGAAGAAGTCACAGGCTCTCAGGGCAGAGGGGACCCAGTGAGACTGGATAGGGAAGCTCCTTAGCCAAGGGACCCCTGGAGGTCACCAAGAGGGGAAGGAGTGAAACTAAGGCTTTGCAACCAGGCTGCTGTGTAATACTGGGCCAGTGACTTAACCCTGCTGAGGCTCAGGGGCTTCATCTGTAAAATGGGTGTGAAATCTCCCTGGAAAGGACATAGGAAGGAGCAGCGAGGAGCATGTGAAGCCCCAGCGCAGTAACGGAGCTGTAGGGACTCAGCTGAGGTGGTTTCTGTTACTTCTTGAAAGCTGCCCCTCCAAGCCAGCTGAGTGTCCAGAGCCGCCCCATCCAATACGGCAGCCCGTGCCGGCCCCCGGTGGTGCTCAGGTGCTTTAAAAGCCAGTGGTCTGACCTGCACTGGGCCACAAGGTGAAATACACACCTAACCTCCAAAACTTGCTACAAAACGACTGTGAGCTACCTTTTTACAAACTTAAGTGACTGCATGTTACAATAATGCTTTCACTATATTGGGTAAAATAAAATATATTACTATTAATTCCACCCATTGGTGTGTATTACAATGCAGCTATAAGACAATATAAAGCCTGATGTGGTTGCTCATGCTTCTAATTCTAACAGTCTGGGAGGCTGAGGTAGGAAGATGGCAGGTTCCAGTCCTGTCTGGACAACATAATGCCTTGTTGACACTCAGACATATTTTAAAGGACTGAGGCTGTAGCTCATGGCTGTGTTCAATCCTCAGTACTGCAAAAAATAAATATATATGTGAGACATTTATAAATTATAATATGAATAAAATAAATGAATAGAATGTATATTTATAAACAATAGTATACACATTGTAAAATCTATAAATATGTATTAATAAATTATAAAATAAGTAAAATGTGTAAATATACTACGTGCTTATAAATGTATATAAATTTTTAATGTGTATAAATTTTAATGTAGCCCATATTTTATTCTCTTGGGCAGCATCTGCACAGAGTTGGGACACTGTGTTCCACAAGCTCTTTTGTTTCTACACCTTGGGTTTGGGTGTTCGGTTGGTTCTTTCCTAGCTGCCAAGAAAAAGACTTTTTTGGGGGAAAAAAAAACCCAACATGCCCCACCCCCAGTGGGGCAGCTACCGTGCACCCCTAGTGGCCAAGCGTGGTAGTGACCACAGTTGGGAAAAGAAGGGCTGGTGGCCAGGGAGCCTGTTAGGGTCCAGGGGAGGGGCTCCTCCCTCCTCAGCCTTGCGGGGTCGCGTCAGAGTCTCCTGCCTTTGTTCCAGAAAGACACCCCAGCCTCCATTTGCACACCCCCTTACCTCACCGTCACACTTGGCAGCTAGCGAGCTCAGCCACCAGGCAGTCGCAAACACAGGTGCGAGGGAAAATGCCACTTCGAAGTCATCTTTAGAAAACCCAGAGTTTCCAGAGAAATGAACAGCAGACATTCATAGACAGGAGAATGTTCTTTTTCTTCCCCCTCCCTCCCAGGAAATGTTAGCGGTTGTTTGGAAACTGTCTATGTTGCGGTATGTTCTTTTGAGAGAAGATGGGCCTTTATATTCTGACCCCAAGGATGCTGCTGCCCCGAACCCCAGTCAGAACATGACAAACACAAGAGCAGGTGCAGATGGTGCCAGGACACAGCCGGGAGCCAAGGACAAGGACCACCGGAGGGTTGGCACTCCCCTTCTGCCGGTCTCCACGTCCCCTCTGTGTGTCTGACCCCAAGACAAACAAAACATGGTGTTAGAGACCATTAGAGACCCAGGATGGCTGCACTGTGACAGGGGCATGGGAAGGAGCCAGGCGAAGAGCGAGGGCGGGGACGGGAAGGCAGGGCAGGGGAGGCTCCCTTTCCAGTCCTCTGGTCCTGTGGGTGTCTGCCATGACCAGGAAGGGACAGCCGCCATCGTGCTGGGACAGGCTGTGGCCTTGACCTGAGAGACTGACCTGGCCCGTTCTTGACCTTGTCGGGACCAGCAGAGAACGGGAGAAAGCAGAGGGCAGCAGGAAGAAAGATGAGAGGGTGGAGGGAAAAGGAGAGAGGGAAGAGTGAATCCGGAGATGAGGGAGAGGCAGTGCGTTGGCCAGAGCAGAGCCCGAAGGAGGCAGGGCCGAGGAGCGACATGGACGCAGCCAAGGGTGTCCACAGCACTTCTCCGAGGGCAGGGCGGGAATGTGGGGGAGGGGCCAGAGAGCGGGGCTCGCAGAGGTCGGACACACTGTGGACACGGTGCTGCCCCAGCTGGACAAAGGAGACAGGGTCACGGGTCCCCAGCCCCTCCCCAACGAGGTAGGCGGCTTGGCCCTGCCCTGCTGGTCGCTAATGCACTTGGGCCTGGGGCGAGGTTCTGATGCTACGGGGGAGAGGGAGGAAGACACAGGGAGAGGGAGGCCCACAGACACCTCAGCTGTGGTTCTGGAAGGGTTGGCTCCCCCAAACCTTACAATGCACCCTCTGCCACGGCACGGTGCTCCCGGGGCCACCGGGCTGACCCCACACCTTGGAGTTGGGAAAAGCAAAGGCATCTTTCACTGGAAGGGCGTCTGAAGGCTTTCAATACTATTTGGTGAGTTAGGAAACTGAGGCCCAAAGAGAAAAGGGCTCACACACATTATTCTTGTGGCTCTGGGTCTCAAGCTTGGAGCTTTGGGCTCCAAGGCCACTGCCTGCCCTCCCCATCCCACGCTACTTTCCAGAAGTGAGATCTTCTTGGTCATCACAAGCCCACAGGGACTTTCCTCCCGTCTCCCTAGCAAGAAAAGCAAATTGCCACAGCGGCCCCAGAGTCACTTCCCTTGGGCCTGCAGCAGGGACCCCTCCTCTCCTTCCAGTGGGAAGCCCCGGAGGAAGTGCTTAGGTCTGGCCTGAGCTCTGGGTAAGGGTGTCAGCCTCAGAGCAGGTCACTCATGCCTCCCAAAGTGGGGTGGGGTGGCCCTGGGCAGGGCACTCAGCAGCCCTCCCCAGATAAGACTAGAACCAGTTGGCCTTTGGCAATGATCGCCCCCTACTGGGGCTGCTGGGCACATCCGATTCCCCTTACCCGTGTGAAAGACGAAGAGGAGTCTGGGAAATGGAAAAAAAAATAAATTCAGAAATAAAAGCAACACTGGACCCATAAGCCATCCAAAGCCACTTGCGTGTCGCTACATTTGTGATCGGAAAGGCGAACTCTTGCCTCTCCAAACACTCGGGGCTCAGTCCGATCGTTGAGGGAGTCCGAATTCCCTGAGCACACCCCGCTGGGTGGTGGGGACAGGCCTGGGAAGGTGACATGGACGGAGGAGGGGCGGTGGCCGGGCAGGGAGGACAAGAGGCTGTGGACAGGGAGACGAAACTGTCCCTGGATGTAAACATCACCATGGAAACGCCACGAGACTGGCCAGTAAAGATCCTTCCCCTTCCCCTCCCCCTCCGCCAGGATGGGAGGGGTGGCCCTGGCTACACGGTGCTCTCCATCACCCACTCAGAGCTGCCGAAGGTCCCCCGGGCTCCCACCAGGTCACTCTCCTCAAAGGGCAGGAGCATGCCATTGACGGAGAGGCTGCGCTTCGTCCAGATGTGTGAGACCCGCCGAGGGGGGCTGTAGCCGCCGGGGACCACCCCTCCTGTGGCAGCCGCAGCAGCTGCAAAGTCCCCCATGTCGAAGGAGTGGCTGCGCTTGGTCTTTCCCTCCAGGGGCAAGGGGAGCAGGCTCCTGGCACGGGCGGCTGGGGGCCCCAGCAGTGGCTCCCGGTCTGAGTGGCGGCCTCTGGCCGGTGTCCCACCCCCTTTCCCCGTTGGAGTCCTGGAGTCCAGCAGCTCCTCCCTTCTCTGACTTTTGAGGTCCAGGGAGGCAAAGGCCCCCATCAGGCGATCAAGGTTGGGCTTGGGGCGGGTGGCAGGGGGTGGGAGCCTCCAGGGGCCCGGTGCCAGCCCCGCTGCCTCCCCGATGCCCAGGGAGCTGGAGGAGGAAGAGTCGCTGGCTCGGGCCAGGCTGGCACTGAAGTCCAGGAGCTCATTCCGCACCATGAACTTGGGTGGAGCCTGCGGGGGCTGCCCTGCAGGCACACTTCCTAGGGGCGGCGGCTGGGCCCCGTTAGTTTGTGAGTACACGTTGCTGACAGCCGCTGCCATCTTCCCGGGGACCTCATGGTTGCAGACCTTGTAGCGCACCATGAGGATGACGATAAAGACCAGCAGAGTGGCCACGATGATGCCCCCGATGACCAGGATCATGGTACCTCCCAGGATCTGGCTGTGCATGGACTGACACTGCGGGTAGTCAGCCTTGGTGAAGAACTGGGCGCAGCCCACGATGTTGGTGGCCGTGAGTGTTGTGGCCGTGTCGTCCCACATGGCCAGCACGCACAGGTCATAGCCTGTCCCCGATACCAGGTTGTTGACTACGAAGGCCTTGTTGGAGGCTGGGATCATCCTGGGAAGGAAGGAGACACAGAGGGTCAGTGAAGGGACATGGAGACAGGGAGGGGACAGAGGTAAAAATAGAGAGGCAGTGACAGAGACAGATGCAGGATGGATAGTGTAAAGGGTGAAGAAACAGGACTCGGGCTGAGGGGTACCCACCGCTCATCTGTTGCTGGAACCCCTCCATCTCTGGAGTTAGGGCCTAGAGTCACGCCAACCCCCACCTCACTCTAGCCTGGCCCCTTGTCCTGTCCTCTGAGGTGGGATGGGACTGAACCTCTTTGGGTTGGACATTCGAGTTGGACCCTAGTGCCACCGTGGGCAACTGGGCCACCTTCCTCTCACCTGCAAGGCTTCCTGCTGGTTCAGGCTGGCACTCTGCTGCTTCGGGGCAGCACTGCGGACCAGAGAGTGTCCTGCATTCCCAGAGAACCCTCCTCACAGTCCCAACAGGGGGCGCCCTCCTGGCTCTCTTCCTGTAGGTGAGTCTGATGTCCTGTTATTCCCCGGCCTGTCCACTGCAGCCACAGCCCCTCCTCCTTGGACCTTCCATGACCCTGGACCAAACTCTGATCTTCAAGACCTTAGTGTCAGACTTCTGCGGTCTGGACCTGAGGGTGTCTGCTCCTCTGGGGCTCTCCCCTCCTATTTCTACTTGTGAAGGAGAAATAGCTCCACAGGCTCCCATCAGCCCCTCAAACTGGAGCCAGGTGACTTAATTGAGATCTCAAATATGAAATCCCTCAGGCCAAGTGCCTCAGCTCTGGCAAGCGATACTGGCATCCCATCTGTGCAGCTCGAAGGCTGCTGTCAGTGCTGGCTGCTGGGGAGGAGTCTCGGGCCCACCTGGATCCCACAGCACTGGACAGAAGAGGACAGAGGGGAAGGGAGACTGACTCAGCAAGGACTCTGCAGGTCAGACTTCACTGCCTCAGCTCACCTGGGGATCTAGCCATCTCGGGAGGCCGTGATCGGTACTGTCCTTGCATGGAGGATGGACAGCTGAGACTCAGAGAGGCTAAGTGTTGTCTGAGGTCACACAGCTGGGGCCACTGGATGGCAGCAGTGCAGACTTGAACACTAGGTCCTGGGTCCAAAGTCTGAGCTTGTCCCTCACTGTATGATGGACACAGGGTGCATTTCTACATTGGAGTAGAATGTCCCTGGCGGCTTGTGGCAGCCACCTTCTCCCCTGGAGCAGCACTAGAGCTTGTCATAGCTCTCATGCTACAGTGGGATCCCTGGTCAGCTAGGCTACCTTGGAGCAGGGCCAACGAACCCCGCGGGGGCCATGCTTCAGGGGTCCCCAGAATTCTCAGAGGTCGTGTTCCTTCCCTAGGGCTGATAACATAAGCTGGAGAGGCAGGAGCCACACACGCCCAGAGTCGAGAGACCAGCACCAACTAGAAAGAGTGTGCTGGGCTCGCATCCATCAGTCACTTCAGTTCTCAGTCACTGTCACCATCCTCATATGCAGATGGGGAGCCAGCAGCCCAGCCCCCGTCTGTTGGCGGTCACCACACTCCACCGCCTTGCCGATCCACATGCGATGTGACTGACTGTGCCGCCATCAGAAGACCCGGCTTCCATGTGAGCGACCCACCGAACTGCACCTTGCCATCTTGGCCTCCTGCCTATGCTCTGCACCCCACGCTTTACTTGTTCCGGTAGGAAAGCATGCTGGGACCGGAACTAGCCGGGCCTTGTAGAGGCAAAAGGCTCACTCTCAGAGGAACTGTTAAAGACCATAGGTACAAAGGACTAATGGCACAAAGGTGGCAGGGGGACCAAGGATTGTAGCAGGAAGCAGAGAGGATGGCAGGCCAGCCCCACCAAGTCATCTGTCCCCACTCCCCAGCTCCCCAGTCAGACAGTACGGGATAGCAAGCACTCAGGCTCTCTAGCCCTGGCCCTCACAGCCGAGCACAAGATGATTATCTGATAGTCTGTTTCCATTACATTCTCACAGAAGCATTGGTTTGCAGCAGGCCAGGAAGAAGTGAAGCTGGGCCTTCTGGAAGAGTCGCTGGCACACAGCTAGAGAAGGGTGGTGTCCCGGCCTTGGCATGTCTGACCCTTAGCCTGGGTAAGCTGAGGGCAAGGGCTTACTCTGCAGTGCAGGATGCTTCCCCACAGCCCTGGCCTCCACCCCAGGGTGCTAGGACACATCCCCACACCTCTCCCAATATCGCCCAGTGTCCTGTGTCAACATCACCCCTCACTGATACACAGCGGCTTGTGGGATTCAGTTGACAAACAGAAGTTGCTGGGGACCAGCTCGCAGGACAGGGACACAAAATGAGCCCACGCTCACTCTGCCCTGCCCGTCCCTGTACTGCTGGTCTCTACAGTGGAGCCCAAGGAGGACCAACCCTCACATGACACTGGCCAGCCTCCCTAGCCCAAGAGCTGGGGCAGGACAACGATCAGGGTGGCAAGTGGCAAAGACAGCAACTTCACAGCCAGCGGTGTGTAGCCTGTCTGCAAAACATGTTCCTGAAACCCTGGTGCGTTTCCCTCCATCATAGAAACTGGCGACATCGCTGTTAGCAGAAAGCATGAATTGCTCTTTTAAGTTGCTCCAATGTGTTAAATTTCATTAAACTCACACGCTCTAAACACAATTGGAGATTGCAGCGCCAGCACTTACCCAGGAAAAACAAAACAAACCAGCTCTCTCTCTTTCTTTCTGTCTCTCTCTTCCCCCGTCTCTTTCTGTTTCCCTCCACTTGGCATTTGTTCATTCTATATAACACTAGGACACAAATCCATGGCTGACCACAGAGATCTGAGAGGAATTCACGGAGCAACCTGATCAGCCTACTGTTTGCTCTCAGATCTGCGTCCCCCCTCCCACATGACCTCTGCGCAGCTGGAACTACATTTCCCAGGATCCTTCCCGCCCTCAGACTGGGGTGGAGGGGGGTAGGAGGAGAAGCCGGGTATAGCATGGAAGTCTCTCTTTTGCTTCTGCAAGTGACCCTCCTGTCCAGTGTCTGAATCTCCTGTGACCCCAGCTTGGTAGAGAGTTGGATCCTTCTGCTCACATTTTTGGGGTGTTCTTCCAGCCTTGGAGGTGAGGGTGGCAGTGGCTTCCTGCTGTTGTAAATCTCTGTGATGCTCACGGTCCTCTGGTTGAGTTCAGTGACTCTATTGTCCTTATAACCCAATCCTTGAACTGAGTTCCCTTCAAAAGACCCAGAATGTTCTCTTTCTTCTGACTGGATCCTGTCTGGCACAGGGAGATCACGCTTATGTCGGATAACCTAACATCACTGGGATAAAATCCTCACTCCTCAGGCAGTGGCTCACATCTGGGGTATACCTAGCAGAATTCCAGTGGGGAGCACTTTACCCCCCCCCATCATGCCCACCCCAGCTGCTCACTGCTCCCTGAGTAAGCCGACCCCATCCACTGCCAATGACTCTCTTCCCAGGAGCCTGGTCTCCCTCCTAAGGGATGCATCCTTGAAGGCCTCGCCCACCCCCGGCTCTCCCATTGCCTTCAGCCCCCATTCCCTTTGTCTGTGGGAGTCTTTCTCCCCAGGAGTATCTGCTCAGGCCACCTCTGCCATGAGCACTGGGCCTGTCTTCTCTCAGGACCCTCTTCTAAGCAAGAGCTGGGGCCTGGAGCCCAGCTGTGGCTGCCCGGGAAAGAGAAGCGTCTGTTGCTAGGTGTTGAGGTGGACGGCAGTGATGAAAGGTTGTTTAGATGCCCAGGTGCCCAGCTGGCTAGCAGTGGTTTCTGGGGCACTGGCTGGCTCTGAGGAGATCATTTGGGATTTTTTTTTCTGTACATTTGAGGCTCACCTCGTGGTTCCTGTAGACTGTTCGTGGGTGTACATGGATGAATTTGGGGTGTGTGTGTGTGTCTTGGCATAGGTGGGGAGCATAGATGTGTGTATGGTTTGTGTGTGTGTGTGTTTGGGCATAGGTGGGTGGGTGTGACACATGAGTCTGCTCCTAGGGAGCAACAGCCACTGCTCTTCCCCCTTCCAGGAACCCTCCCCCAGTGTCCCGACACATGGAGGGGACTCCCTGCCTGACTGCTACAGACAGCTGCAGGACAGCCTGTTCTTTCCCGATGGCACAGAGAGTTTGCCACCCAGCAGAGGCCCTAGCGAATGGGAAAAAGAGAGGGAAAGAGAGGGGAGAAGAGAGGGAGGGAAAAGGGAATGAGAGAGGGAAATGGAACGGGGAGAGGAACAGAAGCGAGAATTCAGGTGGGATGGGGCGGGGCTGGGCATGGAGGGGAATGAGGGGGATTCTAGGAGTGTCTTCCCGGGCCTCGTGGTAACGCTGTGACATGCAGCTGTGTCCCCTTGGTGGTCTCCATCTGGACCTTGTTCCTCAGCACCCTGCAGTCAGGGGTGTCCCAGGGACACACTTTGGCACATGAAGTAGGGAAAGCAGCACGGGCCCGGTCTCCCCACACACTCCCTCTCTGCTGTTGAACCTGGTGGTGTCCTGGCCTTGACTGTGCTGCTCACAGGCTGACGAGGCCTGCAGCAGCCTGAAGTTCCCTCCCATGAGGAAGGCCCAAAGGTCTGGAGTCAGAGGTGCCCTGAGGTTTCTGCAGCCTGGCATCCGGGGAGGCCCTGAGCCTATAGCCTGGGTAAGAGCAGGGAGCTGGGGTGGTGCAGGGTGTGATGGAGGAGAGATAAAGAGACTGAGGGACAGGGAGAGAGGGAAGGGAAGGCCTCAGTGCCGGAGGAAATAAAGTCCTTGCTTCTTCACAAATACCCCTCTTCTACCTTTGCAGTCCGCCCCCTGCAGCAGCACCCTCTGCAGGCCTCTGTGCCCCATCTGAGAGGCACCCACTGCCTGCTGAGCTCTGCACTCCTTTGGAGAGGCCTCCTCTGCTCCCAGCTCTCCAACCTCATGCCCAGCCCTGCCAACCTCCCCGCCAGCCTCTATGTCTCAGACCTGGGACCTGACTCCCAGCTGCCTGCAGCTTGTGCACCCAGGGGGGCTGTCCGCCACCCTGCACTGACTGCAGGGGCAGGAGAGGTAATTGCTTCTGCCTGGCACATGACTCCTGGAGTGCGGACAGTGGCAGGTGTGTGCTGTGGAGGCAGGGCGTAACTATCCCACATCACTCATGAGGCCACACAGAGGCTCCAGTTCATCTGCCTGGAAAGCAGCTGAGCCAGCACTGTGAGCCGGTTCCTGACTTCCATGGGATGTGGTCACCTCAGTGCAGATCCCCATGGATGGGGTCTGCTCCATCCCCAGGTTCTACATGCATAAAGTCAGTCAGCTGAGGTTCAGAAATATTGGGATCAAAGAAATGGCAACATACAAACCTTTTCTTATCCCTGTGCCCTAGACAGTGCGGTGTCACAACTCTGCATAGTGCTGCCATTACACAGGGTGTCCGAAGCCATCTAAAGACAGGAAGATGTGCGCAGGGGACATGCAGATTCTACAAGATTTCACCCAAGGGACTTGAACGCCTGGGAATTTGGGGGTCTGCAGGGAGTCCTGGAAGTGATCCTCCTCAGACAGTGATTAAATATGAAGTGTCCCCCAAACACTCATGTATGGAGGACTGACCCCCAGTGCAATGATCATGAGGGCTCTGGATTTGATTAACCCACGGAAGAGCTCACAGCCAGCTGGGCTGTCAGGACAGGGCCCTGCCGGAGGAGGTGGGTTATGTGGGTTGCATCCTTCAAAGGCACTTGTAAGATGTCTGTCTTCTGGCTCTCTTGATCCCTGCTTCCTGGTCGCCATGAAACCAGCAACCCTGCCAACCTCAACCTCTCCAATGTTAGGTTCATTGTGTCAGTTATTTTGTCACAATGACTACAAGAGGGACACCAGCAGATGACTGTGCAGTGTGACCTTGAATTGTTAAAGCCAATCTGACAGCCAGGCCAACTGCTTGACAGCAATTAACAAAGAAAAGAGCATATTAGTGACAGCTGACATTTACTGAGCACATACTCTATGTCCGACTTTGTCCTGAGTATTTCACCCATAATGACTAATTCAATCTTGAATTATAGAGAAGGAAACTGAGGCTCAAGAAATCCTGTATAACGTGCTCCAGGAAAGTGGAACTGGCATGGCGTGAACAGAGGGATGGAAAGGTAGAGGTGAATGGTAGGCAATAAGGACACCAAGGCAGTCGGGCTCAGAGGTCTTGCAAATAAATCAGGCTTCTGTCCCAGAGCAGAGGAGTAGCCGGGCACTGGTGTTGGGAGGAATCTGAGTCAGGGATCAGAGCAGCAGGGTGAAGGACCAGAATTATCAGTGCAACTTGGAGAATCTCTCGTCTTGGTTATTTTTCTCTCCTTGTTAGGACAAATTCCCAACACCCAAAATGAAGGAAGGAAAGGTTTATTTAGCTTACAGTTTGTGGAGGTTTCAGTCCATACTCAGCTTGATCCAAGGCATGGTGACGAGGCTGAGGGGCAACCGTCAAGGCAGCCGCAAGAGAGAAGAGTGAAAAAGGCAAAAGGGGGAAAAGCATGCCTCCGTCCCTGCCTTATACTGTATGCCAGCTACCAGCCCTGGCAAGTGCAGCACTCACACCGCCAGTCCCGGCACTAGACGACAAACCAACCACAGACACTAGACTCAGCCACCTCCACGACTGCATGAGGTTGCCAGTGGGCATCCAAACATGAACCATAACACCCTGGCACTGGTGTCTGATGCCAGTGCTGGCCTTGGACACATTGGTGATCCTCGGTGACAACAAGTATTGCAGACTGCTCCTGGGAACCAGATGATGATCACAGGGCAGGTGAGCCCATACCAGTTTATTTTTGACCTTCTTCTCTGGGAGGCCTGAGGCACCAAGCACAGAGCCAAACTCCACATTCCTCTGTCCAGCATCAGCCTTCTTCCTTGCCAGGGAGCCCTGGAGTCTCTAGAAGCATCATTGTCTGCAGCTCACACTGGGCAGATATCAGCAGAAGCCCCCTGCCTGTCCTGGGGCTTCCATGAGCCACGGTGGCCCGGTCTTGTTCTGCCAAAGCAGGGTTATGTTGCTGTAGGATGAGCCCACTCAGGCCACCTCTCCAAACCAGCTAAGTCCCTGTCTGTCTCAGTCTCAGTCTCTGTCTCTGTCTCTATGTCTACCTCTGTATGTCTCTCTCTCTCTCTCCTTCTTTCTGTCTCTCTCCTCACTCATGTCTTTACAGGTGTAGGACTTTTCTATGCATTTCTTTGTCCTTAGCTTCCAGGCCCCAGGGGTGGTGTTGCTTGTCTTGGAGGAAAGAATGTAGACCCCAGAATCAGACAGAAATCTCCCCATACCACTGACCAGTCCTGCCCCTGCCCAGCTGTGACTCTAGGCCATTTCTTTCCTCACCTTGGAACCTCAGTCTCCTCCTGACCTGATTGTGGTCAGCATGAGAAACTGGGTGTGATAGGGATAAACGAGCCTGCCCCTTCCTGGGGTTGTCGGGGCACAATGATGAGGACTATGATAGGGACAGTTGTCATTTGTCACCTGGAGGAGCTGAGGAGACTTTGCTCAACCAAGCACAACTCACCATATACAGTGACCTTAAAGCAGCATCAGGTCCACTGTATCCTATCACAAACCTACACTTGTACACAATAAAGATTCCCCACCAGCTGTGTCCAAGGCCTATGAGAAGAGCCAGGGTGGTGCCAAGATGACACTGCCGATCCACGGACCTGATCGGAGATTTTGCCCTCTTGCCTGGCTGCCCCCGAATTGCATGGCGACACCACACCTGTCAAAGCCAGTGCCAATCCTTAAGCAATGGATTGCGGTGCTCACTTCAGCAGCATTGACTCTAAAGCTGGAGTCAGCAGAGAAGATTTGCACGGCCCCTGAGGACGGCATGCACGTTTGTGAGGCACATTCCATGATTTCCTGAAATTCCAACACAGGTGAGGGCACACAGGTACATTCTGCACAATCCCATTTCCATGGAAGACCTGGCGTGATCAGATTCACAGAAACAGGGAGCAGGGGGTGGTCTCGAACATGGAGTGGGGGAGTGAGGACTTGTCATTGAACAGGTGCAGAGTCGCAGACTGGCATGATAATGTCGCTAAGGTGGCTGGTGGTGATGGCTGTGTGACAGTGAGAACGCATCTGGCGCCACTGAACCAGGTGCTTAAAGTAACAGTAAAAACGGTGAAGAAAAATGCTATTCCAAAGCAAATCCTGTCAGTTGGCAGGAAGAAGAGTGGTCTGGGAACACACAGGTCACTTCAGGAGGCTGGAGGTCACTGGGGTGGCGGGCACTAGGGCAGGGCTTCTCGGTTCTGCTGCCCATGGGCTGTCCAGTTACCGGGATGGCTATGCCTGCTTGTTGGCAAGGTGGCTAGGACCAAAGATGACAAACAGGACAGTGGGCACGCAGCTTCTTCTCCATGTAGCATTAGGTCTGGTGACCCCTTCTGGCTGTGTCCCCAACGCACAGCTGGCAAGAGAGCAAGCACACGAGGCTCGGCTTCCCGCCTTGAGCCCCCCATCCAGCCCTGCACCCGGCCCCCTGAGACTTCATCAGCTCGTGTGCAGTGCTTTCAGGGGTCCCTTTAACCTCGGCATGCTGGGCCACAGGCCACAGCGCCCAAGGCAGGCTTGGTGGCACACACACCTGTAATCTCAGCTCACCCGGGACTGAGGCGGGAGGATTGCAAGTTCAAGCTCAGCCTGGGCAAGTTAGTGATACCATGTCTCAAAATAAAACTGGGTTCAATCCCTAGTACCATGAGAGAAAAACAAGAAAAAAAAGAAGAGAGGGAAGGAGGGAGGGAGGGACAGAGAAGAATGGGCGAAGGAAGGAAGGAAGGAAAAAAGGAGAAAGAAGCGAGGGGAGAAATCAGCACACACATACAAAACACGACCTCAGTGAGGCAGAGTAGACTGAAAGGAAGTCTTCGGTCATTTCACGAACGGGCAGTAAGGACCGGCCTCCCCACTACACTTTTCTCCCGTGCTCAGGTCAGGAGTCTTTTTTATTTTTGTCCCAGGGATCCAACTCATGCCCTGCTTGCCAGGCAGGTGCTCATGCTGCTCAGCTAAATCCCCAGCCCAGATCAGGAGTCTTGAAAAGCGGAACCATATCGAGCCCAGGGTGAACTTGTGGCTTCCTGTGCCACGCTGGGCAAGTCACTTTACATCTCTGAGCCCCACTCTGCCTCCCCGCACGCTGATGGCTCACTCTGGAGCCTCTCCAGTGTCTGTATGTTCCGTCCTGACCACAGTGCTGAGAAGGTGCAGAGGTACGGTGAAAAGTAGCCGTGATGCTGCCGGGATTCGGTGTCTGGAGATCAAGCGTGGCCCCACCTCCGCTGGCTGTGTGACCCTACCCGCCTCCTCACCCCGTGAAGAGGTGCCCTTTGCATGAGCGGCCAGGAGGAGCCTGCTCAGCACTTCGCAGGCGATTTCTGCTGATCCTTCCAGAGCCTCTGTCTCTAACAAGCAGATTCAGGGGAGGGAGGAGGCCAGGGAGCGGAAGGACCTCTGGGGGACTTCAGGGGTGGCAGGGGCTGCTCTCTGTTCAGCCACATGCAACCCCGACAAAGTCCAAACCCAAGAGTTGATGGTGGGGGGATGGGCTGGCCACCCATTGCATGTCCAGGCCCCAGCGCTGGCTGCAGCTCTGTCATGATGCTGTGTGACCCAGAGCAAGGCACTTACTGTCTCTGTGCTCCTATTAGCTTAGAATTCCACTGGATGGAGAGGGTGGAGGGCAGAAAGAAGGGTGAGGAGGGCACAACCATCAAAGGAATATGGGTACAGCATGCACCAGGTCCCCACTTCTAAGCGTACTGGGGTTTAGCACCCAAAAGATCTGGGCTCTGGGTTCAGATCCAGCCTCCACATCTTGCTGGTTGCATCTTTACCCTGTTAATTACTTTTCCACAGCTTTTGACTTCTGGTTTGTAAAAGCAGTTTGCAAACCAACCAGCCCAGGATGCTCAGTTGGGCCCCAAGTGGTTACAGAATGAGACAGGACCCTCCTGGTGGGCAGGCAGCAGTGAGACAGAGCAGAAACTGAAGTTCTGGCCTGGACAGAGCCGGGTCCCTCCCCCAGCTCTGTGGCCCCTATCAGAGGTGTGTCCAGCACGTGTCCCCTCCATCTCTGGGCCTTGGCTCCTCCTTGAGGTGGGATTGGGCCACTTCTTACGTTATTTCCAGACTTATGCACTCATCCCAGAAATGTCAGGGCCAGAGGCAGGCTCAGCCTCAAGGGGGGTTCTACTGAGGGATTCAATGGAGGGACCCTACTGAGAAAGGAGCCACATCCCAGGGTGACTCAAGGGTTCTCAGCACTGCTCTCACCCACCGTGAGCACTGCTTGGGGTCCCTGGAGTCCCCCATCTCTTCCTTTTTCCCAGCTCTGTGCTCCCAGCTCCTGCTATCACGTGGGGAACAGGGCTGGGGACAGAGCAGCAGAGATCCCCAGAGCAGTGACGGGTTCACCACTGTCATCACTCACATACCAAAGACTCTGTGGCTCCCGTGGCTCTGGAGGATTATAGCCGGTCTTTTCGTCCTCTCTTTGCAAGGTCAGTGGCTCTGCTGTGGTCCTGGGTGGCTCCCCTGCTGCAGCCAGGGAGATTCAGGGCACCATTCTCCAGGCTGTGTGCCCACCAGGCCCTGGGCACTGCCCGGGCTGCACTGGGTGGGAGCAGCAGCAGCTCAAGGGTTCTAGGGACTGCTGGGTACAAATCTCCTTCCTGTCCCCCAAGCCCACCTGCCACGGAGTCACACAGAGCACAGCTTCATTTCAATCTGAGGAGGCAGCGATGGGTGGACAGAGTGGTCATGGTTCCAATGGCCGGCCACAGATAATTGTGCCCACAGGCAAGGCCGCCCATGTCCCTGCTGCTTCCGTTGGATCCTCCAGGCCGCTCTGCAGCTGAGGCTTCCTTCTGCTCTCAGTCCTCACCAGTGCGGCCTGGAAGTTCTCTCGTACCTGTCCGAGACTTCTAACGACATCCCATTTCTCCACAAAGCCTCAGAGTGACAACCAGCTGTTCTGGGGACAGTGAAAGGAATGGAGTCCCTGGCCTCTAATTAAACCCATCCCCTGGGACCCCAAGACACCCATTTGAGTCCTCACTACCCTCGCACACCCTGAGAGGAAGAGGAGTGGCCCGGCATCCTGTAGAGCATGACAGGCCTGAGTTCGAATCCTGACTCTGGAACTTCCCAGCTGGGAGACCTCAGTGACTCCGCTGCCCTCTCTGATCCCTGAGATCCCTGCCCCATGTGGAATGTGTAACAGCGACGCCTGCTCCCCAGGTGGCCATGGAGGTGCTGCGAGCAGAGGGGTGCACTGGCAAGCAGCAGGTGTAGCAGCAGGGGATGTCCAGCCGTGAGACGCAGCCTTGGGCCGGGCCGGCTGCAAGGCTTGCAGGCTGACTGGTGCCGGCTTTGCTCACCGGGACGCAGACAGATTTAACCGAGTTGGTGCCGGATGCCATACTCCCGGGAAGGTCGCTGCTTCTCACCATTGTCATGGAGAGAGAACATCTGCATTGACTTGGCACTTTTAACCTAATTTCTGTCCCCTGGCTCTGTGTTTTGCCATCTGAGTACTTACAACCAAAGACCTGAGAGATTTGCGACACAAAACCCATGAAGAGAAGGCAGGGAACTAGTCCGATGTCTTCCTAAGATCAAAGACCAGGGAAAGGCTGAGCTGCAGCCTGTCCCAGGATGGCCAGTGGGATGCACAAGCAGGGACCTTGTCACAGTTCCCACAAGAGGGGTTCTCAGTCCTAGACTGCTGCCTCTTGGGAGCAGCCTAGGGGAGGGGCAGAGACAGCACTCAGTGAGGCCCCAGGTTTCCTTGGGGGAGGGGACGCCCCATTGGGTTCCAATCAAGTGTCCTGCCACCAGGTGTGCAGAGACTGGCACACACCAGACGGGAGGCAAACCCAGGACATGCCCAGGCCACACTCAGGACACTGTCCAGGACCTGTGTACCCACTGAGCTCCCACCTGACCTTCTGCAGGAAGCTGCCCTCAACCTCCCTGGGTGGGTCAGTGCTCCTGGACCAGCTCTCATGCATGCTTGCAATGAACACATTGCCTGTGTCATGATTTAGCTTGAGCTGCAGAAGGGTAGGGTGCCCTGGGCGCGGCAGGCTTCCCTCTCGGGGTGGCCAGATGTGACTGCATACTTGCACAGCCACCTCCTGACGGGCAAGGTGAAGGGAGAGGTCACGGGGCCCAGGGAGGGAGGAGGCTAGGTCAAGGATGGCCCGGAACTCATGGGCTAAGAGGCAGGGCTTTTGGAGGTGCTTGGATCTTGGGGCGCCATAGCTGAGTGTGCTATAGGAGAGACTGGTTCCTGGTGTCGGAACCAGAACAGGAACCAGAAACGGAACCGGAAGTGTCTGTCTCCCTTTCCAGCTCCTGCTGCTCTCTCTGTGGCCTGATGTGAGTGGGTTTTCTCCCCTGGCTGTTTTTACCTTGGTGCCAATGGACCATGTCCTGAAATAGGAGCCAAAATAAACCTCCCCTATTTTAAATTGGGGTGACTAGGGAAGTCAGCACCCCGAGGGTGGCAGGGATGTGGGGTGAAACGTGGCAGGAGTGAGGGCACCCCAGAGATCCTCACCGAAAGGAGGGGCTCGCCTGGATGACCTTGCGCTCTGCCCTTCCCACTCTGGACTCCCTCGGTCCGTGAAAGCAGGGAGAACAGGGCCCGTGTTAAGGACAGAAGAGTCCCAGGCCAAGGAAGGCGCCATGACCAAGCAGCTGGGTGAGGCCCAGGACTGCAGCTTTGCCCTCTTCTCCTTGACCTCTCGAGCCCTTGGCCATATGGCCATGCAGGAGACCTGAGCTGAAGGCTGCCTGGGGACCTTGCCTGCCCTCCCGCTCCGGCTGCTGCCAGTGCTTTGTCGTGTCCTCCATGGCCAACCTCCTCTGCTGGCCCGGGGAAGCCAGTCAGCCTCTCCTTGGGTTTCCACCCATGATCGATGCAAAGAAAAGCATCTCTAATGGTGGGGTTTCAGCCCCTTTTATCTGTGAAGGAGGTGTTTTTGGAACAGGTCCTGTGTCTAGGTCCCTGGTAGGCAGTGTGGGGACAGTGAGGCTTACGTGTGACCCGGGCTGCTCAGGGAGGTGGTCCCCATCTCCTGCAGTGCTGCCCCAGAGAGAAGACACATTTCCAGAGCTACCCTTTTCTGAGCAGACCTTCTCCCCAGTGCCAGTCAAAGCTGAGGGAGCAGAACAGTGTGAGAAGGAGCCCTTGGCATGGCTCGAGCACGGTGGCATTTTGACGGGTGGTAAAAATATCTGCCTGGTGCTCAGCACCAGCTGCCACTGCCACCACCTTCTCAGCTCCCAAGATCGCATCCCGTACCTAGGGCCTCCACTGTCCCCGGCCTGGCCACATGCTCAGGAGAACTTGCAGGTCTCCCTGGCTGGACCTTGGACCCCTCGGACCACCACCAGCCAAGCACTAGCACAAACGCTCCTCAGAGTCACCGAGAGGTGATGTACACCCCAGAATGCTGTGGCACCATCTAACGAGCCAATTAAAGCCAGCACAGAAGTCATGAGTCTGCAGAACAAGGGGACAGGGCAGAGGGCTGAGGTGTACCACCACGAGGCTGCGACAGTGAAGGTAGACTCCGCACGGAGCCTATCCTGAACTGGTCTCACAGCCTCCCCTCCCCCCGTAGCAGCCAAAACCTTCTTTCTCAGTCACATCACGCCACTTCCCTGATTTCAACCCCCAAGACTCCAACTCTTCCAAGATAAAATCCAAGGTATTGCCATGGCCTTGAGGCCCTGCCAGGTCCAGTCCTGCCCAGGCCTCCACTCAGTCTTTGCCACCTTTCTTCAGATACCTATAGTCTTGCCTCTGCTCCAATAAGACAAGTCCATTCCTACCTCAGGGCCTTTGCACCTGCTGCTTCCACTGCCTCTTTTTCTCACTGTATGTATGCGTCTGTGCCAGGGTCACCCCTGACTTCCCATATTTAGCAGCAGCTTCAGTCTCTGTGTCCTTGTACTGCTTATGCTCATTGTAAATCTTGTCTCTGTCCCACAGGAATATCAGCTTCTTTAAGGCAAGGACTTTGCCTATCTTGCTCCAGCCCCAGACGATTGAGCAGGCATGCACTCCATATCTTCTGAAGGAACACGCAAACACCAGATGTTTTCCTGCTCCGTGGGTCTCCCTTCCCCTGGCTCTAGACCCTGGCTACTCTCCGCTGCCTGGAGAAATCCCAAAGCCAGGCCAGCAGTGAGAGCTTGGTCAGCAGAGCAAGCGTCTGTGACAGTCAAGGCCACTACAGCTGCCTGCCTCTGACCTCTGCTCAAACCGCTGTCCATAGACACTGGACTTGAAATTCAGAGCTGAGACCGCCCAGGGCTGGGCCACATCTGTGTGCCCAGGAGCCCAGGTGCCGCATTGTTCTCCTGCCTGATTCTGCACTTGTCACACAGGGCAGCTGGTGCCCGCCACGGCCTGCTGGCAGAACTGGGTAAAGGCTGCCCCGTTCCTCGACCCCACACAAAGTGCACGGGCCAGTGTGACTTAGCAGATGCAATGCCATCAGAAACCTGATGTTTGGATCGGTGAGCAGAACACACAAACGCTCTGCCCTCCCCTGGCTCTGGAACCCACCACAGAGAGATCTCAGTCATGGGCTGCAGCTGGGAGCAAGTGATGCCCAGCCCAGCTCTGCCCAGCTGAGACCAGTGTGACTCAAAACCTCCATCCTAGCCTTGATTAAGGAGATGAAGTCTTAGTGGTTGTAAACAGTCTGGATCTGAGACTGTTCGTTATGCAGCACCATCAAGAAAACAGCTGACCAATATACTTAGGCTTTCTGGGCCTTTGACCAGGCCCGATCACTCCTGCCTCAGCCTTAATTTGCATTACTGCCACCTGAAGCAGCCTCCTCTCCCTTTTTCCTTGTAGATCCGCCCTGTTCGTCAGGACACAGCTGATTTTCCACTTTGCCTGCTCCCTGAAGCCCGTGGAATGCATCCTTCCCATCGCAGGCCCAGGATTCATGGCAGCCGCGGGAACTTGGGAGGGACTGATTACTAAGCCACAGCCTCCTTAACCACTGTGATCCCCTTGCTGCCTAGTGAGACAGTCCGGGTGTCATAGCTGCCCTGGTGACCCCGCCCAGTGTCTCTGAAGGATGCCCCTGCCTGCAGCTTGTCCAGCAGCCATCAGGTGGCCCATCTTGCCCCTCTCTGGGCCCAGGCCTCTGTGCTGGGCTGATGCCTCCTGGGCCACAGCTGTGTTTGACGTTTCCAGCCCACCCCCACCTGGAGTCTCTAAGATGGTGGGCATTAATCTGACCGCTTGCCCAAGCCCCTGCCCCCGCTCGTGTCTCACACATGCCAGACCGAGGGCCGAAGTGGCAAGAGCTGAGAATTCCTCCCTGCCTCACCCTGTGTGTCAAGGTCTCCAGACACCAGACAAGCACACGGCTTGAGGTGCAAAAGCAGCCAGTTGAGCCGCCCTGTGGCCAGCCAGGGTGGGCAGACGCGAAGACAGGCTGCAAGGGCAAAGCTTCTGCCCACGCAACTCTGAGGGGCTGCCATCCTCCCTCCTCTCCTGGCTTCCCAAGCAGAGCAGTGGGTTTACTCGGCTGCAGGGGGACCAGGGGCCTGAACACGTGACTACCCCCCTGGAGTGCCCGTGTGGAAGGAGAGCCCAGTGAGGTCTAAGAGGGAGTTGGCAGCGCACACTTCGTTCGGGGAGCTCTTCAGCGAAAGGGGCCCATCCCCATCTGGAGGGGCAGCCCCTGTCTCCTCCTGCAATCCCAGGAAGCAGAGCCTGAGACCAGGATTTGCGTTCATTTGGGAGGCAGCACAGGAAGCCCTGGGCCGGGGAAGGGGAGGCCGTGGGGTGTTTTGTTGAGCCGGTTCCCACTGAGGGCAGCTGGGCTCTGTCCTGCCGGGGACCCCCCGGGAAACAGCACAGAACCCCTGTGAGTTGCCTCCTCCCCCCACAGTGAGGAAGCTGCTTCTGTCCTGGGTCAGGGCTGAGCCAGGGGACATCAGTCCCTTGTGTGGTGAGTGTCCCTGAGAAAAAGCCCTCAGTGGGCAGCACCAGGACCTTCCTCAGTCCCCTGAGCCCATGGAGCTGCTGAGTTAGCATGAGCCAGCCCTCATGTGACAGAAGCCAGCCGGATGCCATGCCAATGGGTTGGTGCCACCAGGATTCCGCTGCGGGAAGCCTCGCTGCTCCTCACCCCAGCCTCTCCTCCCTATGTCACACGCTCTGTCGAAGGCACGGTCATCCCCATGGTCCCACTGTGCCCATGAGCAGCCCGAGGCTCACACAGGGAAGAGGGGAGAACCCAGAGCCCGTCTGGAGCCCCACCCTTTCCTGAGTCAATCACGTCCCTGCTAGGCCCGTGGAACTGGTCCCTAAGGGTCTTCATGGGCAGGGTCTCCCGCGGACTTCAGCATTAGGAGAAAGCGACTTCTCAGAAAGGGGAGACCCAGGCCTCTTGCTTGTTTCCTCCCAGAAGTGAGGGGACACACCCCCAGCTGCTCTGGCCCCTCGGATTGATGCTGACATACAGCAGAGTCATTGGGCAGCTTCAAATACTCTGATTCCCGGGGTGACTGGGATGCTTCCGCGGGAGGGGAGAAGCCTCCTGAGTTTGAGGCCCTGGAAGCCCCAGCCTGGGGGTCAGGACACCTGGGACCTCATCTTCCACCTGTCTGTCCCAGCTGCTGTGGGGCTGGAAGGAGCCCGGGAGGATGCTCAGGGACTTGTTGGCCGAGGCGCAGTTACCTGCCACCACCCTAAGCCCCAAGTCCCAGCCCAAAGCTGCCCTCAGCAGATCTTCTTAGGGGAAGCCCTGGAAGGAAATAAATGACACCTCCACCCTCACCTCCAAACTAGGCCACTACGCAGGACTTCAGCAGGGCAGCCTCGGGTCTCCCCTCGCCAGGAGCCTGAGATGGCTGTCAGAGAAGCCCAGCTGGGTTGGAGTCTGGGCGGTGTCACCTTCTTGAACAGAGGAGGGCCGGCAGAAAGGAAAGGCAGGGATGTGACCTGAGACTCTCCCTCACGCACACCACCCTAACTCCTCTGGGTGCACCCCGCTCTCAACGGAAGGGCCACTGTTTTCTGAAGCATGCACAGCCTCTACCCTGGGCTTTCTCATAGCTCCCTCCGCAGACGCTGTGCTTGGAGCTCTGAAGTGGGCACAGAAAAGTGCCTACAGGTACTGGGACGTCATGGCTGACTCCAGAGGACGTTCCTCCTGCTCTGCAGATGACAAATGAGGACAGAGAGCAGGGAAAAGATTTGCCTCTGGTCCAGGACTAGTCAAGGCGGAGATGGACTACAAATAAAAGAGTGTGGAAGTCCCAGCTCCCTCCCTCCTTTCTCTATATTACTGGGGTGGTCATTGTACCTAGCTTTAAAAAGTATTTTTAAAAACTACATTTCCCAGCCCCTCTTGCAGAAATCTGTCTCAATAAAATGAGAGAGTTTGGTCAGGGCTTCTGAGCAATCCCTTACTCTGCCCTCTTACCTTTGTCTCTTTCATCTTTCCTGCTGCATAAAAAGGAGAATGTGATAGCTAGAGCCCCAGCAGCCGTTTTGTGCTATGAGGTGAACTTTTAAGACAGAAATTGTGTGCTGTGGATGGCAGAGAAGGACCCTGAGGAGCACACTGCCCAGAAAACCAGACTGAAACTCTCTTCCCTGAGCTTCTCTTAGATGAGGGCCCTATGAAACCTTATGTGTTTAAGTCGTTAAGTTAGGTCAACTTTTCTGTTCATCTAATTTTTCCAGGGAGACCTCTAGCAACGTTGTCACCTCCCAGTGGCCCAGCAGAGGAGGTGCTCCTGGACCCTGCTCCCAGCTGGCTGTTTTCATGGTGCACCATCTGTACAGTGGGTACAAGCTTACCATCCTACCCATCCCACTTGCAGGTGTCTGATTTCAACAGCCAAACAGAGTGAAAGAGATCTGTAAGACCACAAAATCCAAGCCAGGCTGACGTCCTGTGGCTCTGACACAGGAATCGCTTCTCTCCCTGACTGTGCACCCCAGTGTCTCCAGCCCATCCTCCGCCTCCACCTGTGGGGTTCACTTCACTGTCAGAAAAGGCTAAGTGGGGACACAGCGGCATCCCAAACCTTCCCCTGCATAGGGGATAGATTCTGCTCCCGGCGCACCCCACTACCTTTGAGGGGCATCGCTTCCTACCAGGTCCCCACCTTGTTCCTGGAACCCGCGTGCCAGCTTCAATAGTAAATGTCCCCCCACCACGTAGAGGAGGAGGCTCTGCTCCCAGGTGGGAAGTAGTTGATCTGTCCCCTTTCTGGTCCCTTGATGGACACAGGGGAGCATCAGAAGATGCAGCCCTGCTGGTGAAATTCAGCATTCTCTCTGGATGGAGGTGTCTGACGGCCACAGAACCCACAGACAGAGTGGGGCAGGGCTGGTGCAGTGTCACCCACTCACCTTGGGAGCCCCTCTTCCCATCGACCCTCACTTCCCCCATGGAGGTGGTAAGTGTGGTGAGGGGCTACAGCCTGGCTGATTCCCCCTGGGTCTCAGCAGGGAGCTCGCTGCCCACCCCACCCTCCTGGGACGTTCCAACATCACGCCTGGTGACAGATGTTCCAGACAGCTCTTGAGACAAGTGTTTGTGAACGTCACTTGACTGATAATAACATGCGGGGCACTTTACTTCCCATGCCACACCAGGGAAGAGACCGAGCAGCTTGTGGTGCTCTGGAGGAGAGGGGACCGCCAGGCCCTGGCCCCAAGACAGCTGGGAGGCTCAGCCCTCCCTCCCACACAGGAGCAGGTCAAGCCTCTGTGTGGATGCCTTGCTTGGGGTGTCCTAGCCCTGTATGCAGGCCCAGCCGTGCGTACTCAGGGAGGACAGACGCCTTGGGAAGCTGCCAGAGACACTAGATAATTAAGGACCTTGTTGTCTCTTAAAAGAGCAGGACCCTTCCTGGGCAAATTCCAGTCGTGTGCCCAACAGCCCGCTCCACCGGGAACCTCATGTTCCCAGACCTCCTCAGCAGCACCCTGGGGCTTCTGTAGGGCCTTGGGGTGGTTCCTCGGTGACCCCACAGTGACCTGTGGCCAGGATGGCTGTGCTTTCTGAGTTCTACTGAGGTCTCTGGCTCTGCTCTGGGCCCTGGGGCTCTGGGAGACAAGGTGCCGTAGTGGCCACAAATGGCAAAGCAGGTGGATTCAGCAAGCGCGGGAGCCATGCTGTCTTGCTCATGGATTGTGAGACCAAGGGTTTTCAGGCCGCCAGCTCAGCATCCCCGGGATGGCATCGGCCCAGCTGGGCTCCATCCTTCTGGTGTGGGTACCGCAGCTGGTGCCAGCTCACTCTTGCTCAACTATGGGCAGCTCAAATGCTCATGTCCTTTCTGTTCCATTCACCCCATGCTGACTCAGGAGCCAGAGTGGACCAGGACTTAGAAGGTGCTGCAATTTATGAATCTGACTCCTAAAACTGGGCCATCATCCCTGAGGATCTGAGCTGTACACTTTAATGTGGTGGAAAATCAGCTTCATCACTGTGACTATGATGTCTTAAAGCACTCTGTTGTGAGTTGTGTCTAGATGTCCCCCCCAGTTCTCATGCAGTCTTAGGTGGGGCTTTACGGAGGTGAATGGATCCAGAGTGTGTGATGCTGGGATTGATTCATGGTGCACCGCTAGGATCAAGGGTGCTAGAAATAGGGGTCTAAGTGCTGCCTATGCTAAGGGCAGGTAGCCCACATAAGATGTAAGGAACTGAAAGTGGCTCGTCTTTTGCTTGCTTTTGCTGTCTTCTGCCCACCATGAACTGTTTCTCCTCTGTGATGTTCTACCATGCCACCTTGCCTTGGAGTCAGACGATTACAGATCGAAACAGCTGCAAACTGTGAGCTGAAATAAGTCTTTTCTCATTTTAGTTTGGGTGTCGGGTATTTTGTCTCAGCAATGAGAAAAGTAACCAAGGAAAACTCAGAGCCTGTGCACATAGAATTCTAGTCAAGCCAGGTTTCCTCATTTTGAATTTCTACAACTGTAATGCGATTCTTTGTACCAAAATGAATGGGTGGGCGGGTGGGTGGATGAATGGATAGATGGATGGATGTGCAGGTGGATGAATGGGTGGTTGGTTGGATGGGTCGATGGATGGATGAATAGATGGATGGAGGAGTGGGTAGGTACATGGGTGGGTGGACAGATGGATAGATGAATGGGTGGATGAACTGGTGAATGCATGGATGAATGGGGGTGTAGATGAATGGATACATTTGTGAGTGAACTGATGTATGAATGAATTGGTGGGTAAGCAGGTAGATGGGTCGATGGATAGACAGACAGACAGATAGGTAGATGGCTCTGTGCACATGACAATTTGCCAAGCCAAGTGTATTTTCCATGCCATTGTCCAGATCAACAAGAGCAATGCAGAAATGGGACAGCTGCTGGAGCATAAGCCAAAGGTTTTCTAAAATCTTTGATCACTTTACCACCAGTCTGGATATCTGACCAGTTACCAGTCCACTTCACCGTTTCTCCATTTTGTCCCCAACACAGCATGAGAGCTCGTCAGATGTCCTACACATTTGTGACAGGCTCTGTGTATGTGTGGCTCATGGCCAGTGAAACCACCTAAGACACTTTCCAAGTGTGCCTGCCACCAGGGAGACTCTGGTCCCCGTACATGGAACTGTGTGAGGCGGGGTCTTGCGGACAGTCACTGTGTGTGTGTAGGGGGTGACTCAGAGGAACTGTGCCCTCAGGGATGCCTAGAAAGGGAAGGTTTTGTTAATTTCTGTGAACTTTTATACTTTGTGGTGTGTCCAGGAGGAGCGCGTGAGATGTGTCTGTAAAACACAGCATGAAACACACTGCAAGATCACGATCCAGGTCACAGTTGGGCTTAAATATTGTCTCTAAAAGCTTAGAAAGCTGTCTTAATAATCAGACTTAACTGGACCCACTTTTCCCCGTCCATGTCCTCCTCTGGGATGCTAGGCTAGAACTCCTCCTGGGGTTACTGCACTACCTGCACCCCTACCTCAGGGCTCACTCTGCACCCACCCTGCTCAGGGAACCTTCCTGCCGTGCTCTTTGCATCTTTACAAGCAGCTCTAGGAGTTGCATTTACAAGTTTTAGGTTTCCGGTGCTACTGCTTTATTCATTGTATTTATAAACCTAGTGCCTCCAGGTTCCCGCTCAGCACAGAAAAGCAACTAGGGGTCCCAACTCGAGGACCACAGCCCTAACCCCTACCTGCATATCTGCGAGGCCCCGGGAAGGACCCTAGCTTGGGGACAGTGGCACATTGCTCCCTGAGTGCCCACATCTTCTCTCCTCTCTCGTAAACTGCATTTCTCTCCACACCTTACCTGTGTGGACCACAGAGCTGGTGTCTTTCCTGCTTTCTGGGTTTTATCAAAGTCGAGACCATATAATAAATTCACAAGGGAAGAAATAGATTGATTCTCAAAAGGTCAACCCCACAAATTATCAAAGAAATGTAAATTACACCAGGTTCCAGGTTTCACCTCTGGAATTGGCGAAGAGGAGAGGTTATTTTATTTTCAATATTGGCAAGGCATAGCCAAGATGGTCACTGTCACTTGACCCTGGGCAGAGGAAATAAATATTTATATGTAACTGGCAAAGGTTATAATTCACTTGTTAAACCAATGACTTGGCTCCCAGAGAATGATATGCAATATATTTATGTTAAAAGATACACATCCCTGTGTTATTTTTAATGTTGAAAAATGATAAACAAACCTGAATAGCCAATAATTGAAGACTGGTTAAATAAATTATGGTATTGCCAAATGCCAGATGAAAAATAGTTTAATGCCATGGAATGAAGTAAGCTATAGAATGGCGAGTGGAAAGGATTAATATTTAATAGTATACATTAAACTGACCATAAATATCACTTAGAATTGATATAAAATGGGGAGTCACTTTCCAAACTCTTCTGGTTAAATTAGGATGATGGGAGTACTAGTGATTTTTATTTCCCTCTGTATAATTTTTCTATACTTCCAAATTTTCCACGGCTCATGACTTTTATAAGAAGAAAGATCCATACACATACTTAAATTCATTCTATCTCTCTCTCTCTGCTTTGCTCTGCGTATCTATGCATATGCTTACAGTCAATTCCACTGTTTTCTCTCCACCCCGAGACCAGAAGGTGCTACCCAGACCAGCTCAGCAGCAGCTGGGGAAGGAGAGGTCCTGACGCCCCTCCAGTCCCCGCGGTGTCCCCGCCCTCAGGCACATGGGCTCTGTTCCTCCTCACAGGTTCTGCTTCCCACTCCACCCCGCTCCCAGAGACTCAGAAGCCCAGAAAGTCCTCAGCAGTGGCCCCGCTGTGGGCTCTGGCTGGCTGGGGAAGCCCTTGGCTCCTTCTCAGGCTAATCATACATACTGCAAATGAAGTGCACAAGATTTCCAAAGACCTTGTGTATGTCCAGGGCAGTGATTCTAGGGCGCATCCTCACGTCTCCTTCTTTCTCTTACTGTTTTTGCCAGTTTTCATGATCTGCCTCCAAATGTCCATAGTGAGACAGGTACAGATTATGCCCATTTTACAGCTGAGGAAACTGAGACCGCCCAGGGGAATGAAATGACTCCCAAGCCACGTGAGAACCCCCACTCCTTCTGTCCTCAAGCTTTCTCCACAGCTTCACGCACACGAGTCCGAGTGAAGGCCACACACCTTCCTCAGAAGAGCCAGCCAAGAGGTCTCCTCATGGTGCCTGTGTATGTGTCCTCCAGCACTCACAGCAGAGCTCAGAGGTGCATAGCTATGGGACTGCCCGTCTCGGCCATGCCTGGGAGGCGTGGTCCTTGACAGACACCCCTTCAGACATCCCATGTGAGACCCTTCCCCGGCCTCTTCTCTTCTTCCTCCTCTCCCTCCTCCTCCTCCTTCTTTCCTGTCTCCCTCCCTCTTTCCCGTCCTCCTCCTTCTTTTGGCACTAGGGATTGGACCCAGGACCTTCACACTGAACTACATTCTCACTTCTACTATTATTATTACTGTTATTTATCCTAAGACAAGTTGCCTGGGCTAAGCTAGAACTCTCAGTTCTCCTGCCTCAGCCTCCCTGAGCGCAGTATTACAGCTGTCCTCTCCCATCTCCTTCCCCCCTAAACTTGTGGCTGGTACTCTTTCCACTCCTCTCGCCTGCCAGATGGCTCACTGGGCCCAGGATCTCCACAAGCAGCCCCAGGTGAAGGGGGGCCATGGGAACAGCTCAGAACACCACGCCCATCCTCCAGCAGCCCCTGCCCAGGCCCTGCCCAGCCCGTGCTCACCTATAAATCAGCACCTCGTCGTCGGAGCAGTTGTACTGCAGCTGGTACATCTTCACCCTCGGGGCCGACTTGCTGACTGACCACTTGACCAGAGCTGAGGTGGTGGTCACGTCGGACACAAGCACCGCCCGCTCGGGGGCACTTTTAGGGGGCTCTCCGCCCCCACTGCCTCCACCTCCCCGGGCTGTCTTGCTGGAACCAGTGATATCAGAGAGGCGGGACTTGGGGGGCACGGTGCGGCCGGTGCTATTGCTGAGATGTGGCAGCTGCACGATGGACACCTCCACGGTGGCCGTGGCTTCCCCGGCCGCATTGGCAGCGATGCAGGTGAAGGCACCGCTGTCCTGAGATGTGGTGATGAGGATGTCCAGGGTGCCATTGTCATACGCGGCAGTCCGTGAGGAGTTCCCCACCAGGCGGTCATCAGGGGCTACCCAGTGGATGAGGGGGCTGGGGTCCCCGATGGCTTTGCACTTGAGTGTGGCCGCTTGGCCCTCCAGGACCAGCAGCTTGTGAGTGTGCTGGGTGATGAGCGGCGGCTCACACACGAACTCCTCCTCACGCACGTGCCAGAAGTAGCGGCCCTTGAGGCCCCCAGGGGACCCACAGGTCTCCAGGTCATCCTCTCTCTCCAGCCGCCGCAGCCAGAGGAGCTCACAGTTGCAGTGCAGCGGGTTCCCCCCAAAACTGAAGGACAAGGGCGGGGCAAACGGTGTGGCGGTCAGAACGGAAGCCTGGGAGCGGGCAAAGATGGGGTCCGGGGGCAGCTTCTGCAGCCTGTTGGAGGTGAGGTCCAGGCGGGCCAGTTTCTGCAGGTCGGCAAAGGTGCCCTCGGCGATGTGGTCCAGCAGATTGTGGTCCAGGCTCAGCTGGTGGAGGTTGACCATGCGCCGCACCGAGTCCCAGGGCAGGCCGTGCAGGTTGTTGTAAGAGAGGTCCAGGTCCTCCAGCGTCAGCAGGAAATCCTCGAAGGCGTCATCGGCGATGCCGCCCAGCTGGTTGTTGTTCACGATGAGGTGCTGCAGGTTGACCAGGCCCCGGAGGGTGTCCTCCCCAAGGCTGGGCAGCCGGTTGCTGTCCAGGTGGAGCGAGCGCAGGCTCTCGAGGTCCAGGAAGGAGAAGGGCTGGATGTGGCTGATGGTATTCCTGGACAGGGTCAGGTCCACCAGCCCTGTCATGTTGGCAAAGTCCTGGCGGCCGATGTGGATGATGAAGTTACCGCCCAGGCGCAGCTCCACAGTCCGCCGGTCGATGTCAGGGGGCACGAAGAGCAGCCCCTTGGAAGGGCACAGGGTCCCCAGTGACTCAGACAGGTTCTGGCAGACGCAGTACTTGGGGCAGGCATCGACCACAGCAAACGCCATGCCAAACGCCAGCAGCCCGCCAAGCAGGGTCTCCATGGTCCGGTCACTCAGGCTGTGGCGCCTGGAAGAGAGGAACACAAGGTCAGGGAGGTGACTTCCTGATGTCCTTGCCCAGAGCTTCCTTCCTCCCATGAGCCCCTGCTTCTGGCAGGAGGAGAGAATGGCGGGACAGCTCTCATGTCTTACAGCCCCTCTAAGCCGGATCTATTTTTATCTTCCCCTTAGTTCTCACCACCTTCCAACCTACCTCATCCCTCAGTCACTCACTGTGTTTATTGATTATTTCCTGTATACCCTGCTAGACCCTCAGCTCCACGAGGGCGGGTATTTAAGTCTGTTTTAGGAATTGCTGTGTCTCAAGCAGCTATCGCAGCACCTAGAACCCAGTAGTGCTCAGTAAATAAATGTTGGATGAATGAATGGAGAGAGGGGTGGGTGAATGGACGGATGGGTGGGTGGGTGGATCCTGGCCCGCATCATCTCATCTTGATTTCAAGACAACCTTCATGCAGAAGTGATCACCCGGGTGTGGACATGAGGGTTTGTCCGTGGCCTTGGAGCCATCTTCTCACAGGTCCTTCCTGACACCCCAGCACCCCTCTCTGCATGGCCTTGTCCCCTGTGAAATTATCGCAGTCTGGTTTACCCCACAGTCTACCTGCGTGTCTTGTTCATTGTTTGTCTTCTGTGCCGACAACAGAGCCCCACATGCAGGGAGCTTGTTTCACTCACCGCTGTCTGCCCAAGGCCCTGGTGTGTAGTGGGCACTTCTGCATGAGTGGGCATCACTGAAGGGAAGGGATAAGAATTTGCTAGTCTCTGTGCCTTTAAACTCGCTATTCTGTGTTGTACCAAATGCGTGCACCTTATTTATATGGTGTTAAGCTAATTAACTGGGACTTCAGGAAATGCACACATGTTGGCCGTGTGGCTTCCTGCAGGCCGGCATCTCTCAGATTGCCTTCCGGGGGTGCTAATCAGGGTTCAGCGGAAAGGACTTGCAAGGCCAATAAGATGGAGAAGAGCCGCCTGCCTTCTTGTGTGCTCTTGCAAAAGCTCTATGCACATGCGCGACTTCAGAAGACCGGGTAAATCTGCCGCAGTACAGACACTGGGTCAATGTTTACTTGTGTGCTGTTCCCATTTTATTTTATCCTAGACATACTTTGTGAGCAACAGTTATTCATATCTTCAGGAAGGAGAGTGCCACAGATCCCAGTTGGAGGACTCCTGATACATACAAAATAACTAGCAGGTTTTTTTTTTTTAAATAGCTCAATACTGTAGTATATTTAAAAATCTATCCCCATCATATGCTTTAGTGTGCAGATCTGAATCTCATTATGGTGAAAGTCTGCAAGGGCCAGCAGTTTACTGACAGTGTTCAGAGGCTAGGACTGACCAGCAAAAATAGCCTGGGAGCCATAAATGCTATTTTAAATTTCCTGGGAACCATATTTGAAAAAGAAATTGGTGAGATTCATTCTGATAGCATCTTAACTTAACTGTTATATCCAAAATAGTATTTTAATTTGTCATCCATACAATTGTTAAAGAGGGGTCACACATTCGTTATTTGTACAAGGTCTTCTGAATCTGGTCTAGATGGAACGAGGCTGGCTGGCGCTGTGAATACAGCTCCCAGGCCCAATCTGTCCTGCTGCTCGTGTTTTAAATAAAGCTTTATTAGAACATCACCATGCTCACTCATTTTCATATTGCAGGCTTCTTTCCTGCTGCAACAAGAGGCAAGTATTTGCAGCAGATCAAAGCCAAATGCATTTACAAGTTTGCCCATTACAGAAAACATTTTCTGACCTATATGCTGGAGGATTTCATTTCTGTTTATCATCTTCATGATGAGTTTGCTCATTAAAAGCACTTACCAAAGGGTCTAACCCCACACAGTTTTGCTCTGGACCCCCCACAGGCAAACTGCCTCTCACCCCTGCCAGTGCCTGATCTCAGGAAGTTCATTCCTGCAGTGGGCCAGCCTGTCCTGACCCAGGTCCTGCCACAAACACCTATCTCAGAGTTCCTTTACTGCCACCTGCAGCATTTCGTGGAGCTCACACCTGCCCTGGCCATCCAAGTCCCTGCTTAGGGCATCCGATGGCATGAATAAACCTTCTCCATCTGCGTGGAGTCCACCTGGGTTTCCAGCTATCTCAGCCCATGGCCAAGCCCAGGGGCCACCCCAGTGCCATACAGATGACAGCTGCCTTCAGCATCTGTTGCGCCTCTCCGTCCTTGGCGCTGGTGGACAGCAGATGCGGAGGTCACAAACACGAAATTCAGGACTCAGCCCTGGAATCCAGAGGCACAAACAGCTCTGTCCCTGTAAATTATGCTAAACAAATCACGGTTTTAAAAAGTTTGCTGAGGATTAGCAAACGTCTAATGAATTCAGATTTGTGACATAATAGAACTGGGTAAATATATTTTAAGTAATCAGCATGGAAGATTACTGACAGAGAAGTGACTATTGAATCTTAATTAAAATTGTATTCAGAGAACCCTCACTTAATACATTACTCTAACAGCCAAACAAACAGCAGCTTAAACTGCAAATGGGGAGGGAGAGGATGGACTGGATGAAGGTGTGTGAGGAGTGCACCTTTGGGGGTGGAGGGGCTTGCCTTTTGCGGGGAGATTTGGACAAACATTGGGAGGAGGAGCTCAGGTCTGGATGGTTCCAGCTCCAAGCCTGGAGGGGGAGGGCTGGGGGAGGGGATCCGGAGAGGTTGCAGTTAGGAGAAGAAGCTTGGAGGCTTGAAAGCCAGGGGTGGGGCCTCGGGAGACTGCAAAGCTGGGAGAGTGCAGGGATCAGGAGCCAGGCGTCAAAATGGATGCTGGGACAGATTATCAGAAGTGCAAGGAATCCAGCAGGCTGCTCAGAAGGTCTATGAGCCAGCAGGGGCCAGGGTGGATTCAGAGGAGGCCATCAAGGGAGGGGGACACTGCCACCTGCAAAACAGTGGGGGCCCAGCCAGCGTCCCCTGGCCACTGTGACTGGTTGCTTCATGTGGTCCCCACAAGTCTGCAAGACGAGTGCTGTCACCAACCCATAAAGTCCCCTGTGCAACTGGGAAGAGGCATACCCCTTGTGCGGTAAGCAACCCGCCCCACCATACTTGTGGGCCTATACTGCTTTTCCCATTTGAACCACTAGGAAGTGAGATTCAAAGCCCAAACTCCTCTAGCTGCCCTGGAGAGAACCCCCAATGTAGACCATCAACAGTCTGCTTCCTGGAGTACGGAGCAGGGGAGGCCTCTCCAGAGGCTGCCATGAGCCTGCTGGCTGCTTCACCAGCCAGGGAGTGGAGCTCCCTGATGGTGAGGGCCCAGCTGTTCCCTTTCATTTGGATGTTTGTGTTTCTGGCTTGGGGGAAGGCCTGGAAGCACCACTCCTGCTCTCAGCAGCCAGGGCCTCTCTGGCTCAGAAAGACCCACCTGATGGTTCCTGATGGCAGTGAGTCACACGCATGTGCACGCATGCACACACACACAAATGCAAGCACATGCAGGCATGAGCGTACACATGTACACACATGCATGTGCCTCTACCAGCAGTAAACACCAAATTGTGGAATCAGGCTGTGGAGTTGGAATCAGAGCCTCCAGACAGGACTTCATCTTTAACACAAAAGGTAAGCAAAGGAAGATGAGGTGAGATTGGAGACATCATGGCCTGGAGGCAGAAAAGGGAAGTTCCTGCTCCCAGGCTGGAAGACAGGACCCCAGGCCAGGCCAGCCGCCCTCCTCCTTCCCTCCTGGGAAGGCTCCCTGTCAGAAGCTCCTGCGGAAGAGGCAACAGTTAGCAGATGGCTGGCCGCTCTGCTGCTGCTATCTCTCCACCCTGATTTCCATTTAAAAGATACCTTAGCAACCAGCCAGAGCCACCTGCCCCTGGAGCCTGTAAATCAAGTAAGATGCTTGTCTCCAGCTTCAGGTAGAAAGACTCAGCCCCTCCAGGGCGCTCTGGGCCGGGAAAGAGTGAATTAATAAGGGTGGGAAGGGACGGGATCCGGGATCCGAGCTGCTGCTGGGCCGCCTGGGCCTCCAATCCGACTTCCTCCCCTCCCAGGCTCCCACACGCAGTAAACGGCACCAATCAGGAGGATCCCTGGGGTGAGGGGAAGGGACAGGAATCCTGATTCCTGCTCAGGTCGTTAGTGCTGGCTCAATGTGCCAACAGACTCACGGGGTGATGACAGTCTGGGGCTTCTGAGGGTAAGAGAAGAGCTGATTTCCCCAGCCACCTCCCTGAGGTCACCGCCCTCTCCAGCATCCTTCTTCTATAAGCTGGGGAAAGAAGCAGACCTTCCTGGGGGCCACCCACCCTGACAGTAGGGTCCTATGATTCTTGATAAGCTGGGTAAAAAGGGCTCTCTCCAGCAGGAGAAAAAGCACAACAAAGAAGAGAGGAAATGATATTCAAACCATTGAAAAGGGCAGAAGGGGCCACACGGGCTCTATTTATTAAGTGTCCACTGTACAAGACAAGCAGCTGTCACCCACATTACTAAGCATGGACCTATATCCTCTGCTCGCTCCATGACAGCATGATTCCTCTTGCTGCCTGCACCCCATCGCACCCCTTGCTGTGCAGAGAGGGAATCATGTGTTTGCTGCCTCCACCCTGTGAACCCCTTCCTGGCAGGGGCTGTACTTTGCTCATCTCTGAAGCCCGAAGAGTGCCCTCAGGGCCTGGCGTCCACTATGCCCAGGATGTGTTGGATAGCGAGTCACTGAGGGAGGGATGAATGAATGAAGTGATGCTGTGGCATCCTAGCCCTTGGCCCCCCGGCACCCGTCTGACCTGCTGCAGAGCATGCTTACTCCTGTCAGGGGGGCCAGGCCTGCTGGGGTACAAGGTCCCCTGAGAAGTCCCCAACCAGTGCTGGCAAGAAAGACAGGATAAATAGCAGGGGTGATTGAAAAATATAGTTTATGTTCAAAAATTTAAAAACTCTTATTACAGTAAGAGATATGTGGCCAAGAATAATGAGATAAGTGTGTTTGAAGTGAGGGGAAGTATTTTGAATATTTTCAACAGGATTCATGGTGACATGTCCTTCGCTGCCATAGTTTTTAAAATTTAAATATTCACCGTATTTTCTCATCATCTTGTGCTGATCAAACATTTATGATCATTTCTGTCAAATAAAAACATCATGGTGTGTTTTCATCGACCTTAGTCTCTGGATCTGTCACCATGTGACTTCTGGCTCCTCCCCAAAGTCAAAATGACCATGAGAGGGAGACACTTTGAATCAATTCATAACACCAAGGCAGCCAGGACAGAGCAGCTAAAGGTACTCACAATAAAGTCCTTCCAGAGTTGTTTTAGAAAGTACAAGAAAATGGGATAAGTATATTTGAGGAAGAGGAAGGATCCCCTTCCCCTTAAATAAAAATTTAGATATGTAATTTTTGATCACATTATAGCATACTTTTGACTTCCTCGCCTCTTGGGTTGAAGGATCCTAAGGTACATGCTGAGTTTTCCTCAGCGCAGTAGAAAAGTAAGAGCTAAGAAAGGAAAAAAGAAAAAGGCCTCTATCGCAGGAAGGAGCACACTGCAGTAGAGTACGAGATCCCCTGGGGGCAGACAAAGAAGCCTGGCGCTTTTATTCACTTTGACAGGGGTGGAGTTTGAAGGGGCGGGCAGAGTGACGTTTTTTTGCAGCTGATTGGGAGAATGTTGGCGCATGCGCGCGCAGCAGGGAGTTCAATTTTCGGGTTTGGAAGAAGAACGCGGAAGTCAGTGTTAAAGGGAGGACCTTGCAGGGCGCCATGTTGGGCAGGCGCCACACTGAGCCTGGCAGCGCTTCACACGGGCGGAACCCATCAGGTTCTACACTGGCTCCTAGTGGACCCCAGAGGAGCTGAGCCTCAGTTTCCCATTGTAGTCACCTGCACTTTGATTGGGCCTCTCCTGGCCTCCTTCCCTTCCCCATCTCATTCCTCTACTTCCCTTCCGGTTCCCTGCAGTTACCACTCAGACAAACTACTTAACACTCAAATCCATTTCCAATCCTTGCCCCACTTCTGAGGATCCTGCCCAAGGCGAACTTCTTAATTATAGCCGGCATTGTGTAAGCTACCACAGCCGGGCCACTGTGGAGATGTGAGATGTGGGGAAATAAAACCTGGGATGAAAACCCGGGTGTCCTCAGCGATGACGACCTCAGCTGGCAGCTTCCCGGGACGGGGAGCTCCCTCCCCCGCACACGATCGGTGGGCAGGGCTCAGGGGGCTCCGGCCGGGCGGCTGTGCTATCGCAGCCATCCGTCAGGAGTCCCAGCGAGCCCGGGAAGGGGTGTGAGGGGGACCCAGGGCGGAGGAGAGGAAGCCTGGCTGCTTTGTTAGCTTTGATGAGAGCAAATGCGATTTGCTGCCATACTGTCGACTTCGAATGTGTTAATCTCCATGGGTGCCGGTGATCTGTCACTGTGTTGGGGACGCAGATGGCCCATGGCTGGCAGCTCCTGTCATCAATCTGGGCCTCGGAGTTACTCTGCTCCCACCCAGGCAGGAAGCAGCTCTGGGAACGCAGAGGTTCCCTCCTTCTTAGGTCAGAGGGTGACAGTGACTGTGTGGGTGCCTATCCAGCCCCTGAGGCCTTCGCACAGGGTCCAATCCCGCGCAGGAAGCCCCAGGCCTCCCCGTCCCCATGCCTGACCTCTTTTCCCACTCTGGATCACAGTGCCCAAGGGTGACTCAGGGCACCCTGCCTTTCCTGGTACAAGGCCTCTCCCTCAACCCCTCTGGAGGTAGAGCGGTGGGGAGGAGGGACCAGAGCAGCAGATAATCCAGACCTCATCTCTGGCAATGTGCACTCTATGATTTACTCTCTTCCTTATGGGCTGCTCAATGCTAAAATTAAAAGTGGTTTTTTAAATTCAAGCTACCCAGGTTGGATGGTAGGTCCAGGCAAGATGGTGTTAAAGCTCACAGACCATAATTATCTGAGCCAGATGTCACACTAGGAGGTAGGGCTTGTCCTTCTCCCAGCAGATAGGGGCTCCCTGAAGCCAGGCAGTGTCCCCTGAGATTCCCCTGAGGAGGGGGCTTGTCTGGGGCTCCCTAGAGACAGGGTTTTGCCTACTTTCTGTGTCCCAGCCCCATTTTCTGGGTCTGAGGATGATTTATAGTATCCTCTGTCCTCCTTCTTGGGGGGCTCTGGAGGACACCCCCCTTGTCCTGTGTGGCTGGGCCTCATCAAGGTCTCAGCCATGCTGAGTTTTGTGAAAGCGTGCAGGCCACTCTGAGGACCACATCCCCTTCCACACAGTGGCCTGCGGTTGTCACCCAGCTCTATGGTCATGTGCTTATTTGACATCGAATGTGGCATATTTAATCTTGGTCTCCTAATAACAGCTACAATTATTCAAACACACACACACAAAGAATTTGAAAAATGGAGTTTGCTTCTTGATGGGCATTTAGCTGTGGGTTCATGCCTCCTGACTGGACTGCAGGAGGGCGCTGCTGTTGGGAGGAACACATTAAGGAGAGAGGGAACCTGGCTGCTCCTGCAGTGCCTAGTCTGTCCTCACCTGCTGGCAAGGCTTTGCTTCCAAGAGCCGCATCCTGAAGAAGGCAAGAGGACTCCACACTAGGGACTCCCTTTGCAGCTCTAGAGCCACCGAGAGTTTCCTAGGCAGAAAAGAGTCACAGAAAGAAGCTGCAGTGGGGACAAGGCCACCTCACACAGCACAGCGAGCTCTGGGGTAGTTGGAAGGAGCTGCTAACGGAGCAGGATGTGACACGGGGTAGGACTGTGGGGACCTTCAGAGACAGAGTGTGAGATGTCACAGCCCCCCATGCAGACTGCAGACACTGCCCCGAAGCCCATCCTTCCTCACTTGACAAAGGCAAATGGGACAGGGCCAGCCCCCCAGTCCTCTCCTTGTTATGTTGCTCTTTTGTGTCCCCCTCATTCTGGGGAGGAGGGACAGAGGGACACATTAACCATCAGGGTCCTGTGGGGAAATAGATGATGGAATCCCAGTGACCCAGGGACCAGAAGCAGGTTTAATGAAAGGACTCAGATGTGGGCAGGGTTAGGGGAGCCAGGAAAGGGAGATGCAGCAGCCAGGGACTGGTAGCGGAAGGGGGCCTGTCCCCTCTCACCACAAGGCTCAAAGGCACAAGGCAGAGGACACCCAGGAGCCTGGCTGGCACAGCCATGGGAGAAGAGATGCCCACCAGGGGCTGTGGCCCTCAGTGAAAGATGCCAAGTGTAGATGCCCAGCATGGATGCCCTGACCCTGGGAGGGTCCAGGCAAGGGACTGACACGTCGCCCACCCCAGCTCACACGCTGCCCCAGTGGCCAGAGGTCACGGCCTGCACAGTTGTCCAGACAGAGCAGCCTCGGGCTCAGGGCAGCACCAGCTCCAGGAGGGAATGTATTTAGAGGAGCAAATGGAAAATAACCTGCACAGAGGGAGCGTCTGTCTCTCCTTTCCACTTTCCCGACTGCTCAGAAGAATAAAAGAAAGGAGGGGAGACAAAAGAGGAAGAGGACAGGGAGATGGTCTGTTGGAAAGAATAAACCGCACACAGTCACGGCAGTCGATGTGAATTCAGTCGGGTTTGGCCACGAACAGAATCCAGCTTTCCAAGCTACTGACAAGCTGATCAGATGAAAGCCACGGGCGCCACCAGGGTGACACATTTAAATTTTTATTGCAAACATCAGGCTCCGTTAACCTGGGATTTGCTCCCCGAATTTCTAATGTTGTCTGTATTCGTTTTGGAACACGAGCATCCTGGCTGTCACCTACAACACAGCTGGAGGGCGCAGCCCAGGACGACCAGGAGGAAGGAAGGAAGGCCCTGCACTGCTCCAGCCTTGGATCTCCCCGTGCCTCAGCTTCCCCATCCGGGGAGATGGCTGGTCGGGGGTGGCAGGTAGTCATCAGGTCAAGTTCATTTCCGGCTCTACTTGATGAGGTTTGGGTGGAGAGCGATGATGTCTGAGGCCACCCCAGCCCCCCAGCAGCCCAGGCGCCCCCCCCCACTGCCCTCACTGTGTGGGGCGTGAAGCGTGGTGTCTCTGCAGCCTGACATCTGAAGAGGGCTCTTTTCCCTTCTCGTCCATGTGTTGCCCCTCACTTCCCTCCGCCTCCGTCTGCTTCATCTCTCTCCTCTTTCTGTCTCCCCCAGGGAGCTCGTCCAGAACATTACAGTCACTGCTCCCTCCTGCATCCCTCTGCCTGCCCCAGAGATGTGGAGACCTGCCTGACTTAGCGGCACCAATTCAACCATGTAGTCCCGCTCTGTCTGGCATCTGCCACAGGGCATCGAGATGGGACATCTTCCCCCTTCCGGGAGCAGCTTACAAGCATGTGTAGGGATAACAGCACCCCAGGGAGGAGGGCGGTGTGGACAGTGTCTGGTATTCATTACTTCATTCAAACCTCTGAGTTATGCATTACCCTCAGCCCATTTCACAGATGGAGAAATGGAGGCTTGGGAAACTCAATGATGTGGGACAAAAACTGAAATTCCCGCTCAGATCTGCTCAATCCTATCTCAGGTGACACTGTCCCAGAGTGGAGGGACAAGAAGAGGCAGTATGTCATGAAGTTCTGCAGAAGCCTAAGATAGGGCAAGCTATGGAATTTGTTTTGTTTTGAGACAGGGTCTCACTATACAATTTGGGCTGGCCTTGAGCTCACTTTGTAGCCCAGGTGGTCTCGAACTTGCAACAATCCTTCTGCCTCAGCCTCCTGAGTGCTGGGATTACAGTCGTGAGCCACCTCGCCCAGCTCATTAGGAGGTGGCCTTAAATGAAATGAATAGGGAGCCAGAAGCCAGAGCCAGGTGTCTGGATGAGGACATTCCAAGGGAGAACGGAGATCCCAGGTCCTGCGGCTGGAGATGGGCGAGTCTAATGGGGGGTGGGGGGTACTCAGCCCCTTTTCAAGGCAGCCTGCTCTGAGAAGTGCTGTCTGAAGTGGATTTAAGTGCTGCCGCTGCCTGGGGCCAAAGACTCACCTCAGCTTAGATCCGCTGCCTCTCCTGGGCTGTGTGATCTTAGGTAAGTTGCTAGACCTCTCAGTGCCTCTTGAATGTCAGCATCTGTTAAAAGGGACGGTTGTGAGGACTTCCAAGGTCCCTCACGAGTGACACTTCAGCACATTGTCAGCTCCCCAAGCAGGGCCATTACCGGTTGGAACTTTTTGCAGCCAGTCTCCTGGCTCCTACTCACAAGCAGTTGCCCTCAATCAGCTCCTGGTCACCCCAGCTGCAAGCCTCCGTGGAGCACGGACTGGAGCTTGCTGGGGCGAAAAGCTGAGCAAACTCAGACAGCTGCACCCTCCCGAGGGACCTGGCCACCCACTGGGGAGGTGCTGCCTTACTGCAGGTTGCATGGGGAGGAGCCAGTGCCACTGCACTGTGACCAGGGGCAGTGACTGGCCCTCTATCCCACTGGCTGCTCCTCAACCCAGGCTCAGGCTGGGTGCTCCGGGGTGGGGGCAGACTCCCGGCCCAGGGCAAGGATGCCAAGGTGGAGTTTTTAAAGAAGGAAGCCTGCCGGCATAAAGGTCACCCCACAACCCACTCAGGCACTTCGGCCCACCAACTGTGGAGCCACAGAGTGGAGAGGGTCCCAACCTCTTCTCTGACCACAACAGGCTTTTTAGGAACCCCAGCACAGCGGTCACTGCCCGAGGGCTTCATCGGGGTTTTTCATCACTGACTGTTTTCGCAGAGCTGAATCATTAGTTAGCAGCTACCAGTGTTTATTAGGCACCTGCTGTGTGGGCTCTGTACAGAGACTGGACAGAGTCCACTGGACTCAGGCAAGGACTCCACCCAGGCAAGAGAGGCAGAGGCTGGGCACAGAGAAGATACCAGGTTATCTTCATCCAGGGCAGAGGTCAAATGACAGAAGTAAGAGCTGCCTGGTCTCTCCCTCAACCGGGAGCTTCCGAGAGAGGTGATGGCCTGGGCTCCCTGAGGACGGGCCCCTGGCACACAGCCCTATGTCCTTCATCGTGACAAAGTCCTACATTCTCCCTCCAAGACAACAGACCTCACACAGCTGTTGGTTAACTCCAGGCAAACTATGTCCACACCTTCAGCCTGCGTTTCGCCTATGTAAATCTGGACATAAGTCACCTTTAAAGTCTCTGGGATGCTGTGACATCAATGGACCTCACACTCCGCCTTGCTTCCTTCTCCAATCTGGCTGCCACGGCCATCTGCCTGTGTCTTCTTCCCCATGAACCGATGGCAGGCCACAGATTAGAACCTTCTGCAAATTTGTTCTCAAACTTGTGTTTGTCTGTGGACTTCTCGGGGTGTGACTGGCTTGAGTTCAGCTTGGACAGTTCTCCTCCTTCACATCTGCAGACGTATGTCATGATCATCTTCATCATCACCTGCTTCACTGCCATTGTCATGGTGACATCTGAGAGCTGGTTGAATGTTGACTAGCAGCTCAACATTTCCTGCTCTGACCCCTTTCAGCCTCCTGCTGCCCTGATGGGGTGGGGTGGTCATTATCCCCATTTGCCAGAGAAGGTAAATGAGGCCCAGGGAGGGGTATAGATCTTGCCCAAGGAGTCCTCCTAATAACAGAGCCTCAGAGCTATGTAGAGATGGTGAGAATCCAGAAAGCCTCAGCCCCCTTGTGTCCTCCTGCTCCAAAACCAACCAATGCAATGTCCACGAGGCCGTGGCCAAACAGCACTGACTTCAGTAAGCACTGATAATATTTGACAATTAGATGGGTGAGAATGGAGAGCGTGCCCCAGAGCTTCAGAGTGGAGAGGCCAGAGGTGCCAAATATCAACAGTGCTCCTACCTGGGAGAAGCAGGAGTATCGGTGACTCTGAGCATTTCCCTGGGGCCATTTCCCTGGGGAGGGTGTTACGGTTTAAATATGAAATGTCCCCAAAGATTCATGTATTAACAGTGTGATCAGAGCATTGTTCAGAGGTGATCAGTTGGGGCACCAATCTGTCAATGAATGGATCCATTGATGAGTTCCTAGTTGGATGGACTATTAGGAGATAGGGCTAATTGGAGGAAGTAGGTTACTGGGGGTCCCTTTGAGGAGTATACCCTGCCCCCAGCTCTTTCTTCTCCCAGGCCACTATGCAGTGAGCAGCTTCGCTCAGCGCTGCTCTCTCTCTGTGATGTTCCTGCCTCGGAACCAGCCTACCATGGACAGAAATCGTGAGCCAAATAACCTCTCCTCCTTGAAGCTGTGTATGTCAGGTATTTTGCCCAGCAACGGAAAAGCTGACCAATAGTTGGACAGGGTGACTCCTTCCTTGAGTAGCACCCTATAGTTGGACTTAGGCTAGGTTTGGGCACTTTGGGCAGCACCCCCTGCCTTCCCACTTGGATCGGGAAGAAGCACTGCCACAGAGATGCAGTAGGTTTTGTGCGTCCACAACTCCCAGGCTTAGTGAGCTCAGTTCCCACTTCAGCCAGCCTCAGGAGGGTGAAACAGTAATTATCCCAGCAGTGAGCAGGGCAGCATAGGGTTGAAGCTAAAGAGCTTCACATTGGGCCAGGGCATGACCGCAGTCTTCCAGGGCACTCCGGTTACCCCCGGTGCTTCCAGTGTGTGACGGGAAGGGTGTCTGGGGACAATAAAACCTTGTCTTCTCCACTAGCTCTCACCTTTGAGGTTGCTTATCTTGCTACAATACTCAAAACAAATAAACATAAGGCTAAAATCTTAACATGTCGTGTGTTAGATGAGGATTCCATACTGCCCAAGGGGCTGAGTCCCTAATAAGTTGTTAGGGATTCTCCCCAACTTGGCTATTTCCCAGAAACACCTCAAGATGGGAGGATTTGGTTTGTTCTCCCAATTCACATCGCACATGTGTCCCTGCCCATGGTGACAATGCAAGGCCAGGAAACTGATGCCTCTGGCTAAGGTTCTCCAGGAGCCAAGGAGGCTGGACAGATGAGCTGCAGGCCAGGGAAGAGGATGTGCTCTTTTGCTCACCTGGGATACGAGCCCTGTCCCACTGTAGCTGGTGGCTGTTACTCCCCAGAGACTGTGCAGACCTCCTGCCTGGCCCAGGACCCACTGTGCCATAGGAAGCAGCCAGGTGCACGTGCCGAACACGGGTCAGGCCACTGCACTCCACATTTGTTACAGAATTGCTAAGGCAGTAAATTTCCAGCTTTCTCAGCATAATTTTGGTTTTTTTCCCTGTCTCGGGGGATTGAACTCAGGACCTACACAATCCTTGGCTCTTTATGAACTGTTTTTATTTTGAGATAGGATCTTGCTAAGCTACTAGGCTGCCCAGGCTGGACTTGCAATCTTCCTGCCTCAGTTTCCCAGGGTGCTAGGATTATAAACCTGCACCACCACACCTGGCCTCATCTCAAAAATGATTTAAGTATTTGAGGTGATGGGATGGGTACATTAAATAGATTGATTTCAGTATTCCTCATTATATTTATAAACAACATCACCTTGGATTCCCTAAAAACATGTAATTATCCACTGCCAATTTGCAATTTTAAAAATCTCCAAGTATTATTTGGTGCAAGGCAATCCCAGATGAAGACTACATTTCCCAGCCTCCCTTGTAGTTAAGCATAATTAATGGAACTAAATTCTAGCCAGTGGGTTGCAAGTAATTGTGTAGTCCGTGATGCCCACAGGTACCCTTACAGAAGACACGTGCTCCCTGCTCCACCCTGCTTCCTGTGAGTGAAGCACAGATGGGTAGGTAGAACTCTAGCGGACCTCTTGGGCCCTGAAGAGGTAGCATTATTTGAAGGTGTGAAACAATAAACTGGGAAGAATTTAGGTGTCTGGTGATAAAAGCACTATCACAGAGCTCTCTGCTTCCTGCAGTTTTTTTCTAATTACAAAGTTTTAACTCTGAAATATTTTAAGGCTCCTTAGAAGTTGTAAAAATAGTATAGAGTCCCTGTGCACTGTTCTACCCCACCCTGCCTAGGGCTGACATTTTTGTATTTTTATTTTCTAACTCTGCCTCCCTTTCTCTGGCTTGGACCCCTGCACATGCACCCTCCCCCACCCAGAACTCTGCGTCTCCCTGCTTGTCTCAGTTACTTTTCTCTTGCTGCTGAGACAAAATACCCAACACCCAAAGCTAAAGGGGGAAAGGTTTATTTAGCTCACTGTCTGTAGAGGTTTTAGTCCATAATCAGCTGGCTCCAAGGCAGGGTGGCATGGCAGAGGGGCATGGCAGAGGAGAAACAGCTCATGGCAGGCAGGAAGTAGCAAAGCGAGAAAGAGCCAAGACACCATCTTTCTGTCCCTTAGATTGTATCCAGGCTGCTAGGATTAGGGTGGTGCTAAAGCAGTCAGTAGACTGATTTAGTAATCACGCTCACTTAATCCTCATACTGCTCTGTGAATCAGTCACACTCTACATTCAGTCACCTCTGAAAAAGCCCCACCTATGATGGTATGAGGTTTTGTGGGGACATCGAAACACGAACCATAACATTGCCGATTCTCAGGGACAAGGCGCTCCTTACTATTGCATCTCATGTGGCACATCAGGACACAGGAGTGAAGGTGGGCGATTTTGTTGGTCTTTTCAACTCGGGGGGGAAAGTTGCACTGAAGTTAAATGTCAAAGATTATTGCAAGGGAGGGAGGAAGGAGCACTTCCCCTTGAGGACAGCCTCCTCCAGGGTTCTGAGTGGCTGTGCATGGTGGATGCCACCTACTGGAAGCCTGCTGGGAAGGCCAAGTGTGCAGTGGTGGGCATGCAGCTTCACCCACTGTGGGCAGGGGTTATATATGAGCAGCACCCAGGTTCAGACACCCATCCAGAGAACATGGGCTTAACACATAGTATGCACAAAGTACTTGCTAACAGGTGTGGAAGGGAAGCTGAAGGTGGGGCAAACATGGCTGGTTCCCTCCCCCAGGAAACAGATCCTTTTAGAGAAGACAAAGGGGATGATGAAATAGTCCAAAAAGGAAATGATCGTCATCATTGTAATCCTCATTTTGACGATCCTGATTATTAGCAGAAGCATAAAACTCTTTGAATGCTCCAAGGAAGAGGAGGGTAGATGGGGAAGGTGTTTGCCATGAGGTCTGCAGAATAATCACCGTGATATTTTAGACCTGAAATCTTTCCCAAAAGCCTCATGTACTTGAGGTAACTTTCTCGAAAGCTGATTGGATCACAGAGGTGCTGTGCCCATCCAGGAGTTCATCCACTGATAAATTCATAGCTGAATGTTCTGTTAGAAGGTGGGGCCCAGGCAGACAAAGCAGATTACTGGAAGACTGACCGAGAAGGGGGCGTTCTTGTCCCCGGTTCTTCCTTTTTCCCTCTGCTTCCTGGTTGCCATGACTGAGCAGCTCTCTTCCGCTAGGTCTTTCCAGCCTTGCCATTGGTACCACGGCGTCAGCTGACGGTGGACTGAATCCTCTGAAAACTTCCTTTTAAGTTCCAGTTGTGGGCGTCCTGTGACAGAAGTGACTGAGGCAGCCATGTGCAGGTGGGCACTGTGTCATTCATCTCAAAGACAGCAGAGAAGCATTGTCAGTGCACAGTGCCATAAGTTTACTGCCATTGCCCCCAAAACACTAAGCACTCGGGGAGCTAGACATGTGTGACTCTGTCTAACAGAGGCGTCTTTGTTACCTTAATCCTTAGTCCATGGGTGAGCTCTGGGGTCTGTGAATGTGTTAAACTTGTGTGCTGAAGTTTGTGTCATCGAGAATTTTTCTTGATGGGAAGCATGTGCAGAGCCTTCATTAGAACCTCCACAGTGAATTCGACTTCTCCCAAAGTCCAGCGGGACCTGGGGCCATGCCTTACCTGACTAAATCTGCTGCAGAGAGGCTGGAGGTTTCTACGTGTGGCTCCTTCTGCCCTCACTCTGATCCTGGAACTGGGTTTAATGCCTCATCTGGGGAAATTCTCAACCTTCCCCGGGCTGGGGAGAAATGGAGAAGAAAAGGCGAGCTCTGTCCCTGCAGGAAGCGGCTCCCTTCGCTTACTTCCTGCCTGCCCTGATTGAATTCTCAGCCCTTTCACTTAATGAGCATCTCTCTGCGCTGGCTGCAAGGGCTGTGGTGGGGAGAGCAGACGTTTCATTACCAGGCTTCAGTGGTGCTGTGTGGAGCCTGATTTTCTGACAATTATTGGCAGGAAATAGAAGGCCTGGAGTGGCCCTGTGTGAGCCTTGTCTTGCTAGAAACAGACAAACGCGTCTCTATTCCAAAGTCACAGGCACAGCTCTTTGTGGCCACAGAGGGCTAGAAGCCTCCTGCAGATAATCCCAGAGTTTGAACGGCTTAGGGCAGTCTGCCTGGAGGGAGCTCGGACCAGCAGCAGGGTTGGCTTCCAGTGAGAACAACTCCACCGGCTGCTGTTGCTCTGTGAACTTTCCGAGATCATCTTTCCTCTTCCTTGGTTGTTCCCAGGGGGACTCTCAGCTGAAATGATATTATGGCCATCCCAGGTCACCACAGATCACTGGTGACTTTCCTCCTACACTGAGAGAAACAAGGATGCAGGAAAAAGTTCCAAGGCACTTTGGGAGCTTCCAGTGTGTCCAGTGTCACCTTTCAATGAAAGTCTGCTGGGAACGAAGGGCAAGGCACAGCTATATATAAGTGACAGTACGTGTTGGATTTTCTCTAGGTCACCTTCCTCAACATCCTCAATCAAGAGTCTTAGCTTCCGTGTCATCCATGTCTTCAGTCAGCCCTACTGTGGGCTTGCTCCTGTGACACTGTTGACATTCCAAGGTGCCAATGATCCAAAATTCACATCACCTGGCAAAGTTACGAGAGCCCACGTCGCCACCAGACAGACTTACGACGCCAGGGTCTGCATCGGCAGGTGTAAGGTTGGCTGGAGTCTTGTCAAAGGGCCCCCTGACATGAAAAAGGGGTGTGATTCAGTCTGGGATGGTGGGTCGCTCTATACTCTCCCCAGGGAAGGCAGGACTGAGCAGCTACCCTCACCTGACTGGTCCTTCATCCTAGAGAGCCTTACTGATGGGTAAAGGACTCTGAGAAAAGCCACACTGACCAGAAGTAGGGCAGAAAGAGCGGGAAGAGAGGCTGCTGTGGCTCTGTGAACTTTCAGAGAGTGGCTTTCCTCTTCCTTGGTTGCTAACTATGCAGGCAAGAGGGAATCATCCCCCTCCCCGGCCTGTCTCAGCACATGGAGACAGAAACTCACATGCACACAGGCACGCTCGCACGACTGGAGAGAGGAAGAGGAAAAGGAGAGGGAAGGGATGAAGGGAGCTTAGAAAGACAAATTCTGGCCTCTCTTCAGCCCCCCTAGGGTGAGAGATTTGGTTGTAGCCTAGGCTCATTATGCAAAATAAATTATGCAAAATAAAGCCACCCCTGTCCCCTGGGAGACTCCAGGCCCAGGACCAGCATGCTGACAGAGTAGGCGACACTGACTCATTGCCTATGTTCTAAGGCCTCCTCCAATCCAGAGACGTGTCTGTCACCACTGCAGGAGAGGACTCCAGCTCTCTCCAGGAAGTGACCAAAACTGCCCGCTTGGTGTGTGTCCTGCCAGGAGTCGTCCCCTGGAAACATTACCAGTTCTGCCAGTAAACTGGGAGGAAATGAGAAGAGAGGACAAAGAGAAGTGGGCAGTGAAGATGTGACATTGTTGAGGGAAAAGGTGACACTGACTGGTGGGCCAGTTCCCATCACTTTCCTTGTGGCACTGAAATGGTACATGGTTTGTGTGTGCATGTGTGTGTGTGTGTGAGAGAGTGTATGTGTGAGTGAGCTTGGACCACTGCCACCACTCTTAGCCACACCTCTGCCACTGTCACTATTTAATCATGTGGCCTATCTTTATTCCCTCTGGCTACACACACAGACACACACACACACACACACATACACACACATACACACACATACACACACACACACACACACACACACACACACACACACACACCCCTCTTCTCTCTGGGTTAATAGCCACTCTTCTTTCCCCAGATACATTCTTCACAGGGAATCGAGGGCGGGGATGGCTACGGTGGGGCACCTGGACTTTCACTCCCATCACTCATGGGTTTTGTCATTTGCTAGGGATGGGCTCTGTGCCCAGGAGCAATAAGTCACTGCCACTGACCATCCTGTATGGCAAACTAATTTCAAAGTTCTCTCCAAGGTGCCAAAGCTTAAAGCAAAGTGCTACCATAAATATCCAGCCCCTGTGCCTCATTTTATCAGATCTACCCACCCGCCTCTTCCTGGCTCTTGCTGTGAGGTGACACTTCCATCCCTTCATGGTTTTTTTGCTGGGCTGCCTCTACTCGGTCCCTTCTTCCAGGAGTATCCTGGGGTTCCTGGAGTAGGGTCTCCTGCTTATCTGGGAGGCTCCAGCTGAAAGAACGAATTAACCATCAGTGACTGCAAAGTGCCTTTGATATCTAAGATGCTCAGCTTTATTATGAAGAAGGACCTGCAGACGGGACACTTTACAAGGAGTTCGGGAAAGAATAGAATAAGACGTCGCTAACGTCAGTGGTGCTCGGGAGGCTGCAGGAGAAGGTACATCAGAGGCTGGGGGGTTGGCAGGCGAAGGTTCACATTAGGATGAAACTGCTGGAGACAAACTGGTTGCTTCTACACAGAAATGTAAGCTCACTCACTGCTTTATGAGGTGACCCCGCACTCAGGAATTTATTTTATACAGGCTACTTCTATTTACATGCAAAGAAGGCAATACAAAGATTTAACCACAGGATCACTTAAATCACAGCATTATTTACAATAGCTGAAGACTATATATAATTTAAAAATTTACCTCTAGCACGCTCATATGTAAAATGTTAGGGTGTAAAACTAGTACAATGTGAAAACTAGTCTGTGTGTATCACTGAAAAGGACACACACATAAGTCATTCTCTGTCCATCTGTCTGTCTATTATCTATCTATCTATCTACCTATCTATCTATCTATCTTCCATCTTCTATCTTTAAGTAAGCCAAAAAAAAAAAAAGTTTACAAACCTTCTATGAAAACTGCAACAAGGACTCTAGGTCACACACACACACAAAAAAAAAAACAAAAACAAAAACAAAAAAAACCTTTGTCCATTACGTAAACTTCCGTGTTGTTCTGTTTTTTTCATTGAAATGTGTTGTCTTTATATAAAAGCAGCCCTAAATCCATGACCAAAGTAAGCTAATACTCTGGATTGTCTCCCTCCCCTTTGTGTCCATTAGCTTAGTGCTCTGCCGTGGTGGACATAGCTTTCCATGCCCTGTCTGTGCCTCCTCCATAAGTGGTTGCCTGGGCAGCTCTAGGAGTTCCCTCAGTCACAGTCATGCTACTAAAGCCATCCTGATCTATATTGTGATCCCATCCTGGTCTCATGGCCTCACTTGCCACTTGTCCTACCCTTGTTGCTATCACAGAAGACTGCATCTTGCAAACTGATGGGTGACAAATGGATCTGGACCAGACCCCTGCATGCGGGGGTTTCCAGAAATGGCTCTGCAAGGGTCCCAAACACAGCCTGGAAGTGCAGGAGAGTGAACTCCTACAGGGAGCTTTCAAGGAGGAAGCCAGGCAGGTTAACTTCAGTGCTCTTTCCCCAGACAGTCTGCTTTGAGCAGCCCTGCTGAGCTGAGCAGGTTCCCTGATCAGTGGTCTGTGAGGGCTCCTGTGTTTGTTTATGGACCCGAGGCCACCGCTGGAACATGGTCTTGCATCACTCTCCACCCTATGCTGCCCCACTCCCTTGGCCTTCACTCTGCTCTGAAGCTGGACCTCACCCTTGCCCCAGCTCTGCTTTCTAGGGTCCTCTGCTAAGACAATCACGTTTCAATGACTTCTAGACCACCGTGATGATTATATGGATGTGTCAGTTTGATCAGCCACACAATGCCCATATGAAATATTTCTAGGTTTGTCTGTGAGGAGTTTTTCAGTGAGATTTGGTGGACTTGGTAGACTCAGTAGAGTATATTGCCCTGTTCCAAGTAGGCACCATCCAGTCCTCTGCAACTTGAATAAAACCAGTGGTACAGGTGGCAGGCTTTTGCCTGTTTTCCCTGTCTGCCTATTTGAGATTTGAGTCGGAGCACTGATCTCTTTCCTCCTGTCCTTGACTATGTTGCACCCCACTAGCTTTCCCAGGACTCTAGCTTGTAGATGGCAGACCAAGGGTCTTCTCAGCTTCCATAAATCATGAGCTGGTTTCTCCCTTCCTCTGTTTCTCTGTCTCACTCTGTCTCTCTCTCTCCTCCCCCCTTTCTCTCTCTCTTTGTTCCTTATATTATTTAGGGAACCAGGGGAGACACTGCACATTGTTAGATGAGAGCTCAGACAGATCTGAAAGGACAGTTGAGGACTAGAAGCACAGATCTCTTGGATACTGTGGCAGAGGAATTAATTCTAAGAGGTCTCCGAGATTCCTACCCACTCCCAATTTCTTCCCTCAAGTGTGGGCTGGGATGTGAGGCTATCATAGTGCATCACTCTTGTGACTATCACTCTTGTGATTTGTCATACTCTATGGCAGAATGTAATTTATAGAAGTTTTTAATGAAAGGTCCCAATCATCTGGTGGCTCTGGTCCTGTCAGGTGGGCCTGTAAAAGGGTCTGGCTGTTCCTGAAGTCACAGAGACTCACAGTGACAGAAGTCTCTGCAGCTGGCCTCAGAGGCACAAATTGCCATGCGGAGGAGCGGCCATGAGCAGAGATGAGCAGTCAGTAAGAGCTCAGAGGCCCAGAGAGGCAAGAAAGACATGACAGAGTGCTACGATCTGGAGGCTGAAGGCTGCCAGTGAGCCAGAAAGCCCGAGAGTGGTCACTGCTCTTGTTGGACTTCCCAAGGACGTCTTGTTTTAGGAACATGAGCCTGAGAAAAATCCACTGAGATGGGGTCCATAAATCTGTGTTGCTTTAACCCACTCTGGTTATGTGATCACTTGTTAAGCAGCAGGAAAACGCTCACATAGACACCGAGAAGCACAGATTCATTTCAGAACCAAGGTGGAGGCAGCTCATTGCTCAGAAAGCTAAAGAGGGCTCCTGGGCTCTGGGTCCACAGATTTAGGAAGGAGGGTCAGAGAGAAACCAGAGCTAGGTGGAGGCTGAGGTTAGTTCCCTAACCAGGAAGTGGCCTCCCTCTTGCTGCTCTGGGCACTCAGGATTGCTGACACCTTTGTGGCTCGTGCCCTCTGTATGGTCAAGGCCACAGACTAACCATAGCAAGGATGGCAATGGTGGCAATATTGGGACCCAGTGGAAAGCCCTCCTGTTCCACATCCCTGTAGAATTATCAGATCCCAGGACACTTGACAGCTTGGTGATTCTCCAACAACCGGGGAGGAATATTTAATATTTTTTGTCTTATTTTACAAATAAAAAAATGAAAACAGATCCTTGGGGTTCTCCATTGTTACAGAGTTATTAAAGGCTATGCAGGACCCCAACTGAAGGCTCTGAGCTCCCTTCAAAGAGGGACAGAAGGAAGAAGGATATGAAACAATGGCCATTCTCCTTCGGTCAAGGTCACCACAAGACATGTCCAGGACAGCTCCATTCACATTTAGTGACAATGATTTGGGAAAATGTGAAGAATGGATTTCCCAGAATCCCTCACGTGTGCTTCCTCCAACCTTAAACAGCCAGCCAACTTCAGGCTTCCACTCAGTGAAGGGTGCGGGCGCGCATCACCCCGAGTGCTCCACCAGCTCTGCCTCACCTGCCCTTTTCCTCCTGCTCCCCTTCCCCTGTGCAGACACAGCTGTCCCTCCTTCCAGAGGACACTTTGTGGAGGCAAGAATGGATAATGACAGTCTCCAAGCGAGAGAGTGTATGTATTTTAAGAGGGTTTTCTCTGACTTCTAATCCATAGGAGGGATCCTAATTACATGAAATCGGGCCCTGAAATGTAGGTAAGCTGCCTGCTCTGGAAAGTGGCCCAGCATCCCACATGGAGGTTCTGCATATGGGATTAGCTTTTTTTTCTCCTCAAAATAACGTCGGATCAGTCACATGTGTAAACATTTGCTCCTATTCCTAGGGACAGCTAAGCGGAGCTTGCCGTATTGTCAGCCTCAGGTTATATCAGAAATGGAAACGCTTGTACAAAAGCCCCAAGTGCCATAATTTACAGTGGGATTGAGTGCCAAGCATCTGTGCTAGACATCACTGGTGACCACCAACATGCAGCCCTCCTTCCTGTCTGCACAACCCTCCCCAGCCCACCTGCAGCAACATGAGCTCTGTGACTTCCTGTGGCTGGTGAGTTCTGAGCAGAAACAATGTGTGTCACTCTCACACAGGTGTGTCACCTCCAGACTTCTCTTGCCTGCTCTAAGTGCCAATGAGGTTGTGTTTTCAGAAGCTGCAGCTATTAAAGATGTAGACATCATCACCTTGGATCTGAGAGGATGACGTGGAAGATGGTCACCCCCAACAGGGTCACTCAGACTCAGATCTGGGGAGGGTAAGAAACACATTTTTGCTGTTTTAAAAAAAATTAACACTGGGGGCTGTTCTTGGATAATGCACAATTTAGTTTATTCTGGTACATTCCTTTACTTCCTAAAGCTTGTTGATGTTCTATGACACATGGAGAAAATCTGTGCAGCCTTCATCCCAATCAACAGCAAAAGACAGGTGAAAGCAGAGGCAACTTCTTTATAAACATGAATGTGTAAATTACGTCTGCTTAGATCAGGGGGACAGGTAACCGGCTGGAGTGGAGGTGTCACTACCAGTTGGTGTCCTTCCTATGTGTAGGCAGGGGTGATCTTTGCAGACGAGGGCCAGGGAGATCTGGGCAGTGCACATTTTCATGAATAGAAAGTATTATTTAGGAGCAGCAAAAAGGCCAAGTTTCAGGATACCACAGCACGCTCAGAGCGGAGCTGTCCTCAGTGATTTCTGTGTGAGGTTCTGAGTCCTGGCTGCGTGGGCTTAGAGCCATCTGGAGTAAGTCTCGGCTTTCTCTAGACCCCCCAGCAGCCGACACAGCACAGCACCCCTCTTCCTCATGCTATCAAATCCCAGCCTTCACCCAAGGCTGGGTTAGCTCATGGTGTCACCCAGAGACATTATTTGCCAGCTTCTGGTGGGGTAGGGGTGGCAGTATGACCCATGTTCTCCAAAGGAAAAGAGTGAGGAGGACAATGTCTGCATCCCTTGCTTTAGAGAAGAGCTTTTATGCTCTGATTTTCTTTCCAGGTCCCATGAATTGGTGACTGATGAGCCAGCAACCCAGCTCCAGTACCCAAGCAAGCCCAACACCCGCGGCACAGTTGCACCACAAGGAAGAAGGAACCTTGATCCGAGCAACTGTGTAGCACAGCTTCTTACCAGCCTACACTGGTCAGACTGTGCTGTTTAAGCCACTCTCTTCTGGGGCTTTTTGTATAGCATCTTTGCCTTTATCCAGGCTAATACACTGAGGCCACAGTGAACATTTTAATTTACTCCACACAGGCTTTGCAAAAAGTCATGGGATCAACAGCAACCAAATCTTTATTTGTGAACTTGACAAAAGGTCCGTGTTATCCCTAAGAAGGAAAGCCAGGTACTTCTTGGTAGTAGGCATGGGGGAGCTTGAAGGGCGTGGAGATCTGTGGGATCCACCATCTAACTCTCCTCACGGTCCCCAATAATCTCAGCAAATGATCTCGCCACTTTGGCCGCCATGTTTTCCACAAAGTGGACAAAGTCCATGATGGGGCTGTTATAGAAGCAAAGTCTTAGACCAGAGGAAGTGGCATCATCCTCTCTCTCTCTCTCTCTCTCTCTCTCTCTCTCTCTCTCTCTCTCTCTGGGTGTGGTGACAATAGAATAAGAAGTCCAGGGAGACAGAGTGTGATGTATAAGGGCCCGCAAAATGCAGTCATACTGTAACCCTTTGCAGTGTCTCTTTACAGTAAGCAGAGATATTCCAGGTTAAGGATAGAAATATGTACATTAAACCCTAGGCTTATAAATGGGACATTCTGGGATAATTGTCCATAAAACAGGATTTGTTCATAAACTGACAGTGAGTCTTACACTGTATTCCTGTGAAAGTTCGTAACTCAGATGTCCATAAGTCAGAGGCTTCCTGTACCCTCCTGCTGTGAGTTTCCCCCCGTGCATACCTCACACCGTCCTGCTTCCTAGGGGCCTAAATCTTGTATCTTAGACTAATCTGATTAGTCTTTCAGGGCTCACACTAAATAGCACTCGCCCATCTCAAAACTCCTGCAAGGTCCCCTAGACCACGTCAGCCACTCCCAAAGCCCCTCCCTCCATGCTTCTTTTGCACACTTGGAACTTTATGCTTTATAGAGAGTTAAGGAAGAGGCACAGTGCAGGTGTGTTGAGTGCTTGGGGGAGGACTTGAATGAGAACATCTAATGTTCTGCGATTGACCTCATATGCATAACCTCCTTTGATTCTTAAGTTGTCAACATGTCAGCCACTCCTCTTAGCTCCACTTTACCAAAAATCACAAAAAGATGTCAATTTTCCATGATCACCCAGCTAACAACTGGTAGAGAAGGCTCAGTCCTTGCAAGCTGCAGTTCAAAGCCAACACGTATAACCACTGTGCAATGTTGCCCACTCATGAGAGGGACAAACGGATGCCCACACAGCGGACACAAGTGCCCACTCTAAAGAAACTGACTACAAAGCGGACAGATCACAAGATCCCCATCTGCAGTGTGTTCCAAGGGACCCCCTGCTGAGGCTCCTACCAACAGCAGGTTTGAGCTCTGAGTTACTGAGACACTGAAACAATTCTGTCAATTAAATTGAACATCTGGTCAATGTAGCAAAAAATCGGTCACCAGAATCTGGCCACAGACCCTGATTCCTTCTAAGCTATAGACACCTCCCCAGGCTCCAGATGATGGACAAGATGAAGGACATACTTCCTGGATGTCCAGAGCTGATTTGCATACTCCCTTCTGATTGGTGAATAAGGCTCACACCTAATCAGCCTAGGAAGCTCCTGGGAGGAGCACAGGAAGAGCAACTCCTATGGACCCTGAGCTGTGCTTTACAGTGAGAGCTGGCTTCCATCCAGATCCCAAAAGCACATTCCCAAACTGGGTAGGAAGTTCTGTGCTGCCTGCTATAGAAATGCAAATTGCTATAATAAATGCCGATTATCCCAATTAGCTCTAATTGTCTGGCTTGTATAGCAAGAGCATTACCATAGGAGAGGCCTATAAGGGAGAGAGTGTACTGAGCAGAATATCCACCCCATGGCCAGCTGGGTTTCCAACGAAGTGGGTGAGCTGCCCTGGGAGGTGTCACAGTAGCCCCTGGGATGGATCATCCCCCCACCCAAAGACAAGGAGCTTCACAATCATCTCCCAGCTGCTTAAGGGGGCAGGAGTGGCACTGAGGCAATGCTATCTTGGAGCAATGGTCACTACAAGCTATTATGAAAACTGGCTATGCACTAGGGAGACTCAGGGGAGAGAATATATACTGTCCTCCTTCCCGCGGGCCAGCTATGGCAGAGAGTGGGCTACCGCATTGTTTTCCATCATTGTAACGTACGTTTGATTCGCCTGTTGATTTAATGAAGCAGCCAGGCATTCAGGAAGCAAGCATTACAGACCAAGCCTGGAAAAATACAGAAATAGAGAGCCAAAAGGCGACAATGAAAGTTACGTACACTGAGGGTCCAGCGACTGTACCAGGTGATTTTCCTCTTTCCTTTGGCAAATAATTGGAGCTTCTAGTACAGGCCAGGAACCCTCAAGATACACAGCAGCAAATAAAGTAGACTCCCCTCAAAAATAACAACCCACCAGAGGCCATCTTCTAGTTTGGGGAGATGGAGGACAAGTGAGGAAAACCAAGACAACAGCATATTAGAAGGGCGATAAATGCGAAGGAGAAAAATAAAGCAAAATACAGTAGACAAGGGAGAGAGAACCATTACTGAGCCTGAACTTTAATGAAGCCTGGGTGACATGGAAGAAAACAAGGCAAAATCTTCATCTGGAGGAGCAGGGATACACTATGTTCTCCTCCAAAACACATGTTCCATTAGTCACTACCTGAATGAATTAAAGAAAATTTAATAAAAGACAGAAAACTGTGGCGATCGGCTATCTATAAACACATTAGGAAAGGTCCTGTTTGTAGTTATGTAGGCTCGTTTTTTATTAGCTTAGGTAAGATCACAAGTCTTGCTGGGACCTCTTAATTCTGTTACAGTATTGATTAAGGCCGAGCAAATGCAAAATGTGCAATTTGCACATTGTCGTATGAAATTATAACCTTTCTGTTTACCAAGGGAGACATAATTACTCTCCAGGACAGAAGGTACCTTTCATTTCTTCGTGGAGAGGAAAACAGGGCCTGAGGGGTGGGTCTGGAGTGGTGGCCCTGGGTTCTAATCCTGGGATGGTCTGAGGGCAGAAGCTTGGGCAGGTGCAGGAGGACAGAGGAGGGCAGGGAGGCTGGCTGGTAGGACCAAGGAAGCCACGGCTGTCCCTCTGTGCTGTCTCACATGTTGTTGTGGCACTGGCTGAAGATGCCTCCTCTAGAGGTACATGGCTGCACCCCTAAGACAGCCTGGGGATCCTTAGCACCCCATTCCCAAGCTCCCTCCCTTAGGCCCTCATGGTCCCAGAGAAGCCCCCAATTCCTCCCCTTTCTCTCTTCCCCACTGCAAGCCTCTCTGTGTCTCTCCTTCAGTCCTTGTAACCAATCCCAGCTCATACACGGGGCCGCCGTGGGTACAACCGCACTGCACAGTTTGCAAAGCACTTGTGTCCTGTGCTCATGGAATCCTCACAAGGATTCCACATCTCTGTTCAAAGATGAGTGCCCTGTGCTTCCGAGGCGATGCCCAAGGTCACAAAGAGCTGGATGACCTGGAACAATGCTCATGTCACCGTTTTATGCCCTCAGTGCCAGCTCTCTCCAACACCCGTCTTATGCTTTTGCAGTAACAGAACTGTGGGTGGGCATTTGGATTCTAAAAAGGTGACTGCGTAATTAAGTGCTTCCCAGGAGGGTGCAAAGGGAGAGATGTGGCATAGATATAGGTGGTATCTCTAAAGGAAGGATTGGACTCATCTCTTCTTCTTGCTGGCTGGAATGCAGATGTGATAGATGGCGTTGCAATGGCCATGTTGGACCATAAGGGGAGTGTGGGAATAGAGGATGTATTCAGCAGGACAATAAAGTAGAGGAAGCCTGGTCTGCCTACGTGGGCTTTTATCTAAGATGATGTAAATTTCTGGGGTCTAATTGGAATCTCCTTTCTTGCAAAGTCATCCCTGGTTGTCAATAATGCAACAGTAATTATCTACAATCTGCCTCCTTCCTGCTTCAAAACCTGCAGTGGCCTCTCATTAGCTGTAAGATGGTGTCTCAGCTTCTTCCCATGGGTGCCAGTGCTCTGTGCCCATGCCCACGCCCATGCCCTGTCTGCCTCTCCTGGGGGCGGGGTGTTCTCTACCCTTCCTGGTGCAGGTTCTCAGCAGGGCTGCAGACTCCACTTCCTGTGTGACATCCTAATGATCTCCTATGTGTCAGCCTCCTCTACACCTGAGTGAGGCCCAGTATCTTCTACGAGCAGGGAGGAGGTCTGCTCCCTGCCACAGGCAGCCCTTGATCTAATGGTAGACACCCTGTGCCTCTGCAGCAGACAGTGACACTCAGCTCCAGACTTCAGAGAGATCCCAAAACCTCGGCCTCAGAAAACTTCCAGCATGCGGGGTTACAACACCCTTACAGAGCGCCTGTCACCATGTGGCAAGAGCTCGTGCATGGACCAGGTTCATTACAGGACAATCTTTGGGTTCTGAAGCGGGAGGAGCTGCCTTGCAAACTCTCCGCCCTCAGCCCTGCTCATGATTCATTTCAGCCAAGTAACGAGCTGTACTGTCTCTTCCCAAAATGTCTACAGTTGTCAGTTCTGTGAATGTGCATTGAGCAGCAGCTCTGGCCTAGGCGGTGAGGCTCGGATATGAACCTGGCCTCTGGCCTCCAGTAAGTCCCAGTCCAGTATCAGCAGCAGATGGGTGAACAGGTCCCCAGCCCTACTACTGTTCCTCCTGGGCCCAGCGTGAGAGGTAACTTGCTGCTCCTTCAGAAGCACCTTGGTTGTGAGGCCAAACTTGGCCACCCCTGAGACCTGGGTCCAGCATCACCCCTGCCCCAGAGGAGGTCTTCAAAGATCATTAGCAGCATTGAGAACAGAAACGCAGGTACCATTGCGTTACTTTCTATACATTTCTGTGTGCCTGAGACACACATTATTCTAGAGAGAAAGCACGTTGAGAAAGGGTTGTGTGCAAACCTCCTAGAAAGGAAGAAGGCAAGAAAGGGGGCCAGGCGTCTAAGCAATGGTCCTCTGGGGGAGGGGCTGTCCTGATCGCTGAACAGCTCTCAGATGGAGGCCATGGTCAGGTCTTGTTTGGGGCGCTGTGAGACTAATGAGGAGGTTAAACCAGACACGGATGCCTGAGGTCCCTGGTGAAAGCAGCACGCAGGGTTCACTGAAGGGGCCGCCGAATGGTGCAGAGGGGTGGCCCTGCCCGGGGCCCTCCCTGTGTTCCTGGCCAGTATAGCAGCTCAGGGGCCGGAAACATGAGGAGGAACAGATAACCCTGCAATGGGTTGAACGAGGTCCTGAAAGATGTGTCCACTCTGACTCTCCAGCACCTTGAATGTGACCTTGTTGGGGAAAACCATGCTTGGAGATGGAGCATTAAGGTGATGAGATGTCCTGAATCCCCCAACCGAGCCCTAAGTCCAGAGACAAACGTTGTTCTAAGAGATACAGAGGGGACACATACATACAAGGCTATTGTTTGGATCCAGAATGTCCCCCGGAGGTCCAAAAGGACTGGGCCAAATCACCATGAACTGAAACTTCTTAAACTGTGAACCAAAATAAACCTTTTCTTCTGTATATGTGGTTTATGTGGGATATTTGTCACAGCAACAAGAAGCTGATTATCACATCACAGGATGATGGATGCAGAGACCACAGCAATGCAGCCACAAGCCAGGGACACCAGGATCCACCAGAATTCTGCTGGAAGGGACAGGGGAGACCCTCCCTAGAGCCTTTTTAAAAAATCAGTGGATCTTTGCAATATGCCATGTTTCCACTCCTTCTGGGAAAGGGTACATGTGTGCAGCACGTCTTGTGAAGTTTTATTCCTTTACTCCCCTCCCTACCATCACCCCTCAGAGCCTTAGAGGAGGTGACGCCAGCACTGTGACTGCTACTTCACGTCCTCAGAGCTGCTACAGTTTAATTCATGTGGCTCTGAGCCACCTGTTTGCAGAAATAGGTGACAGCAGCTGCAGGAATTTAAGCACGTGACGGATCCTTGCACGCTGCTCTTTCTCCTTGATCCCCTGTCCCCAATCCATTCTGGACCCCCTTGCATCCCTTCCTTTTGGCTCACTTGCTTTGGTCATCAGGAAGCACCTGGAGGAGATGGGAGGGTGGTGGAGAGAGAGGCCAGGGCATTTCTGGGGCCACCTTACCAATGCTAGGTTGTTTCATTGTGCCCCTGGCCCTGGCTGCTTTTGCTGGCCACAGCTCCCCAGGGCACCTCTGTATGTTCTGACAGTCCTAGAGATGGTGACAACAATGATTGCCCCCTGTCCAGAAGCGACCCGAGTTGTGCCAGCCTCTCTTGGGTCCCATAGTCATCCCGCACCTCTGTGGATGGACCCTTCCTCGATGTCTTGGCTCTGGGAGATGGTCATCTACCTGTAGCTGGGTGCCCCTGCCAGCCTGTGTCCACCTACCTGGGGACAAAGTGACATACTCGTAACCCCAGACCTAGCCCTTTCTTTTTGAATCCTCACCGGCAGATTTATCTTGTGACACAAACAATCTGGGTGACCATGTTCCTGGGCACATGCCCAGCCTCAGTTGCCTCTCCTGTCCCCTCCCCATCTTCCCTGTGGAGCCCACCTGGCCCAGCCAGCTTGGTGCTCTGCAGTGTGTGGGGCTGGGAAAGGTGTGTGAGGCGCATCTAATAAAACCAGCAGCCACTCCTTGCACTGGCCATGCAGTAGAAGCCGCAGGGAACTGCGTTGTCAGCTTTCTATTGTATGAACTATTTAAGAGATGCCTCCTCCTTGTGCCAAGAGATACCCTGAGGGAGAGAAAGCTAAGGCCGAGCACCTGCAGTGAGCCTCACGCCCACCTCAGGTGGCAGTCTCCGTGCACCGGTACCCTGGCCTCTGCCCGCCCATGTCACCTGCTGCAGCTCTCACTCTTCACCTTTGCATACCTGGGCCCACCTCTGCGGTGAGGACAGATAGAAGAAGAGACGCAGGTGACAGGACAAGGGTGGGGACTTCACCACAGACTCCCAGACTGGCCAAAACGTCAGGGCCACTTGAGCCAACCCCCACCCTATGAGGCTGTCCAGGACCAGTGGTGACCAGGCCTGTCCCACCAAGTCTCGCTGGCTTAGAGGCATATCAGGTCCTTGGAGCACATCCAGCCACAGGTCTGAGCTGGTGGATGAGGGCTGGGGCCGGTGGCTGAGGAGGAGGCAGGACTGGGGGAGTGAGGGGCTAAGTTTGTGCCATGCAAGGAGACCTGAGGAAGTCAGAGGGGCTCTCGGTTCTCAGTGCAGCACAGGAGCCAGGAAGGTAAGTTTGGGGTTCAGCATCTAAAGGACTTCTCCCCAAATCCACACTTGACAGTGCAGCTGGCCTCCTGGGTGAGTTCCAAGGAATACAGATACTCTATCACAAGGAGCGCTATGACATGTCACATGCACGACTAAGTCTCACCGTGACAGCACACACCCCAGCTGCTCTGGGTGAGGAGCAGAGGTCCACAGCACGGATCCTGGAACCAGCTGCCTCAGGCCTTAGGCGTCCCATACTCGGAAGGCACAGTCACAGAAGTGACTTGTAAGACCCACTGACAACACACGCCCAGCCCCCTCTGTGAGCAGCAGTGGGCTAGAGGTTATAAAATCTTTTGTGTCCCCTGCCTGTCCACCTGCCCCCTTTCCCTCCGCTCTCCCTTTGGCCTGGTGGCTTCTGCTGTTCCATCTCCTCCCCAGGGCAGCACGGAGGCCTCTAGGTCAAAACAGCTCTCCTCGATTGCATCAGCTGGAGCCTCGGCAGCTGGCTGCTCAGAGGCCGGGAGCCTGGAGATTTATTCTTCCAGTGCCAGACACGGCCGCTGGCCTGAGCGCACCACTCTGCTGCAGGCTGAGTTGGCATCAGAGCTGCTGGCCACAGCAGCAGCCCAGCGGGCATGTGAGGAAGGAGCAGTGCAGGAAGCGGAGGGGCACTGCGGTCATCTTCAGGATTCCCGGGGTCCTGGTGAATGGCCTTTGGGACAATCTGCCTGGTACCCTCCCTGTGCCCACCTGGCACCCAATTTACACTCAGAAAGGGACATGGGGCCCCTCCCTCCTCCACCCAATGCACACATTGTTACGACTGGTTCAGAAGCTGCAGCCAGAGGTGCCAAGGAGACTCCCCCGGGAGCCGCGACGCATCATGCCTGTGACTCGGAGCATCACTTGATGTGTTGATCTCATGGTTCCTTTCATTGCTCCCCTGCCGGAGGCAGCTGCTCCCACCTCCAGGCACTGTGGCAGCCTGGCGGGTCTGAACCGTGTCATTCCCCAAACCTCGTTTTCCTCGGCTCTCTGCTTCCCGAGAACGTGCTCCTCCTTGGCTGGGGATGTCTGCCTCGCCCGCCAGCGCTGGTGCTCACACCTCCATTCACTCTGCTACTGCATCTGCTGCTCCCCTGAGCACCTGTTTCTCTGGCTGTCATGCAGCATCTCCCAGGAAGAGATGCTGGGACACAGCTCCTCCTTGTGCCAGCTGAGGACACACACCACACACCTGGCCCATTCCTGCCCTGGTGTCCAGTCTGCAACTCCTCTTCCAAGACCAGTGTGTCCCAGTCCCCTCCTCCACTCTCTTCTTCCTAGGGCCAGGTTCCAAGTGTGCTGTCTGCTGGGTGGTGGCCAGGAGAGGTGGCTGTGAACTGACAGTCACCCCAGCTGTCGGGACCAGGCCAGATGGCCTGAGAAACATCTCAGGTGACATCCTGCCTCCTTTCTGTGTAAATGTCTTGTCCCCAGGAGGCTCTTGAAGAGGAGACAGTGTGTGTCAGCCTAGAAGGTGCTTGGACACCAAAGTTGGGGAATGCAGGCTTTTAGCTCACCTGTCCTCCATGTCCTCTGAGCTGTGGGAGACAGTAGAGGCCAGCACTCAGGAGCCCTGATGGTGCATCCCAGGGTCCTCCATGCTAATTCACAAACTCTCACAACAGCCTGAAGCTGGACAATTGACATTCACCCCATTTTACTGATGGGGAAACTGAGGCACAGAGTAGTGAAGCTGTGCAGCTCAGCTGCATCCTGTGGCACATCCTGTCTGTTCAGGATGCAGGATGCAAACACCCAGTTGTCCAGGACTCTCAGCAGACACAGGATCAATGCAAGGTGGCTTTATCACTGCTGCTACTTTCAGGTCGGTCCCAGATCCCAGTGAACCCCGGAAGGGAGCCCTCGCCACCTTCCAGGAAGTCAGGAGCCTTCTGCAGCCACTTTCCAGTGCTGCCCAAATGAAGCCTTGCAGACCGGGTGGCCTACAGCAGTAGAAATGAGTCCTCTCACTGTTCAAAGTCCAGAAGCCTTATGTGACGATGTCCAACAAGCTGTGCTCCCTCTGAAGGCTCTGAGGGAGACTCCTCCCTCCAGGTCCCTTCCAGCTTCAGGTGACTCCCATAAATCTTTGTTCCTTCCGTTGCAATGAAGATTGGCTCCCTCCAGGCCCTGCCTACCACTTCTGGTGGTCGTGTTCTTCATGGTCCTCTGGGCGGGCTCTCTCCCTCCTCTGGCTCTGTCTCTGTCTCTCTGTCTCTGTCTCTTACAAAGACACTGAGTTAGGGCCCACCTTAATCCAGGGCGATTTCCTCTCCAGCCCTTATTCTGTAAGGTCACATTCTGAGTTCCCAGTGGACTTAGTATGGGGTATCACTGTCCAATCTCTCTGGGTCCCCTCCTTCTTCACCTTCTTCCTTTCTAGGAAAGGTGACCTTCTGCTCCCCAGCCAGTGGCTGGCAGCCACTCTTTTGGTCCCTGCTTCTGCTACCCACAGAGAGAATGGCTCTAGGAAACTGTGTCCCCCGCTGCTCTTTGAGAATGGTAACAATTGCCCCACCCAGCTGTCCCAGGCAGGATAACATGTCCTGAGGAGACGCTTCAGTCACTCTCACCCCTGTGGGGACATGCATGGGCAGCCACAATCCCCTGTCCGAAGAGGAGGCTGTAGAGGCAGGACTTTGGGGACTGCCAGGGAGCGACCCTCCAAATGACACAGACGAGCTGGGTCTTCCTGAGCCCCACCCCATCACTGTGTGATGCTGATCCTGTGCATGGGGGAGGCCAGGTGGGGTTGGTGCAGCAGGTCCTCAGTGGTGGGGGCATTTGGTGACAAGGAATATGCCCAGGAGGGGTACAGAGAGAGCTTACATTGTACTCACCATGGCTGCTACCAGCCAGTCCTGGAGAATGACTTTACTCTCGTTCCAGCAGGAGGATGCTGGGACACACAGGAAGTGGCGCCTAGATCCCCTCCTCAGGTGCTGAGACCCAGTGTCCTTTATGCTGTCTTACAAGAAGGGTCAGTGTCTTCCTGTGGGTGTCTGCCCCGCTGCAGGGTTCCCAGGGCACACTATGCCAGATGTGCCTCCATCAAGGGTGTTCCTGGGCTGTGTGCTGGGAAGCTGCAGAAGGGGCCACTGAGCTTCCAGTGGGTCAGGGATTTATTTACCCAGGGACCATAGCTAATGGTAGCCGGGGTCCAGAAGAGCATCCTGGGATGCGTAATCCCAGCCGAGTGTTCTGCTACAGGGGACACTGTGGTTCTCCTGGGCCCTGGACATTTCCTTTCCTGGACTCCTTCCGCCATAAAAAATATTAAAAATTATGTTTTATGATTGCATTGGATAAATATAACCAAGACCAGATTAAAAATTAAAATGTTTTCTTGAAGCTAAAAGTCCTGGAGGTCTCCAGTGGGCTCAGCACAGCTTTGAGGCCCCTGCTGCCAGCCCACGTCTCCTCTCTGTGCCTCAGTCACCCTGTCCCCACTCCACCCACTCCCAGGGCTGCAACAGGGGCTGGGCTGTCAGACATGTGTTCTGCCCCTTCCCATGCCAACTGCAGTGCCCTGTGATGTCACCTCCCTCCTGCCCACCTCTAGTTCTCTGGACACCTCCCCTCTAAGAAGCCTTTCATTCCTTGTGGCACGGGGGCTTGAACCCAGGGAATGCTGAATTGTGTTCCCAGAGAGAGGAAGTCCCTACATTGCCCAAGCTTGTGTTGAATTTAAAACCCTCCCACCTCAGTCTCCCAAGATGGTTTCTTCAGTAGCACAGGTCTACCAGACACTCTCTTGGGAATTCCCTTGTCCTGCACCATCTCGAAACTCCGGGAAGCTGATTAAGGGGCAGCATCTTCTCTCCAGCCTGCTAGACCCTGAGGGCCATCTCGGACCTTGAATCTGGGTCCCCTCAATCTCCTCCCGTCTTTCTCTTCAGTTAATTTCACCTGCAGCTCTCGCTGATTGAGAAGCCCCTGGGGTGATGTCGGGATCTTCAGCTGGGCTGCTCATCCCATCAAAGGGCAGCTTTTACAGAACGCCAAAGCCTGGTCCCCAGCGGATTAGTGACATCAGGAGTCTGAATGCAGCCTGTGTTGGTATTTGGGGTATTTTTTTTTTTTCAAAGACGCTTTAGATGAGTCTAATGATCCAAATGGTAGAAAAGCACTCACGCTGACGGGATGGCTTCTAATTACACTGTCTCCCTTTTATTCCCACGACACCTCGCTTTGATTTCTTTCTTGAGTCATGGGGTCTCCTGAGGGCTGGGCTATGGGTCTGAAAGCGGAAAGCAAGCTCAGATCTCCAGGGCTGGTGTAAGCTGGCCGCTGTCTTCCACGTGGTAATCTCTGTGGTCTGTTTCCCAAGAGAAAAGCAGAGTCCAAGGAGGTTGGCTGTTTCTTCCTATGTCTCACAGCCACAGAGAGTGGAGCTGAGTTGTTATAATTCATGTTCTTTCCATGAAGCTTTGGGGGAGGGGTGAGGCAGAGGGGCTGGTGCTAGGGGCGGATGGAGGCTCGGTGATTGGTGTGGAGGGGGTGGTCCAGCAAACCCTGCCACCTGCTTTCCCACCCAGGTGCTGTAAAGCCAGCCCCTGTCGGAGCCGTGCAAGCTCCGTGCCCTGTCCTCCAGAGGGTTTCTCCTCAAATAGCACCATGCCAGGCTCCTCAGCATGGGCAGCAGTGAGTCATCCACATGCAGAGACCCAATGCTCGCCTCCAAGCCAGGCAAGAAAAGATGTTTGATTTATCAACAGTGCCAGGAGCCTCTGTTTACACGCACACAGGGGGAACAGGGTGGTAAACTGTGACCTTGCTAAACCTGTCTGTAGCTTCTCCTCCTCCGTGGGATAATTCCACAGCCAGTGTGGGGTGAGTCACATGCACCAAGTGCAGGGAAGAGTGAGAAGCACAGGTGTGAGCTGGCACACAGGGCTGTGAAGTCCAGTCCCCTACCGTGCAGGGCTGACCCTGCTGCCACTGTCCTCCATCTCCTACATGCACCCAGCTCACTTCCTCCTGTCCTAGACCTGGCCTTGGAGCCCGAGCCCACACTCTATGCTAAGATCTTACTCGGTCCTCAGATTAATTCCAGGAGGTTAGTGCTATCATTGGCAGAAAAAGCGATCATAGCATTAATTTTCACCATTATCTCGGCCACCATAGATAATATTATGTGCATGTTTACTCAGCTCTAACTCCTTTGTACATGTCAATTCATTTAATTCTGGAAGCAGCCCAGGAGTAGGTACAATCATTATCTGCAGCTGGAGGCGAGGGGCAGGCTGAGAAATAAGAGAGCGTGAGAGACTTGCCGTGGATGCATAGCCAGGGAGCAGCAGAAAGGAATGACCTGTTCATGTGTTGAGGTAGACTAAGAGTGTGGACACAGCCTGGCCCTCACACAGCCATGGAGTGGGTGAATTTACTGGATGAGCTTCCTGGGGTGGTCAGCAGTGAGCCAGAACTTAGGCTGGGGGCTCTGCTATTCTGATTCCATGATGCTTCCTGGCTGGCCACTGTATTAATCAAGATACCAGACACCCACACTTCAAGGATTACCCCAGCTCTGTTTCAGAGGGTTCAGTCCATGGTCACTAGCTCTGACAAAGAAACATCATGGGGGAAGGGAATGGTGCAGGGAAGCTGCTCCATTCATGACACACAGGGAGTGGAGAGCAGGGGAGGAGCCCAAGAGGAAGGTTCCAGGGATCAGATATAGTCCCCAAGGTCAGGCTTCCATGACCCACCTAGATGCACCCAGAGGTGTGCTTTTTATCTGTCCAGCCAATCAAGCTGACCCTGAAAATTAACCATCACAGCCAGGTTCTCCAGTCTTTCTAACACGTCCACGCTTACATGAGTGTGAGAGTATGGGGATGTGTGCACATGTGTGTGAGATGTGTGTGTGAGACCACACTCTGAAGTTTATTTACATCCAGACAGTTCACAGGAGCCAATGAGTGTCATGTTTTGTCTATCTAGCCGATCACGCTGTGGGTCTCAACAAATAGACTCAAGTGCTTGAACTGCATGACTCCAGCATCATTCCCTTCCCTGGGCTTCTAGGGACTGGGAATGTAGAAAAACTGTTAACTCAGAGAGTCAACAGAGACTCCTATTTGAAGGGCAGGCTCTGAAACACTGGATCCAAACCTTGCCAGCTTTTGGTGAACCGATTCACTCCTCTGTGTCTCAGTTTCCCCACTGTGAAGGGCCAAGACGATGATTCTCACCTCCCAGAGCTAATGAACACACAGCTCTCAGGGCTATGTTTGGAGCGCAGCACACACACATTGTAACTGTCATTGATCACCCTCTGTCACAGGTGACAGAAACTCTGCTCCCGCACCTCTGGGCCAAAGCACCCTTGGAAAAAGTCCTCCTTTCCTTAGGCGACTTCCTCCAGGAGACATGGGGCAGACTTCACATTCCAGAGGTACAGAGGCTGCAGGGTCAACACCCTGGGCCTCCAAGGCAGGACACAGGACTCCCAGCCATAGTTCGGACCTGGGCAGTCACTTCCTGCCCCTGGCCTCAGTCCTTGCTTCTGTAAAACAGGGAGTGTACTAATCAACTTTCTAAGATCCTTCCTAGTTTTCACGTTGCAAATTCCCCAGGCGTCTCCTTCCTGCTCTGGACATTCAGAGTCTGGAGGCACCCTGGGTGGGGGTCTTAACCCAAGTTGGTGTTGTAAAAAGCACTGTAGCAAGAACATCAATTTTGAAGTAAGGAAGTAACGACCTAGGGCAGGAATCCAACTCTGCCAATGGTGAGACCGGCCTGGGGCAGGGGGCTGCTGGCCCTGTGCCACCTAGAGGCCACCTGGGAGGCTGGGCTCCAGGGCCACAGTGTCATTGAGCACAGAGTCTGGATCCTCTTCCTTCATGCAAGGCCCTGCCAACCATGAGTCTGCGCTGCAGGGAAAGTAAGTTTGGGTAAAATAGTTTTGGCATAAAACCTACTTTTCTTTTTTTAGAGAAAAAAAAAATTTTCCCTGCTTCTAGGAAAATTTCAAGGACTCCTGAGAATCGATGGATGTTTGAGCGTAGGCAAGGAATTACTTCCGCTTCCGGGTCTTTACGTAGCGTCTCACAGCCTAGTAGGAAGGACAAAAGGAAACCCCGATTTAGCCCTCGCTGTGTAGCTGGCTGGGTTTTCCGGGCTTTGCAAATGCGAATTCATTCAGTTTTTTTTCACAGCGCCAGGTTAGCATCACCATTCCCGCTTTTCAGGAGGACACGCAGGCCCGCAAGGACACGGCAAGGTACCGGTGCTGTATAGATTTGGGCGCATTTGTCTGGCAGAGAATCCGCTTCTCACCCACCGCTCTGATCTCCTACATCAGGGGTGGGGGCCACACTTTAGAGCTTCTAATGGGCTTAGCTTCGAATTCTGACTCCGCCTTGCTGTGTGACCATCACTGAGTTTCTTGCTTTCTCTGGGCCTCTGTTTCTTGTCTGGAAATAAGGACAAGACAGTGTACCCTGCAGAGCTGCCATCAGGAATTATCCATAACATATATCTCGGTGGTGCCCGATGGGACAGGAGCGCTAAGTGGTAGTTATTATTTGTGATTTAAAGCAATCTCAAGACTGCTGACCAGGCACTTAGCTGTAAAGTTTAATTACTCTGAGTTTCATAGTAAGACGGAGCCTAAAGTAACGTCACCTGTGTCTCTGCAGGGAAGGTTAAAAGGAATTCTGGGGTAAATATCCACGCTGACTGGTGGGTGTCCTAAGTTGGTGGTCAGGCTCTGACAAGTGTCTGTGGCTCTTCTGGAAGGTGGGGCTTGGACAGCTTGGCCTGGAAGCAGGCTGGAAGGCGGCCCCTGGTGTAAACTCATCCTTGTGGATCGGTCCTCCGCTAGGAATAGAAATCAGTCTGCTTTGGAGTTGCTGGTGTGCTTGCCAGGAACAGGAAGTACCTTCCAAAACAGGCCCAGGGGATCCATAAGCATGTCACCAAGGGCTGCCACCAAGGCCAAGCAGAGGAGAGGGGGTTTCATCCAGGTCCCCAGTGACTGCTGCTTAGACCAGAGCTGAAAAGCCTCCGACTGCAGTCCTACAGATGAAGCTGGCAGACACCTAGCACAGGAGCCACCAAGTGCTCCACCTGGGGTAACCTGGGAGCCTCCGGCAGCCCAGGGAGGGAGACAGTGCCACTGTCCTCCATGCACATGGGGAAACTGAGGCCTGGGGTAGTTACCCAGCTCACGCAGGCAGCTAGAAGGCATATAGGGGCAGTGAGGCCAGGCAAGCGTACCCCCTGATGCCTTCTTGCCCCTCAAGCCCCATCCTTCTGGGCTCCAGGTCTAAAGGGGTAGTTGGCAGGACCTGCATCAAACTGACCCAATGGAAAGTCCACTTCAGGTCCCAAAGTTCTCAGACTGGCTCTGGAAGGAGGAGCGTTGGGGGACTGGTGTCAGGAAAGGCTGGAGGCCTTGGGGATTATTTGAAGGAATGAGTGACCTCACACCCTCCCCATGAGGAGTCCCTGCCTCTCAGGCCCACCTGCCTGCCCAGCCTTCTCTCCTCTTCCCCAAGGTCTCCACCTCTCCTCCTACAAAGGGCTTAGAAACAGTAAATAAAATTGTCCAACTTGTCCTTTGTTTTCAAAGATGTCACCAGTCTGTGGTTGCCAAGGTGACACCTGGCATCTTCTCTGAAGCCAGTGCTCTGCTCAGCTCCCCCAGCAGCCCCTTCAGCCTCCCCTGCCTCAGCCTTCCCTGCTCTGCTAGGTTCTGCCCCCAGCCCAGGCCCTGCCCCTATAAAGGCCCCACCCCTATAAAGGCCCCGTCTCTAATGCCCAGACAGTGGAGGGCTTCAGAGGAACCTAGAGGACGGACAGGGGAGCGTAATGAGCTCCTGAGTGGCAGAGAGCTGCCAGGGACCCCGGATGTGACTGCTGCTGGAGGACCTGTGCCCTCTGCTGCCAGCACCCTGAACCTGCTACGTCCAGGGCTGCCCCGCCATGCCTGGCCCTTCCTCTGTCCTTTGCAACTCTCTCTTCTTCCTCCAAAGCCAGTTAGAGAAGGAACAGTCTGCGAACTCATCAGGCGCTTCCCAGTTGCTGCGCTCTGGGAAAATGTCATCTCCCAGTGGTACTGAGGATGGGCATGGGGCATGTACCACACACGAGTGTCCACCCAAGGCCACAATGGAGGGGCTGGAACTGTCTGTGCTTCTTCCTTCTGCCACAGCTTTCTGCGGGAGGCTGGGGTGGAAAGCTGCAGTCCCAAGGACAGTGCTGGCCTGTGGTGAGGGCACCAACACCAGCCCCAGGCGGTGAGCACCTACTATGCACCAGATGCCGAGGTGTCTCCCACAGTCTGCGCATTTCATGCTCCCAGAGCTGACACCCTCAGTGATCACAGGCCCAGGAGTGCCAGGAAAGATGAAGCAGCATCCCCAGGACATGGGACAGGCGGGGCAGGACATGGCAGGACAAGGACAAGGAGCAGGCTTCCCCCCTGCCTTCTCCCTGCCTCCCTCAAGTCTCTCTCATTGGGGCTTTGAGACAGAGTCCACCATCATATCCCTGAGGAGCACCTGAATCCCTGGGAGTGTCCTTGGCTCCAAGTTCAAGGTTACCCAGAGTCTCCTCCACTCCCACACTCCCTCTGAGCAGGGCCGCTTGCCTCGGGCAGAGAACACAACTGTCCCTGTCCCCACAGGAGCACAACTGTCTTTGCAGACAGAGGACAGAATTGGACATCTCCTTTGGCAGTGAGGGAGGGGCTCCCTGCTCAACGGTGCCAGCTCTGGAGAACGGGTGGCAGTGCCCCTCTGGACAACTCCTCTCAGCAGTGAATGGCACCAAGGTACCCTCATCCCCCCAGCAGGAAACACTCTTGTCCCAGCAGCAGGGCTTCTGGAAGAGGACAGACAGCAGCCCTGATAGGAGGCACCACCCGGGGAGGACCCCTGGAATGCGCAGTTCCCAGGCTTTTGCCTTCTCTTTGGGGTGACTTGATGCCCCTCACCCAGCCCTGCCTACTTCAGCCTCCAGCAAGCAAAGTCCGTGAACTTAGGGTCACAAAATGCAACATCTGATAGCCCCTTCCTTTTGGGAAATGCAGTCCTTACAGGCCTTTCCCCCTGCACCAGGCGGACCCTGCCGTCCACACCCACTCCTTGCCTGTTCAGACAGACACCAGCAGGGTTCAGGAAAGATGAGCAAACTCCAGGAAGACACAGAAAGAGGCTCGGTGGAGCTCTGGCCACCGTGAAAACCCCTAGGAGAAGATCCAAGGGTCCCAGTGGGTCACACGCAGAAGAGATCAAAGTCTCAGCATCTTATTCCAGCCCAGTGCAGGCAGGAAGATCTCCAGGCCTCTCAGGTCTACTCTGTTGTCTGCTCTCTTGTCTGTTTGGGCCAGAGCATGGCCCTCAAGGGCTTCCATGAGTCCAAGAGTGTCTGTGTGCATGATAGCATCTCAAGGTAGCTCTTACTTTGGGGAAACCTGTGTGCTCCTGACCCCTTCCTGGGCATCATGGGAGAAATCACACCTTTCCAACTGTGGTTTTGGCTTTGATTAAATCTCAAGATTAATTTTTCCGAGTGACAGAGTGGTCAGCCTGGAAGTCGTAACCCCGTCAGTGGCTCCACATGTTTATGAGGGTGAGCGGATGCTTAGCACCACAGTTAAAATGCTAAGCTGAGTAATCAGTTCATTAGGAATTTACTCAATATGTTCACTGTCTGCAGCTGGGTCCTATGCCCCTGGCCAGAGATAAATCAGCAGACAATGCAGGTAGGGACAAGATAAGAGCCAAACTCTTCTGACCACCACAACAAGGCCTGTAGAAACCCTGACATATGGCCCCAAGGCACCCCAGCAAAGCCAGGTTGCACCCCAGCTCTGGGTGTCAAACTCTGCAAGAACCCAGGCATCATTTGTAGAAAAAGGGATCACCTTGAGGCCACAGTGTTAAGTGAAGTAAACTCGACACAAGCTTAAAGCATCTCATGTTTTCTCTGACACAAGAAACTCAAAGTATAAATAAAGAGCAAAATAAAAACCATACCAGGAAATGGGGAGTCAATCTTGCAAATGTAAAGGGAACTAAGAGATGAAGAGAGGGAAGAGGGGAAGCGGATGTGGGAAGTTAAGATGTGTTCTGCGCGCGTACCAACTCCCCACCAGGAACGTAATCTTTATATACTGAAAATACATACTAATACAAATAATTTTTTTAAAAAGTAAAAAGGATTCAGGAATGAGTCAAAGAATCTGTAGTCCAAATTTACCCAGTTTTCCCAGGCCAACCAACGAATGTCATGGGTGTAGGTGGCTCCAAAAGAGAGGGTTCCAGAATGCATCAATCACCCAGAAGGTAGGCTCTAGAAACATATCGGGGAATAAGAGGGGGAGACTGGGCGGGGGAGAGGCATGTGATCAGCCAGGTCACCACAGCCACCCACATCAGCAGTGTCCCTTCTCCGTGCAGCCTGAGGGCCAGGAATGGGACTCATCAGACATTGCTTAAGGGCTGGGTTGCTCCAGACAGAGACATCAGTCCCCTACCCCTGCTCTGGCCCTGTCCTCCTCCTCCTGGGCAAGGTGTGAGTGGGTTGGCTGGAAGTGGCCCCAGAATGATGGGGTGTCAGGAAAGGCAGTGTCCACCCTATGGGAGCAGAGCTGAGCCTGGAAGGGACACTGGGGTGGCTTCCTTCAGGCTTGCATCTGGGGCTGGCCAGAGGACATCTCCCGGGGACCCTTCCAGGGTTAGGGACAGGCGAGGGTTGGAGGACATGCTGGACACTTCTCTGGGGGAGGACTGGCCAACAGCGATGGCTTCATCCATCTAAAATTTTAATAAAGCATCTGGAAGACGGGCTACCCAGGGAGCCCAGGGGCTGTGCAAATGGCACCGAGTGTTTTGGGGGAGTGAAATGTCAAGCCGATGGGAAGCGCGCAGAGCCCACACGGGTGTGCACAAGTGGGCCGGCAAGTGACAGATGCGCTGGCTGTGGGCAAGTGTAAGATGGTGTATTTAAAGACACACTGCAAACGCCACAAGACTTCCTCCAAGATGACACATGCCACGGCGGGTTTATTTTAGGAAGAGGGAGGAGAGGGGGCTGGCGTTTACGGAGTGGCTCCCAGGTGTCTCATAGGTTTCCGAGAAGCTTTGGGGTGAGGCTGTCCCGAGAAAGTGAGCGGACAGTCAGCGGACAGACAGCAGGGAAGGGGAGCAGAGCGCTGAGGGTGGGGGCCTCTTTCATTGCAAAGGTGATAGGAAGAAGGGCTGTGGCCTGGATGGAGAGTCGTGGGTCTCCACTGTGACCCCTGGGGTGGTGAGAGGGGGCAGTCACCCTCAGGAGCATGAGAAGGTTCAAGTTGGGAGCCATTAAAGGATTCCCTAAGGCCCCATGGCTTTGCCACATGGGGAGCCTGGGCCCCTGCCAGCTTCTCTCTGGAGGCTCCCCCAGGCTTCTCACCAAACCCCACTTCTCCTGGGCTGCAGGGAAGTAACAGGGTGAGCAGTCGGGTCACTCACCCCTCTGTGCTCAGTTGTCCCAGCCTTGAACACCCCTGCACAGGAGCGAGCCCCAGCAGCTCTCCTAGATGGTGGCAGGATGAGGGTCCAGCACAGCGAGGGCCACTCCTCCCAGCTAGCGATGGGGCGGGGGCTCCACTATGGGAGGGCAAAGCCAAAAGAAAGGCCCCATAAAGCCACCGGATTGGAAAATGAGAACGTAGCACAAACAGGCTCTTGGGAGGGAAATAGGTCTTCCTCGCTCTTTGAACAGCAATAACAGGGAGCGAGGCTGCCAGCAGCCACTTCCGCCAGGGGAGAGGGGCTGTCCTCGCCTTAGCCTGCAAGGACAGGACGCCCAGAGACCCCAGGGGGCTTCCTTCTCCCAGTGTGCCTGCCACAGCCACTCACCACGCATACCCTGTCTCCTATTCTCCCGCTGCTGTTCCTTAGATCAACACCCTCTGCGAAACCATCCTGCACCCCCACTGAGGCACCCAGACACCCACACAAGCGCACTTACGGTCCACAGGTGTGTCACCACCTGTCTTATGTACCTGGGGAGCTGCCTGCCCACCCTGTCCTTTGACTGAGCCATCTGTCCAGCCTCTGTGGCCCACAGAGTGAAACTGAGCTTATTGTTTAAGACACCTTCCCCAGGAAGCCCTCAGGCACCCCTACAACCCTGAAGCAAGTTTCAGACTTCCTAACGCATGGGGATATAGTCTGCTTCCTGTGAGCCCCATCTGCTCTATGATGGGCTCATAGCCTCTGCTCTGCTGCACTGGCCCTGTCCCTGCTGTCCACTTTATGCATGTGAAGGTCAGCAATAGCCTCTTTTTTTTTTTTTCTTTTTCCTTTTTTATTGGTACCGGGGATCGAACTTATGACTGCCTTCTTGCAAGACAGGCGCTTATGCCGCTGAGCTAAATCCTCAGCCCCCAGTAATAGCCTCTTGATAGCACAAAACACAAGCTGTAGACCCTTGTCCTGCATCTGATTGAATAATCCGTGTACCTTGTCCCTGCATCTGATTGAATAATCCTTACACTTTAGAACTAGGAGGAGGTTCTGATGGGGAAACTGAGGCCCAGTGTGGGCCGAGTCTATCTGAGGTGTGGGCTCAGGGCAGAGTCCAGGGAACTCTGAAGTCCACTTGGTCCGGAGCGTCACAGGATGGAGGTCATGCCCAGAGTTCGGGGAAGAAGGAAGGACCTGGAGAGAATATGGAGGCTTTGGGGTGCGGGAGCCCCAAGACATCCCACCCCATTCTCCTCACCCCCCCTCAGAGTCTGCCTCCCCTTCTTTCTTGGGGATCAATGACGATGATCAGGTGCAAAGCAGAGACCAGAGAGAGGCCCATCCAGGCTCCCCCTCCTGTCTGTCTGTCCATCTGTCCCCGTGTGCCTCCTCCATGACTCACCCACCCGGCCCACTCCCTGTGGATGGGGTACCCTGCTCCCATTCCCCACCTCACCCGCTGCCGCCCCCCGCCGTCTCTCCTTGCCTCCCCTCTCCACCCTGGCCGGAGGTTCTGAGGCCCTGGTGGGTGACATGGTCACAGGCATGGACACAGGCATTGGCTGCTGGCCTGGAGCTGGAGTCTGGAGTAGGGAGGGCGAAGGCCTGGCTGGCTGGCCTTGGGGAGCCGTCAGCCCCGCCGAAGCAAACATCATGTCAGAGTCCACGGAGGCCGGGGAGGAAATGGGACCAATTAATTCACATTTGCCTCTCTAGATTGGAGCGCAAGTGAGGAGATGGAAAAATTAACCTTTTCAAAAATGTAATTTCATAAAATCATCTCGCTCGGAACAGACTCTCTCGTTATTACTATTATTTATGGCCGGGTCCACGCCTCGGGCCGCCACGGGCTGCGGAGATGGGGAGACGAGAAGGAGGAGGAGCAGGCACCCCGGCTGCTGCAGGGACCCAGGACGGGGCTGACGGCCTGAGGCTCCAGTCTCGGGGTTTGATCACAGCACCCCGAGCCCCTGTGGACCCCTTTTGTAGCTGCCGTGCTGCTCTCTGGGTTCATGACTGTCACCGTGTGTGCTGTGTGTCCCTGCTCTTTGCCCTCCGCTGCTGTCACTCCTCTTGGGCTGCTGTTCTCTGTGTCACCCTGGAGCTCACCCCTGGGGCTGGCACGGGTCACAGCAGGGGAGGCACCGACCCCTACTCCATCCTCCCAGCCCCAACCCTAAACCTTGCCCTTCACCCGTGGTCCCTGGGCCGCTTTGGAGAGGAGGAGAGGAGAGTGTGCCCGGCGGGTGGGAGGACAGAGGCGGCCCCTGCCCAGGTCAAAGTCCTGTCTTAGCTGCTTTTTGCATTGCTGGACCACAGTCCCTGACACCGCGAACTCACCCGCACTTGTGTTTTCAGTCCGTGGCTGGCTGGCTCCCAGGCAGGAAGGCCAAGGCCAAAGGGCCTGGGTGGTGGAAAGCTGCTCACTTCATGGTGGCCAGGAAGCAGGGAGCAGGGGCTGCTACAGACCCTTCCAGATCACGCCCCCGGGACCCGCCCCTCCCACCAGGCCCCGCCTCCTAACTCACACCCGGCTATAGCGCCCCCACGAGCCAGTCACCTTCCCAAAGCTTTGCCTCCGAATCCATTCGTTTTGGGGTTCTTGATGGAAATGATCATAGCTGTCATCTTCCGGTAGAGGCAAGATTCCCTCCCTGCAGGGCCCCTGGTACTGGAGAATGGGACTCTGGCATACCGGCTCTGGCTGCACTGTGGAACTATTGTGCTGTGTGACTTTGGGCAAGCAGCTTACCTTCTCTGAGTATCTGCTTCAATCTCTAGCTATCAAGGGTTTGGAACAATGGCCTAAGCTCCGTCCAGCCAGGACCCTACACTTCTCAGATCAAGGGTGCAGGCAGGAGGTGTGGGGCCATTCGAGGTGTTGGGCAGGATTTCCCTCCTGGCCAGCCCCAGGCCCTCCTCTGCCACTGGCCCCAGCCACTCCCTGCATGCCCGGGCCACCACCCAACCCCTTCTTGGGAGAAAGTGAGAAGCAGGAAGCATATCGAACCTGCCAGGTTAAATCAGATCAGCGCGTGCAACAATTTAACAAAAGATGGATCTGGCGTGTGTGTGGTTTTTAAATAGAGGTTTCTTGGAGCCATTGTTTTACTGAGAATGAAAAACAATTGATTATCTATAGAGCCACTTACTGAGGCTTAGCGGCCTTGATACAGCCAGCCTGGACTTTCTGGGGCTCAGTGGCTCACCTGGCTTGGGGGGCCATGGCCCCAGACTCAGGGTGGGATGAGCAGTTCAGGGAGAGGGGACAGGACCCGGGGAGGACAGCAGGGCCGGCCAGAGGGGCTGAGCTGGCAGAGCAGCAGGGCCCAGGAGGGAGACAGGCTGTCAGCGCTCCACTGCCCACCAGGCCGCCCTTCCTCCGGGGATCCCCTGGGATGGTGTAGCTAGGGATGGGGACAAGGCAGTGACCACATCCTAGGATGTGAGGCAGAAATAAGTCTACATGGAAACATACAGCAGTTTTCTGGCGTGGGGAGGGGCGAGGGTGAGGGAGACAGCAGTCAGACAGGACGCGCAGGGCCTCTCCTAGCGGGGGACCTGTGAAGGGAGCCCTTCGGCACCAGGGAAGGACAGTCACAGTGGATGCAGTGTCCTGGAGGCCTCTGGAGGCCACTCCTCTGTAATCAGAGCTCTGACTTGACCCCGGAGTACCTGACTGACGGCCATGACAGCTGTCTAATGCAGGGCCCTGGACACTGCTTTCCATGTTCCAGAGTGGCATCGTCCCTATTGGGCTTAGCCTGTCCCTCATCCCCCCAAGAGCGGACCTGCTCCCCACCAGAGCCCTGCCCCACATCTCCCTTCCATGGGTGACACCCCATGGGACCCCTGAAAAGTCCTCTGTGCTCTCCAGCGGCCTGGGAGCCCCCTGCTCCACCTCCTCCCTTCCTCCTGCCCCTCCAGGCCTTCAGGTCTGCTCCTGCCCTGCCACCTGCCTGTTCTCAGCCAGCCTGGTGTCTCACAGCAATGGCCTCTGGCTGGAAGCTGGCCTCTCCCTGGGTCCTAGCACAGGATTCAATCCTGCTGTACCCCATATCCAGCCAGGTTCCAGGAGGCCAGTCATGACCAAGTTCCAGGCTGTAGCAACCTCTGATTCCTAGGGGCAGATTCTGCAGCTGGAGTCATCGCCTGCCTTCCCCTCCCCCTGCCCCTTCCCATTCCAGGGCCAGCCAGATGCTGTGACCAGCAGCTCTGTGCTGTGGAAAAGCCAGACAGGATGAGGTGCCTCCCCACCGCCTCAAGGACAGGCTGGAGAGGAGCCCCCGACAGGGTTGGGTCTGCCCTGGGTTTACAACCCCAACTCAGGGAAAGCAAGGCACACTGGGAAATGGCATCGGAGTAGTTTCCCATTTTGGGTCCAAGGGAGACTGGACACTCCGGGTCCATTCCTGGACCTGTCCCCAGTAACCAAAGTGATCTCAGATATGCAGCACTCTCATTCCTCAGGTGAGAAGTAAGGGGCATAGGACTGGATTGGTGGCTCCTACTGGTGAGCCTTAGCATGGGGGTTTTGTGGAGCCCCCCAGAAGACCCTCAGAGTCAAAGAGAGGAAAAGAGCCTCTGCCCCCACCCAGCTTCCAAGTTGCGGGTCCACATTCGCCTGGACATTTTGCTTAAGCTGCCTTAAAATGCTTCCCTTGTGGGAGTTAAGTCTCACAAATAGTTTTCAAACCACTTCACTTGCTGATTTTGAGCCTCTGGGAATAAAAGCTTAGTGGCCAAGTGGTGACCTCCGCCTTGGACTGGCTGTCTCTCTCACCCCACAACGATCCCTGCCACCATTCTTGACAGTGTTGGTGTCAAGCCCCCAGCACCCTAAGCCACTCAGCATCAAAGATCTTCATCCTCTCCCTAGCCCTCCCTGCATGGCCGCAGTGGGGACCCCATCACCTCCTCCTGGAGAACTCCAATGTGCTGGTGAAGCTGGCCACCCTCTTCCATAACACCTGACCCCATCAGCTGTCACCAGGACCCTTGAGAGATGTCACACAGCCCTACTGAGTGCTTCTAATGTGTGACTGACCTCTCTCGACACCTTGCCAGCTCCCGTCTCTACACCATCCCAGCAAATTTCTTTCCAGTCCACATCATCTTCCCAGCCTGCCCCCTCTGCCGGTGACAGCTTTGATACATCAACCCTCACAGGGAAATCAACGACACCCACCTGGGACCAGGATCCTAGATGGCCTCAACTGCTTAAAGTCTCTCTCCTGCCATGATCCCTGCCGTCCCCCATTTCACCAGCCCCAGTGACAAACATGGGTTATTACTTCTCAGTTAAAAAGATGCATGTATACTATATATTTTATACGTGTGTGTATATATAACATTTATTTTATCTGTGTGTGTGTTTCCCTTGACCCCACATTTCCTATGTTCACCTCCCCATTAGTCTGCCCACCCCATCCATGGCAACGGTCTTACTGACTGGCACTATCTCTACTGTCCTCCTCATCTCTGTCCATCTTGGACTTTGCTATCACCATGAAGAAGACCTTGGACAGTGTCCCTGTCACCCACCAGCACCTTCCCAAAGCCCAGAGCCACCTCTCTTTCCATCTTCCCCCTCCTCCCGGAAGCGCAGGGGTGCTCCCTATCCTCTCCAGCCTGCTGGGGAAGCTCCTGGGCCTCTGTCTGACTGTCCAGCTCTGGCCCCCAGAAGAGCACACCCAGCTGTCTGGCTGCCGGCACCGTCGACTGATGCCATGAAGACCTTTCCAATTTTGCTGCAGCCAGATCTTTGCACTGAGCACCTCTGGAGTCGCACATCTGGCCAGCATCTTTGTGTCTCCATGTAGATGTTGAACCAAGCAAGAGAAAAACCCACCCTCTTCTCACACTGCAAGGGCCCCCACCTGGGTGCCTGCCCCATCTCCAAATGCCCTGCTATCCCTCAGCTGGCTGCGCATACCGAGGATGGAAGGGACACGCTGGAGCCTTGCTCTGCCCTCACACCAAACGCCCCCTCCATCACTACACCCTGTTGGCTCTGCTTCCAAAATGCACCCCAAATCCCATCCCTCCTTGCCACCTCGCTGCCACAGCCTGGTCCAAGTCACCAGTATGTCTCACCTGGATGTGGCAGTAATCACCCCATTTATCTCCTTCTTGTCATCCTGGCCTCTGCCCAGTCTGCCTGCTGCAGAGTGGCCAGTAGGTCTATCTATACAGGAATCAGGTCAGGTCAGCCCACGGCTTACAGCCTTTCAACAGCTTCTGCTATGCTAAGGATAAAAGCCACAGTCCCCTCTGCCGCCGCAGGGCTCTGCGTGACTCAGTCTCTGTTGTGGCATTGTCCCCAGCCCTGCCCTTGGTCACCAAGCTCCAGACACCTTGGCTTTTCATCTCAGCTCCATCCTAGGAGGTTCACACTGTTCTCTCTGCTCAGCCCTTTGTCCCTGTCCCACCCCGTGCCCATCCCTCATCAATCATATGTCGTTTTGGGTTCACATCCTCGCCTGACCACCAGCCCAAAGGGCGCATCTCTCCCTCCAGTGTCCGGGTGTCCACGATTACACTAGCCCAATTTCTCTCATCAACACATAGAAGCTTCTTAGCGACTGGCTTGTCCTTCCTCCTGCTGGAATGGAAGCTCCTTGAGGGCCAGGATGCTACCCGTGGGGCTCCTGTTATAAGCCCAGCATCTCAGATGCACACAACACTTGGGAGAGGCCTCTATAAAGCCCTGGCATCTCCAGGGCTGGGGGAAGCTCATGGCATGGGATAGGGTTTTGCCATCTACTCTGCAAAGTGCAAAGCACCCAGCTCTTTCCACCTCTGCAGAGAGGTCTGTGTACCTACCAGGGGAAGCATTTAGAGCCCCCAGAGTGACCCCCTCCTGCTGCCCTCACCACCACCCCAACCTGCAGGGTGTCCCGGTGCTTCCTGTCCCACTTTCCTCTATGGTGCCCCCCCAAGTTCCCTAAAACATCCTTCTTAATCTACCTCCCCCTGACCATCCCACTGGACCACTGGACCACTCCCTGTTCTCACACACCAAGGACCCTGGCATCCAACTCCGGTATTTCCTTTAAGTCCATTGGGCAGCCCTGTGAACCCCTACTTACCTGAACTCCTCCTTATCTGCTGAGCCTAGGTGGGTGCTTCATTGTGTTTCTCCTGTACCTGCCCTGTCTCAGACACCTGCCACCAACCTGTCCTGTGGCATTGTTGACCAGTAAAGTCATCTGCACCCCATGTCTTGATTTCTTAGGGTCACCCATGAGCATATTTGTGTCCACTAAGTCCCTGGGCTACACAGAAAGCACCGGGCCATCCTGCCTATGGAGAAGAGGCACAATACAATGGGGGAGAGAAGCTGAGGGCCTGGCAGTGCCTCAGTTTCTCCTTCTGCACCTAGAAGGCTCTGCAGCGCAGGTGCCCTAGATTTACAGTAACATCTCCCCCATCCCTGCCTTCCTGTCTGCCCCAGAATTGATGAGTGGCCTTTGCAGCGAGAGCCTGGGGGTCCCCAGGATGCAAAGATGATCCAAAAACAACCTCAGAACATCCACAGCCACCACACAGGAGACTCTGAGAAGGCTAAAGAAATGTCACCTCCCCAGCCTCAGACCACCAGAGCTATTTATCACACTGTTGGGGAGCAGTCCTGAGGCACCGCTGACTTTGAGAAGGAGAGAATCATTTATGGGATGCTAAGGGGCCAGGAGGAGGGCAGAGACTGGAGGAGTGTCGTGAAGGGGCAAGGTCTGGGCTGTTGGAGGTGATGCCAACTCCACCTCAATGTCCCTACACGCAGTGTCCACATGGAAGCCCTTGCCACCACCAGGAAAGCACCAGGGACACTGAGTGCTGGGCAGTGACATTAAAAAGGTACCCAAGAGATGGGAGAAGGTGGAAAGGCCTGTCACAGCAAGAGATGTGACCCAAAGGTCTTGGTGCCAAGAGTCTGGTCCCTGCCCTCGCTCGGGTCCTTCCTAACTGTGAAGTCTACACTGAGTCCCTGGCTGAAGGAGTCTGTGTTGAGAGCCAAATCCTCACACACCAGGCCACTGGCAAAGAGGTCAGAGTCCGCCGGTGAGGATCGATCCTGACACAGATCCTGAAAATATTTCTAGAGATTTCCCTGGAGTTTCTGCTGTCAGGCACCCACCCCGCGGCTGTCTGGGCATTCATCTTTTCCTGCGTCTTCTTCACAAACAAGCCTATGCACCAGCTCCCACATGCAAACACATTCATACCCAAATTTTAGAAAATCACATGTGGTCTCACACATGTGGTCCGAACACTCTTACCTCGCTCTAGGACACCCACACCGACACGCAAATGCACGCAATCACTCAAGAAAGAGCTGATGCCCTGGCACAGAGACACCTCTCTGAGCCCTGCATACCTGCAGATGCTGGAATGCAGACTCTATGCATGCGTGTAAAAAGTTTGCAGAAATTAATTGAGCACCTACTGCATACATTCCAGGAAGTGCGCTTGGGACTGGGAATACACGGATAAGCGTGACCAATTTTCTCACCCTGATCCTCAGAAAGGACCCTCACAGTCATGAGTCCAACAACTTCAGGCTCACCATGCACACATATGTGTGTACACGCACGCACACACATAGGTGCGCAATTTTAAATACACATCCGAAGGCATTTTCATGATGCTCTGAAAACAACTTGCAGGACATGAGGGCCCTTCCAAGTTCAAATCAGGGGTGCATTTCTCTCCTCTCAACTCACACCACCACCCTCTCCCTGTCAGCCCCTGGAGTAATTAAGGCCCCGGGTCAGCATGTCTGCAGCTCAGGTCCCCGCCCCGCCCCAGTGCTGGGCAAGGCATCACCTGACTGCCAGCGGCAGGACTCGAGCCAAAGCTGGCCCAGCGGCTCAGGGATTTTTGCTGAGACACCGCATTACAGCAGACCCTGTTCCTCCCAGACATTTTTTTTCTTTACTTCTGCTTTTGCTTTTAAAGAATCAGAAATAACTTGGCTGTAAAAATGTGCTTTGGGCAGAAAGCTGACTCCCAGGGTCAGAGCGCAGGGGAAGATTTCTGCTACATGGTTTCAGGGAAAATAACCGGTGCTCAGCAATTTTTTATTTTCTAAGGGATGGAGAGAAAATACAATTGGAGTGGATTTAGGACTTCGCGGGGCTCCTCTTCAGGTCGTGGTGTGAGTGTGTAGTTTCTTTTTCCCCTGCTGGAGGGAGCAGTAGCAGAGACAGCAGGCAGGGACAGTCACCAAGCTGGATCAGATGGCTGTCCTCACAGGAGGCCAGCACCCACTGACCCCGGAAGGTGCAGTGGTCTAGGGTAAAGGGTTAGGAGCCACTGGCCCAGGTTCGGGTCCCAGCTCTGCCATCTACCAGCTGCGAGGGCAAGGTTTAAAGGAAACAAAACCAAAGCCAAAGGTTGAATAAAAGCAAAACACCTTTCTGTGCCTCTGTCTCCTCATCTGAAAAATGGGGACACAAAGATGCTTTCCTTGGAAAGGGCAGACAGACAGAACCCTCCTGTCCCACAGATCCCCCTAGCTGTCCCCTCTACAGACTGCCACCCTGGGTCCTGTCTAAGGTTGACACCATTGTCCTGGTGCTGTCACAGGGCCAGGGAACCCACTGCTTGTCTCCGGGACCCTCCTGCCCGCTTCCTCACCTGCCTCATCCCAAATCTGGTCCCTGTGGCTGCCACCCTGGTGTCTCCCTCTCGCTCTCTGCTGGCTTCTGCCCGTGGGCTGCACCAGCTGATGTGTGCCAAGGGCCGGAGGATGGCTCTGCTTTTCCCCTCGGGCTTTTGTGCCTTGGTTCCGTGTCCTGCTTTGCCCTCTGGCTGGGACTGGCAGCAGCCTTCCCAGTTGCTGGTCTTTGCCTCCCACACTCTCTGTGGGCTTCCCATACCTTGCCAACCCTCCCTTCCTCACAGTCTGCAGGGGAGAAAGGACAGCGATGCACCAGGGAATCACCAGGCTGGAGACAAATGCTCTTCCTCAGAGATGTTTGTCACATCATTGCTTACGGGGACAAGCAATGGAAAGAACCAGGATGCTCTACCTTAGGCACCAGGGGTCACCCCAGGGCCCCAGACACGCACTGATGGCTGGAGACTCATAGGGGAGGCAAGGCACCAAGGACAGGGATACAGAGCGACGCCCTTGGGAAATTCTTACCTAGCAGGAGGCGGGTCAAACAAGGGGTCTCCTCTTGTCCCTGTCCCACCCTTCCACACAGGAGGCTCAGGGCTGGGCACTAGCACCCCTCAACTGCTGTCCCTCTGGAGGGATGGAAGGATAGGACCTGCAAGGCCGGTCATGAAGGGGACAAGCACTTCATGCCTGAGGAATGTTCTCTGAATATAGCTATGTGTCAATGTTTCCTTCCTTCCTCCGTTCCCTTCCCTTCTTCTTTTTGGTCTGTGTCTCTCTCTGCAGCACTAGGGACTGAACCCTCAGTCCTGAGCGTGCTAGGCATTGACTGTGATGGACCTAGGTGGACCTAGTGAGGATAAGGGAGAAAGCTGGGTTGGGTCACTCACGATGTGACCTGAAAGGTCGGTTTCCCTCCCTAGCATCTCCCTTCATTCTCTGCTTCCTGGCCACCATGGCATGGGCAGCTTTCCTTGGCTGGACCCTCCCACCATGCCCGTCCTGCCTTGGACCTGGCCAACCGTGGACTGACTCCTCTGAAATCCAGAAGCCAAAATAAACCTCTTCTCTTCAGGGTGCAGCTGTCCAGTGTTTTCTCCCAGCCATGAAGAATGTGACTAGGTCAGAAGGCTGCTGAACCTGGAGCCCAACCAGAAACCCCTGATCTGCTCCACAGGATGGATGTGGGAGCAGGAGTTGGGGGAGGGTACCCATCCTCACCCCAGGCCTCCTCCCTGCAAACCTCTGCACACAGAATGGCATTGGACATTACTGTGCCAGTGTCACATGTGTGTGTAAGTCACAATGACCAAAGACACCCAGCCAGCAACTGGTAACCAGGATCTCTTGACCCAAGGTCAAGCTGCTACTCTAAGATTGGCCGTGGCTGGCTGGCTGGAGGACCCCTTCCTTACAGTCAAAGTATGTCACTCTGAGCCTTTGCTAGGGACATATTGATGGTCAGGATGAGGTGCGGAAGGCAGGCCTGGATTTCTGGAGGGGACAGTGTCAGGTGGCCCCAGCTGAGTGGCCAGTGGGCTCTCTCTGCACAGGGCCTACATGGGTGTCTCCCCTGGTTCTGCAGCGTCTGTGATTGTTTATGATCTTTCAGGGGTGCCTCCCGGAGCTCTTCAGGGCTGGGGGTGGGGGGAGAGTGAGGTGAGATTTCTAACATGAGAAAATAGTCTGATGGTGAGCATGATCACTACTTTCCACAAGGAATTCCACCATGCACGCTCACTTGCTTTTAAATCATCCTCTAAATATGTGTTTTCATGTTATCCCCTAATGGCACCCAGAGAATCATTAAGACCTGTTGGGACCATCATCCATGGTTTCGGAAGTCTCTAACTATGTGATTTCACTCCACGATGCAGGGTGCTAAAAGTCCACAAATAACCATTTACATGATAAAGTCACAGCAACAAAGTCAATTACGGTTAAGGTTGGAGAGAATTTATTTCCTTTTGGAAAATTAAAATGTGAAATCAGAAAGTTGCCACCCAAGAGCCTGCCCTGCCTGGGTGAGAGCTGGGAAGGGGCCTGGGTCCCTCCCTCTCAGGGCCATGATTGACAGGATGCTGCGTGGGCATCAAAGGGGAAGCCTGGGATGGTGGCTTCTACGATGGCTCTCAGAGGGACTGGCTGTGGCACATGGATAACTTGACTTCCTCCCTATGCCTTTCTCCCCATGGGAGTTGTGACAGGGATTGGCGGTCCTGGCCACGGCTTCCCAAGATGACCTCTGCAGCATGGCTCTCTCTGCCAGTTGATCAACTAGAGATACAAGATGCATGAATTTGTGTAAGATGCTGGGGGCCAGGTGATCTGGACAGTAGGGAGTGTAGCTGAACATTGCCTAAAAATGAACCCAAATCATTCCCTATCCCAAGACTCAAGATCCAGCAGGTATGTCCCAAGCTCGGAGAACACCCCTGTGAGGAGCCTGGACACTGCTTGGAACCGTGACCATTTCTCCAACTCCAGGGCAAGTGCACCTTAGAAAAGCATCTTGTTCCCTGTGCAGACACGGGAGGTAGGAGAGATGTGACCCAGGATCAGCTAGGTGGCAGGCAGCAGAGCAGGTGCAGCCACCCAGTACCTCCCTCTGCAGATAAGCTGCTGGCTGTGAACCTGGCAGGTCCACCAGACTCAGATGCAGAAGGTTGTCAGGTAGAATAAAGTTCAACCAGATAGATTTGCATTCCGTTCTCATGCAAAGATTTGTGTAGAAAATTGAACGGGAGGCAGAGTTTGGAACAGAATGAACCTGCCAGCTCTCTGAAGAATGAATGGAATTACTTTCAAGAAGAAAAAGAGGGGGTACCCCTAATAAAACATGCAAACCTCCCACCTCCATCCTGTGTGTTCTAGAACTGGGAGACTCGGAAGCATGGAGCCCTGAACTCCTCCCAGCTCCACTGGAGCTGAATGAGTTAGCATTTGGGATCATGAGTAAGGTGTGGCTCATCTCTGGGAAGGTCCTAGCATGATGGTGGGTCCCCAAGCCATGTCCTCACGTCCCCTGAAAATCAGATGTGGGAAGTTCTACCCCAGGCATTGAACCTTATGGCTTTAGGCTAGTGGGAGGTACCTCCTCCAAAATGTCATTGTCCCCAAACTTAGGATAAACCTTGACTTGCTTTGAAAAGAAGCCCAGCTTGGGGCTCGGTAGAAACTCCTAGGCAGGAGTTTGGAGTTCCAGCCCACGCACACCCGGTGAACAGCCTCAGGAACTGGGCCAGCTCACCTCTGCTCTCTGAGCTCTCGCTGTATCTGGTGCCAGCGGAACTAACTGCCTCTCCTTTACCTAAGGATGTAACACTGAAAGGAACACCAGAATTTTTAGGTTTTTGTAGGTTTATCAAAGGGGACACCATTTTCACATGATAAAGTACTAAACACCTCATGTACCACTATTAATTTAGGAAGCCTGGCAATGCTCAGCCAGGTAATGGTGTCTCAGTGGCACTGATCCTGTGTCCTCTCCCTGTGCAGAATGATGCTCTCCACCTGAGATCCAGAGGCAGAAGCCCAGAGCTTGATACCTGCTCCTCACGGCTCAGCCTCTCTGCTAGAGCTTGGGGGCCCCCGACTCCTCCATCACCAGGTGGGTGCTTAATAAATGTCTGGCCACACGTCAGACTTTCCCCAGGCCAGACTAATATTGCCTTGGTTTACTTCATGATCTAAAACGGGATTCCCCCTCCCCTTCTGTACCCTAACAAAGCACAGTAGAGGATCTTGATTACTATCATGTATTGAATACTTGTTCGGTATCACACATGGTGCTAAATCCCAAACACACAGCGTCTTGTTTAATCTTCTCTACAGTGTGCTGAGATGGACTTGATCTTCAGAAACAAGCACTTAGAGGAGCCAAGCCAGGCTGGGAGAGGGGCGCAGGTCTGGGGAGCAGGCACCGGGGACTCCTGGGATCCTACTCCTGACCTCAGTGCCTTTGCTTAGCCTAGGCAGGTCCGTGGGACCTGCAGCTTAATTCCCTCACCTGAGAGCTAGGAAGAACAATGCTTCACCCTTACACATTTAAACAGAAACTGAAGACAGAAAGGAGAAAGTGTCTAGTGCAGTGTCTGGTACACAGTAAGTGCCAAGGACTTGCTAGACACATCCTGTTTGATTGTGATTAGTTTCTTGGGTCACGTCTGTAGGCCAGTGATGTTCCAACGTTTTAGAGCTTTCTCTTCTTTTGGCTTTCAGTCGTAACAAACAGCCTGTTGCATGCTACAGGTCCCCCGCCACTGCCCTAGGGGATCCCTAATAACCTACTCACAACACATCCAGGCCCTGAAAGGTTTCAGATTCTCTCTGAATCTGATTAAACCTCCAACCCGAACTCAGAGACTTGCACTCCGAGTCCCACGCCGTGGTGACAGGAAGAGCGATGACTAATGTTAGTGTGCGCCTTTTCTGAGCCAGACATCACATGCATGACATGACAGACGTCCGGGGGAGACACGGGCCTTCCGCTCACTGGGAAAGGGAGAAACTGAGGCAGAGAGAAGGCTGGCGATTTGTGGCACGGTACAGGGTTAGCAGAGGTGGAGGCCTGGGGTCACAGTGAGATGACCCCTCAGCAGCTGCCACCTAGAGCAAGCCGCCTGCCCGCAAACCCACTTCCTGCTGGACTTGGGTCCTATACATGTGCCAAGTGCCAGACACTGTTCAGGCTCACACTTGCCCCACTCCGAGTCTGTTTAATGTCATATTTAGCATATGTTTTAGTCTATCTTTTCTAGAACAAGTGTATGCTTGTGATATATAATAATTACATTCATCTGGGAGAATCGGTGATGTATATGACATACATATCGTATCACGTGAATTTTAGCAGCTCTTGGTTTCCTGCCCAAAGACACACCCCAGGAGAGGGACAGGGAAAGTGCCCCCTGCCGAGACTTCTGGCAGGAAAATTGCCACCACTGTCTGAGAGGAAGCCATCGCCTGCCTGCCTGTAGCACCTCCATACAGTGGGACAACAGCCAGCTGGGAGCAGCAACACAGCAGCCCAAGCCGGACGGGGTCAGGGCTCCCTGGCTTTCCAGCTTATGAAGACCAACATCGAGGCCTACCATGGGCATTTAGTTTACAACACCCCAGTGCCAGGGACTTACCAGCTGCTGGTAGCCCGGCTGCAGCCGTGATCAGTATCAGTTTGTAAGCCCAGGGGAAGAGGGTAGGACAGCCCAAGAAGCCACGAACCATTCTTTTCTTTGACAAAGACTTTTGAGCACCTACTATGTGCAGGGCATTGTGAACAGAGAATGTCACTGCCCTGGTGGCTGAACACTATGGAGGCAGGGGACAGCTCACAAATAGAGCATTACGCAGTACATGCAAAGGTGAGACATGACCAGGAGAGAAAGAAAGCAGGAAAGGGGGACAGGTCTATCCCAAGGCAGGGACAGACAGGAAATCTACCAAGATAGGGGCCAGATCGGGGAGGGTGGCGCTTCCGTAAATCCTTTGTGATGGTGCGTGGTGGAGGCACTTCCAGCAGAGGGAGCAGTATGTGCCAATGTCCTGAGGTCTGAGCTCAAGGAGCTCTGAGATGCCACCAGGAGGAGGACACAAAAGTGTGACAGGTGGCTGCTGAGCCAGGCTGGGTTTGAGCCTTGGGGAACCTAGAGGATCTGAATTGCTGAAGTGACACAGTCCTATTTCAAGGTGGTCCAGTGACAGCTGGGTATGACACAAAACTCTAAACACCAGAGGCCAAAGCCAGCATTTTGGGGAAAAAATAAGAAAAAATAAAACTTAAAAAAAAAGAATATTAAAAAATTCACCATATATAATATTGTATTGCATATAATAAATTATATGTTACTATGGAATCATCACTGTGATTTGCCCAAAAGGAATTACCATATGTATATATGCGCCGTATGTGTGTGTATATATATATATATATCTCTGAGAAGACCTGCAGTCAATAAACTTTTGACATTTTAACTTCACAAATGCTGGACTTCACCAATCCCAGCATTTCCAAGGGACCTTAGCTGCAGAAGCCTTTCCTAGATACCCTAGATATTCATTAACTTCCCGGACAGCTGCCAAGTGGTCCATTTCCTGAAGTGTCTCCTTGTCTCCCTGCAGCCCCTCCACCCCACCTGCCCTGGCTTGAGCCCCATTCCTCCCCAGGGGCTGCCAGCCCTGGCCTAGCCACCTGGGCAGCCTGCAGCAGGTGAATGCAGAAGTCATGGTCACTCTCCCACCGTCAGCCAAACGGAAAGCTGCAGATAAGCCAGAGCCGGTTATCTGGGGCACACTTACGTGAGTTTACTTTTACTCCAGCCTTACCGCCTCAACTTGGCCATACACAAGGCATGTGGTAAAACATGCTTGTTTTTTGGAACTCAGGGCTGGGCACCCCCAGAGCCTCTGGGGAAGCCGGCCCAGGATTGCAGGGGCATCATGGCTTGGGTCTCTATTCCCCACTACGTGTGAAAGGACCCGCAGACTGTGCCCATCTGTCCCTGAAAGCAGCAGCCCAGTAAAAAGTAAGTAAACAAAGAAGACTTGTTGCTAAGAGCTTGAGCTTGGCCCAGGCTGGTGGCACAGCTTGCAAATCCAGCACTCTAGGAGGCTGAGGCGGGAGGATCACAAGTTTGAGTCTAATTTGGGCGTCTTAGTGGCTTACAGACATCTTGTCTCAAAATTTTTAAAAAAAAATTTTTTTTAAGGCTAAGGATAGAACACAATGTGGAGGCCCTGGATTTCACCCACAGTACCAAAAAGCAAACATTGTGAGCTTAAATACAAGATTTTCTACAGCGGCACCACCCATGCTGGAACCCATGCTACAGCCGCAAGTGCCACAAAATTAATACGCCAGTCTCCACCCCAAGGAGCCCACAACAAGTGCCCCCACAGCAGAGCACGAACACCCAGCTCCCTCACCCTGCGGTGGGCACCACTGGCAGACCTGAGCCTCCCTGGCTCCTGGGGTCCTCTGTGGGATTGAGTTCCCGGTGCCACAAGGGGGAGGTGGCTGCATCCTCTGCCTGTCTTACTACCTATCGAAGTTGTTTGTGCCAAGCTCCCAATAAACTACTATGCTCAAAGCCTTGCTTCTGGGGGAGCCCAGACCAGAGACAGCCACTTGCTGGCCAAGTCATCTGGAGACAAGGGCACAGCATGAGCTGAGCCTGTCTGTGTGTGTGTGTGTGTGTGTGTGTGTGTGTGTGTGTGTGCATCTGTGAGTGTGTGGTACTGAGGACTGACCCGGGCCCTCTGCACTGAGCTACATCGCCAGCCTTCACTGTAATTTTTATTTTGAGACAGATTCTCACCCAGGCTGGGCTCAAACTTGCAATCCTCCTGCCTTGGCCTCCCAGACTGCTGGGATTATAGGCATGTGTCACCAAGCCCGGCTTAAATAAGGTAACTGAGGCCACTCTGCTCTGCTCTGCAGAGGGTTGTAGATGTCTGAAATAATGCTCAGTAAACTGGATCCTTAGTTGTCACCTGTGTCAGTCACTAAAACCCCATCAGGCCCCGGAAGGCCTACTTCACAAGGACCAATGTGTCCTTCAAGAGACCGGCTGATGAGGGAAATGCCGCAGTATTCCGCTGTCAGAGGCACCGGGGAGCTCAGCCCACACAGCACGGGGGAGGGCACGCAGGGCACCTGATTGAATTCCAGGGATCTCCAAGAAGCCACCTGCTCGGCTAATGGGCAGATCAGCTGCCCGGAGCCTTCTGCCCTGCCCTCCACCCACCCTCGAGGGCCACGGTGCCAATCTGCCACGGTGCCAATCTGTCCACCTCGACCTCTCTCCTTCCGCCCTGCCTCGGCATTTCTCACGCCTCTCTCCAGTTCCCATTCAAGGCTCTGGTCCTCATTGATATGGGTGGCCACAACAGCTGGGGACCAGTGAGTCCCCGGTCTGAGTGTGGCTGCCTGTGTCACTGTAGGGACACCTCCACCTGACTCTTCGGAGCTCATTCCATGAAAGGGGCAGGGAAGAACTCACTGGCTAGGAAAGCTGTGTCCCATCTCCACCCCAGGCCACCACAGCAGGTCCTGTTCTAGGTATTTGGGATCCACTGTGACAAACCTACACGGTCCTGCTGGGGCGGACGGCCATCCAGCTGTGCTGATGACAGCAGTGTCAGACATCCTGTCCCCAAAGATTATCGTGGCCCCAAATCCCAGCCTAAATCCCCTCTGTGGAATTAACATGCAGTCCCCAAGAGACCTCAGCGCAGGCAGGAGTCCCATACTCAGAGAGGACTATGTGAGGCTGCCTGCAACAGGAGAAGGTGCGGTGCCAGCCCAGAGCGTGGAAGGCACACAGAGCCCAGGCGGTGCCCTGCCAAAAGACACACCCGTCCACTTCTCCAGCCTTGGATTCGTCACAGGAGATCATGCAGCTCTTTTGAGGGGACTCACTCTGGGAAGGGCTGCTGTCAGATGCGGACCCTGACACGGGAGGCGAAGGCCTCGTTAGCGCCCCCTGTGGCTGTCCGCGTGCCTGCGAGTGTCTGCCGCCTTCAGCCCAAGCAGCAGCGGCTCCAGCGGCCTCAGACCCGGAGCCTGGAAGCCTGCGCGCCCGAGAGGCAGACTGGTTCGGGGCAGTCTGGGCTCACCCGAATCCCAGTTCATTAGCAGCCCCCCAGCACTGCGCCCCCCAGCACCACACGAGCAACGGCAGCAAAGGGCGTACACAGCAGAGCCGGGGAGAAGATTTGGGGATTAGCAAACTGTGGGTGCTAATCTCTGCTCAGTTAGTGCTGAGAACTGGGTGACGCCAGAAACGGAATGGCAGGGCCAAGGTGCGCTGGGCTGAGCCTAACACAGACCCCCGGGCCATCTTCCCCAGCCCCACGAACTCCTTCTGCAGAGTCCTTGTCTTCCAGCGAACTCCCAAAACAAGAGACATATAACATAAAAAACCCAAAACAACACTATAGGCTTTCAAAACAAGATGAAAGGAATTTCACAAGGGTTGTAATACTGTCTACTGTTACCTTCAGGAGAGTTGCTTAGATTGCCAGATACAGACAGGCACAATTGACCTAACCGTATGCGTATTAACTGTTCTCTTCCAAGAACCAATAGAATTAGGAGTGTACTCACCTTAGCTATTTTATGTGTATGCAGACAAACACATCTTTCCCTTTCCCTTCCTTTTCTCCTTTCCCCCACTCAGTTTTCCCCTTTGAGCAGTTTCTTACCCTTTCACAATATCTACTGGAGATTTTGGATCTTCTTAACTCTTTAAGTTTCTCACATTAGGGAGACAATACAGGGTTTATACACGAGTCTAATTTATTTCCTGGCTGACTTCCAGGCTCCTTGCACAAGGAGGAAGAACACAGTTTGGCCCCTGGACTTTGACCTGGGCTGCGTGACTTTCTTTGCCCCATAGAATAAAGAAGAGATATTCCGGCTCCCAGACAAGGCTTCAGGAGGCGCCTCACGAGGCCCACAGTGCAAAGAAGATGAAGAAATTCCTGGGCTGGCCCACTGGTCCCAGGCAGAGGCTGAGAGATGGGGAGCAGAGCCTGCCCAGCTGCCAAGGCAAAGCCTCTAGCACGGCTCCTTCCAGCCCTGGGGCCTTAGAGTGGTTGGCTGCCCAGTAGCGAAGACAGATCCAGCAGGTCTGTATCCAGGGTGCTCCCATCACACACAGGGGAAGCACTTCCATCCGGGTCCTGAAGCAGGGGCTTCCCAGAGGAGGAGCCACCTGAACGGGGGTCAGAGGGACGGGTGTGACTGATTACTCATCCAATAAACACAGTGTGCACAGCCACATGCTAGACACTGTTCTAAGCACTTCCATTGCTTGAAGCAGGTGCTTGGCCATGAATACAGCTGAGTGGCCAGAAATGGGTACTGAGTCTTTCAGAGACGCAGAGCCACTGTCCCCAGAGCCAGAAGTCACCAGAGTCAGGAGGACCCTGCAGCTGGAAGGCGGAGGGTGATGGTACAGGGGCACAGAGGAAGCTGGAGAAGAGGATCAAAGTTGCCATGTTGCATCTGCAGCAGGCGCGGTCTTAGTGGCCGAGGCAGGGGATGTCTAGAATGATCACAAGGAGGCCCTTCCCACAGGTGCAGAGCCCCCATCAGAGCACAAGGTGTCTGTAGGCTGAGGCCAGAGAGAGGGGTTCTTGGAGAATTTGAAATAAAATGGGTACCGCGTTCTAATGCTAACAGCCTGTTATTAAAATCAAGAGCTATTTTGCAAAATGCATTTGCCAGGGAATCGCTAATTACAGGCGAGGCGCCATTCTGTGGTTGCTGCCGATTAATCCTGAACGGTTTAAGCGGTCGAATTTTATACATATAATTATCATTCAAGATTCACAAAACAGCAACAAGATGCTCTGGGCCATGCCATCAGGGGAACAGGGCGGGGCAGTGGGCGGGCAAGGGGCTGGGACATGAGTTCTTGTGGTCACACGTAGGCCACTTCAGCCCTACCCAGCCCCTCTTAGCAATTTCTGCCTTCCCAGAATGGAACAGGAGGCTGAGAAAGAGGTGAGGGGGCACTGAACAGAGCCCACGCACGAGTTGCTGGCTGGGCTGCCCCCTCCTCAAACTCTACTCAATGGAACTGGTTGGTGGGTTTGAGGCAGAGGTGTGTTCTGCCTACTGACCAGGGCCTTGACTTTCCATCTGTGAAATAGGCTGGCTGCAGAATGCTCAGGACTAGAGCCAGGCTTCAGGATGGGAAGGAAGAAGGCAGGGAGTCTTTATGGGATTTTGGGGTGCTGCTCAGCCCATGTAGACACGGGAACATCCAGAGCATCCAAAGGGAATTGAGGTGCTCAAGTAGGACTAAAGTCCAGCCAGCTCCACCTGTCCCCCATTCACCCAGGTGGGCTTGGCCACGTCTCAGGGGAAGCAAAGAGCACTGTTAGGGTGCTGAGCCCCATAGGAGCAAGGAGGGGAGGCGAGGAGGTTCTCAACCACCCTACATCACCCTCTGGCCTAGAGAGGTGGGCAACCCCCTTCCCTGCCAGCAGGGGGTAGGCGAAACATCATGCCAGGCTGGGCCAGGGACTGTCATCTCCAGGGTGGGCATCAGGGAGATGTGGGACCCTCTGGATACGGGCAGTGGCTTGGTCGGGGTGCGCATGACCAGGCAGAGTAGGACCCCCCTCCCCGGCAGAGTGGGCTGTTGAGCACGGGAAAGGGTGGTGTGGATGTCACTTTCCTTACACTGAGCCTTGTCAGGGCAGAGCCCCAGGGCTGCTTTGAGCACAGATGAAAAGATTTAACACTGAGCCCAGTAAACTGAGACTGCGAAGGGCCTGGTCCACAGTAGGTGCTCAGTAAATACTCTATAATCCCCAGAATCCCCACCAAAGGGCCCTCTACCCTCTCAGACAGCTGCTCCATCCACTGAAAGTGTTCTAGGCACCCAGCACATGTGCCAACACAGGGCCTTGCTCTTGACACTCAGTGCAAAGAAAAATAACACCAAGCGATAAAACCGATCTTTTCTGTTTTATAAAACGCACCCTGAAGCATCTCCCCACGCTTTAAGATGAGCATCAGGACTTTACTTTCCCAGAGGTGCAGTGACCTGATTATTATTTTAGCCCCCGACCACCTGCAGGGTGCAGCCCAGCTGGACAAGAGGTGGGGGTGGAGGTGCGGAAATGATCTCCCCAGGGCTTGATCCCTGTGAGCCTATATTCCTTAGCATATATTAGTGTAGAAAATACAATAAAACCACATCTGAATCACAATATCCCGCCCCAAAATACACACAAAATCCCAGGGGGCTCAACACAGCTACCCCTCTGCCTCCAACAGGTGTCCATGCCCAGGACCCATCAGATGGGCATCTTCTTAGCCTGAGTACTCCGTTTGTGTCCTGGCAACAGTGAGTGGCCACCTCCCTCTGCCCGACACCCTCATACCCGCAGCCCCTCCTAGGAGCACTGTAAGCTTGCTAAACCCTGCCTCTGAGGCCTCCCTGGCTGTATCTTTTCCCTTTTGTTGGTGGCCTAGATAAGGTCAAAGTGGCCCTGCTCACTCTGCCCCAGCTCACCCAGCAGGAACCGTACCTTTTGTGTGTCCCACAAAGCCCTTTGTGTCCTGGAAGAACATGAGTTGGGAATGGTGGGGGAGACATTTCCAGGGGTGGGGGCCCTCCAGGTGCTCTGAACCCAGACCATGAAACAAGCTTGTGGAATGTGCATCCACACTGGAGGCTAGCTCCACCCTGGGGAAACTGAGTCAGGAGGGAGGACTCCAGCAGCTCTGGATCCTGCCTGCGTCTTTCCTGATGGGAAGAATCAATCAGGCACCATGGAGCAAGCGCCACATGTGGAGAAAGGAGAACTGGGGTGCGGTCCGGGCACCCTGCCTCCCTTGTGGTGTGGTCTTAGGCAGGTCACTTCCCTCTCTGGACTTGAGTTCATCATCTATGGAGGTGGGGTATTTGAACTTCCAAATTCCCTCATTTGGACACTTGGATTCTGATATGGTGGCAAGGTCAGGTCCAATCTGGCCCTGGTACCACTGTCCTGTGGGCCATTCCAAGCGGGGAGCTGGAGGCCAGGCAGACACCCTGCTCAGCCCTGTCTCCCCCACCCTGCCTAGACCTGCACTCCCCATCCAGGCTCAGAAATCCCAGGAGAGCACAGGGTCGCTGGCTGAAGGCTGCCTTGCTAGGCAAATTACAGTCTCTCAAGGGTGCCTGTGACAAATGACGACTAAATGGTTTGCTTTGCGTATGCAAATGAGGCCGCCAATTTACATTCATTTGCACCTGATGGGTGTCTGAAAATGGATGGATTTGATTTGTGCCTGATCTGCAAGTGTCTAATTTATTAATCAATAAAACGTCATGTACAATGCGCTAGGATACCCAGTTCCAGCCAGCCTCCATATATATGTAAATAATGCAATCTCTCAATCTACTTGTTATGTAAATGTTAATATAAAACTGACAGAATTACGTGGCTCCGGAACTTTATGAGCAGATCGAGCTGAGATTTACACTCACTCCCTGCCCACTCTTAGCCCTGCAGCTCTTTGGGGGCCTCCTGTCACCACGCCTTCCTCTCAGATGTACCTTACACTGGGGTCCCTTCACCTCCTCAGGGAAGCCCACCTGCCCTCCAGGTTCACAGGGCTGGGTGCTGTTGCCTCCAGACAATCTGACTTTTCTCTGGCTCTGAGGCTTTGTCCCAAGACCATGTTGACATGGTGGTTCCCTGAGCCCTCCCCTCTCTATCAGGGAGTGTTGAAACTGACCACCCCGTGTGGTTTAAATATGAATTCCCCCCTGAAGACTCAGGGAGTGAGCATCGGATACCCAACGCAGTAGTGTTAGAGATGGAATCTAAAGAGGTTACTGAATCAGTGGCAGGAGATGGGAATACATTGGCAGGTTCTTAGCTGCACGGGCTGTCAGGAGGTGTCGTCCATTGGAGGATGCTGGTCCCTGGGGATGTCTTTGAAGCATATATCTTGGTGCTCAGTGGTAGAGCCTTTGCTGAGCATGCAGGAGGCTCTAGGTTCATCCCTAGCACCACACAAAGAAGCAAAAAGCCAGGTAAAGCCAGATTTCGAACTTGGTCTGTCTGACCACAAAGCCTAGATGTTTTCCAGTGGAGCAGCTCTGCAGCCAGGGGAGGAGAGAAACCACTGCAGAAGGCAGGACAACCTGGAAAATGAGGAGGGAGCTGGGCTCGAGGTCACTTATTAAGAGAGCTGATAGGAGCCCATCCGAAGACTCAGCGATCGCCTGGGTGATTAAAGAGAAAGCAGGTGTCCTGTGAGCGGTCAGAATTTGAAAATCATAGGACATAATTATTTCACTCATTAATGATCGCTAATGATGCTGCTTTAGAAACAATTAGAGCTCCTTAAGGCACTTGAGAGGGGACAATCAGGCTCTAGATGTGGGGCCAAGAATGGTTAGTAGACTGGATTGTACAAAGGAGAACAGGGAACGTCCTGCCCCAGACAGTCTTGGCCATCATGGCTCAGAGATGTGCTAAGTGGAAGGAGGTAAATACAAGACCGCCCGCAGGCCTACAGAGTGGCTGCATTTACAGATGCGAACACAAAGCTCAGAAAGGTTATGTTTTCTGCCCAAACTCACACAGCTGGCCGGAGCCAGAGCTGAGATTTCAACTCGGATTTCTCTGCTGCCGGAGCTCAAACACTGATCCCTATATTATACAATAAAGATACCACAAAGACATCTTTAGAAAAGAGGTGTCTTATGCTTGTAAGGAAACCTTTACTCTTCTGTTTTCAGTGGTCCCTAACACGGCTAAGATCCCAGGTCCTGAGTCCAGCTCCTTTCCGTGTGGGATGCCGAGGCAGGACTACACAGCTACATGACAGAGACCAGGCTGAACTCTGGGGTGTCTGGGTCCTGGCACCCCAGATGCCCAGGAGGGCTGAGTAGCCCAGAGGACTGACCCAGTGTTGGGGTAGCCCTGTTCAGCTTTTGCTGGATTGCTGACCCTCAGGTCCTCAAGTGTTCAGGATCTGATGCAGCTATCTGCCCTCTCCCAGGGGTCTCACTCCATAGACAGAGGGCCCCTTCTCCCTCTGAAGGAGGGTGGGGTTCTCCACGCTGCCTGCTCCTTACCCTGGGCACTGCAGGGTTTCCAGGGAGCCTCTGGATGGGTCCCCTCAACTTTCTGCCCTGGATCACAGTAAGGGCCAGGTTCATCTGCACCTTTAAGGATGGTCCTTGTGAGGGGCCCCCACCACACTGAGTGGGAACAAAAAGTCCTAAACAAAGCAGTCACTGAAGTCTCCACCAGCTCAGCAGCCGGCATGGGGTGCAGGGTCAGCATTACTGTTGTGTAAGTCAAGAAATGTGGCTTTTACTGTCCACGCAGAGCTGTGGACCAAACTACCCGCCGGCTATTTACATTGCTTCCTGCAGTTGGTCAAGGAGGGCTGGAGGGAAATGTAACTAATTTTAATATTTGCTCAAGCCCAATGGAATAGCAGAAGGAAATACACCTGTTGCCAAGTTCAAGTAGGGCATTTTGAACCCAGAAGAATGGGGCGAGTACTGCTAACATTTCCAGAACATTCAGTTTTCTTACACCGCTCCCTCGTCCACATCAGTAGTAGTATTTCTCACAGGGGCAGAGAGCTATTTGGGTCTGTCATTTACTCTGTGCCCCTTTGAACAAGGTTCTGATTCCTCTCTGGGCTGCAATTTCCCAAGCCATAGATCGGGAAGCAGAATCACAAACCTCCCACAGTGCAGGTGACAGTTCTCAGATGTGACAGTTCTCAGTGCAGGTGACAGTTCCCAGGTTCTCAGCGCCTAGGACTCTGCAAGTGGCAGCTCTTACTATTACCCTCATGTGAAGATTTCTTCTTGTGCTTATTGTTTTTCAACTTCCTCATTTTCTATTGAAATAGAAGCATCAATATTTAGTGGCTGGCAAATCTCTTCCCTTCCCTGATGAGTAGGTGCAGGTGGCCCTTCTGGGTGCTTGTGTCAGGCAACAGGGCCACTTTAAGCCTGGGGACATTTGCAGGTCCAGGGGAAGTGTCCAGAGAAGTACTTTCAGCAAGACAGATCTTCAGTGTGATGTCAGCCACCTGTCCACCCAGCCTGGCATGGGGAACCGTGACCACAGACCCACCCATGGAAGCCCCACTGATCTCTACCTTTCTTTGTGGTTCAGATAGAGAAGAAGGTCCAGTTCTGCCCCTGGGCCAGGCAGTCCATTGCACAGGGGCAGTGCAAGGAGTCCTGGCTGAAGTGTCTATTCCAAAAATGAAGGGAATGGACAGGGACAGAACTCATAGGGCAGAAAAGACAAGGAAGAAGAGAGGGCAGTGACCGCAGCTGGGTGATGGTGATGGTGGTGAAGGGCCAGTGATCACACGTGGCCCCTGTGGCACACAGCCCTCCTGCCTGCCCTTGCAGGTAACCCTCCTCCCTCCTTTCTGCCTCTGATCTTCCCTGCTGTCTGCCCCTGCCCAGATTCCTTAGGGGATCAACCCTCCTTCCTTACCCAGGAACCTGCTGTTCCCCAGCCCTATCCCACCTGGGTGACCTGTCCCTCCTCACACACCAGCAGTCCTGTGGTCCTCACATCTTCTGTCCCCAGCTGGCCTGGCTGAACTCATGCACCACCCACCCCACCCCGCAGGCCCCGAGGGTCCCACAGTGCCCTCCATTCAACTGCATCCAAACGCAGTTCCTTCTGCTCTGCAGCCTGCTGCTGCCTTTGTGTCCCTGGCCTGGACCATCCCGGGGAACACTGCTGGCTGTACAAAGCCTCGAAGCCACAGAAGGAGGGGAGCGAAGAATGTGCTTGGTGGCATGCAGTGCACACACAGGAAAAGTGCACACGGTAAGAGCTCAGTGGATCTGTGTGCAACCAGCAGCCCCATAAGCTGTGGCCCTCACATCGGGAAACAGAGGACGGGTCCTGGGGCCCCTCTCTCATCCCTTCCCCACGGGACAGCTGTGACCCCACATACAGGTCATGCACCTGTGCATTGGGTAAGCAACTCCTCGGGGACAGTGTGAGCCCCACAGAGCGCATCTTGGACAACACAGGTATGATTTCCCGCTGCAAATTCTCCTGGGCCAGAGCTGCCCAGTGCAGCATGCAGAGGTGGTGGCCATGCTCTCTGCTCGGGTCCTCTGAGCATTTGCCCTGCACATCCTCCTGCTGCCTGTGGTATAGACACCACTCGGGCTGCCCAGGGCCTTCACTTCCTGCAGCCCACCATGTGGGCTCCACTCTGCTCTCCCACATCCTGTCTGGGCTCCACCTGTCTGAGTTGTCCCCTGGCACAGTGCCATGCTGCCCTGCTCAATATAGCCCTTCCGCTCTCCAGGTGCCAAACATTTAGTGGACACGCATCCATCAGGCGCCCTCTCCACAAGCCCCCCACAGCTCTGTGCCTAAAGCGAAGTCTCCATGTGGAGTTTGCACACATCTTGCCAGCAAGTGGGTACCAGAGTCTCCGAAGAGCCCTCACAGAGTTCCTGGACATTCGGATGCTGGGGTGCACCCAGCCCACGACCCTCCCAATCTCCCCTCTGCAGCTGGCCAGGCCCCGGAGGTGCTCTGCACCTTCCTGCAATTCATGCCTTGTAGTGGAGAAAGGAGCAGGCCTTAATCTTAGAGGGAGCATCAGACCCCAGATACCTCCAACGTTACAGGAACGCTTTACCTAGGGCTCCGTCACCCTGATGACACCATGTTCTCAAGACTTTCAAAAATATTTTCGTTCTGCAGTTTACAGTAAGACAGTGTCCTGCACTTTATCCCTTAATGAGAAAGCCCTATGAGATAGGTACTGCTGGTCTCACTTCATAGATGAACAGGCTCAGAGAGGTTAAGTCATATGCCCAAATACACAGAGCTAGAAAGTGACACAGTTAGAAATCAAGGGCAACTTTAGCGGGATGCAGGAGCCATCCAGCCTCCACCCACACTTTGGCCTCCGCCAGTGCTGTGTGCGGAAATCCTGCCCCTCCTCCAGAGGCCTTATCGCTTATTTCCTTCCAAGCACTTCCGGATTTCCTGGCCGGAATTCATTAATCTCTTCTCCGTGTACTTTATTTGAACTTTTATTGCAGCAATTATAGGAGCCTGACTTTTATTATAATCATTATGTACACGTCTGCCTCTGTGATGGGAGCTCCTGAAGGGTGGACCCTGTCATCTCAGAGCCTCGAGCTCAGGCAGGAGGGTCCTGAGCTCACCTTAATCATGACAGTAAGGCTATCAGGAAGGTCCCCAGCCTTCGGGCTTAAGGAAGTCCTTGGCTTGGTGGCTTGGACGTCGGGTTAAGTACCATGAAGCGACAGCCTGCCTGTAGTTGTAAAAATACAACAATCACTTAAAGGTCTTCAGGGGCAGAGTCTTAAAAGTCCTACGGGGGGGGGGGGTGTGTTGCTTTGGGCTTCTCGGGACAACGTGGCGACCATCTATTTCTTCCGCAAGCTGGTTCTCCATTTCCTTTTGTTCCCTCTCTCCCTCTCCCAGCTCCTTCTCCTTTGTCCTTTCTTTTGCTTCCCTGTAACTGGATGAAATGCAGACCCAAAATACATTTTCTATTACTTGTTGTACCAATTGAATTTTTTTTATCTGTTCCCTGCTCTAAAAAGTATATGAGTGGGATGTTTCTACTTTACCACTCTCTCGCTCAGAACTCACACACACACACAGGAAGAGAGAGAAATAAATCAGATTTCTATTTCCTTAAGGGACACCCAAGTCACCTTTTCTGTCAATTACTGATTATTGATATAAAAGCCAAGCTCTGTTCCTCTTCTTGTTACCTCCCCAAAATGTGTTGTGATTTTCTGGGCTCTGTCAGACCAGCGGGCTGCAGCAAGTGCCCAGGAGCACAGGCCGTGATGTCCCGTCTTCAAATGCAAAGTTAGGGGCAGAGGCAGTCCTTAGACTGGGGACCTCAGGTCCCGCAGAGGAGACTCAGCAAAGGTCCTGGAGGGAAGGAGGGATTGGGAGCAGAGGTGTGGCCTTAGTATGATCTCTGCAGAATAAACAGCTCACTGGAGATCTTACCTGGTGCCCACGGCCATCACTGTACAGACAAAAAGGCCGGGGGCACCCAGCATTCATCATGAAGAAACTGAGGCCCAGCAAACTATTCACAGTGACACAACTGGGGTGCAGGGGATCAGGATCCTGAACAAGCTCCATACTACTTTCCAGGAGCCCCAAGGCCCAGTGTTGGCTGCACCACCTTTGGTGTGACAGTCACATCTCCATCTCTGATGGACCAGAGGGACAAGATGAGTTGTCACCCATGTTTTGAACATCATAGACTCCTGTGAGATTCTGCCAAGACCTTTCTCAGGAACAAGAAAAACTGCACATTTCTGTAGGAATGTCACCTGGTACAAGGGGCCTGGAAGCTGAGGGTCATCTCCTTCACAACCCCATGACCTCGGACTCTGCAGAGAACACCCACCCTAGCTTTGGCGACACCTGGCTCTGCAGTGGGGGACAGGATCTGTGTAGGCTCAGAAGTTGACTGTCCATACCTTGCTGTCAGTCTGAAGAACAAGAAGAAGGGACAGTGGAGCTATTGGAGAAGACCAGGAAAGACACCACTTACAGAGCATGCGATAAGGGCCAGGTGCCCTGTACACATCTTAGAAAATCCCCCTGTGAGAAATAGTCACTGTCAACACTTATCCATACATTCAACTGCAATTTTGAAACAATTATGTCTGTACCAAACACATCCAGGCTTCCTCCCTAAGTCATCCCATCTGGCCATGGCTCACAGGGCAGTTGCATTGTGTTGGGAGGCTCGACTCACCTGGAGATGATTTAAAGGACCTAGGAGGATATGCACAGGTTATGTGCTAACACTGTGCCCTCCAGCATGAAAGGATGTGAGCACCCTCAGATTTGGTATATATGGGGGTTCTGCAGCCAGCTCCCCTTGAGCTCCCAGGGCTGCCTGTGACACTATCCCTGCTCACAGATGAGGTCCTTGCAGCTCAGAGAAATGAAACAACTTGTCCCAGGCTCAGCTCAAGGACCCTGGCTTTCAGCCACTGCCTCAGCTGCCCTGCCTCATGCACCCAGAAGTTGCAGGTCAGACACTGGGTGCCAGACTCACCCCAAAAGCAAGGGGGGCAGGGAGATGTGCTCCTGGGGCCTGGGGACCTTGTGTGTATGATGACGATCTCTGAGCTTTGGCCACTCTGTGTGCCTGCCTGTCACATGAGCTGATCGTGCAGTGAGCTTTGGGGGCACTGACAGCTGCAGTGGCATGATGATCACTGCTATTATCGTGGCTGTAAAGTACAAGATAGGAGAGAGAAGCAGGTTCTGGAGCACCCCTGCCATTGCCCTAGTTGCCCGGGTGGTGGAGAGGATGGCCGGGGCACTGCCACTCATCAGGTAAGGGCTGTGATGTGACCCCATGACCACCCTGCCATGCCGCCTGCTGGACACCTCCTCCCTGGTGGCAGACTGTGAGCCAGGCACCCTCCTTCAGCTTTGCATCTGTGGGTGAACTGCTCCGCTGCTCATTCTGTACCCATGAGGTGCAGGCAGGCAGGCAGAGAGCAGGGCAGGAAGGGGCAAAGGTGCAGCAAGAGGTCACCATGGCCTGCGACACTGAGCCCAGAGCATTTCCAGAGAGCCCGAGAACCCAGGTCTGCCAAAGCACTCTTTGATGTGCAAGATGCAGAGAAAAAAATAATTCGATTAGGGAAAAGGGACAAGAAAGACAAGGAGACAGAGGTGACCTGGTTTTGCAGCTGGCTCAGCGATGCAGAAGCAGATGGCTCAGGTCTGAACTGGAAACTAGGAAGACACTGCACAGACCAGAAGGAATCAGGTGAGTGGTGGAGGAGGTGAAGGCCAATGCCAGCTGGGTGTGACCAGTCGCCAGGTGTCTCTTCAACCAGAGGCAGGACAGAGAGACCCAGAAGGAAGGTTCCTGCACCAGGACAGAGCTGGCGCAAGCCTCAGTCTGAGGGGCAGGAGCAATCTCAGCCTTCAGGGAACTTCCGGGCTGAGCAAAAATGGAAGCCTCACCCTTCCCAAAGAAACAGCCCAGGTCATGAATTCCACAGACTTTAGCCGTTTCCCAAGGTCGACAGGTGCAACCTTCCATGTGCTCAGGGAGAAGCAGAATGGCAAAGAAGTGTAGGGGTCTTTCCTCTGTTGTGGCAAGTTAGGAAAGCAGAAAGAATCTGAATGGAGTGGATGCAGGCTGGGCCCAGTGTGGACACAGAAGTGAGGGGTGGGGAAGCTCAGAGGCGTCTGCCTTTGGCTGGGACCCGGAAAAGGCCTTGCTGGACCAGGATCTGCCCCAGAGCACAGGTGGGCTGGCCCAGAGGGCTGTGTGCAGGCTGCAGCCCCCAGCATGGACCAATACCCAGCCACGTCTGCCACAGAGAGGGCACCTAGGAACGCACATGCCAGAAGTGGCTGCACCTCCACAGCCTTTAATCTCCTGTCCGGGCCCCCAGCAAAGGGACTTCTACAAAGGAATTCTACGTGTATCACCCCATCCTTCCAAAGGTACCATTTACCAGGCCAGTCAAGGTTTCCAGAGCTGTTCACATGCAGACATTTTTCACCTGCCCAGCACTCTGAGGTAGACATAGCTGTGTGCAGGGAAACAGGCGCCAGGACCCACGAGGCTGCTGGCATCTGAGGGTGCCCAGGTGCTTCCTATAAAGTGGGGCGATACTGCCATACAGCCTACACCCATCCTCCCATGGAGTAGCTTCAATCACCTCCAGATTACTTACGATACCCAGGACAGTGTAAGCCTCAAAACAGCTGTTACACCGCCTTGTTCAGGGATTATGACAAGAAAAAAGGCCCGTGCGTGTTCAGTACAGACATATTTTGTTTTCAAATATCACCCATCTGTGGATTCGGATCCTGCCGATATGAAGGCAGCCTGGATTATAGGTTTTCCATCTCTTACCTGAAATGCTTGGGACCAGAAGCAGATTTCAGAGTTTTTCCGATTTAGGATCATTGCACAGCTCAGACTTAACCTGTGGTGTTAATCCAAAACTATGGTCTCTAATCCAAAACTATGGACTCTGAAATACTCTACAAATCCAAAACTTTCTGAGGGATGGGAGAGATTTTAGAGATTGACAGTAGGGATGTTCAACCTGTATTATGATTTCTATTTCCAAGATGAGATGAATAGTTAAGGTTCAGTGTAAGTAACCTCCCAAGGCTGGTGTACACCAGAGCTGGAGGGTGACCCAAAGGTCTAGTACAGTGGCTAAGCATTAGCTGCTGAATTGCTCCTGAGGACAGGGAGCTCTCTACTTTACAGGAGGATAGGGACCCTACTGGCACAGTCAGGCATGCACTGCCCTCTGGGAACACTGGAGCAGAGAGTGTCCTTCCCGTAGCACAGCCCCTAAGTTCTCGTTCCCCGGCTCCCAGGCCACAAGCCACGGTCCCATCATGCCTCACCCAGTCACAGCCAGAACCAGCTGTGGAAACCGAGGTGAGACACTTCCAAGGGGCCTGAGTCAGAGGAATAGAGGGGCAGCCACCAGAGCCGGCCCAGAGCAACCCCACTGGAAGGCATCCTGACATCCCAGCCCTGATCAGACTCCTGCATTCTGAGCCCCATCTATTAGGACTGGTTTGACTGATCCATTAGCTTCTCTCCCATCCAGATCCACTGCCGGGACAGATTTGGTGGGATGCTGCTCTCAGTCCCAAAAGTGCTGGCCTTTACGAGCCCAGGGGCCATCTATAATTGTGAGTCCCTAGACTTCCCCTTCTCTGTGTCCCAGCTTGTGCAGGTTCGAGGCTGGAGAAGGAGGAAACACCTGTCATCCTCACGCATACCCGTCTCTTCTCCACCTGGTGATGCAGGTCTCCCTTCACTTTCTGAGAAGGGTAGCATTTCTGAGAAGAACAACTTGCTTAGCAGCCTTAGGAGCAAAGTCCCTGCTCAGGAAGGGCAGGCTAGGAAGAGCTCTCCAGAAAGCAGAGGGCAGAAGAGGGGTGGGGCCCCATGGCATGGGAGCCCTGGAGCCAGGAGGTGTCCCCCTCATCCCCAGCCTCCCCCTCTACAGTACCAGCCACCCACCTTTCCCTCTGACAGCTCCTTCCTGAGGAAGAAGCTGCCCCCACTGAGCTCCGGATTCCTGTACCCAACACAAATTATCATAAACACAATGGGTCCAATTAGAGGAGAGTTCAGCTGGATGAAGAGGAGACAGCTGTGCACACCAGCCCTGCCTCTCTTCCCGCCTTTCTGCAGCAACAGGCAACCTGGCTGCCACGTTCCCTCTGCTCAGTGCTTCTCACCACAAAGCCCCCGCTGTCAGCAGGAAGGACCCCAGGCCTGTCCCACCCCAACTGCAGCTTTCCAGGGGCACTGCCAGTCCCATGCCCAGCTCCCCCGTGACAGCTCATGCTCCAAGCTCCCTACGCTCCCCCAGGCTCTGAGGCCCCTTCAGGGCAGGTCCCAGAGGGAGGGCACAGGGGAGACACTGCAAGTATCAGGCTGTGTCTCCGTGGTTCATCAGAAATCTTTCCACTCAGAGTTCATTGTTAGAAACACTATGTGAACAGATAATGTACCTTGAGTGAGTTTTGTGACAACCTCATAAAACAGATGGTGAGGCACAGTTTCCCCATTTCTACCCTGTCCACCCCTGGGGCTTGGGAATCTGAGGCTCTGCTCCTCCATCTCTAATGTCACAGGTAAGCTGACAGCCCCACCCTCCCCGCAATGCCACCCCCCCCCAGCTCTTAGCTCCCCGCCCCACCCACCCCCAGGCTGAATCTGAGAGGGCCCAAGGCTGAAGTGTCCTCAGTGGAGCTCCAAGCTGCCTCTTTGTGGGGTAATCACTGCCCCTCTCCCTGTCAACAGCGCCACAGAGGCGCCATTCCCCAACTTCCATCATCTTGGTGTGTCTTCCCTGACAGCCGCTAACTAGCTCAGCGCGGCCCACAGGAACTGTTTGGAGAAGGGAGGAGCAAACAAGACAAAGTGGAGGAGACAGCTGCTGTCGGCAGCCATTCACTCCATAAAACCCTCCTGAGCAACTGCACGGCCATGCCAGCAGCATCCGGGAACAGCAGGCGGGGCCAGAGGACACCCAGTATCACCACTCACGCACAGGCCTCTGCTGGCTCTAGCATGTTATCTGCTCTTCCTCGTGGTGACCAGGGGAAGCTAACCCTCCACTCCCTGTCACCCTTCCCTGTCCCCTCTCCTGGGGACTGTACTGAGAGCTATCAGGAGAGGTCAGGGGCTGTAAGGCATGAAATCGGGCTGGGACAGGGGACAGGGAGACCCTGGCTGCCATCGGACCTGAGGTCCTGGCATGACTCAGGTGGGAAACACGATAGTACTGGGGCTCCCCACCAGCTGTGCCATGATCCAGCTGTGTGAGTTTGGGGAAGGCTCTTCAGTGCTCTGTGCCTCAGTTTCCCCATCAGGTATGTCAAGAAAATACTACCACGAGCCTGATGGGGACACTACAAATAAAATGCTCCCGGCATTCCCTGGCACTTATGGATTTTTTGTTGTTTGTTTGGTTTGGTTTTTAATCTTTTTGAGACAGGGACTCACTATGCAGTTCAAATTGGCCTTGTGCTCACTTTGTAGCCCAGGCTGGTCTCGAACTTGCAATGATCCTCCTGCCTCAGCCTCCCAAGTGCTGGGATTATAGGCGTGCACCTCCATACCTGGCTGGCATCTGTGTTTTGTAAATGCTGCCCGTTACAAACTTGCTAGGTTATCCTGGGCTGCCGTTCTTCCTCTGGTATTTAGGGGCAATGCCTTACAGACTTAGTGGGTTGGATCTTTATGCTTTTCTAGTCCACGCCTTTGTGGAGCAAAGGAATCTCTCCCCTTGGGTCCCCAGACCCCCAGAGGCTGCCCCTTCTTCCACATCAGCCCAGAGTTCAGAAAGCTTCTGAATGGAGTGGCTTCCTTTGCGGATCTGCTGTGACTGGGAGCACAGAGAAGGAAGATGTCACCCCAAGGGGCTGCCAGCTGCCTCTGCTGCAGTATTTTGAAAGCAGAAAACATAGTGGTATTTTCATTATGAAAGGGAGATTCAGAGTGTGGCTAAGGGGCTTCCTCCCCACCTGGAGGACCTACGGCCATCGTGCAGTCCTGGGGACAGTGGACAGTACGTACAACTGCTCCCAGAGGCCCAAGGGGCACAGCAGGCACCTCAGCTTTGCCTGTGTGTCAAGAATTAATGCCCTGCCCCCAGCTCCCTCTGTCAGGGGTCTGAGGCTTGAGGGGCTACTGGGGTCAGCAGGGTGTCAGGTTTCGGCCCAGGAAAGGACAGGTGCTTGTGAGCCTGGGCTACGCCAGGCCCTGGATGCCCACTTCCTCCGCACATTCCACAGCAGGAGGGTTCCTGGGTGCGCCAGTCCCACACCATGGTGACAGCCATCAGACTCAAGCCCCTTCCCTAGGCTCATGGGGAGGGTGTGAAATCTCACCTCCTCACCACCCACGGGAGTGTGCCTGGCATACCTGTCCCTTCTCTCATCTCATGGAGGGGAGGGATGGAGGCAGACATCGGGGTGCTGGTGATGTTAGCAAAACTCTAGGAACCTCCTCTGGCCACCCAGGGAGTAAAGATTACAGTGAGAAGCTTGGGGCATGAAGCAGACCCCAGAGGACACAGAGACCCTTGGGACATATGTGGGTGACAGGTCTCAGCTGCCATGACAGGAATGTCCTCACTTGCAGAGGATACCAGGGACAGGACTTGGCTGACACAGGACTCTCTGCCAGGCAACTACATCCCCAGCCCTCTAGAACCCAGTCCTCCAGCACCCTAATCTTCCAGGACCCAATCCTTTAGCACCTTAATCTTCCAGTGACACCTGCCAACAGCTGACTTCTGGGTTACAGAGATCTTCATTCTGATACTGATATGTGTGCATGACCAGAAAGGCTAGCAGCCTCCAGCCAGACTCCCCCACCAGACACACTCCCGTCTGTGCATGGAGCCCAGAGACCTCCATGCCGGCACACCTACAAAGATGCAAACCTCTGTGCACACACACACGTGTGCATACACTCACTCCAGTTCCAGGCCGGATGCTGTAGCTGCACCCAGGCCAATTTAACCTGAGACACAAGGACAGGGCCAAAGGGGGCTGCACTCCAAGCCGAGCTTCCCAGGGCCTCTATGATTGCCTTTCCACAGGGCCTGCAGGCTGTGAGCTTTCCAATTAGGAAACCTGTGCCCTGACAGTTGACAGCGGCAGCAGGGGGTCCTTAAGGATGCAGCCCAGGCTGAGGCTGGGAGAAGGAGGGACGAACTGGGGAACAGAATGGGGGGGGGGGCAGATGGGTGGACAGGAGGCTCAGCAGTGAAGCAGCAGCATCAGAGAGACTTTCAGAATGATCCGGAAAACATCTGCAGAGAGCTGAGCCCTCAGGCAATGGCAGCCCAGCCAGCGGTCCTCAGCAGCAGTGGCTCTCTCTCTCCCTCCCTGGGGAACAGCCACCACCCAGCCACCAGCAGAGATCCTGCACTGCTGGCCAGGAGTGGGGAGAAGTGAGACACTGAATGCCTCTCCCTTCTCTCCTCTGCACCCAGCCCTGCCCCCACCTCTGCCGAACCTGATTCTTCCAGCAAGTGGGGTTTGCCCTGGGACCCAGCCCCTTTTAGCTCCAGCCAGAAAGTGGGACCCTCGGGCAGCTGCTGTCTGCTGGGAGTGCACCCCTAGGTCTCTGCAGAGGCGGGAGGAAATGCAGCTCTCCAGACCCTCCCGTTCTCATCTGCTCCAAGGGCATCTAACACCAAAGCACCCCCAGACAGAAAGAATACTAAGGATCAGGCCCTAATTCCCACCTGGCCCTGCCACTTCCATATGCCCAACAGTCAGCAAACCATTCCCAAGGTAAGAGACAGGGTCTGAAAGCTTCTAGAGCCCCCACCAGCTCCAGAGATCCTCTGTGACCAGCTGTGACAGTCTCACTTGATCTTGAACCATGGTCCTTCAGAGGAGACCCAGCACGCTGCAGAGTCCACGCCCTGTTCTCCTAATACCTGGACACAGCCCTCCGGCTCCTTCCGCCCCTGGCTCAACAGCAGGGCATCCAGAGAGATGATGGTCTTTCTCATTCTGGCGTCTCTGCTACGCTGGCCCAGAAACCCTTACAGGAAGAAGCCTGGGGCACACGATAATGATGCACACACAGCGATGTGTAGGTACCGGCTTCACCGCCAGCAGAGATGACAGGGGCTGTGTTCTTGGCAGGTGAGTCACATTCCTGCCTCTCATCCAGCTCCGGGGCCATGCATGCCCCAGGTGCCTTGCACATCTGTGTCCTCCCCTCTCCGACTTCTGATTTCCGTCATCCTGCCTCCGCTGTCCTCTCCCCTCCCTTCACTCACCTAGGGAAATGAGCTGTGGGAAAACATGCCTGTGATTTTTTCACCATGTTTATAAATCTCTTAAGCTTGACACAGTGCTGTTTTTCAGCTCGGCATCTAGATGGAATATTGCTGTTTTTGCAGAGAAAATCAAAGGAAAGGGATTATAATTGTGGGTCAGGTCCCCAGCAGGAGGCAGCTGCAGGCGATGGGGGCTTCCCTGCCTTGGGCATCTTTTGTATCAGCAGAGAGCCCGGCGTCCTGGCGCCGCACTGAAAAGACATTCGACCTGGGCCTTTGCTGTCTCCTGTTCTCCTGTGTTCTCTGCCTTCATACAATGCAAGGCTCCCACGGACAGTGGTCAGTCCCTGCCCTTGGTGTGGCAAAGGCCTGGAGTCGGGCTCTGAATGCCCAGCTCATAAGGCACAGAAGCCTGGCATGCTTCCCCTGTCCTTGTCACACTCTGGGTGACACCCTGCTGGCCTCAGCTTCCTTCCAGGGACTGCCATGGACTTCTCTCCATCTTCAAACCATCATCCCCAGGAGATGCTGGCTGTCAGGGACTTTCACATGGGTGCCATCAGCTGGGGGTCCCAGGCCTGGAGGGACCATCAGAGAAAGGGAGAGAGAAAGCAGAGAGACCCCAGCCCAGCTCTGAGCTCCGACCTCCTTCAGCACAAGCACAGGGATGTCCTGAGCCCACAGAAGCCTACAGGGTCTCGCTAGCCCTTGGTACTGCCATGCCTGCATCTTCATGAGGAGTGGATACCACCAAAGGGTGACACCTTGGCAGTGTGACAGTCAGGATAACAGCAACAGGACAAAATTTCCAGCAGGGGCAGGGGGGTTGGTGAGGTGGGCGATTGTGCACTAGGGTCCTGTGCCCCCCATCCCACCCCACAAGACCATTCACTCACCCATAATGCAAAGGGAGAACCACAGGCTCGGTGTGCCACTAGCAAGTAGGGAAAGAGCACAGGCTGCCACCCTCGAAAACGCAGTGATTGAATGATTTATAGCCCCCAGCCTCCTCTGCGCCCGAGCAGGGGGCAGCTCCTGGAGCATATTAAGTGGCTGCTGTCTGTGGCGGAGTCACAGCGGGAGGAGCGGGGAGCAGACACACGGTGTGGGGCAGAGGGGGAGCCCAGGGGTGAACGTGGTCAGGAAGGAGGTGGGAGAGGGGATGGGAAGTGAGGAGGAAAAGAGGACGACAGGACGGGGAAGAGGAGGGAGCAGAGGTTCACCAAGAGAGAGGAAATGGATGAGAGAAAAAGGAAGAAAGGGGAAAGATGGAGGGCGAGGGTGGAGGAACAGAGCCCAGGGCCGGGGACGCTGAACTCAGCCCTGTTCAAGACGTGGCCAGTGTCTTCCGCCCGGGAGGCCAGAAGTATTTCAAAGTTCACAAGGGCAGGGCCCTTTAACATTTTACTTTTTGTTTATTTTCTTCTCCTTTCTTTCTCCCTTCCTTCCTTCCTTCCATCCTAGCGCTGTGTCTTTCAGCTGCTAGAATCACAGCTGCCCAGGGAAGCAGTCAATAACTCTTTGTTAAATGAAAATGTTTCCGTGCAATGGGGGAAAACACTGTGGCTTCTCTGATCTCTGCTCTATGCCTGGGACAGCAGAGGGACTCCAGAGAGAAGCACCAGGCCCTATGGCTGGTTCATTTTATTACTTTATTTTGGTATTGTGGATGGAACCCAGGGCTGTGCCCAGGCTAATCAAGCGCACTGCTGCTGAGCCACCAGCCAGCCCACCAGGCTGCCTTTGAGGATCCTTGCACGGCTGGGAAGGAGGCTGGAAGGGGTGGGTCAGTGCAAAGAGCAAGGGTTCTGGGGATGCCACTCGGATGTGACGACCTGGTCTCGGCAGTGTGGCACAAGCCAAAGTCTGTATGGAACCTTCGCATCCTATATCCTAACACCAGGGCTCAGCGGCCCTGAGGCACAAGGAACAGCATCAATCAGAATGACCTAGGAGACTGTTTGGGTGTCCCTGCAGCCTGTGTAACCACCCGACCGCTGGACGCTGGACTCAGGTTACGAAGGGACCATGGTAAACAGCTGGCGCCAGTCCTTAACTGCCTCCTGACCAGCACTCAGGGGAGCCCCAGAGTCCCCGTGACCTCCTTCACTGGCTTTGCTAAGTCTTATGACACGGACCACATGATGAGGTGACATTCACTGGCATTAGTCTGGCTGATGTGGGTCCAGACCCCAGCTCTGCAGCATCCAAGCCCTGTGACCTTGAGTCACTTAGCAAAGTCAGGGGTGATGACACAGTGAGTGCCCTCTCTGTCCCTGGCATTGGTCTAGGGTTCTTCTGCCTGCAGGAGGGAGAGAGTGGTAGAATCAGGATTTGCACTGAAGCAGTCTGGCCCCACAACCCTGGCCTTCGCCTCTCTGAGCCTTCATCTCTTAGCTGGACAAATGAGGATCAAGACAGTACCTTCCTCCCTCAGTTGCTGAGAGGATCTGAAATAACACCCAGAAGGTACCAGCTGACAAAGTATCTAATAAACTGCAGTCACTGCACAGGGTGGTTTAAGGAGCTATTTCTATTATAAAGATAGAACTAAGCAATTCTTGATTAAGTGACCTCAAGCCTTGGTGACATCCCTAATGCACAGGATCTTCTGCCATATCACTTACCCTACTATGCCCCACTTCCTTCTCTGGGCAAAGTAACCCTGTGTGTCCTCCACAGCCACCATCTACCCTTTTCTATCTGGTCACTGCCCACGAGGCTGGTCAGTATGGCTCCCATCAGTGGCATCATGCCCTCTGCCTCCTGCATGCATAAGGCCAGTAAGAGACCATAGGGAGAAAGGAAGAGGGGCACACAGGGACTAGCTGTCCCCTGCACCTTACTCCCTGTGGGTCTGGCTGTGAGTGTCACTCCTGATAGGCAGCCTTCCTGACTCTGCTTACATATTTCCGGGGGCTCACCTCCCTCTACTCCAAATTTAGCTCCTCCGAGTTTTCCTGTGGCTTCCCTAGGCCATGCCCACATCCTTGTAAATAGTTCCTTTCACAATAATTCACTTGCATGTGGCATCTGTCTGCCGATGAGACCCTGAGCAACACACAGCTTCCACTAGATGAAATCCAAAGGCATCATTTTCATTAAAGTCTGGCAGACTTCAGGCCATATTTTTGTTCTAATATTTACCAGCCATGTGACTTACATAAGAGCCTCTGTTTTCTTATCTATTTTTGCAGGGGAGTAAAACTAGAGATAAAAATAGTACCTACCTGATGGGTTATTTTGAGAACCCAATGGCCATAGGAGGACCCGGTAAATGACAGCCATCAGCACTTCGGGATTATGGTTAGTTCAGGAGGATGCCTGGCTCCTTTCCCAGGAGCTCTGGTTTCAGTTTGGGGAGCTACATGGTTCTGCAAAGTTGATTCTGCCCTGGCTCTGGTCCACGCATTTAATTTCAGAGGCCACAGTGACTGGTTAAGAGCAGAACACAGTGTCCCAGGCAAGTCCAATCAGAGTGAAACTCAGCACTCCACTGGAGACCACTGGGACAATGTGTGATCTTGCCTTTCAGATGATCTGCAGACCTATGGCCTGCATCTGCTGTGGCCACCTAAGGCTGGTTGTGACACTCCCACCCCCAGTAAAGGGGACACTTCTGGAAGCCAGCTGGCCCAAGAAGAAAACCAGTTCACAGAGAGCAGAAGAATGAACCAAACTTGATGAATCCACAGCTGACGCCCACACCACTTTTGTGCTGCACAAGTGAACAGAGGTTATTTCTAAAAGTCAGGATTTTATCGGCCTGCAATTGCATCCAGCAGATAGGGAATGTGGTGTCAGAAGAAGGATGCTAACAAAATCAGCATGCCTTGGCCCAGCTTATATAACAAATACAGTCAACCCAAAGGGTTGGGGTGGCAGATTACAAAGATGGTGCAACCCAGAGCCACCAAGTACCACGCCCTCAACAACGACATCCAAGGCCATTACAGATTTATACAGTCACAAGACAGTTTCCCAGCCAATGGCAAGAGAGAGATTTGGGATGGCAGTTGTTTCTGATTTGCACCAAAATATCCACTGGGTGAGGAGCGGAGCTGTTGCTCCTGCAATGTGGCAAATTGTCAACCCTCGGTAGACAACACCAAGAAGGTGGCTAAGCAGCCTCATTTTCCTTGTGCCTCAGGCTACGTGCCTGATTAGGTTATGGCAAGTAAGAAAAACTTAAGACATTTAAATAAATTGATTGCTTTCAACAGCCTTCAATAAAAAGTAAGGTCCTACAATAAAACGATGACCTTCAGCTCAAGCCAGCCCAATGAGAGCAAAGAGAGGGGAGAAATGGCTTTCCTTAGAGAGGCATCTATGTTTCCTGAGATTATGGTAACCTGGTGGGGACAAAAAGCCATATTATTGCCAGTGAGCAAAGGCAGGCAGCTGGAACCACACTGGAGCATAAGATTGGGATTAGTAGGAAGTAAGTCTCTGCATGAATATTTGCTACACCAAACTCCCTCCTTGGCAATGCAGACAGTGCCTGGTGCTCTGAAGACAGAGCTGGGGCAGGCAGTGAGCACAGGCAGACCTGTTCTGCCCCGCTGCTCCAATGCAGGGTCCTCAGAGGAGGGACAGCCCAATCTGGAGGCAAAGGCTTCGGAACTGACAGCTAGCGATGAGCGGAGGAAGCCTGTTGCTAGGAAACTGTGCTCAGACTTCAGACTGACTCAGCAGTATCTTCTGGCTGTCGTTATGGCACATGGCATTGATGGGGAAGTAAACAGACTAGAAATCTAAGTTCTTTGGAGCGAGTGACATTATCAAGCTTGATCGATGACAGCCTTTGATTGTTCAAAGCTTACTCAAGGCAATCCCCAGTTTCCCAAATTCATGTAATAGGTGGCACCTGCTTCAGCAGATGGTCCTCTCTAGTGTCCCTCTCAAAAGGGTACCAAGAGTAGGACAGATGAGGGATGACTTCCATAGTCAGTGTGCAACTGCCAGAAGATGCTGGGGACATGGACCAGGGGCCATCACATGGCTGGCTCCCTATTTTGCTGCTTTCTAGATAGGCAAGGTACAGGTTTTAATTTTTGCCCTTCTCATAGTCTCTCTCCATAAGTGCATACTGGGTGAGTTGAGAGGCAGACAATCGATCACATAACAAACCAGCACCTGGGCCAGGAGCGATGCCTAGGAAGGATGGAGAGGACTCACAGCACCAAGAGATGCAGGGCGCCCTGGGGTGTGAGTCCCAGGACCTCAACATCACCCACTCCTGATGTCCATGAGGAGCTAAGATGAGTCTAAGGAAGCAGGTTCCACCTCCAACTCCAGAGTACGGCACGGCCACGACACCAGGCTGCTTAGTGACAGTCACTGACCGTGGCCATAGAAAGCACTTCCAGAGGAACTTGTGACCAAGTCAGTCCATCTAGAGTGGCCCCCAGGGACAGAGCCCCTAGCAAGGGGCAAGGGTTTGACAGGCATGATTCTGAGCAAGGCCAGACACTGGGATGAGGAAAAGAGAGGGGTCTCCACCCCCCGGCACCCACTCTCCATGCAACCATGATGTGCAGACAGGAGGCCAGGACAGGAGGAGAGTGACAGAGACAAAGCCAGCACGGAAGACACAGAGAGCCACGAGAGATGAGCCCCAGGCTTGCTCGTCCTGTTCCTGAAGCGTGGGCAGTGACTGCTCCCCATCACTTAACTACTTGGAGTTGGGGTTTCCATTTGTACCTCCATTTACCCCCTGAGCTTGACTTCCTACAGACTCATCACAGCACCTAGGTGATGGGCAGAAGCATGGACAGGGGTGGACAAATATGCAAATGGATAAACAAACACAGGAAACCATCAAGCATGTGGTAGAGGTGGCCACTGAGCATGGATTCCAGGGCAGAACTCTGAGGCCCATTAGATGCTAAGATGCGGTAAAACTCCCTCGTAGGGTGGCTGAAGAACTAACAGCATTCTCAGTAAGAACAACAGAAAATAACTTCTCTAACCTGCTCGGGCATGCAAAAAGTTCGGGGCCAAAGGTTACAAAAGACCAGAAGTGAGAAAGCAGCGAGGTTCAGGTCTGTAGCAGCCAGTTCTGTAGACCAAGGAGGACACTGAAGCCCAAAGGAGGGACAAGACCCACCCAGGTCACATGGATGCTACGGTGCACCTACAGGGCCAGCCACCCCATCTCCACACTGTGTCCTGTCCAGGGGCCGAGTCCCTCTGATCCAGTCTCAGGGAGGGTTCTCCTACAGTATGCTCTCTACCTAACAGCCCAGCGTGGCAAATTCCCAGCCCCACCTCAAGCTGCTGATGAATAGCTCTGAAGCCAGCCCAGTCATTGAAGCCTTCCAGCTAACTTCAACGCAGGCTCAAGCTTTCAAAAACCACTCTTCTAGAACAGTGGTTCTCAATCTTCAGCACCTGGGGATCTTGTCCAAATGCCAGCTCCAATGCAGAAGGGCAGGGCAGGCCAAGAATTGGTATTTCCAGCCAGTCCCCTTGCAGGGCCAATGCTGCCGTCCACAGACTGATGGTGAGCAGCAAATCTCTCCATAGAACAATACTTTACTTCCCCTTCCTGACACCCAGGGAAGCCAGAACTCCTAATACAGGCAGCTGAGCAGATGCCACCATGTGGGGCTTGAAACAATACAGACCCAGGGAAATACACAGCTGCAGACCAAAGCATAGCAGTAGCTAAAAACATGAGCCAAGTCAAGCCAGGTGTGGAAGCGTACATCTATAATCCCAGCACTCTGGAGGGCTGAGTTAGAAGCATCTTAAGTTTGGGCCCAACCTGGACCAAAAAAAAGAGATACCTCAAATACAAAACCTGTTTTTCACTTTTTAAAAATTTTTCTCTCCCATATAAAATAATATCATTAAAAGATTTTTAGAAAAAAGGAAAAAAGATTAGATTATAATCTAATCACGCTATCCTGACACTCTTTTTTTTAACATTTATATATTCCTTCCAATCTTTTTCCTTAAGTATCCCTTAAAAAAAAATAGTTCCTTTCATGTATCACGGAGTTTTCCTAACTAAGATGATTCTGCACTGGAGAGCTCTTATCCATTTCTCATTTGTCTTAATCAGTGAAGCTCCCATACTTAATCATTCTATTAATAGAGCATCTATTCAACAAGTTAGGAAGGAGGGTGTTCGCTCTGGATAGTGCTGTCCTGGTCCTCGGGCTGGTGGTCACTCTCCAGCCCTGCCTGCTGTTCCCAGTAACCATGCATCTCTTTTCTTACTAGCTCCTCGATGCTGGGTGGGTGGAGGGCAGCGAGCCGTATGCCTCAGCCACTCCTAATTTCTAATTAACCCACACCTCTGGGACAGAGAGGCATCCAGGGCCTGCAGCCCATCTCTGCCCCTGACTATTGAAAGCCAGTTGGCTGCGGTGGATATCAGCCCAGGAAGACTGAATTATTAAGGAGAGCAAAGATAAGATAGAAACAATCCATTTTCTAAAAGCCAAAAAGCTACACAGGGGCAAAGTAAACAAGCTCAGCTGTAGCCAAAGGGGTTAAAGCAGCCACGGAAACTGAGTCATGTCTGAAGACAGCCTGAACTCTCAGGTAAGGGAAGCGTCTACACTCTGGACATCTTAGGGAGTGGAGGTCACCCCTGTGTCAGGGGCAGGGGAAGGGCGGGGCCTCTAGGCACTGCTTGTCACCAGGTGGGATTCTCCCGCTGTGTCCTGGCCAGGAAGGTGATGGAGGGCAGGGGCATTTGGTGTCCTGCTCTCCAGTCGCACAGCACATGTGTGACAGTGAGAAAGGCACAGACACAGCCGGTCCACAGGGACCCAGCTCTTGATGACTCAGCCCCAGACTCAACTGCGTTCCTCAGAGGAAGCACGGTCATCCATAATCTGCAGACAGTCTTGTCGGTGGGTGACCAGGGGGGAGTTCAGGCAGTGCTTTCTGTCAGGGTGCTGGGGGCAGAGACAGGCTGGGAGCTCAGGGCCTTTTTCTCACCTCTGAGGCTTCTTAGGGGTAACATCTGAGTCCCTGATGTCCCCCAGACCTGGATACTGTGGCCAGAGAAGCCAGAGAGCCATGGTCTCCCCAGGGAGGCTCTGCTCTCTCAGTTGACCTTGCAAGGTCTTCAGAGAACCAACCACCTTTAGCCTCTTCCTCTGATTCTTCCTTCCCCCTGGGTCCCTGCATTGACTGGTCCCTCTGCCACCACTGCATGGGAACCAGGCTTCATTGCCTGGACCAGCTCCTGCCCTTCCGGCCTGCCTCCCGCTATGAGGAAGGCAGGGATCCAGGAGATACACTCAAGCCAAAGGGAGGGTTTACCTAAGAAGAAGCAAGTTAAATGGACCCTCTACTCAGTTTATGAGGTCACCTCATTCCTGGAGGCCTCTGCCCAGTAGCCTAAGCTCACAGTCTCCTAAGGAGCTGCTCTCCTTAGTCTTCCCAGAAAGCTGGCTTCCCTACGTCGGCTCCACCCAGGAGTAAGCCAGAGTCCAAGGGACATGGGGGGGGGAGGGTGAATGGGGAGGACAGGTGGGTGGGTGAATGAATGGGGAAGATGGGAGGGAGGTGAATGGGGACACTGGTTAGATGGGTGGGCGGATGGGTGAATGGGGCAGATGTGTGAGAGAGTGTATGAATGGGAGGATGGGTGGGTGACGGACTAGCTATGGAAGGTGAATGCACAGAGAGCGATGAAGATGGGCTAGACAAAATGGTATGAAGCAGAATGATCACTGGGAACAGGTAGTTGTGTGTATTCTTTAGCTGGCTTGTCTCCCAACAGCAAATGTTAATTCACAGTGAAGCAGACTCCACAACTGCTCCGCCCTGCAGAACACCATGCAAATCAAAATCACAACTGAGCTAAAATGAGCTCCCATTGTACAGATGGGCAAACTGAGGTCCAGGGAGATCAGCTGATTGCCTCAAAATCTCAGATGCTATCTGGCCTTTCTCTCTCTCTCTCTCTCTCTCTCTCTCTCTCTCTCTCTCTGTCTCTCTCTCTCTCCTCCTCCTCCTCCTCCTCCTCTTTTTCCTCCTCCTCCTCTTCCTCTTCCTCTTCCTCTTCCTCCTCTCCCTCCCTCACACACATTTCTCTCCCTCCTGACTTTTCCCTGTGTTATTTTCCATCTACCCTTTATTCTTGCCCTCAGCCTGGCTCTGCAGGTTTCAAGGCACTCCACAGTAAATCCACCTCCAAGCTCAGTAGGCTCCACAGCCAAAGCAGGAGGTAAGGACGACGTTCTGCTGCTAACAAAGCCATTTTCAATGAGGTATAATTAATTATAAAGTAGTTTTTACAAAAGGCCTTTGCCTTGCATGCTGGTGGAAAGTTCTTCCTGACATCTAACAGATCTCCATCCTTCCCTCCTCAGCGGATTGAATAATTTCGCTGGATTCCCTTCTCCCTGGGAATGTAAGGTATTGTGTTGCCAGTTTTAGAAAGGCGAGTGTAATTAAAAGCACTGGAAGCTCTCTGCTGAGGCCGCTCTGCCTGCTCCCCAAAGCACCCCAAGGGCAGGCTGGGGAGAGTGTGGGAGGCTCCCCAGGCTCCTGCCCACCCACCACCTTCCAGGGGAAGCTGCAGCAGTGAGGTCACCCTGGGAGAGGTGAAGGCTGAGGACCAGGAGGGGGCAGGGGCTGCAGGCGGGGGCAGGGAGGCTGCAGGAGATGAGCTCACCTGCCCTCCAGTGGATGCTGGATGCGGAGGGAAGGAAACACACCACCCCGCTTCACCTCCACACATGAAACTGAGCCTGCAGGATGCAGGAAACCTTTCTCAGAAGTATTGATCACAGAGGCATGGGTTGCAGCCTCTGATGGGCTGTCTGAGCCCCATCCGGGAGGGGAGGTCAGAGCCAGAGGCCAGCAGCCCCTGCTCACATGCTGCTGCCCAGGGGGAGAGGGGGGAGGGGGGAGGAGGAAGAAGAGGAGGAGGAGCCGCAGCAGCAAACAGATTCCTTCTCCTCAGCCCAGTTTCCCTGACCGAGCCCTGAGCCCAGCTTCTCTCCTGTCCTCCTGAGGCCTGCAGGAACCTCTGCAGTGCAGGAAGCCATCTCACATGAACCGATGACCCAGGGGACATCCTGGCCTGTCCCCACCTCTGGCCGCCCACCCACTCTGAGCTGCACACGTCCCTGGCATGCCTGGCAGCCTTGCGGCTTTGCACCTGGCACTAACAGCTTCACTGTGCTGAGCCTTCCTCTCCAGCATCACCTCAGCCATGCACACTGGCAGCTCCCGGAAGGAAGAAATGGAGCAAAGATCGGGTCATCTCAGCACTAAGGAGAGGACGAGCAAGTGTTGGGATGTTCCAGCCCCCTGTGATCCCCAAGCTTCTGTGGCCCACCCTCCTGAGCCATCTGGGGAGGCCCTGGCTGGTGAACCTAGAATGGCCTGTGGTTCTACAGGGGACTGGGGGCATCTGGAGGCCTGCAGGGAGGAACCCTACCCTGTGTGACCACAAGACATTGTCAGGGGTGCTGGTGCCCCACCAGCCCCTCTCCCCTCCACAGCAAAGGTCGGGGTGGGGGACTGGGCTGGGCTGGAGATGCCTAATGTGCAGGCCCCCACTCCACAAGGCTAGAGGAAAGGGAGGGTGGTGATCCAAGTGTGACCATCCTTATGGAAGGACTCACCCACACCCACCCTTGTAGGAGACACCACCACCAGTTATTTGGAGGGGGCACTTGTACTCAGGATGCTAAGTTGCCATGGGGGGGGGGTCACACAAGCTAGTTAGTGTGGACAGGGAATGGAAACCAGGTTATCTGCCTACTTCTCTGACACACACATGAGTGTGCACACACAAACAAGACATTGTCTATGTGACCCCAAATTTGACAAGCACCAGAATTCCTGAGACCATCGGCACCAACACTGGGAACTCCCAAGACACAAATCCGGATCAAGACATCCTTTGGCCTTGCCTCATTCTGTTACTTCAGAGTGAACACCTTAGAACAAGAGACCGAATGATAACAAGAATCATAATCAATCCATAATGGCCAGCGGCCTCTCAAGGCCTCCTGCCCCAGCCCCATCCATCTGTCTTGCAGTCCTCATGCCGTGACACACAGCCCATTGCCTGCAGGACCCCACTTGCACCCCAGAAGGACTTAGGATGTGGGCCAGAGGTGAGAGTAACGGTCCCTCATCACATACCAGGGGTCAGGACTCTACAATTTCGGCACATGTGTGACCTTGGGACGGGGCCGAGGATGCAGAGCACATGTTAGACACACTTGTCCCCATCATGCTGTCACCTGACAGGCAGAAATAATATCCTGGCACTCTCAGAAACAATGCGTAAGGGAGAAGCAGTGCGAGTCCAGGAAGCAGAGCCAGGGGTCCAGACGAGGTACAGCAACGCTGGTGACGGTGGCAGGATGGAGAGAGTCACAGGAAGACAGTGGTCACAGGGGCCAGGCACGGTGTCAGGGAGATCCCACGGGGTGAGCTTTGGGGTGGATCTGCGGCAGCCCTGGGTGGGGGTCAGAGGGAGGCCTGGACCTCGGAGGGTAGGGGGACCTCCACAAAGATGAACGTGACACGTGTCCAGGGTGAGATGCTGAGGCAGCAGAGGTGCCACAGCTGGACCCAAACCACCCACCAAAGGCTCAGAGGTGCTCCCACACACCCACGATGGTGGGACCTGGGGCAAGTCCCCTCTCTTATGGGGGGCTGTTAACAGCACCCCCTTCCTCCCTCTGTGTAAGGTCAAAGCAAGGTGCTATTTACAAAGAATGAAGAGAGATGCCCTTCACACAGCTAAGCTCTGTGCAATCCATCCCGATGTCTGTTGTAGACGACGGTGTTATCTGGAAGTCTCAGGCAATAGATTCTCTAGTGGTTTTGCTCTTATCTCCTTTCTAAATTTGGGGCAAGGATTCACTGGCCTGTTTGCCAGAAAGAACAGATTCCTGCCGTGAGAACCCTGACGGGGCGCTGTGTGGGCCCTTGCTGACTGGGCTCAGGAAGGGTGGGGAAGAGGACGGGCCTTCTGGCTGGTAGGGCCTCTGATGTTCCTGCCAGGCAAAGCCTGAGGCCCGTGGGAGGTGGCTGAGGACCCAGGAGGGCCTTCCCACCGCAGCCTCCTCCTGCCAAGTGTCCTCTATTCGGGGCCCCAGGCAGGAGGACTCTTTGGATTCGCAGCTTCAAAACCACTGGAGGAACAGACGGGATGCCCCTCTCTGGACTGCGGGTGATCGGGGCCACTGAGCTCTGCTGAGAACCTGTCCCTCCACCCCGAGCCCCAGGCCAGGATGACAGGCCTCTAGCTGAGGCACTGGCGGGTAGGACGGGGCCATGGTCACCTTGCACTCTGGATTCTAAATACTCAGTGAGCTAAGAGTTGGGGCTCAGGCAGGGGGTAGAATGGGGTGCCCGGAAGGCAGGAAACGCAGACCGAGGACCAGGAGCAGATACCTTCAATCTCATGGAGCAGAAGGCTCCTGACCATGCAGTTTGCCCCAGGTGGAGGCGGTGAGGTGGAGGAAGGTGAGGGCCAGACGGCTTTCAAAATTACTTCTTCATCATTTGCTGTTCTTACCTGCTCTGCCATTCCTTGCAGTGTGCCACTGGATCCCCCTAAACCCGCCAACAGGTGGCTGACATTGTGAGCGCCTTTGTTCCACAGCAGAGGAAACTGAAACACAAGGACAAGGACCCGGGGAGGGGCGGTGGAAGGGGTGGGTGCTGGGGGGGAGGGGTGGGGAGAGGTAGGGTGAGGTGGTGCGGGATACCCGCATTTCTCAGGTACAAGATGGGGCGCAGGGTCTGGTGGGGTAGGGCAGGGTCAGTCCCCCAACTTCTCCTTCTGGGACCGCTTAAACTGGAGGCTACTTGACGGTGCTGTCATAAATCAAGGACTCAGTAAAACCCTTACTGACCCAGGAGTGCTCCATCTACTGCCCAATGCCATTGTTTGAGACATTATTCTGAATTTACTTTATGACTCCCGTGGTGGTAAATACTGCCTAAAGCAGGGTTGATCTGGAGAGGTGGAGGCAATCTCTGCCCCACTGCATTCTGGGAATCCTTAGCCTGGCTGCACTGTCCCAGGTGACAGCAGAGAGGCCGGCTGACCACGACAGCCTGTGGAGCCTGGCTCAGGCCTAGCGTGGAAGTCAGAGGGCTGCGTGCCCCTCCTGCTAATACCTTACTAACACTAAGCCTTTTGACCCTGAGAAGTTGTCCGGCTTCTGAGATCAGTGAAGGATCAGAGGTCCCAGAAGGACCCAAGGCAGGGAGAGAGGAGAGACAGGATTCAGCCCTCCCCAAGGCCAGCAAGCTCTCTCCAAACCAAGCTGCATTTAACCGGCCCCTCCAACGCCCACAGACACCCTCCACCCAACCTGGGAGGGCTCCTCTGTGGCACTCACAAATCTTCATTGTTCCTTCTGTGTCATCCTCCAGAAACAACTGTGGGCAGGACCAGCCTTTTACCCTCAGGGTCACAGGCACAGTCCTGCAGAACCTTCCATAGCCTCAGGGACATTTTAATCACCTGTGCACAGGCACAGAGCACAAACAAGTCCCCTTGGCGCTCCATGGTCTTGGTGAGCCCTGGGCAGAATAGGAAGCTCAGTAAATACTTACTTTGGGCAAAACTACACATTTCTGTGGCCTTGCAGGGTGGGAAACAGAGGGTGCTAAAGAACTGTCTGTAGACAGGATGGAATCCAGGCCAGGATTGCTCTGGTGAGCCTGAAAGTCACCCAAGACCCGGGACAAGGTTCAAGCCCCACACCCACTTGCAGAGATCCTGCACCCAGGGCCTGTGCGCTGTTCCTGGGCCCAAGCTCCTAATGATGCAGTGTACAAGGCGCTGTCCCTGGAGGAGGCAGGGACCTAAGACAGTCAGGTGAGCCCAGGGCCAGGGTGGCATGGGGAGAGGTGCCCGACTGCTGCTGCAGGCGTGGGGCCGTGTCCGTGCATGACCAGCCCGCTGCCCACTGAAATGGCTCTGTGCGCCTGCCACACTGCAGAGGCACCAGGAGGCTGAGCTTGCACCAGCCACTAGGCAGACAGAGGCGCCCACACCCATCAAACCTGATCTGCCTGGCCATTTGCAGCACTGCTAACCACCCCGTGGCTCACAGCCCATTACTGGGTCAGGCATCGGCGCTGCGGGTCACAAGCAGCTGCTTTATACAGCAGGATGAGCCGAAATAGGACAGGAGAGAACAGAGCAGGCTAGAAGGCACCGCACTTACAGGGCTGCTGCCTGCTAAAGCTTCGGCTCCCATCCTCCCTGTGCTGAGTTTCTGTGTGCATCAAATGTGCATATTAGGTTGTCGTGTGAAATGTATTGCTTTCAGTAGGTTCTGGTCAAAATTGAAGACCACGGATGCAGATGGCACCCAGTCCTCCCACCCTAATTCCTGGTGCCTCCCACCCTCTCTGGGATTTGATGCAGCAAATAGGCAGAGAATTCTAAGAGGTGGTTGGAGCAGACTGTGACCCTGGCACAGAGCTGCCTCCCACCCAGTATCCTAAGCCGAGCAGGTTCACTGGGAGCTCTGGGACATACCATGAACAGCCAGGAGAGGAGCCCCAAACCCTGTGACACACTGTGTGGTCGGGCACAGGGATTCTCCCCTGCTAGGCCCAGGTGGGCTGCAAGACAGCTGGGACCAGGCCCTCACACAGTAGGTCGGGCTGGAAGGGGCCACCACAGGCTTCCAATGCTTATTGGGGTAATAAGTCCCCTGTGGGAGGTGGATGGCTGGTTTGGGACCAGCCTGGGTGGAAACTGTTACCCCTAAGCCTTCCCCATGGGCACACCCCTCTGGCTGCTACAGGGAGAGGTGCCTGATTCCTCTGCCACTTACTCTCTTTTTGGGCTTCTAGGAGAAGGTGTCTCAGCCCCGGGGATCAAGAGCAGGATGCTCAGTGTGGCAGGGCTGACACGGACCCAGCCTTTCCTGCCATGAGGCAAGCCAGAACTCCTCTTCACCCACACTGAGCCCTGGCAGGAGAGCCAGCAGCAGAGAGAAGGGCACTGAGGCTCCAGGGAGGTAGGAGGAGAGAGCAGGACATCACAGGCCTGTGAGGCCAGCCAGGCTCAGGCCTTCAGCTGCAGGGACCCAAGTGCCACCCTACTCAGCTGGAGTCCAGGAGCCCGAGCAGGAAACAACGAGAGTTGCTCATCTCAAAGGCCCCAGCAAACAGTTCAAGAAGCATTGGAAGACTGAACAAAGAAGAGGACGAGTGAATGAGACTGAAACCAACAATGCGGGCTCTGTCCTGTGGAAGGTGACAGCAGCCAGAGCCCGAGGGAAGCACTGAGAAAGATTCTTCAAGGACCAACACGTGGTAAGAGCCACGAGATGGGTGCAGGTCATGAGTGAAGGGAGACTGGGGACACAGCAGAGCTAGGACAGTCACAGAGGGCCTCCCGCAAGTGGCGGCGAGGAGCAGGTCAGTTTGGGGCAGGCAGGAGGAGGAGAGGTAATTACACAGCGCAGAATGTGGGACGTGGCCAGGTGGCCAGGTGCAGGGTGGGCAGGTGGAGCAAAGGGCGGAGGCGAAAAAGACTGCAAGGAGGCACAGCTTCCACTATCACAGCCCCCAAAGGAAGTGGGGTCTGCTGGAGGATGGGGCCACTTGGCCAGCATCCTCTTGGTGGAGGCAGAGCTCATGAGTCCCCTTTGCTGCTCCCAAAGCTTGAAGGACTCTTAGTCCTTGGGGAGCAGCAGGAGTGGGGCCTCCCAGTCCTGCCAACATAACAGAACCCAGCCAAGAGTAGCTCAGGAAGAAATCTGCTCTATTTCTGTCTCTGCTTGGAGACGGAGACATCCCTAGAAATTGACTACTAAGCTGCTGTTGTACATGCAAGGCCCATATGCCCACCACACATGTGCACACACACTCCCCGGGCTGTGGCTGAGTGTGAGGCTGCCATGAAGGAGTGAGGGTTGGCATGTGTGTCAGTGGGGGGAGTGTGTCAGAGAGGTGTGTCCCTAAGATCAACTTCCGGGTCTTACAAGAGTGCTGACCACCACTAGCTGGTCTCCACCCCCACCGTGTTGTCCAGGGGTTGACTCTAAACTGACAGTTGGCAGCCAGGGCTGCATCTAAGGAGATCCCTTCGTGCACACTCATGGGATCCCCACAAATGATGCGAGTATGCATGAGCCCCTCTTTCTGTCCCACTCTGCAAATACGTGCCCCCCTGCATCTGGTCAGTTGTGCAGTATTTGTGGCCTCTAACCTTCTCTTTCCATCCCAGATGTACCAGGACAGCTGCGGGGACACAGCCAGCTGTGAGCTCCCCCCACCTCCTCTGGGATGCCCTCTAGGGTCCTCAGGCTTGCTGAGTCCCTGCTCCTCTGCACAGGGAGGAAGTGCAGTAAGCAGCAGCTGCCAGGGGCTCTGTCAATCCTCCGTCATCCGTTACCGTGCAAGGACCTTTGGGGAGCAGTTGTCTTAGGGTCCCCATCTGGATGAACATCACCTGTTGCTATTTTTAAAGCCGATTTCTTTGTGACTCAGCTGGGAGTGAGCTGAGGCAAAGGCAGATGCGTAAGCAGCTGAGTCCCCTGGGCCTGAGCCTGCTGTGAGCTTGGGGATACGTCACAGGAGCCCCCTCCTGCCCTGCTGGGAAGTGACAATGGAAATGAGAAGGTGGATGGGAAGGGAGTGAGAGTGTCCCCACAATCTCCAAAGTCCCCTGTCCTCAAAGCCTTCCCAGCCCTCACTGACCCTCAGCTCACCATGGATTTCCCACTGACCACTGACCAATTTCCTCCACTGGCTACTCTGTAGACCCTCAATGATCTGCAAGGTGCTGGATTCCAGATACTGGACTCACCACACTTAGCAACCACAGTCCAGGTACTGGGCTCAGCATGTTCCATTACTGAATAAACTGGCATACCAAGCCAGGGGTTCAGCCGTCTTTCTTCCCCATTATAGAGGTGAATACACCAAGGCTCAGGAAAGTTAAGTAACTTCCTCAAATCATGCAAACAGTAATGGAAGTCCCAGAGATTCGAATTTGGACTCATGTGAGTCTGAAGTCCAGCTCCTCAACCATCAGCCATGGGCTGGTTCCAGGAGTATTCCATGTCCTGTGGAAGATACAGGCATGGAATCCCAAAACTGTAATCTGAAGTTTCTGTATGATAATGAGCAGGAGTCAACAGCATCCATCCAAGCAGCATTTACTGAGGACCTATGTGCCAGGTATGACTTGAGAGCCTGGGATGTGGGTAGACAAAGCCAAGTCCCTGTCCTCTTGGAGCTTATAATCTAATAATTCCTTCAAGTTCCCAAATGAGAAAGAAAGGTGCGGCTTTGATGCCTCCTCCTCATTCCTAGCTCTGCATCTGAGCGTGGTATTATGCAAACCATCAGCAGGTCCTGTAGATCTTCCATTTCCCAAGCCTGAGCTTCTGTCCACTCCTCTCCACCTCATCATTCTCCCAAGTCAAGCCCCAAGTTCCCCCTCCTGACTATTGCCATGGGCTCTTCTCTGGTCTATCTGAATCAACCCTCCACCCACACTCCTGATGGAGTCAGATGCCCACCTCAAAACTCAGACTGTCTGCGACGTCAGGGGACACAGGGACGCAGAGTCAGGCATCTCTCTGTACAAAGGAATCTTCTACAAGACTAGTCTGGAGTTTCTAGACTTTCTCTAACTCGAAGGAAATTTGGAGGCTTTGCTTCCTTCGAGGCTAGATGTACAGAGGCCAGAGCCATCTAACAAAAGATATGAATCGGAAGCCAGATCATTGCAGGGTCCCTCCAAGATTTATGTGCAGGTTCATCTCTGTTATGGTGACCTTCAAGAGCAGCCTTCGAGAGAAACACAAAGACCAGGTTTGAAGAAGGGAGAGGGAGGCCCCTCTCTGTGATCCTGGGAACACGATGTGTTTAGTCCCTGCAGTCCCCATCTGAAAGGCCAGGGAACAGAAGAGAGCCAGAGAGAAGATACTTGACCAAAGTCGTACCACAAGTCCAAGTCAGCCAGGATGCAAGATCAGCTCTGAGACCTCCGGAGAAAGGCGATGGAGGAGGCAGCCACTCTATGACCACGAACTATGGCCAGAGCCCTTGTCCCTGGGCACTGTTGGAGGAAGGAATGGGCTACTCCCACACTGGGCTTCCAGTTGTCCTCTGTAGCTGGGAGAAAAACCAAAATGCTGGTCACATCCAGCCCCCAGCCAGGGGGTGGAATTATGCTGTGGGACCACTCTGATGCTGCCTGAGCTATCAGCATTCTCTCTCTATCTCTGTCTTCCCCTCCTGCTCCTGAATCTTGGCTCCAGAAGAGAGGTGGACACCCTGCCCTGGGGCTGGAGAAACCAGCAGACATGGGACCCTCGAGGAGGAAAGGACCTCAGCGGGAAGAACTGATGTTGCGGTGACCTGGAGCATGCTATCCAGGAGCCCTTCAGACCCATCATTCCCCAGGAGACCAGCTTGGTCTCTGCTCTCCCACTGAACCCCCAGCACCCCACAAGGGGGGTCCTGGTACTGACTGGGCCCAGCTAATACAGGGGTGTTGGTGAGGGGCAAGAGGCCTCCCACAGGACTTGAGCCCACGGTGAAGTCTCGAGGTCCTTCAGGAAAGTCCACCCCACTGCTGTGTTCTTTGGTGGCTTCGACAGCCGGCTGCTGAGCAGGGATGCCCAGACTGGTGCACTGCCAGCTGATCGGCTTCTCCCCTCCATGTGAAAATGAGATGCTCTGCGTGCAGCTGTCCTCCCTCCTCTCCTCTCCTCTCTCCCTTACACATCGGTTTTTGCTTTGCTGGTTGACAGCAGTCTGCTGACTGGCCCCCTCAGAGGAGGAATGTGTGCGGATAATTAAATGCCAGTCAGGCTTGACCTTGACTTTAGGCTGGGCTGGCCTGGGCTGCCTCAGGAAAAGCCCCCAGCTGTCCTCCCATGGTGCAGTAGGACACACAGGGGCCATGGTGTCTATCTGCCCTCAGTGCCAGGAGCCCCCTGCTCTGTGGGCCTGGGCACGGGGTGGCTCCCAGGCCTTGGGTCCCCCTGCTTCTCTGTACCGGGAGACACACGTGTCTCATTGCTAACCCACAGGCAGCCGCCGTGCCCTAGGTGTGTAAGGGTAAGTGTATGTGGCTGGCTTCTGTGCCTCTACAAGATGGCAATGAGGACACTGCACTTCCTGTCCTGTCTCCAAATCCTTCTCTCATCCAAAGAAAGCCCACAATGTCCTGTGAACTGAATGGTCCATTCAAAACTGTGACCAACATTGCTGTCACTGGACCAACTAAATTTGAGTTTCTGTCCCCATCCTACAGGGAAGGCAATCAAAGACTAGCCTGAAGTTACACAGCCCACAAGCAACCAGGCAGGAGTTCCTCTTACCCTGGCCCCTGAAGGCACTAGATAGTGTGGTTCCAGGAGGGCGAGGCCCTGGTTCTTCAAGGCTGGAGCAGCCTGGAATCAGGGAAGAGCTGGCCCATGAAAAGGCGTCAGTCAGGGCTGGGAGGGCCTCATGGAGGAGGGGGTGGTCCCAGAGGGTTTTCCGGGCTGAAACAACCAGCTAGAGCCGAGGAGCCCTGGACTAGAGAATTTTCACAGAGACATGGAAGCTGAGCTTTGAGCCCTGCACGGTCAAGAGGAGATGGGGCTTCCCCCAATCCTGAGATGGGTTGCCAGAAAGAAGTGGCCCTGCCCAGATTTCATGGTTCAGTGAAACTGGGGACCCGGACAAGCCTGGCCCTGGACAGCTGAGCTGTGGCAGAAGTGCTTCTGCACCCCTGTCCCCATACCTCCAGTGCCCTCCACCACATCTCCAAACAATTTTCTTAATGGGCAATCGGCGCCCACCATCAGGCTTAGAAGCCATCCTGGCTTCCCAGCAGCTCCCCACAGCCGAGCTGCTTGGCATGGCCCACGAGCCCTCCCGGGTCCAGCCCTGCCTTCCTGTACGGCCATCCAGCTCCCACTCTGGCCTCCCTCTCCACACTCCTCCCCTCCACCCTGGCTCCCTCCTCCTCCAGCAGGGCTCCCGCTTGGTGTCCTAGGGCTGTGAACACTCCCCACCCCCTTCCCACATCTGTGCCTCTCAACTCTGGAATCAGAGTCCCAGGGAAGCGTTAAAACTCCTACCACCAGAGACATGCATGCCAATTCAATCAGCCTCTCCGGGGCGGGGCCAGGCCTCAGGTCTCAGTATATTTTAAAGCACCCTTGATGATTTTAACGTGCAGCTAGGACGGAGGCTCAGTGTCCTCCCTGACCAACCCTATTGTACTCTCTTGAAGATTCAGCCCAGGTGTCTCAGCCAATCATCAAATATTTATTGAGTCAGGCACTATTCTAAGCACAAGATATAAAAATAATAATGATAGCTAATATTTATTGAGCACTTGCCATATGCCAAACACTGTACTAAGTGCTCTACACATATTAACTCCTTTACCCAAACCACACCTCCCTGGGGCAGGTCCTATCCTTTCCCCGTTACACACACAAAGAAGCTACAACCCAGAGAAGTGAAGTAACCTCCCCAGAGTCACACAGAGGGCGAGCAAAGCAGCTGGATTCGCACACCGGCAGGCGGAGGACCAGAGTTTGGGCTTTTAAGTCCTGAGTCAATCCCCCTGCCCCGTCCCCACTGCACCCTCACACTGCAACAAAGAGAAGCAATAACCAAGCAAGCAGACAGAATCAGAGAAGGGATGAGGAAGGGGGAAGCTGTCCCAAGAGCAGCAAGGAGGCCAGTTAGCCTGGGGTCAGTGACCACAGCGATGAGGAGAACCTAGCTATGCTCAGACTGGAGGAATTACGTTCCGGGTAGAGGCTCAGGGAAAGCAAAAGCCAGAGGTAGGAAAGAGTGCGATGCAAGCCAGGGGCGCTGAGGTCCTGGGGAGGGGCACAGATGGCAACGCAGCCCTTGGGTCCAGCTCTGCCTTGCAGACCGCTGGAGCGGGAACACAGCGGAGCGTCAGCGGCGAGGCATACATGAGTCTGGGTGACAATGGCAGAAGGCACGTGGGGACAAGCACCTGAGTCCCCACTGACCGCCTGTGGTGATGGCCGAGCAGTGTGGAGTTGCACATCATCCATGACAGCCAGGCCCCCTCCTCACCCCAGCAAACCCCATGAAGCAGAGAAGCAGGAAGGAGGCGGCCCCCAGCCAGCGCCTGCCTGAACTGCAAACAGCAAAGTCCTGAGTTTCCCGGCACCAGTATTTAACATTCAGGCGCAGTGTTTAGCAGGCAGGGTGCCCCAGCTGCTCCTCCAGGGGTCTAACGGTGAGGGCAGGGCCAGTGTGACACTGCAGCCACCAAGGCCTGTTCTCTCTGCCATCACCACAGCAGGTGCTAAAGCCTTAGGATGCCCCATCTCCAGCCAAATCAGAGGACAGCAGAGGCCAGGGGAGGTGGCTTCTAGGAGGAGGCTGAGCTTCCTGGTTTGCAGACTCTGTGCGCAGTGGTCTCTCCCCAGACCCTCCCAGCCCCTGCCTGCAGGCATAACTGCCCCTTGAGTGTCTTCAGAGCACGCAGGATAGGGCGGCCCATGTCTTCTTCCCATGTCCTAGGAAGAAGACAGCCTGGTCGTCAGGGCCGCAGCGTCCCCAATCCTCCTCTGTCAGGGCATTCACATTTGCCAACAGCATGATGGGTGTGGAATCAAATCTCTCGGCCCTGCCACCGTCTGAGCATACTCCTGAAACCCTCCCTGCCTCAGTTTCTGCACTATGCTACAGAGGTGAAAGCTACAAGTCACAGTGCCTAGGTCCTATGGTTGTCCTGGGACTGAATGAGTTAATGAGTGTAATGTGCTCAGAACAGCATCTGCCATGCAGTCACCAGTGCTCAATCAATGTGGACCAGGTCATTCTTCAACACACAGCCCTACCTGGTGCCTCAGTTTACCCATCTGTTCAGTGGGGGAGTGGTTTGCCCCTCTGAGTAACTTGAAGACAACTCAAAAAATGCTATGTATTACAAAAAGTGTTTGGATGTTAAAAAGAAAACCATCCCTTACAAGTGGGAGTCTTGATGGCCAGGTGACCCCAGGGCAGGAGGGGCTCACAAATCAGCCCGACCTGGCAGGCTGTCTGGGTTTTATGGGTCCCGGGGCCCAAGCCACTTTCCTGAACATCATTCACAATTTATAGACTCTTGTCACTGTCCTTCTCAACTCTGTTATTTAGTTGCTTTAGAAGCAAGCCTAGCACTAATAATATCTCCTCTGTTCAGCCAGGAAAAGACAGCTTGTTGGGCGTTTAGTCCCTGTCTGGCCTGGAGGGAGCTGGTGTCCACCGGAGGACCCCAGTACGGAACCAGTGGGTTCCTATGGTGAGCAGATGTGCAGCCAGCTGCAGCTGGACACGCCTCCTCTTGCTGCCGGGGAAGCATCACATAGTGACAACTGCTTCAAATGAAACACGGGGACCAGAGGACTGAAGAAGACAACGGAGACAGTGGCGGGGGCTAGGGGTGGACCATTGGCAGGCAGCCTGGGCTGCAGCCACAATGCAGCTGCTTCTTCTGGTCTGGGCTACCGGAGTATCAGACCCAGGTGGGTTCAAATCCTGGCTTGGTCACATGTTTGTCTTGCAACCTGGATAGGGGACCAGCTCATTCCAGTTGCCCAGCACTCTCATAGTTTTTGGACTGGGAGTCCTGCACCCCAGGGGTCCCTCAGTCCCAGGCGGAGTGGGAGAGTCAGTCAGCCTAGACCTGGATGATCTCATCGATGACTGTAGTTTCAGTTTTCAGTTTTCACATCTGCACAGAGAGAGGCAGTATCTGCTTTGCAAACATAGATGGGAGACAAAATAAAAGCGTGCATCTAAATGAGGGTTCACTGAGCATTTAAATAACACACGCGTGTGCCAGAGACAAGAGCCCTTTGCGAGTGTTCCTTCATTTAGTGCTTCACAACAACCCTAGAGATTTGGTCCAGGTGTTAACCACATGTGACAGGCAGGGAAACTGAGGCTCAGAGAGACAGTGACTTGCCCAAGATCACAGAGCTCCTAAAAGGAACTGCTGAGATTTGAGTACAGCATGGCTAGCTTCTGGACCTGCCACACTGCCAGACCTCCCCTCACACGGCAAGTACTCGAAATGCAGTAGCTGTTGCTCAGAAAATTGAGAAAAGCTTGGTCTTCCCAAGGATCTCCCCAGTTTGTGTTCAGCATGAGGTGGGAGTGGATGGTCCCAAGACCATGAAAGGAGATCTCTGCCTTCACATGTACCTTGCTAAGGTCCTATCAGCAAGGGCACAGGGGAGGGGCCCCTGCAGGGATCCAGCAAGGAAACCCTAGGTCACCTCACAGCTGGCCCACAAATGTGCACATGTACAGAACACATTCATGTGGGTGGTTTCTTGGAATCATGGGACACGCAACATCTGAGGTTCAGGGACCTGACCTGTAGCTCCCTCTGCCCCTGGTAAGGGTCATGCAGATGGCTTGGGCATCTTGGCACTTCCCAGCATGGCTGCTGCCCATTCCCCATGCAGCAGGTGGGGGCTGTGAGATGAGCAGCCGGGCCCCAGCAGGCTACACCAAGCACTGTGGCAATGTGCCCTTAGGGTAGATAGGGATGTCATGAGCCAGGAAGGGAGGGCTGCCCTCTGTAGTGCAGATGGGACCCCAGATCCCTGCAAACTTTCACTTGGCCCAAGGAGTCAGCTGCCTCTGGTGCCTACCAGCCTTCTGTGCCCAGGACCAGCCTGGCTTGCAGATGCACCTGGACCCCAAGCAGCCAGGGTCTAATCAGAACCTACCAAAGTGCCATGGGGGCTGTGTCAGGCCATCCCATGGGACAAAGATAGCAGCCCCTACCATGAGCACCAGAAGGAAGGAGAGACAGCCACTGGGCCCCATCCAGGGGTCTTTCAACCCTTCCTGCACCTTCAACCCTTGCTGGGGTCCAGATGGCAGATACTGGCACCCCAGTCTCCTGTGCATGTCGGGGCCAGAGGAACGTGGCCCTCTCTCTGGGGCATTTCCTCCTGCTACAAGGTGCCCCAACTCTTAGGCTGGCTGCAGGGGAACTGTACTGCAGTCGAAGGTGTGTGACAGAGCTGTGAGGCCATCCTACTCTGTCCTGTTGTCATTTTCCCATTTCATGCCTACCTGGGACCACAGAGTGTAACAGCCTGGATCATGGCTGAGGCCGTGGCCTCAGGAAGCTGGGACCTGGGATTAAACCCAAGCTCTGCCCTCTTACTGTGTGCCACTGGGCAAACCACTTAGCCTCTCTGGGCTACCGTTTGCTCACTGCAGATGAACTAATACCAGGACCCAGTACCGGGAACACAAAAAGGATCCAGTGAGTGGATAAAGCCACATTCAAATGGCGCTGGGCTCACAGCCAGCATTCCACACTGTGTCACCATCATGACTACAGATAGTATAATCTAATCCAAGCGTGACCTGGACATTGCCCTAAACCCTCGAGGGTCAGGGTCCTCACGTTCAAAGGGACACAAGTCCTTGTCCCACTTCCCCACTGCCATGGGTCCAAAGGAGACCAGCAGGGCTGCAAGTCTAGGTGTAAAACATACAAAGTATCACATCCTGGGAAGGGATGAGCATAATGTGCACTCTAATAAACACAGCGCAATATAAACATAACACCATGGACCACGAGACACCATGTAAGATAATACCTTGCATTAAAAACCGAATGGTGAGAGTGACAAGACAGATGGAGAGAGACACAGCCAGGCAGAGCAAGGCCGGGCAAGATGGGGACCGAGCACGAGGGCTGCCCCGCGGGTGCGGGAATCAATGTTGTACTGTAATTTAAAAACCAATATACAGTAAATATCAGCCTGGCGCAGCACAGTGGCGGAGTGGCGGAGAGGCTGGGCCAGAGATAATTCACATCCTTCCCCCCAGCTAAGCTGGTCACCACTCTACCCCGTGGCCACCTGCTCGTAACTCATGATCCACTGCCCCCTCTCCCTGCCCAGTGTCACTCTGGTGCTGACACACCTGCCAAGCCTCCCAGGTGGGTGCTCTTCACCTGGCTGGAGATGCATGATCAGGCTGACCCCAAGCCCTGCTAGTGGCCTTAGGCTCAGCCTCTCCCTGGATCCTAGTCACTGGTGGCCTGGGCTCCCAGGAGGTCCCATTCAGAACTCCTCGTAACACCCTGCCGCCACCCCGTGTGCCATCCTAGATCCGGACTCTCGATCTATTCCTGCACCTCCAACCCAGTTCCCACACCCCCACCACAAGCTCCTCCTTGGGGTGAATGGTGCATAGCTCAAGGCCATTTCCTGGCCTCCAGTGCTTTTCTGGCTCATTCACCCCAGAGGCTGCAGGAGCCCTTGTGTCCGCTCAAAAGTACGCGCTGAGGGCGGAGGCAGGGTGCATGCAGACATGTCACTCTGTCCTCTCTGCCACCAGCCCAGCTCAATCAGAAACCTCGCACCTTGACAGAGCTCCCAGATGCAGGCTCCACTCTCTGTCCCCTCTCGGTCCCCATGCCATGGTACACATTCAATACCCCTAGGAGGTGGGTGCCCTTGGTGCTCCCACAGCTCCACATTCACAAGCCCCCAGAGGCTCCAAATAAGCAGGTCCTGTGGCCCTGCCACTAACTGCCACCCCGAGGGGCTGTGTTATGTAGACACGGCCAGGCCCCCTCCTGCGCTGGGCCACACAGACCCATCCTAGACAGGCAAGGCTGGAACGCAGCATAGACTTCCTCTCACACCGGGGCTCCTGTCCCAGCCCTGTCCTTCCCCCACTGGTCACTGTCACCCAACACCCTCTGCCCCAAAACTGCAGTATCCTCCTGGCTGAACACAGTGCAGAAGTGAAATATACCGAGAGATCCCAGTGGAAGAGAAGTCACTGGAAAAGGCCTGTGCCTCAGTTTCCCTCATGCAGAAAATAGCTACACAGTAACCATCGTGTGTTTCCAACAGCCTGGTAGGGTTGTTGCAAAGGCAAAATGAGGCTGTGTGGAATTGTCCCAGACTTCTGTAGATCGGAAGGGGGAGCTGCTTGTAAGGAGCGCCACCTAGGTGAGGACACAGAGGTCATTTCTCCACATGACTATTCCATCACCCTTCCTACCAGCTCACCATAGGGTTCAGGGGGTGCCAGGCTCTGCTCCAAGTACTTTACAAATCATAATTGACTTAATTCTGATGGACCTATGAGGTGAATACTATTATTATCCCTGTTTTGCATGTGAGGAAACTGAGGCACCCAGAGTAACCTGCTCAAGGTCACACACCCAGGAAGACACTTGGAGTGGGGTCAGGTACACACACTCCCTGCCTAAGGAGGAGAATGCGGGAGTGTCCTTTAAAAACCACTACAGTTATCTACTCTGTCCACAGGCAAGGGTCAGGGCTTCCCATCAGATGAAGACTCTCAGCGTGAGGCACCTGCCTTGTCCACCTGCAGCTGCTCTGATTGCAAGCACAGTGCCACGTCTACTCTTGCCCCTACAGGCTGGGCACTGTCCTCCCCATGTCGGTGGCCTTCATCTGACATGTGCTGAGAAGCCGTGACTGAACGCAGGGCCCAGGATTTATGTCTATTTCAGGGTCTTTCCTCTCAGCTCCCCTTGTATCCAGCTCAGCCCCCATGACGCAAGTAGCTGGGCAGAAGGAAGATTAGATAGTTCCTTTGGGGCCAGCTGCCCCTAAATTGAGACCATGACCTCAATCGCTTCATCCCATCCGTCTCCATTTAGTGAGACGGTAAGACATCAGCTTAGTGTTGGGATGGGGAGGGAAGAAGCTCAAGAGCCTGCTTCTTAAATGGTCTTCATCGGCACCTCATCATCAGCATAGCCAGCATGCCTTCACCACCATCACCCCGTCGTCATCACTGTTACCACTGTCACCACTGTCATCACCATCATTATTACCCCACCATCACCACCATCACCACCATCATCACCATCACCACCATTACCATCATCACCACCATCACCACCATCATCACCATCACCATCATCACCATCATCACCACCATCACCACCATCATCACCATCATCACCATCATCACCATCACCACCATCACCACCATCACCACCATCATCACCATCATCACCATCACCACCATCACCACCATCACCACCATCACCACCATCATCACCACCATCACCACCACCATCACCATCACCATCATCACCATCATCACCACCATCACCACCATCACCACCATCATCATCACCACCACCATCACCATCATCACCACCATCACCACCATCACCACCATCACCACCATCATCACCACCATCACCACCATCATCACCATCACCATCATCACCATCATCACCACCATCACCACCATCACCACCATCACCACCATCACCACCATCATCACCATCACCACCATCATCATCACCACCATTACCATCATCACCACCATCACCACCATCATCACCATCACCACCATCACCACCATCACCACCATCATCACTATCATCACCATCATCACCATCACCACCATCATCACCATCATCACCACCATCACCACCATCACCACCATCACCACCATCATCACCATCATCACCATCACCACCATCACCACCATCACCACCATCATCACCATCATCATCACCACCATTACCATCATCACCATCATCACCATCACCACCATCACCACCATCACCACCATCATCACTATCATCACCATCATCACCATCACCACCATCATCACCATCATCACCACCATCACCACCATCACCACCATCACCACCATCATCACCATCACCACCATCATCACCATCACCACCATCACCACCATCACCACCATCATCACCATCACCACCATCATCATCACCACCATTACCATCATCACCACCATCACCACCACCACCACCATCACCATCATCACCACCATCATCACCATCACCACCATCATCACCACCATCACCACCATCACCACCATCACCACCATCATCACCATCACCACCATCATCATCACCACCATTACCATCATCACCACCATCATCACCATCACCACCATCATCATCACCACCATTACCATCATCACCACCATCACCACCATCACCACCATCACCACCACCACCACCATCACCATCATCACCACCATCATCACCATCATCACCACCATCACCACCATCACCACCATCACCACCACCACCACCATCACCATCATCACCACCATCACCACCATCATCACCATCACCACCATCACCATCATCACCACCATCACCATATCACCATCATCACCATCATCACCACCATCACTGCCATCACCATCATCACCACCATCACCATCATCACTGTCACCTTCATCATCATCACCACCATCACCGCCATCACCATCATCACCATCATCATCACCATTCCCATCATCATCAGTGTCACCATCACCATCATCACCACCGTCACTATCATCATCCCCATCACCATCATCACTGTCACCATCATCATCACTGTCACCATCATCGTCATCACCATCACCATCATCATCAGTCACCATCATCACACCATTATCATCACCACAATCACCATCACCACCATCACCACCATCATCACCATACCACCATCACCACCATCACCATCATCACCACCATCACCACCATCACCATCATCACCACCATCACCACCATCACCACCATCACCATCATCATCACTGTCACCATCATCGTCATCACCATCACCATCATCATCAGTCACCATCATCACCACCATCATCATCACCATCATCACACCATTATCATCACCACAATCACCATCACCACCATCATCACCACCACCATCATGGCCATCATCATCACCATCATCATGATCACCATGATCATCACCATCACTGCCAACATCACCGTTGTCATCACCATACCACCGGTGCCATCCTCGTGGCCATCATGACTGTCATCACCATCATATCTCCACAGCACAACATTACCATCACCACCACTGACCTCTTTACATTTGTGACCTTTGGCTGAATTCTGAGCAAACACACAGAGAGAGAGACCGACAGACAGATAGAGACAGATAAGACGGCAGTAGAAACCAGTCTGACTGAGGACTCCCACCACCAACTCCATCAGACCTCGGCACCATACCCCAGGCTAGGAAACGCGAGGGAGGATAAGCTGCAGGATGAGGGAGATGCCAGCCGCGGGGCTGGAGGAATGATGCCTCTTCCGCCTGCTGGGTAACTTCAGCCTCTGCTTGGTGAGCTAAACTGAGCGGGAAGGACCACAGAATCAGGAAAGGTATAGACGAAGGAGGAGGGGCTTGGTCCCCGCATCTGGATCTGTCACACTCTGGGCCTTAAGCTGCAGGGAGCAGGGAGGCCCGCAAGGACAGGTGGTGTTGATGATATGACATCCAAGTATGGAAGTGATGACGAGAGTGACACACTCTCGCAGCAGGCAGCCAGGGACAGAACTGTGGCCCCAAAAGGTGGGGTGAGCTGAGACGGAAACGGGCCTGCTTGATGCCCATGAGGGTCATAAGAAATGACAATGCCAAGTCTCATCTCCTCCCTGAGGGCACAGGTGGCTAATCCTCACGCCCCACAGTGGGGCCAGAAGTCTGGTTCCTCATTCTGAGCCTGCTACCTGTAGGGCTTCGCCCACGTCTGAGTCACCTGTCTTCCTGTCCATACAGAGAGGAGGAGAAAAACTCAGGGTTGTGGCGCTCAGGGCTGTGGCGATGGCAGAAATGACCGTTGCTAAGGGGTCAGTGCTCGGGGAGGGTTGGACGGCACCCACCCATGGCTCTGATTGAGAAGCAAAGGCTGTGTGTGAGTATGGGTGGGCCCACGGATACACAAATACTCTGGGGGGGGGTGAATGTGGGTGTAGGTGTGTGCACACACATGTGGTGCAGTGGGGGAAGGAAACACCTACTGAGACCACAGCCCGGGATCCCGCTCCTCATATAATACTGAGCTCGGTCATGGCTTGGCCACAGAGGAACTGAGGCCATCAGGCAGAGGAAGCCATCAGGTACACGGCTTTTGGCAGAAGATGGTGAGAAGGAGGTCACAGTCCCTGCCAAGTCACCTCCCAGCCCGAGAAGACCCCACAGAAGCACCTTCCCTCTGAGGCTGGCTCAGAAACTCATAAATCAGACGGGCAGTGCCTGACCCAGAAAGGTTTGGGACCGCACCCAGGCCCTGTGCTACAGGACCTGCAGAGCTGCAAGAAGATCCATGCCAGGCCCCTGCACACCCCAGCGACCCCTCCAGGACCAGCCCCAGGCCTCGTGCTGTAGGACCCCTCTAGCCTCTCATCCCAGGACCGCAGGCCCCCACCCATCCTCCTTCCCTTTAGCCCAGGACCGTCCTTGGCATTCCAGTGGCTTCCCTACAGGGGACGCTGAGTTCAGGCGTCACCCTGGCCTGTCATTCTCCACCACCTTTAAGGATGACAGTGGCTAATCTTATAGCCCTGCTGGGCATTTCTAGGGTCTCCAGGAGTTCAGAAGACCAGCCATGACCCTTTCTTATTGTGATTGTCCTCAGGGCCCGCACGAGCCACAGCCCAAGCCTGAATCCCTCCCCAGGCTTCCCCAAACCCTGCAGGCTGAGTAACCACATGTCATACATTTTGGGGACCAGAGCACATAACAACAAGAGTTAACTTACAGCTCTCCTGGAGTAAGATTCCTCCTCGCCAATATTAGCTGGACATTAGAGCAAATAACCCCACTCTACGCCACCTCTGGTTCATTTGACTTAAGCTCTCTTATGGGAAAATGGGTAAGGAAGAATGGCTGGGATGGACAGGGCTGGCTTTGTAGAAGAGGCAACAGGAATCCCAAGTCGATTTTGCATCCTGGGAAATTTACCGGATATCTAAGGTTTGGCAAGAAGGGAAGTTGGATACTCTGGGAAGAGATGTGTGCAGGAGAAAGGGCCTGGCTCAGGGGCTGCAGAGGGAAGGGGGTGAGAAGGCGGCTCAGCTGTCTGTTTCTGCGCATGGTGTCTGGCCCCATCGATGTGGCTCAGCTCCTGCCAGGGGTGCTTAATGTAGGACAGGCCCATAATGAATGCACTGAGACCCAAAGAGCCCAACTTTGGCACTTTGCAAGTTTTCATGTTCCGGGCAGCCCTGTTAACACAGACGGCCACCCGGGAAGCCCAGGCTTTGCTGCAGGCGATCCAAGAAGGGTGATAAATTGCAGGTACACAGGTTTGCTCCTTAATCCTCTGGCACAGTTTCACACCTATGTCTTATCTCTACAGCTGCAATCTGTCCGCAGGTTGGCCCAGCCCTCTCTGCCCATGACCCTTGAGGATATTCAAGGAACAGGCCCAGATCTGTCCATATCAAAGATGCCCACATCATCCATCCACAGGCAGTCGAGTCTCCCTAGGGAGGGAAGTGCCCTGCTCACTCCACTGTCCTGTCGCCCTTTAGTGGCTCAGCGCAGCTGAGCTGACCCTCAGATGGGAGCCCAGGCGGAAGTGGCCCAGGTGGCAGGGACTCTGAGATGCAAACTCTGAAGTCGCTCCCTCAAAGATGTCCTGGTTTTCTGCTGCTTGGAAGCAAGGGCACAGCCTGGGGGTCTCCTCTGCAGGACCCCACACCGTCACATGAACCTCACTTACAAGGCGAGGAGGTGGTCCAGGACAAATGTGGCCTGTCAGATCATCATGTGTGTTGGCCATGACATTACTTAGGCCTGCGCAGCACATTTGGACTCCAAGTTTTCCAGGCTCAGTGACCCAGAACATAGTTCTCCTGGGTCTTTAACCTCACACTCCTCTCCCCTGACCTCTTCAAAGACTAACCCTGTGTAGGGCAGCCCATCCAACCTAGTCCAACTTCCCATGTCCTCTAAAATGGGGATCCCTGTTCAAGTGTTGGGGGGCGTTCACATCATCGACAACCTGTCCCCAGGGTTCCTGAGGCTGCTGGCCCACAGCCCACTCGTGGTGTGAACCTGTCCTGCTCCCGGCATTCTCACTGTCCATGAATCCACCTCACCTACTCCCATCCGTGAGCTCTGAGGCATTCGTTTTAAATGTTACCAATGTCATCCCCAAGCTTGGTTCCTGATGGGGAAGTATGTGTACACATACACACATGTGCACACACACACACACACACACACACACACACACGCACTTACAGCTAATAAAGAGATATAGCTATGGCTGTGGCATTAAAATCTCCCCAGCTGAGGCATCATTAAGAAAAAGTATCTGAAAAGTCTCTTTAAGAGACCGATAATGAAAAGGTGGAGACACCCTGGCCGAAGGAAACGTCCCCTGCCCCTCCAGTGCCCTTTCCTTCAGTGACGGCCATCTGGTTACAGAAACCAGCAGTGCATGTGCCAGCATGGCCTTTGGAGCTGCCTGCCACCAAACCTGCCACCTTTCTGGACCACGCTGCCCTCCCCTGCAGACCCTGGGCCACCCTGTGTCCCAGCAGACATGGTGCCCACCAACTGGCCTGTTGGTTAGCTGCGTTCCCTGTGAAACTGACATCCAAATGCCCACTTTCAATGCCCTTGGCCTGAGTGTCCCTGCCTTTGCCATTTTGCTGATTGATTAGAACTCTGAGCACTGAGGGGGCTCAGTGCACCCTTTTCTTGGGGGACTAGCACTCACTTCCTGCCCGTATCATCCACAGGCAGAGTCGAGTCTCCCTAGGGAGGGAAGTGCCCGCTCACTCCACTGTCCTGTCGCCCCTTAGTGGCTCAGGGGGAAGATGGCCCAGGTGGTGGGGGCTCTGGGATGCAAACTCTGAGGTCACCTCCCCAGCCAGGCCAGCAGGAGATTCAGGGGGTCGACCCACTCCAGGGCCCCTGTGCCTCACCTGGGGGCAGCAGTCAGTGCCAAGGAGCTAAGAATGTGGGCCTTGGAGTCAGGAGGACACATGCTGAGTGACAGCGGGGACACTTCAACTTATCTGAACCTCAGTTTTTCATTTGTAAAGTGGGTTAATGACTGGCAGAATTCGCTGAGAAGTTAAGGAGGAACTCTTAGCACTCTGTCCTGCCACAAAGAACGATCAGGAAATGGTTTGAAGGAGCTAGCACTGACAGCCTAAGACATTTCTCAGAACATCTGTCCTATTTCTGTCCCCCCAAAACCCTCCAAATTCCCAGGAACCTCTGAAAATTTAGGAGAAAACAAAGCATTCGATTGGCTTACATGGGCTTTGACTTTTCCTGATGTCCTCACCTCCTCCAAGAAGCCCTCCAGATTACCTCCATCATGACTGCTCCCTGACCCTCTCTTCAGAGTTGGTTTCCTGACACCTGCCAAGGACCTATTTGGGGGAGTGCCTGTTATGGTTGACCGCCTTCTCTCCCTTGTTCTAGCTGATTCATTCATCAGCTAAAGCCACCTCTGAGTCTGAGCCCCTCTCCCAGACTGAGTGTGCCTACCGGCCCCCAGCGTCACGGACTGACCAGGCCCACTAACAGGCGTGCCCAGACCTTAGGAAGGGCTGGATCCTCTCCTGCAGCCTGGGCCCGGTTCCCGCCATCCCTGGTAGGTTACCCAGCTGGGAGTGGGGGCAGAGTCAAGGCACCGAGGACAGGGTGGGCTGGATGTGCATTTCACACCCAGGCCTGGGGCAGGGCAGGGTAATACATGACACTTGTTAAACACAGAGCCTCCAGGACTTTGTAGCAAACTCCAAAGCAGCAGAGAGAGGGAGAGAAGCAGCCCACAAGCCCCAGAGGCGAAAGGGAGCTTCCACTATCAACTCCTGAAGTTTTCTAGCTTTCTAGGGCTTTCCTGGATGCTTTCCGCGGCGGCATTTCCAGTACCTCATCCCAGCAGATGGACACACCGAGGCTCGAGTGTCTGACACAGTTGTGGCAGAGCCAGAAATCAAACCCCAGTTGGATTCTATTATGTGACAAAATGATCCCTTCAGTAAGTTGGACCCTAAACTGTACCTCTACCCAAAGCGGGAAAAAAGCACAGGAACCACCCAACCCCGCATGGCCATCTCAGGTGGCGCTTTGCTCTGTGTCTCTGCTTTCTGGTCTGGCCTCCCCTTTTGGGCTGTGGCTTCCTAGACAACAATTAAGTGGGCGCTTCCTGAAAGCAGCTTTCCCTGCAGCTTCACTTCCCCGCTGCACAGACCCCAGGCCAAGAAGCTGCTCCCCCCCCCCCACCCCAACCACAGAAGCAGATCTGCTCCTCCCCGCAGGCTGGAGAGGCTGGGCACATGGAGGCCAGACCCTGCCTCTGTGATTTTACTTTGGAGCTGGAGCAGGGATAAGAAAAGAGGTTTTTCCCTGTAGCCAAACCAGAGCTTAGGGGGACCAGAAGGCTGCCTAGTTTAACCAGGATCCCTGTCCTCATCTGCATTTCCCGTCCATTTTCCTCCTCTCCTCTTCCTCCTCCTCCTCCTCTTTAGCCAGGCTCCTGGAAGGTCCCTCACCCTCCCAAAGACCAGACTCCCAGCTTTTCACATTTCTGAGCCTGCAAAGAGTCTGCGCTTGAAAGAAGGGAGCCTGAGCCCCAGCCTCCCTCCACCTGGCCTCCTCCTTCTCCTCCTCCTTCTCCTCGCTCCCCCCTTCTCCTCATAGCAGGTGCCCAGTCTTTGGGCCACAGAGGCAGCGGAGCCCATCTCCAGAGAAGCAGTGCCAGAGGCCAAAACAGAAATGCCAAGTTCCCGTTCCCCAGAAGGAGGGCAGGAAGACAAGTAATTACATTCCTGGGCAGGAATTAGACCAGAAACTCTAAATTGAGGGCTGGGCAGGGGGCCGGGGCAGAAGCTCAGTGGCATGAGGAGGGGAGAAATAGAGCTGTGCACTCCCAGCCCAGCAGAAGGGAAAGCCAGGAAGGGAGCCAGTCAGCAGAGGGCCCCTGCAGCTGGCCGGTCAAGGATGCAGAAGGCTCTAAGCGCAGTCTGTCAGGAGCTTCAGAAGCGGTCTGCATGATCCAGACCCCTTCATGGACCCCACAGACATGTCTGGCTGCCTTCAGGCTGCACTGTATCAGGCTCCTTACAAAGGGTGGCTACTGGCCCAGGGCACAGCCCCACCAGCAGCTCCTTGCCTCCCCATTAGGGAGCAGCCTGCCTGCTTGGCTTCCAACCACAAGCTCCACACAGCCCTCCTCTAGTACAACAGCCCACCAGGAACCTCTCCTATCAGTGCCTGGAAACTTCACAGCCTGGAGCTGGCCGTTTCCTCCCCACTAAGGGGGTCCATTTCCTGATGCTGCTCCTTCCCCCAGCCCTACAAGGCCATCAGGCCATAGATGCCACAACTGCCCCCCCCCAGACACCCCATTGTGGGCAGGGCAGAGGGTCAGCACCAGCATCCACAGCCATGCCTCTTAACTCTAGTTCCCACAAGCGCCCTCTCCCTGCAGGTGTCTTTCCGACTGTCAGTCCCTGGTCTGTCTGCAGCTGTCTCTGGCTGCACTTGACAAGGGTCTGACTGGGTCCCTCTGCGGTCTCTGCTCAGGCAGGCTCTCTCTTCTGTCTTTCTCCAGCTCTGGCTTTCCAGGCTGCTCTCCTCAGAACTCACTGCCAGGGTCCTTTGTAATGAGCTGCCGGGAAGATGGGCAAGACACTCCCTCCAACGACTGTGCCAGCAAGGCACCGTCTTCCTCCTCCCTGGAGCTGTCCAGAGCTCTGGTCTTCCCTGCCCAGGCTAGCCCCAGAAGGAGGGCAGGGCTGGGCGGCAGACACAGACCTACCCACCAGGGCACGGCTAATGCCAGTTTGCATATTGCTTCATCATGCCATCCCAGTGCCCCACACTGCACACACACACACACACACACACACACACACACACACACACACACACACAGTCCTCCCTTGATCTCCCTGCCCGCAGCCCCAGGCCCAGACAGGAGCCTAGGGCAGACCTACCTGCCTCCCCAAACTAAAACCATGCCTCCCTGCCCTCTATTGGCGCTGCTTGGACCCTTCAGCGTGTGGCTCTCCCCCACCCCACCCAGCCCTCGAGCTCGGGGAGCCCACGGCGTCCCCACCCAGCCCCAGTCATGGCTCTGGCCAGGCCTAGAGAGTGCCCAGATGCAACAGAGTGGTCTGGCGGCAAAGTTCTCCCGCCGCTTTCCACGGTGCCATTTGCCCGTGGCTCTCGGTCTCTCCCTGCGCTCCCTGGCCCCGCGCAGCCCGCCAGGCGAGCGTCACCTCCGCTATGGGAAAAACAAGAAACGTCTCGCGATAAGGATGGGTGCACCGAGAAAGGAGTATCCGCGCGAGTACCCGAGACCAAGGGAGTCCTCAAGTGAAAAGAGAAAGGCTGCAAAGTTCCCGTTCCCTCGGGCGCGTTCCGCTCCGCACGACACCTAGGACCGCGGAGACCCGGAGGCGGCGACAGCGACGGCGACGACCACTCACCTGGGCAGGGCAGCATCTACCCCTGGCTGGGAGGCTCCGAGGCCGGCTCTGCGGGGCGCCCGGGCTCCCCGGCTCGGCCGCGCATCCTTCCCCGCCCAAGTCGGGCTCCAGCTAAGCCCTCGGGCTCTGGCGACTGCGGGCAGATGGTGGCCTCGGACGTCCACGCGGCGAGAGCCCTGAGCGGCTTATTCGGATATATCCATGGCATTTAGCACGAAGAAGGGGAGGGGGAAGCACAACTTGTTCGCCTCTCCTCCAGATTAAAAAAAGAAAAAGAAAAAAAGAAACGAGAATCCCTTCTCAGGAAGATGCCGGTAGGATTTTTCGGAGCGCAGAAGCCTGGGCATTCCCAGGAACCTCGGGGATCTTGAAATGTGGGGTGTCTTCAAGTTCAGACGAGCCTGCCGGTATGTGTGTGTGTGCGTGCGCGCGTGTGTGCGTGTGCCAGGCACTCACACCCACAGGCACACACAAACACACTCCCCCGCACTCCCCGTGTGCACACTGCCCCCACGCGTGCGCGCGTCCTGTCTCGCGCGCGCGCACACACACACATGCACGCACGCACACACACGCGGCGGTCACAGGCACAGATCCGGGAGGGAGCCGGTCGGCTGCGGAGGCAGCGTGGCCAAGGGAGAAGCCAGTGAGTGGCCCAGGAGCCGGAACCCGCGGCCGAGCGCGCGGTCCCCGCCGGCTCCCGGCGCCGCAGCCCCCAGCGGCCGCCCGCGGAGCTGCAAGACTCGGAGCCCGGAACCCGGAGCCGGGGAGGGGGTGCCGCCGAGCGCGCTCCTCCTTTCCGCGGCAAGGCTTGGGCCGCGAGCTCCAGGGGACCCTGATCCCGGAGGCTCTGGCGCGGAGACCCGCACGGTGGCACCGGAAGGGGCCGTAGAGCGTTCGGCGAGCGGACCCTGAGGCCTGGGGACTGGGGGGGGGGGGTGGTCTGGGGACGCCGGCAGCCGCTAGGCAGGGTGGTCCAGGCAGCCCGAGCTGCGTCGCTGCGGCGGGATCCGGGGCTGCCGCCTCACGTGCTGTGCAGGGCGAGCCGGGCAGCCGCGAGCTCGCCGCCTGCCGGAGGAAAACCCGGCCACTCTGGCCCTGGGCGGGGGGGGGGGGGGGGGGCTGGGAGGATCGCGCCTACCCAGCCGGGGGCGCCAGGCTCGGATTCCGGCACCCTAGCTTGCGACCTACGACCCAGGGGCGTCTGGTGCACGCGCACACTGACTTTCTGCAGATGGGTTTGCTCAAACCACGAATCCTTACAACTCTGCGCTCCTTGGATCTTCCCAGCGACCCTCGTGTAACATAATTGGGAACTGAGACCCTGCAGAATAAAGCGACTTGCCCAAAACACGTGGTAGGTGGTGGAGCCCTCACTCAAAGCAGACCCGGGGTGTGACCAGGGCCCCCTCCTCTGGTTATCCTCTCAGACACAGGCTGGGAGAAGCAGCGATGGGCTCTTCCTTCCCGGGGTCTCCAGGGGAGAGGAGCTGATATCTTTCCAGGAAATTAATTGTTGAGGGACCCCAGCTGGGGAGTCCAGGGGCGGGGAGACTGTCTCAGTGCATCTCTTCTCTCCTAGTGGCGAATGTGTCCCATGCACCTGTCCCGGTTACCCACAGGGAGGCACATGTGGCATGTGGATGTGTGTCTGAGGCCAGGATTGGCGCTCCTGGATCCAGGGGAACCCAAGGCCCTGTCTCTTGTCTGGCTGTGCACACAGCCCTGTTCATATCTGCAGAAGCCCAGGCAGGGCGCCATGTGCTGGTCACCCTCCCCAGACGCACCCAGGGAGCTTGAAGGCATGCTTCCCGGCAGTCACCCTGAAAAGTATAGGGATGGGGGGAGAAAGCAGGCCAGGGTGATGTTCTGGAGTTTCAGGAGGGGCTGGGCCCGGGGAGAAGAAAGCCAAATGCGAAAAAACCAGCAGAAATAGGGCGTGGGGTGGAAGGAAGGAAGGAAACAGGAGGAGGAAGGGGAAGGGAGGGAGGAGGGGGAGGTGATTCCCACAGTGTTTTCCTCCTGGCTGAACTCTGGTTTGCATACTCTAGGTGGGGCTCCGGGAGAGGAGGGAAGAGCTCCAGCCCACTCAGGTCTCCGCATCCCCCTCCAAGGGCTCAGGCAGCAGCTGGGTTATCACTGTGCCCTGCAGTCACCCAGGAGAGGCCAGAAGGAGTGATGCGGACAGGGCCAAGCCAGCCCCAGATCAGAAAAAACGAGCTGTTCTGGGAAGCCAATAAAGCATTAGAATGATGTGAAGGAGGAAAAAGGCACCCCGAGAAGAGTCGGGAAGCTCTGAGGATTTCCGGCTTACTTTTTCAGTTACACCTGCCTCAGCATAAACTGAGCACCGAGCTACAAGTCAGGTGGTCAAGTGGCTTTGTAAGGACAGATGTGATGAGTCTCTTCCCTCCAAAGGGGTCAGATGTGTGCTTCCTAAGAGCCTTTGCAGTTCTGGGGAGCCCTGAGCAACCCTAGTAATGTTGGGAAGCCAAGAAAAAAAAACATTGTACAACCACTTGTATCATGGGAAATTCTCATGTGATCTTGGATCACAGAAAAATGGATAATGGTGGGTTTCCTGGTTCCTTGAGCAAGCCCAGAAGGTCTGGGTAGGACACTATGATACCTGCCTGCTTTACTGGGCTCTGATCATAGAGATGAGCCAGGGCTCCCCAAAGAGGCCCTGCCATTGTTCCATGCAGGGAGAAAGAAAAAGCCACCGCCCACGGTGGGATCTGGATGCTTCACCTTCATCCTTCTGAACCACCCTGTGATGGGCATCTTGGTGCCTAGGTCTTTGCCCATGCTTTGTTTCTTTACCCAGGCAGGACCCCCTGAAGGAATCCCTGGGCAAAGCTGTGAACATTTCCAAGCCTCCTTGTGCCTCTGTCTGTTTCCAGCTGGAGCCAAGACTTGAGGTGAAGGGTGGAGGAACGATTCCCCAGGGAGCTGCAGCAGGAGCTGGAGGGTATTTCCATGGGCCCTGTCTTGTGTCATCTGCACAGTGGACTGTGCACACATGAAGGCCACCCTCCACCCCTCAACATGACCCAAAACCCTAGTGCAAAGAATATTACCCCTCAACATGATCCCAGAACCTTAGTGCAAAGAGCATTCTAGCTACCCCCTGCTTCCCTTAAAGCCACCTGCTCTCTGGGTCACCCTTATCCAGTCAGTTGTCTGCATCCATTGGCTGCTGGCTAGAGCAGAAGCACTGGTCCCCTGGTGTGCAGCGGGGCATATGGCTGGCTCCCAGCACCTGCTTGCTGAGTGGAACCTCAGCGTCTGATAGGGAAGTCCACAGGAGGGGCTGGAAGGAGAGACCACTCAGCCTGAGAAGAAGGCTGAGTTGGCCTGGGCCTTGGTGTCCTTCGGAGAGACCACGATGCAAAGGACAAAGGCACACCTCTCTTTGCTGTGTCACTGAGTGTGAAAAAGACAGGAAACTGCCTTAAAATGCAATGTCATTTTAGACATTGACACGGGATTGGTTACCTGAGACGGTAGAATCACAGAGTGGATGCTATTAAACCTGCTCCATTAAAGGAGAGGTGCGATCACAGTCCTGGGGGGCCGCTGGATGTTTCTTACAACTTCCCTCATCATGGCAGTCTTGGGAATGGCTGTGGGGCGGGGTAATGATCGAGGCCCTGGAACTCTGTCACTGGAGGCCCTGGGAGCTCCTTCCATGGTGTCTACTGCATGACCCAGAGCTGTCCCTGGGTTCTCCCCATTCATTCAACTTTCTCCAGCCAGACACTCAGCCTGTCCGGGTTTGCCCCTAGGCCTGGAGGCCATGGTGTGGCAGTAGCGGCAGCAGCCTGTGACCCAGAACCAGGCGGTTCCTGCAGTTAGTTCCACAGGGTTCTCCTCCCTTCCTCCTTCCCAAAGGCTAGAGTAAGAGTCGACCAAACAAACTCCTATTAGTATGCATATGTATTCCCACATTCCTTAACAGAATGACTAACACCACCTACAGCCATTAGCTGAGTTTGTTTTCTAAATCCAGTTTACTTTCTGTCATCCAGCCCTGTTTACCACTTCCCGTCCCCCTCCCTCCTTCCCAGCCTTCTATCCATTCCCAGGGGGCAGGTTCCTGAGGCACGCAGGGCTCAGACCCTCCTGGCCACCAAAGTCAGGCACCAGAGAACTTGTGACTGAGCATCTTCCCTGCGGGGCCTACCACTTTGATACAAGATAGAAGGCACAAAAGGAGACTGAAGAGACCCACACCAGTGCTGGCTCTGGGGCCTGCAGGCTATAGAGCACTCCCAGACAAGCATGTTAGTTCACCCCCCTGTAATCCCAGCACTCTTCGAGGCTGGGGCTGCAGGATCTCACGTTCAGGCCCAGTCTGGGCAGTTTAGCAATTCAGTAAGACCCTGTCTCAAAAAATAAAATAAAAATAAAAAGGGCTGAGGGTGTAATTCAGTGGGAAGGCCCTGGGTTCAATCGCCAGTACTTAAAAAAAATTCCCAATGTTTCCCTACTGATTGGGCACAACAATCACACAGATCATGATCCCCATTTTTCAACAAAAACACCGAGTCCCTGACTGATAACACGCCAGCTCTGAGAGCTTGGAGATGTTGACTGATGATGCTGGATTACAAATCGAGTCTTCAGACCCCGCATCTCTGGTTCCTTCTGCGGCTGAGGCAGCCCCTCTTATTCTAAGTGGCAGATGGCCTAGGGCAGCCTGGTACACCCTCAGCTGGGGGCAGAGCAAGGCTGGGGGAACACAGCTGGCTTCACATAGGCTCTCCAGCCCTCAAGGACCACAAGGACCTGGGCACACTTAGGAGATTCTGGAATTTAGTGGTGTGGTGGAATGAACAGCAATGAAAAAGATATGGATAGAGAACCCGATTCCTAGTGTGACCTTGGGCAACTGTCCCTTTGTCTGGGCCTCAGTTTCCCGGCCTCTAAAATCACACAATCAAGACTAACTGGCCTCTTGGAGCCAATCAAAAGCAAGAGCCATTCAAAGCAGAAAACAGTAGATGACAGAGACTTCCCTGGTGTTCTGTCACCTACCAGGGAATCCCCAAATTTGAAGGCTGATATTGAACCAGGATCTCACAAAGTGGGCTGTTGCAAGTGTGTGGCAGATCAGGGCAGGACCACAGCTCATTGCTGGGGCCTTGTCCCCTCTACCCTGAAGCCCACACCTCTCTTGGCAATAGCAAGAGTGCAGGGACCGTGTGACAGCTTCTCTCTGCCCTGGATGGCAACTGTTCAATTTAATTCTCATAAAAACCCAGTCAGGGCCTAGTATTATCCCCATTTTACAGATACGGCAACCAAGACCCAGGCAAGCTACATAAGCTGGGTCAGGGAGGTGGGAGGGAGCAGGTCTATAGTTCTAACCCTGACATGCCAACTCCAGTGCTAGAACGGGTTGTTTGGGCAGTGCATTTGTTTAGAGAGGATTAATAGGAGCAAAATCACCATCTAAGGAGAATTAATAGAGGAAAATCACCATCTCTGCCCCAATATGGCCAGAGCAAACCCTCCTTTTTCCTACTGGCTCCTGTTTCCTTCCGTCACCGCTCCCTGCCTCCTTTATGCATTGTTTGGAACATACAGTCATAAGTGTGCGGTTTGTTTTATAATCCAGTCGACTGTGGAAGCGCAGCCATTGTCATTTATGTCCCTGCCTCAGCACCGTTCACCCGAGAGATTTATCGAGGTACGAATTGACTGACTACAAGATTCTTTCCATTCCTTAATCAAGTCCTTGGCTCCTCTTTCAAAGAGACTTGGAGAATGGAGCAGAAACCAACCTATGCCTGTCCTGAGCGGGACAATAATTCAATTTAATCTAATAAAACTGCCTTTGTGGCTCCACATGAAAACTACAGAGAAGGATTAAGGGAAGAATCAGCCATGGCCCCATCCTGCACTCTGGCTGCCCTGACCAGCCAAGTACCCAGATAATTGCCGTATAGAATCACAGGGTAAAAACAGAAAGTGTGGGAGACATTGTGTATTTACAGAATAGAGATCATCTCAAAGCAGATAAGTCAGATAAGACTTCAAGGGCAGGATGACAGATAAAAGATGAATAACACTTGAAGGATGATAGTGTTTTGACTGGGAAACAGATGAGAGGAACTGGCAGGAGCGGCGGGGTAAGAGTGTGGGTGGAAGGAAAGAAGAAGGACAGTAAAATGGGTTTAGGACCGTGGAGAGTTTCCTGCGTGACCAAATCACAGGGCAGGAGATGGCCTGGTGGCTGGGATGTGGGCTCAGGGGTCAGATTTGGAGTTAAATTCAACACCCCCCCCCATCCAGAAGGAAAGTTCTTGGGAACGTTATAAAATCTTTGTCTCCATTTGTTCCTCAGCCAAGTGGGAATAATGACAGTGACCTTCGTGGGATGGATGAGAGGCGTCTAAAGAGAGTCCTCCCAGCCAAGTACGGTAGTGCTCACCTGTAATCCCAGCGCTTCTGTTCTTTTATAGTTGTTTTTCTGCAATCATGACTGGGTGTGCTGGGGAATAAGCACACAGTAGGCTGGCTCTACGTCAAACACAGAGATGATGGGTCCAGATCCCTTCCTACAGACCCCTGAGAAGCACTGCAGGGTTTTGAACTGATCTGCATGGGGACTACCAGGGAAGGAACCAAAGAAAGGAAATCAGTTGTGATGGTTTGGATAAATGTCCCCCAGATGTATGTGCATTCAGGGATTCCTCATGGGCATGTGATGCTATCAGGAGGTTGTGGAGATTTTAGAGGTGGAGCCCTAGTGGGAGGTCAGTGAGGCCTGTGTCCTGGAATGGGAATCTGAGCCCGTGGTCTCTTCCTCTTCTTATTCTGCTTCCTCTTCTTCTTCTCCTAACCATGAGGTGAGTATTTTTGCCTCTTATTGCTGCCATGATGAGCTGACTTACCACTGACTCAAAATCAATGGGCCTGTGGGCTGAAACCTCTAAAACTGTGAGCCAAAATAAACTTTTTCTCTCTATAAGCTGATTGCTTCAGATGTTTGTTACAGTAACAGAAAACTGACTAACAGTAGTTATAAATTTACTGAGAGAGTTTCCAGCTAAGGGGAGAGAAGAGGTCAGTCCAATAGTAACAGTAGAAATTGATGTGAGAAATGGAATAGAGAGGACTCTGGAGATGACCAGATTGGAGTCAGCATGAAGAATGGTTGGTATCCTTGGGAAAGACTGAAAGATGAGAGAGAGCAGGAGAGGAGGTGGGGGTGATGGATTTCATATGGGATGTGGGGTACTGAGAACTTGGCGACACCCAGATCATCTTATCTGGGACAAGAGTAAACAGATAGGTGGAGGAAATGGTTAGCCGTAGAACGGAGGTGAAGGTCATGAGAATGGAGGAAATCCCCAGGGGACAAAGTGTAGGGTGAGAGAGAGGTGGGGTTAGGGACCTACACTTACTCATCTGTACTCCACACAGGGTCCTGCTGTAGTCCTCACACCTGTTGACAGGAGTCTTTTCCTCCTGCTTTGGAGAGATCAGTTGGCCCCTACTGATGGACAAAGAGACATAGTACCATAAGGTTAAGGTCTCACTGCAAGTGAGAGAAGACAGGTAAGGAGACAAAGATGCTCACAAAGGAACTGAGGAAGTGCAGGGTTTGGAGCTTAGCTTCCCAAAGATTCCATGCTGGAGCTCACAAGCAGTATTGCATGTGCATAGAGGGTAAGTAGACAGTTGCCCGTCACCGGAGGTGGTACCGATGTACGGAACAACAAGCCTGACACCTCCAGTCAGAGCAGAAACTCCCTGCTGCCCCAAACTCCTGTGTTTCACTGTTGCATAGTGTGAAGGTCCATCTTGAGGTCTCAGAGTAAGGAACTGGGCAGCCGTGGAAGGAATCACAAAGTGTACTCAGGCAGTGGTACAGTTAGTTCTGTGGTTTGATCACCCGTTTGTCTAAATGGTGTGCCTGGCCCAACCCGTGGCCACTCACAGCATACTTGTGAGCCACCCCAGCTAAAGCTCCAGCTCAGAAGCTGGTTAAACAGTGAGCTTGAGGAACAGGAGGACGGTTGGAGAGCTGCCTGGCACGGTAATCCAAAGGTCATCGCTGGCCTTTAAGAGAGCAATTTCTGCAGCATGATGGGTGTGAGAGCCAGATTGCTAGTGGCTGGGACTGTGTGGGAGGTGAGGAAGTAGAGGCGGTGAATGTATAATACTTTTTTGAGAAGTTTAGCTGTGAAAGGTGGGATGGGAACTCTGAAGAAATCGAAGTGAAGGGAAGACTTTCCTGGGGGTGGGAATCTTGGGAGTAAGACAGAGCAAAGCAGCCAGTGGAGAGAGAGAGAGAGAAAGGGAGGGGTCTTCCCATGCTCTGAGAGGGCAGGAAGGGACTCCAGGAAGGAGAAGGGGCCCTTCTTCCTCAGTCACTAGCGGAAATGGACAAGGATACGGAGATAATGCAGGTACAAGGGGAATAGGGTGTGGACTTCATAAGCTGAAAGAGACAAGTAGCGGAAGTTGGATTTGGGGGTGAGGAATGTTGGGGTGGCTCCTTGGAGAGGAGGGTGGCAGAGTTCAGAGGACAGGCCCCAAGGGTTCAGACAGAAGAGGGACCCACTGCTCACATTTTGTGTGGCGAGAGCTCTGTGGGGTTATTGAGACTTGTCCTTGTATTGGCCAGTCTAGGGCCAACAGAAAGAACTAAAGGATGTGTGCTGGGTGGTTTGGGGTTCATCAGGAGGTAGTGGGGTTACATGAACTGTAAGCAATCACAAACGTAAGTTGTGGGTTCCTGATTGAAAAGGACAGAGAGTATAGGCAAGGATTACTAGACAGGGCATCAGTGGTCTTGTTCTAAAGGTAACGTAGGAGTTCAGTAGACACAGAGGAATAAATAGACAGAGATGGAGAAATAACAATTTGTAGCCAGAGCTGAGGAAAACATGGAGCCCAACCTTTGAGGGTTGTGTTTGATGCTGTGTGTTGTCTAGAGGCCAATTATGGCCCTTTTGTAGTCTCCCCTGCACTTCATGGACTTAAATGATTGATAAACGTCTTTCCACAACTTTATTTCTTTATTTAATTGCACATATTTATGGGTAGAGTGTAATAACTCCAAATATGTATACAACATGTAGTAATCAAATCAGGGTAATTAGCACTAGTGACTCTAAATATTTTTCATTTCTTCATTTTGGGAGCCTTCAAACTTTACTCTTATAATTCTTTATAGGATATTTCCCTATATTTTGTAAAGTACTTCATAAACTTCTTTATAAATTATGCTCAACTTCCAGTTCTCTAGGCTGAGGAAACTGGAGACCAATATCTGAAAGCAATGGAGAAGACCTCCAAAAAAGGAAGCACTTCTTTTTTCTTTCCCTTTTTATTCTTTCCAAGCTACAAGCCTATTGGTTGGTGCCGCCCACATCTGGGCAGGGGGCCAAGTCTTCCTTCTCAGTTTGCTGGTTTACATGTCAATCATCCATAGACACACCCAGAATTTACTAATCTGATAGGTGATTCTTACTCAAGTCAAGGTAACACACCACAATTCACCATCACACCTCCTATCTGACGCACTTGGATGCTCCTCAAGGGCCTGCTAATTGGAACAGTAATGTGACAGGAGAAGGAGGCCATTGATGCTTGCTCTGGTAGAGGAAGTCACAGTATCAAGGGTGCTTTCTCCTGGGATTTTGCCCAGTTTCTACAAAGAATGTGCTTATGTTAGGGATTGTCAGAACCCGGTATGTGGGTTATGCTTTTGCTTTTTCAGCTCTATAGACAGTAATGGCACCCTGATGTCTCCAACAACTGGATAACAGCTCTTTCTCTTTTGTTTTTCATGATCCAGCCAACGTGGATCGTGATGCAATTTCTGTAAGTTAAATTCCCTGTCTGAAATATATGGGATGATTTCTGGTTTCCAGATGCAACACTTTTACCTGATAGCAGAGCTCAGGATGTGACGGGGTCTTTGAATGGAAAGAGTGAGGTAGAAATGAAGACCTTGGGGCGGGGAGAATCACAATTAGAGAGTTAACACTGAAAAGGTTGAAAGTCCTGAGGATGCTTTGGTGGAGGTGAGAACACTCACACTTCATCAGAGTCTGGGTCCTCTTGCAATACTGAGCATTTCCCCCAAATATTCCACCCAAGTTTTCCTTCAACCAGAGCATCTTCCTTCTCCCTTAAGTTAACATCCACTTCTGTACTCTTCTGGCTGCTCCATGATCAGAATGGCCTGCTTGTCGACCACTTCCCCCAACACTTCTTCCTGAACTAGACCCTTTGCACAGCTCTCCTCCTTCCTCCAGTTCCCAGGAGTGGATATTGTGGCATTTGTAACATCTCATTGCTTCTTAAAAGAGTTTCTTAATCCAGAGCTTATGGATATCCTAAAGGGAGCTAGGACACACCCAGAACATACAGGCAAACCTACATGTATGTGCATATATGTATTTTTAAGGGACGGGCTATCCTATTTCTCACATTTTCAAAGGAATTCTTTATTCCTTCACTGGTTTAGGTGTGAGGTAAAGAATAATCATGAATAGGGTCCTGGGCACATATTTTGTTCATGATCTCTAATGTTTCTCAAAATCTCAGAGAAGTCATTTTTTTTTTCATTCCTGAAATCTCAGTTTCCTCATCTGTAAAATGGAAACATTAATCTCTATCTCTCTGGGTTGTTGTAAGCACTAGAAACAATATGAAACATGATCGTGGTGCCTGCCACATTTGGTTTTAATAAATGTCAGCTATCAGTAGTGGGCTAATTTGTTTTCCTCCAGACACAGACCTTTAGGCAGGGGAATTAAGTATGTGCATTTTGTTTGGGAAGCGACCTGGAACATGTCAGTAGGGATCATATCACTCATTGCCACTGGGAGATCCCTGAGAAAGGGGGTGAACTCCATCCTGAGTGATCCCTCTGGGGTGAGGTACTGCAGTGTTACCCACCTACTAGCCATCTATGAGTGGCCAAAGGCTTTCTGGGACATTAACTCTGCAACACACCTGGCTTATTGTGGCCAGGAAGAGCCCTGGCGGTTAAACTCTCAGGTGTTCACAGCAGCAACTTGTTGTATACAGGTGTGAGCTCAAGCAGGAACAGCAGGACAAAGGCCGCAACTGCCAGGGTGCCGAATCTGAATCCTTCCCTGTCCCCAGGACCCGGGCTGGCAGGCCTCCCTCTGCACCCCTCAGCTGTAGCTTGTCTGCTTTGTTGGAGTGTGCTGGACTTGTGTTATGCTATCGTGTGCACATCTCTGCCTCTCTGAGAGGACGTGAGGCCCTTTGAAGACAGGAGGTTCTATCTCACCCTGTTCTCTGATGCCAGGCTCTGACGTAAGGACTGGTAGACGATGGAAATATCCCCTGCATGTTGAAAACGAATTATCTGCCATCGGAGTGGCACTTTGGGGGCTATCTGTTGATCTCACTCTGCCAGAGAAGTGGCACTGTGTGGCATTCCACACACATGGTGGATTTAATGTCCCTTCCTGTTTTGTGGCAGGTGCCTTTATTACACAGCGTGCATGATTGGCCGAATCTCCTGCCAAGAGATTCATGTCTCAATATCATAATCTCCAAAGCAACGATATTAGAAATTCAGTTTTAAAAGGAACTGTTTAGGGTGTCAGCATGTTATGACAATTATCTGGGAGGATCCTCCCTTTCTGTTTCTTCTTAAACTGCGCTAGTAAGCTCTTTTGCACCTTTGTATAAAGAGCAGGAAGAATATGGACTATTTATATGTACGTCCCCACCCCCACCCACATTCTTTATTTCCCACCCTGTCTTGCCAGCACATGGGGAGCATTCTGTGTTCCCCAGAGCACACGCCTGAATAAGCCTGATTGCTTTCCTGTATTTCTTTATAAAACTTTAAATATTCATCACGCCATCAAATTAAATGAGATTCTTCGGCTGTCATTCTCTTCAATACAGAGTTCTTTTCTCTAGTACCTGCCCTTCCGCCATTGGAAGCCTCTGGAGACTGGGCATTTATGTAGCATCATTTCCAATCAAGAGAAAGGGATGCTAATGAGAATAGCGGGTGGGCGGGGCTTGAAGCGGAAACCAGGAAAGCAGCACAGAAACACTGCTGATTCTCCTGGCCCAAGGGATTGAGGCGAATGGCCTGATGGGAAGGAGACTCGACAGCGAGGGTCAAGGGTGAAGTGGAAATTCCCCACCAGGTTTATGTCAGCCTTCTTTGTTCCCTCTGGGCCAAGTTTAAGGGCAGAGAAAATAGCCCTTCAGGACTTCAGTATTCTTGGAGCAGAAACAGGAACCTCGATTAGATGTTGAAGGCTCTTCTAGCTCCTAAAAAACTTGACGAGAAAACGAGAAAAGCCCCGTGAGGAACCTCTAGGAGAAATTGGGAGGGCGGAAGGACGGGAATATGCAGATCCGGCTGGATATTTTATAGCGTCGCCTTAAATTGCAATGCAATACATTATATTTTAATCTACTTCCCCTGCCTGTGCGGTCCCTTCAAGAGGAAATCGATCAACGGTCAGCAGACTAACGTGCTGGGGAAGGAGTCACCATCCGCGCACTCTAGTCATTTATAACCAGCCTGAAGTTGGATAATGCCCAGCAGGCGATGGCCTCCGCGCAACAGCAGAAGCAATCGGCGACCCGCTGGAGCCCAGCGCGGGCCAGGAGCCACTGCAGGCGGGCCCTGCGGCAGTCCGCACTGCACTGCGCGGTCCTCTCCAGACTCCCCTTCCCGCAGTGCAGGGCTTTGCTTTGGAGTTGGTCCCGTTGAGGGCCAACGTGCTTCAGCACCACGCTGTGATGGACAGCGCACCGCGCGCTCTGGACAGGGTTGGCTTTCCCCAGGAAGCAATCTCACCTGGATCAAAGTGTGAGAACTGGCCAAAGCCTCATTGGGGTCCTCCCAGCAGGAGCGCCCGCTCGCATCGTGGACCAGGGTCAGGTCCGTTTCTCTGGGCCTCCGCTTTTTCATTTGCAAGTGACGGTGGTCCGTCCCAAAGGGATCCCAGAGTCTTGCTTTCCTAGGAATTGTGCTTGTGAATGAGGTAGATGCCTGTAGACAGAGGTTTTCAGGTCTTGCAGGTCATCAGAACCACTGTGAAGAGACAATAAACTGCGTATTCCCGGGTACAACTGTGGAATGTTGATAGTGCTTTGAGGGACGTCGGAGAATGCGTATTTTTAACACACATTCTTTGGCTCTTCAGCACTAGTCAGAGAAGAGTTTGAGAGCGATCGCATCAGAATACTTCTTTCTCCCGAGGTTTGATCTCCACCCAGGCGTCCTTGCCCTCATAACTGTGATGCCTGCTCACCGCAGCGTCCCTATGCACAAATGACTTTTAATTCTCTAAGCTTTCAAAGCGTTCATATGATCCAAGCTGATCTTAGGTTTTCTCAAAGATAAACAGTATGGAAGACAAAGCACCTGTTTGCAAAGAGGACGTGATCTCACAGGGTAGGCAGCTGGCTGGGGTCCAGTGCTGGTGCCCAGGAAGGGTGTGTGGTTGAGGGTTGTAGAAACAGACGCAAGTTTTTGGAGGCTGTTTGCTCACACAGTGAGACAGACAGCATCACCTTTGGGTGGAGATGTCACTTCCCTGGGCCTGCTGCATAGGTTTTTCGTGCACAGTGTCCCAGGTATCAAAAGAAATTCCATCGGTGGCATGCAAATTACCACCAAGGACAGCCATGGCCATTCTGCTCATTCATCATGGGGCCTCAGGGGATACCTGACTTACTCCATTCTTCTGCAACATGATCCTTCTTTTATCCTTTCCTTGTCTTTCTTTTCCCCAGGGTTTCCCCTCTCTCCCCCACTTACCTGTTTCTCTCCACTCTGATGGCTCCCTCCCAACAATCTCTGTTTCCTTCACACCATTCCTTGTCCTCAGCTGTGAGACGCTGTCTGTGATGAGCGTGGCTTGCAGTAACCACTGGGGAAAGAGGTTCTTGAACAGATGGAGTCGGGTTGCTCATCACAACACATTATTCTAAGAGTAGGATGAGGTGTCAGCTTAGGACAGAGGCCCTGAGGCCAGCTTTGTGTTCAAGTCTCAGGATTATCAAAGCCAGTCCTGGGTGGCAATCAAAGTCCCTACAAGTAATGCAATCAGACTGGCTCAGCATTGCTTATGGCTCCCTTTACCCAGAGGGATACACATCAGACTCCTTCCTTTCTTTGCAAATAGAGTCATTCCACTCTCCTCTCCTATCCTTTTTTCTTACTCTTTCTCCCTTCCCAACCCACATAGCACACCATTATGACTCTTCTCTGGACCAGATGCTTTGGACATCTATCCCTGGTTCACCTTACAGACACATGTCTTTCTGAATCCCCCAAACCCTTGCCTTTCATCCAAGAGGTCACTGTGTTGGAAAACTTCTATTTCTTTCCATGCAGCCTCCCATTTTCTCAGAGTCCATTCAAACCTTGCATGTGACTGGCAAGTGTAGAAACTCTTTTTTCAGTCCTGACAATTCTTTTCATAAAACAAGGTGATCATATTCCTCTTCTGCATGAGTCTAATTATTCCAAGCTTTTGCTAAGGAGAGATACAGATAGATAGATAGATAGATAGATAGATAGATAGATAGATAGAAAATCAGACCACTTTCTCAACTCCATCAAGGGAGGTTTGGAATGAATATTTCTGCTCTTCCTTTATCTCCACATGAAGTTTCAGATGGAGGTAATAACACATACCATTAAGGTTTCCATTGTATTTTTTTTGCCTTGAATCATAACCCTTTTTAAGAGTCATTGCTGGGACTATCTTGGAACATGCAACTTTGGTGATTTCTCTTCCTTGAGTCTAATTCCTGTCTTCCTATCTGGTTTGGTGTCTGCTGTCAGAGGCAACACCTAGAGGTCTCACCTAAATCCAAGATCATACACCACCCTAGAACACAATGTGCCCCCACTGTCACCCACTCCCCATCATATTTGTGCTCTACCTACATGTACAAGTTGACTCAGATGAGCTACATTTTCTCCTCCCCTTTTCTATGTCACAACATGGCTGCTGGACAGTCCATTGGAGGAATTAGACACAGTTCCATCTGGAACCTTGCCGAAGCCAAATCGACCCCTTCTTTTCTTCTTTTAACCACTTACCCACTACCTTTAATTATCATAACAGCTCTGTCTGTAAGAGAACTACTGGTATTCCCCTCTTTGCAGGTGTAAAAGTTGAAACTCACACAGGTTGAATAGTTCACCCATAATAGCTAGTGGGTCTGATTCTCTAATACCAACTCTCTGCCTTTTTAATGCATGAAAAATGTTCTGCATGTGTAGATTTTCAGTTTGAAAGGAAGGAAATGTTCAGACATTCAAAGTAAAGAGAACAAAAACTATTTTCCTGCTAATCCTTCCCAGGTGAGTGATTCATTTTACCCTTCATTTGGCCAAAGGAAGTCATAGGATTCTGCAGATATTAAATATGCATGCTGGATGCTGTGGAAGCCCTGCCCACATAGCCTCAGCAATCACTGCTTCTGTGTTTGCTGAGCATCTCTTATTGCAAGCACCTGCATCTTCCTGCCTGGGGCTTCCTCTGGCAGTAGTGGCGTGCTTGGCTCTCATACCAAAATGCTGTGAGTGCTGGGGAGTTAATACCCAGAGAGATGTTCCAAATCAATGATAAATGACACTTTAGTGATGAATGACCTCCCTCAAGTTTGATAACTCTAGGCTGGGACACATGCCTTGCACCATCTCCCCCAAGTTCCTGGAAGGAGTCGAGTACCACTCATTCACAGTGCTAAACCAGTCATCTGCAGACATGCATTGGCTGGATTTTCCTGTTTCACTCCTCAGTCCCCTGCTGTTGTTTCCTGGCTCACCTCTTAAATTAACTACTTGCACTTGAGTCCTAGTCTCAGGGACTGCTTCTGAGCGAATCCAGGCTAAGACAGTCTGCTAGGAACTTCTTAGATCATCTAGTTGGGTTCTCTCTTAAACAAGTTAAATCCCCAGGACAGAGATGACATGTGGCAGAGCTGGGCTGGGATCATACTTGTCTCCACACTTAGCCCACCTCCGTGTCCCTCCTGGGCCTCCCTTGTGCAACTCCAGGTGGACACTTCTCCTTCGAATGCACCACCAGGAACTGGTTGAGGAGTTAAAGGGAGGGAGCAGGGAAAGAGGGAGTGACTGAGGGAAAACTCACAGCCCATAAATCTCATTATGATTCCCCCTTCTACTTTGGCTGTCAACAATTTCACACCACTCTGCCTATCTGGCCAGCTATGGCCAGCAGGGATCTGCAGCCCTGACCTAGGTTAATTACACAGTTCTCCTGAGATTTTGGATCTAGAAAGGTTAAAACAAGTTTTGCAACCCTGTCCAGTAAGGCTGCTTTCTTTGAACCCTTGGCAGTTACTAGTGGGCGCTAGCCTTGGTGCTGAAATCTGGATGGGGTTGGATGGTGGGCTGGGCAGAACTGGACAGGGCTGAGTCAGGGCTGAGTCAGGCCAGACTGTTGGGACTTATAACATGACTTTTGAATCTTTTGAATCATTTATTCCACCTCTATTATGGGAAAGGTGGGGGAATAAGAGGCCCATAGGGCGAATGGGATTGCTCAGTTGGTGTGATTATACCTGCTATTTAAAATCAAATATAACTTGGCTTTGATTACCTATGTCAATGGAAGAAGAAGAGGAGGAAGCTCATGGAATTCCAAATAGCATGTAACACAAAATAATTTCTTGTCGATGTCCGCTCCCGGCCGGCAGGAAGGACACACGACAAAGTCTGGTAGTGGACAACCTTTTCTTTTTATTTTCCTTCTCCGTACAGCCTGCCCTGGGTTCTCCCAGCTGAAGCCTCCTCTGGTCCGCTCCCCGCGGCTCCTTTTGTGCTTCAGTCTGCCCCAAAGCCTCTACCGGTCCGCTCTCCGCGGCTCCTTTTGGGCTTTTACTTCTGGGCTTCTACCTGGCTTCTTCTTCCGCCCAGGGGTGGCACCGGTATATATACGGGTACAGTGTCCAATCATGTTAAAGTAAGCAAGGCAAGCTGATTGGCTAACATCATCAGTTGCCAGGCAGACTATATTGTTGAGCGGGTTGTTTACGCGGTAAGCAGGAAACTAACATATTCGATGGGAGGGGTAATCTACCTCAGGCTTTGCTCTTTACCACAGGCCGCACGTCCGCCGCGCAAGGCGAGCTATCACAGACGCGGCTCCCAACATCTCCCCCTATTTTATTTTTTATGAATGTGCGCATCGTAGCCCTTCCTGGACTGGGTGCAGAGGCTTATGCCCTATGTGTAGGTCCACCGTAGGTCCTTGGCTTAGACCCTGGTTGGCCATGCCATGGTCTGCCAAGGCCCTGAGGCCCTCGTCCTTTTTCTAGGGCCAGGCACAAACTGGACGGAACCTGGATGCACACAAGCTTGCACTCATTTCCTCTCCGTAAAGAAATCCCCTCGGAGAGAAATTTAGACCTGGGCAGCATCTAACAGTCCAGCGGCTTACGTGCAGGATGGGGTAGGGCCTGGCTTAGGTCGAGTCGTGCTGGGGAGGCACGCTCTTACCCGTCATTGACTCACCTACCCTGCTGTGTATTGTCACCTTATGGAGGAGAATGAGGGATGCCCGCCATATCTAGACTCGGTCGTGGGCCAATTGAGCAAGCCATGCATATGCCTGAGGATCTTCTTGTCCATTTCGGGCTACCGCTATTTCTATTCATCTTATTGGTTGGTCTGTGATGGATCTCCAGTAGGGCAGGTCTGATCTTCAGTCGAGGGCTTTGTTGCCCGTGTCAGTCTCTCCGGTATCCACAGTGGTTCTCGTCCCGGTTCCTGTGGGAAAACACAAACCGCGCCTCGGTTCCAGCTGACTACCGGATCTGGGCCCATCCATTGTCATGCCATAGATAACCGCGCCTTTGGAGGCAGGCCTTGGCTTACTCCCCCTTTTTGTTTTTTATTTTTTATTTTTTATTTTTATCTTTTTCGTTTTTTTTTTTTTTTTTTTTTTTTATTGGTACCAGGGATCGAACTGGCGATTGCCTGCTTACAAGGCAGGCGCTTATGCCGCTAAGCTAAATCCCCAGCCCCCATTTCCTCGACCGGCGTTTTTCTCAGCCTGCTCGGCAGAGAACTCTGCATACCAGGCTCGCCAATCCAGGTAACTGCCCGAGGGCAGACACGCCTTTGCCAGCTGAATCCAGTCCGCGGGGGTGAGGGGCCCAGAAGACAGATTCTCCAGCATGGCAATGGTGTAAGGCGCAGTCGGCCCAAAGGTTGTAACTGCATTTTTAAGTTCTCTAATCTGCTTTATCTCAAAAGGCTCCCATACATTGCGTCCCTGGCCCATAGCTACTTGTACAGGAAATATCCCGTAGGGGCCACTATCTATCCCAGGTGGATGTACCTCATGAGACAAGCGTCCCCCCTGCCAAAGCCGCCTGTAAAAATACCGACCCGCCGGCGGCGGAGCATAAGACAGCGGCCGTGATTGGGCGGAAAATGGGGGCCCGTGCATCACTTCCTGTTCTGGCGAAAGGGGAGGGAGCTCCCAGGCGGCCGCCTCGTGGCGAGGGATCGCCTCCCTCTCGCGCCGGGGAGCGCTCAGGAGCTCTCTACTCCTCCGCAGACCAGGTTGAGCAGAGCGCAATTCGCGGGGCAACGCTGGAAAAGAACCCTGCGACTCCTTATTGAGCGATTTAGGCTCCTGACAGCTGGTCTCTTTGGCCTCCTTGCCATTCAACTTTCCCTCGTCCTCGGAGTCAGACGACTCCGAGGCTAGAGCCCCGTCCTCCTCCTTAGCATCCTTGTTCCCCTTGACGGACCCCTCTCGGGAGCTCCCTGACTGGGCCTGCTCAGATACCCTGCGTACTTTTGTAAGCTCTTGAGAGCTTTCTCCACAACCACCCTCGCTCTTAGTGTTGCTACCTAACATGTTTCCCATCTTTTAATATGTTACTCACCGCGTGAGGCCCAAGGAATCCGCCACTTACGTGTGAGCCTAAGGGGAGTCTAAAAGCCCTGTAGGTGCGCGCCACCCAGAGCCCAGGCTTATCCCCAACTCACCTGTCTCGCAGCTCTGTACTGGAGCGTTGTCCACTTCCACGTCTCGGGGGTGATCAGTCCCTGGGCGGGCCTCCAAATGTCGATGTCCGCTCCCGGCCGGCAGGAAGGACACACGACAAAGTCTGGTAGTGGACAACCTTTTCTTTTTATTTTCCTTCTCCGTACAGCCTGCCCTGGGTTCTCCCAGCTGAAGCCTCCTCTGGTCCGCTCCCCGCGGCTCCTTTTGTGCTTCAGTCTGCCCCAAAGCCTCTACCGGTCCGCTCTCCGCGGCTCCTTTTGGGCTTTTACTTCTGGGCTTCTACCTGGCTTCTTCTTCCGCCCAGGGGTGGCACCGGTATATATACGGGTACAGTGTCCAATCATGTTAAAGTAAGCAAGGCAAGCTGATTGGCTAACATCATCAGTTGCCAGGCAGACTATATTGTTGAGCGGGTTGTTTACGTGGTAAGCAGGAAACTAACATATTCGATGGGAGGGGTAATCTACCTCAGGCTTTGCTCTTTACCACAGGCCGCACGTCCGCCGCGCAAGGCGAGCTATCACAGACGCGGCTCCCAACAATTTCTATTTTGGGTGTAGACTGAATTTGAAGACATTTTGAGGGAGGAAAGGGGTGACAGGTGTACCATTGTAATCACATCAAGCCCCGCTAAATGAGGCAAGAGAGAGGAAGATGGAGGAGGAAGGGAGAAGATCCAGGAGGTAGCTAGCCTAGAATGTTCTATGGACTGAACTTAAAGCTAATGTACTAGCCCAAACAAATGTATTTCCATACTCGTTCCCTCTCCATCCCTTTCTCCCTCTCTGTCTCTCTTCCCTTCTCCATAGCTATAAAGATCTAGTTTTGGGGAAGGTTATATCAGCTCTCTGTATAACCACCACCATCCTCACCTCCTACTTAACCTGCCTTGTGCATCCTGAAAGCATTCGTTTTGTTATATTCTCCTGTCTTTGTATCTCTGCTACTGAGCCCAGGAGAAAAACCACATCCTTGACCTGGCCCCGACCTCCCATGGTATCTGGCTCCTTATCCCCTCTTGGGACTTGGCTTCAGGAGACCCCTTTCTCCCCCTCTCCATGGTGTGAAACTTCCTCAGCTCCTCTGAAGGCCTTTTCTCTTGCCCAGCTTCATCTCAGTAGATAACAAGGTTTGTACATCAATCACTAAGATTCAGGCTATGGGGCCTGGGTTCTCCCAATCCCATTAACAATCAGCCCATCTTTTCATTCCTGAAAATAAAGAAAGAAGTATACTTTCTTCTGACCAGATGTCATCTTTCCCCATAATGTGGAGCCTTTCTCCTGTGTCTGTGAAGAACTCATTCTATCCACCCATCTGCAATGCATTAACCCATCTGCATTGACTCTGACCCTAAGCACACGACCTTTATGAAGGGATCCTCCCATCTCTTTAACAGTCACATATTCTAAAAGAAAGCCTTCATTCCTCCTCACATCCTCTCCCCCTACTCATCTCTCAGCCCATTGTCACCCAGTGAGCTCACAGAAGATGTCATCCTTCCCTAACTGGCTTTCTGCCCTCATTTTCTATAAGAATGTAGGTCACCCTTGGCTCTTTCTCTTCCCTCCCCACCTGCCTTATCTTCCTATATTTCATTGCTTATGGACCTGTAGTTGCCTAAGTGTTTAGATGCATGGATTCCAACACATCTTCATCTATTTCCTGGCTAAGATTTTTCATTGAGGCAAGTGAGTGTGAAATTTGTTCCATAGCTTTGACCACTGAACATAAACGCAAAACTGTGTTTGTCAATTACACCAGAGTTGTGTGACTGTGCTGCTGCATATTCCAGCTTTTAATGAAATGTTATCACAAAGGATGACACTTAGGCCTATACTTACAGTCCTGAGACCAAGATTTAGAGTTCTCAGTAAAAATCACCCAATTCTCCTTCTATGAACAAAGTATATCAATCAAGATTCAATCTCAAAGTGAAGTTGATGGTGTTTTTTTTTTTAACCTGAATGGAATTGTGCAGGGTGAGCATATACCCAGGAGCACTGTGCTGAGCCCTGAATATTACATGGCTTAGTAGTGTGAATAGGAGACTATACACACAGCAAAGAGCCTGAGAAGTGAGCAAATGGTTTCATCCTCTATCGTGACAACTCTCCATCACACATTGCTTCCGGGAAGGCAATGTCTGTCAAATAAAAACACGGGGTGTCCTCACCTACCTCAGTCATCAGACCTGGCACCAGGTGACTTCTGCCTCTTCCCCAAAGTCAAAATGATCATGAAAGGCAAATATTTTGCATCAATTTAATGCACTGAGACAGCCATGACAGCACAACTAAAGACACTCATGAAAGAGGGCTCCAGACCTGCTTCAGAAACTGGCAAGAAGGGTGGAAAAAGGAGGAGTATTTTGAAAGGATTAATGACAATGTTTCTTTCACTGTAATTTTTTATTTAAACACTTACAATATTTTTATTATACCTTCTACCAGTTAAATTGTTAATAAAATGTAACTCTTAATAGAGGAAGAGCAAGTTCTCACCAGTTATATACACTCTAATGTGAATTGTGATAAGAGAATGTGATAGAGGATGTCATAAGAAAGCCTGGATGTTTTAGATATGGACAATGGAGGGCAAAGAGCTCCCCAAGGCATAGAACCAGGCAGCCGGAGCACTTACTCCACGGAAACTCCATCAGCGTTCCCATTCGACCCAGCCCTGGGGAGCAGTGCTACTGCTAGAGGGACTTTGTTATTTCTTTCCCTCTGACCCAGGGCTGACCCATCTGCACTCGCTTCACAAGGACTGCTGATGCTTTTGGGGAGAATAGGAGAGCTAGGAGTTGTCTGGTCCAAGACTGACCCTCTCTCTCTCTCTCTCTCTCTCTCTCTCTCTCTCTCTCTCTCCCCCCCTCTCGGTTGCTTTTACTTAGCTAGGACGTAATTAAATTTGAACTGGCCCAAAACCGACTTGTGAGACAAGCATTTGGTTAATGATATTGAGCCAACCAGGTGACAAAAACCTCAGCAAAACTTCAAAAGGCCAATAATCACATTGTGACTGAAATTCAGTCCCTCTCTTCTGCGCCTTTCTCCCATTAACTTGGACAAGAGGTGGAACCCCTCTCGGGACCTGGGCTCCCCTTGTCTCGCAGATGGGTCTAGCTGTGTCCCTGTGCACTCAGCCTCCTCAGCCAAGAGCAGGGAACTTCTAGCTCAGTGAATGGATTCTGAGAGAACACAGAGGGGCTGGATTTAGCAGAAGTGGGTTGGGATAGAGACAATCATGGTGGGGGGAGAGACAAAGGGCCAGGAATAAGGAGCGGGGGATTGAGCTCAGCAGCTCAAGCATGTGCCTGGCAAGCTTGAGGTTATGAGTTTGAACTCCAGGACCCAGCCCCCTTTCTACCCCAAAAAGGAACAAAGGGGTCAGATGACTGGGTCATGATATTCTAGTATCTGAGAGTGGAAAGTTAAAAACATAATCAGACTCAGTGTCAGAGGCAAGGTGTCCAGGGGTCACTCACTCATGAGCAATGGACATGATCTCTCATGGTGCAGATTCTAACATCCTCTCTCCATTTTGCTGATGAGGACAGTGAGGCCCAAAGAGTAAGTGGACTTGCCCAGCCTCCAACAAAGAGCGATGTGGAGTGGCTGCTTCTTCAGGGAGGTGACCCCTGGATGACAATCACAACCCTCATCCTTGACCTTCTCTGGTCTCTTCCATACCTGCAGCAGGTTAGTGAATGGCTCTTTCATCTCCCAATTTTCTCCAGGATTACTTTTGGAGAGTTTAGTAAAGGTAACTAAGAATAGGAAAGAGTCTGGTGTGTGTGTGTGTGTGTGTGTGTGTGTGTGTGTGTGTGTACATGCATGTGTACATGTGTGTGCACATTCATGTCCATGCACACGAACTAGGCAAGTAGAACCCATGAGTCACCTCTCATTATGCTGCAGTACCAGGATTGAGAACCTGTAGAGTGTTTACTATTTGGAGTTCTCTTTGCTTCTGCTGCTTCTCCTTGGCATGTGCTGCTCTTCAGGCTTCCTTGAGGATGTGTCAGGAAACACGCTCCTTCCTATTAATGAGATGCTTGTAGGTCCTAGAAGACAAAAATAGCGCCAGAACTTCAGTCAGATCCTTTATATTCCAAGTTGAACACACAGGTTATTTTTTTAATCTGTGGGTGGATATGAGAGTTCATGGAAGGATGTGTGGATGGATTCAGGGATGCATGAATGAAAAATAGATGCATGAATAGGTGGATGGGTAAATGGGTGGGTCAATGGATGCGTGCATACATGGATGAATGAATGGATGGGTGGATACATGGGTGGATGGAAAGACGGATGCATGGATAGATGGGTGGAGAGGTAGATGGACAGATGGATGCATGTGTGATACACAACAGGTAGATAAGTGAAGAATATGAAGCTCAAAAAAGTAAAATAAGGTCACAGAGATAGTTTGGGCAGAATTAAGACTCCTAGCCCAGTGCCCCACATGGCCTCCGAAGCACTGGGAGAAGATTTTAAACAGCAGAAGCAGACACAAGGATGAGCCAAAGGATGGATAAGCTTCTTGGTGGAAACCAGCTAAATATTGTTGTGCAAATTCCTCTTAACAGTGCTTAACAGTGACCCCCAAATGATGGCTCCATTGGGCTCTAGTTTTGGCAATAATGTTGGCATACAAGTTACATCTCCTCTTCGCAAACCAGGTTCCTTATTTGTAGAGTGTCATGTCTGATGGCACAGCATGCAAGGGCTATTGATCACTAATATTGTTAAATGCCATTTTTCTGATGTCAATGGACACCTAAGTCCCATTAATTTATTTAGTTACCAAATAATGATATCAATAACAAAAATAACAATTATGATTATCGTATTCTCCAGCTGGATGGGAGCTGTTTAGCTGAGAGACTTTTCCTCTCTGATGCTATTTGGGGGAATTCAGAGCTAAACATAGCCGGTGACAGGCATTCCAAACACCATCTTCTCAAATTAGGGAGCACGTTTGCACCTCCTATCCACAGTCCTGTGGCAGACACTGTGACAGTGCTGGCAGAGACACGAGAAGACTGCTTCTTCCCGAGAAAGAATCCGCATCTGCTTCCTAGAACAGAACTGTCCAGAGGTCCGGTGGGAGGAACTGACAAAGGGGTCAGAGGGCAAGGGGCTGTGTGTTGGGACTGATCCCAGCGCTCAGGGAGCCTGGGATATAAAACCACTGCTAGGTATCAAGCACCTACTGCAGTACATGCCAGAATCAGGGCCAACCAGTTTATATATGTCACTTTTAATCCTCATGGCAACCTTGAAAAAATAGTCTCTCAAGACCATGCAGCACTGGCACAGTGTCTCGATGGCTGTCTGCATCCAAGGTCATGTGTCACCCACCCATGCCGCAGTATCTGTACAGCTCCTCTGTCTCATTTGTCTTGAAGGCTCCTGGGTGCTGTTCATGTTTCCAGCCCTGTGCTAAGTAACCAAAGGTAAACAAGACACAGCTGTTGCCCTCAAGGACCTCCGTCAATGCTTAACCGATCACAGCAAGTATAATCAAAATATGCCATGACACCATCAATGTTAAGGATGAATAGAGGATGATGTGGGCATGAAGACTGGGGTGGCATAAAGACCGTAAGAGGGGAACACATGTTGAGTGCCAGTGTAAAAAGTGGTGGGCCTGGGACAGGCCACAGAAGCCTGAAGGCACTTGGACAAGAAGAGCAGGATGTCAAAGACAGGGAGCCCCGAGCACAGCTGGCCTCAGAGAGCAGCTCGGGTGCAGGGTGGGGTCACTGCATCTCCCTCCTCAGCACTCTGCAGTGTGGTTGCTGAGTTAAGGGAGAAGGGCCAGTTCAACAGCCCCTAAATCAAACCTTCTCTCCTCCCTGCTTCACAAGTAAAGGGGAGCACCAGGTGCTGTCTCGGGAGTCTCAAATCCCAAGACAGGAACCTGGGGGGTGACCTGACTCCCAATGACCTGAAAAAATCCTGTCCTCACCGCTTGGTCTCCAGGTGACTCTGCAGCCCTAGCCCCTGGGCCAGACAGCATCTTCAGGGAACTGAAGCTTTTCCTGTGGATGCTCACCACTGGCCCTGGCCTTCCCACTGCATGGACACTCAGGAGAAGGGACTAATATTTCCCTGCAATGCATCTTCCCTCTCCTCCTCCCCAGCCACCATCCCCCTCAGCCCTACTCCAGCCCCGTGCATCTCACTGTTTCTCCTTTGTCCCCAGGCCCCATCCTTTCCTCCTCCTCAGGAGTGGTCCTTCCTCTCACTTCTCAAATCCATCCCTCTTACTCCTCCTAGCAACTTCTCTCTCCTCGTCAGAAAATAAAAGCAAGCTGCTTTTTAGGTTTTGCTTCTAAACCCAGCCAATGAAATGCTCCTTTCCTTGGAGGCCAAGGGAAAGCAATAACTCAGACACGAGCAGGGAGAGAAACACACTTGTTTGTGGTCCTGCTGGAGCTCTGTGCGGGCCGTCACCACACATGTGACACAGCCTGCTGCAGAGAGGGAGGGGGAGCAGCAGGTCCTCTCCAGCCAACCCTGGACGTCACATCCTCTGTCACTTCTGTTTGATTCTCCACGAGGTGTGGCTGAGTCTTCCACCTTGGCCAGGATCCTAATCTCCATCCCTTCTGCACAGGAGGCTTCAAAAAGCCTATGCCCTGCCCAGGCAGCCCACATGGTGAGGCCAGTCGCTGTGAGCTGAAACTTCTCATCTGAAGGGGCAGACCAGTTCCTGAGGGCAGGGATTCCCTGAGGGTGGAGTCCACACTAGACTTCCGGTCTGACGGGACCACCACAGTCCCCATGCTTGTGAGCCTCCGCCTTCATAGCTGGCACAGGCTCATCGTATCTACGGGGTTCTAGAGGTGGGGTGCCACCAAAATAAAGTCAGGGAGTCATGTCTTTGCAGCTTGAGGTCCTGCTGGTTATAAATAAATTCCAGCACCAACCTCAGCTGACATCTGCATCAGTAAAGCTGGAACTTCTTTTCCTAGCAACCTGAGAAGGACCTTGGAAAGTCCTAGTAACTGTCATGCCCTTGAACTCACCAGTTGACAGACAGAACGGTTTCTGTGTTTCTGCCACCCCCTCCCTTCTGTCAATCTGTGTCCCTGATACTTCTCTAGAAAACAAATAATAGCACCTACTGAGAGACAGAGAGAGAGAGAGAGAGAACGAACTACCTGCCAGGCACTATAATAGCTGCTTAACAAAATCTGCGTCTCCACTTCCATCTGTACCTGCATTAGTTTCAGAGCCATGCTGTCTCCTGGGCTGTCCTGGGTTGACTGTCAATAAATTTTGTTTCCCCGCCCATCTCATGCCCTGCTCAGACAGACTTCCTGTGTTGGGTGTCTCATTCCTGGAATGTCGGCTGACTGAACATCTATAGCCAAATACCGTGATTTGTAAACCTGCTCAGAATAGTCAGTCAACACAGTCACTGGGGGCCTCTTATCCAGCTTAACATTCCCACCCTGCTGCCGAGAGTTTTCTTTCACTGGTTCAGTTCTTGAACCTTCTTTTATGAGGGTACAAATCTATTTTCCAGATGGTGTTGTTGGCATAGGGAAAGCCTGGATTGCTGGTCCGAGGAGACTCTTTGCACTGTACCAGGAAAGAAGGCGTGTATCTGAGATGGCAGCAGAGGTAAGGAGACAGGGTGGGGACCATTACCAACATGAGCCAAGCATCTCAATCTGTGCCCCTGGCTCCAGAGCCTCAGTCACCATGTCAGCCAGCCAGGCCCTGCAGCAACGATTCAGGCTGCTGCAGTGGTCAGGGAAGAAGCCAGGGAGGTGGACCTGATGCAGAGCTAACATGACTGTCACACTCCTGCCAGGGACCCTGAGGAGCCATGAGACTCACTGCCAAGCAATTAGGGCCCGATCTTTGAGGATGGCTGGAACGGAGGCCCCCTTCTTGGGATGCCTGCCCAGAATGCAGAGTGACCCAGGCTTGGAAGGGACAGTGTGTTCTCGGACACCTCTGCAGCAGTGCTGGGGGAGAGGGGACATGTGGCAAAGTGTGCCCAGTACAATTCCTTCCTTGGTCTCAAGGACAGTCAGAGTGCAGGGAAGGGAAGGGCTAGCTCTCAGAGAGACCTTGGTTTCTGGTGCTTTATCAAGGTGGCCTGATGGTCATTCTAAAGGGAGCACCTGGCCACGAGGAGCTGTGCACAGGACAGGATGATGCAGTGTGGGCTGCCAAGCATCTCCCATGCCCAGTCATCAGGGTCTGTGCAGTCTTCCCGCCGCTCTCTCACTCCCTCTGGAATGACCTTTCCCTTGCTCTATTGGTTCCATATTTCCTTGGCATTCCAAATGGTCTAGCAACTCACTTCTTCTAGGAAACCTCCCAGGGAGGAGTGCCCACAAAAGAGTCCTCATGCATTGTAGACGAGACGCACAGACATCTTGGAGTAAGAGGTCTTCTCACTTTGGCTGTGAAGCACAGGAAGGGTGTGCATCTCTGAGCCTGATTTTTTTTCTGGGGAGGGACAGTTTCCTGGGAACAGAGCCTGGATGCCAATGGGAGTGCCACGGCCTCTGCTGTCACTGAACCTCTCTCCCACCACTTGGCGTGGCTATAGCTCACAAGTTGTGATTTTATGATAATGAGCTTTTAAACACTTCACAATGTAATTGAAACTCTGATACATACAGGAAAATGAAATGCTTCTCATCTTCCTGTTGCGCGCGCGTATTTGTATGTGTGTGTGTGTGTGTGTGTGTGTGTGTGTAAAAGACCCACTGCATTTTCTTTTCATTGGACATGTAAGTTGGGGAATAGAAGAAAGTTCTTAGACTGCTCTCCCAGGAGAGAGAGGGAAAAAAGTAGCTCAGAAGGTCTCTATGTTGGAGTTTAAAAACAGAATAATTGGCTAATGTTTGTAGGAACCAATAATTAGTTAATTTAGACTAAAGGTATTTTTCCCCCAAAGAGTAATGATTTGTTTGTTTTAAGTGAACAAATGGGTTGATTACAATGATCAGCACGTGGACGTGTTGACTGAGCCTGATGGGCAGCTGGAAACTGCAAATAGACGTGCGGAGACATAATCACATCTTCGTTCCTCCTAAGGAGGCTCCTGACAGCGGGACATCTCCCGACAAAGAGAAATGATAAGCCTCGAAGTTAAACATTCATATAAAACTTCTTTAATTAATTCATGTCATCTTTTGATGCACAGTGCTGGCCCAAAAACGAAGTACACCAGTCTATGTGGCAAAAGTTTATTTCCCTAAAATTTGAAGCATGTTGCAACCATTTTTTCCCCAGCAATATTTTTCTTACATTCACCTCAAAACTCTCCTTTTTGAGTCGAACTCAGGATCTTATGCTTGCCAGGCAGGCGCTGATGATGCTGAGCTATATACCCGGTTCACCCCATCTCCCCAACATTTACTAGGAAAATTTCAAACACATTGAAAAGGCAAAAGAATTTTTCAGTGAACACTCATATACTTAGGACTTATACCCCATAATTAACATATGTAAATATTTGCTTTATAATATGTATCTTTGCTTTATAATATATATTCTTGTCTTCCCTTTCATCTCCCCATCCACTAAAGCATCTTATGTTTTGGATGTGTAATAGACAGCAGTGCTGTTCATCTTTAAAGAATCCAGTATACATATCATTAACTAAGCTTAAATATTTGCTTGTGGTTTTTCTCTAGGTGAAATTTACATCTGCTGAGCCCCTCAGTCTTCAGCATCAATCATGTTTGAAAAGTTTTGGCAATGTACACACCAGCATACTCCAAACATCACTGTCACACCTGAAAATCACTCCCTGTCTCCTCTAAGCCTGCACTCTCAACACGGTCCTCAGGTAAGCGTTGCTCTGATTATTTTTATCATACAATAGTTTGCCCACTCCAGGATTTTATATAAATAGAAAAGTATAACGCATACGTGTCTTCCTAAGGCTTCTTTCCCTGTGCATCACATTTCTGAGCTTTGCTCGTGTTGGATAAATATCCCGGAATAAAATTGCTAGATCCTAGATCAGGTGTTTGCTTACTTTTGTAACAAACTGCCAGAATCTTCCAGTGTGCCTGCTTGTACTGTTTTACACTCCCATCAGCAGTGTCGGAGTGCAAGCTCCACCTTCTTCCAACACCAGTCATGTTAATGTCTTTAATGCCAGTCGAGTGAATGGGTGTGGAGCGGCATAGCATTGTTCATTGTTATTTTAGTTCACAGTTCCCTGATCGCTAACAATGTCGGCATCTTTTTTTATGTGGTTATTGACCACTCATTTATCATCCTTTGCAAAGGTTTGTGTCCAGATCTTTTGCCAATTTTTACTCATTTGTCTTTTCATTATTGAGTTGTAGAAGTGATGTATACGTTCTAGATTCCAGCCCTCTGTCAGACATCTGTTTTGCAAATATTCCTCCCAGTCCATAGATGTCTATTTCCTCAATAAAGCTACTTGATGAGCAGGATTTTTTTACTTTTTATGAAGTTTGATTTTAAAAAGGATTTCTTTTATTGTTGTCTTCCTTTACTCTGTCTAGGAAGCTTTGGATTCTGTCCCAAGACAGAATGCACGTCTTCCATAGCCTCTTCCAGGAGCTTTGTAGCCATTCAAATTAATATTTTGTATGTGAGTCAGCATTTTTTCCACGTTAATGTCCAGTTCTTCCACCACCATTTACTGAAAGGAATTTTCTTTTTTTCCGTTGCATTGTTATATGACTATTTCTGGACTATTCTGGCCTATAGATCTATTTGCTGGTCATTCTGTCAATCTCAATTGTCAGGATTGATGTATTTATTACAGTATGTCTTGGAGATACATAACATAAACACCCTTAAAAAACTGCATTGGTAACACATACCTGTAATCCCAGGAGGGGATTACAATCTCAGGAGGCTGAGACAGGAGAAGTGCCATGAATTTGAGGTCAGTCTGGGCTACAAAGTGAGTTCAACATCAGCCTAAACTGCATAGTAAGACTGTCTCAAAAAGAAATGGTTTGGATATTTTAAGTCCTTTGCATGTCCATCTATATTTAAAAGTAGCATTTCACTTTCTATAAATATATTTATTGGAATCATTACTGAGTTTACAATGAATTTGTGTAAAGAATCCAATTCTAGGAGACTTGATATTATTACAACTTTGATTCTTTCAATCCATGAACATGGGATATCTTTCCAGTTATTTAGGTATTTAATTTTTCTCAGTATGCTTTGTAAATTTTACTCTTGCATGTATTTTCTTCAGTATAATCTATGATTTGTCATTACTGTGCATGAAATTTTACAAATGGCTGTTGCTTGATATATAATGTAAATAGTTGATTTTAATGTTTGACCTTACATTTCGGGATCCTCCTAAATTCACTTAGTATTTATAGTACTTGTTCTGTAGAGCAAATCCAAATTCCTACACATTTTACACATATTCATCCATGTCATCTACAAAAAAAGTCTTATGTCTTCCTGTCCAATCTCGATGCTTTCTTGCTTTACTGCACTGGCTGTAGGTTCAGTACGTTGTTGAATTACAGTGGCAAGTGTGAACATAACTGCCTTGTTCTCCATTCTAAAAGTATATAAAAGGAAATAATTCTCCAAGGATTGTTCTCACTTCTGCAAGTGCTTTATCTTCCACGTGAGAAGTGCTTATGGATAGAAGCACTGACCAGTTGTTCCGGGCTTCCTTTTTATGAATGTCCATCAAACAGGCTAAGAAGACAGACAGTGCGTCTTCCTCTGGAGAAGCAGGAATATTTGTTTGTTGCAGAGGACAAAGCCTAGGCAGGCTTGCTTTACCTCCTTATAATAGTCTGGGGTTTCCTAAGCTCAGCTGTGATACACACCCACTGCATGTGGGACATACACTTAGGCCTGATGGGGTAAGGACAGCTGGTGCAAACATAAACTCATTCTGTCTGCTGTGCAATGAGTAAATACATCCTTTGTCTCTGACCCAGGATCCTGTGTCTCCTGCTACCACATGCTGTACACCGAATCATATCCACGGCATGAGAGTCATATGATGGATCTCAATTCAAAGGCTGATTGTGTAATCACAAGGTACGATGAGTGTTTAAATTTAAACATATATTAAAGTAACAGACACACTGCCATCAGTCCACCTCAGCACAATCCCCCTCCCTAGGATGTATTTGTCCCACCACTCTTGCCCCTTTCTGAAGCCATTCTGAAGTTCTCTTTCATGAGGTTCTTTAACTATGCTGTTACAGCTGCCTTGATGTCCTGATTGATTCCAAATGTCTACCTTTCACGGCCATTTGACTTTGGAGAAGACACAGTAGTCTCAAGGTGCATCTGGTGAATAGGGAGGATGAGGACACAGCATAATACAATTTTTAAAAATTTAAATAATTAGCATGTTTTGATTAGACCTTGGGTATGTTGATTCCCAGTGCAACAGTATTTGGACACAAGGCTTGTAACAAGTTAATTTAGGTTAAGTGAGGTCATAGGGTGGAGCCCCAAACCCATAGAACTAGTCTCTGTCCTTTGTCTTTCTCCATCTCTCTTTTATGCTGTTTATCTCTCCCTGAGCAAGTCTCAGGAAAAGCCATGCGAAGACATAGCGGTCCTTGACAAGCCAGAAAGAGGGTTCTCTTAAGGCCTGAGCTCCGCTGAAAATGTGATCTTGGATTCTGCAGCCTCCAGAACTCTGACAAGATAAATTTCTGCTGTATAAGCCACACAATCTGTAGTGTTTTGTTATGGCAGCATAAACAGATAACATAGCACCCATGAAACTGTGATAGGCTTGCTGCTTTGTAAGCAGAGTGTAATCTCAGACCCTTCACATTTCTTGACGAGAGGGAAAGGATTAAATCTTTCACTATTAAGTGTGATGTTTGCTACAAGATACTTGTAGATGCTTTTAATCAAATTGAGGAAGTTCCTTTCTATTATTAATTTGCTAAGCGTTTTTATTATAATTTGGTTTTGCACTTTACTCAAATGCTTTGTCTGCATTTTCTGATATGATCATTTTTCTCCTTTATTCTATTAGTACTTTAGTAAATTATATTGATTAGTTTTTCAGTATTAAACCAATCTGGCGTTACTGGAACAAACCTTCCTTAGTTATATAGTGCCAACATGGATGTATCGCTCTACTCATTTTGTTAATATTTTGTTAAGGTTTCTTGTATTTATATTCATGTAGGATATCGATCTATGATTCTTATTTTCTTATTTCTTTGTCTGGTTTTGGTATTAAGGCAATACTGACCTAGAATAATGAGTTGGAAAGCTTTGCCACTGGCTTTATTTTATGGGTTTGTGTGGGTCATTTCAGATTCTTATAACAGAATAGCAGAGGCTGGGGTGTCTGGAATAATAGAAACTTATTTGCTCACAGTGCAGGAGGCTAGAATTTTAAGAACAGGTGCCAGGATGTTGGGATCCATGGAGGGCTCCTTCTGCCTTGAAAATGGCCCCTTTCTGCCTGCATTCTCACAAGGCCGAGACAGACCAAGGCAGAGAACCCCATGGTATCTTCCTGCAGTTTCACGAGCCACAGTCTTCCCTGAATGCCTCTTTTAAGTTTAATTACCTCCCATATAAAAGCTTCAGCTCCCAAAATACACTGGTTGTTAGGACTTAGCATGGGATTTTACTCCATAGCAATATTGGAGTAAGACTGGTCTTATTTTGCCTTTAGATGTTAGATGTCATTCACTTGAGCCTCGAATTTTCTTTATTGAAAAAGTTCTTTTAAATTATTTTGAAGGTAGTAAAATACAACAGAACAAGACAGAATAAAGTCAATTGAGACAATGCAGTGGAATTGGTACAGATTCACAGCAGGATATGGGGATAACAGTAACAGGTACCATAGTATATCTCGTTATCTTCACAATAGTTGTTCTTTCGATCAGGTATAGCAAAATCAAACCAAATACAGAACATTATAAAACCTATGAAAACAGAGTATTGAATAGAGCAATATAATTAATCAAACAAAACAAAACAGTGATAACAATATTTGCTTTATTTGCCTTCAAAGAGATGGTAGGAGATCCCCCATATTTGCTATATTGCATACAGTCATCTCCCAAGAGATGCTCAGACCTCTGACTCCCATTTGCTAGTGGGGGGAGGGGATGTTTGATCCTCAGCCTGCCTGTCGGGAGGCTCAGGGATGCCTACCTGGGAAGCGAGCAGGTTGCTTTGTTGCCCAGCGGCCTCAGTTCCAACGTGGCATGGATCTCAGGAGACATTGGCTGTCTGGTTCTCTCCCTGGGTCGCCAACCACTTGCTCAAGCCACTAATGAAAAAGTTTTAATTATGAGTTTGGTTTCCTTAATAGAGATAGAGTTATTAATGTTTTTCTGTTTCTTCTGAATGAGTTTTGATAATTTGATTCTTTCAAGGAACTTGTCCATTTAATCTAAATTATCCAGCTTATTGGAAAAAAGTTATTTATATTTCTTTCTTATCCTTCTAATGTCTTTAAGATTGGTAGTGGTGTTTCTTTTCATTCTCTATGTGGGTGATTTGTATCTTATCTTTTTTTTGACAAATGTAGCTGGTGGTTTATCAGTTTTGTTGTAGGATATGATGGTTCATTTTTCTTCTTTTAATTTTATTTTAAAGAGAATAGAACAGAAAAAAAATGAAATAAAATAAACCAGTGTAAGATATACAGGACCTCAAAACATTACAAAATAAACAATAGTTGCCATAATGCCTTTTGATGTCTTCAAAATAGCTGCAGATAACTTTGGACGTAGTAAAACTCAAACAGAACAGAATAGAACAGAAATAATAAAAACAAAATAATGAATGTAATAAAGGATTTCAAAACAAGCCTATAGTAAATTCAAAATTGCTGCCATAATGGATCTTGGTATCTTTGAAATAGTTGCTCCTGCCATCAGATTTGACATAATCAAACACAATAAAAGAGAATAATCCAACAAGATAATGGAAATGACATAGGACTTTCAAACAAGACCACAGGGAATTAACAATGGCTGCAGCCCTCAGCAGGAGATCCCCCTAGATGCCACCGTGTGTACCACTATCCTCTGAGCCTATGATCAGACCCCTGGCCCTAGACCTGCAATGTTAGTGAAACACCAAGCACCATGGCATCCGGTTGCATTGCACCTCCATAGCTATCAACACAGCCTGTGTTTCTTCAGATAAGCTGGTCACTGATGGTGGTAGGGATGGAGGGATTGGCACTTCTTGCTTGCTGCCTGCTAGAAGGGGCTGGGGTCTGGCCGTTCCCAACCAGTGGTAGTCTACGCATGGCACTGGTTCCCAGACTGGGCTGATTTGCTAGTATTGATGGTTCGTTTTTCAAATGTTTATGTGTCTTCAACTTTATTGATTTCTGTACTAATCTTTGTGCTTGCTTTCCTCTACTTACTCTGTGCTTCATTTCCTAGCTTCTTAAAGAACCTTAAACAATGGATTTTAGATATTCACTTTTGCTAATATAAATATTTAAAAGCTAAAATCTCCCTTCTGTATTAGTCACCTGTCTGTGACCGAGAACAAATACCTGATAGTCACAAATGTAAAGAAGAGGTTGATTTGCACTTATGGTTTCAGAGGGTTCCCCCCATGCTCAGAACTCCAAGACAAAAATATCATGGCAGGGACACAGAAGAGGAAAGCTACTCATGTCATGGTAGCCAGGAAGCATCCAGAGCAGGAAAAGAACCAGAGAGGAAGGAAGAGGCTGGGGCAGGATACACCCTTCAGAAGCACATGCCCAGTGGTCTACTTCCTCCAGCTGGGGCCCCCTCCTAACAGCTCATTGGTCCATGGACTTACCAAATGATTAATCTATGGATGAGGTTAGTTTCTTCAGTATGCACATTTTGGGGGCCACTTCATATTTAAACCATTACATCCCGTGGTGCATTGACAGCTGGTGGTCAACTCCTAACACCCAACTGAACTGAATTAGCGTGGTGCTGAGTGTGGATGGCCCACCTGAGGATTGTTGTCAACAACATAAAAGGGAGAACTGGAGAGGAAGAAGTGGTGCTGCTGGTTCTCTGGAGGAGCTTGTCATACTGGCTTCCTGATATGGACTTGGCGGTCCTCATCATCAGAGGAGCTCAGGACCACGTTGTCACTGAGAATGGCTACAGTTCACTTTGGGGGAGCTCTGGCCCTTACTTGAGTGTCACTTCCTGTCTCTCTGTTTGCTGGCACAGATCCTTCATCCCACTGGAGCAGACTTTTTAGCATCCATCATGGACCTTGGAGCCTTCCAGTGCAAATCTGTGAAACATACAAGCTTGCGACATTGCCATGAGCTCTTGGTCTCCAGCTGGACTCAGAGGACATTGTCATAGACTCTAGGTCTTCAGCTAGATGCATGCAGTACATCACTGTGGAATCCAGCACCTCAGCTGGATTTTTTGGGTCTAGTGTGTGGACAGATTTCATGCATTGTTTTTGCATTTGACTCTTTGATGATTATAAAATAATTCTATGAATTATGTATCCTGTATTAAATTGTTTCTCCTGCAAACCCTGATCACAACACACCCTATGGCTACTGCTTTAACCATCTCCCACAGATGTTAATGTCACATATTCTTCCCTCATCAAATAGTCAAAAATGACCAATGGACATCCCATTCACTTAGAAATATTTTTATGTTTTCTATCACTCATGATTCTCTGTATGTATCTCTGTCTCTGTCCCTTTGTCTCTGTCTGTCTGTCTGTCTCTTTCAGTACTAGAAATTGAGTCCAGGACTTCACACTAAGATATACATTTTTTAATTTTCCTTTTTTGTTTTGAGAGAGGGTCTTGCTAAATTGCTAAATTGACCAAGCTGTGCTCTAACTTACAATCATCCTGCCTCCTTAAAAACAATGTTAAGATTCCAAATATTTGTAGTTTTGTGGATATTTTATTGTAATTAATTTACAGTTGGAGATCATAGTGGTCAGAAAGCATCTTCCATATAACTCTCATCCTTTTAAATTTATTTAGCCTTGTCTTACGGCTTAGCACATGCTCTACCTCATCCAACATTCCATGTACACTTGAAAAGAATGTGTCTTCTACAGTTGTTGAATGTAATATTCTATAAATATCAGCTGGGTCAAGGTGGTTGGCATTGTTATTTAGATTTTGACTGAACAACAGTTTTGCTCCTGGGGAATTGAAAACAAAAATAAAAGTGAGAGTTTTTGTGAGCATTAAAAAGTATGTAAAGATAAGTAAAGTACTTTTAGCTTATATAATGCTTCAAAACACTATTACCTTCTCTGTGTCTCTCAATTTCCATAGCCTCACCCTGGGTCTGATATCATCTGGGGAGGGAATAAATGGATAGACAGACAGTGATCTAAGCAAGAATTTATTTCGTTGGACACACTTTTCCTTGTCCTGCCCTTTCATCCCCATCTAATGATATCTCTGAGGTCCTTAAGCTTGGCCCCACATAGAATCACATGGGGATTAAGAAATTGTTTCAGAAGCCAAGGTTAGACATCCCACCCTCGGGTATGAGTCTGGATATATTCACTGACAGATTCTACCATACAAGCAAGTCACCGAAGCTTTCTGTACCTTACTTCTACCACTGGTAGAAGAACACCCATCTCTTACAGGTTGATTTGAATTTCCCTGAAAGACCCTGAAGCCCTAAACCCCAGTACTACGAAGGTGAGTGTGTTTGGAAATACGGTCAGGGCAGAAGTGATCAAGTTAAGGTACAATCATTCAGGGGGATCTTAATCTCACGGGACTGGCACTCTTATAAAAAGGAGAAACATGGACACACAGAGACTTAACATTGGCTGAATCCCAGGGGAAGACTGCAGCGATTGTGCCAAAGCTGGGAGAGAGGTCCGGAACCGGTTCTTCTCCAGGGGCCCCTGCCAGCACCTTGGCCTTGGACTCCCGGCCTCCAGAACAAGAAGGCACTCAGGGTGCTGTACCGTGTTATCACAGCTTTAGTTTGGTCGTCAATACATCTCCTGCCCTAGGGCATCTGAGGAGACCTGAGAAGAACCACTGTCATCTCGATGTGACATCTGCACCCAATGCACGTGGTTTTACTTTTCTGGGTCTTTGGTTTTTTTTATATGTATAATGTAGCTGTGTGGCCACAGACAGTGACATCCTTTTACGTCTCAATGTTCCTGTCTATAAAAGTGTGGGGAGAAGAGCACCTATTCAGTAGGATTATTGTGAGAATAGTCTAAGGGCATACATGCAGCATACTTAGAAGAGACTGAGCATGTAATAAATTCTCAGTAAACATGATGGGGATGGTGATATAAGTCAAGAATCCAAGGGCTAAATGATCCCTGCAGAATGATCACTGCTAAGCGGGAAAACAGGTCCAACAACTGCTTTTGAGATGGTCAAACAAAGAAATCATGTGATTCTTCCACAAGCAAGAGACAGAAGGAAATAAGGAGAAAATGCAATGATTTTGAAGAAAGTCTGGGAGCTGGGTCTGTATCCAGCCAGCAGCTGGACCTGGGTCTTCCTTAAATTCTAGCAGCTCAGGCCAGGATATCACAGGAAGGACCAGGCCCTGTGCAGTAGCCACAACCTGGGATTCATCTCAGCCTCGTGGGCTGCCCGGCTGGCCTCCCTGGGCCTTGCTCTGTCCACGGAATCAGGCCTTGTGTGTTCTAGCACGGGGTGGCCACAGGGCACAAACAGGGGCCTTAAGAAGCTGTGACCTCAGCCTCCCAGAGAAGGCAAGGAGGGTCAAGGGGTGGGTGACACACCCCACTCTGCCCCACTGTGCTTAATAACCTGGGGGTGAAGGAGATGGTGCTGGTGACAGTGAAGGTGACAACTTCTATGTAGGTCTCGCTGTGACTCAAGGTAGATCCCAGCCCATGCCGAGCTCGGGAGGCTGGGAGGATAAATCTGCCCTCTTTTATTGATGCCTGCGAATCGTCCTCCCAGGGAAATCTGATTATCTGGGCCACGCTGGCAAACGTCAGAATGAAATGTTTGCTTCCAGGTCCCCATTTAGGGGGCGGCTGGGGCCGGCTTCTGCCTTCCTGTCAACTCACCATCATTAATTCCCCCTCTCATGCAGTCAATATCTGATGTCACTTTTTCTGGTTTATGTAGTGCGGTGACCTTCCCTGATTTTGTTCCTAATAATGATGGCTCTGCTGGGGCCACTCTGTGGAAAGCCCTTTAATTCAGAGGGTGTTAAATCAGGGGGAGCTTCCAGGATGGCAAGCACCTCCTCGGTCACCTCCAGGGCTCCGTCCCCTGCAGACCCGGCCACCTTGGCAGTGTTTCTTTGCCTGGCCTGTGGCCGGAAGTTCTTTAGCTTCTCCTGATGTGTGTGCCTACGGGTTTTCCCTCTCGGCTGCTCCCGAGAGGCAACTGAACTCAGGGTTACAACTCTGCTGCTGCACCTCTCAATGCCCACACGGATACACACACATTGTACACCCGCACAAACACAAACACACACTATGTACACACAAACACATACACAGACTTCATCCTGGCTCCACTGACCCTGTCTTTCTAAGCCCAAGGTTCCTGCCCTAAGGGCAGAGCTCCTGGAGCGTGTTAGCATCACCCAGGGAGCTCTAAACACCACAGACTCCGGAAGAAAAGCTAGGCAAGCACTTCCTGGAAGAGGTCGCCTAAGTGGTGATTGACAGGTCCTGTCCCGGTACTACGCAGCCAGGGAAGTGCAGACCAAGCCATAGTGCTGCTCCGGGCCACATTGGGTGCCCTTGGTCATTGCAGCACACGGGGAGGCTGAAGCAGGAGGATTGCAAGTTCAAACCCAGCCCAGGCAATGTAGTAAGAATCTGTCTCAAAATTTTTTTAAAAAGGGAAAAGGAGTGGAGATGTAGCTCAGTGCAAAGACCTTGGGCTCAACTTCCAGTACAATAAATAAACAAAACAAAACTAACTAAATAAATAAAATGGAAAGCACAGACAATAGGCAATGCTGGGCCCCAGCAACATATACACCAGCCAGAATTCTTACTTGCTGTTAGTACAGAGGACCTACAGACACAAGCAGAGTAACAACACCTACGACCATCGGAGGCAGAATGGCAGAAAAATGAAACCATGCATAAAAATGCAAGCTATTAAATTCCATTTGTGAGCCAGATACGGTGGTGACTACCTATAATCCCAGTACTTGGGAGGCTGAGGCAGGAGGAATGCTGTGAGTTCAAGGCCAGCCTGGGCTACATAGCAAGACCCTATCTCAAGGAGTTTTGGGGGGTTTTTTTGTTTTGTTTTGTTTTGTTTTCAGTTCCAATTGTGTAACAGTCGGAAATGAGGAAGGAGTCCAGGCCATTTGAACTCAGAAAATGACAAGAAGGGGCCACTGGGGTACTCTGGGTGGCTATGCTCCGTGTCTTAAGTTACTTTTCTCTTGTTGCTGAGATAAAACACTCAACAATTAAAGTTAAGGAGAAAAAGTTTTTTAGCTCACAGTTTGTAGTGTTTTCAGTCGATAATCAGCTACCTCCAGAACAAGGAGGCTTTGCAGAGTATAGTTCAAGGCAGCAAAATCAACAACCAACATTAACAGTGTCTTTCTGCCCCTTTTATGTTTTATCCAGGCTGCCAGGATTAGGGTGGTGCCAAGTCAGTCAGTAAAGCACTCACGTACCTATAACCCCAGCACCACACACTCCAGATTCCACCATCTCTAAAACCTGGCTGCCCTCATTACTGCATGAGGCTTTAAGGGGCTGTCTAGACACGAACCCTAACACTCGGTTCCCTGGCATGGGTCCTTGCTGTGTAGGTGTGTCATGTACACACGTAGTGTGTGTGTGTGTATTCCTGGAAGAACGTTCTATCTCTATACATGGGATGGAGATTGAGGGTCAGAGGCAGCAAGCTAAGAAAACTCATTCATTCCGCCGCAGACTACTTTATAAAGTCACTGAATCCCTCCAGATCTTTTGTTTTCAGTCTAGGAAGGGAGACAGCCATGCTGCCATGTTATGAATTAGATATAAGATGTCTCCCAGAAGTCTTGCATCCAGAGTGGAGCTGTGGAAAAGTGAGTGGATCATGGGGCTCCACTCACCAGTTATAATGCATTGATAGGTGATTGAGGTCATAGGTGATATCAATGGGGGCTGAGACAATAGGTGACTGTGCTGTTTGGGTCACTAGAGGAAATACCTGGAACCACAATCCTTGTCCCCAGCTCCTCCATTCTCTCTGCATTCCTGCTGTGATGGGGTGAACAGAAGCCCCACCCACCATGCCCTTCCATCATACTATGCTGCCTTGAAGCCAGCCAACCATGGACTGAACCCTCCGAAACTGAGCCACAATAAACCTCTCCTCCTATGAGTTGAAGTTGGGTATTTTGTCTCAGTGATGGGACAGCTGATTAAGACTTCTCTCCACTGTGAGGCGGGGATGTGAGGAAGAGATGGGGCCATAAGCTACATAGTACCCCAGCATGGCAGGTAGCTGCATGGATGACAGTCCATGTTGGTCCTTCACCTGCAAAGAGGCTGTTTCTCCTCCAGCACCAACTCAGGACATTTTCTGGGCAGCTGGGGCCATGAACTCTAGACTGCAAGACAAGAACACTGGATTCTATTCTGGGGCACTAAGAACAGCAGCTAGGCAAATCTCTTCTCCTCTTTAGGCCTCAGTTTCCCCAAGAGTAGCATAAGAAGAACTGATGTTTCTTCCTGGTTCTGGAATTTAGGAGACACTGTTATCCACTGTGAAAGATGCTACAGCTGTGAGATCTGCCTCCTCCTCTGACAGTATCCTCCTGCCCCACTGGCTTCTGGAAGGAGGCAGAATGGGCATTACAACAGAACCATTTGGCCCATGAAATGGCTCCGAACAGATGATCCTAGACAGTAAAGGAGTACCTCTGCCTGAATTCCACTAAATCCACAAGCCAAAAGCCACCACCAGTCCTTTCCTGGCCCCTACAATAAGAAACAGGACAGCCGAAGTGAATGAGCAGCATTCTCAGCCTCCGGTGCCCCTGCCTCAATGCCCCCCACTGGATGGTGGAGATGCTTTATACTGGATTCACTCTGCCAGGCAGGACCCTTCCCAAGGTGTCAGGGATTGCACTAGGTGGGCGGCCAGGAGCCCCACAGGTTTCATTCAAATATCCCAGCTCAGTGAGTGAGCCAGCAGACATGGAAGGGAGGAAAGGCATGTGCAGATGTTGCCAAGCTGTTCTGCCTTGAGAAAATGTCACCCCCTCTAGCAGGGAATGGGGATGAGGGCCAAGCTGGGAAGCTTTCTGCCCCCTCCAAGGAGTTCACTGAGAATTCTGTTCCAGTATTAGTCATCTGCGTGTTTTAAGGATATGACAGCCTGGCTCCCAGATGGGGAAGTGGGGACAAATGGATGCGGGAGATGACTGCCAATCAGGAATGGGACAGATGTGGAGGGAGGTGAGCCCTCCCTCGTTCATCTTTCCCCGGGAAATGTGGGAAGTGGCTGGGTATGTTCACGGTCTCCCCAGACCTGGGTCATAGGACTGGAAAAGTGTCTTGGGGTACCCAATGCACTATAATACCTAGCAACCATGTAATGCATAGTTTTCTGAACCTTCCTGCAGCCACAAGCAAATACATTTGCATAGTTAGTCAAAGTAAAGGAAAATGACCACACAATTTCAGCTTCTGCAACAAATGCAGAAACTTCTCTCTGAAAGAAAAGAGTCTGCAATTTGCTGTGGCTCATGGGTCCTAAGTCTTTCTCTGGCAGTTGAGAAGGAAATTTTATCTGTCTTTAAATGCCATGTGCAGTTGCTTGTCATCCTCCAGACCTGATTAAAGGTTTCAGGGGTGAAGGAGGAGTTCCTGAAGATCTGCTGGAAACCAGGATGGGCTCCCAAGAAGTCGGCAAATACCTGACCCATGTCTGCTGAGCACTGTGAGTGTGACCAAGAGATGAAAAGAGACAAAGAAAGCAACACAGAGTGACTGAGAAATGGGAAGCCAGACAGGTGCCCGTGCACACAGCAGGAAGGGGACCCCAAGGATGAGAGAGAGACACCCGGAAGCAGAGTACCAACAATGATACCCGAGGCTGCAAACCAAACACTGTAAATGCACAGAAGAAGGTGATGACCTTTTAAACCACAGTTAACTGTGGTCACCTCTTTCCATCCTGCCCCAAGGACTCCTGGATTGACCCATTACCCAGACCTGGGTACATCGCTGCTTGCCCCAGACGTCTGCCCCAGCAGCTGCACTGTGACAAGCAGTTCTCCAAATCATGGCAAGACTGGGTGCCCGCCATAGCTGAGATGGGGGGATCTGCTATTGCCACTGTCTGTCTGGTAAGAGAAGGGATTAAAGGCTGTAGGTCACCCCTGGAAGGCAACAGAGCATCGGAGCCAATTGGGCAGAGACCCCTAAGGGCTGGAGAAAGGAAGCAACTCCCCACCAGTCAGACAGTCTCTGGACTTGGGAAAGGGATGCTGCTGGAACTACAAGTCCCAGCTGAAAAACTTTTTTGTATTTGATGTGATCTCGAATACCTTTGCTCCATTAGAATCCTTCAGCTTAAGTGAAATTAAAATACTGAATATTCAACTACAATAATATGTGTTATCTGTGGAAAAGCAACCTAGTAGTAGGTTAGCAGTTAGTCAGTCACTAAGTCCATCTCAGATTGGAAAAGAGGATCTGAACCCCCATTTTTTGATGGAAGTAAGTAGAAGAATTTGAAATGAGGACGGAAGGAAGGAAAGAAGGAAAGAAGGAAGGAAGGAAAGAAGGAAGGAAAGAAGGAAGGAAGCAGAAAGAAAGAAAGAAAGAAGAAAGAAAGAAAGAAAGAAAGAAAGAAAGAAAGAAAGAAAGGAAGGAAAGAGAAAAGAAAAGGAAAGGAAAGAAAAAACAAAGTGAAAACTGAATGTTGTTTTAGACTACTCAGTTGGGGGTGATTTGTTACACAGCAATTTTGTAGTAATAGCTGACTGCTACATCTTCAAAATCAAATCTTGCTAGCAATTAACCACTACCTTAAGTTTGGCCTTGTTTCGAGGAAATGAAACTCCATAACAAACACCTAGGGTGGCTTCCTTGCCACCATGGTTGCTACTATCCTTTCCCTGTTCTCATTTCCTTTCTCCCCTTCAACTTCCCCTGAGAGTGAAAGAGGCTGCTGTGGGCCCACCCTCAGCTCCCAGCCCTATTCAAGTCGAGGCAGATTCTCTATTTTCTCCACGTTTTCATTACTGCCAAGACTGCCCAACACCAGTGGGGTCTCCTCATCTGGTGCATGCACAGCCTCTTCTGCAAACTGCCTTCCCTGAAAGTCTTGTATAGGGATTGTCCTGATGAGCTACACCACCAGGCTCCTTTTCATGTGATGCCAGGGATTGAGCTCAGGTTCTTCAGAGTAAGCTACACACCCCCAGTCCCTTTTATTTTTATTTTGAGACAAGGTCTTTTTGAGTCACCTAAGTTGCCCGGGCTGGGCTTGAACCAGTGATCCTCCTGTCTCAGCCTCCCAGGGTGCTGGGACTATAGGCTTGTGCAACTTGCCTGGCTCCTAGCACAGGTTCTGTAGCTGCATCTTTAAACCAGAGGCCAGCTCCTCTGAAAATGCCACAGGGCAGTGAGACATCACTTCCTGCCCCCTCTCCAGGAAGTGCTGACACTTTCAATCTTTACCTAGGGGCTCTCTCAGGGTGGCTCCCCCTGCTTTCCTGCTTCCTCCTCAGCCTCTATGTTCAACAGAGGTATCTGGCTTCTGGTTTCTAGTCCTACCAGGGAGGATCTCTTTTTTGTTCTGAACTTCAAGGACCACTGAAGCCCATCAGTACATGTCTTAGCTGCTGTAAGCTAGGGCTGGTCTGAGAGCTATGAAGACCTAACCTCTCCAAAAAGGCTGCACTTGGGCATAGAGGAGGCTAGGTGGGTAACAAAGCCAAGCCCTAGAATGCACCATGGAAGAGGTCTCTGTAGCTCTTGAAAAAACATAGCCTGAGCACCTACTGTGTGCAGAGCAATTGGCAACCCACTGGAGATGCAGTTGCCTCCAGAACAGATCAGATCCCTGCCCAGACTCAGTGGTATTCAAAGTGAGTACAGCATTTCCTGAAGAAGCAGGGTGTACACAGTGGATATAGTACCTCGACTTGGGGCCTACTCCTGGCCAAACTCAGCACAGGTCCCAGAAGTCAGGCATTGGTGGGCTGTCTTAGTCCCTTTCTCACTGCTTGGACAAAATACCTGACACCCACAACTTACAGGAGAAGTTTATTTGGCTCATGGTTTCAGAGGGTTCAGTCCAAGATAGAAATGTCACAGTGGCAGAGTATGGTGGAGGACAGCTGCCCAACCCATGGCATCCAGGAAGCAGAGGGAGACGGGAGGAGCTGGGGACAAGAGTGCACCCTTCTGGGTCATGTTCTCTAGTAACCCGTTTCTAACCAGGCCTCACCTCCTAACACCACAATCAGCACCAAGTCATCAATGGATGAACCCACTAATGAGTATGGTACCCCCATAATCAAATCACCTTCCGAAAGCCCCATCTTTTCATGCATGAGACTTCAGCAAACATTTTAATTCTAAACCACAACACCAGCTCCGAAGAAGCCAATGATGCAGAGAGCCAGAGAAGGAGCATCCTGGCCTCCTGCCCAGAGAGGACAGCCCAGAGGCCTGTTCCGTGTGTGGGGCCAAGAGGTTCTCAGCAGTACAGACCCCTCTTCCACAGTGGCAGCTGCTCATTAGCACACCCACTCCCAGCTTCCATCCCCGCCAGCCACACCGACTGCCACGCGCCCTGCCAGGCTCACTCTGCAAATGCACGGCTTGAATGCAAATATGTGTCCAGGTCTGCATTGGAGGGGACCGGAAGAGACAAGAACAAGTGACACTGGTGTTGGCCACAGCTGAGAGTGTGGTGTGACCTTCATGCTGTACACAATTCTTACAGTGCCGTAGTGGGGCATGTACGACGATCTTCTCCTCTTGCTAAAGAGGAAACCATGTCCCTGGCAGGAAGGGTCATGGTGTTAAGAGGGTTCCCATGCACACAGTCCTATTCCAGCCTGGTTCTGGACCTAGCAGCTCTACAGAGTGGGAAGTGCCTTCATTTCAAGAGACTCAGTTTCTCCTACTCTGGTACAGGGTGGGAAGGTCCATGGGGTGCAGGATTGCAATGCTAAGGACTCCACCAGCTCTGCAGCCCAAGGGGCACTGTGAAGAGGGAGCGGCTCTTCTAGGAGCTCAGGCCCAGGATAGGGACTGGACCTGTTTTTGTCTCTTCTGGTTCCCAAGGAGCAATGTTCAAGTTCACAGCCATGGAGAGTGGCTCCATTCCAGCTTGGACCACCAGGGAGCAGCAACCATGTGTCACCATGTCCTCATTCTGCACGGAACTTTCCACCTGATTTCTCCTAGGTGAGTGCAGGGAGGGAGTCAACTGGCTGTGGTGTCTGATGCATTTAGAGGTCTCTGCACTGGAGGGGGTGGATGAGGAGGAGAGGAGAAGGAAGAGAGAGAAGGGGACTTGGGAAGACGGTGACAGGAAATGATTCTGGGCCCTGAGCACACAGACCTCCTAGGACACTATCATACCAATTGTGCAGCTTGGTGGCTTTGTAAAGTGGCTCTGGCATATGACACCTCCAGAAGATGAAACAGCTCTGCCTGGAGGCCCAGCCTGGCTCAATGCTTGCGCTCCACTCCTCCTTCTTAGGGGGGCTGACCTCCTGACCAGCCTCTAAAACACCTGTGTCCCTGTCATTCGTGTCTGAGCCAATGCAAGTCTTCCAGCCACCCCCACCTGGATCCATCTCCCTGTACACACCCCTCAGCACCCACTCCCTCTTCTGAGGGCCCATGAACATCACCCCACCTCCGCTCTCACAGCCTGATGTAGAATAGCAGGTATGATCAGTCCCATTTCACAGAAGAAGAAACTGAGGACTACAGAGTTGCAGTGAACTGCCATGGTCACGTGACTCATTAGTGGCAGAGGGAGCCCAAACCAGACCCCTGCTCCCAACAGTGAGCACTTCCCAGAATGAGGGGACTGGGGTCCTGTTGCCTTCTCAGGCCCTCAGCACCCAACCCTGTTCCTGTGCTCCTTTTCCCTTTCCTTCCCAGGGTCATCTGCCCATCACCGTTTTCCTCAGTTATGACAGTGCCACTGCCATCTGTGGTCCCCGCTGGTCTGCAGGTTCCTGGAGACAACTGTACACTCCACTCTGTACCTGCCACTCCACAGCCTCTAGGGCAGGACCCGTCACAGCAGGGACCCTGAGCCTGCAGGGGAATAAACAAAAACACACCAGGAGGAGCCAGGGCTCACCATGCACTGGCCAGCTCTGGGCCACACTCATCCCTGCTCAGCAGTGAGGCCAGCCGCAGCCTGCACAGGCTCTGTGTGAGTGTGTGACATGTGTATTTATATGCACGCCTGTCTGTAGATGTCTTTGTGAGTCTGTGCACATGTGTGTTTGTGTGAAGTCTCTATGTGTACTGTATACGTATATGTGTGTACATGTGTCTATGTAACACACATGTGTCTTGTGCATGTATGTGCATGCATGCTAGATATGTTTGTGTGCAAGTCTATATGTGTGCACATGCAAATGGTGTGCATATGTGTGTCTGTGTAATGTGCGTACATGCATGTTAGGCATGTGTGTGCATGCATGAGTATATAAGTGCATGTGTGTCTGTGTAGTGCATGTATACCTACTGGCATGTGTATGCACATGTGTATTAGGTGCGTGTTTGCAAACCTTTGTGTGTGCCTGTGTATTGCTTGTGTACATGTGCCAGTCTGGTACATGGGTGTCTCTGTGAGTGCATGTGTATTTGCAAATGTGTGCATGTCTCCACGTGTGCATGTGTATCTGAGTATATGAGGATGTGTGTGTGTGTGCGCATGTGTGTGTGTACGTGCATGTGCTGGCTGTCAGCCCAAGGCAGGTTGGCTGTGAACGTCTGGAGCCCGTGGCGGCCTAATCATGCCTGACAGATTGATTAGGGGAGAAAGCTGCTGTGTCTCTATCGCAACAGACAGGGCGAGGTGTATCCACTTAACCTCAGCCGTGGCGCAGGAAGCCCGGATGCAGCTGCACAGGGGGGTGGGAGGGGAGGGGACTGGAGTCTGCAGGGAACAGGACAAAGCGGGCACCAGAGTGACAAGGAGGGTGGCAGGAGCCTGCGGGAGCTCCCAGCCTGGGGGTGGCGGGAGGCTTTTTGGATGACCTGTACCCTGCACCCCACTCAGGAGGGGCATAAAGGGGACAGGAAGTGACCAGGGGCCTTCGGAGCTGAGAGACCCCCTTCCTCCCAGCTCTCCCTCAAGGCACTGAGTGGCAGCTGAGAGCCATAGCCGGGGGACAGGGGTGCAGAGCTAAACAGGGGCCTTGAATCCGCACCCCTCCCTCTGCTGCACGAGGGAGGAAGCTGCCGCAGGGCCGCTCCTGGCCCACTTCCTCACGCACAGTGGTGTCTGCCCCCTGTCAGAATGGACCCTGTGACTGCCACTGCTTAGGGACCACCAGTCTGTCCTGCTGTGCCAGAGGCCTCACAGGAGGGACAGAGAGGGCTGGTGACAACTGCCAGGAAGCCGTGGACGGGAAGCTCCCTCAACTCTCAGGATGCGGTGTAGACTCTGGGCTCACTTCCGCCCCCTCTGCCCCAATGCTTCTAATAACCTGGCCATCAATATTCTGGATCTTTCCTTTTACTAATTATTCCAAGTCCTTTACAATTGGAGTCCAGCAGCTGATATTTAATGCCACAAACTGTGCCTCTATGATTTTCTTTTCTAGAATCCGTGAATGTTATTGGTAAATTGGGGTTAAAAAACATAAAACTCTCTTTCTCCATAATAGAATCCCAAATATTTTCCCTTAAAGTGCTGAGCAGGGAGGACTAACCAGCTCCAACGCAGGAAAGCAGCAGTTGTTATGCAGAAAGTGGACCGGGGGAGTCTTTATTTCCCCCATCCTCTCAATTTTATAATTAGAAAGACAGCCGTCTGTCTCCTAAAAGTGGAATGCCCAGTTCTGAATATTTGAATGCATGCAAGATCCCAATTTGGTAAATAAAATACACGTAGCAAGAGGTCTGTAAAATAATATAAATAGCAAGAGAGCTGTTATGTTTGGAAACTATTAGCAATATTTTTTCTTCTATTTCTTCCCTTCCACTCAAATCAGCCCCACTACCAAAGCTGGGGTGCAGGGTGGTGGGAGGAGAAGTCTCTCCGACTGCCTGGAGCTGCCTGTGCAGAGAGGATGCCTTGGTTTCCGGGGAGCTCCGGGCCTGGAGCTTTGAAATCAGGCTCTGCAAAGGCTGGGCCTGAATCTGCCCTCCATCTGCAGCTCAGACTGTGCCCCAGTGCTGACCCTTTGCCTGGGCTGCATGTGCAGCCTACTGTCCCCATGTCCTTGATAGGAGCCTGGCATTTCTCCAAGGACATCTCTGGCACTTGCATTGTAGGATGTGTAGCATTTTTGCCCCTGAGGGACTGGATGCTCAGAAAAGCCCTAGCTGACAGGACTTCCCAATGTCCCCTCATATGTCTGACACCCCTGTAAGGCTGTCCTGCTTAGCTATGGCTCACTGGAAGCCACCAGCTGTGACCCCATTCCCATTGCCAGCCATTTCAGGTAGGGAAGGTGTTATGGGCTGAATTGAGTCCCCTCCCCCCAAAACAATGCTGACATCCTCACCCTCCAAACCTGACCTTAGCCAGAATTAGGACTTAGCAACGTCATCAAGTTAGTGAAGATGTGGTTCTTGGAACAGACCCTTATCCAATGGGACAGACAGCCTTATAAAAATGGGGGGCTACGGGACCCAGACCCAGATCTGTCCCAAAGGAGGACGGTATGAAGATTGACCAGAAGAAACCAGTGGGAAGATGAGATTCAGATCAGCTGGGACCCAGAAGGTGTAAGAGGCAGGGACAGAACCTCCTGAAAGTCCCCAAGGGAGCCCAGGCCCCCTGTAGCCTTGGTGCAAGACATCCAGCCTCCAGAAGAGCAACTCAACACACTGCCACTGTTCTAGGTCACTCTCTGTGTACTGTGGCTTTCGCTGTGGTGGTGCTGGTGCTGGTGATCGAACCCATGGCCTTGAGCATGCAAGGCAAGAGCTCTGCCACTGAACTACACCCTCAGCCCTGTGGGACCCTGGGATACAATGCAGCCTGTGATTAGCCTAAGAAACTAAACCAGCTAGCAATGGCATTCTGGTCAGTAACATTCAAGAGAATGTCTACTGCGGAAATGTTTACCGCTAGTGCAAAGAGACTCAAAAGGGAAAAAAGGCTTGTCTGGTGATGGTATTATTGCATTTCATGGGGGTTTGGGTACTGCTGCAGCCACCTTGGAAGATAAGGCAGATAGAATAAGCTTGCAGGGAAGAGAGACAGAATCCAGGTCACTGATGATTGTTAAGGAAGTAGTCAGCCCTGCAAGGACCCAACCTTGGGACTTCTTGTCTGTGAGATAATAAATCCCCTTGCTGTTGAGATCATTTTGAGTTTGCTTTTTCTGCTCCTTAAATTCACATGCACCCTCGATGACACAACACATGGTATAATCAGTCAATCAACAACCTCTTAGTCTAAGGCCAGGGCGGGATGCAATTGAAAAAAGCTCCTGATGGCTCAGCAAAAAGAAACCAAACCTCCACAGATCGATATTAGCTCCACGAGTCAAAGTCCCGAGAGGGAGAAATCTAAGAACACTACTGGTTGCTTCTTCGTTCTCAGGCTTAATTTCCAGATATAGCTGCAGAAATGTGGGAGGCTGAGCAGAACGGGGAGTTGCATTCTTTCCTGCGATGGTCTGGGGCCCTCTGGGGACTGGTGAGGTCACGATTATTTTTACCCTGTTACTAGGACATTAGCTGGCTTTCACTGTCGTGTGTGTGTGGTGGCATGTTCCAGGGTTGTGGGTGATGCTTCGTCACACCAGACCGTATACAAACCCAGACATGAAAATCCAGCCACTCTTTCCTAAAACCAGACATGAAGAAGAATTCCGAAAATGTAAAACGAGGCTACTCTCCTTGCAACTTTATTTTGTAAAATACAGTTTTTTCACAAAAGTACCATTGGCATGTGTAGCAATGAGTTGGTCACGGTTTCCAAATACTAAATCCCTTTAAAACTTCTCAGTAGATACAAGTCGATGCCACTCACATCCATGAAAGCTCTTTAAAATCTGCAATGATATTTTTAACACTGGTAACACGAGATCAAAATGTTGTCACACATCTGATCTAGTGACACGGTGGCCGGCCCAGGGCAAGGGAAGGGGCTGTCACACAGCTGAGACTGCAGAAAGGAAACCAGCAACCGTATCGGCTGGTCATAGCAAGAGCCAACGTTTGCTGGGCATGGTGGTGTATGCCTACAATCACTGCCCTCTGGGAAGCTGAGGCAGGAGGATCACAAGTTCAAGGCCAGCCTGCTCCTCATGGAGGAAAGTCCTTGCCCTTTGCAGCTGCAAGCCAAGGCCTCTGTCACCAACCACCATGCAGGCTCTCCCGGGTTCTTCCCCCAGGGCTGCCCACTGCTGCCTTGGGAGATGCCAGTGTCAGCTGGACTGTGTCACAGGACTCCCAGGCAGGGTTCCTTTCCTTTCCTCCTCTCAGTTGCTTCCTGATCACACAAAGTATCTGAATACGAAGATTCCGCGAAGGCCAGAGCAGGCCAGCCGTGGTAGTCGGGAGCCCCACAGCTGGCCCTAGGGCATGGGTCTCAGGTGCCATTAGCTGAGCACCTACTGTGTGCAATTCTCACTCAGATCTCAAAGAGCTTGGGAGAGCTTGGCATGATTCTGGGACAGGACTGGCCATACAGTGGGCGTCACCTGGAGTGCACCAAGGGTGGCCAACAGGACTCTCAAAGTCACATGGCATCTGAGGTCATTGGCCTAACACAGCTGAGCACTGCCCTCCTCTAATCTCAGGGAGTCCTGGATGCATGGGGGGCTGTGGTCTCTGTTCTCTACCCCCTCTCCCTGCAGCCCCCAACCCACCCTGGCACTGCACAGGGTAGAAGCTCAGAAAGAACCTGGAGGGTCACCTGTCTAGTGCAGGGACCTAAGGACAAGGCACAGTGCACTCTCTTTCCTGGCAAAGCATCTTCCGGCAGGGTGGCAGTGTGGCGGCTGCACAGAATAAAAAGCCACAAACTGTGGCATGTGCCTGTCATCCCAGCGCAGTGGGAGATGGGCCTGGAGATCTCAGGTCCAAGCCCAGCCTCGTCAACTTAGTGGTTTAGTGAGAGGCTGTCTCAAAATAAAAAACAAAAATTTAAAAAGGGGTTAATGATGCAGCTTGTGTGAAGGCCCTGAGCTCAGTCCCCAGTACTAAAAGGAAGGAAAAAAGAAAGAAAGAAAGTCTTTCCTATAATGGGACTGTATATTTGCAAACAAAACCACTACTTCATCTTTTTTGGCAAAGGGAAGGGAGCTGACCTTTATGAAGCACCTACTGTGTGCCCCCCAAGGTTGCTAGCATACTAGGCTGCCTAGGGATAGTGGAAAGGATGAGATGCCCTAGATAGAGACCTCTGATCATTGCTAAGGTGAAGGGAGCCCCATCCGGACTGTTAACTGAACACCTACTATGTGTCATTATATGACACATTATTCTCTGCACCATAGCTCCTTAAAATCACTTACAGTTCTTTATAGATTCTGTTCTTCATAAATAAGAGAAATCATAACCTGCCCAAAGCCACAAAACTAACCATCAGCTAAGTAAGGATCTGCACTTTGGCCTTGGATGTGCAAGTAGATGATCTCTCAGCCCTGGCTGCCTCCTCTCTGAAATCATATGACCCTGACCAGAATCAAAATGAGCCAACATGTGTCTGCTGGGGTCTACAGCCATGTGACCCCTCCAACTCTTCCAGCTTCTTTATCCAAGCTCACCTTTGGGGGAGACGGCTTTGTAGTCACAAAGATGGGAGGAAACCTGCTCCCCTCCAGCCAGCCCCTTGTCACCACCCCCATGATAAATGCACGTGCTTTGGTTTTCCGAGGCACAGATAGCATTTAACAGCAGAAGCATTGATCTGCATATTTCATGTTTACGAGCACCGCTCTGCAGGGTCCCGGGCCAGCTCCATCAGTGCATGGCTTCATCATCAAGTCGAGTGGCCGTGGAGAGCAACGGCAGCTTAAACCCACCCCCATGGAGTGGCCAGGTGGGGCAGGGTGCCAACCACAGTGTCTAGGGCAGGGGTGGTTGGAATCATCTATGTCACAGCACGGATTTGGAGAGGGGGTAGGGTGACATGGTTTGCTTTGTTCTATACCATGTTTAACTTTGGGCAGGAGAGAGACCTGGAGAGTGTGACAGCCCTTAGACGAGGTGACACAAATGGAAGATGGATAAAACAGGCCACCTCTCCGTCTCCTACCCCCTAAACTAAAGTCTTTATAGAGTACCCTTAGGATTAGAGCACAACTCTCAATTGTGGCCTTGGGACCTGCTCCTTGGTCCCGCCAGTCACACAGTTGCTGGATGCTCCTTGAGAAATCCATCTCTCTTCACAAAGATCAGCCCTTGGGACAGGCAGAGGACAGACAGCTGTGCTCTGTTCCTCCCGGGGAGCCCGCCACCAGCCAGAGGAACAGGCCTGTGTCTCAGTATTCCCACCCTGATGTGATTTCTGCCCATGGGATGGGAACAGGATGGGCCACTCCCCTTAGGCAAAGGTCACAGCCTATGCAACAGTGACCTCTGGGGCTGACCAAGTCTGGGTTGTGGGACTGTCCTGGGCATCACAGAATGTTCAGCAGCATCTCTGGACCTGCCCCTGCCAGCTGTCTCAGGAGGGACCCACTCCCTCTTCATGGGTGTATTTCTAGATGAGCAAAGCAAAAGGCCATTGCAAAATCATCAAAGATGGAAGCATCCCTCCTGCCTCCACCCCACCCAGCTCCCTGCAGAGTCGTAGACCTAGAAGGGGAAGCTCGGGCTCTGGGCAGCAGGAAATAGAAGCAGTGGGGGGGGGGGGTTGGGATTCTGAGTCAGACACATCTGACCATGGGGACCCTGACCTGGAGACTGACGCCTCATCTGTCTACCTGCACAGAGCCTGGAGACACCAGGAGGCGGTGTCACCATGTGACCAGGACCCCATGGCCCGTGGCCCAGTGCTTTCCATCTTCACGGTGGAGAGCTGGGGTGGAAGACCTTGAGGTCTCTGCCCAACTCTGATGGGCTGACTCCTGAGGTGCTCTGCCCTGAGATTATAATTAGAAACAGCCGAGCGTGTGGTGCATCGAGATGGGCCATGCGTGCTATGAATTCCCACAGGGCCACCTCTTAATTACCTGAGCGGATACAGGCGAGCATTGCTAATTCTAAAGGAAAGATGAATCCAGCCTAGTCTGGCTGGCCATCAAAGGAAGCACCAGCTTCTCTCTCTCTCTCTCTCTCTCTCTCTCTCTCTCTCTCTCTCTCTCTCTCTCTCTCTCTCTCTCTCTCTCTTACACACACACACACCCCTGAAGTAGAAGGGGGACTTCATGGACCCCTGGAGAAGCTACCCACAGGAGCAATTTCTTGATATATGAGAGTTGGCCAAGCACTTGCTTTGATTAATTTTCAGCAAAAGCCTAACATGAGCCAAATGCCCAGTTAATGTTTGATGACAGCAAAACATGAAAGTCGCCCTCCTAACTACCCCAGCACTACTGAAGCGCCCCACTTCCATTTACCCCGTGGCTCCTGCTCCCCGCTCTGTCTCTGCACTTGCATGCCTCTGAGCCTCTGCCTCCTCCGTGTCTCTGCACCTCCATCCGAGCTCCTCTCTGTGTCTCCTGGCCGTTCACACTTGTGTTACCCCCCCCCCCCAGCCTGTGCACTCTCCCACCAATCACAGCAAATTGACATGGAGTAGGGGCCCTGTCAGGAACATTATCTGCCTGTTCAGACCAGAGGGGTTTTCTTTGTGCATCTTGCCACAATTCATCTTCAGAGGGATCGATTCCCGGGCATCCATCTCTGTGTCTGCAGAAAAACTCTCCAAAATGCCTGCCTCCCCGCTCTGCCCAGACCTCTGGCCTCCCTCGGTAGCAGCAGCTCTGTGGCTTGCTGGCTTCCACCCCTCCAGTAAAAATACAATCACTGGGCGGTGGGAAGGAGATGCTGACTCCTCCAAGGCCGAGCTAAAAGCAGCTTCTGGGAAGAAACTATGCCAAGACCACGAGCCTGGAATGAGGACGCCAGCCAGTGCCCAGCCCTGCGCCCCCTCCAAGGACCACGCCTCGAATCCTGGGCGCTGGGATTATTTATGGAGTTGTAAAGGTCCTTCAAGCCACTCATTCTTCTCAGCAGGTGGCAAGGCGGGTGGGAGAAGGTGCAGACCAGACTTCGGCTTCTGGGGAGGAAGCAGGAGATGGGGAGAGGGAGAACCTCCACCCTCCTCCACCAGCTGGTTTGCTTTTCAGGCTGACCTTGAGGAGTGGAGGCGCCAGGTGCAGATTCCTTCCCAGGCTGGACACACACTGTGTGCCCTTCACTCAAGGGATGGCTTGTGGGCCTGCAGGGAGGGGCTGCAGGATACAGCCAAGATCTCAGCACTGGGAGATACCAGGTGTGAGCTACTCCAGCCTCCCCTCCTCTGGTCCTAGAACCGAGGTCCTGGAAGGGGACATCCAGGTGCAAGGGTGTGAGTCACCCTGCTGTGCCAGGCTTATGGCACCCCCTATTTCCCAGGCCTAGGTACACAAAAGTGATCAGCAAGGCCCCCAGCACCAGGTAGAGCCCACTAGAAAGCCCTGTGGCTGAGGTCAAGGGTGCAGCCTTGCAGATCCTGAGCAAGCTGAGGTGGCTTGGAGCTTCCTGAGTGTTTCTGACAAGAATGGAGGTGGCAAGGGTTCCCTAGAGGTGGTCCTCTGGGACCTCAGGATCTGTGCCACAGGTGAGCTGGGATTCCAGGAATGGGCTTCTCCACAGGATGGGATCCCCAGCCACGTTTTTGAAAGAATATGACCTCACTGAATATGTAAAGATCCCAATGGACATGGACAATGGTCAGGGGGGAGGTCCTGAGAGGTCTGGCAGGGGACCTGATCCATGATCAACTAACAGCAAGCACCAGCCCAGGTCAGGGGCCCCTTTGCTCCCAGCTTTAGAGGTGACACATGAGGACAGCAGACTCAGCATCTGGTGGAGCTGGCACAGACACATGACCTGTACTCCAAGTGCTCTCGCCCTACAGCCAACAAACTGCAATCCAGGCAGCTCGCTGAGCCTCTCTGACCTCAGCTTACTCAAGTGTGCAATGGGACCAAGGGCAAACATCCTCTGAGGTGTGTGGTGTGGACTCATGAAATAATAGACCAGCGCTGGCATCCTATGAACAGCGAATTGCTGGATGAAGAGGACTTGGATTTGGCTCCCACCTGACTTCAAGGCCAGGCCTTGAGACAGCTACATTCTTTCTGCAGAATTTTGTTCCTTCTATGAACTTGATCCTAGCTACCTCCGGGGTTGTCTGTGTAAATGTGCACAGATGATTGTAGTAGAATTGCAAATGACCATCCAGCTGTGAGCCCTTCCCAGGCATCACCAAGCCAGGGCACAGCATTGAAAGGACAGCCACAGCCTCACCTAGTCAGGAGAGACCACGCCCGCCTTGCTGGGCAGCTCCAGGAGGATTCACCTAAGAGGAGGCTGGTGCGAGCTCATTTCTCAGCATCCTGAGGAGAGGATTCACCGTGGGAATGCTCTTTGCCAAGATGTTCTGCAAATGGCCATTCCTCCTGCCACCAGCTCTGCAAGGAGGAGCAGCAGTTGCAAACCAGGATGCTGTTCTCACGGGTCTGCACAGAGGTTGCTGGAACAGCAGCACCTCATTCCTAGCCTAAAACAGGATCCTCTTAGTAGTCAGTCATTAATCTTAATGCCTGGGATGTGACTTACAGTAGACTATAAATTATAATAATAAAATAATAATTATGATATCGACTTTTAAAAGCACCTACTATGTGCCAGGCAGTGTTCCCATTTCCCAGATGAGGCAACTAAGGCACAGAGCAATTGAGCAACCCACCCAGGGTCACACTGCTCACTTGATCCCGGTGTATATGGCTCCACAGCCCATGCTCCTAACCACTACCCTGTGACATGCTGATATACTGCCCCTACAAGTGTCCCTGTCTGCACCATTAAGTAGAGTAAGACTTCAGAGCATCATCTGAACACAGTTCCTGTCACGTGTCCTTCTTACAGAGCATGTTCTGGGGGTGACTGTACCAACCTACAGGAACAAGACCTGCTCGATCTAGCTCACTGTAAGCAGGGCCTTCCCTCCTGCCCGTGTCTGTTCCAGGATGTAGGGGGAAGGGTAAACCTGTTCTGATCACTGAGAAGACAAGTGTCCCAGAGGCTGCTGGGAAATCCTTTTTTCCTGAAGGAACATGGGAGCTGGGCAGCCATCTTGAAATCCTAAGGAAAGAAATGGAGGCCCTGTAGAGTGGATAGATAGGAAAAGTGGGGGGCTCCAATGGCTCCCTACAGCTGCTTCAATCCTGGACATCTAGTTATGTGATTTAAATAAACCTTTACTGGTGAAAAAATTGTGTTCATAGACTTGGTTGCTTGCTGCCTAAGTGATCTTACCAAAACTGGGTCTCACTGGTTTATTTTCTAAATGAGGTAGAAAACAGGGGTTCTAATTAATACTGATTCGGTCACATTTGCATGCTGGGGAAGGTTGCTGTGGTCCTATCTGGGAACTAAAAGCTTTCTTCAGGTCAGGTCTTGATGACCAACACTCAGTTAATTCTGACTCATTCTGCATTTTAAATCAAAATACGTTCACTTTCTCGCCCCAGATGCTTTCTCTTTTTCCAGGGAGATAAATTTTAATATCCTCCAAGAACTCCATCCACAGGTTGACATTTGTCTCTTTTCTTTAGCTCAAAGTTGAGAAAATAGTAGATGGAGCCCCCCAAGAAACCCTTTCAGTGGTGTCTTGTGAGGTACCTGGGTGTGGAAAGGGTAGAATTTTATATATAGGAGGGATGTTTTGAAAAGAGTAAGAGTGAGCCATGTCTCCATAGGATGTCCCTCTGGGCAAACCCAGAACCTGACAATGGCAAAAGAGAGGAGTGCTACTCAAAGGTCCTGTGGCCAATAGATTTGGGTTTAAGAGTTCCTGATCCACATTTGCTATGTGACCCTGGAATGTGACACTTCCCCTTGAGCTTCAACATACTCAACATGAAAAGGAGGACAGTAATGTCCCCTGCCTTCGGGCTTGGAACAGTGAAATGGCTTCCTTCACAAGGTGATGTACTCCAAATGCCCCCCAGCTTTGCATAAGGGTGTGGTTTGGTCTACAGAGGCTGGCGGCAGCTCTCGGTGGCATAATTCACAGGAGGAGACACTGTGCCTATAGAGAGGGACTTTGCAAAGCTCTGCCAATCCCAGGAAGCCCAGCTCAGGTGGGAATCTAGAGGAGCTGGTGGAAATGCCTCCAGCCACCCAGAGCCAGAGCTACTAGGATGTTTATTTAAACCCTGCCATTGACCAGCCTCAGGGTCAGGGGAGAATATACTTAACCCAAACATGCCTCAGTTTCTCCTTTCTCAGGCTGAGTGGCGGCCCATCCCAGCTGGGGCTGCCCATGACTGCGCCCCAAGTGGATGGAAGATGCAGGAATGCTCTCAGGGAGTGAGCGTGGTGGCTCGTTTTCAAGCTCGATTCCCCACTTTAATTGAGTTCTGCTGAGAAGCCCCGTGCAAGCACTTTCCCTGCCATTTTGCCCGCTTTGATTCTCGCTGATCACCCAGATGCACGCAGCCGCTGAAGACGGATGACTGCTACTGGGGCGGCATGAGACAGCCCGGCTGAGCAGCCGCACCCGGGAGGGGCGGGGCTGTCTCTGTGCTGCCCGGGGCCCTGCCCGCCTCTCTCCTGCTCTCCCTAGCTGCCCCTGGGCATGTGCAGCCTACTGGACAGTCCCTGCTGATGGATTAAATACAACCCCCAACCTCGAGGTCACTGTGGGGCATAGGAAGAGATGACCCCAGGATGTCTGGGCATCGCACTTTGTTTAGGCAGCTAAGACAGCCCGTGTCTTTTTGAAAGTGCCACCAGATGGCCCTTAACTTGAATCTTTCCACCTGGGCACCTGTGGGGGACAGGAGGCCACAGAGGACACGGACACTGGCTAGAATTGACGGCGGGGTGCTGGCGTAGGCATAGCAGTGAGGCCACAGGGTCCTGGCAGGGGAAACCATGGTGGCTTCTGCCTTGGGGAGTCACAAGGTGACCAGCTGCAGAGGAAGGTCCCTGCCATAGCACTGACCCCACAGGACCTAAACCCTTGCACTGATGAGGGGAAGAGGCAGGACTGTCCCAGCCTTTGGTGCTGTTAGCCACACAAAGAGAACCCAGGTGAACAGATCTGACTGCCTCTTAGACCACCATTATCATCTTTTAAAAGAAACTCTGTCATCTTCCCTAAGTGGGAGATTGTTATCTGAGAAGCATGCTGTCCTGCAACTGGAAAACAAGCCAGATGAAAACTAAAAGCTCCTGTATGATTCTAACTCAGACTCTGGAGAGATTCTGGGTAAATTCGTGTGTTAGTTTCTCTTTCCATGTTTCACCTTTTAATGTAAAATACTTTGGAGAGAAAAACGTAGCTAATAATTTAATGAACACCATGCACCCATAAACTAGTTTAAAAAATTAAACTGTTTCAACTGAACCCTTTATAAATTCTGGCTGGGGTCACCATGCTCCCAAATCCCATTTCTACATAAAACTCCATGCAGAATACACGTACCCCTAAACAATACACGGCATTGGGCTGCATTATGAAGCTTTATAGAAGTGACATATTCATTGTACCTTCTGTACTCACTTTTCTGTTTTGACTGATGCATGTGTGAGATCCATTCCCATGGCTCTGGCAATCCCATATAGGTACACATGTTGGTTTTCTATTGCACAAAACACCCCAATTAATATTCACCTTCGCTTCTCCTTGTGCACATGTGGGAGAGGCCCCAGGGACGCCCCTGAAACCACAGATGTGCATCATGCATTTCTGGAAAGGGGTTTGAGAAAGATGGCTCTCGGTGATTCAAAAATCAGACAAAGCCCAAAGGAAAGTATTTGATCATCCTCCTCATAATCACAAAATTCTCCTCAGCAAATCTGAAAAGCCAGCAAAATTAAAGCCAAAGAAGAACAAATGGAAGCAAAGAGGAATCTTAAAAATTCATCAGACCAGAAAGACAAAACTTCATATGTTTAATCAAGTATCACAGCTTTTAAACTTTGCATAACCATCACCTGTGTGGAGGCCTTTCAGAAACCTGGGATTCTGCTGCCCTGGATCTTAACTTACGTCCCCTGCCACAGAAGCTTTGGGCACAGCTTAAGTAGAGGTAATCATTCCAACTGCTCCTGATGTTTCCCCGTGATAGGCAGGGAGCAGGCAGAGGAGTAACAAAGTCAGTAGTGGGAGGGGACTGGCATTAGGTGGCCAGGTCCACGTGACTCCTGGGAATCCCGGGGGATGGGCAGAGACACTCAGTACAGGGTCAACTGGGAAGAGTTAAGCAGGCAAATTCGGGTGTCCCGGTCAGTCCCTGAAAACAGCAAGGCAAGCTCTCCTCTCCCTGGAGGAAATGCATAGAATTTGGAGCCTGAGCCTAAGGTCAGATGCTGGGCTCACTCTTCACAACCCCCAGGGAGGTGGTTGGCTCTCTGCACCCATCACCTTCCTTAAAGTGGGATGTGATCGGTACTGTTGACTCAGTACTGCTGGGCCCTATGAGCACAGTATGGCAGTAGGCCTCCAGCTCTGCCTACCCTGCAAATGAGGAAAGCCACCCCTGTCTCCAGTTCCCCCACAGCCTAATTCATTGTTGCTCCCAAACAAATAGTTGATCCCCTGTCTCTAGGTCCTGCTAGGGTGGTAGATCCTCGTGCAGAGGCCAGGAGAGGCGGCTCTGCTGTCATCGCTCCCTGCCAGGCTGGACATGTACACCCTGCCCACCGCCAGCAGCTTCTACACTGGCGCTGGCCGTGGTGCTGAAGTTGGAGATCGTGATGGAGAAGCAAGCACCTACCACGCAGACCTCGGACGCCCAGCCGCACTCCAGACTTTCAGCTCATCTCGGATCCCGGAGAACAGATTTATTTATTTCCAGCAGAACAAATAATCGATCTGAGTTCATTTTCTAAGGAAAACACTCCATGTGCACTGTGGCATGAGAAACGAGCTGGAGGGCGGGGAAAGGAAGAATCTGAGTCTCTGCCTCTGAGCCTGGATCCCTAGACCAGGGAATGCAGCCGAGAGGAGCCTTCTCCTCACCCAGGAGGCCCCCAAGTCCTGGAACTCTTCACCCTCACCTCGAGAAAAGACCAGTGGCCCCCAGACCTCCAGGGGGTGGGACATGTAAGTCAGTTTTTGTGATTTTTTTCCTTCATTTTTGCCAACATCCCAAAACAAGGCTTTATAGATATTTTCCTTAATTATCTACCTAGCAATCTTAGTACCACAGACCCACTGTGCCTCAGTGGAGGACCACAAACCCTGCACACTAGCATTAGCACTGCTCACCTTCCCGTGCAAGAACAAATTATACACCCAAGGGAGCAATGCTGCCACCACTGAGGTGTGTCTGTCACATCAGAGGGTCCCCTAGAGAGGAAGCCCCCAGCTGAGCCAAGGGGAGGGAAAGGAGGGATTATTCTTCCTTCTGAGGATCTGGGGTGCAGAGACCAGAAAAAAATGGGGAGCAATGTGGAGCTCAGCAGAAATTATGAGGCCTCCAGAGATTCGTTACAGGCAGGAAACCAAACCCATATTCTCAGTCTCCAGGGAAGAGATTCAGCAGCAGAGTTGGATGAGAAGCATCAGAAAAGGCTTCCCAGCACCACTGTGCTCATGAGCACCCTGGGATATGTCATAATGACCTGTTCATTGATTGGCTGAGGGCAAGAAGGGGCTGCAGGGTGGGTGGGTTAAAGCTAGGCGTCCCAGCAGGGTGAGGGTGGACTGTAGCACCACTTAGCTCCCATGCTGAGTGGCTCTGAGATCACAAATGAGCCACCAAAGTACGCTTCCAAAGCCTGTTTCCTGATCTGAGAAATGGGATGAAACTCGTCATCACGCATAGTTGTAGGCTGCTGAGCACAATGCCACAGACCACCAGCCAGCTCTCACCATGGCTTTTCCCTGCACTCTGCCTTCCCCTCCTGCCCCGCCTGCTCCTGTCGGGGTGCCTGAGAGTGCACCACCCACCTACAAGTGAGCACACAGCCAAGAGCCACATGCTGTGGGACATGGACAGTGCGCCAGGCATTTTCCAGGAAATTACATCATCAGAGTTAGCCAGTGCAGCCCTGGAGTCACCACGATGGTGTGTTCTCTCAGGAGTTTGGGGTTGACTGGTGAACTGCGTGGCTCTTGGTTGGGGCCTCTCAGTGACAGTTTGGTAGCATCGTCCCAAAGTTACTTCAGCCACATGCCCCAGAGGATGGGAGCACCATGGCCCCACAGAAATGCTTCAACTCCAAGCCACACGTCCAGATCCCTGTGCAAACTATCCACAGATTGGGAAAGTGGGGGCTTCACACAGTTACACAATTCACCCAGGAAAGCCTCGGCTTCTGAAGGAGCTCCTAATTAAAAGGACAGACAGTCACAGTCTTGGAAAATACCTGATGTGGTGGGAAGGGCTGCCGTCTTTGGGAATCTCCCATGTGATAGGAGAGACACAGGTCTATGGAGGAGGACACCTACCATGGGCCCCGTCCCAGGAGTCCCTGGGATGGTGATGGACTCAGGCCATCGGCTGCCATATCCACAGACACTGACCTCGGTCCTAGCTGGCTGGTACCGTGCACTATGCTCAGCTTTCAGTCCTTATTTGGGATAACAGAGGCCACCTCTGTACTTCCTTTTCATAGCACTGAATCAGTCAGGAGGCCCCGTCACACATCTCTTCCTGCACACCTGCCCTACCTGGACTTTGGCACAGCATGGACTGAGTGTCAGGTGACACTGACCCTGCCTATCACCAACCCTGCGTCAGTTTCCCCATTGCACCGTGGCACATGGGAATCCGTGCCCTGGCATTGAGAATCTGGGATGAGCTGGAGACACAGTCCCTGCATGGGACGCATGGCTGAGCTAGGACTCGGTCCCAGGCCCTGCAAACCCTCTTTGCAGTCTGAGGGTTGATGATGAATGAATACAAGACTTTATTGCAGACAAATAACTAGAAAAGGAAATGCCAGCCTTTCTGCTGGCAGCCACTTCCAGCCTCCCGTGACCCTGTTGGGAGATCCTGTGGTCTCACCTGACTCTTGCTGCAGCCAAAGCTTCTCTGTCCTTTCCATCCTGTGGTGGGAACAAAGCAGAGGCCCCTGCCTTTCTCTACAGCCTGTTCAGGTACAGGAGGTATTGCCCTGCCTTGCTGAGGTGTGGCCAAGTGTGCTCGTGGTGGTACAGAAATGTAACTGACAGACAAAACTGGGCTCCTGATCCTGCAAGACATCAGGAATAAATAGCTTTGAGCTGCATGCTTGAGCCACAATTCTAGGGACACACAACTACTGATGGATGCAGACATAATGCATGGGTCTCTGGCAGCCATCTCAGATTCTGAGGCAACGTTGGGAATGGAGGCTAGGATAGAAGGATCCTGGACAGCACAGAATACTTTAGCAATCTGGGATTGACAGCTTCTGCATTCCTTAAACATGTGAGGAATAAACTTCTGTCTCATTTAAGCCCCGGCCATGTTGCTTATTTGTTTTCTGTAACCACTGCCACATCTACAAATGGAATCCAGTCCCCAGACATGGATTGTTCACCCATGTAGTAAAATCAAGTCCAGTGTTTTTAAACCAAGAAAGCCCCCCCCTATAAAAATTAGAATCATAACTTCTTTTAAGAAGATAGAAGATGTGATAGCCTTGGGTCTCCAGCCTGAGAAAACTGGAGGGAGTGACAGTGAGTGACAGATGTGGTCCTCAGCTGGGACACAGCACCTCCCTTGAGCCCACCTCACTCTGCCTTCCTGCTTGGCTCCCGCAGTCCAGGAATGTGGATCCCCAGGACAGATCCTGCACACGCTCAGCCCTTGGGAGAGCCCTCCTTTCCCTGCACCCCACAGCAGCCCCGGGAGCCAGCAGCACCTAGCTGCTTCCGGAACCAGCCCAAGTGGCAGTCGGCCCAGCGCGGGACAGGAGCTTCCTCCAGGCTTCTAGCTTGAGGCAGAAGCAAGGTGGACAGAGAGCTTGTGAGCCAGCAGGAGTGAGTCCACTGCTGAGCAGCACCCAGCATCAAGCATCCCAAGCCCTAACCCAAGGCACCATGCTCCTCGGGCTTTTCAAGTCCCTGTAGACACACCTCCCTGGAAAGACAGCACCCTTCTCTTCTTCTCAAATTCATTTTTAAAAAGAAAAAAAGAATTGGGGGCACAGTCCCACATGCTGAAGTCCCAGCACTTGTGAGGCTGGGGCAGGAGTTTCACAAATGCAAGGCGAGCCTCACATAGTGAGTTCAAGGTGAGCCTGAACTACATACATACCGAGACTCTGTCTTGTAAAACCAAAACAAATATCAATAAATTAAAGTTGTACAGGATACAAGTCCTAGAGGTACAGGGATCCTGTGGGCACAGGGGTGTGGCATCCTGAAACAATAGCCCACTGTCCTGCCCCTTCTGGACCTGCACCCAACACCTGTAGTCAGGACGCAGCCTCTGCCTTTAGGAAGCCTGCTCTGTCTCCTCACGGGAGGGAGATCACGGTTCTTTCTTTCTGGCATCGCCACGGTTATCAAAGAGCCCGACACGTGGGTGTGATGGCTGATCCCTCGGGGTGGACTTTCCCTCAGACACCTTCGTGGCATAACGGAAATGAAGGCGGCTCTGCTTCAGTGTCTCCGGAGGAGCTCCAGCCTGCTCCCACCTGGGACGTCACCTCCCGCTTCCAGCGCAGACCTTCCGCCTGATACGGACTCGCACGGGACCCAGGGACATGGCAGTGAGCTCCAGAGCTTCCCCTGAGTCCTTCAGCCTCGCCCCTCTTTACTCTCCCTCACCGGACTCCGGGGATCCCACCACACACGGTCCTGCTGGTCCCCTCCAGTTGGCCCTCCAGTTGCCCAGTAGGAAGTTGCTCCTGCGTTATTAGCACCATGATTTGTCTCTTCGAGCGGCAACATGAACTAGAATAGCTAAATAATCAGAGAAATGTCGGCGTCTCTGTTATTTTCAATTCCTCCCCTGCATCAGTGCCTGACTGGCTGGTGTTAGGACTCATTCACAGCCCGGTCCTGATCCCCTTATCTCGGGGCTGCCGGCTCCCAGCCGGGTGGGCACGGAGCAACTTCTGCTGCTGCTGCTGCATTCCTGGCCCTTCAAATCATCACTAAGCACATTAGAGTCACATAAACGGTACGTGTGATGAGATAGCCCTCCTCGGCTCTGATCCTTTTAATTACCAGCCTGAGAATGGCAGGGGAGAGGCGGGAGGCCCAGCAGGGCAGGCAGTGGGGCCTGGGTGTGCGCACACAGTCCAGGGGGTAGAAATCTGAGTTCAAATCAGCTGCTTCTGTCTGCACTGACTGCCTCCCTCAAGTAGCTCCCTCAAGAGAGCAAGACAAGGAAAACGCAAGAGAAATGAGAGGCAGGGGCTGATTCAAGCCATCCCGGACTGCTTTTCTTAGAACCAGGAGTTTCCCGGATGGGATGTGCTAACTAGGTCATTTCCCTTCCTTTGTGCAATCCTTTTTTCATTCAACAAACACTTTGTTTGTTTGGTGGTACTGGACATTGAATGCTTTGCACTGAGTTGTATTCCCAGGTTGTTTGTTTATTCAGACAGGGTTTCACTAAGTTGCTAAGTTGCCCAGGACAGTCTCAAACTTGCAATCCTTCTGCTTCAGCCTCCCAGAATGTTGCAATCATAGGTATGCACAATCACTCCCAGCTCCAAAACACTGCTTAAGCTCCTCATGGATGCCAGGCATTCTTCTAGTTATTAATGATATATCCGTGAACAAATGAGACTGCAGTCTTGGCCCTCAGGATGGATCCATTCCATTAAGAGGAGACAGATGTGATCAATAAGCACGATAAATAAGTGTATTTCAGAGTGTGCTGCTGGTGGGACGTATTTATCCCGGTCTCTGGAATTCCTGCCTCTCTGATTCTATCATCTTTTCCAGAATGTTTGTGCAGCAAACAGCTTTGCAAGCTAGAGACTGTTTCTCGGACAGATTCACCCTCCAGGGTAAGGATGCTAGTGCATTTTCTGGAGAAAAGGGCAGGTGTGCTGACTGTGTGTTATAAAAGATGCAGGCTCCCTGGACTGGGGGGTCCTCTCCTGGAAGGTGACCTTGTGACAGAGCAGAGGACCCCTGGTCCTCTTCACATCACCTGATGGAAACCGGGGCTGTCTCAGGGACCTGGCAGGAAGCTACATTAGATTCAGCAGGATAAGGTTTGTCCCTGCCTTCAGCAAAATGGCCCTTACTCCACCTCTGTTCGTAGAGGCATTTCAGCAGCTTTCACTCACGCCCCTCAGGGGAGTCTGGGCCATTGTGGATGGGATCTGCTGCCTCAAGAGATCTCCTAAGAAAAGAACCAGTGTGTCAGGAAGAGGCAGGTGGACGGGGACACTGTCTTAGGTGCCTGCCTCTTCCCTCTGTGGCCTCAGCTTTCTGTCCTCCTCCACCATCCGAGTCCACGTGTCCAGCATGAGCCTGAAGATCATTGTCATCTCCCCATGGGAGCTGCCTGGGTCTCCTTGCTGAGCCCAGGGCAGCCACCACATCTGCCTGTGTCTCCAGCCTGTTACACACCAGCAGAATGCTCTACCCATCACAAACCATCAACAGACTCTCGGTGACAACAGCAACAAGTCCCTCCTCCATGCCAAGCACAGACTTGTCCTTGATTCGTGTCACCTATGGCTGGCCTGGGAGAGGAAGGAAGAGGTCCCGCTGGGGCTGGGTGTTGGGACCACAGTGTCTCTTTTTCTCACCTCCAAGCCGTCCCTCCATTCACTCTGTCCCAGCGATCTACCTGCTTCTAGGGCAAGTTGCAGCCTCTCCCCAACCTTGTCCCTGACCCCCACCCTCCCCCCACAACCTCCGGGGCAGGAGGAGAAGGAGGAGGTAGGCAGGCTGGCTAAGTACTCTCCTGTCTGCATCCTGTTCCCCCAGCCTCTGAGACTATTATTGGTAAGTGAACCAATTTTCTCTCCTGACATCTGTAGCTCTTAACAGTGAATATATTTGAAAAACCCTTTATGATTACTTGAAATCCTCCCTGCAATTTGATTCCTGATATTTCTCTTTACTCACTGAATGATTCTTTTAACTCATTATTTGGTACACTGCAGGCCTGTCCATCTCCCCCATGGCACACGACACCTTGGATATTTATCCGCCCCCCCCCCCCTTTTTGGCTTCCACCTGAGAGAGTTCTACAGAATGGCCAGGGCGGAGAGCCACCTCTCTCCTGCCTGGAGACACCCCTTCTTTCTCCCTCGCACCCCATCTGCCAAGGACTTTATGCAAAGGATGATTTCTCAGGAGACTGGGGTCTCTTCCTCCTACCATGGACTGCATGTAACACCCCCTGCTTGTTCTCATGATTATTTCCAATTCCTTCCAGAATGGTTAGCTGTTTCAACCTCAGCATGTAAAGCAACTTTAGCTCCAGGGGGAAAATGCAGTTTGGGGGTTAGTAACAATACCAGTGATCATAATAACAGTACAGATTAGGATGGGTCTCAGCAATGGATAGTGGGGGTGCAGGTGGGGGTTGGGAGGCACACAGGGCAGAGGGGACCCTAAAGATGCTGCTACAGTGCACCCTCCTGGTGGGAAAGGGCAGGAAAGCATCTAAACCTGTAGGACCCTAGGTCCATCTTGCCGCAGGCTCCTGCCTCCACTGTTAATGCATCAGCAGCATGGTAGGAGAGGCCAGTCCCCGGGGGAGTTTCCTGCCATCTCCAGGATGCCGCCTCTCCTGACCCAAATGGCCCTTTCCAGTGGCATCCGTCACTCTATTCATGCATTCTTTCACATAACCATAGTTACAAGGTGCCTGGCCTGTGCCAGGAAGAATGCACTAAAAGAAAGAGTCAGCCCCCGCCTCAGATGTGGAAGAGGGACTCGGAAATGGCCATGGTGGGACACATGACCTTCAGGAGCCTGGAGGTCACAAGTCTAGGACCAGGGGTGAGCTGTCAGGGGTTTGGATCCCAGCTCTCCTATGTGTCAGCGGTGGGCCTTTGGACATGTTTTAACTTTGCTGTGCCTCTACTTCCCCATCCATAACACAGGGATAGGGTCGATGTGCATGACCACGTGCAGGCTGTTGGGACAGAGGCAGATGCATCTGGCGTCCCTGAGACAGAGCGCTTTGTTCAGCTTCCTGGTTGCTTTGAGTATCAAGGAGGCTCAAAGCTTTCTGCTCTCAGGACAAAGTGAGACCAGGACCCTCTCCTTCCAGCCCTAAAGATCCAGCCCTTCTATGACCTGCCAGCCCTCTCCAAGTACTTTTGAACAGGCTACCTGGAGGGTGCTGAATGCATGGTCACTGTCCAGATGGACCAGGAGAAGCAAATACGGCCACGTCCCCAGCCATGTGGGAGGGTATTCATCTATACACAAGCCTCCTCCTGGCCCCCAAACAGGCTCTACCCACAGGACTCAGGTGGACTGGGGAGGGGGTGGAGTGGGTCGTGGGGACCTTCCCCAAGGCTGGGTGTCTCCTGTGCTCTCTGATGTGCCCATAAGCCCCACTTCTGCATCCACAGGACCCCACCAGACTCATCCACCAAGATAATGTGGACACAGCTGGGGTGACGTGCTGCCAGGAAGAACCTGCAGGGAGGGGCCAGAGGGTCCCTGGCCCCTGCCCTAGACATGCAGTGAAACCTGCGGACACTTACAGGTCTGCATAGCTGAAAACGCTTCACACCTGCTAAGCAGTGAGCCTCCACTTCCATCCTATGCTCTCCCTGGATGGGCCCTACTGTCCTATTTCACAGATGCAGAAACTGAGCCTCGGAAAGGTGAAGAGGTATAGCAGCATGCAGGCCACACATAAGGGCAGCATGGGCCTGACAGCTGTGGTCTCCTAATCCCAAATCCATGTGCGTGTATATACATGTACCATCCCACACTGAAGACAAACTCAGAAACAGAGTTGCAAGAGGAAGACCAAATGGTTATGAACATTGGAAGAAAGTCACAGGAATTTCCTGTCCCTTTCCTGGGCTGGTGTGACCCCCACCAGGTGGCCCAGGATGCGGGGTCAGAGGACAGGTGTGCAGGAGCTTGCTGGGCAGGCAGCAGCCAGAGTCATGTGGCCCAGCTGTGGGGCTGCTGCCGGAAACACCCTGCAGTGATTAATTTGGCTCCTTCCGAGCAGAGCCTCTGGCTTCCTGGAGCTGCTTATCAAAACTGCAAGGCTCAGCAAACTGTGGGGTGCCAAGCAGAACCTTCATCCAGACAGGCCAGGCTGGGGAGGAGGAGGGCGGGGAATACACAGGGGCCAAGGCTGCTCCTGCTCACTTGTGTGGCGAGTCAGGGGCCTGTCGCTTGCTGACCATGTGAAGGGCCTCACCAGCTTCCACCAGCCTTCTCAAGGCCTGCTCTGTGCTTCTGAAGCCAAGGGAAACCCGAATAAACCCTGCAGCGCCCCGTGTGTTTGTAGGTATACTTCCCATCGACTTTAGCAGTCACCAGTGGGAGTTATGCGCCACGCTGTGTGGTATCTGTCTCCCCCCAGCCTTGCTAAGATGATCCCCGGACTGTTTGGGTCATGACCCTCATCCATTATCCGGTCACCTACATTGTTTCTCAGAGACATGGCAGCCACTTTTATCTGGCTCAAACCAGTTGAAACCACAGTCCCTCCACTGGGATCCGCACAAGTTTTCGATGGGTGACTTCTTTAAGGTCGAAGGGCCCCAAACTCCATCCTCAGAGGTCCCCAATTTCTGAACATGTGTCCTAGGGTTAAAGCTTGATTTCACCCTAGTGCAGGGCACTTTCTCACTTCACTTAAACCACCCCACTTCTTTATCCCATAAATCTCCCTAGCTCCCATCCTCAGAGAGAGACTCAGACTGGCTCTGCTGTACTCACACTTGGCCACTTAATGAATGAACTCCCTTGTGCAAAACTCATGGTTTCAATGGGCACCATGAGCTTGGTTAAGTAACACATCTATCACCCCAGATACTTTAAGGAGTTACCATGTGTCAGCTCCACAATCACCCCATCTTCCAGATATAGAAACTGAGGCCAAGAGAAGCAAAGACATTGCCCAAGGTCACATGGTGGTTGAAAGGAGGGCTCTGCCCTGCTCATGATACTAAGAGCCTCCCATAAATGTTTCACCCAACATGGGAAAAAGGAGGAGTCCTCTCAGCCTTCACTATGGTGATGCCTAGGGCCAGGACTCTTTGCCTCTGCCCTTGTTGGTCTTTCTCAGTTGTGTGAATTCCTCAGAGTCCCACAGACTCCATAATATCATTCCTCCTTCCATCCCTATCCCAAGACACTCACCTTCCTGCAGTCCAGAGCTCAGGCAGGTGGGTGAGCGGGAGAGGTCGTTGTGGCCCTTTTATCACAAGAAAGGGCAAATCCAGCTGCCAGTGCCCAGAGCCCCTACTCCAGTGTCTAAATGATGGGTGATGCTCATCTTAGCTCTCAGATTATTCCGTCTCCCCACTTTCTAGCTCAATCAATGGAGATATGCAGTAGGGTCAGGACCTGAGTTAGAGTTGGCCACCAAATGATGATCAGAGTCCTGTGATGAGTGAAACAGGACTACCTGGGCTGTTTTGGAGGGCAGGGGGCTCACTCCCTGCCTAGCAGTCAGCCCTGGAGCTGATGGGGAGGGAAGAGAATGAACACCTGGGTTGCTGGGTCTAGTAAGACACAGCTGGACGGGACTATGGGGTCACTCTATACACTTTAGCAAAAGCTAAACTGAACACAGTTGTCCTTATGTTTGCTGAGACAGCTGTCACATACTCAAGGGTGAGCTGCAGGACCCCAAACTGAAGGTGGAGAGGGATCCAAAGGCAGGAGGTGTGGGTGTGTGGGCACAGACTGGTGGTTTACATGACAGACATGTATCTTCTCACATTCTGGGGGCTGAAAGGCCAAGGTCTGGGCATTGGCCTCTCTCTCGCCTTGCAAATGGCGTTCCCTTCACTGCTTCTGTTAGGGGCCATCCCTGAGCAGCCGTGTGCTGGTGGCTCTGTGTCCCAGTGTCTTCTCTGTACAAGGAATCTGTCAGACTGGGTGGATGGTGTGGAATGGCGTACTGCTGGGACTGGAGCCCCGTAAAGTGAAGTCCAACCCTCAATAGACACACCCAAGACAGATGGCCTCACTCGAAGGTCTCACCAGGCTCCTCCATCTGCAGGGGAGGCTCAGACCTCCCCTGAGAGGATGGGAGCACAAAAAGGTTGTGCAAGGCTTTGGGCACAAGAGAACAGCTGGCCCTGTCACCACGAGGGAATGATTGTGTGTTCATGTGTGTGTGTGTATGTGTGTGTTTGACACCCTTATTGATTGGCATTCTCTCTGTATCTGCACTCAGAGGCACAGGGGCCAGGATGATAGATCTATTGATTGACATTTTCATTCAGTTCAAGACATGGCCTGGGAGTCCCTTTGGACAGAGGTTTTGCTGGAGGCAGATGTCTTTACCTTGAATGCTACCAGGCAGCTCTGTGCCCTGATCTCTACAGCACAGTGCGGGCTACCCAGTGATGTGGGGGGACAGCCGATCCTGTGTGGGCTTCCAGGAATAGGGGTGAAACCTTGGAGACCTAAGGGTGGTTTTTAGCTATTTCTGAGAAGCCAGCAGAGTCCAGTCCTGCAGCCCCAACCTTGAATTCTGTGGTGACCTTGAAGGGCTTGAGGCTTTCAAACTGAGCACCACCAAAGGGGCCGATTGTAGTAACAGACCTCAGCCTTTCATCTTGAGCGTCTTCAGCAGAGGCCCAGGATTCTGCATTTCAACAAGCAGTCCGGAGGGATTTTACAGCCAGCACTTCAGATCCCTAATCCTGCCTAGTCTGTCCTTCAGCAAGGTGATCATCCAGAGAAGCTGGGCCCCAGAAAGTGTTATTGAAGCCACTTGACTGTACAGTGACCTGGTTACCCCAGATGTCCTTCCAAAAATGGAGGGAGACTCAGGGGAACATGAATCCTCTTGGATTCTGCAGATGTAATGGCCTGCAACACTGTCGTCAGTGCTCTGCAGCCAGAGGCCCCAGGAACACAGGCAGAGTTGGATCAGTTTATTGCTTGCTGCTTCCAAAAGAACTCGTGTCATAGGGAATGATGGGTATCCTTGCAAGAGGACAGAGGCAGAGAGAAGCCATTGTCAGGCCGGGCTTTGGGGAAGTGGTTTGGGGAGGGTCTGAGCGGGCAGGAGGCCACTGTGGGTGGAGAACCGGGCAGAAGGAAGTGGTCCTTGCCTGGGTCTCAGCAGCCCTGAGCCACAGTGGGTGACTGGTGAGGTTAAACTCTCATTGGTGAAGCAATAGCCACGCACATCCACTGGCAAAGGAATGCTTGGCCTTTTATGATTTGGACAACACTCAGTCACTCCAGGCCCCTCACTCGTGTGTCCTTGTCTGATGGTGACGTTCTATGAAATTGTTTTTGCACGACATAATATCAAGGACAGCTCTTGAGGGTCAGTGGTGACTTCTCCCCTTCTAGCCCATGCTATCACCCCTGCCTGTCTGTGTATCATCTAAGAGAGGGAAGACAGACCATCACACTGCCTGTGTCTTGCCATCACACTTCCAGCATCACACATCCTTGACCTCCCCTGTGGCTTCAACCTCCCTTCACCAACACCAGACACAGAACCTGCTGTCTCCTCTGGCTGCCACCTCTCCAGCAACGGCTTTCTCTTCCCATCCCTTTGTCCATCACTCCTCCCTACATTGGCCAACTCTTTAATTGCTAGGACAAAACACTTGATGAATGCAGCTTAAAGGAGGAAAGGTTATTTGGCTCACGGTTTCCGAGGTTCCAGTCCATGGTTAGCTGGCTCCTTTGCGTTAGGTCTGTGGCAAGGCAGAACCATCATGGTGGAAGGGTTTGGTAGAGGACAACTATTCAACTCATGATAGCAAAGAGATAGAGAAATCGAGACTCCGAGAGGAAGCAGATACCAACCAGATGTTAGTTCTCAAGGTCTCATCCCCCATGGCCCACGCAGACATACCCAGAAGTGTGCCTTCTAACCCAATGAAGTTGATACTCACCCTCCTAGTGTAAGGAAGGTGCCTCTTCTCAAAGCAAATGTACACTTTTACATCCTCGAGTTTGCCATACATGGGGTCTGGCTGATTCCTGAAATGCCCTCAAGTCATCTTTCCTATTGTCCTATTGTCCCTGTGCAATGCATTTGGCTTTGTTTTAAATAGCATTGATCTGTACAGCAACCAGCTTTACATGCACTTGTTTTCTAACCACACTGTAAACTATTCAATCTTTCTTCTGTGATTTTACTCTTGAGTCTCACTATAAATCTGACCAATGCTGCAGTCAAGGAATTGGGCTACCTTGAAATTTTTTTTCCACTAGATCAACTAGAAACAACTCTAAAACTCAGTCTCATGCAAAGTCTTAAGACATGCACAAAAAGTAGAAAAATTCTTTGCCAAAAATTTTCCCTTTAGCCCAATCCCTCTAGTGAAGTTCCTTTTAGAGCTCTCATTCCCACATGAAACTGCAGGAGGAAAGTCTTTATTGTTCAGCTTTCTATTGGCATTCTAAGATTCTGAGATCCACCAGAATTGTACATCAAGCTCTGTTTATAGCACTCCATGTCTTCTATAGCCTATATCTCCAATCTTTTCAAATTCTTGCAAACCAGTTTCAAAGGCTTCTGAACCACATGGTCAGGAATAGTTATAGCAACAACCCCACTTACCCAGTACTGATCTCTTGTATTAGTTAGCTTTTACACATAGGCTGACCTCTTCCTTCCCCCCTTTTCATTCCATCCGGGTTGTCAGCCTGTTTGATGGTACCACCAGTGATCATGACAGGTCTTCCTCCCTCAGTTGCCAGGCATCCCTTGAAACACCCGTACAGATACACTCAGAGATGTGCTTAATAATCTACTAGGTGTCTCAAGCCAGTGAAGTTGACAATCAAGGTTAACTAACATGCTCCTGCCCCAAAATATATCCAGAACAAAAGAGATAGCTTCTCTATATTTCTTGAGTCTTTATTTTGTGCTCTGGTCCTGTTTCTGTGGTCCCTGTACATACCAATATCAATCCCTATGCCCATCTCCCACAGCAACCTTTACCCTTTAGTTTCTGCCCCCACCAAACTCTTATGGAAGAAGAACATGGGGTATTGGGTGATGTGTGAAATATTGAGGTTGACGGTGCTTGAGGGATTGATTTCAGTTGTGGTGACTATGTGACAGGGATCAAGATAAACAGTGGCAGTGACAGCCATAAGGAATGTGTGTTAAGGATGGCGATGGATGTGGTGATGGTGGTGATGGTGCCTATGGATAATGGAGCCACAGTTCCTAGTTGTGGTGGCATTGATAGTGATGTTAGGGGTGGTGCTGGGGTTCACAGCCATTACAGTGATGGGGCACGCAATAGTGATGATCGTGAAAAACATCAGAACTGTGTATTCTGTATACCTTGAGGTCTTTGCACAGTGTTCATGGAATGTGCTCAGAAAGTTAATTAGGTCACCCCACCTCTTCCTTCAAGCAAGGAAACTCTACATCAACTTGCTAAGGTTGCTCTTGGGCACACAGTGATGCAGAAAGAAGCTGGTATGACAGATCTCCATGGAGATCTGCCTTCTACATCTGCAGCCCCAGGCTTTCCAGGCCCATGCAAAGGAGATGCAGGAGGCTGTTGCATTTCCATCAGTGTCTTCTTGTACTCCCTGATGGACGCCAATAACTGCCAGGCACCTGAGGAGATGCCAAGGAGGCTCACTAAGGACAAGAATGGATATTGGACTAAAGACCTGGAACCCTGAAGCTGGCCTGTTCCACAAGGCAAGAACACACAGCGCAGTGGTCTAGATTAGAGCATTCAGAAGCCAAGACACAGGAAGTTGTGGTGAGCATAACCCAAGTGAAAAGTCAGGAGTGGAGAAGACATGGGTGGACCAGGGCAAAGGCATCTAAGGAAGTTGGTTGAAAATTGAACACCTAAAGAAACAGGACCCTGAAACCAGGTGAAAGACTGCCCACAACAGTGGGCACTTGCTCTGCAGCAGGAAGACCCAGAGAAAGCCTGGGCCTTGGCAGAGCTGTGTGCTCCAAGCTGGAAGAGCCTGGCCATATCCAATGCAGCCGCTGTGATGTCTTCCTCCTTAGGACACTCAGGACTCAGAGGACCTGAGCTTTGGAAAGGTCCTCAAGGAACAAGAGACTTGTGAATCATACCATGGCCTTTCAGATGTATGGCTCCTAGGAACTCCGTTCTACTCACAAATCAGTCTGGGTCCAGTCATAAAAATGTAGACCACCACAGATATTTCTAACAGAGAGAATTCAATATAGGAAATTGTTCATACAACTGCTAGAAAAGCTCAGAAGCAAAAAACAGGGACAGGGAAGCATCAGAGGTTAGCTAGGGTAGGAAGACCCTGTCACCTTCAGGCTGATTGGAGGCCCAGCAGGAAATGCTGTTACCAGAAGCCAGATCCCAGGGTTTTGGGAAGAGCTAGAACCTTGATAGATACCCACCCACCCCGACAGCAGACACAGAGGGGAAAGAACATGATGGCTTCTTACTTTTTCTTCCTGCAGTCTCCCACTCCTCCTCCCAGGAACTGACCCTTACGATAGGCAAGTGGATGGGAGAGGCTATGCAAAAGACAGGTGCTAGGGTTGCAGTGTGGTTCTCACCACAATGCATGTGGACAGCGAATCTCCAGTACAGGAATATTGGGAGCATGGTGTCTGGGAGGTGATTAGGTGTCCTTATAAAGGCTCTTGATGTAGGAGTTCATCCCTTCCACCTTCTGCCATGTGAGAACAAGACCTTCCCGGAAGTAGAGATGTCACCCTCTCCAGACTCCAAACTTGCTTGTACCTTGATACCTTGATTTTAGATCTTTCAACCCCCTGAACTGTGAGAAACAAATTTCTACTCTTTCTAAATGACCCACTCTGTGGTATGCTCTTTAGCAATTCAGAGTAAGACAGAAAATTTAAACTATATCTGGCAAAAATAGACATTGCCCACTATATGCCCCAACCTTAGGGCATTGAACTATTAGAATCTCAGGGATCCATGGCAAACACTTCTTCTCCACATGTAGTTCAGAGCTTTTAAGAAATATACACAGCAGCCTGGCAGACAGGGACCAAACTGTGACCTTCAGTCTACAGAAACACAGAAGACTGTGGCTTGGGGTCTCAGAGCCAGGCCTCCTGCCTCCTCACGCCTGAGCCTGTCAGCCCTCCTGAGTCCCACACAGACCTGGACATGGTCAGCCCCATCCCCAGCACACGGAAGTTACTCAAGGGAGGCAAGTACAGTACCCTGAGATGTGACTTCTCCGTGTTAAATGTGTCTAATCCCTTCAGCTTTTATTTGTCCATGGTTTTCCAACCCTTCAGTCTCCTCTTTCAGACTCACAGAGTTGGGCAATGTCCTTCTAAAGGCGGAGTAGCCAGGACCGAGCACATCAAGAAAACATCTGTGTCTGCCACTCAAGTGACTGCAGGGAGCTCTTCTTTCCTGTACAAAGGCCTTATAGTTGCAATCACGAATCCTGCTTACTGGGATGGGAACAGTCGTACTCCATTTGGAATCAGGGGAACTGAGGCTTGGAAAAGTTGGGACTTCCTCAGGATCACATAACGAGCAAGTGACTCAGGATTGTCAGATGATGAAGCCCGGGTTTGTCTCACTAAAACTGGCTGCTTGCAACACCACAATGCAAAACAGTGAGGACTGGGCTCTCAGACTGAAGCCCGTGATCCTCACCCCATGGGAATGGGAGGAAGATGGGGGAACAGAAGCAAGAGAATCCTGAGCCTAGGCCCCTCTCCGCCAAGACGCAGACGCAGGGCCTTGTGTCTAGTGGTGACCCTGCCCTTAGGATGACTCCCATCTGGGGCTCCCAGCCCAGCCTCTTCCTCTCCAAGAAGTCTAGAGGAAAAGAGTGCGCACTGTCTCTCACCTTGTCTCCAGCACAAAGCCCTAGAATACAGAGCCCCTCACGTTTATTTTAATGTGTTTTAGGCGAATAGCTCCAGTAAACGTGCAAGGCTACCTGAGAACAAGCTTCATGTTTCTCATTTACTGGCCTCTGATACCATCCGACAGAAATCTGTTCTTAAGTGAAATATTGATGGGTTTACTCTGCAATCTTAAACGTGCCTCCTAAATTGCTGTAATTAAGGCTGGCAAAGGAAGGTGGCAGCAGAGAGGACACATAGGATGCTGAAGTAGACCAAAAACACGTGTGCATGCACACAATCACACACACACACACACATACACACACACACACACACACACACACACACACACACACACACACACTGGTAATTAATAGTCCTGAACAGAACTGATGCCTGAGTTCCTGAAAAAGGGTAGGGAGGGAGGGGTCGCTCAGACTTCTGCTCCAGCTCTAAGCCCCTTGAACGTGGGCTAATGGTCATCTCAGTGACCACATGCACTTGTCACCTGCAGTCTCAACGCTTTCAAGGGCTCCAAGAAACAGGTCTTTAAGACAAGGAGGTCCCCAGGCACGGCAGCCACCACAGCTCCTCGGTAGCTCGGGAGGGACAGTGAGGGTCTGGCAATGTGAGTCCCATGGTTTGCAGGACAGCGTGTTGGTGTCTGCAATTGAAAGTGGTGATGTGCGAGGTGACAAGTTGCACCTGAGGCCTCAGGGAGGTGTGGGTGACCAGGAACAACAGGAATCAATGGCACAAGGACACGGGACAGGGAAGGAAAGAGATTCGTGCTCTTGTTCATAGCCTGGTTCCTCGTGCAAGGACTAGGGGGCGGCAGGGCGTGTGAGAGCACTGACCATGACCGGGCTCTGGCCCTGCTGTGGACACCGAAGTGCTGTCTCTTGTCTCTCCACTTCTGTGCACCTCTGGCTCCTTCTTCCTTCCTGCCTCCTTCTCCTCCTCTCTTTCCCTGCTCCTGCTCAGCCTGTCTTCCAGCTTTCTGCAGTCCTTTGCCCGGACTGAATTTAGAAGCAGCAGTAAACATGTATCAGGAAGGCTTTAATTAAAATGTTAAGCCTCCACCGAAGCCCAAGCTGCTCTGTCCTCGCAGCAGTTAATAATTTAGAGTAAAGTAATGCCATTCCCACTCTGCACATGGGAGATTAACATATTAACGGGAGGTAATTATGCCATAACCCCACAGGCTGGCTCCTGGGGAAGCTTCGCTGGCCCCGGCCCCTGGAGGCCTGGGCTTCCTGCTCCTCTCAGCTGTCTCTTTCCTTCTAGATCCCTCTGTGGAAGCAGGGGGCCACCACCCTCCTCTGGGTGGCCCTTCCTGCCTCTCTGAGAACTCTCCATCATAATTAGCAAATGCAAGACCTGGAGGATCCCGGGGTAGAGCAAATTGAAAGAAAATGGAAACAGCTCATGGTATTGGAATGGAGACCAGGTCTGCTTGGTGGTGACAAAAAAGGACAGAGCAAATAGGGGACAGCTGGCTGCCTGATAGGGCTGGGTGGAAAGAGATCGCAGATGTGTGTGGTCACCACTGGAGGGGATGTGAGTCTCGGTCACATGTGCTTATCCATCCATTTATTTATTTATTCATCAACTGTTTAACTGCAATGGGCAATGTGCCAGGCTCTGTGTCATGCTGGGGACAGATCTACAGGTGTGCACCCCTGCCCTTGAGACACACTCTGGTGTCCTAGCAGCTGCAAGTGCACCTGGCCACTGTTATGGTTTGATAACTAGTGGTCAACTTAACGCCAGCTGGATTACATCAGCATGCATTGAGAGAAGATGCTCCACCTGAGGAGGGCTGCCAGGATAAATAGGTGGAGAAGAAGAGCTGTGTGGAGAGGGATTGAGGCGTTATGGAGGCATTGTTGGTTCTCCTACAAGTTGCTGTCTGAGCTGTTGGTTCTCCTGGAGAAGCTTTGGTCTTCACATCGAGCATTGCTTCCTGGCTCCGGAGGGGAAGACATGTGCTGCCTGGTCTCCAGGGTGAACTCCTCACGCTGCTTCCTGGCATGTTCCCAACTGTGCTTGTCGTTGGAGGAGCTTGGAGCCTCCGTGTCGCTGAGGACAGCTGTGGTTCCTTTCAGGACAGCCCCGCTCTTTGTTGTGAGTGTGACTTCTCAGCTCCAGTGTAGAACCCTCATCCCACTAGCACAGCTCCTTCATCCTGCTGGCATGAACTTTCTGGCTTCCACCACTGACCCTTGGGTCTTCCCAGCACGAATCCATAAAAGAGACTGGCGTGAGTCCTTGTGGGCCCTGGACTTCCAGTTGGACTCGTGGAGGCGTTGTCCTGAGCTCTGGGTTTTTATCTGGACTCATGTGGGACATGGCCATGGGGTTTAGACTCTTGACTAAATAATCTATGTCGTTGGTGTTGCGGATAGATTTCCTGCATTCTCCTGTGTTAACTTTCAGTGACCATTATAAAAATATTATAAACTCCATGTCCTGACCTGAGTTGTTCTCTGTGTAATAACCCTGGACTACAACAGCCACCATGTCACCTCCCTGCAGCAGAGACCTAGGACCTCAGTGTTGCTAGGGGACAGAGGAGCAGGAGGGTGGCCAGGCAGGAGATACAGAAGTGACCAGGACAGGATAGCCCCTCCCTACCAGCATCAGCTACCCTCCTTCAAACAAGGGGTACAAGTACCCCATGTATGTCAAATTCAGTGGCCTCCAACCTTACCAGGCTGGTCCACGCCTGTCCCTGTACAGCTGGGAAGATGCAGCCCAGAGTGGGGACAGTGCTGATCCATGGCCATGCAGCTGACCTAGGACAAATGGGACAAACCCCACTGTTGCAGATGCCTCTGAAGGGGTGACAGCAGACAGGAGGGATTTTCCATAAGGAGGCACCTGTGTCCAATATCCTCGGAGAACAGAAACCCACATCTTCCCAGCATGGACACAGCACCAGGAACTCACAGGGGCTTCAAGGCTTAGTCAGAGTTTAACAGGCACAAGACAGAGACAGAGCCAGGCCACCTCACTGAGCTGTGTGACCTGGGACCAGAAATTTGCCCCAGAGACTTTAAAGGAAAACGTGTGTAGCTAGCCTTTACTCTTTGCATCATGCATACACAAGCACACATGTGTGCTTCCTCATAGAGGGAGTGGCGTAGCATGTAGTGGGAAGAATTCAGCAGGTCGCGCTCTCACTGACTGTGCATCTCATGGGTCCTTGTTAGTCTCACCTGTAAAACAGGCATTAAAAATCTATGGTCACCAGAGGGCAAGAGGGTTAGGTTAGAGTTAGGGCTGCTGGTAAACATACATCAAGGTCGTCACCTTCAGCCAGCAGCATGACAGCCGGCATCTTCTGAATGGGCCCCAGGGCGTCACGTCGGGACAAATGACCTGGGAGCTCAAAGATGGAGAGCAAGGAGAAGCCTCAGTGCTGGCTTTTGTCCACTGTCCGCAGGCCGTCCGCTCGCATCACCACTCATTTGTAGATAATTGGGAGTTTGCTCACATTTTCCAACACAAGGCATTCAAAAGCGAAATGTGCAAAAGAGGAACTCTGCTACGCACGTTCCAATTTGCAACGTCCTCAGCTACAGCGCTTCTGTGCTCTGTCTCATTCCATACGGCAGAGCAGTCGGCGAACAGAGCCGGTCTGCAAATCTGGAAAGAACGCGTTCTGTATCTGCTCACTTTCTCTGAAAAGAAAGTGTGTCGCTTTCCTTACAGAATCCACAGTCTTGTCTTGGGGGAGCCCCAGTCGAAGGGGAGACATGTGCGCATCCTCGTGGGACCCCACACCGACAGGAGGGGGACACTGCTCAGGCACACCCCAGTGTGAGGGCTACAGAAAACACAGGGAACGTGGAAGAGCTCCGGCACCAGCCCGTCCTGTACCAGTGCCCCTGGGCTCTGGCGCACAGAGGGCTGGCCCAAGCCAGTTCTACACAGCTACCTGAGCCAGAGCTACCCTGGCCTCTGCCTCACCCACCGCCCCATCCCCAACCCCAGGGCTCCTGCTGAATCCACGCAGCACACAGCCACAGATCTTTCTTGGATCAATTAATATTCTAAACATGAAATTAATTTATCCTACAAATATGAGAACCTAGTAATTTGTTTCACTTTTATTTTATTGTCAGATAGGATTCATCTTCTACATGATTTTATGGTTGGATAGGGTTCATTAGACATTTTTCCTCAACTTTTTCTCTTAATGAAAGAAAAAATTCTCAGACTATGTGGATTACACGAGGGGCTGCAGCTTGTCTTTTAAATCCTTCTGGTGAGTCCTAATTCCCACGCCATACACACAGTCACACCCCAGGGCTATGCCTTGGGGTCACTTTAACCTGAGGAAACTGACTCACCCCAGAAGCTTCTACCACAGGACCTTTAGTGTTCAGAAAGGTTGAAGTCCCCAAATCTCTTCTGTCGTCCTCTCTCAGAACAACTGTCACTCATGTGGCTCATCCAAGGCACTAGACCAGGGCACTTCAACTTGTCTGTTCCACCAGATCACTGAAAACAGACACCCCTAGGGTACAGGGACACTGAGCTGCTACCTGATTTAGAACCCCTAAATGCCAGCCGCATCCATCTGCTACCCAAAGTCTCTACTTTATCTGGTGTCCTGGTCACCGACCTCCGAGTCAGGCCCCTTGCAGGTCCCATCACTTGGGCTGCATCTCTGCCATCAGACTGACACCTCCCTGGGGAAGAGAAAACCTCCTCCACCAGGCTGGAATCTCCTTGAGAGCACAGGCCGGATCTCCACCATCAGAAAGTGTGAGCGCAGACTGCGCTGTCCCTGTGGGTAGGGCTGTGTGACCCCCTAGGCCACACCCAGGCTAGGAGCAGTGGAGTCTCAGGGCCACACCGTCACCCCGAGCTCACATTGCCTTGTCTCATTTTCTCACTGAACCTCTTGCTGTTTTTAATAGCACAGACCCTGACAATAACTAATCACCCGTGCAATTATCTGTTTAACCTCTCTCCCCTTGGACTCCCGGGTTTGGGGAGAGTGAGGACAAGTCTGGCCAGGTCACTGCTCTCTCCCAGCACCGGCCACACAGCCTGGCACACAGAGGTACCCGCAAGCATGAGCCCACTGAAAGAACAGATGAAACTGAAATGGCCCAGGTACACTCAGAGCTCTAGAAAAAGCAGGCATCTCAGGGCTGCCACATGACCTAAGTGTATTCTGTCACATGGTGACCTCAGTGGGACAAAATCAGAGGCAAGGAAACAGGGCACTTGGAAGAGCTCACCAGCTTGGGATCTTGAGCCGAGTCTGAACTCTGCACCTCAATTACCATTGTACAAAACTAGAAACCATAGCAGCAGCCATGCACCCCAGAGGGGTGACCTCCTAATAACTGGCAGGCACTTAGGATGGTGTCTGTCAGGCAGGTGTCATCCCATTAGTGACAGAATGTATTGCCACTACTAGTAGCATCACCTCTATGCAGATGAGGAAACCGAGACGCCAAGAGGTTAACTAACTTTTGCGAGACTGCGGGCCAATTGATGGCCAAGCGGGGCCATAAATTCTGGCTTCAGACCCTCATGTTGAAACCCAGTGGCCATCAACTTCTGTCTCTTCTATGCTAGGGCTGGGCAGTGATCATTAGGAATATCACAGAGGGTTTTAGAAGAAATCAAACCACTTCAGATGCTACAGCTTTGGGAAATTTATGAGCATGGAGCGGGTCCCAGAGGAGGAGGGATGGGAGGAAAACAGCTCAAGGACTGAGTCTGACCTCCAGGAGCATCTAATGTAGTTCAAGCTGAGAATGATGGTCCGAAATGCCCACCAGGCCCTAACTGATCTAGCCCCATCACCTCTTCAAACCCATCCTGTACTAGTCCTTGCCTTAATTACACAAAGCATACAATTTGCAACCACAGGGCCTTTGCACTTCCCACAATAGGCACCCAAGGCAATCAGATCACAGCCACACTAAATTATCAGCACAGTATGTTGCCACCAGACATTTCCACCCCCAACAGTGCCTTGATGGTGAGCATTTTTATCTGATCCAGGGTTGGAGAACAGGTCTGCTTGGGCTGGTCATCACACTGATCCATTGGTTGCAGGGAGCAGCCAGTGGGAAGTGTGGCCCTAGAGCCAAGGATTTGGAGCATGATACCTGGAGCTGTCAGTCAGTCTCACTCCCCACAAAAGACCTGGGAGGTGTTCACGGCCGTACCAGCCAGACTCCTGTCCTGAGGAGCCAGCACCTTGCCCACCCCGTGCCTGACAGGTCAGGGCTAGAAGCAGGGTGGGCACTTTGGTGACTTGCTCCTGGCCAGAAGCAAGGCCTTGGTGGAGAAATTCTGTATCATATGACAGAATGGCCAAGATCCCTCTTCCAGAGACCTCAGGCCTGGGTTTTCTGGTCTCCATGCCCCTTTGGGAGGCCTGTCTGCCAGGCTTTCTGTGTCATAGCCCTGGCCACCTTGACATGACAGGGAAAAACAAAGGCCATAACCTACTGGACACAGTCCCCCAGGGATTCCATGGCTCAGCACCCCACTGACGGGCCAGCCGCTTCTCTTACCGGAGGCTGGAATCACAGGAGGAAGCTGAAAAGCAGGGTCTGAGCACTGGCTACCCACAGCCCTCCTGCTGGGGGCACCACCTCTCCAGCCCTCCCCCTCCTCTGAGATACTGGGCCTGAGCTCGCCAGTTATATAACAGCCTCTTCACTGAGGGCGAGTCTCCCTCGCTGGAGAGGCTCCAATTAACAATCTCTTATTCATGCCATCCACAGGCTCTCTCCACAGACGATGTCAGAGGAAAGACACTGTATCCTCAGGACCCAGCAGGGCCTGAGAGCTGATGTCTTCTGAAGGCACCGGCCACGTCTTAAGCAGGGGATGCTGGTGTCCAGGCCCCTGCAGGGCATCTTTGGGGAAATGGTGTTTCATGTTTCTTGCAATCCACGGTCACCAGTAGAAGGGCCACACAGGAGGGTTGTGACTGTGGTGAGGAGGTCCACAAGGTTCTCAACGGAAGAGGAGGTCATGGTGTCCTTTGACTCTCCACATTAGGCCGGCTCCCCGATAGGGTGCCCCGTTTAGACCCTGATATGGGTTGGGCAACCAATGGATGCAACAGGGAGCCTGTGTCACCTCTCATCCAGACAGCTGGAGGCTCAGGGCCACAGGGTCCTATTCCCGGGGAGCTACTATCTGCAGAGAGAGACAGCTCCTCCCTGCAAAGCTCTTAAAAGAACAAATATAGACCCTGCTCCCCCAGACTCCAAAAACACGCTTTTCTGGGTACAAGAGAGATGTTTACTGTTGTTAGGCAGAGGCTAGAGGCAGAGGACAGGGTGCCAAAGGCATCGGAGGCTCCCCTTGGAGGTCCCGGGGGAATCCTGGGCCATTTGTATGTATTACATTTTCACTTAGTAGAAAATGAAGCCGTAGTTTGCAGCTGAACATAGCAAATAGAGAACATCCATTTCCTCCTGCTCCCTCCCCAGTGTCTAAAATGAGAGTAAGAGGAGAGAAAAATAAACTAGATAGTTATTAACTCTAAGAAAATTATAAATAGCCCATGAATGAAAATACTATCACACGTAGCTCTTTTCTAAACAGTATTTATATAACCCTTAATGCTAATGAAAACATTAAATACTTATTTTTAAGAGAAACTGTGATGTTACGGTCCCCGAAGACCTGCAAGGCATATGATCATGCCGCTGGGGGTGTGACAGGAGGCCAAGTGGAGGGGTGCTGAGGACTCGAGCTCTGCAAGTCACCAGATAACATGTCAGAGTAAAAAGCTTAAAGATCAAGATCGAGCAGCAACGAAATAAACCCCAGAAAAGGCAGCTAGCGAACTTGGAGGGTGGATTGTGGGTGGGGACCTTACAGCGAGCTCTGTTCTTTTTCGTTGTAAACCTATGAAGGTTGAAATACCTGTGAATTCAGGGAGTACTGTCAAATCCTTGCTAATAACTTGTCAGGTTATTAATCCCATCTGTGGATTAAGTATCAAAAGCAGGATGTGGGGCCGGGATTTAGCTCAGCAGCATAAGCGCCTACCTGGCAACCGTGAGGTCATGAGTTTGATCCCCGGTAACAGAAACAAAAAATAGCAGTATCTGAGGAAAGAGACTAGCTGCGGGCAGTTGTCACCCTCCTTTTTTAGAGGGGACAGGAATCTGCAGCTTTCCCCAGCCCAGGGCACCAGCCATGGACATCCTCACGGCAAACCATCCCCAGTCAGATGAGGTGCTCTCATAATTACTGGAGGTGATGGGGTCCAGCTGAGCGTCCGGAAGACAAGGAGTGCCCGGAAGTGAGCAGCAGGCACCGCTGGGCTGGCACCGAGTAGGCAGGGGTGTCACCAGCACTTACCCATAACCAGGCTAAGTCCTGTCTTGCTTGGTCTTTGACTATTAAGAATCAAATTACTTTTATGGTCTTCTCTCTAAGCCTTTGCAGTTTACAAAGCCCTTAAAGGCCAGGGTCAAGGTGCGAGGGGGCTCAGTGTCAGTGGGGGGAGGGGGTGCTGTGTCTCTGCCTTATGAATGACACCATCCGTGTGTCCTCATAAGGCCAAAGAGACAAGTAATCACCTTTGCACTTAATAAGGCCTCTGTGACAGTTTAGGTCTAGAATGTCTCCAGAAGTCCCATGCATTTAGAGGTGGGACTTTAAGAAGGTGACTAAATCATGGGGTGCCAAACTTCTCAGTGGATTCATCCCCTGATGTGCTCTTGGGAGGAAGACACGGGTCACTGGGGGTGTGAGCCAGATGGGTCCATTCTTGTCCCCAGCTTCCCTTCTCTCTGCTTCCGGGCTGCCATGAGGAGAGCAACTTTCCTCCACCGACCCCTTCCACCATGTTATTGCTGCCTGGGATCCCGGCAACCATGGGTGGAACCGTCTAAATTGTAAGCTAAGCTAAGCCTCTCTTCCCTGAAGTTGTGAATGCTGAGCATTGTCCTCCAGCAACAGAAAAGCGAACTAATACAGACATTTATGAGGGCAGACCTCTCATGGTTCGTGACCTCTTAAAGTCCCCACCTCTTGGTCACCGTGGCATCAGAGATTAGGCTTCAACATATAGATTTTGAGGGACCATGAGCACCCCACCTATGCAGGCTCTATCAGTCCTATAACACTTTTCTCCTTTTGTACCACCCCCCCCCCGCAAGTAGACCTTGGAGCATTAAACATTTAAGGGTAAAGACAAATATGGCCCATGATCCTTAAGTGTGGTGGCACTTTGGAGCCACTGATCAATCTAAGGAAACACTCACGCCCAGGTCCCACACACGTAAATCTGAATTTTTGAATTTTCATGGTGATCTAACATTTCCTGGGTGATTCTCCTGGTCAGCACTAGGCTGCCTCTGTTGCCCTGAATCAATAAAACCCCACATCCACTGCTCATCCCACCGTGGGCATCGGCAAGGCTGGGCCAGTACCTTCCATGCTTCGTTGGTTTAAGGATAAAGATGTATTTAATGCTCACATGAGTCCTCTACAGGTCTCCAGGGCAGCTGTCGTCCATGTGGCAGCTCGGTGTCCGCTGCCCCTTCATCTCAAATCCTGCTCCCCTGGTTGCCATGGCAGAAGAAAAAAGCCCAGAATGTTCCTGGCCCAGCCAATTAATGCTGCAGCCCACTGGCCAAGCTGTGCCACAGGACCCCGCCCAGTGGCAGATGTGGGGGCGACAGGTGTCATCTCCTCATGTACCCCGGTTATGGCTAAGGGCCAGTGACACCACCGCCCACTCCGTGCCAGCCTCGCTGTGCCTGCTGCCCACTTCCTGGCTTTCCCTGTCTTCCCTGGGGCTCAGCAGGACCCCATCACCTCCTCGAAGCTCCACTCGATGACATCTTTCCCCCCAGCCACCAACTGCACTCTTATCTGTGGGATGCATTTGGCGCACAGAGTTCATTAGTGTTTGCAGAGGCTATTTCCTCTCTGGTGAATAATTTAATCTCTGGACTTCGGGCAAAGTAACATGAGGAACTGCTTTTCTAGCCCATAAGGAGAATTTAGCAGGAATGTGAGAGAGGCAGGTGCCTGGGATTTGAGCTCCAGGATTTCTGAGCACTCCGGACCGGGACAGGGATTCGGTGGTACAAGCGGACGCTGGGTCTTTGGAAACACTGTTCTCAAGTCTTTCGTCCTGAGGCGTAAAACCAGAGACACCAGCTTGAGTGTGACCCCAAGGCTCACTTGCTGGATACTCAGACCTCAGGGCAGCAGTGTTGGAAACTTCCAGAGGCAAGGTTAGGCAGACTGGGGCTGGCGTTTTGGACCCCTAGTTTCCGGGATGATTTTTTTCCAGCTCAGCCTTGCTTTAGGGGGAAGAAGTTATGCACCAGGCACTAGTATGTGACCCATCGGTCTGTGTGGGGCTGCTCCAACAAAATGCCTGAGGCTGCATGCTTTAGGAACGAGAGGATTTAGCGCAGCTTTAGAGGCTGGAAGTGGAAGATCATGTGGCCCCATCTGTTCAGCCTCTGATGGGCTGTCCTTCCCACTGGCCGTGTCACAAGGTATCAGGGAAGCAGAAAGAAAAACGTCTGCCTTCTCGAGGGACCAGGTGTGCGTGCGATAGCACAACACACGCCTCAGGGAACCAACTCACACCTGAGGCCGGCTTGAGCCCCCCTGGGGGTGCTGCCCCATGTCCTGACCACCTTTCACTAGGCTCCAGCCCAGCACTGCCACACTGGGACCCGGCTTCCGGCACAGGAGCCTTGAGTTCACACTGTAACCGTATCAAAGCCATGACTCATGTGCTTTATAAGTAATGACTCACTGAACCTTAATTCCCACCCGTGAGGTCCCTGTTACCCCCCTCCACAGGCTAAGGGACCAACCTGTCACTAGCGAGAGGCAGGAGCTAAGCTCCGCATGCCCAGCCTTGCGCAGTCGGGATGAGTGGGCACCGTCTAGTTCTCCTCGGAATTGGTCTTGCTCAATTTCAATCCCCATCCTACCCCTCACTAACTGGGCAGCTTATGGACCTCTCTAGTCGGCCTTTCTCTCACCTTCAAAGAGAGATTAACAAACGGACCTCTAGGGTTATCATGATGATTGGAAAAATGAAAGACTCTAGTCATGGAACCAGTTTAAACCGGCCTTAGGGGGCCCCCTGCCTGTGATTCTGGGAGGCTGAGGCAGGAGGATTACAAATTTAAGCCCTGCTTGAGAAACTTAGCAAAACCCTGTCTCAAATTATAAAATAGTAAAAATGGGCTGAGGATGTAGCCCAGTGGAAAACCTCGGGGTTCGATCTCCAGTGACACCTCCACCTCCCACCCCCAAAAAGTTTAACACAGAAGCTGGCACGGAGGAAAGCCTCCGTACATTATTAGTCTTTATTTGACCCACATCTCTTAGCTCATGAAGTCCAAGCAAATGCTGCTAACCATTTATTCTCTTCCTTACACAGCTAGAATGTGCTGAACAGTGTCCCAGAAGAGGAAATGGCTGGCTTTACTACAAGACAGAAGGTAGCACTTTCTCTCTCTCTCTTTTTTTTTTTTTTTTTTTTTGTCTTTTTCATTTTTATCGGTACCAGGGATCAAACTCACGACCACCTGCTTACAAGGCAGGCACTTATGCTGCTGAGCTAAATCCCCAGTCCCAAAGGTAGCACTTTCAAAACACACTTATTTCTCCCACAGTCTGAGCGGGTCAGGAACCCAGGTGCAGCCCAGCTGGGTCCCCTCTGCAATCAAAAGGTCAGCAGGGCTGCTTTCACCTCTGGAGACAGCCCTGGATTAGGACCCACTCCCATGTAGGACACGGTTGTCCCTTGGCTGTGGGGCTGAGTCGAATTCCTCGCTGGTTATTCAGTGTTGGCCGTCAGCTGACTGCCACGGTAACACCTCCAGCTTGTTCACCAGAGCACAAGCTTGGAAAGAGGAGAGAGAGACAGAGAGGAAGTCGCAGTGTCCGGAACCAGAGACAGTGACGTCCCCCTGCTTTATCACAGGCTACTGCTCAGCAGGGAGCCACTTTCAGGGCCCCAGGGTCAGTCTGTTAGCTGGAGAAGCAGCTCCTCTGTAGATCTCGCTCCAGTGCCTGCAGAGGCTGACATCCAGGGCTCCGCCTCTCAGATGAGCCTCCTGGGGCCCTCCTGAGCCTCAGTTTCCCAGCAGGTACACAGCCCAGGTGGGCACAGAGATGCCGGAGATGCTGCAGGAGCTCGCATCCCGCTCCGCACAGCCCCGGTTCAGTGAAGTCCACAATCTTAATTCAATTAAGCTGATGAAGTTAGAGTTCCCTGCATTCTTGGCGAGCAGCCAGACCCATGCTGACTGCTGTGAGGTCCTCCCAGGTTCTGGGGCTGATGGCGGGCACGGGCGGCTAGGGAGGAAAGAAGGAAGGAAGGAAGGAAGGAAGGAAGGAAGGAAGGAAGGAAGGAAGGAAGGAAGGAAGGAAGGAAGGAAGGAAGGAAGGAAGAAAGGAAGGAGGCGGGACCGCACATGGGTCCTGGAGGAAGGAGAGGCCTGGGCACTTCTGCTGCCCTGCTCCCGCCGCCCCTGAAGGCTCACAGCTGCCTCCTGCCCAGCGGGGCTGGTGCAGAGCCCTCCCTTGATGAGATGAAAGGCCCCGTCCTTCCCAGGTGCGTAATTCCGAGCAGCAGCCCTGCTTCCTCATGTGATCAGAACAAAAGTATGTCCCTGAGGCGAACGAGGCTCCCAGCCCCCACATCTCCTGTCCCTGCTCCTGTGGGCTCAGAGAGGCCCACCCATGGGTGCGCTGCTCACACACCTCCTCCTCCCCCACGGCAGCCAGACAGACATGGGGAGACAGGGTGCTGGCCTTGTCCCCAGACTCCACGTGGCCCGGAATGAGGCCCTTCCCCTGCTGGGCCTCAGTCTCCCATGCATCCAGGGATGATTAGATGCCCCGAAGGGATTCCCACAGCTCTTACACCACCCTAGACTGAGTGGGGAAGGCGGGTGTCACTAGCTGATAGGAACTTCCATGAGTTGAATGACAGTATCCACCCAGAAACCCATGTTCAAACTTGCCCCTGCCCATGCAGAGGTTATCTCAGCCCTCAGCCCTCTAGGAGGCTGAGGCAGGAGGATCGTAAGATTGAGCTCAGCCTGGCAACTCAGCAAAATTCTGCTTTCACCCATCATCACCTGTTCCACTATGTAAGGATTCGGGCTCACACCGCTCCAGGGGACACGCAGACCAGACTCTGTCCTGAAAGCAGAGAGCAGCTTCACCAGACAAGTGAACCCACCACCTGCCAGTGCCTCGAGCTTGAACTTCTGAGCTTCAGGAACGGTGAGAAAAAGACTTCTCTCTTTTATACATTACTGTCTCAGATATTTCATTACAGCAGAACAGATGGCCTATGAGGGTTGGGGCAGGGGCACTGCCCTTTGCTGACAATGAAAGAAAGATTCCCCCACCAGGGGGCCAAGAAGGCTGCCACAGCTCTGGACATCACATCTTCACACCATGGAGTTAAACACGAGAAGGACATAGTGTGTGGGGATTCTGTTCTGCCATTCCATGTTGCTGCTGCCTTACCAGGAAGGAAACTCCTTTCCAAAGACTTTCCTTGATGTCATATTTGATTTAAATCTGCCTCCCAAAATGAAATAGTCAAGTCCTTCTGATCATGTGTATTTGGAAACAGGGTTATTGGCTGCAGATGTACTGAGCTGAGGTGAAGTCTCATGGGAGTGGACCCCTAATTCCCTACAAGAGGTGAGATGCCAAGAGGAGCCAGCTACGGGACAGCATGGCACCAGAGACAGAGTTGGCGAGGAGACCTGAGGACTCCCAGGGACACCGGAAGCAAAGAGAAAGCAGGGGCCCAGTCTCGGCCCCCGCCCCGGAGCCTTGGAGAGAGCGCAGCCCAGCAGATGGTGTGGTGTCAGACTTCCAGCCCCCCAGAGGGTCCATGCTGTGAAGCCACTGTGGTCACGGCAGCCTAGGAATCGAACCTGTAACCTGCTGCCTCCAATGAGGTCCCTGGAAAGAGCTCACGCTGCCAACTCAGCCACAGCTCATTGTGTGAGGCCGGGCATGTAGCTTCCAGGACACCCGCTTGTCCCTCTCTTCGGGCTCCGGGGTCCCAGCAGCAGCTCCTGCCCAGGGCCGCCTCCACCTGGAACTGGCACTCAGTCCTGTGACACCCCCTCCCCTGGGGACCAGGCCCACCCAGCGCTGGCTCCGGCCTGAGCTCCAGCCCAGGTGCGTGGCTGCTCCCCGCTTCTCTCAGTGCCATCACCCGTTAACCAGTTTCCTGCATTACATCACTTCCGGTACACAGACTTTGGGAGACCTTGTGTTCCTGGCTCCGTGGAACTGCTGAGTCCCTCTCTGCCCCCTGGAGTTTTAGTGACGATCTGCTTGCCTCTCTTACCCTCTCATCTGAGGGCTGTGTGGTGCAGGGTCTGTGCCAGCCGGCTCACTGTTAGGCCCATGTACCCCGAAACAGTGCATGGGCACAGTAATTACCCAAGGAAGGCGTGCATGGTGAATGAATAAAATATCACAGTCAGCTTCCTGCCTGCCTGTTAAGCCCACCTTCTCTTTCTTCATCTTTCAGTCCCCCCTTGCTCAAGAAAATAAACCTTGCTGCTCCGCCCTCCTGCTGAAGGTTTACTAAGTGGGGGCACACAGCACAGGGAAACCACGGCAGTGACCTCTGTCCAACCAGGCCACCCACTTCCACCACTCCTCCTCCTCTGGTGTCCAAGAAGACAGAAAAGGAGCCGGGCATAAACACCACACTCACCCGGGTAGGGGAATTCCAGCAGAGGACACAGTTGCAGCTCCCACAGGGGACTTCCTCCTGGCACCCAGGGGCTGTGGAGAGGGACTGTTGCAGAGGAAGGCTCTGTCCCCACCTCCCCTTCCCAGGGATGCAGGCCCCAGGATGCGTCCCTGCAGCTCTGCTTTGCCGGAGGAGGGTTTGCAAGGACCACGTGCTGGCCTGGGCCCCAGGTCTGCTGGGTGGGAGGGTCGTTCTGGGTCTGGCAGCCTAGCGTGGGAGGCAAGGTGACAGGTGCCAGGTGGGGATGGCAAGGCTGAAGTCTGAGCTGATGCGGCCCCTCCCCTCCACAGTGAACACATCATACACCAAGCAGCGAGAGGTGGGCCGCAGCTGGAGGAGGTTTGCAGGGGGAGGTCAGAGCATCCTGCCTCATGCAGATGAGAGATGAACCCCAGGTGTCCAGAGTGGGGGCGATCTCACCACAAGCAATAGAATCTGCCTAAGACCCAGCAGGCAGGAAGGGAGGGCAGAAAGATGGTTAGACAAAGACTTAGGGTCCAGGACTCCTGGGATCACTGTCAACATCCCTCTTTGAAGTTCAGCTTCAAAGGCCCCAGGCCAGATAGAACGTTTTGACTCCACTATGTCAGTGAGATCTCAAAGGGTAAGACACAGGTCACCATTGGGGGTGAGGAACCCGAATCTGCCAGACAACCCCACCCCGTGAAGTCCCCATCTCCACATGGAACAGCGGCAAAGCTGCCTGGGGGTGCTGAGCTGTGGGGGAGGTGGAGGGGGCGAGGGGAGAGCAAGGCTGGTGTTGCTGGGGGCTGACCCCGAGCAGCCTGCCTTCCTAGGCACCAGAGCCAGTGCCAGGCCCTCCTCGTTGTTCGTTTAATCTTTAACGTAGTGCTCAGTACCTGTCATCTCAGTCACTGGGAGGCTGAGGCAGGCAGATCACAAATTCAACCCCAGCCTGAACAATTTAGTCACTTAGTGAGACCCTTTCTCAAAATAAAATACAAAACAGGGGCTGTGGGTACCGCTCAGCAAGAATGCTTTGGGTTCGATTCCTGGTACTACACACATAGACACCAAAAAAAAAAATGTAGCCAGCAGAAGTAGCTACTGTTGTCCTTGTTGTAGAGAGGAAAACACCAAGCCTCAGAGAGACAAGAAACTTGGAGGGGCACACAGCTATGTTAGTGGTCCCAGCTGGGTCTGGGAACCAGATCTACTGGCCACCGAGAACCATCAAGCTTGGCCTGTCCAGCGTATCCCCCATGGCCTGCAGAGGGGCAGCTCTTGCGTGACTGATGCTAAGGGGACCGGAAGTGTCTGGACTCAGCTATCCACAGGCCTGGGCCTGGAGTTCTCAGAGGCCCCGGCCCCTCGCTCTGTGCTCCTAACACCTTTCCTGGTTATGACAGCTCAGCTCTGCTCAGCTCTGCAGGCTCGCGCTCCCGCACGGCTTGGGCACAGCCTCTGTCTTACCCCAACCTTTGCCAACTCCGCTGGCCCTCCTGGGCAGCCCCTACCTCTGATTTACCATCCACAAACTGCCATCACTGTCCTCAAAGGCAGCTCTGGTGGTGCCATCTGTCTCCCCACAAAATCCCCTGGGGACAGCCATGGACGGAAGGAAAACACCCCAACCTTTCCGCACTGGCGGAGCCCCCTCACAGTTCTGCGCCCTCTGGGACACGGAGGCACAGATGCCATCCTGCATCTGTCTCGAGTTCGCACCCAACTTTGCCCCTGTTCCTGCCATGTTTCCTGTCTAGCTGGGCTCTCTGCACCCGATATTTCCTTTGGTAAAATGTCATCTTTCCTGCCCAACCCAAATGTCACATGCGTTTTCCCAGTAGTCTCTCCTGTGTGTCTCCCCTCCCTGCAGACAGCTGAGCTGGGGGAAGAGGGTAACGGCAAAGGTAACGATGACACATTGTGCCAGGCACTCAGCCAAGGGCTTGTCACACTTTAGCTCACAACCACCCAAGAAAGAGCTGCCACACCTGTAATCCAGGCATTCTGGGAGGCTGAGGCAAGAGGATCACAAGTTGCTTGGGCAACTTGGCAATCCTGTCTTAAACTGACAATTTTAAAAGCAGCTGAAGATGTAGCTCAGTACAAAGGCTTGGGTTTAATCCCCAGCACTGCAAAGAAAGAAAAAAAGGGGAGCCAGGGAGGCTGAGCACATTGTGACACACTAGTAAAGGGGAGGAGTCAGACCACTATAGCCACGCAGTCCTGTACCCCCGACACCGGAAGCATATACTATCCCCGAACCGCCTCTGCAGGACTAGCGCCAGCCTGATCTGTCTCCTCTGCTCACCTGTAGCCCTGAGGCAGGGCTTGTCTTAGGAGTCCCCTCCTGAGTCCAGCACAGCACCAAGGACAAGGATAATGGGCACTTATTGGAAAAAGCAAATGAAACCGGGCCCCGAAAGATGGCCCAGCTGTGAGATGAGCTGCTTCCCCGCTGGCTCCTGAGCCCTCAGTGAGGAAGAAGGGAGGTCACTTGGAGGAAGGGAAGTCACTTGTCCCTCACAGTCCCCTGGGCCAGGTGCTCAGGGCAGGTATAGGGTCCGCCTCTGCAGAGTTCCAAACGCCCAGGTCTCGGGAATAACATGCAGCTGCCCCTGGGTGCACCTCGTTGCTGCCACACCTCGGACCCTTCCCCCAGGGCTCCTCCAGGCTCTGCCGCCCCCTGCTTCCCCTGCCCGCCACCCCTTCCTGTGCTGGCTCCTCCAGGAAGCCGCTGTCCTGCCGCATGTCCCAGGGCGCTCCTCATGCCCCTGCCTATGACTCGCTCTCTAGAGTTGCCACACTTCAACAAAGTCACCCTGTCACGCGCACAGCCCCGCAGGGAAGTTTGGGAGCAGAGTTTGTCTTATCATTAGTGCCTGTTTCCCGTCCCTGGTGCCACGCCTGGAAGGAGATTAGCAGCAGACCAGAGACTGCTCGAACAGAAATCATCTTTGGAGCATGCGTGTGTAAACAGGAGAACTCCCAGGCCTAGCTCTTAGGGCTGCAGTGAGAATACAGAGCTTGTGAAGACCTTAGGTTACACTGGATGTGAGGGCACTGCTGTCTTTATCATCATTACTGTGCACACATCTGGCATTAGGAGAGGTAGATTCCGGTCCCAGACCCCACATTAACTATCAGCGTGACCTTGGGCAAGTCAATTATCCTGCCCGAACTGGTCCTAGGTATGAGTTATTTTCCTTCTCTGCTTGGTTTCCAGCATTGAATGAGTCCCTGTGTTATCCTCCGCCTCCTTCCCTGCGGCACAGATAATTAGGAATCCATAGATAATTAGCAGCGTACCTTGACTTATGATCGCTATATTTATGAATATCCCAGTATATAACCAACCATGTAGAGACTCTTTCCTGGAAACTTCTTCCCACCCTTTCCCATGTCCCCCCAACACATTTCTACATCAAAAGTACAGAAAATAAGCTGGATGCAATGGCTCATACCTGCAATCCTGGCACTCAGGAGGCTGAGGCAGAAAGATTGTAAGTTCAAGCCCAGCCTGGGCAGCTGAGAGACTGAGCAAGAACCTCTCTCAGAATGACAAAGGGGCCCGACATGTAGCTCGGTGTGAAGGCTCTGAGTTCAATCTGCAGTGCTTCCCTACCCTCCAAAAATGAAAAAAATCAAACCATTTTTTAAAGATAGCTCTTAAAATTCAATATATTTAGCTTTCTGATAAAATGAATCACATATTTCTTATTTTCTCCCCTCCGTGTGGACTAACAAGACTCCATGGTGAATGCATAATCTCCCTGGATGGCTATGGGCGTGACTACAGGGTCTCCGGAAGCACAAACAACCTTTGGTTACCAAACCTGCTGCCCACCTGCCCCAGCCCTACCAGCAGAGAAGCTTGCACACTTACCAAAACCCGCCCACAGGGCTACAGTAAAACAATCTACCCTTTCTGTAAATTACTAAACGCTTCGAGGTTTTCTTGTAAAGTTCCCAAAACTCCAACAGCACAGTTGTGCCCACTGGATCTGAAGGAAGATAGAGGAACCCACTTCTGCCTGTATCCCCATAGAAGCCAGTTCCTGCCCATAGGAGCAGAAAGGGTAAGAACTACATTACCCAGAAGTCTCTGTGGCTGAAGTTGGGCAGACCTATGGCTTCCATTCCTGAGCTACAAGCTGGCAGGCTCCTTCCTGGAGCTCTAGTGGCCAATCAGAGCATGCAACCGAGTGTGGAGTGGGAACAGGGAAGGCAAGGTGACCCTGTTGAGATGTTCAAAGGTGTTTTGGAAAGAATGGGAACAAACATAGCCTGTTGGCAGCTAATCCCTAAAGCCTGGGCACAGGCAGAGCCCAGAGCAACACCAGGCTGCCTAGATCTCTACCTCTAAGGATGGAGGAAAAGAATCTATGTGCCAGCGAGTCCAGATCTGTCCTCCCTATCAAGGTGTCCTCCCTCTGCAGCCAGCTGGAGCTGGCCATGCAGCTGTGATGGACACAGGAGGCTTGGCACTTGTCCTTGTCCTTGTTCCACTGAACCAGAGGTTGGCCGGATCTGGAGATGGGAGGGTAGTTTCCACATCGAGGAGAAGAGCTGTGAGGAGAAGCAGGACCCTGGATGTGGCAAACCTTAGCAGCCTGAGCAGGTAGACAATGAGAGACAAGCTTTTGGGCACCTGTGGGCCAGAAAGCTGTATTTTTGGTCCTCTTTCCATCCCAGGAATGCAGTTCCCTGTGTCTTCTCTTTCCAAACCTGCTTCCGATCACCTGGTTCTGGAAGCTGTCAGAGTGGATGGAAAACGGGGTGTCCTCCATTCCCTGCTCTCACATCCTACGTGGGGCTTACAGCCATGCAGGGATGTGCAGACCAAGACTTCATCCCATCCCACATTCTTTCTTTTGGGGGAGTTTCAGAAGCCCCAAAGGAGGGTGTGGGTCTTCCCCATGAAGATCATCTGGCCAGGCGCTGCCCAAGTTCAAGACCATATTCCACCACACTCTGGGGTGTCTCAAGTGTGAGGTGATCACCTCTAGGGTATGTGGAAGTAGACAAACCCACTGGTGAAGTTTAAAAGCAGAGCTACTCTGTATAGCCAGGACAGACTTTCCTCAAGCTCCTCCCTTGCCATCTGCCCACTTCCCTTCCTCATGGGGCCTCAAATAGCAAGGTCAGAAGGTCGAAGGTCAGTAGGTCAGAAGGTCGGGTCATCCCCCAACAACAAAGCCCTATGATAGGCCAACTCAGGATCAGGAAAAGTTCTTTACCTACAAAATAGGATTGGCCAGGACGATCTAAGGGAGGTACTGGAAAGGTAAGGGGGATCCCTACTGCGGGGTCCAGACTCTGAGGACCTCTCCTGTGAGGTTTTTGCTCACTTCTTTGGGGTTTTTCTTACATAGGTTATGTTGCCTGAGTTTTGTCTTTCCAGGGAAGGCTGGGCAGCAGGGATTGAATAAGGGGCAATGGAGACCATGCAGGGACTCAGGCATTGAGTCTGGTGGTTGCGGGGAGGGAGTTTATCCTGTCTGTCCCTGCAGAGGGAGTATGGGGAGAATGGGGTTAAGATGGCAGAGCCCAGCCTTGTTGGGGCCAGGGCCACCTCTCCTCTTATAGAGAAGCCTTGAAGTTGATGAGGACCTGATGGAAACCACGTCCTGGAAGGTACTTCCTTCAGTCCAAGTAGGAGCCAGGAGGAGAATCTGAAGTCTGCTCTTGTAGGAAGGTCTTCAGAAATGATCAGGTTTGGGTTCCTGCCTGTATCACTAGGAATCTACTTGGTTGGTATTCTTATGTTTATAGTCTCGTGGTCACAAAATGGCATCTGCAGCGCCAGCGACCACATCCTACGCAAGCAAGGAAAAGAGCAGGGGGATGACAGGGCCATGTTTGAGAATGGCAGCACTAGGTCCAGCACACACCCAGCAGGTGGACGTCACCCACCTAGGAAGGCATCATCTGTGCAGACCCACGCTCATCGACTTGAGACCTTTTATAACAAGTATGGGAGACGGCTGGGCAGGAGGCAGGAGCACCGTGCTGGGAGTCCAGTCCTGGTCCTCAGGCTGTGCTCACTGCACGGCCTTCTTCTCTCGGCCCCTTGCTTGTGAAGTGAAGATTCTGATCTTATGCACCCCCAGGAGCTATTCGACCACTTAGTCTGTGTAAGGAGATGATTTGAAAATTACTCTAGAAGTGTCTTTAAAGATTACAAGGGACATAAGTAGGCTGAATTATGCCATCCCAGATTTACAGGTTGAACTCCTGGCCCCATTAACTCAGAATGTGACTGTGTTGGGAGACAGGGCCTTTAAAGAGGTGGTCAGGGGGAGGCTGTGGGATGGGCTTTAACCAGATATCAGCATCTTCATGAGAAGGGGAGACAAAGACACACACACCTAGAGTGGAGACCACAGGAAGATATGATGGGGGAGCGGGGAGGCAATACCTGCAAGCCCAGGGGAAGCTCACCCACTGATACCCCTCAGCCTGGACTTTCACCCCCAGGACTGTAAGCAAACAGTGCAGAGAGAAATACAGAGTTTTCTCAAGGGAACTGCAAGAGGCCAGGAACCTGCAGGACACCCCCACACCATACCTTGGGCCAGCTATGAGGGCCCTCACTGCCAACCAGAGACACCCAGGGCCACAGGAGCACCTCTGGGGGGCTGGCACACCCCAGTCATGAACACCCAGGTAGGGGTGTGGCCCAGAACCTGTTGATACATTGGAAATCCAACTTCAGATCATAACTAATTTGCTTCTTTGAAAAACCAGGAGAGCTTCACAGTTATATTCATGACACTGCCACCTTATTTTTCTGTTTCTTGGTTCATCCTGTGTCCCAAAACTCACAGCTCAAGAGCTTGCTGTGTACCAGGTCACACTCTACGTGCTGGGGACAGAACAGTCTCCTGCCTCTGTGAACCTTCATTGTTCTGGGGGATAAAAGTCATGAAAACAAGTAAGCTCTTGTGTGCACGTGTGCACATTCACACATAGGTACAGAGATGTATGATAAAGAATCACCAAAGAATTACAGAGGATCTCTGTTTGCCATTTGAGATGGACCTGAACTGACCACAACTGAGAACTGTTATAGTGTAGATCTAGATGTCCCCCAAAGCCTCATGTGCTCTGAGGTGGGATTTCTGGAAGGTTGGAATTAAGGGGAGGCTACAGCTGACTTTCTGCTAGGAGGTGGGGTCTAGCCGGAAGAGGTGGGCCGCTGGGGGCGTGGCCAGCAGGATTCGTCTCCTCCCTAAGCCCCTCCTCTTCCCCTTTGCTTCCGGGCTGCATGAGGCGAGCAGCTTTCCTCTTCCAGATCCTTCCACCATGCTACTTCTGCCTGCATCCAGGCAACAATGTGAGGACTGAAACTTCTAAACCAAGAGCCCCAAACCCTCCCCTTTAAATTGTTGTTGTTGAGTATTTTGTCCCAGTGCTAAGGAAAATGACCAAGCAAACCACATAGAGATGTAGGCAAGGACATTCCCGAACAAGGACCTACAAGTGCAAAGGCCCCAGAGCAGAAGGGGTGCAGTGTGTGGAAGGAACAGCAGAGGCCATGTGCCCAGAACAGAGGGAGCAGAGGGAGAGTGTAGGAGCCAAGGTCCAGGGAATGGGGATGGGGGCAAGGAGGAGTGCTCATGTACGTACAGTTAAGGCTTTGGATTCTACTGGGGAGCAGTATGAGCCCCCTGGAAGGGTTTGCACAGGGAATGACATGCTTCAAGAGAACCTCTTCTTCCAGCTGCCATGTGGACAACAGGCTAGAAAGGTAAGGTTTGCTGCTGGACAGGATGAGGCTATGAGAGAAGCAGGTTAAGTTGGCACAGCCCAGGCCTGCATATCTGGGTGAGCAGAAGTACCTGGCCACCCACATTCTCCCTCTGCAGGAGGGAAGAAAGGAGCAGAGAATCACATATAAGAAGACTGAGGGCAGAAAGTTGGTCCCAGGCCTGTGATTGCACCTGTGACTTTGAATGTGCCCATGGTTCTGGAAGAAAGTGTTGCTTCCATCGTTTTTCATAAAGCCACTGCATGGCACATGCTACAACGGCCACAGAGAGAAGGCTGTGCTGGCTTTAGGGGAGCCATCTCCTTCAAGGCGACCTGGGGATTTGGTCTACAGAATGGGGCACTAGCCACGTGCCTGAATCCTGCCACCTTGGAATGGGTTCCAACTTGCCAAGGAGCCTTTCACTGAGCATAGCAGTCAGGAGTAGGCATCACACAGCAGGAATCAGCAGCTTTGTGCTTGGCTCATCCTGTGTCCCTAAAATACCCAGGCACTGGTCCCCAGGGAACATCAATGCAGACAGCACTGTTAGGATCTTTGTATTAGTCATTTTTTTCATTGCTGGGACAAAAATAATACAACCCCCACAATTTAAGAAGTTTATTTCAGTTTATGGTTTCCGAGGGTTCAGTCCATTGTTTGCATGCTCTAAGGCAAACACAGCATGGTGGAATCAGAGGAAAGTTGCTCACCCTGGGACAACCAGGAAGTTGAGTAGGAGAAAAGGGCTAGGGACAAAAATATACCCTTTGAGGATGAATCCACTGACAAGTATAGCCCCCCATAATCTAGTCAACTTCCCAAAGCCCAACCTGTGACTTTCAGACATGAGACTTTGGGGGGACATTTTAGAGCTAAACCATAACAACCTTGTACTGGATTAACTTAGCAAACCCATCCAGTTGGTTATACTCAAGAATCAGTGAAAAAGACACAAACTAGAGTTCTACAGGGCCCTGGATTTTTATTTAACCCAATGCATCTCTTTCTTCTAACAGAAAAACTTCACCATTGACACAAAGCCATGAGGTCACCCAGTGGGTTACCCACCAAGCACCAGGTGCAGGAGTGAAGCCAGGAGAACTTCCTGCGGCTCCCTAGGTCGAGGTGAGGTCTTGAGCAGAAAAACTGTCACATTCTGTCTGGGAAGCAGGGAGACACAACAGCCAGGAAGGACTTCATTGTCTGGAGTTCCTGTTATGCCACACCCCCCTGACTTAGACAAACCTGGGCACACACATCCCAAACAGGGCCCTGCACAGGTACAGCCATGAACACACAAGATGAAACGTCCTGTCATTGCAAAGACTAACAGCTCACCGGGAGCATTGAAAAGCTCTTTGGCTGTCACTGCCTTTTATCCTCACAAGAGCCTTTTAAGGGGGTGCCATCATTGATACTGTCTGGGTGCCACAGAGAGGGACTCCTTCCTGTCATCCAGCTGTAAATTGCACAGCCCAGATCAGCGTGCTTTTGAGGCCCATACGCTCAACCATGACCTCCCAGGCTCCCAGTGCTGCAAACCCTCCTTGCATACATCTGTACACACATGCTACCCATCACATGCATACACACACACACACACACACACACACAGTCCCTGACTGAGCACACCATGCCCTTCAGGGCCATGTATCGAGTCCACAGCACCCAGACACTCTCCCATCCCTCCCCAGCAGGGAGTCCCATTCTGCTCTGAGGCTCCCTAGTCCCCTCCCAGCCTCAGACCCTGGAGCCCCAGCAATTGCTCATTTTCTCGTCCGTATGCAGGCAAATTGCTGAGATGGGCTAAGTCTTTGTCCAAGCTTCTGTGCAATAGGCAGATCAGGAGGGGAAGCATGAACCTTAAATCATCTTATCTAAGTCCACAACATTTAATAAATCTGTGGTCTCGAGCTTTTCCGCCGGCCGCTGGCAGTTAAAGAAAAGGGCAGTTTTACAGCTCAGCCCTAATATGCTGGCTCACAAAGAAATCACTGCTTGTTCTGACTTATCAGACTCCATTATCAGTCGCTTAATCAGGGACTCTTGGTTTGTTCTGCCACTAACTCCATGAGCTCAGCATGCCCAGGAAATATTAAAGGGGTGGAGGGGCTTCCTGTCTCTGAGAGGACTCAGGGTAAAGGGTCCTCCAGATGGGGTGGGAGACACTGGGGAAGGGAAGCTGCTGGGTGCTGCAGAGCACTTCTCCGGAGGGTGACATCAGGTGCCCAAGCTCCAGGGTGCCTAGAGGGCTCTCGGGCTCCAGGATGAGGATGAGCAAGGAGCAGGGCCAGTTTCCACCGCGGGTTGAGCCTGGCTCCAGGAGATGTTAGTGACCTGGACTCTGAATTTGAAGCCTGATTCAGATCAGGTGATTCTAACCTGGGACCAGTGAAGTCTAGGCCTCTGTAAAATGGGGATACTAGCATGTGTAACACAATGTTCTTCAAAAATTATGCAGAAATGAACTTACACACTGTTTGAAAATATATTGTTCTAGAAAACATCTCATCTCAGGGGTGGCAGGAGCTTTTGGGGGAAGAGTTAGAAGGATGAGTCCTACACTGCTTCCTTCACACGAAGGAGCAGCTGTCCCAGACCAGGGACACAGGAAGCCAGGACCCAGAGACAGCTGGGGGCAGCCAGCCTCCAGGGTGCCACTCAGGCATGATTTTACTCAGGGGTGCCACTTGGGCATAGCAGCCTCTGACACAGTCAGCTTGGTCCTGATGACCCAGAGAATGCAGCAGAGTTATTTCTGTCTTCCAAGGCTCCACCTTGGTGGCTGGCATGGCTAGCAGGGAAAAGCCAACCACACACCGTGAGGCACTCAGGTTAGCCTGTGTGGCACCAACATGGAGAGGAGATGGGGGCTTTGCAGCCGTGTGGGTGCAGCCTTGGGTGGCTGTAGGTAAGAGACTCCCAAGGCAGGGCCACTCATCCAAGCCGCTTCCCTACTGCACACCCCTGGAAACCATGACCGGTGATTGCTGGGGCCTGCACAGCCACAGTGACCAGAACAGGGTGGAACCCCTCAGCTGACAGGTCAGGAAAGCCATAGGAAAGCATCCTGTCCAAGATCGACAGGAACATGGACACCAGAACCCTGACTGCAGGGCCCCATGCTGCTCTTTCCAGGTACCATATTGATCCTGGTGCTGGCCTGGCCTCTGGTAGCTGGATTCACAGGAGGCAAGGGACATCTCACATACAACCCTCTCCATCCCTGGGGACCTAGCCTCCATTTAACACATTTCAAGGACTTGGTCTGAGACCAGGTTATTTTTAAAAATATGTATATGTTCCCATTAAATTATACAGGGATAGTCAGACTCTTTCTCTCCCTCCTCTATGCCTCCTCACCTTGCTGCTCCCATCCTATTGTCTTATGGTCAAAAGATGGCTGCCGCAGCTCCAACAATCACATCATGGTACAACCACTTTTCTAATCAGGAAGAGAAGGTGATAAAAGCAGATTTCTCTTTAAGTGGCTCTCACTTGTCAGAGAAGTAAGTCTTTCCCTTCTATCTCATTGTCCAGGTCTGAGTTATAAGGCTGCTTCTAGAAGTAGATATTTGATATACACTACCACTGACTTTATTCCACATGAGAAAAGTCAGTATTATTTTAGCAAAAAAAGAGAGTGGCAGTCATTGGATAAATTACCAATTGTATCTGCTTTGCATATAATTAAACCTCCTAGCCCAAACACCATGCTATTAAGAGCAAAATGAAGTTTAAAAACTATAGTGTGATAATGATGAATACATCACCTGTGGCTCTCTGGCAAATCCAAATCCCTGATTTTTCCTGGTCTCTTCCACACTGGGGGCTCAGGGAGCAGAAGCAGAGGTCCAGGGTCTCCTGCTGACAGCAGCAGAGCTGAATCTTCAAGCCGGTGCTAGACTCTTGGATCAAACTTGAGGCCATGTCAACATTCTCCATTGTAGCTTCCGGGGAATGTTTTTCCCAACATGCTCTGCGAAGTACAAAGGGCAGAGTGATCAAACAAGATAAAAACATTCCCTGCTTGACCTCTGTCTTGGAGGCACATTAGAATCTCTAAGTCCCAGGACAAAGAAAGTATTTTATAACATAGAACTAGCAGCTCCCAAAATGTATTTGAACAGTACCTATTAATATCTGGGGCTCGAGCTCCACAAAGCACAAGGCTTTGGCAACACTGCCCTGAGCAGGACAGCCCCAGCCACCCCTCCTCAAGCGCGGAGCATCTGTGAGCAGGTAATTAGCCCCAGGTACGCCGCACGCCGCTGTGCTGCTGTGGTGTCCTCCAGCACGCTCCACTCAGGTGGTGCAATTTCTTCTCTCGTTAATGAAGAAGTTTATTTCTGTGTGCTCATGTGGAATCATAATCACTTTCCAGGAAGACTGAGAGCGTGTCAGTGGTAGGAACATGCAGGACATTGAGGATTAATGAAGAAATACATTCAGAATGCCTCCGGTGCAAGCCTCCGGGGGTGACCACCCAGCTGGCCGGAGATAAAAGATAAACACGGGCTAGGGAGATAGTTGAGTGCAAAGGCTGTTGGTTCAATACCCAGTACTTCATCAGGAAGGAAGGGAGGAAAGAGAAAAACAGGAGAGAGAGAGATCCACAAAAAAAAAGAGCAAATAGTAAAATTAAAATACCACTGTTTGGCAACCTCTGTGGATTAATGGCATTGCCCCTTGATCTGCCCATGGCCCATTGATCTGCTAAAATCACACACAAAAAAAAACACAATCAGAATTATGACTTCTGACATAAGAATTCAATACCACCTTTGAAGGCATCTTGCTAAAAAATAGAAAGGAGAGAGAGAGCCTTGGACCCAGCTCTTGATCTACAGGGAATATGCAAGGCAGAGAGCCATGTTAAAGTTTACCATGAGAATGAAGTCGGTGAAGGCCAGTTGGTGACTAAGGACACAGGACAAGCCAGCCAGTGCCATCAGTAAGCTGCAAGGAGAGAGAGAGCCGCCATGGCCCGAGGGTCCATAAAGCCTTAGAGGGTACACCAGCCACTTGAAACAGGTGTAACTCTTTCAAATACCGACTGAAGTAGGTGGTTTCAGAACTGTCGCTGAGGCTCTGTCTCTGCCTTGCAGCAGCGCATCATGGAATCCGTGTTGGCTCGGGTGAGTGCGGGGAAAGACAGGACGTTTGCTATCCCGTGGGGCTGTGCCTGCCACTTTCCCAACAGAGTCACGCATGGCTCTGTGGACTGTGGACTGCACAGAGGCCCCACTGGGAGGAGAAAGAGGAGACAGTGGAGAATGTGATGGTGGCTGAGCCTCACCCCACTGAGTGACCAGAACGCCCCTCTTTCCCATCTTTCTGCGGAGGATTGTTGGTGGGCGGCAGTCAGGGAGGCTGGAGATCGCCGAGCAGGGAGGAGAGGAGAGACCTGTCAGGAAGGAGAGGGCACAGAGGAGCTCCCAGACAGACGCAGCTGGCAGGAAACACCTCCCCCTCCCCGACTTCTGGGACTGGGGGGGGTGGGGCAGAGCGCTGCAAAGTCACAGGGCCCCACTCCTTGTCTGTGCCCCCTGGTTCCATCAAGGGGACCTGGAAGGGGAGAATCTTCAGGTTGGGGACAGGCAACACTCTCCATCGTGCTGCCAAGCAGCCATGCAGCCACAGGGGCCTGGAGGTCCCGAGGTGACCAAATGCAGCCCCGTGGCTTATTGAGTGACCCACAAGAGGGAAGCTGGCGGCTGAGCTACAGCCCAAGCCCCAAGATACAGGAAGATCACAGTCCCTGCTCCCTCTTTTGGAGGTCACTAGAAACACATGTGAATCACAGAAAATGAGATGAAGCTAGGCAAGTGACAATGCTCTCACCATTTCCACAGGTGCTACAGGTATGGCTTGGGGCTGGACAGTCCCTTGCAGGGACCTAGGCTGACCCAACGAGCCCCACTTTCTCCTCCCAGTGGGGCCTCTGTGCAGTCCACAAGCCACAGAGCCCTGCATGACTCTGCTGGTTTGGCAGGTTTGACCCATGACAGGGAGGCTTTAGGGAGGGACCCTACACCAGGGCTGGGAATAGGACGGACTCTCGCGTCCCCCACAGTTTCCCTATATTTCTATCCCTGCCTTTTGCTTCCCTTTTCCCTTCCCTTCCTCCCTGCTCCCGGCATCCAGGGTTTGCAGATCACCAGAGCCTGGGCTGGGGAAGCCGGCAGGGGACAGAGCTTCCCCCTGCTGAGAGAGGGAGCTGAGGACACTCAGCACATCCTGTCCATACTGCCCCTCCTCAGTGCACCCCGAAAGCTCTGTGTGTGTCACCTCTGGTGGAGAGCATTTATTGAGCACCTGCTAGATGTGTTCTGGGCCCCAGGCCAAAGTCTTTCCAGCCTCCGTCAGCCTGGCTCACCATGCACATGCCAGAAACCAGTGCTGGCAGGTGTCACTGGGGAAAGAATCTGCTGCAAACATCTTTGGTTGCTCCTAGAATCTCTAAAGGCCTGGAGGCCCGCTGGCGACCACACGCTGTGACATTCACAGCAGTGTACAAAAGTGGCCCAAGGCTAGACCAACCCCCTGCTGCTGAGCTGGCCCAAGACACTGGACTCTTACTACTGATTGCTGGGTGCCGGCCACCAAACACGCAATGCAGCAGCTGCTGTCCTGGGAACTCGTCAAACTCCAGGACAGCGGCCAGGGATGGTGCAGCAGGATCCCTGTGGTCAGGGCAGGTGCATCTGCTGGGAGAGCAAAGATCTCAGGCATGGAAGGTGGGCAGCAGAGTCACTCAGGCCCCACTCATCCCAAGGAACAGCAAGACACAGAGAAGAGTGGTGAGCTGGCCACAGAGACAGATATGTGTCCACCTCCTATGCGTGGTCCTAGGCTCCTCTTTTGAAAATTGCAAGAATGTGGTGAAGCGGATATGTCCCTCATCCATCTGCTGAGCCATGCGAGGGTCCCAAGGGCCATCCAAACAGAACTGTCACTTCAGAGACTGCAGAGGACTAAGTGCAGAATGGCTATGGAGCAAAACTCCGTGCAACTCCAGCCAGCCTTGTGTCAGAGCCTGAGCAGACCAGAAGGCTGTGTGACTGTATGCCATGGGAGTTTGTGGGGGTGAATTGTGACTGAGCGTGTTTACTTGTGTGACAAGCATGTGCATGGTATGTGGGTGTCTAAGTGAGCTTCAGTGTTAATGTCTGTGACTTGTGCATCTGTGTGTACTGTGTGAACAGCATGTGTGTCTGTGTGTCTGTACGTGCTTGTGACCATGTGTGTCCATGTCGGTTCTCGGTGTCTTTGGAGCAGGGAGGGCTGAGGATAACCCCACACCGTGTCAGTTGTGATATTGCCTGACAATCCTGTCCTATCTCCCTCCTAGACACACGTGCACCACTCACTGTTCCTAGAATTTCACCAACCTTAGGGAGGTGGTAACAGGCTCCATAGAGAAACAGTGCCCGTGACATCCCCAAGCCTGGCGGCCCAGGGGCTCCCGGCACCGCCCAGGTCCTTGCTACCCACGGCAGCACTGCTGGGATATGGAGAAGCCGAGACTCAGGAGGACACACGGGGCTGTCCCTTCGGTCCCACAGGACTGTGAGCCACTGTCCCTCTCGTTGCTGCTCGCCTGGGGACACAGCAGAAGGTATTTGCTGAATGAATGGATGGAAAGTGGAAGAAAGGATGGACAGGTGAGGATAAGTGGATGAATGGAGATGCCCTAGATAGTCTAGGCAGAAGACCTGAGCCAGCGTGCCAGGCAGGTCTCCTCCATGTGGCACTCTTGTGCCTCCCCTTGTCCTCCTGGCCCCCACAGGTCCTGCTGTGACTCTGCTCTCCATCTCTCACTACCCACCCACTCCTGCCTTGCTCCTTGGCCTGAGAGTCCCTTCAGGGGACAGAGGACGGGACTGTCTCGCCTGCCTCTAAAGGACATTTGGCTCCCTCCACCCTGGGCTGAGAGAGCAGAGCAGATACAAAGCAGTTCCCCATGCCCCAGGGGGTGTCCCCGGGTGTACAGGCAAGCAGGCAGGGAAGGGGACAGACAGGGGCTGTGTGGATCCACAGGTCTCAGGAGCCTGCAGAGCCCAGGTGACTATAGGACAGGTGTCACTCAGCACTGCATTTTCACACATGGCAGAGCAGATTCCTCTAGGACTGATCAGCTAATGAGTCGCATGCTCAGGTGACCCACCAGGCACCAAGTACCTGTGCTGTAGGCCTGGAGAATCCACGCCCAGCGGAAGTTACCCACTGCACCCCAGGAGGGTGGCGTCTGCACTCTGGCAGCCAGACAGTGGCTCTGCAGTATGGTCTGTGCCAAGGAGCAGGGCACATTGCCAGCCACAGAGGCTGCACCTGGGAAGGGAACTGGCCCATGCCTTTGCTGGAGAATCAAGCCAGTGTTCCCTTTGCCCAGCCTTCCCCTCTGATGCTTTCTTCTCTCTGGCAGCCTACACCTTCCCTGCAGGACGAGAGGGGAAACTGAGTCCTGGAAGGATTGTGGTATTATAGTCACTGTTCATGGCAGCTGATCAGCTGCATACCTGGGGGAGTTTGTTTCTTTTCTTTCAGCCCCGGTGTCTGTCTGCAGAGGGCAAAAGCGGCAGTGTCCAGGCAAGGCCCTAAGTCACCTCCATGACTATGGGCAAGAATCCTGCTTGCTCAAGACCACTGAGGCAGGGACGCCTCCCCTCCACTGCACAGGTTCCCTGGCCAAGCAGCCAGTGACATCATCCTCACAGGCAAGTTTCCTGCCCCGGGACCAGATCACAGGCCCCCAACTGCTCCCCACAGACTGCAGCTGGGCCAGGTCCCTCTCGCTGCCCTGTTGCCTGTTGCCAAGGACTCCATGCCCTTGGAGTCTGGCAAGCCTTGAGATTAAACGAGACCCTTAACAGGGCACTTGTGTATGTCTCCCTGGGGAGGTGACATCAGACCTGAGACCCTTAGGAGGTGAGGGCAATCGTGCCATCTGAGGAAGCTCACTATGTCCAGAGGAGGATGAGGAGGGAGGGACTGTGGCCCCAGCACCTTGGGGACAGAAAGCAGCCTGCGTGGTGGCGAGAGAATGACAGGGAGGGCAGGAGATGCGACTGGATCTGGGGTAGGGGCTCAGCTAGATTAGCCAGACACCTTTTCTGGCACTTTATACATCTGCCATCATTTGACCCTCACTAACCCCAAGTGCTAACCCTGATCTATGGCTAACCATAACTCTAAAGCCCTAACCCTAAAACCAGTGCCCTAACCCTAACCCTAAGTGTGAGGGAACCAAGGAGTAGAGAAGCTAAATAATCTCCCACCAAGCTCAGAGCCAGGGTTCAGCCTTCACTGTCTGGGGCCTGCGTGCCTTGCGCCCCCCCCCCATGGGGGGCACAGCAGGACTGCATCTGCTTTAGACTAAAATAGACAGGGTGGGGACTTTGTGACTCTATGTGTCCCAGTGGGAGCGCTGGCAGGGAGGGTGTGTGAGTGCTTAGCCCAGGCCGAGGGTCTCTCGTGCTCTTCCTCAGGCAGAGGGCAGTGTCCTGATGTCCACCACCACCAGGAACAGAAAAGGAAGCGGGTAGAGGTGAGGCCCAAAGAGAGGAGGCTGCTTCCCAGGGTGCCAGTGTTCTGGAGAGCTAAGGCCCGGTTCTATGTGTGAGAGGCCAGGCGTAGTGGCGAGCACCAGTCATCCCAGGGTTCTGGGTGCCCAAGGCAGGAAGGTTTCAAGTTCAAGCCCAACCTTGGCAACTGAGTCTTAGCAAAACTCACAAAATAAAAAACAGCTGAGGATGTGGCTTAGTGCAAATGTCCTGGGTTCGACCCCCAGCTTAAAAAAAAAAAAAAGGAATCTGACTCTGGGGGGTCCGGTAGACAGAGGAGCTAAAGCCAGGGAAGGGACAGGGTCAAGTTTGGGAGCTGGGCCCATGGTGAGAGCCAGAGAAAATGGGATGAAGGAACAGGAGAAGGCTAGGCTCTGCAGGACAGAGTCTGTGAGAACTTCGGCTAGCTCTGCATAACCCACAGCGGTGACGCTGGCTGTTTCCAGAGCTCAGGGCTGTGTGTCACTATTTGTAGAGGTTGGAGCTATTTGCAAAGCTTGTCAGGATTTGTGTCACCATTTGGAGAGCGTGACACTGCTTGTCATCCTGTGGAGTCAGGGTGCATTTGCAGGGCTCGGGGTTACTGGGAGGCTAACCCTGTTTGTGTGGCTGCTGCTGGCTGTGGATGTCCGGAGTCTGTCACCACAGCAAGCCCTGCCTGCAGCGGCCTTGCAGCCTGGTCCCTGTTTGCAGAGCCTGTCCTGGCTGTAGCTGTGAGGTTGCCCTGTCCTGTTGGGGTATGAATGTAGGATCCACTCATCGTTACATGGGTGTCACCCTCTGGGTTGTGAGGTTGCATAGCCCTTTGCTGTGTGTGACACACTGGAACCTGGGACCGTGGGCCAGTCTTCCCCACAATGGGCAGAACACGGGAAAACCCATCTCAGCCCCAAGGCAGCTGCTTTTCTTGTTTCCCTGATGGGCGCAGGGCCTGGCCCTGTGCTCCTGCCTCCTGGCTCCGGCCTCTGGATATCCTGACCTCAAACCTCGAAGCTCCCCTGATGGCCCCACCATCTGCTTCTTGGGGTTCAACAGCCCTGAGAAGTCCAGGCCCTGTGGATGGCTTCTAACCAGGAGCAAAGCAGACTTACAAAAGAATCAGGGAAGAGGGGAAAAAATGACTCCAGAAGAGAGGCGCCATCGGGAGAGATGAAAGCGTCTGCTCCTTCGTCTGATGGGGCTGGAAGGCTGTCACTGGGCGAGAGATGGCTCCTTATGGCACAGGCGTAATTAATGAAGGGTGAGTTACAGCAGTCGCTGGCAGTTGGCACAAGTGATAGAGAGGCACTGCGCAATGAGTCCCCTTTGGTGACAGAGATAAGGGACACTCATGGCAGGCTTGCTGTAGTCAGCTCCGGGAAGGGGGAGGCAAAGGCTGGACTGCATGGAAAGCATCCATCCACAGAGCTCCGCCTCCTCAGACCCCAGACCTTGAAGTTCAGCCCCCTGGTGCGGCAGCTAAAAATAATCACCTTAGCCATTGCTCATTTCTGATAGAGAAAAATACAGAAACCGAGAGCATGTGTCGAAGGAGAAAAATCGAAGGGAGTGTTAAAGGCAAGTTAAAAAAAATTTTTTTTGAAAGCACCAAGAAACCCACAGACTATTGAAAAAACATAAAGAAAATCCTCATTGAAAGTGAGAAAAATGTGTGCTGGGATCAAAAAGCCTGGTTTCTGGAAAGGAGGGAAAAAAAACTCTGCATGGCTAACTAAGCCGAGAAACAGAGGGCAGGTAAAGGGAAGGCATTGCTGAGCGGTATATAATTTATATCACCTATTTACATTTTGTGATTCACTATTTATGACAAGAAAGCAGGCGGCAGGTAGGATGCACACTTGAAGTCAAATGTCCGGGAAGAGCGGAGGAGCAGCCCCTTGGGAGCGACTCCAAAGCCCGAAGGCAATCAGAGCTCCTCTAAATAACTTCAAAGTCAGGAAGGCCAGGTGAAGAGGAGCGGGTGCAAAGGTGGTGCGGGGTGGAAAGGGGCTCGCTGCCTCCGATCTGTGCGGTAACGGGGCCCAGGAGCTCAGCTGCCAAACTGGCTTTTGATGAGGAGCAGCAAGGTACAAGATCAAATATTCATGGCGACCGTAACACTTCAGAAGTGGCATCGATTTCTGAGCTTGCCAGTTTCTTTTTGCCCCCACACTGGTGTTACCTCACTTGATTTCACCACCTTGTGCCCTGGGGGATGAGCAGGAGAGAAGGTTTTAGCAGCCCCATCTCACAGACCAGGGAACTCAGATCAAAACTAAGAATCCAAGGCTAAGTCAAGTTGCACTGGAACACAGGATCCCAGGGCCCCTGATTCCTTTGAAGTCTTTGGGGCCCTGCAGAAGCTGCCTCCAGGGCAAGAGTGGGAACCCAGGAGCATTGTTTGGGAGGGAAAGGGGGCACAGGGAGGGGCACGGAGCAGTGGGACAGGGAGCAGAGGAACTCACAGAGGGATGTGATTAAGCTGGAGACCACTGTGGTACAAAGCTGCCCCACAGGCAGTGTTAGAGCAGGTCTCTCCCTGAGGAGCACCTGATTCTCCATTTCATTCAGAAACTGATATCATAAATAGGTGTTCCGCACCTTGGAAGCCACCGGAAGCTCCTGGACGGACTCAAGGGCAAACTGCTTGTTGCCGATGGTACTCTGTGGGCTGGAAGGCTGCCCAGCAGCCTCGTTCTGAAGAAATGGATCCTTACATAAGCGTTCCCTGTTAAATCGCTACCATCGCTACTGTTATTATTATCCTTTCACATGGATTTGATGCAGCCCACATTTTGCAGATGGAGAATTCGAGTTTCCAAGAGATTAAATAACTTGTCCAAGGTCACTCAACTATTAAATACTGGGAGCTACATTTGAACCCTGAACTTCTAAAATCTGCACAGCGTCTGGGTGTATTTCTTGTGAGAATTTGTCCACACCATTGAATCGTGAAAGTCCTAAAAAGCCCTACCATCTGCCCTTTGCAAGTCAAAGACCCAGGAAAGCTGACTGGGCCTCAGTTGCACTCAGGATCAGGGAGACCACAGACTGAGTCCTGCCTGAGTCCAGGGGCCAGAGGACTGGGAGTGCCAGGATCTGAGGGCAGGCGAAGGTAAGGGCTCCAGCTCCCTCCGAGAGGTGCAAATCTGCTGTCCCACCCTCCGGGAATGCTGTTTGGGCCTCACCCACACTGACAAAGGCAGGTCTTCCTTTCCCGTTTGCTGGTCCAGAAACGCCTCTGCAGACCCCGCCTCTGGAAGGCTTTGCCAGTCACTGGGGCATCCCTGAGCCCCTCAAGCTGGCCTTAAACCCATCATTCTGCAGCTTCCTACACCTTGTGGGGGTGGTCTTTGTGCACAGGAAATGGTGACCTGCTGAAAAGCTCCCTCCCCCCACATTCTGTCAATCTTCCGGTCATCATGGAAGGTAAGGAGGAGAGGAGTACAAGTGGGTACAGCACACTTCCTGTTGGATCCTGGGGGACAGATTCCACCCCCCTGGGATGAGAACTGGGAGCCCTGTTAGAACCTGCTAGAGGACCTCGCTGAGCTGACACTAGGACATTGTTGTGTGGCCTGGGGGGCTAGGGCGCTGCAGTAGGGTGGGGCTTCTGAAGGCCCAGGTGTGTGCATGGTCACAGCTGGCGGAGGCACATCTGGAATGTAGAGCCAGGTGGAACAATCCTAGGGCTGAGGAAATGTTGGGGCCCTTTTACAGCTGGCCACACATCCCCCCAAGTCTCCTCTGCTGCTCCTGCCTTGAATCCCTCTTTTTTCTAGAACAGTGAGCTGGTGCTGAGAAGCAGTAATTGGGAATCTTTTGTTCTACACAGTCCCTGCCAGGCTCCTGGGGCTGTAGCTGCTTCCTTCTGCCAGAGGGTTGGCCTTTTTCATTCACTTGAATGTTTGCCACCCAAAAGGGGGGTGATCAGAGAGGTGCACAGAGACAGCAAGGAGGGACAGGCTGGCTGAAGGGGAGACGAGACGGGAGAGAGGACCGGAAAACAAGAGGAAGGCGCTGGGAGGGAAAGAGGCAGGCAGCTCGGGGAGGAGGGGCAAGCAGCGAAAACACACGTTACAAGGACCGCCGGAGAGGCAGCTGGGGCTGGAGACAGGCAGGATAGAGACAGATAACACGGGAGAGCAAGCAGATGCCAAAGGGAACGCGCTGCTTGATCCCAGGCAGAGCAGAGAGGGAAGAAGAGGGTAAACAGGCGAGGTGATCACCCAGCTCTAAGCCGCGTGATACCTGCAGTACCAGAGCACCAACCAGCTCAGAATGTTAATTACAGGCTGTCTCTAGCAATCCCCACTTCAGAGCTGCGCCCCCGGTAAAGGGGAGCCCTAAGCAGGAGCGGGCAGACTCAGCCCCTCCCGCTCCTGCAAGACAAGCTGAGGATGATAGGGAGAGACAGGAGCAGGGTGCCCCAGGGTCCCTTGAAGACCTCTGGAGGAGGGGCTGGCCAGCAGGGCTGAGGCGGGGCTGTGGTTGAGCCAGGGTGAGACTGGGCACCTGGGAGAGGGAGATCCCTGGGGACCCTGCCCCACCTCCCTGACTTTGCAGACAATAATCCCTTTCCGTGATTTCTGCCCTGAGATGCGTGTCTCTTCCCTAGCTCTTTACAAGTTCATGGCAGGGCCTGATGCCATAGCCAGGGATCTCAGAGCCCTCCCCTGCCCCTGAGCCCCCAAATGGAAGCCAGACCTGGCTTTGCAAATAAATAGTGACACAGACTGCAGTGTTCCATAGAGACTGAGACCTGTTCCTTTCTGTGTTAGGTTTTTAGTTTACCTCGTCTCTGTGCTCTGAATTCCCAGACCCAGCAGCCAAGATCTGTTTACAGATTTGGCCTCTGGGTCCATGAAGGAGAGGCCAGGCCCAGGAGAAAGGTTGCAGGCCTTCCCTGAACCCACATCTCTGCAGCCAGCCAGCCTGCATACCACTGCTCAGCCGGGGAAGGAGACTGGAATATTCTTATTCACCTGGTTACTGGCCAGGGGATCAGCAACTGTGCGGTGAGATTCCCTGCTTGGACTAAGGACAAATGTCGCCAGAGACCCCAGCAAGGTGGAACCTCAACGGTCTGAGCTTTACCAGTCCCTATCCTTGGTGCCCAGCCTTCCTTACAAGTGATGTTCCATGCAAGATTTTCAGTGGGTGCGTGTGTACCCCAGTCCTGTGATCCCCTTGTCTCCTCATTCAGTTACCCACACGCGCACACCCAGAGTCACCCCCGGGCCATCAGGTGTGGGTACAGGGTCACATGCCAAACACACAACACACACACTCATACACACACACACACACACACACACACACACACACACACACACCCTTGCATGGCTGCAGACAAGCAGGCAGCAAAGGGAGCATTCACCAATCCAATTCCAGTTAAATATGCGCTGGCACACCGGGCCAGGAGTCAGGCCCCTGCTCTGCCCAGGCGAGGGGTTCAGGCTAAGCAGACTGCACAGCTAAGGAGCTTTTGATTTGACAAATAAATTACATTTCTTCCACATTAGGCTAGACTTTGAAGATTCCAAGCTTCAGGCCAGGAAGCAGTGACCACCAGGGGGAGAGGAGCAGGGGTCAGCTCTCCTGTCCCCATGAGACTGTCTACAAAACTGTCCTCTTCCCCAGGGCTCCTGAAGGGTGCTGAAAGTCATGTCTGTGTGAGGCCCAGTCAGGGTGAAAGGGAGGGGCTGTGACAAACCCTGTGGCCAGATCTCAGGGTCCCCCGACAGCAGAGACACCAGGCCCATCTCAGGATCCTCCTGTTCTGTCTGTGGAACCTCCTCTTTCTGTCCTTCCCAACAGTCTTGCCCCTAACGTCCTCATGTGCTGAAGCCCTGACCTTTCCCCTAGATGTCCCAAGAAGAGAAACACGGTTCTGGGACCCAAGAGGTAAGCCTATGCCTGAGGGGCACTGGAGCCCCAGGGGACGCAGGCCCAGCTGCTCCTCCTCTCACACCTGGCCACGGCAAGAACCACAGCTGAGCCTAGCACAGGCTCTGGCTCTAATGACATTACAGGGTCTCCTCGGTTCTATATCCATGGACAAAGGAAGGCCTCAGAACTTATAGGCAGCTTTTTCAAAATCTGGCTTAGCCAAGGGACAGTGACCCTCTGGAAGGACTCTTTCTCCAGATACATTTCTATCTGTAAGGACTTCAAATGTCACCTCTCCAGCCGGGGCAGGACAGATCAGACACAGGGGGTTCTTCAGGGAGGGGCCGGGTGACCCCTGAAGACCCCCACTTCATGCTTCTCTATTGGGATGGGGAAGTGGAAATGGTTCTGGGTTCAAGCTGCTCCCCTCCATTTCCTGCTGGGGGGCTCAGTGTGGCGCACATGCCCATCCCGAGGACAGGTCCTGGGGCAACAGGTGTTACCTCAGCAACAACAGAAGCCTGGGGCAGTCACGTGTTCGGGCAGCTGCGCTGGGATGGAGGATGGATGGGTACAGTTTGAGAGATCCCGCTGGGGACAGATCTGAGAGGCTGCTGCCATCCCTAGAGAGAGGGAGAAACCTGCCAGCAGAGGAGGAGGTACAGGGAAGAGGGGCCCTGGGCGTGAGCATCCCTCTCTAGCAGCTTCCAGTGGGCCTCTGGGTTACACTGCCCAGGCTGCGTGTGTGCTGCTGTTTGGCAGGAGGGAGAAGGTGGTGGGATGGAAATGGGACAGGACATTCAGAGATGAGCCACTAATTTTCTGTTAATGGCTGGTTGCTTGGCAACCCAGCTTCTCTCTGCCTGTTGCCCTCCAAATTGGACTGTGAATTTTCAGTGGTAAAGCACCTCCCCTGGAAACTTCACTCTGTGGCAGCTGCCCTGGCGCTGCCCAGCCCTGCCCTGCCCCTCACAGCACGGAATGTAGGACACAAATCAGGGCCACAGTTACCCACAGCTCAGAGCGGCCCCCTCTGCCTCCTCTGATTTCCGTGCCCCACATGGATGATCTCATGTCTGCCTGGGTGCACACACACACATAGTCACATGATCACACATGTGCACACCCACCCACAAGTGTGCTGATCTGAACTACACCTATAGAACCATAATAAACCGCAACTCTACATGAGTACCACCGGCCCTGTTTTACTTTGAGGTTTAAATTAATTTCTTCCCTGAGGCCTAATGAGCCCTATGAGCATCCGTACTTTATCAAGAGGCACCAAGAAATGTATCCAGGGACCAAAGCATTCATATGCAGGGGGCAGCCCTAAAATGACCCCAACAATGACCTCTATCTTAATCCTTCACCCCTCCTCCACCCTGTCTGTCCCCCAAGGGTAATGCTACATGGAATCAGGTTCCTGAGGGCCTTTTGTCTCACACAACCAATAGCCAAGGCATCCGAAGATGCCCTGTTCCCAGCCATCCACCCCAATAAGCCTGAGGTGGTTTGTGCCTTTGCATGAGAGGCAGAGATTTAATGGCAAATATGCAGCCTCCCTGTCATCACAGTCACCATTTACTTTCAGGGAAAATCAGCCTCTGCAGGGAGTGCAGGTGGATAGTGAAATCTAAGAGGGTGTGCTGGGGAGAGGGGTGTGGAAAAGATTTTAAGGGAAGAGAGTTTGAGTTAATAGGAACCCTTTCCCCTTCCTCAACTCTTTCTACTTTTCTATTGGAATACTGATATGATGGCTGGAATTCTAGAAGCCTTCTTAGGTCATGAGGTGATCTTCAGGGACAGAAAGAGGAATAGGGATTGGAATATATAGACCCAAGAACCCTCGTCACAGGCCTGGATTATTGATGCTCAGACTCCTTTTACATGAGAGAAAAACAAACCCTAACTGATAGAGGCCCACAGCCTACTCAATACGTAGGTTTTCTGGCATGCAGTCAATCCTTATAGTAACAGGTGCAGTCACCTAAAAATAAAAAGTATGGAACCCCTGGTGCTCGGCGACCCCTGGGAGAAGAGGGGCAGAGGTGAACCGGGCCCCACTTTGCATCTGAGCCCCTCCAGCAGGATCGGGGCTGTCCATGCCTGTCTTCCAGTAGAGCTGCCTCCGGTGCCCTCCTGGTCCTGGACTTTCTCAGCACAAATATGACCACTCCTTCCCACAAGTCACACTAGACGCCTCCCTGCAAGACCTGAAACCCAGTGAAGTCTCCCCGAGCAGCCTGCAGGAGCAAAGAGGGTGCAGCTGTGTGGGGTGCACGGTGTCTTTATTCACCCTTAGTCTGCAGGCGCTCCCCGAGTCTGCAGCTTTGCGTCTGCGGGACCCCACAGTGGGTCACAGTCCCTCTGTACACCCACATGCCTCGGCTCCCCACTTTCTCAGGGCGCCCACAGGAGATTCCAGGTGACCCCAACCATGCCTCAGCCCTCTCCCCACAGTGACTCTCTGAACTTAGTAAAATTGGGTTTTTGAGCCCCTTCTGAGACCCTTAGCTCTGTGAAGACGGAGATTTTCATCTATCTGGGCACGTTGCTGATCTTTACACTGGCACTGAGGAGGCGTTTTAACAAATAGTCAAGTGATGAACCAACTGAATGAGCGCCTATGTGTGTGTGTAAATCTGTGTCTTCACCCATATGCCCACACACACACACATGCACACGCCACTCTTGCACACACACGTGTCGCTTTTTCCTTGAGAAGCACAGGAAACACTCCAACCAGAACCCCCAAGGCTCCCACAAGCCGGAGAAATCAAGGACAGTCTGATTTTCAGCTGATGTCAGTCTGGAAAGCAAAGCACTGGGATATGCTGATGAAACTTAATGTTCGAAATGCACAATAAAATAGTTTTATTTAGGTGCCTTTTAGACTCCTTATATAATAAAGGTAACAGAATTTCCAAGGATACTTTTCTTACGCACTGTGGAGCTCTCTCCCACCTCTGGTGTGACAGGAGATTCCACTAGCAGCATCCCCAGGGACACCCAGAGCAGAGGGGCAGCTTCCTGTGGACCCCTTTATAGAGCTAGGAACTCACAGTGATCACGTCCTCCTAGTGCGGGAGTAGAGGACCCCAGGGGAGCACAGACAAAAGAGTGGAACAAAATATGTTCCCATCACATAAATAAACTCCACCCGATTCTCACTTATGCCGCATAATAGATTAATTCCCCTGCATTTACAAACAAGAGTTAGGTCAAAAGAGTAACATTTCTTACAGGATGACTTTTGTGTTTCACGGGTAAACACTGGCACTGTGTTACGGAGCACAATAATTTATCTGTTTTGAATGCTCATTAAAGCTGTTAAACTTTATTAACAGACTAGTAGTTCATTCAATTTTTAAATTAAATATAGAACCACTAATGGACTATATCTAAATAATTAAGAGTAGCCTAAGTGGAGAGGGACTCTGGTGGGGAGCTATGTCTGGGGCAATGCTTTTGGGTGTGAGGAGGGCAGCACCGGCACGTGAACTGGCTCCTAGGTGCACACCAAGGACTGAGTTTCAGAGGCGCCTCAGCCACTGTGGATGGCGCCCATCCACAGCCCTCTTGGTCCATGTCGGCTGCCATAACTGAACTCTTTACACTGGGCAACAGGAACTGACTCCATCGGGAGCTGGCGACCGGAAGTCAAAATCACTGCCAACAGATTTGGTGTCCCACAAGGTCTGCTTGCTAGTGGGGGATGGAGCTCTTCCATTGTGTCATCATGCAGTGGAAGGAGCAAAGGTCTCTTTTATAGGAGCTCTCAACCCATTCATGGGAGCCACCCTCATGATCCACCCCACCTCTATGGAGGCCTGTACCTTGCATAAGATCTCAACACATGAATTTGGGGGGGATCCAGGCCTTTAGACCAGAGCACCAGAGTTTTCACATTGTCATGTGCACATGATGCCTTGAGGATCCTGCTCAATGGGCATTCAGGGTAGGAAGGCTGAGATAAGCCTGGAGTCTGGCATTTCTGACATGATATAATGGTGGGAAGAAGCTCTCTCTCTCTCTCTCTCTCTCTATCTATCTATCTATCTATCTATCTTTCTATCTATCTCTCTATCTCTCTAGTTCATTGCCTTGCTGTTTGCAGCAGCCATGAAGGGTGGCCCCACCATGCCACCCTACCTTGGAGCCAATTGAGTATGGACTGAAACCTCCAAGAACTATAAGAAGTGAACCTTTCCTTCCCTAACTTTGGGCATCGGGTATCAGGTATTTTGTCTCAGTAATGAGTGAAAAGTAACTAAGACATTGTCCTACTTTATATTCCCATCAACAACACAGTATGATTGGCTGCTCTTATTCAGCTTCTGTTGATGTAGACCAACCAAAAAGTTCTTTATGTCTTTTCCCCTCTCTACTGGGACCCAGTCAGCATTTGCAATGGAAAATTAACCAGGACAGGTGGGGAAACCTTTCCATCTGGGATCTGGGCCGTTTCCCTGGAAGCCTCAGCAGTTTCCTAGTGCTGTCCCACCCACCGCAGTGCAGTCTATAAAGCAGCCAGGGTCCCGATCCCTGGACCAGCCCAACCTGCCTCCTGGAATCTCTAAGAGATCAAACTTCACCAAGAATTTTGATGTTTTCTGGGTTTTGCTGCTGCTTATTTGTTTGGAAACTCATTGCATGATGCGGATGGTGAGTGAGTCTCTTCCAGCAGGTATGGGGCTGAGGGGCACACAAGTCAGAGGTCAAATCCTGCCTTTGTTTTCCCCTGACTGTCACAGCCACAACCAGGATCAGAGTCCCAGCTACAATTCCTCGGCTACCACTAACACAGTGCGAGCCTTGGGTGACTTCATGCCCCCCCACTCAATCTGCTGATCTGGGAATTGAGGTGACAGTTATGTCTGCTCCCGGGGCTGCTGAGGACAGAGCAAACGGAGGCAGGTGTGCATGGTGAGCCAGGGGCCTGGCATCTGACACGCCACTGCACAGTATCATCAGCTGCCAGCACCATGAATGCACCATCCCTGGCTCAGGATGACATGGGTGTGCCTAACAGGCAACCACCGACAGCAGGAATATTATAGGCAGTTAGACAGGGCTGGGCCCTGGAAGGAGCCAGTGCAGAAGAGGAGGTATCTTGCAACCTTGGAGGACAGATAGATACCTCCCACCGTGGGCCAAACCTCAAGACAAAAGGCAAAACAAATACACCCACATTCTCAGGATTGATATTCTAAATATTTCTCTATCACCCTGAGGGAGCCAGGAGTCACCATCCCAGCCCCCTACAGGAAGAGTCACTGCTCTTTAAGCATGTCCCATTTATCTCTGACTTAATCAATTTTCCCTGAGCAATTAATCTTGTCGGTTGGCCATAGTTCTGTTCTGCTTCATGGACACCTTTCGAGTTCCCAGACCTGCTTCACTTTGTGGTTTTGCTCTATACAAGTCCCTAGAAAAGATAATCTTTGCGAACCCACTTGGGACCCCTTCTGAATCTCAGACAGAAGCTTTCTTTCTCTCAATAAATATATTCTGCTCTTAACCTCCGTGGTTCTTAAAATGCATTCTTTGATTTTAGAGAACACGAACTCGTACTGGGCATCTAGCAGGTCAGGGTTTCGCTCCCCGGTATCACCTGCACACGTTGGCACCTCCAACAGGGACCAGGGAGGGACTCAGGGCAAGGGCACCCAGGCAGGCCTCCACGCTTCCCTGTGCTAGAAGAAACTTAAAGAGGTAGAAAATACTGATGGAAGAGGGCAGGGAGGAGCACAGTCTTGGGCTACCCATGGGAACAGGAAATTCATGCGGCTAATTCTCAGGCTCTGCTATCAAGAGGTTGTCAGGGGCTGCGAAAGGAAAGATGTAAAGTGTACAGAAAATTGCACCTCTCCATGTGTGGCTTTCTTTGGCCTCCCTTGAAATGTGAAAGCCAACAAAACTGGGCCTCCTGAACTCCAACATGCAATTTGCATATAAATGGAGACCTGGAGGCCTCAGAAGGAAAAGGATGTTGGGAAAATGGTCCGTGGTGGAGAAAGCCTCAGCAACAATCCAAAGGAGACACCTCCCCTAGGGAGCATGAGGTGGGGAGGAGTCCCAGGCTGGCTCTTCTGTGTCCCCTCAAGGGCACTGCACATGCCTGGGACACCAGCTAAGTGGCTTCCCGTGCCTGTGGTTTCAGGAAAGCGCCCTTCACCCTGAGGCTCTTTGCAAGGATCCTGTCACTGCAGCAAGGCTACAGAGCCTGGGACACACCAGACACCAGACAGAGTGTCTGTACCCTCCATCCCCTTAGCCCTGGATCTTCTGGTGGTGTTGGTACCATCGCCATCTGTATTTTACAGAGTGACAAAGGCATTCAGTTGCTCCAAGACCCCATTTATTGTCAATCTTGGACTGGCCCTGTGCAGCTGAGGACTCATGATGCCCACACAGGGCTGCTGGCCCATCTCCTGTTGTACCCACGAGCCTACTTCCTGTCGGTGCAGATCCCTTCCTGGGAAGGAAAGCAAGAGATCTGGCCTTCCTCTTTCTGATTTAGAACTTTGCAAATAAGAAAACAAAGCAACACAAAAAGCTCCCAAAATCAGTCAACAGAGAAGAGTTCCGATTAGACAAATACAAAGGGGGAGGAGACGCAATCTCCAATTCCATCAGCTATTCGAGTTAAAAACATTGCCCACTGACTGGTGTGAAGTGGAGTAGAGGGGAACCCAGCACAGACCACCTGGGGAATTGCTTTAGATTTGTTCTTGTTTTTAAGGACATTAACATCCTTCCTATGCAGTTGATTCCTATTTTTTAAAAATCTAGGTGTGAAGAGACTCACCAAGTCCTAACACTGCGTCTAAACAGCTCCCTTGCACCTCTGCCCTCAGCCCACCCCTGCACCTTGTAAAACATGAGAAAGTGTGGAAGCGTTGCAGAAATGCTTGCTGATCTAATGGTTGATTCTGTCTGAAATCATGTCTCCCAGTGGTGGTCCAACATTCATTAGGGATCCAAGAAGCTTGGGAAAACAAAATGATTGAGCTGGAATAAATCTTAGAAATATCTTTGGGCCACTTCCTGATTTTCACCAAAGGATGGGCTGGGAGGCTTGAGGAGGGGTGGCCTGAAGCAGGTGAGAGGTCCGAGGTAGAGCCAGGCTGGTGGACACCAGGCCTTCCCCCACCAGCCCAGCGTGCTGGCCTCTCTGCTCATTGCTGATGGAGAGAAGTCCGGGCACCCATTCCAAACACACTGCCTTAGCAAACTCTGGAGTCCTCATCAGCTGAAGGAGGCAGTGGTGTGGAACCCAGCCCTGCATTGTCACTTATTAGCAGCATCACAGAATCACAGCTTGGAATGCAAGGATCCTGAGGAAACACAGAATCTCCAGTTTCTTCTGGAGGAGAGGAAGAGTGTACATGAAAGAGCTCTGGATTTGGTCACAAAGAGACCTCGCTGTGAGTTTCCACTGGTAGATGCCAGACCGGCTAGTTCAGTACACAGCCTGGCACATTGATCTGCTCAATTAACATCTTCCAGATAAAATAATTACTGTACATGTGGCAAAGGGCTTGTGTGCAGGATGTACCATGGTGCACATGAATGATCCTGCATGTAAGTCTCACATAGGTAGAACCCCTAGAACTCAACAATTGCAAGATAAACAATCTATTAAAAAATAGCAACAGAGTCTAACAGGTTATTTACCAGAAAGCAATGCAGATGACCATAAACACAAGGAGAAAGTGCTCAGCAATATTAGCCTTTAGTTAATGTGATTAAAAACACAATGAAGTCTCACTACACACTCACCACTGCAGCCGTCAAAGTGGCCAACACCACCGAGTGCTGATGAGGACATAGAGCAACTGGAACTCTCTTACGCCGACGGTGGGGGGGCAAAATACTGCAATGGAAAAGGTGGGCAAGGTTCTTCTAGAACTAAACACCCATCCATTTATAATCCAATTCTAGCCATCCACCCCAGAGAAATGAAAACTCAAAACCTCACACAGTTTTGCACAAAAATATTCACAGCAATGCTGTTCTTAAGTCACCACAAATGAGAAACAATCCAAATATTTATTAACAGCAAAACAGATAACCAGATTGTAGCTTATACATACAGCAGATGCGACTCGGCAAGAAAGAGGGAAGAAACTATTGGAGCATGCAACATAGATGAAGCAGACATTTTGTTGATTTAAGAAGCATTGCTTAAAAATGCATCTATTGAGTGATTCCATTTACATGAAGGTCTGCAATAAGCAAAGCTGTATGCCTGCTGCAAAATATCAGAACGTGGCTGCCTGTGAGTCTGAGACAGGAATCAGATAGAGAGGAGCACAAAAGGAGGCTCCACAATGGTGAAATGCTTTGTGTTTGGATAAGCATTTGGGTGACCCAGTTGTGTGATCTGTCAAGGATGTGACATGTGTGTGTGGCCATGGCTGACCAGACTGACCTTGCTAATTACTTTAAAATATTTAAGAAAGGTGATCTGGGGGATGGAGGGAGACAGGAGGAAGGAAAGGAGAAGGAAAATGAAAAGGATCAAGTTTCTGTGTGTACGTGGACTTTTCCCTAAGATGAATGCATTTATTATGTACCACCAATATATATTAGTAATAAAGAAATAAAAACATCTGCACAATCCTAAGTAAATACTTTCTCATGATAAAAGAAGGTGGGATGAATGATGGGAAAAGTGTATTCAAAGCGAGGGGAAGTACTTGGAGGGGCTGTCATGGCAATGCGTCTTTTACTATAATGTATATTTTAAATTTAAAAAGATGGATGAATGAGGGATGGATCAATAGGGACACAGAATGATGTGTAATAAAGGAAACAGTGAAAATTATAAACCCTTGTGGTGGTTGTCTGCTGTGTGACATTTATGTGTTTTAAAAAAATATTTTTGCAGTATGATTTTTGGTGGAAAAAAAATAATAAGATTTGAGTTGCACTGTAAGTGTAATTCACATGCCCCCACCCTGCTCAGGACCTCTCCCACGACCCTCTCATTTTTCCCTCTGGTCAAATGCCCAGCGGGTGTACCTCTGGCCACAGGACCTTTGATCTTCCTCTTCCTGGCCAGGTGATGCCACAAGCGTGAACTCAGCCAGTCTTTCTCCCAGCACCATCTCACTTCATCCCGCATCACCATGAGCTTCGGTCCAGGGAGAAACCTGCTCCCTTCTGACATAGCGCCTACTGCTCAGCCCTAACGTGACTGTTCCACTCCCAGCCTCACCCCCAGGAGACTGACAAACCAGTGAAGGCAGGAACTTGTCCAGGGGAGGGGAGGTCACCCACTGAAGCACAACCACACCCATCTTAGACCTGGCAGAGTCCATGCCCGGGAAACGACTGCAGAGTGAAAAAACGACCTAGCCAGCCTGCTCCCAGCAAGACACTGTCCTCCCCAGTGTTTTCTCAGCTTTCAAATGAGAAGATGAAGATTGGTGAAGAACATTTTCTTTTCTTTATTCTCCTTTTTTGCATGGGGCCAATTCAGAAAACTGCATGTTTAATCCAAAATGAAAACAACTTTACTGAATCCTACAGAAAACATAATGAACATTCTTTCCACTATGATTATCCACTTTGTTGAATAAAATAATTTCAATGAGAAAATTGGTACTGCTTTTTAGCCATCAAAATGTTCCTAGTTGGGCCTTTGCAAGCCAGGGGCACAGGAAGAGGCCATTAGATCACAAGGCTCGTGCACCATTCTGACCTCACTGCATATTCTAGAAGAGGTAAGGCCATCTCCTCTCTTTGTAGGTGGCGACAAAGTGACTCAGAGACAGCAAGGGCCTCACCCAAAGTCGCATTGAAAATTGATTACAGAGGGCACTTTAATTTATGGACTCAATGGAATGCTTTCTGGATACCCACCACCCATCCTACCTGTGAGTGGGCCAGGTCCTGGGAGCAGCCTGTAGCCTGCCTGCCTCCCGTCTCAGCTCAGATCTCCTCTCTTATACACAGGATCCGCTCTCTACTTAGACTGAGGAAGGAGGACCAATCAACACAGATTTCTCTCCTTTTTATTGATGAAAAGTAAAACATAATTTCATAACAAAACAATAGTTCATACATTACATCATTGTTATCTTTAAAGTAGTTGCTCAGAGTACAGGATACGGTCATAAAAATTTCTGATTGATCTTAGCACAAACCTTCATTTTCAATGAACTAAGAAACACTAATAGTATAACTGACCTGAATTTCTTCTCTCTTCCCATCCTTCCTTTCCCCTTTCACTCATCCTAGTTTCTTTTTGCTTTTGAAAAGTTTCTTCCCATTTCTCAATACCTATTATACATTTTAGACCTTATTTACTCTTTCAGGTTCTCACACCAGGGAGACAGTACAAGGTTTACACACGCGAGATTCAGTTCACTTATGAGTGTGGTCTCAAGTTACATCCATTGACCTACAAAAGTCTCAAGTTTATCCTTCCTTATGGCCAAGTAGTACTCCATTGTATAAAATACCACATCTTTTTTAATCCATTCCTCAATTGATGGGTGTTTGGGTTTTTCCATTACAAATTGTGCTGTTATAAATGTTGGTGCACATACATTGTTGTGGGATGATGTTTTTAATTCTTCTGGGAAGATACTCAGAAGGGAAATAACTGGGTTGAATGGCATCTCTAATCCTAGTTTTTTGAGGAATCTCCACAGTGATTTCCACAGTGGTTACACCAGTCTACATTCTCACCAACAGCACAGAAAGGTTCCTGTGTTTCCCCACAACACCTCAGCATTTGTTATTGGTTAATTTCTTGATAACAGTCATTCTTTCTGGAGGGAGATGGCATTTCAATGTGTTTTAATTTGTATTCCTCGAATAGCCAATGATGTTGAACATTTTTTCATATATTTATTTGCCACTTGTATTTCTTCATCTAAGAAATTCATATTCATCTCAGATGCCCATTTTCGGATTGGGTCTTTGAATCTGGAGGGTCTGATTTTTTTGAACTCTTTATATAGTCTAGATGAAAGTCTTTTGTCTGCAGGACAATTGACTAAAATTTTTTCCCACTCTGTGGGTTGTCTTTTCCCTCTGTTGGTGATTTCTTTTGATGTACAAAAGCTTTTGGATAAGATGAGATCCCAATTGTTGATTCTTTGTTGCCAGGCAGTTTGGGCAATGTAGATTTCTTGGTCTGAGTTCTCCAGAAGCATATGCAAGACAATGATTTCAGAGCAAGTAGTCTACTTGGGATGTCACCCAAAAAGGACCTACAAGAAAGAGAGGAGATAAGAAAGGGCAAGAAGCCAGGTCGGGTAGTAGGTTACTGTTGCTGGCACCTGGGGCCTGACCCACTGGTGATCTCAAGAGGCCAGCCATGTGGAACATACCTCACAGGTGGTCATTTCTGTACCACCTGCCTTTCCTTGTCAGTGGGGGCTGCTCACAGGACACCTCTGGCACTCCTGCCCTGTGGAAGGACACAGCATGCTCCAGTGACCCAGAGAAAGCCTCAGGCAGTGTCCACATGTGCATGCAGAAAGAAGCCATTATATGCATGGAAATGGGATGCAAAGAGGACATCTGTGGGGCTCTAGCAGCATCTGCCAGGCCAGGGCAGTGCCGGTCTGCCAGGATGCCAGCTGTGGGCATTATTATTGCATGGTGCTCAACTCCTGCTCCTGAAATCTGAGCTCCAGGCATCATTCCCTGGCAGTGTGAAGGCTTCAGCCCTGGCTTCTGAGAAGCATGACCACAAGCCTCCTTCCAATTTGACTTCAAAAATTCCCCATAGTTGTTATTATTACTCAGGTTTCAGCAGAACCTATAATTGCCCTGCTTCAAGCCCTAAATCCCATCCCAGACTCTCTTGCAGCTAGAAATGGTCACATGTGCAAGTTTCAGGCCCCAGGATGGAATGGAGGGCTGTGTGGAGATGGAGTGCTGTGCCCCCGAGCATCCCATACCACCCACCAGCGTCTAGCTCATCTGGAAAGATGGATGTGAGCTGCCCCTTCTGTTGGTCACTGTCTTTGGAGCCTCTATGTCAGCACTTTGACCTGTCCCCAAGGTTCCCATCACCTCTAAAGAGCATCAACAATCATCACCATCTGTCTCCTATACCACGAGAACTGGTGGCCCTGGGTGCAGAGAACTTTTTCCTTTCATGTGACTCCCCCAGTGTACCTGTATCAGAAATACAACCATCTACTATAAATAAACATTAAATGAGTAAACCAGTCAGCCAGTTCCATTTCCCATTGGAAAATGGAAGAGGTAAACACGTTTCTCCTTGAGAAAATCATCTCCCTGAGTCCCCACCCCAGATGCTGCCTGCGTTCTGGCACAGGTATGCTCTGCACAACAGCAGCATACATCCCAGTGTCCCTTTCCCCCATCAGGTGTCCCCTCCTGCTGATGGGTTAACAAAGCCCACGTCCCACTGTAAGCGGTTTTTGCATTTTAGTCCTGAGTGCGTTGAGTATGCATAAACCCAGGAAGAAATAAAAGTGGAAGAAAAAAAGAGAACAGGAAAAGAAAGGCCAAATTGTGACCAAGTTCATTCCAGCAGGGCCCGCAGCCTGGAGGAAGAATTCTAATGCATGCACAGAACCTCATGAATAATTATTTCTGACCAGCTCAATATTTTAAATGCTAGCTTCCCCCCCCCCTCCTCAGAAGCATTATCATAAGTACTTATTGCAATGCAGAAGTTGATTACGTTTGATTTCTGGGTTGAAAGAGGAACACGGAAGGGGGAAGCAATGAACAGGGAGGGTGGGACTCCTGAGGGGAGAGGGGCAGCTGGGAGCCCAGGGCCAGCATCATGGAGGGGCAGAGAGAAGAACCAGGTGGACTCCCAGGCTCCCTGGTTTATTACATTGTCACTGGTTGGATGGCTTGGTGTCTACAGCATGAGACCCAGCAAGTCTTGCAGTGGCCATGTAAAGCCAGTGGGCACCCAGCCCCTGTCACCCTAAGGTGTAGGCAGTGAGACCTCCCCGAGCCATGCTGAGTCTTCATCACCTTCAGCCCCACTCCTCCCTCTTCTTGTGTCCTGGGTCCTTGGTAACACAAGTGTCACTCTGGTTCTTATGCCAGCCCAAGCATGGTTGTTCAAGAATGAACAACCTTCTACGTGCTCCTTGAGGCCAGATGTCATGTACTATGCTCCTTGTGTTCCTGTGCTGGGAGTAGAACGTGATCTACACAGACTCCTGGTCACTGTGGCTACTCTAATAGGACACTTCCGGGCCAGACACTGCTGTGAGAGGTGTGTGTACATGAACTCTCTTATCTTCACTCACCCTACCACACACAGGGGGCAGCAAGGCACAGAGAACTATAGTCTCTTTTCTCCTGTCATGCAGTGGGCATGGTATCCTCAGTTCTGCTTATCCACAAGTCCTGCATTTTCAGGTTGGAAAAAACTGCATCTGAATTGAACACATATGGACTTTCTTGTCATTGTTCCTCAAGTGATATAGGATAGCAACTCCTTACCCAGCACGTACACTGCAGTAGATAGTGCAGGTAATCTAGAGATGATTGAAGATATCCTGGAGAATGGGAATAAGTTAGATGCAAACATGATGGCATTTGATGTAAAGGTCGTAAGCATGTGTGGATTTTGGTAGAAGGTGACCTGGATGGCTCTCCTTGAATCAAAACAATTGCTTCAGCATTAGTTAAACTGAGCCCTATCTCCATGTTCTGATATGTACAGAATTGGCTAAGCTGTTTCTTGCTCCCTTCAATTGGCTCTAAACAATGTAATTAGGTCTGGCTGAGGTACTGATATATAATCTTTGAAACCTACTAACAGTTTCCTGTTTCCGTGCAGCGCAGTGCACCTCCCTATAAACAGTTGAGCACAGTGGGATGGCAGAGCCACATAGCTCCAGGAATGTCGACTGGGTTCGAGCCTCAAAATGAGAGGTTATGACTTCCCAGGGCACAAAGGTTCACATATCAGAAACTAAAGTAACAGCCACCTACACATTTAAATGCTACTCCAGCGGAGTTATGCAGATTGGTCTTTCTGCACTCCCTTCTCCCTGCATATTGCAGAGGTGCTTTCTGACCTCCTCGCTAAGCTTAGCTCACAGTACTCACATAATTCCTATCATTTTCACAGTCACTCATTCTCAAGCCAGTCCCTTCCTCATGAGTTAATAAATTCTGGGTGAAGCCCTAGACCAAGGCCTTTGTTCTGTGAACCCTCACCTAGACCAGACTCAAGACCCCTTGTTGGCCCATGTGTCCTCGCGTCTTTATTCTCTCTGTGAGTTACATTGGAGGTGGTAGATTGAAATTAATTCACTGAGATTCCAATAACATTTCAATAAGATTACAAAAATGAATTTCCTAAAGCATGAGAAGGACAGAGACGGGATTACAATATTTGGATTAGCATAAGTGCAGGAGTCCCAAGAGCGACTGCTCTGCCTTTCATCCTGGGACCCTCATGACTGGTCCTTGTACCTGCAAATGGTGCCTTTGTTCATTCTTAAATCCCTAACCATTTACCGAGCCCCTGCCTTGCCCAGAGCATTGTGCTAAAGCCCCACACACACCTACACTGCAGGGATGGTGCAGTGGTGATGTCCGTGGCCAAGCACAAGGAGAGGAGCTGATTTCCCAGGGTCTGGTAAAGGCAAGTGGGGCTGAGAGTCCCCTGGATCTGGTCTGGGTGGTGGAAGCCACATCCCCCTCCTGCATCTCCGTCCTACATCCATCTGCACCCAGCCAGCCCACCACAGAGAGATGCACCAGCCAAGGAGCCAAGGCCCCTGCAGCCTCTGGCTGTGGAAATGGTGGTGATAAAGAGGATTCTGGGCATGCTGCCCTGTCTCTGTCACTGACACTGTATGGCCACTCTGGGCTGACCCCAGCCACAGCCGCCTTTCAGCACATACGGAAGCAGATGAGATAAAACACATGCTCAAGGCCACACAGCTGTGCTTCCCATCAGCCGACCCAAGCGCTCTTCCTGCACCTGTTCTGGCAGCGGGGGGCTGGGGAGAGGAAGACAAGGAAATCTGAGCGAAACAGTCATCTGATTCATAGTCTTGCAGAGTCTGCTGGAGAAGCCATCCAGCTTCTTGGGAATAAAGTACTGATCATCCCTATCCCCTCACCAGGGAGGTGCCATTGTGAATGGCCCAAGGCCTACATGGTGCCAGGTGGCAAAGGCACCCTGGCAAAGCTGAATGGGGTCTATCCCCAAGTGCTCGGTGCAGCTGGCATCCTGGCACATCCTCCCTGTCTCCAGCAGGGCAGGGCAGCCCTCATGGTCCTGTAGGAACCAGTTCCGTTTCACCTCTTGATGCCAGGCACCCTGAGCTCCTGCCCTGCAGCCTTCTTTGACCTCTCTGAAAACGTGCAGTCCAATGTACCTCTCTTCAGGGCCAGCAAGTCTCTAGGCTCCCTCTTAGATCCATGGGGTGCTTGACACCCACACTGCTGTCCACTCTCCACTCACTGCACAGCAGCACCGCTGACCTCTGGGCAGCCACCACTCCGGGACAGAAGCAGCCTGTAAGGCAGTGATGTCCTAGGGTTCTAATGAGAAAGGTACAGAAGCCCTATAACCCTGGCTTCTCCCACACTAGCCCTGCAGGTTTTTTTCCCTTGGGGAGACCTAGAGAAAGAAAAGATACTCATCACAGTGCCTCGCTGCCCACCGAGCTGTCACTGGCCCCGTAGAGCTCTGAGATGGGAATGAATGGACCCTCCCCACCAAAAGCCCCAGAACAGGTCCTCCTGGCCTGAAGCCCACAGCACCATCTTCTCCATGCGCATCTTACAGTCCCTCCACAGGAGGCGCTATGATGTGTCATGGCTGCACAAGGACATGATTCAGGAAGAAGTTAAAACACATTGATTTCATAGTTGCAAAATATCATGCCCATCACAGATAAGATAGGTATTTGTAAACCAGACAGTCTAGGGCAAAGGAAAGGAACACTTGTCCCTATTAAGACATCCTATCTTTATCGGGAAATCAGAGGCCATCACTCCTGCCCAATGTGATAAAGATCAAGTAGAATCAAGAGATCTTTACCTTCCTTGTAGCTTTGCAACTTTGGGAGCCTTGATCTCACTCTTCGGGCCTCAGTTTCCCTCCCTGAGCTGTGGTGAGAATGACTCTGTACTGTCCGTGACTCTAGATGTCTGTGTACGTCACAGAGGCACCAGAAGCCCCTTGCCAGCACCACAGACCACTGTCCCTGCCTGGTCTGTGCCAGGCCTGGGCCGAGTGTGCAGATGCTAAACTTTAGCTCTATGGGATGATATTTGCTGGTCCAGCCCAGGCTTTCCCATGACCCACCGGGCACAAAGGGTCTGGGCAACGTTTCCATTCCCCTCCAACTGCCCATCCAGCAGGGGACCCCTTCGTCCCTGCAGCTGCAGCCAGGCTGCATCTCCAGGGTACCTGAGGCTGACACCCACTGTCTCCCTACAGGGTCCTCTAACCCTCCAACTCCAAAACCTACAAAGGACAGGAAGGTCATATGGGGGTGCATTTTCAGTGGGTGCACTCTACGTGGGCTCCATGACCCGCTTGTACAGACCATACTGTGGTGGCTTGGGGCCAGCTCCCCCACCTTCTCCTTTCTGCTTCCCTTTCTCCTCTCCCTATCGCTCCCCTGTTTGTTGCTTTAGAGACCCTGACATACTCCCTTTATCACTACCTGGAGTATTCTGAGTTCTAATTAAGTCCATTTCAGCCCTCTGATTTGAGAAGTCTTATCAGCAATACTTAACCTGTGCAAATAATATCTGGAGCCAGCCAGCACCACCAGACCTGCATGCTAATTGTACCGCACACAGGGTCCCAGACAGAGCCAAGCAGCAGGTCACCAAGAAGCCCTGAGAGGAGGGAGCAAGGTGCCCTCTGAAGATGTGAGAGAAACTAGCTTGGGCCTTCAGGGACCTAAAGCCCCAAGTCACCCAGAAGATGCATTGCTCAGCCCTTGGGGTATCAGGGGCTGTGTCTAGAGGTGGAAGGTGCTTTCAGGGGTTGTTCTAGCCCCAGATGTCCAGCAGGGTCTTCTGCACCCCTACAGACCTGATTTTTAGGGGGTATCCCTGATGGGCAAGGGAGCTGGCCAAGGATGGCCAAAGCAAACAAACTTTCCTAATAAGAAGCCAAGTGAGAAGGAAAAGGTATCTGCTGGGAACACTGAGGCCCAGGTTCTTTCGAGTCCTTTGCCAGCTCATGCAGGTCCCTGTCTTTCATGGCCTCTGTGTACAGGCAATTGCTGGACCATGCAGGGCTGTGGCTTTGTGTCACATGGAGTCCTGGGTGCTAAGGCACTGGGTCCAGTAGAGGCTGAGCAGAGCTCCAACCCCTGCCCACTTCAATCGAGAAGCTGCCCTGTGTCTGCTCTCTGTTGGGATCCATGGTAGATTTCACCTGCAGGAAATAAGATTCCCTGGCTATAAGGTAATCCCAACCATTGGGATCCCTGCTTTTGTCCAATTAAAACAATCTTAGTTTCCAAAACGTAAAAGAGCATGCTTATTCAATAGTGTTTCTCTGGCCCCCAGACCCAGGACCCTCAATATACTGTTTTATTTCTCAGAAATGTCCCCTCGGGTTGGTTTGAATGATTCTGCAGGAGAATCAGCCCTGCCCCTGCCTCATCCCAACAGGTGCAGAGGTGGGAGGAGACTTGGGGACAGCCCAAAGAGACCTTCCTTGGGTGAGATCACACGTGGTCCTCTATGCTTGGAACCAGCACATCCAGGAACAGCCTGCACCTATGAATGAGCAGGACCACGGAGGGGAGAAGGGGACAGCTGTGGGTGGAGCATCCAAGGATGACTTCCTGGGGGGAGGGACAGGCAAGGATAAGTCTGTAGGAGTCAGGAGTAAGGGGTGCAGCACATCCAGGCCTGGCACCCCAGAGACGACAATCCTCCCCCATCCTCGGAGGAGCAGCGCCCAAGCTTTCCTGAGGCCCAGAGCATGACCTGAGAAGCCGAGCCCTGCTTCTGAATGAAAAGGGGCATGGAGAGGAAACACAGCTACACCAGGGTCCGCTTGTCAGACTAGCTCTCTTTGTCCCATCTCTGCTGGCCTCCCACGCCATTCCCTCCTCATGGCCCAGGTGCTCCAACAGCTTCCCGTCCCTCGTCCTGTGTCTGCCAGGAGGAGCATCAGCAGGAGACCCTGCGGGGGCCTGGGCTGGAGGCTGCATCCTGCCTAGACCCTTCTACAGGACTGCTCTGCCTCCGGGTCCCCAAGACTGTCGTTTCACTGGCTCTTTGCATCCAGCCAGCCCATCCCTTGATGTTCCCCTGCACCCCACTTTCAATGGACCTTTACTAATCTACTGATTTCCGGCCTTGAACGCAGCTCCAGTGTCCCGCCTGGACCTTACGACTTGAGCCGTCTCTGCTTCAGCCCCCAGTTGCCAGCTGGGGCTCTTTATCCAGCCACACTCACCCCAGTGACCCCTTTCCCATGTCTCCTGGGATTATTTCCCAAATCCAGACTGCTTTGTGGGTTGCATACCGGCCTCCGTCTCTTCGTGTGCCCGCCTGTCCCTCTCATTTCAGACGCAAGCACAATTTGGCCACATTAAAGAAGAAACACAATGCCGGTGCTTGACTCCTGAAAACACCACTCGTATCCTGAATTTCCTAGGTGCAGGCTGCTTTGAGCTGAACCAGGTTGATTAAGGAATTAAATAAGGATTAAGCAAGCCGGTAGGCGCGTGCTAATCCGGCAATCAGACAAACCTGTGCAAAACCATCTGCTTCCTTTCTTCAAATATGAACAGAAAAAAAATCGAGCCATTGGCTCCTTTGTTAATTGGAAGATCAGCAAACCATAGGCCACTCAGGTCACTGCATCTGGGGGAAGGGGAGAGAAAGGATTCAGACAGTCCACAGAGACAGAGATAGATACATTACAAGGGGGGTGCACGTACCCCAGAGGCCACTGACATCCTGGCAACCTCTGGCCCTAGCCCGAGTTCCTCGGTCCTCCGCAGCCTGCATTTTAAGGCTCTTGGCTTTGGCATGGCCTCCCTCTGGGTGGAAAGTCAGTGTCAGAGGCCTGTTTTATTTCTTCACCCAAACTCACTGCCCAGGAGTGAGTTACCCGCTAGGGTGCAAGGGAACAGAGGGATTGGGACTGACGTCAAATCCAGAAACAGTGTCTGCCAACCACTGCCTGCATGGTGTAGGCCTGTGCTCACCCTCCAGAGTCTCAGCTTTCCCCTCCAGATGACAGGGCTCTGGGGAACATAAGGAAAGTGGCCCTTGACCTTCCTAGCACTAGCACGGGACTCAGTCAATGCAGGTCCCATTCTTTCACTTCTAGGCTCCCTGGGGCTGCTTGCCTCACCTACATGATTGCATGGGTCGCTGCTCGAAGCATTGCTTTGCTTCTAGCGAAGCTACTGTGCTTTAGCCACTTGCTATAGCAGAGCCGTGGCCTCCAGTGTTTCCTTAAGGATGCTCGTCCCAGTCCCCAACTGCCTCCTGTGACTCCTCCCCAGGGCAGGCATGGGACCCAAACAGAGCCTTTCTCCAGAATTTTACCTTCACCCTGAGTAGGGAATGTAAAGATGTGACCCCAAGTGTCTGCTGCCAGCCCCATCCCTGGCATGCAGAGACTTAATGACATAATTTAAACCATCACCATGATGCCCAAGCCTTCTCTTCTCTACCCTAGCCATCTCCCATCTGTCCTTCTGTGCCTAAGAGAATCAGGGTCAGTTTGGGGGCATACAGCTTGCCTGGTCTCCCAAAAACCTCCTTTGGTCTACGCCTGTCCTTTCCCCTAGTTCAAGAAGGTGGATTCTAAAGTCATAAATCTATCAAGAGATTTCTGGGCCTGTAATGCTCTGGGACCTCTGTGCTGCTCTCAGGATAAAGACCAAAGTCTCTAACAGTGCCCAAAGCATCTTCCCCATCCAGATTACCACCCAACTGCTTCAGGTCCTTGTCCTCACACCCTGGAACGTCCTGCCACGAGCTCTGCGTCCAGAATGCTTCTGTTTAGACTTTGAGTCTCAGGGAAGCCTCGGGTCTCTAGGGAAGCCTGTGCTGTCCCACCCCCAAGCTTTGTCCAGTTTCCTTTTCCTCCGTCTCTTTCTCCATCATCCTCGTATTAATGTCCGTCTCCTATTCTAGACTGCAAACTCCAAGAGGTTAGAGACCATGCTGTTTCACTCACTCTAAATCACCTCTGCTGGAGCAGAGCCCAGCGGAGTGGAGTGTTCATGAAAGCTTCAATGAATGAATGAGTGAAGGCCCCTCATTCAGCCTGGTCCTTGTTCCTCTTCATTCATGAAATCTCTTTGTGGACAACCTCTGAGGCTACCACACTTTCCCGATTAGTGTCCTCTCCTGCTGCCCTTTGCCTTCCTAGAAACTCCTACTCGGTAGCCTTCAATGGCTCCCTACTTCTGGGCATATACCAAAAAAATCCACTTAGTAAAGTTCCCCCAATTTTTCCCTGCTAGACAGTACTTTTGGTAAGCCCCTCGTACCCACAGTAATCCTGTCACCTCCTCCCGCACATGCCAGGCTTTCTTCCCAGCCCTGCTCACCTGTGTCTCCTGCTTGGAGGGTCTTCCTTCTGTTGGAAACTCTGCTGCATATCTCCATACAGAGCCAGTGCTTCCTCAAGTTCCCTTCTAATTAAACCTTCCCCGCAGGAGGGCCCTGTCGGAGTCCTTCTCCAAGCACACTATTGATTATATTTAAGCTTAGAACCATTTCCCAGGCATGCCATAATTGCTCTAGTTCCTTACAGGGCAGCGAGCCCTTTCATGTATGTGATCCTATTTGATCCTAAAAACTTTGTAAGGAACTTGGGGTGAGTGCTTTAGCAAATAATCCAACGGCAAGGATTATACATGCATAGAGTTGGTTTTATTATAAAGACTCCGGTAAAGAGCCCCGATCCCAACCTGAGCCCCATCTCTAGGTCTCTCTTCTTTCTGTTCATTCACTCCTTTCTCTTCGCAAGACATTCTGCTCTGAAATGGTCCCGCAAATTCAGCAGTGAACGAGTTTAGGTTTCCATGGTGGCAGCCCTGGTGCCAACCTTACACCTCCAGGTCCCAGCACCACCCTAATTCTCACTGTTGCTTCTCAGTGCAAATCATTGGGAGAGCTCTCCGGCCAGCTGCAGGCCAGCCTGGGCAATAGCTAACGTGAGTCACTTACCCATTCTGGGACAAACAGCTGGAGGAAAAGGTCACATTGCCCATTGCTCGCCCAGCAAGAGCTGAGGGTGGGCGGGGCTGGGAGCTAAGGACAGGACCACACCACAGATCTGAAGACTAGGGCCTTGACCAAGGCATCTGTGCACTAGCTGACCACCAAGGCGGCCACTCCATCTCTCAAAGCCTCAGTTTTCCCATTTTATAATGCAGGTCACCATGGCATCATGACAATGAGAGCCTAATATTGTGATCATCCAAGGCCCCCAGACTCCAGCTCACAGCAGAGCCCCTCACAGAACCTCAATGTCAGAAAGCCAAGACTGGGCCACTGGCTGCCCCAGGGGATTCCTTGTGTACTCTTGGTTTGCCCAGATCAACACCCTCACTTACAGATGGGATACAGAGGTGCAGGCAGGTGGCAAAACTTACCCCAGTTCTCTCTGTAAGCTGGTCTTTGGACCCACGTCCCCAGCTCCCGATGGTACAAGCTGGTGATATTTCCCTGCACAGGTGTCATCACACTTTAGGGTCAGGTCTGCGGGGTTGGCACCCAGGTGTGGCTTCCAAGGAGGTAAATCTTGTCCCTCAGTCATTTCTTGCATTGAACACACTTATAGTGCCCATAATTAGATTATCATGAAAGCGAAGAGTTACAAGGGTTGAACTTTCTAGAACAGCTCTTGGTACAAAGTCATCCTACATACCATTACTAGGGAGAGATACTAAAAAACACTATTGACAAACTGTTGACCCTTGTGATCAAAAGATGTGGGAACACGTCAGAGTGAAACTCTGGGGTCTGCCTCCCACTCAGATTCCAGTGAGACCACACGTAACCACACACAGCAGACTGGTGCTGTCACCAGAATGGACTCAAGCCTGATGCTTCCCAAGGGACATCTCTAAGGCAGGGCTGTGACTCCCCCCACACCACCACCACCACCAAATGAAAAGCACCCATGGCAGAGGGAGGCCTTCTTTGCACTGAGTCTCCCTTAGTACTGGGCTGGGTCTCCTTTCTAGACCTGGATCCCCGGTGGTTGCCAACTATCTCTCCAGTCCAACCAGGAGCTGGTGGGGGCCTATGGACACCCACCTGCCTCTCACTCCTGACTGTCAGTGCCTAGGGTGGTGCCCAGCCTGGTAAACTGGCCCCTATCCAATCCCCAACAATCAAAACTGATAAAGTTTCTCCAAGCCACTGCCTGCCACTCTAATTGCTCTATGCTATATTTTATGTATTTTAATTAGTGCTTTAAATTTTACAAGTACATCTCAAGGCACTCTGGCAAAAACTCCCTCTTCAAAAATGTGAATAAATAAATAAATTCTTCCCAGGCAGACAGCAGCCAGAAACCTTGAGATAATTCATGGAAACCTGTCATTCTGCCGCTAGCATCCTGTCATCTGAGAGAGGCCATGTGTCTGGGGCGGGTGTCCCAGCAGCCCTCCACCCTGCCTGAAGGTGCGTCCTGGTGGTCACTACACACCCCATATTCTTTATAAGATTTGCATTCCACGCTTGCTCTGTGCAGAACAGAGCTCTTGTGGCTGCTGTAGTGCGCTATTCCTGACTTTGTGGTTGATTTCTGCCACCTGCACGTTTTTTTAAAACACTGAGATCTCTTTTATAGGTCTGGAGGGAGATCCTGGCATTGTTATTTTTGCTAGCTTTGTCTCTGATCCATTCGGCAGTCAAGGTGGATGACCGTGGCGTCAGGCAGTCAGGGTTGAGAAATACCACGTCTGCATCTCACCATCTCCCATGCAAGCTGCAGGTGCTGTCCCATTAGACTGGGCTCTTTGGAGGCTGGCACAACAGCCATATGTGTCCCCAGAGAATAGCACACACAGCCTAGCACACAGCAGGGATCCCTTAAATAAATATCCACTGAATGAAATGTAAGCCACCATCACAATGTCACAAAACTCCAATGTAATCCCGACAGTCATCCGCCAGGGGTCCTGAGCAGGTCAGTCCAGCCTTCTAGGTCTCAGTGTCTGCGTCTTTATCACGGCCATGTCTGTTCCCACCCACACAGCTGTGTGGACCAACACACACACTCACCTTTCACATTTACCTTACTGTGCCCCTTCACCTGTCAGGGTGGAGGTGGAGCTCTCTGCTCCCGGTCCTGTCCAGGGTCTGAAGGCCATGCAGAAAGGTGCTACATGGACCTCAAACCAGCTCCATGGAGCAGAGGCCAGCACTAGAATATGAAATGCGGATTCCTGGGTTGGGTCTGGTGGTGAGGGGCAGGAGAAACCCGGGCCAGTCCTCTAGGGGAGGGAATAGGGAACCCAGTTCCTATGCTGGTCAGCAACTGGAGGTCCTTCCTGCCCTGCACCCACAACTGGAAGCAATCTTCCCGCTCCTGGCTTTTGTCAGGTGCTGTGTGGGGAACAGAGTCACACACGCATGTACAGGGCTTGAGACTGTGCCCATCACCCGGGCTCTGTCTCTTCTTAAAGGAATTGAAGTTGGTGGTACAATAGCTCAGGGTTACAACAGGCAGAGATCAAAGCCCAACTTTGCTGATTTCTAGCTGTGCAACTGTGGGAAATTTGGTTTCTCCCGTGTGAGCCTCTACAAGGGGCGATCAAAATTCACAATGGATGTTTAAATGTTTTAAAATATTACAATAAAAGTCACAGTCCCATTAACCCCCTCAGATCTCTTCCTCTTCGCTTCACACACACCTATCTCATTGTTCTGGTCACTTTTGACACTGTGCGTGAAGTTCTCTTTCGTGACTATCTTTACAAGGTGGGATCAAAAATAGTGCTGCTGCCGAGTGCCAGCCAAAAGAAAGTCAGGCTCCTGAACGCTTGGCAGTGTCCTCGCCCACCTTAGTCAGTGGCCCTGGCACTGTGTGGCTCCTGGCTCTTCCCGCAGTCAAATGGTCACGGAAGGGAACATCTTGAATCCATGCAGGGAATCAAGGCAGCTATGGCAGTGCAACTAAAGACACTCACGAAAGAAGTCTTCCAGAACTGTGGCAAAAACGGCAGGGATGATGGGACGAGTGTGTCTGAAGCAAGGTAGAGGATTTTGAAGAAGATTAAGATCCATGTTTCTTTTGCTGCAATAAATGTTTACATTTTTAATATTTGCCACACTTTCCAACCACGTCTTTGGATTTTCTCACCTGTAAATTGGAAATGGGAATACCCACCCTGTAGGGCTAGAGATGACATGTAATCAAATCGCCTATAAGGTGCCAGGGGCAGTGTTTTACCCACTGGACTTACTCCAAAGGATGGTGACGGTGAGTGTTGGTAGTCATAGTAACAGGTGCCAGTTGTGCTCCAGCCCCTTGAGGGTAGGAGCTGGTTGAATGGTTCTTTAAATCCCCTCACCCCACCCAAGGTAGTGATGGAGACAGCAGGGTTGGGAGCTAAGTGGGAAGGGCCCGGCTCCCTGGCTGGCAAGACTACAGCTCTGCCCCGCATCTGTTTACTGCTGCCCCTGCATATGGAATCTTCAAAACGCTGTAATTAAAACTTCACCTCCTCCGCCCCAGTCCCCTGGGGGCCTTCCTCCGCTTGGCTGCAGGGGTGCTGGGGTGCCTGCCGTTATCTTGGCAGAAAAGGGTATAATTAACCCGCAGTTCTGTCCTTTCATTAAACCTGCACGCTTATACCTGAATTAGCTTTTCACATCCAGTTAAGGTGCGTGGGAAGCCCTGTCTGTGGCAGGCGTGCGGCAGGTGTGACAATCTGGACTGTGACTGTGGGTTCCATGCTGGGCAAAGAGGATCCAGGATCCTAGAGCTGGAGCAGTCCCCAGATTCAGGGCATGTTCGTTGGGGTGAATGAGTTCCTGAGCTTCCAGAGTACAGGAGGAGGAGCCCCAGTTGCCAGGCTGTGCCCTGTGATCCTGTGCTGATGGGTCATGGCATCACAGTTGGGGACAGGAAGTGGTGAGGGCAGATGGCCTGCAGGCTCTGAGCTAGAACAGACCAGGTTTCCTCCCTGGGGCTCTGTCTGCTTTTGCAGTGGGGGAGCAGGAGGGACCCCCATTTCAGGAGAGAAATGAGTTCTCACTGCCTCCAGGGTGCTCCTTGAGCTCCCTTAGCCCTAAGGCCTGGGCCTCTGGCTAGTGTGGTCACTAGAGACTTAACTCCCTGGATCACGAACTCATGACAAGTTTCCAGTTGCCTTTAGAGAGGAGCAAGGGCTGTGGCCAGAGCTGCACGGGTGGGGCCAAGGTCTGGACAAGGTCCCCAGACAGCATCTGCTTCCTGCCCTTTGCCTTGTGATGCTTTAAGATCTATGGAGGAGACAGACTGATGAGCGGGAAGTGGTGGTGATGTGTGCTGGATGAATGGGACCAGCCCCACAGGAGAGAGGGAAAGTTAAGCGTTGGGCTGACTTTAAGGCTTCAGGGATTTCTCAGGGGAAGTGGGGTTTGGAACAGGTCTTCCTGATAGCCAGGGTTCAGGCCCTGAGATAAGCTGGCTTCTCTTAGGTCATTAGTCCTTACAGCAAGATATTACAAACACCACCCTGTTTTATGGACATGGAAACCAGCTCGAAGGGTCAGGAACCTGTCAGGGTCCCAAGGCTGGTGAACAGACTTTTAAGCTGGTCCTTCCTGGCTCCTAAACCCTGGCTTTGACATTTAATGCCTTACAGCCATCTCCAACTGTGAAAAGATGCAGAGTATTCTGGGAGGGAGAATTGAAAGACTGGCTTGATCAAGGAGACAGAGCACCAACAGGGTCCCAGCCTGAGGCTGGAGGGTCATGGGTTTGAGACCAGCCTGGGCAATTTAGCAAGAATCTGTCTCAAAATAAAAAAATAAAAGGGTGTAGCTTACTATCAGAACAACCCCAGTTCGACCTCCATATCAAAACACTGAAAGAGAGAACTCAATTCTCTTTTCTAGGGTGTGTGTGTGTGTGTGTGTGTGTGTGTGCTGTTATTCCCAGCCCTGGGATTTCTTCATTGGAGAGGAAGGATTTTAGGGCATTTTAATTTTCCAAAACCCCTTCTACAAAGCCCAAACCATCTTAAGTGAGGACAACAGAATCTCCTTTTAGATACTGAAATTTTCAGAGCTTTGGAGACCCAGTTGGTCCAGTATTTTCTGTTCAATTCAGATCAATAAATATGTGCCAGACAATAAGTGCTGGAAACGATTAGGGGACAATCCTTCCCATCAGGAAGGTTTTAGTCTAGTAGGGGTGAAAGAAAAAAATATCAATAGAAAGGAGAAGATAAGCAGGTAGAATCTGCGGTCCCTCTCCACATATCAACCTTAAAGGAGAAGAGACCAGCTAAGCCTTGACAGCTGAGCAGGGGACAGGCGAGGAGGAGGGCAGCACTGTGGGTTAGGGGACAATGCACAGGCAAGGTCAAGGAAGAGGACTGGTGTGCTCAGTGTTTGAAGTTATAAGCAGATGGATTTATTAGAATGTGACTTTGGAGGCGCAGAGTGCCGGAGGAGCCTAAGGAAGGTGTACAGCGAATCTTGATTGACAGCTTGGCTGGGTTAAGGGACTCCTGGAGAGGCAACTGGATCATGAGAGCACTAACCTCTGTAGGTAACCCACTGATGAGTTCATAGTTGAATGAACTATTGGGAGTGGGACTAACTGAGAAATTAGGTCATGAGGCTGTGATCCTGGGAACCCTGGTCCCTGGCCCCTTCTTTTCAGGCTCTTGCTGCTTCCCAGATGCAGTGGGAGGAGCAGGTGTCCTTCACCACGCCCTTCTGCCATCAAGTCTCTGCCGTGGAGCCAGTGACCAGCCTCCAAAACCACGAGCCAAAATAAACCTTGTCTTCTTTTGTCGTGTCTGTCGGGTATCTGATCCCAGCAATGGGAAAGCTGGCCAGTACAGAGCAGGGCAGGGAGGAACTGTCCCTCACTCCTTCGAAGGACTGAAGGGCTCACAGAAGAAGCTAACCTGGTTAGCAGTTTAGAAGCATCTTTCTTATTACAGGGAGAGACGAGGAGCTGCAGTATCCCCACTGCTATGAATTAAAAACTTGTGGTCAATTTAGCACCAGCTGAATTAAATCAGCGTGGTGCTGAGTATAGATGGCCCACCAGAAGAAAGTTGCCAGCGTAAAAGGAGACGTGGAGAGGAAGAGCAGGGCATTGTGGGTTCTCCTAAATGTTGTTTGGAACCAGTTTTCCTGCATGGGTTTGTCATGGCTGGCTTCCCCCATAATGAATTCAAACATTATCCTCTGAGGAGCTCGGGACCTTGTCACTGAGAATGGCTGTGGTTCACTTTGGGAGAGCACTGGTCCTTACTTTGAGCATCGCTTCCTGGCTCTGGAAGGGAAGATGTTTGCTATTGAATTTCCAGGAGACGTTATCGTGCTGGCTTCCTGATATGTACTCAACAGTTCTCATCATGGGAGGAGCTCAGCACCTCATTTTGCTGAGGATGGCTGCCGTACTTTTCAGGGGAGTCCTGGTCCTTATTTTGAATATTGCTTCTTGGCTCCGGTGTAGAACCCTCAACCTACTGGCACAGCTCCTTCACCCCGCTGGCATAGACTTTCTAGCTTCTGCCACTGACCTTTGAGCCTTCCCAGTGCAGATCTGTAAAACAGACTGGCATGAATCATTGTTGTGGACTCTGGGCCTCCGATTGGATTTGCAGGAGGCATTGTCATGAGCTCTAGGTCTTCGGCTGGACTCAGGAAGGACATTGCTGTGGAAGCCAGGTCCTTGCATGGATTTTCTAGGTCTTTAGTGTTGTGGACAGAGTTCCTATACTTTCTTTGTATTTAACTCTGGGTGACCATCATAAAATAATATTATAAATTCTGTGTCCTGTATGGAATTGTTCTCTTGCAACCCCTGCCTGCAACACTCACCAAAGAGCTAAGGAAACTGTCAGAAAGGTTGACATCCCCCCAAAGACATATTGATAGCAAGTGGGATACAAGATTTCCAGCCAGGTCTGCTGGCTTGGAAGCCTCGTCCTCTAAGCTTCCCCAGCAACAGCAGAGAGCTGTTTGCCTTCAAAGTTGCAAAGCTGTACTTAAAGCCTAGCCCGAAAGCACAGGCTGCTCCCCAGAGACAGGGTGAAGCACGGGCTGATTAGACTCGGTGTTACAAAGCGACCCACGTTCATGTCAAGTGAGTCAAGCTGGCTTCAAACACGGGCCTTGGCAGCCTAGAGAACTTAGCTCACTGCCAAGACAGTAGTACCCCAAGTGAAGCCATTGCTTCCCCCAGGGACTGTCTGAGCCCCATGGGGTCCCACTGCAGACAGGCTGGCAGGAGGGGACTGGGGAGGGTGGGGGAACTAAGAACATTCCACCCCACCTCTGCCATCATCAGTCCCCGGGGAGGCAGACCCGCTGACAGAGCACCTGGCCTGTCCCATCAAAGCCAGACCTTGCTATTCCACATGTCACTGAGTATTCAAGGAGAGGAAACGCCGGGTGGTTTTGATGCATAAATGTATGGGCCAGTGCTGAATTTTCACACAGAACGTCAGTGAAGCCAGCAGAGTCTGAGCCTGTGGTGTGTGTGTGTGTTTGGGCTTCATTTGTGCCCTGGTGTGTAAGGGACCTGCCCTTTCTTGTGGACACAAGCCTCAAGGAAGATGTTGTACATGTGTATGCAGAATTTCTGAAAGATACACGAATCTGCTGTCTTACTGGGGCCTTGCCTGATCACCACAAGGCCCAGCAACACCAGCACCACGCAGACAGCCTGTCACTTTGTCCCAATTAAGGGACTAATTTCCCAGGTACTTTTTCAATTGACCATATCGACAAAGTCTTGAAATTTGGTTATTTTAGGGACACATAAAGCTTTTCCCTTGGCGAGTACATTTGAGTTTAATTTCAGTAATATTTCCATTAACAACCCATAATTAAAGCATCTAATAAAGACTGGTAATTCACTTAGCTGAATTTGAGTTACAGGGAAAAAAAAATAAAAAGAGGAAATAAATGCATTTGTGGAACTCAAGTTCCACTCCACTGTTAAATGAACATTATGATATTTCTGGGTATCTTAATTGAACCTCATTTTTTCATAGGAATATTAAACAGAAATTAAATTAAGCAAGTAATTTCACTTTGAGAATTAAAAAAAAAGAGTTGGAGTACAAAAGTACTTTTGAAACAGCCGTTAGAGGATGGGAAGGGCAGGACTATAGATAATCAGCTGCTATCCTCAGGGCCCCCAGTCACCCCAAAAGCTCAAGTCCCTGCAAGCAGGCCTGAGGCCCAATGCCTTCAGGGTCTCCCTGGCTCCCCATCCATAGCATCTGACCAGCATGGGTTAACACTGGGGGTTGCAAGAAGTGAGGTCCTTGGACTGGGCCCAATCAGGAACTGGCGAGCCTGGCTCAGGAGAGGCAGGGAGAGCAAAACCAGCTGGTGGGCGGAAGACGTGGGGGAGCCAGGCCACTTACCTGACCGTCAGCTCCTAGGCCGGGGATTATTGGCTCTTGGTCCTAGACACGGAAACCACAGTTGTTCTTCCCACCTTCCAAGGCAGGTGGTGTGGTCCAGAGCCTGCAAGAAGCAGACTCCAGGAGGGGACCCAGCATGTGGGGATTTAGGGGACAGGACTGCTAGGGGGAAGTCACAGTGGAAGCAGAGATGCTGGGAGGGATGTGGACCTCCAGCAAGGAGAGAAGGGGAAGGAGAGGAGGGAAGGAAAGGAGGAAGGAAGGAAGGAAGGAGCGAGGCCAGGCTGAGAGGCCCAGGGCTGTGCCCCAGCAGCTCTGCCTCACTTAGGCCTTGCAGGGAGCATCAGAGTGGGAGAGCGCTGCAGCTCCATGGTCTCCACAGCCAGAGAGCAAGGCGGCACATTGTAAAGCCACCCCATAGTGCCCTGCTCTCTCCCACCTCACCACGCTGCCTTCATTGGTTTTGTTCCAGGCTCTGGCAAGATTGAGAGTGATAAGGGACATCACTTTTTGCATTATGAGTCAGTTTCCCACCTCTGAGACACAATACCTGACACCTGCGACTCACAGGAGGAGAGGTTTGTTTGGCTCATGGTTTTAGAGGGTTCAGTCCATGGTGGGCTGGCTCCAAGCAGAAATGGCCTGGCAGAGGAGAGCTGCTCCCCCCATGGTAGCCAGGAAGCAGAGAGAAGGGAGGAACAGAGACGAGCATCCACTCTTCTAGGCCATACCCCTGGGGACCTCCTAAGAGCACATCCATCTTTGAACTCAACCCACTGAGGAGTAAGCGCCCCTGTGACCCAGTCCCCTTCATACATGAGACTTTTCTAAACCATAACAATTTTGAAACCAAGTAACTTGGGGTGGTTGGTGAGTTACTGATGCAAAGCAACCTCCTTGCTGGTGAGCAGGGTAGAAGGAGCCAGGCCCCAGCCAGGGCTGCAGAGGAGGTAGGATGGAGTGGACAGGGTGGTAGGCGTGGCAATCCCCAGTCACTGGCCTGGAGGGAAGACTTCCCTAAAATTGTGCTGACTGCTAGAAATGGCTACATGAAACCAGTTGAAAGAAACTGAGCAGGAATCCAGGCTCCAGGACTGGCTGGTCCAGAAAGCAAAAAGAATCTGAGAGGTTGGGAGTCCCCTTACCCAAGTCTGAGGGCAGCATCAGCTCAGCAAGAGAAGACTGTAGGGACCCATGTCAGGATCTCAAGGGACCTGCTTCAGCTTCTCCAGCTATCAGGCAGTAGATCAGGGCCAGATCAGGGCCAGGGACACGGCACAGTGAGTAAAGGAGCCCACTCCTGAAAATCCCCCCTAGAGCAGAAAGCATAGTCTTTGCCTTAGAACAACTTCCAGTCTAACGGTGAAGATGGACTTCTGACCCTCAGAATCCCGGTCCAGTGGAAAAATACAGCCCCAGTTATTCATTCCACAAACACCAATTGAATTCCTACCATGTAGCCAATGCTTATCAGTGATGAACAAATACGATTCCTGCTTTCTTGGAGTTTCTTACAGAAGATAAAATAATTAGTATAATAAATATATTTGATAGTGTTGGGAAACTGAAAAGAACTATGGGGAAAGAGAAGGCACACATGGAAAGGAGGAGGGGATATGGCATGGTTAATGGGGAGTCAGCTGCCCTGTGGGAATAAGAGCACTGGGTGTATCTACAGGGTCCCTTTCCCAGGATACTCACTTTGCCTGACAAAGGCTCTAGTACATAATGGTCCAGCCTGCACCCAGAGATCCCTCAGGGGAACTGTGATTAAACCAGTGATGTGGCTTTTGTCCCACCCATGTCCAGTTTGTGTCTTCCTGAGCATCAGCCCAGTGCTGGGACCCTGACTTTGTGCCCCATCCATACCCACCCCATAAGAAGTTCAAAGATGCTGAGTTTACAGCTCCTGGGCAGGGAGGGTATGAAGGTGGGGGCACAGGGTAAGCATACCAGAGACACAAATAAGGACCAGGATGCGAGTCACATTAATGTCTGAATGGTCTGACTGAAGAATGCAGAAGAGCTGGACATGATGGGCAATGCCTAAAATTACTGAGGTCCGGGAAGCTGAGTCAGGGGGATCTCAAGTTTGAATCCAGACGGAGCCATTTAGTGATTTAGCCAGACTGTCTCAAAATTTAAAAAAAATTAAAAACTGGGGATGTAGCGCAGTGTGAAAACCCTGGGTTCAATGCCCACTACTGCAAAAATATAAAGGGAAGCAGTGGGAAGTTTGGGGGTCCCTTCACTAGGCTGGGGGGACCACCTCAGTGCCCGCTTCTGTCCGGAGTCTGCACAAAGGGTTCTGCTCCTTGGCTGGGTCCCGCCCTTGTGCATGGTGAAGCAGAGGAGTGTGGAGGGTAAGGCAGGGGTGTGTGCGCAGGCTTAGCAGGCAGTCAGATGTGGCCTGGGAGAGGGACGAGTTGTTTCGTGAAGCCAGGGACATGGCGAGCTCCATCCTCTGCCCCCCAACCAACACAAACTCACACCTCAGCCACATCCCAGGACAGGATGGCTCTGGAGACCCACCTGGGCGAGACCCACCTGGACGGCACTGGGTCCTCTTCACTAGGTCCTTGCTGCTGTTGGTGACTGGAGCAGCCCCAGGGCAGCACAGTAACTCAGTCCACCGCACAGTCCCATTATCACACGTCAACCACACAGCTGATGATTAGTGCTGTATCACAGGCTCATAAAGTCCCCACATCGTCATGAATCATGGGCATTGCCAGCCAGCGCCCGGAAGCCAGCCAACTTGGATTGCGGCTGCCTGACAAGCAGCTGTCGAGGACATCTCCGGACCCTTTCTGGGCCGAGGTCCTTTCCACCTGCTGCTTCTGGAAATCAGGAGGCCTGAGGGCTGTGAAGGGCTGCAGTGCTCTGCCAGCCAGACTCCCTGGCCTTGCAAGGGGAGGCTGAGTCCCTTTGTTCATCTCTCAGGCCTACCTGTCACCAACACTGCAAAACCCAGCATCCTCATCTATGAAATGGGACTGCAGAGTTTAAGCGAGATCCTGTCTGCAGCCCACTTTCAAAATAGCAGTGCACCAGGTTTATTCACATTGCAATTGCTCATCGTGAAGACCTGACCCTGGCTGACACTGAACCAGGGAGTGGGGCTGCAGAGGCTGGAGAGACACAGAAGGTCAGAGGGAAGGAGAGAACCCTGGTGTGAGCAGGCTGCAGGTGAAAGACAGGATGAGAGTGCCTAATGCGACCAACCAGCCCTTAGGAACTTGCAGCCTGGCGGGTTGCAATATTCAGTTCAGATGTAACCTGCACGGGGCAGAGCTTCCTGGATACACGGACCTAGGAGCATGCATCAACCTAAAGAGAGAGATTTACTTGAATGGACTCACACATTGTGGAAAGCTGCTGAGTCCCAATTTCCCGGGGAAAGCTGTCAGGCTGTTTTCAGTTCCAGCCTGAAGGATGCCTGCCATTGTCAAAGTGGGAGTAGAGGACCCGATCCTGCCCACTCCAGAGCCCCTTGTCCTCTGCAGTAGCTGCAGAGGTGCTGAGGTACCAAGTTTGGAAAGCCGGAAGCCTCCTTCCCACTGAGGTTGGCCCTGGTTACACAGCAGCCCTCTTTCCTGTGCTGCTGCTCTGTCTGGGTCAAGGTGACAATTGCTGCTAGGCTGCAATTCAAGGATGCAGAAGGCCTCGAGCAGAGGCCACATCTTCCCGCACACTCAGTCTGCAGCTACGGGAGTCGCGCAGCAGGTTTGCTGGATGAACGAATGTAAATAAGAACAAAGACCATTCCCAAATCAGAAGTCCAACTCAGATAAGTACAGCACCCAAGATGGCAGAGTCCACAGCCACACCCAAGAACCGAGCCTCATCCACTCTGCAATGAACAAGACAGTGGCCGCATGGCACAGAAGGCCTGGGAGGCCATGCCTGGCAGCAGATGCCAACAAAACTCCTCCACAGCTTCACATGCACAATGCAATTGCCCCTCTGCAGAAACCCTGTGGCTGGGAGGGAACCAAGTCTGGGTCCTGGGAATGTGGTCAGGAGGATGAGTGGAGGCCATCAGCCCAGAGCATCTGTGGCGGAACCAGAAAAGAAGTCATCCTGGAAAGGCAGAGGCTGGCAAGCAGGGTGAAGGCCAGATGAGAAACCCAATCAGGACTTCGTGGATGAATGAGCCAACAGAATACACAGCTTGGGACAGAATCATACTCTGTTGGCAGGTTTTTTAGTTGCTATTAAAAAATACCTGGAGCTGGGCCCTTCATAAAGAAAAGAGATGTACTTACCTCTCGGCTTTGGAAGCTGACAGTCCAAATGGCATTTCGTAGTTTTTGTAAGGACCACCCCCTTCCTCCCTGCCATGGCTGTGTCAGGATGTTGGGGAGACGATGGTAGTCAAGGACATATATGGAAAAGACCACGTGGCTTAATTGGAAGCCACATTCAGGTCTCGGACTCACTGTTTTGCAACAACCTGCTCTGGAAGGATCTAACCCCGTCCCTTGAGAACTGCATTAATCTCTTCCTAGGGTGATGATCTATTTAACTTGTGCTAGACCCCACATCAAGCTTTCAGCTCAGGAACTTAGGGGACCAAACTCAAACCGCTGCACTTCCAGGGACCAGCAGCAAGCGGAGAAAGGGGAGGTTATTTGTTCACAGAGGGAGGCCCAGAGAGCTGGAGCTCTGGCTGCCCCGGCATCTGGTACTGAATCCGGAAGGAGGATGTGTCTGCCCCGCCCCTGTCTCAGGAGCCTCTGGGGGCTGGGAGACTTCCTGCCAGCTGTCAGCACAGCTGTTCCTCAGATGCTGGGTGCCACAGGTAAGGGAGCCTCCCCAAATCCCTAGGAACAAAAGGAAAGATAGCAACAAAGGGACATTTTGGCAACTATTTCTCCCTACGCCTGGTGCTAAAGGACTTTCCCTTAAGGCCAGGGACAGAGAGATCCCCACCCTGTTCACAGATGGCTTGCACACTTCTTGATGCCACGCACAAGTCACATGACAGTGTGCAAAGCAGCAAAGAAGGTGGGGAGCAAAGCAACCTCTCTCCATCTTTCCCTTCTTAGGCAAGAGCAGAATCTTTCCCAGAAGCCTCAGCTGACTGTCCAGAATCAGGTCCCATGGCCAAGGCCAGCTGCAGGACTCCATGGATGACTCTGGGTAGCATTGTCTGCCAAAGTGGGTGACACCATCCTGGAGGGCACGGCGTGTCCCCACTGGCCACCACACCTGGGCGAGCGGGCAGACGCTGCCTGAAGCGGCCACTGGGCTGGAAGTGGGAGGTTCGCCTGCCACTGTGCGTTGGCTGGGGCAGCTCCCGCGACAGAGCTAATTACTAACTGCAATTTGTCCCTGAGTTGGTGATTTGGGGAGTGTGCCAGGGGACCCATTGCCGTCTCACAGAGGCAAGCTACAAAGGCAGGATCATTTGTTTTATTTCCTCTTTCAAAAGCTGCTTATGAGCCATGTCTTTTATGACTGCTCACTCATTACACCTCCAGTGCATTCACGTCTCCTCTGTGGATTGCTAAGAGTCTGAATTTTTTTTTTTTCCCTAGAACACTCAGGAGAAAATACTTACAGGTGACGCTGGTCATGCCTGTCGGGTGGGCTTTGCTCTTTCACAGGATGAGGAGGTTTTAGGGCCACGGCTCAGACCTTATCCGGGTCTATTAGCACTGGGAAGACCAGGCAAGCTGGGCTGCCCATGTAAACCCAGGTGATGACGTACCCTGCAAAATCTCTTCCCTATCCCCAAATTTTGCAGTATTTATTTGACGGAACCTGAGGGCTCCAGGGCACACATCCAGCTGTTTGTAAAACAGTGAAATCGTTTCCTACCAGTTGATAAATGGCTGCTGTAGTGAGCCCTGAGAAACTACCTTTGCTGCTGGCTGTCCTGGGGAACCCAGGCCTCCCCACAATCTAGCAATCTAGCAGCCTGGTGCCAGGGGGCTGTTCCAAGACCCTGCTCCTGTTCTGATTGGCTGCTGTAGGTGCAGCTGTTAAGTATTTTGGCTGTCACTTCCTTTCAGCTGTAACCCCAAAATGGGCCATGATTTAGCCAAATGGGCTCCTGATTTAGCCAAAAACTGATAGCCACTGCTGTATTCTATGCCATAATTTACTCGCATTTGTATGCATACAAAAGCAGTGTCTTAAAATCTATGAAATGAAAATACTGCTCCAAGAAGGTTCACGGTGATCCCTCTGTGATTCTGGTCCTTCTAGAACCTTCCTGGGCGCTGTCCAGGGTACCAGTTTGGGAATCAATGATCCAACATGCTGCTCTCAGAGCATCACTGCCCAATTGTGCAGTTGGCATCTAGAAAGTCATGCTTCGCTTTGGGGGACACCACACCCTGGCTCCCACCAGTCAGTCCGCTTCCCAGTCTCATTGCCCTGGCTCACGGGCTTCATTTTCTGACCTTGAATCTGTTCCTGTCTTCCTGTCTCCAGGCCACTGCTCACGCCGTGCCTGCCAGCGGGACTGCTTTTAGTCAAGCTCAAAGCCGCAGCTCCCCCTCCGGAGCAGACCCCCCACCTGTAATCTCTCCCTCCTTCCCATTTTCCCACCTGTCCTGTGGGCTCTACGTTCTACCCAGCATTCTGGTCACTGACCTTCATCTTTTGAATGTGACTCCAAACTCCTTGAGGCAGAACCACGCACCTCCAATCTGTGTCCTTGGCCAGCAAGGTTTGTTCAAAAGCTGAACCACACACACACACTGTTCACAGCTTGATGTTGGCAAATGACGTTGTCATCTCCTGAGACAGGACAGACAGAACACAGGCAGCCCGCCCTGATGAGGATGGGAGATAGTTTAGACAAGTGAAACCCCAAAGCTCAGTGAGGGTAAGGCTATGAGGGGCTAATTGCTCCCGATTGCAAGTTCTGGGGAACATCACAGTTGCAAGTGCAGGTTCTGGAGCCGCATGGCTGCGCTCAAACCTGCCCCTGCTGCTGCAGGACTTGGACAAGGTTTTTGCACTCTATATTCTCATCTGTAAAGTAAGGACAATGGTACTTCCCACTTGGCTTTGCGTGGAAGAATTAATGAGGAAGAATGCACGGGGGACAATTAGCAGGCGGATGGTGATCATGTGGTACATGTGAGGGCATTGTATCTCCTGGGGTCTGGGGGCAACCCCAAAACAGCCTTAGCAAGCTGGGAATCCTGCAGTTTAATCCCTCTCTCCTTCATCGTGTAGAGACTATCACAGGCCCCCCACAGCATCCTCTCCTCCCTCCAGAACTGTGTATGTCTCCTTCAGGATGATTTGACCTCTCACACTCACAGATTTGGTTTGGTGGATTCGTAGCTCCTAGAACTGAGGCTATCCATTAACTGTGTAGGTTGTTTCTGAGGTGAACCAAAAACAAACTATAAAGAGAAAGGTGAACACATGTCCCAAGGTCCTCCATCTCCAAAAGTTATCTTCCTTGGCCTGAACATATTCTATTCACTTTTGTGATGGTATCCGATGTTTTGGACAATCAGAGATTAATTCCACTTAGTAAACTTTCAAAATAAAGGAAGAGAGGAAGGAAGGGAAGAAAGAAACCATGAGGGAGGATGCACTTTTAGTAAAGACAGAGAGACAGACAGAGAGAGAGAGCGATTATTTGTAACTCAGTATATATTTGTTAAATCAGGTTGCCTTCCTGACACTTACCTGATACTGATCCACTTGGAAGACAGCAGTGTGGTTGGGTGTGGATTTAATAAGGAAAAAGGTGCTTCTGAGCACGTCCAGGAAGAGCAAGGCTGGGTAGAAAATCCAGAATATAGAGAGGGGTAGGACCTGGGGGGACCCGCCACCAAAAAACATCAGTTAACTGAGTCCAACCGGTCAGCAAGGGCAGAGAGACAAAAGAATGATTGGGAAGGAGTTGGGAGAGAATTCGCTGGCCATGCTCTTCCATCTGAGGGCTGCAGCCTGAGCAGTGACAGGCACAGCTCCCAGTCCCTGTGGATCCGCCCTCCTCAAATTACCTTGCCCTGTCACGATGGGGGCCAAGTCCTCTCCATAGTCCTCGGCGTCAATGCAGCATGCAAACAGGTCTGAGGTGGGAAGAAGTTGCGTCAGCCCCCAGTCTCTCCCCACCCCTCTGCCTGTCATCTAGGAAAATGGGAAACATTAATTAAGCTCCTGCTCCTTTCCTGTAGACAACAGTTTTCATGGTGATACCACAGCGGTCACGGGAATAAGTTGCCCACTCCCAGCCCCAGCCCCAGTCCCCACCATTGCCGACTTGATTCTTCTTAGTAAAGCAGTTTAATGGTTTAAACAGACAACAATGCACCAGGGAGCCAAAGAGCTGGAGGGACCTAAAAGAGCACCTGGTTCTGCTGGTCCATCCAACAGAAAGAGAAGCTAAGTCTCCGTCTGCCCGCGAGAGGCATAGCTCCCCAGGGTCCCACCATAGTTGAGGGAGGAGCCACATCTCAACCCAGTGGTTGGTGCCCACCTCCCTCCCCTACTCCACATGCATAGGCGCTGGGGTTTCTGCCTGTGATCTGTGATTTATTGGGATCTTGAAGGGTCCCCTCTTCCCAGTACATATTGCTGCTGCTACCAGACACTATGCTAGATCTTGAGGAAACATTTTTATGGCCTGGGTCCTTATGCATAAGAAGATGCTTCAGGCTGCACAATCCTTGTCTCAACTGGGGGCTTCTTTTCACCAGGAAGTCAAGGATCCCACAGGCACCCAGAGCAGTAGCACCACTTAGTGGGACCCCTCATGGCTTGGTATGGTAACCCCACTTCTCTGTGGCTTTCCAATCCACTGCCTTTCTACCTTCAGTGTGGTGGATTAGCTTCCCTCCTGACCCAAAGCCACTACCAACGCTCACAGGGTTGCCTCTAGACACAGTAACATCTCATCATGGAAGAAACCCACTTTCTCATGGGAATTTTTTTCCATTACCCACATTCACATTCTCCCTGCAGAATTCTCTCCTCCCATCAGTCAGGATTAAGTTATATGCCCATTTCTATGCAAGGACCAGTTAACCAGAGCTGATTGAGATTCCCTCCAGGAAGGGGTCAGGGTAGACACTCAGATAGGAGGCCACCAAGAGGACAGCAGTGGCAGGGAGCCAGCTCTCATCAGTATCTGCCCCACGGTGTCACCAACATTGAAAATGAAGGTCAACTGCAAGCTAGGCTGACTGAGTTCAAATCTTTGCTCTGCTGCTTACTGGCTGTGTGACCTCAGTGGGATATTTCACCTCTCTGTGCCTCAGGCTCCTGGGGGAATATAATAGGATCTACTTCCTGGTGCATTAAAGGTGGTATAAATTAGCATACATAAAATATGCAAATAGATGGAATGTATAAGAGACTGGCTCAGTCAAAATTATGTAGGTGTGGCTGTGTTAGTTGCTTCCCCCATTTTGCACACACACACACACACACACACACACACACACTCGACTCACATGCCTAGCATCACTGCCAGAGGAATCTCATTGGGATTCCAGAGCTGACCTGTATTATTCAAACTTCAGGACCTCGCACCTGCCAGCTCTCGTGGAGATAAACTTCCCACCGTGTTTCCTACTGACACTTAAGAGCCTGAGTGACACCTTGTCCCCCATAAACCTCCTCGGTCTCTCTGGGCGGGCAGAGCCCACCCTCAGCCATGCAAGTCCCCTGGGTCTCCCTGGGCTCCCTGTGCCTCTGCCATTCTTGTGGCTCTGTGTCCAGGCCTGGTCTCTCCTCCCGGACTGAGGGTACCTTAGGGGCAAGAATCACCCTTGACCTCGTCTATGACCTCTCCTGCATATTAATATATTCTCAGGAAATATTGCTCAAGTTGCACTGAACTGAAACAAAATATGCAGTCTCTGCTCTCAAGGAGTTGACAGTCCATTGGGAACAGGACAGATACATGGTCATAGTGTAGCCTCCAGGCACTTGAGCCCCAGCACATCCAGCTCCTCCGTCCCCCAGACCCCCTCCCCTGCATGCATGATTCCTGCAGCCTGGAGTCTCTTCCTGGGCACCAGAGTTCTTGGGCACCTAGCAAAGTCCTCCTCTCCAAGTCTCCCCTCCCGCATTACGTCCTCCATGAAGCCTCCATGGTGACACCCCACCCGCTCTGATGCCTCTGCATTGAGTGTGGCATTCAGCACAGGCTGCCCTCTGCTGCCCTTTTACACCTGGGTGCCCCTTGAGAGCCAGGACTGCGTCTTTCCATGTCAGAGAGAAATCTTCTCGAGTAGCAGAGTGGATGAGTGCACGCATCTGTGGGCAGCCGGGGAGCACCAGGAGGGATTTGTATTGTCTCTTATTGTCTCCTTTTTGGAACAGCACCCTAGGGCTTGGTAACCACTTGACAGCAGGCTGAGTCCTCAAGAGGCTGGCCAGTCTGGATTCCAGGAGCCACACTAGCTGAGGACACCAGGCATCCTGGACAAGGAGATAAATGTGTAATTAGTGTAATCCTGCTCAGGCTTGCTCTAGACAACAGTGACAGTGAGCAAAGGCACCTCGGGCTGGGAACTACACACACCTCCATCACACCGCCAGTGCGATGTCAGGAAGGCGGCTTTCTCTGGGGAGCGACCAGCTTGGGCACAGCTGCTCACATACACGCTTCCCTAGCCTGCCATGTCCCATGGATGATGCCCGCCAGGAGTCCCTGTGGTTGTTGATGTTGGTTCTCCACAGTGATCACATCCTTGATGGTCCCCCAAGATTCAAGGACTGTCTTGTCCAGATTCCGGAAGAGCAGACTAACTCTCCAGGACACCCCTAAAGTGCCAGAAGACACGCAGCCACAGGCACCCAGGCCCCGGGCTCTCATGATGTGGTTTGACGGGAAGGGAATTTGATGACTGAGCATTCTGCCTGTTTTCAGGTGACCTAAGTGGCTCACCACGAGCATCCGTGGCCTTGCCAGCCTCTCTGCTTTTGTCTGTGTGTGGAGGTGGAGGGGTGCAGAATGGGGTGCAGGCATGGGGGTCGGGGAGGCTGTATTGGCTGTGGGTGGGTTTAGGTCTCTATGGGTCATACATACATGTTTGTATGTGTGGGTCTACATGTAAATATGTGTGCATGTGTGTGCACATATCTGTGTGTGCATGTCCATGTGTGTGCATTTCTGTGTGCCATGTCTGTGTACTGTGTCTCTGTGTTTATTTCTTTCTGAGTTTCTGTGTGTACACGTGTACAGGTGCTGACCGGGAGAGGAACTGGAACACCCCTCACACCTGAGTCGTTTTTCAAAGACTGCGATGAAATCCTCTATCTGTCCTGGTGTCATTATTTCTTCTGAGCGACAGTCAGAGCCCCTGTGCTTTCCCACAGGACTCTGCATGTTGCCTGCTCCTTCCAGAATACAAAGGCAGGGTCACAGTTGTGCGGAGATCTCCCATCTGCTGTCACCAAGTCATGTTTCCCACTGAGCAATGGAAGGCTCCTCCCTGGCCACCCAGGGACCACGGTGTCACAAGACACCCTTCGTGTCCACCCTTATCACTTTCTGTCCCCTTTCCTGTTCAGAGGAGCTGCTGGTGCTCCTGGTTGCAAACCTCTCTCCTCTTCACCCCAGCAGCTTCTGAGTTGACTTGATGACTTCCTGTGGCTTCCTGGGGTTCATAGCTTCTGCCACTTGGATCAAGTTGCCACCCCTGGGAGTCACCACTTCTTTACCTGCAAGACTCTGATGTCTCCTGAGAGGATGAAATGGGAAGACAACCCCTGGACTGTAGCAGGCCCTACTGGGGCTGTTACAACATCAAAGTTCTCACAGACATGAGCACCTCTTAGAAACCAGAGCCCTACTGCCACCCCTCTGCCTGTACCCCACCTTCCTCAGGGTCTCCCATCAGACCTCCTCTGCTTCTGCCTGTCTCTGCTTCCACAGCTCCTCCCTACGCCCATGCACTCCAGCCCTGGCTGGCCAAAACGCTGGACTCTGCTGGCTCATGGTGATACAACAAGCACCTTGCATGCTACAGTGTGGTCCTGTGGTCCTCCAGGTCCCGGTCCTCTTAGCATGGGGCAGGGGTGCACGGCAGTGTGCAGGGTGCTGTTTGTGTGCACACATGCAGTAGGTGGAGGTATCGGGGCAGGGATCACACATGCGAGGGGTATGCTGTGGCCTCTCTGCTCTAAAAGGAGACAGGGCCTCCTCTTCTCCCTGGTACAGGTTGAACAGCCCTGCTTTCCAAGGAGCTAAGGGTGGATTTCCCACAGTTCCTTCAGGCAGGCACTGGACTCTAAAGCTCTTTCTGGGATGGTATTCATTCTAGGTTTTTGCTGCCCAAAGTCTTCTCAAGCATGGGCTGTTTCTTAGAAACACAGAATCTCAGGCTCCAGCGATCAGATCACATCGCACCGCAAAAGTGATCAGATACTCAGTCCCTCAAACACTGTCACTTCATTCGTACAGGACAGGACACAGGTTCTTCTGGAGGTTTGAAGAAGCAAACTGTCCATGTGAGCAGACCTGGGGGCAGCCTAAAAGCAGGTGTGAACTGCATCTGGCAGCTAGCAAGAAAGTGGGGATCTTTCCCTGAAACCCCAAGGAGCAGAATCCTGCCAGCAATCGGAACAAGGTTCATATGGGATTGCAGCCCCGAGCCAGGCCTTGCCTTCGGCCTGCAGCGACCCTAAATAGAGCTGGGATGTGCCATCTTGCTTTTCAGGTCCGCAGAATCGGTGAAGTAATAAACTCGTGTAGCTTTAGGCTGCTGCATTTGTGACAATGTGTGACACGGCGGTGCAAAACTAATACAGCTCACACAAGGAAAAGCCAGAAAGGCCATTAAGAAGCCCAGAGGAGTTAATGTCCAATATTGAATCTCAAGGCCAGTGTCTACACAGACAAACTGTTACCTAAATCCCCATGTGACTGTCCTAGCTGGAGGTCAGCCTTCTGGGACCAGCCAATCTTTCCAGGCTGAGACAAGCACTTCCTTCTTGGAAAGGGGAAAGGGCAATGTTAGTTTCCCTTTAAATGTTGGATTTAAAGCAGGATTAATAACACCCCATGGGTAGGGGCGAGGGGAATCCTGCTCCCCTATACTTTGTTAATGTGACTAAAAATTAGATCTGCTTTTCAAAGTACAATTTGGCTATTAAACTGCAAAATATGCATATCTTTTACTCCAGCAATTCTCCTTTTAAGAGTTGACCCTACTGGATTTTAGCACAGAGCCAGCATGTATTTATAGGAGAGTCATAGCGGCATTGTTTGCAAGAGAAAAGAAGTCAGCATAAGCAGTCGGTTAGACAAACTGTTGTTCATTCATGCTGGAATACTACTCAGTCACCGAAAGAATGAATTTCATTTACATGTGGTGACACTTCTGTGTCGTATCTGTGATATACTGTGGAGGGGAAAGCAGGCTACAAAACACTATCCACAGTATATCATTTTCGTCAAAAGTAATTACATATTTATATGTTAAAATATGCATAGGAAAAATGGAAAAATATAAACCAAATTTTTAGAAACAGTTATTTCCTGAATTATGGGGAAATTTCTGTCTACTATATACTTCTGTATTGTGCTGTGTGATGGGAAGTTTTCTATATTATATATTTCTGTATTGTTAGAAAAATTTACTGTATATATTTGTTAATTTTATAATAAAACAAAACAATAAATACATTCCTTAAAGAGCAGGTTAAACACCCCTAGATTCTTCATTGACTATGGGAAAAACAGATACACACTGGTCAGACGCTGAGCTCCTGACTAAGGTAGACCTTCCCGTGGGTCTGCAGACCCATGGCACAGGAGCCTCCGCAAAGGATGGGATGTAGGACAGAATCGGTCACACCCAGAGAGAAGGGTGTTGTCCGGCACAATGGCATGGCACATGCCTGCAATCCTACCACTCCAGGAGACTGAGGTAGAAGGATCACAAGTTCAAGCCCAGCCTGGGCCCCTTAGTAAGACCCTGTCTCTAAAAATAAAGTAGGGCATGGTGGCACACATCTGTAAGCCAGCAATCAGAAGGCTAAGGCAGGAGGATTGCCATGAGTTCAAGACCAGTCTGGGCTACCTAGTAAATCCAAGAATAGCCTGAATTATGAAGAAAGACCCTGTGGGGGAGAGAGAGAGAGAGAGAGAGAGAGAGAGAAAAGAAAGACCAAAGCCAGTGTTGAGTGAAGGAGCCAGTCCCTCCCTGCCCTTGCTGGCTGCTGTGGGACACCCCTCTAAACTTCATATGCAAATGACCCAGCATTGTCATAGTATTAACAGGTAGAAATTTAGGAGCTGAGTAGGCCATGGGGGCTCTGAGCTCAAGAAGGGATTAACGTTGCCATCACAGGATGAGTTTCTGAGGAAAGGGAATGTGTGGTCAGACCTCCTCTCTGTCATGGCCACTCCCCTGTCCCTGTGCTCTGCGGTGACCCAGCAAGGAGATTCTCGCCAGCTACTGCCCCTGGAACTTGGACTTGGCCGCTGGGAGCCACATATTCCTGTCTTGTTTTACAGCACCGAGCTGTGGGGTTCTGTCACCCATGAAAAGCAGGCTGCAGCCTTCCCGGCCCTAATGGGACAATTCTCATCCTGCTCCTTCTTCCTATCATGAGACCAAGTGGCACAGAGTGGCTGCCGTTAAGCTCTCAGCTGGCAGGGCCTGGACGTCCCAGGCCTGATGGGCACAACTCTCCTTCCATCCCAGAAGAGCACATCTATACTGCCAGGGCATTTACCTTTTCCTTATTGAGTTAAAAATAAAACAATGGCATTTCCAGGCATCAAAATGCTACTTATCACACCTGGGGACTAAAAGTTTACTGCAACTTTATTAAAATCTATGAGATAAACTGAAGAGTCATGATCTCCAGGTCGCTGAAGGAAGCTCCTGCCTCCCTGCAGGTGTTTGGGTTCCCTATTAAGAAAGTTGTCACAAGGCATTTGGACCGGAGCATGTAGTTTTAGACTGCCAAGTGTTGATTAATTAAGCTGATGTTGGGATTAGTTCTGCCTGATGGTTTCATTAGGGAAAATGACTGAAAATGTGGAAGAAACTAACAAGAGAGAACAAGAAAGCATCATTCCATGAGTGGGACCTAAGGAAACCCACCATTCCCGTCAGTGTGTGTGTGTGTAAGCTCTGTAACTGTGAGGATTCACAGTAGTGATGTGAATTTCACTCCTGGTAACAGCTCCTTTTTGCTCCCCACCTTTGGGCCTGACATCTCTACAATGACTTCCCAAGACAAATGCCACATATTCATGGAGTGTTGACCTAGAGGCCACCACAGCCCCAGCCACCATAGGGTGCCCACAATTGAGGAATAACCAGCCAAGGAAGGCTTGACTGGGGGTACATTGATTCCTGCTCCCCAGAAGCTGGCAGAAATGCTGGGAGAAGGCAAGACTCTCTGGGAGGCTAGAAGATACCTCCGTAAAAGCCCTCATTATGGCTCCAGAGTCCCTGTGCTTCTCTCTTAGTGCCTGGTTCCTCCATGTTTATCCATGCGTCTTCCCCTCTGATCCAGAAGCATGAGGAAGAAGGTTCACAATGTCCTCCATGCCTGGCACAATGGGTCTGACACACAGCAAGAACAGAACAGAGAAAGCATGACTGAGGTTGAGACGGTTCTAACAGCTCAAGCAGCGGGAAGCTGAAAACCTGTTCCCAACACCCATTTTCTCCTCTGCACAGAGGCAATCATAGATGTGACCACCGCCTAGCACCCTTGGTGTCCAGGAACGATGTCCAGGCTGTCCCTGGTGATTAAGTGGGCCAGGACCAAAGCCAAGGTGAAATCAGGAACAAGACAAGGATGTCCACTATCACCACTCCTGGTCAATATAGACCTAGAAACATTAGAGCAATTAGAAAAGAGAGAGGAATAAAAGGAATAAGGACAGGAAAGGAAGAAGTTAAACTATCATTATCTGCAAGATGACACGGTGCACTACACAGAAGACCCCAAAACCTCCACCAAAAGACTCCTAGAGTTAATAACCAAACCCCTAATATAGCTGAATACAAAGTCAACACTTGAAAATCAATAGAATTCCTGTACACAAACACCAAACTCATTGAGAGAGAAATTAGGGAAACCACAACTTGCACAACAGCATCCAAAAAAGTGAAATACTTAGGAATCAATCTAACAGAGGAAGTAAAGGATCTATATACTGAAAATTACAGTACTTCTAAAAAGGTATCAGAAAATGGAAAGATATCCCTTGCTCATGGATAGGAAAAACCAACATAGTGAATATGATCATACTCCCAAAATTTTTATACAGATTTAATGCAATCCTGATCAAAATACCACTAACATACCTCACAAAACTAGCGCAAACATTCCTAAAATTCATCTGGAAGCAAAAGAGACCTACAATAGCAAAGGCAACCCTGGGCAACAAATACAGGAAGCATCACAACCTCTGACTTGAAATTATACACCAAGTTACTATGATAAAATCAGCATGGTACTGGCAAGAATAAAATAAAATAAAATAAACAGACCTGAGGATCAGTGGAACAGATTAGCAGGTGAAGACACTGCAAACACACTCAGCCACCTTATCTTTGACAAAAGGATCAAACACATTCACTTGAAGAAAGATAGCCTCTTTAATAAGTGGTGCTGGAAAATCTGGCTCTCTGCATGCCAAAGATTAAAACTAGACCCATGTCTATCGCTGTGCACTAAACTAAAGTAGAAATGGATCAAAGGTCTAAATATTAAAACAGAAACACTAAATCTACTGGCAGAGAAAGTAGGTAGAATCACGAAGACATAGGAATAGGAAGAGACCTCATGAACAAAACCCAAACAGCATGAGAAATACCTCAAAGCATAAATAACTAGGATCTCATCTTATTTAAAAAAAAAAGCTTTTGCACATCAAAAGAAATCACCAACAGACTGCAAAGACAACCCACAGAGTGGGAAACAATTTTAGCTAACTGTCCCTCGCACAAAGGACTTTTATCTAGAGCACACAAAGAATTGAAAAATATCAGATCCCCCAAATTCAAAGATCCAATCCAAAAATGGGCATCTGAGATGAGCACACACTTCTCAGATGAAGAAAGACAAATGGCAATAAGTATATGAAAAATGTTCAACATCACTGGTCATCCAAGAGATGCAAATTAAAACAACTCTGAGGTTCCACCTCAGCCCAGAAAGAATGGCTTCCATCAAGAAATCAACCAATATCAAATGCTGGAGGGGCTATGGGGAAAAGGAACCCTTCTCCACTGTTGGTGGGAGTGTCAGATGGATGCAACCACTGTGGAAATCAGTGTGGAGATTCCTCAAAAATCTAGGTGCCATTTGACCCATCTATCCCCCTTTTGTGTATCTTCTCCAAAGAATTAAAACATCATATCACAGCGATATATGTGCACCCAAGTTTATAGCAGCACAATTCATAATAGCTAAATATTGGAAACAACTCAAATACCATCAATCAATAAATGGATAAAAAGATGTGGTGTTTTTATACAATGGAGTACCACTCAACTATAAAGAAGGATAAACTTGAGACTTTTATAGGGAAATAAAAGCAACTTAAGACCGTACTCATAAGTGAAATAAGCCACACTCGCATGTGTAAACATGGTATTGCCTTCCTAGTGTAAGAAGCTAAAAGAAATAAATAGGATCCAAAATGTACAACAGATGTTGTGAAATGGGAAAAACTATTCAAAAGGAAAGAGAAACTAAAATGGGGTAAAAGAGAAAAGAAGAAAGGGAAAAGGAAAAACAAACAAATAAATAAACAAACATATATAGTAAGATAGTTAAGATAGTTGTATTACTAATTCTTATTGGTTCATTGAAAAGAAATGTTTGTGCCTATATTGTTTGATCAATTTTTCATGTTTATAACTTGCGATATGGCAAATACTTCAAAGATAGCAATAATGTGCACTAACTGTTGTTACTCTCCTGCAATCTTATTTGGAAATGTTGTATCATTGTTTTCATTGGATTTTTTCCTTTAAAATTAAAAAATAGAAAAATAAAAGAAAGACCGATGATGGAAAGAGATAGAGAGGCAGAGACGCACGCAGAGATACCAGAATAGGGAAGGGCTGGATGGGTGCAGAGGGATGATCTGAGAGACTAGTCTAGAGGCCTCTGCAGATCTTGGCGACAGGCTGCTGGAAGTTATTGGTGGGTTTGGCTTTTCTGGCTACAAAGCTTACACTGCAGGTTCAAAAATCCCTTCTCCTCCTGCTTATTCCCCCAGTGACATCATTTGCCCACCCCAGAGGACCTCCGGACCCAAGACCTTCACCCCAGGGGCGGGACCCTTCCACTGTCCTCTGCTCTATGTGTGTTTCAAGATCTCTCTGTCCACACTCAGCTCCTGGCAGGTGACTGCTCCTTTCTTGGGTCATGGGGCTTCGCGTATTCCTGTCCCCAAGTATGATTTTCTGCAGGGTTTTGTGGGGTGATCTTAAAAGGTCAGGATGGAATCCTCCACAGCCCACAGGTTTGGAAGTGATCCGAGAATCAAAGCCTCCACTGGGGAGCCCTACTTGCTTGTTGGTATCTAATCAGAAAAAAAACACCCCAAAACCTCTAACACCAGTTGATGCAACTGCAAATTCTTATTCCAGAGAAAAAGACGTAAGTGGTAAACATTAGAAACTGCCTGAGGTCTGGCAGTTCCCAGGCGCAAGGCTACCCCTGACTCAGCTCTCCCTTCCCTGCCCCACCTCCACTGTCCCCTCCGCAGGGGGCTGAGCAAGCCTGCTCACTCCTCTCTTCCATTCCACATGGAGGAACCTAATGCAGCTTAGCATCCTTCCTCCTTCACACCCACTTTCCTTCAGCAAAGGCAGGGCTCCCTCCTGCACCCCACAACAGGTAACCCCTGGGTTACCTAGGTTGCATCATGAATGCACCAGAAACAAATACCAAAGGAGGACAAGTTTCCCATCACGTCACTGAGCAGCTTCTGAGTCATTTCTGAGGTTGGTGTGACTTGTGTCCAGTGATACCCAAAGGCTGGTGTGCATGTGAGTGTCACACATGTCACTGAGTATTTCTCTGGTTCCATGGCAGTGTGGGAAGATAATTAGCAGTGTGGTCCTCTGGGTCCTGGGCTGGAATTCCAGCTCCCTTACATCACCGCATAATAGTCTTGGGCTGAGTTCCCTAGAGACAGAATTTGGCTGATGGATCCGAGGACTCTCTAGGGGATGGCACAAGGAAGGCCCACCATAGAGGGGCCCATAGGGCAGGGAGAGTAGGGACCAACACTAAGAAGGCAAGACTAGGAGCAAGTCACCAGTCTGGACACTACCTCAGTCAGCCCCAAGGGGACCCAGGAGGTTCCTCTCAAAGCCACATTCTAGAGAAGTAACGATTGTGACGCCCCCACCAGTCCTGTCCTGTGGCCAAGGGTGGCTCTGGGGTATCCACCAGCAGCCTTTGTGAGAGAAAGCTTGCCATAAAACCCATCGATGACAAGGGGGAGGCCAGACCCCATCTGCTCTTCCTTGGCATGACATAAGGACTCTGATACCTGCACATCAATTAAGAAAAGCAGGCCCTTGTCACGGATACTCTAATTGGAAAAGTTGAGACTTACTGCAGAGAATTTCTTAAGAGCCAGTAGGTATCGGGATCCAATTTCCAAAATTTACAGCACTGAGTGGATGACCTACAACTTGAGCATCTCCAGGTCTTCTCAAGCCCCCACCCTCAGAGGACTGAGGACTTTATTATATTAGGGGACTTTAACTCAGCAGCACCAGCACACAAAGTCAGTGCCCAGCTACCCTTCCCCAGCATCTCCTTCCCCAGAAGCCCCAGGTAGGTATTTTTTTGGAGTCAAAGAGAGTAAAGGGCAGCTGGACCTGGGTCCACCCGTTGGCCTACCAGCCATGTGGCCCCAGCATGCCATTTCTTCTCTCCCTGGACTTCAGTGGCCTCCTTTCTGGCCCTACAGTAATTCACCCAGACGTTGCAGAGATGTGGGGGGATGCACGGGAGGAGATTATCTACGTGGCAATGCAGAGCTCGGGACCAGCAGCAGAAGGATCAGCCTGCTTTCTCTCTTTCCCCTTCCTACTCCTCTCAAGGCCCAGAGCACTGGGCTCATGGTTGCTCTTTAGCCCCCATGCTGATTTGTGCTACCTTCAAGGACAAGGATATTCCAATCCCCAGACCTCAGCCAAGAGACTCCATCGATGCCCAGTGTTCGTCCATCCTTCTGTCTGCGATGCTATGACATGGTCCTTGGACGACCAGTAGCCAGGAGACATCTTGGTGGCAGAAAAAGAGAAGATGCTGGTGAATCCTCGTGCACTTGAGCTGGATTTTGTCACCTCACTCAGCTGTCCTGGTCCCCTCCTGCCACTATTGGCACACTGCTTCCATTATGGCGGCTGGAATGGGCTCTGGTGTGTTTGTGTGACTTTCCCCAGCTGGAAACTACAGCTAAATCAAGGCAGAAACTCCAAAAGGGTGTGTTCTCCTGTTTTCTTTCTCCTTTGTACACACCGTACACTCACATACTCACAGAAGTGACGAGAAAGAAAGGCAGACACCAATGAACAGGCACAGAAAGAAAGGCAAATAGAGATGAAAGCAATCAGGGATACATTCAGGCTGTCCTCAGGGTGGAGGCCCAGCAGGACCAGAAGCCAGAAAGGAAGTCGGGAGGGAGGTGTGGAGCGGCCGGGTCCTCTGGGAAGTGAGGAGGCGGCCATGAAGGAAAAGCACCAGGCTGCAGATGTGACAGGTGCTGTCACAGCCCCGTGTGCATCTGCGTGCCACTCGGCTACAAAAGGAAACCAGGGCAGAAGAGGCGAGTGCTGCCCCGGGCATTAGCCAGGTGCTGTCCATGGAGTCAGCGCGTCACCCCACACAGAGTCCAGGCCCGCGTCTGCAGAGCCTCACAATTAGCCCTTGCTGATGGGTGCTGGGATGCAGCCCAGCCCTGCCCACAAGCCAGGCACAGGCTGGGCGGTGAAGGCAGACACAGCCCTCTGGCTCTCATGCCACCCCCACAAGCCCAGTCAGTGACAAGCGCAAAGTTGCGAGCCTGGGGGCTCGGAGGCAGGCCTGTCTCCCGGGGAGCCCCTTCTTACCTTCCTGGAGTTAAAATGAGCTGGGCTCAGGCCTCGATGCCCGCTAGCCCAAAGGCACCCAAGGGCGTGCCCATCTGTTATTGATCTCCACGTCACCCAGAGCGCCCCGCACAGGTGCTTAAAGCACATCTGTTAAATAAATGGGCTGCCTGGTGGCATCTGTCATGTGTCACCGGGCACAGCAGTGGCTGCAGAACAACATCTGGCAGTTGCCACACAAGCACCCTTCCTGCCTCTCCTCTGGCCCCTACCCGTCCCTTCCCTCCTCCCTTCCTCCCTCCCTTCCTTCCTTCCCTCCTTCCTTCCTTCCTTCCTTCTTTCCCTCCCTCCTTCACCAGGATCTATCCAAGCCCATCTTAGGCTAAACTGAGCCAGGTGACATTCACAGGACTTAAAAGGTCTGTGCCTCTGTCCCTTCCATCTTCTCCACCTGTTGGGGACCTGGAGCTTCTGGGAAGTGGAAGGAGCACAGAGGAACCCAGTGGTGTTGGGGGACAGACTGGGGAGTTAGCAGCCGCTTGATGGGAGGGACAAGGCCTGGGCTTACAATTCATGCTCAGAGGCTTGGGACGGGGTGTGGATGCGTTACTAACTGCCTGCTCACAATTTTCCTTTAAAAAGGACTGAGAGAGGAAAGGGAGAAAAGGAGGCAGAAGGAGGAAAGAAGGAAAGGAGTGAGGGAGGAGGAACCAGCCCCCCAGCCCTTGCTAAACCCCAGGCGTCTCCCTCTCCCCGCTGAGCTACCCTGCAGCTCTCGTGGAGCCCCACAGGACAAAGCCATCTGCTGGTGGAGAAATGCTCTCCCGGGGTTCTGAACCACACCTGAAGTGCGGGCCTGGGAGGCTGATTCTGGTGGACATCAGGGCCAGTTCCTGTCACTGAGAACACCCAATGGTGACCAATGCAGAGGGTCCCCATCCTCAATGACCTCCTTCTACCCCAGGAAGGAAGGAGCCCTCAGTGGCAGTGGCTTCCAGGGGTCACTGAGCCTGGGCATTGCACTCTGCAGCCTGAGCCTGGCAGCTGCGTCCCTCCCGGCTCCCTCCAGCCCAGCAGCCCCCGGGTTACTCACAGATCCAGCCCCTCTGCCCCTGCTGGTGGCTTCCGTCCAATCCTACACAGTCCTGTCCTGTTAGGTGAGCTGCCACAGGTCCATAGCCCCAACCTGGGGATGGGAAAACACAGCAGAGACACCAGCTTGAAAGGGGCAGAGCTGGGGTTCAAACCCCAGCAGCCCGGCTCTAGGGCCCCTGTGTGTAGCCGTGCACACATTAGTCTTCAGACTCATCCTTTTAAAAAAGTTCTCCCTGACCTGTGTTGAAAAGTGTTTCCTGTGCATTCTATATGAAGAGTGTGGGGCTGGATAGTCAAAAAAATCTAGAAAAAAAAATGTATATTTTAAAGGTGTCTGCACTGTATCCTCCAGCCAGGAAGAAGCTGTGATGGTCCCAGTCCATTGTGACACTCAGGGAGTGCATGAGATGGCCTTATCCCCAAGGGCAGGATGCTGAAGGACACGGGCCTCATGTGCCACATAAGGGACACAGGGAGGTGGGGCTACTGCCAGCATGGACACTCCAGCCAGAGCCATCAAGCTGGGAGTGATGGGCAGGGAGGAGCAGCCTGTCCACTCACCCCTGCAGCACTGTGGGCCCCAAGGCCTTGTGTGTCACTGCTGCCGCCCCACAGCGGGCTGTGCGGGATGATCAGTGGCCTTCCAAGTGCCTGCTGAGTGCAGGAATGTTTAAAAGCCTTAAATAAATTCTCATCTCATTTCCACCAGCTCCAGTCCCAGCTCCAGGTCCCAGCCCAAGCGTGACATGAGTGAGCGGGTTCTCCTGCCGCAGCATCTTCCCAGGGTCCCCTGCATGACCCAGTGGCTCTTTCCTTCCCAGCCCCAGTGCCTGCAGCAGCAGCCTCTCCTCCGTGCCCTCCTCCCCAGCTCCTTGGGCTGAGCTCTGACCTCCTGCCCAGCACTGGCCAGGCTGCCTCCCTGCTCCTGGCAGCTGCAGTGCACCATGATGGTTCCCAGCACTGCGGCCTCCTAATGCAGCTGGCCCTCCAGAAGGGAATCTTCTTCCTTTGGGCCCCCAGAGCCTGTGCATGCTAAATGCACACAACAGATGTGACCGTGAGGGGACAGTGAGGCCCAGGGGACAGTGGCGCAGCCAACGTGGGTCACAGGAGGATGGGTGCTGCTGCAGGCTGTGGCCTCGGGGACAGACAGCAGCCTCTGCTCACTGAGACACCACTGCAGATGGAGAAGGACAGGCAGTCCCACTTCAGGCTTAGAGGACAGCTCTAAAGCTCTGGAGAACAGAGACCAAGGGCCTGGGGTCTGGGAGACAGGGAGGAGTCACTGTCCCAAAGTAGAGCCAGAGGAGCGGATGGGTCTAACGGGTTCCAGTGGGCAAGAAGACACTATCCCCAACAGAATGCGGGGCCCAGGAGTAAGCATGGCCTCCCTCCTGGAACTGGCCCTTGGATGGGACATCTGAGGGTAGCTACATGGGTAAGGGGGACAGTGAGAGTGGAGGGTTCAGTGCCCACCCCAGGGAGAGGCCTTTCAGCCCCTGTCCCACCTTCTCCAGGCCATGTCCTTGGTCCTGCCCCAGCCGCCCCTTCTTGCAGGGTGACACCTGCTACTCTGGAAGGACCCACAGGAGCACGTCTCGGATGCTAGGTGATGCATCTGCCTCCGAAGAGGTGCTGGGTGCTCTGACACCCCAAAGCAGATCACTCATTCCTGCCCCCACCAAGTGTGCCTGCTTGGCAGGTCCAGCCCGGGGTCAGGGCAGGAGGCTTAGAGATGAAGCTCGAGGGCATCTGCTGCCTGGGAGGCAGAAACCCTGCATGCCAGGGAGCGGGGAGATCAGGCTGGGCGGCCCCAGGGGTCTGCATGGATCAGGTCGATAGCTGGCTCAGAACAGAGGAGAGGGGCCTCCGAGGCGTCCGGGGGTGCATTTGCTCAGGGGATCGATATGTAATCTAAGTAGATTGTCCCCTCTTCCCTCCCTCCTGCCTCTTCCCTTGAGAGAATTTAAAGAGGAGGAAGCAATAAAAAAGAATCTGTGAGGAGAAGAAAGGTCAGATGTGTGCTGATCCGTGACAGGGTCATCCCCCTGCCCCTCCTGGGAGAGAAAAGACAGGAGCCAGGGGTGGCAAGCAGGAGGTGTGAAGAGCTGTACCCTCAGGGGGAGGTGACAAGGTGGGAGTAACCCTCCCCAGTCCCAGCACCCTGCTGGGAGACCTTAGGACAGAAACAACCCTTGTGGATATCAGGGGGTCCGGGAGGTGTTTTCCAGAGTCCATGACTTGTGAGCCAGGTTGGCTCAGAGAACATCTATAAAGACACCCAGCCTGGATAAAGATGACTGAACCCAGATTTCTCTGGGATTAAGGGTGAGGGAGAGAAATCTGAAACTGATGGGTTTCTTTGGAAAGCAGCAGGAGGCTCATTAAAAATTCAAGGAAGGCCAGAGGGCTAGAAGACCCAGGGCACCCAGATTCTCCTGCGGACAGCTACGCACTGAGCAAATGGCGGTGGCACAAAGGGACATAAGACACAGGTCCCCTGCCTGGGGGACTTTCCCTCCAGACAGGGTCTTTTCCCTCACACCAGGAGGGTGGCCTAGGTCAGAGAGAAAAGCTGGGAAAGACCAAGCAAGCGTAACTAACACGGGAGCCCAGGGAGAGTTCAGTCAAAGTGTGACCATCGCTCTGATCACCAAGGAGGGGTGGATGGGGGCACAGTGGTTTCTTTCCCCAAAACTGTTGTTGGATAATGAGCTGCAACAGGGACTGGAAAAGGCCAACAGAGGATGCTTTATAAATGAGACCTCACTGTGGGCCTCCAGGTGGACATTTAGGGCCAAAGGAGGGCAGGGACGCTGACACAGACGTCTGGAAGAGCACAGTTGTGTTGGGGCAGAGGGAGGTCTCCTCACCCTGGAAGGACTAGCTTAGAAGGATGATGAAGGGGACCCCAGAATCAAACCTCCAAGTCTAGTATATTTCCTACTCGAGTCTGGATCCTGTAACCTGATATGCACCCATAAACTTCTAGGGCCTGAAGTTCCCTGAAAAATGCAGACCTGGGAATTTGCCAAAAGCTGCACAGGGGTAAATGGGGGAGTCAGAATTAGAACCCAGGACAGCACATACGAGCAACCTGGCCTGCTCCCAGTCCGTGGAGATCCACTCTCAGGATCCAGTCTCCCTATGGAGGTGTGGCCATGCCTGCAGGGTCACCAACCCCAGCCAAGGGACCAGCCCCCCAAGGCATGCAGCAGGAGGAGAGCCACCTCCCTAAGGCTGCTCGAGGGGCCCTGACCAAAAGGGAAGGTGAGTACATGCTGGGGATTCTTGGGGCTCCTCATGGGGGCACAACTGGTATTAGACCCTCGTGCCTGGGTAGCGACACGACAGCTTCCGATCCCATGGCAGAAGCCCAGAACAGCTCAACATGGCCTTTTGGAGGTTAGATCAGGTCCCCTTGGCTCTCTTGGGGCTATCGAGATGCAGAGGGACAGTGCAGGAGCACAGGGGTGGGTGCAGGTGGCAGAAAGGGAGCCCAGTCTGGTTCAGGCCAGCTGTGCAGGTGACTGCCATGCTGAACCACCCTCTGTCTGACTCGGACTCCCCACAGTGTCCAAGAAAGAGCGGTCACTCATTCATGCAGTCATCCGCTCACTCATCCTTTCATTCACTCAGTACACACAGCCTCCTCGCCAGGTACCTTCCTGTGGGCCCTGGAACACAGGGGTGAACAAGGCAGGTACAAATCTTCGCTGGGAGCCCTCAGGGGTGCAAGGAGGCAGGCAGCAAGTGAACAGTCTGACAACAGCTCTTGGACTTGGGTTTTGCAAGGGAAATAAGGCCAGCAAGGACAGCGAGAGGGACACAGGAGGAGGCAGATGTGGCTGATGTCGGGGAGAGGGTGGCAGGAGGAGCCCAGCCCGGGAGTGCAGGAGCCCCAGCACATGGCTGTTCTTGGCTGTCGACTAGATTGCTTTGAGAGACACCCAAGAGATCAGCTGGGCACACCTCTGGGCACTTCTGGGAGGGCCGTGGAGGTGTGGCCTTGGGAAATATATCTGGTCCTGGCCCTTCCTCTCTGGCTTTTCTCTCTCAGGCCCTTCCACCATGATGTTTCTGCCCAGGAGTCAGCTGACTATGGACCCAAAGCTCTGAAACCGTGAGCTAAATAAACCTTCTTCCTTCAGTGGATTGTGTCAGGCATTGGAAAAGAAACTGATACAACCCCTGAGCAGCAAAGCACAGATGGCCATGATCTCGGGTCTTTGGCCAGTGTCTCCAACCACAATAGGAGCTCTGGACACACTGGTCCAGAGTGGGAGAGGGGTCCTCCCTCCCCGCCCTCCCTCTACTCCACTGCCCCCAGCAGGGCTGTGTGCCCTTCTGTGCTTGTCAACAGAAGGAGACGAGCGTTCAGAGATGGAATTAATCTCCAAAGTACCCTCAATTGTACCTGAGGCCTGGAATAAAAAGAAAGAGATATTGCTGGCAGCTAGAGACACAGAGCTAAATGAAGGAGAAAGGTAGCCATGCCCCCTCCGGTTCTGCTCGTCCAGGGCATATTCAGTCCATCAGGAAGCAGATGGCTCATGCCCTCTGGGTGACTGGAGGAGCAGCTTGAGGAGAATTCAAAGCAGGGTTCTTTACAAAAGTATAGGCAGGGCTCAAGGAACCAGCAAGGTAGGGAGCAGCCTCTGAGGGCTGCAGATTGGACGCCCTCTGGAAATGAGAGGAGAGGGAATTGCCAGAACCCAAAGGCAAAGGTCTTGAGGGCCAGCTACCCTGGAGAACGGTGGCCTGAGCAGGCCCAGCAGCTGACGAGGGAGGCCTCACTGTCTTTCCTCCTCAGAGCTTCCGTGGGGGCTTCCTGTCTACTAGACCATTCAGAGCAGGAAGGGGGGGACCGGAAGGATACAGCCCAGACAGGCCAGGGGCATGGGGATGGGAGAGGGGGAAGGAAAGAGATCCTGCATATTCCTACATGTATGGGTGCATACACACATGCACAGAGTAGAACTCCACGAATGCTACTTTATAACCTGATTTCTTGCACAAGTAATTGCCTGCCTGATGGAAAGGGAAATCCTCACTCCAAGGTGGCCCTGCCATTAGCCAGCCCACCCTGCCCCCCGCACATCTCCATGGAGCCCCAGGGTTCACTGCACTAACAAGTCGCAGCCTTCTCATTTACCCAACGCCAGCCAGCCTCTCTGTCTCCTATCCTAATGGGTAAACAATTCAGCCCTGGGAATGGGAGCAGACAGGAATGGTACTGTGTCAAGAGGAGAGTGAGCTGCCCGAGGGCTTAGGGTGCTACATCCGGGGTCTCAGACCCAGTGTGGACGGTGGCCAGTTAAGAAAGTGGGCCTTACCTTTAGCTTGCCAGGTTTCTCCACTACAGAAGAATGCAACCTTTGTGACTCAGATAGTTAACTTCTACTCTAGCAAGACAATAAACCATTGAGCTTTTTAAATACCCAGGCAACTGGAAATAGCAGAAGCATTTTTCAAAGATGTGCTCTCAGTTGCTATCAATGCAGGCAAAGCCATGGTATTACATCTCAGCTCCAACCTGAGCACCCACTATAAGGCTTCCTCAGATCAGGAAGGGTTTAAACACCCATGAGCTTTATTTAAGAGAGTGATCTAAGAGTCATGTTAAGTAGATTCAGGGCGAAGGATTATAAAATCCATGAAGATGCTTATGCATACAGTTAATTCTTTTAGCTATGCCTGGCGGCAAATGACCTAAAGATGCATCAGATACAGTGGTCAAATAAGATATAGAGAAACTGTATTAAGATACGTACGTCTCTCACCCAGGGTCTAATTAGGAAAATAGAGTCAGCACTAAGTTATTAGCAGAAAGAATTTAATAGAAGGGATCATTCAATGGCAAACAGACCTAAAAAGGTCAAAGGCTGCTGCAGGGACACCCATTAGGCTGGGGGACCAGAAGGACTTCCTGGGAGGAGGGTCCTGGCATCTCAGCAGCTCTGAGCTGGGCCAGTATCCAGCTGCTGCTGCGGCGGCTAACTTCTGGGTGAGTTGGACTAGGGCCCCTGATGCTTGACTTTGGACATCAGAGGGCAGAGCTGGCCAGGCCAGGGGCTCTGAAAGTGTGTTGAGGTGAATTCTAGGAGCCTGTGGAGACCTGGAAGCAGCAGAAGGCTGGGGTGACAATGACGTGAACCCAAAAACAAAGTAAAGCAAACACTATTGGTGCAGCCTCCAGTCTCCCTCCAAAGTGCTTCTGAGTGACGGAACTTGGCAGTGGAGGAGCGTGGCTTGCAGGGTGCCAGCCCGGCACCTCTGCGCAGGATACAGGAAGGCAGTCAGGTAGGAGACAAGGGCTTGGTCACACAAGAAGGATGGGCACGCAGGGCGGGGCGGTGGAGCAAGAAATCACATTACTCTGTTCTGTTTACCATGCTTACTTAAATGTTGAATGACCCTAGCAGCTTTCTTAAATCAAGGGATCAAATCGGTTTACCCACCCAGGGTTTCAAAGCCAGATTTTTTTTTATTGTTCCTTCCATCCTATAGCAATTCTAGATGCTAGAAATTTCCTGAGGCCTAAATCAATAGAGTAAAATAGTCACCCTGGGCACGGGGAAGGAGCAGCAGACGGAGCTCAGCCTCAGATGCGTGCCCAGCCCAGCCTTGCATTTGCGGAGATGGGTGCACATTTGGAAATGACAACCAGCAAGACTCAGGTGACAGCATTGCCCTTTAGAATTATCTCTTCTGCCACCTCCCACTACTTTACCACTTACCTAAAAAGAGACAAAATAATAGGCTCTTTTGTTTCTAGTACCTATAATGTGCATTTCCAGGTTTGTTTGGGAGTACAGCTGTGAAATTGTTCAGCACTGAAATAATTCTCTTCCTTCCAATTGTGAAGACTTCTGTGAGCGATGTAATTGTCCCCACCGCCCTGTGTCAGCATGCCAATCATTTCTTCTTCTTCCAGTGCTGATTGTTCCCTGCTGTGTTCACACCCAGAATGAGTCCTTCCAGCTGCTGACAGATGTCAGCATATTTATAAGAATGACTTCGTGTCTCCCAGGAAAATTTCTGAAAGCAAAGAGATCTTGGCCAGTGTGCCTATGGTTCTAAAGAGACACAACAGGGCCTGTGCCTGTATTTTCTTTGAGGTCACAATAGGGTCAAGGACTGTGTTTTAAATGATACATAGGAACACACAATTAAATGGGCTTCAGTCCATCCACTGCATCAGTGGAGCATGCGTATCACCCCAAATCTCTTCTGGAAACGAGAAACTCAATGTCCTGGTAGGTTTCTCCAAGAGACTCAAAGATCTTACTTACTGCAGGGTTTATGGCCAGCATAGATTTGCTGAATTTTTCTGATATTTCAAAATTTTCTTTGTCTTGAGTTTGCCTGTCTGTTTCTGTAAGATTTTTTGAAGCTATTTACAATTTACCCTTCACTAAAAAGGAAGTCTCTTCAAGATTCTTGATTGGAATTGTTAAACCCTCTGTTGTGAGTCAAATTGCAGCCTCCCAAAAGAGATGCTGATGTCCTAAACCCTGGTGTCTGTGAAGGTCACCTTGTTTGACAGTAACGTTTGGGCAGATATAGTGCAGATGAATGTTAAGGAAAGGTCATGCTGGAGTAGGGTGGGGCCTAATGTAATACAATTGATTCCTCAGAAGACAGGAGAAGGGGAGGGGAGGGGAGATGACCAGGGGAAGATGGACACAGAGCTGCCCATGAGCCAGGGAAGGGCTGGGGCTACCAAAAACCAGAGGAGGCTAAAGGAATTGTCTTTCCTTAGAGGTTTCAGCGAGGTGTACCTCTTCCAAAACCTTCCTTTTGGACTTCTGGTCTCCAGAACTATGGGAGAATACATTTCTGTTATTTCGAGCCACTTGGTTTGTGGTATTTTTGCTACAGCAACTACAGAAAACTAATAGAGCTCCCACATCTACCATGTGTAATTCCAACAGTCTCTGCTTTCTTCTAGGTCAGTGCCTTCAGACTAGTGAGGTCTCCGTGTCTGCACTGGAAAGGAGGAGGCATAACTCTTAAACACTCCCGGGACATGCATGTGGCCCTTACCTTTGCCTGATCATGGGTGGGGCATCCTAGGAGCTGCGGCAGCATCTGCGTTTTCCTCAGGGTGTAACAGTGGAGCTCTTATCCTTGCTTAGTTTGGCTACTGTTGCTAAAGAGAAAAGCCATGAAGCTTCACCTAATTCAATAAACTCGCTTCCCAGTCCTCCTGGAGTCACGATCTTGTGTCTCAGTTCTTCATACATTTGTTCTGCTATAACAGGCAGAGTCCCCAAGCACCACAGGATGCCAAGCTGATATAGATGCAGAGGTTTCTTGAGCTCTGGGAGAACACTGCCTCCAGCCTGGCCCTAGTATACGTACACCCCAAGCTTCCCTGAATTCCCATTACTCTGATATGCATCCCTCCCCTGATGTTCCGGGGACCCCTTGTCCAGTAATCCCTTATCTTTGCCTCTTTAACAACAGCTGTACCATGGACTTTCCAAATGCTAACTACTACTGCTGTGATTTCGAAGTTACGTTGATAGCACAAGTGACCATGTAATTTCATATCCCAATCATGACGCTAATCTTAGAGTATAATAACCTAATTCTATAACTTTGGAAATATTTATAACCTGATATTGATATTTATTATATTGATGGACTTAAAAGATGGTCCTCTTCAAATGACTTCTTCAAACCACATCTTTTCCAACAACTAAAATCCGTTTCTAGAAAAGCAGAATAAAAATCTTTATATTGACAATGAAACATTTAAAGGTGACAAGGGTCATTATCGTTCATATGGAGTCACATCTACCAATCAGTTTCTTAGCGGTCATCGGTCCCTGATATTTTTCCAAAGAATGTATTTATTTCAATGTGATATTATTTCCAGCCTTTATCTTGCAATCCAAAATTGCATAGTAGGATTAATAAGCTTGGAACAGATTCAAGATCATCAATTAACTCTTCTGGTAATCAGTAGTTTTGTGAAAACAAACTCTCCATAGATATAAAAGTATTAGATAAGGTCAGACCACATTTGCTATAGGTATAATATTCTAAATTTAATTTTTCAAATTAAAATGTATAAACATCAAGCCAAGCATTTGCAAATTGTACTTTATTTTTATTTCTACTGAGTGGATTTCTCTGACAAATATTTTCCAAAGACAAAATTGGCTAAATAAATTTAGTTCTGATATCTCTGGGTGAATCATTACATTTGAGTACTTCAAAACCACAGACTTCAGTTTCAGTTCTTTCTGGTACAGGATATAAATATGTCCAGTTAAAAGCAGGAGTCCTGGGCTGGTAATATAGCTCAGCGGCACAGTACTTGCCTGAGAAGCACAAGGTCCTGAGTTCAATTCCTGGTTAATAATAATAATAATAAATTTTAAAAAGAAGGAAAAATAAATAAGTAAAAGTGAGAGTCTTATGGAATTATTCTTCAAATAATCAACACATTCCCCAACACAATTATAAGACTAAAGAATAAATCTTTTTTTAAGAGCAGAAATATTTATTGAGAGAAAGAAAGCTTCTGTCTGAGAGAGAGACACAAGGGGTCCCGAGTGGGTTGCCAAGGATTCCGTATTTTCTTAGGATTTTTATAGAGCAAAATCATGAGATAATGCAGGTCCAAAATTGGAGAAAACTGGGAACTCGCAAGGCAGATGGGCATGAGGTGGGACAGAGCTGTGGTCAACCAATAAGCTTAATAGCTTAGGTTAAATTGATTAAATTGGGAACAAATGGGGAAGCGAGTCATGTAGAAGGCGGGCATGGTTAGAGAGCAGTAACTCTTCCCTAAGGATTGGAATGGTGACTCCTGATTTCTCAAGGTGGTCGAGACTCAATCCCTAAGGAATATACTTAAGGTGTGGTTGCATTTGTTTTGCCTTCTGTTTTGAGATCTGGCCCACAGCAAGAGATGTGTGTCTCCTCCAAGGTCACCAGACATCTGGTCCTCTGTGCTGGCTTCTTTGAGGTCCTAGCCCTGTCTGACTGCCTGTAATATTTCTAACTAGCTCAGCTGCCTGTGACATTCCCCCATCTGAAAAAGTACCCCAAACTGCCATGAGGGAGAAATGGGCGATGACCAATCTGGCTTCTTCAGGCTGGAAAGGGGGTGTTGTTACTGATCAGCAGTCAGAGATATTCTACAGACGGTCTATTTACAGACACTTGATTGACACCAGGCAGTTACATCTCGGGTACAGCTTAAAGATTAAATCTTGACAAAGAAACAAAGCTATGCACATTGGAATGGGAAAAATAAAATAATCCTTATTTTCAGATGACATAGTTGTCTACACATACATTCAAAGGAATCTACAAAGAGAGAAAATTATTAGAAAATGTCAGCTCAGCAAGATAGAAAATATAAAATGTGCAAACAAAAGTCAATCACATCCATATTTACAAACAATAAGCATTTGGGAGCCAAAACGTAAAACACAGCACTACTTACAAATGCTCTAGAAAATAAAATATTTAGGTATAAATCTAACCAAACATCTATATGCTGAAAATTATAAAATGCTGATTGCAGAAATCAGAGAAGATCTGAGGACATGGAGAGACATACTGAGTTTGTGAGTCGGAAAACTCACCATAGTAAAGATGTCAATTCTCTCCAAATTGATCTATAGGCTAATGTAACTCCCATCAAATTTCAGCCAGGTTTCTCTGTAGATACACACAAGCTTATTTTAAAATTTATGTGGAAAGTCAGAGGACCTAGAATAGCTAAAACAATTTGAGAAAGAAAAACAGAGTGGGAGGAATCTCTCCACAGGACACTCAGGCTTACTACAGCTGTACTAATCGAGACTATGCGGTATCGGCCAAGACACACAAGCCAATGGAATGGAATGGAACGGAATAGGGAACCCACAGAGAAACCACCATTCTTTTTGACGAAGGTGCAAAAGAGACCCAGTGGTGGAATGACAAGTCTGTCAACAAGTGCTAGAGTGTTGTCATGGTTTATGTCTGTGGCCCCCAGGCCTCATGAGTTTGCATTGTTCATTTGTGATGGTTCATTGTATAGTGCTTGGGTTGATGGTGTCAGTGCTCCACCCACATAGGGGTGGAGCCAGGATGTGATGTAATGGCAGGAAGAAGGTGTGTCTTGCTCTTTGCTGGTTCCAGCTTGCCGTTTGCAGCCGCCATGAAAGGCGGCCCAGCCATGCCCGCCTGTCTTGGAGCCAACTGAGTGTGGACTGAAACCTCCAAAAACTGTAAGAAATAAACCTTTTCTTTCCCAACTTTGGGCTTCAGGTATTTTGTCTCAGCGACGAGTAAAAAGTAACTAAGACAAGTACCTTTGATCCAAACTCCACACCTAATACAAAAATTAACTCAAAATGCATTATGGGTTTAAATTAAACCATAAAACTATAATTTTGTTTGGAGACTGTTTGGAGAAAAGTCCTAAAACGAAATCTTTGGGCCCCAGGGCCTGGTAAAGAGTTCATGGACTTGCTACTTAAACAGTCCATGCAAGGAAAAGAATCATAAATTCAACAAAATTTTTAAATGTGTTCTGGCAACAGCGTCTCTCTTAAGAGGATAAAAGGTCTATGGATTGTAGGCTGCATAGCCATCAAAGTTCTTTATATCTAGAATATATTAATAGCTTAGGGTTATCAACAAGAGAAAAATCTTATTTAAATATGGACAGAGTATATAAACAGACATTTCAGTGAAAAGGACATACAGATGATAAATGCATGAAGAGATATTCAACTTCATTAGTCTTTAAATTGATGTAAATTACAATCACCAGGTGACATGTTTACATACCCAAGAGAATGGCTAAAATTTTTTTTTTAAGTGAAAACACTAAATGCTGATGTGGGTGAAGTAAAATTGCTAGTGGAAATGTAAATCGGTACAATTTTGATTGGTACAATCAAAAATTAGATTAGCAATTTCTTATAAGCATAAACAAGTAGTTACCCTACAACTGAGCAATTGCAAGCTTGGCAATTTACCCTAGAATAATAAAAATTACACTCACACGAAAACCTGTTGATGAATGTCCCTGAAAGTTTTAGTCAAGTTTTCGAAACATCAGAATCAAGCTGGATGCCCATCAATGGAGAAAACGTTAAATGAGTTAGTACATAGAGTACTATTACAACATGGGCATAAAAAGGAACAAACTACTGATACATGTAAGAAGCTGAATTGATTTCAAAGGAATTCTAGTGAGTGGAATCAGGCCATTTTAAAAGATCACAAACTGCATAATGGCTACATAACACTCTAGAATATTCTCAAAATGACAAGATTGAAGTGCTTGCCAAAGACTAAAAATGGGGGTGGAGAGGCAGGTGTAGCCTGGGAAGAAGTAGTGGAACAGAGATTTGGAGCAATCGGGTAGTTCTGTATCTGGATTGAGGCGGTGGTTACGTGAAGCTACACATGTAATAAAATGTGCAACACTATACACACATAAATGAGCACGTGTGAAACTGGAGAGACCCACACATGCTCTCTGGATTACACTGAGCTTGACACCTTGTCACACTGAGAAATGGCGTGAAGGGCAGACAAAATACTCACATGATTATTGTGCAACTTCCTGCAAATCTATAATTATTTCAAAATAAAACATTTAAATATAGTGCTGGCATTAAGACACACGTATAGATTAATGAAATAGAATAGAGAACCCTCAAAAATAAACTCACATATTTTGAGACAACTGAATTTTGACAAGAGCAGCAGGAGCATCCTTCGGAGAGAACCTCTTTTGTTAAATTCTACGGAGAGAATTGAACATCCACAGAGGAGTGAAACTAGACTCCAGTCTCTCACTACATACAGAACTCAAACAGGCCAAAGATTTAAATATAAGATATAAAACTATTAGAAGAAACATAAGGAAAATGCTATAGGATATTGGTCTGAACAAAGATTTTTGAATAAGGTCTCAAAAAAATGAGTAGCAAAAGGAAAACTGACACATGGGATTTCCTCAAGCTGAGAACCTTCTGCACTGCAAAGGGAAGAATCAACAGAGTAAAGGGAAGACCAACAAAAAATGAGCAAAGATTTGGGAACTAGTGGTCTGCCAGAAAATTAATATCCAGAATACATATGGTACTCAAGTAATTTAAAAAAACAGAAAAAGATTGAGTTTTTAAATGAGCAAAGATCTTGAATACACGTTTCTCTAAAGAAGATGTAACAAATGTATGAAAAATTGAACCACATCACCAGTTATTAGTGAAATGCAAATCAAAACCACAACAAGATATCCTTTTACCCCAGTTGGAATGGCTAGCATCAAAAAGACAAAAAATAAACATTCACAAGGATGCAGAAATAGGACAATTCTCATTTACTATTAGCATGAAATATTAATACAGTCCATTTTGGAAAATGATTTAGAACTTCTTCAAAAGTTCTAGAAATGTTACTACCACCAGACCAGGAATCCCAGTACTAAGTGTATATCCAAAGGTAAAAAAAATCTGTCTGTCAAAGAGACACATGCACTCAAATGTTTATTGCAATACTTTTTACAATAGTCATGATATATAATCACCTTAAATATGCACTGATAGATGAGTGACTAAAGATATGTGGCATATATCCACACTGAATAATATTCAGCCATAAAAAGAATGAGATTCTGGCCATCAGGAAGGCTTCTGGCTAGTAACCAACTCAGGTCCAGGAGGCAGTGGCCAGCCCCGCCCCCACATGCACTCCAGCCACCATCAAGGAGCCAGCATGTGCTGGGAAAGGCAGAAACGAGCACACCCCATGGCCACCATTGGATACCCATAGCCAGCACTGGCCAGGAGAACCAAACAGTCATGCTTCAGAGAAAGTGTAGCCAATGCAGGAAGTACCTGGGACCCACTACCCCTTGCCTGGAAGAATCCATGAAAATATCAAGATGAAGAAGCAAAAGGCAGTCTTTGACCTCCAACCAAGCAGAGCAAGTCCACAAGATGTAAACACAGAAGAAACTGGGAGTCACACACCTGAAGTTTCTGAAGTGATGGCAACTGAAATACAGAAACAACTTGAGGCTATAAAAGAAATTAGAACAGAAATTCTATCTCAGGTAAAGGAAGAAATGAAAAACATAATAAAAGAATTGCTAAGCACCTCTAAAGAAGACACAGATAAAAAAAATAGGGAGGCAGGAAAATGAAGGAAACCTTGACAATACAAAACAATATAAAAAAGATTTAGAACACATGAAACAGATTCAAAGAGATATCCAGGAAATTAAAAACTCCATTGAAAGCTGACAAAACCACTTGAAAGAAACTGAAGATAGACTTTCAGACCTTGAAGACAGTTTGCAGCTTGCAATCATGAAAGGAAAGATCTCTTAAAAACAACAAGAAACCAGGTAATAACAATTCAATGGCTGCAAGATGACACAAAGAAAAATAACTTAAGAATAATAGGTGTTAGTGAAAATGCAGGGGTCAATACAAATGACATTAAAAGCCTATTTACAGAAGTAATAGCAGAAAACTTCCCAAGCATGGGGAAAGGATGTGGCATGCAGATAAGTGGGGAATATAGACTCTGGATCACCATAACCAAAATAAATCTACACCCAGAAATATAACAATCAAGATCACAGAAATTCAACAAAAGAGCAGAATATTAAAAGCTATTATAGAAAAGAAATGAATCACCTATAAAGGAAAACCCTTCAGAATCATGACAGGTTCCCAACACAAACCACCAATCTAAGAAGAGATTGGAATGAAGTATTTCAAGTCCTGAAAAAAAAAAAAAAAAACTTGTAACCCAGACTGATATACCCTGAAAAACTATCTTTCAAAATTAATGGAGCAACAAGATATTTCCATGACAAAGAACAACTGAAGGAATTCATGACTGCCAAACTGACCCTACAAAAATACTGAAGGGCATGAGAGAGAGAGAGAGAGAGAGAGAGAGAGAGAGAGAGAGAGAGAGAGAGAGAGAGGCCACGGTTTCAGGAGCAACAGCAGAGGGAAATCACCAAGCAGGGCAGACAGTTGAATGGTCGGGAAGAGTAGGGAGCCAACAGCAGGAAAATAGCATGGCAGAGATGAGACAGTACCTGCTGGCCATAACCATTAATGTAGATGACCTCTATTCACCAATGAAAAGAAACACAGGCAGAGTGGATCAGGAGACAAGATCCATCAATATGCTTTATTCAAGAAACACATTTAACTTGAAAGAAAATTCATAGACTGAAAGTCAAAGGAGAGAGAACAATGTTCTATGTGAGGGAACAGAAAAACGTATGGATAACTTGCCCATTTGCTTCAGAATGGAGAAGAAAGACGTGAGATTTTTATATAGTGGAAAGCTACTCAGCTATAAAGAAAGATAACCTCAAGGCTCTTGTAGGTAAATGGATACAACTTGAGATCATGCTCAGGGGTGAAATGTTCAGAGTCACATGGGTGAACATTGTGTTGTCTCCCTAGCATAGAAAACTAAAGGAGTTAGTGGGGTCCAAAATGCACAATAGATACTGTCAGAGTGAAAGAGGAGGAAATGTCTCAAAAGGGAAGGCAGTGGCCATTGTTAATCTATTATCATGTTTTGAAAGCCATATTGTTTTCATTGTTCTGTTTCGAATGGTTTTATTCTGTTTTGTTTTGTGTGATTTAATTATATTTGATGGCATGGACAGTTATTCCAAAGATAACAAAATATGTTATGGTAGCCATAATTGATTTGCTATTATCTCATTTTGAAACCCTGTATTGCTTTCACTGTTTTGTTTTGGTTGATTTTATTCTATTTTGTTTTGTCTGATTGTGACTATTTGATTTTGTCTGTATTATGACTGATGGTCTAGGCAGCTACTTTAAAGATAACAAGAGGCATTATGGTAGCCACTGTTGTTTTCCTAATATCTTGTTTTGAAATCCTGTATTGCTTTCATTGTTTTGTTTTGATTGGTTTTATTCTGTTCTGTTTTGATGGATTTTATTATGCCTGATGGCATGGACAGTTATTTTGAAGCTAACAAGAGGCATTATGGTAACCATTGTTGATTTCCTTTTATCTAGTTTTGAAGTCCTGTACCATGTTGTTTTGTTTTGGTTGATTCTGTTCTATTTTATTTCACTTGTCTTTATTCTCTTCAAAATAAGAAAAAAATTACAAAGAAGAATGGGATTCTCTCATTTGCCACAAAGTGGATGGAATGGGATGGTGTTATGTGAAATAAACCACAGAACAATAAACATATTCCCACTTGTACATGAAAACTAAAAAGTTGATCGCAAACAAGTAAAGAATAGCTGTGGATGGTGGCTCATGCATATAATCCTGGCATTCTGGGAGGCTGAGGTAGGAGGATTGCAGATTAAAGCCTAGCCTTAGCAATTTTGTTAGACCCCATCTCAAAATAATAAAACATAAAAAGGTCTGGGGATATAGCTCTTTGCAAAGGCCTTATATTAAATCCTCAGAATTAGAATAGGGGAGGGGAAGAGGAAGAGGAGGAAAGAGAGAGTGTAACATGGAAAAGGTAGGGGAAAGGGGGCTGGAGAGAAGAGTTAATAGATACAGATGGACAGGAAGAGTATCTTTTAATGTTCTATAGCACAATAAAATATAGTTTACAACAATTCATTACACATTTAAAAATAACTAGTAGAGAGGATTTTGAATGTCCTTAACTAGGTTAGCTACTTTCCCATTTCTGGAACAAAATGTCCAACATCCATAACTTAAAGGAGGAGAGGTTGATTTGGCTCATTGTTTCTAGGGGTTCAGTCCATGGTCAGCAAATTCCAAGGCAGAATTGCATTGTAGAATGGTCAACCCATTGTGACAGAGAGGAGGAGGAACTGGCCACAATAGTACCCACTCCCAGGTCACATCCCCAGGGACCCACCCCCTCACATGCATTCAGTCATGAACCCATCCATGGACAACCCACTCATGAGTATAGCCCTGTGATGCACTCACCTTCCACACACAAAGATTTGGGGGACATCTATATCTAAGCCATAACACCAACATAAGTAAAAAATCAATGTTTGAGGTGACGGGTAAACCAGTTACCCTGACCTGATTACTATGTGCCATATACAGGTACTGAAAAATCCCACAAATCCATTCAATTGCTATGTGTCATTTAAAGAGAAAAGTCATATTAAAAATAAAGTTTTAAAATATTAAATCTGTACACAGTTTGGATTCTCCTTCCCACAGGCAATGTATGAATGATTGAGTTTCTCCCCAGCACCTGGTAGTCACTGATTTTTATTGTCATCATCCTGAAAAGTTCAAATTTTCTCTCTCTTTTGGAGGGATAAATTTCAATGTATTCCTGTTTCCATGCTATATTTTAAATCATTGCGTTTTTTGTTTTGTTTTGTTTTGGGTTTTTTTTTTGGTTAGAGGAGGAAGTATTCCTGTATATCATTGAATAATTTAAAGTTTCCCAGCAATTTGTTCAAATAACCAAAAATTAAAAAGATTGATTCCAAAGATCCAATATTACTGGAGGAAACTGAGATTGATCTTTTTAATGGTTTAAACAATTTTAGGACCTCATTGATAGGGAGAAAAAAGAAAGCCATGCCTTTGTTTTGAAATATTTTACTGTATTCAACAAAAGCTTCATAAGAAATTTTAATTTAGCGAACTCTGGGTAAGTGGCTGTACATCAAAAATTCTAAAACTAACAATGTCTGTGCCACTGTGTGGAATATTACATTTTCTTTGAACCCCTAGGCTAACTACATTTCAAAGCCTGCTGGAGAAACATCAGAGTTTATTGGTACTCCCTCTAATTCAATAATTGCTTCTAAAATTCACATCAGATACCAAAGGCCACCCAAGTGACCTCAAAACTTCTCATTAAAGCTTTGTCAGACAAAATTTTCCAGGCAGCCAGCTTCAGAAAATGTCCATGCATTCAGCTGAAGAATCATGTAGCCTTCATGAGAGATCCTGCGTTTTCATGGGCTCATGTTGCAAACAGGTTCTTCCTACAATGAATAAGAGAAGGAAAATGACCCAGCGCCTGGTGTCACCTTTGTATATTGTGACTAAAACTGATTGGGAACATTACCTGGCTTGTTAACTATATATAGGCCCCCCTTGGACACTTCCAGTCTCATTAGCAAGGGTGATGAGGACTCATGACGTATTGACAGGTAGAATGCAAAGTGCATCTTTTCGCCTATGAAGGTCAACACTACTATGGCAAATTCTCAAGAAAGCAAATGCAAAAGGCCCTTCACCCCCCTCTGCCCCTGAACCTGGTAGTTTCATGTGCAGGACTGCCGGCCTTCAATTCAATTGGAAAGACATCAGGGACTGTTCTTGGGAACAAACAGGAGGAGTGTTAAAGTATTTGTCACCAGAGAACAGTTTTATGAAGCTGATCTCTAGTAATTAAAGATGTCACAGTCTTGATAGTAGTAAGATGAAGGTACCTATTATCTTAAAGATGAACATTATAGGCAGCGGCTAGCAATCCTGGAACCTCAGATAAAGTCACATTCTAAGAGCATCAGACTGCCTGAGGATGCAGTGGGCCAGAAGCTGCAGCCCGATGTTCGCTCTCTCTCTTATAGAAAAAGACAGGTAAGAATTCCAGGTTGGTTCAGCAGTGCTGCTGGGGAAATCACTGCTATTGAAATTCAAAACAGGAAGAAGGAAGTCACTTCCATGTGATGAAGAATAGCTAATTTATACAAATACCCACACTTACCTCTCAAACACTGCAAGGATGAAGAATTAGCTCATGTAATGCTGAAATCAAGGTCACGGAACACCTTTGGCTAGAATAGTGTGTGTGGTGCCAAGCAGATCAAATTCAGTGTCATAATTAGACTCTCTTCCCTGAATAAATATTTATCCAGCCTTCTCCCTTTAGTCCCAAGCTCGGAAGTACTTGGTACCACGAGTAAATTGAGCTGTTGGAGACCTGTCACTTCACCTACCAGTTTCTGTTTTCAACTGACCCTTGAGACACCTTCACTTCCTTGAATTAACTTGTTTATGGGTCCAGTGAGGTGAAGACAGGGACTGACATTTTCCAGGCAGTATAGATTGACAATGGTTTGAGTCAACTGTACCCTTGCCATACGTGGAAAAACTCCTTTGGTTTATGATCTACCACCTACCTGATAGTGATGCTTTTTCTAATCACTCTCAAGCTATTGGTGAGACATTTATAAGACAAGGAGATCTTATTTTTCCAGAATGTTTTTCTCTGACTCTCCATGAGAAAAGCCCTCCCATTGTACCAGCCATTACTGTAACACTATATCTGGGGCTAGATGCTTTGCACAGAAAAAAGGTGTATTCAGCTCTCAGTTCTGGAGACTCAGGTGCATGTGCCAACATCAGCTGGGCCCTTGTGAGAATCTCAGGACAGATGGCATCACGCAGAGGGAGCACTCTCAGACGAGATCACTTGGTGAGAAAAGCCGGGGTGAGAGTTAGTTCTTTCAAGAACTAACTCAGGAACTACCTTAATTCTGTCTAAGGACAACACTCCAGAGAATAAGGGAACCTGCCAGATTCCCTTTACAAATTCTGCACTTCTCAGCATCACATTGGGTGTCAATCTTCTAACACAAAAATCCTCAAGTCACACCCAAACCATAGGCCCACTGCCTTCCACCCAGACACTTGTCTGTCTGGGCCCACAGCGCAGGGCTGGGCCCCCAGTTCCAGCTCCCAGACCACTTCTGACTTCACGGTTTCCCTGCAGATAGGCTTCCCTCAGAGCAGGCTGGAGTCTTCAAAGCTTTGCGTGCTGGTAAGCAGCCCTTGATCTCCTTTCTTTTAGTTATATCGTAGAGTCTAGGACACTCAATTTGCTTTCCCTAAAGTGGCTTCTTATGGATCTTAGTTGGATCTCTAAGAGCGACTGCACTCTAGTGCAAAATTTGGGTCTCTGATAGAACCAATTTCCATCCTGATGTATATCTTCTCAGGAGCAATAAGAGGGAGTCATTTGGTTACGCAAGTGTCCTGTGTGTAAAATCCTGCTACGCCAGCATGAACCTCTTCTGTTAAAATGCCCATGCAATGGTTTAATGGAGTCATACAATGGTATGACTACATTCTGGTTTCTGGGGCTGTAGTCGCAGCGTGATGGTGCAGGCTAGAGAGTCTGTCCTCTCATTTTCACTCTGGTGCTATTTAGAAAAAAAAAGAGAAGGACAAAAAAAGAAACATATTTAAAAGTCCATTTTCCTTACCTCTCTCTAGTCTAGGTTCAAGGTGGATCATGCATGCATGCATGCCTTTGTGTGTTTGAATCTCCTCCTACTTCTCGCATACCCAGCATCCCCTGGAAAGATCCCCAGGGACTCATGGATGGACCGGTCTCTGCTTTTTTTAAATAATTATTTCTCACAATTGGAAATGCCAAAGATCCCCTCGCGGGGATTAGTTACAAAAGGACAGAAGCATGATTGGGGAGGAAAACATAGCAGCCCATGTAGGTCAGAAAATGGAGAGAAGAGGACCCTTCCTGACAATCTGGGTGGGAGGAGGGCGTTCCCTCTGAAACTTTCGTGAGTTCGGTTTCTTGGTGCTCTGTACCACACTCGTTACTTCTAACAGTTTTTTGAGGTCCCTTTGGGCTGTTGCTCATCTCCGTAGGGGACAGTTCTCAATGCTGAGAGCCACTAAGCAGGACACGGTTAGGAGACTGTTGCTACCAGGAAGGGAAGGCAGTTACCACGGGATTGACCACAGGTGAGCTTCTAGCTCTGGGGAAGCTAACAGGAAGTCATGCCCTCTGCAAATGCTGTTCGTGCTCATTTTTACAAGTCTTCCCAGTGTAAATTATGACTGGCAATCTACAGAAAGAGAACAGAAGAAGAAAGATTAGAGAAATACTTGATAAAACAGAATGATTGGCACTATACCCGCAAAGTCATAGTGCTTTTTCTTTTCTGTCTGATGAAGAATTTTCATAATAAGGGTATTCTTGTCTCCCCCGTTTTGCAAATGGGTCCCTGGTGGTATGGGGACTGCCAGAAATCCCAGGAAGTGACTAGGACTCCTTCCCCAAAGATTCATACTGACTTAACACGTGGCTTTTGTAAGACTCTGTAATCATGTCATCAATGATCCACTGCAAAGGAATAAACTAATGACAGATATAGGGGGAAACTGGGAACCCACGTGGCTAGGGAAGGGACTAAGAGACTACATGGCAAAAACTTAAATTAGGTGAATTAAATTAGATTGTCGCTGAGGGTTAAATGCGGCTCTACATCTGATTCTGATTCCAGGGATACTGGCCAGTCCCCCTAAGCCAAGTTAAAGATGTGACACCAATAGTCTCCACCTGGCAGACTGGTCTTCAGCTGGTCTGTGGGCAGCACCGGGCAGAGCCTGTCAGATGGTTCACCCTGGCCTGGGATGAGGGTGAGGGGCATGTTGGTCACAGCCCTAAAAATGCTTCAAGAATGGGTTCACAGCATCTGGGGAGTGCAAACTCCTCTACGCCCATCTGTGCCCTCTTCCATATAAGCAGGCTCCTTTAAAAAGTGCCTTAGTGCTGATGAGAAGACCCATGAGCCTACCAGCTGAGGGCGGAGGCAGAGGCATCCCTGCAGTGAGGCAGGTGCAGTCCCTGTGACTGATGGCACCAACCCTAGAATGAGACCGCGATTGTGTTTGCCGTGGGTTTCTGTGGAGCTCTTTCTGTGCACTCCTCTGGTGTGGTCCTGTACCCATGATGAAGCTCCCGGTCTTCTCAGTACAAAGACAGCATGTTTGCTCTGCAAGAGTGAGTGGGCACTGCTGTTGCTACTTGCTGTTACGACAACCTCGTTTCAGAAGAGGAAGATGAAACTGAAAAGCAGGCAAATCTGCTCATCATTTTTGGCCTCAAGACCTGTATGTTGAAATGGCTGTGACCAAATGTGGGAGCAATTTGAAATACTGCTGCGTAGATGAAGCCAACAGAACAGCCCCTAATGTTGGAGCGACTCTGCACCAATTGGGTTTTTAGCTTCAGCAAGTTCATTACATTCTTCTGTAAACAGAGTCACACTGGGGCACATTTACCTACTGAGGCAAGAGAGCTGAAACCCACTGCCTGCTAGAGATAAACTTTATGGAGCAGCCAGAATCAATTTTGAGAAAACATTTAAAGTTCACGTTTTGCTTCTGCCAAAGCCTTGCTAAAAGCACCCAGGCCTTTAGATTGAATCAGAGAAGTATCCACAAAGTCTAGTTGGAATATGGTCCCTGCAGGTCTCTGTTCCAAAAACAGGAGCTCTGGTCTGTATACAGCCTTCATGTTTGGTCATTTTTCTCAGTTCTTGTAGATTACTCTTAGGAATCTGAGGATTCTCGGATTTGTAAGGAAACGTGCCAAACAAAAACATTCTGGAGATTGGGAACCAGCAAAGACAGAAAGCTCGATATCAAAATGAACTGGACCTAGAAGGGAAATGTGGCGATGTCTTTCAAAATTACAAACATATAAATGCAATGCTGCCTCTGAGAATGCACCTCAAAGACAGGTCTGTTCCACAATGGGGTTACCAGAGGAAATCCATCATAGCTTTGCTAATAATAGCAAAGGATTTAAGGCAGTGCCATCTATAGAAGACTGGTTAAATTACAGTACAGTCAAACACTCCACAGTCACAAAAGGCTGAGGATTCCCTGTAAGTGTTTGAAACCTTGGAGCTGCATTCCTTAGAGGGAAAACAGTTGTAGCGATATTCTCACATTGGAAGGGAATCAAATGTGGGGAGAGGAGGGAAGGTAGGTGATGGAGAAGAATTAAGAAGCATCATGTACATGTATCGGCTCCCCACGAGGAAAGTCAACATTAAGTGCTGCAAACATGTGCTAATAAAAACAGGCTTTCATTTGCAAGAAGAGGGAGGCTGGACAAGAACATGTGTCATATTTGCTGATAGACCACTTCAGAGCTTTTACACCTACTCAAAAGAAACTGACTACTTGAGTCTCCGAGGTACAAACTGGAATATCAGGAAAGATTTGATTGCACACCTTCACTGTTTCAATCAGTTACCATTCAGTATCTTGACTTCGTCACAGATTATCCTTTAAAAAAAGTAGCTTGCGGTTGTCAGCTAGCACTTTCTGCATAACTGGCACACCGCCCATGGAATGAGAATTTCCAGGGTGCACTTGAATGTGAACCTGGAATTTCCGCATGGAGCATTGTGGCTGTTTCACATGTTTTTCCCCACTCAAAAGGACATGTCAAGTTTTCCTCCTTCCTTTCTTTTTCACCAACTTTCCTCCTCTCCCTTGGTGCTTTGGCTTTCATGACTAATCCCAAGACTGAGAAATAAGCAGTGGGCTGATGAGAAACGCTGCGTCCTTGGGCTCCCAAGACTGAGCAGAAGTGCCAGGAACACTAAGCAATAGCCCCGAGCTATTTCACTTGAGTTTATTTTTGCCCACCCCGCTCCAGGCTTTGAGTTTAAGCATCTGTCCTCTGACACTCTGATTTCTATTGAATCTAAAACTACAACAGGAAACCAGATAATTTTTGAGATCCAAATGACTGAGCATACTTTCACTGATGAGAAAATCTTACGGATGAATTGGGCGTTTGGGCAGCATTTATTTAAAAGAAGTAATAGGAAATAAACCTGTTTCCAAGCGATCTTGTTGACTCTCTGGTTAACTAACAATGACACAAGGTTTAGTTATATACTGTATGGTCCTTAATTTTGGAATCCATGCAGACAATCCTTGACTTGGCACTGTGGTGCATCTCCTGGAGAGATCAATACAGTATGTTTTGGAAGAGGGGTCGTAAACTGTTGTCCTTGGTCTAAGTCAATGAAGGTTGCATTTTCATTCATATTCCTGCCAGCTCACCCTCCCTACCTCAGAGGATCATTTACGATCCACTGACCATAGCGTGTGTAGACAGACCTGACAGGTTCCAAAGTTTGGCTCGTGTACAAATACAAAGCCTCATATTATAAATTTGCTTAAAAGCTTACCTGGAAATTGGCCTGGAATTTTAAGATCTCATATATCTGCAGAAAAGCCAAAAATGCCCTATAAAATATGTAATGATTAGTGGCTGTGAGGTCTCCATGCAATCCCCTGATTATTCCTGGAGAATGCCTTTGGTGCAGGTTTTTTTGAACCATATTCTTGGGACTTGGAGTTTTACAACCAAGCCATAAGAACACATTTGCTCCAGAATTGGCTTAGGACTCTCAGTGGCTTCCACATTCTGGCCCATTTTTAAAGTTTAGAACTCCAAGTTGGGGCCCAACTGTCAACCCCACTTCCTGTGTTTAGTGAGGGAGGGACTCACTCATCCCTACAAAAAGAGCCTTAAGTTTTTATAGAGGTGAAGAATTGGAGATGCTTACCGCTGGTCACCAAGCTGAGTCTGCCTTGTAATGAGGTTGTTCACTGACATCCACCTGCTATTCAAAGAGGATGGAGCCCTCTGGGGGTGTCTGACCTCCATAAGCTCCACTCTGCGGGTGTAGCAGCCATTAAACCCAGTCATGCATGTGCCCTAGGAAGACGCCCTTGTGGTCTGAGGTTTGAAGGAGAGAGACAACAGGACCCACATGCACACAGAGACAGCTCGGAGATACAACTGGGGAAAAAAGTTCCCCAGACCGAAACCAGATATCAGAGGCACATCTTGCCATGTAATTAGTTTAACTTCTAATTTTAGCAGAAACATACATGAAATAGAAGCATCTTGGTCAAATGTGGCACTAGGAATGATTGGCTTTTAATGAATCAGTAGAATAAAGATTCCCAAGGTTAGCCTTTGTGAATGCACTGTGAATTCATTTTCCCTTCTATTCCAGAGCATGCAGGCACCATCATAGTGAATGCTTGTCAAGACAGAAGTGTTTGTCCCCACAGCTCATAAACAGTCGCTTTGGGTGACCGATTCTGACCTCACGACTTAGCTAAGCTGTTCACTCCTCCCTGGTTTCCCACGGCATGTGGATTGGAAGACTCATAGGTGGCCAAGCTGCTGCCAACACGCTGTGAGTATACTGCCACATACATGTAAATATTTCACAGGGCGGTCATTAGAAATAAATGAGATTGCTTCAGAGGGACAGCTTCTTCAGCATGCCATTCCTTGAGCAATGATGGCCGGATAGTGAGACTGATTCTGGAAGAAACTGTGTTCTGATTTGCACTCGCTCTTCCAGGTCTGCTTTCTGTTCCTCCCCCAGCTCAGGTCCGCAGGGCTGGCACACTGGGTTCCTCGATCTGCTCTGCAGCCCACCGTGTCAGCTTTTCTTCATCTGCCAAGCTCACAGCTCAGACTCCAGCCTGTGCCACGTGAATTCTGGCTTCAGATCACAAAAGTACACAGAAACGTGACAGAAGCGACTGCCCACAAACCAAGGCTACCTTCTTCTCCGTCACCTCTCCAGCTGCAGCTTGCCAATTGGCGAAGCAGAGGCCAAAGCGGGACAGGAAAAAGATTGGGTTTAGAAACCACAGTGTCTTAGTTACTTTTTACTCATTGCTGGGACAAAATATCCGACATCCAAAATGAAGAAAGGAAAGGTTTATCTCTTATAGTTCTTGGAAGTTTCAGTCCATACTCGGTTGGCTGCAAGACAGGGTGGCACGGCAGGGCCACAGTTCATGGCAGCTGAAAACAGCAAGGGGCCAGCGGCCAAGAGAGCAACACACACCTTCTTCCGGCCACAACATCATGTCCTGGCTCCACCCCTAGGTGGGTGTAGCACTCACACCACCAATCCGAGCATGGCTAGACAATGAGCCAATCACAACTTCTAGATTTGGTTGCGTTCATAATGAGGCTGAGGGACCATGACATAAACCATGACTGACATCGAGCTTCTTTGGTACCACAAGGCAGAGTTCTAATTGGCTAACAGGAAGGAGTAACTGCAAATATTAAAACTGGAGTGCACGCCTCGTGGAACCTGGCTCTAACCTGATGTATCATCAGTGTAACTTCTAAGCAATAATCTCGTGGAAATACACACAAAAAAGAATGGCTCAGTTAAATGTGGCACTGGGAGTAAACTGGCTTTTAGTAGAAAACAAGATTGCCAAGATCAGCCCTTGTGAACTCACTACCAGTTTGCTTCTCCTTCTAGGTAACAAGAGAATGAACCAGCCATGCAGTGGATGGGGGGTGGTCTGCCCATATAAACCAAAGCCTGACATCACCTCTGTTAGCTGCAATGCAGACTGAATAATACTTAAACTCCTCACATAACCATAGATGCACAGGAAGTTACAAAGACAGTACAGAGCACCATGTGTCCTTCCTCTGGTCCTGCTAATTGGTGACATCTTCCATAGCTAAAATGCAGTATCAAAGCCAGGCCAGTGATGGGTACCGTGTGGATCTAGTCTTAAAGTCATTTTGTCACATGTGAAGACGATGACCACCCCAGTGAAGACCCAGAAATATGCCGTCACTACACAATCCTAATTTATGCTGCCCCCACCATTACCACATCCCTAGCCCCTAACAACTGTCAATTTGTTATCTATGATTTTTGTCATTTCAAAAATTTTATACAAGTGATATCACGTATTATGTGACCTTTTGGGGTTGGCTTTTTTTTTTTTTTTTTTTTTTTGTCTTTTTTGTTTTTATCAGTACCAGGGATCGAACTCACGACTGCCTGCTTGCAAGGCAGGCGCTTATGCCGCTGGGCTAAATCCCCAGCCCCCATTGGGGTTGGCTTTTTATGTATTGCTGAAATTCCATGTACTAATAATTTGTTAAAATTTTTTACATCTACATTTGTGAGGGAATCTGGTCATTAGTCTTTTTTAGGAGAAGGGTGCTTTATTATCAAAGTAATAGTAGCTTCTTAAATTACCAGGGAAATAGTCCCTCCTCTTTAGAGAGTCTTGAAGAGACTGTATAGAATTGGTATTAACTCTTCTTTACACATTTGGGAGAATTTGCCAGAAAAACCATCTGGGCCTATAAAGTTGTTTTTCAGGAGTCTTTAACTCACCAATTCAATTTCCTTTATGAGTATAGTGCTACTCAAATTACTTACATCAGACTGGGTAGCTTGAGATCACTTCTGCTTTGAGAGGAATGGATCCATTTCCTCTAAGCTGTCAAACATATGTATATAGAGCTAGCTGTTCCTGTCTTGTCTTACCCATTCAGTGTCTGCAGGGGCCGTAGTAATACCTGGTGCTTCCTTCCTGATACTATGGATAATTTGTCTTCTCTGTTTCTTTGTTTGTCTCGCTAGAAGTTTGTCAATTTTATTAACCTAAAAATAGCATTTTTATCTTACTGGTTCTCTCTATTGTTCCTCTGCTTCCAATTTCATTGATTTCTGCTTTCGTTTTTATTATTTATTTCCTTTGACTTGGTTTGTGTTTATTTTGCTCTTTTTTTCCTAGGTTCTTAAGGTGGGAGCTTAGGTTATTGATTGGAGACTTCCTCTTTTCTAATGTAATTTTAAGTGCCATAAATTTCCCTTTCAGCGCTGTCTTGGCGTGTGTTTTTTTCATTTGCCTAGAGACTTCCTCTTTGATTATTTAGCAGTGCTTTGTTTAGGTTCTAAGCAGTTGGATATATTTATTTTCCCTTCTGCTTGTGATTCCTACTTTAACTCCTTTGTTGTTAAAGAAGACAGTCCATAGTATTTTGATTCTTTAAGTTTACTGAGGTCTTGTGATGTAGAACAGTCTATCCCGGGGTATGTTTCACTTTAGAAGATACTCTGCTCTCCTTAAATAAAGAATGTAATATGATGCTGATGTTGGCGCCTGCCAACACAGTTCACACAGGATTCTTGCTCTGTCTGTGGTTAATAGATGGGTGTGGGCTTGCCAGCTTTGACTGTGAATGCCTGTTTCTCCCTGCAGGTCTATCAGTGTTTGCTCTATTTATCCACTAGCTTTGTTCTTTGGTTCACACACATGTACTTTTGCAGTGTCTTTTTTAATCACCCTCTCTGTCCCGGGTAATTTTCTTTGCTCTGAAATCTGCTTCTTTTAGAATTAAAATAGCTCCCCTTGTTTTCATTTGATCACCATGACGTGGTATATCTTTTTCAATCTTTTTACATTAAGCCAATCTTCAGCATTACATTTGAAGTATGTTTCTTTAGAGGCAGCACATAGTTGAAGTTGAATCATCTATTTTTATATGACTCAATTAATCTTTTAATTGATATATTTGGAGTATGCTTTAATGCAATTACTCACATTTTAGGTCTTCAGTTTGCTAGGGGTTTTAGTCATTCCCTGTTTATTCTGTTTTCCATTTCTGTTTTCTTTTTCCTGCCTTCCTGTGAATTACTTGACCATTGTTAAAGTGCGATTGTATTTATCTAGTATAGTGTTTTTGAATGTATCTTCTTGTAAAAACTTTTTAGTAGTTGCTCTATGAGTAACAGGTATAAATGTAACTTTTCACAGCCTATTTGCTTTGTCATTTTATCGGTTATATTTAAATATAGAAACTTGGCTTCCTGTATGTTCCTTTGTCCTCTCCTACATATAACTGCTTTCCTGGGTGTCACTGAGAACCATAGCACAGTTACACAACACCATTACTCACGCTCAAAAACAGAAAGAAACCATGTTGCTTTATCACGTTTCTAGCTTCGCTTTGTTCTTTTCCTTTCTTCCCAGTATTCTGCAATTTCTTCTTTGGCTAGTTCCTTTCTGTTTCTAGAACTTCCTTCAATAAGAATGTCTTGTTTCCCTCTCTTGCCTGGTTGTTTTTACTCCCTGGAGAATCTGAGTTGAACAATTCTTTCCCATCCTTTGAGAAATGTTCTGCACTTTCTTTTGGACCCTGATATCATTCTTTTGTCATTCAAATTATCTTTCTTGTAAGGTCAGATGTCCCTGCCTTGTTGTCTTTAGCAAATTATTAGATGCTTGATTATCATGTCTCTTGGTATCTTTTAGGATTATCCTGTTTATGATTTGCTGATCTTTTTGAATCTGTTTGTGTCTTTTCCCAAACTTGAGGCATTTGCAGTCATTTACTAATACTTTTCAGCCTTACTGTCTTTTAATCTCCTGCAATTCCATAGACACAAACAGGAGATCTTTTGTTACACCCACAGATCTCTGAGGAGGTTCTGTTCATTTTTTTTTTTTTGCCTGTTTGTTATATGTTGTTCAAATTGGCTGATTTCTATCATTCTATGCTCAGAGTCATTGATTCATTCCTCTGTCTCTTCAATTCTGCTGTCAAACTCATCCGGTGATTTAAATCTCAATCCATGGCCATTCCACCCTGAATGGTGTGATTTAAATCTCAGTGATTACATCGTTCTGTTCTCAACTTTCCAATTGGTTCTCCTTTGTATCTTCTCTTTCTGGGCTGACATTTTCTATTTTTCATTTGGCTCAAGCATTTTTTTCATTTCTTAGGGAATTATTTTTATAATGGCTGAGGGATGGTTTACCAGCTAATCTTAATATCTACATTATCTCATTGTTAGTGCCTGTAGATTTTCTTTTCTTCTGAAAGTAGAAATTTTCATGGCTGTTGACAGAAGTAATTTTTTAATTAATATTTTGAATTTGAGCTATTGTTATGAAACTGAATTTTGCTTAAATCTTTTTCAACAGGACCCTTTGACCCTGTGCTGATAGGGAACGAAGGGGTGCTGTCTCATTGCTACCACTGAAGAGGGGGATTCTTTCCTCATTGGTGCTGGTGTCAGTGGAGTTCAGGGTCCCCAGAATGTCTCTGTTGCTCCCGTCCCTCCTGGCTCGGGGCCTGGGATTCCTTCACACCACTCCCCAGGTGGCCTTTACTGACCATGGGGTCGGGGTGCTCATTTCCACCCAGCTGGGGAAGGAAATTCTAGCTCCTTCTTGGCCTCCTTGGCTATCACTGAGCCCAGCTAGAATGTTGAGGTGCATCCTGACTGCTGATTAAGGACAGAAACCTAAGCTTCCTGCTTGGTCTTTGCCCAAGATGGCACTGAATTTTTCTGTGATGTTTGTTTGGCTGGAGTTGGGCGGTTTTATCTGAAAGTTTTCTCTCTTTCTAGCCTGCCCCCCTGCTCCTTTGGCTGCAGAGAGATGGCATTGTGGGTGGGGAACTTTTTATCTGTACCAAGTGACATTACCAGGTTGCCTGCTGTTCCACCCAAGTCTGGATCAGCTGATGCAAAAAGAAAACTCTGCTGCTCCTCTGTCAGTTTTGGATCTTGAGTTTCCTAGTCGATCTGCCTTCTTCTCTCCTCCTTTAAGAAGCTTTACAACCTTGTTTGATCTAAAGACCCAGGGTGCTGTACTGAGTGGGAGGAATGGAGAAAAAGAGTGTCTACTCCTTGTTTTCTAGAAGTAAAAGTGACTAGGTGGGTTTCAGCCATCCTTGGAGTTACAGTACATAGCTTATACACTATACTCCTGCAGTACACAGCATCACTCTTCCATTCTGTTGCATGCAACAAAATTTAAATTTATCTTTAATTAATCTGGAATCATTATAGTAGACCTAGCCTTTGACAGAAGTAGAGCTAAAGGCAAAAAGTAGAAGAAACAGACATGCTGAACAGACTTCCTAAGGAACTAGGTCTCTTTGATCAGTGCCTGGTCATTCTTAAATATCCTGTGCTTGAATGCCCTAGGAAACCAGAAAGCATATTAGACTTGGAGCCCGAAGGCTTCAGTTACAGGTGACATTGTGACCTGGGGTAAGTGACTTAACCTTTCTGCATCATCCATTCCTCTTTAAGTTGTGCTTGTAGAGGATGACATCCTTGGATTTCCTCCAGATGTTACGGTTTGTCATTGCCTTTCTCAGATGCCTCCCCCACCCTACATGCACGCATGCACAAGCACATTTCTGCAGCCCCTGCTCACCAGCTCTTTTGTCCTACAGAGGTCTTTAAGGAGAATTTTCTAACGTGCTTCCACGCAACATTTAAAACCTCACTCATCAGTTTCTGGAAATCTGGCTCATTTAAATTGTCACAGCTCCAGAGCCCTGGGATTTAAATCTTGGAAAGAGGAAGGCTTGTCAGCAGAATTTCAGTGTTAATTTGTAAGGAGATGAGGGATATTGAAACTTTCCACTCTGCAAAAGGCTGGAGACAGACTATAGACAAAGAAGCCCAGAAGGGCAGTAGAGGGAAAGTCTCAAACTCTAGAGGCCTTGGTTTCCCCTGTCCTGCCAGGGTCTCCAACACTACCAGAATAAGAAGGATGTGAAATAAAGGAAAGAGAGAAAAATCATAGCTGGGAGCTACAACTTGGAAGGGCTGAGCACACAAATAAGACCTGAATGTAAACTGGTTGCAGACAGCCATGATTTATGAAAGACAAACAGATATCTACCCTGCAGGTACAAACGCATTTCAGAAAAGCTTTTCCCATATTTTTCATGTTGGTCCTTTATCACTTAAGCTACCAGAGATGGCACAATTGGTTAAAGGACCTCCAGGTAATGCTTGTTCACACATATCACACATCAATTCTTTGACATATGGTGACTGGACAAATTGTTCAAATCTGTTAGAGGAAGGCAACTTTTTCAAAGTTATTTATGCTTCCCACCCTCTCGTCTTTTTTAATACCAAAGGGTGTTTTTTAGTTAAGGGGGTTTTCCTTCTCTTGCAGGGAGTTGTGGAAAATCCCTGCTTGTGAGGAGAGTTGTCACTGATAGGCATTTGCATATACAGACTCAAAAGAGGCAGAGGAGACCAAGCTAGTAGCTGATGGGCTGTGGAAAATAGGACCTCCCTGTGCAGTGACTGGGGAATTGGGAGAAACTCGGCTGTGGAGAGCCTATCTGATGGGAGAGTGTCTCAAGGGACCACAGAGAGGGTACAGGAAGGACTTGCTAGCCCAGGGTCTTCTGTAGTCACTAGACCCTTTATAGGTTCTTACCGAGCACTATGCTGATGCTGCTCAAGTCCCTGGTGAAGAATCTTCAAGGAACTGAAGGTCCTGTGAACAGAGAGTGTTTTCAGTACGTGCATTAATTTTTGTTTCTTTCTTGTATGCTCTGTGCTCCTACCTTGAGAGAAACTTGAAGCCTCGCCATGGCATGTATCTTTCCCTTGTACCTTCCTGTCCCCTTTCAGCATCCCTGCATTTCACAGGGGAGGCTCCAGGGTAGCAGGCTCAGTGGGGAACATGGGCGGAGGACATGCCCACCAGCCTCGAAGGAGCTGGACAGCCACAGGGGAGATCTGGCCAGTGCTGTGGGGAGCTGCACACCACTTGGTGCTCCCACAGAGGCTTCCAACTCTTCTCATCTCTCAAGTCCAAGACCAGGAAAGAAAAGCCCACAAAGAAATAACGGTTGAGGATAAACATGGCAGTAACATAAGTGTTATGGTTTAGATTTAACACCCCCCCACACCCCCCACACACACAGTGGCCTTGAGTGTTTGCAAAATGATTGGGTAATGGGGGCATGCTATACTCAGTCTACTGATGAGTTCCTAGCCGACTTGCCATTAGGAGGTGGAGTCTGATTAGAGGCATTGGGTCACTGGGGGCCTTACCAGAGAGTGTCCATCCTCTCCTCCCACCTCCTCCCTTCTCTCTCTGCTTCCTGAGCACCATGATATGAGCTGCTGTCCACTGCCAGGCCCTTCCAATATGCCACTTCCACCCGTGAGTCAGCTGACCCACAGGCAGAAACCATGAGCCAAAAATAAACCTTTCTTCCTTTTCATCTTTTAAATTTTGGGTCTCAGGGATTTTGTCCCAGCAACCAGAAAGTGATTAAGATCCTCAGGAGCAGCTCAAGTGTGGTGTCTGAGAAGAATGAGTGATATTGAGAGGCTGAGGGGTGCAGAGAACCCTGAAAGGGGACGTGGAAACTACCAAGCAAGCCTCCTTCGTGGAGGAGAATCCACTGGCAGAAGCCAGTGAGGGTACAGGTGGAGGGCTGGCCTTGAGACTGAGGTTGGAGGACCAAAAGCTGTGGCCGTCACAGTGGAGCTAGGAAAGAATAACGCGACTGCTCTTCAGCACCTCTAAGGGGCAGAGCTTGATATGTACCCAGAGAAAAAGGCAAGGAATGAGGAGATGAACCTGCAGAAATTGGGAATCATAATAACAAATTTGGAAGGAATTTGCATACAAAATTGGACTTTGGGATGAGTCCCTAGGCTGGGGAACCTCTAAAATAGTGGCAGATGGGTGGGGGGGGGACTCTGCTGAGTTCAGCAATCTCTGCATGTACAGAACAGTGGAAGGGGCTTTTCTCTTCCTTGATAGAGACATCAGAGCAAGCCAAGTGGAGGGGCTCTGGTGGTCCTGGCAGGGACTTCCTAGCAGTGAATACACACACTAGGAGTTGAGGCAGGTCAAAGGCGGATGAGGTGAAGATCAGGAAGTGTCTGGGTGGAGAAGTTGAGGCTAGGCTACATGCAGAAGGACAAGGTGGTTCCCCAGGAAGGCTGTGGATGTGCATGGTGAGAAGGGAGAGACGGAAGCCCTGGGGAGGGAGGATTTCACAGTCCAGGAATTCCGTGCCTCCTCCTTATCTGCCATCGATACACCCTTCTCAGCTCCAAGTTTATCCACGCTGCCTTCCATCTACACACCCTGGCTGGTCACTGAGGTCTCTCAAGCTACCACCACCTTTCCAGCAGCCTCCTTTTGCAACCATCACACCAACATGGCAGCAGGGATGAGTGGTGTCATGGTTTATGCCTGTGTCTCCCAGGCCTCATGAGTTTGCATTGTGTACTTGTGATTGGTTTATTGTCTAGTGCTTGGATTGATGGTGTCAGCGCTCCACCCACATAGGGGTGGAGCCAGGATGTGATGTAATGGCAGGAAGAAGGTGTGTCTTGCTCTTTTTTGCTGGTTCCTGTTTGCTGTTTGCAGCTGCCATGAAAGGCGGCCCAGCCATGCCCGCCTGCCTGGGAGCCAACTGAGTGTGGACTGAAACCTCCAAAAACTGTAAGAAATAAACCTTTCCTTTCCCAACTTGGGCATCAGGTATTTTGTCTCAGCGACAAGTAAAAAGTAACTAAGACAGAATTTGGTACCAAGGAGTGGGGTCGTTTGCTGTGTCTATATCTGACTGTGTTTTTCGAGAGGCTTTGGAAATGGCTTGTGGACAGAATTTGGAAAGATTCGGACATGTTGCCTGGATGCATAGAGCTTAGGCTGTTCTGTAGAGGAGATTCTGGTCAGAGCTCAGGAGACCAGAAGGCTGATAGAAAGCCTGATGGTAAAGACCAGGCTTGGGAGGTTTCTGCTGGGAAGAAGGACTGTACTGGTTGTTGGGCTCCACATGATATGTGTTATGGCTTGGCAGAAAGTTTGTCTGCATTTTGCTCCTGCCCAGAGACTTTGCCTGACACTGAGACAAAGGGCAATGGACTGATTAACCTTGAAAAAGAAATTAAAAAGCAATCGAATGTTGAGGCTGTGGCATGGCTATTGTTGGCAGTTTTAGTGAGCTTTATGTTTCAAATCAAGAGCAAAGAGCCCAGCAGGATAATTTACAATGCTGTGAGTTTGGCCAGCAGAAAAATTCCAGGAAAGCTGTGGATTGTAAAGACAGAGTTGAGATTTTGATTGTTGATGGGAAACAGAGAGATAAGAAAGATGGCCTGGGGCATCCCAAGAAGCGGGTCCCTATCTTTTGCAGCCTCACGGCAAAGGTAAAATAATTTGCTCAGAGAAAAAAGCTACAGAGTGCCATGCTCCAGAATGGTGACAGAGGCCATGTGAGGTTCCAGAATGGCGACAATGTAGAGAAGCTTTTTCTCACAATCAGGCAAACAGAGCCCTGTGATCCAGGCAACTACAGCCAGAGAGAGAGAAAGGCCTGGCTACTGCTTCAGCTAGCAGCAAACCTTGGCGGCATCCACAAGGTGCTGATTTTAGGTGCAAGGAAAATGCACAAATTCCGAGGGTAAGACGGCTTCCACCTCGATTGCAAAGGGCCTGGGAGGCCAAGCAGTGTGTCCCTGAGAGGGCAATTTTTGAAGATGTAAGTGTGAAGCCAAAGGTGCAGTGGAGACCCCAGAAGTTTGGAAAAGCCAGGAATGTGGATGATCCAAGGGAAGCTGCAAAAAGCAAGAAGAGAAGATTTAAGAGAAAAGCTGCAGGAGTTGAAATCGCTGGAAGTGCCCTGGGGGTGGAATCACCTAAGGCTTTTGGAGCTTGCAACCAGATTGCTTCAGATGCTGAGCATGGAACTCTAGGACTTAATGTTTGTCCTGCTGGATATTGCACTTGCTTTGTTTCGAATGCTTTCTATTCTCCTGTTTGTAACTTTTGGAATGGTAATGTTTATCTTGTGCCTTTGCATTTCAGAAATGTTTAACCTTGTTTCGTTTGTACAGGGGCTTACAATTAAGAGTTTGCCATAGATCTTGGAGTAGACTTGGGACTTGGACTGTTCAGCAATGCTGAAACTTAGGACTTTGGCAACTCTTGGAGGTGGACTATATGTCTTTTGTATAAAGGATGTACATGAGTCCTGGGGGCCAGGGGTGAAATGTCATGGTTTATGTCTGTGTCCCCCAGGCCTCATGAGTTTGCATTGTGTACTTGTGATTGGTTTATTGTCTAGTGCTTGGATTGATGGTGTCAGTGCTCCACCCACATAGGGGTGGAGCCAGGATGTGACATAATGGCAGGAAGAAGGTGTGTCTTGCTCTTTTTTCCTGGTTCCTGTTTGCTGTTTGCAGCAGCCATGAAAGGCGGCCCAGCCATGCCCGCCTGCCTGGGAGCCAACTGAGTGTGGACTGAAACCTCCAAAAACTGTAAGAAATAAATCTTTCCTTTCCCAACTTTGGGCTTCAGGTATTTTGTCTCAGCGACGAGTAAAAAGTAACTAAGACAAGTGGCTAGTTAGTCCCCCTTCTAGCCTGGCTCCTATGCCCAGGCATTATGGCCTTGGGATTCCTCTTGTCCCCACCACCTTCCCAGACAGACACCACTGGGTGTGCTGAGGTGTAGCACCCTGGCTGGCAGCTTACTCTGTGCTACCTTGAGGTAAGGGCCCCAAGTCTGATGAGGCTGTTAGCAACTGAAAGATGAAGGTAAGTTATTCAGCTCTTGACCCATGGGTAAGAAAAGTCACTATGCTGTGTCACATCTGCTTCCTGTGGTGAGCACCCAGTCAGTGCTAGCTGCTCACACGGCCTTTGTGAGAGTCCCCCACCTGGCAGAGTTAGGGGAGAACTCAAAGCTAGCAGGCTCCAGTGATGATGGTGAGGTACCGAGCCCATCACCCGTGTGCTTAGCTGATGGACCCTTTCTTGGTACCCACTGCAGACCTTTGCCAGAGACCTCAGCTCTGAGTGATGACAGCCTCAAAGGACACAACAGGAGGCGGAGTGCTCTCACCAGTGGCTGACTCAGCGATGCACCTCAAAGGACAGAAGAGACCTTCCAGGCAGTCATCCCTCCGGCCCTGGAACTCAGTTAGCTTGCCAGAAAGCGAGTTTTAGCATTGCGTTATTTGAGCTTCGTGAATTTGCCTTGTCAGAACTAGCTTTGTCCTGATCTCTTTAAAACTGAGGTCAAGTAAAAGAACCCTAGTTCAAATGCCTTGACACTGGCTATTGTTGGCCCATGTAAAGCAAGTCACAGATGTTTTTAGAAAAGTAACTGCTATCTGTCTTGCAGTGCATTGATGTGTGTCTTGAAGGTAATGAGGGGGAAAATCCACTTTAAAAGGTCACCTCTGAAGGTGGCCTCGCAGTGTTAGCAGGTGCAGGCACACTTCGCCCTCCTCTTTCTCTGGTCTCCCTCTCTCCTTCTCCATCCCTCTGTCTCTCCTCTCAATGGAGCCAACACCACTGTTAACCATCATCTCTACAGCGAGTGAAGAGCTGGTCAGGAGGGGTTTTGAGAAGGAAAAGACCTGAGAGGATTTGGAAGGAACCAAGTCCCAAAGTGGTCCTCCCTGCTCTCAGACTCTGACCAAGACAAGGGTACACTGACGATCACTCCCTGATCGCTTGGTGTTTCTCCTCAGCATTCAGCACATCACAGGGCCCCCTTCCAAATGCTCGCCTCGAGAGGGGAACAGTGAGATGAACATAGATGGTCCTGGAAATTCTAGAGCTGACTGAAGGGAAGTCAGGGTCTCTGAGGGCCAATGTTAGGACATCTTGGAATGAATGAAAATTAGGACATCTGGGTGCAGCCCATTTATGCCTCCCACACCCAGTGACAAAATTTGAGGTCAGATGTTTGCTCAAAGAACCAGTTTTTCTGTGTTTAGGGGCACACATCAATCCTTTTGTTTTTTGTGGGGTTTTTGTTTTGGTTTGGTTTGATGTTGGGTTTTGGGTGATTGCGGGGGATTCAGTTTTGGTTTGGATTGGGTTGGTTTGGTTTGGTACTGGGGATCAAACTCATGACCCTGTAACCTCACACTCTCCTAGCAGGTGCTTGTGCCCACTGAGCTATATCCCTGGCCACATCGATCCTTTTGACACAACCCTCAAACCTACTTACCACTAGATCCAACCCACAGTAGTGTCGGAGGCTTCTGGGAAAATCTACTGGAAGCCCATCCCACCCAGGGAGAGCGTACCTGTGATACCCAAGTCCACCAGCACGAGCAGGAGAGGAGAGAGAGAGGCTGAGGCAGAGACCTTGTGACAATGTGCAGAAATCAAACCCAGAAACACTTAGCTCGAAACTGGGTATTACTATTTATGAGCTGCATGATCTTAGACAAGATTATTTAAACTGCTTCTCTATAAAACAAAGGTTAAAAAACATGGTATGATAAAAAAAAAAAGTGAAAGTTCTTGTTTCGAACACACTTAGCCTATTGTTCCTGCACTTTCTGAAGCAGCTCTGGAGTCCTCTTTTGTGAGGGTCTTTAGTTGTGCTGTCATAGCTGCTTCCGTGTGCTGGATTCATTCAAAATATTTTACCTCTTATGGTCATTTTGACTTTGTGGAAGAACCTAAAGTTGCCCGGTCCCAGATCCAGTGAGTAAAGTGGATAAAGTCACATTTTAATCTTTCTGTTGGGTGGCACTGGACAACACAGTCACCTGGTTTTGATCACACCTCATGAAGACTCCCACGAAAGAGGATTCCAGAGCTGCTTCAGAAAGTGGCGAGAATCATGGGAGAAGTGGGTTCAAAGCCCAGGAGAGGATTGCAGGGGATTCATGGCACTGTGTCTTTTCCTGTAACAACTTTTTATTCAAACATTCATCACATGTGCTGTATATTTTAGCCTCCCCTTGTAGCACCAGCTTTGCGTGGTGAGGATGACAATTAACCATAATGAAGTATATGTAAGTGCTTGACACGGTAGTCTTGATATCATCACTCTTACACTGTAGGATAGGCTGAGCGCCAGACAGCTCCAAAAGACTCCGGTATGAATCCTGCACAGAGCTGCTCAATGCACAATCTTTGCAGCTACGCCTGACAGCTCTCAACTCTCCATCTCTGCGTCGCAGGGTTACTATGAAAATTATAGTCAAACGCACGGGAAGTACCTTTTACACCGTAGCCACTGTGCTCCTAGCAGCTGGTACTATTTACACGGAGAGATACATCGGGCAGTTTAGCTGCAATATTTGCTTAGCATACTTCTTCCTGGTGGGCAGGTTTGTACAGAGACTAAATTTGATTAAAAGGCTATGGAGGAATTTTAAGTAAGCAAAAGGATGTTGAATAACATCTCAAGGTTATTTTCAGCCCATCAGAATGGCAGGGGCTCAATTCCAAGGGTATCATTTATTGTTCTACAGGAGTTCACAGTTTTGGAAACAGAACTCTGTTCTCTCTCTCTCTCTCTCTCTCTCTCTCTCTCTCTCTCTTTCTCCTTTTTGTCTCCCTCTGTTGCCAGGAGCCCCTCTCTGCACCACCATGCAGGCCTGCTAGAATTAATTAGATAACTGTGTCTTTACATTTGTTAATCTTTAAATTAGTCTCCTCCTAATGAAATTCCAGGAACGCCCCACAGGCTCCTTGATGAAATTTGGGATCCCCCCTGGTCTCATCAGCCATGATTTGGGGAAATTATTCACACCACAGCCAGAAGAATCCATCGAGTATGGAACTCAAGCAAGGTCCCTCTCCGAATCCAGGCTCCAGCACTGTCAGATGTGATTTTAACCAACGCTGGCTCCCTCTTCTCCGTTTGGCCTTTTTTTGTAGCATTGTCTCTTATACAAAGCTTACATATTAGTTGTGTTTTCGTGAAAAGTTATGCCCGCAAAACATCGTTCCTCACACTTTGCTATGTCCCTCCTGTGGAGTATTTGAAGCCCAGCATCTCCGCCAACAGATCACCCGAAAGAAGGAAGCATAAAGACATCTAACACATGACTCAAACAGTACAGCAGTGGACTCGGGTCTAGCTTAGGGAACTGTCTGGCCCGACCCTTTTATTTTACAGATGTGAAAAGAGACCCGGCTGCAAGTTGAGATTTACCTGTATCTTCCTAACTAACCAGCCCTCAGCATGGGTAGGGACGGACGCTGGCAGAGGAGTCTTCGCTGGCCTCTGGGGACTGGGGAAGAGGAACTACACAGTGGCAGTGATGGGTTACAGCTGTGCACCCATCCCCCAGCAGTTCACAAAGGATCAGAAAAGAGCCACCAACCTCCAGATGCTTCGCTTCAAGCCTCACACGCCAGGGGAAGGAAGATGTCTTGTCAGAGCCAAAGCAGTGACATTCATCTTCTCCCACTCACTCGGCGTGTGGAGCTGTGAAAACCCATTCTGAAAGGGAGAACCCATGAGGGACAGGCAGCGAGGAGCTCCCACTCTGCCCACTCTGACATGGAACACAGCCAACCTTGCAGGTGACCTGCCTGGGCGAGGACAGGCCTGGGAACAGTCACAGCAGCAGCCACTGCATGAAGACCCCCTCAGCTCCCCAAGGAGTCAGGGAGACTCCCAGGGAGCAGTGCCACAGGCACAGCTGGCCTTGCTGCCACTTTTCATGGTGCTGGAGACTCAGAGTCCACCCAGCAGGGAGCCTGAACTGTGTTCCACAGCCCCTCTTATGCTGGGACACAGGATATAAGTGGCACCCGCTTAGGGAGAGCTGGGGGCTTATTCATTATGGCTCTGGTGGCTCCAGGGAGTTCTGTGCATGCAGTCCTGGGGCTCAGCAGTTGTCACTGGTGGCTGCATCTGGCTGCCTGCTCTTAGGCAAGCTGAGTAGCCTCAGAGCCTCGGTTTCTTCACCTGTAAATGGGCTGATAATAGGGCCGCCCAGTGGGCTGGTGCTTGGGTTAAGAGTGAGGCATTCAGTGCTCTGTGATCATCACCTGTCCCAGGAGGGCTGCTGCAGTGCAAGCTCTCTTCCTGGAGGCTAAATGTCCATTGCCCACATGGCTCTGAGTGACGCTTGTGTGTCTCAGTGTGATGCCCACACATCCCCACTCCCTGGGGCAGGAGCTAAGTCATCCACGGTCCAGGCCAGGATTTCCCACCTGGAGGGCTTCCTGGAGATGAATATTTCCAATGCTTTTCCTGTTGTGTTCATTATCAATGTAGGAAAATCAGTCTTATCCCTTGAGAGAGAAGTGATGTCCCTGAGCACAGGACTCCCTGTCCAATGGGCAGCAAGCCATTTCTTTTCGATTGCCTCCTGGTAAGTGTTCAATTCTAATCATTCAGGGACTAAATTAGAAGTGGAGGGAAGGAGCTGAGAACAACAGCCTGAGGAATGCTTGGGGACAGCGCAGGGGCACCTCAGGGCTCAGTCCACAGCAGCTGGCTCTACTCAGGACGGCAAGAGAGTGGAGGGTAGGAACAGGCCTGGGCAAGGCCCCAGGGGCTCACAGGTGGGCTTTGGGAAAAGGATTGAATGCTGGGGTGTGCAGATCTGACTGCTGTTCGGAGGGAGCTCTGGTGGGGAGAGGGGTCACTGTGGGCGGACTCTCTGCTGCCCAGCGGCCATGCCGTGAGCAGCTCTCCTCACTGTGCCCCTCTACCATGTAGATTTCTCCCTGGATCCGGCTGACCACAGGCCACATAGTAACTGTGACCTGAAACAGACTCTCCTCCTTTAAATGGTGGGTGTCAAGCATTGTGCCCAAGGACGGTGGCTTGCTCAGGCCACCACACCCCCACCTCTCCCAGGGGAGGCAGGGGCGTCTGGCTGAATGACAAGACTCCTCAGGTGGGACAGAGAGGGGCTGGCCCAGGCGCTGTGCTCTGTGTAGCGGGTGAAGAGCAGAACCAGCCCCTGAGGCCTGCTCCCTTCCCGGCTCCTCCCAGGCTGCACTGCGGGGAACCTGGAGCTTTCCCTGGGGTTCACACCCGCTTCCCCACCCCTGTGCCAGGCCCCACTGCCTTCTCAAATGTCCTGCTTTCCTCTTCATGGGTCAGTACCTTTTGCAGGAAATGTCCCAACCAACCAGCCCAGCTTCCAATCTCCACCCACCAATGTCCAGAATGTGTAGCAAAGAAATGGGTCCATTTGGAAAGTCTCATCTTGCCTTTATCTGCCAAGAAATATTTACCATGGGAAAAATATGAAGTGAACACTATTGGCCCACATTCTCTAAGTGGAGAAATAAAATATAAAAACACCATCAAACCCTCCAGTGTTCCCCATCCTGGCCACATGCATTTCTTTCCACATTTTCCAGACCTAACCAGAGACAGGGACTGGAGGTTTGTTGTTCTCGTGCATTTCTCTACACTTGGTTCAATCCTCTTTACAGCAGCCGGGCTCCCTCTTACAGGGCCATAAAAATGACCACGCTAGCTCGTGCAAAACCATCTGACAACGCTTTACAATTGCATCACAATTTTGCAAGAAACACGTTTGCCTTAGGTCATACACATATTGGAGGGCAACTATTTTTAATTAGTAAAATCAGTGTTTAAAACATAAATTTTATCTAAATTACTTAACTTAAAATATTGGAACCATCTAGAATGGAAGGTTTTTTTTTTAATTTTTTTGCAAAGAAACTTTGCAAGCCAGCAGAGCGGCATCCTCAGTGCTGGATTTCTTCTCTGTGCTGGAACTTTGGCTACGGAGCGAACATCTTTTCTGTGCCTGGTAAATTGTCACGCTCCACTCTAAGATTGGATCAATTTCCAGCCTTTTATCCTTTGTACTTTTGATGTGACACAATATATCTGAGAGTTTTTAAAGCACAATTCCGGCTGGCATCATTTCCTCTGGGACATCTCCATCCTCTTTTGTCATAATGCTTTTCTGGCTAATGTCACCACATTGTCCTTCATGAGATTTCTCTGGCTGTGTAGCCAGAGTCGCTCCGGGGGTGGCTGTGTCCACGTCCCCTCTTTCTTCTGTGACTCCACACACATTTGATCCCAATTCCACTTGTGGCTGTACCTCTTTATCGCTGCTGCACTTTCCATATTGGCTGGCCAATTTCCTTATTTGATTACCCTTTTCTGTAAAATGTCACCAGGATTTGTCACCAGGAGATGTGCAAGCAACACAGCCCCATGTGATGCTGTCAGCACCCGAGCTGAGCAGCAGAAATGATGACCGGGCGCCAGCAGGCTGTGAGCCAAGTGGGTGACAGCCACAAGCATCTGCTACCCGAGGACAGATCTGGGGAATGGAGGACTAATTTTGACGTTTATACCTTGTACTGTTTCACAGAGTCAATGTCTCATAGGGGTACAGTTGGAACTCAAGTGACCCCAAGAGCTTTACTGTATGGGAGGCTTGGTTGCCTTTGGGATTGGAAGTGGATTAATCCACTGGTGAGTTCATGGCTCAAGGGATTTATGGGAAGCAGGGCTGATTGGATGAGTGGGTCACTGGGCCAGGCCTTTAAGGGTCCATTTGCTCCTGGTTCTTCCTCTCTGGGTCTTTCTCCTTCACTCAGCTTCCTAGCTACCCAGAGTTGAGTGGTTTTGTTCCACCACACTGGTCTACCACAATATTTCTTCCTCACCTTGGGCCCAACACAATGGAATCAGCTGACCATGGACCAAATCCTCTGAAACCATGAGCCAATCTTTCCTCCTTTAAATTGTTTGGAGAGGGTATGTGGTCACAGCAGTGAAAAAGCTGACTAATACACAGAGTAACTCAAATTTTACTGCACTGTTGGGTGACTGGTTCAAGTAAACCACTAGCAGAAGTGTATATACATGGGAATCAGGCAAAGCAGGCACTTGATACTACAAACCTATGTCTCTAAAAGAAAGACTGGGAATCACTTCTGATGCTTATAAATTTTATATAAATATTAATTACACTGTACAAATATTTGATCTTCCAATGCCGTTTTCTTCTCATGTGTCTACACGTGTGTGTGTGTGTGTGTGTGTGTGTGTGTGTGTGTGGCTTCCCTGGATGAGCTGGGAGCTACCTGGAGTCAGGGCCGTGGCTCTCCCAGCAGCCGTGGTGCTCCCCAAAGACAGGATCTCATCGCTCCCAGAAGTCACTGCCCGTGGCACAGCTCGGGGAAGAAAGGATATGACCAGCTGCAAATAGCTAGAATTGGGGTCAGGCCCCAGCTGCTGGAGAAACCACACAGGGCAATCCCACCCCCACCCCCCAGGGTATCTCGAAGGCCCCAGCCAGCCCTGGGCTGCAGCTGTGGGCTTCTCCTGTCCACACCGGTCTCCACCATCATTGCCCTTTAGAGTTAAATTGATTTTAATAGCATCCAATTTTCTCAAGTGCTGGAGAGACAGACAGGTTACAAAGGGAGTGTTATTACCACCTCCTTTTCCTCCTGGATTCCCGGGTGGACATTAAAAAGTCATTTCATCTGACACTCGGCCCCTTGCCCCTGGAGAGATAACCAGGGAAATAGCGCTGGGCCCAGAGAGGCTGCTGTAACTGTAAGCTTCACATTTTCCCCTCCAGGTGAGTGATGAGATGTGAAGCCCACTGCCCACTCCTGAGAGAGAGAGAGTGTGTGTGTGTGTGTGTGTGTGTGTGTGTGTGTGTGCTGTGATGCAAGTGAGCCTGCTTTTAAGCCCACGGGTGTGTGTCAGGCGGTGGTTTGGCCCTGGCGAGCTGTGACTGATCTTGGGGTATACTCTGCAGGCAGATGCCGGTCTGATTCACATCTGCAGCCCCAGTGTCTGGCATATAGATAGCCACCAAGGAGACATTACCAATGGTGAACATGACACCCTCTGTCACTCCGTTGGTGTGGTCCTTCCCCATCCCTGTGCCCCTATCAGGAGCAGCCATCCTGCACACAGAGCATGTTTGGAGACTGAGCCCACAGCCTCTGGGGTGTGCACACACATGCACACAAGCTCACAAGTCTGGCCAATGCCCGTGCTGCCCTCCAGGCCCCGAATCCATATTCTCTGGTTATTGTACAGCGGGAGCAGCCTAGGAGTGCCTTCCGGAGACGAGTCGCCCAAGCTCCCTTGATGGAGGGGTCTCTATTGAGCAAAGCACAAAGACAAGAACAAACAGCACCTGGCCAGCCCGAGAGCTCAGTGGGTGGATATAGTCTAGAGCAAACCTCAAAGCATTAACTGAGAGGTGGCAGCCACCAGTGGAGGGACACTGGAGAGGAACCAGAACTGAGCACAGACCCACACACTGAGCTGCACCCCCAGCAGCCTTTGTCTTTTTTATTTTGAGACAAGTTCTCGTTAGGTTGCTAACTTGACCAGGCTGACTTCAAACTTGCAACCTCCCTGCCTCAGCCCCCCAGAGTTCTGGGATTACAGACACGCACCACCATGCCAGGCTCAGAGAATTTTTCAGGCCCGGGGCAGCGGGGAAGGCTGTGTGAGGACGGTGGCGGGACTATAAAAAGGAAGGTAAGCAAGAGTTTTTCAAATAGAGGCAGCTGAGATGCCAGAAGGAGCTGGGCCAGTATAACCACGTGTGAAAACAGCCCAGATGCCCGTCAACCGCAGAATGGATAAACAAGATGTGGTGTTTTTATACAAAGGAGTATTACTCAGCTATAAAGAAGGATAATCTTGAAGCTTTTATAGGTAAATGGAGGCAATTTGAGACCGTACTTATAAGTGAAATAAATCAAACTCGCATTTATGAATATCAGATTGTCTCCCTCATATTAAAAAACAAAAGGCTGAAAAAGTAATAAGATCCAAAATGTGCAGTAGATATTGTAATAGTGAAAAGGAAAGAGCACGATAAAAAGGAAAGAACAACTGGGATGGGGGAAGGAAACAATGAAAAAGAGAAAGATTCTGTATGCTGATGACCACATATAAAGGTGTGTGTATCTGTATGCAGGACAAGTAACTGTAATATCTACCTCTGTCGGTTCATCAAAAAGAACAGTTTGTGCTGTCATTGTTTGATTATTTTTGTGCCTAGATCTTGCAATCTGAACAACTACTTCTAAGAGAACAATATGCAGTATATTAACCAGCGTTAATCTCCTTCTGTTTTGGGGGGGGGGGTTGTTTTGTTTGGAATTTTGTATCATTTCTATGCTTTTTATTTTCATTTTGCTTTTTAAAATAAAAAAACTAAAAGTAAAAAGTAATCCATGGAAGAAAAAAAAAAGAAAACAGCCCCAACTTTCCCAGGCAGCAAGAACTCACAGTGACCCACGGGGGCCTCCAGGGACAGGACGGCTCATTCCTGCATCTGCTCGGCATCTGTGGCTTTCCACACGTGTGCAGGGCACTGAGCCAGGCCAGGAGGGCACAGACCAGGACGGGGAGCTCCTTCCCAGGCGGAAAGGCTGAGGTTCCAAGTAGCTGACGTGTGCAAGTTCAAGGTTCTAAGAGGTCAGAACTGGAGCCCAGGTCTGTCTCCATCCAAGTGTCACAGCGCTGCATGACAGTCATGGTGCAGGAGGCAGGAAGGCCAGCCAGGGGCGTGGGATGCCAGGTGTGATGGGGCGTCACATGGAGCTGAATGAGCCAGGCTTATGTGAAGGGAGGGGGCAGAGGTGGGGACAGCCTGGTTAGGATCTGAGGCTGTCCTGGCAGGTGTCACTGATTCTAGGAGCCTCTGGGACCGAGGGGTGGGCATCATGGAGGCGGGGGTGAGCCAGGAGACAGGGACACGAGTGGGAGGGCTGTGTGTGGCATCGGGGCTGGCATGCCTCTCCTCAACACTGACACCCCTGCGGCGTCTGTGACTGGCCTGTGCCACCTGCCGTGGGTCTGGATCCTCGAGCACTGTTGTGGCTCATCACTATTAACCGAGCGCCCATTTATGGTCCCATTAAACACATCTCATTACAGCCAGCAGGGCTTTCAAGCTCTAAAATCCTCTTTATTTTAAAAACAAATCCTCAGAGCACTGCTGGGTGGGGGAAGTGTTCGTGCTGACATTTCCAAGGAGGGATAAAGCGGGCGGGAGTCCCTGGGGGTGGTGCCAGGTTCTGGCTATCTTCTGCGGCGACATGTGACTCCCCTCCCCGTTCCCTCCCTGCTCCTCTTAGGGAAACGAGTGTTCACATGCCTGCTTCGCAAGGTTGCTGCGAGGATAATTAGTCCATCTCAACCCGTCACGCGCTGCCCTGGCTCCCGGAGGCTCCTGAGACTCGCTCTGTAATGACCAGGGAAAACCTCACAGTGCACGCAGGCTGCTGAGGCTTCTCTGGGCTTTAAACACCTTTTTTGCTTGGAGCTGTTGGCTTCCAAGTCTACACCTCCATCCTGCACCACTCCCCAAGGCTGTGTGGCCAGCAGCTCCTGGGCAGTTTGGTCTCCAGGGACCCTGAGTTGGTACTTATGGTTAATATTCCTCCCACCATGCTGACCCCACCAATAGCGTCAGATTCACTTAACAAACAGCATCCACATAGTGTGGGCCCTGTGGGGTGCTGGGGTGAACATGGCAGGGGGGGACCCTACATCCTCAAAATCTAGTGCAATGTTCCTAAATTCTTAATCTGCCCACCCCAGCCTGGCACAGACCCTCCTCCTGGTTGGGGCGGATGCCGGAGCCTCCCAGGTCCCCTCCAGCACCATGCGTGGTTCCACCTCCCGGAGCCATCACCACCTTGGCCATGAGCCCCAGACTCCCAGACTGCCACCTGGGCCCCAGCTGTCCAGACCCTGCCTAGCCAAGTCTCAGTCACTACACAGGACACTGCCCACACCTCACACACATGAGTTTGCAAACTGTCAAACCTCTTTGCCATAGCAAATGCGATTTCCTCCAGAATGAAGTCCTTTAGCCCTTCCCATATCTCTGCTCCCTCTGAACACACACACACCACTGCCCCTCCCCCACAGGGTGAAGCCCCTTCCTCCCTCCAGCTCCACTCAGAGGCTAGCCCTCTATAAAGCCCTGGTGACAAATGGCCCATCTCTCTTCGGTCTTCTCAAAATGCTTGCTTTGCACTTCTGTGCCAGCCTTTGTCACACCCTATCCTGTGGCACGCTGGGGTTTGCTCCTGCTATTTTCCCAACCCTGATAATAACAATGGTAAGAATAACTGGTGTTGATTGACTGCACGTATTAATCACTGACATGTATTATCTCATTTAAATTTCAGACTAATCTGTGACACTGTAGAGCCTACGTCACTTGCAGAGGACCACATGGTGAGCTCTTGGTCCCCAGTGTGGCCCTACTGGGAGATGGTGTCATCTCTAAGATCTGGGTATGTGGGAGGTCTTCAGGTCACTGTGGGCAATGCACTTATAGTGAGGTCCTAGCCCTCACCTTGCAGAAGAAAGTTTTTGCTCTGTGTAGAGTTTTCCTGCCCTGATGTGCAGCCCCAGGCCCAAAGCAATGGAGCCTCTGGATCACAGACACTAACCTCCACAGCTGTGAACCAACATGAACCTTTTCTCTCTGTAAGCTGGTTGTCCCGAGTATTTGTTACAGTAACAGAAAGATGGCAGAGACACAGCCTTGCAAAATGTGTTACTTTTCCTTACTTTTTCAAGAAGCAGCCAGCCACCCCAGGCTCCAGAACCAAGCAAAGGTGGCTTTGGCATCATGAGGCACACGGATGGGGGCACTCTGGTCCCCACAGTCATACCTCATGGGGCTTGGCGGATATCACCTCTGCCAAGCAGCAGCTTGAGCCGTCAGGTGGGGACACAGCCGGCCTGGCCTGGAAGAGCAGGGCCACTCCATGCTGCCCTGGCCTTTTCTCAGCCCATGAGTGACGCTGGGCTCCTTCCCTCCCTTGTGAGCAGAGGATGGTGAGCTCTCTGCAAATGGGTTTATAAATAAAAGCCCAATTCCTCTTTGCCAGGTTGTGGAGGTGCATGCCTATTATCCCAGGAGGCTGAGGCAGGAGGATCACCACAAGTTAGAGACCAAGCTGGGCCACTTAGTAAGATGAAGGCCAGCTTGGGTTATACAGCAAGTCCAAGGGTTCACATATGGGATTCGGGAGACAGAGTGGGCAGGTGGCCTCCAAGGGCCACAGTGAGCCCTGTTGGACTTGGAGTTTTTCCACACACTTTTGTGGATATTTTGTGTCCAAAGAGGACTTTTCTGTCTTCTATTTGGCTGTGCTTTTGAGTGAAAGTTCAAAAGAACCAGGAGCAATGGTTTGCCCAGGAATTCAAACCTGCTGGGTGTGGTGGCACATGCCTGTCATCCCCGCACTGGGGAAGCTGAGGCAGGAAGATTTTTTTTAAAAAATGGAACAGGCTCAGGTCCTGTAATCCTACACCAGGGTCACTTGGCCAACTGGCGCATTGTCCCAAGTGCTCTGACCCTAGAGCCCACCCTCAGCCCCTCCGTGTGCTGCCTCTGCTCCAGGGCAGAGCGGGACTTCTGGGGGCTGGCACCAGCCCTCCGAGTGAGGAGATGAGGGCCCACTGGCTGCAGCGGAGAAGGGAGGCAGAGGGACGAGAATAGAGTGGTCAGCATCAGAGGAAGAAGAGAGCTCTTCCTGCACGCGGCTCTGTCCGTGGAAATGCGCCTCTGGCCTCCCATCGTCTCTCCCGGGCCACCGTAACCCAGCACCACAGACTGGAGCTCAGGACAGCAGTGTTTACTCTCAGGGCTCAGGAAGGCGGAGTCTGAAATCAGGCGGGCTGTGGACCCTCTGCATCCTCTAAGGACGGTCCTTCCCTGTCTCTTCCAGCCACTGGTAGCCCCGTGTGCTCCTTGGCTTTGGGCCGAATGACTCTGGTCTCTGCCTCTGTCTACATTTTCCCTCTACAAGCTGACTTCCACAGGGACCCAGGGGTGGGACTTCTACACAGGAGCCCCAACATGAACCCTCTCAGCCCTGCATTTCAGTTGGCTGGCAGTGACAGCACACCCCGGCCACCTGTCCCTCCCAGGAAATGGTTTCTTAAAGAAAGATGTGTTCCCTTTGCATCACCAGTCATCTCCCACTGTCTGCCTCAGTTTACCCTTCCATCAAGTTAGGAAACTAAGAGTACCTGAGTTTAAAAGTGAGCAGCTTTACCATCTCAGGCGTCCCCATGAGCGCCGAGGGCTCCAGCCGCCTCCTCAACTTGCAGGTGGCTCTGGCTGCCTCGAGTGCTCTCTGGGCTACTGTCTCTGTTGCAGGGTCTTGACAGCCTCATCCGGGGCTCTGCCTTCTCATACATACTCTTTTAGTAAATAACTACCGCTGTGCTCAGGTATCACTGTGATAGTGTAAGTTCTCCTCTACAGACGAGAACGCTGAGGCCGGTGAAATTAAAGTAGCAGTTATTAAAAAAGCACTGAGTTGCAAGATTAAGATCCTACATGTTAGGATATCCGTCACCCATTAGTAAATAAGTACCACCTGAAAGCAATGTTTAAACTCTCACTGCTAACGGTAAAAAGTGAAATACACAGCAAGGTCCAGAACACCGTGCTATCCCCACAAACTCAAAATCATAGGGGTCCACACAGCATTGCATTTCTCCAAGGATTCCCGCTGATTCAAGGGTGCACATTGGGTTGTCCTTCGAGGCATTCAGCCCTCTGCCTCTGATCTGGGCCAGTCGCCCTGTCTGTCCCTAGCTTCTGCTGACTTCCGGTTAGGGAACACAGAGGTGACAACTGGAGAAAAGCACCAGTCTCTATGCTCACCTGCTGAGTTTCAACGAACGCTGGGACAAACCTGAACTGGCCCACAAGGGGCTCTGTACCTGTGTCACATCCAGCAGGCTGCATCAACTGCAACAGACAGCTGCACCCGCAAAAATCTCACCCCTCCTGGTCTCCCTTCCTCTCACTCATGCCCCAATCAATGCGTCCGCTGCACCTGGCTAGAAGTCACTGGCGGTGAGGAGCAGGTCAGGGGCTTCCCGAGGGGCAGGACTTTGCCCACCAAACTGGAAAAGCCCCTGCAAACCAGGACACGTTCATCACCTTGCCTAGGAAACACGGATTTATTTCAGCAGCCGATATTCAGAAGGCAGGACCGCATCATGGGGACCTGTCAAAATGTGCAAAGGAGGATAGATGACACATAAGAGCTACAGGCACAGATGATGTTCAAACTGCAAGATAAAAGTAGTGAGTTGTGCTCGCCATTTGTTCTTCATGGCCGCTATATGCTTCAGGGTACAAACGACTGTGGCTATTTTGTAATTGTTATCTCATTTCATCTTCCTGTATCTCTAAAAGCCTATGATTTTCACAGCACAGGCACAGGTCCTGCTCTCAGGGAGCGCACATTATTATGCAGGAGACAGATTATTATCGAGGCAAAAGGAAGTAAGTAGGAGCGTGTTGAGGAGTTAGGAGGACAAGGCCAGGGCAAGGCCACTGAAAAGGGCGCGGCCACTCCGAGAGTCCATTGGGCGATGGAGGGTCAATGCTTCTGTGACAGGGATCGGGGAAGGTGTATCTGAGAAGGCAGTGTTTAAGCTGAGGCGTGGGCATTGAGAGAGAGCTAGACACGCAACCACCCTGGGAAACGCTGCTCCGACTAGAGGGAGAGGAAATGCACAGGCTTGAGATGGGAACAGGGCAGGATTCTGCGACTCAGCTCGGGGAGCCGAGCAAAGTTAACACAGCTGCAAGACAGCGCGCATGACAAGCAAGCGGTGGAAAACGAGGTTTGGGTCTGGAAGACTATGATAAGGACTGGGGATTTGTTTTAAGATCAATGAAAAGTTAGTGGAAGGTTTTAAGCAGGGGAGCGGTAGGACTTCATTTTCACTTTATATCCAAGATCGGGGCTGGTGGATGAGAAATGAAACTTAACTCAGAGAGACTCGGCACACCAAGTGTGGCCAGCATGTCTCCTGGTACCACCAAGAGGGTGCTGAGCTTGGCTTTACTCTCGGGGGGGGGGGGGGCAACAGACAGCGGCAGGAAGACATCACATTAACTTGTCCAAGCCTGCGAGGTTCAGGAACGTGAAACCAGGATTCAAACCCAGCTCTGTCTGACTGCAAAACCTCCACCTACACTCCAACCACACTGACTGCTGTGTTTGTTTCCTAGAGCGGCCAGAGGACCACGAGCGGGGCAGCTTACACACGGGCGTCTACTGACTCAGAGTTCTGGAGGTGGGAATTGGGGTGCCAAGGGGTCGGCGTGGCCAGTGAGTTCCTGCTTGAAGGCTGCTCCTGCTGATCACTGGGGATGGTTAAGTAAACCCCACTACCTGATTGCTGCTGTATCTTCACAGTGTCTCCCTGAGTGCATGTCCATCTGTCTGTCCACCTGTCTGTCCATCCATCTATCCATCCAGCCCCCAGCCCTCTGCTCTCTGGATCCAGGAGATCAGTTGGGAGGGTGGCGTGGGGTCACCAAAGATACTCCAGCTCTTTTCCAGAGTGTAGAAGGCCTCTAAAAATTAAAAAGGACACTCTGAACAGGAGCCCAGAGGGGTAGGGGGCAGAGCCACTCAGGGAGGGTGTTCTGGGTTAAGCTGTATCCCCTCAAAATTCATATGGACAAGTCCTAAACTCCAGGAGCTGTGAGCGTGACCTTACTTAGAAGTAGGATCTTTGCAGATGTAATTAGGAAGAGTGAGCTCACTGACATGGGCCCTGGTCTCATTTCGTGATGCGCTTTTTATAAGGATGGATGGGCGGGTGAATGGATAGATGGACAGATGGATGGAGTCAGGAAGAAGACCCCAGAGAGGAGGCTCAGGCCTGAAGTCCATTCGGCTGTCCCCTTAATCACCAAGATTCAATCACTCAATACAATAAAGAGAAGTATTATAGAAATAAAACACTGCCAAAAATCATCCTCCAATTACAAGTACACACAACGAGCAGCCTGGGTTTACAAAGAACAAATTATGCCAGACACACTTGATTGTGCCTTTGAGGAAACTAAGAAATTAAGGATGGGAAGGATGGCAGAGAGGCAATACATCTTGATTTTAATACAGCAATTGATACATTGTCTTGTGGAATTGTCCCTGCAAAATTAATTCAAATTGGCTTGGTGAGGAGAAAACAGCAGAAAGGTAAACAAACACATAATGATTAGAGGCGAGCACCGAAGCCCAGAGCCCTGAGGAGGGGAGGGAGGGGGACAGAGAGGAAGGGGGGCCCTCCCGCAGACTCAGAAAGGTGGGAGAGGTGAGGATGAGCCTGGACGTGGGGAGCTGGGAAGGAACGGCCCTGGGGGAGCAGGTGGACAGGGACCCACCGGGCAGTGGAGTCACCTGGGTCCCTAGGGCCTAGGCCCACACCACCAGCCACCTGGAGGCTGTGCCTTGCAGAATCCCAGCACCTGGACGGAGAGAGGTCATTTAACAAACCACAGCTACCACTGGTGGAGCAAGAGCAAGGTGCCGTTTGTCATCAGACTTCTGCTTTTGTGAAATGGGTGACATGGGAGGTGAGGAAGCCGTGCATGCTTCAGAACCGCAGAATCCTGGTCCGGCTCCAAACACGCAAGCCAGCAGTGCTCCCTCGGTCCGGGGGCCCTTTCTGTGTGGGTGGGAGGCTCTGCAGAACCAGAAGGAGGCCTGGCGCTTGTGAGAAATGCAGGTTTCTGGACCCAGGACTTGGAGGCTCTGGTTTCCATAGAGCCGGGATGCGCCGAGGAGTCGCCATGTTTGACAGATTGACCGGAAGTCACACTCTCATCCTTCCTTTCTCTCCCTTCCTTCGTCTCCTCTTCGTTTTCTTCCTTTCCAAGCCCTTCCGGAAGGCACCGTTTCAGGCTCTAGGGACACAGAGGTAAGAGGTGTCCTGCACCTTTGAGGAGAGAGTTACAGGAAGCGCAGGGACAGAGGTCATATTGAAGGACAATGTAACAACACGCTCAGAATGGGAACAATGGTGCACACCTGTACTCCCATGATTCTGGGAGGCTGAGGCAGCAAGATCACAAGTTTGAGCCCAGCCTGAGCAACTTAGCCAGACCCTGTCTTCATAAAAATAAAAAGGGCTCAGGGTGTAGCTCAGGGGCGGAACACTCGCCTGGCATGTGTGAGGCCCTGAGTTCAATCCCCAGTACCACACCAAAAGAAAAGAGAAGATAGGAAAAGGAAAGAAAGGTCTAGCCATCACCAGACTCAGCTAGTTAGGGCAAACAGCTGGTTCCCGCAATAAATACACTGAAAATGGCCAAAAGAAGAAGGTGTGAGAATCTGTAGATGACAGGGGCTTCACGGACATGATCCTTCTATTGTAGTGCTAGAAATTCTCTAGATCCTGAATTGAAAAAACTAGCTATATAAAAAAAGTTTGCAAGGTAATCAAAAAAAATGTAAAATAGCTGTGGATATTTGCTTGCTGTTTTTAAGCAATTATAAAAGGAAGGGTGTGGTGGGCTGGTAACTGGTGGTCACCTTAATCACCAGCAGACTGAATCAGCGTGGTGCTGAGTGTGGATGACCCACGTGAGGACTGTCGCCAGCAAAAAAAAGGAGACCTGGATAGGAAGTGTGGCAGTGTGCATTCTCCTAAGTGCTGTTGTTTGGAGCCGTTGGTTCTCCTGGAGGAGCTTGTCATGCTCACTCCCTTGATATGAACTTGTCATCCGAGGGGCGTGGGGCCTTCTTGCTGAGGATGGCTGGGGTTCACTTTGGGAGAGCTCTGGTTCTTACTTTGAGCATCGCTTCCTGGCTCTGGAGGGGAAGATGTGTGCTGCTCAGTCTCCAGGAGACGCTTGTCACACTGGCTTCCTGATATGAACTCGGATGTTCTCATCAGAAGTGCTCAGGACCTTGTCACTGAGGATGGCTGTGGTACTGTTTGAGAGAGCCCTGGTCCTTATTTTGTGTGTTGTTTCTTGGCTCCACTACAGAGCCCTCAATCTACTGGCACAGGGTAATGATTCACCCTGCTGGTACAGACTTTCTAGCTTCCACCACTGACCTTTGAGCCTGCCCAGCACAGATCTGTGAAATAGACTTGCATGAGTCATTGCTGTGGGCTCTAGGTTTTCAGGTGGACTCTCGTAGGTTACTGCCATGGGATCCAGGCCCTCAGCTGGAGTTTCTAGGTCTTTAAATGTAGTTGACAGATTTCCTACACTTTCTGTGTGTTTAACTCTTGGGTGACTCTTACAAATAATACTATAAATTCTGTGTCCTGTGTATAATTGTTCTCCTTGCAATCCCTGACTACAACACAGGTCAAAATATGCCGTGATACTATTGTGGCAACTTTTTCAAGGACCCTTAATTTTTAGAGATAGAAACTAGAAGGAGTAGGGGTGATATGATCTAATTGATGGCTTGCAGTCAAAGCCCCATCCTCTTTGTACAAACAAGATAAGAAAACCCACGTGTGTTGCTGGAAGTCACCTCCCTCCTCCATCAGACCCCTGGATGGTGAGGAGATGGCTGCTTTCTCAAGCATTCATGCAACAGCCAAGAGCCCACCATGAGGCAGCTGCTAATCGCCAAACTGGAATTTATTTGATGTATTAAGTCTCAGGGAAGATTGGGGGGCCCTGTCGGTGAAGCCTCCAGGTAGAGGTTTTTATGCCTTTGCAGAATAAAATGTGCATTCCTCAGTGCACTGCTGTTCATTGTTCCCACTGGAGAGAAAAATAAGATCCTGTCCTCGGGGACACTAGCAGAGAAGGACAGGATATCCCACTGGTGACCAGCCGGAAGGGCCCAGCTGCCTCAGTTCCAAAGTCAGCTTAATCCACAGAGGTGGTTTCCTGAGGTAAGCGGCCACAGTGCCCATGTCACTGTTGAGATTAAAAGTCAGTTTGAAGGAACTGATTGCACCTTCCGGACCGTTTTCCTGGAGCAGGATATACCCACCATGCCCGGGATTCCCCTCTCCCTCCTTTTGCCCATGGAGTCCATCTTTACCTCTGGCCTCTCAGCCAGCACTCACTGCCCAGCCCCCTGGGAACTGGCTGCCTGTCTGCGGCTTTGAAACCAAGTTCTCGCCATGGCGATGAAGGAGAACTGACACCCACAGCTCCTAGGGCTTGACTGTCTTCCAGCTGGGAGGTTCTGATGTCCCCGTACCACCTGGACGTGGCACCCATGAATAGCTGTGACCATGATGATAAAGGTGATGCTCTGGAGAAGGCGTCAGAGACCAGGAATGACCTGATAGAGCCAGGCCACCTGGCCACCAGCTGCTATCTCTGGATCATCACAAAAGAGAAAAGTGCACCTGCGACACTTTGCAAGCTTCTTTGTCACAGCCCCTTACTTCTGCCCTCACTAACACATTCTTCCCAGCAGAAAAGTTGTTAAAGTCTTAAATTCCTTGAGTGTCTTTGATACAAAAGATCACAGACTCTCTTGCCTCCTGGCCCCTACGCTTACAGCTCTCTAAATCCCTCTGGTCTGAGCAGCATCCTCTAGAGTCCTATTACGGCCACCTGCACGCATCTTTTACATCCTAACTGCTGGAGAAGCCTTATTTCCCAGCAAAACCTGAAAATGTATGCTGTAAACCCTAAACGGCTCACTTCAGAAAACAGTTTACCCTTGAGAAGTTCTAGTTTTCCCGTGCTGGAGAGTGTATTCCTTGGGCTGTTTCCACAAGTGACGCACAGAATTCACACAGAACCTCTGGGGTCCTCCCGGCCCTTCCTGGGGACACGGCCACCAGCTGCAGGGAAGCCTTGGAGGATGAGAGACCTCTGTCCCTCAGCGAGAATCAGGCCACACCCGTGAGACGAGGCAGGTAAAGACACATTACCCTTCTTTTCATGTTGAAAGGGGAGGAACAAAAGAGCAGGGAAATCAGTCACAGAATTTTAAAACTCCTTGTCAGGCGGCACTTTGGACAGAAGCAAGGTGTTGAGAAAGCACAACACCCCAAGGCTGGGTGTGTTTTGTGTGAGTAGCAGAAGGGACAGAAAGGACACATTCAGAACGAAGTTGAAAGCCAGAGCTCAGGAGGTTAGAAAAGAAGCAGCCTCACCTGTGACCCAGGAGCTCACAAAATGCACAACCTGCCACTGGACTGAAACAGTAGCAGTCTAACGGTCCCGATCCCTGCTGCCACCATTGCCACCCCTGCCAGGCCAGGGAGGAGGTGCACCTGGCAGCCTGGCCCCACACCGCCTCAGCCAGTACAAACTAGGCAGCCTGCAGAGCGCCAGTACCATGGGACTGGCTGTGGTCTGGGGCCAGCCTTCCCAGATGCCAGTGCTATAACACCCAGTTCCCTGGGGTGAGTCTCAAAAGCATCCACAGTCACCAGACCACACACACCCCACCCCCGTGACCTTCACTCCCCTGCAAGGGAAATCAAGGGGCTTGGATCCCTTGAGGACACGAGTTCAAACCCCAGCTCTGCTACTTCCTGGTTGGACAGGATCTTAGACAAATTACTTAAGGTCCTCTCCCTCTCTGTTTCCTCCTCTGTTCATCGACAGAGTAGTTAGAAGGATTCAAGAGATGATGGATGTCAAACGCCTGCCCTTCCTTGATTCTTCTTTCCTTCTGTCTTGGTCTTTGAACTCTTAAGGCTGCTGCCCTGCTCTGAGGCCTAGGTCCTCCTCCCTTGTCCCAGCAGCCACCTGTTCTGGGTGAAGCATTGAGTTTAGATGAGATCTCCATCCCTACCCCACACCTCCACCCCCACCCCATACTGCCTGCCCTCCTGCACCCCCACACAGGCCTGGGCTCAGGAGAGCCCTCCGGTCCCCCCGCCCTCGCCTGCCTGCCTGGCTCCCCTCCCCGCCCCCCGTGGCTGTAGACCCCAGTCAAAGACATCTTGGCCAGGTGATGCCCATGCCTTATTTCTCCTTCTGACTCCCTATGAAGCCAAATCCTGTCATTTGCATCCTCCAGGGTGGTCAGGGATAAGTATAAAAGCCACTCGTCTTGTCCAACTCTGAGGGTTTATAGAAGAGGATGTTGAGATCTTGGAGACGAGAAACATCCCAGCTGGACACCTGGCTGCCACCACCTGGAAGGCCTCCTTCCAGGCACAGCCTCCTACTGGCTTCATTTCCAGCTGTTCAGTGTCCAGGGAAGCAAATCAGAGGGGTGGAGCTGGGCCTTAGACCCCCTTCCTGTGCTCCCCCTAGTGCCCATCCTGGGGTACAGTGTCCTGGATGTCGGGTTCATGACAGGACCGTTATTCATGAGTGGTGTGGAGGACCTGGCAGGGATGGAGACAAAAGAGTCAGGAAGGAAACCAGGAGAATGAGGTAGGAGGGCCCAGGGGAGCAGGAGCACCTGCTGTGCTGACCCGGCCACCCCACCCCACATACCTCACATAATCCCTCATGATGTCCACTGGCCCTCTGAACCCCGATCCTCATCCTGCTGCAACCTCACGGTCCTGGGCACCTCAGTATGCTTGTCCCTCTCCCTGGCTATCACAATTCATTCATTCACATGTGTATTTATTTGGCAAATGTTTATTAGATAACTACTACCTGACAGCCACCGTTGGAGGCCCTGGGGATGTGATGGTGACACTAGGCAGTGTGGTCAGAGACACTCTGAGAAGGTGACATTGAAGCAGGGCGCTACAGAGACCAAAGGGGCTGTGTGGAGATTGCCTGATGTGTCCAGGGAGGCCACTGAGGTGGGGAGCGGAATGACTAAGGGGAGACCGGAAGGGAGTGAGGCTGAATTCACACCCAGGAGGCAGACTGTGACTTCACCCTCACTTAGCCCAAGGCTGACCTGGCACAGCCTAGACCTCACGAGTGCAAGGGCAGACACAACCCCTGGGGGCCCTTGGCGTGAGGGAGGCTGTCAGCCCTTCTGCTCCCCCTGGTCTGCACATTTAACCAAATGACGCTTGCAGGAGGAAACCGGGGGCCCCGCCAGCATGGGCGCCGCTTTGGAAGCAGGCATCACAGTGCGACAGGGAAGCGTGGGAGATGAATTGCATTCTGTCAGACCCGACGTTGTATAAGCAAATCACATCACTTTGCTCGCATTATCTCGGGTTGAAAGGAGGGACTGGGAGAGAGTCCTGGCACCGGATCCAGGCTGGGGAGGAGCGCCAGGGCCCAAGGTAAGAACTGGAACGCTGTGTGAGTCCGTCCTCCATCCCAGGCCAAGCTCTGGGCTCTCTGGGCCCCTTCTGTGTCTGCAGGGCCTGCCACAAGCCACGCGCTCACCAAGCCTGCTAACATGGAGGGGAAGCAGAGATAGCACCGTGGTCACTTTGCACCCCAGCACCAGTGCAGCACCTGGACACAGAAGGCAAAGGGAGGGTGGCCAAGGTGACCACATGCTGCCCCAAGGGTCTGCTCCCGTCCCCATCCATGCAGTGGGGAAGCCCAGGGGTGCAGTGAGGGCCAAGAAGGGGCAGCAACAGGGTGTAGGTCCTGCCCCTAGACCAGCGTGGCCAGGATGGGGAAACAGCTCCAGAATTTTCCAAATCAGAGGCTGACCACTGGCCTGACCTGAGCCACCTGAGGGGCCAGGGCCAGCCAGCTGCCCAGCCAGCTGGAGCCTGGGGTGAGGAGCCAACAGGAGGCAGGGCTTCGTGGTCTTCTCCGCTCCAACAGTGAGGCCACCCTCCCGGGCATGAGATGCCATGGACACAACCTCTAGGCCCACCTCACTGTGTCCTGGATATAATTCATGGCCAGTGTCACCTTCAATATCCAGACAGAGTCCAATTCCTGCCCAAGTTTCCACAGGAAGAACCAAGATAAACTCTGGCTCTCTCTCGTTCTCTCTCTGTCTGTCTGTCTGTCTGTCTCTCTCTCTCTGTCTCTCTCTCTCTCTGTCTCTCTCTCTCTCTCTCTCTCTCTGTCTCTCTCTCTCTCTCCACCTCTTTCTCTCTCTCCATCTCTCTTGTATGGTGATGGGAACTGACCCCCAAGCCTTTGCACTGAGCTATGTCCCCAGCCGCCTTTTTATTTTGAGGCAGGGTCTTGCTGAGCCTCTAAGTTCCCCAGATTGGACTCAAATTTTTGATCTTCCTGTCTCAGCCTCCCACAGTGCTAGAGGTGCTTGGGGTGGGGGACACCGGCACACCTGACTAAGCTCTAGTTTCCTGGTCTCAAATTCCTCCTCCCCTCTCCTGCACCACTGGGCTCTCTGGACAGTGTGCCCAGAGCAGGGGGAGACTCTAATCATCATCTATTCGGACCCCATCCTCTGCCAGTGGAGGCCCAGGGAGGACGGGGTCTCCTGCTGTGACCCTCTGCCCACACCAGGCCTCCTCCCTCCATTCCCAGGGGCCTCGCCTCCCCCAGCCCGCTCCCCAGACTATTTCCGCTCCACTGCAGACACAGCTGGGGCCGTTTGCAGCTGTTTACCGGCAGTCAGAATAGAGGAGGAACTTAAGTAGAATATAAACTATCAAATTAAATTCCCCTCTTCAAATGCCACCGGATCCGCTCTACCTGAGAATTTCAATCAATGCTGGTAACTTCCTCTTGCTCCTTAATGCGAAGCAACAGACATATTTTTTTTTTTTTTTGCCTGCCACCTGCCGTCCACATTGTCCTGTGGCAGACACCATTAGAGGGGATGCTGGGAGATGTCCGCGTGGACGGGTGTTACAACACGTCACCTGGCTGTGTGGTTTCTCAAGCTCCATCCCAGGCATGCCATTAGGTAGGCTGGGAACAGCTTCATTTCCCAGAGCCAGGGAGGTGGAGGGATCAGACAGAGGCCACGGAGGGGACTCAGCCAGGCCCTCTGGGAGGAGGGAGAGAGTCCATCCTTCAGGACATCTCTTAAGGTCTCAAGGCAGGTTCCCTCCCAGTACTGAAAAATAAAAGTAAAACTGACTAAGCTCATACCACTGCCTGCAGACACCCCACTAATAAGCCAAAGGCCTGGAACACAGATCCCTAATATTTGCCAATACCGAATGGCTCTGGACTGGGCATTCATTAGCTGAGCGACCTCAGCGGTCACTTTCCCACGTTCCTTTTCCCTTCTCTGTAAAACAGAGGGGGAGCGGAGAGGTGCCCAGTGCTGCACAGCTGGGAGTCCCCAGAGAGATTTCCCTCCTGTTCCCACCACCTTTGCCTGAGCAGCCGCTACACATGCTGACATCATACAAGGGCGCCACCGCCTCTGAGAAGCCGTCCTTGATATTTTTCAGGTCTGGACCAGGCTCCCTTCCCAGGGGCTCCCACTGTGCAGCATCATGGCCCGCTATCGGAACACTGCTTGTTTGCTTTGCAGGGCAACCCAAGAGGCCAGATGGACGAACAAGGGCCAAGGCCACGTGCACCTTGGGAAGAAGCCTGGCAGCAGTGGTCATCATGGAGGTGACCTCTAGAGGCAGCAGAGGAGGCGCTATGCAGGGAGCAGTGACACCCTGAGGACCCAGGGCTGCTCTCTTGCAGGGAGAGAGGGGGAAGGATGGGGAAGGACTGAGGTTAGTTATTGTCACCATTTTCTAGGTAGGAGGAGAAGCGAGGAGTTTGTTGTGGTCACCAAGTGTCTGGGATCTTTGCTTCTTCTCCAAGGGTTCTGCCTTGAGAACAGAAATGAGAATCCACTGTAGCTACTTCCCTCCCTGGGCCTGGAATACTTCCAGGGACTCATCTTAGGGCAGTGGACGCTGCATTACTCCAGGCACCAGGAAAATACAAGGTGACAATCTTTTGTGAGGCTCTACAAAGCGCCTGCCAGCACACACATGCTCGGCTGGTTACTCCACATAGTAAACAAAATTTGGCGAGGAGCCCCATTTTACAGAAGGGGACACTGAGGCACAGAAAGCAGAATCACTTTTACAGGATCACATAGGCAGAAGAGCGAAGGGGCAGGAGCATGAGCCGAGGCTGAACTCCGGCATCCCTACTCTTTCCACCCTGCTGAGCCTGGAAATGGGAGGATGCACAGGGCGGAGGCCCAGGCTGCAAGATCGAAGATTGCAAAGATACAGAAAGCATTGCTTCTAGACTCGGGCATTCTCACTGCTTTCCCCTGCTCTCACAAGCCGTGCTTCTCTGGGGTTTTCCACTGATGCAATTGTGAGGAAAATGGCAGTGGAACACCCGTCGTGTGCTGGGGGCTGCACAAGGAATGGGGACCACCCTGGCACCACTCAGGGAGCCCTTGCGACTGGACCAAATCCATGCAAGCTGGCTGGTGGCATACAACATCTCATTTAATACTCTCCAAATCCCGAGAGGGGTGCTGTTGTCTCTGTTTACTAGACGAGTGACAGAGGCCCAGAGTCATCGAGCCAGCTGGCCGATGTCACTCAGGTAGATGTGAAACTGAGAACCAGCTCTGCTCCTCAGAAACCATGGCATGAACCCCACCCCTGAGGCATGGCCAGGAAGACACCAGCCTCCTTCTCATCCACTCCCCTCAGATGCGAATTCTTACTACAACTTAATACAGATGCTTGGTGCCACTCAATACAACACATTCCATACTCTGCTGTGATGGGAGAGAAACATCTAAGGTGTTCTCAAGGATCCTTGTCCTCCGAGGGGAGGAGACCTAGGCCCCTGGCTTCATGGCCTCCCTGAGGCTGCTCCTCCTTCCCAGCATCCCCTTCGCTCTCCACTTCAGCTGCTCTGCACCCCCATGCTGGTGTCCTCTGGGCTCCTGCCTCCGCCTGCCTCGCTGCTCACCTGCCCCTCGGGCTGCAAATTTGAAACCTGCAGGAGGCGTGCAGAAAACACACAGCAGGCTGAATGTTAAACAAGAGATACTTATGGAGCAGGCAGGTCCAACCCCAGCCCACTTCCCGCTGCAGGCGCCGCACCACACCTGGCCCCAAAGCGCTGTTGGCAGATCGCTGCTCAGAGCAGGGCTGGCCCGCTTGCCCTGCTTCTCTTTGCTTCAAGATTTACCTCCTTCTTCTGTGTAGACAGTGCTCAAATCTGAGCTCTGCAGGACTCAGGTATCTGAGGGTCTGCTGACACTCCCAGCTGCCCCAGGTCCAACACGACCCAACTGCAACACACAGACCCCATTTTCTCTGCACCCTCCTACCTCTCCCTCCATCTCCTTCTTCCCCCTCCCCCACTCCCTCCACTAATCTGACCAATGCTGTAGCATAAGCTGACCTCATATATCACTGCCACCCCCTCCAGGAAAACTTCCTTGATATCTTGGAGGCCTGGACCAAGCTTCCTCCTCAGGAATTCCCACCGTCTAGCACAGAAGTCAAAGACTACTTATTTGCTTTGCAGGGCGACCCTACAAGTGACCACACTCAGCAGCCCCTCCCCGTACCCATCAGTCCTCCTCCTGACCCAGGCAGCAGACGGAAGACAAGAGCCAAGAACAAGAGCAGAGTTTTCCAGGCCATGCTGCAGGGAGCCAGTTCTGACCAGTCCTCACCTCCTCACAGCAAATTCAGCCATGGATTTAGCGGCAGAACACACCTCGAGTAGAGCGCCCCCATAATCCAGTTGCTTTCCACACACATGGCCTTTGGGGGAGCTTTTAGACCCAAACCATAACACCCTCGGTGCTAGACTCGGTGTTAGGTCTGAGCATTTGAAGTGAATAAGACACTGCCCCTGCTATCAAGACTCCACACTCTGCTCGTGGGAGAGAAGCTCATGGGAGGAAATTTCTTTCCTACAAACTTGCAAGGGGCCATTTTCCTATTGTTCCTATCTCGTCTTTGGCCCCAGCCCCTCACCGACCTTTACTCGAGCTGCTGAGTTACCTGCCAGCCAGAGAAGTCAATCGCACTTCCCCTGGGCATGCTTGAGGGTACTCTTCAAGGCTCAGCACAGGGAAGCGAGGGCATCATCAGGAAGATCCTCCTGGCAGAGGGTGAAGCACAAGCCTGGTACAGAGGCCAAGAACAGCTTGTCACGGCCAGTGCCAAGCACATGTGCATTCATTTCTATTTCCATCCTGCATTGTGGAATGGAAGGCTCTGTCCACAGGAGCACAATCCCAAACACCAAAAGGCTGATAGAGGAGGTATTTGGGGACATAAATAGCCCTTCCCAAGCCTGCAGAATCACACTGGGTGAGGGCCTGTCTCCGATGACCAGGCCTGCTGAATCACAGCCTCCAGTCTGGTGCCAGCCTGACCATGGGGGCCAAGTCTTGGGAGGAGGGGTGGGGCAACTCATGCAGAACAAAAAAAACTTGAAAAGGACCTGAGGGGTCACTGCATCCAACTGAGTCCTTAAGGGACAGGACGAATGTGGAGCCAGAATGCAGCTCCCGTCTCATGAGACATCTCTCTGCCCCTATAGTTTGGTACCTGCACACAGGCAAACACAGAGCCCCAAAGCTCGGGAGTGTGGGGACCTGGGGACCATTAAGATGACAGGAAACAGGGTTTGAGCCACTCTGTGGCTTCGCAGAAAGGCAAGCTCTAGGACACAGAACCAAGTGACACAGGCTCTAAAAACATCCTGAGCATCTAAACAAGGCAATGTGATCCTCTGCCCCTGCCAGGGCTGCCCTGGGCCCCCAGCTAGCCCCACACCTCCCAAGTCTGGGTTCCAGCTAGCCCAAGCCTTGATAAACAGCCGCACAGATTCCAGCTGACTTCACATAAGTTGGTGCCCCACTGTGCGCAGCAGCCTGCTCTTGGCAAAGCATTCAAATCTCGGATTTTTCTCTTTGGGACTCATCCCTATCGTGGAATGCCAAGGGGTCAGATGTGGTCAGCAAGGATGCCCTGACCCTGCGAGGGCCCCCAGCCAGTCCAGGGGATTGTCTTTCTCCATGACCTAAACTAGCAGCCTGCCTGCCTGTCATTCGCCAGGGCCCACAGACCTGGTTCACTTTCAAACTGAACTTCAGCTTTAGCTTTGCCCACCATTGGGCAAAAACTGCGTCCTGACTGCAGGATGGATGAGGGTCTCACCTCAGCTAGGATGCGTGGTCCAGCTGGGCATGGTGGGGCATTCTGGAAGGCCAAGGCAGGAAGATGATAGATGGTTCACACCCAGCCTGCAAAAGAACCACCTAGCAAGACCCCAACTTAAAGAAAAAATGTGTAAGGCACTGGGTGTAGCTTAATGATAAGGCCGTGAGTTCAATCCCTAGTAACACAAACACACACACACACACACACACACACACACACACACACACACAGTGGCCTTATCTTGTTCACCGTTGAACCTCCAACACCTAGACAGTGCCTGGCACATCCTTGATTCTGGGTGTTTGTTGGATGAACAAGAGAATTTGTCAACTGCCTTACTTACGTTTAGACCATAGCCTTGCTGATTACCATTGTACCCTCTTTGCTTAGGGCAGCGTGTCTAGCACTTAGTAGGTACTTTGTAAGTATTTATTAAATGAATGAATAAGCATGCCTACTGCTGGTGTTTTGAGAAACAATTGTTTCTATATCATCACCAGTATTCATTCAGGTCATGATTAAGTTTATTCCATGTGCCAAGCTCTCACCAGATTAGGCAATCCACAGATGCCCAGGACCAGGTACCTGCCTCTCTATACCTACAGTCTAGCAGGAGCCCTCCAGGCTGGTGGAACTTGGACTCACATTTGTCAGAGGGTTGAAAATAGCAGGGAAGAGGATCATGGGAAATGACAGCTGGCTGGACATCTTCCATCTGCCCCCACCTGTGCCCTTCCGCATTCTCCCCTCGCCCTCCGCCCTAGGTCCCATCTGTGCAGACTGCAGGAGGGGCTTCGCCAGCACACGACTGGCTGGAGATTGCAGGAGAGAAACGCAGAGGTCAGGGACACATGTCCCTGGCTCCTTGCAGTCCCACTCAACCCACAGTTCTATGGGCCAATCGCTGAGTTCCCCAACTGAGGTCCTACTCTTTTCCATTTCCCTTATTATGCTTCCAAATTCTATAAAGAACTCTTTCACTGAAGAGTTAACCCCCTTCAAGGCAACGAATTGGATCATGCCATTTTTTTCCCAGCTGGGATTCTACTGACACACATCCCTTAAATAACTTCTAATGTAAAACATACAAATGTACTAATTCTCCTGCTGATTTCCTTTGAGTGTGGGGCCGCTAGATGAAGTCCATACAAACAGCATTGCTGTGTCTCCATGATGACTCACTGGTTTTTCTTTAAATCAGAAGGAGAATTTCAGGGCACTTGCTAAAAATCCAAATGCAGAACACTTCCAGACTCTTACAGGTCATTTTCTAATCGTTTACAGTTGTTTCCCCAGATCTAATTTTCCAGCAGTTTGTTTTCATGACTCACATTTAGGGAGCCTTTCTTTTTTCTCCATTTTCAAAACCATAACATTTAGTTCTACATTCATTTTTTTTTTCAGCCAAAATACAGTCAGCAACTCTTCTTGTGTTTTAAGCATTGGGTTGTAATTTGAGCACAAAGACAAGGTCACCATGCTATGTGCCTTTTAATTCAGTCTGGAGAGGACATAGGTCATAAGAAGACAGTTTACACTGACATCAGCGTGCTCTTTTCCTGGGTGTCTTTCTGAAGCGTTCAACTCGGATTAGACGGGAACAACACCCTTTTCCCGCTGGTATTTCATTAGTCTGCAGTCACACTTACTGAGATCCTGTAACAACTGCAAGGAATAGAATCAACCTAGGCAGATTTGGGACAAACCAACCGGCTCCCTGGAAGGTTATCATTCAACAACTGAGAGCAGAAATGGTAGCTACAGGGTAGCTTCTCACTATTAAGGGTTCAGTTGGCCTGGAGAGGGGTCAGTATGCATAATGGGAGGTTGCCCTAATCTATCTGATGCTATGGTGTGAATGTTTGTGTTCCCCAAAATTTGAATGTTGACATCCTTACACCCAAGGTGATAATGTTAGGAGGTGGGGTTGTTGGGAGATGACTGAAGTAATTCATTCCCTCATGCAGGAAGTCTAAGAGTGACCCTCTGCTCCTTTGGCCATATGAGATCACAGCACGGAGCTATCTAATACCCAGAAAGGGCACCTCAATAAACACACCTGCTGGAACCTTGACTGTGGACTTCTCAGCCTCCAGAATGGTGAGAAATAAATTTTGTTGTTGTCTAAAAGCCCCAAGTGTATGATTTCATTGTTGCAGTCCAAAGGAACCCAGACAGTAGGTTAAGTAAGAGAAATACCACCATAGTTAACGTGCAGAATGAGAGATATTCTAGTTTATAGGAATATCTAAAAGGACTTTCCCCATGGTCCACTATCCAGCAGTCCAAGCACTATCCCAGTCCCAATTCACCTCCTGCAGAAAGCCTTCCCCTGCCCAAGCAACCACTGTCCCCAGTGGTCCTGCTGGAAATTTCCAAAGCAATTTACAGCAGACACCCAGGACCAAGGTCTAGGGAAGAAATCACTTAGACATTTTATGCAAACAGCAAGTTAATTATAAAACTGTTTATTTTTTATTCAGAAATAAAGAATTGGATCCATCTACCTTTAAATTAAAAACAGTAAGCATCTAATTTTGTGATATTAGTGTAGACAAACTACACACCCATGAAAGAGTAGGAGAAAGAACAGGAATGGAGGAAGAGAAAGAAAGGAAATCAGAAAGGGAGGATGGACAGAGGGAAGGAAAGTAGAAGAAAAGAAATAATTCTGTGAATGAAGAGCCAGAAAACAAGGGAAGGCTGAGAGACTAAGAACATGTACTCTGCTCTCTAGTACTCTTCAGATGTACATTAGGCCAAGGTGGTAACCGGATAGTTTAGGTCTTCTGTATTCTGGCTGATTTTATGTCCAACTATATCAATCACTAGGAGAAATGTTTGAGTCTTCAACTGTAATTATGTGTTTTCTTCTTCATCCTCCAGTCCATCCATTTTTGCTTCATGTATTTTGAAGCTCTATTATTAGATGCATATATCTTTAGTATTGTTATGTCTTCTAGTGAACTGAACCTGTGATTATTCCATAATATTCCTCTCTACCTGGAAACTTCCTTTGGTCTGAACATTAATCCAACATTAATCCTACTTTGTCTGACATTAATCCAACCACTTCAGTTATTTTTTTTTCCAGTTGTGATAAAACCATGTAACATAAAATTCACCATCCTAACCATCTTTAAGTAATCAGTAGTGTTTAAGTACATTCACATTAGGATGCAACCAATCTTTGATGTTTTGCATCCTGCAAAACTGAAACTTTATTCCCCTTAAACAACATCTTACTCATTTCCTCATCCCCTAGACTTTTGTAATCACCATTCTATTTATTGCTTCTGTTCCCATCAGACGACTTTTCTGATTTTCCTAAATACTGTATAGCATAGAGCATTGTTCAAACACCTTATGTAAGTGTAATCACACACTGTCTTTCACTAACTGTCTGATTTCCCTTAGCATCATATCCTCAGTGTTCGTCTGTATTATATCATATGTCAAAATTTCTCCTCTGTTTTAAGGCTAAATAATATTTTAATGTGTTTTTTATCCATCTATCTGTCTATGACATTTGAGTTACTTCTACCTCTTGGCTATTAGGAATAATGTTGTTATGATCATAGTTGTATAACTATCTCTTTAGATCCTGTTTTCAGTTGTTTTATATTTATAGCCAAAAGTAGAATTGCTGGATTACATGATAATTTTATTTTCAATTTTTTGAGAAAACACCAGGCAGGTTTTCACAGTGATTGTACCATTTTATTTCACTTCCATTGCCTTTTGATCATTGTTTAGATGGTATACTTTTAATGAATATACCTGTGATATTTGAAGTGTGTCTAATTTATATGAGACTTCATTCTCTTGCTCTCCAGTCCAGCAATCTCTAACTTTTAGCTGGTGAGTTTAGAGCATTTACATTTAATACAGTTTAACATAATCCAACTGACATGATTGTAGTATATCATTTTATAGTTTTTGTTTCTGTTTCCCAATTCCTGCCTTCTTTTGCATTTTGAATATTTCTAGTATTAGATTTAATTTGATTTTTAATTTTTTATTATTTTTAATGGTTTTCTAGAAAGTGTAATATACATAACTTTTCATGATCTAGAGTTAATAGTTTACCATTTCAGGAAAAAATATATAATAATCAGAAATGCTGATTTAAAGTGGTTACCAAATGTAAAAGAAAAGGTGAAAGGACAGTGTATATTATTGAACACTTATTGGTAAATGCAAATTTTTATATATTTCTGGAAGTCTACATAGTGAGTCCTTGGTAGTGATTAGCCCTACAAGAGCAAGAATAGGATAATTACAGATCATGGCAAATTTCTGTGTATCTTTATTTTTTTTACCAAGTTTATTATTTTTTCAAATAATAATTCATACAAAGTCTTGATTGTCCAAAATAGCCCTTGAAATATCCGTAATAATGTAATTGTTAAGGGTTTCATAATTATTCAAATTCTAAAAAAAAATTTTAAAGCTCTAGCTTTTAAAGCAAAGCAAATTATGCATCAGTGACCAAAGCAAACACTTTCAAAAAGTAAGATGAAGTTAAGGGTCACAGAATCCCTTCATGGGCTCCCCTCTCCCCTCTCTCTCTCTCTCTCTCACTGTGGTGAACATAGCAGTATCCAGCCTATAATGATTAGTCTCAGGGATTTATTTTGGAACTTATAAAAGAAATGATTTAATTAAAAACAGCTTTTGAGAAAAACCCATTGAGAAGGGGCCAGGGAAACTAATTATCAATGGATGGATTAAGAAGGAGGCGGGCAAGACTAGCAGCATAGTGAACTGAGTTCAAAGATCAAGGAGGCTGGGACGTAGGGATGCAGAGACCAGGCTAATTAGACAACTATAGGAAGAAAACAGAGAAAGTCCAACCTAGTAAACAGAGGAAGACCTTCATGTTCCTTTTGGGTGGGTCCTGGTCTACCCTGACTATGGATGGATCAAGGCACTCAGGGCTTAGAGGCCTCGTGTGGATACTTACATAGATTCTCACCCAGAAATAAGATGGAGAGCCCCAGCTGCAGAGACAGGGTTTGCCCTCTCCTGTGCAGCCATCCTTCCCCTCCTGGCATCCTTCTTCATGAGCCTGTAGCTCTGGTCCTACCTACTTCCTCAGATGCTCAAAACTGGTGATTCCCAGACCTCACCCACAGGGATTGTGATGTCCTGAATCCAGCACAGCTTTGGCATCTGGAGTACTCAAAGCTCCCTAGGTGATTCCAAATACAGCCTTCGCTGAGACCCACTACAGTACAGTCTAAGCCAGCATTGCTCAGGATGCAATGTATATGGAACCCACTGGGGAATTTGAAATGTAGCAGATTCGTTATAACTGGGCTGAGGTGGGATTCTGTCTTCTGATCTGAGGAACCCAGTCTGGGGAGCCAAGGACTAAACTCAACTTCCAGGATCATCTCCCAAAATTACATGTTACAGTTTAGATCTGGAGTGTCCCCTAACACTTCATGTGTTTAGAAGGTGATTGGATCATGGGAATGCTGTACTCATCGGTGGATAAGCCACTGGTGAGTTCATAGCTAACTTAGTGTTAGGAGCTGGACTCCAGCCTGGTTAGTGTGACCTGGCTCCTCTCTCCACTCTGTTAGCTGTCTGCCATAAGCGAGCAGCTCTTCTCCACCAGATCCTTCCACCATATCCCTGAGTCTGGATCCAGGCAACCATGCATTGTAACCATGAGCCCACATAATCCTCCCCTCCTTTAAGTTGTGGGTGTCAGGTATTTTGTCTCAACAAGAAAGTAACTAAGATACCACCACAGAATTAGGTGTCCTAGGGAGCTACTGCCTCTCCCTAGAACAGGAAGCTTTGATTATTGGCATCCAACCCCAAAGCTGCCCACAACAGGACCAGTACATCTGTCCTGGTGTGCACCACCAAAGTGGGTACCCACTTTCCACCTCTCTGCTGGGTTGACTCAATTCCAAATCCAGCTCATACCTCCGTGCAGCTGCTTGGTGGATCCTGAATTATACCAGGCACCAGCTACATGCCCTGTAAGGTTGCTGGGAAATGTAGTTTTTAGCCCCTCAGACTCAGCACCCTAGAGAAAAGGTGAATGAACATATTAGCAATAAACAGCACAGTGCCAGGAAAATTATTCTACCTTAGTGAAGCCTGAAATCTCGCCACTTGATTAAGTATTGTTGACAAACGCACAAGGTTCTCCATGCCAGCCAAGGATTAGCAACACCCCCAGGGGACTGATTAGATAATCACGGTGCATTCTTAGCATAAAGAACTATCAGGCTGATAAAAGGAGCGAGGCCACTCTCAATGGACCAATACTAAGGACCTACAAGGTCCATTAAAAGGTGCAGTGTGAGAACACAAGATGCTACAATTTGTGCAAAGTGGAGGAGGAAGAAAACATATGCCCTTACATTAGCAGAGACAATCTGGCAAAATAGACAAAAAACAATTCTCAGCTACAGATGCCAGAGAGAGGAACTGGGTGGTAACAGGATATGGATGTGAGGGGCATGTGGCATGGGCATCGCTTTGTGTTCTAACTTGGGCATTTTGGACCCAACTGCTAGGGTTTGGCTGCTTTTGTTTTCCAAAACTTAGGTTGAAATTCAGTTGCCAGTGTTGGGAGGTGGGACCTTCAAGAGGTGATTAGGTTACAAGGGCTCCATTCTTATAAGCAGTTTAATCCCTCTTGTCTCTGCTCTTCTGAAGAAAACAGGACATACAAGGCACCATCTTGGAAGCAGAGGTAAGACCCTCACCTGCCACCAGGCCTGCCAGTAACTCAGTGTTGGAGTTGCAGCCTCCAGAACTGGGAGAAATGGATTTCTTTTCTTTGATCAATTACTCAGTAACAGAGTCCATTTAGCAGCACAGAATGAACCAAGGTTATCAATATATTGAGTTTTATAAAAGAATTTAAATCTACTCTATAAAAGCACCAGATACATACATTCACCCACCCATTTAATCAGTACAGATGTGTCTAGCTCTGCCCTACTCCCTTCTGGGCCCTGTCTCACTCCCTGAGGCCATGCAGACCCCAGCCACAGCACAGGGGGACACTGGTCCTGTCTGAAGGACCCTGGAGAAGACAGTGTTTGAACTGAGATGTGAGGGAGGGGAACATGGTGTCTGGGGAAGAAGAACATTCCTGACTGAGACGACAGCCTGTGCTGAGTGGGGGCTGGACAGCAGAAACCAGGAGGACAGAGCAGGCGCCAGGCTGTGTGTGGACATGCGTGTGCTCCTGTGCCTCTCTCAGCTCTCCATGCCTCGCCACGTGTGTGAGATGCAGACAGAAAATCCTTCCAAGACAGACCCTAGGTCGGATGGCTTTGGGTCTGAGGGTCTATGGATTCTGTCCTTCTGCCCAAATCCACCTTGAAAATGCCAGACCTCTTGACAGCTGAGTTCAGAGGGAGGCCCAGCCATGATTGTGGGTTCACTTAGAAACACCTTGAATGGGGGGAGGAGAACAGAAAACCTCCGCCCTTAAAATATGATTATCTTAGGGACTTTCTCTGAAGAAGCAGCTTCATGCATTGAGAGAATGGTGTATCCTCCTCCCCACCAACATCCCCAGTCACTGGGCCAAAGGTGAAATTCTGGAAGCAAAGAAGTCTTTGTCTGGTCTGTCTATCTGTCTATCTGCCTGTCTGTCTCTCTCTCACTTTGGATCGCTTTCCTTTCCTGGATATCCTCTGCTTTGAGACATAAATGGAGACAGAAGCAAGGAGAGTGCAGTAAATGAAGGGCGGGGTACCACAGAGAGACCATGGAAAACATTATTTAATAAAAATAAACAGGTCACTGAATACTTGGCCCTGATAGACAAGAAGCTTTGGGTGGAAAACCGGAGGAAAACACTAGAGACAAAGAGATGATAGCCTCACGAAGCATTAGAAAAGCAGACAGCAAGACAGCAGCCAGAAGGTGGGAAGCACAGGGGCCGAGTGGGAGAGGGGAACTCTGGGCCGGGGACCGAGATGATTTCCAGCGCGCACAGCTGCCTAGGGCTGCAGGAACAAAGTACCACACGGGTTGGCTTAAAACCACAGAAATGAATCTCTCAGGGTTCTGGAGGTCGGAGTCGGCAGCGGGGTAGCAGCGGGGCCTCACCTAGGGGAGGATCCTTCCACACACTGAGTCCTTGCCCAGGAGTCCTTGGACCTCCTCAGCTCCCTGAACAATGCCCTTGTCAGTCAGAGGATAAGAACACCAGCCTCTGGCCTGAGGGCCCACCCTCATCCAGGTGACATCATCCTCTTGGCTGCATCTGCAAAGACCACTTCTAAATAAGATCGCACACAGAGGTGCCACGACTTAGAGCATTAACATGTCTCTGGGTGGACGCAATTCGACATGCAAGACACAGCAAATAAGTTTTTCTCCTGAGGAAACTGTAGTGATTGAACTGCAGAAGAATCCTGGGGCTGCACCCGAGGCCAGAGGTAGAAAGGGATGAATCTTCAGAGCCCTTCACAGACTCCAGGGAAGCTGGGCAATGCCTGCCATGTACCGTTCAGACATGGGTCATAAGCAATGCGAAGCCAGTGGGTTTCACCAAAGGGTAAACCCTATAACTTTAAGAACTATCTCACCTTATTTTTATGCTGCTCCCAAACCCCAAAACCCCGCTCCTGTGTTCCAAGTCAACCCGCTTTGCCTAGAGCACCCGCTCCAGATATAGTCCTTGTCCCTCAGACCTCTACGTACCCTTCTCTCGGGCTCAGCTCCCTGGATAAGAAGCTAATCACTGCCGGAGGCACAAGCAGTGTTAAGTTCATCAGTCACTTGCTTATAATAAACAAGAGCTTGTTAGAGACACAACTGTCCTTGCCACAAGGGAGCGCTCTAGCCCTCTAGGGCTCCACCATGTTCCTGAAATCACTAAGCATCCATGAGAAGCAGGATTTGGTCCTTAGAGCAAGCCAGTTCTTTGGGGATTGGCAGATCACTCACCTTGATGCTGACCCATTGGCCCAGACAGGGCTGGTAGGTGAGGCAGAGCAAAAGGAAAGTCACATAATCTACTTACTAAAAAGAAAAAGAAAAATTCAGCGTGCAAGAATCACCAGGCCTGAGCTTGACCCCACCCACTCTGGTTTTAGTTGCCATGTGGCCTGGTGTGGATACTTACATAGATTCTCACCCAGAAATAAGATGGAAATCAGACATGGCCAAGTGCCTGCACTAGGGATGACTGTCACCATTGCCTGCCTTCTTCTTCAGGGTCCGCTAAAGGACAGTATCTCACAGGGATGTCTAAGATGTCTCCAAGCAGCTGAGGGTCCTTGCTCATTTGTACAGAATCACAAATTGGCAGTGTCACTCTGTTAGGCTTAACAGCTCTGAGCTTTGAATTTCAGCGGCTATCAGCTCTTGTAGCATTAGTGGCTCTTCACTGCACGGAGCAAGCATTTATCAACAGGCCTGGGAAACTCTGCCGGCCACCACAGATGGTGGCTCCTAGCGATTCTCTGTCACTCTCTGTCCTTCTCTGCTGCAAGCCAGCTTCAGTGTCATCAGCCCTAGCTGCTGGCTACTTTGGGCACCAACAGTCTTTGGTGTTTCCAGCTCTTAATATACCATCTTCACCTGCTTGATTCAAGATAGAAATCACAAATAAGCAAAAAAGTATGGCATCTCAGGAACTTTTGTAGTCTCTTAGTGTGCGAGCACACTAAGAGTATGGGGATGTTCCTTACAGAGGAAGAAAGCCAGGCTGATGCGCACACAGTGTCTGACTGGCTGTTTGGTCATGGGAGTGGAGGGTGGTCGTTTGTGGAGCAAGTTAAGAAAGGCTGCAGAGGGATAGACTCATCCAGAGAGGCATCAAAATGAAGTCACCGGGCTATGTCCTGTACCTAAGCCTGCCACAGCCAAAGAAAATATCCCCAGACTGGCCCTGGAGCACCTCACATAGCCAGAGCAGCAGTGGGGCATTTGAGGCAGCCATGGAAGAAAACTAAAAAATAATCCTTAAGAGGTATCAAGCCCTTCTTTCCTGTCTTGACATCTGCACACTTACCCTGGTAACCAGCCGTGTGCCCAGCAGCAAGCCCTCCTCCATCCCAGACATTGGTCTCCCCATCTTTTTTTAGGGAAGTGAGTGAGTTCTCTTCCAGCCGTGACACTGAGTGATTTTCGCTCAGATGATTTGACTCCAATCATATTTTTAAAATCCTGTCTGGGCTTGAACACTTCAAATAGTTTATTACCAGGGCTCCAGTACATAACAAAGTAATTGTGTAATTAAGAGATAATGTCAATGCTGTAGAACAATGTTGACAAGATAATAGCCCTCTGAAACCACACAAATGCCAAGGCAAGAGAACAGATTTATAGGTGGAAAAACAGAAAAGCAAGAGGGAAATGGCCCGGAAGCTCTCAGTCCTCAGAGCCAGTCCACATGCTTTGTGGTTCAGTTTCTGCCATATTGAAGTGCTGACCCTCATCAGACCCCAGATACCTGGATCAAGGGTGAAGAAGACAGGGTCACCAACCGTAACTAGTCCCCAACCCTTTACTTACAGACTCATGGGAATTTAGCCCCTGGGGCAAGCCTGTCATTGGGTTCAAAGCTTCCTAGATCCCCGGCATGGATACATCAAGAGAATGAGATGGAATTAGGAGAGATTTGGTCTAGGTGGTCATGGAAGGAAGATTGCAGCCCGGGACTCTCTATCAGTGTATCTGTCACCTTTCCTTCGCTAGCTGGAGTCCTCATCTTAGACCCTGTTTCTTCAAGAAGAGGAAGGAGCTGGAGGAGGAGGAGAAAGGATGGGCCACGTGACCTTGAGACCCAGAGGCTGTTCTCCTGGTGGACCAAAGGCCTCAGGCACTGTCCTCACCAAGCCACCTGGAAAGATGAAGTGTGTAGAGAGATGGTTTGGGAAGGAGGCTTGTGCACTGTGCCTTGCAGTGTTGGGCAGGGGGCACGGCCCCGAGCTGGAGGAAGTTAAGAGCAGAGCAAACAGGAAAGAGCTCATTCATGGGAGAGGAAAGAGGTGAGACCAGCCCTTCTTGGAAAAGGGACCTGTTGTGCCACAAAGATGGGCCTGGTGTGTTTTGGGGACAGAGGAGCTGATTCAAGCCAGGCATTTGTGCAGGGACTTTTCAGCCTTTCTCCTTTCTAGGACACAGCTTTTCCACCCTGAAATAAAGCTGCTGGATGCAGTGCCCACGCCCTGACTGAGGCTAACATCTGTCACTACGCGGTGGCTTCCTGGGCTGGAGCCTCTTCCCCAGCAAGGGCCACCTTCCCGATCTGCTCTTCAGACACCCACTGGCAAAGCCTCCTGAGCCCTCTGAGCAGAGCTGTTGTTCTCCTCATCACACTGGCTGAGTTATGTGTATGTATTTATCATAAAAACAATAGAACAACATTGGAAAACCTAAGGCAGATGCCGCTCATCCCTGCAGTGATTCCTGGGTAATTCAGGCTTGACTACGGGCAAGCGTTGTGTGATTCAAACTTGGAGGAGGAGGGGGTTACCAGGAATCAAACTCAGGCTTGCGCTTGCCAGGCAGACTGATCTGATTTTTCATTCTGCTTCTTTTTTTCTTTCCTATGAGCCCATAAGCTTTTTCCATGTTGCTACACAATCTCTGTAATTATCACTTTTATGGCTGCTTAATATGCCATCAGGTTGATGGGTCGTAATTTGCTTAACCATGCCCCTCTTTAGAATATAACCTTTTAAAACATTAAACAGAACACTTATAAAGGTACTAAACTAGGGAGAGAAGCCGGTTTCTTGGCAACATGTGTGGCATTTCTGAAGTGCGTGTGTGCAGCAGGTAAGGGGTCCAGGTAGGGGCCAGGAAGGCTGGTGGGGGACAGGAGGAAGTCACTGTCTGGACCCTGCACCCCTGCACCCCTGCATTGCCCATGTGGTCTTGATCTCCTGCTCCCACAAAGGAGAGGCCGTCACAGAGCGTGCTTGGAGACCTAATAATAATAACAGTAATAATAATGGCTGATATTGATTGATCTCTGTACTTAAAACTTTATAGAAGTAACCTCATTTCATCCAGCCAGCCAGTAAAGCAGAGCTATTCTTTAATTCCCAGCCAGGGGTCATATAGCCAGCACGAGGAGTCCCTGTCACCAGGTGTCTGGCTCCAGAGTCCCTCGGAGTCCTGAGCTCCCGTCTTCTGTGCCTGTGGGATTCCCATCCCTATAAAGCTGTCCAGGTTCATCCTTACTAGATCACGTCCAGACTCCGGGAGCCTAGGCGAAGGCTCAGAAGGGGCCCTGCATCTACCACCTCCGGGCGACTTGCAGCTAGGAGCCAGGGACTTGCACTGGTGACAGGAATTGACAAGGGCACCCTGGACAGTAAAGAGAGCAACAGCATCCCATCTGGGGGTGCCTTCTGGGCGCCGGTGTTTACTGCTGTGTGGCCTGAGGCCACCTCAGCCTCTGAAAGCCCCAGCTGTGTCCTCTGTGAAGTACAGATAACACCTGCCTCCCGAGGATGGCTCAGGAATCCAGGTGGTGACAGGTGACACACAGGGCACAGTGCTCAGCAGTCCTATTATCTCAGTAGGCCAGACAAGAAGCCAGTTCCCTGACACGGACTCCTTAGGGCTGGGACAAGTCCTCCACTTCCACCCGGTACGAGGTGGAGAGGGGCGATGTGAACCTTAAGGGAAAGAGGAAGGGTTTCCGTTCCCCGCCAGCTCCGAGGCACCAGCGGCAGGATGCCGGCTGTAATAACGGCAGTGCTGGTATTTACTAGGCATTCGCCAAGCGCCAGGCTGCGCACTTTACACATGCTAACTCAGGTCGTCTTCAAGCATCACTCTGGGACAGCAACCATCAACCACCAATCATTCTGTGTTACAGATGAGGCAGGACAGTCTCTGTTGCTGCCTGTGATGCTCCTGGAGTCTTTGCAGGGTGGACAACAGCAGAGAGACCAGCACAAGGAGGCAACAGGTCTGCTGCTCTGTGCTGGCCAGAGCCCCTTGGAGGTTACTTTCAGAAGTCACTGAAAGGTCTAAACTGCCCTATTTTTACTACCAGTGTCATACCTGAATTTTATTACCCTCTAAATACCCCGCACCGTGTCCAGCATGTCACAGGCATTTGGTAAAGTTTGTTGAGTGAGTAAGTGTGATAGACAAGAGGTTGTCAAGTCCCAAGGGCTGCAGGGGAGAAGCAATGGGGAAAGGTCATCCTCATACAGAAGAGGTGCACAGTATGAGACTGAGCCCCCTGAGGACGTCCCCTTCTGAAAATCAATTTATGTGTCATCTCCACTAGCGTCAGGACCCCCGCACCATGTCATGCAATGCAATGATAAGGAATCTCTCAGGGAGGGGTGAATCACTGCGCCACCTTGGGGCTCTGCCTGTCATCCTGGCTGTGTGGAGAGTGGCATTCTGCAGTGGTGACAGGAAGGCAAGCAGATGAGCAGGGGAACCTGGTGCCACTGAGCACTGTACGCCCAGGAGGAGCCCACAGGGCCACAGAGCCAGTGACCAGGCTTTGTTTCCTTTGCCTTTGTGTCCCTGAGAGCCCCTCAAATACCACTCTGCAGCCCCAGGACATGCACTTCCAAGCCGACTCCTACTGGGCCAGAACACCAGCCTCCACCTGTGCTGCCAGCCTCTGCCTAGGCTGCCAGCCAACCTAGGAATCCGTGTGCCCAGGCCAGTTGGGGTGGAGGGGACCCAGGGCTCCTAAGCAAACTATGCCATGCCACAGTGACTGTGTCATCCAGCATCATCAGACAACACTCTTCCACTGGGGCTCCTTCCTAAGTCATCCAGCCCCTCACTGCCGGGCTCAGAGATCACAGACATCTGCTGAGACCCTCGCCCTGCTGACAGCATCCTGAGAACAGGTGGGGCCAGCTCTCCTGCATGGGGATGGTCAGCATCTGGGGCTGGTCAGGACCCTGAGAACTCGGGTCAACAAGCACTGAGCACTGGTGCCACTCACTATTTGTTGCGGGGAGGCCCCCGTGATCCCCAGGTTTGCCCATCAAGCAGACTCCGTGTGGATGATGAGACACAGGCTGCTCCTCCTCTACTCCCTTCCTACAAAGGAAGAAATAGCAGCGATCAAGAGCAAGGAAAAGCCACTGTCCCCAGCACACAGGGACCAGCTCCTCTTTTTGCTTGAGTCTCTTTGGGGGTCTGTATCATGGGAATCAGCAAGGGAGTGGAAAATTATACTCAGGAGTGGAAAATCGCAAACACCATAGCAGCAACTCTAGCTGCTGGGAAGTTCCCTGGGTGGACTCTGCTCCTGGCCCGGGAGGGCGGGGAAGCAGCCATGCCCTGCACCCAGGAAGCTGAAGCTCTGGGGCAAGGTGAGTAGTGCCCCGTATTATTGCCCCCTGTACCACACTTTTACTGGAAAGGGCAGGAAGCCCTCCTTCCTCCCTAACCAGGTTCCATTTATAGGGAGAACAGCCTTCCCTAGCCAAGCACGCCAGGGCTGCAGCCTGCGGGAGGATGAGGTTGTTCAGGCAGCTGCTGGGGATCGTGTCCTCCTTCTTGATGTTCATAGCTCCTTAAGCAGCGGGGTGGGAAAAGAGGGCTCTCAAACTCCATCTCTCCGGGTTCATAATGAAGCATCTCCAAATGCTCCAGGAATTAGACTGGAATTTATCATACAACTGGGGCAAATAAGTCAACCCAGTGAGAAGATTTTCTGCAGCCACTGAGAGTTACAATAGCCTGGCAATGGACTTGGAGATACCAATGGCTTAAGGTGGGGTTTCCGGAGGAAAGGCTTAGGTGGGTGGGGTCTCTCAGGCCACACGATCAAGCTGGAAAGGCTGGAGGCCTTAAGGAAGCATCAAGCTTCTCTCCTAGGCTTGCTCCCATTTTAAATTTGTCCTCGAGGCTTCTCAGCTCCAGGACTCTCATCCCCCTCCTCCAGAAGGCAAGCTCCCTGAGCACAGCGATGAATTTTTGCCTTTTCCCATCGATCCCCACATGGGAGGCATTGAGTAATCATTGGGGCGATAAATAAAGGAGAGGATAAAGTTTCTCTTTAAGCAGAACAGGGAAAGCAGAGGAAAACTGAGCAGTAACTGGTGCTGCTTGGCATGGAGGGACACGGTTATGCGACGAGTTTGTATTTCTCTTTGTTGCCCACAGGTATATCGTGAACGCTGGTGAGTAGGTAGTATTTTTAATCAAGTGTTAATTTCTACAGAAAGGGGATAATAGCTTGTTATAGAGTGTCATTAGGCTGAGGAGCCTAAGCATTTGGGCCCAATGAGTACTGCCCCATCTGGTAGGCAGGGTCCCCAATAAAAGTGCCAGGAAATGTCACCTTGACACTCTCTAGTCTTCCAGGGATAGGAAGACACAACCAGGTTTGGGTGCCAAAGGCACCTCAGGGAGAGGTGGGGTTCTCTGAATGGGAGAGGGGCTGCAGGGGAGTTTTTTAACCATCAACTCACAAGGGACTGGTGCCTCCTCTCTGGATGAGGAAGTCTCGAGAGAGAACTGCAGCAGGCAAAGGAAATCTGTTCACTTCAAACACCATCCTCTGCCTTGCATTACTGCTCCTCAGAGGACGCGGAGAAGTGCGGGACAGTGGATTCCGGGACCCTTTAAAGACTGAAGGGTGCATATTCCTTCCTCTCGATCCCAGACCCCTTGTGGAGCCAGTTACTTACCGCCCTGACACCCCGTATCCCCTGCTCAGCTAACCTTGTGTGTTTCTATAAAAAATGCAAGCCCGCCAGAAGGACCCCCAGCACCAACACCCCTCCTCCAACACGTTAAACCCTGGACACAGCCCATATCAGTGGGGTCCCCGGCTTCTGTCTGCTCAGCATGGAGCCTCAACAGTACGGCCCTCCCCTTCCTCTCCTATGCTGTACCTGGGTCCCACCCAGATTAAGCCCTCCTCAACCGTGGAAGACCCCTGCTCTGAGTCCTATGTCGCCCATCCACAAAAGATGGTATACAGATGAACAGTGTGGGGTCAGCAGGTCAGAAGAGGCTTTTCAGGGCCACATCTGGGAAGCTGATTGGCTGCAGCCAGTCACTGATCCAAGTCTCAGTCTCCTGGTCTAAACAACGGGAATGAAATCAGTCCCGAGCTCCCAGGATCACCAATGGCACTCACAAAGCCTACTGTTAGCTATTACTGATTCCACAAAGCTCCTACCCAAACCTAATGCCTGCCGTTTCCAAACATGCCCATGTTTTACTGCATCTGTGCCTCTGTCCCCCGGTTTGTCCACCAGAATGTCCATTATTTATTCCCTCCCAGAGGAGACTACATACCAGATTTACCAGAAAGCCCTCACTGTCTCCCAGGCTGCATGGTCACTTTCTCCTTTGGCACCCCTCGATGGCACTGCCCATCTCCTCCTCTTGGCCCAGAGCCACCCTGCCTCTGCCTGGCCACATGGTGATGGGCAAGTTTTCTAATCTGTGTACTGAGATTCTCACTATGTCATTATATTTCATCCATCATATGTGTGTGCGATTATCATATAATAATCCATGATTATGGCTGTTTTTATGATCAGTAAACCTAGAAAGGATTACAAGTCATAAAAAGCACTTAGCAAAGCTCCTGGGACATAAAAGATGCTCTCTAGGCACTGGTTGTTTGCACCAAGTCCTGGTCCTGTCTCTCATGCACAGGCCTGGGGAGCGTGGCAGAGGGCTGATCTTCATCCCACCTGAAGCCAAGATGATCACACATCCAGGTCACCTGTTATTGCAGCAGAGACCGAGACGGTGCCTTCTTTACCCTAATCAGTGCCGGCATGGCTGACACATGGGCCACCTGACCATCACTCCCGTAACTGTGCGTGAAACAAGTGAAGGAAAGCAGGACCGGGCCACGCTGGCCCACATTATCCAGCGCTCTGTCCCCCTGCACTCCCGCTGCAGCACTGATGTGAGGAAGGCTCCTTTGCCCCCATCCCCCTCTCCTCCCTGTCCTCCGGGGGGCCTCCAGGCACCCTGAGCCTCCCGCCTGCCCAGGCAGGCTCCTACTATGGCCCTCTTCCTCTCCACCTGCATGCTTGAAAACCTGCAAGATGCACTCACACAGTGATAATAACACAGTGATAACCAGATGTGATGACGAAACGGCTCTTTAGTTAAACATGAAATGGCACTTTGGTCCCCAAAGACGGAACTCTGGCTGTTGTAGAGGTGGCAATTTAAGATCCTTTTTGTGGATTCACACTGGTTTTCTGAACCAGGATGCAAATGTCTGTCCCATCACTGGTAGGGCTGCTTTTTAAGCTTCCTGTATAGCAAATGTGCCTCACCCATCTCCCAGGAAGACTTCTCTGAAAAGACTGACAATGACCAGGGGACAAGGACTCGCTGGTGCACATTTCCAAAGCAGCAGAAAACGACACACAGACCTCGGGGTGGGGACCAGACAGAGATGCCCAGGAGTCAGGCCTGCCAGGCACTGCCGGGAAATGCAGGTGGCCCACGGATGGATAAAGACCTCGTTCATCATGGTCCAGACTCCTGGTAATATTCTCCCCAGCCAGGGCGAGGATCCCAAACTCCAGCTGCAAACTGAAGCAATAAACCCATTCATTCAGCAGACTTGGTATTGAGAACCCACCATATGCAAAGCCCTGAGTGAGGCTTTAAGCAGGAGAGGTGGACAGGCATTAGGTCCTTTTCCTCAAGGACTTTTGGAATAGATAGAACAGAGACAAAAAGGGCTGCGAGCATTATGCACATAGTGGATATGGAACCAGGCAGCACCGGCACCCAAGGTGTCTCAGCTTGGGTCCCGATGGTGGGGGGCGGGATGGCAGGCTGTGCTAGATGGGACTCTTGCAGCCTCAGCCTAGAAACAAAAATGATCCAGTGCCTGGCCCAGAGTTTATGCCACACCAGTTTTCCTAGGAAAGAGAGAGAGAGAGAGAGGTTTATGAAGAATTTTCCTGCTATCAGTGTTAGAGGAGCCAAGCCCTGTTCCAGAATTAGCAGAGCGATTAACCTGCAAAGCCATAGGAACATGTATGACCTGACAACTTCCAAAGCACGGAATTTATCCAATTAAACATTTTATGTTGCTGTAACCATATACATTGGCGGATTAGAAACCTCAAAGGTCTCCACTTCCAGACATTCAGGGATTTTCTTCTTTCTGCTCAGCTGCATCTGTCTATATAATTATATCATGTAAAGCAGAATATGGGTATAATTATAGGGAGTCATGTTTAACACTTTATTTTCATTCTGTGGTCCATGTACTGCTCACAGTTCCCCTGAGATATTTGGAGCTGTGTTCTACCTTTCAGGGCAGCCTCTTTCTGTTCTTTCCCCCTCACACTCTTGAAAACCCTGCTTGAGTCCTCTTGTCCACAAAGCTTTCCTTGACCAATCCAGTGTGTGTTGATGGTTCCATGTTCACACCCTCCACATCATTCACTTGACCTTGGCCTTAGATGGCCTTGCCTCTAATAGAGTATAAAGTCTTTAAGGGAGAGGACCAAGTCTTCTATTTCTGTTTAGTGCTTGTTACATGTGGCAGAATCCATGGTGTGTGGAGGGCTACGAATCCACCAGGCCTGGGGTGGCAGCCGGGCACACATTTGACGAGTGAAACACCTTCCTTCCACTGACCCAATTCAGTCAGGTCTGGACAAAACAGAGTGTTTAGGTCTGTATCACTTAAGAGTTTCCAGGTGATGGAAAAATCCAATTCAAATTGGCTTAAGGCAGAATTAATTAAGACAGAATTAATTAGTTCAGATAACCACAGAACCTAGGAATAGTATGGCTGCTGATATTTTTGGATTGAGAGCTCAAATGGTGTCATTAGGATAAGATTTTCCCCAATTGCTGAGCCCCATTGTGCTGCTCTTGGGCTCTGTGTCTTGCCTCCGCCTGGTAACAGCCTCCATCTAGTGGTGTCCCAGCCAATAGCTAAGAGCACTGCCTTATGCCCTGAGGTCTCTCCTGGGATCTCATTAGCTTCAGTTGACTCACAAGTCAATCCCTGCACTAATTACCACCTCCATTAGAATACGGTGGGTTCCACTCCTGGCCCCCAGAATCTATGCCTTTAGTGAGCTCACCAGATGAACCCTCTCCATACACCAGCGTGAGGACCACTGGCCTAGTGTGGCCATGGGAGTGGGTGTGAGGAGACCCAAAGTGTGGCGGAGATCGCTGGTGTACTCTCTGGATGTCTGTGTAGCTATGCAGTTGCTTTGAACAGTGTCAGGCCTTGGGGTTGAGCCATGAAGGCCCATCAGCCAGGAGTCCTGCCCATCGAAAAATAAACCCATCGAACACAATGGAGATGCTTTAAGACTTCAGTCTCCCATTCTCTATCTGGTTCAAAGTCTCAAATCAATGAAATCTCAGCTTTGGAAATGACCTTGAGGGTCATCTGATCCAAACACAGTCACCATGTGCTTCTGATGGCACCCTTTGCCAACTGGTGACCTCACCCTTCCATAAACACCTCCCCTGATGAAGGGGATTTGCTCCTCAAATAGCCAAGCCACCTTCTAATGCTCAGATGTTTAGATTTTGATGCTCTATTAGGCAGAAATCCCTCTCTTTGCTAAAAAAAAATTCCTTCCATCCATCCGAATTGTACCCAAAATAATACAGAGCACGTCTATTCCTTGCTCCTAAGTCAGTCCCTGCAGGCAGTATTTGAAGATGATTCCACACGCTGTCTGTTTCTCCTAACTTCCAGGACAATACCCTAGGGTTGCTGCTTAGATAAATGTCCCTTGAGTCCCCTGTGCTGAAGACTTTGGTCCCCAGCATTAATGGGAAATGGGAATCCTTTAAGAGGTGGTGGGAGGTCTTCCAGCCTGGAAGGGGACAGTGGGACCCCAGCCTCTCCCTCTCTTTCAATTTCTTTTTTATGACAAGAGCAGCTTTGCTCCCCATAACAATGTGCTGTCTCCGCACAGGCCTGAAAGCAGCAGGACTGAAGCCAGTGACACTGGGAACTGCAATCATCCCCCTGCCCTGTGAGCTGATTGTCCTGGACTTGTGCTGTAACCAGGAAGCTGACTAAGAAGCTTAGCAATGTCTGTTGGTCATTTTTGGGTTTTATGGGGTCCAATCCCTTCCTGCCCAGAGGTCCCTTTCTCCTGGCTCTGGCTGGTCCCTGTGCCCCTCTCTTCCCCTTTGGTATAGTTAGTATCATTGTCCTCCTCTCCTCTCCTTCCTCCTCCTCTTCATGTTCCTCCTTCTCCTCTTTACAATACTGGGGACTGCACCCAGCGCCTTTGCCCTGAATTATATCCCCAGACCCTTTATTTTATTATTCTTTTATTTTGAGACAATGTCTTGGTAAGCTACTTAAATGAGACGTAAATTTGAGATCCTCCTGCCTCAGCCCACCCTCCCAGGAGCTGGAATTACATTAGATGCATGTGCCACCACCATCACTCACTCTTAAAGTAGGATGCTTTGAACACAACCCTCCAGCCAAGATGAAGTAAAGAAAGCACTAAAGTCTCATTCCAGACACTCTTCTTTAGCACTTACAGCAGTCATAGCCTGCTGGTTACTCAAGAAGGGCGTTGTCCAGTGGCCCTGGCTAGCCCCTGGGCCTGGCAGCCCCTCAGCCACGTCTCTGTCATCTTAAACTCCATGGAGTTCACTTAGCGAAACATGACCTTAGGGATGAGCGATTTCGGACAGGAGGAGCTAAGCAAGTCTGTTACCACGATCCGCTAACCATTGCACTCACTTAAAAGACATCTCAGGATTTACAAAATAACATCCAGCAACTACGGAACACCTCACAGCCCCAGCCTGAGAACAGGTGACCATACAGGAAGAAAGTGCTTGTTGGGGAGGTAGAGCGGCTCTCACTCTGGCCAAGGAGATGGATTTGAAGGGCGCATCTGATTTCTGCGGTCAGCAAAGGAGAAGCCATGCTTTCCAAGGAGCGGGCTCAGCGTGAAGAGACTCAGAGGCTTGGACGGATGCGCATCCCAGCAGCTGGAGCTGGTACAGAGGCAGAGCTGGGAGAGAACAGTGACAGGACCAGGCTGGAAGGGAGAGTCCAGCCAGATGGCCAGAGCTCAGGGGTCTGCATCGACCCTGTGGTCTCCGGGAAGATTAAAGATACTTGAGGAAGAGAGGAGGTAAGGAGGCCAAAGAAGGTGATGCGGGTAACTGAGAAGTTGTATCTAGAACATATTTCTTATAACCAATAAGGGAAAAAGTAGAAAATAGGCAAAGATAGGAACAGACAGTTGGTAAAACAGAAAAACGTGAAAAACCAATAAATACACATGAAGGTCAGGACCTCATCAGCAATCAGGAAAATTAAAAGGAGAGCTAAATGTGTTGTCATTTCTCAGCCATCGGATTGCCAAAGTTAAAGTGTTGCCATACCAAGGGTCGATGAAACGTCACACACTAACAGAGTCTAAATTATAGGGCAGCTTTAGGAAGAAATCTGTCAATTTCTAATAAAACTGCAGAGTACACACCATTGTGGCCAGTATCCCAAGGAATTCTCCCAGTGTCCACAGATCTATGGCAACTGTTCATACAGCACCACTTGTAACAGCAAGAGAAAGGAGAGAGACAGAGACAGAGAGCCAGACAGAGACAGAGAACCAGAAAACTGTCTAAATGGTTAATATGGACTGAATTGAATTCCCCTGTTCTAACTCATCAAACCTCAGGAAATGATGTATCTGGAGATTAATTTTTTTAAAGAGATAATATGTGTTAAAATGGGATCCTTAAGATAAACTCATCCAGTGCTGCTGGCGCCCTCATACAAGAGATAGGTCACAGGGAGGCTTAGAGGGACAGTCACCTGAAGACTCCCAGGAAGACCCATCACCATTCCTGCTGACACCTTGATCTTAGCTTCCAGCCTCCAGGACTGTGGGAGGTTGATTTCTATTGTGTAACCAGAGACCATGGTCCTTTGTCGGGGCTGCCCTGACAAACTAATGTGGCTTTCATGGGGGCATAAAATGAGAATTAACTGCATTAAATGATAAACTAGAGATCTCTGCAAATCAATATAAGAGCAGCCTGAGAACCTAGTGTTGAAAGGAAAAAACACATTGCAGGAAATATATTCAGTATGGTATCAATTATGTAACATGGTTAATAATTACAGAATAATTCCAGACAGTGATGCATATGAATGAATGTGATCTATGTGAATATTATATATTATATATATATGAATATACATAAAGATATTTCAGTCATCAACAGGCCATATATGCAACAATGAAGCCAGTGGATTGTATCTAGTGACATCAGAGCCATCTCAGTTTGCATAAGCATGGTCCACAATGTTTATCTAACAAAACTGTTTAATAACTCATTTCTCCAGCCATAGGCCTTTCATTAAGCAATGCATAACTGAATAGATATTAGGCAACTGAATAGGTATTAGGCACAGATATTAGGTGACAGTATAGACAGACACTATACATGTACTAGCACAATGATGATGTTATATGTAATATGTACAAAGTCAAACTCACAGAACGCGGACATCTGTTAGGCTACCGCAGCAGGCCCACGTTATGCTTTTCCTCTGTATTTTACTGTACTTTTAAGCTAATTTCATAGTTTGTTTTTTGGGTTTTTTGGGGTTTGTTTTGGTTTGGTTTGATTTGGTTTTTTTTTTTTTTTTTTTTTTTTTTTTTTGAGACAGGGTCTCGCTGTGCAGTTCATGCTGGCCTTGAGCTCACTTTGTCGCCCAGGCTGGTCTCGAACTCACATGGATCCTCCTGCCTCAGCCTCCCGAGTGCTGGGATTACAGGTGTGAGCCACCACGCCCTGCGGGCAGTGAAGATTTGTATTAAGCCAGCAGCTCTGGGAAGGAGCTCGCAGACTTGATGCTTTTTTTCCTCCTCCCTGGTTATATATTTCTTTTCCTGCGGGTGACAATGGGGTAACAATAATGGCCTGTTCATCTTGTTCCAAAATAGCAGGCTTGTCCTCAGTCCAAATTCCAGAAACTGCAGTGTCACTGGACTTGGCTCAAGTGCTTTTCCTAGGGTATTTCAGCTCAGAAAAATGGGGCACTTTCAAAAGCATGCTTCTAACGAAAGCCTCTGTCCTGGGCCCCGCTTGTTGTAATAACACAGTGCATCTAGACCACAGCCTCCATGTTGAGTTTTGGGGATCTAGACACATAAGATGTGACCAAAACACACGGTGAATGTTTAAATAAAAATTGATTAGGATGAGACCACGCTACCATTAATCCTCCTCAAAATATCTCCCTTCGTTTCAAACATATGGATCCATCATTCTGGCCACTTTCTGAAGCAGTTCTGAAAGTCCTGCCTCCTGAGTGTCTTTTCATGGCTGTGTTAGGGCCCTGAATGGATTCAAGACAGTGACAGCCAACGTGCTATGTCCCCAGCCGCCTTATTTACCAGATCTGGCACGATGCAACTTCTGGCTCTTCTCTAAAGGCAAAATAACCATGCAAGGTAAACAGTTGGAATGGATTCAGGACGTGGAGGCAGCCCCAACAGTGCACTAAAGACCCTCACAGAAGAGGACTCCAGAACTGCTGCCGAAAGGGGAAAGAAGGACGGGATAAATGCATTCAGAGCCAGCGAGTGTTCTGAAGGAGATTTATGGCAATATGTCTTTCACTACAATAAATATTTTTACTTTAAACATTCATCATGTTTTTGGTCACATCTTCTACACCTCTGTTTTGACCCAAAGGCCAGGTCTAGCCCTGTTTTTAGAAAGGCCCAGATAGGTTTCCAGTTCTGCCACTTCCTCTAAGCATGTTTATTTTCATGGTGGAGTTGTCCCTCACCCCTGAGACTCAGCTCCCTTCCATAAAGCCACCGTTCAGGCTGGATCTCATCCATCCTCTGCTGCCAATCCTCTTCCGATGGTGGCATCGTGATTCTCACAGGTCACATGTCACCCAGGCGTGGCTCCACATGTCCGGCTGCCCTCCCTACACAGAGCTACCTACAGAGCTGCTAATTTATCTTGTCTGGAAGAGGCAGGCATGATGCTTACTGGTGAATCGTGTCATATCCATCAACACCTCCAGCAGGGCACCATCGGCCAGCTGAGCCGATCCAGGCTTGTTTCTGACTCCCGGGGAAACCCCTCAAGTTTATGTACGAGCTGCTCACAGACAGAGGCTCTGGCTTCTGTACATCTGTGTCTTGATCTGGCTTGGAGATCAAAGTCATTAAATCTCAAATCAAGCAGACAGCTGGACCCTGGGCTTACACCAGGTAATCAATCAATCTATCTATCAATATTTGTTGACTGCTGTCTTGTGCCATCAGCTCAGTCATGAACTGGGCAGAATCTGGTGTCCCTGGCTCCCATCCCAAAGCCTCTAGCCTCTGACCCCTGGCTTGTTCCAGTGTTTAGTATCTGGTGCCTAATGCACTCCCTGGGGAAGAATCCAGGAAGGTTCTTGAATCTGATGTCTTTTCTCCCCGCCGCCCACATGGTTCATCCATGGTGTGGTGGGAATAAAAACTAGCAAAATCACTTACTTGGGTCCACAATGGCCTCCACCTCACCCAAAAGTAAATACTAAGCTATGCACTGGGAAGGTCAAAGGAAAAAAACACAGTTCCTAACCTTGAGAGCTTTGGGTCTCGGGTTTGTTAGTGATTAATGATCACAGAACTGGAGAGTTAGGGCTGAGCACCATGATTAGCTGTGGAATTAACCCCAGCTGAGAACCTGAGATGGAGGGGTCCAGACCTCCCCCTCCCCACCTCACTTTCAGGAAGCCTCCATCCGTCATCTGTCGAATGAGAGTGTCGCATTCAGTTCATCTCTGAGGTTCGTTTCAGGTCTTACACTCAGATCTGTAAAATTCTCACTTGTGACAGCTGCCAGCTTTCCCACCTTCCTCCTGTCCATGCACATTTTTAATGCGATAAACAAAGCAAAGACTCCTGCCCACATATGGCGACCACTTCAGGGGAGGCGGATAATGAAGAGAAGCCAGCTGTGCAGGCTGTCAGGTGCTTAGAGTGCTATGGGGGACAATCAGGCAGAGGACAGGGAAAGAGGAAGATGTGGCACACTTAATAGGGGCAGGGCCACCTGATAGGTGACACGGAGCACAGCCCAGGAAGAGAAAGGGCAAACGGAAAGCAGCAGGTGCAGAAGGACAGGACCCAGGTGGGTGGGCCTTAGAAATGTGGGCAGAAGCCTGGCCAGGTGCTCCGCACAGATGTGGGTGGCAGCTGGATGTGGGTGGCAGGTAGATGCAGTGGAGGAGGGGGGTGGTTCACTTCCTGTGCTGGCTCTGTGCACACTGAAATACCAAGTGCAGCCATCCTCGGAGAGCCAGGAGGGAACAAAGGTGTCAGGAAGCTGGAGAAGAAGCTAGGCGACCATCACTGGGAGGATGACAGCAAGGAGGAGCAGGAGAAAGCACCATCCCTTCCTACGTGTGACAACCCGCTCCCATGTCCCAGCCAGAGCTGTCCCAGCTCTCACACAGTCACTCTGCACACTGCAATGAGCACCCTGGCCTGGCACCATGGTGGGCAGTGCCAGGCCAGGGGACATACGTGTGAGGTGGCCATACTTCCCACAGTCCTGGTTGCCCTGAGATCAAAATTCAAAGGCAAGGAGTGTCTTGGGGAGTCAAAGGGAAGGGTGCGGAGAAATGGCACAGGAAGGGGAGGAGCCAGTGCCGGAGAGCACTGCGGATACTGAGGGTCACCCCCAAGGGGAAACTTGTAGAGCCTGGGGAACACACCAGGGAAACATCCCAATCACGCATCCCCACCAGCCCCATCCCTGTGTGGGTTGGGGCTGCTCCTCACCTCTGCAACCTATCCCCGTGAACAAGAGAGGCCTCCAGCTTGGAGAGCAACTGTCAGGACAGCAAGGGTCAAGAAAATACAAGCGGGTGCCAGCAGCGTCTACACCACCCTGGGAAGTGTCTCGGCTCACATGCACCATCATATGTCACCCTACGGCTAAGGCAGTCCTTGGCAAAGAATGGATTTATAGGAGGATTCTAAGAAGAATCTCAAATCTGAAAAAAAGAAGCCATAAGAGAAGAGACCGAGGCACAGGGTAAATGGCAGATGGGTCTGGCCATCAGGAGTGACGAGGACGAGCTCTCCAGAGCCTGGGAAACAAGGTTTCCCTGCAAGGGACACCAGAGTTGGGTGACAACTGGGTCACCCCAAAGCAACAGACAACACAGTGGAGCTTGGCTTCTTTGAGGCAATTCCATTTTGCCTTTGTAGCCAAAGCTGACACAAAGACAAATGGCTGTTGATGACATGGAGACCCTAAAGTGTGACAGAGAAAGACAGATGCTCGTCCAGAGCTACCTCTGGTCACTTGAGTCCTGCAGGTGTGAGACAGGCTTGATTTACAGCTGTAGCTGTGGTTTGGTTCACTGTCACAGTTTGGTGACTCTTCTTTGGGGAAGCATAAACAAAGAAGGCACTTCGAATGAGTTGTTACAAAATAGTCTCAAAAACATATCTCAGATTTCCAGGCTTCCTGTGCTGGGCACCTGCTGGAGACACAGCTATGATTCACGATGACAAATGACCCAAGTATCTTCTTGCAATGCTGCAGGGAGTTTAGGGGCTTTGGCCCGTGGCTCATCTGTCACTGTGCCCCAAACTGTGAAGGAAGAAGGGTGGCTGGACACTCACATCCCTTCCTCTGATGAGAATAAATTAATTAGTGTAAAAACACATAATCACAGACGCACCACTTGGGCTTGGGGTGCTAATGAGGGAGATGATTGCTGACGCTGAGTGAGGCCAGAGTGGCCCTGGCTGATTGCAGCTCACACCTAGGAGATTGGGACCTGCTGTGCTGCTGTGTTTAACCCTGTCCTCTCTGCAGCCACTCCTTTCTCCCCATCTCCCAGGTTCTACTCATCAGTCTTGTCTCCACAATCCAGGACACCTTTCCAGCTTGACCAAGGGAGCTGAGAACCTCTTCAGCCTGTTTCTAAGCCCTTCTTCCTGCCCATGGTTGACAAATGAATCACCTTCAGCTCCTTGTTCTCTCTCCCTCTGTGGCTCAAAGAATATTCCACGGCTCCCTATGACCCTGAGCATAAGATCCACACTCACACAGAGGGCCCTCCCACCCGTCAGCTCCCAGGTCCTGCTTTCCACCAATCTTGTTCCTCACCTCCTACCGTGGCTTGTCAGCATGAGTCAAAGCCCTCAGCTAATCATCCCTGTAAGACTTGCTAGATCTGACTTCCAGATTTCCACTTTTCCCGTTCTCCCTGCCTCAAAGATTTTCCCTTCTTCAGTAAAACTGTTCCCATTGCTTGAAGCCAATACAGTGGGACGATTTGAATCAAGATCCTCCCCCTCAAGTCTCATAGGCTCAGAGGCAGGGCTTTAGGAAGGTGATTGGATCCTAAGGACCTATAACTGACTTGCTAGGAGGCGGAGCCTGTTGGAGGCGGAGCCTGTTGGAGGCGGAGCCTGTTGGAGGCGGAGCCTGTTGGAGGCGGAGCCTGTTGGGGGCAGGTCACTGGGAGTGTGTCCTGGAAAGGTTTATTTTGCTCCCTTCCTCTCCCTCCTCTCTCTGCTTCCTGGTAGCCATGATGTGAGCAGCCCTTGTCTGCCAGATTCTTCCACTGTGCTGTTTTTGCATTTGAGCCTGCTGAGCATGGACTGAAAGGTCTAAAACTGTAAGCCAACTTAACCCTCACCTCCCCTAAGCTGTGAGTGTTGGGTACTGCGTCGTAGAAGTGAGGAAAGTGACAAAGAGAGGTGGCAACGGTGCACTTACCCGAAGACTAAACACGCAGTGCATGAAGAGGGATGAGTATGTCCTTCAGGTCCAGTGCCCCATGCCTGGTGGCAGAATGCACAAATGAGGAAGCCTTGCCTGGCTCGCCCCCCTGCTGTGACACACCCCTGAGCCCTTGGACCCTGAGGAGGGGCAGGGGCAGGGGCAGCCATTGCGCCCTTTGTTGGGATGCCCTCTAGACCTAATTCGTAGTTTTGCTGAGGAGATGTGAGACTTGTGCTGTGAGGCTGGTGTCTTGAGAGATTTGGTGAAAGGAGGACCTGGCACCATGCTGTGCCCGCGTCTGTACTCAGCTGTGCGTGGCCCCACTGATCACTCACATGTGCGATGCTTATCAGGGAATAATTTAAGAAAATGTTGTTTCTTCCTGAAAATGATCATTTATTCTCCCAGGGGAGGCAGGCACAGAAGGTGGTCCCCATGGGGGCTAGAAGGCCTGGCCTCCCTGACTGCCCTGGAACCTGTCTGCTCCCAGCACCTGGCATGGGTAGCACTTGATCTGTGAAGGCATGAATGTGTGTCCGAGGCAACTGTGATCCAGACACTTCTAGACAGAAACACATCTTCAGTGGGAACCAGGACCCTGACAGACCTTTCTACATTCAAAACACGGGGATTTATGATGCTTCCTGAGGTCTCTCCCCAGCCCAAAGGCTCCCATACTTGTTCTCTGTCCCATGAGAATATCCTGTTGTGCTTTAGGTGGGCACAGTCTTACCCTCAGTCTGAGCAGCCCTCTGAGGGAAGGGTGTCTGCATCAGATCCATGTAGTTCCCAAGGCACTGGGATCACAAGTGACAGGTGATTCAGGACAGGAAGGAGCTGGGTTCCCCCCAAGGAAGCAGAAGCCACCTCCCCGATAGCTCAGTGCTGAGCTTAGGGCTCCCGAGGGCAGTTCAAGAATCAGAGGTTCAAAAATATCAGAGCCGGCACCTTGAGGTCTGCCTCATTCATCCTTCATCCTTTTGAAGTAAGGAAACTGAAGCCAGGAAGGACAGTACTGCAGATGGGAGGAGAGGGCCTTGTGTGACTCGCCTTTCCTCGTTGCTGAGACACAACACTGACACCCACGATTTAAAGGAGGAGCTCGGAGCTACAGTTTCAGAGGCTTCAGTCCATGGTCAGGGGCTCCAAGGCAGGTGTGTCGTGGTGGAAGGGCGAGACATAGCAGGGATGCTTAGTTCATGACATCTGGGAGGAAGAGCAAGGATGCCATTCCAGAAAGGAAAGAGAGAGGGATCCAGTACAGTTCCCAAGGTCATGCCTCTGTGCCCAGCCAGACATGGTTAGAATGGTGTTTCCCTAATTCCCTGGGCATTTCTTTCTTTTTTGTGAAAGTAATAAAATACAACAGAACAAGACAGAATAAAGCCAACTGAGACCATGTAGTGAAATTGGTACAGAACTTCACAGCAGGTTACCGGGATAACAGTAATAGGTATCACAGTATATTTCGTTATCTTTATAATAGTTGTTCTTTCAATCACAAAATTCAAAACAAAATGAAATGCAGAACATTATAGAACTTATCAAAACAGAATAATGAATAGAGCAGTACCATTAATCAGAATAAAGCAAAACAGTAATAAAAATATTTCCTTTCAAAGAGATGGTAGAAGGAAATCCCCCTTATTTGCTATAGTCAACCTCCCAGGAGATGCTCAGATTTCTGGTTCCCATCTGCTAATGGGGGTACAGGAGAAAGGGGTAGGGGAAGTGGGATGTTTGACTCTAGGCCGTGCACCAGTAGGCTCACTATTGCTTAGCAGGAGGTGAGCTGGTTGCTTGGTTTCCCAATGTCCTAAATTCCAACATGGCATGGATCTCAGGAGACATTGGTGGTTCTCCCCCCTGGAAGGGCCACAGTCTGCCACAGCATCCCCCTGGGCATTTCTTAATCCAACCCAGTTAATGTACTGTGATTAATGGTGACAGGCCCCAAGCTCCCAATGTCCAATTCCATTCTCCCTACCACAACGCTCCTCCCCTGTGACCTTCCCAGGCTGCTTCCCTCCCCAGCGCCCAAGACAGGAGCCCCCATCAGCCTTGTATGCAGGAGGCAGCCCTGTGCCCCCCCCCCCCGAGGCCCCTGAATGCTCTAGTTGGGTCATAGACTTGAAGTCACTGCTGAGGGAAGTCCTGCCTGTACCCTACACCTTTGCTCATTGCTCCTCCCAGTCCCTGAATCCATACGGGAACAACTAGATCCTCCCACAGTGCTGTACTCATACAGTGTTTATGTTGAGCTTCTCCCAGGTGCCAAGCAGGAGCTGCAGATCAACGTCCCTGAAATGTATAGTCCCCCCTACACCCCCCACATGCCCCTGTTCTGCAGAGAAGCAGCATTCTTGGTCCCCTGGGAATCTAAGAAAGGAAGGGAGAACAAATTCCCATGCCTTGTCTCCTCAGCCAGGCATCTCCCAAGAAATCAGTGTGCACCCAGTGTCCACAGGGCTCCAGCCCTGCACCACCAGACACTGGCCACATGTGTGGCCCGGACTTGTTGGCCCACCCTTCATTCCCCTGGGAAGACCCACACAGGGCCCAGAGGCCCAGGATACCTAGATGGTGCCACTCCAGGTGCCCAATGGGACCCATGGAAGGACATCCCATTTATGTAACCCCTATAGAGGGTTACTGGTGACACTGACTGGACATCAGTCCTCCTCTAGCATCCCGCCCGACAAGCCCTGATTAGGGTCATCACTTCCAAATGGCCTCCACACCCTTGCTGAGTAGAACTTACAGCATCCTTGTGTAACTTCTAAAAATAAAATCAATGCCTATTACTAAAAGTGATTTCCCAAAGCTGTACTGACATGTGCCCCGCTGCAGATCCATTTCCCTTGTTTAATAGACTGAGAAGGTTTGGGGGATGTCTCTCAGCATGAGCGCCCCACTGCAACTCGCCTCTCTGGGTGCCTCCCACAGGAAGGAGGGGACACCGCATCAGCACAGCCGAGACTCTGCACCCCTGCACATGCGGGTGTCAGCCCCATGGCGAGGCAGGAGAATTCTGGAACCTCTGATAGCACATCCTCCCCCCAGAGCCATAGTCACCCCCTCCATCCACTATTTGATGCATCCTTCAGGACTTTTCTTGAAAGCAAGATGGGGACACTATAGGAAAGACAGGCAAAGGCCAAAAAACGCCATAAACTAAAGACTCCCAAACCCCTATTAGGTTGATCTGTGTCCTTGGCCGATAGCTCTGCCTCTGTGTACTTTGCTCCTTCCTCTGTGTAAGGAGGGGCTGACACTAGATTAATGGTCCTCAGCTGGATGCCAAGCCCCCACCTAATAAGAGGGTCCCTACAGGGTGAGGTGCACTTGCCTGAATTTAGCAGCAAAAGCCACGGGTCCTAAGTGGCTGATGATGCTTGGAACAGAGTCACGGGATGCAAGAATCTGCTCACTCAAGACTCCAGGAGCAACTGGCTGGGTTTCACCGAGTCACAGTGCACTGACAGGTCTTCGATTCTAAAGTCCTAGAGATCCCCCTCCCCCTCTTCCTCCTTCTCCCTTCAGCATTTCCCGTGTGTGTGTCTGGCGAACTGGGAACAAAACAAAGTCCCTGCTCATGCAGCTCTTGTTTCAGTGAGGACGGAAGGTGAACTGAGCTGTGGTCCATGGTCACCTGGTGACGGATCCCATGGGAAAAGGCTGCTGGGACTTCATAGTGCAAAGCCAGCTTTGACATCTCCTCACCCCCTTGTTTCTAGCCTTTGTGTCTCTCCCTAGGGAGGCTCCAAATGTCCCTCCCTTCCTCTTCCTCCCCCAACTGCCCCTCTTTGCAGCCCTCTCCTCCTCCATCATACCCAGGGCCAGACCCAAATGGGTGAGCCTGGAGTATGTGTGATTCTGAGGCCCTTGAAGGAAACGACCCTGAGATCATGACACAAAATGAGATACAACAGTAGATACCCCCAATGAGAAAAATCATAAAAAATTACAAACTCTGCAAAGCAGGCAAATGGTACAAATGTGTCAACAATGCAGACAAATAACATAATATTTATATTCATTAACCGCTTGTCACACTCCTTGAGCACTAAACCCACTGTCATACACAGGTGATGACTGGGAGAATCTGGCTTTATATTGCAAACTTTGGTCCTTCTCCTCCACCCACTAACATGCTTGCGGAGCTGGGTGCTGCGGGCTGTGTTCCTGTGATGGTGCCATATCAGCTCACGCCTCTGCAACACCTCATCAGCTGAACAGACAGAGGGCATCCCCGGAAGCCATTCTTGCAGTGGGACAGGTAGCAAATGGAAGTGACAACATACATATATACCTCTGACCCCAGTCTATCCTTTCTGACTCAAAAGGATGCTGTGTGGGCGCTAGAAGGCCACCAGGTGTGATAGGAAGGGCCAGGGGAAAGCAGCCATGCGGTCAGCAGTCCTAGCTGATTGCAGCTCACATACTGTTTGCAGATTTTGCACAAACGTAGGAAACATCACCACAAGTCCTGCCGGGATTTGGGAAGGGCCCTGAAGCCCACGCTCAGTCAGCTTCACGGTACATCTCCCTCGGTCCTCACCCACACTGTCCTGCTCTGCCGCAGGAAGGAGGATCATCCACCCACCAAGAAAGCAGAGAAGCAACCACAGCATTTACGTGTGTATATTTCTTTGCTAGGATGGCTTCAACAGCAGAATTGTAAGATTTCAAAGTCCAGAGGCTGACAGTCAGCGAGCGTGGTGTGGGCAGGGCCAGCTCCTCCTGAGGGCTGTCCAGGTCTTCCTTGCTGGCTTGGTGAGGGCCATCTTCTCCCTGTGTTCATCTCTCCTTCCCTTTCTGTGTCTCCTTCCCTCTATCCATGTTCAAGGATCCCCTTGACAGAAGGACACCAATCATGTTGCATTGGAGTCCAGTTTAATGACCTCATTTTAACAGAATTACCTCTGTAAAAGCCCTGTCTCCAATTCACAATTGGAGGTACTCAGACTCAGGAGCCTGGCATATCGTTTTGAAGGAGACACGATCACCATAGCGGTGCAGCGATGCAAACTGGTAGTGAGCTCTGCAGAAAAACTGAGGCAGGGGAGGAGCGGGGAGCCTGTTTACACTCTGCATTTAGAAAAATTACCTCATTAGCTGTCCGTCTGCGTCCATGCCTGGCTGCAGCCACTAAATCAATCACTGGAGGACCCGTCTGGCTTTCTTGGACACCATAAATGGCACATTTTGGAATTCATTTTGATTTTTGTGGCTATCTCAACTGTCACAATGATGGAGAGGTTGGAGTAGCTGGAACCCTCGGATGAACAGAAAAGACAGGGCCTCTTCATTCTGCAAAGATCAGCTCCCACTCCCTGATCATCCGCTGCGGCTGCCCGCTTTGTCTCTGGAAGACGCCGGCCGGGGCCAGGCAAATCCTTCTGACACACTGGAGAGAACGAGGGGCCATCTCAGCCCAAGAAGTAACATCAGTGGAAATGTAAGTTCAAGACAAGGTCACATAAATTACAGGATACCAAAGGAGCAGGTGCTTGACGTTCTCCTTCCATGGTCCCCTCTGGTGTGGCTGACGTGTCCCAGATGTTCCCTACCAGAAGCAGCTGGAGGCTGGAGCACCCTCACCCTTAGGGTTCACCCAGGCTTTCTCATTCTTGGAGGCCAAACTCCAGCTTTCGCTTAGTGCACAGAAGCAATCGCCAGGGAGAGAAAGCAAAGGCGAACGCTCACCTCCCTGCACATCTCTCTCCTCCCCCAGCCAAAAGTGCCTAAGCCTATTGCCTTCTTCAAATCAAGCCGCAGGCACCCACGTCTGCAATGAGCTGCACCCTGAGGGTAGCCCAGGCTCCAGGGCTCCCCTAATGCTCAATGCGCTCACTCACCCACAAAGTTGCTAAGTGCTAGACCAATGCATGCACCAACAGCATCCAAAACAAAGAGCAGAGTAGGAGAGGGCAGGCTAGGCTGGCAACTCCAAATGGCCATCGTTAGAGCATAGCACCGCAGTGCTGTTTGCTGAGCTCAGTTTGTTTCTAACGGTACGGTGAGATCCACTGGTGATTCATAAAATCAGCTGGTTGAGTCACAAACAACCCTTGAAAAGATAAAGTAAAACAGGATAGAAAAATGTTAGAACACAGCACATATACTGCACACTGAGCCGCATCACAAGCCACTAGAAGGGCTGGGCCTGCCCTCAAGCTGCTGCACAGTGAGCTGGGAGCGTGTTGCAGAGGGGCTCCCAGGTGCTGCTCCCCAGAGCAGTTTGTGGCCACTTATCTGGAGAAATTGAGGGGCAGAGAAGTGGGTACAAAGGAAAAAGCAGCTCTTTTCTCCACACGTGGGAATGAATTCGGATGTGGCAGGCTTGGCCACCAGCTGGCTCTCTTTGCATGTAAATTGTGCTTACAGGATTCAGAGCCAGGTGTAAGGAAGGGCTGAAACCCTCCGCCGCTGAGTGCTCACCTGCAGAATGCAATTGTCTGCCTGGATACCCACACCACTTCGGGGACGCCCTTCCTGAGACAGAGCCCTGGCCTGGGTGACATCTTGAGAACTCTGGTGTTTCGTATACATGTGATTCTAAGAGCAGCAGGACAGAACATGGGAATGGAAAACAGATTATCTCAAACACATCTGCCATTGATTAGAGTAGCACTTTGCAAATTGGATCACGACTCATTAGTGGGTCATGAAATCTGCTCAGCATTTTGAAAAATGGAATAGAACTGAGTAGAAAAAGAAAATATCACAGTGCATTGCATATAATAAAGATGTTTGGTCATCTATTGTTGCAGAACTCAATAACCCAAAATGTAGTGGGCTTAAAACAACATTTATTTGCTCATGAGGCTGTTGATTTTCTAGGGCTCAGTGAGGACAGCTTGTCTCCGCTTCATGGAATCGGGCGGGGTGGCATTCGCAGGTGCAGGAGAATTCGCTTACCAGGTGGTGGGGGAGTTGGTGCTGGCTGTCAGCAGGGAGCTCAGAGGGGCCTTGGTCCTTCTCTGAGTGGCCTCTTTCTATGGCTTGATGGGCTTCCCACAGCAAGACAGCTTGGCTCCCAAGGTCAGGACCATCCCAGAGGATGAATTGTAGTAGTGAGAGCTTATCAGGCCTACATTCATATCATACTGGCCACACCAAGAGTCAGCATGGGAAAGGCCACCAAGCTCGGGTGGGAGTCTATTTGAGAGCCACAGGAGCAAGAGGTATTTCCTTTAAAAATGTTTTCTCATATGTGTAAGCCCAGTATTCTAGGAGGCTGAGGCAGGAGGAGGGTCACAAGTTGAAACCCAATCTGAACAACTCAGCGATTTAGTGAGAACCTGTCTCAAAATTATAAATAAATAAAGTGTTAGAGATGTAGCTCAGTGTGAAGACTTTGGATTCACTGGCTAGCTTTTTTTTTTTTTAGAAAAAAACTCATAAAAATGTCTTTGCATTCATACATGTGTGTAAGTATTGGTTAGCAATGGAAAGCACATTCCTAATAATAAGCCAACTCAAAGGATTTGATAGCAGAGATCCGTGACATGGGCAGAACAAATAACTTGCCTTAGTTTCTATGTCCCCCTCACCTCTCAGAATATCTACCCCTGCTGACCAGTTTTCAAACAGCTCCCTCCCTTTTTCTTTCTTCTTTGTTTCTGTCTCTTTGATTCCATTCTCCCTTTATCTCTTTCATCTCAGTCTTAGTTTCTCTGTCACGGAACTGTTTTTTACACCTTCCCCCTTGGGGAACTACAAAGCATGAAGAAGTGTGATGTGCGTGGACCAACTCCCCACAAGAAATGCAATCCTCATGCACTGCGAACATGGGTTAGAAAAACTGTAAATAAAAGAAATTTAATCTCCTTCATCCATATGCAGGCCTAGCCATACTGCTATAAGCTGTGGTCTCCTGCCATCTGACCCTGTCCAGCAATGCCAGTAGCCAAGGGTAAATTTATATTTTTTTCAATAAGATAAAGAATATGCATGGCAGTTCAATTGAATAATGACAGATAAGCTCCACAAAATCCCCATATCTCATCTCTCTGTCTCCACCAAGAAACTACTCCCGAGTTCCCCACTTTGGCCACCCCTAAAACTCCCAGCACTCAGGCAAAGTCATCCCTGGCTACCTCCCTGTCTTCTCCCTCGTTAATGCAATGACTCAGCTTGGCCTCTCTGCTTCCAGCTCCCGCCCCAAGATCTTGATTCTGTGTCGCACATCTGGAATGACTAAGCTGGAACCCAGAGAGGGGTGACAAGGCAGAATCGGAAAGAACAAGATTCTCTTCCACTACAACTACTCAAGTGGTTATGACTCTCGCCCCAGGTGCACACACTAAAATATGGTGACTTAGCGGGAGTCCTGAATGGCCAGACAGGGGAAACTGATTTTAGATGTGGCTTTGGTGCTAATTAGGTGCATAATCTCAGATAAATCACTCAGCTACTCAGCCTCAGCTCCTCAACCTGCAGGATAAGTAATAATACCCGTCACCGGGCATTGTGTGAGCGCTATAAGTAAGCTGCTATCTGTAACATGCCTGACACGCAGCAGACAATCAGAGAGGTTAATTCCCCTTGTAACCCTTCCGGTGTGGAATGGGACAATGAGTTGCCCCGCTCACCCCACAGGGTGTCTCCAGGGATCGACTTGGGAGACACACAGGGAGATACACTTATGTCCTGTCTGAGTCATGAGGCGTTGTGCTGTTGACATACGATGCACTTGTACGTTATTGAAAACAGCGATCTCCTGAGTCATATCCGGGCCCAGTGCCTTGTGTGTAACAGGACTCAGGCATAGCTAACATTTGGTGGGCCAATTATAACCATAAGAAAGTAGGGGAACCAGCAATGCTCATTTTTCAGCCAAGAGAATTCCACCTTCTGGTGCAAGGAAGAGGACTTAGTTACCTAACCCATGACAAAGGGGAGGGGGCAAAGCTGTCTCTTGCTCCATGGGTCTCAAAGCGTGGTCCCTGCACCACCAGCATAGATTCCCATTGCAAAGAAGGTGAAAATCACCGTGCTCTGTGCAGAGCCATTGACTCCCATATTCAGAAGGGTGGAGCCCAGGAATCTAGGATTTTCTTTTTCCAGTTCTGGGGATCAAGCCCCAGGGCTCCACACTGAGCTACATCCTTGCTGCTTTTCTAGTGTGTTTTTGTTTTGTTTTGTTTTGTTTTCTTCTAATTTTAAGGCAAGTCTGGCTAAGTTGCTAATTTGAGCTAGAACTTGCGATCTTCCTGCCTCAGTCTCTCAGGGATGCTGGGATCACAGCTGTGCCCCACTACACTGAGCTCTATCGAGGACTCTGATGTTTACTCAGCTGTAAAGACGATGAGGTCAGGGGAGTGGCAAGGGGACCACGCCGCTCTCTGTGCAGATCTGCAAAGGTTTGCGGCAGAGAAACCTCTCCTCGAGGTGCAGCATGGTCTACCTATATGTAACACTTGAGGACAAGAAAGTGGCACAGCATGAAAGATCACCAGAATGGGGTCCTGGACAAAAGTCTGTGCCCCCCAAGTCCCTATCTTGACATCCTGTCCCCTGGGGTGATAGTGTTAGAGGGAGAGTCTTTGAGGAAAATTGGGTCAGGAGGGCAGCGCCCCTGAGAGCCGCACTGGCCTTAGAACTCCCAGCCTCCACTGGGTTAGGAGGAGGGAGGTCTCAGGGATCCCATGGTCACGTCTTGATGAAGCAGCCTCGAAAACAAAGATTCGGCTGCAAGTAGTTTATCCAGGAAGTGAGTTCAGGAAGCATGAAAAGGAGATGGGGAAGTGAGATGGGAAACAAGCGTGTTAGTGACCTGTCATTACCACCCTGGCAACTCGGCTCTCCCCCGGAGACCTCCTAGGAACTGTGTAGAACATGTCTGGTGGTTGTCACCTGAGGGACCAGGAAAACTGGGTGACCTCATCTGTCCTTGGCTGTGGTTCTTCCCCTCAGACCTGGCACTTCCGGTCCACCCTTCCCTTGAATTGACTACTGTTCTGTGGTCAAAGAAACACCCTTCAGAGGGCAGCAGGTGTCTACAGGAGAAAGCTGTCCATGTTTGCTGAAATCTGACAGCCAACAGGGGAGACCAGGAGTCAGTGCCCACCAGATTTGCTAAGAATTGCCTGGCTGCCAAGAGGCTTGTTTTCTGACTCTGTTTTTGCTTTGGATTCAAAGAACCATCTCAATCCCAGTAAATAAGACCAGGATGATTCAGATATGCCAAGACAAAGTCTCGATGCTCCCAATAGAGACAAGGAACACTTGTGCTCTCTGACTGGACACCAGAGCTGTGGCCATCCCAACCCCTGTCAGAAGTTCACCTGTGGTGGGGACAGGCAACCAGCCCTGGAAACCCACCAAGAGACCACGTACCCTGCATCATGGTGGCTGATGTTCTCTGCACATTAACACCCCGCCAGGGGTCATGCCAAGCACCTGTCCACCACTCTTCCCATGTAAAGTAGGTACCACCACGGCCATCCCTGATTCACAAATAAGGAAAAAGAAGTTCAAAGAACACAGGTTCTGCTAAGGTCACAAAACCAGTAAGTGGTGGGGCCAGGAGTCCAAATCCAGTTATCAGCATCCTCCACCTCCTCTCCCCCAACCCTCCAGGCGGCCACTACTGGCGCCATCTTGAGCCACGATGTGCCAGCCTTCTCTCTCCCAAACCAAAACAATAAAAACAATGGTACCAAATTTCAAAACACGACTGCAGGAGAGTAACAATGGTTAGTACATCATACATTGTTATTTTTGAAGTCATTGCTCCTATCACAAGCTATAGGCATGAAAAATTGATTCAACAATATAGGCACACATCTTTCTTTTCAATAAATTAAAATCGATTAGTAATATAACTATCTTAACTGATATATATATATACATATATATACATATACATATTTTGCCTGAAATATATATATATATATATATATTTCAGGCAAATGTGTCAGGAGCCTGATTAAAAGGAAAAGGAAGGGAACAAAATCAAGTGAAATAACGATGGGAAAGGGGACATTATCGTAGATGTACTCAGAACGAAGAGATCACAAGGGAATTTTGTGTCAACTCTGTGGTGACATGATGAAAAATCTCAAAGAAACAGATATTTGCCTGACAAAATATAAATTATTTCAATTGACCCAAGGAGAAGTAGAACATGGGAGGGCCAATTACAGCAGAAGGGCCTAGCAAGGTGATTAAAGAGCTACCATTATAAAAGGCACCGGGAACAGATGGTTTCACAGCTGAGTTCTGTGTAACCTTTAAAGAACAAATAATCCCGATGTTAATTAAACTTTTCCAGATCATAGGAGAAGATAAAACCCTGAAACTCGCTTTATCAAGCCCACACTGCCTTTGAACCAAAACCCGAACCAGTTCACTTAGTAAAAGGCAACTGTAAGTCAATTGTTCTTCCAAATGTAAATGAGAAAAAAATTGAAATAAAATATTAGCATGTGGAATTTGGCTAAGTGTTATAATCAAGAGGGATCGATCCTAGTAACAGCGAGATTGATCAGAGGAAATCAATGAATGTAATTGATTGCATTAACAAATTTAAAGGAAAAAGCATGTATATATAATGAATGAAAATGTTTGATGAAATAAAGCTTTAAAATAGCAATAGATTAATTCATTAATTCTCTCAGCAAAAATGTGTTGAGAATCTGCTCTGCACCAAACCAGCTTCTAACCTCCAGGGACTGTACCTGTGACCAAAACGGACAAAAAGCCCTTGTCCTTATGGAGCTCTAACGAGAGGGGCAGGCATTGAATAAGATGCGTAAGGAAAATGTATTACGCTAGGGATGGGAGACACAGAGAAGGAAATCAGAGCAGGGGACAGGAAGCCAGAATTTAGATAGGACGGTCCTAAAAGTATCCCCAGAAAGTGACCCCTGGTGAAATCAAGTGGGCAGCCATGCCTATATGAGGGGACACACTAGACAGAGAGGCCGCAGTGTGATGACCTCAAGACAGGCTCGTGTGCCCCCAAGGACATCTCAAGGGCCCACTGCTGCATGAGATGACGGAGGCCTGAGTAGTAATTATGGGTTGCAGCAAGCATGTCGGGAGTGTTCAGCAAAGCTTCAGCGGACATGTGTAGGATAAGAGGCACAACACAGAGGTGACAGTGTGCTGTCTGGGCATCCCTGGCGGCACCACATGAACCCATCAAGTTGGGCAGGTGGTCCCCACCTGTGCCTCACAGCCTGCACACTTTCCACCTGAGGATGATCAGCCCTGGGCTGGGCTGGGCTGACCCCCAGGGCCACCCTGACAGCTGTGGTGTCAGCTCCCACAGTGTGGGCCATGCAGCTGGCACCACAGTGTTTCAAGATGCCCAAAGGGCTTGGCGACTCATTGATTCCAATTCTTCAATGGTGATTCCAATTCTTCAAGGGCACAGACCGGTGAAATAGTATGTGAAGAATCGGCAGACAGAACTGTAGGGACATCACCACTTTTTCCAGCAATGGCTGGCTTCTTGGTCTGAACGCAAGAGTCCGACCTGGCGGTTTTCATAGACAAGAGAAGCTGGCTCCAACGATGAACCTTCCTTTCAGCTTCTAATACCCTTGCATGTCGGTTCCCTCCAAGTGACAGTTCTCTAGCTAAAAGAAAATCTAGCACAAGCCGGGTGACCTTCATGGGAATGGGCCCTCTCTGGAGCTGGGAGAGGAGCTTCATGCAGACAAGCAGGGCACACTGCTCTGTGGTGGACACCTCTGCATGAATCGGGGGACCCCTGCTCAATAATATCACCATAGAAATGATGGGTTAAGAGGGTGCACTGGGTGCTGGAGGCGAAGATGGGAGTTGGTGGCAGCAAATCATGGCCGCCTGACTGTGCTCACTGTGTTCTAGTGTAACACCCAGACTGTTATGGTTTAGGTCTGGAATGTCCCCCCCCAAAACTCTCAAACCCTCAGAGACAGCACTCTTGGAAGCATACAAGGATGATACAACAGACTTCCTCCTGGATCCGGGTGGAGGTGGGTCACCGGAGTCCTGACCCTTCCCTTCTGCTGCCTCCTGGCCCCCATGGCGTGAGCGGCTTTCCTCTGCAAGCTCCTTCCACCGCGCTGCTTCTGCTCTAGAGCCGGCTGACCACGGGCTGAACCCATGAGCCAACGTAAACCTGTCCTCCTTTAAGTTGTGGGTATCAGGTGTTGTGTCTCAGCACCCAGGAAAGTGACTAAGACACTGAGCTGCCAAAAACCCCTTCACTGACCGAGACCATGGCCACAGCATATTTTAGAAGAAGTCCCTCTGTTAAGGTCATCAGTGGTGTTGACAGTGAGAACCAGATGGAGCATGGGGTCTTGGTGCTCCACAGACTAAAGGTTAATTTTCTATTATGGCATCATACCTGAGCATGGTAGCATCAGAAAGCCCCTCCTGGCTCCTGGATGTACTGCTAACTAGCTAGAGAACTGCAGGCAATTTGCTCAGAGTTTTTGTCTATGAAAGGAAAATGTTAATGCTCCACCAAGGTTATTAAGGGGATGAAGTGAAATACTGCTCATGGCCGGATCCACCTCATCAGAGCTACTTAATACATTAAAATATCTGTCTGGAGGCTCGTAGAGATGGGCCTTTTATGTTCTCCACCCAATCGCCTCACCATTTAACTCTTCTCCTCCACCTCTCTCATCAAGGCTTCAATCCCAATAAATACGCTGTCCCAAAGACCCCTGGAAACACCTCCCCATCAGTGGCTCGCTGCTGCAGGGGCAGCGGGTAGCCCAGGGGGCCATGCAGCAGATCAGTGAGGAGCTCAGCTGTGTCTGTCACTGGGCCTGCACTCATGCTGAGGCGTTTGGGGGAGTGGTGGGGAAACGAGGGTTGTTTTAGAATCGGATGTTGTTGAGTTTCAGAGATATCTGCTGGGTGAACATCTTAATCATTTTTATCTAAGAGGCAAATTAGCTGGGAGAAAAGGATGTTCTTTCATTTGTGTGGTTTCATAATATCCTGTGTTTCTCTTGTTCCGTTACAGTCACGGGGAGGACTTGTCTAATGCCAATGCTGTGTGAAATTGTTTATGTTCAGCGGGAACCGCTAGGGCCCCACTAGTCATCCAGCCAGACATCTGGACTGTAGTTCTTTGTCTGGGTTTTGTTTTGTTTTCCCTTAAAGTGCAACCGTAGGTACCAGTGCCTAGAGAAGCCAAGTACCCAGGGCAGTTTGCTTAGAGACGCAACATGTCTATGCCCTGCTTTATCTGCAAGTGGTCACCTGCACTGGCTGGCCAAGCAGGGGTCAGGAAGGCAGAGGAGGGAGACGCCTGGCTGAGGATGGGCTGGACTCAGGTGCCCAGGTGGACGGAGCTCACCAAGGCTTGCATGTGGCCTCAGAGTCTGTCCTTCACACCTGTGCCTGCCAGCCTCTGGTCACTCTCACCTATGGGAAGACACCTTCATTTTACCAAGCTATAGCTGGCCTGGAGAAGGGCAGTGACCAGGGAGACAAAAGCAGGGAATCTGCTACCCAGAGCTGTGCGACTTTGGGCAGTAGCAGTCATCAGCTAGGACTGTCACTGAGTGCTGGGAGCGTGGGGAAGCGGTCCCTCCCCTACTGAGGATTGACAGGGAGTGAAGAGGACAGGAGGCAGGACAAAGCTGGAACAGAGAGAGCCGAGCCAGGGACCTCCCCAGCCTGCCTTCCATTTTGTTGTTGTTACTGTTGTTTCTAGTACTGTGGATTGAACCTACCACCTTTGCACTGATCCTTTTGTAAGTTTTATTTTGAGGCTGTGTTTTACTAAGCTGCCTCCCCTGGGATTAACTGGCAATCTTCCTGCCTCAGCCTCTCAGAGGGTTGGGATAACAGGCATGCACCACTAAGACTGGCTCCAGTCCACCATTTAAATAGGCATCAGACTCTTGGGTATTGCCGATGATGTTCCCTGGCATGGGAGAACAGGGGATATTTACCCAGCACTCAGACAGAGGCAATGCTTTTAAACTCTTTATGGAACTCATCACCTAACCCACATTACAACCTTTTGGGATACGCAGTACCATTCTTCCCATTCTACAGATAGGAAAATGGAGGCATAGGATTATGAATCATTTGCCCAGGGTCACACAACCGGTGAGTGATCCAGCCAGGGTTAAAACAGAAGTAGGCTGGGCCAGGGATATAACTCAAGATTCAGCAGGGAGCCAAGGTTGTTAATTTATAAATATCCTCATCCTGGGCAAGAGGAGGGCACAGAGATTTTGTGAGTGCCACAACCCAGATGAAGGGAGGGGGTTGCTGCTTGCAATACAAGGGAGGAGAAGAGGCTTTTCTTTTCCCCTTTTGCCCTGACTGCTCCTTGAAGTGTTGCCCCAGTGCCAAGCCACCCTGCCTTGAGAACCAGGTCATCAATAGTGGACTGAAACCTCCAAAAACTGTAAGATAAATAAACCTTTCCTTCCTTCATTTTAGGTGTCAGGTATTTTGACCCAGCAACAAGAGAAAAGGAAAAGTAACCAAGACAGTGGGCTCAGTTTATCTGTCCATAAAGTGGGGTTGTTATGGGAATTTGGGGAGCCAGCATCTGTAGACACCCAGTCTGAGCCAGGTGCCTGGTAAGATTTCAGTGACAATTTTGATGGATTCCTGCAATACCACTGAGGACAGGGCAGGACTGGGACAGGAAACAGTTTGCACAGAGATTCCACTCTCTGCCCTTCCCCTTCCCGGTCCCCAGGAACCCTGGTCCTCATTTGTGTTCGTTGGTGTGTGGAGCAGCTTGGCTGTGTTTGTGAGTTTCCAGCATCTATAAGTACCCACAGTCGCGTGGCGCTCTCCGGTGCAGACATTTGTCAAAGATGACATGCCAGTCATCCGTGCTGTATAGACAGTGACAGATGTGCTCCCCGGCACCACTGTCCAGGCAGCGGAGGATGGATGGAACGCTGGCACTCGCTAAGCCAGCCTGCACAGGGAGCGGCAGACCAGGCAGGAGACAAATTGCAGACGGTCAGCGGGCGGGTGAGGAGCTCGGTGCCCACGCTCAGCCTGCTCACGCCGGCCCCCTCACCGCCACATCCGGGACCCGCTTAGCCTGGTGAGTGGTCCCCAGTGAGGAGGCGGGAGCTATGGGATTTGGTTGCTTCCAGTGATGCTAATTATAACGACCGTCACATCTGCCGCACTCGTGCCCTACACATGTAGCTCACTGTGACCCCCGCATCCTGAGCATCCCTTGATGAAGGTCAGGAAACTGAGGCAGTTCTAGTACCTTCTAGAAGGTACTAGAAGCCGAGGCAGGGTTTGAATCCAGACAGTCTGGTTCAGCATCTGCTACTCAACTGAACTGTTATCTGGAAGGGCCTGGGATAGAAAGGCGATGTGACCAGGGCAGGAAAGAGAAGCAGCAGCAAAGGACTGGGGTTCAGGCCAGGCTCACTCCCCCCAACTTCCTCCGCAGAATCTGTTTCTCTGAAGGCAAGTGGGCAGCAGCTGCCCTTGCAGAACTGCAGGGCCTGGGCAGCTCCAGGGTGGCCACAGCCTGTTCTCCATGAACCCCCGGCCCGGCTGCCCTGTGCTCGCACATTTGCCACTTGCAGCCTCGCGGTTCCATCCTGGATGTTCCTGCGCCACCATCTCACAGAGCGTGAATCCACCACCCCCCCCCCCAGTCCCGAAGGCCAGCTCACAGTCCTCTGGGTATTTGTGGCATCTTTATGTCTACTGGCAGCAAAGGGAATGGGGCACATAAAATCAACAGAAAAGAGACAGCACAGAACTCTGGAAGAGCTTCCAAAGTCTTGCATGAAATCCCCCGGGCATGTGTCACACACAGGTGCCCGCTCCTCTCCCTCTGTTCTGGAAGGAGCAGAGTGTGGCGTGTTCCAGCCAGTCGCCTGCAGAAGCAGCTTCCTTTTAAAGGCTTAGTTTCCTCCTCTGTACCATAGGATAGGAGAGCAGCCCTTGCAAGGATCAAAACACCTGACCCACCGAGACGGTACCTGACCAGAGGGGGCACCAACACGCCATCATGGAGAGTCTCTGGTTGTCGGTTCCCACATCAGGAAGATGAAGGTGCGTTGGCTTCCGGCTTGATCACTCTATGCTTAGTGACACTCTAGGTGCCGCCTTCTCTCTGTCATTCACCCACATTCCTCTTCCCCCTCCTGAAGCTCTGCCCCTCCGTCAATCCTGCGAGGCAGGGGATGGCAGGACACAAAAATGGGGAATGGGCCATTCCAACCTGCCACACATCGGATCCAGTGCCCTTGGTTGACATAGCTGGGGAATCTGAATTTCTAGGTCTTGGTCCCTGTGAGCACAGCCAGCCATGACCCACTTCAAAATCCTCCCAGGAAGAACAATCCACCCTGGCCCAGCAGTGTAGACCATAGCAACCCAGTATTTGCAGGAATCAGAAATTCCTGTTTCTCTGGGCTCTTATGGAGGGGACACACACCGGAAAAGAATCTCTCCCACTATCAAACGTCTGCAACCATTTGGAAACCCATTTTATTGTCCAGTCAGTAGGCAGGGAGCCTGCAAACCAGAAAATGTCATTAAATAGACTGAAAGGGATTTTTTAAAGTCTTCTTTGGAGGACCAGGGTGGGCTTTGATGTTGGTTCCTGTTCCCCTCCCTGATGCTTTTTGGATAAACACATAAATCAACATCATCTATATTCATTAGATAACATGCCTTGTTCTGAACAAAATCACCCCTGTTTTGCATGATCCCCCTCCCCGTGATTAATATAAATGACTTGAGTTAATTATGTTTCTCTTCATGGAAAGATGTATTTGTCAAAGTGCCGAAACATCAATAAAAAATAAACACTGTCGCTGAAGAAGGGCAGGATCACACAGGAGCCTGCGGGAGTCGGGGAAGGGAGCGGAGTCTGGGCGTCACCGACTGGGAGAGCGCGCTTCGTGTTTACCAACAGTGACAAAAGCATTTTTCTTCGTTAAGCGCTCACGGGTCCTGATGAGGCAGATTGATGTCATCATTATTAACAATAATGACACCTCAGGCATAGAGAAAGCAGCTCTCTCCGTGTCCCAAAGAAGGCTGCAGGAATTAAACCTTGCCTTCCCTCCCAGGAGAAGCAAAACCCGGGTGCTTTACCATCCAGCGCCCCCAAAACTGGACTCATTGTGGAATTTGCAGAGACTGAGAGGCAAATGCAGACAGTTGCAGCACAGGGAAAGAAATCCAGCAAAGCTGTACCCCAGGAGCTTGTTAGGGGCCCCGGAGCAGCAGGGAGCTGGGCCAGTGGCAAGACAAAGGCCTGGAGTGGGCAGCGACCCAGCACATTAGAGGCAGAACAGGAAGGGTCCAGCGCTCCTGACTCCCGCCCCTGGCCTTTCCCTACTCCTGTTCCTCCTCCTCCACCGGAGACTGAAAGCCCCTTCTCAGCTGAGCAGGTGACAAAGGCATGATTCCTGGCGGGGGTTCTCACAGACTGCTGAAGGGGCACCTCAGGGTCATCTCTGGGTCTCTGTCTCCTGCATCCCCTCCCTGCCTGGGAATGCTCGAAGGGTTACATGAAAGGCGACCCCAGGTGAGGTGGAGAAGGGGACAGTGAAGGAACAAAGTCGTCATCCAGGTTGCATTCACTGAGGCTCTGTCCTGGGCTCCCTTAGAGCTGTCCCAGTGCTGAACAGGGAGCTGGCATTCACCGGCTTCCCAGGGAACTCTCTTGTCACCTCCCCCAGCCAGAGCAGGCTCCTACAGAACAGGAAAACAGAGACCCAGAAAGCCGAGCGTTTGGGTAGATACGTCAAAGAGACCAGACATTGTCTAAGGCAGGTGCAGGTGACCGAGAGCCACCCTGGGCTCGTGCCTCCCCTCCCAGTGAACACGATCCTTTTGCCTCTGATGGCCGGAAACCATTTATCTGGCTTTCCTGTGGGTCACCTCATTTTATTTATCTTCTTCAACATCATTTCTGTCCTTCCAAATGTACTTTAAGTGGTTCAGGGACACATAAACTACTATCACTTGGTCATTCAACAAATGTTTACTGAACACCTGTGGTGTGCTGGATCCTTTTTAGAGCACAAGGAACAGGACTCCAGAGACAGAGAAAATTCTTGCAGTTAATGGGTGGACATAGATGGCAAGCAAGTAAACAAACACTATAATTTCTAGCAGTGCTTCAGGATTCAAAGATAAGCAAAATAGAGTAAGAGGGATCATATACTGGAAGTGGAGTGGTTTTGAGGTCCCCTGAGAAAGGCCTGGATAGAATAACGCAGTGAGTCATGGCAAGGATCTGATAGGTCATGCAGTCAGATCGAACAGCAATGCAAAGGCCCTGGGGAATGACGAGGTGGCACTCAGAAGAATAAAAGGGGGAGATGAGGGAAAGAGAGGCCAGATTGCATTAGCAATTTATCTCTAATAGAGACTGACACAGAAAGATGCGTTCAGAAGACTGAATGGGTTGATGGATCGGTACATGGTCGAATGAGTGGGTGAGTGGATGGGTGGATGGATGGATAGATGGAGGGGTGGGTGAGTGGACTCATTTAAGAGTGGGTGGGTGGGTGTAGACTGGGTGTGTGGGGGAAGGACAGAATGTAGTGCCAACTTACATTCAAAGCCAACTTCACAGAAACATCAAATACTGAACCCAAACTACACAACGAGTAGTTATTTGACTAAGGAAAAGCTGGGGCAAGGCTGGTCCTCCTCTGACCTCAGCCAGGGAGAATCCTAGAGGAACCAATATCCTTACCTTCCTTTCTTTAGACCACCTCCAAAGACCTAGCCTCCCCCGCATGGTGAGTATCCAACAGCATTTAAACCATTAAATCTAAAAACACTTAATGGTCTTACAGGGACATTAATTAAACTTGGAAAGCTGGAAGCTATCCCCCCTCCCACCCCATTATACATGACCACGGCTGGACTCCATTTTTAATGCCAGCCCTTTCATTAAGGCATGTCACCGCAGCCCATTAGCGAAGCCTGTGGAGGAACAGAGATGCGTGAGAGGGGGAGCAGAATTCAACCCTGCACCTCTTTCCTGAGCACCTACTGTGTGCCAGGCAAGTCAGGGGCTACTGGAAAAGCAGGTTCAAGGATTTATGTGATCAAACACACCCAGTTCACACCTGAGAGACCACCGCGTCTTAAGGGTCGCCACGGTCACTGAGGCACTTCATCAGCAACATTTACTGGTTTTACCCAGAGAACAGAGCCGAGCTTAAGGAAATTTCCAGGATTTTTTAAAATCAAATTTACAGGCTCTGCTGCAGCCCTTCCACATCCGGATATGTTATCAAGGCTGCTGAGCCATCTGGACTTGGTCCACTGCCCAGGGGTAGAAGAGGCTTTTCTTATCCAAGAGTGTTCCAGCTGTGACCCTGGTCATACTGATCTCCAAGGTGTGGGCCCAGAGGAAGGGTTTCCAGGAAGATGGTTTGCAAAACGATGGGAAGCCTGAAGTCACACTGAGTTTCTTTCCCCAGAGAAAGTTTCTGTGATGTTCATCACATTTTTATTATCTGAGTTGACAGAGGGGACCAACATAAACTGCTCAGAGGGACCAAGAGTCGTCGCCCAAGGTGGTGTGTGTGCTCTGGGCTGAAGAGGAACCAACCAAAGCACTAGCAGAATTCAGAGAAAGGCTGGGGGAGGCAGTGCAGTATTGGTCGGCGATTGGGTGGAACTGGCCCCAGACACTGAGCGACCATTGGAGAACACAGAAAGGGAGGCTCAGAGCCCTTCACCAGGTCTTTCTTTCATCCTCAGGCTGCTGTCTTGCAATACTGTGATGCAGCAGCTGCGCTGATCCCCGTGCGACACTGCAGCCACACGCAGAGGAGCATGGACCAGGCCCCTGAGGGCCTTCCTCCTCTATTCCGTTCCTCCTTCTGGTCTACCCCTGTTCCTCCTTCTGGTCTACCCCTCTCGTAGTCAGGTTTCTGTTCCCTGCAGCTCAAAGCCTCGGAGCTGTACACCGAGCTCGGCGCTTGCCCCGGCCTGCGTGGCCCATCTGCACCTGCTCTGGCCTCCTCCCAGGCTGCAGCTTCTTCACCTCAGGGTCGCCCCGGGGCCTTCTCCTTCCAGTCCTCCAGAGCATCCCCTCTACACACCATATGCTTAGATGAAAAGGGAACAAACAAAGGGCGCCCAGAAACAGCGCCCTAAGGCCAGGAAACCCTCCGAACCTAAGAGGTTGCTTTGCAAATGATTTTTTTTTCCTCATTAAGCCACAATCACACTCGCAGTGACCTAAAAACAAACATTTGAGTCAGGCATGGGAGACTTTAAAAAATTAAAACGCTTTGCACCAAGGGGGAAAAACTGTGTTTAACCAAAAAGCACCTGCAGGAGATATTAACATTCCTAAATTAAGGGCACTGTGAGCGCTCCCTGCATTAACATTCAGCACAGCCTTGAAGACCTCAGAGGGCGTGAAGTGTGCTCTGCAGAAGCTGTGTTTAAGGCAGTGAGAAACACGCACAAACACACACAGGCCCTCGGCTTCCGCGCAGTGATCTGCCCCATGATGGGGAAGTGTTGGCCACCCTGAGTCTTTTTAGGGACGAGAGGCCTGCAGATGTTGTTGCTGGGGCAATGGGGGAGTCTAGGGTGCATCCTCGGTGGAGCACCCCCAGCCTGCCCCTCCCGGCTCAGCCCTCCTGGCAAAGCAGGTCCTGTCGGCCCTCACTCAGATCCCCACTTTCCTGCTGCTGTTACTTCCCTGACCCCACCACTTCCCAAGGGCAGGCACTTCCGGCTGCCACATGACAGGGACCAGATCTCACACTTTGTGTGTGTGTGGGGGGGGGGGGTCAGGAGGGACTAGAGATCGACTCCAGGGCCTTCACACAGAGCTATAACCCTACTCTTTTTTATCTCAAGATGGGGTCTCATAAGTTTGGTGACACAGGGGACTCGGCATAAGTGTTCCCATACTTGGCATCAGGAGCCTGGGTTTATATCCCAGCATCACCCTCTCTAAGTAACATGGTGCCCTAAATTGCCTCAGTTTCCCCGACTGTCAGCTCCCTCCTCTCTCCCTCAGCTTCCATCATAGACAGGATGGGATGTCACAGGAAGCCCCTTGGGCAGCTGCCAGGAGAATGGCTCAGCATTGGGGACTCAGGGCTGCTCGTCCTGGAGCAGCTGCTCTCAGGGTCCTCTGAACTGAAACTGTTCTCCCTGCCTTCTGGCAGAAGCAAAAGCCAGAGCTGTGGGATAAGTGAGGCCACAAAGGGATTTTGTCTGACTTGCAGAAGGTTTGAAACTATCATTTGCGTTTGTTGGGTGACTCTAGAGGCTTCCTCGGAGAGCCCAGGTTTTCACCTCCCCTCCACAGACCAGAGCACCTGCACAGTCAGTTTCTCGCAGCATTGACTGGCAGTCTGCAATGTGGATTTGATAAGGACGTGTTCAGCTTTGAGTAAATGCTGTGCCCTGGGGACATAGCGCTACACCAGGCAGGAAAGATCATTGCCCAAGGAAACTTCCAGTCTGGCAAGGAAACATCAGAACGATAACGGGTCCCTGGCATCGACCTTGAGCTCACACTTTACCCAGAGCAGCTCATTCGCTCTTCACAGCCATTCTGCAAGGTCAGCATTGACACTGTTCCCATTTCGCAGATGACAAACTGAGGCTGCAGAAGCTGAGTGGCTTGTTGAGGTCAGTGGGACTGCCAGCGGCCTGATTCACAGCACATTTTCCTCAGAGGTGGCTTTTGTGACTGCAGATTGGAAAGCCAAGATCATCAATCACTGTGACGATTACCAAGGCCAAGACCATATGGCCCAGACGCCCCAGCCCCTAACCCTCGGCTCTCCTCCTCCTCCATGCCGAAATTCAGAGCCAAAGCCAGTCACTCACTGCAGTCTAGTGGAAGTCAACGCAGCTAACGCAGCTAAAATGAAGCGGCCCACTCATGCCCCTGCCTCTCGGAGGAAGAGGGATGGGAAAACGCCCTGGTTCCTTCCCTGGTCGTCCCACAGGAACTCCTCCCGGTTCCTGTTAACAGCGTCAGGATGTGACATGTGTCCAAGCTTTTACACGATGCTCTCTGTCACTGTCCGGGGAGGCTTCCGTGAAGCCAACATTGAAAAACCAGGCTGCTGAGTACTGTCCGAGCATCCCCGTTCAGAGGGACCTAGAGGCCCCAGGAGACCATCTCAGCTCAGAGCGGTGGAAACTGAGGCACAGGGAGGGCAGGGCCAGCACACCCATCCACCACCAGTGGCTCCTGCCTTCTCACACTGATAAATGAGTGTTTGCTGCAGGAAGCACTAACGGGGTGCTGGCGGCCCCGAGTTTGGATCCCTGAGCCTGGGTGCTGTCGGCCTGAGGCCTTGAGCAAGTTGCCTGACCTCTCCCTTTTCTCCCATGTGAACTGAGGATGACAGTAAAAGCATCCGGTCCACAGAGTCATCAGAAACCTCAATGATACGGGAAATTATCCCTAGCACAACTGTACCCAGCATGCTGTAAGTGCCAGGATAAGGTGTGATTGACACATACGCTAAGTATTTAACTTTTTTAAAAAAATGTATTGCAGTAAAAGACACATTGCTATTAATCCTTCTCCAAATCCTTTCTGCTGGCTTGGAACGTACTTATTTCATCATTTTCGCCACTTTTGGAAGCGGTTCTGGAGGTCCTCTTCCATGAATGTCTTTAACTACACTGTCATGGCGGCTTCGATATCTTGAACGCATTCAAAATGTTGACCTTTCACGATCATCTTGTCTCTGGGGAAGAACCAGAAGTTACCCAGTGCCAGATCCAGGGAAGAAGGTGGGTGAGGACACTGCGCCATGTTTTTATGGCCCTGCCTTTCTGTTGGGTGACACTCTGTAGCAGCACGCACCTCGTGAAGACATTCACAAAGCAGCCACAGTCAGCCCTGGGAGGTGGCAGCTCGGATGAAGCGTGCAGGTCATGCCTGATCTACGACAATGATCCCCAAAGGGCATTGCGCAAAATAACTGAAATCAAGTCCTGGGGCAGAGAGGAAACCATCAGAACCCTGGAAATATCTCTTCCTATCCCTGAAACGATGCTAACGTTCCACTAAAACTGTAATGGCCATGTCTTGGGTTCAGCTCACAACTGCTGGCTGCAGCTCAATCTACCTTTGAGTAACTAAGTCTATTGGAAAGATTATATTGATGTGAAATCTGCCTCACCAGAGCTCTCCTCCGCCCTCATCTAATCCTGTGTAATCCCTTGGAACCGCGGGGATTTGTCCATCCAACAAGCAACTACACCCTCTGCACCCGTGGGCATCTCTACTTACCACGTGCCAGGTGTCCTAGATGGGGTAACGGGGAGAGAGACAAGATTAAGTCACTTTTCCTGCAGCATGAACTGATTCAATTAGTTGTTTTTCCTGCTGTCATGGACAGAAATCCCCCTCTGGAGTGGTTTACATCACAGGCATAGACAGGAAGAATGCACAGGAAGCATCAGGAGTATTGAACTCACAGGAAGCCTGAACATCCCAGAACACAGAGCATAAGGATATGGATGGAAAGTGCTTATGTATGCCAGAAGTGGGACCAGCAGGAGGGGAATGGTGACATAAATTATTATACACCGGTGTGGGCTCACGCACTCCACACTGAAGTTTTGGTCGATGGCAGGAAGCATGTATGGCATGGTCCCATGAGATTAAACGGTCCAGGGACATCACAGTCATGTTGGTCCATGTAAGGACCCCACAGTGTTCATATAATGGCAAAATCACCCTGTAACACACTTCTCAGAACATGTCCCCAGCCACAGGTGACACGTAGGTAGATATAGGTCAGTGGCTTGGGGAAGTGCTCACAGGATAATGTTGCATTTGAAAACCAAGGTCCAATATCAAAAGGTCCTCGGTTTCTATTCGGATGAATTCTCTACCGTTGATCGAATGTGACTCCAAAGACATATTACCGACAGCTTAGAGAGTGTAAGGAGACATTATCCACATCTTTCCTTTTTTTATGGTTTACTATATTTTTCAAATTTCCTTAAATGATCGTGTATTTTTTTTCTTTTTCGTGGTGGTGGGGGGAGTTTCATTATTTAAAAAAAAAAGCAATTGAAAGATTTAAGTCACCCCACCTCCTTCTGTTACTACCGGCTGAGTCTTCAGGGGCTTCCTCGGTAAAATAAGGACAATTGTACCTCAACTGCTTTCCAGAATTGCTGCGAAGATAAAATAAGAAAATGTTAAGGAACGTGTTTTGCAAATTTTGTGAGGCGCTGTTCAAATGTTAGCTGTTCGAGTTACAACACGAAATTAACTCCAACGATCTGAGAGAAGAAATCCGTGATAAGCTAACTCGGGTTTTGACACGGGAACCAGGAAAATACAAGAATGAGCTAAGAACAGAAAGATGTAAAGAGTCCGGGGGAATCCTGAGGGGATGCTCCAGCCTCGTAGGAGGAGCCGGTGTTAACCGGCTGCCCGCTAACAATCCGCTAACAATCCGCACTCGGTGTTCTGCCTGCATTTAGACACAGCGAAGCCTCCTAAAACCTGAGAAATAGCAAGTCAGGAGGATGGCGGGGTTCGCTCGATGTGAGGGGCTGATGAAAATCAGAGACAACACACGTCAGAGGTACTGGAGGTGCAGCTTGCAGGGATCTGATTCCAAAAATAAAAATAAGTGCCCAAAGGAAGAAAACTGGGGCAGAGCAAGAGCGCTCCGCATAGGCGCTGCTTGCTGGGCTAGAGGCTGGGCCACCCGCAGGGAGCAATCTTTAACCGCACCGTGCCTACACTTTCCGAGACCGGAGGCAGACGGGTGTTTATGGAATAAAGATACCAATCAAAAATTGGTTTTGGATAAGCCAGACGTGGAAAAGATACACTCGGAAGGGACAAGGGCCCAGCAAAAGGGACCAGAGCCCTCCGCCTTGCAGAGGAGGGAGCCCGGGACTTCCGGTGCTGGCCACGCCCTCCTGTCCCCGCAGCTCCCTCTTCTGGTTTGCCTGCTCACTGCTGCTTTTCTGGTTTTCTTTGCTTCCGGCTCCCCACAGCGCCTGCCCTTTCTGTCCTCCTTGCTTGGCTCCCAGGTCTCACAGCCAAATCCTCATCTTCACCACGACCTGTCCCCCACTAGGCGCCGTCTCCCCAGCTGCCTGCAGGACTCACCAGCTAGAAGCCCCTGCAGCCACCGAGGAAGCCTAGAGCCCAGTCAGTGCATTTCTTCAAAGCAAATCATGAAGCAGGCACCAGCCCTAGGAAGTTCCACCTGCTCTTACTGATAATGTTGTGTGGGAAGCATCAGCTTCTTGTGCTTTCTTGTCTCTTCCCAAACTAAACTGAGCATGTTGCAAATTCAGTTGACACAAGCTTCTCTACTTCTGTCTCAGGCTTTCTGCCTGGCCACCTCCTAGTCCAGGTCTGTGTGGGCTCCAGCAGCAGCCCCCCACAAGTCTGCTTCTCACTGCCCAGCCTCTCCCCAGTTCCTTCCCAATGCCACTGTAAAAGGACCATCCCAGTCAACGCTTCCCAAGGCGACCCTGTGCCTATTTGATCAAGAACGGATGTTTTGATGGTGCTCAAAGCTCTAGCTAAGGGTCAGACACACTGCAATGGCTTGACCAAGTTCAGCTAGCAGTTTGGCTAAGATGGTGGCTGAGATTAGACCTCAAGCAGGGAGCCTCGGTGGACCAGTGCTCAGGAGCTGGCTGAGCTTAGGCAGGCTTGGTAATAATCCCAAAAAAGGGCAGGGCTGGGGTGGAAGGTAATCGTCAGCCTTTGACATAAAGGACAACATCCCGAACCAGATCACACTCATGGGCTTCTCCTGGAGAACTGAGATGAGAGGCAGGAGAGTGAGAAACAAGGACCAGGTCCCTACAAAGGAGATTAGGTCAAAATGTGCATGGGGTAATCCCAGCACTGTAGGAGGCTGAGGCAGGAGGATTTCAAATTCAAGCTGAGCCAGGACGACTGAGCAACTTAGACTGTGTCTCAAAGTAAGAGGCTGGAAGTGGAGCTTTGTGCAAAGGTGCTGGGTTCAATCCCTAGTTTTTAAAGAAAAAGCAAGTGTCCATGAGAAGGCCAGGAAGCAGATGCTGGGAATTGCGGTGTGGTTGGAGGTGACCTCACCAGGCCCTGTCCTTGAGCACACCCACTTCACTCCACGCACGACGGCCAAGCAGCAGCTCCCCTAGGAAGGGAGCAAGAGTGCAGCTTCTGGAAAAGCACCCTGAAAGTACCACTGTGCACCCACTTCTCCACCTGAGCCCCCCTTCACTGCCCAGCCCAATGGGACTCCTGGAACAAAACCCTGCCAACCAGGTAATGCATCAATAAAAGGAACTTTCTGTTCATGGTAAGTTAATAAATTCCTTAATTCATTACAGCAAAAGACCCATTACCATGAACCCACCTCAGAAGACTCCTCCTCACTTTGAACACCTTTATGTCATCATCCTTGCCGCTGTCTGAAGCAGTCTCTGAAGTCCTCTCTCATCTCTTTTCGTGGCCACCTCAATGACCTGAGCCAACTCAAAATGTTTACGGCAATTTCTGCCCCCCCCCCTCGAAAAATGTGATGGTGTGCCACACCAACCCGATTCAGCAGACCTGGCACCTCGTGACTCCTGGCTCTTCCCTAAGTCAAAAGGACCATGAAAGGTAAGCGTTTCGAACCGTTTCAGGACGCCGAGGCAGACTGAGAGCATTAACGACAGACACTCAGGAGAGAGGGCTTCCAGAGCTGCTTCACAAAGCGGCAGAAATGATGGGTACAGAGCGCTGGGAGTGGGGGGCGGGTATTTTGAGCGGGATTAATGGCAACGTACCTTTTACTGTGACTTTTTCAAAAAAGTTGAAGTGCTCACCATATTTTTTGATCAAGCTTCAGGCAGCCCCTGCCTCACACCCTGCCGGGCACTCTCTCTTCCACATCCAGCCTTAGTGGTGGCATCAGGGTCTCTCTGGGCACTGCCAGCATTGATGATTGGGTGGCTGTGAGTCCCAATGGTGGCACAGATTCGTCGGTGTCATGTGGCATTCCCATCCTCTCCAACATGCCACCTGTCCAACTGGGAGGGTGGCCAAGAGAGGACACGCCCATGCTGGCCGTGATTACCCAGCCAGCAGCACGCCCGCCGCCACCCAGGGACAGCCTCATACCTGTGCCCTTCCCTCCTTGCCTTGTGGCCTCTTCTGTGCCCACTTCTGATACTTAAGATCTCTGGTCCCTTGCACTGCACTCCAGTGGCCCTGGGAAGTGATGCCCATGGCACTGAGGACATAGAAAGCGGTGAGACCCTTGTTCCCACAGGACGCCAACTCCCACGTGAGTCAGCACTGCGCAGGGTGTGCTTTGAGACACCTGATGTTTGAGACAGCCCCTCTCTCTTCCCAGCAGGCACCCTGTGTTCCCAGGTCCCAGCCCCAGCCCAGCCCAGGCCAGATGCCCAGCACTTAGGGTCGAGCTAGCACCAAGTGAGCACCACGCCGTGCCACCCACATTGCCAAGTCATTCACTTCTGTGTCAGCTTCACTAGGTGCGTGCTGTGATTCTCAGGTTGCAAAAGAGCCACTGAGAGGTGAAAGTCACTTGTCCAGGAGCCCATAGCTGCTAAGTGACACAAACAGGTCTCTGGGCCCCAGACTCTCTGGTTTCAACTAAAATGCCATTCAATAATTCCTAAGAGAGACAGAGAGGGAGACCGGTAATTCCACTCAGAGACAGTCAGAGATAGAGAGAGGTAGACAGAGAGAGGGAGAGGAAGGGAGAGAGGATAGTGGCAGGCATAGAAGAAGAAAGAGAAGGAAAGAGATAGGAGAAAAGGATTGAGAGAGGAAGGGAGGAAGGGAGGTCACCAGGGATCTGTGCTCTGGAGTCAGAGATGTATCCTGCTGGACAAACCCCCAAGTCACTGATGAATAAGCCAGACAGCCATGTGTAGCACTGGCCAGTGGACATGGAACAGGACTGTCCTCATGCAAAGCTGCGTGGACAGCAGGGACTCCAGGCTGGAGAGCAGAAGAGGACTTCCGTGCCTCGTGGCCGGGAGTTATGACAGCCAGGTGTGTCCTGGCAGAGGTTTCTGTCTGCCTTCCGGAGCACCCAGCTCTGCACACGCTGGGAGAACAGAGGAACCCTGCCCCTCGGGTTGCCTCCTCTCCACAATGCGCAGACCACCACCCCCCTTCCACTAATACATTTGCTTCCCAGGCAAGCACATTGCAATCGATTAGATTTCACAACTGATTAGGTTTCACAATCACAAATGCTCAGCTCCATTATGCATGAATCCTTCATACTAGTTTTTCTCTCCAAGAGCAACGGTGTTCTAAAAAGAGGGAAAAATACCCTCCTCGGATCTGTGGGCCACTGATACCTTGTTCTCAAGCCTGTTACTGTCCTCCACCCCCAGGCTGGCTCTCTGTCCCAGGAATGGCTCCAAGGTCCTCAAGGTGGGAACAATAGAGCAAAGGTTGGAAGTGAGAAGGGATGGGATGGATGGAAACCGACACTGGGCTGAGCAGGTAAAGACTGACTCGAATGCAAAGGAACAAGCTGCAGTTAAGAATGAAAAATTATGCAGCTACTTAAGTCAATCTGATCCAATTCTGGCTACCTGTGAAGGCTCTGTAAGCTAGAGAATTTGTCTAACAGAGGACAAGATTCCCCTGCCTTAAGTGACTGGTGAATACCTCTTACCCCTGCTCAGAGAAATATGCAAACTGACTGATTACCCCCTATGTTTTTAATATATGTGAGTCTTACATGCATGTATCAGCTATGCACTGCTGTGTAACAAGTTACCCCTACAGTTATTATCTCATAGCTTGAGGGATCCAGGCACAGGTCAGCTGGCTCCTCTGGCTTGCCTATCTGGGAAGAACCTGCTTCCAAGTTCACACACACACACACACACACACACACACACACACACACGGTGATCATTAGGCTTTACTTTGTCTTGAGTTGTTGAACTGTGGCTTGACTTCCTCAGGGAGCAGCTGTGAGCTTGTGACTGGAGACCTCGCTGGTTCCTCAATATGCACGTCATCGTAACATGATTGTCACCTACTGTGGCAGCTCACTGCATCAGAAGGCATCGCTTGCCACATTCTATTTCTTAGTACTAAGTCTGTAGGTCTAATGTGTCCTCGGAGGGAACACAGTGGGATGAACACTAAAAGACAGGAATCCCGGGGCGCTGTGTCAGAAACACAGGATCCCTCAAAATAGGCTCGCTGTATAGGGTCTCCCCCCCCCGCCCCCGGGCACCCTGAGGAGGTGGATGTGACTGCTGAGGGAACTGGCCAAGGTCATGTGGCTCACTGATGATGGAACCAGAACTCACGTACCATTTTGATAGCCAATGGCTTCAGCCTGGCCAGATAGCTTTCCTGCGATGCCCAACACCCGACGGAAAAGGAAGCTACCCATCCTGTCCGTGGGCAAGGCTGCCTTCTCACTTAGCATGAGACTCCTCGTAAGGGAGACCAAACAGTGGTGCCCACAGCACCAAGCCCACACTGTGGTCCAGTGCTTCCCTGCCCCAAAATTTGCTGCGGAGCTTCCCAGGGCTCCGCCTCCATCCTGGCTGTCTGTCCATCCCCACCAGTCACCGCCTGGGCACCCTGCTCTGCTACTGAAACTGGTGTCTGTACGTAATGGCAGGTGCGGTAATATCTCACAATGTACTGCCGCACGTTGATTGCCGCATGCAGAAATCGGGCCCTCAGGCATCCCCCGTAGCTCCTGGTGGACAACTGACCACCAGGAAGATGAAATGCGGCTGGTCCAAAATGAGTTGTGCTGCCCCTGTAGAAAAGCACTGGTTTTCAAAGACATAATTTTTATAAATTAAAACTATCTCACTAAAATATTTATAGGAAGTATTAAAATGGTCATATTTGAGAGAGATGGAGTTCAATAACATAAACTGCTGAAATTAATTTCACTGCTTTTTATTAATGCAACTGCTAGAGAAGCTAAGATTTCACACTTGGCCCCCACGTGTGGACTCGTGAGACTTCTACAGGACAGCCCTGGTCTAGAGGCAGACGGTCACCAACAACTACAGTTGATTGAGGGCTCGTGGATGCCTGGCTGGGCTCCACAGTCCCTTTATACTCTTCCACATGGGACAGTAGTTCTTTCACTTTGTCCTTAGGATAAACTCATGCAGTTAGCATCATTACCCGCGCTGCATGCCAAGGCAGAGGCGCAGAGCTAACACAGCTGTCCTGGAGTCACGTGGTGAAAGGGCTCCAAAGTCCTTCAGAGAGGAGTTCATGCTATGCCCCAAGCCATGGATTCTGTAAACGGGTGCAATGCAGGTTGGGCACCCAGGAGAAAGGGGCCAACCCCACCCTGGCAGGTCAAGGCTGGGCTTCAGATAGAGGCAGTGTTAAGTTGAGTGAGCCCAGAACAAAGCCATCCAGAGGCCATCCAGAGGGAACTGCTGGGGCACAGCCACAGGAGCATGAATCCGCATGGTGCCTAATAAAGCACGACTTGGGTTTGGCACAGCTGGTGCTCAGGGAGGACATGAGATGGGTAGGGACCTTGCAGGAAAAGCCTGTGCCCTGCACAGGGTTTGGACTTGACCCTGCCAAGCAGAGCACTTTAGGAGCAGCAGAAGAGCTCACTACCAAAGCTGATGTGCATCCCCAGCCTTGAGCAATTGCCGATCAGAGCACAGCAGGGGCCCCCAAGCCAACATGAGATCATGCTCCCTGGGTGATTAGCAGGAGCCAGGCAGAGACCCTCACAAGGGCCCTTGTAGAGGAAAGTTAGAAAACAGAGTCAAACGATCAGGGCTCTGTCTAACAAAATGGTCCAGGAGAGGCACCCCAACTGGATCAGTGGAAGGACATGAGACTAGGGGCACATTTGGTCAGCAAACAGGAAACAAGCTCTCCTCCTCACTGTCCAGTGATAAATGGGGACAGTCAGTAATCACACTGCTTGCCCCACCCCAGTTCCCTGCATGACCAGTGACCAACTGCTTGGTCTCAGGAAAGGAACCATGAAATCTAGCACCCTCAGCAAAAAGCTGCAGAACGCTGAGAGCCCATGGTGGCCCCTAGTGGCCTGCGACACCTCCACATGGCTTCCAGCAGGCTCCCCAGTGTCCATGGCTCAGTCTCCTAAATCCTCTCCTAAGACACTAGAAATGTCTGAGCTGTCGCTGCTTATGGCCAAAGCCACAGGATGCAGTAAGTGCTTCTTCCCACCGTGTAGAATCCTCTTTCAGTCTCACGTCACTGCCGTCCGAATGTCCCTCTCCAGCCTCTGCCCACCTGGCACCTGCCTTTCCCATTATGTGGCTGTGGGATGCCCATCACGAGTCCTCTTGGTTCCACACACCCTGAGCTCTGCATTCTCCAGACCACGCCTGGTCTGTTTGTCCCTGGGCTGTCCTCAGTTCAGAAGGAGAGTTGGGACAAGTGGTTCCCCCAATCACATGCACCCCAGCACTCTGAAGTCAAGCCCCTGCCCGGCCTGCCCCCAGCAGAGATCTCTCCCCTCACTGTGCAGCCTGCCCTGCCCATGGAATGTCTCCAACCTCCACAGCTCAGCACCAGTTCTTTGCCAGGAAAGCCTCTCTCCCAGGCCTGTCTGAAAGGGCATGACCCGGGGATAGCTCTGCATGGTCCGCTCCCAGCTGGACCAGCCTCTGCCTCCTTTCAACCCGCAGGCACTGTGACCTTCCCTTTTGGCTCTTGGCTTTCTGGTGTTCTGTCACAGTCCTGGCTCATCTCATCCCTGTCACTGGAATAAAAGCTCACAGAAGCAGGGCCAGTGTGCTAGTCCCTTTTGTCTTCCTTTGCAGTGGCTCCCGCCCCTCCCCCGAAACATGTTTGGATGTGAGCCAGCCCTGCTGTGACCCGCGCTGCCTCTCGCTGGCCCATTTTCCCGCTCCCTTAGGCACCCGAAGAGCAGGCAGGTCTTCATGTCCCTGGAACGGCTGTCATTTCTTGAATCAGCTGAAGAGCAAACAAGCAACACACAAGTCTATAGGAGAAATATGTTCAGAGTGTGTGAAACCCTATAGATTTTTGCAAACTGTGCTGAGAATGGATCACAAGGTGGGCCTGGGTTGGGCTGACCCCAGTGGGCTGCACAAATGTGACTTTCTGTGTCTTCACAAGAATAAAATGACCGCAGGATGCCACAGTCCTAGAACCCAAGACCTCATCTTGAGGGTTCAGTCTTATCATTGTTGTCATTTCATCGAGCCCCCACATAAAGAGGCTTGTAAATAAAAGGAGAAGGGTAACCATGAGGAGCTGAGCAGAGAATGGGCATGACGAAAGCATGTGATGGCTTGGGCCTGAGTTAGCATGGACACCGCAGGCAGGGGACCAGAGCAGGTCTGGTCCGAGCAGTGGCAAGAGCAGGACGGACGGGGAGAGGAAATGGAATGGCGGCTGGGGGCTGGGAATGGGTCAGGGGTCCGACTCCCCCCAAAGAGCCCTGCTGGCTTCTCAGTGTGTCCGCCGCTCACCTCCCTGGCATCGTGATGGATGACCCAGCACAGGTGGACCCTGTCAGGTCGTGTCCAAACCACATTGCTCATCCTCGTTCATTTGATGCTATTTAAGGCCATGTCTGTAAGGGACCAAGCTCTGAAAGCCCATCCATCAGGAGGGGTCAGTGCTTTGGGGACACTCGGAGCTCATACTGGCTCTCTGGGGCTGTCATGAGCCACACAGCTCTTCCTGCCACTCATCCTGCTCCTGTTGCCACCGTTCTGTCTGCCTTCCTGGCTCCCTGTCTCGGCCGCTCATGTCCTTCCCAATTTAGGCTGAAATCAGACTCCTTCTCCTCTGCCTTTGCTCCCACCTCCCGTGGCCTCTCTTGTCATCTATTATTTAACTCAATCACCATATTATATATGCACAGGAACCATCTCTGAATCCGGCTGGTCTGGAACAAATTAGGACCCAAACCAGAAGCTAGCTCACCCCTTGTCAACCCGCCCGGCAGCTCCGTGGTCATTTGTCATTCTGCCTCAGTCCTAGGCTGGGTACCCAAAAGAGCCACCAGCAAGCAGAAGACCTCATCACCAAACTCTCCAGGCCACATTCCAATTCACAGGCTGGACACAGTGGAAATTTCCAGACAGCTTCTTACAGATGTCCTTCCTGAATGGAGGTGTCTGGATGGCATACGTGTACTGTGTGGGTGGGAAGGACACAGGGGACCTGTGTCCTATTTGGGGATTTGGGTACTATTCGTCAAGTGGCCATTATCAACTTACTGTTGGACTGTGAGTGCGTACCCCACCTCACCGGACCTCTGTACTCTCATCTTTTCAAACCCAATTCCACAGCTCCTAGTTATCAAGATGCCCCATCGTCTACATGAGTCCACGGCCCATCCAGACCCATAGTTAAAATTCAGCTCACTCCCAGGCCACAGGCAATTAAGGAGCACCTGCCGCTCATTAGAAGGGACTTTGGATTAACCTGGCCAGGGTCCTGTTTTACAGATGAAGAGGCTGGGCCCAGAGAGGAGAAGCAACTAAACCAAGGTCACACAGTGAGTGGGGCACAGTCAAACTGCAATTCACAGTTCCTGGCCCCAAACTATCCTTCTTCCCTTGTGTGGTGTTCTTAAGGATGATTTCAAACATTCCGTCCCTCTTTCCACAGCGAGACGGGTCTCTGTCCTCGCGTGTACATCTAGATGGGTCCCAGGCCCCTCCCACTGGTGTGGTATTTGGAAGTGATTCTGTTTAACAGCCAGGGCATGGAAGGCTGAGCTGATTCTGCCTGGTTCGCAAAGACCATTCCTTTGCTTTTAGAGTCTGGAGTCACCATGTAAGAAGCCCAGCATCCTGAGGCCCCTCGGAAACATTACCAGTAACCATCTCAGCCCCGCCCCCTCACTGCCAGCCCAACTCAGCTCTAAAAACTGTGACCCCAGCAGTTGAAGCCACCTCCAGCCTTCCCAGTCCCCTTTCAACCCCCAGACAGCACGAAGCAGAGAACAGTTGCCCCCCACACACACTTTCTCTAAGTCACTGTTTTAAGCTGCTAAGCTTTGGGGTAGCTTTGGACATCACCACCAAGTGGAAGGGTAACCCGGGCCTCCTCACACCCTCCTGGCCCCACCCTGCCTCCAGGACAGGCACTGAGCATGGGCTTTCTGCACCCTGAGGGGAATTCTCTTTGCTCATGTCCTGAAGTGGGCCATAACGGCTTATCCCTGTCTGTCTTCTCTACTGGACTGTGAGCACTACAGGGGCACAAGCATGCTCTCTTTCTCTCCCTGGGCCAAGGCTCAGCACATGCAAAGCCCACGTGACCAGCTGCTGGCCCAACCCCTTGCTAACAAGCAGCCCTGGCTTCTTCCCAGTCCTCCTCCAAGCAGGGACTGTTCGTTTCTTACATGGCTCTGTCTACTTCACATCAGCGCAAGAACAGGGGACAAGGGACAGGGGACGTGGATGAAGGAAGTCAGACAGAGCTCAGCCAGCCACGTCTGGGAGCAGAGGAGAATGGGATTATCCCAGGGCACCGGATGTCTGTTTTGTGGCTGTCGCCTGTATACACACATTTGTCCTGAAAGCTTGGTTAATTTTCTTGTCCAAACATTGATTTAAAATGATCAGCTCGGGGAGAGCTACTGTCCTTCAGCAGGTTCAGTTATAAACTTTGCAGCTCCAAGGTCTGATTCTAGCGGGGAGCTGGAAGAGTTCCTGGTTGCTAAGAGACCCTGTTCCTGCCTTCCGGTGGTTGTTTTTGTTGCTGTTGTTGTTTGTGAGTAAAACAAAGCAAGGCAGAGAGCGGGCTTCCTCAAAATCAAAATAAGGTAAACAAACTTAACTAGAAAAGTGTTTGATAGGAAAAAAATAATTATGTCTTTTTGTCACTTGAAGGAAACAGCAGGGCACCGTTTCCACTCTTGTGATTCTGAATCTAAGAATCACAGGTAAAAACAAGCTGTCCCAGTTGATAAGGAGGCGAAGAAAGAAATAAAAAGTTTTTTTTTTTCTAATGTGCGGTCAGCCGCTCTTCCCTGTTCTCTCCCTGCCAGGACGGTGAATAGGCGGCCGTGGCTGCAGCCCAGAAATGCTCCTGCCAGGGAACAAAAGCTCCCTTCAGGAGAGGATTCTGATCCCTGCTGGGTCAAGGCCTCCCTGGGCCAAGGCAGAGAGCGCTGATTGCCCCCTCCCTGCCAGGAGTCGCCAAAAACTTCCAGATCAGATCTGGGCACACATCAGAGGTGAAGTTTAGCCAGGCTTTGAATAGGAAGGAGCAAAGAAAACAGTCCTGAATGGGTCCCAGCTGGTTGTTTTGTTAAAAACACCTGTAAAGCTGTGGTTTGTAGTCATTTTCTTCCCTGGCCAGATGCTTTAGTAAGATATTGTACTAAAATTCTCTCTCATAATGAAGGAAGGAAAACATGCTGATCTTTTATCTAGGAATGGAAACTCAGCCTTGCGCAGGAAGTCTTCCTAAGACAGCAGGGAAAAACCCCAAGTGAAAAGTATTAGCCTTTTCAGGAAAAGACAGGACAATGTTAGGTGACCACAGAGGGGTCACAGTCATCTGGGATTTGGAGACCAGGGAGATGAAGTGGGGAGTAAAAAGTGGGTGAGGACGTGGAGGAAAGGGGAGGTTAGACTCAGGAGAAAATGAAACCAGCCAACAAGTGGACATCAGGGACTTGCAGAGCGATGTCGCTAACAGCAGTGTGACTGAAGGGTTTCCACTTATCAGTGCTTGTTGGGCAGCAAAAGGATTTCAGAATATGATGGATCCAACAAGCATAAAATAATCTTTAGGGGAAAAAAATACAATTCCACACATGGCAGCTTCCTTCAGATCTTTTCTGACAACCTGGCTCGTCAGACTTCCTGTCAGCACGCCACTGTTACATTTTAGGCGGAAGGAGCCGTATTCAGGGTTTCTGTGCCTCACTGGCCCAGTGATGGGCTTCCCACCCTGAGGGAGGAATAGGAGGGAGGTGCCCTTCTGTACCGGCTGTCAACGTATGACATGCTTTGATCCATAAAATGTGAGCAGAAGTCACATGTGTCACTTTGCATGTGGCTTTCTGGCTATTGTCTCTCTAGAGGTCAAGATGACCAGCGATGTTCTGGAAGGACCTTCTCAAACGACCTCAGGCCCCAGGAGCAGAGCACAGAGCCGAGATGCAGCGATGCCTCAAACACACACAGCACAGCGGAGGATGGAGCACTGTGGGAAGCCCGAGGTCTGTGAGGTCTCTGTCATCACAGCAAGAATCAGAAGTGATCCGAGTCACCCTCAGCCAACCCCACCACCAGCCGCCATGGACTCTCCACGGGGCCTCTTAGAATTAGCCACGGTGCCCGGGGATGGAGTTAGGGAGCTGGGAGCTGACCTGCATGGCAGGAAGGCCACATTGGAGCCGGCTCATTGCTGCTAATTAACAAAGTAAAAACAAAAAACTATAACCTTCTCCTTACTTTTTAGAACTTTAGAGAGTATTGATTTTAAAAATGCAAAGCCTAACTCCCTAAACCATAGGAAATAATGTGGCTTTGTTGGAAAAAAATTGTTATGGTTCCCCCAAAGCCTCCTTACCCCCACGTAGCCAGCAGTCTCCTGCTCTTCAGGACTGCTCTGCTCCCAGAGATTTCTATTTTCTTTCTTCCTTTCTTTCTCCAGCTGGACCTTGAGTTCCTCGCTCCACCCAGACCCCCACCCATTTGCCCGCACCTTTCTTTTCATTGTCCATCCGTGAGAATCGGTTCCCCTCCTTCCTGTTCCCCTTACCACCACCCCAGCTGGCAGAAGAAGCCAGGAAGCCTAGCTGGGCCCCTGTAGAGAAGAAAGGCTGGGAATCCTTCCATCATTTTCCTCCTAACTGTGCTGTGCACAGCGAGATGGGGTCACAGGCAGGAAGCCAGCCCTGGTGGCCAGCAGCAGAGACAAGCTGAGAGCTGCGCCCAGCACACTGTGAGAAGACAGGGGAGCAGGCTGTGTGTCTGGTTCCTGGGACCCCCAGAGGGCGGTGCACAGGGTCCAAGTTAGACAAGCTGGGCAAGCAGGTTCCAGGAAGGGGGCCCAGCCAAGGAGGTGGCTTGAACACATAATGGGGTACCCAATGGGGCTTGTCTCACACTCTCAGAGTATCCACTGAGGCCACAAAGTGGAGGACAGGGGGCAAAAGTGACCTACTTCTAAACAGGGAATGGCCAGAGCCCACCTGCAAGTCATTCATTCAGAGATAGGTGATCCAGCCACCCCAGAGAAGACCAGAGGACCATTGACACTGGGCCTTCTTATGAGCAGAGAGTGGTCAGCAGAGCAGGGAAGTCTGGGCTGTCTCCTTCTCTTTCCAGGAAACCTGCATGGATGTGATGCTCACAGCCCTCCAGCCAAGCCAGGGGATGACTGGGGACAGGTAGGCTGCAGGGGTTGGGGGAGAGTCCAGGGTCCACACAGATGTTACCTGGGCCACAGAAACCAGCAGACTGACATGAGGTTCCACCCTCAACAAGAGCTTGGTAATGTCCGGTCCTTGCCCCTCTGCTTCTGGGGCAGATAACTAGAAAGGAATGTGGGAGCTGGCTGGAGTGACCTGCAGAGACAGGGGTACAAAGAAGGCATGCAAGTGGCTCCCCTGGATTCCAATGGACCACATGGAAGCTACTGGGGTCACCCTCCTCCTGGGGCCTGAAAAGGAAGCCTAGAAATGGGAAGCAAGTGGGAGAGGGTAGAAAGATGCAAACTGGGCTCCTCCCCAAGACCAGCTCCCAACTTGAGTTGGGGGACAAAGTGGAACAGCAGCCTTGAGCTGACTGTGAGATCCAGGTTGTGATGTAGCCTGCATAGACCTCCCACTACCTGATGGTGAATTAGGGCTGCAGGTCATAGTCCAGTTATGCTCACTGAAGAGGATCAGAAAGTTGAGCCTGAGTCTCTGCCGTAGAATAAGGAAGAGAAATGCCACAGAGACCAGGAAAATAAGATCTGGAAGAAAATAAACCCACTGGATTTGTTGGGTCAGAAAACCCACTTCACTGGTGGGGGACACTCACCAGGGAGCAAAGACCTCAAGCAACTGCTGCCAAGGAGGGTGACCCATGGACTTCCCCACATCCCACAAGAGACTCAGGTCATAGACCAAAGGGCCTAAGGGTGAAAAGCAGTTCTTGGAAGAATAAGCAATGGAAAAAACTTAGATATTTCAGAGTTTTGTGCTCCTCAAAAGCTTAACTCTGCACAGCAAAATACTATTCATTGCATTATTTATGTTTATCAATATACATTTCTTATATTTTTTTCATACACTTAGAGTATGATTTAAAATAGTTTATCAGTATATAGCATGGGGGAGGGATAAGGAAGAAAGCTTTGGAAATACTGAGTTAGAGAGATTCACCACTTCCCACCCCAGACCAGAGCTGACGCTTGGCTCACGGTTTTCTGGCTCCCAGCTGAACTGCTCTCTGAATTTGCTTGCATAGCTCATCCTTTGATGACCTTGGTCTCTAGCAGTCCTTTTCATAAAGACCCAGAAAAGAAACTTTCCTTCGGCTTTCTCTGAGCAGTGCTTCTCTGGAACACACGGCTTATCTTTTCTGATTCACCTCCCATGAGACTCACCATGCACCCCTCAAGTTAGATTCCCCCTTTCCTTGCTTGGGACAGGGGAGCGGAGGCTGCATCTTGTACCAGCAACAGAACTCGACAAGATGCAGATTTAGGACTTCGTCTTTGCTTTTATTTTTTTAACTCAGTGCAGAAGCAAAACATATTCCTTCAGATTTTATTGCATCCTAACTTTACTTCAAGATCGCTGTGAAAGGCAATTCTGGGACCCGATATGCTTGCTCAGTGTGTGTTATCTAAAGTGCCAAGGAACACACATCCCACGTCTTCATCCAGGTCATTGAAAACAGTACTGAGCAGAGCAAGGCTAAGACAGGTTCTTGTGGAACACCACTGGAGCCCTCCTTCCACATAGTGACACATTTATCACCTTCCTTTTTTATATAGTTGAGTCAGCCATTTATTCATACCCTTGCGACTACCATCCATCTACTGGAAGAGCCAATGGATTTGGTCAAACGCCCACCTGGAAGCCAAGTAGCCTCTATCTATTCATTTCTCAGGCCTGTTACTCCTACTGTCCCTCCCCAGTGGGAAGTTGACTGGCACTGGATGCCAGGAAGAGACTTGAAATTGCCCCTCCAAAACCAAGAAGCCTGGACCACTTGTGCCACCTGTAAAATGGACACAGCACCCAGGGCTCCAGGTTTGCTTCCAGACCAAGGTCTAAGTTGGCTTCCTCTGGCATGTGGAGCCTGCTTCACGTGACTGGCCCCTGTCACAAAGAATGCTAAAAGGCTCCATTCTGTGGATTCTACCTTGCGGCGGAATCTCCCACACATCAAGAACTCAAGCAAGAATTAGAGCAGTAAATACTTAGAAAGTTCTAAGCAATCAGGCAAGATGTCAACTGTTCCTAGAGTCGCCATGGTAGAGCATGGCTGCTCCACCAAGTCCAGCTCCATCTTTTTCTCAGGGCCTACGCCAGCCCCCGGGAGAGGGAAGCCACATTGTCCAGTGTGGGTCAGGTGCTTCGACAGCTGGTTTTGCTGGTTTGGCCAGGGCTATGGGGTCATATGGTACTGCCCATCCTCCCATGTCCTCAGAGCCTTTGCCAGTCCTGCTGTGCTGCTACCTGAGTCGACCAGCACCTGAGCCTCCCTGGCATGCGACCGTGCTGACTTGTGTCCCCAAGGTATCCCAGCCCCTCCTCTTTGAGACAGCTCTGAAGGGAGGCATGCACTGTCAGTAGCGATGTCCCTGAGAAACTCAGCCAAAATTACTTCTGTGGAAATTTGCTGCAAAGTGCTTCCTTCTCTTCCCTGTGCCATGTACCCTGGGAACACTTCTGACACTGTCCCATAGATCCTCGGGGTCTGCTTCTGGACAAACCAATGTAGGACAGACAAACATGGCTGCTGGAGGCCCATGGTGGTCAACCTGGTGTCGCTTGAACAGGGGTCTTGAGAGGAACCCCAACCTCCCAAAAGCTCATCTTCTTCCTATGTGCAATCCTTTCCAGACAATCTGGCTCTGAAAATGAATACAAATCCCCCAGTATCTGCCCTACTCCAGAAACAGAGCCAGGACTCAGAACCAGCTTTGCCCAAGGTACACACACCTTCCCATAACCTTGCTGGGAGAATAACCCAGCCCAGCACTCTGTGACTCCCACAATTCACTCCCCTCTCCCTTCTGAATGTCAAGAGCTCATACGGCCATCTCTTGTCTTAGAGCACAAATCCCTTCCTCTATAATTTATCAAAGATTAATGACGGTAGCTCTGAAATCACATGTCAAGTCTCTCCAAGGCTGCAGGACGTAATTCATCAGGCCCAGGGCCCCAGGTTCATTATAGCTGCTGTCTCTGACTTTACGTCCTCCTCCCCTGTCCTTGAGTCCCCTCTTTGCTATGTTTGTTCTGCCCCTTCCACCTGGAAGACCAGTTTCCTCGTTGGAGGAGAAGGGGGTAAAATAGTAATTAGTTAACAATGCCCTGGCTTTGTCTTCAGTGAATATTAAATCATTTTTCCAAGGAGTGCTTGTCCTTAATCTTTTCATGCTGAACAAAGATAAATAGGACTCCTTGTGGAGTTCACACCCCTTAGGTAACGGGAGGTCACACACCTGCCTACTTGGTTCCTAGCCCTGGGACCATGCCGCTGGAGTCAGCCCTTACCCTGTATCAGTTAGGGGGCACTAGGGGCCACTGTGTGCAACCTTAATCTCCATGGTTACTTTTGAATCCTAAGCCAATTATGTTGAGACACATTTACTGATAGCTGTCACCCCTGTGTCCCATTGTCTCACTCCATAACTGCCGGAATAAAGACTTCTTAGTTGTAACTCCTGGCCCTACTCTTCCAGTTCTCTTTGATTTTATTCCTGAAAGCCTGTTCATGCCTTTGCCCCTTCGTTACCTTGGTGAGGTCCTGACACCCTATCCTTGGAAGCATCCCCCTGGCAGGGTCAGCCCACAGGCAGTGGTCTTGGGGGTCACCTGTATTCTGAAACCACCCCCCAGCCTAGGAGGTTCCCTGATTCTCTGGCATTCACCTCTTAAACCACCCTCATTTCCTCCTCTATTTTTTCTTTGACCTTTCTGCTTTTCTTTTTTAATCTAACCATGAGAGCTCTACTTAAGTTTCTTTAGCTAAATTTCCCTTTGTCTCTCAGTTGAATCAATGCTATTTTCAAAAAATAGCAATGCCAGGAGGAGCAAGTCAGAATCTAATGAAAAGCATTAGGTAGGGCTGGGTTTAGCTCAGTGGCATAAGCGCCTGCCTTGCAAGTGTGTGGTTGTGAGTTCAATCCCCGGTACCAAAAAAGAAATGAAAAGCGTTAGCTGCAGGGGTGTGGATAGGAATGTAGTGGAAGGGTTAAAGGTAGAAGTGACTTGCAACTCTAAGTGCACCTTTTATGAAGTCTTGATCTCCAATTATTTAAATGTTTTTATATACAGTATTCAAAATTAAATTAAATGGCCCTGAATCAAGGTCAATAGTCTTCTAAAGATGTTGGTTTCAAGCAGGAGCCTGAAGTAGTATCATTCTATGGTCTGTTGACCATTTTAGGACTTTAGAAATGATGGTCAATTCATTAAAGAAACAATTCGCCTTCCACACCCCTGTGAGCCCACCAATGCGAGCCCACCATACACCCCGCTGTGCCTGCTGTCTTGGACCTTAAGGAGAAGAGGCTGTGCCCCAGTCTCATGAGCTCACAGTCTCAGGCCCAATGAAAAGGAAGCCGTGCTCCACCATGGGCCTGGAAGAGAAGAATCCATGCCCCCAGAGTTCCACCACCATCAGAGAAACATCATCGAGCTGCCACCCCACACCTCTCACCACCCAGGAACCCCAGATTGGAGGAGCCCAGGTGTCCAGCCCGTGCCTCTGCACACAGGATCAGCAGGCAATGCAGGAAACACCAGGGACTCAGCAGCCAGCTGATTCAGAGAAACACAAGAAAATGTCAAGGAAGGAGCAGGGTGCAATCACAGATCCCCAGCCCACCCAGAACAGGTGCGGATGACATAAACACACGAGAAATTACAAGTCACACACCTGAAATTTCTGAAATGATAACAACTGGTGGAAAGAGACAACTTTGTGCTTATATTGTTTGATTAATTTTGCATGCCTGTGTCTCACCCAGAACAAGTCCGGGAGACACAGACATAGAGTGAATTAGAAGCCACACAGCTGAAATTTCTGAGGTGACGGCAACTTTAGTAAAGAAACAGCTTAGTGCTTGTGCTATTTGATTGATTTTGCATATCTGTGTCTGGCAGTCTGAGCATCCATTTAGAGGATATCAATGTGCATTCCAGTAACCATGGTTGATTTCCTACACTCTTGTTTTTGAAATCCAATATTGTTCCTGTTGTTTTTGTTTTGTTTTACTATTGTGTTTTACATTCTTTAAAAAACAAAAATAAAACTAAATCAGCAAGGATGCAAAGAGCAAGATCTAAGGTTGAATTTTAACAAAAATAAATGAGCCTAACTATATCAAGTCACATAGAAAAAGCCATAAATCAAGCAAATTCGGGCAGATTTCCTTGATTATCCATTCTTACTGGCATATATAGTCCAGGGGGAAAAAAACTACAAAGAAGCCTCCCACCTGATTTAGTAGGTTTGTTATTTGTGATATCACTAGTATGATAATTCTGAAACAATTTGTGTACATTGTAGGATAAAGAAAAATAGTAAATACATTGACACTGGCAAAAATTAAGTTCTTACTGTGAGAGAAAGATACTGGAGAAATAAGAAGAAATCAGAGTGTTTGGTTTGATGTAGAAGTATCAAAGTGAATTCAAGTCTTTATTTTCTAGTACCATCCACTGATAAGGCACAGAAAGGATCATATCCCAACAGTCACAAGCAGCCCAAGACCCGATCTTAGCATTTTCAATACCTTTGTCTCTAAAATGAATAACTCCTCAGAAAAATGATTGATCCCATTCTGAAGCAGGCAAAGTCCAAGGTGAGCCTAGAATACCAGATTGTACTAAAAACCCAGAAAGTGCTCAAATTCTAGGGGTTACCTGTCAAAGCAATTCAGGAGCTGGCTGGAAGGGGACTCCGGTGGCCAAAATTGGGACAGTATAGCTTTAATACTTGTAATGAATGATGAGACATTAGTTACAAAACTCCTTAAACTGATGAGATTCAAGTAAGTAGGGAAGTTTTCACAAAAGAACACCTGCTAATGAGATGGAAGAATGATAGGATTAGAAAATTGCCATTTTGCAACGTAACAATTTACTTAGCTAAGGCTCATCACTGGATCCTGTTATATTGCATAAAAGATTGGTAGAGTAGCCACACAATCAAGATGCAATCCCTCAGATCACTTACCAATTAAAATGGGACTGTTCACTAGGTAGCGAGGGTGGACACCACTGATATTATTTTCCTGGCAGTGTGACAAAATACTCAACACTCACAGTTTAAAGGAAGAGGGGTTTATTCAGGCTCACAGTTTTCAGCGTTCAGTCTGTGGTTGGTCCCACGACAGAAACAGCATGGTGGCAGGGTGTGCTGCACACTCCCAGCTCAACCCGCGGCAGCCAGGAAGTAGAGAAAGAGAAACTGAGGAGAACACACACCCTCCCGGGTCACTTCCCGTCTTCATCACTGGCTTTGTTACTGACACAAAATACACAACTTAAAGGAGAGGTTGGTTTCGGTTCAGAGTTGAACTCCAAAGAAGAAACAGCGTGGCAGGGGGTCCTGGTGCAGGAAAAGCCTTCGCCAGAAACCCAGTGGTACCGCTGCTCACTGAAGAGGCCTGGAGGAGGCTGAAGAGGCAGGAGCGACCTGCAAAGGAGCCTGAGAAGTGGATGTGGGCTAGCAGGGACGTCAGAGAATGCATGGTCCCAGAGCTCAGACCTAAGCAGATCCCAGAGCAATGGAAGGGAGTGTGAGAGAGCAAGAGAGAACCACTTCCCCTTGGTCACCGTTGCTCCCTTTGGGGCGGTGTCCCAGCTGCTGTGAGAAGCCTCAGGTCATGTCCCTGTTTCTCGCATCTCTGGATCCCCCGGATATAATGCTTCTGGATCCAAATCCGCTGAGGCAGACTCTGCTATGACATCTGTTTTAGCGCCTGAAGCGGCAGCTATGAAGTTGACCATTTCCCGGGACCGTCTCACTCCCTGTCCTCAGCTCCGGCTCCGCACACTGTGCCCTGAGGTCTTGCACTCAGGAAGCGTCAGCACATGTGCCCAGCAGGGCCTCCAGCGACCTCACACCTATCTCTCTGGGTCACCAAAGGGAGGGGGAAGAAATAAATGCTCAGAAGAAGGGGAAGGATGTGGCTGAAATGGAAGAAGAAACTGAAACCATTGGACAAAATGACAGCAACCACAACAGCCATTTATTGAGCTCTTGTTCTGGGCCAGGGTCATGCCTAGGCTGTTTTCTCTCTCCCCTCACCCCTGAGGGTGCACTCCACACTCAGCCATCCCAAGGGAGCATTATGCACCTTCCCCTCAATGCACGACCCTCCTGCATGTGGGCCCATGGTCAGTAGGTTCCAGGCCAGTCTTTCAATCCTCCATGCCAAGCGTTGTCACTGAAGGGAGTGGAGAAGGAGAGAATAGTTGGTTAGAGACAAAGCCACCACCTCCCATGTCTTCTTGGAAGGTGCCTAGCTGGCCTGGCTGGTCCCTCTGTATACCCAGCTTCACTTTGGGGACCTGGGCAGCAATCACAGAACTCTCCTCCCCCTCGGCCCATATCCTCAGAGTAACAGAGTCTTCCTGCCCCATCAGCAACCTCTCAGCCAACCTTCTCATGGTAACAGTTTCTCATGCAGTGCAGTTGAAGAGGATGGAAGATACACACAACAAAGCTGGGCATGATGAGGGACACTGTAATCCCAATATTCTGGGAGGCTGAGACGGGAGAATCTCAAGTTATAGCCCAGCCAGGGCAACTTAGAAACTTCATGAGATCCTGTATCAAATTTTTTTTAAAAGAAGGGCAGGAGAAATAGCTCAGCAAGAAGGCCTTGGATATAATGACAAAAGAAAAAGAAGATGATACATACACAAAATGTGCACACACATGCACATAGACATATGTACACGAATATAAACTTGCATACCCAAACACACATGCACACACTCAAAAATCCCACTGCCTCCCCTTGCTGGAAATTCTAGCACACTAAGGTCCACGGGGAAGCCATGTAGCTGTGGTTTTTACTCATGTATGTGTACCCACGGCACTGCTAGGAAGCCGAGACTTAAAAGCTAGAAAATGGGAACCAAAGAGATCAGTCGTGCAGTGGAAGGAAGAGGAAAAGAGACAAACTGAGCCCCGCCATGGAAAAGGCACCCAGGGTGATGGGGAAGTGGAGAGCAGAGGGTCTTAGAGGAGGTGGCAACCAAGCGTGGAACAGGGAAGGAGTCTCAGACGCTTGGGTGTGGGATTGAGAATGTGAAACCAGACCTTTGGGACTGAAGCCCCAGAGTGCCATTGCCTATTTCTGTAGTCTTGGGAAACTTACTCAAGCCTTGTATTTCTGTTTTTGCACCTTAGAACGGGGTGATGGCAGCCCACATGTAGCAGGGTCGTCCTGGGGTTTCAGTGAGGTAACCCATGCACAGTGCTTAGCACAGCACTGAAGAAATGCACAAGGAATGTTCAATCTCACCATTAATATTTAACCGAAGCCTGGGGCCTGCCTCCACCACCAGCTCCTCCAGCTGTAAAATCCCTTTGCAGTCTGCCAAGACGCAGACAGACTCCCATCTCTCATCCGGGAAAGCGTCTTCCTCTCCCTGGCAGGGCAGTGAAACATCTGGGAACTTTCTGGGAAGAGAAAAGGTTGGAGTGCAAGAAATCCCGGAACCCTGTGCCGCCTTGGAAGGAGAGGGCTGCGTCCCCAGAGCGCCTCCTGCAGACCTCGACCTTGGCGCCTGTTCCAAGAGGGCATAACCCGGAGGAGCGCTGTAAACTGGTGCAAACCCCACAGAGAGCAAAGCGCTAGTAACTTTCATAATTCCAAATGTACACGCGCACTCCCTTTGACCCATAAATTTGGCTTCTAAGGGCTTTTGTACAAATGTGCTTACAGGGGTGCAGAACAATGTAAATGCAAGGATCATCAGTGCAGGAGTGTTGGGGCAGGGCTCAGGAAATATCTGAATGTACATACTCATTTGTCAGTAAATGATAATCCCTCCTCATAATAGAGTCTTAGCCAACTAAACATAGGAAGAAACGCCTATAAACGTTATAGGAAGATCTCCCAAGGCCCACCGTTAAGTGGAAAAGCAAAAACATGGAAAATGTGAGCAAAAGAAAAACGCATTTCATGCAAGGATAACTCTGGGAGGAAACTCAAGAAACGATAATAGCATCTCTTAGGAAGATAGCGAGCGGGTCAGAGGAAAGATGGTCACAGACTTGGCTTTCACACATTTTGAGAATAAGAGGATTTGGCTGGAAGGCACTGCACCTGCAGTCAGACAGACATGTTCGGCACCCAGATGTGCCCGTTTCACCACGCTGGGCAGGCCAGGTCCACTTCCGTAAGCCTTGGTTTCCTCTTAGGTAGAACAAGGGTGAACATGCACCATCCGTGAGCGGGCACGGACACCGGGCTCTCCAAGCACAAGGTGGGGACACTGCAGCAAAGGGAGCGCGTGGTGAGCAGAGAGGGGTCTGAGTTCGCTGCCTCCTGTGTGCCCGGGAGGGCCCTGGAGGCCGAGGTTCCAGGCTGACTGGGGAGAGAAGAGCAGAGGCGTGAGAGCAGTCTGTCCAGCAGCAGGAGCAGCAGGGCAGGCGCTGGGTGTCCGGGTGCTCAGCAGTCTGCCAAGCTCCACCATCACGGTGCCGTGGCCTCTGGTCTCCGTCACCAGGGCACCCTGTGCTGTGAGCAAGATGGACGTCCCGCACCATTGCACAGGTGAGAACCTGTCCAGGGAGTCAGGTCCCGGGAATGCAAGGACAGCGCACTGCCAGGAGGAGACGGAGCTGATGCGGGCTGGTCGTCATCACATGGAGCCCCAGCTTCTGCACCCACAAAGTCGAGGTCAGGACAGCTGCTTTCCAGATGTTGTAGTGACAGGGGTATGGGAGGAGCTGGGGGTTTTGAGAGGAAGCAGATTATTATGGGTGGAGGGAGCGTGGACACTCAGACAGTGCCTTAACAGTTCAAATAAACACTCTTTGCCTTCAAGGGGCTCACAGTTGAGGGAGAGAGGTGGGGAAGGGAAGAGGAAGGAAGGGGAGGAGAGGAGAGGGGAGGGGAGGAGAAAGAGGCAGAGAGAGACTGAGATACAGAGGGAGAGAGAAGGAGACAGACAGAGATAGAGACAGAGACACAGAGGGAGAGCCAAAGAGACAAAGATACAGACGGAGATGGACAGAGAGATGTGGCAGAAGGAAGAAAGGAGGAGAGGGGAGGGGAGGGCCAGGGGATAAGGGGGAGGATGGGCAGAGGTGGAGAGAAAGAGGAGGAGGAGGAGAGGAGGCAGGGGACGAAAGGGTAGGCAGAAAAAAAGGAGAAAAGGTGAAAAGAGGGGAGGATGATATGGAGGAAGGAGGAGAGAGAGAAACAGGTGCCATAGAGCACGTCCTCCCTCTCCAACCGAGCTCCGCTTACAGAGAGCCCTGCCTCGCCTGAGTCTCTCCATGTGCTGCGGGCTCGTGTGCATGTAGTGCAAGCTGCTGCCACTGACCGTGACTAAAATGAGCAGGCGAGTGTCGGGCAGGAGCGGGTGGCACAGCAGGATGCAGAGCAGAGGACTCGTGAAGGTCCTGGGGACAAGACGGGCAGGTGGGAGGATGTGTGAGGAGAGCTGACGAGGGGGTGGCGGTGACTTTGGGGTAGTGGCAAGTGTCTTAAAGAGGGGTGAGGCGTAGGCCCCCATATGCCAGGTAGGTCGTATGCAGGTCCTCCCACCTCCTTTTCTTTCTCTTATGAACCAGGCCCACGGACTTTAGATTTCTAATGTCCTATTAATTGCTACAAAGCCAAATAAATCTAGAAGGGCTGATGGTGTATGTGAATCTATATGTATGATAAAATCCCATAAAGTCATGCATAAGACACGCCAAGAAAATGGGCACAGTGCTGGGCACGGTGGTGCAGACCTGTAACACCAGCATGCAGGAGGCTGAAGCAGGAGAATTGCTGTGAGTTTGAGGCCACCCTGGACTAGATCATGAGTTCAAGACCAGTTTGAATTACAGAGCAAGACCCTATCTCAAAAAACTGGGTACAGTTGTCCCGCAACATGTGCAGATCATTATTTTCAAGACCCTGACAGGTACACAAACCAGCAAAGGCTTTCCTGCTTATAAAATGCCATTATGTTTGCATCTAATCACCTAGGCATTTCCTCCCATATACTTAAACCATCTCTACGTTGCTTAGTGTACATAATACTATGTAAATGCTCTATAAACTGTTGTTATGTTTAATTGTTTAGGGACAAATGGCAAGAAATAAGTCTACCCAAGTTAAGAACAGATGCAATTTGTATTTGAACATTTTCAATCCTTGGTTGGTTAAATCATCAGATGTGGAACTCACAGGTATAGAAGCTTCGGAGATGGCCTCTGGTCTCCTTAATTATGTTGTGCTGGTGTCTGCTTTCTAGTTTTGATAATGCACAGTAGTCAGATGCCATCTTTGGGGGAAACCAAGTGACAGGTCTGCAGGACCTCTCTGGACCCATTTTTTTCAATTTCTCATAAGTTTATAATTTGTTCAAAGCAGAAAGCTAGGAAAACCATATGTGGAAACAGCCAGAAATTATAGGGCCAGAGTGGAGTTGTAGGAACTCTTCACAGGACCAGGTGAGTGGAGAGCAGGATGTTAATACCGACGGTCCCCAACAAATGACAGCTCACCAAGGATGACGTAAGGGTGATGCGCACTACGTAGAAACCGTGCTTCTTTTCCTCGGCCAGCAATAGGCAGTGAGATCCTCCCTCACATGCCTGGGCAGGAGCACCAGGGCTCCCGCTGCAGCATCCCAGGGGGAGCAAACCAAGATTACAGCAAACTTTGTCCTTCAATATTCCATCATGTCAATAAAACTTCCTATCTGAGTCTTGAACTTCTGGTGAGAAGACAAAAGCAATTATCCTTGAGCTACAATAATATAATTGCCCAGCATGAAGGTTGGGTATTTGCTAGAGCGATACCCATAATTTAAAGGAGAGGTTTATTTTGGCTCATGATTCAGAGGAGTCGGTTCATGGTCGCCATTCTCCAAGAGAAAAACAATATGGCAGAAGTGGGTGGCAGAGGAAATCTGCTCAACCTGTGGAAACCAGGAAGCAAAGCTGTGGACAAGAATACATCTTTTCAGGTCACACACTGGGAGAGCCACAACCAACCAGACTGCATTACCTGCCAGCACCCTCAGCCATGAACTCATTTGTGGATTAATTAATCCACTGATGATTATGGCACCTCTAAGATCCAACCACCTTCCAAAAGCCGTACCCGTGAATATATGAGACTTTCAGGGGGACATGTCATATCTAAACCATAAGAGGTGACAAACTAGAAATAGCCACTGAATGAGAGTTAAGACTTTTGAAATTGATAAATTCAACCATCTTCAAGAAAAAGAAGAAGATCAGTGAGACAGTGAAATTACCAGGATCGGTTAAATCCACTGCCTTCATGAAGGAGCTAGGCTAACCTGATATGGAAAATTTACTCCTCATGTGGACAGAACACCAGATAGAGAAGCGCAATCCACTCAATCTACCAACAATCCAGACTAGGCAAGAAATCTTTTCCATACAATAAAGCACATATCAAGAAGCCTGCATACCCGTGAATGTTTCCAGGTAGTCCTAGATGGTTGCTAAGCTCCAAAAAGCATCACAGTTCTAGTGTGAAGGTCAGTGGTGAGGCGGCAAGCGCTGGTCCTGAAGATGCCAAGGCTTTTAAGGAAGAGCTGCCTAGGACAACTGCGGATGAGAAGTATTTGCTAGAGCAAATATTTGGTGCCGATGAAACAGGCTTGCTGTGGGAGTGTGTACCAGCTCATGCGTCCATCCATCAGGAGTCTGAGGCAACGCCAAGTCTGAAGGCCCTCAAGGACAGCACGACAGTGCTTTGGGGTAGAAATGTTGCAGAGTTTTAAGGAAAGTGTTTCCTGTCCTACCACTCTGAGAACCCTGCAGCACTGGAGGTTTCGAGCGCTTCCTGTTTATCATCCCCATAATGAGAAGCTTCGGTGACACCGGTGTTGTTTGAAGACTGGTTTTTGAGCAGCGTGGTTGTGCAGACTAGAGAATGTTGGCAAAATAACATGCCACTCATGATTCTTCTGATCTCAGACCCGCTCCCAGCATTGACGTGTACCAGCGACACATGTCCTGATGTAAGGTTATATATTTTCTGAGAAACACAACCTCCATCATTCAACTAGTGCACCCAGACTCAATAGCTGTGTTTCATGCAAGCTGTTTGTGCCAATGCTCACGCAGGGTGCTGAAACCACAGAGTCTGGTCAAAGGCTCTGAGTCTTTGAGAGAAGCCTTTGCATCTAGGTGCAATCCAGAATGTCACAGTAGCTGGAAAGAAGTCACGAGTGACATATGGAGGGAAGTTTTGAAAACATAGTGGGACTCCTTCAAAGGCTTCAGCCTCTTCTATGCAGAAGGAGCAAAAATGCCCACCCCAGACCTGGCCTGATTGCCTGGGCACCAAACAAGGGCAGCATATGTCCTGCCAAGCCCCTGTGATAATAACTACTCCCCAGTTCCCCACACAGAGGTTCAGAGATGAGCACAAGCTTTTGAGACACAAATAGCCGTAGGAAGAGCTAACATTTACTGAGCATTCACCATGTGCCAGACTCCTTTAATCCGGGCAGACAGGAGGGCTGCTGAAACAGAGAGGCTCACAGTAACCCAGTAGTCTAGGGGGTCGGACATGTCTGTCTGCCTCCTGTCATCCCAGAGGATCTTGCTGCTCCCCTGGCAACTCAACTTCAGGGCTCTCTTCATGTTATTTCTGCACAACATCACCCAGACTTGGTCCTAACCAGATGCTAGCAACCGGGTCGGTGCCATCCCTGTGTGTAGCCAACTCGGAGGAGAAGGTCTTCGGGCCCAAGGGGACTGGGCCTGGCACTCAGCTAAGTGGTGAGGATTCCATTGCATGGGCTCATCTAACTGCTGTGAGGCTGGAGAGACTGCAGAATGTGTGCTGATGTGACTCTTGCATGACTCAACACCAGGGACGGGGCAGCTGGCGGGCACCTGCCCCTCCTCCACCCTGCCAGGGGACACCAACAGCTGTATGATCCACTGGCTTCAGCCACGGAGTGCAAGCTGGATCCCTTTCAAGATAAACTAGGGGCTTTGTGTGTTTTAACAGGAAGCTGGTGGAGACACACGGCTCTAGTGGTAGTGGAGATTGGGACACAGCTTGCTCCCAGAATCCTGCTGCAGGCTTTGCAGCAGCCAGGCTGGGATTTAAGGTCAGGTCCCTCACCTGGGGAAATCGCTGAGCCTCTCAGCCCTCAGCCCTCTGAAAGGAGACAATTCAGGGAGATCGCGGATATGGCCCAGCCTCTCAAGCTGTAAGGAGTTGTCAGGTGCTGGGTGTTGAGATACCCAAGACTGGTGCTACACATGTGGCACTGTGGTTGGCATGGTCTTCAGGTGAAGAAATGAGAGCAGATGATGTCAAACAATCCTTTCAAAGTCACGCAGTTGGTCAAGGACAGAGTTGGGTTTGAAGCCAGACCTAACCACTGACACTGTGCCTTAACCACCAGGCCTGGCTAGCACTTGCTGACCTTGGGCCTCAGTTTCCCTATTTAGGAAATGGACCACTATATTCCACCTTGCTCACCATCCAGGGTCATTATGAGGGTCCACTGAGAAATAATTTCCAAGGTGCACTATAAGATTACAAAGCTTTGGGGATTGGTCTAAAGATGGCAGCTTGATAGGTAGCAGGGTAGAGAGCCTCTCTGAGAAAAACAATTCAGATGCTAGAATTTAACACCGTGGAGAAGACCAGACAAAAGGAAAGGGATTCTCACAACCTAGACGAAACTGAGGAAAAAGAAGAAAAAGAAAGGAAGGAAAAACATGAATGAAAGGCTGGAATCAGATGCTCTCACTGGGGCAGGTCCCGCGCTGTGCTGGGCGTGCCTTGGAGTCGGATGACTCACAGTCACGCTGAAGTCGCAGCCGCTGAAATCCGGGGTTGGTGAGCTTAAGGCCCTTGGTGGGAGGATGCAGCGCAACAGAGAACAGAACCGACGTGGAGAGCTGCATTAACCGGTAGTGAGTGCTAGGAATTGGGTCCCGCAAAGGGGGGCAACCAGTTGGACAACATCAATATGTTGGGCAGGACGGGCCTGAACCCAGAACCACAGTGGCATCAGTCAGCCCACCCCGAGTCCAAAGAGGACTGGTGGGATCTGCTTGGGCTGGGCCACCCCACCAGTCGGGACCCAATAGCCAGGGAAGAAACTGTCCCAAACCTGTGATGTCCGCACAGCACAGACTAAGTGCTGGAGACACAACACCAGTTGACTGGCTCAGAGGATGGCGGCCAGCCCACATCACTTGTGTGTGTACCTCACAGATCAACAGTAAGCTGGAGAGGGCAGCAATGTCCTAGCCAGCATGCGTCAGAAAAACTGTAGACAATACAGAAAGAGCCTGAGATCTCCACCATACGCCTGTCTGAAAGAAACCAGAAACATGACAAGAGAAAGAAACAAGAAAAAGCCTCCAGCTGCTGACCCAGGGAAAATAAGTCCAGGAGAGGTACAGATAGAAGACATCCAGGGCAGCAATCATGCAATATCAGCCACAGCATCAACAGACGTAAAGAAATACCTTTGTGACCTCATAGACGAACTTAAAACTGAAATTCTAATTCAAGTCAAGCAAGATATAAAAAGGTTAATAAAATAAATGCTAAGCCCCTCTCAAGAAGACACAGATGGAAGAATGGAGGAACCCAGAAAAAGGAAAGAAACCTTTGATGAAGAATATAAACAAAATCTAGAATACATGAAACAGATCCAAAGAGATTTACCAGGAAATTAAAAACTCCATTGAAAGCTGGCAAAATGCCTTGACAGAAACTAAAGTTAAACTTTCAAAATTTGAAGTTAGATTTGCAATGTGTGATCATGAAAGAAAAGAGGTCTTAAAAATAACAAGGAACCAGGAAGTAACAATACAAAGGCTAGAAGACGATAAGAGGATTTATAACTTAAGAATAAACAACGTGAGCAAAGAAGCAGGAGTAAACACAAATGAATTACAAAGGCTATTCACAGAAATAATTAAGGAAAATTTCCCAAGCATAGGAAAAGGAAATGATATCCAGATAAATGAGGCATACAGAACTCCAGCCAGCTACAACTAAAATAGATCTACACCCAGACATATAATAATCAAGATCCCAGAAATTCATCACAAGAACAGAATATTAAAAGTAGTCAGAGAGGGGGCTAGGGATTTAGCTCAGCGGCATAAGTGCCTGCCTTGCAAGCAGGCAGTCGTGAGTTCGATCCCCAGTACCGATAAAAAGGAAAAAGACAAAAAAAAAAAAAAAAAAGTCAGAGAAAAGAAACAGAACACCTATAAAGGAAAACCCATCAAAATCATGACAGACTTCTCGACACAAACTAGCAAATCAAGAAGAGCTTGGAGAGAAGTATTCCAAACCCTGAAAGAAAATAACTTCCAACCCACATTGATATACCTTGAAAATTTACTCTCTCAAAATTAATGGAGAAACAAGATGTTTCCATGACAAAGAGGAAATGTGGGAGTTCGTGACCACCAATCCAACCCTACAAAAAATACTAGATAAGAACATTCTAGAGAGAGAGAAAAAAATACAGGATTCCAGCCACAGTGTCAGAGAGGCCTCAATGAATGAGACAGACAGTGGAATGGAGGAGAAAAGTAGACAATCAACAGCAGAAAAATAGCATAACAGAGATGAGGCAGAGAAGATTGGCTATAATCTCTAACATAGATGGCCTTGATACTCTAGCAAGAAGAAACACAGGCAGAGTAGATCAGGAGACAGGGTCCATTGAGATGCTCTGAATAGGAAATATAATCAACCTGAAAGAGGGTTAATAAACCAGAAGTCAAGATAAGAAAATGATGCTCTATGTGACAGGAAACCAGAGAGAGATAGGGACAGCTCATCCAGCAGCTGCAGATAGATTGGAAAGTCATGACACTTTTGTGCAGTGGAAAACTACTCAGCTATAAGGAAGGAAAACCTTGAGGCTTTAGTAGGTAAAAGAATACAGCTCAAGATCAAGCTCAGGGGTAAAAATGTTCAGCACCACTTAGATAGAAAACGGGTTGTCCCCTAATCTAAAAACTAAAGGAGTTAGTGGGACCCAAAATATACAAGCACCCCAAGAAAGGGAAAGGGGAGGAATTGTCTAAAAAAGGAAGGCAGAGGACATTGTTAATAGTGTATCAGGATTTAAAAGCCACATTAGTCTTATTTCTCTGTTTAGTTTGATTTTATTCTGTTCCAGTCTGTCTACTCATACTAGACTTGAGGGCAGACAGTTATCCCCAAAATACCCGGATATACTACCGTGACTATCCTTACTATGACTGATCTTATTTGCATTTGGTTTGTTAGACCGCTGTTTTGTCTTGACTGATTTTATTTGAATTTGGTATGCTTGATAGTATCAAGTCTAAGAGTGGAGGCAACTATTCTGAAGATGACAAGATAAAATAAGATACCCATTCCGGTTTGATTATTACCTACTTTTTGAAGTCCTACAATATCTCCAATGTTGTGTTTTTATTAATATTGTCATGTTCAATTATATTATGCCTGATGATATAGACAATTCTATTGAAAATAACAAGAGATATCATAGTAACTGTAGGTCACCTAGTACTGTGGTTTTATATGTCTTTTTCATTTCATGTTTTCCTAGGAATTTGTTTTGTTGTCTTATTTTGATCTGTTTCCCCCTCTAACACAGAAAGGATAGGTATACAGGTAGAGATTCACGCATGTGTAGAACTTCTGAACAGTTTAGGAAAATATATTATATAATGCACTATGTAATGCACAGATACTCTGAAGAAGAGACATATAAAATCTAGCAATACTATTATTCTCTGTTCAGAGTTATATTAGTCTATTTTCTTTTGTTTAATTTCAGCATATGTAAAGATACAGACAGCTATTTCAAAGAGAACGAGAGACATTATGGCAGCCATTGTATCAGGAACCTCCCTATTATCTGGTGTTGAAGACCTAAAATGCCTTCATCATCATCCTGTTCTGATCAGTTTAGTAGTATTTTGTTCAGTATGTATTCACTGTGTGTGAAGACATGGACAACTATTTGGAAGAAAACAAGAGACAATATGATAGACAGTGAAGATCTCTAGTGGTCTTGCTTTGAAATCTGTGTTTCTTAAATTGTTTTCTTATAATCTGTCTTGTTCTGTTTTGTTATGTTTAATTTTGCGCTCTTTAAAATAAAAAAAATTTAAAGAGATTACAAAACTTTATGAAAAAAATTAAAGCACCCTGCCCCACTGTAGGCAGCTGGAGAACCTAACTGTTGCAAAGGACCAAGACTAAAGTAAGCCTTTCCTTACCGGAGTTAAAACCAGTGTTGTGGGGCTGGGGGTTTAGCTCAGCGGCAAAAGCGCCTGCCTTGCAAGCAGGCAGTCGTGAGTTCGATCCCTGGTACCGATAAAAAGGAAAAAGACCAAAAAAAAAAAAACCAGTGTTGCTTGCTGTGTGCTCTCGAAAACCACTGTGAGAGCGAAATATAAGTGTCCTCGTGGTAAGACATAGCACGTGGCATACTGCATATTTTAATGTGTTCAACCTCCACACTCCACACGTATTTCCAAAAACACTCAACTGAAAAATGAGGCAGATAAAGTGATGCTTGTCCACTTGCAAACCACTGGCGAGGAAGGACGCTGTTGACTTGCCAGGCAGAGATCAGCTCCAAGCCTGGGGGCGCACAGCTGTTCTCACTACAGTCCCCTGATTGGATGACCCAGGGATGAGCCATGGTGTCCTCACACTGCAAGCCCCCTGGGGAGGAGAACAGGAGCCAACGGGCAGCTCTAACCGGCCAGCTAGGTGAAGGGTGCCCGGCGAGACAGCAGCCTCCGAGAGTCCCGGAAGACCCCAGCCTCACGGGTGGGGAGAGATGGCCAGTGACCGTGGTGGGGCTCAGCCACTGCACGTGAGGGTGACGTGTTATGCTGCAATAGATCACTGATCAGTAGATCGGAACCTATCACAACCAAGGTGCATGGTTAGTGGGTCTTCAACAGAATTCTTACTTTCAAGCAAAACAAACCAATTGTAGCAGGTATAAGCCAGCAGGGAGTGTATCAAAATTCACCAAATCCATGAGGAGACAGCAAGTTCAGGCTTAGCATCGCTGGCCTGCTGGGGACAGGACTCCAGCCCTGGTCCAAGAGCAATTAGCACCTCCATGGCTCTGAGAAGCCCCAACCCTGCAACACTCGTCCCTCAACATACTCGGGCTGCCCCAACAGAGCTCCATCAGTGAGGTGGCTGAACCAATAAACATTTACTTCTCACGGTACTGGGTACTGACGGCAGGGAAGCTCCAGGTGGAAAGAAGTCCTGGCAGAACCCACTTCCTGGCTGGCAGATCCCACTTAGCCCCACCTTCACAGTGGGGAACCCAGAGGAGAGAAGCAAGCCTTGTGCTTTGCTTTGCCCTGTCTTGCCTTGCCTTGTCTTGTTTTGTTTTGTTTCGTTTTGTTTTTAAGACAGGGTCTCACTGCATAGTCTAGGATGGCCTTGACCGCACTGTGTATGCCAGGCTGGCTTTGAACTCCGGTTGTGTCTCTGAGATTATAGACACGCACCACCACACCTGGCAAAAGCAAGCCTTCTTCTGGCTCTTCCTATAAGGTGCTGATCCCGTTCATGAAGACCTAATTATTTCCCCCAAGGCCCACCTCCTTAACACCATCACATTGTGGGGTAGAGTTCGAACACGGGAATTTAGAGGAACCCAAACATTCCGTCCCTAACACGCCCTCCATCTACTCTCTCAGGGTCCCGTGTCTGCAGTGACAGTGACATAGCTCATGTCCAGACAACTGGCTGTACTAAGGGCAAGAGAGAGAGGACCCGCTCCTCGGTGTGATTTCCCCCTGAGGCTCCTCCCTGTGAGGAAAGAGGATTTCTGAAAGGAAGCTGGGATGCTGCTGGGGAGGGGATGGGGTTCTGTAGCCAAAATCAGCAGCTGTGCCACCCAGAGGGCACCGCGGGCTGGTGTAAAGAGGAAGGCTGTTAATACTGTGGAACCAGACCTTGTATATGGCGTGGGCGAATGCTGTGTGTATGACCTCACTGGTCCTCATGACTGCCTTTCAAGGGAGGTGCCTATCATGCAGAGAAAGAGACAGACCCTCAGACACATTAAGCAATCTGCTGGGATCTGCAGGGAAGAGACAGAGCCTGACTCAAAGCCTGTGAGTGCCGGCATCCTCACCCGCTTTCCCAGGCTCCGAGGCGGAGCCTCAGGGGAATAAAACCACATTCTGCTTTGATGAAATCAAATAAATTAAAAGGAGTTCATTAAGAGAAAGAGACAGAGGCTGGATTAAAGGAGTCACCTGATCTTCTTCCAGGAAAGAATGTACCAGAGTCCCACCTGACCGGCTTGCCAGGGAAAGGGGGAGGTCAGAGGCAGAGAGGCCAGCACGACAGGCAGGAGAGAGGACTGCCAGAGCTTGCCGCTTCCCAGGACCGCCACCCGGTGGACTCAAAGTGGCCACTTCTGCCTCCAGGCCACAGAGAGTCCCCGCAGCCGGAGCCCGCCATAGGCAGTTGGAAACTTAACAGCTGGAAGATGAGGGGAGCCCCAGGGCTGGTGCACAACAGGTACAGACGTGAAGCCCCTCTGGGAGGTTTCTGAGATGACCAGTGTCACCTTCTCTGCAGCACACTTCCCTTCTAGCTATTTAGGATTCCCAGGAACAGGATGGTAAGGTGGTGGCCCTTCCGCACTGCCATCTCCACCCTCCACCAAGAAATTTTTCTATGATCCACTCCCCGCTCACAGCATCCCCAAACATGACTCCACATTTTCTGATCACAGCTCTCCTAATTTGTTTGGAAACCACCCGAAGGTTGCTAACAAATACCAAGCATATTCCTGTCCTCAGGCTGCTGTCTTTACGACATGAACTAACCAGCTCGGATTGATGTTAGCTGCTTGCTGGCCAGACTGTAACACCTCAACCAACCAGGAACTGATGATACAGGCTGGATTAAATGCAGCATGAGAAAGATTACTTAAAGATAAAAAAATAAATGAAACCCCACCAAGATTCCAAGCACATAGGAAGCAGTCAAATATGTGCTCAGTAGACAAATAAACGTAACAGTGAAGGCTTTAAAGAGAATAACAGGTCTCATTAAAAAAAAAAAAGCATTCGAGACTTTTGTATTTCAGCCACCACTGTACTTTTGTTTGGTTTTATAATTCGGAGTGGGGAGATTACCATGCAATTAATATAATTTTAATTCACCTGTTAATTCACCTGCAATTAATATAACTTTAATTCACCTGTTAGGGATGTTTTAATACTAACACCCCTCTCACTCTCCTTTCATGGTATCTTAGACTAATGCCAGTGACATGGGTAGGGTGGGTACAGAATAAAGGGCAATATGGCCATAGAAAGAATCTCTGTGCTTGGACAGAGGTCTTTATTGCGCTCTGCACAGGCCCCCTCTGAGCAGTTTAAGCAGGAACGATATATTGCGGAAACTCCTGGTTCACAAATCACTGGGAGGAATGAAGGAATACACTCTCAGCCAGGCTTCCAGCTCCTCAAGATAAGCGCCAGCCTCATGCCCTGTCCAACCCTCTCATTATTCATTTCCAAATCAAAGTCTCGCCTGAGTCTGGCTGGTTAGCAGAACATAAATACGTCTACACTTCCATCTGCTAGAGGTCTGGGAATCGTACTTCACATTCTCAGTCATAGCAACAGAGAAGACACATGGGGCCGGAGGGTGTTTGTGCCGGGTCCTCACTGGCTTAATCTGTTCAGCTGCTCTGACAAAAATACCAGAGACTGAAGAGCTTGCAGGCTGCAGAAACGTGTTCCTCACAGTTCCGGAAGTCGGGGAGCCAAGATCAAAGCGTTGGTATAGGGTGTCTGCTGATGGTTGTTCTGTGGCTCACGGACTGTGACCACACTTGTAGAAAGGGTAAGGAGGCTCCCTGGGACCCCTTTTATGCAGGTATCACTCCCACCTAAGAGGGTTTTGCCCACTGACTGACTTAGTCACTTCCCAAAGGCCATCACCTTGTGGGTGAGGATTCCAGTGCATGAAGTGGAGGAGGGCAAACACGCAGACACCGTCAAGGTCTAACCCTGGATTACAGAGCCGCACTAGGGATGGTGGCATGAGCGCCACCTTCAGGTTCATTCAAATCCTAGAGTCTGAGAAGCCACCTAGGCAACTGCTGGTGGTGTAGCCCTGCAGCCCGGGCCACAGCACCAGCCACACCTGTCAGTCACGGACATCTGTCATAGTTATTCCTCCCCCTCAGCTTTGAGTAGCTTCCATGTGTGCAGGAATTTGCACATTACAAGTCCCCCCTCCCAAATACTGAAGTCAGAATTTCAGTTTTCAGCTCTGTTCCCAGCCAGGACTCAGGCATGTGACCTGAGCTCCGACAACCTCGTGACCCACATGGGATTTGATTCAGAGCAGCGTGATCAACCAGGCAGTGCACAGAGCTCCCACCGAACCGGCAAGGACAGCGGCAGAGGCCTCCTCGTTGAAGGCATTGCTTCCTGACTTGAAAGTGGCCTGGCGTGGTGGCAGGTGTGGCTGCAGTGAACTCAAATTCCTGGCCTCTAGTGCCCGGCAGCAATAGCCACCGTGGTTTGCGTTCCCTCTTGGAGCTGTTGCTATAACACAGTTGGGGGCACTAAAAGTACCTCAAATCTATTTCCCAGCCCTTCACATGATCACAGTGTCTTTCAACAAATCCTATTATCCCCAGCCTGCCAGGATGGACTCTCATCAGCACCCAGTAGCCCACCTGATGTGCCGGGTAAAGCAGGACAGCAGCCTCTGAGCCTCTGCCTCCATACCGCGCTGCAGTGTGAGCCACACCTGTACAGAAGTGACCTAGACCTTGTCCTCTGTGTCTTTCCTAAGCCAGATGTGAAGAAGTATGAGAGGAATGTGCCTTCCCTCTCCCTCCCAACACACCAAGAGCCCCTGCAGGGCAAAACTACTCTTCTTCATTGAATTTTTATCATCAGCAATTTGCACAGGGCTTAGCACTGAGTAGGAATTCAGCAAATGTTGGATTGGTGGATAGGCAGATGGACAGATGAATGGGTGGATGGATGGATGGATGTACAGAAGGATGGATAAACGGATGGATGAACAGATGGACAGATGGAGGGAGGGTAGATGGAAGGAGGAAGGGAGGGATGGATGGATTAACAGATGGATGGATGGATGGATGGATGGATGGATGGATGGGTAGGTGGATGGGTGGGTGGATGGGTGAATGGATGGATGGATGGATGGATGGATGGATAAGTGAATGGATAGATGGGTGTATGGGTGGGTGGATGGAGGGAAGGAGGAAGAGGTAGGTGAATGGGTGGATAGGTGGATGGATGGGTAGATGTATGGGTAGATAGGTGAATGGATAGATGGATGGATGGGTGGATGGATAGATGGATGGATGGGGGAATGGATGAATGGATGAATGGACAGATAGATGGATGGATGGATAGGTGGGTGGATGGATGGATGGATGGATGGTTGGATGGATGGATGGATGGATGGATGGATGGATGGGTGGATGGGTGGATGGATGAATGGATAGATGGATAGGTGGATAGATGAATGGATGGATAGGTGGATGGATGGATAGATGGATGGGTGGATAGGTGAATGGATAGATGGGTGGATGGATGAATGGATAGATGGATAGGTGGATAGATGAATGGATGGGTGGATGGATGGATGGAGGGAGGGAGGGAGGGTAGGTGGATGGCTGGATAGGTGGATGGACGGATAGATGGATGGGTGGATAGGTGAATGGATAGATGGGTGGATGGGTGGATGGATGAATGGATAGATGGATAGGTGGATAGATGAATGGATGGATAGGTGGATGGATGGATAGATGGATGGGTGGATAGGTGAATGGATAGATGGGTGGATGGATGAATGGATAGATGGATAGGTGGATAGATGAATGGATGGGTGGATGGATGGATGGATGGAGGGAGGGAGGGAGGGTAGGTGGATGGCTGGATAGGTGGATGGACGGATAGATGGATGGGTGGATAGGTGAATGGATAGATGGGTGGATGGGTGGATGGATGAATGGATAGATGGATAGGTGGATAGATGAATGGATGGATAGGTGGATGGATGGATAGATGGATGGGTGGATAGGCGAATGGATAGATGGGTGGATGGATGAATGGATAGATGGATAGGTGGATAGATGAATGGATGGGTGGATGGATGGATGGATGGAGGGAGGGAGGGAGGGTAGGTGGATGGCTGGATAGGTGGATGGACGGATAGATGGATGGGTGGATAGGTGAATGGATAGATGGGTGGATGGGTGGATGGATGAATGGATAGATGGATAGGTGGATAGATGAATGGATGGATAGGTGGATGGATGGATAGATGGATGGGTGGATAGGTGAATGGATAGATGGGTGGATGGATGAATGGATAGATGGATAGGTGGATAGATGAATGGATGGGTGGATGGATGAATGGATGGATAGGTAGATGGATGGATAGACGGATGGATGGATAGGTGGATGGATGGATGGATAATCAACTATACTATAAAGTTCAGCCCAGCTGGATCCATAATCCAGAAATGCACTCTCCACTAGCTGTACTCATTAATTGCACATAGCTACTTAGTTCTTGAAATGTGGCTAGGACCATTGAGATACTGAATTCTTATTTCATTCTATTTCAATGAGCTAAATGTGTTTGACTGAACATTTTTAACTTGAAATCTTAACTGATTCCTAATTCCATTTTTAAAAACTTTTAGGGTGACTAAAAGTGGTAACACATGCCTTTAATCCCAGCATTCAGAAGGCTAAGGCCACAAGTTCAAGGCTTGCATATGCTACATTAACACTCTGTCTCAAAGAGCCAAAAAAGAAATATATGCAAGTTAAATACAGATTTAATATTTCCAATGAAAAGTCAGCGTATGTGTTAGCTTTCCATGGTTGTGACAAAATACTTGTAATAAACAACTTGTAAAGAGATAGGGTTAATTTTGTTCTTGGTTTTGGAGGTTTCAGCCTGAGGTTGGGGCCGCTGTGATGCTGTACATCTCCGGGGGAAGAGGTCTGCTTACCTCACGGTGCCAAGATGTAAAAAGAGAGAAAATTCCAGGACCAGGACCTCAACATCCCCTTCCAGCGCATCTGATTTTTTCCCACCACCCCCTCCCCATCGTGCCACACACTGGGAACCAAGTCCTGGCCTTGGGGGACAGTTCAGATAGAAGCCATAGCAGCATACAAATTGAGATGTGCTGTAATTGTAAAATAGATGCCAGATACTTAATATGAAAATTAATTTAAAATATGGCATTAATTTTCTAATGATTGTATGTGGAAGTGATCATTCTGGGTACATTTGGTTAAACAAAATATATTATTCAAATGAATGTCACCTGTTCCTCTTTGCATTTTCTCGTGTAATGTGACTACTAGAAAATGTAAAATGACAGGTGGGCTTTATTGTGTTTCTGTAGGACAGTGCAGCTCTGGACATTAGCAGGAGCATCCCTGAGCAGTCAGAGGGATGCTGAGGACACCTGTTCCCTGTCTCTGCAGACCAGGACCCCCTACCCACTCATTCTCTCCACCCCAGACTCTGAACCCGGCAGGTGGCAGCATAGACCCAGCTGCTAAGGGATGCATAAGAGCAAAAATCATGAATTTCTTTTAGGGGGGCAGGTAGAGAATCTGTCAGGGAAGGAGGGCTAGCAGTGAGGCCATAGCAGTGATCAATCGTTCTATCCAAAGACAATTCATAGAGGGAAATCCCCAGGTAACTGTCCCTTGGTCACCAGTATGCCACCTGTGGACTCAAAGAGACCCTTGCCAAAACTTTCATATGGTCACTTCATTCCAGAGTGAAGAGACTGAAGCCCCAGAGAAGGAGGAGGCTCTTCCAACCAGCCCAAGAGCCAGGGATGAACACAAATTTCTCTTGATGTCCACTGCAACACACCCCCTCAGCTTTAGGTGCCAATCCACACATCCAGTGGGTTTCATTTGAGAAAAGAAGCCCTCTCCCCACAGGAATAGCACAACCTGCACCTACCCCAGGATTTCCAAGCCTCCTTTTGCCAACCGTGGGAACCCATGCAGAGAAAATGGGCTGTAGGGCGGAAGGCATTGTATTCCATCTCAGGAACTCAGGGAACTTCATTCACAAGCCCAGGAGACTAGAAAACCTTCAAATGATTTGCCCCAAGGTGGGAAGGAAAGCAGAGATGCCTTCATCCACCATGGAGAAACAGTACCAGGTCTGTAGGGAGCAGGATGCACTTCATAGTACAATCCTGAGCCATGTGATGGGGAGAAGGAAGAGCCACCAAGCTGGGGTGACCAGCAGCCTTGATGGGGTGTGAGGAGCAAGAAGAAGGTGGGAGAAAATGAGTGAGGGCAGAGGAAGAGGCGTGGGACAGAAGGACCCACCTCTGAAGGCTCCTCCTAAGAGACAGGGAGATAACGGGCCCGGTTCACCACCCTGGACGATTTCCACACCGGAAACACCACCTCTAATCCATCCCCACAGATAGAATTCCAAATCTACCAGTCTGAGCACAACGCAGTAACAAAGGCAATTTGCATATTGCACTATACAGTATTGTTCTTCATAAAAAATAAGCATTCATATTTTTATTAAATATAAAGACAAACTCTTCATGTTTACCAGGACAAATTAAGGCGAACTGTTTGCAGAACAGAGCTGAGCAGAACGCTTCGCTGCCTGTGCAATACCCATCTTCCATACATGGTGCATTACACACAGTAGCATTTGCTAGGTATCGGTCCCTTTCCTTTATTTCCTGGCCCCAAACTGAATCTTGCTCCACAAGGAGCATCTCCCTACTCAGTCACTGTGAGGATAGCACCAATGCATCACCTAAGTTTGGAGACACTTGCCTGGGAGTAACAACGGAGGATTTCAGACAGAGAGAATTACGCCAAAGAGAGGGCGCAGTAACCAGGTAGAGACAAACAGATGCTAAGGTGCTGGGTAACAGAATATGTGGATTCGGGGATGCAGAAGTCTCAGGGAAGAGAGGCGGGAAACTGAAGTCCGAAGCTTAAAAGTCACACAGCTGGAGATGAAGGGATACAAAGGTTGATCCGGAGGCTTCTGCTCAGCATTAATGGTTTCTAACAGAGATCATGGCAGAGAGGGCAGGGCTAGCGCAGAGACCGAGGGAGGTGGAGGAGACTGCAGCTGCAGGGATCACTGCCCAGCTACGCGCTGGCCTGGCCCTGCCCCTGGGCCTCAGGAGAGCTCCTCAGCTCCTCCCTAGTGCTGGCCTCTGGGCGTGCTCCCCAGCCCACCTCAGGCGCTCTCCCTACCTCCTACCCAGGGCCTTCTCCTCACTGCAGCCCAGCTCAGCTCTCTCCCTTCCCAACTCCTCCTGCAGAACGCAGCTCTGTCTTGCAGTCACCTTGACCGGACAAAAGAGCACTGAGCTTACTCCAGGCTCCATGCCCCACCTCAAACACTCCAGCATGCCCCTGGAGTGCTAGCACTTACTAAGTGTTCAGTGAATGCCTGTGGGCCAGACAGTCGACCTGGAGAGCCCACGGGAGCCACCTGGAAGCCCAGTGTCCATAAATAGCTGCCAGGCAGCTGGCCAAGCTGTGGTCATCTCCTGTGCTCTTACGCCGCCTACTGGCCAGGAGAGAACCTGCATGCCTGGAGGTGGCTCACAGGTGTCCCTGGAATGGCCCGCAGGTTCTGTGGCCGCATTTTTCCCCGGCCACCCACCCTGGTGGGTGCTCAGAGCTTCTCATCCAGCTCCAGGTGCTGGTTCTCCCAGACATGATTGTGGACCACGGCCGGGCTGCTGTGGGGTGTTGTACTGAGGTAGCTCTGGATGACCGAGGCACAGTCCAGTCGCTCCATGGAGGTCATGAGGCAGTGCAGCTCCAGCAGGCTGCCGTTCTGCTCCTCAAAGAGCTCCAGGATGGCTGCTGCAGGGCTGCGCTGGCACGACAGGTACCTTAGTGAACACAGAGGAGCTAGTGGTTTGAGGGTCAGTGGGTGACACCACCCTTCCAGGGGACTTAAGGTAGCCAGAAACTCCGACTGTCCTGACGTGGTGACTCACCGCCCCCTCCTTGGGCCCTGTCTCTCTAGACCTCAGCTTCCTTTAGAAACCAGACAGGAGAGGATCTGTCTCCTCCCATCCAAACACCCTCCAGCCTCACCCAGGACTTCACACTGGTCCTTCCCTGTTTCTCATGCACACACTGCACCCACAACCTCTGCAGCTCCCCCAAGACAGAAAGGCTTTATTCTCCTTCCCATCACCACCTCCCCAAAGCCTTTCTCATCCCTGGCTCTTAGGAAAAGGCTGCACTGCACCGTCCAGCCATAGCTCAGCGATCCCTGCTTCCGCTCCTACGTGCTCCTTCCAGCACGCGTGCAATGCTGGATACATACAAGAAGCCACAAGGAGCACTTGCCTTGGCTTCTAAGATCTCTGTACCCTTCCTGCATAGATTCTGAGCTCCTGGGATCTGGAAGTGAACTTCATTCTTCTTATACCCCAGTGCTCAACAGGACAGCGCAGGTTTCTCAGTCCACCCTGAGTCCAAGGTCCAGCCTAGACCTTCTCATGGGTGAAGTCTTCCCTGATCGTAGCACTCAGAGCCTGCAAGCAAGCTCACAACTCTTCTCCTGTGATTTCTTTGTGAGTTCCTTGGCAAGGGCCATAGCTAACAACTGCCTGTTAACTTCCCATAACATGCACCGGGCACCCGGATACAAACTTTGCCCATAGTATCTGTAACCTGCTGTTCGGTCCCCAGGCCACACGAGGCTCCCACTCCCTGGTGGCCTTGCATGGTGATGGATCCACTGTTAAATATGCATGGTGCACCTACGAACAGTCAGGCCTCGCTCTAGGTCCTGAGAGCATGGGCATTACAGGAAGAACTGCCCTGCAGGGAGGAGCGGGGTGGGAGGAGCCATTCTAGACTTTAAAGCCATTCCTTTGCTGTGGTCCAGTTCCACCCATCCCAGCCCCATGTCCAGCCGTCCACACGTCTCCCCTTCTTACCGAATTTTCATGGCACACAGGCCCAGGTGGGAGGCCAGCCGACGCCAGTCATTCCCTGTGATGCTGTGTGGCTCCAGCAGCATCCGCAGCTGCTCAAAGAGCTCTGGTGGCAGCCTGAGGGGGAAAGGTGTCCTTAGAGGGACTTGAGTCTGCTTCCCTCTCTCTCTCTCTCTCTCTCTCTCTCTCTCTCTCTCTCTCACACACACACACACACACACACACACACACACAGACCATGCGCTGCACTTCCCTGTGGGTGTTAAGGCAGCAGCTCCAAGCATCCCTGAGGGCAAGAGCACAACCCTCGCCTCACCTGTTGCAGGAGGGTGGCTGGGAGACAGGGGGTGGCGCTGCCCAGGACTCCTCCTCTGATGCCTGGAACCTGAGGATTTCCATGTATTTGGTCTCCAAGCCCTGAGTCAGCAGGGGGACAGGAAACACACGAGGGGTCACAAGACACTCCCTAAAGTAAGAAGCCAGGGGTCACCCTCCTATGTCTCTCTGGCCCGTCACCCCAAGTCACGTTACCAGGAGATACCACCTCACGCCTCTACCCTCTCCTCTGACCCCAGGCTCCTATGTTCTGTCCTGAGTTTGCCCACTTTGAGAACTGGAACAGGAGGGGGTGTCCTAAGCTACCAGAAGTCCTGGAGGAAGTCACAGGGTAGCGGAAGGCCCCCCAATGACAGAGATACAGCACTCCTCTCCTCCACCCAGCTTTATCGCCACATGACAGTGTGAGGGTGTCTGCCACCTTCCATTGAGATGCTACTGTGGTCCCCAAAGATTTTCCTCCAGATTTCTTCCCATCTGCCACTGAGACATCCAATGAAGAGACTCAGTCTAGGAAGAACCCATGTCTCCTGAACCCCCATCCCCAGGCCGGGAGAGGAAGGGCTTAATCCAAGATGCGATCCGTTAATCTCCTGCTGGGGTCCCCCACTAACAGACAAGAGTCAGTCACAGTGGGTGACTCGGAGGCCAGGTGGCCTGAGTCCCTCAAGAACAGGCTGGCTGCAGTGAAGATGCCATCGTTCCCACTTAGTTATGCGACTAGGACCACAGGACTCCTGTAGGCCCTGCCCTTTCCTTGCCCCTTAGCAATAACTCACATCCTGGAAGGTGTGCATGGTGACAATGATCTCATTGGTCAGTGCCGAACAGTCCTCATTCTCATTGGCTGCAGAGAGAGTAAGTGAGACAGGGAAAGACCTGGGGTAAGAGCACAGACTCAAAGGGCCCTGCAGAAAGACTGGGGTGGGACACAGAGAGCATCAAGATTTCAGGGAGTAGAAGGGTGGGCAGGAGGTGGCCACCAGGCCCCTGCGCTACCTGCTTTCCTCCGGAAGCAGAAGGAGCGGAAGGGGCACTTTCCATGCCAGATGTGGAGATGGGGAACCAGCTGGCAACTGCTGTCATCCACGTTCTCCCAGCCTGGGGCAGGGACAGAGACCAGGAGGGGCCCTTAAAGGGGCTGGGGAGGCACGAGGACCTAGCAAAGGCAGGAGGGCCCCCAGTGGATGGGCACCCCAGATCCAGGCAGCCTGGCGTCTATGCCACGTATCCCTCCCTGCACACAGCACTCAGCCCCTCGTGCCCTCCTGCAGCCTCCCACCCGTCTTCCACACCCAGAAGCAGCCCTGCCCCATGTGACCTGTCCTCAGTCACATCAGTGCCAGCGGCCCTGACCACAGGAAGGGGAGGCCAAGCGGGGAGACTAACACCAGCTCCCCATGCAGCCTCCCTCCCTCCTGCTGCCTGCAGCCCCCTCCTCTCGGCATCACCCCATCCTAGCAGGGGGCCAGGGTTTGGGTGGGCGTCATGAGGAGCAAGAGGACCTGGGTCTCCGGGGCAGAAGGCGAGGGTCTCATTGAGGCTGCTCCAGCCCAGAATCCAGAAAAGAAACAGAGCTCTTGACCTGCATACAGTGCAGGGGAAGCCCCCATTCCCCGGGCCCAAGCCAGCGCCCCTCACCCTCAGAGATGTACTTGAGTTTCAGACACTGGTCGCCCCTGGCCCCTGTGAAGTCGAAGAGCTGGCAGGGCCCTCGCAGGCGCCCCCCATGGGGCTGCTCGTTGGTCACTGCCCACTGCAGGGCGCAGGGTGTGTTGTTGAGGAAGTAGACTCGAAGTTGCAGGTGAGTCTGCCCCGGCGCCAGCGGGGAGCAGAATATGGCCAGCTGCAGCCACTTTCGGGCAGCCTGGCCCACTGGGGCCTCCAGCACACAGGTGTAGAGGCTGTGGGGATAGACGGGGCAGAGACCCCAAGACCTCATCATCGGGCTCCTGCCAGGTAAGAATGTGGAGGCTCTTCCCAGCCTCCAAGGGGACTAGAGCACTTCAGGAGGCACTTGGGATCCTAGTGAGAAATGGGCATTGAGGGACTAGAGAAGGTGGCCGCTACCAGCCAGGGAGGAGAGCCAGCAAGAATCGTCTGTCTGGCAAGAGAAACAGGTGGGGAGGGGACAGACAGTTCCAGATGGGCAGAGGGGCCGCAGTGGGGTACACAGCCCCGGGCAGGGTTAGGGTAGAACAAGCTGCTGTGGACATTAGGACAGAGGCCACAGAGAAGGACACAGGGGGACCAGGGACTTGCGGGCCATCCCAGACAGACGAAGGGGCAGCTCTGTGCAGAGTCAAGGACAAGGCGGCCCCGGGGACCTGGCGGGGGTTGGGGGCAGGCTGATGGGCGCACGCATACCTGAAGTGGGAAAGTTGGATGCGACACTCATCCAAGGAGGTGTGGGCCCCAGGCTGGCCCAGGGGCCGCCAGGCCTTGGCGTCGAGCAGGGACGTGTTACTGCTATAAGTGCGCGCGTGGCCCGGCTGCTGGGCACAGTGCTTGAACGTGAGGGTGCAGGGCTTCAGGAAGGAGGCTCCGTGGGGGCCACACGCCACCACTGGGCTCACCAGTCCCTGGGTGCGGGACAGCAGTGGGGCATCGGACAGGTCCCACACCAGGATCAAGGACACCCGCTCCTGACGGCCCAAGGCCACGGCACCTAGGGAGACAGAGAGCTGGGAGGGCCCGGCAGCAGGCATCCTCCAAGCCCGCACAGGGCTGGCCAGGGCGGAGGGTACCCCACTGGACACTAAGGCTCTGTGGATGGGCAAGACCACATGCCCTGACTTGGGGCGCAGTCCCAAGCCAGTCACCCGCTTCCTTCCAGGGGGTGAATTTGTAAACCCTGCTCTCTTATTCTATTGGAGAATTGGCAGAGCACACCAAGTCCTTAGAACAAACTCCTTTAACTCCACCTGCCAGAAAGTTGTCCTAAAATATCCATTGTATGTCCATCCTGGGGGTCAGCAAAGTTATACTAGAAATAGCAATAATCTTCAAAATTATACAGACGCCTAAGGGCCAGATGTGCTGGTGCATCCTGCAATCCAAGCACTCTGGAAGGCTGAGGCAGAAAGATGGCGAGTTCGAGCCCAGCCTAGGCAACTCAGTAGGTTAGGGAGACCCTCGAAATAAAAATTTTAAGAGGGCTGGACTGTGGCTCGGTGTGAAGACTGCAGGTGCAGTCCGGGCTGCCCCCTCAGGCACAGTCGTCCCGGGACACGGTCTGGACCCTGTGGGCCATTACCTGGCGGAATAAGTAGGGAGATGCCTGTGTCCTGCAGCAGCAGGCAGCCCCCACGGTGATCCACCTCGCGGGCCGAGAACACCAGCAGTTTGTTCATCAGCTGGCGGGTGACAGTGTGGCCCTGAGTGGGCGTGTGCAGCTCCTGGTAGAAGGCAGCTATCTCCGGCAGGGTGGCAGGCACACAATGCCCTGGCACCTCGAATTCCGGTGGTGGAGAGGACGGGGGCTCTGGCTCCTCGTGGCTGTCCGGCTTCCAGCAGGGCCCCAGCAGCCAGCGGGGACAGTGCCACCGGAGACACTGAACCAGAAGCAGGGTACTGACCACAGGGATCCCCACCAGCAGGAGGAACTGGGGGGATTGGAGGGCACTCTCTGGGGGACACATCCTCCTGGTCACTCAAGGTTGCTGGATATCCTGCACCGGGGCCGGCTAAGGTCAAGGGCCTGGGGGAAAGAAGGGGTGAGGACCAGCCTAAGCCTTAAGCCACGGAGACCAAGACTTGGCTTCCAGGTGGCTGCAGGAATGACCACAGCTCTTTCTATCCCTTGTATCCATCCAGGCTTCTCAGGGCAGGTAGCACTCACACCATTAATCCTAGTGGCCCTTGGGCCTAGCATTGTGCCAAGAATCAGTTCCAGCACCACACACTCTAGATTCCCATACTGTGAAAAAGCCCCACCTATCACCCAAAGCATGAGGCTTTGGGGGACATCTAGACCCAAGCCCTAACACCCATGATTTCACACACCTCATCGGTATAAACTGAGGCAGCAGAAAGAACTTGGGTTTGGAATCAGAGGACGTGAGCGCAAAGCCACCTTGATCACTGAGGCTGGGGAAGCTCGTCATGTTGCTTAAAGTGCCTCAGTTTCTTCTTCCGTGAAAACATCTACTTTTACCCACAAGAACCACTGCAGCAGTCAGTATGTGAAAAAAAAAACTTAGAAACCCCTGATCACACTAACGTAAGGAAAAGGCACAGACCGGGAGGGTAGCTCAGTGGTGGAGGACACGCTGGCCTGTGAGAAGCCCTGAGTCCAATCCCCAGCACCACAAATAAAAAGATACCGAACATTCAAATCCAGCACAGGTAGAGGTTCACTGGGTGTGTGCAGGTGTGGACGGCACGTGTGTGTATGTCAGTGTGCAGAAAAAGGTCTGGCATCCTGGGATGGGATCAAAATCAACACAAGCTAAATATGTGATTGAAATTTTCGTAGTGGCCGCATGAAAGAATAAAAGCAACAGGGACATTAATAATCTCTCTATTTAACCCAAAGGCTACTTCAGCAGGCCACCAGTGCAGTTATTAAGGAGATATTTTCCGTTCTCTTTTCACACCAAGTCTTTCACATCCCCGAGTATTTTACTCACACATATGACACATCTTGACTGGGACTTGCTGTGTGTCAAGCGCCACCTGTTTTAGCAGCTTCTGTCTTACTCAGGGCTGATCTGGAACCGTCCACCCCCAGACCATCCCAATGGTCACAATTAAAAGACTGAGAGGGGGCCTGGGATTTAGCTCAGCAGCACAAGTGCTGACTGGCAAGCACTAGGTCATGAGTTCAATCCCCAGTACCAAAATAATAATAATAATAATAATAATAATAATAATAAATAAAAGACTGAGAGGGCAAAGACATGAACAAGGACTCAATTTCCTTGAGCTTTTTTTTTTTTTTTTTTTTTTTTTTTTGTATTCCTTGAATTTTTCACACCGACCCTGTACTTTAAACACTTTACCATTGTTTTGGGAAGTTCTTAAAAGCAGAAGGGATATACCTCCCTGGAGACCGGGGTGAGGTGAGGTCGTGGGAAAAGCACTAGATAATAAAGGGCCTCATCCAAGTGTGCTTATTTACAACCCTCCTGCTCTGAGGCACACAATGCAACGTGAATGACAAAAGTTAAAAGTAGAAGCAATAAAAGAAAGAAAAACAAAGGCCTACAGGAGTGAAGCAGGGCAGAGGCACTGTGAGCACCCACAGGGCGCCTGGTTACCTGGGGCTACCTGGCCCGCGGGCACTGAGACTGCCCCCCACCCCCCAGGCCTCAGGCCTGCCGCTCTTCCTGAACCCACTTCCGGCCCCTTGGGGATCCGAGACCCCATCTGCTCTCTGCCTCCCCACCTCCACGCCCTGCCCGGTCACCCACCTGGACCCCCACCCCCACCCCAGCACAGCAGCTAGACCAGCTCCACCCACTGCTCCTTCAGGCTCTGCTCTGCCATCCTGGCCAGCTCCTGAGTCCCCCTATAGCCTGTGGCTCCCCCACTCCCACGCACATCCTGTGTATCAGGCACCACAGAAGTTCAGTCCTGCCAAAAATGACGTCTCACTTAGCTCCCCAGCGCTGCTGAGGGAATTCACTGGCTGGTGGCTGAGTCCTAGGAGACATTGCCCCCTTGGAGCTCCTCTGGTGGATTTGCCAGGGGCTGCACACGACAGGTACCCATCTCCCTTCCTCCCTCAGCCAAGGAAACTCCACCCCTTCCCTGTTCCTCCTGACTTGGGGCAGAAGCTCTTTCATACCTCAGGACTGAGCTCCGATGCAGGACCTTGTTTCTCTTGTGGCCGTGCTGGAAACGTGCACAGGAAAGGGAAGTTTGGCATTTGCCTGAAAACCCAGCCCTAAGCCGGTGTCCCCGCCTCCTCTTGCCAGGCCACCTGCCCGGCATACCAGGGAATCAGGTGGGCTGGCAGTGGCCCAGCACAGCTCGCAAGGTGGACAGCAGCAGCAAGCTTCCCCTTGTGTCCTGTCCGCTCCTTTTGAGCCCCCACATTAGTAACAACTGTAGCTGGAACTGCAATTGTGGCAATAGCAGTAACTCTCAAACAGCACGTGGTTTCCCCGTTTGGTCTGGCAGCAGCCCTCTGACTTCAGGACCCCTTAAATCTCCACTTCACAGAAGAGAACATGGAACTGTCTCTCAGTGAGGATGGAGGGGACGATTAAGCCACCACTGCAGACAGGAAGGATGTCCAGGGACAGAGAGGACGTCCAGAGGCCCCCCACCATTTCCTCCTCCCCACTTTTTCTCCTCTAAGGGGAATGAAATTGGATGACAAAGAAACAACATAAGAAAAAGTAAAAAAAGGAACTAAAGGCACCGCCTAGTTCCACCGAGGGGGATGCCGCACACCTGCTGCCCCAGGGCCCGGTGGCAGGGCACGGGCAGCAAAAAGCAAAGAAAGGAGGACACCCATCCTGCGTCTGCAGCAACAGCCTCCCTGGGGCCTCCAAAGACCAGAGTCCAAACCCCTCCACCCTTGGGTGGTGAAGTCACGTCCCTCTCCCCTTCCGGGGCCCCTGGGCCTCTCACCGAGCCCATTCATTTACCTACCCTGAGCCAGTTAACTCTTTCTGGCTCAGCCCAGGGGCCCCAGGGCCAGCTCTGCCAGGAGGTTGCCAGAGCACTCATTCCGTTCTCCCCACCCAGGAGAGGAAGGGGCCTTAGGAGCTGGATGGAGTCTACGGGGCTGCAGCCCCTTCTGTGAGGACAGGGCCTCCCCACTCCATGCCCAGCGCCTGATGCCGGATCACCCATGCATTGCTTGTCCTGCCCATGCCCCAGGTCATCCTGGTAGCCACTCTCCAAGAGAAGGCCTTTAGAAGGCCACCCCTCAGCCACCCCTGGGCAGCTGCTTCTCCAGCAGAAAGATCCAGACTCCTGCTGCCAAGTCCCGCTCAACCCTCTAAACGCTCACCCTCCCAGTGAGCCCCGGGTGCTCCTGGGTGTCCCAAAGAACTGGTAGATCTGCGGGTATCACCGCGGGGCACAGGAAGTCCTGGGAAGGACGCGTCCACACCTGGTCGCAGCACCCACGAGCACTGCACGCATGTCCACATCAAGTCATACCCCGGCCCTCACGCCCATCAGCTGCGATGTCCCCTTGCCCTCCCCTCCTCCCATAGAGGGTCCCCCACACTAGCAGGCCCGGCAGAGCCCCAGGGGACCCCTAGCAGTGCCGTCCTCTACTCGGCCCCGGCAGTGCTCACCTTCTGTCTAAAGCTTCAGGGGCCCCTGGCTTGTGCAGGACCTGCAGTTCCTCCGTCTCCCAGAAACAGGTTGTCCAGACCCTGGGGCCAGGCCAGCCCGCAGGTGGCGGTGGGCGGGGACGCCAGGTGGGCGGGGCCTGGCGCTTCCCGGCAGAGCCCTTCCTCCAAGCCGCTCAAAACAAGGGTGGAAACCAGTGTTCCTCTCTGCTGGCAAAGTCCAGCTGGATAGAGGAGTAGCTGAGGATCTCGGAAGGCAGTGAACTTATCAGCGTGGAGCTGCAAGGGGCCAAAGCCGAAGGGAGACATCTCGGAGACAGCGCTGCACCTTGACACTCTGCCTCCAGCGCCCCCTGCTGGTGAGCGGCGGGCCCCAGCAGATCTATGCAAACGGTAGAAGGCGAAAGGTGAGAACCTTAGCCAGAGCTCTATGACTTGAGCAGGAGTCCCCTAGGGTCTTACTTAAAAAGCAGGGTTTTTTTCTGTAGGAGTGGGTTGGGGGCTACTAATCTAATGCAACCCGTCCTGAGAGCTAAGTTAACACTGAGTTGCATCGGCCTCCTGCATAGGAATTCAAGCAGGCACCAGGTAGCCTCTGGCCCCCATCCTCTGCCCCTTCCACCACACAGCCAGGGATACTGCTTCTTGCAGAGAGAGATAAAGTTTGGGGCTGGTTGCCAGCAGGGACCCTTAGGAACTCTGCCCAGAGAGATGACACAGAAGAATGAAAGCACCAAGGGGTAAGGGGTTTTGCCCATCTGTCCTCTCCTCAGCCCCTGGTGCACCTGAATTCACAGCAGCTGCTCCGGAGGGACCTGTGTCACCCACTCAAAGAAAGGAAGAGGTTTTCTGGATCCAGGCCAGGAACTCATGGCCCTGGTGACCCCATGTTGGCTCCGTGACCTTGGGCTTCCTACTTAACCCCGGTCAGCCTCAATCTCCTTGTCTGGGAAGTGCAGGTAACAACATCTACCTTGGATGGACTAGTAGTGTCATTTATTGAACCGCTAAAGGGAAAGTGCCTGTCACACAGGACTGTTATCACCAAGATGAACTCTGAAGTTTGCAGTTTGCACTTCCCACTGCAAACAGGCAACTTCCGCAGTGCTCCCTCTGCCTCAAGAGAGCTGGTGCTCACAGTCTGCATGTGTGCAGTCATGTGGTATTTCCTAGCTCAGTTCACATGCCACAAATAGCAGGATTTCCTGCATTTCCAAGGTTGGCTGGTATTCTATCGTATGTGTGTGTGTGTGTGTGTGTGTGTATGACATTCTTTATCCACTCATCTATTGATCGGCACTCAGGTGATCCATGCATGGATCTTGTGGATAACGTGCCAATAAACCAGGGAGTACAGGTGTCAGAGGCTGGGGAGAGAGGGTGGGGAGAGATTGGTGGGTACAAGGTTACGGTCAGATAGGAGCACCAAGTTCTGCATTTTTTTTTTTTTTGCACAGTAAGGTGATTATAGTTGATGATAATGCATTGTGTGTTTCAAAACAGCTAGCAGAAGGACCTGGAATTTCTCTACTAAGAAATGACACATATTACATGTGATGGGTATGCTTGTTTCTACCATTTGGCTGTTATGATATATAAACATCACATTGCACCCCATACATACGTTCAATTGCATGTCGAGCAAAAAATAAAATACAATTTTAAAAAGATAAGAAGTAACTTCCTCTGGTTAAGTCCCAGCTAATGATTCTCTAGCCTCTTGTACTTCTGACGGCATCCCTGCCCTCTATCCCTTCCTGGGTAAAGGGGAGAGGATAGGGCAGACAGGTCCCCAAATTATAGAGCTGTCACAAAGGAACAGGTGGAAAGTAACCGACGGAGAAAGAGACCCCAGTGGATAAAGTACAAGCAGGAAAAGGTGCCCAGAACTGTGACAGGGAGCAAAGAGAGGAGGTGCTGGTCTGCACCCCGCAGGAGGCTGGCTCTGCCAACAGCTAGGGACTGTCTTTCCCACCTCCCTTCAGGGCAGCCGGGAGGAAGGACTCTGCCAGGCCTCCGCTCCCCAGGCTCCCCACTCACCTCTGCTGTCTCTGAGTCATAAAGTCCTAGGGGTTGTGGGACATGTGCCAAGCACAAATCCCAAGCCAGGCAGGCCGATGCCAAAGGGAAGGCCATAACCAAGGTCTATGCTCATGGGTCATGGGTCCATATCTGGAGCTGATGCTTACCTCATTCAGGGATAGTTATAGTTACAGAAAGTCTCTGGAGAGATCTGAAAGCCCTGCCACCTCCATGGGCACAGAGCTGTAGCTGGGGCTGAGCTGCCATCTAAGGCCTGGATGTCCCAAGGCCAGTCCCTCAACTTCTCCATCAAGAGCTCCTCCAATGACCAGGATCAGGAGGGACCCAGCTGGGGGAGGGTATAGCTGAGGGCTAGAGCACTGCCTAGAAAGCATGAGGTTCAGTCACTAGCACTGAAAAAACTAAATGAATAAGAATCTTTCAGACTGGGGGAGCCCCCATGGAGAGGAACTTTTGGGGCCATATAAGCCCCGACCTGGACTCCCCAGTACATCACTGCTCTTGGCATCTGAGACAGGCAGGCCAGCGAGGAGCCCTGCCCCACCGTCTTCCTCACCGCACCCCCTCTCCTGCCCTCCACACCCCCTGGAACATCAGGCGCCAGCCTGGGAGGCGCTCTGCTGGGGGTAAGAGCATTCGAGGCCTGGGGACAGGAGAAGGAGGGTGAGGGCAGGGAACCTCCAGCACTGGACAGAAAAATAGGAAAAGGAAGTACAGAGACATAGGATGGCAGAAGACAAAGGACAGTGAGGAGCCAAGGATACATGGAAAGATGACCCAGGACAAGTGTCCTTGACCCTTGACAGGAAGGGATGGATTGAGCAAGCAGTCCAGAACATTGCAAATAATCAAATTTTATCTTCAAATCCCATCGTAGGGAGAAAGGTGAAATACAAAAGGTGATAGAAAAAAGTATGGTGACTTTTAAAAAATAGAAAAAATTGTTTTCAAAGTAAAAGACTCATTGCCGTTAACCTCTTCCCCCCCAAAAAAGCACTCCCCCTCACTGTCAGTACACTTACCCCATTGTCCTTGCCACTTCTTGAAGCAGCTCCAGAGTCTTCTCTGGTATCTTTACAAGGTGTGATCACTGTTACAGTGGATGTGGCTGCCAAATGCCACCAACCGGAAAGCAGCCTTGTAAAACCATGACGCTGTGTCCTCATCCAACTAATTCACCAGGTCGGATGCCACGCCACTGCTGGCTCTCCCCCAAGGTCAAAATGACCATGCAAGGTAAACATTCCGAGTAGATTTGGGGTACTGAGGCAGCCACAACAGCATAAGTAAAAAAACTCAAGGAAGAGGACTTTCAAGATTTCTTCAGAAAGTGGCAGAAACTGTGGATAAGGAGAATACTGAGGGGATTTTAAGGCCAACGTTCACCACATTTTTGATCATATCTTGCCGCATCAAGAGCAAATAAGCATGAGATGAAAGGACAGCCCTTTGATTGGAGGAGAGTCTCTACATTACCCCACATGCTAATGATATGCAAATAAAGCAACATGCAAATAAGCATGAGATGAAAGGACAGCCCTTTGATTGGAAGAGAGTCTCTACATACCCCACATGCTAATGATATGCAAATAAAGCAACATGCAAATAAGCAAGGCAGCTTTATAACGAAAGGCCAAATGGATGTTTCCTGGAGAATCTGGCCATGAGAAGTTTAGATGCGTGGGTCTACAGCCTGACCCTCCAGAAATAAGGAAGTATAGAGGGACCACATTCCTTATGTTCCAGGAGCAGACATGAGCTAAGGCTCCAGAGAAGGGGATCCTCACGGTGGCGGTGGCGGTGGCGGTTGGCTGTTGGGCATTTGGGCAGATCTACCTGGGTGGGCCCGAGAGCATGCCAGTGTGGTCTAGTGAGATAAGCCTGAGCAGATGGGCCGGCCCTCTGGTGACTGAAAAGGCCAGGAATCTCTGGCTCCTGCCTTCAGAATATGGACCTTCCACCGTCAGCAGAGGTAAGACAGTGTCCTCCACCAGCACCTGTTAGGTACCTACCCAGGTGTAGCCCACTGGGGGAGGTCAAAAACAGGGTAACTCCCTGACCTGACCCCCCAGACTCAGATTCCTAGAGAGGACAGGAAGGTTTAACTGAGAAGCAATTGCTGATATTGGACAGTGTGACCCAGGTGTCAAATGACTGGTGTGGGGAAGCCAGAAAATGGGCTGGGATGGATGTGATTCAGAGGGGCAGGACTGGGGCTGGGCCCAAGGCGGCAGGTGGCAGGGAGGACTCAATGACAGCCTCCTAAGAGGTGCTATGGCTGGGGGGCAGCATCACATCAGAAGTGAAGGCAGACACGGAGACTCGGGGCAAGGGCTCCGGGAAGGCCCGTGGTCACCATGCTCTCTGCTCCCCAGGTTCTGCCCCCTTGAGGCCAATGCAGCCCCAAGGGGCCTTCTTTGTGAGCCTGCCTCACCTGGGGCCCATCTTGTTCTGGTTGTTCACTCGCTATTCAGTGACTGACTGGTGCAAGGGCTTGAGGACCCTGTCCTGGTGCCCACCCTACAAGACCGTCCTGCTGGTGTGGACCACTATCTACTCCCTCATGGGGTGAGCACGCTGTCCTCACACGCGGCCCTGCCACCCACTAGAGAAGACGTGAGTTTCCCCAAGGCCAAGCTCTTCCAGCGGATGCACCCCACCTTGCCTCTCCAAGGGACGGGGGTCCCCAAGACAGAAGCCTCTGCCTGCCAAGGATTCCAACCAGCCCTGTTCCTCTACCTCCTCATTGTCCCTTGCCTCGTTCACCCCTCCCCTAGCCCCTGGGTCTCAAAGAATGCCCACAGCAGCTTTCCCACATCCGTGCTCCAGAGAGCCCCTTCCAGGAACCTGAGGACCCACTCCACTGTGTTTCTGCCACCTTCTCTTCCCAGCTACGCCTCCTACCTGGTATGGAAGGACCTAGGAGGGGGCTTTAAGTGGCGCCTGGCCCTGCCCCTTGGCCTCTACGCTTTCCAGCTGCCCATCAGCTGGGTGGTCCTGATGCTCTTCCTAGAGGCTGCCAACCCTGGGCTGGTGAGGCTCCGGGAGCTCAGTACTGGAGGGAATGTGGGAGGAGGGGAGCCTACCAGCCTGGAAGCAGATAGCTGAGGTCAGACTCCCCAGGGCTCCTGGGGTGCACTGAACACAGGGGCCACAGAAAGGTAGGGTGCCTGGCTCCCAAGCAATGTGCTGACCCCGCCCCTCTGCCCAGGCCCTGCTAACGCTGCTTCTGCTCTACGGACTGGTGGTGAGCATGGTGCTGGTCTGGCATCCCATCAACAAGCTGGCTGCCCTGCTGCTGCTGCCCTACCTGGCCTGGCTCACGGTCACTGCTGTCCTCACATATCGCCTCTGGAGGGACAGCCTTTGCCTAATGGCCCAGCCTCAGCCCACAGGGGAGAAGGGCAGCTGAGGCCACAGGACACAGGAGATGAGGGATGAGGCCAGCAATAGGGGCCGAACCACGCCAGCCAGTCGTGGGGCCAGGCCAGCGCAGGCACTTTCCTAGTCCCTGCTGCTGACTTCCCCTAGAATTTGGAGACATGGGGAGGGGAATGCTTTTACACTCTGATAATAAAATCGTGCTGGTAACCTGGCAGGTGTGGGGTGAAATGTGTGTGTGAGTGTGTGGGGTCGGGGCTGCCAAGTGCAGATGACAGTTCCTGGCCCTGGGAGGGCCAGGGCACCCAGGGAAGGATGTGTGAACCCTCAGCAGGAGCTGGGTACCACTTCTGCTCCTGGGTACCACTTCTGCTCCTCTCACACCCTCCCAAATCTGCCTAAGAGTTTTTAGTACTCCAGTTTTTAACCACCAGAAAAACAAGCTCTTCTTGAGTGCTCCTTAAAAACTAAAGAGACAAAGCAAAAACAGATCCTAACATCACATGCTAGGATTATATATTACAGACTATATATTAATTTATAAATCATATTTATAGAATACATGAAACATAGAATATGGCTGTACAATATATGTATGCTAAGTTCGTGATTATTATAGCTTTGGTTTGTTTTACTTCATTTTGTTCTGTTTTGGTTTTGCCTTTTTTTAGGACAAGAGTCTTGAACTTACTATGTAGCCCAGGTTGCCCTTGAACTCGAAGTGATCCCCCTGCCTCAGCCTCCAGAGTGTTGGGATTACAGGCATGCACCACTACACCCAGTTTGTTATTATTACTTATGAGAGTCTCCTATACTCTTTTAATTGTTATTTGAACTAATCGTTATTATAGAAAGCAAAAAAAAAAAAAAAACATTTAAAAACAAAAGAGACATAAGCCTCAGGAAACTGAGAATTGAATTCCGTAGGAACTTCTCATGAGGTCTTCTTGATTTCCTAGACCATCGAAGCCACCTTTTGATCTGTGCCTCCCTTTTCCTCTTTTCTTCTGCTCTTATCCCCCCAGGTCCTTGAACAAGGCCAGCTGCAAGGCTCCGACACCTTGTGGTTGGGCATCTGCCCCTGCTGCCTAGTGGGGTGGCAGTGATGGTTTTCTAAACTCCAGTCAGACTCTCCAGGGATGAGGCCTGGGTATCAATGTGTTTTAAGCCCTCAGGGGCTCCTCAGAGGCAGCCAAGGCTGGGAACTGCCACGGTGGAATGGGTACCAGGGCCACCACAAAGCTAAGCAAATACACATGCTCCTGGGGCCGCTGCAGACTGATGCATCTGGACTCCAGGAGGGGGCTACTGGCATCATGGATCTTAAAAGCTTCCCAGGGCTTTTGTGAGTTGCTCCATGAAATTCAAGGGCTCTGGGCATGGCTTATTTCTCCAGGTCCTTTTAGCACTGACAATCAGTGGTTAGGTGAGCTGAGTTTTGGAGCTGAAACAAATTGAACCAAGACCTTGCAGGAGGACTCAACAGGGTAGCATCCTTTGGGACAGAACCCGGGTTCTTCCAGAGCTCACCCTGCCCAAGGGACCTGCAGCTGCCCTTCCTCCACCAAGGGCACGTTCCAGCCAGCAGGTTGGGTCACGGGGCCCTGGGAGAGCAAACATCAGGTCCCACCCACCTTTGTGTCTACAGTCCCAGTTCAGGGCAGGGCATAGAGCAGAGATCACAGACTTTTGATTGATTGAATGACCAAACAAATGAACTGTGTCTTACTTAAAAAAAAAATGCCACCACTTCTACTCCTGCCCCTTCTCTGGACCACCAGAAAGAGAAGAGAAGGGTTTTAATAGTTTTGGAAATATCTCCTGGTTCTGAGCTACACCCCAGGGCGTTCAGTGGAGTACAGGCTGTAGCACCCTACGCCAGGGAGTCATTCTCTAAGGGACTAAAGGTAATAAGGTCCCCTGGGTTTGCAGTTCTGACCCTGCAGTCAGACCAGCCTCCGGTCTAACCTCAGGTTTAAACTGAGTCTGTCATTTATTAACCGGTAACCTACTCTGGGTGCCTTTTTTTTCTCTTGTGCAAAATGAGGACCTCACAGGTTTATAGGCAAGAGATAACAGGGAAAAAATAAAAAGCTTCTGCAGCAGAGAAAGTGCTAAGCGTTCCAGGATGGGGACCTAGGAAGCCACCTGTTGAACAAGCATCCACCCTGCACCAGGCCCCACAGCGCTTCCTAAACTTTCTGCCAGCCAGGGAGGTGACCACCTGCACCCAGGGCTGTGGGCCAGCCTGGCCACCCTCACGCTGCCTTGCACATCCCTGTGGATTCGTCTCCATCCGATATTGGTAGGAGCTGCTTTAGTGCTGGGAATGCAGCGCCATGGAGAAGCTCAGTGGCTGGCATGGGTGCGGCCCTGGGTTCCAGCCCAGCCTTGCACACGCACTCCCAGCCTTAGCTTCACTTAGAGCTCCGCTTGCACACGCGACCGCGACCGTTCTAAGTCTATAAATGTTACCTATTGTAGTGTGATAGTGTAGCTTCACAGCCAGGTAATAGCGACTTCATCTCACATGGCCCCTGTTCGGCTGTCCAGCTGCAGCTGCAGTACCATATGGTCAGCCCCTCTGCAGCCAGACAGCACCTGCTGAGACGGTGGATTTCCCGATAAGGACAGGGATGGGAGCGGGGTCCCCGAAACTTCTCCCAAGGACCTCCTCTTGCTTTTGCTGTTTTAATCAGTTTCTTGTAAAACCAGAAGTCCAGCACAGGGGTTGGGTGACTTCAGCAGTGCCGCAGCTCCATAAACTCACTCGCCAAGCTGTACTTGTCCGAGTTGCTCTTTGGAAGGTTGGCTGCCCGCTCTCTGTTCAGGGGCAGGTGTCTCTAACGGAAATTTGCACAACACTGACAAATACAGATCGGCAGAGGATGTGCTGGCTCAGGAGTCACACTGTGCAGGTCCTTATCTCAAATCCCTTCCCAAGAGTGGACTGTCCAGAAACACTGGCCATTAGTATTGCCCCCACCTTATACGGGTATCATAGTAACAGTGCTACCGATTTCAATCATGTTACGGGCTAACTCCAGAAGTTAGGCTGAGCCGCTAAGAATACACACATCATGCATATGGCATGACTCTGACCACCCCAGGGCAGACTGAACCCACAAACCCCAGGTCTACATGCCTCTGGCTTTGGACACATGGCCAGCGAAGGAAGTGTAATGTGGGCCGAGTCCTTAGCCCTGGGTACTGTGATAGCCCAACGCAATATAAGGCAAACTGTAGAGCTTCTGGTCCTTTTACAGAAATCCAGCCTGAAGGGCAGGATCCTGGCCTCAAATTCTTACCCTCTGCCCCCAAAATTGTTCTTAAGAAACAAAGCAAAAACTCATCCCACCAGCTCTTTGGCTGCTGGGCCAGTTTCTACAGATTGGAGACACAGAGGGCGTGGTGGTGAGGGTGCAGACTGCTGGGTGTATACCCAGGCCACAGAGGCTGGCCACCCGGCTGGGCTGCAGAGTGCAGGAGGTGTGCCCCTCTGTGCCCCTCTCCTCCTACCTCCAGGCCTGTGCAGCCAGCGCCACAGAGGCCCCTACCGGCCACCTCCATATCATAGGCTTTAAATTCTCTGGTCTACCTTTGTGGTGGCTGCCATCCCCTTTATCTCTTGGGGATCCCTGCACCCTGAGCACAATTTCAGAGCCTTCAGAGAGTTCCAGAAAACAAGTACAAGACCCTTCTGCTTCAAAGATCTTACTGATGATTCTCCTTCACAGCTCACAAGTTACTGGGTGAACACTGACTTCTCTGGGGACCCCCTTGGGTCTCAGTCCTCCTCTTGTCCTCAGGTAGAGCTCCCTAAAGCATTTTCCTCCTTCCGAAGCCCTGCCCTCAATTGCATCTGGACAGTGGCAAACCAGGAGAATCCATCTCAATCACTCTGCAGTCTCCCATGTCTATTTGGGTCTATTCTACTCATTATCCACCATCTGTGTCCCTCAAGGCCCCGGGCCACACAGAAATGATCTGCATTAAGGAGCGCTGGAGAAGCTCAGTCCCTTCCACCTACACTGACCCCAACACTTTCCCATCTCAAAGGCTCAAATCTCTTCTCAAAAATTGATGTCATCTGCACAGCTCTCTCCCAGCAAGTGACCTGGCCTTGCAAACACACCTCCAAAGAGGAATAATGTTAGTCACCCTAGTGGGCACCAGGCTTATCAGATCATGTTCTTCAAAGCCTCAAGCCAGGCACACCAAAGGGGAACACTTGGCAACGCTAGGAGAGGCTGCTGGCAGGGAGACCTGCAGAGACCAGGATGAAAATTCTGAGTGTCACCAGGGCAGTGTGTCTTCCAAAGCAGGGTAAATGTCATGTCCTGGGGAGAAAGCTGAAAGCCCCGGCCTGCTCCCTGGATCCCTGCTTCGGAGTCTGGGAGACCCCTGGCTTCCTCCCCACTCTCTGGCAAAGCCGCTCAAAGCCCTGGACACCCATGTTTATGTCAACGGGGCAGTTGCCACAGCGCTCAGGCTCTGGCCCGCCAGGGGGTGTCTGCTGCCCACAGTCTGTTGTTTGTGTATCTTGTCTCAGTAGTGACCGGAAAGGCAGGCACACCCTGGCTGGGTCTCTGGGGCAACGCGTTGTTGGGGTCCAGCTGTCCTCACACATAAAGCACCCACTCCACTGACATGCCCTCAAGGTGTCTTCTTACACGGGTGAGAATTTAAACTTTCCCTTGGTGCGAGTCCTACTTTCCATGGCCCCTGTCCTGCCCACCGCTCCCTTCCCATTGGGCCAAGACCCAGGGAAGGGCTGTTCCTGGCCTTGTCTCCTCCTCCTTCTCCTCCTCCTCCTTCTCCTCTTCCTCCTCCTCCATCTCAGCCACCAGGAGAGCCCCAGAATGTTTTTGGAAGTGGTCATGGAAGGTGGGGCCAGGCGTGGAAGGCTTCAGCTCATCCCAAGCCTAACCTCCGCCCTGCCAGCACCAGCAGAAGTAAACAGGGCCTGGGACTGGGGATTTAGCTCGGTGGCATAAGCGCCTGCGCCTTGCAAGTGTGCAGTCGTGAGTTTGATCTCTGGTACCGATAAAAAAGAAAAAGACAGAAAAAAAAAAAAAAAAAAGAAGTAAACAGGGCCCATCAAAAGTCTCTTTGGGGTTTCTGACCCCAAGAAACTGAACCTGCTATCTGCCCTGCAGCCCTGAGACACACACACTCCTCAACACCAAATACTACCAAGCTGTCTCTCCCTGCCCGAACTCCCCCTGAGCCTCCTCCAATCCCCACACCGCACCCCGGCCTTGTTCTGCTGATCTCTAAGATGCTGGGGCAGGAGGCACTGAATGGTGACGGGTAAAGGGCGTCAATCTGAAAATGAAGGGCTCTACCTCAGTAGCCACATCCCCTCTTGGCCTCAGTTTCCCCACCGGTGTAAAGGCATCATAGTACGTTGTACCCGGCCCTGGGCATCCTTGTGAGGAGTAAGGGACTCCATCTACAAGTGCTTAGAGCAACTAAAACCGGCGCTGCTTGTTACCAGAATCTGGGCGGCAGCAGAGGCCTAGAGCTCGCAGGCTGAGCAGCTGGGTTCAAATCCCAGTGTGCTGCTAACTCCACGGAGCCTTGCAAGAAATTCTTCACTCCATTTCCTCCTGTGCAGGAGCGGGGTGAAAGAACCTTCCCCAGTAGAGTTAATGGGTGCTGGGGGACAGTCTTAAAAAGAGTCCAGTGGCAGCTGCAGGGGGAGGAGCCAGCCCCTGGCATCTGATCCCCCAGATTAGCTGTTGCACTGCGGGGGCCTGTGGGGGAAAGGGTCTGACTCAGAGAGGAGCACTCAGCCCGGAATGCAGGTCCCTGGGAGGTGCCATAAATAGCCAGCGCCAGGACACTCAGAGGCCTCTGGGGCTAACGGGTAGGGGTGAGGGTGGGGGCAGGGGCAGGAAAGGAGATCTGCGAAAGGGAGCTGTCCTGTGGGTCTGGGGGAGCCCCAGGATGCTCTCCCAAAGTGTCTAGGAGCAAAGGGGTCACTTCTGCACACATCCCAGCCAGTGTGATGATCAGAGCCTTGAGGAGAACCAGCAAGCTCACCCCTGCTCACCCCACTGCACTCTTCTCCTGCCCACCCTGCTCCTTTACCTTCTTCCTCTCACCCACCCTGGGTAGCGTGTTAACACACTGGGGTAGCCTGGGAAACTGAGGCCCAGAGACATGAAAGGATCTGGCCACAGTCATAGAGTGACTCGGGGCTGACAGATGGGACCATGAGTTCTTTTTTCCTCCTACTCCAGGATTATAAGAGAAAGGCAAAATGTAAGAAAGAACTCTTCCGCAGGGCGAAAGCGTTTGCCTCTGGGGAAAACAAAATGATGGATTCATCCACCCGCCTGGGGACATCTGACTTTCTCTCAGCTGATTCAAGCAACATCCCCGTAGCTATAACGTAAGAGCACCGCCCATTCCTAACGCTTTAGAGATAGCGAATCAGGGGTATTTGGGTGCTGCCTGGGAAATGAGGCTGAATTTAGGCTCTACAGATCTGGACTCAAATCCATGTTGATCTTGCACAAATCACATCGCCTTCCTAAGACACTGGTCCCTAACTTGTAAAGTAAGGTCAATAATTCACACCAGCATACAAGTGCTGCCTGGGAGGGATAAATGGGGTAACACACGCTTGACTGCCTGATTAATGCCCCAGCTGTTACAAAGACTTCCACACCTGGCCGTTCACCTCTATTCTTGGTGTTTCCTGCCTAAGAAACTTCGATAAATGATGATGAAACAATGAGAATGGAATAAACTCTTCGCAACGCAGGGCTGTGTGTTTGCATCACAACAAACATCCTTGTGTTATTTATCAGTTGTTCCTGCCTTTGGGGGTACTATTACTTGTACCTTGAGTCTCATGGGAAAATATTTAAAAACAATCTCTGGACCAGGGTGCTGTTAGCAATAAGTCTAGCAGGCAGGGTGCTCGGATCACTTACTGTCCACACGGGAACTCCTCTGGCAATCATGCCTGTGCAACTGGGAGAGACCAAGGCCATCGCGGGCAAGCCAGAATGCTGGGCATTATGCTAACCACACATGCTGCTCAGAACTCTCCCTGGAGAAGGGAACCCCAAATATGCAGAACCCTGCCTCCTCTTCTCCACCATCTAGCACAGTTGCAGCTGTTTTCAGACTGGCACCCCAATGCTCTTAGATTCCTCTCAACCTGAGGTGACACAGGCACCTCCTTCCTTCCCCCAACCAATGTCCCAATGTCCACATTGCACCAAACATGAACGCGTGTGGCCCCTTGCTAAGCGCCCATCATATGAGCTACAAAACCCTCCTGGTCATTTCATTATTTTTTTCCTCTAGTTTCAAGAGGTTTCCTCCTGATGCCCCTGCTCCTGCTGTTTCCCATTTTTGCTTCAATTTTAGTCCAACAGCTCAAGTGATCCAAAAAGAAGTTAGATGTGTGTCTCATCTCTGCAGAGAGGATGGCTTTGCATCTCACAGAGAAAATAACAGGTCCTCGGGAGAGCCCAAAGGCCCCAGCCTCTTCAGCACAGGCTCTCTTTGGCCTCCTGTCCTGGACCTTTCCAGCCACACAGGGGTCCACACCGGGAAGAGCCCCCATCTCAGGCCTCAGCACCTGCTGCACCCCTGCCTGGAATGCTCTTTCCTTAGACTTCTCTCACCCCCTTCAGATGGTTTCCCAATCATCTCCTTTGCAAAGTCCTTCCCTGGCCATGCAACAAAAATGTCATCTCTCCCTTGCCACTGTCCACTCTCTTTCCCCTTAGCATGACCAGCAGCCACCAAGCAGAGAATGTATCTTACTCCTCTATGTATCATTCAGCTCCTCGAGGGTAGGGACTCTGCTTTGTCCCAGTACCAGAACCAGCCCCTGGCTTCGAGCAGGTGCCCAATAAACCTCTGTTAAACAGTTAAAGGCCCGCTGAGAGGGAGCTAGGTCTGGAGGCTGCGAATGACCCTGGAGAGCGCACAGCTGGGTTTCTAATCCTGCGTCCTCCATTTTCCAGCTGCGTAACCTTAAGCAAGGTGCTTAACACTTCTGGAGCCTCCGTCTCCCCACGTGTCATGAGGAAGGGCACACACAGCCTTCTGGGCCAGTAGAAACCACTAAACTCTGTCCAGTCTCTTTCAAAGTCATCAACTTCAGCAGCTGTCACCATGAAACTCCTGGACAACTTGTCATAACACAGAGAAATCAGGGACCTTGACTTACACCTCACATGCTCTCTCCAGCCAGTGTTCACCCTACCCTTCCCGGGGAGCCCTCTTTCCCTAAATTCAGGGTACTCCGCTGTAAACTGCAGAGGTCTATCTGCAGTCACCCCACTCAATATCCAGCTTACCCCACTTCAACCTGAGCAAGGGCTTCCCCCTAAATCTCAGGACGGCAGCCCCGTGCCTTTCCCCATAATCCTCTCTGGCCCTAATGGAGCTGGGAAGCAGAAACAGAAACAAAGAGAAAAGCCCAGGTTGAAACAAGGGAAGAGGCAGAGAAAAGCAGGCCAGGGCTCCCCACCTGCCAACTTCCTGTCTTTGCCACTGATAAATAGGGGCTCCTCATGGCCAGAGTTTCCATTGCCCCATCCTGGCACCGCAGTCACTCAGTTTTCAGGAGCAGAGAGGGTGCGGGTGTGGGGGAGGGGCGGGAGGCCTGGTTATAAAGCTGTGGCGGAGCGGGCAGCCGCAGCCTGGCCTGCCGGGTCCTCTTTCCTCATCCCCAGCCAGAGCTGCTGACAGCTGCTTGGGACACTGCCGCTGCCACCGGGGCCTGGCCAGACCTGCAGCCTCTCCTCAGTCTCTCGGGGACTCCTGAGCCACTGCCCCTCATGGCCCAGAAGGAAGAGGCCACGCAGGCCGAAGCGGCTGCTGCACCTGCCTCCCAAAATGGGGAGGAGGACCTGGATGACCTGGCGGACCCCGAGAAGCTGAAGGAGCTCATCCAGCTGCCACCATTTGAGATCGTCAAGGGGTGAGATTCACAGGCAGGCTGGGCGGGGTCGCCTTCCTGGAGAGAGCCCCCTGGGGCAGAGCTCTCTTGGCTTCTTAGGGAGACACCTTGGACTCTGATCAGGAGGTAGGAGGAGCCCTTAGAGGCAAAGGCCCAGAGGGAAACCACTGGTACGTAGGCTTCTTAGAATTGAGAGTCACCTGCGCGCCCCCCCCCCAGGTAGCTGTTTAGTCCTAAGGAGTTTGGGGAGACACACTCTTACAATGGTCCTGATTAAAAGGCCCCCAACCTGCCTCAAACTCTCTCGCTGCTCCTACCTAGTTCTCCTGTGTGCGTCTGTCTCTGTCGGGCTTTCCGTGGCTCTTGTTTCTCAGGCAGAAGATCCCAAGGCAGGGGACACAGGCTCGTCCCTCCTGAAGGCTGAAAAGCAGCTTTTCCCTCACTGAATCTCTCCCAAGCGTCCTCAGGACTGTCCACTTCCACCCGGAGGGAGATGGCTGCAGCACAGACAGGAAAGGCCAGGGACAGGAACTGCTGTCACACCCCCAGCCACAGCTTGGAAGACCTGGCGGGTCAGGAGAAAGACCCCGAGGCTCCGAAGAGGGGACAGATATAGCGTCCCTCTGTCTTGTCTAGCTCATCGCCATCTTCTCTAGGAATAAAACCAAGATGTCTTCCTCCTCTTCCCTGTCTATTCCTGTAGAGGAGGCCCAACAAAAAAAAGCAAATCTCGGAGGCCACATTTCCTCCCTGACCCCAAGGTTCCTTCTTGGGGGTCAAGGCAGAGTGGGTGTCACACCTCAGAATGAACAAAGGAATGGGGGCTCCAGGAGGAGGGACAGCCGGGGGTCAAGGGGTGGACCTGACACTTTCTGGTTGCCCAGTGATTTCCCAGTCCTGGTTTTGGCTTTATCATTTTAACAAGGAAATGACCCTCCTTGAGTCCTAGGGCCCCTTCTGGCTCAGAGGTTACCCGATTTCTAAGTGTATGGAAAAAGACAGCCCAGTTCCTAGGCATGAGGAGCCTGGCACTTCCGTCTGCGCCTGCTCACCCAACAGTTTCAGCCTCATCCTAGGATTAAGGAAGCAGCTGGGCCCTGGGTAACGTGGATACAGGGAGATCCTGGGGCAACCAGGCCAGTAACATCCCCCAGTTCCAGTGGCTGTCTATGGAAGACGAGCCTTCTCTTCCGCCTGGGCACGCTGGGTCACCCCACCCTGGGTCACATGCACATGCAGGTACACACACTCCCCTCTTATAGCACTGTGATTTCCCAGCACATTCCTGGACCAGATTCTAGTCCAGAATAGAATTCAGCTAAGTCTGCTGGGTTGAACATGCTTTGAGGTCCCAGAGCAGTGGATCCCAAAGGGTTAAGTACTCTGCTATAACTAACCTCTGGCCAGGACTTCACCAGTACAACAAACCTCCAAGTGAATGAGTTCGCCGAACCCTCAGCCAAGTGCTAAGAGAGAAGGATTTATTGTTTCCATTTTACAGAAGGGAAAACTGAGACTCAAGGAGACTGAGTGAAAGCCCAAGCCCACCAGGAACTGGCAGGTCTTCAACCAGTGTCCTGTGCACTGGTTGGTCTCTCCATCATGCTAGGCCCCGGTGTCTAGCAGTGTCACCTGTACCCATCCTCAAGACAGTGAGGGCTAGGGGCTTCTCCTGACCCCAGGCTCAAAGAGGTATGGGTGGGGGCACCTTTGCTACTGATCGTTTGGAGCAGTTCAGCAGGAGGTGGAACCCCGAGTGTGGAGCTGGCCTCAAGTGACAGCTGTGGAAATCTGTTCCCTGGGCCCCTCTGGATAAATAGATGCTTAAAATAGCACAGAGGTGTGGCTGTCTGTGCAGGGACTGAACGAGGAGGCAGCTTCCCTTTCCTCACCTCTCCATATTCCCTGGAACCCGGAGGTCAGCAAACAGCTCCTCTCCTGCTCTGGACTCTCACCAAGAATGGATCCAAACTGCTCCTTAGGTTTGGGATGCAGCGGAGCAGGACAGCAGCTGGCTTCCTGGGAAGCGTCTGAAGCGAGCAGGGGTGCATGGAGGGAAAAGGAGAGATGCCCACTTGTAGCGGTCGTGGTTGAATGGGGCATCGAGGACAGAAGGCAGCCGGAGCACAGCAGCACGGGAACAGGGCTGAAGGTGCGGGAGGGCAGTGAAATGCAGGGCGAGCTGCCGCCTCCTTCCCTAGACCTGGGAGTGCAGCGCGTGCATCGCTCACTATCTGTGTCGGTGACTTCACGTGGCTGTCTGCAAATCTCCACGGCGGGAGTACTGAGATTAGAGACATCCGAGAATGTGAGCAATCAGGAGTTTGGGGTTCTTCTTTTTTCTTTCTTTATTTTGGAAACCTGAGTGTTAAAACTTAGCAGCACACATGAAAAGGAAGCGCTAGACATGAAAGGAAGGCTGTTGGCCGGACCAGGTTTGATAACCTTAAGCAATCCAGAGACAGCGCCGTCCTCAATACCGCCTTTAATTTACGGGATGCCCTGGTCCATGGCTGGTTACTCAGCTCTTCAGATAAGGGAACAAAGGCTCAACACTACAGAGGCACAGGCGGTTTGCAGGGAATTGGTAGAGGGAGCAGGCATGAACCCCAGGACTGGCCCGCTCTGGAGCACCACAGTGCACCTCAAAACCAAAAAGAGGGTTCCCTGTAAGTCCATCAATACTGACTGACTAGGACTGTCCCTGCTGCCTGTCCCTCCCCTCCGCGTGTATCGACCCTTCATGAGGAAGGAGACCTCATCTTTTTACTGCTTTTCCCCAGCTTCCAGCTCCTCGTACGTTCTCAGCAAATACTTGGTGAATGAATGAAGGAACCAGTGAATGGGCACCTGCTGTATGTTAGGTTCTTTGCAAGGCGACATGATAGGAGAACTGGAGGGCAGCTTCCTGGGGAGAGAGGCTTGGGGCACACGGGGGCCTGGCAGTGCAGAGCTCAGCTAAGAATGCTGGCACATGCCCACCTCTGACTGTGGCAAGTGAGGGGCGCTCTGGGACACAGAGGCTGGTTGTCTGCCCCTCTCTCCATCTCTCCACCCTAAGGAGAGCTGTGGCCCTGCCTGGCAGCACCCGGATGTGTGCTCCTCTCCAGTTGTGTCTCCAGTTGTGCTGTTATGATCTTGCAGGAGCGATGGGACTATTATGGAGCAGACATGAAGGGTAGAGGGCGCGGGTTTTCTACGGCCAGTTTTCAGCCACCAGGAGTTCCCTCAGGCCACACGAGGAACCCAGACAGGAGGCAGGATCTAGAAGGAAAGGGACACGGGGGAAGCAAGGGCTCTTCAATGCCACTTTTAAGGCTACCCCTGGCCACCAGAGCATGCTGGACGGTGCACCATACAGAGCAGGTGACAGGTGACTGCAGAGGGTCAGAGCTTGCAGAATGATAGTGTCTCCCAGGGAGAAGGGCTTGCCCTTCTGGGCTTGCCTTGGGCAGAACCCAGTCCAGTCTTGCAAATCTCAAGCTGCCTCCTCAGCTCTAGAACCTTCTGCTTCGGCTCTGCCCTTCTGTCCCCAACTAAGTCCACTCATTGTCACCTACTTTGAAAGTGGTCCAAAAAAGACAGTACCAATGAAACCCACAACCCCAACTCCTTTGAACCATCACTGACAGATTTAGCGAGCCGTAGCTCAAGTAAGCCACCATCCAATCACTGTGAGGAGATGTTCTACTCTGCAGGAAGCTTCAGAGCAGACCTTTAATCTGCCAAGTCCCCAGCCCTCTGTGTTGCTCCTGTATAGATTTATGCTTAGGCGAAAGCTTTTATTTAATGCACCCTGAAGAAAATATGTACCGCATTCTCACTTCTCTTCTCCCCCATCAAGCAGGCCATGTCCCCATATTTTGCAAGGCTGTAAGGTTCTGGGTTCCCTCTTAGAAAAGTGGGGTGCTCGATGATGCTTGGTAGCCTGGTTCCAAGCAGCTAGTGTGGACAGCCTTTCCTGTGACACTTAAAAGAAGTGAGGCCTAAGACTGAGAATCCTCACATTGTTGGCTTCTGTGCCTCAGGGAGGTGGAGATGGGGTTCTTGGATCAGCATCTCTCTCCAGTGCACTACCCCAACACGCATGTATACATACACACACATGTGTGTGTGCACACTCCTTTACCGGTGAGATATCTGCTGGCTTTGAGACTGAAATATCTTATTAGGAAAATGATGTTTGCAATTGAGAAGTTTGGTGTCTCTAATTTCTTTACTTCCACTTGGTGAGTATTACAGTGTTACCTTGTGACTCCACAGAACTGCCCAAGGTGTCTTCCAACTCTCTGCAGAAGTTTCCTATCACTAACACATCTGTTCTGGTATCCCTTCAGGACCTGGGTGTGCTCATCTGCAGGAGGCCCTAAGAAACCCAATCTGGCCATTTTGCTCCTTCTAAAAGACCATGAAGTCCACTGAGAAGCCAAGCAAGCTCAAGCTTGGGGTAGACCCAAAGCACAGACCGTCCCTGCCTTGCCTTCGTGCCTTGAAAGCGTTTCTGAGGCCCCCAGTCCTGAAGGCCTGGCTGGCCGAGGCACCCAGCAGGCCCCGGGGCCACTGGGCAGAGAGTTTGGAAACAGATATTTATAGAGAGGTGACCTTTCTTCCTCTCCCGTGGGTTTCAGGTTTCTCTGGGATTTCTCCTCTTGCCTAGGGGAGAGGAGGAGGAGAGAATGTCCACTCTTCAGGGGGGCTAAGTAGCCTTCCTGCACCCCTCAGGCCACTTTGTGACTGTGTGCCAGGCCTCAGTGATAGTCCGGGCAGGGCTGCTTTGGGGGTTCCAGACAAAAGCCTGAGGGGTTGCACAGACAGCTGCTGCTGAAGCCCCCAAGCCAACCAGGTAACCATGAGTATATCCTGGGGTTCCTACTAGAGACCCCTCATACAGATCACTCTAGATGGCACTGGGGCAGGGGAGGCTGGCAGAATGCCTTGAAAAACAAAAAGTCACTGGGCAAAAAAGGTACACACTGTGCCTCTCAGAGCAAAATACCACTGGAGGGCTCCTGAGAGTTTGGGAGTGGTCCGTGGGGTGACCAGGAGAAGCTCATATGAGTGAATCTCCAGCTGGGATTGAAAGAGGAGAGGGGACACATCAGGTGATCCATCCTGCTAAAATGTTAAGTAAATAATAAACACCTCCAGCTAGGGACAGAGGGGCTTAGGAAGCTAAGTATAGTACCTAAAGGAATCCTGGGGCTGGGTCCTCAAACACATCCATCTCTGTAGCAGAAACTTCACTTGACAGCAAAAGAGCTGGCAAGTTGGGCGGAAAAAAGTTGGCAGTGGGGGAGGGAATCCTGCAGGGAAATCACTCAGGGGTACTCAGCTCTGCGGCATCTGCTGTGCATCCTTAAGCAGCCAGGGCCTTGGGACACCAGGGATTCCCCTGCAGCCCCCGGAGTCTGGTGAGCTTTCTGGGGAAAGGGAAGGAAGGAAGAGAAGCAATGGGGGTATGTGTGCTGCGGGGCATCTTCAGGGCCAGGAACAGAGATAACACCTGGGAGGGAGGAAAGGGGACCCAGGTCTCACGCCTGCTGGGCAAGTGCTCTACCGCAGAGCTACACCCCGTAGCTCACCCCAAGCTTCTTCAGCTCTGATGTCCTCTAGACACTCTCATTCCATCTTTCTTATTCGTGCCAAGCTTTCCAAAACACCCGGACTCTTCCTGCTGCCCTCATTTCTGGACCGTGCTTCTCCACCTTCAAGCCACTGATACCCATGCTATACATCGCCAATCCCGGGGTCCTTTTTAATTACAGGCTTTTCTTTTTTTTTTTTTTTTTTTTTTTTTTTTTGTCTTTTTCATTTTTATCGGTACCAGGGATCGAACTCACGACTGCCTGCTTGCAAGGCAGGCACTTATGTCGCTGAGCTAAACCCCCAGCTCCTAATTACAGGCTTTTCTCTCCAACCACACTCCACCAGTCCAGGGCTGCCACAATGACCTCCCCTGGACATTACTTTTATTTGTGTGTGTGTGCTTTTTTTTTTTTTTTTTTTGTCAAGAACTGCAAACAGTTCTCACCTGCTTCTTGAATCAAGGTGAAATATTCACATGAACCCTTCTCTATCTGTCTACATTTTCAGTCTTCTAAAATCTTTATTTATGAATTCTTGGTCCAATGACAATCTAATTGCTAGATGATAAGCCTCCGGGAAGGGACAGGCAAAGTTTTTCAAGATTCTGAAATGACTCAATACTGTTATACAGTATCCCCAGGGCACCCTTGGGGAGTCTTGCCACATGGGCACAGACTCTTGGGCAGTAACCTCAGGACACCTGGAAGAAAAGATGGACCTGAGAAACAGTCGATAGAACAACATGGTTCTACAAGACACAGGCCACGCCATGCTCAAAATGCAATTTACATGAGCTGCAGGGAGGAGAAATAAAAGCATGAAATGTGCAAAATCTTTGTCGTGCTCTGTCGTGAGCAATTTAGCATGCTTGCTACTTGGTAAAATCCCTTTCTGAGCACTGCTTCTCAAATGTGGCCACCTATGGTGGTCATCTAGAGGGGTTTTGTTTCTTTGGTTTTCAAACGCTGGTGCCTGGGACCCTTCTCCAGACATCTTGGTCTCAATGGTGAGGTGTGGGACCGAGGTGCTGGTGTTTTAAGCAGGCTCTCTGTGTGACTCTAAGCAGATCTGGCCAGGTTAGAGACTCACCAGTACAGAAGCAGTGTGCTGCATTGGGACAGATGGCAGAAACTGCGTTTGGCTCCTCCTCTTCTCCACATAAAGTTTTGGACGCCTTCCTGCCCTTTTGCTCACCGACATTAGCATAGGAAAGCCCCGCTTGTGTGACAATCAGTGTGTCTTGGAGACCTACCTACTCCAAGCTGGTTCTTAGGGCTCATCTTCCCTCTTCTGCCCCTTCCTTTTATCTCCTTGGCCTACAGGGAGCGGCTGCCTGTCAACTTCTTTAAGTTCCAGTTCCGGAACGTGGAGTACAGCTCTGGGCGGAACAAGACCTTCCTCTGCTACGTGGTGGAAGTGCAGAGCAAGGGAGGCCAAGTGCAGGCCTCCCGGGGCTACCTGGAGGACGAGCACGCCGCTGCCCACGCAGAGGAAGCCTTCTTCAACAGCGTTCTGCCGGCCTTCGACCCGGCCCTGCGGTACAACGTCACCTGGTACGTGTCCTCCAGCCCCTGTGCGGCTTGCGCCGATCGCATCATCAAAACCCTGGGCAAGACCAAGAACCTGCGCCTGCTCATCCTGGTGGGGCGGCTCTTCATGTGGGAGGAGCCGGAGATCCAGGCTGCGCTGCGGAAGCTCAAGGAGGCCGGCTGCAGGCTTCGCATCATGAAGCCCCAGGACTTCGAGTATGTCTGGCAGAATTTTGTGGAGCAAGAAGAGGGTGAATCCAAGGCGTTTGAGCCCTGGGAGGACATTCAGGAGAACTTCCTCTACTACGAGGACAAGCTGGCGGACATCCTGAAGTAGGCGCCGGCCTCGGCCTCCTGTGAGTTCTGGGGGTGCCGGGACAGCTGCTAACCCGTAGGTGCACGGTGCGGGGTTGTGTAGCGTGTGTGCCACTGATTTGCCTTCGGAAGGATTGCATTTCTCTGCTTCGGGTTGATTGTAAAAAACGTTTTAAAACATTGCTTCGTTTTTCTTTCCTTTAAATCCCTGTCCCTAAGTCCCCTTTTATCTCCTCTCCTATGTTTCATTTCAAACTAACTTCCCATAACTTGAGACCCCCAAGCTCGGAGACAGAATGAGCTTTGGTAGATTTAGATGGCACAGGGGCCGGCCGCCGCGGGGTAAGCAGGGATGTTTAGAGCCCCAGGCACGCCCGGGACGCGGCTCAGGCACCCCAGGGCAGCTTCTAGATGGGCGGCCCCCAAACCCGCTTGCACTCTTAACCTCCGTGCTTTCTCTACGACAGGACTTTTATCCTTCGAGGGCAACTCTGGTCTTTGGTTAATTCTCAAATCCCCAAGTCGATTTGTTTTGTTTTGGTTTGGTTTTGGCCAGACCTGCTTTCATGTTTTCAAACAAACAGTTATGCTTTGAGGGAGATCAATAATTGTGCGAATGTGTAGTCTTCCTCACTGAGAAGAGCTCATGAGCCGCCTCAGGGAAGAGCCCGGTGCACAGCAACAAGCCAGTTGATAAGGAATGTGTGAGAGGGTTAAAAAGATGCTTGTAAATGAGGCAGCAGCTCAGGTGCAGCCTCCTACAGATATCGGGAGGTGATAGGAGACCTGGAAGCAAAGATTAGCTACTTAAGCAAATAATTAGGACACAATTAAAGCCCAATTTGGCCTCTTGCTGAGGGTAGATTAGACTTTCAGAGAAACAGGCCGATTATCCTGGGGAAGGGGAAAGGATCCTTTGCCATCTTCTTTTGAATTCGGTCTGTTCTAGTTTGCTCCCACGGAAAGGCTGGCTGAACTGAGCCCTTTGTAAGGTGAGAATTACTGATCATTTCTCCCTCCTCTGTGGCTTTAATTCTGGAACAAGCCACATATTAAACACAAAAGCAACATGCCTCCGTGAATGTAATTCAATTTATGGTGAGTGTTTCTCCTGACTAATACCCTTAAGATGCTGCTTCGTAGATGTGCTGAAGGAACACCGGTGGGTCGCAGGCCGACGCTGGCAGGTGCTTCCTGTGAGGCAGGCAGGCAGCTCGGTGGCTGTCATCAGGCGGGGCGCTGGACGCAGCATCCAGGCACGGTCTGCATGAAGCCATTTCTAGGAGGCAGCAGGACCTGGTCCCTGACCTCAGAGGGCCTATGGTAGGGTGATACCATGTGACATCTGCTCACATGAAGATGAATCTCTCAGGGACTCTGAAAAGCCAAAGCTTACCTTTTAAAGTGCTTTAAAGAACTTGTAAGTAGCTACTATAATTATAAACCCCAGAGAGACCACACATGACCACTGGCAGGTTAATTTTAACCCTATTTTTTTTTCTTTTTGAGACAGGGTTTCGCTACGCACTTCTGACTGGCCTTGAATTCACTGTGTAGTCCAGTCTGACCTCAAACTCTGAGCGCTCCTCCTGCCTCAGCCTGCACAGTGCTGGAATTAAAGGCATGCACCACACCCAACTTTAGACTTTGTTCTTAAACACCTTTCATGGGCACCTTTCTTCTAGCTACATAACTAGCAAGGCCTCAAACATTTTGTTGTGGTTTGGTTTTTTTCTTCAGATATCTTTTTTCCAATTAAAATGAAACATTCAAGGAGGATTTTAAAGATCTTTTGGTTTTGGATAAATAAGGGTTATATCTAGTATTAACTGAAGTCAAAGCAATAAGCCAATTTAAGAGAAAAGTTCATTTCCAAGTGAGAGTTTTTAAAATATAGAATATTACTGAGCATCTCCCTTTAGTGTACAGCCCAGCTATCTCTTCACGCCCAGGAATGGGCCTCCCTGCCCCGTGCTGCCCCTGCTCCTGAAGGGAAGGTGAAAATGTAATTTTAAAGTCATGAAATACCTTTGTAATCTACAAGCCCGAAACAATAACCAGGCTTAATTGAAATAACCCACGAAATGAGGAGTTGTTAAATAAAATGTGCCTTGTATCTCTTATTGCACATTTCATGTTTAATAACAATGTAGAACCATGTTTGACTCAAGAGAACAGAACTAAAGCCAATCTTCTCTAGGGCTTTTTGTGTGTGAACCAAAACAAAGCATTAATAAAAGGAACCCAATCCCGGGCTGTCCAGGGGCCACAGGTGAGCACAGAGAAATTCAGGGGCCGGATGGGGAAGGTGCCCAGAAACTTAGCTCAGGAGCAAACCGGTAGCCAAGCGGGGTGCGAGCTCTCAGTAACGTGCTGTGTTCTCACCAAGGTCTGCCTGCTGCCACCACCAAACAGCAGGGACACGTGTGCTGCCTGGGACATGCCTGCCTTCCGGACACCACTGGCGCTGGATGGCACCTGACACCAACCCATCCTGGACAAGGCCCTCAGTGGATTCCAAATACACTTCTCACCGCTGTGGTTCACTTAGGCTGTGCCTCTCTCCAGAGCTGCGGTCAGGAAGAAGGCGAGGGAGTGACAAACAGAAAAGCTCGCGGCTCCTGGAGGTCCAGGGTTTGCTTTCCCAGTGTGGCCACTTAGGCAGAGGCCTCAGCCTGAAGGTGCAGAGCTTTCAGTATGTCCAGAAGCGCATTTCTTGTTCCGTTGTGCTGTTTTGTTGTGGTTTTTTTTTTTTTTTTTTAAAGAAAGACAGCAACTCAATAAAAGAAATAGTGTGGTTTCTCTGTGGCCTGGTTTCTTAAGGAACTTGGGTACCAGGAAGTTACCATGGATAGTGAGTCCCTGGCCTAGGGATGGCTGGGGCTAAGACCCAAGCCATAGCAGTAAGGGACAGAGGGCGTGGTGGCGCACGGCTATAATCCTGGCACCGGAAGTCTGGGGCAGGAGGATTACTATGAGTTTGAGGCCTGCCTGGGTTAAACGGTAAGTCAAGGCCAGCCTGAACTATAAAGTAAGGCTCTGCCTCAAAAAAAATGGCCAATTAAACTAGGACTTGTCTAGACAACACAGGAACATTCCCGTGCATACCCGCCACCATCCTGACCGTTAAAAGGAATTTTCCCGAGATCACTTGTAAACGAGAGCTTGCCCTTTACTCTGAAATATGGCGAGGATGAAACTAAAAACACAGGGATTGTTAGAAGAGAACTACATCCCAATCGCCAGTTAATAATTAGCATCTTGATTAAAGGAAGGTGGAAGGGCAGAGTTCCATGTCCCAATACCTGCTGCAGAACCGTCTGCTACGTCGTCCTGGGGAGCGATGGCAGGAGGATGCCTTGTGGGAAATATTTCACTGGAGAATTTCTGGGTGTTTGCCAGGCTCTAACTGGGTTTCCAGGAATAATGTGCTCATTCGGTTTATTAGGCCATGCGCCTGGCTCCCCCAGGCCACAAGGGTGGCAAGCCACTGGAGTTTGACCCCACACCTGCTGCCCTGGCAAAGAGCACTTCAGCACATTCCTGGGGATTCCCAGAACTCCACTCACAGGCCAACCTGGGTGAGACGAGGTTTTGTTAGAAGAATCAAGGCTCATACTCCACAAAAAAAATCAACTGTAATTGATTTAAAAGTAAAGCAAGCTTAGGGAACTAATGTTCGAACCCAGCTGTTAAGACTTGTTCACACGGGGCCTGGGGGTGGACCTCAGAGGTAAACGTTTGCCTAAAATGCACCAGCCCTGGGTTCAATCCGGAGCACGATGAAAGCATTTTTTCTTCTGCCTAGAGCTGAATAAACTACTTCCATGCTGCCTGTTAGCCAACTTTCATTTTCCACGCTGTGCAGACATTCCCTCCTTCTCTTCTTCCCTCCAATTCTGTATCATGGCTTCCAACAGAAGCTAAGGGGTAAGAAAAGCCACAACCCGACGCTTTGCTCTGTCTCGAGGCCGCCCTGCCCGGGTTACACTTAACCAGGGCCTTCCAGGTGTCCTAACAAGCCCCCCTCAAATCCTGCTTTGCTTTTACACTAGGAAAAGCCGCCGGCCCAGCACACACTCCAGGGAGTAAAGCCGTAGCCCATTTGGCTGTGTTAACTCTCAGCACCATAGCAAGCAAAAAAAGAAAAATGCCTCATTTGTCCGGTGCCTCCCACGTCAAGAATCACTTATGCAGGGGCTGGGGATTTAGCTCAACGGCATAAGCGCCTTCCTTGCAAGTGTGTGGTCATGAGTTCGATCCCTGGTACCGATAAAAAACGAAATAGACCAAAAAAAAAAAATCACTTATGCACTGAGGTAGTCCTCTGTGCTGGGCTCGACGACGCCTCTCACATGTACTATTTCAGGATGGAGTCTACTGTTTCAGCTGCAGAAACTGCAGAAAGAAGGGCACCATGAGATCCAAACCCAGCCTTCCAACTGTGCCGGGCACTAGTGCTCACCCAAACCTTCTTATCCCGTTCCTCTTCCCGGTGGACCTGCTGGAGCCTTCCAAGTAAAGCTGCAGGTTTATCCTTGGTCGCCCTGATCCACACAGGCACAAGCACCGAACCCCAAGAGGATTTATTTTATCACCCACAATTCCATGTTAACAATGTCAGACTCAATTTTGTCATTGAAACAAAAACAAAGCAACTCATAAGTCTCTCTGAGGGTGAATCTGATGCCTAAGAATGATAGCAAGGCAAGCACAGGGATCCCCTAGTAACGCCAAGTTCACCACCATTCCTGAAATTTTCTCAAAAAGCAGAGAAATGGAGTCAGTGCTGCCACCTAGTGGCCGGCCAAGGAATTGAATACTATAGTGGAGCAGAACATACTGCGTGCGGTCCCGCCATCCGGTTTTCCTGGCTAACATCAGGCCATCGACTCCTGACCCTGCTGCAAAAAACACAGCAACATCCCCACGCAATCCCTCCTCAGAGTCCTAGTCCAAATATGAAAATCCAGCAACCCCAGCCTGATCTGTGACCCTGAGTACTTCCTGTAAAATCCCTCTCCCCATTCTCAGGTCAGCTGACCGTCTTAGGGCCAGGTAGGCACTGGAGACACTGGAGACACAGACACATCCAAATGCTCTTCATTTGCTCACAGTGTGTACACCGTAATTTTGATATCTGTTGCCTCGAACACTTCCTCAATTATCGCAGATACATTTTCCCATTGCAGGCGATCAAGACCACATCCAATCCTAAAAAAAAGACAACACATCTCCACTGGCTGTGATGAAGGCACCTAGGAAACCGCTCCTTCCCTCTTACAGGAGGTGTCCACCCAGAGCACGAGGCAGTACCCCACAGGCAGCCGTGGGGATCTGCAAGGCGACTTCGCAGTACGGTCGCCCAGCCCGTTCCCAGGCAGCGCTAACATCCCACAGTCTCTTCCCTTCACCTAACAGGAACCATTTTCGGTTCTTTCCTGCTCCACTGAAAAACGTCTAACTCTGCCACGGCTCCAGACTCACTATCCTGTTCTCTCTCCCGAAGCAAGCTGGATGTGGATGGGTGGGAAAGATGGTAATTTTTCAAAATGCACTGATGATCATGGAATGTTAAAATGAAAAGAAGACAGGACAAAGAACAGGATCACTATGAAAAGGAGGGCAAGACAGAAAGCCAGGAAATACAGACTTGCTTGCAAGCTGCCTACACATCAGAAAAGTGGTTCCCTGGCAATTGTTAAGTCTGGAGATTTGTCTACTTTAAGTTTCCAGTTAAACTTTAGAGCTGTTTGTCTTTTGGTAAAACAGTAGACCCCACCCACCAAGTGTCCATTTAGGCCCCTGGGTTTCCTTGCCTGGGCATGGAAAGGTCGGTGACTCCATTCTTCAGACAGTGGCACTTCATGGCCTCTAAGCTCTTCTGTAAGTTCTCATAAGTTGGCTTGTGTGACGCCCGTTTCTTTGTGATCTGAACAGAGAAAGGATCCACACTCTCATTAGCCCCAAATGACAGTCAGGGAGAAACCATCAGATTCTTCCCTTGCCTGACAACTCAAGATTTGTTACAGAATAACTAAGCTGAAGGAGGGCTGACAATTGTCACACTGCTCCTTCCATAGTGTTACGGGAGAACCCCAGGAAAATGCACTGTGCAGGGCCTGAGAAAGCCAAACTCCACCATGTAGCAACCTCTCCTCTCTAAAGGAACCCATGAGACTGGCACATTGGGCCAACTGTCAGTAATTTTTAAGCAAAGTAGATGACAGTCTCTGTGCCACTTGCAAAAGCTAAGCTGCATGTCTAGAACAAGAAAGAACCCCAACACCTGAAAATACCGTTAGAAGTCTACTTAAGAGCTGTGCCGGCTTGCTGTTCGTTTCTCTATAATACAGAACAGAGAGAAACTGGTAGTTTTTAAAAATGAAAACACTAAAAATCACTTCACTCCTAAAGAACAAAAGGACAGAATTCATCAGGGCAAGATATCTATCCAGTAAGTTTAATGTCTAGATCAGGTGCAAAGACACACACACACACACACACACACACACACACACACAGGCAAAGCTGGACAGGTAGAAAATCCCACTCAGGCAGCAGCCAGGTGGGCAACTCCATGTTATGTGGCACTGCGCTCACAGCCCTGAGTAAAAGTCCCTCTGGGGAAGCTGTCTCTTGAGCCACTGTTCCTATCTCACCAAGGCTGGGTGAGACACAGGCAGAGGAAGAAGGCATCCCTGGCTCTCATGGCCTCGAACGCAGGCTGACGGCAGATGGCACAGCCGCCCGCAGCCCTGGGCTGCAGCCTCACACTCCTTTTCACCCTAGGGCTCCAAGTGACAGGCACCACCGGACCCAAGGTGCCAGAGATCTCGAGCTTTTCGATGTCCCTAGGTGTCCGGAAAGGAGCACGGTGACCAACACAAACGCAGTGCAGCCCCTCTGTTCACCTGTCGGTAGGCTGTGTGGATGATCTGGGCTCCATCTTACCAAGTAATATATGTATCTCCCATCTCTCTTCAGGACAGCCACTTCTCCAGGCTTCTTCTCTATGAAAAACAGTTATTTAATAGTAGAAAGGAAAAAGAGAGCCAACACATTGATCTCTAAGCTTCAAATCTTTTTAATCTTTATAGATTTGAGTTTACATCAGAACTAGAATTTTCAGCTTTAAGTCTTGGGGAACTTTGATCCCTTCACCTGGCCCAAATACTGTATCCCTTAATTTACAGCATGCTTGAAATCATGTTCACCCATCTTTACTCTGCCTCTGCCTTCAAATGTATTTACCCATCCACCTAGAAGGTATTCATGTCGATAGCCTTGAAATCCTTTTAGAATGAATCATTTTTCAAATGCCAAACATATTCAGTAGGAATCTCCTTACACATAGGGTTGTGTTAAACACGAAAAACCTCAGAAAGTTCCTAATAAAGTTTTAATCCAAAGAAAGGCTCAGCTTTACAAATAACCATTAACAGAAAGCAGTAAGAAGTTGTTGCCTAAGGCTGGAAGCAGAATGACTGGAGGATTCTCTGATTCAGGAAGCCTACAGTTTGGTTTACGAAATTGTTTCAGCAACTCCCTGTGTGATTCTAAAGCACAGCTCTGATTTAAAGTAACAGTACTGGTGGGAAATGATGCAGGGATCAAATCTATAAGAAAAAGGTTTCTAAACTACTTGAAAAATAAGTAGCAGTATCAATAAGTAGAATATCTTGAAAGTCAAGCAAACATCATTGGACTTTGCTACACGTGGCAAAGTTATTAGGCGTTTTAGAGAAGTGGAATAATACTATCAGGAAAGTTTTATGACAAAGGAGGAAGAGATTAGAAACTTGGATCAAAGAGGAAGCCGATATTGCAAGGAAAAAAATAATCTGAAGGCTTAAAAGCACTGTTACTAGAATCCCCTTCTTTACATGTACACCCTAATAATTAAACTATAACAGATGGTCACGAGGTATTCCACCCAGGGCAAAACAGGTTAGCTGTTTTCAAAACTCACGTTGATTTAACAGCTCCTGCACCCCTCCAAATTTCTTCTTGAAGAGGACAGCTATCCCAGCGCCCATGCGACAGTCCTCACTGATACAATGGGCTAGAGAATCTGTTTTGGAGCATGCAAAAAGGTCTCCTTTCACATAAGTGATCTAAAATGTGCAAAGGGAAAAAAAATGCCTTATTAACACAAAAAAAGTATTAAGCGACTTCTTTCCTAGCCTTATGCTGTCCCCACCTCTATTTCTGTCCCACTGCTCCCAAAGTGGGAACTGAAGGGTCCAAGCCTCAGAATTCAAAGAGTTAACCACGGCGAATTAAAGCGTGTGTAAAAGGGACGTGATGGATGGTCTGCCTGGGATTGTATTAGCCTTTCCTACGTAAATCAGCTAGAGAGAAACACAAAAAGACAATTCAATTATAGGTTTAATTAAAAAAGTGTTTATGCTTTTGACCTCAATTATTCTGAACTTCAGTTCACCGGTAAGTTAATAGTTGCTACGCACTCTGCTTCCTTCTGGATCCTCATTAAGGCTGCTGGCCATGATACTGAGTCGCTATTTTCACAATTTGTGTCTTCTGCTAGGAGAAGGGAAAGTAGAAACTGCTCAGACAGCCTCAATGTATCACGTCCAGTCGGCCCTGACCACCCCACTTAATAGGTTCTCTTTCCCGCAACGTCCATCGCTGGGTGTGACTCCGTGCAGCCTCTAGGGTGCGACCCCAAACTACTCCGGACCAGAGAGGGCGGACCGTGACCAGCGCTCTCCTTTGCGCTTTCAGGATCGAAGCCAAGGAGGCCCCGGCCCCGCCTCCTCGACTTAGGACGGTGTCCTCCCCAGCGGATCTGGCATGGAGAAAAACACGGAGGGACTTGGCTACCATCCCGTTGAAACGCAAAGAGTGTACGGAGCAGAGGCGCTAGAGGAGCTCCCCGGCTCTCCCGCCCTGGCTGCGAGGGCGGGAAGCCGGACCAGGGCCCCGAGGAAGGGGATACCCGGGTTACCCTTCACCTGCGAAGGAGTCAGCCGCTGGGAGGTCCCCGCCCCGAGAGAAAGGGCTCGGTCCAACCCTGGTAGGTGGGGAACACAGGACCAGCCCCGACGCGGAGCCAATCCCGCCACAGCCTCCACAGCACACACCCAAGATGGCCGCCCCCGCCCCGTAGCGGCGGAAGAGAGCCCCTCTAGCTAGCGAGCCGAGCCCGCTCTCTGTGGCCACGCCGCGGAACTTCCGGCGGGAAACTCCGCCGCAGCTTGGGCATGCGTCTTGAGAGCCGACCGCGAGTTGGAAAATCGGCGCTTGCGCATTAGCTCCAGGGGTGTGTCCCGTGTTCTCTTAGAAGGGGGTGGGCAGTTGGCAAAGGGGCGAAATAGCGCCTGCGTGGTACTAGGCGCAGAGAAATGTTAGAGTTGAAGGCTCTGGCACGATTTGAAGGCGCCTGCGTAGTCCTTCGGCCGGAGGTGGCGTCAAATCCAGGAAGTAGGCGTGGATTACGAGTAGCGCCTGCGCATTGCTCCTCAGGGAGAGGGCGGGGCGAGCCTGGCCGGGGTTATGGGGCGTGGTCTCCGAGGCGCCTGCGCGGAGGCGGTTGGAGGGAGGCCGGATTCCCCTTTGTTCGGGTTCGCCATTTTGCGAGGCAGCGGCAGTGGCGGCGGCAGCGGCGGCTGGAGCCTCTGATTGGGTTTCGGAGTCCGGTACTGGAGCCAATCAGCGCGGGCAGCGAACCGGGGGAGCGAGGCACGGTGAGTATGAGGAGCCAATATCCAGCGGCCCAGAGCCGGCCCTAGCGCCCCGATTGGCGGGTCTCGCTGACCACTCAGGAGAGGCCCAGGCGCCCGTCGGGCCCGGGGAGCCGAGCGGAGCTTCGCCGAGCGCGGCAGCGGGCTGCCCGGGCTGGGGGCCGCGCGGTGATTGGGCTTCCGGCCCAGGCCTGCGGAGCCCGCCAGCGAGAGATGGCGCCCGGGAGAGGCTCCTCGGGGTCCGGGCCCTGACAGGGCGCTGCTGCCGACCGGTGGTGGCCCCGACCGTAGGCCCAGTTCCAGGCCCGGGGGTGCTGACCCGCCGACCCCGAGCGCCCTCCACGCACGCGCGCGTGCGCGCGCCACGGCCTCGGATCGGGAAGGGGGGCCGCACCCCGGCCCCCGCCGCGGGGCCTGGGTCTCCCCACCCCGTCCCGGTCAGGACCGCCCCGCCTGTCCGGTGACCCCCGCCGTCATTTCCTCCTCCCGCACCCGAGCCCGCCGAGCTCTCTTCCTGCCCAGCCTGCTGCTGAGCATCTGGCAGCAATGTATAATCCATGCGTTCTCTTTTCCGGGAGTGCACCGATTCGTTTCCCTTTCACACTTGTCTCCTTCCAAAATGTCAGGCTTGATCCCTGTTAGTTCAGTGCACATACTTTGTGGTCCCCTCCCTTCCCCCTTTCTGTCCTCTTGCTAACCTTTCTTTTAAGCATGTCTGGAACGTGGAGTGAGTGTCGCATGGTTTTGTTAGGGTGGGAGGGGATCTCCATTTGCATCTCCACGGGACAATTTGTTGTTCGTGGCAGTCCCTTTGTGCGGAGGGGGTGGGCTGAGAGCCGCCCTGATCCTGAAGATGGACAGATCAAAGCTAGGTGGTGCCCATTCTTGGTGCCAGGTTGGGGGGCCAGTCCATTCCAGTGAATGCCGTGACCCCGGTAGCAAACAGCCTGGGTCATTTTCTTTGCCACACTTTCGGAGCCCTTGAAGCATGAGATTTCTTCAGATAGAAGAGCATGATGAAAGAAAAGCATGTTTAGGAGGCCCACATGGGCCATGTGTATTTGAGACAGAAAGCACAGTAGGTAGGAAAGTGGGCAGGGTTACTGCGTTTGGGCGGGAAAGCCCAGTTGGTAAATACTTAACTTGTAAGTTTTCCCAGGGATTGTTTTGGCTTTTTTTTTTTTTTAGCAGTTATTTTTATCTGGAGGTGCAGGTAAAGGAGAGCTAAAAATAAATAATGTATAAAATAAGATCATCATGAAATCCTGTGCCCCCCTCCGCTCTAATTTCCCTTGTGCTAGTTTTCTGTGATCACAACCTCAAGCCCCTACCAATAGGTAATATTTTGTCTTTGTTCTGTTCTACTTTATAACCACAAGATTTTACAACGTCTGTTGCTACCCTACTCTCCCTCCCCCTCCACACACACATATATCCCAGACCTGAGATAATACCACCTGCAAAACTGCTTTTGTAAAATTCTGCTCAGCTCATTCCTGGCCCAACCCAATAAAACAAAGGTATAAAACCCCTGTTTCCCCAAAGCTCAAGGCTCAGAATTTGGAGTGCTTAACTCTTCTGGGCCAGCTGGCTTAATAAAGCTTGGTATCCTTCACTTCTCTGGAATGCTGCTTTTGTTTCCCACACCTTCAGTAAATCTAAAATGGTTGTAACATTTGGTTCCCTACCTGGGAAACCAAATGCACTGGCCTCTTGAACCAGGGCTCGTAGTCAAAAAGTGGCCACGGAGAGCCCTCTCTGGGGAATGAGGTGAGATCCTGTCATCTTTCAGCAGGACCTCCTTCATCAAAGGACAGCAACTAATGGCTACACCTTCTTTTCTAGATCAGACTTGGAGGAGAAGTGAACCAGTCTTCTGACAGTACTCCAGAATAAGGTAGGGCCCTAGGGCCTAGTCCCAGAGGACAGAAGGGAAGCTTGTTCACCCCCGTGGTCTTGGGTCAGATACTTCAACCAGGAGTGGGAGGGGGGACTAGTTCGTGGCTTGTCGGCAGTAGTATGCGCAGCTCCACAGCCTTGACTTGGAGCCTGACTGGACCCAGCCTGCATTTTCGTGGCACCATTATATGGCATAACAGTGACTCACCTCCCAAGGTAGGAGGCTGACCAGGTCGAAGTTTGTATGGCTGTACCATAGCCAAGATGCGCCTAAATTCCAGCAAGGGATGCAACCAGGCGGGCACCTGAGTGGTCTCCTATAGTGGACTCCCCTTCCCTTGCCCATTGCGCCTTCCTTCAAGGGACACCACATACACCATGGACAAAACACCCAGTCTTAGACTGTGTGGTCAAAACTTTTAAGAAAGGGTTTACTGGAGAGTGTGGAATAAAGGTAAAGCTCACAAGGTTACAGACCCTCTGTGAAGTAGATTGGCCCAGATTCAATGTAGTGTGGCCCCTGAAGGAATCCTAGACATTCAGATGATATATGCAATATGGAGAGTTGTCACTAAGCAAAGCCACCCCAACCCATCTAATATTAACTCCTGGCTACAATTTCTTCAGACCTTCCCACTATAGGTCTGATTCTGTGTGAATAGGAAGGGACAGAGTTAGATTTTTGTGGCTCTCAATCTGGACTAAAGATCCCCAAAAGGAGAAAACCATTCATAGTGGTGACCCAGCCTCCATCCTTCAGTGCCTCCCCCAGTAGTCTTGCCTGACAGTCCCCACCCCATCCATCTCTCCACCAAAGTCTCCAGTTAGTTTGCTCTTTAATCCCCCAGCAACCATTCCTCTACCTGCCACTCCCCTCACTGACATCCAGTCCAACCACCTCACTTGACATCGAGACCAGTTCTCCTCGAGCACTTTGACTTAGCCTAAAAAGATACTACTACATGCCAGGACTCCTAACACCCTGCCACTGTCTATCAGAGATGTCAGACTGGCGCCCACAAAATCCTCTCCAGAGACCACAGCCACCTCCAGGAATTCAACATACAAGGACCTTACCATTAAAAATTTACAAATAGACTGTACTGAAATGAAACCTTACACGAATTTCTGCGAGTTATTGTCTATACCTGTTCAGGATGAATAGAGGCCAAACCAACCAGGATAGAAAAAGCCTAAAATTGTTCAACTTCCCCTCAGAGAAGTTATCCCTCAGTGTGTGTCCCCTTGTCAATTGGGAGTGACGACAGGCCTGCTTCTGTAGCCAAAGCTGTTCAAAGCTTCTCAGACCCCTTAAAGATTAGATGGAACTTACATGTAACCTGGTTGCCACAGAGTTCTGGCAAAGTAAAATGTATAAATCAGACTCAAAAGACCATCATAGCTAAGTTGTCAAGAAACAGCAAGCTGTTGGATAGAGATGCTGCCACAACCATGCTTAGGCTTAGATGGACACCTGGACACATGGGCTAGTCACCATATGAAATGATATTTGAGAGACCTCCACTGTATGCAGCATTTTGAGGGAGTTGTTAGACAGCTAGGATCACTGTAACTTGAGAGTTACAAATGCTAGGGAAAATCTCTCAAATTAATGAAACTGTCTTAGAACCCCTATTCCCACTCATAATTCAGTATATCCATTTCATCCAGGAGACTGAGTCGAAAAAGAGCTCCTCCAGCCCATTTGGACTGGACTTCACATTACTGTGCCTGCTACCCCTACCACTGTCAAGGCATCACCCCGAGTATCTGCTATACCAGGCTTAAGAGTGCATATCCCAAAGTACCCCCGGCCCCCTGACTTGAATCACTCATCCAGATCCCCAAAACCCCAACTCCATCGTGAGCCATTCCATCCTAAACTCAACTGAAGGCCAAGTTTAAAAGACAACCGCCCTGCTGTGGTCACACTGGAGGCTGACCAGTCCATGCATGGCTGAAGCCTGAGGACACCGTTCACAGTATTTGAATAACTCTGTGGACTCCTGTCCCTGGTTCCTGGGTCTCTTTGGGCAGCTTCCTCTGATCTTTGCCAGTCTCTGCCGCAGTTGTACCAGTCCAGTGAATTACTATCCAGAGAGCTCTAGTAGCCCTCGCTTTTATTACGTATATAGGGTGTTTCACCAGTGTCTCCTGTTTCCTTTGAAAAGTAACCCATTCTCAACCTAATCAATGATGGCCAGTGCCAAAAACCTGAGACTGCTGTCCCTGGTCACTGTTGTCATGGAACAAGCAGGCTGAAACCTGCTCCCCTCTTACCTGATCAAGACCTTAGCACTCCTTTAGACTTTGTTAAATCACTCCCGGCCTGACATAGCTCAACACTGCTGGCTTTGAGTTTTTGCCTCTACAACCTGCACAGAGGCCACCCTTGTCCCACTTATAACTTGGTCCCTTGCTGAGTCCTCCTGGTACTCCATCTATGATGTAAAAAACCCTGCTGAAGAATGCCAGAATCAATCTGAGGTGCTCTCTGTCTCCACCCCAGTGGCTTCTTGACACTGATTTATCTTGGAACCCGTAACATCTGATGATACGCTTTTGTCTTAGGCCATGCTTTGCCTCTTCCATGAAGGGTCTCCAGGGGTCCCCCTAGGATTCCTGCCCCCCTTCCAATTGTAACTTCACACTTATTCTACACATGCCCCAAGATCAGGTGAGCCACAACCCTCCTCCTGTATGTGAACCTCCCCTGGCTACTTACTGTGTAACAGAACAACCGACCCTAGACACCTCCCAGGTTCTTAACAGTCACACTTGTGCAGTGGCTGCCAGGTCCCCTACATTACAATTGGAATGTGTTCTCCACAGGCAGCATCAGGAACCATAGAAAGGATTCTATCAGACTGGCAGCTGCTCCAGCTACCTGCCTTCTGTTACCCAACCTCCAACATTGTAGCACATGGACATTGATGGATACTAAGCAGTTCCTTTTACATTGGGAAAATAAGACCAGGTGTGCCACCCAAAAAACCCATCGAGGGCCCCCCTCCCCCCGCGTGCCCATTTTCAGGGCCAGCCCTAGCTGTCACTGTAGGAATCTGGGGAAAAGAACCCAAAAAGGTGGCCTACAGACATACATAACCATTTCTGTTTAACTACTCCAGGGCTGTTTTGACTCTGCAGAACTTGTGCTTACCTCTGCCTTCCTGCCAACTGGTATTTCTCACCCCAAAAATAGATATCTTGCCTGGAGAAATAGAGCTTCCAGTCCCCTGCCCAACACTGTGGAGCTACTTCCATACTCATATCCCTCCCAGCAGCTAGGGCATTGCCATGGGCATCAGGACAAGGGTTGCAGGCATGGCAGCTGCCTCTGTTACCTACTAGTCACGTTCTCAAGACCTAACTGATAGCTCAGGGGGAATCTCCAATTCCATACTAGGTTTACAAAAAGAAATCAACTCCATAGCTGCAGTAACCCTGCAAAATCAACACACCCTAGACTTAATAACAGCAGAAAGAGGAGGCGCCTGTGTCTTCCTGGGGCAAGAATGTTGTTTTTGTGGTAATGGATCAGGGTCGTTCATCAGGCTACCGGAAATCTCGGAAATCGGCCCACCAGATCAGATAGTTGCAAACAGCCTCCAGCTGCTCTAGAGTGCTGGACGACGGCCTCACACCCTTGACTGGGCTGTCGGGCTCCATCTGTCTTCCATTGATGTTTAGTCCTTGCCTATTTCAGTGTCACCCACAGTTCTTTGAGACTGGGTCCAGAGCTCACTTAGACTACAGCCCCATGGCCCTGGTGATGCCCTATCGGGGGGAATGAGAAATAGACCACCTTGGTGCCCTGCTCCCCCACCACCCTAGTTTTCTGTAACCACACCAAGTACTTCATCCCGAGCCCCTCCTAATAGGTTGTGTTTTGTTCTTGTTCTGTGCTTCTTTATGATTTTACAGCTTCTGTTACCCGCCCCCCGCCCCCCCCAGCCAACGCAAGATAACACCACCTGCAAAACTTTCATTTTTCATTGTAAAATTCTGCTCAGCACGCTCCTGGCCCACCCCAAGTAAAACAAAGGTGTAAACCCTACTTTCCCAAGTTCAGGGCTCTGAGTTTGGAGTGCGCGACTCCTCTGGGCCAGCTGGCCTAATGAAGCTTGGTTCCCCCACTTGTCTGGAGTGTTGCTCTCGTTTTCCACACCTTGAGGAAATCTAAAATTACTGTGACATACACAGATACGTTTTTCCTTAAGGCTGACAGAAACTGGTTTCTGACTCGTGGAAGCTCCCCTATGTGGTTAAAGTTCTGTTTGCTGTGATCATGTGAACAGTACGTTTGAGAAAATGTCTGTTCTGTCCTCTTCCCACCCCTGAACCTTTTGGCACTTTTAGGAAGGCTTTCTTTCTGAATTCACTGAATTCCCAAATGATTCATGGTGGTGAATGAGGTACTGTGGCTTAGGGTCTCACCATGCGGCCCAGGCTGGCTGGGAACTCGCTGTGTACCCAAGTGGCCTGCAGCTTGGAGTGATACGTGCCAGCACTCCCAGCTCGTGGTGTTTTCAAGTGGTCGTATGTGCTCCCATGAGAACTACCAGATAATTTGCTAAATGTCTTTGCAAAGGACAGCTGTCCTCTGTGTCTCCGTGGCCTGTGCCTGTCTGCAGAGTTTTGTTGCCTGCCGTTTTAAGGGCCACTAACTGTAGTGTCGTCTGTCACTTGCTCTGGTCACGAGGCCTTTTGCAGCGGTTTTCATATGCTGAAGCTTGTCTGTTGTTATTTTGTGCTCCTCTTTTGGAGTGCTCCACTCCCTTCTCCGTCATCACTGTCAGTTCTTGTCACACTTGACACCAGTTCCTGTGGCACCGTTTCCTCGTGCCTGCTGTGTTTATATGCAGGTATAATAAATCTGTCCTCGGATTCCCAAACACTGTCTCTCTTAGGATCCTGGTATGGGATTTTATTACTTTATAAAACTAAGAGTCTTTGAAGTTAGAATTTTAATCTGGTTTGGTTTTTTGGATTTGGTTTGGTTTTCCAGACAAAAATCTCACTAGGTGGTTCAGGCTTGCCATGAACTTACTATGCAGCCCAGGCTGGTGGAGACTGCAGTGACCCTCCTGCCTCAGCTTCCCACGTGCTGGGATTATAGGCATATGCCACCATATATGGCCATCAGTTTCTTTTTTATTTCTACAACCTTTAGAAGAATGTCTGGCACATGCTGTATCATAGCGAAAAGGGGCAAATCAAGAAGCTTCAGTCCAGAGGAAGTTTCTCGTCCAGGGTTTATGTGGTAGCGGTGTCAGACACGATGATCTGAGGGAGTCTCACGTGCCTCTGGTTGAGTTTCAGGAAGTTTTGGCTTTAGACTGTGTCCACGTAGATTGACTTCGTAGTGGTAGACTGGATTTCTACTTCTGCACTTTGAAATCATAGGGCAGAGATGCTCTGGAAAAATTTTCACGCCAGCCAGAATAAACAGAGTCTTACTCTTTCTACCTGAGGAAGAAAACATGAGGAACTCTGCCGGGAGCCAGAGCTAGACAGACTCCATCTGGCTGACTTGATTTTGTCCTTCTCATGGGCAGAGACGCCCCAGGAAAGACCATCCGCCCTTGCTGCAGTTCAGTCCTGTGGGCCGAGCTGAATCCTCCCTTGTTAACGGTGTCGCTGCCGTTTTTACCCCGCAGAGCACAGTGAGTTTGTTCTGAAATTGGAGCATTTGCATTACCAGAATAGACTGGGAAAAAGATCTTTGTGCTGTTATGTTGGTTAGTCATTCCCATGTGTCCTTCCACTGTAGTTTGTAATTCAGGCTGATAAGATGTAAATTTCTGAAAATTAGTCAAGGAAAGATGCCTTGCAGGAAGGGAACTGGGGACAGGCGAAATGTGAGGAAGTCCTAAAAACATTAGCGAATCATCATCCACCTTATTTTCCAGACTGGGGACCATGCAACTTCTAGCTGGTCCTCAGAGTCAAAATGACCATGAAAGTAAATATTTGGAATTGATTCAGGGCATGCCAGCAGTGTTCTAATGACACCCCGTGCGGTGGGTCGAAAGAATTGTAAGTACCCACCCGCCTGCCTCCCACTCAAGCCTACGTGTGCATCTTCCCGTGCTTGCCCCATCAGATACCTACCTGTGTCTCCACCTGCGTATTCGCCGTCACTTTGATGCAGTTGGTAAATTTTAGGTGTCACTGCCCTTGGCTCAATGCCTGGACACATACTAGTAGTCTGCTCTCTTGGTGTTGCCATGGTGAATCCTGGAAATAATCAGCCTATAAAGAGGGAGGTTTATTTCGCCTCACAGTTTGGGAGATTTTAGTCCATGATTAGCTCCATTGTTGGGGACCTGTGCTGAGGCAGCTCCAGGCAAAACCTCACCTTGTACAGGAAGAGACAGGTTCCCTTTCCTCAGGGGGTGTGGCGTCCCACTTCTTCAGACTCCACCACTTCCCAGGAGTGCCAAGGTGGACCCTGGGGGGGACTTCTTCAGTTTCTACTCTGTGATTCAACCCTTCAGTGCACCTCACTGAAACACCGTACAAGTGACCCCACGCCCCAGTGTGTGGACTAGTTAGTTTCTGTAATTTTACCTTTCAGATTTTGTAATGTATGAAAGCCTAGAGAAAAAGAGGAAAGTATATGCGCATTTTTACGTCTAACTCCTGCCTTGTATTTACATAATGAATTACCTTTGATAATTTATGTAATCTTGGTTTTTGAGTGAAGTCTATTCAAGGCTTGCCATCGTCACTGTAATTTATCTAATATCCTGGTTTTCGAAAAGGGATTTTGCAGGTCTTAAGGTGTGTAAAAAGGGTAAATTTGAACAATAACTGTATGTTTGCTGAATTTTAAGGAATTAGTAATTCCTTAATGTTTGAAAATGATACTCAGGTGGGTATCATGATAAAGTGATCTAAAGACAAGTGAGCATTCGTAGATGCTACAGTGTTTACAGAACTTTTACATTAGTGGTGTCTGGGATTTGCTTCAGCAGGGATGGAATGGAAAAGGGACAGGTGCATGGGGCGTGGGCTGTGTTGAGGTGGGGTGGTGGGGTTGTTGGGGCTCATCATACTGGCCTTTCTACTTTCTACCCATGTGGTTCCTGGGGTTCTTGGGGTGAAGGACTGCCAGAGGATGAGGCCAAAAAAAGGCAAAGCTGAGGTCGGGTGGAGCCCTTCCTCTCCTGACGGGAAGAAAGGTACTGCTCAACCAGTGCAGAATGTTTGTCTATGTACTGGGAGGGACGATGTCGATTTCAGCCCTTCTGCCTAGCAGCCCATTACTTGGATTGTCTTAAGAGCTTGGTGTTTTCTGCGCTGTAGCAATTCCTTCACCTGGCAAACCGAGTCACCCTTTTGTGTTTGGTAGGGTGATGTCTGAGTCATGCCATAGGTCAATTTTCAGCTTCAGGGGCTCCCAACAGAATATAACAGAAGACTCCCCAAATAAAAAGTTGACATTGTCTGATAAACAGTGAAGTGTTACTAGATATTTAAATTCAAGACTATGACACATCTTAAGTCTTTCTTTGAAGAAAATTATGTCAGTAAGAGAAAGAGTTTCCTCTAAGAGTCCTTGCTATCTGTGTTTTTATTTTCTAGTTTCAGTGGCCCGTGGTCCCAAGATACTGTACTAAATGGAACGTTGCAAAAATAAACAACTGAGAAGCTTCAAAAATAGGCCGTTCCTAGGAGTGGGGTACGCTCTCAGGACCCCTAGCCAGCGGCGAGTAGTGGAGCCGTGCAGTAATAACTGCCGCCCAGTGTCTCACCAGCCGCCTCAGTTACAAGCTACCCATAGTAGTGCTGCACTGCGTGGCTTCACGGAATCCTCACTTCACCTAATAATGGCCCAAAGTACAAGAGTCCTTCTGATACAGAGACACCAGTGCATAAAACATGGAAGGACAGACGGACTCCAGTACTAAGTATCAGTGCTGTGCAGAACATAGGTAAAAACAGGCTGTGCGGGGTTTGGCACCATCCAAGTGTTAAGGCTCGGGTCTGGCCGTGCCCCAAAACCTTACGCGACCATAGGTGGCCCTTTTCAGAAGTGGCTGGATCTAGAGAGTGTGCTGGATCAGAGATTACGAAATTAACCCACGATTGGTTTAGTGTGATTCTGGCTCTGGGCACCTCCCAAAAGGTGAATGTTACAAATTAAAGAAACCAAGGAATGTTTATTCTGTAATTACAGTATATTCCCTCAAATAAAAAATAAGTAATAAACTGAATACTACTGAATTTATACTCTACTGACTAAAAGAAAAAAATTTTTAATTGGCCTTGTAGCAAAGACTTTTTATGAGTATTACTGAGGCCTGAATGTTGCAGAGATAAGACTGAAAATTAAAGGTGCTAATAAGAAGTGGCAAAAACCCCAGCACTCAGGCAGCTGAGGTGAAAAGACTGCAGTGAGCTTGGGGTCCCTCTGGACTATGTAGGAAGACTGTCTCAAAAGAAAAATAAAATAAAGACTTCTTAAACATGACAGTATTACTCTGCCATGAAACCCTCCTACAGTTAACACGTTCAGTATAAACATTTCCTACTGTCTTACCCTGTTCTCTGGCAAATGATAAGTACAATGACAGCTGACAAGGTGACTCTTCAGCCAAGGCCTGCACGACCATCTCATTTTCATTTCTTTACCAGCCTCACCAGTAGGCACGCGCCGCCTCCCTATCTTCGAGGGTCTGCAGCGGGAAGCTTGCTGTGTGCAGCGCTGGTGTGGAGGCGCCATGGAGCAGTACACAGCCAGCAGCAATAGCTCCACGGAGCAGATCGTGGTGCAGGCCGGCCAGATCCAGCAGCAGGTACGGAAGCAGATGGGCCCTGGAGCCTGGCAAGAACACACTTGTTGGTGGGTGTGTCGCTCTGGGAGTCACCTGAGAGGTCTCTCTCTGGTTGCTCTTGCCGAAGTGCCGTGTCAGCCCGTGATGTCATCACTGTGAATCCGCCCTTTGTGGTAGCGTGGTTTAAACAGTAAATTGCCTCTTTTATCTCATTAAAGGTTAAGACACAGAGTTGTTTTAGAGACAAATTTTGCTATGCAGTTCAGGCTGGTCTTGAACTCACTTTGTAGCCCAGATTGGCCTTAATTCACGGTGATCTTCCTGCCTCAGCCTCCCAAGTGCTGGGATTACAGATGTGTGCCTCCACACCTGGACTGTGCATTTATTCTTTAAAAAATAAAGTGTGTCCTTGTATGTATACAGTTTTTCTGATGTTTTTTTACCCAGGCGTATTTTAGTAAAATCTCACTTTTCCTCCCAATCCTTGAAGAAAAAAAGAAATACATTACACTTCAGTTTTACCGTAGGCCCAAGATTGATATCTTGGGAATGTTTTTGTCTTCAAAATGGAATTTAGCCAATGTAGAAAAGTAGTTAGGAAAAATGGCAAAGGAGGCATTGATTCTGTGCTGTTTTGATCCAGTGGAGCAGAGGAAAGAAAGGCTCTTGATTAGGAGGTGGATTGCTTACATTCCCTTGCCGCCTGCCCTTGAGCTGCTGGGATGGATGGCTCCGTACGGGCCCTCCGTTCAGGCCAGTGCCGGGGAGGGTGGGGGCCCCTCTGTCCAGCCTTTCCGTGAGGTGAGGTTGAGTCACTCTAGGCCTTGCTTCTGGGGCAGTCCAGCAGGGTAGAAGTAAAGCTGAGTTTGGGCACATAAAGGCAGTGGTCTCATGAGGATCATACTGGATCACAGTGGTCATTCACTCTTCATTTTTTGGAGGTTGCATTTGTACCCCAGAAATTCTTCCTCATGATGTCAAGGCTGTTAGAACCTTGTAAATTTTTGTTCCTGGGGCTGGGGATTTAGCTCAGTGGCATAAGCGTCTCCCTTGCAAGCAGACAGTCGTGAGTTCGATCCCTGGTACCGATAAAAATGAAAAAGACGAAAAAAAATTTTTTTTTGTTCCTATGAACTTATTTAAAAAAATAAAAAGAGCATTGAACTAATTATATAAGCAGAAGAGTAAAACATTCTGTTTCTGGAGGAAGGCCCGCATTGTAAGTTTTTTCGTTGATAATGTTGTTTTGACCTTTTGGGGTTGCGGAAAAGGTTTTGAGGTCGACTGTAGGGGCAGAGAGCTGACGTCTTCTATCTGCTGCACAGGGAGCGTAGGGAGTCTGTACAGTTTGACAGTCCTGGGTCGGGGGAGGCTCAGAAAGGAAGCCTTCCTGCCCCTCCCCCAAGAGGTAAGGTGCTCTCATGTCTCGAACTATATATTTTCTTCCTGACACGTTTCAAGCTCTTCCTGTTCCTGTTCTCAGCAGCAGGGTGGTGTCACTGCTGTCCAGTTGCAGACTGAGGCCCAGGTGGCATCCGCCTCAGGCCAGCAAGTCCAGACCCTCCAGGTAGTGGTGTCCTCTCTGATTCTCCGCAAGCACTGCATGGGCCTGTCCTCCTCGTGTGTGGTGCTGTTTGTGTTAGGGTCTCAAACAGGAGTGCCACGGTCAGTCGCATGTCTTTGGTGCTGCTAATTGTGCTCAAGGCTTTTTATTATAAGGTGCCAGTTTCCTAATGTTCCCTGCCAACTCACGTAGTAAATGCTTCATAAGTTTTCTGAAAACCGTTGGCTAATGTATGGGGGGGGGGGCAGTGCCTGGAAAAGATACAGAAGTGATAGGAAAAAATTCTCACAAGTGGCATTGGAACTTACTCTATGCTAAAGTTCTATAACCTGATTGCATAGTAAAATTTTGTGAATTTGTGTGTATTCCAGGGGAAGAGAGAAGACACAGACTAGCCTGAGCTGCCCTTTAATTTTATTGAAAGGCAGCTCGACTGCAGGGTAGGCATTCCGTTTGGCAAGGTTGATTTAATCACTAAGTCTTGTTAGTCTCTTGTTAACCCAGCTTGTTTTTACTGCCTTTCCTGGGGAACTGATGACCTGTCTATTACCAGCTACTCAAAGACTGCAGTATACCCCTTGGATGGGCAGAGGTGGGATATTCTTTCACTGCAGCCACTGTCCGAATTCTTACTGGTTGCTTGGATGTGTTAGAAAAAGAGAACCAGAATTCTTCCCCAGTGCCATGAGGTCATATTTTATATGGCCGAGTCAGATATTTTATATGGAGCTATGATTTAGCTAGTTCTTACATAAAAATAGGAGTAGGAGCACGAGTCTTTGCTGTTCTGGATTACTTGGACTAAATGACTAGATTTTTTAGAAGTTGCCGAGATGCCCTTCCTCCACCGAATTGAGAATGATTGAGAGCATGGCTCAGAGCGTAAAACTGGCATCTCACCTTATTACTAGCACTGCTGTGCACCCGGCAGTTGACTGCCCCGTACTCTGTCCTTTCCCTTCACCCTTGAACCTGCACCGCCAGCAGTGTCTGGAGATGCTATGCAGTCAGTTCCTGACAAGAATCAGGCTGAAAGAAGCTGCACTTGCAGGCGCTGCCTGTCCAACTAGGAATCTTAAGAGTTCAGCAGCTTGTCTGTGTGATTCATGCTTGCTTTGTCTTATTAATACATGAAACAGTATTTGGGGTTATCATTAACCACTCACAGAATGGGAGTGTGATGTGCTTTTAACTGAATGGCTTCTGTTGGGTGCATGTGTTCTGTGAACATTCATATGTTGTGAACACTGGGCTGTTCAGATCATTCACCACATGCATGTGTAGCATGTTAATGGGGGAGAAAATAAGATGGTGAATAGTTAGAAAACTATTAAGAGTGTCTCAAAACTTCTGTTAACTACTTAGATTCCATTTAAAAGAAGTGGAAATCATGCTTTGGAGGGTCGCAGTATTTTGGGAGAATTTTAAATATACATGCAGTAAGTCTGCATGTGATAAACCTGTCCTGAAACAGTATCAGTGTAGCAAAAGGAATTTGAATGTAAGGGAAGGAGAAAGCATGAGATAATCAGGCTGTAAAGTCCTTAAAAGTAAAGTGGAGTTTTGCAAAGGACCATTCACCAAAACCTGTGGTTGCCATCTTGTAATTCTGGTGGAGTGGGGGTACGTGGCCCTTGTGACGTGACCCATGATCTGCCGCAGGCTGACCTTTGAATCAGTGGGCTGTTGTCAGAGCATGCCATTTCAGGAATGCAGTGTGTGTTAGTTAGGAATGTTTTTGTTCTGTACCAACAATTCCTAAAGGTAGAATAGGAAAGCGAAAGTTTGGAACTTGTAGCTCTTATGTTGATCATTCTTATTCACCTCTGAAGTGGCTCACTCGGCCTCCGAGAGCATTCTGCTGGGTATTTATTTTTACGTTGAGACTCGACTTGACAGAGCACTTCCAGTGACATGGTTTCTGGAGTACTCACTGTGCTCACAGGAGCTGGAACATTGGGAATTCTGTTGGTGTGCCTGACTGCTCTGTCTGATCTTACTGTTAAATATGGCATTGTTTCTGTTTAAGCTAAAGTAACTGCAGGTGCTACAAGTTCCAGTGTGAACTGCCCAGCAAAGATTGCAGACTGACCAGTTTTTAGCAATGAGCCTTTAAGCACCAAACACCTAGATTGGCAGAGTGTGGTGGAAAGGTCGCAGGTGGACCTCCCACCTGGGCGGCCGCCGGAGGAGGGTCTCTAAGCCTGCAGAGCGCGTGGGCCCGGCTTCCTAGTGTCATGCTAGGTGCTCTGCTTTACTTCCCTGTGTTACCTGTAATTCGTTTTAACCACCATCTCCATTGCCCCTCATTGCCTCCTCCAGCCCTCTTTAGAGACCTTCTTGGGTCTTTAAAAGGCCAGTATCTTTGATGTCTTGATTAAATGTTTGTCATGGATACAGCCTTTGCCTTACGTCTGACTAGATATGCTCTACTACGTCTCACCTTAAAATATTCAGCTTGATACTTAACCAGAGGTGTCAGAGCTACTTCAAGGAGATAACTTCAGGACTAACACTTCACTTTCTAAGTGTTTCTCCCGCTCACCCACCCCCCAGCAAGGCAGCAAAATAGTTCCAGTACTTGTCTTTTGGTAAAAACCGTTTTTTGTGTGTGTGTGTGCTTTCTGTTACTTCATTGTTTTTATTTTCCTTCATTCTAGGTCCAAGGGCAACCATTAATGGTACAAGTCAGTGGAGGCCAGTTAATCACATCAACTGGCCAGCCCATCATGGTGCAGGCTGTCCCCGGAGGACAAGGTCAAACCATCATGCAAGTCCCTGTGTCTGGGACACAAAGTTTGCAGCAGGTGAGGAGCAGCTGGGGAGCAGTGGAGCGTGGCTGTGTGCCACAGCTGGGTGTTTGTTACCGTTGAAAGCTCTGGCAGGCTCGCCTGCCTGCCTGCCTGCCCCAGTGTATGTGGTCAGTTTTCTACCTTCGTGTGGTAAAGACCGGAACCTCTTTATTTGAGTAACTAGTTGGAATGGCTCAGGGCTAGAGGAGGAGTTTACAGTCTGCTTTAGATGTGTGTAGTCAGCAGTGTCATCCTTTTTATTATCTCCATATAAGTTATCATTCAAGTTACTCACTGATTGAGAAGTGGGAAAAGATAAACAGTGAAGGTGCAGGAGAAATGAAAAGAAATGTGTAGGGCTGTTACGTGCAACTCTCACCTAATTATGACATTTGATAACTGTCAGCAGTTATCAAACTGCTGACAGTTAACATTTATCATCAGATTAGCAAAAAGTTTTTACAAGTGATTATATCTGGTGCTAAGGTGAGTATGTAGAAATACAAATAGTTGTTTTGGGTAATTTCAGGTTGGAAGACATCTCACTGTCCCTTGTAAACCTCATCTGCCAGCCCTGCTTCTAACAATCTGACCTGCAGGCAGCATTAGTTACTGTGGACACAGAAGTGTACAGAAGGCGTGCACACAGCACTGTGCCAACAAAACATTTCCACAATTTGAATGTCTGTTAACCTAGGACAGTGTTTCCAAATACCGTGTCACTGTTTCAAAGAGGAACTGTTGACTTGGGTCGGTCTTAAAGTATTTTTAGTAAAAAATAATTTGCAGATGTAGACTGTGATCTCATCTTTATGACTAATAATCAGTTCCCTGTGGTTATGTGTCTGAGCCTAGAAAAAAGGGTACAAGAGAATTTTTGTATGTCATTGTACTGTGCATGTAGGGGTTTTGCTTTTTTTTTTTTTAATATAATTTATTTCCACAGTCTTCTTAGTTACCTTTTTTTTTTTTTTTTTTTTTTTTTTTTTTTTTTTTTTTGTCTTTTTCCTTTTTATCAGTACCGGGGATCGAACTCACGACTGCCTGCTTGCAAGGCAGGCACTTATGCCACTGAGCTAAATCCCCAGCCCCTTAGTTACCATTTTTTATTTTCTTCATAATACTGAATCAGTTTGAGGAATCAGAATTTCTAATTTACAGAACATATTTAAGGGTTTATTCGATTTTGCTTGTGTGAGTGAAGCTACTGTAAACATATTTGAGTGCAGTAGTTTTGTTTTTTATTGGGATTCTTAGGGTAATTTCTTTGGAGTGAGAGTTACTCAAGAAACAGCACTTTTAATGCTATTGTCATAGTTTTGCCAGAATAGAGTTGTAGTTGAAATTAAAAATGGTTTGCATATTTCTTTCTGCGTAAGTGTGGGAGGCTTTAATACATTTTCAGCTGCTTTTCTGAGTTCACGTGCCGTTTCTCTGCTGCCTTCCTCTCTGGCCCGCTCCAGCCCTTTCTTTGCTACCAAACAGCAGCATGTGGTGCCGTGATGGGCCAGGGTATCATGGGTACGGCAACTAGACTTTAATTCCCGGTCTGCTGTTGAACAAAATTTCCTGTCTTGACTGCAGCCTGTGTGTTTTCTATCCATAAATGCAGCTCTATCAGGGGCTACCTAGAGTTGATTCCAGCCCTAAGCCCTTGAGTTAATGCCTTTTTTCTTCTCCTACAAGAGATGTTTCCCTGCCTCCAAATATGTCTATAACTAATCACTTGGAAAAAATCATTTGTATATCAAGTGTAAGGTCCCAATCTCTCTTAGAATGCTTGAGACTTTTATCCTTTTTATGAGATTGCATCTTGTTAGTGTTCTTGGAATAATCTTCCTCCTCACCCATCCAGTCCTAGGATTGAACCCAAGGACTCTACCACTGAGATACATTTTGTTTTTTAATTTGAAACAGGTTCTCACTAAGTTCTCCAGGCTGGCCTCAAACTTTGAATAGTCCTGCCTCAGCCTCCCTCAGCGCTGAGATTACAGCTGTGTGCCAATGCACCTGGCTCGAATAGCCAGTTTTTAAATGAAGGATGCTTCTCAACGTTTTTTTGTTTGTTTTGTTGGTCTTTTTGAGACAGTGTCTCGCTATGCAGTTCAGCTGGTCTTGAGCTCACTTTATAGCCCAGACTGGCTCGAATTCAAACAACCCTCCTGCCTCAGTGCTGGAGTTAACAGGTATGTGCCACCATGCCCAGCTACTCAACGGTTTTTTTTTTGGATTGTATTTTCCATATTAGAATTCCAATGAAGCCTAGCCCATGTTTTTAAAAAGGGCAGTTGTCTAGTATATGCAAAATCTTGCATATGATTTTAGATTTAAGATCCTTTAGCCACGCGTGGTGGCAGATATCTGTAATTCCAGCATTTGGGAAGCTGAGGTAAGAGGATCTTTGTGAGTTCTGAACCAGTCTGGACTACAAAGGGAGCCCAGGGCCAGCCTGAACTACATAGCAGGACTCTGTCTCAGAAAGACAAAAATAAAACAAAAATCCCTAGACTGATACAGTGAAACCAAAATAGAACACCAGAACAATAGATGCAGGGGTAAGGACTGTAGGCATCTATCTTTCTAAAAGGGCCCTCCTTCTAAACTACAAGCTGTGTGGAACAGAGGATTGGGCTCATTGCAAAAAATACTACTGATCCAAAGAAGGAATGGTCACAGAAGTAGTGAGAGGAGAGGGAGCTGCTGTGGGCTAGAGGTGCTTGGCAGCTATGTGTTCTTGACACTTGGATTGGGAGTTTTCTTGACTATATAATACTAGAAATTTCAAGTTGGTGGGGCCTTCCTAAGTGCTCTCTCTATTGGTCATTCAAAACAAAACAAAAAAACTATCCAGTCATCCCCTGAAAACGTGATTTTGTATAACCATTAAAGTACTTTGTTTTTCAAGTTACAAAATTTCAGAGAAACATTTCTCAAACTTTTCATGTTTCCAATGATACTCCTAATAAAGAGGCCAGCGCCATTAAAATAAAGAAGGTTTGGATACCTCAAAATCCGTTGCTTTCCTTTTTGCTTCCTGAGGATCAAATTAGGAACCACGAAGGGAGTGCCCCCAGCAGGGCGGCAGACAGTACTGCCAGCACGGAGCACTGGCCAGGGCCTGGGAGATGGGGACAAGGGAAGCGTGGTCTGATGAACTGGGTAGTTAACTGTGGTTGCGTAACAAATGACCCTAGAAGGTAGCGGCTTAAGATATAAAAAAACCTTATGGGTCAGGAATCCCGGCACAGCTTAGCTGAGTTCTTTCACTTGGTGTCTCAGGGCCCTCATCAAGGCCTCAAGACATGAGACGTTTGGTTTGTGAAGAATATATTTTAATACATGCCTGCATAGATGTATTACACATGTACCTAGTGTTTCACTGTTAAAGCCCTTCAGAGTGTATTTTTAAGTGAATGTACTTTTTAAATAACCTTGCCACCATTGTCAATAAGTCATTGATTCCCAGACTGTGTTCATTGTTCCCTGATGATTTGGGGAATGGATAAAGTTATCAGCAGTGTTAGTAGTACTATCGTTACTAGTAGCGGAGTGGGACTCCCATCTTTTTTTTTCTTTAGAGCAAATTCCTTGCTTTCTAGAGGGAAGTACTTCACTGAGCGGGGAAAGGCAGTGCCAGTCAGATCCTAGCCTGTGTTCTCTCATGCAGATCCAGTTGGTCCCACCTGGGCAGATCCAGATCCAGGGCGGGCAGGCTGTACAGGTGCAGGGCCAGCAGGGCCAGACCCAGCAGATCATCATCCAGCAGCCCCAGACAGCGGTCACAGCTGGCCAGACACAGGTAATCCCACCCGCTCTCCCTAGGGCACGGCTGATTGGAGAGGGCTGTGCAACAGAGCCTGACCCTCATTTAGTCAAGACTACACAGTCATTTCCCCTGAGGCTGCCTCTGGAACATGTGCATTATGTCCTGTTTGTGCATTTCCTACAGACACAGCAGCAGATCGCTGTCCAGGGGCAGCAGGTAGCACAGACCGCGGAAGGGCAGACCATCGTCTATCAGCCAGTCAATGCGGACGGCACCATTTTGCAGCAAGGTATGGGGGCCCCAGGTTTCCCAAGGACTTGTTAAGTATCTTTTCATCCTGAGCAACTGGGAGTGCTTCAGAATTTTAGTTGTAAACTCTAGGTAATTTTTACCTAATTTTTTTAAACAAAACCCCTTAAAAAAGATCATCTCCCAAGTTGCCATTTTAGAGTGCTGTTGCTACTTACATTTTGTTTTCTGGGTCAAGGACATCTCAGTTAAATTCCCTGACTAAAAGCTTACCTAGCGAGGAAAATTCTGCAGTGTGCAAGATCCAGAGAGCTCAGACAGGATGGTGAAAAGTCATGAAGCACTGCTATTAACGAGCAGGGCCTTGACATGCTGGTTTCATTTTAAGTTTCGTTCCTGTCATCGGCTCATTGTCAATTTGGGATAAACTTTCTATACTATATGAAACCTGTTTCCTGGAGCAGCATCTTCCTGTGTATGCAAGCAGGGGATACAGCCTTCATCAGGCCCATGGAAACTCTCTCCACTTCTTTAGAGCAGTATAATTGGAATGCCCAGGGGAGCGGTTCATTCCCAGGACAGATTTTCTCCAAACTGGGTCCTAGACGGTTAATCGAAATTTCAAAGATTGTGACTCCTTGGGTTATATATAGAAAGCCACACTGAAGGAGTCGGGGAGTGGAAGAGGGCTTTTTCTCCACAGTGTGTTTCTGGGGTTGTTGAGGGTGTGCCAGATAGAAGAGGGACTAACTCTGTTCCCTTCTTCCCGTTCTGTGTGCCTGTTTTATGTTTTGTTTTCTTAAAGTCACAGTCCCTGTTTCAGGCATGATCACCATCCCAGCAGCCAGTCTGGCAGGAGCACAGATTGTACAGACAGGAGCCAACACCAACACAACCAGCAGTGGTCAAGGAACCGTCACTGTGACACTGCCGGTGGCAGGCAACGTGGTCAACTCGGGAGGAATGGTGATGGTGAGGAATAGTTTGCTCAACTTGCTGATCGTGTACCGGAGTTTTCCGTGCATTTCTTGTCTTCACAAATCTCTTGGACTTCCCATCTTACGTATCCTATAAAACATAACATTTGACTTCGTGGAATTGAAATCAGCTTTTAAGTCGCTCAGATCCACTTGTACAGTAAGATTGCGGTAGCACAGCGGGGCTTGTGTGTTTAGAAAAGTTAGGGCTGTGTTACAGTCAGAGCTAATCTGCTTCTGCGACAGCAGGCATTTAGTAACATTGCTTGTGCCTGCCTTTGTGCTGTGTCATGGTCTGCTGACTCCTATTTCTAGTCATTGTGGACAGCAGACATGTAGGGAGTGGAGCCAAAGATGGACATGAAGAGAGCTTTGACCACTTCATTCTCAGTGCTCCGGAGCCCCAATGACAAAATCTTCTGGGATGTTTGTTTAAAATCCAGGGTGTTCATACAAATGTTTTCCAGGAATCTGCATTTAACCAAGGGTCCTATGAGGTTTTGGTGGCTATCAGAAGAAAGTAGGTTAACAGGCACCAGGAAACCTCACGGTGTGCCAGGAGTAAGCATTGCTTCCCTTGTCCCACAGATGGTGCCTGGAGCTGGCTCTGTGCCTGCCATCCAAAGAATCCCGCTGCCTGGGGCAGAGATGCTGGAGGAAGAGCCCCTCTATGTGAATGCCAAGCAGTACCACCGTATTCTTAAGAGACGGCAGGCCCGGGCCAAACTAGAGGCAGAAGGGAAAATTCCAAAGGAAAGGAGGGTAGGTGAGATACGGAGGCCGAGGACAGGAATGGCAGGGTTCTGTTCCTGAGACGCACCCATGCTTTGCTTCCTTGAGTACCACTTGAGCAGATTAGGCTGCTGTCCCCAGGAGTTAACATTTGTTACTGCTGTGTGTAGCTTCAGCTGCAGCGTCAACAAAAGCCAGTGGCTTAAGTGAGTTATTTGTTTTTTGTACCAAGAATCAAACTCGGGACCTTACGCTTGCCAGGTAGGCACTGTGCCACTGAGCTACATCCCTGGCAGGGCTTTTTTTTTTTTTTTTTTTTTTTTTTTTTTGCTTACACAGAAGAAGTCTTCAGATAAATTAACCGGAGCTGCTACCACATTGCTGCAGTTCTGAGGACCCGTCCTCCTGTCTCACAGCTCTGATGGTCTCCCGTGCTGCTTGGGCTCTAGCCTAGGAGCAAAGGGAACGAAAACCACACCGCCTTGGACGGTGGCTTGTCTCATAGGCCACAATTCACTACCTGCTGACAGCCTACCTTACGATAAGGTTTAGAATTGCAGGCTTACTCTGGAATAGCTATTTGCCAGCTCAAACTGGGCTGTTACCAGGAAAGGAGAGTAGACACTGGTAGACACTGCTAGTTGTGTGCTCATCCTCCCCATCCCTAGTAGTTCTGTGTGATTAGCTGGTGTCTTCCTCACACTCACTGACCAGCTTTCCACATGACTCGGAGTCCTCATTATCCCTGCAGCTGGGCTCACACCACAGATGCAACTAGCCGACTCTTGGTCCCCTAAGTGGCTATGTTTCTTTGTTTTCAGAAATACCTGCATGAGTCCCGGCACCGTCACGCCATGGCCCGGAAGCGAGGTGAAGGTGGACGATTCTTCTCTCCCAAAGAAAAGGACAGTCCCCACATGCAGGCAAGAGCCTCAGCCCTCCTCCACTTCGTATTGTCATTACTGTGCCTTGTAGGAGGAAGCCCCCGCAGTGCCCTTGCGTGTTCACACTCAGAGCCTAGTTGCTCTCTGAACCAGGCACAGTGTGGTGTCTCCTAAGTTTTTCTTTGCTCTTAAGGACTTTAATCAGTGGCCTCTCTTGCCTTCGCATTCTCCCGCGGTGACTGCTGTTGATCCCTTCTTGAGGTTCTCTTGTTACCACTCCAGTTACTCATTGTCCTTGTGGGATAGTGGCAGTGGCGGCCGGCACTATGGAGCACTGGATGAGCCTTTTGCTTTCTCCTGAATGTCTTAGCAGCATCCCCAAGCCCCACAAAATATTAATTACCTGTCACCACGCTTCTAAAATTGAATCTGGGGCTTTGAGAACTAATTTGCCTAAGATAAAAACCTAATAAAAATGTTCCATTAGCCAGGTGTGGTGGCTCACGCCTGTAATCCCAGCACTCGAGAGGCTGAGGAAGGAGGATCACTGCAAGCTCGAGACCAGCCTGGGCTACAAAGTAAGCTCAAGGCCAGCCTGAACTGCATAGAGAGACCCTGTGTCAAAAAGACAAAAATGTTCCATTGAAATTCAAACCTAGGCAGTGCCATTCCAGGGTTTATTCTTTTAGCTGTGTAATATGTTGGTTCATACACATCTGATTCTACTAGTTACAGGCACTCCGTCCACAACAGGATCTTGGTTTGTTTATCACACATGGACCAGTCACTCATGCAGCAGGTAACATGTCCATCCAGCCAGTTACCAAAGCCAAACAGTCCGGTTGTGGGGACGTTCTCCTTTATCTCCAGAATTTAACTGGGGTCTCCTCCCTCCAAACTGATAGCAACCTAATCCACTGCTCCTTTCTTTGACTTGGATTAATAAAACAGCTGCCTAGCTGTCTTCCTCCTTTGGCTTCTGTTCCCTCGTCCTAGCCCCACGGTGTCGTCTTTTAAGTACACTGCACAGTGCATCCCTGTCCTGCGACAGCCCTTCTCCCCGCCCTCTGCTGTGCGCCGGCTGGAACCCAGAGTCCTGCCTGGCCGGCAAGCCCCAACACTCAGTTTCTGCTGACCTCTGGCTGCATCTCCTCTTGTTTCCTGGTCCCTGCTCTGCTTGTCTTCAGGCCATAGTGTCACACAATGTCTTCTGTGGTGTGTAATAAGCCTCTGGTTCAGTTGAATATGGAGGGGGTAGAGGATTTTGCCCTCCATTTTGTTTGTTGCACTTGGCATTCAGTAGTGTCTAGTTCTGAATACTCAGCAGTAGTTGATTGAATAAATGAGTCCCTCCCACTCACTAACTCAATTATGTGTGACCATCCCATTGCTCCACTCTGTCACCGTGCCCCTGGCTTGGTCTCTGTTCTCCCTTTAGCCTTGAACAGTCCGTACTGCTAGCCCAGTCTTTGTGAGTAATGCGGTTTTACCATGTCAGTTCCCTTTCCACAGATGCATAGCTTCCGTGCAGTGGCTCAGCATTCAGACTAGGTTTCCCCCGGACCCCACACATGGGCACTAAGTCCATGGGCACTGCCAGTCCTCGGCTGTGCTGTTGAGTCCGCGTCTTGTGAGTGTGGACTGCCAACTGTAGGAGCCCAGAGCCAAGAACTTCAATCGCAGGTGCTAACAGCATGACCTTGGTTGTGTTGCTTGGCCTGTGTTAGCCAGTTTTGTCGGTAAAGCAAGGGATATTCCGAGACTTCGTGTAAGAATACACGCTAGGCACCCGTTGGTGCTGTGTGTGGTGCATGATGGGTGCGCAGTCAGGACGTGGTGCCCCAGAAGCGCAGCTCCTCCCTCCACCTTGCCTGCTGAAGCTTCAGGCATTGCAGAAGCCTCCCAGTGAACCTGGTGCCATGCGGCCTAAGTGAGAAGCAGTACCCGGGGCTCAGTGGAAAAACTGAATGGGAGCCAAAAGATTTAGGGGTGAGCTCTTGCTGGGCTCCTGACTTTCTGCTGTAGTCCAAGCAAATCACTGCCCATTAAAAGCTTCAGCCCTATCAGCAAATGACTGCATTAAATTATGTAGATTCCCGTGCTTTTTCCCACCCTGCTAAACTCAGGATTTAAACGTGATGACCAGAAAGTCAAGGCTCACAATACAGCCTGATGTCAGCGTTTTGCTGGGTGTTTTCTTATTCATCTGAGCGCGGTTAAGAATAGAGCACAAGTCACTGTGTTTAGGAAAAATGTAACACTGTCTTTAAGCAGTTTTAAGAAACAGGTTTATCTTTCCTAATGGAACTCTGTTTCAAACTGCATTTTCAAACTTAGATGCACCGTAGACTTTGGTTTACTTCTCAGAGTTGCTTGTTTTCCCTTGAGGAGATGCAGTGTGAGAGCTGGCGGTTCTCATGCTTTTGGAGAGCTTTAATCGTTACTATGCTGTCTCTGTCTCTAGGATCCAAACCAAGCCGACGAGGAAGCAATGACACAGATCATCCGCGTGTCCTAACCCCACTTGGACGATGCAGTGGAGCTGATCGAGGTGGTGTTCCTTGCCTTTCCCGCTGTTCAGGAAATTGATCAACTCTTCCGAGGGGACCCTAACACTCACACTCTGCCCTGCAGGACGGGTACCACTTAGTTTTTGATAAGTGGCTCAGTATTATAATTGCAGCAGTGTTTGGGAAGTTGAAGTCGCCAGCCTCTGTCTCACCCTTTCGGTCAGGACCTGTTGCCAGCTGTTGAAGTCATTGACATTTCATGAATTAGGCTGATACGAGGAGGCAGCTGCCGCCTGGCAGTATACAAGCACTTACACGGCTGGTGAAGCAGCCCGCCGTCTCCACAGAGGACAGTGGCCTTCTCCGCCGAGCTGGGACGGGGAGCCGCAACTGCTCCTGCCCTGGAACCCAGATGCGTCCACCCCTCCGGGGAACCTCAGACTGACTGACAAATGAATAGACACTTCATAGTCAGAGCCGCTTCCCACAAGGAAGCTCCAGACTGTGACAGAAACAATAAATTCTTGGAGTTGCGGTCACCTGCTCTGGTAGTAAGAATCTCTGTGTGCCCAGACACTGGGCTCATGTTTACGGCACAGCACCTAAACACATTGCTGATTGCTTGTGCTCTCTTTTTCCCTGTGGGTTTCCCTCGGTTTTAAAGAATGTTTCAACTATAGTTCTTGCTATGGCTAATTCAAGAGAAGCTGGGGGTGTTGGACTTTGAAACTGCACTTCCTAAGTAGAGAACAAACTCTCCAGCAGCCCTGTGCAGAAGCACAGAGGCCGTGTCCCAAACAGAGGCAGACTCGGTATTTTCAGTCATAGGTCTTAGGACAGTGTTGGGGACCAGGTGCGTGTGTCCCGCTAGGAGGAGAACCAGCCACCATGTGTGGACAGAGCGTGCCTCTGCAGCCAGTAGGTGCCCGGGGTGGTCACTAGGGTGGAAAGATTAACTTGTATTTACATTTAGACCCTTTAACGAGCAGTGACAGGAGACATCAGGTGTGGTCCTTGGCAAGTTCACTCTCAGTGTTCTGGGCAGAGGCCAGGTCCCCAGCAGAAGCCCGAGGTGTGGGTGCTGGCTCAAAACTGGCCCCAGAGAGGGAGCACTCTGCCGCTGCCTTCCCGGACAGCTGATCGTCAGCGCTCTTAACTTTCCGTTTCCCCTCTGCCTGGGCCCAGTGCAGGAAGGTTTTCCCGTGGCACCCTTGCTGCAGGAGTAATTGCAGACTGGTGGGGCCAGAAAACAGACCTGTTCCCACGATGGTCCAGGCCTCAGAAATCTATCTTCTAAATGTCAGATCCTGAAGAGAGAACCAAGGTGATGCTTCAGAAGAGTTGGCTGCTTTCTCTGGAAACAGGAAACATCAATTATGCATTAGGGTCAGTTTAAATGCTAAGCATAAAGGTAGGGCGTCTTTGATGTCAAACTATATTGAGACAGAAAAGACATCATGAACCTCCATTGTAATGGCAGAAACGGGTGCAGAACTATGCTAAACTGCAAGTGAAATAGGTTCCCCATCCGCTGGCTTCCAGGCATGCAGAGGGTTGACCCCTCAGTAAGCTCACTGCACACCTCAGTGTGGGTGATAGTTTCAGGTACTGACTGCCCCAAAAGTTCAGGAGGAGATTGCTGAGACCCAGTTTCCAGTGCTTATGACCCACTTCTGAAATTTATTTATTTGCATATGTGAGTTTATACATAGTAAACCTCAGATTGTTGCTGAAGTTTTCATTGTGAGGGACAAGTTGAATTTTCTTTAGAAGTGAAATGCTTCAGTTGTCATGTTGTCCCTGCATTTCAGTTAACTCATGACCCTTTTATTATTTTAGCCAACCACAGTAGCCCGCAGGTTGGGGGAGGGGCTGGGTTTTCCGTTACTAGTTGTTTTACTCATTTGCCCTTGAGACTGTAAGCAATGACCTCAAAGACGTGGCGCGATGGACAGATGAATTGGGCTCCTGCATAGCTATGTGGCTGTCTTGCAGGGTCACTGTAAATGTGTATATTTTAATTGCAGTGGTACATGGAACGTGTCCGTGTCTGTACCACTGGACCAACAGCGTTCTCTGGCTACAGGGTGCCCCATCATAATGCCTTGATTTTCCTTTGGGACTCAGCTGTATGCCCCCAGCAGAAGGGGGACTCTAGGTCATCAATCATTGATGTCATTGCAATTGCTATTTTTTAAAATAAATTTATAAAATACTAAGAAATGACTTGACTCGTTAGTGTCTCCTGCTGGCTTCTGAATGTGAACGGTTCGCGGTGTATGGGCCTTTGACCTCATTGCAGTGTCCTCCCCTCCCTTTCAGCCTTCCTCCTGCTGGCGGCTCTGTCACCTGTGGGCTGGTCAGGCCTTTAGTCTTTCGCTGGAAGTGTTCATCAGCATGTGATGAAGTAACTCCCTGAGCACTTTCCCTGCCACCAGAACAGCCTTTATTGGGAGCTTTAACCCTAAAGCAGTGATGGCAACACTTTTTTATTTTCATTTGCTCTGACAACTGTTAACACCTCCGAGTGTTAGAGCCACGCATGCCCGTCCCGGTGCTGTGTGACCACCCCCAGCAAGAATCTGAGCTGCGAAGGCACAGCCTCCCATGTGCCCACCTCATCCCAGGAGCAGTGGGAGATGAGACTCCTTGGGTCTTCCTTCTCAGATGACAGCTCCCTAAGGAGAAGGGTCTAACTTAATCCTGAGGCCACTCTGGTCAGATTTATGCCCATAGAACGTGACTACAGAATCCAGAGGTGGCCCTTGTTTCTACTCAATGTTTATCCCAACTGATGGGCTTCTTCCTACAACCATCTACGCCTCCATTTGTGAGCAGAATATCAAAGTTAGATAGCTCTGGTCTTTTCGCCACCCTTAGAGAGCTTGGGAAGTGGGTGGGCGGGGCCTCAAGAGAGCTGCAAGGATTGGTTGGTGGAAGGTCCCCCACTTAAGATACTCAAATGCGGATTGGCTGCCATTTGGGCAGCCCTGCTGCTGCCATGGCAATCTCTAGAATGCTGCAGTTACTTCCAGAACTGCAGGTATCAGGGCTGGAGGTTTAGCTCAGCGGCATAAATGCCTGCCTTGGAAGCAGGCAGTCGTGAGTTCGATCCCCAGTACCGATAAAAAGGAAAAAGACCAAAAAAAAAACAGAACTGCTGGTGTCAGAAACATGTTGGCCAGGGTCAGGCAAGGTCCTGGGCCTTCCAGGGCAGGAGAAGGAAAGTGGATAAAAGATGGCTGATGTGAGGTACCTTCTTACCTTGAGTTCTCCATTAGGCTTTCCTCCATTCCTCTTGTCTGTGTTTTCTCCTTTCATTGTTTTGATCTTGGTGTGTAGCCCGGGCTGGCCTTGAACTCTTGGTGATCCTCCTGCTTCAGCCTTCCATGTGCCCATGTGCACGGACTACAACCGTACACCACCCCACCCTGCCTCCCCTCTCCCTTCCAAGGACAGCATAAAGTCCTTCGGCCAGAAATCAGGAGGGTGGGAGCCTGAGGCCCCTGGCTGCAGATGAGAAGGGGCCGCTCAGTGGTCAGCCTGGCCCCGAGTGCTTTCCCAGTCACCCCGAGTTCATGGATTATGGGCATCTGTGCCTGACAGGATCTGAATCCTTAAAAATTCCCACAATGTGTGAGGGCAGGAGGGCCAAACACGGCAACTTCTGCTATCCTGGCCCGTGCTGCAGGCCAGAGCGTCACAAGAACAAACTAGCCCAGATCTTGGGTCAGTACATTAGTGACACGGGGAGGGATCATTTCGGGTGAGAAGGCGCAATGCCGGCTTTGTGTGGAGGGTCCTTTTAAAAGGGCACATAAAGGTCATTCCTTTCCTCTGGACTTTTACCTGCACTATATTTGCCATTGTACCAAACCTTGTGTCCTGAGGACTCATTGTTCAGAAGCAGGAAAAATAACTACTTTCCATTTTTACTTGGCATGGTTTATACTCTTTTCAAAATAAAGTCTTCCTCAGACTGTGCCTTCTAACCACAATGTGCCTATTTTGTATTTTGTCTGGCCATTATATTATTGCCCGTGATCCTGTGAGCAAAGGTGTTGTCTCTGTTTCTTTACATGTATTAAGCTTTTGGATATTTGCCTAATTTAGCAAAACTCCTCATTTGTGCAGTAAACATTTTGAGTGCCTCCTCGGCAACATGCACTGTAATTGGTTCTCAGAAGACAGAAACTCACTCAAGCTTTGAGTTACACCAACTCGGCAGAACTGAGCCTGACCTGGACCTTTCACCCCTTGGGTGATACCCAGCCTTGACTCACGTCTGTATCCGGAGATTCACCAAATAATGACTTTATGGCATCTCCTCCAGGAACCTGATTATTCAACTGACTGCTCACCCTTGAATAAATATCAAAGGTCTTCCACTTTCTCTCAGAAGAAGGAGAAAATAAAATGCATCATAGATGCATTATAGTATCAAACAGTCTAAATCCAGGGGCTCATAAGTCAAAGACTGCTCTTGTGAGATTTCCATTGCAGGAAGGGAGACAGAAAATATGTAAATAAAATGATCATAGACTGTATCTTCTATCAAAGATATAAACAGTGCAGTAAACTTATACTTGTAGGGTAAGGAGTTTTTGTAAGTCGAGCTGGTCACCGGAGGCTCAGAGGAGGAGGAATTCTTCAAGCTGGGGATGGACGGTGAAGTGGAAACACGGTGACATGCTGTCTGTTATCATTTCTGTCCTTTCTCTTGTTTCTCTAGTGTCCCACACACGCCCATCTGTCCTGGGTCTCCTTCAACTTACCGTTAACTGCCCCAACCTAGCACTCTGTCACGTAATAATATGTCACTTGTTCCCAAGATGCAGGGCAGAACGCAGCAGAGCTTTCTGGACCCAGGCAAAATGAATGTGTGCTTCCAGGCATCCTGAGAGAAAGGCGAAGTGCTTTTGAAGAAGTCTTTGTGGTGCCCCCTGGTGCCTCGAAGGGTTCTGACTCCAGAGGAAACTACTTCCCCGTGAATTGGAGAAGAGCTTCATTTCCCAGGCCAGGTGGTCAGTTAGACCTGAGGCCTTTTGTCTCCCATTCAGCCATTCAGGACTCACATATCATCATTTAGGGTTTATTTAGCCCAATGTGTCATTGCAGAGGACCCAGCAGAGGGGTAAATGTCCCTGAAACACCTCCATCAGACCTAGGGTATCACCTTCCCTGCTGGCGATATCAGGATAGATTACACCCCGAAGCCCCCGGCACCTCCAGTACCCTGAAGATCTGAAGCAGTGATGGCGAACCTTTTAGAGCTTTTAGTGATACCAGCAACGCACTGTGGCACGTGTGCCCTAGGGTTGCCACCACACTGACCCAGGGCCCACAGCCCCAGGGACAACCCCTGGGTGTCCAGTGTGCTGAGCAGTTTAGCTAGGTGGGCTTGGACTGCTGGGCAGGTCCTGGGTGGGCTCACTGGAGGCCCCTCCACTTTTGTCCCCTCCCGGGAAGATGACTGTTGCATAAGTGAGGGGCTTGGAGGACATCACCGCCTTGGGAGGCAGAGGGGGAGGAGAGGGCGGGGGTGCAGCTGGGGCTTTTCCAGATGGAGGCTCAAGCTGCAGGTTGGTGTAGGCGGTATTGTCAAAGGAGGATGGCAAGTCGAGCCCCACGGAGGGTATGTCCCAAGACGATTCGGCCTCCAGTCCAGAGTCACCAGCATGGCGGGCCGCTGAAAACAGGTCCTGTACAGAAGAGCAGGCAAATCAGGCAAAGGCAGGAGGCCTCCCTCTGCCCCAGCTCCCTCTGTCGGGAGGCAGGGGCACCACATCAGCCTCTGGAATCCTAAATCCATCAGTGGGCAAACGAGCTGAACTTTTTCAAGCCCAAGCTCCTCCCCTAAGCTGGGGAGGCTGAGCGTCCTTGGGAAATCATGGGCACTGGGTTTGTGGTGGAAGGAGAGGGTTTGGACCTCAACTGGGTCTCCATCCCTCACCACCCTTCGTCCCGGGCCTTTCAGTGATGTGTGCGTGGGGGCGCCGGGACCTGCAGAGGCCTCTTACCGCGTCCGAGATGCCGCTGCTCTGGAACTTGCTACAGACGCCGAGCCTGTTCCCTGCAGGACCAGACACAGCACTGCTGCAGTCTACTTGCCGGGCAGCGCCCAGCTTGTCCCCTCACTCCCTTCCAGAGTGCAGACTCACCCTCTTCCTCCCCACCCAAATCCCCACCCCTCTGTTCCGCTGCCCTCCTCCCCTCACTCTCCCTCTGGTATCAGCCCACTCCCAGGACCGTTCCCCATCTCCTTCCTTCAACCCCACTGCCCCATCCTTTCCAATTCCTGTCTGCCCCACTGAATCCCTCCTCCCCTCCCCACCTCACCGTGGGAATTCTGGGGTGCAAGAGCTTGACTAAATCCACCCAGAAATCCCTGTAGAGCATTGCAGACCCAGACCCCCGGCGGGTCTGTGACACTGGCTGATACCGGACCAGGAGAGCCAGGCCAGGATAGCAGCACACAGATGCCTACCTTTCCCTTTCACCATCACAACCACCAGCACCACGGCCACCACCAGCAGGCCCAGCAAGAGCACTGCACCCCAGATCCAGGGGACGCTGAGGACAGAGGGATGGGCTGGATTAGCCCTGAGGCAGAGTGGGGAGCAGAACAAGATGGAGCATCCTGGCTGAACAGCCACAGGATGAAGGGCCCCTTGCCCAGCTGGGATGCCTGCCTGCCTGCCTGTGATCAGAAGTTCCCCAGGGGTCTTAGTAGATATCTATAGAGAGGTCCACCCCACAACGGCAGGATACACATTGTTCTCAGCTGTACACGGGACATTCTCCAGAACAGACCACACGCCGACTCACAGAACGTGCTTACGTAAATGTAAAGAAATTGAAATTATTCCACGCGTACTATCAGACCACAGTGCACTGAAACTGGAAATCCATGGCAGAGGAAACCACAAAAAAACTTCACAAACACATGGAGATTAAATAGCATCATCCTAAACAACCAACAGTTCACAGATGAAATTAAGAAATTAGACAGTGTTTAGAGAGAAACGATTATGATAATACAACACACCGTAACCTATGGACTCAATGAAACTGATCCTAAGAGGGAAACTTACAGCGGTAAATACCCATATCAGGAAACAGAGCAAGAGCATGTTTACAACTTAATGGTGAACCTCAAACTTCCCTAAAGAGAAGAGCAGGCTAAGCCAAAATCTTATACAGATCACAGCAGGGGTGGGGGATTTAGCTAAGTAGCTTACGCGCCTGCCTGGCAAGCGCGAGGTCATGAGTTCGATCCCCGGCACCAAAAATAAATAAATAAATAAATAAAGACCAGAGCAGAAATTAATGCTTTGGAGACAAAAAAGAAGTTCCCTGGGGGTGGAAGGAATTGTAAGTTCACCACCCGCTCCTCCCAGCCCCCAAACCCAGCCTTTTCCATACCTCCTCTCACGCTGGCTGAGCCCCCAAGGGCTAGCGCTGCCTTCAGGGTCTGTGACGTGGCCCTCGGCCAGGGTGCCAGTCCCAAAGGTCTCTTCCTCCTCCTCCTTCTCTTCCTCGTCTCCTAGGACAGGAGCTGGGTCATAAGGACACAGTGAGTGGAGCACGCACACTGTTGGCCTCCCTGGCTGATGGAGGTCAAGGGATGAGGGAGAGGGAGCCGGGACCAGAGGCCCCGATGAAGAAGCAGGAAGAGGCAGAGGCCGAGTCGGGCGGGCAGTAGGGGCTCCCAACTGGGACCTGGCCTGGTATCAACCCCTCGTCCTCCAGCTGAGCTCGCTGGCCCCTAAATTCGGCCCTGGACACGGCTCCTGTCATCCTACCAGGGGCTCCTGGAAGCAGCACCAGGGTTGGCTCTTGGGTACCAGCCAGTCCTTCCAGGTGGATGAGGACCTGGCCTTGTTCCTGAGAGAGCCACCTCGCGGTTCCCTGCATGCACCAAAGCCAGTCCTGGAATGTGGTGAGTATCTCTGATGTGCAAGCCAACACTCTCTACCTGAATTCCACCTAGAAACCATGTTGGATTTTTTTTTGGTACTGGGCATCAAACTCACAACCTCACACTTGCCAGCAGACGCTTATGCCGCTGAGCTAAATCCCCAGTCCTCCTGCTTTTATAGGTTCCATTCTTTCAGCCCACATCTTGTGAGCATTTAAGTATTCATTAAAACTTAAAAATAAATAACATTTTAATATTATATAATTATATACTATATGAGTTAATTGTATAATTAATAAATAAATGTTAATACAGTAATTATACACAATATACTTATGCATTAATATAGCATTTAATATGTTAAAATTTTAATAATAAAATTTAAAAACAAATCAATATGAAAATTATTTGAAAAACTACTGTAGGATGTTATTTAAAATAAACTGATCTGGGAAGGAAATGTCAGCCACCCGAAGAGGAGACCACTGCTGCTTTTCTTTTGTGAATACTGACATTTTTCACACTCATTATTCTCTTTTTTTGAGGCAGGGTCTTCCTGTATAGTTCAGGCTACCCCCAGACTCACTAGGTAGCCCAGGCTGATTTTGAACTTGCAACAATCCTCCTGCCTCAGCCTCTCGAGTGCTGGGATTACAGGTGTGCACCACCATTCCTGGCTCCTTGGGCTTTTTATTCTCAAGTAATTTGTGTCTTCAAGTAATAAAACTTAGAAAGGCATTTTCCCTGCTCTTATTTTGCCCCTGAAGAAGAGGCGGGGCTCAGGTGTCCTTGGGCTCCCAGTGATCTGCAATCCGGGGTTACTGTTTATAAACAGCCTCTCGGCAGCCTTTGTTACTCTTTGCCCTCTTCACCCCGACACTGAGGATTAGCCCCCTAGCAAACCATGACTGGAGAGACCTCGAAGGGAAGCAGGGCAGGAGCCAGGGTCTGGGTACCCTGTGCAGTGGGCAGTGGGAGGTGCCCCAGGACAGGGTGTGTGTGTATGGCCTGCAGCTCTATAAGCGTCAGCTGCAGAGGATCATCCAGGTGTCCTCTTGGCACCAGCAGAGCAGGACATGTGCAGCAGGATGGGTAGTTTTCTAGTAATAATATTTACATTTAAAAATTTTAATAGACACTTAGTACTGGAAAGATGTGGGCCATGAGAATTAAACTTATAAAAGCAACACGGTTTCTACATGGAAATTCTGGTGGAGAGTGTTGGCTTGCACATTCAGGACACTCTCCAGCTCTAAACTTGAGCCAGCTGAAGGAGATCAGGTACTGACTGTGCCCTATGGATCGTGCACCCACCACCAGTGGTGCAATTAAGATATAAAATTGCTAAGTTTTAAGCCATCAAATGTTGTAGGAATACAAAACTGGAAGGTACAAAAATTCATTTCAAAGAGAATTAATTTCAGATTATATATCTGAATTCAGCTTTATTTAAAACATTTCTAAATTAGCCGGGCATGGTGGCACCTGCCTGTAATCCCAGCACTCAGGAGGCTGAGACAGGAGGATTGCTGTGAGTTCACCTTGGACTTCATAGTGAGTTCAAGGCCAGCGAATCCTAGTATTAAATAAATGTGTTTCTAAGTTAAAATAATATAAAAAGGTAGCATCAAGTATGTGGGAAATGCTGGAGGAGGAGGCCGGGAGTTATCTCAGTCTTCCAGGCCAGTGCGGTTTCCGCTGCCCGCACAGCTGTCAAGGGAATCCCCTCCCTCCCCTGCCCCAGCATGCAGCCCTGGGTGGGGCCCGGAGGGCTGGGTGACTCACCCTTGGGCTGCACCTCCAGGGAGAAGGTGTGCACCAAGTGGGGCCCGGAGGCGCCCTCCACCAGGCAGCCGTACTCGCCCGCATCGGCCTCCTGCAGCGTGACCATCTCCACCTGCAGCAGGCCCCCTCCCATGTCCGTGAGGAAGATGCGCTGGTTCTCGGGAGCGCTACGGTTCACTACGGAGGTCACCAGGGGCTGGCATCCATTCAGGGAAAAGCGGCACCACACCTTCCGTGCCCGGATGTCCTGCAGCCGGTAGTGACACTGCACCTGGATAGAGCCCCCGACGGGGACCTGCAGTAGCTCAGGGCGGCTGCCCGCAGAGCCCCAGCCTAGGGGAGCAGAAGGCGTTTGAGGTCGGGAGGAAACTGCGGATCAAAGGGCTGCAGCTGCCGCCAACCCACACCCCCACTGGCCAGTGACTCCGGGTCTCCAGATGAGCAGGGAGGGAGGTGTGGCGTCTGCACCTTACCTTCCAGTCCCAGGAGCAGCAGCAGCAGGAGCAGGCTGGGGTCCATGGCTGGCGGGGAGGTGTCAGCCCGGGGCTGCCTGGGCACTGACACGGCCTCTCCCGAGGGCAGGAAACAACTGTCTCCCCCGGTCACGAGGGGCTCCCGCCACCACAGGGTGGGAGGCAGGGACTGGTGGGCACTTGGAGGGGTGGTGACAGGAAGCCCTTCCCAACCCGGCTGCTGGATGCTCAGAGACTGGCCCGAGGTAGGGCAGGCGAGGGGGAGAAGGCCCAGGAGAGGGAGGAGGGCAGAGGAGGATGGTGGTGGTGATCGGAGCCTCCCAAACTCAGAGCTGAGGCTGCAGAGCTGGGGAGGAACCCGGAGTGCACGCAGGGCCATCTGGTTCCGGACCCCCCCACGCCCGGAGCCCCACCTGCCAGCACAGGCCAGGGCAGAGCCCCGCTTTGATGAACCCCGGCCTGGAAGCTGCTTTGCATTCTGCCTGAGCTCTCCGGCCTTCTGTCTCCATTTACGATCCTCAGTCGGTGCTGCGTGCTGGAGCCTTGCTTTGGTCGACGTTTCTCTGTGTTTCTCTCCCCTCCTCTGTCTCGTTGCAGCAGGTTAATTAGTTGGTTGTTTGCATGTTCTCTCTCCTTCCCCACTGTTTTTTGTGTTTTTTTTTTTTTTCATTTTTTTCTGCCAACAGATTTCTTCATAGTTTTCCTCTACCCTTTCAGTATTATTGTCTTTAAAGTTTTGATTCTGTAATATTTTTAATATACAAGTTCTCTTTCTTGTTCTCCGGGCATTCTTTGTGGACAGCACATGGTTCTTGTGCCTTGAATGCTTTTTCTCTGCTGGAGACGGTTCTCCTGAGTCCCTCCTCCTCCTCTCCTCCTTCCCCACTCTGCAAGTCAGGGTTACTGTCCTGTGGTGCAGACCCACTGCCAGCCAGGTATGGTGGTGCATACCCATAATCCCAGCACTCGGGAGGCTGAGGCAGGAGGATTGCTGAGAGTTTGAGGCCAGCCTGGGCTATAAAGTGAGTTCACGGCCAGCCTGAACTGCCTGGTGAGACCGTGTCTCCAAAAAAAGACAAAAATTTAAAACAAACAAACAGAAAAATAAAACTGCTGCCAGCACAGGAGACACTGGGTGATCATTCACATCCCCCTAAGGAATTCTGTCTGACTATGGGCAGCAGGGCGGTGGCAGCCCTCGGAGTGGCCACAGTGGCCTGTGTGGCTGGGAATCCCCCCCCCCATCACTCTCCTGGATCCTTCACCCTCTCCTCCTTCCTTCAGCCACCAAGAGAAACCCGGAGCAGGGGAGGGGACAGCTGCCTGGTGTGTTAGGCTGAGCATCCCGGACGTGCTGTTCTGCTTGCCTGGGAGTAAAGGGGCTTCCTGGGACAAAGTGCGTTCAGGTTAAAACTGGAAAAGCCCTCAGAAAACCCATCCTGCAAATCCTGATCAGACTTTCTTTGATTCCCCCTCAATGAAGTTATCTTCCCATGAATAAGCCCCTGGGGATGTTGTGTGGCACAAGGACTGTACCCACCCTTTAGCAGAGCTCCAGAGGTCCTGGCCGGGGTACAGGGGCTCAGGTGGGACCCAGGAAGTGCCATGCTGCTGGGCCCACTGAGGACCTGCTATGGCTGGTCACCTGACCAGGGACTTTCACAAACATTTATCTTAACCTCACCCAAACCATATAAAGTAAGTAAAGTGAAGTTGATTGATTGACTTTTTACAAGCGAGGACACTGAGGCACAGAAGGGTCCAAGGACATCCCTCCAGTGTCTTGCTGGAAGGCAGAAGTGAAACAAAAACCCAGGGCCCCAGCTCCCCTTCCTCCCAGTGTGTGCCCGGCGTTTCAGGCAGGGGTCCCCACGAAGGGAGCCTGCAGAGGGGGAGCCCAGCCCTGGCGCCTGGATTCTACCTTGGATTCGGGAGGATGGGGCCATGTCCAGGATACAGGGAGGACATTTAAGGTACCAGAAAGTAAAAAAGCCCAGACTGGCCTGGGAGCTCCGGGGCAGGGGACACGGCATGGCCCACGTGGGGTGGACAAGGCAGGCACAGCACGAGAGGAGGCCAGAACATGGCTCTGTGGTGGCCCCTTCCCAGTGACTCAAAGCCCAGCAGGTGACATAGCTATGACCAGAGGAGCGCCTGGCCTCCGCCCACAGCCTCTCTGCCTCTTCAGCGGCTGCTCCCATCCCCTTATTTTTGCCCAATGGCTACTGGGAGCCGCCTTCACTGTCCCCTTGGCCCTCAAAGGACTCCTGCACCCCGCCATGTCTTCTTGGCTCATTTCCTCACCTCCTCCCAGTGTTTCTCGAAGGGCGCCTGCCAACTCAGCCCGTCCCTTCTGCCTGCCAGCATCTTTCCCCTGCTGTATTCCACGTCTCCCTCAGGGCTTTGCTCTCCACTAGCCTCTCAGACTTATCTGTCTGCCTCCCCGCTAAAACAGGAACAGGAGGAGGGCTCTGCTCACTGTCCTCACCCCCCAGGCCCCAGAACAGCGCCTGGTGCAGGCCAGAGGCCCCCCGAATGAACAGGACTGAGCTAGAGGGCAGGGTGCCTTGAGTACCAGGCGAAACTGGCATTTCCAGGCTCTACTGGGGACCTCAGGAGAACCCCTCCTAGTGTGTGCCTGGTGATTCAGGCAGGGGTCCCACAGCGGGAGCCTTTTGGAGACTCAGTCTGCCCTCTGTACCCTGAGAGGCTGGGCACACGCAGCTCTGAGGCTCTATGATCCCTGCTGTGACTCCGCCCTGGGAGGGAAGTCGCTCTAGGGAGACAGCAGGAGTCAGACGGGGAAGGAGCCCACAGCTGTCCAACAACAGAGGGAGAGAATGTCCCAGGGCCACCCGGGGAGACGCTAGGTGCTGCTGATATCCAGGGAAGGGGCAGGATGGGGCAGCAGGGTCAAGGGAGGGAGAGGAAGAGAAGACTCCCCAGATGGGAGCCTATGGGGACGGAGGGCTGCAGCACCCCCAGACCTGGGCCCTGCGCAGTGAGATCCTGTATCTTTTCCACAGCCAAACTCATCTCCACACCCTCATGCAAAAGAGAAAACCTTTGTGACCCTCAAACCACCCAGAGGAAACCGATCAGTCTGGGATTGGTTTGTGAGTGTGTTTAATGTCCAAAGCCCAGGCATGCACAGGCAGCCACTCCTACCTCACACACAGAGACACAGGTGAACACACACGCACACACATGCATGCACACGGGCTTGGGGGAAGCAGCTGCAGGCAGAGCGGCCTCTTGCCAGAGAAGAGCCGACCCAGGAGTCTCGGTGGCCAAGGGGCCAGCGCACAGGCACAGGCCAGGAGGCCCCAGCTGGGGTTCCCGTCTCTCATGCGTCCCTTGGTCCTGCAACAGACGGGGTGCTTAGCCCCTGCCCACCCTCTTCAGGCCACCCGGCCACAGCCCCTCACCTGACTCACCTGTCAGGGTCTGGAGCTTGTGTCCTGGGTTGTGGCCACCATCCAGCTCCCTGGCCAGAGGTGTCCCCAGCTTCCACCCACGCCGGGTCACACACCACAGGCCACCGGCAATGAGAAGCTTGCTGAGGAAGATGCAGGCCAGGAGGAGAAGGATGGGAGTGGGCAGGAAGGGCTTCTCTGCTGGGCGACTATGTGGAGAGAGAGAAGGCAGCGAGGGGGCGGGGTGTCATGGGTGGGGTCGGCCCTGGGAGAAGGGGCGGGCTCTGTGGGGCTGGGATGCTGTGGCCAGTTTACACAATGGTTGCATGACCAATGCTGCTAGGTTATGGGACCACTGGGAAAGCAAGGCCGCCTATCCTGGGGTGTTGGGGTGTTGGGGTGTTGGAGCAGCGATCTTTACCAATGAACCCAGGAGAACCTCAGGCCTCACCACCGCACGGCCCCGGACACACCCTGGCAGGCTGCGGGGGTTTAAGCAAGGCCACCTGCAGGCCCTTCCCTGCCTCCAGGCCCTGGAACTGCTGGTCCTGGGACCCCTCCCCACCCCATGCCAGGCTCTGTGGGGTGGAAGCCTGCAGGTACCAAGAACAGGACCACAGTACCTGGAGATGCTCTGCTCCACCTGGGCACCACCAAAGACCTCGGAGTCTTCAAGGCCCCAGACGCCCTCCTCCTCCTCCTGTGGCGTCAGTGGGTCTGTGGGAGACAGCGCGACATGCTGACCCCTCCTGCTGCAGGCCCTGCCGGGGTGGGAGGATCCCACAGGTACAGGGTGCCCTGGATTTCAGGCAGGCCCGTAACCTCTGCAGGGCTCAGATTGCTCATCCACGTACCCCCAAGGGACAGGGTACCAGCTCCCCAGGATCCCACAACAGCACTTCCACTGACACCCAGCCCTGGCACAAGGTCTTCAAAGGGTAAATGCACAGCTTTGCAAACAGGTGTAGTGGGCCCAGCTGAGTACCCTGCCCGGGCCCTGCTGGCTGTGTTATTATTTGCCTGGCACCCTCTGAGGAGTGGGCTGGGCCTTGGACCCTGAGGGCTGAAATCCATGCCTCTTGCTTCCCAGCTCCTGAGGAAAGGGATGCGGGATGTGTGCCCAGGGCTGCAGGGCCCCCCATTCTCTGCTCCCCAACACTGACACTTCTCTGACCCTGTTCCCAGGATTAGAGGGCAGAGCAGAGCGGAATGGGGGAGCTGGGAGGGATCTATCACTTGGCACTGCTCTCCTTGGGGACACTGGTCTGGGAGGCAGGCGGAGGCGTCCTGGATCCCAAAGCTCCAGCCGAAGTCTCAGCTCCTGAGTGAGGACCCCAGCCAGGTCTGAGGCAGGAGGTCTGTGGGGGATGTCCCGCCCTCCCGTCCTCCCCTCCTCCCTCCCTCCACTGCTCCTGAGGACCCGCAGGAGCCCCAGGGCCACCAGGACAGACACCGACGTCTCCGGGAAACCTGCGCACGGGTGCAGGCGTGTGTGTGATGCCGGCAGTGGACACTAGGGCCTCCCAAGCCACGGTAGCTGAGTTCTCTGCCCCTAAGTACAGCTGCTGTCCCCACACCCCATTTTAAGAGGAGGAAATGAAGCCCAGCACAGCAAGCCTCCTGCTAGGGTGTCTTTCTGCACCAGGTTGGCTCATTTGCTTGTGGGTCTTTCGGCTGTTCAGATGGGTGATAAATTAACCTCCTGCTAGGATACAAGGGTCTGAGGAAGCAAGACCAAGACAGACAACGTTTTCTTGCAAATTAGAGAAAGATGCCCTTTCTGTAGGTGACATAGCCCTGCACCAGAGAGCACAGCCTGGATTGGGCTTGCTTATGCAGTTAGCAACCTGTACAACCATCCATGAGACCCACTTTGTGGGTTTTCCCAGCTTTACAAAGAGCCCAGAGGATGCTCCTGCACAAAGCCCCCTCCCAAAAAAAGGGGCCTGGTCTTGGTCCAAGGCCAGAGGTACTCACCTTTCAGCACCTCCACCAGCACTTTGTGGAGGGTGTCAGCCTCCCTGCCGTGGAGGACCTGGCACTGGTAGAGGCCAGCGTCATGGGCTTGGAGGTTCCGCAGCGTCACGGTGAGGATGCCACCCAGGGCGTCATCCGCAATGGCCGTGCTCCCGTTGCGCCTCTGCAGGAAGGCCAGCAGCCACAGGCTGTGCGTGCTGACCACACGCTGGCACAGGCCCTCTTCGTGCGGCTGCCGGCACCAGGCCTTGCGGCGTCCCCAGTGCTTTGCGGGGTCATAGGGACAGGAGACCCGCAGGGACTGGCCCTCCACACCCTGGAGCACTGTGGTGTTGTGGGCTCCGGACAGCTCTGCAGGGGAGACAGCAACTCAACTCCTGCGCTCATCATCTGTGTGCTAAGTATTTATTGAGCGCTTACTATGTGCGGTGGACCCAATGGAGCCCAGCAGAAGCTCAGGTGCTGGCATGGGCTGCATGAGGTGCCCCGGCCGTGGCATCTGCATGTGGTAAATGCTCCTGACTCTGCTCGTCTCCCTGCTGGACTTGCTGGACAACTTGGGAGAAGCAATAGCCTCTCTCTGGACCTGTTTCCAGAACCCACCATCTGCAAGGTCCCTCCAGTTCCATTCTGGACATCTTTCCCTGCCACATGGGACCAGGACCTCCTCCTGTTGCCTCTCCAGCCAGAGAGCAGGGCTCGTGGCCTCTCGGTGCCCCAGCCGTCCATAGCAGTACACATCTTCCTCCATCCTGACCTTTAGCTTCCAGCTTCTCTATTTCTGTGGCTTTGTTCCCCTTCAGGAAGGACTTGTCTTGAGCTATTTTGGGGGAGACATGAGGCTGCTATTCTGGGGATTCTCTGGCAGGGAGAAGCCAGACTTGAAGCCCCAGCTCACTCCCCAGGGCGCTGCCCAGGGCCCCCAGAACTCCTGCCTCCCCCTTAGCCTGACCCCAGCCACAGCTGTGAAACACGGAATTGAGGCCGGCTGTGGTGGCCCACACCTGTAACCCCAGCACTCGGGAGGCTGAGGCAGGAGGACTGTTGCAGGAATTCAAGACCAGCCTAGGCTACAAAATGAGTTCAAGGCCAGCCTGAAATACATAGAAAGACCCTGTCTCAAAAAGAGGGGGAGAAAGGAAGAAAAAGATAGAAAGAAGAAAAAGAAAGGGATTGAGAGGCTGACAGCCTGCACTGTGGATCTAGAGACCCCGTACACCCTCCCCGGCACCCCTGCCCCAAGCAGCCTGACTCCACCCAAAGCTGAGGGTCAGGCCTCTGTGAGGACAATCCTCTCCCCTGTCCAGGACTCCCCACTGCCCTGGGGGAACAGAGGTACTCAGCAAGGTGTGGTTTTGCTTGGTAATTCCAGCATTCTGGGAGGCTGAGTCAGGAGGGTCAAGAGTTGGAGCCCAGCCTGGGTAATTTAGGGAGACCCTATCTCAGAATAAGAGGAGGGTCCTGCCCCCACCACGGGAAAAAGGAGCTGTGTGCAAGGCTTGGGGGTGACTGGAACCTTCAGCCCCCCTCTTCCTATGCTGCAGCCCCTTCCCAACAGCCCCCAAGTGCAGAGCTCTGTCTGGGGTCTTTCTTCCTTCCCACCCGCCTGCCAAGCCCTGGGACAGTCTTCTGCTTCACTGAGCTACAATTTTAGGGAGTCTTACCCATGCCCCTCAACTTCCCCAAGCTGCATCAGGATGCGCCCCTTCCTGCAAGACCAGCGTCCAGCAGCCCCTCAGGCCTGAGCCCCAGGATGGTCATGGCCCGAGGGGTGCAATCTGAGGGCGGCAGCTCGGCTGGGAGCAAGCCAGGGAGAGGCAGAGCAGAGCAGGGGTCCGGAGGCTGCACGCGCACCCCTCCAGCTGCGCACCCGCCTCCCCACACCGCTGGCCACAAGCCACAAGATAGGAAGGAGAGGGAGGAAGGCGCCCCAGGGGCAGCGGGACCCACCTGTGACCAAGAGCAGGAGCAGCAGCCGCAGAGGGTCCATGCCGCCTCCCCGTGAGCACAGAGACACGCACGGGCGCCTGGACAAGCACTGTCTTTCCCTGGAACTGCAGAAGGCAGGGGTGGGCACGTGCGCGGCCCACAGGAACTGGGCTCCTGTGATTCAGGACGGTGTGGGAGGGAGGAGGGCACCAGCCACAGCAGCCTGGAGGAGGCGGAGGGTGACGGAGCCCTGAGAGGACGTCAGGCCTCCTCCTGTGTGGCTGGGCCACTGCGGTCTGGTGCTGCCCAGTCTCCTGGCAGAGCCCAACCCATAGGGCACCGTCCACACAGCTCTGTTCAGCTGCCGCCTCCAGTTGGCTCCACCCTCCCAGGGGACAGAGAAGAGCTGCTCCCCCAGGAAGACAGGACCCCGGGCAGCCCTTTCCAGGGCTCCCCTCTGCTTGACACCCCAATAATGAGAACACAGAACTGGAGCCAGATTTCCCAGCTTCCTGCATGGGCACCTACATACCCATGCCATCACTGTGCCTCAGTTTCCATACCTGTAAGATGGGAACACTGGTAACACACCGCATAACATGGATTCCTAGGAGTATGGTGCTTCTAAATCAGGCCTGTGGCCCAGGAAGTGCTCAGCAGATAGGAGCACTGCTGTTGTCCCAGTGCAAAGGGGACAGGCACTCCGTGAGAGGGAGGCCCTCTGGAATGTCCTGCTCAAGGTGAGCCTTGAGGAGCAGCAGGGCATCCCTCATGGGTGGGGTGGGTCGAAGTAGCATTCGGTTCCATGAATCACAACACACTCATGTTACTCTATGTGAGAACCACCGTCACTAAGCCTGTCAACAAACACTATGATGCAGAACACTTTCAACACCCCACAAAGTTTCCTCGTGCCTGATGTTAGCCAGGCTCTTCCTCTGCAGTCCAGGTTCCAGCAACGGCCGGTCTGACATCTGTTCCACCAGCTTCCTGCCCTCTGTGGCCTGCCATCCTCGGGGAACCACACAGCAGAAGGCCATTCAAGCTCACTGAAACGTACACGAAGCCCATCACCATCCCCTTCTACCGCAGAGCAGGACTTCACGGGAAGGGAACCTCGGGCGCTTCCCCTGCTCACCAGCGGATGGGCGCCCGGGCTGTTTTTAGTGCGGAGCCATCAGAACTCAGTGGGTATACGAGGAGGTCTAGTCCCTGACATGGTCCCGCTGAGCTGAAGGAATCTCTGCCCTCGGCCAGCAGCAGCATCTCAGTTACTAACCGGAGCTTTACAATCCAGCATCAAAACCGGGCAGTGCTTCTCCAAGGTGGTTTGCTGGTCCAGCTCCTTTACTTGGCCGTGTCAGTTTGAGAATCAGCTTGCTAATTTCCATCCCCCCACAAGACACACACACACACACACACACACACACACACATACACACACACACACACACACACACACACACACACACACACACGGTGAGGCTGCACTAACTCTAGGGTTCGGCTTGGAAAGAAATAACCTTTTTTATTTTCAGTACAGAAAATCATGCCTACTAATGTTCTACCACTGAACTACATTTGCAGCCCTTCTCAGATTTTTATTTTGATACAAGGTCTCACTACACTGCCCAGGCTGCCCTCAGACTCCCGCCTCCCAGGGAGCCAGGATTACAGGTTTGTGCCACCACGCCTGACACACGAGGCCTTCCGATCTGTGTCACAGCTTGGTCTTTCAGTTACTTGTGACTTCTATGACTTCTCTGATATATGGTCTCCAGCTTTCTCCATACAAATCCACGTACTCTGCTTTTAACCTAAGCATCTCATGGTATTTTGTGCAATTTTGTTCTTTATTTATTTGTTTTGGGGGGTCTTCTTGAGACAGGGTCTCCCTATGCAATTCAGGCTGCCTCTGAGCTCACTTTGTAGCCCAAGCTGGTCTCAAACTTGCAACAATCCTGCTGCCCCAGCCTCCCAAATGCTGGGATTATAAGCATGTGCCACAATGACCAGCTATTTTGTGCTATTTTAAATGTTTCTAATTTTCCATATCACAGGAAGAAGCAGATTTCAGAAGTTCTGTGAGTCTTTTTCTTATTTTCTGACCCATTTAAGCCTTATTCTGGCTCCTTCTCCCCCTTCTCTTACTACCCAGAGAAAAGCTCTCTTTAATTCCCAGCAAAGGGCAGGTGCACAGAGACACTTTCCCGTCACCCACATCGCGTGCCTCCTTGTAGCCCTGCAGACTGTATCTCTTGGGGCCCAGCGTGGGAACCTCTCCACCCTGCCCCACTCACAAGCATGGGGCCCATCCTTTCCCTTTGCTGAATCTGAGACCAAAGATTCCTCCTCCTCACAGCTGGGCACAAGAGACACGTGGCCTCCGTCACTACATCTGAGCCCCTCTGCCCAGGGACACACACATCCCTTCACCCACCAGCCACATGCTCACCCGGCGCCAGGTCTCAGGGAGATCAGTATTCCTGGGTGTCCTGGTGACCATCACTGAGGGAAGCGGGAGCCAGAAGCATGGCTGGGACTGATGTGGTGCCCCTGGGACAGTGATTACACCTGCCACTGAGCTTCTGCCGAGCGAGCCCTCTCAGCTTTGCAGAGTTCCCCGAGGTCCCTGCAGGAGCTGCTCCTGGCCACCACCCTCCTCAGCCACAGCCCTCTCCCTGGCTCCTTTTCGCCTGGACTCACTCAAGAGGCCAGAGGGGAGCACTGTCACCACTCTCGGATCCTCTGTCCCCACTGGGGCCGACCTGAGCAGCCAGGTAGCACAGGTGTCCTGTCAGGACCACGGCCAGAGCCCACACGTGCCCGAGTTGGGACAGTGTGACCAGAACCTCTGGCATGGGTACAGGGCTCTCAAACCTGGCACAAGACCAGGACACACCACCAGGCCAATCTGGGACATGGCATTGGAGGGTGGGTGGGGGTCCATAGGGTCATTGCCTGGGGCCACCGCCCACAATCATGCAGTCCCCAGATGTCATCCTGGTAAGTGACCACGTAAGACCTCCTTTTTGCAGTTCCCTCTTTGATCCTACCTTGCTTTTACTGAGCTCAGCTTCCCGGATCTGAGCCCCTGTCCTCAAGTCCTGTCTTCCATCCCTTTCCAACTCCTGGCATCTCCTCCCTTCCTCCCACCCGCTCTGTACTTGAGCCTCTCTTTTCTGGCACATGCAGGCCCAAGTCACTGCTAACATCTCATACTTTCAAAGTGCTCCTTCTGGGCAGGACGGCTCCCAGGCAATGCGTGTGTGTGTGCACGCGTACGTGCGTGTGTGCATGCGTGAATGGCGGGGTTGGATATGTCCCAGGCAGGCAGGTCGCAGGCCAGCCCAGCACAGAACACAGGAGACGAGTCTCCCTTGGATGCTGAAGCCTGTGTAGGTGCTGCAGGCATCACAGAGCTGGGGCAGAAGCACAGACACTATCTTTGGCTGCCAATTGGGTCAGAATCAGTCACATGCCGGCCAGGGTCAAGCAGGACATCTCGCCTGAGTATGAGAGCAGTGTGGGGACAGGAAAGCTGTGTGGGACAGCCACAAAAATACAGCGCAGGGCACAGACCGTGGCTTCTTACAGATCTGATTCTATGAGATGTGATCAAACTATATTGTGAATGGTTACACTGCAGTAAAAATACACAGCGATGGCTCCGCCCCCTCTGAGCCGTTCTCGCCACTTCCTGAAGCAGTTCTGGAGTCCCCTCTCGTTGGCAGTGCAGGCTGCTGCTGTGTGCCACCCAAAATACGATGCTGCGTCCTCACCCACCTCACTCACCAGATCTGACACCTGACGGCGACTTCCAGCCTTTATTCAAGGTCAAAACAACCAAGGAAAGGAGTATCTCGAATCAGTTCAGGACATCAAGGCAGCCACAGCAGTGCAGCCAAGACACTCAGCAAAGAGCAGTGACATTTATTACATTTTTTTAACTTAAACGCTCATTCCTGTACTTTTTGATCGCACTGTGTATGGGCGAGTTTCTTAGCTCTCTGAGGCCGGGTCCGCTGTCTGGTTTATTTAAAGAATAAAACAGTGACTCTGTTTTCTTTCTTTGTATTTCTCTCTACACTGTCTCCCTCTTCCTCCCAGCCACCTCCACCCCGACCACTTTCCTCACCTTGCACGACCCCTCCTGCTGCCCTGATGGTCCCCAGTTTTCTCCCCACGTCCCCCCTTCTGGTGTCTCCCCGCTGCCCACCACACCCAAGCCTCAGCTCCCTTTGCAGGGACCTGGCCTCCTCCGTCTGGCAGCCTCCACTTCCCCTTCAGGCACTGCCCAGGCCGCCCGGCTCCCCCAAGCCTGCCCCCACCCCTCCCACCCTTCACTTCTTTAAATTGTTTTCTATTTTATACTATGCAGAATTTCAAAAAGAAGCCAAGCAGACTGAAGGTATGGAAACTCACCCACCGGCAACAGTATCGGTGGCCCCCGATACATTGTATCGACTTGCAGCCACCCTGATCTGTCTCCTTCCTGGCTCAGACAGCATTTGGAAGCAAGTCCCAGCCACCCTATCATCGCACCTGTAACTATTTCTGCTAAATTCTTTAAAAAAAAAAAAAAAGTAAAATAAAACTTCAAGAATTGCCAATAGTTTCAACAATGTTGTATGTGTGTTATGAGTTAAAAAGAACCGGATCTGAGTAAATCTGCACACGCCGCTGGCTGATACACATGTTGGTTTTAGCCTTCAAGAACCCCCCCCCTCCCCTCCCCCACCTTTTTCTGCCCTGACGATTTATTTCTTAAAGAAAGCGGATTGTTTGTCCTGTAGAATTGCTTACAGTGTGCAGCTGGATGATTCATCCCCACAGTCTTGCTTAACTTTTTCCCCTGTCCTCTGCATTTTCTATAAATTGATGCTTAGGTACAAAAAATTTGTAGTTTTTTTTTTTTTTTTTGATGTGTGTGTGAATATTTTATACCTGGTGGTTTATTCTTCCAGCAGGAGGGAGATACCTGATGTAGGGCTTGGGGTCCTTTATGTGAGCCCAGTGGCACTCTTCAAGTGTGACTGCTTAGATTTTAACGTTTGATATAGTTTGTGAATAAATGGATTGAAACAGACTTGACACGTCTCAGTCCGTGGTGGCTTCCATCTGGTATGACAAGAGGGTGCAGCTAGGGCATGTGCATTTCTTGCTAGACCTGGGTCATTGGTTTTTTTTTTTTTTTTCCAAGAATTCCTGGTTCCTTTTTAGAAAAAGTTGGCATTTCAAGACTACACTCTGGCCTCACGGGTGCTCACTGGTGCTGGCTGCCATTGGATCTGGGTGTTCTTAGTAGACAGCAGAATAAACTATGAACAATAAGTCTGAAAGAGTTTATCCTGATAGTTCCAGGACTATAAATTAAGCTAGTAAGCTGTTGTTCAACATCTTTTTTCTTTCCATTTCTTTTTAGTCAAGGTCTCACTTTGCAGTTCAGGCTGGTCTTGCACTGTCTTTGTAGCCCAGGCTGGTCTTGAACTTGAAATGATCCTCTTGCCTCAGCCTTCCAAGTGCTGGGATTTCAGGTGAGCCCCACCACACCCAGCTAAATGTCTTTTATCTTGCATCATCCGAAACTTAGAATTCTACCTCAAAATAATAAAATTAGAGTATCACCTAATTATTCTTTTGTTTTATCTCATATTAGATTCAGGAGTCACAGAACAATAAGGCCAGTGCTCTAACCCACAACACATTTACAGTAAAATGTTAAATCTTTATTAACACTTTTATTATTAGTGCTTATCCTATTAGAAATGCATAGTTAAAGTTTGGGGTTTTTGTTTCGCTTTGGTATCGGGCATTGAACTCACAACCTCACATTTGCCAAGCAGGCGCTTAAGCCACTGAGCTAAACCCCAGCCCTGCATAGTTAAAGCTTATTTATTTATTCTTGCCTTTTAGAGACCAAGTGTTACAATGCAGTTCAGGCTGGCCTTGTAGCACAGCCTGGCTTTGAACTTGCAGCGATCCTCCTGCCTCAGCCCCCAAATGCTGGGATTACAGATTACAGGATTACAGAGGTGTCACCACACCTCTGCATAGTTAAATTACTACACACAGCTCTTCCCTGTGTAAGGCCAGCAGCTTGATGCATAATTGGGTTCACGTATTTCTTTCTCTCTTTTGGTTTTGAGGGAGTGATTTTGGTGATAATGTGATGTAATAAATATACATTAGGTCTCTATCCCAGATTCCTGAGACAGAGGTTCTAATCCCCTTGCAGGTGGGGAGCTTGGAGAATCTTCAGTTCTAATAAGTGCCCTTTAACTTCCAGCTCCTGCCTCAGAGCACCTAAGATCTTTGTAATTTTCTAAATGAAGGGAGCATCTGACACAGAGCTCCAAAATCCTTCAGACGTTTTTGGGTAATGGAAACCTCTTATTCTAAGCTGTTTCCCATTGGTCAGCTGACAGCCTCAGGAAGGGGACCGGTTGCCAGGGAAAGCAACCCCACGTTAGCTCTGCCCCGACTCCGGGATGTAGAGAGAGGGACTGGAGATTGAGTCGCCCAGCAATGGCCAGCGCTGCAATCTATTCTCTTTACACCATGAAGACTCCACAACAGCCCAGGTGGGCAGGATGAGGGTGGGTTGCAGCAGGCTGAGTGCCAGGAAGGCACAGATGTCTTCTTGCCCTCTCACCTCTTCCAACAGGCTGTCCATCTGTGTCCTTCGCAGTATCTTTATAATAAGTGTAGGTAAAGTGTTTCCCTGAGTTCTTTGAGCTTCTCTGTAGAAAACCAGTCAACAGGGGCCAGGGATGAGGTCCTGAGTTTGGTTTCTGGTAGAAAGAAAGAAAGAAAGAAAGAAAGAAAGAAAGAAAGAAAGAAAGAAAAAAGAAAGAAAGAAAGAAAGAAAGAAAGAAAGAAAGAAAGAAAGAAAGAAAGAAAGACCAACCCCCTAGAGGGATCTTGAGAACTCCTGACCTGTAGCTTGCTGATCCAAAGCACAGAGGGGACCCTGGACTAGCAGGGGCAGCTCTGTGGGCCTGACCCTCAGCCCTGGGGTCTGACCTTACCTCCAGGCAGTTTTCATATGGACCGAGTTGTACTGCAGGACACACAGCTGAGGCCTGGTGGGGGACTGCTGGATGGGGGCGGTGCATGAAGGCGCAGCTTGGGAACCAAGAATTATTCTGTTGTGAGTACTGAGTGCAAAAATAGGAAACATTTCCCTACCTTGGCCTCTTATTCATGATCCGCAGCTCCTTCTGTACATCTGCACCAGAAAAAGTCACAAATGGCCTCCTCCTCCCAGGTCTTAACATTCTCAATTTTTCTGCTGTCTCTAACATCCTCCTCCTCCTCCTCCTCCTCCTCCTCCTTCTTCTCCTCCTCCTCCTCCTCCTCCTCCTCCTCCTTCTCCTCCTCCTCTTTTTCCTCCTCCTCCTCCTTCTCTTCTTTCTCTTCCTCTTTTTTTTCCCCTGGATGCTGGGCATTGAACTCAGGGCCTTGCACATGCGAGATGAGTTCTAGGCCACTGAACTACATCCCTATCCTTTTTTATTTTTTTTAGAATTTTATTTTGAGACACTGTTATGCTGCCAAAGCAAGACTGGAAATTTCGATCCTCCTGCCTCAGCCTCCTAAGTAGCTGGGATGACCGGCGCCAGCACTAGGCTACACCGCCTTTTACGTTCTTGACCACGGTACTGGTTACCCTCCATGTCTGCGCCCACCCCTCCACGCACTCCCGGACCCAGTCTTCCACTGACTCACCGCTGGATCCGGCCAGGAGGAAACTCTGCTCGGGGTCGGCACAGCACTGAGGGGAGAGTAACAAAAGGACGATCTCCTTTCCCTCCTCCCTCCGCGCCCTGACGTCGGCCGGAGCACAAAGTCTACACGAAGGACGCTGCTTAGAGAATTCCTGCAGCGTGCATGGCGAACCGCCCAGAAGGTGGCGCTGTTTCCCAGGGTCGCTCTGAGCTCGGTCGCTAGCCGGACACTATCCTCAGCGCATGCGTACTCAGAGTCAAAAGCATTTCCGCCTCTCTCACCTGGGAAACCTTTCAAAACTGTATTTGGGGGGGATGTCAGCGGGATCTCTGCAGTTATCATTTGAGCCCAGATTTTTTTTAAAAAAGGCAAAAATATCTCTTAAGACATCAGTTGCTGTAAAATGAACTGATTCTTCAGAGACTTTAAGCAGAACTTTTAAAATAGCAATTTAGAAAATTAGAATTTAAAAAAACTTCACATCGAAATTGTGAGTCTAGGGGCTGGGGACTTAGCTCAGCGGCATAAGCGCCTGCCTTGCAAGCAGGCAGTCGTGAGTTTGATCCCTGGTACCGATAAAAACGAAAAAGACCAAAAAAAAAAAAAAAAAAGAAAAGAAAAGAAAAGAAAAGAAAGAAAGAAAGAAAAGAAAAGAAAAAGAAAGAAAAAAAAGAAAAAAGAAAAAAAAGAAGTTGTGACTCTAAGCATAAGGGCCCTGACAACGTATGTGACCGACTCCAGCGGCATCGGTAGATGCATGGCGCACACTTTTGTGCAGATAACATCACATCTTCGACCCATAGGTGATTTCTCTCTCAATGTCACACTCGGGGACAGAGTGTCTTTTGTGCTAACCACATAAAGCGTGTTGGCACGGTTTTTAAATCTTGTCTTCTTTTCTATTAGTGCAAGTGTGCAATCCGTAATGTTCACGCTCCCTGTGTGGCGGTGGCGCCTGTACACTTCCTCACACTTTCTTCCCTTTTAGACCTTTCCCCTCCACCCCCAACACCATATGTATGACTTTACGTGACAAAGACAAAAAAGCTTGCCATTGCTCTAAATCCTTCATCGTTAGAACATGGTTGTACACTGTTGTGCTGAATAACAGTATCGCGCTGTGTGTTACAGTTGCGTGCGTGGCTACGCTAATCGCAATGTATTACATTGTTGCCTACGGCAGCTAAGTAAATGTTTCAGGTAACTGAGGTTCAGAGAAATCCAATAGCTTGTCTAGAATCATGCAGCCAGGAAAAGTTGGAACTTGGGTTTAGACTTAGGTGGGCTGGCTTCCAATGTGGATTTCAACGATATTAGTAATAATAGACGATTCCTCCACTCCTCTGATTCTAATTCCCCAAAGATAATCCCTATTCATGTTTTGGTGTTTGCTCACACGTCCCCCCCCCCCCGTGGTTACACACAGAAAGGAGCTCGTGCTAAATATGCCGCTTGTTTCACTTAATGTATCTGGGATCTCTTTCCCTCTCAACAAACATGTTTTTACTTTATTCTTTCTGATATAGAATGTGTGGTAAAGCGTAATTTATTTAATCAGCTCCTATCCACGGATGGTAAGAGTTGGCTCTTGCAAATTTTTTTTAAATGTCATACTTATTCTTACTAAAATACTTGGGGAAAATACATTACCAGCATGGATTTTTTCACAGGACACTAATATTTGACGATGTTTCCTCGAGTGTTGGGAAGTCAATCTGGATACTGCAAAAGATTTACTAAGCTTATTCAGTTTAACTCCCGATTCAACTCTTTTACGGTCCAAGGTCCCTGTCTTGTAGTAGACTTCACTTTTAATCAATGTCCTGCCCCAGACTTTCATACCATCACCACAGCCTCAAAGATCTCAAACCCAAACACACCAGAGCTAAAATACCAGGGACCAGAGGGACTTTCACCCCCAAGTCCCAGCTTGTTGATTCCCAAGTTTCTGGCTGAGGATATGCATCTCCTGTGGCAGAGACACCACAGATCTCCCAGTGAGAAGGAAAAAGATCAAGACCCAGGAAAAACTGGGCTAAGGGTTTGATTGGGAGATAGGACATTGACAGCAAGATAAATATGGACTTGAAAAATACAAATGTGTGTATTTTCCTCAAAGACAGGATAAAGTCTTCAGGAATTTTTGATGGCTTTTTCTTGGTGTCAAATAGAATTTTCTAGACTGAAATCCCTCCAAAGGCAGGCATACCACAAAGCCCAGCCTGCAAAACCATAGACGCAGGATGTCGTTGTGGGCAGAGCAAGGGGCCTGGAGAAATCCAGCAGGGGTGCAGAGGGAAGGGATCTCCACAGAAGATGCAGCATCGGGGACAGGGGAGAAGACAGGCAGGCATCTGGCCCTGGACAGGCTTTCCTAAGGACTGGGAGTTTATATCAAGAGTTTTTATTTCAAAATCTCTTGACCCTTGTCTGTTTTTACCTGTACACAAACTGGAACTGGTGTGTCCTTTTTACTGATGTGAATGAGCTCGTATAACTCCCAAACTCAAATCCTGTATCATTTGCACGCTTTGCACACTTCTGGCCCTTCTCATTTTTTCCCATGATTCCTGGTGTCTTCTTTCGTACCAAAGATTTTCACTTTCACACAGTCAAGACTGTTACATTGTTTACCTTTATAGTTTGCTCTTCTGGCCTCTGAAGTCCTTCTGTGTCCTGAAGTCATAAGGACCTTGACATTTTTGTCTAAGCGTTTTATTGTTTGGCTGCTCGCACACATTTAGGTTTATAACACACCTGGGATTCGTGTGTGTAAGGCATAAGATGGGAACTGTGCTGTTCCACCTGTGGACAGACAGCTGTGCCCACCGCATTAACCATTCCGAGCTCCAAACCGTGCTCTGTCACATATCACAGGTACCCAGGGCTGTTTCTCGCCTCTGCCTGCCTCCATCCCAGGATGCACAGTGGGCCTAGGATCCACCATTTATTAGCTGTGTAACCTTGAGAAATTACTTAATCTTTCTTGCCTCAGTTTCTCCATCTGTACAGTGGTGAGAGTACCTCACTTACAAGCGCATTCCAGCTATGTCTGTCTGGTGGGCTCTATCGCTCCATCCTGGTAGCTTAGTAGACTTAAGCTCAGTAGCCTCAGCCCTGGCCAGGCACCCGGCTGCCTTAAATCCTTGTTCATGAATACAGATCAGTCAGCTCCAGGAGCAGATGGAGAAAATCCTTTGGGTTTTGACCCCCTCACTTGGCCCCTGGCACTGCAGGAGACCCAGATTAAGGGCACCCAGTAAAGATGAAGACAGGAACCCCACAGGCAGGTGGGCGAGGGCACAGGTGGTGGAGAGTCATAAAGGACCAGAGAGCTCTCACGGCTGCAGGTCAGCGCTAGGGACCTCCTCAGAGCAAGGCTGCGGCAGGGCCGGGGGAGGTCAGGTACAGAGGTGCCGGCCTCTAACGCTCAACTCTGGATTCCAGGAGAAAGCGATGTCGGGCAGCACAGGGCAGAAACTCCAGGAGCCAGCGTGACATTCAGGGCACCCTACTCCCTCCCATGCCTATCCCCCGAACCCAAATGCCGGCCTGCATGCAGGTACAGCCTGTGTTTCCTGGATCCCGAGGATGGGGACAGAAACTCAGCCCCATGTGGAGACCCTGGAAGACAGGTGGTGGCAGCAAAGACGTCAGTCGGGGCGACAGGAGCTTCCCTGCCTTCCCACGGCCCTGCCCACTTGGCCTGGAGTCCCTGAGTTGAGTTCTGTCACTTCTGGGAAGTGGACCCCGGCTCCAGTGGGGCCTTGGACTGGGCAGGAGGTGTCCCTGAGCCCACGCTGCGGGACACTGACAAGCCTCGGCTGAGGGAGCTGTGTTCACAGACACTGGCAGGACAGCTCCCTGCCCACTCTGCCTGGCAGAGGCCGGAGCTCTGGGAGGCTTCCAAGCAGCAGGCAGCCTCCACCCAACCTTCTTCCCCGCAGTCATGGGAATCCATGACGGAGAGAGGGGGTGGTTTCAGCACCAGGAGGCCAGTGAGAGAGGAGCTGGGGTGGGGCCCCAGAGGCAGCCACAGAGGGACTTGCACAGCCCACCAGGAGGGAAATGACAGGTGACAGCCACGAGACTGGGAAGAATGAGAGGCCCTTGTCCTGTTGGGCTCTGTCCTGGGGGCACCTCCCCAGGCCTGGGGGGCTGAGCAGGGCCAACACCTCCCCTGTGCCCAGAGCGCTCCTTCCCTGCTCCTTCCTCCCTCCTGCAGGAGGACGAAGGCCTGGCCGGCCTGGCTGTGTCCACTGCATGAAGTCACCTCTTTGCAGACAGAGTGGCTCTGCACCCAGGGAGCACCTGAGCAGCACCTGCTGCCCTCAGTTCCTGGGCTCCCCATCAAGGACAGGGGACATGGAGAGCTGGGGCCTTTGTCGAGTGATGCTGGCATATTCCACGGACAGGAGTCGGTCAGCCATGTGGCTGTCGGAGTCAATGGGGTCCTTGGTGCCAGAGTGATTTAGGTGGGTGAGGGAGGCATAGTGGATGGTCTCTGCGTCCTGGTCAGAGGCAGCTGGCTGATTAAAGTCCTGGGAACCAAAGCAGGCAGATAAAAGTCCACTGTATGAGTCATGGCTGCAATGGTCAGCAGCCCTTGGGACACTGGACAGGGTGTTGGCCTCGGACACCTCTGGGAATGGGGGTCTGGGAAAAACTGCTGTCACCCCAAGGAATGTGTCTAAGGAGGCCAGGAAGCCAGCAATAGCAGCGCTCTGGAGCTTGCTACAAATCCAGAACCAGAGCCAGCTCAGAGCTGTTGAAGTCCAGAACCTGGAGTGGCCTCCGGGAGCCCTGTTGATCATGCTCTCCGAGTGAATTCAGAGCACACCCGAGTGGTAGGGGCACTGAGCTAAGTTGGGGTGCATCATAGGATGGAGGCCGGCCTGACGCCGGGGGTCATACCCAGGACACTGAGGTTCTTGCAGTTCCAAGATCTATGACTCAAAGGGACTCAGGACCTGAGGCGGGACAGACCCAGCCCAGGGCAACTGCTGAGTCCCCACCAAGAGGGCACCCTAGCGACTGTGCTGTGGGCCGAGTGATTAGCCAACTTCTCTCTCGGGCCAGCGTTGGGAAATCAAGGAGAGGAACCACGTGGGGAGGCCGTGAGCGGTCACAAGTGTGTGTCAAGGTTTAGGGTAAATAGAGTGCAGGCTGGGGAACCAAAACAGGATGGTGACGCAGGGACGCTGCAGTCCCCTGTCCCGGAGCCGATGTCACTACTCACAGTGTTCTCTTTCCGAAGGTCGTCATAGATGTGGAGGGAGTCTGTCTTCTCACCTGGAAGGAAGAGCCAAGGTGAGGGACAGGGCGTCCGCAGAGCTTTCGGTTGATTTATTCATCCTACACATTTGCTACTCTGTAGCCTTCCACCTACATCTCCTCTTTCTTTCCTCCTCACCGAGGAAGACAAAATTTACAATGATAACATGCTTGCAATGCCATTCACCATACAGCTTCAACAGCACAGCATCTGCCTGGCAAGCACGAGGTCCCGAGTTCAATTTCCAGTACAAAAAAAAAAAAAAAACAAAAAACACTGTTAACCAGAAAGATCTTTACACAAACTGATTCAAAAGTTCTTAATCAACCCTGGGGGTGGGGCGCATGCCTGTAATCCCACTACTCAGAAGGCTGAGGCAGGAGGATCATTGCAAGTTCGAGACCAGCCTGGGCTACAAAGTGAGCTCAAGGCCAGCCTGAACTGCATAGCGAGACTCTGTCTCAAAAAGACCAAAAAAAAAAAAAAAGTCCTTAACCGCAAAGATGGCTTTGAAGTCTGTGACCCAGAGGCACCAGGCATACCCGGTTGTGGTCAAGTGGGCGTGGAGGTAGCTAGCTGGCTTCCAGCAAGCTGCTCTGGAGCCTCTACTGGGGACTGTGGCCACCTGGACATGTCCCCTCTGTGGCCTCCGGGTACTCACTGGTAAATGAGCATGACAAACCTTGGCTCTGTGACCAAGCATCTGTGGCAGCACACGCTCACCTTCCCTGGCTCCTCTTCCTCGGGCTCTCCCGAGATACAGGATCGTGAGCACGCTGAGGCTCAGAAGCAGCAGGACAGCCACCACCACGGCCACCACGATCGCCTTCCACTTCCAGTCACCTGGAGGACTTAGGCAAAGGAGTAGAGGGGTGGGGGACCTCAGAGCCCGGCCTCACTGCCCGTGGTCACCGCAGGCTTCCTGGCTTCCTGTCTCTCCTGGGTCCCCAGCAGGTGGTAGCCACCTGTCCCTTCTGCCTCCTGAGAGTAGTCCTAGCTTTCTTTCTGCCCTGAAGAACACTGTGCACCCTCTGGGCCTCCGCCCCTCAACCAGAGGCCCCTCCCCAGCCCTTCTCTGTGACCTCTGTGGTCAGCCTTCAGGATATGCTTTGAGAGGGCCTGCCTAGGGCTGGGCATGGTGGCGCACACCTTCAGTCCAGCACGCTGGGAGGCTAAGGGCAGAGGACAGAGCCAAGACTAGGCAACTTAATTAAAAAAATTTTAAGGTCTGTTATGTGGCTCAGTGCTCAGGCCTTGAGTTCCATCCCCAGCCCTGCAAAGAAAATAATGTCTCAAATCATAGGAAAGATACAAAGGTAGACACTCTTCTGTCCTCAAAGACCCTAGTGGAAAATGTCAGGCCCAGAAGGGAAGAGAGATGGTTCCGGAACACAATATTTCTCAGCTCAGTGGATCACTACTACCAGGTTACTGGCATTCTTTATTATTATTATTATTATTATTTTGGTTTGGTTTGGTTTGTTTTTTTGAGGCACGGTCTTGCTATGTAATCCAGGCTGGCCTTGAACTCTCTATGTAGCCTGTTGATCCTCCTGCCTCAGCTTCCTGAAAGCTGGGGTTACAGGCACCTCCCACCATGCCTGGGGTTGTGGCTTTATATCTTGACAAGCAATGGTTCACAGGAGCCCAGGGCCCCAGGTGTGTGGGCATGGTGGGTAGAGAAATGGCCAGACAATGGCGGAGGGCCTGGAGAAATCCGGGTCAGGCTGTGGGTTTAGTGACCACAGGCCATGCGCTTCCCCCAGGACCACTGCGGTGTGGCCTTGTGCCTGCCCTGGGCTGGGTCACCCAAATCCACTCTTGATCTTCACAGCAACTAGGAAGATAGGGCTCAAAAGATAGGGTGACCACATCCTCCAAAGCCCATCTGGCAAAGTCTAGAAGCATTTCGGAGCCACTTCTGGCAGAGGAATATTTGTGCTCCTGGCATCCAATGAGTAAAGGTCAACCACTGTACCCAGCACCCGACAAGGCAGAACAGTACCCTGGGACAGAAATCAGCTGCCTCCAGAGGCCCACAGGGCCAAGAGTGACCAACTTTGATGTAAGAAGGGAAGGCAACTGCTCCCCTCTGGCAGATGAGAAAGTCAAAGCCAAAAGTAGCACAAGGGTCCCCCCACCCACCCACAGGTACCCCAGGTAAGAGGGTACCTGGCAACAGCAGGGCTGGTGGCAGAGGCTGGGGCTGTGACCATCATGGTCCTCTGAGTGTGCCTGGTGGTGGGTGGGGTTGGAGCTGTAAGAGACGACAGTAAGAGGGTGCCTATCTGCGTCCACACATCAGGGTAACAGGAGCCCAGGCCTGCCCCGAAGGGCACTGTGGACAGGTCACTGAGCCCAAGCTTGGGCAAAGAATGAGCTTCAGGCACCGTAAGCCCAAACAGCCAGGCAGGCTCGGCACCGGGGAGGGTCTGGGGGGGTGTGCTTCAAGTAAATGCAGGGAACCTGGCACCTCTGTAGCTCTCGGAAGGAATACACAGGGGCCTCCAGGTTGGAGGGACCCCAAACTTCCCATTCCAAAGTTAAAGGCTCTCGATTGTTAGAGAGGTGTCCCCCACGCTCACCCCAACCCCAGTCTCACTCCCTAAGTCTCAGTTCTGCCTCACTGTCCAGCTGACCCTATCTGTCCACTTTTCTCCCCCAACCCACCCACAGTTGCCCTGTGGTCCCCCATCTGTGCAGTGGGCTCGCAGTCCTTTGAGGGAAGCTGGGTTTAGGGTCGGAGTAGGATGTCCAGGAATGGACCTCACACCAGCCGCGCTAAAGCATGGGGAAGCTCTAAGAGTTTCCTGAGTGAACGCAGGAGGCACCTGCGATGTGGAAGACTGGACTGGGGACCAGCAGGTGACCTCGGGCCTTGGCCTTCAGCCAGGAGAGGGGTAGACGGAAGGATTCCTAGGATCTCCCCCAGCTCTGCCACCTGCTGTGATGACTCACCTTTAGCCACCTCCAGGTACACAGTTTTGAGCAGGTAGACATATGGGTGCTCATAGAATCCACACCAGTACTCTCCCGAGTCCCACGTGGTGAGTCCTGACATGGTGACCTTGAAGCTGTGAAACCTGGGGAAATCCCTGATGGAGCAGCGTGGGTCCATAGCCATGTCACTGGTCACTAATATGGTAAAAGCATTTGCGGACGTTTTCCGAGCCCAGGCTTTCGGCCATATGCTTGGGTATGCCTTGTAATCACAGATCATAGAGAGTGTCTCACCCTCCTGCAGTTTCAGAATCTCGGGGTTCTGGGCCCAGGAGCCTGTGAATACATGCGCAGGTCAGGGAGCCCCAACTTTTATGCAAGGCTGGGTGGCGGGGCCGCCCTCCTTGGGGAGTAACTGTCACTGTGGTGACGCTCAGGATGTACCCCAGAGCCACGCGTGGGCCCCACTCCACTGACTCTGGCACCTGCACTCGCTGTCCCCTCCGCTCACCTCCTCTGCCCACCCTCGTCCCTGCCGCTTACCGAAAGCCAGGAGCACCAGCAGCGTGGGGGACAGCAGGTATGTGGCCTCCCAGGCCATGGGTCCTCTTCCTAGGTGGTGGGGCAGGGGAGCCCCAAGGAGAGGGACAGGAGCTACACGGGATGCAGCCCGGTGACCCCAGGCCTTCGGGACATGTTGCCCACAGCAGAGGCTCCCACAGCCCGGCAGAAAGTCCAGGGAGAACGGAGTCTGCGGAGGCCTCGCCCAGGACTCTGGGCTCCCCTCAGCCCAGCCTCTTCCCTCCCCTCGGGGTGTGACAAAGAAGCTGAGAAACTGGGGGAAACCCTGACGAAACCTAGTTCTCCTACGTCTCTGGCCACCACTTACTCAACTTCCTCCTTTTTCACCCCAACGTATGCATGCGTGACAGAGCTAGGGGACTTGGGAGCTCTGACCACGATCCTAATGGGTCAGGGGCCTGGTGCCCAGAACTGTCCCCTAGGGACTAAAGGGGAGGAGAGGACAGGAACAGAGGGAGGGACAACAGAGGGGAGGAGAAGGGGAGCCTTGCCTGCCCCCATCATCCCACACCCCACCAGGCTCCCTCTGGAAGCATCCACGGAAAGGCAGCACTAAGTAAGCACTTGTTTAAAGTAATGGGGTATCCCAGCACTCAGGAGGCTGAGGCAGGAGGATCGCTGTGTGTTCGAGGCCAGCCTGGGCTACAAAGTGAGTTCAGGGCCAGCATAGCAAGAACTGCACAGTGAGGCCCTGTCTCAAAAAGACCAAAAGCAAACAAACAAATAAATAATGAGGTGAGCCATGAAGACTCAGTGATCCAGGCTGTTCATATGGACAGATGAACCACAAACAGGAAAGACCTGTAAGGAGGAATTCAGTCACTGGGCGTGGTGGCATGCACCAATAATGCCAGCACTCTGGGAGGCTCAGGCAGGAGGATCACAAGTTCGGGTCCAGTCTGGGAAAATTAGTGAGTTAGCACAATTCCATCTCCAAATATAAAATAAAAAAGGAGCCGTGAGTGTGCAGATGGGGCTGCAGGGCCCAGACTGTATGATGCAGGGAGAGAAGGCCAGGGCAGGAGAAGGGGCCACAGCACAGGTGCGGGGGGCCCAGGCCTTTGGGTGAGGCCTCTGGGACTGGCCGAGGTGGAGACCCCACTTCGTGGGGCAAATCCTGGGGTCCAGCAGCGGGGCTTCTGACCCTGCCCAGCACCAGGCAGGAGGCATCCGTCCTGAAGGAGGAGTCCACGGTGACTGTGGACCCCACATCTGCTGGCAGCATCCCCAGCTTGTGGGTGTTAGGGTCACTGTGGCTGCCTGGGACCCGGAAGCACCCCTGACTCCCATTGAGAGGAGCCTAGTCCCCCGCCTGTCTGTCACCCTGCCCACCTGGCCCCGAGGCAGCTGGGTCCTCTGAGCCAGGAAGACGGTGAGGACAGGAAGGACAGGAAGGAGCCCAGGCCCATGGCCAGTGGCAGACGGGCTCGGCACCCACGGCTCCTCCAGCTGCAGCTGGCACCGTTGTCCCCTTCCAGGGCTCCCTGATGTGGTGGCCTGCACGGCCCCTGCACCCACACATGTGAAGCCCAGCCAAGCCTGCGGGATCCCCGGTGCTCCCTCTAGAGGACCTGATGCCTTCCTGTCTCTCAGGCTGTGGCCTCGCCTCGGGCCAGGCACAGGCTGTACCCATGCCAGGTCTGCTCGCCCCAGAGCCCTGGCCCCTCCATAGCTAGGCTGGGTGCCCTCCTCCTGACACCCTGGTTTCCCCCAAGGCACACACCCTTGATCTCAGAAGTGACACTAAGGGGCTGCAAAGCTCATCTCAGCCAGCTACGATGGCACAGGCCTGTCATATCAGCACTGAGAGGCCGAGGCAGGAGGACTCCAAGTTTGAGCCCAGCCTGGGCAGCTTAGCAACTTAGAGAGACCCTGTGTCAAAATTAGGAAATATTTTGGGGAGCTGATGATGAAACACAAAGTGAAGGTCCTGGGTCCAATACTCAGTGTCCCCGTCCTCAAGCTCATCTCCATCCTCCAGGTGAGTAAACAGGATCAGAGAGGACAGTGACGGTCACCGAGACAGGGGCTGTGCCAGGCTTTGAACCCAGGCCTCTATTTTAGCACTATCAGCCACCCCTCCGCCCTATCCCCTCCCAAGGGTCCCTCACCAAAGGGACCCCAGTGTCCATGTAGTGAGGAGGGGGAGGAAGGACCCAGAACAGGGTCCTCGGGTCTCAGATGCTGAAGGGGAGAAGTGCCACGTGGCAGGGCAGTCAGGGGACAGTAAGGACAGGGCCCTGACACGTCACCGTGCTTGCGCCTTTTCATTGCCTCCTGGACACAGTCTGAGAGGTAGGAATTGTGAGCCCCTTGCGCAAGAGAGGAAAGATGAGGCCCAGCTAGGGTAGTGACTTCCTCATGGCATCACGAGTCCCAGTCCCTGATTCCTCCACTGCTCTTCCCACCGGGCATCTGGCTGTCCATGAGACGGGGCCATCCGGGCCACCAAGGTTGCTGTGCAGAGTCACAGTGGAGCTGGTGCCCCACGAGGCAGGCTCTCCTAGTGATACTGCAGCAGCCGCTCTCAGCTCGGCACTTGCTGGCCAGGAATGAACATCCGTGTGTCTGTGTGTCTGTCTGTCCTGGAACCGGGGTTTGGGGGTGCAGCAGTCTTCCCTTGACTACTCTCTCCTGGACCTGGGGAAGAGGGTCGCCCTTCTTGCTGGCCCCCAAGTTTGCTGCCTAACTCATCCAGAGGGTCCACGTCAGCTGTCCAATGAGACCTCTACTGAGTCATCCTCCTGAGGGCTGGCAGCAGAGATGTTGAACTGTCCCCAGGGGCTACCCCAGGCATTGCAGGATGAAGGCTGCCCCTCTCGGGGAGGAATCTGGCCAACACCCTGCAGCCTTGACAGCTGGACTCCGGCTGGCAGTCTGGATCGTAGAGGTCGAGCCTGAGCCAGAGGGGGCAGGCAGGTGGCAGAGTCCAGGGCCCAGCTCCTCCTCCAGGCTGCGTCAGCTCAATTTGTCCTCACTGTGTCCCAAGTGGGTCTTCTCCCCCGGGGGACAGCGAAGGGCTGGGGTACACAGCAACCCAATCTTTCTCTGAGCCAAGCTTAGCCTCCCCACCAGAGTCCAGGCCAAACAAGGGACCTGGTCATTGCCCTGGGGAGCTCAGACCTGGCACCAGGACACGGGGACACTGGGGCTCAGAGCCCCAAGTTTCAGCCACCCCAGGGGCAGGGCGGGGGAGGCAGTTGCAGGGAGCAGGGGCTCTGCAGGCTTCCAGCATGAAGCTACCTGCCAGTGAGCCAGGTAGGCGGTATCCAGGGGCCCTGTCAGAGGACACATGTCAGGACAGAACAGGCTTGGATCGCTTGGGCTCCCTGCCACCAGCCTCTGTGGCCTCAGCACTCGGTCACTTCGCTGTCCAACTCAGGATGGCGCCCTCGGGGCATTGGCTGCCCTTGGGACTGTACCCTCCTCTCCCACCAGTCCTGGTGCTCAGGCCTCCCTGAGTCCCCAGAGAAGCTTCCCAGCATTGTTAAGTGGTCTCAGATGAAGCGGGCTCTCACAGGGGCTCGTTTTCTCACCGAGGGTGCCCAGGCTCGGGCAGAACCGCTGCCCAGGCTGTAGCCTACGAGGGAGCAGGAGAGACAAAGGAAGGTCATGCCTGGTATACTATGCCCAGTGCCCTGCCCCTCGCTGGCTCTGCCTCAGTCCCCCCAGGTTACCCTCCCTGGCCACCTCCTCCCACACCTTGAAGTTCTCTGCTGGACACAAGCCCAGCGACACCTCCCCGTCCCGGCGACCCCGTCCTGGCACAGCTACCCAAGGGCAGGTGGCCCTACTCACTTCCCCGGTATTTCTTCTTCCAGAACTTGTAGACCACGGCCAGCATGACAGGCGCGGGGAGCAGGGTCAGCAGCACGACCAGTGCGGTGAGGTGGGGCTCCTGCAGCCTGGGGCAGGACAGAGGTGAGCACCGGGGACCCTGTTCCAGGTGCCCCGGACCCACCCACCTGCAGGACAAGGACCCTAAAGACCCCACTGAGACCAAAGAGATTCCGGTCTCATCGGTGCCTAGGGACATCGCCGACCAGCTTTGTCCTCTGCAGTGGATGCTGCGGGTCCCACAGACACCCCGGTCTTACACAGTGCGTGGGGCACCCAAGCCGATCCTGCGACAGACAGATGGACAGGACACCCACACAAGTACACACACATGCGTGCACATCTGCTTATGAAATTGGGTGGGGGGACCCTCCGACCCATCTGTGGCAGGCAGCTCTCTCCTGATGGCACATAGGGCTTGGCATGACTTTCCTAGCACCCTGGCCCCTCAGGGACTCGGGTGCCCACTGGGGTGAACGGCTCCTGCCCTGCCCACATCCCCATACCCTCTTTCTAGGGAGCCAGGGGAGGCAGCAGTGACAGGGTCCCCACTTCCCACTTCCAACCCCTCTCCCCTTGGCCCCAGTGAGGTGGCAGGAGAGGTCAGGGGGAGGTCAGTGAAAGGCCAGAGACAGGTCACAAGGTCAAGGGACAAGGGTCAAAGGCCCTGACAGAGACAAGCAAGCAGGAAGAGGTCAAGGGACGATCAGAGAAGGGTCAAGGGGAGGTCGCAGGAGTTTGGGGTGTAGCTGCTAGAGCTCTTCCTTGCGGTCTGTTCCAGCCCTAAGACCCATACCCCCAGCAGGTACCTGGTGGACAGCACTTGGTCACAGCATGTTCCTGAGGTGGGCAGGCTGCCTCCGTGCCTGCTGGTATCAGCGGGAGACATAGTCACTGGCCAGGGTCCCACGGGGACGATGTCACTGGGGAGGCTGGAGCCTGTCACAGAGGCTGGCCTGGAGGTCCCCAAGGCAGTTGACGGCCGAAGACTGGCCCAGGGGAGGGACCCAGGTGTGAATGCAGTCACAGCAGAGGGGAATGGGGTGTCAGGGCCTGAAGTGGGGGCTCGTCCTGTGCTGATGACAGTCCTGCGCTTGAGGCTGTGGTCAGTTAGGCGGGTGACAGGGGCGGGCCTCTGAGTCACTGGGCCTGGGGGGCCAGAGGGCGGGGGTCAGGCTGACTCAGCTGCGCACTGGGCCAGGCCAGGCCAGGCAGCCCCATGGGGTCTGCGCCGCTGACACCCACCCTCCTCGGCGTTGGGCCCCAGCTTCTCTAAGACCTGAGTGACCAGGTACAGTGCCGGTGCCAGGTAGGGAGACCCAAGAAGGGCAGAACGGGGTGACCCTGTCACATTCCCTTCAGCCTCTCTCCTGTCAGACTTCTCCTCCTGACCTGTAACTCCCAAGAAAAGGCCCTGACAGGGACAGATGGGCAGGAAGAGGTCAAGCAAAGCCCAGTGAGGAGTGCGCACAAAGGCACCATGCCCGGGTTAGGGTCCTGTGGCCTGGGACCCATGGGAAGACAGCCCAGACAGCCAGTCAGGCCGAGCCAATTCCGGGAGAGAGGGTCCCTATCACCTCATAAAAGATGCCAGGGGCAAGAGACCTGCAGGAAGCCATCCTCCCAGAACCTCTGCCCCTCCTTGGGCAGCTCTCTGCCTCTTTCTTCCTTATGAACAAAGCATCTTTCCTTAAACTCTGTCCCACGAATCCATTACTGGCTGACGTGGATCCCGGGCAGCACGCATGCCAGTGGACACTCATCCCAGTGGCAATCGCCCTGGACGTGACAACAGGAAGGCACCCAGGGTTCCATGTTCCAGAGAAAGCCAAGCAGTTGGGGTCAAATGCCTTCCTTGGAGGGCTTCACAACACGCCCCTGGCCTTACTGTGCTCTGACCCCATCAACCCAGCTCTGCAGCACCCTATTTTCCCAAAGCTGGGGTCTGGTTGGTGGCAGAGAGAGGGGTTAAAGGAGTTGCAAAGACTCCATCTGGGGTGGGGTGGTCTGAGACCCAGTGGGGATGGAGGCGATTGGAGAGAGGCCACTACCCCCCCACTCCCGTCTGTGCACAGAAAGGACCTTTTTCTAGAGCCCAGCGGCTGTTACACAGGGTAGCTGAGCTCAAGCCACGTTGGACAGGGGAGCGACTGGGGCCAGAACCAGCAGCACTGCTGAGGATGGGTGAGCCGAGAGAGACGTCATACTAACAACGTTATATTCAGCAGTGGGGAACCCCCGAAGATCCCTCCAAGCACCCCGCATTGGTGCCTTGGGAGCCAGCACCCAGACATCCAGCCAGAGCCAGAGCACTTGCTTTCTCCACAAAGGTTGGACAGGAAAGCACCGAGGACCCCCTGTGACACTGTGTCCCGTTCCCCCCCCCCCACCCCCCCCGCTGCACACAGACCCCAGGAGTGAGGCGACACCGACTTCCCCGGTCCAGAGGCTCCTAAAACCCAGAAGGCCAGGTGGAGGGACGAAGCAATAGATTGCAGGGGGATTAATTTGTGACCGGGCTGAGGGCTGAATTCCTAACACCTGCAAAGGTCTGCGAAGTTGGAATCTCCCCCGATTCTCCCTAAGAGGAGGGAATCAAGGTTCCACGCAGCACCATCGGGAGAAAGATGAGAGCGAGGGTCGGTGATAAGCTGGGTTCTGACTGCTTCCGGGTCAGACCAGAACAGGAGAGGGCAGGATTGAACCTGGACTTCACCTTTGAGAGCGAGCGTCTTCCCTGACTGGGACCCAACAGCAGGTGGAGCGCAGTGGGTCAGCGGAGGGGGAAGCGCTGGTAATAAACATCGTGAGAATCGGATGTGTTCCCTCGCCTCTCCTAACCGATAAATACGGGGAAGCTTGTGTCTCAGTCCTCAGTCCTTGTCTGACCTTTTTCTATGCTTAAGAGAGTTTTTGCATCCCCTTGATTTCTTTTCTTTTTTTCTTTTTTTCTTTTTTCTTTTTTTTTTTTTTTTTTTTTTTTTTTTTTTTTTTTTAGACAGGCTTTCACTATGCAGTTCAGGCTGGTCTTCAGCTCATCTAGGCTGGCCTTAAACTCACACAAATCCTCCTGTTTCAGCCTCCCAAGTGCTGGGATGACATGCATGCATCACTATGCCTGGCTCCCTTCAATTTTTAAAAATAGCTTTATGGAAATAAAATTCACATTCCATACCATACCATCAGGGTGGCAGAAAGCCTCACAATCACAGTTCTGAGCCCAACCAGCTCAAAGCATCTTGATATTTATTTCCATGCTGCCCTAAGTGCCCCACATACACCATGGATCAGCTGAAGATTTTCCTTACGTTGCTCTTCCTGACCCCAGGGCCTTTGTTCCTGCTCCCTATAGAATGTACCTAGCTTTCAATGGGATAGAGAACTGTCCTCATTTGGGACTTTGCTGGCTCGCACTTCCTCAGGGAGATGTCCTCTGATCCCTGGTAGGCCAAGATCTTCTGCTGAGTTATTCTATTCACTTTCTGCTCTTAGGAACATTGATGTTATCAGCAGAGATTGGCCTGAATGAAGTGTTATTGCCTGGCATCTCCCCCAGGCGGGACTGGGGCCAATCTGGGTTCCTCTGGGTTCCCTGAGCCTAGGACAGAGCCTGGAGCATCACAGAGGCTCAGTGAATGTGTGTTGAATGGAAGGAATCCTGAATGTGAATCTCACCTCTGCACCCCAGGAGCCCTGTGCCCCTGGCAAGGTCAGGACACCCACAGCCATCCCAGGGCCCGCAGGCTGGCTCACCTGGAGACACCTCCAGCAGGAAGCCCTCCATGGGGAAGAGGCTCCCGGCGGTGACGCGCATGCACCAGTAGCGGCCAGAGTCCTGCGGTCTGAGGTCCGCCATGATGAGGCTGATCACCTTGCCCTGGGCATCATCTTGCACCCTGTAGTGTGGTCGTGTCACCCAGGGCCGGCGGAAGTTGACTTCACACTTCTTGTTCCTGACCTTGCACCAAACTTTGGTTTCGACCTGGTTCCTGCGGCTCTTGTAGGAGCACTGCATGGAGAGCGTCTGCCCTCCACGACGATGGATTCTCCTGTACGCGCTCAGGGCAGGCGGACCTGGGGAGACAGGACTTGCTGAGCCAGGTCTGGGGAGAGGAAGAAGAAGCCATCTGCGATCTCCAAGTGCAGGCCAAGTGACAGAGGTGGGGACCACCCTGTTGTCCAGGGGTGCAGGATCCTAGGAGGAAGCACAGCTCTATCCGCAAGGACCCCCGATATGATGGGGGACACAGAGGACCCGCTCATGGCAGGCCAGACCACCAGACCACATGATGCGGTCTGCGCCCTTCACCTCCCGCACTCCAGGGGAAACAAAGCAGGACTACGGGGTGGCAGGGGGTGACTCAGAGGACAAGGGGAGGGAGAGAGCTGCGGATTTCTCCTGCCTTCTGCCTCTGTAAGCGGAGCCCCCCCCCCCCCCCGCTCCTGCAACAGAGCCGTCTACAAACACACAGAGCTCCTGTGCAACAGACAACAACAGACAGCTCGAGTTCTGGAGTCAAAATAAAGCCAGGTTAAAGGCGGGTCCCGCCACTGCACAGCGTGAGCAGGTCACCTAGCATCCACTTCTTCATGGGTCAAAGAGGTGACTCTCCGAGACAGTGCCTTGGACAGAGTGGGCGCTCAGTGTGCACACCCCTTTGCCCAAAAGCAAGCTGCCCCAGACTTCCTCAGTTGGAGCTCAGAGCACCCAAATCAAGGGCCCAGGACCCCAGAAATCTGGCCCAGGTCCCAATCCAGCTGCCGCTGTAACTGCAGCTCTCAGCAGAGGAACCCTCTACTCTCTCTGTGGCTTGGCCCCTGGCAACACGGCAGAATGACCCAACTCAGTGATTTGATGGGTGAACCCAAGGTGTTTTAGCCCAGGACAGGCAGACAGACACCTTCTGTCCTGGTGAGAGCCAGAAGAGGCTGACCTTGGGAACGCTGCAGTGTCAGCCTCCTTGCAGGTGGTGGAGGGTGGGTTTTAAACAACCCTGCCATGCCCAGAACTGAACAGGAAGTGGTAAATTGGTTGCCATGGCAGCAAGCGAGGCATGAATGGGTGAGACTCTTTTAAGGACCACTGTGGGGAGGGAAAGGCCTTCCGCGATTGGGCCCCTCCAGAACAGGGGCAGGGACCAGAGGCGGCACCAGCCTTCTGAGAAAAACAGTTTGGTGGGACAGGCGCCTGACGCTGTGGTTCCCATCAGAAGGAGTCAGACCTTTCCTGACATAGCACAGGCAGGAAGGCTGTTTCTGCGAGGAAACCGTGTCCCTCACTTCAGCCTAGCAAACGGGGGCCCAGTACAGAGAGGTCAGGAGTGGGCCCTGACTGATGAGGCCCGGTCGGCAGTGCGGGGGCAGGGTGGCACACTCTCTCCCAAGTCAGCCCCAGCCTTCTTCCCCTCCCCAGCCTGCAAAGCGTTAGGATGACTGAGCCAGAGAAGGCAGAGAGGGCGGGACAGGAAAGGTGGCCCTGCCCTCCCTCGTCCACTCCCTTGTCCTCTCACCTGCATCACAGGCCTGCAGACACAGCAGCAGAAGCAGGAGCCCGGGGGCCATGGCTCCCGCCAGGTAGACGTCACAGGCCCTGCAAGGGGCCGGGGTACCCGGGGGGCCCTAAGTCAGGGCCTGGGCCACTGCAGGACATGCCACCTGTGTTTGCCAGGGCAGGAGTCCAGGCTGTAAGAGTAAGTGGCCCATTTAGGGAAGTGACGATTCGGGGACCCAGAGCCACCCACAGACCGCAGACTCCCACAGAGCCTATCACTGGACGGGAGGCACCAGTGGCTATTTCCGGTTCTTTCTCAGAACTTGGGCAGGTGCGGTTGTGGCCGCTCCTCTCCAACTGGGCCCCTTCCAAGGATGCTTCCTGCCCTTCTGGATCCTTCCAGAAACCAGGTCCAGGAGGGGCCCCTCTCACCACACAGAGGCAAGAGGTCACCTAGGGGGCAGTTGTGGGGCTGCTGGCCTAGGCTTACCTGGGATCCTCGGGGCCAGAGTCCAGGAAAGATCAGGTCACTGTCTGCCCACTCGCTCACTCAGGGCCGGACCTCTCTGTCCTGTCGTCCTGCGCGTCCCTGGCTCCTCACAAGGGTCACGTGCTCACGTGCTGTTTTCATTCTGTTTTGGCAGAAATGCAAATCGTAAGACTCAGAACGTGAAGTGTGGGTTCAGAGAGCAGCTTCTGTGCCATCAACAGTGCAGGCGCACACACACTCCCACGCATGCACACAGCCTCCCTTCCCTGGGCACCTTCCCCAGCCTCTAGCCCTCTCCCTGCCTCTCCTCCTCCTGCGTCCCCCTCGCCTACCAGCTCCCACTGCCAGGCTTTGCACAGCCACCGCGTGCCTCTCCTGCACCCACCTGCGGGCGAGCAGCCGCCGCGCGGCCCCATGCGCCGTCCCCAGCTCTGCCCCGTCAGCACGCGGCGCCCCTCGGCTTCCTCCCATCGGCCCTATCTCACCACCACAGCCTGCAGGCCCGTGGAGATGACCTAGCATTCCGCGCAAGACCCGCCCTTTGCCTAGTTCCTGGGGCTGGACCCCGGGGCGGCCTGCACAGGGCTGTCCTCGGAGCTTCTGGCTGCGGGGGCCCAGGTGCTCCCTTCCTTACTTGGGCCACTTTTTGCTTTTCTCCCTTTCTTTCTTCCTTCCATTTTTGCAGCACTGGGGTGTGAGCCGAGGCCTTCCACACTGAGCTGCAGCCTACCCGAGCCCTTTTTTTCTAGCCCTGCTTGTTCTTTTTTTTTTGAGCCAGGATCTCAACCAAGTTGCTCGGGATCTTCCTGCCTCGGCCTCCTGGTGTGCTGGGGTTACCCTTTTCTATCTCGCTGGCTGGGCTCCCTCTACCAGGGGCAGGGAGACCAGGTCAGGAGCCCCTCCCAGGGGTCAGGCTGCTCTTCTGGTGCCAGCTGTGCTCCTTGCTCAGGATGTCAGAGCACCTGGACCTGCGTGCCGGGAGCAGTGCTGCGGCCCAGAGATGGCCGGGCTCCCCTTTCTAACTCCGCCCACGCCAGCCTCCCTTGCCAACCCTGGGAGTCTGGCTCCGGGTGCCACCGCTGTTTCTTAGGTGTCAGCCTCCAAGCCACCCTCACACATCTCTGCTGCATTCAAGGAGCTCTGGGTGATTCTAAGACATCCTTGGGATTCAGTTCCCGTTGATTACGATGTGTGTGTTGGTGGATGTTTATCTGGGTTCATTCTGCCTGGGGCTAAATCAGCTCTGCGATCTGTGCCTGTCATCATTTGCTCAGCACAAGACAGTTAAAGACCTGCCATCCAGCGCTGTCCAGGCCCGGTCCAGCTTCTCTCCAGGTCTCAGGTGGTGCCTGCTTGCTCCTCTGACACTGCTGTGCAGGTCGATGAGGACTGTGCGGTTTTTCAGCCTGCTTTCCCTCATGTTGTGATTGAGCACATTTTATTAATCAGTCTTCAAGTTCAGTAGTTCTGTCCTCTGTTATTTACACTCTCCTGTAGTGAACTTTGTAATGTGGTTTATTAATTTTTTAGTTTCCCAGTTTCTTTCTGTCGTTGGTAATATTTTTCTTTTGTACCAGGAATCAAACTCAGGACCTTGTGCTTGTCAGGCAGGCACTTATGCCACTGAACTATATCCCCAACCCCTGGTAATTTAATTTTTAAAAAAATAATTTTTTTGTTTCTATCTTTTCTTTATAGTGTTTTAGAGCACAGAGAAATTTTACCTTTTTCCATTTTTTGTTTCATTTAATTTTTTTATTTTAAAAATAATAAAACCCAACAAAACAAAACAGAATAAAACCAAATGAAACAAAGCAGTGAAACCAGTACAGAACTTCGAAGCAGGATGCCAGGAAGACAACAGCGACCACCATGATACATGTTATCCTCACAATAGCTGTCCATCCATCAGATATAGCAAAATCGACCCAAAACAAAACAGAATAAAACCCATCAAAACAGAACATCGAATAAAGCAAAACAATGAATCAGAACAAAACAAAACAACAACTGCTCCTCCTCCTCCTCCTCCTCCTCCTCCTCCTGCTCCTCCTCCTCCTCTTCCTCCTTCTTTCTGAAGTAGAGTCTCTCTGCGTAGTCCAGGCTGGCTTTGAACTCAGAGCCTTCCCCTGCCTCAGCCTCCCCAGTACTAGGATTACAGGTATGCGCCACCATGATGCCTGGACTTTACTTTTTTATCCTTTACTTGTTTACATTTTACCAAATCTCTGATCCTTTTTCTCTGTGGCTTCTGCCTCTCTTATATGATGTATCTTTGCCTTTACACAGTTATTTTATTTAGAGTCTTTCTAGTGCACCATACTCACTTTAATCCATGTTAAATGTATTTTAGAGTGTGGAAAGGGGATACAAAGTTATTTTTGCCATGTAGTTAAATATGTTTAGCTGGGCAGTGGCACATGCCTGTAACACCAGCACTGGAGAAGCTGAGGCAGGAGTATCTCTGGGAGTTTGAGGCCAGCCTGGGCTACAAAGTGAGTTCAAGACCGACCTGAATTACAGAGTGAACCCCTGCCTCAAAAAGACAAAACAAAACATGCTTTGTTTCCAATTGTTACAAGTGAAATCGCTTTCTTTGTAATATACTAACTACATCTACCTATTTGAACTACTTCTAGCCAGCTGATCATCTGGGTTTACCTCTGGGACATCTTGACACACTGAAATCCAGAGTGATCCTCTGCGCCTCTAAAAAAACAGGAAACAAAAGACAAGAACATGAGAAAAATCTCCAAGTGCTGTGAACTAAAGACAATAACCTGAACAAATTTCCTACCAAGAAATCAATTGAGCAGTCTGTTCCAGAGGAAGCCGAAGTAGCAGAATGATAACTCAAAGTAGGCAAAATATGCTCAGGGAGATAAGGAAGAGCAGAAATAAGGAATCGTGAAAAAGAACAACTTAGAAGAGGTATTGATTATGAATAGGGAAACTCTAGAAATGAAGAGCAAACGAGCCAGATGCACCGGGGAGGGAAGCCGCATGAAGAGTGTACCCCAAAGGCACAGGGCGGACAGGTGTTGGGAGGCTGTGGGGTTAGCCTGACTGAATCCCCTGGACCGGTTTGCCTGGGCCCCGCCGTCTGCAGTGCTCTTGAGTGTGTCTGGGGGCCTTGGAGCTGGGAGCTTGGAGCTGTGCCTGGTCACTGTGGACTGGCCAGGCCCACCAGCTTCCAAACCAGTGGGCGGGGAAGGTTTAAATAAAAGAGACAGACGGTATGATTTTAGGGCTCCAGGAGGATCAAAACCCTCTAGCAGAATTTGAGATTCTCTGAGATGAAGAACTTCTCTGGACAGACATACTGATTTGGTTTTCGAACCAAGGAAGGGGATACTGAGGAAAGCACGGGAACCGAGCAGAACCTTGGGGGTCGGTTTCAAGACTTCCCCAAGTAAATTAAGCTAGTTAGGAGACTGTCTTCTCCCAAGGTTGATTCACCACCACACAAGTGAGACGCCTACAGCTACAGTCTCTCTGCAGTTAATTGGGGCTGAAGCTGGGCGTCCTCGGCTGTGGCCTTGACTTGTCCTTTGGAGGCCTCATGGCATCACAGGCCTTCTCGGGGACCATAGAGGTTCCCTTGCTGTGAATCCGATGCCCATCTCCAGACAAGGGGCCTGGGCCTGGGCCAGACTCACAGGTAACCAAAGCCAGCTGGTTCATTTCCAATGCTGCTCAGGCATTTGCTTCGTGGTGGTCTCCATCCGCTGGCCCCTTGCCCTTCCTCTGATACCGTTTCCTTCTCCCCTCCTCAGCCGCCCGTGACTACTCAGCAGCCCAGCGCCATCGTGCCCTTCTGCCATGATGCTTCTGTCCTGGAACCAGATGGCATGGACGGAACCCCCTTAACATGGGAGGCCAATTAAATCTCTCCTTTGAGTTGCAGGTGGCAGGTACGGTGTTCTGGAAGCTGGAACACTCACTAACAGAAAGCATGTAAGGAGGTTGGGGATTTAGCTCAGTGGCATAAGTGCCTGCCTGGCAAGCGTGAGGTCGTGAGTTCAAACCCTGCACCAAAAAAAACAAAACAAAAAACCTCCATGGAGGAGAACTATTTAAATAATAAGAATTTCTCAGAATTTAAAAATAAATGTATGAATGTACTGAGAGAATGGAAAATTACATCCTCTGCATTAAGACACTTATCATAAAAAAGAATATAAAATGTTCCAGAAAGATAAAATAGGCAGCTAAAATGAAGGAAAATCAGATTAATACCAGAGCTTTCCATAGCAACACTGGGAGGAGGAAGATGCCAGGATGTCCTCAATGTTTGAAGAAAAACAACACTTTCAGAAGTTTACGTACAATGTTTTCAAACTCATCACAAGTTCAAAAATGGTGGAGAAGACTCTTTTGAGCTCACAGAGGTCAAAGCCAAAGGATTAAAAGTTTCTGCTAAGAGCTGCCTCTCAGCATCTGAACTGGTAAAGATATATCTTTATTCCGTTCACTTGTGTCCCGTTGCTAATCTGCTCTAAGCAATCTCAGTATTTCTGCACCGTGTGAATTTGTCCCAACCCATTGCAGTTGTGTAAGTTTAATAAATCAAGGAAGGATCTTGGCCCGTGGTCTACACCTGTAGTCCCAGCTACTCAGAAGCCTGAGTGGGAGATGACTTGAGACCCTGTCTCTGGTCAAGCAATCAATAAAATAAGTCAAGAAAGGACTGGGTTCTACCATACACAATTTTTGGTTGTTGTTGTTTTGGAGACAGGGTCGCACTGTGTAGTACAGGCTAGATTTGAACTCACTATATAGCCCAGGCTGGCCTTGAATTTCCAGTAATCCTCCTGCCTCAACCTCCCAGTGCTGACTGGGATTACAGGCATGCACTACCATGCCTGGCCACCACGTACAATCAAAAACCAAATCATGGTGGCAATAATTCACGAGTGTTTATTTTTATGTATTATTTTTATTATGAAAACTTGCAAGACTGCACAGGATACACGCCATTGTTAGCTACGTTTAGTCTCACATTTCACTTTACTTCTTTATTTTTGGGCAAGACCAGCCCGTAGGGGGTGCTGTATGCTTCCCACAGGCTCACAGAAAGCACATGCTCCCCTGTGTAATCACAGGTCCAGGCAGCATCCCTTGATGTCAGAGACCCCACAATGCAGGTAACCCCACCTGAGAATAAACCCTAAAGGAAGTCTCCCCTAATTCCATGTGAGAACACGCTGGAAGACGACCATGCCAGCCTGGTTCCAGTACAGACAGGCGAAGGCCTGTACAGTACAGACAGTACAGACAGGCGAAGGCAGTACAGACATCTGCAGCCTGGGGGTGGCCAGGGGAGGGCACACAGGGAGCCTGAGCTGCAGCCTGGGAGTGTACCCAGCCCTGTGCGCCGCACGTGTGTGAAAAACAGTTGTGGCAACGTTATTTGGCACGAATGAAAAACAGAGCCACAGAAAAGTAAAACTGGGTGCTTTTAAAAGGGCACAAGGGCAGCTAGGAAATGATAATGAATCAATGAGAAACACAGCAAAACCGAAGCGTGCATAGAAGGCCGTGTAGCTCGAGCTGAAATAGGCATGAATGAAGAAACCTCCATTCAACGCCACCACTCCCACCCGGCCAAGGAAGCAGAACAAGGAAATGGGAAAGTTTGTGCTGTCCAGGCTGCACTCTCTCGGTGGTGGCCTGTGTCATCGCTGGTCCTTCCAGGTGGTCACTGTTCTTGGTGGCCAGTGCCCAGGTCTCCCTGGACATGAAGTGCTCTGAATGTGACCCTAGCTGTTCTTGTTTTATGGCTGTGATGTCTTCCGTTTCCTAAAATTTTTCTTTTTTTCACCCCCATTCAATTATTTTGTTTTATTCAACTGAATTTTTCTCTTCCAGGCTACAAAACCACCTCCATGCTGAACGAACAGAACACAGGATCCTGGTGGTCAGATGTTACTTATAGACGATGGTGCAGGCTTCTGCTTGGAGACTTTTTTGTTATTTTAATTGCATCTGAGTTTTTCTTGAACTTGTAAGACTTCCTCAGTGTTCAGTCTGGTGATCACAACCTTTCTTAACTTCAATTTTTTTTTCTTAATTTCATTTTTTTTTTTTTTTTTTTTTTTTTTTTTGTCTTTTTCATTTTTATCGGTACCAGGTATCGAACTCACGACCGCCTGCTTACAAGGCAGGTGCTTATGCCGCTGAGCTAAATCCCCAGCCCCCTTAATTTCAATTCCATCATTTATTTTAAAGCCATTTTTATCTCAGATGAAGATATGTGGGGTGGGAAGACAGGAAGCCAAGGGGATCTGCTCACAGATCTCGCTCAGTGAGACAGGGTCCAAGGGGTTGAGTTTAAATGCAAGAAGATATACTTAGAGGTGTCGTACTGCAGAGTCACGCGACGGCAGGCATCCTGTCGCCCGGTCGAGGCAGGTGGAAGGATGCAAGGTCCCTGGGAAGCAGGGAGGATGCATGCAGCTGGGGGGAGATGCTGAGCTGAGCGCTGGCCCACAGCAGTATAAATAATTACCTGACCACAAGTGGCCAGCTTGGGGGCAGGGCAGTGGAAGTGGACCTTAGAATGCTCTCCACAGGCGGAGGGAGTCTCCAAGGGCTCCTTATCACTGATGATTGGGGGACAGGAAGTTGTCGCCCCCGGGTTAGAGCACTGGCTTTTCCTCATAGTGCTGCTGCAGTCAGTGGTCAGGGGCAGGAGAATAGGTGTTTCTCCTGTGTCCAGGGATGTGGCCAACGATACCCAAGGGCTCTGGGGCATGGGTGAAGTTGGCATAATCAGAAATCTCCATCCCTTCTGTCACCACCGTGTCCTTGTGACCCTGGAGAAGGGAGAAGGAAACTCATAAAGTGAGCCTTTTTCTCTGCCCCTCTTCCCCACACCTTGTTTACCCCGGCCCATTTCCTGTCCTGTCTCCTCCCTTCTCTCCACCTCCCCCTTCTTCTCCTGATCCCCACCCTGCTCTGCTCTACCTTCTCCTCGGGCCCCCTGGGGATCAGGGCCCAGGGAAGCCTCTCTTTCTCTGAGGTCTGTTTCTGATTTTCAGGGCTATCCTTCCTCCTGGCACAGAAGCCGCCCAGCTGCACTGTCCCCAGCCCGGACACTCACCCTGCAGCCCCACCAGCAGCACAGGACCGCACACAGCACCAACAGCAACGCGGCCTTGAGTGCCAGGAGTCCACACTCCAGGAGGAACAGGAGGTCCGGGGAGGAGGCAGCACCAGAGTTTCTCCTGGAAGGTGGGAGAGAGAGGGGCGACTCTTCCCGTCCCTACGTGGCGCTGTCGGGGAGAGGGCAGCTGCCACCCTCCCCCAACAACCTCCCCAAGAGCCCCCTGCCTTCCTGGGCTCCAAGCTGAAGCCAGCGTTTCATGGCTGTTCTTAGTGACATTTCTTTGATTCTGAACAGGCGGAGCCTCTCAGATCCCCTCTTCTGTCACTGCCTGTAGGGGACCTCGCCCATCTCTCTGGGGGTCCGGCCTTCTTCCCTGTGGGTTAGCCTTGGTCCCCTGCAGTCTCCAGGCAACAGCACCCGGCTTCTTTCAGACACTTACAATTCCTCTTTCCCTCTGTTACCCTCCTGAGAACCTTTCCCATCGTGCTGTTGCTTGAATCAAATTTCTTATTCTTGGTGTCACCGGTTCGATTTGATTGTTTTTGTCCCTGTGGTTTGTGTTTTTAAAGTTCTGTGTGAGAAGTCCTTCCTGCCTCCCGGGCCACCAGAGAGTCGTCTGCAGTGTTCTTCTTGTTGTCGTATTTTTCAGTTTTCATTTTGCATTAGTACCTTGAGACCACAAGATTACGTGAGACACGAAAGCTTTGTATTGTACGGTTTCTCTTACCTGAGAAACTCAAGGTAGAAATAAAAGAGCAAAATAAAAGATGACAGGAAATGAGGATGGATCTTTGCAGTGTTGTTTTTTGAATGACTTAATTTTATTTTTCACACACACACACACACACACACACACACACACACACCCCTGAATCTAGCCGGAGTCCATCTTCCCATGTTATTAGACAGGGATCCAATTTTTTGATTCATTTTTCATTTTTAAAAAATATGTTGTGCCTGTTACCTCAAGAATATCTTCCAAATAATGGGCCCCATAAAAAAATAAAATAAGAGGGCCCCAGATTTAACTCAGTGGCATAAGCACCTACCTTGCAAGGGTGTGGTTGTGAGTTTGACCCCTGGTACAAAAAAAAAAAATTAAATACGAAAACACATGATGGGCCCCCACTGGTTCTCAGGGGCTGCCTTCCGGTAGGCTACATCCTTGCACACCTCCCGGCATGCTGGGAACCCCTAAGTTCCACCTGAGGAGTGTTCACTCATGCTTACACCAGCCTACTCTGCTATCAGCCGTGTTGCTCGGTACTTGGTAGAACAGGTCTCTGCTCTTATTTTTATTTTTTCGTGGTAGCTACTCATACATCCTTATTTTTCCATATAATTTCAGAGTAAGTTTATCAAATTGCTTTTTTAAAAAAACTTGAATTCAATTTTGTGATTGGGGGAAATTGAAATCTTTACCATATTATTGTCTCGTCCAAGATCATTGATTATTTCTAGTCACATCACCTATTTTATTCAATAACATGTTAAGATTTTTATTTTACAAAGAGACCTTGGTAAATTCATTCTTTCTATAAACAATTGATTTTGTGTCTGACATGAATGAATTTTCATTTTATTTAGATTTTGCCAACTGATTATTCAGACGTAGAAAATTGCTTTTGTTTTGGGGGAACAGAGGGAAAGAATCCAACAATGTTGTCCAAACTGGCCTTGAACTCACAGTCCTCCTGCCTCAGCCCAGAGTAGCTAGGATGACAGGTGTGAACCACCACGCTCATTGTTAAGAACATTTTGCCAGTTGACCTTATATCTGTCAGCCTTGCTAAACTCTATCATGAGATCTAATAGTCATTTTAAATACAGACGATCCTACCATCTGTAAATGATGCTCATTTTTATTTTCTTGTCTTATCTTCTCTCCCTGAACCTACCTTCTTCCAGCGCTGGCCAGCACCCCTAACACTCTACTGAGCATTAGTGGTAGCTGTAAGAATCCTTAACTTGTGTTCATGCTTTTTCCACTCAGTAATAATTTATGGTAGTCATTGGCATACAATCTTGACCAGCTTTAGGAAGACTTTTGCCTTATAATATGGATATACTGAAGCTTTCCAGATGCATTTTCCACAGAAGCTGAATTTTTACTGGACATTTTTACTGCTTGTTAGATTTAGTCCATTTGTATTGATAGGTTATCTACGGCTGAACAATCCTTTCAGTCCTGAAATCTGCCCCTCCTGATCACACTGGTTACAACTCACTCTTTTCTGATATATTTTGCTCTCACTCAGCTGGTTTTCATTTTGCTTTTGGCTCCATGCCCAGCATGAGCCTGTAATTCAATTTTCATGTGTTAGCTGTAGCTAGTTTTGAGGCACTGGCCTCTCCAAATGCCCTGACAGCTGTTATGGCTGTGTCTAGACATCTCCCCAAAGCCTCATGCAGTCATAGATGGGGCTTTTCAGAGGCAGCTGCATCTTAATCCCCGTGGCCCTGGGATTAAGTGTGTGACGTGAAATCAAGGGTGTGTGATTACTTAATCAGCCCACTGACTGGCTTGGCATAGTTCTGGGTGTGAATAATGGGTACCCACTCTGGGTGTGAGCGCTACCCGCTTCAAAAGCCTGCAGTCTGGATAAAATATAAGAGGCAGAAGGAGGGATGCTGCCATTCCTTGCCACCTGCTGCCTACCATATCCCGATTCCCCTCTGTGATGCCCCTCTGCCATGTGCCACCCTGCCTTGGGCCAGCTGCCTATGAACCGAAACCTCTACAAACTGTGAGCCAAATCCACCTTTCCTCCTTTGACTCTGGGGTTAGGCATTGTGTCTCAGCAAGAAAAGTAACTAAGAAAACAGCGCTGGCTTCCTTTCTATTTTATGTAAAATCCTGCATAAAGTATGAATAAAGCATTTGATTCTTAAATGTTTGGTGAGATCTGTAAAACTATCTGAGTCTCAAGCTTTCTATGAAGATGCTTTTTAACATTTCAATTTTACGTAATTATTAAGCTATTCAAATCTATTACTTTCTAAATCTTGGTGATATATAGATATATAGACATATAGATACATTTTAATCGTGGCAAAATTTCATTTATTGAAGCTGGGAAAAAAATTCACTGCAGAGTAAATTTGGCCCAGATAAAACTAGGAAAAAATAAAGTAAACACACCCTACAACATAGGTTGGGCTATCGTGAGGAGACACAATAGTCTCAGCATTTATATTTCAAGGAATTTGCCCACTTGTAGGATTTCAGGCTAGAATCTACCCTTTAATTTGTTATTTACTTAAATCATTTATCTTGCTTGCAACAGAAATGTGTCTATTCTTTATAAAGGACTATTTATGGATTTCCTTTATTTCTGCCATCTTAATCTATTTATTTTAGCCCTAACCTTTTCATAGAGGTTTTGGTATCTCAATACTTATAATATCTTTATATATTGTTTATATATCTTTGGGCTTGTTCTGTGGCTCATTTCCCATCTTCTTGAACTAATTTTTAAACTTTTATGTTTAAAAATTTAAATCAAATTTAATTAAAGCTGTTATGCCCCATGATTTTCTACTATTGTAATACATTTTATTTTATATTTCATAATTTATATGAAAATATATTAACAAATACTACTTAGTTTCAAAGGGTGTTGTTTTAACTTTGCTTCTCTCACTTATTCTTAATTTTGTTGCATTATGTTTGAAATTTTATTCTGAAAAAAAGGAAAATATATTTTGATTCTCATTAATCTTTGGAATTATTAAAGTTTCTTTTATGTCCTCATATAAGGTATGCTCTCATAAATATTCTCTACATATTTGAAGACTGTACATTATTTGTCTTTATGCAGAATGTTTGGTTTTTTTCTTTCTGTACTGAGAATCGAACTCAGAACCTGACACTATGCCTCTGAGCTTTATCCCTGGCCCCACAGTGTTCCATATGTATATGTTTATATGTACATGTATATACAATTTATGCATAATACATTTTATTAAATATTTACATTTATATAGTTGACAATATTCTTAAACATGTATATTCTGAATAATCAAAATTATTAAAGATAATTTATAATGTACTATAAATAGGTATCATAATGTGCATACTTGTAAATATCATGCAAATGGAATAATACTTAGAATTTATTAGTTAAAATAACTTGGAATTTATTATTATTTGTTAATATTTGTTTAGAACTTAAGTTCTTTTGTTTATTTTTAATCTTACTGGTTCTCCATCTTCTGAGAGGAGCGGAACTCTCCAACTACAGTTACATATCATAGCTGATAGGGTTGCTTGGTCTACTTTTTGTTGTTTTGTTTTGTTTTTTTGAGACAAGATCTTTTATGTAGCCCAAGCTGACCTCAAACTCACAGTAATCCTCCTGCCTCAGCCTCTCTAGCGCTGGGGTACAGACATGCACCACTGCACCCAGCTGTAGGTTTCTCTTATAAACAATATATTGCTCAAGACTCTTTGAGTCTCTGTCATTCGATGAGTTTAACCCACTTATATTTATATTAGGGCTTCTTTCTGCCTTATTTCACTGTTTCCATGTGTTGTGTTTTATTTTTTTAAATTATTTCCCTACGCTCCCTTACATGGTTTCATTTTGCTAATTAAATTTAACTGAAAGAGTGCCCCTCTATTTAGTTACCTGAAGACCCATAACCATTCTGATTATCTCCAATTACTGGCTCAAAGTTAACATCTACATATGGCCTCTCACGAGACAAGCATTTAGCCGTCCTGTGTCTCCAAGTCTTCTTCCTCATCTTCTCTTGCCCACAGAGATTTTTAATACCCATAATGAGCACATTTATTCTTTTCCTTCATGTCTCTCACTTTTCCCTCAACTTGTTTTAAATCTTCTCATCCTTTTCCAGAAGCTTTCTGCAGGAATCCCTCAGCTTTTATCCCGGCTCGCACTCCAGCCACACCTTTTATGTATCACATACACGGTGGTCTAGGGCACTGTTTAAAACCAGCCTCACCACTTAGATCTTTTTAAGATTCTTTCTCTTCATTCAGTGTATTCACGCTTCTTGCCTAACCCTAGTGACTAAGAACGTTGGTTCCACAACTGTCCTTTGGGTGGTTTCCAGTGTTAGCTCACAGTTTGTAGAGGTTTTAGCCCACAATCAGCTGACTCCAAGGCAGGGTAGAACATGGCAGAGGGTGGTTGGTGGAGGTGGAAGCCAGCAAAAGCAACAAGAGAGGGACAAATTTCTTTCTGTCCCTTGTATTTTATGCAGGCTACCAGCCCTAGGGCCACACCCTTAACCCCAGCATTGGACCATGAATCAGTCACAAGCTCTAGACTCAGCCATCTCCAAAAAGCCTGACCCCCATGACTGCATGAGACTGGCAGGGGGTTTGGGGGGACATATCTAGGCATAAATCATAAAAAGTCCCCTCTTTGATTCAAAAGATGTTGCATGAACTCTTTCATCACCTTTTCCCTGGATCCTCCTTCCAAGGGAAAACTCTGTCTTACCTGTGCTCAGATCCATTGAAGGAGAGGCCAGAGGTCCCCTCTGGAGAACTGACCAGAGCTAGGAGGACATAGAGAAGACAAGTTGTTCAGAGACCCAGAACAGAGCATGACACTGGGTCCCCAGGACCACAAGAGGAAGTGGAGAAAGGATAGAACCAGCTCCCCGGGCTCTCGGGCCAGGAGTTAAGGTAACCTAACCCCTCAGTTCCTCTTTCTTTCCTTCTTTCTTTCATCTTTTGAACTAGTAGCTTAAAAACTATACATATTTATGAGGCATATAGGAGGTTTCAATACATATATACATTGCATAATACTCAAAACGTCAAAAATAGTTTAGTTAGCTTATGAATAAGACAGCTAGCTAGAATAAGGGCTGGAGACAGAGTTGGGCGATCAACCACATTGATAAGAATTAAAATAAGCATAGACAGTGCGCTAGGACTTTAGCCCAAGCACAAACCTCCTTAGACCACATGGAATGCAACCCCTCCCTTCTAAGCTCCTGAATTTCCAGGAACTTAAAAGCAGAATAACCAGTTTTTCTCTGAAATCACAGTTTCCTTTCAACCCTACAAGTATTGGGTCAGAGAATTGGGGAATTGGGTCAGAGAACTTGAGTGGGGTCATTTAACCCCCCTGGGTGAGGTGGTCACTAAACACTTGGGCCAGTCCTGTCCTCTGCTTATCTGGGAGTAGTTCTGAATTGAGGGTCCACATAGCCCCCACTCAGGACCCCTCCTGGAAAGTCCAGCAGCTACTCTGCTTTACTGCAATTTCCAGTAAAATTCTCCTAGCCACCTCCTTGTGGCTTAAGACTTCATTCTACATTGTGAGACCATAAACCCAGTTTTGTACAAAATTAAGTGTTTCCTGTTTCAGAGCTGCCACCCAGATGGGAGGTTAATGTGAGGAAAGCCCCCAGTGGGGAGCTTTACTGTCTTTTTCTTCTTGCAATACATTCTTGTTCCTGTGATCCCATTCAGGAGACAGAGATTGGCACGCTTATGTAGATACACAGCCAGCATGAGGATGGGGAGAGCAGTTTCTCTCCGTCTTAGGTCCTGATGTCCGTCCCACAGCCCAGACCCTGGGACATCCAGGGCAGGCCTTCCTGGTCTCTCCTTCCCTGACACCGAGGTCCCCCAGGTTGTGTGGGCATCCCTCTCCCCTCCCCCACTGGAGACCCCAGACTGACCTGTGGTTGTGGTCCACGTGGGAGCACTGGATGGGGCTAAAGAGAGAAGAGATTAGATGACTGTGCAGGCCCACAAGGGAAGGGGGTCTGTCCCCAAAGCTAAAGGGGGCGCAGGGGACATTGCTGGTCCCTCAGAGACCCGAGCCCCAGGTCTGCACTCTGCAGCTGTGGGTGTCCCGGAGCAGGAAAGAGAATCACAAGACTCCAGTCCTGGAGCCTTGAATATGCTTCCCCGAAGGCTCAGACCAGGACTGGCAGGAGGAGCAGAAGTGAGACTCCACCCCGAGACGGGGCTGCTCTCTGCCCTTGGGTCAAAGCAGAAGGCTCGGCAGGATTGGGGTGAGGGAGTCACTGGCCAGGGCTGAGCAAACCCCACCTGCGTCTCTCTGATGGGGGCACTTCCTCAAGAACGCCTCACCTGGAGACACCACCAGAGTGATGTTTCTGAGAATGAAGATCGTGTTTTCGGAAGCATTGTAGTTCCCGCACCAGTAGGACCCCGAGTCATCCTCCTGCAGGTCAGTGATGTTGACCACCAGGAAACCAGCTTCGGGGTCATCCCAGATTGTGTGCCGTGACTTTTCCACTGCCGTCTGAGGCTGGTAGGTAGTGACCACCCTTGTACAACTCTTCACACTTGTCTGGCGACACCAGCTTTTACTCACATAGGGTCCCGTCTCGGGTGTGTACGAGCACCGCACAGTCAGTGTCTGTCCCTCCACTGCCTGCAGCTCCACAGAATCTGCTGTCAACAGCCTGGAACCTGGGTAACAAGTCCTCCCTCGGTCACAGTCCTGACCGGGCCACCATTCCCAGGGCTGGGGGAAGTAGAGGGGAAACCACTTGTGATGCCCACCCCGGATGTGGCCCCCGAAGCCAGTGCCCTGGACGTGGCTGCTCCAACTCCACCCTCATCCTGAGCCCCTCTGTCTCACCTGTGGCCAGGAGCACCAGCAGCACCGGGGGCAGCAGCAGGAAGGAGCTCCTGCAAGCCATGACACCCGCGTCACTTCTGCCAAGGAAAGAAATAGGGCAAAGGGAAGCCCTCTGGGCAGAGGGAACCAGAAGAGGGGCCCCATTCTTCCGGCCGTCAGCATCTGTGAGCTTGCAGAACCCAGAAAGGTCAATACTATACATCGACGGGAGAAGTGGCCAGCCTGGGAATGTGGGCACGGGAGAGAGGTGGCAGCTAGGCCTAGGTCGGGGGCCCCGGCTGCAGGGTCTCTCACTGCGCAGGAAGAACCTGCAGTGAACAAAGAGATTGCTCCTTTTTTCCCTCTCCTGTGCTCTCCCTGTGGGAAGCCAGGACTGGGGAGGCACAGCCTGAGTTCTTGTCATGGTCCCCACTCCAGGGCAGGGTGCTCCTTCCTGGATGCAGTGGGGCATAATGCATCTTCACCCTGGGAAGTTTTGTTGGGGGCACCAGACTTTGATGGCAGGAGCTGAGGGTGAACCCTGGAGGAAGTGGGGCCCAAGGAGCTGGGCCAGAGCCATGCGAGCAAGGATTATCAGTCGGGAAGCAGAAGGGGACAGATGGGCTAGGGCCGGAAAGAAGGAGGGGGCTCGAGACCAGATTTGCTGGATGAATACAGAAATGAGTGAAAAGATGAAAATTCTGGTTCGGTTACAGTGTGTGCACAAATATGTGCTAGCCCTCACTTATAATTCTAGCACTTGGGAGGCTGAGGCAGGAGGACTGCTGTGAGTTCAAGGGCAGCGTAGGCTACATGGTGAGGCCCTGTCTCAAAAAAAAAACAGTTTAAGGAGAAACAAGGTCAAAGTTGCAGCAATCTAGCAACAAAGCACAGCGGGCTTTACCTTCCAAAACCGTACATGTAAATAAATGATCAAATAAACACACAACTGGGCAGAAAAATCTCCCACGCAGAAGGGACCTGCCATGGCCTGAGTGCTGGTGTTTTCTGAGTCATTCCTGGAGACTCAGGGCCGTTGGAGAGTGGATCCAGTTGCAAGGACTCCGCCATCATGAGTGGGACTGGTGTCACTGAAGGGAGCGACTTTGTCCCTCTGCCATGGAGGAGCTGTGTTCTTCCTTTCGGTGGGAGAAGATCAAGGAGAAGCTGCTGCTATGGGCTGCAGTGTTTGTCCTGAGTCAGGGGTCCCAAATCCTGCGCCGTGGCCTGGGCTGGTCTGTGGCCTGCTAGGAACCTGGCCGCACAGCAAGAGGGGCGTGGGGGGCAGCAGGAAAGCAGAACTTCCTCACGCTGAGCTCCAGGCCCCGGCAGATCGGCAGATCGGTGAGGAACTGGGTTCCCGCAGGAGCTCGGACCCCCTGAGAGCTGTGCCTGGGAGGGATCCAGGCTGCAAGCTGCTTTGATCATCCAGAAACCATCATCATCTCCTGCCCCCCAGCTTCACCCCCTATGTGGAAACATTGTCTTCCGGGAACCCTGGTGCCAAGAAGGTTGGGGACTGCTACCCCAAAGGTTCAGGGGTTGGAAGCTTGATACCCACTGGGATGGCAGGGCTGGGCGACAGTGTGGAGCATTTAGGGGCGGGGCCAAGTGGGAGTCACCAGAACTGGGGCCATCCCGGAGTGGACCTGAGACCCCGTCTCTCTCTGGCTTCTGGTCTAAGGACACGATGTCTCCTCTTGGATGATTTCCTGCCCAGGAGACGCCATCTGCCTTGAGGCCTTCACCAGAGCTGAGCTGATGCTGCCGCTGTGTCCTTACTCTCTGTCCCCAAACAGAGCCAGTACTTTGCCCCCTGAGCAATCCCCACTTAACCTGAACATGGCGCCCCAAAGTAGGCCTCTTTGGCATGAGGGATTATTTTGAGCTCCAGGCAACCGAGCACCATCAGATGAGGAAAAGAATCCTATCCTCCCCTTCCTACCTGTCTTAGAAGCTGAGTATAAAATTTCCCTTTTCCAGGAGACCCTCATATGAGGAAGAGACAAGCACTCAGCCCTGGGAGCTGATACCGAGCTAAGTTTGCAGAGATGGACTTTATTAAAATCACCTTTACCTTCCATGGGTTTCTCCACGTCATTCCAGTCACTCCCCAAACACTGAGTGTCCCTCAAAGCCCGAACCCCTTCTCACTGTCCAGATAGTCTGTGGGCCCCTGATTCCGCCTCTTTGAGTTACACTTCCTTCTGTGAACTCCCATGCACAACAAGATTAATAAAGGCTGGGCGCCTTTTCTCGCAGGGATTTGTTCCTTGAGATATTTTAATTCCCAGCCCCTCTGGCCCAAACCTCTCCAACACACCCGTCATCCATCCACCCAGAGTACCTGGCCCAAGGCCAAGGCGATGGTAGAAGAGATGGGGGGGGGGGGGACAAAGGGCCTCAGGCACCAAGCTATGGACTCTTTCTTTGAGAAAGAAAGCTTAAAAATCAGAGTGGTGCTTTTCCCACAATGAGGAACATCTGCTTTAATTAAGTGGAAGCTGAAATCAGGCGTGAAAGCCCAGCATGCTGTACTAAAAGTTAATCTGTACTAAGGAGAAGCTGAATTCACAGCAAGGAACTGAAAGCTTCGTAAGGTGGATGGAAATCTCAGAGGACTTCACTCTGCGCCAGGTCCCATGGAATGGAGGCTTTGGGAGCCCCCGTGACTGTCACTGTGCGACACCCTTAAGCACCTGACATGTGGCAAGTTAGACTACAGAGCTGGATTTTAATTTCCATTGGATTTTAGCTAATTTAAGGGCAAAAAGCTGCAATGGGTCTGTGACTCCAATTCTGGACAACATAGTTCCCGTGGCTGAGTGGATCTTAGTGGCAGCGCCAGCCCCACCCCAGGAGCAGATTTCTTTGCTGTGTTGTGTTGGTGAATGTGAAAGCTGTGAGGCTGGCTGGGTGTGGGAGTATCATTGCTGAATTCCCAGCACTCTGAGAGGCTGAGGCAGGCCGACTGCAGGTTGGAGCCCAACCTGGGCAACTTAGCCTGACCCTGCGTCAAGACACAAATAGAAAGGGCTGGGTACGTGGCTCAGAAGAAAAGCCTTGGGTTCAATTTCCAGTACTGTGAAAGAGGGAGAGGAGAAAATGTAATAGGAGGTAAAGCATAAGGGTCTCTTTGTACATTATCTAAAAGACTTCACGCAAAATGTCACTGTGTTTCAGATTGGGAAGGACATCTTCGGACTCCAACGGTACAAATCATACAGGGACACCGATACATTGAACCACACTGTCAAATGCTGTGTCCTGGCCGATCTCACCACCTGGGGCAATGAGGGTTAATACAAAGCTCAGAGCTTATTGGAGCCTCTAGTGTGAGGCAGGTCCTTCAACATAGAGCACCGTGATGTGTGCTTGTAGTCTCGGCTACTTGGGAGGCTGATGCAGGAGGATCGTTTCAGTTCAGGAGTTCAGGGCCAGCCTAGCAACATGGCAGCACTGCATCTCAAAAAGAAAATAACAAGCCACAGTAAAAACAGAGTGTGTTCATGTGATTTGCAATTAACCTTAAATAGGTGTTCCTTTATTACTTGCAGGAGAAGACTGAGATCCAGCCTAGAAGAGGAAGTGGCTGCTGATACGAGAGACAGTGGTGCAGAGGAAGCGAGATAGGTTTCCACTCCTGGCAGCCCCATGCCGACTGTTCCCTAGCAAATGCAACTTGCAGGAGTAATCAGGCAGGAGGACCTGGATACAGAGGCCACAAGGACCTCTCAGTCCAGCTGAGACAGTCTTCAGCATGGGGGGAGGGGAAGCTTCAAGCAAAAAGCAGACTGTCAATTCTCTGAAATGGACCCCTGCCCAGCTAGGAGAGATTCCCCAGCAGATCTGCTGTTCACACCTGGGGAGCACAGCATTTAACAGGAAGCCAGCAGCTTCCCCACACATCACAACCTGATAGCACCCACCCACCCAGCTCAGCTTACAGAGAGGGGATTCGTGCTGTGGCGGTCAGCACCCCCTGCCATACCAACACTGCCCTTGAGCTAACCCTAGGCCCCCTACTCAGAGACCCAAGATTTTGCACACACCCCCAACACACACACCCTCCCGAATAAAACATGCTCTCACCCTTGCTTGGGGCCAATGGTGTCTTCACCCTTGGTCTGGCTTCACCCAGTCTGCAATAAAGTCCTTGCATATTGCTTAAACTCTGCCCACTTCGGCAGTCACAACTGTACCTCAGTTTACCCTACCCTCGTGCTGAAACCCGGGAGGTCAAGATCCCCTCCCAGGGGAGTCCAATCTCCCTCTGCAGACACCCAGTGGGGCACACGAGACTGCCTGTGACAGCCACCTCCAGCCCTTCCTCACACGACTCACTGCTGGTGTTGGTCTCCTCTTCAGGTGGGGTGTCACCTGCATCCCGTCACCTCCTAGCTCTGTCCCTTGTCTCTGCTCTTTCACTCATGCTAAGTGGCTTTCTAGCCCCAGCGTGAGTTATGCTCTAAAAACCCAGTCCTGGTCACCCTCACTCTCAGGTCTGACACTCTGATGGCTGCAAAATCCCAGGGATGCCTGGCTTTATTGTCTGTCGATTCACTCGGCCTCAAGGAACTGCTTGGAGATGTCCCTTCCTTCCCTGAGTCACCTCCACTCCGCTGGTGTCTAAGACCACTATGGACAATTCACCTCCCTCGCTTCCTGCCTCATCCCCCGGCACGTGTACTCAAAAATCTCAAACCTCTCCACCTTGCCCCCGACCGGAAACAAAAACGTCTCATTTATTTCTGTAACACCAAACTAAATAATGGCTCCCAGTGGCCCATCTGTGGCACATCAGATTTTTCAGTTCTCCAAGCCCTTGAGTTGCAGGCTGGGAAAATGTGTGAGCCTGGTGTTTTTTGGCCTCTGCAGGCCCCCTTCCCTCTGCACCTCCTGGGACCCCACCAGACTGCTTCTCATTCCCACACCCCACCTACTCCCCGGCCCCCTCCTGACTACAAGTGAGCCTTCACTTCCCTGGCCCCGCCATGGCATCTCCTCCACCCTCCTGTCTCCCTCCTCTGGCTGAGGCCCCTCCAGCTGCCACTCAACCGCCACTAACCCCTCAGCTTCCCCAGCCCCACCCCCACTCCATTTCTCCTGGACGACCCCCATCCCACGCTCTCCCACCTGCACCCCAACCTCTCACCCCGCTCTCACTCTTGATCTGGATTCTGCTTTGGTTCTTCAAGCCCTGCTCCCTGATTCCCTCTCTGCGAGGTCACTGGCACAGAGGGCACCCACTGTCCAGGTCCAGGTCCCCTTCTCCCTCACTGGTCTCTCTCCCATCCCTCCCTGCCTTGGCTCCTTTCACTCTGACCCCTGCACTTACATCCAAGAGTTTCAGTACCTGGCTCAAAGCTATGGTCTTACTCAGGATGACATCAGTGTTGCCTGGAGGGTGGAGGAAACAAATCTGACCCTCACCCAAGCATGTGACAGTGACTGCTGCTGGACTGAGCCCCTTTTGAGGGGATGGCACCACGGCTGTTCCCAGGCTCAATCCCATTGGGTCTTTAACCAAAGACATGGCCTGCTGAGGACAAGAGATTACATGGTCATTTGCCTCTTGGAAGGACTTAAGAAAAAAAAAAAAAAAACAGCCCACAGGTGTGTCAATTATGACAAACTTAAAGAGATCACTCAAAAAAAGAATGAAAATCCAGCTCAGTTTACGTCCTGACTGGCAACCACACTAAGAAAATATACTACCCTCAATCCTGAAAGCCCAGAGGGACGGTGGAGTCTCAAAATGCATTTTATCATCCCATCAGCTCCTGACATCCGCAAAAAATCCCAAAAACTGAGAGAGGCTCTCAGACCCCACAACAGGCACTAATGCCACAGGCAAGATGAGGTCACCAATCAGCAAACCATCTCTGACACATGGTTTCTCACCTCCCCCAGAAGAAACCCAAAACCCAAACAGGATGCCACGAAAACGCCCAGGGGCACAAACTGGCCCCTGTTAAATGACATTTAACAAAATGGTAAATATCAACTGTCAGGCCACTGGGTAAAAGAGTGTCCCAACCTCAAACCCCTCGCAAGCCTTGTCCCACCTCTGGAGGCCCTCACTGGAAGTTGGACTGTCCCGTGGCAACCAGGAATGCTATGATGGTCCCCTCCCAGGGGCACCCCACAGGACAACCTGGTTCTCTCTGACCTGATCAGTTGGGCCTCTGATGACTGACACCCCCCCGAAAGTCTTGGAAGCCCCTGGGCCATCGCAGCAGCTGAACTTGGGTAAACGTTAAGGTGGAAGGAAAGACTGTCTCATTCCACCTTCCCCTCTCTTCCAGGACAGCTGCTTCGGGCCGACATTTCTGTGGTGAGGCTTGATGGCACCCTATCTAAGCCTCCCGAGACTCCCCCGCTCCTCTGCCAGCTGCAAAACCACACAACTCCCGTGCCTTCCTGGCCATCATGACCTGCCCCACCCCACTGCTCAGGAGAGATACCTTAACAAAACTGACCGCCTCTCTGACTATCCCCAGTCACTTCTCCCTCCTTAAACCCACTTCTGGAATATCTCTGCCCCTTCTGTTGCCACACACAAGCTCCCCGCCTCATACCTCTTAAAGATGATCACCCACACCCCACTCAGTGCCAGTACTCCCTAACAACTCAGCTCTCCTCAAACACGGCCTTCTCATGCCTCTCAATTCCCCTTTCAACACCCCATCCTTGCTGTTAAAACGTCAGACTAGTTTATACTGGCTGGCCCAAGACCTCCAAGCCATCAACCAAATTGTGCTCCCCACCCACCCTACAGTCCTCAACCCTACACCCTCCTGTTCTCCATCCCTCATCCACCACCCAGCACGCCATCCTGGATCTCAAAGGGGCCTTTTTCACTATCCCCCTACCTCCCCAATCACAGCTGCTCTTTGCCTTCACGTGGACAGACACAGACATCCACCAGTCACAGCAGCTCACCTGGACGGTTCTTTCCCAAGGTTTCCATGACAGCCCCACCATTTCAGCCAGGCCCTCACTGATGACCTCCTTTCCTTCTGCCCTGCCACTTCCCATCTCCTCTGGTACATTGATGACCTACTCCTCTAGAGCCCCTCTGCCATCTCCTGCCATCAAGACACCCTCACTGGAGGCCTGTGGCTTTAGCTCAAAGGCATATGCATCTACCTGGCAAGTGTGAGGTTGTGAGATCAATCCCTGGTACCAAAAAAAAAGTACCTCACTGTCTCACCATCCTCCAACATTTAGACAGTAAGAGATACCAGACCTCCCCCTCCAAGGCCCAGATTTGCAAGCCTAGGCATCCTCCTACAGAGAAACACCCGAGTTCCCCTCGCCCCAAGCTCCTACAGCGGATGCCCACCACTGTCCAACAACTCCTCTCTTTTCTGAGAATGATAGGTTACTTTCACCTCTGGATCCCAGGCTTTTCTATCCTCACAAAACCCCTCTGTGAGCTCACTCACAACAATCCTTCAGGCCACTGAGACCAAAAGGCTCTCCCCTGTGTGTCCTTTCAGAAATTAAAGCAGGATTTAACCCTGACCGCTATCCATCTATTCCAGACCCCGCCCACCTCTCCTCCTTCCCACGGCAGAACAAAAACCGTGCACCCTGCAAGGGTTCCACACTGCATCCAGTTGCCTTTGTATCATGACAGACACCGCCATCCAGGGGTGGCCTCTCTGCTTCCGGGCAGTGGTAGCCGTTGTGCTTATGCTTGGAGAGGCCATAAAGATTTCTCTCCATGTTCCCAGCACCTCCCACTCTGCTCATGACTTCCGGGAGCTCCTTACCTCCTCCTTTCTCCCCTACCTGCCCTCAACTCCAAGTCTCCTCCAGCTCCATGCTTTCTTTCTTGAATATTCCACCATTATCCTGTCCCCAGGCCTCAGCTTTAATCCTGCAACTTCCCTGCTCCCACTCATAGAGACAAAAGACAATAGCCTCCCTCACTTGGGGGCTTGCCTGCCTCAGCCTCGTACAAAAACACCAGGCTCCTCCCTCACATCTCAGCGCTTCCCAGCCAGGACCCAGAGCACACCTGGTTCACGGACGGGAGTTCTTGCAAAGCCTCGGCAGTTTCTGTGGGATGTGCAATGGTTACAATGGACACAGTCATTGAGGCCCAAGCCTGTCCCACCCACTCCACTCACAGCGGGCCAAACTCACAGCTCTGACCCAAGCCCTCCCCCTGGAAAAGGGAAGCAGAATTAACAGCCACGCAGACTCAAAATACGCTTTTCACATCCTTCACAACCATGCAGCAATATGAGCTGAAAGAGGACTTCCTACCACCCGGGGAATCCCCAGCCTCAGTCCACACCTAATAAAGGCACTCATGGAGGCAGATGATTCGCAGTAAGGGACAGAAACCCAGAGACCCGCAGCACAATGAAAGCTCTTTCGCAGACCAGACAGCCAAGGAGGCTGCTGCCTCCACCAGCACCCCAGCTGCCCCCTACGCACCGGGGCCAACATCTCTCCTGACAGGCTTCACCCCAACTATTCCACAGAAGCACATTCACAGCAGGACCAGACACTCCCCACCTCAGGGGGACAGTTCCCACCTTCCAGACACGCCAGATTCTTTCCTCCTGCACGATGGCTTTCACACAGGCTATGAACCCCTCAGCCGCTCACTCCCTCCTTTCAGCCTCCTGGGGACCTACACTGAAGCAGATCACCGCACACTGCCCAGTCTGCCACTCTGACATCCTCCGAGGTTTCTCCAGCCTACCTCTTACCTAACCCATCAAGTCTATGGATTTACCCCTGCCCAAGAGTGGCAAATTGCCTTTACACATATGCCATAAGTCAAAAAACTTCAAAAATCTCCTGTCTGGCTGGACACCTTTACAGGATGGATTGAGGCATTCTCCGCCACCTCAGAAAGGGCCGACGCAGTCCTACAGTGCCTCCCTCCACTTGGTGTGCCCCACCCGGCAACCCAGTCAGATAACAAGCCAGCTTTTGCTGCCCAAATAACCCTAGAGGTCTCAGAATCTCCAAATAAACTGGAAACCCCACTCTCTACAGGCCCGTCCTTGGGAAAGGTAGAAAAAGCCAATAATCTAATTAAGGTCCAACTCACAAAGTGCTCCTTGCAGCTAAAAAAGGATTGCCTGCCCCTGCTCCCTGACCCTCTCCTTGGCCTCAGGGCAGCTCCTCAGGGGCCCACCGGATTCAGCCCCTGTGAGCTGCTGTACAGCTGATCCTTTCTTTGGGCCTCCCCAGTACCTCTGAGAGACCATCTCCCCGCCCTTCAGCTAGGCAGACAGCAGATCCCAAAGGCAGCAAACTTCATTTTACCTTCCCCAACATCCAGCCACAGGAGGGTGCCCTTGCTGGCTGATCTGCTTTGGTTAAAAAACTTAGGCCTCAACCCTCAAAACCCCAATGGACAGGTTCCCACACAGACCTCTAAGCAGCCGGCCTGCGGGACCCATGCCATTGGGTTCACTGCTCCCTCCTAAAACTCCACTCCCCAGCTCGCTTCCTAATCCCCACCACAGCCTGCTGCCCACTGGAAATCGTGAGTGCCCTTTTACCCGCATTCCCGAGGAGTGGACGCCCCGCTGACTCAGATTCAGCAGCTCCCTCAGATTCAGGTCTCCCTCCCTCAGGCAGACCCTCGCCCACCTCCCCAGGCTCCCCTGCTGGACTCTCTCCTGTCTTGGGCAGGCGCCTCCTTGTCCCTACCCTCAGAGCCGTACTCTAGATGATTCACCTTGGGTCAGAAACCTCATCATCCGAGGAACTTCTCCATCTCTCTCTTCCAAGTCCGCCTGTTCACCCTCCTCCAAGCCCTCTGCCTGGCCCGAGAACTCTGACCTTTCACCTAGAACTCTGACCTTTCACCTGTCTTCTCACTCTCAGCCTGCTAACTCCTAACCCAACAAGCCCACATCCATCCACAACATACAGGGTCAACCCTTGTCTTATGCAAAGCTTGGTCTCTCTGTTTCTTTCTCTCTCTCTCTCTCTCTCTCTCTCTCTCTCTCTCTCTCTCTCTCTTTCTCTTTCTCTTTCTGTGTTTGTTTGTGTTTTTTGGCAAGAAATCTGTCATAGTCTCCCTGGTTTCTTCCCCAATCCGATTCCATTGTCTTTTTTCTGGTGGGACTGATACTCCTCCCCTTGTGTGTGCTCAGACACTCTCCTCAATAAGCATCACTTCCCTCCTGCTGATTGGGTTCCTAATCACCCTGCTGTGGTCTTCTGTCTCCAGCTCCAGTATGACATACACACCCCACCCCAACTGCCCAGAGTCCAGAGCTACCCTCCTACCTTGGTGAGTCCATAAACCCAGCCTGTTCCCTACTAAACCACTCCCAACTATCACTGGCACAGGTAATGGCCTCTTTGCCTCCACCTCCTCCACTGAGGGGCACCTGGGCCCCCTCTACCCAGGCCATGGCTGAGTTCATCTGGTTTCCCACTTCTGAGCATACACTTGGGGTGCAGGGGCCCACAGGGGAGCTGTGCCTATGGGCCTCAGCATGCTGAAATACCACCTATCACAGGACCAGTAGCCACAGGCATAAAAATCTTTACAGGACATCCTATGCCTCTCCAGCAAGGGCTCCCTGGGAGAACCCCTAGGGGCCTTACCCCCATCTAATGCAACTTTGCTCTGAACCTCCATTTCCCTGTGACCACAGGAACACAGCGTTTGACTCGGTCCATCAGAGCATCAGGACTCCCAAGCACAGAAACAATCTCATGAATCTAAACTCCTGGTTCTGCTCATCCTGCCAACTTTCATATCTCAAATTTCTGCTATGGCTCCTTCCAGCCGCTGACCCACACTTGCTGGCCAGGACCCCCAAATGGGATACCACCCCCACCCAATACCCCCTACTGCCCCACCTGAAGAGCTCCTCCCAGTGACTTCTTGTGGATACCATAAGATTTTCCTTCTGAGGGGGATTTGAGCAAAGATGGCAGATAGATAACAGCTGGCTACAGAGGCTCCCTGAGATAGTCAACTTAGAATTCAACGTAATACAGAGTGGGGAGCCCCAAACAGAGAGAGATGAATTCTCTCATCCCAAGAAGAAACTAAGGTGAGAAAAACCAATCAAACATACAGACCCAGCGCTATTATTGGAACAGCTAAAGGTTCTGTGCTCCCACCACAGCAGGCAACTTGCCAAGCCATCTGAGGTCCCACCGCTTCAACTCACTGGAGGCACAGTCACACTGAGGTTGGGGGCCAGCCAGCCGAACGGAGAGCTGAGCTGGTGGGGAGCCTGCATCAACCTGTGGTAAGTGACGGGAGTGGAACCATTCCACAGAAAGGGGGGCTCCGGCTGATGACATTCTGGACTGGGCAGGACTGGCAAGTACAAGGGGCAGCAGTGACTTCAGTCATTTGCTCCCTTCCTGAACAGAATTGGTGAGTGAGCTTGGCCTGGGTCACGCGACCTAGCTGAGACCCAATAGGGTATCCAAAATCAATTCCCTATTGTGGCAGCGCACACTAACACAGTGAAGGCCTCAGAAGTTTGACTGACCCAGAGAGGAGGGGCCAGCATACACTGCCCCTTTTGCAACTCACTAGCACACTGCATTGTGAAGGGTCATCTAGCCAGCGTGCTGCAGAAGAATTGTAACCAACAAACAAAGAAACTGGGCCTCCTGGAAGAAGCAAAAAAGATGGGAAGAGGAAGCAACAAGAAAAAGTCCCCAGGTCCCAACCCTGAGAAGATTGACCCAGAACAGGTAAATACAAAGGAGAATGAGAACAGCAAACATACAATATCAGACACGGCACCAGTGGACATAAAGAGATATCTTCAGGACCTCATAGACGAGTTCAAAAGTAAAATATTTATCCAAGTAAAGTAAGATATAAGAAGGTTAATAAAAGAGAGCTAAGCACCCCTAAAGAAGACAGAGGCAGAAGAAGGGAGGAACTCAAACAAAGGAGAGAACCATTTGATGAAGAATATAAAGAAAACGTAGAATACATGAAGCAGATTCAAAGAGATTACCAGGAAATTAAAAACTCTATGGAAAGATGGCAAATCAGCTTGAAAGAAACTAAGGATAGATTATCCAAACTGAAGGACAGTTTTGCAATGTGGGATTATGAAAGGAAAAACTTTTTAAAAATAACAAGGAAACAAGCAGTAACAATACAAAGGCTAGAAGATGACAAGAGGATCTACAACTTGAGAATAAAGAATGTGAATGAAGAAGCAGGAGTACAAACAAAGGAACTATAAAGGCTATTCACAGAAATAATTAAGGAAACTTCCCAAACATAGGAAAAGGAAATGATATTCTGATGTATGAGGCATACAGAACTCCAGCCACCTACAACCAAAACAGAGCTACACCCAGGAATATAATAATCAAGATCCCAGAAATTCAATATAAGAACAGAATATTAAAAGCTGTTAGAGACAAGAAACAGATAACCTACAGAGGAAGGCCCATCAGAATAATGGCAGACTGTTCGACACAAACCATCAAGTCAAGAAGAGCTTGGAGCGAAATATTCCAAGCCCTGAAAGAAAATAACCTCCAACCCAGATTGATATATCCTGATAAACTGTCTCTAGAAATTAATGGAGAAACAAGATGCTTCCAACACAAAGAGGAACTTGGGAAATTTGCAATGACCAATCCAACTTTACAGAGAATACTGCAGGGCACTCTAGAGAGAGAGAAAAGTACTAGGATTCCAGGAACAGTGGCAGAGAGGCCTCAATGAATGCAGCAGAAAACAGAATGAAGAAGACAAGCAGACAACTGACGGCAAAAAAAGAGCATAACAGAAATGAGGCAGAGAAGGTTGATTATAATCTCTAATATAGATGGCCTTGATACACTAAGTTAAAAAAGAACCACATATAGAATAGATCAGGAGGTAGGGTCCACCAAGATGCTATTTAGCTCAGTGGCATAAGCACTTGCCTTGCAAGCAGGCAGTTGTGAGTTCGATCCCCAGTACCAATAAAAAGGAAAAAGACAAAAAAAATTTTTTAAAAAGATGCTATTTATAGGAAACATAATTAATATGTAAAAGAGTACATGGACTGAAAATCAAATATGAGAAAACAATGCTCTATGTGACAGAGAACCAGAGAGTAATAGGGGCAACTAGACCAGTATTTGTGGATAGGTTGGAAACACAGGCTTTAATAAGTAAAGGAATATAATTAGAGATCAAGTCCAGGAGAGAGAAGGTTCAGAACCACTTAGGTAAATAGCAGGCTGCCCCCTGCCCAATTTAAAACCAAGGGTCTTGGTCAGACCCAAAAATGCACAGTGTACCCCTGGGGAAGTGAAAGGGGAGGGAGAGTCTTAAAAAAGATGCAGAAGATATTGTTAATAGTGTATCAGGATTTAAAGCCCACATTACTCACAGCACTCTGTTTAGCTAGATTTTATTCTGTCCCAGTTTGTCTACTTGCATTAGATTTGAGGGCACAGATAGCTATCTCAAAAACATCAGGATATAGCACAGTAATCATCCTTAATTTCCTATTAACTTAATCTGGAGTCCTGTATGACTTATACTGTTTTATCATGACTGATCTTAGTTAAATCTGGTTTGTTTGATTGCTGTTTGGTATTGACAGATTTTATTCAAAACGGATATGATTGACAGTATCAAGTCTGAGGGTATAGGCAACTACACTGAAGATGACAAGACTATGATACACATTCTGGTTTGATAACTGCCTGTTTTTGAAGTTTTATACTATATACAAAGTTTTTTTACTAACACTGTTATGTATTATATATTCAATTATACTGTCTGATGATATAGCCAATTCTATTGAAGATAACAAGAGACGACACAGGAACTATGGTAGAACTCCTTCCTTGTACAATGGTTTTATATGTCTTTTTCATTTCATGTGTTTATAGGAATATGTTTTGTTTTGTCTTGCTTTGTTTTGTTTCTCCCTCTAATATAGAAAGGATAGAAAACATGTTAAGACTCATGCATGTGCAGAACCTATAAACAGTTTATGAGAACTGATCTTATGACACATGATGAAATGAAGAGATACTTTGAAGAAAAAGAGACACTAAAGTACCCAGTGCTGATCCTGGAGTGTCATAATGTGACACCCAGCAATACTATTATTCTTTGTTCAGAGTGATATTAGCCTGCTTGGGTTTGTTCAATCTCAACATAATTAAAGATATGGATAACTGCATGTATGTTTAAGTGCATGGGATTGATAACCATATTTCTAAGTTTTTGTTGGATAGTTGAACAGAACTGATTGCAGTGTTACTGTTTGAATCCCAACTTTATAAGCTCCATTTTAGTATCTTGAATAAAATTATTTGTAAGAGGACAATCTGTAATCATCAACTAGTGATTTCTTACTGTTTTTTTTTTCTTTGAAAGTATGTATTATTTCTACCCGTTTTCTATTTTGTTTAGTCTTTCTTTAAATAAAATTTAAAAAAAAAAAGATTTTCCTTCCGAGGGCAGAATGAAACCCCAGGTGTCTCCCAAAGGACAGCCTAGGCGCCACTCTTTCTTTCACAGGGGCCACACCCACCACCACATGGGACAATGGGCGAAAGAGAGATCTAAGACAAAAGCCACTTTCATGATGCATCACGTTTTCTGCCTATACACGTCTAGGGTCTTCTGGCTATACAGAACTCTGCTTTGTTCTGTCTGCTCACAAACTGGACTGGAGCATGTAACCTGGCACTCCTGGCCCCCAAAATCGATGTAGCTCTCAGGCAACCAGTCCCTGTGAAGACCCCTCTCAGATGCCAGCCTCCAGCCCCAGGACTCGTACCCCTACTAGGAGGCCTTGGACTCTCTGGGGATGGGGATGGGGATGGGGATGGGGATGGGGATGGGGATGGGGATGGGGATGGGGATGGCAATCATGGGTGTGGCTGTCTCCACCACAGCCTGCCAGCAACTCAGAAGAATTGTCTAAGGGGCTTGGGAAGATTTCTGGCCTTGCAGAAAGTAGTTTCCCAGGCTGGGTTGGCCCTCCAGAACCACTGCACCCTGGATCTACTCACTGCAGAAAAAGCAGGCACCTGAATCTTCCTCCAAGATCAACGCTGCCTCCATGTCAGCAGGTCGGGTTTTGTCCATCAGACAGTCCGGAGTCTCTGGGACCAAGCCATGAGGCTCAAAGGACAGGCAACGGGTGGCTTCACTGTGGGTTGGGGAGCGGGCATCTTCCAAACCAGCTGGACATCCTGGCTTCTCCCCTGCCCAGGCTGCTGGTCCCAGTCTTTCTGCTGTTACTGTTTGCACCTTGCATAGTAACAATCTTAACAGATTTCATCCTAGGACAGATCTGATCCATGACATCCAGACAGCTCCTGCTGACTGACGCCCGTTACACCACTGTCCCATGGGAATCCCACGCTGGGCTGCAACAGAAACCAAAGATCATCACGCTCCGAGCATCCCGTCACCTCGCCCAGATCTGGTACCCTGTCACGTTGCCACCAGCCCAGGCCCTCTCCACCTTCATTTCTTTCTGTCTCTTTGCTAGGATGCACAAGCAGTGCCCCAGTTACAGCTGAAAAAGTCCTGAGAAACAGCATCTCCTACCTCTCTTCTTTCTCTGTAACACGACAGGAATGTCAGGTCTCTGTACGAGACCCCGCCTAGCAATAAGCAGATAGCTTATTGACACCTGCAGGAGCACAGGCTTTCAACAGGAAGCGGCAGCCTCCCCCACACAGCTCAACCAGCAGAGAGCTCAGTCCACAAAAAACCACAAGAGCCGCTGTGCCTGCCAGCACCCCTGCACCACACCCCGCCCTGTCTATTAGCTAGCCCTAGATCCCCTACTCAGAGACCCCAAATTTTTCACCCCCCTTGGCAGTGCCCCCTTCCTTACCTAAACTCCCCTACAGGACATGGTCTCACCTCTTGCTCGGGGCCAATGGTCTTTTCCCCTTGGCCCACCTACACTAGGTCTGCAGTAAAGCCTTGGCACATTGCCCAAACTCTGCTTGTCTCAGTGGTCTCTACTGTGCCTCAGTTTACCCTAACACAGATCAAAGAGATAAACCGAGGTACCTGCTTCCCCTCCAGTGCCAAAAGGGATTGTGGTCCCTGCAGGCTGGACCCTACCCAAAACACCTCCTTGGCTCCAAAAGTAATCATTTCAGATGCTACAGATTCTTGAAAACTCTGTTCATAAGACGTTAAAGTGAAACTATTGTCATCGACATCACTGGAAGCTGAATTTTCCAAGTGCCACAGAACAATAGGTGACCATGTGGGCGCCCGGGAAGAAATCAGAGAAGGCAGCAGCAAATGGGGTCTTTTTCCTAGACATGCTGAAGTTTCCATAAATTCTCCAACATGAAGAAGCAGAGCTGGACCTGCTGTATCTGCACCTGTGTGTGCCTTGGGGTAACGCACAGCACATGGACCCCAGCAGAAAAGCACCAGGGACACCACAGTTATTTGACATCAGAGACAAAGGCCAGGTGCCTATTTCCCACTGTGACATTTGTCCTTCACTGACAGTAAATGAAGCAACGGGCCTTTGACCAGGAACTATGCTCCTGTCGGCTTGAGGGGGCCCTTTGGGCGGGCTCGGGGACCTCAGTTATGTCCCTGCCTCCTCTCCTGGGCCTTTTAACAGTGAAAGATCTGCAAAGCATGTTGTCTCAGACTCGCTGGCAGCGAGGCTTCCAAATGAGCTGCCCCAGCAAACACACTGACGTGAGAGTCAGAGTCGGAGCCGGGCCGCAGGAAAGGCGGGCGCACCTTTCACCTGCAGAGCTGGCCGGGCTGGCGGCTTGCTGGATGGAGAGGTTTCCATGGCAAAAACAGTGGTCCTTCATTCTCTGTGCCTTCAAGAGGTGTTCCCAGAGCTGGGTAGGAGCAGAAGCTGATTCATCAATTTGTGTGTGTGTGTGTGTGTGTGTGTGTGTGTGTGTGTGTGTGTGTGTGAGGGGTCGGTACTAGGAGCCCAAGGCCTTTGCACTACACTATGTCACCGCCTTTTCTTCTTTTTTTAAAATTTATTTCACGACAGGATCTCACTAAATTCCTCCAACTGGGCCCCGACTTGCAGTCTTCCTGCCTCAGCCTCCCAGAGTGCTAGGATTACAGGTGTGCACCGCCATGACTGATGTCACACTTCATTTTTAAAAACTCTTCTACTTAACATAGGTAGGTTGGGCTGTGAGCGTGGGCTAACTCAAGTCCTAAGGAGATCAATGCCCAGTTCCAGAATCAGAGGTGAGGTGAGAGCCCAGACCCTGGGAAAGACATCGGCACCTCTCTACAAACTTTACTACAACCTGGAGAGGGGGTTCTGAGGTCAGAACTGAGGGAAAGTGTTCAGCATCCCACAGTTTAGGCAGAGACTCTCTGGGGGTGGGGCTCCTGGATGCAGAATCGGGGATAAGGGGGAGCCACTCTCGGTTATTGGGGTGTTGTTAGTTCTCCTGTTGCCATTGGTTCTCCTGGAACAGCTTGTGGAGCTTCTTCCTGATCAGAACTCAGGGTGTTCTCATCAACAGAGGAGCTCGGGACCTTGTCACTGAGAACGGTTGGGGTTCACTTTGGGGGAGCTCTGGTCCCTACTCTGAGCATCACTTCCTGTGCCTGCTGGCACAGCTCCTTCACCCCACTGGTGCAGACTTTCTAGCTTCCACCTCTGACCTTTGGGCCTTCCCACCACAGATCCATGGAATAGACTTGCACGAGACACTGTCACGGGCTCTAGGTCTTCAGCCGGGCTCATGCAGGAATTTGCCTTGTGATCTGGGTCTTCAGCTGGATTTCTGGAGTCTATAGTGTGTGGACTGAATTCTTGCACTTTTTGTGTTTGACTATTTGGGTGACTATTATAAAATACTTCTACAAAGTGTGTGTCCTGTATGTAATTGTTCTCCTTGTAATCCCTAACTACAACAATAAACAAAGATCAAAATAAAAGGTAGATACTAGAAAGCAGGGAAATAGATGCTTTTCAAAGGGGAAGGGGAGCAGAGATGGAGCGAGGAAGGATGGAGGGAGAGGAAGGGAGGAAAAGGAATGGAGGTGTGGGAGGGGCATGCACCAACTCCAAATGACAAAAGCAATTATGGGCTACAAATAAGAGCCAAGAAAACATGCTCTGAAAACACCACACTCTTGTGCATCTCAGACACCATAAAAACCAAAAAAAGAGAAGCTCACAAAGCAGGAAACTGAGGCTCCGAGAGGTTAGGGGGCTTTCTAAGGGTCTCACCCTTAGAAAAAGGAAGACATGGGCCCTGAGCCCAGCTCTGTCTCCCTCCGGCACCCTGGCCCCTTTACCCCACTGCTTCCCGGCACCTCGACGCGCTGGCCTGCACTGTGCTTTCCTCTTCCGGTCGCAGCCTGGCCCTGCCTTGCTGTTTACCTTCTCCTCCGCTAAGGCTGCCTCTGCCCTGGCCACAGGACTCCCTGGAGGGAGCTTTGCCTTCTTTGTCTCTGTGTCTCCCAGGAGATCAGTGGGTGCTGGAAGGTCGCTCGGTGGACTCCACATTGCTGTGTCCACTGCAACGCTGGCCCTGGTGGTGCACACCTGCGAGCCCACCACTCAGGGAGGCTGGGCAGAAGGTCTCAAGAGCAAGCCCAGCTGGGCCACTTAGTCCCGTAGCAAGAAAGACCCTGTTTCCAAATAAACTATATAGAAAGGGCTGGGGATGGAGCTCAGGGCAAAGGGCCTGGGTTCAACCCCCAGCATTGCCAAAAACCAAAACCAAGAGTGTATCTGTTCCCTCCCTTGTCCTTGCCTGTGTCTGCCTTACAATCTGGTCTCCCTGCAGTCCGTCCTAGAGCAGTGAGGACAGAGGCCGCTGCCCTGGGCTGTCGCATTCCCTGCTCGGCCTCCAGCCCCCTCACCTGCCTCTCCTCACCTGAGACGCAGAGCAGCAGCAGCTCCCACAGTGGGCACCCCTGTGCCCCCATCTCCTCCATCCTTCCTCCTCCCAGGTTCCTCGACTGCTGGAGGACGCGGCCCAACGCAGTATGTACCATCTTCCCTCGAGGCTGTGCTCTTTCTTTTCTTTTCTTTTGCAGCAGGGTCTCTGTATGGAGCCCAGGTTGGCTTGAACTCATGGCAATCCTCTTGCCTCAGCCTCCTGAGTGCTGCGATTACAACTTGCACTACCATGCCTGGCTCCACTGTCTCTTTTGATTGAGAAATCCTGAGGGAAACGTGACACCAGGGGACAGCTTGGGAAATGCACAAACTGAAGAGAGGAGAGGCCTGCTTCCTCCTGTCTTCCTATGCCACAGTCCTGTTGAGAAACATTTGATTCCCCCTCTATACCCATTGCCTCCTTCCGTACCAGAGCAAGTCGAGCCCCACCCAACTGCCCTGAGCTCAGAGCCACCACCATCACTGGCCACTGACCACTACTACTTCCCCAAACCCCTCACACCATTCCCCCACACCAGAAATTTTATTAGTCAGCTTCCTGTTGCTGGAACACACACTCAACACTCATGCATGGAAGAAAGAAAACATTTTAAATTTCTATTCGCAAATGTTGGCAGTACATCATGGCGGCCCTCGCCCGGGAAGCTGCTGTGTGCACGTAGCCCATCTTCCCCTTTCTCCTTGCCCTTCTCCTCCCTCTGTGTCTTGGTTCACATCTTAAGAGGATTCAATCCCTGGTCAGTGGCTCCAAGGCAGAGGCGTCATGGCAGAAAGACTTGGAGGAGAAAAGACGTTTAGTTCGCAGCAGCTGGAGGCAGGGCAACAGTACCAGAAAGGCAAGGCTGAGGGGTTGGATAGAGACCCCAAGGTCACACCTACAGGACCCCCAGACACACCCAGGTGCCTTGCACAGCTCCGAAGCCACTCAAACTGACCAATGAGCTTCCGCACTACAGGCCCGAGGCAGGCGTCCAGCTTCTTCACCTTCCGGGCCCAGTTCGAGCCTCTCTGATGTCCCACTTCTTCTGTCTCACTCTGCCCTTTGTTCTCAAGCACAGGCATGCAAAAGCTCACTCAGGAAGCCTGGTACTCTGGACTCTTCCCTGCACCCAGAGACTGGGTCGCAGCAGGACTGCAGAGAGGCCCAGCTGGGCATCTGCACTTGTACAGGCAGCGTGGGTGAATCCAGCGCAAACGAGTCAAATAGACCCTTCCTACAAATACTCTGTGTCCCTGCGGCCTGTCTTTGCTGTGCTCGTGTGTGGGGTTTGGACATCTCTGGCCCCTCCTGTTCACATAGTCACGGAGGCCATAGTGAGGACTGAGGCAGGATAACGGCATGGCGATGCCCTGCTTCTTACTTGTCGCCATACTCCAGCCATGGCAGGAAATCCCTGCAGCGCTGTAGGCTGTGCACAGGTGCTGTCATGGCTCGGTTCTCCAGCACAAAACCCTCACTCTTGTTGGGGGACTAAGGCCCCCTAGCATGCGGGGCTCCATTCACCCTCCACCCAGGTGCAGCTGCAGTGAGCTGAGTGCCTTGACCTCAGCTTAGCCAAGCACGTGGCTGCCCAGGACTCCGGACCCCGAGGCTGGAAGCCACACATGATGCTTTGGGCAAGATCTACACAGAGCAGTTCAGCACTCATTCAGAGCCCTGGAAGAGCTCATGGAGAGTGATTGGTGATTCGAGTGTTCAGGGCAGGCTCGTCAATGAACACATAGCCAAGCCAATGGCCCCTGCTCTAACCTCACCCGTGGTCTCTCCTTGGCTTCTGCTTGCATTCTGAGCCCAGAACTTGTGTTTTTTCATTGAGTCTGTGACTTCCTAGTGTCCTCCTGCAATTCCTCTGCCATCTGGAGCAGAATCTGGGCTGGCACCAAGGACCACTTCTGGTACTGCTGAGGTGGTACCGTACCCACTGAGGCAGTGGGGAGCTCCTGAGCCCCAGAAGATTCACTGAGCACTCAAGATCAGACAGAGACTGCAAGGTGCAGAGCTGGGACTCCAACTCCAAGGCTTGCACAATGAATCACACAACACTGTCGGATCAGCAGAGGTCCAGGGGGCTCCCTGGAACTAAGGAATCAAGGGTTGTTTCACAACATTATGGGGGAGCCCAGGAGACAGAAGGATGCTTTGGTACCCTGGCACTGGAGACAACCGTCAGTCATGGCCTCTGCTGGTCCTGCGGGGCAGGTGGACAGAGCGGCTAGAAGCTTGGGACGGCAGCTGTGTGTTCAGAGAGGGTTATAGCCACCCCTACCACTGTCCCCACTCTTCTCCGCTGCCACCCAGTCAGAATCTGGTGCCCAAAGGAGCCCACTGATGGCCCACATGGGTCAGGCTTGGGACAGAAGAGGGAGAAAGGTGCGGAGGGTGACTGCAGGTGCGGAGGGCCAGTGTCTGGGTAACCATCTGTAGATCCGCAGGGCCTGGGGCTGAGCCCTCACCTCACACAGGAGGATGGGACTCAGGTGGCTCAGGGGCCACAGTGCCACAAACAGTGCCCCAGCCCACTGTGCTTCTCCTGTTAGCATCTAATTCCACCTTTGCTGTGCTGGCCTTTGTGTGAGCTTCATAAACCCAAGCAGCCCTGGGACTGCTCCCAGGAGGACCCTCAGCAGCTGCCCCCATGGGCACCTGGGTTCCTTTGGACAGGAGAACAGACGCTGTCTGGGATGAATGGCCTTGGGGTCCAGTCATTCTGGGATGAAATGGTTCCCCAAGGAGCCTTCCAGGCTCCAAGATGAAACCAACTCCACTCGGATTTCCAGTGGCTCCTAACCGGGGATTAGAAAGGAGCTGGGTGTGGTCAAGGCCCCACTATGCAGGGTCCGAGCGCAGCTCACTGGGCAAGTGGAGAGTGCCATGTGCCAGCAGCCTGTGCCCGGGACCCAGGATGCACTCACAGGAGCAGGGGAAAAGTCCAGCCCACGGAATGGAACGTGCTTTCCCAAAGCGAGATGCACAGCGAGAGAAAAGGTGTGACTGCTCCTAGTGACTGCAGGATGAAAGTGGACTTGACCCTTGCCCAGCTGGAAGGGGACAGACCCTCCATCCTTTCCCACCCACGAGGTCACCTCAGCCCTAGAGCCCAGAAGGGCAGGAAATAACTAGACCCTGTTTGAAAGCTGGTAGGAGCTGCAAGTTGCAGAGGAATGGCACGGCTTTTTGATGGGGGACAGTGGGAGGGTCCCAAAGACACTTTGAGAGCTGGTAGGGAGCTGGGGACAGACTCAGAGGAGGAGGAAGTGGGGTGAGGTAGGGGCAGCCTCCACACCCAGGCAGAGAGACCTGGTCACCCCTCCATGTCCACCCTGCTGTGATTCAAGGGAAAATGGCTTTAGAGGGGTGGTGGGGAGCTTTCGGCAGGCGAGCCGCAGCCAGCTGTTCTTGTCACTGAAAGTTCTAGAAGGTTCCCCACCACTGCTGTAAGCAGAAGCAGTGCCCTGGCTTTCTATGGTTTCACACTCCTGGCTTTAAGGCTGTCCACCCAGTCCCTCTGCAGTTTCCCTTCCTGCCTGTGAGTGGTGGCTGATCACTCCTGTAGCCTCCACCGGTCACGCTCACCTCCACCTTCCTGGTTATCTTCAGGACCCAAAGAAGAAATGCACAGTTTGTCCAAAGCTGTCCACCCCACCCTTCAGACCATCTACCCCCCCGTGTCCGGTCACCGTGCTCGGCCTTCCTGGGTGTCCCTGTCCAGGAGCTCCGTTACAAACAGATCGGCAATTCAAGTACCCGGGGTCCTTCTTGCCTCAAACAAAGAACTGGAGGCGACGAGCCACAAACAGTGCCACAAGTTTATTTGAAAAACGAAGGGCGAAGGGTAACAGGAAGAACTAGCTCAGCGGAGTGAACTTGGGCTGAACAAACAGAGAACAAGATTTTAAAAAACAAAGTTAAAACTGCACCCTGCGTCCAGAAGTTGAGGAGCAGGGTGTCTGGGGGGTCATGAGAGCAGGCAGCTCCTGGCGTCTGTGGGAGTCCAGGAGTCGTCGCACCTACAGGGTGCTGAGAACACGTGCCACTGCCCGGGGATCTTGCCATTGGCCACTCTCCAGCCAGCTGTGCTGGGTCCTGTCTCATCTATCAGTTTCTCACCCCGGTTCTGACCTGGCCTGGTGGCATCTTGTCATCTGCTCACCTGGTGACTGGATATGTCAGGAGGTGACTGCCATCAAAAGGAGAAACTGAGGCAACTGATCCCGTGGCTGAGAGGGCAGCAGGCTTCCCCAGTGTGTTTCCATCCAGGTCGTCAAAATGGTCCAGTCCAGGGGAGGACCACCGAGAGAGGTCTCGGCTGTGCCTTCTGAGACTCGCAACCCCGCAGACAGCCACAGCAGGGCGTGGTGGGCTCTATCTCTTCTTCACGCCAACCAGAAGGCAGCATGGAGGGCCAGCTTATGCTGGGGCAGTGTCCTCTCCTCCGAGGAGCCCAAGCACACAGTCACAAGGAGTGGGACGGGCTGGGCCAGGAAAGGGGGATCCTGAGCCTCAGAAGTCACCCCGCTTTCCCTCCCACACTCTCTTTGGCACCACTGCCGGATGGACATAGCTCCAGCTGGAGGTGAGGGGTCGGGGTCAAGCGTTCATCGCCCAAATGACTGCTGGGTGACAACAAACAGGGCGATGAAGACCAGGCTCTTGTGCAAGAGTCCAAAGACCACAAGAATGTGGATGCTGAAGAAGGGGACCCTGGGGAGAAAGACACTGAATGAATCGTCCCTGGCGAGGACACTGACGGGATTTCTTCCAGGTCCGCAGAGGCCTCCCACACCTTCCCCACCTCACCGGGCCCGGGCAGGGCCGCTGGTTTCGTTTCCCGTAACACAGCTGCTCAGTGGAATCTGGGCTCACGGCCAGGGGAGGCACAGGGAGGAAGGATAGCCCTGGTGGCTTCAGCTTCTCTGTGATGAGTAGAGAAAGTGGCCCCGGGGGCTGGGACACTGTCTTTATTCTCCATCCCAGATCTGTTTCCTATGTTAGCCCAAACCTCCAGCCTCAGTTTCTTCATCTATAATTCAACAATTCAACCCTAAAGGAAATCCCGCCATAAAATTTTAGGTTTGAGCAAAACGATTCTACAAGTCTCACATGGATATCGGCTGACACCATAAAAACAAGGAGTGAGACCAGCAGCCTGGCCTGTCCATCAGCAGATGCAGGAGAGGAGAGAACACAAGGACTCTACGTGCTAAGACGCGGACACAAAGAGAGATGGATGTCCACAGACAAACAGAAGGCCATCCCTGTGACCTCGCAGGACGCTGTTCCAAAATTTAAAACCTTTTAAAAGGCTGGGGATGTAACTCAGCATGAGGGCCCTGGGTTCAATCCCCAGTACTCCCAATCGCTACAAGAGAAATTAACACCCGAGGGAAACTGCAGTCCTGCAAATCAGCAGAACTGTGTTAGTGAATAGTCTCGCGGTGTCTGCAAAGGTGTACGAAGAAACACAAAATCTTTCTATAACTCTGAATCCCCAAAGGATTTCAATGAATGGGAAAAAAAAAACTACAAAGTTTCCAGAATAGAATCAAGCACAATTAAGCAAAGCAATAATTTTGAAATCAGCACATTTGCCTGTGCAAAATTTATAACCAAACGCACAGGTTGCTAAAGAGGGAGGCACAAGGCACAAGAGCAAAAGTCAAAGAGCTCCTCTGTGCTGATGTCCACCCCGGCCCCCTGCCCTGCCCTGCCCTGTGTCTCAGGGGATGCCATGCCCAGGCCTCCTGGTCCTGGTCAAGCTCCCCCGAAGCGGTGCTGGCTACCGGGTCCCCAAGACAGAGAAGCCAGAGTCTGTCCTGTCCTCCGTGGTTCAAACCGCACCCACTACCGTGCCTGGCTCTGCGCTGGCTGGAGCTCAGCTGCCTGCAGGTCCCTGCTTTGGGGCTCACTGACTCCATCCCCAGCCCAGCTCTGCCTTCTCCCCGGGAGCCCTCTGCACACACCCATCGCAGGGCATCTTTAGGGGCTGCACACGGGCTCCCCTGCTGCCCTAGATGCCTGGAACCTGCCTGCCGCTGGCATCCTTTGGGCTGCCCGGACCCCACGACTGTGAGTGCAGAAATACAAATGCTCTAAGCTCAGTGGTCCACACCTGTAACCCCAGCCTCTGGCGTGAGGATTACATGTTCAAGTCTAGCCTGGGTACTTGCCTGAGACTGTCTCAAATAGTTTTTTTTTTTTTTTAAAGCTGAGGCTATAGCTCAGTGTGAAGGCCTTGAATTCGTTCCCAGTTCTGCAAAATAAGTAAATTAAATAAATAAATATTCCAGGTCCTCTGCCCTTTGACAGGGACACCTCCAGTGTGATCTGGACCTCCTTGGCAGGGTGGAGCCAAGTCACTCCCTGAGCCTGGCTAGCTCATGAGGCCTCACTTGGTTCCCATCCCTTCCTCTTCCCTCTCCTGGTGGCTCTGCTGATGATGACTTCCTGAAGCATTTTAACCGGACTGCTTCCCTCTCCGGAAGTGACCCCGAGAAGGGTGACATTGGTCTCCCCAAAGTCACAGGGGACATGCCCTGGACAGACAGTGCAGGATCCGCCCCCTTCCTGCTCCTTCTTCCCCATACCCTTCCCGCAAGAGAAGTGTGCTGCCACCGGCTGCCACCACACACATGAGGTCAACAGGTGACGGGGAGGGAGAGAGTTAATATTCCCTCCCACAGGGGAAGGCCTCAGAGTCTGTTCCAGTGACAGAGTGCTAACACATCTGCCAGTCATGGACCTGGAAATCTTATTTACAGACACTGAGACTGGCGCCACCTATGGGCTTGAAGTAGAATATCAGTACTGAAATCCACTGAGAGATAGAGACAGACAGAGATAGACAGAGAAAAATGAGCCCTCCAGACGATCCTAGCCTACAGCCGCTGCCACAGGCCAGACAGCCCTGCGGGTCTAGGACCTCTGCTGTGTGGACAGCAAAGTGAAGCAGAGAGGTCCCCACCTATGCAAGGTCACACAGGCTCCATTAGGACCAGGGAGCTTGACTCAGAGTGACTTCTGTTACCCATGGGACCCTGCAGGTTGCTTAGCAAGATGCCATTTGCCTCTGGAGGGTACTGTGGTGTGCGAGGAACCCAGGCATGGATCTGGATAGGACGGCGTCTGCCTCTCACGCTGTCACCCCCTCTCCCCCCGGGAATTTCCACCAAACTCGGGTGACTCTGGTCTGCTTCTGCCCATGCACCTCGTCCCTGATTCCCCACACCCCCTCAGCACGCACAACGAGGAACAAAGGGCTCCACATCCAACCCAGGGGACCCGGGCCTGGAAACCATACCTGATGACACCCGTCACGTTCGTGAAGTTGACTCCTGGGTCAAGAGAAGCAGTGGTTGGCTTAGAGAGAGGCTGAGTCACAGCGCTGGTTGTGCTCAGCCTCTTTGTGGTGCGAAAGATGTGAAGACCAGCCGACCTGGAGGTCGGACGCGTGGCGGCGGGAAGAGCAGGGTCTGTGGCCAAACCCTGGCATGTCGGGTCGGAGGCCTGGGGACCTGAAGATTCTGCAAGAAGACATTGGAGGAACGGGTGGGCGGGCGGAAGGATGGATGGCAGATGAATGGGTGGATGGATAGATGGACGGATGGATGGAAAACAGATGGAGCTGAGGAGGGAAATGAACACGGCCACGCAAGAAGCAAAGTTTTCTTTTACTAAAACCAAAGAAACCATATAAGTTAGCCTGAGTGATAGACAAGAAGAAGGAAAGAAAGAACAGAGGGAGGAAAGGAAGAAAGGAAAGAAGAGAAGAATTTTCAGGCTACTTGTGTGAAGGGGGCCTGCGGATTTTCACCCTCTGTGAACCCCACCTTCTCCAGGAATACTTCCCTTATTAATCCCCGTAAACCGAGCACTCTGCCTGCCAGGAGTCTTTATGAACTCGCTGCAAGGCACCTTGCCGTGGGCCTGGCCCTCTCCCGGTGCTGGGAATGTGGACCTAGCTCCCTTTTCTCTGCCTTTCTTAATTCATCCAGGATTAGCTGCTCCCCAGAGCCCTGCAAGGCATGGAATCTTCCTCCCAGATTCGGAGATTCATAGGGGAGGCAGATGAGGAGCCCAGAGTTCCCATCCGGTGGAAATGTGATCTGTGAGGGGGGCACAAAGGAGCCTGGAACTCGTCCCTGTAAATGGGAGTCACATCTGCATTCGAAGCAAGCTCCCCCGCTGCGTGACTGTGCCCACAGGAAAGTCCGAGGCGCACTCTTTCAGAAGCACGGAGGAGGCCACCAGCTGCTTCCTTGGGAGGGGGACAGGGGGCCCCAGGAGACTTCGCAAGGACATAAACTATCCCAAGTCTGCCGCTATGGGCAGAAGTCAGGGACACTGCTAAGCAGCCTGCAGTGCAGAGATGGGCCGCACTGCAGGCCATCATCACACCCCAAACACCATCAGAGCTGACCTTGAGAACCCCTGGGCCACAGAGACCCCAGTCCCCTCTTGGTAGATGGACGAGGGTAACCACAGGCATTAGGAGTCACCGTGAGGTTTGGTCCAGGGAACCTGGTTGATGGGAGGCCCGGCAGGGAGGATGCAAGATCTGAGCTGCATTCTCCCCCAGACTCTGGGCTCTGGAGAGCCTGAGGGGCCGGCGGTGAACCTCAGGCCTGGACAACCTGAGTGCATCCTGCTGTGGGCTGGGTGATCCATCCGGCCTCTGCTTCTCCTGCTGAACACAGACCCTGCTTGCTGGGCAGCCCCAAGGCTGCAGGTTTTTCCTGAGCACTCTCTTTCGGGCTCCCACTCAGCGGCACTAGCCCAGGCAGTGTCTGCTCAGGCCAGCCCTGGTGGCAGATTTCTCAGTGCTCAGACTCAGGTTCCTAATCCTCCCCACCACTGCCAGACTCTAACTGCTCCCGATGCCCCCACTCACAGTTTTCTCGGTGCTCAAGTGTGGGCGTGGGGCGTGAATCAGAGATGCCCGTCATGGTGTCCCCACTGGTCTGGCCACAATGACTTCCCTGCTCCTCTCTCCTACCCCGATTCTTCCTTCTCCTCCCTCCTCTCACTGGGGGCCTCCTCCTGTTTGCTGAACCTGGCCCTCTGGCATTCTCGGTGACTGTGTATTCCTGAGGCCTGCCAGTGAGAGACTGGGAGACCCAACGCCCCAACTTCTGGTCTAGAACTTCCCCCCTGCTCTCTGATCTCTCTCTACAGCTGCCCCAACTGGCAGATAGGGCCTCACCCCACCCGCCGTGCTCAGGAGACCCCTCCCCACTTGGGTCCCCACTGCTCACCTGAGCACAGCACCAGCCGAATCCGATACGACAGGCGAACGGGGGGATCGTGGAGGATGACACACTGGTACAGCCCCACATCCTGCCTCTGGAGCTGCATCATGGTGATGGTAATGAAGCCAGTGCTGGGGCTGTCCTCCAGGAGGAACCTCCCCACCTGGGCCCGATTCATGTCATCGTTTTGTGTCTCTGTCTCCACCAGAGTCGTTGGGGGGCCCTGGCTCTCCACTCGCTGCCAGGCCTTGGAGTGGTACTTGTACCTCTGGTTATAGTGGTAGAACTCTGTGAAGTTTCGCCCTTCCACTAGGCACCTGCACTCCTCACCCAGGTCTTCCGCATGGAGCCCTAGGGAAGAGCAAGCAGGCCCTGAGCCACGGCGCTGAGTCTGTAACCTCGGGCTCGGCCCCTGCAAGGCACGAGGCCAAAGCTGCAGGGTCCAAACAGCGCGGCCAAGCACCCGGGAGCCACTGAGCTCCGGTCAGTCCCCTCGATGTTGTTCAGCAGTTCGGTGTAGGGCCGGGAACAGACGCCCCTGTGTGGTGTGTGTGAGGCATAACATCGATCATGTTGAATCCGGGTATCTACAGGAGCTATTCGGTCTCCATTTGGGTTCTTTTGTAATTGGTAAAATAATTAACTCTCATGTTGGAGAACTGGTGCATACATGATAGTATCTTGACTAGTTCTGATCTCTCTCCCTTCCATCTTACCCCACCAATTGTAAGTTTTCAATAATAGCAAGAAGCTGAAGGGGCCTGCCTGGTGGCACACACCTGTCATCTCCTCACTCCGGGAAGAAGAGGAGGAGGAGGAGGAGGAGGGGCTGCCAAGATGAGCTTCATCTAGATAACTTAGCAACCCTGTCTCGAAGTAGAAGATAAAATAAAAGGCCTGGGGACGCAGGTCAGTGTGAAGGCTCTAGATTCAATCCTGCCACCGCAAAACAAAACAAGACAAACAAACAACAAAACCACAGCTTTATCCCCTGCTTTCTATTCTGCCCAGGGCTGTCCTGATGTGCCCCCTTGCTGCCTGGACACAATCCCTTCTATAAGCATCTCAATGTCCCCAGTGTCCTCTTCCCACTCCTCTCCCCCTGTATCCCCTCCAGTCACCCCAGGGGAACCCCACCCCAGCCTCCCCAGCGGGCAGGACTCTCTTTCTCCTCTTGGCCTTCATAGCAGGGGTCACACCACTGCTGACACACCTCCACCACCATTATCCTCATCATCACTGTCCGCCATGACTTTTATTAAGCCCATCATATGCCCTAAACACTGAGTCAAGTATCCAGCCAAGTCATCAGACAGTATTTAATTCTCAAGACAACTTTCTGATGTATGTGCCAGCCACAAAATGAACAGCTGTAAATAGGTGCTATTTACAAATGATGACACTAATCTGTCCCCCAAGAATGGCTCAAGCCATTCTCTCTAGGAAGAGACGGTGAGGGTGACAAGGATTAAAAGTGCCTAATGGAATGAATGTACCAGGTAAGGTAAGAAGTTAAACAGAAGGGAGAGAGAGAATCAACAACAAGAAAGTGAGGCAGTGGCAGGAATAAGCCGCTATTGATCAGTGATAACTCAATCCCAATTCTCCAATCAAAAGACACAGACTGGAAAAATTACGACATAAAACCCAAGAGTATGCTGCTTACAAGAAACACATTTCATACCCACACACAAACTGATAGGTTAAAAATTAAAGAATTGAAAACAGTATTCTGTACAGAGCAAATTTTTAAAAATTGCAAGTATAGTTATCTTATATTCAGACAAACTGGACTTAAACCAAAACCAATCAAAAAAGAAAAGGAAAGCACTCCATAATGGAAGGAAACAACACAACAGGAAGACAAAACAATTATTAACATATATGCACCAAGCAATGGTGCACACAACTTTATCAAAACAAGTACTAATGGTCATAAATTACCAGACAACCATAAGCACAATTATAGTGGGGGACCTTGGTACCCCACTAATACAGATAGGTAAACCAGACCCAAAAAATCAACAAAGAAATATCAGAGTTGGAAAAAAAAATCTGAAATATGTTCTTAATAGATATCTGTAGCATTTTACCCCAAAACAGAATGTATATTCTTTTCAGCAGTGCATGAAACTTTCTCCAAAATAAGCCACATAGTAAACCATAAATCACCCCATGCATTTTATTAGATCACAAGGTACTGGAGGGAGAAATTAAAGACAAAAGAAAGCACAGAAGTTATGCAAATGCATGGAAACTAAACATACACTGTTAAGTAAAAAGTGGGTTACAGAATTAATCAAGGAAGCAATAAGGCAGTTTCTAGAGCCAAATGATAATGCCAGAACAACATCCCAGAACTTATGGGACACAATGAAAATAGTCCTAACAGTGAGGTTTACAGCCATGATTACCCACATTGAAAATGCAGAAGGATCCCAAATAAATTACTAATAACGGACCTCAAGGTCCTAGAAAAATAAGAACAATCCAAACTCAAAGCTAGTACAAGGCAGGAAATTACCAAACATCAGACCACAAAGTAAGGAAATTTGAGACAAAAATACAAAGAATTAATGAACTGAAAAGTTGGTTCTTTGAAAGAATAAACAAAATTGTCAACCTCTTAGCAATCTAATCAAAAGGGAGAAAGTGGGCTGGGGATACAGCTCAGCAGCATAAGTGCGTGAGTTCAGTTCCCTGCCCCCAACAACAACAACAACAACAACAAAATGCAAAAGAAAGAAAGAGAACAGAACCCAAATCAATGCATTCATAAATGAAAAAAGCACAATCACAACAGACACTACCAAAATCAAAAAGGTTTTTCACAAGTACTTAATATCAATGCACCACGGATTTAGCTCAGCAGCGTAAGCTCCTACCTGGCCAGTGCAAGGTTGTGAGTTTAATCCCTGGTACCAAAAAAAAAAAAAAAAAGAAAGAAAGAAAGAAAAAGAAAAAGAGATTAACACAGTAAATTGGAGAATTCAGAAGAAGTGGGTAGATTCTTAGATATATACAAGTTGCCAGAACTGAACCATGAAGATTTAAAAGCCCAGGATAACCCAATAACAGGCAGTGAAATTCAAGCAGTAATAAAAAGCCTGCCAAGTAAGAAAAGCCCGGGTCTGGATGAGTTCCCTGCTGAATTCCAGAAGAACCTCAGGGAAGTCCTGACACCAACACTCCTCACACTCCTCAGGGAAGCCGAAAGGGAAGGGGTTCTCCCAAAGTCACCCTGGATGCTGCCATCATCCTGCTTCCAAAACCAGACAAAGATCCAACAAAAAAAAAAAGAGACCTGCAGACCAATTCCTTTAATGAATACAGATGCAAAATTCCTTAACAAGATACTGGCAAACAGAATGCAACAAATCAACAATAAAGTCACACATCATGACCAAGTAGGTTTCATGCCAACAATAGGTGCAGAAAAAGCCTTTGACAAAATTCAACATTCTTTCATGACAAACTCAATGAAGAAAACAGATACAAGAGGACTGATCTCACTCTAATAAAAGCCATTTATAACAAACCTACTGACAACACCATGTTAAATGCAAAAGAAAAAATAAAACAACTTTCCCTCTAAAATCAGAAACAAGACAAGGATGCCCCCTATCACCACTACTGTTCAACACAGTACTCAAAATAGTAGCAAGAACAATTAGGCAAGAAAAATTTTAGAAAGGGATCTATCTAGGAAAGGAAGAAGTCAAATTATTATTATTTGCAAATGACAAGATCCTCTACATAGAAGACCCAACCCCCCCCCCAAACTTTCCAGAATAACCAAATTCAGTAATAAAGCAGGATATAAAATCAACACACAAAATTCAGTAGCATTCCAGTACGCTAATCATTAACCCACAGAGAACAAAAATACCATTCACAATACCTCCAAGAAAAATTAAACAGGAATTAACATAACAAAGGAAGTGAGAAGCTCTGCAACGAAAATTACAACATTTTGAAAAAGGAAATTGCAGAGGACATCACAAAATGGAAATTCCCTGTTCCTCAAGAGCCAGAACTAGTACTGTGTGGCCTACATTACCGTAATTCTAAAATTGATATCACATTTAACGCAACCCCAATCAGAATTCCAACAGTACTCTTTTGATATCACGTTTAATACAGTCCCAATCAAAATTCCAACAGAATTTCCACTATTCACAGAACTGGAGCAAACAAATTCTCAAATTCATCTGGAACCAGGTGAGACCTGTCATAGCAAAAGGAATCCTGGGGGAGGAAAAAAGAGAGCAGAGTGAGAGGCATTTGGACTTGAAGTTATTTACAAAGCTACAGTGATAAGAACAGCATGGTACTGACACAAAACAGAAATGAAGATCAATGAAACAGAATAAAGGATCCAGAAACACCCTGAAGCGTGTTCAAGTGTTTGATCTTTGAAAAACAAACAAAAACACGCCCTCTTAATAAATGGTATTGGGAAAGTTTCTGTCCACGTGCAGAAGATTGAATCTAGACCCGTATCTCCCACTATGTACCAACCTAAAATCAAAATAGATCAAGTAATTATATATTAGAACCAAGACGTGCTGGAAGACAAAATAGGTAAAATTCTAAAAGTCATAGGCGGGCCAGAGATTTAGCTAGTTGTACAGGACCTGCCTGGCAAGCATAAGGTCCTGAATTTGATTCCTGGCACCCTAACAAATAAAATAAAATAAAAATCATAGGCATAAGTAAGGACATTCTGAACAGAACTCCAGTTGCACAGGAAACAGTTCCGAGAATCAGTAAATGGGATCTTATCAAATTACAAAGCTTCTGCATAACAAAACAAATTACTAACACACTGAAAAGACAGCCTAGAGATTAGGGAAAAAATTGGTAGCTATGCATCAGACAGAGAATCATATCTAGAATACATAAAGAAGTCAAAACTTAGCCTCCCTTCCAAATAAAAGACCCAAAGGAAATTGGCAAGTGACATGAATAGACATTTCACAGAAAAAGTTCAAATGGTCAATAAATACATGAAGAAACGCTCAACATCGCTGGCCATTAGAGCAATGCAAATTAAAACAACACAGAAATACCATCTTACCCCAGAAAGAATGACCAATACCAAGAAATCAAATAATAACCAGCACTGTTAAGGCTGCAGGGGGAAAGGGCCCCTCTGCACTGTCGGTGGGAATGTAAGCTAAGCTGCATAATGACTGTGGAAATCAGGGTTCAGAGTCCTCAAAAAGATGAAACTAGAAACTTCATTTGATCCAACTATTCCACTTTTGGGTACCTTTCTGAAGGAGGCGGAGACATCGTATTACAGGGGTCCACGCATGCCGCGTTTACAGCAGCACCATTAACCACACCTAAACCTGGGAAGCAGCCTTCGCCCACCAACAGGTGAAAGGTTAAAGAAACCAGTATTAGCACACGTGGGGCACGACTGTCATAGAGAAAGAAAACCTTGAGTCACTTCTAGGAAAACGGATGCACCCTGAGAGAGCCCCACTAAGTGAAATAAATTAGACCCACAAACTTAAATACCGTGTAATTTCTGTTATATGAGAAACTCAAAGTGTACATAGACAGCAAAATAAAAGATACTAGATACTAGAAAGCAGGGAAATAGATGCTTTTCAAAGGGGAAGGGGAGCAGAGATGGAGCGAGGAAGGATGGAGGGAGAGGAAGGGAGGAAAAGGAGGTGTGGGAGGCGCATGCACCAACCCCCCACAATGGATGCCATTATGAGCTACAAATAAGAGCCAAGGAAGCATGCTCTGAAAACACCACACTCTTGTGCATCTCAGACACCATAAAAACCAAAAAAAGAGAAGCTCACAAAGGAGGAAACTGAGGCTCCGAGAGGTTAGGGGACTTTCTAAGGGTCTCACGCTTCGAAAAAGGAAGAGATGGGCCCTGAACCCCGCTCTGTCTCCCTCCGGCACCCTGGCCCCTTTACCCCACTGCTTCCGGCACCTCGGCGCGCTGGCCTGCACTGTGCTTTCCTCTTCCGGTCGCAGCCTGGCCCTGCCTTGCTGTTTACCTTCTCCTCTGCTAAGGCTGCCTCTGCCCTGGCCACAGGACTCCCTGGAGGGAGCTTTGCCTTCTTTGTCTCTGTGTCTCTCAGGAGATCAGTGGGTGCTGGAAGGTCGCTCGGTGGACTCCACATTGCTGTGTCCACTGCAACGCTGGCCCTGGTGGTGCACACCTGCGAGCCCACCACTCAGGGAGGCTGGGCAGGAGGTCTCAAGAGCAAGCCCAGCTGGGCCACTTAGTCCCTTAGCAAGAAAGACCCTGTCTCAAATAAACTATATAGAAAGGGCTGGGGACAGAGCTCAGGGCCAAGGGCCTGGGTTCAACCCCCAGCATTGCCAAAAACCAAAACCAAGAGTGTATCTGTTCCCTCCCTTGTCCTTGCCTATGTCTGCCTTACGATCTGGTCTCCCTGCAGTCCGTCCTAGAGCAGTGAGGACAGAGGCCGCTGCCCTGGGCTGTCGCATTCCCTGCTCGGCCTCCAGCCCCCTCACCTGCCTCTCCTCACCTGAGACGCAGAGCAGCAGCACCAGCAGCCCCTGCAGCAGCCACCCCTGCACTCTCGGCTCCTCCATCCTTCCCTCCTCCAGGCTCCTCTGCTGCTGCTAGAAGATGCTGCCCCCAAAGTTCCACAGCTTCTTTTGATTGAGAAATCCCGACGGAAAACGTGACACCAGGGCACAGCTTGGGAAACACCCAACTGAAGAGAGGTGAGGCCTGCTTCCTTCCTGTCCTCCTATGTCACGGTCCTGCCGAGAAACACTTGATCATCCCCCACCTCCTGCACCATGGACGGTCGGGCTCCGTCCGCTGCCTGCTCTCTGAGTCTCCCTCACTGGCCACTGTGACCACTACTTCCCAAAACCCTCACACCGTTCCCCATGTCAGAAATTTCATTAGTCACTTTCCTGTTGCTGGAAGACACACCCAACACCCATAAATGAAACAAAGAGAAAATATTTTAAATTTTTATTCTCACACATTTGCGGTACACAGTGATCACATTTACCTGGGAAGCTGGTGCATCCACGTAACACATCTTCATTCATGTTCCTTCCCTTCCGCTCTCCTCCCTCTTCCTCCCTTCATCTGCAAGGCATTCACAGTCAGCTGCCTCCAGGGCAGGAACTAGAGGAACTGAACACATCACAGAGGAAAGAACAAAGCAGTCTGGACTGTTAAACCCCACTCCCAGAAAGGGACCTGTGTCTGCTGACACAAAGTGTCCTTGAAGGGGAAATAATGGACCAGGGAACAAACTCTAGCCCCAAGAAAACCTCCCTGTTCCAATAAACTGCAAAGCAGCATGAGGTTTTATCCTGAACATAAATCCTTCCTCCTGGCAGGCAAGAGCTGAAGGAGAAATCCACAGTGGTACCTACCATGTTGAGAAGGATAATCAGGAGTTATTTGGGGAAGATGTTAATTGCTTAAGACTGAGCTACAAAGCTACGCTTAAGGATTTCTGAGGTCATCCGACCACAATGACTGGCCGAGAGACTGCCACAAGAAACACAGGCTAGACAAAGATGCCCAGAAAGTTGAAGCTCAGCCCAAGCAGGATGAGGTCCGACTTCCTCTGTGAGAAGCCAAGCTGGTCATGTGTGGTCTTGGGAGGCGGCTGGGTCTAAAATTGCTGGTAGGAAGTCCAGCAGCTGCATGACCTCTCCCACCCCCCGGCCCACCCCCAGCACAGAACTCTGGGATCTGTTCACTCTCCCCAGCTGCCAGTGACATCACGGATACCACTTGGCTGGTTGCCACAGCCTGGGGTGCACGGACAGAAGGGCCCCTGGAGAGCAGGGGCATCTCACAAACCCACAGGAGGTAAAGCCAGGCAGAGGAAACAGTGACACGGGGCACACGGAGACATGGAAAGGAGGAGCAGCTATCCCCCTCATATCTACAGCCCTGCAGACCTGGAGAGAAGCTGCATATTAAAAAACACGCTGGAATTTTTCTTTTGACTCATTTCTCATTTTTTGCTTTGGGTTTTGGAGGATTGGGAATATTTTACTTCCTTTTTTTCTTCTCTGTTTTTCTTTGTTTTCTCATCTTTTCCTGGATCATTCCTTTCTGATAATTTTATCTATTTATGTGATTTTTCTTTTATACTTTAATAGGATCCTTCATCTCTTTTCTCTCCTTTTCATCTACCTCTTCTTTATTTTTCAAATTTTACCCCTCTTATTTTCCCCTCCCCTGTCTCCTCCTTTTTTATTAGTATTACTACTAAGCTTTATTAATTTTTAAATAATGCTAGGAATGGTACTGCACACCTATAATCCCAGCACGCAGAAGATATAGATTTGCCACGAGTTCAAATCCAGCCTGAACTGCACGGCGAGACCCCATCTCCAAACAATCTACAGATATTTAGGTGACTCTATGCTATTGTTGAATTCTTTCTGTTGTTGATGGTGGTATAATCATTGCATTTAGTAGCTATCTACTGTGTGTCAGTATTTGATTTGTCTTTCTATCCATGTTATTGTTACAGGTCTCTTTTCTAGTGCTAAAGGTTGCACAGTGGTAGCTTTTAGGTAATACATAGAAGACTAGTCCGAGATTAACTGGAATTAGTGAAAAATCAGAAGACAGAACAAATGGCATAAAAATCTGATTACAGAGGCAGTAGCACAAAACTTACCAAGTATGGGAGGAAACACTGGGTGTAGTGGTGCAGGAGACTGAGGCAGGAGGACCGCTGCAAGTTAAGGGCAGCCTGGGATATTCTGTGAGTTCAAGATGAGCCTTAAACACATAGTGAGACCCTGTCTCTAACCTCCCTGCCCAAGTATGGGAGAAGAATTTAACATACAGACAAGCAAGATGTGCAGAACTCCAGATAGCCATGATTTGAAAAGAACTAATCCACAGCACACTGCAGGCAAAATCCTGAAAGTTGAACTCCAGCACAGAAAAACAACAAATCACTTATAAATTAGAACCCATGACAATCATAGCAGATTTCTCAACACGATCCCTCAAGGTCAAAAGACATGATGTGTCTCAATCCCTAAAAGAAAACAACTTTCAACTGTCAGACAGAAAGAATTTCAGGAGAGAAAGAAAGCTTCTAACTGAGAGGGACAAAAGGGGCCCCCGAAAGTGGCTGCCCACGACCCCACTTCTCAAGGGTGTTTATTGAGCAAAGCCAAGAGGCAAGGTGGGGCGGGTTCAAGGTGGGACAGAACAATAGCCAATCAGTAAGATGAGAAGCACGGCCCTCAGGTGATACTGATCCAGTCACACAGTGGGACAAGACTATGGTCAGCCAGTGAGGGACAGGGTGGTCACTAGGGTGACACTGATTAAATCGGGATCAAATGAGAGCAAGCACTGGGGCAGACAAAGCCTTTCCCAGAGGGGGTGGGTAAGGAGGCTCAGTCCTCCACCCCACAGTGACTGACGCCCACTTACAATATTAATCACTGGCTATTATCCTTTTTAATAAACTCATTTCCAAAAATATTCATTGTCCCAGTGTGTTAATCCAAAATCCCCAAATTTTATTAACAATCTCAACTATTACTAGATCGTTATGGGCAACCTACTGTATTAATTCACTTATAGAAATAGTGGGTAAAAAATTACAATAGGCCACAAAATTTTCCATTTCATGCAGATTACAAGACCCAAACTATAAACCAGGCACGGTGGCACATCTCTGTAATCCCAGCCCTGGGAGGCTGAGGCAAGAGGATTGCCATGAGTTCAAGGCCAACCTAGGCCAGAAGTAAGTTGAAGGCCAGCCTGAACTACACAGCAAGGCCCCAGTTCAAAAAACAAAGACAAAGAACAAACATATGATGTTATGTCTCATAAACATATACTAATTTAAAGAGGAGGTATTAATGTGCAAAGATAAATAAATAAAACCACATTTCCAAATATCTTGTGCCAGTAGCTGAGGACCTTTCTTCTTGGCTTGGAGCAACGCGTGGGTACCCTCATGATGGTCTCTTCTAGTCCTGCAGGACTGAAAATTTACAACAGTCCCTTAGAACAATGAGGAAAGGCCACAGAGAAGGACCTGGAAGACGCCATAGAGCTACTGTGGTTTGCAGGTAATACTGGGTCCAGGTACAAATTCAAAAATGATAAATACCCTTAGGAAATAAGATCAAACGCAAGACTTAGGTATATTTCTATTCCTGGCAAGAGAAGATCACAAATACGTTTTGTTTATCTTTATAGCAGAGTAACAGTGGTTAGTTGAGTTTATCTTTGGTCTGACTTTTTTTTTTAGACAGTCTCACTATGTAATCAGGCTGGCCTTAAATTCACTACATAGTAGCCCAAGCTGACCTTAAACTCACAGTGATCCTCCTGCCTCATCCTCCCGAGTGCTAGGGTTACAGATGTCAGCCACCATGCACCTGGCTAGTCTGATTTCTGATTAACTCTGTTTTTAAACCACAGTTTCCTCATTTGTGGGTTTGTTTTCATTTTTTACCTCCGTGACCTAAAGTAAGTGTTCAATTTATATTTTTCAAGAAAGATACCTCAGTTTCTTTCATATGAAAATCCCCTCTGTTGCTTTACAAATTAAGAAAATTTAGTGAAGCAGAAAACTACGGGGTCATAACATTTTCCACTCTCAGAAGAAGATAATGTGTTGTTTTCTTGCATTTAATATGGTGCCAGAGAACTCTGAAGTCAACAAGATCCTGTAAAATTCAATCTGAGGAATTTAGCTCAGTGGTGTAAGCAGCTTCCTGGTAAGCATGAGTTTGTGAGTTCAATCCCTGGTACCAAAACAAAAAAAAAGGCGTGAGATTCTCTAAGTCCTTTCTTCTCTCCAGCATAGATGCTCACAGAATTGTGGTTTCCCCAATGTACCTTGAGGTACATGATTGACACTATTTCTATTCAACAGGATTCACTTACCCTTATTTCTCACCCCTTGGACTATTACATCCCGCTGTTTTCTAGAAATTAGGCATGTTTCTAGAAAGTAGGCAGGGCACATCCCCTCTGGTTTGAAATTATTATTAGAAATTATTAGAAATCATTCCTCATTTTGTCCAAAGAAATGTAAGTGCATGTGTTGCTCTCAGAGGGAGTGCTCAGTGGCTTGAACTCCCAGCACTGGCTCTTTTGTCCTGCCGAAGTCCCTGTTGGCTTGGGATGTCTGCAAGGAATCTGCATGGCAGCTCCCTGGAGGTTTGCCTGGACCAGCAAACATCACACAGAAGAGTAATGAACTGTTGTTGAATATGAAGCCACTCAAACCTAGAGGCTCTTGATGACCCCATGTCAAACTAACCTTTCTTAGCTGATAGAATATAGGTCTGTTTCCATTGATTTTGTCTTTTTACACTGATTTTGATCTTGCTAATTTTGCAGTAAGCCCTTTAAATCAGTACACATCTTCCTTCGCCTCAAGTAAAGTTTTCTTCTATTACATCTTAAGTCCTTGGTTCTTCTTGTATTCTCCTGGCCTGTCTTTCAGTGGCAGCACCAACCCATTTTCCGCCTGTTCCTTACTGTGTTGTAGATCATTTTATAGTTCAATTCCTTTTCTCTCTACATTTTGGAAAATATTCTTTTTCTTTCTTTTTGGGTGTGTGTGTGTATATGTGCATACATTGCTATGATACAATGGGAAAGTATTCTAAAGTTCTTATTCCATTGCAATAATTATTACCACAGCAGCAACTGTGACTCAAGAATACGGACACTCAAGGCCAGGGGTGTAGCTCATGGCACAGTGCCTGCCTGGCAAGTGTGAAGTCCTGAGTTCGATTTCTGGTACCAAAAAAAAAAAAAATACCGGCAGTCAGACATGTATTCTTTCCCTGTCCCAGGTAGGAATAATTTTTTTTTTAAAAATGTTTTAACTCCAGGAGGAAATGACCAATTTGTGAGAAAAGCACTACAGATTCTGAGAGTTTAAAGGTCCTTCAAAAACTGCAGAGGTTGGGCTGGGGATTTAGCTCAGCAGCATAAGTGCCTGCCTTGTAAGCAGGCAGTCGTGAGTTCGATCCCCGGTACCGATAAAAAGGAAAAAGACAAAAAAAGCTGCAGAGATTCTTTCCAATTATTCCAAATCTATAGTCAACTAGAGGTGATTTGCTCCCAGCCAGAAGAAATCTGTCAATGTCTAGAGAAATGTTTTGTCATAACATTGACAGGGCAGAGCCAGGTGTGGTGGCACATGCCTGTAATCCCAGCACTCAGGAGGCTGAGGCAGGAGGATGATTGGGAATTTGAGACCAGCCTGGGCTACAACTGAGCTCAAGCCCAGCCTGAACTGCATAGTGAGACCCTGTCTCAAAAAGACAAAATTAAAAAAAAAAAAAAATTGACAGGGAGTGCTCCTGGAACCTAATGGGCAAAGGCTAGGGATGCTTCCCCAGAGAAGTAGGGACCACCCTGACCCAACAGAGGATGTACAGCTGGCCACAGGCAGTGAGATCTAGGGTCAGTGGTGTGCTGACCAAGGGTGCTTTGGAGGCCCAAGGAGCCCATGGCCCCTCCCAAGGCCAGCATCCCACAGAGGAAGAGCGGTCAGGGTGGGACGCTAACACCTACAGGCAGCACCAGCCCCTGGGGACAGGGGCTCCCTTGGGCTCCTCCACATCTACCCTGGAGCTGGGGGAGGGGAGCTCAGGCTGCGGGTAGAGCTGGCCCTGCTGCGGTGGAGGGAGTTGGAGCTGGCAAACAGGTCACAAAGAGTTTTACAGGAAGGGCTGGGCCAGGAGGCAGGGACTTGGGTTCCTTTAGAAATATCCTCAGCCTCTGGGCAGAGCACAGCCAGAAGTCCTAGGGGAGGGCACCAGCTACCAGGGGTGGACACGGAGCTCGCCATTCCTCAGGGAACTCCCACCCCGGGGACTAGAGGAGCGGCCAGGAGGGAAGACAACACTCCCAGGGGAGCTTCTCCCTTGCCATCCCTCAGGCCAAGCTGTCCCCACCAATACCTGTGTGTCTGTCCTTAACTGGCTCCCTGCCATCCTGGGCAGAGTCCACAGGTGGCCACAGCCCCCGCACAAGGGTTCGCTGCCACTTCCAATTCCAAGGGCCTCTGCGAACCAAGAGCAGGTCAGCTGTCCCAAAAGGCAGGTGCTGGGGGGACTCCACCCCTACATGGTGCTGGGTATTAAGCTGGATCTTGTAAAGGGCATAGGGAGGAGCCACCCGGCCCCAGACCCTGCCTGGCCTTCAGCATTCTCCTGGGCTGCTGGAGTCTCTGCGGTGGATCCAGGGCCAGGGACCCGGGAGGATGCATCTCGGGTCAGAGTTACTTCCCGGTCACAATGGGATGGATGATCCAGTGTGTTACAGTCAGGGGAACTGAGTCCCCTGGGCTAATGTTCTGAAATCCCATGTTGATGTGTACTGATGTGGGTCCTTTTGTCATTAACTGTGCTGGAACTCAGGAGTCCTCTTCTTCTCCTCAAGTCTAAAGCATGTCTATCTATCTATAATATATATAGATATTATATATCTATATATATAATTTCCCCTCTCCGCTCTTTTGCAGTGCTCTTTTTTTCTGTTTTTAACTATGTCAGTGTTGGCAGGGTGCCCACACAAATGGTGAGGCCCGAAGTTTGGGGAGCCAAGTTCAGCTGCAGGCGAGGAAAGCACGGGCTCCTCTCTGCATGTGGGTGCGACCCTGCCACACCCCGCTTTCCTGTCCCATCTTCTGTGGTTCAAACCCAGCCTGACGATGCCGGACAGCTCCGGGCAGAGGTCTGCAAACCTCTTCTCACAACAACACCCACTCGCCAGGCCACTGACAAGTTGGGGGCAGCCCAATGTGGGTCTCAGCATTCTGTCCACTGAAACTCAAGTGAGCCGGGTGTGGCGGGGCGGACTTACAACCCCAGCAGTCAGTCTGAGAGGCTGCGGCCAGAGAATCAGGAGTTTGAGCTCAGCCTACAACTTAGTGAGAACTCGCCTCAGAATAAAAAAATTAAAAAAAAAAAAAAAAAAAGGAGGGGCTGAGGATGTAGTTTGTTGCACAGACCCTGGATTCAATCCCCAGAACCCCAAAAAATAAGGGAAAAAATTTAAAAGCTAAGCGATCCTAACTCACACGCATGGCATTTCCACGAGAGTGACACGGACGCGCTCTCCCCACCACACCGCTCAGTGCCTGCCGGCTCGTGCTCTGCTCTCTCCCAGCTCTTCCACTGAGTCCCTCAGCAGCGGCATCTGAGACCCCAGCATTGTCCCCTTCCTGTGGTCCCCGTCCTCCGCAGGCACAGCTACTCCTACTGGAAGACAAGGGCACTGCACCCCGGGGCAGCACAGTGGACCCAGAGTCGCATGCCCACAAGCCAGCACTGCCACCTGCGACAGCCACTCATCAGCCAGGCTCCCCTGACGGCACTGGAGCCCTGACGCCCAGCAGCTCTGCCTCCCTGTAAATCGCGTCTTTTGGACGCTAATCTAACAGCCCTGATTTCACGCACAGAAGCGACCTGGGCAGGGACCCTCCCCTCCCTGTGCTTCCTGGCTGGAACTGGGCTCCACGTCTTCCTCTCTCTACCTACCTGCAACACCCTCAGGGCCTCCAGGGTGGAAGCTACGGCTCTGGTCACCAGGTAGCCAGGGCACAAAGTATCTGGACAGCCAGGTGTCCCTGGTGTGCTGCCCCCTTGTGCATGCACCCCCGGCCTCCATAGAAAGGGACAGAGGAGCATGGACAGGCCGTGCCTGACCGCAGCTTCCTCCCCACCTTCTCAGCTCCTCCCCCAGGGTGATCAAAAGGGACTCAGGTGACAGGAGGGGCCTCCACAGAGGCCACATGGCCTGGAGTGTCCACCTCCCACCACCGCTGCTGCTCCTGCTGCTGTTTCCAGGTGAGGCGGGGCAAGGGGAGCCAGGACAGGTGACTGACAGGGGACAGGGGGCAGGGCAGGTGTGACTGTGCCTCTCTGCCTTGTTCCCCAGGCTCCTGGGTGCGCTCAGACGAGGCCATATTTCAAAGAGTGGCAGGAGACACGCTGACAGTGATATGTAACTACCCAGCAGCCTCCCGCGAGTCCTACAAGGAGAAGGCCTTGTGTCGGGAGGTGGCAGGATTCACATGCGGCAAGTTAGTGCCGGGCGCCAGTGCCAAGGGCCAGGTCCCCCGGGTGTCCTTCTGGGACCGTCCCAAAGCCGGGCACTTCGTGGTCTCCCTGGCCAGGCTCACGGAGGAGGACTCCGGATACTACTGGTGCTCCCTGCTCGAAGTTTCCAGCAACACTGTGCTCAACTCCATCAAATTCTACGTGGCCGTGTCACCAGGTGAGCCCTCCAGGGCCTCGAGGGCGCCCTGCACTGTCTTCCGGTGCCTCTCCCCTCCTGCTTTCCAGCCCGGAAGCCCCCTCCCGCCCTCCCGCCTCCTGACTCCCATCGCAGCGCCCTCCTGGCTCTCAGGGTCCTTCATGGGGTCCATCTCGTCCCCACCTGGGAGACTCCCGTCCCGGCCCCAGCCACTCCGCTCACTGAGGTCCTTCCTCTCCAGCCCCCACCCAGGCCCCCGGGGCTGCCCGCAGCCCCACCTCCTCAAACACCCAGAGCTCTACACTCCCAACAGCAGGAACCACGGAGGCCCTCAGGGCTCCATCTGCCTTCACCCCACTGGCTTGGTGAGTCCACCATGGGATGCCGTCCCCACCTGCCCAGCACAGGGCAGCAGACCTGACCAACCACCCGCTTCTTATCTCTCCACACTCCAGGCCCCAAAATGTCACCCTTTGCCCTGACCTTGCAGACTCCTGCGCCCTGGGCCGCGGGCTCTGTGGACTCCTTCTCACCAAGAGCCTGGTGCTGCTGGCCCTGCTATGGTGAGAGGTGTGGGCTGGGCTTGAGGCCCCAGGGAGCAGGGAGCCGGGACAGCTCCTGCTCCAAGACAGACTCATGGAGGGGGCCCAGCAGTGGACGGGGCAGGGGAAACAGTAAGGGACAGCAGGGCCCTCCAGGTGCAAGCTCCCAGGGGCTCCCTTGGGCACCCAGGCCTCGGCCCCGGTCCTCCCGTCGCTCTCCCTGCCTGCTCTCCTCCCGTCTCTGCCGCCCGTCTCCCCTCTCTCCCAGCTTCCTCCTTCTCTGTGTGGCTATCTTCCTCCCTCCCCCACCGCCCTGCTTCAGGACCTGCACAACCTGGAAGTCCCCTACTGCCCACTGACTCAATCTAAGGACCTCCCAAAGCTGCCACTGCAGGCCTCCAGCCATCCTAGGGAGGGCAGACACAGGACAAAAACTGTTGCCCACCCTGGGAAGAAGAAGACATGTGGGGAAACTGAGGCAGGATTGATAGAAAGTACCATTGAAGTCTGGAAACAAGGTCAGGCCAGGCCAGGAGCGGGCTTAGTGGCGACATGGGGCTGTGGGAAGAAGAGTAGGATCCAAGTCACTTCATCTGGCCAGGTACGGTGACTCATGCCTAGAGTAGCAGCACTCGGGAGGCTGAAGCAGGAAGACCACTTGAGCCTGGGAGTTTGGGGCCTGCCAGGCAATTTAGCATGACCTTGTCTCAAAATGAAGACTGATTTTGCCTTTTTCTTCACTCCTGGCATTGCAGGACCTTGAGGAGCAGATGTGTGCAGCGTAGAGGGGACCTCCTGGGGAACCAGCCCCAGCCCTGGGAGCTCAGGGCTGCCCTGAGCCCACAGAACCTGAAGCAGACACCCAGGGTCCCCCAAATCTGTACCCCTAGGAGCTGCTCTCTGACCTCTGAACCCTGCAGTCCTGCAAAGACAAGGCCAGAGCTCTGCGGCAGCCCCTCCGGCCAACCCTGAGGGTCTTCCTTGAGACCCTCCACTGGGCCATGCCAGCCTGCCCCCCGGGCTGCCATCATCTCATAGGGGCAAAGCCCAGTGTGACATTTCAGTAGCACCCGTTAAGACCCTGGAGACCATTCTTCCCCCGCCACCTCTGAGACAAGACGTGGCTGAGGGGAGCCCACTCTCTGGGCCAGCAGCACCCTCTGAGCCCAGCACTGGCCCAGGACCAGGATGCCTGAGTCTAAACATGGTGGGAGACAGCGACCAGCTGTCTCAGCTGATGTACAAGATCCCTCGTGACCCAGGCCGTCCTCTGCAGCTGCTGGGGATCCTAGCCTTAATTACCATCTCATTGACTATGCAGATTAGACCCCGCCCTCTGCGGGCTACAGACCCCCTGACAGTTCCTCCAAGGCTCATAAGAGGTCGAGACTCCCACTGCCCAACAGAGGGGGCCAAGCCAAGCCCTCAGACCACAGTCCCACCCCAAACCCGGAGGCTTCAGACCCTCGGCACCTAGCTTGCTGCCCAGAGCTCTGCTGCCGGCCTCTTCTGCCCAGGGCAATGGGCTTTCGCTTTCAAATAAATCTTTGATTCTGCTGTTCCTTCCCAGTGTCCTGCTCGATTCTTTGTTCAGGATGTCAAGAACGTGGACAAGACCCCTGATGTGGTGACACCACCACCACCACCCTTTCATGTGTAGCACCTTGTAAAAGACACAGCTTGGGCACATGGAGCAGAGTTTATAAGAGCAAAGTCGAGTCAGGAGTCGGGGCCCTCGAAACTAGGAGAGGTTTGGTTCAGAATGCTCAGCTCTGCACCCCGGATGAAAGACAGAAACGGACCAGGGTGGGCAGAACCAAGGGACACACAGCACAGCGAGGGGACTGCCTCATCATGCTGGCTAGGACCAGCCTGTTAATGGGTTCTGCGCTTATCTCTCCCAGTTTCTCAGAAGGTCACATAAAGGATCCAGTTTGAAGCTGGGCATGGTGCTTGGTGCACATCTGTAATGCCAACACCCTGGGAGGCTGAGGCAGGAGACGACAAGCTCAAACCCAGCCCAGGTACAATTTAACAACCCGGGGAAACCCTGCTCAAAATTTAAAAATTAAAAATAAGATTTAAAGGGCTGAGAATGCAGTTGTATGAAAAGGCCCTGGGCTCAATCCCCAGTGCTACTAAAAAAAAAAGAAAAAAAAAAAAATACAACTTAGCTTGGGTATGGTGGTGCAGAATTTTAGCGTGAGTGACCCCATGTTGGTTTGCTGGGGCAGGCAGAGCACTGGACCTCAGTCCATACCAGTGACTGCCTGTAGATAAAGCCGTAGTCCACACTGAGGCCTCCTCTCTGCCCCGTCAAGCACTCTGTCACTCTGACACGGTGTCCCCCTGTGGTGCTGACTGCCCCCCAGGCGGTTGTGGCTCTGGCAGGAGGTAAGCGAGCCCTCTCCAGCTTTGCCTGCAGGGTCAGGCTGGGGACCAGGCTGACCCGGTCAGTCCCTGTCACTCCGTGGACTTGCTGTCTCTTGCTGAACACTGTCCCCACATGCCAACCCCTGGCATCGCTTCCCTTCCTGGCCTCTGATTTTCTTCAGAGCTCTCTGGAAGCCTCTGCTATTTCCCATGCTCGGGAAGCAAGTGAACCCGGGGGCCAAAGGTCCAGGCCCATGGGGAAGGGTCTCACACCAAGGTCTGCCCTCTCCTCTGCCAGCCCTCGTCCACAACCCAGGGTCCCCACAGGGCAGGGCGGCGGGGGAGGATGTGGGCAGATGACCCGGCCTCCAGCCACTCAGCCCCTCTGGGTTCTGAGGTCAAGATGACCCACTTCGCATCCTCCACCCCATGGCTTCCTCCCGGCCCGACAGCTCTTCTGATCTGTGAAGTCATCTGCTGTCAGCTTCACAAGCGGGAGGACCTCTCTCTGCTTTTTTTGGTTTATTTTCTTTTGTTTCTGTGATATTCAGGGTAAAATCCAGGCCTTCGACCTGAGCAATAATCCCCGGCCTTTCCCATATTTTCATTTTTCATTCTCAACCTGTTTTTGTTTTTGTTTGTTTGTGAGACAAGGTGTCACTATGGAGCTCTTATGGCCCCTAAACTCACAGCTGATCTTCCTGCCTCAGCCCCCTGAGTGTTGGGGGATTAAGGTGTACGCTGCCACACTCAGCTAGCATTGGGTCTTTTTTATTATAGTTGCTTTCTTTTTAACTTAAACATTCACTGCATTTTTGATCACCCCTCCTGTGTTTAAATCCCCACCGAACACGCTCCAACCACAAATGATTTACAGTCCTCCAACTTGCAAAGGCACCTGGCTCCTTCAAAGCCCCCAGAATCTCTTCCGGGGTGGCCCCGGCGGGTGTCTCTCCCCTGGGCTAGGTCTCAGCCATGGCAGCCAGCATGGAGACTTGGAAGCCCACGGACGGCCACGTGTGGGATAGTCTAGTGTCTCCCGGTTCCTTTCTGAATAGGATTTGAGGGTTACAAAGATTTGGGGTTTGGTTAGGGGTTTTTGTGTTTTGTTTTGTTCTTGCCCTTGTTTTTGGTTGTACTTTGAATCGTCTCCAATCTTGGTGGTGCCTTGTGAATGTCATTCTCTTTTAAAACATGTGGGCCTCAGCCAGGTGCACACGCCCACCAGCCCAGCACTGCGGGAGGCTGAGGCAGGAGGATGGAAATTAACTCAGCAGGGGCAACTTAGTGATTTATCGACAGCGTGTCTCAAAAGAAAACATAAAAAAGGCTGGGGATGTGGCTCAGTGCAGACTCCGGATGTGATCCCCAGCACCAAGGACTCCCCCCACCCCGAAAAATTAGATTTCCTTGGACTCCACTTGTGACTCAATCATGAAACCGAAGCTGGTGGACAAGCTCTTTCTATGCCTCAGGCTTCTGCAGAGAAGCTTCAAGTGGCACCTCCACATTAAAAAGAATCTGCGAAGCCCATGCCTTGACCCCCTGGAGGCCTCTGTCTGCAGGAGATGATGAGAGAGATGCAGTTGGGCCTGACTCCAGCTCCTTCCCAGGGACAGAAGTGGTGACAGAAACGTCCTAGATCTGGGCTGTTTTCCTCGGTGTGGCCCTGGCGGTTGGGAGCAGGCTGGGTCCCTCACTGAGCTGCCATTGTTTCTCAGAGAATGAAGGTGGAGAAGGTTCTGGAGCCTCTGCCACGTGAGGTGGGGCACCCAGGTGTATGAGTCTGTTTTCTGCTGCTGCCACAAACTCCATGTAGCTGTAGAAGAGTTTTGGAGGCCGTGAGCCAAGATGGCGCACGCTCCCCTTCAGCCCCTGGTGGTGTCACATCTTGGTGGTTGTCAACAAGTGTGGGGACATGTGTGACAGGGACAGTCACATGGTGACAGAGAAAGCCCAGAGAGAGCAGGAGGGCTCAGCCTCACTCATCTGCACACAACTCATCTTCACAGAACTGGTCCCACAGCGTGGACTCCTGACCTCCTTCCAGCAGACCGCCATGAGGGCTGTTTCCACACATGACTCTCTGTGGGACAGGCCCCCGGAAGTGGCTGGTGTGTTGGGCACAGTGCTGCAGGCTGGGAGGCCTGGGATCCCACACAGGGACAATACACATAAGACCCCGAAGAAACAAAAAGAGCCACCCAGGAACACAGCAGCGGGCCTGCAGGTGGGAGCCGTGAACCAAGATGATTCTAGAAGATTCTAGAACATGGCAGAAAGGGACAACAGCAGAAAGCAAGATTGAAAACAAAAAGAGGGAGCTAAAGAGGGACGGAAGAAGTGGGACACTGGCAGGGCATAGACAGTGGAGGGAAGGATGAGTCACATTAGGGTGACCACGGCCACCCAGGTCAACAGAGAGGAGACCCCTGGGGCACTTGCTGTTCCTTCTCACACCTGGGGCTATGGCGGCATCCTGGCATCCCGGGACGGTTGAGACTTCCAGAGCCCAGGGTCCTCCCCTTAAACCCCAGTCTCCTGCCTCCCTTCCCAGCTCCCCACTGTCCTGCTGGGCTCCCCAGGGACGGGCTCCACAGCAGGCCGCAGGCCTGCAGGGAGTGTGGGGACAGCTTGGCTCTCAGGCAGGCCTTGCCCGGGAGCCGAGGGCCTGGACGGGTCGGGAAGGCTGCTCAGGTGTCTTCTTAATTGCATTGGCCGCGGTGATATTAATTTGCTATGTAGCGAGGAGCTCTTTTTTTAGAGCGATGTGTGGTGAATTATTTAAGGGTGAAATGTCTGGATGTATGCAATTTATTTTTAAAATACTTCTGCATAAAAAATACAGCGAGTTAAAAATACAGATGTGGAGCGGAGCATGTGGCAATGTCTGTGGCTGGGACCTGCTGCCCCTCTGAGGAAATCAGACAGATGAGCTGACCCGGACAAGACCGAGCCCTCAGAAAATGCACCCCTCTTCCCAGCACCCAGTGGGACCCCAGCGCCCCCTGCAGCCTGGTGACAAACACACCAGCCACTTCTGGCGGACACTGAACGACAGTCACCCGCCCAGCCCAGCCGGAGGTCCCAGCAAAGGGACCCCGGACTTGGCCCTGGACGGCAGACCTGTGCACCAGGCTCTGGAGCTGCGCCCTGGGTCCCGTTTGGGTTTTCCGCTCCCCTTCTGGTAAGTTATGTATCAACACAAATGAAAGACAGTAAGTTCCATCCTTTTCTCCGCTTTCTTTTCCAACTAATATTTCTCAAGCACCCGCAAGGGAGGCTGTGGGAAGCTGGGGTGCGGCCTGCTTTCCTGGGCTGCAGGTTTCTCCCTGCTCCCCACTCCTCCCTGTTCCTTCCGCTCTGCCCCGCACCGTTGCCTGGTGCCTCTCCTCCTCTCCTCCCCACACAACCTCCTTCCCAGAGGGGGACCCTACTGGCCTAGGGGTTCAGTGGTGACAGGTCATGGCCCTGTGACCCTGTCAACTGTCTTCAACCATCTTTCCAGGGGAACCAATAAAGCAGGCCTAGGAAGGCTGGGGGCTCAGGGGGAATTCCAGTGGCCCAGCTTGCTCCCCTCCCTGAAGCTTGCTTAGGGCAGGAGGGGAAAGTCACACCCCAGAGTGCCTTGGGACTCCCCCTAAGCACACTGAGGACTCGGGGGCTACCGTTCCCCCATCCCCACATCCTCAGTGTCAGAGCTGAGTCCCAGTTCCCAGAGACCACGGAATGCCCTGACCCCTCATCCTTCACCCCAAAAACCTCTTCCCTTCCCCGCGACCCCACCTGGCCTGCAGGTACCAGGGCATGAGAGGTGGCTGACCAGGGTGTGGGTGCTCAGGGACACAGCCCCTTCTGCAACCCTGGAGGCCTTGAGTCCCAGGTTCCCGGGGACAGAAGCTGGGGCCTGAGGAATGGGGGCCGAGAACAGGGCAGTACCCGTCTGGGAGGACAGGCCCAGGAGGAGGGTCTCAGCCCATCTCTGTGACTCCATCCCCCATGCGCGGCACAGGACAGCGATCCTCGGGTGTGATAACACACACCTAGACGGTGCGGTCCAGAAATGCGACTAGGCCCAGGGATATAGCTGCCGCCCAAAGAAAACCGAGGATTTAGCTCAGTGGCACAGCATCTGCCTGAGAAGCGTGAGGTTGTGAGTTCAATCCCCGGTACCAAAAAGCAAAGAAAAGCAGAACCCAGGGTAAGTCAATGCATAGGAGACCAGATCAGTTTTATCCATAAATGGGAGAACACAAGTTAAAAGCAATAATGGCAAGATCCTTTTTCACCCAGTAAATTAACAAAAATGTAGACCATTGGCTCAGCACGAGGCTGAGAGAACTGTGGGCTCTAACAGGGACACCGGGGCACCCGAGGGAAATCAGCCCCGAGGCATCACAACAGTTGATGCCGGCCACTTCCCGCAGACAGGCTCCCACTCTCCTGTCTGTGTGAGCACACAGCTCATCTGTGCACACAAAGCCGCTAAGGAGCTTCGTTTGAGCCAGTCATGGTGACGCACGCCTGCAATCCCAGCACTCAGGAGGCTGAGGCAGGAGGATGCTAAGTTCAACCCGGGGAACTTAGTGGCTCCAGGAGACCCCATCTCAAAATAAATCATTTTAAAATGGGGATGGAGCTCAGGGTAAAGGCCTGGGGCTCAATCCCCAGTAGCATAAAAAAAACTGCAGGTTCCAGGGACTTAGCTCAGTGTCCTAAGCACCTGCCTGGCAAGTGCAAGGTCATGAGTTTGATCCTTGGTACCAAAAAAAAAATTGCAAAAAAAGATGCACCAGGACTGAGGATTTAGCTCAGTAGCATAAGTGCCTGCTTGGCAGGTGCCAGGTCATGAACTCAGTCCCCATAACAACAACCAAAAAAAGCACTGTAAGCATGGTGGCCAGTGCTCCTAGGAGGCTTGGTCTTCACCTGTGTCTCCGTGTGGCTGTAGGTGTCCTCTGGGGGACACGGGGAGATGAGGTCTGGGAGAAGGCTGTGAGATCACCGGGGCCCCTGCAGGGGACATGGGGCCCTTTCTCCTCCTCTCTCTGCCTCTTGGCCCCCACAAAGTGCCCAGCTCTCCCCTCCACGGGTCCTGCCACTGTGCCCTGACAGCTCTGGAACCACAGCCAAAATAAACTTTTCCTCTTTAAGTTGATGATTTCAGGTATTTTGTCACAGTGATGATTTTTTTTAAAGAGAGGCTTATTACTTTTTTTGTGGCACTGGGGATTGTGCTGAGCTACAGCCCCGGTGTGGGCCAGTTAGCGATTGATTTAATGAGATGCTCTCTCAAAATTAAAAGTAAAATTTCTTGTCACATTCCACACATCAGTGAGATTGTGCCTTATTTCTCTCTGTTTGCTTGGCTTATTTCACTTAGCATGGTGACCTCCAGGCTGTCCACATCTACCCCAGAGACACATAAACTTATGTCTGCATAAAATCCTAAAAATAAACCCAAGTGTTCATAGTAGCTTTATTTGTGACAGCCAGAAACTGGAAAGGACCCAGAAGTCCCCAGCAGACACCATGGGAGAATATTACTCAGCCATGAAAAGGAGCCAACTACAGATACATGCAATACTCAGGATGGAGCTTGGAGAATGTGCAGTGCATCAGAAAACAATTCCGAAAGTTCTGGTTATATAACAGCTTACTGCTGACAATCCTGGGATAGGGGGACACATTAACAGCTGGCAGGGGCTGAGAGAGCTGGGGATGGGGCGGCTGACTCTAAAGAGGTGACCGGGGAGACCTTTGCAGTGGTGAAGTTATTGTGTGTCTTGGTTGCAGGATTCACAGGCAGGAGCTGGGGTGAGGACCCCTTGTGACCCCTGCCTGTGAGCAGGGCTCTGGATTCGAACTCAGTACTGACAAAGAAAGAGAGAGACAGAACTGGGTGTGGTGGTATACAGCTGTAATCCCACCTCTGAGGAGGCTGAGGCAGGAGGATCACTGAGTTCAAGGCCAGCCTGACTACATAGTGTCTCAAAAAGAAAAGAAAGACAGAAAAAATGTTAGTTTACACGTGTGTGAAAGACACCCAGAGGCACTCTGCACTATCTTTGAACTTCCTATGAATCTATTTTTATTTGAAAGAGAAAAAAGCGGGGACATGTGGTTGTTTCCAGTTTTGGTTTGGGGGTGCTTTTTTAACCAATCGCAGATTTTCAAATGACCCCGAGTCTCTATTGCCCAGCGGCCCTGGTCAGGATGCTCTGAAAGGGGGTGGCGGCGCGCGCCTCTTCCCAGGGCCGAGCGCACGGCAGGGCTCCCTTGGTGCCCGCCCGAGGGGGCGACCCGGGGTTCCGTGGGCGCAGCTCCGCAGCCGGGGCTCCCCGGAGCTCCACGCCTTCTGGGACGCCTGCCCTGATAGGCTGCGGGAGCCTGGCGGCGGCAGTGCCACCCTGAACCGCGAGGGGGCAGCAGAGGACGGCGGATGGCGCGCGGCAGCCGGGCCGCTGCAGGTGCACCGCCGCCCCAGCGCCCTCCGGTAAAGAGGGCGTCGCTGGCCGAGCAGGGGCCTCGGGACCTGGAGGTTACAGATCAAAAGCATCTTCACTGCAGGGGTGAGGTTGCCCCAGAAACCGGCGCCCCCGAAGCCGTCCGTGAGTAAAGTTAGAGGAGCGCCTCGCCGGCACCTGGCACCTGGCACCTGGCACCTGGCACCTGGCACCTGGCACCTGGCAGGCGAGAGAGACCTGCTCGCTCCCGCGCCCCCTGCCGCCCCTGACCCAGTTCTGCAGCTGGTTGCGACTCGGGCTGCAATGCTGCCTGCGGCCACCGGGCGGCAGTGTGGGACCGCGGCGGGGGCTCCTGGCTCCCGGGAGCGGGAGAGAAATTCCCAGAGCTCCCGACGCCAGTCGGGAGGGGCGGACCCCACTTTCCTATCTCTGCAGCCCCGCACAGGCTCGGGTCTGTCAGAGCACGAAACGCACAATGCCACAGACTGTAGCCTGGGGTCCCAGATTCCCGAGCGAGGCGATTGGAAGACAGACCTCCATAGCCTGTCGCAAATTTTCCCCTCAGTCGACTGCGCCTGCTCCCAAGGGACCTCCCTTACCGCAAGGGACCACCCCAACCGACGCGGCACTGTTTGTTCCTGTGTTTATGTTTGCCGTCTTTCGGTCCCCAGGACAAACACCAGGCTTTTGTCCTACACTTGCTCCAACGCTTGACAGAAATTTACTAAATGTTTGTTGAATGAATGTTTGTTAAATGCATTGACTTGCAAAATGTGGCAGTTTGGGAAGAATCTTGCTGGTGCTAATATTTTGCAAATGTAACTTGTTGGGAACTATTGTGACCCCAGGACACTGGCTTTACGCTTCTTGGTCGTATTCATTGTCATAAGGAAGATACAGTTGGACATAATCTCGCTTCCAGGAGCACAAGTGGGCGCGCCCCATCTTCAGTTGTGCTTGGCTGGAGAAGCGGAGCGCAGGGCACCCAAGACGCCACCGTGGGGCTCCCGGAAGGGATGCTCATCTCTCGGTGCCCACCCCCACCCCGCACTCTTGTGTCCCGCAGAGGCGAGAAGGTTGGGGCAGTGACGCCCCCTCGCGCTCTCCCAATTGGTTCCGCTTCCCCGAGGATCCGGGTTCCCAGGAACTTGGGTCTCCGTTCAGGGAGCGGGACGACCTGAGCGTCCGGGGATCCCTAGCTCGGGTCTGGGGACCTCGAGCGAGGCAGCACCAGCCCGCACACCGGAGTGCACAGAAAGCGGGGGAGGGCCGGACGCGGCAGCCGGACCGGGGAGGAGACTGCGCCGGAGGGACAGGGGGACGCCGGGATGGGTGGCTGATGTGCAGTCGCGCGCGCTGCGGGCGTGGGCACTCCCGCGCCCCAGAGCGCTTACACGGGGACACCCAGGCGGGGCCGGGAACGGTTTGGGGAGCGGGGGAGGGCGGGGCGGCGGACTTGGGGCTCGGGCGCGCGCTCGTCCGCTCCCCGCCGCCGGCGCGCAGAACTTTTCCCCCTCGCGCTGCCCCCGCCGGCGGCCTCCGGGGAGCGCCGCTCACGTCCGGCTCCGCTCCGGCTGGATCTGTGCTGCGGGCCGGAACGACCTTCCCTGACCTCATCTCCAAGCCCGCGAGAGCGCGCTCAGCCCGGCCCGGGCGCCGGGACCCTCCCGGGCCGCGCTCGCGCCAGCCCCGCCGCCGTCGCGGGCGCGCACGAACGGATCTCATTAGCATCCTGCTTTGAATATCATTTGCATTTATTCACTTCATGTCAAAACGCCCGGCGCTCTCCCAGCCCGGCCCCTTCTCGGAGCTGGGGACCCACGCGCGAGCGTCCCCCTCTCTCTAGTCCCTTCCCCGGAGACCCCACGCCTGCTCAGGCTGTCCTGCTCCCCACTCATAAAAAAAAGTGCTGGGGCCCCGGGGGCGCCCCAGCTGCGTTAAATCGTTGCGCACTCACAACCTGCGGCGAAGCTCTGCGTGACGCCTCAGTGAGCGTGGGGGAAACTGAGTCACGAGGCTGCCTTGCCCCGGGAGCCCCGCCCTGACTTGCCCCCAGGCCGCTGCGGACAAGGGCGCCTTCCCGGGGGGCCCCGCGCCCCTCTGCCGGCCGCCCCGTCCTGCCCCTTCCCAGCGCGGGCTCGGGGTCCGGCCGCCCGGCTCGGGGGTCGTCTGTCGGCGCTGGCTAGTTAAGAAAAATAAACAGCGTTCCAAATGAGGGCGATTCCTTTCAAGCCGAGCCCCGCCGCCTGCCAGAGAAATGCAAACAGCGGGGGGCGGCCCGAGTCCGCCCCGGCCCCCGCGCCCGGGCTGCCGTAACCCGAGCCGCCGCGCCGGCTCCCCGCGCGCTGCCCTCCGCCTGCCCCTTCGCCCCTGACCCCGCCGGCGGCGCGCTGCGGCGCCCCCCACCGGGCCGGGACCCGGGCCAGCCGCGCGCGGCGCCCCGAGCAGCCCCTTCCGGCCCCGGCGCGCTCGGCTCGGGCCCATCCCCACGGTCACCCCGCCACGCGCCCTCACGGCCACGTGGCTGCCTCGGCACGGTCCTCCGAGGACACCTTGGACACGGAGGGAGGCATGGACGGGAGGCCGCCGGGCAAACCACTGCCTGGTGCGCCGGTGGTGCTGCGCCCACGTGCGCCTCCTCTCCGCGTCCTGGTGGGCGCGGCGGTGGCAGCGACAGTGCCACCCGGAACGACCTGGCACTTGGCCGCAGCGGGCCCCGAGAAGCGAAGGCACGTGTGGGAGGAGTGGGGAGGGGGTGCCGCTGAGACCCACTAGGTTAGCAGCTCTAAGGGCTGCGGGGACCAGCAGGGGGAGTGGCCCCCGCGGGAGGGTGACCCGGCCAAGCAGGACGCGTCGGATCCATCCCTGATTATCGCCGCCCGGGGGCTCCTCAGAGCGCAGTGGCGGCGGGAAACGGTGGGACGGGTCCCCACCGCCACGGAAAGGCCTGGAACCCCAGCAAGAGAAGCCCCGGCGACTCGGGCAGGGGGCTCTGCCGCCTCGCCTCGGCCACCTCCTGCCAGACCGCCTTTCTTGAGCCCCGAAGTGCTGGGGGTCCGGTGGCGCACCCGCTTCCTCCGAATCCTTCCACTGCGAGGCTGGGCGGCGCCGGCTGTCAGGTGTGAAGCTCGGTAGGCTTCGTGAGACAGTCGGTGTCACGCGGAGACGTGGACCCCGCGGCTTCCTGGCCCTGTGCCCAAACCACTCTTCGTCGCCCAACAGTAGCATCTGACCGCGTTTCTCGGGGTTCGGAGCTCCGCGATGACCGGAGAGCGCCACGCACACCCGTGCGCCCTCGCGCGCTTCGGAGCCCGCGCCGGGTCCCCGCACTCGGCATGGCCGCAGCTCTTAGGCCTCTGGGCCTCGGTTTCCCCGCAACCCCTCGCCCTGGAGAACAGCTGACCCTCGTTAGGGGTGCAGGGCGCAGGGCGTTCGCCGGCCTCCGCGCGCCTTCCCCGCGCACTGTGTGCCCCGCGGGAGGGACGCCTTCCCCGGCTCTTTGGTGAGCCCGGGAGAGTCCCCTTCCTGGAACAGCCTCTAGCTGGGCTTCAGGGGACCATTCTCTCCCACTGCAGTGAAAAAAAGACAGAAAAAGTTTTCCGGAGGGCCTGTGGGATGGGAATACACATCTCCTCTGCTGCACCCCCTGCAATCTCTTAGACACAGCTTCCTAAACCGGGTCCCTTCTGCCAGCTGACACCGAACAATCCTGGCAACCCGATTCCTTCTGGGTCCTTGGGGGAGGGGGAGCCACTTCGTAAACCGGCAGTCTGCTCGCCTGTACCCTTCCCCTCTCTGCTTCCCCTAAAGCCTGCGGTGTAGAGAGGACCCAAGACGACCCCCACCCCGAGGGGCAAGGTTTGAGCGCCCAGCTCGGAGTCCAGGGCTGGCAGCCCTCCCCCAGGTCGTCCCCCTCATCCTCCCCGCCCCCACTCGCGCGCGGGACTCAGACGCTGCTCCCGGAGCGAGCACGCGCTGACAGTTAAATTGCAGGGCAGGCCGAGGGGGAAAGGGACCATGTCTCTCTCTTTAACAGGCCCGGAGACAAAGCGTCTCCCCTCGGAGCCCGAGCCGGGCGCAGCGCGCAGACCTGTCAGCCGCTCCCGCGCTCGGAGAGAGTTTGCAAAGTCATAATTATATCTCTTAACCTGTCTTGCTCTCTGTAGAAGAAGGTCCCATTATATTGAAATGAGATTATTAGCCATCAAATACTTTCTTTCGCAGGAATTTTTTTTAAAATTCAAATACCTTAACGACTTGGCAATTGCATTGTGATCGGGTTTTGCTCGGCGCCCCAACCTGGCGCGGGAGTCGGGGCGGGAAGGCGGCTGCTTGGGGAGGGTCGAGGGGGCGCGCGAGAGTTGGCAAAGAAAAGCAACCGCTCTTTGATTCTTCTCCCAGGTCACAGCCACCCCGGGGGCGCCGCTGCGCTGAGGTACTGGGTGCAAGTGAAGGGAAGTCGAAGGGGGACTCTTCCAGCCCCCCCCCCCCGCTGTGAAACCCGAAGGTGGCAGGGAGGAGGGACCAGCAGGAGCTGAGGGTCCCTGGCTCTGCCGTTTCTGCCAAGGCTGGCTCCACGCGCCTTCCGGGTTCCTGGTGCATGGAATTTCAGTGCGCAATAAATAGGGTTTTGCACTTACGCCCAAGGTCTGTCTGGTTTTACCAAAGATTGTGAGCCCCTGGAGGGGAAAGCCCATCTTGTTCCAGACCTTGGAACCCCTGTCCCTCCTGCCAGCAAAGCACCCCCACGCATTGCCAGGACTGGAGGCGGAAGGTTTTCCAGACTAATTGTAAAGCCTTCCCTTCGACTTCCCTGGTGGGAGGAGCCCGGCTTGTGTTTTCCTTGGCTTCAGCCCAAACGAATGGACAATGTAGAAGCAAGACAACTCCTCGCCCGGCCCCTCTGCTCTCCCCAGCCCACCCTCCTCCTGGTGGGCCCAGCCCAGCCCCTAGTCCTCCCCACCCCGTTGTCCACAGCTGCTCTCAAGCTCTCAGAAAAGCAGCCTGGGACTTAAGAGTCCAGGACCTTGGCTTGGAGGCAGATGGAACCAGGCTTCTCCGTGGCCAGTCAAACTTTGGTTCTGAGTCTGCCTCTCACTGTGCAGACTGAGGCCTCTGACCTAAGATATGTAGTCCATTCACCTCCGGCATCACCTCCCTGGAGTAAAGGTTCTTAGGATAAGAGTGGTCTTCCCTTGTCTTCAGGAAAACAGCCCCAGGCAAGGCAGAAGCAGTAACCAACGTTAGCTTTTAAAGCCTCCTTCTACACAAGCTCTGGGGAATTCTGTGACAACTTCTGTAGGAGTATCCTGTACCAGAGCTCTGTATTAGTCACCCCAACTCTGTGACAAAATACCCTGCGATCCACAGGAGGAGATGTTCAGTGGGCTCACGGGTTCAGAGGGTTGAGTCAGCGGTAGTCAGGCTCCAAGGTAGAACTGTCATGAGGAAGGGTCCTCACCCATGCCAGCTGGGAAGGAAAGGAGAGGAGGGGAGGGGGAAGGAAAAGAGAGGAGGGGAGGGGAGGGGAAGGAAGAGGAAAAGAGGAATGAGAATCCTGGAGACAAAGACAAGAATCCACCCTTCCAGGTAACACCCTCCCGTGACCCACCTCCTCCCTGCTAGGCATCTCCATCTAGCTATGAACTCTCATTGGGTGAAACCATGAATAGGTGTAGCCTCTCATGATCTAATCAGCTTCCAAAAGCCCCAGCTACAACCCATGAGACTTGAGAGGGTTGGGCAGCATTTTAAGTCGAAACTGTAAACTACCACATGCTGCCTAGCAGGAAAACAGATAAATCGCAACATAGTTACACAATGAAATACTATACAGCTAAGAGAAGAATGAAGAACTGCACAACACACAACATAAATGACTCTCACTACACTAAAGAAATCAGACACTATCTTGAGTGCATTTTCCATAAATTAAAAGTATGAAAGCAAGCAAAATGAGTCTATAGTTCGTTGGACATGGGGCTGCATGCCTGCATGGGCTGCATCCCAGCACTCGGGAGGCTGAGGCAGGAGGATCATTGTGAGTTCAAGATCAAACTGGGCTACAAAGTGAGTTCACGGCCAATCTGAACTACATAGTGAGACCCTGTCTCAAAAGACAAAAAAAAAAAAGAGTATAGTGCTAGCAGACAAGATGGGGCTATCTAGAGAGAGCATGGTTGGAAGGGATTGTGAAGGAGGTTTTTGGATGATTTCATCTGTGACATAGTTCTGTGAGGGTGCTCGGTCTGTGCACATTTGTTACAATATACACTTATATTAAGCGCAGTGTGCAAATCTACATTTTCCTGGTTTGACTCTAAAATGTTCCCCAACAGCTTCCTTTGTTGGCGGGGCTTTGTGACAATGATTGGATCATTGGGGCTCAGTGGATGGATCCATCAACAGAGTCACGGCTGTGTAGGTATCAGGAGGTGACCGGAAGTGGGGAGGCGGGGCCTATTTGAGGGGCGTGGCCAACACCACCGCCCCTTCTCTTTCTCTGCCATGAATTCTCACCCTGTCCCGCTCCGTGACACCTCAGGCATAAGCAGAGGAGCCACCTCACCTTGGACTGAACCGTGAGCCTAGATGGCCCTTTCCTCCTTCAACTATTGCTCTCAGGTATTTCATCACAGCAGTGGAAAGCTACTTAACCCAGACTCACGCTGGGAATTTCTTCTCCCAATCTTCAATCTCCTGCATAGGCTCATAGGTCTGAATTCCCCCAACTGCAGGAGACTACAGGGGAAATGCTGGTTGTTCTTGTTGCCTGCAGGTCAGGCTGGCTCAGGCTGCTCGGAGTCCAGAGAAGAGGGTGGTGAGTGTGACTTAGGGGAGGCAGGAAGGGGCTGCCAAAGGAGGGGCACTTGAGCTGTGACAGGTGCATGGACTTTAGGGAGATCACGGGAGCAGTGGTTCTCAGCCAGGAACAGTCTGGCCTCCAGGACACCGGGAGGTATCTTTGTTGTGACCCTGGGCTAGGTGAGGGTTGCTGCTGGTTCCTCCTGGATGGAGTCAGCGATGGTGTTAACATCCCATAATTCACGGGATGGGGCCAAACAAGGGATCATCCAGCCCCAGGCGCCAGCAGTGCCCAGGCTGAGACCCTCAACCAGGGCCTTCAAGTGGACAGGTTTGGTGGCAAAGGCTGGGATTCTGGTGGGGTGCAGCTTGCAGGTTGTGACTGGAACTGAGCTGGGGGACCAGAGGCCTCCCCGGGCCAGGCTTCACCCTCTGCTACGAGCTCTTCCTCTCCTTCCCTGGCACCAGAGCTTTCAAGCGGCTTAGGGGTCCCCCAGAGGTGCTCTCAGGGGACCCTGAACCAAACTGATTCTCAGGAGATGTGCAAGGCCACCTCACAGCCACACTGAACCACACTTAGAAGACCATACACACACACACACACACACACACACACACATACACACTCCCGAAGTGGTGGAGTCCGACCAACTCCCGGGGGCTGTTCCACCACCTGAAAAGACAAAGAACTCAGCTGGGCATGGTGGCACATGCCTGTGACCCCAGCATTCAGGAGGCTGAGGCAGGAAGATCACTACAAATTCAAGGCCACCCTGGGCTACAAAGTGAGCTCAAGGCCAACCTAAAGTGCATAGTGAGATCCTGTCTCCAAAAAAGACGATAAATAAAAAATTAATTAAAATATTCTGCACTTTCCATGTGAAGTCTTGAACATTTTGCACTAGATTTATTCATAAGCATTTGTCAGGGTTTGCAGCTATTGTAAATTGTGTTTTATAATTATATCTATAGTTCAAGGCATCTGCTGGGACCCTGAACACATCCCCACAGATTCGGGGCTACACTGCTCATAAATAGGAGGATACTTGTTGTGATGAACTTAATTCTCTAAACTCTCAGAGCAATTCTTAGCTAAATCCTAGGAAGCTGTTTTTTGGAAATTGATCTCAAGTGGACCTGACTCCCCTGGAATCCTGGCACTGTAGAAAAGGATCCCAGGTCACAGTGTCCCCTGTGATTAAGAGAGCCCTAACTGAGACCCTCAGTCACAAGTCAAGGACCCTGGGAGCCCTAAAGGGCAGGAGATTGAGGCGATCAAGTTTCAGTTAACACACATTCTTACCAGGCATTCAGCAGGCTGGGATCACTCCCAGTACACTTTCATTTCAGTAAGGGTGTGACAGAGTCTTTCTCACTTACTCCGGGGACATCACCAGGAAGACAGCTCTGGGCAGAGATGTGGCTTCCTCTAAGTGCACAGAGGTGTGCAGATCTCTCAGGGAGCTGCAGAGCGGGGTCCATGGGCCCTCAGACCGAATACCTGTGACGTGGGCCCCCACAGCGGGGCAGGGCTGCCTCCTGGACTCGGCTGTGGACTTTGGAGGCTGAGGGAGAGCTGAGCCCTGGAGACAACCATGGGAGGGGGTGACCTGCTTCTTCCTTCCCGGTGACAAGCTGGGGTGACCCAGAGCGGTGGGAAGCTGGAGGGGCTGGGAACATAGCACACACGCCTCCCCTTCAGCCTGCACTGCAGAGAGACAGAGCTGTCCCCTGTGGGTGTCACAGGGCAGTGTCTCTGGGCTCCTGTCATCACCACTCCTGCATCTGACCCCTCTGTCTCTTCGCCTTTGGTGGAGACAAAGAAGCAGAGCCCACGGCAGGAAAGCTCTCATTTTCACTAAGGAGAGAGAGAAAGGAGGGGACAGCTCAAGCCCTGGGGTGTGGGGAGGGGAGCTCCTGGCTGGGGATACAGCCGTGATCCCGAAACACAGTGAATGCTGACTTTTAACACACATTACAGCCCAAGGCCAGTTGCCATGAGTGCCCCTCAAAACACGATCCCTGGCTTCAGACGCATGCATCCCATCATCTGTGCCTGTTCGAAGCACTTCTGGATGTCCCATTTCAGGTGGTTCTGTGGCTGCCTTGATCTCCTGAATTAATTCAATGTGTTTATGGCAATTCCTGCCAAGTAAAACACCGCAGGTGTCCCGCCCACGTTATTCGCGAGAGCTGGCTCCGTGGGGCTTCATGTCTTCCCAGAGGTGGAGATGAGTCATTTCAATGCTCTAATAGCCTTCTGTATCCATGTACCCCGTCACCAGCTCATCTCTCACAGTCTTCATATCGTTGCTTGGAAATGCCTGGAAAGCTACAGCGCGCGGCCTTCCCTCCCTCGCCTTTCCATCCAGCAGTGCACGCTGCGGGTTCCTCCCCGGGTTTCCCTGGCGCCACCCCTGACTCCCATTCCCTCGTGCAGAGGTTGCACCGTTTACCTCCCCACTGGGCCGCCGTCCTGGCAGCGGGTGAGCCGCGCTTGTGCAGGGCTTTGTGGGGCAGAAGCTTTCAGCTCATTTGGGTCCACAGCAGGCAGCGTGCTTGCTGGGGCTTTCCAGGAAAGCCCGCTGGATCCGGAAGAAACTACCCCTGGCTTCAAAGTGGCTGGACCGCTTTGCACTCCCACTAGCCACAGCTGAGAACTCCCCCAAACGCACATTTTCACCAGCCTGGGTGAGACGCCCTCTTCTTAAAGCCCAACAGTTTCAGGTGGGGGTCTCTGTTCATTCCCACAGTTCCCTCCCAGGCCCGTCTGGCTCAGGGGCATTAACCCACCCAGCTGCTGTCTATACAAGAGACCTCTACTGAAGGACGCGGGGTGACCAGCAAGGCCCATAGGAGGACACCCTCACCTCATCAGCTCTCACCTGCCATCTGGAACCTGGGCCCTTCTGCTGGGGAAGACAGGGAGACCATGACTAGAGATGAGCCGGCCAAATGCTTCTTTAAATGGAATTATTTCCTAAGAGGCGCTCGCAGGATTTGGGTACAGATGACCAATTTGTTTTCTCTAAGCCTCTTCAGTGTTTGTTCATCAAATTAACAACCATTCGGAAACAGGCAAAGAGTGTGGACTTTTCTCTGTATCGCAGGGATACTGCCTACCTCTGAGGGGTCTGGGGTGAACCTTTCACACCTCCGAGCCACATTTCCCTTTCTGTAAAAACATGGCTAGACTTAGAAGGTTGCTGTAAGAGAAAATTCTGATTTGCTTTTTGCCAACTGTAGAATCAAGGTCCATGGTGGCTTTTGTTTACCTGTGCTCTGAGCCCAGATTCTCTCCTCCTGCCCTCCCACACCCGCCACCCAGCGTGGACCTAAGAGTTAACTCAGAAGCTCTAGACGCCGCTGCTGCCCCACAGAGCACGAGTGAGCTCCCCTCGAGGCGGCTGGAGCCTCCCCTGGCAGCTCCGGGCAGTTGTGTGGCTCGTCTGTCTGTCAACAGGGAGATTGCAATTACTTACAGCCAGTGGCAGGTCTAATGACTGCCGTAATTTCCGAGCGGTGATGAATGTAATGATATTTTGAGATTATCTGCAACAACCGTAACGTGATACGAAAATACATGTGACTTCTATCGGTGACAAAGTCGTGGGGACTCCTAATACCGCTGCAGCTTGTTGTCAGCATGACATGCTGATTTCAGGTCCACGTCGGGGAGAGGAAAGATGTCCTTCTGCTGTGGACACATGTAGCTGCCGCTGAACCCGGGGTCTGTGGAGCCCCACACGGAGCAGGGGTTTGCTCATGGACGCTGGGGCGGGGTCCAAGTGTTGTTTTAAGTTCCTCAAGGCCATGTCTGTGGTTTCTTTGGGAAGTCAGCTTCTCCCTCCACACAGGTCTGAGCTCTGCCTCCCATTGGTCACAGAGCAGGTACTTCACCCCACATTTCCTGGACTTGGTTCTTAAATTTGTTGTTTGGTTTGGCTTGGGGTTTTTGCTTTTTTGACTCCACGCCAATCTCCAGCTGTCAAATATCTGCTCCTCTAGAGCCATCTGTAGCGAGAGGCTTAGTAGAGAGACAATATCCTCCGCCTGATCTCCTCGGCAGGGATGAGCTCCCCGCTCCCTGATTTAACCGAGATGACTTAATCAGTCTTTTCGGCTCAAATCCTTCCTTGGCCTTATCTCCTCTTCTGTGGGTCTGGAAACTGTCTCTTCCCATCTTAATCTCTGCTGGAGAACAGCACCTTCCTCCTGGAGCTCATCTTGTCCTGGTGACAGCCTGTTAAGTGAATTAAGAAACTCACACTCCTTTCTGCCCCTGTCCAGCCTCTCTCACTCTAGGTTGGGTCCCGAGAGGAAATCAAGTCACCTCTGGCATTGGTGGTGCCAATCCGGGCTTAGCTGACACATCCAGCCCGCCACCCTGATCACAGCATTTCCTGTCCACCTATCTGCAGCCAGTGCCACTTATTTTAATTGTTCTGATGGCACTGTCCACGCCTAGGCTCATTTTCTGTCCTAGTTAGCATAGGTCAGGCTGCTAACACAGACCGCGGTTCACTTGCCCAGAGAGCAGCTGTTTGCTTTTAGCTCATGCAATATTCCTGGCATATTCTTCTCCACGTGGAGAACCGATGCTCCCTTCATCTCTCGGCTCTGACACTTCTGGGATTTTGTTTTCACTGTCTCCATCCATGTTACCAGAAAGGGAAAGGGTGGAGGAGGCAAGTACCATGGGGTTTGAATAGGCTGGGCTTGGAATTTTAAAATGCCCATTAAATGCATTGTCATGGCCAAAATTTCTAGCATGGGGAGCTGGGAAATGTAGTCCATGCGCCCAAGATGTTAGGTGATCAGACTGACGGTCTCTATTTTCAGTGTAGGCAGAAACTACTCAGCTAATTTGTTAATTATATGAAACAACAATAAAAGACATTTTCAATCATGCATGTCTTACACTGACCCTTTCTCAGAAAGATACTTCAGGATGTGCTCCACCAAAGAGAAATTAAATAAACAAAAAAGGAGAAGGAGGAGGAGCAGGAGGAACAGGAGGTGGCGGAGAAGCAGGAGGAGGAGGAGAAGGAAAAGGAGAAGAGGATGTCAACACAAGATCCAGAATATGGGAAAGAACAATTGTGCAGGTCTAGCGAGGCTTCAGTCCACTTTACATCAGAAGTTCAGCACACTCTCCAAGAAACACCAAAGAGTGGAACTGATAAATTATATGACAGAGTAAAAATCCCAATAAGACATTTTTCAGAGTCATTGAAGGATGAGCATTTTGGTCAGAACATCAAAGTGAACCAATCATTTTTTAAAGTGAGACAATTATTAAATCTAGAAAAATAAACAATTTGACAATAAAAGATGTAATCATAAAACACTAAGTATGTAGCCCCCAGTGACAAATCTCTACATAGTTAAACAAAAAGCTGGTTTGAAGAAAGGGTGTGTAAGTGGCTCCACTTCTCATAATGGGTTACATTTGCATCAGGATGGACTGAGTTATTCAGTAGTAACAACTGCAAAACCCAAAAGGCACAATAGAAGAGAAGCTTATATCTTACTACCCAGTAGTCCTCATTGGGTGCTCAGAGGTCCTATTGCCTGAGTCATTCAAGGAATCAGTGTGACAACTACACTATCCAAACCCTAACCCTAACCCTAACCCTAACCCTAACCCTAACCCTAACCCAAGTGTCAGGATAGAGAGAAAAGAGAAAGCTTTATCTCACGGCACCATCTCAACCCAGAAGGACTACATCACTTCCTTCTGCAACGTCATTGGCCAGAAAGAGTCACGTGTCCCTGCCAACCCGGAAGTAGGCTAGTAATGTTCTAAAAGAATGGGGAACGAGTAATATAACTTCTATAACTAGAAGTAGTTTTGAAAACCATGTAAAATGAATGGACCAAAAGGCAGCATTATATTCATGTTGTTTTAAAATGTGGAGGTAAAGCCAGCACTCCGGAGCTGAGGCAGGAGGATTGCCACAAGTTTGAGACCAGTCTGGGCTACATAGCAAGACCCTGTCTCAAAAAAAATTTTTTTAAATGTAGGGGCAAATATTAGAACACATTGAAAATTTAAAGCAAAAAGCAAAAAATGTCATTTCTAGTGCACCAGGCAGGTAACCGGCAAAGGACACACCATAGGTCACAGGACAGGAGACCAAGCATGCTTGCTATAAGCTTTCTACCACTGTTTAACTTTTGAAACATTCTGAAAGTTTTGTTTTTATTTTTTATTTTTATTTTTTTTTTTTGAGACAAGATCTCACTAGGCAGTTCAGTCTGCCCTGGACTCGCTTTGTAGCCCAGGCCGGCCTTAGAACTCATGGCAGTCCTCCTGCCTCAGCCTCTGGAGGGCTGGGATTGCAGGCATGCTCCACCACACCCACCAACATATAATTTATTTCTTAAACTGCTCAAAAAATACAGACTGGAGCCAGGAAGCGTACGACAAACAGGTGGCTAGTGAGGTCCACGTGGGACACCTGTGTGCAGAATCACTGATGTCCCTGGCTGCTCAGCGGCCACTTCCCCGGGCCTCTGGAGAGGCCACCTGGCGCTCTCCACGGCCTCTCTATCTCCCTCCAGGCTCACATCCACCCGGTCCTCCTCAACCTCACAATCGTCCCCTGTGGCGACCAGCACAGGACACCAGCAAGACGCTCCCCTCCCTGGTGTGAGCTGCGGGTGAGACCCTTTGCCCGAGGTTTACCAGCTTGCTCCCAGAATTTCCTCACTTTCTTTTCTTAAAAATGTTGATGAAGTTTGGATTCTGACATAAAAGAACCTTCCATTGCCCTCTGTGTCTGGGTCACACACAGTCTTCTCACCAGCGTCCCTTACCACATGGATGCCCTGTTCTGTTCTCTTCTCTTCTCTGTTTCTTCATTTCTTTCTTTTATTTTCTTTTCATGCACTGGGGATTGAACCCAGGGTCTTCTCATCAAGCTACATCCCTAGTCCTTTTCTAACCTGTTGTTTTGTTTTGTTAAGACAGGGTCTCAGTAAGTTCCTAAGTTGCCCTGGCTGGGCTCTGAATCCTTCTGCCTCAGCCTCCAGAGTGCTGTGATTATGGCCATGAGCCACCACACCTGGCAAGACTGCAAATTAATTTTTAAAAACACAGATTCCAGAGCTACAGCCAAGTAGCCTGGGTTCAAATCCCATCTCCGCCACTTACTGGCCGCCTGCCCTTGGGCAAGAGACCCAGCCTCTTCGGGCCTCAGTTCCTCTGTGCTGTGCAGCAAACAGTGATCGCCTCACAGGGCGGCTGTGAGAACCTCAGCACGACCCAGCTACACGTGCGGTCACACGCACGAGCGCTCTGTGGCCGCTCTCACAGGCACATGGTAGCAGTCTTAGTCTCATCAAGTGAAAATCACAGAGGCCACTGTTGGGGCTAAACTCCTACACTAGCCCCAAAACATGAAACCTGAAGCCAAAATGCAGTTCCTCATCCTAAAGTTCTCCAGCACCAGAGCATAACTAAACTGTCAGCCAACTTTCCAAAGAAATAAAAGCAGGAGAAAGAGGCGGCAGCCAAATTTCCCAAGGAGCTTTTTTTCCTTTCTCTCTTTCCGTTACAGTGCTGGGCAGTGAACCAAGGCGTCATGGCTGCCAGGCGAGGGCTCTACCCCTGAGCTCCACCCCGGGGTCTTTACCAAAGACCTGTTGTCCTCCTACTTCTGCCTCTGCTGACAGGAAGGCAACTTTGAAACAACCCAGCCCACCTGCTGTCCTGTATTCCTGCTTTGTAACCTTCTCTCTACCCTACCAACCTCCCCACTCAGGCGCTGGGCCGCTTACTCCACCTGAAGGGAGAAAGTGTCACATGAATCTAAGTCACAAATGAAAACCAATAAAGGGGACACAGCTCAGTGGCACAGCCCTGCTTGGCAAGCACAAGGTTGTGAGTTTGAGTCCCAGTACCAAAAACAGAAAACCAGTCAAGACCTTTAATGCCTCATAATTTTATCTTTTGACAGTTTACACTGCCAAATTGTGTTTTAGAAGACCCAGGCCATATCCCCTTTCTTTTCAGATCTCTAATGCCTAGGACTCTGCCTGGCGTGAACACACACACACACACACACACACACACACACACACACACACACTACTCTAAGAGAGCAGTGCCCACTGGGGACAAGCCCACAGCCACATCATGTGTGTTAGATTTCAAGACTTTCTGGAACCATGTCTCTCCCTGCCTGGGAAAGCCTGGCTTCACCCTGGCTCTTTAGGAACCTCAGGGGTACAGGGAAGGTGGGGAGGTGACAGAAAGTTCTGCTTGCTTTGAGCTTGCTGAGCCCCGGTCCCTAGCCTGAGCCCACCATGGATAGCAAGTCTATGACCTGCAGAGTTCAAAGGACAAACGTTCCAGAAGCCTGGGAGAGGCAGATGTGTCACACACCTGGAGTCCCCACACCTTGGGGAGCCTTAGTCCCCTGAAATATCCAAAAGCTAGGTCACTTCTTCACTCCAGGCCACTGCCCAGAGACAGAGGAGCCTGGGGAGGACAGGATCCCCACACCTCCCACATCAGGCCAGGCTGTGTCCCCAGACAGGTGTAACAGAGGCCTTAGACGTCCAGGTCACAAGCAAAGAGCAGATGTCAAAGGTGGGAAGGCAGCAGAGTTGGGGGATTGGTTGGCAGGGTCCCCAGGAAGGCACAGAGCAGGACATCTTGGGAAAGAACCGAGAACAGAGACACCCTGCCCATCTGCAGGACCGCGGTGACACAGTGAGAGCTCCAGAGCGTGCGATTCCCTACAGGCCTCCTGCACGGGCACCCACACTGCTGCCTCCTAGCTCCAGGGACACACTGCCCTGCCTCCCAGCCTGTGTCCCCTTGCAGCCACTAGGGCGGGGCTTCTCATTTCCCTAGAAGGTCACCCTCTCCTGGGAGGACAAGTCCAGCACCCTCCTCCACACTCAGAAGCTACAGCTCCCTCCTTGCCCTGGAACTTGACAGCGCTTAGGGCATTCATCTCCCGGGCCGTCCCCACCAGGGCCTCAGTGCTTCTGCCTTCTCCATGTTCAGACCCTCGGATGTGGATAAAGATGTCCTCTTCCTGCTCTACAGAGATGCCAGACGGGGGCCCAAGGGCATCCATGGGAAGCCATTGGGACACCCTCCGGGATGATGGGGAGGTGGTGCAAGGCCTGAGCTGTGTGGAGCTCTCCCTAGGAGCACGGGACCCGGGCTCAGGAAGCGGCTCTGCCCCTCACACCACCTTCAACCTTGAGCAAGTAAGTCTTTCTGCTTTGGGCCTCAGTTTCCCTATGTTTGAAATAAGAGGAATGGATAAGAACCAGGAGGCCCAGTAACCCGGCCAAGAATAAATGGGTCCCCAAAGTAAGTGACCTGGCCAGGATGTGAGGAGATCATGTCTGCTTGTCCAAACGGGAAGCTTTCAATTTTCTAAAATCAAGATTTCACGGAACGAAATAGATCCCTGGGCAAACAACATCCCAGCTCGGTAGTTTGTGGCCTTTGCAGGGTCCCCGAAGCCCCTCCCCATGGGGCAGCCAGCTACCAGCATGGGCACTGGGCCAAACAACATGCCTGGAACTCAGGAAAATCTTCCAGTGCCGAGAGAGGAGGACCAGGATCGACTCTCTGAAATTAAAGACAGCTCCTCTTCCTCCAGGGGTGTGGTCACCTGGCTTTCTACATCTCCCGATTAACTGCAGCAGGTAACAAGACACCCCAAAACTGAGTGGCTTCAGACAGCCACCAGTATGTGTTCTGCTCCTGCCGCTGCGGTTGGCTGAGCTCAGGAGGGGCCCTGGGCTTACCGTGTGGGGTCTCAGCTGGGACGGCTCTGCAGCTGGGTGCTGGGAAGCTTTGGTGTGTGGAGCCAGCTTGCACCAGCCTGTGACAGCCACGTGTCAGATCTGCAGAAATTTGCAGAATCAGTGTGATATCGTTGGTGATTTGAAATCAGTCTCTGTGGTTGTGCACAAAATCCACAAACACCACAAGCAAAGACACTCATCTCCCTCTTCCTGTGCCACGGTTAGCTTGGGCTTCCTCCTTACATGGCAGTCCTGGGACAGTCGGGATTCTCATAGGGTGGTAAGGGGGTACAATGTTACAGGTGTACAGGGGATAACTGAGTCCTGGGGTGCTATAGCCAGCGGGGTGTGGGGAGCTAACAATGTGTTCCAGAAAGCTAGAAGACTGGTTCTAAACAAGCCTATCACGAAGAAATGATGAACGTTTGCACCAAAAGTCACACTGAGCACCCCAATTCGATCACTGCACATCTGTCCATGTACCCTAATGTACAGTATTATATCAGTTAAGAAAAGAAGCTTCCCTCGCCCCAGCCCCAGGACTCCCAGCGCGCCTTCCTTCACACTCTGGGGTGGACTAAACCCGCATTCAGGATGGAGGTCGGGATCCGCCTGGGAGCAGGACGAGGGGTGGGTGAGGATGCAGCCCAGAAGGCCCAGCGGCGGAGAGGCCAGTTTTACCCACGCTGCCTCTGCCCGCACGGCTGCCTGCTTCTCTGGGTGATCATTAGGAACAAGAAAGATGACTGTCACGGGCTCATTCATAATTCAGCACCGTCTAGACCAGAGGCGGAGCGCAGCTGTGTTTCGAGTCCATGCTTGGACTCCCGTGACCCTACCGTTCATAACCCAAGCCAGGGCCCTTTGCCGAGAGGGGAGCCCTGTGTGTGGTCAGCGATGGGCACGGGGGCAGGTAACCAGGACAGACCCAGCGTCCAGCTTGCCTGGTCACTAGCTCTAAGAAACGAGCCTCTGTAAAAGACAGGGGACCGCAGGTGTGACCGGAGGCAGGTCACCCAGAGGTGGGCACGGTGGCCTGCGGCAGGGCCTGGGGATGTAGCAAATCACAGAGGCAACCAAGGCTCTCCCTGGGGTTAGGCAGGCTGGAAATAGACTCGGAAAGGAAAACAGGAAGGAAAAGTCTCTCTCTTCTGTCTCAAGGGGGTGGGGCACTGCGGACTGAGCCCAGGCCTTGAGGATGAGCTACACCCTCGGCAGCTTTTTATTTTTAATTTTGAGACAGGCTCTCACTAAATCACTGAGTGGCGCAGGCTGGGTTTGAATTCTAGATCCTCCTGCCTCAGCCTCCCTGAGTGCTGGGCTTCAGATCCTCTCTTCTCCGTTCCCAATGTCAGGGAGCCCTCGGAGGTCCCCTGCGTGGAACGGGTACAAGTCCAGACACAGGCACCAGCCGGCCAAATTCCCACTGATCTGGGGCCGGTTACTTGGCCCGTCTAGGCCTGAGCTTCTCCATCAAGGAGCTCTGTTAAATAAGACTCGAGTTTGGGGGTGTTGGGGAAGATTAATGTAGCGCCCTGCACATAGAAACACCCAACAGAAAGCAGTTGTGTGACTCTGCGCTTGTCAGCTTCTGGCTCCCTAAGGGCAGAGCCTGGGTCTCAGGTATCCATGTTCTGGGAGGCTCCTAAGTGAGTGTGGGGTACTCTTGAAAAACTTAAAGGGGACCCCCAGCTCCAGGACAAGCGCCTCAGAAGTTGCAGGGTAGATGAACAGATAAGGGGGACGTGGAGACTTCGGTCCCAGCCAAGGAGGGGTGACTTGGCTTGAGGGTAGTAGGTCACCCTCTGCCCAAAGCTCGGCTCCTTCTCCTTCCAAATCCCCGGGAACCCCACCCGGGGCCTTCCTGGTTGTGCCTGCCTTGTCCCCTGGAGGGTTCCTGCAGTGAAGCGGGGCTCTGACCCCCAACATGTAAAGCCACACCTGTGCTAACCCACACGAGGAGACAAAAATTAACAGCACCTTGAATTTGTCCCTCCAAATCGAGGAGTTAGAAGTCTCCCTCAAATTTCAACTTCCCTTTCTCTAGTCTCTAATTTTGAAATACACCCAATGAAGCTCGTATGAACAAACCAAGTTACATGCAAGGACTCACACCCTAAACTGACAGAGCTATTTAACCTGTGAAGGGCGCTTCAAGCATACCTACCACACATCCCTCACGTCTTCACCAGATCACTTGCCGTGGTGGCGCTCACCTGTGATCCCAGCACCCCGGAAGCCTGAGGCAGGAGTCGGTAAATTCAACCCCAGCCTGGGCAATTTAGTGACCTCGTCTCAAAATAAAATAAAATAGCCAGGGTACAGCCCAGTGGTAGAACACTTGGTTTAATTCCCAGTACCATTTTAAAAAAAAAAAAAAAAAAAGGTGAAAGAAAGAAGGATTTTGGAACGCTCTAGAATTCCCATTCTCCTAGCTGGGCTGATCCTGGGTGGCAGCATAGTCCCTGAGAGCCACCTCTGCCAGGCCCCTCATAAACAGCTGGTGCCGCCTCTGCAGCGCCAAGCTGCCAGGAGGCCAAACATCTGGGCAGCTGCAAAGCCTGGGCCCCTCCACCCCAGACAGATGTTGGCATCCTTTCTCTGAAGGCCTCCTGGCAAACACCCAGCTGCCTTGTGGGGAGATCACGCCCCGTGAAACACCCTGCCAGGTCAAGGATCCTCCCTGGTCCTGTCACTCACAGCACAGGAGGCCCTGAAGCCCAGTGGCTGACCTCAGAGCTCAATGAGAGCTGGCTCTGCCCCTCAGACACTGTGCCTTCCTGCTGGGTCCTCTCTGGATGGAGGGGTGGACGGGTCAAGTCGCCTCTTCCTGAGGTGCCGAGCTCATGAGAGCTGTCCTCCAGGCCTCAGCACCCCAAAGGCCCCAGCACTTGAATTCCAGCGGACCCCGCCATGCAGACCACAGCACTGTGGGACAGAGGACCAAGAGCTTCGGGGTGGCGACCACCTAGTAGGAACCCACTGTGACCTGCAGGGACAGAGCCCGGTTCCTCCTCATGGCTTTGAATCCCAGCTCTCCTGCTCATCAGCTGGGTGCTTGGGAAGTTATGATCCCATTCTAGGAGGATTAAATCAAAAACGGCTCCATCCACAGCTAGACTGGGCACCCCAGAAGCCTCCCCTGCCTCTGTACCCCAGGACTGCATCTCCAGGACCCCAAGGACAGCACCCCAACTCTTTCACGAAGGGAAGGCTGAGACTTAAGGAGACGATCTGGGCTAATCCCGAGCCAAACGAGGGTCTAATTCCCGACATAAACTTCTGTTAGTGGCCAGTTAGCAGCTCCTCCTAGCAGGGCCTGGGGGCGGAGGCGCCTCTGTTTGCCTAAGCCGTGGGCCGTACCTAGGGTGTTGTTTTTCTCCCTGTCCTTGTTTTTTTCTTTTTTGGAATGTGAATATAAACTTTATGGAGGGGCCTGGTCTCTGTTCACACCGGGTGCTAATAACTCACAGCTGAAGGCTGGGGGTGCAGGGGAAATGGGGGGGGGGGTGCGGGGTGCCGGGCCAAGGACCAAGGAGAACCAGGCGGGGCGGGAGCGGACCGGAGAAAGGGCAGGCAGGATATTTAATATTGAATTTGCTTTTTTTTTTCTTTTAATGTGGAAACTTAGGCACAAACCAGCGCCTGTGTTTAAGTCATTAAAACATCTTTAAGCATTTTCTGGTTTGAGTTGCTCTGCAGCCGTCCTGGTTCCTGGAATGTACTTTATTTTTCTTTTAAATTGGTGAGAGCAGGAGGAGAAGGGGGCGGGGCGGGGGTGCACGTCCAACGGATTTTTCTTTTTCACAGGCTGGGTGGGGAAGAGGGCGGAGGAGGGAGCAGGGTTGCTTGGGTCTGATTGTTAATCCCTAGGAATCCCCAGGAACCCTGGCTGATCCATGCCCATTTTCCACTCTCTGTACTACGGGAAGTGTCACCCTGGGGCAGCCAGGAGTGACCAACCAGGCTGGGCATAGCGGCCAGCAGACCAAGTGGACACAGCACCACCACCCTGCCAACCTCCACTCTTGAGGCAAAATCTCACCCATTTCCCTCAGCACCAGGCTGTATCTGGCAGTGACTAATACACCCACCAGCATCCGGGGACACACAGGATGCCTGGTCCCAAATGAGCACTCAGTGCCAGCTTCCTGGATCTCAGGACTAACTGCCCTAATAAACCAGCAGCAGCACCCAAAAACTTAAAGGACAAGCCTGAGACCCAGATTTAGGGTCACATTTCTGAGCTAGGATTCCAGAGGCACAGCCAGACCCTGGCACTCTGATGGAGATGCCCAGGCCAGGAGCACGGTTGGGCCTTTAAGGGACCGTGGCTTGAAAGTGGGGTGGTTGTCCTGGCATGGGTCTAACTCCGCCAGTGGACCAGCATCTCCAGGATGGAGCCCTGTCCGGGCCTGAGCAGTGTCCTGTGGGTGGGGGACCCCTCGGAACTGCCCTGGGCAGTCCAGTTTTGCATCAAATACGGGAAACCTCACCTCCCCCTGGGAAGGAAGTAGCCACTTCCAGAAAAGGTTTTTACAAGATTGCAAGATAGGCTCATTCCTAAGGACCAGGGTTGGGGTGGCAGGGTGAGGGATCCCCTCTGCAGGGGGACAATGGGAAAGAGCCTCCCTAAAGTCACTCATCTCCTCTGGAGGACAAGAGGAGGTGGCTGCAGATGGCAGGGCTCCTAGTTCTGGGAGACTTCCAGGGGAGCCAGGTGCCAGCTGGTGCAAGGCCCAGGGAAGGTCTGGGGACAATAAGGGGACATGAGAGGCCCTATGGCACTGTGCCAGTGTTGGAAGGGCCAAGTGGGTCCCTGAGGTTGGTATCTCATTGCCTGAAGACCCCAATTCCAATCCACACTCAGCTCTGGCTGTCTCAGGACTTCACTCTGCGGGGCTCCCAGGTCCAGCCAGGTGAGATAGTGTACGCCTGTAATCCCAGCACCCAGGAGGCTAAGGCAGGAGGATCAACACATGGCCAGCCTGGGACACACATAGTGAGTTCAAGACAAGCCTGAAGTGCATGGCATGACCCTGTGGAAAGAGAGAGAGAGAAAGAGAGAGAGAGAGAGAGAGAGAGAGAGAGAGAGAGAGAGAGAGAGAGAAGTAAAGCTTTCCTTCTGGCACAAGATGTACCCTCCTGCTGCCTGCTACCCCTCCAGGGCTTGGGCACCACATCGAGGCCTCTCACCTGCAATGTGAAGACTGCACCAGAGCACCACCCACACAGGCTCAGGGGTCCCCAAGCAGGCCATGGGGGTCTGCAGGTGCTTCCTGGGATGGGTGCACCCTCTGCCATCCCAGCACGGGGCACTCAGATGTCCTCTTGCACCCTGGAGGCACGAACAGCTCCGCCTTGGGGACATAGGTCCACCCTGCACACTGAGGGCCCTGGCAACAATTTGGCTTTGAAAATTGGTGGCACAGGAAGAGCTGAGAGCTGGCAAGGCAGGTGCCCCTGTAGGTCAGCGTCTGTCAGTCCCCATTAAGATATGCAAAGCTGAGACACCCACCAGCCTGTCCGCTCTCCGCCTGCTGTAATTGGTGTCAACTGTTTGATCAGGATAATTGCTGCTATCTGGGGAGGTGGCACCCGGGCTGGGTGGGAAGGAGCCCACAGGCGGCCCCAGGGCTTCCTGGAGTCTGCTCTGTCCGCCCACTGGGCCACCCCAGCCTTGGCCCGCCCTTTCCTGAAGTTCAGGGGGAGATGAGAGGGGCAGCAGGTTGGGCGCCTCCCCGGCAATGTGACGCTTCTTAGGGAGCCTCAGGCTGAGGCCTGCGGGTTCCCCATCCCTGCTTCCCACCCGTCACTCACAGTCCCCTCCGCAGCCATCACAGCTGTGCTGCTGTGCTCACCGCAGCCCCAGTGAGTTCCATTAACTCCTACTCTGCAGATAAGAAGCCTGGGGATGAGGGGCACGGACTCCCTGTCATGTACCTGCGACAGCAGAGCCAGGCAGAGCCAGAATGTGGCTCCCCCCAGCCCCCTACTGGGAGCCTGGGCTGGGGCCCTGAGTGGGTGCTAGGCACCATGGAGGTGGGGCATTTGGAGACAACCCAGGGAGAGAAAGGCCGTGGCCATTGCCTAGCTGCTGGAGGAGGATGCTGAACAGGGCTGGACCAGCCTTTATCGCAGGGGCTGCGCTGCTGTGCAAGGGAGGACACCAAGGGCACTCCTGACCACTTACCTGACAGCAAGGCCATGCCCACGCACACCCCTTCCCAGCTGTGATAGCTAGAAATACCCCCAGGGATCACCACATGTCTTGGGGAGGGGGGAGACAGTCACCTGCGGCAAGAACTCCTCCCATCGTGTCCCTGTGGGAGCCAGATGTGCAAGGCCTGGAGAGCGAGCTGGGTCCAACACAGTCAAAGAGAACTGTCCACATCATCCGCCACATATGAGAATTAAGCCAGGTGTGGTGGTGAACACCTGGAATCCCAGCATTCAGGAGGCTGAGGCAGGAGGATGGCTGAGGGTTTGAGGCCAGCCTGGGCTACATAGTGAAACCTTATCTCAAAAAGAAAAATCAAAAGAGGAAAGAAAGAAGGAAGGAAGGAAGGAAGGAAGGAAGGAAGGAAGGAAGGAAGGAAGGAAGGAAGGAAAGAAAGAAAGAAAGAAAGAAAGAAAGAAAGAAAGAAAGAAAGAAAGAAAAGCCAGGGACATAGTGCAGTGGCACAAGTACCTGCCTGGCAAGCACAAGGTCCTGAGTTCAATTGTCAGTATCAAAAAAAGAAGAAGGAGAAGGAGGAGAAGACGAAGAATCTAACCGAGCTGCACATTAGTACATCCAACTGCTCTCTGGGTGTCCCTGAAGCTGGTCCTGTTAGCTCTGCATCAATTTCTGTCCATCAGGTTCAGAACAAACAGTGCCAAAGGCTGGGGAGTTAGCTCAGCGGCATAAGTGCCTGCCTGGTAAGGGCAAGGTCATGAGTTCAATTCCTGGTACAAAAAAAAAAGCCTTCTACAGAACAAACAGTCAAACAGTGCCAAACAATGATCACTAAATTGCCCAGGTTGGGCTTGAACTTGCAATCCTCCTGCCTCAGCCTACCAGAGTGTTGGGTTCACAGGTGCAGGCCGTGATGCCATGTTCTGCCCTTTTTTGTACCCCAGTCTTTTATTTAATTATCTATTGATGTGATTATACAGTTAAATAAAAGAGCAATTTCATTGTCTGACTTTCTAACTACCAGCATTATTTAAAGCTATTATTTATTACCATGGCAATCATTTGGGGATTATATTTTGGTTTTGGTTTTGGTTTTGTTTGTTTTTCAAAGTTTCACATTCATTAAAGGTGGGAAGAAACAAACTCTGCAGAGGGAAAGTCAAGTGACAGTAAGGAAAAGAGAAAAATACTCCGTGCAGGGTGGGTTTGCAGTTTTTTGAGGCAGTCTCACTGTGTAGTGCAGGCTGCCTGGAGCTCACTACATAGCCAGACTGGCCTCAAACTTGCGATGATCTCCTGCCTCCGCCTCCTGTGTGCTGGGATTACAAGCGTGAGCCACTCCCCACCCACACTTCAGGGCTGTCAAAAATGACCCTCTGGAGGTGTTTTAAATGTTAGGTGCCCACTGGTGCAGACAGGGAATGTCCAGTATAGAAAGCCCTAGAGACCACTCAGCGCTTCAGCATACTGGGGAAACTGAGGCCCAAAGAAAAGTAGCACCCTTCCTAAGGTCCTGGGCTAGTTCCTGGTCAGGGAAAGCTAGGGTCAGCATTCCTGGCCTCTGGGCCGTGCTTTTCACAATCCCAACAAGGCGGGCATGGGGCATCACTGGGGCCCCTCATGACTGTGCAGCCAGAGGAGAGCTCGATCCTGGGTCTGCAGACAGGAGTAAGTCAGGGTCACCGCCTTCAACAGAAAGCAAGCTAGGCTTACAGGTGCTCGCCTGTAATCTCAGTCCTCGGGGAGGATGGGGTAGGAGGATCACAAATTCAAGCTCAGGCTGGACAATTTAGGAAGACTCTGTCTCAAAATGAGAGATAACAAAGGCCTGGGGATGCAGCACAGTGCAAAGGCCCTGGGTTCAACACTCAATACTGGAAGGTGTGGGGGGGTTGGGGAGAGAAGGAGGGCTTTAGATCCTACAGCAAACACAGCACAAAATATCCATTTTCCCGCATCAGGCTAGAGGCCTAGGAGGGCTTCCAGGGGAGACCGTGGGTGAGGTAAGGGAAAGGTCTAACTGGGGGCTACTACGGGAGGGGCAGAGAAGAGGGTGCCCCTCGAAGCCTGCGGGGACCTTCACACCAGGCCTAGACTCCCAGGCACCTGGCCGCACCCTGTCCCCTCCTAAGCCCCAAGTCCAGCACTTGTGTCCCTGCCTGCCTCTCCCCCAGCTCAGTGCAAGTCAGACCTGAGCTCGGAGACCTCCCCTCTCCAGTTCCACACTCCCTCCTCCCCTCGGGCTTCCTTCCCTTCCTCCTCCTCCTCTCTCTCTTGTTCCCTGGGGTGCACTGGGCCCTGGGCTGGGCAGGAGACAGAATTCTCCAGAGCCGGAGTCCAAGGGACCTGCAGCCACAGGCACGGGGCTTTCCCAGGCCCCAGAGCTGAGCAAGGCTCACCTGCAGGGTAAGGCCATCGCCCTGCTTTTCCAGGAAGGAGCAATTCTGGGACCTTCAAGGAAGCAACCCCTGCTCCCAGCCCCCTGAGTTCTACTGTAGGAAGCCGCTCTTCCCACCGCTGCCGCCACCAGTGTAGCTGCTCCCATTTCTAGCCCCGGCTCCGTTAATAGCATCAATTTTATTTGCTCCAGCCTGCCTCCCACCCCGCTCCCCGGGGCCCCCATCCAGCATGCCGGGCCCTGCTTCCTCCTCTTCTGGAACACATGGACTCCCTCCCCTGGGCACCGGGGAGTTGGCAGGATAATAACCTGTGAGAGGGAAAACTCTGCTCCCTGCCTTCTAATCTTCAACTTCACCAAATTAGAAAAGGCGTCAGAAACCCAGGGGCGGACTGCACGGGGATGTCACACCATTAACCCCGGCTGCCTGCCGGGTCCCGCACTGCAGCCCCCTCAGCCCTTCTGGGCCCCTGCTCCAGAAAGACCAGACCCTCCCCTGCCTGTCCCACCCCTGCTCAACCATCCCATCCTCCCCTGCCCCCACGGACCTCTACTGTCACCTGAATTCCTAGAAAACCAGGGAGCCCTCGGCTCCCATCTAAGCCCCAAGGCCCAGGAAGGGAGTTGGCATCTCAGGAACAAGCTCAGAGATGCTTTGCTGTCCGCCTTGGCCTGTAGCAGGCACCGGGGGTCAGGCTGTGAGCAGGACACACAAGCACCACCTTTGTGAGCCCCACACACCTGTCCAGGAGCCAGCCCCTGCCCCCTGAGGCTGGCCCTGCACTCTCTGAGCATCCATGGCAGCAGGGACCTCGTCCTCTCCAGCTCTGTGCCTCTGACACTCAGCCAGGGCAGGGCAATGAGACAGCTGAGCTGCAGTGGCACGGCCAGCACCAAGTGCTGTGCTTGCTGTGGTCAGTCCTAGCATCCGGAGGAAACCAAGTCCCCGAGGCAAAGTGAGTAATCCAACATTTACCACCGGCAGAGCTTCCCACCAGCCAGGAAGGGAGGGCACAGCAGTGCACACCTATAACCCCAACACTCTGCAAGACCGAGGCGGGAAAGCTACAAATTCCACTCCTGGGCCTCGAGGACAGAAAGTCCTCCCTCCCTCCTCCCACACACATCTGTCCCTGCAGCTGTGACCTTGTGTGTGTGTGTGTGTGTGTGTGTGTGTGTGAGACCTCATCTTGCTCCTCTCTGCTTCCTTCATGAAGACGAGTGTGCAGGCAGCTCCTGCCCCTGCAAGGCCTCTCCCCCAGCCCACACCACACTGTCCGCCCTCACCTGGAGGCAAGAGCGATGTCTCCAGTGGCCCAGCTAGGAGTCCTTCCAGGCCAAGTTCTGCCCAAGCCACCCTGCAGAGAGCCTCCCTGGGCCCACGGCACTGTCACAGCTTAGATCTGGAATGTCCCTGCAGTCTCAGAGACTCAGAGGTGGGGCTTGGGTGACTGTATTACTAGGCTTATCAGTGGGTCCATGTGTGATGAGTTCATGTCACTTCCCGCTAGGATGTGGGGTCTGGTTGGAGGCAGGTCACTGGACACTGAAGGGCAGATTCGCGTCCCCATCTCCTCTTCTTCTCTCTGCTTCTTGGTCACTGTGAGTGAGCAACTGTCCTGTCCATTTATGCCTTGAACTGACCGATCATGGACTGAACCCTCTGAAACCAGGAGTCAAAGAAACCTGTCCTCCTGTAAGGTTTGGATGTCAGGTATCTTGCCCCAGTGACCGATACTCCTGGGTCAGGAACAGGTCTGTGACCCATGGCAACACTCAGTGTGGCACAGCCTAACCCTGTCCCAAACATTTGTGTTAAGGCAATTCTGGTCAGTAACAAGGGGATAAGGTTCTGTACTGTTGCCAGAGAGGACATCATGTCCTCAGGGAAGGACTGGGGCACTGAGAGGCTCTTCCCATGGAATCTGGGGGTGGGGAGCCAGGAACAGGAACAATCCTTTCTTTCCTTTCTTTCTTTCTTTTGTGATTGGATCTCACTATGTGTAGCCCTGGCTGGCCTTGAACTCATAGCAATCCTCCTGCCTCAGCCTCCCTGTTGTGAGCATTCAGACACCCATTTTACAGATGTGGAAACTGAAGCTGTTTCTTTGGGGAACTCAGCATTTAAATATTTCCAGGGAAGGGCAAGTGGGTCTGACTCCAAAGGAGGCCCCTGCCCAGAGCACACCACTGCCTCTCTGCTGCCCAAGGATGCACCCCACAGTGTTCAAAGGACCCAGATGGCCTGAGGGGGCAGGGAAGGTGAGTATGGGTGCTCATGCAGCTCACCTTGTACCTGTATCTAGAAAGACTTTACACTATGGAAAGCCACATTGGTGAGGAAGACAGAGAGAAAAAGAGACAGAGAGAGAGGAGAGAGAGATGTAGGAGTGAGTTGGGCGTCTGGGGAACCAGAGGGACAGAAGAGAAAAGCCAGAGGGAGGGAGTTCATAGGCAGGAAAACAGGGTGACAGTAACAGTAATAATAACACAGGGAACACAACCTTGCCTTTCTGTCTTTTTTTTTTCCAAGCGGAGTGTGAGCCGGAGCAGGGCTGCAGGGATTAATCTCTTAAAAAAATAAGTGCCGCGCAGGAGACAGGCAGTGATTAAGGCTTTAACTGATCAGCCCGCATCTGACAGTGAACCAGCTATTATCTTAACGGAATCAAACGCACATTCAAAGCCCGCTCAGCCCCAAACATGAAAGGAGACGTCAGCGGCTGGCAGCTGGCAGCCGCAGGGGGAGTCCGAGGGGAGCGCGATGGAGGGGGAGGGGTGTCGGGGCGAGGGGAGGGGAGCAGAAGGGGGGCGCCAGGTCGGAGAGCTCAGCCCCGCTTACACACACACGCACACACATGTGCACACATGCGTGCGCACACCCAGCACCAGGTCCCACTTCCCTGCTCAAAAACCTTCTGTGAGAAAAAAAGAAGAAGAAGAAGAAAGACACCTTCTGTGGCTCCCATTTCCCAAAAAAAACAGAACAGACGCCAGCAGAGACCACCGACCCGGACAAGGCCGCCCTGCTGCAGGGGAAACCTCTCCCCCTGGGAGCTGGGACCAGGCCTTGCCCCAGTTTCCTCAGTGGCCCAAAGGGTGCAGGGAAAACTCAGAAAACGGCCCGTAAAGGAATAAAGGGGGGAAACAGAGGGGAAAGAACCACATGGTAAGAACGGAGGATGCTGCCGCTGGGCCTTAGACCACGTTTCCATTTACTCCCCTAAGCAGCCAGCAGTGGCCGGCACATTCCTTTGTCACGGCACTGCCGCGGTGACCGGCTGCAGGTGCCACCGCGTGAGTGAGGTGGAGCTGGGTTTGGAGCACAGGCTGCCCGGAGTCCAGGCAGGTGCAGGGCAGAGCTGAGCACAGGCAGCCAGCCAGCTCGGGGCCCGGCTATTTCGTCCCCTGCTTCTCCACGCCAACCAAAGGTGGCCCCTGGCCACCCACTCTTCCTCAGCCAGGGGAAGCAAGGATCCACCACCCTCGGCTCTGAACCCCCGGTCGGGTATGGTAAGTGCTGGGTAAAGGGGGGACAGAGGGACAGCGCACTACAGGTGGCCTGGGGTGGGATGGGGTCATCCTCGCTGTCAGGAGCAGTTCATTTGCTAACATGGCACCGACACCCTGACACTTCCCTGTTCTATCCAATGGCACCGTCCCCTCACTCCAAGGGGCAGCCGTTCCTCAAAGAAAGACACGGAGCTCCCCACTCTCAGCCTGGTCGGACACTCACAGTTTTACACACACACGTGCAAACACAGACTCTCAGAGGTGGACACACTCTCACTCACATAAGGGTCCCTCTGGCCCTCATGCACATCCATCCACACACAGACACACATGCACACATGCACTCACATGCATACGTGCACCCACCCAGTCAGCACTAGGGCCCTGTCACTCTCTGTCACCCCAGACCTGCAGCCTGGTTTGGGCCACAGCCAAATTCCCAGAGCTTCTCCTATCAGCTTGGGGACCCCAGACAGGGTCATTCCATCTGCAAGATGGGGCAGCCCTGGGCTTCCCAGCTGTGTGAGCATCACGGGACCCTAGGATGAGGGAGAGGGCACCAGGGCCAAAGCCACCTGCCAGCCTTAGCCAGAGGAGGTGCAGGAGGCAGGGACTCTGCAGCCTGGGCTGTGCCTTGGCTCACTGCCTCCTACACCTCCTCTGTCACCTGCTTACAGCCATCTGAAACACAGCCATGGGGACCCTGCCGGCAAGGGAAAGTCACCGGCTTCCCTAGCCCTGCCAGCCTGGGTCCACGCAGCTCCAGGCTGGGTTCTGGTTCTCGGCCTTGGCTGCTATTAACCCCCACCCTGAACCACTTTGTCCCCAGAAAGTTGCTGTCACCCTGGGCCTGAGCAGGACACACACATCCTCCTGCTTTGCACGGCTGCCACTGGTGCCACTGTCCAGAGGCCTCTGTCTCTCCTTCCCCGTTCACCCAGGCCCCTCTCTGAGGAGGCTGACCATCCACTGGGAGCCAATAATGTGCCTGGCACGCTCTGTTGCTTTGTAGACAATCAGTCACTTACATCTCACTTCGGCCTGATGAGTTACACCTCGAGGCAAAGAAACTGAGGCAGAAGAGGCTACACAACTTGCTAAGCCCACACGGCACATCCAGGCAGGGCAGCACTGAGATCTGACAAGAGTTCAGCCCAGAAGTGAGGCTCTAACCATCCGGCCGCCATGCTTTCACGGCCCCTCTCTCTTCCTTGAAGCCCCCACTGCCCCAGCCCCACAGCCAGTCCCTGTCCCCCAGCTTCCTCCAGTGCACGCTACCTGCCCTCCTCGTGGGCTCCTTCATTATGCAAGCCCTTGAATTAGCACACAGATCTCTGCGTGTGTTAATTTTATCTCATGACCTAGATTATTTATTATCAGCGGTACAGACTGTGTGCCTTGAGTCACCCCCACCAGCCCCAGGCCCCGTTTCCAGCACCGTGCTAGGCATGTGCGTTAGAACTAAAGCCTGCGCTGGTGACCGTGGAAGCTCGCTGTGCAGCAGGCGCCAGGCTTCCCATAGGCGGCGTCTTCACTCCTCAGAGAGGAAAACCAACCAGCCGATGGGAAAACAAACTGAGTCATTGTCGTGTTCAAGGTCACAGGCTGTGACAGCTTAAGGTGATTACAAATCCTGTCATTGCTCTGCTGGGAGATGGAGTTTATTTTCCTTCCCTTTTAGTCCTTAACCAATTAAATGCTACAGACAGGAATCTGTGCTTCTGGGCCTAAGTGTTAGGAAGCTCCACTGGAGCCTCTGGGGGCTCCAAGCCACTGTGGAAGGAGCCAGGTTGGCAATGCAAAAGCCCACGCGAACCCAGAGCCCCTGGACTGCCTGGCATCTGGGTCAGCACTGTGAATGGCTCCAGCCCAGACCCAGCTGACTGCAGCCGTGGAGCGGCCATGAGAAGAACCGCCCAGCTGAGCCCAGCCAGCTGCCCCCCACCCCAGTGATGCCGCCACTCTGGCTTCCAGGGTCTGCGTTCCGGGGTAGTTTCTTACGTGGTGACAGATAATGAAAACCAGTAGGTCCTGTGATTATTTCCATTTTCCTAGAGGAGGGGAAGACATGAACGTTCTGCAATGGACTCGCTCACAGTCGGTCACACGGCTTTGTGCATGGGGAGTGGGAGCCGAGGTCAGGCCCAGGCCTGCGGCACTCAGATCTCGGGGAAAGCGAGTTGTGCCATGGTGCATTCTCAGTGAGGAAGACACAAGGTCCCCATGAATTGAACAGCTGATCCTCAGTCTCCCTTCCTGATGTGCACTGTGGCAGGGACCAGTGGGCAACTGTTTCCCAGCATGCAGCAGGAGTACAGGACAGAGAGTGGAAGTGGATGGAGGCCAGCTACCACCTCCCCCTACTGATCTGATTTCTCTCTAGGACTTCTATGTTCTGGTTGGAAAGCCACAGGGTCAGGGAAAGTCTCAGGCCCCTGCCAGCCCTGACACATCAGGATTCCGTGGATGCGGGATGGAGACAATGGAACGGCTGTGGACCCATCTCTGGGGAGCCCTGAGGAAGGCACAGAGTGAAGGAACCCAGGAAACAGAGCCACCTGCACACAGAGCTGGTCCAAGGCTGGAAGAAGTGGGAGCTAGAGCTGGCATTGAGGACAGGGAACTGGGGAGGAAGCCGGTACTGCTATCACCCTAAGAAGCCAGTGTGGCCTTGAGGGTGAGGTTCACAGGCACCGGAACACCAGGGCCACTTCCACCCTGGACCAGGGATGGTCTGGGGCACTACATAAGATCTTATAAAAGTACCGTAGTTTTTTAAAATTTTTTATTTCTTCCTGTAAAAGACACATTGAGTATCTTTTGTTGTGCTGTCCTGGCTGCCTCGATGTCCTGAATTAATTCAAAATGTTTTCTTTTCACAATAATTTGGACGTTGGGGAAGAGCCAGGAGCCACTCAGAGCCAGATCCCGTGACTAAGGTGGCGAGGGCCCAGCATCACGCTGGTGTGAGGCTGCCTTTCTGCTGCTCAGAAGCAGCGTTCACTGGCTTGGGGGAAAGCTGGTAGAGACACTCAAGGAAGAAGAATTTCAAAACTGCTTCAGAAAGCGGCAAAAATGGTGAGATGAATGTGCTCAAAGCCAGGGGGAGGATTTGAGGGGGATCCATGGCAGAGTGTCTTGTATCGTAATGTTATTTTTATTTAAACATGCCATCTGTTTTATTAGTCCTCTAAGTCTCAGCATTCTCATATGTAGAATAGAAATTGTGTCACAATGACCTCATAAGACTGGCATGGGGTACAGGAGGTCAACTGGGGCAGAGTATGACCCAGTGCCCGGCACTCAGTGACACCAGACAAGTGACATCTGTGGAAGCTCTCAAGTGGCATGGGCTGGAGGGGGCCCCAGCAGGCCCCAAATTGTGTCCTCCACGTGTTCCTGGATAGACGCATATGTGGCTTGTGAGTCTGGGGAGGCAGGTGGCAGGAGCAGAGCAGAGCCCAGGACAGACGGATCTTGGGCTGTCACATGGCACCACACATGGCAGGAACCCAGCTGCAGCCAGGCCTCCCTAGGGGGAGAAGTGACAGCTGTCTACAGTGGAGACAGCTGGGCCTGGAAAGAGCTCAGCACGCCACCCAGAGAAGGTATGAGATTTCGGGGAGGCCTGTACCCTGAAGATGCTGTGGTCGGACCTGGGAGGTGTGGAGAGCTCTCACACTGAGATGTACCAGGACAGAGTCAGTCCTGTGGCTGGTAGTGTGTTCCCCCCCCCCCCCCGTGTGCAGCAAAAGAACAGGAATGATGCGACAGCTTGGAGAAAGACAAGCCAGTTCCATGACATGGGAAAGAGCTCTCAGATCCCAGACATCAATGTGGCTTCTTAGAGGCATCCCTGGGTTATGGTTTAGATCTGAAATGTCCCCCAAAAATCTCACATTCAGAGGTAGGGCCTAGTTGGAAGGGGTGGGTCCCCAAGGATGTGACCTGGAAGGGTGTGTCCTTGTTCCTGGCCCCTGGCTGCTGTGGAGTAAGCAGCTGTCCCCCACCAGGCCCTTCCTGTCTTGAAGCCAGCTGACCACGGACTGAACCCTCTGAAAACCACAAGTCAAAAAAAATCGCTCTTTCTTTGAGTATTTTGTCTCAGCAACCGGAAAGCCGTGCTGGATGGGTGTGAAGGGTTGGGGAAGGCGTTCAGAGAGAGGAGTCTGGAGGCAGTGACAGAGACAGATGTCAGCTGTCACTAGGGAGCAGGAGGCAGGGTTGGAGCATGGAAGTCAGGCCTCTTGCAAGGCGATGGAGAAGTTTAAGGCCCCCAGCTCCATCTCTGTCTGGGCCAAGGCACAGGTCAGGGCTTGGAGATGACTCAGGACCACAATGGGGCTCCCAGGTGCCTCTCTCCAGGCCATGTCCGCTCTGTTGGTCCTGCCAGCAACCTTGCTCCCCAGGGTCAGACCATTACAGGTGAGATTTATCCCAGGCAGGTGTGCTCCAAGACGGTATATTATCCAGGATTATGAACTGTAACAGGATAATCTCTCTAATGTAATTCAAGCTCTCGACATGGCTTATGGCCTCTTAATGTACCTCAGACTGAAGAATTACAGGGACATTCTCCCTCCCGCTCCCATGGCCCCTCCCTCCCCTGCTTGTCAGCCCCCAAATGATTGAGACAATCGCCAGCAGCCAGATCTTGGCATTTAGTGGTAATTCAGTGCAGCTTGATAAACATGGTGGACAAACAGCTCTCCCTGCCTGCTCCACCCCCAAACCCAATGCAAACAGCAGGCTATAAGCGAAAAACCAGGACCTCAGGATCCTGCAACTTGTCCCAAGATACCCTTGGGCACCAAGATGTGAGCCACAAGCTTTGGCCTTGGGGTCCCCCAGCCAGCATGAATTTCCCAGGCTTCAGTCCCCAAAGCCACAGAACAATATAGGAGCTATAGAGATTTTAGGATTCCAAGACTCAAATGCTCTAGTCTGTAAACACATGCAACTCACACAAAAGGGGCCTTCCTCACACTCAGTGCTGTTTATTGAGCACTTACTATGCATCTGGTGTTTTCCTGAGTTAGCTGTTTCTTTTTCTTAATGCTTTCAACATCTCTGAGTAGGTACCATTATGCCCCACTTCACTGATAAGAAAAAAAGGCTCAAGCCAGGCACAGGCTGCATGCCTGTAATCCAAGCTATTCGGGAAGCTGAGGCAGGAAAGCCTCAAGTTCAGGTCAGTATAAGCAACTTAGCAAGACCCTGTATCAAAATTTTAAAAATTAAGTTAAAAGGGCTGGGGATGTAGCTTAGTGGTAGACACTTACCCAACATGTACGAGACCCTGGGTTTAATACCCAGCACTGAGGAAAGGAAAAGAAATAAAAGAAAGAAGCATTGGAGGACAGAAGGTAAAGTCAGCGTCACAGATCTATCAGGTGGAAGCTGGCAGTGAACGTGGGCAGCCTGGCTCAGGGCCCGAGGTGCTGCCCCTTGCTCTGTACTGGGCAGGGTCTCATGGTGCACACTGCAGCCCAGAGCCCAGGGCTGTTCCTGCAGTTCACAACCTCCCCTCCCTGCTGGGCACCCGCTGCTGTATCAAGGGGATGGCCCTGGCTCCTCTGCTGGCCCCTGGACAGCACCAGTACATTTCCCCAGGGGCCCTCAAGCTCACTGGGGAGCAGAATCCTGGACTTCCACCAGCCTGCGGGAGAGAAGGCCATGTGGGAGCTTCTCAGCTGCAGCCAGGCCACCCCATGCCCTCCTCCCACCTCACTGCTGTGTGCCGTAACCTCCCCCAGCCTTGACCACAGAACCAGGGCCCAGGCTACAGGACCCAAGGCACCCTGGGGAGATCACCCTGGCATAGCAGATAACAGGCTGGGAAAAGCTTCCCCTAAACCAGCTCTGTAAATACAAGGCTATAGTCGCTGGACATGGTGGCACATGTTTGTAATCCCAGTACTTGGAGGCTGAGGCAGGAAGATCTCGGTGAGTGTGAGGCCAGCCTAACTACATAGCAAGATCCTATCTCCAACAAAACCCCAGCAGGCAGTTTCCAGACAGGCAGCGCTACCTGGTGAGCAGGGAATCTGGGATCTGCATCGCTGGCCTGCACAGAGCAAGTGACGCTTGAATCGTGGAGCAAGGGCCAGCAGTGCCAAGTGTAGCCACCTATGTCTCGGTCTACCCCTAACTCTCTCTTCCTGAACCTCAGTCGTTGCCTCTAAGACATGGGGTGGGAAGTCCCGGCCCCATCCAGCCCCTTCCAGCCTGGCTTTCTGTCTGAGGATTTCCTGCTGTTTTCCCAAACCTCACACTCCTGTCCTGCCCTTCCTTTTTCTGGTCCACAACAGTTTTCTCCCTCAAAGCCCTGAGAGCTGTTAGTCTGGGCAGCGCCACGAGGGGGAGCCCTCACTGGGATGCAGGGACAGGAAGGAAGCCAACTTGGGAAGGTTGGAAGCCTGCCAGTCCCATGGGGCCCCACCTGTGCCCAGAGACCAAGAGTGAAACACAAGGGCAGGGGCCTGGGGAGCCCTTCCTTCATGTGTTAACTCTGGGCCCTTGTCAGACACTTCTGAGGGTGTCTAGTGGGGCTGCCTCCTATGAAGCTCTAATTCATGAAGCATGCAGGGAGAGATTGTCGGTCCTCTGCAGTTGGGAGAATTGAGGCTCGTGGACAGGGTCACAAAGCCAACCCAGGGCAGGCCTGCTGACGGCCATCTCCTGACTGCTGGCCCTGGCCTTACTCCGCATGTCTTGGCCTATTCCAAGGCCACACCCAGGCTGGGCACATCAGGGATCTTAAAGACACTTCCTGGATGATGCATGAATGAATGGATGGATGGATGGATGGATGGATGGATGGATGGACGGATGCATGCATGCATGCACGCATGCATATGGATAAGTTAATGAATGGATGAGTAAATTGGTGGGTGAATTGGGGTGGACAGGTGGGTGGATAGGTTGAACGGGGAAGATGAGTGAATGGGTGAGTGGATGGATGGGTAGATGGATGGGTGGATGGATGGGTAGGTAGTTTGGTGGGTGGATTGGGGTTGAGGGTGAGTGGGGCATGGGTGGGAGGACGAGCAGGGGGATGGATGGCAGGGGAATAATGAATGGATTGGGGTGGATGGGTGGGTGGTTTGGGGGTAGATGGGTGAATGGATGGATGAGTGGGTGGGGGAACAGATGGGTGGATGGATGGGTAGGTAGATGGGTGGGTGGATTGGGGGTAGATGGGTAGGTGGGTGGATAGGTGGATGGATGGGTGGTGGATGGATGGGTGGATGGATGCGTGGGTAGGCCCTGTGCAGTAGGTCGGTTTCCCTGGGATAAGACCTCTCTGCCTTGGGCTGGCCCCCAGGGCACAAAGCCAAACAACACCTCAGCTCCCCTGGGCCTTCCCTCTCCCCTGGAGCCACAACCTCATGCCTTACCACAAATTTCACAGTGCAAGGTCCAGCAGGTGTGACGAACTGTTTCCTCTAGCAGACACCTTCTGAGTGCCTGGCGGGGTGGAGAGGTCTTCCAAGGCCTGAGTCTTTTCCTGCAGCCTCTGTGCCCTTAGCACCTGCAACCTCCGAGGGCAGACAGACAAGGAATTAAATGCTTCTGGGAGGCAGAGGCACAGGGGAGGTGCTGCAGTATTTCGGGGAGCGAAGCGGGGAGCAGTGAGTAGCAGAGTCTGGGCATGTTTGAAGGCAAAATAAACAAGATTTGCTACGGCACTGGGGCGAGTGGTGAAAGACAGAGAAGCCTGGAGAACAACCTCAAGAGCTTCCTCCTGAGTAAGAGGACAGGGAAAGTTGCTCTTTTCTGGGAGCAACAGGACTGGCAGGTGTGGTCCAGGGAGAAGAGGTGGGAATTGCGGGTGAGCACTGAGTTTGAGGCCAAAATATTAAGATGCAAACGTGGGTTTCCGGGTGTGCAGGGCAAGAGAGACTCATGGGAGAGCTAAGAAAACAACCCTCGGTCTCAGATCTGCAGACTGTGTTCCGTCCCCAGGTTGGAGAAGTTCAATGCTGCGCTCAAAAGATAGGGCGCAAGAGAGAGGAAATACGGTAACCCTGCGCGCCCGCCCGCCGGGAGCCGGGATGGGGGAGGCGGCAGGAGGGGGACGGGCTATCTCGGGACCCCGGGCAAGGCCCCAGGGGCCCTGCAGTCCTGCGCGTGCGCGGAGGGGGCTGCCCGGCCGAGGGGCGGATCGAGGTCTGGGTTTCCTCTCCCGGCGACGGTCTTGACTGGCTTCCCTGAGCCACCGTCAGATATTTACTTAACCTTGCAGTTCAGCCTCCCGGGGGCCTGCGGGAGGGATGGAGGCCGGGCGGGGAGGGCTGGCGGGGAAGGAGGGTTTGGGGAAGCTTTTCCTCCCCGGGACACACACACGCAGGCCCAGCCCAGGTCCCCGGACTCGGGGCGCATTGGTCTTTGGAGTTCCCGGAATCAGCAGGAGAATTGTGAAGCCTCCGGAAAAAAAAGTCTGCCCCCTCGATTTAAGAACGAAGACGTCGGGGGCAGGGGTCACCTGAGAGCCGCAGGCAGTGCCAAGCTCCTAGTCTCTGGGGTCCCGCACTCCTTGTCCATCAAATGAGCCCCCCCGCGGGACCGGGGGAGAGGGGGACTTCAATTCTGTGCCAAGCCACCATATTCAGCAGCCTGTGCGCGAGCTCACAGGTCACCTCTCCGAGCCTCAGCTTCCTGTCCGTCTTGTCTTGTGGCTCGACAAATAATTTTTTTAGAAAGCAACAGCAGCCAACTGACGCGTACCAGAGAGCCGGGCACTGTCCCGTGCGCCCTGTGACCCCCCCACTCCCGCCGTGATGAACCCGCCGTGTCTCCAGCCTGAGGATGGAAGTCCAAGAAGGGCGCAGGGGAGGCCAGAAGGGAGGCCCCCCACCTCTCCTAGGCGGTGGCGCCTGGCCGGCCCAGGGTCAGCGAGGGGGTACGGGGGAGGGGCGCCAGGCGCGGAATTCCCTGCTGGAGGCCCCTTCCCCTCCCCCTTCGGCCCCGGGGCAGGTGAAGAGGGGACCAGGCTCCGCTCCAGGTGGCGAGGCGCGCGGGGGCGGGGAAAAGCCCGCAACAATAGCACTTTTATTTGGGATGGGGGGGCGGGGTAGGGGCCGGGCTGGGCATCTGGCGGCTCACACCTGCCGCGGCTTAACCCCGCGCGCGCCGGCCACGCTGGGGGGTCCTGGGGCGAGGGGGGCCGTCCCGAAGCGTGGGGATCTGAGGTCCGAGAGTGAGGGCGTGGGGTCCCAGGGGCCAGGTCTTGGTGGTCTGGGGGAGACCCGCAGTCGGGAGGATCCCGGGGCCCACACGGACGTGGGAGCCCAGGGGTCTGCAGGTAGCGTGGAGGTCCAGGGCTTAGGGGTCATGGGGCGTTGAGACGTGGGGACTGCGGTCGGGACAATGGTCCCTGGCTGTGCGCTCTGGGTGCGGCGCGGGCGGGGAAGGCGGCGCGGGCGCTGGGAGCCTCCCCGCCGCCCTCAGGCCGTGCCGTTCCGGGAAGCCGGCCTTCCGGAGGCGGCGCGGCGGTGCCAAGGGCGCAGGGAGCCAGCCAGGCGCAGCGGGCGGCCGGGGGCCGGGGAGCTCCGCCAGGCGCTTCCAGGCGGCGCTGCAGGTGAGCGCGACCCCGCAGGCCCAGGCCTCGCGGGCACCCCCTGCCGGCCGGGCGAGGGGATGGCTCGACCCGCGCTGCACCTGCCCGGGCAGCGACCCGGGCGCGCGCCCCGCGGGGGGGAACCCCACGTCCCCGGCCCGGCTCACTGCCCGTCGCACAATCAGAGCCTGTTTGTGGGCAGAGGAGCCACGCCGGGTGCGGCGGCCCTGCGCCAGCCCACTGATCCCGTAAAATATTATTTGTGTTTTAAAATTCCAGTAATTGGCTATGCAGCCGCTTTTTCCGAGTCCCGTGCCAAGCGCAGTAAAATCACAGTCCGGCTGGGGTTATTTTCATCATGCAAATTCCCATTTCTGTAAACAGGGCTAAGCCCTGAAAGGGGCCGGACTGAATGTGTCCTCAGACTCCTGCAGCTGTCAGAACTCGGTCCTCTGCTTGTCCCCGTAATTGTTTTTTGGTTTGTGACAGGCTGCCCTCAAACTTGTGAGGAGCCTCCTGCGTCAGCCTCCCGAGGCTTGGGATTACAGGCTTGTGCCCCCCCCCCCGCCCGGCCTCTGTAGTTGTATACTGAGTACCCCCAAGTGCCTTCCCTGGAAGACAACTGCCAGCACCCAGCGGAGTAAAATCCCCCCCCCCCCGCCGTGTGAGCCACTTACATCATGGAATCACACTACTATACCATTAAATCACAGGGGCAAACTGAGGCCTGGAAAAGCCTGCCTAAGGTGCCAGGTGAGTTCCTGCGGACCCAAGATGGCCCAGCTGCAGAGCCAGCCACCAGGCCTGCAGGCGTGGGGAAGAGGAGGCTGGAGCTGCAGGGAGCTGGAGCTGGGGCCCAAGGGCAGCTGGGGCCTGCTCCTGGAGGCCGAGGAACTGTAAGAACACTCTCTCCTCCCTCCCCACAGCCCCACTTCCAATCCCTGCCTGCAGAGGAAGATGAGGAGTCCCTGCTGGAGCCTTGGGTACTGGACAGGGGAGCCCATGGCCTGGGGATGCGTTGCTTCCAGCTCAGAACTCAATTCCCACCACACCGAGGTAAAAACACAGCCATGGACGTTTCTCATGGATCTCTGAGTGCAAATTCTGTCAGACATCAGCGGAGGAGGAGGAGAGACCCTCAGCTAGGCCAGGTGGGTGATAGCTGGCTGGGGGCAGAGTGGGGCTTACTGAGGATAGAAGAGGCCTCTCCGGGGCCTCAGTTTGCCCCTGTGATTTAATGGTGCAGTAGTGTGATTCCATGATGTAAGTGGCTCACATGGGGGAAAGGTCAGAGTGAAGGAAACGGGTGATTTTACTCAACGGGGTGCTGGCAATTGTCTTCCAGGGAAGGCACTTGGGGGTACTCAGTATACAATTACAGAGGCCTGGTGGGGGCACAAGCCTATAATCCCAAGCCTCAGGAGGCTGACCCAGGAGGCTCCTCACAAGTTTGAGGCCAGCCTGTCACAAACAAACCAAGGCAGGACAGCATTGTGGGAAGTGTCACTGCCCAGTGGTCACCTGAGGGCTCCCCTCGTCCTGGGCTTCCTAGCTTCAGATTCCCGCATGGGAGATCCCCTTCCCACTGCACAGTGAGCCACTGCTGAGCATGGACTTGGGGTTTGAGCCCCTTCCTGCTCCTCCCGCTTGAATTCAAGGCCTAACACCCCCCTAGAGCACCATGGGAATTAAGGTGTAGGTAACTGCTTCGCCCCCCACAGAAGAGAGGACGTCTCCAGAGGATCTTAGGGCTCTGCCCACGTGACCATCTCTGCAAAGAGGCTTGGGCATAGAGTTAGCTGAAGACACTGTGATGTCACAGTGAGCTTGGAGGAATGGCTGGTCCTACGAGCTCATGGCCTCACAGAACAGAGAAGGTCTCCTCCCCTGCAGCCCCAAGGAGGGTAGGATTGGGTGCAACTCCCTGTCAAAGGCAAACTAATCAGAGATGAGCCCAGTCCCAGGTTGAAGCAAATACTGGTTAGACAGGTACACAGGACACTCAGACAACAAAGCCGGCCACCCCACTGTGAGGATTCTGGAGCCAGAACAAACTATGTGGGCCAGGCCACCAGACAGGAGTGAGGAGCAAAGGGGACCTGAGCAGGGAAAGTGCCCAGGTGAAGAGTAACCTGGGCCCTGGGCAGGCTTTGCATAACTGGCAGAAGCTTCAGCAGGTGGGCATGGGGCTGGCATAGTGTTCCTTCGGTGTGCGGCACAGCATTGCGACCACCTGGAACAGTCAGATCTGACGCAGAATCTTGGCTCAGGAAGGCTGGTGCTGGGGGACAGGAGGAGGTGGGGTCCTGGCCCCTCCCCCTGCCAGAGGACATGCTTTTGGTCCCAGTGGTCTGAGGGCCCCCCTCTGTATTTTTTAAAGGAAAGGTGAGTGAACTTCATCTCCAAACCTGGCTCCATCTCAGCGTCGGAGGACTTCCGGGGGAAGGAGAAGGGTGTGCGTGGCCACGTGTCACCCTTGCCTCTGCCCTGCCACTGGCTCCTGGTCTCCCTGCCTTGTCTCTCGCCATCCCTCCCACCACCCCACCCTGTCCATCTCTACCTGGGCCACCCCTGGGGCTGTCCTGGTGATGATCCTGTTCTTCCCCAAGCGCTCCTGCTGCTTCAAGGACCTGGGTGGCGGGAGCCTGCGTGGGGGCTCGGCCTGTCCTGACTTGTGCTCCAGTCCGTGGGCATCAAAGTGGAAAGATTTCTCCCTGCCACCCCTCCATGGGCCCTGCCCCGGTGAGTGCAGCCTGGGGACCAAGCTGGGGACAAAGACCTCCACCACCCCAGGCCCCCCGCACCTTTCAGACCCTGCCCTCCTTGACATCCATCCTTTTGGAGAACCAGCCCTGGTCGGCTTCCCACGGACGACCCCAAGGCCAGGCCCCAGGCCTCCCCTGCAAGCCCACAGCTTCCCAGGGCCTGCCGCAGCTGATCCCCGGCACGCTGTGGCCTCCCATTTCCCCGACCTGCACCACGAGCTCAGAGGTCACCAGGTGCCCCTGCCAGTAGGGGCCTCCTGCAGCCCCAGAGCCCAGGATAGTTCCTTTCTCCAAAATAAATATTTTTGTTAGGCCAGCAATAGCCATGGCACTTTCCTCTGTCCCAAAAAAAGGGGGCAGGCAACATTCCAGGCACTCCCAGACGGACGCCTCATTTCAGTTCTTCCCAGCAGCTCCCAAAGGCTGAGGATACAGCTCAGCGGCACACCTACCTGGCAAGTGCCAGGTCCTGAGTTCGATTCCCAGGACCACCAAAAACAAAGACTGAGGAGACTCAAATTTAGAAAAGGCGCTGTGGGCCCCTTGGTCCTTGGCTCACTCTGGGGCTCATCCTGGGGCTCCCCCACCCCTGTTAAACCCCTCTCCCTCCCTCCCGATGTCCGTCACATGCCCATAGCCTGCACTCCAGCTGCTCACTAACCAGCATTGCCCAAAACATCTACTGTGTGGCAGGCACAGTGCCCTTCGCCACCACTCGGGGCCTGGACAGTAACTTGTGAGGTCATCCCGAGAACCACCCCCCATCACCCCAGCAGGCGAGGCCAGGCTCCTACTCCAGAAGCAGTGGGGCTTAGAGTTCCTGGCATGCTCAGGGAAGTGCTGTGAGTGGGGTGGGTGTCAGCCTCCCAAAGTCGGGGGCCTCCATCTCCTCTAGCATGCTACACTGCTGTGCTCTGGGACAGAGAAGGGGTTGCCCACCGCCACCCCCAAACTGCATCCCTGGCCTGCTGCTGCCACCTGGCAGGTACACTAGGGCCAAGGGCTGGGAGGGCTAGGACAGGGTCTCTGGGTGCCCCCACACAGGCTAAGAGGATCAGCCTGGGGAGGTGGTCCCATCCATCCATGGGAGAAAGGAGGGTCCAATGAAGGGGAAAAGCGGGTACAGCCAGTGTTGGGCCTCGGGGGACCATGTGACATCTACAGCCTAGTGCCTTCCCTCTGGCCCTCCCCAGCCTCACCCCACACTGCCATCGAGGGGAACAGGAAGGGACCCCTTCACACATTCATTGGCTGTCAGCCTCCCCTTGGGGGGCCCTGGAGTGGATATAGCAGGAGGGAAGGGGAGGGGAGGCAGTGTCACACCTTCGGCCACGCTGGGGCGCCCACATCTCAGGCCCTAGTCCCAGCCCAGCCTGGAGGTCAGCAGTGGAGACCACTCACCACCTTGGGTAGGGGGCAAGGACAGGCTAGTGTGTGGCACCGTTCCACCCCAAAGATCACCTTGGTGCTTCTCTGCTTCCAAAATCCGCGGGCACAGGGAGGCCCTGGTCACCACCTTGCCTGACTGCTCTTCCCTGGGTGGCCTTGAGCAAGTCGCTTCACTTCCGGGAACCTCGCTTTCACAGTCTCTAAAAATCACAGCCTTCGGAGCTACAGTGACCTCAGGACCGTCTGCTGGGCACCCCGGCAGGCTTCCTGCAGGAGGCAGCGGGAACCGCATGGCCGGCAGGGGTCGCTGTGAGCGAGGGCTGCGGCGGGTCCGGCAAGCCCAGCCCAGGGGGCAGTGGGGGAAAAAATGCCCCGTTAGCCATCACCACCTTCTGCACAGACGTCCACGCTCTGGCCCCAGCCAAGACCCTCCACTCTCACCACACGAAGCTGTGCAACCTGCAGAGCGGCCTGGAGGGGGCGGGAGGGGTCAGTCTGGGGTTCCGGATGCTGCCCAGGAAGGCTTCTTGCTAGGGCCTGCTGGAGGCCTTCCTGACTCTGCCTATTGATTACAGCCCCTAACACCAGCCCTGAGTGACGCCTCCCTCTTAGGGAGGTAGGGATTGCAAAGCCCTGGGGAGCCGGAGGCCTGGGAGAGGGCTCAAGCCCCTTTTAAACAAAGATCAGTGGTCCAGTTGGGTAATCCTAGCCAGATGGGGAAGGCTGAGACAGGAGGATGGCAAGTTTGAGCCCAGCCTGGGCAACAGCCAGGCTCTTGTCTCAAAAATGACAGATTACAGTTTTAATTAGGGCTTCACCAGTGACCCGGGTCGCAGCCTCAGGAGGTGAGACAGGGAATCCCCGTAGCAAGACCTTAGCTAAGAGTCCGTTGAGCAGCCTTGGGTTCCTGATAAAGAGAAGGGCTGGGGTCAGTGTGGGGAAAGGACCTAGTCTGAGCCACCCAGCCTGTCTCTGAAAGGACAGAGAAGACAAGAGCTTGCAGAAGTTGGGGAGGAGGGGGACCCAGCAGGGGTCTTTATCCCCAGTGCCTCTCAGGCCCATCTGGTCCCCCCACCAAAGCAAAAGTCACCCCTTCACTGGGAGGAAGCAGGCCAGTCTTCAAAAACTTTGTCATCTCCCACCCCCATTTGTTTGCTAATAAGCTGGAGGGGGGGTTGTCAGCTCTCCCAGCGGCCCCTCCCCTGCCAGAGCCCTCTCCGCCCTCCCCAGAGCGAGGCAGTTAATTGGAGCGGCTTGAAAGTGCGCGTTAACACGCAGTGAGCCAAGGAGACGGCTTGGCAGAGAAATATCATTATCACTTCTTGAGCTCCAGCCAAAATCCCCTCGCGGTCAAAACACAATTCTTTAAACTAAACAATTAGAGATTTGTACAGAGTGTGGCTGCCATGAAGATCAGGCTGCAAGGCGGGCCCTGCCAGTGTCAGCAGAAGTTAGCAACCTGCTCCTGCTCCCAGCCAGGTGACAGGTCCGCCACCCAGGCTCGGCTGCCAGGAGCAGCTTGCGGCTGTCCTCAAACCGGAACAACTGCAGATTTAAGACTCCAGAGGGGAGAAGGAAAAGAAGAAAAAGAAAAAACATTTCAGAAAGTCAGGAAGCTCAATGTGGTTGTGCAGACCTGTGCAATTCCAGGACTTTGGAAGGCTGAGGCAGGAGGATCACAAATTTGAGCATGGCCTGGGCAATTTATCTGCCTATCAAAAGCCTGTCTTAGAATTATGGGCTGGGGATATAGCCCAGTGCAAAGGCTTGGGGTTCAATTTCAGGCAACAAAACCAGGCAAACCCAAGCCCACACCAAGCCTTCTATTCCTCATCAGAAGTCGGAGCTGGGATTCAGCATCTACCTTAAAGTCACAGAGAACCTAGCACAGAGCCCAGATTCTGCTATGCCAGGGCCCTAGTCCCTGCTCCTACCAACAAACACGAGCCTGGTGCCCGGCACAGGAATCCCAGTGCGCGTCCTAGCTGTGCTGTGACCTGGGACTGCAGGGGGTTGAACGGGGCACTGAAGGCCACAGGTGGAAATCCCCTGGTGCCTGGTGCCAAGTGCACAGTGCCACCCACTCCTGCCCTTATGGATCCCGGTTTGCACCATGCCCTTGGCTCACACCATATGCAGCCCGGAGTGTAGCCCAGGGTACAACCCCTTAGTCCCCGCCAGACCCCACGGCTGAAATCCAGGCTCTGGACACTGCCGCTGCTGAGCTCAGTGCAGTCCCGCACCTCAGATCTGTGTCCACACAGCGTGGTGGTGTAGACTTGGTGCTGAAGGTTCCCAGGGCAGTGGGGCTGTGACTGCCTGTGCAGAGCTGGAGCTGAGGACTTCAGTGAAGACTCTCCGGTCTGACCCCACTGCACCCAGCAAGGCATCTCAACTTCCTGGGCTGCTAAGAGGATTAAGTGAGTCAAATAGGGTGTGGTGATGTGTGCCTGTAATCCCAACCCTCAGGAGGCTGAGACAGGAGGATCAGTGTGAATTTGATACCAAACTGGGCCACACGGTGAGTTCAAGGCCAGCTGGGACTGCATAGCAAGACCTCGTCTCAAAGAAGCACAAAAATGAGAAGGAAACCCAAAGAGTGGTCCATACACCGCAGCCCTCCATGAGCTGCTGTCGCCAAAGCTTTCCTAGTGGGTCCTGGCAGCTGTCCCTAGCCACAGCCTTTCCAGTAACCGTGCCCCACAATGTGTGCCCCTGGCCAGGGCTCACCTTCTAGGATTAAACCTGGGATGGCCCTGGGTATCAGGGCGAAGTGACACTGTGGGACTTGCAAGCCAGGAAAACTGTTACAGCTTCTGCATGGGCCTCCTGGCAGGTCCTGGTCAGGTGCAGGTCAGCGTCCTTCCTGGCTGCCGCCTTGGCCCGCTGCCCTCGGGCGGAGCCCGAGAGACAGGTGCTTGCCCTTTTTCTTTCTTTCTTTGGAGACCTTGATAAAGCGGATATGCTGCCCAGCTGGACTCCAACTCCTGATCCTCCTGATCCTCCTGCCTCTGCCTCCGCCTCCCAAACAGCTGGGATGACAGGTGCATGTGCAGGACCGACTCACACCAGCAGCAAAAGCCAATGGCCCGGGGCCAGGGATTTAGCTCAGTGGTATAAACACCTCACTTGCAAGTGCATGGTTCTGAGTTCGATTCTCTGTACCAAGAGAAAAGTCCTTACCTCCCCGTGTCTGCTCTCCTTCCTACTTTCCTTTTCCCTTTCATCTGCTCCGGGCACTCTGCTCCTCGTCACTCCTTGAGCACTGGCCAGGCTCCTGCCCTGAGGCCTTTGCACATGCTGTGCCTCTGCCTGGAGTGTTTCCCCCTTATTTCCCACAGCTCCACCCTCCCTTTTTCCAGTCAGTGCTTCATATCACCCCTTCCAGGGCCTTTCCTGAAAGAGCACCCCTCAAGTTGCTCCAATTTCCCTTTTTCTCCCTTTGCTTTATGTTTGCCCAGCTACTTTCCCCTTCCTGACATTATGCACACATTGATTTGGGTATTTAATAATTAATTGTCTTTTTCCTTTGTAAATTTTGAGACAGGGTCTTGTTACGTAGTTCAGGTTCGCCTTGAACTTTCAGCAATCCTCCTGCCTCAGCCTCCTGAGTTCTGGGATTACAGGCATGGGCCAGCACACCTGGCCACTCTTCTCCTTTGCACTAGTGTGTATTCCATGAGGGCAGAACTTCGGCCTGCTTGTTTGGCCACTGAGCTCCAAGGCCTGAACCGAGCCTGACACATCGCAGATCTCAATATTTGCAGCATGAGTGAGTCCCTCTCTCTTAGGGGCCTAAAGACACAAGGTTTCCCAAGGCTACAGCTGCCTTAGGTGCACCTGCGTCCCAGGAGACCCCTCCCTGCTCTGCCACTGGGCAGCAGTGACCACTCTGTGTCCCTCAGGGGGACTGATGGCCCTCAGCTCCTAGTTATCTCCGTCAAATGGTATTTACAATAAACTTTGCTTGAACTTTCATCTAAGTGATAATAATAATAACACGATAATTATATGGAGTACAACGCACAGCCAGCTGTATTTAATTAAAGCTGTAATTTCACTAAGTTTCTGGATTCGGAGTGAACCGCAAGAGCTGGGCCACCCGTACCGATGTGGGGATCCATCCCCGGTGGCAGGGCCTCAGTGGAGGCCCCGGAAGCCAGAGGCCACCTTCGTTGTCCATGGACTGGAGTCTGGGTTGCCCGGAAACCAGGGCCTCAAAGAGAGCAGGGCCGGTGGCCTCAGGCCAGAGACCGAGTCCTGAACCTCAGGGACAGCTCGGATTTTTCAGACCAGACCTGGCTTGGGACTTGGCACACAGGGCATGGGGCCAAGGAGACACCAAACAGGAACAAGGAAGAGGCCAGGAGGCCAAGATGGGGAGGAAATCGGTGCCAGCCAAGGCCAGGCAGGATGCAGCCTCCCTAATGCCGCTCAGTGCTATCACCGGGCAGGCCCTGTGCCAGGCCCACATTAAGAAGAGCTGGGCTGTGCCAGGCTGCTTGGTAGAGCAAGGACGTGGCTTATTAAAACTAAGCAAATGGAGTCCTCTTTGGGACCCTCGGCTGAGCGAGCCCCTCTGGCTGGGGCTTGGCAGTACACAACTATAATCCTAGCAATTCGGGAGGCTGAGGCAGGAGGACTGTAAATTCAAGCCCAGTTCAGGCAATTTGGAAGATTCTGTCTCAAAACAAAGTGGCTGGGATGCAGCTCAGGGGTGGAACTGAAAGCTCAACAGTTTCCAACTCCCAGAAGGCAAAAAGAGTTGGTGCCTCCTAGAGCTGGAGCAGTAGAGTTCTCACCTCCACCATCTCGGCTCAGGACCCATTCATTCACTGCCCTGTCTCACTTTGGTCATCGGTATAGTGGCTGCACCGGTGACTTCCTCAGAGATCGAGCCTGTATGCCAAGTAAGTGCTGAGTGTTAAGTACTCAAGACAACAGTGCTGCTCTCAAGCCAAGGCCAACAGCTGTCAGCTACCGTCGCCGGCGACTTTCGGGAGCAGAGAAAGAACAGAAGATAGTGTCAGCAACCACTCCAGTGTGGATGTGGGGCTTCTGGCGCTAAATGCGGGACAGTCACAGCAAAACCTGGGTGGCTCTCCAGGAAGTGGCAGCTGGGCTTGAGAGAGGAGAGGGGTCCCCAATGGCACCCACTAGGGAAGACAGAGGGAGACAATGGGGGAGGCGCCGTGCTGAGCCCCGCGGGGACTCAGACCAGACCGGCCTCGATCTCCCCACCCGACACTAGCATCCCACTGTCCGAGCCACAGGAGACAAGGAAGGGTTTGCAGGTCACCTCCACTGTGCCTCGCAAGCGCACTTCCATGCACGCATGCGTACACACAAACACGCGCATGCGCACACATGTAACGCACGCATGCGCGCGCATACAAAGACGCATGCGCACACACTAAGCAGGGGGAGCGGGGCTCAGGTTCTGCCACCAGGCCACGGGAGATCCTAGATCTGGACAAAACAAGCCTTGGGGCCTGTGGGTGGGCGGCCGGCGGCCGGCCCCCGGGGAGGAGGTTTCTGAAGAGATGCAGAACTGTGCCTGGGTAATAAAACATCCCCTCTTCAGTGTCAGAGTTAATGTTCCAGGCCTCTCCTATCAGCCAGCGCCCTCCGGAGAGGCTGGACGGGCGGCAGGGAGGAGGGGAGCTGTTCGGGCCCCCGGCAGCGCCCCTGGTTTGGGGACTCTCTGGGGACCCAGCCACCGTCCCCTGGACTGGATGCCACCACCCCCACGCCACGCTGCCTTTGGGGACTGGCCGCCTCGTCCTGCCCAGCTTTCTGCTGCTGTCACGCTGTCCCTGTCCCTTCCCCCCTCGGCAGCCTCCTCTCCACCAGTCTCCAAGTGGCCGCCTCTGTCCCTACCATCGTCTGTCTGTCCATCCCGCCCGGAGGGAGCGGACCCGTGCGCCAAGCTGCTCAGAGACAGATGCGGCGTGGACGGATCGCTCGCTCGTGCCCGGGGATGCCGCCTGCCCCCGTGTCACACCGGGCCCCAAAGCCGCTGGCATGTGCCGCCGGCACAGCACTGTCTCTGACAGGCCGCTGGTTTAAATATAGAGCCGAGCACGCAAGACGGGGCTAATTTTAGCAGAGTGCTGGAAACTTTGAGGGCTGTGTTCTTGGCTGTCTCCCTGCGCGGCGCTGGGGGCTGGAAAGAAACCTGCTGTCCTCCCTCGGCAGGCACCTTCCCGCTCTTCCCTCTCACCCTGCCCTGTGCCCTGCTTCCAGCAGGCTGTTCAGGGTTCCCAGGTTTCTAAATCCCCCGACCCCTTAGCTCCTGCCCTCCAGACCTACCCTCCCTGGTCCCTTTGGCCACAGACAGGCAGCCCTTACGTGGCACCCTGTTGACGTCCTGTTGGAAAAGCCACATTTGTGATGCATACGGACCCAATTTGTCATGTGCTCAGATGCTCAACCCTCCACACAGCCCTAAGACAGGCAGGGTGATGTCCCCACTTTACAGACTAGGACACTAAGGCCTAGGAAAGCCCGAGGACCCAGCCAAGGTCATTAGAGAGCCCAGGAAAACAGGGCCACGTTCAGTACCAAGCCTGAGTCTGTCATGGAATTTCTGGGGTTGTGCTTTCCACTCCTCTGGCAGGAATGGGGACACTTCTTGTCAGTCCTCTCTCATTTCCTGTGTCACACTGCCCCACCCGTGAACCAAGGGCATCAAACAGGCCACTCTGTGCCTGCTGACCCCGTTCTGCCAACTTTTGAGGACACTTATAGAGCACCTACTATGCACCCACACGTGGACAGGTCCCAGCTGCAAAGCCACACCACACACGGCTGGCTCTGAAGTCCTCATGGTTTTGGGGTGGCAGGTGTAGCCCTAGAGGAAGCCATGTGCTGGAGACAGAGCTGCCACTGGAGCAGGGAGGACAAAGCTCGAGGAGAAGCTGACACCAGAAGGCCCCCGCAGCTGCCTGACTCCCCCCCAGCCCCAAAGATGTCAGCTCCCGCTCGGCTCCCTGACTCTGACGCTCGGCAGCTCCCTGCACCCTGTCTCCCGAGCTGGGGAACAGCGTGGCGGCACGGCTGTCGTCAGGAGGGTGAGACGTTTCCGTAATGAGGATCAGAATAGTAACAGGGCCAGTGAGACTAAGAGAGCACCAGATCTGGGGGAGGGACACGCACCATGGGGCCCCTGGGGGAGCACAGGAGCCAGGCAGATTGCCACTCCCCTGGGGACCCTGAGGATGCGTCTGGCACTGAGCCTCCTTGATGGGACAGCCCTTTTGCTTTCCTACTGTCGTCTTCCAACATGAATGTCATTCCTTGTTTGTCCTCTGCCGCTCCTCCAGGGACCAGAGCAAAGCAGCCTCTCCAGAAGGGTTTGTGCATCCATGAATAACCAGAGCTGGGGGTGCGGGGCAGAGATTCAGTGCCCACTGATGGGACATCGAGTTCCACACGGCTGCAGCCCACGCTAGTGTCCACCCCTGGATGAGGCCTGGGAGGGGCAGAGGGCAAAAGTAACCTGTGCAAGGTCACAGGACTGACAGCCCCAAACTCACCTGGCTCTGGGTCCCTGCCACACGCTGAACCCCCATGACCACTTTGGGAGAGAAGAAAGAGGGGAAAATGCAGGGGCCACCAAACGGTCCTGCCCTCATGGTGCCAAAGTCCTGCCCTCATGGTGCCAAGGCACAACTGTGTCCCCCAAAGATATCTCAGGTCCTCACCTGATGTGTGTGTGACTCCGGATACGACCAGGCTAGATGAAGCCACACTAGGCTCTGATGCTGGTGTCCTCATGTAAGAAAGGAGCTTGAGCCCCCGCCCACCATGACACGCAGGGAAGGCAGGCACTCACAGCTGGACGGGGACTGGAGGGATGCAGTGCCAAGAGTGGCCGCCATCACCAGAAGCCAGAAAGCAGGGGCAGGATGTGCCCCTGGGCTCCTGAAGGAACCGGCTTGCCAGCACCTTGATGTCAGACACGGCCTCCTTGGCAGCTAAGAACACATCACTGCTGCTCTGGGGTCGTTCTTGTTCTTATTTTTATTTTTGTTTTTTGTGGGGAGAGTGGGATAGGGATTCAGCCCATGGCCTTCAAATTGCACTCCATCCCCAGCCCTTTTACTTTGAGGAAGACCTCACTAAATTACCCATGCTGGGCTACTACAAGATGCCATCCTCCTGTCCCAGCCTCCCAGAGTGCTGGGTTGACAGGTATGCACCACCACACTGGGCTTCTGCTGTTTTGGGACAAGTTCATGGTCCCCAGGGCAGCTTCCTTCTCAGTGAAGAGGACACACACACACACACACACAGGAGCTTGGATGCTCAGCTACCTAGACAAGTACCCAGGACACAGCCCACCAGTTCCTTGTGAGGGGCCTCTGCCCACCAATGCCTGACCCAGGACACTTCACTACACATCCCTGGGCGGCCTCTCCCTCTTCAGAGCCACTGGAACTCTCAGCAGAGGCCAGTGGGGACAGGAACCCTGCAAAGCCCTTCTGGTTTCCTCCCTGGTCTCCCTGTGCTCCTTTCCCAGCCCTCTGTGCGCTGGCCAATCAGCTACCCCGAGCACCTTTGCCTCCTCCTCCCTCCCTCACCTTCCCCTCCCTCCTTGCCTGCCTTCCCCCCTCCTTCTCCACTCCTCCCCCTCCTTCTCTCCCTCAAGTGGACACAGCCCCATTGGAGGCCCTGCCCTGCTCCCAGAGTGCCTGCTGCCACCTGTTGCCATGGAGAAGCCTCTTAATCATGGTCACTGGGTAAACAGCCACTGCACGGAGCCCCCTTTTGCCAGTTGGGGTTTATTTGGAGAAAGTCAACAAGGAAAAACAAACACTCTGGGCTATGCTTCTCCACCTCTGAGGGACCAGGCCCACAGGACCTCGGGGCTCCCTGCCCCACCCTGGGGCCTCCATCCAGAGTGGGGTGGGGACAGACGGCTCCGCCCAGTGCACTTGGCCAGGTCTTCCTGCAGGACCCACTTCTGCCAGTTGCCTGCTAGGGTGCCCACACACACCAGCACTGAGGTTGACGTGGATTTGATAGGCTCTTATCTCCTTTTTAGGTTTCTTGAGACAGAATCTCACTATGTAGCCCAAGTTGCCCTTGAACTCACAGCAGTCCTTCTGCCTCAGCCTCCTGTGTGCTGGGGTCTCAGACCTGCATCACCATGCCCAGCTTCCTTCTCCCTCAGTTTCCACTGAATTCAATGGGCTGAGTGTTCACTGACATGGCCGTCTACACATGCAGCAGCTTTGGTGACAGCCCGGACTACAGGGAGGACTCTTGTCCTCAGAGTGCTTCCCACCTGGGGAGATGTGAACACAGCCTTCCAGGAGCACAGCTCGGCTCTTTACACGCTCCCAGGCATCTTCGTGTGTCTGCTGCATGCATGAGCCCTCAGGGCCCTGGGCCCACGGCAGTACTTGCATTCCCATCATGCAGATCAACAGTGATTTGCCTAGAATCTACTAGCTAAGTGGGAGACTCCGGATTTAAACTCCATTCCCTGATGTGCTCGGCAGGGAGGTGCACACCCATAGGTAGGCTGTGACAGGAAGATCACAAATGCAAGTATGGCCTGGAATTTTAGCAAGGCCCTGCCTCAAAAAAAAAAGGGCTGGGGGTGCAGCTCAGTGTGAAGGCGCTAGGTTCGGTCCCCAGTTGGGGAGGGTAGGGGGGTTGCTGGAGGTGAAAAAGGTGCAGGCTCCAAACCTGTGATCCTGCCAGGCTGGTAACAGAAGTGTCGCATCCCTGTCCCCCAGAGCTCCTGAGAAAAACCCTCCGCCATGCTAGGGCACTCAGCAGAGTGAGACGCTGCCACTCATAGGCTTTTCCGGAGTCCCTGTGTTGCTACAGGCTGAGGGGATGGAGGAGCAGGCGCAGTGACACCCTAGCCTGGATGCACTGCAGCCCCCTTGTGCCAAGGCCCTGTCCCCAATGCTGTCTCTTCTCCTTGTTCCTCTCCACACTGTGGCCTCACCTGGCACCCAGCCCACAGCGGAGCCCTGATGCACGGGTAGAATGCAGCAAGGATGAAGCCCTGTGAGGCTTCCCCCGCTCCCAGAGCCCCATTGTCTGGAGGATACTGCATGGCTGCCCACTAGAACACAGGAAAGTAACTCCAGGGTCACAGGTGCAGCTCAGGCATGGGGTCTGGAATTGGCTCTTATCCAAGACAGTCAAGCTTTCTGTCTCATGGCCACCATGTCCAGCTCCAGCTCCCCCAGCCACAGTCCTGGGGAGCCAGGTTTGCAGCCATCTCCAGGCCCCGCCCAGCACACCTCGGCCTGCTTCCAGTTTCAGGGCAACCCTGCCTCCCATTCAGGGTGATCCCACAGGCCTCCTTGCCTGGCATCACTTCCCACCCTGACCGCCTCCCTCCATGGCTGCCCATCTGCCTCCTAGGGCTCTGAGGAGGACAGGAGCCCTGCAGAGCAGCGTTCCGCATATCAGGAACAGGGGAATTAACATTCCCAGGCTGTAATTATACCTTCCACGGGGTGACACCTAAGGAAGCATCTTTTTATAAAAGCAGGTAAATTGAAGGCTTATGGGATTGTGGGGAATGGGTGTATTTTTAGCAGATTCCTCTCACCACCTCCTATTGTCAGAACCCTGGTAATTGCTGCAGCTCCGTGACCTGAAACTGGGGTGGGGGCTCCGAGTGGGGTGGAGGGATCCTCAAGGAGGCCAGAGAGGCAGAGACCTAGAAAAGAAGGCTGGAGAAACCTCCTCTGACCTGGGAACTGTGAGGGAGATGCCATAGGTGAGCAGTCAGAGAGAATATTTTAAAATTATGGAAAGCGACAGTAACAACAGTAATAATGCTGGTGACAATAGCTAATACTCCCTCAGTCTTTGCCTTTTCTAAAATTTTTTTTTTTTTTTTTTTTTTTTTTTTTTTGAGATAGGGTCTCACTATGTAGTTCAGGCTGGTCTTGAACCTACTTTTACCCTAGACTGGCCTTGAACTCACAGTAATCCTCCTGCCTCTGCCTACTGAGTGCTGGGATTACAGACCTGTGCCAGTATGCTGGACTCCTCAATGGTCTTTGATAAATGTCTGGCAATATTTTGAACGCTTTCTGCATATTAACTCATCAATCCTCACAAGAATCTTATAAAGTACAGATAGCTGCTGTTAGCCCTATTTTGCAGATGAAAATACACCCTAGAACGTGAGATTCTGAGTTCCATGTTGGAGACATGGACTCATACACGAAACCTTGGTTTAAATGGGTGAATGAATGAATTTGCTAACTCCTCCAGATGTTTACAAAGAACCCTAAAACTTGGCCAATCAGAAAGTGCTGGACAATTAGGAAGTCCCGCCCTAATGGGGGCGGGACCTCTGACCCCACTTCCGATTCCCCTCTAAAATCCTGACCACTACCTAACCCAGAACAAAGTCAGCCATATTGGCTAATGGGTGACCTGGTATGTTCTTGAGCACAAGCAGCAAGAGACTGGAGCCTGTAACGCTTGAGGAACTGAAAGTGGGGTCCCTTGAGCATCAGAGAAAATATAGAGGCAGACGAGAGGGAATAGGGGCTCCCTCAATTGTCCAGAGGCTAGCCGCCCTGCAGTGACACCCCCTCTCCAGCACAGAAAAGACACACAAAAGCGAATGAGGGACAGGAGGAAAATGTGGTTTTTAATGCCAGCCTCGGTAATCAGCTATTTGTGATGGAATTTTATCTGTCCTAGTCTCTAAGGGCTGAGAAGCAGGAGTGGGGGAAGAAGAGAGGTCAGAAATTAGTATGCAGAAATATCTGATCAGCCAAAGTAATTTTCTTTAATAATCGTATTCATACTGCCTGCTCTCTGCTCACTAGAAGAATTAAGTATTTAATAGTAATATATTTCATCTGGCAGCGGTTCCGTTTCGTTAGGAACCGTGATGCCTCGTTGGGGTATGTGGGTGGGTTCTGGGGGGACAGGTGGGAGATGTCAAAGCAAAAAGAAATGGCTAAGTGCCCAGGAGGGAAGTGGGCATGGGTGGGCAGGAACAGAACTGGAGCAAAGCTCGTGCCAGGGCGAGCCCCGTGTCCCTCTGAGATGGCACTCAGGCCCGTCCCACCTGAGCTGGTCTGTCTCGTTCTGTCCTCTGGTTGGCCTGATTTGCCTTCCCAGAGGCCTCTGCTTCTGACCCAGGCCCTCAGGCTTTATGTTTTTATCACCCACAATGGTTCTCCTTTCTGATGGCCAGCCTATCCCTGGCGCTCAGCCCTGAGACCTTCTCCCAGGGACTCAGGGCATGTGGGCAGCCAGTCTTCCTGGGGGTGGCATCTCCCCGTGGTCCCCACCTGAACCTAAGCAAGTGGCCACAGACAGCAGAAGCAGCTTGTAAGCTGGAGAAGCCAGCTGCTGCCTCTGCCCCAGGCCACGTGAGCACCTTGCTCTCCCTCTTACACAATTTTAATAGTTCAAAAGCAGGCCCAGTGTGTGCCAGGGGCATAATTGATGATCAGTGCTCAGGAAGCCTGCTTCCGAGAGAGGCACTTGGAGAGGCTCTCTGCCTGCTCCGCCAGGCTCCTGGAGCTCAGCGCCCCAGGGGAATCTGTCAACCAGCGGTGTGGCCACAAGTGCCCCCATGAGACCACGGCCACACTGCCAAGGAGGGCGGGTTCAGCTTCCGCTGCTGTCTTAAGAACAGACTGGTGCACAGCAATGCTGGCATTTCTGGGCTCCTGCCAGGCTGGAATTAAACACCTGCCCATTGAGCTGACAGCCCAGGAAGGGGAGAGAAAGGAGGCGGGGGAGAGCAGGACCCGACCAAGAGGGCTCCTTTCCCATGCCTTCCCTGGAGATGCCCAAAGAGAGGCTGGATCCTCGCCCTCTGGATTCACCTGGGCATCAGGGCTGGAGACAAGTCATGAGACACCAGCTGGCCAAAGAGAAGCTGGGAGACATTTGCACACAGTTCCAAGGCTGTCGCCATGGTGACCTCCCTGCACTCCCCTGCCCTGCATGTGGTCTTGGTACCAGGCAAGAGGAAACCCACCCTGCACTGCCGAGACCGTCTATGGCTGCCATCGGTCATTCGAGCTGGTCTCTCCTGATTCCCAGCCTGATGTGAGCCCCTAGAGGGGAGGAAGCTTGTGCTCATGGAGGGTGAGGCACAGACAGATGGCTCACAGGGTGTGACAGGGTACAGAATGGGAGTGGGGAGCAGAGGACAGTGGTCTTCAGACCACCTGCCCGCACTATTGTGCAAGCACCCCTACCACTGAATAAGGACTCATTGCCAGTCGAGGGGCATCCTCTCACCCCCCATGCTACAGCCCTGGCCCTTCCGGAAGTCCCTTCGACCCAGCCCAGCAGGGGGCCTCAGGACCCCGTCCATTGCCCCACCCGCCCAGCATCCCACTCCCTGGCCAGGGGCTGGGGTTAGGACTTTAGCCTGTGCTCGCAGGGGGTTAGATAAACAGAGGCAAGGACTGGATCTGAGATGAGGTGATTTTAGGGAAGGAAGAGCTAGAAGAGGGCAGAAACATGGAGTTGCTTCTCAGGCTTCAGGCTGCCGGTTTTCAGGCTCACTGTGACCTTGGGATGCTTGGTGGAATCATCAGCACTTTAGTGGGGGCAGCAGCTGCTCTGCCCACCATAGGAAGTGGCTGTGTCCAGTTGGAATCTGTCCCGCTGTCATAGGTCATTATTCTGCGATAGACAGGGAACCAGCTTGTGGTGTAGACTGTCTTCCTGTCCACCACGGCGCTGGGAAGTTAGTGCTCACATCATGCAGACTTCTCTCCCACCCTTGCCCAGCCTGGTATGTCACCCGCCCTGCCCAGGGGTGCCACGATCCCCGGGCTTGCATTCCTTCTTGGCAGAGTGCAGGGGCCGATGCTGGGAGCCAACCTTGTAGTGAATAAGGCAAGGGTATGGTGCTATGGCCTTGGGGTGCTCCAGGTCTGACACCCCATAGGGAGAGGGGAAGGACTCAGGGACAAGATGGACCCAAACTGGGCATGACAGTGCACACCTGTAATCCCAGCACTTGGGAGGCTGGGACAGGAAGACTGCAAGTTCAAGGCCAGCCTGAGATACTGGTCTCGAAATAAAAAATACGAAAGGGCTGGGGGTGGAGCTCAGTGTGAAGGTCCTGGGTTCACCCTCTGGCACTGAAAAACGGGGAACAACCCAAGACTGGACAAGAGCCTGGCTAGGAGACTCGGGAGCACACTGGACTTGAACCCCTAACCCTGCCCCCTGCCATCCCTAACTCCAGGCCTGCCGTTCATCTTGTTCCCCCACAGATCCTTCACCCCGGCTCTGCCCTGCCAGCTGCGCCTCACTGCCTCAAGCTTGGCCCTCCCTCCCACCCTGCCTCCTACAGGCTCAGCACCACCCGCCTAGGCTTCCCTCGGCCCCAGTGTGCGAGTCCCCTGCTCCGGGAGCGTGCGCTGTAGGCACCCACATGTATCTCTCACCCAGCAGGGCCAGGTTGTGACAACCGATGCTTCCTGCAAAGCACTGTCCTTTTCTTCCTGGCTCGAATTGAGAGGATGCTGCCACGAGCAGCAGGGGGGAGCAGCTTGCTGGGCGCCGCTCGGGGTCACCATTCCCTTGCTGTCTATTACACTTGTGAGCCCGAACCAACCATAGAACCAGCCTAGGGGGAAATCCCAGCTCTGTCCTCTATGGTCCATGTGACTTTGGCCCAGTTCTTCAGCTTCTCCAAACTTCACTCCTGGCCTTAACATGGTTGTTTTGAGGATTTGAGAATCCTCATTTGAGGAGTATGATCGCTCATTATAAACTAAAATGAATACCAGAGCCTGTCATCCCAATACTCAGGAAGCTGAGGCAGGAGGATCACAGAGTTTGAGACCAGCCTGGGCTATGTAGTGAGTTCCAGGCCAGCCTAAACCACATAGTGAGACCCAAATATAAATACATACAGCGAGATGTGGTGCTTTTAGTGTAGCACTCAGAGGCTGAAGCAGGAGAGTCACAAGATCAAGGCCGGCTAGGGCAACTCAGCAACTTAGTGAGACTCTCTCAAGACAAAAAAACATGAAGACAGGACCAGGGATGTAGCTTAGTACAAAGGCCCAGGTTCAGTCCTTAATACCTGCAGGGCACTAAAATGATCCTCCAACTTCCCTGAGTGGGGGCTGACATGGACTGTCAGTGTGGGCCCTGCTGACCAAGCTGGAAGACAGGCTGGGCTTGAGTTGGCCGTGTGCATCCTCCTAGAGCACAGAGCTGCAGCTGAGTCTCAAAAAAGACTGAAAGGGCTGGAGGCGTAGCTCAGTGCCAAGACGCTGGGTTCCATACCCGGGCTGGGGAAAGAGAGAGGGGAAGCCGGAAGAGGAGGAGAGGAGAAGCAGGAGGAGGGGAGATGAATGGAGGGAGGAAATAAGGAAGGGTGCGAGGGAGAGAAGGAGGGCCAGATGGGGCCAGATGGGCTGGTGAACACCTGTAATTTCACCACTTGGGAGGCTGAGGCAGGAGGATCACCAGGAGTTCTAGGCCAGTCTGAGCTGCATAATGAGAGCCTGTCTCAAAAAAAGAAAAAAAGAGGAAGAAATGAAGGAAGAGAAAGAGGGAAAGGAAGGAGGATAGGAGGGAAGACTTGCCCTGGAGTTTGGAGGCCTGAATTTCCACTCTGGATAATTTAAATGTCCTCCATCAAACCTTTTGATTTACTGCCTCAGTTTCGCCATCTGATAAGGAACCTTCTAACAGCACCTTCTGCAGAGACGGAACCAGAGACTCAGGCCTCATCTCTAGCTGACCCCTTCCTCCACGGGATCCACCTACACAGGGACCCCGCCCTCCAGTCCAAGGCCTGGGTCCCCAGTTCCCCCATCTCCTCTCCCTCTGTCCCCAGCCCCGATCCCAGGCTGTTTGTGAGCTCACAGGGAACCACGGGGCCCCGGGCCTCTCTCTTCGCCGCGCCGCCGTAATGAAACCCTTTAATCATATTCAAATAGGTTACTGTTCAGGGGGAAAATAGAAATATGGATTTGATAGCAATAAATTTCCCTGGCTGGCTAAGCCCAGTTCTTAATTGTCCTGTCCCAGGGCCCGCACATTTCATTGTTCGTTAGGTGCTTAAGTCCCCACTCTCATTTTGTGGCGGTGACATTACCGTTGATGGCTCTAATACTCTCATAATTTGAAAGGGGATTTGCATGATAGAACGCAGAGTATTAAAAGAAAAAGAAAAAAGGGAGAGCGAGAAATGGGGGGGAGAGGGGAGGAGGAGCCGGGGGAGGGGGAGGGGAGGGGGAGGGACTCAATCCAGCTTTCACTTTAAAAAAGTCACTTTCCTCAAAGTCAAATCATTGTTTTCATTAAAGTTTAAAAAAAAAAAGAAGAAGGGAGAAAAAGCCAAGGCTGCACATCGGGCTGACTGGGCACTGGTCTCTTTATTGTCCCTAATGGTTATTAATTATTATTATCCGGCCGCGCAGGGCTCTGCGGACGTGATGTCCCCAATGTCCTTGGTGTGGCATGGGGGGGGGCACGGAGGAGGGGCTGGCTCTGGCCCGAGAGGATTCGCCTGGGCAGGAGGGTTCATTCGCACCTCCAGGCAGGGGCCAGCTCTGGAGGTGGTGGCAGCGGGCGAGGGACCTTCTCCAGGCAGGCGCTGGCTTGGGGTGCAGCCCAGCCTCCCTGGGTTCCCTGAAGTCTGCTCCTCCCGTGGCCAGAGAGCAGGGCTCAGCCAGCCTCACCATACACGGATAGGGTTCTTCCCAGTCACTTTTGCAGGCTGCATTTCCCCGTCCCCTGCCCCATCCCAGCTCACACCTGGAAGGCTTCACAGGAGTTAGTTTTGATTCTCAAAAGGGCCTCTCCGCACCAGTAATCCCAGCACTCGGGAGGCTGAAACAGGAGGATGCTTGGGCTGTTCAGTGAGATCCTGTCTCAAAAAAAAAGAGGAGAAGAAAGGCAAACTCTCCTGCCTGGTCCTTGTCTTTGAGCATTTGGGGTCAGTGAACTCTGCAGCCGGCTGCTCTGTGTTGTCTTCCAGCCTGGAGGTGGCCCCCACGTCTCACTGCCTGGGGATATTTTCTCTCCTACCTGGTTTTTTGGGGCTTTTTTGTTTTCCCAGCCGAAGTCCACCCAAGCCTCACTCAGCATCTTCCCACCCGGGGACTGGCGATGACCGCAGCTGTGCGCAGCCCTGGGCACACAGCTTTCTTGGGAAAGAGGGGCCTTGTTCCCTAAGGGACGCTCCAGGGGGTTCAGACTGCACCCCTCCCTCCCGGAGATGCCAACTTCTGACAGGCACGGCTCTGCCCAGCCTCTGTCATGAGGACATTGCTGGGCCCAAGGAGAGCAGTGGCAAAGCTGGGCGTTGGCCTAGCTCACACCTCGTGCTCGCACACGCACACACTTGAGCCCCACACCCCTGTGCACCCCCAGGCCTCCTGGCCAAGCCTCAGGCCCCTCCTCCCCGGGGCGCTTCTGGAGCTCATGTGCACTCTAGGACCGGACCGAAGCCACATGCAGAGCCGGCTCCCACATCTGCCTCCTGCTGTCGGGGAAGTGAAGCCGGGGCTGTGTCCCCAGCCCTTCCCTGGCTTGAGAGGGAGGGGTGCACCCTGCTTCCCAGGGGTGATGCTCAGCTTCCTGCAGCTACAAGGCTCTCACTGACCCCCAGGTTGGGGCCGAGGTTGCAGGGGGCCCACAGGGAAGGATTCAGCCACTGTGGAGAATGGGTCCATTTTAGACCCTACAACCGTGCCTTGTTCTGTCCTTACTGTGTTTTCCTCTATGGAGCCAAGCACAGGCGAACAAGTGTCAGCCAGGCCCTCCCCTGTCCCTGCAAAGGGTGACAGCCAGGAGCAGTGGAATGCACAGACCCAGCGCACTCCACACCCTGACATCCAAGACTGGCGGGCCTTTGCAGTGTCTGAAGCCACCAGGGGAAACAAACTGTGTCCCTGCTCCCATGTGCCCCCAAACCCCCCCTCCCCAACCAAGGAGCAACTGTGTCCAGAAAACAGGGACGAAGAGGCAGAAAGACAAAGTGATTCTTAAATATTTTCCTTCCCCGCAGTCACTCAGGGAGGAGGGGGTGAGGGGGCACGGGAGGCTGGTGGGGGGACAGAGGGGGTTTAATAGGCTCTGGTGACAGCACAGTGTCCACATTGGGGAAAGATTAATGACGAAAATTAATCGCCTGACCTTTCTTTCCAGGAGCTGGAGGTGAGGCGGGCCATTAAAGCCTCTTATGTTGTAATTAACGTTGGAGGGAGAAGAGAGCTGCCTTCAGAATGGATGTGATCATTTAATTAGGCCTAGGCGTGGGGCCACAACAGGTCCGGAGAAGTCGTAATTTAACTCCAGCCCTAAATTACACAGCACAGTGTGGCAGAGTTTGACGGCAGGAGAGGCTGCTGCACAGCCTGAAAACAGTTCAATAAACATCGAGTGACAGGGAGAGGCTGGGAGAGCCCTGCCAGCTGCAGACATGGACAGACAGACAGACAGGGTGGTAGGCGCTGACGGCCGGAAGTGGAGACATAGAACTAGGAAGTAGCGTGGAGAAAGGAAAGGAGAGAGACGGTCCCGGGCGCTGGGGTGGAGGCTTGGGACACCTGGTCCCCGCTGTGTCCACTCACACTCGGGGCTTCCTGGGCACCCGGGACTGCGGTGACATCACCGTTCCCTCCTGTTCCGGTTCACGAAAGCGCCGAGGGGCCGAGGGTCCTGTGGGGAACCAGGAAGCAAAGCCCGGGCGCGGTGTTCCAGAGGGGCCAGGCCTGTGGGTGTCAGCACCTCTCTGTCACCCCATCCTCTGGTCAGGAAGCCGAGGTGCTGAGGTGGGAGACACAGACCCCACCCCCATGGGTGATCAAAGTGCAGAGCACCCCCACCCCTGCTGCGGCCCCACAGGAACACAAAAGCCACCAAAATGGTCCTGGGAAGGACACTTTCATCCCAGAGCAGAGCCAAGTTCTTCCATGTTGGTTAAACACGCAGATTCTCCAAATCAGCATACCTTTGCTCAGCTGGAGTTCTGTCCCTGCCTTACTGGGTGTGTGGGTGGTTGATCTACTGGTCGATCTAGCTGGCCTCACTGGTCCCTCTTCCAGCTCAGAACTCTGTCCTGAGATTGTCGCTGTCCAGCCTGTGCTGAGGGAAGAGGAGCCTCAGCCTGGAGAGGGACGGATGGGGAGGGATACAGGGGGCCAGCTGGGGCCAGGGCTCCCTCCTCTGCCCAGGGTGGTCCCCTGGGCTCGGGGCCACGCCTTGGTTGTACCCTAGGCTGCCTTTACCAGGGCACTGTCCAAAGATCCTGGGAGCCAGCTGTGTTGGAGCACAGCTACACTCTCAGCACTCTGGAAGCTGAGGCAGGAGAATCGCTGTGAGTTCAAAAGCAGCCTGAAGGAATCAGATAGGAGGAGTTGGGTGGGAAAGGAGGAGGGGTCCCAGGTCCCCCGGGGTCCCATGTCCTGCTGCGCGGGGCCTCACTGCCCACTGGCCCTCACTGAGCTATCTGTTTCACTGTTTGCTGGATCTGGGCAGTTAGGGGAGATGAGGACATGGAAACCCCCTTAAAGCCAACATCCACAGCTCAAGGTCCAGCTCAGGCTTGTGGACCCCATTACCTAGGGCTGGGTTTCCGGTGTCTGTCTGGACAGACAGATGGACACACTGCCTGTCCCCCTGTCCCCTGTCCTGGCCTGCTCCTTCTGATTTCCATTCTGTTAGCTGACACAGCCAGAATAAATAATCCCATGATTCAAATTAGCAGGTGGGGCCCGGGGAAGGCCACACCTCTTTGTAAACCATGAGAACACACATGGGACCCCCCCCCCAGAACACTGCAGAGGTCACCTCAGGAGTCAGAACTTCCTAATTCACTTGCCTGGCCCCCTTCGCCCTGCTCAGTGACATCCCGGGCAGAAAGCTTCATCCAGGGACCTAGAACAGGACGGATGGAGGGAGGAGGGAGGAGGGAAGAGGGAGGAGGGAGGAGGGAGGAGGGAAGAGGGAGGAGGGAGGAGGGGGGAGGGAGGAAGGAGGAGGGGGGAGGGAGGAGGGAGGAGGGAGGAGGGAGGAGGGAGGAGGGAGGGCTGCAGCCCTGGGCTCTGTCCCTCCCTCCACCCTGCACACCCTTCCCACTCTGCATGGCCTGCTCAGCTAGGGTCGTGTAGTGTAGCCCAGGCTGGCCTGGAGCCCATGGTGATCCTCCTGCCTCGGCCTCCCGAGGGCCAGGATTCCAGGGTGTGTGCCACCGCACCTGCGCAGGAGCCTGAGACCTGAAACTGCTGCTCTTTAGTTGCTGCCATGTTCATATCCAGATGGTCCCCAAACCCCATGGGCTCCGGCAGGGCTTCAGGGCAGTGCGTGGCGTGCGACACTTGTCAGTGAGTCTACCCACCGCGAGTGTGCAGCTAGAGGACATGTTGGGAGCAGAGCGCGGTCTGGGCAGGGGGTCCCTGGGCACTGGGGTATGGCCCAGAAGGGTTTACTGCCCTCCTCCCTTCACTCTGCTTCCTGGCCACCAAGGTGTGAGCAGTGCTCTCTCTCCCGTGCCACCCTGCTTGGAGCCAGCCAGCTATGGCCTGAAACCTCTATAAAGCATGAGCCAAGAGCTGGAGGTGGTTTTGCACAACTACAATCTCAGCTCTTAGAAGGCTGAGGCAGGAGACTTTCTTTGAGTTCAATGCCAACCTGTGTTACATAGCAAGAACTTCTCTGGCCCTGGGCAAAAGTTCACTAGTCAGAACCACCTGAACTTTGGAAGAGGGGCTTCTTAGCCCTAAGACTTGTCCTTGGGGGTCACGGGAAGAACATTTTTTTCATCAGGGATTGAACCCAAGGCCCGTGGCGGCCAGGCAGGCACTTTTACCACCTCACTGTGTCCCCCGGCCTGGAGGTGCATTTCTGAACAGGGACTTTCAAGTGGGCACCCCGCCCCCCCGCCCATGTGGAACCCCCTAGACAGCACAGATCTGCCCGTTGGCCCCTTAACTGTCGAAAGAATGCCCATCAGTGTCATCTTTGTGCCAAACCCAAAATAGCTGCTGTTGGACTTTTTAGGTGTTTCTGAACTGAGGGACAGTGACCTCTGAATAAACTATGGAATACACAATAATTTTCTAGCCAGAGTTTAAAAGCGCATGTTCCAGGCAGGCAGGGTGGCCCATGCCTGTCATCCCAGCACCCTAGGAGGCTGAGGCAGGAGGGTGGCTAGTCTGCTCCAATCTGGGGCAACTTGGCAAGACCCTGTCTCCAAACTTTAATTTAAAGATTAAAAAGGGCCGGGGCTGAAGCGCAGTGTGGAGGCCCTGGGTCCCGGTCCTGGGGTGAAACGTGTAACTTCTTCGTTCAGCCTTTCACGTTTACAGACCTCTGCTGTGCACAACAGGATGTCAGGTCAGCAGGACACAGCCTTGAGTCGTCCTACCTTTCCCTGGGATAGAGGCACACACAAGAGGGGAAGGACTTCACTGTAAAGACAAAGCTGACGGGGATCCCCATCCACATGCATACAGCATCCCAGGCTGGGTGTAGTGAGCAGGGTTACAGAAATTCACACAGGAGCTCAAATGAGGACAAGTGGGAGGGTCCTTGACCCTTTGAAGAGCAGGTGGAACTTCACAGGTCTTTAGAAGGGAACGTAGGACTAACTTAGACCACGTAAAAGGAGAGAAACTTTGGCATCCAATACAAGGAAGAATAGGAACCTGGTACAGCAGCAAAGGCCTATAATCCCAGCACTTGGGAGGCTGAGGCAGGAGGATCTCAAATTCAACCCTAGTCTGGGTAACTGAGACCCTGTCTCTAAATAAGAAATAATTCAATCGGATCTGGGGTAGTTGTGATGGGGCTGGAGAGGTAAGTGACAGAGTCTTGCCTAGAGGTGACTCAAAGCTGTCTGGATCCGCCTGCTACTCTCCTACCCTGTTTCCCAGGGAGTCACAGGAGAACTGGCTCCGAGCAGCCTCTGCATCCTAACTGACGAGCCAGCTCCACATTCTACTTGAGCCAGCACGGGGTCACAGGAGCTCCAGGGACTGGGCCAAATGATGCCAGCATTTCGGGGGATGACACTCTGATGACCCCAGGAAGGAAGCAGATGTGGTGGCTCAGGTCTGTAATCCCTGCAGGCGAAAGGCTGAGGCAGGAGGATCGCCATGAGTCCGAGGCCAGCCTGGACTACATAGTGAGTTCAAGGCCTGTCTGGACCACCTAGTGAGAAACTAAAAAAAAAAAAACTAAAAAACTAAAAAAAAAAAAAAAAAAAAAAAAATAGGACTGGGAATATAGCTCGGTGACACAGCACCTGCCTGGCAAGCGTGAGGTCCTGAGTTCGATTTCCGGTGTCTCTCTGGCAGGCAGCACATACACGGTCACTGGATCATACCCTGTGTTCTCTCACATCTGGCTTCAGGGACCCACTCTACAGGGGTGCTGGAAAGTCCCCCAGTGACTGGTGCCTTGTGTGGTGCTCTGAGTTGCTTATTTTTACTGTAATGCATATTCTGTTTTTTGGTTTATTTTGGGGGTAATTTTGTTCGTTTTTGTTTTGTTTTGTTTTCTGTCTTTCTGAGACGGGGTCTCGCTATGCAGTTCAGGCTGGCCTTGAGCTCACTTTGTAGCACTGGCTACTTTGTCTTATGTTTTAGTTGTTGCTAATTCAGGGTCTCACCGTGTTTCCCAGGCTGCCTTTGTACCCCTGACAATCCTCCTGCCTCACCCTCTCTAGTGCTGGGATCACAGACGTGGGGGTGCCCCACCATGGCCGGCTTTGCTTGTCTGTTTGCATTCCTGACTTCGCGGCCATGAATATTGTAGCATAGATAGTTTGGGAAGGTGCATTCTCCTTTGGCTTTGGAGGCAGCCGTCTCCCTAGCAGTGACATTGCCAGGTCATAGGAGAGTGATGCGATCAGTCTCCTCAGAGGTTGTCAGTGGGTCCTCCAAAGCAGTTTACTGGCCAGCCTGGGCTATACAGCACGACTTTGTCTCAAAACGCAATTAAAACACTCTTACCCCAGGAGTTCAGTGGGTGACACAGCCCCACTGAAAGGCAGAAGTGCCTCTGTGGCCCTCTGTCCCCGGGGTCCTCTTCTGAGATGGCGAGGCACAGCTCAGACCACCCACGTTGAGGGCCTGTCCCTGACCCCTGCAGAGGTCAGAACGTGCTCCTGAATTCAGCTCTCAGAGGACATGGTCAGCTGCAAGAGCCCCTCTTGACTGAAGCAGACCTTTCGCTGGGAGTGGAGGGGTCAGAGGTCAAGATGCTTCAAGCCTGCGTCTCAAACAGGAATCTTGACCTCTACTTCAGGCATAAGCAGAATCAACTCCAGATGGGCAGTGGATCCTGCTTTCTAAAAGAAAGCATAGAATATCTTCCCGGTTTCCGGGTTGGCAGTGTTTTCTTGACAAGAGAATACAGAACAGCACTTATCCAGGAAAGACACAAACTGCCACCTTGGCCCCTCCTTCAGGCTGTCCTCCACAGCAGCCAAAGTGACCCTTCAAAGTCATGTTGTGGCTGGATGTGGCGCTGCATGCCTGTACCCAAGCACCAAGGCAGGAGGATCACCGTGAGTTCAAGGCCGGCCTAAACTGCACAGTGAGACTCTGTCTGTAATACATGCACACATTCATATCTGCAGAATTAGAAGCTGGAACTGGGCTCCTCTGGGGAGCCTGGTGCAGTGTGCTGAGGTGCTAACCTACATGTGCTGCCTCTCATCTGGGCGCCAGGTCACACAAGGGTGCTCACTTGTGGCAACATGTCCAGCTGTGCAATCAAGCACCTTCTATGCCGACACGGCTGGGTATCCCTTGTCAAAAACGCTCAGACTGAAGGTAGTTCTGGTTCAGATCCTTTGGATTCAGGAAGCTTTGTACAGACTTCTGGTTGGCCACCTCTGATTTGAAACTAGAAATCTGAAATGCAACTGAGACCCTAAATGCTCTGAGTGTTAGTCCCTTGGAGACCACTCATCCACCCAGGGGTTTTCAGGTCAGGGCCATAAAAATGTTACCAGGAGCTAAGGAGGTAGCTCAGTCATGGAGCCCTTGCCTGGCACATGCTAGGACCTGAGTTCCATCCTCAGCTCTAAAAAAAAAAAAAAAAATATTTTAAAAAAGCATGAAGGGAGAGCATGGTGGTGCATGCCTACCATCCCCAGGCATTTGGGAGGCTGAGGCAGGAGGATGGCCGATGGCTGTGCGTCCCGGGCCAGCCTGGACTACATAGGAAGTCTTAAAATAAAGCATGAAGGAAGTGGAGGAAGAAGAAAAGAAGAGCAGGAGGAGGAGGAGAAGGGGAGGGAGAAGAGAAGTGGTGTAGATTTGAGGGCAAGTTGGAACCCTGGCGTAAGTGTCCAGTGTGGTGGGCAGCATGGAGCAGGGGCTCAGGGTGACATCTGAACCTGCCCCCCCGTAGACTCTGTCTCCTGGGCTGCGGCACACAGGATGCACACAGGGCCGCTAGATTTGGCGGCAGAAGCCCAGCTCTGCCATTTACCCCAGACTCAGCCGCCACCATGCTGAGCCTCAGTAACCACTGGCTGGTGGGGAGGGGCAGAGGACAGCCCGCCTTGGGATCCAGGAACAGAGCCTCCAGGAGCCCCCAGAGCAGTCTTGTCCCCATGCACATCTCCCTCAGCACCATCCCCACCCCCAAAACTCCACCAGCCCTGCCCCGAGGTGGAACTGTTCCCCGCCGTCTCCCTGTGGTCCGCTGTGCATCCCTCTTGTCAGGGGCATCTCTGGGGCAAGTTCTGGGTGCCACTCAGCTTTCTGACTCTGGTCTCCAGCACCCAGACAGTGGTTAGCACTAGAGAAGAGGGTGCTGGGGCTGGGTCCCTTGACTACAGGTGGATCCCAGGGGCTCTGCGGAGGTCAGCTCCTGAGTCTCAGGGGGCTGAGTGGATGCAGAGGGACACCCCACTTCCCCTGGTACCCTCTTGGTGACCCTTGAACACTGTGTTGGCCCCTGCTGGGGACCAGTCCCAGACATCCCATCAGATCATCAGCACCGTGGCCAACAGTACACCAGAGGCCGAGCCAGGGGTGCCATCCTGTTTCAGCCTCACAGTGACCCCATAAGGTAGCTGCCATCAACACCCCCACTTTACAAATGAGGAAGCTGAGGCATGGGAAGGTTAAGCCACCAGTCCTGGACCCAGAGAAACTGCGTGGCAGGGCAGAGATTTGATGAGGCCCTGACTCCCCAGCCTGTGCCTCCGACACGCTCCTGTGGGGTGACCTTGAGCATCACTTGTGTCACCTGCAAGATGCACATGAGGGTGATGGAGGTGCGGGGGCCAGCTGGAGCCCATGTCTGTGCACACATGCACGTGTGCATGGTGTGTATGGTGAGTGTGCACAGTGCGTGTGCAAACTGGGCCGGGAGGAGCAATCAGGGCGAGGCCTCACATGGCCCCCCATCAGTGTCTGCAGAAGGAACTCAAGAGAATAGAACGGCTGTCCTCACCTCCGTGCCCAAGTCACAAGCTTGGGAGGAGCCTCGGGGACAGTGTATCTCAGCCTCCTCTCCCTCCAGACCACATGGCTCCAGCTCACACTTCTGGCCCCTCTGGGTGACGTCCCCCTGAGCTGGCTGTGGAGAGGCCTCGCAGTGACAGCCGCAGTTCACAGGGAACTGGGCTGAGCGCCCTGCACGCCTGTCCTTCGCCACGGCTCCCAAAGCAGCCGGCAAGGACCCACTGATGTCCCCATGTGCAGAGGACAGAGGGAGGCAGAGGGGACCAGGGGGAGGCCTATGGGGGCGGGAGCTCTCAAGAACCATCGTGAGCCTAGGAGTCAGCCAGCCCCCGCCCCAACAGGGCACAGCCAGGAAGATCGATGTCCCACATCCAAGGGTCACAGACCTCAGGCCAGGCACGGGATCCCAGCACCAGGGAGGCCAGGCTGGAAGAGCACAGGGAGTCTGAGGCCAGCCTCAAAAAATCAACTGTATTCGACAGCCCGTACCAAAAAATAAAAAATACATTTAAGTATGAGAGCCAACGGCTGGGATGTGGAGAGGACTCGTGGACCCTGAGCTGTGTCTGACCCCGTCCCCTGGCCCACCCTGCAGTCTTTCAAAGGTCTTTGCCATCCTCCTCGCCCTGCTCAGTCAGTCCCTCCAGGCTGCTACATAAACCAACAGGCCACAGACACCCAAGACGCTGTGCCTCCTCCCCAGGGGTCCATGGCCCTGAAATGTAAAGGTCCCTGGATGCTACATACTGGGGTCTTTTATGGATTCTGCGGGGACGGGATTAACACAAGCCATGGCCTCACACTGGCGGCTGCCCCACTCTCCAGGCTGTTCCAGAGTGGCCCATGGCCCTGCTGCCCAGTGCCCGCTGAGCGGCTGTGGAGAGCTCAGCCGTGCTAGCCCTGGGCAGCAGGTGGGGGAGGAGGGACCGGGTGCCCGACCCAGAGGCTGGAGGCTGGGCCCCTGGTGCATCCCGGGCCGGCCGCTCCTCCTCCCCGCGTCCACGTCTGCAGGGTCCTCGTCTGTCTCTTCCTCCTCCTCCTCCCCTTCCTCGCCCTCTCCTGGCTCTGACCTCCTCCACTCTCCTTCCCTCCTCTCTTTCCTCAGCCCCTTTTCTTCCCTTTTGAACCCAGGGCCTTCACTTGGGGCCCCCTCCCCACCCCTTCTAAACTCTTCATCCCGAGACAGGATCTTGCTAAGGCACCAGATTGCCCAGTCTGGGCTTAAACTTGCAATCCTCCTGCCTCAGCCTCCCGGCGTGCTGGGACGACAGACATGTGCCCTTCTGCCATCTACAGAAGTTGTGGGCACCCGCAGAAATAAGTGAAGCCCCGAGCAGCACTAACGGTCCATTAGCCAATCGCCACACACACGCTTGTCCTGTGCATGCACACATACATAGGTGCACGCACTCACCCTTACCTGGGATCCGCGTGCAAATGCATGCTTACATCCACACCTGGGCAGACCTGTGTGTGTGCAAACACGGGCGCCCACTCACACCTCCCCCAGACACACACATGCATACTTTCTGCATTACCTCCCCAAACACTGTCTTTTTCCATCTGGAGTTCAGTGTTATTTTTGTCTCTCTCCGGCCCTCCCCCTCCACTTCCCCTCAATTTATTCCAGCTGTGAAACCATTTTCCATCTCCTTTGTCACCCCGGCAGATAGGTGAGTGGCAGGAGAGGAGCCCACTCGGCAGCCACCGTGGGTAATGGATGCCAGGTGGCGCCCTGGCCCCCGGCCCAGCCCCAAGCTGGGCTCCCGCGCCAGCTCCTGCATCTGGCTGTGAACAGCAAGCGTCGGCCCAGGCTGGCTCCGGTGGGACCAGGAGCCAGCGAAGGGGACGTCGGCCCGGGAGCAGGAGCAGGGAGGAGGTTTGTGTCTGCCGCTCACTGTTCATAAATAAGTGTATTTGAGCCAGGTTTGGTGGTGCATGTCTATAATCCCAGCATTTGGGAGGCTGAGGCAGGAGGATCCCTGAGAGTTTGAGGCCAGCCTGGGCTACATAGTGAGTTCAAGGCCAGCCTGAACTGTATACAGATATCCGATCTAAAAGAAAAAGGAAAAAGATAAAAAGAAAACCAAACAAAAACGGTGTGTGGTAACATACAAGGAGATACTTTTAACACTCTAGCATTCTCCACATCTCTTCCACCACTAGTAGCAATGAAACCAGCCAACATGTGTGCGGTATTTTAGGTGCTTTTGAGCCTCTCTACAGCGTGCATTCATTCTCTTGAATAATTTCACAACAGCCCTGGGGGAGGGGAATATAATTGTCCCCACTTCACAGCCCCACTAAGGACAGCTAGGGCATCTCACGAGCTGTCTAGAAATAGTGGGCCCAAGATTTGAGCCAAGATGCTCTGATTCCACTGAGCACCTCGGGCTGTCAGAGAAGACTAAAATCTTAGTATCTGAAAAGTCGTTGCGGGGAGATCAGTGTGAGCTGGGCGTGGGGCCACAACTATAATCCCAGCTACTTGGGTGGCTGAGGCAGGAGGATCAAAGTTAGAGGTCAGTCTGAGGAATTTAGACCTTGCCTCAAAATAAAAAATAAAGAGGTCTGTGGTGTAACTCAGTGGTACAGGTCCCAGTACCAATCAATCAATAAAAAATAAGGAACCAGGTATAGTGGCACACGTCTATCATCCCAGCATTGCGAGGCTGAGGCAGGAGGATTGCTGTGAGTTTGAGGCCAGCCTGGCAGGCAGACACGGGGGGCTCGTGCGCCAGCACTGGCGTGTCTGGGAGTCATCCCTGAGGTAGCCTGGCAGACTGCATGGACTCCATCTCTATACATGCATTTGTGTCACAAGGAAAACATGCTTGTGTCATAAGCCTCTTCCCTAAGGAAACAAACCAAAAAACAAAAAGGACGCAGAGCAAAAGAGACAGTGAGTGTTAGGGGGACGATCCTATGTTTTGTTTGTTTTGTGACAGGGTCTCAGTGTAGTCCAGATTGACCTCAAATTCAAGATCCTCCTGAGAGGTAGGATTACAGGCACCTGCCACCATGCCTGGCTCTGAGCTATTTTGCATATAGTGGCAAGGACACATCTGAACTGATTCCTGAAGGAAGTAAGGGGAGGAGTCCTGTGGATGTCTGGGGTAAGAATGTTGGCAGAGAGAGCTGCAAGTGCAAAGGCCCTGGGGCAGAAGAGCACTCAACCTGCTGATGCTATCAGAGACCAGCGGCAAACAAGCGAATAATGATCATATCAGAGAGGGGGCAGATCATGCCACCCTTCCGCCATGGCTATCTTCATAGAGCCCCGAGTTTTCTCCCAGGGAAATTGAGAGGGGGACATTGAGGATGGGAGCTGGCACTGGCCTGGTCCCCCTGCAGATATGTAGAGCGCAGACTGTGGAGACAGAGGACAAGGAGAACATGAGCAGCTGGGGAAGCTGGGACAGGCCAGGTGAGGCTGAGGCAGGAGGGTCACACATTCAAGGCAACTCTGAGGTATACAGTGAGGCCCTGTCTCAAAAGAAAAAGAAAAAAAAACCCTAAACTATCTCATTAAAATATGATTTATCTTGGTGATAGAGGATGCCCCCCCAACCCTTAAGATACCCAGAAGTTGAGGTCTGGGGGGTCACAGGGCTTAAGTGACCCCTGCTTTTCAGCCAGTCACCCCCTCCACAGTGAGCCGCGCTGTCCTGAGTGGGTCGGGGATGGGGATGGGGACAGGGACCGGAGGGGAAGTGTGACCGCACAGGCAGGGCTGTGAGGCCCCGTGGAAGGCGGGCAGGGCAGTCTCAGGGCGTGAGCGTGTGATGGATGGCTTCTGTCCTCTGCTTTATTAAACTCACCCTGTGGTTCAGCCCTGGATTTGCAAACGGCTTAATCAGCATTTGGAGGCCGGGATTTCAGGGGGTTACCGAGGCCCAGACAGGAAGCCACCGAGCCTGGGGGCCCAGGAGGGAGGCAGGTGCGAGTGGCCGCAGGGGCAGATTCGGTTGCAGAGGAGCTCAGGGGTCCGAGGAGGAGGGCCTGGGGGCAGCCGTGCCCAGTACCCAGCACCGGGGCTCACGGAGAGTCCCTGCCCAGGCCACAGCGGCTGGTCACACACGGCACCAGGACCGGCCAAGGATCCGACAAGCGGACCCAGGGGAGTGGAAGCTGTACCTACCCCGCAGGCCTCCCAACTGCAGGACACAGCTGGACTCCAGAGGCCGTCACCTCTCCACTCTGCTCTGTCCCACCTCTGACTTCTTCCCCTGAAGTTAGTTGCTGGGCCACAAAGCAAGACCCTGTCCCAAAACAAAAATGAGAAAGTAAATATCAGACCCCTCCCTAAAGTTAAGGAGCCCCTTCTGGGGGATCGATCCTCCCGCCTCAGCCTCCTACAGAGCTGGGATTACATCATGCTGGGTGGACATAAGGCCAGTGCGCCTGGTGGCAGAGCCTGTCAAGTGACCCCCAGTGTCTAGGGTCTCACTAACCTCAGCTCCACCACCCAGTCACGGGCTGCTGACGCATGATGTTCAGTTGGCGCTGGGCAGGCTGCTCTGGGGTTAAAGGAACCTGCATTTGCTCGACATCTAGGAACAGGCCGGGCAAAGCCTCAGCCGTTCTTCTCCAGGTTCACCCTCACCCATTCTCAGGGATGGGAATGCGGGGCTGGGGTGGGTAAGTCTCTAATGTCACCGCAAGCTTGCACACGACTGTGCCACTGACCCCTTCGGTACAGAGAGGAGGCGAGCGTCACACTGGGGGAGGCACCTCCTTCCTCCTCTCCATCTGGCCCCCAGCGCCATCAGTTTGCTTGCTTTTCAGGGCTGGGGAGTGAACCCCGGGCCTCTACACGGAGTTTCAACTCCAGTCCTTAACAGGATCTCACTAAGATGCTCAGTGGGGCAAGCTGGGCTGGAATATGAAGTCCGCCTGCCTCGGCCTCGCAGAGGGCCGGATTACAGTGTGCACCACAGCGCCAGCCAGCCAGGGTCCTCGGAGTCCCCTCTCCCGACAGCCCCTGCTGTCCCTCCAGGGCTGGGGGGGGCCCCTCACCAGGACCCGCAGAGTCCCCCGGGCTAGGCCCGCCTCCACCTCCACCTCCACCTCCCCCCAGCCCTCAGGGCCACGCAGCGCCCTCTCCAGAGCTGCCCAGCTCCTTCGGCCCAAGGCCCGGTGGCAGAGGCAGCGCCATCTCCCCGTTCCTTCCGTCGGAGCCCCTCGTCCCCCAGCTGCCTGCCTGCCACCCCGCTTTCTTCCTTCTCCGTGCGCTCTGGTGGCTCCGCAGCTCTCTCTGCCTTTGTCTCTCCCGCTCCCCGCGAGGGTGCCACGCGCGCACGTGTGTCTTTGTGGGCGCCCCGTCTGTGCCCGGCTCTCCTGCCGCCCCACATCCTGCAGCCCTGCCCGCCCGGGGTCCCTCTCCGCAGTGGCGGCGTGTCCGTTCCTGGGCTGCACTCCGGGGCTCCCGGAGGAGCCCCCCGGCCCCTCCCAGAGTTCAGCGCCTTGTCAAAGGGCGCTAATCTCCGGCAGGAGGAGAAAGCCTGTCCCCGCCGGGGAAGGGGTCTCTCTCTCTCTCTCTCTCTCTCTCTCTCTCTCTCTCTCTCTCTCTCTCTCTCCGGTGGCGGCAGCCTGGGAGCACCCCGGCCCATAATACCCGCTTTGTTCTGGCTGCAGGGAGGGGTGGGCGCGGGGGGACAGAGGGGTGTTAAAGGAGCAGGTGAAAGGCGTGTGTCTCGCAGCCCAGATAAGCGCTTACCCCTCCTAATCTGACTGAGCCCTATTATCTTCCCGCCGCAGTCATCACCGTTAATATTAAACACCGCAGCGCCGCCAGCGCGACCTGCGGGCCGACTCCAGCCCGGCCGGGAGACCCTGCCCCTCCTCCCCGCGCCTGCGCTTCCTTCCCGGAGGCCCCCACCCAGGCCCCTTGAACCTCCACGTGATCTCAGGCCCCTCTGTGATCAGACCAGACCAGCCGGGCCCTCCCTGCTGCTCCCCGCCGCAGCTGTGTCCCCCGGGACTTCCCTGCCTCCCAGGACCTTCCCTCCCCTCCTCAGCAGAGCCTGGGATGGAGGCAGAGGCAGGCGGATCTGTCCCTCCGACGTGATTTAGTGTGCATTCCCATGCTCTGTCTACAAGCTGTGTGGCCACGGGTTTCAATCCTCAGCGCCTCAGTTCCTCATCTCTAAAATGGGAGCAAAACCAGGCATGGTGACACATGTTTATAACCCCAGTGCTCTGAGAGGCTGAGACAGGAGGATCACCCTGAGTTCAGGGCCAGTCTTGACTACAACAGTGAGACCCTGGCTCAAATATATTAATAAATACATGAAGTGGGAACACACGTAGTCCCTAGGACACAGGCTCCTTAAAGGATTATATGAATGAATGAGCTCTAGGATAAGCCTGACACTTTTTTCTTTCAGTACTTTTTTTTTCTAGGAGCACTCGACCCCTGAGCTTTTTGTTTGTATTTATCTTTGATTTAATCTAGTTTTTCTATGTATTTTGACAGTTATAGGGACTGAATCCAGGGTCTTTGCACTGAGCTACATCCCTAACCCTTTTTATTTATTTCTGATTTCTAAACTGGGCTCGAACTTGTGGTCCTCCTGCCGCAGCCTCAGGGTGCTGGGATACAGATGTGTCCCTCCACAGCAGCTCTTACTTTTTGGAACAGGATATCACTAAACTGCTCAAACTGCCTTTGGACTTTCCATTCTCCTGCCTCAGCCTCCTGAGTAGGTAAGAATACATGCATTTTAGTGGCTCAATAAAGAGTAATAGTAACAGTTGTTACCTGGGCTAAAAGGAGCCCAGGGCAGCCACCTACCCCTCCTTCTGCATTATTCTGTCCCTGGATACCTCTCCGGAGTCAGTTTCTGAGCAGTGGAGACACAGAGGCAGAATGACAGCCCCTGCCTGCAAGAATCCACAGGCAAGGGAGCAAGAGACATGGACACCTGATGTGCCTGGAGCTTGGAGCGGTGTGCTGAGCCCTAAGTCTGTCCCGGGGCGCTGGGAGGACGGGACAGCAGCCCTGGCTCCTGGCAGGTTTCCTGGGAGCCAGGTAGCCCTGGATGGTCAGGGCCGCCCAGGGAAGGACACAGAACTTTGCGTGTCCTGCAGGTCTGTGTGCCCCACACACACCCTCAGTGCCCCTGCCAAGTGACATCAGTGGATTCATTGTGCAGGAACTCAGACTGGCCCGAGGCCACCACTGTCCTAAGATCACAGCTGAAAACAGCAGAGGTCACACTCTTTAGCTCTGCAGTTACTTCAATTTCCTGGTGCATCACAACCTCTTTCACCCCTACGCCATCCCTGCACAGATGACCTTGGAACAACCCTGGGGTGGGGGGTCACTAAGAACAATGGTCCCCTGCAAGGCAAAGGCATCCGACCTCTTTTTTCTTTTCTGGTGGTGCTGGAGATGGACCGCAGGGCCTCACATGGCCAGGCAAGCACTGGACCACTGAGCTACATCCCCAGCCCTGGCATCTGTGAATTATCTTAGAAACTTATGAAATTTGAATTTTCCAAATCTAGCCAGGTGTGCTATAAGCAAAGAACCTTCTCCCAGCCGGTGCAGTGGTGCATGCCGCAATGCCAGCACTCGGGAGGCTGCGGCCGGAGGATCTCTCTCAAGTTCCAGGCCACTGTGGGCTACATAGTGAGTTCAAGGCCAGTCTGAACTACACAGTGACACACTGTCCCAAAAAAAGAAAACTTAGAATCTCAGAGAAGCGCTGAAGCTAAACTAAATTAATCCCATTGCCTCCTCTGCCTTCTGAGTGTGCAGCACGTGTTGTCGGTGTGTCCCTGTGACCACCTCTACTCATCCAAACTGTGCAGAAACGCAGCTTCCCTAGGAATATGAAGCTGCCAATCACAGCTTCTCAGCTCCTCCCACCTCAACCAGGCCTAGCCAATCATCACACCGGAATTTCCTAGTTACCTGATTTGCCCAGGAGTGGTCACATGATCAAACATCTGCCAATAGGAGTCCTTCCCTGGGATTTTATAGATGGAGGACTGGTAAGCATACTTTTTCTTATGAGATGTGAGCATGGGTTGGTTCTGTGCCCCTCTACCCAGTTCCCCCGAACCCATAGCTCACACCAACAACTCTGTCCACCTCCTATCTCCTCCCACTAACCACTGCATTTGAGAGGAAGCTTAGCTGCTGGAAGAAAAAAACAAAACAGTGTTATCACAACCAAAACCAGCCCAGATGTAGCTATGAGCAAGAAAGAATGTGTTAGATGTCAGGATGCAAGCCTGTATATAACCCCGGCACTTAGAAGGGTAGAGCAGGAGCACCTTAAATTCAAGTCAAGCCTAGGCAATTTAGGGACTAGGACCCTGTCTCAAAATAAAGTAAATAAAAACAGCTGGGGATGTGGCTCAGTGTGAAGGTCCTGAGTTCAAGTCCCGGTCCTGCCAAAACCCCATGCATGTGTTGAATGGATAAATCATACGTGCATGATAGGTGATTGGTGAATACTCAAAATTTAAGTCCTGAATCTGTCCTAAAAATCCTCATTAGCAGACATCGCTTCTGTCTGCACCTGTCCTGGGGTGGGGAGATGGCTCAAGCAGAGAGGACCTCACAGCAGAGTAACATAGAAGCAAACACATCCCCTCCAGCTGCAGACGCTGCGCAGTGCACATGGCACTGTGAGACCGACAGGGCCAGGGTTACCCGCCTGGGTTAGAGCTCTCTCACCCACACTGCAGAGGCCAGAGCTCCGTCTTGGCACCTGGCTGGGCTGTCGCTGTAGGGCAGTGTGGTGCAGGGATGAGCAGAAGGGCCTGAGATACATACAACTTCCCCATTTCCAGGCATGCAACGCGATAGCCTCCATCGGTCTTTATGTGCTGGTTTTTGGTTTTGTGAGACAGGGCCCAGCTGGCCTGGAACTCATTATGTAATGTGGCTCATGCTGGCCTCAAATCATGGTGATCCTCCTGCCTCAGCCTCAAGAGCCCCAGCTCCTCCATGGTTTTGTACCCTCCACCTTTCTTGTTTGTTTGGTTTTGGTTTTTTGTTTTTGTTTTTTGAGACAAGGTCTCAATAGCCCAAACTGGCCTTGAACTCATGGCATTCCTCCTGCCTCAGCCTCCTGACCGTTGGATTACCACCATGCCTGACCTCCATCTTTCTTAATGTTGCTGTAGCTTAGTAAGGGGTCATTAGAAGAAGGGGACACCCAGGTCCACCAGCAAGGAGACTCCTGAGCACACAATAGCTCATTGTGTCCACCCCTGGGTCCCCTCCCTTCCACAACACCCCGCACACAATGTCCTGCTTCTCTGCCCCCAGGACCTGGCTCCAGCTCAGGTGCCTCTCCAGCCAAGCCCACGCACGGATATTGCCAAACCCTCTGCCCCCAAGCCCTGGGCCTGGCAACCAGGCACCAGCTCAGGGACTCCCCGATCCTCTGTCCCTTCTCTTCTAACCAAGCAGCTTCCTCTTGGCTCAGGGACTCCGGGACCCTGGAAAAAGCTCCTGACATGGTGATCATCACAACCTCCAGGCTCAGGGCCTCGGTCAGCAGCTTCCAAGGTGGGGACAGTGTGTTTGGGAGACAGGCCCATCTGCGTGTCAGTGAGATGACACAAGTTGCCTTTCTGTCCCGTCTGAGCCTGTTACTCCTGAGCGTGGGAAGAAGACACAGTCTGCCCGTCTCTGGGGACAGAAGACCCATATTTGGCTCTCTGCATCCAGCTGAGATGCCATTCTCACTTTCCCAGAGGTCAGAGGTCAGAGGTCAGGGCCCCAGCAGATCTTCAGGGACAGATGGAAAGGCCTGTCTGCAGCTGCACAGAGGAGAAGGAAAGGGACAGAGGGGTAGGCGGCCAAGGGAAACAAGAAGAGAGAGCACTTGAGACACACACTGCAAAGAAGCCAGCCCCGCCTCTGCAGTTTCCTTACCTAGAGTCCTAGGCCCAGAGAGGGCTGCATCTTGTCTAAGGTCGTAAGCAAGTTGAGACTCAGCCCAAACCAGAGTCGCCAGCTTGAGGCCGGAAGACCATTTGTGAATATGGGCTGAGCTGCAGAAGTTAGGGGACCTCCTCATCCTGCACCTCGTGGCTTCTCAAGAGCAGAACAGGGAGAATAGCCTTCCCGGCCCAACCAGCAGGAGCAGGTGGCAGGAGAGGCCATGGCACCTGTGGGGCCACCTGTACCACCCAGCAAGGCCCGCATGCTGGAGGAAGGAGGGTCCTCTGAAGATCGTCTAGGATGATGGACCTGGGCTCGGAGACACTAAGGGGCCCCAGCTCTCACCGGAGGTAGCACAATGGGAAGCAGCAACTGACTATGTGAGTCAGGGCCCTTTGGTCTCAACCCCCAGCTACAAACAGCTCATCTCCAAGCCAGACCCTGGGGTCCCCACCACCTGCAGCCAGGCACCCTCACACGCCGTTCCACCCCAGCCAAGGTGATGAGTCCCGCTGGGGACTCACCTGACGCTGCTGTAAACACCCCGCTCGGCCTTCTTTGCCGTCTTGTCTTGGGATTTATGAAGGGCCCTTCTGTGGCCCCAGGAAGTCTGAGGCAGACACAGTCTTTCCTCATCTCTACACAGGGGCAGCACTTAAGGCTGCTACCTACGGAATGAGTGCACCCAGATGGGATATACCTGTAATCTCAGTTCTGGAGAGGCTGAGGCAAGAGGATCACGTCAAGTTCCTCTGTGCCTGTTAGAACAAGCTATAATGGAAGGTTCCATGGCCTTGAAGGGTAGGCCTGGGAGATTTGGGTCTCTACCTGGTGGGGACCAGAACACAGGGCCTCCCAAGACATCAGAGGCCACTACGAGAGCCTGAGGGCACCCCGGGAGAGGACCAGGGAGCCAGAGGCCGATTAGAAGCACAGGTTGTACCTAGGGACCCTGGCACGACCCTGCCAGGGCTGGAGCAGCTGGACTGGGAGCACAGAGGCACAAGCAGGTGGGGCTGGGACATCTCCACTGGGGCTTCTGCTGCTGGCAGGGCCTGGGGACAAAACCCTAGTTGGCCACCTTCACTGTCCCTGCCAGCAGGGGCTGTGCCTGGTCTCCAGAGTCCTCAGAGACTGGGCGGTCTCTGCGAAGGGGAGGGGAGGGGTGCTGAGGCAGGAAGTGCACATGGGCCAGCCCTGCCCTGGCAGCTGCCCCACTGGGCCTGGGCCCAGGGCTTTATTGACTAACCCTCAATCATCCTCGGCCCTGATTCCTTCTCCCGCTGCCTGTGTGCTCACAAGATGCCATTGTCTGCAGTCACTGCGGGCCGGGCCACTTCCCTTCTGCCGGGTACCAAGACCCTCCCCTGGCCCTTGGGCCAATCTGGTTGGCCACCTGGCAGTGCCAGGTAGGTGGCCAGCCACACTTGTCCAACCCTAGGAGAAGGCGGTGCCCAGGTGGTTCCCTGTGGCCTCAAGGCCTCGGCTCCCAGGAGTCCCGAGGGGAGACGCTGGCGGGCAGGGCGGGGTGTGGAGTGAGGGGCCGGTCCAGCCTCCCCCATCTTGACCCTGGTGGGCGGGGGTGGCAAGATTGGTAAAAAGTTCCTTTCTTCTTTAATGCCCCGCCCCCAGGACCTGGGGAGGCGGGAGCAGGAGGGGAGGACAGGACAGGCAGGGCCAGTGACACTTAATTCTCGGTCTGGCCAGGGCGGGCGCTTGAAAGCAGCTAAATTAGCAAAACAGAAGTCAACTGCCGTTGCCTCGTTGGAGGATTAAGTGTGATAAATGGAGCGTTTGTTCGTTCTCCACTCCAGATGTTGTGTCTAAGTGAGGGGGGTTTTTTCAAAAAAAAAGCTTTTTTTACATTCTTGGCCCAGGGCCCATATATATTTTGGATACTGCTGAGAGTATATAATATCATTGGAAAATGACGCGGTCTACTAACCTTTTAAATAACATTTCCTCCTCCTCTATTTTCTAATAGTTTGTTTTTCTTTCCATGTTTGCCTTTTATTGGGGGAAATTTTTTTTGGAAATTAATGAGGCTCAAGTTTTTGGAGACCAAAATAGAGACAGAGAGAGACAGACAGACAGACAGAGAAGGGTGCAGAGGTGTGTGGGGAGCCTTGTCCTCTCTCTTTGGGGCTCTTCTGGTCTCTCGCACGGCCCCTTTTCTTTTCTGTCCCCAGCTTCGCCCGGCGGGGCAGCAGAACCTGCTGCTGGCTCCCCCAACAGCCGGCCCCGAAGGAGGGGACACGGGCCCCTCCTCCCCCAGCGAAACCTACGGAATCCGGCAGGAATTCGGGCCTCCCAGATTTAAGAAAACAAACAAAGGAAAGATTGTCAGAGCGGGGCCGCTGCTGCGCTGCGCTCCCGGCCGGGCTGGGCCCCGGGTGGTCCGGGCCGGTGCGATCCTGGCTTCCCGGGTGGGGGCCTGGCGCACGGGGCTGGGAGCGACCCGGGCGCCTCCTCCACGCAGTCACCGGGCCTGGCCGGGCTTTGGCCGGGTCTAGGAGGAATTACTTAATCAAAACGTGAGAATGTGGGCAGAGGGTATGGCACAAGGAACGGGGAGGCGGCCACCGGGAGGCTGCATCCGTGTGCTTCTCATCCTGGTCTTGGTCTCTTTCTCTCTCTCTCTCCTCCCTTCCTCCCAGGATTCTGTTTCTTGGAGAGAGGGGGTAGAGACAAGGTCTCGCTGTGTGCCCAGGCTGACCTTGAACTCCTGATGTAGCCCACTCTGGCTTCCAACTCGCAGCGATCCGCGTGCCTCAGCCTCCCAAGTGCTAGGAGCCATCTGTACCGGGGCTTGAACCCAGGACCTTCCCACTGCGCTCCATCCCCAGCCCTTTATTTTTTATTTTGAGCTAGGATCTGTCACCGTTGCCCAGGCTAGGCTTGAACTTTCGATCCTCCTGCCTCGGCCTCCCGATTGCTGGGATGACAGGCGTCTGTCCTCGCTGCGCCAGTCTCCGACCCTACTCCAGGTTCCTGGCGCGTTCCGGGTCTCCGAGGGCCCGGTCCGCCCCGCCCCTGCCCCTCCGTCCTTCCTCCCAGCCCATTCCCCTCCCCTCCTCCCCCTTCTCCTCCCCTCCCCCTCCCCCTCCCCAGGCGGCCCGGGTCGGGCACCGGGCCAAGGCCGCCGGAGCTGGGCCTCGCCGGGCCTCACTGCGGACCCCGCACCCCAATTAGCGCCGGGCTGGCCTCGCGCCGCTCGGCCCGGCCGGTTGTTTAGTCTGCGCGGCGGGGCGCGCGGCGGCCGCACATCTGGAGCTGCGGCCAGACGGGGCTGCTGGCGGCGGGCCGCGTGCGTGCACAATTTGAACTCTGGGATTTGCTGACAAGTTAAGAAGTCAGAAAGTCAGCGGCGGCGGGAACGGGGAGGTGCGGGGGACGTCCCCAGCCATCCGCTCTCCGAGCTGCGCCGCCCAGTACCGTGGCCCAGGCTGCGCACTTTCCTCCCCGCCCCCCGGCCGGCCTGGCTCACTTCTCCCTCTTCATTGACCGAGTGGCTGCATTGTCCCGGCGTCCTGGAGCCGCGAGGGGGCCTTTCCACCGCCGGCTCCCAGGCACACGGGGCCGAGGACTGAAGCTCACAACCTAGGACCTGGGCCCAGCTCTGGACGCTCATTAGGCTCTGGGCACAGGGCCGAGTTCCCCTGGGGCTGGTCCAGATGGATGCGCGCTGGCACACTGTCCCAGTTCCTCTGGTTTTTGTTTTCTTAAAACGGTGTTTGGCTGGCCTTGGTCGCACGCTCCCATAATCCCCACACTTTAGAGGCTGAGGCAGGAGGATTGCATGAGTTTGAGGCCAGCCTGGACTACACAGTAAATTCACAGCCAACCTGGACTGCATAGCCAGACCCTGTCTCAATTAATTAAAAAAAAAAAGAGGAAAGAAAGAACAGTTTGCACTTACTCATTCCTGTGACAGCACTGGGGCAGGGCATGGCCAAAGTTCACCTTTTAGTGCTGAAGACAAAGAGGCAGTCAACAAACCATCCAAAGTTACAAACTCTTTAAGAACAAACAAAAAATAGCTACTGCTGATTGAGCAGTTGTCCTGTGCGGGTCCCGGTGTTCCCTCTCTGCATTAACTCATAAGAGGCCCAGCATGTCCTCTCAAGGCGGGTAGTATCCTGTGTCCCCCTCCCCTTACCCCCTGGCACAGATGGATGATTCGGGGCACAGACAAGTAATCTGCTGATTTTCCCCCATGAGTGCAGTGGGCAGAGCTGCCAAAAGAAATTGACTCGAAAACTAGGGTCCCAAGCACTCAGGAGGCTGAGGCAGGAGGTCACTGTGAGTTCCAGGTCAGCCTGGGCTGCATAGTGAGACAGGTTCAAAACACCAAACAAACATACAAACATAAAGACCTGGCGAGCCTGGGCTCCTGCCTCTGGGCGCAGCTGCACTTTTCAAGAGCCACTGTCGCTGGCTTTGTTTCTAATCTTCACAACCTGGAGATTTGAAGATTTTGATTTTGATCTTTACACTTAAAAACTCAGGTCCACGCTGGGTTGCAGCTGAGCGAGGGTTTTAACCTCCTGCCTCATCGTCTTTTCTCAGTTTCTCCTTTTTTATTTTCATATGGTTAGACAGGGTCCCGCTATGTAGCCCAGGCTGGCCTTGAACTCACCACCATCCTTATTATAGATTAAAATCTGGTGGTCAACTTAACGCCATGGTGCTAAGCGTAGATGTTTCACCTGAGGAAAATTGCCAGCATAAACAGAGACGTGGAGAAGGAGAAGCTATTGCACTGAGGCATTGTGGGTTCTCTTACGAGTTGCTGTTTGAGCCGTTGGTTCTCCTGGAGGAGCTCTGGTCCTCACATCGAGCATTGCTTCCTGGCTCCGGAGGGGAAGATGTGTGCCGCTTGGTCTCCAGGATGAACTTGTCACGATGCTTCCTGGCATGGACCCAACTGTGCTTATCATCAGAGGAGTGCGGAGCCTCTGTGTCACTGAGGATGGCTGTGGTGCCTTTCAGGACAGCCCTGGTCTTTGTTGTGAGTGTGACTTCTCAGCTCCAGCATAGAACCCTCATTCCACCAGCACAGCTCCTTCACCCTGCTGGCATGGACTTCCTGGCTTCCACTGCTGGCCTTTGGGCCTTCCCAGCACGGATCTGTAAAAGAGACTTGTGTGAGTCCTTCTTATGGGCTCTGGACCTCCAGTTGGACTCTTGGGAGGCACTATCATGAGCTCTGGATCTTCCTCTGGACTCATGTGGGACATTGCTATGGGATTCAGGCCCTTGGCTGAATATCCTGTCTTTAGTGTTGTGGATAGATTTCCTGCATTTCTTTGTGTTAACTCTGGGTGACCATCATAAAATAATATATAAACTCCATGTCCTGATTCTAATTGTTCTCTGCACAACCTCTGACTACAACAATCCTTTTGCCTCAGCCGTCCAGGGGCTGGGATTACAGGCGGGCACCAACACACTGGGCCCTTTCTGTTTCTTAGCCGATTTGAGCTGGTATTTTTCAGGTTCTGTTTTCCATGGAAATAGACCTCAGAGTCTACCTCCAGCCCCAGGAAATCTCGACGATGTCGGGCCTCTCAGGTGTTTCCTGTGAGCAAGGAGACCCTGTGGTGTGCTGTGACCCCGCCTCCTGAGGACCCAGCCAGGCGGACCTAAGCCAAATGTCCAGCTTACTAATAAGGGGCAGCAGTGGGAAGATACACTCCCAGCCTTGGAGCTGCGTGAGCCGATCCCATGGAGTGTTCTCACCGCATCTTAGTCACGGTCTCATCGCTGGGACATAGCACACAACTCCCACCACTTAAAAGAGGTCAGGTTTATTTTTATTCGAATTTTCAGTCCTTGGTTGGCTGGCTTCAATCGAGAACATTATAGCAGAGCGGTCCTGCAGAAGAGGCCTGCTTACGTCATGTTGCACAGGAAACGGGGTGCAGGGAGGAGTTGGGAAAGAAGATCAACTCTTCCATGCCACGCCCCCAGTACCTGCCCCTTCCGGCCAGGCCCCGCCTCCTAACCCAGTCTTAAACCCCCATCATCCAATCAGCTTGCAGAGATCCCACCTATGGGCCTGGCCTGAAGCGGAAGTGCCCAGATCCAAACTACAGCATCACCTCATTGAGGCACCATAATGTGTGCTGGGTACCCGGTTCTCGCAGTGCTGTTCCTCACCTTTCCACCTCCCTGCTCTGTACCCGCTTTTGGCTTCTGGAGCACCCCATAACTACCAGCACCCAAACTCTCTGCTCAGGGTCTTGTTTTCCAGGAGGCCAAAGAAAGACCAATGCACACACGCACAGGTGCACGCAAGTCTGTGGCCAGATGGCAGCCGACGATGACACCCACAAGCAGGGCTGACACTTGCGGCTCCCGGCTGTGCTGCTCCCTTTGCTGAACAGTCTACACTCGCCACATTTAATCCTGAGCACCAGCCAGGGCTGAGGGAGCAGCCTCTCCACCCCACCCAAAGACCTGTGTCCCCCAGGCACCTCACAGCAGGGACAAGAGGCTGGGCCTGGCCTGTAGCAAGCTGCTAAGTTGTGGGGCTCCCAGCTGGCCCGCGTCCTCTTCCCACGCAAGCGCCCCCACCCCAGGGACTCCACTTTCGAGCACCCATTTCTGGCAGGGCCCGCGGCAGCACGGGAAGGAGGCCCACGGGCCATCTGGGCCCTTGTTTGGTAATGTTTGTGCTCGCAACAAACCTGATAGACGGAGAGGTATCGCTGTTTTCATTAGCTGGGCAGGGTGGGTTTGCCGGCTTCTCCCCCACCTACCTCACAGTTGCTGCGGAGCTGCAGATTGACAGGGGTCGTGCTGGGGGAGGGGAGAGTGAGGTGTAACCGAGAGGGGTAAGGTGGGCGCCTCGCGCCAGAGAAGGGACAGACGGGCAGGCAGAAGTGCGCGCCTATGGGGCTCAGTGAGGGCTGGGTGATACCTAGAGCAAAGTCACCCCCTCCCCATGCTCCCTGTAACTGAGAAGCCGTGGTTTTTAATATTTATTTGTCGTGCTAGGGATTGAACCCTGGGACTTCACACTGACCTGCATTCCCCGAGGCTTTTTTGTTTTGTTTTGTTTTGCTTTGCTTTGCTTTGTTTATCATTTTGAGACAGGATCTCACCAAGTCACAAAGTTGCCCAGGCTGGACTAGAATTTGCAGTCCTCAGCCTCAGCCTCCCAAGTGCTGGGATCACAGGAGTGAGCCCCCACACCTGACTGTCCGTTCTGTGCTGAGAAGCCCTAATGGAACTGCTTAACCTCCCTGTGCTCTGCTCTCCACTGGGAAACAGGGCCAGGCACCTTTGGAGCAGTGCTGGGGCTCCCTGAAGGGCAGGACAGAGCTTGTGGTCACACTCAGCACATTGCTAGATCTGGCCAGCCCTGATGTCCTGCTGTGAAAGGTCCTTAAGAACTAACAGCTCAGTGACAAAAGCACCTGCCTGGCAAGCAGGAGGTCGTGAGTTCGATCCCCAGTATAGAAAAAGAACTGACAGTGAGCCTGGTGTGGGAGGCTGAGGCAGGAAGATCCTTGTGAGTTCAAAATCAGCCAGGCTACAAAGTGAGCTCAAGGGCAGCCTGAACTGAATAGTGAGACCCCGTCTCAAAAAGAAAAAAATAAATAAATAGAATTAACAATGAGTCACTTGGCGAGGTCGGCTGTGGGGAAAGACAGGCCACACACACCCTGGGACGCCTGCCCCCGAATGCCTGCCTCCTGGGAAGGTCTCTGAAACAGGGAGGAGGACAGCCAGGCTTCCCTTCCCTGCAGTGCTTCGAGCTGCCCCCTGCCTTGGTTAAGGCTTGCTTCTGGCCAGCCTGGTGGTGCACGCCTGTCATCCCAGCACCCGCGGAGACTGAGGCAGGAGGATGGCAAGTTCCAGTCTAGCCTGGGTAATTTAGTGACTTCGTGAGACCTTGCCAGCCCAGGGGGTAGGCACTGGACACCTTCTCTGCGGCAGCCTTGGTGCCCCAGGAGCTAACAGCCTGCTGCTGGGCACCGAATCCAAACTGTAGCCGGGCCTGAACCAGGCCTGGCAGCTGCCCACCAGGGCACCGATCTCTGCGGCTGCCCAGCCGTCCCCCCGCCAGGTCCCCCCCAGATCACACCATGTCCACAGCTTGCTATCTGAGATCTAACTCTTTGGGGTTGGGTGGAAATTACTGAGGCCCAGGGCTGCGTAAGGGCAGCGGACGGGGGAGGAAGAAGCTGTAATCCTGGCCCTGGAGTTTTCCACTCAACTCGCTGGACCGGGGAGAAGGGTACCGGAGAGGCCTGCATTCCGTGTGTCTAAATATTTAAAAGTTATAAATCAAGTGGACATGATTACATAAAATATGCTCTATTCTCCTAGGCGGATGCATATTCCTTCTAAGGACCAGAGAGGCCTGGCTGCAGTCTGGAGCCTTCCTATCTCTAGCTTGGCTTGGTTTGGTTGGAGCTGTGTTGTGTATTTTGTTTTTTTTTTAAGACAGAGTCTTACTATTCAGCCTAGGTTGGCCTTGAACTCACAGCAATCCTCTTGCCTCCGCCTCCAAAGGGCTGGGGTTGCAGGATTGTGTGACTTCCAGCTTTGAACAGAAAAGCGTGTCCGGGAGTGCCATGTGGACCCCCTTTCTGCACACAGCTCGGTCTCTAGACTCTCACTCAGCTCAGAGACCTGGCCTGGCGCACACCAGGAGAAAGGACCAGCAGCACTCGGCCCGTGGACAGTGGCTCTGGCCGAGGCTCAGGTGTGAGGTCAGAAGCAGAGGCTGCCCCTCCAGGAACTGCAGACTCCTCGCACGTTAGGAGGCCAGAGACGGACCAAGCGTGGGCCCCTGTCTGAGGTCCTGGGCCACTCTTTGTCCTCTCTGTGTTCTAAGCCTTTTATCCACTCAGCCAGCCTCGGGACAGCCTGGCAACTTCCCTTGCTAAACCGCCCTCTGCTGCACTCAGCTGGCCCTGGGTGCAAGGGCAGCTTCCTAAGCGGCTCCATCGCCCACCCAGTGACCCAACGAGAGCAGACGTGGCTGGGCGGAACACCCGTCACAGGCCCCTGTGCCCACTGCACCCACATCTCAGCTCCTGGCCCTGGTGTCGCCCCTCTGCGTCCCTCTGGCCTCTACCCCACAGCTCCCTGGCTCTAGACGCTCTGAGGGCCAAGCATGGTGCTGGTTCCTTGTAATCCCAGCATTCGGGAGGCCGAGACAGGAGGATCGGATTGCCATGATTTCAAGGCCAGCCTGGGCTACATAGTGAGACCCCGCCTGAAAAAACCTAGCTGAATAAATAAGTAAAAATAATAATAACAGATGAAAGCACTACGCTTTCTCCTCTGCCCACTCTCTTACTTTCCTGGACTAATTCTTCCTCCTTTCTTTTGGAAAGGACAGTTTATTTGCATGTTTGTTTGTTGTAGTGTGGGAGATTGAATTTAGAACTATCACACTGAGCTGTGTCCTGAGCTGTGATTTTTTTTTAAGGTAGAGTCTCACTACCTAACCTAGCCGGGCCTTGATTTGTATAGCAATCAATCCTCCTGCCTCAGCCTCCCAATTACAAGTATGCCCAGCCCCAAACCCACTTTTATTTTTATTTTATTTGCTTATTTATCTAATTTTTGTCTTTTTGAGTTTTATCATTTTGAGTTTTGTCTTTTGCAGTTCAGGCTGGCCTTGAGCTCACTTTGTAGCCCACACTGATCTCGAATTTACAGCGATCCTCCTGCCTCGGCCTCCTGAGTGCTAGGATTACAGGCGTGCCACACTGCCTGACTGATGCCTCTTCCTTTAAGAATCAGCAAAATGTTGAGGTGAGAAGAGGAACAAGGAAACGGAGAGGAGGAAAGGAAAGAAGGGACAAGAGAAAAAAGAAAACAGAGTAGGAAGTGGAAACAGCTTTTGTAAGGAAGGAGGGAAGCGGGGGAAGGGAAGGGATGAGGGAAGGCAGCCAGCTGTGCCCTGTGCAGGTACCACCCCTGCCATGCCTGTGATCATTACCCACACCTACAATGTACCCTCAAATAAGAATCTAAACAGTGACATAAAGCGCGGGCTGCAGCTGAAACCTCCAGGGGCTGCTTCCCGTCAGCAGTCTGCGCCACCCCAGGTCTGCCAGGTGGGGGGTCCCTGAGTCGTGCCCTCCTCATGGGCTGTCCACTCTGCGGTCTGGTCACCTCCGAACCATCGCTGCCCACCACCCGGCCACCAGCTTCCTGCCTCTCCTCCTGCTCCCCTCTCTCCTCCTCCAGGCTGCCCCATGCCTCAAAGACGTGTTTGTGGACGGAAAGGGGTGGTGCACACCTGTCATCCCAGCAGGCAGGAGGCTGAGGCAGGAGGATCACTGAGTTTGGACCAATCTGGGCTACATGGTGAGTTTGAGGCCAGCTCAAACTACAAAACGTGACTCTGTCAACAACAACAAAAAAATGTGTGTTCCTTCTTGTCATCCCCCTCCCCCCCCCACACACACCCTGCTCAACTTCACCAATGAGTGGGTAGAATCCAAACTTCTTGGGAGGCCTGGGCACCATCCTGTCCTGGCCCACTCCTCTCCTCCCCTCATTCACCATGCATCTTTTTTTGTGTGTGTGTCTTTTTCGTTTTTATCAGTACCGGGGATCAAACTCACGACTGCCTGCTTGCAAGGCAGGCGCTTATGCCGCTGAGCTAAATCCCCAGCCCTCACCATGCATCTTGGCCTCCTTGCTCCCCCCTCAACACACAGCACCCCTGCCTCAGGGCCTTTGCACAAACTGTCTACTCTGCTTACTGTCCCCCTGCCCTCTGCCTGGATTGCCTTTACATGCTCAATTCCACCTGGCAGGTTATATCCCTCTTTGCCGATGAGTTTCTGCCCATTTCTCCTTGCGTCTTCTTTTTCCCCTTCCTCGCTGGGCTCGAACCCAGGCTTGCGTCCTAGGCTAGTGCTCACCATTGAGCTATGTCCCAGCTCATCTCTTCTCTGGTGAGCAGCCCATCTACCTGCCAGTCCCAGGGGTCGAAGGCCAAGAACAGGGTGTGGACAGAGTAGGAGAGACACTCAGGGCCGGGGATTTAGCTCAGCTGCATAAGCGCCTGCCTGGCAAGTGTGAGGTCATGAGTTCGATGCACCAAGAGACCACGTCACCCAGGAGAAGGACCGTGACTCATCCCCAGGGCCCCTAAAGGACAGATGGCGAGGGAGTGGGGGGCACTGAGAGGAGCTGAGGGGACCAACGACCAAGTCCCAGAAGGAAACCGAGATGGGAAGAGGCGACCGCGGTCACCCAAGCACCAGTGCAAGTCAGAGAGAAGAATCCGGTGCAGGGTTAGACCAGAGATGAGGACCTCAGGAGGCCCGAGAGCTGAGGTGACTGTGGTGGCGAGGCCTCCGCACCCCACAGCACAGGCACACAGGGCGGGTCGGCCCTCGTCAGCCTCTGCACCCCACTTCACTTAGCCCTCCCTTCCTCCCTTCCTTCCTCTCTTTCTTTCTTTCTTTCTTTCTTTCTCTCTTTCTTTCTAACTAGGGATTGAATCCAGTGCCTTTATACTGAGCTACAACTCCAGCCCTTCTCTCCTTTTTAAAAAGTTTTTTAGTATGAGACAAAGTCTCACTAGGTCCCCTAGACCGGGCTTGAGTTTTCATTCTTCCTGCCTCAGCCTCCTGAGTGCTGGGATTGCAGTAGTTTAGAACCCTTGGCCCAGCCGCCCCTGAGGATGCTGGCGTTTGTAGGAGGAAGGGTTAGATGTGAGGCTCCCTGTGGGGAGCAGGCGGGGAGATAGAGACCCTGTCCACGGGGGACGAGGGAAGCCCTTTGAGGTTTGGTTGTTGTTGTTGCTGTTTTAAAATGTTATTAGTACATTTTAGGTGCACACGATGATTGCATGCGTTAGAGGGAGTTTGTACCTGTACATGACATATTTGATTTTTCTTTCTTATTCCCCTCTCCTCCCTTCACCCTGCTTCCCCTCCTTTTTTACAAATGCTGTTTCCATTTTTTCCTTCTCTTTTTTCTTGTCCCTTATTTCCTTTCCCTCTCCCCCTCCCTTGTTCCCTTTTTCATTTGACCATTTCTTGCTATTTCACAGTGTCTTTTATACATCTTGGTCCTTATTTGCATGTCTGGTTTCTCACACCAGAGAAACAATGCAGTATTTACACACCTGTGTGCGATTTATTTCATTTAAGTGCATGGAGCATCCATTTATCGAGAAATGGCTCAAGGCCTTTGCTTCTTCACGGCAGAGTAGTACTCCATTGCATTAAAGAAAACCACATCCAATCATTAGTTGATGGGCATTTGGGTTGTTTCCAAGATTTGGCTGTTTACAAAATGTGCTATTATAAACATGAGTGTTCACATGTCACTGTGGTATGATGCTTTTAATTCTTTCAGAAAGACACCAAGGGGAATAGCTGGGTCAAAAGGGACCTCTAATCCTAGCGTTCTGAGGAATCTCCACACTGATTTCCATAGTGGTTGTACTAGCCAGCACTCCCCCCAATAGTGAATAAGGGTTCCTCTTTCCCACAGCGCCCCCATCCCAGCATCTGTTATTGGTTGATTTCCTGTTAATGGCCATTCTGTCTGGGATGACGTGGAATCTCAGTGCTGTTTTAATTATAGTTCTTAAATGACCAGTGATGTTGAACGTTATTTCATATATTTATTTACAGTTTCTACTTCATCTGAGAAGTGTCTGTGTACCTTCCGATGCCCAGTTTTGGATTGGGTCTTCAAATCTGAGGGGTCTATTCTGTTTTAGTTCTCTGTATATTCTAGGTAGTAGTCCTTTGTCTGAGTAACAGCTGGAAAGGTTTTTCCCCACACTAAGGGTGGTCTCCTCTCTTTGCTGGTGGTTTCTCTTGCTGTGCAAAAGCTTTTTAATAAAATGAGGTCCCAGCTGTGGATTATTCGTAATAGTTCGTGTGTGATTGGTGTTTTGTTCATAAAATCTTTGCCTACACTGATGTATCAAAGCATTCTACCATTCTCTTTTCCAGCAGATTTAGTTTTTCTGTTTTAATATTTAGATATTTCATCCATTTCTATTTTAGTTTAGTGCATAGTGACAAATATGGGTCTAGTTTTAATGTTTAGCATGTAGAAAGTCAATTTTTCCAGCATCATTTGGCTCCTCTTTGTCAAAGATAAGGTGGTTAAAATGTCTGTAGTCATTTCTGCATCTTCTGAGCTATTCCATTGATCCTTGGGTCTGTTTTTTGTTTCCTTGTTTTTTTGTTTTGTTTTGCCAGTACCATGCTGTTTTTATCACAGTGCTTTGTAGTATAATTTCAAATCTGGGATTACCCCCTGCCTTGTCTTTGTTGCCCAGAACTGCTTTTGCTATTCTAGGTCTCTTCCACTTCCAAATGAAACTTAGGATTGTTTTCTCTAATTCTGTGAGATAAACTGTTGATATTTTGATAGAGACTTCATTAAATCCGTATTATGATTTATCTCTGTGTGTTCCCCCAAAGCCTCATTCAGTATGGACTGAAACTTCCACAAACTGTAAGCTAAAAAAAAAAAAAAAAAAACTGTAAGCTAAATAAACCTTTCCTTCCTTCATTTTGGGCATCAGGTATTTTGTTCCAGCAAGGAGACAAAAGTAACTTAGACGGTCTGTATTACAGTTTTGGAAGTATGGCCATTTTCACTCTATTGGCTCTTCCTACCCAAGAGCAAAGGGATATCTTTCCATTGTCTGATATCTCTTCCATCCCCTTTTTCAGAGTACTGTAGATCTCAACAGAAAGGTCTTTTACTTCTGAAGGCCCTTTGGGGCATCGCCTCTGCCCCAGCCTTGGACCCCAAAGAAGGTGGGGGCACAGGACAGAGTCTCCCTGCGCCTCCTCTCCCACTCCTGCCCCTCCCCCCAGTCTTTGCTGGGGTCTGTTGAAGCCTGAAGTGGCTTTTAAGCAATTAGTTAAGAGAGAGCCGGGCCCTTGTGAATCTAATTGTTTCAACAGTCCTTGAAGGGCTGGATCCTGAGCTCTTCAGATGCCAGCATAGTGGTGGGAAGCAGGGCCCCTCCTCTCTCCATCTTTAGGGTCAGGGAAGGGCCGAGTTGGGGGCTCAAAGTCCCTCCTGCTCTCCCCAGAGTCTCCATGGAGCTGTCTAATTCTGGCGCAGCAGGCACATCAGGGCTGTCCCGGAGGCCGAGTCCCTCCATGTACCCCAGGTGCCTGCCTGCCTGCCCAGGGAGGCTCGGGCACCAGGACCACAGGGCCCTGACACAGGGAGCCCTGTGGGCAGGCAGGGGACAAATATCTGCCCCAGAGGTGCCAGAGAGGGTGACCTGAGGGAGCAGGGCTGGCACAGAAGGGGAGACAGCGCCCTTGGCAGTTTTGTACTTTGGATTTCAGTGTAAATTAAGTTTATCTGCCACCGTCCCCTCTTCAAACTGACCAGGTGGCCACTGAGCTCCCCTCCCTTCCCAGCCTCAGGGATTTTCCTGAGAATACACAGTGGGTTCTTTCTCTGCCAAAAATAACGAAGAAGAAAAGGTGGCCAGAGCCCTGATTCCCAATGGTCCCTCGGAAAATGCCTCATGTCCTGGGTGGGCTCCTGCCCAGCTGTCCTGGGGCGCTCAGCCCCACCACCAAACTGGCCCACAGCAACAGGCCCAGGCCTGAGGGGTCGTCAGTAAGCACTGCCCCTTGCTGGGTGTGGTGGCGCACGCCTGTGATCCTAGCACTTGGGAAGCTGAGGCAGGAGGATCACCGTGAGTTTGGGGCCAGCCTGAACTACACAGAAGAGTTCAGGTTGCAGCTGGTACACCCCGGCATAGTCAGAGGATGAGGCACTGTTCCCTCAAGCCTGGATGTGGACAGCAGCCCACCTCACAGCTGGAGCTGACCCGTTGAGGTACAGGTCTCAGATGGAGTCTCTCCAGGAATATCAGCGGAATGGATGGGTAAATCAAGGAAAGAATGGACACACACCAGGCCAAGTCACCCTTGCCCCTTGGCAGGGTCCCTTTGAAAGCTGTTGACATCATGTTTACCTTGACGTGAACAAAGGGTCTTAAAGCAAAAGTTGGTAGGTGCAAGCGTTTTGGAAACAGAATGTCGGATGTCGCTGTTTAAACCATGACAGGGAAAGGTGTGAGGACCAGACAAAGGTCCAACACAGAGCTCAGCCCAGCCTGGGCGACCCCAGTGCCCCCAGCCGCACCTTAATCCACCCCCCTCAATTCCACCCTGTCCCAGGGCCTGGTGACTCCTAGGCAGGGAAGGCGTTTGGCAGGAGCCTGCGGAGGGTGTCGGGGCTGGCCATCTCCAGGGGCTCAGCCACAGCATAAACACGGGCAGGCAGGGAAGCTTCCAGCCGGGCCTCTGCAGCCAGCGCCAAAGAGGACGCTCCTCGTGTCTGTCCAGTCCCGTGCGGTGCCCACCTGCCCTTCACAAGCAAGCAGAGGCTGCAGGCTGCCTGCGGCACTGCCATGGGCCAGGCCTCTGCTTCAGGAGGGTTCTGGTCCTTCCAGGCATGGACATGCACATGGTCCCTCCGGAGGATTCCACCCGCAGAGCACAGGGAGGTGTGAGACCCTGCTGCGACCCAGTCCTGGGACACTCAGAGCAGATGTGCAGGCTTCCTGGAGCTCAGGATCTTCTCTGTGGTCTGAAAAGCACAAAGCACCCCTGAGCCTCAGGAATGGTATGCAGTCATGATGTGGTCATGGATTCGAACCCAGCCTCCACCTCCGGCTTGGTCCAGGGCGAGGGATGGAAAGCTCAGTGCCTCAGTTTCTCCTTAAAAGCATGCATTCGGCATCTCGAAGCTTTGCGAGTTTGGTCAGTAAAACCATGTGTGTAAATCACCCACCCCAGCCCCACAGCCCATAGAGATGAGTTCTCTATCACTCATCCCATTGAACCTGAGACTATAAGGTACACTATAATTATTAGGGGAACTAGGGATTGAACCCAGGACCTGCACACTGAGCTACACCCCCAGCCCTCTGCTCTTTTGTGAGTCAAGGTCTTGACACATTGCCCAGGGTGAGTTTAAACTTGAGATCTTCCTGCCTCAGCCTCTTAGAGTGCTGAAAAGCTCCATTGTTGTATTATTATTACTGTTATTGTTATTGTTATTATTAACCATCATTTTTTAATATCCCCACTAAGCTCCTACTATAAAGAAGCTGAGAGAGGCCTGGGAAGGTAGAACTTTGAACCATAGGGACGACAGGAGAAGCCAGAAAAATCAACCCACAGCAAATGCTCCCTCCTCTGTATGTATTTAAGAGGCCAGGGTCATGGTGGCGCATGCCTGGAATCCCAGCACTCAGGAGGCTGAGGCAGGAGGATCACAAATTCAAACTCAGCCCATATGCAGAAATGTGTTTGTTTATTTTTGGAGGCCGTCTCACTATGTAGCCCAGGCTGGCTTCAAATTGCTGTATGGCGGGAATACAGGCTTGTACCACTTCGCCTGGCTGAGTCTGGTGTATTCAATGATTTAATTTGTGTCTCAAATTCCAAACAAGGCCCACAGAAAGCTGATGTAAGTGTTAGCTGGGCTTCATGGTGCACGCCTGTAATCCCAGCACTCAGGAGGCTCAGGTAGGAGGATCACAGTGACTTCAAAGCCAGCTTGGACTACATAATGAGTTCAAGGCCAGCCTGTAGTAATATATGGTGAGCCCTGTCTTAAACAAAAGCTAACCACCACCAGTCCCTGCACCCCAAAATCCCACATTTGCTAGGTGCTTTCCACCTGTGGGAAGGGCGGAGAAACAAACAGGTAGACCTTATCGGGCGAGTGTGCCCTGCCCCGTGCAGCTGGAAGAAGTTGTTCTGGCCTCTGCCAGGCCTGGAAGCCCAAGAGGAGGCTCACCTGCACCTGTGTCCAAAGTCCGGGAGCACCCCCCTCCCTGGCGCCCCACCCCCAGGTCACAGTGGGCGCGGCCACACCCAGGTCTGCCAGGCCCAGGAGTCCAGACAGGAACCGAGCCTCGGCCTCCACCCCTCCCCTTTCCTGCTTTTATTGTGTTCCTTTTCATAAAGATTAGTCTGTGCTGCTCTTCGATCACATCCCGGAGGATACACATGTGGCTCTGGACAGAGAACCCCCAGGCCCGAAGGTCCACTGCCCCCACGGCCAGTCAGCAGCAGAAAGCTGGGGCTCTTAGGCAGGACTGGTTCTCAGCAAATCTCTCCTATCAGCAAAAACCTTTGAAAGAGTTTGTTTAAAGGCCAGGGAGATAAACAGCAAGAAGTGTTTGTTTAAGATGTGTGTTCTGTGTGGCCACTCGGGGGCCTGGATTGACATCTGCGCGGAGGGGGTGGGGAGCCACGCTGGGGCCGCTGGGTACACAGCAGCCTGGCAGGGCCCAGTGCCCATGAGGAAGGGGTGCTGGGCAACACCTGCTAGCCCCTCCCATTGGGGGCAGGACAAGGGGGCTCAGGAGCAGTGGACAGGGGAGAGGAGGGGCCCATGGGGAGCTGCTCGGCCCAGAGCAGGCGGAAACCTGGGAAGCCATGTCCCATGGGCCTAGCACCACCACACGTGTGCAAAGCTCCGAGCAGGGTGAGCTCGGGGCCCACCCTGAACCCCCTAGGGGTAGCAGCCCCAAATGCCAGGCTTGTGCCTGGGTATTGCCAGCATTATGACCTTGATGAGCCACCAGCCCCAGAACTACAAGGAGCTTTTCTGGTCCTTTTCTACTATGGAAACGACAAGTCACGTGTGACAGTGGTGGACTGTAATCTCAGCACTCTGGGAGGCTGAGGCAGGAAGACTGAAAGTTAGAGCCCTGCCTGAGTAATTTAGCAACCCACTGAGACCCTTTCTCAAAATGAAGGCAATCTTTTTATATAAAAAGGCTGAGGATGCCGCCCGGTGGGAAGGCCCTAGCAGGTGTGGCGGTGCACACCGGTAATCCCAGCACTCAGGAGACTGATGCAGGAGTTTCGCTGCGAGTTCAAGGCCAGCCTGGGCTACACAGCGAGTTCAATGGCAGCCTGAACTACCTAGGGAGACTCTGTCTGAAAAAACAAACAAAACAAAACAAAACAAAAACAGAAACGCCTGAGAAGGTTAAAGTCCTTCTCTGTCCATCTGACCACGTCTCAAGCACCCTCTTAGTGCCACGTGGGATTCCTGGTCTCTGTTCCTGGGGACCCAGAGTGGAGGAGACCAACCAGGAGCTCACAAGAGGTCACTTACAAAGCTCGGTTGGAGCTCGGTTGGCTGCAGAAGGACCCAGTGCAGAGCAGGGCCCATGCAGAGAGGCTGGGGAGGCCCCAAGGAGAAGGAGGACGGGGTCTTGCAGAAGCCAGGGCTGCATGAGGCCAGCGTCCAGTGTCAGGTGGGAAGCGCTAGGCACAGTCCTGCAACAGAAAGAACCAGGCAGCTGCCCAGAGGCAGCTGCTGAGGGCTTCGAGAACCTTCAGGGAGGACACAGGGCTCCTGGGTTTTCCCCTGAAATTCCATCTCCTGCCCAGAAGGGCTCTAACAATGAAGACTGGAGGCCCAGGGAGTGCAGTATGGGCTAAAGCAGCCAACTGGCCAGAAGTCCATGCCAGGATCAAGCATCTGAGCAGCCATCCTGGCTCTCGCTCTTGGCCCAGGGAATTGAATCTTCCTGGATGTCTCTTCCCTCTCCAGCAGCTTGACTAAGAAGACCCCCTCACTGGGCTAGGTGGGTGGGAGGGAGGGCGGCAGACAGAGGGCATTTGTGTCTGGAATGTAGTAGATGCTCAATAAATGCTGGGTATGCCTGCGAGCCTCGCTCGTCACTTGGGGTTCCTTTTCACCTTTTTAGCTCCTCCTTGGGAGCTGAGCCAGACAGGCACGGCCCAGCTGCGTCCCAGAACCCCAGAAGATGTGTGACACCTGTGCTGTTTTCAGGCCGCTAGAGGACTGGCTCACTGGAGAAGGTCGAGATTTGAGCTGAGTTTTTACCAGGTAATTAGGAATTTCAAGGAAACAGACTCTCTTTCTGTCTGTCTCTGTCTCTGTCTCTCCCTCATTTGTTGTGTTTTGAGACACGGTCTCACTAGGCAGTCCAGGCTGGCCTCCAGCTCACAGAGATACTCCTGCCTCAGCCTTTCAAGTGCTGGGATTACAGCACTTGAAGTGCCAGGCTCTTTCTTTTTGGAAACCGATTTCCCCTCCATCTCAGAAGTTTCCAAATGCTGAAATGAGAGGAGCTGAAGTCTGGGTGGGGGCTCCCCACCAAGGAGTTTGTCCCTGCTGCTGCCCAGGTCTCTGTCCAGCCTTGAGTTTCTGGGCTCCTTCCCAGGCTCTGAAGTCCAGTGAGCTTTTGTCCAGTACTTGGTGGAAACTTGCCCAGCCCATGTCCTTCAGTGCCCTCCCACGTGACACAGCAGCACGTCGCAGAGATAAGACTGCGCTAAATTTGGAAACAGTCACAGATTAGCGTGTGTCCTGCCGGGCAACCAGGTGAGGTAAACAGGGTCTGAGAGACGTCCACTCAAAGGCAGGAGGAGGGACAGGGCCTTCCAGCACCAGGGGAGGGACCAAGGGGCACCTATACTGGGGACACGGGCTTGCCATTCCTCAAATCCTCCCTAAACCTCCAAATCTCACCTGGCATGGGATTAACTTTGAGTTTTTGTTTTTGTTTTTTGAGATAGGGTCTTGCTATGCAGTCCAGGCTGGCCTCAAACTCTTAGTGATCCTCCTGCCTCAGCCTCCTGAGTGCTGGGATTGGAGGCCTTTGCCACCATGCCTGGCTGATGAGATTGCACTGGTGACTCAAAACTTTAAAGGGCTCAGGTATGGCCTTTGCTCCTCCTCGCCTGCCAGCTGGGTGCCGGGGACTCTGAGGACCTTCTCCTCAGCATGCCCAGCCTCGAGGAGGAGAGCTGGCGTCTGGCAGCTGTGAGCCACACTTCTTTCAAAGCCTCTGTAGCTCCTTTTCCTCCTCCCTCTTCCTCCCCCCAAAAAGGAGGACGCCCCTTCTGTTGCATACACAGGCTGTAATTTCGCTGTCAGAATGCAGCGGGGAGGTCAGTGTTGTGACTCCTGTGTAAGATCGCTCCCTTCGGGTAATTACACTCAATTCCCCCACGAAGGACGCCTGCCTGGGATGGTGCTTGGGAACTACGTCCCCATTCAGGCTGGCGACATGGCCAGGCCCCTGGCTCCTGGGCAAATCTGCAGCATGGGCCCAGGCCACGGGGCGGAGGTGTGGCACCAAGGGGAGAGAGGCCACCCTGGGGTCAGGACCTCGGGGGACAAAGTGGTCAGGAGTAGCTGCCAGCTGGCCACAACCTGCCTCGGGAAAACGCATCCAGCCTTGGAGGGGCCGCGGGCATGAGCTCCTCTCTTTGTTACCCAGGTTGGCTTTGAGTTCCTGAGTCTGCCCCTCACTGTACCAGGCGCCCAAGGGGGACGTGGATGGGGCAGATGTCCCTTCTGGAAAGAGCTGGGGACAGCCGAGCATGGTGGCACATGCCCACCTCTAATCCTAGCACTTGGGAGGCTGAGACAGGATAATCCCTGCGAGCTCAAGGCCAGCCTGGGCTACACAGTGAGTTCAAGGCTAGTCCCAACTCTGAAGTGAGACCCTGTCTCAACAAGGATGCGCCAATACAAAACAAAATAGAAAAAAATACAGCAGGGGAAACAAAGCCTCCATGCGAACAGCGAATTCGTATCTAAGCCCCGCCATCCCCAGCATCCATCCATGGGAAACGCCTTGCCCTTCTCCCCCACCGATCCCAAAGGTGGCAGAGATGGGCACCACCTTCCCGGCCTCACCCCCATGCCGCACTGTGCCCACCCTGGGGAGACCCCGGCAAGAGTCGGGGAGTCACTCGCCCACAACAAACAGTTAAAAGGAAGAAAGTGGGTCTGGCGATATCAATGCACTTTGATAACAATAAACTCTGCTTTTAATTTATGCTAATGTGCAGGGCTTGGCGACAGTAAGAACTAAATTACAGAGTGGCTTTCGAGCTGGTAATTATCCCTCCATTTTTCGCTGCTCTGGAAGATGGACACACAATTATGCTCTCGTGCTGTATATTAATACACATTCTTGACATCTTCAGCGGACCTGGAGCTGTCATTGAGCTTTTTGTCTCCTTTAATTGAAAATTAATGGTTACTGGGTTGCCACGGAAACAGAGGCCACGGACGCCAATGGCGCTCACGTTCACCGAGGGGCTGGCAGCGTCGGGAGTCCGGAATGACCTTGAAAGTTAAAAGAAAAAAAAAGAACTTAAAAAAGAAGGGGAGAGGAGGACAGGAGGATGGGCGAGTGCGGGTCAGAGCTGGAGAGAGACAGAAGCAGGGCGGGCACTGCAAGGACGGGAAGGGGCCAGGCAAAGGAGAGAAAATTCCAGGAGGTCGGCGACAGGATGGCAGAGGGGAGGAAATCAGCTGAGTTAAGTTTTATGCATCCTTGCTTCCTTCCTCTCCCTCCATCTCTAAGGACCATTCAAAAACTGGGTGCTGGGGCTCAGCCCGCCAAACCTCAGACTCCGCGCATGCGTACTAGCAAAAACAACAGCACCAACCTAGAGCCTAGAAGGTGGCAGCCAGGGGTCCTGGGAGGCCCTCGTGGTGGACGAAGAGCAGGGCGGGAACAAAGGGCCGCGCTCCCAAGCTGGAGGGTGGCACCTTCCCCAGCTGCTGCAGGCACACGCTGAGAAATGCACCAGTGTGGGATGAGCAGGACCAGGCCAAGCTCGGGGCACCGAGCTGAGGGATGCAGACCCTGCTCTGAAGGTCAGAGACCAGCTGGGTAGACAGATGCTCCTACCAGGGCAGAGGCGGGGCCTCCACTGTAGTGCTGTTTATTAGAACAGTCTGGATCCCTAATCACTGAATACTGAGCCAGACATGGTGGCCATGCCCTAAGGCCAGCATTCGGAGGCTGAGGCAGGAGGACTGTCCTGAGGAAGGCCAGCAGGGCTCCAAGCGAGGTGCTGTCTCAAAAGACGAAAACAAAGTTGAAGATTGGTAAGTGATAAGCTTTATAACAGAAGGAACATGGCACAGTCATTTTATTTTATGTCTTTATTTTTCTTGCTGTGTCGTTTTTGAGGCAGGGTCTCACTGTGTAGGTCAGGCTGGCCTTGAACTCACAGCGGTCCTGATGCCTCAGCCTCCCAAGTACTGAGATTACAGGAGTGCACCGCCACCCCGGCAGTACAGTCCTTTCCCGTTAGTTACAATGGAGAGAAGTTTCCATGGCCCTGTTTCTAAATTTTTTAAATGCTAGGCACAGTAAGGGTGTCACGCTATATTGAAAACTTAAACGCACGCGTGTGTAATTGTGCATGTGAGCCTGTGCCTGAGGGTGAACTTCAGAAACACTGGAAGATGCAAGAAAACCTGAGGGTGGTTACTGCTGTGTGATGTGAGCATTGTTTTTATTTTGTTCTTGTTTTTTTTTTTTTTTTTTTTTTTTTTTATTTTGGTACAGGGATTGAACTCACCACCTCGAAATTGCCAAGCAGGCACATACACCACTGAGCTAAATCCCCAGCCCTAAGTGGTTGATCTTGATTTCCTTTTCTTGTGTTTTTTCGGGATCTTCCAAATTTTCTACAACACATATATTTAAAAATTAACCAAAGGACAAGGTGTTTTCTTTTTCTTTCTTTCTTTTTTTTTTTTTTTTTTTTTAATCAGTACCAGGGATCGAACTCACGACTGCCTGCTTGCAAGGCAGGTGTTTATGCTGCTGAGCTAAATCCCCAGCCCCCTGGACAAGGTGTTTTCAAAATTCACTTTCCAGGAGCAGGGATTTAGCTCAGCAGCACAAGCACCTGCCTTGCAAGCATGCGGTCATGAATCGGATCCCCAGTACCAAAAAACAAAAACCAAAACAACAACAACAACAACCAAAAAACCCCCAACATTCGCTTTTCAGCTGGGTTTGGGGACGTGCACACCTGTAATCCTGGCACTCAGGAGGCTGAGGCAGGAAGATCACTGCCAGTTCAAGACCAGCCTGGACTACACAGAGACTCTGTCTCAAAAAACCCAAAAGAAAAGAATCCAGGCTGTGCCCCCACCTCCACGCAGGACAGGAGAAAGGCTGTGTGCCTGGGGATGGCACGGACAGGATGGGGAAGGGTGCCACCCTTCTTCCCAGCCCTGCCTGCCCTTGCCCAGCCCTGTCCTCTCTGCACCCCTCCCTGCCCTTCTTCTCAGCTCGGGAACAAACAGCAGACAGCCGGGCAGCGTGGCAGTGGCAGCGAGGGACGCGGCGGCCGCCTTCATCCCGGCTTCCCTGATCCCGATCTTAATCCATGCTCGGCATCCTGTCAGGGCTGCTCTGGCTGACATTGCTGCGGGCGCCTTCCCGGCAGCCTGGCTCAGATCCGCCTCCCCGGGGCTTCAGAAGAGGAGCCGAGCTGCCGAGCTACAGCCGCTGTGCACTGCCCTGGAGCAACCCGGGCTCCCGGGGGGCAGCAGCAGCAGCAGCGGAGGGGCAGTGCCAGCCCGATGTGCGGGAGGAAAGGAGAGGGCTGCACCCAGGGGCCCACGGAGCCGGGTCACCTCGCCACGCAGCAAGGACCGGCTGGGGGTGAGGGAGGAGGGGAAACTGAGGCTGGAGCCCTGGGGACCGCAGCTGCTCGTGCTGGCTGAGGAGGAATCAGAGGCTGCAGAGGTCAGGGTGCAGCGGGGCTTCACAGGGGGTTCCTGTGGCAGAAACCACACAGGCCCTGCCACGTGGGCAGGGCACTCCTGGACACCTGTGGGGGCTGCGAGAGCCGTGGGTGGGCCTTGGGGCAGTGGCCCAGCCACCTACCTGGCTTTCCTGAGCCCTCTTCCTGCCTCTGTTTGTTCGCCTGCTTGCTTTTATTTCTGTTTGAGATAGGCTCTCACTACAGAGCCCCGGTTGGCTCCCTGGATCCTGGATCCTCCTGCTTCAGCTTCCTGAATTCTGGTGTTACAGATGTGCACCACCATACCTGGCTCTGTCCTTCTTCTGACCAATTCCTTTCCACTCTGGGGGAGTCCGAGTCCCATCCTTGTGTGTGGAGTTCAAGGGCCCTGTTTTTTCCAGCCTTTGGGAGCCCTCCAGTCTCACGAATCCCCAGAACCTTTCTGGAAACCTCTACCTGCTGAATCTATACCCCTGGAGAGGGGGTCTGAGGCCCAGACTCTGGCACTCTCTGGCTTTAGTCCCATTAGTTTTTTCATTGCTGAGGACTGAACCCAGGTCCTTCCCACTGAGCTACACCCCTGGTCCTTTTTGATTCTGATGCTGTGTCGCACTAGGTTGGTAAATCTCTCCGGTCGGTTGAACTTGCAGTCCTCCTGCCTCAGCCTCCCAGAGTGCTGGGATCACATGCATGCACTACAAGTGAACAATTCACTGTAGTAAAAAACAACCTCCTTGGCACTCTCCGTCTCTTGCCGAGTCGTGCTGTGTGCTTAGTCCTTCTGCTTTAGGGACAGACAGAGCTTACAGTCCCTGTGTTAGACTCAGGCCACTGCTTTGCTGGTCTCGAAAGACCCCATGGGATGCTCACTGCAAGACCCCTGGGGCCGAGTAGGAGTCTGCGCTGCACCCTGATCACACTGCTACTGTATACAGCTCTCACACACAGCTGGCGGAGTAGCAGCTTCCAGAAGGCTGCTGGGCTCAGTGAGAGACGGCACTGGTGCCCTGCTCTGGACAGCAGGATGCCCACTTCAGTATCTGTGGAGACTGGGGTCACCTCCCCTCATCCCAACACCCGCCCCCAGCCTGGCTTCTACCAGCCTTTGCATGAGCCAGGCTGACCAGTGTGGCACAGAGGAAGCAATGTGTTCCCCAGCCCCCACCTACGAGCCAGCAGGGCGCCCCCGTCACCTCCCTGGGAGGACCTCAGAGGACACAAGACACGAGAACCCGACGCATGCCGCTTTTCATTCTCATTCTGCTGTTTTGCTTTTGTCTGTTGAACTCGCTATGTAGTGCAGGCCAGCCCTGATTTCACCATGTAGCCCAGCAGCTGGGAACTCAAGGATCCTCCTGCCTCGGCCTCCCCAGTGCTGGGAGGACAGGGTGAGACACAGCCACCACACCCAGCTCTTCCTTCTTGTTTTGCAGAGTTCCCTTCTCATCCTCCCGGTAACAGGTGCAGGCTACCTAGGAAGCCCTGTCCCAAGCGTCCTCTGGGGCAGCCTGGCCTCAAGCTGTCTGGCTCTTGAAACCAGCCCATCTGTCTGGGAGGTTCTGAGCCAGCTGGGAGGGGCCCCAGCGCCCTGCTCCTGCCAGACCGCCAGAGTGGGAGAACCCCGATGTCTGCCCCAGGGGTGTCGGGAAGGCGGGAGACGAGCGCCAGATCCCAAAGCTTCCATGGGCAGGGGGCCAGAACCCGAAACCCCGGCCCCCCTGCCCCACCCCTCCAGCCACCGTCCGGAAAAAATAAACGACTTCCTGCGAGCAGTTCTGAAACGAAGCCTGAGTCGGCAGTGACACACGTTACATAAATAGAAGCCGCAGAGGGGAAAGCCCGTTCTCTCTTCCATTATTTACCACTCTCTAACCATCCCCAGCTGTGTGCGTAAACAGGCGCATTGGCCCATAATGAGGACCAGGCCTCGGCTAGCCGGGCTGCCAGAGGGGCGCGGCGCTGAGTGTGCGCTGAGTGAGCAATGGGTGTGTGTCTGTCTGCCCCCACAAGGTGTGTGGGGGACAGTGGGCAGGGCCCCCGGGGGGGACAGAGCAACCAGCCCCTGCAGGATGAGTGTCAGAAAGGAGGCGTCAGAGGGCATCTGTGCAGGGGAGGGGATGCGAGACCACGAGCCAAGTGCCAGGCTGCAGATGTGCCAAGCTGGGGTGGCCTCTGAGGGCAGCCAGGGCTGAATGTGAGTCTGGGAGACCCCAGGGGGAGTGTAACACTGGCACACGTGCAGGGTGTGTGGTTTGGTGACTGGCGTGGGCATCTGGGTCACCTAGGATGGCACATGTGTGACGGATCTGATAGTCACAGGTGGTGGCATGGGAGAACTGTACCCAGCAACTAGATCTTTATACACATGAAGTCCTAATGCCCAGTGCCTCAGAATAACATCTCACGTTGGGCATGGTGGCAGACACCTGTGATCCCAGCAGTTGGGAGGATGGGGCAGGAGGATCACTGTGAGTTCAACCCAGCTGGTGCTACATAGTTAGTCCCCCCAAAAATAAGGGAAAAAAAGTGAGATGCCCATAGGAGTGTGTAAATGTGTGTGAGGCAGGGAAGGTGTGGCTGTGTTTGTAGACTTGAGTACACACGTGCTCACTACCTGTGTGCCATCACTCTGGAAAGGTCCCAATGTGTATCCTTCATGCCTGGCTGCCTCTGTCCACCTCGGGAGCCCTTCCTGACCTTGGGCAGTGCTGCCAGAGGCCACACAACCCTGGGGCAGGGCTGTCCCAGGTCTGGCCACAGGACAAAGGAGTGCTCCTGGGAGGCCCAGATAAGGCCAGGCCTGAAGACCTGAGGCGGCAGACTGGCAGATGAGGGGCTGGGGCCACTGTGCTGCTGGGCACCCTTCCCTGAACTGCCCCCTCTTTTTTTGTTTGTTTGTTAAGACAGGATCTCACTATGTAGCTCAGACTGGTCTGGCAATCCTCCTGTCTCACCTCCAGAATGCTGGAATTACTCAGCCCAGCTCAACAAGAATAATTTGATTTGATTTGATTTTTGAAACAAACTCCCACTTTTTAGATCAGGCTGGCCTTGAGTTCACTATATAGCCCAGGCTGGGCTCAAACTCTCGGCAATCCTCCTGTCTCAGCCTCCCAAGCACTGGTGTGACCAGTGTGTGCCACCACACCCAGCTAAGAATGACTCTCAATAGATGAATCTCTGCTAGGGGAAGAGGACATAAAAAGGAATTAAGATGTGTGGTACACATTCACCAACTCCCCACAACGGCAAACAGACTAAAAAAATAAAAGCCCACAAAGACGACCATTTGCCATCAATTTGATGACAGGGAGCACGAACCCCAACTTAGCAAAGTGCTCTCCCGTCTTCCTGTCCATAAACCTGTGTTACCACACCTCACACTCGGTCACTACTGACCCTCAGCCACAGAGCAGGGTGGACATGCGTCTCCTCTTGTGTTCTACACATCCCTGTACAACACCCTCGACTTTGCCTCTCGCCTGGCGAAGTCTAAAACCTTTCCTCCATGGACTAAGGGACATTGCACTCAGCCGGCCGGGACATGGGAAGCCCTGGCCTTGTTGACAGTGTGGATGGGGCTGAGGAAACCCTCAATGTTCAGGGGTCTGGCAGAGCAAGGATGCCGAGGCAGAAGCCCACCTGAGCCGGCCCCTACCCGTCCCTACTGAGTGTGGCAGCTGTAGGACCTGAGCGGGGGCCTTGCCTTTCCCGTGGCTCATGCACGCTGGCCCAGGCCACCCCCTCTGCCATCCCGGGCCCCAAGACTCCGATTCTCCTTGGCTCTGCCCTCTGCCTTTGCTCACATTGCCCAGGTCCCTTCCTTGCCAGTCTCCTCCATTCCTCACCTCCAGCACCCAGCACCCAGCACCTAGCACCCCTCACAGCCACTGGGCAACAGAAAGGCCCAGAGCCAGGCCCTGAAGGCCAAGGAGGACCTGGTGCTGTGCGGTCTGCACGCAGGGCCTGTCCCTACCCCGCAGCTCCAGCAGGCCGCCCCCACCCCAGCCTTCTGATTACCAGTGCCTGTTTTTCCTCCGTGAGAGGAGCCCAACACCTGCAATGCTGGGAATGGGGATCTAAACTCTCCCACTCGGGGCTGGGGAGCAGCTCAGGGCAGGGGGCTCGCCTAGCACGGGATAGAGCTTCTCTCAGGTTATTCCCCCTGTCGTAGGTACTGTTGCAGCAAGAACAGCCTCCCCAGCTCAGGAAAGGGTGGCGTTCTGATTTTTTGTTTGTTTTGTTTTGTTTTGCAGGGGGGTTGAATCCAGGGCCTTTGCCATTTTTACTTTTTCGGGACAGGGTCTTACTGAGTCTTTTTAAGTTGCACAGGCTGGGCTTGAACTTGTGATCCTTCTGCCTCTGCCTCCTACAGTGTTGAGATTACAGCTTCACAATGTAAGCCTGGCTTCTCTCTCTCCCCTCTCCCCCACTGTGGGCAGCAGAAATAGATCAACAATGTTTTTGATAAACAACTGACCATCATGGTCAGTAGCTATTCCCAGTGAGTTTACCTTGGCCTTTGTCTCCTTCCCTTATATCCCACTGCGCCCCAATGCCAGTGGCTGGGACCCCAAACCCCAGTGCCCCAGTTCCCAGGGGAAGGATTGCTGCCCTGGTGGGGTGCAGTTCCAAAAGAAAGTGGGACAGGGTAGCTCAGAGAGCAGCAGTGCTGTCTGTCACTTTTTTTTTTTTTTTTTTTTTTTTTTTGAGACAGGGTCATGCTATGCAGTCCAGGCTGGCCTCGAACTCACTATGTAACCCAGACTGACCTTGAACTCCTAGGGATCCATGGCCCCTAACTGCAAGACTTGATGATTTCACTGAGGAAAGAAGGCAGAAATAACTGAACAGCTGATACTAGGTATTCAAAGTTACTAGGTGCTTCTGAAATAAGACACTGACACATTGTAATAATAAGACACGTGGGACCCGGGCTATAGCTCAGGGGTGCAGCAGCTGCCTTGCCTGCCTTGAAAGCACAAGGTCCTGAGTTCAATTCCCCATGCCAAAAAGAAAAAAGAAAAAAAACAAAAACAAAAAGACACAAGTATAGGGGAGGTAACAACTGCACAGCCCAGAAACAATGCCAGGGTTACAGTGTATCTGATCCTACAATGTATCTAGCTGTGCTCATCCCTGTAGCTTATCCAGTGCCTATAGGGTATCTAGTACAGGTAGCTCTCCAGTGCTACAGAATATCCAGTGCTTATGTGCCTGATACAGACAGTGCATCCAGTGTCTATGTATCCAGCACATACAATGTATAGTCTTTCCCATGTCCTGGGTGCCCACAGCATACCCAGTGCCTGCATTGAGCCCCTGCAGAAGCCACACCCCCCAGCTGTCTGCCAGACCCCTACACAGTTGAAGAAACTGAGGTTAAGCCTCTTGCTTCAAGATTTCAGGCTAGAAATGACAGGACTGGGATTTTAAGTCCAAGAGTCTTCACCAGGGAAGGTGTAGGATTCTCGCTGAATGAGAAAGAGCTGAGCCACACAGGGAGCTCAGGAGGCTGAGATCATTTGAGCTGGGGAGTTCAAGGCCAGTCTGGAAGCTACAGTGAGATCCCTGTCTCAAAAAAAAAAAAAAAAAAAAAAAAAGGAAAGAGGAGAAGGACGGGGGGTGGGGGAGGTAACAACAGCTAATAAATAGAAGAGGAAGGGGTTCTTGGGTCCTACCCACCTCCTGTCTCCACGAGTAATGGGAGCTGGGGAGTGGCACCCTGCTGGTCTGCCTCCCCAGCCTTGCCCTAGCTCTGTCTTCCTCGTCCCCTTCCTGAGAGATTTCATTCGACCCCAAGATGCTGTGTTCTAATTAAGGGAAAACTGTTCACTGCCTGTCAAGTTCTTGTTCATTTCCTGGTCCTTAATGACTGATTTTCTACCAATCAGCCCGCAGCCTCTATGCTTAGCACTGCAAAGCCAGAGTCTCCGAGTCCCTAAAAGTGACTGCAAACATCCCCCAGGGCCTGGGCTCCCAGCCAGCCTGGCACCAAGAAGGGCAAGGTAATCTGCTTGGTTCTGCAGGTCTCCCCTACAGCCCCAAGGATGTATCCCACCAGAATGGGACCCTCTACTCAGGACAATATGGTAAACTGATAATATTTGCCAGGATGGGAGCTCCACCAAAAAAAGTGAGCAGAAAGCTGCCTTCAAGGCTCCTGACAGTTCATTACGCTATCAGTCCTTCCTGAACTATTTCTTTGTTGAAGCCATCACTGCCCCTTCTACCCTTCCCCTCCTCCACTCAGCACAGACCCTGGATTTCTGAGTCAGAAAGACTGAAGGGCAGGGTAGAGGGAGAGGGGAACAGGCTCCAGGGAGGAGGGATTCATGGCGGGGAGGACTAGGCTAAGCAGGAGGCAAAGGGAGTTCACAACAGGAAACCCACTGCAGAGACCACAGTGGCCACCAGTGCACCTACCATCTAAGCCTCCATCCTCAGGAGGCAGGGTAGGAAATAGGGGTATGGAGAAGTTGGACGATGCCGGCAGCCTCTTAAATGACCTGGAGATACAGTACATGTAATAAACCTGAATTCATCTGGCAACAGAAAGTTGAGTAAAACACAAGGAGCAAAAGGATATCCCTCCCACCATACTGGGCTGGGCATGAGACCCAGGGCCTCACACTTGTAAGTAGGAGTTCTACCCCTGAACCACACTCCCCAGGCCCGCCTAACATTTAAAGACATCCAGGTGGTACTCAGTGATTAAGTGTGTAAAATTCACTTGGACTCCCAACATTAGAAAAGGGGGGTATAGAAAGAGCTTCCCATGTCTCAGTGTGTGTTTGCCTGTTGGTTTGTTGCTATGTTTATTTGTTGCTATGTAGTTCAGGCTGGCCTTGAACCCACCATGTAGTAGAGCTGGGCTCAAACTGGAGGTGATGCTCCTCCTGCCTCGGCCTCTGGAGTGGTGGGATCACAGGCATGCACACCCTCAGCCCGGCTAGTTTTACATTTCTTAAACAGCAAGGTACACAAACCCTAAGCATTCACACAGCTCAGTGAATCTTTGCCAAGTGAACACCGCACGTAACCAACTCCCAAACTGAGCAAAGACAGATCGTTCTCAGGCCCGGGAAGCCCTGCCAGCCACTCCCGTACCCCGCAGAGCTGCTCTCTGGCGAGTTCCAGTGCCGTCCACTCATCCCACCAGATTTTACCTTTCGGTCAGTGGAACTGACGTCCATCTGTGTGTCTGACTTTTATGCTCAAAGCTGCTTTAAGATCCCTGAGCGCTGTGCGTGGCCCCACTTTTCTCCGTGTAGATTCAGCAGGCAGCTGCTGTGTTTCCGAATAAAGTTTTATTTCTCACTAAAGCAGAGACTTTGGGGGAGAATAAGATGCAAACATTTGGAGGAATCAAAACAAAATGTCTAAGCAAGACGTGCTGGGGCCAGGGCAGCGGGGAGATGGTGCTTCCAGATCTGCACACACCTTTACCGTGGCCGCCTCCTCCCACGTGGCACCAGGCCTGCACTGGGCACCGCCCCCCTCTAATACCAGCTTCCTGCCCACAACAGGCCGGCAACTGGCCTTGGGAAAGGGACCTGCTTCCAAGCACAGAGACTTGGGAATAAGCACTTAGAGAGCCCTGTCTTCTTGCTGTGTGACTGAAAGCAGGTTACCTGACCTCCCTGCGCCTCACCTGCAAAATGGCCAGCAGAGCCATCAGCATGAAGTGACAAACCAGCCAAGTGGCTGGTACATGTTCATCACGGAACAAACGGCAACGTACGAGGTGTGGTGGGAAAAAATACGACTGTTGAAATTAAAAACGTAGCTGGGTTTGTGGGACACCCCTGTAGTCCCAGCACTAGGGAGGCTGAGGCAGGAAGATCACTGTGAATTCAAGGCCGGCCTGCACTACATAGCATGACCCTGTCTCAAAAAAAAAAAAAAAAAGTATCACAATAAAAGCCACATTGCCATGGACCCTGAGGACACCCTCCCTGCCTTCAAACACACCCATGCTGTGGGCCTTGCCACTTGCTGAAGCAGCTCTGAAGTCCTCTTTCCTGAGTGCCCTGGCAGCCTGAAAGTCCTGAGTGGATGCAAAACATTGATCTTTCATTGTTTCTTGCCATTGGGGAAGAACAAGAGGCCACATGGTGGCCAATGCGGCCAATAAAGGGAACAAGGACACAGTGCTAGGTTTTTACAACTTGGCTATCTTTGTGCATCAGGAATTGAACTCAGGACCTTGTGCTTGCCAGGCAGGCGCTGTGCCGCTGAGCTATGTCTGTTGGATGGCACACAGCGGCAGCAACATTCCTATTTTGGTTACTCACACCTCATAAAGACACTCAGGAAAGTAACAAGATCTTTTTGTGCCTCAGTTTCCTCTTCTGTAAAACAGAGCTAACAAACCGGGCACAGTGGCACGTATCTGTAGTCCCAGAACTTGCAGGCTGTGGAAGGAGCATCACTGTCAGTTCGAGGCCAGCTTGGGATACATAGTGAGTTCAAGGCCAGCCTGGACTACATAGAGAGATCCTGTCTCAAAAACAACAATACAAACAAGCAAAACAAGACAAAACAGAGCCGACAAAGCCATCCACCTCTTAGGGTTCCCTCGAAGACAAAACAAGCTGAGGTGGCCGCCTTAGCTGTCATCTGATTCCCACTGCCCCTGCCAGTTGCCAGGCGGCTGGAAAGGTCACTGTGATATCCAAATAAATGACCCGGGGCTGGGTGTAGCTCAGTGTACATCATGTATTTAGCCTCCTTGAAGCCCCGGGTTTGATCACTAGCACCACACAAAAAAGAAATAACCGAAGTGCATGGAAGTCCTCCCAAACTTCACACCTAGATGTGGGGAAGGCTTCTGCAGGACCTAAGCATGCCCATCACTCCGGCCCAGTACAGACCTGGACCGGGAGCTGTCACCACAGTACAAGGACTTGTGTCTACTGTCTCCTCAGAGAAAGGTGGGAGGGTGAGGCAGAAGAGACCCCTGCGGGGCCCCGGAAAGCCTTTCTCTCTGCCTCCCAGTATACCAGGCCTCAGTCCTCCGCGGAGCCTGGCGGGCTGCCCTGTCCATCTGCCCGAGGTGGCTCTCGGCCTTCAAGCGCCACCCTCTTCCCGCCCTCGCTCCAGGCAGGGTCCCCCCCTTCTTAGTCACAGGTACATCCGGAGGCGTCTTCTTTCTCCCCGTCCCGGCCTCTGCTCCTCGGGGCTTCCCCCTCTCAACCCAACCCCCGCCCCGCCCCCTCTATCCCTGTCATCGTCCCCCCTCCCCCCCCACCACGCATGTCCCCCGGCCAGGGCGGTGTCCTCGCTGTGCTGTTTACAAAATAATTCTGGCATCTGACGCCTGGACTTGGCGCTCGGGTTTTTCCTAGTGGATCAGCGGCCTCCAGTCCCGTCCTTCCCGCTCCGTGAGGTGCCCGACGTGGATTCCCCCTGTCTCTGCGGGGGCGGCGCGCCCGGGGTCTGGAGGTGACCAGTCAACCTAGCTCAGAGGGCCCCCCAACATCACCGGCCGGCGAGCTCCCCGGGTCCCACGCACTGGGACGAAAGCGGCGGGGCGGGCAGGGCCCAGATCAGACTCCGGCTAGGAACTCGGGGACCCCGGGCCACCCCCAACCCACAGGAGGGGGCAGTACCTCTGGGATCCGGAGGAAGGTGGGGTTCGCACAGTGCGCGCGGAGCCGCTCCGAGACCGAGGATCCTCTGGGGTCTCGGCGGGGCCCTTTCAGATCGCGGCCCCAGGCCCGCCCCACGTGCCGGTCTGTCCTTTCCCGAAGTTCGGTCCACGTGGTCTCTCGGCGGCCTGGCGACGGCTGCGCTGCGCCCGCTTTAGGCGGATTACGGTAGCGCGGAGTGGCGCCCCGCCCGCCCGCCGCTCCGCGCGCGCCCCGGCCCCGCCCCCGCCCGCGCGCCGCCTTCGCACCCGGCTCAGTCGCAGCCCGCGGAGTCCGGAGCCGGCCGCCCTGCAGCCCGGAGCGAGCGGCGGCGGCCGGGACGGAGCCCAGCGCGCCAGGAGGGCGCGGCGCGGCGGGGAGGAGCCCGGGCCGGACCGGGGGCGGAGACGCCAGGGTCCCGGAGGCCGGAGCAGCGCGAGCCGGGGCGCGCCGAGCTCCGCCGGGGCGCGCCGAGCTCCGCCGAGGCGCCCGCGATGGCCCGGCGCGGCTAGGGCGCGCGGCGCGGGGAGGACGCCAGGGCGCGGCGGGGCGGGCGGCGACCCGAGCGAGCCCCATGCCCCGCGCGGGCTGAGCCGGGCCCGACAGGTAGGTGGCGGCGCGCGGAGACGCGTGGGGGCTGGGCCGGCGGCCGCTCCAACTCCGGCTGGCTCGCGGCGCACTTTGTGTTTGCAAACTGCCCCGCGCGGCCGGGAGGAGCGGCCGGGAGCAACCGGGCCTGGGCCGCCACACTTTGTTCCACTCGGGCCGGGCGGGGACCGGCGTGCCGATCCCGGGAACCCACGAGCCCCCGGGGACCCCGGCCCGCGCCGCCGAAGAACAGGTGGGGGCCGCGGGGGGGGCGACGTGAGGTCGAGGGGTGCTGGAGAGGCCACCCCGGCCCGCCCTCGCCGGGACTCGGGCTCCGCCCCTCCCGGCCTCGCCTGCGGGAACGGGGTGTAGGGGGCGCGAACCCCCCCCACCCCGAGTCAGACAAAGAATGCGTCCCGGCCCGGACTTTCCCGAGCCGGGAAGGGAAGTGAGGAAGTGGGCGCCCCGCTCCCATTTGCGGGACTCCCCGAGGCACGCCGGAGACGGGTGGGGGGGCGGAACCGCAGTGCCACCCGCGCGTCGCCGGGGTGAGGAGGAGGCTCGGGCTGAGAGCGAGCCCGGCCGCGCGGAGAGTGGTCAGCCTCTTCTCTCGCCCCGCGTTCAGAGCCGACACGGAGCGGAAAACTTCTTAGGGACTTGGAGCGCCTGGAAACGGCCCAGTGGTTTTCGTTCGCCCGAGCGCGAGGGTGGGGACCGACCCAGGCGCCTCTGCGCGCCCCATCTGGGGAAACCTCGCGCCCCACCGCGTAGCGGGGGTCACAGAGGGCAGCAGCGGGGCCTGATCTCACTGCGGAAGGGGTTCCCGAATGATCCAGCAGGATCCCTGCTTCCGGGGCCGAGGACTCTGTGTCTCCTTCCCCCCAACACTTCTGGGACCCGCGCGTGGCCACCCACCCCACCCCCACCCCCGCGGCCCGGGCCGCGCGCGCTCCGCTCGGAAGCTGAACAAACTTTGCGCTGCGCCCGGGCCCAGCCGCGGCGCTGGAATGCGGGGCGCCCCGGAAAAGGATCGTGTGATTTCGCGGGATGCGGATTCTGAGGCTGAGGCCCTGACGCCGGCAGATTCCCTCGCTGCCCCAGCTGGGTCGACCTCAGGCACTCATCCGCGCCCCACCACTGACTCAGACTGGGAGGATGAGAGCAGGGAGTTCACGAGGTCCGAGCGCCCCTCCTTTGCGCCCCTGGCCTGTCTCCTCCCGGCCCGGCCCGGCCCGGCCCGGCGGGTTCTCTTGTGCGCTGGGCACCTGATGTCCCAGGTCCCTGGGAATTCCCCCGTGTCCTTGCCCGGCGATCGAGGCGTCCTGACCTGGGGTCTAGGGCAGGGCAGAGGGCCCAAGGAGCAAACCAAAGTCGGAAGCCCCGTTTCTTGTGGGTTCCGGAGAAAGCCCAGGAGCGTTTTGGCCAATGCGGGATTTTTCCCCGAAGTTAAGCATCTCGCCCTGTTCACAGCCTCTGCTTGGAGACTGGAATTGGGGCCCGGACACTGTGGAGACGCAGTTGCCTCCTTCCACTGAGTGCCCCCTGGTCCGACGGAGGAAGGGGGAGCAGCCCGGCCAAGGCTGCGGGAGGATCGGTGCGCCCTGCCGTCCCGCCCGTCCCTGAAGGTCGCCTTCCCCGGAGAACTCAACTGATAACCGTCCTGGCTTCCCTGTCCCGGCTTCCCTGCCCCGGTGGCCCTGGCATTTGAAGACTAAGCGAGCCTCTGGCCCTGGGAACCTGGCCTGCCCGGTGGAAAACCACACCGCTGTGGGGGAAATGGCAGCCGTCCCCCCCCCCCCCCACTTGAGAAACTTTGTTTCGCCCCGGGCTTGGGGAGCTCAGAGTGACTGTTGGTGCCTAGGCCCCTCCCTGGCTCCCGCGGAGCCCTCAAGTCTAGTTCTCTCTTAAGAGTGTGTGTTGGGGGCTGGGCATCTGGCGCTGCTCCCCCACTCTCCCAGGCCCTCAAGGAGGTCAGAATCTCCCTACTCTCAGGCCCCTGCTTTCCCTGGGGAACCAGCCTTGGCGCTAAGTTGGGGGACACCACCAGAACTAGTTTCAGCTGTTAAGGCCCCTGGGTGGGTGGGGTTTTCTGTCCCAGGCAGGTTTCCCAGAATTCTGGAGTTGGGGAGCCCCTTGACCCTGAGAAGGAAAGCCTGACACCTGTAGCTGAAATACCAGCGCCAGGGCTGGCTGAGTCCAGCTCGACGAGGGACCTGCCCGGTTCTTCTGGTGGAGGTGCCCACCTCACACCTGACACCCTAGACTGAAGGCAGGTGGGGCCCCTTCTTAGAGCCAGGAATGTGCATATCCCACTGCATCCCACTCTAAACCCATCTCTTCCTCAGGGAGAGAGAAGCAGGCCATTGGGGTGGGGGGCTTTCCTCTGAGCCTCAAGTGCTTGCAGAGTGCCAGCTTTGCCGGACAGATTCCAGGCTGGGTTCTGGGGAACCCAAGTGATAAAAGCTGGAGCAGGGGCATCAGGGAGGAGCATTTTACAGGAGGGGTGTAAGGTGTCAGGGAAGGGGAGGGACGTCTCCCCAGGGACCCCCTGCTCCTGCCTTCCCTGTGTCTTAACCTTCTGCTGCACCACTGCCTTGGCAGTTTTCTGGGCAGTGCCCTGTCTCTGCGGCCCCCATGCCAAGTGGACACAGTAGCCCTACCTTTCTCATAGCCCGAACCAGATGAAAGACCGATGTCTCCCATCCAGAGTACTCTCCCTGTCACTACCCTGAGGTCACCTCGCTGGCCCAGCTTCCCTAGGCCAAGAGTGGTTTTCATCAGGACACTGTGGCTCGACGCTGGCTGAGCTGACTTCCTCGGACTTGGTTCTGGAATCCGGAACCCGGGGCATGGAAGCCAGGCCTCCCCAGGGCAGAACACTGATCAGTGGAAAAGGCTTTGGAACTTGGCAGTAGAGATGGGTGTCTCGGGGGAACTTAATTAAGCTTCTCAAACCTCAATTTTCTCAGGTTGTAAAGTAGGTCAGTAATACCCGGCGTCGAGCATCCGCTTGGGAGTTGAGTGGGAGGTGGAGCCTCAGTCCAGGGGTGGCTTTTAAAAATTAGCAGTGGATGACCAGCGCTGTCAGGCCGCTTCCTGGGCCGAATATGGGAGCATTAACCTTTGTTCTGTGTGCTGGAAAATCAAGCCCAGAGAGAGGAGGTGACTCGTCCATGGTCACATAGCTGCAGAGGAGTGGAGCTGAAACTAAAAAGTGGGGCTCCTGGGCCGGGGGTTTAACTCAGCAGCGTAAGCGCCTGCTTGACAAATTCGAGGTCGTGAGTTCAATCCCTGGCACCAAAAAAAAAAAAAAAGTGGGGCTCCTACTTCTCCTATGACAGGGAGAGAGGAGGTTGGGGAGAGGAGTGTCACTTCCCCGCCTCATCTCCTTCCTTTGTCCTGCATGCACCCCACAGTGTCCCCAGGCCTGCTGAGGTGCTCAGGGAGGAAGAATTTAGTGGAACGTAGAGGATAGATGGCCAGAACCCCTCCTTCAGAAAGGGAGAGTCCTAGCGTTCCCCTCTGGAACCTGCCACGGAACCCAGTGAGTTGTGGGTTCTCTGACTGCCTCCTTCCCCGGACTCTCCATGAAGCACTGTGCACCTTCGCCCACCGCCCCTCCCTGCAACCCTTCCAAGCTGTGATCTCTGCAGAAACTTGCTAGTCTGTAGGGCCCCTGGGAGACGCTGCCCCTGGGCCTCAGCAGCCTGGACGCAGGCACACTGGGAAGCAGGGCTTTTGCACACAAGGTGCACACTGCAGGGGGTCACAGGGTGTTGGGACCTCAGAGGTCAGAGCCTGCAGTGTCACCCAGCAGGCCTGGATCTTCCCTTGCCGTGGGCCCTGGTTCTTGGGCCCTCCTCCCCGGGGGCCAGCATCTTTTCTTGACTCTCTTCCTCCTTGGAAGTCCTGTGCCTTACTTCTTCCCAGCCAATCCCAGCTGCTCTGTCCAATTCCAGGGTCTCCTTGAAAACTGGGTCCCTGGGTGGTGCCGGGTAGAGGGAAGGGGTGTTTCCCACTGGACTGGGTTCTGATGGCACTGGACTTGGGTTACCAGATAGGAGCCAACAACGCAGGGTCAGACCCTGGGGGGCTGGAAGTGACCCACCATTCTGCCTGGCAGAGGAGGGTGAAATGGTGATCATTTGAGGGAAGGGCGGCCTGGAGAAAGGAGCCGGGATGCCTACCTGTTTGTGTCTGCTTGCTCTCCAGATGCCAGAGCCCCTACTGCGTGCAGGGACAGCTGGAGGGACCCAGAAAAGGTCAGATACGAGGTGGCTCATATGAGGTCAGATACAAGGGCGCCCACTTTTCTAGAAGGCTTCTAGGAGACCCAGGCTTAAACAAAATGCAGCAGAAGAGGAGAATAGTGTCTTCTCTCTTGCCTCACGGGGTTGCCCAGGGCTCTAGGAAGGCAAATGGATGGCTGTGGGGACCTTGTGGGGAAAAAGCATCAAGACTGCAGGAGGCCAGACAGGAGGCCGGCCAGCAGCAGCCACTCTAAGCTTGGAGGAGCCTCCAGAGCTGAGCCCAGGGCTTCTCCAGGCCTCCCACCTCTGGCTCAGAGCCGGAGGCCTCCGGAGTGGGGCTGCGTTTCCACTGGCAAACCTTCCTTCACGAAGCCGCGGGATTTGCGCACAGAGCCAGGGCCACCACCGCCTCCCATCTGCACAGGTTGCCGCCAGCTCCTTAAGGCCTGAGATCCCAGCTAGGGGATGGGTTTGGCCCTCGAAGGAGCACCCAGAAAATGTGTACACTACTGTCTGGCTCTGACAGGTCTAGGGGGCGGGGCAGCTCAGGCCGCTGGGCCTTTTTCCAGCCCAGAGGCCTGTGCCCAGGTGCACTGTGCGGGGCGCTGCTCCCGCCATCCCAGTTCTGCACTCTGGCCTCCCGGAATGCCTCAGTGCATCCTCATCCTCTCCTGTCTTGATTCCTGCAGCCACCCAGCCTTCCCAAAAGGGGTGCTGTGGAGCCCACGCCCGGGCCCCTGTGACCCACACAAGTCTCCTCCTTGCCAATTAGGCAGCCCAGGCTGATTAAAAGGGGTGCCGTCCGCCCCCTCCCACCTGATCCCCATCGACGAGGTTTCTCTTCATCAGAATCTCACATCCTCCAGAAATTAATTTGATGCCTCTTGTTATCAATTAATTGAATCTCGTTGGGAGAGAGCTCCGCCAGGCGAGGCGGGCAGCAGCCTGGCCCTTGCTCCATGGGGTCCCCTCCCCCCAGGTCTCTCTGCTTTGGTTTTAATTTCATATGTTTTCAAAAATAAAACTGCCGTGGGCCCCTTTGCCAGTGTGGCCTGGATGGTTAACTGATGCTGGGTCCTGGCTGGGGTTCACGCTTTGCGAGGTGGTAGGGGACGGGGGTCTTTTGCTTCCCTGGGCCCTGCCCCTCTCTCCCTAGGTAAACAAAGTTCACCCTTTAGGAATTTGTCCCTGACCCATGTGCTTGGGGCCTACTGATGAAGTTGGAGAAGATTGGAGGAGAGAGGCCCCAGGACAGCAGACAGATGAGTCAGTGACCCCTTTTAGGTGTCATGAAGGAGCCGTTGCCCTGCCAAGGTTGGCCCATTAGGGAGAGGACAGATCATTCGGGAGGCTGAGGCAGGACGATTGCCTGCGTGTTCCAGGCCAGCCTAGACTAGTTCAAGGCCAGGCTGAACTCCGTAGTGAGACCCTGTCTCAAAACTGGAGGTCAGCGAACATAGTTACGGTCCCTTCCAGCTCTCTCAGCCAGGTTCCGAGCCTACAGGAATTAACCCTCAGCACTTCAGGACATTCCAAACCCTGGCTTGCCCCTTGCAGGTAAGAGCAGGGGAGAATGTTCTAGAAGAAACCCAGGAGGGCATTGTGGCAGGTGGAGCTAGATGATCTCCAAATCCAGAGCGAGGTGTGGTGCTTTGCAGTCCCTCCTCCCAATCTCCACGGCAGCCCCGAGAGTTTCCTCAGGCCCTGAGAAGTGCGATGCCTGTTTGGCAGGTGGAGGCCCCGAACCCCGATAGGCGGTCTGACTTAGCCGGGTCGCACAGTTAACTGGGGAATGCTAGCCTGAAAGTCTGGGGTCACACATGGCCTAATTTCAGCCCTGCAGAGGTCTGTTCATCTCCATGAATTTCACATCAGAATCCTGGTCAGGCCTGACCTGCGCACCTGTGGGAGGGGTGGGGCTCCTTGTCCAGCCTCCCTGCAGGTGACCAGCTGGCCCAAGGGCATCCTGGTGGGCAGCTCTGAGATCCAGCTGCCCTCGGCACTCCCCATGGAGGGGCTGGGTCTGAGAAACCACAGAGCCTTGCCCCACAAGGGCTCAACAAGCCCCTGGAAGGACGCGGTGACCCAAATCGAATTCCCACACTGCTGCTTGGGATCTGATGGGGTGGAGACTTCTTTTTCCTTGCTTTTTCCCAGAGGGCAGAGGAGCTCAGAAGGCCCCTGTCTCCAGGAGCCTGTTCCCAGCGGCACCCCCCACCCCTGCCAAGGGAGCCCCTCTCTGAAAGTCGGGGTCTTCTGCTCCATCTGTGATACTCACCTTGTCCGGGGAAGAAGAGCTTTCTTCTAAGAATTTTTACCACCAGTGGGGCGCAGCCCGCTGGGGGCACTGTCTGCAGCCATCTCCACACAGGAAGCCTGAGGGCCCTAAATCCTTGCACTCCTGACCTGGTGTCCGAGACCCCTGAGAAGTCGCATCTACACCTCAGCTGGGGAGCCAAGGCTGGCTTGCGGGGTGCTGCCAGAAGCGGGCTGCAGATGTCCGTTCAAGCCCTAAGCTCGGTGCCCCCGTGCCTTACCCTCGGGCCCCCCACGTACCACGTCACTATTTAATTAGCCATCTCTGATTAACCAAACTTGGCATTCGCTCCTCTTGCCCTCATCCTTCCCAGCTCCGAATCAATGGCTTTGATATGCTAATTAGGGAGTAATTTAATTTCAAAAGGCCGCAATTAACAAGGGTGTTGTGGACATGCTGTAGTTAAGCGGAGTAATCTAATTTGCATTAGTAACAAGCAGGGACTAATTAGAAGCTTAATTAGACACTTAGATGGCTCTTATGTTTACTTTCTTAATGAGATGGAGTGGGATCTTCGCTTTCTCTCTCTTTGTGGCTCCTGCCCCTTTCGGCCCTGGCTGTAGGTGGAGTATGGAGAGGCCTGGATGCCTGGCCTGGAGGGGGGAATATTTGGGTCTGGAGGAGGGGAAGATTCCGCCCTCCACCCAGAGAGACTGAGCCCTGGGCCTTGACCGTAGTCAGGTGGGACTCAAAAGATCCAGGCGACCTTGGCAAGGTACTTGGCATCCTTGAAGACAGAAAGGAGAGACGGGGTTGGGGCAGGGCTTTCTGGGAGCCAGAGAAGTTGCCAGAAATTGTACACCGAGGAGCTGTTTCTGCCTTGTGAGCTTGCTTAGAAGCCACTTCCTCCAGGTGGCCTACCCAGATGGCCCCCATGCCTGTGGGTGCCCATGGCCTCCAGCATAATATGTGTATAATGGTGTGTGTGTGTGTGTATTGTGTGGGGCAGAGGTCCCTAACCCTGGCAGCATGTAGAGCTCCACATTCTTAGGGAAACTTTGGGCCTCATCCTCTGAGTCTGGCTGTCCAGGCCTGGCCTGCGGCCGTGGAGTTGGAATCTAAGGCCCCAGGGCTGCTTTGCATTGGAAAGCTGGCTTTCCCAGCCTGTCTCTGTCTTTCTCCTCTGCCAGGATGTAAGTCTTTGAAAGCCAGTTGTGTTTCATTCCCCTCCACGTGTGCAGGCCTCGGTACCCTCTGTGTGCAGGGGTGACAGGCCAAGCTCCTCAGTGAGCCCACAAGAATGTCACAGTCTCTGTAGTGTTGGCTTTTTTGTTTTAGTCTCTCTTTCTGGCCGTACTGGGGACTGAACTCAGGGCCTTTGCACTGAGCTACATTCCCAGTCCTTTTCATGATTTATCTTTGAGATAGGGCCTCAGTATAGTTCAGGATGGGCTTGAATTCACTATGTAGCCCAGGCTGCCTGAAATCACGGTGACTTTCCTGCCCCAGCCTCCCAAGCGCATGCATTGCCATACCTGATTTAGTGTTGGGTTTTGACAACCTGTGAAAATCTGGAGAAGTGGAGGAGAATGGCGGGAACTCACACAGTGGTACATCTTCATCTTCTTCTTCTTCTTCTTTTTTTTTTATTTATTTATTTTTTTTTTTTTTTTGTCTTTTTCCTTTTTATTGGTACCGGGGATTGAACTCACGACTGCCTGCTTGCAAGGCAGGCGCTTATGCCGCTGAGCTAAATCCCCAGCCCCAGTGGTACATCTTCTGAGGCACAGGGTCATTGACAGAGAGAGGGCAAAACTGGTACAGATTTTATGGACATTAGTTAAATCAAGAGGCTGGATGGGTGTGGTGGTACACACCTGTAATCCCAGCAGTTGGGAGGCTGAGGCAGCACGGCTGCCACAAATTTCACGTCAGCGTGGACTACATTGTGAGTTTGAGACCAACCTGGACCATGAGACCTTGTCTCAAAAATGTAACAGGTTGAGGGAAGGCTTAAAAATCTGCAATTTGCCTGGTGTGGTGGTGCGTACCTAATACTTAGGAAGCGGAGGCCGGAGGATTGTGAGTTCAAGGCCAACCTGGACTACATGGCAAGGTGTGGCCTCAGAACCACGATAGATGATGTTCAGTTTGTAAGTGAACCAAATAGTGACAGATGTGGGGTCCTGTTCTCAAACAAGATGTGGTCTGCAAGGTCATGGTAAGAAAGGGTCGTGGTATACATGGAATTTGGGAACTCGTAGCCAGCTGTGCAGCAGTGGTTTCTCCAGATGTGTGATGCCCAGGGAAATGCTTATGATAGGAAATGGGAAATGGAAGAATAAAAAAATCAAACCATGAGGACCCCACTTTCATCTTTTAAAAATACAGAAATAGAAGGAGAGAAAGAGATTAGGAGTAAGGCTGAAGGACAAAAAAGGTGGTGCAAACTTTGGGAAAGCGGTGAAGAAGACAGGGAAAGATAGAAGAAATAAAAACAGGACCAGAACAGCAGCAGCACAAGAACTAGAACCCTTGTTCGCGGTCATGTAAACACAGGAACAAACAAACAATCTAAATACCAAGAACAAGTGGGAAAAAGAATTTTTTAAATGTCCACTCCAAGGCCTGTCTCAGCTGTCACTGGTGGACAGCAGATGGAGTCCAGAGCAAGCTGGTTAATCCCCGCGGGCCAGCTGTAGCTTTGAGGCAGGGCAGCGGGTAATCCGGCAAGCCCGCGCCTTCAGGCTGCAGGCCGCTTCTGGCCACGAGGCTGGAACCTGATGTGTTCAGCCTGTGACACTGTGAGTCCTGCCGGCTCGAACTTGGCTCCCTGACCTCACCCTGGCACTGGGAGCCGCTAGATGGAGCCAGCCCGAAGCTGCTCTGGGTTCTGGGTTCAGTTGGCCCCTCTCCAAGCTGGTTACCAGCCAATCGCTCTCTCCTGATGGACATCTGAACCCGAAAAGCTCACCAGCTACTGTGGCCCACTGCGTCCAGTGCTGTGTCCCACTGGTGCATTTCCCCGTGGAGGCCCCTGGGGTCACCAGTGGTCACTGTGGCTCTGCAGGCTCCAGCCAACTCTGCAGTGAGGCAGGGCTGGGGCGGGGAGCACCGCCTGTCCCCTCCTGTCCTTCGTTGAGGCTCTTTGCTCTCACCAGGGCTTCGAGTCCTTCCTGGCTCCCAGGGACCTACTGGCCTCCTTTTTCCTTTCCCCACATTGCTGTCTTCCGGAGTCTGGACCCCAAATCTCAGAGAGGCGCTTTCTCTTGCTTAGCTCTCCACCATCTTCCCAGAAGCCTGTTTCACTTTGTAAAGGTTTATATGGGAGCCAGGGTGGGTGGTGCACATCCGTAACCCCAAGTACATGGGGGAGAGAGGCAGGAGAATCGAAAACTTGAGGCCAGCTTGGGCAACCTAGTGAGGTCCTGTCTCAAAATAAAAGTTTTAAAAAGAACTTGGGGTGTACTCCGTGGTAGAGGATTTGCCCAGGATGAACAAGGTTCTGGGTTCAACCCCAGTACCACAAAGAAACACTAAATAAATAAATAGTGTGCCAAAAGAGAGTGGAGAGAGTATTCTTTATTGTGTTCTTAAACCTTTTTTTCCTCAAAAAGTTTTACCAAGATATATCTGTGTGTGTGTGTGTATGTGAGAGAGAGAGAGAGAGAGAGAGAGAGAGAGAGAGAGAGAGAGAGAGATTGATTTTGGGGACTGAATCCAGAGCCTTTGCCCTACATCCCCGTGCACCCTTTTTATTTTTTAGTTTGAGGCAGAATCTCAGTACTCTAAGTTGGTAATTTGTCTAGTCAGGGCTTGAACTTTTGATCTTCCTGCCTCAGCCTCCCAGAGTGCTAGGATCGTAGGCAGGTGCCACCACTCCCATCTGAAATGTCCGTTGCTTTTAAGATTTGGTAATAAAGTTGAGACTTTGGGGAGGGAGCCTGGAACAGATGACGGGAACCAACACAGTTGCGCTCCCTGACAGTGAACACTAAGAGAGGGCATCTACTGGTCCCTGCACTGGGGAGAACAGGGAATTCTTAGGGTGTCTCATTCCATTTAGGGCGACACTGCAGGGAAAAGCCGGGGTGCCATCTCTGACCCATACTAGGGAGTCCTAGGGCTTGGGGAGGCCAGAGGATTAAGGTGAGTCACGGTTTTTGGCTGTCAGGGTTTTTTTTTTTGTTGTTGTTGTTTTTTTTTTTTTTTTGTCTTTTTCATTTTTACCGGTACCAGGGATCGAACTCATGACCGCCTGCTTGCAAGGCAGGTGCTTATGCCACTGAGCTAAATCCCCAGCCCCCAACTGTCAGGGTTTTTTGGTTGTTCTTTGGGACAGGATCTGATACGAAGTTCAGGCTAGACTTGAACTCAAGTCAATCTTCCTCCTGGCTCAGCCTCCTGAGTGCTGGGATCACAAGTGTGCATCTCCTTGGGTGGCCAGTTTTGAGGACATTTGTTTGTCTAGTTTGGGTTTTGGTACTGGGGGTCTCAAGAGTCTCTGTTAGGCAAGTATCCACCACGGAGCCACATCCCCCGGCCCCTGGGAGGGTTGGGCTTCTGGAATGCAGAGTCCCCTGTGACTGGGGAGAAACTCCTGGCCTGATCAGAAAGCCACTTAGTCATTGTCATCAAGTGACTCACAGCAGCCAGCTCTGGTTTCAGGTCCGGGAGCTGTAATGGTTTGGTTTGTTGGTGATGTTTTTCCTTTTTTCTATGTGGGAATCCAGTAAGGCCTCACATGCGCTATGCAAGCGCTGCCCCAGGCCCGCGAGCTTCCTGCTTTGCTGGGTCAAGGGAGGGGGCACGTCTGGAATCCAAACCCACTCAGGAGTTGGGGTGCAGTTGGGCTTCCCTGGCTGTCTCCATCACTCAGTGTGTCTGGTTTGGTGGCTCGGCCTGCGTGGAGGAAAGATTCATTGGCAGAGGCCCCGAATTGCAGGACTCAGGCTGGGGACCTCAGATGGGGGGCTCCACGTGACGAAGACCCTCAGAGCCCAGGGAGGGCTCAGCAGGGGGTGGCTTGCTGAGGAAGTAAGGCCTGGGCCCATGGTGACTGCTGCAGTGGTGCCCGGTCCTCCCCAGGTCACAGAAGCCCTGGGGGCAGGGTCAGAGCCACTTGGAATAGGGACAGTCAAGGCAGCTGAGATCTGATATCGGGGCAGCTGCAAAGGGAGGTGGGCAAAGAGAAGGAAAAGGAAGCCTGGTCGCCCGCTGTCCTGTGTGGCACCTAGCTGCGTGTCATGGTAGATGTCCTGGAAATGTGCCATTAAAAGACCTGCTGGGGACAAATCTGGGACTGGAGCAACCAGGATTCTGTGCTGAGTGCTGTTTACTCAGAAGGGACGCCCATCCCACCCTCCCTCTTTGGGGTTTTGTGGGTTTTTGTTTTTTGGTGCCAGGGATCAAACTCACGACCTTGCCCTAGCCAGCCAGGTCTTTTGCCACTGAGCTACATCCCTGGGCCCACTTCCCTCCCTACAACGTAGTCCCCACATGGGATAGAATTTATAGAATGTATCTAATTTGACTTAGGGACTTTGCTTTGTTTTGCAGTACTGAGGCTCTATCCCAGGGCTTGGCACTGAGCTACACCCCAGCCCTTTTTATTTTTTATTTTGAGGCAAGGTCTCACTTTGCCTCCCAGGCACCCAGGCCAGGCTTCAGTTTGCACTGTCTTGCCTCAGCTTCCCGGGGTGTACAGATGAGAGTTTTGTGCCACCACGCCCAGCTGGAGTGTAGCTGTTTATGCCTTTTGTCCTTTGCCACTCCTCATGGGTCCTTGCGGGCCAGAGGCAGGGGCCATGTCCTGTCCTGTTGGGGCCTGCATAGGTAGAGCCTGGCATACGCATGTAGGTGCTTAAACACTTACTTCACCCATGTGTGGATGAAAGGCTCACTGCTGGGGAAACACGCTCAGGGCCGGCCATTGGAGCAAAATGACTCTGTTTCTGACCAGACTCCCCTAGAGGCCACACTCTCTCAAAGGCAGATGTTAGATTCACTCCAAAAACAAGGCCGGGGCTAGGACTTCCCTTATGAGTGGTTGCCCCGGCCCAGTCTTGCCCCATAGCTCCTGAGCCCGCAGGCCCATTCATCACTTTCCCACAAGCCGAGCCTCGGTGCCTGGCTTAATCATGCCCCAAGTCCACGTTGAAAGAATGAGTGTCATTTGGAGATTGGTCTGCTACCTGTGGCCACTAGGAAGCTGATAATCCAAGTCAGCATTCAGAGCCAGGCGTGACAGCACATCCCTGTATTCCCAGCTCTGGGAGGCTGAGGCAGGAGGATCACCGTCAGTTCAGGGCCAGCCTGGGCTACAATAGTGAGTTTAAAGGCCAGTCTGAACCACGGAGTGAGACCCTGTCTCAAACCAAACCAAAAATACCAAAGCCAGCATTCAGCGTGGGAGCCCAGGTACCTAGGACAGACAGCTCCCCAACAGCGGGGGACTTTTGAGAAATGCAAATTCTTAGGTTCCTTGCAGACCTGTTGAATTGGAAATGGGGGTGGGGTGTGGCAGGTGTGCAGTAACCAGCCTTCCAAGGGGTTCTGGCGTTTCAGGTTTGTGGTCCTCTGTCTGGTGTGCGAATGTGAGGCACTTTCCCCCCTCCTGTGCCACGTTATTATATTTGAAGAGGCTTTAACTGTTTTTTATTTATGCAATCTGCTTCCTCTTTTTTTTTTTTTTGGTACTAGAGATGGAACCCATCCCCCTGTCTCTTTATTTTTTATTTTAAAACGGGGGTGGGGTGGGGGAATCTCCCTAAATTGCCCAGGCTGGGCTTAGTTTTGCTATCCTCCTGCTTCAGCCTCCCAGAGTGCTGGAGTTACAGGCATGTGCCACCAGACCCGGTTTACAGCTACATGTAGTCCAGTTCTGCCCATCAGGCAGGGCAAAGTTGCAAGCTGGTGGCCAGAGTTGGGGTGGACCCAGAGTAGACTGTAGGTTTGCCAAGGGCTGGGGTAGTACAGGTGAGCCATGGTCAGTCCTGCCCCCTCCACGTGCTCCCTTAAGAGCTACCCCCACCCCGCCCCGCATGCACGTGCCGCCCCCACCCCCAGCCCTCATGGCTGGCCCCGCCTCCTGCCTCGGGGCGGGTAAACTCTGGGCATCCATCAGTCTGTTAATTGTACTAATTAGAGATCGCAGAGGTGTTAATTGGAAAGCCCTGGTATTGTGCCTGTTTGGGGAAGAAAACGTCAATAAAAATTAATTGATGAGTTGGCAGGGCGGGTGGTGCGGGTTCCAGGCGAGGCGCGGGGTGCGGTGGCCAATGTTACTGCTCAGATTAAGCGACTGTTAATTAAAAAGCCGCGGTAATTAATACTCCTGACGCCATATGGGCCCGTGGAGAGGCACAAAAGATTTCTCCACGTGTGGGGCTCCCCGTCTTTTCTCCTCTTCCCCCAAGCACTCCGAGGACGGTGGAACTGACCCTTCCGGACTGAGGGGAGGGGCAGGGCAGCGGACACTTTCGGAGGGTCACTTGCGCGTGCTTCGTCGCCAGGGGGAAGAGGGAGCACCCTGCAACCGCAGAGTCCCCCAGAGCGGAAGAGGCGGCTGCGGCTTTGACCCAACTTCCTTCCTTTCCACGTTGTCTGCGGGAGGCTGAGGGCCTGGCCAGGCCTCCTGGGTACCCTGGGTCCCCCTGGGGGAACGCTGCTCACAGGAGTCCCCACCCCAAAATAGCTCCGCCCCTATCACGGTAGGAGAGGGAGCTGGATGGGACGGGTGGCTTTGAGGACGAAAGCCCCGCCCTATCCTGGTCAATCCTGGAAAGACCTGGGACCCCGCCCTGTGAGCGAGGACAGTGACTCGCCCAAGGCCACCACGCTGAGAGTCTCTCCTGTGTGCCTGCCTAGCCTTTCCTGGCCGGGATGAGGGATGGCCGAGGGGCTCTTGCGCGCTGTGCTCTGGGTGGAGTGACCCGTGGGCCCTCAGTGGCTCCCAACAGCTTCCGAAGTCTACAAGCTGGGAGGATGGGAGACTGTGGCCCTAAACCTCGAGTCCAGCCCAGGCTGGCACCCTGAGCCTGCGCTCCCACAGTGCCGGGGACACCCCAGTCCCATCGCATACGCTGTGGTAGGGTGATAGGAAGTGACTGGCTGCTGGTAGGCTTAACTCTAGAAGGCAACTGTCCCAGGCAGGAGGAGTCGGAGTTGGCCAGGGAGTGGCAGCCAGGCCGGATTTCGGGGTAGGGTGGTGGTGGTTTGTGGGTGGGCAGGAGGTGCTGGATATGTGTCACCAGGGCCCCAGGAGGGGGCAGGCCAGGCCCCAGGAAGGGGGCAGAGCATGCCACATGGGAATTAATGCCATTCATACACCCTGCGGAAATGACTTTTCAAATGCATATAATCTCAAGCATGCAAATGAAGGCTTGCTTCATCCTTTTAATATGAATGATGGGCCCTTGAATAGCCATTACACGCCACATTGCAGCAATCGTGGTTCCCTGGGTGTTGCTCTGTGCCCCCCGACAGGGAGATGGGGAGGAAAGGGACACCTTGGTGTCCATCCCCTTTTTTTCTTCTTTTTCCAAATTTGCTGTCTGATCTACAACTTTACCATGTTCCTATAAATATCAGAAAGGGGACATTACCTTACTCCCAGGGAGGTAACTGCTGAAATTTCTTTGCTTTTTCTTGAGTGTCCTTACACCCTGGCACACTGGCCTTTGTCCCCAGAGGCCCAGGGGTCCTTCGCTCTCCAAGCAGCTGCCTTTGGATTCCGGGTGGCCACAGCTGCTCCCCAAGCCAGCAAGGCCAGGGCTGGGGGGAGAGAGCAGAGTGGCCGCTGTGTTCCCACCCCGTTCTGTCCCCGAGGCCCAGGTCAGGTGGGAGGGTTGGCTCCTGCAGCGCCTTGGGAGGCTGCTGAGCCTGTGCGGTGGCAGGTGGAGTACAGGGCCCGCTCCATCCATCATTCGAAGCTACTAGGCCCCAGGCTGACGTGGCCATTAAGGCCCCAGAGACCAAGTGCTCCATCTTTTCTGAGCATCACCCACGTCCTGCCCTCCCCTCCCCAGGACCCAAGGATGGAGGGGCAGTGAAGGGCAGGTGAGGAAGCCAGGGACACAGAAATTCACCAGTGTGAGGCACCCAGCAGGCCACCCAGTGTCCACTGGGACCAGGACAGTGGAATCAATGACAGGGTGTCCACCGGGTGTCCACCCTCAGCAGCTCTCGGTCCACTGTCCATGCCCCCCATTTCCCCTTCCTCTTTGCTTTCAACCAGGAGTCCAGTGGGGCAAAGGAAAGGAGAGGATGTGGGAGCCCCAGGAAGGAGCCTGGCTCTTCCTGCTGCTGGAGACTCCCAGGCCCCTGGCAGGGACAGGGTGATGCCTGGCTCCCTCGGCTTTGCTGGGCAGGTCAGGGACTTGTGAGCACCCTCGTTAGATTCAGAGAGCTGGAGAATGAGGCTGTGGGTGTCATACATACACCCACAAGGGGCCTCGTGGGTGCTGTTTCATGTCCTCCCTGCAGCACCCTAGGAGTCAGGGATTGAGTCCACGGAGGGATGAGGAGACTGGGATTTAGGAGGAGCCGAGGATCCTGGAGCAGGGTTTGGATAGCTCTGTGTGTCAGAGCCTCCAGCCTACACTCCGCAGGATGCTCAGCCAGTAGCCCTGCTGCCCCCGCCCTTGACCCTCATCTTCTGCTGGCCTTTCTGGGAAGCTGAGAGGCCCGATCTGAGCCCAGAGTTCAGGCTTCACTCCTGATTCTCATTTCTACTCTATTCCTTTGGTGCTGGGCTGGAACTCAGGGCTGGGTGCTCAGCCCTCTCCCTCTGAGTCTCACCCCTCGTCCCGTTCTCCCGTCTGCTCACGCCGGACAGGTACTGCTGGGCGTGACTCTGCCAGGAGGAACCCAGGGCCCATAAGCTGAGAGGAGGGAGGACAGGGCCCTGTTGGGGCCAGGTACCGGGCTGAGGGCTCAGAGTGGCAGGCGGAGTGCAGAGGCTTCACCCCCTCTGCATCTGCTGCTGCCCAGAGGGCCGGGCCAGGGGCAGCCATGGTTCCCTGAAAGAATAAGGTGGACTGGGACCTTCTGTTTGCTGGAGACCAGGCCCTCCCCAGAGAACAAACACAGGGTCCTGCTGATGTCCACTCCTCATCCTCATAACACTCTGGCCTGGGGCGAGAGGCCAGACAGGTGTAGGAGCCCCCGGGAGTTGTGTGGCAGGAGGGGAGGTACCCCTTATTCAGACCTGGGGATGTGACACTGGAGGGGTCCCAGGAAGTTGAGGGCAGGAAACGCCCAGAACTCAGCCCCTCCCTGTCTCCTCCTTCTCCAGGTCCCGCTGGAGCGACATGATGGTGGAATCTGCCTCGGAGACAATCAGGTCGGCTCCGTCTGGGCAGAACGGCGTGGGCAGCCTCTCTGGGCAGGCGGATGGCGGTGGCGGGACTGGGGCTGCAGGCACAGCCGCAGGCGGCCCGGGCAGGGACAACGCTGGCGGTAGGGACGCGGTGGCCAGTGCAGACAGCAACGGTGAGATGAGCCCTGCGGAGCTTCTACACTTTCAGCAGCAACAGGTAGGCGGCCTCGCCCTGCCTCAGCCCACAGCTCCTTTCCCTCACGCTGCAGGGCTTCCCTCCCTCTGTGCCTGCCTGTAGGTGGCCCTGAGCCTGGGGCAGTTAGAGATTAGCAGGCCTGGGGCTCTGAGTTCCCGAGCTTGGAGCAGGCCCTGAAATGTCCTGAGGACTGACAGGCGCCTCTCCACCCTGGTGCTGGCTGGGAAAAGCTAGATTAACAGGGCCAAGGGTGCATGTGTCCAGGGGAGCCTTCACTGTGTCTCAGAAAACTTGCCCGCCCCCGGGTCAGCGTGGTCCCTGATCCAAGCTGAAGAGCGATTTCACTTCCTGATTAAATTTCCCAGCACCAAGGCAAAGGCCAGGCCTGGAGGCAGAGATGGGCCTCTGTTCTGGACTCTGCTCCTGGAAATCATTGCTGGTGGCACTGGCCCTTGGAGCTTTGCTGGGGCCCTGGAAAAGGGGTCCTGCCTGGCCCTCCTCACCCACTGACCCATGCTGCCTCAGGGGTCACCCACAGGGTCTCATGCTTCCCTCCAAGCATAGACATGCTGGTCGGGTCTGTAGTCCCAGCCACTTGGTCAATCGCAAAAAAAAAAAAAAAAAAAAAAAAAAAAGCCAAGACACTGCTCCTGGGCTCCCAGCCACCACCCCAGCCTGTAAGCCTTTAACACTCCCCGGATCCAGAGGTCGGACAGCCGCTCGCTGGGCTCTGGAGCAGGAATGGGAGGAACCTGGTTAGCTCCCAGATGGCCCGCACCCCACAGCAGTGTGACCTTGGCCGAGTTGTGGGCCTCCCTGCACCCGGGCTGACTTGGCCCCAAAAGCATCAGGGCTGTGAGGATCAGTGCAGCCTGGGCGTGAGGGTCCCCCCCACCTCTACCCCCCCAACTTTTTTGGGTGGACATGGACAGTCTAGGAATGGGGCTTCTCACAGCCACCTCCCCTAGCCCGGCAGGAGAGGGAAGGGCCCGTCTTGGCCCTCAGGAGGGACTTTGGTGGTCTCTCCCAACCCCAACCCTCCCCAGTAGGTTCCCTGGGGAAGAGACCCAGAGTCTGTGCCCCCTGCTGGAGACAGAAGGTCAGAGGGCAGAATCCCAGCCTTCATCAAAATAACAACTGCACCCCACCCCACCGAGAGTACCTGAGCTCAGGGCCCCTCCCCTATGCCAGCAGAGCTCAGAAAAGTTTCAAGTGTGGCAGGAGGTGGAGGGGAGATGAAGCCAAAACTGGTGAGTTTCTTTTTAAAAAAAGACTGAAAGCAAAATAGGAACCCAGCTCTGGAGAAGCAGAGTGATGTTGGGGGGGGCGGGGGAGCGGCGGGACGGGCTGTACCGATCGGGTTTCTGGGTCCCACACTGCACACAAGCTCTGCCATCCACCCTGCACATTCCAGTTATTCCTGTTTGTTTTGGGGAATATCCCAAAGTCCTGGAAAATCCTATATCGGTTTCACAAATAAACCGGGGTGGGTGGGGATCTGGAGTCGGGCGCGGGGCTGTTTTATCCATTTGGGCTCTCTGTGGGCGCAGTGCCCGGGGCCAAGGAAAATATTTGAGACTTATTAAAAAAAAGGTTTTGTTGGCTTCGAACTCCAAGAAGAACCCTGCAAAATTAAAATTAAAGGATTTCCAATTAAAAGGAAACAGTGCGGGCTGTCCCTCCACCACCCCATAGGTACGCATGAGGCTTTTGGGGGACTTCTCGGGTAAGGCCCGTGGTCTTCCGACAGCAACATAAGAGGTGCACAGGGGTGGGGAAGACGCAGGGCCTGGCCTGGATCCTGCCTCCCGCCCAGTCCCTGCCAGCAAGTCCTTCGAGAACAACTTTATTCACGCCTGCAGTCACGAAATCACCTCTCCATCCCAGAGTCGGGGTTCTGAGGTTTTTATTTCCATTGCAAAGACGGGGCAGCCAGAGGCAGGCACTGCCCTGTCCAGTGATAAAACCCAAAAGTATAACAGTAGCTGCCAGGCTTGGCCTCAGGGTTCCTGCCCGCCCCCAGCTGCACTGTGCCCGATAAGAGTGCCCCCTTCCCCAAAAGGCCTTTAGTGTACAAGGGACAGTAGCAGGGAGTCACTCTGGGCCCTGCCGAGCTGTGCAGCCAGGCTCTTACCCAGGCTTCATTGCGGGACACTCTTGCTAAGCTGCTCAGGCTGACCTCCCCGCTTAGTGGTCTTCCTGCCTCAGCCCCCTGAGTAGCTGGAATAAACAAGTTTGTGCCTTCCTGTTTAGCCCTAAAGTGTTTCTCAGAACAGCAGTAGCAACAAGAAAGAGTGGATAAGGTGATAACGTATTGTCCTGGTACTTTGGGAGGCTGAGGCAGGATGAGTGTAAGTTTGAGCCCAGTCTGGGCGATTTGACTTAGTGAAACCCTGTCTCAAAAGTTAAAAAAATTTTGTGTGTGTGTGTGTTGACATAGGGCCTCACCATGTAGATCAGGCTGGCCTTGAACTCATTATGTAGCCCAGACTGGCCTCGAATTCACAGTATTCCTCTGCCTCAGCCTCCCAAGTACTGGGATCACAGGTGTATACCACCATACCTGACTAAAACAGATCTTTTTAAGGGGCTGAGGGTATAGCTCCATGCACAGGTCTTAGGTTCAATTCTTAGTACCAAAAGCAAAAAGCAAAACAAAACAAACACAAAACAGCCGGACTTGGTGGTGCACTGCAGAGGCTGAGCAGGAAGGTCACGAGTTCGAGGCCAGCCTGGGTCTCAGAGCAGCAGTGTAAAAGCAGCCCTGGCCACTCTGGGCCTCTGCCACTCCAGAAGCAGGGGCCGAGGTGTGGCCAGGGGTGGCCCCAGGCCCTGTCCTCCTGCCCGTGCCCTCCTGGGTCTTGGGGCCCACTTCCCTGCACCTACCCGTTGGCCCCTCTGTTCTGGGTAAACAAGCCCTGGAAATGCAGCGTTGGCCTTCAGGAGTAATGAGTTGACAGAGAGGGAGAGAGGGTGATCAGAAGTCAGGCCCCACTGACTCGGACGAGGTAAACAGCACGCGGGTCATGCGGTTTCCATGTGCCCAGCACGCCTGGGGCTTGTTCAAACAGAAGCCGGGGTGTCCGGCTGGCTGGCCAGGGCTTGAGCAACAGAGGATCCCAGCCCCTTATGGGGCTCTCACCAGAGGACCCCCAGAAGGGTGCACATGCCAGAGCCCAGGGCAGAGCTGGTCACCTCCTGCTGCTGTCGCAGCACAGGCAGGCCCTGTCCGCCCCGCCCCTCCATGGCCAGGGCTTCTGGCCCTGTGTGCACCCCTCTGCATCTTCACCCCATCAGGTGGCATTTAAAGATGCGCTCTGTGGGAAAAAAAAAAAAAAGATGTGCCAGTGTGCCCCAGGGATGCCACAAACACTCTGGACTCTCAGATAACGGGACTGCTGAGGGCCAGGAGGGTCTGCCACAGGCTTGGGGGGCAGGGGCCTCAGGCAGGATGAGGAGAGCCGGACTTGGGGGACAGAGGCAGGGCTGAAAGGGGCCTGGGCCTCCACTGGCTCCCACATTCCCATTGTGTGCAGGTTGCAGGGGGGTGACAGGTCAGGGTGGGTCACGGAAGGGTTGCTTAGCATCTAGGAACTCCCACCGCAGTTACTGTGGCAACCGGGCCAAATCCCACCCCGCTCACATCCTGTGAGGAGACTCAAAAGGGTCGGGGGGCTCCGTGCATTCATGGGCTTTTTAGCTCAGCCCCCTCTGCAGAGATGGGAGGGGTTGGACTGGGGGGGGCAGCCAAAGAATGGAAGAGACTGCTGTCCTTTCCTCTCCATCTGGCCCTGCTCTGCCTGGGATGCTTAGGAGTGGGAAGTGGGGGTCAGCACCCCACAGCCCTTGCGCCCGCTGTGATTGTCCGTGGGTCGGGTCCGTTTCTCCCTCGGACACCCAGCCACATCATATGCTGTGTGGAGGAGTATTGGAGACTCCACCTCCAGGCACCCCAACAAGCTAAGCAGCCAAGGGGCAGGCGATGTGGGGGGCTCGGTGATGTGCTAGGCACAGGGGAACAGGCTGCTATCACCACCACCCCCTCCCTTTTGCCCCTCCTTGGTGCCCTCGATTTTCCCAGGATAGAGCTAGGTAGAGCGGGGGGGGGGGTGCTGGCAGGAAGGGTCCTTCGTTCTTTGGGGGTGTTAGGACTCCCGCCTCCCCCTTTCATGGCCAAGTGCTTGTGGCTATTCATGAGAACTTCAGGGGGCAGAGGACTGGACAGCTAGGGGCCTGTACTGAGGACCAAGGATATAGAACAAGGGTCGTAGCTAGGGTCCTAAAACCCAAGCCACCAGTCAGGGCCGGGCCAGGCCGGGAGCCCCAGTGGTGAGCTGGTTTCCTCTGGGGGTCCCACAGCAGTGGCAAGGGCAGGGGGCAGCCTGGAGCCAGGAGGAGGCTGGGCCCCCAAGGGCCATACCAGGATGGCTGTGGTCAGGGGCAAGCGCTGAGCCCCGGCCGCCACCGCCACTGCCACCTCCAGGGCTCAGGTTCCCACCCACGTGGGACTGCCTGTGTCTGCACAGCCCTGGTTTTCATTTTAATGGTTCTAATTTGAGAATGTGCCGATGTCATTTTTATGAGGTTGGTGTAAAAAAAATTTACAACCTTTTCCAAAAAGCTTTTTTTTTTTTTTTCTCAAGGAAAAAAAAGTGTGGAATCACTTCGGGGGTTTTATGGTCTCTCCCCCACCCTCTTTTGCCCGCTTCTCTGTGTAATTTCATTTTTATGTCCCTTTGCTGGAGGACAAAGCCTGGCTGGTCGAGAACTTGTGGCTCCCCAGTTGAGCTCCCTCCATGGCTGCTGACCTCTGACCTCTGACCCCTCTCCACTACCCCTGTGCTCCCCTCCCTCCACCCGCTACCCCTTGAGGAGTTGCATTTTGCAGGATGGGTGTTGAATTCAAATCAAAGAGCACTTATTAGGCACCTGCTGTTTACTGGCCTCCGGTTGGGTACCAAAGATTCTATGGTTTTCTGCTCAAAATCCTGCAGTGCTTATTCCCTCAGTGTAGAATGAAATTGAAGGGGGGGGGGGTGAATCACTGTACCATGCCCTCTGATTCTGGCATTTTTATCACCAGCTGCTCTGAGGTGTTTTTTTTCCACCTCAGGACCTTTGCACAAATCTTTGCTGTCCTTGACAGTTCCACTGTGCTGCAGTCTCCTTGGATAACCAGGGCCTAGAGGGTGGAGGGAAACCTTTAAGGTCACTGCTGGGGTAAGGGTGACCCTCAGACTCCTTTCCTCCTCTCTTTCCAAATCTGCCCTGCTCTCCCACCCACCCCAAAAGAACTAATGATGGGGACAGTTTGGGTGGCGGGGGAGCAGTTTTAACAGAATTCATCAGATGCAGACCAAAGAGGTTTGGGGCTTGTTGATTCTGGCCGCCCTCCCCCACGACGCGAACTTTTGCCCACAAGTTCCAGGGGTACACCGGGCTTCGCCCTGAGCTGCCTTGAGCTACACCCCTGCTCCCTTTTTCCTCCTCAGTAGCCTAGGCTGGGCCGGGACTTGCAATCCCCCTGTCTCAGCCTCCCCGCATGCTGGGATTGGAGGCATGCACCACCTGGCCCGGCTCCCGTGTTCTCATAAGACCCGTGTAAGTAGGAATACATGAAATACATGTGTATATAACATTTGTAGATTTTGATCCAATACAAGGTCATGACCGGTCATTTGAACAGATACCCAGTGACCCTCTGGGCTCGCTGGGGCCGTGGGTGCTAAGTGCTGGGCCTGCACCTTTCTGTTCCATCCTAGTGCCCTGATCAGCACAGGCCTGTGACCCAGATACACACGGGGTTGGGGCCAGGCGCCAGGGTGTACCTGTCATCCCAGGTCTGGGAGACTGAGGCAGGAGCATAACGTAGTAATTCAGCAAGACCTGCCTCAAAATAAAAAACAACTAAAAAGGGTTGGGAGTGTAGCTCAGTGCAGAGACCTGGGGTTCAGTCAGTAACACACACACACACACACACACACACACACACACACACACACACACACAGAGTTGGGGAGCCCAGCTTAGACCGGGCCTCCTCCAGGCCTGCACCTGACTTCCTTAGGAGGACCCGCACCCCAAGTCCTGGGGAGCAGAAACGGGTGCAGCGTTGCCTGAAGGGAGGCTTCTGTTTCTTCTCTGGGCCATGTGCTGTGGCCTGCACTGCAGCCGCCCCCGTCCCGTTGTCCCTCTTCCCCAGCACCCGCCCTGGACACCATCCTCAGAAGCCATTTGCTCCTAATTTGGAGGTCCCGCTAATGACTTCGCAGCAGGACTGGCTTCATTAAGGAGAATGGGAGGGGGGCCCTGGAAGGAGCCTCAGGTCACAGGGCAGAGCCCCACTGCCTGGTGACAGGCCGTAATCAGGACAGTAGTGACTTTCACTGGCGCAGGACCCACGGGTGCTGGAGAGTGGCCAGGGTGCTGGCTAGCTTTGCAGAGGAGGAGCTGGGCCCAAGAGTTGACATCCTTACCCCTGGTCACTTGGCATGCAGCCGAGTGAGGACTAGGGTCCAGCTGTCTGGCTAGGGTCAGGCCGAGCAGTCAGCCCTGGCTGCCGTGAGGGGGGCACGACCTCACCCCGAGCCCTCACACAGAGCTGGGGTCAGTTTTCAGCAGAGGCTGCGGAGGGCGAAGAGCAAGATTGAAAGGCCGAGCGGGCTCCTCTCTTCCTCCCTGCACACCGTCCTCAAGGCTTGTCCCTCATGGCTTGTCAGCTTGGGAAAGGAAGGGCCTATGTGGGGGACCAGGATAGGCCAGCACACCAAGGGTCCGATTCTTAGGCCTGCCAGCTCGGGGTAGTGAAGCTGCAGGTAAAGGCTTGGTCAGGTGCCCTGAAAACTGCAAAGTGTGCCAGGTGTGGTGACGTAACCTGTAATCGCAGCACTCAGGAAGTCGAGGCAGGAGGATCTCCTGGGCTGCACAGTGAGTTCAAGGCCAGCCTGAACTACATAGTAGGATCTGCCTAAAAAAAACACAAAACTACAAAGCACAGTACAAATACTCTGTCCCACTCAAGTAGGCCTGTGCCGCCTTCCTTGCTCGGCCACACAGAAGTAGATTTTCAGGGAGCTGTCGGGTCTGCTGTGCTGATGGTGGCACAGGTGCTCACCGTGGCCTTTGTAAGAGTCAGTGTTTGGTAGGTGCCTCCAGTCCACCCGGCAGCAGCTGAGGAAGTGGAGCTGGCTGTGCGAGGGTAGGGCCTGGTCTCCGGCGCTCTAGGAGGTGGGCAGTCCTGTGATTTATCAAACCCCAGCGCCAGACCCTGACACCTGGCGCATTAGAGTGATTGATTGGCTCAAAAGGGGCTACGAGAAGCCTGAGGCCTGCCTGGCCCCCGGGTGGCCCACTAAGGGAGGTGACCTAGCCCCTGGGGACCCTGGGCCCCCTGCACTGTGCTGCACTGGGGTGTAGAGGTGGAGCCCAGGATCTACCCAGTGTCCCGGCCCATCACAGCACAGAATGAGCTCCAGGGGCCGCTGGGTCAGGGCTAGGCAGTAGGCAGGTGGCTCCTCTGGGAAGCCCACCCAACCTCCCCAGCAGAGAGGACACAGATGCCAATCTCTGTCCCTGCATTGCAGCCCCTGCGGCAGAGTGTGGCCTGAAGGAGAGGGTGACGGCTGGTCGGGGGAGGGCCCCTGGCGGGTAGAACGGAGTAGTGCCAGGGGATGGGGGAGCTGGGGGGCTGCAGAGGGCCTGTCACCGTCTTCCAGAGTGAGACCACGAGGCCCTGTTGTTTTCCGTCTGTGTCTTGGAATTTCATGCTGCAGGGGACGGCCCTCTGGCCCCCTGTGCCCTAGCCTCCCCAAGACCTCACCTGTTCTGCCTGCCAGGATCCAGGGTCCTTCACCTGCCGAGGCCCCGCTGGGTGATGTCATCTCCCCCCCTCCACCTCTGCCTCACCCTTGGGCTCCTACCAAGCACTGTGCCCCTCCATGCTGTCCACAACTTTGGGGGTGGGGCACAGCGAGTATTTGTCCTTAGACCTGGAAGAGGTCAGGTAAAGCCATGCCATGGAGGCACAGAGGCCAGGCCCCTTCCTGTGACTACCCGGCCACCTCCCACAGCTCTGTCAAGCCCCAAGAATCAGATAGGTCAGCTTCCTGCTTTCCCAAGTGACCCTTGAGGCCCTAGCAGCCATCTCCCTCTAGAAGCCCAGGATCCCTCCCTGGGTGGGGACCCTGCGGGATGGGCAGGAGCTTTTGGGTCTGCAGTGTTTGAGTTGAGGTCATATGAGGGTGGGGACAGACTCAGAAGGAGCCACAGGTGGCAGATCGTCACTCAAGCTGTGTGACCAGGGCTGTATGGGGAGGAGACAGGTGACAAGGGGAGATGACACTGCACAGATGCCAGGGAGATATCAGGCCCGGGGGCCTTGAACCCTCAGTTTTAGAGACAAGGACACGGTGCAGAGAGATGGGGACCTGCCCAAGGTCAGAACTGGGAGTCTGTATGTGGCGACCCCAGCCCAGGCCTGCCTGATACCAGGCCCTATTGGGGCTCCCTGAGAATCTCTAAGGAGCCTAGAGGCAGAGGGTGTCATACCCCAAAGTCCAGGAGTCCCTGCAGACCGATTGAGATTAGCCTGCTGGGCTAGATATGCTTCTCCAATCTGGTTTTCCCAGGGCCAGGAGGCTTTAAACCCAAACTCTGTGAACTCAGAAAGCAAGGCATTCCTCAGACCCTGAGGTCCCCTGCTGATCCTTCCTGGGGGTTCCCATCCCCCAAACTGAACCCCCAGTGAGGCTTCCTGGGCTCGAGTCCTCGCTACTGATCCTGGATGAGTTACTGACCCAAAAGCTCAGTTTATTCACCTGTAAAATGGGGCTGGTACATCTCTCCCTTTCAGCTGCTCAGGAAAGACTGAAATCCAGCCTGTCAAGGTGCCTGACACATAGATGCTCGATGAGAAAGTGCTTGTGTGTGTGTGAGTACTGAGGATGGGACCCAAGGTCTCTTCTGCTGAGCTGGGGCTTAGCCCCTTTTTAAGAATGTTTTATTTTGAGTCAGGTTTTTGCAAAGTTGGCCAGGGTTGGACTTTGCAATCTTCCTGCCTCGGCCTCCCAGAGTGCTAGGATTCCAGGTGTGCTGAGTGCCCTGCCATTTGGTGTCCCCAGAGTCCTCACAGGATCCTGCTGGGTCCTTCCTCCCCACTCCCACAGCACTCCTCCTAGTTACTGCCCGAACTCTCCTGGCCCGCCCAGGGCCGCCGCGCTCTCTCTGCTCTCCGCCGGCCGGCCGGCCGGGCCGCGCACTGACTCAGCCCCGTCTTGCAGGCTTTCCAGGTGGCCCGCCAGTTCCTGCTGCAGCAGGCCTCAGGCCTGAGCTCCCCGGGGAGCAATGACAGCAAGCAGACCGCCTCCGCCTCTGCCTCTGCGGTGCAGGTGAGGGGAGCTGGCCCAGAGGGAGGTCGGGGACCCCGGGGGAGCCCCTCCTGCCGCTCCTCGCGCGCCCCCAGCCCGCAGCAGGGCGGCCAGAAACTTGCACTTTCTGCGTCTCCGCGTCTGCCCGGCCGCCGCTCCCGTCACTCCAGCGCGGGCTCCTACCTGTCAGGGTCTCCCGTCACCGCTCAGACTCCCTCCCGTGCCCGTCCCGGGGGGTCACGCTGTCATCGTCCCCCTGTCCCCAGGGCCTGGAGGGAGGGAGGGGGCAGCCCCGGGTTGGGGTCCCAGCCCTCCCCCGCCCTCCCCCGCCCCGCTTCCCCGCAGCTCTCCCGTCTCGCGTCTCTCCTGGTTTCCTGTCTCTGGTGTCTCTAGGTCTCTTTTGTTTTCCTTCGCACAATCTGCCCTTTTTTCCCCTCCTCCCTTCCCCCCGCGCCCGGCCCATCTGGCTGGCTGGGGGAGAGGGATCGCGAGGAGTGGGGGGAAGCCAGGCCTTCTGTTTACCTTTTGTGTCACAAAGAACTTGGGAGAATTGCAGTCGAGTCCTGCCTGGGTCACAGCGGGGGCAGCGGCGCCCCCTCCCCCTCCCGGCCCGGCAGCCGAGCCCGCCCCGCCCCCACCCCAGCAGCAGGGGTGGCTGGGGACGGGGAGAGGATTAAGGGGGCTTTGAAAGGAAGTTTATCTAAGGGAGGAAGAGTGAGGGACGCAGAGCTGATCCCGAGCCGGCCCGCTGTGGAGTCTGGGGGCTCTGGGGGCTGGGCAGGGGAGCGGGAAGTGGGGGGAGGGCCTGGATGGGGTTCTCCTGGGGAGATTCCAGCGCTCCGACTGAGTAGCTGGGTTTTATAAAAGACACGCACATGTTTGGAAAGCGCTTTGAAACGGTTCAAGGTGCCGGGCAGCTGTGGGGCCCCAGCAGTCAGTAGCCTTTGAGCAACCTGGGGCCCAGCGCTACCCCAAGGGGGGAGCTGGCAAAGAGGGGCGTGGCCGCAGGGGAGGAGGAGCCCCACCCTAGGAGCTCAGGTCTAGACCTCTGGTGTTGCACAAACAAGGGTGCCAGGCTACAGACAGGGGTGACACTGACCCCCACTCAGAAGGCCCTCGCAGTGCTCCAGGGCCCCCGGGTGGGCATGAGGAAGCCCCCCCACAATGACAGCCGTTTTGAGGTTTGGGGTCAGAAAGACAGAAGTGGCTGGCATCCCACATCTTCTCCCTCCTTACCTCTTGACCTCCCCATCATCTACCCATCCCACAGCAGATTCTGAGCTCTCCCTGGGCCACAGCTGATCCCCAGGACAGCTTGCCATGCAGCAGATGCCGGGCGGCCACACTGTCCTGTATCCCAGGGGCAGGTGCTAGGATTCTGCCCGTCCTGCACATGCAGAAGCTGGGGTTGAATGAGAACCCCATGGATAAAGGGCAGGGCCCAGGTTTGAACCCAAACCCACAGCTGCGGAATCGCTCAGCCGCCCTGTGCCCTGCATCCCCAGAGCCTGGGCTGGGCTGTGGACCGCCTTCTCTCCTGCCTGTGTCCTTTCTGTACCTCCCGCCAAAGTTCCAGTCGCTGAGCAGGTGGGGGGTCTGCCCAAGTGGGGTCCAGGCCCTGGAAACAGCTTTGCAGCAAGCTCCAGGCTGTCGGGGAGAGGGGAGATCGAGGGCAGGGCCTGGCTGAGCCAGAGGAGAGAAGGAGGAAGAGAGGCTCCTGCTATTGCCTGGCTTGGCCAAGCCTGGGTCCGGCAGGGCCAGCTGGGTGGCAGAAGGCAGTGCAGGTGGCCGGGCGAGATCCAGGGCTTTTGTCTGCTCCCCAGAAGCTCTTGATGTCCCACCACTCTCTTTCCTGTTGTGACCTTAGCACAGACTCAGTCTGAGCCTCTTCTGGTCCCTTGAAAGGGAATTAATCCAAACTCCAGCTTCATCCCCATACCGCTCCCCACTCCTCAGAGATCCCAGACCCCACACTTACACTTGAGTGTAAGTCCCCTCTGATACCAGATCACATCCCTGCCATCTCCAAACAAGCTTCCTCTGTGTCTGACACTGCCCCTGACCCTTCCAGCCTAGCCCCTGCTGCTATCCCTGTGGGGATCCTGGGCCTAGCCAACATAAGGAGAACAGGGGAGACACCGTAGCCCTCTGGTCACCTTGGACATGTGCCCATGGGGCATGGCAGGAGTCGAGGCCAGAGAGGCCACCCCAGGTCACCTCCATCCTCCGGCTTCCAGGGAGGTGAGGCCGCATCCTTTTTTGCTGGCCACTCTCTGTGACTCCTGCTGTGGGACGCAGTGTCCTGCTAGCCCAGCCCTGGGTGGAGAACGAGGGCCCATGCTATGCTCCCAGGTGGCCCTGGCCACACCGCGCCCTTCCTTCATCCTCTTTTGCTTTCAGGGATGGGGCAAGGACATGGACCCCTAGGGTGAGACCCATGGGTTCCTGGCACCTGCTGTCTCCAGCCTCCTCCCATGTGAGAATGGGGAGGTAAGAGGGCCAGGGGCCAGCAGCCCAGGCAGCAGACTGGGGTGATTACAAAGACACCCCTGGCCACCACTGCCGTGATGCCTGTTTTGCTGGGTACTCCCCCAGGAGGAGGGCAGGAGAGGCAATTAGGCTCAGCTTTGGGGGCTGCTGGGATTTTCACTAACTCAGGTCCCCTCAGCGGCCACCCCAGGTGCCAACACAGGAGCTGGCTGCCTTAGGGTCCCTGAGCTAGAAAGCTCGGTCACCATCCCTCCTGGAGACACTGGCACAGACACTGCTAGTGAGGGGGAGGAGAGCCAGGACAGGGCTCAGCCACCAGTTCCAGGGTGGCAGGCAGACCCAGCACCCCGGGATTTCCCCACATCCCAGCTCCTCCCTGCTTCCGCCTATCCAGGGGATTTCCTAATCCCAGACTCACAGCCCTCCTTGCTGAGTCCTGTCCTGCAGGTAGGGCCTGGCTGGGGCTGGGGGAGGGACAAGTCTCTGCAGGACACCCTTCCCTATCCAGGGCTCTGCTCCCTGGGGAAGGTGGCAGCTGTGTGAGCTACCGGCACCTACTGTACGCTTGGCCCTCTGCAGAGCGGAGGGAGAGGTCTGGGCCCCAAGGCCCGGGTCGGGAAGCAGACAGCCCCATTGGGCACCCATCTTGCTAAGACAGGGCTGAGCCCTACCTACTCCAGACTGCACAGGCCTGGAGATACTGGGGAAGGAGGAACTGGGAAAGACAGATGCTTCTGCTTTTTACTGAGCCTTTTCCAGGTAGCTGGATGCACTGGGCCTTCCAGAGAGGCCCGACCCAGGCAGGAGGCAGAGAGCCCCTCTGCTTTGAGAATCCAGGATGCTCGGGCTAAGAAGCATCTCTTGTGGTCCCACCCCTTGCTTTACATTGAGGAAAGTGATGGTCCAGAGAGGGCTAGTGACTTGCTCTAGGTGGAACAGTAGGTTGTGTGTAGAGCTAAACGGAGAAGAAGCCTACTGTCCCTGCAACTCCCTGCCCGCTGTCCCTCCCACCCCACCGAAGACACGGCGACGCATACATTCACCAGGATGGTGCCTGCAGGGCTCCTGGGTCTCAGGTCTGGGTCACTGTGTGCTTCAGGCACCAGTGTGGGGCAGTGTGACACACATGTGAGCGGGCCGGGCTCCAGGTCCCCTGCCAGGTGGGCCACTTCTCAATCTTTCCCATCACAGTAGGCGCTTTGGCCAGCAGTCTCAGGCCAAGCCAGAGCTGGAAACCGCCTGGAGCCCTGCGGCTCTGGTTTCTGGGGGAGGCCCATCCATTCCTGGTTCCGCTGCCCCCGTCACTCAGGTCTGGTTTTCTCCTTGCAAGGACGCATGCTACAATAAACGGCCAACCTTAAGGCACTGGCTGCCGTTGGCTCTGCCCTGCTGTTACCTGCCCAGCCTTCACTGTGCCTCACGGGGGCAGGCACCCGTGCTGTTCCCTTGACTGATTCATTTGGGTTTCGGTCTGTAGTTTAGGCAGGCCTCGAACACACTATGAAGCCCAGGCTGGCCTCAAACGCGGCAGTTCTCCTGCCTCAGCCTCCTCAGTGCTGGAATTACAGGCCTGGGCCACCGAGCGCAGCTGCTGTTCTCATTTATAAATAAGAAAAGCAGAAGAGGGATCTGTCCCTTGTCCAAAAAAAGATACAGCCAGGAGGCAGCAGTGCCCTGGCAGCCCACTGGGAGCTGCTGTGCCACACTGTGGGTGGCCCCAGGCGCTGCCCCTCACTGACAGGGCAAACCCCGCAGGTGCCCGTGTCCGTGGCCATGATGTCACCGCAGATGCTCACCCCGCAGCAGATGCAGCAGATCCTGTCGCCGTCCCAGCTGCAGGCCCTGCTCCAGCAGCAGCAGGCGCTCATGCTGCAGCAGGTGGGTCTGGCCTCCGCAGCGGCAACCCCACCTCCCTCCCCGTTTACGGTGGCGCTGTGGGAGAAACCAGTGCAACAGCTCAGGCCTGGCCATCTGCATTCCTCCAGGGCTGCTGGGAGGCCAAAGGTCCCACTCAGCAGCCCCCAGCACCCGTATGCCCCTGTGCTGGCCTCACTTCCATCTCTGGAGCTCCAGGGTAGGGCAAAGTCCTGGGGCACCTGACCCCATCTCCGGGATGGGCGAAGGACTCCTGCAAGAGGCAGATGGGGATAGGGGGGTGAGGCACACTTCCCTCCTGGCCACCCCACCCCTACCCCGCCCCTGGCAGGACGTAGCTGGGGCTGGAGGCAGCCGTCCCTGCCAGCTGACTGTCCCCTGCCTTGTCCCCTCTACAGCTTCAGGAATATTACAAGAAGCAACAAGAGCAGCTGCACCTACAGCTCCTTACCCAGCAGCAGGCTGGGAAACAGCAGCCCAAGGAGGTGAGACGCCGCAGCGGCCTGGCCCAAGGCACCAGATGTCCCCTGGAGCCCCCATCCCAACACCTGCAGCACCAGCCCTCCAGTGGCCAGGGCCAGCAGGCTGGGAGTGCCGCCCGGGGCAGCGGGGGAGGGAGAAACAGGACAGAGCTGTGCCCCCAGCGGAGGGGGCTGCGCAGGCTTTCTTCCCTCCCTGCCCCAGTGGTGGTGTCTCCACCCTGTGCTCATCCCTGGTATGGGAATGTCGTGTCCAGCTGCCTCATGGTTGTGCTGTCCTCCTGACTGCGTGGCTCTCGGGGACCCAGCCCCTCCGCTCTCTGTCCTCAGCATGCACCTCCCCTGCTCCAACTTCTGCCCAGCCCCCACGCCACAGCCTTGTGCTTCCTTCCTGCTGGCCAAGCCAAAGTCCCTGTTCTAAGGTACCTGTTCCCAGGGGCCACCCTGAGGACATCGGACATTCCATCCTCTCTTCTGTCCTGGAGTAGCCAACAACCCCCACTCCCACCCCCTCGGCCTCCTGCAGGCAGGGGAGGCGCTGCCTCCCCTGTTGCATGGACAGGCTTGGTTTCCGCGGCTGGGAGCCCTGCTGACAGCCTGCTTGTCAGTGCCTGCGTGAGGGGTGGGCGGGAGCCGAGGCCAGTGCCGCCCTGCAGCCTGAGGTACCTTTCCCTGCCCTGTCTCATTCCGCCCCTTGGTTCTCTGTCTAGAAAGCAGAGTGCAGGATCTGGGAGGGGGAGGAAGCACCTCCTCCCCTGGGGCAGAAGGGGCTCCCAGGCATGCTGGAAGGGGATGCTGTGGTGGGGGGCAGCACTGACTGGCTCATCCATCACGCTGACGAGAGGCCCCCCAGGCGCACAGCTGCGGTGCGGGAGCTGGCGCGGCGGAGGGGGCAGGGCTGGCGTCGTGCTGCGTGTCTGGGTCTGGCTGCGTGTGTTTGTGCGCGCGCGTGCGTGCGTGCCTGCGTGTGTTTACTGCGAGGAGGCATGCAGCCCTATGGAAGCTGGGCCGGGAGCAGAGAGGCTGCAGCCGCGGACGCCGCCACGACAGCTCCCTGCGCAGACAGGGCCTGGGAGGGGGTGGCCGCGGGGTGGGGGCCTGATGGCACGCCCGAGGCCGACGGCGCCCCTCTCTGCCCGCCCCCTCGGGCCACCCCGCAGGCTCTGGGGAACAAGCAGCTGGCCTTCCAGCAGCAGCTCCTGCAGATGCAGCAACTGCAGCAGCAGCACCTGCTCAGCCTGCAGCGGCAGGGCCTGGTCAGCCTGCAGCCCAGCCAGGCCTCGGGGCCCCTGCAGACCCTCCCACAAGGTGAGCTCCGCCCCGCTGTGGTCCCCTGTGCCCCCAGCCCGGAGGCCAGAGAGGGGCCTTGCGTACCCTCAGCCTGGCCCAGCCAGCCTCCCCTGCCTTCCCCTCACAGCCGTCTGCCCCACGGACCTGCCCCAGCTGTGGAAGGGCGAGGGTGCCCCTGGGCAGCCTGCCGAGGACAGCGTCAAGCAGGAAGGGCTGGACCTCACTGGCACAGCCGCCACCGCTACCTCGTTTGCCGCCCCCCCGAAGGTCTCCCCCACACTCTCCCACCACCCCCTGCCCAACGGACAGCCCACTGTGCACACATCTCGGAGAGACAGGTACAGCCGGCTGGTGGGTGGGCAGCTGTGGCTGGGTTGGGAGGCACCAGAGAGACCTGCAGGGCAGTCCTAGATACCAGCACCTGGCACTGTGGCAGACTAGGGGACTCTGATGTTCAGGCCATATACATGGGGCTGGGCCTGGGCTGCTGAGATCCTGGGAGGTCTCTGACCTATCCCTCCCTCCCAGCTCCTCCCACGAGGAGACCCCTGGCTCCCACCCCCTGTACGGACATGGAGAGTGCAAGTGGCCAGGCTGCGAGACCCTGTGTGAAGACCTGGGCCAGTTCATCAAGTAGGTGCCACTCCCAGCCCCAGCCCACCCTTTCTGTAGCCTGTGGTCACCAGCAGTCCCGTGTCCTTGCCCCAGGGAGACCCGAGTTTCACCTCTGCCCCCTCAGCTCCCTGATCACCTCCTGCCCCATGTTCCCAGACTTGCGTCGCACTGCCCCCTTTCAGCATGAGGGAGGGGTGTGGGGTGTCGAGAGTCCCCACAGTCTGGAGTGTGACAGCCTAAGTCCGTAGACCAGCAGAACAGGAGGCAGCCGGGCGGCTGGCAGCAGGCAGCCAGCTGCCACCATCGTGCCAGGCTCTGTCACTGACTGATTAACTCTGCTGTCTCCCAGACCCGTGCAGCATCAGGGGTCAAACAAATTGTTTTCACGCTTCGTCAGAGGTTTACTTAATTAGTTCATTTGCAATTAAGTCTCTCTGTGGAAGGGGTTCTAGCAAAGACATCAAAGGAGGCTGCCAGGAGAAGGCGTCTTCCTTTGCCCCCTTTGTGCCCCTTTCTCTTCTGTGCATCTCTGGCCTGTCTGCTTCCCAGGCACCTCAACACGGAGCACGCCCTGGACGACCGCAGCACGGCGCAGTGCCGGGTGCAGATGCAGGTGGTCCAGCAGCTGGAGATTCAGGTGCAGCCAGGAGACAGGGGCTGGGGACAGACGGGTTCTCTTGTGGGGGGGTCTGGATGACCCCAGGGTAGGTGAGGAAGACTGGGGCTCTGAGGGGTACAGCAGTGTTGGACAGTCTCTGCTGGTAGCTGCAGAAGAGCCTCGTGCTATTAAACTCTGGGCTTGGTGGCACAGGCCTGTCACCCTAGCCCTCTGAAAGGCTGAGGCAGGAGCATCAGGAGTTACATATTTATTTTTTTGGTCTTTTTGAGACAGGGTCCTGCTCTGTAGTGCAGGCTGGCCTTGGGCTTACTTTATGTCCCAGGCTGGTCTCAAACTTGAAACAATGCTCGTGCCTCAGCCTCCCCAGTGCTGGGATTACAGGACTGCACCACCGCACCTGGCCATCTCCACAGTGTTCTTTCATCTGGCTTTCTTCTTTTCTACTCAGCCAAGCTCACTCTGCAGAGCCAGTTTCTCCCCAACTCTCCACTTTTTCTTTCTCAAACTTGAGAGAGTGAAACCCTGTCTCCAAAACAAAAAACAAAAATAAATAAATGTTAGGGGCTGGGAATTTAGCTCAGCGGCATAAGCACCTGCCTGGCGAGCACAGGGTCATGAGTTCAATTCCCGGTACTAAAACAATAAAAATAAAAAAGGTTAAAAAGTTAAAAAAAAAAAAAAATGGCCACTGCTTAAAAAAAAGAGAAACGAAGAAAGTGACAGAGCAGCCTGGGCAATTTAGCCACTTAGCCAGACCCTGTCTCGAAAGAGAAACTGACCTTCTGGGGCTGGAGCTCGGTCCAGCGGCCCTAGGTTCAGTCCCCAGTCATGCAAAAGCAAAAACCAAAACACGAGGTGAGGGAGCCCTGTGAGTGCCTCCCTTCACCTCGGCGCCCTGTGAGCCAGGTGCTGCCATCACCCGTCTGCAGAGGCACAGTCAGCCCGGTAACCTGCTGGTGGCTACTAGGCTGGCCAGCGGCAGAGCTGGGATTAGAGGCACAGAGCTTTAGAGACAACTCGGGCGGTCCATCCATCAGCCAGGAGATATTTGCCTGTTTCCCTTGGGCTCCCCAAAGCCTGCCTTGCCTGAGAGGGTGGTCTGGAGCAGGCACGTGACTCATCGTCCTCTAGACAAGCCCTCATCAGTGTCCCCAGTGTAGGCCCAGCCCCTGGCCCTCTGGGAACGAAGACCTTGTGTGCAGGGGTGGTCGGTGGTGAGCTCCAGTTAGGACAGCAAGGAGAGGGGGCGGGAGGGGCTGGGGCTTGTGAGGATGCTGGGAGGGAAGGAGGGAGGGAGGCCTGCTGAGGCTGACTCTGCCCTGCCTGCTCACCCCTGCCCACCTGCCCCCTGCAGCTGGCCAAGGAGAGTGAGCGGCTGCAGGCCATGATGGCCCACCTACACATGCGGCCCTCAGAGCCCAAGCCCTTCAGCCAGCCTGTGAGTGACCCCCGAAAACCCTGCCACCCCATCCCCACCACCGGGTCCTCGGGATCTCTCCATGTCTCACGGCAGAACCCGGGCCCGGCCCCTGCTCTTTCCCCAAGGTGACCGTCTCTGCAGACCCGTTTCCTGATGGCCTTGTGCACCCCCCAACCTCGGCTGCCGCCCCTGTCACCCCCCTGCGGCCCCCGGGCCTGGGCTCTGCTTCACTGCATGGTGGGGGTCCTGCCCGGCGGAGAAGCAGTGACAAATTCTGTTCCCCCATCTCCTCAGGTGAGGCGGGATGGGGGCTACCACAGAGGCCTGGTCCCAGGTCATGCTGCAGGCCATCTCACCCTCCGCTTGCCCCCACAGAGCTGGCCCAGAACCACGAGTTCTACAAGAACGCGGACGTCCGGCCCCCTTTCACCTATGCCTCCCTCATCCGCCAGGTAAGCTGGGGACACAGGCCACTTGGTACCCCCTTCCTGGGGGTGACATCCCTCTCCTCCCCAGCTGTGGCCTGCCACCCACGTGGATGTGCCGGGCTCACACTCTTCTGCTCACTCACACCCCCTCCCTGCGTGTGCACATTTGACCGCCACGGAGCACCCTGCCCTCCCTGCACACCACCCTCACCCCCTCCCTGGTGCTGCTGGGGGACCCTTGGGGGCTCAGCCTGAGGGTCCCTTGGCCCCATGCTCGCCCCAGGCCATCCTGGAAACCCCCGACCGGCAGCTGACCCTGAATGAGATCTACAACTGGTTCACCAGGATGTTCGCCTACTTCCGTAGGAACACTGCCACCTGGAAGGTGAGCCCCGGCCACATGTGTCCCTTGGAGACCAGGGCTGCCTGACCCTCAGTCAGTCTCCACTGGTCAGCCCCAGGTGCTAGGGTGTCAATGCCTTTAATCATCCCTGCCCTCCAGCCTGGTGCCACCTCCTGCAGGGGAAGAAACTGTCTTTTCCAGGGTGCGCTTCCCTGGGCTCCTCGAGGCAGGAGTCGGCCAGGTCCACATGTGGAAGGGGGGCCTGGGCTAACGGCCCAGGAGAGGAGACGGTAGACTCGGACATGAGTGCCCTGTAGCGGTGGCCTGCACAGGGGTACGAGGCACTCACAGTCTCCCCAGGGGTGGAAAGATAATTGTCTCATCCAATTAGTCATTTCACAGGGTTTTCCTGGGGGACAAAAGGAGGGGAAGGGGGGACCCTAGAAAAATAGGCCATGAAGATGTGGGCCAGGGCACTGAGCTGTTTATTTTTCCATAGCACAGTTAAGTGTGTGTGTGTGTGTGTGTGTGTGTGTGCGCGCGCGCGTGTGCGCGCACGAGCCACACTCATGGGGTGGGAAGGTGGCATCTGAACCGTGCCAGGCCACAGGGGAAGAGGAAGGAGGCTCGTCCTGTGGGGAGGTGGATCCCTGGGTCATGGGTCCCCCTGCTGGCCAGCGCAGGAACTGCAATCAGACGGGCCCCTCCCCCAGTACCACCTGGTTTCAACAAGTGTCCCGAGGCCTGCCTCCCTGGACTGCCAGGAACTTCCGGGACTGGCCTTCTCTGCCCTGAGTGTGCATTGGGTGCCTGGGAGGGACTCCCCGTGAGCTCCATGTCACTGAGCCTCACTGCCAGCCCTTGGAGACAGGCTGTGAGGCCGAGGGGCCTGCTGTGATTGGCTGCGAGTGACGTCACTTCCTGCCAACCACAACCCTGCTCTCGTTCTGAGCCAGCGTGGCCTTCTCCAGGCCACCTGCGAAAGTCCGCAGCCTCCAGCCCAGGCCAGATACCAGGTGTCAGAAATAGGGAGTCGAATGCAGATATAGGGGCCATGCAGTTACTGCCCTCTCTTCACTTTAATGTTTTCCCTTGGCCCCAGGGGTAGCATTGGGGAGCCCAGTTTCTGGGAGCTAGTGTTCCCTTGGGGCCTGAGTTCCTGCCCTCCTTCCCACCTCTGTCCCTCACACTACCCCACTGCAGTGTCCAGCTTCTGCCTTCTCATGACGAGAAGCCACCGGTGCTGGTGGCCGGCCCCTACCCATGTATCTTCTGCCTTCTCCCTTAAATCATGTTGGCTGCATCCTCCCCTTTCTGGGCCCCACCCTGAAGTGCTGTCTCCTTCAGGCCAAGGGTCACTGGGCCAGGCCAGCTGCTGCCCAGGGGGGACAGAGTGGCCATCTGCCAAGCTGCCAGTCCTCGCTGGCCTTCCCGCATCCGTCCCCTCCCCGGCCACCCTTTGTTTACGCAGCCCCCGCCAGACCCCTCAAATTGCCGGTAATGTTTCAGTGTAACGAATTAGTCTCTCATCACGAATCAGGCTTCGAAATGAGGGAGAGAAACCCCGGTGAGGCCATCCTCGGAAATTGGGGTCATTCTCATTTGCAAAGCGCAGGATCGGAGCCCCGTAATGCGGGCAAATTTATTCTGAGGCAGGAGCCCCGGCGTGATTAGGCCCTTTGTAATTATCGCTCCGAGAGATTCCACTCCAGCCGCCGCCTCCCTCGTGGATTAGCAGGCGAGTCGGAAAAATACACAGGATTTAATTAGAGGCAAATTAAAATTGGTAATGAAATCGGGCCGGTTGCAAGTGGCAGGAGTTGGAAGGCAGAGGGGGAGAGGGGTCTCCAGGGGTGCAGGCTGCCCGCCCTGCCTGCTTTCTTCCCCGTTTAGACTTGTAAAGAGACAAGGACCGGGGAGGCCGAGGGAGGACAGGTAATGGGGACAGGGACACAGCAGGCAGTGGACAGGGATGTGACACCAGGCGACTGGTGGTGACTGGTGGTGGGGGATGGAAAAACTGAGCACAGGGTATTGCAGAGTTTCGGGCAGGACAGAGGGACAGGAGAAGGGCCGTGGGTACATTAAAGCCAGGTGACAGCTCCTCAGTTACCCTGTCAGGCGGAGGGGAGAGTGACAGGAGACTTGGCCTCCCTCGTCCTGCCTTACAGGGGCTGCCCTGTCACATCTCCGCAAGTATATTAGACCCCTACTGGATACCTGTACCCCCATGCGGAAGCCATGTGTTCTGGGCCTAGGCTCTTGGGCCAGGGAAGGTAGCAGTGAGGGTACTTGGTTTGTCCCCAGCACTCAGGCCAGCTAGGGGCCACTCCACATGTGCCCAGGATAAGGTGCCAGGGCTCAGATCCGCGCTGCTGCTGCTCAGGAGTCCAGGGCAGCAGCTCCCTGTACCTTTGACCGGAGCCAGCAGGAAGCATCTGATCCCTACCCAGGGCCAGCATCACATGGGGAGACCAGCGGGAAGGGACCCTGGCTCTCCACCGACCCTTGCCTGGGGACACGGGGCAGGATGAGGGTACCAGCATGCCTCTCCCTTGAGTTCTTTGCTCGCACCCCCAGAATGCCGTGCGCCACAATCTCAGCCTGCACAAGTGCTTCGTACGCGTGGAGAACGTCAAGGGCGCTGTGTGGACAGTGGACGAGCGGGAGTATCAGAAGCGCAGGCCGCCAAAGATGACAGGGTACGTGGCCCTGTGGCCGTGAGGGCAGGGCTGCCGTCCCTGGGACCTGTGCCCGCCTGGTGCCTGACGGGAGAAGCAGGCCCCTGGGTCCCCTGTCTTCATTTCTAGGGGAGCAGGCCAGAGAAGGCAAGGGGCAGGGCACCTCCGGGGAGTGGAGGACAGGCTCCGAGTGCCAGGCTCGTGCCAGGCGATGTCACCTCTCATGTCAACCAAGCTCAAGTTGCACCTCCATTTCTCACCAGCCATGTGACCCCCCAGGCCTGGTCCTTGTCCTCTCTCTGCCAAGGGCACCACCAGGGAGGCGGACAGACAACACCTTTGCATACAGAAAAGCCTTTTGTCTGGGCCACCTGGGGATGGGCCAGCCGAGCACGTGGCTGAGCACGTGGCTGACTATGTGTCCCCCAGTCCACGGTGGGCAGATGTCGAGTGTCCAGGTAGAGCTTGGGCTTCGCCAAACGACAGAAGATCCAGACTAGAGAAGGAGAGGCCGAGGTGGCCCGATATGCAGATGGACGTGAAGCGGGTCCTGCAGGGATCATATGGGCCTGCTGCTGTCCTGTCCTGCCTGGTCACCTAGGATAGCAAAGGGAACAGGCCCTGGTTTTACACGTGCCCCTGCCTGGGGTCAGGAAGAAGTGGGTAGGTGACCCGCACCTGCTTCTGTCCCCAGGAGCCCCACCCTGGTGAAGAACATGATCTCGGGCCTCAGTTACGGAGCACTTAATGCCAGCTACCAGGTGACCGGCGACCCAAACCCATCCTACCCCACCCAGGCCTGCCACCTCGGCTGGCCTCTGCCTAGATTTCACAGCCAGCTCAGAGAGTGGGCAAAGCACAAGGGGGCCAGCATCACCCACAGCATCCCCTGGGCCCCCCTGGGGCAGGGTCAAGGCCTGGGTTCCTAGGGAAGCCGGGAGTTGGGGAGCTAGGGAGAGTCCTGGCTGCAGGGCTTCCTGTTCCTAAGGCTGAGTCCAGGCCTGAAGCTGCCAGGAGGACCTGGCCAGGTTACAGGGGGCGCTAGGGGGCACAGACAGACCTGGCTCTCACTGACCCACTCCACGCCCTGTGCTCCAGGCCGCTCTGGCCGAGAGCAGCTTCCCCCTCCTCAACAGCCCCGGCACGCTGAACCCCGGCTCGGCCAGCAGCCTCCTGCCCCTCAGCCACGAGGACATGGGTGCCTCCGGGGAGCCACTGCCCAGTAACGGCAGCAGCAGCCCCCCGCGGCTATCCCCGCCCCAGTACAGGTGAGCACAGGTACCCCCAGCCACTGCAGATCCCACCCCACCCCACCCTCGCCTTCCTGTGCCTCTTCTGTGTAACTTTGGGGGTTGAACCCTGGGCCTTTGCTCTGAGCTACACCCCTTTTTGCATTATTTTGACAGGGTCTTGCTAAGTTGCCCAGGCTGGGCTCTCACTTGCCATCCTCCCGCCTCAGCCTCCCAGAGTGCTGGGATTAGAGGCATGTGTACCTCCATACCTGGTTTCTACCTTTGTGTTTTCTCCTCCTCTCCTCTCTCGCCCCTCTTCTCCCCATCCCAGTCCTCTCTTCCCTTTCCTCTCCACTCTGTCCCCAAATCCTGTTCTCTGCAGAAGGCCTTGGGGCAGGTCAGAGCTCAAGGATAGTGGGGTCCTGGGGCGGACCCTGTGGGCACCCTTCCGTTAGCATCTGGGTCAGGGGCCCCAGGAGCCCCCTTGATACCCACATCATCCTTTCTGCTGCAGTCACCAGGTGCAGGTGAAGGAGGAGCCCGCAGAGGCCGAAGAAGACCGGCGGCCGGGAGCCCCCCTGGGTGCCCCCAACCCCAGCACTGTGGGGCCTCCGGAAGACAGGGAGCTGGAGGATGAGCTGCCTGGGGAGGAGCTGTCCTAAGGGCCCTGGGAGAGGGCGGGGTGAGAGCCCCTGGCCCAGAACCAGGCCTCCCCAACCCCACTCCAAGCCCCCAAACCTCAAGGCACTTCCTGGACTCGAGCAGGGTGGCCTGGGTCAGCAGCCCCCCTGCTACGGACTGACACACGCTTGGGGGCAGGCATAGTCCCCGTCCCCTCGGGGACATGGAACCCCTGGTCTGGGACCAGCAGAGGACATGGGGGGCCCAGACCCCTCCCACCTCCCAGACCCCCTTCATCCGAACGCCATCTCCTCGACCACCGGCAGCAGGCCCCTCAATGCTCTCCCCTGGACAGGGCCCTTGTCTTCAGGCAGAGACCCGCAGGCGGGGCGCCCCTTCCCAGGGCCTGTGCCCGACCGCACCCCTGATGCGCACATCCCGACCCGCCCTGTCTGCTGTGAAGCAGGCCCTCTCCGGCTGTGCTCCCCGCCCTGCCCTGTCCTGCCCTGGGCCGGCCAGCAGCAGGGATGGAGCCAGGCTGGCTGGCTGTCACGAGTGGGGCACAGCCCTTGGGGGCTGCATGGAGTGGAGCCTCCTGTGTCCCCTCAGCAGGGAGCACGGGGCGAGGCTGGCGCCCGCCACTCACCAACCTGCAGGTACCACCTGGCAGGGCGAGGGAGGCCGGAACCCGGCCTCCTCACAACCCCTGGCCACTGAAGTCCTCCCGCCCTCCCCTTCCCGAGTCCCCAGTTAAACGGATGACCAAAGACCTTTCTTATGCCGGAAGCAAAAACCAAAACTTTTTGTTGGCTTTTTCCTTCGTCGCCTCCTGAACTCCCAGCTGCCCAGGCCCCAGGCTGGAAGCCCCTCCTCCACTTAAGTTATTGTTTTAAACCAAAGTTTACAGTGTCTGTTGGTGGCAAGACCCCCTCCCTCTACCCCTTTTCTGCCCGAAGACCCTGGGACTGGCCCTGCCTGGGGACAAGGAGGTGGGTACATGGGAGCCACGGTCCCCAGGCCCGGGCTGCCCCAGGGACTCCCTGACCCCTCTCTAGGACCAAGTCCCTGGCGCGCTGGGAGTGTGGACTCCCGGATTCCAGCAGCAGAGCTGGAAAAGTGAGACTCTGAAGACCCCCTATGGGGGACCCCAACCTGAGGCCAAGGATGGGGTGCCAGTGCTCAGAGCACCCTGCCAGGCCCCATTGCTGAGAAGACCCTTGGATATCTCCTGAGAACCCCACGTATGCCCCTTCACAAGCTGCCCCTCAGAGGCAGGGCCCCCCATGTACCCCTACCTGTGTCCATTTGACCAGCACAGAAATATTAAACGTCCTCTACTCACCGGGCCCCGTGTGTGTCACCCAGGGGAGGATGGCTCTGGACGGGATTGAGACACTGGATGCTGAGGGTTGGCTCTTGGGATACAGGGTCAGGGGTGCAAGGTATCCCAGGACCCCTGCTCCTGTGGCTTCCTGCCTCCCCAGCGTCCTGTTGCTTCCCAGGTGTGAAATCCAGGTTTTCACCCAACATTCCCACCAAGGAGCCAGGTGGCTGCAGACTTGCCTACCCCTGTGTTAGGGGAGGCCCCAGCAGGCTTGTGTGTGCCCAAGCACGTGTGCGGGGCAGCATCCCGACCCCTGTGGCAAGGACATTGTGGGAACAGGCACTTCCCCTGAGCACACTTGTACAGTGACCCCCGTGCCGCTGGCTTGGGGCTGAGGAAAGGGGTCCTCACACCTGTGCAGGAGACCCTAACAGTTGGGAAAAGGGAGGAGGCCAAGCTACTAGACAGGAAGGGCCTGGCCCTTCTGCAGTGCCCCCCACATGGGGTCCCTCAGGTCCCCATCCTGCTGTCCCAGCCACCAGGTCCCTTCACCTTCCAGACAGCCCCTTCCCGGAGCTGCAGGGCCCAGGCAGGGGTGACAGCCCCAGCCCCAGGACCACTCCCTCCACCTGGGCTTCTCCCTGGCAGCAGAACTTTCTGGAAGCCAGATGGAGGGTGGGGCTGAATACGGAATTGTCCCCTGATGTGCCAGCTCTCGTGCCCAGCCTTCCTTCCCTGCCATCAAGCCTGTCCTGTCTCTGACATCCCGTCTGTCGCAGGCTGCAGGGCCCCCGCCGCCACCCTCAGTGGTGCTCAGCTCAGCACCCAGACACCAGGAGGAACGAACGTGTTGTGACCCGGGCTGGGCCACAGTTCCAGTCCCTGCCTCGCCCACTTTTCTTTTTCCCCTTCTGGCTGGGAACCCAGGGGTGGTGCCAGATGCCAGCTCCTTGCTCTGCCCCTGGAAGAAGAGGGTCTGTCCTTGAGCCGGCCCCAGGGGCAGCACCACCCTTCCTGCGGTCCAGCTGCGGCATCACCTGTCTCCCTGGGCCACTCTGAGTGCCCGCTCAGTTTCCTGGGAGGCGAGGCAAAGGTCTGCCTCGGGCAATGGCCAGGGAGAGGTCTTTGCAGAACAGCGAAGACTGCCATGGACCACCCCAGTCTGTATGCAATGAGCTTTTATTTACTTTGGTTTTATGAGACAGGGTCCTGTTACGTAGCCCAGACTGGCTTTGAATGGGAGGCGACCCTCCTGCCTCAGCCTCCCAAGTACTGGAATTACAACAGTTTCCACCATGCCTAGCTGTACAATGAGGATTTAGATTCACCCACACGCACACACCCCGTGCGTCATTGCTTAGCGTTTCCTGATGGTGGAGCTGTCTTCCGAACCTGTTCTCCGGCAAACAGAGAGAAATGCATTATGCAGTGGTGGCCCTGAGGACCCGCCACCCTGGAGTGAGGCATTTCGCCAATGGCCGGCAGAGGGCGCCTTAGACCACGCGGACCCGTGGCTCTGAGCCCTGCAAGTCTGAGAAAAACAGGCACAGAAATCCTCCGAGTTGAGACTGGTTGATGGATTTTGGTGCTGCGACTCTGACTCAGGCAGGCACTGCGCCTCTGAGCTATGTCCCCAGCCCCGAGCTGAGATTTAGGCCTTGTCTTCTGGCAGGGGGCAGTGGGCCAGGGCTCAGGACAGCGAACTCAGCAAGGCCTGGAGCACCAGCTGGCCGGGGTGGCACAGGCCCGTGATCCTGGGAGGCTGAGGCAGGATGATTGCTGCAAGTTCAAGGCCAGCCTGGACTACATAGCTAGACCTTGTCTCAAAGGAAAGGCTTGAAAAAAAGCTACAAAAATAATCATGTGGGCTGCTGGTGGCCAGGACCTCGGGTGTGGCAGACACAAAGAGGGCCTTGTCCGTGGGGTTCCTGGGGCCCCCACATTCACACACTCAGCTACTCCCTCACTGGGAGGCCTCTTTGGCTTTATCACTCTGGCCACCCTCACTGGGGTCACAGGGACACACAGGCCCAGGTTCCCCCACTAGTACGTGGTCTGTGTCATCTCAGGATCAAAAGTTTAGACAAACAGTTGTTCCCGACATGGCGGCCCAGGTGGCAGCCAGGGATGGTCAGCCAGGCTGTAGGACGTCAGGAGTGGCAGGGCAGGGCCACCAGGGATACAGGACAGGGCTCTGGAGAGCTGGAGAGACCGGCAGAGGAGCTAGTCTGCGCCCTCTGGTCTCGACCTATCTCTGCCCCCACTGCCCTGTGCCTCGGGGAAGCCTCTGGGGGCTTAGATGACAGACATGGGGGGGGTAGTTACAAGTCCCACTGGGGGGGCTGGGGATTTAGCTCAGCAGCATAAGCGCCTGCCTTGAAAGCAGGCAGTTGTGAGTCCCACTGGGGACCCAAATGGCCAGGAGACTCCAAAGATAAGCCCTGGAGTGAGCCAGGGGGAAAAGGTTAATCCCCAGGATCACAAAAACCCAATTGAACGTGTGGGTGAGTGGGCAGCAGGAGGCCCGGGGACGCCAGGCTGTGGCAGGGATCACAGCATAACAACCCCATCTCCATTGTGGTCTGCGACCCCCCATATCTACAACCTGGGCTGGGCAGGAGCAGCGGGGAGGATCTCTGACCGCCCAAGAGGCTGAGGGAGACAGAGGAAGCTTCCCACAGCTTACCCCGGAAGGGAAGCTGAGGCAGGAGAATCTGTTAAAGACTAAGAGATCTGGCCCAGGTCACTGAGGAGCTGGCATCAGAGGGGCTGGCAGGGGCATCCCTCGGGGGCAGGTGGGGCCTGCAGGAATGCTGCTGGAGCACATCTGGGCCTACAGCTGGTTGTGGGGCAGAGATGTGGCCATGAAGGGAGAGGGAGATAGAGAACCAGGGGACAGCGTGGTCCCCAGGCCAGGCAGGGACAGAGCACGAAATGCTAGGAATGCAAGGCCTGGGACTGGGCAGCTGCAGGTCAGAACACTGTCCAGGGATCCAGGCTGAGGCATGCAGGTCAGAGGTAACAGAGGCCTGGTGTCACTCTCCGTCCCTGTGAGCGAGCAGCATGGGGCAGAGCAGGAGGAGAGTCCGGAACAGGGTGTGTTCCGAGGTTCCCTGGGGCTCCCGGGTCTTTAAGGACAGCGGGAAACATGGACATGAGCCTTCCCTGCCCCCAGCACCATCTGCTCACAGCTTCTCTGGCCTTGACCCAGGAGGCGGGCAGGCCACTCGGGATGGCCTGGGAGCCACATGGGACTGCACTGGCAGTGTTAGGAGGGGGACCCGGCGTGGGGAGACTGGACCTGGTGCTCCATGTGTGCAGTGGAAAGAGGCAGCCATCGGCTCCCGGCATCCTCCGGGGAGTCCCATCTGCACCCTCAGCACCCCGACACCCCGCCACCTGCCGCTGCCTGCCTTCACGCGTGCCAGACAAGCACTCTGCGACTGAGCTGCCGCCCCAGACCGTTAGGATGTGAGGCCTTAAGGCCAGGTGTGGTGGCACAGCCTGTAATCCCAGCACTCGGGAGGCTGAGGCAGGAGAGTGGCTGTGAGTTCAAGGCCAGCCTGCACTGCATGGCGAGACCGTCTCAAAAAACTAACAAATATACACAGAAGTTTCCTTATTGGTCACATTTTCGCTTCATTCCCTTTTTTTCTTTCTTTCTTGCTTTTTCAATCTCTTTTTTCCTCAGACTAAAAACACACGTCTGTCTGTGGCCTTCTAAACACAAACATCCCCATCGCGGCACTGCTTCCCTCTGCCCATTTCCTCTCCTGCCAAAGTCCTCAAAGAGCCTCTGTGCCGGGCACCCTCCACCCTCCTCTGCCTGTGTCTGCCGCCCGCTGTGCCCAGCCGCTCCCTCAGGCCTGTGGGGACACAGCCTGCTCTGCACAGCTCCCCGGGGAGGGACCCCAGGACCTTCACACTGAGCTGCCTCTGCAGCCCGTTTATTTTTTATATGGAGTCTCGTGTAGTTGCTACATTGTCTGGCCGGGCTTGAATTTGCAGTCCTCCTGCTTCGGCCTCCCGGAGTGCTGGGGTCACTGACCTGTGCTGTCTGCAGACTATTTCTGATGCAGTTCTTTTGTGCATGGATTCAGACCCTCAGGTATTCTGGGCAAGGGGTCTCCCTCTGGGCCACGCCCTCAGCCCCTCCTCCTATGGCAGCTTTTCTGGGACCAGACAGATGGGGTTTTTTTAGAAACAGCTTATTGAGATATAAACCACACAGCCTACAATCCACCCGTTTAAACTGTGCAATTCAGTGGCCTTTAAGACACTCACAAGCACTGCCACGATCCACCTTAGAACATTTTCACAGCCCCGAAGAAATCCTGCACCCTCAGGGTCCCTTCCGTGCCTCCCCTGCCCCAGCCCTGGCAGCCACCCATCTCTCCTTTTTCTTTTCTTCTTGATATTTTAAAAACTATGCGTACTTTATGTATGCAGTCTGACGGGGTGGCTGTAAAGCTGCATCCAGGACACCACCACGGCGGTCAAGCTATCAAAGAGTATTTGCCTCCCAAGTTTCTCAAGGCTCCCATTTTGCTTTGAGGGAACTGCAGGGCCTCTGAGGGATGGGATTAGGTAGTGGTTTGCAGCGGGAAGGGGCAGGTGGGGCTGGGACCCAAGGCTGGAACCAGACACGGGGGCTGGTGTGGAGATAGCCGTGCATGTGGGATCTCTAGCCCTGCAAGGGCCGGGTTGCTCCCACCTCCCTGCCCGACTCCTAGCTCCCAGATGCTCCCGCCACACCTGGTCCACCTCACCCACCCAGCCCTGGGAGGGGCTGCTCTGGGGTTCCCAGCACAGAGCGGACTCCCCATAGGTGCACTCTGCCAGGCCTTTCCAAGCAGGTGAGGCAAAGAGGAGAAGGTGGCCCTGCTCCCCGCCTAGGTGTGCTCCAGGCCAGGGCAGCCAGCTGCTCTGTCCTCGGGTGGTCTTCCACAGAGTGAGGTCCCCAGAGGACCAACACAGGGAGACGCCTGGGGGAGGAAAGAGCGACCCCTGCCTGGCTGCCCCTCCTCGGCCTGACACCCAGGCCCTCTGTCCCGCCTGGAGGGCTATTGTATCATCCCTTGGAGAGAAAGCCGGCCTGTACTTAGGCCCCATTCACACACCACTTCCAGTAAGCTTCCTGGATTCCCCAGCCCAGCACTTCCTCTCCACATGAACAAACGGGACTTGCTTACTGAAGGCTCCATTCCTGGGCCTGCTCAGGGTCATGCTCATGTCCACACACCTGCATTTTCTCCCTGGAGTCCAGCCTCTGGGGTGCTGTGATTTTAAGCACTCCCCACCTCATCCTGCAAGTCTGAGTGTACTTTAGTTTAGTTTTTTGAGATGGAGTCTCCCTATGTAGTCCAGACTGGCCTCAAACTCTTAGCAATCCTCCTGCCTCAGCCTCCTGAGCGCTGGGCATGTGAACCACCACATCCAGCGAGTCTGTGCTTCTTGAAAGCCAGGGCCCTGTAGCTGGCGCTTGCTGGGTGCTAAGCAGGTGGGTGACTGAATGAATTATAGTGGGGTACAGCAGCTGCTCCTATAGGGGCTGGTTTGGGGCCCCAACATTGCAAACACCTCCCACCAAGGCTTTGCATGAGCCATGATTCTGAGTCTCTGAGGAACTGGGGTCACCTTGCTGCCCTGGGCAGGAGAAGGACAGATAGATGCTGATGTTACCCTCCGTACTGGTGTGAGGTGAAAGGGCGTGGTGCCATACATCCCGGAGAGACAGTGGCCTGAGAAACAGCAGAATCCCCGGGGCCTCTGACTCCAGGCAGCAGGAGCTGTGGTTCCTGTTTGGGGACTCTTCCCTGTTCCCCAGGGCCCATCCACACCTGAGCCCTCCTCGGTGCTGACTCCCACTGCGCCAGGACTTCCGGTTTGGGGAGTGAGGACCCCACATGGGGCTCGTCTGGAGGTCTGGGCCGGGCCATGCACCTCTCTGATTGTTCCTCCCATGGCTGCCGCTGTGTCCTCTGCCTTCCTGTTGGGCTCTGACCACCACCACAGGGTAAAAGCTTTGTTTCTCAGTACTGGGGATCAAACCGGGGCCTCATGTTGAGCTGCATCCCCAGCCCTTTTTTATTTTGTTTTATTTTATTATTTTTAGGACAAGGTCTTGAGGAGTCATGCTAGGCTCGAACTTACGATCCTTCGCCTCAGCCTCCCAGCATGCTGACATCATTGGCATAGCCCCACACTGGCCTAGCTGCAAAGTCCAGGATAACCTTCCCATCTCAAGGCCGTCCTAGTCACTGTCCTGGCTGCTGGGATAAAATACTTGACACCTGCAACTTTGAGGAAATGTTTCCTCTCAGTTTTGTTTGTTTGCTTTTGTTGTTGGTGTTGTTTTGGTTTGGTTTGGTTTGGTTTTTTGAGACAAGGTCTCACTATGTAGTAATGACAATCCTCCTGCCTCGGCCTCTCCGCTGCTGGCATTATAGGTGTGTGCAATGCAGTGGGTTCAGGGGTGCCACGATGCCCAACTGGAAAGGCTTCTTTTTGGCTCATAGTTGAGGAATTTCAGTCTAAAGGTTTAAACAGAAACAGCTGGACAGAAGCACCTGCGAGGAGAGAAGCTGCTTTCGGTGTGGGAACCAGGAAGCAGAGGGACAAGGGGCAGCCGTGAGGGAAGCCTACCTTCCAGGCCACCCCGCAGCGAGCTGTGTGCCCCCAGGCCCTCTCTGAGTGGGGACTCAGCTGTGGGCCCCAGGTCCCATCCTCCTTTGTAAGCCCGCCTGGGCGTGCTTGGGAGTTTGGAGGACACCCTCCATCTGAACCCTCCCGTCCTTCATCTCACCTCCAAGCCCCTTTGGCTGAGTGAGGCAGCAGCTTCCCTCCCATCTGGGACGGCCGAGGGCCCCTGTCCTAGCTCAGCCCTACCTCGTCTGTCCTGAGCGTGTTTGCTGTGTGCAAACGTCCGCTCCCCACTCTGCAGGGCCCTGCCATCACAGCAGAGGCTTTTAAGCTACAGGGTCTGCCGCCTGCCGGGCTCTGTCGCAAGGTCTTGATGCCTTGTAACTTATTTCTTCTCCCCGAGAACCCTGGGAAGCACCCGCTCCTTCAGTGTGGACCACACACGGATGCAGAGGACAGCTTGATGGCGGGGGAGGAAGCTGGTGGGCACAGCTCTGCCTGTGATCAGGGCTAGCACCCCCTGTCACCCATCAGTCCCCACCATGCGCCCTCAAGGGAATGAGGATTCTCCCCACTACCTCTGGGATTCCCCTGCCCCCGACTGAGAAGCCCAGCACTTCTGCTCCCTCCACGTCCCTCCTAAGGGACAGAACACAGAGGAGGCAGGGTCTCCCCGGTGCCATACCGGGTCTCCCTGCCCTGGCCTCAGACACCGCAGTCCCATCAGCAGAGCCACCAGGATGCCATGTCTGCGTCTGGGGCAGAGGAAGTCGCCAGCCCTCTGGAGGTCACAGTCAAGTTGGCCTTTTGTGTCTCAGCTCATGGAAACACAAAAGCGACATCCACGTCATGGCTCAGAGCCACAGCACCGGCTGTGGAGTTACGGCAGGGAACACAGTGCCAAGTCAGCCAGGGCCTTGCCCAGGCTCCTGAGGCTGGCATGGCAGCCACAGGGTGGCAGCTCCCTGGACCTTGGGTCTTTGGCGTGTTAAAGGTAGAGAACACTCACCCTCTCTTTTGGAGAGAGGATCAGTAATCGGGGGACATTATTAATGGCCACCGACCAGGGCACTTACTCAAGAAACAGGAGAAAGCACGGTGTCTTCAGCGAGGCTGTGTTCTAGGTGCAGGACACAAAACACACCTGGAAAAAAAAGATTCTTTCTGGTGAGTCTGGGAGGCAGGGAGGGAGAGAGACCTGCTCTGCTGGTCTCTGCGGCCTGTGGTGGTGTGTGCTGCCTGCCGTGCCCCGAGGGGCTAGAAGCCACCAAACTACATTTCCCACGGTCCAGTGAGGTTCTGCAATGGGACCCTGGGGCAGATGGGTGAGGGGGGAAGCAGGGTTCTCTGCTTCCGGGGTGACTTCTAAAGCTACCACAGCATCGGGGGCCAGGGCAGGAGTTCAGAGGTAGCAGCCGGAGGGCCAGTCCCTTCTGTGGTCCAGTGGCCCAGAAGTGGCAGCCGTGTCTCCAGTGGCTCTTCAGGGCCTGTGGGTCGTGGGTTCAGGGGTGCAAAGCAGCTCCCACTCCCTCCTTTTTCCTCCGAGGACTCCGAGGCTAGCCCTGGTGTCCTGGCTGGATGTGAATGGACGCAGAAGCCAATAACTGAGCTGACAGAGATGCTTTGCCTTTTACTACAGCAAGGGTCAAGGCAGAAAGGAGGCCCCAGGCCCAAAGGCTCAATAATTTCCCCCTCCAACATCCACCACCCGGACCGTCTGCCAGCCCCACCACAGCCCACAGGTGTCTTCCAAGCCCAGGATACAGAGCTCCCCGCCATCAGGGCCCCAAAGCACCAGCACCCCAGCCCTGTCCTCTTCTCTTGGCTACTTTCTCCCCCGGGGCTTGACCCACCTTCCTTCCTTCCTTCCCGTTGGTTCCGCTTGGCTCAGTCTCCCCCACCATGTCAGACTGCTTTCCCAACCAACCGTACCTGGAAACAGGATCCCAGATGTGGACCCAGTTCCCCCTTCTGACCACGAATGCCACCTAGACCTGAGAACGTCCCTTAGGCCGCCCTCCAGCACAGCTTCCCGGAACCCGGAAATCTCCCACACTCTACTGGAAGCGCTGTTTCCTGGGGAGGGGAGGGGCCTGGAGAGGGGACCCACAGTTTTAGCAGACTGCCAGAGAAACATGGATCCAGAAAAATCTCTTCTTCAGGCAGAGCAATATATCATGTTTCTATGGGCGGGGAAGGCAGGGGGACCCTCCTGTTTCTGTTTACCTCGGCTATTTAGAATGCCGGCATTTATGTTTATCTTGGTGGTATATTTCTCCCCCTCTTTGCTTTGCTTTGTTTGAGAGAGGATCTCACTACGTAGCCCAGGCTGACCCTGAACTAGTGGCAATCCTCCTGCCTCAGCCTCCCGAGTGCTAGGGTTACAGGCGTGTGTCATCCCTGCGCCCTCTCCCCATCCCAAGCTCTTTCCTTCAGGAAAACATTTCCTGCCATCAGGAGGGCCCGAGGAACGGAGGACAGTGATTCCCAATCCCTGCCGCACACAAAGCACCTCCTCACCTGGCCCTGTGAGCTTGCCTGTAGGCAGGAGGCTGAGGCAGGAGAACTGATGGACCACGGGAGTTTGAGGGCAGCTTAAACAATGGAGTGAGACTCTTCTCAAGAAAACAAACCCTAAACCACATCAAACCCACCTGCTTCTCACATGCTTCCTGTAGAAGGACTCTGCCTCCCAGTCAAAGGGTCCTGACCCCTACTTCTCCAGGGTGATGGGACCCGCCCAGCTGCGGCACCCAGCCCAGCCACTGGCCTCCGTCCAGGACAGGAAGTGAGGGGGATCTGTCCATGCAGGGGGCAGCAGCTAGGGTGGGCCGGGCACCAGCTGGAGGAGAGCTGGGCTGGTGAGCCCCATGCTTGGACCCAGTGTGCAGGCGACCAGAAGGGCGCTGGGGCGGGGACTGGGGGCAAGCCTTAGGGAGGGGATAGCACTGCGCTGGGAGTCTGGACACCGGAGCTCCAGGTGAGCTTCCTGCTCGCTCACTGCATGCCTCGGGTTAGCTGCTCCCCACCTCTGGCCTCGGTTTCCCCACTTGAAACCTGGAATTCGCACTGCGCTCTCTGTGCGGAGACTTCTGGCCAATCAATGCACTGGAGCAGTCTGCACCACATGTGTAAGCTGGGGGGTTGGGGGGTCTACAGAGAGCGAGGGGTCCCTGGTGGCTGCACTGAGCTGGTGACAGAAGGGGAGGGAACGAGGGAAAGGAAAACAATTTCCCCTGCAATCCATTTTAAATCATAAATATAGCTCAGCGGCCCAGCACCTACCCAGGAAGCACAAGGTCTTGAGTTCAATTCCTGGTACCCCCCCAAAAAAGTCAAAATTCAGGTCTAGAAAGTACATGAGAAACAAAATGCCAACATTTTGTTTATTTATTTGGGGAGTATTGAGACAGGGTCTCACTACGTAGTCCAGGCAGGCTTTAAACTCACTATGTAGCTTTAAACTCATGATGATCCTCTTGCCTCAGCCTCCTAAGTGCTAGGGTTACAGGGCGGCAATGACACACCTGGCCACCAAATAAAGCTTTCTTTACAAAACACAAAGCTGGCCCACCAAACTAGTTTGCTTACTTGGTTCTTAAAATACTGCCTTAAAACAGATGCAGGGGCACACACCTGTAATGCCTGCTCTGTGGGAGGTGAGGCAGGAGGACTGCAAATTCCAGGCCAGCCTGGGCACCTTAGTAAGTTAAAAGGGCAGAGGATATAGCTCAGTAGTAGAGAACTTGCCTACTATGTGCGAGGGAGTGGGTTCAATCCTAAAAAAAAGAAAAAAAAATGCCTTAAAATAGTATGTACCTGACATGGATGCAACTTGAGACCATACTCATAAGTGAACTAAATCAGACACATGTGTAAACATTGTATTGTCTCACTAGTGTGAGAAGTTGAAAGAAACAACATATGTGTGTATATTATACACACACACACAATATGCAATGTATATACCATTGTTACTCCTTAATTTTTTGGTACCAGGGATCGATTTTTTGGTATCACGACCTCATGCTTGCCAGGCAGACTTTTATGCCACTGAGCTACATCCCTGGCTCACCCCCTAATTATTTTGAAATTTTTTTCTCTTTAAAATAGATTTGAAAAAAATAAAGTTATTAGAAGAGTCAAAAAAATAATAACATGTATCTGGGCACCCTCTAAAGTGATCACACAGTCAAGTGCTTCAATGAATCTTTTGGGGTACACACTGGATGCCCCAGTGGTCGTCCCTCCTGAGGCTCAGGGGCAGCGGGATCTTCCTCAAGACACACAGACTCGGTTCCATGCAAGGACCATGGCCCCTGCCCCCATCTTGAGATGCAGATTCTAACAAGAGCTGGTTTTTAAAACACTTTTATCCGAGTAGGACAGGACCCCAAACCGTGTAGCACCTCGGAGGTAACCCTGGCACACCCAGGGAAGCAGCGTGCAGAGTCAATCTGAAAGCAGTTCCCTTCGCCACCCAAGCAGACTTTAGTCCTGGGCTGGCTCCGAGGGTTTCTGAGATTCCACAGGCGACTTGAGACCCAGCCAGGGTTTAGGGGTCCAGGACTGAGCCTGCGAAGCTAAGGACGAGGGCTCGGAGCCGAGATCTGGGTCCCGGGCGGGCGGCCTGGCTCTGCAGGGCGGACGCAGGGAGGAGCGAGGCCCAGCCCGGGCCAGGTGAGGATGCGGCGGCCGCCAGGCCCGCATGGGCGCGTCCAGGTGACTCAGCCCGGCCGGGAAGGGGTGCGAGCACAGGCTCCCCAGCGTCCCCAGACCCAGGCCTGGTCCAGAGCGGGCTCCCGGGCACCAGGCCAGACCCCCGCGGAGCCTCAGAGCGGGACCCCTGCTCTCTGCCTGCCCGGCTCCTCTGGACGCCACCACCGACGTCGGAGACGTGGGGGCCCGGGGCGACAGGGCTGTGGAGGCCACGCGGGGCCCGGGCCCAGCCGCACCCCAGGACCCGGCGAGCGCTGTAAGTAGCCACTTCGAGGACTGAGGTGGGGGGAGCCCCGAGTTCCCGGCCGGCCCCGCCCCCTCCACCTTGGCTGTAGCGCGGGACCCGGAGAGGTGGCCGGGCATCGCCAAGCACCCTGCGGTGGAGACGGAGGCCAGTGCGACCTCCTCGAGACAAGGGTGGCCCGCACTGTCCTCTCCCCACCGGGCCACCCGACCTGCGAGCATCCATGGGCCGACCTGGCCCACTCGGCAGCCACAGGTCCGCGTCCTCCTCGGTTCTCAGGACCTGGTCGCGAGGTTACCCGAGGGTTCCCGAACCCCACCCCCGCAGCTCCAGTCCCGGCGTGGACGCCCCTGTTAGCCTTCTGCTCGCACCTCCATTGTAGGAGCTCTGCGTCTCTGCCTGGCTCCAAAGCTGGGGCGCGAACTGCCTTCCCACGCTGTGGGTGGGTGGGGACCCGGGCGTTCAGCGTTACGCACAGGATGGGGGGGGTGCTGGGGAGTCGGGGGTCAGGTTTCCCAGAGCCACGACTTCTGCGGGCTGGGTTCTGAGGGTCACAGAGCACCAGGCCCCAAGGACCCAGTTTAGGACCCAGATGGAGACGGGGGATGTGCAAAGGGTACCCGAGAAGCCAGACTGCCCCGTCTTTGGAGCGAGATTTGGGGGTGCGGTTGCTCCCACCGTTGGCCGGGTGTTTTTTTCTCTGTGTTCTCTGACTCTGCAAACTTTTAACACAGTTTTAGACAAAGGGAAAAATGTAGCCCCTGCACAGTCCGCGGAGCTTGGGCCTGGGGCGGGGACTGGGGGAACCGGGGCCCCGCTCGGGGCGCGCGCGGAGGAAACGCGCCGGACTGGCTTCCTGTGGGGGCGCGGGCCTCGGCGCCCCGCGGACAGACGTGTCCGGCCCGGGGGGAGGGGACGTGGAGGCGGGGAGCCGAGGAGGGGCGGGGACAGGGTGGGGGGCGGGAGGGGAGGAGCCGGGGGCCGGGGCGCGGGGATCGAGGAAGGGGCGCGCGGCGGGTGAGCGAGAGGAGGGGGCGCGGGCGGCACCGGGCTGTGGCGCTCGGCGGGGCGCGCAACGAGGGAGTCCAGCCGGGTACAGGGCACGAGCCCCCGCCACCCGCTGAGCCTCGTCCCATACAGGTCCCGGGCCGATGTCCCAGGTGAGCAGCCAAAGCCACTCTCGCCACGACGCGCCCCATGGAGCCCCCGGCGCAGCCCCGGAGCCAGGTAGGAGCGGGAAGGAGCGCGAGGGGCGGCCGGTTCGGTCTCTGCACCGGAGGAGCGAGGAGACGGCCTAGGAGCGCGGCGGGGTTGGGGCGAGAAGTCCGGGTGTCAGGGACCCGGTCCAGGAGTAGTGGAGGGCAGGGTGGGAAGGCCTGGCCAGAACCGAGGCGGCCGCGCCAAGTTGGCTCCGACTCCCCCCAGCCCATAGGCGCACACGCAGCGGACACACAGACGTAGCACACCCACAGCACGCACACACATGCGCACGCACGCACGCGTGCACACACAGCAGACACAAAGCAGCACACAGCAGACACACAGACGTAGCACACCCACGGCAGACACACTCCGAGGCGTCTCTGTCCTGGTGTGTCCCCACCGTTTCTGCCCAGTGTGTAAATATTTACGGGGTCTTTGGGCTGGCCGGAGTGGGGGAATCTTGGTCTCCCTCTCCTTCCCTTCCCCCAGCCCTGGGAGAGACCGGCGCTTCCCGAAAACTTTTGTCTGCCCGGGGCTGCTGCGGCGGGCCCTCCCCTCCTCCTGCCCTCCCTTCCCTGCTTTCTGTCCTGCCTGAGCCCCACTGCCCCGGCCTGCAGACCTGGTAAACAGCCCCTTCCCCACCTCGGAACCCAAGCTCCCGGATGTCCATCAGGAGGACTCTCCAGACCAAGTCAGGTCGCCATCCCACAGGGTCTGTCTTGGAGTCCCAGCCCCTCACTGTCCCTAGGTACACCTTAGGCTTCTGGGGGATGTCGGGAGCTCTAGGATTTGTGCAGGAGATGGGTGCAGAGTGTTGCTCTGGGTCACCCAGGCTCTGCCGCCCTGCACCCCTCTTTCCCCTCTGCCTCCACTTCTCTGTTCCCCCTCTCCCAGCCTCCAAGTCTGGCTGGGGAAGTGGCTCAGCTCCTGTCTTCCCGAGATGGACCCCCCTAGACTGTGGTGCTGCCGGAGTCTTCTACACCAGAGTGGGGACAGAAGGACACCGACTGGGTGACAGCCAGCACACAGATGAGACCAGTGTACCTGTCCCCACCTCTATTCCCCCAGGGTCCCTGCTCCTTCTGCAGAAGGAGCCTGTCCAGTATCAGGGGCCCCCAGGCTGCAAGGACAGCTGGGCGGGGCTGCGAGCCTTCTCCTTCCTTGGCCACCTCCCTCCCCCCACTTCCCTCCTCTCCCACCCCCATACTTTTTTCTCCTTTATCTACTTTCTCCTCCTCCTCCTCCTACCTCCTCCTCCTCCAAGACCCACCCTTATGTGACCTGTGCCCAGTGCAGTGTGCTCCAGGCAGGGCCACTTCCTGGGCAGTACCCTGAGGCCCCCAGTACCCCAGCGTGCCCCCTCCCCATGGCAGCCCAAGCCAGACAATGCGGCTTTCATAACACAGGCCTCTTTCTGCCTTTCTGCCATGGCCTTGGGAGTCTGAGCCTGCTGCCCAGGAAGCCCAAACCACAAGCGACCCAGCCAAAACCCCACAGACGCCTGAAGCTGAGACGGAGTCCCCCACATTCCCACGGGCCAGGACAGGACGGCAAGGCCAGGGACCCTTCCTTAGCCACCCAAGATGTGGAGGGGACACAGGGAACTCAGAGCAAGCCTAGCCAGGGCAGGTGGCCAAGCCCACACCCTTGGCTCCCCCAGTGGCCGCCTCCTTACCCATCCCCAGAGCCCCAGGAGCCTGGCTCCCAACCCGGCACACAGATTTCTGCCCAGCGCTTTGGCGTCACATTCCTGCACCAGATTCTAAATCGAATTTCCTGGGGATCAGAGCCTTCAGACCTAAAATAAAACCAAGGCGACCCCGCCTAGCTGAGAGCTTAGTTTGGTGGCCTAGGACTACATGTCCATCAAAGGAGTCCACTCTCTCCAGCCTCCTTGGGGCTCAAGGCCAGAGGTCAGTCCTAAGACTCAACCCTCTCTATCTCTCTCTCTCCCCTGACCTGAGGCACCCCAAACTCCAGGACTCAGCACTCACCCAGACCTGTGTTGAGCGCCCTCCAGCATGTGGCAAATTCAGCTGCCCTGGCGGAGGGCAAGGACAGGGCTACAGTCCCCTCAAACAGCCAGGTGTCCAGGCTATGACCAGCAAGGGGGCCACAGGCACTAAGTCCCCAGCTGCTGAACCGCCTGGAGGAGGCACTGCGGGCCCGGGGTCAGCTTTCTGGAGGAAGAGAGGTTCCAGCTGGGTCAGGAAGGATGGGCTGGGTTTGGACAGTGGTCAAGAGGCACCATGTAAGCCCTGGTAGACTGCTCAGCAGGCTGGTGATGGCCAAGAGCCATGGGGAGGCCTGTCCGCCTGGAGCCCAGGACCTTTATACGCTGACTCCATTAAAGATGTTGGCAAGAATGTGATGCAGGGCCAAGCAGAGACAGTGCAGGGTTCTGGATCAGAAGAGTCCTGGCTTTCTCTTCAGAGCAGATCAGAGCTCCAAGGGGAAGCGCAGGCCACTGTCCACAGAGCCAGGAGGGGCTGGATTTGAGGGACCAGGCACTGGGGCTCTGGAGCTCAAACTCCTCCCAAGCCACTGCTCACGGGCGTGGAGGGAAGAAAAGCCACAGGGCAGGGTCCACAGGGCTGCAGGCCCCGGGTTTCTGCTCCAAGGTGCCACAGGCATGCTGGTGCCACCCGGCCAGATGAGAAGGGACAGCCCCAGCCCCACCCATCAGCCCCTGAGCACTTCACCCCACCCTCCAGCCGCTCTGCACACACCCCCTCCAGGAGACGCTCCTCAGAGAGCTCTGCAGGTCTCTCTGGGACAGTGGTGTCCCTGTTCGCAAAGGGACAGCTAGTCCTGTGGCCTTTCGGTGTGTGTGCCGGTCACACCGCCTCATGTCTGGCTTTCCTGCCCTTCCTTTGCCAAGGGCTGTCCTCTCCATGTTGGGGTGTCTCTGGGGTGACAGCCCTTCCAGCCCAGGTTTCTCTACTGCTGCTGCTTCTCTTCCCTCTGATTCTTTTGTCTTTATTTTTTGTTATTGTGTTTTTGTGGGGTTTTTTGTTTGTTTTGAGACAAGGTCCCACTGTGTAGCTCAGGCTGGCCTGCAACTCTTGGTGATTCTCCTGCCTCAGCCTCCCTAGTGCTGGGGTGACAGGTGTACACCACCGTACCCCACTTTCCCTCTGATTCTGATGCCTGTCCCCGAGCATGTGATTGGTCCTATCTGCTCTTGGTTCTTGGTTGTGCTAAGTCCCCATTGGGACCTCTGCTGCCCTGTGTGTCCAGGTCCAGACCACAAACTGCTTTCTGTCCTGCCTCGCTTTCCCTAGGTCTGAGGCTCTGGTGAATGCCCAGCTGCTGCAGGCCCCCACTCTGGGCTTCCTAATCCAGAGGGGTGGAGAGGAGGGGCCCGGACAGGCGGGACTTCTGCCTCCTCCAGTCCTTCTCACCTTCCTCCTCTCTAACCCTGGGCACCAGGAGGGCAGAAATCTGGGCCCTGTCTACTTCAGTACTGACAGTGTCTCCCTGTGCACCCCAAGGCCTCGGGACAGAGCCTCAAGGTGTCCAACTGGAAGACCTGCTGCGCTCCTGGAAACCCTGGGGGCCCGGCCTTCCAATCCCCTTTGCACACAAGCTGACCGCACTGAGGGGACCTGCCCCAGCTTGTGGCCCGTGGGGAACAGGACTTGGTGCTCCTCTCTGCCGGTAGGAGAGGCAGCCCCCAGGGTCAGATCCTGGGGCCATGGCAGCTTCCCTTGAAGTCGGGGGTGGGGCTGGCAGGCCCCCACCCCCGGGAATTAGGATGGGGCTCGAAGCTCCTGGGCTGCCCGCACGTCTGCTGTCTCCCTCTGTCCTGCTGGGACCTTCCCAAATCTGCCTGACCTGTCCGTGGTCAGTCCTGGTGGCAAGGACAGTTCTGGACAGGCCCCAGGTGCCGGCGGGGGTGGGGCAGGAGTGGCTGTGGACAGGAAGGGCCCCCAGTGGAGACCCAGGCGCCACGCCCTTCCCACCCTGCCCCCACTCCGGGCTCCAGCAGGATCTGTGGTTTACCCTGGGCAAGTCACGGCCTGCCCACCGGGGCTGTTATACTCTGTGCCACTCACATAGGTCCCTCGGGCCCCGAGGGGCCAGGGTATTTGGGACAAGAATTTCCCAGGTTCAAGGCTCAGGGTCAGCCTGTGTCCAGCCCCACCGAGTCCTGGAGTCCTGCGTGCGCAGCCTCAGCTGGTCCCTCCCTGTCCCCTCCTCTGTCCTCACACCCGCCTGCCCTCTTGCTGGTGACAGACCCATGCGGAAGCCCTCAGCTCTCCAAGCCAGGCTGCCGTTCCACCTCCATCCGGTCTCTGTCCCTGCACCCCTCTGCCATCTGCAGTATGTGTGTGGCGGGGGTCTGTCTTCACCCTTGGGTTGGACTGCTGTCTCCCTGTCTTCCTCCCCCCCTCCGTGTGGCCATGTCACCCTTGGGTGTCTCAATCTCCGCTCCCTGCATCGTGTGTGGCGTGGTGCCAGAGGCAGGGGTGTGCTCCAGGTGTGGGGTCCCACCGTGACTGCCCCGGGCAGCCTGGCCCAGGCTGTGACCTGAGCTTCCTCTGTTTTGCCCTCTGTCCCCAGAGCCCCTGCCCTGTCACCTTGGACTGTGGCTTTGGAGATGGCTCTGTGTCTGCATCCTGCCCGCCCTGTGTGGACACTGTAATTACCACGAGGCTGCGGTTCGCCTCTCTCCCTGCCTCTCGGCCTAGCTGCTCCTGCCGGGCCAGGGTCCTGCTCTCTGACCCAGTTCCTGCGGTCCCTCCTCCCTGGCCTCTGCCGGTCTTCTCTGTCCCTCGCTGCCTGCTTTCATGCCATCAGTCTGACGCCTGTCCCTGTCTCTCCTGCCCCTTCTGCTGGGTACCGGGCCCTCCTCACACCACATGCATGCACACAGCACAAACGCCCTTGCGCACGCGCAGATGGGGATTAGGAACTGTGGGAGTCTGTAGCTGTGCCGGATAAGAAATGGGCTGCGTACCTGGCATAGGGCCAAGAGTGCAGCTCAGTGGGCACCCGAGCTGCAAGCTGAGGCCAGGCTGGGCAGTCGGGAAGGCACCCTGGAAATACACCTTGGCCCTCTGCTTTTTCCCCAGCCCAGACCGAGTGGCTCCTGCCTGAGCTGGAGGTAGGAGCAGTACCTGCTCGCCCAGTGGAGGCAGCGTCGGAGGCGGGCTCCCTGGAGGAGGTGGCACCTCCCATGCCCCAAGGCAATGACCCTGGGGCTCCAAAGGCCCTGGACAGTACTGACCTTGATGTCCCCACGGAAGCTGTGACGCGTGAGTTCCAGGGGACTACAGGCTGGGGTGGTAACATGTAGGGGTGGAAGGCCACTCAGATGAATTGACTCTCCTCTCAGCATGCGGAGGGCACCTGGCTTCCCACTTAGACAAGCCTGCCAGTGTGGACAGCCCTGAGAGCAGTGCTCGGGCCAGAGGGAGGCCAGCGCTGGTGAGACCGGAGCAGGGATGGCTGCATCTTCCTGTGGACCCAGGGTTATCTTTGGCCAAGCTCATTTTACAGACAGGAAAGTGAGGCTCAGAAACCAGTCACCCTGGTCCCTGCCCAGGCTGTGGGCTCTGTGCCATGCTGCCTGCCCAGCTGGCCAGGGCAGTAGAAGTCACCTCCAGCCAGGACCTCTGGAGCCAGGCCGGCTGGCACTACACCCGCAGCCACCACCAGACATACCGCTGCTGGCAGCGTGGAGAGGAGGTCAGCACAGCGGCCATGGAGCAGGACCCCCAGCGGGCGTGGGCCAGGCACTTCCATGTCTGTGGCCCCAGTGTTTGCTCTGTGACTCAGGCCCACACTGTTCCACAGCCAAGGCCACAGGCGGGCTCTTGTGCCTGAACCTCCCAGGCCCAGCTTACCACACACTCTGCCCCAGCTGCCCACTGTACCCGTGTTTAGGCAGCAGGGCAAGGGGCACCACAGCTGGCTAAGGCTTGGCCAGTCCCCGTCCATGGGGCCAGGAGGCAGGCAGAATGATTCAGGTCTGGCCACTTCTCCTGGCCTTGCCCCTGTTTACCCAGATGCAGGCCCAGCCACACCTTTGGCCAGAGGCTCCCCTCCTTTCTCCTCCTTGTCCTGGGCTCCTTTCTAACAAACACAAGGCCCTATCTCCTCCACTTCTGGGCTGATGGAACTTTAGCAAGTTTTGCCCTCTCTGGGTCTCAGTTTTTTCATCTGTGAAATGGGATTACTGAGCGATCTCTTGCAATGCTTAAAGAAGCAGCAACACGAAAAGCTCTTGATACTGTTCCTGGTGCAGAGTAACTACTCAGATTCATAAACTGCTCCAGCAATCCCAGCTGCTTGGGCGGCTGAGGCAGGCCTCGAAAGTTCAAGTCCTACCTGGGCACCTGTTTAAAATTAACAATAAGGAACACGTGTTAGCATAGTGGTAGCAACCTGGGATCTGATCCTCTGTGCCTTGCTTGCCTGTCTGCCTGCTAAGTGCCAGCTCCTAACCCAGGCTGGTTCCCTCTTCCGTGAAAAGCAGGGCTCCCCTGTGGAGAACTCAGTGTAAGAATACTCAGCAAGTGCCTAGGTGGGTGGCTGGTGTGCAGGAGGCTCTCGGTCAAGTGCTCTGTGCTAGCTCAGGCCCCTCCTCTCCATCCCTGTCTGTGCATTCCAGCGTCAGGGGTCTGCAACCCGGGACGAATAGGAGTACCTGGCATTTACAGAGGGCCTGGCCGGGTCTCTGGCTGGGGGGTCCCTGGCGCCCATGGCCCCTTCTGAGTCCCCATGCCTGCCGTCACTGCCACCCCGGCCAGCCTGAGTGAAGTCCAGGAAGAAACCCGGTGCTGGCTAGAGGTCAGCTTCTTGGACTTCAATGATAGGACTGAGGTTTGGTGCCCGGCCTGGGAGGGAGCCGGGGCCTCCCCATCAGCTCCCTCTCCTTCTCTCCCAGACTCCATGGCCCCCACTCCACTCTTTCTGCCGCCTGCCTTAGAGGTGGGGGCCAAGGCTTGAGCGGGAGCTTGGTGGGGAAGGAGCAGAGGCGGGGGCTGCCTGAGGAAACCCTGGGTTCCGGGCCCAGGCTGCATCTCCAAACAGATGTTTCCAATAAGTCACCCAGTGCACGGAGGGCAAAAACAGCTGGGGGCTTGGCAGCAGCGGAGGGAAGGTTAACTGCTTCGCTGCTGCCCCGTCCACCCCGTCCCCATAGTCCAAGTCCCAACGCCAAGAACAGGAGAGCGGGTTTCAGGTGGAGTAAGAAAGCGGGGTCTTAAACCAGATGTGGCGGTGCTGGGGAAACTGAGGCAGAAGAATCACTGCTAGATCAAGGCGAGCCTGATCTGGTGGTGAATTCAAAACCAGCTTGAGTTTAGGCATAAAGAGACCAGTTTCGGGGGCTGGGGATTTAGCTCAGCTGCATAAGCACCTGCCTTGCAAGCAGGCAGTCGTGAGTTCGATCCCTGGTACCGATTAAAAAAAAAAAAAAAACCAGTTTCAACCAAACCGGAAGTGGGGTCCTCTCTGAGCGCCCCTTGGCCTTGCACCTGTGTCTCTGTGGGATGGACACCGACTGGGAGTCAGGAGCTGGGATCCAGCCTGCTGCTATGTCACGGTGTGACTCTGGGCTTGTCCATCCTAGCAGTTTCCTCTCTGCAGAAGACAGTCTGGCTCGATGCCCTGTGGTGCATCAGGCAGAACTGGGAGTTGCCGGGGGCCTCCACACTTCCCCCCAACATCCTTTCTCTTCACCTCTCCAGGCCAGCCTCAGGGGAACCCCTTGGGCTGCACCCCACTACTGCCGAATGGCTCTAGCCACCCCTCAGAGCTGGGCAGTGCCAAGCCGGCGGGGAATGGTGCTCTTGGGGGTCCCAAGGCCCACCGGAAGCTGCAGACACACCCCTCTCTGGCCAGCCAGGGCAGCAAGAAGAGCAAGGCCAGCGCGAAGTCGGCCTCCTCCCAGATCCCCCTGCAGGCGCAGGAAGGTAAGCGCCCTGCATGGTTTCCAGGTGCTGGCCAGAAATGCAGAACCCCAGGCCTGAACTGCATGGGGCCCGGGGGCTGGGTTCCCAAAGCCCTTCACGCCCACTCAGATCCACCAGCCCTGCAGAGCGCACCTGTTGGGTAAATTGAGGATGCGCACATTCCTGAGGCTGAGCCCTTCGGCCCCTGCTCTCTGAGAAGAGCTGGACACCACCAAGACAACCATTCTATTGCTGGAATCAGGAATTCTCCTGGAGGGGGTGGGGGTGCGGCTCAGTGGTAGAGCTTGCCCCATGCAAAACCTGGGGTTCCCTGAGTTGGATCACCCGCACCAGAAACAGAAAAAGAAAGAAATTTTCCTAGAGGCGCGGACTATGTGGCTAGTGAAGGCAGAGCACTTGGCTGAATGTGATGCCGCTTAATGGGCTGGGGGTTCAAAGGACCCCGCAGTACCACCTGCTGTTCTCGAAACACAGGTCCCTGCCACCCAGCCCTAGTTCTACTGCCTGTGCTCAGGCCTGCCTGACCCCTAGCGCCTTCCATCTTGGGGGACCCTGGCCTGGATTCAGTGTGCACGACTGTAGGGAGCAGGTTGTGGTCCAGGTCGCATTCCCACCTGTGACAAGTGCCGAGAGAAAGAGGCTTGGAGTGACATGGGGACACCCCTGCCACCCACACTGGGCAGGGAAGGCCATAGGCTCTGCAGGCTTTGCCAATGGGAGGGCCCAGCCAGGGAGGTGACAGGTGCCACTCCAGGCAGTCAGGGGCTAGGGAGCGGCCAGGCGGACCTGCAGTGCATCTGGAGAGCCCCAAGGCAGTGACTTCCCAGGGTGCATGTGGGGGCCATGACCCAGCCAGGCCAGGAGTACCCTCCCCCTTCAGCTGGAAGGCAGGGGACGGGGGAGGGGGCTCTCCAGCCGAGGAAGACCCTGGGGTGACGCTGTGTAGGAGGAGGGGTGGGTAATGGGAGAGCAGGCTTGCGGGGTCCTGGGGATGGAGGAGGAGGTGTGTGGGTTTGCATTCCCCGGGGTTAAAGACTCCAGGCTGGGAGTCTAGGTGCCATTCCCGGTTCCTGAACCTCACACCTCAGTTCCTACATCTAGGGAGAGGGCACTCTGCAGCCCGAGCTCAGAATCACAGAGGCTCTAGACGAGATTACTCCCACACAGCAGCTGGGACAGTGGGTACCAGGGACCTGTCACCCCCAGAGTGTTTCTTAAGCCAGTAAACCAAGGGAGGCCAAGGCCTGCTCAGATGGGCTTGAGTCCCTGCACCTGGGGTCATCATTTGACCTAAATGTGCTGGCCTGGGCACCGAGCCTGGCCACCAGGGGTCCCCATAGTGGCCTCTCCTCTGCCCCCCACCCCACCCCAGACTGCTGCGTGCACTGCGTGCTGTCCTGCCTGTTCTGTGAGTTCCTGACCCTCTGCAACCTGGTTCTGGACTGCGCCACCTGCGGCTCCTGCGGCTCGGAGGACTCATGTCTGTGCTGCTGCTGCTGTGGCTCCGGCGAGTGCGCCGACTGCGACCTGCCCTGCGACCTGGACTGCGGCATCCTGGATGCCTGCTGCGAGTCGGCCGACTGCCTGGAGATCTGCATGGAGTGCTGTGGCCTCTGCTTCTCCTCCTGACCAGCGAGGGACACGTGGGGATGGACAGACACACGCCCGGGCCTGCCTGGCTTCTCCCAGCCCCCTCCCCGGGACTGGCCGGGTGGGGCTGCAGAACACTGTGACCACAGGGAGGGAAGGGACGGGTCTGCCGGCTTCTCTACCTCTCTCCCCGAGTCTCCTCTCCTGCTGCCCTGGCCAGAGGACAGCAAAATGTGAAAGAGCCTCTTCCCAGCCTGCCAAACCCAGCCAGTACTTCCCTGACCCGCGCAGTGACCTGGAGGCCAGGCCTGGGGCGGGACAGCATGGCACAGCACGGCAAAGCCTGGAAGGGCACAGGGCGGGCGCAGAGGGAGGGTCTTCTATTCGTCACTGTAAATAAAGATATTTGTTCATCTCCACGTCCTCCCACCTGCCCCAGCTGCAAACTCCACCTGTGACTGCACCCCGTGGGGATGGCCCCCCCAGACCTGGCCCCTCACCTCCTCCTTCCTCATTCATGTCCCCTACAAGGAAAGGAGGCAAGGAAGGGCTGCCACCTCCCCCTCCCCAGGGAAGGGCACCAAAGACCCGGAAGAGTTAACCTTGGCACACCGGGATTAATGAGAAGCACATGTGCTCAAGTTTTGATTGATTAATCCGCTGCTGCCTGCAGCCCTCCAGGGCGCCTCTGTGAAGTTACTCGAAGGCCCAGGACGCCGCCCATGTCATGGCACAGGCCTGGCAGGGGCCCAGTGTGTACCAGGCCTTGCTGGGAGGCCAGCTGGGCCCTGATTGGGAGTCATGCACCAGCCTCAGTTGCCCTGTCACCAGGGGCTGAGAAAGCAGGGCACCTCGTGGGCACTAGGGAAGCCCCTGAAGCCAGCTGTCCCGTGCCCGTGGGTGCAGGGAGGAGGGGAGACCTGAGTACGGAAAAGCTGGGTGGGGAGGTGTGGACCCCAGTGGGGGCAGGGTCAGTGCACACACTAGGCCTCCAGGAAGCCAGGAGTCAGAAGAGCAGAGATGTCGCAGGGGAGGGACTTGGGTGGCTCTGAGGGGGACCTTGGAGAGTGGGGCATTGCCCTCAGGGCTGATGTCAGCTGTGATTCAGGCAATGCTAAAGGGAAGAAGGGGACTCGGTAGGGGTCAGACTGCCCCAGAATGTCGCCAGGTGTGGCAGCCCGGGCCAAGGGCATGAGTTTCTGGGGAATACCCCGGGCCTCAGTTGGCCCACTTCAGGTCTTCTGACCCCTGGAACACACCCTAAACAGAGGACAGGAAGGGACCTGCCCCGGGTCACCCGCTCAGGACCCCACCTCGCTCCCTGTGTTCTTGTATTCCTCCCTCGAACACGGGGTGCAGAGTTCCCGGCCCCATCTGGGTGCATGTGTAGCACCTACACCAGCTTCCCCTTTATACAGTGCGAGGACAGTGCACACAGCATGGGCCACACCTCAGCTTTGTCAGCTCTCTGTGCATCTGGGGAACTTGAATATGACAAGCATGAGACCCGGTGTATGACTAGGTGGCCAGGCCGCTGCTCAGTGTGAAGGGCCCTGTCCCGCCCCCTGGTCCCAGTGCTGTGACACAGCCCGTCATGACCCAGCTGGCTCGGAGTGCACTTGGAGTTTCCCCTCCTCTTGGGGACCGAGGATGGGAAGGAGGCCGGGGCGACAGGGAGTGGGGTTCCTGGCACAGGTGGGCAGGAAGAGGCCCTCACGCAGTCCAAACACTGGCTTCCTGCCTCGGCTGCCTGAGGTGTTTGCTTTAGGACAGTGGCTGGAACCTGAGACCTGGGGTGCCGGGATGGGGGTAGTGGTGGCAGGATTTAGCAGGCCCCCAACACGCGTGCACTTATGCACACATGCATACACTCCATGCGGTCATGCATGTATATTTCACACAGCCACATGCGACCAGCCCACACACCATGTATGCACACCCTCCATATGTGCCCCTCACACATGGCACAAATATGTCAGGGCCCGGGCTGAACCACAGAGCCCCAGGCCTACCCTGGTGCCCCATGGCCGCCCTGCCTCCCAACCTCCTCACTTAGGCCCAGGAGAATGCCGAGGGGCTGCCCGTCCCCTGGTTGTCCATGCCAAGGAGGGCATTGACAGCACGGAGGGAAGATGAAGAGGAGTGAGGCCAAGCCAGGGCGCCCCCACCCCAGACAACAAGTCACCAAACCAGGAGACAGTGTGTGAGGGAGGCCAGCTCCATTCCCCCACAATCCCCACTGCCCTGCATTGTCAGGGACGTCCCCTGTTTCACTGCTGAAAGTGGGCAACACGGAGCCTCAGGATGCCACCTTCCTGGGACCCCAGAGGTACCAGCTTGGGGAAACTTTAAGCAGTCCACCAGTCCCACAGACACAAAGTTGGGGGATCAGGCATCCCCGAGGCTCAGGACAACCGCAGACATTCTGTGACAGCTAGGAAAGCAGTGTGGCTCCTTAGAATGGCCCTATGCTGAGGGACAGGAGCCCTGCATGAGAGTAGAGACAGTGGACCCAGCCCTGTCCACCATGTTGATGCTCCTCCCCATGCACGGCTTTCCTGCTGAGGAGGGCCACGAGCCACCACAGTAAAGGCCAGGGAAGGACTCAGCTTGGCTTGGGCTGAGTTACAGGCCCACCACTGGCCAATCACTGTGCCTGGGAATGGAGGGCTATGATTGGTCAGGCCAAAGTCAGGTGACATCACTGTGCCTGGGAATGGAGGGCTATGATTGGTCAGGCCAAAGTCAGGGAGGGTCAGTTACCTGGCTGCCCATTCAGAACCAGAATGCATAATTGGAGGGGAGGAGCTCCCCAAAGAAGTAGGGGGGCTGTATGTAACTTTAAAAGGGGGAAGATTGGCAGATTAAAACATCGGGAGCTGGCCAGGCGTGGTGGCCCATGCCTATAATCCCATTCTGGGAGGCTGAGGCAGGAGGATGGCAAATTCAATCTTTTTTTTTTTTTTTTTTTTTTTTTTGTATTTTTACCAGTACCAGGGATTGAACTCACAACTGCCTGCTTGCAAGGCAGGCGCTTATGCCGCTAAGCTAAATCTCCAGCCCAGCAAATTTAGTCTTAAGGAGAGCCCAAGAGAAGGGACTGCCACTGCCGGGGTATAGATGGAGTCCTTACCTGGATGTGACAGGTGGTCCCATGACTTACTCTAACTCAGATCTTCCTGCCTCAGTGGCATCCGATGAGAGGGAGGACACCTCAGCTTAGTAGACAGGGAAAGGAAGCAGAAGCAGCAACATGGCAAGGACAGGGCAGCCACAGTGGGCCCAGGAGACAGGACAGGCACTTGTCCCCCGCTCCTCCCAAGGTCACCCACAGTGGGCTGTGGGGGCAGCTGTGCCCTCAACTGGGGTCCCTCCCAGTCGTGGAGCCCCCGCAGAGCTGGGCAGCTCAGCATTAATTAGGGGCCCAGCTAATGGCTCGGAAGATTGGCCGGTTTCAAGGATGCTGATGGATAGAGGCCGCGGTGAGATTTATTCCTAATTATCTCATTTGTGTCTCCTCATTACTCTTTATGGCCGGGATTTATGGGGCCATTCAGGCCCGGCCAGACCAGCACGAAGGCCAGCCTTGAGACACTGCATAACATAACAATAATAACACACACCCGGCCCAGACAGAGGGGCGATTTGCCTTCCTCTACTCTGCCCTGGGCACCCTGGATACCTGCACCTCCCTGTCCCTTCTCTTCCCAGATCTGGCCCCCTCCACCTGTGGAGTGCAAGCCTGTGGCTCCTTCTGCCTGCACCCCAGCCCAAGCTGGGTGCCCAAGCCTCTCTTGCCCTCTCTGCTACTCCTAACTGGAGGCTCAGGAGCCAATTTCAGAGGACAAGGACCAGCAGGGTGTGGTGGCACACGCCTGTCATCTCAAAACTCTGTAGGCTGAGGCAAGAGGATAACCTTCGTCCCAAGGCTCTGCCATCCAGTGCCAGCAGCCCATGTGCCAGCTGGAGGGGGCTGCCCACTCTCAGGGGGTCCTATGCTGGGACCCTCACACATCGACACCAGGGAGTAAACTGGGCATGCACTGAAGTGACCCATGAGTGTCATGTGGCACAGGGGTTCCTGGCTAGGTTCGTACAAAAAGGCACAGGCAAGGGGCTGGGTGCAGCGCAGGGTCAGAGCCAAGCACCGGAAGACAAAATAGCACCGCCTGGAATTCACACAATGAAGCTCTGCCCCATGGCCCCAGATGCCCAGGGCCTGCTCAGATGCACCAGGCAGAGCGATTGATCTGTGACCGCACAGTGTCAGGGCTGACCTGACAACCCAGGTGCCCCTCACCTGCGCTGTGAGACTCTCAGTGTCGGTGTCACCCGCAGGAGCAGTGGTCTGCAGGGGGCGTGGGAGGGGGCAGGAAGGACTTCTGTTCCATTTGTTTATTTAGGATTTTGGGGAAAGGGTCTGGCTGTGTGTTCCAGGCTCACACGGCCGCAGGTTGCTCCCTGGGGTGCGGGTGTGGCCTCTGGCAGTGCAGCTCCCTGAAGGAGCACAGTCAGGGACGGACTGCTCTGGCCTGGCCGAAGTCCCACGCCAGGCAGCCCCAGTCAGTGTGCAAGAGACGCAAGGGGGTGACACCTGAGTAGGGAGTCAGATCGGGGGGCCACCTGCGAGCTGGCCCCAGGCTTACTGCTTTGTTTTCCTTTTCTTTTCTTTTTTTGAGTCAGGATCTTATTATGTAGCACAAGCTGGCCTTGAACTTATGTAGCCCAGGCTGGCCTGGAACTCACAGTGATCTTCTACCTCAGCCTCCCAAGTGCTAGGATTACAGGCATGTGCCACCACACCCAGCTGCTATGTTTATTTCAAACCAGATCTGTTCTTTTCTTTTTTCTTTTTTTTTTTTTTTTCTTTCTAGTGTTGAGTATTGAGCCAGAACCCCTGTACGGCACTATTTCGTCAGCCCTTCTTAAACTTTTATTTTGACAAGATCTCACCAAGTCACTATGTAGCTAGGCTCGAACTTGGAATCCTCCTGCCTCAGCCTCCCTACATACTGAGATTATAGGGGTGCACCACCACACTGGGCCCACAGCTTATTCATTCAATTTCACCCTCACCCGTTTGCTGTTAGACATTTGCATTAAGTTCTGTAATGTGCTATGCATACCTAGGCAGCTGGGTGGTGGGAGTCATTATACCCATTTCCTGGATGAAGAGACTGACTTGGATAGGCTGACTAACTTTGTCCAGTGGCATCTAACAAGGGTACTGTTCTGAGTCTGGGCCCTTTTTCCTGGCTTCCCCAGGGTACTGATCTAGGCTGTGGCTCCCCATGGTCCATTCCTTCGACTTGGTTGTCCAACTGCACCCATTAGGGTCAGGTCTACTCTGGGGCAAGTTGGAAGTGTGGACACAGAGGGACAGGTGCTGCCCCTGTCCCTGAGTCCCAGCACAGCGCAGCCCCATTCTCATGGTCCAGTGTGGGGCATCCACAATCCAGACAGCAGATGACAGCAGAGGGCTCCTGTCGGGGGCATTGAAGAAGATTCCGGAACTGGCTGACATCTGCTGACCTCCACTGCCCAGAACCTAGACTGCTAAGGAGGCTGGGGAGGTTAATCTTCATTCTGGGTGACCGTGTGCTCAACCAAGACTCCCATTATTATGGGAGAAATGAAGACTGATATTGGGGAACAGCTGCTCTACCCAAGAGTTACTCACCTCTTCATTTTTCTTAAGGGACCCCAGTAGATTCTGCACCCCTCCAGCCAGCCATGAACTCAACACCAGCAGGCCCCATTCCAGACCATGAATTGGGATTGGTTGAAGCCAGTCATGTGGCCTCGTAGATCTTGACAATGATTGGTTTAGTGAATGATCATGTGACATCACCTTGTCCAATGAGGACAGAAGATAAGTCTCCATTGCTTCTAGAAGTCGCATTTCCGCACTATCATTTCCGCCTTTTGTAGTTGTCTATCAGTGATTTAGAATGAGCCTCCTTGGACTATGAAGGGACCCCACCTAGGACATCAAGAGAAGTCCCCAAGGATTCCAGAGCAGGATAAAAAATCTGTTCCTTATGACATTTCCACCTGTGGACTAATCAACCCTGGAACCACCCTACCTCTGATATGCGATCATTCTTAAACCACTTTAATTAGATTTTCTACTTTTGTAGCTGAAAGCATCTGCCTGTCTTGACACCTGCATCTCTGTGAAAGGAACAGACATGTGACCCCCAAAGCCTCACTCTCCCAGTGAGGAATCCGGAGAGCTCGGTACCCACAGTGCCTGTGACAGAAATCCTGTGCAAACCAATTTAAGCAAAAGAGGAATTTATTGGCTCCCATAGCTGGAAGGAACATGCTGGTATTTGAAAAATTAAAGGAAGAGCTTCTGTAATCATGTTGGGAGCTGGGGAGCCGAGGCTACCAGGATTCTCTTTCCTGCCTTCTCTCTGTGAACCTCCTCTTTCGCGGCTCAGACTCAGTGTACACTGGTGAATCTTTCCACGTTGGTAGATGGGGTGGAAAGCAATCAGCCATGCCCCCGAGTCCACTGGGAAAATAGTCCATAGTTCATCAACCCCACGACAGGGAAAGGCAACAGCTCCCCAAGAGCAGGGGGTGAGGTTTCAAAAGAAGCAGAGGACAAAAGGAAATGGATGCTTAAGATGAACCCATCCCAGGGGATCCAAGTGAAATTTTTAAATCACCATGTATTGGGTGCTGTAGCTCAGTGGTAGAGTGCATGCCTAGCAGGAATGAGGCATAGGTTCCACGCCAGCACTTCGATAAATCAATCAACAGTTGCCACACATCTTGCCAGGACATTAAATGAAACCAAGCCAGCTATCTAGGGCCTGGTAGGGTTTTCCCACGGAAAGCCTCAGGGGCACCAATCACATTGCTTCTGAGAACGCTCTCATGGCTGCGCTGTATTGATCACACCCTGAATTTGGTTCACAAATAACTGTATGAACTGTGACAGAAGACAGGTACTTCTTAGGCTTAAAACCCCAGCCTGAACCATCGGGGTGCTGCATGCCTGTAGTCCCAGCCCTCTGGGCAAGTGAGGCAGGGAATTGTAAATCCCAGCATGGGCAACTTAGTGGCAGAAGACCCTGTCTCAAAATAAAAAATAAAAACTGGCCTGGGGTTGTAGCTCAGTGTGAAGGGCCTGGATTGAATCCCCACCTCCCCCTACACACCCACGTGCACACACACACACATGCATGTGTGTGTACAAAGGACTTAGCATAAGGGGACGCTCAGTTACACTGTCGGTGGGGATCAGTTTGGAAAATTCAAAATATTCCAGATTGTGGGCGGAGGATGGGAATGTTACAAGGAATGGACACAGGGCTGACGAAAGAGCAAAGGAGTCAACGGGGTGAACTGGTGCAAAGAGGCGTCCCCACTGGTCGCCCCATCAGAGGCAGAGCCCTCAAAGGGCTTAGCATCCATATGAGAGAAGAAAAGAGCTGGCTGTCCCTGCCGTCCACCAGGTGAGGGCAGGAGAGGTGGCCTTCTGTGAGCTGCAAGGGCTCCGTGCCCTGGGAGCCCAACTGGGAGCCTGGCCTCCCGGCATCCACTCTCTCAGGACTCGCTTCCATCCTGTGCAAGCCCCGGCCTGTGAGGATTTGTTACAGGGTCCGAGCTCACTGAGACTTGGGCCCATCCATTCCCCACTGGGGAGAATGAGGCCACCAGATCAGGTTCACGTCTGCCCGCGGAACCCCAGTTCTGGAAGCAGGGGGTCCTGAATCACGGACAACCTAACTGTGTCTGCACATTGCTGAAAGCCCCACGGTGACCTCTGAAAATCCTTGCTGGTCACCTTCTCAGTCCTGTAGCTCTGGGTGCCTGAGATGCTGCTTCTTATAGATCCAAGGGCAGTGACCAAGGCAGAGCATCTGAGTGTGCGGACAAGGAGGATGTACAGGAGATGGGTGTGTGTGTGTGTGTGTGTGGAGTGGGGTGCAGGCAGGGCGGAAGGAGGGCCCATACGGCTTCCTACCCTCCCCCACCACCACAGCCACAGGCCTAGAAATACTGTGGACACAGAGAAAATGAAAATACAATTTATAGAAGTTTGTAGACTGTTGCCTGCATGGTGGCACACACCCGTAATCCCAGAATTTGTGAGGCTGAGGCTGAGTTTGAGGTCCGCCTGGACTCCATAATGAGTTCAAGGCCAGCCTGAGCTACATGGCAAGACCCTGTCTCAAAAAAAATCTGTAGGATGCAGCTAACACAGAACTTAGAGGGAAATTTATACCATTAACACCTCTAGGGGCTGGGGATTTAGCGGCATAAGTGCCTGCTTTGCAAGTGCACGGTCGTGAGTTCGATCCCTGGTACAGATTTAAAAAAAAAAAAATAGATGATCACAAGTCAAAGATCACAACTGCTCCCGAGGGAACTAGAAAAGTGTAAGGAGAAGAAAAGAAATTAGAAAGCAGAAGCACAAACTGGAGAGACAAAGAGAAGCAACAGAGAATATGAATGATGATAAAAGCTGATTCTTTGCGGAAAACCAATCAAATCGAGAAACTTCTATTCAACCCAAATCACCAGTAACAAGTTTTACATTAGCATTGGAAACTGTGAGATGAATCTGACAAGACGTTTAAGACTGGTGCCCGGAAAAGATCAAAAGTCATCACTGAGAGAAATTCAAGGAAGAAAGATGCTCACGGAGGAGAAAACTCAGCGTTATTAAAATGTCAGTTCTGTCCGAAATTGATCCATGCAACACTGACTCTCAAGTCCCGTCAGAATTCCCACTGGCGCTGTGTGGAAATCAATCTGATTCTGTGCTTCCCACGAAAACACAAAAGACCTAAAGTCACCAGAATAACCCAAAACAGAACACATCTGGATAACGCGCACTTCCTGGTTACTAAAGCAACAGTAGTCGAGACAAACATGTCGCCAGACTGGACAGTCCTGAATTAGGCCTATCCATAAAGGATCAGCTCCCTGTGATAGGCACCAGGGTAATTCCAAGGGCCAGGAGGATCATCATAAATTCAAGGCCAGCCTGAGCTACATGATGAGACCCAGTCTGAAAAAAAAACACCCCCAAAACAGTATTTTAAAAATTGAATGGATAAACACATTCCATACAACGAAATCCACACAACAGAATATTACTCATCCCTGAAAAGAGATGAACTCCTGATGCATGCAACAGTGTAAAAGTCTCAGTACTCACCCTCACGTGGGTCTCGGGTGACTCTAATGATGCTTCCTGAAAGAAGCCAGAGAGGGAGGGTCCAGGGCTCTGACTCCATTTATGTACAAGTCAAGAGAGGGCAGGGAGCAAGTTCAGAGGACCCAAGTGTCACATGAGGACCTGCAGCAGGTCCTCGGAGACCACTGGGCGTCTTGGAGATGTGGCTCCAGGCACTTGCCCTCCTGGCTGTGGCCATAGCTTCAGGGTGGACACATATATGAACCCACAACCAGTCTCACATTCGAAACAAGTGCTAGCAATTCCTTAAAAAAGCCATTATAATAAATGGAGATGATTTGCCCGAGGGAAACTGAGGCAGGCAGCACCACTTGGTGGCAAGGTACGGGATAAGGTAGTGCCAGGGCCCCCGGCCTAGAGAGCCGCCGCCCTGGTGTCCTGCCCTGGCCATACTGGACGCCCTCCAAACACCTGTAGGTGAGTTCCCATCTGTTAACCCCTGCGAGGCTCAGTCTCCCCATCTGTCAAGCAGGAATGAGGGTGACTCCCCCTCCAGGGGCGGTGGGACTGAACAGGTCACGCGTGTCTGTGCAGTCTCGGGCAGTCACTCTGCGCTACTGGAGCTGGGCGACTAAAACCACAGATGTCCCTGTCATGGCCCCGTTGGCCACGGTTTCCATGGAGATGCCAGCCAGCTCGGGGTGAACAGGGGGCCCTGGAGCAGAGCAAACTGGGGAAGGGGGGTGCTGGGCAAGTTCCCTTACCCCCACCCTCAAAGACAAAACCTAAATATTGTGATAATTCGGTTCTTCCCCAAATTCCACGCCTTGGCCAGTAATTACCTAGCAAATGAGAAAATCTACCAGGACCCCAATTAGGTACCTGAGGACATAATTGGTCCCTAATTAGAAAAAGTTGTCAAACGGGAACAATTATCTGGCTCTCATTTCCTCCCCTCCTCCAGCCCAGAAAGCCTCTGCTTCCTGCCCACGTGGGCCTCCTGCTGGCCTGCTGGGGGAGGGGAGGCCAGGTCACCAGCACTGACGCTGGCACAGCCATGGAGGTGGCATCAGGGGCCCTGACAGGTCCCAGGAGCCCCTGGGCCACAGGTGTTCCCACGGGGCCCGCTGACTAACCCAGAGACCAGGGCTGTCTTTGTCCTGTCTCTGGCCTACACCAGGGCCTGGCATCCCGAAATGCTTAGAAACCACTGGTCCGCAGGGGTGACGGTGGCCGCCTCTTACCTACCGGGTGTGGGTGCGGCGTGACTTAACCTCTCCGGGTCCCAGGTTCCCCCTCCCGGCATGAAAGTCACCTGAAGGCAGACATAGGCATCAGGGCACAGCGGCTCCAGGTGCCGCCCATCAGGAGGAAAACTGGTGGCCAGGGAGCTCCCCCCAAGTCTCCAAGTCCAGGGCCCGTAGTGGGGTTCAGGGGGTACACTAAATCACTGACCCTAGAAAGGAGGGGACAGAAAGGGCCACACCCGACCTCCCTCCTCCCATGCCAGCAGCTTTGGTCTTCCAGGCTTCTCCGTGAGCGTACTAATTAAACCTTAATTGACACAGCACTAATTAACTTCTTAATTACATGGAACTGCGGCCCTGCCCGCAGACGCTGACCGTGTGAGGAAGCAGCCTGCTCTCCTGCCCCTTCCCAGGACCCCACCCACCCACCTACTCACCCAGTGAAGGGCCTGGCAGGTCTCATGGACAGCGGGGGACAGTGGGAGACATGACCCTGCCTGGCCCCCCAGAATCCACTGGCCTGGGGCAGTTGGATGAATACACTTGCCCAGCCTGGTGACATCCACTTAGGATGTGTTTGTTTTGAGGTGGCTCAAAGCATCCTGTGCTCAGGAGACGCTGTCCTGCACTGCCCTGTGTGTTGACTGAGTATTAGAATATGCTGCGTTTTGAATCTTGTCCCCTGCCGCTGGGTCCCTGACTCCCGCGCTGGCCAGAGACAGCCAGACCATGGCTGGGTACAGAGTGGGGCACAGAAGGCCTGGGAAGCAGAGGGGCAGGGTGCAGGGGATGGGGACAGAGGGGCAAGGGCAGGATGCTCTCGTTCTCCTCCCCAGCAAGTCCCAGAGGCCTTTGGGCCAGGATCAGTGTGCCACTCGTGGCTTTGTGCCTTTGTGGATTAGGACTCATTCTCATCCCGGAAATCCTCACCTAGAATTCGGGGTATCTTTCCCACTTCACAGAAATAGGCACAGAGAGGCTGATGGAAGCCCCCTGAGTTGCTGCCACTGAAAGGGGGTGTTGGCCCTCACCAGAGCGTGGGGAGCCCTGACCTCTGATGGGCCTATGGAACACCTTTTGTGCCAGTTCCAGGGTGCTTTGGGATGGACGCATATTCAGGGAGTGTATGTTGACTGAGTATTAGAACACGCTGCAAGTGGGAACAGCCCTCACAAATACACACAGTGCTGTAGCGGACAGAGCAGTTGGCCAGGCCCTGGGAAGTCTGCAGCCGAGTCCGCACCTCAGTCTCAGGGAGACCATGGGGTGTACCCTGCCAGGGATGGCGACATTGGCCTGCTGCCCCCTCACACTGCCTGCCCCCTGTCCTCTTCGGGGTCCTTCCAGAGCACCAGGCTGGGCTCTGTAGCCCCCAGCAGGGCCAGAAACCGCTCCTGGGGGAGGGGCAGCAGAGCAGGATAGGGGTGCCAGGCACCTCGCCCCAGGCCCTGGCACCCTCGAGAGCCAGCAGGCTGGGGAGCCCTCTGGTTCCCCGGTGCCTTCCCGGCCCATGCTGCTCCTTACACCTTTGTCCCTGGCTCTGCCTCGGCCTTCCTGTCCTCGCCCAGGTCACCTCTCTCTGTGCCCTCTCTCCTTGCCTGTGCCGTGGACACCCCGCAGTCCCCTCCGGAGCTGGCAAAGGCTCTCTGGAATGATTCCCTTTGCACAGAGCTCAGCATACGACAGGCACTCGGTGAGCACTGCCTGTGTCCTTCCCGGAGGCCGCCTCCTCCAGGAGGCTCTCCCTGACCACCCCCCGGGACGGGGACTGTCTCCCCGGGCTTCCACTGCCCTGTCCGCAGGGCCTGTCACACTCCAATGGCACTTTTGTCATCGCACACACTGTCTGCACACTCATCAGGCTTCCTGCGTGCGGGGACGCAGTGCTCCACGGCAGAACACCCACTCGATCCTCACCTCCATCTGGGTCGGGGCCACTTTACCGCCACCCTTTTCCAGAGGACAGAACTAAGGCCGGGGGTTAAGGACAGCAAACAGTGGTGGACCTGGGACCAAGAGCCCGGGAGGCCAAACTGTGCTGTCCCTGCTTTCGCCTCCTCTGTGTCTCGAGGAGGGTAGGTGAGCACCCTGGGCCAGGCCAGAGGCACAGGAGACAGGTGACCCCGGCTGAGGCCAGTTGGGGCCCATGGCAGCACCACACTGTGTGTCCACCATGCGTGCAGTGTGCACCTGTGTGCTCCACGTGTGTGTGAGGCTTCAGGGCTCTCGGGGACACACGTTACGCTCCTCAGTGCAGCTGTGACGCTGCTGTAACTCCAGCGAGGGCCGAGATGCAGCCGGGTGGTGGGCCACGGCTTCTTGTGAGCCAGGCCTGGGGTTCCACCCAGCAGCCAGAGCAGGGGTCTTCAGGCTTGTGTCCTGCAGTCCCCACGCACTGTCAGGCTCCTTTTCCTGCGCACAGCACGGGACGGTGTGACCTGGGCGTGCATCACACTTCCCAGCTGTGAGTGTGCACGTGGGTGTGTGTGTGTGTAAAATACCCACAGGTGCTTCTGTGTGCATTTCAGGTGCGCAGGGGGCACGTGTGACCTGCTGTGGTTAGCACATGAGTGTGGCGTTGTGTTCACATGGCGAGCTGCCGTGTTTATGCGGGCACACAGAAGGGGAAAGCAGGGACAGCACAGTTTGGCCTCCCGGGCTCTTGGTCCCAGGTCCACCACTGTTTGCTGTCCTTAACCCCCGGCCTTAGTTCTGTCCTCTGGGGAAGCCTGCAGAATCAAGCAGACCCCAATTCTGGTCCCAGCCCGGCTCTGCCAGCTGTGCGATCCAGGCAGTGTTGAGTACCGGGAGCTGCTTGTATACGGGGGACACATGAGCGTGCACATGTGAATCTGTGCATGCATGGTGTGTGTGCAGGCTGGCGGTCACACTCAGGGCACACATTTGGGGTGCGCACCATGGAGGGGCGGCTGTGCCCCAGAGGCCTACCCTGGGGGACCCTGGTCCAGAGCCCTGGCTGCGGGGAGGGGCTCTCTGGCTGTCAGGCCTGCGGTGAGTGAGGGGCGCCCCCCACCTGCGGTGATGGAGCCCGGCTCCCCCACCAGAGCTGCCAAAATAGGCCGAGACAGGGTGTAATTACCGGCACTTACCAGGGCCATTACCCCCCTTGCCGCTGCGCGTGACACACGACCCGTCAGCCTGGCGTTCGCACCATTAAGGGCCCTCATTAGCATCCCGGCTCAGAAGCAAAATTACCCTCACTGCTCATTTCAAGATGTCATCAATTTTAATTTAGGGCCCAAAGATAGCACAATGGGAAGGCCCTGCCTGCCGGGCAGGCGCTGCACAGAGCAGGGGGCGGGAGGCCGGGGGAGGGGAGACGCAGAGGAGGCCGGGGAGGGGGGCGAGGGGAACGTCCACCCAGGATCCTTTAACCCTGGGAGGTCCACATCGCCATCCCTCTTACAGCTGGAGAAACTGAGGCAGAGGGGCCCAAGCACACAGCATGCCCACATGAAGTACAGGTCTGGCTGGTTTTGCTGTTCTCCGCCCTCCTGGACCATGAGCTATGGCCCTGGGAAAAGAAAGAAGGGGCTCCCGGGTACCCTGGCTTGCACACTGCAACCCAGGCCAGCCCCAAAATTGGGCACTTCCAGCCTGGCTGGGCACTGCTACCCTCAGATTGAGGACTCTGTCTGGGCTCAGAGGGACCCTGAGAGACTTCGGTTGGACAGAGGCTCCAGTCGGCTATTTCAGTCAGTCTTCAAGAGCACAAGAGTGAGTGTGCCACGAATGTTTGTTGAGTGACTGCATGACTGAGTATATAAACAAACGAGCTGTGTCCGGACCCCTCCAGGAGCAGAAATCCAAGAGCTTTGCAACCCCCAGCAGCTGCATCCACACTCCCGGTGCATTCTGCACCCTGACACGGAGGGGAACTTCACAGGCCTCTGGCTGCGGGGGAGTTTGCAGACCTGGGGGGAGGGATGCCCCTCTCCAGTAGTGGATGGCACGGTCTTCCTCATCACCTCGGGATCTCCAGCCAGCCTGGCCAGTCTGTCCTAACTCACAGTGGGGTTCAAGCAAGACCCTGCATGCAGCCCACGGACCTCAGTTTCCCCAAATGTAAAGGAGGGGGCTTGTGACAGGCAAACTGGAAGAGGGCCAGGCCCAGGCTGGAAAGGGGGCACTGCCAGCCATGGAGCCGCCCTCGGCCTCCAGTCTGGTCTCCCAGCCACTGGGCAAGAAGACAGGGGGCTCCATCCCGAGCCAAGACGGGGGTCCTCACCAGCGCCAGGCGCCGCCGCTGGCCGCCCCAAAGACGGATGGCTCCCTTAATCACTCTGGAAAAGAACCCCAAGCCGCTATAATATTATAATTAATTAATTCACTAAAAAGGTATTAAATTCCTCTCCCCCCTGTGGATATTATCTGAATTCATTGACCTTTAGAAAAATCACACTCTAATTGTAACCAGGTCCAAAAGCATTTGCAGCCAGTCCCTTTTACATTAATAATATCTGCCCAGGCTCAGCTCCGGTGGCTTAAATATTGTATAAATTCCACTGGCCGTGGAAGAGAGAGCCAAGGAAGCAGCCCGGGCTGGGAAGCAGAGATGGAGACAGGCCAGAGGAGGGGGCCGGCGTCGGGGGCTCTGAGCAGCCATGGCCCACTGGGGGCCCCAGGGCAGCGGGAGCGGTGAAGCTGGGGTGGGTTTTAGGAGGCCGGCTGTGGCAGGAGCACCCAGGCACAGACAGAGGCAGACAGACAGAGAGAAGGACAGAGAGACTGAGAGAGAAAGGAGCAGAGGCTTGCAATGGGAAAGGGTCCGCTCCAGGGAGAGGAGGGGGAAGGGAGGAGAGAGGAACCACCACTGTGTGACTTGTGAGCCAGCTCCCAGGGGTGAGTGCAGGGACCACGTGCTGCAAACACAGGCTAATAAAAATAAAAACGGGGGGCGGGGGGAGGGCTGGGATTTAGCTCAGCGGCATAAGTGCCTGACTGGCAAGCAGGTCTTGAGTTCGATCCCCGGTACCAAGAAGTAAAAAATTAAATTAAAAACCAGGTCAGGGATTTAGCTCAGCGACATGAGCGCCTGGCAAGCGCTAGGTCGTGAGTTCAATCCCCGGTACCAATAAATAAAAAAATAAATAAAAATTCTTAAAGTCTCCATCTCAAAAACAAATAAAAAATAAAACACCGTGGCATGGAGGGACCAATGAAGCTCTGAGCGGGGTGATCTGAGGTCTCCTGTCCATTGTGGGGCAGACACAAGGGAATCCGGACCCCCTGCCAGGAAATGGGTCCTAAGTGAGTAACAGTGCAGACAGACAGACAGACAGACCCAGGACCCAGAGCCCAGCACAGTGAGGCCAGGGGGAACTCTGCCTCCTCCACCTCCTTCCCCCAGACCCTGGCTCCTGCACGGGGGGAGGGGGACATACAGGCTTGTCCCCCTGCATCTCACCTGGACCCCTCTCCCACCCCCACTCCTACCTGTGCCTCAGTCTATCCTGGAGGCCTAGAGCCGGGGGTTTCCTCACTGAAAGAAAGGGCCCTGGCAGGACGCCCGCTTCTCAGCCTTTTACTCCCATTTCACCTTTTTAAAAGGAGTCTCAGGTGGGTGGACAGTGGACGACAGTCCTCAGTCCCAGCCTCTGGGTGGCTGAGGCAGGAAGGTTGCCAATCAGAGCCCAGCCTGGGCAATTTGCCAAGACCTTGTCTAAAATGAAAAGGAAAAGGTCTGGGGGTGCGGCTGGGTTCAGTCCTCTAGGTGAGGAAGAAAAGCCAAAGAGAAGCAGAAAGTGAGGCAGGGGGCGGGCGGGCACCCCCCAGGGACCATCTGGAAAGGTGCCTCCCTCCCAAGGCCAGAGCGTCATGGAGGACGCATCCACCATGTGACTGACTGGGACTTCTCTCCAGCCAAGGTGAGGGTCTCTCGGTCGGCCAGCCGCCACCGACACATCTCTGGGTGCTAAGCGCTGGAAGGAGCCCTAGGGTCATCCTGATACAGCTTGGCAGGACCCAGAACCCGCAGGGTGGACCCCACCAGGCACAGCCCAAGGTTTGGGGAAGCGGTGCCCCTCCACACCTCCAGCCGGCCTGGCCTCCTGGCCCTGGCCTGGGGCGCCCTCTTGTGGACAGGACTCCACTCATGTCCTGAGTCCCGGCCACAGCGGGTCCCACTGAGGACAAGGGAGCCAGTCAGCAGTTGGCGGTGGGGTGAGGCCCCGAGTGGCCTGGGGGGACCTCAGGGTGAAGAAGCCCAGCAAGGCAGGGAGAGATCTCTGCACACCTGGAGGACCCTACCCCTCGCCCCACCACAGGGAGCCACACGTGGGCATCTGGGGCCCCAGGCCTCCATCCAGGGCTGCTCAGTGACTGGGGGTGGGGGACCGGCGGCCCGAAGAGGGTGCCAGCATCCGGGCTGGCTCAGGCGTGCAAGGTCATCCTCGGCTCCATCTGACCTTGACACTAATCCTGAGTCCTCGGCAGCCGGCCGCCCTGGCGCCCACATCCCCAGGCCCAGTCCTTCTCTCCCCTTGCTCGCTCGTTAATTGCTTGACGTTGATCTGATCTCTGGGCCGCACAGAGGAAATTGCCCTCTAGGCCACTTTCAGTTGGGATCTTTCTTTTTTAATTAGGTTTCTTTGGCCTCCCAGGTCCCTGCAAGGTGAAGTCACTTTGGTGAAAGTCAGTGGGACAGGTGAAGCCCACAAGACTGCTGCCTCCATCCTCCTTGGGGCTCAGGTGGCTCCATGGGACACTTTCCTGCCTAGGCCCAGGTCCCCCCATCCTGGGCGGGGCCCTGACCCCCATTTCCCAGCCAGGTCCCAGGCAAGTGAGCGGCCCACAGCCCACAAGAGCAAAGGATCCGCCGGCAGTGGCGGGGAGGCTCTGCCACCAGACAGAGCCCAGCAGCCACCACGCCCTGCCCTCCTAACCCTCCGAAGCTCCCGTGGATCCCTTCCCGGCACAGGCGCCAGGCCACATTACAGCACAGGGACCACACGGAAGGAGCTGGAGTTCCAGGACAGAGGCAGCTGGCCGAGGCGTCCCGGAGAGGCCATAGGTACAGTGGGGCTGGCTCCGGAGCAAGGCGGTCCCTGCCTTCCTCTGGCCCGCCAGGCTCAGGCCACAGTGGGAGGTGTGGGACCAGCGTGGTGGCAGCGCCACCTTGTGGCCTCGAGGAGGGACAATGCCCTGGTTGGCACCTGAATCTGTCACTTCTCTTGCTGAAGAGCTGTGGGGTTCTGGGGGACCTCCGTGTTTGTCTCATCCTCTGTACCCACTAACACTCCAGGAAGCACCCAAGGTCTTCAAGCTGGACATCTGAATCCCTGCCACCTGCCCTAGGCCAGCGCTGAAGAGACAGGACCAGAAGGTACAAAGCACAGTGTTTACTAAAGGCACAAAGTGGGGGTCCGGAGAGAGGGGAGCTGCTCTGCTGGCAGCGATCCCACTCAGCTCCGAACCCAGCCCGCTCTTCCAGCCACACCACCCTCACCCCATAGGGAGAGCTGTTAGCACCAAAGGCGGGTAGGTGCCCACCTGCGGGGTGACCAGGCTGGGGGCTGGCTTATGGCCAGGGAGGCCCCAGAAAGTGAGCCTGAGTGCCCCGGCAGATGCCGCTACACAGAAGCCCCCCGAACCTCCCTGCTGCCCAGCACCTGGCACCCAGGGCCGGGACAGGGCTGTTGCTACCCAGGCCGCTCCGTCTCTCCTCCCCACCCCTCTAGTCCAGTGACAGGGCTGCCCCTGGGGGTGCTGTGTCCGGACCCCTGGGCTGCCGGGTGGGCACGAAGTCCAAAGAGGGGCCACGGGGGCACAGTGGGCAGGCAAGCGGCTGCTTCACACAGGAGTGCGGCCGGGTAAGAAGGGAAGGAGGGAGGGACAAGGCCCGTCCCCCACCATGTGCGGGGCCACTGGGGTCACAGCACATCGCCCTCCTCCATGCTGAAGCTGCTGCGGCGGCTGCTGGCCTTGGAGGCCTCGGGGGACATGGTGGAGAACAGGGGGTCGGAGGCCAGCGGCAGCAGGGAGTCGTCGAGCAGCATGAGGTCCAGATCCTTCTTGGACAGGTTGGGGAAGCCATGCTCGGGCCCCAGGGGGTCGGGGTAGCCCGAGGGGCCCTCATCACCCCCGTCCCCAAAGCTCAGGCTGTGGCTAAAGTCCAGGTGATGGAACGGGGACGGGGGCTCGGCGGGAGGGGGCAGCGGGGCCTGGGGAGGCAGCGACGGCAGTGGCTCGGGCTCGGGCACCTCGGCCCCCAGCATCAGCGTCTCCCCAGGGGCCTCCTCGCCGGGCAGCTCCTGCTTCACCACCTGCTGGGCCAGCTCGGCCATGTTCACGCCCGACGGCGAGGTGGTGGGGAGACCGTGCACCCGCGCCTGCATCTCCAGCTCCTGTGGGCCGGGACAGGGGACAGAGGGCTGGGCACAGCTGTGGGGCGCTCTCCCCGGGCCCACACGGCATCCCCCAGCCCCCCAGCCCTGGACAGCTGCGCTGGCGTCCAGACCAGACTATGGCTGGTTCAGGCTACAAGTTGCAGCTCATTAGCGGTTGGGAAACCGCGCTGGGTCTTGGAGCTTGACTGGCTCTCTCACGCTCACATTGAAAGAGACGTGTCTAGACTGGACTCGAATAGAAATGATCACAATGCGCTGCCCCGATTCAGGGTAGGTTTCGTTTCAGGATACTGGGATGTTTCACTGGGAGCCTGGCCCAGTGTGCTGGGCGCTAACGGGAATTGTAGCATCTCCCGTGAGTTAAAAAGCTGCGGTCCAGGTGCCCTCCGCATAGAGGACCAGCCCGGGGCCCACGGTAACAAGCGGCCCTCTGACTCAAACCAGAGCCCAGGGGTGGGGCTGACACTCGGAAGTCTGGTACTTTGGTTGAGCCCCGCCTTGGCATCTTAGGGGGACTGTGGGATCACCTGTCACTGAAGCCCCACGCCCTGCCTCCTCTCTCCACTGCAGGGGTGTGGGCCCCGCGCTGGGGTCTGCGTCCGCCCGCTACCCAGGAAGCCCCGGCAGAGGGCCGGACCTGGATGCGCAGCCAGAGCTGCTTGTTGGTCATCTCCAGGCGCCGCGAGTGGCTCTCCAGCTCCCGAGACTTCTGCAGGTCTTTCTGCATCCGCCGGATGTAGTCCACGGACGCCTTGAGGATGGTGCCCTTGTTCCAGCGCACGTCCCTGCGGCGAGGCCAGCCGGGCAGTCAGCGGTCAATGCCCAGACCTGAGTCCTCGCACCCCGCCTCCTCCAGGAAGCCCCTGGGACCCGGCCTGGCTTCCCCACACAGCCTGTGGGTCCTGACTTGGGAAGCAGGCGGGCCCCTGGAAGGGTCCCTCTCCCGGTACCCGTCCCTACCCCCAGCCCACTCACAGGTCGTTGGCCTTGGGAATCAGCATTCCTAGCTCCTTGATGCGGTCATTGATGTTGAACCTCCGCCTCCTTTCAACTACAGGTGGCAGATTCCAGAGGCAGCAGTTAGCGGGTGGGGATCCCCTTTGGGCAGCCCCAGCCCAGGGAGAGGAAGGGGGGACCCGGCAGACTGGGACTCCCCAGGGTCTAGGGCTCAGGGTTCAGGCCAGTCACAATGAGAGCACTGCAAGCAGCAGCAGCTCCAGACAGCTGCCAGCCCAGCCCTGTGCCTGCAGTAAACTCCTACCCCTCCCTCAATAGCCCCAGGGTCTTCGCTCTGAAGGTCACTATGAATAAATGGGATTTCAGGAACAGCCAGCCTCCCAGCCCTTCCTAAAAAGGACCAGGCTTCGAAGAGGGCAGGATGGGGTTCCCCACAGGGAGAGCAGAGGCAGCTACAAGGGTTTGGAGCTAGGGAAGGACCCGAGTGTGGCCCTTACGGGTGACGGCGTGGGAGGGCAGGACTCACTGAGGTTGTGATTGTCCTTCTTCTGCCGCTCCTTGGCCAGCGCCCGGCTCTCAGCATCTGGAGGCCACGGTAGGAGAGGAGAGAACTGTGGGATCGTGGGATGGACAGGGAAAACCAGGGCACGAGATAGGAGGTGGGGACACGGTACCTGTGAGCTCCTGCTTCTGGGTCAGGTCAGCGGGGCAGGAGCTGCTGGTGACCCCCACCAGGGAGGCTGTGACCTGGGGGTCGCTGCTGTACACGTTCAGGTGGCTGCTGGACAGGGGCAGCTGTGGGGCAGAGCCAGGGGGGCCTCGGTGAGCCATGGGGCGTCCCCTCCAGGCCCGGGGTCCCAGGAGCTGCCCAGAGGAAGCCCTAGGCCCCTTCCCCGGAAGTGCAGCCCTGCCCTCCGGAGCCAGGATGGGAGAGGGAGGGGCCTGGCTGACCCCGAAGGCTCCAGGTTTCCTGGAGGGCATGGAGTCCCACTGAGTCCTGAACAGGGAGGAGGGAGGGCAGCGTGCGAGCAGCCCGGGTGCGGGTGCCAGCAGCTCAGGGCCAAGTTGCTGGGATGACGGGCGAGGCAGGGACACGGGAGGCAGCCCGCTCCTGGAGCGATGTGGTCTGTTTTTGTTTTTGTTGTTTTGTGACAGGGTCTTGCTATGCAGTCCAGGCTGACCTTGAACTTGCTGCAATCCTCCTGCCTCAGCTTCCCGAATACTGGGATCCCAGGCATGTGCCATCATGCCTGGTTTATGTTTTGGTTTTTCGTTTTGTAGTACTGGGGACTGAACCCAGGGCCTCCACATGCAGCTACCCCCTCAAGTCTTTATAACATCTTTTTATTCTGAGACAGGGTCAAGCTAAAACACTAATTTGCCCAGTATGGTCTTCAATTTGTAATCCTCCTGCCTCAGTCTCCCAGAGTGCTGGGATGACAGCCATGTGCTACCAAGCCAGGGTATTAACAAGGGCAGCCAGCAAAGGTTTAGGCAGAGGCAAATCTGGGAAGACCTCCCCAGCTCCAGCCATGGAGACAAATCCGGGCAGCGACACTCAGCACAATGCATGTAGCTACTCTGGGGATTGGTCGAGCACTTCCCCCCACCTCCCTTGGCCCCTGCCAGCTGCAGCTCTGGCCCAGCCGGTCCTGGCCAGCTCTCCCCAAGCCACTGGCATAGTCACCAGGGCTGTGGGGCCTGGGGCCTGATTCCTGGGCAGGATGGGGAGAAGGTCCTGGCAGAAGCAGCTGGGCCTTCACCATGAGGGGGCTCTGCACCTCAGGCACCTCAGCCTTTGGTTTCTCGCTCATCTGCTGTGGGCAGATGCCCCACTCTGCAGCTGAGGACACTAGGACCTCTGGATCCCAAGCCCAGCCTCTCCCCACCATCACCCTTCCCTGTCTGGGAGACCCCAAGTGTCGCATGGCCAGGGTGCAGCCAGAGGAGGGGTCCTGGGCCTGGGGACACCCACCCCCCGTAGTGAGAGACACAACGCTGGCCCTTGGTGTCTAGGCCCTGACTTGGTGGGGTGTGGAACTCCAGATCGGCACAAGGGCTTCCTGCGGACTCGCTGTGGCGACTCGCTGTGGCCCTGATTGTGCCCAGTCTGGTCACCCTCGGCCTGGCTCTCCTACTCCATCAGGTACCCAGAGCAGCCTGGGTGGCAGGGACTCTGGTCTCCACAGACAGATGCCAGTGGGCCCCGTCAGCTTTGTCACTCAGCTACTGGGGTTGCCCATGCCCGGTGCCCACCCGGCCTGTCCACGGGTACCGTGTTGGGCATCTGGAGCTCCGGGTTCATGTAGCCCAGCACGTTGTCCAGCCGCATGATGTTGTCGATGACGTCATCAAACTGGAAAAGGGGAAAGGTGTCTGGAGGGGATCCGGAAAGGGGACGGGGATGGGGACAGCAGGGACAGCGCTCCCCTGAGGGGCCAGGAGCCCTGGGCCCAACCGCTCACCTACAAGAGGACCCCAAGTGGCACCTGACCCCAGGCCAAGTAGGGCCCTTTCTTAGGAACCGACCTGCCCAGGAGGCCACTCAATCCCACACCAGAGCTCAGCGAGCACAGTGGTCCCCGTGAGCCTGCCGGGGCGGCCCCAGCAGGGTGGTGCACACCGAGGATGGAATTGTTTCTCCACACTGAGGCAGGGCTGCAGCCCTCCACCCTGGGCTCCTGGGCACCCCGTACTCTGCCTCCCCACCATGCTCACCTCCTTCTCGGGGTTGGAGCCTATGTGGAGCATGGCCATGGGGCTGTTGGGTGCACTGTTGCCAGCCGAGGTGGACAGCACATGCCCAGCATGCACCCCTGGGGAGGCGGCAGGCGGGGGCTTTGGGGAACCCTGGGCCGGGCTGATCCGGGCTGCGAACTTGTTCCCGTAGGTCTCGGACAGGTACTCTCGCACCTTCTGATGCTGGGACTGCTGCAGGTGGTAGGAGGTGGGGTTCTCCAGATAGGACTGCACCTGGGGGAGGCGACAGCTGCTGTGGGGCCGCTGTGAGGGGCGGGAGGCTGGGCCCGGGGGCCTGTGTGGGGCCGGGTGGGAGGACCTACCTTGAGCACCTCACCGGGCACAGGTGGCGGCGCCTGGAAGGGCACAGGGGTGCTGATGGCGGGCGAGGGGGAGGCCCCGAGCTGCTGCTGCTGCAGGAACTGGACCATGGCCGCCTGCTGCTGCCGCTCACGCTGCTCCTCCTGCTGCGCCTGCTCCCGCATGAGCTGCATACGCAGCCCGATACGCGATGCCATGGTGGCCGGCGGCTCCCTGAGGACGCAGGGACAGGATCCAGTGAGGCACGGCTGCCCCTCGCAGTCCAGGGGCTCCTCCAGGAGCTGGTACATGTGTGGGGACTCCCATGGCCCCGGAGGGGACACAGAGCCTTCAGAGGGCAAGGGCCCTGGCCACAGCCACGGGGCCGGCTGGCTGCTGAGCTGGGCCATCCACACCGAGACCTGAGCACTCTGCTGCACTGGGTCCGGTGTCAGCTTTGACTCCTCTGGGTCTGTCCCTATCCTGAGAGCTCTGGCCGCGCCCAGGTCCCCAGGGCCTGGTGGGCGTGGCCCTGCCGCCTTCTCCAAGCCCTCACAGCTCCCCTCCCACTGTTCAGTGACTCCACAGAGGTTGTCTAAATCCAAGCCAGCTCCTGCCCTGCTCTCTGCCCTGAACCTTCCATGGCTCCCACTTGCCCCAGTATCATCACCAAAGTCCTCACCATGGTCACAACAGCCTTCTGGGATCTGCTTCCGCCCATGCTACCCCATCCTCACCACCTGGTTCCCTCCACCATCCCCAGTACCTCCTAGCATGTCCCCGCCGTGGGCCTCTGCACTTGTGGCTCCTGTAGCCAGAAATGGCCAGGAATGCTCTCCCCCTGATACCATCACGGCTCCCTCCTTCACCTCCTCCAAGGCACAAACGTTACCTTACCACACTGATCAATGCTCCCTGGGTGAACTGCACCCCCACCCAGCACCCCACACACCCTCGGCCCTCGGTTTCCCCTATCGCTCTCTGCCATCTGAAATGCTATGCGTTTGGCAGAGTGATCCCCTGCGCAGTCCCCAGAGGAATGCACACGTCCCCAGGCGAAGGCATGCTGTGTTCCCTGCTCCGCCTCCGGCCCACAGCCCAGGTCGGATGGAGACGTGAGGGCCACTCAGAAGAGAATGCACATCATTCATTAGACAGGAACTGGGGAGCAAGTCTAGCGCCAGGAGGCAAGGTAGGGCCGTGGGAAGCACAGCCCTGAGCTGGGGCTGCATTGCAGGGGGAGGGCACCAGGGCCGGGCCACCTCCCCCACCTAGCTCAACTCAGCTCCAGCTTGGATGGGGCAGGGGTGATAGAGGCCCCCAAGCCTGGCTGGGAGGGGAGGGCGGGGCGGAGGACCCACAGCTGGGCGTAGCTGACACTGCTCACTCCGACCCTGGGCAAGTCCCTCCCCCTTGAGGAGCCTCCAGGGCCTGCGCACAGAACAGGAGCTGGGCGCAGGGTTCCTGGGGCCCTGTCCAGCGGGGATGGGTGGAGACAGCACAGGGTCCCTGGGTGGAGTGGCCAGAGGGTCTTGTTCTCGCAACCTCACGTTGAGCAAAGCCTCTGTTGTTGTTGTTGTTATTGTTGTTGTTATTGTCTGAGACAGGGTCTCACTATGTACGTCAGGCTGGCCTAGAACTCACTATGGAGCCCAGGCTGCCCTCGAACATGGGGTGATCCTCCCGCTTCAGCCTCCTGAGCACTGGGATTACAGGCACGCACCACTATGCCCAGCATGAGTGAGGGCTTTCCAACAGGACAGATATGGGCTTGAATCTCGGGTCTGCCATTTCTTTGCTGTGTGCCCTTGAGCAAAGTCACTTAACCTTTCTGAACCTGTTTCCTCTCCTAAAAACAGTTCCACTTAAGATAAGAATCTAGTGAAAATAATGTCCCACATGGTGGGGGGCTCTGGGCCGCTGCATGAGTGACACCCGAATAAGTACCAGCCTGCAGGGACCAAAGCGGGCAACAGCACAGGTGTGGACTTATTTGAATACCTACTGTGGGTCAGGGCCGGTTCCCAGGACTTGCACATCTGAGGCCCTGGGAAGAGCTGAACGTAGTGCACACCCATAATCCCAGCACTCAGGAGGCTGAGGCAGGAGGATGGCAGAGAGTTAAAGGCCAGCCTGGGCAACATAGCAAGACTATCACAAAACGGAGGGACAGAGCCCGGGATGGCACCCCCCCCCGCCCCTGCTCTGCACCCTACAGTGGGGCGCCCTGTCCGCACAGCCCGCTGACCACAGCTGCACCAGGCAGCCCTCCTGGGACAGGCCAGCTTCAGTAGCCAGGCGGGGGCTGCGGGGCTGGCTGTGCCAGCCGGCTTGGGCGGACGGGCGGGCGGGGGAGAAGGAGGCCCTTGTTTCCTGGACAAAGGGCTAGGCGCCTTGTCGGGTCTGCTGGGGCGGCTGCCACTACACAGGACGTCCCCACTCCTGCACTACGTGCCCAGCCTGGGATGGCAGGTGGCAGGGCAGAAGGACCCTGGCCCGGCCCCAGCCTGGGCCTTGGTACGCAGGAACGTGCAGGGTGAAGGCTGGGACACAGGGACCTGGGGCGGACAGCATGGTCCGTGGGAAACCCAAGCACATGAACCCCACCTTCGACCCCACGGGTTCACCCCCTAAGCCCACATCTAGTGCTCCAAGCCTAGAAAGTGACCACTGAGCATGCTCAGGACCGACTATCTGCCACCAGGGCGGACCTCTCCCCAGGCAGCACCTCCTTCAACAGGACGGGGCCTGTCCATCCCTCCCAGAGCCACGGCAGGGAGACACAGAGGATGCCTGGAACTCACTGGGGGGTGGTCCTGGTCTCTTCAGTCAGGGTCAGAGTTGGTTTCCCCCACTCCGTGTATGCATTGCCCCATCAGTCATTTATACCTTAGTAAAAACAAGCTGACCAGAACCTTCCCTAAAGTAAGTGGACAGAGTAGTTGGAAGCTGAGGAGAAATCACTGGACTGCAGGAGGGCAAAAGAGGACCCTGGAACAGGAAAGTCTCAGCAAGAGGAAGGGGTAGGAAAGAAGCTATCAAAGACACAGGGTGAAAATGAAATACACAGCCTGGGCCCTTTTGGCAGAAAGCAGGTTCACAGTAGAGGCAAGAACCAGGACTCCAGGGCTTTACCAAACACAAATTCACTTATTCTTCACCTCAACCCCACAAGGAGAGGACAGGCAGTGCCCCCATTTTCTAGTGGGGAAACTAAGCCACAAAGAGCTGAAGTAACTTGTCCCAGATGCTGCCGCTGACCGTAACGGCCAGTTCCTGGTCACTCTTTGGGGCTCCCAGCACCTCCCAGTGTCTGCTCTGGGTCTGGGGTTCCTGAATACCTTATCTTTCCACTTAGGAAGCAGCTGACTCCCCACCACCGATGTGTGTGGCTGTTTCCTGTACTGGGGATTTGCACCGAGTCAAATCCCTGGCCCTTTTAGACAGGTGCTTAGCAATAAACTGCCCAGACTGGATTCAAAAGTATGATCCTCCTGCCTCAGCCTCCCAGAGGGCTGGGATTACAGATGCATGCTTGGGTTGGGAGGTGCCTCTGCAGGGGAAGGGACCCCAGCGCTCATGCCTGGTTCCCATTCTGCTCTGCTCCACACCATGGTCACCAGGCCCCCTGAGGACCCTGGGTGAGGACACGACACAGCCACCAATCTGGGTCAGCAACTCGCACCCACCCGTGGGAACCGGCAGCCCAAGACCCACGAGGGGACACAGCTCGGCGCTCAGCGCCCTCAGGTGGCGGGGCCTGACCCATCCTGAGGGCTTTCCTGCCTTCCAGGTAGGGGACCTTCGGAAACGGGAGCAGGAAGCCGAGGCTCAGCTGCACCGTGACCCCGTGCCGGTGCTCCCACATCGAGGCAGGGCTGGCGTGCTCACCACCGGGCGTCCAGCAGACCGTGCCCGGAAGGCGGCGGCCTGGGTGAGAGCCCCAACCGGGAACCGCCCAGATGGCCAGGGAGGAGAGAGGAGAGAAGTGGCCCAGGATGGAATGCAACTCGGCCAGGAGCGCAGCCAGCTGCAGCCGCAGCGGACACGACAGAAGCCAGACGCAGAGGGGCCCGCACAGGCGGCTCAGAACCGGGCCAGACAAACCCACTGTGTGGGGAGGCGGGACCAGGCGAGCCCTGGGGACACCCAGAGGGCTGAGGACTGGGGAGCTGCTCTGTGACCAGCGCAGGTGTTGGCGAGGTGATTATCCTGTTTGTGGCTGTTCATCCAGCTGCTCCCTCCACGTTTTCTTTTTTATTTTTTTTAAAAAAAATCACATGAGAGAGAGGAGGGGGGAGGGAAAGGGGTGCAAAAAGGATTAAGATGTGGCATGCACAGGTAGCAGCTGCCCACAGGGCATGTGAGCATCACGTTGGCCAAACGTGTCCCAGAAAGCATAATGTTATTTTTCAAGAATCATACAAGAATGAAGACATATGTTAAAGAGTTTAAATGGGAGTGAAGCAAGTGGCCTCCCGGGCCGCCCCTCCCCGGGTGTATGCGAGACTTTCAAAGCTCCCACCTCGACTCTCAGTCACTACCTTGGTGTCACTTCTTGGAAAAATCAGCTTGGCGTTAGGCATCCAAGTCTTAAAAAATACTCACAGCCCGAGACTCTAAATGCAAAAAGCATCTGTGCACTGAAAGACACGCTCTACCCGACACAGAGAAAGGTAAACACTGGCCTTGAGTCCAGCAATGGGAGAGTTCAGTGAGTGACAGCGGCCCGCCCCCGGTGGCAGGAGGCTGTTTACAGTAAACACCGCGGGGACAAAGAGAAGGACACACAGGGAGATTAATACAGAATCTACGCAACTCCATGTGAAAAATTAGGTGATAGGAAACACCACTGACTTCTGGGTGGCGACCAGGAGCGCGTTCATCTCCGGGACCGTGGCTCACCCTCTGCGCCCGTGCGTGGCTCTCTCTCTCTCCTAGCGCACACTGACGGCTTGGCCCGAGTCTTGGCACCGGGTACTGTTCAGAGCACCTTACATTCACCGTTTCTTTTGCCACCCGAGTACCATTGTTGTCCCCACCTCCCAGACATGGAAGGCAGGCCCAGAGAGGCCACAGCTCTGTATGTAAAGGTCACACAGCTAATGTGTAGGAGGCCGGATCTGGTTCCTGGCCTGGACCCCGGGGCTAAGATTTCAGCCCCGCTCCTGTACTTGGGCCCAGGGCTGCCAGGCTTTTAATTTCAGGGTTCCCCTCGAAGAAGTCTTTCAGCACCTGATCCCTTTCATCCAGCAGTGATGAAACTGCTTACAATCCCCATGCTCAGGAGGAGAAAAACAAACAAACAAACAAAAAGCCCACAAAGCTCAAAGAGGAGGGACATTTCCTGCATTCCCAGGAAAGCACATGGCCGGCGGCTGGAACCACAGCCAGAGCGTGCCGGCGGCAGGACGGGTGCCTGCTGAAGCCATTTGCTGGGTCCCGTGCCTCCACAGGCAGAAGAATTCCTCAGATGGAGTTTGCTGCCTCTGAACCTGGTGAGGAACCGGCCACCAAAGGAGGTCCAAGCAGGCACTGGACAGGGACAACCCCGAGCCTCAGACAGCCTCTGTACCTCGGGAGGGGAAACCAGGTTTGGGGTCCACCCTGCCTTCTCTGAGTCCCCTCTGCAGAGAAGCAGAGCCTGCAAGGCTAGGAAACAGGACAGGAATGTCCATGTCATCCCTGTGCCTCAGGACAAGGCCTCTCCACATTACCAAAGCAGCCACAGGTCCTCAAGAGTTACTGGGGAGCCGGCCTCACCCCAAAAGACACTGGGAGTGAGGTGGTGTCGTGTGACCTCCCCCCCCCCCCAGGGCCCGGCAGCCACCCCTGAGGAAAGGACAGAAAGACCTGCCTGGCTGAGGTCCCCACCTCGAGCCGGACTCTGTGGCTGGTGTGGCCTCAGTCTCCGTATCTGATGGCCGCTTTCTCTCACAGAGCTGTGACCCCTAGGTGGGCAAGGTGGGGGTCCCCATTCCAGGCACAGTGCACTGTCACTGCAGGCCCACTGAGGACCTCCCTGCACGAGCCCTCTCTTTCTGCACTTCTAACTTCCTTTGGGGAAAGGGGCCCTTCGAGCTACCCTCCCCCACTCACCCCTCCATCAGAGGCAGATGGTCAGAGCCCCTCCCCCCTCCTTGCAGCACACACGCAGGCAGGCCTGGGCTACACAGTGAGCTCGAAGCCAGCCCAGGCACGGGCACTCATCTGCAGGCCCGGCACCGCAGTGGCGAGGGGGCGCCCTCAGTGCGCGCTGACCGGACCTGCTTGCAACAAGTACAGCCAGGAAACGGCAGGAAAATCCTGTGCAGCGGAGACTCGGACCCAGGACGCCGCACGCTCTGCCCCCCCAGCGCAGGAGGCTGCAGAGTTGAGCGGGACTCAGGGCCTGTGTTCCAACCGGAGCATCACAGCAGGTGGGGCAAGGGGAGGCTCCAGTTCCCTCAGCCCAGGTCCCAGCTTGGGTCCCCCAGGAATGGGTGGGCAGTGAGGGAAAAGGTACGGCTTCGGCAGGCATGGGGGGCAGAGGCAGAAAGGCCTGGGGGCGTCCGGCCCCGCCACACGCTGGACTGCTGTCTCTCCCCTCCTGGGCCCTCTGTCCCCTGCAGGGTCGTGCCTGTGTCCACTCTGCTTTGCTTTCTAGCTGTTTCCTGGACACTGACCAGCCCCTTGGCTTCAAGGAGATGACACTGTAGGAGAGCACAGGGAGCCTTAGAAGGGTGACTTCACACGCCACAGTCACACCGTGGGAGCACAGGGCCGGGCACTCCAGCCTGGGGTTTCCAGATGACCAACAGCAGCCCTGGCTGGGACAGGAAAGCTGGGGACACAGGAAGATCCCACATCACTCCACCCTTGCAGAGAGGCCTATGCACCCCCTGGCCCTCCTAGATACCCCAGGACTTGAGGCGACCTCATTCTCCTGCTAAACAGCCACATGGATCTGGGCCTCAGAGCCCAGGGACCACAGAACTATGGATCCACTGGACAGAGGACTGGTGCTGGCCCAGTGTGGTAGTGGAGTGCAGAGTAGCCCAGGCCGGAGAGCTCCCTGGTCTTCCTCTTGCAGAAGGGGCCACTCCTGTGGACCTGCGCAGCCCTGCCTGACAGGCCACCCTGTGGTCACAGAGCCTACTCCGCAGAGAAGATAAGGCCGAAGACCCCCACAGAGCACTCAGCTCCTTTGGAATAAGCCTGTCCCCAGGGTCTTGCGCTGCCTCCTCAGCAGGAACACCTGCCCACAGCTGGAGTGCGCTTAGGGGACCCGCATTGGTGGGGCCTCCGCCAACCTTAGGCCACAGGACTGCAAAGGTGCAGGTCCCTTCCAGCCCTGTCTGAGGGGCCGAGAGGCTCTGGTACATGGTCCCACGCTCAGTGCAAGCTTTCATCAGGAAGCCCTAGGGCTGTGGGGACTTTGGGGCCTCAGGTTGTTTCCCCCACCCTCAGGCAGGAGAGTCTGCATCCAAGCCTCTTGTGCCCCAAACCCAGCCTCAGGCCCAGATCTCCCTGTCTGTCACCCTGAGTCAGCTGCTGACTACCTCAGGGTCCCAGTACCTCTGTGACCCCACCTGTCCCTCCCTGGCCGGGGAACAGAGCACCCCTGGTCCCACCAGCGCCTGCCTCCCTCTCCTGCTCCTGGGGCTCCTCCACCTTCGCTTCCCACTGACCCTGTGCCTGCCCAGCCTCCGCCCCGTGTCCCCGGACCTCGGTCACCGCCTAGCTCCATCATGCAGAATCTCTGCGACCTCCATACTGGAGACAGGATGGCCTCCTGACCGCAGTGTGAAAGAGGGACCGGAGGACAGAAAGAACATAAAGTTCACAGTCCTCTCTCAGACTTGAACCAACAGCCTCAACTCACACTCCTGGCTGGGGCCCCAGCCCCTGGGAGCCTGCTCACCCTGGCCTGAGGAGGCCGAGGTGTCTCAAGCCCAGCAGAAAGGAGGAAGGATCCCAGCCCACCCAGCACAGCCACCTCCCGGCTCCTCTCCCTTCTGTCCCTCCTCCTCTGCTTCCTCCTCTGAGGCCTCAGTCCCACCCACGAGCCAGCCAGGACCACGCCCCGAGGCCCCTGACCTCAGCATTTGACCCCCAACACTTGCTGCCTCATGTTTCTGAGTCTGGAACACAGTGGGGTTCAGCGTTACATACAAACCTCTGGACCCCAATATCCCGAGCTCGGATGCGGCTTTGCCTCTTACCGGTTATCGTGTGACTGCGAGCAGGTGCTCAACCTCTCTGAGCCTCGGTTTCCCCACGGGGCCACAGTGGCAGTAGTGCCCACCCTTCCATGTAGAGGTGGGGAGGTGCTGTGCCCAGACTCAGCAGGTGCCTAGAGCGTCAGTTCCTGTGGGTTCCCGCCGACCCTGTCCATCCGGGCCGCGGGAGATGAAAGGGGCCTTTTAAGGCTCCGCTGCTCAGAGCACAAGCCCGCCACGAACCCAGCTGCTGGTTAGAACTGCAGACTCTTGGGCCCCAGCCCGGAGCCAGGGAGCCAGAGACGCCCTTTCGAGAGTCACCCTGGGAGACTTGTGGGCACAGCAAAGGAACTTGTAGCCTCCTGGGGACTCGGTCACCAAGTTGCAAGCATGAAATTGGTGACAGGTGGGGGGGGGGCGGCAGGGAGGAGAGAGACTTTAAACCACCTCGACTTGAGAAGTGGCCCTGACTTTTCAGCCGGACCAGAGAGGGACCAGATTGTGGGGTGTAGGGTGGGAGAAGGGTCAGCATCCCATGCAGAAGACTCTTGGGCCTGGCACAGGGGCACAGTCAGAAACTGAGATGCTGCCCCTGGGAAAATAAGCTCAGCTGGACCTGAGAGACACACCCACCCCTGCACACACACACTCAGGCACACACGCACTTCTCAGCACACTCGTGCTGTCCAGCAGCCAGAGCACCTTCAGCTGGGAGCTGGCCACCTTGAGGACACACGTGCCTGGCCACGCGGGAGGCTGGCTCACGGGGCCCACTCTCCCCCCATGCCTGCCCTCTCCCTCCTGAGTAATGATGAACCTGCATCCCTCGTCCAAGCCTGGGGAGGACCCAACTTTTCATCAGTCACCTGCCTGAGGACTCCAGCACCGGACACAAACATTCACCACATGGGTGCTGACATTGGGGTCCCCAAGACACAGCCACATGCAGTAGACGCTACACCTAACTCCCAGGTGCACATACAGGTCTGCAGCAAAACCCCTGGTCACCAACCACACAGCTTCAGGAGAGGAAGGGACCCTGGTCCACTCCATCGTGGACAAGTGACGCTCTTCCCTCTACCCTCTCTCCAGCTCACGCCCCACTGACCTCCGTCCCCACTGCCAGGGGGCTGCCGGCCACCAGAGAGACCCTGAGGTGTGGACTGAACCCCAAACAGCCCAAGATGCCCGAGAAGGAGTCCTTTGTTGGGGCCCTGTGGGGCTGTGGGAGGGTGTGTGATTTCACGGGTTCTGGAAAGGCCCTTGTCCCGAAATATCTTCCTCCGGGCCCGGAAATCCCTCCCAGCCTCGGGATTCACTGCCGGGAGAGGTCCCACCTGAATACAGCCCTGGGGACAGCTGACAGCTGGCCTGAGAGTGGCGAAAGATGGGCAGGGAGAGGGTGGTGCTTGGGCCAGGGCACAATGCTGGGAGCCCGCGGGCATCTGCCAGGGCTCCTGCCTGCCAGCTCCCACTGGGTGGAGGCTGGGCCCCCTACACTCACCCAGGGAGACCCCGAGAAAAGAGGGAGAGGAGTCCAGCGAGGGGCGACATCAGTGTCCCCTGCACACTCTGCTGGGAGACGTGGGGTCCCATCCCGGCTGTCCCTTGAGGAAGGCAGGGTGGAAGACTAAGGGGGGTGGGGTGGGAGCCCAGAGACAGAGGAGGTGGAGGGGAATTAACCGGGTTCCAAAATAGCACAGGCGGTTCTGCCTCACCTCACCCGGCGAGGAGCCCAGCAGCTTCTGCTTTCGATCTGACTCATGCCGGGTGGGGGCAGGACCAGTGGGCTCTCGGCCGAGCCCTGGACACCACAGCAGCGGTCCAGAACTGCTGTGACCTGAGCTGGAGGCTGCTCTCCCTCCTCCTGGCCCACCCTCCTGCTGGCCCAGGAGCTGACTTCGGGAAGGTCCAGGTGGCACTTGGCCCAGGGAGCCCCTGGTGATGTCACTGCTCCGACCCGGAGCCCAGCTTTGCTCCCGCCATCCTCGGACCCCTTGGCACTCACTGGGGAGGCTGGACACACTGGCCCTGAAAGCCACCCTGGAAATGACCTGCAGAGCTCCCGCTGCATCCCCCCAGGCCACACGCAGGAATGAGAGCAAGACCAGGATTTGTGCAAAATCCCCATAAACACTTCCACCCCCTCTCCATCCTTTAACATCACAAGAAGCCCATGACAGAGAGGAATGCCACCCCGGGCCACGTGCTCACAGGGCAGGGTGTCCCTGCCTCTGTCTCCCTGTCCCTCTGCCCAAAGCTCCAAGGCTTCCTGCACAGGTGAAACCCGGCCACAGGTGCCCAGCCCTCCTCCCTGGACCGCAGATGCTGAGGGGGAAGCCCCACCTTACACACGGATGGAGCCTCCCACCCCACATCTGTACCTGCAGGGAAAGTGTGGCCACTTTCGATGCAGATGGGGTTCGGGGAGGTGGGGTGGGGCTCACTCTGACCCCCAGAGGGAACGGATGCTCCTAGCACAGGGGAGAAGGTCGGAGGTGACAGGCTTGGCCGGCCCAGGCACACACACTTCCGCCCTACCGCCTTGGCCCGCTCACTCTTTTTGGAAGTGAAAGCCAGGGGGTGGAGGGGCTGCAGGCACAGGTCCCCAGAGAGACGTCAGAGCCTCTGGGATGCGGCGTGGCTGCGGCTGCGGCTGCGGGGCCCAGTGATTTCCAGCAGGAACGCACAGCCAGGCCCGCCCTGCCCAGCCCCTCGAAGGGCCCAACCTCACACCACTTCCCTCTTCTAACCCCTGCCATTGCCTTGAAGGGCCCCGGGGGCCACGCGGGGGTCAGGGGCCTGCACGGCCTTTGCTGAGGGTGTCCCTGTCTGCACAACTTGCCCCCTGGAGCCCGAGAACTGCACGCTTCTCTGATGGAGGTGGGGTGGGGGGAGGGCGGCACCAGGAAGTCAGTCCGTGACCAATGGGCAGCCACGTGGCAGCCACAGGACCAGAGAAGAGGAGGGGGAAAAGGAAGTCAGCCACTGCCGCAATCACAGCCCGGGGTGCCGGGGTGGGGCGGAGCCATGCCCGGGCCACGTGCCACCCGGCACATCCAGGAGCAGAGGCAGGCGAGGCCGGCAGCACATCCAGGGACCACGACCGACTGCCGCACCTCTCCTCAGGCTCCTGAGTGTCTGCTGGACAGCGGGGCTGTCAGCTCCTCCCTCTGCCTGCCCACAACCCCCCACAACAGTATCCTGGTCCCCTCCCAGTAGGCACCCACACTGGAGTCCCTGCATCAGCCAACAGGGCCGGGGAGATGGTCTGGCCTGAAGTCGGGCAGCCAAGTGTACGGCTTAGGCAGAGCCCCAAAAGGGCCGGCGTGAAGGCAGCTGCCCCTCAGCCCCCGGCAGGCGTCTGGAGTCTCTCTGGGGAGACAGGGGAGGGGACAAAGGAGAAGCTGGAACTTCTTCCCATGGGAAGCAGCAGAGCCATGAAGCCAGTGATGAGGATCCCAAGTGGAAGAGAACCCCATGCCTGGGGTGGAGGTGCGGATGGCATCAGGACTAGGGGCAGCTCTGTCTCCCATGCCAGGCTGCCGCTACAGGAGGACCCCCGAGCTCGGTACCCTGGGCACTGGGGTGCTGTTCCACTTGGGAAGGCATGGGGACAGCAGGGGGGCTGTGAGATCCAGCATTAAGAGCATGTGTCTGGGGGCAGGTCCCTCGCTTCCTGGCTGTGTGGCCCTCATCAATATACATAACTGCCTGGGGTCTTAAGTGTCCTCCTGGGTAAGAGGAGGATAACGTCCACCTTGGAGTTTCAAGAAGGATCACATGTAAAGGATCTAGTCCAGTGCCTGGCACAGGATGGACCCAATAAATATTTAGGAGATAAATGTAATGGACGCATGGATGGATGGATGGATGGATGGATGGATGGATGGATGGTTGGATGGCCAAACAGACAGACGGATGGGTGGATGGGCACAATCAGTGGACGGATAGGTGGCTATGAATAATGGATAGACGAGGGAATGAGGGAGGGTCACATGGATGGAACCAGTGGATAGATGGATGGCTGTATGTAATGACGGATGGATGATGGGTAGATGAATGGACCGGAGAGGTGGACGGCTTGGTGGACATTTGGAAGGAGAAAAAAGAGACACAACAGTTGCCTGTGGTCTGGTTTCCCTCAGGTCAACGTCCCTTCCCACTAAGTTTACAAACAAGAAAACGAGACAGCACCACTTCCTGATTTATCGCTTATGCAACCTGTATTTCCATTTGTCATCCTGAGAGCTGCAAAGTGAGATCCTTCTCATGAGCATGACAGGGCTGCAAGAGCAAGGGTGGCCCCTCTGCCACCACACCAGTTCCTTCCGAGTGGTGGTCACAGCACGCCAGGACCCCTCTCCCCTCACACCGGCTCCACCAGCTCCTACTGTGGGAAGCCAGTCCAGAGCCGGAGAGAGGAAGGGAAGCCAGATGAAAACAGCGGGATGCCCGGGGCACGGTCATGCACACTATCCTGTCAGCACTCAGGAGGCTGAAGCAGGAGGATCGAGGCCAACCTGGGCTACTGAGCACGACACTGTCTCAAACAAACAAGCAAACACGGACCAGGATGTCAGGGAGTGGAATCTGAAAGAGTGTGGGTACCGGGGTGCAGACGGCTGAGGGGACAGTCCGCTTTAAACAGAAGAACACAGATGCGCAGGGAGGATTTGCTGCCTCTGAGAAGTGGGGGAAAGAAATGGCACCAAAAGAGCAAAGAGCAGAAACAAGACACCAAGTAACCAGGAGAGGTCACTTCCATGGCTCCAGTGCCATCCCGATCAAGGCCACACTACGGGCCCCAAGGTGCCACCAGCAACCTCCCCTCCAAGCAAGTAGTCCTGGGCGCAGCCCAGGGGTCCCTCACTCCACCCCAGCCGGCCTCAGCCTCCAGCCATTCCGGGTCCTCCGCCCAGCGGGGCCTGCCTCCTCTCTCTCTCTCTCTCTCTCTGTCTCTGTCTCTGTCTCTCTCTCTCTGTCTCTCTCTCTCTCTCTCTCTCTCTCTCTCTCTCTCTCTGTCTCTCTCTCTCTCTCTGTCTCTGTCTCTCTCTCAGCAGCCACCCTGCACCACCACTGAGAACATCTTCTAATCTGCTTGGGTCCAGGCTGACAAAGCCACAGGGCATGAGTGTGGGAAGCCATCACTAACTGATGTCACCTACTGTGTGTGCTCTTTCCACAACTGAGACGCCCCCACAATTGCCACCAAAGCTGGTACGGGGGACTGTCATGCATTCACTCATGTGACCCCCTCAGTGTGACAGGAAGTGGGGGGTTAAGTGAGAGGACCCACTTTGCAAATGAGAAACAGAGGCACTAAGAGGTGCCTGCCTGCTCTCCTGGCTAGGAGGGGGCTCCCCCAGGGCTGTCCCGGGCCTTTTCTTCCTAGGAACCCCCAAGTAGCAGATGCTCAGAAGGGACTTCCTGGCTCACACCCTGGGCTAGGCATGACCCCGCTGTGCCCTCAAGCAAAGGTGGCTCACTGCTGGTGGGGAGGGTGTGAACCAGGAGGAGAGGCCCAGCAGTGCGGGACCAGTCGAGGCTCGAGCAGGGTAAGAGGGGCGAGCCTCGGTATCCACTTCCGGCCAGCCCTGAGGTCTCACATCGTGGTGGCCCCAGAAGGCCCTTTCTGTTGCTAAGAGGACCGAGAGTATACAAGAAGGAGCAGGATTCTGTGTGGGCCAGGCTGGGCAGGGGGGCATCGAGGGGTGAGGGAGGAGCGGACTCCCGCTGACCCCAGGACCAGGGCTGTTGAGGGAAGTTGAACCAGAAAGCCAGTAGCAGGACAGACCCCACGGGGTCACGCCTGGGCACCCTCGCCTTGGGCATGAGACACAGGCAGGATGTCCCAGCCAGAACTCAGCTGCCCCCAGCAGGCTCGCCAGGCCCCAGGCAACCTGAGGAGAGAGCAGCACAGGCCAAATGCTCGGAATAGGAGCACAGAGAGGCCTGAACCGGGTGTGATGGTACACACCTGCAGTCCAGCCCCCTGGCTGCGGGCAGGAGGATCACAAATTCTATTCCCACCTAGAGAACATAGAAGTTCTTGTCTCAATGTAAACAGTAAACGGGCCGGGGGCAGTAGCTCAGTGTGAAGGCCTGGGTTCAGCCCCCATATGGAAAAGGAAGGAAGGAAGGAGGGAAGGGAAAAGAGGCCTCTCCGGGTCTTGGGCTGGCACAGGGCGCTCCCAGCCAGGCTCTGGCATTCAGGAGAGGGGTCCCAGCCCCAACCTAGGCCACACCCATCGCTCCATTGCTGTCCCCTTCCCGAAGGCACAGGGCAATTTTATGCAAGTACAGCACAGAAACTGAGGCACACAACCGCCCTTCCAGCTTTGCAGCCCCGCTCTGCCTGCCCAGTCCCCAACATAGCCCCTGAGCATCACCCCACTCTACCTAAGGACACAGGGACCCGCCCTGAGTGCTGGGTCCCCTGGACTCCGAGGAGGACCTGCACTCTGCAGAGGGAAGCCTGTCCCGCTTTCCCAGCCAGGCTGCAGAAAGGAGCCCAGTGTTTCCTGCAGCCCTGGTGTGGGGTGATGGAGGGCCCCAAGGCTCAGCTTCCCCTCTGAGAAGGGGGGGTCTCCTGCCACCAGCAGCCCCTCCCCCAGCCATCTCTCCCTTGCTCAGGCCCGGTGGGGGCTGCTGAGGAGTCCGTGGAGCCACGGCTGCTGGTAGAGCCAGTGCCAGGCCCGCAGTGGGCACGGAGCCCAGGCACACAATGGGCTGTGTGTGCACCCCTCGCTTCCCCAGAGCAGAGCTGGGCAGCCGGCATCTGGGGTCAGGCCAAGAATTCATGTCCCAGGAGAGAACCTGGCCTCCCCCGTCCCGGGCAGCAGCCAGCACAGGGTGACCATGAAGTGCCAGTGCCTGAGAAGAGCAGGCCAGGGTGGGAGTGATGGGGCTCCCCAGTCCAGGTCTGGCCAGGTGGCCCCCTGAGAGCATGGTGTACCATTAGTGGCCAGGCCCACAGGAAGGAAGCTGCAGGAGAAGGTGCAGGGGTCTGAGCTCAACCGCTTCCCCCGCGCTTCCCTCCTCCATGTAGCAGGGCCAGGGCTCAGCACAGGTCTCCTGAGAACCAGGGCCTGGGGTGCCCAGGAGAGGTGCTGGCTCCCACCCCAGGGATGAGTCACCGGCCGGCAGGATGGTGGCAGGTGGAGGTGTCCTGTTCACCCTGGGCAGGTCGACTCCCAATGGGCCTCAGCCGCCTCGGTGGGCCACTCTCTGCAGGCAGGGACTGGCTGGCCCCAGCATCTGGGATGGGGCTGCCCAGCCCCCAGAAGAGTGTGGGTGCTCTGGCCTGCAGGAGGGAAGCAGGGGCTGAGGTCAGGGAGAGACGAGAAAGGACACTAGGGCACCTGTGGGCAGCAGGGAAAGCTGGGCATCCACACCTCAGCTGGTGGCCGAGTCATTTCCACCCCTTCAGAGCCGGGGCACTGTCCGTGGCTGGTCACACAACCCCTCCCAGGCATACCTAGCACGTGCCCCACCACCACCCTTGCTCCCCAAAGGCCACACACAAGTCACAGTGGCGGCCCCACCCCAGGGCACACAGTTGGATGGCCTCTGTCCCCAGACACCCACAGACCTCCAGGCTCCCCGCACAGCAATAGGCCACCCTGGCTCTGAGGACTCAGCCTGGGGACCCACCAGGCTAGGAGCCCTTCCCCAGGCCCAGCACGCCCACCTCCCCACTGAGAAACCCCTGCACCCTGGGAACGGCTGTCACCCCTGTCTCAGGAGGGGCAAGCTGAGGCTTGGGCCGGGAGGTGTCCCTGTGCAAGGTTCCCAGCAAGGCCGAGTCCAGCCCCAAGGCTCTGGCTTAGGCTAATTCCACTGTGCAGAGGACAGGAAAGGGGCACGGCAGGGACAAGAGGGCAGAGGAGGGAGGACACAAAGGCCTCACTACGTGAGAGGTTCCGTCTCATTCATTTCCAACATTCCTGAGCGCCAGGTCCTGCCAGTGCCACACGGGGAATGGCTGCCCGCAGTGCCCCTCCTCCCATGAGCATGCGTCCAGGCTACTGTCCCCAGCATGCCTGGTCCTCAAGGGCCATACTCACAGGGGCCACATCCGGGCCCTGAACCCAGTGGCTGGCACAGCAGAGCCTGGCAGAAAGGGCACTGCATTTAGGATGACAGCACCCCAGTTGACGCTCAGAGCCAACAAGACCATGGTTTCAGACAAAACACAGGAGGAACCAAGGGCCAGGCCCCCCGCTCACTGGCCAGGGTCCAGGGGCTCAGGGAGTGGAGGAGGCCTCCTCCAGTCATAGCCCTGGCCAAGCAGGTGAGGGCCTGGGGATGCAGGCCAAGCTGTCCTCCAGGACACTGAATCCCGGCCCACATGGTGCCACACTCACATCATGCCCCACGGCCCAGGCAGTACCACCTCCACACGTAAGGGAAAGGACACTCAGCCTGTGAGCAGTGCGGCCCAGATTCCCACCCACCTGTGGCTTTTGCTTCAGGGGTTTTGCTGTTTTGTTTTCTTTTGTTTGCTAGGACTGGAGACTGAACCCAGGGCCTCTGCACTGAGACCTATCCCCAGCCCCTCTTTATTTTTTGTTTTGAGAAAAGGTCTCACTAAGTCACTCAATTGCCCAGGCTCCCCTCAAACTTGAGATCTCCCTGCCTCAGCATCCCACGGTACTGGGATTACAAGTGCTCAACCCCAGGCAGCCGCTTTGTGCAAATTTCCACTGTGTCTATTCCAGAGAAGAGCTGAGAAGTCTCCTGCCCAGCTTACCCTGCCACAGACAGGGCCTTCCTTAATAATGATACTGCTCCTGAAGCCACCACCTCCAGACCCCAGGGCACCTGCTGCCTAGATGTTTTAATTCCCACAACGTTGCCCTCCCATCACACAGATGACGAAACAGAGATACAGAGGCGGATATCAGAGGCCCGGTGTCAGCTGCCCCAGATGTTGGCAGCACTTAGAAACACGGCTAAAAACAGCCTTGCTCTGGAGTCAGCGCTAAGAATACCACGGGCACAGCCGGGGCAGGCGCTGCCAGGGGCCTCGACCTCCTCTCCCTACCCGTCCTCGGGGCCTGGTGGGCAGCAGCGGGCCGGGATCCTGCCCCTGGGACCGCTGGGCACTCAGCCCTCCTGGCAACAGCTGTATGTGCAGCACTGCGACTCGAGGGCATGGCAGGCAGGAGCCAGGGAAGACCAACCCGGCCTCCTGGGCAGAGCTGGCCCAGATGCTTTTTTTTTTTCCAGACACTTTTTAAAAATTTTGCCCAATCTTTTTTTATTTTTGGGTAGAGGGCTGTACGACGAATCGAACCCAGGGCCTTCGTTTTGAGCTCCATCCCCAGCCCCTTTTTACTTTTCATTTTGACACAGGGTCTCATGAATTTGCTAAGTTCCCTAGCTTGGGCACAGACTTCCAATCCTCCTGCCTCCGCCTCCCAGAGTGCTGGAACACCAGGTCATGCCTCTCCCCACTCCTATAGGACATCTCGGCAGGAAGCGAGGCAAACCTCAGCATAGCTCCCCTGGAGCCCCATCTGGGAAGTGGGACCCCAGAGTCGGTGGTGACCCAGAACAGACAGCGCAGAGGGGCATCGACATACTAAAGGGCAGAGCCACACGCGGGGCAAAGGGGACCCACAGCAGGAGTCTCCCAGGAATCATAAAAATATCAGGCTCATGGACACCTGGATGGGGATTGGACACCAACAGCACGTTCTCACAGGGCCAGGGCTACACTTCCCAGCCCAGCAGACACACACTGACCAGACAGGGGCCAGAAAACAACTACCTCGAGGGCCCCTGGGCTGGAGGAGTCAGCCTCCAGGGTCTCCCAGAGCCATTGCCAGCACTGCCCGAGGGACCAGGACATTCATACGGGAGCTGGAAGAGGAGCCTTCGGGAAATGGGGCAGCTGCACAAGGCGCCCGGAGAACTGGGGCTCTGCTATGAGAAGCCGCCCAATCTAAGAAAACCTTTTCTTAGGATCCCCTGCAGGCCTCAGTTTCTCCATCTGGAAATGGGACTGTAAGCCTCAGTTCTTTGAGACCCTTGGGGCAGCACACTGGAGATGGAGGAACGAATATTAGCAAATCAAAGGCTCAACCAGTGCTGCTGCGGAGACAAGATGCCTATTTTGGTGTGTTTACTTTTCTTCTTGGTACTGAGGATGGAACCCAGGAACTTACGCGCACCAGGCAATTACCCTCCTCCTGGGCTACACCCCAGCCTGCACTGTGCTTCACAAAAAAATAGTTGTAAATCCAGTGCAGTCATGGTTGTCTGTAATCCAAACACTCCAGGAGGCTGAGGCAGGATTACACATTCTGAGCCCAGGATGAGCACTTAAGCAAAATCCTGCCTCAAAAAAAAAAGTTGTATAGCTGTGTATATTTATGCGCTACAAATGTTATGATCTACAGACACAATGTGGAATATGTAATTAAATCAAGATAACACACCGGTCACCTCAAATGCTTATGGATTCTGGTGTGAGAACATTCAAAATGTACTAGCTTAGCAATTTTGAAATGTACAACACAACAGTATTCACTATATTTACAATGTCATGCAACACATTTTAAAAACCCCACAACGGGCTGGGTGTGGTGGTACCCACTTGTAATCCTGGCACACAAGAGGCTGAGGCAAGAGGATCACAGAAAATCTGAGGTCAGTCTGGGCTCCATAGTGAGTTCAAGGCCAGCCTGAAACACACAGGAAAACCCTGTCTCAGAAAACCTAACAGAAGAAAAAGAAGAGGAGAAGGAGGAGGAGGAGAAGAAAGAAAGAAAGAAAGAAAGAAAGAAAGAAAGAAAGAAAGAAAGAAAGAAAGGAAGAGAGAGTAGCCAGATGGTGCCTCACACCTGTAATCCCAGCACTCAGGAAGCTGAGGCAGGAGGATTATTACGAGTTCGAGACCAGCCTGGGCTACTAAGTGAGCTCAAGGCCAGCCTGAACTGCACAGAGAGACCCTGCTTCAAAAAGACAAAACAAAAAACATGAAATAAACAAACAAAAAACCCCCGAAAACCACGAAACAGTATCCACGTGTCCAACCAAGGCTTCGCACATTGGGATTTTTATCTCCCACTCACCTATTTTAGTTCAGGCTTGGTTTTATCCCCACTCTCCCATACATGTGACCCTGCCATAGATTTGGGGTCACCAGTTAGAATCCTTGAGGCATCAACAGGAGACAGGGAAACAGGAAGCAGTGCAAACCGCGGCAGTTGCATCCTGGGGTGACCTGACTCCACCTGATCCTCACCAGAGGGGGGGCAGCTCATCTCCCAGTGTCACACAGCTGGGGCCAGGCCCTAGAAGCCCCCAAAATCAGCCCAGGCCATGGGTGCGGGCAGGATGACACAGGGGCTCACTGTGCCCAAAGTGCTTCCCAGCCACACGCTCCTCACGGAGCAAGACCAAGGGCCGGAGAAACTGTCTAGCAGCCCACAGCTCGGAAGCGTGCCACCCCTATCTGAACCCCGGCAGACAGAATCCAGAACCCAGGTCTGCTCCTGGCTCTGCCAGTCACAAGCTGGGTAACCCTGGGGACAGACTCAGCCTCTCTGGGCCTCTGCTGACCTATGTGTTAGGTTTCTGTGAAGATTAAGTTTGCAAATACACAAAGTCTCGGCACAGAGCTGGCACACAGTAGGCGCTCCCGCTATGTGAGCTCCCCTTCCGTCATGAGAGGTAACATTTTAGCCACTGGGCTGTGTGCTCTGCAGGCTGGAAGCCACCTGCAACTTCCTGGAATTGGCCTCTTGAATCAGTCCCTCCTCTTGCCTTCCTGCACCCAACTTGGAGGTCACAGGGAATGTGTGTGACCCCAGCCCCAGCCTCCATGCAAGCATCCCACACGCAGCTAAGCATTCACCTGGACAGGGCCTCACCGTGGGCTCTGATCCAAGCGCAGCTGGAGTTTAGCTTTCTAATCCTCACAATGAGCCCACTAGGTGCACACACACTTGTCAACCCCATTTTACAGATGGAGAAACTGAGGCAAGTGGCTTGCCAGGCCCACACAGTTAGGGGGATGCAGGGTTGGGCTGAGACCCTGATAGGGAGGCTCTCAGCCCTTGATGTTAATGGGCTTCTGGGAGACTCTGCCAACTCCTGACTCTCGGGTCCTATGCTTTCTTCGGGAGTCCTGAGCGTCTTCCCTCAGTCCCGCACCCCCTCTTGCCTCCCCACCTGAGACCCTGCTCACACCTGCGCATGCACACACACTTGCGCAGGGGGCGGAGCTGGGCTTGGGCCGGGCCACGACGCCACCAGTGTTTCCTCATCTTCCCCAGCCCTGCTTCTCACCCAGCCCGCCCACCTCGGTGGAGAGGAAGTTACACAATCCCTCGGGGGCTGCAAATGTGGCCGGAGGATTCACACCCACCCACAGCCCGCCTGAGGCTCGCCAGCCCGGTGTCCCAGCCACCAACCAACCAGACGGGCCTTCTCCCCGCTGCCCAGGGCCTGAGACACCAGGAAGTGCCTACGAGCAGCATGGATGTCACCAGAAAAGAGTCCTCTAGCCCAGTGGGACCTAACCCACACTCAGGTCTCCTCCAGCCCCTTGGCGAACCCCACCATTACCCGCTTCCTGACACCTGCCCTTGGCATCAGGCTTCAGGCACCTGTTCCACAATCTCACTGCAGCGCCCTCCAAATGGGGGAGCACATGTCACCTGGGGCCTCTGCGCAGGTTCAGGCCACTGTGACCTGGCTACCTGTGCACGCCACACAGGTCCCCAGCCACCACGATGCTTCTCCCCCAGTCTGGGTGGGAGGCACTGGGTTTAAGCATCTTTTCCAGCACCTCTGATCCACTAGGTAAGCACCTCTGCTCCAGAAAGGCAGGCAGGCGACGCAGCCCTCCCAGGGATTACTGGGTTTACTGGGCCTCTCCAGGGAACCTGTTTCAGGAAGGAAGGGTGCGTGCAGAGGAGGTCAGTCTCATGGCTCCTGGAGAAACGCAGAGGCCAAGGAGGGGGCATCAGCCCTGGACCATGAAGGCAAAGAGGCCTGGACTCCAGCCCAGCCTGTGCGGTCCCCGGGACAGAGACTGGAGGGGCACGAAGGGCGGGGGAGGCCCAGCGCCGACCTCCAGCTCCCAGCCTGCTGTCCTGACCTGCAGTGGGGCCTAGGATAAGGGCCCGATAAGCACCTCTTATCACCCCACAAACCTTGGACTCACATCCAGCTCAGGACAAAGTCAGAGGTGGCTCTGCCTGGGCCCCAGGGCGCTTGGGGCTGGCTATCGGGGAGCCCTTGATTTCTGCAGCCCTCATCAAAAGGCGCTGCCTTAGGGAGCAGAAGGACCAAGGAGGGGGCTGAGACCTCCAGTTCAGGAGGGGACAGGGAAACCAAGCAGGAGGAAGCCCGCCACCCTGGACAGCACTCCAGGGCTCTCTGCAAACACTTGGCTCCCGCCCTGCCCCGCTGTGCCCTGAAGCTCACACTAGGACGGTGGATCATGGTCAGCTCATGGCCAATCTCACCCTCCCGCCTCATTTTCTACATCAGCTTCTCAATCTCCACGCCACACACACCTGGGCCAGATAGCTCGTTGTGGTGCTGACTACACTGTGTGTTTTAGGGTGCTTATTGGTACCCCCAGCCAACCCTCAGGCTCTGTCAGATGTCCCTTGGGGGAAGTAAGTCACCACTCGATGAGAACTACCACCCTGGAAAGCAGCTTAAAGCTAGGCGCCTGCCTGCCAAACTAACAGGCGCTCGGCTAAGAGTTCCAGACGTTCCGGGCAGGAGGCCTGCAGGCTGGGGGCTGCTCTGTGGGTGCTGTGCCCTCTGGGAAGAGGCTGCACCCCTGCCCAGCACCATCACTCGGGTTTCCTCCCAGTATCACCCGGTCACTCTAAGGTGACATGCCAGCCATTCTCTCACATTTAATATTACAGTGGTTTTTCAACTACTTTAATCATGAACTCTTATCAGTAAAAATTTTTCAGCACTCCCAATATATACCTCTTTCTTCAGAAATTGGGGGAGCAATCAGGGCTTGATATTTCCAGAGGATGGGTTCTAGGGCTCCTTGTGGACACTGAAATCCGTGGGTGCCTACATCCCTCATATAAAATGGCGTAGTATTTGCATATTATCCGTGTGCTTTCTCCCATACACTTCACATTATGGCTAGGTGACTGACAATACCTGGTACAACTGTAACTCTGTATCCTTCAGAATAGAAAGTGGTTACACTGCATGGCTGTTACACTGTATCAGTAGGACATGAATTTGTTACACTGTATTGCTACATTGTATCATTTGGGACACAAAGAAAAAGTCAGTGTTAATAAGATGTAACTTTGTTTTCAATCTGAAATTGGTTGAATCCTAGACCCAGAGACCATGGGCAAAGAGGGTCAACTGAGTACACTAACACACAAATGCTTTATGCAGGTTTGCGAATACATACAAAAATACATCTCTTAAAAAGATAAGAATGGAAAAGGAAATTACATCCATGATGAGATACTGCTTCTCACCAGCATAGCAGAAATTAAATAGACTAACAACACCCAGTGCTGACAAGGATCTAGGGCAAGCGTCACCAGGGAGGAGCAAATTGGTACAACCACTTAAAATATTTCCTGATACTGAGCTATGCATGCCTTGTGCCTGAGCAATTCCACAGCTAATTATATACACTCAGAAAGGAATCTAATGCACTGGGAAGCCCATGCGAGCACACACACACACACACACACACACACACACACACAAATGTCAAAGCTACACTAGTGAGTGGAGAAGGCATAATCCTGGTATGAACACATCCTGTGTCTTTCATCTACATTAAATTCAAAGTCAATCCCAGCACAACCAAAATGGAGACACAGCTGGCGGGGTGATAAGGAGCACCAGGGAGTTGATTACTGTAAAGATAAGGATACTGGTTACCTCTGTTCCCACGATAGAGATGTCCTGAGCCCGATTATCACAGAAGTCAGGATAGTGGTTATTGCTGGGGAGGGCACACATATTGTTAGAGATCAAAATACATCCTGCTTCTTCATCTGGGAGGTGGTTATCTGGGGGTTCACTTTTATGCACATATATTTAGGCTCTTTTCAGCAACTATGCTAGATTTCACACACACAAAAAAGAGGAGATGTAAACATACAGAAGCTCTAATATTTTCTTCCCACACCTGGCTTTGAAAAACACTGTAATTAGGCCCAAAAGGCTGGATGATAACCTATAATTAGTCACAGGTATGGAGAATGTGGGGATGCTCGGGGCTCTGTGGAGGCCTCCTCCCCCGCTGCTGGCCCTGTTCCTCAGTAAGAGTTGGAAATTGATTCCCGGAAGGCCCCTCAGGCATCCCCTACACACAACAAAAGCAGGAGAGGGACAGAAAAAGAAAAAGGAGGATGGTGAGAAGACAGAGAGCAGGAAGAAGACACAAACATGCGCTGGAGGCTGGGGAATCCGAGGCCGCAGGACCCAGGGCCGTCCCCTGTGGCTGCCCAGGGTTCTGCACCCAGGGCCAGGCGCTGTGTGTTTCTGCTCCGTGTGTCATTCCTCTCTGTCCCTGCCGCTTGGTGTCTCTGTCCTCTGCAGAGTCCCTGGCTGGGCTGAGCCCTGCGATTATTCCCACCCGCCCTGCTTGGCTAGCAGAGCTCTGTGTGCCCGCAAGGCCAGGGGGACATGCCTGCTGACTGGAGTGCTGCCGAGGACCACAGGTCTCTGGGTTGCTGGGTCCCTAGGCCTGGGCACCACCCTCCTCTCCCTGCTCCGGACAGCACAGGCAGGTGGCCAAAAGTCCCAGCTCCACCACTCCAAGCCACCCGGGGAGAGCCAGCCCACGCCGCCCAGCCCTGGCAGGCAGCTGAGCACACCTGGCTAGAGCCAGGAGGGGACTTGAGACGTGGGGGTGGACAGTATAGGGTGTCACCTCCTGGGCACTGCACACCCTTCAGGGACTCCAGGGGGCTGAGCAGGTGCTGTCCCCGGACTAATTCTAAACAAGGCTGAGGACAGGCTGTGACTTCCCTTAGCAAGCAGGCGCAAACATGCCGGGCCCCACCCTGCAGACCCGGAGTGGGGGGTGGGGTGCTGGCAACCTTGCCTCGGGAGGAAGGGACTGAGCCCACGATGCCACCAGCAGAGGCCAGGCTTACATCATGAGGTGGGTAGGGGGCTGGGTGGGGACAGCAGGAGGCTGGGGGCCGGGCCTCTGCTGAGCTCTGTGTGAGGTCCTGGGCAGTAATTCGACTGCGATGCCCTCAAAGGGAGCCTGGGGAGCTCTTCGTGCCCTCCGTGCTGGGTGCACCAGGGGGCCATCTTCACCTACTCACTGCAAAAAGACTAGCGCATGTGCTGTATTTGAGGCTCTTTTTGGACCAAAAACAACCAATCCCCGCATGGAGGGCACATACTAGAGAGCACACGGTCTCCCCGCTGTACCCCAAGGTGGAAAGACCACTCCCCTCCCTTCCTCACCTCCTACCGTGCTTCTCCCCGACTCCTCCAGGCTTCCCGGGTCAGATGGGACTCCAGGTTTCCCAGCCAGTCAGTGCCCTCAAGGCCCAGGACCACTGGTGGGTGATGAAGATGGGGGGGCGCCCTGGGGGACCCCCTGCCTGCCCTCACAGCACCTAACTGGGCAGGGACAGGAGAGGATCGCTTCTCTCCTTGGGTAACAAGAATCGGGATTCACACAGCGATCCAGCTCTGGCCCTCGACAGGGCAGGGGAAAAACCACGAAGGACGGACGCCTAATCGCTTCACTGGCTCAAGTCAAGGCCACCCCAGGCCCGCCCTCCCACTGCAGCTCGGTTCTTGTGGGTCCTCCACCCCGCTGTCCTCCGCTGGACTCAAGCAGCCCTTCTTTCCTTCTTCCTTTCTTCCTCTTGCTCCCTTCGCCTGGGGACTGAAACTGATCCTCTGCACTGAGCTACATCCTCAGCTCCCCTCGTGTTTTATTTTAGAACAAGGTCTTGCTAAGTCTCACAGGTTGGGCTCACACTTGTGATCCTCCTGCCTCAGCCTCCCAGCTTCAGACAGGCTCTACTGCACCCAGCTAAGCAGGACAGTCCCTTAAGCACTGTCTCCAAGAGAGGGCCCAAGAACCATCCAACTCCACAACCATCAGCGTCACAGGAGACTGCAGTCAGGAATCAGTTTGAGCATCCCAAGGTTCCATTTTGACTTTTATTTATTTATTTTGTCTTTTTGAAACAGGGTCTCACTATGCAGTTCAAACTGGCCTTGAACTCACTTTGTAGCCCAGGCTGGCCTTGAAGTCAGTGATCCTCCTGCCTCAGCCCCCTGAGCACAGGGATTACCACACCTGACCCTATGTTGATTTTTGATCCCCACTGTGAGGGCGAGGGGTACAGTTCAGCAGCACAGTGCCTGCCTGGCAAGCAAGTAGGTCCTGAGTTTGATTCCCAGTATCAAAAAAAAGATCCCCACCAAGAGATATTATGAGGGTAGAAACTTTTCCCCACCATGGCATTCAGTGATGACTGACACAGACAAGGTCCTCAGGGTAGGATCCTATGACTGAATACTAGTGGCTTCTAAGAAAAAAATGGGCCAGGAGTGGGGTACATGCCTGTAGTCTCAGTACTCTGGAGGCTGAGGCAGGAGGATCACTGTGAATTGACTTTTTTGAGGCAACTCTGGTCTATAAAGATCTTTTCTAAAACAAAGAAAGAAAAGGGGAGGAGGAGAAGGTGACGGGGAGACACCAGAGGGACACACATACTCCTGTCTCTGGCCAGGTGAAGCCCCACACCATCTCAGGACTCTGCCAGCAAGATGTCTGTCCCCAGATATGGCCTCTTGCTTTCCAATCACAACTGTGAGCTAAAACAAACCTTACTTTATAAATGTTTCTGCTTCTGGTATTTTGTTACAGCAATACAAAACAGACTAACCCACAGAACTGTAGGCAGAAGCTGGAGGGGGACCCTAATGGCCTCAGAAGAGGGCCTTTCCCCGAAGGCAAAAGGCCTGACAGGACGCCAGCAATCTAAGACACCACCATGCCAGGGCGCTCGGGTAACTGTGGGTGGCTGTCCTGGGGCGGGCTGCATTCTGGACCCAGCAAGTGCAGATCCCAGCCTTGTGGACCAGCAGGAGCCTTCGTGGGGCCCACTCTGCACCAGGCAGCTCCCCACTCATGAGAACCATGCTCTGCAGAACTGGCATTGGGTTGCCCGGCTTTGCCTTTAGACACCAATGCCAGGGGCTGGGGTGCGAACGCGTTTTGTAAGATTCCCAGGAGGAAGGGGGAAGGACAGCGCCATGGGCCCCTGGAAGGCAGGGCCTCGGTGGGGAGACTGAGCCGCGGGGCTGCCGCACTGAGGCGTCTGTGTGAGCAAGGGGCAGGGAGCGGACACACTATGGGTGAGTCGGACTCCAGGGTCACCACACATCACGCCCCATTTGGGACCTCAGTCATCTGCACAATAGCTGACAGAGCAGCCCCCAGAAAGTGGACAGGGCAGACGACTGGGCATGTTTCCTTCCCTTCGTGCCCAGGGCCAGCAGGGCACAGGCTGGTGCTGTGACCCTGCACGCTGCTCCTGCCCTCTGACCTTACCCACAGCCTGGCCGCCCCACAGCAAAGCATTTCCTGTGGGTGAGATAATTCTCAAATCCTCCCTATCGGAGAGATTTCATCTGCCCGGTGACATCACGGCTGAGAAGATGGTATCTCTCAGGAGGAGGAGGGGCGGGGGACAGCCACAGCTGGGAGGGGGTGGCAAGTGGCCAGGCCAGATACTCCCCAAGGGAAGCTGGGGTCAAGGTAGGGCACTGGAAATGCCCCAAGCATCACCAAGTGTCCAGAGGCATCTCATGAGACCAGGGCACCCAGCCAGGGTCGGGGACAGGGAGCTGGGGTGGGATGTGAGGACGGCGGCCGTTGAGTCAGCAGCGCGGTAGACGGTGCTGCTCTCCAGGACTTCAGGCTCAAGCCCGCAGCGCCTCACCCTTCCCTCTCTTGACCACAGGAAACGCAGGTATCAGTGGGCTGCAAGCTGGCGGGAACACACCTGGCTCTCACCGCAGCACTGCGTGGCGGGCCGCAAGGACCCACGCTTGGCAGGGATAGAAACTGAGGCAGGTGGGTGAAGCAGCTTACCCAGCTCACACAGTGCTGGGCAGCAGAGCTGAAGTTCCCAGCAGCCTGCCCCCAAAGCCCACAGGGTCAGCCTCGCACCCTGACTGGGTTACACTCGGCTCGGTACACAGAGCCTTTCGGTCCCAAGAAAAACTCCTCAGGGGCTCCGTCAGCTGAAGGTACATTCCACAGACTCCAGCAGCACCCCCAAAAGCCCCCCGACCCACATCTTCCCCGTGCTGAAGCCCGGAGCTTGTCCTGGTGCCCCAGGGAAAGGTCAGTAGAAGGTCTGCACTGGAGGAGGCCCTGTGAACGATCAGGGTTCATAGATTCAGGAACTGAGGCCAGGCAGAGGGACCTGCCCGGGCACAGAGCTGGCCAAGGCAGCATGAGGCCGTCCTGACTTTGCTGGTCCCCTTTCTTACCCTAAGATGCCACATCTGACTAAGTAAGTGTCTACTGGCACCATCACCATAGGTTACCTGACATGGGAACATGGCACAAAGCTAGGTACCCCCAAGTTCTCAGCAAGGGATGCATTTTGCCTCCTGGGCTGTTTGGGCTCCAAAGAGGCCCTGAAAGCTCTCTCTGAACCCAATCCCTCCCTGGACAGGCAGGACCATGGTCTCACCAGGCTCTTCAGTCCCCTGTGTCAGCAGCTGCAAAGAGAGGCCAGAAGCCAGGTGTGGCTTTGGACCGAGAAAAGAAGGCCCCACCCACCTCTTACAGTGGTCCTTGCTAGGGACACTAAGGGCATCCATGGCCTTCAAAGTCAGCTGGACTTGGGTTAAGAATCCCATTCCTGGGGCTGGGGATTTAGCTCAGCGGCATAAGCGTCTGCCTTGCAAGCAGGCGGTCGTGAGTTCGATCCCTGGTACCGACAAAAACCGAAAAAGACAAAAAAAAAAAAAGAATCCCATTCCTGCCACTTCCCGCTGTGTGGATCGGCTATAACAAAAACAGGCATTCCTATCTTGACTTAAACAGTATTCTGTTAATACAATACCGGGTCACTGTTCATTCCCAGAGATACACATCTATCTACACAAAGAGACCTAGGTATCAACCATCTCTTAATCACACAACAAACTAGCACCACCATGGCGGTCACCACCTACCTGGCGCTGCCACCCTGAATCCTCACTACAGTCTGGGAGGCCAACACACTCCATTCCCTCCTTCCAGACAGGACACAAGGTCCACCAGCAGGGCCCACTGCCTGCTGGCTCCCTGACACTTCTGCAGCTCCAGGAATCTGAACTCCCTCCCTGTCCCCGCCAGGGAGGTCACCTCCCAGGCAGCCCCCACCTGGCCCTAAGCCCCAAGCCCTCCATCCCGGGGACAAAGGCCCAACCTAGTATCCAGGCCAGTTGTGTTGGGGAACCCCTGCTGCCTACAAAAATCAGTTGACTTTGAAAAGGAAGAGACAGAAGCTGGGGGGCTGGGCCACTCCCTTGGGGGCAGGTGCTAAGTAACTCTATAAACTCTGGCTAATAATGCAATTAGGGCCATAAACAGAGCCCCGGGAGAGACCAGGGGCAGGTGCGAGACCCCTGCCCCAGGCTTCCAGGAAACAGGCTGAGCAGGCAGGTGGGCTTCTGCCTCCCTGGCCCCTGGGACTGTGCATCCCCAGGCCTTCAGCCCTCCAAAGCCCTTCTGGCTCTCCTAGGATTCAGGGTCTGTCCCCAGCTCCATCCCCTCACCCTTCCAAGGCACCCGGAACCAAGACTGGGTCTGCGTTTGGCTCCAGCTCCAGGTCTGGTTAGGGACAAAACAACTCGCAGCTGTGGGCTGTATACACTATGCAAGCTGGCTCCCCTCCGGGAAACGGCTTTACACACTCACCCCAAAGAGCCGGCCCTGCCAAGCCCTCTTCTGAGTCCCAGCCCTCCTGCTTCAGCAGCCAGCAGGCAGCAGAAAGAAGGCTCCCAGTGAGTCACTAGCTTCCCCCAGGGACGGGGAGACTGAGGCATGGGAGCCCCTCCGACTACCAGGCAGTGCCCCCAAGGCGGCCCACTCTCCCCTTCACGCCTCTGCGGGCCAGCAGCAAGGCTGGCTGTCACTCCGCAGACGAGCTCCCCCCGGGCAGGGCCCGGGGTGCGTCCCGCCCTGACCCTGGGTCTGTCTGGAGGGGCTGGGCCAAAGAGCCGGGCCTGCGCCCGCCGCCCTGGAGGACACCAGGGCCTGCCCCTCCTCACCCCAACGATCCGGGAGTGGGGCCTGGGTAGCTGGAATCCGGCCGGGCGGGTGCAGGGGCCCGGGGCCGCGCCCCAGAGGCCTTGTCCCCGGCCGGATCGAGCGCGCCCTGTGGAGCGGGAGCCGCAGGTCATGAGCCGACACTTCGCGGGGAGCAAGCGTGACGCCGGAGCGCAGCGCTCAAGTTTAGTCCAGAAACTGTCGGCGCGGAACCAAGCCCGGCACGGACCGGCGCGGACGGCGGGGCCCGGCAGGGCGGGGCCGGGCCGGGGCGGGGCCCGGACCCCCCTTCCTCCGGGCCGCGCAAGGCGGCTGCGGCGCGAACCTGCTCGCGCAGCCCGGGGCGGCTCGGGGCAGCCGTGCGTAAACCCGGGCCCGGGCGGGAAGGGGGAGGCGGGGACCCAGGCGGCCTCGGCCCGATCCGGGGAGGAACCGCGGCCCGGCGAGAGCTCCGAGGTCGCCAGGGGGGCGCGGTGGGGGCGCCCGGGTGGACGGCGCGGCTCGGGCCCTGGAGGGGGCGCGCTTTGCTGGACTCAGGGTCGCGATCGAGGGGCTTGAGTGGGATGGGGGGCCGGGAGCCCCGACAGAGGTCAGAAGAGGGGCGCGCGGAGGGTGCGCTCCGGGGCCGGGGCTCCTGAGGTCCCGGGAGCCCCGAGGGGGAGAAAAGTCCGCGCCGGGGCGCAGGGCTGGGGGGGCCTCTCGGAGTTGGGACCGGTAGGGGGTCCCCAGCCCGCCCCGGGGCGTGGCCATCCAGCCCCGAGCCCCGCGGCCCGCGCGCTCCCTGTCCCCTCCCACGCGCCGCCCTCGCGGGTTACATAAGGGCGCGCGGCCGCCCCCGGCCCGGCCCGCAGGGGGAGGACAAGGCGGAGGCGAGAAGGGAGGAGGAGGGGCGCCGGCCGGGCGGATGCGGGGCGGCGGCGCGCTCCGCGCCCCCTCCACCCGCGCCCCCCCACCTGTCCCCGGGGCCGCGCACGGTGGCCGGGCCCGGCCTGGGGGGTCCTGGGCCCGGCGCGCGCCCTGGCCCAGCCCGCTCACCTCGCTCTGAAGGTCAATCCGTCCGCCGCCTGCGCCCCGTGGTTCCGGCAACTTCTCCCAAGTTCGGGTGCCCGACCCGCACACTGCGCGCGCCGCCCGTTCCCGGGCTTCTGGGGCTCCGCGCCACCAGAGAGGCCCAATCCCGGCAGCACGCCCTTCCCTTCCCGCTGCCGTCGGCGCCGCCGCTCCCTGTGTCCCGCCCGCCGCCGCCGCCGCCTCGGCTGTCACCTAGCCCCGCGCCGGGCGCCGGGCCTCCGGCTGTCACTGCGCGCCTACTTCCCGCCGCGCCCGGCAGAGGGCAGCACCCGCCCAGCGGCCCGCCCCGCCCACACCCGCGGTGCACGCAGGGGAGTGTAGTCCTCTCCGCCCTGCGCTAGGCACGTCGGGATTTGTAGTCCCATCCTGTGGCCCATGGGCTACAGAGACTGCGTTTGACTAAGAGGTTCTGTTCCACTTCTGCTCTTTTACAAGTTTTCTCTCTTCTCATTCAGTAATGTCGTGAACCACGACTCTGTTACCACCCATGGCCTGTCTGATCCCCAAGCAGGGACTTGCATGCCTCAGCATACCTTGTTTATCAGTGCTTAGGCTGGCGGTAAACCTGAGTTCCTCCTCTGGTTTCGGGGAAAAGTGCGGGACCCGGTGTCCTTTATCCCTGCCTTTTCATATAAGAGGTCAGGCTGTGAAATATAAATGCAGATAGAGCCTGCCACCCGCACACACAGGCCCTGCTGTGGGATCTTCACACACACACACACACACACACACACAGTTTCCTGGTGCCCCACTGCCATGTTCCTGGTCGAAATTTTTCTGATCGCCTTTCCTGTCACCTTCCCTTGTTGGAAAACAAGAATGCAAAGCCATAACCTCTGTTTCTGTTCCTTCTCTTTGTCTTTCCTCCCCTCCTCCTCCTCATCATTCTCCTCCTCCCTAGTATGCTGCTCCTGGTTTCTGAGGTTTTGAGAAGAAGCTCCTAAGGAGGACCTGAGCAGGACTCTTGCTGAGTCAGTTAGAACAAGAGATTTCTGTATGAATGCAAATCTCTCTCATTGCCTCTGTCTCCGTCTGTCTCTGTCTCTTTCTCTCCCTCTGCTATCCACAGATGAGGGCCAGACATCCTTGAAACACAAGTCCTTGGACCTAGGTGTCTGGGTCAGAGTGCAGTGAGCCTCCCTCAGCCCTGGCCTTCTGAAGCTCTCCTGCACCTGGTTTCTGGCAACATCTTTCCTCTCCAAAGACCCTGTGTCTGTGCCAAACACATAAAGGCACGTAGCATTCTTCAGGAAATCCCAGCCCAAACTGGTGACTAGTGAGGGTACAGACTCTTGTCTCCAGTGCTCTATAAGTGGACACAAATGTCCTGGTGGAGTCTGACAGAGTAGGTGGGCAGAGCATTTCAGTTAAGTGGGGTCCTTTTCCACCACAACCCCCCTGCCATGCTATTACCCTGCCTTGCCTTTCCGCAGGGGAGCAGAGAGCACACACCAAGCTCTAAGAGGTACGGGGCCACCCCGACACTGTGCCCACCACAGGGAAACTCCCAGCCACGAGAATTGTCCTGACTCTCACCAACCCTGTCCCCGGGCCCCTAACTCCCCTCCAAAAACTATACACTGGTCAACCAATGTGGAGAACTATTTATTAAGAGAGAAAGTTCAGGGTCCAGGAAAGGTGGGGGCTGAACCCAGGAAGGAGAGCCGCACAAGCTGGGGGCCCACGGGGGAAGGTATCCGGGGTCCAGGCAGCTCGTCTAGGCAGCAGTGGCGAAGCCCACCCTGTTGTTGGCCAAGTCGTAGACAGAGTAGTAGGACCTCAGGAAGACGTCTCCAAGGATCCAGACGGGCTCGCCACCCCCAGGGGACACATAGGTGCTCTCGAGCCCCACCATGCAGTAGTTTTCACCCTGCTCAACAGAAAGGCAGCTCTTGGTCACTGGCTGCCTCTCGAACTGGGCAGGGAACAAGTTCCGGGCTGGGAGGGCTGTGGGCCAGCTGATAGCCAGCACCCTGGCTGGGAGCAGATTTATTCTGCAGATGTTTGCAGGCTGCAGTGACCCTCGGCCACTCCCCACATGGGAACCTTCTCTTCCCCGCGTGTCCCCTCCTGATGGTCAGGCTTGGAGTCAGACCAACCTGCATTCCAACTTCAGCTTTGCCCAGAGGAGCTGTGCCGGGGGGCTCAGTTACTTCACCTCTCTGAAGCCCTGGGGTTTCATCTGCACCCTCTTCCCACCCCAGGGGCCGGGACTTACACTGAGGATGTAGGCTGATGGCGACAGAGGGAACTCCACGCCACTGATGACGAAGGTCAGGGTGGGGAGGTCCTGGATGCTGCTGCAGCTCACGAAATACTGCAGGGAAGAACAGGCCCAGGTCACTTTATAGACCCAGGAGCACCCACCAAGCCCACCTCAGCACCCCAACCCAAGCCCTGATTGTGCATGGTGCCTTGAGGACAATCCTACACAGATAACCTGGATACACAAGTGGGGTTCTGTACAGGGGCATGGAATGAGGGGAGCCCTGAGGATCTGCTCCGCCCCAAAATGTTCCTGAATTTCTCCTCTGAGAGGCTGAATCACTGTACAGAACTGAAGCCAGTGTTCTGGTGCACACCCGTAATCCCAGCACTTTTGAGGCCGAGGCAGGAGGACCACCATTTTGGTAGCCTGGATATATATTGAGTTCAAGGCCAGACTGGACCACACAGCAAGACCTCCTCTCAAAAACAAACAAAGCAAAACAAAAGTACTGTACAGATCTGAGCTGGGTATCGTGGTGCATACCTGTAATCTCAGCACTCAGGAGGCTGAGGCAGGAAGATCGCCAGCCTGAGCTACATAGTCAGTTCAAGGGTAGCTTAAACTACATAGCAAAACCCTATCTTTAAAAAAAAATAAATTGGGGCTGGGGATTTAGCTCAGCGGCATAAGCATCTGCCTTGCAAGCAGGCAGTCGTGAGTTCGATCCCCGGTACCGACAAAAAGGAAAAAGACAAAATAAATAAATAAAAAATAAACTGCAGATCTGGCCGGCCATGATGGCATTCGCCTGTCATCCCAGTGCTCAGGAGGCTGAGGCAGGAGTTTAAGCCCAGCCTGGGCTGCAAAATGAGTTCAAGTCCAGTCTGAACTACATAGTGAAACTTTATCTCAAGAAAGACAAAAAAAAAAAAAAAAAAAAAAAAAAAAAACAACCAAATGGCCCATGGCTCCCCTAAAGTGGGTGGGGGTTGCAGTAAGGGAGCAGATGCCTGCTCTGTGGGACTCGGGGGCAGGTGTGGGTCTGTGGAGGTGTTGGGGAGGTGTGGGGGAGGGGGGAACATGTTAAGAGGTGTGTCCCACGTCACTCACCTCCTGCACCCCACATTTCCGCTACTTTGCCTTCACCCCAAAGTCCAGCAACATTCATTCAGCACCAAGGTGCCTGGCAGGAGCCTCTTGTGCCCCAATACTAGCATCTGGCCCACCCCAACAGGGACCCGGTACCCCAGGTTCCCCCATCTCCAGAGCACGGGTACCTGGGACCACCAGCGTGAAGAATGAGGCTGCTCTTGTGTCCCCAGCAGAAACCCTAAATGCCTCTGAGCGCCCCCTGCCCCCTCCCCCACAAAACAGGTCATCCCCAGACGCACCTCTCCGTATTCGTTCTCCTCGGCCCCTATGGCCTGGACCAGGGTGCTCAGGTAGTCCGAGGGCACGGTGAGCAGGGAGGTGCCTGTGTCCACAATACCCTGGCAGCCTCGGGAGCACCAGCCGGAGGCTGAGCCGTCAATGAGGAAGCTGGATGGAGGGCAGACGGCAGCCTCAGGTCCACCTGCCAGGGCGGCGGGGCAGGCAGCCCACCACCAAGAGCCCCGGCTCCAGCCCCAGCTAGGGGGGCTAGGATCCTGCACAGACCATCCCCCTGGCCCTGTCTCAAGTCCCGGAGGCTACCGAGGCCACCTAGAGTTAGTTTTCAAAAGTGGGCCAGGCTTGGGGGCACTCACTGTCATCCCAGCCCTCAGGAGGCTGAGGCAGGAGGATCAGGCCAACCCTGGGCTACGTAGTGTGTTCAAAACCAGCCTTACTACATAGTGAGACTACACAGTGAGACCCTGTCTCCGAAGACAACACAACGCAAAACCCCAGAAAACAAAAGCTTCAAGCTGCAAACCAACGCCTCCGATTCATTATAAGACCTTGAACAAATCAGTCCCCCAACTTTCAGCTTCTCACGTGGGCCCGGTGCCCTAGCGGCACCACATCACCCCTGCCCACCCCATCCTCCCAGCCAAGCTGGGCTCTGGGGCTCCCCTCTGTGTCCCTGCGAGTCCTCTGTATCCTCTATGCCCTCCCCGTCCCCAGCAGTGCCGATGCCCACTCCAAGGAGGACCGCGTCCCAGCCACTGCAGACTCACCCCTCAATGCCAATCTGCCAGTACAGCTCCTGGGTGACGGGTGTCCAGTAGATGTCCCCTGTGTACAGGCTCTCGTCCACACCGCCCAAGATGAGCTGGCCCTCATCAGAACCCTGCTGGCTGCAGGGACAGGGTGGGGCAGTCAGGGAGAGGCAGTCATGTGCAAGGGACTCAGGGCTCCTTCCCGCTTCCCAGGGGGTCCCCATGGGGGACTGTGCCCCCTCAGACTGGGGCTGCCTGTCCAGGCCTCTCAGCACTCCAGTGCTCCAGGCTCCTGAATGTCACTGCTTCTGGGGAGCTGAAGGCGGGGACACTGTGCATCCTGGGGTCCCCACCCCACATCCTGTGCCTGTCATTTCATGCTGCTGTGAGCCCCTCAGTTCAGGAGGAGACAGAGCTAGCTCTGTGGGAGGGGAGGGAAGGCATTGGCATCTCTGTGCCCCGGGCAGCACTCCTACAGGTTAGGAGCAGGGCCACTGCAAACAGAGGCACGGGTGACAATGTTGAGAGTCCCTCCAGGAGGAGAGGAGGCCGGCTGGTGGCTACCTCTGAAGAGGAAGAAAGAAAGCGAGTCCCTTGGCACCGTGCGACCCGGCCTGCCTGTGTTCTCCAGCCCGGGCACTGGTGAGGGCTCAGTCCCCGACGTGGCCCTGGAGACTCCAGGACTGCGGGGGCCACAGATCAAAGGAGATGAAGCCGCAGATTACCACACAGAGAGGCAGGTGGCGGCGGGCGCGGCCAGAGCCGGCCCAGGAGCGCTGGGCCAGGGCAGGCTCAAAGTACAGAGGAAGTGGGGACCGGCCCAGGGCTGAGTGGCCGGACACCGCGTGGGGCGGGGCGGGACCACGTGCCACTGCTGGGAGGCCCGGGCCCCCAGCCCCAGCCTCCACCCCGGGGTGACTGGCACGTGGGTCGGGCGCTGGGGACACAGGGCGGCCGCTCACCTGCCCAGGTAGACGCTGAAGAGGGATTGGGAGAGGGCGCCCTCTCGCAGCAGCCCCTGCATGGCGGTGGTGGCGCCCCCTTCCGACAGGCCGGGGTAGCCCAGGCCGAGGATGCCGTCGAACTCAGCGTACACAAAATCGCTGCCTGGCTCTGTCTCACTGAGGCCAAACTCCTGCTTGGGGACCTGGATGTCTTGGATCTGGGGGTGGGGGGCACATGACAGAGGAGGTGACAAGCCTGATGGCACCCACCCCCTCCAGCCCATCTGGCAGAGCCCCTTCCAAGGCTGTTCTTCCTCTCCGTGGCGCAGCCCATTCTGTCTGTCTGTCTGTCTGTCTGTCTGTCTGCTGTTTTCTTGAGACAGGGTCTCGCTATGCAGTTCAGGCTGGCCTTGAGCTCACTATGTGGCCCAAGCTGGCCTCAGACTCACAGCAGTCCTGCTCTTGAGTGCTGGGACAGCGGGGCATACCGCCATGCCCCATCTGGTTATTTTCGGAGACAGGTCCCACTGTGTAGCCCACGCTCGGATTCTCCATCCTCCTGCCTCAGCCTCCTGAGTGCTGCCCTTACAGGTGATGCCACACCTGGCAGCCCCGCCCTTTCTTAAGGGAGCTCCCTCTTCCACCTGGCCTTCCCTGCCTGCCTCAGGGCCATGCCTCCGTCTCCTTCCCCCCGGAACCTCCAGATTCAAGCTTGTGAAAGGAAACGACCACATCAGCCACTTCTTCACGGTGTCCCCAGGGCCAGGCCCAAAGTGGCCCTCAGAGTGTGAGAGCAGTGTGGCCTTGTCACACCATCTTCCTGTCCATGGCATTTCAGGGGCTCCCTGAGGCCCAGTCCCCACGCAGCCCTGTCGCACTCACGGTCATGGTATCATAGCCAAAGACGCCGGTGAGGCTCCCAGTGCCGTACTCCAGGGAGAAGGACTGGTCAGTGGCGACGTAGGTGGAGGAATCTCTGGGGTTGAAGCGGGTGTGAGTGGCTGTGGGCAGCGGGGTATAAGTTCAGGTGCTGGCGCTCTCAGGCATGCTGGTGTCCCCTCCTTCTCCTCAGTGGTCCCTCCCGGGCTACCAAGTCAGGGGGTAGCTGGGGTTCCCACATCAGATGAGGGGCCAGGCCGGCTTACAGAGCCTGGGACTCTTGGGCTGGATGCCCTGGACTCAGGGCCTGTGTCCCTGACCCCAGCAGACTCCTGATAAACTGCGCACACCCTGAAGGAGGGATCGGGCCTCAGGGTGTCCCCTCACCCCCCACTCTGCATCCAGCAAGAAGCTGGGTCCCCATATTTCATGGGCTGTGCCCAAGGAGGGGCCTTATACCAGAGATGTCAGAACCCAGACCCCAAGGCCCTGCAGGGGCAGCACAGAAGCGGCCACCATCTGTCTTGAAAGCCACAACAGGACAGGACCAGTGCTGTTCTGTTCTCTGAAGACACTCAGGGAATTAAGCAGAGGCATGGAATGGGTGGCTGCCTCAGGGGCACAGCAGAGTGGCACAGAAATTATCTACAAGGAACCAAGTGGCCTCGTGGGTGGATGAGGTGGCCGGCATCCATACCGGGATCCATAGTGGTCAGCACACGTCCCAGTCCTCCTGGGAGTGGGACCCCGCCCAGCATACCCACGGGGTACTCACTGCAGGCCAGGCTGCTGCAGTAGACAGATGGCACCCACAGGTTGGAGGAGCCGGTGTCGAACAGGACCTGGAAGCTCTGGGGTGGTGTCCCGAGGCTGATCTGGCCAAAGTAGGCAGCCTGGGAACCACAGAGTGGCTGTCAGCTCCTGAGCAACCCGGGACCCAGGCAGCTTCGCAGGTGGAACAATTGAGGGAGCCTGCATGAAACCTGGGTCCCCCCTGAGTCTCCCTCTGCACCCACTGGGGATGGCCATGGGGGCTCTGGGGGTTCGGCCACAGGCAGCCAGAGAGCGGCCACAAGCTGCGGGCTGGAAGGCAGAGACAGGGACACCCGGGAGGGTGAGGACTCACATCCATGTAGGACATGGGCTCATACAACACGCTGAAGTCCCCAGTCTTGGCCAAGCGGTTCCTGAAGAACTTGCGGGCATGCTGCGGCTTGTGGTTCTTCAGGAAGTCCCCCAGCAGGCCCTTCTCCCGCAGGACTTCCCGGATAGACTTGATCTTCTTCAGGGGGACCCTGCGGCGGCGGCCATGTGTCAGGGCGCCCCTCCCCTTCCTTTTCTCTGTGTCCATCTCCAGCCATGGGCTGCCACCTCTCTGCCACTCCGTGCCCTCTGCCTCTCTTTCCTCCCCTCTCCTCTCACTTGCAAAGATCTCTGTGATGGCTCCAAGATTTAGAAGATTTAGAGAGCCGTGTCCTTCTCCTGTGCCTACCTTGCCCCATCCCCAGCCCCCCGCATCCTCTGATACCCTATAAGTTCCTTCCCAGAAGGGGTTTTGGACATTCTGCAGCTTTTCAGAATAAATATCTTTTCTTCTTCTTCTTCTTCTTTTTTGGTACTGGGGTTCGAACTCTTGACCTTGCAGTTGCCAGGCAGGTGCTTACACTGCTAAGCTAAATCCTCAGCATTATCTTATTTATGTATTTACTTATTTATTTTGAGACAAGGCCTTGCCATGTAGCCCAGGCCAAGCTCAAACTTATGGCAATCCTCCTGCCTCAGCCTCCTGAGGGCTGGGATTACAGGCATGGACTGCCACATCCAGCTCAGGATAAGTGTGTTTTTCTATGTTTTTTTTTTTTTTTTTTTTTTTTTTTTTTTTTTTTTTTTTTTTGTCTTTATCAGTACCAGCGATCGAACTCACGACTGCCTGCTTGCAAGGCAGGCGCTTATGACACTGAGCTAAATCCCCAGCCCCAGGATAAGTGTGTTTTGTTTTGTTTTGTTTTGTTTTGTTTTTTGAGACAGAGTCTCACTCTGTAGCCAGACTGGCTTCAAACTAGCAATCCTCCTGCCTCGGCCTCCTGAATGCTAAGATGACAGGCATGTCCAGCTACCAGGAAAAGTGTGCATTTGAAAAAAAAAAAAACAATTCTCAAAGATGGCAAAGTTCACCCCCAAAGATTGCCCCTTGCTCCTGTGGCCTCTGGCACTGGTGCCAGCTAATGTGACCTGGGCTGGAGTAAGGGGGACAGCACTTGTTCTGTCCCTGCTGTGAACCTATGGCCTGGGACTGTTGCTTCGCTTCTCAGGCTGCCGTGTCCACTGGGAAGGTGGCCTGGGAGCTCCAGAGTGGCCACCTTTGAGTCCTGGCCTCTGCCCATGTCCCCGAGGGCTCCGTCTCCGGAGGCTGGTCTCCCTCCCAGCCCAGTGGCTGTCATCACCCGGCCCTACTCCAGGACCCATGATTCTCCATGCTTTTTATCTTCGCCCACCGTACTCCAGATTCTCCCACAGGTTCCAACAGTTTTAAGCTAAACCCTTCCCTCAAGCTGTGAAGACTGCGACTGGCTTGGTGCCAGCCACTTCTGCCGAATTTGCCTAGCAGGTGACATTTCTGCCGGCAGCCGGTTGTTCAGCTAAGGAATCGCCACCTTTCCTGGGTGTCTGTGGGTCCCATGAGCCCCTACAGGTGCCAAGATCTGGATGCTCAAGGTGGCAGATGTGCCCAGCTGTGTCATCCGTGCCCTCCCACACCTGTGCATACTGGGAGTCAACTCTAGGTTAAACACCCGCTACAGTCCCAGCCCTCGGAAGTACTCATGACCCTCCAGGCACGGTGGTGCATGCCTGTAATCCCAGGGCTCAGGAGGCTGAGGCAGAAAGCTCGCCCATGAGTTTGAAGCAAGCCAGTTTGAGGACTGCCTAAACTACATAGCAAGACCTTGTCTCAAAAAAACCCAAAAAATGAAAACAAAAAATACCACTCCTAACATTGCATTGTTTAGGGGATAATGACCCCAAAGTGTGTACATGTTCAATGACATGCCAGCTTTTTTCAGTCTGAGGCTGACTGTGTGGCTGGAGGCAGAACCCACAGATACCAGAGGCCATGGTGGAGCAGGAGGCAGGTGGCAGGAGCCCTCCTGATGGCCCAGCCATGCCAGCTCAGGTATCTGCCTGACACTTCACAACGTGGAGATGCACATTGGCTTGTGGTTCTGCCTACATAATTTGGGCATTTGCTGGTAATTTGAGGCCTCTAGAAAATTTTTTGTCTCTGTGGGGTGGCACACATCTGTCTCTGGGAGGCTGAGGCAGGAGGATCACAAGATTGAGCCCAGCCTAGGCAATTTAGCAACTTAGAGAGTTTTGAAACAAAACATTTAAAGGGGCTGGGGATGTAGTAAGTTGTGACAGCCCTGGGTTCTGTTCCCACTACCACACAAAGGGGAAAAAAAGAAAGAACATTTTAGAAAAGACTATCTTGCTCCTTATCCAAAAAAGGATACGAATAAACTACAGTCACCATTCAGGGGTGGCTTAGGCGGGTGTCACCTCTCTTCCGTTTCAGATCCCTTTTCCTCAGCTTGGGGCACCGTTCTGTCCCGTGGCTAGCAGCTTTCTGGTGGCAGGGCCACTTTGCCCCCACCCCTCGGATCTCCACAAGCCCGGCTAAGCGAGCCCTCCATCCCCGGGAACTTGGGAGCAGAGCCGGGGGCCCTGGCCCTGCGCCCCTGCGGGCTGGGCTCCCACCCTCGCTCCTGCACCGGTCCAGGCCCCAGACTTACTTGATCTGCGTCGCCTCCAAGAGCGGCAGGCAGAGCAGGACCACTACCATCCACTTCATGATGCCGGTTCCCAGACGGTCAGAGAAACCACCCGAATCCCACAGCGACTGTGCAGTGCAGACCGAGTCCAAGTCCTTTATACCCCAGGGCCCAGCCCAGGCCCCACCCCCTGTCCTGTGCAAGCGTGACCCTGTACCTGGGGGTCCGCGGGGCGCCCGTATCAGCGGTTTCTGTGTGTCTTTCCCTCTGGAGCGTGGCCACCAATAGACTTTTCATCTTATTGACTTTCAATTCAAGCAACTGGAGGCCAGGAGGCCCAGCGATAAGAGGGAACAAAGTGGCCGTAGGCCCGAGCAGCAGAGATTGCTTTTCTTCCAGGAACTTCTCGTCCACTGTACGGAGCCATGAATTGGGCGTTTTGGGGAAAGGGCCAGACAGAGATAGGCAGAGCCAGAGAGAGGGGCGTTGGGTCATCTGACATCTGGGGACAGAGGATGCTTTGTCCTGGGCACTGTCCATGTGCTGTGGACTCTAGGCAGCATCACTGGTCCAGAGCAGCCCCCAGGGTGTCGCAACCGTAAGCATCTCCAGGTGTTGCCTGTTGTCCCCTAACAGGTACGAAGTTGTTGAGAGCAGCTGGTCCATAGGTGACACCCTCACAGGGCTGACTCAAGTCCTGGGCCCCAGCACCCCACGCTCTTGGGATGCCTGGGGATGGTGGGTACAGCAATGGTGGCGGTGAGGGCAGTGCTGATGATGACAGCAGTGGTCCTGCTGCCCCCTGAGGGGTACAGCTGGTGGGAAGACGGCAGAGGGCAGAGGCTGAAGTCAGAGGTTTGGGGGCAGCTTTGGAGACTTCCGAGGTCAAACGGGGTATTGGGGTGATCCCTGTTCCAACCCAGCCCACATGCAACACACACAGTCAGCCACGCTGGCTTCAGTTAGGCCTGGAGCAGAGGCCTGAAGAGACACTGTCACCTCGCCTCCTTCTCCCCCTCCTCCTCCCCAGATCCCTCCCCACCCTGCCACCCATGCCTGGGGTGACCTGGAGCGGGGGCCACCAACTTGGCCAGCAACGTCTCCATTTTGGGGGTAGTAGAAAAAGTGTCCCGCCAGCACCTTGTGTGCCATCTTATGCCCACATCCAGATTTATCATTCCCTCGGGCCCCAGGCAGAGAGCCAGGACCAGACCTGCCAGCCACCTCGCTCCTCTGGCCAGTGGGGGATTTTCCACTCTGGCCACGCTGCCCCTGTCCAGCCAGGGCACTGGAGCCTCCTGGGCCCTAGGATGGGCAGGGAGGGAGGATCTAAAGTTGCCTGGGCTTGACATGGTGAGAGAGGTCCCTGCCTGTCAGGTCTCTGCTGTCCCCAGAAACACAGTGAAGTCTGGGGATGGGGGAGAGGTAGAAGGTGTCTTCCTGGGAGTGGGGGACCCCAGATTGGAATAGCAAGAAAAAGAAAATTACATAATTCTTGGAATCTTCCACAGAACCCATAAGTCATGGGACTTCTAGGGGCCAGGTTAGCTGTCCCCAGACCCACGTCCCGCCCTGCCCCAGCCCTTGCCCACCTGACCTGACCTTCTAACAACTCGAGCAGGTTCCTCAGAGACCCCAGACTTCCCAAGTTCTCTCCCACTGTCCCTACCCCTCTCCCCCACATATCTAGGACACCCGCTTTCCTACTTGTCAAGAATCTGAAGAGCCTGGGGAACCTTGGAAGTCATCCAGGGCCACCTACTACCTGATATAGGAGTTCCCTGAAGCCTAGCTGTCTGGCTTTCATCCAAGGTCATCTTCTCCTCCGACACAGACACCGGGCCTCACACTGTTCAGTTGCTTCCCTGGGGTATTTGCTTCCTCCTTGGACCACAACCCCAGGGGACACAGACCAAGGTTCTGTACCCCTATGCCTGGCCTTGAGCTTCAGAAATCATGAGTGGCCGATGGAGCCCTTCGGGCTCTCAGAGGGGGCCTGGCTGTACCCCCACCCCATTATGCCAGCCCTCGGATTTCCACCCTGTATCACAAGGGACCTCTTGGGAGACCCCTGACAGGAAGGACCTCAGGCTCTGTCTCATTCTCTCTGAGCTTCACCTTCGCGGAGACTCGAAGGCTCCTGGGAGCAAGTGGATAAATCCAAGCGTATCTAGGATACACTTTAGTTGGTCTCTTCAGCATTTCCATGCTCACCTTGCACCACTAGCCTGTGCTGGCGCCTTGCTTTGTCCCGGGGGACAAGGTCCTCCATTGTCTATGTCTTTATCCAGGCCACACCCACTATCTGAAGGACCTTTCCAAGCATGTTCACCCCAGACCACACCACTGCCCTCCAGTGTGGAGAACTCTGACCTTCTTCCCTTAATGGTATTGTATATCTCTATCCCAGTGATTTGCCCAAGATCCTACAACTTATAATTTAAAGAAGAGATGTCTTCTTGATCTTTAAATAGCACAAAGACTTCTTTCAGAGGGTTCACAGAGTGACACTGGGAAGTGGAACTGACAGCAGCATAGCACATTACTCCACTCATGGCAGACATCACTAGTTTATCCTGTCACTCTTTCCTACCTTCCACCCATGGCAGACATAACTAATCTATCTTGTTGCTCTTTCCCACCCTCCACTCATGGCACACAGACATCACAAGTCTATTCTGTCAATCTTTCCCACAATGCTCAAATGGGGCTCTGGAATCTGTCCCAACCCAGCACCATTTACAGCCTTCCCCAGTCCATGAGGAAATGGTCATCTCTCATTTCTTCAGTGTAGGATTTTTTAAAATTTCTGGATGCTAAATTTTATTTAAAATTCTAAAGTCAGGCATGATGGCACACTCCTGTTATCCCACCATTTGGGAGGCTGAGGCAGGAAGATCACTGCAAGTTTGAGGCCAGCCTGGGCTCCATAGTAAGTTCAACAACACACTGTAATATATGATGAAACCCTGTCTCAAGAAAACAATGACCAGACATGGTGGTGCATGCTTATAATCCCAGCACTGAGGAGGCTGAGGCAGGAAGATTGCCTTGAGTTCGAGGCCAATTTGCACTACAAAGTGAGCTCAAAGACAGCCTGAACTATGTAGTGAGACCCTGTTTCAAAAAGACCAAAAAAAAAAAAAAATCTATACAGATTGCATTTCAAAAAAATCAAGGTGGGGTTGGGTTGGGAATGTAACTCAGTGGTAGAGTGTTTGCCTAGCATGTGTGAGGTCCCAGGTTTGATCTCCAGTACTACAAAAAAAAAAAAAAAAAAATCAATGCAAACTTGAAAGCATAGCTGTTTGCACTTCCCAAATTATCTTCCAGCCGGTACCATACGCACTTCGATTTTAAGGTAACCGTGACCTATGTGTAAATGCAACTTCTGTTCTGCTCTTATCGTGTGAAGTACGGTGCACACACTTTTCCATGCATTAAGATAGGCGCCTTCTTATCACGGTCCAGGTTATGTGGGGAGCCATCATCTTGGTATCTAGGTCTACTTGGCCCGATTCATTTGGGTTATTTCCAGTTTCTCACCGCTATCAGTAGCACCAGGGCTCAAAAATGAAAACTCACCTCAAGGAGCAGAGTAGCACCCCTCCCGTGACCAGGATGGTGGGCAGAGCACTTTCCGAGGAATCCTGGGCAGGGGGTCTCTTGCAGGAGGTGTGAGATGGGGCCAGCAAGTGTGTGCTTTCTGTGTGTTCTAAGCCCTGAGCGCGTCAGCTCTGGTGACAAGTACTCCATGAACCTGAAGTCTTTGGCAGGTGTCATTAGGAATCTTTAGTTATGGTTTCAGCTATTTTTTTCTGAGCCAGGGTCTTGCTATGTAGCCCAAGCTGGCCTCCAACTCATGGCAACCCTCCTGCCTCAGCTTCCCGAGTGCTGGGATTACAGATGCGCACTACCACACCTGGCTGAGATTTACTTTTACAAATTCAAGAGATTATGCTGGGTTTTTTTTTTTTAAAGTTTGACACATGATCTGGGGATTGTGTTTCCTGATCTTTGTTAGTTTCCTTCTCTTCATTTTTGGAGTCATTCTGTCTTTTAATTTCTCAGGGAAAGATATGGGCGTGTTTTGTCACTTTCTTCCTTTCTGATAGATGTACTTGGTGTTGAAAAGATAAATAAAATAAACAAACAAATAAGTAAATAAATGTTGACCTAACTGTAGACTTCCAGAGAAGTCTCATAGTACAGAGGCTAACGTCTCAAATAACCATGGGAAATGGTCAAACCCAGGAAATCAACCTTGACACTGTTAAGAGACCCACAAACTTCACTTAAATGTCACCAACTGCCACACTAATGCCCTTTCTTCTGGTCCAGGGTCCGAGCAAGGCTCTCACATTGCATTTAGCTTTCATTCCCATTTCTTCCCCTCTGAGACCACTCCTTATTTCCATGGCCTTGCTTTTTTTTATTTTTGATAGTGGGGATTGAACCCAGCACCTTTGCACTGAACTACATCTTCAACCCTTTTATTTCTTTTGAGACAGAGCCTCCCTAAATTGTTAAGCTGCTCAGACTGAGCTTCAGCTTGCAACCTTCCCGCCTCAGCCTCCCAGAGTCCTGGGATACAGGCGTGCACCACCAAGCCTAGAATTCCGTTTTTTTTTTAAAGTATTTTGAGAGAGTGCCTACCCATGTAGTTCAGCAGGCCTGGACTGACTATGTAGTCCAGGCTGGCCTCGAACTCCTGGCAATCCTCCTGCCTCAGTTTCCAGAGTGCTGGGGTTACAGGTGTGCACCACCACACCCAGCTAACATTTCTACTTCTAAACCATCCTAGCCAGTTACTTTGTAGCCTGCAGCTGACTTCATTCATGCTGATGTTGTCACGTGGCCAGCGAGCCAGCGTGCATCCTGGGGAGCAGTATGCAGAGGCGAGGTGCCTGTCTCAGTGCCCTGGTCAGCACGTAGCACCGTGGATGCGTTTTATTACCAGTGATCTAACCTGGATCCCTCGGTTAAGGTGAGGCCCACCAGGTTCCCGTTGTCGTTGGTAACTAGTCAGTATCTTCCTGGACCATCGATTGGGATTGTGCGGGTCCCTGGTTCTTGTCCTTCTGCCCACTGATTTCAACACTGCAATGTGTCTGCGGGCAGCGGCCTCTGCATGACGTCTGCCTTGCTTCTGTTATTCCTCTGTGCCTGTGGGCTGGGGTCTACTGTGGGGAAGCCTGGGCTTGAGGCTTTAAAACGAGCTCTTCCTCCCCTGCCCACCACCCCGTTACAGGGCGGTCACGTGGTGCCCTGCAGGACAACTCCCAGGCAGGCTGTCCTGTCCCCTCCTGCAGAGAAGTGCGTTTATTCGTGTGTGTCTCAGACTTCTGGAAATCCACAGGTGTAAAGGGTAAGAAGTGAGAAGCTTGCTTCTTCTCTGGTCTATTGACCAACCTACCCTTGCTTGGGGTGCATGTGTCGTGTTCTGGGCAAGGGTGAGAGGGAGTGTGGTACAGAGCAGCCAGCTGCAGGAAGAGGTGGAATGGGGGGCACCTCAGGATCAAACAGACCCAGTCAAACACTCCGAGGACCCTTTCTCTGCTTCTCAAAACTGGCCAGCGGCGGCTGAGTTGTGCATTCCCAGAGGAAGAATGAAATCGGTGTTCCTAGGATTGCTCTCAGATTGGCCCACCTTGGGTCAGGTTCCCACTCCGGGGCCCAGCCAGCTGTGGCCAGAGGTAGGATGGGGTGCGTGTTGAACAGTTGGGCAAAAGTAAGTCCCCAGGAGGCCAGGGTGTTTCTGGACACGCCCCGTCAGTGATGGACACATCAGTTTGTTTCTGGTGACACATGGGCCTTCTATCTAGCTCTTCATCCACCAACCTTTGCTCATATAAGTAGGTGGCATGTGACACACAAGTCACTTGACTATGGGACACCGATGTCCACCGCTACTTGGGTTGGTTTTTTTGTTTTGCAGTATGAGGACTGAACCCAGGGCCTTTGCACTGAGCTACACCCCAACACTTTTTATTTTTTACTTTGAGACAGGGTCTCACTAAGTTGTTAAATGGCCCATGTTGGACTTGAACTTTCGATCCTCCTGCCTCAGCCTCCAACACCACTGAGATTACACGTGTCCTCATGCCCAGAACGGAGGCACTTTGATCTCAACAGCGCATTTCCCTTCCTGAGTGTAAGTTTTCTCTGTAAATGGAGACATAATCCCTGTCCCGCCACTGTGCTATGTAATTCAGTCTTTTCCACAGTTCCAGAATTGTCAACGCAGAGCTGGCAGAGTCTGAATCGTATTCTTTATACTGGGCTGAGGGCAACATGACACAGGACCTGTGGGGAGTGCCAATGCTGTTCCTTGATCCAAGCGCTGGTGACAGCGACACAGGCTGCTCAGTTTGTGGGACGTCAGTGAACCGAGTTTCTGCTAGGTGCACCTAGTTGTATATTTGACTTCCATAAAGAGTTGCACACAATCGCAGTTTTCACAGAAGTACTGGATGTGGTGGCACACACCTGTGATCGCAGCGCTCTGGGAGGCTGAGGCAGAAAGATGGCAAATTCAAGCCCAGCCTGGGCAAGTTAGCAATGTAGTGAAACCCTGTCTCAAAAGGAAGACTGTTTAAAAAGGGTGGGAGGTTGGGGCTGGGGATTTAGCTCAGCGGCATAAGCGCCTGCCTTGCAAGCAGGTAGTCGTGAGTTCGATCCCCGGTACCGATAAAAAATGAAAAAGACAAAAAAAAAAAGGGGTGGGAGGTGGAGGGCAGTGCTGAGTTCCATCCCAGGAGGAGGAGAAAAACGGAAGACAGAGAGGAAAAGACACAGCACAGCTGCCCCCCAAAATCTCCAAAGCGAGGGGAGAAGGCAGCAGCCGCCTCACCCAACGATGCAGCCGCAGGGTCAGTGCCTTGGAGACTGGCGCAAGGGTGGACTTGTGATCCCCAGTAACCGCAGGCATCTCACGCTGCCCTTGGCACAGATGCACACCGAGGGGCACATCCGGGGTTTCACGGATGCCGTGGGGCAAGATCAGGGCTGGGCTCCTCCCTGAGGAGCTGCACCCTGAAACCCTAGGCAGACACCACAGGGACAGGCTAAGCCTGCAGTGACCGCGACCTGGCAGCCTCTTCTTCCTCCTCCTCGTCCTCTTCCTCTCCAGCCCTGGGCTCCTCAGGAAGCCAGGACCACCAGCCTGTCCTCAACAAGACACTGACCATGGGGGATCCTGTCCCGTTGACCAGCAGGATGGCTGTGAGCACAAGTCCATTGATGCCCTCCCAGATGCCCTCCCAGCACTGAAAAGTGGTATTTGGTCAAATTTGGGCCCCGACCTATACAGAGTGGACGTGCATATGCAGCTGACCTGAGCCCCTGTTCAGCAGCCTGCTCTGAGCCCACAGAACCATCTCATTGCACCCCCAGATCTCTGGCCCCAGCAACAGGATGTGGCTGGCATGAATGACAGATAGAGCCCAGCTTCTGGGGAACCCAGAATGGAAGGCACAGGCCATGTTTGTTGGTTTATTTTGAGATAGGGTCTTGCTGTATAGTTTGGGTTGGCCTTGAACTCACTATGTAGCCCAGGCTGGTTTTAAATTCACAAGGATCTTCCTGCCTTGGCCTCCAGAGTGCTGAGATTACAGGTGAGCACCATCACACTCAATTTAAATTTTATTTTGACACAGGTTTTTCTTAAATCCTTAGGTTGCCTAGACTGGGCTTGAACTTACAATCTTCCTGCCTCAGCCTCCCAGAGTGCTGTGACTGGTTTACTGTGTTCCCTCTGCTCCTTCCTCTCCTTCGTTCCTCCTCCCCTGCCGAGGACACTGGGTTGCTCAGGCCTCTGCCTCCTCAGATGACAGCCCAGAATCTCCTCCCACCACAGGGACAGACATAGGAAAGCACGGTGACTGCATTTCTGGGGTGGGTAGGGGATATGAGGACAAGTGGCCTGAGTTGAGCACAAGACAGGTGACATCAGGCCACCCTGGCTCACAGTGGCTACATATGGCTCCCACTGTTACTCTTCGGGGAGCCAAGTGGCAGTGGAGGCTGATGTGTGGGGACCCCCTTCTGTTCGTGGCCAGCGTCCCGCTTAAAGCCCAGGATCCAGATTCTATACCCTGTGTCCCCCAGGCCTGCCAGGGCTCCGTGGAGCAGCAGGAGGCCACATAAGCAACAGAGGCCACGGGAAGGAATGGGGATGGAGCTGGCCCTGGCCCAGCCTGGGTCTCCCTGGGTGGGGGAAGGGGGCTGAGGTTTGGGGATTGGGTGGCAGGGAGGGGAGGGCCCCTTGTCAGGCTGCGACACATCAAAGAACAAAGAATCTAATCACCAGGACCTGGATAAGGAGCAGGATCCAGGCCTGGTCCAGAGCCCCGAACCAAACACTGATAATGAACCCAAGAGGCTCTGGGCCCAGCCTTCCCCTGCCCCCGTGACCCCTCATTGTGCCTGGGTGGATGTGGTCACTGTCCCGGGCCCAGGGCCCCCCAAGCTACCTCAGGGTCTGGAGAGGCAGCTCATACGCAGGGCATGCGGTCTGCAAGGGATCTCCCAGGGGACACCTCGGGAGGTGGGCTCTGGACTGAGAGCTGTGGATGGGCAGCTGCTCACTCTCACCACAGTCGGGAGGCCCGGACGTCTCATTCCGCGCTCACTGGGCAGTGGGAAGCAGGCCTGGAGCAGCAGAGGACCCACACCCAGGACCTCTGAGCATTCTGTGGTGTAGGGAAAAGGGAGGGGCCGAGGCCTTGGAAGACGCCCAGGGATTTGCTGTAGGAAACACCTTGAACTTGTCCAGATCCTGGGGGTCTCTGGAGATGCTGACCAACTGTGGCTGTACTTTCTTTTTTTTTTTTACACTTTTTTTTTGTCTTTTTCGTTTTTATCGGTACCAGGGATCGAACTCATGACTGCCTGCTTGCAAGGCAGGCGCTTATGCCGCTGAGCTAAATCCCCAGCCCCTTGTGGCTGTACTTTCTGCCAAATCCAGGCACCCTCTAGCCCTTCACAGTTCCCAGGAAGCTGAGATGGTGGTCCCAAGAGTCTGCGAGGAGCTCTGCGGGTCTCATGTTTGTCCCTTTGCAGGAGAATTTGCTGCTACCACACACAGGGTGTAGCAAACGCTACAGTGAATGCTTGTGCTTTAAATAAAGTTATTACCATAAAAGACACACTGCTAGGAATCCCTCCACACTCTCCCTTGCTTCAAACACACCCGTTGTCCTTGCCATCCACGGCAGGGTGCTGGACCTTCCTTCCCGGGTCTGTAGTTTTGGTGCTCTGACTGCCTCAATGTCCTGAATTGATTCAAAATGTCTCCGTGTCCTGGTCGTTTTGACTTTTAGGAGAGAGCTAGAAGTCACAGAATGCCAGATACAGTGAATAAGGTGACTGAAGACACAGTGTCATGTTTTTATAATTTATTGACTTATTATTTATCTGTGTGTTGTTGGTACCAGGGATTGAACGCATGACCTCGAGTTTGCCAACCAGGCACTTAAGCTGCTGAGCTAAACCCCCGGCCCTGCTTAGTTTTTCTGAGACAGGGTCTTGCTATGTAGCTCAGGCCAGACTTGAACTCACTATGCAGCCTAGGCTGGTTTCAAACTCACAGTGAGACTCCTGCCTCAGCCTCCTGAGTGCTGGGATTAGCGGCGTGCGCCACCACACCCAGCCAGCTAGTGTCACATTTTTAGGCCCCTGCCTTTCTGGTACCTGGCACTGGGCACAGTCTTCACTGTATTTTTGATCATGTCGTGAAGACGCTCAGGAAGCAGGACTTCAGAGCTGCTGCCGAAAGCAGTGTGAGCCGTGGGACTCGTGTGTGGGGATCGAGGGGGGATATGGAGGGCAGTTCGAGGCAATGTCCCTTCCTGTGGTCCACACTCGCTGCACATCTTGGCCGCACCTTTCTTGCAGCACCAGATCCAAGGTCCTCATGGCTTTGTCTCGCCTGGGCTGGGCCCTGTCCACACTGGTGACCCCAGGTGCCCTCCTAATGAGAGCCCAGCCTCCAGCTGGAATCTGTCCCCTCCCATTTCGGCGGTCACCTTTCCTCCACTCGTGAGCCTCAGACCCCACAGCCTCCTCAGTCCCTCATTTGCTGTCCCACATTCATTGCCAACACCCTAAAAATGCAAATCAAATCTGGGGGTGCAGACGATAAAGCCATCTCCTGTAGTTCTGGAGGCCAAGGCGCTGGCAGCTGGAGTCGGGAAGGCTCCCTGTGGTAGGCAGCAGAAGGGGTCTCCCTGCCCCCTTTGGGGGCTCTGTCCAGTGACTGGCTCCGTAGGGTGGTGGCCACATCTGTCCCCATCTCCGCCTGGTCCCTGGACCTGCTCTTCCCTCTGCCCACAGTGGGCCCTGCTCACCTAGGGGACATGGCTTCCATCTTCCCACCCATCCTGGGTTACTTATTGTTTTCCATTTCTGGGAGCTGAACCCAGGGCCTCCGCATGGGGTTAAGCTATATCCCCAGCCCTTTTTTACTTTTATTTTTTTTATCGGTACCGGGGATCGAACTCACGACTGCCTGCTTGCAAGGCAGATGCTTATGCGCTGAGCTAAATCCCCAGCCCCTACTTTTTTTATTTTGAGACAGGGTCTTGCTAAGTTGCTGCGTTGTTCAGGCTGGGTTCAACCTTGGGATCCTCCTGTCTCAGCCTCCCAGGGGGCTGGGGTGACAGGTGTGCACTCCCAAGCTCAGCTCTCAGCCTACTCCTGCCATCCCTGTCCCTAGCTGCTCCTCAGTCCTCTCCCTTTCAAAAGGTTAATAGCTTCTCCTGCTCCTAACCCTCCTCACAGTCCGCCTCCTGCAGGAAGCGTCCCAAAACTGCTGCCAGGGCTGTGTCAACTGTCAGATTAAGTGCACACCAAGCGTTCTATGTAATGGGGTAAATATCCTTAATCCCCTTACTAGACAGACAAGGAGACCAGTTCCGAGAGGTGAAGCCACCTGCCTGAGGTCACCTGGCATCAAACGGGAGAAGCCCCCATCCCGTGATCCTGCCTGCTGGCAGCCTGACCACCTGGGGTGTGGGGCTTGGTCGGGACCTGACTGGGCCACCAGACCTTGTGCCTGGAACATCTGTGCCGTGTTTTCTGGGAAACCAAGGCCCCGGTGCCTGTGTACACTGACCCTCCCCACCCTGGGTATCGGAGCACTGATATGGCCCTCAGTGAGGGTGACCAGGAACTTCCAAGAACACCTGGCACCTCTGTGTGCCCCAGGTGCCACCACCACTCCCGAGAATGGTCAGGAGGAGGCAGATTTGACTGGCTTCTACCCCTTCTCCCCAGAGTCACAGCCAAGGCCCCATCCTTCACTCACGCTCTTTTGGGGGCTTCCCAGCCCTGGGGACACCAGCCTGAGTGCCAGACGGCAGCTGCACCCTTGTGACCGTTGCGGTGGTGGGAACCTTCCTCTCAGCCCCTTCTCCAAGATCCCCTTCCCCACCCTCCCATCACCTCCTGTCCCCACCAAGAGCTGGCACTTCTGAAGACCAGGGCAGACCCTGTGTGCCAAGAAGAACTGTTGCCAGGATGAATGAACCATTCGGATTTGAACTTAACAAGCCAAAGGAGCTGGGCGTGGGGAATCCCAGCGCTTTGGAAGGCTGAGGCAGGAGGATCACAAGATCAAGCCCAACCTGGGCGACAGCCAGGCCCAGTCGCTAAATGCATACACACATGCACGCACACACCAAGCCAGAGACTGCAGTGTTGGAGGGCTGTGGCAAGGAAGCTGAGGGTGTTTATGTGGCACAGATGCTGTCATTTTAGGGCAGGTTTAAGACCCCAGGAGCGGACAGGGTAAACACTCACACGGGTCACGTCAGAGAGGCATGATGTTCAGAAGGAGGAGGGCACTAGCTGGAAGGAGCTGAGGGTCAGGTCAGGCCTGGGCGCTGCCCTAAGGATGCTGGGAGGAGCCTGGTGCAGGTGCGAATAGCAGTGGACCCTTACAACCTGTCCACAGGTGGCATCGTGCATGCCCTGTGTGGGAGGCACAGTGGCTGCATGGCTGGGAGATGCCAGTGTGTCCTGCACCCTGGCCGTGTTGGGCACCAGGAAAGCATGGGGGTTTCTAGGAACCAAGCAGAGGGTGGGCTTCTCAGGTAGTGAGTCCCCCGGCCCTGGCAGTGTGTGAGTAGACTAGATCAGCATTTCCTGGAACTGCGGCAGGGATTCCTGAGTCGGTCCTGGCTTTGCGGACCAACAGGACCTAAGTGTCCCTCCTAGACTCTGCCACCATCCACAGGACCTGCCGCCCCAGCCCAGTTTCTCCTCCAAGTCTCTTCCCATGGCTTTCCTAGAGGCTCAGGGACTCTGGTCTCCAGCCCATCTGCCTCAGAGAAGTGTTCTGCTCAGGGCTCGGAGACCTGACCCTGCCTGACCTGGGAGGCCGGAAGAGACAGGCTAGGAGAGGACAGGGCTTGACAGGCCAAGCCTCCTTCTGCAGCCAGAGGGGAACTGCAGAGCCAGTTGCTTCTTAGGCTTCAAGCTGCAAAGAGGCAGGACAGGTGGGCATCGGGCAGCCTGGATCAGGGCTACCCCCATAGTTAGCAGCTTGGAATTCAGAAGGATTCCTGAGGAGGAAGAGCTGGAATGTGGCTCTGCTGGCACCCAACCGACCCACTTGGGTAGGGGGAGCCCCACAGTCTTCATGGCCCCCTGTCCAGGGCAGCGGGTGCCCGCAGGCCGGGCCCAGAGCTGGCGGGGGGCAGACACGCCTGGCATCCAGCCCCAGTGCAAGCTGCTCATTAACTCCTGGCCTCAGGCAGGCCACTTCCCCTCCTGGCCCACTTCCTCTTCTGTGCAGGGGTGATAACAATCCTGTCCAGGGAGGCCGGGTGGAGATAAATGGTCTACACCTCTGTGAAAAGCCGCCTGCGTCCATATCCTGCAAAGTGCTGCAGTTACCCAGGCGTGGGCTCAGGAGGCCGACAGGTCACCCCATACAGGATGCTGGGCCTGTCCTTTCCCAAGCGCTGCCCAGGGTGTGGGCAGGGTCCTGCTCTAAACTGGAACAGAGAGTACCGGGCAAACACACTCTGATGTTGGTGGCTGATTCCATCTACACGCAGGCAGGGCAGGCTCTCTTGCAGGGGCGGCCATCGCCCCATGGGCACCTCAACCACCCCCCTCTACCCACCAGGAAAGCTGTCTGCTCTCCCCTGCCCTTCCTGAGGGAGGAAAATCCCTGCTGGGCCAGGGGAGGGGACAGAAGGTTGGCTGCTGACTGTGGCGATGACAACGTGGTGTGGGGTGCCCTGGGATCAGAGTCAGCTCCATGACCTGGAGAATGAGGGCAATGGCTTTGCAAGCCTGAGGCCTGGGCCCTGAGGACAGCCGGCTGGGCCTGTCCTGACACGGCTGACACCAGGGCGCACGGAGGAAGTACATGCTTGTGACAGCAAGAGTGGGGTGTCGGCTAGTGCCTGTCTCTGACTTCCGCCAGCCCCAGGCTGGCCATGGCCACCATTGTCCCTCAGCAAGGTGAAGCCCTTGCATGGCTGCCTGCGGGCTGGGACCATGCAGGCCACAGGGAGGAACAGGGTGTCAGAGGGCTGGGAGCTGAGGAGGCCACCACTGCCTGGCTTCCAGGACGTGGGACAGGCACTGAGTCCCACTGTGGTGACCGATCCATCAGGGCTGGCAAGGGGAGACGGGCTGGTGGCGGCTACAGCCGTGGGACTCAGCGTGGGGCCTCTTGGTCCTGCTGTGAGCAATCCTCCCTGACAACGTGGGGACTGCCACCCACTGCTGGGAGGCTGCAGCCGTGCCCTGACTGCTGCTGTGGGGAGCAACAAGACACAGAGCAGGAACTGGGCACAAACGGGGCTGAGGAAGGCTTGTCCCCAAGTGGAGGACGAAGGCCAGCCTTACTCCTTTCCTGCGCCCCGCGGTCATCACACTGAATTCTCCCACATTAACCTCACGGCTTCAATGGCAATGGCCCCGCGGAGGCCAGGCAGACAGGAGGGAAGCAGCAGGAAGAGCAGCGCAGGAGAGAGAAGGGGCTGCTGGGCATGCTAGGGTGTGGGGCCCCGCTGGCCAGTCTCCAGGAAAGCCACTCTGCAAGGCCGGCGCTGGGTGACACGGTACACTGTGTTCTCTTAAGTCCTGTTTAAGGGTCTCATCAAGACTCAACCATGTTGGTGTGCTTAAAGATGCCCCATGGCTACCTCAGAGCCAGGGCCTCAGAGGATCGTAGTGGCCCCTGCCACTCGCCAGGCAGGGGGGTCAGGGAGGGCTCCCTCCTGGAGACACCGCACAGGCCAGCCTCGGCCTCAGGGGTCAGTCTTACCCTGGGGCGGTCACCCTCCCAAGTCCTCTCTGTCACTTACTTCAATAAGTTCTGTTCTGGACCAGGGCTCGTTGAAGGACACGAACAAACGATCACAGACTTGTCACAAAAGCCACAGCCACCCCAGACTCCTGTCCCCTCCCAGAGAAGACTCCATAAGATGACTCCACCCGCTGGGCCAGAATTTAAAAATAATTATATTAATAATAAATATGTTAAATTACATTTAAAACAATAAATAGAAAAATAAACTGATAAATAAAATCAACAGGTACAAAATGTTTCAAAATTCCAACCAAAAAAAACACACACAAATGGATGGATGGACAGACAGCCAACAAGACGCATGGACGGAAGGGGACTGAGGGAAACGCAATCACGAGGACCTTCACAGTTGGCGTGGTGGCTCCCTCCTCAGCTGGCCACCCTTTCCCGCCTCGGCCTGGGGAGCCCGCAGTGCCCCAAGCCTCCCACAGCAGGCCCGGTGGTGGCCACAGACAGCAGAGGTGACTGCGAGGTGCACCTAGAGAGGCAGGTCGGTGCTGTTGTGCCGCGTCTTGCGGGCAGTGCCATCGTCACGGGGTAGTGCCCGCTGCAGGCTGGACATGGCCGCAGTCTTCTTAAGGTCGATCACGGCATAGGAGTCCGAGCTGGGCCCTGTGGCCCGGGGCGTTGAGGGGGTCTGGGCCCCCTTGGGCCGCTCCCCACCCCAGCCCTTGAGTTCCACCTGAATGTAATTGAGCTGCCGTGGGGGCTCAGGGCCCGGGCGGCGGAAGTCGAAGCTGAAGACCCTCGGGGAGCCTCGGCGGCGGGTCAGTGGCACGGGGAAGCTGCCATGGCTGCGGGCAGAGGCTCGGGAGCCTGTGGGCTTCTGCAGCGGGGTCTCGTCCTCCTCCCCCTCAGGGAAGCCATTGGAGGAGGGCGTGAGCCCATCCCTCAGGTCCCCGTCATCACCAGGCTCCCCGGCCCGCAGCTGCCCGTGGCTCTCCCACACTGGGGGCAGTGGGGGCAGGTTCTCATAGTGCAGCAGCGCAGCACGGCGGTAGGCCAGGCTGCCCCAACCCGGCTCCTTGGGGCTCAGTTTCCAACTGGGGCTGCGCCGCAACCCCCCGCCCACATTCTCGTAGGTGCACTTGGGCTGCTCGGGGCACTCAGAGGGGCCCTCGTTGTTGTTGTTGTGGGGGGGCGCGTCCTGAAGGCTCTGGCATTTGAGCACGTGCCGCCGGGCGGGTGTGGGGCCCAGCACGAACTTCACCTGGCCCGGCTGCAGGAAGACCTGCGGGTCCCTGGGGCCAGGCTCCCGGGCCTGCGAGGGGAAGGGCGTCCGCGCCTCGGGCAGTGGCTGCAGGCAGTGCCGGGTTCTGCGCTGGTCAACCTCGCTGGCCGGAGTGTTGACATAGGTGTGTGACTGCAGGACGGTCCACGTGGGGCAGGGCCCGGAGGAAGGAAGAGCAGGAGGGAGAAGGCAGGACAGAGGCTCAGGGGCAAAAAGCCACAGCTCCCCCTCCTCCCCAGCCTCCAACTCTTCCTGACATCTCCCTTCTCTTCCTTTTCCCATGATCCTTCTTGGCAGGAGGTGGCCGTGGTCCCAAACCCTGTCCCCACCCAGACACTGGTGGGCCTGCTGCTGCTCACCTGCTCATCAGGGGCAATGAGGGCACTCGTGGACTCCTCCCCGAGCGAGGGGTGTCGCAGGCTGCTTGAGGATGGCCGCCGGGGAGCGGAGAGCCGTGGGCCTTCTCCAGGGCAGCTGGGGAAGCCATTGGAGAAGCTGGACACGGTGTACCCTAGAGCTGGGCCAGGAGACAGGCGAGGTGACAGGCGTTTAAACCAGCAACTGCAGGCGAGGACCCTTCCAATGTGGGGGACACTCAGTGCTGAGCTTCTTCCTGCCCTTCCCTCCTCCCCGCCGTCTGAGCTCAGTCCGAGCCAGTGCCCCACTCCCTCTAGGAGGGCCTTCCTTGGCCACCCTCAGCACCCTGGTCACCCTCCACTGCCAGTGAGCCCCAAGAGAGCGCCTCAAAAGCGAACCCTTTGGTTCCATCCTCTGTCCCTGACAGGCCTGAGAGCACCGAGCAGTGGCTGCACGTGGCCAGCAGCTGTGGCTCCCCTGTGGCCGAGCATTGGCGGAGACAACAGAGCTGGCTCCAGGAAAGGTGTGTGTGACCCAGCACACGGAAGGAAGGAGGCAGGAAGCTCCAGACTGCCGTTTCCATGGAAACCCAACATCTTCCTGCCAACCATGAGTGGATCCAAGGCCCAGAATGCCACAGCCTCAGCCAAGTCACCTGACCAGCCCAGCACAGGCCCCAGCTACCCTCAGGGCGGCTCTGACAAAGGTGACTATCCCGGAAGGCTGGCTCCTAGCGCTCTCCACTCCCCACTCGTCTGTGCCTCCAGTCCATGCTGGTGTCCTCACTGGGTGCCCAGGGTGGGGGGCGCCTCACCGTTGGGCTGCTGGGGCGTCCGAGGGAGGTCGAGCTCAGCAGGGTGGCTGCTGCGGGTGACGATGACTGGCTCTTCTGTCACGTTGATGCTGTTGCATTGCATCAGATCCTGAAGGAGGCTGAAGATTTCCTCAGCCCTGGAGCACTTGAACGCAAAGATCCCTGGATAAGGAGAGGAGGAGATGGGCACCCTGCATGCCAGGCCCGTGCAGAGGGCCATGGAGCTGGACAAGTGTGCATGTGCAGATGTCGGCGAGCCACAAGCCTGCGCCTCCTCATCCTCCCACCCTCCAGGGACACTCCAGAAGCCTGAGTAACTGCAGCAGCTGGGCCCGGGGGTCGCCCCCACAGCCACGCTCTCTGGCATTTTTCAGGTTGCTGGGGCCCAAGGCCTTGTACATGGTAGGTAAGGGCTCTGCCCATGGGCTGCCCCCCAGTCCAACCGTATCTACTACCTCAGGCCCAAAACATCCTGCAGCTATATCCTGTCTGAGACACTGTCACGGACACTGATGGCACAAGATGAGTGAATGTGTCACTGCACAGCCCGTGCTGCTTTTTCCTGCTGGCCACCCCTGTTCCCCAGAAAAACAAGCCCTACCAGTCCCCAGCCTTTAGCCCAATGCATCTGCCCAGCAGCGTGGCCACAGCAGGAGTGTCTGTGTTCTTCACGGCTGTCACTGGACACACAGCCTGGCCAGAGGGAGGGCTGCCTCCACATGGGTCCCTGGCTCCTGGAGCATGAACTCGGGCAGGAAGGAGGAAGGACAGGCACAGCTGAAGGCCAATCTGGCAGGGCAGGCAAGGGCCTAGGTGCCTCACTTTGCTGCCCTTCCATCTCCAGCTTGGCCACTCAGTGTCCCAGGAGTGGCAGGACTGGGCCTAGAGCACACTGGACTCAGGACCATAAGATGTCCCTGGCATGGGCACACCTGCAATTGTGCCATGATGGGACCTGGGATTTGGGGAGGCCATGGGGGGCGCATCTGGGGAGACAGCCCAGGCTGGAGATCGGGCAACAATTACAATATTAAACGCCATGTCGCAGACAGTACGGACCAGTGTGGTTTGCAAGAACAGGATGGGAGGGAAAAAAGAAAGCAGAGGTGGGGAGACCCAGCAGAGGCCTGAAATTTGGAAGAGGCCTGTGCTGAGGCTTGGGGAGCCAGGCACAGATGACACTGCCCTCGGGACAGGGACGAGGCAGCCTCTTCTCCCCTCTGCTCAGCCAGCATCACTGCTCTGCCCATGAGCTCCCAGGCCGGGCACGTGGAGGGGGCAATGTGACCTCTGGGTCTGTTTCCCTACATGTCCCTCTGCAGTCACAGTGCCCTTCTGGGCAGGGCACCCTCTGCAGGGCTTACCCCTGCAACCTCACAGTCAAGACCAGAGCTGGGGCAGCTGGGGCCCTGACCCCGCAGAACAGCCACCAGCCCATGGCTGGCCGCAAGGAGGGAAGGGGGGCACTGCACGGTGCTGGCCCCCTCAGTCATGGGCAAAGGCGAACTCCTGAGGGTTCTCCTGCCCCATGGAGACCCAGATGCTCCCCCATCTCACTCCCCAGAGCCAGTGTCCCTCGTCTGCTCTGTCCACCTCCTTACTCACAGGTTCAGGTCACAGGTCCTAGAAGTTCAGGAAAGTGTACTCCCACTGGGGGTGGGGGGTAGCAAGGACCTTGGGAGCTGGGCCAACAGGGCAAGAGCCATGTGTGGTTGGGGCAAGGCCTGGCCTAGGAACAACCACTTGGTCCTGGGTCCTGCCAGGCTGTGCCACTCAGGGACCCAGCTGGAGCGCCTGTGAGTGAAAGGACCAAGAGCCCTGGCCTGGGAGTCCATGAAGTCTTGCAGTACCAGGCCGTGTGCCCTGGGCCAGGACCCCTGTCCCTGGGCAACACCTGCCAAGTCTAGGGCTGGGCTGAGTGTGGAGCCCACTGCCACGTCCTTGTCAAACTACCCAGCCCAGCCCGGCCCGGATGGCACACTCACCCTGGCCGGTCTGGCAGCGGCGGCCACTCTCAAAGGAGAAGAGGTTGGAGTCGTAGCCATAGCGCCGCAGGCAGAGGTAGGGCCAGCGCACTGCCTCGCGCCGCTGTAAGTGCAGCACCAGCTCGTTCTGGGTCAGCTCCATTATCCCCACTCCCAGCTCTACCCCCTCGTCGTCCACGTTCGTCACCTGAGGAGACAGGGGTCACGGACGAGACCTGAGCCCCCCGAAGGCAGCACCACATGGGGCTGGGCTGGACGCTGACGCTCACGTGCCCACCCGGACACCATGAACTCCTGCCAGATCCACCCGAGTTCTCCGGGCAAATCCTCCTCTGGGCCTCAATCTCATCATCTGGGTACAGAGGGAAGAGGCAGACAGCTGACTTCCACGGCCAGGCCATTAGATGATCAATGTTAAGCGACCTGTGACAGCCCAGGGCTTAGTATCTGAGGACCAGATGTTAATGAGGAAGGGAATCAACCGTAAATACACAACTGTGCCGAGTCTGGTGGTACAAGCCTGTAATCCCAGCACACTGGGAGGCTGAAGCAGGAGAATCACAAGTTCCAGCTCCACTCTGTAATTTAGTGATCTTGTAAAACCTTGTCATAAAACTTCAAAAAGTTATCTGAGTCTGGTGGCACATGCCTGGCTGAAGCAGGAGCCTGGTTAACTATCTAGTCTCAAACACTTTTAAAAAAAATCAAAAAGGCTGGGGATACTCAGCGCAAAGGTCCTGGGTTCAACCCCCAGTACCCTGTTCTTTCCCTTTCGGAACAAGTCAAAATTAAACGCTGTGTGAAATCACAACCAATACATACTGCTGCCACTTCCCACAAGGCTGCGCTCCTGAGGACCCCCTCTTCTGGTGGGCAAGACAACTACAACTCAACACAGCCAACGTAGTGGGGTGGTGCCCCCTACAGGACAGGCCCTGCCTCCGCTTCCCAAAGCAAACCATGCACAGAGACAGGACTCGCTAAGCACTGAACCAAGCACAACTGAGAACACCCAGTGCACCGGAACTGACAAATATATATTTTTGTTCTTTTTCTCCAAAAAAGAGGTGTACACAGAGTGACAAAACGCAGGCAGGAGTGAACATTCTAAAAGCACCATTGTGTTGCGCGGTGCAGCATTTCCTTTTGGTGCCAATGAGAAGTAAAAAGTGGCAGTGGCTCGGGCCTCTCTTGCCCAGGCCACCATCCTATGCTCTGGCCTGTCCTCTAACTTTCCCCAGAGAAGCTGTGGTACTCGGGGGCCTGGTACCTTGAACTTGGTGGGGTGGTTGTCTGGGACGCTGTCTCTATTCAGGCAGCCGCAACAGCTCCCCATGGTGTCAGAGCAGCCAGCCCACCCTAGGAGGAAACGGAACGAGCAGGTTACCGTAGCTCCAAGAAGCCCTGCTCCCGCGATCCATCACAGACTCTGTCCGGCAGACTGGAAGACACGGACCCTCTGTCAAACAATTCACCCTTGTCCGGGGCAGACACTTTGGCTAAACATTAATTCAAGCTGGATGGTGCTGAGCGTTCTGGTGGGTGGATGGACAAGCCTTCTCAGAAGCATCCATCTGGACCTTGGAAAGTATGCAGGACTCTGACCCACACGATGGGAGGGAGAGGCGCCCAGAAGTGACCAGGCCCTCACTCAGACTGGGCTAAGACACTGTCACTTGCGAGTCCCAGATACTCTGGCCTGTACCCTTCCCCCTAACCCATTTCTCCATCTTGGTTCTCTCTTTTCTTCCTTTATCATCATGGCCAACATCTACCTCGAATCTTTTTGATGTCTTCTTCAAATGAACTGTTACAGTACGACTGTAAAGACATATTTAAAAGACTGAACACTTAAAACAGCACATTTTATAACCACGATTACCAGGGGCTGATTAAACTCCTGGGTTTCCTGCTGGAGGGGGGGGTATAGCGAGGAATAGAGAAAGACAAAGAGAAATCTGCATGTTCAGGGGGGCCAGGAGGCCACGGCCTCAGACTGGGCTGGTCTACTCTTATTAGCCAGTGAGAGAAGTGGAGGGCACAGAACCTGCTTTTCCTGGAACAGCTACAGTAAGAACCAGGCAGCAGAATGAGGAACAAGTTTGGCATCACAAAGGCAACAAGTTAAGGTCTTTCCCCACATCTGGGTATTTGCCTTTTTATCCTCAGCAGATGTTACCCTGCCTCAGCAGCGAAGGGGTTAGGGTTATGGGTTAAGCCCTACCCAGCTGGGAAGTCTGCAGCCTTTGGCAAAAACTTCCCCATTTCTGAAGCACTTCTGCCTCCTGATGGCAGGGTGGCAGGGCTGTCTTTCACACAGCCTGGGCCCCAACACATGACTGGATTAAAAAAGAATATAGGCTGGGACTGAGAAACAGCTCAGGAATAGTGCATGCACCTTGTATGCACGAGGCCCAGGGTTGGATCCCCAGCACCAAGAAACACAAAAAGTCTAGGTATGCTGGGGGGGGTGGTGACACACGCCTGTAATTCAAGCATTCGGGAGGCTGAGGCAGAAAAGCTCCAGCAAGGTCTACATGGTAAAACCCTATCTCAAAACAAAAACAAAGGGCCAGGGATATGGCTCAGGGGCACAGCGCCTGCCTGGCAAGCTCGAGGTCCTGAGTTCGATGCCTGATACCAAAACAAACAAAAAACCCACGAAAACAAAATGCTGGCTTTGCTCCCCACTGACCAAAGGGGAGACTACAGGCCTATTTCGCTCCTCCCTCCAGGCCTGTGGCACATAGATTACATCACAACAATCAAGGTGGTGCCCAAGATGGACAGGACACCAGGTGGGCCTGAGTGACAGACAGGAACAAGAAACCCATGGACGCAGCCAGGCACAGTGGTGTGTGTCTGTCATCCTGGCATTCAGGAGGCTGAGGCAGGGGGGCCACAAGTTTGGGGCTGGCCTGGGCTGCACAGGGAGCTCCTCTCCCAAAAAAGAGAAAAGAGAAACACATCTTTCAGCCAGAACCGCCATCTTCCGGTCATTTGCCAAAATGATGAACACCAAGGGAAAGAGGAGGGAACCTATGTACGTTCTCTAGGTCTCTCAGAAGACAGGGGGTTGGTCCTTTGGCCGCAGACATGCGACCCTAACCCTGTCTGATATTGCAGACATCAAGGGAATGGGCTCTGTGCAAAAAAAGAATCTTACACAAATGTTACCACGGCAAACCAGGAAAAGTCTACAGTGTTACCCAGCACGCTGCTGGCACTGCTGTAAACTAGCAAGTTAGGGGCAAGATGCTCGCCACGAGGATTAATGCGTGTATTGGGCATATTAAGTACTCAAAGGGTCACAATAGCTTCCTGAAACGAAGGGAAGGAAAATGATGAGAAAATGAAGGAGGTCAAAGAGAAAGGTACCTGGGTTCAACCAGAGCACCATCCGGCCCTGCCCAGAGAAGCGCACTCCAGTGAGGGGACCAATGGAAAGGAAGGCCTAAGTAGGTGGAGTCTGTTCCCTATGAACTCATGGCACAGGTCTTACTTAAAAATAAAAAAATGGTCAACTCAGATGTGGTGGCACACGCCTGTGATCCCAGAGAAGCTGAGGCAGAAGGATCTTTGCAAGCATGAGACCACCTTGGGCTACAAAGTGAGCTCAAGGTCAGCTTGAACTGCAGAGTGAGACCCTGCCTCCAAAAGACAAAAATAAATAAATAAATAAATGAATATTAAAAAATTGTCCTGTGTTGTAAAGATGGTTTCCTTAATTGAACAGGTATATGGTACCTTTACCTCACAGAAACAAATATTTGTGCAGATTCTCACTGTACCTAGTTAACCGTGTTAGGTCTTTCCTTGTAAGTGCTTTTCTTGCCGAAAGATGCGAGGTATTGTGCAGGTGTACACTCACATGGCCAAATATCTGTCTATAAAGTATCTATTTTGGCTTGAAGATCTGTAAATCACCATGGGGGAAAGAGGCATCAAAATAAATGGAAATCAGTGTATGGCACTTCAGTTAAAGAAATTGTTTAAAGCACCCCAGAGAGAGAGAGAGAGATAAGAGAGAGAGAGAGAGAGAGAGAGAGAGAGAGAGAGAGAGAGAGAGAGAGACAGAGACAGAGACAGAGACAGAGAGAGACTGAGAGACGGGGAAAAAGGGAAACACATGGACTGGCTCTAATCTACGGTTTTAAAGGGTTAACTTGCTGTGAAATGAGTCAGTGGGCTGAGCTGTCTCTAACATTTCTGCTGAGTGTAGAAAGGCTGAGCAATCCAATGACTCCTACCCTCCATGCCTCCCAACTCAAGACACCTCAGAAAACATGCCAACGTGCAGCTCTCACCTTACCCAGGCCATCGGGGACCTGACCATGGGAAGGGCATGGAGAAGGGTGTCCACTTTATCCCCCACGTCCTTGGCGGGGTGTCATGGCAAACAATCTGTAGAGAAGTCACCTGGATCCCTCTGGGGCACACCTGGGGCTCACCTAGTACAGGAGACAGAGACCACAGATTAACAGAAACCTTCTGGCCACACTCCCAACTGTTAGTGAAACTGACCTGCTGACCTTTCATCTCCCCACCCCAGGATATCTGTTCTGGGTTCAACAATGAAGAAAGTAAGATCAGGGACAAAGAGACCACAGATTTCAAGGTATCTCCCTAACTCTCCAGCATCAATAAAAACCCAAGATCTACCAAGTCTCCTTCATATCCTGTCTGAATCCTGTTACACAAGCAACGATCAAAATACCACCCTACCTTTGCAAAAATTTTAACTACAAGCTTTCTCAAAAGGATACTGGAATGAACTAGATATTCAGGACACCAGCATTTGTGTTTCTGCTTGTTTGTTTTTGTTTCAGGCAGGGTCTCCCTGTCACCACCACTCCCAATTGGACACCAATATTCTATTCTACGTTGTTGCCCCTTAGTATCTGGGAGACTCTGGTGTCAATCTCTCCCACCATGCCTGATTCCCCTTAGAGGAACCTAAGGCCTTCGTCTTTTAAGGGAAACATCTATATACCGACGGACTTCTAGCTAAAGTAACTGCCAGAAGTAGATATGGAAGACCAACATTACAAAAAAACTCCCAAAACACAGTTTCCTTTTCCAGAATTGGCTCTTTCAATCTTAAATGTGGAGGCTGGACAGACCCTCTGTTCCCCAAGCTTGGAGAGGCCCAATTTTAACATAAACATTACTAACAAAGCCACATTTTGAGGGCATCGAGTCCCAGATAGACGAGTCAATACAACGGGCTCTGGAAACCCTTTAAAAAATCCAACTTCCTGCTCTGGAAAAATAATCCCCAGGGACCCCAGTACCTTGCACCCTTGCACAACTCCCAAGTAAAAGGATCACCACTCTTGTGGTCTGACTTGTTCTTTAGAGGGAGCAGGTTCTTTAGAAAGTGCAGTCTAAAGCTGGGTGCCTACGAAAACGCGGGGGCTTAAGCTGCCTGGCAATGAATGGGATGCGAACCTAGAACTACCGGGTAGGCTTGGGGAGGGGTCACCCGTCGAATCTCCAACTCTTTTTCTGTAAGATATGGGGTCACATCTTCAGATAACCCCTCGAAGAGGATTATGCTGGACAGGAGAAAGAGAGGAGAGCGCTGACCTGGGACAGGTACGGACTGGGGACGGGAAGCACAGACCCTTAGAGGAACTGAAAATGTGTTCGATGGCTTCGGAGGAAGGAATGTGGGCAAGAATTTTGGATTTAGGTATAGTGCAAAGACAGCGGTGGGGGAGGATCAAAAGGGACCCCAGGAATTCCAGGACGGTGGAGGCACCTGGGAGGCACCCCAGAGAGTGTGGGCGTCCCGGGTCTGCGGAGGCTCCTGGGTGGGGGAGGGAGGGGTCTGGGCGGAGAAGCTGCTCGGGTTCGGGGCTGTAGGAGGTGGTTTTCTGGACGCCCGCAGGGAACGGGAAAGTCGGGGCCGCGCATCCAGCCTGGATCCCCGCCCCCAGGCCCGGGGCTCCGCCGCCCGCCCGCCCGGGCTTCCTAGGGAAAGAGCGGAGACTGCGGCGCGGCGCGACGCGGTCTCGCTGGAGCCGCCTCGTCCCCGCCCCGCCGCGCCCTGACTCACATCGCCCCGCGGCCCGGGCGGCGCCGGGCCCCGCACCCGGGTCCCGCTGCAGCAGCCGCCACCGCCCGCCCGGAGCTGAGGCCTCCCCGCCCCGCCCCGCAGTCGCGGGGTCGGAGGTCACCGGCAGCACCAACGAGACGCTGCGGGCGGGCGGACCCAAGCGGGGGCGGCCGGCGCGTTGCCTAGAAGGTCCCCTTGGAGGACTTTCCAGTCGGGTACAGGGAGCATGCGCAGACGCCAGAGGGCGCTCCCGGGCAGTGGCTTGGACTCCAGGCGGGAGTGGGCGGGGCGGGGTTCTGGTGGAGGGGCGGGGCCGCGGGAAGGAGTAGAGGGCGGTCGGGGAGCCAGAAAGGAAAGTGAAAGCTTTGGGGAGAGGGTCTGGGGGGACAGAGGGTAGGATCCACGTCCCAGGGGTGGGCTGAGGAGAGGGGTCCCGGGGAGGGTCCAGCCGAGCCTAGGGAAAGAACGGACGAGCAACCTAAAGTGGGTCTGTCCCGAACTCAGGGACAGAACTCAGGGCTGCGGGGACCCAGTGGAGACCCGGTCCTGTCCCCTGGATCCACAACCGGACGGCGCCCCGAGAACTGAGACCACGCCTATCCCCACCGCCAGGTGCGTCCTGCGCACTCCGGGAAGACGTGGGCACCGGGGACCATGCTCCTCCTGCCCCTCCCTTCTGCTGTCCTGGGAAATCTTCCTGCCTCTTAGTGTCCAGGCTACTGAAGGGAAGGGAGGCGCCCCCGAGCTTGCGCGGGGTTGGGGGGGGGTTCCATCGGCTCCCCACCTGGCAGGGAGGAAGGAGTTGGGGAGCAATTGAACAGATTAGTAAGGTGGAGGTGGAGTGAAATGAGGGGCTGTCAGACTAGCTAGAGTTGACCTGGGAGAAGGTACCAGTCCCCCTTTAGGGGCTCCAGATCACCTCTCCTTCCTTACTGCCTGGAGCAGGGACCCAGATGTTAGAGGGAGTGGCTGCTCTTGGCCCTGAGGCTGAACAGCCCATCCTGGCCACCTTCCACAGGAAACCTGACCTGGGGGACAGAACAGGAAGGAAATAGGTGGGTGTGGGGCTGGGAAGGAGGAAGGGTGGCACAGGACATCTCAAGGGAGGGTGGTGAGGGTGCAGGGCTGGGCAGCACCATAACTGTTAGGGGCCAAACCTGGGCCCAAATAAGAGCTGGGCCAGAGGTTTGGTGATCACTCTCTTTTGCCAACTGACCCAACTCTAAGGCCTCCTCTTAAAGCTTCCTGTAGCCTTCTGGTGTGATCTTGGGTGAGTTAATTAATCAAGCTCAACTGTAAAACGGGATAATGGACACTTTCATAAGATCATTCTAAGCAATGAACCATATGATCTAAGACTCTAGAATAGTCTCTGACAGAGTAAACAAGTTTGCTGTGATTAATTTTCCCCCAACCGTGTGTGTGTATTTGCTCAGAGCTTGGCTCTGTCCTGTCTGGTTTCTTGTCTTCCACTAGCCTATGAGCTCCTGGAGTGCACTGCTCATCTCTTCTCTGATCTGGCAGTCACTTGCCCTCCTGAGGCTACTATAGTCCCATCAGGATTTAAGGAGAGGAAAGCTTTAGAAACCAAGGTTATCCTGTGAAACTGCACCATAAGGGCTGAGGACATAGTTCACAGTAGTGCTCACCTAACATGTGCAGGGTCCTGAGGTTATTGCCAGCACAGCAAAGGAGAAGAAATGCTCTTGGCAGAAGCCAGAACCTTTCTGTCTTTGGGGAGCTTGTGGGATAAGGGAGGAGCTGGGAGAGATTCAGAGCAGAGGAAGAACAGGTGTGAAATCTTGGGCACTGGTTGTTCCTGTGGGGCTCAGGGGAACCAGAACTAGTGTGGGTCAGACAGTCTGCAAAGGATCCTGGGGAGAGGGGCCTGAAGCAGCATTGTTGGGGTGGGGTATACAGAGGAATGGTGCCTTCCGGGTTGAAGGCTGGTGAGGTAAGGAGGAAAGGTAGCTCCTCAAAGCCTCACCAGAAAGGCAGAACATCCTAGCTGCCTCCCTTAGGGCCCAATTTTGGGAGACTCCAGTCTTTGAATTTTAGGAACTGTAGCTAAGAGGCCCAGCTTTGACATCTGGCTCTGCCACTTACTGTTTGACCTTGGGTTTGCCATTTGTATGCATAGAGCCTCAGCTTGGCCATCAGTAAAATGGGGACAGTGGCACCCAAGTCCCTGGCTGTTGGCAGGCCTGAGACAATACTGTAAAACACTTTGCGGTGCCTAGCACACTGGGACACCCCATGAATGGAGGTGTTTGTACTGCTTCGGGCTGATTTTGCCGACAGTGCTGGCGTTGGTCCCTGGCTGGCTTGACCCAGAGGAGAGTCCAAGGAGCTGGGCCCACCAGTGCACTCAGTGACTGAGGCCAGCTGCCAGAGCAGGACCCTGTGGATATAACTGCTCAGGTAGTAAGCGTGCTACCCTCCGGCCGGTGACCTGCCTCCCTTCCCCATCTGCAAGTAGTTTGCCTTGTATCTAAGTTCTTGTGGCCCTTTTCTGGATTGCCTGTCCCCAAAGACATGCTTTAAACTCATTCATATGAATCTACTTTACCTCTCCTAAGGGGTCTTTGTTGTTAAAACACAGGGAGGGGGTTTGGCTCCAGGAGAGAAGGGAATAGACTCACATATAAAGTTTGGGGGTTCCCTCCAGGTGTACCACAGATGCAGAAGTCCACCTACTGCCCTTGACCTCGGTGTGGATCTGGAAGGAATATGGTATCTACCTTCTAAGCAGAGGGGCTGAGAAATTGCTCTAGATTGGAGGAGCGGGCGGCGATGAGGGAGTAAAGGAGAAGGAATAGGAAACCGTAGCTCCTCTTCCCCTTCTGCCATCTCTCTTCAGGTTCCTGCAGCTCCACGCATGTACCCATCTCTCCAGGACACCAGCCTGCCCGCCAGCTGGCCTGGGGTTTGGACCCTCTTGCAGCAGCTCCCTCCGCAGGACAGTGATGTGCGCCTCCCTGCCCAGCTTCCCTCTGTCCTTCTTTCTGTACAATGAGAAGGGCCTTGGTCCCAGTTAGGTGACATGGATTTAAGGACTAGCTCTGCCACTAGCTGGGGGAAGTCACTCCTCTCAGCCGAGTTCTCACATCTATATGATGGGCCCAGTACCATCTGGTCTGCCTATCAAAGCTTTCTTCACGAGCCAATGAGAAATGGAGGACTGAAATCAATAATGGAATGGACAAATGTAAAGCATGGTTGCTTCATATTTATTGAGGCCCTGTGTGTCCCAGCCTAAAGGCAAACAGTTCAGTTGGGGTGGAAGACAGGAGCATGAGAGATTAAACAAACACCTAGGCAGAAAGTAACAGGGCAGTGCCGTGGGCTATCAGGGCTCTGAGGGGCTGTTGGGGGGGACTGAGGCTGGCTTTACTGCACCCCTCTCCTGTGTCTATGCTATTTTCTCCCATGTTCCTCCACCTCCACCGAGCAGCTAAGTCTTTCAGAATTCTCCAGCCAACTTTTCTGCCTTGCCTGTGGGACTGTCTCTGTCACAGCGGAAGCCTCTTTTTGCAGGAGCGCTACTACCTGGCCCTGGGGGAGGAGGAGCTGGTGGAGCTGCGACTCTTCTGTGCCCAGCGGAAGCAGAAGGCCCTGGGACAGGGGGTGGCCCATTTAGTACCCCCTGAGCTTAAAGGAGACACCTGTGAGAAGGTGTGTGGTCCCCTGTCCACCAAGCCTGCCCTTTCCCCTATTCCTTGACCTCTCACCTCTACCAAAGGGGCAGTTCCTAGGGCTCTGAGGATTTGGCAAATGTCAAGTTTGGGAGTCTTGGTGGAGACTGCAGTGGCAATGGGCCTCCACAGTACCAGAGAACAAGGTGGGGTTGCTAGGAAGGAACTGGGAGGGTGGTCAGGACTCAGACCAGTCCCACACCTGGCTCAGCAGTGCAGGCAGCAGCTGAAGCCAGGAGAAGTTGGAGTGTTTGCCACCCCTGAGGGCAAGCAGCGCTGTTGGCACCCGCACTGCTTTGCCTGCCAGGCCTGCAGCCAGGTCCTGATGCACCTCATCTACTTCTACCACGATGGGCATCTCTACTGTGGCCGTCATCATGCTGAATTGCTGCGGCCGCGCTGCCCAGCTTGTGATCAGGTAGAGAGCCCCAAGGAGGAGGGCAGGGAGGTTTGCCTAGGGCCCACTGTGGGAAGTGGCAGGCCATCACCCTCCTGAGCTAGTTTCTCCCACTAAATGGGGAAAGGAGCATAGGAACCAGCCAGGATAATCTTGTTCCCTGTCTCCTGACTGAGCACTGGGCATGTGGGTATTGCTGCATTTTATCTGTGCCATCCCCAACCACAAGCAAAACCCCTCACATTTCTTAGGTCTGGAGCTGGGGTTCTTGGACAGAGTTCACCTTAGTATGCTGAAAGCTATGTGTGGTGCCTGCACATGCTGGAAAGACCCTTAAGGTCTGCATGGGAGGTAGAACGGAGCTTTGGATTCAAGAGCAGGTCGGGACTTTGACTTCTGGCTGTGTCACCTGCTAGTCCAGGGAACCTAAGCCACTAGGGAGGTTCCTGTGGATGAGCTTCTGCGTTAACTGGTTGCAAGGCAGGGTATCTGTTGGATAAATGAGGGAATGAATGAATGAACCAAAACACTTCCTGTCCTTCTCCCAGCTGATTTTCTCTCAGCGCTACACCGAGGCAGAGGGAAGACACTGGCATGAGAATCACTTCTGCTGCCAAGACTGCTCCGGGCCTTTGTCTGGGGGGCGCTATGCCCTGACCGGGGGCAGTCCTTGCTGCCCCAGGTGTTTCAAGAGTCGCTATCCAGACACGGGCTCTAGCCCACAGAGGGCACCCGAGGGGTGGGCATCCCCAGGTAAGGAAGCAGAAGCTGCGGATTGAGGCGTGATGAGTGGCGGCTGGAGCGGGGCTTAAGGGGCTTATTCTGAGTACGGGCCCGATCCCTGTCCCTTGCCGGCTCACCCCTCCAACAGGGTCCCTGACCTCGCGAACCTAACCTCGCACCTCGGGAGCCCGCAGCTCTCACCGTTCCGAGGGTGATGCTGTCGGGTGGCGGCGCCGGGGAGCACCGGGGGTGCGCGGGAGGCAGGGAAGCGCACGGGAGTTGGGGACTCAAACCTGCGTTTCTGTCCCCGGTCCGGTACAGGGGCGCCCGGACCCGACCGCAGCAGAGGAAGCGCCCAAGCCCTTGGGAGAGCCGTGGCTCAAGTCCCCCGCAGCAGCCCGGACATCCTGAGAGGGCGAGTCCGCCCGAATGCGTCCCGGGACCCCGAGGAGCGCACCCCCTGTCCCACCTGCTCCTCGTCCTCAGATTCAGAACCCGAGGGCTTCTTCCTAGGCCGGCGCCTTCTCCGGCCCCGGAAGATCCCGGAGGACAGCGCCGCCTCTGAGAAGCGCTGCTCTGTGTGCTAGCGGCGCGGCGCAGCCTGACAGTGCGGGCGGCGTGTGGCCGACCGAGTCTAAACGCAACCGGGCACCCTGGGGGAAGCGGCCAGGTGGCAAGCGTTAGCACTGCGCGCCCTGTGACTTCTGGAGACTTTTCGGGAAGCCCAGTTCCCTGAAGATGCGCTTCCCTGCGGGACAGCCCACCTCCACAGGCTCCCTGGTCCGGAGCCAATGTAATGATTTTACTCAGCGTGGGTGACGGCGGGCGGCGGCGGAACCGGCGGCCTGGAGGTACCCGCAGGTGGACCAGCGGCAGGGGACTGGAAAGCCGGATTGCGCTCCTCTCCTCGCGGAGCTCGTGGGCGCGCAGACGGCCCGGCCCTCTCTGCTGAGCACCTCTAGGCCGGTGGCGGAAGTGCTCACCGGAAGTGCGTCATCCGAGCGCGCCGCCGTGGGGCGTCGCGTGAACCGGTGCGGAGGTCTGAGGTGCTGGTATGGCTTCCAGCGGGGTCCCGGTGGGCGCTGCTAGCTCTGCAAACGAAACCCCCGAAATTCCGGACAACGTGGGAGATTGGCTCCGGGGCGTCTACCGTTTTGCCACCGATAGGAATGACTTCCGGAGGTAAATGAGCCCAGGAGCTTGGTCCCGCTGGGCCTCGTGTGGATCCCCCCAGTATTCTCCTTCGTAGAGTGAGTGCGCGTGTGGTACCAATAGAGTGGCCTCTTTCTGGCTCTTATGCTTTGCTGAGGTTCCTGACCGGGAAAATTCCCTTGTGGCAAAGTCGGTGTGATGTGCCTTTGTCTGTATAAGAACGTCGCCGGAACCTGGGAGCCCCGGGAGGAGGAGGCCCCAACACAAATAGGCCTTTCAGCTCCGCACGAATCCTTAGCGGGCATTGGCGTTGGATTCTACCCTTATTAGTTGGAGTTAACTCCAAATTCCCATGCGAGTACTGGGTAACATGCCCCGTAACCATTATGGTCGCCTCAGAAGTAATAGGTGGTGATGGGAAGCGTTTTCCTAGTTTTTTCATTAAATATACAAGTAACTCGGTGACCACGAGGTTAATGAAATACATTCTGTGCCCAGGAACTTGATCCTCAATTTGGGACTGTTCGCTGCAGGAGTTTGGCTGGCCAGGAACTTGAGTGACATTGATCTAATGGCACCTCAGCCAGGGGTGTAGCCCTCTAGGTAAGCACTTAACCACTGATCTGCCTGTCTCAGCAGTTCCGGGGGCTGAGAGAAGCCATGATTTATGTCAGCTATTCCATGAAACAGCAAAGAGACTCGATGTAAAAACTCTTGGTTCTCTTATATTTCTATATGTTCAGGTGATTTAATTTTGTAGCATTTTTTTTCCCATTCCTAATGCCAGCTGTTTTCATCTGATTGCAGCCAGTGAAATTCTTACACTGTACCCAAACCTTCCAAAACCAGAACCTACCGTCTGTGACCAGCACGAGATATGCTCTAATGGCAGCTGAAGTTGATTCACAGGGGCCCTTCCTCTTCTCCTCCCTCCTTGAACTGTGTTCTCTGCGTAGCAGCTAGTGCTGCCTCTGTTCTGTAACGTTCTGTACATAGCCTGTTTGTGTAGGGGGCAATCACTGCTGTGTCCTAAGGAGCACTAATGGTGCTTTAACAAATATTTGAAATAAAGACTGTACACAAAGACGGCATTTTATTCTTTTAATAAGAAACTTCTGCATACAAAACAAGGTGTAAAAAAGTCAAGATTTACAAAAATCATAAAAACATGATTTATATTTCACACTGGAAAGACAGGAACAAGTGCCAACATGGATTGTAATGGAGGTGGCTTGCCTCATTTTAAACGAAAAACAAGTAAACACTGGGACCACGCACACTACACTGACACAGACATAACAGGAAGCTTATTATTAAGAAATGTGTATTGTTGACCAGTAAAGAGGGAGAAGCCATTTGGTGTTGCATAGCATTTTAAGTGCACCAGGTGGGTTTTCCAGGCACCAGAGAGGCATTGTTGGAAAAGAATGAGGCTTGGTGGCAGAAAGAGCACGATGGTGTGTAGGTGGAACAAGCCAGAAGTAAGCATGGTGTAGACACTAAAGTGATACTGCTCAGGAAGCCGCTCCTTCACAAGGAGAAATGTTTTGTGACCTTAAAATCTATAGTCATGCCACCAGACAAGAGCGTGGGGCTCTTTGGAACTGGAATATTTAAAGAACTGACATGGAAAGCTCATGTGGCCATACAAAGAGGGGGAAATATAAAAGGTTCTTCACAATAATTTTTCTTTAGTCAATTTCTTAGCATTTAGAAATATATTGCTTTTATGGGCCAAGTCTATGGGCTGTGTAGCATTAAGGACATGAATCTGAAAGGTGATCAGTGTAACTGGACCTTAATGACTTAACTGTCACAGTTGACAGGTGTTGCCTGACAATTTATTCACTAATGGTAAACAGGGCAGAACAGTCTTGGTCCTTCAGGCATAAGTCTGATTAAGAAAGCTGATTGAGGGCTGAGGATTTAACTCTGAGGCATAAGTGCTGAATTCGATCCCTGGTACCAAAAAAGGAAAAAAAGCTGACTGAGGGTGGGGTGTTGTTCAGTGATAGTGAATGCTCTCCATGCCCAAGGCCCTGGGTTTCACTCCAGCACCAGAAGACAGTAGAAGCTCTTTAAGAGTGATTCTTTTTATATGTTTTTTTTTTTAAAGCACCATTCTTTTGTAAATTGTTCTTACTTTTTTGAGACAGGGTTTTACTGTGTAATTTAGGCTGGCCTTGAACTCACTATGTAGGGAGTGCAGACTGGCCTGCAAACTCTCAGCCATTCTCCTGTCTCAGCTTCCTGAGTGCTAGGATTACAAGTATGTGCCACCACGCCCCATTCTCTTTGGAATGTCAAAAGATAGATCCTGTCCACAAGAGCAACAAATTGACAAGAGGTTGGCTTAATATGAAAACCAGGACCCTTCAGAGTCTGTGTTCTGGGATCACAGCTTCTCTGCAAGGTTTATGTCTTAACTGATTATCAAGATGAAGAATGGTGACATGCGAGAGAGCAGGGCTTAGGTCTGAAACCATCACAGCCACGCAGTGACCAGGAAGAGATATTTTTAAGCCTTTCCTTAGGTGCTAAACCCCATCTGGCTGACATCAGGGCAATGCTAAGACAAAAAAAATACCAGCACCTGATCCTTACAGGAATGAGTTATATCCTTAATTTCCTACCTGATGTCACCATTGTGTGTGGTTCTATTTGATTAAAAATTTCCAAAGTTGAAAATCAAAATCCAGCAAGAATTAACACATGGCAGTTTCTAAACATAATTTAAATTTCATTCAAATTTTATTTCATTTTATTTTCTTGAGACAGGGTCTCACTATGTAGTCCAGGTTGGTCTTGAACTTAAAGTGATTTTCCTGCCTCAGCCTCCTGTGTGCTAGGATGTCAGGCATGTGCCACCATGCCCAGCTTTCTACTTAAAATTTAATGTTTCGTTTCAAGTACTTGTATTTATTGTTGGGTAGTTTTTAAAGCCATAATGCTGGTTAGGTAAAGTTTCATTTAAACTGGCTTACTTCCTCAGAGTGGTAACAACTTAGTAAATAAAACCACCACATCTACAATTTCAAAATAAATTTTTTAAGTTTATATATATATTTTTGGAGACAGGGTTTTACTCTGTAGCCCAGGCAAACCTCAGTCTTATGATCCTTTTCCTGCCTCAGCCTCCTGAGTTACTGGAGGATAGTAATTCTGTGAAAATGCTGGCTTTCCTCTTTGTCGTACACTGGATTTTAAATGAAACACACCAACATGTAAGTATGGAAAGAGCCCACAAAGATGCCAGCTTGCTTTAATGCCAGAGCAGCTATGCTGCATTAAGAATATAAGTTGATGGCCAGGGATTTAGCTCAGTGGTATAACAGCTTGTGTGGCAAGTGTGAGGTCATGAGTTTGATACCTGGTATCAAAAAAAAAAAAAAATATATATATATATATATATATATAGGTTGGAGTACATGAAGGATAAAGCCACAGCCCTAGACCAAGGAATGGCTGCTACATGTGTAAGACACAAACTGACTTCACAGTCCTATTAGAAGGCGCTTCCTTAGTGCTGATTTTAATCTGCACCAATCTTACTGGGTAAAAAATTAAGTGGCAATGAGAAGTTTTATCCCAGAGGCAGAGCTGTCTGCTTAGTGAGTCCAGAAACCAGGCCGAGAGAGCCAGTTATCAAGTGTGCTTAGAAAAGTGACCTTTGGTGAAGTCTCATGAGCCAGTGGAAACTTTACGTGTGGATGGATAAGAGAACGGGCTGTGCACAGCCCTGCAGTGAGCCGCCTGGGCCTTAGGCTTCCTCCGGACACTCAGGCCAGCCCAGTCAGTGCCTGCCCTGGGAAGGGGCACGGAGAGCTGGTGAAGGGCTTCTCTTTTCTGCCTTGCCCTCTGCATATTACACAGTGCACTGGCTGGCCTTATGACAGGAAGGTTCACAGAGGGGCTTGTTTTCACACTGCTTCCTGGGGTCTTGTGCAAAAGAACTTAAAACCAATGAAGGGACCATTTTGTTTGACTTCTACTGTAAGTTGCCCAGCATCAGTTGTTTTGATAAAAACTAAAAGGCCTTTTTGATCATTTGTGCTCTCCAACTGGCTGGAAAAGCAACCCTTCCACTCCTAACTATAACCCTAGACAGGGACACGGTAGGGGCCGCCTTCCGGCCTGATGTGAAAAGGCCAGCGTTCATGCTTGTAACACACAGGGGAGGGAACAGCAAGGACAGTCTGCCTTGAAAGGCGGCATTTGACGAGCAATCACAGACAGACAATTTGGACACTACAGTAATATTTCAGAACTTGCTGGTAAGAATAATTTGCACTCACACAAGATATGAAATGCTTTAAAAAGTCTGATACCATGTCCTTTAAACACTACATAGACCCATTGGCAACTTGGAATGACAAGAAGGAATCCTTTCCCTTAATCTTCAATCTCATGCAAACCATAACTGAATACAAGGCACCAAATTTTATGAATTGTATAAAATTAGTTCACAAAGCTTTATCAATAAACTCCATTTCTCCCTCCCTGGCTCACCCCCACCCCAGCCCCACCTACCCCCCACCCCAACCAAGTTTTCCTTCCAAGCTACTGTCACCTCTCTTGGGCTCATGCTAGGGGACACCCCACTGCCAGCCAAGCCACCGCATGGGTCCTTCCTTTGTACTTGGATGGAGCTGCGAGCTCTGCCAGAGCAGGGAACTGATACAATCATTGACTCTAGAAGCCTCGCAGTTAACAGCAAAAATAAACTCTGCTATTGAGTCCATAGGACACATTAACACTTGCACAGTCTCTACTTTTACTCGTGACACTTGAAGAGATGTCTCTAAGTTCTTTACAGTGTGTGGCACTGCCCCCGCCCCAGCCCGGGAGGGGCTGGACCAAAGCTGGTCCACCGAGGCCGAGCACTTTGCTGCCACTGCTGAGGGTATCCCTAACAGCTTTCGTGCTAGTGCAGGTGCTGCTGTCAGGCAAACACTTGCCTGAGGGCAGGCTGGACTGAGGTAAGAAATCTTTTCTGAGGGCCAGGGTGCGCTCATCTGGCTGGCTGGAGCAGCAGGTAAACACGGCAGCCAGTGGCCAGGGTTCCTGGAGCGGGACTTTCACTGCTCACCCTGGGAGAGAGGCAGGCCCCTGAGGAAGGTTCACAAGGAGATCCTGGGCTTCACTTGCAGCAGCTATTCAACTTCTACCTGCTCTGGTTTTTCTTCTTTTTAGAATGTTTCAACATAAGACGCAACAGACATTCATCTACTTCAATGTGTAAGTAAAGGCAGCAGGACATTTCCCTCCCAAAGCCACTGGCTGAAGCAGCAGTCAACTGTGCTGTTATACCAATCTCCCTAAGCGCTCACCCAACAGCAAAGTCCAGCACTGCTGCTTCTCGTACCTGAGGGTTGGGTTGCAGGAGCCGCCTTCACAAGGGCATAGTCAGGGATCTGATGTTGGTTTCTGTTCCAACTCATTGTAAATGGTTTTGTCAGTTTCATAAGGGGTGCTCAGCTGTGTTAAGCACTTACTTTACAAAATCAACCTGCTTAATAATCCTATCTAGTATTTGGTATAAGACTTTTAAAATTAGATTTGGAGGGCTGGGGATAGCTCAATGGCACAGCGCCTGCCAGGCAAGCAAAGGTTGTGAGTTTGATTCCTGGTACCAAAAAACAAAACAAAAATTAAATTGGAAGATCTTTTAATTATGTTTTTACGATAATAAGTATTTCTCTCTGGGCAGCTGCAGGGGCAAGGTAGGTGCTCTATTAGTTCTTACCTAGCTTGGAGGTTCTCTTTCTAGAATTATAGACAGCATTCAAGATGAGGCACGATTTGTGCTTCCCTTTCTACTTTCATGTTCATGGCTCTCCTAGCCCGATTCACTGCCAGCCAGATTAACCTAGAAACGTGGTTCGAGTACAGCTTTGCACCCAGCCTCTGGCTGTGCAGCAGCTGTGACACTTTAAAACAGTGTCCAGAAGAGGGCAACCCTAGGTAGCACTTACACAAAGAAGCCTGCGGCAAACAGTCTAAACCCAACAGCATAAAAATGCCATACGCTATCGCTTCCAAATAAAAGCTAATATTACAGAAACCTCACAGTGTTGGGGAAAGCAAGTTTAATTTAAAACACAGTCACTCCTTCCCCATCAGGGTGAGCCATTTTCTGTCTGAATTTCCTCCATGCCTCAGTGCTGCTAGCAGGTCCCATGGTAGAGTTTGTCACAAAAGAGGTCAACAGCAAATGCTATGATCTGTTAGGGAAATGCGGCTCAGTAGCACCGCCAGAGCTATAACCTTGTAGCCTTGCTTTCCCACTTCCTGGCCCTTCCGAGTCTCTCATGCCTGCCTCCATCTGAATTCAGACATTAAGGTGATACATACACCTTTCCGCTGGAGTCGGCCTCACCATCCCCTGCGAGGCTGAGTGAGAAGGGAGAGTGCAGCCTGGCAGCAAGGAAGGTTTTCTTCACTCTATTCAGAATGGACCAATTTAAAAGAGAGAAGTACAGGGTGGGCACTTTGTTTTTTTTTCTGAGGCACTGAGGACAGGTGGGCATAGCACAGTAGGAGCAGGAGCTTCAGGACGGAGCCAGTGCTATCAGCAGTAAGGTGGACACCTATGGGTAGATTCGTAAGCAATTTCCCCTGGAGGCAAAGCTCCTAAATCTTACAGCACCAGTGTTCTTGCTCTCAGGTACAAGCAGGACCTGCTGTGCTAGAGAAAAATAAGCTGGGAACAGATGTGGAGAGGGCCTGGCCCACCCTTCGCACTCTCTGAAAGCCTCAGACAGTGGACCCCCAGGTAGGTGTAAATGCAACCACAAGCATGCCCTAGACCTGAGCCAGGGACCCGCTGCCGAGCTGGAACAGCCACTGGTGGCTTGGCTCAGCGTACAATGGAGAACACACTCTAGCCCTTCAGTTCCTTCTATGAACTGTCTCAAGTGTGGAGCAACTGATGACAGCAGCAGCGGGCAGGGTATAACACTGAAACCCGCACTCTGCACCCTCCCTCCACTCCACTGCCAGCCCCAAGAGAACTACCCTGCAAGTTTTCAACGCTGGAAGGGTACTACTTTTGGGAATAAACCCTTAGACTTTGCCTCCCACTTTGGAACCAACCCCCTCCAGCACCCGCCTGGCTGGCCCCAGCTCGAGGGCACTCCTCCCATGCTGTAGGCGGGGCCTGCATAGCAGGAGACTCTCAGAAGGGAGAGAAGCCCTGCTCTCTTCCTGGCTGGACCATCAACTTACCCCTCTTCTCTCCTCCCGGATCCCTCTCTACTCAGAAGCAACTGATGAAACACTCTTCACCTCACTGAAGTCACTCCTTTTGTTTCAGGCAAGGAGGACATTTCCAAACACATTCAAAAGCAAGTGACTCCAAGTGTTCTGGCAGGACACAAGACACCTGGCACCTCCTACTCTAGACCCAGTATGGCAAACCTAGCAATCTGTTCCTGCATAACCCTTCTGTCCTGTGCAAGGACAGATGAACGGACACCAACAGATGGACAGCCAGCCAGTCTACGATGCTGCCTTGGCTCAGGGGAGGCTCTGAGGTTGGCCTTCATCCTTGGTGCTGGGCTGCACCTGAGCTTGGAGTTGGGTTTCTGAGATTCTTGAATTGCCCTGCACTGTTCTTTGAGTGTAAAAAAGAATGTAGGCCTGGGTTTTGCACACCTCCTCCACACTGCATACATTCAGCTTTGAGTCATTGCAGTGGACCCAAAAACCTAGGAGACCAAAGGAGAGAGAGAGAAAATGACTACCCAATGCACATTTCCAGTCCGACACAGAACCAGGAGCACAAAAAGGCACAGAGGCCCCTTTGATTCCTGGTGGCGAGGGAAGGGACAGGTGAATGGCACCAGGCTTCCTTGCAACCATGGGCTTTAATTCCACACACCCAACACCAATACTGATGGGCTAATTTTTGTCTCATTTTACTAAGGCACTTTCATTATCCATTAGTGTCTTCTGCAGAGCCAGTCAGGATATTGGGCACTAAGCAGTGGGAAAAGGAAAAAAGGAACAGAAACAGAAAGGAAGAATACAAGAAACATTCTACAGATGCAAGAGTCTGTTCACAAGCTGAGGGGCTCAAAATGGGGCCTGGCTGAAACCACATCTGCTGCCCTCTGTCAGAGAGCAGTAGCTGGAGGGCCTACCTGGGGACCCTTGCATCCCACACTTTCCTGGGTACAAGGTAGTGAGGACACACAAAGTGCTCAGACATTTCCCCAGGTTTATTATAAGTGAGGCTGGTAAGAGTCACAGGATAGCTGCATGAGGTTACACAGGTCCCACTATTTGTGCATAACCAAGAAGGAACTTGGGGTCTGCAGAAGGAGCATTGCCAGAGCAACCATAGCAACACTGCCAGTACCCAGCACCATGGATAACACTGTAATAACCCCATACTAGCCAAGCAAGCACAGTGTGCTCGGCACTGCCCCAGCCTTCTATGTGTGTCAGTTCCTTTGCATTCTTAGAACAAGCTCATGTTGGTAGGTGGCATAGATCCCAAATGTGAAGCCAACTTCCTAATTCTTTCCACGGAGCTTTACTGTATGTAATTCCCCCCCAGGTGGCCCATGGATGGAAATAAAAGGAAAGCAATCGAATGTGGACAGGCCAACCCTCTTCCGTGTCCCCACCCCGCAGAGCAAAGCGCACGCACCTCCCTCTGTGTTGTAGCAATAGGCTGTGTAGTGTCCTGAGCCAAACCCTTTCCCGTGATGCATGACCACTGCGGAGAGATCATAGGCAAAGGTCTCTTTGTCAAGAGAGGAGAGCATGTCCCTGCAGCAGTAAGGTTCCATGGTTAATACCTGCTCAAAGGCGACATGGACCCCAATCTTCTCACGGTGATTACGGCCAGACCACCTAGAACATGGGCACAAACTTCTTACTATTGAAAACTGGCACGCACGGTCACAGAAGAGAGAGGCATAAAGGAGAGCTGCTGGCTTTGCTTTCCCGTTAAAAACTGGCACTCAGGGGCTGGGGATTTAGCTCAGTGGCATAAGCACCTGCCTTGCAAGCAGGCGGTCGTGAGTTCGATCCCCGGTACCGATAAAAAGGAAAAAAACTAAACAAAACTGGCACTCATCAGCGTCCACACAGATTCACTGTGACTTTGAACCTAAAAATGGCTTAAAGGCAACTCAGGCACCAGTCTTTTCAGAGTTTGCTGCTGCCCTTTTTTTCACATTATTTTATACTTCATCCTGAAGAAGGGTCCACGTGAATGCAAGCAAACTTGGAGGGTTTGCAAGCAGACAGCAGTGCAGGCCAGACAGAGATGGCTGCAGAACAGGAGCTGACTTGCCTTGATGGACCGGAACCATTTACCCTCTCGGAGATGGGCTTCTCCTCCCAACACAGAAGACACCTGCCCTCACCAAGCCTTCAAGGCCACCACCCCACAGCTCCCAGCCCAGGCCCTCCCTCCCAGAACATGCTCACCTGAATCTCTTAAGGTGCAGCCGGAGGACCTGAGGTAGTGTGTAGATCATTAACTGCTTCCTAGCTTCGCTCAGAACAAGGGGTTTGGGGTTGGATTTTCGCCGCTTGCCTATATGGTTTGGGAGGCATAAGACAGAGGTTGAGAGTAGTCTCATTCTTTCTCCGAGATGGCAGCCAGTGACTTGCCACTAAGTATACATCCCCTCATGTCTCAAGACTTGACTCAGAATGTTACTGGGGGCAGCAATGTGACCCAGTTAGTTTCACAGGCCTGCGTGGTGTGGCTCTGAGCTTTCGGTAGGATGAAAGGTATGACTGTGTGACTCTTGGGATGGCTGCTGAAAGAGACAGCTGACTCAGGGATATAGCAGATGGTCACTGCAACAGTGTGACAGAGTTGTCCCTTGTCCTCCCCAGTTTGACATGATTCCTGTGGGACCCTGAAGTCACCTTGATGGAATCCTGCACCACTTTAACAGAAGAAAGGAGCTTGCATTCCTGATGACCATGTGGCTACTGGGCCAGCATCTGACTTCTTTTATATAACAGAAAAAAAAAATGTCACTTCTTTTTAAGCCGTTGGTACTTGGATTAATATCACAAGCTACCAGACCTAACCTGGATATATCTCTGTTCAAATTTTTTTATTTTTTTATTTTTTGGCTTTTTCCTTTTTATTGGTACCAGGGATCGAATTCATGACTGCCTGCTTGCAAGACAGGCGCTTATGTCGCTGAGCTAAATCCCCAGCCCCTCTGTTCAAATTTTTGCCAACAGCAACTCCACGACTGGTATGACTCTAGGATGGCAAATTCCAGCTGCCAAGGATTTACTGATGTCATATAACAGACCGTCACTACAACAGCTTGACAGTGTTGACTATGCCAAGGTTGCATGCGTTCCTACACTGATAAGGGAAACTGTGATGCACTGTAACTTTAAAAGGCTTTTTGTTTCCACTAGATACGTCTAACTCCATTTCCTGCTCCCAGCAGGTTGTGTGCTAAACAAGTTCAGAGGAACTGAACCTCAGTTTCCTCATTAGTAAAATGGGGAACAATGCATATACTTGAGACTTAGGAAAAAGATAGAAAGGATGACTAGCACAGCACAAAATATTGAACAGATGTTGTCAGCATGATTTGTGCATGGCATGTACTAAGTATAAAATAAGCTTTACTGGTTCTGTGATTTTAGCCATACCTAGTTTTGAAACATAGCTCGTGGATAGATGCACAGGACCAGCCACCAGGACAAAGGTGGGAGGCCAGCTAAGGTCAGCCAGCCCAACACACCATCAGTGCTCTGGCTCTTAGTTTGTTTCCAAAGCTGAATTATGGAGGAAACACAGTTCTAAATTTTTAGCACATCAGCAATGGAAAGAAAGTCCTCTAATTTTCACTAGAAGCCTTCTGGAGTGTCTGCTGAGATTACAAAGGCACAGGGACGCAAATACAAAGAGAGGGCCTGCTAACTGCCTCTGAGCTGTGGCTGTCCTGGACTCAGGGGATGCAAAGCTTTCCAGCTGGTTCCAAAGCCGCTCTGCAGCACTCAAGGAAGGTGGCAACGCACAGCTGAGTGACGGTTCACAGCTTTCTGTGACAATAGGCTGTGGAGGTGTAACCACTCATGATGGACAGCATTAGGACGAATGTGCCCAGTGGCAGCTTTCACAGTGGTCAAGGCACGTGGGGCAGGAGCAGAAATGGCATTCAGAACAGAAGCTGAGCCCTATTTCCATCCTGTTCCCAGATTTTTGAAATTACTGCAGCTCTGCTTGGCACCCTCAGCAAAGGGAGGATGTGAGCTAAGTAAAGACAAAGGAGAGTCCAACTTTGTTTCTCTACAATGAAATTAACAAAGAAAAAGAAATTATGATTCAACTGAGATCACCAGTTCTACCTCCATTTGATGGAGATGGCTACACATTGAAGGAGAGGGCTTGCAATTCTGAAGCCTCACAAGCAACCGATCAGTGCATCTCACCCCCTCACCTCAGCTTTCCTTCCCTGCCACCATGTGTGCCTGCCTGGAGAAATCCTGATAAGCTGGCACATCTGGCAGTCAGAAAAAGCAACTGTTTCTGGCAAAAATAAATGGAAGTATTGCTTGTCTCTCCCACCATATCCAGAATGGTAGCATTAAAGCTGTTCATACTCTTTTGTTCCTTACAAGTAAAAAGCTTTATGGGTCACCATTTAAGAAATAAACGAAAACAGATACTACTCTAATAAAACAATTTAACTCACCTATCTCTATAGGGTAAAATTAAACAGCCAAGCACAATATTTCAAATTTGAAAATGGCAAAAATGCTATCAAGTATGATTTTTTACTTTTGTCCTGATTCTTCAACAAGCAGATGAGGTTTCCACAACTTGCCATTTTAAAAGACCGTGGCCCAGGCTGGGGATGCAGCTCAGGGGTAGAGCACTTGCCTGGGATGTATGAGTTCCTGAGTTCAGTCCTCAGTATCACAACAATGTTTTCAACACTTTCACAGTCTCAACTACTACCTGGCTGCAAACTGATTTCTAGGTCTTTGTACAGTCCATGAATGATATTCTTTCAGTGGAGTTTTTTTGTTTTGTTTTGTTTTTGTTTTTTGAGAGAGGGTATCGCTATGCACTTCAGGATGGCCTTGAACTTACTTAGTAGCTCACACTGGCCTTGCACTTGCAGTAATCCTCCTGTCTTGGGAGGCTGTGATTACAGGTGTGAGCCACCACACCCGGCTGTACTTTTAGTTTTTAAATCTTTATGAGCTTCCCTATATATTTGCTCTGCATTTCCTATGTACCTGCTGAGTTGACAGAAGCATTATCTGTCAGTGTGGCAAGATATAAGATGTCCATATTGCCAAATGGAAAAAGCCCTAATTTAGAATGAAAGAAATTATACAAAGACACTTTCTTGTGACTTCTTTGAAATGTGAACCTTTCAAGCATATGAAGAAACAACTGCTGAAAATAGGAAGTTGCCACTGGGCACCTTTACACATGCTATCTTCGTCTTTAGCATCACTGCTGACAGATTTAAACCTACCAATTAGGCACAAAAACAATGCTGTTGTGATATGATAGCTCTTAAAGAGGCTATGCCACCTGAATTTAGATTACAAAAGAACTGCCACACTCTACCAGGACATTCATGAATTTAAGTAGGGCCCCTGTAGTTCTCTGAAGCTAAGTACTAACATCCCCAGAGCTCCTTTTTTAGGATCCACTTCCAAATACATCAAGATGACAAAGTCAACTGTGAGGAATAAAAGGCACACCATGTAGGCCTTTATTTTTAATACCAAAAGTCCATATTGCTTATCCTCAGAAACATAAGAAAGGGATGGATAAATGATTGATTAGGACCACTCACTATCATCAGTGTTATTTTGACCAAAGGGCCAAAAGAAGTACCTTAAACTGCTTTCCCATGTTACCCTCCCGAGCCCTCCACAGAGCACTCACCGTTACACTGGTCACAAGCATAGATTCTTCCTTCCAGAGCCTCTGTCTCAGTGAACTTGGCCAGCATCTCCGTAAGCAGGCACTCTGTCTGATTCAAAGGGACAAATCCCTTCTCGATGCAGTGATAGCGTTCAGGGAATTCCAGGGACAGATCCCAAAAGGGCTCAATGGTATTGGATTTGTAATTACATGATATACATGTGACCTGGGAGGAAAAGATTACAGATTATATAAATTTTCAAGGTTCCCACATACATTTTTTTCTTGTTCTGTACAACCTAACTACCAAGACCAAGTATAAATTTTCAAAAAATAAAATTTTAAAAAACCACAGAAGTTTAACGACAGCAACTAGAACAGATGACATTTGGTAACATTTCTGATTACTATGTGGTACACAGCTGAACTATGTGTTATGCTATGTGTCACAAAGCTCAACTCCAGAGCAGACATTCCCCTAGCGCTGTCCCGCCCGCTCTCGCAGCAGCTTTGCCACCTAACGCCCAGCACTCTGCTGCAGGTTAGTGTGGAGCCATCCAAGCTGTCAATCTAAACAGAGAATTTGCAACTGTTGTCTGCATCTCGCACCTCATATCTCTCCTTCTGACTTTGGTTCTTTCGTGCAGCCACCTTCCCGCTCTTTTGCCCTGTTTCTTGGTCCCCCTCTACCCAGATCATCTGTCCACACAGCCTCAGAGTACTGATCGGATGTTCTCTCCCACTTTCCCTTCCAGTGCATTTCCTATGCTTTCAAAAAGCCTCAGTGATGTCTTCCCCCTTCTCACTAACAGTCTTTCAAAACCCTGAAGATAGGGACACAAAACCTCAGTAGTTCACAGCTTTTGCCTGAATCTGCTAAATCTCCTCATCTGAAAATTCTTTCTGCATGTTCTTACAAGGCCTCATCTATGAACCTTTGCTTAGGTCCCTATACAGCTAAAGACTGGGAAAATAAAAAGCCATGAGGAAAAAGGCTTGCCTAGGTCTTCTGCATGCTCCCAGGCATCTCTCCTTCCTCCAGATAAAGGAGGAAGAATGCTCTTTCAAACTACTATGCAACCAGGGTTATGCACAGACCTATTCAGTTTCCCACAAGTGATCAAAGAATGGAATAGCAGTCATGCATACTTAATGATAACAAAGAACATACTGGGTTACCCAGGTCTTCACTGACAGTAATCTGACCAGAGAGTGGACAAGCTTTCCAGCAAGGCCAGCACCGTGAACAACACGACGACAGGCACGAGGGCCACCCTCACTTCTGGCCCTGGGTGGCACATCCCTACCTGGCTGAGCAGCTGCCCGTGGAAGATGGTGTTCACCACCTTTAAGACCTGCTTGGTGAGCTTCCTCTGGGAGAAGGGGATGAGGATCCGGCGCGTAGAACCCTCGGCCTCAAGCTCCTGCTGCACCTTGTGTAGCAGCTCACACAGGAACTCCTGCGCATCCTGCTGGTCGTAGCCACGGAAGGCGGGGATCAGGCTCCACACGGAGTGCAGCATGGCAAAGGGCGACACCAGGGCCCACCTCCCAGACCACATGACTCGGAAGAGTGTGTGCAGCTCATGGCAAAGCGAGATGTGCCTGGAGCTGGGCTCCTTGTTCTGGATGAGTTCCAGGCTCCTGCTGAGAGAGGCCCCGCCGGTCCAGCAGAGGTCGTGGCGCCTGCAAGCCTCAGCTCTGTCGCTGCTGGCCTGTGGCTCCGTGGCTGAGAGCCGGGCCTTCCGGTGTGCGAACAAGTGCTCTGTGGTGCAGGGGTCGAGCTTCAGGAAGCACTCTCGGAACTTGCGGAGGTGGCTGAGCACCTGCAGGATGGAGTTCATGTAGCAAGTGTTGCCCAGGTTACGTAGGCCCGTGACACCCGGGGCCACGGCGGGCTGGCGACGCAACTTGAGAGCGGCAGGCGTGGGCGCGGGGGGCCGTGGCGTGTGCAGCAGCAAGCGTGCACTCTTGCGCGGCGGTGCGCTTGCCACCTCCTCCAGCAGCCGCTGCTTTTCCTCCCGCCGCCGCGCCCGTGCTGCCTCCCTGCTGCGCTCTCGGGCCTCCTCGCGCCGCCGCTGCTCCAGCTTCGCCCGGCCCCGAGAGCTGCGCTCAAACCACAGCCGCAACGTCCTGGCCAGCAGGCGCTGGCGCCGGTGCCACAGCGCCGCGAGCATTTGCGGCTGCCCCCGGGGCGCGTGCAGCGGTAGGGCGGCGTCCTCACCTGGGGCGGTGGCCGGGGTGGTAGCAGTGGAGCGCAGCGTGCGCCCGCGCCGCGCCGGCTGGTCCTGCTGCTGGCCACGCACAGCCAGCAGCGAGCTCCGAAGCAGCTTCAGGTCCCCCTCGGGGTTGTCATTGAGCACATAGTCCTGGCACAGGTAGCAGAACACGTAGAGATCCCGGACTTCCATTGCCAGCGGGTGTCCGGTCTCCACAAAGTGCTCCCGGGCGTGGTCTTCGATGTAGCGGCCGCAGGCCACGTGTGAGCACTTAAGGCAGGCCCACACCGACTCGGTGGTGGCGCACTCCAGGCAGCGCCACTTCTGGGGGTTCAGGATGGAGTGGTCCTGGGCCAGCCGCAAGCGCCCTACATGCTTGCATCTATCCATGTCTCAGCGCAGTGGCCACTCCCTCAACCTGCACCGCCGGCCCAAGCGGAGGGAGGCGGGTAGAGAGAAAGAAAACGCCTTTGAGCAGTCTTTCAAAGGATGACCTCGCAACTGGCGTTTCAACTCGACTCCCTCATTTTCAGTTCAAAACTGGTTCCTTTGGAAGTTCCAACTTCGTAACATATCAGTTGCCAAGGGGCCGATGAAGAGTCTCAAATAAAAAGGAAATCTCAGGTTGATTTCAATGCAGAGGTACAGCATTAGGTAAAGGTAAGAGACAGAAAGTGTACTCTTAGGAGGCTGAGGTAGAAGGACTGAGATCCAGGCTGACCTGGCTATAGAGTGAGACCCTGTCCCAAAAACAGGAAAGGAAAGAGGAGGGGAGAAAAGAGAAAAAGGAATAGAAAAAGGAAAGGAAGAATCTTATACAAAGCATCCTTAGTGATACACAAAGAGGCTTCAACTTCAATGATGTTTTACATGGTTTTTTTTTTTTTTGTACTAGAAATCAAACTGAGGACCTTGCCCCGCAGGAGCTGTGCCTGAGATACATCTCCCGCCCCTATATGTATCTTTTTAAAAACAACATTGATACCTTGTAGAAAGGGTGGGGAAACTTCCACTTACTGCTCTGGAAAGGTTGTGTAATAGAGAATCAGATCAATCTGATTTCGGAGAGGCTGCCCGGCTGCTGGAAGGACAGCATTTAACTCAACCTCTGAGACAAAAGAAATACAACAATAAATCTGCCAGACAATGGATATGGACATACTGTGCTAATGAACCAAGCACATCTCTCCTTCTCATACTGCTTCTTCCATATTGCTCACAGAAGCCTAAAGGTAACTTCTCCAAGGAAAGAAGCTGATTGACTATCCTGCAAGAAAATAATTACACCCCACTCCCTGATTTTCAATTCCTAAAGACAGTTCCTCTTATAAACTACCTTCACCTCCTTTTCTTTTCTATTTTGCATTTCTGTGAGCGACAGTCCTAGCTGATAGGGCCAGCCCAGAAAAGCCCTAAGTCCAGCACACTCTGAGCAGTCCCTTTAGCTTTCTGCGTGCCCTTTTGGCCTAGTTGCTTTGTCATAACTGAGGAATAAATAAGTATACCTAAAGACCAGCTTAGTGATCCTTCCCTTTCTTAACTGTCCATTCCAGATGGCAGAGGCTAGGTCATCACATAAGAAACCCTCAGCTTGTACCAGGCACACAAGCTAAAAGCTCCTCAGCTGTACCAGGTCTTACTTTTTCTTTGATTACTGTCAGGATTTAGATTCTGCTGTACTATTTTTCTAGTTATTACTTATTTTTTCTTTCTGATTATTATTATTTTCCTGGTTTACTGCTGGTGTCCTTTAAGTCATTTCCCTGGCTGAGTCTGTCTGTTTTCTAATTCAATAACTAGTCTCTAGAAGAGATCATATGTTATTTTTCCTTTTCACTTCTTTATAATGACAAGATCTAGAAAGAAAAGAAGAAAAAAGAAGGAAAAAATAACAAAGCTTTTGTAAATGGGGAAGGGAGGAGGGGTTAAAGGGAGGATGGGGAATGGAAAAAAAAGAATCAAGTTATATCATGTACAAGTACAAATTCTCTATGATGAATGTGTGTATCTAAAATGTACCAATAACATCTGATTTAAAAAGTATAATGACAAGGTCTGAGTGCTTAGCTCTTAGTGGTCTAAAATGCTGTCAGAATTCCCCTCCCAGGAGCTGGAAGTACAGCCTATGGATGCCTGCTTACCATGTGTGGGGCCCTGGATTTGTTCCCCAACACTCCATACCACCACTACCACCACCACCACCACCAAAGGATGAAGAGTCTGGGAGCCTCAACCAGAAGAAAGGGAAAGTCAAGCCCAGCTGGAGAACTTAGTGGCTTAACAAAGCTATGTCTCAAAATTAAAAAAAAAAAAAAGTGCTGGGGATGTAACTCAGTGTGTAGGCGCTGAGTTTAATCCCCAGTACTGGGGAAAAAATTAAAGGGTAAATAAAGGAATTTGTTTTTTGCTAACTAATACAAATTGAGAATACAAGTTGGGTACACATGATTCTCTCAACCAGTTTACTAAGGGCACAAAGGAGTTCATGATTAAAGAATGAAGGAAGAAAATATCAAGAGACAAGCAATTCCAAATTTTTTCACTATTTTTCAAAATGTAGTCCCTGAACTACCTACCAGCATCCAAATTCCCTAGGCAACTTCCTGTTTCCTCCTCCAGATCTGATGAATCGAAATTTGGGAAGGGGTCTCAAGTCTCCATTTTAAACAAACTCTAGAGATGAGTCTTTTGCACATTAAAGCCCTAGATCCTACATTAATCTAATAAATTATATGGGGATGAAGAATTCATAGAAATCAAAGTCTTTTACTCAGACCCACATGGTCTAATAGGACACTTAGCAGTCCCAGAATATTCTCTCTGTGCTATGCAACATGCAGTAACTAGTTATATGTGACTGCCGACTGCTGGAAATGTGGCAGGTGAGACCAGGGAACTGCATGTTAAATTAATTACAACTGAAATAATCCTATGAGATTAGTGGCTGCAGTATTAGGACAGCACACAGGTTTGAACATATCAGGACAAACTAGCTTTACCCTGCTTTTCTTTCTTTTGAAAGATAAGTAATTGCTGAATCTCTCTCTCTCTCTCTCTCTCTCTCTCTCTCTCTCTCTCTCTCTCTCTCTCTCTCTCTTTTTGTACTGGGGCTCCAACTCATGACCTTGCACTTGCAAGACAGGTGCTGTGCCACTGAGCTAAATCTCCAGCCCCCTGAGTCGTATTTGAATAGCTTTCTCTTACAACCAAAAATCTGGTACATGGCCAACCCCATTTTTGCCTAGATGTCTTCAGGAATTTAATTACCACCAAGATCTTACCCTATGAAACAGCATAGCTTCACACCCTCCAGAGAGGGAGCATGTCCATAAGCAGAAGTTCAGCAGCGCAACAGCCAGTAACACTGATGCCTCACTCCTGTGCTAGGAAAAAATATAATGGAAAACCAAAAGCCAAAACCGAAATCTACCAAAAACCACTTCACATCCTTACTCTGCAGAACACTTGTCAAATGGCAAAGGCACTTGGGAAATTCTCTTCTCCTTTCATTTTCTGACCTATAAATCACATACATCCCCTTCTCCACAGCCCTCTTCCCATTACAAGTTCGTTGTGGTGGCTCATTCATCTGCCATAGGGCAGGCAGAACCCATTCTGAAACACAGTGCCACTTTGCACCTCAGAGAAGCAGACTGCCTTCTCCAGAGGAAGCCGTATCTGATCAGGAAATGGCATCTCCCAGACGGGACTCAAAACAAACATGCACCCTTATCCAGCATATAACAGAGAATAAAAAGAACACAACTGCAGGCAGGCCTCACCCAAGCACGACTGTCCAATCCACCTGCCGTACCATCCTGCTTTGCTTCAGAACCAAGCTTCATGCCCTCTGCTAGAAAGAAGGATTCTGTTTTATGCTTTTCTGCAGCGAACAGCTTTCCTTTCATATTCTCAGAGGTCACAATAATTCTAACATTTCCATGTAAAATATACATCATCCAGTGTGACAGACCGTCAATATCTAAAACAGGCAAAGCTGCTGTATAACTGAAAAGAACGTGAAACACCGGACCGGACCTACATCGTTGAGTGTATCAGCCACATGATAAATGCCCCGCACAACCTGGACCCATCTGCACACAGGGAAAGGCAGCCTGGAAAACACTGGTGATTGCTTTTTTTTTTTTTTAATCGGTACCGGGGATTGAACTCATGACTGCCTGCTTGCAAGGCAGGCGCTTATGCCACTGAGCTAAATCCCCAACCCTGGCGATTGCTTTTTAAAATTACTGTCGTTTTATTTCAAAAATTGAAATCAAGTGAGCTTAACCTCATAATCAATACTTTACATAATTCCATAGGTAAATGTCACTAAGTAGAAAATTACAAGACTAAATCTAACTTTTGCCTTTTTTTCTAATGAGAAACTTCTAGATTTATCAAATTTTTTTAAAGTCTCCATAAGAGAGATGACAGCACATTATAATCACAGTCATCTTTCAAAAAAATCTACACCTTGAAAATATTATGTCTTTTAATTGGACTATTCCAATGATTTTCAGAAATGTCTTAACAGATCTCAAATGCATAATTGCATCACTAGAAAACAATTTTTGAGGGTGAAAGAAACCAATAAAAATGAAATGGGAGAAAACAGGAATCTATGTTAGGGAAGCTGCCCCATAATACTGATGTTTCCCCCTCTATTCTTAACTAAAATCCGTGGAATAATCCTGGTTGGTCTTGGTGAGACAGAGTGGCATAAATTCCAGTTTCAGAGCGAGGAGACACTATGGTAACATGCTGACAGCCTTCATTTACATAAAAGAATACTAATTACGTGGTATCATCAACATCTGCGATTGTGCTCACAGCCATATGCGACAGTGCCGGGTATTTTAACCCTTCCACTCACTGACTGTACCCAGACTTGCACCCACCATAAAACCCACAGAGACTGCCTGAGGAGACATGTGGAAGGCATGTTAATAAATAAAGTGTTAAAAATGAATCTTACCTTTTGCTAACATTTCATTTCTAAGAGATATGAAAAATCTAATTTATTATCAATAGATAGCTAAGAAAACAGGTTTTAAAAAAAAGCAAAGTGGAAATCACAGTAAGATCCAATAAAAACAACCCAGCAAGGAAGAGGGCCACATTCTCAAGTATTACTGTGGGCTTAAAGGGCTATGTGTGCAGTGATACCAGCCTTTTGGATTTTTATATTTATGGCTAAACCAAGAACTACAAAGTATGGGCAGACCCTGGGAGGGGTGGGCCTTGGGAGTTCGATGGCACATGGAGGGGCAGGGGCAGCATGAGCAGGTGGGGGCCAGCAGGTTGCTCTGCTTCCCTACCCCAGCACCAGTCCTGGTGGGAGTGGCCAGGTAAATGACAAGGTCTCCTCTACATCAGAGCATGGCTCAGAGACCCTGCAGGGGCTAAACTGTCTGTGAGAGTCAGGAGCTCACAGACCTCGTGTGCTGAGTGGGCTGGAGCCTTCACAAGATGTGTTATTGCTGGTTGCTGTCAGTAGTCAGGAGCTGATGTTCAAGGTCGGGTTTGTCTAACCCCAGGTAACAGTGGGCTTATAAGCTTCTGTCAGCCTTGATCTAATGTCTCCTTTGTATTAGATCTGCTTTCTTCAGTGGCAAAGGAAGATCCTCCAGATAAGGATCCCATGGGAAGCAGTCATCCAGGCCGCTGTGCCGGAAAATGACAGAGATGGATGCTTCGGCATCTGTCACCAATGACAATACAAATACTTTGCTCCACTCCAAGCACTGTCTTCTCCAGGCACAGTGAGAGAGCTGGGTCTTCGCCCTCCTTCACTTTCATATCTGCTCTTCTGTTTGCCCCTTTTCCTCCTTTGTCAAATGGTGAAACCCACGATGATGCCACTGAGAAAGTTGGAATTTGCCCTCCAAGAATCTAATCAAAGGAATCATCGTTTGTCCCTGCAGCACTCTTGTCATACACCATATCCTCTACAGCACTGGACAGTCAACATAAACATGTATATGCACATCCATACCCATGCTGGCGTGTAAGTATGTCAATCCTTCTTGAATTATACCCTTTAATACGTACAGCTTGTTGGATGTAAATTACTTTCCTATAAAGCTGTTAAAAATCACACACACACACGCACATACAATTTATCCCTAATGAAATAACAGATTTAGACAGTAATGCTTTAAATTATTCAGTGAAATTTAACATGATTTTTCTTTAAAGTTTTTTGAGACAAGGTCTTCCCCTGTAGTTCAAGCTGGCCCCCAACTTGTGGCAATCCTCCTGCCTTGGCCTCCCTAGTGCCAGGATTACAGATGTGAGCCGCCACATTTGGCCTTTTAACAGCAAGTTTTATAACTGGTGAATAAATTGATGACCACTCTGACCAAGTTTACAGTAGGCTACTCTAGACACAGTCAGAAATCACAGCAGCACCACTTACCAGATCCTCTTACTAAAAGAATAAGGCTAAGGCAGGAAAGCCTTGAGGTTATCTAGTTATGGGATACACTGGAAGTAGGAGCTGCTACCACTGAGCACATCACCAAGAAAGCATGTGGCAAGCTAGGCATGGTGACACATGCCCATAATCCCAGAACTCTGGGAGGCTGAGGCAGGAAGATCACAAGTTTGAGCCCACCCTGGGCAATTCAGCCTGTCTCAGAATAATGGGCTTGGTTGGGCAAGGCATGGTGGCACACACCTGTAATCCCAGCACTCGGGAGCTGAGGCAGGATGATCACTGTAATTTTGAGGCCAGCCTAGGCTATAGAGTGAGTTCAAGCCTGCCTGAACTGCATAGAGACCCTGCCTCAAAACGATTAAAAGAAAAAAAAAAAGAAAAAAGGCCAGGCTTGGTGATGTAGCTCATTTACGGGGTATTTGTCTTGTATGACTGAGGTCTTGGGTTCAACTGTCAGTTCCACCGATATACAAAGTGTGTGTGCTATGTATACAACATAACGGGGAACAATGTTTCTAGCTACACTAGTTTTTAAACTGAAATGTGACACAGAATGAAGTGAGTAGCTGACCTATACAATCTGGTGCATTCTGACATATGGTACATACTCATGCTTGTGAAATCACTACAATTAAAATAATGAACATGGCTAACGACTCACAAGTTTCCCTCTGCCCCTTGCAGCCCCTTTCTCAGCTTCCCTCCTAATGCCCCTAGTCCACAACTAGAGACACTAAAACATAGAGTCCACAGGACGAATTCATTTATTCGTTGGATGTGATATTGGTACAATGATCCCATTTTTAAGATCCTTATGTGGTTAGTATACCTCTAAATTATTTATAGTAAAATATTATGACCTTTAGAAGTTGTTTTAAAATATCTATTGGAGGTGGCAGAAAAACAGACAAGATTTTAATTGTGAATAATTGGGCTGGTTGATGGTTATATAGAATTCATTATATCATTCTCTTTATTTTGGGGCATGTTTGAAAAGTTCATATACATATATATATATATATATATATATATATATATATATATATATAATTTTGGTGGGGTTTTTTTGAAGACAGAATCTTGTTATGTAGCCCAGACTAGCCTCAAACTTCTGGCAATCCTCCTGCCTCAGCCTCCTGAGTGCCGGGCTTAGAGGTGTATAAATTTTATTTTTTTTTTCACACAGGGTCTCATTATATAGTTCTGGCTATCTTTAAACTCATTATCTTTTTTTTTTGTCTTTTTCGTTTTTACTGGTACCAGGGATCGAACTCACGACTGCCTGCTTCCAAGGCAGGCACTTATGCCGCTGAGCTAAATCCCCAGCCCCAAACTCATTATCTTTTTAAAAAGTCAAATATTTTTTCTCACAGTCAGATTACCATTACCTCCAGTCTATGTAATGCTTTGTTTGATAAAACAAAATTTGGCCACGAATCCAACACAATATTCACAAGCACCAACCAACAGGCTTTTTTGTGCTGAGCTCTGGAATATACTTTCCCACAGAAACAATGTTATAAACAACATTTGGTCTATTTAAATCCCTTGGGTCCCAGTGTAGCGGTAACAGCAAGGGAACACCAGTGCTGCCAATGGAAGCGGACTATCAAGTGTTTCTTCTGAGAAAATGAATTTGAACTTGCAGCTCAAGAGGCTGGGAGCTCCCCCACCCCACCTGCAGCTGCATCCCCAGGAGTAGAACCGGGAACCTCCCTGCTTCCACATGCTCCACAAGGCGGCAGGGGCTCTCGCAGGGCTGTGTGCACAGGAGGCCAGCCGCCTGCAGAGGAGGACAGGAGTAGGTTCTAAGAGAACAGAATCTGACCAGTTTCCAGGTTCGCCTACTGAAAAGGTTCTGAGGATATTCTTCAAAACAGTACATGTATACTAAATACTAATGACCTGCACACTTGAAAATGATTATGATGGTAAATTTTATTAATTAATTTATTGTATTTTAATTAATTAATTGTTATTGATTAATTTATTGTATTTTTCCAAAATACAAATGAGAAAGCATTAAAACGAACCCATGGCTTGATACTGATAACTATATACCCAGCTCTTCTTATATTGCATTTCATATGTTTTTAAATTTTATTTTTTAATTATTTGAGACAGGGTCTTGGTAAGTTGCCCTGGGTGAGCTTGAACTTGTGACCTTCCTGCTTAGCATCCCAGAGTGCTGGAATTATAGGGACGTGTGCCAGGTCCAGCTGCATTAAAACATTTGTGCAACACAAATAACACATGACCTGAAAAAAAAAAGATATAAAGTCCAGCATGGTGCCTCACGCCTGTAATCCCAGCACTTGGGAGGCTGAGGCAGGAGGATTGTTGCAAGTTCGAGACCAGCCTGAACTACAAAGTGAGCTCAAGGCCAACCTGCTCTGCATACAGAGACCCTGTCTCAGAGACAAAAAAAAAAAACAAAAAACAAAAAAAAAAAAAACCAGGTGACCTTAGCAGTTACAATCTCATATGGAGGACGAAACATAAAAACAGAGATTCTGGGTGGGTGGAGAAGGCCATCTCAGAGTGCCAAGGCAGGCTCAGATAGTCTTACCAGGAAGCTGGGTAGGCTCAGATTGCCCACTATGTCCCTGAACATGCGTCTGACCAACAGCACGGTGTTACACTTGGGGGGTCACTCATTTCCAAGGTGATTTATCCCAACCCAGAATAGAATCTAATCCAACAGTTCAGATGAATGACTTCTCTAACAACCAAACTTCAGGCTAATAATCTCACTGGTATATGATTCCTATCTCTTTTGTTCTTGAAAAACACTGGTTCTTTTTGAGAGATCATATGTCTCCAACATTCTTATGAAAAAGACAGGCAGACTGAAGTATAAATTGGGGTGTGTTTGTGTATGCACACATATATTTTAAAGCTCTATGAAGTCAAAAATATCTGGAAACAACTGTTTCAGGTCAAGTCCTCTTAAAAAAAGACTCAGCTTTTCCATCTTAATGGTTCTATGATTCTAAACATCATGATCTTGTAGGCAGGGGCTTCCCATAGTAATTGCCAGCATTAGTATTGGGCTCTTCTGCTTCATGAAAGTACTTTCCTTTCATTCCTTACTGAAAGACCTTTTAGTATTCATTCTGTGCTCTCTACAACTCTGTAAAATGTTATGGTAGACAGCCTGGCATTGATGATGCATGCCTATGATCCCAGCATTTGCAAAGCTGAGGCAGGAAGATCATCAAGATCAGCCTGAGGTACATAATGAGTTCAAGGTCAGCATAAATTACATGGTCAGACCCTGTCTCTAAACACACACACAAAAAAAAGTTATGGTAGAAATCTTTAATCTCTCATTTACAAGTAAAATGGGTGACAGTGTAGCATAGTGGTTACAAAGTCAAACCAAGCTGCCTGCATTGGAATTTGAATTCTCTTCTTTTTTTTTTTGGTACCGGGGATCGAACTCACGACCTCATGCTTAGTAGGCAAGCACATGAGCCACTGAGCTAAATCTGTGGCAGAATTCTCTTCTTATTAGCTGTAGATGATGGGCAAATGGTCTCACAGGATCTCAGTTTCCATAAACCACAGACTATAATATTTCTTCTACACAGAGTGGTTGTAAGGATCCAACTAGCTAATACATGTAAAATGCCAAAGCAATGCCCGCCCCAGAGGGTCACCACAGACCCTTGGGATCACAGGGTGGTAATGCTAACAGAGCTGATGAAGTTGAGGTCATAACCTTTCTCCTTGCTGAGATCCTTACAGACTCTCCTTGCTGATATCAAATACTATACAGGGAATTCCTGGGCTCCTGTCACTTCAGATAAAACCAACTGCTTAGTTCCACACTCTGATTCTATGGCTTGAACACTACATCTTGGTGAGTTAAAACTACCCTCTCTCAGAAGCTTTTCTTGCTTGTACAACTGGAACCTTAGCACATTCAAGACTTTAGGAGTTTGTGATAGTGTAAGTTCCAATACTGTAGCATCTTCTCTCTCAAGCATGCTTTCTGCAAATCCTGCTCTGCATTCCCAAATAGCTGCTGGGCAGTAGGTGAACAGAGATGAATCAAGCAGAATTTGCAAAAGAAACACTTTGAAGGGATTAAAGGTGCAACTTCCAACAATGCAACACCACTGGGGACTCAGAGAATCACAGGAGCAGATGCAGCCGGGGGCCTGATGGGTACCTGGAGGTACCTCTTCTGAGGACAGGATGGCAGGTATTTATGCCAGCTCAGTACAGGGTCTGCAGCACAATCAGACCAGGGTGTGTGGCTGGTGGGGCTCTGCCTCTCAGCAGTAAGTGCTGGCCAGTGATTGTCACCCTCACCTACAAAGGGTAAGGCACAGCTCTCTACACCTGCATTCTCCAGCTAATTGTTTATCTCAGTGCAGCAGAGACAGCTGACCTCAAGGCACATCTGCCTATGCCTAAAAATTAAAAACTGAAAGAATCAAACACAAGAGGAAAACACCCAAAGGGCTGGAAGAGAAACTTGTACCTTGCCACCTGCCACCAGCCATCTTTGCACCTCAATATACAAAGGTTCCTTAAATCCAAACACTCTGGTTGCAAAGTGGAGTCTTGAAAGAGTCTGAGAGCAGGAACCCCTCCTCCTCCTCCTGCACAGGCCGTGGGCCAGCAGCAACCTCTGGTGGGTCCCAAGAAAGCCAAGGCCATCTCAACGTGCTTCCACCTAGTTCTGCCTGGCTGCAGTCACCCATCCACGGAGGCCCTGATGTGCCTCTGGCTTGCCAAGCAGGGAAGGAAGGACAAGATCTATGACATCAAAGGCTGTTGACATCACAGGAGTTAATTGTTCTGGTTCTTTGTAGGCTACATAATTTTTGAATGTTGTGTATTTTTTACATACAAGTCTTGGCCAGGCATGGTAGCACACAACTATAATCCTAGCACTTGGAAGGCTGAGGCAGGCAGACTGCTACAAGTTTGAGGCCAACCTGGACTACACAGTAAGTTCGAGGCCAGCTTAAACTACTTAGCAAGAGTCTGTCTTAACACACACACACACACACACACACACACACACACATCAAAGGAATGATTTTAAATGAAGAATCAACCAGTTGCATTCACGTCACAGGTCCTACCAACCCTTGGATGTGACTTGAATCTCAGCTCTGTATTAGAACTGAGCAGAGCTTGCTCCGGCTTCGATGAGCACTACCTAGTGGCCACGCGGACTGGCCGTGACTGGTCTCACAGTCATTCAATCCTCAAGTCCTGGGGGACACTGCTCAGGAGTGGGCTCTGAGCTCAGAAGCTGCTTCATGGTGTTTCCTTCCTCTCCCCATTTTCTCCTGGGTACTTTTTACTTCCCTGGGACACCCCTGTCCTATCTACCATGCCAAAAGCTGGAGCCTTAGTTCCCTCACTTTAAAACAGGAGCCCCAGGCCCTGGTCTAGATGATTCATTCCAATGATTCATCTAAGAGGATGGATGTAACTGTCCCTCTCCAGCAGCACCTCACCGCCTTCTTGAACCTATACACCCTCATTTCCATCACTTCCCTGGCCCTGAATCTGAGCCTACCTTAGTACTGCTCTACCTGCTAGCTGATCTCCATGCCTTCTACCTTTCTGGATCTGTTATAGTGAATCATAAGTATTCATTAAAATGGAACACAGTTATGTATGTGACTTACAGAGCTGATGTAATGATATGTAATAATACCCATGGCAGCTCTGAGCATTTAGAAGGTGCTCAAAACATTAGGTGAATAACACTAACATGAATGTACTTTCCAAAACTCCACAGAATTTGAAAGGATTCACTTTTTCAGAAGGGGTCCTGCTGGGTAGTCCAGGCAGGTCTCAATTCTTGAACTCAAGGGATTCTCCTGTCTCAGCTTCCTGAGTAGCTGGGACTGTAAGCATGTGTCACTGCGAAGAGATTTTTAAATTAAAGGAAAAACGAAGTGTTTAATACAATTCCTGCATGTTGCATGTATGTTAAACCTTGGGCTATCAGTAAAACACAGCAGGACATATATTGCACATGTTTACTTTCTCTCTCTCTCTGTCTCTGTCTGTCTGTATGTCTGTCTGTCTCTCTCTCTTTCCTTTTTGAGACAGGATTTCATTATACAGTTTAGGCTGGCCTTAAACTCTTTTTGTAGCCCAGGCCACCCTCAATTCGTAGAGGTGGTCCTGCCATGGCTGCCTGAGTACTGGGATTATAGGTGGGTATCACTCGGCCCAACCTTCTCTGCCTCTTTAAACACTAGCAAAATCAGAATAAAGTAGTAAAAGGGGGGGGGGCATAAATTCATAAAAACCAAAAGTATGAAAGCGGTCGTGGTGGCACATGCCTGCAATTCTAGCACTCAGGAGGCTGGGGTAGGAGGAAGACTGCCAAGAGTTCAAGGCCAGCCTGAGCTACATAGTGAGTTCAAAGCCACACCTAAACCTCACAGTGAGATGCTGTATAATAAAAAGGATGGGAGAAGTAAGGCAAGGTGGCACACACCTGTAATCTTGGCTGCTACTCAGAAGCTGGAGGAGGATTAAAACAAAAAATAAAAAAGAATGAAGACAGCCCAGTGGTAGAACAATGGCCTAGCAGGCACAACTCCTGGGTTCAAACCCAGGCACGAAGAAAGCAAAAAGAAAAAATGAAAGGAGATGAAATAACAGATGAGCGTTCCATGAAAATTTTGGAAATCAGCAAGTAAATAGGACTGGAAACTATACCAGATACGAGGGCATGGAGCAACTTACACACTGGATCGACCACGGAAGTAAGCAGCAAAACAAGCTGGTTACAGCCCCAAACCTGAGAAGGCTCCGGAGCAGGAGGGTCCACCTATCTCTGAAAGTGGGGATGAGGCAGGGGAAGGGGGAAAAACCCCAAAACCACAGAGAGTGGGTGAAGCCCTGCCTGAGGATCCCTGGCACCTCCCCCTACTCCCTTTGCAGGCAAATGATGGCACCTCTCTCACTCAGGAGGAAAGAGGGCTTATGTGTGTGGGGGGGAGGTCCTTGGGCATCCCAGTCTACACCAGGCTTGGCTGAAGGCATCAGCCATTTGATCTTTCTGATTAAAAAGTTCCTCTCATACTTCAAGCAAAGGAAGTCCAGAATGACCATTATAAAAAAAAAAACAAACAGTTATAGGCTGGTCTGATGGCAGTGGGTTATCAGAACTTACTAACATTAGTGTCACTAAAGTTAGTATACCACCCCCCCCACCGCTAAGTTTGACTGGCTTTAAAAAAAAAAAGTTATAAAAAACATTATAAAAAAAAAAACAGTTGCTGTGCCACATGGTGGCACATGGCTACAGTCCCAGCACTCAGAAGGCTGAGGTAGGAGGATTGTTGTAAGTTCAAGACCAGCCTGTGCTACAAAGTGAGCTCAGAGCCAGCCCGAACTGCATAGTGAGATCCTGTCTCAAAAAGCCAAGAAAAAAAAAACAATTGCTATGAAAGTGTATCTTAAGATTATTCTCTTTTTTTTGTCTTTTTCCTTTTTATCGGTACTGGGGATTGAACTCACGACTGCCTGCTTGCAAGGCAGGCACTTATGCCACTGAGCTAAATCCCCAGTCCCCTTTAAGATTATTCTTTAGAGAATATTCTTGGCCATTCAGAGTCTGCAGGTCACTTCAGCTCCATTACTAGTCTCACAGTGTCCCCACTGTCTGTCCTGCATTTGGAAGTGGCTGGGGTGAGCATGTGATAGGGAGACAGCCAGCCAGGCAGCAGTAACAGTTAACCTTCTCATCAGGAGACTCAATCTAATGAGCCAAGTGAGCACTTTCTATACTGAAGTCATTCTAACAAACTACAGGCTCATGGGAACAGCTCACAGGAAAAGAAAACCTCACACAATACAAAGATTTTTTTCTTTATATAATAATATAATAAAAACAATCAAATTTAAAATCAGTTCGTATTTTTCTATGAAGTCAAAATTTCTTGACAGAACTGCACTAACCTTAAAAATGAAACCAGGTTAAATCCACCACAATGACTGGGTAGATCCATTTTTAGTGCTACACTGTGGCATGTAAGGTAGAAAAAAAATCTCTATCATTCAATGCCTTTTTAGTATTTTTGTTTGTTTCATTTCCTTGAGATAGTGACCTGGTTGGCCTCAAACTCACAGTGATCCTCCTGCCTCAGCCTCCCCAAGTGCTGGAATTAAAGGTGTGTGCCACCATGCCCAACTCTGGTGTCTTATTAAAAAAAATCAGAAATCACAAAATGTCAAAGTATGGTGCCAAGAGCTCACAGCTACTGGGAAACACAAATCAGTGCCCAGGACCAACCACAGCCATCAACTCTGAGGGTCCCCTGTAGAAGGTGCTCTACAACAGGTACGGGATGGCAGGGAAGCAAGGGCCTGAGCTGCAGGAAGGCAGACATTGTTTGCTTTCTTTCTGCTCTCTGCCTTGTGTGCATCCCCTTGAGCTGGGCTGGCACATAACACTTCAGTTAGCACTGTAAAATAAATATAGCTCACTGGCCTAAGTGCCTGCCTGGCAAGTGTGAGGCCGTGGTGCCAAGCAAACAAACAAATAAAATAAAAATGCAGGGAACAAACCATTGTAATGTCCTGATACAGAAACAAACCACAGCGATGGTCAAGTCAAATTCGGGAAGACGAGTGGCCTTATTTTACGTTTTCACTTTTACTTTTTTTTGGAGGCAGGTTCTCAGTATGCACGCAGCTCAGGCTGGCCTCGGAGTCCACATTGAAGCCCAAGCTGCTCTCAGACTCACAGTGATCCTCCTGCCTCAGCCTCCCAAGACCTGGGATTTCAAGTTTGTGCCTTCATGACTAGTGCAACCGTTTTAATGTCCAATATTAATTAAGAAAGACAGCTGGATTCCCTATCTGCTTTGGCATCCAGTCAGTTTCCCACTAAACAGCTTTTGGCCACTCCAGAGTGAATAAGCGGCAGCCAATCAAGTTGTGGTATTGTTATGAAAATAGTTTTGACCTCATCAGCCTCTCAAAGCCTTTGCACTGCCTGGACTGCCCTTGAAGACATTGTTTTGAAAAGATACGTATTCTAAGACTCATAACTTTGATCAGCATTTGAAAGGGATTCTCAAACGAGGGAAAGGAGTAAAAAATGGTGGAAATAGGAAAACACCACCAATGCCATGCAGCTACATTCATGGGAGGCTAAAACATCTGCTCCTTTAAATATCACCTGCTCTTTGTACTTCAACATTAATTTCAACAGGAAGCGAAGTGCTATTTGAAGAAAAGAATAGTCAGTGCTTCTCCTTGACATGGTCACCAGAACAAAAAATATGTATTCGGACTCCTTCTAGTTCACGTATAAATGTCAACCATCAGTGTACATTTACTTTTTAGACAATCACTTATAAGTGACATTCTAATTATAAGACCCATAAGTCACCTTTCTCCTGGCTTTTCTTCTCTTGCACAACTTTCTGCTGACTGTCATTCAAATACTATTTAACTGGACAAAAGAGCAATTTCTCATTACCAATCAGTGCCAAGCTGCCGCATGTTTCTGTGAATACCAGCAAGAAGGTAATCTACAAACCAGCCGTTCCCATCCTGTCTAAACAGGTGCTGCTCCCCAGGTAGGCAGCTGCGTGTACCATTACAAACAATTCTCATTCTAATTCTAAATTCTCACCTCCTCATTTTTCTCACACTGAGAAGACATATGGTTTTAAACATTCATCCCACAGATAGACAAAAACAGAATGGTGACAGTAAATTTCCCAGGAGATAGCTGGGTTTTGTGTCTTATTTAAATTCATACCCCTTAGCGGACCTTAAAGAATTTATTAACGAGGCTAGGATGTCCCTGGTCAATAACACAGGCCTACACTAGAATTCTGCAGGTGATTTTTGGAATATAGCTTCAGACATGTTACTTAATCTGTACCTTGCTTTTCTATCTTTAAAATGAAATAAACCAAGCATGGTGGCACACACCTTTAATGCCAGCACCAGGCAGCTGAGGCAGGAGGATCACATGAGTTTGAGGTCAGCCTGGGCTACATAGTGAGTTCAAGGCCAGCTACATAGTGAGACCCTGTCTCAAAATAACATAAAATAAACATAAATAGATAAAATATAAATAATAACAATTATCTATTCCTTAAGTAGGAATGGTGTTCACTGAGATAATGAGTTTGAAAAGTACTTCCAACTCTGCATGACAACATGCAATACTCAGCACCTGCTGACTTCAGTTTTTGTGTAAGGTCTATTAAAACAGCGTCACCCTAATCACAGTGGATCCCAGAGTTTATAATAATCAGACAAGCCCCAGGGACACACAAAAGGGAAGTGCTAAGAAAGAGATGTTTACTACAATGTCCTTCTCTCTCAACACAGGCAAGTGTCTGTGTCCCCTAAGAAAGTGCTGGATAAGCCATGAGCAAGGCATTGACGGCATTTTCAGTGCTGCTATGATAGTGTGCTGCTAACAAGAAGAAGAGAAACTCCAGACTTGTCCTTCCAAACAGACTGACAGACACTCAACAGAAAGCTTGCCATGGCTCTCTGGGCACAAAAGAACTGTGCTTCCTGCTTCAAAACAGATATTTTTGCAGGCACAGTAAAACCAGTCTGGCTCCAAAGCCACGTTTCTAACCACTAGACAGAGAGACAGGCTGCATAAATACACATTATACTTATTGATCATGTAAGGGAACTAAGATTCAGGAAGAGGAACTTGCTTATCTGTGATAGTTAAATCTTAACAATAAGAATGTATAGACTTGAGTAAATGTTTTTGTATCTCATAAACTTAGTCACACTCTTTATGGGGGCCTGTGTGGAATTCTATTTGCTTACCACCTGACACACATCTCAACTTGCTCAAGTGCACAAGCTCCCCCATGGCGAGACTACACTTGCAGCAGCTGGCAGCATCTGGAGAGAAAGAAGGGTGGATAAAGACTCCTGACTGTCAGGACAGACACAAGCTCCATCCACCCACCAGCAAACTCCGAGACCTACTTGATTTAATACGTTTGCTGACCTCTATGCCCCATTTTATCTTCACATATGACTCTGCCCCCTTAGCTTAAATTAATTCATCATACTAAAAATTTTACAAGGTTAAGATGGAAGCAGTACTCAAAGTACGAACAGGAAGAAGACAAAGGTTGTGATTAATTCCTTATCTTAGCAGGCTTTTAATATTACAACTGGCCATACATAATACTCTTATGAATAGTTTTTACAAAGAAGGTTTCTTTTATTTCTTACCCATTAAACAAGCTCTTCCCATCTTCTTCCATATTACTCCACAATAATTGGTTAGGTTTCCTCTTCTTTATTACCTATGAGGGGGAACAATCTGTAAGTCTAGGCTAATGCATAACGAGAAAAAAATAAATTTTCATGAATCTCACCTATAAATTCAGAAGATGATCAGTTTACAACATAGTGAACTCCCTACAAATCCTCAAAACTGACATAAAATTGAAAAAAAATCTGATCCTTCTTTTAGCAAAGATAAAGATTCAGTGACTTTATGGGTACATTGATCCATAAATAGAAATATTAAAGTTCTACTTCCTGGGGAAAAATGCACTTTCACACTGTTTTAGATTTTAAGAATTACAATTTGTCTGCATACAAGATGAAAGGGAAAAAAAGTATGCTGGCACACACCTGTATTCCCAGATGCATGGGAGGCCGAGGCAGAGGATCGAGAGTGAGAGGGCAGCCTGCGCGACTCAGTAAGACTGTGGCTCAAATCACAGAGAAGGGCTGATGACACAGCACACAGCACTTGCCTAGTGTGCCCGAAGCCCTGGGTTCCAACCCTACTACCAAAAAAATTTAAAAAAAAAAAAAAAGAAGAAGAAGGAAAGAAATAAAGAGTGAAATAAAAAAGTTGTCCCTTGGGGGGGGGGGCTGTCCTCAGAGGGAAAAAAAAGTAAAATATAATAATGCAAGATGACATGAAGAGACTCGTGTTAATTCGATTTGTGACCTTTATGGAAGCAGCATGCTTCTTTAAAAGCAGAATATATTCCCAAGGACATTATCCTAACCAAAAATTGAAGTTTATGATTTGGACAAAATATTTATATAGTAATTTTTCACATTTCTAATACTTCATTTGAGTCTTAACTCAATTAATCTTGAGATTGGTATTCTTGGCTACCATGTGACAGGATGGAATATTCTCTATTTTGTCACCCTAACGGCTAACACAAGAATTCCTCTTGGAAGAAACTTCTTTTGTGAAAATGTCTTCCCTCAGTATGGCCCCCTGCCTCTCCTGTCCAGTCCCCTGGAGTGGGTGGCCCTCTACAGAATGGCTGTCAAGATCCCAGAATGGTTGTCAAGAAAGGGAAATTGCTCTGCATTAGACAAGGGGCAGAATGTGTTGTTTTATCTCTGAAGCGAATGGGGAGAAGAATAATGAGGAGAATGAAAGGGAGAGAAGAAAAGAAGCGTCAGAATAATGGAGCAAAGCTGGGATTAGGTAGGGGTGAAGCACTCAGGTCAAGGGAGCTCTGAAAACATTTTAAGAATGGGAGGCCTTACTAGGAAAGTGGTCTGCCTTCCTGCAGAGCAAGGCTCACCCATCTCTATTTCCCCACCTTCAGTTTAGTCTACAAAATCTGCAAACGCTGCGGTTAGGGCCTCCCGAAATCAGAGACAAGTCTGGTACACTGTGGTAAAAACCAGTGGCACAGGCAAGAAAGAGTGGTCCGGAAGGCAGAAGACGCCCTGTGATCATGAAGTGCAGGAGACACACAAAGAGAGCTCAGCTCTTCCACATTCTAGGTTGAGAGGTCTCGGGCAAACTCTAGGAAAACTGAACTGGCGCTGTACAAATGGAAAACTTTCCTATCCAAACAATCTCACTTTCAATGTAAGAGCACCAAAGTAAGTTGAAAGTTAATTTAATTGTACTTAAAACTAAGTTACGTTATACGTTACTTATTTTTGAGATAGGGTCGTGCTATGTAGCCCAGGCTGGCCTTGAACTCTTGATCCTCCTGCCTCAACCTCCCAAGTACTGGAATTACAGGTGTGCACCATCATGCCTGGTAAAAATCAATTTTTGAAATCTAATCTGACGTGGCTGGGGATTTAGCTCAGTGGTATAAGCGCCTGCCTTGTAAGCAGGCAGTCGTGAGTTCGATCCCTGGTACCGATAAAAATGAAAAAGAAGAAAAAAAAAGAAATCTAATCTGACTAAATTTTATCTCACAAATAATAGCAATCACAACAATTATTAAGATGGCCATCAACAACTCACAGCCTTTAATGTATGGCAGGCATTCATCTCAGTGCTTTATAGATTTTAGCTCATTTAATCCTTACAACTATAACGTAGGTATTGTTATTTTCCATTGTGCCGACACGGAGACTGAGGCACAAATAAGTCCCATAGAACCCATACGTGGCAGAGCTACAATTCAAGTCTGGGTTTCTGCTCTGAAGAAAGGCAAGCCCCAAGGCCTGGTGTCAGCAGTAATCCACCTCCTTTGATCACTCACTGTGTTAATGGAGGCAGACAGGGCATGTTCAGATGGCTAACCAAGTAGAAGAGGTGTTATCTTTAAAATACATATAATCTGTATCTTAAAATGTGGCTTAAATATTTCAAAATATATATCTCAAAAGACTTTAATATATTTTATATTTCTGAGGAGGGATCTCAACTTGTAATTAATAGGAAAGTTAAATGTAATACTCCTCAAGAAAACTGTAAATTGCATGTACTGCAAACAAGTACTAATTTTTAAAAAAGTTTAAAAAATAATATATTTTTGAGTGGGTTTTTGTTTTGTTTTTTGTTTTTTGTTTTTTTTTTTTTTTGGTACCGAGGACTGAACTCACAACCTCACATTTGCCAGGCAGGTGCTTACACCACTGAGCTAAATCTATGGCCCTATTACTATATTTTTAAAAGTTCAAAAAGTTAACTGAGCCAGATGTGGTGGTGCATGGCTGTAATCCTAGCACTTGAAAGGCTGAGGAAGGAGGGTCATTGCAAGTTTGAGGCCACCCTGGGCTACAAAGTGAGCTCAAGGCCAGTCGGAACTGCATAGTGAAACCTTGCCTCAGAAGACAAAAAAAAACGTTAACTGGGAATATTAATAAATTTAAATCAGAAAATAAATTTGACCAACATGTACCTTTTTCAACAAACTCAGTTACGTGGCACATTTCAAAATACAAATATTATGCCATGTTCAATGTGTGGCTGCCTTCTCCTTTCAGCTCCTAGTGGTCAGCAACAGCTCCTTGTCTTATTGAGCATCTGTGATGTCTAAAAAATGCCTGAATCAATCCTGATGAAGGACTGCAGAGGCTGGAGAAACACAAAAACATCTGAAGTCCACCTGCTATTTCCATTCACATTCTAAGGCTCTAAGACACCAGGCTTACTTCCCACCACTCAATCACTTTCTGATTTTATCAGCGGGGCCTTGTAGGACTGAAGCACGTCCTCGGTCCAGCCACACAGTCTACCTATCCCAATCTGTAAGTGCAAATAGTAGAAAGCCTTATGACAAACGGTCAAAGAAGACTGGCATGTAAGCATGAATGTATTACTATAGTACTGTACACACATCTGTTGGGCATCTCAGGCCAGCCCCAAGAGTGAGTGAGGCAGGGTGACAATCTAGGGAGCTGTATCTAATGCTGTATGTTTTGGAGTCACTACCAAAGAGGCAAAGGCTCAAAATTCAAGTTAGGATTAGATGCTTTTTCTGCATTTGGTTAGAAAGTTTACAAGAATGACATATTTTAAATTAACATTATGAATTAATTTATATCATAAATGATTTGGGCATATCTTATCCAAATTAAAACTGGTCAAAAATCTTGGACAATACAAAGGTAAAGGAAATTCAGACAGTTAAGTAGAGGAAGAAAGTTCACATAACTAAACAAAGAAAAAATTTACATTTACCCATATTAGACAAGGAAACTTCATATGAAAATTTAAGGAGACCACAGTCAGAAACCAATGTCTCTGGGCTGCCTAGTTAAAGCCCCACTGTAGCTTGCGGGGAAAAGAACTAGTATTAGGCAGCCTGGAGTTCAGTCCACACACACTGCCCCGATGAGCTGCATCATCTCTAGGGCAACTCAAATTTTTAAATTCTAAGACTTTGTTCTTATCACACGCAGAGTAAATAATGCGAAAAGAAATACGTAATGCTTTACATTTCAGTGTGCACCAGGACAGCATGAAGAGAGAGTCACAACCTTCTGGTTTCACTGTTCTAAGATTCAGAGTTATTAGTTTGTCCCATAGGTTTAAGTTCAGGTCTTCTGCATAGAAACTGCAAAACAGAGACTGATAGATTTCTGTAAAATACAAAGGATGCTAGGATGTACTCACACGCTCTGATGGAGTGTGGAATAACCTAGGTGGGAACACTGCAGCTCATTTCTCTAATATGTTGATTTCTTTTATACTCTTTGTTAAATTGCTTCCTTACATGAAACAGAAATGTGGCCCATGGGTTTGGGAAGCTGTGCTATACTACACACCAGCCTAGCCTTCCCAGGGCAGGGCTTCTTATTCACAATTGCATCCTGTTGACACAGCACACCACCAAAACAAAGGACATATTAATGTATTGCTGGGCAAATGAGTTACTGGTAGAGGACTCCATTTTTTTATATGTGTCTTAAATTTCATTCCTCATGCAAAATGCTTTCTCATATTTATAAAGTATTTATCGTCAATTTAAAATGTCACATATTTGGGCCAGGGATTTAGCTCAGTGGCTCAAGAGCTTGCCTGGTAAGTGCAAGGTTGTAAGTTTGATCCCTGGTACCAAAATAAAATAAAATGTCACACATTCTCGTACCATTGCAAATTTGAACTTTATCACCTCTGTATAAGCACACTGTTGTATCAGAACAAAACATTTCATATTGGTTTGGCCTCTCTAAGCAAAAACCATCTGGAATCAATACAGTGATATGGTAAGAGAGCCGGAGTCTCAGACTGAAATATGGTCACGCTCCACATTAGAAGTTTTGCCCAAATGTTACAGAGCAGATTAGGATCAAAAAGGCTTTAGGAACCTACCTGCCCTGCCAACTTCAGGTTCAATACAACACTAGAAGATGGAACCCAAGAACATGGGAGAGTAAAAAGGCCTGAACTTTAGAATCCAACTTGAAGGCTTGAGTCTAAGACCCAGCTTATTCGCAGTGCAACTTGGGGAACTCAGTAACACCTTCAGACCCCTACTTCTGAGCTTGTAGACAGACAGAACATCAGTTCTACCCCTTTCAAGGGTGCTGCAAAGGTTAGAGGAAAACGTGTGCACGTGTGTTATAAACTGTCAACAGCTGTACATGTGCTAGTTAGTTGTCTTCTGCTACCAAAGAAAGGAAAGATTTTAGATCACTGTTCTGCCAAGAAGAGAGACCAATACACAAACCTGCCAGGGGAGCTGAGGGAAGTGAGGATAAAACAGCCAGACGAGCCAGGCAGAATTTAAAGAATACTAAACTGCCTCTGGCTTCCGGTTCTCTATTTCAGTTAAATAACATCTAGTCTGAACTGACAGCTTAATAAGGATGCAGGGCATTAGCTCTCAGCCAGACTGCGAATCCCTTCTCACCACAAACAAAGTGACCTGGGAGCCATGGCCTCACGCGCCTGCTCGGTGCCCACTCGGCCAGCTAAGAGCAAACAAAAGCAACACCAAATCCGCTTTAGTTTGAACAGCAGCAGTGTCAGGCACAAAATCAAAGAGCGTCTAGCAGAGCTGCTCTTTCAATGCACAGGTCAACTCCAATCTTGACTGTAACGCATTCTGTATCTAACAGATATTAGTTGCTAAGATTCAACTGCCCGCATACATCATACATTCAAACCATTGTGAAACAGGAACACCATCACTGCCGAGAACTTCCTACAAATGCTACCCAACAGTTTCGTCTGTACAGGGTAGCAACTTTAATGGAGAGGACGTTTGTAAACATTTATTCTCCTCCTACTACACGAGCACACATGCGCTTGCTCAATTCATTCTCACGGGAGAAGGATGTCGGCGGTGCTTTACAGATGAAGGATGAAGAGTCCTACTGGGTGGCAGAGGACTGGCCCAGGATCACCCCACCACGCACATGGCAGCCTGCACACCTGAGACTGCTCTGTGCTGGTCTAGACCCAGTAATCCCACATCAGTGACTGACGGCGAGGTTCAGTCATTGTCTGCCCATGGTAAACTTAGCTGGCGATGGGCCTTTTTTTCAGTACTGGGAATCAAACGCACGACCTCGCATTTACCAGACAAGCAGTTGAGTCAAGGAGCTAAGCCACTGTCCTGACTCTGTACTTCCTTCACAAAAAAGATTTCTAACCCAATTTCCCCCATATTGGATATTGAACCCAAGGCTTTCTCACTGAACTCCCTCCACCCTGTCTCTTATCTTTGAGACAGGGGTTCCTAAATTGCCAAGGCTAGGTTTGAACTTGCAGTGTTCCTGCCTCACCCTCCCAGAGTGCTGGCATTATAGGCATGCACCACCGCACTCTCCTCTAACTTTAGAATTTAAACATAAAGACTTGTCAGGGCAGCTAATTGTTTTCACAGAAAACTCTGAAAAGAATCAGTAGTTGTTTTATAAAGATTATTTCTTGGGGCTGGGGATTTAGTTCAGTGGTTCAAGTGCATGCCTGGTAAGTGTGAGGTCATAAGTTTGATCCCTGGTACCAAAAAAAAAAAGGATTATCCTTTGGAATCCTTTTTTTTTTTGGTGCTGGGGATCGAACTCACGACCTCGCACTTGCCAGACAAGCGCTTATGCCATTGAGCTAAATCCCCATTCCTAGAATCATTTCTAAATAACTTAGAAAATTACTTGTGTCTCACAAATAGGAAATTTTGGGCCGGGGATTTAGCTCAGTGGCATAAGCACCTGCCTGGCAAGTTCGTGGTTGTGAGTTCAATCCCCAGTACCCCCTGCCATAAAAAAGAACAAAAACAAACAAAAAATAAACCCCAAACAGGAAAAAAATTTTTTGGTCTTTTTGAGACAGGGCTTCACTATGTAGTTCAGGCTGGCCTTGAACTCACTGTGTAACCCAGGCTGACCTCACTTGCAGTGATCCTCCTGCCTCAGCCTCCTGAGTACTGGTATTTCAGGTGTGTACCACCCCACCCAATTGAAAATATTTCAAATAAAAACTTTAAGCACTGCATTTTTAATATGTTTCTAATATTCCTGCCTGAGGCAGGAGTACCACACTTCCTTTACAATTAAATAAGTTAACTCTAACCTAACCTAAATATCACTATTCACTATAGTATAAGTATAAATTGTTTTCCCCTGAAAATCTCCATTAAAAACCATCCTAGTACTGGTAAAATTGAAATGGATAACTCTAAAGTTATTATAGCATTTAGATAAAATGCTGAAGTACCTACCTGAGCCAGGGAAGTCAGGAGTATTTAGACAAGACCTATAATCTGTAGAAGCCAGGCATGGTGGCACATGCATGTAATGTCAGCACTTTAGGAGGCTGAAGCAGGAAGATCACAAGTTTGAGCCCAGTCTGGGATGTTACTAGGGATGCAGCTCAGTGTGAAGACCCACTGTTTGATCTCTAGTACTTAAGAGTCTGTGGAGCTCTCCAAGTCACCTATGCTAGGAAAAACAATATCATGCCTAACAGCTACACTGCTGGCTGGGGATTTAGCTCAGCTACCAATCGCGTGCCTGGCAAGTGCAGATCCTGAGTTCGATTTCCAGTACAAAAAAATAAAATTTTGGGCTGAGAATGTAGCCTAGCAGCACAGCATCTGCCAAGCATGCATGAGGCCAAGGGTTCAATATCCAGCAATGCAGGGAGAAAAGACAGAGCATACAACTACATTTTAGGGGCAATGTTTAAGAGGTATGGTTAGAGAGAAGCTGGGAGCACCGCTCAGTGACAGAGCACTTGAGTGGCATGCATGAAGCTCTGGGTCAGATGCCTAGCACCAAATAAATAAATAATACATATAAATATGGGTTTGTTTTGAAATTCTGTGTCACACTGGTTTGTTTTGATTGGCATTATTTTGTTTTATTTTGCTTAGTTTTATTTTCAATAAAATAACATAAATAAAATAAAATATGGGTTTATGGTGGTATGGTAGCATATGCCTATAAACCCAGTACTGAGCCTGAGGCAGGAGGGTTGCCAGCTTAGGCTACATAGTGAGTTTCAGGCCACCCTAAACTACATAGCAAGCCCTCATCTCAAAAAAAAAAAAAAGGATGGGGCAGAGGTGGCTTTTATTTCCAATTAGTGTAATGAGAAGATGGAGATATACTGGTAAGGTGAAGAATACTAGAGAAGATAAGTTTTTAGTGGCTTACTCCTGAACATAAGACATTCAAAACTATGTAGATAAGGAAATTCCTAAATGAAATACACACATACAGAATAAAAGTGTTTTAAGGAAACCAAGATGGTAAAGGAAGCTGAATAAATTATTTTGTTTAAAAAAAAAGTATAACTAAGAAGAACTATTCCATCTATGAAACAAAAAAATAGAAAACTATTAAAAAGCAATATTCAAAGGAAAAAGTTCTTTTTGTTGCTGTTGTTTTGTTTGAACAACATGATTTATTATCTCGCAATTCTGGAGGCCAAAGACCGAGGCAGGCTGCACCAGACTAAAACTAAGGCGGCTCCGGAGAAGCCAGGCCAGAGCAGCCCTTGCTTTCCCCTCCCCTGAGAGCGCTGCTCTGGCCTTGGCTCATGGCCCCTTCCTGCGTCTCCAGCAAGGGCAGGCTGGGTCCTTCTCACACCAAACCACTTTTCTGTCAAAACAGTTCTTAAAATTAAAACTATGTCAGCAGAAATATAAAACTAATTAGGATATTCTGGAGATGAAGACTAAGACACTTTTCAAGATCAGAAAGACAAAAAGAAGAAAAATAACAAAAATGAAAAAAATTAAAGGGCCACCTGTCTGAAACTTTTAACAAAAGTAGTAAGAGTCTTAGAGAAAACTGAGGGCATGAGGGTAGACGTAAAGGTTGGGAAGAATTTTAAAAGTTGGTTAAAATATTTAAAAATTAAAAAACTCTCAGAACTTAAAAATGTATTTCCAAATTGAAAAGGCCTCCATAGAGGTTGGCACAAAAAATACAACAAGGCCAAAAGTGAGGCAGATTATTGTAAAATTTCAGCATATCTCAAAGGAGGAAAAAAGAACTGAGAATCCAAAGCTGGTGGTACATGCTTATAATCCCAGCACTCTGAAGGCTGAGGCAGGAGTATTGAAAATTCCAACCTACCCAGAGGACTTCAGGGACTTAGCAAGACCCTGTCCCAGTATAAAAATGGGTTGGGGGTGAAAGGGGCAGGGATGTAACTCAGTGGCACAACACCTGCCTGGCCAAGTGCAAGGTTATGAATTTGATTCCCAGTATTTAAAAAAATAAAAATGGGATGGGGATACTGCTCGGTTAAAAACACAGTACTGATAAAATAAAATAAAATAACAGCATAACATCAACAGAATTAGACTTCTTGCCAGGTTTGGTGGTGCATACCTGTAATCCCAGCACTCAGTAGGCTGATGGATTGCTATGAATTTGAAGCCAGACTGGGATTCATAATGAGGCCAGCATGAAATACAGTGGAGGGCTGGGGATTTACCTCAGCGGCATAAGCGCCTGCCTTGTAAGCAGGCAGTCGTGAGTTTGATTCCCGGTACCAATAAAAAGGAAAAAGACCAAAATAATAATAATAATAATATTGGGTAAAATAAAGCCAAAAGAAGAAGCCCTGAGGAGATGATCTGGGAGACTCATGTCTAAGAAGTGCTAATAAGGCAAATATAATGTGTTAGTGATTTTTTAAAAAATTATAGATCTGAGCTGAGCATGGGGGCACACATCTGTGATCCCAGCAGTTGGTAAGCTGAGGCAGGAGGCTCACTGAGTTCACTATACAAGCCCAGATATACAAGTAGTTCGAGACCAGCCTGAACTACATACTGAGACCCTGTCTCAAAACAAACAAACAAACAAAAACAAAACCATTAGATCTATGTAAAAATCAAGCATTTGTGTTCAGTAAAGACCACTACAGATAGCCAGGTTCAGTAGCATACATTTGTAATTCTAACTACTTAGGAGGCTGTGGGAGGAGAATCACATGTTCCAGGCCAGCCTGAGCAACTCAGTGACACCTTGTCTCAAACCAAAGTAAAATTTTATTTATCAAAACGAAATGTAGCTCAGTGATACAGCACTTGCTCAGCATGCATGAGGCTCTGAGTTCAATCCCCAGTCCTGGAGGGAGTAGGGAAACACACAAAAAAAATAATAGGTGATTTCCCAGGAGATGATATTAGTACGGTTCAAAACCAAACAGGAACAAACGTGTGTGTGTGTGTGTGTGTGTGTGTGTGTACTGATTTTTGATTTCTATAAATCAAGAAAAATACAGGAAACAAAGGATATGAAAAGGTAATTCACAGAAGGAAAACAGCTAACCAGAATATGAAGAAATGCTAAAACTTACTAGTAATTAGAAATGTAAATTAAAATGAGACATCATCAAATGGCAACAATTAGAAATGTGGACAAGAGCGCTGGGGGAGGTTCCAGGAACACAGTGCTGATGGGGAGATGGTGGCACAGCTGTCCAGCACTGAACAGCACTCGTTCTACTTCGGCACTCCTGGATCTGGATTCTAGAAACTCTCAAACATGTCCAAGATGGTGGCATTGTTTGTAGTAGCCTAGGTGCCCAGCGCTATGGGAATGATACACACGATGGGATCCTATGCTGCACATAGGAGCCATTAGCTGGATCTACATCCAGCCTTAATTTTAAAATACAGTGCTGAGTGAAAAAAGCAAAACCAGATTGAGATCCATAGTATTCTGACAGGAGATGCGTACAGTCAAATGCTACAGCAGTGTGATATGATAAGCTATTATCTAATTAAAGATACCTATACAAAAAAAATCATCAAACATTTTATAAAAATACACATAGAATCAAGACACATCAGACACAGTAGAGAGCTGGCTGTGGGTGTGAGGGCTGACTGAAGGCCTTTGTGCACCAGTGTTAGACTGCCCAGGTCACAGGGAGAAAGGTGGACTAATGCTTTTTATTCATGCATACATTAATTTACATAATTTACAATGTATTAAATACTTACAAGGTGCCAAGAACTGGGTTTAAACAGAAATTTTCCTTATTTACGCAGGTGTGTTTTTACAACCTCAGAAAATACTCTTCTTGTTTTGTTTTGTTTTTTGAGACAGGTTTCACCATGCAGTGCAGGGTGGCCTTGAACTCATTTTGTAGCCCAGGCTGGCTCCAACCTCACAGTGATCCTCCTGCCTCAGGCTCCTGAGTGTTGGGATTATAGGCGTGTGCCACCACACTTGGCCTTACACCTTCAGATTCTTTGAAGGACAAGCCCCAGTATTAAAAAAGCACTAACAGCTCTACATAAATAACACGGGCATGTCTCAGTCCTTGGCTCACACACCTCTTCTCAGAGCTTTCAGTGGTGAAACAATTACTTTATGAAAGAGAATTTTTTTGGCTTCATTTGTTCTATTAAATACCCACTGCAACAAGATATTTTAACTGCTTAGGAACCTTCTCACCAGATTTCAGTTTTCTAAAAGATTTCACAAACAAAATGCTGGCTGCCAATCTAGGTGTTGTACTAATGTGCTCATTACACCACACTGCTAACAAAACACATGTTCCGTGCAAAGCAACGCATCTACCTCACATCCCCTGAGCACAGAAAATGACATTTAAGAAAGGTTTCCTTTCTTTTTTAAATGTCTCATAATGAAATGACATAAAACTCAGATGCTAACTGGCATACATAATAATACTGGCAAAGGAAACTAACGGGACATGTAGGACCTTATATGCCTAATTTTGCTTTAAAATTGCAATACTTTAGTATTTCAGCGTTTGACACTAAGTGCCTGTAGGTGGAAGGATGAAGAAACAGTGTGATGTCTGTGGGTTCTGTGAAATCATCACTGTGTTAGCAAGAGCAATCGCAGTAGTCCAGAGAGGCTAATAGAAGACAGTGTGCACCTCACTCAGTGATGAAGGCTAACTCTGGGCGTTCGCCATGTGCCGCAATGCTCCGTACGCTGTAAGCGCACTACCTGGTTTAGCCGTGAGGAGACACTTCTGCTGTCCCAGCTCACAAAACAAATGCAGGCTCTGCATCACTGCCTCAGTCTCAACCTCCACGCTATGCTCTTCCTGCCAGTCCAGTCCTCACTTCTCACTCGAAACCTTGAGGAGCGCGGCTCATAGCAACGGAACAGTTCTTATCTTTGCCGACCTCTTTTCCTTCCCCACTACAGGATAATTCTCAGAAATAGGTTCTCAGCACCCAAAGTGTACAGATTAAAAATTAAATATCTCCCCCACCCCAAAAAAAACTCCAGTCCTTGCGTTTTACAAAAGTATAGTCTATAGTGACCTATAATGAGACTTTATAACGTAACAATGAACACCTAACATATTTCCACAGGAGCAAACAGAGACCTATGCTTGCTTGCTTGTTTGTTTGGTTGTTTGCTTTTCGGAGACAGGGTCTTGCTATGTAGTTCAGCTTGGCCTTGAACTATGTAGCCCAGGCTAGCCTCAAACTCCTAGCAATCCTCCTGCTTCCAAGTGCTGGGATACAGGTATGTGTCATCACACCTGGCACGAGCTGTGCGTTTTGACAGCTAAGCATTATTCTATGGTGTGGACTCATCACCACACATTAGCTAATCAGCCTCTGACAGGTGTCATTTTCCCCATAACAAACAATGCTGGGAAGAAAAACTCTTCTCAGATTTTTCATGCAAGAATATGACTATCTATTGGACAAATTGCTAGAAGTGGATACAAACATTTTACACTCCAACAGAAACCCTCAAATTACCTCAAAAAAACCTGACATGCCTGCCAATGGTCTATGAGACTCCAACTTTCCCGAATCTCCATCCATGACTGCTTATCATCAGCTTTTTACATCTCTGTCAGTCTGGTAAGTAAAAAAGTGGTAATTACATGTTTCACTGTATATTTATTCAAACAATGAAGATTACAGAATCTAGAGTTTAGGTACATTTTGAGTTTACTATTAGTTCTAGACTAAACTGAACTACTTCTGGAGAAAAACATTTAAGAATCACACTAGCTGTGTAAGTAGGGACACTGGTCATGTTTATCTGATTGGCCAGTTCAACCACATTGCAAGGACAATGACATGCATAAAGGACAGTGACCTCTTCGCTCTCTACAGCATACTCACCTTTTGCTTACAGTACATTGTTACAGGCTCTTCCCGCCATACTACACATTTTAGAAACATCGAGAATATATTCAATTCCATAATCATATGTACTTTCTCATCTTTGTATCATCTCTTTGATCAGTTCACTTTGGCAATATTTTACCTTTTTATATGCAGCATTAGTAATCTGATCTTTGACTCCTTTAGGATTCATAAGGTCAAAATGAAGATGGAAGTGGCTGTAGCCAGGGATAGCCGTGAATGTAATCTCAACACAGGGAGGTTGAGGCTGAAGCATTACAAGTCTGAAGCCAACCGGGGCCGCAATGGTGGATTCAAAGCCAGTGTGGACTACACAGTAAGACACTGCCTCAAAAACCAATAAAGAAACAGGAGCTGCAGCACAGCTGCAATCTCAGAGACTCGGCAGGCTGCGGTAGTAGGGTCACAATTTCCCAACCAGTTTGGGATTATTCCTGTCTTAGAATTAAAAGTGATGGGGATGTAGCTCAGTGTTTTTTTCAACCCTGGGCTCAAGGGTTGAAAAAAAAAAGATACAGGGGCTGGGGACTTAGCTCAGTGGCTAAAGCACATGCCTAGTAAGCATGAAGTTGTGAATTTGATCCCTGGTACAAAAAAAAAAAAAGGCTGCTTCTATTAGAACAGAGAAAAAGAAGAGTAACAAGAAAGATTGGCAGTGGCCATCCAGAGGGATGTTCCAGGGACTCTGGTTTATAAAACTGAAACAGTTGGACAAGGGCATATGTAAATGAGATGCAGGAGCCTGAGCAGGGTGGCAACACTCAGGAGGCCAAGGCAAGAGGATCACTGTGAGTTCAAGACCGGTCTCGGCTACAAAGTGAATTCAAGGCCAGCCTGAACTGTACAGTGAAACCCTGTTGAAGAAAAGAGAAAGAAATACATACGTGAGATGACCTGTGGTCTTGAGTGCTAATCGGCTGTCAATATCTCAAGGTCTATGACTGTAATGTCACTGTCAGTGATGCCTAAGCTGAGCTATTCATAAATTTTTCATATATGATTTTCTTTGTGCCGCCCCCCCCCCAGGTAACAATTTTTGCCAAAGAGAGTCTAATTATTTCTGACAGGGACCTTGACCTTATTATCTTAATAAATTAGTGTCCATAACTGCGAAATAAGTACCACAAATTATCTGGCATTTTGGAAAGGTTTTGGTTCAAATCATTTATCTCTACATGTCCTTTCTTTAATTTTCAACTAAAATTTGTATTCATAAAACAAACTGATCCAAAATGATTTCAGAGTCACACACTTGCTGCTGTAACACATCCACATGGCCTATCCAAATGAACACAGGACAGGTCCTGCAGGTCTTTCCCATGTCAGAGACTAAAGAAAGACAGCAAGGGGCCGGAAAGAGCAAAACAGTCATGTGACAAAATGCTCAAACCAAGCCATGAAGTCTCTTTTGGTCCCTCTTGGCTGCCTTTTGAAAAGGCTACTACAAAGCTAAGGCTGTCCTTCCTTTGGAGAGAAGAGAGCATCATGTCAAAGCATCTTCCTTGTCTCACAGTGCTGCCCCCTCCCGCCCCCACCCACCTGCCCAGCAGCACCACTGGGTGGGTTCTAGGGGCCATGCCCTGAAGCTCCGGATTCAGAAGATGGGTGGACGGAGGCTCTCTGGGCTCTGCCCTGCCAGACTGCGGGCTAATCCTCCCCAAATCCCACATTGCAGGAAGGGGGATTTGGTACCAGAAGAGAAAATCCCACACTGAATCAAGGGCAGTAGTTCTAAGCTACAGAAGATCCTAACGTTCCTATTATATGAAGGGGTTGTGCAGAGCAGGAAAGATACATACAAAAGCCTTTAAAAATATGACATGAAAAAATGGATTTCAGCCCTGATCCTTCTGATGTTCTCACCAACATCTGCCCCAATCGTTCGCCAGCCTGGCTGCATGGAAGGCTCGGAGTGGCAGGCATTTTCACACAGTGAGGCTGGGAAAGATGCTACTAGAGTGTAAATTACTAATTAGCTCCAGAGAAGACAAAGAGAGAAAATACCTGTCAAGGAATGCTGTTTACAACTTGACATATAATAAAAACAACCCCGAACATTTCCGAAGAGTGCCTTACTTTCCAGATTTCTATTAACATGTGAATGTAAAAGAACAGTATTGTAGTCTTTCAAAACTGCCCATGTCTCAGAAACAATAAGGCATGACTAGAAACAATGCTTTCCAAATAATTTGTAATTTTCTCATCCTTAAGAAAGGGAAGTGTTTTTAATTATTATAATCAGCTTTAATAAGAAGCCATATTTCATAGTTTTGATAACGGCTTAAAAGTGGGGGAAGGAGAAGCAGCCCACAAGTCCTATATCTTACATTTGTCAGAATATAGCTAATATTCTTCTCTCCTAAATTGGACAGGCGTTTTTACAGGTTTTGCCTTTATCAAATGGATATGCTAATCATTTTAATGAAGACTGGAGACAACTGGGGATGGAAGGGGCTCATGTAATTTCCCTTTATGACAATGATCAAAATTAGGTTTACTTTGGGGGAGGTAATGAAATGTTAATGTTTCCATTGATCTTTTTAGCATAAGGCATATTTGTTTGTATTAGTCCTAACCAACATTCTTTTTGGTAAAGCAATTGGCGTCATTATTAACAAATAAAATACACATAGTTTTAGAACCAGCAAATTTATGAATTCATGTTACACAGATTCCTGTTAATATGTATATAGGTCTAACCAACATTCTTAAAGCACTTTGAATCTTTCAGCTCCTTGAAGCCACATCAAGATCTTCAAATCACATATTCCACCTGAACATCTTGGCTGTGGCGTGGAAAGGCCCCATGTCTCCTGTTTTTCACAATGGTCACCCATACATCAATGGCCAGCATGTCCTGAGGATGTACCACACTGGTGGGGAGGTTTCCAGCAGAAGCTAAGCGACAATACAATTTTTGCTGATGAGGGTGGTCCACCCACTCTCAGGGGTGGACAACAGGGGAAAGACTCTTTCTCAGAATATACTAAAGAGAAAAGACCACAACAGAAAAATCCACTCTAATCTTGACATTCCCTAGTGTTAAGCTGTCTGACTAAAATCAAATATCACTAACCCAGACACACAGCACTCAAATATCCTTCCTTTTTCTTTTTAAAAATTGAGGGCTTCATACACATTTTTTCCAATTTTACATATTTAAATATGTACAAGTAAAAGAAAACGATAAAGCAAATGAATCACAATGAAAATTGGTAATTTTGAGTAAGTATAGCAGTTCATTTGTGCAGATTTTCTAAAGTTTAAAACGTTGTAATAAGATCATGTGATCAAGAGATAGTACTAGGGGTTGGGGACTTAGCCTAGTGGCATAAGCACCTGCCTGGCAAGTGTGAGGTCCTGAGTTTGGATCCTGGGAATCAAAAAAAAAAAAAAAAAAAAGAGAAAAAGAGAAACAGAGAGAGAGAGAGAGAGAGAGAGAGAGAGAGAGAGAACGAACATAGTACTAATAACAGAAGCTCCCTTTTAGGGTTGTTTTCCATTTCAAACAATTGACACACTTAGCTAATTTGAACATTTAGGGAAAAAAAATTGTTTGGTGTCCCAGGAATCAAACTCATGACCTTGTGCTTGCCAGGCAGATGCTGTTAGATTTTTTTTTTTAAAGACTAGACTGATTTCAAACTAAATCAAATTAAAGCATGAGTAAATATGCAGTGCCATAAATTACTTAGGCACACAGAAAAACAAAACAGTAAAAAACTCAGTAAGGGTCTGAGTGAACTTTGCTTATGGACACCTGCTCTGAAATCTAAGCTCCGTTTCACTTCAATGGCAATACTCTTTCAACTGCAGCCCTATCAGAAAATGTGCAGAGCTTCAAGAGTAGGCAGGCAATGTACACACAGTAAGGCATTTTTAAATTGATTGAAGTTTGTTTTATAAATACAATTTTGGAGAAAAAAATAAAAGCATGTAATCTGTGCACTATACATGACCCTCAGATATTTGTCCAGGCTCCCAATTTACACAGGGAAAAGATTAAGATCACAACTGCAGTGATAATTTAAAAGCTGGAAAAAACACCCATTAATTGCCCGGGGATTTACTCAGTGGCATAAATGCCTGCTTGGCAAGCACAAAGTCCTGAGTTCAATCCCTGGCACAAAAAACAAACAAACACCCATTAAGAAATGAACTAAACTAGCACTACTGACCCTGGAGAGGACCAGGGATGGCCCCAGTGGTCAGGTGGAGAGGACCCCAGAAAACAGACTGGGCCAGGAGAAGGCCAAGGCTGGGCGCCCAGCCCCACCACATGGCGAAGTCCAGTTTTAAACTAAAATAAAGATTAACAGGTTAGGGATGTAGCTGTGTAGTAGGCCACATGCTCAGCAGATATAAGGCCCTGGATTTCATCCTCAGCACCACAGTAAAATAAAATCAATACTGACCATATCACTGATACTTGACACCAATAGAGTTTACATAAAAAGACCATTAACTTGTGAACAAGCAGTAGTAGACATGTCAGAGGTATAACCTTGGGCAAGTCATTTAATCTCCAGGACTCTATCCCATCACAAAGTAACAGCATCCACTTTGTAGGACCGGTGGGGGAAATAATGAGTTACAACTTGTAAAGTGCTTATAATAGGGCCTCCCATTAAAGCAGTATACAAAAAAAAAAAAAAAATGCATTATACAAAGGTTAGCTATTAGCATTCAGAGTATCAAGAACTTAGGTGTTACAAATACTAAGTAAAAAGTAAGCAGACTTCTATCATCAAAATTTGACAATAGGGAAATTGGGAAAAGGAAACAAATACAAATATAGCATTAAGTGTTGCTGGTTAGACAGAAGACACACTATTCTGATAGGGAAAAATAATTAAGTGCGGAACAGATTATCTACAAGGGTTGCCACATTGCCATTTTAGATTTAAGATTATAACTAAAATAAAGTCAAGTAAACTTCTATTTGACAGGGCCAGGGATTCAGCTCAGCGGCATAAGTGCCTGCCTTGCAAACGCAGTTGTGAGTTTGATCCCTGGTACAAAAAAAAATTCTATTTGACAAACAAAAGAAAATATAGCTCATATTATAACTTGTATTACCTAGATGAAAAGAATGTCGATTTCCACTGTTAGAAAAGTCAAGTAAGACGTAAGTATTCAATATTAATCAGTGGTTTAGCACAGTATAGTAGCACACAAAAAAAACAATGAACTTTCTCTGGGGTAGACTTTTTTTTTCCATTGTGATTGATCTTACAGTTTGTTTTCTTCTTTGCTGATATCAAATAAGCCTTAAAATATTTAAAACAGGCTGGTCTGATGGCAGTGGGTTATCAGAACTTATTAATATTAGTGTCACTAAAGTTGGTATACCACCCCCCCCACTGCTAAATTTGACTGGCTTAAAAAAAATATTTAAAACAATGTTTTAAAAATACTAATACCATACAGAGAGTCCAACCTACTAATGCTAAGCCCACACATCTACAAAGGAAGGAAACACTCACATACAACTCATACAAACAGGGGCCCTGTACCAAAGCTAGTCTTCATCTTAACAGTTAACATCTTCAGATGAATTGTCTTAAAACTTAGCAGCAAAAATAGTACCTTTTTTTTTGTTTGTTTTTTTGTACTGGAGATTGAACTCATGACCTTGCACTTGCCAGGTAGGCAAAAGTAGTACCTTATAAAAATCTTCTCTAGTGGGGGTATAACCCCAGTGGCACAAGCACCTGCCTGACAAGCACAAGGTCCTGAGTTCAATCCGAGTATCAAAAATAAATAAATACATACATACATACATAAAAAAACTTCTCTAGCCAGCATGGTGGTACATGCCTATAATCCCAGCACTCAGGAGGCTGAGGCAGGAGGATCACTGCAAGTTCCAGACCAGCTTCTACTACGAAGTGAATTCAAGGCCAGTCTGAACTGCATAGTGAAACCCTATCTCAAAAAAACCTTAAAAGGGGCTGGGGATTTAGCTCAGCGGCATAAGTGCCTGCCTTGCAAGCAGGCAGTTGTGAGTTCCATCCCGGTACCGATGAAAAAGACCCCCCCCCAAAAAAAAAAACCTGAAAAAAAAAACATTAAAAAAAAAAAAGCCTAATACTAACTCTTACAAAGACCATAATTTAATTTTCAGTATTTTTGCAAATAGCCACAAAACAGTAGCAATCCAAAAGTTACATAACTTTGTAATAAAGCTTTACTTTGCATCATTTGATTTTTAAAAATTTCTAAACATTTCATTTCATTTCTTGGCATTTTTGGTTTGTTTTTGTCTTGTGGTGCCAGGAATCAAACCAAAGCCTTATCCTAGGCACATGCTCTGCCAATGGGCTACTCTCACTGCTCCTATACACCCTGGGGAAATTTACCTTTGTATATCTGAATGTATATTAATGAAGTAACACCAAATAAGATTCCAAAAACAGTTTGCATTCTTTCTTAAGTAAATTACACACTATCCTTTGGCACCACTAAAACAAATATTCACACATTTTCTTAGCTAAATGTAAAAGGTTCAGGACAAAAATGACTAAGTATAATCTGAATTTTGTCCCAAATTTCTTATCTTCCTTTTAATTTCCAAAAGTGTTTTCAAATCTAGAAGATTAACGTTAACATGACCTTCTTTACTCAGTCATAAAGCAAGGGAGAACGTGGAGCTGTCCAAGACTTCAGTTCAATGTTATCTACAGATATTATATGAGAAATTACTCAAAAATCCATTATTTAATCTAAAAGTTAGGTCCACCACTCTAAAGTGCTCCATAGAGCTACAATCTTCCCTTTCTTTATTTCACTTCATTAAACTGGAGATTTATTTACTACACTATGAAAGTCCTATACAAAGCTAAAGACAGCCTAAATTTAAGTTTAAATCAGAGCCCTGATTTAAATCTCCCTCCCAATAAACTTCCCTGGCTGTTTATTTATCTTTACGTGAAATGCAGTCACTGAAAACCACTAAGCAGAAATCTAGTTGAAACAAAAAGACTCTCCTCTTCAACCTAACAAAAGTGGACCATACGTTAAAAATGAAAACGCTGGCCATTAAAAACCCTGCCCCCTGCGCAACACCAGCACCCCACAACCATCACAACTCTCACATTTCACAGGTACTTAAATAAACACCACCCGTTCCCCGTTATCTCCGCATCAGTAAAATGCAGGTTCTCAGAACCGGCCCTGCAGCCTTCACCCGTGCCCGAAGCCAAGTCAAAGTGGACAGAAAGTCGAACGCAAAGCAATGAAAGGTGGAAGCGGGGTTCAAGATTCCTTGAAGACAGAAAGAGGTTTCTGCAATTTCCTACTTTGGGGGACAAAAGGACTCACAGTTTCTACACGCATTTCTCTTCCAACAAAGAATTCCCTTGCAGCGTCCCCGCCTCGGCCCCTACTTTGCAGTTTCCACCCCTGTCCGGGACCCCTTGTACTCACCATAGCTCCCGCTGGTCCGCACCACAGGCCCGTGCCCCGGGTCCTCGGCTACCGCGGCGGTGCGGTTGCCCTGCGGCCTCCTGGAGCTCCGTCCCCGGCGCAGGCTGGCCCGGCCCCGCGCCCAACCCTGCACCCAGCATCCCCGGCCTCACATCCCGGGCCCGCCGCTCCCTGCCTGGCCCCGTCTCTTCGCCTCGCTGCTCTCCCTTTGGATCCAGCAGAGCCGCCTCAGCGAGCACCGCTCACCGGCGCCCGTGTCCCGGCTCGCCATCCTCCCTTCCGCCCCGCGCCGCACTCGCTCCGGCTCCACCTGGAGGGGCGAGGGTCTCTCCCCGCTTTCCGGGTCCGCCCCGCCGCCCCGCTATTCGCACCCTCGTCACGTCTGCGCCCACCGCGCTCCCCTCCGACTCTAGCCGGGGACCCTGCCTGCCGCCGGTCTCCGCCGCGCCCCACGCCCACCCGGCTGCCCCTCGCACCGCACCGCCCGCCAGCTCCTCCCTTCCCGCTAACCTGGCCTCCCCCTCAGCGCCTCCGCGCCCCGGGCCCGCCGCCCTCGGCGCCCCGCGCGGCCCCGCCCCCCCGCCTCCCGCCCGCCCGGCTCGCGCCGCCTTTGTCGCCCCTCACCCGGGTGCGAAGAGTCCGGCTTCTTTAAAGGGGAGGGCTCCAGCGCCGGGGCCTGCCCGTCCCCGCCTCCGGGCCTCGGAGCGGGTTCCCGGCCGCCGTGGCTGCCGAGCCCCGGTATCCCACCCTGGGCGGCCCTCAGCGGCCTCAGCCTCCGCCCCCGCCCGGCCCCCCTCTATTTACCGCCATTCTCCGCACGCGCGAGCTGTCACCGGGGCGCGAGCTCGCCCGGTCGGCCCCTCCTCCTGCAAGCCCACTGGCCCGTCCCCCGGCCATGCCCCGCCCTCCACCCGCCCATTGGCCCGCCCCCCGAAGCTCCGCCCTCGGTCCCGCATTGCGCCAACAGCGCGGCGCGGGCTAGCGACCCTGGCCCTAGCGAGTTCCTCGCGGGTTTGTGTCACGGGCACCGTCTCGGGTCCGCAGTCGTCGCGCGGTCCCCTGGAGCCTGGATCGAGAGACAGCAGCGTAGAGGCACACCAAGAATCCCTGGTCGAAGTTTGGTTGACGCACGTGAGGGTAAATAAGGTGTCCAGACAAAGAGACTTAAAGGTACAGACTCTCGGGTCTGTCCCTCCTCCTTAAAGGGCCAGGGACTCCCCGCCCTCGCCGCCCTTCTCCCAATGCACACCTCCCCGGACCCGGGGAGTTTAGGTTGAGTTCCTTGTAGTCCTGAAGGTTCATCTTCGACTTCGCTGCCCACTGCGAAGAGGCAGTTTTCTCACTCTCGGTCTCTGTTTTTGTTGTTTTCCTTATCGTGCCGTTCCTAAAGCAACAGCAGCCTGGCTTCGGAGGCAGCGTTCGCAGAAGTTACTCGGCTCTCAGAACCTGGCATGCAGCTGACTAGGACACGGATGGCCCAGGCGGGAACAGCGGCCACCCTGGACTGAAGAGGCTCGGCACGTGGGAGCCTTAAGGGCCCGGGCGATGGCGGGGGCGGGGATCTGGACAAGAAAGCCGCCTGAGCGGGGTCCTGGGCATACTGTCCTGACCTAACAGGTTGGCTTTACCTCATATTCTCCAACCAAAACAACATATTGTAGTAGATTGAATTCAAAAGCAGGTAGGAAAAGCCGAATGTCTATTACACCAGCCCTTCGAGGGTTTTGCAGAAAGAAGAAAGTGACACTTAACAAAAGTTTGTTTGGAACATATTTTTCATTGAAAACTTTTAGGTTAACATGTGCTGAGTGTACACTCATTTAAAATGAGCTAATTATTTACTATATTTATTTATAGTGCTAGGCATGCAATCCAGGCATTTTGCACTAAGCTACATCCCCAGACCTTTTTATTTTGAGACAGTCACACTAAATCTCTTAAGTTGAACAGGTTGGACTCAAAATCCTCCTGCCTCAGCTTCCCAGAGTGCTGGGATTATAAGGGTTTGCCACCATGCCTGGCAAATTGTTAACTATTCCAATTTTTTTAAAGTTAATAAGGTAGACATCAGTAGCCGGGGTATGTACACCTTACATAAACACAGCTTTTTAAGGTTCTCGATACTATTTAAGAATGTCATGGGTCCTGAGATAAAAAGGTTTAAAAATTATTAAGAGGAAAGAATAGCAAGGCTATTGTAAGTAATTCAAATCGGACAAGTCTGGGGCTTATTAATAATTTTATTGTCACCTCAGAGTTAAGAGACTAAGCAGGGCATGGTGGTGCACATGGTAGTGGTAATCTCAGCCCTGGAGAGGCTAAGGTAGGATCACTGCAAGTATGAGGCCAGCTTGGACCACATAGTTTGAGGTCACCCTGAATGAACAGCAAGACTCTGTCTCAAAAAATAAGTTAAAATAAATAAATAGGGCTGGGAACTGTAGCTTACTTAGTAGGAAGGCCATAGTTCAATCCCCAGTTTAAAAAAAAAAAAGTTTATCAAACAGAAATAAGAAACAAGAGCACACTTTAAAAATACAACTGATTAACAGTCATACTTGTGTTTAAAAACACTCAGGGACAGGTACAACTCAGGCTGAAGGGCTGAGGAGAAATAAAGGATTTACTTTACACATAAAGCTATCACATTTCTACTTTTTGTGTAGTCCAGCCCTTTAGGATGAATGTCATACCTATGGATAAAAATGTATTTCCAGCTGGGGATTTAGCTCAGTGACACAGCACCTGCCTGGCAAGTGTGAGGTCCTGAGTTCAGTTCCCAGTAACCAAAAATAAATAAAGTAAAAACATATTTCCTGTTGGGCATGGTGGTACATACCTGTAATCCCGGCATTCTGGAGGATGAGGCAGGAGGGTACTGAGTTTCAGGCCAGCCTGGACTACACAGTGAGTTCAATGTCAGCGTGAACTACATAGTGAGACCTTGCCTCAAAAAAAAAAACCCAAAACATTATTTTTCTTTTTTTTTTTTTTTATTTTTCTTTTTTTTATCGGTACCGGGGCATCGAACTCACGACTGCCTGCTTGCAAGGCAGGTGCTTATGCCGCTGAGCTAAATCTCTAGCCCTTTTTTTTTTAAAAACTTTTTTTTTAACATTATTTTTCATAACCCAGCAATGGTCATGCAGCTGTGCCACTGGTTACAGAAAACACACTGGTGCAACAAACAGTTCCTCGAGGCTCTGTACACCGCTGTCACAAAAGTCTTTGTGTTGCAGATTACAGCCTAGTTCCAGGAAGCCTTACGTCTGCAACCTCTTAAACATGCTCACCATACTCCAGTGTCCTCAGTGCCGTGAAGACAAGCAGGGACAAGGCACCCTTGCCTACAGTGCTCTTCCTAGCCATTCTCTGAACTGCTCAACAACTCAAATCGGGAAAGCGGACACCAGTATCCCACTGTGGAGATGGGACCCAGAGACCTGGGCCTAACTTCCTTCATCTGGTACCTGAGGGCCAGTGCTCTGGCTAGCACCCAGCCATCTGTCAAAGGCCGCGGTCACAGAAGGCCACTTGTCACCTCCACATCTCCAGCCTTGCCTTCCCTGTACAGATTTCCAATACTCAATTTTGGCTTCAGGACGACTTAGGCTCCATACCGTGAGATCCCTAAACGCTTTTCCAAAGCTTCCACAGGAAATTCAGAATTTATTATTAACCTTAAAAACACCTATGCTATGGGACCAGAAGGTATGTGTTGGAACTGAAACATAAATTGCAGAATTACAGGAATCTGCCCTGATGATTCCAACATATTTGTTTGATTTTGGTTTTGTTTTGCAATGTTGGAGACTTAGCGTAGGATCTTGCACATGCTAGGCAAGAGCTCTTATCACTGAGGTACTGCGCAGTTATTTTTTTACTAGCTAATTTCATCATAGAGGGTAGAAACTATTTCTGTCTCATCAACCACATCATACTGTAAAACAAAAAAATATATATATTGTGAGCGGGCTAAGTCTGCTCCACATGCATTCACCATTCACTCCTGCTGATTTCTTAACTTTTTTTTTTTTTTCCTTTTTATCGGTACTGAGGATGGAACTCATGACTGCCTGCTTGCAAGGCAGGCGCTTATACTGCTGAGCTAAATCCCTAGCCCCACTCCTGCTAATTTCTAAAAGGAAGGAGAAACTTACAGTAAGGAAAACAAATGAACAGCACACCTTCCCACTCCCTGAGTGGCCTGCAGGACTGAAGTCAAGTGGATGACTACAGTGAGGAGCCCAGATGTGGGGTTCAAATGGCAGGGGAGGCAGCGGTAACAAAGCACTGGTTGGACCTATCTGATACGTGCTTCACTCTGCATGCTGTTTCCCGTTGGGGATCTGTTTCCCCTTTAGAGACTCCTGGTTCTATTTTAATTACAGATATTTCAGATAGCCTAGTGAAACATATATCCTATTCCAAAAAGAAGGAACACAGGTCCACAAAATTCTTTCGAGTTTCAGGACATCTTAGTCATCTTGAAACTCCAATGTGAAACAGCTGGACCATTAAGAACCATGGTCCAGCCAGGAACAGTGACACATGCCTGTAGTCCCAGCTTCTCAGGCGGTTAATGCAGGAGAATCGCTGAAGCCCAGGAGTTCAGGGCCAACCTGGACAGGGGGAAAAAAAGGAAGCCTTGCTGCAGAGTCAAGTGCCGCTCAATGGCAGCTTGAGCACACATAGAATGGGCACTGAACACAAATACGTCCGTGCACACACACACACACCTTTAGAGTCGCCATCCTCTCACCCTCCGGGAGGACCTAACAAATTCTCTCTTTAAGCACAGTCCAGTCCTGTGATCTGGGGCACTTAGGACAGGTGTGGTGGGTGTTTGTCTCTGAGATGACAAAAGAATTAAATACAAGGCAAAGGATGTCCCTAGATAAGGCAACTCAAGATCAGTGGGCTCAGTGGAGGGCACAGGGAGACTTAAGTAAGCATCAGAGACTGACTTGGGATGCTCCATGCGGTGGTAGAAAGTCCTGATGGGGGAAATGTCCCCCTCTTGAGAAGTGAGGCTCCAAGGCAAAGACACCAAACCCCGGACTTGTCACTCAAGTGGTGTCCACTGTGCCACAGGCAGTAGTGATTAGAGTCCACAGCCTACAGTGGCCAGTTACAGATGCAGAGAGCTCAGCTGTGAGGGGGCACTGTAGAGTAACAGGCATTGCCTTGGAGAAGGGGCCTGGACACCCGTCCTGCCTGCTTCTACAGCAACCGAAGGGCTTCAAAATGTCCTGCCCTTTGGCTCCCGACCTATTGTACCTGTACTTCAAGTGTGACTTTACACCCAAAACATGTGCAGAGCCAGGAATTTCCTACCATAAGTCTCATGCTTGAGGACTGGGAGAGAGAAAAACGTGGCCACCTCCCTTCCCACTGCAGCCTCAAGACACATAGGTGGGGCAAGCTCTGGTGACAGGAAGGCAGGGCCAGGCTCTAACAATTATCCTTCAGGCAGCACTGACACCAGTAGGTGGCAGGAGCACCGTGATGGCTTGGTGCACAGTATCTGAGGACACCAGCAGGAGGCAGCATGGGCAGGGACAGTGACAGCAGCAGCAACAGTGACAGTGAATGGAACAGCAGGAGGCTCTAAGGGACACACACAACCAGCATCTGCCTTCCACAGCGACACATTCTGGAGTCTCCATGCACTGCCTGTCCCGAAGCCAGAGATCCCTTTAAAATGACTTAAAAATGAGCCTCCTCCTGCGGAATAAAGTACTGGGTGGTTAGAATGAGACCCTGAGCTAGTCTAAAATGTGGCCAATTCCACCTAACAGTACCCAGCCCCCCAGTGGTCCAGGCGCCACTCGTGGCCCTGCTGGCAGCCAGGGGTCCTGAGCAGAAAGAAGCCGGGCTCTGCCTCCACCATCATTCACTGAGACCTCCGGGAGGCACAGCCCCCAAGAGGAGCTCAAAGCTGCCTGCTCGGCACTTCCGCCAAGGCTGGCAATGTCCCCACCAACTCCACATGAGAGGAGAAGTTTCTGATCCTGCTCTCTAGGGTACTGCAGGTGGGGAGAGGCTGCAGCATCTCCAAACAGAGGATGGAGGGGTGGGAAGGAAGTGGAAAAGGAGGGGCCCCAGAGGTGAAGCAAAAATACAGCATTTTCATGTATTGAGTTTAGGATTTTTTATTTATAAAATGGGTGTAACTATCCTCTTCCCCCCTTAAATTTATACAAACAGCACCCAATTTTCATTAAACCTAAACTTTCAGAAATGACACACTGACAACTGTCCCCTAAACTACTCATGAAAGCCCCTTTCAGACTTTCCCACCAATCATGAGTTCACCTGGCAACCTCGGGTGGAACCACTCTCAGTGCACATGGAAAATGGAACAATTCACATCTTTTAGTACATTTCCTTTCATTGACACAAAACGACAAAGACAGACAAAAGTACCCACATGCTAGTTCAAACTTCACTTGTCAGTCTCTGGCTTCAAGGCTGGCCAAACGTGCTCCAGAGTGTGGCATGCCTGAGATCCTAGTGCTTGGGAGACCGAGGCAGTAACCACAGCAAGTTCAAGGCCAGCCTGAACTACACAGCAAGACCCTCAAAAACAGAAAACAAAACGGAAAACATGTATGTGCTTAAACACAAGCAAACAAGAGTCAAAAAAGCTGGACATGTGTAAATAAAGACTATGCCTAAAAAGCAAAATACAAACAATTTTATATTGTGCATATTTTTCAGTTGCAGGGAACCAAGCCTCTTCTTATAGTAAGTACCTTATTTCCCACATTCAATTTGTAAGAACATGTAGCTCACAAAATCCAGCCTCCCCAGTGTCTCAAGTCTTGAGGCTCCCTAAAGTAAAAAACAAATAGACCTGGACAAGAGCAAATATAAATCAGAAGACTAAAAACATAAAATTGGAGCATTTGTTGTATACAAATGATGCCTAAAACATACCTCAAGATTTAAAGAGTAAAGACAAAATAACAAAAACAGGGAAGGGACAAAAAAGGCAAATAACAGATCCTGCAATGAGGAAGAGGAACTGAGCTTCCTGCCAAAGCGAGACGGGAAACATGACCAGTGCCTGACTCGGGTCCCAGGTATGTGCCCTGAAAACAATTTCTCTTCAGATGCCTGCAAGGATGGATGGTATCCTTGATAACGACTGCACCAGGTACATCAACAATTTTGCAATGGGCGTGGTGGCGTGTGACTATAATTCCAGCCACCTGGGAGGCTGAAGCAGGAGGGTGGCAAAATTCAAACCCAGCCTGGGCAACTTAGCAAGGTTCTGTCTAAAACTACAAAAGGGCTAAGGCTTGATCCCCAGAACTGTGTAAGACAAACAACCCCTAACCCATGAAAAAAGCTTTGACAAGACCATTTGTATATTCCAAATGTTTGGCCAGACATTTCTGCAGCAGGAGACAAGGAGATGAGCATGGAAGCCAAGGGAGTCGTTTGGAGGCTCAAAGGACGCCTGCAGAAAGAACCCAAGAAACCACAAATCCTGGTGCAGGGGTCAAGCTCAGCCACTCTTCTGAGCTGTGAGGGCTGCAGAGAGCTTAGGCTGGGTGCAGAGCCAACTCCCCACTGTGACTAATCCTGCTAAGCTCACAGTGGCTCTGGGCTCGGTCCTTATCCCAGCCCGGCTAACAAGACTGCAGAATGGCTGCCAATGCATTCCTGGGTGTGTCTGCTGAGTTCCACGGAGCAGAGGTCACTCACTGGGCCTCCGTTCCTAGAGTCTCATCTTTTTTGTTGTTGCTGAGACAAGGTCTCATTATGCACTTTAAGCTGGCCTCAAACTTGCAGCCATCCTCCTGCCTCAGCCTCCCCAATGCTGGGATTACAAGCCTGCATCACCACACCCTGCTTGTCCTTCATCTTTTAGTCACAGCACCCCTCAAGTTTCACCTGGCACATGGCTGCCCAGACCAGGGCATACCTTTCACCAAAGTGTGGCCACAATGATTTGAGCACTCTAGGTCACACGCCATTAGAAAAGAAATGCTAGCTGGGTACACTGAAATCCAGCACTTTGAGGGTCAAGCCCAGCCTGGGCAACTTAACAGTTTAGCAAGACCCTGTCCCAAAATAAAAATATTTAAAAAGGGCTGGGGATGTAGCTCAGTGGGAAGGTCTTGGTTTCAATCTCTAGCATGAGAAGAAGGGAAGGGAGGAGTGGAACAGGGGCAGAAGTGAGCTTTTCTATTTCTGCAGTGGAATGCGGACATGGAACTTGTATGCCTGCTCTGGCTTTGTGCGTAAGGCCAGTGTCCTAGGGGAGGTTGAGTAAGAAAACAGAGCACCTGATAACCGTGCAGAATTAAATTTACCTTGGCCTCTTGCTAACCTCTGAACTGTCAACAAGAGAAGCTAAACTGGGCACATTGTTAACAGGCATGGTGACACACACATGTAATCCCTGCACTCTGGAGGCTGCAGCAGAGGGATCACTGCAAATTCAGAGACTAGCCTGGGCTACAAAGTGAGCTCAAGGCTGGCCTGAACTGCGCTGTCTCAAAAAGACATTTAAAAAAAAGAGAGAGGGGGGAAAGCTAAACTTCTATCTAGTGAGAAGCCACTTTCTTCTGATTCTGTTACGATAATTTAGCCTGTGGATTCACATAATTCAAAACCACAGGGAAAGGTATCAGGAGAGCTCAAAGAACTCAGGCCACACCTCTGGAAAGTCAGTTCCCCCAATCACTGCAGCAAGCAGGTCACAAAATGAGAACCACCCTATCAGTTGGGCCCCCCTCTACCTCCAGGAGGGGCTCAGCACAGCACGGCCACACACGTAGTGGAGCACAGCGCAGCCCCGGGCCCAGGCCAAACCCTCCAAGCTGGGGCAGGGAGGTCCTGTCCTACCTTTCCCCTAAAGCAGCAAAGGGCCAAGTGTCTCCACACCTTCTAATTACTATTCTTGAGGACAGGCCAAATCCCATTCAGCAGCTGCTGGAGGCTTTGGGGAAGCGCCCAAGGGGAGGGAGGCTGTGCAGAGCCCATAACATAGCCCAGGCTGGGGCACAGAGGGAGAGGAGGTCCCGCATCTCTCTGGTCCTGGGCCCTGGGCCCTGAGGGAGGCCTCGGCTCCTCGGTAGGACCCTGGCATGGCTCAGCTGGCACTGCCAGTCACTACCGAATCCCAGCTACCGGCACCTGCTGCTGCTTGCGGATCTTGTTGAAGAGCTCCATGTACTGCACCATGGTGTCTGCTGGGCCATAGACAGCGTCATGTTTGTTCCCAAACACGGCAGGAGCCGCTGGCGTGTGGCTGCCTAGAAAGCTCTGCAGGAACTCGAGCAGCAGGCTCCAGCAGTCACTGGCCACCACACAGGGGCCATACTCCACCTGGGACCAAGGAGACAGAGGGAAGGTGAGCCAGGGCAAGGATCAGGGCTGCTTCTCCTCTATTTTTGCCAACTTCTCCAGTCCTGGTCGAAGACATGCCTCCAGAAGTAGGTGTGGTAGTGAAGTCTATAATCCCTGCACTTGAGAGGTTGAGGCAGGAGGATACATAGTGAAACCAAGGCCAGCCTGAAGGATATAGGAAAACTCTGTCTCAAAAAGAACCTAAAAGGGCCAGGGATGTAGGTCAGTGGCACAGTGCCTCAGGGCAAGCGTGAGGCCCCGAGCTCCACTCCTGTATCAAAAATGAAAACAACAAAAAACCCAAAAACACCAAAGTAAAAAAAGAAAAGACACCCCTTCTAACCCAGTGTTGGCCAGGGAAAATACTCAACTGCCCCAGCCCACAGCCTTCCCACTGGCATCTGATGTTCTCCTCCTGCAGCTGGGCCTGGCCACAGCCCCAGAGGTGGACCCTGGACTGAGCATCCTGGGTGACATCTGAGGAGAGCCCAGGGGAATGCTGAGAGAACAGAAGAGGAAGGAAAAGCAAGGAAGAGAGAAGGAAGGAGTGGGGAAGGAAAGAGGAGGAGGGAGGGAGGGAGGAAGGAAAGGGAGGAAGGAGGAAAGGAAACTAAACGTGGAGTAAGACTCCTATGGGTCCCCAAGGCCATGCTCAAGACTCGAGGGCCACCCAGGCTCGGCTCCAACCCTGAGAATGAGTGTCCCAGCCCATGTGGCAGAGGCCGAAGGACACATGCTTAGGTTTTCACAGTCTAATTTCCTTGAGAGCAGCCACAAGGAAACGTAAGGAAGAAACCCGGGGTGTGTATTACCACCAGCTGGAAACTCGGAGGCTGACGGGAACCCCGGGGCTCAGCATGTCCAGGCACACCATAACTGACATGGCTTGGGAAGTCTCGGCTCTGAAATTCCTGAGCGGAAACTCCCCCAGGCTCCTTCTGGCTCCTCCACTCATCTTCTCTAGGTCTCTTATGGCTTAAGCCCCTGCCTAACATGGAAGCTTCCCAACCAGTCAGCAGGGCTCTTGCCAGCTGAATTCCCAGAACCACTGTGCCCCTTTTATGGTGTTTCTTAGACTAACTTCAAACACTGCGTGGTGCTAGGCGCACTTGTCATCCCAGCATACCGGGAGGCAGAAGCAGGAGGATCGCTTGGGCGATTCAGTGAATTACTGAGACTCTGTCTCAAAGTAAAAAGTTAAAAGGATGTAGCCCAGTGTGAAGGCCCCGGGTTCAAGCTCCAATACTGGAAAAAAAAGAAATCGCTCTTGTGTTTCAGTCTTAATCTTATGCTAACTGATTTTTCAAAACAAGCCTTGTAAGATTACTTCTGTAAGTCTCTCCTCCAGTGCTGAGCGTGTGGCAGGGTGTGGACTGTCACTGACCCCGACATCAGCTACTGCCCATCTCCCTCTTTGCCTCTCACACAAGAGGAAGCAGACAGCATACCAAGAGGCAAGACACATTTCTTCTTCACACCCACGATGTGCGGACACACGCGGCAGAAAGCGTGCCTCGAGTCCTCCTCGGAAGGGCTGGCTAGTCCTTCGTGCCTAAGTTCCTCTTCTGGACGACCCAACCCTTCTCCAGCGATCCAGGCTTCCCACACGTTCTACCTGGTGTGGCCACTTCCCCTTCCAATCCCGGGTGAGAAGAAGGATTAAAGAAAAGATAAAAGATCCTGGCAGGGAAGCACAGGTCCTCGGGAGAAAGGGACCAGGCATGCACCCATCCAGGCCAGGCTGAACTGGGCAAGACTGGGGAACATTTTGGGGCCTTTCTGTGGTATGAGGATTTGAACTGGGGTGCTCTACCACTGAGCTACATCGTCAGCACCCACCTTTCTTTTGAGTCTGGACCTTACTAACTTGCTTTTGGAGCCTCCTGCCTCAGCCTCTCTCAGTATAGGAATTACAGGCCTGGGCTGCCATACCCCCTGCTGGGGTCAGATCTTCAGAGCCCTCTGCTAAGCCGAACCCTGCGCACCCTGCTCTAGCTCCCCAAGGTCTTACCTCCACGGAGATGCCCCGTGCACTGGGCCCCATCGTGACTGTCCCCACCTTCACCAGGAAGTCACAGTACTGGTAGCGGGTACCCCGGGTCTCGATCTTGCTGGCCTTGGCGCTCTGGAAGAAGCCCTTGAGCTTCACCATGAGCACATCAAAATTGGTGTCAGCGGTGAGGCAAGGGCCGTTTTCAAAGAGGGCGAAGCAGCTCAGTGGGTACTCAGAGTTGTGCATCACATACATCAGCTTCCCAGCCTGACCTGCGGGGACAGAGCCCTACGCGTTACAGGGCTGTCACGGGCACACCCCACAACAGTCATGGGCAGAGAGGACAGCCAGAGGGCAAATGTGTCACCTTGGCAGTGTGAGAGGGAAGACTTTGCAATTAAAGGCCTTTTCCAGAAGGGCAGTAGAGGTCAGTGGGGTGGGGCACCTGGAACTCTGAGCGGGTTGATGACTGCTTCACTGTTAAACTGTATGGGGAGCTTGGAGACAGATGCCTAATTCTGATCATCACTAGCACACATTTTAGTAATTGTCACATATGCGCTGATAAGTAAAATCACAGCATGTAGGCAGGTCAGTGAGGCAGCTGCACCCCCTCCTACCTTGGCTCTTCCCCTTAGATATCCGGGACAAAGTCCTGGAGCAGCAGGGAGAAAAAGCGGAGAATGCCAGCACGGGACTATGAGGCAGGCCAGGGCCAACCTGTGATGAAGCCTGTGCGCCAGGCCTCTGGAAGGTGAGGTCTCATCTGAAGGCAAGCGGGGACCCCTAGAGTATTCTAAGAAGGCCTGCAGATCTAAGCAGCAACCGGCACTCTACAGCAGAGGGAACCAGGATCTAGGATAATAAGACCCAGTTCAAAGCTGCAGCTCAGTCCTTTTAGTTTCTGAGAAAGGACTTTTTTGTTCGTTCTTTCCTTTCTATAGGTTTTTTTGCAAGGAATAAAAGTTATGTCAATGGAAAGTAAGATTCCTTTAATAAACCGTAAGAGGTAATGGACAGGCTGTCACAATCGCAAGTGTTTGGTGTGTTCTTAAACCTCCCCATACCGTGCCAGGCCTCAAAGACCTCCCTGGAGACAACTTAGTCCCCAGACTAAAGAAGCTGACAATCTCATGGAGGGTCAGGGGTGAAATGTTCTGAGAGAAGGCCAAAAGAGCACAAAGTAAAACAAGTCATCAGCTGGGAAACATAGAAGTCGCTAAAAGGACAGAAAGCCACAGGCTAGGAAGAGACAGAAGTGGGAAAGAGTCAGCAGGGGAACAGGCCGTGCAGGGGGATATGAAGAGGGACACAGCCACATGCAGCCACATCCAGGGAAGGGTGACACTCAGGGCAGGAAGAAGCACGCGGCAAGGGAGCTGGGAGAGGACAGCAGGCCTAGGGCCCAGCAGGGCTGAGGGACTTTCCTGGACTGCAGAGCTCAGCTCTGCTGCCACCTCCTGACACACGGCAGGCCCTGCAGACAGCCTGCAGCCCATCTCCTGCACGCAGACCTCCAAACCACACCCTGCCCTTCCTCCAGAACCAGTTCAAAACACCCCTAAGAAAAGCCCCTCAAACTGGTGCACATCTGTCCTCAGGGCCCCTCCCTGTAGTCATGCACTTAATCCATGCTGTGTGGCATGATGGTCTTGGAAGTACTTTAAAAGCAATTAAAGCGATTTTTCAATGAAAAGGCATTTCACACTTTTTTTAAAAATCGCAACAGCCAGGTATGGTGACCATGCCTATAACCCCAGCATTTGACAGCCTGACCCAGGAGGACTGATGTGAGTTCGAGGCCATTCTGGACTACATAGTGAGTTCAGGGCTAGCCTGGACTGCAGGACCAGACCCTGTTCCAAAAAACAAAAAACAAACAAACAAAAAAGAAAAACAGAGCCATGCCAGAGTTTCAGTAGAAGCAATTATTTAGGAAACAAAAACAGGGTTAAGAGAATAGAAAGCCCAACAGGATGATGAAGTAACACAAAGATTAGTAACACAGGAAGTCACTCCACCCTTAGGCCTGGAAGGAGAAAGAAAAGATGAGCCAGGAAGGAGGGCTACTGAGCAGGGGCCAGAACCACATAGACGATGCAGCGTGGCCGGTGGCACTGCCCAAAGCAGAGACAGGAATACAGTGGTTACCCCTCCCGCCATGCACCAGTCTTCCCCAATGCCTCCCACGCCTGAAGGGAGCGAGGAGGGCAAGTGCAGGGAGTGACCAAGGGCAACAGCCACACACAGGCATTGGGACCTGCCTACTGCTGAAGTTAGTATGCAGGGCTCCAGCCCCCTGGCCTCTGCCCCATGAACAAGGGCTCTCTGTATTACGACACTGTCCTAGGCCGTTACTGTAGAGCCGAGGCTAAGAAAACCAGGTTCCCTAACTCACATGCAAAGATTCTCTTTCCCTTTTTGTCATCACAAGCACCATCTACACCCGTCTCATCACTCTAGCCCAAAAACCCAAAACTTGACTCATCTGTCAAGATCATGCTAATGAGGTGGCCAAGAACACCGGCCAGTTGGGGGAAACAGGAAGCCTTTACATAGATCTACAGACTCTACAGCTCAGAGTCAGATACAAAGATTCTTGGCTCTAAGAGGAATGTGGGGGTGCACACCCATAATCTCAGCACTTGGGAGGCTGAGATGGGGGAACTGCTGTAAGTCTGAGGCCAGCCAGCGCTAATTAGTGAGTTCAAGGCCAGTCTGACCTACACAGCAAAACCCTGTCTCCAAAAACAAAAATATTGCACACCTGTAATCTCAGCATCTGGGAGGCTGAGGCAAGAGGATCACTGCAAGTTGAAGACCAGCCTGGGCTACAAAGTGAGTTCAAGGCCAGCCTGAACTGCATAGCGAGACCCTGTCTCAAAAAGACAATAAATAAATAAATATAGAGGGCCTAAATAAAATCTTGAAACTTCAGAGCATATAAGGATTATCTGGGGAGTTTAAAATATGCATTATGACATCTAGAGTCACCTGGTAAGCAGGGACAGAAAGATACATCATTAGGAGTAACCTAGGTATTTCTGATGCAGTTTTTTAACAATTCTTCAAAAACCACTGTTTTTCGGGGGTTTTGTTTGTTTGGTTTGGTTTTGTTTTTGGTACCAGGGATCGAACTCATGACCTCACAACCTCACGTTTGCTAGGCAGGTGCTTATGCCACTGAGCCAAATCCCCAGCCCCTTGTTTTTGAGACAGGGTCTTACTATGTAGTAAGTCCTGGGATTATAGGTATATACCAACACTGTCGGCAAAAACCCTGCTTTAAGAATTCAAACCGTACAAAAGAAAACCTGCAGAACTTTTTTGATATGATGGGTTTATTGTCTGGGTTCTGATGATGGCATCATAGATCTGTCCCTATGTCGTATGAAGTTTAGAGTCAACTCAAGATGCATTAAATGTGTATGACTGTTTATACTTTAGTTATGCCTCCATAAAGCTTTAAAAAAAAAAAGTTTCAGCTGTAAAAAGATCACAATAGGCCAGGTCTAAAAGACAAATTCTTTCATTACTAAGAAGTAATGAATTCAGAAGTCTTGCCAGACAGCCAGCCATGTGCGGTGGTGCATGCCTGTAAACCCAGCACTCTGGAAGCCCGAGTGAAGGATTACAATGAGTTCAAAGGCCAGCCTGGGCTACACAGTGAGACCCATCTCAAAACGAAGCAAAACAAACAAAACAAAACCCCAACCTAGCCACATGTTCAAAACACCACCCTTAGCAGAAAGGACAAAGTCAATGGACACGAATGTCCATGAAGACCATTCCCATAGCCACCCCACAGGCCCATCTCACTGACCTTGGCTGCCGAGAGTGGAGGCAGCCGTGTGGTATGTCTCACAGTCCACACAGAACGTCCCCTGCTTCTCTGCCCCCAGCATCTCCAGTTTCCGGGTGAGGAGCTCCACTGTCTGCTGGACACTCTTGCCCTCAGCCACAGGCATCTGGGACACACTGGAAAGGAGAGCACCAAGTCATGGGTGTCCAGAGACACTTGCACTGGCTGAGCCACTTACCTGTGCCCTGAATGTGAATGACGGCTCAGCAGGGACGTGTACCTGGACCCAGCTCCTTAAGGACAAAAAAGTAGAGACCCTGTCCCTGGGAGTCCCTCTGAGAACCAAAGCACAGATCTCAGGCCTCACCAAGGCAATGAACTCCCTAACACACTAGCACCTCTCAGGTATGGGATGTATAATGAAGCTCAAGTAAAGTTCCACGTGATATACTTTTATAACAAAGCGTCATAAAATAGGAAAGGGAAGCCAGGTGTGGTGGCTCATGCCTATAACATGGGAAGCTGAGGCAGAAGGGTCATAAGTTCAAACACAGCCAGACAAGTTGGCAAGACCCTGTTCAAAATTTTTAAAATAACTTCTTTTCCCCAGTACCAGGAATGGAACTCATGATCTCATCCTTGCCAGGAAGGTGCTTATGCCACTGACCTACACAGTCGGCCACTAAAATAACTTTTAAAAAGGCTGGGAATGTGGCTCTGTGGGAAGGCCCTGGTTGAATCCCCAGTAACACCTAAATGGCGTTACTTGTAAGCCGTCCCCTTGCAATCCGTTCAGTTCTGTCTGTATTAGGGAGAATGCTGCTTGGGGTTAGCATGTCTTTACTAACCCTCAGAACCTGAGGTTTCCAGTACAGCAGCCACAAGCCACATGGGGCTGGCAGATAACATACTGGGTAATGTTGATATGGAACATTTCTATCACAGAAAGTCCCGTTCCATGGCCTAGGAACAAAGAGAAAAGAGGCTCAGATTTACAATCTTGGGGAAAGAGAAGCCTCAATATTTACAAGAATTTAATTAAAATAATGGAACAAAGAATTGCCAAGATTTCCTTCTCATTGTGTGGCTCCCCCTTAAAAGTAGGTAACAACCACCAAACGTCAAATATCTGAAAAGCAGGGTGCTAAGGCCTTTAGAGGAACTAACTCTGAGTCTTTACAACAGCCCCACGAAAGGTACTGTTTATCTATAAACATTATAAAAGGGAACACTGAAATACAGAAAAGCTTTACAAACTCGCATAAGAGCACAAAGTTAATGTGAGGTGTAACCAAGACTCGAAGCCAGGCAACCAGACTTCAGGTCCATGCTCTTATCTACTCCATTATACTGTCTCTCAGAGATGTGTTTGCTTGTTAAGACAGATTTTTTTTTCTTTTTCATTTTTATCGGTACCGGAGATCGAACTCACGACCGCCTGCTTGCAAGGCAGGTGCTTATGCCGTTGAGCTAAATCCCCAGCTCCGTTAAGACGGATTAAAAATAAGGAAAAACTGGGCGTGGAGGCGAATGCCTCTAACATAATTTACGTACACGTTTCGTTCCTGTTCCCTTAGCCTCTCTGGCCCTGTCTGCTGGTAGGTCCTGGTGAGGAGATTGTGTATTCTCAAGTGCCACTCCCGAGGAGTATTTTGAGGTCTCAGGGCAGGAAAATGTTCCACAAAAGGGAAAAAAAGATACTAAACAATGATTAGATCCTGGGATAAAATCTCTCTGGCGCCTTCTAAAAAAAAGGGACACATGTTCCAGGAAAAAGGGGGGAAAGCCTCCTATCCACGCAAGCCGAGAACATCTTGCTCAGCTCCTGGGGGACAGCAGACCTCGGTCCCCAATCTCCTCCCGGGCTTAGTGCGGCCTCCAAAGATGCTCACAACTCCAGGCCCCACCCCACAAGGCCCCTGAAATCCTACCAAGTCACTCCCATGGCGCTAGGCTCAAAGGCTGGCACTATCAGATCGCTGATCGAGGATACAGTTATAGCACCCACAAGCACTGAAGCCCCCCGCAACACAGAGCACTGGCGTAGAAGCTCCGGAAATACGTCAAAACCGAGCGCCGGAACGTGAGCGCACAAGGAACGGGGCGTGTCTCCTTCGGTGACGTATCCAGCGACGCCGACGCTCAGGCCCCGCCCCCTAGCTTTGCAACTCTGGAAATGGCGATTTGCCTGAGCACCTAAGCTTAGCTTCAAGAGGCTTGAGAAACACGGCTATGAACTGCATCAGCTAAAGAATTCAACTTTAAAGGCGATGAATTTATCTGGGAATCCCAATTCTCGTTCTAGGACCCAGAGCTCTTGGAGAGGTGGGACCGTCCTAGTACGTTTCCGACCTCCGAACGCTGGGGGCGCTGTGAAGTTGAGTAGCCTCTTGCACGCTTAGGAGTTCATCGCACAAGCGCACTCAGTGCTTTTCGGCGTACCCACGTGTAAACCTTCTCGGCAACTTTTCGGAGTAAAATGCCCAAGTTTAAGCCGGCCCGTGGGGCCGGGAGTCAAGAAAAGCATGCACCCCTGGCCGAGCAGATCTTGGCTGGAGATGCGGTGCGGGCAGGGGCCCGGGAAAAGCGCCGGGGTCGCGGAACCGAAGAGGAGGAAGAGTACGTGGGGCCGCGGCTCAGCCGGCGGATTCTACAGCAAGCCCGGCAGCAACAGGAGGAGCTCGAGGCGGAGCACGGGAGTGGGGACCGACCCGCCAGGCCACGGGATCGCGCCACGCAACTGGGTGAGCTCGGGGCCCCTGGGCGAGCGAGGGGGAAGTGAGTTGCGTTTGGGTGGTGCTTTAAAAGGAGCCCAGCCCCAGAATCGCTTGGAATGTGAGGGGTCTACATTACACTCTTGGAGTAAGTGGGAGCTGGGCCCTGGCCAGAGCCTTTCACGCCCACTCCAAGGTTCCGGCATCCCACAGTCAAGCCAACCGAAAGTGAGCGCTGGCGCCCCTGAGTTCTAGCATTGTGTCCATTGGCTTACTGTTTATGGAATTCCTGCCTGCATAGCACTTCGCACCGTGCTGGGAGTTTAGATGGTTTTGATACAGAAACCAGCAAGATAGACGTGTGTGGATTTAAGGCCTGAAGTCTAGCCCAGGAGAAAACAAATGGACTATTTCATTCAGAAAAATCAGTGTTGTTTCAGGGACAAGGAGGAGTAGAGATTAGTTGAATGACGTTCGCTGTCTTTAGGGAGGGAGTGTTTTTCTCATCCTCCAACCTCATCTTACTTGTCCTGAAATCAGTGTTGTACTCAGTTGAGTGCACCCTTTTGGTTAGTGTCTCTTTGCTTTCTGAGACGACACACACCTGTCTCACAGTCACCTAACCTCTTAGTGTCTTTTGTTCACTCTTCTTTTGTCCTTGGCCTTTTTGTTTGTTTCTGTTTTGTTTTTTATGTTTGTTTTTTGAGATCAGGTCTTACTATGTAGTTCAGGCTGGCCTTGAACTCCCTACATAGCCCAGGCTGGTCTCTAACTGAGGAATCCTCTTCCCGCAGCCTCTCAATTGCTGAATTACAGGCGTTCACTAGCACCACAGGCGGCTGGTCCTGCACTGGGGAGGCTGAGACAGGAGGCTCATCTGGAGTTTGAGGCCAGCCTGCACTACAAAGTGAGACCCTGTCTCAAAAAGAATGACCACAAAATTGAGTCTTTGGGGCTTGCTTAGATACATTGTGTTCTCTGTTGCTGTCATCAAATTTCATGGTGTAAATAGCAGCTGTTTGCTGTACTATATATTCCAGACCTCATCTCTTCATGAAAGCCAAATTATATATTCAGGTACCTATATGGTGTTTCCAGTTTGAAGTCTATTATTTATTCCAAACTTAACACATCAAAACAGAAATCCTAAGGGCCAGGGATTTAGGTCAGTGGCATAACCGCATGCCTGGCAATCGGGAAGTCATGAGTTCCATCCCCAGTACCAGAAAAAAAGAAATCCTGACCTTTTCCACAAACCTAATCCTTCTCCTGTCTTTCCCCTATCTCTAGGCAGAACCCTGGAACTCCTTTCTTTCTCACTCCGTATCTATCTGTGCAAAAATCCTGAGGGCGTTACCTCCAAAATCGGTCCACCATCAGACCACTTCTCACCACCTTGAACGGTGTTCAAGCTACTGTGATCCCGAACTTGGATTATTCCAGTAGCTTCCTAATTAGTGTACTGTAAACTTTACCATCCACTCAGCAGCTGGAGATTGCTGCAGTGTCCTATGACATTCCTCCAGTGTGACCTCTTGTCCGAGTCCACCTATATAGACTTCCTTGTTGCTCAAACATGGAAGGTCAGGGTCTTCACGGGGGCTTGTCCTTCTGCCTGGGGTAGTCTATTCTCACACACCTGTAGGTTTGCTTCCTCAGCTTTTCACCTTCTTAGAGCGGCCTGCCCTGACCATGCCATTTATTTTTTTTAAAGCAGAAATGCTTTACTTATACAAACACACACAAACTATAAAGCACTAAGAAATTTAAGTATTCTGTCATAACAAGCAGATAGAAATTCAACCTCCAGGATAGAAAGAATGCCTCTATGAGACCACAGCAGATCAGCTTCCCATGGGGAATGCATCTTCACAGGTGAAGAGGGCCCACAGCAGCAGCCTTTGGAGCCCTCTTCCCCTGGGCATCATGAAGGCAGCTCTGCTCTGGTGCTGCCCATCCAGGTCCAAGCTTGCAAAATCTAGAGGATCAAAGGGAAAGAATTTTTGTCTTTCTGGATCATCAGAGGCAGGGACAGAGCTTGTTGCTAGGTCTCTCAGTCATCTTTTTTGGCAGGAAAATTTGATTTTTGATTGAGGGATCCATTATTCTTTACTGACTTTTCTGTAGCTCTGTTGAGTTCCCAAAACCTATCTGGCAATTTTAGGTAAGGCTGGTGGAACATTGAACATTTCACTGATGTGCAGTAATGAAACCTGAGCTCTCCCATCTAAAACTGACAGGCCTAGACATCAGCCTCAGCGTCACCTGAGGCGCCACAAGGGCACCTGGTTCTCCATTTTCCTTGTTCACAAAGATCAGAATTGTCATCCTGGACTGCACTGAGACACTGTCCAACCATGCCATTTAAAATTGCAGTACCCTACCTGTCTCCATATGCCTGTCGGGCATAGTTTCTCATAGCACTTCCATATGTTACTGCTCCCCAGCACTGTGCAAAGAAAATAAGAGTTAAAAGGCTGGAACACCATGTCTCTCTCTGTTCATCAGAATGTAGACTCTCCAAGGGCAGAACGTTTTATATTCCCGTATAGCGCTCCTGGCGGTGCCTCACACAGAGCAGGCGCGCAGTGTTTGCAGCAGGGATGGATCTTTGGGTGGTGGCGAGGAGGGTAGGAGTCAAGTCTCAGAGCCTCGCCGGGGTGTAAAGCCAACCTCACAGTAGTGGGAAACTATCGGAGAGTTTTGAGGATGGACCAGATGGCACGGGTGTTTCTGGAAGCTTATTCTGGATGGTGATGCAGGCTTTGCTGAAGCTGTGAAGGATATTTGAAACACTGGACCAGCAGAGTCAAATGGGACGTAGTAGTTGATTGGCTGTTGAAGGCAGGTGCAGAGGACAAGGTAGGACTGCTTCCCAGGGTGGGCGTTGGATGGATGAGCCAGGAGATGGGGCAAGTAGACCCAGGAGGGGAGGAGAATGAGGTTAGCTGATAACACGTAAAGCTGGAAGTGCCTGTGGGCTCATTCAGGAGCAGTGACCCAAGAGGCCTCCGGAATTAGGGTCTGGAGCTAAGAAGGGAAATCACCTTCAACATACATTCAAGCTGGTAGTGGCATGTGGAGGCTAAATGCCCAACCCCTCTCCCTCTTTTAGCCTTTGTTACACTCTGCCTCAAAGTGTTGGTGTTCTTCGTCTAGTGTTTGGTGTGCTGGGACTCGAATCCAGGGCCTCACACATGCTAAGCGTGTGCCTTGCTGAGCTGCACCCCCAGCACACCTCTGTCCTAAATGACCCCCGCTGAGTGTGTGACTAGCAGAGAAGGACACAGTGAAACCTGGTCTGCCTTGGGGCCAATCACTTTGCAGAGCTTCAGGGTGCTTCTTCACAGCTGGGGATAGTACCAGCATCTCCTTGTTTATCGGAGTTAACCAAGTAATGCACACGTACAAAACAGAGCAGTTCTTGCTGCCAAATGGAGGGTGATGTGTTCACCATTATTTACTGACATTGCTATCTCACTGTTTCACGTGTTGTGCTGTTTTTTTTTTTTTTAAAGCAAGATTGCAAGCCCTGAAGAGGAAGATAGCATGCGCCCCATCTGTGTCTATGCGTACATCCGTATCTGCCCCCAGCACACCAGTCCTGCACCACTGGTTAAAGTTCAATTGACTCTGAATCCTTTGGCCTCTCCTTCCTGCTCATCCCTTAATCTGCCCTCTTTTAGGCCCAGGAGCACCACAGGATGGATCAGATGATGAGGACGAGGAGTGGCCCAGCCTGGAAAAGGCCGCCAAAATGACAGGGGTGAGCCACCATGCAGAGGTGGTTGTGGACCCTGAAGATGAACGTGCCATTGAAATGTTCATGAACAAGAACCCTCCTGCCAGGTAGCGCTGCGGCTTCGGGGAGCAGACCCTGTGGAAAGCATTGCAGAGAAGCAAGTGCCCAGGTCCTGTGCCTCAGGGAAGGGCCTGAGGTTGCTAGTTGTGGGGGATCATCTTGGCCAAAGTGGCCCAAACTCCAGATTCCTCTCCCCTTCTGTCCCTTGCATCAGGGTAGACCCCTCACTCCATTGCCTTAGGTCATGGTGTGTTCAGCGATCTCTTCGAGCAATCTCTTTCACACCTACAGTATAGTTAACCCAGGACTTTGGTCCTCAGCCTTAGTGGCATTTGAGGCTAAGTAACTCTAAACACATGGATATTTAGCAGCAGTCTGTGACACATACCCTCTACTATCAGTAGCTATATTCCCTCTAGTTGTGATAACCAAAAGTGAGCCCAGACAATGCCAAATGTCTCCGGGTGGCTTAGGGCTCAGAGTGGGGAGTTGCCTCCAGTTAAGAGTTTGGTTTTGGTCTTGGTTTTGGTTTTGGAGACAAAACCTTGCTATATAGTCTAGGCTGGCCTTGAACTGGAGATTCTCAAGTCTCAGTCTCCTTGAATGTGGGATTACAAGAGTGCACCATTCCTGGCTTACTCCTACCTATAGAAATGCCAGCTCCAGAGTGCATGTGATCAGATTCCAGGCAGGGACTGTAGGGCAAGGGCCTTGGGCCAGTTTGTTCTACTCTGCAATGGTGGTGACACACTGTTGTCCTCTGGTCTTTGGGGTAGTTTGGGTTAGTGCATCTCGTTGCTGTGACACCATGAAAAGATAGGAGGGGGTGACCCATACAGCTAAAGAGCACAGGGGGGACACCTCCCTCCCCCATACACTGATGCCCAGTGGTGGCTGCAGGTGTCACAGAGTGCACATTCAGGGTGTGGGCTTGTCCCTGGCCTCAGTCCCGCCCACTGCCTCATGACACCTGCTCCATAGATGACCCTCATTAGCTTAGCAGGAAAAAAGGGATGAGCTACTAGGAGCAGGACTCCTGGCACTCTGCAAGAAAGCAAGACTAGAGCTACAGAGCTCAGCAATCACTGGGGTCTGGGGACACACTGGAGGAGACTGTAAAACCCGGAGCTTTAGAATTTAATTAATAAGTTTGAGATGCTGGGGTTGGAGCCCAGGCCCTGCACATGCCAGGCAAGTGTTGTCCCACCAAGCTGCACCCCAGTTACACATGTGAGGAGGCGCTGAAGATAACTGTCATACCACAGCCCCCAGACAGAATAGGGGACTGTGCTTGCGCAGTGGCCCTGCCGTGGCCCAGTACTCTTAAGCCTTGCATCCAGAAGTCTGAGCCAAGAGGATGTGAGTTGAATTCAAGGCCAGCCTAGAGTGCCTATCAAGACTTTCCTCCGGGGATAGGGAGGGTTATGTTTGATATCCTTTGTTTAGGGAAGCTGAGGAGAATGGGGAGAATATACTCAGTCTTGGCAATATAGAATATTCTATAGATTTTTTTTTTTCTATAATACTGGGGATTGAACCCAGGGCCTTCCCATTGAACTGAATCACCATGGCTTAAACTTCTTGAGATAGGATCTGGCTCAGTTGCTGAGACTGACCCCTAAACTTAGAAAATTCAAATAGGGAAAAGTTCGTATCATAATCTCTCTCTGGTGATCATGGCAGCCTATAATCTCAGCAGGTAATCACGATGTGTGTGACAGTAAAGAGGTCAGGCGGAGAGCTGGTGTTAGCAGCGTCCCCAGTTTTGCCAGCACATGATGGGTGTATTTGAAGCGTCACACTTGCTAGGTACTAGCAGTCCCACGCAGCATGTGTGTGTGCAGGCCTGTAGTCCTCGGGTTTCACACAGCAGGACCGTCACTACCTCTGTTTCACTGCAGAGGAAACCGTCATAGAGGGGCAGAGTGATGTGCCCACAGTCATTTGGGGCTGAAGAGCCAGGACGGAAGCCTGAGCAGTTTGCCCTGCCAGCCTTGTCTGGTGGTGGAAGGGCTTCCGTCCCCTCACTGTGCAGGAATTTGTGGTAGGTGGTGCAGAGGGAGACTAGGCCTCACTGTCCTGCAGGATCCCTGTTTATGGGTGCTCACAGGGACCGTGAGAGGGCTCTGGAGCTCCAGGACAGTGACCCCAGCTCTCCCTTCGCCTCCGCAGACGCACTCTGGCCGACATCATCATGGAGAAACTAACGGAGAAGCAGACTGAGGTCGAGACGGTCATGTCAGAGGTGTCAGGCTTCCCTGTGCCACAGCTGGACCCCCGAGTGCTGGGCGTCTACAGAGGCGTCCGGGAGGTAAAAGCTGGGAGGGTAGCTGCGGTGCCTCAGCCTCAGCCTCATGCAGATGGGGTGGAGGACACCTTGAGTGTCTCCAGTGGTGCGTGGTAGCCAAGAGCAGGCTCACAGCAGATGTGGGTTCAGGTTTCCACTCCAGGCACGGAGGCAAGGGTGTGGTAAAGGGCCTCCTTGCAGAGCTGGCACTGGGATCACACGTAACCACATGGGAAGGCACCCTGCTGAGGCCTTGGCACATGGCACATGCCATGGGTCTTAACAGAGATGGTGACTTTGCCCCCTGACCCCAGGTGTTATCTAAGTACCGCAGTGGAAAGCTGCCCAAGGCCTTTAAAATCATCCCTGCACTCTCCAACTGGGAACAGATCCTCTACGTCACGGAGCCTGAAGCCTGGACTGCGGCTGCCATGTACCAGGCCACCAGGTAGTGCAGCAGGATGGGGTGGCCACGTCTGCATGCGGGTGAGGACCAGGGCAGAAGGTGGCAGCTGTCCCTGCCATGGCTATTACTCTGGGGCTCTGTCCCTTGCTGCCTTGTCACTTCTTTCCTAGCTTTTCCTCTTGCATTTTGGGGGTCAAGGCCCAGCTTGACTGTCCCAAAGACTGGGCTAGGGATGTTGTTCGGGGGTAGGGCACTTGCCTAGGTTGCATGCATGAGGACCTAGGTTCGATTCCCCAGCAATGCACAAAGAAAAACAAGGCAGTCAGTGCACACTTTGTTTCGGGTACATCTTGCTGCCCTCGTGTCCCTTCTAAGCTCACCTGTGGGTTGCATGCACATGGCCCCCACACACCCCTCTCTGAAAGGCTGGATCCTCTTACACGCTCACGTGCACACAGTGATGTCTGAAGGCCCAGGGCCAGGCTGTCCCGTGACCTGGGGACCTGGGAACTCCCGCCCCACTAGGATCTTCGCCTCTAACCTGAAGGAACGCATGGCCCAGCGCTTCTACAACCTCGTCCTGCTGCCCCGGGTGCGTGATGACATCGCAGAGTACAAACGACTCAACTTCCACCTCTACATGGCCCTGAAGAAGGCCCTGTTCAAGCCTGGGGCCTGGTTCAAAGGTAGGTAGCCCAGCACTGGGTGCTTCCCACTGTAACCCCTCTCGCTCACCCCACTACAACTGCCCGCCCTCTGCTCTCCAGGGATCCTGATCCCGCTGTGCGAGTCGGGCACTTGTACGCTCCGGGAAGCCATCATCGTGGGCAGCATCATAACCAAGTGCTCCATCCCCGTGCTGCACTCCAGGTAACGGTGGTGGCACGGTGGAGCAGGGCAGTCACTAGGCACTTGTGTCAGGAGGTTGCCAGGACCTGGGTGTGGGGCAGGCGTGGGAGGGAGCTGAGAACGCAGCCCTGGGTTTATGGCAGAAGCCAGTGAGTGATGGAGCCCACTGATAGGTCAGTGCTAGGGAACAAGACCCCAGGAAGCAGTCTGCAGGTGAGTGAGCACGTGAGGGGAAGAAGCTGGTCAGGTAGAGATGGTGACACATTTGGACACCGGGAGGCTTTCGGGCCAAGCCAGCACAGGGGTGTGGAGTGGCTGTGCGCAGAGGTGATACCTGGAGGCCAGGGATTCTAATAATGTGTACTTTTTTTTATCCCCTATTTGGTACTGGGAATTGAAGTCAGGACCTTGTGCCTGCCAGGCAGGTGCTTATACTGCTGAGCTATATCCTCAGCCCAGTAATAAGGTCGAGTCGGTGAGAAAGGGCCCGCTGCCTCTTGTGGCCCTTGGGAATACCATAGTTGGGGCCCCTAGAGGAGAAGGCTCCCCGGCCTCACTGACCCCTCCCCTCCCCCAGTGCCGCCATGCTGAAGATCGCCGAGATGGAGTACAGCGGGGCCAACAGCATCTTCCTGCGGCTGCTGCTGGATAAGAAGTACGCGCTGCCCTACAGGGTGCTGGATGCCCTGGTCTTCCACTTCCTGGGCTTCCGGACAGAGAAGCGGGAGCTGCCCGTGCTCTGGCACCAGTGCCTGCTGACCCTGGCCCAGCGCTACAAAGCTGACTTGGCCTCGGACCAGAAGGAGGCCCTCCTAGAACTGCTCCGGCTGCAGCCCCACCCACAGCTGTCCCCTGAGATCAGGCGCGAGCTTCAGAGTGCTGTCCCTCGAGATGTAGAAGATGTTCCCGCTGCCATGGAGTGAGGACAGCAGTTGCCTGGCCTAGTCCCCTCTTGGTGACTAAAGATGGCACTATTTATGGCTAAGGACGCCAGATGGAAGAGAACAGGGCACGGGTGTTTGTTGCTCCCAGTCCTGGGCAGGGAAGACTGAGACCTCTGGGTTCCCCTTACATTCTGAGCCTTCCTCCCTGCTCACTCAGCGGCGGGGGGAGGGGGGGTGTCAGTGTGGCCCACACAGCACTGGAACGCGGGTACAAACAAACGCAGGTATTTATTGAAACATTTGGTGTCACTGCTAGATCTTTCTCCTGCCCTCTGACCCCAGACGGGCATTAGGCTGTCCCACTCCTGTCTTGGGGTGGATTCTGACCCAGTCACTCAGGAGTCACCAACCCCTAATCTCCAGGGTTCCTCTCCTAGGCTGCTTGGAGCAGCCATGGATAGAGGACATCCACCATCGGAGGGCACCCCTCATCCGGGAAGGAGACCCAGAGGCAGGAAAGGGGAGCAGTTATATCCGGGTCAGCACCAAACAGGTTCTTCGGTTTCTTGGCCAATGACACTTCAGACCAGCTGTGGGCAGACTAGGGCCAAATAGCTGTTTTGTGGCCAATAAACCAAGAGTGATATTTTGTATTTTTAAGTGACTGGGAGAAAATAGTATTTTTGTGCTGTGTCCACAGCAAGCTGTTGGGCTGGCAGTGTCACTCAGTGGCAGAACTGTGCTTGTTGGGGCACAGTGGTACTCAGCTCCACCCTGGGCACTGCCCAAGGCTGGCAGTGGCACACACTCCCCCACTGCCTAACATGTGACTTTTGGAGGTTAACGCCACAACACAAGCTGTTTATCACAGCATTTAGGATCCTTAGCATTTTTCTAAACTGAGTCCCGTTTTGTCAGGTTTTGGTTTTCAGAGTATGGCTGTGTAGTCCAGGCTACCCTTGAACTCACTGCATAGTATGGATCTCAAACTCAAAGGAATCCTCCAGCCTTAGCCTGCTAAGTGCTGGGATCACGGGTGTGTACCACCGCACTCAGCTGTGCTAGCTTTCATCATTTTATAAATCTAAAGTGTCTTCTTGAGATGCTGGGGAAGCAGTCTGCCACTGAGCCACGTTATTAAACCCCGTTCTCCCATAAGCCTGAGGGGTCTGCTCTGCAGTTCTCAGCTGGCCCTTGTAGGAATGTCATGTCACACGGGGCATGGCTGCCAGGGCAGAGACCCTGCAGCCCATAAAGCCTTTTTTTTTTTTTTTGGCATCAGGAATGAAACTGACAAACTCACGCTGTGCTGCTGAGCTGTATCCTCAGCTAGGAATAGGCTTTTACCCACAGCACTGAGCATACCCAGAGGCCAAAAGCAGTCTTCTTCCAGAATCTTTATTAAGGCAGTGTGGTGGTCCCAGGCCACCAGCCTGAACCTTGTGGCGCTGGAAAGGCCTGTGTCTAGAGCTTGCCTCCCTCTCCAGTGGGGGCTTGGCCACTCTGGTGTCCTTCCTGCTGTAGGAAGGGACAGGGCACAAAGGGGAGAGGAGGGCACAGACCCGCCCCAGGCTGTAGCAGCTCCTGGGCCACAAAGCTCATGTAGTCGGCAGCAAAAGGGAAAGAAGCAGCAACCGCCAGGGTTACCACCTCCATGGGGCGGGCACGCCCACTGCACCCCTTACAGTTATACTCTAGCAATAATAAATTAACACGGCCACTTGAGCACCAAACTCCAGCACACAGGAGCAGCTGAGCAGGAAGCAAAGCGAGGAGGATGCCTGTGGCTGAAGCTAGGCCTTCTCTAGGAGCAGCAGACTGTATCCCTCTGTGTGCAGCAGGGTACCCGCAGCAACCATCCAAACGCAGTGGCCCCAGGTCGGAGCAGCATCTTAGAAGGCACAGGGCATTTTAGTTAAGAATGAGAGGGCCAGAGGTGCAGCCTCAAGAAGACGCTGGTGCAGAGACTCACCCGCTCCCATCCCATCTGAGCAGAGCGGCCCAAGCCAGGAAGGGGCCGAGCTGGTCAGACACAGGAGGGGGGCTGGACCCCATGCCGGCATGGCTGGACAGCCTTTAGTGCAGATAGGGAAAGGCAGGACCCAGCCCCTTGGGCTTGAGGACGTAGTACTTGTTCCAGAGGCAGGGAGGAGTGGTGGGGGCCCATCTGCTGCATGGTGGCCACTCGGGTCCTGTCAGGGCTACAGGTGGATGGCAGTGACCTCTGTGGGCGTGCTGGTCTGGCTGGGCCCTTGGCTGCTGGAGCCCCGGGGAGTTTTGAGCTCCGGGGTGGGGGTCGGCTGGGAGGCTTCCCGCAGGCTCTCTCTGAGCGCAGCTTCAATCTGCTCCTGGCAGGCCCGTAGACAGTCCTGGGGGCAACAGGATAGTGAGGCCCATTCTTCCCATGGCATAGGCAGCAGGTGCAGGGGATGGGTGCCTCCCTTGCCAGGGAAGGCCAGGGAGGTTAGGCCACAGCCCAGCCCCAGGAATTGGGGCTTCATTTCTCAGAAACTGGCGAGAGGATGTGGCAAAGAGGGTGTGACAGCAGCCTGCATCTGACACGGGGTCCGCCACCCCCACCACAACACACACTTGGCAAGCAAGGGCACCCTGGGCCAGTGCCCTTTACTCCACCCTGACACCCCCTCTTCACAGCAGGGCATGAGATAAAGGGCTTTGGGCCCACAGAGTGTAAAACATGGAGCTGGGCTTGGGGTGGGGACGCCCACCGCCCTCTACTGGAGGCTCTGGGAACAGTGCTGCCTGGTGACGGGCTCCCAGCACTCACCACATCGGTGCCAGTGATGCCGGCGAGCAGCTCAGTGAGCTCATCGCCGGATGTGGAGCAAGCGCCCAGGCCCTGCACTGCAGCCCCAATGCTGCCTGTTGCGATCATGGATGGTGGGTACATGGCGAAAGTATAATCTAGGAAAGGAGGCGAGGGAGCCATGAGAAGCCTGCAGGAGCACAGCCATCCTGGCCTTCCAGCCCTCAGACAGTGCAGGCAGGGACACACTGGGGACCCCACTGTGGGAGCAGTGAGACGTGGTTACGGGAGAGAAGCACGAAAGCCTTTTCTAGAGAGGACCAGCAGTTTTGGTTTGGTTTGGTTTTGGTTTTTTGCTGCACTAGAGATGGCATCAGGGCTCCTGTAGGGGATACACAAGCATGGTGCCTCGGGGTTACCCCACCCAGCCACGAGCATCAGCGTGAACAGGAAATTCCGCAGGGTGCGGGGTGGACCTGGCCAGGGACCAAAGTATTTGTGCAACCCCCTTGGTGTGGAAACCCAGCTGTCATCACCCCCCCCACAAGACACAGATCCCACACAGCTAGGATTAGCATCTGCTTTAGTCCTGCCACCAGGGGCTCCCAGGGGACAGCATTCTCAGCTTTCTGAGAGTGCCAACTGGAATTTCCTAGGCAGTTCTCACCCTTCCAAGTCTTCTGATTTCCCATTTGGGCAACATGTGTGCAGGGCACTTACCTGTGGCACAGAGGGCCAAAAAGGTCTGGGCGTGCTTTTTGACCAAGGCCTGTCGATCACTGGGCAGAGACAGCCGGTGCAGAATCAGGGCCAGGAAATCATGCGCGATCACAGCTGCCAGATCCCACTTGAGCTTCCCCAGGACCAGCACCTCCCATTCCTGGGGTGGGGAGACAGGGCATAGTCACTGGCTAGTGAGGGCAAGGTGGGGGAAACAGGGTGGAAGGAAGCCCAGCAAGATTCACAAGTTCAGGACCCACGCGTGCTGCTGGTCAGGGACTGGCGCTGCAGACTGGCTGCTCAGGTACCTGGGGCACCCAGTATCAGTCGCTAGGTGCTGCCACCATGTCCGCTACATGAATTATCCCTTTTGATTCTCATGCCACCACCACAAACTTCAGGTCCCTCTGAGATGAGGCAGATTTTTCCAAACCTCAAAGACAGGGAGACATCACTGCCAGCCGCCCCTCCGAGCCCTGTATCCCAAACTGCCACCTCTTGAAGGAGCAGCAGACATGGAACCACTCCTTATGACACAGCCACTGAGACTCTGAGGTTCCTCAAAGGGGAGGTTACCCAACCCAACCCACATCCCCTTGGTGGGACACCAGGGCTGGGTCCTGGGGTACAGCACCCACCCCATTCCAGTACCACCTACTTGGGGGAGGGGTGGGCCAAAGCGTGCACCCACATAACCTCAGAGGGGCCAAGCCCTGTCCCCCGACCTGTCGGGCCAACTCCAATGCTGGGTCTTATGGAGCCTCACCCCAGTCCACTTGACGGGGCTTCCCAGGCCTGGCCCCGTTTCCGAGTTGCACACTTGAGGATTTCTTCATTGTTTTATCTCAGGAAGGAACTAGTGGGTTTGACTCCTTACTGAGGCAGCCATGGTGGCCCCACCCTACTTCTTCCAGGCCCCAGCCACAGCTGTCCCTCTCTTGGTGCGCACCTTGGTGCAACCCCAAGCCTCTCCAGCACCCAGAGAGACAGGCTGGGATGCAGCCAGAAAGGAGCAAAGAACCAGCGTTCTGCGCTCAGAACCCTTCCCAAGCTCTTCACCCAGGGGTGCAGAGGAATCACTGAGGGTCCCAGAGAAGGCAAGTGGGGGTGGGAGGTGGAGATCCGGTGGAGAAGTGGATCCCAGCCACCTCTGAGAAGCCCAGCCCTGCTTGGTGGAGCACACTCCCTGGGAGGGAAGAGCTGCAGGGGCCACCACTCCCGGGCTGCAAGGCAACCTGGCCTCCCTCCTTTGCTGGGTGTTAACCTTCTCCCTGCCAAGGCTGACCTTCTAGGAACCATCTGTCTCCACCCCCAGCACAGCAAGGACTGAGCCTATTCTAAATGAAGAAAAAAAAACCCTCACGCAGAGGCGCATCCACCGCTCAATCTTGTCACCAAGAGGAAGTCCCTTTCTGCCTCCTAGCTCCAAACACTCCAAAAACTTGCTCCCTGGTCCTGGAAACCAGCTCCACTTTCAGATCCTACCAGATTCATCACAGAGCCTGGTGGGGCCTCCCAGATTCCCAACTCCGGCCTCCTACTCCCATCTCTGAGAGCTACTTGGCAGGAAGAGGAATCCAGTTCCTCCACTCCCAGCAGCTAGGGGCCCCAGTACCCTCATCCCCGCCAGCCAATCACAGCGCCCGCTTGCTGCCCTCCTCCCTGGGAGCTGGGCCCCAGCCGTCTCTGGGGTCAGGAGCAGGCTCAGCCACCACCGAGCAAGGTGAAGGGAGGTGCCAGCTCACCCACCCTCTCCCCAACCCTGGAAAAATGACGCATTTGCGCCCCGCCGCGTGCTCCTAGCGCCAGAGGGCTCCAGCCTCCCGGGGGACAGGCAGAACTGTGACTCTCCGGCCTGCCTGGAGGAACCCAGGCCCCAGTTCCCAGCAAGAGGCCCAAGGAGCCACTTCCCAAACCACAGGAGTGACGGCAGCTCCCCGCAGGGTTATGAAAGCCTTCGGTCAGAGTGGGCGGGCAGGGGGAGGGGGCGCTGTGCTCCCCAGCTCCAGCCAGGCTAAGGGTGAAAGGGACAGACCTGGGGCAGAGGCAGGAAAGGGGGTGCGTGTTGGAGATGGCAGGGAAAGGAGAGCAGTGGGTGGGTTGAAATACCTCTGCACTTCCGCAGGGCAATCGGGGCCGGGCTTTAACCTGCTAGGGAGCTTTTCCATCCCAAAGTCCACTCGCGGATACTTGGGGAGGGAGCCCCTCCCTCAGGGACGTGCATTCCACTCCCAATACGGCGGGGGTGTGCAGGCTTATGCCCTTCTGCTGCCAATAAATAACTCAGGGTAGCTGTGCAAACCCAGAGGCAAAGTACTGGTGAGTGTAGACAGGGCAGCTCGACTCGCTGCTGCTGGGGGAAAGACCAGGAAGGAGGGGCGTCACCAGAGGTCGTGGGTGGGGCTGAGTCCAGGCCTGCAGCTCTACGCTGACCACCACACCGCACTGCTCCATCTTTGTGCCATGAACAAGTCTCTTCCCCCTAAAAAACCCTTGGCTTTCTTGAATCCCTTCCCAGGAGGGCAGAAAGCCTCCGATGTCGTCGCTGTTTGCCTCTTCCCAGGAAGCAGGGAGCGGGTGCGCGGGGGTGGGGGCCAGCGTTACCCACGCACCCGCATCTGGCGGGGAGACACCGCGTGGTCCGTGTAGATGCAAAGTTTTTCGATGGTCAGGGGCGTGGTCTCGCGCAGTTTGGAGGCCAGCAGCATGCAGACCGCGCCCAAGAGCTGCAACTGCGCCTTTCGGGTGGGGACACAGGACAGGTAGCGATCCAGGTAGTTCATGGCCAGCGGGAAGACTTCCTCCTCGCAGCGCTGCTCCTCACACACCTGGGGAGGGCGCAAGGTCAGGGCTGGGGCTGGGGCAGGGACTCGGGGAGCAACAGCAGCGATGGAGGTGGAGGCATGAAATGGGGTGAAGACTTGGAGCTCCCTACAGGGACAAGACCCGACCACGGAGGAGGATGCGAACCCTCCAACTGGCCACTTCCTCTGCGCGGCCTCCCCACTGCCCTGCGCAGGGGCCCGGCCGAGATGCCTTCCCTGGGAGGATTCCAAGCCGAGGCTCCCCTCCTCCAGTTCGAGGAGCAAGGGTCTCCCTTGGCAGCCGAGGCGCAGGACCGCACCCCGGCCACCCCCCCCCCCCGCACACACCCAAGGGGAAGGGAGGAGCTGCGCTGCTGTCTCCCGCACTTTTCATTTCCCGGTCCACCGGAACCGCGCGCGCCGCCCCCACCCCCACCCCCACCCCCAGCTTCCTCGCCGGACCCCGCGACAGCACCCGAACCGTGACACTGGGGGGCGGGGGGGCCGGGATGGGAGCACCCGGGGCGTAAATGACAGGCGGCACCGATCGCGCCGAGGAGGGCAGGGGATCCCGCGGGGCGCGCGAGCGAGGCCGGGCCCGGTGCGGCAGGGCCGGGTCGGTACCTCCAGCATCCAGTAGGCCAGCATGCGCCGCATGTGCGGCTGGATCTCCTTCTGCACGCACTGGAAGTAGGAGGCGCGCGGCACGTAGCGCTCCTCCAGGCGCAGCAGGCTGCGCAGCACGCGCGCGTCGCCCAGCAGCCGCGGGTCGGGCCGGGCGCGGGGCGCGTGCCGGGGGCCCTCGCAGCACAGCAGCTCCATGCTCGGCCCGGGTGCGGCGCGGCGTGGCCTGGAGGCGCGGGCGGCGACGCGGCGGCCGGAGAGCGCGGGCGACTCTGGCGCGGTCGCAGTGCGCGCAGCCCGGTCTCCGCCCGCGCCCGCCGTGGCCCTGACAGCCGCGCGCCCCGCCCCGCGCGACACGGAGCAGCCGCGGACGCCGGCGGCACAGGGGCGGGGCGGGGCGGGCGGCGGAAGGGGCTGGAGCGCGCTCCTCCCTCCCCGCTGCGGCCCCAGGGTCGGCGGGCGGGGACCCACTGCTTCCGGGCTGAGGAGAAGCTTCTGGGAGCTGGGCCGTGTCCCCGTGTACAGCCCTTCCAGGTCCCCGCTTCTGGCTCTGTGACCACCCGAGAAAGGATATGCCCCCAGGACTGGATTCGTTCGTGTATTCACTCGTCAAACTTTAAAATGTACAACAAATATAGCGAAAATGCTATAGGCGCTGTCATAAAGGCTTTCTAGTGACTGCTGTTCTAATATGTAGAACTTGTAAAATCTTCACAAAACCCTTAAATTTTAGGTGTTATTCTTGTTTTACAAAAGAGGAAACTGAGGCCTGGAAACTAACAATCACTGAGTTGACAGACTGGGAAGTGTCTTCCAGAATCTGTGCTGTCTTGCATTGCTACTTTTCTTGGGGGTGGGGGTGGCTTTTTGAGACAGGGTCTATATAGCCCAGGCTGGCCTCAAACTCGCGGCCACCCTCGTGCCTGTCTCTGGCGTGCTGGGGTCTCAGGTGCGCACCAGCACCATCAGGCCCCATTGCTACTTAAACGGAGGCCCCAGACCAGGAAGCAAGAACATCGCCCTCCTCTCCCCTTCCTTGCCTTCCTGCCCCCTCCCTTACTACTCCCAACACGCCCCCCCCCCAAAAGAACTGGGGATTGAGCCAAAGGCTTCACAGTGCGCAGCATCCCCAGCCCTTCTTATTTGGAGGAAAGGTTTGAACCTGGAATCATCCTGCTTCAGCCTCCGGAGTATTTTTCTCATTTTCATTCCAGGAATAGCCACTTTTTAAATGGGTGTCCTCATAAATTTTCCACTAAAAAAAAAAAATACTCTGAACACTTTTCCGTGTAAATATTCTGTGGCTCCGTTTTCACTGGCTACACAGCATCCCACCAGTCAGTGTCACCAGGCATGCATTTTACTGAACCTGCAGCCACCTCCTTCCGTTAGGAAAATGTACTACGCGGCCCATGTACAGCATGATCTCTGCAAACTCGTGATTATTTCTAGAAGGGAATTAATTTCTCGAAGTGGAAATTCTCAATGGGAGATGACAAAACCACCTAAGGCTTGATTCAATTCTTAGGACCCAATTTTCCTGCTGATAGGCTGGATCAGCCAACAGCAGACAACCCTAGATACCTATTTTTAAAAACAATTCTGCCAAAAAGACTGACAATCATTTACTAATAACAACTTTCTTTTGGCGTAGTAGGAGACATTTGTGTAAATTAGCTACCCACATCTGCTCATTGACTTAGGAGATGCCTGTTTTAGTGACTTAGAATTGTGTGTGTGTTGCGAAGGATAAATCCAAAGTGCACTATCTGTAAGCTGTAGCTCCAGCTCAGTAACTGCCCAGAGCCAAGTATGCTGGCACATCCCTGATCCCAGCACTCGGGAGGCTGAGGCAGGAGGATCTTACAAATTTGAGGCCAGCCTGGGCTACACAGTGAGGTCAAGTCCAGCCTAAACTACATAGTAAAGCCTTGACTCCAAAAAAATGATAGGAATAATAAAAAGAGCTCAATATATTTTAAGAGTACTTATCGTTTTTTCATATTTTTACTTCGTCATATATTTTGCAAAAACAAAATTTTAGTTATTGTTTAGTCATTGTTAGACTTTTCTGATTCCTATTAGAGTTCTTGGTTTCAACAAATAGATTCTCTAAATAGATTTGTTTTTTTCTTTCTTGAGACAGCGTTTTGCTATGTAGTTCAGGCTGCCCTTCAATTCACTTTGCTGCCCAGGGTGGCCTCAAGCTCAAGGTAATCCTCCTGCCTCTGCCTCCGGAGTGCTGGGATTACCATGTGTGCCACCATGCCTGGCTTCTTAACAGACATTTTTTAATATTTATTTTTATATACCTTATTTTTATATACCTTCTTTATCAATATTTTCTTTTTTTTTTTTTCTGAGACAGGGTCTCTCTCTGCAGTTCAGGCTGACCTTGAGCTCACTTTGTAGCCCAGGCTGGTCTCAGATTTGCAAGGATCTTGCTGCTTCAGCCTCCCGAGTGCTGGGATTACAGGCGTGAGCCACCACACCCAGCATACCAATATTTTTGTAAATGATTTTTGCTCTTGTACCCTGCCCTCCCCATCCTAAACTGACACAAATGTTATAATAAAACATAAGAAAGATCTGGGTTTACACCACCCAGAGCAGCTGTGGAAATGAGGATTCCTTGGCCCTGACTTGGGGATTCTGATGTAGGATATATACATGTAGGTAAGGTGTGGTACATGCACGATGCATGAATGATGCATGTATGAAGTCTGAAACTGCATTTCCAGGAGTACAAACATAGTATTTTAGTTTTGGGGTTTTGTTTCTTGGTATTGGGAATTGAACTCAGGCCCTTCTACTTACCAGGCAGGGCACTGTGCCACTGAGCTAAATCTCCGGCCAACAGTGGTTTTTGTTTTGTTTTGTTTTGGGTTTTTTTTGTCTTTTTCATTTTTTATCGGTACCGGGGATCGAACTCACGACCGCCTGCTAGCAGGGCAGGTGCTTATACCGCTGAGCTAAATTCCCAGCCCCCAGTGTTTTTATTTTTATGTATTCATTTATTTTTGCTGTGCTGCATGGACCCAGGACTTTGAACAAACCCCAGACAAATGCTCTTCCCTGCCCTTACATATTTTTAAAAAGTGTAAATCATTTTTGTTTTTTTGAGGCAGTTCCTGGCAGTGCACATATCTGACAATGGTCAGTCACAACAATGTCGGAGAAAGATACTGTCCTCCCCCCACCTTTTTGAGACACAGTCTGAGTAACCTATGTTAGCCTCCAATTCACAATGATCCTCCTGCCTCAGCCTCCCGAGTGCTGGGATTACAGGCATGTGCCATCACACTGGGCTGGGCTATTTTGCCCCCTTGCAGGAAGGTGCCCAGTCCTGAAGAGTGGCTCAGTACCCACGATCACGATCACGATCACGATCACGATCACGATCTCATAGCTAGGAAATGTCCGAAGCAGACTCGACCCAACCCATCCCAGCTCTTAACTGCTTTGTTCTGCTACTTCTTGTGCTAGCCCATTTAATTTGTGGCACTGAGAATAGAACGAGAACTTTCACACTGATTCACAGCCCTAGCCCACCGCCCTTTTTAAATTTTGAGTCAGGGATTAAGTAAGTTGCCCAGGGACTTGCCATCCCCGAGTGCTGGAATGCTCCTGCCTCCGTCTCCTGAGTGTTAGGACTATAGACATGAACGACCAAGCCTAGCTGAATTCATTTATTAATTGTTGAATTGGGGCTGGGGATTTAGCTCAGCGGCATAAACGCCTGCCTTGTCAGCAGGCAGTCGTGAGTTCGATCCCCGGTACCGATAAAAAGGAAAAAGACCAAAAAAAAAAAAAATTTAAAAAATTAAAAAAAAAAAAAAAAAAAACTGTTGAATTGTTTGTTGAAGATGGAACACACAGAAACTGACCCTAGAAGCCAGAATGTGAGCCAGGGAGAGGGCCCCAGTGTGCAGTGCCTCCGAGAGCCAGTCCTGGGGCATGAGCCATTGGTTTACAGACTTCACCAATCACTTCTCCTCAAAGGAAGAGCGGTTCCCCTTGTTTATTCCTCAGTGAGTGGGAGGCCAGGTGTGGTAGTGCATATCTGTAATCCCAGCCCTCAGGAGGCTGAGGCAGGAGGACTGCCAGTGTGGACTTCATAGTGCCTCAAGGCCAGCCTGAACTACACAGCAAGAGCCTATTTCAAAAATAGAGAAAAGGGGCTGGGGATTTAGCTCAGCAGCATAAAGCATCTGCATGGCAAGCATGAGGTCGTACCAAAAAAACAAAAACAAAATAAAGAGAGAAAAGGGGGGGGATACCAAGAAAGAAAAAAAAACAAAGCAAACTGGGTATGGTGGTGCACGCCTATAATCCCACTATTCAGGAGGCTGAGGCAGGAGGATTGCTGCAAGTTTGAGACCAGCCCGAGCTACAAAGTTTAAATTCAAGGCCATCCTGAACTGCATAGCAAGACTCTGTCTCAAAAAGACCAAAAACAAACAAAAAAGGCAAAGCAAGGACCGGGGCTGGGCATGGCAGGCAAAAAAGTTACTGAGTGAAACGGCACTTGGCAGAGGGAGGGCAGGAGTGGACTGTCACGGCCAGGGGAACCCCAGAAGACTGAGACAGCCCTTACTCCGCACTGAGAAGTCCCCATCTGACAGCGAGAGAGTAACAGGTGACAGGTGACACCCCGCACCCCACAGTCCACCTCCGCTTTTTATCTGATACCACTTCAACACCGATTCGTTTTTCTCCTTATTTGTTTTCTTTTTTTCTTATCAGAATACGTTTGGGACACACACTGACCACATCTGTTTTGGGAACTGGCACATGGACAGATGGCCTCATGGTCACTGTCTGAAAGTCTGTGTTCTGTGGCTTCTGCCACTACAGAGACTCTAGGGAAGCCAGGCATGCTGGCATACTTGGGAGGCTGAGGCAGGAGGATCGCTGAGAATTCAAGGCCAGCCTGGGCTACATAGTGAGACCCTGTCTCAAAAAACAAGGGAGACTAAGGAGCACCAAGGTAAGGCTGGGGTGTGGGTCCCCAACACAGAGACTCTGTTTTCAGCCCAAAACCTGGCTCTGTGCCTTCGCACTGAGGAAATTACCAGAACCTCTGTTTCCTTTTTTTTTGTCCAATCAGGAAAACAACAGTCCTTACCCTATCCTGCGGGTATTCTGGGTACTCTGAGGACTCCATGGGCAGCGAACAGCTAGAGCAGAACAAACACTCAGAGACGGTAGTTTGTGTAATAATTATTCTATTTACTCTCTGCTTTGTTTTTGGAGACAAGGGTCTCACTACTACGTAGTTCAGGCTGGCCTTAAACTCACAGTGATCCTCTTGACTCTGCCTCATGAGGGCCAGGATTATGGGGTACACACCCCATGTCCAGACTAGAGGGCATCATCTCCTGCCTAGGTCCCAATGGTGTCCCCCATGGGCCCAGCCAGCCCTCCCCATGGTGGGCAGTGAGAGAGGGGAGCCACCCTCACGGACTCTCTGGGACACCCCAGTGACTGCTGGAAACCATGCGGCCTGCAGCCCCCTCCCCCCTACCTTCCCCTCTGCCCAAGTTCCGAGCCCTCTAGTCCTAGGTGCTCCCCTCGGCCTATGGGGCCAGCTCCTCGCTGCCTTCAGGGACCCAGAGCCCCCTCCTTCCTCCTTCTCCCAGCCTTTCCTGGCCCCTCCCCCGGGCCTCGATTTCTCCCTACCCCGACTTCTAAAACACGGCCGCCTTCCCGCGCATGTCTTGTTTTGCTGTACTGGGGACAGCCGTGGGCGCCGGCCCGTGCTAGGTGAGCTCCCTGCCACTTAGCTTCATCTCAGCCTCTCACTTACAGTCTCCCTAAATTGCTCAGGCTGACCTTGCATTTGTGATCCTCCTGCCTCAGCCTCTGGAGCAGCTGGGATCCCCACGGTCCCCTCTCTCACTGCAGGGCCACAATGGAGTGAGGCTCCTGGTTCACAGATGTTCCGTTAATCTAGTTTTTGGAGGCGGGGGCGGGGGACAGGATCTCTCTATGTGGACCAGGCTGGTGCTGATATCACTGTGTCACCCAGGCTGGCCTACATCTCACCACGCTCTTCCTGCCTCGGCCTCTCTCCAGGGATCACAGGGATACAGGGATCACAGGTGTGCACCCCACACCTGGATGAAATATTTATGAATATTTATTCAGTACAAATTAGATGACAAAGCCCACAGAAGTGGCTGCTGTGAGGGTGGCAGCTAAGTGACAACTGGAAACTGTTTTTTCTTGGCCTTTTTGAGTCAGGGTCTCCCTATACAGTTCAGGCCGATCTTGAACTCACTTTGTAGACCAGGCTGGTCTCAAACTCACAATGATCCTCCTGCCTCAGCCTCCCTGCGATTACTGGAAATTTTTGAGACAGAAATAACTCTTGTTTTGTTTTGTTTTGTTTTGTTTTTGAGTCTGAAGATTTCAGCCCAAGGCCAGGACTGGTGGGCTCCTGACTGTCCAGAGGAGACCACAGCGCAGGAGCCTCTGCACAGCCTGCTTCAGGGACCGTGTCCTATACTGGCAGAGGTAACAGAGTCCTGAGCACTAAGCACCACCCAGGAGCCCCACAGAGGACCAGGAGGATTGGGGACCCTGCTCTGCTGACCCCACTGAGCACACCTTCACCAGCCCAGCATTTTCCCTGTGAACAGAACAAGGTTGGGGCGGCCTTGAGTTTCACGGGAAGCCGAGATGCCCCAGCCCCAGGGGTGGATCGCTGCTCCTCCAAGCGGAGCCATAACAATTCCAAGGCTGGGCCAGGAATAGCCCAGGAGGTGTAAGAGCACAAGGGGCTTCTAGAGACAGGCACAAAAGAAACATGTTCTGCCTGGTGGTGCCTGCCTGTAACTCCAGCACTCAGAACACTGAGGCAGCAGGACTGCTGTGAGTTCAAGGCCAGCCTGGCATACAAAGCGAGACTGTGTCTCAAAAAACAAAAGAAAGAAAGAACGAATGAACAGTTTCTTTCCTGGCCTGCCTGAGGAAGGAGTAAGACAGGCTGATATTTATTGAATGCTTCATATGTTACAGGCACTATTCCAAGAGTTTCAAAAAGAAAACCTCATTTAATCCACACCATACCAAGCTCCTAAAGCACCCCACCAACTTTTTTGTAGAGCTACCAGTGAAGCCATTTACCCAACTGTCACATAGCTCTGGGCTTTCTGGCTAAATTGGGATGGCATTCATTCTTTCCCCTTCAAGGCTGGGATTGAGCCCATGGCCTCAGGCCATGCAAGGAAAGTGTGCTATGACCAAGCTACACCGAAAGTGCATTCTTCAGCACTGTGCTGTGATGCCTGGAGCAGCTGCAGCCACCTTGCAGTGATAAAGAGGCTGACACCTGAGAATGACTGGCCTGGCCTTCATTCCCTCCTCAGGGACATTGCTGGGCTACTGATTCATCAGTCCTGAGCCCACATCTGGACTTGTGTGACGTGCGAACGAACTATCTTCCTTAGCACTCAAGCTACAATCTTTCCTCAAATAAAAGTTTCTCTACTCTCACAGCAACTTTCAGCGGCGGACAGGGCACAGTCTTGTACAGTTTTGTACAAGCTCAGAGAGCATGAGAAGGGGTCACTTCTGCGCCCATTTTTAACATAACATTCAGGTCAGAACTCAGCAGGAACCATGAAAAATCTCATTTTTGAGCAGGGAGATAAACTTCTAAGCAAGAGATCAGCAAACTGATCCCCAGTAAGCTAGAAAATAACCCACTGCCATGAAGTTGGCTTTAGATCACATTGCCAGGCAAGTTTAGGACCTGGAAAAAAAAAAATCAGTATAATTCATCACACAGATTAAAGGAGGGATCACTTGGTCACAACAATGGATAACAAAAAAGCATTTGACAAAAGTCAGCATCCACTCATAAAACAAAACAAACAGACAAACAAAGAACCTCTTGCCAAGCCGAGCATGGTGGTACACAGCTGCAGTCCTGGCACTTGGGAGGCTGAGGCAGGAGGATGGCTGGGAGAGTTTGAGGGCAGCCTGGGCTGTATAGTGAGACCCTGTCTTAAGAACTAAAAACAAAAAAAACATGGTTTCAAGTATTTCTGCTTAAGGAACAGAAGATGGAGGGAAGTGGCCTGTAGCACTGGACCAGCAGGAGGAGCTCAGAGGAGGCTGAGCCCACACTGCAATTGCAAAAGCCTCCCGGGGGAGCAGGCCAGTGTCTTCACACGGGGCCAAGACAGATCCGAATCAGGGCCCACGGCCACCAGATTAATCTCCACCAGACACTACTTTCATCTCCAGGCCAAGGACCTGCTTATCAGGTCAAATTGAAAGTCAGGCAGCCTGGCTTTTAAAGTCCTCCATCCGGGCCCCAGCGGCCCTGTGGCTTTATCTCTGTCCACACGCCACCACCCCTATCTTGGGGCTGGTGCTGATGCTGGCATCCCTCTCACTCCTAACCCTGCCTCCCTGGGCCTTGCTCCTGCCTCCTTTGTCCCAAGCCCCCAGTTGTGGACAGCCAGTTAGTGGCTGACCTATCCTGAGCCGCGCTCAGGGTCTCCTGTGAGTAAACCCTCTCTCATCCTTCAAAGGCCAGAGTGGGCACCCATCTCTTCTGTCCTAGTGGGATTAGCGCCCCTGGGCGGGGCTTTGATTCTCCACTCCCTGCTTGGCTGAGCACCTGGCCATAAGGGACTTTTTTCTGCCTGGTTCCAGCCATCTGGACTTGCAAACTCCAGATCAAGATTCCTGACTGTCAACCTGGTGTGGGGCACATGCCTATCGTGCCAGCATTCAGAGGGCTGAGGCAGGAGGATCACCAATGAGTTCCAGGCCAGCTTGGGCTCCAGGGTGACTTCAGGACCAGCCTAAACTATATAGCGAGACCCTGTGTCCAAAAAAAAAAATTTTTTTTTAACCATTTCCCAGATCCCCATGGAGACCCTTCCCACAGAAGGCACTCCTGGAGCCACCAATCGTACCAAGGCAAAACAGCTCTTTTATCTTTTTTTTTTTTTTCCTCCAGTTGAGGTTTCAGTTTTGTCATCCAGGCTGACCTCAAACTCCTGAGCTCAAATGAGTTTATGGTGATCCTCCTGCTTCAGCCTCCAGTGCTAGGATTACAGGCATGTGCCGCTAACCCATTTTAAAACTGCTTTGAGAGAAGATTTTGGTTTGGAGGATAAACACAGTGGCCAGCTTCTCTCCCAGGAGGGACCTGCACTAACAGATCTGGGTTGAATCGCCTTTACCCTGATTCGTATATGCCCCGGAGGAAATTCTCTGGGCCTTTACCGCAAATTATGGTAGTAATGCCTGCCTCTGAGGTTGCTGTAATGAAAGATAAGGCATGAAATGTGCTGGGAGCCAGAGGAGGGCCTCGATGAGCCTCGCACTCTGGGAGGCTGAGGCAGGCTGACTGCAAGTTGGAGCTTGGTTTGGGAATTGAGCGACTTTGCAAGAACTTACTTCAAAAAAAAAAAAAAAAAAAAAAATGGCAGTAGCTCAGAGTGAGGGCTGCGGGTCCAAGCCCCAGCCAAAAAGGGAAAAGAAAGTGCCAGCAGCTCCCTAATGTTTGTGTTGAAAGTGATCAACTTTTAGACATTTACACCAGCAAAGCTCTGATACCAATGGACACAGTGAGCCTAAAGCAACTCAAGACTCAGAGAATAAATTATACCAAATCATTTTTTTTTCTTTGTACTGAGGATCGAACCCATGACCTCACACTTGCCAGCCAGGCGCTGTGCCGTTGAGCTAAATCCCCGGCCCTGTATCCCTTCCTTAAAACAAGATGTTTCCCTGGTGTGGTGGCGCACGCCTGTGATCCCAGCACTCAGGAAGTTGATGCAGGAGTATTGCTGTGATTTCAAGGCCAGGCCTGGCTACACAGTAAGACCCTGTCTCAAAAAACCAAAACAAAACAAAGCAACCCCTCTTCCAAGAAACAAAAGCAAAAGCCCGTTCTCCTTTGTAAACCCGCAGTTCAGTGGTAGCCTGCAGTGCGCGGGAGCTAAACATGCCTGGCTCTTTCTTCGTTAGCTTCCCCTTTGCCAACAGTGCCACATCAACCTCTAAGCCCTGTCACCAACCTTCCCCAGAGGCCCCCAGGACCTGGGCCCTCCTGTCCCTACCCCATGCTTGGGCCTTTGCAGTAGCCTCTCTCCCTTGTTCATTCCCTAACCTCTGCACCCCACTGCGCTGTGACCTGAGCAGCCTTTCAAAACCTTCGGGAATGGAATGCACATTCTTTGCTCCTTGAATCTTGAAACTCCTGTGTCTGCAGGATAAAATCCAGACATTTATCTGAAACTACAACAGGCAAAGTAAGCCATTATAAAAAACAAAAAGAGCTTGTAGTCCTAACGCTCCAGAGGCTGAGGCAGGAGGATCACTCTGAGTCTGAGGCCAGCCTGGGCTACACAGTGAGTTCAAAGCCAGCCTGAAATACCTAGTGGGACCCTAGCTCAAAAATAAATAAGTACATAAATAAAATTTTAAAAATAAAATGAGAAACTCTGAACTTGCTCAGCATGGTGACACACGTCTGCAATCCCATCATTCTGGGAGACTAAGGCAGGAGGAGCCCAAGTTTAAGCCCAAGCTGTGCAATTTAGCAAAACTCTGCCCCCAAAAAACTAAAACTGCACCTGTAAAGAGCTATGATGTCGGGGTTGGGGATTTAGCTCAGCAGCATAGCGCCTGCCTTGCAAGCAGGCAGTCGTGAATTCGATCCCTGGTACCGATAAAAATGAAAAAGACCAAAAAAAAAAAAAAGAGCTATGATGTCTCCTGCCCAAGTGTGAAGGGAGGTGTGAGAGCTCGAAGGGGACACAGGGGCCAACCCATGACTTCCTGACAATGGGGACCTGCCTTGGCCAAGTCCCCAGGGTCAGGAGCCGCTCTCAGGGTGCAGGAGAGGCACGCTTCTCACAGCTTCCTGAACTGTGGGCCAATCCGCCTGCCTACACTAAAGGCACAGAAACCGAGGCCCAAGCATCGGGCCAGCCGAACCTCTGAGCCAGCAAGAGCCCTGGACATGGGAAGCCAGACCAGCTCAGGCGGGGTTAGGTACAGAGCTAGCTGCTCCTCCAGGACAGAGTTTGGGCAGAGTGAGTGACTGCCAGGCTCCCCAGTCTGTGATGCTGGGTGACTTCCCCAGCCCTGGCATCCCTGTCCACCTGTGGGGCCAGGTCCAGCTGCCATCTCCCCTCCGCCCTGATGGTTCTGCCTCCGAGCTTCACGGGCCCTGCCTGGCCACATACACAGGGACGTCCCTGCTCCCGGCACCTCAGCTGTCCCATGCCGGTGCCCTCGCAGGGCCAAAAGAGGGAAGAGTCAATCACCACCCGTAGGACATAGGCGTGGGCCGCCCACCTCCCAGCTAGGTGCAGGTGAGGGCTGTTCTGGGCTCATGCTCGGGGGACACTGCCTTCCCAGAGTGGGGACACACATGGCCTCAGCAGGAGCCAGCCAGGGTGAGAAGTGCTATGAAAACAGACAAATGCTACAGGCCAAGGCACCTGCTCCAGCGTGAGTGTGAGAGTAAGTATATGTGTGTGTGCAGTGGGAAGCTGTAGCCCAGCAGGCAGCGGCAATGGGTGCCAGCAGGCTCAAGGTGCCCATCCATGCTGCCAGAGCAGATCGAGTAGGATGTCAGCCAGGAAGGCGGCCTCTGCAGCTGAACGCCCCCCAAGCCAGGAGGGCTGTTAAGGGCCTGCTTTTTCTTTTTCATTAAAATACGTTTTCTTTTTAGTATTAGGGAATGAACCGAGGGTCTTCATGCTGGGCTGCATCCCCAGCCTGCTTATTTTTATTCCAAGACAGGGTCTCACTAACATTGCCCGAACTGGATACAAACTTGTGATCCTCTTGCCTCAGTCTCCTGGGTGCTGGGATTACAGCACTTGGTGTGCGCCACCACACCATGCTCCACGGTGGCTCTGAAAGTGCCCAGGGACACCAGTGAAGCTCCACCCAGGTGGGCAGCTACACATACAGGCTCCACTTGCAGGGTCTGGCTGTATTCTTGGCTTGGCTGTAGTATCTCTTCGTCTTCCCAACGATGTGTGCCCATTTCACAGGCAAACAAACTGAGACCAAGAAACAAACTCCAGTGACTCCTGCGTCCACAGGCAGCCGGGACCTGGATGTGCATTACCCTGACTCAGGATAGCCGTGCTCCCCACTGGAACTAGGTGGGGGGTGGCAGTGCCATTGGGGGCCTGAGGAGAGTGAATGGAGGGGTGGGGAATAAGGGCACAGAAAGAGAAAAGCCAAGGAGGTCACAGAAGGTCTGAAGGTCACAAGGCCACCAGAGGTGTCCAGGTCAGTGTTAGATTCTCTGGGGGAACCAGCCCACCCCAAGTCATTTCTGTTTTGGAGACGCTAATAGAGATCAAAGGGCAAAGGTCAAGGCTTCTTGCTCTGAGGCTTTGGGGTCCAATGGGTCCCATTATGTCCAGAGCCCAGTCTGTAATTTACACTCGGTTTAGCATCTTAATGTCTGTTTCTGGGCCAAAAGAGGGAAGAGTCAGATTCCTCCAGGCTGACCTCCCAGAGTGGGACATGGCAAGATAAATATGGACTTAGACTCAGCACTAGATTACCAGAGGGGCTGGACTGGGTGGCCTCGGCTAGGCTCCCCAAACCTTGGCATTATTGTCTTATAAAGTGGGGGTAGAGCCAGGTACTGTACCACGACTTCTAGTCCCAGCAGGAAGACTGTGAGCTTGAGGCCTCGGAGAATGACCCTGTGTCAGACAAATGATGTACCAGAGGGGTCATCTCTCTGAGTGGTGCACATCTGTAATCCCTGCACCGGGAGGCCGAGACAGGAGGATCGCTATGAGTTTGAGGCCAGCCTGGGCTACAGTGAGTTCAAGTCCAGCCTGAGATACATTGAAAGACCCCCCTCCCCTCACCTCCCGCCAAAACCAGGAACAAACAGAGCTGCTGCACGCGCGGGGCAGTAAGGCCCTCTCCGGCTGCTGCTCTGGGCCAAGCCCGGGATTCCCCTCGGGCCGCAGCTATTCCCAATCAACAGTCCATTGAGCCAGACCTCCAGTTCCGAACAATAATCTCATTTTCAGAGGCCGAACCAAACCTCCTAATTCATTAATTTATTCCCCCCACGCCCTCCACAGTGTGAATAATCGAGAATTCACCAAAATCCTGGGGTGAATCTAAGAGCAAAGAAGGAGAGAGGTTCAGCACAAGTCCCTCCAGGGCTCCACCAGGTACTAACAACATGTACAGCTAGTTACAGTGAAGCCAGGCTGGGCGGTCACCTGCAATCCCCGCACTCTGGGAGGCTGAGGCAAGAGGATCCCGAGTTCCAGCTCAGCGTGAGCAACTGAGCAAGACCCTGAGTCGGAACAGGGGCTGGAGGTTATTGCAAAGGGCCCTGAGTGCAGTGCCTGGTACTGCAAATAAGTTAAATACTAAATCATATGGATGATAACCACAGCCGTTACAAACCATTGCATCAGGGGTGTCCTAATGCTTTATACAGAAGGATTATCTTCATCCTCAAATGTATCACTGTCCCCACGTTACAGAGGAGAAAACGAAGGCTCCAAGAGGGGAGGCGATGGCCAAGGTCCACCCCTAGGCAGCAGCGCCAGTACCTCCTATCTGGGCTGGGCTGCGCAGCCCCTGCAGCCTGGGCTCGGAGACCCCTGGAAGGAAGGCTCTGGGGTCCTCAGGCCCAGAGAGGTGCGGGCTGAGCCCTGGAACTGGGACCTGGCACTAGCTGACCACAGCCAAGACTTCCTGCATTCCCTGGCAGAGGGATGAATGACATGAAAGGGAAATTCCTCCAGGAAAAGAACGGCATTTTTGAGGGTTTTGGCCTGGGCTCTGATTTCAGGGCCGTGGCATCTCTGCTGAGTCACAGGACAGACGTCCGGGGATGGGGGTGGGGGGCTTGGCGAGTGTCAGCCCCATGGCTAGCACTGAGTCATACCCGCTTTTCTGTGTTTTGGTGCTGGGGGTGAACCCTGGGTATCTGCACTGAGCGACTTCCCAGGCCTTTGTTATTTTGTTCTTTCTTTGTGACAAGTTCTTCCCAAGAGGCTGTGTCGCCCTGGCTCAGTTTGAGCTTGCCACCCTCCTGCCTCAGCCTCCCAGAGTGCTGGAATTACAGGAGAGCACCACTACACCCACTTTGGAGCCCAGTTCTGAAGAGAGCAGGCCAAGCAGGAGCCACTCCCCTCCCTCAGCCAACTCCAAGTCTCCTCCCAGAGTACATGATATCCTTAGTGAGGGCTTGAATGAAGTTAAGCACATAAGTCATTCAACAAATATTTACTGAGCCTGGTTCAAGGCTTTGCAATCAGACACTCCTGGGTTTCATTCCAGCCGCACCACTTAGGAATCCAGGAATCGGAGAAGGGACAACACCTCTGTTTTGTCGTCTATAGAATGGGTGGATTTGTTTCAGATTGAAAGCCAGGGCAAGGCCACAGGCAGCGAGGGAGTGGGCACAAGGCTGGTATCAAAGAGACAGTGGTTCCTGTGTGCCAGGGAATCGAAAGACAGTCTGGCCCCTGGGGTTTACTGTCCCTTGGAGGGGGAAAATGAACCAACAAAGGCAATTCCAGTTCCCAAGGCCACAGACACAGAGGAAAACAACCCAAGTTCCCAACTGGAGCTGGGCCCATCAGAAGGTCCTGTGCCAGGCTTCTTCAAGACCTTGCAACCAACATAGATCTGTTAAAATGCAGGCTCCATGCCAGGTGTGGTGGCGCATGCCTCTAATCATGGCACACATGGGAGGCTGAGGCAGGAGGATTGCTGTGAGCTGGAGGCCAGCCTGGCCTACATAGTGAGACCTTGTCTCAACAAACAAACAATGTACAGAAAATGCAAACTGCCCTTCAACATTCTGGTGGGGCCTAAGAGCCATATGTATTTCTTTTTTTTTTTTTTTTTTTTGAGACAAGGTCTCACTATGGAACACAGAGGGGCCTTGAGCTCACAGCAACCCCTCCCCAGCTCAGCCTCCCCTGTGTATGATCCCAGCTGTGTGCCACCACGCCCGCAGGAGACCTGGTTTTGCTGGGTTTCACACGGAGCTCAGAGGAGGATGGTGCCAAAGGGTAACCCAGCAGAACCTGGTGATGGGACAGGACGCAGGTGCAGGATGGCAAGGTGACCAGACATGGGGGCCACTCAGACCAAGCCTGGGCTGATCCTGGCCTGGCTATGGGACCGTGGACAGAAGAGTCCTGCTGCTCTGAAACTCCCTCCCTCCCCTGCAGCATCCCATGATAGGAAGTCGTGAGGGTGATGGAGCCCAAGCCAGAAAGCACTGGGTCTCATGCCACGGCCCTGGGTGGTCAAGGCCATTGTGGCCACCACCAGGTGTCTGCAGCCCCGGCTGGGACACATCAAAGGGATACCAAGTTAGAGAGGCGGCGTGTGGGGCAGGCCATGTCTGGTGGGCAGCGTCTGTGAGGGCTCTGCAGGGATACAGTGTCTGCTGGCCTGGCACAGCTCCTGCAGCAGCGGTCAGGTCCCGGTGACACAAGGCCCACGCTGCACCGCCGCCGCCCATGATGCCCTCTGCTCAAGCAGCCCTGAAAGCTGATAAACCAGAGCCACACACACTGCCACTTATTTACAATAGTAAACACAAGTCCAGGGCTGGGGATTTAGCTCAGCAGCATAAGCACCTGCTTGGCAAGCACAAGGTCATAAGTTCAATGCCCCGCACCAAAAAACAAAAACAACAAACAAAAAAACAAGTCTAAGCATAAAGAACTGGGTAAGAAGGCACACACCTGTAACCCCAGCACTCAGGAGGCTGAGGCAGGAGGATTACAAGTTTGAGGCCGACCTGGGTTACAGAGTGAGTTCAGGCCTGCCTGGACTATATAGTGAGATCCTGTCTCAAAAAAAAATAAAAAACCAAACCAAAACCAAAAAAACAGAAACAAGCAAAAAAGAACATTAAATAGATTGTGGTCTTATAATGGAAAACACAACATAGAACACTGAAACAGTAATCATGACATACTGCATCTCCTCCTATGCTATAATAACATTATGTATTATTGAACATTAAAAGCAACACAAGCTGGGCCTGATGCTGAAAGCTGGGTGTGGTAGTGCTCGCCTGTAATTCCAGCTCACAGGAGGCCGAGGCAGGAAGATCGCCACAAGTTCAAGGCCAGCCTGGGTACATAGTGACACTTTGTCTCAAACAAACAAACAAACCACCCAAGGAGTGGTGGGGAATTCAGGGCTCATTTCTGGCGGGAAAACAGCCAGGTCTGCCCCATGAGCCCCGAGGCCCACAGCTTGAGGGGAAACTCACTGCTTCCGCCAGCAGGCTCCTGACGGGTCCCAGGCGCCCCCTTCCACTCAACGGCAGCTCTGGTCACAGACAGGCAGCCACCCGAGAACCACAGCACGCCTGGGCGCCCAGCCAGGTGAGGGCTGCACTGAATCCATTTAACCCTGAGACGGGGAGCAGGCTTTTCTCTTGGCCTGCCCATTTTTCACAGTCCTTGGTCATGGCACGATCAGGGTAACTCACACCACGGCCATCAGGATTCGCATGCCTATGACGCTCACCGTTTTATTACGATTATTTTACATGTTACAGGTAAGCTGTTGCCCCGGCTGGCCTTGAAATTCTGGGCTCAGGTGATCCTCTGCCTCAGCCTCCTAGGTAGCTGGTGTTACAGGCCGGGCCGGGCCCCACCTCGATGAGCTGTTTTTTTTAGAAGCACTTTCTCCTCACCACTGATTCCTCCTCCCGGGGACAGTGGCAGGTGCCAGCTGCAAAACTCACGTGAGGCTAATAGTACAAAGCGGAATAAACATCGCAGTGTATCAAAAACCGCACTTTTGACAACATACTACTGAATAAAGGAACTCAAACAAGGGCCAGCCGGGCCCTACCCAGGAGGCGGCTGGGTCCCCAGGGCTGGCGCGCTGTGAGGGAGGCACCTGAGGTTCTGAATCCACCCCTCTGCCCCACAGGCTCCGGACAGTGGGACGGGAGGACTCCGGTCCAGCTGCTAGGCTCTCATTTTGTTCATTTGTTGGTTTGGGTTTTCTGAGACACGATCTCTCTTTAGAGCCCAGGCTGGCCTGGAACTTGCGGCAACCCTCCTGCCTCAGCCTCTGGAGTGCTGGGATGTCAGCAAGCGTGTCTACCATGCGCGGCCTTCCATTCTGTCTCTCTGCAGTGACTCTGCACATCTCCACCCCAGCCATTCTGCATCAATTCTCTATTCCTCAAAGTGTGATGCAGAGGTGAGATCTGACGACGTAAACAGGTCAGATTTTGGGTTTTCAGATGAGGGACGCCCAGCCTGTATTTGCTGTTTTACGTATGAGGCGGCAGAGGCTCTGGGAAACTGTGAAGTGAGGCTATTCTGTGAGCAGGGTGTTGGGGCACACGTCAGTCATCCCAGTACTTGGGAGGCTGAGGCAGGAGGATCCCAAGTGTCAACCCATCCTGCACATTATATTCACTTAGCAAGATCCTGAGAACAGAAAGGACTGCAGGCAGAGCTCAATGTGAAGGCCCTGGATTCAACCCCAGAGCTGCAAAAACACAAAACAGAAGACCCGTTCGTGTCTGTGAAGGGCATCATATGCAAGGTGTGTCAGGGGTACCATCCCTCAGGTCCCCGGGTCACACCCTCCACAGCTCAGCCCGGGTGCTTCCCATCACGTGAGTGATAATTTGCATGTTCGTCAGAGCCCAGGGCTGCAGGCCCTAAGGCAGCCAGGAGGTTCATGCAAAGGGCCCGTCACCAGGCCATCGAACTCATGTTTATTGATGACTCACTGAGGGACAAGGACCCCGTTCAAGGCCCCATGAGGAAAGAATCTCAGGTACTGAACTCAGCTTGACTGAATTATTCACTTTCCCCACAACTCTAGTTCCCAGAAATGTACACTTCAGAGACCAATAAAATTTCCCCCGAAATTTTGGGGGCCAAAAACTGAGGGTGTTACCAAGTACGGTGACTAGGGAAAGAACCTAGAGTCTCCTCTGCTGCCTTTCATGAGTAGAGACTCCCTAAGCGCCACCCACGGGGAGGACACAGCCAAGGCTGTGCTCCGAGAGAAGGAACTGTCTTCCCTAAAAACCTGCATGCTGGGCTTGGCGGTGCAGGCCTGAGATCCCAGCACTCCGGAGGCTGAGGCGGGAGGACTGCAGCAAGTCTGAAGCCAGTGTGGGCTACATAGTGAGCTCAAGGTCAGCCTGAACTACAGAGGGACCTTACATCAAAAAAATAAATAATAAGTTGGGGACTGAGCTCAGTGGCATAAGTGCCTGCCTGGCAAGTGCAAGGTCCTGAGTTCAATACCCAGCACAAAAAAAAAAAAAAAAAAAAAAAAAAAAACCAGAAAATAAATAAGTAAAACAAATACATCTATATATACATATGGATATGTGTTGTGTACATCTCAGTACAAGAGAGTACAAATGTTTTTAAGCATACAAATTTACCGCATACTAGATCATAAAGCAAAATTTAAAAGTGTTTTCTTTTGAGGATTTGTTTTTTGAGACAGGGTTTTCCTATGTAATTCAGGCTGGCCTTGACCTCACTATGTAACCCAGCTTGGCCCTGAATTCAGGGCGATCCTCCTGCCTCAACCTCCTGAGTGCTGGGATAACAGGTGCGTGTGACCACACCCAGTTCGAAACACTTTTTTTAAAATAGTCAGTGTTGGCTGAGGGGTGGCTCAGTGGTAGAACCGATGCTTAGCATGCACAAAGCCCTGGGTTCCATTCCCAGCACACATACACCCACACCCACACACACACACACAACACACATGCACACACACACAGTGCAGTGTTGTAAACGCTACGCTATGTACGCGCTGGCCAAAATGTAAATTAAAAATAATCAGCAAAGCCCACACACTTGGAAATTTTAAAACATTCTTTTAACTAACTTACAAGTCAAACAAGGAAATCTTAATGGAAACTTTTTAAGAACTAGAACTAACTGGTAATGAAAATACCACACACTGAAACTTAGAAAATGGCTGGAAACCAGGGGTAAATGCACACACCTGTAATCCCAGCTCTCTGGAGGCTGAGGCAGGAGGATTGCCATAAATTTGAGGCCAATCTGGGCCACACAGTGAATTCAAGTGCTGGCTGGACTACTGAGTGACAGCCTGTCTCAAAAGAATACATAAACAAAATAAAAATAAATTTATGAGATGTCTTTTATTTATTTATGTCTTTTTTTCCTTTTTATCGGTACCGGGGATCAAACTCACGACTACCTGCTTACAAGGCAGGCGCTTATGCTGCTGAGCTAAATCCCCAGCCCCTGTCTTTTATTTATTTATTTTTGTCTTTTTGAAACAAGAGTTTCAGTAGGGAGTCCAGGCTGGCCTTGAACTCACAGGGATCCTCCTGCCTCAGCCTCTCCAGTGTTGGGATTACAGGCATGGAGAATCAGAAGAAAATGGACAGGAGGGTGACAGATGGCCCCTGGGCAGCCAAGAGGGTAAATGTCCATCTAGGTCGAGAGCCGGGACAAGGGCTTCACAAAGGCCTGAGAAGGTGGGACGCGGTGGAGGAGCGGTCACCTTCGGCGGGCAGGTCTCACAGCGGTGGCAAGGCGGCTAGAGCGAGGCCTAGGGCAGCGCCCAGAGGCTGACAATGGGACCTGGCCAGACAACCATGGGGCCATTCTTGGGGGAGGTGGCGCTGGGCCATGCTTGGCCAGGCTGAGCTCCGTGACGTCGATCTCCAGGCACAGAGGATGAAGGGGCACACGCTGCAGGGAGCGGGGAGCCCAGACCCCCCGGGGGGGGGAGGGCAGCGGCAGCAGACCCCGCATCAAAGCCTCCGGGGTTCTCTTTTGAGATGCTGGCGATTGACTGACAAAAACGTGCAATGTCTCTTTAAAATAAAAAGAGGGAGAAATGGAGCCCGCACAAGGCCACTGCAGGGACTTGACAGGGACAGGAAGGAGGGAGCAGCTGGGGGCGCCGAGGCCTGGGCAGCAGCTGGCAGCGGAGCCAGGGCTGGTGGCAGGGAACAGGGGCTGCCTGTTTCCCCGCGGCACCTAGATCGCTATCTTTTAAACGTTTTTTTTTTGTTTTGTTTTTTGGGGAGTTTTGGTGCTGAGGGTCGAGTCTTTGCACTCAGCTCCAACTCTAGCTCTTTTTTTTGGGTCACCAAGTCGCCCAGGATAGGGTCAAACTTCTGGGGCTCCTCCTGCCTCAGCCTTCTGAGTGCTGGAATTACAGGCGTGCACCGCAGTACCTGGGCCCATCTTTTTTTTTTTTTTTAAAGTAAGGGTGGGGCTGTAGCTCAACAGTGTGAGTGCCTGCCTGGCAAGCATGAGGTCCTGAATTCAAATCCCAGTAACAAAAATAAATTAAATTAAATCTAAAAAAGTTAAAAACGAGGAAAGGGGAAAGTCTCTCTTAGGAGGCAGAGACAGGAGGGTTTCCCCTGACTTCTCCTAGGCCCAGCACCCGCAGGCCAGGGGAGCCCAGAGCAGGCTGTACAGGGGTCTGGGTGGTAGAAGCTTCACCTCTGGGACGCGGCCTCCTGAGGCACCTGTCCTCCCGCAAGGTGCCAAGTGCTGGAGCTGCAGGACAGCAGTGTTGTCACCGGTGCTCCTGTTCCAGCAGGATGAATCAGAAATGCAGACAATGGGGCGATGGGCACCTGCTGGCCCGGAGCTGTGAGCTCAGTGCAGGACGCAGTGGTCAGGGCCTCCCCGGCCTCAAAGCTACAGAAACAGTTTGGCTCTGAGAACCTTGGTACTGGGCCCGGGCTGAGTCCAGTCCCCCCTGCCAGCTCTCATAATCACATATTCTCTCTCTCTGTCCCTCTCTCCTTCTCTCTGCATTCTGGGTACTGAACCCAGGCCCTCTGCACTGAGCTACATCCCCAAACCTTTTTGCTTTTGAGTCAGGGTCCCACTGAGTTGCCCAGACTGGGCTGGAACTTAGGATCCTCCTGCCTCAGCCTCTCGGAGCTGGAGTTCCAGGCCTGTACCACCAAGCCCATCTTCCTAGGGCACAGGAGCCCATCCCAAACCCCTTCAGATCCACCTGCTTTGTGCCACACAGGCTGCAGCCAGAGTCACTGCCCTGGGGAGCTGGGGACCACTTCTCCCACACCCCAGCCTGTGCTGTGTGAGCACCGGACGGTGGCAGTGGAACCCCAGGCCCCTCACTTTCCCTTTACCTCGTCCGCTCCTGGGGCAGGGGACAGGGGGAGGGGAGCGGCTGAGTGGGGGAGGAAATGGGATGTGGCTTCCGGGGGCGCAGAGGGAGGAGGCCACTGTCCTCATTTCACCCAGCTGCGCAGCACCTGGCCCCACCAGGGAGGGGCCCTGCCGCCCAGGCCGCCAGGCTAACGGACAGGAAAACTCTGGAGCTCAGGTGGCCAGGGCAGGGCAGGGGCAGCCGGGCTCCTGGAGCAGCGCGACTGTCCTTGGTCTTCCCAGCTCTCCATCCAGGCAAAAAGCTTCGTTTGAAGGTCAGGGACGTGCCTGTCCCTGTCCCTGTCCCCTTCAGCTATGAGTGGACATCAGCACCTGCAGCTCGAGGCCTCTTCCCCCCCCCCTGCTTCTCAGGGACTGTTTTTGTCATTTTGAGACAACGTCTTGCTGTGCAGTTCAGGCCGGCCTTGACTGAGCTCACTTTGTAGCCCAAGCTGGTCTCAAACTCACAACGATCCTCCTGCCTCAGCCTTCTGAGACCTGAGATTTGAAGTGTGCACCACCATGTCTGGCTCCACAAGAGATTTTGATTCCAGAGGTGTGGAGTGGGGCCCAAGACTGTATAGTTTTGACTCACCCCCCCCCCCCCGCCATCAGTAGAAACCTGACCCCGTTTCCCCACTCTGAGAAAGCCAGTGAGGTACAAAGTTCCAGCATCTGTTGCTGTGGTGGCCAGGGAGGAAGCAGGGGGATAAGGGACAGGAATTCTGTCCCCTAGAAATCAGGACATTAACGACAAAACCTGAAAGGATGACACCAAGCCCACCACCTAGAAAAGCAGATGGCCAGGGTATATCACGGGAAACTGAGGCAGTGGGCCAAGGGGCACTCAGAGCCACTGACAAGATCCCTCCGGTAACCTGCAGGGGTTATGGGGAGGGGACAGCTGAGGAGGTGTCACAAGCCCCACCAGCAGTGGTGAGCACTGGGGCCAGGCTGGGATGGCAAGGCAGGGTTCCGGGATCTGAACTGTGTCCCCCAGAAGAGACCCCGAGGCTCGAGGCCCTCATCGGATTCCAGCAGATGCCTTATCTGGAACAAGGCCCAGGCAGACCCAGCAGGGTGAGGCAGGCCTGGAGCAGCCTCATCTGATAGGGCCGGAGCCATCCAGACATAGCCTGGGGCCACCAGGCACCAGGCCACAGGGGGCACAGCGGGGGACAAGGCCAGGACGCCACCCGGGCTCCTGATGTCAGTGCTGTGGGTATGCGGGTCTTGGGCGACAAGGGACAGGAGTCTGCCGCACCTCTGATGGGGAAGTTCAGCTCAAGTCATGAAACCCTTGCCCGGTCTTTGCTAGTTTCTACAAAGATTCCTCAAAAGTTCTTTGCCTCTTCAAAAATTTCAAAACTACTCACTACGTAGTCTAGGGTGGCCTTGGAACTGGAGATTCTCCTGCCTCAGCCCCCAGAGTGCAGGGATTACCGGTGTGCCACCACCACACCCGGCTAATGTCCTAGTTTTTAATCACTGTGTTAGGATCCGATAAGAAAAAACCTGCTGCTTGTGGTGGCACATGCCTGTAATCTCAGCACACAGGAGGCTGGAGCAGGAGGGTCACTGTACATCCGAGGTCAGCCTGGGCTGCATAGCAAGACCCTCTTCTCAAAAAGTTGAAGGTTGGTGGGGAGCAGAGCCTCATCCTGTCCTGTGGTCCCCGATGAAGTTCCTTGGACCCCCTGAGGTTTCTGGAGCCCACATCTGGACACCGGGCTGAAGCAAGAGGTGAAGGAGTTCCAGGAACTTCTGGGCGCTGTGTGCCGGGATTCTGCATAGTGCCTGACGGCTGGCGGCTACACGTGTGGTTACTGTGGGGCCATGTGCGGCACCTGTTATTCGCAGAAAGGCCCTTTTCCCTCTCCTATAAGTGTGGGAACAGAGGAAGCCACACAGATCACTTAGTCTGGGCTCCTACCAGACTCCCATATCCCTGAGACCAGTGACAGGTGACTCAGGTCTCAGGTGACGGCTCCCCACTGCCCATCTGGGATTGAACCCAGGAGCATAGGCCCTCAGCCGTTTTCATAGCTGAGACAGCGTCTCATTGAACTGTGCGGGCTCCCTGGTTCCTCCTGCCTCAGCCTCCTGGGTAGCTAAGATCATGGGCATGCACGCCTCAAGCAGTCAGGTTTCCCTCTTAAATCCATCCTGAGAGGGGAAAGCTGCGCCCTCGAGTTCTCAAACATTCCCTGGCTCTTCCCAAACAGAGCTGTCCGTCTGGGGCCTTGGCCATCCACCCTGAGCCTGACTTCATAGTGTCACCCAGGCCAGAGGGCTCGGGATCCTCCTGAGTAGCTTCTGGGTGCGCTGAGCCTTGGGAGAGAAACACAGCCTCACGAAAGACACTGACCTCGAAGTCACACAGCCTACAATGGAGCGAAGACCTCAGGGACTTTGTCATAGCAGGCTTGGAATGAGCTGGGACCCACCCACAACCACGATGGACTTCAGGAACCATGGGGGCAGCAGCTGACCCCAAAAGGACAGCCTGGTTAGGTCTGTTTGCTCCTGAATCTGCATCACTCACACAGATGAGTCCTGGTGGATATTAAAACCTTTGATTTGCTGGGTGTGGCGAAGCAGCCCTAGAACCTGACCATTTGGAAGATGAAGCAAGAATATCGCCATGATTTGAGGCCAGTCTGATCTACACAGCGAGACTCATGCTGGCATTACAGGCATGAGGGCCCATGCCTGCTGTCCATTCTGTCTGTCTGCCTCTCTTTTTTTTTTCTTTTTGAGACACGGACTCACTGTGTAGCCCAGGCTGGCCTCAAACTTGGAGTGATCCTCCTGCTTCAGCCTCCCAAGTGATGGATTACAAATGTGTACCACCGTGCCTGGTTTAAAAAATATTTTAATGGCCTTGGAAAATGGGCATGCTCTTCACACTTACAAAAAAGTCAATGGGGAATACGAAACTTTACATAGCACATGGTCCCAGCTATAGGAAAAAGGCTACCTATAAAGAAAAACAGCAGTAAATACATATGGAAAATAATTCTTTTTGAGGTGGGGCTCACTCTGTAACTCACACTGGCCCTAAACTCACTGTGTAGCCCGCTGGCCTTGAACTCATGGCAATCTTCCTGCCTCAGCCTTCTGAGGCTGGAATTAGAGGTGTGTGCTACCATGCCTGGCATGAAAATATTAATAGTGACTGTGTCTGAATAATGGAATTATAGTTCCACTTCATATTTTTCAAAGTTTCTACAAGAAAAATTATTTCTCTGAGCAGGTGGAGCCTGCCTGTAACTCCAGCCCGCTGGGAGGCCAAGACAGGAATCCAGCTGGACAATTTAGCCAGACCCTGGTTTGTTTGGGTTAAGATTTTTTGTTTTCGGTACCGCGCACTTGCAAGGCAGGCACGTATGCCGCTGAGCTAAATCCCCAGTGAGATCCTGTTTTAAAATTTAAAAATTTAAAAAGGGCTGGGATGTAGCTCAGCGTGAAGGGCCTGGGTTTCATTCCCAGGACCATGAAGAGGAGGAGGAGGAGGAGCAGCAGCAGCAGGGAATCCTCTGCGTTCTGCCCAAGGCCGCTGAGGCCCCACCGGGCTGTGTGGCTCATGTCCTAGCCCTTCTGGCCTCTGGGTCATAGGCTGCTCTGAAGCCCCAGCTCATGCACGGAGCATCAGGTGACAAAAGGGCCTCAGAGGCCCCTGGCGCATCCGCGTCCAGCGCACGGAACACAGGGCTCTCTGCGCCCGGACTCCACAGCTCCCCAGCCGCCATCGAACCCTGGCAGGGCACGACACGGGCCCAGGGCAGGTGCCCCTCAGGGGCCTGGAGGTCCGTGTCCCCCTGCTGGGCGGGCCTAGGGCGAGGCTGCGCCCTCCATAGGCGCCGCCCCTGCTCCTCTCCAGGGCCGGGCTGTCCCCCGCCCGCCCCACCCCTCAGCCGGTCCCTGTCACCTAATCAGAGCACCGCAGCCTCTCCAGCAGGGAATGGGCGCCCCTGACGCAGGGCGGGGAGCCCCCTGATAAACAGACCTCTGACACTTCTGCAGTGCTCCAGCCTCCATCTTCTGTCCTGCTGACCTTCAAGGTCCCACACAAAGGCATCTGCGGTCCACCAGGCCTCCTGTGCGTACCCCAGTTCCCACGCTGCCACTGCACCCAGATAGGACCCACTACTGCCATGCATTATGGGAAATGGCCACTGCATTAGGTGTTGGGATATTTGGGGTTCCAAGCAACCACAAAGCTCACAGCCAGAAACAAGTTATCACGTTTTGGAGCCCAGCACAGACCTTAAATAAAACTGGGGGCCTGGCATAGCGCTGCATGTCTGTAACCCTAGCACTTGGCAGGAAGATTCTCAAGAGTCTGTGGTCAGCCTGGGCTACATAGTGATCTCAGGCCAGCCTGCAATAAATAGTGAGACCCTGTCTCAAACAAAACAAGACAAAATAAAACAAAGGACTAGAAAATACCTGTAGAAATTGTGCAATGATAGAGAAAGCTCTATGTGGACACAAGTGTTACAAATTCCGTATATTGACAGAAAAAAATAAATTTTCTTTTATCAGTACCGGAGATCGAACTCACAACCACCTGCTTGCAAGGCAGGTGCTTATGCCGCTGAGCCCCGTAATTTTTGCTTTTAAGAATAGAAACCTTGGGGCTGGGGATTTAGCTTAATGGCATAAGTGCCTGCCTGGCAAGCGTGAGGTCATGAATTCGATCCCCGGTACCAAAATAAAAAAGAATAGAAACATTGGCCAGGGATATAGCTCAGTGGCATAAGTGCCTGCTTAGCATACACAAGGTCATGAGTTCGATTCCAGATATATACATATACAAAAACAAAACAGGAAAATTTCCTGGGGAATTGGAATCTCTCCTGAGAGACAAGGGGGTCCCAAACAGGTTGCTCTATTTTTGTTTCCTTGAGACAGGGTCTTGCTATGTAGTACAGGCCAGCTTGGAACTGGTTTATCTAGCCCAGGTGGCCTTGAACTCATGGAGATCCTCCTGTTTCATCCTCCCGAGTGCTGGGATTACAAGCATGAGCCACCATACCTGATGAGAAGAGTTTGTTAAAGTATTGTGTAGACAGAATGCAAAACCTTAGATTTTTTTCAAGCATCAGCATTTTATGTTTTTGCAATAAAATGTTCACTTGAGAAGCCACTTTCATGTCACTCAAGACATCTAAGGGTGACACCGCTTTCCTTTGCCCCTCTACGTTGCAAGGTTCGAACAGGCAGCTCTTCCCCTGCTCTCGGTTCTCTTGCTCGTTCCGTCCCACCTTACGTGTTAAAGTCTGCAAACCACTGTGACTGATTCCTGCGACGCTTCAGTCATGCTCTCAAATGCGCAAATTAGATATTCTTGTGTCTTTAGGCAAATCGTGACACATTTTTAAATTCACTACAAACTGCAGTCTATCATGGCCAATGGACCAGTGGTATGGACCCATCTTGGAAAACAACAAATACTTAAGTAAATTTGCATAGCACAAAAAGTTATGTTAAAAAAAAGACAGAAATGACCTTGAACATATACAATGATCCTAATTTAGAGGGAAAAAATGAGCCAGGCATGGTGATGCATGCCTGTAATTCCAGCACTCAGGGAGGCTGAGGCAGGAGGATTGCCTCAAATTCAAGGCCAGCCTGAACTACTTACTTAGCATAGCCCTGACTCAAAAAATCCAAACAAACAAATAAAAAAAATTTTTTTAAAGATGTAAGACCGAGGGCCAGGGATTTAGCTCAATGGCATAAGCTCCTGCCTGGCAAGCATGTGGTCATGAGCTCAATCCCCAATACCAAAAAAAAAAAAGATGTAAGACTAGAAGGAAATTATAAAAAGCAGTCAGTCCTATTTTTGGATGATAGTAAGTATAAGAGAGGTTCTTTTATTTTTTTTCTTGGTAGTGAACTCACAACCTTGCACTTGCCAGGCAACCACCTAATGACACTGAGCTGGTTTTTCCCACTTTTTTTTTTAAGAGTCTGAATTTCTTGAATGAGTAGGTACTTGGGGTTTTGGGGGGTTTTCTTCCCCTTTGTGCTGGGGATAGAACCCAGGACCTTGAGCTTGGTAGGCCAGCTCTCTACCACTGAGCTAGATCCCTAATCCCTGATTTGATGACTTCTTAAAGACAATGGGCATGTGGTACACATATGTAATCCCAGTGCCCTGGGAGGCTGAGATAGAAGGATCGCAAGTTCAAGACCAGCCTGGGTAATACAAGGAGACCCTTGCCTGCCATCCCTCCAGATGCTACCTGCATACCCCAAAGAACACCTGCACCCCACTCCAACCTCGGAAGGCCACAGTAAACGGGCCACACCCAGGACACCTCACATCCGTTGTGTCTGTCCCTGGTGGCTGGGGTCCGTTTTCTAAGAGCACCAAAGGACCACACAAGAGGCCGCAGGCGTGGGGCCACACTGGATCCCGGGACCCTCCTGCCCTTGGAGAGAGGGTAAAGGCTGGCTGCCTTTGTGGTCCAGATCCCAGGAGACTGATGAGGACGACAGGAGCAGCTGAACTCAGCACTGCAGAGGCCGTGGAGCCTCCGAGCCCTGAGCAGCAGGTGCCTGGGAGTCCAAGCCCGAGCTTCCAGCTGCAGTAGGCGGTGGCACAGGCAGGGTTAGGGTTAGGGGCAGGGAAACTGCCAGCCTTGCTCTCTCCTTACTATCTTTCGAGGAGGAGGTGCCGGGAATTGAACCCAGCACCTCCGGTGTGCTAAGCGCGTACTCCACTACAGAGCTGTATCCCTGGTTCCCTGCCATTCTATTTATGTATGTTTTTTAAGGTTTGGTTTGTTCTGTTGTTGCAACCGTTGTTGTTCTCACTGTTCTCTGTTGTTATTGTCACTGAGTTACAACCCCATCCCTTTTTAAAATTTTCAGACAAGGTCTCACTAAGCCATTCAGCTGTCCACGGTGGGCTTGCGAGAACTTGTGACCCTCCTGCCTCAGCCTCCCGAGAGCTGGGATCACAGGCATGAGCCACCACACCTGGCTGCCTATGGTCACCTCATTAGGAAGCAGTCCCAGGGAACCCGAAGCCCTCTCATCTTCCGAGTCTGGCAGCACCCAGCACCACAAGGGCACCGTCCACACCGCCCTGTGTGGGTGAAGAAATGAACGAACACAGGATTGGCTCCCAGGCTGCCAAGAAAACCTCTGGGCATGCAGGAAGGGCCCGAGGAGCAGGAGCGTGAGGCTGAGTGGAAAATAAAACAGCAATCGTTGTGTCACCACTTCCTCCGGGCCGCCATGGTTCCAACGTGCGAGTGAGCTGCACCGGGCGTCTGGTGCCCACCTGTCCGCAGGAACCCACCACGAACTATTTATTTACTTCCTCTGTGAGAGGTAAATAAAGCTCAGCCAAAACAGGCTCCCCCAAACCGCTGGGGTCTCCCCCAGGTGTTGATGAGGCGCTGGGCTCAGGGAGGTCACAGGTGGCCGGCTGCCTGCTCCTGTTGTCCCCACCCTCTTCATGCATGTGTGGGTCACAGGAGGCCCTGTGCAGGAGGAGTGGGCAGGGCTTCCTTCCCCTCCCCGGGGGCCCAGAGAGTGGCACCCCACCCACCTGTGCCCTGCCCTGCCCCGCCCCACCCCATGGGAGCCTTGCAAATAGGCCCATGGGAGTAGAGGGCTGGGTAGTGCTGCTGGGCCCCCTGCTGGGTTGCTGATTGGTGACAGGGTAGAACCAACTAATGGGGCATCTCTGGGCAGCAGGTGGGTGGACAGGTAGCCCTCAGCTGTCAGATATTTTGGGGGGGGGGTCTTTTGAGACAGGGTCTCACTATGCAGTTTGGGCTGGCCTTGAAATCACTTTGTAGCCCAGGATGGTCTTGAATTCATAAGGATCCTCCTGCCTCAGCCTCCCAAACACTGGGATTACTGGCATGTGCCACTGTGCCCAACAGTAGTCAGATCTTGTTAGAATTTACTTGCAACCCCAGATCAATACAGTACTTGTGAGGCTGGGCATGGTGGTACATACCTATGAGCCTAGCACTCAGGAGGCTGAGGCAGGAGGTCCCTGTGAGTTCCAGTCCAGCCTGAACTGCACAGTAAGACCCTGCTGCAAAATAACAAAAGAAATGCAGCTTCGGGCCCCTCCCTGTCTTCTCTCTGCCGCCTCACCCCACCTTGGAGTAGTGGTTTTGCTTCCCTCTCACACCAGACATAGGAATGGATTTTCTTTGTGGGGAGGTTTGTAACCTCCGACAGGCCTGAGGAGGTGCCTTCTGTCACCCTCTTAACCCTCACTCTGTCCCTCAGGTGTCTACGACCCACAGCCCCAGGGCACCAGCTGTGCACCAGAGGTTCCAGGAAGAGCTACCAGGGAGGTTGCAGTCTACACTCCATAAGGCACTGGTGATCACCTCAAACAGTGCCCCAGCCCTGAGTGTGGGACTCATTTTAAACAGGAAAATTCACCGGCATAGTGGCTCTCTCCTGTGATCCCAGCATTTGGGAGGCTGAGGCAGGAGAGTCGTTTGCAAGTTCAAGACCACCTGAGCTACAAAGTGAGCCCAAGGCCAGCCTGAACTGCATATGGAGACCCTGTCTCAAAGAGACAAAAGAAAAGAAAAAAACACAAAGAGATAAACAGGAAAATCCCCAGGTGGGGTGGCACATAGTAGATGCTCACTAAGTCACATCCAGCATGACCTGGGATACGGAGGGCGTGGCTAGAAGACACCAGTGGCCTCCTAGTGAGAGCTGGGCAAAGGACCAATCGGAAGATGGGAGAGAAAACTGGACATCAGAAGGCAGGGACAGAGGGAGGTGGCATGGGGACAGCTGTGGCATCAGCCAGCTACCTGAAGCCCATTGCCACCCCTTTCCCACATTCTGCCTGCATTGCCACCTGCACCATGACGACTATGGCTGCTCATGGCCACCTACTGTCCCTGGCCTCTTGGTCCTCCCGCCCTAGATGGCAGCAAATGGGAAGCCGCCGCCCTGCCCAGTGCCTCTGCCTGCCAGGGGCTGGCGCTGCCCAGAGGGTGGCCAGTGCTCAGGCTGCGGCCATGGGAGCCTCAGAGCTGGGGATCCTAACAAAGGGGCGACCCGTGTCCCGCCCACACAGTGGGGACAGGCGGCCAAGGCACACAGCACCACGCCATGGTCAGACTTGGACGCGGGGAGGTCCTGGCAGTGACGGCACTCGGGGTTTCCGATGCTGGCGGCAGAGGCCACACACACAGGGGCGGGGGGCGCTGTCCAGCCACAGATTAGAGCGGGCGTGGGGCATCAATGAACTCTGGGGGTGCCAGGGAGTCGCTGAAGTGCCCTGATGCTGGGTCACGCAGGGGACACCCGAAGGACGAGCGGCCCTGTCTCCACTGCCTGGGCCCCGCCCTGCTGCTGGGGGTAGGGACACAGTATCTGGCGGCAGCTGGTGCTGCCACAGCAGTAGGCACAGAGGGTCCACCGAGGCTCAGGCGAGGTGGCCCTGGGCAGCCAGCAAGTGGTGGCAGAGGAGGGGTCAGCTCCAGGGTGGCCCGGGCGGCCTTGGAAAGTGTCTGACACCTGAAACCAGGCAGGGGTGAGGACAGTGAGAGCTCATGGTTATACGGGCCCTCGTGTGAACCCAGGAGCCATGAGTCTTGCAGGGAATGGGCAGGGGGTTGGCCTTAGATGCCATGCTGTACAGCTGTGTGCAAACCGGCCCCAGCACTACTGCAATCCTGGCCCGGCCCGGCCCGTCTTGTCTCGGCTTCCCAGACTGGCCCCACAGCCTGGCTCTTCCTGGACAGCCTCAGAGAGTCTGAGGGTGGCCTCTCTCTAGCCACCTGTCCTGAGTGCTCACTGGACCCAGACAGCTGGGGACAGCCGGAGCCTGGGCAAAGCGAGAGAGCCTGGTCCTGGGAGAGGGCCCGCGGTGGTGGGGAGGGGGGGGAGGGGGGCCTGCATGCGCATGCGCGGAAGGGGGGCTGGGCCAGGGGAGCGGGTGCGACAGGCCGCAATGTAGCGCTCACTCCCCTTCATGCACTGCTGTTTATTGATCTCCCCTGGCAGCTGCAACTCACCCCTTATCTTGGGGCTCAATCCAGACTCCACCCCTTTGCTGTTGCCAAGCCAGAGAGGCAGACAGGCCCTGCTTCCTGCTCAGGCGGCCTCAGTCTCCCCCACTGCGGCTCAGAGGGACCAAAGGAGCCTCAAGAAGAAAGGCCCCAGCTGGGCGGAAGCTGAGGCAGGAGAATTACCTAGAGATCAAGGCTAGCCTGGGCCACGTAGCAAGACCCTGCCCCAGACAAATAAACGGCCCTGCCACTGGAGACCAACTTTGTGTGCCCCTCTGTGGGTGACTGGGGTTTGGCCCCCTCATGAGTCCCCGGACCAGTGCAGTGACACCCCAAGCTGCTCACTCCAGAGCTCCTTACATGCATCACAGTTCCAACTGCAGCTGTAACCCCCCCCAGGCACCCCAAATCTTTTAGCACCTAGAAAAACACTTGCTCACCATGAGGTCCACTCATGATTAAACCCATTTGTCCCTTGACTCTTTTTTGGGGGGTGGGGCACTGAGGATCCAACCCAGAGCTTTCGCACTGAGCTACATCCCAAGCCCTTTGTATTTTCTTATTTTGAGCCAGTGTCTCACTAAATAAGCTGCGTAGGCTGGGCTGGAACTTGAGATTCTCCTGCCTCAGCCTCCCAGAGCTCAGTCTGGAGTGTGTTCTTCCCAGGACTCGGGAACAGTGCATGGCGTGGGGTGGATGCGACAGTGGGCGTGGCATCTCCTGCCCTAGAAGTCCTCACTTCTTTTTGCTGATGACTAAGTCCTTGGGCCTCCATCCTTTGCCAGGTGTCCCCTCCCTTCCATTCCCACTGTGTCACCGTCCTTTCAGTCCCCTGTGTGGTGTGTGCCACGTCCCTGGCCAATGCCATTGGCTACTTCCTCCCCAGAGCGCCCCCCACTGAAGCTCTGGTCTAGGTGCTTCCTCCCTCCAAAGCCTTCCATGGCTCCCTCTTACCCCCAACATCAAGTCCAGACCCCTGACGAGGCTTCCTCAACACTGCCCTGATGTCCCTGTCACCTCAACTGCCACCACACTGTGTGTCCACACGGCCCCCTCCCACTGCCACATCTGCAGGGCCAGGTCTTTGCAACCACCAACAAAGTCTGCTGAAGTCACAACAGACACCAGCAGAGACCCTCGGAAATGGATGCCCGCAGCGGCTTCTCACTAGGTTATGGTTCTGGAAGACACAGTTACCACTTTATAAAAATATAACCCTAGGTTACCATGTGCTGAGTCTCCCGTTATCTTAAAGGAATAAATATTTTGGAAATATCGCATATTCAAAATTCTTTTCAATCCTGGAGATTGGACCTGGGGAGCTCAGAGCCACAGCCCGGCCCGCTGTTATTTTTTGTTTGAGCTCTGCAGGCTTCTGGGCCACTCCTCAGGGTTCTGCCCTTGAAAAGCGCATCTGCTGGGGCCTGGTATTTGACAGCGGGCCCTTAGGGAAAGCTGAAAGCTGACCTTGAGCTTGCTGTTTTCCTGTCTCAGCCTCCTGAGTACTGGGATTACAGGCGTGCACCACCACGGCCGGCCATAATGAGCTTTGTATCAGAAATTCAATATTCACATCTATGGCCCATAAAGAAGAGAAAGGTCTTTAAGAATCTCAGTAACCTCGCAGGTGTGAAGTGTCGTTGGGACTGGAAGGTTTGGCACTGGCTATGTCCGGATGCCCTGGTCTGCAGCATGCTTTTCTCACCCTGCTCCCCTTTTCTGTTTTCCCTGTTTGTTGCTGGGAAAGTAACTTCTTAATTAAAAAGCAAGAGAGTGCCAGGGATGTAGCTCAGTGGTATAAGCGCCTGCCTGGCGTTGCTGGTGAGCGCAGCACACGGTTGTGAGTTCGATCACTGTTACCAAAAAAAAAAAGGCAAGAGATTGCATTGTAATGATCATTATAAAACAGTGACTAGCTCCAACTTTCAACCCTCCTGCCTCAGCCTCACAGAGCGCTAGGGTTACAGGCGTGTGCCATCATGCCCAGCTGAGAAATGAATGAACAAATATACATATTTATTAGAAGTTTATTTACAATTGGCACACAGCACAGCAAGGCACAACACATGAAAGTGTGCAAAGATTTGCTCTTACACCAATCAGATTGTGCCCACATGTCCGGAAACCTCACGGGGAAGATGGAGGTGGTCGGGGCAGGAGGTGCGGCCAGTGCTGGGAAGGCAGGGGAGGAAGGGATGGGGCCAGGGCAGCCGGAGCGTCCCAGGTCTGCCACTGGGGCGATGCGGGGCACAGCCCAGGGCCTGCTCTCAGGGTCACAGACTCAGCATTAGAGGACTCGACTCACACTGCCCAGGAGGACTGGCCAGAGCCTGCTGCTGGGAGGGGACAGCACTGTCACCCACAGAGAGGGGACAGACCCTGTTCGGTCCCATCCACAACTGATGTCCCCCAGAGGGAGCCAGTAAATCAGAACGCAGGAAGGATTTGGCGAGGGCCATGAGGACGCCTTCTTGGCCCTGACTCCGTCGACCTCTGCCCTATGGCTGCAGCCCCCAGGACCCAGGGAGCCCAGGGAGAGAGAGACGGGACCTGATGGGGCCAGGGACACCAGGGCTAGGCTTGGAGCTCCCAGACATTCCACATCTTCAAGGGTTGCACCCCGCCTTAAGAACCCCAGCCAGCAGGGAGGCCGAGGAAAGCAGGAAGCCAGGGCTTGCAGGGTGTTTTCAGTACTAGAGACTGAACCCAGCGCCTCAGCACTGAACTGCATCCCACCTGTCTTTTTTGAAACAGGGTCCCACTAAGTCACTAAATTGCCCAGGATGGACTCCCAACTTGGAATCCTTCTGCCTCAGCTTCCCAGAGTAGTGGGATGATGCCCATGCACCACCACAGCCAGTCCTTGGGGTAGTGGACTGTCCCCACGGCTGCCCCAGGGGCAAGTCTGAGAGACAGTTATGCCACTGTTACAAAGCTGTGACAGATGTCATTTATAAGGACTTATGTTCTGCCTGGAAGTTAACTACTCAGGCAGAATGTACTTGCTACCACCCCATACCTCAGTTTCCCTGTCTATAAGGGCATCAGAAGGAGGCCTCTCTTGCTGTGGGGATAGATCAGAGACAGAGAGCTTGCCTGGCGAGCATAGCCCTGAGTTCCATTCCTGGCAGGCAAAAAACCAAAAACAACAAACAACAACAAAACCCTTATAAGGATCTGGTCAGCTGGGCTCAGTGGCACACGCCTATAATCCCAGCACTAGGGAGGCTGAGGCAGGAGGATCACTGCAAATTCAAGATCACCCTGGGCTACAAAGTGAGCTCAAGCCCAGCCTGAACTGCACAGCGAGCCCCTGTCTCAAAGCAAAACAAAAACAAACAAACAAAAAAACCAATAAAAGTCAAAGGCCAAGGAAAATCAGGAAGGGAAAAGAGTAAGGGGGTAGGGGCTGGGGGTTTAGCTCAGCGGCATAAGCACCTGCCTTGCAAGCAGGTGGTTGTGAGTTCGATCCCCGGTACCGATAAAAATGAAAAAGACAAAAAAAAAAAAAAAAAGAGTAAGGGGGTGATGCATGTGGCTGCCCTGGGAGAGGAGCCTGTCCCATTGGCCGAGTGCGCAACCTCCGGCTGGAGCCACAGTGTACATTTTATGGAGGCTCTCAGAGTCCAAAGCAGCTCTCAGTGCTCCTGTGCTAACAGCTGGGGACGGGTCCAGGCGGCCGCAGAGGACCAGGTGGCAGCCTTACCCAGCCAGCACCGGAGACGCGCTGAGCAACAGCGCCACCTGGTGGACGACTTGGCGACCTCGGGAGGAGGTAGGGCAGGTGGCTCGTCACAGAGCAGGGACTTCGAGCCACTTCCGAAGCCCACTCCGGGCACCTCTAGACGCCCCTGCACCGCACTGCCTCCTGCAGGCGTGATCAGGCAGCTGTTTAACAGAAAGTTCAGCCAGATGCATTGATTGATTGATCTCCTGATTGACTGAAGGAACGCAGGCGTTTGCACTGAGCTACATCCCCGGGCTTTTTTTTAAAATTTTAGACAGGGTTTCAAAGTCGCTAAATTGCCTAGGCTGGGCTCCAATTTAAGATATTCCTGCCTCAGCCTCCCAGAGTGTTGGGATTACTGAAATGCATGGCCACCATGTTGAGGAGTTCTTCTTCATTTTAGAACTCTGACTCCAGAGGTTCTCCCCATCTTCTTCCTCAACCTTTCACCTAAGACTTTTTTTTTTCCTTTTGTCTTTTTGAGACGGGGTCTCACTATGCAGTTCTGGCTGGCCTTGAGCTCACTTTGTAGCCCAGGTTGGTCTCGAACTTGCAACACTCCTCCTGCCTCAGCCTCCCATGTGCTGGGAGGGATTACAGGCGTGAGCCACCATGTCTGGCTTCTTTTCCATCCTTGATTTCACTTCCTTTTTAAAAATACATTCACGCCGGGCATGGTGGCTCATGCCTGTAATCCCAGCACTTGGGAGGCTGAGGCAAGAGGATCTTTGGGAGTTCAAGACCAGCCTGGGCTACAAAGTGAGCTCAAGACCGGCCTGAACTGCATAGTGAGACCCTGTCTCAAAAAGACAAAAAAATAAATAAATAAAAATACATTCACTTCCAGAAACTGCGCATGGTGGGATACACCTATAATCCCAGCACTGAGAAGGCTCAGGCAGGAGAATCTTAGAGGGCTCTAAACCAGTTTGAGAGGTTGAGGGAAGAGGATGGGTTGCAAGTTGGAGACCAGCCTGGGCTGCAAAGTGAGCTCAAGGACAGCCTGAACTGCGTAGCAAGACCCTGTCTCAAAAAGACAAAAAACCAAAATAACAAAACACTGGGCTACACAGTGAGTTCAAGGCCAGCCTGCACTCAGTGAGACACTCTCTCAAAAAACAGACAACCTGGGGCTAGGATTTAGCTCAGCGGCATAAGCGCCTGCCTTGCAAGCAGGCAGTCGTGAGTTTGATCCCTGGTACCGATAAAAAGGAAAAAGACCAAAAAAAAAAAAAAAAAAAAAAACAGACAACCCCCAAAACAAAAACAGAAACCAAAAACTTTAGATCTCAGCCTCCATTACTGGTTCATTTTGAAGATCACAGGCACGCCTTGAAACCAGACACCGCCTCATTGCGGCCACATGGTCTGGGCAGGTCTCCACCTCCCCGAATCCGTAAGCTGGGGCTGGAGGTCTTCACCACCTGGAGTTCTGGTCAGCACCAGGTGAGGCAGTGCAGGCCAAAGCCCAGGACAGCGCCTGTGATATCACTGGGCTCCTAAGTGGTCACCAAAGCCACGTTCCTTTCCAGGGAGTGCTTAGACAGAGACCGGAAGGGGTGAGGAGAGGAGGCAGCAGGATGAGCCTTTATCACCCCCCACACACCAGGGGGAGGGCAGGAGAGGACAGAGGGACCAGCTCCTGGAAACTGGAGGCTTTAACATTTAAATGGCTTCCCAGGCGAGATAAACAGAGTCCCAGTGCCCAGCAAGGAAACAGGACTTGGCAAGGGCCCCAGAACTTTCTCCACCCCAGCCCTCCCTAGATTTCCTCTTGTGGTTTCTCAAAAGTACAACCTGTTCTTCACACACTCAAGAGACAGGACCGCAGGGGAGGGGACAGCAGGGGGCAGGGTCGCTGAGAGGGAGGGGGAGGGGCGGGGAACAGCCTGATTCGCTCTTAAAGTCAAGTCCTATCATCTGGCCCTGCCCTCTGCCCTGGAGTCCTGCCATGACACCCCTCCCCCTCACAACCCTCTTACAAGGTGGCTTGGCCCTTCCCCCCAGGCACAGGTCCCCCATGGAAAACTGAGGTTCCAGAAAGGAAGTGGAAAAATAGCCAGATCCAGGCTCACACCAGCGGCACTGCTCCAGCCCGCCCCAGGGAATGGGCTGCTTGGAAGTCGGAAAGCGAAGCTTTCAGTTGCCCACATTCCCAGATCCCAGCACCCGGCACCCCCTTGGAGCAATGCTTTCAAGCCGGGAGAAGTGGCCCATGGGTGTAATCCCAGCACTTGGGAGGCTGAGGCAGGAGGATCAAAGCAAGTCTGAGGACAACTAGGGCTACATAATAAGTTTGAGACTAACCTAAATTATATACTGAGACCCCTATCTCAAAAGATAAAAAAACCCAGGATTTTAGCTCAGCAGCACAAGCACCTGCCTGGCAAGCATGAGGTTATAAGTTCCATCCCTGGTACCAAAAAACAAAAAACAACAAAGTCATTCTTTCCCGCACTCACCCTTGTGTCATCTATGCCCCCCCCTTCCTCTGGAGGAGTGAACCTTACATGCCAACACACACAAACACATACCACCAGTTAGTTCTGTACCATCGTCGGAGTCCTGCTCCAGGCCAGCTGGGGCCCTGGGACCAGCTTGAGCCCCAAGCTGGGCTAACAGACAAAAGCTCACATCTCCACATCACCTGCGACAGGGCACTGTCCAAGACAGGGGCAGTGACCCTTCAAGACCCCAATGCCAGGCTCGCACACTCAGCCTGCCCAGGAGGCAGGTGGCTGGGTGCCCAGGAGCAGGGTCTCCTGAGTCATGTGACTCTGGGTTGGATCCCAGCTCTGCCACTGACTTCCACTCCCCCTTCAAGAAGACTGGTCCTCCCTCTGTCTGTGTTCCACAAGACAGCGATGTTCCCATGACTCTTCCTAGGACTGTGAGGAGGATCCCATGAGATGTGACATCGAAGCCATCAACTGAGACCTGACCAACTGTGCCATGTAACGGTCAGCTAGCATACATGTGGGACCACGGATGTCGTGGGCACAAGGAACCAGCACAGACAGGGACCCCCTGGACCAATCAGAATCTCCAACCCATCCACCACAACTACACAGACCATGCATGACCACAGTGAATGGTGTCAAACTAAGAAACCACTGTGCAAGTGACAAGTCTCAACTCAGAGCCAGCAGGGAAAGAAGAGGACACAGGACCCCACGCAACAGCCAGCCACTTCTCCACCCACGTCAGGTCCCAGAGGAAACGGGTGAGCCCTTGTTAGAGAAAGCAGTACCGGAGCCCTGGATGGGGGAGAGCCCCAGGATGGTGTGGAACTCTCGTTGAGCCCCGGGGGGACCACTGTCTGCCCCTGGAGAATAGGGGACTCTCAGGGCTGGTACATCTAGTTGGTCTCCTCCTCCCTTTCTCACCTGCATGGTGGGTGAAACAGCAGGATTGCTTTGGAATCACCATGTGGTGGACACTACAGCCAGGGTTCAGCCCAGTTCTGGGGGCCACAAAGACTGGCCCCCAGATCCCCTGCTTGGTGACTTGTTCTTCCTTTTCTGGGAAAGCCCACCCAGCCCCCTGGCCCCTCATCACTGCTGTGTGTGACCTGACAGACCAGAGGGGGACCACAGCTCTCCAAACCCTCAGCATCCGTACAAACTGAGGCACTTGATCCATCCAAAGAAATCAGTCCCTCCCTTAGGGACAGCAGCCAGCGTCTTCCACACTGACAGACACAGGCAGTGAGGGTGGCACCTGCGTGCCCACTGGGGGACACCACCGAGGGTCCCTCCTTGGCCTGGTACCAAGCTCACAAGCGCACCCAAGGACTCTATATATCCAGGGCCCCTGCTTTAGGAGACTTCTCTGTCCTCGTGGACAGGACGGCTCGTGGACAGAAAGCTGCGCTCTGGCGACCATCGGGGCGGTGATGAGGCGCGTGACACCTTCACCAGCTCCTGGCTCCCAGCTCCAGGTCCCCGTTGAGGCCCCGCTTGAGCGACACCCGGAGAGGGTCGCGGGGTCACGCACCTCGGCCCCAACCTACCTGGTCCCGGAGCCTGCGGTGGCCGCCGCAGTCGGGCCGGTCACTGGGGAGCGGGCGGCATCTCCCCGGGAGGGGGCGGCCTGCCCTCGCTCCCGGCGCCCAAACAACCCAGCGGGCTCCCCCGCGGGCGGACGTGTTTACACAGCCCGCGCAGCCCGGCAAGTTTGAAGCTGGGCAGGAAGTGGGGAACGGGGGAGGAGGGGGGCGCGGTCCTCAGGACGTAAACAACCACGCGGATTCCAACCCGCTGCGCCGCAGGCAGGGCAGGCCGCGTGCGCTCCTTGCCTTGCACCCAAAGGGAAAATTGAGGCAGGTGCGGCGAGGTGAAGTGTCCAGAGTCCCACAACCGGGGAGGAGTTGGGTTTAAACCCTTGTCTGAGACCCCAAGGGCCCCCGAGACCCAGGTACTGGGCGCTCCGAGACCCAGGAGGATAAGGGGGCGTGGCGTGGCTAGCACTCACCTGGGACGCGCCTCGCCTCCAGCGACGTCACGGGCCCAAAGCAGCCCCGCCCCTCGCCTCCGCCACATCGATCGCGACTACAAGTCCCATCCCGCCCCGCGCTGACGCTCACGACGCCACAGCAAGATGGCCGACACTGCGTCCACAACCGGGGCTGGCGGCTCTGGAACGGTAAGGGAAGGAAGCGCGGGGCCGGGACCTAGAGAATTTGGGTGTCCTCTAACTTCTCTGTGGCCTAGGCAATACGCTCTTCCCCAGAAGCCCAGCCCCACCATGAGCCCTGAGTGGAGGAGGGTCTTTCAGGTCGTACGTGCCCCCCTTCTTGGACTTGGCCAAGGCCTCCAGAGTTGATGGACCTACATCCTGATTGGCTCGTCCCTTTTGCGTGTGGGGGGTGGGAACCCGGAACACCTTGTGATTGGTCCAAAGAGGCCGCTTTTACCTTCTTATTGGCCAACCCAGGTTAGGAGGGATTCCCTTTTCAAAATATTTAGCTCCTCTACGTTTTTTGTGCCGTTACCCTTTGCCCTCTTCTAGACATCATGGATTATTTTAATTTTTTTTGTTAATGTAATGGTGTAGAGAAGGGAGGAACAAAAGAGAGTTCCTTTTTCTTGTGAAATAGATTTATTCAGTCCTATCAAGTGTGTTCAGCTATACGTTCTGCTAACCTGCTAAAGTAGAAAGTGAAAAACAGCCATTTTGTCCTGTGGGAATGTTTTAGATTATTAAAAAGTTTTCTCTGTATTTAGCTCATCCTCAGTGCTCAATTATTACTCAGTTGGCCAAGATCTATGAATCTAGACATTAGCCAGGCATGATGGTGCATGCATGTAATCCCAAGATTTAGGAGGCTGGGGCAGGAGAATCATTGTGAGTTCGAGGCCAACCTGGGTTAACTCAAGGCCAGCTAGAACTGGATTGCAAGACCCCGTCTCAAAAAAAAAAAAAAAAAAAAAAAAAAAAGAAAAAGAAAAAAAGTAAAGATCTGAACATTAAATACCCATAAGGTGGTATTTAGCAAGAGAACTTTTGGTAAACTATGTGATTGCATAGATTCCTGTGGTTGGAAAATCTGTCTCTTTGCCCTTCCTCCTCCTTGACAATTCACAGAGATCAGGAAGTAAACAGTCCACTAACCCTGCTGATAACTACTATCTGGCCCGGAGGAGAACCTTGCAAGTGGTGGTGAGCTCCTTGCTGACCGAGGCAGGATTTGAGAGTGCTGAGAAAGCTTCTGTGGAAACGCTGACTGAAATGCTGCAGAGCTGTGAGTACTGGGAAGCATCGAGCCTTTTTTAAGTCGATCCCAATGTTTGTACCCTGCCCTGCATGGTGATGGTGGTAGAGAGCATTTGAAGGGAAAACTGGGCACAGTGAGGTGATTTACAGACTTCAGAATCAGATGGATGTAAATATAAATCATCTTTCTGCCACTAGTAGTTTGGGTTGGTCACTAAATTGCAATTTTCTTGCTTGAAATGGAACAATAATTTGTTCCTGGGGGAGATGTGAGTATAAGTTAGAGGTATATGCAGAATGTTTAGTGCAGGGGAGATTGTAAACTCCTGATGATTGATAGATGCCCTTCTTACTGGTTTCCCCTCTATTCTCCAAGGACTTATACTTTTGCTAAGGAAGCAGGATTATGTAATCAGCTACTAGACTGTGACACAAAGAATGAGAATGGGTAAGTTTTAAGGAATGGAAAAAATTATATTTGAAAGAACAAGTCTTAGCCAGGCATAGTACCACATACTTAGAAGCCCAGCTATTCAGGAGGCTGAGGCAGAAATATCTTAAGTTTGAGCCAACCCTGGTCAACTTAGTGTGATGTTACTTCAAAATAAAATTAAAAAGTGTTGGAGAGCCTGGGATTTAGCTCAGTGGCCTAAGCATCTGCCTGCCAAGTGTGAGGTTGTGAGTTTGATCTCCGGTACCCCTCCAAAAAAAGTGTTGGGGGTACAGCTCAGTGATAGGGTGCACTGATGTTTTTGAGGGATTCTCTCTGAAAGTAAATAGGAGGAAGGTTCGGTTATAGAGAAATGTTTGATTGCACATCTGTGTTGTAGCAGTTTCTTTCCTTTTGGAGGAATGAAATCCTCTGTGTAGAATGGATAAATGTGTGTGTGTGTGTGTGTGTGTGTGTGTGTGTGTGTGTGTCTGTCTGTCTCCTTTCCAGGCGCCTTCAGTTCTTCCCACCTTTTCATTATTTTGAACAGTGCTGACCACAGCATTCAGGGGGGAGTCCATTTTCATTCCGTTTGGATATGGACCATTGCCGGGGCACTGTGGCAAATCCACATTTTGCTTTTGAGGAACTGTGACAGACCCTATGGCTTTAATCCCCCCACAGACATTTCCGAAATTGGAAGGAGCGCCAAGTCGTACTGCGAGCACACAGCCAGGACCCAGCCCACGCTGTCGGATATCGTGGTCACACTGGTTGAGATGGGTGAGTGCATCCCCACACCCCTCATGGTTCCCTGATCTGCATTTAGCTTCCGGTTATCACCAGAGGGCTCCTCTGTGCCCACATCAGAGGCTCCTGACCCCTCCCTTGGGGTTCATGCTGGCACTTTTTCCGAGGGCTCACACCGTGGTTGTTTTAGGAGTTGTAGCCCTTTCCGTGTTTACCGTCCAGTGGTCCAGGCAGGACTGTGTTTTCTCGTCTCGTAGGTTTCAACGTGGACACTCTGCCTGCATATGCAAAGCGGTCTCAGAGGATGGTCATCACTGCTCGTAAGTGACCCCATGGAATATTCAGGGAGCGCTCAGGGAACGCTTGTGAGGGAGCTAAGTGTTGAACTGGGGCGGGACTGCATTGGGAGCACTTCCTCCATTGCCAGCCCCCTTCCAATATCTGGGGCCGCCCTTAGCCTGCTCTTCCTCTGGGCTCATGGGATTAGCACGTGGAGTTCAGTCCCCACTGTGGAAAGCCATCCCGAGACACTGCCCTGAGCTTTAGCCCAGAAGTGTGAAGGGTGCTGGGTGAAGAAAGAGGACGTTCATGTTGCTCCTTAGATCAGGGCCGCTGAACAGTGGCCCCCAGGCCCATTGCTGCCCACTGCCCGCTTTGTTTGTTTGTTTTGTTTTGTGTTTTTGTTTTTTGAGACAGAGTCTCACTATACAGTCCTGGCTAACCTTGAACTCACTGTGTAGCCCCCGCTGGCCTCAAACTTGCAGTGATCCTGCTGCCTCAGCCTCCTGAGTGCTGGGATCATATAGCATGTGCCATCACATCCGACCTAAAGTCACTTCTTCCTTCCTTCCTTCTTTCCTTCCTTCCTTCATATTCAGTAATTCTTCTCAAAGTAGCAGTGCAGGATGCTGTTTTCCTTTTGGCTTGTTTTTGAGACAGGGTCTCACTGTGTAGTTCAGACTGGTCATGAACTCACTATATTGCCTAGGCTGGCCTTGAACTCTTGGGGATCCTCCTGCCTCTGCCTCTTGAGTGCTAGGATTATAAGTGTGCACCACCACACTTGGCAGAGGATGCTATTTTCCTGTCCCTCTTGTAATCTTTAAACCCACACTTGCTTTCCCCAGCTCCACACACACCTTTGTAATTTGGAGCCTGAACATTTTGGGGGTGCAATGATTGAGCCCAGGGTCTTTTTGGTAACTAGTGTGCTGTACTGTTGAGCCACACCACCAGTCCTGGGGTCTCTGGACAGAGAATCTGAAGCCTCCTAACTTCTGTAGTTCTGCACACTCTTTCCTGTAACTGCTTTGGTTACAGCCACACACCTAGCAACCTGACAGGTTTTCGGCATGTCGTCACAGATGGGAAGGTCAGCTGAGGCCACAGGGCAGGCTCTACAGACACGGCCTTCTCTAGTCCTTAAGACCTCGAAGGCCCCTACCCTTTTTTTTTTTTTTTTTTTAACTAAGGATGAACTCATGCCCTCGAACTTGCCAGGCAGGTGCTGAGCTGCTGAGCTACATCCCCTGCCCTCAAAGGCCTTTTATTGATAGACATACGAAGTGCCTGCTGTGTAGAAAACTGTGGTCTAGGTGGGGGATGTAGCTCACTGGTGCAGAGCCTGCCCAGCAAGTGTGAGGTCCTGAGTTCGATTCCCAGTACCAAAAGAAAAAATAGAACACTGTGGTCTAGTGAGAGGAGAGGGATTTAGACCGACAGCAGGAACAGGGCAATGCTGGAGGAGTGACCAGCTGTGATTCTCTTGCAGCTCCGGTGACCAATCAGCCAGTGACCCCCAAGGCCCTCACAGCGGGGCAGAACCGACCCCACCCGCCGCACATCCCCAGCCACTTCCCAGAGTTCCCGGACCCCCACACCTACATCAAAACCCCGGTGAGTGGCGGAGCCAGGCTGCACTGCCCAGTTGCTTCTGTTGGCTGTTGCTGGCCAGGAGCCCAGGGCCAGAGGTGGTCAGGGGAGGAGGGCTTTAGGTCCACAATGCCTCTGCCCACCCACAGCAAGGCAGCACGGCAAGTGAAAAATATGTCAAAAGCTGCCACCGAGGAAGTGGAGGCCAGAAATTTGCCTGTCCCACCTAAACACAAAAGATCTTAGCCACATAGCAGCAAAGCCAGAAGGATATCCCACAGAGGCAATGTGTGTGCTGACGCCAGGGAGAGCAGAGGCAGTTCCGGTCATTCCGTGTGTACTTGTCTGGGTTTTCACATTTTCTATTGTAGCAAAGTTATTTTCTATCTATTGGTTAATTTTTTGTGGTCAGTACTGAGGGTGGAGCTGAAGGCCTTCACTCTGAGCTGCATCCCTAGCCCTTTTTGGGTTTCTTTCTTTGAGTGGGATCTCTCTTGAGTCGCTAAATTATCCAGGTGGGGTTCAATTCACAGTCCTCCTGTCTCAGCCTCTCAAAGTGCTAGGGGTTACAGGTATAGCACACCTGGTTGTTTTTTTGGTGACGTGGTCTCCGTACGTAGTCCAGATCAGCCTTGAGCTCAGTGTATAGCCCAAGCTGGCTTCAAATTTGTGACCTTTCTGCCTCAGCCTCCTGAGTGCTGGAATGACGCATTTTTCTTAATTTTTAAGATTAAAAATAAAGACAGCTGTATTTCCACCATTTTCTTTCTGCCTTTTCAGTGCGTTCTGGAGAGCTCAGCTCGGAAGGGTGATGGAGGCCAGCATAGGAGGTGGAGACCTTGTGGCAGCAGGGCAGGGACCGGGGAGAGCAGGGAACATCGCTCACTGGGCGTCCTCACCGCTGTCTTTGCAGACATACCGGGAGCCCGTGTCCGACTACCAGGTCCTGCGGGAGAAGGCTGCGTCCCAAAGGCGTGACGTGGAGCGGGCGCTCACCCGCTTCATGGCCAAGACAGGCGAGACCCAGAGCCTTTTCAAAGACGATGTCAGCACCTTCCCATGTGAGCGCCACCCCCTGAAGCCCCAGATTGTCATTGGCGATCACCACCCCGCTTCCGCTGCTCTCAGCTCGGGCAAAAGAATAAGGTTCCGTCCCTGCTGCAGCATATTCTTCTGGTTTTAGGCCCCTTTCCCAGTCAGTCTCTGAGCCTGCAGGATTGGCTGCTAGGGACAGGTCAGATTCCGCTCACCACAAGGATGGCTGAGCCCAGGGCAGAGACTCACACAGAAGTGGTGGCCCGTGGAGCCACCGGTGGGTGCTGGTGCCGAGGCTGGCTGCTGTCACAAGGTCCCTCCCTGGTGCCATCTCTGAACCGTGCGTCTCTGTGCCATCTGGCCAGTGTGGCCCAGGTCTCTCCTCTCCATAGCAGTCTTGGTCCTGTGGTCACCAAATGCCAGACCCCTGCTGCTGGCTTCCCACCTGCTGTGGTCCTCTGTGAGTCTGTGAGTGAGGACTGTCATTGTCACCTTTGGGGGAAACAAGGCTCACAGAGCAACGAGGTCACCGGCCCAGGGTCACAGGCTGCATGGTACATTCAGGCCTCGATCCTCCTGGTGCCCGAGCCTGCCTCAATCCACAGTGAAGATGATCCAGTTGTCTCCTGAGACCAGAGTCTCCAGAGAGGAACGTGCAGATGTGTTTCCCTTTGTAAGACAGGGTCTTACAAAGCAAGACCCTGTCTCAAAAAACAAAACATTTTATAAAAGAGGAGAAACAAAGCGAAATGGATATCTCAGCAGCAGAGCAGTTGTTAGTACACAGGAGGCCCTGGGTTCCATCCCACCTGATAGGTATTGCACCGAAGGAAAGGAAGGGAGAAAAGTGGGAGGAGGAGGAGGGAGGAGAGAGAGAGAAATGAAGCCTTGAGGGGCTGACTGGCCTTGGGAGAGAGGTCACACAGCTACTGCATCCCTGCATTCCAGCTGTCGCCCGATCATCCTGTGTGAGCAGTCTCTCTTGCTGAACATGGGGCTGGTGTGTCATTACCCATGTTCGAAACCCTCTCTGCCGTTTCCTGTGTGCTTGAGAAGCTTGCTGACCACTGTGCCCCACGCCCCTTGTCTGTGTGTGGGGTGACACCTGCATCACTGAGCAGGGTGGGTGAGGGCCGGGGGTGGCGCGTGGGGAGCTGGGGACCATGCCTGGCCCGCCGTGCTGTGCGGGAGTTCTGGTGCTGAGCGCTGCCTGCTGCAATGCTCAGTGCAGCCATGAGGACCTGCAGCAGTCCCCGTGCCTCCCTTCCCGTCCCCAGTGATCGCCGCCCGGCCCTTCACCATCCCCTACCTGACTGCCCTTCTGCCCTCGGAGCTGGAGATGCAGCAGATGGAGGAGACAGACTCCTCGGAGCAGGAAGAGCAGCCGGACGCGGAGAACCTGGCCCTGCACATCAGCACGGTGGGTCCCTTCCCACGCCTGGGGACAGAAGTCCTGCCCCAGTGTGCAGGGGAGCAGTGATGATGATCTGATTGGGACCGGCCTGGCGCCCAGCATGGGTGACATCCAGGTCCCGGGGAGTCTCCCATTCATTCCCCTAATGATGCTGCCAGGAACGGGCACAGCACCAGGGGCGGGAACAGGTGGGAGGGGAGGGAAGGAGGAGTAAGAGGTTAGAAGAGCCGGGTGTAGTGGTGAACACCTGTAATCCCAGCACTCAGGAGGCTGAGGCAGGAGGGCCACTGTGACTTTGAGGCCAGCCTAGGCTACAAAGTGAGTTTGTGGTCAACCTGAACTACATAGTAAGACCCTGCTCAAAAAAACAAAAAATAAACCAAAAAAAAAAAAAAGTCAGGAGAAAGGGAGGCAGAAATGAGGATGGGAGGGCTGGGGAATAGAAGGTGACATTTGTGCAGTCCTGTATCCCCCACAACAGCCTCTTCTAGTCGACTTCAGCGAGGGCTTCTCTTGCTGATAGCTGTAAAACACGAATCTCAGTGACCTTCCTCCGCTCACCCAGTCCCAGTCCCAAGCCTGAGCTCTTGGGTGACATTTTTGGGGTTGTGATCCCCCCCACCTCTGTACCCTCTGCTCACTTTAAAGCACTTAGAAAGTAGAGGAAAATATCAGCAAGCAAGGGGCTGGGGATTTAGCTGAGTGGCATAAGCACCTTCCTTGCAAGCAGGCAGTCATGAGTTTGATCCCTGGTACCTATAAAAAAATTTTTAAAAAAAGAAAATATCAGCAAGCAAAGAGAATCACATATTCCAGGGCAGATTTTAAAATCCCAATGCGTTGCTTTTTTCCTAAGTCCACACAACTGTGATATTTTTAAAAATTTTAATTGTGATCACACTGAATATATATGAACTAAAGATTTCTCCAGAATCACATTGTCCTCAGATAAACAGTAGAAGTCCCAAGGTCACAGGTAGGTGGTACTGGCCGTGGGAACACGGTGGTCCCTGCATGTGAGCTGGGCCATGTGCAGACCCCAGGATCCCAGAAGTTTCCAGCTGTGCTGAAATATGATCATTGTTACCGTCCTGCAAGCACAGGAAGTTGGAGAATCTGGGGCAGATGTGTTCTGAGTGGTTAGGTTTGGCCTAGATGACCCCTGAGGACTTGGTCTGCTCCAGCGTGTTTTCTGGTGTCACGAGACACCTGCTGTTCCTGATCCCATACTGGACCGGGCTCCCCCGGCAAGCGTCTGAATTGTGGCCTCTGCTCCCTGCTGAGCCGGACGCGGGGCCCTGTCCTGGTGCTGCACTGTGACAGCCGGAGTCCCGTGCTCTTGCAGCAGCTGCCGCCTGCACAAGCCCAAAACAGCGCTGTGACGCATGAGACTCCCAGCTCCTCCTCTCCCAGTGCAGGCCGCCCATGGCCATTCTGGGTATGGGCGTCGTCTCCTTCTCAGAGGTTGATACTTTGCTTTGTCTTCTGCTCAAAGGACGAGTCTGGGGCAGAGAAGGAGAACACATCCGTCCTGCAGCAGAACCCTTCCCTGACAGGCAGCCGAAACGGGGAGGAGACCGTCATCGACAACCCCTACCTGCGCCCCGTGAAGAAACCCAAGATCCGCAGGAAGAAGTGAGTGGGGGCCGGGCTCCCGGGCGCCCCTGTGGCCCACCGGGCTGCTCCTCCTGGGGGAGAGTGGGCTTGGGCCCGGGGACCACCCCTCACGCCCCACTGGCTTCCCCTCAAGGGCTGCTGCTGCTGCTTCTCTGCAGGTCTCTGTCCTGAGCTGACAAGAAAGCCTGGCTCACAGAGGGACACAGATGCAACCTTCCCAGGAGAGTTGAAGCCACTCGGGGAAGAAGCGGGTGACCTGGTGACTGAGCAGAGGCAGGGTGTGATTGCGCAAGATTTTAATAGCAAACCACATCAGGATCACTGGTTTGCAAGCGCAAGGTCCTGAGTTCAATTCCCAGTACCAAAAAAAAAAAAAAAAACCAAGCTGGGCGTGGTGGCTCATGCCTATAATCTCAGCGCTCGGGAGGCTGAGGTGGGAGGATTGTTTCGAGTTTGAGACCAGCCTGGGCTACAAAGTGAACTCAAGGCCAGCCTGAACTGCATAGTGAGACCCCATCTCAAAAAAGACAAAAAAAAACCACAAAAAACACTGGCTTTCACCACCGGTCTGAATGGAGGAGGAAGTGATGGGAATGACGAGACTTCCCACATCAGCTGGCCTCGGAGCTGTGTGCTGGGCCCAGGGATAGCTGGGACTTCGTTTAGCATCACAGGCCTGGATTCCGTGGAAAGCCCAGGAGGACTGTGCTGGGGCTGTGCTTTCCTCCAGCAAGTCTGTGCCCGGTGTGGGTTCCGGGCTCAGGGACCCCCTCTCACTGACTCACAAACAGTTGTGGCACCAGTGTGACCACCAGAACCTCATGCTTGTTTTCCTCCCTGCTCTGAGCTGCAAGAGCCCTGTGAAGCTGCTGGAAAAGTCCCTTGTCCCTTGTCATGTTGGGCGCAGGAAATCCTATGTCATAGCTTTGGCCTGGCACTGGCTGGCATCCGGCCCCACGGGCAGAAGTGTTAAGGTGGGGGACAGAGATGGCAGGGCAGCGCTCTTCCAGGTAGGGGCAGCCTGAGAAAGTGTCATTTGCTGTCCTACCATGGAATGTGTACTTGGGAACCACCGGGACCTCCCCCTCCAGAGATTTCCCCAGCCTGGCACAGTGGACATGTGGTGCTGTGACTCTCTCAGAAGGGAGCAGCTGAAGGTTTTAAAGAAGACACAAAGTAGTCAGAGGTCAGGCTGGCGTTCTGCAGACTGGGCCTGACTTTGTGTTCGGAAGCCCAGAAGCCTGGCTGCTCTGCGCAGGGCTGGAGTGGGCAGGAGCTGCGGGGCAGGGGATGACCAGAGCCCTGGGCCGAGCCAGGGTTTCTCCACAAAGCAGGTCCCTCTTGGGTGAGGGTACATTCATCCCTGATGTACCCTGCACACCGGAAACCAAGGGTTTAAGGGCGCTGTCAGGCTCGCTGATGTCCCTTGACTGGGATGGGAAGAAGAGATTTTAAAATGGGGTCCATGCAGAAAGAGTGCCGTGGTGACCAGAAGTGAGCGTGGTTAGACGGCTTTGCTCCTGGGTTGGGCTCCTGCCGGTCTTGTTATCAGAGCTGCCCCCCGCTGTCATTTCCCTGTGTGGACACTTGCCAACATCTGCCCAGTGACCGTCGTGAAGGAACTGCATAGTTCTCCATGTGTATTTATAACTTTTTTTTGGTACCGGGGATCAAACTCATGACCTCGCGCTTGCCAGAGGCAGGCACTTGTGCCACTGAGCTACATCCCCAGCCCTCCATGTGTATTTATAAATTTCTATTTTTGTAACTTTTGGAGGTCTTCTTAGAGGAAGGGAATATAACGTGTGATTTATGCTGGGCATGGTGTCGCTCGCCTATAATCCCAGCACTCAGGAGGCTGAGGCAGGTGGATCCTCATGAATTCCAGGCCAGCCTGGACTGCTTAGTGAGACCCTGTCTCAAAAAAAAAAAAAAAGAGGGGGCTGGGGATTTAGCTCAGTGGCGTAAGTGTCTGCCTTGCAAGCAGGCAATTGTGAGTTCCATCCCTGGTACCGATAAAAAAGGAAAAAGACAAAAAAAAAAAAAAAGATTTATGAAAGACCCATAATAGAAATTGATAACTTTGGAAACAAAGTTATAGTAAACACTTTAAGCAGAGCTGTTAAGCGTTAAACTTAATTTGTTTTTGTAACAGCATTTGTGTGAGGCTGTGCTCAAGCACAGGCACAGGAGTGTGTGGCCTTCCCAATGGGCAACGTGTTCTGGGCTCAGCTGGGCACAGGGAACCCTGTGTCTCCCTCGATCCACTGCAGTACAACATCCGGGCATTTCTATTACATCGCTCTTTTCCATTGTTTTCTTCCTAGAATAGTCTCCTTTCTTTGCTTTTTTTTTAGTGGGAGGATATTTTTGAGGCAGGGTTTCCCTTTGTAGTACTGGCCAGCCTTGGAAAGATCTTCCTGCCTCAGCCTCAAGAGTGCTGGGATTACAGGTGTTTACCACCATACCTGGCCTCTTTGCCTTTTCTTTTGGTGCAAGGATCAAATGAGAGGCCTGTGCATCTGAGCGGTGCTGTACCCACTGGAGTATACTTTGGTAGCATTTTTTGAGACAGGGTCCTGCTATGTAGGAAAAGAAACAATCAAACTGCTCCGTTGTGTGTCCTTTGGGCTGGGACCTGCACACTGATCTTGCCTCCCAGCCTCTGGATGGGAGGGATACTCCGGGTCATCCAGGTCACCCAGAACCCTGCGCTGTCCTGTCCCTGTCTGGAGCCACTTCACCCTGTGCTTGTGGCAGCTACTCTGTCCTGTTCCCCGGCCCCCCACCAGCCTCCTCATCCTCGAAGCCCTGATTGGCCGATTCTGCCCTCAGCAGTGGGATTTCCAGGTCCATCCCCCCCGCCCCCCGGGTTGGCTCGGCTGCCATGGTTTCTGCCTGCTCACTGTCTTGGGTCACTTGCTTTCCTTTACTCTTTTACTTGTTTTGTTTGTTTGTTTGTTTGTTTGTTTGTCTTTTTGATTTTTATCGGTACCAGGGATCAAACTCACGACTGCCTGCTTGCAAGGCAGGCGCTACCAGGGATCAAACTCACAACCTCATACTTGCCAGGCAGGCAGTTGTGCCACTGAGCTAAAGCCCCAGTCCAGAGTCACTTGCTTTCTATCCGCTCCACAAGTAAGGCCCGAGCTTCTATGTAAGCCCGGCACCCTGCCAGCCTAGGAGACTGTGCTGAAGGGGCCGGGTGTGGTCCCTGCCTTGGGGAACTCATTCTAAGGGGAAGATTTACAAAGAAAACAAAAACAAAACCAGACGGGGAGGCGGGATCACTTTGGTTCCTCAGCCAGATGACAGCCAACTGCGGCCTTCTGGAAAGTAAGTCCTTCCACCACCCTGGAGGATGTGGCCTCCTTGGGGGGGGCCAGGCCCACAGCCATGTCCCCTGAAGTCCACCTCCCAGAGCACCCATGGGGCAGGCATGGCCTCACTCTCAGCTGTCCTCAGGCTTCACCGAATGCCTTGGAACTGAGCCTGTCACAGGGAGCCTGCGTCTCTCCCAAGCTCTTAGCTGTACCCAGGGGCCAGTCCTGGGGCCTCTCCCGGACAGGACCCACGGACCGTGTCATACTTAATCCAACCCCACACACCTGACTCAGTCCTCCCTCTGTCTGTCCCTAAAACATAAACTTTGCATGATCTTTGAGGCATAAGAGTTTTGCTGTGTAAGGTCACTATGTAGCCCAGGCTGGCATCACACTCATGTCGATCTTCTGAGTGCTGGAATTTCAGAGTGAGAACATACATCTACGTAGCACTTGCCATGTGCTGTGGAGGGCCCCTGGACAACTCACTAAACACAGAGCAAGCATCTCCACTGGCTAAACCTGGCCCTGTCTCCATGTACTGATGGGTACAGAGCTGGCCTTCTCCCTTCAGTGGGCTGCAGGCAACATAAACAGGCCTGGCTGAGGTTGGTGACGGTCACTGTTTCCTGCCCCGGTGTCTCCCTAAACATGGTTGGTGGAAGGGACAGATGAAGAGCCAGGGCTTCAGGGATCAACCTCGAGCTAAGAGGCTGTGACTTCCCAGGGCAGAGAAACTTTGCCCATCAGAAGGGCTGCTGTGGCTATGTATGTACACGCTTTTCTCACGGATGGCAGAGGGGCTTTCAGGCCTCCCACCCAGCCCGGCTCACAGCGCTCACACACTTCCTGCCATTCTCATGGCCGCTCATCCTCAAGCCCCTCCCTTCTCCATGGATTAATAAGATCTGGGCCTTCGTTCCCGTGAACCGCTGTCTTGCTGGACCTAGGACCCCTTGGCTCCCCATAACTATAAATATATCTTAGTGTCTCTGTTCTCGTCATGGGTTGCACAGGAAGTGGTAGATTGGAATTAACTTATTGGGATTCCAATAACTTTCTCCTGGGATTACAAATATAAATCTCCTGGATCCGAACAAGTTTGGGGAAGACCACTCGATAATGTGTCAGGTATTATTTTAAACCTTTATGTCAACTCTCATAATAAGTAGACACTGTACCAAGAGCTCAGACGACACAGAAGGATAAACAGCAGTAACTTGGACCCCCCTCCCACCCTGTTTCTTTAGTCACCCCTCCCTACCCGAGACAGCTCTTCCTGGTCCCCTGGGCACCCTTCAGAGCTGTCGCCAAGCACAGGTGAGTGGTCCTGTTCACTGTCCTCACACAGGTTGTGGCCTGGAAACGCCACTGCCCATGTCTGTGCGTGAGCCCCGGGCTGGTGGTAGAGCCCAGTGAGCCCTCCCCACTGAGCTGTACTGAGCCTCCCCTGTTTTGGGGACCCTCTCTTCCTGCTCTCTCTGTTCCCTCCCCCAAGACTCCGACACTTATCCCCACCTGGCCCCAGTGCGGAGTCCCATGACAATGAGAGGAGACAGCTGGGGATTGATCGGCTGCCTCGGAGCCTGGTGGCTGCAGCCAGGCCCCGGCTGCCACCCTGTGAGCTACAAGTCACTAGATTGCGGGGAGTCAGAGCCACACCATGCAGCGAGTTTGTGATGTCTCCACAGTGTCACTGAGTAGTGTGGCAATAGAGACCTGTCACACTCGCAGTTGGTGATAATCTTACTCAAAGAGGGTCTGCTTCCTTCCCCAGAGATGCAGTCACCTGCAGCGACAGCCAGGGAGCAGGAGGTGTGCAGGGACCCAGGGCCACCCTCTGCCCTGTCTCACACAACTGTCTAGGCAGAAGGGCTATCCCTGGGCCTTGCTTCAGGCCAAGGCTCTGTCCTCTGGGAGCTCCAACCCCAGGTCAGGACCCCAGGCCCTCTCTGAGGGGCCCAAGGCCACCACACAGGGGCCACACCCCAGGGCCCCTCCTCCTCCTGCCACCTGCAGCCCAGCCTGCCCCAGGCCCAGCAGGCATCTCTCAGCCCCATCCCTCTGTCTCTTCCTGCAGCCATCTATCTCCACACTCTGCAGCTTCCTCCTCGACACAGTGGTCAGAAGCTGTCAAAGCTGGGCACGGTGCACACCTGTAATCCCACCCCTCAAGAGGCTGAGGCAGGATGGGGCTGGGGATTTAGCTCAGCAGCATAAGCACCTGCCTTGAAAGCAGGCAGTCGTGAGTTCGATCCCTGGTACCGATAAAAACGAAAAAAAGCCAAAAAAAAAAAAAAAAAAAAAAAAAAGAGGCTGAGGCAGGAAGATGGCTGTGAGTTTGAGGCCAACCTGGACTACAGAGTGAGCTCAGCTTCTGGGGCTGCCAGCAGCTGTGTGACCTTCTCATGAGGCACCCTTGAATAAGACATCCCCCCTAGGTGTGCCAACCAATGTCCCCAGATGTTGCCAGCTGTCCCCCTGGGAGTGGGGTTGGCCGGATGAGAAGCACTGAGTGGGACTGCAGTGACTTTTCCCCTCCAGCCGGAACGCCTGTCACCGGTTCCCCTCTCCAGTCCAGGAACGTTCTGGAAGGTGGCATCCAGCGCACCACAGAGCCTGAGGCTGACCACCTGCTAGGAGGTCCAGGCTGCTCTGTGATGTGGGGGGAGGTCCCCAGCCTCCTGGGACTGTGGGTGTCACAGAGACTAATCGCAGAATGAACGGGGGACACTGGAGACACCCGGGCCCCGCCTGAGTGGGCATCTGTGGGAAAAAGGAGGGCCCGAGAGCAGGGCCCCGAGACGCCACCCTGCCAGGTTCTGAGTGAGCAGGCGGCCCTCAGGGAGGATTGGCTGCCACAACCTCCGCAAGGCGGCTACTGAGCAGGACGGGCCCACGGAAGGGCTTGGCTGAGCGCCATCAGGTGCCCTGTCCCAGGCACGGGTGTGTGTGTGTGTGTATGTGTGTGACAGCCCCGGCCTGGCCAGGAGGGGTCGCAGCTACCAAGCAAGTGCTCAGGGCGTTGGTGTGGGGCAGACTTTAAAGGCAGCAGAGCAGGCTCAGGAGTCCCTCCCAGATTTACAGTGGCCCTGCAGCCATTTCCACGGTATCCCAGGCTTGTTGTCTCTTCTGTCCTTCTCAGAGCAGGAATCCAAGAGGCCTGCACACCACCCCCAGTCTGGGGGCATAGGCTTTAGTTTAGAGAAAACAACTCCCACGTTAACTTTTTTTTTAAAAAAAAAGAAAAACAAATAGCACAAATTTGACACCACTGCCCTAGAGCCCTGTCTAAGCACCAGACATCTGGGTGTGGTGGGGCACACTGTAATCCCAGTACTCAGGAGGCTGCAGTAGGAGGATTCTCCCAAGTTCAAGGCCAGCCTGAACTGCATAGCAAGAGATCCTCTCTCGAAAAATAATAAAAGTGTTAGGGATGTAGCTCAGCGAGAAGGCCCCAGGTTCAATTCCCCGTATCACAAAAACAACAGGAAAAACAAAAACCTCTGATGCCCTCGCCTGGTACCATCTATTCCTACCTCTTAGGTCTCCATCGGAGGGCACTGGATTCTGGTCCCCCAGGCAGGAGTCCGACGTCCAGGCACCCTGATGCCTTTGTGATGAAACCTTAGGAACCTACCCTTAAAACTGTGCTTTTAGGGGCTGGGGATTTAGCTCAATGGCATAAGCGCCTGCCTTGCAAGCAGGCAGTCGTGAGTTCGATCTCTGGTACCAATAAAAATGAAAAAAACAAAAACAAAAAAAAACCCAAAAAACAAAAAACTGTGCTTTTAGCTGGGGACTTAGCTCAATGGCACAGCACCTGCCTGGTAACTGCGAGGTTGAGAGTTAGATTCTTAGTACCAAAAACAAAAAACTGCTTTCATGCCACCTACAAATTCAGCAGTAGATGAGGTGACACACATATGGAAACTGCAGGGTAGGGACTGGGGATTTAGCTCAGCGACAGAAGCGCCTGCCCTGCAAGCCTGTGGTCATGAGTTCCATGCCTGGTACCGATAAAAATATATATATAAAAAAAAGAAACTGCAGGGTCAGATGTTCACAGGTCACTGGGAGACAGACCTGTACAGCTCCTGAAGTGTGCTTGACAATAATTAAGCACTAACATGCATTAGCCAGGGATGGTGGCAAACGCTGCAACTGAAGCTTCCCAGGAGGCTGAGGCAGGAGGATCGCAAATTCCAGGCTATGCTGGGGAAATTACTTAAGAACCAATCACAAAATAAAAAGCAGCTGGCAATGCAGTTCAGAATTAAAAAGTTTGCTCGTTATGGCTGTGTAAACCTGTAATTCCAGCACTGGAGAGGCTAAGACAAGAGGATCACTGTGAGTTCAAGGCCAGCCTGAGCTACATAATCACTTTAAGGCCAACCTGAACTACATAGCAAGTCCCTGTCTTTAAAAAAAAAAAAAAAAAAATCCTGTAATCCCAGCACTTGGGAGACTGAGAGACAAGAGAATCATTTGCAAGACAGCCTGGGCTACAAAGTGAGCCCAAGGCCAGCCTGAACTATATCATGAGACCCTGTCTTGTTGCCTTTTTTTTTTTTTTTATCAGTACCAGGGATCGAACTCAGAACATGCTTGCAAGGCAGGCACTTATGCCACTGAGCTAAATCCCCAGCCCAAGACCCTGTCTTAAAAAGACTAAAAAAAAAAAAAAAAAAGTTTTGTTTAGTGTGTGTAAGGTCTGGGTTTAATTTCCAGTACCATCACCACCAAAACAAAGTACTAACAGGCATTCAGTCGACAAACATGTTGAGTATCTGCTTGGGCCAGGAACAGCTCTAAGCATTAGAGGAGGGGGACAAGGAGCCCCTGAGTTGTGATGCATATAAATTGCTGTGGAGACAGCAGTGTCACATCAGTGCATGGGGCACAGCAGGAGCCTCTCACAGGCGCTGTGGGTCCATCAGGCAAGGGATTCTGCTGCTGAGCACAGGTCAGAGGTGTGACGGGACTGGGAGAGCCGGGAGCCAGACAGCCAGGTGGGCGCTCAGGGATTCCCTGGCTGCACAGGAAGACGGGAGGGAAGGGCCCCAACCTGAGCCTAGGGCTGAGCTACACCCTGGCCCTTTCTTTCTGTGAGGCTAGGTCTCCTAAATGGCTGAAGTTTCAAGCAGCGAGAAGGGCCAGTCAGCAGTGCCAAACCGGAAGCCCACAGGACCGAGATTGCCTGTGGGATTGATCTCAGGCAGACTAGGTGTTCTTGGAGGACAGGCGCACCATGGACCACCCCAGGCAGGTCTGCAGCCCCAGACATCCTTGGGCCCCAGGGGGAAGCCAGGTAGGCTGGACACCGCCCCGGTGGTCACGTCCCTCATGACTAATGATGGGACGTGGAGATGAAAGAGTAGAGGGTGGGGCCAGCAGGTCAGGGCCAGCCTGACAGCACAGCTCTGCAGTCACCCTGCCCTGCGGCTGCACCTGGCAGGGAGCCCAGGGCCGGCCTTCAGTGGGGACACTCCGGGAGCGACCAACGGGCCCTTTCCATGTGGCTGTCTGGGTGCAGCTTTGGGCTGGGCCAGGTCCAGCCAGAGGGTGGGGGTTCTGGCCTGTGGGGTTGGGCCCACCCGGGAGGCTGCAGAAACCAGGGTGCAGCCAGGTGTGGTAGTGCCACCCAGGAATTCCCAGGCGGCCCAGCAGTCTCCACCGTCCCTGCCCTGAAGTCTGGGCCGTCCAACCGGGACGGGGCAAATGCGTGCAGGGCAGCGTAGGATCAGTGGACTCTTCTGAACCTCAGCGCCCTCCTGGGGCTTACACCCTTCTTCCCCAACGACACGGACTCGGTGCTGAGATCACAGGCAGCACCAGCTTCACTTGTGATGCTGCCATCCCATCTTTTTATTCTCTCCTCCACTATTGCTGAGACAGGAGCCAGGTCTGTGCCATGGCCAGTGTCCGGTGCCCAGCAGCCACCGAATCCTCGTCAGGAGTGTGCCACCGTCGTCTCCCATCCTCACAGCCTTCGGAGGTGAACTTGGCTGTCGGGTCCGGAAGAAACGAGGCTTCCCACAGTCCAAGAGCCTCGCTGAAGGACACGGTTGTTATACCCACCCTTTGGCTCTCCTTATTTGGAGAACAGGGAAACCTGGGGTGAGAGACAGCACAACTGACTGCATCTCCCACACCCAGGAGCTCTGATCAGCACTCAGCCGCAGAGCGGGAGGCCAGTCTCAACTGGCTCATGTTTCCCAAGTGAGAGCAAGCCTCCCCGCGCCCACCCCAGGGCGACCTGGAGTTGGGCGGCCACACCTCTCTCCTCAAGTCCCAACAGAGCAGATGAATTAGTGAACTCTTTTATGAAATGCAGGCATATTCTACAGCAAGGGCCAGCACTGGGTCGAGCTGCCTGCTGTCCTCTCCCTGGCTGGCCGGAGCCACTCAGGCGCTTTCTCCCCAGAAGTGGCTCATCTACTGTCTGTCTCTGCAGCCCACGACCTTGGCTAAAGCACCCACGTCTTGCTCCAAGGGAAGCTGCTGCCTGGCTGCCCCTGTGACAGGCCACTCCTCGCCCTTCCTCCTGATCCCTGGTCCCCAACCTGGAGATGACACTGGGAGCAAACATGATTGTTCCTGATGTCAGGCCAAGCTGGACTTCATAAGTGGTTCTAATTCACTGGAAAACAGGCATCAGCCTGGGCTTTCAGGGCAAAGGACAAGTGTTCACCACACAGATAGGTCACCTTTGCTCTGAACGGGCCAGTCCTGCCACTCGTGACTTCCCGAAATGCCTTCCCTGCCAGCAGCGACCTCTCTGCCTATCTTCTGAGGCTGGCCAGCATCGTGGCCTGCACAAGTAACACTGGGGCCTGGAAGGAAGGTTACTCAGGCTTCGGTGGTCAGGCCCCAGCCCTCCTGGCTCCTTGGGCCCAATCCCAAGTGCTGCTCGGGTCTAAACAGCAAAGCAGCCTTCATGCTCAGTCTCCTGTCTGTGCACACCAAGTCTCCTACCCTGGGCCTCCATGGAGCTAGAGGTTGGGAATTGATCCCTGTCATGCCCGGCACCCCATTGTTCAGTAGGCCAGCTCCAAGAACTGTTCTCAGTGACTCTGACTCACTATAGCAAACAGTACCAGAGTGGAAGCTCAGGGCCAGCAGGACTTGTCCTCTCCTCCCTCTGCACCCTCCCCACCCCTATCTGCAGGATCCACAGCTGCACCCACACCGAGCTTTGAGAAGCGCAGCCCTCCAGCTGCCTTGTCGTCCTGTCGTCTGACTGTCTTCAGAATGAAGACTTGTCTGTGTCTGGATCAGGCTGTCTGACACCTGCTTGGACCCTCCCACCCCCCAACAGCGACAGATTCCCAGGCCCAACCCCTCAGAGTGGAGCCCAGAGCCAAAGGCTCAGGACATGGCTTTCCGGTGGGCGCAGGGGTAGGCATAGGAGATGGGATGGCGCGTCCCAGGCCTCACGGTGAACGTGTTGACGTGCGACCTGGAGGGAGGGGAGAGAGCTGTGAGGTTCATGTGCTGCCATGTGCCCCAGGGCACCAGCCCAGGTGCCCTCCTGTCCCTCTGGACTTAGAGGCCGATGGCCTGAAGCATTGCCTCCCCAGTCCTCCCACCCTGCCCCTGCCAGCCTAGCCCCAGCTTACCTGCCTGTGGCGGGTGCCAGGGGGTGCTCTCCTGCTGTGTCCCCAGGTACTCTGTACTTGGCATCACTGGTGCCACGTGCCACAGTGCCCTCCAGAGACACCCGCGGCCGGCCGTGGATTGCAGCAGGGTGTGGGCACCCGCCCGAGGGGATGCGGCGTGGTGCTGGGCCGTTGGGGGTGCCCTGGATGCGGCCAGGCCCAGGGGCACGGGGTGCCTCACCCACATACAACCGCTTCTTGATGAGTGAGCGGCCCCCAGGCGAGCTGCGCTCTGGGACACGGGGGAAGGCCAGAGCGCGTGGGAAGGCCAGAGCCGGCGGGTGCCCCGGGTCTCTGGGCGGTGAGGGAACGGGGTCGTTGCTGAACTCAGGAGGCGGTGGAATGACCTCGAAAGTGAACTCCTCCTCGCTCTCATCCTGCCTCCTGCAGAAAGGGGAAGGCGGGGATGACAGAGACCGGGGAAACAAGGGGTCCTGCGGGAGGCTGGAGGGGACAGGTCTGTCCCAGGTCTCCCGGGAGGCACGGGGCTGCATGGCTGTCCACCGAGGCGGTGAGGTTGGCTCTGTGCTCTCCGGGGGCTTTGGCTCACTGGGCACCTCAGGCCGTGCTGACGTGGGCAACAGGATGGCCTTCTCCGCCACCCTCGGCGACTTGGGGACCACTGTGAACGAGTGGGGCTTGCAGTCTGTGTAGAAGATGCTGTCTGACCTGGGCTCTGGTGGGCCAATGTGTCCTCGAAGGCTCCCGGGCAAGGAGGATCGACCCTGGGCCAGCCCGCCAGGCCGCCCCTTCTGGGCCCTCTGCCTGGCTGCCAGGAGCAGGGCCATTGGGGACCCACGCTCCACCACCTCCCCAGTCACCGGGTGCCGAAGCAGCTGGTCAGCAGGTCGGAGTGGGCCTTGGGATGCGGCTGGCCGGTCCTGAGGTTCCCTCAACTCTGCAGGCCCTGCTGGACCTGTGACCGTTCCTCCGGCCGGCGTGGGCATCTCTGTGGCAACCTCGCGGCTGGGGCTGCTCTGGTGGCTGTGGGGCTTGTAGAGGAGTGGCACTTCTTCCTGACCTGGGGACATCTTGGGTGCTGGTGGCCCGGTGGTGACCAATACTGTAGGCTGGTCTGCCCCTGGCTGGGAGGGCGCTTCACCTTCCTGAGGTTCTGGCTGTGCCCGCTGCCCACCTCGCTCAGCTGGGCCTGGCTCTTTCTCTGCTGTCAGGCGGGATGTTATGGTGGGCTTCGAAGTGCTCGTGCATGACATGGCTGACCCAGGGGTCCCCTTGGGGGCAGTGGCTGGCCCAGGGGTGGCCGTGGACTGCAGTGGTGTGGCCCGCTGAGGGGTGGTAGACAGAGGTAGTGGCTCCTTGGCCACAGGCCTGGGGAATTTGCCATGATCGGTCCCATTGGTCAAGCTGCGCCCCACTTCCAGCCGAGGTTTGGGAGGCAGAGAGCCCACACCCAGCTTGGTGTCCTTCTCTGCAGATGCAGACAGCCGAGCCTCCAGCTCCTTCCGGATCTGTTGGACGCTGGGCATGGGGGTGTCCTGAGGGTCATAGTCTACTGGGGGCAGAGGCAGGCTGAGACCCTTGTCAGGGCCACCCAGGAGTGTCTTGTCAGGCAGGCTCCGGGAGGTCGCCTCTGCTGGGGCACTTGGGTCCTTCTTGGCCTCCTTGTCCTGAGTGACCCCCGCAGGGCCTGGCCTGGGACCGAGGGCTCTGTCCTCCCTCTTGGGCCCGCAGAGATAGGCAGCCAGCTGGCTCCGCAGCTGCTCCAGCTGCCCGGGATCGCGCCAGTCTTTGGGCTCTGAGGAGGCCACAGGCTCTGGAGTTGGGAGTTTAGGTTTGGATTTGGGGGTGGGTTTGAGAGGTGGGAAGCTAGATTTGGGGTGCTTTGGCAGTCCGGTGGCTGGAGGGACTGCCTGCTCAGCAGAAGGCAGTGGAGGGGGAAGCGGGGGTGCAGGTGGGGGGAGTGCAGGAGGGGATGGGGGAGGGGCAGGGGGCGGAGGCCCAGGTGGTTCATTTGTGGGGGACTCCGCCTGCCTGAGGCTTGGGCTGGGTGGAGCCCTGGGCTGGGACTCCCTAGAATGGTCTGGCTCAGGGTCTCTGTCAGAGTACACCTGGGATGCAGGGCAGATATGGAAGCTGGGGGGCAGTGGGAGGCGGCTGGGGGCCTTCTTGATGGCTCCCTCTTCCTCTGGGGGAGCCCACTGGGCTTCCAGAGCTGGGATAGATGAAGTCCGCACTGGGGCCGGGGGAGGCACCTTGGATGAACGGGGGACAGTGAGGTGGGTCTCAGGGTGCTGTCTCTTCGGCTCGGCAGGGCTCCTGGGGGGGCTGGTTCTGGGGGTCTCAGGCTGTCTGCCATTCAAGGCCACCTCTGATGTCCACTTGGTGACCCCCCCAGAGGGGAAGAGGTTAGTCTCCTGTGTCTGTGTTTGAGGAGACGCGGGGACTGGGGGGGGTGGGGCTGGCACAGAGGGTGGTGGTGGGGTCAGAGTCACTGAGGGAGGTGCGGGAGGGATGAAGTCGGGCAAGCTGGGTGTGGACGGTGGGGAGAGGGTGTCCAGGCCAGGGGGTGGCGGGGGTGCCATGGTGGGTGGTGGTGGTGGCAGAGGTTCCACCAGCAGCGGGGGAGGTGGGGGAGCTGTGGAAGGGGGTGGTGGTGGCGAGGACTCCTCTGCAGGCTGTGGCAAGTCCTGGGGTGGCCTTGGGGCCGGGCCTGGGGGAGGAGGGGGGATGAGAGTGTCCTGGCCATAGGGCTCGGGCCTCAGGTCCCCCACAGAGCTGTAGAGCCGAAGGCTGCCATTGACCAGCGAGCTGCCACCTGAAAGAAGAGAGAGAGGCAGTAATGGGAGGGGAGGCAGCACCATCCCTGTCAGCAGCTCACATGGGTCCCCTCCCTCGGCCTGGGGCCTAGCAGAGCGAGGATCTGAGGAAGGGCTGCTGCTGACAGCCACAGGGAACCCAGACTGTTGGATGCTGAGTTAGGAGCTGGGATATAGCAGTACACAAAGCACCAGCTGGGCACGGCGGTATACACCTTTGACCCAGCACTCAGGAAGCTGAGGCAGGACGATCCCCTTGAGTTGGAGGCCAGGTTGGGCTACACAGTGAGACTGTGTCAAAAACAAACAAAATGGAAACAAAACAAAACAAAAAGACAGTAACAAAGCACCAGACAAGATGAAATGCTGGCACTCTCTCAAGTGGATGCCTTCAGGGGACGATGAGACGCAGACCCGTTAGAAATGATCACCACGAGGGTGTGTGCTGCAGGAAGACCGACAGGACAGACGGGAGCCAGAGCATTCGGGGATCCCTGACAGGGACACAGGGAGGGAGGGAGGGAATGACAAGGTGTCCAGCGGAGCCTTCTGGGCAGAGGTAGCAGGCCAACTCCTGGAGCACCTTAAGGGTGCTGAGGGACAGGGTCAGACCCTGGGGCCCTCACAAGGCCTTTCCTGTGAGTGACACGGGAAGTTCCCAGCCAGTCCTGAGCAGCTGTGTGACTTACATTCCCTCCAATATTCACTGATGCCCCAAAAGGAAACAGAGCCGTGAGGGTTTGGGGGACTTGCCCAGGAAAGCAGAGCCCAGGTGGGGGGCGCTGGGCTCAAAGCCAGGATTGTCTAGTGACACTGGTTCTGTCACTGAACTTTTTTTTTTTTTGGTCTTTTTCGTTTTTATCGGTACCAGGGATCGAACTCACAATTGCCTGCTTGCAAGGCAGGCGCTTATGCCGCTGAGCTAAATCCCCAGCCCCTTGTCACTGAACTTTTAAAAAACATTTTTCACTTTTTATTTTGAGACAGATTCTGTATCACTAAGTTGCCTAGGCTAGGCTTACATTAGGGATCCTCCTGCCTCAGCCTCCCAGAGCGCATGCTGGGGTTACAGGTATACATCACCACGCGCAACTCCATGCTTGGCTTTTGAATTCGGAGCCAAAGGAGGAAAGAAAGATGGGACGAGCCCCAGCCCCAGAGTCCTCTTACCTGTCACATATTTACCTGCAAAGTCTTCAGGGACAGAGGGTGTGGGCACAGCCAGTCCATGGTTCTCCTGGGCATTCTGAAAGGGACCAGAGAGAGAACAGGGACAAGGAGAGGACAGATAATTAATTTCTAAGTCACTGCATTGGGGCCACCAATGCCTGAAGCTCACAGGGTGTCGCGGGTGTAATCTCGGTCTCAAGCTCACTGAAACCAGAACAGGTGGCTTGGAGAAGGTGGATATGGGGCACGGTGGACTTCGTCCCTCCTGGTGGCCCTGCTCTGCAGGCTGCAGCCAGTGTGGGGCCCCTGCCCTTCAGAGGGACACAGGGCAGCGCTCCCAGTGCATAACCGGGTCTCGTGCTTGTGTTTAAAGACAGACACGGCGTCCTGCTTGACCCCACTGAGGACACGTCCACCCCATCCACTAGGCCAGCCTGCGGGCACGGGGTCTGCAAGCGGCGAAGGACCCTACCTCAACTAAGCGTGCACACAGAGGCACCCACCATCGTGAAAGGTGCCAGCCCCTCAGCACCTCCTCCCCCTGCCAGTTTTCATTAGGTTTTCACAGAACAGATGATGAAATCCAGCTGGGCCGGGTGCCACCCCTGCCACAGAGCCCCTGGCTCTCTAACGGCAGTGCCCGGCCCACACACTTTGCATCCCACTGCTCCCCAGATGGACGTCTCCATGCCACTGAGGTCCGCACACCTGGCCCTGTGGGGAGTGGCAGTGCCTTTCCTGGCTCTCGATGACCAGACCTCCGGTCCCAGCCAGCGCGTCTCCCTCGGACACCTGTCACATCCACCTTGCGCTCCAGCCTGGCCTCTCCCTTGGTGTAGCACTGGATTCTGCAAGCACCAGACCCATTTCTGGTTCCTGGCTTCTGACCTACATCCCCAGCCCTTCTTAAACGTCCCTGTCCTTATTTTAGTTCATTTTGTTTTGGTGAGGTTTGGTGCGACTGGGTCTCCCTGGGTAGCTCAGACATCCTCCCGCCTCAGCCTCCTGAGTGTTGGGATTACAGATGCACACCTCCTTGCTCAACCCTTTCCTTTCTTTTGTCTTTTTCCTTTTTATCGGTACCAGGGATTGAACTCACGACTGCCTGCTTGGCAAGGCAGGTGCTTATGCTGCTGAGCTAAATCCCCAGCCCCCTCCCTTTCCTTTCTTAAACAACCCTGGAGCCTGGATGGCCTCGCTCCATCACCTCATCCTTCTGTGCCTCTGCTTGTCCCACCCAGGAGCAGAGCACAGGGCCTGTGCCATCCAAAACCCCAATGCCACAGGCATGCAGGTCACCACTGAGTGACCCTCACGGGGCCTTGTGTCCTGGTTCTGACCTGAAGCAAACTGGGCCTTCAGGATCCGGATGGGGATGGTGACGTCAGAAACAGTCATGTGTGTGCCATGTGCCAGCACAACCCAACAGCTTGACCGATGTCGCCTCATCTCTCCTGTGTGCCCCTCACCAGTTGCCCACCCCCCTTGTGAAAACAGAACAGGGCATGGTGATCCCAGCGCTTGAAAGGCTGAGGCAGGAGGATCACTTTGAGTTCAAGGCCAGCCTGGGCTACATAGCAAGACCCTGTCTCGAAAAACCAAAACATAAGAATAGAGACGCAATTAGGGACAAACAACCTAACATCTCCAGCCCAGGAGCAGGGTCAGTCCATCAATTTTTTTTTTAAATATATTTGAGACAGGTTCTCGCTACGCAATTCAAGCTGGCCTTGAGCTACTTGGTAGCCCAGGCTGGCCTGGAACTCGGTGCGATCCTCCTGCCTCAGCCTCCACACCCAGCTCATCAACTCTTTGTACTCTGTCCCCTAGAAGGTTGAGATCCTAGCATCAAAGCTAGGATCCTGAACCCTAAAAGGCCCTCCCTGGCTCCCGGCAGTAATTATGTGCCCAGGAAGGTGTGGGAGGAGCTCACAGCCCATGCAGACTTTCCTCTCTTTTGATTTTGTTTTCCTTGCTTGTTTCTGCAGAGCTGAGGGTTGAACCCAGCCTGCTCTCCCGCCGAGTTACAATCCTCATCCCCGCCTTTTACATCTTGAGATAGGGCCTCAACACACTGCCCAGGCTGGCTTCCAACTCAAGATCCTCCTGCCTCAGCTTTCTGAGCAGCTGGGATTGTACCACCTCCCCTAGCCTTGACTGATGGTTTTGTTTTTATTCATGGTGTGCTGGGGATGGGGCCCAGGACCTTGCACGTGCTTGATCTTAAAGCACTCTGCAAACACAGGACGGAAGTCTGGCTCTAAGTGGCTGTCATCAGCGCAGGCAGAGCTCTGGCATTTTAGGTGACTCAACCCACAAGAGGGGCCCCAGGCCATACCCAGCATCGCACTCAGAACCTCTGGGAAGCTCTGTGGCCCCTAGCAGCCCCTTCTGTGGGGAACGGGAGGCAAACACCAAGGCCTTTAAGCCTTCCTCTCAGAAAAACTTTGGGAAGCAGGTGGCATCCAGTGGGCCAGCCTGGGAGCGACACAGTAGATGTGACAGTGGTATCCACAGGTGCCGAAATTCCTGCCCTTCGCCTTTAGCTCCAAGAACCCAAGAGAAACCTCATTAAGAGGCCTTGGCCAGCGAGTTCAAGGCCAGCCTCCGCTCCACAGCTCTGTGTTAAAAACAGCAATTTAAAAAAGAAAAACAGCACTAAATAACACTAAACTAAGAGGAGGATTTTCCCAGGTGTGGTGGCACATGCCTGTGACCCCAGCACTCAAGAGGCCGAGGCAGGAGGACCACTGTTATATGGATGTCAGCCTAACTAAATGGGGAAAAACCAAAAACGGTAAAGAGGGCTCTGTGGGGTACGGGTGTACCAGGAAGGGCATTCCTGCGGCAACTGGCAATAATGAACATAAACAGTACCTCAGGTAACCACGCTGTTGTATCAACACTAACTTCCAGAATGTTCCAGATCTCCAATCCTACAGAATGGAAATAGCCCCTAAACTATGGGGAATGAAGGGACACAGTGTCTCAACTTGCTCTTCAACAGCTCAGAAAGAAACAAAATGTAGGGGCTGGAGATTTAGCTCAGCGGCATAAGCACCTGCCTTGCAAGCAGGCGGTCGTGAGTTCCATTCCCGGTACCAGGAAAAAAAAAAAGAAACAAAATGTATATACACACACACACACAAAGAGAAGGAAGAAAGAAAAAATTTAACAAAATGTGGTCATAATCCCCCCAGGCTCCTAGGGGATTCCGGAAGAAAGAAAAAATTTAACAAAATGTGGTCATAATCCCCCCAGGCTCCTAGGGGATTCCTTGTAACTCTGCTGCAAGGTTTCTGCATACTAGGGTTTGTCAGAAAGGAAGTTACACACTTAATGCCATTTTAAAATGCTTCAAATGATACATTTGATGGATGTGGTGACCCATGCCTTAGGAGGCTGAGGTAGGAGGATCTCCATGGGTTCAAGGTCAGCCTGGGCTGCACAGTGAGCTCAAGGTCAGACTGAACTACATAATAACTGAATTTCCCTGTCTAAAAAAAAAAAAAAGATAAATTTTACATGTTTTATAGTTTTTTAAAAACTGGGGTGGGGCTGTAGCTGAATGGTAGAGCACTTGCCTAGTATGTGTAAGGCCCTGAACTCAGCCCCCAGCACTCTAAGATGCTGAGGCAGGAAGATCCTAAGTCTGAACCCAACCTGAGCAGCTTAGCAACTTAGAGATGCTGCCCAAAATGAAACAAAGGGCTGGGGATGTAGCTCAGTGCAAAAGCCCTGGGTTCAATCCCCAGGGCAGAAAAGCAAAAATAAAAAAGTAAAAAGTTAAGAACATCCACAGGAAAACTGTGAGGCACTCAGGCAGGTGTGGCCTCTGAGGGTGGCGGCCACGTCAAGAGCAGGTGGACCCTAATCAGGACAGCAGAGCACAGGGCAGGGGATGAGCACTGAGTGGCCACTGTCAGGGCCGCTTCGCCCTCTGTGCTGGCCCAGGGGACAGAGCCTGGCGACACTGGGCCTCAGCACTTCCTGGTCCCCACACCCAGAAGATGCCCAGAGCTAAGGTGGCCACACGGGGTTCACATGCAAATCTCCCACGGCGGACATAAGCTCAATCTCTGTCTGGTCCTCAACACTGAAGAATTCCACTCATCATCTAAAGAAAAACCACCCAGTGCAGTTATAATTTTTTAAAATTTTGGGTGGCTGAATGGGAAGACGTGCATTTCAGAGTTAGTCGCTGGCCTTGTTCTCCAGGGGTGCTCTGTCCGTGTCTGCCTGGCTGGCCTGAGCAGATGGGCGTCTCCAGGGCCTCTGCATCAGTAAGGTTTTCAGGCTGAGAGGAGGGTGGGGCAAAGCACTGGCCTGTGGGGGAGGGGCTCATCTTCCTGGTGTAATGGATGGGGGTGGAGCCTGCTGTTCATCCCACTGGGAGCTGGGGGCGGGGTCACACCCCCATGGTCCCTGCATACCCTGCTGGCCTCCTCACACACACATCCTCATGCCTGCGATTCCTTGGAGCCCAGCCAAGCCGAGAAGGGCCGGAGCAGTTGGGCGCTGAGATAGCTGCACATCACAGAATACAGACCTCCCTCCCATCGGGGCCAGAGCCAGGCTGTAGTCTGGGGAGGGGCCTTCAATTCCCCTACCTCCCCACCCCGAACCCCAGGTCTTCAGCTGGTGCAGCCTACAGAGAAGGGCTGTGCTCCCCAGGGAGCTCCTAGGAAGTGTTTTTTAATTAAAGAACCCCAGGGCCCCCAAGCCTCCCTGGTTCTTCAGCCGCATTGGATCCTCGCAAGGTGCCATGCTTCTGCCATGCAGAGGGACCCTCAGACCCAGGCTCCTGGGACCCCTGCTAGGTCCTGTGCTGTGGGGCCCAGCCATGCCCTTCTCCAGTGCAGGAGCCAGAAGGATCAAGGGAGATGACCTTGGAGACCCGCCCCTTCTAGCCTGGACTCCAGAAGTCCCTGTTCAAACCCTCCAGACCCTTTTGGGGCTCCCTCCCTGGTCCTCACCTCAGAGCTCCCTGGGGTCCTCGCTTGAGCCCCAGGGTGGCCAAGGGGCAGCTGTTTGTAGGCTAGGACAGGGGTGCAGATGGCCTGGGAGGCTCAGACTGAAGCCTCACTGTAAGGGGCCAGGCAAAGGGGCTGGGGCCCGATGCATGCTCTTAGGCAGGCCTCTGGACTGCTGTAACCCACAACCCCTCCTCCAACACCAACCACCCAGATCAGCCAAAAGCCTACAGACACAGTCTCATAGCCGGGCACACACCTCTGATTTCAGCACTCGGGAGGCTGAGGCAGGAGGATTGCCAAGTTTGATGCCACCCTGGGCTACACAGTAAATTCAAGGTTGTTCTGAGCTACACAGTGAGACACTGTCTCAAAAAAAAAAAAAAGGAATAAAATAAAATCACGTCCTTGCCTGGTTCACCCGGAAGGATGGGAGGAGGAAGGGAGGTGCTGACTTAAACTTGTGCTCTAACTCCTTGGCAGTGGGGGGGGGGGAGGGAGACTCCCTGGGCAGAGCCAGAGCCAGGCTCAGCTGACTCAGAGGGTGGGGTGACCCAGGGAACTCTCATGGCCCCGGGCACCCTGGGGACCCGTCTAGCCAGTTTCCCTATCTGCCACATGGGTATTTAGCTTGCAACTCCTAGCTGGGTCCTGACAGGGGAGCCCCAGAAAGAGAAGATGGTGACACAGGCCAGGTCCCCTCCCCCAGCTGCTCCCACCCTGGGCCTGTGTCCACCAGCTCTCAAGCCTGGGGATGCAGGAAGGTGGGTGGCCTTTGTGGGGGGAAGGGCGCCAGGCCGAGTCAACAGGGCTTCCCCCCTTTTCAACAGGGAGTTGCTGCTGGGGACTGTGGAGGACCCTCTGGTGCACCCCATGATGGCCTGGTCCTCGGTTACCCCAAAATCACAGGCCGAGCTGGGGAGGGGTCGCATCTTCCAGAGGGCTGATGCTTCCATGGCTACTACTATGCTCCGAGGGGGAATGAAATTCATGGGGTCATTCTGTGGCACAGTTTTGGCATCTCTGGAACCACAGTTAGAGGCCCACTACGCCTCCTGGTGTTGGGATTCTTTTGTTTTCTTTTGTTTGTTTGCTGTTTGGAGACAGGTTCTTGTTAGGAAGCCCAGGCTGGCAGTGAACTCACAGGGATCCTCCTTCCCCAGCCTCCAAAGGGCAGGAATGGCAGGTGTGTGTCACGGTACCCTGCGTGGTGTTGTACTTCTATACTGGTCCATAACGTCCAGGAGTTGCTTTGTAAGCAGAAAATACAGGGTTTCGAGTTTTACCCCCCAGGGCCCTGGGGGAAGTGGAGGTGCGGCCAAAGTCACACTTGGTCAGCCTCGTGTGGAATCTTGGCTTCCGGCGGGCAGTGATGGGCAGTGGTGAGACGGCTGTGTCCTGCAGTGTTGGGCACAATGTGTGACTCCTGGGCTCCAAGTGTCGCCACTGTGAGGTCCACCAGGTGCCCTGTACTCAGCGGCACTGCTGTCCTCCAAGCCTAGGCCTGGGACACCTGCGAGGCTGACTGTCCACACTGCAGTCTGGGCCCCCTACAAGGCAGTCCCTGGCCCCATAGGGCCACTCGTGGGTCATGCAATGTGCTATCCAGGCAGTGGTCTGGATTATGAAGACACAGGATAAAAAGAGAATGTAAATCTATCTCTTGACTCTTTTATATTGGCTGAATCCTGAAATGATAATCCTTTAAATCTATTGGGTTAATAAGTAAGATGTATGATTAAAGTTAATTTCAGCTAGGTATGGTGGCATTCTGGGAGGCTGAGGCAGGAGGATCACAAGTTGGAGTCCAACCTGGGCAACCTATTTCTTTTTCTCTTTTTTTTAACTTTTTATTTTTTTTATTATCAGTACCGGGGATCGAACTCACGACCGTGCGCTTGCAAGGCAAGCACTTATGCCTGCTGAGCTAAATCCCCAGCCCCCTATTTCTTTTTCTTATTTATTTAATTTTGTGTGCTAGGGTCAGAAGCCAGGGCCTAACACAGGCAGGACAAGTGTCCTGCCACTGAGTGACCACAGCAATTGCCCCTCAGCTATGTCTTTTAACTTTTTAACAAAGCCACTAGGAAATGTGGAGGTGTCCCACAGTTTCTGCTCACGCCCCATCTAGGGAACTCTGCACACTTTAACTAGAAGCTGTCACAGGGTATCTGTCTTGGTCTTTTTTATCCAGAACCAAAGCCTTGCCCTGTCTCTCCCCTCACCTCTCATTTCCTGTGATTTTAGACCCACAGAGATAATTTGTTTCAAATGCCCCTCCCTAAGGTTCACTGCTGTGTGGCAGCTCAGATGCCCCCTCTTCCAAGAAGTCCTCCAGGACCACCTCACAGCTACGTTAGCCGCCCTGCTGGCCCATCTCTAACGGTGTCCCTCGCCCACCTTTGCCACAGGCTGGGACGCCAGGCTCAGTCAGCACCCATGCAGGGCCCGGCAGGCTCAGGTGCCATCCCTGGGGTTCCACCAGGGAGGAGCTGTCACCCCAATTCCAGCCTTCTTCCTGGGAGAGCCACCTAATTGGTATCAGGGAGGGAGAGAGGGCCACAGGGGGCATCCGGGGCCCAGGCCAGGTTAAGAGCCTCTTTACTCACCAGCGGAAGGAAGGTGAGCAGGGGCCGCACACGTGGCCGGGCCTTCAGCGTGGCAGTTCCTGACTCACTGACGGTGTCGAAGCGGGCGTCTCCGTAACAGATCCCATCTGTTGGGCAGAGCAAGGGGACTCCGTGAGCCACAGGACAAAGCAGGCCTCTGGTCACTAACTGAATCCATCCTGCAGTCCGCAGCAAGAAAGCCAGACCCCACGGACCCCCACCCCCGATCCGCTGAGCCCCTCTGACACAGGAAGGTTCTATGGATGGAGCCGGGTGTGGTCGTCCTAGCACTTGGAAGGCTGAGGCAGGAGGATCCCAGAGAGTTCGAGGCCAGCCTGGGCTCCCTTGTGAGACTGTCTCTCACACACAAAAAGGGTCCTACGGAGGGTATGTGTGCAAACAGGGCCGCTGGAGTGCACTGTGGGAGGGACATGGGGTTCTTCCTGGGGTCACCTCCAGAGTCCTGGGGCTTCCAGAACCAGCAGCCACCTCCCTCCTGACCTCCCTAGACAGGTCGGAGCCTGCTTCCCTTGGCAAACTGGCCTGGGGGAGCCAGAGCTGAGGCTTATCTCAGATAGGGAGGAAAGGAGCAGAACAGCCGCAGGCCTGGTGGTCCCTAACCCTAAACACCCCTCCCCGTGGGCGCGAGACAGGAGGAGACTTCAGAGGGCCCCTCTGGGTGGGAGTAGGGGGTGGCCACGGCAGGCAGCAGGGACAGGACTGCAAGGGCAGGGGAGGAGGGAGGGGAAGAGGAGGGAGGCGGTGGACTGGGAGGAGGGGAAGAACAAAGGGGGTGGGAGTAGGGGGGAGGGGAGGGGAGGCCGAGGGCTTTCTTCCCCAAGGGACTTTCTCCTCTGCAGCCAGGGCAGATCCTGAGCCCAGAGGAACCACCCAGATGTGCCCCCTTCCGGAAACTGTGAGGAAACCATAGAACTCCTCACCCAAGAGATGGGCTTGACCTGGTTTTCCTGAGCCTCCGGCCCTGCCCTTGGGAGGAACGGAGTCTGGGATGTGACTGGAGGCTCTGAGGAGCACCCAGTGTGAGATGCAGGGCCCTTGGGTGCTGCCTCCCAAGGGACATCAGGGCGCCACCTCTACAAAGGCCGTGCAGCAGGCTGTGGGAGCACCACCAAGGCTGGCCTGAGTCTGGACTGGACTGGACGGGAGGGGAGGGGAAGGGGAGGGGATGGGTTAGGCCTGATCAGAAAAAAGGATCCCAGAGAGGAGTGTCCTCCAGGACAGGTCAGATCTGAGGACACACGTGGGCTGGGTGGGGTCGTGGCAGGGACAGCATCGAGATGGCCTGGGCACTGGCAGGCCATCCGCCTGTCTCTTCTCATCTCAGTGTCTGCAGGGGCCTGGTCCTCCCGCCTGCTGCTGAGTTACAGCCATGCCGATGCCCACTACCTAGGACCTAGGACCCCCGGAAAGCCACACAGCTGAGCAACCCAGCAAGGAGGAGACGCTAAGGAAATAATGAGCCATTCCAGGCAGAGGAAACCGCCTGGGATTCTGGCACTCGGGAGGCTGAGGCGAGAGGGTCGCCATGAGTTTAAGGCCGCTGTAGGCTACATAGTGAGACCCTGTCTCAAAAAACAAAGAACACCAGGTGTGGTGGTGCATGCCTGTAATCCCAGCGCTTGGGAGGCTGAGGCAGGAGGCTTGCTGTGATTTTGAGGCCAGCCTGGGCTACAAAGTGAGTTCAAGGCTAAACTGAACTGCAGAGTGAAACCCTGTCTCATAAAACCAACAAAACAAAAGCCCTGGGCTGGGGATTTAACACCTGCCAGACAAGCACAAGGTCATGAGTTCGATTTCCAATACCAAAAACCAACAACAACAACAAAAAAAACGCCAAATCACACAACTCCAGGCCCTGATGCCAACAGATCAGACCCACTAATAATGCGGATACAACAGGTAAACCCAGCTCTGCGCCCAGCTGCCCAAACCTGAAAAAACAGCGCCAGTCTCCGCCCCCACCAGGACCCCACACCACAGGACCTGCGAAGGGCGCTCAGGTGTTCCTAAAACTCTCCGCCAAACCCTACAGGAAGATTTTCACTTACCACCCTCAGGGACCAGGGCTGGCAGAAATGTCACCCAACATCCAAACAGATCTGCTTCCAAAGTAATTGTGGGTCCCCAGCAAGAGGTTGTCACCTCCGGTTTCCACCTGGAGAGCACAGCTCCCCCCTGCCCTGGGGACTGGAGAGGATAGGGAGGACTTGGGGTCCCAGCTCTCGGGGGCCACTAGGAGGCCACTTAGGTCCCTGTCTCTGCTCTGTCACTTAGCCCTGTACCCCGGGAGTGCTCCCAGGGGTCTGAGCCCGCTTCCGCATCTCTGTCATCGTGATCGTGGTCCCAGTGGGTGTACAGCTGTGGGATGATGAGACAAACCCCAGAGTATGTTAGCAATGCCCCTGGCAGACACTGGTGCTCGGCAATGGCAGGTGGCTTTTGTCATTGTCATCCATGTCCTCATTGCTGTCTTGCCACACCCTGCCTCCCTCCCAGGGTTTGGGCTTCTGGCTTGAATCAGCTTATGCCACTTGCAAATTATGAGGAACACCTACCCATACTCATAGTGACAGCCACAGGGATCATCCTGAATCCTTACACAGGGGACACAGAGGCTCAAAGGGGGAGGGGCTGGACCTCCGCCCCAGCTCCTCTCCTGGACAAGCAGATCCAGTTCTTTAAGAGCCCATGTAAATAGCCCAGGATGGGTTTGGACTTGCAATCTTCCTGCTTCAGCCTCCTGTGTGTCTGGGATTACAAGCACGCACCACCGTGCCCAGCAGGGAAATAGCATTTTCATTCCCAATGTACAGATAAGGAAATCGAGGCACAGAGAGGTTTTGCAGCCTACCCAAGCGATCTGACTCTAGAATTCAATTCCCTGCGGACACAGCTTGCACAGCAAGGGGACAAGGGAGCCCATCTCTTCCCTATCTCCTGTGATTGCAGCATGAACCCGCAGAGGGAGGTGAGGGTCTCGGGTTTCTACCAGCGCACACCCGATCCTGTCTGCAGAGCCTGGCAAGCGTGGGCTCTCTTTCAGGCTTGGTTTCCCCACCTGCAAAGCGGGCCAATCACCCCCTACTATGCAAGAGAGGAAAGGAAGCCAGCTGGGCAGAAGGTGGAAGTCAGGGTGGGGAACACTGCCTCACCAGGGACCCCCAAACACCAGCCTCAGGTCTTACTGGATTTCGAGGGTTGAGAGGCAGAGGCCTCACTCAGTGTGGGGGTCCGATATCCTGATCAGGAGGAACCCAGGACCCCGCAGAGACTGGCTCCTGCTCCTCCCTCACCGTGGTCCATGCAGAAGGGCAAGGCCGGGGTACCAAGGGGGAGCCCCTTCTGCACTGCATGCAGAGGAGCAGCAGGGTGGCCCGTGTGAATGTAACCCAAAAATGACCTTAATGAGGCCCTTCCTTGCTAATTAGCAGGTCCACAGGGTGAGACCGGCAAAGGCCAGTTTGTACCAGCAAGCCCTGGCAGGCCTGACCCAAGCTCAGAGAGAGGCCTTTGTCTAAGGGCAGAGGGGACACTGAAGATTGGGCGGGGGTGCCAAGGTGGGTCTAGGGGGAGGAGGGGAGGACAGCAAGAGAGGAGGCCCGAGGTGGGCAGCTGAAAGGGCCCTGTGTGGGGTGGACAGTAGGGGCACAGCACACTGGCCCCTGCTTCCTGGCTAGGCCTGCTGTCCAGTGTCCAGGGCATCGGGACGACTGCCTCATGCCCAATCTGCCAATCGGATCTTTGCAGGAGAGCCTGACATGTTGGCGTATGTCCGTGGGAGGCTGAGGCAGTCACTGTGAGTTTGAGGTCAGTCTGGATGAGCCACCAAGATCCCGTCTCAAAAAACAAAAGTCAAACAATCCCAGAAGAGGGGCTAGGGGACATGCAGCTGAGTGGCAGAGTCCTGGCCTAGCAGAGGTAGGTGCTGGGTTCCAGCCCCCGTTCTGTGAAAAAAAAAAAAAAAAAAAAGTTGGGGGAGGGGAGGGTGGTGGCCAGGCTTGGGGGACACTTAAATAAATGTAGAGCCACCATTGGCTCAGGTGACTTTGAGCCACTTAATGCTTCTGAGCTTTCAGAGCTTTCCATGGTTACAGCCCGAGGCTGCATGCACAGAGGCCACAGATTCGCCCCAAGGTCCTAGGTGGTCTTTAGCACAGGGCCTAGGTCACGAAATGGTAAACACTAATAATGATACTGTTGTCGTTATTTTATTGGCAGCGTGAGAACGGGCAGCTCAAGCTGGTCTGCAGGGTGAAGCAGGTGACCACAGCGAGACTGGCACTTACATAATGGGCCGCGGGAGGGCGTGTGCGCATGCGTGTACCCCAGTGGCCAAGAAGCACCTCCCCCGGCCAGGAGTAAACCGGGGTCACCTTCCTGCCCCTCCAAAGCACGGGTCCGCTGCTTGCCAGGCGGAAGTGGGTGGTCAGCTCTGGGCTTCACGGTTTCCTAGGCTTTTGCTGGGCTTGCGACGCGGGAAGGGGAACCCTGGGACTGGAACAGCAGAACCAGCGCCCACCTCTGAGAGAACCGGGTTTTCCTGGTGAGGAGCTGTCGCTTTCCCTACCCTGCTGTTTTCAGGGTGTCCGCATTGTCCTTACAGGAGTGTGTTCCCAGTGCCCCGGTGCCACTGGGGAAGGAAACCCAGGACTGTCCACCCTGGCTTCACAACGAATCTCCCCTGCAGTTGGGTGGACTCTCAGGGCCTGGGCCCTGACTTGTGGGCCTGAGGAGGGACTCCTGAAACCTGCATTTTATTTTATTTTATTTTTGTCTTTTTCCTTTTTATCGGTACCAGGGATCGAACTCATGACTGCCTGCTTGCAAGGCAGGCGCTTATGCTGCTGAGCTAAATCCCCAGCCAAGGAACCTGCATTTTAAAGAAGTATCCTAGATGGGTGTGGTGGGTCCCAGCACTCAGGAGGCCAAGGCAGGATTGCCACACACTTTCGAGGCCAGCCTGGGCTACACAGTGAGTTCCATAGGAAATCCTGTCTCAAATCAGAGCAAAACAAAGCAAAACAATTGTCATGAGCTAGGTTTGATGCCCTAAGCCTATATAACCCCAGTACTTGAGAGGCTGAGGCAGAAGGATCTCAAATTCAAGGCCGGCCAGGCTGTACAGCAAGACTTTGTTTTTTTAAAAAAAAAAAAAAGAAGCCCTAAGTGGTTGTGAGGAAACCACTTTGACTGGAGAGGCACAGAGGGGCAGGCCCAGTGCTCCAGCCAATAAGAGCATCCCCAGGAAGGGGCCAGGAGGAGCCCCCATCTGGCCACAGCCCAGCAGCTTATCAGAGATTCTCAGAGATCCACATCTCTGCTTTCCCAGGCATTTGCAGCACAATTATGTGCCTCTACGGAGCCCCGTTTGGTTTGTGGGAGGAAGAAAGCTTCATCTGGACGGTGCCTGCGTTCATGAGGCCTCCTCATCCCTTCAGTGCATGCGGAAGAGATGCTTCACTTTTTCCGAGACAAAGTCCCACTAGTCCAGGCTGGCCTGGAATGCCGACAGTCCTCCCACCCCAGCCCCTCAAGGCCCCAGAATTCAGGTGAACCAGGCCTGGCTGCGAAATTCTTTGAAGGAAGCTTCCCTGGCACCACCTTCGCACCTCACCTGCTGTTGGAAGCCCATCCTGGGCAGAGACCATTACAGGGCCGCAGCACAGGGCTCCCACTTACTCTAACCCCCGACGTGCCCCTGTCTGATGCCCCCGTTCCCCCCACAGCCTGTTTTCCAAGACCCGCCAGCATCTCATCCCACAATGTCACAGACTCCAGGGCCCCTGGGAACCCAGATCCCCACCCCTCTGAATCTGTAGAGGCTCCTCACACAAGGCCATGGTGGTAGAGAAGCACCAGGGCTGGGGCGGGGGACCCAACCCACTCTCCCTGAGGGCCGGGCGGGGACATGTCCAGGGCTGTTGTGCCAGTCTCTCCCTGCTCCTTGATGGCGCCAGGTGGACACCATCCCCATAGAACAGAAGCAGCGGCCCTGAGGTACAGACAGACAGGACCCCAAGGCGGGTGTACCTCTCCAGCCCAAACTCCCTGAGTGGTGGCCTCTGCCCTGCCCACTGGCACCCCAGGGAACACCCAACTGGTCTGAGTGTCCACACCCCTGTCCATGTGCAGGCTCAGCGGCTGAGTCAGCTGAAGCCCAGCCTTGCCTGGGGGTCCGGCGGGGGGAGGGGAGGTCCACCCTGGGCTGCAGCCTGTCCGACTGGTGACAGGGCACAGAGTCTGTCTTCTCTCACTGGGGCACTGAATCCAGCAGTAAAACAGAGGAAGGACAGGGCAGCTGGCTGGAGCCCCTCCCCCCAGGCAGGCACCCCACCAGGCACCCTTGTGTCACTGCCCCCGCAAAACTCGGCTAGGAGCTGGGCCCCTGCCTCAGTTCGGATGGGGGCCTCTGGGGTCACCACTTGTCCTCAGGTTGCGTTACAATGACTGCACGGCTCCACTAGTCTCCTAAAACCACTGAGCTGTGCAGGGGTGATGGGAAACACAGAGCCTGCTTACATTTAAAAAGTTTTAAATTCCTCCCCCTGGCTTCGAACTCAGGCATCCCACAGCTCTTGCAGCCTCCTGCAGTCACTTCTCTGAGGTCCTCTTCATCACTAGTGTTTTGTGGTTCGCTGCTGTGGCTGCTTTGATGCCCTAAATTGATTTCTGTTTCACGATCATCTTGACTTTGGGGAACAGACACAAGTCACACCATGCCAGAGCCCATGAACAAGGTGGGTGAGGACAGAGTGTCGTGTGTTTGCCAGCCTGCCTTTCTATTGGGTGGCACCTGGCATGATAACACTATTTTTTTTTTTTTTTGGTCCTGGGAATTGAACTTAGGCTCCTATGCTTGCCAGGCAGGCGCTGTGCCACCGAGCTGTACCCCTTCTAACGACACTTAGGAAAAAGAACTTCCACACCCACTTCAGAAAGTGACAAGGATGGGGATAGCCAGGTGGCGGCAAATGCCTGTAATCCCAGAGCTCAGGAGGCTGAGGCAGGAGGATCAATCTGAGCTCAAGGCCAGCCTGGGCTACATAGCAAGAACTCTCTCAAAAAAGCCAACAAAAACAGCAACAACCAATGAATGAGCTAAGTGTGTTCAAAGCCAGACGCAGTATCTGAGGGGGGCTCCTGGCGATGTCTTTTACTGCAGTGAACTATTTTAAACATAAATACACACTGCATTGCTGGCTGGGGACATCCTCTGACACACCTCGCGCTCTGGGGAAGGCCCTGCCTCAGCCATTTAAAGTCTGTGCCGTGGGGTTGTCACTTAACCGCCCTGAGCCTGCTTCTCCTCCTTCTTCAAATAAAAACTAATAAGAATGCCAGACTCTAGATAAAGATTCCTAAATCAACAGCACAAAGATTTGAGAGTGGAACCTTGCACCCAGGAGCACTACCTGGGTGTTTGCTGTGTGACGTTTCCTTTCTGCCTGGGGAGGTGACCGGGCCTTGCTGTGAGGCCCTGCACATTCCCAGCTCGGCTTGTCCCAGTACTGCCGGCTTGTCCCAGTACTGCCGTCCCACCAGGGTGGCCTTGCCCTCCTCTGGCCCTGGTGCTCCGAAGATCGCTCGAACAGGGGCTGGGAAGGCGCACAGCCACCGAGTATCCCTGCTGGGCAGGGGTGGGGGTGGAGTCCTCCTGGTTCCGCGTGCTCTTGTCCCTGTGCCCCTACTTGACTGCAACCCGTGTGCCAAGGCCGACGTTTGCCACCACTCCACCCCTCAACCACGAGCCACACACCAGGAGTGAATTCCTGTCCCCACCCCTCCTGGAGTGCAACTGCAGAAATACACAGGGGCCTGGTGACCCCAGCCAGACCCAGGCAGGACGGGTGTGTGCTCAGGCGCCTGCTGGGACACTCGCTACCTTCTGGGGCCTGCAGCAGCCGGGGTCACAGGGGGGACACCTCGGCCAAAGCTGTCCCATCTGCAGCCCCTCAGATGGCGCTGGGCGGGGTGCTGCATGAGCGGGGTCACAGCAGGCTGGGAACCCTTCTGCAGGGGCTCCTCCTGACTTTGCCCAGGTCTGATCAGTTGGTAGCCAAAGGTGGGGTGCCGGGGATCCCCAGTCTCTGCCCTGGGAGATTCCAGCCGGGGAGCCAGGCACCCTGGCCTTAGACCTGGGGCGCAGCCCTGACCCAGCAGCGTGCGGACTTGCCCGGGAGGCTGAGGGCGCAGCAGTGTCGGGGAGCAGAGGCCGGCGGGGACGGGGGACAGCTCGGGGCCCAGGAGCCGAGCGAGTGTGGGCGGCGGCTCCTCCCCGCCCGGCCGCGGCCGCGCTCACCGAAGTCCCGGGTGTCCTGGTCGGGGGCCTCCTGGGTGAAGATCCAGGGCGGGTTGGTGGCGTAGAGGGACGTGGAGGTGGAGCTGGGGTGCTTCCTCCCGAAGAGCTTGCTGAGGGTGCCGGGCACCGCCGGGCTCTTCTTCATGGTGCCGCGGGGCGCCGGCTCGCCCTACCCGGCCATGTCGCTGTCCCTGTGCCTGTGCCTGTCCCCGCCCGGCCGCGCTCCCGGGAAATGCGAGCCACCTGGCCAGGTGAGGGCGGCGCCTGCCCAGCCCCGCCCGCCGCCCGACTCCCCGGGCCGCATTCCTCCGAGCCTTCCCACTGCAGGCCTTTGTGGCACCAGGCCGGGACCTCGCCCAGCCCTGGCCCTGCCCCTGCCCCTGCCCTGCCCTGGGAAGCCGCCCCTCCCCCAGGTTCCCGCCCCTACCCCTGGGCCCCGGCAGGCCGGGGACTCCCCTCCCGCAGGCGGTTCGAGACCAGGTCCATCTGAGCGCTTGGGAAACTACCGGTACGCCAGCTCCAGGACAGGCCTGGCCAGAGCTGCCCAGCGTGGGCTGGGCTCAGGCCTGTAACCCCAGCACTCTGGGAGGCCCAGGACGGTCCCAGCAGGATCACAAGTTCCAGCCCGCTAGGGGCAGTTTAGCTATTTAGCAAGAACCAGTCTCAAAATAAAAAATGAAGGTTAGGTGTGGTGGCACACGCCTGTGAGCCTGGCACACAGGAGGCTGAGACAGGAGGGTTGCCAGGAGTTCAGGGCCAACCTGGACTATGTTGTGAGTTCAAGACCACCAGCTTGAATCACGAGACCCTGTAAATATAAAGAGTTGAGCATGAAGTTCAGTGTGAAGGCCCTGGTCTGGTCCAGCCCAGTACAGAAAAAAAAAAAAAAAAAAAAAAAAGCCAAGAGGAAATGCCCATAGGGAAAAAGAACCAACAGTGACATAGCAAACTGCTGACGGTGAAGGTGGGGACTCCCCTCCCTGAGAGGCCTGGAGAGGACGCAGGGTGACTAACTTGGCATTTTGCGGTCATCTAAAACCAGAAAGGGCGTGGTAGTGCACTCCTGTAATCCCGGCACTTGGAAGCTGAGGCCGGAGGATCACCACGAGTGAGAGGCCAACATGGGTTCCAAAGTGAGTTCAGGACCAGACTGAACTACCTAGTAAAACCCTGTCACAAAAAAGGGAAAAAAGCAGAGACGGGGAGGGCCCACGGAGGGTCAGGTGGTGCTCCAGAAAGACGCCCAGTGTTCTACAGGTGGCCAAGCCAGGTCCCAGAACTCTGGGAGGCTGAGGCAGGAGGATCTCTATTTCCAGCCCAGCCTAGACAACTCGGTGACTTAGTGAGATCTTGATAATCCTTACCCTAATTTTTCTACACAGAGCGTTTTGGGGTCTCACCAGGAAGCTGGGGTACATAGGAATGGGGTAGCAGACTACAAATGACTAAACCATCGTCAGTGCACCCCACAGAAAGTAAGAGGAGGGGAGACAGGAGGAGTCCAGCGAGGCTTCTGGGAAGGAGCCAGGACTGGAGGTGACCCATGAAGAGGGTGGTCAGAGAGGCTTCTAGAACCAGTCCGTCCATCTTCTCTATGATCTCTGGAGGACGCAGGGATGCCCTATGATACCTGGGCACCAGCTACCCATGCCCTAGGCATTCGCTGCTCTTTCCATGGGGTACGGGGCAGCTCCTGGTGCAGCGCTGCCCAGCACTGTGGGCAGCAGAGGCCCCGGTCACCAGCAGCCCCCCACTCAGTGTGGACAGGACCCCAGAAGTTCAACACTAGGTTCCCAGTGCCTACGTGGCCAGCGGAGTCACAGACCTGGTCCTCGAGTCCCAGTCACCACAGTCTGTCTGGGAAGACAAGGCAGGGACATCTGCGGGGGTTTGAGATGGTGGCAGCGACTGGGGGACCCTGCACAGCAAGGCGGGGCCAAGCATGGAGGCCTGAGAGCAACAGCTGGGAAAGTCAGGGAGGACTAAGTGTCCCTAGGGGTTGGCGGGGACACAATGGTGAGGTGTCCTCATGCTGAGTCTGACACTGCTCTGAGCAGGACCGCGCCACCATCCACCCAGCCATTTCCAAGATGAACTGATAGGCAGGGACCCAAGCCTCATGGCAGCATCCTGAGTCCTGGGCGAAGCCGGGCTGGTAACTATGGTCTCACTTGTTTGTTTTGTTACAGAGAGTCATTAAAAAGTTAATGAAAGTGCTTACTGGAGGGATGTGGAGAGATAAAGAGGTGAAAAATAAAACTCCTTTTTTTTTTTATGGCACTGGGGACTGAACCCAGGGCCTTTGCACTGACTGAAACGCACCTGCTTCCCTTTTAAATTAGGACACAGCATCTCACTCAGTCCATGAATCACTAATTTGAATTTGAGATCCTCCTGCCTCAGCCCCCTCCCAGGCTATAGGATCACAGATATGTGCCATCACACCCTTTTACAGTATCAAATAATGTAAATATATTTAAGATGAAAGAAATACGCAGGCAGGAGAGTTTGGCACAGACCCCTGCTGCCTAGTGCAGTCCCTGACCAGTGTGTATTGAGTTCTGTCCTACACAGCTGGTGGGAGGGCCAGTGGGCAGAGGAAGGGCTGGGGGAAGGGAAGCCTCAATTTATTTTTCCAGGCAGGGTCTTACTCTGTAGCCAGGCTGGCCTTGAACTCATGGTGATATTCCTGCCTCAGCTTCCCAGATGCTGGGATTACAGGTGTGCATCACAGTGCCCAGCTGGAAGCTTCTTGATTACTCATTAATCATCTGATTGGTTGATCCAGCAGGAGAGGAAGGGACCAGGACTTGTTGCTCAAACTGGAACCAGACAGCTCTGTTGGCGTGGTGACTGTGTCTTAGAGACACAGAGGGGCTTGGGAATGAGTGGGAGCGGAGAGGGTCCTCAGGGTGCCTTTGTCTGTGTGTGGCACAAGGCTGCCAGCAACAACCTCTCCTGGCTCCTCATGAAGAATTAGTAAGCTAGTGGAGGCTGAGGCAGGAGGATTGCTGTGAGCTCAAGGCCAAGCCTCGCCTTACACAGTAAGACCCTGTGTCAAAAAGGCAACTCACACAAACAAAGTAAGATAAGAAATGTAAGGACTGGAGATTTAGCTCAGCAACATAAGCACCTGCCTTGCAAGCACGTGGCCATGATTTGGATCCTCAGTACCAAAGACAAAAACCCAAAACAAAACAAAAAGTGTAAAGCATCCAGCCCAGAGGGCTGCAGGGGAGGTGGGCTCAGCAGGGAGCACCCCTACGAGCCCCTCCAGTTTCTGCCTATGTGGCAGGTTTAGGGGTCCTATCTCCCTGGGGCCCCAGGAATGAGGGCCCCAAGAGCTGGCACTGCCTCACCAAGACCTGTCACCTAACCACACCTGCTCCTCCAGGAAAGGAAACAGCAAAATGGCAGAGAGCCTGGGCCTGTAATTAATTACATCCCGCTCAGCAGTGACTCAGGGGCCTGGTCAGTTCCGGAATGTGGGTGGGCCGGGCCCTGTCAGCACACCTTCCCCTCCCCCCGGAGCCCAGGCCAGGCTCTGAATGGGGACACCTTTGTCCCCACAAGGGTATCTGCAGCTGGGGACACGAGTGACAGGCTGTGAACCCACCCCGCAGATGACGATGACGTTGGCTTCTGACACCTTGATCCACGTCCTGTGCCTGCCCGGGCCAGCAGGCAGGGGTCCCAGTGCCCACCGCTCTGCTGCTCTTGATGCTGTCCTGAAGGGGCTGGGCGGCTCGCCTAAGGGCCTCACATCTGAGGTGAGCCTGGCTGGGGACTGCTGTGTCTAGTGGGCTGGACACCTGGAGGACACTGTATTTTCCTCTCAGGTTCTTCTCTTGTGGTGGGGATGGTTTGAGACAGGGTCTCACTATGCAGTTCAGGCTGACCTTGAACTCACAGCCATCCTCCTGCCTCAGCCTCCCAAGTGCTGGGACCAGAGCTGTGCACCATCAGTGAGACTGTGGGCCCGATTCCTGGCTCTGCCCATTCCGAGTATGTGACCTTGGCCACAGTTTCCCTACCCCAAGCCCCGCCTTGCAGGCTGGGCTGCTGGACGAGGTTGTTAGGGGCTCTGTGAGGGTGAGAACTAGGCAGCCCACAGAGGGGTTGGCACAGGCAGTGCCCAGTTCTGAGCCCCCTCCCCTCCCCTGCGCAACTCTGGCAGTGCTGAGCTGAGGCCAGGTTGCCAGAGGCTGCAGGAGGCCAGCAGGATCTGCCAAGGACTCCTGACAGAGAGGTCCAGGCACCAAGCGGGTGCCTAAAAGTCACCTTGGCTCCAGCACGAAATACTCCGTTCTGAGATGCACCCCACATTGTGGAACAGTACTGGACTTGCATACATTTTTTAAAAATACATTGTTATATCCAGAAAGCAAAACTAAAACATCTAAACTGGGTGTGGTGCGTTACACCCACAGTCCCCAGCCACTCAGGGAGGCTGAGGCAGGAGGATTACAAATTTGAGCCCAGCCTGGACAATTTAGTGACTTATCAAGAACCCCTCTCAAAAAAAAAAAAAAAAAAACGAGCAGACACTTTTCAGACAGTTTCTGTTATGCATTTTAGGTTGACCTTGAACTCACTTTGTAGCCCGGGCTGGCCTTGAACTCACAGTTATCCTCCTGCCTCAGCCTTCCCAGTGCTAGGATTACAAGGTATATGATACCATGGCCAGAAAAAAAATTTTTTTAAAGGGCTGGTGTATAACCACTGCAAGGGTCTTGGGCTTGATTTCCAGTATGAAAAAGAAAGAAAAAATCTAAGGAATATATGTAGCTCAGTGGTAGCCCACTTACCTAGTATTCCTGAGGCCCTTAGTTCCATCCAGCAATGAAAAATGTAGTTTGAAAGAGCCATGACCCCTTTCAAGCATGGCATCATGAGACTGAGGCAGGAGTATCACTTTGAGCCCAGGAGTTTGAGGCCAGTTTTGGCAATCCAGGAAGAAGCTGTCTTCAAAATAAAGGGGTGGGGGGGGGACCACAAAGACCTGGCCATGAGGCCCCGGAGCATGGTTTGTGGGGACAGGAAGTCGGAGCACTTGGGGCCCATCCCAGGGAGCAGAGAGGTAAGACAGAGACCCCGTCTGGAGGGCAAGGTGATGGTCCAGCAGAAACCGGAAGTTCGCCCAGGTCCGCGGACACGGAACAATCTTCCAAAAACAGGGATGGAACCTTCAAGAAAAAGCCTGAGCAATGGAAGGAAATCAAGGCGCTGGAAAGCATGCCGGCCACGGTGCCCGTGCCAGCCACCCAGAAGCTGCTCCTTGCCTGGCTGGGATGCGGCTGAGCACGGAGGCCACAGGGGCGAGGTGGAGGTAGCTGATCTTCCCGTGCCGCGGCTGCCAGAGGCACGCTGGTCCCCTCATCCTGAGCCCTGCAGTATGGACCAAGCCTCTCTCTTGTTTTTCGGGGTGCAGGGACTGAACCTACTGAGCTGCAACCTCACTAAATCGCTAAATTTTATTTTTTACTTTGAGACAGAGTCTCACTAAATCGCCAAATTACCCAGGCTGGACTTGAATTTGTCATCTTCCTGCCTCAGCCTGTCAGAGTGCTGGGGTTCCAGGCGTGTGCCACCACAGGCAGCTCTCAGCTGCAGTCTCCATCTTCCAGGAGCTTCGTGGACCGGGAAAATAAGGTGGGACGAGCGGCTTCCCAGGCGGCTGCACTGAAGCAGCGCTGTCCGGATTTCAGACCCGGCACTGCTGTAACTCCCGGCCCTCCCGCAGCAGTTCCTCCATGGAAGCCGGCAGCAGAGCCTGGGCTGTCCTCACGCCCTCACTCGTCACAGAGGGTGGAGACTCAGAGCGCTGAAATCGCTTGTGTACTGGCACAGCTGAGAAGCAGCAGCAGCTCTGGGATTTGTTCTCTGTTTCTGTTTTGTTTTGTCATGTGACAGCGTCTCCCAACGTAGCCCAGGCTGGCCTCAAATCCATGACAGTCCTCCTGCCTCAGCCTCCTAAATGCAAGCATTACAGGTCTGCACTGCTCCATCTGGCTCAGAGCTGAGATCTGAACCAAAGTTCAGTGAGGTCAAAGGTGAGAACCTCAACGCACTTTATAAATGAAATAAGGTAAGGATCACCAGGCCAGGATTTCCTACCTGCTCTGGGGTCCCTGCAGTGAGGGAGGCGTGGTCTGCACGTGGGTGGGGGAGGATACTGCTGGCAGGACCTCTAAGGTGGAGGACCCAGGATCCTCGTGGCCCTGTGCTGACACAGACAGGACCAGTGTGAGGTCTCCGGGCCTCGGGCCCCCAGCCCAGACTCACCCCTACTTGTGCTCCCTGCCTGGTTCCTCCCCGCCTCCCAGAAATGAGGGGTCACTGCCCTCAGGCGCAGTAGGAACTGTGGGCCCCTCAGCTGCAGCTCCCAGTGTGCCTGTCACCTGCAGTCCCATCCTGCTGATGCGGCATCAGGAAGGAAGCAAATAAGGCCCAGGCAGAGCTGGCACAGTGCAGGGCAGCGCCCCTCCCCCGCCTCCAGCTGCCACCCCCTGCTCTGTCCTTCCTCCCTACACGGGGTGGATACACGGTCCGGGAAGGTACCCGCCAAGAACTCTGTTGGGGACCGTGGGGCATAGGGGGCTGGATTTTGAAGATGGTGACACCAATCCATGCCACTACCCAGCCACACCTGGAAACTCGAGGTGGGGCACACGCCCTGGTCACCAGAGGCCTGGCAGGGGTGGGAAGGGTACATTAGGGCTTTCGGGTTACAGCAATAGCTAGGAGCTCGCCCTCTACCTTCCTGCTGCCCACAGTTTGGGGGTCCTCCGGTGTGTCGGAGGCTGGGACAGCAGAGCAGGTGAGTGTCAAAATTAAAGACACTCACAGAGCTGGGTGTGGTGACATGTATTCGTAATCCCAGCGTTTGGGAGCCTGGAGCAGCAGGATCATTTCAAGTTTCAGGCCAGTTTGGGCTACATAATGAGTTCAAGGTCAGCCTGAACTATGTAACAAAACCCCGTGTTCAAAAACAATACAAAATAATACATCTCAAAACCTCAATAAAACAGAAAAACAGACAAAACTCCCGTCATGGTCCTGACCTTGTGTCCCCTTAGGAAGAGAGAGGGGACCATGCTGTGAGGAGACGTCACAATGCCTCACCTTGCAAGTGCCCCTCACCTGCCCCCCCCAAGAGGTCTGGGAGCCTCTGCCCCCACAGAGTTTCATCTCAGTATCACGGAGGCCCTTTCCAGGATGATCAAGGTGGGTGACGTCACAGGGATCGACCAGCAGCCTGAGGTCTCAGGACGGTGGTAGAGGCCACTGTGGTTGGCGCCAGGCCGCTGTGAAAGGCTCAGGGGCTGGGGTCATGGCCACCAGCGAACTCTGGACCCCGTGATCTTCCTCCTCAGCTGCTTCCTGAGCCCCTCAGGAGGTTGATCTAGTCTTTCCAGAGCGATCTCACTGCAAGGGTTATTAAATGCTAGGTAGGGATTATTTGGGGGGAGTGTATGCTAAGGATGGGACCCAGGACCACTCCCAGACCTTTTTAAAGTTTTATTTTTGAGACAAGGTTGCCCAGAGTGGGTATCAGCATTCCATCCTCCTGCCTCAGCCTCCCAGAGCAGCAGAGACACAGACAGGTGTAGTCCCCCACCCAGCCATGAGGAGGTAGTGTACTGAGCGTTTAAATCGAGGTAGTTTACAGAGACAGCTATTGGGTCCTCGATGAAATACCAGGAGAGTCTTCCTCTGTTTTTCCCACTTTCTAGATGGGGAAACTGAGGTACATGGTATAGTTTACCCAAAGATTTAGCAGCCAGTGAGGAGACACTCGGGCAGACTCACTCTCCCACAGGTCCCGGCGAGCCGTGCAAGGCCCCTGAGGACTTGTGCTCCCTGTCCCCATCTTCACAAGCCTGTGGGTCCGGAAGCCTTGTCACCCCGTTTTGCAGAGGAGGCTTCGAGGTGTAAAGGCGTCCAAGGTGGCCTGACCAGAAGGTGGGGCAGTGCAGAGGGCAGCCCCTCAGACCCCCTGTAGCCTCCCCAGCTGCCCAGGCCCATGGAGTTTCACAAGCAGCCTGGGTGTCACGGCAGCGGCTGGCTGCGTCCAGTCGAGGTGGCCCGTACTAATGCTGCCCATGCACGGCAGCTCTCTGGGCACCCTCCAACCGCGTGGAGTCCTGGAAGAAGGGACAAACATGCTTTGGCCTGTGTGTGGATCCCTTGAACTGGGTGTGGTGGTGCACACCTGTAATCCCAGCTACCTAGGAGGCTGAGGCTGGAAGACTGGAAGTTGGAAAGCAGCCTGGGCAATGTGGAGAGAGCCTGCCTCTAAAAAGGCCTGCGCAAGTCGCTTAGTCATGCAGCAAGCCCTCTGGGTTGATCCCCATTACTGGGGAAGACAGCTGTTGGGCTTGGGAGGATAAGCACGATTTTGAAATGTGCTGTGCAAACATCATACTGCTCTTGCCTGAACTAAGATGGCTACAAAAGGTGGTGTCACAGAGGAATCTTACTGGGTTTCTCCTTGAATGCTGTGATTGTGCAGTGCACAAGAACCACAGGGGCAAAGACGGCTGCCTTGCAGGGGGTGGGCGTGAGGGAAACCCTGGCAAGGTTGGACTGGACAAATGGTTTGCAAATCAAATGCAAGTGAGGTGTCTTAGGCCAGGAGCCCCTGGGCCTTCTTTTGTAAGTGGGCAGAGATTCCCCAGGGGTAGGCAGAGAGGAACAGGGTTCCTTCCCGCTGGGGCAGAAACCTGGGGGAATGGAGTGGAGCTGGCCCGGTCACTTGCAGCTGGATGGCCACAGTCAGGCCCGGGGCCCTCATACAATGACATCCAGTACCTGGGAGATGGGGTTGAGCTCAGAGTGACTAGACAGTCGTTCACAGGTCTGTCCAGAGGGCCTGACAGAGCAGGAGGTAAGTGTCAGGGGCAATGGGGCCCACAGGGGAGTGGACAGCAAGGCGGGGGAGGGACATGAAGTCACAATGACCGGTGTTCTAAAGTGGAATGGTGGGTGGAGGACGGCCAGGCACTGGGACGGGAACCCCGGTGAGCCCACACTTGGAGGGCACCCCTCTCTCAATGCCTCGGTGTGCTAGGCCGCTATGTCCAGGGTAAGGAGAGGGTGCTGACTGTGTCCCTGGGAGACTCGGTGTCCCCAATGAGCTAGAGAAGGGTGACGGGGATGCTTTGGGCTCCCCTTTATGGGTTGCAGGGAGCAGAAGAGCTTGGGAGAGGAACAGGTCCAAGGGCTGGGTCCATTTATACAGGAAGATTAGCCAGGTGTTAGGGTGCAGGCCTGTTATCCCAGCAGGAGGCTGAGGCAGGAAGATCAGAAATTCCAGGCCAGCCTGGGGGTATTTAGTGACTTTATGAGATCTATCTGAAAATTTAAAAGGCTGAGGACATAGCTCAGTGGGAAGGCCCTGGGTTCAATCTCCAGTGTGGCATAAAAAAAGAAAAGAAAAGAAAGAGATAGATAGATAGATAGATAGATAGATAGTCAGACAGACAGACAGACAGACAGACAGACAGGTGATAAATAGATAAACTGGAGTAAGCAGAAAGGCAAGCCAGGAAGGCAAGAGACTGAAGGGAGGAGGAGACCTGCTAGGAAGGGGGGTGACAGGAAGAGGGGTGAGGGGCAGGGAAGCAGAGGCTACTACTCCCCAGCAGTAGGGGTCAGGCAGAGGGCCGCTGCAGGGTGGGCGGTGGACACCCAGCCTCCCTGTGCTGCTTGTGCAGGCCGGGGGGTCTGCAGCCTGGGACAGCCAGGGGACCCCAGGCCGGGCGGCCTGTGCTGGGGGAGGAGGGCTCCTGTCCCCGCCTAACCCTGCGGGACCCAACTGCGGCTTCTGTCCTGCCCCAGAATCCCTCCACGCCCGCCCATGGATCGAAGACGCCGTCGGGCTGGAAGGTGAAGCCCCCGAGTGCCCCGCTGGCCCGGGCCTGGATGCGGGAGCGGGAGCAGTCGCTGGCGGCCGCCTACGTACCCGTGGCCATGGATGCCCAGGGGCAGCCCCTGGGCCCGCTGCGGGCCTCCTTCTACACGGCCCAGTACTCCAACTCCCTGAGCCCCTTCTACACCTTGCAGAAGCCCACCTGCGGCTACCTGTACCGCAGGGACACCGACCACACCCGCAAGCGCTTCGACGTGCCCCCTGCCAACGTGGCCCTGTGGCAGTCCTAGACGGCGGCCTCGCCTGTGCCCAGCACGCTGTCTCCCCTCAGCAGCGATTAAACGTTGTCCTCCTCTGCCCTGGCGTCCGAGTGGGTGGCTGCGGGTGGGTAAACTGAGGCCCTGGCTGTGTCTGGAGGCCTGGACGGATAGGTCCCCAGGCGCCCCCTGGAGGCGTACCTAGGTAGTGCTGCTTGCTCTGTAGGAAGCGCTCGCGTGTCCCCCTGGACAGGGACAGAGTGGGGTCGCGAAACACGAGGCAAAAGAGCCTGCCTGAGCCCCGTGGTGTTGCTGGGGGTGAGCGGACAGCCAGTGGTCCTGGAGGAGGAGCCAGGCTACGGTCACAGCCCACTACACCCACTCCCTACCCTGGGTCCTCCCACCCCAGTGTTCTGCTCTGGTGTCCAGCCCGGGAGGGGACCCTGCAGCCAGGCATCCGCGGAGGCCGCAGGACCTCTCCCGCAGGCTCCTCCTGGGGATCCACACTCCCGCCCTCCATGGGTACCGAGGCTGGGTTGGACCTCCGCCTCTCTGACCTGGCCTCCTGGAGGTCCACCCCCCAGGCCCTCTCAGGAGCTGGGCTTTGGTGCCAACACCTAGAAGTGGTGTGAACTGGGGCTGGGGATCCTTATTCTGCTACAATTCTTGTATCTCATGTAGAGTGGGGTGAGCCCCGCACATGGGACTGGGGAGGCCCCTTGTGTGACCCCATCCCACTGCTCTGTCTTGGCCCTGGTGGGAGACCACAGGATTCTGCCACACCTTCCCTTGGGCACTGTGTTATGATGTTCAAGCCCCCATCAGCCAAATGATCTCTCTCTCTCTCTCCCCTCTCCCTGCAGTCCCGGGGACTGAACCCAGGGCCTTCACACTGAGCTGCGTCCCTTGGCTTTTTCTTATTTTTTATTTTGAAATGAGGCTTTGCAAAGTTGTCCAGACTGTGCTTTAACTCATACTTCTCCTGCTTCAGCCTCCCAGGATCCTGGGATCACATGCATGCACCACCATGCCCATTGTGAGTGGTTGATGAGCTGTGAGACTCGGCCAATTAGAGACTCAATGGACCAGGAAGGCACGTAACTGTGAGGTCACAGGAGGCTGCAGGAAAGGGCTCTGCCACCTGCCACAGTGAGCAGGGAGAGTTTCTCCCTTGGCTGAGGGTCCAGACACAAATGCTGCTCAGGAGATGCCATGGAGGCAGCTGTAGGAGTCTCTGGCCAGGAAGACATGAGGTGACAAGTGTCTGGGTCTAAGCAGCTGGCCCAGGTCACTGGTTTCGTGGGACGCAGAACCAGTACAACTGGTATACAATGAAGCTGTGTGGAGGAGAGAGACAGGGGGCTTCCTGGGGAGAGGCAATGCTCCGGAAGAGGGCTGGGGTAACCAGAGGGGGACTGAGCAGGAGCTGCCCCCAGACCCTCTTACATCTGGAACCTGGGAGGGCTCCATAGGGGACAAGCCACAGCTAGGCCCAGGCAAGTCCCTCAATGTGGGTCCCAGCTCCGGCCCTGGAATCCTACATCCATGTCCAGGAGAGTACAGGTGAAACAGCCCTGGATGGTTTCTTTTTCAAAAATTCTCCTCTCTGATTATATGAGCAATGTATGTTGTTTAGGAACCACTAAAAAATAACTTTTTGGGGCTAGGGATTTAGCTCAGCGGCATAAGCACCTGCCTTGCAAGCAGGCAGTTGTGAGTTCGATCCCTGGTACTGATAAAAAGGAAAAAGAAAAAAAAAAATTAAAAAATAACTTTTTTTTTTGAGACAGATGTAGTTTTTTTTTTTTTTTTTTTTTTTTTTACCAGTACCAGGGATTGAACTCATGACCACACGCTTGCAAGGCAGGCGCTTATGTGTCTGAGCTACATCCCCAGCCCCAACAGATGTAGTTTTATCTGGCTTTGAGCTCACAATGTAACCCAGGCTGGCTTCAAACTCACAGTGATCCTTCTGCCTCAGCCTTCCAAATGCTGGTATTATAGACATGTGCTACTTTATCTGACAATTTTTTTTGTGGGGAGAGACAAGGTCTCATGTTGCAGTTCAGGCTGGTCTTCAACTCACTAAGTAACCCAGGTTGGCCTTGAACTGGCAGGGATCCTCCTGCCTTAGCCTCCCAAGTGTTGGAATTACAAGCGTGTGCCACCATGCTTGGCTGTAAGCAGATCTATCTACTGCATCTGGGAGTAGGATCAGAAACATCATGAACCCAAAAAACAGGATAATCAGGGCACAGAGGCCACAGGATCAGAGCTGCTGCTGGCTGGCCACCCATGGGCGCTAAGTAGGATTAGGAGATCTCCATCTGGGTGGGGAAAGCTGCTCACCTAGCTCAAGGCCATAATCCCAGGAGCTGCTGCTCCAGATATAGACCCTGCTGCCAGGGCTTAGCGGAGACTTTTAACACTGGGCCCTGGTGTCACCTGACTCGGGCGCGAGCCACCCCTCTCCTCTGGTGGCTCCTTTGGTCCTCTGAGTGCAGAGGTCCCGGCCACGCCACCCTCAAGCGGCCACCTCTGTCCACCTTGGGCACCAGCCTCCGAGGCCAGGCCATGGGCAACGTGGTGGAGGGCAAGTCGGTGGAGGAGCTGAGTAGCACTGAGTGTCACCAGTGGTACAAGAAGTTCATGACCGAGTGCCCCTCGGGCCAGCTCACCTTCTATGAGTTCCGCCAGTTCTTCGGCCTCAAGAACCTGAGCCCCTCGGCCACGGAGTACGTGGAGCAGATGTTCGAGACCTTTGACTTCAACAAGGTGTGGTGAGGAAGAGCTTCTGAAGAGCAGCTCTGGACCCGGTCCCCCATCCTTCCTTCTTTCCTTTCTTCCTTCCTTCCTTCCTTCCTTCCTTCCTTCTTTCTTTCCAGTACTAGGGATTGAACCTGAGGTCTTTTGACACTAGATTTACTAAGTCATTAAGATGCACAGGCAGGGCGAAACTCGCAATCCTCCTGCCTCAGCCTCCCAGACGGCTGAGATTACAGGAGTTCAACACCACCCTTGGCTAGGTAGGCTGACTTTGGAAGGCAGGGATTTGATTTATCCAATGTTCGTGGAGCGATTGCTCTGCTCAGCAAAGAATCAGACCCTAGCCCTGCCCTTGATTCTAGGGGGGGACAGAGAGACCCACAAAGCGGATGGATCGGGGGCTGAACTCAGGGGGCTCCCCTTCCCCTTCCACAAGGTGTGTGTCCAGATCTTTCTGAAACAAGTGTGACTCTTCCATGGGGATTGCTGAGCCCTGGTGCTGGTGCAAAGGCCCAGCAGCTCTAGAGGGTGGAGGAGGAGGGCAGAGAGCCATGCTGGGCCGGCCTGGGCAGGGTCACCTTACCTGGGTCACCTACGACATTCTATGGATGCTAAGACTGGGAGTGCACGGGGTTGCATGGTCACTGAGGAGCAGGACACCCAAGTGCAAACACCTAGGGTCCTCATGGGAGTCTGAAGCCACACAGCGGGCAGGCTGTGTGACCCCGTCATGTTGGGTGTGTTGTCTTGAGGAGCTGGAGGGGATAGGCCAGGGGAGTTTGAACCCCTGTCCTCTCTCAGTCACAGTTTAGTGCCCAGGGTCTACCCTGGGTGGTGGCACATAGATTATGAAACTGAGTTTCAGTAACAAATGTTCCATTTACTTGGAGCAATTTGGGCAGATACTGTGGCAAAAGAATCCTTATCCACAAGCCCAGTTCCCAACCTGCTGCCGCCTCACCTGGAAGCTGACACCAAGTGGTACCTGGCCTTGTGCCTCTGGGGACAGCTGGGGGCCACATAGCTATTTAAAACTCTCTAATATGTGGGGCTTAGGAGCCAAAGCAGATTATGGGTTTGGAGGTTTGGAGTCCTCACTTCAAGGGCAGCATCCGGGTCCCCAGGGCTTTCCTGAAGGGGAGCAGGGCGGGCAGAGACCCGGAGGGGTAGTGTCACCATTTTGGATGCCAGTGCCCTCGAAGGAACACATGCCTCTAATCCTAGCTACTCTGGAGGCTGAGGCAGGAGGACTGCAAGTTCAAAGCCAGTCAGGGCAACATGGTGAGGCCATCTCAAAACAACAAAAAGCACTGGGCCTGTAGCTCAGTGTAGGGATCCCTCATGTCACAGACAACAAGAGGTAGGTCTGGTCCCTACCTCTGCATTTCTTTCTCTCCCCAACCTCCAAAACTTCTCATCTTCTGCTTCTATATGTTCTTTAAAAATTTTTTTGCAGTCCAAACTCAGTCACCATGCAGTCCAAACTCAGCTGACTACATAGCTCAGGCTGGCCCGAAATCTGTGGTGATCCTCTTGCCTCAGCCTCCCGAGTATTGTGATTAAAAACATGTGCCACCATGCCTGGTCTGATAGCAGATTTTAAGTGACAGTTAACTTTTATGGTCATAATCTGCCTTCCCTTGGGAGGACTGGGAGTCCCACCAAGACAGGGATTTTTATTTTTGCTCCACCACACATGACAACCATGCAGTCATTACAAAGCAGAGCATCCTCTTGACTCCCTTTGCAGTGACACTGATTTGACTTGTTGACATCAGCCCTGGGACCCGTGGTGCAGAGTTAAGAGACAGGCTGGGTGCCAGGCCCCGGCAGTGGCCTCTGAGCACAGGTGTGCGGTTCCCGAGAACAGAGATCCCCACCTGCTGGGAGGAGCTGCCAGATTCAGCAAAGACAGTGTGCAAAAGCACAGAAGAAGGCCGCCTGCCTGGGATGGCCACTGGATCTAAAAGCGTGGACTGATGGCCCCGATTCAGAGCTGACAGTGTGGAGGCTCAAGGAGGCCTCGTGATGGGCCAAAGTCAAGCCTCTCCTCAAAGGTTTAGGTCTTTTTGGTGCAAAACTCCTTAATTTTACCATTACCACCTTGCAGTCATTACTTTTTTAGTTAGAAAAATAATACAGCTCGTTAAAACTCTCAGCACTCTAGGGAGATAAAAAAGACAGGTGAAAGCAATCACCCTGCGTCCCCTGCCTGAGCGGGACTGTCCTGGCAGTTTCCTTGCTTTTCCAACCCTTTTGGAAGCCCTTGACCATGGGAAACCCACACGGATACGCTCACTGGGACCCACATCAGGCACTCTCGGAGGCCGGCCAGCCCTGGCCCCGCCACCTCCCTGCCAACCTCTGCTTGTGTGCGTTCGGTGACAGGGAGGCTCCACCTCCCTGTTATGAAAGGGCCTTTCCTATGGGCTCCAAACAGGCCTCGTGGTGACCTCCTGTTTGTCTCGGTGCCAAGCGCTTTGTATACCAGGACCCACATCCCACAGCAGCGTGACCCTTAGGACTACTGCACATGAGAGAGTTCAGGACAGAGTGTCCTTTGCCCCAGATCCTACAGCTTAGAAGGGTGGAGCCAGGATTCAAACTGCACCCTAACACTACCGACCCAGGGCCTCACGGCCAGCCCCAGGCTTCCGGCATGGCAAGCAGGAGAAAGAGACAGTGGCTCCTTGCTCCGCCATCAGCCTCCTGCCCCTCCCACTCCTGCCAGCACCCACCCAAAGTGCCCCACCGACATAGCCCGTATACACCCCCCCCCCTCCCGCGTCCCTAACCAGAAGGGCTGGAGCTGAGACTGGCAGAGAAGCAACCATGACAGACCCCCAAAGCCTGCCAAGGGACAGCGCCCTCGGCTCACACGCACTAGGGGTAGTTTACTGGACCTCACGAAGCCTGGTGTGCAGGGGCTGAGCTATGCAGGACATCCAGGAGGACAGATAGGGGTGGCACCAAAGGGGAGAGGATCACAGGAGGACTCCAGGAGTCCCCGCCTCTCATAAGAATAAGGGGGATCAGGACGCAAGGGCGTGGCCTGGACGGGGCGTGGCCTGGGTGGGGGCGTAGCCCTGGATGATAGTGGTTGAGCCTGCAGGCCAGGACTGGGGTGGACATGGCCAGGACTGAAAGGGGTGGCCGGCAGTGTTTGATGTGACCGGGTAGGCGTGAACTTGATAGGTGGGCGTGGTCCGGGATGACCATGACCTGGATGAACCCTGACTGGGGCTGGATGGGTGAAGGCAGGACCAGAGTGGGCGTGCCCTGCGGGTGTGGGTGTGGCTTGTGGTGGGCGTGGCCAGACTCAAACCCCGCCCACAGGATGGCTACATAGACTTCATGGAGTACGTGGCGGCGCTCAGCCTGGTCCTCAAGGGCAAGGTGGAGCAGAAGCTACGCTGGTACTTCAAGCTCTACGACGTCGATGGCAATGGCTGCATCGACCGGGAGGAGCTGCTCACCATCATCCAGGTAACTCCAGGTGCAGAAGGCCAGCGGGGCGGGGCCACCTTGGGGAGGAGATGGGAACCGCGGTGTGAGCCCTCCTCATGGCCTCAGTGTCCCTGCTGGACTGTGTCCTTCACTCTGCTCTTCTCCCCAGGCCATCCGCACCATCAACCCCTGGAGCGACTCGGGCATGAGCGCTGAGGAGTTCACGAACACCGTGTTTGCCAAGATCGACGTCAATGGGGACGGTGAGGACACAGAGACGGGGCTGGGAGGTGATGGGACACAGGACAGGTCAGCGGAGGTGGGAGGGGAGGAGGCACAGGGCAGGGTCAGCAGCGGTGGAGGTCACGGCGAGCGTGCAGGACCCACTACTGGTCACTGGCCCACCCATTCCTGCCCCCGCCCTCTTCACCCATCTGTGTGCGCTGGATGGCAGGTATGACCCCGGCCCGCGGGCCCTCTTTACTCCAGGGGAGCTCTCGTTGGAGGAGTTCATCGAGGGAGTCCAGAAGGACCAGATGCTGCTGGACACGCTGACCCGCAGCCTGGACCTCACTCGCATCGTGCGCAGGCTGCAGAACGGCGAGCAGGACGAGGCTCCGGGCGAGGGAGCAGGGGCAGCGGGCTGAGCCAGCTCCTGTGTGGGGTGGAACAGAGGCCCAGGCGGTGCCCGGTGTCACTTCTTAATATTACAGAGGACCCACAGGCTCACAGGCTCAGCTCGCCTCTTTGGGGCCCATGGGGGCAGCAGCGGACCTGGAGCTGGAGTCCAGGGTGGGTGCTGTAGGAAGGATCCTGGGGCCTCCAGGGCCTTGTTCTGCATCCCTGCGCCACGGGACTCCCCACCCCAGCCCCTTCTAGACTTGGGCCTCTCTGGGTCTCTGGAGAGTCCTGCAGAGCTGCAGCCGAAACCTCAACCGAGGGGTAGCAGCACATTCTCCCCTGACCTGGAGCCTACCTGTGCAGTTGGCATTGATTTATCCTCCCTGAAACAAGCATTTATTGAACACCTGCTGTGTACAATGCAGATGTCAGTAGACAAAAAAGATAGCTCTGCTGCTATCATTTTTGGATACCCAAGGAACCCAGAATTCAGTGGGAAGGATACCCACTGAACCCAGATTCAGTGGGAAGAGCCATTCTGATAGAATATCTGGAGGGAAGTTGTGAAGTTAGGGCTCTGTATAAGAAGCAGCCTCACAGCAGTGACCTTTGACCTGGAAATGGTTGAAGGTTTCTCTCCAAGCCTTGGGAGCATTCTCCGTGATGTGAGCATCACATGGGGGTGCTGTGTGGTGCAGCAGGAGAAGTTCTAGGTGCAAGAGGGAAGGATTCCTTTGGATTTCAGTTTTACTAAGCCAGGTGTGGTGGCACATGCCTGTCATCCCAGCACTTGGGAGGTTGAGGCAGGAGGACTGCCATGAGTTCAAGGCCAGCCTAAACTACAATAGGGAGACTCTGTCTCAAAAAATAAAATGGTTTTTCAGGGTTGGAGATTTAACTCAGTGGCTCAAGCACTTGCCTGGTAAGCACAAGGTCGTGAATTTGACCCCTGCTAACAACAAAAAAATCTTTTCAGTTTTACCAAATTTGAAACAATAGGAGTCATCATGTTCAATTGTAGGAGCTCCTCCTAGGGACTGCTAGGAAAAACCCACATCTCTGAGAAATGTGTGACCCTACCAGGGAAACAAGGATGGGTATCTGGAGGGCAGTGCAGCTCTGGGGGGGGGGTACGGAGAGCACTGTGGGGTGTGTGTGTGTGTGTGTGTGTTTACACGCATGGGCACCCAGACACACACCGAGCGTTTGCTCCAGTTTGGCATCGTCCTCAAGTGAAAGCAGATAGGAGGCTCCCACTGATTCCAGAGGTTCCTGCGTCCACTCTTGGTGGCCTGCAGTGCCACATGGGCACCGTGGGTCAGCAGCCCATTGCTCATTCCACATAACCTGGTGCCCCCTCTCTGACCTAAATCTCATGCCACGGTGACACCGCACACTCCCAGGGAAGCAGGACAGCCCACTGCAGCTGGGTGCTGAGCCAGGGCCCTGCACAGCTCAGCCCAAGGCCAGGCTTATCGGCTCCACCCAGTTACAGCCGCCTGGCTGCCAGGGGAGCGTCCAGGTAGTGTGGGCTGGAGCGGCTGTGATCCTGTTTGTAGAAATGTCCTTTCTTCTGGGCTTCAGACTAGGAAGGCAGGGAAGTGAATACAAACCCAGGGCTGAGGGGGCTGGGGATTTAGCTCAGCGGCATAAGCGCCTGCCTTCAAGCAGGCAGTCGTGAGTTCAATCCCTGGTACCGATAAAAAAAATGAAAAAAAAAAAAAAAAAAAAAAGAAAAAAAATGAAAAAACCCAGGGCTGGGAGAGCAGGAGAGGGGAGCAGAATGCAGCTCAGTGAGTGCCCTGAGAGGGGACAAGCAGGTGGCTGCCCAGGACAGGATGTCAGCCGGGCCCAGGGGGCAGGGAGCTGAGCTGTTGGGTCCTTCTCTTACTGTGGCCTCGTGGGAACTCCTAGGGCTCAGAGTTGAGAGGGTGTCCGCCTGTCCCCAGAGCAGCAGCCCCCAGCCCCATCTGCAGGCTACCTGCATGGTTCGGGGCATATTTCTGTCCCACCTGGCATAGAATTAGCATTTGTGTATGTGTGTGTGTGTTTTTTACAGTTTTATTGGTACATTTTATATACACATAATGGTAACACTCATAGGGGACTTGCACCTGTACATGGTATAACTTGCTTCTCCTCCTCCTCCTCCTCCTTCTCCTCCTCCTCCTCCTCCTCCTTCACCATTCTGCTCCCCTGCTTTCAACCCCTTCCGTTAGAATTAGTTTTCATATTTTTCCCTTTATTTTATTGTCTTTTTGAGACGGGGTTTCATTCTGAAGCTCAGGCTGGTCTTGAACTCACTTTGTAGCCCAGGCTGGCCTCAAATTTGCAGTGATTTTCCTGCCTCAGCCTCCCGAGTGTTAGGATTATAGGCGTGCACACCACATCTGGCCTAGAATTAGTATTTTAATCATTTTCAATCTACAATTGATGTCTAAATGAAGATCATAAGAAAATCATATCTATGAGGCCTTGGGTTCTATACACAAGTTTTATATTTATGCTTTAATATAAAAATGTATCTAGGCTGGGGATTTAGCTCAGCGGCACAGCACCTGCCTGGCAAGCATGATGATGTCCTGAGTTTTATTTCTGGTACCAAGGAAAAAACTATCTGTGTTGAAGGAAAGCAAACACTATTCCAGATCCCACAGGAAACTGGGGTAACCCTGATTTCTACTTCCTGGCTGGGAGGGGTCTGAATGTCTCAGCCCCCCTTCAGGTGGAAGGGATTTCTTTTAATCTGGTTTTTATATTGGGATTGCACAAAATAGTTTGTATAACAACAACAAAGAAGCCCACACCTAAAAGCAATCATTTAAAAGCTGCTCATGGAGTCCAATCTGCAAAATCCAGGGGAACGATGGCGGGGGGGAGGGGTCCCACAGCCACTGGAGGCAAAGCCTGGTTCTGAACCCAGGTCAACAGACCCCTGACTTCCTCCATCCTTCAAGGGAGGGGCGAAGGTCCCTGGCTGAAGTGGAGGGGCTGGCAGGCGGTGGTGGGAGCCACGGGAAGGCGGAGCTGACAGCCCCCTTCGCAGAGCCTCCCTGCTCAGACATCCCAGCTGTCTTGCTTTAGCATCCCCTTGGTGACACCTCCAGGAAGCTGCCTCGAGGGGAGCCGGGAGGGTCCTCCCCATGGGCACTGCTGCGGAGACTGGGGGTTTGTGACTGTGACCCCCCAGTGTACCCCCTATCTTCAGCACTTCCAGCCCCTGCTTCCTGGGTCTTTGCTTCCCAAAACCTGAGCGCTCACTTTGCTGATCCAGCTTAGGGACCCCATTTCCCCAGCTGGGCCCTACTTTCCACAGAGGACTAGAATTGTGCAGGACCCTGTGTCCTCCAGCAAGGCACAGTTCTCCTGGGAGCAGCTTAGGGACGGAGCAGTCAACTCCTGTTTGGACCCCAGCAGGCCCTGCATGGGGACTGAACCCCCTGATCGGCTTGGGGACTCGATGCGGGGTGTGGGGATCAGAACATGGCACTTTTCCGCCTCTGCTGGGTGATCCAGCTGCCAGGGTTCACGTCTATCTGCAACATCTTCATCACCCACTGGTCACGACGGGCACCTTTGATGAACTCATCCAGGGACAGCTGGCCTGGGGGAGGGGGAGATGGTCACAGGTGCTGGGAAGACCTGAGGTGGGGGTGGGGGCGGGGGCGGGGGCAGAGACCTCTCCTGGGACCAGTCGGCAGTCTCAGCCTTAAGGTTGTGGTTGGTCGGACTTCCCAGGAGTCCCTGAAGCCTTGGGACTTCTTGTTACCCACAAGACCTCTGAAATGGAGCTAGGGATTTAGCTCAGCAGCATAAGTGCCTGCCTTGCAAGTGTGCGGTTGTGAGTTTGATCCCCAATCCTGATTAAAAAAAAAAAAAAGAACCAAGCAAAAGACCTCTGAAATGCTGAGACTCCCCAGAAGGCTTAAAGGTGGTCTCTGTTTTGTTTTTTTTTTTTTTTTTTGGTCTTTTTATCGGTACCGGGGATCAAACTCACGACTGCCTGCTTGCAAGGCAGGTGCTTATGCCGCTGAGCTAAATCCCCTGCCCCTCTCTGTTTTTTTTTTTTTTTTTTTTTTTTAAACACTGGGGATTGAACCCAGGGCCTTTGCACTGACCTACAGTCCCAGCCTTTATTTAAAAAAAATATATTGTTTGGGGCTGGGGATATAGCTCAGTGGCATAAATGCCTGCCTTGCAAACCTGTGGTTGTGAGTTTGATCCCTGGTACCAGTAAAAATACTATATTCCATATATATATATATATATATATTTTGTTTGAGACAGGGTCTCACTATGTAGCCCAGGCTGGCCTCACACTTCAGTTGATCTCCTGCCTCAGCCTCTCTAGTGCGAGGGTTACAGGTCTATATTACCACACCTGCTTTGTTCCTGAATACACCCCCATCAGTCCTTTCGGCCACTCTCGTCATCCCCACCTTCCCAGTGGGCACAGGGGACACAGAGAACAGGCTGAGGCCAAAAATCGTCCCTGTTTTCTCCTTGCAGCCCGACCCCAGTGGCTGCCTGGGCGCCCTTGCTATTTCTTTCTTTCTTTCTTTTTTTTTTTTAAAGCCAGTCAAATTTAGCAGTGTGTGGGGGGGTGGTATACCAACTTTAGTGACACTAATGTTAGTAAGTTCTGACAACCCACTGCCATCGGACCAGCCTGCCCCTCCTCTGGGTCAGCGGTAGGAAGGAAGGTGGGGGCCGGGGGTGCCGTGGCTCAGACAGCCCGCCCTACCCCTCCCGCTCACCATCCCCGTTCTCGTCCACCAGGAGGAAGATCCTGTCCACCACCTCCTCGGGGCTGAGCAGCTGCCCGTCCTTGGCCATGTCCGTCTCCATCCGGCAGGCTTTCTTCAGCCTGTAAATGGACTGCGAGAGGGGGACCGGCTGTCCTGAGCCGCCAGCCCCATCCCGCTCGCCCCAAGGCCGGTCCCCCGGGGCCTCTCCCAGGCCCGGCCGCCAGCCACCCAGATCCGAGTCCTCACAAGCAAGCGTCCTGCGGCGGCCGGACGCCCTGCCCTGCCCTGCCCAGCCGCGCCCACCTCCACGATGTCCAGCAGCTCCGCGCGGTCGATGCAGCCGTTGCGGTCCTTGTCGTAGATCTTGAAGGTCCAGCGGAGCTTGTGCTCCAGCGAGCCCCGCAGCACGAGGTTCAGGGCCGCCACGTACTCCAGGAAGTCGATGGTATTGTCCTGCGTGGGGTGAGGTGGGCTGAGGGCTGGCGCACGCGAGCCCCCGTGCAGCCGCGCACAGAGCCTGTGAGCCGGGCCGCCTCTGCGGCCCAGCGGAAACTTCCGATCCCTGCTCAAGTCTATTTCTCTCCTTCCTTTCCTCCTCCCCTCTTCTGTTCCTTGTCTTTCTTTTCTTTTCTTTTCTTTTCTTTTCTTTTCTTTTCTTTCTTTCTTTCTTTCTTTCTTTCTTTCTTTCTTTCTTTCTTTCTTTCTTTCTTTTTCTAGGTCTCACTATATACTTCAGGCTAACCTTGAATTCACTATGCAGCCTAGGCTGACCTTGCAGTGAGCCTCCTGCCTCAGCCTCCCGAGTGCTGGGATTGCAAGTGTGTTCCACCCACCTAGAGCTACAAACTTGTCCAAAAATGAAACTCCCTGCTACAAAGATTGCATCCAAGTGAGGAGTGGGGAGGGTGTGGGTTTGGAGATGTCTAAATTGGAGAGAGAAAGCTCAGTGGCTGGCACAGGATGGAACACCTTCCGAAGCTTTTCCTTACCGCAGATTGCTGGCTAAAGGACAGAGAGGGTGGTGGCATTAGAGGACTATCAAATTTGGAGCCGGGCGCAGTGGTGCACCCCTGTAATCCTAGCACTCAGGAGGTTGAGGCAGAAGGATTGCTGTGAGTTCAAGGCCAGCCTGGGCTGCATAGTAAGTTCATTGCCAGCCTGCACTACATGGAGAGACCCTGCCTCAAACACAAACAAAGAAAAAAATTAAAAAATCATTTTTTAGATCTCGACTGCCCCTGCCTCACCTTCTAAGGTAGGAGCACCTGAGTATACGGCTTTGGGCAAATCAATTTCGTTTGTTTTGCCCTGGCTTTTGCTGCCCTGTCTCGCGATGGGCTGCAGCCTGGGGAGGGGCCGAGGAGAGGAAAAGGGGGGCTCTGAGCCCTGGAGGTCCATCTCCATGGGCGATTCTGCGTGGTTCTGCGGCACTGAAGACATCGGCTGCCCTTCCTCCCTGACTGGGACCAGGACAGACACAGACCCCAGTGGTATTCCAAGTTCTCCAGCTTGACTCTCAGGGTCCAACCCATGCCCTCAAAGCAGCAGGCAGACAAAGAAGTTGGAGATAAACCTAAAGGCCTCGGCTGGATAAACCAGGATAGCCAAGGGGTTTTCACTGAGTTGAATTTACACATTTCCCCAGAAATTAGTATCTGCTTTTTCTCTTTCTTTCTTTTCTTCCTTCCTTTCTTTCTTTCTTTTTTCAAGTCAGGGTCTTGCTCTATAGCTCAGGCTGACTTTAAACTCATGAGGATCTTCCTGCCTCAGCCTCTGGAGCACTGGATTATAGGCTTATACCACCACGCTGGGCCAGAAATTAGTATCTTTTTAGCTATGGGTGTCATTGAAAGGTTTCAGGAAACCCTGCTCAATTTTATGAAAGCCTGAGTGGAAAAGCATCCCTGCAGCCATCCACCCACTGTGCTCCTCTGGAACCTGCAGCAGGAACAGCTGGCCCATCTGTTGGAAGGACCGAGACCCCCTCTGCTTGGAGTGACCGGTGGGTGTGAAAGCCAGGTCCTTGGGCTGCACAGTCTGGGCCAAAAATCCCCATAGAGAAGCTAGGCCTGCTTGCCGCCACCTCCAGCCATGGAGAAGAAGGGTAGGGACCTCTCAGTGACAACGCTAGGACAGAGGGACAGGATGAAGGGAGGACAGGAGGGCAGGATGAGAGGGGAGTTTGGGGAAGGAGCGGCGTAGGGATGAGGTGGGATGTGTGCGCACTGGGTGGCCTGGCTGTAGGTCCCCCTGGCAAGCCTTACCCCGTTCTTGTCGAAGGCCCGGAACATGCCCTCCACGTACTGGCTGGCATCGTCGTCGCCTGTGACCTTGAAAAGGCGCTTGAACTCGTGCATGAAGAGCGTGCCGCTGGGACACTCCATCAGAAACCGCTTGTACCACTCCTGGAGCTCGGCCACGTCCATCTCGCAGGCCCGCCCCTCCTCCCAGCTGAACTGCTGTCCCATCTCCGCCTGGATGTCGGCAGTGGTCTCCTTGGGGGCCTCTGCTCGCTGGTTCCTTGGACCAAGGCTCTGTGCCTCTCTCCTCTGCTGGCCCAGCCTCTGCGTGGTGCCCCGGAGACAATGCTGTGGGCAATGTGAACGGGGACAGGGAGGCGCGTGTCCCCACACCTAAGCTGCTCTAAGGCCATTAGAAGAATCTCCTGCAGGGCTGAGCTCCCCCGCAGGTCACGCTCTCCCCTGAGCACCCTGCCTGCCCCATCCCAAGATGGTGAAGGGGAAAGCAGTGAGACACAGGCAGAGGAGCAGAGTGAGGGTCGCGGGGATGACAGCTGTGCCACTGCCCCTCACCTTGCCCTGCAGTGGGCACCGGGCATCTCCACAGAAGCCCATCCTGAGATGCAGATTTGGACCTAGAGAGGAAGGAGACTGAGTCCTGGGGTGCACAGTAGAATCTGGGGTCACCCGGGCCTCAGCCTGCATCTAGTGAGACAGGCGGGGTCTCTGGTGGGAAGCAGGTCCTGGAGCCGCTGGAGCCCTGGCCTGTGTCAGAAGCTCCCTGTTTTTCAGTTTCAAACATAAGTGAGGGGCTTGTTTCTCCTGCTGCCCTCTGTCCTGGGCAGCCTGCACTGACCCCTTTTGCATGGGGTGTTTCCACTTGCATGCAGACTGGCTTTAATGTTGCCTGTGTTTTTTTTTTTTTTTTAATTTTTTTTATGGGTTTTTTGTTTTTCAGGTTTGGTGCTGAGGACCGAACCCAGGGCTTCCAGCTTGCTAGGCAAGTGTTCTACCACTGAGCCAAATCCCCAGCCCCATGTTGCCTGTATTAAAACAGAACAAGTTCGGGTAATCCCAACACTCAGGAGGCTGAGGCAGGAGGATTGAAGGTTTGAGCCCTGGGTGACTGGGGTTTAGTGAGACCTTGTCTCAGAATAAAAAGTTTGTAAAGGACTGGAGGATGTAGCGGAATGTAAAAGCCCTGGGTTTAATCTTTAGGGCTGATAAAACAAAACAAAACAAAACAAAAAAACCAAACAAAGGGATAGGTTTCTGCCTGCCTGTCTCAGGACCTCCTGGGAACACAGGCTCTGGGTATGAGAAGGAGCACCATAGAGCCCCTGCAGCTGACACCAGGCAGAGTGGGCACAGTCTCCTGAGGGTCCTGCAGAGCTGTGTGTGCAGGGTGGACGTTGTCACTGTTTTAGGCCACTAGGCAGCACTCCCAAACCTCCCTGTGTCCTCCGTTACCTGGCCTTCTCCTCAGCCTGCTGGCAGTGCTGTGCTGCCCCGTCCCTCCTGTGGCCTTCTCCTCTTACACTCCTGGCTTCCAGGTCTGCCACCCTGGCCGCACCAATGGCCCCTGTCCTCTGCTGGCCTCTCTTTCCATCAGTCTCTGAGAGCTCAGGGTCCCCACTTGTCCTGAGTCTTCCTGTCTACCTCGCTCTGTCCCTTACATCGCATTCACTGTCATGGCGATACAGGACACTGAGAGGCTGAGCAGTGCACCCCCAGGCTGGCCTGCTGCCCAGCACCCCCTGTGCCCAGCTGTGGAGTGACGAGGCCGAAGCCTAACTAGTCCACTTCCAAGGTCCTCCAGAAGGCTCTCCCAGGCCGCGGTGGGGTCACCATTTCTGTAACTGCTTAGGCTCCAGGTAGGGGTCAACCTTGACATCACTCTTCCCTCCACCTATTAGCACGCCACCCCGCCCTCCCTCCGCGCCACACTCAGAGCCCAGCTGCGGCTCATCAGCTGACTGTCACCACTCCGGCCCGCCGGCACTCTCTCTCTGACCGTTCAGCAGGTCCCCTGTGTCACTCTCCTCTCTTGCCCAGCTGCCAGAGCAGCAGGTTCTTAAATCAGATCTTGCTGCTGTGTTGCTCCAAACCTCTAGCTCCTTGTCTGTGCTGAGAATGGAATCCACCCACCTTCCTGGGCCTGCCACGCATGACATGATCCCAACCTTGCCCACTTCCGGCTTCACGGCCCCCGGGTCTCCTCTGTGGGCACCATGCTTGTTCTCAGAGTCTTGGCATCCATTACTCCTCCTGCTTGGACTGCCCTTCACCTCACACCCTCACTGGCTGCTTCCTCCTTGGTGCTCGCCTCTCCCCAAGGTAGACACTCTGACATCACCCAGTTTTGTTTTCTTTGTAGCGTCCCCCTCCATCGGGAACTACCTTATTTCCCCCTATTTGTTCTGTGTTCCACACTTATTTGCAGTCTCTGAGCACAGGAACTCCACCATGTCCACTACAGAAGCCCCAGCGCTGACATCAGGGCTTGGCATGACTGAGTCAGTGCTGACAGAGGGGCCACATCAGGCCTTGACTTTACAACACTGCCAGTCCCAGACGAGCAGGCATTTGTTGACGTGAGACAGCAGTGGGATTTCAGAACCAGAAGACCCCGTGGCCTTCCCGCGGCCCACTGCTGCTTTAGTCTTTCTCCTCCTCAGCCCCCCAAGATGATGCTGCCCACGAGCAGCCATGGCTGTCTGTGCCCAGCGTCCCGCTGCTCCACGGGAGGATACGGCTGTCCCTGGCCATGTCTTGCATTATTGATATTTCAGCACACTGAGGAGTGATTAAAGGACGGTACTTGTGCTCAGGAAATTCTATGGATGAAATGGAACTTGATTTAGCATCTGGCTGAGCAACTCAAAGGTCGGCTTTTCAAGGAGGTCAGTTGCCCGTGACCTGCCCTATACATATCGCTGAGCTATTGAGGTATAAATATATCGTTTTAAAGAGGATTAAGAACCCAGAGAGAGAAATAATAGCTTGGAGGGAATAACAATAGTAAGGATTTAACGAAGGCCGGGTTAGGAACTGAGAAGGGATTTGCAGGGAGCTCTGGGGCTGCAGGCGGTCACCCCCGGGCCTGGCTGCCGGGGCAGCATCTGCAAGTCCTGCTGCTCGCCACCCCCATGCCAGGCTCCGGGGACCCAGGAGGTTCTGCCTTGCTGAAGCCCACACTGCCGAGCCGCCCCTTAATCACTCAGGACTGCTGTCGTGGGGCCACTAGGGCACACACTGTGTTCTGCTTCCTGCAGTCCATCTCTCGTTCTCTGACAGTCCTCTGATCTTTTTACTTCTAAGTGTTAAAGGAAATGGAATAATTTGTTGAAGAAAAAGAGAAAATAAATCTGGCATTTGGGTTGGGGTATTGTTTTTAATACGTGGACATCTGAGTTCCTCTCAGCTCCCCAAATGGGTTCTGGGAATGTACCTGTCACTAACACTGAAAAGGTCCACAATTTCTCTTCTCCCTCCCCGCCCCTCCTTTTTCTCCTCTTTCTCCTCCTTCTCTGGCTTCAGCATCACCCTTAAGCTGAGAGGGTGACTGAGAGGGCAGATCACAGCTTTTACTCCTTGGCTTTCTCTCTTGGAAAGCAGATGGTTTTAGCGACACCACCAAGCTGATGGGGAGCGAGCTGGAAATCCATCCCCGTGACACTCAGCCTGCTGCATGCTCTCTGTAACGAGCAGCGCGTTTCCATCTGAGGAAGCCCCACGGCCACCCCGAGGTACTGGCTTGCGGGGTGAGACACAACCTGGGCTCCCTCTTCACCGGCTCCTCCACAGCACTGTCAGCCTGGCCCCGCTGCGTTAATGCTGTCAACTGTGAAGTATCTCTGCACGCCAGGTGCATCCTCACTGCTAGCATCCCAATCTTAGTACGCAGGCATTACTGGTACATTTTATGAATAACTAAGGCACTGACAGGGTTGGTATCTTGCCTGCACTTACAGCAGCTTGTGGGTCTGTTTCCCTCCAAAGCTCAGACTTGACTGTCTGCTCTGCTCCTGATTAATGGTGGAGTGAAACTAACTTAGTATCACGGAGGGAAGCAATGATCGCTGACATGTGATGTTGTTACGGGCCTGTGCTGGCTGCTTATGATTATTCCTTTATGTCTTTACTGCGACGTTTGTATTTTAAAGGATGAGAGGTTTAATCGGGCTCACACTTTCAGAGGATTCAGTCCATGCATGGCTGGCTCCGAGGCAGAAACAAGATGGTGGGAGGGCTGGAGGGAGGAGAGCTGCCCGCCTGTGGCAGCCAGGAAACATTCAGGAAGAGCACACCCTTCCGGGTGACACTCCCGAGGCCCCCAGTTCTGGCCAGGCCCCAGCTCCTGACACAGTAATCCACTCAACAATGGATTCTCCCCCAGGATGTAGCCCAGGCTGGCCTCAAACTTGCAGTGATCTCTTGCCTCAGCCTCCTGAGCACTGGGATTACAGAAGTGTGAGCCACACCCGGCAACCTTTTATTTTACAAAGGAGGAATAAGGAGCCAGAAAGGAGTGGGACCAAAACAACTGTGAACGTAGCACAGGCAGCAGCAGCTAGATTTGAGCTCCAAAGAGCCAGCCAGCCCCGCCCCAGGGCCCTGGAGGCTGAGCTCACAGCCCCTCCTGGGCGGGCTCCAGTCCCGGGGCAGCATGCTAAGTGGCCAAAAGAATGTGTCATTCTCTTTGAAATAACTGAAACTTGGCACTGAACCTCTTTGTCTTAGCAGAGATCTGCTGTGAGACCAGAAACTTCAGACAGCCCAGAACAACATTCTAGTTAATCTGAAGAAACACGCTTTGGGTGAGAGCAGCCCAAACACTGCTGCACCCCAGTGAAAACCTGTCCCCTTCCTCCCTGCCTTCTGTTCACCAGCTGCCAGATCCAGGTCTCTCACCTCCTCTCCTATTTTTGCTACTTAAAACCCTTCTTGGGGAAAAAAAGTTTAGTTTATGTGAAGAAGTTTCAGAATGCCAAGTCCTTTTGCCAAAGAAACATTGCTAGCTGTTGCTGTGTGTGGTTTGTGCATTTATCTTCAAACAAGGTTTCAACACACAGCCTGAAGCGTCAGGCTAAACAGCCTCCTGCGGTTACTCAGAGGACGGCTGAGAACGGAAGCAGCTGACAGGGCTCAGGAGAATCCCTGCAGTGGGAGACACGCGTCCGTCACATCACGTCACTTCCCTAGCTTAGCGGTAACCCAGGCTGGCCCTGAACCCGTGACCCTTGTCCCTCAGCCTCCAGGGAGCTGGAATTACAAGTGTGTGCCAGGATGCCTGGCCCACGATCTACACTTCCCGCTTTCCACGCGGATGTTTTTTTTTTTTTAAAAACAGGAACGTATCACACATTGTGTTTTGCTGGCACAGCCACCACTACGTGGCCTGTTTGCCTGACTGCTTCTTTGTCCCGAGGTTCACAGCTGGGATAAGCAAGCTTTACGCATCTGCAAATGACAGGGTGACACCTGCACTCAGGGGTGCACGAGGTGCAGGGCTGTAATTCTTACGCTAGTGAGTCATGTAAGTGTAGCGACAGAACCCGCGTGGACTCAGGACACTGACAGCTGGAGGGCTGGCACTGCAGCCCGGGGCGGAGATGGGAAGTCACCACTGCAGAGGTGGGAAGGTCACAGAAGACACTGACCGCGTTCTGCCGTGGGAAGAAAACGTATATTCCCCCGTGGCTGCCATGCCAGCTGCCCGGCCACGGCAGCCACCTCTCAGGGCTTTAGTCCCATGGAAAAGTAGGCAGCCCCCAACACCGCGGAACTGCCTACCAAAAGGGGTCTTCTTATCAGGTAGGGACCAGAGCCAGGGCTCAGTGCGAAGCTCCGGGATGAATGAAATGACACGGTCACTAATGTCTGTCTGTATCCTCCTCCTTGCCCGTCTTTCTCTTCTGTACTGGGGATTGAACCCCAACAGTGCTGACCTATATCCCCAGGCCTTTTCACTTTTACACTTTGAGGTAGGGTCCCATAACTTGCCCAGGCTGGCCTGGGACTTGTCATCCTCCTGCCTCAGCCTCTGGGTAGCTGAGAGTATAAGCATGGGCCCCTGTACCCAACAGTTAACAGTAGTAACTTTTTTGGTACCAGGATTCGAACTCACTTGCCAGGCAGGCGCTTTGCAGCAGAGATACACACATCTGTGGTGCAACTTTCTTTTTGAGACAGAGTTTCGCTGTGCAGCTCAGGCCGGCCTCAAACTTGCAGCAATTCTTCTGCCTCAGCCCCCCAGGTGGTGAGACTGCAGATGTGCATCGCCACACCTGGCCCAACAGTAGTAACTTATTTTTTATTTTTCTGGTACTGGGGATTGAACTTTCCACCTCATGCTTGCCACCGCTAAGCTAAATCCCCGGCCGGACAGTAGTAATTTGGTAAGAGCAGATATTACACCAGTGACCCTTGGAGGCAGTGCCGTGAGGGTCCGGGCTGTGAGAGCTCTGTGCGTGTCACAAACACAGCCATGTATAGCAGGGGCTCCCTTTCCAGAAACCAAAGGCCGAGCTCAGAAGCTGGCTGGTCATCGCCAGGGGCACGCCTGCCAGCTGCACTGAGGCCAGGGGCAAAGCCTGGACCAGGTGTTCTGCTAGGAGTTTAAAAGCCCCCTGAAAAATACTTCAAACCCTCATTTCTGAAGAATACACTGATAAAAACCAAATTGGTACGAATAACTGAATCACGGTGGGACAGACTATAAATTCAACTCTTTAGGCCTGAATGTTTAAGTGGTTTGCTCATGCTGTTCAAAGTCACGACACAAACAATGACACAGGTAGACAAACAGCATGATCCTCTTGCGACAGTTGCGTCTGTCACTGAAGCTCCAACGTTCTGCGCTCAGCTGCAGGGCCAGCGAACCCTGGGAGGATCAGCAAGGACTCGGTCCCTCTCCTGGGAACACAGTGGCGGCCGCGCTCCTCTCCCCACAGGAGTGAGGCCTCAGGACCTGCTCGCTTCTTCTGTCTCAGCTGCTGTGTGCCAGATGGGCTCCTTGATGTGCTCCGGTAGCTGTTTTAACTGGGTCTAGAAGAGGACAGGAAGCTGTCACACAGTGGGCCCACAGGGCTCTGACAGGAGCTGAACTCCGTCATCTGTCAACTCCTCTTCACCACTTACAGACGGGACGGAGCGAGGGACAGCCCAGGGCCACAGTGACAACCCTGTTCCTGGGAAGCTCTGGGTCCTCCTGTCATGGGACTCAGGCCGGGGCTGCAACAGCAGGACAGGGAGGAACCGCAGCGGGTGGAGACCCAAGTCATACCTTGGTTACTTCCATGGCGACCCCTTCGGGTAAGTTCCGCTGAATGTACTCCAAGTAGACTCGCGCCGTGCACCCGGTCAGGTGTTCCAACTGAAAGCCCAAGCGAAAACGGTCAGCAATCGTGTGTGTGTGTGTGTGTGTGTGTGTGTGTGTGTGCATGCGCGTGTGTGTGTCAGTGCTGGGACTGAAGCCAGGGCCTCTTGTGTGTGTGTGTCAGTGTTGGGACGGAAGCCAGGGCCTCTTGTGTGTGTGTGTGTGTGTGTGTGTGTGTGTGTGTGTGTGTGTGTGTGTCAGTGCTGGGAGTGAAGCCAGGGCCTCTTGTGTGTGTGTGTGTGCATGCACGTGCGTGTGTGTCAGTGCTGGGACTGAAGCCGGGGCCCCCTACACATCAAGCGCGCACTGTATCACTGAGCCGCACCCAGCCCTTATTTTACACTGGGACAGGATCTCGGTCAATCACACAGGGTGCCTTGAACTTGGAATCCTCCTGATTCAGCCTGCAGAGCAGCTGAGATTACAGGCAAGCCCCATGTGCCTGGCTTACAGCAGAAACCTTCAGCATTTTATTTCCGGTAACGTGGTGGGGCCTGATCTTCTCACACTCCATCTGAGTGCGCAGAGGGCCACTGGTGGGACCACGTGGGAAGTGTGACCTCGACGCTCCTTCCCAGCCGCCGAGAGCTGGACTCAGAGAAGGAACCCTGGTAGCAAGCACAACCCAAGCAGGACTCAGAAGAGTTCCCCAAACAACTCAAGACGACAGGAAGCAGGAAGGCAGATTTTATGGTAAAGTGAGTCTAAGAGTTTCGTACGCTTCATGGCAAAATGACTGACAGACATGGGTGGATGAAATTTTTGGGTTTCCTTTTTCAATAAAGTAGGCTGTTAAGAGGCATACATGTAATTTCTAAAAGACCTCATCTAATCCAAGTCCTTGTCCCCTGGCCCCTGTGGACACACGAGTGACTGATAACACGACAGTGGAACCCTACAACTGCAAAAGAACTTAACGGGACCTGCCCGGCATTTCTAGGGCACACACCCTAAGGATGGTGTTGTGCCTGCCTTCCTATCACCAGCTTCCGTAAATGTAAGACTCGCACGGCTTTCAGGAGTCACCTGCATCTCGGCCGGTGTTGGGGAAGGTCAGGACGGTGCTAGCACGGAGCCTGCGTGGTTCCGAAGCACCCGCGCAGCTGCCACACCCACCTCCAAGCATCTGTACAGCGTCCTCACTTCATACTGCACTCGGTGCTTCTTGAAAATATGCACGGATTTGAGAAGCGTAAACCGCTCTATCTTCCTTGGCGGCTCGTGTCTGAAACGAATGGACAAACAAGTTTAATCTGCTGCTGCTGAGACCTGAGTCACTGACAGGAAGGCTGATTCCAGCTTGGGAGGCCAGGCGCACAAATTACAGGCATTAGCTACCATTTAATGCCTTCATCAGTCAAGACCGTCACCTCTAACAAGCTGTTCAGCAGGCCAAAATAAACACCTCAACAGGGACAGGCGCCTCCTCCCACGGGCCCCAAACAAGCACTACAATGCATGTGAGGGAGCACATGGGCACATGCATGTGCACGCACGCACACGCACACTCGTGCTGCTGCTTTATCCTCTGAGACACACACAGTGTGCAGGTGGTAAGGGCACATCACACACAGCTGTAACGCCTGCCACGTAAGTGTTGTTTCAAGAAAATTTACAGATCGACAATCAGAAATCTGGTCTGCTCTGGAAAACACTGGATGCACTGGCCAAAGACTATCAGTCAAGAGTCCAGGGTGCCTGTGCCCCTGTTCGGCCACTGCCTCTTGGAGACTCAGACGTGTGGCTGCCCGTTCCTCCTCAGGACAGTGGAGTTTCCAAACACTTCTCTCACTGCCTGTCACCTTCCAATTCTAACGGACAGGCATGGACAGGCCTGTGCAGAGTAACACATGACCACAGGCAGCTCTACCATCCCGACTTCCAGTTCATGTCAGCAGCCTGGACCCAGCCAGGACAGGCGCCTGATTCCTGATGGGTCACTTGACAGCAGTCCCCCCGGTCCTGTGGGGGAAGGGACACTTACACCTTAACAGAGAGCCCGAGTTCTTTGGCGGCAAGCACGGCAAAATATTCGTAACTGTCCAGCACAGCCTTGTCGTGGGCTTTTACTAAAACCGACAGGCGTTTGTACAGTGTGTCCGGCTCATCAGAAACGGTTATCTAAAATCAAAAAGAAAAGTTCCAGTTTTGATTACTTTTATATTTGTAACTGGGAAATCCAGCACATAACCTTAACTGGCGAATCTCAGAGGAGCACAGGGCCTGTCCTGTCACCTGTGGACATGCGGGATGACTTGGACTCCAACAATCCGGAGCAGAGCCAGTGGACCTCCTTGGCAACCTACGGAGCTCTCAGTGAAGCCTTCCAGCTTAGTAACTGCCGGACCCCAGATCCACAGTGAGGGACGTCAGGGGCAGTTAGGGAAGGCAGCCTGGTCAGAAGACCCGGATGCGAATTCAATGCTCCGCACAGCCCTGGAGGCAACATACAAGTCCCAGACTATTGCTGCCTGAGCTCCTCATGGGAGGGCAGTGATACCTGTACTACAGGTCCCAGAGTCTCTGTGAGGAAAGAATACGCAATGACATTAAAGCACCTATAAACTGTTAAACCCTGTTGGATAAAGTATAATATCTTTTTTATTAGGTTTTATCTGTACGTTTTGCAGCCTAAATGCATGAATTACTAATATCTCACGAAAGTGACACTGACTGTACCCTAACTCCTCCCCCTCCTACCCTGACCCTAAAGACCTCAGGAATAATGGGTTTGACACTTCTGACTTCCCTCCAAGAGGCGAATTATCTTCATTTCATTCACTCATTAGACCTGGAGATTATATCACTAATCCAATGATTCAGGGTTAAATTACTCTGCCGTGAAAAGAGACTTACTTACTAACCAGGAAGCTGGGCCTCTACTCTCAATTACCGTTGTTGGGAAAACAGAACAGACTAATAGTCGATGTCAAAAGTTGGGCTGGACCAGGGAAAAGGAGCCCCCAAATGTGTGCTGCCTGAGCTCTGCATGATTTCATTATTTACTTATATTTCTTTGGGTGTTTGACACAGGGTCTTACTATATAGTGGCTCTGAAATCAGTACAGAGCCCAGGCTGCTCTCAAACTTCCGGCGATCCTCCTGCCTCAACCTCCCGAGGGCTGGGATCACAGGCCTTGGTCACCACACTCAGCTTGTTTTTATTTTTCATAGCAGTGGGGACAGAACCCAGAGCTTTGGACATGCCAAGCAAGAGCTGTACCACAGTGACATCCTGGACATCCTTATGGGACTGCCCAGGGTCTACTGTGGCCAGTGTGTCACCGGGCCTGTTCTGCTACCTCTTCTTGGGGCCCTGCGGGGTGGAGACCAGGGTTTTCGTGCACCTCTTGGAGACACACCCAGCGCTATTAGGGAGGGAAAGGCAGGGGCCTGCCCTGTGTGGAATACTGCTCCCTGTCAGTGTGTGCACAATGGACAAAGCTCTAGAAGGGCTCATACCTAGGGGGCAAAGGGGATTTTCCTGAAGGCCGGAAACAGGATTCAGGCTGATGGAATCAGGGCTTTCTAAGGTGGTTACACTGCCACCCCTGCTCTCCTGGGATTCGTGCAAATGCCTTTCTCACTGTGACAGTGCAGTAATAGGCAGGCCCGGGCTCAACACTTAAAATGAAAACAAGACATGCAGGCTGGTAGAAAAATATTTTTCCACAACACAACACCCAGCATTCCGCATTGTTAATCGTTACACCTTCTCAGTTACGCTGAGCTAAACGCAGGAGACTGCTCATTACTCTTGGGTAATTTATCCTTTAGGGCTCAGCTGGATGCCCAGACAACACCCAGACGCTCGGCCCACCAGACAATGTGCGTGCGGGGCATCTTCCGGCTTCCCAGGGAAACGTGTCCATCCTTCCAGGGCTGGGGAAGGAGCCCACGTGAAACAGTAACAAAAAGCGATTTCACTTCTGCAAGAAGTTAGGACCACGTACCGTAGGTTTGGCCACATCCTTCAGAACATCGACGTGTAGGCTTGAAAACTGAGCCCACTTCACATTGGTGCTGCTGTGTGGGAAGAAGAAAGCTAAGAAAGATGTGTGAGGCCACGTTCAGGCTCTGCTCAGCTTGGCCGCTTGCATACTTACAGGAGAGAGCCACCGCGCGCGGTTGTGCTGCTCTGAGAGCGGGGTGCAGACAGACTCCTCAAGCCCTTGAAAAGAGGAGGGAAGGGGACATGGATCCGAATTACAGTCAATTCCCAAACCACTCGGTTTCCACTGAAAATCAAAAGATTGTGATGCCGAGAATAAAGACTATCTGGTCCTTTTAGATGAAGACATTGAGAGAATTAAAAGAATCAGATTAGATTTCTTTAAAAAGGACAACAGTGGGCCGGAGATTTAGCTCAGTGGCACAAGTACCTGCCTGGCAAGGCCCTCTCAAAAAAGACAAAAAAAAAAAAAAAAAAATCAATAAAATGACAATAATAAACTTGGGAATGAAAGGCACTCCTAAAACACTAGAGAATTGCAATTCTCAAAAAGCTTTTTTTTGTCTTTTTGAGATGGGGTCTCACTGTGCAGTTCAGGCTGGCCTTGAGCTTACTTTGTAGCCCAGGCTGGTCTCGAACTCGCAACGATCCTCCTGCCTCAGCCTCCCGAGTGCTGGGATTACAGGTGTGCTCCACCACAACTGGCAAAGCTATGATTTAAATATGTGAACATCAAGAAAAAAAAAAATACCTCTGTGCAGATTAACTGTATTTCAATATAGTATTTACTCTGCCCAACTTTCCAGGACTTTCTCACTGAGCTACATCTCAACGTTTCTTGTTTATTATTTATTTTTAAATTTCGAGACAGGGTCTTGCTAAGTCACTGAGTTGTTCACATTGGGCTCTCACTTGTCATCTTCCTGCCTCAGCCTCCTAGAGTGCTAGGATTGCACCCCCAGCCCTGGCTACTTTGCCTGATAATTTTTAAGCAATTAAAATCATGCATCTTTACAACTTCATTTATTTTATTTTATTTTTTTGTCTTTTTCCTTTTTATTGGTATCAGGGATCGAACTCACGACTGCCTGCTTGCAAGGCAGGCGCTTATGCCCCTGAGCCAAATCCCCAGCCCACAACTTCATTTATTAAGTACAGGAATAAGCACACTTCTTTTTTTTTTTTTTTTTTTAAGACTAGTCAAGTGCAGTAGTGAGAAGGGGGGAAAGAGTAGAACAAGGAGTTCAATCTGTACTGACTGTGAACAATCAACTGAAATAACTCACTACCTTCGGACCAGCCATAAGCACACTTCTTTTGAAACTTTCATACATCTTTTCAAGCATATGTACTCATTGGCTTGGCTAATTAGCTTATAAATTAACTAAAATACAACACATTGGAATTTATACCCCTTGTGGATCATGCCACCTGCCAGGGCAACCCAGAATCGCTAAATCCTTTCTCACGAGCGTCCCCTGGTGGAACAAAACTTTTTTGTTTTGGGAAAGTTAAACAGTACTACTGTACATTCAATGTATGTAGTTATCAACCCGTTTTTCCTTTACCCTTTCCTGAGACTTAAAAGTGTAACTTGAGAAAGTGAAAGTATGACAGAATCCTTAAAGATACAATGAAGATGAAAGTAACAGGTTAGCACAAGTGAAGCTTAATTAAAATAACTGCTGGTCACCTAAATGTTTTAAGCCTGTTTTTTTTTTTTTTTTTTTTATTGATACCGGGGATCGAACTCATGACCACATACTTGCAAGGCAGGTGCTTATGCCATTGAGCTAAATCCCCAGCCCCAAGCCTGTTTTTATTTTACTGTCTTCTTCCTTTCTCTATGCCTGTTGGAGACAAAAAGTTTCATATTCTGCCTTGGCCCTGGATGAATAAAACAAAAGGAGGAAATCCGACACAATTCAAAGTAGCATGAGGTATCTGCTGTTCTACACAGAAGACTCCATGCCATTTATGCCAGTGACCCCACAATGCAGTTGGGAGGGGGGGGGACACAAATCTAAGGAATATGACACCTACCAGTCCTATCTTCCTCTATAAGTGTGTAATTTTAATAGATGCGTAAACTGTTATTACATCCACAAGTCAATCTTAAGGTATTCTTAAAATTTTTTTTCTCTCCTTTCAATTTTTTGAAGGTGTGTGTATGCATAAGGGAAGTTTGTGTAGGTAAGTCTGCTTTAGTTAAGATTTTCAACTTCATTTGGTTTTCCTTAAGAACAATGGTTCTCAAAGTGTGGCCTGAGGGTCTCCGAGACACTTCTGGTGGGCTGAGATATGAGATATGAAATATGAAAATCCGGGGGCTGGAGGTTTAGCTCAGCGGCATAAGTGCCTGCCTTGCAAGCAGGCAGTCGTGAGTTCAATCCCCGGTACCGATAAAAAGAAAAAAGACAAAAAAAAAAAAAAAAAAAAAGAAATACGAAAATCGACCTGTCTTCTATCAAGCCAGATTTTAAATTTGCAAAAGTGTAAACCATTGCTACTCACTATATTAGCATTTGCTTTTTTAAAAAATGTAGTTATTTTCCATAAAATGCTAATTCCATTAACCATGTAACAAACTTATTAGTACTTGTCTGTTTTGAGACAGGGGTCTCTCCATGAAGCCCAGGCTGGCCTCGAACTCAGGGAAATCCTCCTGCCTCAGCTTCTTGAGTGCAGAGATTACTGGCTTTACACGAGTATTTTTACGATTCTCAGTTCTGTTTTCAGAAAACTAAACATAAGACCCTCGTGTCCTATCGGAGTTCAAGGCAGCCTGGGGGATGCCGAGTCTATTCTGCGGGAAGAACCTGAGATCTGGGAACAGTTTAGCACCCGATTTTCGCGAGAATCCAGTCTTCTCTGAGCCTCGGGGTTTCGGTTTTGTTTTGCAAAGGTGAAAGGAGGGGCCTGGGAACGTCTGATGCTAAGAGACCGTGCTCACTGATCTTCCCAGCTCTGACATCAATTCTTATTCCCGCCTTCGTCCCGATTTGCTCACTCTCGTGTAATGCAACGAGAGAATCTGAGATAAAACCAGCCCGCTTCGTCCTACGATCGGCCCAAGGTGAGCAATAAATATCAGGAAGGCTCCTGATGGGCGGAACAGTAGTGGCATGAGACTCGGTCACAATTGTGCCGGTTCACTTGCTCCTTACCTGCCACAGGTTCCCCCTCATTGCCCCAAGCGCACTCCGCGCCGCCATCTTGCCGCCCAACCTATCAGGATCGCTTCCGGGTCACGGTGCCTTGGTCGACCATAGAGTTCAACGAAAGAGAGAGTGTATGCTCGTTTTCCGGCTCCGGAAGAACCATAGAGATGTGATTCCTTGGTTTTTGTGGAGGTGCAATGGGGGTTCACCTAATTGAACGCTTCAGCTAATATTTAATAGTTACTAAGTCTTTTGCTTGTTCCTAAAAAACATAGTGCTTTATTTGTATCTACGGAGCCATCCGTGGTTTGGTTTTGTTGGTAAATAAAACATATGCTTGGAAAAAAATTACCACCAATACTGCATCCAAATCTTAACCCTTTATCTTCTCCGAGTCGTCTTTTAGTGGTGATAAATTTACTCCCCCCCCCCATCGATCGGAGCCCTGGTGTTCCAGCTAACTTGAACACCATTGTCCTTCTGATCTGAAAATAGTTCATTTCCTTGTGTTACTGCAGTGTTTTTTTTTTTTTTTTTTTTTTGGGTCTTTTTCGTTTTTACCGGTACCGGGGATCGAACTCACGACTGCCTGCTTGCAAGGCAGGTGCTTTTGCCGCTGAGCTAAATCCCCAGTCCCCGTTACTGCAGTGTTTGAGAGTCTACAATAACTGCCTTTACCTACTGGGACAACCCCATGACAGTCCAGTTGCTAATTTTCGCCGTAGTTTAATTCCAAGTGAAAAATCTTTTTGCTGTCATAAAAATATCTCTTGTTTGTGCAAATTTCTGTCTCTCTTTCTTTCTCAGTATTTGGGATTGAACCTTAAAGCCATTTCTTAATTTTTATTATTTTTGAGACAGGGTCTTCTTAATCACTAAATGGCGCTGGCTGGGCTCAATTTTCAGTCGTCCTGCCTCAGCTGCAGAGAGTGTTGGGATTGCAGATGTGTACCCCGATGCCCATCTCAGTTTTCTCGTACATCAAATAGAAATGATAATATAGATCCTGCCTCAAGTAGTTGGCTGTGAGGATCCTGGAGGAAATGAGATGGTGGTATAGGGCATTGTTTAGGACCATACCAGAAGCATAAGTAAGCGTCACCCACTATCTGTAACGCGGGGCTTCTACCTCCGCCGGTTTACAAGGTTGTAGGGAAGGTTAAAAGGAAAAAGATCAGGTAGTTTATTCGAATGCCTTGTAGATATAAATAAAGTACCGAGTAAGTTGCTGTTCTTCCCCACAAGTTCTACCCTGTGTTGCAGAGAAGAGAGCCAAGAAGGGGCTGGGATGATTTGTTAAATACATTGGGAAAATCCTGGAGCACAAGTCGGTTTTCCTGTCCCCAATCTGGCCTCTCTGTACCAGGACGCAGTACAAGTGGAGCCTCGGCCCACACACCCAGTGCGTGCCATGGTTCTTGTGTGTGACCTCTGCTGGACATGGCTGTGGCCGCTTTGGCAGGTGGGCCCTCCCCAGAATGAAGCTCTCTCTAAGTTGTGACACTCAAGGTGACCTCTCTGTCAGTGGGTTTTCAAGGTCATAAGGTGAGTTGGTCACAGCTGAGCCAATAACCATCTTCCAGATCCCACTTCAGGGTCCTTTCACCCCTGCAGGGGGCTGCTCCTGGTTCTCTGATGAGGACCAGCTCTAAGAATCTTGGATGAGAGGAGATACCCTCTCCTTAGGAGCACAGACTGACTGACAGATGGTACAAGAAAGTCTTCAGATTAGACACCTGGGCGCCTGGAAGTTGACTTGTATCGTACAACACTGGCTAAATGCATACCGCTACTAAAAGAATCCTTACTGTATTTGATTTAGGACCATCTAAAATAGATGATTAACCAGGTGTGGTGGCGCACACCTGAATCCCAGCAGTAGGGAGGGTGAGGCCAGCCTGGGCTATATAGGGAATTCAAGGCCAACTTCAACTATATAGCAAGACCCTGTCTGAGAAAGACCAAACAAACAAAAACCCTGAAGAACAAACTACTAAAATAGATGGTTAAAAGCAAAGTTTTAAACAAACAGAACCTAGATTAAGATCTTGTACAGGAGTATCCTCCTTAGGGCAGAAAACTCTGTGTAAAATCCAGAGTTTCATATTTCTTTTACAGTTCACTGTTGACTATTTAAAAAAGTAAAGCACAGGAAAATCTGGAAATTCAGACTGACAACCTACCTACACCAGGCGGAACACACAATGTAGACAGCTTCCTTAAGACCCCTCTTAGAGTGAGAGAGGGGTGTGAGTGGCGTGGTGTACGGGGCTGTCTTTAAACAGCTCACCTTCCACATAAGGGCAAGGAGCGTGTCCAGGCTTCTGGGGTGTGTGTCGGGGGCAATTTAATGAGATTTAAGTTTGATTAAGCAAACCTCCTGTTGTGTACAGGAATCGATACCAGGCAAATGGGCCTTGATCCAGCACCAGGATGTCAGTTCAGTGGCTAGAAAAAAAGGAATATTTAAACCAGGCGAAACTCAAAATTAAGATTTTATTTTTCAGAGCAGCTGATGCAATATTGAATCAGGTTTTCACAAATAAATATGACAGTGTGTATTTGGTTACATTTCTCTCTGAAGAATGCCCCGCCTATAGGAACTGTAATCAATTTCTGAGAAGCCGTATAACTGGAACCTAACTAAAATTCTGATTTCCTTCTTGAAAAAAGTATTATGATAATTTTTAAACATCCTTAACATCCAGGATGGGAAACAATCTAGAATGCCCCAGTTTTTCTTTTTTTGTTCTTTAAGGAATGCGCCTTTTTAGGACAAGTCTATAAAACATCTTTATTTATTTGTTACATATGGTGTTTAAATATAACTTTGCTTTCAAGCCTCAAACTTTTTCAAACCCCTTGTAAAATAAGACTTTTGGTTCACCTTAACAAAAACTGACCTAGGAAGAAACATTTTTAGCAAAATGTTATTATAAAATTCACTAGAAAATACTTTTTTTTTTGCCAAAATGTTACATAAAATCCTTATTAAAAATACACACATTACAAAAGAAAAATTATGAATATGCTATACATAGTGCTTTGATATGGACCAAGGGACCTGCATTCCAGGAAAATACAGTTAAGCACACTAGATATTATGATGTCAACTTACATAATAGTGCAAACCTGAATAAATTACATCCCAATATGGAAGGCATGCGAATCATCTGCTGAGAATAGAACATAACGAAGCCAGAACAGGAAGGAATCACAACCGCTATTTAAAAATGTTTTCCTTTTTATTACATTAATTTTTTTCAAAAATACTTTTCTTTACAATAGAACTCCTAGAAAATATTTACAACCTTCCTCTAATAAAATATAACAGCAGTTAAATATATTTGAAAATAAGATGGGTTTTTCCATAAAATATATCTGTTAACTTTTTTATGTACAAGCTTTCTCGAAGAGGTCTAAATTCACGAATGAAAAACCATCTGATCGTAAACAGTAACCATGGTGAAGACGTGGACAGTCAGGAAGGGAAGTTCTGCGGGGCGGACTGTGGGGAGAGCTTTGCAACACAACACAGACATGCAGGCAGAATTGCTTCGGGAACAGCAAGTGCAACGTATCGTGGGAAGTCAATTTTTAAAGTTGATAGTTGAGAAATACTAATTCAGGTAATTCGAACTGTCTCATTATGGAGGAGTTCTTTGGTTATTTCAAGTAGAGAGCCTTACACTATACTGCATGGAAAATTAAAATCAAACTGAGAATCTTATTTTTGCTGTGACAACTCAACGTATCTCTAATGCTTACAACTGGAAGAACTGGCCAAATTTCCCAATGAGAGGAAATGTGCTTTCTCAGCATTTGCTGGGCATCTGCTGCTGTGCCAGTCGTCAGGACTCGGCCTCAGACACCGCAGGGAGGAGGCTGGTCAGCAGCCACTGACCTGGCAGCTGGAAAGGTTCTGGGATAGTTTTGCCAGAAGCTGGCGCAGGGCGCCCGGGTAGTTCCTAACCAAAAACTTGAAAACAAGACAGAGCAACCCGTTGAAATGGCAGCAAATTACTATTTTTTTCCTAGAGGGAAGATGAAAGAAATCCCCAAGACAACTTCTCGGATAACAAAAGAACGGAAATGGAGTGAATCTATCTTTCTGTTGTCTGTGGCTTCCCTGAGATTCAGGAACCACTGCCTGGGGGCTGCATGCTAAATGCTCTTGCAGAGCTGAATTAAAGGATGTCCAGGTCCTACCTTTGCCTCTGCCGAGAGTCTAAGGTTGTCATTGTGCCAGCCCAGTGACCCAGGGTGACAGCACCACTGCCATGGGGCCAGGAACAAGTCTACTTCAGGAGCACAGCGCCTGCGAGCAGGGGCTACGCAGCATTAACACTGACAGGGAGCCAACAGCGGGGGCCTCTCTGCGTGGGGCTGTGCCCAGGCTGACTTGCACCCACAGTGGGACAGGCGGGTGGGACCCAGGTCAGAAGCCCGGGCAATGACGGTTTAGAAGGATGACAGGTTTATTGCCTTCAAGTACCAACAGCGGCCCTGCTGCGGAGGCAGGGGGTGGCAGAGCAGTTGTGTAGCTTAGCAGCTGAGCAAAGTCTAGAAATGCTTTGGCAAGTGACTGGGAGAGAATACATTCATGGTTTGAATGCAAGATAGTAGCTAACGTGTATCTGAAACCACTTCTGTCGGCCTCAATGCAATTTCCCTTGTATTTGCCGTCCTTGTGTCCTAGTTTTAAAACTCTCATCCTTCATGGCTGGCCTCTAGATAAACGTCACTCTAGGGGTGAACGACAGCCAAGTCCAGCGAAGGAGGGTTCAGAGGACATCCAAGTGGCACAAAGTAATCTTAGATCTCCACCGGGCAGAACAAAGGAACAGGCTCTTCTGAGCTATTCTGTTGGGAAAAGGAACAGTGCCTGGTGGGTCAGAACAGAAAAAACTTAACTCCAGGTGGAGAAGCTGACCCTGGGCCCCAGCATGAAGAAGGTGCCTGCCTCACGTATACACACGGACACACTCTCTCCCAGCAAGCTTTGCGATGGAAGGCAACCAGGACGGTTGACATCTGAGAGCAACTTGGAACATGAATATCAGGGTCACTCCCCAGGGGGAATGACAATTGTTTCATGAGGGCGTAGCCCAGATGAAACACCTCTTAAAGACAGTTGTGCCAATTACTCATTCCCCCCAAGCCCCAACAAAAACAATTTAAGAAACTAAAAGGAGAAGAAACTGGATTTTTTTCCTAAACCTGAATAAAATGACCACTTTTTAAACAGGTAGTTTAAAAGGGTTTACAAAACAAATGGGCAGTCCAGGTTTCCTGATTCGTGAGGAGGGAGGCTGTGAGTTCTAGCCACCGTCGTCTGGAAGCAGCCACGAGGCGTTAGAGTTCCGTGTCACCGTGAAGTAAGACCGAGTCCTGGTCGTCCAAGAGCAGATTGGTGTCCACGACCTCGGCCTCTTCCATGACGCCTCCTAACTGCTGGACCACATCGTCGTCCAGGATGTCCACGTCCTTGATGGGTTTGATCAAGCCGAGCTGGCCCAGGGGCAGCAGCCTCTGCGGCCCTGCTGGCTCCGTAGTCCTCTCAATGGTGGCCGCCATTTCCACCGCGAAGGCTGCCTTCTGGGCCTTCTGCCTCTGCTGCTCCTCCTGCTGCCTGTGGGTCTTCATGTGCGCATTTCGGCTCTTGATCTTGAAGAAGACCCTAAAAAGGAAGAAAGCAGCAAGTGATGGAGTCCCTGAAAATCCTAGTGTCCTACAGGGCAGGGGGTGCAGGCTGGATGGTAGTTTGGGATGTCTAACAGAATCCCAGGACCACCTCCTGCTGTGACCTGTCACCTCTTCTAAGCATTACGAAGAAGAGGGGTGGGGACCCTGGGACTGGTGTGGCAATGGCAGAGTCCCTCTCAAAGGCCTTCTTGTCCCTCTGGAGTCTGGAGCTCTCCATCTTCCTCCTCCTCCAGCCCCCGCCCTCTGCCCACCTTCCCCATCTGCTCTCCACCGGAGCATCCCCAGAAATGCTAAGAACTCTGATAGGCCGTGTATGCAGCAAGCCAGCCGCGCCCTGGCCCTAGCCCTGTTCCTCTGTGGAGGGTGCAGGAGGATGTGCCTGCACACACTGTGGCGTCCCCTTTTCTCCCAGCTTGTCAGCCTCTTTTTCCCTCCACTTCAATCCCAGAACCCTCCTTGAGGTCACTGATAATCTTACATGGCCAACGCCAACGGTCACTCTCTGTTTTTCTTTTTTGTGGTGTTAGGGATTGACTTACATCCCCATTTTAAAGTTCTGAGACAGGGTCAGGGCTCACTAAATCTCTAAGGTGCTCAGGCTGGATTTAGACATTCGATCCTCCTGTCTCAGCTTCCCAGAGTACTGCAAAAGCAGGTGTGCAAGGCTGTGGCCTGCTCCTGTCTCTTGTCTTTATTGGGCTGGACTCCTGAGCTGCACCCACCCTTCTTGTTGCAGAAGGCAGCTTGCTGTGAGCCATAATATTATCATAGTTTCCTTCTCTGGGCCTCAGAATGGAAGTAGGTCTTAGCTCTGCGTGGGCATACCCTCACGAAGGATGTCTGCCAATGTCGGGGGACAGTTTTGGTGGTCTCGGCTGAGTGAGGGAGATGTCCTTCTGATACTAAGTGGGGTCAGGGATGCTGTTATATGCCCCACTTACAGTACGGTTCCTCTTCCCCAGACTAGGAATTATTAAGCCTAAAATGTAACAGTGCTGAGATTAAACAATGCTGGGAAAAAAGATGCCATATTTTGGGGGTTTTTTTGATCAGGTTCCTGTAAACTTTGGTTTGTGGATCAAATCTAGACTTTTTTTTGTACTGGGAATCAAACTTGGGGTCTTACGCTTGCCAGGCAGGCGCTTACGTGGCTAAGCTACATCCCCAGCCCCTCTCGCCCGTTCTTTGTGAAGAAAACGCTACTGGGACACGGTCCTATCTGTCTCTTTGCACACTGTGACAGCCACTTCTGCACTACAGTGTGGGATGAGTAGTTCAGACAGAGGCAGCAGGCCCACCACGCTTCTCATATTTACTCTCTGGCTATTTTCAGAACTAGTCTGCCCAGATGTGAGACTGAGACTGTACTTAAGGGAGGAGGTGTTTGCATAAATATTCCACATTGACTTCCTAGCTCAGAAAGAAAAACAGAATGAACAAACTGAAAAAATATCAAGACCTGATTTCTAAGGCCCAGGTCAACAGGGGTGATGAACTGCTTATGTAATAAATGTACCAGCAGCCGCAGGAGACACTCTGTGAACACCTGCTGGGTGTTAGAACCACGTACAGCGTTCTACTTTACCTTGGATACTAACGGAACTTCTGGTAGAAAAAGAACCCAAGCAGCATAAAAATAAAAATAAAAAAAATACTACACACATACTTCTCAACTCATGCTTTCCTCTCAGTATGAAATACAGGCTGAGGCTCCCTTACCGAAGTGCCTCAGATTTCAGAATATTTGCACGTATATAACAGGTACCTCGAGGCTGGCACCCAGGCCTAAACATGACATTCATCTGATTCATATAACTTTATATAAGGCAATTTTATGTGATAGCTCTCTTTATTTATTTATTTATTTTGGTCTTTCTCGTTTTTTATCGGTACCAGGGATCGAACTCACGACTGCCTGCTTGTAAGGCAGGTGCTTACGCCGCTGAGCTAAATCCCCAGCCCCCCTCTTTTTTAATTTTTATTTATTTATTTATTTTTATTTTTTTGGTACCAGGGATCAAACTCATGACTGTGTACTTGCAAGGCAGGTGCTTATGCCGCTGAGCTAAATCCCCACCCCCTTGTGATAGCTCATAATAATTTTGCCCACGAGGCAAAGTTTTAGGGAGTGGATTTTCCACTTGTGGCACTGTGTTGATGCGCCAGGAGTTTCCAATTTTGGAGCATTTCAGGTTTCAGAGTTTCAAGTGCCTGACCTGTTCGCACTTGTGTAAAAATATCTTCTGTCCCCACCTGGTGGAATAAACTTGTAGCCTGCGTGACCTGAAGGGGAAGGCACCTGCCCTGCTCCTCCGGGACAGCAGGTGGGAGGGAGTGTGGCTGCATTGCTGCCGCTAGTAAAACGGCCTAGAGCAAGCAGTGCCCCTTCCTTCCATGCTTCCCCAACAGGTAGTGGGGGGTGACGTCAAGATGCTGTGGTGTCCAGGCTCTGAGTGACTGCGGGGCACAGAGTGGGAGACTTACACTAATCTCTCTATCCCTGCGCTCAAGAAGGGAGGACAGCTCTGGGCCTGAGGCACCCACTGCAGGGGCCACCTCTGACCTGCATTAGGGAACTGCAGCGGCTGTTGTCAAGTGGTCCAGTCGAGTCCCTAAGGATGTGGAGGCACAGCTCTCACACCTTCCGGGGGGAAGGCCTGGGCCTCCCCCGATAACGGTCTTGTACATCTGAAGCACTGAGGTTATGGGAGCAAAGGTCCCACAGGGGGGCCCATGGGATCTGAGGGCCTCCAGGGCAGGCGACCCAGAGAGGGAAATGGAATTCTCTCCTGGAAGCCAGGCATCGCACCACCCCTATCTCCTTCCTAAAGTGAGTAAACCAAGCAAACTGAGAGGACAGGGCAACAGGAACCAAAGCTGGGTTTAAAACTCCTTTCCACTGGCAGTGTGCCCAGGGGCAAGGCACTTCACCTGACTTTATGTCTTTCCTTTTCTTTCTTTTTTTTTTGAGTTGAAATGAGCCTTTCATCCTTTAACTTTTTTTTAAATTTTATTTTTTATCTTTCCTTTCCTTCAGCACTTGGACACTGGGAATTGAACCCAGGTCCGTCACACTGAGCCGCCTCCAAGCCTTTTCTTGTTTTCATTTGAGACAGGGTTTCTCTAAGTTGCCCAGGTTGAGCATTTCAGAGCGCTGGGATCTCAGATGTGCACCACCACCTGGCTCCTCGCTCTTTTTTGTAAGCCGGCAGACACCACATGGGAGTTTCTGTGTGAGGATCAATGCGTTCACGCACACACAGCAGCAGCACAGGGAGTGCTCAGGAACTTGGACTGCTATTACTGCCACCTGTCGCCAGCGCCCTCCCTATTTAACCCTGACTTAAGAGGGCAGGGAGACCTCACGAGTGCACCCTACCAGCCGGCTGACACAGGAGAGGGTAAAATAGGCACGGGGCTTTCTCAAAGCAAACCCTGAGAGGGTTATGATACAGAGGGTCTGTGGCTCTGTCTTAAGGCCACCGCAGAGTGCAGTGGCTGATTAGTGCTCTCTGCAGGACGCAGGGCTGAGCAGCGAGGCTGGGTGCCCAGCTTAAGTGTCTCTGCTCCAGAGCACTCCTGGTCAGGGCTCTAGGGCCACCTGACATCACTCAGGAAGGACACAGAGTGACACCAGTGTCCCATTCTGAGGCGTAGGGCAGTGCCCTTCCAGACCCCAAGGACACCAGGAAGGGGAGCCTGGGAGCTGGAGTCCTCCTCTAGCTCCCCAGCCCCAGCAGAGGCCCAGGCCCTGAGCTTGCACCCTGGCCCTGGCGCGCGTCACCTACTTGCCACATTCCTTGCAGGGGAAGATGGTGGTGGGGTCTGTCTCGCCGCTGGTGGTGCTGTGGGAGGGTGAGCTCTTCACTGAGCAGTACCCACTCTGGGCGCCGCTGGGCTTCTGCTTCCCAGAGGGGACGTTTCCGCGGGTTTTGGCCACCTGGTTGGTGCCACCGTGGATGCGGGCGTGGCCGTTCAGTGCCTGTCGGGAGCTGAACACCTGGGGGAGAAAGGGAGTGACATGACATCTACAGTCCTGAAAAGGAAATTAGGGTTATTAGTCACTTGGTTGTGAAACAGGGACATATACAACAGTGTAAACACGGGCACGGTTTTATCAAAGCGACTCTGGCAGGTACCACAGAGGGTGAAGATTAAATACGCAACCTTCCATCTTGTCCTTTAGTTTGTTTTATGAGACAGGGTCTCATGATGTAGTTCAGGGCGGCCTTGAACTCACGGTGATCCTCCTGTCTCAGCCTCCCAAGCGCTGGGATTACAGGTGTGCGCCACCACACCCAGCTCTGCCTTGCCATTTGAAGTCAGCAGACAAGGCGTCCAGTGCCTGCTTTCCTGTGCCTAAGGGGGAGGCTGTTAGCTACTTCCCCCACTGTTTGCCATCTGCACAGTAAGAGGGGATGGACTAGCTTTCAAAACGCCTGTTTTTTTTTCCTGTATCTTTGCCAACACAGCACCCCTCTGGGGGCAGGCACACACACACTGCATCCCACCCAGCCTTCCTTTCCTTTCCCCTCCCTGCCCTCATCTCCTCATTCCCAGATCCCCCTCTATCTCCTTGTTCCCACCATTTTGCTCTTTAAGTCATTCATATTTTAGGGTTCTCATGTAACAGAAACGATGTGATATTTAACCATCTATGCGTGGCACAGCTCATCTTAGCATTGTGGGCAAGGTGCACTCATTTTCCAATGAATGACTGAAGTTTGTCCGTCTTTACGTCACAGTAGGAGCCCAATACGTGACATTTTCTTTCTCTATTCTCCTGTGAATGGGCACATAGGACACTTCCAAAGTTTAGCTATTGCCAACTGTTATGCTGTAAACGCTGCTGTGCATCGATCACTGTATCGAAGTTTGTTTAAAGCTGCAAACCCATTCCTTCCCTCCCTGCCTGTGACTTTAGTAACAAATTCGGTCTAGTCAGAACTCAGGTCACAAGCAGAGGTTCCCCAGCTGAAAAGGAGGCCAAGTGCAGCAAGGAGCACGGACTACATGCTCTGAGGTAGGCTGCATGCTACGGACTCTATCATGGCCCACTGTTTTTACCCTGTCTTTCTTTCCTTTTTGTGGAACCCACAGCTTCCTGCACGCTGGGGAAGTGCTTACTACTCAACTATACCGATAGCCCAGCAGCCCACTGTTAAGGTAGCGCTCAGGACCCCCATATTGTATTTTTAGTACTGGGACTCGAACTCAGGACACTGTGCTTGCCAGGCAGGCATCTGTGCTGCTGAGCTCAATCCCCAGCCCTTCCCACATTTTAATAAAGTGGTAAAAGGGGAAGGGCCTGGGCAGGGTTTTGAAGACCGCCACACAGTACCATCTCCAGCCTCAGCACTTGGTGCTGGGCCGTTCTCTGTAGTGGGGATTGTCATGTGTGCTGCAGGGTGTCTGACACTGTCTCCGACCTCTGCCTACCAGATGGCACCTCTGCAGCCCTCCCAACAATGTCTCCACACACTGCCAAATGCTCTTGGGAGAACAAAGCTCTCTAGGTCAGAACCACTGCACTTCACACCCCGGATCCCCAGAGCAACCAGCTCCTTAACCTTGTAGGCCGAGGGGCTGGCCCACAAACTGCCAGGCTGGAAAGGTGCTCTGTGCTCAGCTCATAAGCTGTCTCTTGTTTTACAGAGAAAAAAATTCTATCATTAATTTAGCAACCATCAACTTCAATGTTACATGAGAAACAAAACACATGATTTCTTTCTTTCCTTTTTTTTTTTTTTTGGTACCGGGAATTGAACTCAGGACCTTGTGCTTGCCAGGCAGGTGCTGTGCCACTGAGCTAAATTCCTAGCCCCAGCATGATTTTAAAAGTCTTTAAAACTGATCTACTTCTCTGAGCATTTCTGATTGGGCAAGGTAAAAGGTAATTTTCTGCCCAGCAAAAAAATTTAGTATATGTTACAACTGTGTATTGGGAAAGCATTCAGTTTCTGAACAAATTTACCACGAAATGTTGTCATTTAAAGTCACATTTTAAGCTAGGCATGGCGGCACATGCCTGTAATCCCAGTACTCGGTAGGCCAAGGCAGGAGGCTCATTGCAAATTCGAGACCAGCTTGGGCTACAAAGTGAGCCCAAGGCCAGCCTGAACTACATAGTGAGACCTTGTCTCAAAAAGACAAAAAGAAAGTCACATCTTAATCATCCCTAACGTGCCCTATGCAAGATGGCACTACAGAGTGAAGGGCCAGGCCACTAAACACCCGGGATGGAAACCAGCTAGAGACTACTTAGATTCTCTTCAGAGGTGACACATCTTTATACAAAGGTACACGTCTTTTTTTTGCCGTTTTCAATTTTTTCTTAAATGTATATAAAGAGAATTTCTGCTTTAAGATATAAATATTTGCTTTTCCATTTTTTCAATATTAGACTAAGCCCAAGGGCTTCGAACTGAGAGGCATGTGCCACCACACCTGGCAAGGATATGGATATTTTACAGATGCTTGCTGTCTTCATCTGTGTGACAGGGTCAATAAGCAGCATTCAACACACGCCACATTATACAAGCAAAGACAAGAGAGGCGCTTGAGGAAGCGGGGCCTCCTGCGAGAACAGTAGCACCCCATTAGGGAGTGCTGGAGAGTTTGTCTATGCAGATGTGCCCAGCTTTAAGAAACCAATCCAGATTAGCAGGCAAGAGGGGGTGTCCTGGGAGCCCAGTGGAAGCCACTTTGATCACATTCTGTACCATGTACAGGCCCTGAGCCTTTGGAAGGCTCCCTCCAGGGCTGACGGGTTCTCTCAGGCTACCGACATGTTCGGTTTCCTTAGTACATCTTTTCAGCCCACAGAGGACAAACTTGAGTTAACCTTTGTAACAACTTTCTCAAATTTCAAATCAGTGACATCTGAGTTAGTCACACTTTTATGCAAAACTTTCCAGGCAGGCAAACTTCAGGCAGTGGGGTGGGGGTCTCATGATGCTCCTGTCTCTGGGCTCCCTGGGTGCATTTTAACACACGTCCACAGGGTGTGACCTTGGGGGACGCCCAGCCAGGTGTGCAATATAGAGCCATCAGTGCTGACGTGCATCCTTTCAGAAATGCGTCATCGCTCGCAAATGCGTCATCGCTTGCAGCTTGGCACATGTGCATAGCCCTCACTCATCCCTGAGCCCCGGAAGACACACACACACTTACAGCCCCACAGTTGGGCATTTCACAGACGAAGGCGCCCGAGGGCTGGCCAGGGGCCTGCAGGGATAGCCCCTCGGTGGGAGCCGCGAGAGGCACTGGCGGAGGCTCCGGGGACTTCTGTACTTCACTCTCCTCTTCTTTTGTGGATTTCCTATCTTCTTCCGGGTCCTCCTCTTCCTCCTCAAACTCTTCTTCCTCTTCACTTGTCTAATGTTAATAAAAGCAAGAATGGGGAAATCCCCAGAGAGCATTTTTAGTGGAGACAAAACTCTTCAGCTCCTAGAACTGAGAGTGGTGCTGTGTCACTTTCTTTCTGCCTAAGAACTCCTGGCAGCCTGCAGGGCTCAGTTTCTTAAAGGCTGGTCTGGGACACTTAGACTTTGAAGTCAAGAAGTCCTCCTGCCATACTTTGGATCCCCTCATCCCTTGTCCTAAAACAATGCTAATGAGAGAGGGGGAAGTTTGGTTTTGTTTTTGTACTGGGGACTTATTTTTTATTTTGAGACAGGGTCTCACTGAGTCTCTCAGTTGCTCAGACTGGCCTGGAACTTGTGATCTTCCTGCTGCCTCAGCCTCTCACAACGCTTGTGCCACCAAGCTCGACTACAGGACAGATTTCTGTAGGTAGATTCTCTGCTGTGGGCCAGGGATCTAGCTCAGTGGTACAACACCTGCCTGGGAAGTGCAAGGTCCTGAGTTTGATTTCTGGGACTGGAAAAAAAAAAAAGATTCTCTGCCTTGTTCAAGACTATTAGACCATACAAATGACTAACCCTTGGCCAGGCCACAGGTCCCAGCAGTGTGTGTGTGTGTGTGTGTGTGCGTGTGTGTGTGTGTGTGTGTGTGTTCATGCCTCTCAAGCAGTGACAGTGCTGGAAGTCCCCTCTGGGGAGAAACCTGAGGCACATTATGGTCTGGCTGGCAGGCTTTTTGTTTTGTTTTGCTTTTTTATACAGCATCTTACTATGCAATTCAGACTGGTCTTGAACTCACTTTGAAGCCTTGAACTCAATCCCTCCAGTGATGGGGTTACTGGGGTGCACTATCAGTCTGGCTGGTTCAGAGGCTTAAGAATATATCCCCGGGCACGATGCCTGATGTGCCCCATGGTTTAAGTCCCTACTCTGCTGTTCTTGGAAAGAAGCAGGGAAAGGAGGGAAGTTTCCCTTTAACTTACCACAAGCACTTTGTTTTGTCTCTGACCACAGATTTGGAGAAAGTCTAGTCTATGTTTCTATATTCATATTCTCCCCCTAGAGGCATTTTGGAAAAAAAGACAAGAAACCCACTGCTCTCTCAATGACTTTCTCTATGGCAGCAAGGGAACCTTGAGCAGAATGGAGCAGAAGGTCCCACCCCTCTCTTGGGGATAATCCAGTGCAAGGGACAGGACAGAGCATGGAGTGGGGTTGGGGAGGCCTGGACAAGTGCAGGATGGAAGAGCCTCACCCACCTCTCCTTACCCACGGAGCTCTCTGCTGTCCTTAGGCCCTGGAAAGGCTGAGGACTGGGAAGGGACCCTGCAGCATACTCTCTGGGTGGCAGCTCGTATTTTATGCTTACAAAACGCTTTCACACTCACTGTGTCACTGAACAAGGCTGTATACAACCCTCCCATTTTACAAAGGAGCAAACACTAGGTGTACCCACTGCCTCTGCTGTGACAGGTCATGTGGCTTTCTCCCCCATTTCGGCTTGGGGTGTATACGTGAGAGAGACAATGCCAGTCAGTGTAGGGTACCTGGCACTTCACACAGATCCGGTGCTATCAGCCATGACATCACACACATACACTTAAATCTGCAAGGCAGATTTAAGAAATGGTTCTGTTTTCCAGTAGGTTAATTAGCCATGATCCTGTTTACAGTGGTGTATCACGTACGTGCAGACTTCTTTGCATATATAGCATGTGGGCTGATTCCAGTTCGATGGCTTTATGACTACAGGAATACTCCATCTTTCAGACCAAGAGGTTCGGGCAAAACCAAGTCACATCAAATTCTGAAAGCTTTTCCCATTTCTTTAAAAAGCTGGGTCATGCTAGGCATGCTGGCACACGTCAATAATCCCAGCATCTGGGAAGCTGAGGCAGGAGGATCACCATGAGTTCAAAGCCAGCCTGGGCTACATAGTGAGATCCTGTCTCAAAAATAAATAAAAATAAAAACTGGGATATTGTGGTCTCAGATATTAAGTAGACCATGATCTATAGCTCTGCACTGAAAATGAATTAAATTTATTAATTTACTTATTTTGTCTTTTTGAGACAGATTCTCACTATGCAGTTCAGGCTTGTCTCAAGCTCACTTTGTAGTCCAAGCTGGTCTCAAACTTGTAATGATCCTCCTGCCTCGCCTCCTGAGTGTTGGAGTTGCAGGCCAGGTTTGAAAATGAACTAAATTTAAATGACCATACTCTTTGTTTCATGGTACTTTTATAATTTTCTTATAATGCCATTCTTGGGGTTAAAAACTTAAAAGAAACATTTCCTGTACCCACAAAATTGTAGATTATTCTGTACTGAATATGCATATCTTGGGAATTTAGATAGGTTGTATTTCAACTGGCAATCTCTACACATTCACAAAATGATTTATCATCAAGCCATATGGCTCACAAAATGACTAAGAGATACAAAGATAGGAGGACAAAAATCCTAACATGTAGAGCTTTGTATCAACAAGTTGTTCATTTTATGATGTGCTGTAAAATGAAACGTTTAGTAATATCCCAAAATCAGTACAAAGTGGGTAAATACAAGGCAGGAAGGAGGCTGTGTATATAACACAGTGCCCAAACATCTAGTGTCCACAGACTTTCTTGAGGGGGATGACATTTTATTTCTCAGGCATGCAAATGTAATTTACACTATGAGAAACTAACGTGAGAAACTAGAATGAACATTTAACAACTCTAATCTGCTCAAAGACAAATTTGACAGCACTCAGGAGGCTGAGGCAGGAGGATCATTGTGAATTTGAGACCGGCCTGTGCTACAAAATGAGATCAAGGCCAGCCTGAACTACACAGCGAGACCTTGTTTCCAAAAACAAACAAAAAACAAACAAACAAACAAAATGCCAACAAAATCCAAAAAACAGAAAACGAATTTGAGCATTACAGACAACAGTGTACTAAATAAATGGTATGAAGGAGGCAATGTACAAGCGCACATGCACGCACACACATGTACACACACATGTACACACGTACACACACCCCTAGTTCTTACAACCACCCTGTACAAATGAGGAGATCGGGCAGAGAAAGCTTTCTCATGTTCACACAGTTGGTAGAGTCACAGCCTGCCTGGTCTGACGCTAAGCTAAGCCTTCAGCCTTTTGTACTCCTTGCCCCTGTCTTGAATGTGCTGGGATAACAGGGGTGCACCCCCATGCCTGCCTTCACTGCCCTTTAGAATCCTTTTTTGCCTTGGCTGCTGAGAATTAAACTCAGGACCTCATACTACTCTGCACCACTGAAGTAAATCCCCAGGCCCTCAGCTGCCCTTTAATACAGCATCAAGGACAGTGATCAGGAGAGCTGTCTCAGCTGTCCCGGGCTGGCCCAGGGGACAGCGAGCAGGACCTCGTCCCTTCTGCACCTTCCTAGATGTCCCAATGTTCATCTTGACTGGACACAGAACGCCCAGTGGCTGACAGTGTGCACAGTGCCCAGGAGGAGGCAGGAGCTCCTGGCTGGCCTTCGTCCATCAAGACCTCCTTGTTTCTGCGGGCTAAGTCATCTCTGCACAGAAGCTTCCTGCACTCCTAAGCTCACCAGTGACGAGGGTGTGGATCCTCCTGATGCCACTCAATGCTGGCTCCTGGACAGCGAGCCCAGAAGGTGTGGCCTTGGCCATCACCTTCACCTCCTGTCCTTGGAGGCTACACACTGGTCTGGGCCTTTCTGAAACCCACCAACCAAGATGTCTCTGCTCATGTGACAGCATCTCCCGAGCGGCCTCCGGCTCTGCATTCCCTGTTCATTCCATCTCTCCCCAGTGAGTTCAGAGATGAGATGCTCTTAATAACCAGACTGACCCCCTGCTGATAAAGATGTCCACCCACTCATGACCAGACACTGGCAGAGTTATGCCAAGCATTGTCCTAGGCACTTGGTGACAACCATGCCAGAGAGGTACAAAATGGCCTTAGACCTTATCTTCTGTTTCTGCCCTGTTGCAAACATGGCATGGATAGGGCCCAGAGCATTCAGAATTGGGAGGGGTTTTTTGAACCCCCAAAGTCATCTGCCCCACTGTATGGTTCTGCAGGCCCAGGGCACGGCGCTCTCTCCTCCACTGGCCGAGCTGCATCTATCTGCCCAGCAATGCTCTGTGAGCCCAGGCAAGCCTGTGCCCCTCTGGGCCTCAGGCTGCGTCCGCCCGTGAAATGGTGGAACTGATGAGTGACCCTAAGCTGTCTAGGACTTCCTGTTTCTCATACTGCTCTCAGATGCTCTTGGGGTTCAAGGGTAAGTTGTTACTTGTATCCCATTGTCCTAACTAGATATATCCTCTGGGTGGCAGGGGGCAAGAAGGCAGAGACCACCTAACATCCTTGCTGTTTATATCCATTACAAATTGCTGTTTACATTGTGGGAACACAAGCGCTTTTAGCTGACTGAACCTGAGGGGGCCATGCTGTTCTTTTAAATATTAGGCCACCCATGAGCAAAAGGTTACTCTGATATAAACGGCTGATACTTGAAGCCCGGTCACAGGCGTCCTCCATACAGAATATAGAATACAGCCATCTTTGATTTTAACAAATAGCAATGCCATTCTACCCTGCAACTTTCTATTCTAACACTTGAGTTCAAATGTAAAAATACACTGTGCATATTTGAAGCTGGGACTGATGCTGAGCTGAGAGCTCAGGCTTTGAGGCAGGAATGAGTCCATGTGCTTTTACACTTCTCCCAGTGAATTTGCATTTTGATTGCTCTGCAGTACAACAGAAGAATCGGGCTCAGGCAGCACACTCCCCAGCTGTGTGGCTGTGGCCAGCTTACTCAGGCTTAGGCTCTGTCTCAGTTTCCTACTTTGGGGGAACTGGCATTCAATGCATTGCGGTGGATTAGATGAGTCAGTGGTTATAAGCTGCCCAGACAATGGTGGCACTTAGCAGGTACTACTTAAGTATCTGCTAAAGAAAATAACCTATGTGCTAACATCATGCAGGGAATGACACCATAAATGCAAATATTCATGAATGTGAACACTTCTGTAGGTGGGGCAGAGGGCAGAGTTCAGTAATTAGTTGTAGGCAATGATGTCTACCCTGAATGTCCAGAATGTTTCTCACAAAGTGTGACAAGGACACTTCTCTTCGGATACAGAGAGGAGGGAGAGGAGGACAAGGCTAACCATGAGTGACAATAATTACTAAAACCATACCAGAACTATCAGAGACTATTTCCATCTTAGGGTTTTAGTGTGCACTTCACATGCAGGTAACTTGTGATCGTCTGCTACCGCAGGAAGTTAAGATGGGCTGCCTGGGGATGCAGGCCCTGGGGATATCTGCATGCCGCTCACCAAGTCCTCAGGGACTGAGGTCCTATTGTTCAAGTTTTAGAGAGACTTTAGCACCCCTAGGGTGCCAGGTGTGACGGTACATGCCTCTAATCCCAGTACTCAGGAAGCTGAGGCAGGAGGACTGCCATGAGTTCAAGGCCAGCCTGGACTACGTAGTGGGTTCAAGGCCAGCCTGAATTATAAAGCAAGACGCTGTCTCAAAACCAAAACCAAACTCAAAACCAAATCCAATAAATACAAAAAACCCTCAGATGCCTGTATCTTTCTAAGGGATGCTGTGATCACCAGAATCTATTCCAAGCATCAGGTCACCTGCTTAAAAATCAACCAAGTAGAGTCTGGGACCATCCTGATTTCACTCTCCTGGCTCCCATCTGCCATTTGTCACGTGTGTCACTAATCACTGTGCTACAAGTCTAACCCAAGTACACTTCCACTTGCAACAGGAAGTCAAGACTTGAGTCCTACAGGGAGCAGGACTTCAGTCCTCCTCACATCAGCCACCTGGCTACCTCTAGCAAAGCCAAATCAAAACTAGCCAATCACTAACCCAGGTGTGGTGGGGTGGAGCCAGCACAAGCAAAAAGTCAGTGGCTGCACTCACCATGCAGTCTTCAATGATTTCTGCCAGGCGTGTGCGGTGTTTCCGCCCTAACCGCATAATCTTCTTCCACGTGTAGTAGTACTCCACGCACTGAGCCACTGTCTTGGACTTCACCTGTAGGAGAGGCTCGCAGGATTAGCTCTGGCAGTAGGCAGAGTAAGCTCCTTGGAATATTTAATTTTCAACAGTGGTAACAGGTGTGTAAACTGTCTGTTAAAAAGGGGGTACAATAAAAAGCCTCCATCCCACCTCGTTCTCACTCTTTATAGCTCCACCTATTAATTCTTTGGGTATCATTCCTTTTGTGTGTATGTTACTGGGAATTAAACTCAGGATCTTTGCTTGGAATACATCCTCAGCTCTTTTTTTGAGATAGGGTCTCACTAAATTGCTAAACCGCCTGGCTGGACTTGAATTTACATTTCTCCTGTTTCAACTTCGTAAGTGCTGGATTACGGGCATGCACCACCGTGCCCAGCTGCAGAATTTCTTTAGGCGCATATCAGCATGCACAAATCTCTACTTCTCCTCACACCATCTTTCTTCACAAGCTGCAGCAAGTACACAATAGTTTTGCAACTTGATTTTTTGTCATGATTGAGCTGGAGTTTTGTTTGTCACCAACCCACAGAGCACTTCCTCAGTTTTTAATTCCCGAAAGCAGCTGCCTTTTCATTTGTTGTGTTTGCCTGTGCTTGGCTTTCTGATGTCACCTACAGAATCTATTTATGAGCAGTGTTCCTCAGTAATAGAACAGGAATATAAGGCAAAAGTTACAGTGCCAGGGCTTACTTAGCTTTTGCAGAAAACAAGCCTTGTTCATCCCCAAAGAGGCAAAGATAGCACTTCAAAAGTGTTTCAGATGCGGGATATTTTTGGGTTTTGGAATATCTATACAGACTGTACTGGCTGAGCAACTCTAATCTGAAAAGCTCCAAAATCTTTGGAGCATTTTGGATGCTAGGTTTTGGGTTAGGGATGTACATTCCTTTGTTTAGTTCCTGTATCCCTGCTCAGGAGAGGTTTCTATTGGTTCCCTGGGGGCCGAAATGTGGTCATCTTCCTGGCAAGATGAGAAGGGAACCACCAGAAGTCCTGCCTTCTGTAGTACCCCCAACACCTGGAATTTTTACACCAGATTTACCCTAGGAGTGAGGACGTTGCCCCAGAGTGCCCTTGCTCAGACATCTGCATTGCCTGGAACATGACTTTATCATGGCCCCCAGGTGTTGGGCCTTCAAGGCATGAGGTGGGGAGCAGGTGGTTGGATGTGGTTTGTTCTCCAAAGGTCCATTAGCCTGATCTTTGGGGGTGCTAGGAGAAGGTGTGGAGATCTTCAGGTCACTGAGGACACTGCCCTGGGAGGGACTAAGGTGGCTCTCCAGACAGCAGTTTGTTTTGAGAGTGAGCCAGGTCCCTGAAGAGCTCTGTCTCAGGGTACAACCTCTCACTTCTGCATATTCTCCTGCCACTGGGCCCTCATTAGAGGCTGCAGCAAAGACTGCCTGATCAAACTGTGAGCCAAAGAAACCTTTTTCTTTACAAAGTTACCCAGCCTTGAGTATGATATTGCGTTAATGAAAAGTTGATAAACACACCAGGTTGAGCCTGGGGAAAAGGTGACTCAAGTAAGGTCAGCATTGCTGGGTGTGGAGGGCACAGAGACAGGGAAAGGCAGGAGCAGAGGCAGGGCTACAGGTGGAGGCAAGTCAGATCCACCGATTTCTGCTGCTCATCTGGGCTAGGCCTTGGATTAGCAGCAGGAGACACACTGCCCTGGAACACCACTGGGGACCAACCGGCTGCCATGGAAGTTGTCCCTATGACTGTTCTTCATATACTGCACATTCTGAATTATCCTTCATAATCGATATGGTGCCATCATGTATCAGCTTGGTGAGATACTCTGAGTATTTTAACTTTTTAGTCTACACCACCTCTCAGCCAATTAAAGCCTATTAATTTTATTATTTCCCATACACAGTATGGTTTATCTATAGGAAAGTTTTATTTTGTAGCAAAATGCTATACACAAAAGAAAGTGTTCATATTATTACTGTCATTATGATTAGGGGCCTAATTCTAGAAACCTTGCTATAGGATGGGGGGAGGTCATGCGTCCTCCCCTTCACAATTTCCCAGAAAAGTTCTGTCAAAAACATGATCGATCTGTCAAATATACATGATATAAATTATGCAAATTATGAACTAGAAGCCCCAGCTTTAGCTCTTCTAAAGCTCTAGTTATTCTGACAGAATTATGAATTATACATTTTTATTAAGATAGAAATCCCCAACACTATAGCATCCAAATAATCTATGTCTTCTTTGCCTCCCTCATTTCCCCCTACCCCCAGACACTGGGGCCACTCCCATAACAACCACGACCCTTCACCAGTGAGGGCAGAGAAAGCCTTTTGGTGAGGATGTGAAACTAAGTCCCAAGACTTTCAAGATACACAATTTTTCAAATTTAACTTCAAGTGAGCAATAGGAGAAATCATACTTACCATCTTCTGTACAAAAATAAAGTCTTTGTTGTAAGTGGCTAGTGCTTTATTAAACAGTTTTCTTTCTAAGGAGGTCCACTTGTCCGAACCTACAATGAAACACAAACTTCATAAGAACAGCTCCCCACACCTAATTGCTGATTTGTTTAGTTAAAGCCACAAAATACAACTTGTCTAGCAAGCGATGGAAGAGAACTTTGGGGTGAGAAACAAGCAAGTGCAAAGAATCAAGAAAGACATGATGCTCCTTACACACTCATTCATTCAACACATTTCCACTAGGAGTCTACTATAGGCAAGAGCTAGGCCAGGAAAGAGCTCACATTTGAAGTGCTCCCTATACGTCACATTCTAAGAGATTTAGGTTCTACTAAACAACCTTGTAAGACTGGTACTGTAATTTCCCATTTTATAGTGCATGGTGGTCTTCTAAGAACAAAGTCCAGGTTGGCTCAGATACAGGGTTTCAGCAGAAGGAAGCAAATGAGTCTGGAAGGTACTTTTGTAGTCTCCCCCGTCCCCAATACTAAAGATTGAGTCCAGGGCTCTTGCACGGAGGTTCTACCCCATTCCCTCTTAACTTTCTTATTCTGAAACAAGGTCTAAGTTGGTAAACTGCCCAGGGTGGGCTTGAATTTGTGATCTTCCTGCCTCAGATTTCTAACGTGCCGGGATTACAGGCATGCTGGGGGGATCAGTTTTTAACAGATGTGCACACTGATGAGGGGAGAGGTTCTGCACCACTGGGATAGCGTGTCTACTGTTCTGGTGAAATGATATTCATGTGTCTTCCCTCCATACAAGGAAGAAGGACACCCAGGAGACAAATGCCAGGGCTTATATGGAGCAAGACACATCTGCATCTAAAGGGCACCTATAATTGGGATATGATCTGAATGGATCCTCTTAGCCCTCTCGTATTAGAAGTGCAGTCCAACATGGCAATACTAAGTGAAAAAACTTTTAAGAGGTGGGGCCCAATCAGAGATCACAACTGGCCCTCTTCAGTCACTCTGCGGCTTCCTATCTCCTCTGATTTCTCCCTTTTGCATTCACTTCCACCAGGACTCCACTGCTATGTTGTGATGCAGCCAAGGTTTCCTGCCAGAGGCCAGCTTCCTCGACAGAGCAGAGTCTCGGACTTTCGGCATCCAAAACTATGAGCTACGTAAACCTCTCTTTATAAAGCCCCAAGACTTGGCTATTTCATGATAGCAATACAAAACTAATGCAGGGCTCCTATTTTAAGGTTCAGCTACTGTGAGCTCAAAAATCTAAGCTCCACTCTTGTAGCTTGCTGAACTCTGCACATCTGATTCCTCAGATGGCACATGGCCGGGCCTTGGCATTCACCAGCTTCTCAGAGATTGAGCCCTGATCCACAGCATCTTCTCTCCTCTCCAGGGCAGGTCTGAGGTTTCCATTTCACCACAGTCAGGCGAAGGGCTGAAGTACAGGGAACCTAAGTGGCTCTTCCCTTGGCAGATTCAGGTAGACATCAGTAAAATCCGTCTGTAGAGGGACAGAGCTCCTGAAGCTGCTGGCAGACATCCTAGCATCCATGACAGAGTATGTAGTTCAGTGATGTAAACTCAGATTTCTGAGTTTTTATTTGCAAGTTTATCTTTTTTTAAAAGTCTTTTTTTTTTTTTTGGTACCAAACTCACGACTTTGCATTTGCCAGGCAGGCACTTATATCACTGAGCTAATACCACTTATGCCACTGCGGCTCTAAAAGTCCTTTTTATTTTTAGAAGAAATGCAGCTTTGCAGAGAATGCTCAGCAGAAGGAAGCATCTTCCACAAGTCTGGAGGGCTGGCCTCTGGCAGAACAAACCACAGCAGGGGGGATGAGGGGCTGGGAGTTTGGAGTGGCCCTCAGTTATAGCTCAGATGGGACATCAGAAGACACTGTGTGACAAAAACCTTCCACTAGATCACTGAGTATTCTTTCCAACTTTCCCCAGACTGTGTCTCCTATATTGGTGCAGCTTTATAGGGCTACCTTATCTCTTCCTTCCAACCATGCCAGGCTTGCCACCTGACTGCTGGCCCAAAGAGTAGCTCAGTCAAGTTCCAGGGTCTGCCAACTTCGTGCAGGTACATCCCTTTGTCATTTCCATGTGGTTCACCAGCCATAACCATACAGAAAGTGAATTAACTTGCTGGCCTAGATGTATGGAAGATTCTCAAATCTCATGGGGGAAGGAGACTTGTGGTGGTTTTGGGGTGCTGCTCTGATGGCATCTTCCGCTTCCCAGGGTGTGTTCTCTGCACACCTTCAGAGGGGTGGGCAGCACATTCCCCATCCACTCTGTGCCGTCCTCTCTCTCTGAGGCTGCAGGCCTGGTACACAGAGCTCGTGCTGGAGAGGAAGAGATCACCCTCTGTGGAGTTCTGCAGGCTTTGCATGACAAGTGACAACACTCTGTTCAGGTGTGTCCAACAGAGTCCATGGAGTGAAAGGTAGATGCTAGGTGAGATGCTAGATCTTTCTCACTCTCCCTGGAGCTGGCCTCCTGTCTCAGGCTGCTCATAGGAGCTGAGACCCCACCCTTGGGCTGCTGGACTCAATTCTTTTTTTTTTTTTTTGGTACCGGGGTTTGAACTCATGACCTCATGCTTGCCAGGCAGGCGCTTATGCCGCTGAGCTAAATCCCCGGCCCCTGGACTCAATTCTTAAGCTGGATCCTAGCACAGATCAGTGACATTGGAATGTGCCTTCCCACTGTACTATGATAAAAGGGTGATGGGAGTCAGGTGACCTTAGGCTGTGAATGTGGTTCTCCCATCTACACCTTCTGTGACTGCAGGCAAGTCACATCTCTGAGTTTCCTCACCTGTAACACAGAGACAGTGGCTCAGCAGATGCTCTGGATCTTTTCTGGCCACTTGGACAGCCAATCCCAAATCAGTCCAGGGCTTTGGACCACACACTGCCCCTCTGATGTGAGCCCAGCAGCCCCTGTGAAGCCAGCTGGCTCATGCGCCTGCTCTCAGTTTCAACCCCTCGGCGACTCCAGTGCCAAGGACATTCTCAGGCGCCTCTTTCCTGAAGGCTGTCAGACAGGGCACTCACTTCTCCCACTCTCAGACAAGCTTCTACCCCAGCTCTCTGGTTCTGCATCTTGGACAAAATCCAGCATAAAATGCAAAACCAAGGCAGGGGGTGGGCACAAATCCTCCCCTCTCCTTCTGTCCTCCCTCTGCCCTTCCTTTCTGGGTAAGATCCCTGCTGCCCACTCAGCAGGCATGCGGGGTCGGTGGGCTGACAGCCCCCCAGCCTCATTTGTTCCACCTGGGATTCCTGGCTATTGGGCTATTATCAGCAGGGGCCCCTAACAAGCCGATTAAGGCTAATGACAAAGAGCCTAATTAACTGGATGAAACTGGTGCTGGAACAGTATCCAGAGGAAAAATGCTCTGTGCTTCAGTTGCTGGGAAACAGGCTCCGGACTGTGGCTAATTTGGGGGCAATCTACAGTGAACTCAAGCAATTAAAAAGAGACATGGAAGGGGGACAGAAAAGTTTGGGCACAATATCTTTTAAAAAACCTTTCTGTGCTCTTTTCAGAATTACAAAAAAAAAAAAAAAAACCTCAAACTTTTATTAATGTTACTGTTGTAGTTACCCCAGAAAGACAGGTTCATTACAGAAAAATGAGGGCTGCTTCTGAACCAGATCTTCATTTCCAAAGAGGATTTTCCAGAGTGGGTGGAAGTTGAGTAAGTCTTTTGGAGGTGCAGAGTGAAACAGGTTGCTACCAAACTTACCTCTGGGCAGAAAGAGGGGAGGCCTAAATCTAAGGTCGTATTTTGAGCTCGTCTACTAAATTTTTTTTTAAACAAGAGCTATGTCAAGCAAGGCAAGAGAGCAACAAACCAGTGTCTAGCTAAAGCGGGGCCACGAGTGACTAGAAAGTGAAAGCATAGCTGTGCTCCTTGCCAAGTACTCTCGAGTATGGAGCTCGGTCCCCTCATCATACCAGGGCAGCTTCCAAGGCAGAGACCAGGCCTCCCCCATGGAATAGGTGCTTGCTTTAGGGTCTCCTCAGCTCCAAGACTTTAGGGCGGCATTTCAGGACCCACTGAGAGCCTTGGCTGTCTCTGCTGAGCCCTTGCCAAGAAGCCAGGGTCAAATCTAACACCCCTCACTTTGTGCCCACCTGCAGAATGATCAGTTCAGAAACCGAGGTTGCCAAAAGTTGTCCAATCACAAGGAGGAACGTCCCCACCCTGACCACCCTTGCTCTACCCTTCCCCAGTCAGTGCAGGTGCGAGCCAGGACTCATGGCAGGGAACCACAAGCCACACAGGGGCAAGAGAACCGAGTGCAGGGAGCCACCGAGGCAGCACCCTTCTCTGATTTGTACAGGGCCCACAGGGCCTGGACAAGCAGCCCTCAGATCTGGAAGTTGCCCATGCACTGATCCTTCATCCCCCTAGCATGTCTCTTCTGGGTCCCAACATCTGTCACTTTCCTTTTCCTGTGGAATTGCTTGGGCTGCAGTGAGGAGGTAATGAGTACAAGGAGGTGGCTCCTAGAGGCCTGGGTCTCTGTCCCATCATGCCTCAGTCCCTCTCCCTGAGCCCAGTCTGCTACCCTTGCTCCAGGGCAGAGATATGCCCAGCAGATCTGACCTCTTTTTCTAGGCAACTGGCAGCATAAGGTGCCATCTCAGGGCCATGAGGTGGCAGTGATACCAGCCACAGCCACAGAACCAGAAGCCCAAGGAGTCTCAGAAGTCACATTACAGTGAGGTTGGAACTGAGTGGACGGTCCTACTGGAGCTCCTGTTGGATCCTAACAGAGTGACCAAGGCAGGCTGGGGCCATGACAGGTGGGGTTCACTGACACCCAGGATCCTAATAAGTGAGTCAGGGGGCAATAGCTGATGGCCTGGACTCGCGCCGGGGTAAACTGTTGCCTTCCCTGTAGCTTGGAGGGGATCTGTTAAGAGCATGAAGTTGGGCCAGACTTTGAGACCAGTGACCTCTGTCCTTTCTGCTCACAATTCTAGAAGATTCTTGGGAACCTTATCTGGACTTGCTTTTTGGAGAAGGCAAAATGACTGGAAGGCATATGTGAACATTCTTTTCCTGGAGGTGCTAACTCCACATCTCAGCTCTACCTCTGATCTCCCAGGGCTGAAATGATTCCAGAAAGCAAGAGTCTTTCTCTTGCCTGGGAGGAAGAGGGCCAGAGATGGGCAAGGGATTAGCTAAGAATGCTGAACCTCCAAAGACCAACTGACCTCTTTTTGGTTTTTTGAGACAGGGTCTCGAGATCCTCCTGTTCCTGAGTGCTACGATTACAGGCATGCACCACCATGCCTGGCCAATTTACTTTAGCACAGTTTAGGATCGTCTTGTTTCAAAGTTCTTGGCAATAGATTGGTGTTTCTGTTTTGCTTCTAATCCATAGCTCTTCAGTCCTATTCATATTATAAAGCAAATAAAAATAATCTACTTGTTTGGTACAATGAAAGAACTAAGGAAAATGGTCCCAGATGAAGCTGTTCATAGCTGGGTGTGACTAGCCCCAAGGTTCTGGCCACTCCAGCCACCCCATCACATAGGCCACGGTTGCAATGTTGCTTTTTGCCAACTCACTGTCCTGACCACTATGCAAAACACTTGGGGTGGGGATGGGCAGCTGGTCAGATTTAATGGGCAGCAGATGATGCTGGGAATTGAGAGAGGATGCAAATGCATCCATGGCAGATTAAAGAGAGCTCCCACATCTTCCTACTCACTCTTGGGACAAACCCAAGCAGGAAACAATGGAGAGACTACGTTACATAACTGTTGCCTCCTTTAGGACATGGTCCAAAGGTTGATTTTTTATTCCATTGTCCATTCTGTGCTTGCCTAGTTCTAGTTACTGAAAGTGACCCAAAGATAGACAGCCCTGGGTGTGCTATGCTTGTTGAGTGGCTTCAAGGCCTTTTTACTGGTGGTGACAGGCAGGAAAACTCACTTCTGAGTGAAGAGGAGCATGCTGAATGAGGCAAGGGGTGATCTATAAAGAAGCTCTCACCTTTGGCCACATCTAACACCTACACAGGGAGCAGATCCAGCACCTACCTAGGCAGGATCTGCCTAAGGCACCAAAGAAACCCTCCAGTGATTAAAAGTCAAGGGGCACTGAAGGATTCAGCTCCTCTGAAACAGAGAACCCAGCAGGACTCGGAATGGACAGCTCAGTAGAGTTAATGGAAATGAAACAGTGACCTCGGCTGCATTTGTCCCTTCTCAGGCTCCCCAACCTGCTTCCTTCTCTCTTCACACTTCTTACTCTTCTCAAACCTCAAAGATGCCTTCCGCTTCCCTCTTACTGGTACTGCTACCATAATCTACATGCTCACCAGATCCTCATATGTGAAGTCTTTCTCCTGCTCTCAGAATGAGTCACCATTTAATAATTGCATCTGTAGACTACAAGTTGCAGGCAGAATACTGTCCAGGTCCATATAGCCACTGCTACAGCTCAATGGTAAAGTATTTGCTTTGTATACACAACTGGATAGATGAATACCAATAGCTGGCAGGATGTGCCATGCATTGGGCTCCATATGCTACCTATCATCTTCACAAAATCCCTGAAATCGATGGGATACAAGCCTTATTTCACAGTGAAAAAAAAAAGTAAAATCAAGGCTACAGAAGGCCAGTAGGTGTAGTCAAGACCCAAACCCGCCTCTACCGTTGCCAGAGACATGGGAGCTGCTCACTGCTGTCACGGTGTTGTACCCTGTGTGCTTTCCTCAGTGTGCAGGTCTCGCCACCGCTTCCCCAGGCACATCCGCTATCACCCAGGCCTTGGCACACCCATGAGGGCAGGAGCTCCCCAGACAAATGCCCAACCGTCATACAGCAATGGACAGGAATGTGCCCACCAGCTATGTCCTCCCTTAAGTGGCTTTGGTCACAAGTGATGATTAGGACCGAACCCGTGTTGTCTGTTATTGAGAAGAAACACAGCCATACATACAAGCAGCCTGCCCTCAAGTAACAAGCATAAGGACACCTGGCAACCTACCGGCATAGTGGTAATTTGCTAAAGGATGACACTTTAACCTGACTGGTTTCTCCAGCAGCAGCATTTCCAGAGTTGCCTATAGATCCAGAAGAGAGAAAAAAAAAAGTGTCAGTAAGAGGGCTGTGTGTCCTAGGGAGACCATCGATCCAAAGGGGAAATCCTGGGGGCTGAGGCACTGGGAAGAAAGCCAGATGGAGATTTAGGTCCTAATTTAGGCTTCCTTTCAGTTCAGCACACCCTCCCTAGCCCATGCCTGAAGTCAGGTGATTAGGTCAGTGAAAAACGCAGGTGGTGACTGAGATCTGACTCCTTGTAAGGGTCACTCCTGACTGTCAGCCTGACTGGATGGAAAACAAACACCTAGAAAAGTAGTAAAGGACAATTTCGGTTGTGTCTTTGAGGGTGGTCTCAGAGATGACTGGCACATGGGACAGCAAGTGGATGGGGAAGAGCTGCCTTAAATGTGGGTGGCACCATCCAATAGAGTGAGGGCCTAGATGGAACAAAAGCAGGAGAAAGCTCATAGGACAGGCTCTCTGGTCTTCCTCTGCTTCCAGTGGTCATGAGTGAGCGGCTTTGCCCTCTGGCACCTTTCCACCATGATCACCTCATCTCAGGCCCAGAAAGGCTACAGTCAGCTGACCAGGACCTGGAACTTCACACTGAGCCAAAGTAAATCTTTCTTCCTTTAGGTTCAACTGTTCTGTAACAGTGGTGACTCTTAACACCCTCCTTCCTTGACGAGGGCTCACCAGCCACAGACAGAGGTGCAGCCTCCTCTGAGTGGAGGCTGAGTCCTTGGGGAAGGAATCCAAGGAACGACTGGGTGATTCAGAACTGTTTTACAGAAAAATTATGTCTCATTACAATTGAATGTAAACAGCTGTGTTAGTAATAACTCCACCACACCCTGTCCTTCCACACAGCCCAAATTAACCCTTTCATATATGCCTCCTTCAGCTACCCTGGATTTTTTTTTTGTCTTTTTCGTTTTTATCGGTACCAGGGATCGAACTCACGACTGCCTGCTTGCACGGCAGGCACTTATGCCACTGAGCTAAATTCCCAGCCCCTACCCTGGATTTTTAAAAAATGCTCCAGATAAAAGTTCAGCAGTAGGCTGGGGATATAGCTCAGTGGCACAAGTGCCTGCCTGACAAGCATGAGATCCTAAATTCAATCCTCTGTACAGAAAAAAAAAAAAAAAAAAAAAAGAATTGAGCAGTAGACTGTTTGGAGACACAGCAAGGCCAAGAATCTAATCTGGCTACTTCAACTGTGGTCCACAGACCTGTAGAGCCAGCATCCCCCGGGAGCCAATTAGAAATGTAGATTCTTTTTTTTTTTTTTGGTCTTTTTCCTTTTTATCAGTACCAGGGATCGAACCCACGACTGCCTGCTTGCAAGGCAGGCGCTTATGCCGCTGAGCTAAATCCCCAGCCCCCTAGAAATGTAGATTCTTAAAGACAGAAAACAAAATGGATGGTCAGGGACATAGCTCAACAGCACAGCAAGTGCCTGTCTGGCAAGCGTGAGGTCATAAGTTTGATCCCTAGTACAAAAAAAAAAAAAGTAGATTCTTGATCCCACCCACATCTGCTGAATTTGAAGGAGTCTTTGTAACAGATCTCCTAGCTGACTGTGCACATTAAAAGTCTGAGAAATGCTATTCTGCAACAGTGATTTCCAACACTTCAGAGATGTTCTGTAACATTCTGGATGATATCTGAAGAATACTGAAGTATTGGACCGACTGTTTATCTTCACAAAATCTAAAAACAGGAAGCTGGATCTAGTACCAGCACAAAGGGGAAACTGAGATTAGTCATGGAGTGATCTGGCCAGAAGTTCAGGCTAAGCAGGCCAAATGGTTAGCTGCTGTGGTTCTGCAAAGATGGTACCAAGGCTCTGGTTTGGGGACATTTGCAGAACTGTGTTAAAATGGAACCAGAGATAAATACTTCATCTGCGTTAGACGAGCTCTATAGACACCCAGCTCCGGTTTATTTCCATAGTGGGGCGAACCATTAGTAGTGTGCTAAGCTACTTTAGGCCAACTGTTGTTTCAGGAAAGCCTTCTACCTCCATCACTGGACACTCAAAAGAAAAAGAACTAATTTACTGGGACAGGTATGTCCACAGTTGTAACTCAGGACAAGGTAAGTAAAGATGAGTCCAACTGGAGATGCCTTTCTGTAGGCTGCTAAGTCTTGACCTACATGTTAAAATGATCAAAAACATGGCAGGTCCTGACCAGTCCTGGACTTCAGGAATTGGCTGAATGGTGCATGGATTGGTACAGACACTTGGGAATCCATTGTACTGGATTCTGGAGTGAAGAGTATGGACCCACCAGGAAGCTTCCTTTTCGGGGTTCCTTACCATCACATCACCTCTGGCCTCGAAGAGAGAGTGCAAAGCAAATTCAAAATTGGTTCCTCCACCTGGCAATGCACTTGAACAGCACAAATTTAGAAGATTCTCCACTGTTGGGAACAAGGAGAAGCCACTGCATCAGAAAGAGCTTGGAATAATGGAAAACAACACTCGTCCTGGAGCCAGAGGTCCCAGGGAGAGAAGCAAATCTTGTCCATCTACCTTCTCCCGTGTGCCAATACCTTGTTGCTGGAGGTCTTGATTTTCCAGCTCTGGTAAAGGTTTCCATACTAGTGTGGCTTTGTGTGTGTCCTGGGCCAGAGCAGAGGCATCCTGGAGTTCTGGGATCTCTGCTTGGAATCGCAAGCCAATGTTGATGCGTCTTTAAAACAAAAAGAAAAACAACTGAGTGATCTCCAATTTGATTGCCTAGGCCAAGGGCAACTGTCAGGAACTTGCAAAAGGAGGAAAATAGTTCCTTCTTAAGAACACAGGGGCATTTCCTCACAGTGTGACCCTAAGATTCCAGGCACAGGATTTTCACTTAGATAAGGAATCACTCTAAGTCTGGGGGAAATGTTGCGGGGAGCAGCCTGCTTGGGCCTTTCTGTAGCCGGTGTGGACAGCTGGCTAATTCCAGAAGAACAGCTGTCCAGAGCAGGGCCCCGTAAAGTGGAGGAGGACAAGTATGAAGTGTTTACTTTTATCCTTTCACATACATTATCCCATCAGTTTCACAAAGATCTATGATGTAAAGAAGGTAGCAAATTATTCCCATTTAACAGGAGTCAACTAAAGTCCAGAAGATTAGCTCAATAGAGATAAAAAATAAGATGGTTTCACAGTTCAGGTCTTCTGATTCCCACCCTTTTTCAGACAGTCTCACTATGTAGTGCAGACGGGCCTCTAACTTGTGGTAATGCTCCTGCTTCAGCCTCCCAAAGGCAGGAGTTACACGTATGTACCACTATGCCTGGAATAGTTTTCTGACTCATGAATCAGTATACACAGCACTCTGCCACACAGCCCTTTTTTTGTCCTTCTCCATGAAGAGAACCACTTTTTGCTTCCCCAACACAGCAGTGACTCCTTATCTGCAATTCTGCTTTCTATGGTTTTAGTTGTCTATGGTCAAATGAGGTGCATCAGGGCATGGTGGTACACACCTGTAATCCCAGCACTTGGGAGACAAGAGGCAGGAGGATTGTCAGGAGTTTGAGACCAGTCTGGGCTACATAGTGAGCTCAAGGTCAGCCTCAACTACATAGTGAGATCCTACCTCAAAAAACAAAAACAAAACAAAACAAAACAAAAAAAGCAAAAAAAGAGGTCCAAAAAATGTAAAACTCCATAAATAAACAATTCATGCATTTTAAATTGTATATCATCCTGGCTAGCATAATGATATCTCAGGTGAACCAGCTCTGTCCTGCACAAGTTGTGAATCATCTCTTTGTCCGAAGCATCCATGGGTATATGATGCCCATCTGTTATCACTTGGTGGATCTCTTGGTTATCAGATAAGTCTATGGGGGCACTGTCTGCTTGTATACAGGGTTTGGCACTACTGGAGCGTCTACGCTTCCACTGAAAGTCTTGTACATTTCCCTCATCCAAAACGGGGACTACTGTCCCTCCTACAACTCACTCAAAAGTCAAGAAAAGTCTGGACAAGAATCTGACAATGGATGGGATGAGGAAACAAGGGCATTCAGAGGAGCCTTCTTTGTTTGTTGGGTTTTTTTTGAGACAGGGTCTCACTGTGTGCCCCACGCTGGCCTTGAACTCTTGAAAATCCTTCTACCTCAGCCTCCCATGTGCTGGAATTACAGGCATGTACCACCATCCCTGGCCAGGAGCCTTTTACAGTTGGGCAACCCAAAAGAAACAACTTAGTGCCACAGGGGATGTGAATGCACATGGCACACTCGGGCTAGCCTGTGGGACAAGAGAAGGAGATGCCAGGTTGTCTGCATCCAGGTTTTTACTATGTATTTAGACTTTGGCCAAGACTTTGAAATATAAAGCACAGAGAAAATAAAAGTACTCAAGAAACATGGTGACCCTACAATTTCTCTCCCAGTGCTCACTATAAGTAAGGGAGAACTGACTGACTTTTGCAAAGTTCCCAATCCCATCCCCAGCTGAGGTTTGGGTTTTCCTTACGGTTCAACATCCACAGTCTGCTCTCCAGGCCCTGGGGTGACCGTCACGTTGTTGCCATCAATGCTGTCTGAAACACAAAAACCAGAGGTCACTGGCCAACAGGGAAGGGGTGCTGAAAAAACTAAAGCAAACAGGCAGTGGGCTAAGCAGTTCTGGGTCTCCTCTTCTCCCCAACCTATCTTGGTCCCCAGAGAGGGATGCAACCCACTGCTAAATGGCTTAGGCCACCCATTTTTCGCACAAGGCGAGGAGAAGCCAGTCCCCCCACGCTGGTCTGCCAGGCTGTATTGTTTCTATGCAGAAAGATACTGGATACAGGTCCCTCATAATATTTATTTTTTATTTTAAGATGAGGTCTTGAGCCATGTGTAGCAGTATACATCTGTAATCCCAGCATTCGGAAGGCTGAGACAGGAGGATTGCTGTGAGTTTGAGGCCAGCCTGAATTATGCTTTTTAAACTGAACTTTTAAAACCCTGTTTAAAAAGAAAAAAACGAAAAACAAAAGAGCGATGGGGGTTTTAAGTTGCTTAGATTGGCCTTGAACTTGAAATTCTTCTGCCTTAACCTCCCAAGTAGAGGGAACTACACTGTGTATGTGCTCACAGTTCAATTTTTACGATTTTCAGTTTATTTTTGGAGGTGCTGGAGACTGGTCCAGGGGCGTTTACACTAAGTTCTACCCCCAGCTCTCTTATTGTTTTTTTTTGTTTGTTTGTTTTGTACCGGGATCCAATGCATTTGCCAGGCACTGGAGATCCTCCCGCCTCAGCCTCCTGCCAGCTGGACATAGACTCCAGCACCACTAGGCCCAAATTTCACCCTGGAGTTTCAGGAAGCACGCTAAAACACCAAGGTTTGCATACAGCCCCTAAGCTAGCTCTTCCTCTTCCGTCGGCTAAATGCATTTCTTGGGGAGTGTCTTGCGCCACTACTCACACATTTTTAGATGGAGAGCTGGCTCCACTCTGACCCCGAGGTTTCTTGAGGGCAAGAACCACACCTGCGCCGCTGCGCAGCGATCTGCAACTGCTCCCCCAGACACCTCGAGCAAGCCGACCTGGCCCCCACCCTGCCCCGGCGTCCCGGCCACTCACTGAGTCGGCACAGCAGCACGCGCGGCGTGGGCGTGAGCGGGGTGCGCGGCAGGGCCGGGGGCGCGCACGGGCCGCCCAGGTGGCCCCCCAGGAGCACGCTGCTGAAGAGCCCCGAGCCCTGGCGCGCCGGGCTCAGCATGGGCGGCGGCGTGTAGGGCAGCGGTTCGCGGTCGCGCGCGGGGTCCAGGAGCAGCGGGTCTCCGAGCACGCGCGGCGAGCGCAGCTGGCTCTGGAACAGTGTGGCCGCGGCGCCCCCGGCGGGCCCTGGGGCGCAGGCGGGCGGTGGCGGGATGAAGAGCGGCTCCGGCCGCGGCCGCGGCTTCCTCCTCTCGCCGGCGCGGGGCGGCCTCCGGGGCTGGTCCTGTGGGGAGAGCGCGGGTTCTACGCTGCCGCTGGCCCCGGGGTGCGGGTGGGCAGGGGAACCCGGGATGTGGAGCGGGGCTGGGCTCGGGGCGACAGGGGCGCGGCTTCGTGTGCCTCTGCTGTCAGCACACCTGCGTGACAGGAACCTCGTCAAGGGCACCCGCGCCCTTGGGACAGGGACCCTACGCTGGGATTGCCGTCTCGCGACCCTCAGAGGAGCGGGGACCCTGCCTCAGCTGCCTGCCACCTTGTCAGCACCTGGTCTGGTGACACCTGCCCTGAGGGTAACAGACACCAAGAGGGGCAGGCGCGGGAGTGTGCGCCCTGCAGAGGCCACAGGACAGGGGGTCAAGGTGCTGCTCAGCTGGGGGCGACGGGAAGGGCGGCCACGTGAGGAGCGAGCCTACCCCAATGAAGCTCCCAGCTGTGGTGGAGGAAGAGGCTGAGGCGTGGAGGGAGGGGCTGAGGTGGAGGGCATGGCTTAGGTATGGAGGGCGGAACTGAGGCGTGGAGGGAGGGGCTGTGGTGGAGGGCGTGGCTTAGGTATGGAGGGCGGGACTGAGGCGTGGAGGGAGGGGCTGAGGTGGAGGGCGTGGCTTAGGTATGGCGGGCGGGACTGAGGCGTGGAGGGAGGGGCTGAGGTGGAGGGCATGGCTTAGGTATGGCGGGCGGGACTGAGGTGTGGAGGGAGGGGCTGAGGTGGAGGGGGCGGGGCTTAGGTATGGAGGGCGGGACTGAGGCATGGAGGGAGGGGCTGAGGTGGAGGGCGTGGCTTAGGTATGGAGGGCGGGACTGAGGCGTGGAGGGAGGGGCTGAAGTGGAGGGCATGGCTTAGGTATGGAGGGCGGAACTGAGGCGTGGAGGGAGGGGCTGTGGTGGAGGGCGTGGCTTAGGTATGGAGGGCGGGACTGAGGCGTGGAGGGAGGGGCTGAGGTGGAGGGCGTGGCTTAGGTATGGAGGGCGGGACTGAGGCGTGGAGGGAGGGGCTGAGGTGGAGGGCGTGGCTTAGGCATGGAGGGCGGGACTGAGGCGTGGAGGGAGGGGCTGAGGTGTGGAGGGAAGAGCTGAGTGGTGGAGAGGGAGGGGCTCAAGTGTGAGGAGAGGGGCTGAGGTGTGAGGGCGGGGCTGAGGTGTGGAGGGCGGGGCCGAGGTGTGGAGGGCGGGGCCGAGGTGTGGAGGGAAGAGCTGAGTGGTGGAGAGGGAGGGGCTGAGGACACCATGACCCACACCCAGCAGGCTGGGCGCAGGTGACTCCCAGGCTCCTAACTGTGCTACAACCCTGACTACTAAACTGAGGGCCACAGCCCCTGTGGGGTTCCGCCTGGACCTGAATGTCCTGTTCCTCTACCTCCACATCAGATTTCAGGATTCCACAGGCCAGCCTGTGAGCCCGCTGGGCAGTGAAGCTACCCTGACTGTACCCAGCGGACAGATGGCATCACAGTGTCCCCTAGCAGGCATCTGGACTCAGCTGTCTTTCGCCCACCCGGCTAGAAATTGAACTGGGATTAGAATGCAGGGCTTCTCCCTAGACACTGTCTGTCTCTCTGGTTTCTCCTACCATCTCAAGTGAGTGGGGCAGGCTGCCCGGCCGTGACCCCGTGTGACGGGGACTCCTGACTGAGTCCTCTGGGGCAGATCATGTCCCTGGGCTGAGGGGCCTGGCCACATGGACTCCTCTGCCTGTCGCTGGTTTCCTCCCGTGCTCCTGGGAGGCCTCCTCCTGAGGCTCCCATCCGTCTCTCCCCTTCTGAGGCCTTGACAGCACCAGGAACATACACCGTTCCTCCTGGCTGCTCGTGGACTGTTCTGGTCCTCTTACTCTGCCTGGCCCCCAGCTCCCCTCACACCTCCTCCTCTCGAAGGCCACTCAGGTACTCTGGGCAGGATGAGTCTGACATAGCCCAGCACACAGGCGCAGGCTTGGTGTGAGGTGGGGGGTCAGGGAAGAAAGAAAACTTTAAGGGAGGGATAAACAGATGGCTTTGACAGGGTGACCTCTTTGGTGCCATGTCTGAGGTGGCCTGGAGGTCGGGTGCCCTGAGTAGTGGCTACTTGTGTCCACATCTGAATTAACTGGTGTGGCCGAATTGGTGACAGTCAGCTGAGCTATCAACTGTCCTAACCTGGGGACCCCTTGAGCTGTCCAGAATCCAAGCTAAGCTATCATCAGATAGTTGCAAGAGTAATCAGCGTTCAGCGGGCAGTGGGCAGGGGCTGGGGATGCTCTGCCACAGTGGGCAGGGGGCCAGGGGTGCTCTGCCACATCTGAGTTCAGGCCAGTGGCTCTGGAAGAGCTGTCTCTATCTCTGAGAAAGCAAAGGGACATCCCCACCCCAGGCAGGGGGCAGAGCAGCGACTCACAGCGGGAGCACGGGGGGCAGCCCCTTGGGGAGAGTGTGGGGGAGAGAGGGTCATCCTCACGAGCACGGGCATCTCGTCGTCCGACACGGAGCTGGCTGGCTTGTCTCTGGCGGAGGGGGCGGCAGCAACGCTGTTGGTGAACCCCTGAGAGCTGGGCTTGGGCGGGAGAAGCTTGACAGGGACAGACACGGGCATGACCATAGGCGTGAGGCTTTCTGCCTCGGGAGGGAGCTGCGGTGGCGGTGGCGGCGGAGGCGGAGGCGGCAGTGGCTGCTGGGGCTGAGGCGGCAGGGCCTTCTCTCCTTCCTCCTACACAGACAATGAGAGCTTTGGTCCTGGGCTGAATACTGCTCTCCCAAAGGGATGCGATTTGTTTTTTTAAAAAGGTTCCAGGACATCTAGTGTGGGTGGAGGGTTGTAGACAAGGCTGTGTGTTCTGTGTTCTCACTGAAGCATCCTGACCATGTATCAAGTTGTATATAAAAGTATTTTAAAAACTGGGGTAGGGGAGTTGTCATCGCTTTTAAAGAAAAGGCCTTGGACTTGTCATCTGCCAAAACATAATGTGTGATCTAATGTGGGGCTTTCTAATTCAGTAGGCCTCAGGTCATGCATGCATCAAATAGAATTAGGCATTCCATCGTATTTTTTATTTTCAGGATTGAACTCAGGACTTTTACACTGAGCTATATCCCCAGTCCTTTTTATTTTGAGATAGGGTCTCATTAAGTCACTAAATTACAGGTTAGGCTTTAATTTGCAGTCTTCCTGCCTCAGCCTCCCAGAGTGCTGGGATTACAGGTTTATACTACCCACCCTGGATTGTATCTTTAAATTTATCCAGGCTAGGAAACTACACTGAAAATACAAAACACGTTTGTTTTTAAAAAATGAAGACAAAGCTCCTCAATCTGGCATGGCCAGGAAATGGAGCAATCCAGGTAATCCAAGATTTTGATTGACAGAATTAATTCCTTAGATTTGGATTAGGATCAACTATGTGCAAAGAGTTCTGAGAATTCTAATCTAACTCAAAAGCTCATGGACTGTTTGCTACCCGGATAGCTGTCCTGGATAACCCAGTGTGTCTAAGGGGTTCTGGAGTGCTAGAGGCAAACACCCACTGCAGCAGTGAGCAGATTGTGGCTCAGAGGCTGACAGTTACGTAAGCTTTCCTTGGTTACTGACTGCTGACCTTGGAGGCCCAAGGACCATGGCCTGGGGGGTTCAAGCAGTAGAAGTTAGAGTACTGCATTTACATGTTAGCCTGTCTTTTCTGGGAGGTAGACTGGGATCCCTAAAAGGATTTCTAGCATCTGTTTCTGACTTTCGTCCACAAGGCCAGGGAAGAGGGGCTTACTGACCTGGCCTCTGGTCTTATGTCCCTCTGTCCTCCGTGTCTGATATTGGCAAAGCAAAGCAAGCAACACATGGCCTGGGAAGCGTGGGGGACGGCGCCTGCTAACCTGTTTGAGGCTGGGGGAGGCCCTCATCCCGCCGTGGGACCGCATGTGGCCATTCAGTGCGGGCAGGCTCTTGAATTCCTTCAGGCAGATGGGGCACGTCAGCTTGCCCTTGGCATCGAACGGCTCCCCAAATACTCCTTTGGGTTGGCCACTGTTTAGGGGAGGGCCAGGTGGAGAGGACAGACACAGTGACAAGGGGGAAACATGGTCCAAACACCCCAAGGAACACATTTCGTTCATTTAGTGCCTCCTTCCACGGTCCTCCATTTTCAGATGGAAAACCAAGCTCAGAGTGGGAAAGAAAGGGCTTTCTAAACATCACACAAGCTGCCCAACACACATAATGCCCTCCTTCCCTCCAGGCCTTTAGGAGCGGCTCATTGCCCTTTTGGGGTCAGCCGGAGCGCAGCTCCTCGAGAGGTACTGCTGAGACACAAGTGTGTCTTGTGTCCCCTGGACCCTGTGTTCCAGCAGTTCGGCTTCTGCCTACATCTTTTTTTTTTGTCTTTTTCCTTTTTATCGGTACTGGGGATTGAACTCTTGACTGCCTGCTTTACAAGGCAGGCCCTTATGCCGCTGAGCTAAATCCCCAGCACCTTTCTGCCTACATCTTTAATCATTTACCTTACTCATGAAGGAGGCGGCGAGGCCACTATGCCCTGCTGCATGCAATAGCAGGCACTTAATAAACCCTCGTTAACTGAATCAGTGGACAGTGGACAGTGGGCTTTGAAGTCAGTGCTAACGCTGTTTTGAACTCAATGCTTGCTTGATATAAAACTTGAAGCTGTCTGAGCCTCAGTTCCTTCCTCTCCCCTCCCCTCTTTCATACCGGGAATCGAACCCAGGGCTTTCACACTGAGCAGCATCACCAACCCTTTTTGCTTTTCAGTTTGAGACAGCTTCTTTCCAAGTCACGAAGTTGCCCACACTGGGTTTGAACTTGCGATTCTCCTGTCTCCACCACCTACAGTTCTGGGATTACAGGTGCGTGCCGCTGTGCACAGCTTTGAATTCCAGTTTTGTCTTTTGTAAGATGGTAACAGCAATAGCTAACAGTTGTTGAGTGCTCTCAGTTTCTGATTTTTTTAGGTGCTGGGGAAGGAACCCCAGACGAGTGCTGTGCCCTTGACCACACCCCCAACCCCGTGCACCTGCTATGGTCAGGCACACAGTGATCCTGTCACCCTCATGGTGCCCTAATACAGCACTATTCCTGTTACCCTACACACTTGGAGAAGCTGCTGTGAATTTAGAATTGAAAGTGAGCCGCAACCCGGGAAAACCCTCAGTGTCCCCAAACCCACCAAGCACCCACTCATCCTACCTTGACTCGGGGGAGGCTGGCTGGGCTCTCCCATCAGGTAGGTGCATCTAGTTTTGAGCCAAACCGGACCCCGAAGAGAAGACGAAAGCAAGAAAAAAACAGAACAGCGATTCTGAGAGAGGGGTTTCAGGCATACTGGGTGCCCCTGCTTGTGCCCACTGTGCCCCATCTCTGCCCCTGGCTCCTTTCACCTAACTGCCCCTGAGGCAGGATGACTACCCCTCACCCAGAGCTGCCACCAGCCATGGGCCCTCAGGACACAGGCTCCACCCACCCTGCACAGACAGGCCCTGTCCCATGCAGGACACGGAGAGGAAAGCTGGGTGACACAACATCTCATTCATATATTCACAAAGGCTCACAAGCAGGCCAAGGGGAAGTTCTTCTGCATCCTCAAACTCCTTTAGCATCCTCCTCTCCACCATCTGCTTGCCATTTCGGGTCCCCTCTGCCCAAAGCCTTGTTGTCACATGAGCGTGGTCCCTGACTATGCCAAGGCATGAACCACCCCCAGCACGTACTGTAGTATGCTCCTTTGTAGCCAAATGCTTTGGGAAACCAACCAATCAAGAGTTAATAACCATGGACCCCAGGCCAGGCTCACTGTGGCTAGCAGTCGTGTTTTGTCTGGCTGGATTGATTTTAAACATCTTGAATGAAATGGGACCCCAATCTCTGCCACTCCCTAGCATCTTGTACCAGACCCTTGCCAATTTACTTTGTAGCCTGGATCCTGTGGCAGCTAAGATTTTCTTTCTCTGCAGCTATAGGCAGCATCCTCTTTGAGGAATTCACAAGGCACAATGGTCTATCAAAGGCCCACGGGGTCCACTTTAAGAATCTCCAAATTTATGCACAACTTGCTGGCTTTCAGCAATATCCATTAATATTGTGCAGAACCGCTATTCAGGGCAATATACTTTGAGAAATAGTGTCATTAACAGTCCCAAAGGGAGACCCATTTCCCAGGAAATACCCTGAGGATACCAGATACAATGGGCAGCTAAGACACCCACCTAACTGTGGGGTTCCCTGGAATCTGATTCAAGATCTAGATCACCGTGTGACTCCTCTGGGATAGAACTCAGTCTTTGATCATCTCCTTCCTGAGATCAAAGGACTCAATCAAAGTTGATTCTGATTTCCAAGTGCCTGGCATAGACAGTGTCTGGCACCGGCAGCTTAACATTTATGAATGTGTGAAGCTGGTGGGAGGGGGGATTAGGATTGGGCCTGCCACCCCCCAAGACTGGAGAGAAACCCCATGGCAATAATACCTGAGGCCACATGGCACTGGGAGACGGCTGCGGATGCTGAGGGCCTGTGTTGTTGAGGTGAATCCCACTTGTGGGGGACAGGATTGGCCGGTGGGGGAGAGCGCTGCTGACCCGGGTCAGGTCTGAGCTGGCCGGGTCTCCCATTCCCGTATCAGAAGGCGTCGGGTCCCCCTGGGAACCCAGCAGGGCCGGGGCCTGCCTGTCACTGGAATAAGTCTTCAGCTGACTATCCTCCCGCAGCTGGTGCTGGGGCAGGTGGCTCTGCTGGTACAGCGGGTGGCTGTAGGCCTGCTGGGGCTCCTGGTAGTAGTAGGGGGCCATGGAGCCCAGCTGAATCAGCTGCACGGCATGTGCCTGCTCCGGGGTGTACTGGTGGGGGTCCCTGTGGTAGTAAGGGGGCTGCAGGTGCATCGACGTCTGTTGCTGCTCTTGCAAGTGCTGCATGGGCTGGGGCTGATAATACTGAGGTATCTGCATCGGACCTTGCCGAGGCTGCTGCTGGGGCTGAGGCGCGCGCGGCTGCTGCTGCTGTGGAGGCTGCACCTGCATTTCCTGCATGGAGAGACGCTGCTGTCCCGCGTGGTGCTGGGGATAATACTGATGCTGCGTCTGTGGCACGGGCTGGGACAGCACCGGGGGGCCCTGCAGCGGCTGTCCTCCCTGCATCGGCAGCTGGGCCAGGGGCTGCTGGTAGTCATAATACAGGTGCCCTTGGGCAGGGTGCTGCCCCACCTGCAGGGCCGGCTTGGACAGCCCACCTGTGAAACCAGGGGGAGGCTGCTGCGGCACCTGCTGGTACCGGGATGGCAAAGCTGCTGCCGGGGTCTCCATGGGCTTCTGAGACAGCAACTGGCGGAGGGCACTGTCAGGGGCTCCATCCATCACTGCCGACTGGGTGTGCAGCACCTGGGCCATGTTGTTGACCTGGATTCGCAGGTTTTGGTTGGCAAACACCTGGGTGAAGGAGTCCAGCTTATGTAAGACGCCGCTGGTGAGCTTCTGGGTTCGGATCTCGCTGGCCTGGGAGTAGGTGTACTGATAGCCATCAGCGGGCTCCACTTGGGCGGGAGGCCCCCACATCATGTTGGAATTGGTCAGGTTGCCGCGGAGCTGGACATGGTTGCCAGGCCCTGTGTGGTCTCCCCAGCCTCCCTGTCTCGAGGTATCTATCTGACCAAGGTTTTTGGAGCCAATAGGCAAGTTCAGACCATCCCGAGTATCTTGGGGGAAGTGGGGGGAGATGGGCGAAGCTTGAGGGGCGTCCATTCCGCCGCCTGCGGCTGAACTCCCATAGCTGTGGTTCAGCCCGCCGTGAACACCAAGGGGTGGCTGTTGGTAGAAGAGGTTCTCACCACCGTGGGCCACATGGTTGCTCTTGTACAACTGCTGATCCCCCATGGTGCCTGTGACTTGGTTGTCAACGTCCAGCCACAAAACCATAAAAAAAGGTAAATGAAGAAAACCCGAAAAGACTGAAACCCTGAGAAGCTGAGAGGAGGTGTCCGCGCTACTCCACGGCTGACATGGCTGTGAGGGTGGCTGGGGCTGGGGGTTCCTGCCGGCCGGGACCACGCGTGTGCAGAGCGGGGGGCTTTACATCCTCACCCGGGCTGAGGTACAGTGCAGACACCACCACGGTGAGAAGAGGCTGCACACACCTGCAACACAAGAGACAAAGCCCGAGGCACAATTTACATGGACGTTCTGTGATGAGTGCTTATGTCTACAAAGACCAGTTACAACAAGGAACGTTAAGCTGTGTGTCCACTCCACATCCTTTACAATTCCACAGATCCGGATCCTCCCACAAATTGTGGACTCTGACTTTCAAGCCTTTGCCCACTGGCTCATTAGGTCATTGATTTTCTATTTTCCTCTTTGCTCACTGATTAATTCACCTATTCTTCTGAGACCCGGCTACTGAATGCCAGCACCATTCTAGGACCCGGGAGGGTTATCAGGAAACTTACCTTAGGCAATTGGCCTGGTATTTACCAGACTCCTGCTAAGTGTAAGGCACAGCGCTAGGGAACGGGCACCTGTCCTGAGCCCCTTGAGGAGCTTATAGTTGTAAAGGTGATGGTCACATGAAACATACAATGAGCAAAGTGGGAAAGAGGAGGACTCAGAGACTGGGAAGCTTATGGGCTTCAAGCTGGGCTTTGGACTGCTGGGTTCAGAGGAGGACTTTCTGAGCACTGGACGCACAGCTTGAGTTTTAAGAGATTCAGTTTCCCGATCTTCAGCTTCTACACAAACTGCTAGAACTGGGGTTGAGAGGGGGGTGAGCTGTCCTTCTCCACCTGCTCTTTTGTAATCTCCCCCCTCCTTGCACAAAGAAAGCAAAGCCCCTTACCATCCCACCCCAGATCTTAATTGGGCTTCACTGACCCAGAGACAATCCCCTTTCCCCTCCCATGACCATCGTCAGTGACCACACAAGAGGGCACCTTGCAAATCAAGAAGCAAGCAGGAAGCAGTGAAACTCTCTCTCTTCCTCCCTGCTTCCAGGAGAGAGAAGTTTCTCATTCCTTTTTTTAAAACTAGGAAATCCTAATAGAAAAACTAGAATGTAATTCTTGGTGACAGATTACTACATAGCTCAGAAGGAAGTCAAAGAACAGAGTGACCCTGTTTAAACAAACCTTCTATTCCCATCCAATTCATGTAAATTAAGTTTTTGGTACTTCTTTCTATATAAATGAAAAATGGAAATACAATCGATGCGGATTCTTGTCTCATGCCAGCAATAAGTACAATTCTTTCACAGGTAAGTAAGCCAACTACACACATGGTCCAGTGCCAGCAATATTTTACTCCTGGGTGTACCTGCACGGGCTCCTGTATGCCGTGACCTGGGCAGGGATGGGTGTGCCTGTCATATACCAACAAAAAAATCTATTTCCAAAACTCATGCAGTATCACCATCTTATTATGGGAGACATCAATTTACTTTTCATGTTTATTAATTACTTACCCAAATTAGTATTTTTTGATAATTGTATCCTATTCTTAATTATAATGATAACTCTAGCCGGAAGAAAATGTTAATACTCAGAGCTTTGTGCTTCTAGGAAAAATTTCAAGAATTTCCAATTTTACAGAAGGTTGTTTTAGAGAAACACAGTAGGAACACAAATGAAAAAGCATTCTAAGCATAAGCATATGTTACATTATTACATTAGGATAAAATTCCAAGGGGAAAGCACAATAGAAATAAAATTTCCAGGAGAAAAAAAGAACAGACTATTAAAGAAGACTGAGTTGGTGCATTTTGAAAATGGGTGATGGTGGGCATCAAATTGCTATGGTATTGAGAGTCCACTGGATAAATTTTAAACTGTGATGCAATAGTTTCCTTAAAAATTCAGCTGGGTATGCCAGCACACTCCTGTATCTCAGCACTCAGGAAGCTGAGGTAGGAGGATCCCTGCAAGTCCAAGGCCAGCCTATACGGTGAGAATGTATTTTTAAAAAATTCATGTCTAGGGTAGACTGGAAATCACATTGACTGCAAACAGATGATGTCAAATGAAGATGCAGTCTTTAAGATGGATGGAGGGGGAAAGAGTTTTACAAAATTCTTTCAGCAAGGACTTTAAGCGGGAAAGTCTGGAGATCTCTGGAGCTGTGCTCTCCACCTGCAAGCTGAGCTGGGGCTCTGTGCCTCTCCCGCAGGAGAAAGGGCCAGGGAGGCTGGGAGCCAGGGTCTGGGGGTGGGGATGAAGCGCGGCTGGAAGGAAGCCGGTAGAGGAGGCAGAGGCTGCCCAGAGATGCCAGCCTGAACCTTGGACTTGAAGCCAACTTGAGCAATGGATGTCACTGGAGACTTCGGAGCCGAGGCGCCATGCTATGGGGCTTCAGAAGCAGGGAGACCAGGTCCCCTTGCCAAGGTGGCTCCTGTCACCAGATCCATCCCATCCCCCCAAAGGCTTCCAGTGCACCAAATACCTGAAAACCAGCAGAATAGAGCTGAATCCACGAAGATGCAAATCAGACCTGAACCCATGGTGACAATCAGCAGGGAAAGGGAGGAATGAGGGAAATATCCAGACAGAAAGTGACCACCTTTCCTGGAAATGCTCTCTCCTTCAGGGCTTGTGACACAGTCCCAGCAGACACTCCTTCCGCAGCCTCCCCAATCCTTGCTCACCCCCAATGGCTCCCCCTGGTTCAATGGTCAGAGTGCTGGCCCTGTTGGGTGTTACCTTAGAGTCCACCACAGTTTACCCACCCCACAGAGGCTACCTGTGAGTCCCTGACGGGGGACACATTCAAGTATGCTTAGTATTATATCCCCCAACCCCAGTGCTGTACCATGAGCCCCTTCCTGGAACACACCATGCTTCTTTTTTCCCAGCACAGGACCTTTGCACATGCTGTTCTAGCATGTGCAGAGATCTTCCCCTTCTCACTTTCTCTTCATCTAACTGAGTTCTGAGCATCTTTCAAACCTCTACAGCAGATCCCTCTCTCTATGTTCTTATAAACCCTACTCCTCTCCTTCGGAGTGCTCTTTTCAGCCTGTGACTGGAAACCCACCGCTGCAGTTACTTGATTAATAAATTGTTCTCTATTGGACCAGGAGTCAGTTTTAACCTAAGATTCTATTTCCAAAGCCTATTATGATGCCCAGTATCTCAAAGACCCTCTGTTAAGGATTTGTTAAAGGAAGGATAATATTTGTTGAATGAATGAATCAATGAGCAAAAATAAAGATCAAGTCTCCCCCTGAATTGAGAGACAGAGAAAGATCCCAGTAGAGGTGGGGCAGATGTTAGTTCTCAAGAGAATACCCGTATTTCACTGTGGTCCTCAGGGACAAGTGAGACTTTAAGAGGTTGGGGGAGGGGGCAGATGGGAAACAGCATGAATACAGCCCTGGAGTTGGGTGCAGGTGTTCCTGCAGGGCATGGTGTCCCCTGGCAGGGACTCACAGGTGGGCTCTGTGGGGTGGGTAAACTGTGGTGGACTCTAAGGTGACATCCAACAGCATCCTCTTCCCGTGGGCATTAGTGGTGACTGACAAATGCCTTCCTGGCTTCGGTCATTCTATTTAACCTTCCTTGAAAGCCCTGCAAAATATCTCTTCCCCCAGGAGAATGACATTTTGTGACTGACCAGGTTTAGACCCTTGTGTGAGTTTATGGAGGTGAGATCTTTTAATTTCTGTAGACGTGTCTGTCTGATGAAGTCCTCTCAGCTCTTGGGGAGGCATACTCTGTATTCTGTCTAGAGGATCCTTGCCTTTATTTGCTGATATTTCTACAACAGGATTGTGGTTTGTTTATTAGCACAGACCCAGATGGAACCGTAGGTGGGGTCCCAAAGAGGGGTTCCTGGGCTGCAGTGTCAGCATCATGGGAACCAGTCACACCTGCTAATTCTTAGGCCCCACCTGGGCCATTGTGCTGGGACTCTGGGGAGTCTACCATGCCCTCAAGTTGAGGGCCTTAGCATCTAGTTTACTGATGTCTTAGTCACTTCCTTATTGCTGAGACTCAATATGTGACGTTAACACATTAAAGGAGGAGAGATTTATTTTGGCTCACACTTCAGTCCATAGTTGGCTGGTTCTGTGGCACAACGGCAAGGTTCAGGGTCCTGGCAGATGGCAGCTGCTGACCCAGTGGCAGCCTGGAAGTGGGTCGAGGGAGAGCCATGAAGGGAGATTCGCCTGGCCAGACCATGCCCCTGGTGACCTGCCTCTGCCAAACAGACCCCACCTCCTAAGAGCAAGCCAGCTGCACCCCCATAATCCAGTCATATTTCAAAAGCCCCACCTTTAAGCACATGAGGTTTTGGGGAGGGAGGAGGGACATCCAGACACAAACCATAACACTCAACAATACAGACAAAGAATGCAAGGTCCAGCAACGTGTCTTCCAGGCCCAGAACAGTGCCTGGCTCATGGTGGGCCATCAAGAATCATGTACTCAGTAAAGGAGAGAGAAAATTGCTCATGCACCACAACATAGGAGATAATAGCAAAACTCTCTATTTTACATGAAATTTGTGTAGTTTGAATAAGTACTGTATTCAGTACCTCTAAACTCAAAATTAGAAAAGATATACCAATGGATAAAACTGATCCCAAACAAACGCTTGAAAATAAAGTGAAAAATCACAGCAAAACCTTTTTTTTTTTTTTAAAGAGGTTAATATGAAAAGCCTCCCATCTCCGCAGACCTCCCCCACTACAGGCAGCCGGCACCCAGCCCGGCACAACCAATCATATTTCTCCCTATACTGCCCCACGGGAATAGCTGCCACAGCGCCTCCTGCAGGAAGATAATGTCTTAGACCTGTAGTCCAGCCTCTGCCAATCGGCTACTTGAAACGTACCATTTAAAATCTGGAAGGTGTTCTGGGTGGATTAGTCAATCTACAGAATTGCTGTACCACCAACCCAGGGCCCACATCTTTATTTTTCCAAGAAGGCAACTGCTGTACTGTATAGGTATAATATTTCCTATTGGGTAAGCGGTACCAGGAGGGTTTTCATCTACAAACTAAGGAACAGAACTATACTTTCACATGTGTTCAGTTCATTCCTCCTCAGAGCACGGCCCAGGACCCCACAGTGGGCTCAACAAATAAATGTGCCCTGAGAGTGCAAGGACCTCACTCACACCCCCCACAGCCCTGTGACCCCTTCTCCCACCACACTGACGACAGCACGCTCCCACCACCTGCGTCTGCATCTGTCTCCCTACGGGCTGCCCCAGTCACCCAGAGGCAGGGACAGCAGGCAACTGCCTTGTGTTCCCAGTCAGTGACCGAGACCCAGTAGATGCTCAGAAAACACTCTCTGAACTGAAACAGGGAGCCAAGAAATGGGAGCGAGAGCGGGTTTCATGCATCTGACACAGGTCAGGGACAGAGCTTACTGCTGCTTTCTCTGGTTCAAGACTGCACGCCCTGCTCTGGTCCAGGGAGGGCCGTATCAAAACCAGGCTCTATAGCAGCCTGCCCATGCAGCCGTCGGCACAGGTACGGAGCAGTTAGTGAACATTTCTAGCTTTGGGGACTGTGGTCTCTGTCACAGCTCTGCCTTTGTAATATGAGATCAACCACAGACAAGACAAAAAGGGGTGGCTGTGACTGTTCAGTGTCACAGACGGACACTGAAATTTGAATTCCCCTTTTTCGTTGTTGTTATCAGGAATTGAACTCAGGACCTCACACTTGGCTGTTGTGCCACTGAGTTACATCTCTGGCTCTCACCTAGTTTTCATACAGCGACCGATGCTGCTTTTCTTTGCATATTTCTTCAGACAGTTAAAGCGGCCAGAACCCACGCTCACCGGCTGTCCAAGAACAGGTGTGAGCCGAACTTGTACAGGCCTTGGCCCGAGCCACAATTTTCCAAACTGCTGTTCTACCTGAGCATCAAAGTCCCCCTCGGCCTCTCAGCCAGGGAACCAGGGGACGGGGACACAGTCTGCAAGAGGATGTCTGTCCCAAGGCCATCCTTTGAACCAGGGACACAGCGAAGGAGACATCAGGAGAGGAAGTTGACTTTGGCGGAGATGGAAGGGGCAACACCCGCCTCCTGCCTGACCACCACCACTTGTATGAGGAAGAAAAAGCAAAGACTTTTCCTTCTCCCGACTGGGCAGTCGTTCAGAGACTGTGTGTACACAGCTCCCAGATGCCCTGGCCTATGCAGCAGCCAAGCCTTCCTCCCGGCTCCAAAGGAAGCGGAAGTCAGATCCCCAGGGACTCGTCTTCCCCGAGCCAGGAGCCGTCGGCTGCCCTCCAAGATGTGGGCTCGTGGCTTGTGGCTCCCTTCTAAGCAATGTTGTTACTCTAAATGCTTTCTGATTAGTCTTTCAGAGAAAGCTGGCGGGTGTTTTTTAAAGCCAGTAAACTGATTACCATGACGAGCTCTGCCAGTGCCGGCGGTGAGCACCGAGCTCTCCCCCAGCTCGGCGTCTGGCTGGCTCCCTTCCTTCCTGGCCTGGGCTTTGGGCTGACTCCTAGCTGTGGGAGGGTTTCCTCGGCGGCTGGGGCTCCACGGGACATTAACTTCCCCATTTTAGCGGCACTGATGCCTTCTCCCAAGTTCTAGGAATCATCTGGCTTTCGCACTGATGGTTTGTACTTTGCGTCCTGTGGGCTCTCTTGGCCTGGGACACAGAGTCCAGAACTCGTCCACCTTTTGGTTTGGAGCCTGTTGGTCCTCTGTCACCATCATTTTTCCTCTGGACTAGCAGGGACTTCAGCATCGTCCCCCTCCCCACACCGTGGCAGCCACATGCCACCTCTTCTCTCTCCCTAGCTGGTGTGGGTGGGAGGGGAGATCTGAGGATAAAAGGGGTGGCCTGGGGCCAAGTAGTCTAGAGCAGCTTCCTGGGGGAGGCGGGCATGGGCTGCAGTCTGGCTGACATGCACCTGGGCACATTTTCCTAACGGCCATCCTCCAAAAATGGTTAGGACCAGGTGGCAAGATCAGGATAGGAGACCAATTCTGACCGTGGGGTTCTAGAAGGGAACTGGGCCAGCACCGAGGAGCCCTGGGCTTTGGTTCTGCTGTTTCTGTGACCCTGGGAAAGTCCTTTGCCTTGTCTGGACCTCAGCTATGTTCTGTTTGTTTGTTTTTTGGTTTTCTGATTTTTTGTTGTTGTTGGAGCGAGGTCTCACTATATAGCGCAGGCTGGCCTTGAACTCACTTACGTACCCCAGCCTGGCCTTAAACGCACAGTGATCCTCCTGCCTCAGTCTTCCAAGCGCTGAGATTACAGGTGTGCACCAGCACGCTGGGCCCAGCCGTGTTTTATATATCCATACAGTTGAAATATTAGGGAAATATCTAGAGGGAACGTGAGTAAAATCCACACAATCTTTTGTGGAACTGCAGAAACTCAAATCCAGGGTTCTGTGCCCAGTCGGTGTTTACCAGAGAGAGCTGAGAGCTGTGTGTGGCACACATGCATAGAACACAGAGGCCACCAGGTGGTGTTGACCTGTCCTCTAGAGCCACGGAAGTCAGACAGGGGAGTGAGTGTTAGGTGGATGTAACTGATGTGACCAGGCGCTTTCTGTATGACACAGGGCTCTGGGAAGCTGGCGGGGGGCATGTTCCAACACGGCTACTGGGATTAACGTCCTCTGCTGACTGACAAAGTCAGTACGGCCTTGGGTTCCAAGGAAAAGGAAGCAGGAAGCAAATGTGGAGAACGTAGAACAAACTCTCATCCCAAGCTAGGGGCATCTTGTAGCACCAGGGACAAGGACCACGCGGCCTGGCCAGCTCCTCAAACACCTGGCAATGGTGTGGCTGCCAGCAAGAGGTCTGCAGAGCCCGTCACCATGGTCAGCAGCCCTGCAGGAGTCCGAATGTAGGCCACCCCCTAACCTCGAGTTTCCCTCAAGGGCTGCCAGGAGATTTTCAGAACCGAGTAGCAACCACCCCCAAGACCTACTCTGTGCCAGGAGATACGGGCAGGTCAACAACATGAGCGCACACTGAGGTCCTTCTCTGCCAGGACTCTGCTATAACAGACAAAACCCCTCCACAACTGTGTGCTTCCACAAGGATTCCCTGGGATTTCACAAGGAGGAGGCAGAGAGGGGTGACCTGCAATCCCAGCTCGAAGGCTGGAAGCCCCAGTATGAGACTTAGGCCTCGAGGGATGGCTCTTGCAGCTGGGGACTCAGGAGGTTCCTGCAGGGTAGAGGCATTGGGGGCCATGGCTCAAAGACAGGATCTTCTATTCCTGCCCTGGAGCACTCAGGACACAGAGACTTCTGGGCCAGTTCTGGAACATGGCCAGAAAAAGGCTTCCCACCTCCAAAGCTGGGCAGGGCAGGTTAGGGCAGGGCAGGGCAGGGCAGGGCAGGCAGGGCAGGGCAGGAAGGAGCCCCAGGGATTGTGGGAGGTTAAGATGGAGGAGAAGGGGAAAAGGAAGGGAACTCAACCTGCCCAGCCCCACCTGTGCCTCAGAGTGAATTATTAATCTACAAAAACTGTCAAGCACCCAAGGGCTCCATTGCTATTATGCAAGTCCCACGCCCGACATCCTGGGAGCCAAAGTGCCAAGAGTGCCCAGCAGGTGGGCAGTGCAGCCCTGGCTTCCCTGTAGGAAAAAGGCAGGAAGGCGTGGCAAGCACCCTCCTTGTCCGGGCTACAGAGAGTGGATGCCCCTGTGTACAGTCACAGGCACTAGTGGCTTGGGATGGGGTTTGCTGGGCTCCCTGGCTCTGCGTTTCAGACAGGAAACCCCTTGGCAGAGGGCCCAGGCCCACTGGCTGTGATGCCAGCGCCACACTTGGGCCTTCTGTAAATAGTGACAGAGCCACACAGAGCCACATCCTGGCCCAGGCCACAGCCCTAAGGCTCTTGGTTTGTTTTGGCTCAGAGTTGAGAGGTCTTCGGAGCGTTCTGGGAGTCACCTCAGGCATCTGGCTGCAGTGCTTCCCAAGTGTCCCTTCTTCCAGGGCCCCAGCTCTCGGGCATGGCTCCCCATGGGCATGGGCAACCCGGGCAGGTGGAGACCCCTCCTGCTCCTCTCTATGCCAGGCTGCATCTCTGCTGGTACTGTGTGTACCTGGCAGGCATAAACTCCCTGACACCAGGCCGAGGACTCAAAGCTCACCGCAGGCAGTCCCAGAGACGCAGCATTCCCCCACCTGCCGCTTGGCTGACCCTGGCGAAGCCTCCTTGGTCCTTCACTGTGTTATGGCAACCTGGTTACCACTGGCAAAAGAGGCTCCACATTGAGGGGACCAAGAGAAGTCCTGCCCCTGATGGCACCTTGTACGGGCTCTCAGGACCCTTGCAAAGCAGGGCATGACAGACCACAGAGGTGAGGGAGGGGCATCCTGGGAGGGACAAGCCATGGAGGCTGCTGAGGACAGACGGTAAGGAGGACCTTGCCCTAGACTGCTGAGTCACAGCATGACAAGGTTCAGAAAACTGCACAGCGAAGTTGACAGATGCCTCCAGAGTCTGGTGGTACAGACCAGGGGGGAGGTGAGAATTCTTCCTCTGCCCTCACCTGGGTCTCCCACCGTGTTGACTTCTGGGTGCTCATGGCAGAGGGACCACAGCCCGGCTTCTGGTATGGCAAGGCCTCAGGGATACAGGGCATGTCTTACTCTTTCTGGGTTTGCTGCCTCCCCTGGCAATTTTCATATCTCCCAGGAGCCCTCAAAAGGCTCCACCAGGCTCAGGCATCTTAGGGTCCCATTTTTCAACCAATATCCGATTTTAAGTTCCCTGAGTGTTTCTGTGTCTCTTCCTCTCTCTTTCCTCAAGGCCTGGAGCAGCACTGCCCCAAAGCCGATCTCTCAGTGTTTATGGACTGCCCCGGAATCTGTCGGAATCTTGTGCACTGCCTACAGAGCAGGTAATGATGGAGCCAGTTCCTTCCTGGGGCTAAGGGGTCCAGCGTTCAGCCTGGGAAGCCTTCAGGAAGCACCCAGCTCCTCAGGTCTCCCTCAGCAGCAGAAGGATGAGCTACAGACAGAAAACCAGCAGGAGACACGCTTCTCTACCTGGGTGACCTCCCACTGACACCAACATTTCCAGATGATCCCATGAACTACAGTGAGAATTTCTTTGAGCTCTACACCCACAAGGGAGGAAGGGAGGGACAGCTTTTGTATTTTTGTGAGATCAAAGTTTTGTTACATTGTCTAGACTGGCCTCAATCTCCTCATCTCAAAATGATCCTCCTGCCGCATGTGGTGGTGCACGCTTGGAATCCCAGCACTTGGGAGGCTGAGGCAGGAGGAGGATCACCACAAGTTGGAGGACAGCCTGGGTTATATAGTGAGTTCAAGGCCAGCTGAACTACAAAGTGAGACCCTACCTCAAAAACAAACTCCTGTCTCAGCCTCCTGAGTAGCTGAGACCTTAGGTGTGTGTTACCACACCCGGCTACTGTGTGTGTTTGGCTAGACTGAACTACTGGCCTCAGAATTTGCTGTCTTGCCGGGCGTGGTGGTTCACACCTGTAATCCCAGCACTCCGGAGGCTGAGGCAGGAGGATAGCTGCGAGTTAGAGACCAGCCTGGGCTACAAAGTGAGCGCAAGGCCAGCCTGAACTGCATAGCAAGACCTTGTTTTAAAAGAAAAAAAAAAAAAAAAGAATTTGCTGTCTTGAAAGCAGGTTAAAGGAGAGACTCGCAAGGAATGATACACATAAGCAAAGGACCTTTGTAGACAGGGGAGTCCAATGCAGTGTGTTTTGAATAACTAAAGGCTAAAAACCACTCCTAGATAAGGGATCAATTAAAGAGCATGTGGGAATAACTACACGATGAATGGTATGCAGCCAGTAAAAGAACCAGAAACTCCATGAAGTGATGTACAAGGAGCCCCAAAGTTCAGTTAAAAAGAAAGATACAGACTCATGTGTTAAAGGTGTTCTTTTACATAAAAATGGTTAAAACAGAATATATATAACTATGCGTGTGTCTATATGTGTACAGACAGATGGCTGTCGCCACGAATATGGGGCCAGTGAATCAGCCCAGCTGGTTCCCACGGGTTCCTCCAATGACCCACTCAGACTCACCCCAAGCCCGGATCTGTGGCTCTGCGGGGTTTCCATATGCCTACCCTCCACTCAAAATCTTTCTCCCATTTTTCCATCTTCCCTACCAGTTCCCGCTCAGGCCGACAGTGGTATAAGACCCTCTCTGACCCTCAGGCTTCCACAATGTGCCAGACACAGTGGATTCAGTGGGGGTGGAAAGAGCTTCAGCTCTCGAGGAACCTGGGGTGACTTTTGATAGAGACAGAGGCCATTTTATGACACAATGAGTGGCTCTAACAGAGACCTGTGACCTCAGCAAAAAAGCCAGGGAAGGAGCAGAGGGTGTGGGAAACTGTATTCCAAATGGAACTAAAGATAGCATGGACAAAGGCCCTGTGGCAGGTGGGCACCAACAACCACAGAATAGCCAGCATGGACGATCAGGGACCACAGTCTTTAAGTGCACAGGTAGCTGTGAAATCCTCTCTAGCTGTGTGTGAGGAAACCTGGGGGTCGATGTTCCAAAGTTCTCTCCCGTGGACTTAGCAAAATTTTACCGCAAAATTATTCCTGGTTTTGCAGCCAAGCCATGAAATAGAAGCTGCTGCATACACACTCAAATAATAAGAGAGAAAACCCAATTGCTACACATTTTGGAGGAGGCTCAAAATGTGGTAATAATAGTCAAGTTTAATTTCTCATAGTACAAATCTATCGTGAGAAGGACGGAATTGTTTGGGGGGAGAGTTCCACTTTACTTGACTGGGGTTTGAAGAAGTGCTCCCACATTGTCAAGCGCTCATCTGGGTCAATTACAGCTTACAGCTCCCGAGTTCGACAAAATCTAGCAGGAGCTACACTGGGCCATGAGCTTCAGCTGTCACCCTGGTGTGGAGAAAGTGCCAGGGATGGTAGGCGTGGACACTAGAGACCTTGTTTCTTGCTTTAAGACAGAGCTGGGCTCAAATTTACAGTGATTGCCCCATCTCAGCCTCTCCAGTGCTGGGATTACAGATGTGCACCATCAGTGCCAGGGTGATGCTGAGAGATGCTCTGGGGTGAACCAGGCAGGGGCAGGTGGTGAAATGGAGGTGCAGGATGGGGAGTGTCAAGGTGACTCTTGGACATCAGGGCCACACAGACAAAGACTGGGGCATGGGACAAGCTCAGTGCTACTTTGAGACCCAGCCCGTGCCACTTCCAGCCACAACACACGCCTGCCCTGTCTACTTCCCCCGTCAGTCCCCATCCCTAGGGTTCGCCTTTGTCCCTGCACCCATTGGGTGCTACAGGGAGGAGAGGCAGGGGGTGGAGCAGGGGAAGGAGCTCCGCTGTGCACAGCGGACTCTTGGCCCCTCCATGCCCGCTCCCCACGGCTCTGCTTCTGACGGGGTCACAGGACTCTGCATCACCCTAACCTGCAGGTGCATGTACACACACATTCGCACATGCCGCTCCTCCCAGCCAGCCCTGGGAATGTGATTTGTGATGATAGTGTGTTGACTACACACCTATCACTTGTCAGCTCAACACGTCTAAATATTATGTCCCGTTACCCACAATAGCACATTTTTTTTTAATTTAAAAAAAGGCAATTCTACTCACAATGTGGCAGCTGTGGCGCGGGGGGGGGGGGGGTTCGCAACGTAAAGAAAATGAATCCTTCCTCTTCCTTTCTTCCAATGGAAGCACGAAGCCCTTTTAATGACCTCGAGAGGTGCAGCTCACTGCTGGGATGGCAACAGCCTGCTCAGGTGGCTGGAGTTTGCCTGACATCAGTGAAGTCCAAGAAAGACGGAGCCTCCCTGGGTCATGGCCTCGACTCGGCTGACCTGCCCGAGGCTCTGACAGGGACCCCAAGCAGCCTGCGAGGTGTGTGTGTCCTCGAGGCCTACAGCAATATTCTAACAGCATTGTATCAAACACCAACATACGACGAGGTACAACCAGAGATTATGGTGGATACTTATATTTTAAAAAGGATCCCAGTAAAGACACAGTGCCATGAACCCCCCTCAAAATATTCTCCCCCTCCATTTAAAGTCTCTCATGTCACCATTCTGACCACTTTCTGAGGCAACTCTGGAAGCCCTCTTTCGTGAGTTTCTTAAATCGTGCTGCCACTATGCCTTGATGTTCTGAATGGATTCAAAATGTTTCCATTTCATGGTCATTTTGATTTTGGAGATGAGCCTGAAGTTATTTGATCCCAGTTCTTTTTTTCTTTTTTTTTGTCTTTTTCATTTTTATCAGTACCAGGGATCGAACTCACGACCACCTGCTTGCAAGGCAGGTGCTTATGCCGCTGAGCTAAATCCCCAGCCCTTGATCCCAGTTCTGATGAACAGTATGGGTGAGGATGGACCATTTTTTTAGAAACCTGCCCTTCCGTTGGATGGCTCTGGGCAGCAGCATTCACTGTATTTCTGATCACACCTCTCAAGGACATTCACGAAAGGGGACTTCCAGAGCTGCTTCAGAGAGACAGACAAGCACACAAGGCAAGGGTTTTCCGAACAGAACCCCAGTTGCACAGGAAAAAGCAACAAGAATCAAGAAATGGAACCAGGCCAGATGAAAAGGCTTCAGAGAAAGAACCAACAGAATGAAGAGACAACTTACAGAATGGGGGAAAACCTGCTGGCTGTTCTTGGATGACTAACATCTAGAATACACAAAGAAAACACACAAAAAATTAGAGTGCCCCCAACTAAAAGACTCAGTTAAAAATGGGTAACAAAAATGAATATTCTCTTTGCAGAAGAGGAACAAGTGGCCGACAGAAACACTAATGTCTGGCCTCACTGAGCTTAGAGTACTGCAAATCAAAACAACCCTGAGATTCTGTCTGACCTCAGAAAGAACGGTCATCATCAGAAACCAAACGATAAAGCCAGTGGGGATGTGGGGGAAACAGGACCCTTCTACACTGTTGCTGAGCATGCAAACTAGCACAGCCACTAGAGATCAGCATAGAGACCCCTTAAAAATCTAGAAGTGTCCAGGCGTGGTGGTGCATGCCTGTAATCCTAGCACTCAAGAGGCTGAGGCAGGAGGATTATTTGAGTTTGAGGCCAGCCTGGGCTATCCAGTGAGTTCAAAGTCAGCCTGAACTATATAGTGAGACCCTCATCTCACAAGCAAAACCAAAAAACAACAGAAAACTAAAACAAGAAGTTCTATGTGACCCAGCTATTCCTCTTCTAGGTATCTTCCAGAACAAGGGGAAGACATCAAGTTACAGCACTCGTGTTTACACTCGTATACTCATGTTTATAGCAGCTTAATTATAGCTGAATCTTAGAAGCAGCCTATACGTCCTCCCTCAGATGAATGGACAAAGAAAATGTGTTTTTACACACCCCAGAGCAGCAGCCTGGGCCCCCTGCTATAAGGACTAATGAGCCCACCTGCCCTAACACCCACAAAAGCACGGGAGCTGTGTGCATTTCATTTGCAGCCAGCACATGGGTCCAAAGACATGGCAGAAACCTGACTCCATTCCCTAGGCACGGCAGTCGCCAACATAAGCTCCCATGGTACCCATGGGTCATCGTAATCCAGGGGTGTACGAGAGGGCCTCAGACAGTTCCTGGGTCAGGCTGAGATCTTCATCGTCAGTAAGGAAAGAAAGTGTTCTGTACTCAGGGTCCAGCTCTCAGGCTGTACAAGTTCCCACAAAAAGAAAAGTCCTTATTCAGCAGCCAGCTACGTGCAATGACAGCCAGGCTCACCATTCATGAAAAAGTCCACAGGGATGCAGTCATGCCCTGGAGCTGGGCAGAGGTCACACCCTACTTTTCCCTGAGTCCAGAGCCAAGCAGGCCGGCAGCACACACCCTGTGTCTTTCCTTACCTTTTTGGTGGCAGCCTGTCTCTGCTGAGACAACGACCTTTCTGGGGGACACGGAATACCCTGTTGGCCAGGGCCAAGCCAGGGAAGCAGGTGTGGGACGGCCCCAGTAGCGCCCATGGGCTTCTGATCTGATGGGCAATTCCCTCAGAGCTCATGCCAGCCTCCTGGAGCTCAGAAAAGAGAAACTGAGGCCACTCTAATCCCTACCACTTGGGGGGCACCTCACCCATCATCTCCAGGAGGCAAACCCGCAGGACATGCGTCCTTACCCTGAGCTAAGTGATGGGGGATCCAGGGGATACATGTGCTGGAAGAAGGGAGCAGAAGCCAGAGGCCCCCAAGGACCACGTGCCACTGTTCCCAGCCCCGGAGTGCAGCGCCTCTGTGGGTGGCACTTTCTCCCCTGGGAAGCCAGGAAGCAAACTCGATTTGTTCCCAGTTCATCGCTCAGAATGTCCCAGCTTTCTAGGAGTCAGTCCTACTGGCTCCCTCTTACCCCGCCTCCATTCTTGGCCTTCTGGGTCTAACCAAGTCTCCCCTCTCCTCTTGATGACTGCTCACAGATTATCTCCCTGCACAGGAAATTTAAACATTCTTTTAAGCCCACTTCCCCTGCCTGCCTCCCCCCACCCACCCAGCTGCTGCGTACTCAGGAAATGCAGCCCCGAATCAAGATAACCCGGACTGAGCAGAAAGGGGACCAGCCCTGTGACCCGCTGGGCAATGACTTCCCTCCCTGCATCTCTGACTCTACTTCTGTGGAACGAAGATTGGGGGATGTGGTGAGCTCCCCTGTGCCCTGCCTGTGATCTTCAGAGGGTCAGTGTGATGAGCCTCCCAAGGCCCTGTTGCAGGATGCCCCCAAATCTTGAGCTGGCTGGGCATGGTGGCACAATGCTTGTAATCCCAGCGCTCTGGGAGGTGAGTCTGGAGGATCGTGAGTTTGAGCCCAGCATGGGTAACTTGGTGGACTCTGTCTTAAAATAAAAGGGGTTGCTCAGTATGAAGGCCCTGGGTTCAGTCCCCAGTACTAGGGAAAAGACAAAAGCAAAACCTAGGACCAGAATATTAGATAGAAGGATCTCCTACCACTGGTACCCTAGCTGGCCTCTGAAGATCTAGCCTGTGGGCAAAGATGCTGGACAGTGAACCTGGGTGGGGGGGATCGGAGGAGACTAAGCTCAAGCCGTAATGTTGTCTTTGCAAATATGGAATAACGCACATGACCCGAGCAGTTGATATTATTATTATTATCTCTATTTTGTCTTTTTGAGACAGGGTCTCTCTATGCAGTTTGGGCTGACCCTCAGCTCACTTTATAGCCCAGGCTGGTCTCAAACTCACAATGAAACTCCTGCCTCAACCTCCCAAGTGCTGGGATTTACAGGAATGTGCCACCACACCCAGTTATGGTCAAGATTATCAAGTTATTTTCCAGACGTCCATTCCACAGAGAGAAGGAGCTGATGGTCCCTCGCCCAGGAGACAACTGATGGCTCCATTCACAATATATTTCCATCAACTGCTGTGACTATCAAAGCACGGCTGCCCTTTGCCTGGGTGCCTCCCATCACTACCCACCCGAACCCTGGCATCCCAGGCTGCTCAGGTGGTCCCAGACATGACAGTCTGCTCTGGATCTAGAAACGGTCTCATCTGTACCCTGCTTCACACTCAGGGCTCAACCAACACAATTCATCCTGGGACTCCCGGTGGAGAACAAGGAATCCACCAGTTGCCTGCCCGCGGGCAAGGCCGGTTGTACTCTGCAATCATCAAACCTAGCTCCCAGCTCTGAGTAGCTGGTGGGAAGGCGGTGTGTACCTTCACCCATTAGCAGATGGGGAGCTTTGCTGGTGGGGCTGGAAGGCGGGTGGGGAAGGAGGACTTCAGGACATGCCTGGGAGCTTTGGGAGCACCAAGAAGTCCCTTGCTGACTCCACCACCTCCATGTCCTGCCGCCTAGCAACCTTCACGAGATGTCATCACACTTAGGGAGCAGGGGGCGACACAGGCAAAGGGGAACTGCAGGACTCCTGGGGCTTTCCATATGCCAAGGGGAGGTGGCAGCTATTGAGGGGCTGAACGGCTGGGTCTTGTGGCCTTAAGAGAAGGCAGCTCTAACCCTCAGGCCCCACTACCTCTGCCTGGGATGCGGAGGCCCCTCGAAGCCACCTCGTACCACCTGACCCCTGGGCCAGCCCCAGCCTCTCCTCCAGTCTCCCCAGGGGCTGCCACCACCACCAAGGAAGGGCACAGGGCCCCCCATGGAATGTGCTCTGATGGTCGCATAAGGATATTTTATGCTTTATGCACTCTTTGGTTACAAGGAGTTTGAAACTATGACTCGTTTTTAGGGACTGGCAGCTCTGCACACTTTTTAGCCCATGCTAAAAAGCACCCACCATCCAGAGCCCTGCATCGGTGGGAACAGCAGGCACGGTGATAAACGCTGTTGTCTGATCCCTATCAAATCAGAAGCGATCTGCTACCGATCTAGAGGTAATTGAAAGCCACTTCCTAGGAGGTGAAGTAGAAAGTCTCATGCTGGCTGCGAGGACGGAGGCAGGTGGACACTGAAGCCCCTTACTCCCTGCCCTGTCACTGCTGAGACTGTGCCCACCAGTCTGGGGTGCATGGTGAGAGGCACAGTGTGGCTCCAGCACGGCTCTGAACAAGGTCCAGATGCGGACTGAGGGGCCCTGCCTCAGCTCCTGCCTCCGTTCTGTCTCCATTCTGGGCCTGCGTTCTGTCTCATATAGGTTATTTTATTTATTTTTAAGACAGAGTCTTGCTTTGTTGTCCAGGCTGTCCTTGAGCTCATGGGCTCAAGGGACCCTCCTGCATCAGCCTCCTGCTAGCTGGAACTACAGATGCACAGCACTAGGATTATTTTTAAAAACACGCAGTTCAAGGAATGTTATAGTGAAGCCAGTACGCGTGCATGGCGGGCATGGGGTGGGCGGATCCACATTCACACCTAATGTCTGCCTCCACTTCTGTCCCATTTTAAGCAACCATTCAAAAGCATCACTGACACTGTCGGTCACAGTGTCCTGATCGAGTGTGGAGAGCTACTTCCAAAAAAGCAGGTGACCGATGGAGAAACTGAGGCTCCAGAGATGAGAAGCTGACAAGTGCTGGCTCTGGGGTCCAGTTCAGCTGTTGCTCCCTGGCCCCAAATTCAAATCAGTGTGGCCTGAGGACTCGCCTGCCCCTGCTGCAGGAAGGAGGGATGGGCAGAGAAGAAAGGAGGAGACAGGAAGCCGTGGCCTGCGTGGGGTCCAGGAGCCCCTTGCGGGGTGGAACGAAGCAGGCAAGTCGCTGGTGAGCCCCGGGGAGTGAGCCAAATATATGCAGAAGCCATTTCCTCTCGCAAGGAAGATAAACAATAGATTCATAAACAAATTTCACAAAGCTTTCCAGCTATTTAAAGCACCCTGGTACAAACTCACATCCTTTGTGAGCATAAAGCTGATCGCCCAGTGATCCACAGCTTTCCTGGGGTGAGGGAAGATGGGGAAGAGGCCAGGAGAGGGGAAAAGCCCATTCTCAATCCTTCCCCTGCCAGCCAGGTCTTGGTGGGGGTCAGCTGCAGACCCTCTCTGAGCTCAGTTTGTTCTTCTGTAAAAAAGGAACAGAAATTCCCATCCAAAAGGGTTACTGTGGAAATTCGGAAGCCAAGGCAAACTTTCTGGCAGTATCACAGGCCCGACGCCCTCCCTGGCCTTCCTACAAATGCCCTGGATAAATCTCACATTGCTGAACTGTGATACAGTGAGAGATTCCTTAAAGACCAAACACTCCCCAGAAGCCAGGGGCTTAGCAGAAAAGCTGGCTTTTACCCCCAGACTTTGCATTGAACCCTGGAGGTTCCTTGTTTCCCAGGTACATCTGCACAGGTTTCAAAGCCTGGGGAGATGTCTCCCCCAACAAGGTGGGGGTTCCGATGGGCTCCATTCATGGGGACCAAGAAATAAGCACACAGACAAAAAGGGGACTGAAGGGAGATTTCATTTTGGGCTGGGAAAAAGTCTCTCCTGAAATTGTGTGACCATATCCTGGACTTCTCATAGGTGTGCAGTCTGAATTACGTTGCGTGTGTGGCCAGAAAGCCTTAGGTAGAGAATGAATTCTAAGCATTTTGGGGTCAGTAGCCACCCCCATCCCCACCCTGCATTCCATAAAAACAACTGCAACACACACATCAAATGATTCTCAAGAACAGTTCCAAGGAGAATGAGCAGCTGGATTGGAACAAGGCGGCGAAAGCAACCAGCGCCAGAACCAGACCTGCAAAGCATCCAGATCCTGCAATCACCAGGCGTGAGATTTATAAGATCTCCAAATAGTGAATTTACTATTTTATAGCAATTACCACCTTCAAAGATGAGCAAGAAATGAGGGACCTGGAAAGTCACCAAGCAATCTGCAAAATAACACAGTAGAACATCTAGAAATGACTAATAAAGGGAATGAAAAAATTCAATGGATGCAGTAAGCAGCGCTGAAAACACAGATTGAGTGAGCTAAAGAGAAAATAGACCAAAGAAACAGAGAGACAGGTGAAGGGTATAAAGCAGAGAGAAAAGTGGGCAGCTCGAATTGCGGCGCTGAGGCCCCAGCAGCAGGCAGAGGAGGGGGACAAATGAGGGGGGAGAGTTTCCCAAACCGTTGCAAGACAGGACTCTCTAGCTCCAGGAGAAACCCAAGCAGAAGCGAGACAGAAACGTACACCTAGACACATCGTGATTCTGCAGGACACCAAAAAACACCCAATCAGACAGAAGCGCCAGCCTACAGGAACAGGTGCCAGCCACACTGCCAGCCAACTTCTCAATTCAGGGCTGGAGGCTGGAGGCCAATGACCAAGCCACCAACACATCCAGGAAAGCCACCTTGCAGCACCAAGAGCAAAATAAAGACATTTCCAAACCAACAAAAAATAAAACCCAAACGGGAAGAGCCTGAGAATCTGCCATCAACAGAGCCTCACTAAAGGATAATCCCAAAGGATTTCTTTCCGGCAGAAGGAAAATGACTCCCCTGCTCATGAAAGAATAATGAGAAAAATATTGACAAGTGGGTAAATTTATAGTAAGTGTATAAAATAAGGGTGTCTAATTTGTAGGGGAAAATAGGACTGGGTGAGAACGCAGGTAAGCTGGGAGTCGTATAGTAAGTCAGGAGAGGTCGCGGGTAGAGGAAGCCAGCATAGCACTGCCAGGGAGATTGTAACGCATTTCTCTTAAGAATCAACCCACCCGTCAGACACCAGCAGAGAAGGAGATGCAGCCCTGGGATAGATCAGAGGCCCCCAAGCTTTCTGGCACCAGGGTCAGCTTCTGTGAAAGATGATGCTCCCAAGGAGGGGGTTGGGGGAGTTAGAGTTCCAGGACTCGTCCAGAGGACACCCGACTCACAGTTCCCAGTCGGGTCTGCGCTCGTCTCACGCTGCTGATCTGACAGGAGACAGAGCTCAGGTGGTGACACACACAGAGGACGCTGCCCTGCACCTCTTGCCACCATGCAGTACCAGTCCCCTCCCCGGAGTTGGGGAGCCCCGGGAGAGATGACCTGAACAGCCAGAGGACTAACTTACTTCCGTGACTGCATACAGAAAACTAAATGCGACAAAGAAACCAGTTTTCAAGTCATTAGGGAACATGTAAGAAAAGAAAAGTGGAAGGAGAGAAAATGTAAAGAAGGAATATACAAAAGCAGCACGGCGTGCATCTGCAACATCTCCAAGAAGCGAATCAGTTTTGGTTTTTCAAAGCAGAGCCACGTGTGCCTGTAATCTCAGCACTCTGGGAGGCTGAGGCAGGAGGACGGTAAGTTCAAATCCCATCTAGGGGAACTAGACAGAGCAAGGATCAGCAACAGGAAGTAGACTGTGTCCCCATGTTTGGAGGGGGTTTTCCAATACCAACCTGCCCAGCACTGGTTAGCAATGGGCCTGGCCGATCGCCCAAGGGCCCAGCATGGGACAGGGTTCTCTCGGGCCCATCCTGGGAGGCCAGCTCTGCGATCAGCAGTGTTTCCAATACCGTCCTCACCCGGAGATTCTTCCATCCAAACTGCCCCGAAGACCTGACCCAGGTCCCAGAAGCAGGTGGTGGCAGAGGAGTCCCAAGGGCCCAGCTCAGACATGCGACCTGCAGCCCCGGTCTCTGCCTGTCTGGTACAGTTCCAAGGTCCCCTGCATCCCGGGACACCCTGTTCTTCCTGCACACGCAAGGGACTACACAAGCACACTCTGCTGGGATGAGACACCGTTGCCTCCTGCAGAAGGGAGCAGGCTCACCTGGACTGGGGCAGCAGGCGGCTGAGCGGGGGGCCTGGCTCTAGGGACCTCTCCTGCGGCCGCCGGGTCATGCTGCTGTCATGTGGGGAGAGGAGACCTGCGGGGAAAACGAGAAGGAGGGGTCACTTCCTCATCTTGTTTTTGGTTTTGTTTTGTCTTTGTGATGCTGGGGATCGAACCCAGGGCCACATCCTCATTCCCCAGCTGTCTGTTTTTAAATTTGATTTTGAGACAAGGTCCCACTGTGTAGCCCAGACCAACTTCAAAGTCGAGATCCTCCTGCCTCAGCCTCCTGAATAGCTGGGGTAAGGGGTGGTATCATCAGACTGAGCTACTTCCTCATCTTCTGCTCACAGCTCACCATCACCACCCCCCACTGGACATGACCAGAAAGCTCAGGAAGTTTCCAACGCCACCCACACACCCTCTCACACTGACAGGAGGACAGGCATTCACTCAGCAAACTGTCCAAAGCCATAAAACCTACAATGGCGAGGAACTGAGGCCACTGAGATGAATTAAATGCAGTCCCTGACTTCAGAAATGGGGTGTTTCTCCTCAACGTAATTTGCGAAGTGCTATGATTTCCCAAAATTCACCCATTGTCCTTTGTTTGGGCAGGGACAAGAAAGTTGTGGCAACTTTTAAAACTAAACAACTTAAGACAATTGCAGTGTGTATTTAAATTTAAAAATTACAGTAACTTTAAAAATTACTGCCATGAGTTTCCCTCAAAATACTTCTCCTTGCTTTGGGGGCTGGATACTGGGAATCGAACTCATGACCTCACACCTGCCAGGCAGGCACTGTGCCACCGAGCTGTCTCCCCAGCCCCTTGCTTTCCACTCTCTGAAGCAGTTCTGGACGTTCCCTTTCATATCTTTCTGTAAGGCGATCAAAAATCTGTTGTCAAGTGCCAAGAGACAGAAAGGTGGTGCACAAAAACGGGACCCGCAAGCACTTTACTCCCTGGACCTGGCACCACGCGAGAATCCTGGCTCTTCTAAACATCAACACGACCACGCCAGGTGACCATTTTGAATGGATTCAGTACGCAGAGGCAGCCACGAGAGCACAGCTACAGACGCCCTGGAAAGAGGACTCCAGAGCTGCTGCAAAGAGCAGCAGGAACGACGGACAGGACGAGCGTTCAGACGGAGGGATGGTGCTCCGTGGGGAATTCGTGGTAGCCTGGCTTTCACTGCACTGAGTTTTAAACGCGTAAACACGCACTGTATTTTTGATCACACCTTGCACAGCGCTTCTAAACTCCTTCTGATGAATGCTTCTTTTTGTTACTTTAATTTCTAAACCATCACAGATGAATATGTTTATGAGACACACTAAAAAGGACCGCTGAAAAATCTAATGGAAAGAAACTCTACAAAGCACGAGGCCATTTGTGGACAATGGAACCAGACTGTGCTCTCACTTTCTGCGCTTCTCTCGGGGACAGGGGACCATGACACAGCCAGGCACAGGGCTCCGGGAACACTTCTGCCGTGCATGCGGCCTGAGCTACCTGGGGCTGGCGGGTGGCTGGGCTCAGAGAGGGACGCCAGGAGTAACGATCTTAGAGTCGCTCTCGGGCCTGCGGTGAGTTAGTCCTGTAGCGGTCTCTCGGGGAAGCAGAATAGTGGTGGGACTTTGGGAAAGCGTGGCTTTGGTTGTCTGATGCTGGCACCAACCTTCCGCATTCAGGCGACAGCTGTGAGGCTCACAGAGAGCCCGTCCTGCACCACCTGGGGCTTCGCTGCTCTCACGTCAGGGGCCTGAGCTCAGGCTGCCTCCTAAGGAGCTCTCTACTAAAATGAACTGGGAGGTGTGGCTGCTGGCACATGCTCATCATCCCAGCACTCTGGGAAACTGAGGCAGGAGGGCCCCAGATTCAGGTTCCGCCTGGGGAACTTAGCAACTTAGTGAGACCTTCTCTCCAAAATAAAAAATAAAAAAGGACTGGAACGTAGCTCAGTGTGAAGAGCCTGGGTTCAATTCTCAGTACTAGGAACAAACAAACAAACAACTGGAATGTTTCAGAAAGATAACTTTCCAAATGGTAAAAAGGTCGCTGAATTTATTCTTGTATAGAGTGCTACAAAAGTGATTTTTTCCCCCCAAAATTGAGAAATCCTTTGTCTGTGGCCGTCAGCTCCAGGAGCCTTTGCCTACCCACAGCCTCACCCATCTGAACGTCTAGGGAAAAAAATTGCTGCTCGCCCTAAATGCCCGCTTTTAAGTAGTTCTTATCTTCGACTTTAGGAAACAACTCCACACAAGAAAACTTCCCTTTTCAAAGGCTTGTTTTGTTTTTCTTTAATGCAAGATCACACATACACTCTTGCTCCCCGCTTCAAAAGCCCAATCATCTGCAATTTGGAGCTTGCTGCTCACGAAATCCTAGCAATAAGCACATCACAAACACTCCTATAGCAATGGAACGGCTTTGAAGCGCTGACTGTAATGTTACAAAGATTGTATATCATTATCTCCGGGTGTTGGTGAAGAGAAGCTGATGGGGGAAAACTGTTTATATACAAATAAGTCACTGTGGGCACTGGCAACTGAGCTGCGGACCTGACTGGGGCGCCCAGTCACGGGATGGGTAAGAACCAGGAATACACTTAGTGTGGCCCGTGGGAGGCCGAGGCAGGAGGATCACCACAAGACTGAGGCCAGCCTGGACTACATAGTGATTTCAAGACCAGTAAAAATCAAAAGCAACCAACCAAAAGGAACACAGTTTCTAATAATAATTTACTCTCTGTAGCCCCAATATGTTAAAAGAACTCTTTGGCCTCCTGGAACCACCCCAAGCTCTTGTAACCCTCAGCCTTTAGTGCGTGCCTATAGGGCTGGATTCTAATTTCTCCCCTCCCCTCCCCTGCTCCCCAGCCCCTCGATTTTTGAGGCAGTCTTGCTATGTAGTCCAGGCTGCCTTCAAACTTGTGGTGATCTCCTTGCCTCAGCCTCCCAAACGCTCCCCTAAGTGTATTCCTGATTCTACCTCCTGGGTGCTGGAATGACAGCTGTGTGCCACCATACCTGTGGGTCCTCTGCCGAAGAGGCTCAAGGGAGATTTATAAACGTAATTATAATCCTCTTTCCTGCTCAATGGAGATTACGACCCTCGCCGAGGGGAAGGAAACGGGCTCATCCATCACCCACGCAGTGGGCAGGATTAGTATGTGTTAGCAAGCATAAGGTGCCAGGCATACGAGACCCACTTGAGACCAGTGTGTTCCCTGCCTTCAGGGGCTCACAGTCCAGCAAGGGAAGCCAACACCACCAAATTAGAAACAACTACAACCGTGATGCCTTGAATAAGCATGGCTACTTCTCCTAACAGCATACAGGGTAGCCAGGGAGGGTCAGCAGTGCTTTCCTAAGGAATTAAGTCTTTGATATGAACCCTAAGAGTAAATTAGTACAGTGGAGTAGGAAGGGTAAGGAGGAAAGGGTGCGGTAAGCACAAAGGAGCCTGTGCAAAAGTCCTGCGGCAGGAAGCAGTAAGACACACTCTAGCTGTGAAAGGAGCCGCTTAGCAGGGTCATTCTGGTTTCTACTTTTGTTTTTCTTTTTTAAAGACAGGGTCTTGCTATATAGTTCAGGCTGTCTTTCAACTCACTGTATGGCCTAGGCTGGCCTAGAAATGGCAGCCATTCTCCTACCTCTGGCTCCTGAGTGTTGGGATTACAGGTGTGTGCCACCATGGCCAGCAGTCATTCTGATTCCTAATCTGACCCATGCCCTGGTCACTGTGGCAGTCAAGACAGGAATTAAAGATGTGAGGTTTTTCCTGAAAGGTTTTTCAAGAAGTTACCTAAGCAAATCTGCTAAGTTTTCACTCTTCTGAAGCTGGCACTACACACTGAAAGCAGGAGCCACCACGCCCGCCCTCCCGACTGTCTTATCTCACTTCTTCCCACACAGCAGCCACTTGGGTGAAATCAGTGTGACCAGTGGTAACATTAGGTAATGGTGGCGAAAGGTTGACCAGTGTGGCTTGGAGTTGTGGATGAGCATCGTCACTGAAGTCTCTGTGGCCGTCACTCAGGGAAGGTCACACGATTTCATGCCCAGAGCTCAGCAGCTCCGCATCCCGAGCTGACCTTCACTGGCGGCACAGCCTGGCTCTTCTTCTGGAGAACGACAGGGCTTCCTCCTTGGGGTCTCAGGGGCATCCACGACAACCTAGATCCACACTGAGCTCGCTGCCTGGCTCCCACGGGGCCCTGGATAAAGGACACCAACACCATCACCCCCACCATTGGGTGGGGACAGCCGCCTGTCCTTCCACACAAAAGTCAACAGGTGTCCACAGGAACTGTCCAGCCCACCCAGGGGTCCCAATGATTCACAGTCTCTCAATCCGTGCCCTTCAGGGTCCCCAGCCCCTGTGCTGAGAGAACCCAGAGCCGTCGAGATGCCACCTGGAGGCTTTCCAGATCACCCTACCCAGGAGCAGGGCTAAAAGCTCCCGGACTGGGATCCTTGAGTCCGTACCCCAGTTCCACACCAATGACCCAGGGAGGAAGTAACAGCTAACCCATCCCTGGGCCTGGCTCAGGATGGGTACGGCACTGGCACTACCCAGGCAGCTCCTGTGGGAGTTAGGACAGCCCTGTAGTATGTCAACTTCACCACTGACATAGAAGGGGGAAACTGAGGCCCAGAACTGAGCGGTGGAGCCATGGTGTGGAGTGCAAAGCCCACGGCCACCCCTCCCACGGGGCTGGACGTCTTACCATTTTCCTTGCTCTGTAAGCACTGAGGAGACGCCTGGAAGGCAGCGTGGCTTTCTAAGGCCCTGTGCCACACCACTGCCCGAGAGAAGGGGAGGAACAGTCAGAGGGCTCTGGGGAAGGGAAAAGTGAGTAAGAAGAAACGAACACTGAAAGATGGGCAGGGAGAGGCCAAGCCACTGAGGAAGGGCTCCCCTCGGCCAGAGGAGCGGGAACGACAGAAACCGCCCACAGAGAGCGGAAGGACATAGGATGGGACCCAGGACTCCTCACATGGGCAGCGGGACCGAATGAGGTGTGAGGAACTCCCTCCACACCACCCACAAGATATTAGAAATTAGAAATTGGCACAGATTTTGAAAAGAAAAAGGAGTGGAAGGGGAAGAGGAGGAGGAATGGTTTATGGTGAGACCGGATCGCTTCAACATCTATGAGGCAGTGGGGGAGGAATCATAGACCCCGGGCTCTGGGGGACAGTCATTCTCTCATGGGAGTTCTCCTCTGGGGAGATGATGGGAAGGGTCCAGTTTTCGAGGAAGATCTAGGGCCTTCACACTAGCTACCACCTCAGCCCTTTTTATTTGACATGAAGTCTCAATAAGTCACTGAACTGCTCAAGCTGGGCTTGAATTTGGGATCCTCCTGCCTCGGCCTCCCAGAGTGCTGAGGTTACAGGAATGCATCACCACACCCAGCCTGGAAGCTTTTCATATGTGAAACAAACTCCATGTTCTCCCCAGACATGCGTCTTCTTCTGATGCCACATCCTGTGCCATCCCACAGAGGCTGAGAAAAGCAGGAATAGAAGAATAGGAATAGGAGAAGAGGCAGGGTCCTGCCCAAGGTGTCAGGAGACACAGGCAGCCCACTCCATCCCAGCCCACTCCATCCAGGGCAAAAAGGATCCTGTTCCAGACCACAGACGCTTGGGTCTTTCGCATCAATGCTGGAGCAGCTCGAGAGGACTCATCACTGCCGCCAGTGGACAGCCAGCTGCCTCCTGTCCAGCTCAGGCCTCCCACCGCCTTGCTCACAGCTCCAACGGGCTGGTCTCTGTCCCTCAGACACCTGAAGCTCTCTCTTACTGCAGGCCCTTAGCATGTGCTGGCCGCTCTCCTGAGACACTCTTTCCCCAGCTCACCTGTCTACCTGTCTTTCAGGCCACAGTTTCTTTCTTTCTTTCTTTCTTTAATCGGTACCAGGGATCAAACTCATGACTGCTTGCTTGCAAGGCAGGTACTTATGCCGCTGAGCTAAATCCCCAGCCCTAGGCCATAGTTTCATGGAGATGCTTCCATCCTCCAGCACAGGCAGTAAGTAGCACTGAGCAGAGTGGGAGTTAATGACCAATATGATTCACAAGCAGCCTCTGCTCAGATTGTCCAGTCTGCCCAGCAGTGGCCTGTGTCGGTCTTTCTCATCCCTGTGTCTGACCTCCTCCCACAGGGGGTCTCAACACTGGTGCTGCTTCAGGACCTCCTGGGGTGGCCGGGCTCCTCCACCAACCTACTAACAAGGGTGTGAAGCCTGGCCGGAAGTCAGCCCTGGGACCAACGCTGGCTGAAGGCAGAGGCCCTGGCTATGTCCTAGAGCAGGTCTGGGGTGGTGCAGGGAGTGACAGTGGGGCCTGGATCCCTCCTTGGCCTGTGCAGAAACAATGTATCACTTCAAGGTTGTTTTCTACCCTAGAGATTACTTTGTAGAAATTCCAGAAGATGCAAACAAATTCTTATTGTTAACAAAGAAAACCATTCCTTTCATGAGCCCCATCCCCTGACACTCCTCTGTCCCTTCACTCTGGGGATCACAAGCGTCGACTGATATGTGCCTGATACACTGAAATATTTGGAGCATTATCTCTGCTTTTTCATTAAAATGGATCTGGTTCTAACCATGCAGTAAAATTTCACATTAAGGTGCATGAAAACAGGAGAGCTCCAGACCCACTCCAGGCCAGCCCAGGAGGACAGCGAGGGAGCGGCAGTGGCCCTGGGGTGGGGAGGTCACTCACAGGGATGACCACCTATGCTGACCTGGCCTTTCCAGGACGAGCCGAGACCAAACTGTCCCTGCCCACCCTCCAAAGGGGAAGGCGAGAGGTATGTGAAAAAAAGTCCGACCTCTAATGAAACAGTACATGCAGGAACACCTTCGGCCTCTCCGTGGGGCTCCAGCCCACCAAAGCCTGGCCGGAGGGAGGCCTGGGACCCAGAAGCCTCTCTCCTAACTCCAGACGGACAAGCGCTTCTTAAAGTCTCATGGCTCCAACTTCAGCACCCACAGGGCCGCCCCAGAAGTAGTCAAGAGCAAGGAACAAGCTCCCCTCCCACCCTCCAGGTTGCCCATAACCCAAACATCAAACATCGAGCTGGCATGGAGGCGGAGAAACCGGGACCCTTGTGCATGGCGAGGAGGAACGAGAGACGGTGTCGCCACTGTGGGGAACATTTTGGGGCCCTCAAATTTTAAACATAGGATTCTCACGTGACCCAGCAGTGCTGCTCCTAAGCAGCCACCCCAAAGAACTGAAAACAAACACCCAAGCACCAACTTGCTCCCAAATGTGCCCGGCAGCATTAGCATCAGTAGCCAAACAGATAAAATGACCCCTGCAGACGTCTTCTCTTCAGAGGCATCAGTTAACAGCAGGCATTACTGACTGAGTGTCCAGTATATACCAGGCTCTGCTATCCCCAAATTCTGCTTCAAGGCAGCAATGGCCTCTATCCTTAACAGATGAGGAGACTGAGGATCAGAGATGTTCAGTGTATCACCAAGGGCACACAGCTGATGAACGACACCACGCCCTTTCCATGTCCCACAACCTGCTGCCCCGTAAAAAGCTCTTCCAGTCGGTGGCAAAAATGTCATTTCTGTATTACACAGGCTGAGCACCAAACATCCGAAATGTTCCAAACTCTAAAACTTTCTCAGTCCCGACCAGAGACCACCGGTGGAAAATTCCACACTATCAAATTTTGTTTCATCCACAAAATTACTAAAATACTGTACGAAATTACCAGCAGGTGATATGTGTAAGATGTGTGTGAAACCAAGTGAATTTAGACTTGGGTCCCCTCCTCAAGCTGTCTCATCATGAATCTGCAAATATTGCAAAATCCAGCCCTGAGCATTTCAGGGGAGGGAGACTCCGCCTCGTGTGTGCAAAACGCTCCTCCTGGCTTAGGGCAGAGGCTGGAGTCCCTGGTGCTCAAGTGTAGTTTGAGGTTCTGTAGCCTCATTGTCCCCGAGAATTGATAGACCCTCGGTCCTCATCTCCAGTCTGCTAGTGTGATTTAGCAGACACTTGCAAAGTCTGGAAACTTCTGGTTGCCACAGGTGGGGGTTGGGGGTGTTCCACTAACATCTAACGGGCCAGGCCAGGGATGCCATTAACCACCCTGAAATGCACAGAGCACCCCTGTAAGGATGACCTTCCTGGTCTAACCCATCCGTCAGGCTGAGGTTAACAACCCTGCCCCAGAGGCATCAGTAAAACTGGTACCAGGAAACTAATGAGACCAAAGTGTCCCCAGCCTCTGCGAAAATCAGAACCCCAAGAAACCACCAAAGCAAAGAGACATCTGTGTTGGTCAAGAACACAACTAACAAGTCCTGCTTTCCACAAAATCCATGGCCTCATTACTAAAATGAAGTCCCCCGTACCTCAAACCCCAAGGGTTAGGGAAGAAGGAAAGTTGTTTTGGGCACTGATATTTGGCACCTGGCTGCCTTCTGTATAGAAACCAGGCCCTGCCTCGAGGTAGGAACAGACACAGCACTCACCCATGGCTCATGCACTGTTCATTTAATGGTATTTATTGTGCACCTGCTACATGCTGGGTGCTCTGGAAACACAGCTGTGAATACAGCTGTGAATGCAGGCTGCTGATGTTTTTGTGGAGATCGTCAACAGCACACAAGTAAACAATGGCAGGTGCCCCCTAAGTGTTAGGAAAGAAATCAAAACAGGTGAGGGCAGGGAGAAGAAGAAGGGTGGATGGGTGCCATCTATCCAAGGTAACCTGGAGAGGTGACATCTGGGCAGAGACAGAACCAGATAACTCGGGAGGGAGCAGAGGAAACCCAGATGCTGAGCCTTTGCGTGGAGCGGGTTACGGGGCCGGCTGTCTGTCGGGTGAGGTCACTGAGGCGGGCACAGCTGGGTTACGGGAACAGGGACCCACTGCACGGCTCTGAGCCGTTAGATTAACTTTCCATGGCAATAAACTAGAGGGGGACAGTTATGGAAAGGGGAGGCCAGCTATGACACTCCCGCAACACAGGGGTTGGTTTCTTATTAATTAATCGGCTAAATCATTAATACTGAGAGTCATTCTCAACCCAGCCAGTGCTATTAATAGTCTATTTCAGACAGATCATGAGGACGCGGAGCCTCGTGTTTGAGCTACTTCTGTGGGAAATCTCACCCGGAACCTCAAATGATCGTTGGGAAACCTCATCCGCTGGCCCCTGTTTTGACTTGGAGATGGCGTGGATGGCGGAAAAGGGAGCTGAGGGCTGGGACAGACAACTGGAGGAAGAGTGCGCACCCCCAGTCACAGAGAAAGAAGCACGTCTGTGCCCCCCATGACACGCATGACACTGGGCATGTCACCCACACTCCCCTGGAAAGTGGAAGCCGTCCCCTGCCTCCCACGGTGGTCACAATGGGCCGTGAGACTACAGCTGAGTTCAGTTCGATGTCAACTGGGCCTCGTGGGAAAGTCTGGACGTGCGCTCCTGCAGGACAGACATGGAGCCCAACTTTGCTCCTGGCACTTGAATATGCGTTCTGCTCACACTGCACGTGGAAAGGGGCTTCAACTTCGTGACATTCATTTGCTGGGTTCAGTGGGGGCATGGAGTGGGGGACCCAGGCACGAAGCAAGTACCACTAATCCTCCTTCCCCCCTGCCTAGAGGTCACTACACAAATAGCTTTCTTGCTTTTGAACTACAGCCACCACGCTCTGGGTACCCTCTTATCTACACCCCATGAGAGCAGCCTGGTGGGTTCTGCCAAGCAGAAAAAGATGGAGCCACAAAACAGGGCTGGCAGGATAGGGAGAGAGCGGGAGGAGGGTCTGCTTTCAGTGAGGCCTTCCTTCTAGCTTCCTCCTCCCAGCTCCACGGTTCCAAGATGGGAAGAAACCCAGGAGCATCCAGAGCTGGCCCCTCAACCCCCAAGCCTGAGACTGCCTGGGACCTGGGTCTCTCGGTGCGCCCTAGGTGCCATCTTCAATGGCAGGTCAGCCCTGAGTCATCTGGAGCACAGGGGAGCTGTAAAAATAACTCCAAGGATGCTGTGCCTTTATGCGTACCATTCACGACACGCGGAACAAAAGGCAGGGCAGGAAGCAGGAGGAGAGAAAGTGTCACTCACATCAGGTCTCATGCTCACTTGCTGGCCCCTCCCCTTGCGTGATTATGTAAGAGAAGAGAGGGTCTTTTCTACCACCCGTTCCCGCACCCCACACCTTCTCTTTCTGTCCGTCCTAACCCTGCCAGGACAAACAGCCTCATTTCTTGGATGTTTGCCTCAAACAGGAAATTAATTCCTCGAAGACCTAAGAGCCTGCACCGAGCCCTGGATAGGATGCCTGGCTCTCTGACCACCAGAGGGATGTTGGCAGGTTGCCCAGGTTCCGGGAGGCCTATGTGGTCCTTCCAAGAAGGACCGGGGTTGGAAATGTTAGGAAAGCTGGGCTCCATGGCCTTGGATATGCCAGTCACACTCAGTGCTGCCTGGGTGCCAGAAGGGAGGTGAGGCCCACTCAGCCCTCTGCTTTCCGGGAGACGTGGTCTTCATGGGCCAATCAAAGAACAGCCATGAGCAAATCCATCCCTCGTAAACCCCTCTGAATAAGAAAACATGGGAGAACGCAGGATTTCTCCCCAGTGGCAAACTTCACCCATGTCAGTCCCTGGTTTCCTGGCAGCCAGGTCCACCCCGTACTTTGCAGTGTCCTCACATGTGCTTGGGCAGAGGTCACGGCAAGGCTTGCAGCATAAAGCTCTGGCATTCAAAGAAAGTTTGTTGAGTGCCTGTTCCAGGCCAGACACACAATAGAAGACAAAATTCTTTGGTCTCATGGAGGGTTCTCTGCTTTGTTTTGTTTTTTGGCACTGGGGATACTGGAGACTGAACTCAGGGCCTTTGCATGGAGCTATACTCCCAGCTCTTTAAAGCATTTTTTTATTTTGAGAAAGTCTCACTAAATTGGACTCAAATATGATCCTCCTGCCCTCTCAGAGGGCAAGGACTGCAGGCCTGGGCCCTGCACCAACAAAAAGTCATTTAACAGGGAGAAACAAGAAAAGCACAGTGTTCTCTGGGTATCAGTGGGAGACGGGTTTCACAGTTCCCTTCAGATACCAAAACCAAGTCCCTCCCTTGAAACGGCGGGGCAGTGCATTGGCACAGAGCCCGAATGCACATCCTCCACAGGCTCTGGGTCACTTCTGAAGCACCAAAAGGGCCCAGAGCCATAGAACAGCTGTTTATGCAGCATGTCTATCATACTGGGCACTGGCTGGGAACCACACCAACGAAAAAATCTGGATAGGCTCAATCCAGACACAGTTCTTGTTCCTGAATATTTATGACCTGTGACTGGCTGAAGGAAGGTTGGAGAGTGGACTACAGTTCATAGCTAATACGCATAGCGTGTGAGACGGTTAGAGGTGTGATGTGGAGTTAAGGCCAGGGGAGCAGTCATGGACGCCACATCGCTCCAAGAGGGCCACATCCTAGCGAAGGCGCGGGGGGGGGGGGGCAGCAACCCAGGAAGAGGGCAAACGGGGGCTCCGAGGTGGTCAGAAGCCACCTGCCTCCCAAAGTCAGTGCTCCTCCACCCTTACACAAGAATTGCCACTTAAAAGCAGTTGTTGTCCAGGGGCCACGTCCTCTCACTCTGCTTGCAGCACAGCGGGACTCCCGTAACTAACTCTCTTCAGAGGAACGTGCACCAGGGGATGGGAAGCGGGCCGCCCTCCTCTCCATGCCCTTTCCCTCCCACCTAAAGGCAGAGCACCCGAGGCCGCAGCAGAGGTCGTGGTTACGGCCTTCCCAAGTGAAACGCCAGTGCACAGAGCTGTCCTGTATCCGCTCAGGTACCGCGTCTAAGGCTAGAGTTTGAACATCAAGTTTGTAAGAGTACAGCCCCATGACTTCTGCCTCCTTAGGGTGACGCTGTTCCCTCTGAAGATGCATCATCCAAGGGACAGTGAAGTCAAAGACACGGGGTACTCAGGTCGCTTGGTGAGCTCGGGGAGGCAAACCAGTCACAACCACGTAAAACACCTGCATTGTACGTGAGCAAGACATGAATTTCTCTGTTCAATTCCTGGCAGGCAGAAACAACATAGCAGTTAATGTCTTCCTAACCAATACAAGACCTAAATTTGATCATTAAAGGAAGCACAGATTTGATAGGCATTTTTTACAAATAGCAAACGCTAAGCGTGATAAACATAGGTGTTAGAGCCCCTGGGGAGTTCAGCACTTGAGCTGAGACAGGCTAAAATGGAAATGGATGCCAAGGGGCTGGGATCAATTCGAGAGTGCCGCTCATCAAAGCCGGACAACAGCCCCACCCTGTTGGCTGACATCCTCTCCCTCCAGATGTGTCCACACCGCGGGAAGATGCGGTCAGCTTTTGCTGGGACAATTTTAAACGATGAAGGGTAAAAATGAGGGCTACCCAGGACAGAGGTTGGGGCCACTTGTTGGAAAACAGACAGAGAAGGGAGATTAGAAACTGATGGGATGCAGCCAGGCAGCCTGAGCCCAGAGCAGGCCAAGACTGGGGCTGCACAGGCGTGCGGTGCGAGAGGCTCACGGCTCAGAGGCCACAGCGATGCAGGGCCGGGGTCAGAGGAGGCTGGCGAGGGGGAATGAGACGGAATCCGAGTCTCTGAGCCCAGGTGTCCATGCGTAGCTCATGAGGCAGCCAGCAACCTACTCTTCAAAACAACCCTGGGGTTTTCTTCTAGTGAGAAATGGAATGGATCCCCTGAAAGAGACGAGATCCTAGAAGCGACCTAGTGACAGAGTCCAGGAGATCCGAGGGGACAGCACTGCAGCAGACCCAGGACAGCCAGGTCGAACTCCAGACCAGATTGTCCCTGGGAAGAGGGGAATTCTAGACGGGGGCACCCAATGGGATGGGGAGTCGGAGAGGAAAGCGTGAGACACGGTGACGGCACATGGCAAAGAAAATGGAAGAAAGAAGAGGGGAAGGAAGGAAAAAGGTAAAAAGAGAAAGGAGGGAAGATAGGGAAAGGAAAGAATTAGAGAGGAAGGAAGAGGCAGAAGAAAAAGAAAGGAAAAAGAAAATACCAGATGTGAATGGCACATGCCTATCATCCCAGCACTCGGGAGGCTGAGGCAGGAGGACTGCCATGACTTGGGGGCCAGCCTGGGCTACATAGTGAGTTACAGGCCAGCCTGAATTACATCTCAAAAAAAACAAAAGGGAAAGAAAGAAAATGAGAAACTCTTGGAAAAACAAAAAGCTCTTTTAAAAAAGGATTCACACTATTCCTTGCCTCCAAAGAGAATAACACCAGGCATCAGCTCCACAAACTCAAGCGCCTTGAGCATCAGGAAAGTGAGGGACTGAACAGGCAGCTCACAGACAGGGCCACTGGGTCACACCGCAGTGATGGGGGCGCAGCAAACCGGAGCGGGGAGTCTCGGTGGTCTTAAAGGGGGCAGTTCAGCCCAGGAGTGTCACACGGGGAGTCAAACTGCATACGCCTGATGGTTTGAGTTTTAAAACAGAAGCCTGCTCTCTCAATTGTCTATGAAAGCTCTGCCAAATTTAAAGCCCAGGTAAAAGCCTTAAAAAAAAAATCAGCAGGCAAATCGAGTATGTTGGACAGTGGACGGCCAAGGTGTGACCTGTTGTTTATATATTTACAGCAACTTTAACCCCCCCTGCCAACATTTTAGGTCTTAAAATCAACCTGCAGGTAAAGTACAGAAGCCTGAAAGGGAGTGAGAGGGACACAAAGTCAATGTTAGTAAGCTTACTGCAAAAGCAAAACCAGAAACGTCAGAGGGGCAAGCGGGAAGCAGACTGGAGGAGCGCGTTAACGCTGTCACCTCACAGAACTCGGGAGGCGCTGCTGTCAGCTGGGCGTGGTGGTGCACCCCTGTAACCCTGCACTCAGGAGGCTGAGGCAGGGGGATCTCAGCGAGTTCAGGGCCAGGATGAGTTACACAGGGAGTTCACACCCAGCCTGTATACATGGTGGGGCACTGTTAAGGAGCATGGGGGCTGCGAGCAAGCATCTTACCTGTAAAGCTAACGCAGTAGAAGAGCTCTAAATGATGGTAAAACTACGAGGTGAGCGTGTGGGGAGGGGCGGGGGCAGGGGTATAAATAAGCTAAATTGTCTCCTAGCAGAACAGGAAGTCAGGTGATAATTGCTAGACTAGGAGTGAAATTAAAGTGTATTATTTAAGATACAGGAGAAATGACAGAAAAAATAATGGATAGAACTAACAGTAACTGTCTCAAGGGAGTGGAACTGAATTAGGAAAGAAAGGAGTTTACTATGAACTCTTCCCCCAAAATCATCCACAACATCAAAACAATCACCAAACAATCATCAAAAACAAAAACAGAGATCAATTCAAGGGTTGGCAGGCTGGGACAGATAAAGAAGCCTGCAAGGTGGGCCGCTGTGGGAAACTACTGCAGGACTCAAAGGCTGATTTCATGAATGGAGCGGGCCCAGATTGGGAGGAGGCAGGCAGCCAGCACTCCACGCTGACAGCAGCAGGAGGCTGTTAGCACCCCAAAGTCTGAGCCAGGGGATGGGACAGTGGCCCAGGGACCCCTGGAGCCTGGAGGGCTGGGCGCAGCCTCTATGCAGAGGCGGAGGGACAGAGGGAGGCTGCTCCTTCCTCCTGTACTCTGCTGTCCTGGGCCAAACCCAACTGGGCCAGAAGCCGATGAGAGCAGCAGAGCCTGGAGGATGCGGCCCCTGGGGGCTGACATCCCAGGTCAAAGCAGGGCACAGTCAGCCGGGCGTGGCACATGAGAAGCATCAGTGCTGACTCTCTCTCCATCACCCGGCCTGGCCCTGTGCCCTCCTGCATGTGGAAAGATCGAGTAAACCAAGCACACATTTGCCCGGTAGCAATTTCCCCAACTTCATTAGTAAATACAGCCGGGGTGGCTGCCAGGGGTGAGCCCTGCATTATTATGGTAGAGAAATCAGATACACAGGGAAGCCAGGATCCCACTGACTGGACAGCCGAGGAGATGAGCTGGACCCCAGAGAAAGACAATTTAGGGTGATGAGTACCCAGTGCCAAGTGCAATCCCTCAAGTCCCTGAGCCCCAAACCAGGAAGAAGCAAGGCTCCCCAGATTTTGTGGCATGAAGGTGGCACAGCCAAGTGTCTGAAGACTGCATGCCTGAGACAGAGACAAAATGGGAAGCAGCTTGTCAGATATCACAGAGGGGCAGTGTGGTGCGGAGGAGGGGGTGTCCCCAAGATTGGGAGTTGAAACTTTATTTGAGATAGGGCTTAAACTATGCAGTTCAAGCTGGCCTTGAACTCACTTTGTAGCCCAGGCTGGCCTCAAACTCACAGTGACCCTCCAGTCTCAGTTTCCCGAGTGTTGAAATTACAGGTATGCACCACACACTCTGCAAGATTTTAGTTTTAGAATAGGTTATTGTCAAGGTTTTCCAGGGAGTGACCTGTCTGAGGCAACAAAAATTCAGAGGAGCCTGGCAACTGTTGATCACAGAGAGAGGAGGTAGAGACCTACGGTGGGTGAAAGACTTGTCTGAGGTGTTTAATATCCACGGAAGGACGGGAGGGAGGGAGGCTGCCTGGGCACGGGTTGGCACCTAACCCTGGAGATCTAGCAACCAGGTCATTTCCATTGGTCTTTCCTGGCAGAACCCTTCCTTTCCTGGCAGTGGGACAATGAAACTCCAGGAAGCCCGGCCTGGAACACTTTGCTAAATGCGTGTGTCCTGGCATGCAGGGACGGTGACTTACTCATTTTCATACCCGAGGTCCTAGCGCAATCTGGTCCGTGATGACTGCTCAGATCTAAGCGCTCTGCTGGCATCGTGACCGTAGTGGCAGCAATGCAAAGAGTTGAGTGTAACAGCAGAATCAAGAGGATCCAAGCCTGGATCCTTCCCAGGGAGAGCAGATCTGACGCTCGTCTTTCTTGGAAAGAGAGATTGTGCACAATTGCTGTATCACACTGCAAATATTCTCCAGCTTGCAAGGGCATGTTTGGTTACTAACAGATTATGCATCAAATCAGACCCAGGAAACAAACTTTGAGTGGTAGAACGGAGTGCGGAGCCCAGGGCAAGAACCGAAGACCGAAGCCCCTCTTGTGAGTTACTTAGGAGCACGAGCAGACACATTAACCTACTTCAAAGTGCTAGTGTTCTTGAGGGTAACCCTGACAGAGACTCTGTTTCACTGGCTGTCTCCCCACCACGCATCAACATATCATCTATTACCATGGGTTTGTTTTTAACTAATGGTACTGGCAAAAAAAAAAAGAAAGAAAGCAAAACAGAACACTTGCATTAGGTTCCAATATAACAACAGCTGTTACAATTAAACAGCCAGGCTGATCCTTCAAAAGATGTCAGTAGTAGACTAAAGTTGGTTTTCCCTGACGTACGTGGCAACCAAGTGCTCTACCCATGAGCTGCGTCCTCAGCTGCTAGACTGGGAATGTTTGAGTGGTCGCCTCCCTAAACACCAACTGTGACCTCTGCCAATCAGGAAGAACTGCTGCCTCGGATACCAGAATCCTACTGGCCAGGTGCAACAGCACACAGCATCTCTTACATCCATGGAGCAAATACTGTTCTTGAGATTCTACGCAGAATCCTTGAGCCATTTAAAAATCCTTTGATGCTATAAAATGAGGGAGGTATCTGACAAACTAGTAACTACCAGGACAGAGATGACAGTGGCTGATTCTTTGCTTTTTCTCCACCCAGGCAGGAAGACAGATTGACTATGTGTTGTTTCCTGGACCAGGATGAGGACCAGTGCATCTGTGTCCCACCGCACACACCCCGAAGAGGTTTCACCGGTGCATCTCCCAAGAAGCAACCTGAGGGATAGCAGAGCAGAGGCCCCTTTGCGACCCTCCCATGAAGGGAAATCAATGCACAGATATCTATGGAATCAACGAACCCAGGGGCTCAGAGAGGAGTGAGTAATCCAGCCTGGTCTCCTGGTGGCCCAATGCATGCATGATGGGGTTTTGGGCGATACTAAGGATTGGACCCAGGACTTCAAGTGTGCTAGGCAAGCAATCTACCGCTTGCTGAGCTACACCCCCAGTCCTCTGAATTTTATTCTGAGATGGAGTATTGTACATCACCCAGGCTGACCTCCAGCTTGCAATCCTCCTGCCCAGGCCTCCCGAGTAGCTGAGATTACAGGTGTGCACCACCATACTTGGCTGACTCGCTCAGCTTTGAATCTCTATATTTTAGGATTGAGCTTGGTCCTAAGAAGCACTCAATAAATATTTACAGCATGGATGTCTCCTGGGGCCAAGCTGATATCTTAACCTCTATCAGGACTCAGTTTCTCTAATAAGGCTCTGTTAATGAAGGTGAAAGGCACCCCGCAAATCAAGCTGTTATAGAGCTGTCTGGTGCTCGATACGCAGCCACTGCTAATATTACAGAGGCTGTAACTGCTTGGGGAACAAGAACGAGACAGCAGGAAAGAGATCGGGCATCAGGCAAATCCTCAGCCAGGAGAAAAGTGAAGAAAAGCGGTCAGCTGTGCTGGACATGGGGGAGCCCAGGGCAGCCAGGAGGCTCAACATGGCAGGCGCCTGGGGGTGGGCATGAGCCTGGCATGTCTGAGAACTAGAAGGGGCAGTTGTGTGTGCCTCACCATCCACGTAATGGCTTTAGTTTTATTTATTACCTTTGTTTTGTTATTTATTTATTTATTTATTTGTAGTACTGGAGGTTGAACTCCGGGCCTTGACACTGAGCTACATGCCCAACGCTTTTCATTTTTCATTTTAAGAAACAGTATCACTCACTAAGTTCTCCAGGCTGGGCTCAAATTTGTAATCCTCCTGCCTCAGCCTCCCAGAGGGCTGGGATTACAGACATGCACCACCACACTTGGCCTTTATTACGGTTTTTACACCTCGTTTTCCATCCCTCAGTTTTAGGAGTAATTGTGGAGTATGCATCTGAACAGCAAGCGAATTCTAGGCAGAGTCGTAAGGTTGCTCTGATCAGAGGATCTCAAATAGATCTGCCTTCGTGAAAGCTAGAAAGAAAAAAACAATCGCCGTGGCACTGTTCACACATTTTACAAACCGATTTTTTTCTAGGTTGGGGCAACCAACTGGGTTAAATGAGGCTCCAATTCACCCCAATTCTGGAAGTCCCCGGCTTACACTCAGCAGGGCAGCTGAGAGCCATTTCCTGGCACCAGGCCTCATGGCATCCTACCAGGTGGTCAATAGGGTAAATGCAGAGGAACAGAGGCAGTCGGTGTAGACTGCAAGGCTGAGGGAGAAACACAACTAGGAAGATGGGCCCTCGATCCCGGAGGCTTCCTGCGCGGTGATCACCGAGAGGCAGAGCTGGGCCACAAGCTCGGTCCTGTCTCACCCTCACTCTCGCCTCAGCCAGATGTGCCCGGAGGATCTCGGCCAGCACAGCCTGGACACTCACTCCCCTCCTGTGGCTCTCACAGCCAACACTGCTCCCTGAGGCCTGCTGCTGGTGGCAGGAAGGACTCTGGCGGCAGCATCCATGTCACACCCACTCCTGTGACATTCACACCCCAATGTGGTGGCACCCGGGTCACTCAGGCTGAGTCCCGGGCAGGGATGGCCTCTTCCCAGAACCACCCTCCCACCCTCCAGCTCCTCCCCCGGCACAGCCACACTGCCGCCTGTCTTTGGAAGGAACAGAGGACCACAGCCTGGAACTCGGTCTCACACGTGTGCAGCCTGCCGGTTCCCAGGGCCCAGCAAGCAAAGAAATAAAGGGAACCTGGGTGATTCTGGAAGCAGACATTGCAAAGGCAAAAGATGGCTAGGTCCAGTTTAAAAGGCATTAATCCTACACGTGAGCAAAAGGTGGGACATAAAATGAAATATCAATAAAATGAAAAAATAATTTCCTATATGCATGTTAATATCTTTAATGTACAAAGAAAGCTTAAAAATCAATAAAATGCTAAAGACACAAGGCAAGAATGAGTCATAGGCTTGCCACAAAACAAGAAATACAAATGGCACTAACATGTAAAAAATAGTCAACCTCAGGAGAAATCAATAAGATGTAGATTAAAATAACCTAGCACACGGGAAAAGTCGCACCCCAGTCACACTGCAGCGTTAGCTGGCAATGATGCAGCACACGAAGTGTGCTCCTAGACTGACAGTGGAGAAAAGCTGGTAAACCGAGTGGACCCGCCAAAACCTCACTGTGCACGGAGCCCGACCCAGGAATCAGTCCTGCAGGAGGCTCGCACGCACACAAATGAAAAGGCTCCTGAGCAACGTTCTGAGACGCCCACCGTGGACAGAGCTGTGGATATGCAGGTGCGTGCGCTGCTGGTGGGAATGAAATTAACATCCTGACCCTAGAAACTAGCACCAGACCCTGGGGCCAGGAGAGTCCCTCTCAGGTCCCCTCTGCCTCCAGCCTTTCCCCTGCCAAAGAGCCGGGGCAGGCAAGTTTGCCCCCAGGAAGTAAAACACAAGTGAGTCATTAGCCATTCTTTTCCAGAAAAGTCAAGAAATGTACAGGGCCAGGTGTGGCACTGGCTGATTGAATGCCCCCACCCAAACCGGTGTTGACACTTAATCCGCGCTGAGAGAGGGGGAGGTGGGGCCAGGCGGCCAACCCGGTCATGAACTGATAGAGGAGTGAGTTATCCAGGGAGTGGCTTTTAGGAGCGAGCTGTCCGGGCGCTTATTCCGCCTCACCACTTATGGCAACTTCCACCCGGGACTCTTCAAAGGGCGCCTGCCAGCAGCAAGTCTTCACCTCTCCCCACCAAAGTTTGTTTGTTTTTTGTCTTTTTGAGACAGGGTCTCCCTATGCAATAAAGGCTGGCCTTGAGCTCCTTTGCTGGTCTTGAACTCGAAACCATCCACTTGCCTCAGCCTCCCAAGTGCTGAGATTGCAGGCATACGCCACCATGCCCGACTTCACCCAACTTTTTATTTGAAAACAAGCTTGCTATATTTTCGGGCTGTAAGAATTTTCGATTTTAAAAGCAGGATCCAAAGCAAAAAAAAATCACCTCTCCTTCTGTAGGGGGCTTCATGTCAGAATAGTGGGAGTCACAGAAGACATCATCCTCCCTGGTTCATAGGAAACAATGGTCTCAACTCCAACAGTGGGGTTGGTCCCCTCTAAAGGCACACAGAAAATCCCGGCTTCTCTCCTAAGGCCTCACCCCCATCACTGCAAACCTTGCCTCTATCCCTGTGCTCAGAGAGTCGAGGTGCCCAGAGGTCCTCAAAGGAAAGCGCCTTCCACAGGTTTCTTCAAGACTCTTCTGATTTCCCCATCATGGCGCCAGCTCTTCTTGAGAATTCCACAAGCCGTGTGGCCCAACGGTTACCAAAGTTGAAGTAAAGAAAGGAAACTGTTCCCACTGGGTGAGATGGGGCTTTCCGCAAGGCATTTCTGGCTGGGAGGACACTGTCCTACTTTTAAAAACCTAGTCCTCTGTGGTCATCCAACAAATAACCACGAACACCCATGACATCCCGGGACTGCTAAAAGGCAAGGGAACAAATCTTTGCCCCTATCATGATGCCAGTGGGTGATGCTGGAAATCAGGAGGCTGGATGTGAGGGGTGAGCAGTAGAGACCAGCAGCCAGCACTCAAGCACACGCTCCCAGGAGGGTCTGGTCCTTTGATACCCATCATCCTTTGCTGGTTGAGGTCAACCAAGATGGCTCCTGCTTAAGATCAACAGTAAAGAAAATGTATCTCATTTTGATGAAGCTCATTTCACACCCCTGGCTTTTGCTCTTTTGGGATCTCATGTCAGTGAGGAACTGTGTTTCAGGAAGCACACAACTGCTGTCAATGTTGGGGAGCCTTCTTTGATGGCAGTGTTGTCATGAGGTGACTTGGACATCGAAGGGCATGGTTCCCAGCTTCCCAAGGTCCTGTGTTATTGTCGCATTGCGGGATCGACTGAGGGGATGGTGCCAGCACCCCAGTGGTTGCCCTTCCTTGACATGCAGCCTGGAAAGCTGTTTCTTCTTTCCTGGAGAAGAAGCCACTTTGATCTCCAAACAAGGACCCTGGCAGGGACAGAGACCCATCCCCCATTCCAACGGGCACGAGGTCCATTGGAGGCCCCAACAGCGACTTCAGCCTGCACAGGACAAAGACGTGGGAGCCTCCACAGCACAGGGGCCCTCTGGTGCTTACTTAACTCAGAGAGGAAATTGCTACACAGATACCCATCAACGGACATGAGACGCCAGGCCAAGGGCAGTGACAAATCCCAACGGCCACATCCGACCAACTTCTAGGCACAGAGAAATGGAAAATTTCAAGGATGCGGCAAAGAGTTCTGTTCTCTGACGTTATCTGTTCCAGGTGAGCTTGCAGCTGCGGATACCAAGGAAGAAAAATAACCTACACGTAACACACAGGCACACATAGATATCTCTGCATAGAAACACACACAGATGTGCGTGTGTGTTATATACAAGTCAAGAACTCTTAGAGGGTTGAACATGGAAAATCTAAAAAAAAAACAAAAACAAAAACCCAAATTGAAAACAAACAGAAAACTGCTTTTGACAGCAAGTGGAGCCTAATGAGTGACAGAGTCACAGCCAGCTAAAGACAAGAAGGCCAGGACACCTACCAGGAGCCATTGCTGACATGCTCCTCCATCCTCAGTACCTGCTACCTCCCCGCACAATCTCCCAGGGACAACCAAGTCCCAACTCTAACACTGTCAACAACTCTGTCACCTGCTGGGCGTGGTGACACACACCTGGGATTCCAATACTTGGAGGGCTAAGACAGGACCTTGCTGTGAGTTCAAGATCAGCCTGGGTTACATAGCAAGGTCCTGTCTCAAAAAGCTAAACTGAACTGAACTGTGGGGACTTCAGGGGACAGTAAGGACCAGGGCAGCATGGGTGGGAGCACTGGATGCCAGAATTTAGGGCTCACCTGGTCAGAAGCCCTGAGCCCAGGAGCCCTATCCCCAGGTGCTGGGCACATGGACCACATACTGGGGTTGGCTGCCAGAAGGGCGTCCCCCAGCTGATTGGACAGGGACACTGGAGGACAGTGACAGCAGCAGCCAACACTTAATAGCTATCACACACAATAACTATCATCTATGTGTTATTATGCCCACTTTACAGATGAGAAGATAGAGGCAGTGAGCTTGTAAGGAAGTGGATTGGAGCTGACGCAGTCTGGAGCCAGTCTGTGCTCGCCAGGGACAGCAGGGCTGTGGGTGGTACGTGCCCCTCTCTGAGAGCCTGGAGGTGCCCTGAATCGAGGTGCTTTCCATGCACTACTTGGGGGTGCGCTGCCTTCTAATCTCTCCTTGCCAGTCCAGCCCACCTGCTCAACACCTGTGCCCACCATCGCTCCCGGCAGGGCACTGTCTCTGCCAGCCTAACTGCTTCACCTTCCCCTTGCTTTCCCCAGCTGGACCGTTGTGGCTTCTGTTTCCTTACATGTTTCTCAGCCCTCTAGACTCCTTAGACCCCTAGAAGTCTGCCACAATGGGGATATTTTACCTCATATATGCACACAGCCTGGAGCCCCTGGTCCCTGTTGAGTGCTGGAAATGTGGCCACAGTATTGGATAACACAGGCCTAATCCCCGGAGAACCTGTTTTGGCGGGGAGTCTCAGAGACTGGCAGGATGGAACACACATGTGCGGAAGGACGCGTGAATGGATGCCAAAGAGGCGTGAGTGAGTTAGCAAGTGAGGGGAGCTACTGAGAGAGAAAGCAGGAGGATCTGTGAGGCACCAAACTCCTCTCTGTCCCCTCTGTGCTCCCCAAGGAGACCTGCTTTGAGTCAACATGCCTGCCATGTGACCCATCCCCCGAGTCTAGAGAGGCCACCTGGAGGGGCTCCCTCTAATCCAGCCTGTGGTCTATCTCTGGGCTCAGGAGTAACTTCACTCATTCTTGGCTCTTGAGCCTCCATTTGGAGATGCATGAGTTGAGGAAGCCATCACGGTCTCCTGGGAGAGCCAACTGTGCACAAGTCACAGACTGTGCAACACGGGGTCTGTGTGACACGAGAAAGAGACAGTGATGCGGACGGGAGGGCTGCAGGTGGCTTTACAGGGACGAGGTCTCTAAGCAGAGCCTCGAAGGATGCCTAGCACTACAATAGGTAGCTCAGGCTGTGCAGAGGGGTGACGGGGCAATGGTACTTACGGGAGGGAGAGCCCAGCTCGGAGAGCCCAAGAAAGGATCTGGAATAAAACCATCTAGTGGCTTCTCAAACAACTGGCCCCAAGCCCATTCAAGCAGGGATTCTGATGCCACTGCTCTGAGGTAAGATCCAAACCCCAGGATATAATAAAAGGCCCCCACATTGGAGGCCGAGGCCCTGGCTACCTGCACCGGAAATGGTATCACCTCCATACCTCTCAGCCCCGCAGCATCCCAGGCAGCACCCTGACTCTCAAGTCAGAAGCTATGTTTTAACAAGAGCCCCAGGGCATCTGTACAAGATTGAAGTTTGAGAAGATCCTACTCAGCACTATCAGGAGAGTGAGCACTGTGCTGACACCAGCCAGCTTGAAGTCTGCTGATGACAGGCACCGGCTCAGCCCTGTGATCTGTTGGTCACTGATGCCCAAAAGCAGCATCAGCCCAAGTCATAGACCTGGCTTTTACTGGGCCTCATAGAAAAGGGGACACAAGGACAAGGACAGGAGAACAGGAAGAAAGAAACGTAGGGTGCAGAGTAGGGAGGGTGGTGCATGTGCAATGAATTCTGGGACAAGACAGAGGTTCTCTGAGGTTGGGTAAAGGCAAAGCCCCACCTGAGCCACGAGGGTGTGACAGATGTCACACACATTCAGAGATAGAATTCAAAGTGGTGCTGACGACGTGTGAGGCTTTGGAAGCCACTGTCGGAAGCCTCAGGTCCTACACTGAATGCACCTGTTCAAACGGCATTTATAATGAAATTAATCATGACTTTACTATTAACTTCTACAAAGCAGCTAACTGGCTTCTGAGACTCAGGAGCTGAAAGTGGGGGTGGCGCCCTCCTTACACAGCAGCCTGAGGGTTTCATCAGGTTTTACCCTGGCTCCCCCGCCTTGCTTCTGGCACCCAGACCAGGGCAGGAATCAACCAGGACACTGGCACAGAACCTAAAAGAGGCCCCTGCATGCCATATTCCCTGGGTCTCCACACGCAGTCCACTGAGGAACTCCCGGGAATACCAGATTTCTGGGGTGATGAGGCAACATATTTTTGTCTTTATTTATAATTTGACAACAGGTCTGTACCGGGCAGTTGGCAGGAAAACTTGCCATCCATCCCCAGGTCTCCTGCCTACCTCTACCACATTGGCTAAAAGAGTTACATCACAACTTTTCCCGCCTCCCTTGCAGCTAAGTGCAACCACGTGCTAGTCCTGGAACCATCAAAACAAGAGGTACTGGTTAAAAAAAACAAAACAAAACAAAACAAAAAACATCAAGAAGGGCAAAACAAAAAGCCAGAAAAAACCCCAGCCTGGCCTCAATGTCACCAAACTGCAGGTCAGTACCAGATGACCACCACCTCCACTCAACTGCATGTCCCACGAGAAAATGTACACATTTCTCAGCCTACCATTCACTCATCGGCTTTACAGCCAGAAGCACGCACCCTGTTGCTGTCTGCTTCACCTCCCTGCCCGTGACTATTGCCATCTCGTTTATGCAGCAGCCTCCAGCTGCTCCCTTTCTTCTATTTCCTATTCATCTTCTTCACCCCTGACTCCCAAACCAACATCAGTCAGACACTCAGGCCCTGCTTCTAAAATCTCAAGTTTAACATCCAAACCTCGGTCCTCCAGGAGCAAGGTTTCTGAGCCCTGCAGGCATTACTGCAGCCACTCAGTGCACTCACATTCATGAAGGACAACCAGCAAATTCCACGATTGTTTTGCTTTCCTTCTTGGACTACAATGAGCGATTATAAGCACAGGATATCTCTCTAATGTATTTATATTTAACGGACCTCAAATTTCACAGCAGTGTCAGGACTCGGCCACTCGTTCAGCCTGACACACAAAGGCCTGGGATAAATAGCTACCCCTGATAACAGTTTGGCAAACAGAAACACAACTTTTAAGAATTAGTCCAGAGCTCTTCCCAGTGTCAGCTGATGGAATCTGGACACCACCTGGCTGGGCCCAGAAGCCGCCAGAATTTAATTGGGTATGTGATTTTTAAAAACTGTATTTTTATCAACCCATCCCGGTCTCCTTCAGGTTGCAAAGCAGCCAAGGGCAAGAATGGTGTCCAAGCGACACCCTGTCCTTCCACACTGCACCCACCAGCGCCAGCACCCCAGCACTCCAGCACCCCACCCCAGCACCACTGTCCCCCAATCGGGAGCAACCAAGTCAAAATTCGAAACTGTGCAGCGGTTGCCAGTCACAACCAAACACACTTCATACCTGTGCGTGCTCCAGAAATTAGTCACATTTTCAGGGTTCCTTCATTTCAAGAATGATTCACATTTTTTTGTGTGCAACTCAGACACGGCAACAAATTCCTGCTCTAGCTCATAAAGCCTGTGGAGGGACAGCTTTGTGGGACAGACAGACAGCCCAAGCTTGCCTTGGGGGTAGGCAGGGAGACCGTGAGAGGGACCCGAGTGTTTTGGGACTGTCCACCATGGCCAGCATCCACTCAGCCTTCATTTTTTTTACATCGCTCTGTCAACTCGGGCTCTTCATCACACACCACACACCAAGCCGCAAAGGGTCATCTTCCCAACCGGTAACGATGAGCAAAAAGAAAACACTTTTATCAGATTGCATTAAATTAACCTCCTCAGAGGACTTTCCAGAAAGGATCAATTTTTCTCCCCAGAACTTTCTCTGGCGGGTACATCTCACTGCTCCGGAGCACCTTAACTGACTGAATTTTATATGGAGTGATTCTTGATGCACCCACCATCTGCCTGTGGGTTCTGGGATCTGTCCAGATCCAGTCTCCCCAAAGCCCTGGCAGCCCTGAGGTCACTGATAGCGCAGTTCTTTTTGAGAGCTCCTAGCTCCCCCACCCGTACAGCCGTGGCCCCGCCCGATGTCTGTCCCTCTCCCCCTTCCCAAACCGGGTGTGTGATTTTCATGACCTCAAATCATTTACCAGCAGGGCAAGGAGTAAAATCACCCGGGGACTTTAGACTTGTTCTGGTTTTGAGCCCTGCTTGGTGTGAGCCTAAGCTTAGGGCTTGAACTTCTCCAAACCTGGCTTTTCTTGTCTCATGTAAGTTAACTGCAGGAGCGTCAAAAAGATGGGAAACGGGACAGGGAGCGCTGGCCTGGAAAAGCTGCTCAGTCCTAGTCAATTCTCAATAATCTCCTTGCTGTGAGCACAGGGGACCTTGCCAACACACATGCAGCCCTGCCAGCAGTCACCCAAGCGCGGCACCATGTGTGGGCCATATGGCGGGTTGTCCTCTCTCGTGTGTACAGGCATGGCCTCTCCAGGTCTCCCTAAGTCCCCAGGGCCAGGAGGAAACGGGTGTAGGGCACAGCCTTAGATGATGCAACCGAGGAAGGAGTATTTCCTTCACACACAAGCCTTATTTTTGCCCTGAGAGGTCTGATTCACCCTCACCAGCCCAAGATGAGCAAAATATCTGAACTATGCCAACCCCTAGATCTAACCCTGACAAGACGCCCTTGTCATCCAAGTCACGGAGCTGTTTCAGGGAGAAAGTGATCACTGGTCACAAAGGGTAAAGGATCACAGTCCATCAGCACTACCAGAAGAAAACTAAAAACTACAGGTATGGGGTATATGTTTGTAATCTCACCTCTCCGGAGGCAGAGGCAGGAGGGTTGCTGTAAACTTGAGGCTACATACTGACTTCAAGGCCATCTTGAACTATGTGGTGAGACCCTGTCTCACGAAACTAAAACTGAAACCCACCAACCAACCAAACAAACCAAGAGAGCAGAGGAAAACTAAAAGCTGCTTCATCTCTGCTATGAAAGTGTAGGAGTGTCACTTTATTTGCAGGAAGGACAGCACATGAATGTTCAATATCAAGTTACACACAGTCTCCCCTCCCACCCTCCCAGGCTTTGGTAATTATTAGGAGAGCCATCTGCTCAGCCTAATGAAATGTACAATCTCCAGTACATATAATTAGTGAAATCATTTTAATTAATTAAACTAATTAATTAATTGCAAGGAATTGCAACCATTTCCCAGGAACTGCATGCAAGTCATCAATCTGCATGTGTCTGCTGGGTTCCTACTGAGAGCAGAGGCCTGCGCTAGGGCTCAGAGGAGCATCATCTGCAGAAACCATAGCCCAATATGGACTTGCTGATGACCAGGTCTTTCTAGTATTCCTGGGACTGGATTTTAAAATTCCAAGTCCAGGCTGGGGATTTAGTTCAGCGGCATAAGCGCCTGCCTGGCAAGCACAAGATGGTAAGTTGGCTCTCTGATACCCCCTAAAAAATTAAAAATAAAATAAAATTGCAAGTCCACATTTTAGAAACCACTTCCCCTCAGTCTCAGGCCAACTGGGATGGCTGATCACACTATTTTCTGTTTTCTGAGACAGGCTATCGCTATGTGGTTCAGGCTGGCCTGGAACTCACTATGTAGCTTAGGTTGGCCTTGAACTTATGGTGATCCTCCTGCCCCAGGCTCCCAAGTACTGGGATTACAGGCGTGTACCTCCTTGACTGGCTTGTTCACCGCGACCCAAGTTAAAGTTCATCATCAGCCAACCACCATTGTAAAGGAGATGGCAAAGCTCCACCACCTGTGGCCTCCGCCTCTGCTCAGGACAGACATTGCTAATCAATCACAGAACTCCATTTGCTAAGTTCAGACCAACCCAGCCTTTATACGTGGCCATCCTGCTTCCTCTTGTATACCTGTCAAGACAGGACACTCACTATGTCTTCCTATCCTTAAAAGATTTGCTGTTAAACTTTTTCCTTTAAATTCCTGCAATGCCTCTCTCAGCAGTCTTTTATGGGGAACCATTTGACGTTGCTCTAAACCCTAACTACACATAGTTACTAAACTCCTCTCTAGTCTTCTCTTTACCAGGGCTTGGTTCATTCATGTGAAACTGAGGTGCTTGCCCTGGTCTCCTAAGGCTCGTGGGGGTTTCTGCTCAGGAATGGCCTCCATGCCAGTTGGATTCTCTACTGCAGCCTCTGGCAGCCCGCTGCACTCCTTTCTGATCATGCAGCTGCCACCTGCCCCAGGACCTCCCAAAAGCTCGTGGTCTGGTTGGAGTCCTGGGAGGCCAGAAACCCACAAGACACTAAAACAAACACAATATGAATCACAGACCACCAATTTCTCAGCTATAATCAGCTTGGTCTAAAGGTTACCTTCAAAGTAATTCCTTTATAATGCTGACAGCCTGTAGCCATGAGAAACCCTATTTAAAATGATGGTTAGGCTCCCAGGCTAGCCCACAAAACCCTTATGAACTTAATACAGTACTTGCGCATAAACCTAACACTGCTATTTTAACCACACACGGCTACCATCTATTGTGGTGGTCTCCATGGTGACATATGCCCTGTATTGCATGTCAGAGATTGAGGCACAAGTACACCTGGGCTGCATCAAGCCATTGCTGCGGGACAGATGACCACAGAGATGAACTGACTGGGACACTGGGCCCCAGCCCACGCAGGCCCACGGGTCCCTTTGAATGCACCATGCTACCGCTCCTGCCTCCGTGCAGGAGAGCGCCTTAGGACTCAGAGAGTCAGCACAGCCAGAAGAACTTTCGGAAGGACACGAGTGACAATGACTAAGGGACTCAGTTGTTTGTCTTTGGGGCTGCTGTTTTCCAACACCCACTGTGGACACCAGGACCAGAGTGTTTCTCCAACGGAAATGGGGAGCCAGAAAAATCACTTAGTTCTTCTGACAGTCCTCAGGTGACATCTTTACCAGTCGGGGTCAGGGACAGAAGATGCAGAGCCACCTGCCTGAGTCTGGGCAGGAATTCAGGATCTTGTCCCCCTGGGCAGCCACCCAAGCAGGAGCAGGAGCCCTGCTCACCCAGAGCAAGGCAGGCGCTCCTGGTCCCACACTGCTTGGTACCTGAAGGCCACAGGCTGAGACCTACAGCTCTACCACCCACTGCCCTGGGACCTCCTCATCCTAACACTGAGCGCACGGTCCCCCTTGAAGGACTGATGGGGTAGTGATCAACAAAAGGTAACAATAATGACAGTGGAATTCTCTGAGCTCACCCCCACCCTGTCCTATACCCCGACATGGATTAACTCCTTCAAGTGTGCAAAAATCTTACTCATTCATAAATGGGGGGAATGAGGTCCAGAGGAGAGGACCATTTACCCCAATGGTTCCGTCAGCTGCGGGGCCAGAATCATAAAAATGTCATATTATGTGACACTGTCCATGTCATATCAATAAAGGTCATTGTCAGTGGGCAACATAGGACAATGCTCAAGTGCTTAAATCTGAGCCAATATTTTTGCTTTGTTTTGTTTTTTTGAGAGAGGTTCTCGCTGTGTTGCCCACACTGGTCTTGAACTCGAAGTTTCAACCGATCTTTCTACCTCAGCATGGCAAGAGGCTGCGGCTTCGGGTGAGCAGCACTTTTAAGGCTCTGAGGATGGCTCCAACTTAGCACCAGACAAAAACTGCAAAGCAGACCCCTCTATCTTCATCTCCGTTCCCCCAAACACATAACATGGTCCAACTTGCTCCCCATTGCTGCTTCTCCCCTAACCAGGGTTTCATGAGGGCTGGAGACACATGTTCTTTTTTTTCTGACAGAGGGTCTCACTGTGTAGTCCAGGCCAATCTTGAACTCACTATCTAGTCCAGATTGGACTCGAACTGGTGACAATTCCCCTGCCTCAGCTTCTTGAGTGCTGGATTGCAGGTGTGTGCTTCCATGGCGGCCAGCAGTGCTCATTCAAAGCTATGTCCGTAGCAGCCAGGATAGTGCCAGACAGTGAGAGGCGTTCGGTATGTATTTGCTGAGTGAATGAACAGACTGATCTATACTGACATGGAGAAAATGTCTACAGTGCGACATCAGGCCAAGGACAGCAGGCCCCTCCATTGCACATGTATAGTGAGCTCGTCTGAGTAACCATGATTGTGCCTCAGTGTATGCTTGAGTAGCACAGGTAAAAAAAAAAATCTGGGAAGTACAAATGAAAACGTCCCTTGTGGTTGTTTCTAAGAGGTTAAGAGCAAAGACAATTTTCTTCTCTTTTTGGTACCAGAAATCGAACTCATGATTTTGCGCTTGCCAGGCAGGTGCTTGTGCCACTAAGCTAAATCCCCGGTCCCTAATAATTTTAGATTTTTTACAAAAACTGTGCATTATTGCTGTAAGTGTGTGTGTGTGTGTGTGTGTGTGTGTGTGTGTGTTACTGAAGACTGAACCAAGGGCCTTGCTCACACCAGGCAGGTGTTTACCACCGAGCTACATCCCCAGCCCGTTTTATTTTGTTGTGAGTCAGCTTGCTAAGCTTATGCCTGTGTGCGGACACACACACACACAGTAGAGCAAGGGCTCAGGACTAGCAGTAGCAGCCTCCCCTTCACCCTCGGCCAGCAATGCAGAGGAAACAACCCAATCAGGTCTCTGGAGACCAAGCCTCAGTCCGCCCCCTTTAGAACTCTTCAAAAAATGGAAAACTAGAAAAATCCAAAGCTGCTTCATTGTCTCTCCAGAGCAGTCTCAGAGTTTTATAACCTTGCGATTAAAAAAAAAAAAAAAACTTACATTAGAATATAAAGTTAACCTACTACTGTCAGTGCAGTCGTTTGCAAGGAAAAGTCCTCGCTGTACACCAGCCTCGTCCTCCCTTGCAGTGGTGGAGCAGAGGCGGGCTCTCTGAATCCCACCCAAGACCCAGGGCCTGCTCAGGTGCACCCTGGGTTCCTGCCCCTCCTCTGCTAGGCTGACAGCCATGAAGCAGCCCCGTGATGTAATGTCCTGTTACCAATAAAGCCTCAGGAGGAGACCAGGTGCCAAAGGCAAGGAAAGGAAGGCGAAGGTGAAGCTGGCTTCAAAGTCCTCATACCCAGAAACCCCGAGGGGAACAGCTGCCCTCCCTCAACAGCCCAGCACGGACTGCCGTGTAACAGGAGTTCTGAGAACCGAGGTAAGTGTGAGCAAGGAGGCTTCAAGGAAGAGCGCGGGCAGAGCAGAGAGGAGCTGGGGCTGGGCTGAGGCTGCCCTGGGGGGGGACTTCAGGGTCAGTCACCTGGGGAGGTGGGCAGAGCTGCCCCAGCTTATGCCGACCACCCTGCCTCAACCTTTCTGGCAGGCAGAGGGTGCTTATCTGCCTGGTGAGTCACCTGTCCACTGTGTGAGCACCGAGTGTCTACAAATAGGCAGATGCACCTGCGGGACAAGGCTTTCCCATCTTGGTGGACCTGAGGAGCCGCCCAGAGCCAGGGAGGGTGAAGCACCTGCAGCCTTGTCCAGCTCCAAGACTTCTGGTTCGGGCCCAGTGATTCACTCCTGTCGGTCCCCAGCGACCCAGAAGGCCAGTATGCAAAGGCGGAAGCAGCAGCAGCAGCAGAAACTCAAGCCAGGCTATGAGAGGGAACAGAGGAGCCGGAAAGAAGAGAAGGGGAAAGGTCAAGTCAAGGGCACTGCATAGGACAAAGGAATTGGAAAAGAAGGCAGGGCAGGAGAAGGCCATCTAAAGGGAACCACTGAGCCAGGTGTGGGGGCGCACTCCTGCAACCCCAGCACTCTAGGAGGCTGAGGCAGGAGGATGGAAAGTTTGAATCCAGCCTGGACAATGATGACTTGGCTAGATGCCATCTCCAGAAGGGGTGAGGATGTAGCTCAGTGCAAAGACCGTGGGTTCAATCCCAGTACTCCCCTCAAACAACTGTCCCAGGACTCAGGACTTGCGGTACTAAAACTAGAGACAGTGCCAGGCTAGCTGGGTAGCTGGCCTGCCTGGTGGTGCTGCATTCAGGGATACAGGAGGTGCCTGGTCCCGGGGGTCTCTCTTCCTTCTCATGGCTCTGCCACTGCTCATTAACAGCCCTAGGGATAACAGGATGGCAGAAGGGCCACCTAGTGAGGTGACAAGGGGAGGCAGCATCCTCTCGTCTCAGCCACAAAGGTTTCCAAAGGGGCTCAAGCAAAAGAGACAATTTTTTAATGATGGTTTAAAATAAAACCTAGAATGGGAGCCGCTACCTTTGGCCCAGTGGTCTCTCAGACTCGAGCTCAGCAGCCTGCAACCTAAGGCAGCACCTCATCCATGCTGGGAAACAGAAGAAACAAGCCCAGGCTGACCGAGTCCCCATCCTGGCCCTCTCTCCTCTCAGTGCCCCATCCTGCTTGCAAAGGCGAGTCCTTGGGGCGTGTGGGTGGCTTCTCTCCGCCCCCCGATGGATGCATCCATCCATCGAACGAGGGTTTCTTGGGCATTGACTGCGGCGGACTCCACACAAGTTTGGCCCTGTCCAGAACACAAAGCATCCGCTGTGGGCTACAGTTGCAAAGGGTCGATCATGCAGTTAGGGGAGGGTGAGGGGCTCCAGTGGGAGGCACGGACAGCAAGAATCACGCAAAATTTCAACCCGTTTCCTGTCCCATGAACTGCCAAGAACAGTATCAGGGGGTGTGTGCGAGTGACCAGATGACTGCAAACCATGTCTGAGGACAATGACAGTCACCTGGGGGCCTCCGAAGGGGCACCTGCTGCGTCACTGACCCAGGTACCAGGCACTCACTTTTCCTTAGCAGGGCAGCAAGGGCTGCGGAGGACTAAAACAGAACAAAGAAGTGTTAAGACCACTCCTCAAAGAGTTAACCAAGAAGATAAAACCTTACAAAGGAAAACAGTTAGCGAGCTACCCAAGCGCAGGGTGAGGAGCAGACAGGTCAGCGGGCGGCAGACCTTCAGCCAGCACAAGGAGACCCAGCCAGGCAAAGTTCTAGAACGTGGCAGAGGGAGCAGAAACAAAACAGGACAGGCAACATGGACAGGGAGGGTTTTCCAGGCAGGAAGAAAGCAACAGGCATCTGATTTTCCCCCTCAAAATGCAAGGCAAACGTAGTCACTACTGGTCCAAATGCACACCTGTTCACGGATCTTGAGTCAGTAAGGACCTCGATAACAGTGACCGTCACAATTGCAAGGGAGACTGATGTGCAAAGATGGTATCCAGCGTAATTTCAGTTCTTTGCAGTATGAAGGTGTAGAATCAAAGCACAGTTAGTCATGTAATGCAGGGCCTTGTACAAACCTGTGCACACGCACGCATGCAACACACTTCCCTGAGCTCTGCTTTACCCACCAGCAACCTAAAGCCCATCCTTCTGTTAGAAACCCCCCATAAGTCAGGGAAAGAGGGATTGAGTCCGGATTAATCCCTGGAAATCAAGCACATTGGTCTTGCTCTGATGATATTCACAAACTGTGAGCAGAATGGCCCCCGTTTGGCCTGCTGGTACAGTGGTCAGTCAGTAACAAGTCAACAACTATTGGCTGACGGTACTTAGTAAAAAAAGCCAGTGCTGGGGTTCAGGAAATGCCAAAGACAGGGCAGGGGAGGGGCCAGGAGAAAGAAGGCAGAACGGTCGGGGAGCAGCAGGAGACTGCGAGGCACTGCGTCTTGTCTTAGCGCCACACTAAATGTGTGGGTAAGCTGACCCCAGAGAGGGCTCCACTTCTGGTCCACAAGCAGGTCCTGCCTTGCCCTGGGTCACCTATAGTTCCCGTGTGAACACATGCCAAGTGCCTGGCAAGCAGAAGGTTCCGTACCATGAACTCCTGTCCACTCCCTGCCTACTCTTCCAACAGGCACCTGCCCTGCATCTCCACCAACTGTCCCAGCCCTTCTGCAGCGAGAGCCTGGACTCCAGACCTTTGGTGGACCCGACTTCTCTTCTCCCATTGGATGAAAATCAGGCAAAACGCAGGTCCAGCAGTGAGGCAGGAGGACAGTCCCGGCCCTGAATGCAGGCCCATGGGGTGCCAAGATCCACCCACCCCTTGGCTGCTTAATCACACGAGCCAATCCATTTGCTTGCTTTGCTTCAACGAGTCTAGGTTGGTTCTCAGGTAATCGATCAACTGACAGAGGAGAGAAAATATGGTTACAGTATAATGCTATAAAGGCGCCTCAGCTCCTTCCAGATCCCCATGGCTCCCTAACTCAGTCTCCTAAAAGGGGAAGGAGCTGGTAAGGGGCTTACCACAGGGCAGAGAAGAAAGGCCGTGAGTCCTGGGCCTGCCCTGGGTTGCTTCTGTCCCCAAGGCCAGTGAGGGTCACGGTGCTGGGAGGAGCGGACCACAGCAACCCTTAAAGAGAAGCTGGGAACAGCTGCCTGTCAGCTCCACTTCTGCAGGATTTCTCCAGTTTACCTACTGCCTTTTACCACAACAGCCGACGGGCCCAGGGCCAAACTATCCAATATCCCACTGATTTATTTTATATCTCAAAAAATTACGCAGGGCCTGCAGTCCTGAGCTCATGTTCAAATTAAGTTTGCTGGAAATCCAATTGGGGATGAGTAATTTAATTTGGTTACTACAATTAAAAGTGGTGCCGTATTTGTGTTTTAAAGGAAAACCATATTGGATTCGTTTAATCTCATTAGGTGAGTATCCTATTTAGATCGCATTGTGTCTGGAGCAGACAGACACCAAGTTGATTTCTTACCTAACTCTCTTGGGAGACCAAAGAGACTGACCTCCTGCTTCTTGCCCAACAAAGGAAGGGACAGAGGTCAATGCTGGTGATGAATGATGGTGATTCTCAAAGGAGCCAGCACATCACTACAGCAACCCCTAACATTTTGCAGACAGGTAAACGAGGCCTTGAGTGGACAAGGGACTGGCTTTGGATCATACACAAGGTCAGTGGTACGCCCAGGACTACAAGTGAGCTCCCTACTCTGGGGTGTCTCTGCCACAGTAGTGCAGGTGTTCTCTATACGACGTCACGTGAAAGACAGCCACAAGACTCCAAGACCCCGCTGCCACTCACTTATCTCAGCCATGGAGCCATCGGACACCATCCTTCCAGGAAAGGTAAAGAGTGTTATGGAGCTGACCTCACTATCTCTATTGATAACCCAGATCAGCGCCCCAACCCCTCTGCCAAGTCCATTTTCCCCCTGACAACTTTAAGCTCTCTCATTCCCAGATCATCCAAATTTATATGAAGAACATTCAAAGGATATGATGGGCTAAGGTTGGGGAGCAGTCTCTCTTGCTTTTTAAAATGCTATTAATCAGCCAGGCATGGTGAGAAACACCTGTAATCCCAGCAGTTTGGGAAGCTGAGGCAGGAGAATTGCAAGTGTGAGCCCAGTTTAGTGAGGCCTTGTCTCCAAATAAAAAATATAATTATAAAAGGCCTGGGGATGTAGTTGAGCATGGAGGCCCTAATACTGGGGAAATAAAATAGTACTGGGAAAATAAAAATAAAGAAAGCAAGCTATTAATATCTGGAGTGCTGCTCACTAGGCAGATTCGGTGGGGGTGATGTCACACATCAAGGTCTCAGCTGAAGAGTTTAAGAAAATTAGGTTGTGGAGCAAAATCAAAGAAGCTAGATAAAAATATTTACATCACATGACAAGTGGAAATATTGCATTGGAAATGACTGGGAGAAAGAGCACTGCAAAATAAAAATGAGATGGGACGGAAAGAGGCAATTTACACACACACACACACACACACACACACACACATACAGATTACTGAGAGCCTCGTGAAAAAATGGCCATTAGTGAGAAAAGTGTCCATTAGTAAGAAAAGCCCACAAGTCAAAACAATACAATACAGTTTTCAGCGCTCAAATTGGCAAAACCCAAAACAACTGTAACGTCCAAGACAGGCCAGCGTAGTTGGAAGTTGGTAGCCTCAGACACTACACACTGAAGAGAGTGTAAATCAGTCCACATTTCTGAAGGGCCACATTTCTGCTGAGAGGTATGAGCCATCTTAATACTGAGCAAGTTCACTCCCATGATTTTCCCCGAGGGATTAATCAGGGGCTACCAGAGGAATAGCAATCATGAAGACATTTACAGCCGAAATAGTCATAACAATAAAAATTTGGAAAACCTAACTGTACTATAATATAAACATGATTAAATTATGATACACCCATACAAGGGATAATGTACAGACATTAAAACTCACGTTCTTGACAAACATTTAAAGAAGGAAAATGCTCACAAAACAATGCTAAAAATTCAAAGCTCTGGGTTAAATTATTCCTTTTTGCAAATAAGCCATCTGCCTCATACATTATAAATATATAGCTGGGGCAGTTTTAGCTCAATGTCAACAAATATTCATGCTTCTCTTTCCAGAATGCAGGTGTTTTGGCTGAAAAAATAGCTGCTCAACCAGGGACTACATTTCCCAGCATCCCATGTGCCTAGGTGGTACCATATGCATCTAAAAGCACAGGAGGACTACAGGAAGAAAGTGACGGGGGCATGATCAGGTAGAACTGGTGTCTTTCTGTGTTCTCTTCCTTCATTTGTCAAGTGAATGAGGAGGTTTCCAAGGCTCTAGGGAATGGAAGAGCCATGGGATGGAAGGAGCGTGTGGACCACTGCATTGGAGTGGCCACCAATTAGGGACACCTACACTGCATCAAGGGACTAGTGAATCCGTATTATGTTAAGCCACAATTTGCAGTTTTACTTGTTTTTAAGGCGAGCATTAGCCTAATGTACACACAAAGAACCTACTGAAAAGAGCACTAGCAAATTGCATCTGATAATACAATGAATGATAGCCAAATTGTCAGTGAACTTTAAAACAGTGTAACTTTTCCACCACAAACATGACTGACTTATCTGAAAAACCAAACAAGGCATTAAAGTGAAGACTCTAGATAGCCATACTATAGGTAAAACACTAAATAAAGTTACACACATCAAATTATAAAAAAATTGTAAGAGCTCAAAGAAATACTCGAGGTTTTCGGGGGACTGACTAAAACAATTCCAGGATGCAGCTTGGTGTGAGAGCACTTGCCTAGCATGAGCGAGACCCCTGCATCCTTCCTTAACACAATGCAAAAATAATAATTTTAAAATAAAAGAATTCTAGGCAAATCCTGTTCAAAAACACTGCAAGGTTCAAAGACAATAAGCTAGGAACAAAAGCTGCAATTTATGCATGAAATGTTGGACTCCTTTAATGTCTATAAAGAGTCTTTATGAGTCAATTCAATGAAAGATAAATATGGAAATTGAGGGAAAAAATATAAGCATCTAATTACAAAATAAGAAATACACATGACTATATACATAAGATACTTCTAAAAAAAGAACCTCGCTGGTAATCAAATAAACGCAAATTAAAATGAGACCATCTATCTGATTGGTGAACTTTTAAAGTATTATAAATATAGGGCCCAATGCCAGAAATTATGATGAAATGGGGTAATGTTATACACTGCAAAAACTGGCTCAAAATTCTGTCACATTTCCAATGAGCAATTTGGCACAAGAAGGAAAAACATTCTTTAAAATGCCTGCTAGGTATTTGTGAAAAGAAATAAACAAATATTCAGCAGAGTTGTTTGAAAAGGAATAAAAAGAAATTAGTGAGATATCCATCTATAAGGGACTGGTTAAATACGTGACAGAGTGTGTGTTTGTGTGTGTGTTCATATACTGAGATGAAAATACAGCCATTAAAATTGTGCTTAAGATATAAATGTATTAAAGCATGTAAGTACTCATTATGTAAAACAGGCAGTTTAATTTCTTTTTTGTTTAAAATGTATGTGTGCTGTAAGTGCATGTGTTAAAATGCATAAGGGAAAAATGCTGGAAGGATTTTTGTTCAAGTATTAATAGCAGCTATCTCACGCCCCTATAAGTAACTTTCATTTCCTTCTTTATATTTTATGTAAGCTTTCAACTGTGAACATGTATTACTGTTATTTTATAGTCTATTTACTACAAAAAATTCAAACAAGCACAAAAGTAACCAACACTCAGCTTCAATCCTACTTGATCTGGGCCTAATGGCACACAAGTGTAATCCTAGCATTCTGGGAGGCTGAGGCAGGAGGATCACAAGTTTGAGCCCACCTTGGGTAACTTGGTAAGACCTAATCTCAAAATAGGAAGGGCTGGGAGGTTGCTCAGTGTGAAGGTCTTAGTTCAATCCCCATTACAAAAAAAAAAAAAAAAAAAAAAAAAAGGAAAGGAAAGGAAAAAAGCATACCTTGCTGGTCTGTATCTTTATGCTCCATACACCTGCATATACTATAGCTCTATCCACTTGGCTGTCTGTCTATCTATCTATCTATCTATCTATCTATCTATCTATCCATCCATCTTTCCCATCTACGTACCTCCCGATCTATGGACTTTTTTACCTAACATATCCAAACTCTCTATTGGATTATTTTAAAATAAATACCTAGTACCTCATTTATCCATAAATACTGCAATATCTATCTTATAATATCTCACCTGAAATTAATATTTTTGGTATTATCAAATACCCAGTTCCCCAGTTAGCTTATAAATACCTTTTTGTAATTATTTTATTTTACTTTATTTATTTTTGGTTTTTTGAGAAAGGGTCTTGCTGTGTATTTCGGGCTGGCCTTGAACTTATTACATAGCCCAGGCTGGCCTCGTATTCATGGTGCTCCTCCTGCCTCAGCTTCCTTAGTGCTGGGATTACAGGAGTGAACCACCAGGTCTGCAATCCAAATAAATTTTATTACAGCCCATCTCTTGAGTCTCTTTAAATTTATTACCTACTGTTCTCCCCACTCTTTTCTGTGACATTGATTTACTAAAAAAACACATAGATCATGCATCTCACAAAATTTCCTGGTCCCACTCCAGTTGTATTTTGTCTTTTGTTTTGTTTTTTGTTTTTGTAATGCTGGTGACTGAACCTAGGGCCTCAAAATCTGCTAGGCAAGCTCTCTGCTACTGAGCTATACTCCCAGCCACTTTTAGTTTATCTATTTATTTAAGCTCCCAAGGCTGCACTCAAATTTACAACCCTCCTGCCTCAGCTTCCCAGAGACCTGGGATCACAGGCGTGTACCACCATGTGTAGCTCTGATGGCATCCTTTAATGTGGCCTACAGTAGCCTGTAGCATTTCCTTTAGCATAAATAAGCTTTAGTTCTAGTGTTGTGTAGTCAGCTTCTGGTTCTGCTATTCTTCATAACAGTATTACAAATCAGTCATACTTAGATATAAGTAGGCAAAACAAATAAAGTTTAAAACAGAAAAGGAACCACAGAAATGCGTGTCCTCCTAATTCATCCACTCCAGCAGTTCATTGAAAGTCGGTGTCCAAAGTTTTCCTGCAGACAGCCTGGATCCAAGCCTCCTCATCGACTGGTTAGGGACAAATTTATTTTTCCAAATGCCTTCCTGCTGACTGTTAAACCCAACTTCCCTCTTCCAGGGTGGGGAGCCTCTGGCTGTCTGAGCAATGGAATTCTTTACCAGGACTCCAGACTCCCTAGGCCATCGATGCTGAAGCTGCCCCATTTTCTTTTCTTTTAAAGATGTGATGCAAGGCCTTAACAGACAGCCCAAAAGTGGGGTAACAGGACAGAACAAATCATGTCACCTCCGGGCTGGGGATTTAGCTCAGCAGCATAAGCACCTGCCTTGCCAGCACAGAGTCGTGAGTTCGATCCCCGGTACCGATTAAAAAAAAATCATGTCATGTCACTCCTGGAACATAGTCCTTGCCTGCTTTATTAGAGATGCACATTTCCTGCATAACTGTAAGTCAGTGAATATGAGTTTTAGTATTCGTGTGTGTGTGTGTGTGTGTGTGTGTGTGTGTGTGATTTTTTTGAGACAGGGTCTCCCAGTACAGTTCCAGCTGGCCTGGAGCTCACTTTGTAGCCTAGGAACTTGCAAGAATCCTCCTGCCTCAATCTCCGGAGTGCTGGGATTACAGGCATGCGCCTCAATGTCTGGCTAAATTTTAATATTCTTTTAGTTAACACAAATACATTAAAACATTTTATCACACAGGAAGGGTATAAAAATACCAACAGCATATACACATATGCCCAGACTACAGCTTAAGGGGAGGGAATCCTACCAATCCGCGTGATACCATCCTTCCCTGCGGTCTCCTTTCCTCCCCGTCCATCCCGAGTCTTTAGCTACTCCTTGGTCCTCTTCTAGGTTGTGACATGCCCAGTGGATGTGCAAGCATCCTATTGTTAGCTTTGCACACATCTGAACTTTAGAGAACTGGAATCACATAGCGCATAGCCCGGATTGCTTCACGCCTTCCCTGCTTCCTGTTCTATTCCTGGGATTCTTCAGTGTCGTCTGCAGCTCAATCATCGGGACAGCACAACCACACAGCAACACTCTACAGCGGACACTCACACAATCCGTGCCATCACCTCTGTGCATCGAGCAACACTGTAAATGCCTCGTCACACTGCTACATGTCGTCAAAATAATTACTAATTATTTTAGAGAACTGTGCTCAGAGAACTAATATTTTATAGTTACTCAACTGTCAGACATTATTATGTGTGTGTGTTTGCTTCATAAATAATGCATTAAACAAGGAGCTTTGTCTAAACTGTTTATTAAATATTTTGTTTTATTTCCTTCATGGGGGATGGAGAAGATCCATCAAAATGGCATTATTGGATCAAAATGTACGAATAAATAATAGGACTCTTTAATATATTATAAAATTGCTTTGCAATCTTGCACAAAAACCCCACCAGAATGGGAAATTATCATTTTAAAAAATGATAATTTTTGGCTCATACATTAAAATAATACTTTATCATTTTAATCTGTGTTAGCCCTCAATTTGAATTTGAGTATTTTCCAGTTATTTGCTTAGTGTTGTATTTAGTTGTCTGGTCAAGGTCTTGCACTTTTCTTTTTAATGGAAGCCATTCACATCATAAAGATATTACTTCTGCGGCTACTTCCAATCTTTTCCTGGTCTTTGTGTCCCCATCCATATTTTTATATGAAGAAATCTTTCATTTTCTGTAATTTCATTAACCGCCCTTTCCTTTTCAATGTTTCTCTTTTGTTTCTCAGCAATATTCAATTCCATAGATTTCCTATGCCCCTGCATTTTGCATTTTAATTGTTTAATCCATTTGTGACTCATTTTGATGACGCCAAAACTTCTTCCAAATTGCTAATGAGGCATCAGAATTACTTATTGAATAATTTTCCCTTCCTCATTGATTTGCGATGGCTGCTTTATGATTTATTAAATTATTTATGCCGGAGTCTATTTCCGAATCAGCCCAGTTCACTTATCTGCTTCCTCCTCTTCTGACAGCAACACAGTGGTTTTAAATACAAAGGCCTGATATCACATTTTCATATCTGGTAATGCTATATATTTTGAGCTCCATTAGATCTAGTTCCTTTCCCCCAAAATCATTTGCAGAATTTTCTCTCATGTTCCCATCTGCTTATTTTTCCAAAAAGACTTACAGCCATCTTGTGAAATTTAAAACATTCTAATGCTACTTTCAGAATAGCATAAGATTCAGGAACTAACTTCAGAAAAATTCAAATACTTAATTTTCATCTTAGCACTTAGAAACAGAGTTTTCAATTAAGGTCTTTAAATCTTCCTGATCAACAACTAGGCAGTTTATTTACTTTTGTTTGTTTCTTTGGAGACAAGATCTCACTTTATAGCCAGGCTGGTGTTAAACCTTCTGGCCTCAGCCTGCTGAGTATCACCACACTTACTTATAACTAGAGTTAATGATAACTTTATTTTCTTTACAATATTTATTCTCCTAGTTATTATCTGATGACTTTCCATATTGGCTAAAACAGTGTTCTTGTGCCTGCCTTGTTTTGATCTTATTGGCATCTTTATGGTTTATATCTAGATCTTCCCCCCCCAAAAAAACCTTATCCCTTCAAAAGTGGGGTTTTAGGGAGGTGGTTGGATGGCGGGGGATGATACTCATCAGTGGATCAGCCCATTGAGGAGTATAACTAACCTTGAAGTTGGAAGGCAACGCCTTGACGTCACGGGGGCGTGGCCTGGAAGGGTCTCTCCCCCTCCTCCTCCCTTGATCCCTCTCTGCTTCCCGCCACCATGCGGTGGGCTGTTTCCCCTATGCCAGGCTTCTCTGCCATGCCACCCTGCCTTACAGACAGCCATGGACTAAATCCTCCACAAACTGTGAGCTAAAATAAACCTCTCCTCTTCACAGTTGTGGGTGTCAGTGATGAGCTTTGGGCCAGTGATGAGAAAAGACAGAGACCAATGACACCTTCAGTGTCTCACTGGTCAGTGTGCCACCAGTGGGCTGTGTCAACTGCACCTTCCTTATCACATTAAAAATGGTTATTATATACAATTCCTAAGCAGGTTGCAAAAAATCAGAAGTGTACTGATTGAATACACTTTTGAAATTAATGTTATTATGTTTTTTTTACTTTATCAATGCATGTGAGTAAATTTATGCTGAAACACCCATATATTTTATTTTTTTATGAGCGTGTGTTTGTCACACACACACACACACACACACACACACACCACATCTTAACCATTTTTACTTCCCCTTCCTTTCCGTATAGTTTACTGTTTAAATCTATTTGCTAGAATTTTATCTAAAATTTTTACATTCCTAAATTAGCCTGGTGGAGAGACTCCCTTTGGGGACCTGCCAGCTTTGATATCAAGGTCATGTTGGCTTGAAAGAACCATCTGGAAGTTTTCTATCTTTTATCTAAATCTTCGAAGCATTTATATTATGGGAACTATCTGCTTCTTCTTAAGAGTTTAAAGGACTGTCTTATTATGAAGTATTCCACCTGGCACCGGGGCATGTGTGTGTCCCTGTGTGGACACAATCATGTCTGCACACATTTAAAAACACATGCAAGATATTCATCTTTAGTGAAACAGCTTTGCATTAATTTACTGCCTTCTTTTCTTCATCAAAAGGGAGTAAATGCCTGAGACAATAAAGAGTTAAGAAGAAATTATTTCCAGGCTTCGGTTCCTTTTTGGAAGCTGTAAAGGAGACTGGAAGGTGGTCAGGAAATGTCCAGTGCTGTACCATCTACATTTCACTGAAGGTGACCAAGTCTGGCAACCACAACTTTAACACTAAGGCCTGGGCAGACAAAGGCATCAGCTGGCAGGCTCTCAGTCTCCTGTAGATCTGCGTGAGGGTCTTTTAATATTACAGTCACTAGGGCATCTCAGCTTTAAAAATTCTTTTTTCCACAGCAATAAAAACTCATCCCACTAAGCTGTTTAGAGCCCCAGGAGGCACTGCAAGGGGACCACAAATAAAGACTTGGAGCCATTTCAGACTCACTGTTTATGTCCCTCCAAATTCATATGTTGACGTTTTGACCTCTAACAGGAGTATTAGAAGGTTTAGATGCCACGACAAGCCCCACTGAGAAAAGCAAGAGATTCCAGAGATTCTGGTCTTCAAGAGCACCCAAGGAAGGGGCCACGGAATCACACAACAAGATGGTGGCCACCCATGTGCCACGAGAAGAGGCCTCGGGATGAAACCATTCATGCGGGGCATCTTGGCCTTCCCAGTTTCTATAACTGTGAAGAATCAATTCCCACAATTTCCATTACTTAAGCACCCCCTTTGTGGCATTACGTGATGGCAACCCAAGCTGACTAAGGCAAGAATGTTCTGGTAATGTCTGTCACGACGCAGCCCTGCCAATCTCAGGATTGGAGTGAGATTTCTGTGGAGTGACAGACATGTTGATAAAGACAAGGAGTCTGAACAAATCAGGACTGTCTTCTAGAACACTCAAGAACTGTCCCAAACAAGGACAAGAGCCGGGAACACAGGAAATAGGACGATGCCTGAAGAATCAGGTGTGCCACAGAGGGCCTGTTCTTTTCTGGAGCGGACACCTCTGGCTTAGGTCCTTGTTCATTAGGATTGGTACAACTTTGCCAGTCAAGCATTGCGACGGTCTGGCAGGAACACAAGGCCCTCAAACCCCACCTTGGCTCCAGGACCCCATGATTTCACTGGGACCCCTGGCAGATGTGCAAGGAATCGTCTCTCTTCCCAGAAACAAGGACAAAGGAGTTTCCATTGCCCCAGTCATAGTGTGACTCGGAAGTTTAACCCCCTGACTGGACGGCAAGGTGTGTCTATGGCAAAGCCAAGCAGGCCTGTGCAGCCCAGCAATGCCCTGCTGGGCCTACGGCGGGGCAGGCAGGCAGCATCATGGAGCTTTTATAATGACTCCAAAAGTATTTTGGCAGCTCCAAGAAGCAACTTTGCTACACGCACTAACACCTGCGACGCTGATGTGCGGGCTGCGCCCCGTTTTGGGGGCTCTCAGAAACCCAGGGTCTAGGCGTGCACATGAGCACTGCTGCCCTGCAGAGGCCTACAGACTGCTGAAGGCTGAGGAGATCGAAGGGACTTGTCATCTTCAGTGTGAACGTGGGCAGAGGGGAGGACGGCCGACCTGCCTTTTAATTTGAACTGCTTAGGCCTCACGCGAGTCTCCTCCTTCCTGCTGGTAGAAAATTAAACCAGCAAGCCTGTTAATAACTGGTGAGTAAATGGTTCTTTCTCTGCATAGTGAGTTGGATGCACAAGGTTCGCATTAGACTGAATTCTCTCCCAACTGTAACCCTTAAATCCAATTGAAAGCTACACTTTTCCTGACAGCTGCTGGTTACACACACAAAACTCCCCGTCTTCCATTGCTCCCCCACGCCTCTGATGTGTGGGGACAGGGCCATGCTGCTAACCTGATGTTATTTTCAGAGGTGACATCAAAAAAACAAAAACAGCAGAGTAAATTATCCTTTCTTTCAAGACAGGATTTCACTATGCAGTTGAGACTGGTCTTCAGTTCATTTTGTAGCCCAGGCTGGCCTTGGACTCTCAGTGATCCTCCTGTCTCAGCCTCCCAAGTGCTGGGATTACAGGCACACACCACCATGCTGGGCCAGTAAATTAATCTTAAAGCTGAGTGTTTTCAATTCAAAGACTTAGGTTTAGTTCTTAGACTATGTCCTTCCTTCCCATTAGTGGGCATTAAAGGACATTTCGACTAAGAACACAATAACTCATTGCTGTGAGATGCTAAAATCCTTTTTTGTCAGGCATTCTAACTACTTTTAACTTAATGGTATGCTATTTAAGCTTTTCTTTATTTAGGTTTTCCCCTAAATGAAGTCTAATAAAAAACACCTCAATAAAAAGAATAAATCCATAAATATTTTAATACGCTTATTTACCTCATCCCTAATGGAGCTAATCAGTGGTAGACAATATATTTGTTCTGAAGAGAGTTAATTTCCCAGATTAAAATACACATACACACATAAAACTGACAGTATTTTGAGATATATGACGCTAATAAAGGTAACATTTATTGGGCCAGCCACTGGGCTGAGCACTTTATTGGACTACCTCAGTTAACCCTCATGGCAAACCTATAAAGTGGGTGCTATTCTTACCCCATTTTATAGGATTGGTTATAAATGAGGAGCCTCATTACTGTAATTTAATCTCCACCAGCCCAGAATTTGAGTTCAGTGTTTACTCGGGCTATAAAAAGGTTGAATAAGCAAATTAGAAATTAAAGAGGATGGGCATTGTAAAGCTATCAGAAGATCCTGTGTCTTAGGAGATACTCGGAACATCCTCGGAATGCTCTGGGAAGACCCTGCTGGACACCTTTAAAATTCAGACTCTTACTCATGACGAGTGGGTCTCCCCTCAGCATCCCTCCTGAGATTAGCCCAAATTAGTATCTAGTTTCTACAGACAATGCAGGATGGTGGGCATCGAATGCAGTCCTCAGTAGCTCTAGAGTTCTGTACCCCATTGTGTACCCTTGCCTCCCCATTTCCATGCAGAAGCCAGCCTGAGGGAGAACCGGCCCAGGAAACAGGAAGTGGAGGAGAGGCGGAAAGGAACTGGACAATTCAGGGTACCACTGAGCTGCTGGATCACCCTCTCCCTGCAGTCCACCTACCCCTGGACACCCTGGTTACCATGCTCATTAACCCCCAGTGCTCTCTGAGAGCCCTTAGGTTTGCTGTTCTGGTTTCATGCCTCAAGGCATCCCAAATGATAAGTGGCAAACAAGAGCCAGCTCGTCTGAAATGTACAGTCTGAAATCCTAACCCGGAAGGCGATGCGATTGGGAGTGGGGGCTTGAAGTGGTGATGAGGAAGCAAAGTTAGTATTCTTATAAAGAGGCCTGGGAGCCAGCCTGGCGGCGCATGCCTGTAATCCCAGCACTGAGGAAGCGGAGGCAGGAGGGTTACCAGGACTTCAAGGCCAGCTGGATTACACAGTGAAACCCTGTCTAAGAAAGAAAGAAAGAAAGAAAGAAAGAAAGAAAGAAAGAAAGAAAGAAAGAAAGAAAGAAAGAAAGAAAACAAAAAGAAGAGGCCTGAGTGAGACATCCTTGTCCCCTTCTGCCTCATGAAGACAGTTCAAGGTGATGGTCTGCACCCCAGAACCTGAGCTTGCGTGCTCAGTTGTCCCTGCCCCAGCACCATCCACACCCTTCCCGGCATTTCCCGATGCTTCTCAGCTGTCTGAATGTTTGGGGGGGGGACACAAAGGTCACTGGCTTTCAAAACACTTCACTGAACAATTGCGTGGGTGTGGGCAAGCCCCTGACCCCAGTCTAAGCATGGAAAGCAGGAGGGTTTGGGGTGTCTCCTCCAGCCACCAGGTTGTGTCCCTGACCTCCACCTGTGTGCAGCTCACGCATTCCAACGCGAAGGCGCTTTGCCCCACCTGTAACTGGTCCCCTCTTCCTTTTGGGATATGCATGGTGATCGGCACCTGTCACTGACAGTCAGGATATCAGTGCTGGGCTGGCTTCCCTCAGCCCTACCTACAGCAGAATCTAGAGCCCCTTCAGAGCCAGAGGCAGGGTGCACACTGGCCATCGCAGCACACTGGGAGACAGAGGCAGGAACATTGTTCCTTGGGCTACTTAGGCCCTGTCTCAAAAAAGAGTGGACCAGGGCATGTGCTGAGTCCCTACCCTTGCTGCCCCCCTCTGCCACTCAGAGTGTGGAACAGACCTGCTTCTTGCTTGGGCAGGGTTTACAACTAAAGAAAAAACTTAAAATCCCATTTCCAACTAAAGGTACTGACCCTCCTGCAGGCATATGTGTGGGTCCTGAGAGAGGAGTCCTGGCTGTGTGCCCATTTCCTAGAGAGGCAAACTGAGCCCACAACCTCTCACAGGACAAGAGGTGACAGACACACTAGGAAGCCCCAGGGCCAGTGGGAGCTCCTCATGCAGGGTTGGGGCCTAGTGAACTCTGTGGATTCTCAGTGCCTCCCTGCCTCGATTCTCCAGAGACCTAGCCATCTCGAATTCCTTCTCAACACACCGGGGCTCCATCCTCTGACAGCCTTTGTATTCCCTTTGATGTTGTTTTGAGACAAGGTCTCTCATGTAGCCCAGGCCAGCCTCAAACTCACGGCCATCCTCCTGCCTCTTTGTCTCCTGAGTGCCGGGATTACTGGTGGATACAGTGCCACCACCTCGGATTATGGATTCTTGACTATTTCCAACAGCTCTGCAGAGAGGGACAAGACAGGATGTCCTCTGCCCCATCCCGACGACACGGAACAGCTATGTGCCAATCCAGGGAAAGGTTTCTGGAAATCCAGGGTGTCCAGGCCTGGAATGGCCCTCTTTCTTTTCCTGGGCATTTCCCAAACCCCAAGCAAACGATGCTCGCCCCTTTGCCCCCCACCATTCTAGTGCCAGAACCCCGGGAAGCTACCTGTTGCAGGAGGCGAGAGTGATGCATTCAGGGCTGGGCTGCTCCAGGGCCTTCCTCCGTCCGCATCCTCCGGAGCCGGGGCCTGCGGGAGGGACCGAAAAATGCATGGTCAGGAGACTCGGTGACACAAGGGGACAGAACAATCGGGGAGGGCTGCCTGGGGAGGCCCAACTCCAGGCCACCCCGAGAAAATCCCGCATCTGAGCAGTCAGGGTTCCCTTCGTGCTCCTCACCAGCAAATGCTCTCGGCTTTTGCTTCAAGTTGTGTTCGGGGCTGCCACCCTTTCTCTGGGCCTCCACCACTTCCACTGGGGTCCAGGCTGGCAGTGCCCCATGTGTCACAGCAGTAACCTAATCTTAGCCTCTCCTACCCGAGTCTAGCTGAACTGGTCTCCCCAGTACTCTCTGCTGAAGCCTTAACCTCTAGCATCTCACAAGCACATAGATGGGGAGGGGTCACTGTGGATGCGATGACTTAGAATGAGGTCGTCCTGATACAGGGTGGGGACCCTAATCCCATAGGACTGGGGTCCTCATAAAACGAAAAACTGAGGACACAGAGAGACGTGTGCAAAGGACACCACAGGAAGACCGGCATCACCCTGTCACACGCCAAGGGACGTAGAAGTCTCGAAAGGGGCCTGTCACTAATCCTTCAGTCCTCGCAGGGAGAGGACCCAGCGACACCTGGACCTCCACGCTTCCGGCCACCTGTCCTGCAACCCCCAGCGGAGGCCCAGTTCCTGGGCTCCCTCTGGCTCCCCAGCTCCCAGCTGGCTGGAGCGCCAGCTGCTTGTGCGCAGTGCAGATCCCTGGGGAACGCAGACAGCTGTGCTGAGGACGCCGCACCTGTCCCCGGCTCCCCCGGGGCCTCTGCAGTCACCATGCTGGGCCACAGAACAAGCCTGGTGCCCAGGCAACAGAACTGGAAAGAGATTTCAGGATGCCTAAAGAACTAGGACAGGGAGCGGGGGGCACGGCCCCCCGGAAGCCGAGGGAGTTCACCTGCTCTTCGCCTGCAGGAAGTGAGGGCTCTGACAGCTTTACTTTTTAATTTTTATTTTTAGTGAGAATTGGTGCGTGTACATGACACACTGATATTCATTTTATGTCCCCTTTCCCTCCCGTCTCCTGACTCCCTTCCCACTTGAGAAAGATCTGTGTCCCTACTTCTTCCTGTTGCAGTGGTGCCTCAGGTCACAAACTTCATTCGTTCCCCATAAAGTCAACATGGAACCTAACCACTGACTTGATTCAGTTCTCGTCCTGTTTGGTTGGCGACCAGAATCTCAGGAAGAATTAAGGTCGTGAGCCACGGTACCACTGCCTGCTTTTATTTTGCGCTTTATTTATATTTGTGTCATGTAAGAAAAACCATGTAACATTTAAGCTTGTGCGCCTAATTTATTCCACTTAACATTATGGACTTGGGCTGCATCCATTTTCCCACACTGACTCGAGATTATCTTTCTTTATGACAGAGTAATGCTCCACCGTGTGTAAATACACCCACTTATTTGTGGACGGACATATAAACCACTTCCAAGACGTAGCAAAAGATGTGCTCAGAGCTGGGCTGCTGAGGAGGAGGAGGAGGAGCAGGAGGAGGAGGAGGAGCAGGAGGAGGAGGAGCAGGAGGAGGAGAAGGAGCAGGAAGAGGAGGAGCAGGAGCAGGAGGAGCAGGAGGAGGAGAAGCAGGAGGAGGAGGAGCAGGAGGAGGAGGAGCAGGAGGAGCAGGAGGAAGAGGAACAGGAGGAGGAGGAGGAGCAGGAGGAGGAAGAGGAGGAAGAGGAGGGGGAGGAGGAGGAGCAGGAGGAGGAGGATGAGGAGCAGGAGGAGGAGGAGCAGGAGGAGAAGGAGCAGGAGGAGGAGGAGCAGGAGGAGGAGGAGCAGGAGCAGGAGGAGCAGGAGGAGGAGGAGCAGGAAGAGGAGGAGGAGCAGGAGGAGGAGGAGCAGGAGAAGGAGGAACAGGAGAAGGAGGAGGAGCAGGAGGAGGAGGAGGAGCAGGAGGAAGAGGAGGGGGAGGAGGAGGAGGAGCAGGAGGAGGAGGAGCAGGAGGAGGAGGAGGAGCAGGAGGAGGAGGAGCAGGAGGAGGAGGATGAGGAGCAGGAGGAGGAGGAGGAGGAGCAGGAGGAGGAGGAGGAGCAGGAACAGCAGGAGGAGGAGGAGCAGGAGGAACAGAAGCAGGAGGAGGAGGAGCAGGAGGAGGAGGAGCAGGAGGAGCAGGAGCAGGAGGAGCAGGAGGAGGAGGAGCAGGAGGAGGAGGACCAGGAGGAGCAGGAGGAGGAGGAGCAGGAGGAGCAGGAGGAGGACAGCTGGACCGGGCGTTCCCGCATCGCACACCTGCAGATTCAGGGTCTCAGGGTCCTTGCTCAGCTCCTCTTTCACATGAGATCAAGGACAGCCAGTCTGACTTTTTCCTTCAGGGAAGGGCTCACCGTGAGTGGGAGGCCTTATGTTCACCCTAAGAGTCAGAACTGGCTCCAGAAGTGAGAAAAAGCCCCATTTCTGGGAGATCAGATTTGATCATCTTGGACCATCACCCAACCAGTCTGGAGTTCCCAGGGCCTCAGGGGAAGACGAGGGGAGATGCCAGCTGGGACAGAGAGCTGTACCCACATCGGGGGCCAGAGAGGCAGCGAGTCCTCATGACTGAGAGTCCAGGGTGAGCCCTGACCTTGGCCCCAGCAGCTGTTCAGCCTGGCACTGAACTCCTGACTTCTCTGGCTCTGGCTGATTCAAGGCCTAAATAAAACCAGAAGTGAGGGGAAAGGTCCGGCACAGCCTTGGCATTATACAAGGGCCCACTTTATGTCCCTTCCCTCCCTCCTTCCGGCCTCAGGACCTCCCAGCTCTCTTGGGCCTCACTAAGGGGGATGGGCCCAGAAGGGACACAGCATTTCCCATGAGACAGTTTGCAAAGAAGCAAAATAAATGTCGGCAAGGCAGGAGGATCACAAGTTTGAAGCCGGGGCTGGGGATTTAGCTCAGCGGCATAAGCACCTGCCTTGCAAGCAGGCAGTCGTGAGTTCGATCCCCGGTACCGATAAAAAGGAAAAAGACCAAAAAAAAAAAAAAAAGAATAATTAACAAGTTTGAAGCCAGCCTGGGCTACACAGTGAGACCCTGTCTTAAAAAAAACCCCTAAAAATCCCCTAGGAGCAGCAATGGAACAGACAGGCCAAGCCACGGCTGGTTCGAGGGGAGCCTGGACCTCAGGCCCTGCCCAACAGGAAGTCGGTGACAAACTTGGAAAACATCACTGCAGCAGGCCACACTCTGCCCTGTGTGTTCTCCAAGGCCACCATGTGTTACCCTTCCTGTTCTTCCTCGGGCACCAAGGGCAAGGGAGTCAACAGCCGCGGGGGCCAGAGTGACAAGGTGCACGGGGTCCCTTTCCAGCTGGGAGGCCTCAGATAGAAAGAGGAAGTGACCTACAGAGGTCCCCAGGGTCCTGCTTCCCTCTCTGCAGTGGTGGCCCAGTCCTTCTGCGCTCCATGGGGCAACGTCAGCCTAGCACTGTCTTCCCCTCTGACTGCGGCCCCCCACCCCCGCTAGCATCACTTGTGTAATTCACACGAGGCAGTACGTGGTTGGCTTATTTCTGAGAGCAGCCATCTAGGGACACCAATCTATGTCGGCTGTCCTCAACTTGAGAGGAAACTACAAGTCCTCTTCTGGGGCCACTATCTCCGTAGCACCTGGGGACTGAGATGGCGGATGGGTGTCAGAAGTGTTTGGTAATGAATAAACATCAAGCCAGGCATGGGGGTGGGGTGAGGGTGTGCAAGCCTGGAATCCCTCCCAGCACTCTGGGAGGCTGAGGCAGAACTGCAAATGTGATCTCAGCTGCGGTGACAGCGCCTTAGTAGGACCCTGTCTCAAAGTAAATAAACCAAAAGGGCTGGGGGTTCAGCTGAGTGCAAATGTCACAGGTTCAGTCCCCATGCCACCAAAATCACTAAGTAAATAAATAGCACCAATGCCATTTCTACTCCTCCTCCACCCCAGCAGGTCCTGTCCTGTCTCCTCCTTGCTTTGACCCCAACCCCAGCAAAGACAGGTCAAGTTCTGAGGTCCACGCCCCCAGCACTGCCTGCCCCCTCCCGCAGTGGCTTCCCCACTCCCTCTCCAAGCCATGTTCCTTTTTTAAGAAAATGACTCATTTAGGAAGAGATGAAAAACCAAAAACTTCAATGGTAGAGATAAAACACACCAAGCCTCTTTTAACTCCTCCCACTGCAGGCAGAGCTGAGATCCGATAAGCCTCCCCCAAGCCGGCCTGCTCATTGGAGCTTTCGCGATGCTTCTAGCAAAACACTTCCAGTAACGTTTGCACTCTTGAACATTTGAGTAGAAGACGGGGTGAGGGTGGAGGTGGGGGAAGGCAGGGAGGGGAGATGGCTCCAGGCCTACACGCAGTTTTGCAAAACCAGAGAAAGAGAAATTTAAGATTAAAGCCCAGGCCTTCAACTGGGTCAAAAATGATATGACGCCTTACTACATTCATGACTCTGATTTATTGATGCAGGATGTTGATATTAGGTCATGAGCCTGATGAAAATTATGGGATATTTCTCATTAAAAAAACACAAAACCATCTTGGTATGTGAACTGTTTATAATATTTGTACACAGTATTTACCAGGAACATGATTATATAATACAGGACACAGAATTGTTAGAGCAGCACCAAGCCTAAATAAAACCAGGCTAAAATAAGCCACCAGGATGATTCAAATCCAGGGATTCTCAACATTGGTCAAAAGAAAAAGAATTCCTAGGTTCCAGCCCCCAAAATTCTGATACATTTGATCTGGAGTGGGATCCTGGATTCAGGTTTTTTGTTGTTGTTTTTTAAATTTCCCAATGATTGGAATGTGCATTGAGGGTTGAGAACCACTGATCTACAGATGAGAAAAGTGAGATCTAAAAATTGAGGAAGCCGCTCATGGTGGCTCACGCCTGTAATCCCAGCACTCAGGAGGCTGAGGCAGGAGGATCGTTGTGAGTTCGAGACCAGCCTGGGCTACAAAGTGAGCTCAAGGCCAGCCTGAGCTGCATAGTGAGACCCGGTCTCAAAAAGACAATAAATAAATAAATAAATAAATAAAAATTAAGGAAGGCCAGGAGCAGTGGTGCACACTTGTAATCTCAGCACTTCGGGAGGCTGAGGCGGGAAGATTGCAAGTTAAATCCTTCCTTGGCAAGATCCTGCTATCTCAAAAAAATTAAAAATAAATAAAAAAATAAGGGCTAGGCATGTGGCCCTGGGTTCAATTCCTAATGTAAAAAGCAGGGGAAAAAACCCTCAGTGCTAGCCCACTTCCCTAGCATGCACAAGCCCTTCGGTTTGACTTCCATCACTACAACAATAATTGTAAATAAATAAGTTAATAAAATAAAGGAGCAGCCCAAGAATGCAGTCAGAAACAAAACCAGAACCAACTCTGACAACGACAATTCCTAATCCAGTTCTGCAATTTTGTTCAGATTTTTTTTTTTTTTAACACAAAGGAAAGGGACTCACGGTTACCAAGTTGTAGTTGAGCCAGGTAAAGGTACTAAAGTACTCTGCCAACTCTTCAGGGCTCTGGTCCAACCGCCCTCCTGCTGTGCCCTCCACCCAGTCCCCAGCTCCACCTCTCCTTAGGATGAATCCAACCAATCCCAGTCTCAGGGCTTCTCCCCCTCCTCCCTTTCCTCACTCCACAGACCCTCATCTCTGAAGGCGCCTACTGTACCCCACAAACTGCTTGGGGTCCCTCCAAGCCCACCCTTCACCTTCCCCACGCTCAGCCCACGGCGCCATCTGTGTAAGTCACACCCCCGAGCATTCACGATCTACCACCGCGCACTGGTGATCCCACACATCTCCGTAGCTGGGGACGCCCCGGCAACTATAAAGGGGGTGACCTCTGAGGATGCTTCGCTTGAATTCGGGGTGGGCCTGTATTTCCTTCAGTGGACAAAACACACACCCGCAGGCTGCGCGTGGCCGCTTTGCCTCCCCTCCGTCCATACAGATCACTGGACGCTCCCGCGCCCACGGTCCACCTGCGCGTGCTCCCTGACTGCTGAGCCTGCAGGGGACATTCACGTCACCCCCCTTTCCTCTTTGTCATCTTCATTGCTTCACCCAGGTAACAAAGGGGCAAATGTGAGCCTAAAACCTAAAGCAAAGCCTCAGCTGACCCCTGAAAGTGCCGTAGTACAGGGACCTGCAGGCCCAGGTCGCAGACTGGACACAGGATCCCTCCCCAGCCGGCCCACTTGGCCTCCGTACTCGCGTGGACCTCTGACCCTGCGCCATCCTTGAGCCATGGGGTCCCCAAGAAAAGATGTGGAAGAGACGTCCCGGCAAGATCAAGCCTCGCCTCCCTGGGTCGTGGTCCCCGAAGCGATACAAACCCGCAGCGGTCTCCATGTGTGTCCCTGATTCCTGCCTGCTTTGCCCGAGCAGTGGCTCCCACGCCCCGGGAGTCCCTGCCAAAGCAAGCGCCCCCAAAGGGGCAGGCAAATGCACAGTGTGAGGTCAGCAGCCCAGACACTCTAAAGATGGGGTGTGCACTATGGGGCTCGCCCAAGTCCCCAGGTCCCGAATGTCTCCCAGGATAAACCCTGGAGAGGGGGGCGCTTTTGGGAATGAGAACAGAGCTCAGACTCAGAGCCTGGGCTCAGAGGCTGGGGAGGAGATGGACCAGGGGAACCGGCATTCAGGACGCTGGAGCAAGGGGAGAGGGAAATCCCGAGACACGTGACCAGCAGGAGCCACCAAGGCAGCCAAGAGCTTGTGGGCAGCTCCCAAGCTCCTCAACTGCTTCCTCCCAACCCAGGGCACAGAGGACGTAGCCCAACAGAGGTGGGCGGGAACATAGGAATACAGAACAAAGAAACGAGATTAAGCAACCCCACACCCAGGCAGGCTGGGGGGCTTTTTCCTAAATGGTCTGGGGTGACCCCTGGGAAGGGGCGACTTAATAAACCCCTTCTCGGCTACCTCCCCAAAAGTGAAGGACATTTGTCAACTGTCCACACTGCTGAGATCCTCCAGGCAAATTTTCAACAACTCTGAAACTTCAGAAGTTCCAGACTGGCTGTGCCCAACCCAGGACCGTCTGTGGCCTGCAAGGGGCCCACGCTGTGTGTTTTGTCGCTGTTGTGGCCACCACCAGCTATGATGCTGGGTGTGGAGCCCAGGGCCCCTCCTGCCTGCTAGGTGGGTACCTATCCCGCCACAGCCCAGAGCCTTCTGGGAAATCATCACAGACACTCCCAGCCTATTAGCGGCTCCCGTCCCCCAAAGAGGAACGCTTGACTCTTTTGGGGTCCTGAGTGTTCCCTCCACAGTGGCAGTTTAGCGATGCTAAACTCATCTGTGCAGGACTCACTGCTGCACACGGTGAGAGTTTATTAGGATCCGAGCCTGTCTTCCTGCCCCTAAACATTCCAGAACCCCCCGCGTGGCTCCCAGCCGGTGCCTGCTCCTGCGTTCTCCTCTCCAGACTCCTCCCTGTGTGCTCAGGGATTGTTTCCTGACCCATCTCAGACCCAGCAGCTTCTATCCAAGGCCCCTCTGCAGTGACGGACGCCTCGGACCATGGAGTGGCAGCGGCTTCCCCCAGTTCCCTTAACCTCTGGCTTCATAAACCCCTCACTGTCGTCTCTTCTAGGAAACCTTCTGAGTGAGCAAAGAGTTCAAATAAAACCAGAGACCCAAGATCTGTCTGAGGGGGTACTGGGGGCGCCGCGCTGCACACGCTCAGAGGAGCTGGGTGAGGTCGGGGGCACGGAAAGGTCACCCATCACCTGTCGCCAAGGGAACAATGTGGGAGGCAGGAGTGGCTGGAGAAGGTCTCCGAGAGGAAGTGAGACCTGAGCTGGCCCCCACCCCACGCAGGTTCAACTGGGTCAAGTGCAGGGAAGTAGGAAAGGCACCCCGAGCCCGAGGCCAGCCTGCGGGCATGGAGCCCAGGGCGGGCGGGTTCCGCAGGGTCACGCTACCCTCCGCCTCACGTCCCATCCCTGGGATGCTGGTGGCCGCTGCCAGTGAGGTTGCTGGAGAGACATAAAGAAGATGCAGGTAAAACCCAGTCCTAGCTCAGGGCCTGTCGTCAATAAACGCCACCTGTCCTCACTATGGTCAAAACTCCCTGGTGTCCATCTGGCCCTTTCTTCTTTACAACACCCTGGATGCCAGGAAGGAGTATCTCTGTGCCCAGAAAGTGAAGTCAGAAAGTCAGAAAGTGAAATATGATGAATGGGGACTCTCCAGGAGTGGAAGGTGCCATAGAGTCTGGAAGGCTGGGACTGTGATCCTGGGGAGGGGCAGGGGCGACTGGGGTGGAGCTGAACCCCAAAGAGCAGCACAGCACCAGCGGGAGCTTTGTCTCCAGCTGGGATCCCAGCGTCAAGACCCAGGTAGGGTCCAGGGGGCAAACAGAAATGAAGACAATCAGGTTCCCCCCAGCAGCTTCCCAAATCAAAATGCCACCTGCAGAAAGAGGCAGAGTGGCAGGGAGGGGCCACACTGCCAGGGCCTTCCAGTCTCAAGTTCCCCAGATCTGGCGGAAAGGGGTCCGTCTGGCTTCCCTGGAACCCCGGAGCCACTGAGAACACACCCACCCTCGAGAAACACGAACCTTTCCTGCACGCCCTCACTCACCTGGAATTCTAAAATTAAACACTTAGCCCTCTCCCAGAAAGCGGTCTCCTCTTAAAGCTGACAGGCAACGCTTTGGGGAGGTCAAGTCCCGCAGCCACGTGTGCGCTAACCAGGACTTCCAGTGACCTCCCCTAGGTAATGGTGCCCGACAGCTCATCGGCCAGCAGAGGGGAGAAATGGAGGAGGGGGGACCCCGGCCAGACGGGAGCTGCTCCTGCAGCCACTCCACCCACACCACCGAGGGCAAAAGGGACCACCTGAGCACCTCAGAGACTTTCCTTTTCCAGCCCTTTCTGGCCATCCAGTGCAAACAGAACCACAGGCTATGTGGCCTCTGGTGCCTGGTGGTGTTGTTCACCTGGCCCCATGTTTTCATGCATTTGTAGTAGGCATCTATGCCAAATCCCTTTTCATGACTAAATAATATTTGACTGTGAGGATAGACAACATTCGCCTTATCCATCAGAAGACTTTTAAAGGGCAAAACAAATGCTGCCCCTCCCCTAATAAAAGTCCCCAGGTCCCCTCCAGGACTCTCAGAGAACACAATGTGCACAAATCACCCTTCCCTCTCACCAGTACCCACGGATGCCGTCCAAACCCTTCCTTCTCAGGAGGGTGACTCTCCAAACACACACAGCAGCTCAGGCCGGCTGCCCCAAATCACACTGAGCAAGCAGATTCCTCCAGGGGGAGTTTTTAATAACCCTGAAAATGTGTTTTATGCAGTTCCTGACCCCGTAAGACAGCAGCACAAAATGCAAGCCTTGTCCTTACAGGGCCTCGGGCAACTGTCACTGTCTTGAAAGTCTTAATAATTTTTAAACAAGGGGCCCCACCTGTTGCAAAGCTGATTCCGAACAAGAGGTAAGGATGTGGGAAGGGGAGGATCTGACCATCTTCCCAAGCCAGTTTCTACCTTCTGCCCCAGATGGGGGGAGGCACAGATAGGAGAGGCAGGGGAGCCAGGTCTATACTGACACCAAAAACCCAGCTTCCAAACTGCCGAGACCGCATCTTCCGACCCGGGTTGATAAGACCTCTTTGAAACAGCCGGACGAGCTGAGAATCAACGTGATGCATGGAGGCAATACAGACTGTAAAGCGGGGAACTCAAACTGAAACTCATTTGATCTTGTGATCACTTACAGGTTAAGACCAAGAAGAAAGGCCAGAAGAAAAAAAAAACCCACATTAACTAAAGTAACCGGCACTGAGAAAATTTTTAAAACATTTCCTTTTTTAAAAAACTGTCATCTTTATTTCCAAAGTATGAAGGAAGTCAGAGTTTTATCAAAAAAAAAAAAAAAACACCTTGATATTTAACACAAAGAGTACAAGGAGTTTAAAGCACAGACATCCATCAGGATTTCAGCGCCAGAAGGGGCCTTTGCAACCATTTGGGTCACTGGCTCTGGTCGCTTTGGGTCAAGGTCCCCTGACCACTTGCATGGAACCCCAAGAACTCGGACTCCCACCCAGGCCCGTCCAAGGCTCACTTTACAGATGAGGAAGCTGAGGCTGTGAGAGCAGAAGTGGGCGGACAAGGCCACCACAGAGGGGAGGACCAGAACCCGGAAGCTCCAAGCTTCCCCTCCAGCCTCCAGCTTCAAAGAGTCACCAGTCACACGCCAGTGTGTGGCCCCCACCGCCCACCCCACCCCGGACACACGGGCCCGGCCTTCTCCTGGCTCCTCCGCTCTGGCCTGCTAGTGCCCATCTCTGTATCTCAGCAATAGAATGTGGGGTGCAGAGACCTTTAAGGCTGATAAGGCTAGAGGGAGGCAGTTTGCCTCCCATGAGGCACCATCTCTATCCCAGCAGGGACTCGGGGCAGGGACACTCTAGGTCCACGGCGAGTATCGCCTTTCCTCACAAGAGTGACAGTCAGTTACAGGCGAGAATCACACAAGGCAGAGGACAGAGCCCAGGCCGACAGGAAGTGTCGCTAGCCTAGGACACCAGAGAAAGCCAGCAGGTGGCCCGGGGACTGGGAAGCAGTGGAGTTTCCGGCACTCATCACAGTTTGATTCTGTCCTCTTTCTATTCTGTTACGTGTTTTTTGTTTGATTGTTTTGTCTTGAGACAGGATCTCACTGTGCAGCCCAGGCTGGCCTTGAACTTGCAGTGATCCTCCTGCCTCAGCTCGGGAGTGCTGGGACTGCAGTAGCTGCGCACCACCATGCCCAGTCCTCTCTGTCTATCTCTGTTTCTTTTTTATTGTTTCGTTTTGCAGTGCTGGACAGGAACCCAGGGCCTCAATCAAGCTAGGCAAGCGCTCTACCACTGAGCCACCCCTGCATCCCTTTTTTAAAACGTTAACTTAGACAAGGCCTTGCTAAGCTGCCTAGTCTGGCCTTGAACTTGAATCTTCCTGCTTCAGCCTCCCAAATAGCTGAGGTCACAGCAGGTACCACCACCTCATGGGCAGATTCTTTTTTTCTCTACAGAATAGACTAACCAAATCAAACCACCTCTAACACCAGGTCCCTGGGCTTCTTTTAGTTCAATTTGTGTTTATCTTTCCTCTCTCCATGCCACTTTCTTTTTTTTGTTCCCTGGAACCAACAGGTACTGAGTGCTTACTATGTACCAGGCATGTTCTAGCTGCTATCAATGCAGACTGAACAAAACAGAATGAGGGAGGAAACAAAGAAAGTGATAAATACATGAATCTATACAATGTGATAAATTCTCTGGAGGAAAATAAAGCTGGTTGTGAGGTCTGGAGAGCGGTGGAGGAGGAGGGCATTTTATGTAGGATGGTCAGGGCAGGGGTCTTGGAAGGAGGTAAAGAATTAGCCATGCAAGTATCTGGGAGAAAATATTCCAGGCAGAAGAACTGGCCAGTGCAAAGGCCCTGAGGTAGAAATGTCAGGAATCACCAGGAGTCCAGTGTAGTGTGAATGAGGAAGAGGAGACAAGATAGAGATGCTGGGAGGGGTGTGGGGGGCCAGGGGCCTCCAAGCAGCCTGATGCATTCTCTGGACAGGGGAGTAATTGACCTGACCTAGCTGGGCTCAGGACCATTGTTATTATCAGGGAGCCTGGCTGGGTTCATCTAGGAGGGAAGGGGATTCAGGAGCAGGCCCTGAGCTGGGCCCAGCCTCTAAACCCTGTGTGCCGCTGAGAAAAGCCCTTCCCTTCTCTGCCCCTCATACTTTCCTCTGAAGCCCAAGGCCAAGCTAGAAGCCGGCTCACATTCCTAGGGCTGAAAGTTACCCTCTGAGCCCGGATAAGGCCCCCAAGCACCCTACTGCCCACCCGCCCCCACAGCGCAGGCTCCGTTCTCGGGGGAGAAGGTTGGGCCCAGGAAACAGCCGCGCATCCTCCAAAGCAAATGAAGGGTGCTGGCTAAAGATAGCACAGGTGGGGTGTGGCTGGCTGTCCAGCCAGGGGGGCGCTCCCAAGCCCGCCTCCCCCAGGCTGGGTCCTCTCAGCCTCCTCCTCCTGGAGGCAGAAAGTCAGGTGTGACAACTGCCCTGAGGGACCCACCTGTGTCACACACCCTCAAACTGTCTTCTCCACCAGACTGGGGCTCCCTGGTGACAGGGACTCCGCTCCTGGATATAGAGATTCTGTGTTCCCGAGCAGACAGAGTCCCTGGTGGCAGAAACTGTGCCACCCCCACTGGCCCAGAAGCTCCCTAGGGACGAGGTTAATCTGTACTGCTCCCTCCACCGCCTCACCCCAGTCCACGAATCTTCTCTGTGTATATATCGGCTTCTTAAAGTACTGTGTCGGCTACTTGCAGCAGTACATGCCTGCAATCTCAGCTACTCAGGAGGCTGAGGCAGGAGGATGGCCAGTTTGAGAACCCTCTGTGCAACTTAGCAAGAGCCTGTCTCAAAATAAAATAAATAAAATAAAAAAGAGGCAGGACTGTAGCTTTGTGGCTGGGGACCAAGAGCAGAGTTGATGGGGACTCTGCGGGCCCAGGCATAATCACACTCTGAGCTTCCTTCAAGGGACAAGCAGGGGTTCCTCCCAGAGAGGCAGGTCAGGTGGGGATGGGTGGGTGGGTACTGAGCTCAGGACCACAGAGTAGGGCCACAGAGGCTGGAGCTTCCTCCTGGGAGAAGCAACCCTTGTCATCCTCACACACAGGTGTGTTCTGAGTCCTTCCAGGCAGTGATCAGCTGCTCCTCCAACAGTGTCCAGAGCGCCGCCCTTTCACAGCACGGGCTGGCAGAGACGGACGAAAAGCTCATGGCTCCCTTGAGCGTGCCTGGCCGTCACCTGCTCCAAACCCCAAGGGGAAAATCCTCGAGAATTTCTGCTCGTTCTCAGAGCCCCACAGCTGCACGTGGAGGCCACCCGGCCCCAGCACCCCAAGCACGTGGGAGACTGGGTGGCCCAGGTGGGGCCCTGGGCATACGGAGATGCCACCCTGATGTCCTTTTACTGATGCTCCTACCAAAGGCAGATGGAGAGAGTGGAGAGAGGGGCAGGGAAGGGAAAGAGAGCCGTGAAGGATGGGGATGAGGAGGAGCCAGCGGCCACCGCCGGGCCTGTATTCTCACTGGCCCCGGTCAGGACACATTGTGCAGACATTTTAAACACAGCGCTGGGTGCCTTTCCAGCTAAAAGTCTCCACCCTCCTCACCCGCACGCAAACCCACGGGTGCTCGGGTGACATGAAGACTGTCCCCAGGGTCCCAAGGCTGCGGGACAGCTCCCTCGGACTTTGCTCAGACTGACAACGGGGCACACTGCTGGACCACGACGTCCTGTGCCCGTGCAGCACCAGCAGTGCTCTGGGCTGACTCGGACACTGTCATATGCGTGATATGACAAAGCTGGTGACATCCTTAGCCACCGCCCACGCCAGGCCACCGCCTTCCTCTGGGGGAGGGGAAAATGACTCCCTAGTGAGAACCACTACTTTAAAAATGCTTCTAAAAATGCTTGAAATTAGGTGGAGAAGCGTACGGAGCGTAATACCGACATGTATCAATGGTGTCTAAGAATGAGCGGATTCTGTTTCTCCTGATTCCTTGGACACCATAAATTTGCAGATTCCCCATGTAGCTGCCACAGCTGTTTTCTGGAATGTGCCCAAATGTGCCTGTTTCCTTCCTGACTTGTCCTCCCCAGCCCAGTCTCATCCAGGTTCTGAACCAGCGGTTCTCATGAGCCCTGTGAGCCCAGCACCCTCTTTGGTACTGGCTGTGCATTTGCTCAGGTGGCTCCCAGCTCCAAAAGAGCAACGCGGGTACAGAGCCGGGAACCCCTAGGTAGGGGGCTCCAATGGCCTGAAGGGCAGCCTCGGCCAGACCTGAAGGCCAAACAGCTGAACTGCTGCAGTCTCCAAAGCAGAATCCGAATGCACAGCCAGCCTCAGAGCCACTAGTGGCAGTGCAGAGCTAGGTCACAGAGATGCTGAATCTAAGGCGGCGAAGACCAATGATCAGAGAGAAGGTGCATACACATCTCAAGAAACAGAAATACCAACGGATCTTGAACTTTCAGTGGGGTGTTCCACCTCACTCATGAAAGAGATGCAAATTAAATTTGCAAATTAACTGAGACACTAATTTTCATCCATTAAGATGGGCAAAGATCAAGCAACGATAACTTGCTGTGTTGGTAAGGATGCCTCATTCATCAGTGGGGCAAACTGCTACGGCCTCCTAAAACGGACAATGGGGTACCAATATGACAAACACCTATGACTCCGGATTGAGGAGTCTAGCCCACGGACACACCTACACCGGTGATGGTGTGTTCCCCAAGGTACTCCCTGCAGGGTGATGTGTAATCAAAAAGAAGGGGGGCTCTCAATCCCCGCCACTGGGACGGTGCTCCAATACAGGATGATTCTCCCTTAAAACTGGGATACACACAGCATACCGGGGATTTAGCTCAGTAGCTTAAGCACCTGCCTGGCAAGTGCAAGGTCGTGAGTTCGATCCCTGCTACCAAAAAAATAAATAAATAAAAATAAAAATAAAGAAGAGCACACTCTCTGTACTATATGGGATCCTTTTCAAGTTATACTGGAGGGCAAGACAAGCAAGGCACAGAAAGATATGAACAGTATGCCACGAGTTATTGAAAAATATTATATATTTATATGTGGGGTGATCCTCAAAAAGATACCCCAAAAGATTTTCACAGTAGCCACTGCTAGAGAAGAGAACTGAGCAGCAGAGGGCAGGAAAAATTATTTACCCTACTTCTGATCCTTTGCAACATGCAGATTTTATACCCTATGCACACACTAACTATTCAATTAATCAATAAGTCAGTAACCAGCAAAGAGAAAAAGACCTTAAGTAACTGATCAGGCTCCACCGCGTCAGTTCTAGGTGAGTTTCCATTTTTAAACTCTCTCTTCCTACAAGTACCCTTGCCTGTCAGTTCAGGTGTCGCAGGGTTTTTGGTTCAAATGCTGGATGATCCAGAACACAAAAGAAACTCACAGCTTCCTTCCTCACCCCGATCTTCAAAGTGCACAGCCTCAAAAGGACCTGCCCCTTATCTGAAGAATGTACAGTGGCTGACATCCAGGAACACTGTTGCCCTGAAGCTACATGGACAGGCAAGCGGAATCCTCTCCACTGCAGAATCAGGGACCCGGAGGCACCCACACTTCTAATAATGCCTCAAAGCAGGAACTATGCATCACAAATCAGGTAGCGGCCTGGGCCCCCAAACCTCTTGGGGGTGGCAGGAGCCCCCAGCAGCCACCCGCGGCTCCTCCCTCCAGCTCTCCCTGTGGCGATGTTTTAATGGTGCATTGCTCAAAAGTGCCACCGACATCACTTTTAAACCCACCCTGCTGGTGCTGCCACCTCGTCATAAAATAACCCTTATATTTTAAGCAGTAAATCAGCGTTTGTCAAATTCTAAATTGGGCTACAGCAATATTTATTCATCAAAGGATAAATCTTTCCTGCACAGTCATAAAACTGCCTAATAATTTAATATGCTATCATTCTTACCTGAAACTTGTCAAAAAGTGGCCTGGAAGAGGCATGTGCTTTATAGTTGACTGGCACTGTCTATCGTTTATTAAATAGTTCATATTTTTAATTCTCTCTAAGGGCAGCGGATGGCACAAAAAACGAGACCAACCCAGAGTTGCAACTCGGAGACGGCTGGTGCCCGGATAGGGGTAGAGAGAAGTAGGCCACAGACTCTGCCAGTGAGAGAGGAGGCAGCACAGAATGAGCGGCAGCCAGGCCCCAGCTCCAGGCTTCTCCCCCTGGGTGGCTCCCACACTTGTAGCTGATGGTGTTTTTGTTGTTGTTGTTGTTGTTAGTGTCTTTTTGAGACGGGGTCTCGCTATGCAGTTTAGGCTGGCCTTGAGCTCACTTTCTAGCCCAGGCTGGTCTTGAACTTGCAATGATCCTCCTGCCTCAGCCTCCCAAGTGCTGGGATTACAGGCATGAGCCTCCACGCCCGGCTGCTGATGGTGTTTTGTTGTGGGGTGCTTTCTGTGCATTAAGATGCTCAGCAGTACGCCCAGTAATCCCTCCTCCACACACACCCCAACCATGACAACCAAAAATGTCCCCAGACACTGCCCAATGTCCTTGATCAGCCAACATCATCCCCACTCAAGAATGGCAGCTCCAGATCAATTAAATCTAGAAGTGGGCGCTGGGGTAAATCCACCCCACTCCAGCAGGCACAATGCAGTCTTGATGCCGCCTTTTCCTGAACTGCAAATACGAATCCGAGGGAATGCAGGAACCAGAGGCTGAGGCCCACCCCAGGCCAGAGCAGCCGGCAGACTGGGCCGTCCTCGGTCCTCTATTCTGCAGCCCTACCCATCAGTCTTTCCCCTTCACTGCTGCATCCCCCTCCCTCATTTCCTTTATGTTCTTCCACAGCCTTGCGGTTTGCTGTGGCCAAGAGCAAGCTTCAGGCTGGCAGGCATCAGTGGTTAGTGACCAAGTGGGTTCCTAAGCCACAAACACATTAACTGACCGTTCAATTGTATTCTCCCTGTGCAGGTCAGGAGAGAGAGAGGCCTCTTCCCCCGATGCTGAACGTTGAACTCTGGATTCCTTTCACTACTTAATCAAAGATAGTGAGGTGCTCTTTAATTAAAAAAAAAAAAGCCAAGTTCTACATTCACATTTGATGTCACATTTCCCACAAGAATTTTCACAGTCAGCAGATGGAGATGTGACATGCAGCCAGCAAGATTGAGCTGTCCGGGTCTCAAGGCACTAAAACCAACTGGGAGATAAAAGAACTCCAACTGGGCTCAAATAAATGTTAAAAGTTTCAACTTTGCAAGGTTTCAAAAAAAACCACCCAGTAACTTTATTAAGGCAGTATGGGGACAGAGTGGGAACTATCAAAGTGACATTAGTTCAGGATGATCTTTCCCGTCTATGCTCATCTATCAGGTGGCTAGAAGGTAGCCAACTCCCCAGGGGAGCAGGGGGCCCGACCACCCACACACCTCGCTTATCGAGTCCACGTGGCAGCCGCCAACCACAGTCAGGCAGGTACAACTTCCAGTCATGCAAACCAACTTCTGTGCATTCTCAATTCATAAAAAACTGCAAATCAGACTGCGGTGAGCTCACCTCAAAGCTCTGCCTACTTCCCGCAAGTTTCGTCCAACTTGACAAATGCCACCCCTCACTTCTACCACCTCAAACTTTCAAACAGCCTGCTGGCACTGCCAGGGGAAGAGGGAGGGATTGCGCTCCCCTAGAAGGGGTGTGGAGCTCCCCACGTTGGCCCACAAAGGTCAAGCAGGCACCGATGCTTGGTTTGGAAAACTGTTCCCGTTTCCTGAGCCTTGTCACTGTGCAGGACTTTACTGAATTAACTAAGAGTCCAGCAGGAGCCTCCACCAAACTGCACCAGACAAAAACGAAGGCCTAGGGAGCAGAGAAGCACCCAAGTCATGTGCCCTGTGCAACCTAACAGGCCGCCAGCCAGAGGGACCCCACATCTCTCTGCCACACAGCACCCCCACTGGATTCATTCCAGAACTCAATTTAAAAAAGAAAAATCATTTGTATAGGTCTTTAATCTTTTCTTAAAACAGGCTCTCGCTGTGTAGTTCAGGTTAGCTATGAACTCTCTACATAGCCCAATGTGGTCTCAAACTTGTAGTGACTCTCCTGCCTCAGCCTCCTGAGTTAGGGATTATAGATGTGCACCATCATGTCCAGCTTTTTTTCTTTAGAATAATCTCTCCCTCATGCATTTCTGATAAAACACAGTGGACTCTGAATCTGCAAGGCTGCAGCACAGTGGGAACAAAGGATGTCTGTGTATGAGGGGCCAGACTGTCCACCTAGCCATTAGGGTCATGGTCAGGCAGTTTGGTTTGGTGAGCTGGATCTAGAGAAGCTCTAATGCAAATACAGATACACCCAACCCAACCATCTCAGAATTTGGCACCAGTGGACACCAGCGGCTGTGACCAAAGCCACACACTGCGACATGAGGGACGGAAAGGGCAGACACCCACTCCATCATCTGGTGTCACTGAGCTGACTGCACTAAGCCTCCACTGCTCTCTTGGGGTGAAATAAAATCACCCCTGGGGTCCCAAGAACATGCCCAGCAAGACCAACTCACCACCCTCGGTGCACAGTTCCATTCCAAACACTACCTGGGCATCATTCCTCAGCATCCATAAAGCTTCCAAAGCTTGCTGGGAAGGTAAAGGCAGGCAGTGCGGTGGGGTCCGCACACATCTACATCTTACGCGAACCCGGGCCTCTCCATGAGTTCAGAGCCACCCCAAGTCCCTCCCAGCCTCTGCAGCCGAGTTAATCCGGCCAGTCATCAAAACGGGGCCGCCCAGGACCACAGCTGCTCTGCGAATGAAAAGCCAGTTGCCTCAGTTGCCCTTGCCCGACCTGGCCAGGCAGAGAGTTGTCCCTGGTCGTGGGACATGTGTCCTTCCAGGCTGGGGGCATGCATGACAGTTCTCACGGGGTCTGCTGGGGTCTTGTTAACAATGTGGCGCCTTCCCAGTCCTGGAAACTAATTCTCCACCTCTCTCCCTCCCCTGTCCCCTCTTCATTCCCTCAAGCCATTGGGAGGCCAAGAAAAACTGAGGAGCCCAACTAGACATGGCGTGGGGAAGGAGCCACAGAACTGCACTTTCCTGCTTGCTGGCCCAGGAGAGCTAAGTGTGGGCCTGCACAGGAAGGTCTCCTAAGAGGCGCCTTCAACCAATGCTCCCCGGCGTTCGCCCTCCTCGCCCTCCCCATAGATCTCTGAAGAAGCTGAGCGGTTTTAAACATGTAAAAGCATCTACTCCACTATTTAAGAGAGCTACACGATGTTAAAAAGAAAAAAAGGTCACCAGCGCTCTGGGTACATATCGGCCTCCTCTGCGCTTCCCCACTTCCTGTTCCTCCCTCAACTCACAACTTTTTTATTTTTGAAGCTGGTATCACTGTACGGTTTCGGTGGGAGATCGCTGGAGGACAGAAATCACAACCGCCCGACCATCAGGAAAGTACACCCAAAATTTCACCGCCTCCCCTCCATAGTGGGCGTGCTAGGAAAACACTTGTGGGCGAGCTGTGTTTGTGGGGAGCATCCTGTGTGGGCGACGGCCACTTAACCACCAGCTAATACCAGGTGGCTTAGAACTGGGAGCCACGTGGAAAAAGTATCTGGCACCCACAGACCAAGAAACACCCGGGGAGGCACATATTCCAGATCTTGGGGTTACTCAGACCTCTTCAAAGCCTTCCCCCTCACCCGGCACTCCAGACAGTGGCTGTCCATTGCAAGAGGGGCTCTGTGATGTACACATTTTGTGAGGGGGACCTAGCCTCATCTTCAGCCTCAAAGACCAGAGCAGAAGGGACAGCACAAGGGACACCACTTGGCCAGGCTCTCCTGTGACAGACGAGGAAACTGAGGCCAAGGTCAGCTAGAGCTCTTAACTGCAGAGCAAGAATTGATCCTGGTTCCCTGAGCTCCCAAGGCTTTTAAAGATCTTATCAAATGAACAAGACATTCAGTTTGGCTGGTCCACCAAAGATGGGGTGAGGAGACAACCCTAACATACTGTCTGTCTATGGGGTACGAGAAAGCCCCATCTTCTGCCAACAGGTTTTAAGGGGAAGAACAGCCTCTGGTTCCAAACGTGCACATTCTCTTTCAGCCCTGACCTCCCCGGGGTCCCCCTCCCCCCCCCTTATTCTCCTCTTCCTCCTCCTCCTCCTCCTCTTCCTCCTCTGTCCTCTTTCAAGCCCAGGCCTCCCTTGCACCCCACCTGCCCAGGTCCTTGGAGCTCGGATCAGTCTGCGGGAGGCTCCGTGCACATGGGTCCCTGAGCAGGCTGCTGTGGGCCTTGGTGTGTCTTCCTGCCTTTTCCTCATGGAAAAAAGCTCTGCTCTCTCTGCTTCAAAATATCAAAAATGTGACAAGAGCTGGTGATGTGCAAGGTGATCAGCTAGGTACAGGACGGGCTTTGGTGCCAAAGGAATGAATGAATGACAGCACAGAAGGGCTCTGAAGCCAAGTGAATGAACTAATAAATGGATGAATGAACAGCCAGATGACCCTCAATCATCTCCCATTTTCCTCCTCTACTTAAAAAAGGATAATACTAATGTGTTTCTTATTCGGCGGAAGCAAGGAATAAATAGGAAAGCCTCTGTAAAAGCTTTCAGGACGTACCTGGCACACAGCAATCAATAAATGTTAGCTATTTCTCGTTAGCCACTATTATTAGAGCCGCTGATGGAAACACAGGGAAATAAAGCCCCTTTATGATACCCTGGGCAGTTTTTAGGCTAAATAACTAAAAATCTGTGTATGTAAGACCCATCAATAAAGGATCATTAAGAGAGGACTGGGCTGGGGGCCTATGTAGCTACTGTAGGTTCCCCTAAGTGTGGCTCAGCATAGAATTTTCCATGCAAACTCATGGGCTCATTTGCATAAATGCTGCTCTGTGGGTCTCCATGGCAGCCACAATAAAAGCAATTAGGGGCTTCAGCTTCCCAACTCCTGCCCTCAGGAGCTTATACTCCAGCAGAGGGAAAAGGAGACCTCAGCATATGAAAGGAGAACTATAAATTCAAACTCAAAATCACTGCGTCTAACGTCGGACAAGAGCGCTAGAAACTAGCAGCCAGATAGCAAACACTTAACATGCAATTCTCCAACAACACAAACGTGAGTATTACATTCTTCAATAATTTCCACAATATAAATACTTCTGTAATGGTCAATTTCAAGCTGCCAGTGTGAGAGCCACTGAACACAGGCTTGGGAAGAAATGTGCACAACGGATTCTCACATCCCTAGCACAACCCCAGGGGCAGGTAATCAGCCTCCCTCAGAGGCCAAGGACGGAGAGCCAGAGACTAGCATGAAGAACTGCTGCCTTAACGGTACCCCAAGTTACCGCGCCCACCTGAGGCCACAAGTGCATTTCACCCTTACCTTTGGCTCAGACAGGCATCTCGACCTTCACTTTGCAGAAAGGAGAAGTGGGGGTCAGCAAAGCACCACCCGTCTTTCACGGTTCCCACTGCCCCTTAGAAGGAAGGCTTCCTAAGGAAGGGCGGAGAACAAAGCACAGGACGGGGAGGCAGGGCACAAACGGGCGGTGCGGTGTGCATCTGGACGCCAGACTCAAATGGGTCTGTGCCCGCGAGGCACAGTGAGCCCCCAAACTTCCAAAGCCGGTCAGTTCTGAGTGTTTCAGTGGAGAACTGCTCTCCTTCCACTGTGAGTGTTACTACTATTAAAACCCATATTAAGTGTAAGAAGCCACAGAAAAGGAAAAGCATTTACATGATGAACCATGCAGTGTAGGAGACAACCCCAGTGACTCCCCTTGAGTGCAAAACAATTACTGCGACTTTGATTATTTGGAGACTCATTTCCTTATACTGATACTTTGAGAGCTGGCTAGGGTATTTTATTCTCTCCTCAACTGGCTCTAAGCATGCAAATAAGCCTAGCCGAGGTACTGGTGTGTAATCTCTAACGCCAGCAGACAGTCCTGTTCCCTCCATACAGGATATGAGCACAGCGGGATGTTAGAGCCAACAGCTCAGGGAATGTCAACTGGGTAGAGCCTCGAGGTAAAGAGGCTGTGACTCCCCAGGGCACAAGAGTTTACATATCAAAAACCAAAGCAACAGCCTCCCTAAACAATTCTGTTGCTACCTTAATGATTATGTGAATTGATCCTTCTGAGTATCTCTTTCTCCCACCTGGCCAGCCAGCTCAAGTTACATAATTCCCTCCATCCTCACTGTCACTCATTCCTACCCACCCCCCTTCTTCACATGACAATAAATTCTGGGAGAGGCCTAGGATCAAGGCCTTTGTCCACATGGCCTCACGAGGATTAGATTTAAGACCCCTTGGCTGCTCTTAACTTGGAATATGTCTTGGTGTCTTTACTCGAGCCGTGGGTTACATTGGTGATGGTAGATTGGAATTAACTTGCTTGGATTACAGTAACGTCTCAGTGGGATTACAAATACAACCTTTTGGATTGTGAGAAAACCAGAAAGAGGATTGCAATACCTGGATGACTGTACACAGTATTTGGGATTACAGTAATGCAGGACTGGTGAAACACTTCAAGGAACATCTGAACGACTAAATAGGGTGCCGTGGCCCAAAGCCACATTAACAGCCTGTGCTCCTGACGCAGGGTCTCCAGGGTGTGCTACACAACAGCACGTGCAGTGTGACTCTGGTTCTGTACAAATGAGCAGGCCAGCAAACACCCCACCCTGAGGATGCACTGATAAAGGCATAAAGGGACGCGGGCCTCAAACTCCTCACACTGGGTACCTCCCAGAAGGTTGAATTATGGGTGACTTCACTCTCTCCTCTGTGATTTTTTATATGCTCCAACTTTTCTGTTATGTGTTGCTTTATCACCATTAAGCAAGAGACCAGAGTTTTTACACCTGGGTTTTCACAGGCTAAAAGACTGCAAAGAACCAGAGAGAGGAAACCAGGAAGAGAATCCACTGAGGCGGGAGCCTGGCTGCCTCTAATATTTTTTTCTATGTCCTCCAAAGAAAGGAGCAATTTCCCCCGAATCTACTTCTACACACATGCACACGCACACAGCCATGTGCACACATACGGGCACACTCAAGTGCACACTTCAGTACCAGCCCCTCACCCTCACCTTCTGCACAGTCATCTCAACCCAGTGTCCTGCTCTGTCCTGGGCTGCTGGGGACAAAGTACGGGAGGCTCAGCAGAGAAGGGCCCGCCAGGTGTCACACTGCGTGCAGGGCTTCACACCAGTGACTGCAGCCCTACGTGATCCCCAGTGAGTCCTGGAATTGGGAAGGGAACCCGAGTGTAACCAGAATTGTCAGAGGACGCTCAGGACAGCGTCCTGCCCAGCGACTGGACTCACCATCAGTGAGATTGATACAGAACAACAATGGCCTGACGCAACCGATTTTAATTTATACTTAGGTTGAAAGCGAAACACACCCCCAGTTCTGATTTGAGAATATAAAAATATAGGTATCTAATCATTAAAAAAAAGAAGTAAGAAAAGGAAAGGGGAAGAAAAAAAGCGTTAGCTCTGCGCTCAACCCTCATTCAGTGAAGTAAAAATAAAAACCGAGCCTTCCCCCAACACATTGTGCTTTAATGAAAGCGCCCAGCCGATCTTCTGCACTCCCACCCACCCCAGCCCACTTCGTTTAAATTTAGGCAACCACCAGGCACACTGTACCCAGGCGCGTTCCCTGCGATGGAGCCGTGGGGGCCTCATTTGTAACACCAGCTCCGGCTCCAGGGAAAACGGGACAGGCAGGGCCAGCCGGCAGGGCTGCACAGCACGGACTGCGTGACATCGCCATGGCCAACTTCCCCTCTCTGGGTCCAGGCAGCCAGCCCTCTGCAACAGCAGCGGCCTGAGGAAGGGATCACGCAGGCTCCTTAGTGCAGGGCGGGGGGAAGGCTGCTGGGACCCTGGTGTGCAGAGGGGGAGCCTGTGGGGCCAAGCCCCACCCCCAACACCCGGAGGCTGGACAGCAACCCAGGATGCGGGCAGATCAGGGCTGCAGGCCTCAGGCTCCCCATAAATGTTTGTAAACAGGAGACAGACAGGGGCATACCCACAAGATGGTGGCAGAAGGGGTACCCTAGAGAGAGACTGTACCCCCAAGACTGACCACCCCTGAGTCCCTACTCCTTTCTTGCCCACTGGAGAAGGGAGGCACCCCTGGCCAGCTAAGGAAACCTCTCCCAGCTGCCTGGATACACCAGGCTCTGGGTCCACAAGCCCCCCGGATGTTTCTTGCCCTGGCCCAGGCCATCCGTCCTGCCACTGTCTCCTGCTGTGTCTTCCCTTACGGTGGGTCCATGCCCACCCCGGAGCAGAGGTGTGGGACACCCTGACACACAACAGTAAGAGTCATAATACCAGCTCGAGGAGGAGCCCAGCCCCAACCCTTGCGTAACCCCAGCTGTGTCCGAGGCTCCCTGAATCCTGCTGCCCTTGGCGAGACCCCAGAGTTGACCACACTGATTCAGCAGCCTGTGACAGTGATCCCTGCAGGGGTCCGGGGCAGTCCGACCTCATCCTGGTCAGGCACAGCGGCCTGTCTTTTTCTTCTGCCCGCCCCCCAAGCAGGTCAGGTCTGTCCTTGAGACCCGCAACAGAAAGCCGGAAAGACTTCTCCCCCAAGGCCAGCCGACCCCTAAAACATGGAAAGCCCAACCCTTCGAGGACAGCACTGCCGGGGTGTGTATCACCCCATGCTGGAAGTGTTACACTAGCTGGGCTCCACCCGCGCCAGGGGGAAGAGACGGAGAATTAATGAATACTTTTGATCGTAGGTACGGAAAACCATGAACTCTTGATTTTAGATCTTCATCCAAACCTGGGCTCTTTCCCTTCGGAGCTGTGTGACCTCAGCCAAGTTACTAAGCCCCTCCAAACTTCTTGTCTGAAATGAGTGTGACAGGCGAGAACATTACAGAGCCTAGGATTTAGGCCTCAGTTTCCCCTAGGAAGCCCACATCGTTCTCATTAACAACCTGGACGATGGCAGGAGAATTCTGAGCCCCCCAAGAACGGGAAGGCCCGTTTGCATTTGGGAGCACTTGGGCCCCTTCCTCTACCTAGGCCTGCAGCAGGAGCTGTGGCCGTCACCCCCAGCCCCCAGCCGCCTTTGCAGGCAAGCACTGCACAAATGCTCTCGGCATCTGATTTTCCTTTTTTCTTTTTTTAAGCAGCAGAAGCACAGACCTCAATATAGGGAACACAGATAAAAGGCAAGATGCTGGTGGATTCTAAGATTAACTGAACCACAGCCCTGGGAGAATCTTGGGAACTAAAATTACACTGCAATGGAGGAAGACTAAAGAGGAAGAAGAGGAAAGAGACAGAGGGCATCCTGGAAGGCAAAGGGTGACAGGAAAGCAGATGGGAGGGCCAAGGATTTAGCTCGGCGGTGTAAGTGCTTGCCTGGCAAGCATGAGGTCATGAGTTCAATCCCTGGTACAAAAAAAAAGAAAAAAGAAAAAAGAAAGCAGGTGCGTGACAGCTGGGACCTCATGGAGACCACGGCTCATTCATGTGACAATTGATAGCCTCAGTTCCCTTCCCCACACAGTACTGACTCTCTCAAGCACTGTCAGCGGGGGCAAAGCACAGGACAGAGGTGCCAGGGAGGGGCCCTGGGATGACAGTGCTATGCCAGTATTACCAAATATTGGCGAGAGTCAAACATCCCTGAATGGCATTCGCCTCTTAAGACACCCCCCGCAGGATCAAAATCCCGATCAAACTGCCTACTGCCTCATCGCAGGAAATGACACCTCCTCCTAAGCCAGGACCTCTCACCTTGTTCCTCTTCAGTTTCACGAACAGTATGTATTTTACCGTCCAATGAAACATCACCCCACCAAACAGAAGCCGAGGTGACCAATTCTGCCTGCTCCACGCCTGTCACCATTAGAAAGGCAGCAACCACTCAGGTCAGGGGTCAGAGGACGCTGACTCCCCTGAAGATGAGACAGCAACCGTCTGACAAACCAGGCAAAGAGCAGCAGGACAGAAGAGAGACATCGCGGAGAGTACTCCAAAAAGAATGACCAAAACCACATTTCCTCCACTCAATAAAGACAGTGTAGATGCTCAAAATGAAGACAATGGAGTGTCTTCCCCAGCATTCCCTCTACCCCGACCTGAATCCTACTGCTGGATGGCTGTTCAGAATCCTTGACCCTCCAGAAGGAACCAAGGCACCAGGAGAAGGAGAGCAGGGGCTCTTACAGTCAGAGTCCTCAGTTCGAATCCCACCTTAGCCCTGGCTAACGAGTGCCGGGACACGACGATGTCTGTCAACTGAATTCACACACAGAACACTCGGGAGGCTCCTGGTCTCCCTGGTGCCATCCTCCTGTCTTCAACCAGAACCCGGGGGGACGCAGCTCTAAGCACTTTGCTAAGCCTTTATCACGCCAGCACACTTAGACCCAGGGTAGAACTACCTCGGTTTTTATACGGCAAGGGACAGGTAGGTATCCCTTTTCCAAAAAGCTTGGGACCCAAGTGTTTTCCAAATTCTTCCCATGTTGGGGTACTTGCACAGACCTTAATAAATGAACATCCCCACCCTAAAAACCTAAAATCTGAAATGCTCTGAAACCCAAGAAGTTCTAGACTTGGCAGCACTGTGGATTTGGGGTTTTGGATTAGCTTGCATGAAAGGTCCTGAGTGGAGCCACAAGGGTCTCGTGGTCCGTGGTCAACATGGCTCTTGTCAGAGTTCTCTCAGTAACAGAATTCTGCTCAGCCTTCAACCTCAGCTCCGGGCCAGAGCACTCAGGTGAGAGGAAGAAAAACAGGGATGCAAGGAGAGGAAGAATGAGCAGCTGTTTCCTAACACCGCGATCTTCTGTACACAAAATCCTAAGGACCCCAAACACTGATGGAACTGAGAGACGAATTCAACAAACACAAGCAAACAGAATCAACTTACAAAGACCAGTGGTTTTTCTATGCTAACAATGAAACATCCGAAGATTAAGGAAACAATACCATAGACGATGGCATAAAAAGAGCATCTAGGAGTAAATTTAACAAAGGATGTGAAAGATGGGTGTACTGAACACTAAATACTGCTGAAAGGAAAAGAAGATTAAATAGTAAATAGTCATTGTCATAAATGAGAAGCATGAACATTTTTAAAATGTTCATACTATCCAATAGCAATTGTTATGAAAATTCTACTGTCATTACACACACACACACACACACACACACACACACGTGTGTGTGTGTGTGTGCGTTACATTCTTATGGAACTGCACAGGACACCCATAGCCAAAGCAGTCCGGATCAAAAAGAATAAATCGAGAAGAGTACAACCATATTTTGAAATATATTACAAAGCCATACTAATCAAAATAGCACAGAACCATCATCCAAACAGACACGGCAGACAAGAGAATGGGATGCAGACCACAGAAATAAACACATCCTTAGTCAACTTGTGTTCAGCAAACATGCCTTGAACAAACAACAGGGAAAAAATGGTGTCTTCAGTAAGTGATGTTGGAGAAGCTGTCTATTCACACACGGATGGATGGAGATGGATCCTTACCTCAGCTCTTACACAAAAATCAGCTCAACTGGGTACCCTGGCACATGCCTGTAATCACAGCACTCAAGAAGCTGAGGCAGGAGGATCACCATGAGTTTAAGGACAGTCTACACTACTACATAGTGAGACTCTGCCTCTAAAAAGCAAAACAAGACAATTAACTCAAACTGTTTCGAAGATTTAAACATAAAACCTGAAGGAATAAAACTACTAGAAAAACAGGTAAAGCTCTACAACATTGATCTTGGCAGATATTTCTTGGATATGAGCCCCATTGCACAGGCAATGAAAACAAAAATAAACAAACAGATTATATCAACTACTAAGCGTTTGCACAACAAAGAAAACAATTAAGAACCCACATATGGGGAGAAAATATCTACAAACCATACATCAGATAAAGAACTAATACCCAATATACACAAGCAACCCCAAGTCCTCAAGAACTGGAAAACAATGCTATCAAAAAAGGCAAACAACACGAATAGACCTTTCTCAGTAGAAAATATCCAATGGTCAGCAGATAGATGGAGAGTGCTCAATGCTTTTATCAGACAAATACAAATCAAAACCACAAAGAGCTATCACCTCACACCTGTTAAACTGGCTACTAAGATAACAAGTGTTAGAGAGGATGTAGAGAAAAAGGAAATGCTTGTACATCATTGGTGCTACTGTAAGTTAGAATCATTTTGGAAAACAGAACAGTGGTTCTTGGAATTGGCAAAAATAGAACTATATGATCTGGCAAAACCACTCCTGGTTAAATGTACCCACTAGAACCGAGATCTGAGTGTGTGGTGGCATAATCACAAAGCCAAGCTACAGACACCACCTTAAATGTTCATCAGTGAACGAGTGGATTTCTAAAATGCGGTATATGTGGTATACATTAAATTCAGTCTGAAGCAGGAAGTTCAGACTGAACACAGGTGAATGTACAAAACTCTCCACTGAGTGAAATACATACTCAGAAAGGTGCAAAAAGACAAATCCTGTATCATCTCACTTACATGTGGCAGTTCTGTTTTGTTTTTGAGATAGGGTGGCCCAGGCTGGCCTCAAACTCACAGCAATCCTCCTGCCTCAGCCTCCAAAGTGCAGGGATCACAGATGTGTGCCACCACATCTGAATAATATGTGGAATTTTAAAAAACTGCATTCACCAAAGAAGAGAGTGGCGTGGTGGTTTTCAGAGGCTGAGTGGACAGAGAAATAGAACCCACTAAGCATCAGGTGCTGAAAGGGAAAATCTTCGGTGTCTTGTGGTGGAGCCCAGCAGCTAGCACTAATGTCAAATGCCCTGTACTTCAAAACAGCTAAGAGAGGACTATAAGGGCTGTCACCTCAAATAAGTGGGTAACACTTGAGGTGAAGACTATGGCAGCTAATAATATGATTATACACGTTATTGTTTAACAATTAGAAACAAAACTTAAAAAGAAAACACTCTGGGGTAAAGCTTTTCAAGGCAAAGAAGGAGAACCTCGGTAGGACAGCACCCCCAGTCCAGCTCCCAAGAGGCCTCCGCCTACCCAGGGCCACGGAGTCCCTGTCCCCTTCCCTCAGGCCTCCAGCCCTGTCCGCACACAGAGCCTGACCAGAGGGTGGGGGGAAGGCACAGCGCAGAGAAATGGCCGCGTGTTTTCCAGGGTCCAGGTTTGTTTTCCAGCTGTTGTGTTGTGTTTTTTTTTTTTTTTTCCACAATAGGCTGTTGGTGACTTTTGAAAAAGAAAAGTCCAGAGGAAGAGAAATGAAACAGACGTACAGCATTTGCAAAAATAAAGCGAAAATGAAGAGGAAGTGGGTCCCTCTCATAGGTTTCTCATTAACCCAAGTCAAATTTTAGTAATCAGCTTGTGTGATGGTTTCCATTACAGACAAGAGCACATTAATCAAAAAGAAAGTAAGAGGCCCCTCGACAACTGAACTCCACTCCAGAGCTCCCCACCAATGAGATCTTCTGTTGTGAAGTGGGGGCCCTGAGTTTCCTGGGGACATCACTGCAGGACAGCCAGGAAGGAGGCACCGTGTGGTGGAAGTTAAGAACCAATGCCAACGTACAACCGGAAAAGGGCCCACACCTCTGAGTGGCCAGGTGCTGGGGCCCCTGACTGACGCAGCCCAGATGCCATTTCATATTAAAACACTGGGACAAGCAAGATCATCCACATTCAAAGCTTTAGAAAATTAATATGCATTGCTGTGGTCCATGGCGGGCTATGCCTACACGAAGTGACCAGAATGTGACAAAGGAGGAGGAAGAACTCAAGAAAGTCACACTGAAACCAGAACAATGGAGTCCTGGACATGTCAGGTGGGAATCAAGAGATGCCGGAGGGGCCACCCTAAATGCCGCGTGCTCGGGGACTTACGGGGCTCAGCATGTGTGGCTCAGATGACAGCTACGCAGCCCATACACAGATACCTGCAAAGGAGACTGAAGGGTCCTAATACCCTCTGCTTCAGCTGAAAGGGGCCACAGTTGCACCCTGTCTCACTGCGGGGTGCTTTCACCGGGCACTTTATGCCCCCAGCTCACTGGACCTTGGATACATGGATGGAGGCCCTGTACCAAGGACTGTTTCCCAAGGAGGCCAGAAAACCCCAGGTTGGAGAGGCAAAATAATATCACTGGGTTGGAGACGGCTGTGTTCTCCATTCTAGACCTCACCCTGTGAGATTTGAGGGGTCTCTGACGGTGGATGGGACCTGGGGTGCTTCCATCTTCAGGGATGAATTGGGCTGGACCCCAAAAGCTGAGGAGGCAAGAAGATGAGGACTCAAGGAGACACTGAGGAAGGAAAGGGACAGAGCAAAGGATGTCACCCTGACGCTGGGGTCCTCTGTGAGCTAACATCCAGCCACGGGAACCATTATCCTGAACACCCCCAAAGCTCTGATGTTGAACACCCTGCAGCTACATCCTGCCTCTGTGCACACTTTAGTCCCGAATCCAGAATGGATGTCCCTGATGGCCTCTTGCCTGCTTCTGGGGGACACACAAAAGTCGCTGGGAGATCCAAATCATGCCCGGGGCGTTAGAAAAGACACAGCTTGCCACCTCCTGTGCCCACCTGGCCAGAGCAAGGCTAGAGGGTACGCAGGCCCCGTGCCATCCTACAAATACCTGGGAAAGACATGGCTGAGCTGAAGCAGCTGGGGCCAGGGTGGAGCAGCCCCAGAGGAAGTCCTGGCATGGGTAGGGCAGAGGGGCTCCACGCAAGTCAACAATAAATGCCAAGGCAGAGAGGCAGAAACTAGTCTACAACGCCCACTTTCTGAGCCCTGCCATACATGGGCCTGAACGGGGTTCCGTAAATAGCAAAGCCTAAAACCACTCGATGGGAAGGAACTATCTCTAACCCTTTTCACAGATGCAGAAACTAAGGTCTGGAGACCACTTAACCTCCCTAAGGCCCGGGGCACAGACAAGCACACAGGACCCCCTCAGCAGCGTTGAATCTGTCCAAACAGACTCCACCTTCCACAAGTGCCCCAGCCTGTCTCAAGCCTGCTCCTAGGGCACCTCTGGGGTGCCTCTCCAGCCACCCTCAGCCTGTCCCACCTACAGGAGGGTTCTCACTGGGCCTGAGAGTCTCATTGTTCAACCAAATTCATCTCCAAAGATGGAAGCACCCCAAGTCCGGTCCACCATCAGAGACCACGCGAATCGCACAGGGTTAGTTTTAGCATGGGAAACAGCCATTATCAGGTGGCAGAGAAAACCAGACATTTCTACTTAAAAGGAACAAGGGTCTCTGGCTTTGAAACATTGGTCTCCGAGATCCACAGTGAAGAAATAAAAGTGGATCCTCTTTGACAAGACAAAAAAAACAACAACAAAAAAAAACTAAACTAAACTAATAGTCATGCAAAAAAAACAAAAAACAAAAAACAAAAACCAGACACTAGCATAAACCTCCAGCCTAGAAGCAGGCAAACGCAAGCCCACACAGACCTCTAACTCACTTTAACTCATGCCTACTCGAGATATAAATAAAATAAACTTTCAGTAGCAAAACCAGGAGGGGCCGAGGAGGCCAGGCAGCCTCCCCCGAGGGCTCCCCCCACAGAGACCACAGAACTCTTGTTGACACTGAGGCCAGGACAGAGCCCTGTCCCTCCCAAATGGCACGTCTGCCGGGCATCTGAAAGCTTTACAGTAAATGTGACTCACGCAGTAGCCACCGTAGGTGCTGCGAACGAGCGAAGTGAGTTTGTTCCATCCACATGAAAGACAAGCGCCAGGTGCAGTGCTGCGACCTTGACTCAAACTGAGACCCCTGTACACCGCCACTCGTCAGCAGCGAGCCCAGGCGCAAACCGTAGTCACCTGGCTCCTGGGGATGGCGGGCAGGGAGAGGGGGTGCTGAGGATGGGTTCCGGCCAAGTGCTCAGACTAAGCCTCCCCGGGCAAGTTCTTTGAGCTTTTTTGTTTTTGTTTTGAGACCGGGTCTTGCAATGGATGTAGCTCATGCTAGCTTTGAAGTTGTAATCCTCCTGCCTCAGCCTCCCAGGGGCTGGGATCACAAGTGTGAGCCACTATGCCTGACTTCCCTGTGCAATTCATTCTCTCCCAAGTATCACACACACCAAGGCCAACACCAAACAACGCTACTGCTCTCTCAGAAATCCCAAGACCGGCTGTTCCACAGGCTTTTATTTTCATGTAACTTACTAAATTTTCACTTAAGGGCACAGTCTTTTTTCTTTTTTCTTATCGGTACCAGGGATCGAACTCACAACCGCACACTTGCAAGGCAGATGCTTATGCCACTGAGCTAAATCCCCAGCCCCGGCACTGTCTTACAGGTAGGGAGATGGAGACAGAGGGCCATTAGGAAGGTCAGCCAGGATCACACAAAGTACTAAGTGGGACACCAGGAATCATACCCACCCCTGCAAGTCTGTGAAGCCAGGCTAGGCAGAGCAGTAAACTAGGCCTGTTCCCAGGATGCTCGGGGGCCAGAGTGCACAGGAACGGTCAAGAGAGCCCTGGGTATTCTCAGAGAGGGAGACACTCTCCAGAGGCAGGCAGTGAGAATAAGGAGTCAGGCCAAGGAACAGGCAAACATGAGACCTGCGCTTGGTTAGTCTCACACAGAACCTCAGAACATGAGCTTATGTAGGAACATGAGCTCTGCAGACATGAGTTGTCCACGTTCAGTTCACCTAAGCAAATGCCAAGCTAAACAGCAATGTGTGCGCACAAACACACACACAGACACACACAGAGGCATGCACATGGCCATGTAGCAGAGGCAGAGACCGGAGCTGTGCATCTCCAAGCTGAGCTGCACCCAGCAGGGCCAGCAGCCAGCAGGAGCCAGCAGAAGGCCGGAGCGCATTCACCCTCGGAACCTGGGGAAGCAGCTGACCTCTCGGCACCTTGATTCCAGAGGCAGCTCCGAAATGCATGGGGATAACTCTGCTGGGTTACTTGCAGGCCTGTGGCTCCGTCAGGCAGGGCTAGGAGGTGCAGAGGACTTTGCCCTGCAGGGGTCCATCCAGGTTGTTTTATAACCAGCATGCACAGCCTCCAAATCCCTGGACTGCAGTCCTGTAACTGGCAGTGTCCTCCCAGGCCGCACGGTCTGTCTGCATTTCCTGCCCACATTTTCCACACTGGTGGCTTTAGGAGCCAAGCAGAACATCTGTTGCTGGTGGTGCCACACGTCCACCTGCAGCTGTCAAACTCACCGTGTCCGAAGGTAAGCTCAACTCAACCTCTCCCCCACCCTGTCCCTCCTGGGCTCGCTCTTATTTCTGCTTCCAGGGTCCCACTGAGCAGCCTTATGTGAAACGGTGGGGTCACTCTACATTCTCCCCCGCCAGGCATCCCCAGAGCGCCTCTCCACTCGGGTCCCACCTTCCCAGTCTGTGCCCAAGTGCATCATGTGCTGTCCAGCCCCTGGAAGGACCTGCCTTCCTCCTGTACCCTATCAGCCAGGGCTCAGTGACAGCAGCCCAGTGCCAGCCCTGCTGCACCCAGCCACCGGCCCTGGTGATTCACCGGCTCTACTGGAGTGGGAGCGCCACCCAACTCATTTCCCTGTCCTGTGCCTGCCAATCCCACCCTCCTCCCACAGCTGTCCCCAAGGAGCACCCGGTGTCAAAGGCGCCTGGCAGTGAGAGAGCTGCTTCCTTCCCGCTCTCTCTGAATTAATTCACCAGGAGCGGCGAGGACCCACAGCGAAGCTTTGACCTAGCATGTGCTAAGGCCCTGAGTTCAACCTCCAGCAATGCAAGTAGATAAAAGAGCAGAGACCAGCTCACACTGGCAGGATACAGAATCCCTCTGGCTTGGGACATATGCAGGTGGCTGGGGGACACTAAAGCTTTTACATATTTACTGGAGACCGTGAGACCCACTCCAAGCTGATGACAGGCAACAGATCTGTTCCCTGGGGGCCACCATAGCAGACCCAGGCAACATCCGCCACTGCTGTGTATGAGCCCCAAAGATTTCAGTGTCCCCTGAGTCACCTTCACAATAACCTCCAGAGTAAGTGCTGTTACCCCCACCACTTCCCAGAGGGAAAGGCAGAGGCAGGACCATCCCAGCTGTGTCCCACGAGGTCACCTTCTAGGGACAGGGGGACTTGGTTCACACACAGCACCCTGCTGCTGCATTGCTGAGGACAGAGACAAGGCTCGGATTTCCTCTCCTGGTACTGCCTAGGCCTCCGCATCCTCCCTGGAAGACACTAACCAACCCCATCTCGGCCAAAGTCTCAAGAAGACATGGGCGAGATAATGCATGCAAATCACAGAGCAAATCGCAGCCCTGGCAAGTGACAGAGGAGGGGAGCTGCTGTCCTGAACACAGGGGTGCTGGGGCTCTGCACTGCATAGACAGCTGCATGCACGAGGCCTTGGGTTTCAGCTCCCCAAAAAGAAAGCAGAGAGGAGGCCCAGGAAGACTGGAAGAGGCAGAGAAGCACCCGGTTGTGCTGGCGAGGACCCGGCAGGGCTGTGGACCTCGGGGAACAAAGCCAACAATACAAAAGCAAGATGCGAACCTTACGGGTAGCAAACATGGCGAGGGCAGTATCGAACCTGAAGGAAGACTGCCGTGTCCACATGGGTTCCCTGCTACATCTTCCCACACTCCTCACACTCCTCGGAGGCCAACTGGTAGTTCCCACACGACTGAGGGGACACTGAGGCTCAGGGAATTCGACCGATTCGGTCATGATCACTGTCATGGTTGTAATCATGGCAGCCGGCGCTGGTGTAGAGGAACCCTCACCCCCGGGCACTTCCGGTCCCACAGACTGTCACTGCCTCCCCAAATCAGCCAGAGCCTTCAGGAGCTTCACCCTCTCTCTGGGTTTTTCCTGTGCTTCATCCTCTCCTCTTCAAGGAGAAAGGTTGACTCTCACGGGGACAGGAGGTGAGTGGCTTCCACCCTGGGCCCAGGTTACCCCAGAGGAGCCCCAAAGAGCCTAAACCACTCGGTCTCTGCGAATCCCAGGATCCCCAGCTCACAGGCTGCCGGCAGACACGCAAGTGCTGGCCATGAGTATGTTCAGTGCATCCTGAGCTGCTACACAAATCTGCCTCAGCTAGGGCTTCTAGAACATTCTGCCTCAGATACCCACCCCCACTTCGTCTAGACACCAGCTCTTTCCCCACCCATCCTACCAATGCCACCCTGATTTTTCTGCCTTCCCTGGATGCTTACCCTTTAGGGATTTGTCTAATGGTCCCTCTGGGCTGTTTAGGCTCCCCAAGGACAGAGTCAGTGCTTAGACAGCCTTGGGTTCTCATGGCGTCCAACACTGTGCCTGTGTGACATCCATCCAGGGAAAACTTGCACCAACAGTGAATGGAAGGAGGCACGAGAGTATTTATGTGTTATCATTCCCCACAAACTAGGGAGACACAGACGTCACCCCCATTTCAGGGAGGAGGAAACTGGGTCCTGGGTTAAAAAGCTCAAGATCACCCCAGCTTTCCAAGTAGAGGACCTTGACACAAAAGGTCTGAGGCCTCAGAGTGTCCCAGACATGGCAGGGAAGTAACTGGCTTTCTTCTCTTCCCGCCTCATCCACAAACCAGCCTCAGCAAAAGATTCGGCTCCCGGGTACCTGCCCTGCCCAATAGATGGTCCTCTCTCTGGGGTGGCACGGAAGGGGCCCATTTTTCCTTGCTTAACATTTTCAGGGGCCACAGGTTCCTCTCAGTGGCGCTGCCAGTTGCCTTCTGTGGGGTGAAGCCACCTGCCCCTCCCTGTACCCCTCTAGCAGAGGATCCTGCCCACGTTCTGCAGAGCCCTGAAGACACGGTGGAAATCAAGGCCTCTAGTGCTCGGCAAAGCTGACTTAATGTGGAGTACTTGCTCAAAAGCTGAGAACTCCTCTGATCTAACTTGTGGGCGCACCCCATACCCCCTTTGGGGTGGACACAAGGGGGTACAGAAAAGAGGTCCGTGATATGCCCCAAACTACATGGCAGTGGGTGAGTGAAATGCAGCCCGGTGCAGACAGCCTGCCCAGTGCCCCTCGACACCACAGCACACTGCCCACGTTTCCTCTTTTTACTATCAGAATTTCCCCTCCTTTCTTCTAAAATTCTGTATTACAAAACACATCAGAAATGTGTTTTGTAATTGTACAGGGAAAAGAAACTAACCAAAAGGACATCAAAGAAGCCGGGCTTTTCTAGGTTCTTATTAACGTGTGCCGTAGCAAAGGGAAGCGGTCCCTAGTAAACCCCATTCTTGGTCCTACCACGCATCACGCAGGTAGGCAGCCACGTATTACCGCACGATTCTCCTAACAGTATTTTCTGCTGCTGGGACAAAATACCTGACACCCGCAGCTTAAAAGAGAAAGAGATTTATTTTGGCTCACGTTTCCAGAGGGTTAAGTCTGTGGTCACTGCCTTCCGGCAGAAGACAAGGTGGAGAAAGGTGCTCAGTTCACGCCAGCCAGGAAGCCCAGCAGAGCAGACAGTCTCCAGCACTCTCCCCGGCACACCCAGACCTGTGCTTTGTCGTCTCCAGGGCAGTCTCCAGCCCAGCGGGTTGATAATCAAGAGTAACCGTCACACTGACCTCCCTGATTACCTGCATTCAGGGCACTCCCCCATCCTATTTTGGTTTTCTTCTGGTTTAGGGTTATCCCATGGGACTTATTCCACAAGGGAAAATAGTGGTCAAAGATAAGAAATGTCCTTGTCCAAGGTCATGATACTGTCCAGCAGCATAGTGGTGTCCTGCTTTCTGCCCCACGGGGCTCAACAGAGGGTTTTACAAGTTTGACCCATCTGTGACCGATATTAGAGGCCCAGCCTTCCCTGTAGACCCTCTGCACAGCCCACCTCACCATCAGGGCTGCACAAGGTCTGTATCAATGCTACGTAATGCTTTCTTTTTTTCTTTCTCTCTTTCCTTCTTTCCACCCAAGACTGAACCCAGGATCTTCTCACTAAGCTACATACCCAGATCTCTTTTTTTAAAAAAGTGGGTTTTTTTTTCTGTTACCGGGGATCAAACTCATGACCTCATGTTTGCCAGTCAGGTGCTTATGCCACTAAGCTAAATCCCTAGTCCTCAAGAAATTTTTTTATTTTGAGACAGAGATACCCCAGGCTGAGCTCAAATTTGCAATCCTCCTGCCTCAGCCTCCCATGGTGCTGGGATTAGAGGCATGCACCACAGTGCTCAGCTTGTATGCAGTTATGACAACCCGCCCTTACCCATCAGCTTATCACGACTGTTCTCTCCACTATCTTCCCCTTTAACAGAATTTTATTCTTTTTATCCTACAGGTTTTATTCCTTTACAGTAGAACACAGCCCACTCTGTTAATGATCACTTTTATAGAATTTTCAAACACATGTGCTCATCACGGCAAGGAAAACATTCCATCTGCTTTTTCTGGGTTTTAAGAGTTTAAAACTAACTTTTTAATACATCCAGAACTTATGGTGTAGAATATGAGATATGAATCTGAATTCATTTTCTCTGCATTCCTGAGCCATTTGCTTTAAAGATCATTCCTTTCTTTACTGTTTGTCTACAAATCTGCCATCTATGCATTTACTGAGACCCTGTACCAATCTTCCTTTCTGCTCTCTCCTGCCATGTCCACTTTTGGGGAGTGGAAGGCACTGGGACTTGAACTCAGGACCTTGCACTTGCCAGGCAGGTGCTTATGCCACTGAGCTAAATCCCTGGCCCCTTATGATCCACTTTTCATAACTACTGCATACCTGTCTGATGTGCTTCCAGGTGTCCTGCTACCAAAAGATTTCCAAAACACCCTCAGATATGTGTGTCACCAGTTTCTTCCGATTAGTGTTACTGGGGGAGGGGCTTTTTGAAACGGGGTCTCACTATGCAGTTCAGGCTGGCCTTGAGCTCACTTTGTTGCCCAGGCTGGTCTCAAACACAACAGCCCTCCTGCCTGAGCCTCCCGAGTGCTGGGGTTACAGGCGTGCCCACCGTCTCCTGATTAATATTACTATTATTCTTTTTCATGCCTTATAAAGTATCTCAAAGGAATTTTCACTGCCAGGCATGAAATCAAAACGTACAAACTTTGGAATATCAACTGTTTAAATACTTTAACTTGTGTTCAGAAGCAGCCACTAAGGATTTTGTAATTTTCTCTGAATAGAAATTGTGTCATTTGCAAACAGCGGTATTTTTATCTCTTCCTTCCCTATACCAATCCCTCCAGTTTCTTTTTGTTCCTATATTGTTATGACAAGCATCTGTTAAACTTTGTTAAATAAGAGTGGAGATAAGGCGCATTGGTTTGGTTCCTGTTTTTCAGAGCCGGCTTCTAATACTTCTCCACTTCCAATCTGCAGCCCCTGCCAAGGCCACCTCAAGGTCACACCACACAGGCCTCTCAGCCTTCTTAGAAGAAAATTTAGATGCACAGGTTTTTATCTTTGTGATGCTTTACAATACATATAATTTTTAGACCGAGTCTCACTTTGTAGCCCAGGCTGGCCTCAGACTCACAGGCATCCTCCTGTCTCAGCCTCCTGAGTACTGGGATTGCAGGTGTGCACCACCATGCCCATCTCAAGCCTCACTTTCCTAAAGAGCTTGTTAAGTGATGTTAAATTCATCTGGAGAAACTAATAGGAAAATTGAGGTAGGACTCTCGATGCCCCAGTTCACATGTCACCTCCTCCAAGCCTGCCCAACCCTCACCTTTCTGGAGGAGGTTCTGAGGGTCCTTCCTCTGGGACCCCACAGAGTGAGCCTAGAACTGACTGAGGGAGCCAGGACATGTGGCTGTCAGTAACACAGGCAGAGGGACATCAATCGGAGGCTGCCATGGCCCCAGGTGGCCAGCCAGGCAGGACTCTACTCTAGCCCTGAGAGCAGGACTGGTATTCTGCCCACTAATAATCAACATCAGAGATCCAGCCAGGCTGTGTCAGTCACCCAGAGTCCCTCAGCCAGGCAGTGGACAAAGGAGACCCAAACTGCCAGCCTCCTACCACAGCATGCTATCCCAAGCAGAGGGACAGGCCAAGGCCTCGATCCTGGGACAGGACCTGGGTACCAAGCACAGCAGCAGCACAGGAACCCACCCAGAGGTCCTGGGAAGAGCTGAGCCACAGAGGGGGAAACAGGACTCAGGAACGAGGCAGGAGGGAGCCTCTGCTACTGCGCCTCTGCCCTGGGCAGAAGGGACCTGGACTTCCATTTCCTCAGACCAGGCACAACAGTCAGAGCTGCAGATGGACTGAGCCAGAGGAAGGAGGTGACAAGGCTGGAGGCCCCGGGGCCCAGCGTCAGGTGAGCAGGCTTCCCACTGCCTGGGGCATCACAGGGCATGGCTCGGTCTTGGGCCTCCTCAAGAGTGATGGGCGCCTCACTCTTGCACGATCAGTGGTCATGCCTGGCACACCAGCGTGGACTCACACTTGGCCACCTCAGCCAACTGCACCCAGGGGAACCCTGCAGCCCTCTCTGGAAAGTGTGCAGGCACCAAGAAAGCCCGAACAAGGAAGAGGAAGGAGCCCTGGGCCTTCACCACACGGAGGGACAGCAGTGTGGCCCCTGTGGCCTCAGGCTTCTAACAGCTGGCAGGTTGGCTGGACCCTCAATAAGTGGACTGAGGAGTGGGAGAAGGGACCAGTGCTATTTCCTCCCCACCTGCAGGTGGATGGAAACCCAGCAACAGCAGGACCCGAATCTGCATGTCAACAAGGTCTTGGGAGCCAAGGAGGCCTGAGGAGGCCGGGCTGGGCGCGCAGGGATGTAGGCATAGGCATGAAAACACAAAGGAGAAAAGAAAAACTTAACACCAAAGTAGAAATAATAAATAAGCACACAAGTGCTGAGGAACAGACAGCTGACTCTTTGAGGGGAAAAAATCTCATGGAATTAATAAGCCAGGTGTCCCAGTAACTTTTCAAAAGAGTGAACTGACTGGGTGTAGTGGCACACACCTGTAATCTCAGCACTCAGGAGGCTGAGGCAGGAGGATCCCCGTGGGTGCTAAGCCAGCCCGAGCTACGCCATGAGTTCAAGGCTGCAAGACCATAAGCGTCTGCCTTGCAAGCAGGCAGTCGTGAGTACGATCCCTGGTACCGATAAAAAGGAAAACAACAACAAAAAAAAAAAATCAAAAAACAATACAAACAAAAATGATTGTACTGACATTAGAAAAACCCAAAGACTCAATAAAGGAGCCTTTGTTACATGTTTAAGGAACTGAATTTTAAACTACTAACCTTGAAAAACACAGTTAGCAGGGTGACATTTACACATTCACAAGATTTGCTAAATGCAGAAGGAGAGACACACAGAGCGACCACGGAGGAGGAATTAGACAAGCCAAGAACAACCCAGCAGAAAGCGCCCAGCCCCGGCAGGCTGCAGAGTCTTTCCATAATGTGCAAACATTTCTAATCACTCCCATGAACAAGCAAAACATTCACACTTTTGTTTTGAGAAACTCAACATGTTTGCACAGAGCACAGGTTTCTCTCAACACTCCAGACCCGAAGGGCCCTCTTTCTCGGGCCTCTTTTGTCTGGGTGCCTGATCCCAGTAAAACCACAACACGGCACTGGCAGCGCGACCATGTGTTAGGAGTCACTAATTTTTCAAAAACAGTGTCGCCTCGCACACACGGTTCTGCACCTTGGTTCCCCCCAGTACACTATCACCTTCCTGCGCACTGTTTCTGTGCCCAGGTAGCAGTCCGACAGGTCCCTTTTAACTACTGTATTCCTTTACTTAACTTTATTTTTTATCAGTGCATGTTTATCACACACAGTGAAAGAATTCATCACAGAGCGCTGGTACACGTACATGTGGTGACCTGGTCCATTTCACATCTGCTTCCCTCCCTCCTCCCCCTCCATCCCTAAATCCCCTCGCCATTCTTAGTGTCTTCCAAAATTTCCACCTGAGTCTCACTGTCAGAAACACGTTCTGAACTGTGAGCCGGTTCACATCTGTGAATTACACAAAAGCGAAACAAAAGCTCACCGAATATTTCACCCACAGGACAGGCGAGCCACTGCCTGATTGTCTATTCTTTGTTTCACACTACATCATGATGCACTAAGTTGATTTATGGAACCACTAAGGGTCTGAACATCCAGGATTTATTTAACCCTCCTCCCACCCACGGACATTTACAATCCCATCTCCAGTTTTCCACGATCACCGCAACGTGCGCCCTGCACCCATGGGAGTTTTTCCCTAGGGCACAAGCAGAGCTGCTGCCCCCACCATATGTGATTTATAATTTAGATAAATATCACAAATATCCCTCCAAAGCAACTGGATCCATTTACGCTCACCGCGATGTACAAAAGTACTTTTCCCTTATATCCTTACCAACCTGTGTATGATCCAATGTTTGGATCTTTCCTGACCCGATAGGCTATGAATGCTGTCCTGTAACAGTTCCCATTGCATTTTAATCGTTAGACGGCTATGTCTCTTTTCATAGATTTAACAGCCACTCACATTTTTGTCTTGTGAATTTATGTCCATGGTCTTTTGCTTCACTTTCCATTGAGTTAATGACCTTTTTTATTTATTTCCAAGAGCTCTTTGTATAATAAGAAAATTAGCTCCTTTTATCACATGCGTTATAAATATATTTTTCTCAGGTTATTATTTATCTTTTGATTTTGTTTCTGGTGTTTTTCTAAGGCAATGGTTTTCATTTTTCATATTGTCAACTTTTTATTTGCTGCCTGCTAAGATTTGTGTCAAACTCAGAAAGGTCTCTCCGTCCCCAAATGACAGAAAAATTCTTCTAGTGTTTTGCTATCTTAACACTTTTGTTCAATCTCTGATAGACTTATTTTAGCCCGAGACACAAATTAGGGCCCTTGCTGTCTTCTCTTCCTCTCAGAGAGCTATCCAGTTTTGAGGGCCCTTTATTTCCCCAAACAGTGAAAATGCAGCCTCTATCACAAATCATACACATATTCCCACCAATCATCTCAGGGCTCCCTACCCTGTTCCACTCCCTGATCAGCCAATCAGCTCCAAATTATTTTCATTGTTCTGGCTTTTAAAACGCTTACTGGTTGTCAGAGAAGGAACTCTTCCTCTCTCCATTTCTTTTTCATATTTTTCATGCATGTCAATTTTTACCGTATAAACTTAGAATCGGCTTTTCTATTCCCAAAATAATCCGGCTAGTAATTTCATTGCCATCACACTTTCACTGTATAGGAAAAGTGACATTTTTATCACACTGACTGCCTCGTCAAGGTTACATTATCTTTCTAAGTAATTTATGCCCTTTTGTAGCATCGACACTATACACAAATATAATTTTATTAAGCTTATAATTAGGTATTTTATCTCTTTAGTTGCTTACACAAGTGGCATTTTTTTGGCCCTTCGTCTTTTCTAGGTTGTGAGAGAATTGTTGACCTTGGGCATTAATACCCAGCCAACCACCTGGCTGGATCCTCCCCTTGATTCTGTAATTTTGCCACCTCCTTCTGGCTTTTATTCCTCTAACTTCTCGCTTATCTATGATGCCAGCTTTTCCCTCCAGAACGAGGTTATATAATTACCAATCTTAACTGGGTTCTTAATGAGTATACATCTGGCATTTTTTTTTTCACTGCTTTAATCCTAAGCAAAAACTTTGACCACTGGCTTCGCAAAGCTGTATTTTCCCATCGTGAGGGGATAGCTACTTATTTCTATTAGGAGTTTTCTTTTTTAATTAGGAACAGATGTTTATTAATTTTTCATAAACCATTTTGGCATCTTATTTTTTCCTTAGATCCTTTAATACGGTGGGTTTTTATTAATAGAAATCCTAAAATTAACCCAAGCCCACATTCCCATTCAGAAACCCATGTGGCCGTGATGTGCGTGGGGGCTGGCAGGTCCCACCTGCTCCTCCTCAGGGTCCTGCGCCTCAGTCTGAACCGAGCCCCCCGGGGAGTTTCGGGTCCACTCTGCCTTTCTTATCCCAAGTTACACTCGCTTCCTAAAAAGAATTCCAGCATTCTGTCTGTGCTCCAGGACAATTTAAACAGCAGTGGGAATCAGCTTCAATATTTGAAGAGATGTACCTGGGAAACCATCTGATGCTAGCAGTATTTTAAGGAGCAGCTCTGGCAACTTTTCCAATGTCTTCTTGGTAATTGGTCTGTTTACACTGTAATCTATTCTGGTCTTTTTTTTTTTTTTAAAGAACACATACTTTCACATTACATAAACAACGTCTAAACATAGAAAAAGATCCTGCCAGCCTTGCTATAAGAAGCACACGTAGCCTCCACCCCAAACCTCACTGAACACCACCCATCGGGCTGGGTCCACATTTCTGCATGGGTCACTCGTGCCCCTCCAGGTCCCAGCTCTTCTCAGCCCTAGAGCTACACACACACAAGATGAACCAATCGGAACCAGCCAGAAACATGTTCCAAAGCCCCACGGGCCGGCCCTGGCCTCACAGAGGGCAGCCCTATCCTGTGGCCCACATCCAGCAAGCTCCTATCCCCCTGCGAGGCCCTTTTGTTCTCCTCCCAGCCTCTCTCCTGAGCAGCCTCCTCTTCTCCTTCCCCCAAGTCCTCTGCCCCTCAATGCCCAGGACGAAGGAACCAGTTACCAGGCAGGGCTGCCTGGCGTACAAGGGTCAGGACCTGCCCACAGGAACAAAAGTCCCCCAGTCAACAGCCTTATGAGCAGGAACTAGAGAGCCTCGGAGGCACCTCCAGCCAGAACTCTCCAGACACAGCAGGGACCCTGGAGCCCCAGCCAGAGGTGCATGCATGACACAGCAGGCAAGAGGGCCCATGGGTCCCGCGGGGAGGGGACAGGAAGAAAGTGGTGTTTTGGTCACACCCTCCACAGGCTTCGACGCCAGACTTGCATTCAAGGAAATGGCTCGCTGTGCCAAGAACTCAGTAGGCTGGGTACTTAAACCACAATCCCACACTGATGCCACAAGTGCGATGGAAACACACACACACACACACACACACACACACACACACTATTCCAGACCTTAAAGACAGGAGTGCACTGGAGTCACACAGCTGCTTTTTACACTACTACCAATAAAAACCACATGGTTTTTACTGTTTCACCGATCACTAAACTCGGGGGCATCTGGCGCACCTGATCGCCTGAGGGTGCTGTCCAAAGCACACATCCTAAAGTGGGCATTGATGGTGCTTGTCTGAAATCCTAGCAGTCTAGGAAGCTGAGGCAGGAGGATCACAAGATTGTGCCCAGCTTAGCGAGATCCTATCTTAAAATAAAAAGTAAAAAGTGCTTGAGGTGTAACTCGGTGTAAAGTCCCCGGCTTCAATCCCCAGTAGCAGTACCAATAATAATAAACAATAACCAGAGGTCCCGCTTTTGATAGCTCTGGGCTCTGGGGGTTCACTAACTCAGGCAGCCGAGAACTGGGGCTGCCCAGGGTCCACGACAGAGCCATAAGCAAAGAGCCGTGCTGTAGCTCTAGCAGCGAAAGCTAGGCGGCGGGCAGATGCCCCATTAGTAAGTGGAACCACCCCCTGCATTTCACAACTTGGGTCTAATTACTCTCCTGTAACCTCACAGCTAATCTTTTAAGTAATGGTGCCACTAATCAAGCCATAAAGCCTCAAAGTGTCATATTATTAGCATTGATAACAGCGCAAAACAAACCTTCAACAACCCCCCATTGGCCTTCCCTCCCAGGGGAGGCCAGCCATCCACCTGGGGTTCACCTTACACCTCCAGTAACTCCACAAACCTACACCCAGGCAGGGTCCTGCCAGATTGGTAGCTTTTTAAATCAACCACCCAAAGGCAGCCTGTGACCCCTGTAGTCAGGAGGCTGAGGCAGGAGGGTTACAACAGGTTCAAGGCCAGCCTAGGCTACACCGTGAGTTCAAGGCCAGCCTGAACTACAAAGTGAGACCCTATTTCAAAATAGACAAAACAAAACAAGTACAACAACAAAAGAGAATCAATGAGTGCACCACTCTGTAGAGAAGAGAGAAAAGCTCTCCTAGGCCATGGGCCCTGCCTTGTCCTGCTCTGGGTGGGCAGGCCGGGCATGGCCAGGCCAGGGACCTGATAAGGAGCAGGCACCCACCAGAGATGAGCCCCAGCCGCCTCCCCAGCCCACGGGAGAGGAGGAACCACCACCTCCAGCTGCCTCTCGGAAACTTGCCAGCAAGAATTCTTGATTGAAGGTTTATCTTGCTTCGCAGTACTATTTTCCTTATAATGACTTTTTAAAATTACGTGAATTATAAAAGTAATTCATGTTCATTACAAAAAAATCAGAAAACATTTCATTTTTAATAACCTGGTAAAGCTGTAAAGCAAATGTATCTAAGTTAACAAATAAAGCAGGAAACTTATGAAAAGAAAGTCCCACGAGTAAACAAATCTTAATCTATTTATTAATTAAATCCAGAATCAAAGAAAGCCAAGGGTTAGAACTGACCTTCCAGCAACCGAGCAGGTGCAGTCCTGGCCTACGTCACGTTGTGTCGGTGGGGGCAGCTGTGGCCACCCCGCTTCTGCTCCAACACTTCCCATGTTTCCTGTCCTTTTCCCGACAGCCTGGGCCATTCTGGGGACAGCTCTGCCAGGGGCCCTCTCTGCAGTCGAGGGTAGTTTCATATGAACAGGCTTTTGTGGGCTCAACTGAGGTTCAGCTCCTGGCTAAGCCTGTTCCGTGGCCCCTGGCCCTGGGGAAGTGACTTCTGCCCTTGGGACCTGGCTTCACAGGCTCCTTATGAGATTTGGGGGAAGGGGGTGTACCAGGAATTGAACTCAGGACCTTGTGCTTACGAGGCAGGCTCTGTGCCGCTGAGCCGTATCCCCAGCCCTCCTCAAGAGACTTAAATGAGAAAATGGCCCTGCAACTCTTAACAAAGTGCCTAGCACGGTCTAAGTACTTGATAAACAGCAAGAATGATTATTAAAAGAAAATGTATCATAATCAATGGCCTTCAAACTTTCTCCACTCTCATTTCCCTGAGAAATTGTCATTTATGTCATGACAGTACACAGATCTATACATTCATATAAATATATAAATATTTTCAAGAAACTGGTGACCTACATACATCTAAGCCTACTCTTTCTATTCTATTTTTATGTTTCCTTTTCTTTCCTTGTTGTTTTGTTTTGAGGCAGTCTTACTGAATCGCCCAGGCTGGCCTTGAACTCATGATGATCCTCAGCTTCGGCCTCCCAAGTGCCACAACGCCTATTTTATTTTATATTTTTAACTGCTAACATTGATCACTAGATTGACTATACAACCTACGAAGCAACTGCTAATTGCAGCCTGAAAAACACTGACTTCGAGTCCGTCCCAGTATCTCCTACAGCTTCCACCTCTCAATAATACACCTTTACCTGCTAGAACCACACGGAGAAAAGCCCCGTCCGCCCTCCGCGTGTTGGAGTTTGCGTGAGGCGGGTCGCTGCTCGGACTGACTTTGCAAGCCCTTTCGTGCCATCTCTGCTGGGCGCCCTCCTGCCTGCCTGTGCTGTGCAGACCTTTTGGTGGTCCCTTTGTGGCGTCGGATCACGGAGCATCTTTCGAGCCTCGGCCGGACTCTTTATCCCTCCCCGGCGCCTCGCTGGGTCCCCAGCCAGTCCCTGACTTCTCTCCGGACGCCACAGCTTGCACACTAAAGGCCCCGGCACAGTCGCCCTTGCACAATTCAGGTAGAAGGCGCCAAGGCTCATCAGACAAGAGCGAAAGTGAGGAAGACTTTCGTTATGCAAATACCAGCCCAAATCTTCAACCAGAAAGTGTCTCCTTATTCATCTCTGAAAAGGCTCTGCCTCCCGGGGCTGGGGCCACCCGGAGAAGGCCCTGCCCTGCACCTCTCGGTCCCCTCGGCGACGAGGACTCACACCTGGCTGCAAGCACAGCTCGCCGGAGCCGGAGCCGACGTCGCCAAGCACCACCTCGCACTGGCAGGAAATGATCGATATCAAATGCAGCCGCGTCTCCCGTGGCCTATCTGCGTTTGTGGTCATTAAAAAAAAAAATGCGTTCGTGGTAATTAAGTAAATGCACATACATGCAGCCAGTGGCAGTGCTCCGAGGGGGAAGGTTTTGTAAATTGGGTTTAGAAAAAAAAAAAAAGCTTCCAAAGCAATGACCAAAAAAAGACAAACAAAAACTCCTTTCAGCCTCCAAAACCTGAGCTGACTCCCGCGGCTCAAGTGTGTATCCCTGCTCCAGGATCCTCCCAGAGTCCACTGAGATACCATGCTGGCTGCCTGGGAACCCAGCACTCCAGAGGCTGAGGCAGGAGGACTGCCATGAGTTCTAGGCCAGCCTGGGCTACATAGTCAGTCCAATGCCGTCCTGAACTACAAGGGGAGGCCTTGTCTCAGCAAATAAAAAAGAAAGACAGAAAGAGAGAGAGCGAGACCATGCTGAGGCCTAGCCTCGTGTGCCACCTAGTACATAGCTTGCTAATTCTATGCATCCTTAAATGAGGCTTTTTTTTTTTCTTTTATGATCTTTTTGAGACAGAGTCTCCCTATATTGTTCAAACTGGCCTTGAACTCACTTTGTAGCCCTGGCTGGCCTTGAATTTGCAGGGATTCCCCTGCCTCAGCCTCCTGAGTGCTGGGATTACAGGTATGTACCACCATGCCTGGCTAATGACGAGCTTTTGAGTTTGAGTTGACTCTGAAATTTAACTTTAAAAAGCTCCCACTTTATGGAACATTCAGGGTCTTTCTTTCTCAGATTCACACTTACATTACTAAGATTCACTCCCACCCTTGCACACAGACGTTTCCCAGGTATTCTGGGGCTGGAGGAGAATCGTGCTGTGACCACAGTGTGTTTATTCATTCCCAGCTTGTTGAGCATCTGGGTTTCTGGTTTTGCTAATGCAGCCCAGTGCTGTTAGGAACATCCTCAGTAGCCACCCGCTGATGCCCACAGGCACGGCTTTCTCACAATCATTACTTGCTCGGGAGTGGAAACACCAGGACACACTGTACACAAACACGCAGGAAATGCCAAAGGGTTTTTCAAAGTGGTTGCATCAGTGAACACCCCACCAGCAGCCCACAGACAGAGGCTGCCAATGACCTATATCCTCTCCGGCATTTGCCGATGCACAGCAGCATCTGAACATTGCCCGTCGCGTGGGAATAAGAGAAGTGCGGTGTCACCAGTAGTCGGTAATGGCACGCACAAAGCAGTGCTGTTAGTTGACTGAATGCATGATTAACTGGTAATGAGCCAATCCAGCTAGTCTCCAGCTCTGGTCTTTAGGAGAAGCCTGAGCTCAGGACTCAGGATCTGAGTTAACGGGCGTGTGGAAGCGAGGGGGGTGAACCTCAGCTCTCGGACTGACGGGAGGACCGGGGCTAGACTGAGAACAGAGACTCCTGCTGCCTCCGTCATAACAGTCATAAGAAAAGCAAAGCCACCCTTGTGAACGCACCCCAATGCCAGCCACACTGCACACTGAAAACAGCTCCTGTCTACGCAGCACATGCCCACCGGCTGGATTATTCATCAGGTCCTTACAGCACTGCCGTGGAACCGATATGAATGGCACCCTACCTTCATCTTGCAGCAAAGAACGGAAAGCTCAGAGACGCTAAGAAAAGCACTCTCACACAGCTCACACGAGGCAAAAGCCAAGGCGGACAAGGCGAGCAGGGCTCCAGCGCTCCACCCGCGGGCGCTGCAGCCGCCATGAGCTTCCTTTCCCGGCTCTAGGCTGCTTTTCCTGCCCTCTGCCTCACACACTTCTGCAGACTCCACACCCACTAAGCCCCTCCCTGCACCTGCACCCCACGTAGAAGTTCACCCCACCGTCTGCCCCTCACATTTGCTCTTACCCCGGCTGCCGGATGCTGGGTGTCACTCAGGAGGCTGACAAGGGGACCTCGCTCAGGCCCCAGCTCACCCAGACGCTCCCAAGCCAACCGGCTCGGAGCAGCTTCTTCCTGCAACTGGAAGAGACCTCTTGCAAGCAAAGGCTCACACCTGAGGCCCCTGACCTGCTGGGACTCCACAACAAATACTATGTAGCTACAACCCTATACAATCACGAGCAATGCATGGAAATATGCACGTGGGGCGGACAAAAAGAAACTCCAAACAGTACCTCCCTGCCAAATGTAAGTACAAATGGTATCCCAAACCACCAGGATAACAGTAACAGAACTGTACTGGCGCCATAGAACTTTCTTCTAAAAAGTTACTTAGACCCGCCATGCCCCCTACAGAGGTATTGGTCAGCAACAGAGAACACACCTGCTTCCAAAGCAATGCAGCTAACAGTAGCCAAGAATGACCTGCACCCAGGATAGCACTCGATGAAGGTCACAGCCAACCATGCCTCTGTGTTCATAGCTGTGTGTGTACCATGCCAGGGGACACCAGCAACCACGGCCACCAGCCCCTCTAGCCCACTGCCCAGTTTTGCAAAACAAGCCTGGCTGAACACAGCCTTAGCAAGGAACAAGTGAGCAGCCCAGGGATGCTCGGAGGGCCAGCTGGACAGTCAGAACACGCACAGACCCAGGAAGTTGAAAATATTTATTCTTAAGCCCTGTACAGAGACTTTGCCAACCCTGCTGGCTGCCTGGCCTGGGATACTGCGTCCTGTGAACGACACCGATGTGATGCCTTGCTTCACAAAAGCTCCTGTTGACAAACAATCTGGTCCCGAAACAAAAGGGTTCAGCAAAATTTTGCTTCTGCTTGTAAACTCCACATTGGGTGAGGAACACAGCCACCACCATCTTCTCCATACAAACACAAATGCAGCCATGTTCCCCAAAATTGTAAGACAAATTAAGTTCATAAACTGAGGTACCACTATAAAGTCAATGAGCAAACTTAGTCTATAAACTTATTATATAAACTTCACACACACACACATATTTATTACTGAGGTTACTCATTTCAAATAAAACTAAGCCAAGGTAATATGTTAGAAAAAAGATCTAAGCCTAGAGTAGCATGAACACCTGTAATCCCAGCACTCAGGAGGCTGAGGCAGGAGGATTGTTGCAAGTTCTCAAGACCACCCTGAGCTATGAAGTGAGCTCAAGAGCAGCCTAAACTGTATAGTAAGACCTTGTCTCAAAAAAAAACCAGAAAGAAAGAAAGAAAGAAAGAAAGAAAGAACACATGCACACCTAAATCTTAGCAGTCTGGGAGACTGAGGCAGGACAATCACAAGTTCAAGCCCAGCCTGGACAACTCAGTCACTTAGCAAGACTGTGTCTCAAAAACAGAAGGGCTGGTGTACACGCCTGTGATCCTGGCCCTCAGGAGGCCGAGGGGCAGCGGTGCTGTGAGGTCAAGGCAAGCCCAGGCAGCTTCAACCCAGCTCAAGATCCTTCTGAATTACATAGTGAGATCCTGTCTCAAAAATCCAAAAACAGGGCCGGGGATGGAGTTCAGTGCAAACACTGAAGCTCAATTTCCCGTACCAGAAAAAAAAGACTATTTTATTTGGGATGCTTAATAATCAAATGCCTAGTCAATAAAATCTATTCTCTTTTACAAATGTAATTTTTCTGTTTTAGGGCCAGCTTTTGGAGGGGAGGAGAGGGTCACAGAGTAGCGATACAGTGTCCTTCAGTTCCTGAGTGTAGCAGGGGACAACAGGTCAGGGCTCGGGAGGCCACCGAGGGCCAGATGCAGAGTCCAGCCTGGGTGACCTGTCAGGATGCCGCAATGTCCCCCAGCGGACCTCAGAGCAGGACCAGGCCTCCTAACCTTACACTCTGAACAGCTAAGCATTTGGCCCAGAACCAAGGTGGGTGTGTTTGCCTCATCTCTTCCCTGTGTAACTTCTAGGAGGGACAATTCATTCACAGATGACTGTAGGCCACGTGATTGTCCCTTTAATGTATCAGACAGAGCATCTGTGGGGCTGGCCATTCGGCAGGGGGCTGCCTGGAACTCATTAAGGCCCTACGACAGGATGACAGGAGAAGGGAGATGAGACGAATGAGACTCTAATCAGCTGGCACTGCCACCCCGTTAGCAGTTGAGACTTGGAGATCAGGGCGGAGGGTGGGCGGCGAGTGGCCCAGATCCCCGGCCGAGGCTGTCCTCAGACATCCCTGTCGCAGTCCGGCATCTCTGCACACCAGTCATGTGCTGTCCCAGCCTAACGCTGCCACAGGCTGCCCATCCGAGAACCCCCCAGCTCCTGGGGGCGACCACCACTCCAAGGGGATCAAGAACCTTGGGCCGCTGGGACAGGGACAGGCCCAGCTGCCTCTGGAGTGCCCAAGATGGACCTCACTAGGGAGATGTTTAGACGGGAGCCCTGGGAGGAGGCCAAGGCCACTCCTCACCCACTGCCGCCTCCTCCCTCCCTCCCACCCAGCGGAACCAGGGCAGAGGAGGCCAGCGGCTGGCTTGGAGCCACTGGGTCACACCTAGGTCCCCTGGGAGTAGCTGAGAGCTGACTGGAGGTCCGTGCCCCCGGCCCCCCCACACACACCTGCACACAGCGGGCACTAGGTGAGTGCCGCTGAGCCAAGGAGCAAGTTCTGCTGATTGGAGGTAAAAACTCCAAGCCCCCCAGAGAAGGGCCGTACTCCTGGTTTCTCGGGTGACAAGGTGCCAACGCATGTCCCGCTCCCTTCCCACAGCCTCCTCCCTGTCCTCTCTCTGTGCCTGGGGACCCTCCACTGCGGGGAGGCCTGTGCTTGCTCTCTCTCCTGGTGATGGCCTGTGCCCATCGTGGTCCCAAGTGGGTCGCACACGTGGCCGCACCCGGGCGGGGCTGGAAGGCAGCGCCTGCCGCCTCCTCTCCCTTTCACCAGGGCCTCTGCTCCGTCAGATTTCGCAGCATAATGAGTTTTGTTTCATAACAGTTTTAAATGAACTGGAAGGGGGGAGGGGGAGACAATGACAAAAATCTTAATTAAAATAATTCCTACAGGCAGAGATTTTCCAGAGGCTGAAACGTGATAAATCTCTGGAATCCCCAAGGACAAAGCATCCAGCACCCAGTTTTTGGGGTCCTACTGCCTGCCTGGTCCACTCTGGGTGCACAAGCAACAGAGACCAGGGACTCAAGCTGGGATGTTAGCAGGCTGGGTGCTGAACCAGGAAAGAGGTGACGAATTCAGACAAGAGGCAAGATGCCCTGGTTCACAGAGGGGTGAGGTGGCCTTGTTGGGACAGAGACATGACTCAGGGAAGGCTTAAAGGAAGGGAGGGGTGAGCAACAGTAGAAAGATCTGGGCTCCACCAAACTAAAGCAAACAGAGGAGACTGAGTGGTTGTGCAAAGGTCCTGGGGCAATGACATGGCTATGTCCAGAGAAGAAACAGAAAGTATCAATTAATAATCCAAGACACTGTAATTCCAGTTACATGGAAGGCTGAAGTAGGAAGATCACAAATTTGGGGCCAGCCTGGACCACTCATCAAGAGCCTCTCAAAAAGAAAAGAAAACAGGAGCTGGAGGTATCCCAGAGTGCTTGCCTAACATGGGTTTGACCTCCAGTATTAAAAAACAAAAACAAAATCAAAAGACAAGGGGAAAGTAATTTTGTTCAACAATTTATTTTTGCTACGGAACAGTAAAATTTTAACGGCTTGTTTTTAGACTAAAAGCAGAAAGCAGAATTTATTGAATCGATAGAATATGATCTTAAAACACTGGATGCTTAAAATTCATGTAATGCGCTGAACAGAAGAGAGAAAGGCTGAAGGTGCAGGATGGGGGGTCCAGGAAACCGGACAGAGATGGAAAAGAAGGGGTGCAGGAGGGGGAGAAGGCAGCTGCACAGAGGGCCAGAGGGCCCGAGAGCACCGCCACCTCCTGGATCTTAAGTACTGAGGAAGGAGACAGTGAGACACTTGTACTCACTAAACTTCAGAGGAAGGCGGTGGCCCAGCTCGTACTGGCCAGTCCACGGGGAGGCGAAAGCCGAAATTCCCTCGTCAAGCTAGACATGGTGGCGCACACCCGTAATTCGAGCACTTGGGAGGCTGAGGCAGGAGGATCGCTGCGAGTTCAAGGCCAGCCTGCACTACACAGCAGGAAGGCTGCGTCTCAGAAAACCAAAGAGAAATCTCCTTGTCATTAAACACCTACCAGGGACTCACAAGATATCGGGCAAGATGCTGAGCAGGGCTTAAGGTAAGCGGCCACATCTGTCCGCAGCACCAACAACTCTCATCAATAAACCGCCATTAACCCTCGTTCCCATCTCCCCATACTGCGAGGGAAAACTAAAGTCCAAGAAAAAGAATATTGGAGCCAGGCACAGGGACACATTCCTGGAATTCCAACACTTGGGAGGCTGAGGCAGGAGGATTGCCTTGAATTCAAGGCCAATCTGAGTTATATAATGAGTTTAAGACCTGCCAGGACTACAGAGTGAGACTTTGCCTCAAAAAAGAAAGAAAGAAAGAAAGAAAGAAAGAAAGAAAGAAAGAAAGAAAGCAAGCAAGCAAGCAAGCAAGCTGTGATGGGGTGAAACAAGCTAAAAGTGGCAGAAAGGAAGGAATGATAAACTGAACAGGTAGTTCCAAGCTACTTGGTAGTACCAGTGCTAAACTGGCTGGCTCAGTCCTGATACTGAGCGGCTGTATGGCCTTGGGCCAGTGGCCTGCCAGCTCTGTGCCTCAGACGCCCCCACCCCCATCTTAAAGTGGATCATTAATTATGTTTATGTCCTAGGGATCTGAAGATAACTGCATGCACAGCAATGCCAGGCACAGGGTGAGATCTGCATGAATATTTTTAAAGAAATAAAAACAGCTGGGTTTTGTGGTGCACTCCTATAATCCTAGCACTCTGGGAGGCTGAGGCAGAAAAATCACAAGTTCAAGCCCAGGTTGAGCAATTTAGTATAAATCAAGACTTGTCTCAAAAGTTTAAAGGTAGTAAACAGGCTGGGGTCAGGCATGGTGGTGTACTCCTGTAATCCCAGCACTTGAGAGGCTGAGGCAGGAGGAATGCTACAAGTTTGAGACCAGCCTGGGCTACAAGGCGAGCTCAAGGCCACCCTGAACTACATAGCAAGACCCTTACTCAAAAAACAGGCTGCGGATGCAGCTCAATGCGCAGGTCCTCAGTTCAATTCCTAGTAGAGGAGGAGGAGGAGGAGGAGGAGAGGACAATGATAACAACAAAGAAGTAGGAGGAAGAGGGTGGAGACAGAAGGAGAAATAAAAACGTTTTTTGTTTTTTGAGACAAGGTCTTGCTTTGTAGTCAGGCTGGTCTCAGACTCAGGGCAGTCCTCCTGCCTCAGCCTCCCAAGTGCTGGGATTACAGGCATGTGCCACCACACCCAGCCAAAGACACTTTTAAAAGAAAAAAAAAAAAAAGCTTCCTTCAAAGCCACCTGAGAGAGAAATGGCCATAGTTTTATTTTGGAATGTGGTATGTGCATAACAACAATCACACTGATTAATATTTTCAACTCTGATCATTTCTATTTGATGCCTTTAAAATGTGAATAAAATGCTTTGGCAAAGATATACTCATTGCACCATTATTTCCAAAACAAAATTATGTGAAATAACCTGAGATCTGACAACAGGAGGGGAGAACAGGTTCAAAAGCCCTGTGCTCAGATGAAAAATCACATAACAAGGCATTTTTTCATGCGGTACTGGAGATTGAACCCAGGGACTTGTGTGTGCTACCACTGAGTTACTTTCCCAGCCCTTCTCTCTTCTTTTCTTTCTTTCTTTCTTTCTTTCTTTTTTTGTTTTGTGATGGTGTACTACACATTGAACCTAGTAATTACAGCACTCCGGGAGGCTGAGACAGAAAGATCCCAACTTCAAATTCAGCTTAGTGACCTAACAAGATCCTGTTTCAAAATAAAAAATAAAAAGGGGAGAAGGAGAATAAATCAGTCCAAAGGCCTAGCTTCAATCTGCAGCACTGCAAGTCAGAAAACAGAAAAGAAAAAGAAAGAAGACTAGAAGAAAGGCTTGATGACTTGGAAGACAGTCCAGTAAGAAAATTCATACTGAAGCACAAAACGCACAGAAATGAGCTTCAGAGGTTTGTGAGGCACCATGAGAGCGTCTGATGTGTGTGTAGACTCTGAGAACAGGGGGGAGATGATGGGGCAAGTAGTATTTGAAGAGAACATCCCAAGGATTTTTCTAAAACTGACCCCAAACTTCAAGTCATGGCTGGACACTCTCCAAACTCCGTGAGTGATACACACTAAGAGATCACAGTCATGCGCGTCATACTAAAGTCGTTTTAAAAAATCAAGGGCGGGGGGCTGGGGATTTAGCTCAGCAGCATAAGCGCCTGCCTTGCAAACAGGCGGTAGGTAGTGAGTTCGATCCCCGGTACTGATTTAAAAAAAAGAAAAAAAATCAAGGGGGGAAAATTAATTAACTGGCTTTCAAAGAAGCCAGTTAACACCAACAGATGATTTTTTTACACAAAAACAAGCCAGAAAAACTGGAATCACATCTAAAAAGGCATAGTCTTAAATCACTTTCCTTGCTGCTGGGACAAAATATGCAACACCCACAGCTTGGAAGAGAAATTAATTTGAAGTTTCAGTCCTGCATGGTCAGTGGTAGAAGCGCCTTGAGTGGAGGAAAACGGCTCACCTTACACAGACAGAAAGTAGAATGTCAAGGGAGAAGCCAGGGAGGGAAATACTTAACCCTTCTTAGCCACGCCCACAAACACACCTCCTCCTAACAACCAATCAGCTATCAGCCCTCATCATCCAATCACTTTTCAAACCCCTGAGGCTTTGGGATGAGTTTAAATCTAAATCCTAACAAGAGTGAAAAGAAGATAAGCAAAAAGGTATCCTACACACACACACACACACACACACACACACACACACACACACGCACACACACACACACACACACACACCCCTCAAAGGGAGTTCTTCAAAGGAAATCAATCAGAGAGAAATGAAAAATATTGAAAAGACGAATCTATGGGTTAATCCATTTTGATTGGTTAAAACAATGCCTTCATTATATATAGGCAGAATTAAAATATGTACATCCTCAAACAATATACAGGAGATAAAAGAAATCTAAATGCTAACAATGCCTGCATTGTCCAGTAATGGTTAAAATATTATTTTAAGGGAGGCACTTAAAACACGACGTAAAGCCTAATACAAAGCATTCAACTATGCAAAAATAAATGTTTTTTTTTTTTTTTTACTTTTTTTTTTTTTTTTTTGTCTTTTTCCTTTTTATCGGTACCGGGGATCGAACTCACGACTGCCTGCTTGCAAGGCAGGCGCATATGCCGCTGAGCTAAATCTCCAGCCCCTCAAAAATAAATGTATTAAAAACATACTAGAAGGAAGCACGTCGTGTTTCTATTAAAGAATTTCTCCCTAGATGTCGGGATGATGACTGCTTCGCATTGTCTCCACACTACAGCATATGCAGTACGACACCTTTTTGCTCAATACTTTTTCATAGAAAAGCCAATAATTATCCTTTCTGGTATTTGTGAGAAGTGATAATAGCCTTCGTTTTCGTGTCAAACTTCAAAAAGAACAAATTCTTTGAAAATTGGACTCAGACTCTATATTTCATCTAGCTTTTAGCGACTTAGTTCGTGTGGTGTTTGGAATGATGTTGATCTGCCGATACAGACCGGAGCCCTGACATTCTGGAGTCTTCCTCTCAGGGCACTAGAAAGTCTCATCCAGCGTAAAGCATCACTTTTGATAACAATTCAGAGAACTCCAGTGTCCATTGTTTAGGGAACAATCCGAGAGACTTGAGAACTCCCATTCCCTGAAAAACCATAGCATGGAGGCTGCAGCTCAGCGGGGGTTCTCCTTGGCTAGAGGAGCAAATGAAAAATACCATATTACTGAATTTCTGTTGGACCAATAAACCGAGAAGGGTTTGTCCTGTCACTGTTTGACTATCTAGCCACTTTTTATGCTTTGATTTTGTGACTTTGGCAACTACTTTTAAGATGACAATGGGTAATGTATCAACTAGAGATTTTAGGATGTTAATTTTTTTTTTCAATTTGGTATTAGTCTACCATTTTTCTTTTTCTATTTTTTTAAATTTTCTTTTCTTTCTTTGAAAAAAAGAGAATATCCAATATAACAACCATTGTTAAGTTTCCTTCATTCTGTTTTGTAAACCTGTATTGTTATTGTTTTGGCTTTGTTGTTGTTGTTTATGTCTTTTGCTTTTTGTTTTTCTTTTCTTTTTTTCTTTTTTAAATAAAAAAAATGGCAAAAAAAAAAAAAAACCTTTCTGAAGAACAACAAGGAAATAGAATCACAAATGATTGCTTTTAACATAGCAACTCTAAATTCTAGGAATTTATCCTAAAAAAACAATCTGAGTTACTCTTAAAGATTTATGTACAGAGATATCCATCAAAACATTATTCATAATAGTTAAAAATCATTAAAAGGCTATATTTCCAATATAGAGACTACTTAAATAAATTATGGGACCCAGTGCCAGGTATACAGTACATGGTCCATAGATATTTGTTCAACAAGCTAGGCATGGTGGTGCACATCTATAATCCCAGCACTCCGGGAAGCTGAGGCAGGAGGATCACAGGTTCAAGTGCAGCCTAGGCAAGTTAGTAGCATAGCAAGAAATGCCCTGTTTTAAATTAAAAAATAAAAGGGTTGGGGTGTAGCTCAATGTGATGGCCCTGGGTTTATTCCACGGTGCTGCCAAAAAAAAAAAAAAAAAAAAAAAAAAATCCATGGGGTCAGGGAGTTAGCTCAGTGGTGTAAGCGCCTGCCTGGCAAGCTTGAGGTCGTGAGTTCGATCCCTGGTACCAAAAAAAAAAAAAAAAAAAAAAAAAAAATCCAGTACATTTAATGAGTAAGATATTAAATAACTCCAATGCTATTCTAAATCACAATCTCATGGCCACCATTTATTAACTCATTATCTGCTAGGCACAGTCAAGCGTTTTACAAGCAGTACGCCAAGGCATCTCACTCAACCCCCGAGGTCTCTGTTCTTGACAGTGAGTTAAAGATTCTGGATTCAAATCCAGACAGTCTGATTCTAGAATAAACTTTTCATCCCAGATTACGTGAGACCAGAAATACTGAGAGGAAATACATTACAATGCTAACAGAGAAATTAAAGACAATTAATTTCTGCCTCATCCTCATCAACATTTTCCAAGTTCTCTATAATCACCAGGCGTAATACATAGTCTCCCTTTACCTGGTTCACCAAAAACTTTTACAGGCCAGGTATGGTGGCACAGCCTGTAATCCCAGTACTCACAAGGCTGAGGCAGGAAGACTGCTGGGAGTTCCAGGCCAGCCTGGACTACAGAGCGAGATCCTGTCTCAAAAAAAATATTTTTTTAATTTAAAAACTACTTTAGATTATCATTTATATAATTTCAAGGAGCCTTTCATGGTAATTAAGCTTTAAATCATGTCGTCTCTGACCTTAAAAGCAGGAGATTGTTTCATAAATCAGATGTACAACATCCTGACCAAGGAGAGCAGGTAGGCCAAGGGCCCAGTGTGGGGACTGTGGTGCCTAAGACTGTGTGCCCTGCCACAAACACACCACGACTGTCTGACCGTCAGTTCATCCCCCCAGGAACGCATCCAAACAGACGTGACCATCTCAGAACACGGAAGCTTAGGAAGATGAAGTAACCTTCCCAAGGTCACACAGGGTACTCCAGCTGGTGCCGAAGGCCCATCTACCTGAGCAGCCATCAAAGATTCCCCCCAGGTAAACTGGCACACACCTGTGATCCCAGGGCTCTGGGAGGCTGAGACAGGAAGATCGCAAGTTCAAACCCAGCCAGAGCAGCGTAGAGACTTACCAAGACCCTGTCTCAAAATAAAAAGCATATAGCTCGGTGCCAAGGCCCTGGTACAAAAATAAATAAATAGATAAAAGATTCCCCCAAGTCACACAAACCAAAAGTCACACACACACTGAGAGTTAACAGAATTGTGTCACACACTCAGCACTCCCAGAGGCTGAGCAATGATTATTTGGAAGAGGAGAAAGCAGAGTTGTACAGCTCTTCAAGCGCTCTTGCATCCTTTAATCTCATTTTACGCCCAAACCTTGTCAGTCGGGAGGGCAAAGGTGCTGAGGACAGGGACCCCGAGGCCCTGGCTCCCTCGCAGCAGGATCTGGAGGCGGAGGAGTCACCTGCTCCTACAGTCGTCACCCAGGTGTGGGGGCCTGGCATCCAGTCTGCCTTTCCCAGCCTCCACTTCCCACCGAGGTAGTGAGGATAGTAACGCCCTCCTCCCGGACTTGCTGTAGGGCCAAACGAGCCAACAGAACTAAAATGAAAAACTAAAACTAAAAATTCCATTCGACCCAGCTATTCCTTTCCTAGGTATCTTCCCAAAAGAATTAAAAGCACCATGCCACAGTGATCTACGCCTTCCTATGTTTATATTGAGAGCAGCACAATTCGTGACAGCTGAATTCTGGAAGCAGCCTACCTACCCAATCAGCAGATGAATGTACAAAGAAAATGTATTGGCATGTTATGGAGTATTACTCTGCCCTGAAGAAGGATAAGCCGAGTCATTTGTAGAAAATGTTAAGTGAAATAAATCAGACACACATGCTTCAGTATGACCTGGTTTCTCTTGTATGTGAAACCCAAAAGATAAGCAATTTAAAGAGCAAAATAAAAGAGATGAAACAGGTCTTTTGGAAAATGGAGGGAGAGAGGACGGGAGAGAAAGAGAGGGAAAAAGAAGTAAGTTGTGTTATGTACAGGTACCAGCTCCCCCTGGGGACTGGAATAGCTATGTACTGCAAACGTGTGCTAATGAAAATACGTTTAAGTGGGCGTGGTGGTGCACATCTGTAATCAATCCCAGCACTGGAGGGGAGACTAAGGCAGGAGAATTGACACAAATTTAAGGCCAGCCTAAACTTACAGTGAGACCTTGTGTCAAAAAAAAAAAAGGTTTTTTTAAGAAATAGAACTAAAATGACGACACACAGCTGCACTTAGTAGGTTGCCGGTCTCATCAGAACGTGCATAGTGAGGACGCAGTGGCCAGAGCACACAGCCTGGTCTTCCTAAAGAAAAGAAGCCCCTGATGCCAGTGTCACCCTTTGAGTCCCGGCATCCTGGCTCCTCCTCGTCACTTCCGGGGTGGGGGGGCAGCCCGAGTGACCTCGGTCACCTCCCAGTCTCCTCTGAACTCCGTCTGAGCCTTTTGTTTCCAGCCCCGAAAGTGTCCTCACCGGGCGTGGAATGAAGAGGAGGCTGAAGGCCGCTCTGCTCAGGCCCAGCAGAGGCCTCAGACCAGACGAGGCGGCATGAGACACGCCCCAAGGGACGAGGACAGTGCGCACAGGGTGGGACAGGAGAGGGAAGGAGGCTGCCCGCCCAGAAGCGAGAGAGTGGAAAGGGACGGGAGAGGACAGAGCGAGGACGCAGCATGGACCGATGCAGCGCCCCTCCCTGGACGTCCTTGCCGCAGCCAGGTCCTCTCCCGGAGCGCGCTCCTGACCCCGAGTCGCCAACACCTCCTGAGCCCTGCGGTGGCTGCAGGCTCAGCCCTCCACAGCGTGGATCTGGAGACTCCCCAAGGCCTGAGTGCCGAAGCTTGGTCCCTAGCTCGGTGCTGTGGGAGGTGGTAGGACCTCAATGGAAGGCCTTGGGGTGCCTGGGGCGCACCTTTCAAGGAGACAGGGGGACCCAGCCCCTCCCTCCCTGTGTTCCACCCCAGCCCGGAGGTGAGTGGCTTTGCCCTGCACTTGTGCTGCCTCGCTGCAGGTCTAAAAGGAGGGGGGCAACAGTCCTGGACTGGACCTTCCAGAACCATGAGACCAAACAAACCTCTGCTCTCAGAGCGCATCACAGTTAACTGTGGGACCATCGAGCAGCCTGCTCTCCACGCCTCCCAGGGAGGATTTTCTAACACAAATCTGACCCCTCCTCGCCCTCAACCCCGCAGTGTTGCCCACTCTGCCCTCGGGGTCAAAGCCAGCTCTGCACACCGGCATCTGGTCCTCCTGCCTGGACCTAGCTTCCTCTTCCGGTTCATCACCCAGCGACTGTCACTCCGACTGTGTGTACCAGGCTCCGAGCTCAGCCCTGGGGGCAAAAGACAATGAAGACATGGTCCAGCCCTGAAGAAGCAAGGAGCCCGGAGGGGGGGGGGTGCACAAGGATCAGTGCAGTCCCTGTGGAGTGGACGGCAGCTTTTAGGGACAGCGTCTGTGGGAAACAGGAGTGGGGCAGGCAAGGGACAGAGGAGAAATGTCCCATGCAGAAGAGACTGTGAAGTCCTGGGACCACTGGCTAGCAGGATGAGGTGCACTAATGCACCCTAGTGTTCTGTCTACACCGGCCCTGAGGGTCACCGCCAGCTACATGTGGCTGCTGAACATTGGACATGTGGCTGGTGCAACTGGGGAACTGGATTTTTTAACTTTATTAATATTTTTACTAACTTGACATTAAATAGCCATGTGTAGCTAATGGCTCCCATACGGGACAGCACAGGTCTAGAGCATTAGCTGAAATGGAGTAAAAATGAAGTCAGATAGTTTTATAGACTGAAAGTGTCTCCAAAATTTGTATGTAGAAACCTAACCCCTGCTCTGGTGGTATTAGGAGGGGGGAGGCTGGGGGGTATGTCAGTCATGAGAGTAAAAACTTAGGAATGGACTTAATTTTAAAAATAAAATAAAATAAAAACCCTGGCTGAGTAGGGCGGTGCATGCCTGTAACCCTAGCGCTCTGGGAGGGCGGCAAAATTGAAAAAACCAGCCTGGACAATTTAGTAACATAGGGAGACCCTGTCTCAAAAATAAAGCCAGGTGCATGCCTATAATCGCAGCATTTGGGAGGCAGAGGCAGGATGATCACCACAAGTCCCAGGCCAGCCTGGGCTGCATAGTGAGTTCAAGGCCAGCCTGAACTACAGAGTGAGATTCTATGTCAAAAAAAGAAGAATCTAGAGATCTGCACAGAGTGCATGCCTAATGAATTTTTAAAGGCACCGTAGCCTAAGAATCAAGAACCTTGTGAGCCTTAAACAAACCACTTGATGCCCTGAGCCTCAGTTGCCCCAAATGTAAGTCAGGCACCACATCTGCCTCTTCCAATGGTAAGAGGAGGAAATGACTAAAATGTCCCACAAGGCCGGGGGCGTGGAAAACTCACTACAACAGCGGCACCCTATTAAAGTGACCTGGACCCCTCCTTCCAATACCCCAGGGTCAAGGCTCACCCCGCGCCCCTCCGCAGCCGCCTCTTGGTATTCCCTGACTACCATCCAAGCTCTCAGTCACCAAGCGTGGCCAAAATTCTCTTCGATTTCCCAAGAGGAAAATTTATTTTAATTCCAACTTTAAAAATTACACAGTCCTCTCCACTGCATTTTGGGGTGGCGAGGATGAGGGGAGAAACCACGAAATCCATCAAGCAGCTTTTAAAAGGTGGCACGCTGATTGGAGAGAGCGAGGGAAGGCAGCTGGAGGGGGGTCGGGGGGGGGGGTTGGAGACAATCCCCGGAGTTTCTGCTATTATTGAACACCCCGACTCGCGGCGCAGCCCGCCGCCCCCTCCTGCACGTGGGCCGGGCTGCGTTAATGAGAAAGCCGAGCTCTGCCTACATTACCACAATAATGATTTCCCTGTTGCATTTTTACATGCCTGCCTCTTTATCATCGCAGAAGTAGACATATATTTTCAATAAATCCCTTCCCTGCCGGCCCCTCCCCAACTCCAGCTCTCCCCGGAAATGCTGCTCCCCTGGGCGCCCCCAGCCCAGCCCACCCCACCCCACCTCGCACAACACAACGCAATCCCAACCCTGCAACACAATGAGTTCCACTAATCAAAACAGAAAGAAAAAGAAAAATGGGGAAAAAAATCACAGCTGCTTAAAAACAGCATTCGCTACAAGTCAAAGCGATGCTCATTTTTGTTTTCTTTTTCTTTTTTTCTCCCCCCCCCCCGCCCCCCGCAAGCGGCATTTACTCCTCAAGGACGCAGGAGCCCTCCCCGCTCAGAATCCTGCACAGGGCTGCTGGCAGGCGAAGGAGGAGGGCGGCGGTGGAGAAATCTAATATTCCTTCTTTCCTATTTTGACTAAGCCAGCACAGACAGAAATATAGATAAGGCCTTGAATAACTGATTTAACAAAATGTCACTTATTAAAAGGGCTGGGGGAAGGGCCTGCATTTGCATTCGGGAGCTCAGTTAAAACCACCCGGCTAAAGGCTGCAGGGCCTCCGTGGCCAGGCGAGGAGGGAAGGAAATATTTCTCGGCTCTGGACTCCCCCGGGGGCTGCGAGGACTGGGCCTGGAGAAGCCAGTCCTGATTTCTACCTTCCACAAGATCTAGTGGGGAGAGAAGAACCACAGGCAACCCCAAAACAAAATAAAAAATTTTCAACCAGCTGATTGTTATGTAAGTAAGCATTTATACAGCACGAGCTAGCGCCAGGCTCCATGCTAAATGCTTGGGGGCGGGGGTCAGAAATGAGAAGTGGCCGGGTTCTTTGCTCCCCAAGCTCCCAGTGCAGGAGGGGTGGGAGACACGCGCCGGGCAAGGGTGACAACATAGCCCTGGAAGCCCATCACAGCAGGGACCAAGGCAGCAGCCGGCCTCTGGTGCACTCACAGCCCCAGCCAGGACCAGGCACCAGAGCCACGGGAAAGCCCTCAGGAAGGGGCTGTCTGGACGGCTTGTAAAAATATCAGATGTTTCAGAAGGAAAGAGGCGCCTGAAATGCCCTTACCCATGGCCCCATAGCTCCTCCTGAAAGCCCCCAGCTCCCACGTCTTCACCCAAAGGAAAAAGGGCCATGAATGGGCGGCAAGAGTTCAGAATCGGCCTCCTCATGTTAAATTTTAAGGGAGCTTGGCGTGGCCTGTGGGGATGGAACCAAGAGATCCTGCCAAACCTCTTCCTTGGGCATCAAGTCTCCTTTTCTGTTTTAAAAATCTTTCAAAGGAAAAAAAAAATCTTTCAAAGGAGTTAGATGGGGGGAGGAAATCCCCAAAGACCAAGAAGGGCTTCTTTTCCAACAGGAACCCCTGAGAACTCTCAGAAGAGGTTCTTTCCCAGGTAGCAAATTGTTCTGGGCCCTGTGATACCCCAAGTCAGAGGCCAGAGGCCAGGCCATCCCCAAGTGAGGGGGGCCCTGCAGAAGGCAGGGCAGAGGGTGAGCAGCCGGTGGGCGGACTGTTAACGCCCAGTCTTGGCCTTAATTCCAGGGCAGCCAGAAAGCCATGCGGGGCACACAGATCAAGGCAATTCAAATTTAAAAAAATGTACTGCCCCAGACACGTTTAAATCATCCAGGTATTTCCACCCAAGGTCACTGGGGTGGTAAACCCAAAAACTCAGATGACCTTCCTGATTGCCACACTCTTTTGTGTATATTCTGTAACACATTCTCATTTTTAATAGTACACGGCATTATCTACTTGAGAGGGCGCAAAATTGGTGGGCCATTCAAATTCTGCCATTAACATTTTTGGGTGGGTCACAGGACTCTGGGTTAGTCACTCCCACCCCCCATTTTACTTCTTATGCCTCAGTTTCTCGGCTATGTGATGAGAATCTGCCTACCTTCTACAATGATGCACATTTATCAGTAAAACCTGCTGAAAGCCTTTGGAATTTTAAAATACTAGGTACCTCCGACTAGTTATTTCAGTAACAGCATCCATTTCTTCCTTCTCTGATTTTTCTTTGATTATTTTCCCCTGTCTATGAAATCAAACTGATACAGATTCCCCTGGTGTTTCAAAACCAACATTTATTTACTATACAAATACAGGAAGCCTCATCTATGGGTGTGGCAAAATCTAACTGTAAAATCTAAGCAGTGAGCTTACAGGAGGTCATTTACCAGTCTATCTGCCTTTGCTGTGGTTAATGTTTTCTCATCATGGAAATAATTTCAAAATAAACAAATCAATGCTCACTCTTAGGCAGAAGATGGGAATCCAGCTAGTGAAAAGCACTGGATGATTTTTAAAACCAAAAATTATTCTCCAGCATACACAGTAGTGAGCTAGACAAGGAGGGTAGCAGACTGATTTTAAGAAGACTTGGCTTTATAGTAATATCTTCAAATGCCATGTGTGAATGCAGATTGCTAAGATCAGAGGCCCACAGCCAGTGTCTTGGGTTAAGGCCCTCCTGCAGCCAGTTTACAGTTCCTAGGGAATAGTCCAAGTTTATTGGACCTTTTGAGCAGATGCTATCAACTTGGTTTTGGGGAAGGATGCCAGGAATCAAACTCAGGACCTTGTACTTGCCAGGCAGGCGTCATGCCACTGAGCTATGTTCCAGGTCCCTCATCTTCCTAATATGCAATCAGACTGAAGCTATCCTAGCTGGTACTTCGCAGCTAGCATTTCTGATGCCAGCCTTCGTTTTCCTGAAGAGATCTCAGGGAATTTGAAAAGTCCAAATATGAAAGTGGTTGAGGGGCTGGGGATTTAGCTCAGCGGCATAAGCACCTGCCTTGCAAGCAGATGGTCGTGAGTTCAATCCCCGTTACCGATAAAAATGAAAAAAAAAAAAGTGGTTGGGAGGGAAGTGCAGTGGGAGGGGACACTGTGAACAGAGTTTTAGGAGAAGCTCTGGATAATTATGCACTTGTCAGATTTTAATCTGCAAAGAGATCGGCTAAAGATCAAGGCACCTGCCGCAGCCTGGGTGAGATTCTTACAGTTTGCATAGCGCTTTCCATGCACAGGGCTCTGAGAGGGAGGCGACAGACACCACTGACCTTGTCACGAGGTTAAGGGCTCAGAGACTTGTCTGGGCCCTCAGAGCTCAATCCGAATCTCCAGAGTCCATCTGCACCTGAGACATCTCCCATGCAAACCCCACACCGGAGGCTACTGAGGCCAGCAGAGCCCGCAGGGTATTTCTGGGAAAAGCAGCTAAACCCAAGGCAGATTTCTGTCCAGTTTTTTAGCTTCTTGCTCTAAACATATGACACAGTGCCTACCAAATTTTGAATGCAGCTGAAAAATTAAAGAAGCCTTTTTCTGATCCTAGTTTGCAAGAGAATCTAATGTGAAGCACAAATGACTTTAACTGAGGACTCTGCTCCCCAAGCAAAAGAACCTCTCTGTCCTCCATGTGGGTCAGTGATGCAGCCCAAGGGTTTCAGAAAATGCAGTGCCATTTCTGATGCAGTCTTAACCCCTGCAGTCCAAATCCCCTCCCTGGAGAGGTGAGGCTTCTCCTGCCTTTCTCTAACCTGCAACCCTTGCTTCCTCTGGCCCCTCTTCTCTTTGGACTCCTCAAGAGCCTTTTGACTGACCCACCTAGCTTCCTATCAGCACACAAACACAGCAGCACCCTTTCCTCTATACAGAGGTCCTACCAGCTCCCACCCCACCTCTCTCCACTCCCGGCATGGTCAAATTTTGCCAAGAAATTGGCTGTATGTGCTCTTCAGAGCTCCTCAATCCACATTCCCCACCGGACCCTCTCTAGTCCCAATTATGCACCCCACTACTCTTCCCGAAGTCTCCAACAGGTTCATTTTGCCAAATCCAGCGGCATCTTTTCTGACCTTATCAACTTGGTGAAATATTCAATACACACACATCCCTGACAGGCACCCCACCCCCCACCCAGCTACCCCCAGCTCTAGAGATTGAACCAAGGCTCTTCCTATTGAGCTATATCCTCAGGCTTCTTAATTTATTCATTTTTATTTGGAGACAGGACCTGTCTCAGTTGCCCAGGTTGGGCTTGAACTTGTGATCCTCCTGCCTCAGCCTCCCAAAATGCTGCAATTACAAGCATATACCACTATGCTCGGCCAGTGCCTGTATTTTTATCTCTTGCCCGGTTGCCCCACTTCTTTGGAACCAGATGCTGCATCAAACTGTGGACTTGACAGCTCCATTTCACGTCTGTAGCCATCTCAAGTTTAGTTGTGCCCAAACAAGAAATAGCTTGATTGTGCCCCTCGCTGCAATCTTCCTCCCTCTCAACAAAGAGTGTCACTCTCTACCCAAGACTGCTCACTCCAGACACGCTGTGGTCAGCCTACAACCCTTGCCCTTGCGCTCCAGCCAACCCATCCTGAGCCTGACCATTCTCCCCACCTGCCCCTCCTTCCTCTGCTCTCGTGACCTCTTTCCTGTGTCCCCCAGCTCCACACCTGCCCCCTCCACTCTCCTCCACCAATACGCACTCCTTCACATGAGTTAGAGCCTGGTGCTTCGCCCTGCGAACTGTCAGCGGCTTCCCGCTATGCTGCATGCGAAACCCAGCCTTTCGGAGGCTCGAAGCACCGCTACCTGCATGCCCGGTCCGTGTTTAGCTCCCTCAAAGTCAGAGCTGTGCTGCTCCGGCCTCTCCCCTCTGGTGTGCCCTGCCTTCTCGCAGCCCACTCCTAGGAATCACTCCTTGTGGCCTCCTGGAAGCATTGGCCACACTTCGCAATGCACCCTACTCCGCGGATGCCTGGCTGCTGAGCTGTGCGGATGGAGCCTCAGGGCAGAGGTAGTGGGCACGAGCTCGTAAGTCTCAGATTCCCGGCCCTTAACGTGACAACTGGCAAACAGGGGGTGCTCAAAAAGCAGCTGCCAATGTATGAATGCATAAACCAGATTCTTTTATTTCCTTTTTATAATTAAACCGGAGCTTCTTACAGCGTGAAAATATCTGTTACTTCGTTCTGCGACCCCACAATTAGCACTGTCACTTTGGGTTCTTTTTCTCTCCCTCTGCTATAAAAAAATTTTTTTTTCTTATTGTTGCTAAACCAACTGCCTAACAGCTAAGCATATCCCAACCCACTCCCAGCTTATTGTCTTCCATGAGAAAAAAAAAATCCAAAAATTACTCACTTCCTAAGTAAAGCCAAATTACTATGAGCAGCTATTTTTTTAAGGCAGGGTTTTGATTTGTAGTTTAGCCTCCACTTGAACTCACTACGGGCTGGCCTTGAACTCATGGCAATCCTCCTGCCTCAGCCTCCTTAGTGCTGGGATTACAGGCATGCACCACTACGCCTGTCAATTAGCAGATGTTCTGAGCACTTAAAATTCTAGAAGCTATCAGAGGCTTTTTGTTGGGTATATTCTTTAACCGGGAAGAAAACATTTACTAAGAGAGTCATGGGATAGCTCGTATTAGGCAGACCATCCTATGTATTAGAGATGCCACTGCAGACTTGTAGAAAAGCAAACCAATAACCACAACCCAGCTGTTCCTATCTCCTGTCCATAAAAAAAGTCAACCACGTTGTAAGCCCTCCTTTAATTCCCAGGTCCCCCTCCAATCTGCAAATCTAAAACTACTATATCTTTAATCCACAACATCCCAGCAGGTTCAAATCCCCTCCCAGCCATGTGGTTTTGTGAAGTCAGAAATCAAATGAGCAGAATTCAACTGCCCTTGGAGCAGAAGAATTGAGACAAACCGCCTGGGGCCTGAGCCACCAGTCTGGGCCCTTACTTCCTGTATGATCAATGTCCAAAGTCAATAGAAACATCAAGAGCCTTCTCCAAAAATGCCCATGGTAAAATAGACAGTATCCTGACAGGGAGAAATGCAATGTCTTTATTGAACCCCATCACAACCACTCCACCAAACTCAAATTACGCACAGATGAATTCTCTGCAGAAAGCAGGCAAGCCACACTGGGTCTTCAGGTCCCCCCACCTTACTTCCCCAAAGCTACCTGTGCCTGAAAGTAATAGGTCAATTTTTGTTTTTGATCGGTACCAGGGATCGAACTCAGGACCGCACAGTTTTGAGGCAGGCACCTATGCCACTGAGCTAAATCCCCAGCCTAGTAACAGCTCAATCAACCTGAGACTTGACCAAGTACTAGGCCAGTGGGCCAGCTGGGTAGAGAGGAAACTTCCCAGATGAACTGGAATGATTTCTGGTGCCTGGGATTACTGCCCTCTACACACATACATCCGCCAGCATAGCTAGGAATTTTTTTTCCCCAAAATGGTGGCACTTTCACCAGTAATTCTTGGTGTTTGACAACCAGCCCTTAAGAGCTCCTTTTGGAATGCAGAGGTACAAAGCTACTTTCTCCAAGAAAAGCCAAAAACAGAAGTTGATCAACCCACCCAAGTCCATGAAGCAATGGACCGTTGGCTCAGGAAGACACCATCAAGATCTCAAGGATCCTCGTTCCACAAGACACACAATTTCAGAGGGAAGGGAACTCACACATCCAACCATGCATTTTTAAGGTTAAAAAAAATGTGAAGCCCCAAAATGGCTAGACATTGATACCTTCCCCATTTTTCGTTCTCATGACTTTCCCCCTGCCTTGAGCATCAACGACCTTACAAGTATTTTGTCACCTCACAAATACTGTAGACTTGAGGCAGCTACTGAATACAAGACACTTTAACACTTCTTAGGAATCAGCTTTGCAGAGAATCCTTATACTTTCCCCAAAACCAGTGCTTTCAGTTACTAAGACCAACCCACCCATCAAAGGAGGAGGGAAAGAAAATGGTAAAATCAGCTTTGTTTTTGGGTCCGAACATTTTATTATATAAGCAGCAATGAATCTGTCCACTCTACGGCTTAAGCTCCTAACTCCACGAAAAACCACAAGCCCGAACGAGTAAAAGGAGGCAAAACTGCGTACTTTCCACACAGTTCACAGAACAACTGTTTTCACAGCGAGTTCGCATCGACGCCGTGTGATGTTAACACACGCCTGCTATGTGGAAGCCTGCTCACCAAGCTGTGAAAAGACCCATGTTCACTGTGGAACTGCAGAATTAATCTTTGCAATGCTCATAAAGCTTAGGGGAAGCTCTCTTTCTGAGACATGGAGCTGGCATCTACACGATCCGCTGGCAAAAACGGACATGCCTAAAAGGGTGGGGCCCCAAGAGGTGTGTCACCCCGTATCAATTCCTATAAATCAAATCCTGACAATCACAATATTTTAAAAAGAGTGAATTATGATTCATGGGCCTTCAAACCCTTTATTGCCACGAGAACATTCTTGGTAGAAGGTGAGGGGAGTTACTGTGACTTGATTAATGACCAAAGCAAGACAATAAAATAAATCTCATAAATATAAGGAAAAACCCTGAATGACTTGCTCTTGGCTCCGAAGCTAGGCATGTAAATAATTCCACCCTAAGATAAACACACCTTAGGCTTTTATTTGTCCTCCCAGCATATTATACCAAGTAGACTCTGATTTTCACTGGTTAAAAATAATAGCTAATTTGTTTAACTGATGCCTACGTAGGAACATTTGATAAGTAACAATAATATTTAATTCCCAGCTAACTCAACTCTCAAACTGCCAAATTCCACCCCTCAATCTAGAAATTTGAGACAGGAGAAAGAAAAAGAAAAAAGAAAGAAGAAAAAGCACTGTCCATCGGGATCATGACTCTTTTTTTTTTAAAGTTCATTTTTCCCCCTTACAGATTTGGGGAAAGCTTAACCAACTCTAGTTCACCCCACTCCCTAACCCTACTGAACAACTCCGAGCTGCATCTCCTGGTGCTAAAATTATCCTGGTAAAGTTAAACTCCCAGCACCATCAAGGCACCCGGACAGCCAAGACCTACAACCCTTCTGCAGAAACCAGTAGGCCGAAGGCCAAGAAATCAGAGGCCAGGCGAGGCAAGGACTGCTGGTTAACTGGTTAAGTGCTAAGCGCACTTCTTAGACACCCTTCCAGTGGGCAGCAAAACCACACGTTCCCTTGCCAAACCTCTTTCTTGAAAGGCTGAAGATGCACAAGGTTGGCACCAAGTGGAACAACTTAAAACCCCTGTCGTAAAGCTCACCCCCAGGGCCTGCATGGACCAAGCCAGCAGCCCGTCATTCCTAAACCTGGGTCACTCCCCCAAGACAGCCCAGGCCGTGCACAGTGAGCGGGGCTTCAGTGTCCTCCCTTGCCAAGCAGCGACTCATCCGGGGCAGAGTTTCCACGAAGCCGACTCCAACAGGCCGGTGGAAGGCACACAGAGGAACCAGAGGGTTTTTTGAACCCAAGGGTGGCAGGCGCACATGCTCAGCCCAGCGCTGGCCAGAGGCTGCCTGCCAGGTGCCCTACGCCTCCCCAGTGAATGGGTGGTTTTGTTTTGTTTGCAAAATCTATTTCTTCAGACCACCAGCAGTAACTTCCCAGTCTCCTATAGTGAAGTTGGGAAGCGGAGGGGAAAGTCTGTCCCCTTCCACATTCTCCCGGGGTGGCCACACTAACTTCTGGGGAGCGCCCAGCCCCCACAGCGCCTGCGGGCACATACACATGAACATATGCATCATGTCAAAAACCCCAAAAGGCACATCCCCAGGGTCCTGCGGTTTCTTAGCTGGAAGAATGAAGGTTTTATAACATCCCAGTCTTCCACGGCAAGCCCACCCTCGGCACCCTTGCAGGCGAGGTGCCAGTTACAGCGCCCACCTCCCCCTCCCCCTTTGCCGGGATGCTCTGCAGCCCCAAGAGGGAACCGCGAAGAAGGGAAGCAAGGGGGAAGGCCTTGCTCACACCCGGAAAGTAAAGGGGCGGCGGGAGACTTGTCCTGCCCGGTCCCCCGACTCTTCCCTCCCCACCCTACCCACCCTGTCTTCTCCCAGAGCATCCCCTCAACTAATATTTTTTTTAAATGAAACGTAATAAGCTTCCTGCCTACCTTGGCTGTTTCTGCAACAAGTGCATGGCAAAACGACAGGAAGCCCAGTCTCCGCTTGGGGGGTGCGCTGGGGGGCCGGTGGCGCTGATGGAGTAATTTCAATATTAATTTATGTCAGCCGCCTTCTCGCAGAGCTACTCACTCCCAGTACAGCCCTCAGCCTGTAAACAAATATCGCTCCGCCAGGAAACATACTCCCCAGATGCAAGCCCCTCTCCCCAGCAGGGAACCTGGCCCCTCGCACCCCACCCCACCCCCAACAGCGTGCTCCCCCTTTCCCAGCGTGAAACGCAGGGTTTGCAAAGCACCCACCCACCACCTCCGCCACCACCCCTGCAAGAAACTTACTCGGCCCGTCTACGCCTCCACCCTCCCTCCAGGAAATCTCTCCATATGCATTCAGCCTCCCCGCAGGAAATCTACTCCCCCTTCCCCCTTCTATATGCATGCACCCCTCCCTCTGTTGCTCCCCACACGCCCTCCCCCTCCAGAAACTTACGAGCTAGAGTGCAGGCTCTCCCGATCCTGGAAACTTACTCCCAGCTATAGCGCCCGCCAGCCCCCCGTTCCCGGCCCGGCTCCTCTCCTGCCCTCCGCCGCCAGCAACTCCAAACTCTCCGCATCCACCACTCTCCCTCCCCGGTGCAAATTCGCAGCGCCGGGCTGCGCGCGTGCAGCCGCCCGCCCCTTCAGGAAACTTACTCCCCGTCTGCATGCACCGCCTCAGCCATCGCTGGGAGGGAAGGGGGTGTGCAGGGGAGCCCGAAATACATATGCATCTCTCGCCCCTCCCCCGGCCGCAGCCCACTCGGGGCCGAGCCGCTGCAACCTGGCCTTACCTTTTGCCTGGCTCCCCACCCTCGCCCCCTCCCTTGGCCGATCCTCGGCACCCCCTCCTTTTTCACCCATTACCCACCCCTAGCAACCGTTCCCAAGCTCCTCTCGGTCTTTTTTTTTTAAATCCAGGATGCAAATTCCTCCCCTGTCAGCAAATCGACTGTCAAATTATTTTCTTGCAAAAGGAGAAAGGCGGGGTGAGGTGGGGGAGCAAGAGCAAAAAAAGGGGGGAGGAGGGGGAAGGGAGGAGAGGGACAGAGGAGGGGAGAGATATCCCTCCGCAAAGCCGGGCTGGCCGCGGGCGGGGAAGCAGGAAGTAAGGTGTCCAGCGTCGCGCGCGGCCCACGGGTCCATCGCGCAGCCCCCGCCCGCGTCCCCTGGCCCCTGGCCCCGGGCGCGCCGCGCTCGGGCGGGCGCGGGCCGCCCGGCGCATTGTTCGCAGCCTTCCCGGCTGGGCATGTGTGCGCTCTGCGTGCGCGAGAGGTTGCACCTTTTGTAGGCTGGCGAGCCCCTGGACCAGGATGGGACGAGGCCCCAGTGACTGCCCCGCGCGGGACCTGTCAGTCCTGGGCTGCAGCGGACTCTCCGGCGAGGCCGGGAAATCGAGGCCTGGGAGAAGGCAGCGTGGCCGGGAAGCTGCCGCCTTACACCCGGACCCTTGCACGATTGCTTCCTGCGTAGCCGCCCCGGTTACTGTAGCGCGCGTTCCAATCTAAAGACTTGAGGTGGGGGGGTGCTTATTTATTTTTTTTTTGGGGGGGGGGGAAGCTTTTGCAAAGATGCCAAGGGCCAGGCGAGCTGAGCGAGGACGGGCTACGCCTGCCCCCACCGCACCCGGCCTCGGCGGGGCTGGGCGGGCCTGGGGCTCCGGGAAGGGCCGGGGTTCTCGCAGCGCGCGCTCCATCCCTCCGCCCCGTGGGGGCGGGGAGGGTCCGCGGAGCTCCGGGGAGGGGGCTGCGTCTCCGCAGCGCGCGGGCCGGGGAGGGAGGTTGCCTAGGAGAGGGGGCCCGGCCGGCGGCGGAGAGGGACCCGGGGAGGGGGCGCGGGTGCGGCCGCGCACCCGCCCCTCCTCGCCGCCCGCCCGCCCGCTCGCTCGCCCGCGCGCCATGACTGTGGGACGTGGTGCGGGGAGGAGGGACAGCAGCCGGGGGCCGCCCGGGGCTGCTCGGCATTGGTGCGGAAACCCGAGCCGGAGCGCTCGCTCGCGCTGTCTCCTCCTCCTGCTCTGCGGGGGAAACCGCTGCACCCAAACGGAGAGCAGCTGCGAGCCGGGGGGCAGGGCGCGCGCTGCCAGGCAGGCGGAGGGGGTTCGAACCTGGTGGCTCGGGGAATGGGACAGTGCCCAGGTCCTGCCCGGGCTGGGAGCCTGGAACCCAGCCCGCGACCCTGGCGTTTCCAAAGGGAGCCCAAGAGTTGAGCTGAACCGATGGCTCGCGCCGGTTGGAGGAGTCGATCGCCTGCAAGGCAGCGAGTATTTTTTTTTTTTTTTTTTGCAAGAGAGAAAGTTACACCATTCTGTTTTCGGGGTGCGAGATCGTTGCGCCCCTCACCCCCAAATCTCGCGCAGGATAAGAAGCTGCGCCGGCGCTCCAGATCGCCACCACTGTCCCCCACCTCACCCTGCCCCCACTCGGTCTCCGGGTGTGGACCGGGCGGGGGAAGGCGATACAGGAGCTTAGAGCATGAGGTCATGGGCGGAGGAGGCTGCAGCCCTCAGCGGCCAAGGAGGGGTTTCTGTGTTTTGAGGGGTACTGGCCCTCCATCTTCTCCAGGGGGAAGCCCTCCCGCCTACCCCTGCCAATTCTGGGGCGCCTGGACCAGAGAGCCTCCCGAAAGGGGGGGAGGGGTGTGCCGCACTACTTCGCTCAGTGAGGCTCTGACCGGCGCCCAGCCCTTGCCAGAGCCCTGCCCCATATCAAAGGAAGCTGCAAATCCTCGGTCATCTTCTGAAGCAGCCTCCAGAGGGTCTTTCTGCCACCTAATTGCTCACCTTTAATCCCCCAAGCCCTCTCCGTGCTCTTAGAATAAAGTGTGTCCGCTGCCCTGCGTGGATTCGCCTTTGCGGACCTCTGCACCGCTCCCCCTCGTGCGCTGCAAGCTTTCTTTGTTGGAAGAATTCGGGCTCCACACCCTTCCCCGGCCACCTCTCACGAACTCCTGCTGGACCTTAGGGGTGTGACTCAGCTGTCACTCCCAGAAGGCTTTCCGCGCGCACACCCTCATCTCTAACTCCCTTGGGGAGAAAGACCCACCCTCCAACTCCTGGCAGCGGGGCGGTGGCCAGAGTTGCCCTTTTCCAAACCGAGGAAGAAGGACCGAGTTTGAGCGCCACCTCTGCCCAAGGGCCTGACCTCCTGAAAGGGAGTTGGCTTAGCCAGGCCCTTCAAAGCCTTGTTTCCTCCAGGGACCAGGGGAACGCAGCCACCCCCTTCCCTCCCCCAGCACACACCCACACGCGCTAATGCCTAACTCGAGGAGAGGGCTTTTAATCTAGCTCCTCCCTGGGGCAGATAAGGACCCTGAGCAGATAAGGAATCTGAGGCTGGGGAGGAAGTCAATTGTCCAGGCCCAATGCAGAAATTTACATCCTGGTCGTTAGGGCGGCCAAACCGGAAGCTGCAGAGAAGGATTTGAGATTTGGTTCCCCAACTACAGTTGCTACACAGCCTGGGACACTCAGTCACCTTCAAAGCACCCCCTTCCCTACACGTATAGCCCCCGGGGTTCATTGCCAACAAAGAGGTAAGGTAAGTCAACCCATTAGCCACAGCCTCTGACCTTAGGCTGCTTAACTTGGCCTGGTTCAGTTTCTTTGCCTGTAAAATGGATTGGTGGTACCTACCAGATGATAGTGTTATTTGTGATGTTTCAATTGGTTAATATTTATAGGCCTTAGAGCAGGTAGGTAGGCCAGCTCTTGATTATTTGTGAATGGAGTCATGTGCCTCCCCACCCACTTCCCCAGGACTCCAGAAAATGAGGTGCTCAATGGATTTGAGCAAGAATTATCTAGGGCCTAAAAGCCTAGGACGTACTGATAAATGCACAGATAATATAGAGACCTCATTGAGCTAATAAAATCAACTCTCAACTCTGGGAGGCAATCCATAGCACGAGGAATGCACTTCTGTGCACGCTTGTTCTGAACATTTAGAAAAAGGGTCAAAGGGAGGATGGCTGACCGTAAAATATTACTTTGCATCTTTGAAACCAAGTCAGGTTGATAGGGTCCCAGTCCTGAAGCAAAGCCCACCCCACCGGGCTGCCACCTTCCTAGGGCTGTACAAAAATGTGGGTGTTTATTATCATCCTTAGATCTGGAGCTTTCCATTCCTGGTACCTTCCCTTCACTTAGCCCTTTTTAATAAAATTTTATTTTTATTCTGAGATACCATCTCGTCCCTGAATTGCCCAGGCTGGGCAGGGATTTGTGAAGCCTGTCAGCTTCCCGGAGCGATGGGATTACAGATGTGCCCCGCCACACACAGTCGGTAAAAGACTTCTTGAAAATATAATTTGATTTTTGGAATAGGCTTCATGCATTTATGTGGTTTCAGATTCAAATCAACAACCAAAAGCCTCCTCCCACTCTGTCTGCCACCCGCCCCGGGTTTTCCTCTATGGCGGCAGAGGATTAGCAGCCCAAGGCCGCTCTGCTCTTTGACCTGAGGCCTTGGGAGCCTCCCTGGATGCCTAGTTAACTCCTGTTCAAAACTCCGGTTCTGCACTGCAAGCGGAGCCCCCACCCTGCTCCTGCCCAAGTCCTCAGCCTCAGCTCTGGCAGGCTCCACTCACGAGGACGATCCCCCAGTGTCAAAGCAGATGGTTAAACACTTTTGCTTCCTTCTCCTCTGCACTAATAATCACTGACATCCGCTGAACCTGTTCCACGTGCCCGGCACGGTGCTGCACGCTAAACGCGGGCTGTCCTGTTCAATCTGCCTCCTAACGTCATCCTCCATGTTTCAGAGAGATTGCACAACATGCACCAGTTTGCAACCTGTCCTACCTGAACCCAAATCCTCTCTCTTAAATACATGGCAATCTTGTTTCTCTCTCTCTCCTCTCCTCTCTCTTATCTCTCCCTCCCTCTTTTCCGCTCTGTACTTCTTTTCAAAAGTACACAAGAGGGATCTTAAAGGCATGTCATGCTTCTGAAATGATTAGAGTAACTTGACATCTGTCCCCAAAACATCTAGGTCATATTTTACCAGCTTGAGACTAATTCAAGATGGATTTGAAAAGGTGAGTTTTTCTCCAGGTGTAAGTCATAAGATAAAAAAAGGTAAAGCCTCAGACTTGGTTTTATAGTAAGGAGAGAAAATGAAAGATCCTGTCTAGCAATCTACAGCCTTCCTCTCTCCTTTCCCTTTGACTCTTACTGGTTATGAGTCCGTAGGGTTAACTTTTTTTCTTTTTAATTTGCTTGGTTTGGTTTGGTTTGGTACTGGGGCTTGAGCTCATGACCTTGAGCGTGCCAGGCAGGCTCTTATGCCACTAAGCTATATGCTCACACTTGAGTACTTGAGCCTGTCACATTTCTGCAGCAAGGAAAAATCCTAGTAGGAGGCACAGGAAGTGCCCAGAACCAGAGTCAGAGGCCCTGGGTAAAATGTTCCTCCCCGAATCTTACCAGTTCTGCCCTGTCTCAAACTGTGACTCTTGGGTCCAGCCTTTGGCACGTTGGATGGGGGACTCTCGGGCCCCTTCCAGCTTCCAGCCTGGCCAGACCACTGTATTTCCTATCTCCGGAACAGATCAGAGCTGGATGGAAATGGAAATGTATCCAATTCATAACCAAAGGAAATGTTTGGGGCCCGGCGAGCATTCATGTATTGTTCTGGGTAATTTTTCTATGCACTGGATTTAAACAGAATTATTTTTACATGTGACCGACACCCTCACTTTAATTGGGGATTAAACCCTTGGCCTTCACACTGAGCTACATCCCCAGCCTTTTTTCTTTCTTTGAGACAAGGAATTACTAAGTCACGAAGTAGCCCAGGCTGGGCTTGACTTTTCTGTCCTCCTGCCTCAAACGCCCAGATCATTGGAATGAGCCTGTTTCAAAATGGAAATTTGTGCTCTAAGAGAAAAGTTACATTGCAGGGAAGATAAGCATGTATTTGGGAACTCTTGAAAGATGGACTCCCTTCTACACAATGTTTTTCTTTATACTACAGGTGAAGCTTTTGATTTTTACTTATTTATTTAAGTCCAGGGTCTTGGTTTTTAGTTCAGGCTGGCCTCAAACTCACTATGTAGCCCAAGGTGGTCTCACACTTGCAGAGATTCAGCTCCAGCCTCTCAAATGGTGGGAGTGTCGGCATTCACCACCGTGCCAGGCTGAACTTTTTAAATGCTAGAGAAAATGAGGCATAGAAAATAAAAAAGAAGAGAAAAATGTGCGTCCCTTCCACTGTACCTAAGGACCCTGGACCCGGGCCCATGTGGGGAGCAGAGAAAGCAAGTATCAGTCAGGCTGTGGGATGTTCCCCAGGCACTGGGTTCTTCACCATCCCTGAATCTGCAATGACCAAACCAACGAAAACAAAAATACAGCACATCCCCGTTTCAGAAACTGCATTTGAAAACCAGTAAGGTAGCATAACCTTGAGAGCTGGCCGTCCCCAAGTCTGTTAAGGATGGTGTGGGGAGAAGGCGTTGCTCAAGACAGGAGGCCTAACTGGTGTCATTTAGTAACACAAGAGATGGCTATCTCTGTCCCAAGCTGGTTTCTAGCCTGAGAAAAAGTAGGTTCTAGCTTAGGGGAAACCTCTCCGTTTAAGCCACGTTTCACACACAATTCGGAGAGTTGATAGATTCTATATTATGTGGTTAATGCCCATTCTTCCCTCTATAACCAACCACTAATCTTACCTCTTACTAGTTGTCTGAGATATTTCATATAAATGAAATCATACAGTATGTGATATTTTATGTCTCACATCAATACTTAGGATAATATTTTTCAAAGTTCAGCCATCTTAAAATATGTATTAGTACTTAGTCCTTTTGTGGCTAAATAATATTCCATTGCATGAATTGTAGAATACTTATCATTATGGATATAAGATATTTATCAGCTGATGGACATTTGAGTTGATATCTCTGGCAAATATGAATAGTACTGCTTTGAACATCATGTACAAATTTTTATTTGGATATATGTCTTCAATATTATTCTTCTTTTTTTTTTTTTTTTTTTTTTTGGTACTGGGGGGTCAAACTCACGACCTCACACTTGCCAGGCAGGTACATATACCACTGCCACTGAGCTAAATCCCCAATCTTATGTCTTTAATTTTAGGGGCTATATACCTATTGGAATTGGTGGGTTATGTTGTAATTTTATGCTTAACTTTTTGGAAAACTGTCAAACTGTTTACATATGGTCTTTCTAAAGAATCTCACTACTTGAAACCTTTTTAAAAGCATTCATTCACAACCAATTGACACTGTGTTCAGGTTATTAACCCATTCTTATTTGTAAAATAAAACAAACCCCAAAAAATGTCTATGTGAAAGATAGTCTAGTTAGCAATTGACTTCAGGAGTTTGGTTTGGTTTGGTTTGGTTTTTCAAGACCAGGCCTACCTTTGAACTGATCCCCCTGCCTCAGCTTCCTGAGTGCCAGGATTACAAACATATACCACCGCACCCCAGTTTGATTTAAATTCTTGAAATTTACTTTTCAGATTAATTTGTAAGGTAATGCATGCTCAGTGGGGAATTGTTTTTAAAACCCAGATGTCGAGCAAGCGAAGACATTCCCCATCGCTGTGAACCCCATACACGTACTTGTTTAAAGATTAAACAAAAATGGAGTCAGAGTGCTTAGTAAACCCAGCTTGATACAAAGTGAAGTTAAATTGATGACAGAACGCGATACACTAACGCTCTGCATACTAACCGTTTCTCATCAGGAAGCAGCCCCGTCTAGTTTTTGTCTTCCAGTTCTCCCTATTTCGCTAACAACTTGAAACAGGCCTTGGTTCACACTTCGTGGTGGAGCAGGATGACACTCCCTGCTCGGCCGCCTCTGCGTCCTGCCGCTCAGCCTGCTGCCTGCGTATCAGAATGTGCTTTGCGTTTTGCTTTTTCCTTTGGCGTCATTTTTTTAAAATCAATTTGCATAGCTTGAAAATATTGTGTTCTCCTCTAGAATTAAATAAGAAACACAATGTTTTGGCAGATTTTATTTTCCCAGTGAAATCAGGACCCCTACCTAGGTATGATCTTTCTTTTCTTTATTTTAAATGAACACGTAGTAAAACTCACATTTGGGTGTGTGGCTGCGTGGACAGGTTTTGTGTAAACGTCACGATCAGGTTACAAACACTCCTGTCACCTTCCCCAAAGTCCTCTGTTTCTGTGTTGATCCTGAACTCACTAGGTAGCCCAGGCCAGCCTCAGATTTACTGTGATCCGGCTGCCTCAGCCTCCCTAGTGCTGGGATTACAGGTACACCACCACACCACTAAATTTTTCCTTGTCTTTCTTTCTTTCTTTCTTTCTTTCTTTCTTTCTTTCTTTCAAATAATCTTTTTCTTTTTTGCTAATTTAAGCATTTTAATTCTAGAAGTTTCCCTTTAAGTACTTCTCTTGGTCTGCTCCTGCTGCTATAACAAAACAACTTTGACTGGATGGTTTATTTTACAAGAACCTGATTTCTTGCAGTCTCGCAGGCTAGCTGCAAGCCTAAAGTCAAGGCACTGGCAGATGTGATACCGAGGAAGGGCTCACTCTGCATACAAGGTGACAAAACGGTACCTGCTTGATGAGTTCTTGCTCAGAGGAAGGCAAAAGCGGAAGGGAGCGGTGAACTCACATCCTCGAACCTCCCACGCCCACCTCCATTTTGAAGACTGAAGCCAGCACTTTGGCACTGAGCTGCAGCCTTGGTCTTTAAAGTGTGTATCATTTTTGCAGCAGGACCAATTCTGTAATGGCACGAATCGCATCCACCGGAGCACAGAGCCCCGCTGGCCCCTCAGTACCATCTCCACGGGGTATCAGTCCCAACACAGGAATCTGGAGTCACACCGTCACCCTAACCAGAGCATCTTACCCTGGCCCCCCAAGTTCATGTCTTCCTTGCTACATAATGTGTTCATCCCATCCCACTAGCCCCAAAGGTCTTAATCCATACCAGCATCAATTTTAACTTGAAATCCAAAGTCTCCCTGAGATTTCATCTAAATTGGACACGACTGAGGCTCAAGGTAGGACCCTGGTGAGCCCGTGAAGCCCTGCATGTAATGAGCTCCCAAAATACAGGCCGGGTGCAGGCCGGCATTCCCATTGCAAAGACAGAACAGACGCGCAGAGAGAGCTAATGAAACACGGGTGTGCCGTGCGCAGGAACCTGAGCTCAACTAACGCAAATTTATATACCACCCCATGAGCTGAGATTAATAATCTCCACAGGAATGAAAAATGAGATACAGGAATTAGAGGGGGACGGAGGGAAGGGAAAGGCAGTTTTTTTGTTTTTGTCTTTTTCTTTTTTTTTTTATTGGTACTGGGGATCGAACTCATGACTGCCTGCTTGCAAGGCAGGCACTTATGCCGCTGAGCTAAATCCCCAGCCCCTGGGAAAGGCAGTTTAAGGAAACAAACAAGCCATGGTATGTTCAGGTCCCTAAGACGATTGTAAACTGCACAAACTGCAAACATGTACCAATAAAATAAAAAAGAAATGGGTGCCTAGGAAATCTGAAATGGTCAGGCCACATGATGTTAGATCTTAGGATTTAAGAATAATATCTGATTCCATGTGTTCTTGCCTTCGTGACCCAGCGGGGTGCGGACCAGGACCTCAAGGCTCATTCCATATGGCAGCTTTTGCCGGCCGATGTCACAGCATATTAACCCTCGTAGGATGGATCACACTTTGCTGGCATCGAGGTCCTTGAGTCTCTTTCTCTTTCTTTTCTTTAAGAAGCTATACTTAGGGGTCAGGGATTTAGCTCAGTGGCATGAGCACCTGCCTGCCAAGCACTAGGTCTTGAGTTCCATACCTGGTACAAAGCTAAAAAAATAAAAAATCTATACTTAGAGTTACTTATTGGTTGGTTTCGTTGTTGTTGTTTTCGAGACAGGGTCTTGCCATGTAATATAGGCTGGCCTTGAACTCACTTGTGTGGCCCAGGTTGGCTCTGAACTCATAGCAATCCTCCTGCCTCAGCCTCCCAAGTGCTGGGATTACAGGTGTGCACCACCATGCCAGGCAAGAAGCTATACTTAGAACTAGAAAGGTAGGCACAGGTGTTGGAAGACGGCCTGGTCAGCCAAGGAACTGTATTCACTTGGTAGGGTATCTGAGGAGCAGTTACAAATCTTTCAAGAGGAGGGAAACTTTCCCTCCATGGTCACTTCTGCTGCACAGGAATTTAAAAACTCTGCTAAAATAAAGAGAAATTGCTGGGTGTGGTAGTGCACGCCTGTAATCCCAGCATTTAGGAGACTGAGACAGGAAGATCACTGCAAATTTGAGATCAGCTTGGGTTACAAAGTGAACTCAAGGCCAGGCTGAACTGCATAGTGAGACCCTGTCTCAAAAAACCCTATAAATAAGTAAATAAATAAAATAAAGTAAAGAGAAGTTATCTGATGAGCAGTGTGAGAATATTTTTTAAGGGTACCTGTGCTTCCAAATATTTCTGTTCCTTAGTACTTTTTAAACAGCTTTATTGAAGTCTACCAGACACACAATAAACCATTCATGTTTGACGTACACAGCCTGACGAATTTTGAATTAATCACACACCTGTAAAAGTACCACGAAATCAAGGTAACAAATATTTCTATCAACCCCGAAGTCCACCTTCCCTCTGTGATCCTCCTGTCCTCCGAGCCCCTCCCTCCCCCCACTTTTTCATCTATTTTATGTGCTTGGCTGTTGGAAGGCAATCTAGAAAGTCAGTCTAGTTCTGCAATCCTGGGCTTTCCAGCCCAGAGGAAAACACTGATAGTGCAAACATAAAAGAAGAGAAGAGACGTCCAGGAGGGGCAGGACTTTGAGCAGAGAAACCTGCAGGCCGCGTTTCCCGGAGAGCGCCCCCATCCTCCCGACGGCCTGGGGCGCGGCCAACCCCAGCGTCCAGCGCGCAGAGGCGCCTTTCTCCGCACGCTCCCGGGCACACTTTCGCGGTCGTCCTCGGAGAAGGGCGGGCAGGCTTTCCTGCCATACTTGACTTGTCGGGAGCCCGCGGTGACATTAATTTTGGTTTCTGTTTGCCCTTCTGGCCGCAGTCTGTGCGTGCTTGCGCACGAGCCAAGTTTCTAAATGAATGCGGTCACCGTTCGGCCCGGTCCAGCGGCAGCACCTGCCCTGCCCGCGGGGCGCCACGGGGCTCACAGCGACCCTGGCGCGCCGCCTGCTCCTGTTTGGGGTGCGGGGCGAAGCTGGTCGGGGTGGGGGGCTGCGTTCCACCCTGGAAGCCTCCGTGGGGTCCCTGTTCATCGTGCGTTTCTTCACCTCGGCCCCCGGTGCTCAGCAGGTCAAAAAGAATTTGCTAAATAAAAAAGAAAAACGCCCCTGACAGATGCATCAAATTTTAAAATTATTTTATGATGGAATGGTACTCATCAGAATGCTTTATAAAAGAGATCATGAATACCTAATATATCCGGCACCGCATGTTAAACCCGGATATTTTGCCTCTGATTTTTTTTTTTAAAGAGAACCAAAGCTTGTCAAGAAACCGTGGACTTCCTGCAAACCCCCTTCCCAATGTCTCTCTTCTTTCTCCGTCTCCAGAAATAACCAAGATCGTGATGCTGGTATTAATCATTTTTATACATGCTTTATGCTATTACTCTGCCTTTGTGTATCCACAAACAATATATGATATTGTTTTGCAGACTTTTAAACTATTTAAATAGTCTTGCATGCTACACACGCTGCAATTAGTTTTTCTGCTTATTTTAAAGATTTATCACTATGTAGACACAAAGTTGTGGCTCATCATTGTAATTGTTGTGTAATATTCCTGCATCTGAATGCATGGTAATATATGAACCTGTTCTTCTATTGATGACACTTAAGGCTTTCCAGTTGATTTAGTTTTGCACTCTAAAAAGCAATGCTCTCACAAACCCACACATCTCTGGATGCGATCGCATGTGTTTCTCTAAAATGTAGTCTAGGAGCAGATTTCTGGGATTATAGGAGAAGAATGTTTCCAATTTTTTTTTTTTTTTTTTTGTCTTTTTCATTTTTACCGGTACCAGGGATCGAACTCATGACCGCCTGCTTACAAGGCAGGTGCTTATGCCGCTGAGCTAAATCCCCAGCCCCGAATGTTTCCAATTTTAACAGATAGAATCAAACTACTCCCCCAACTGGTTACACCAATTTCTCCACTTTTTCACCCCCATCATTTGATATTGTTGGACTTTACAATTTTCACCAAACTGGCGAGCAGGAAATGGGATCTCACCAAGATTATAGATTTTTCATTGGTTAATTTTTACTGAGGCCTTTTTTTAAAATGTTCTTCTAGGTCATTTGGGTTCTAGAGGCATAACATTAACTGGTATTTGTATCAAAAGACAAATACCTGCTATCTCCACTTCTGAAAGGAGGTTTGGATAGGGAGAAGTGAGACAAAAGTGTCCCGCAGAGAGGAGTGGGGGGCTTCAGAGGTCCCCTCCACAGCTGGCCCTGTGCTGGTCTCATCCACTCCATCCACGCTTAACCCGTGGCTGGGGAGTCCCGAGCCCTGGGTGGGGCGACAGTGAAATCTAGGCTGAGGAAAGCGTTTTCTGGTCCTGAGGTTTTGGGCTTTTTTGATTCAAGACTAGGAAACCAGCGGTTGTTATGAGACATGGACATCCCTACGAGGGTGTGTTTGGGAAATTTAGGGGGACTTTTCTGGCATCAAAATAAGTGAAGGGGTGACTTTCTGGCATGAGTGGGCCGGGGTGGGGATGTGCCCCTTCTTCTATCGTGTGGGCCCATCCTCATTGACGAAGAATGTCCCCGTCCACCTCCACACCAGTCCCAAGAGTCCAGCAGGACAGTCACATGGTGAAAAGCCTATTTGTAAGGACTGAACCTGAAACCGGACTCTGTATTCTGTATAATCAAAGAGGGCTTTGTCACAGGTATGCCCAGAATCATTAAGGGGTGGTTTAGGGAGTGTGTGTGCTTTGTTGTTTTTTCTTTTGTTTTGTTGCTTGTTTTTACAGTATTAGTGCTTGAACCCAGAGCCTTTGCACTGACCTACATCTCCAGCTCATTATTTTCTTTTATATCTTTTGAAACAGAGTTTTAGTAAGTCAATACATTTTTCTGAGTGCGTTTAAACTTGCTGTTCTTCTGCCTCAGCCTCCCAGAGTGCTGGGATTACAAATACATGTGGCCACATGTGCTCCGTGAGGTTTTCCTGGTGTTCTGCCAAGTATTTTATCAAGAGTAGGTCACTTGGGCCAAGTGTGATGCTACATGCCTATGGCCCCAGAACTCAGGAGGCAGAGGCAAGAGAATTGCCACAAGTTCAAGGCCAGCCCGAGCTGCCTAGTGAGTTCAGAACAGCCTGAACTCCATAGCGAGACTGCGTCACTTTCTGACAAATGTAGAAACCAGTCATCTCATGGTACTGGCCCTGGTATTTAAATCAGCAATACAAGTCATGTCCCATGCACAGTTGAAGCTGCCACCTTCCCGGTGATTCTGCATAGACACAAAAACATGTGGCAGCCTTAAGGGTTCTCACTATAGTTGAGCCTGAGCATTTTATATACCGTGGCCCACCCTTCTCCGCAAGGACTATGTCCCCAGACTCAGTAGATGCTGGAAATTGTGCATAGTACTAATCTGTAAGATACTGTTTTTCTAAAACATACATGTCTGTTGTGAAGCCTAATTTACAGGTTAGGCGCCATAAGATATTAACAACAGCTAATGAGAAAATAGAACAATTATACCAACTGTAAGGAAAAAAATTTTTTTTGTACCAGGGATCAAATTCACAACCTCGCACTTGCCAAGCAGGCACTTTATAAGGGAAATTTTGAGAATACAGTTCCCAGGGGCTGGGGATTTAGCTCAGTGGCATAAGCACCTGCTTTGCAAGTAGGCGGTCGTGAGTTCAATCCCCGGTACCAGAAAAAAAGAAAAAGAAAAAAAAAGAGAATGCAGCTCCCCTCCTTCTCTCTCTCCCCCACCACAAGGCAGGTAGTATATACAGGGTGGATACACTGAGTATCTCCCCAGGGGATCAAGTAGGAGGGTATGAGATTTTACCATGCTGCTTGGAATAATACACAATTTAAAATTTAGCCATTCATTATTTCTGCAATTTTCCATTAATATTTTTGGACTATAAGAACTGAAACCACAGAAAGTAAAACTAGATAAAGGGAGACTATTAGAATTTAATGATAGACAACTTTCTTTCTTTTTCCTCTTCTTTCTTTCTTCCTTTCTCTTGTTTCTTGTTTATACAAGGTCTCACTTTGTTGCCCAGGCTGGTCTTGAACACCTATGTTCAAGTAATCCTCCTACCTCAGCCTCCCAAGTACCTGGAACTACAGGCAGGTACCACTGTGCCTTGCATTCCTTATTATTTTGTTAAGTATCATTTTTTAAATTATAATTTTATAAATTTTTAAATTTAAATTTTATAATTTTCACTGTATCATCTTGGCCAGGAAATGGGAAATTATAAAATATTGATGACAAACCAGTGACCTTGATGAGGAAATTGATACCAAGAGAGTGAAAAACAAAACCCCGTTCCCTCAAGGCCACACAGCTGGGAGCTGAGCAGGAGGACCTGTGCACATGGATGACTGACATCAAGCCCGGACTTGCCGCGGAGACCCCTTCTTTCTTCAGCCCAGGCCCCACCTGAGTAACAGCAGCGACAGCTCACACCTGGTGCAGCTGCAGTGCCACACACCGTTGCTAAGGTCTGCATGTGTTCCCTTCAGTCCGGTGTTGCCGTGCGACAGTGCTGAGGGGTGGTGACTTTAGAAGGTGTTGAGGGCAGGGCAGCTTCTTCCTGTGAATGAGACGAGGGCACTGAAAAAGAGCAGTGTCTGAGTCCAGCTCTCCTGCGCCATCACCCTGTGCCCGTGAGGACCAGGATCTCCTCCTGTCCATGGCAGCGTCTTGGAAGCAGAGTCTGGGTCCCCATCAGACCTTGCACCTGCTGCACTTGACCTTGGACTTCCAGACCTGTGAAGAATAAAATCCTGTTCTTTATAAATCATGCACTCTCAGGTATTTTGTTATAGCAGCACAAAACAGACTGACATTTAAATGTGTTATATCCAGTAACTCTTTGACTCTCCCTACAAGGTGAGCCCTAATATGAGCCCCATTTGCAGATGAGAGAACTGATACCCAGAGGGGTCAGCGCCCTCTCCACAGGCACACAGTTACAGGGCAGCACAGCCAGGGTGGTCCCTGACAGCTGCTCCTTCATTACTTTCTGTGTCATGTCAGGACGGTGTTGAGGGGCCGGGCAAGCCCTGCTCGAGTGTTTGGGCTATAGAAATGAATAATAATGTTCCCTGATAGTTGCTGGGGCTACTTAGGTCCCCTGAAAATGTATGCAAATTGAGTATTTACATGGATATATTTGCACATTATTCTAGGGAATGAGTCCATGGGAGAGTCCAAAGACTCTCAATTGACCATGGGAAAGCTGGAGTCCCTGGTTCTCAGGACCTGATGACAGGCAGGAGGGAGGCTCTGAACCTGTCATCAGCACGAGGGTCTCCGGGCCTGGAATTCCCAGTGTCCTCCAGGCTGCATAGGCCCTCGATCTCACTGGCGTCTCCATCTCGGGCAGTCACTTAATTTCAGTTTGCTCGAAAGCAGGGCCAAACATCACAGTGCTGCACAGCGGGGTCTTCCCTTGCGTTCAGCTGTGTGCAGAGGCCTTGAAGTCACCAGCGTGGGGAGCACAGGCTGGAGACCATTGCAAGTGCAGGAAGGAGATCTGGGGGCTCTCGAGCTTTCTCTGCCATAACCATCTGTCTGGTTTGGAGGGGTTGTTTTGTTTTGTTTTGTTTTGCTTGCTCTGCTGAGACAAAAATACCTGACACCCACTACTTAAAGGAGAAAAGGTTTTATTTTGGCTCATTTGCTCGTAGAGGTTTCGGTCGGTAATTGGCTGGGGCTACTTAGGTCCCAGGACAGCACGGCAAGGGGTATCATGGAGGAGAAACAGCCCAGGGCAGGGTAGGCAGGAGGCAGCAAGCCCGCCTCCCTTCCTGAGGCGTAGAGTTTATCCGGGCTGCAATCCTATTGGTTGGTGCCGCCCACACCCGGGGTGGGGCTTCCATGGTCCACACCCACGCTGTGCTAACTCACTTTAGCGATCATACTTCCTTCACCTCAGAATCACATACCCGAGATGCAGTCGCCTGCCCAAAGCCTCAGCCGTGAGCACGTGAGTCTTCGGAAGGACCCTCTAAGGGGCCAGCATGGCACAGGCCACAGGGCCAAATCCAGATCTGCTGTGCCCTGGCAGTTTCTGAAGGAGACATTGTCCATGTCCTAACCTGTAGTCCCTGGTGGCCACCTCAAGCTTTGCTGGAAGCTCCTGCGCCTACCAGAACTGTGTATGTCAGGTACCTGCTGCTTCGCCTCTGAGCCTGCCCCTGCTTGGTTCCATGTCAGTCTGCAGCCCAGGTCAATCCTCAGTCCATGAGGGCAGGGTGTACCCCGCCTCCTTCCCTTGCCTGGGCAGGTCTGAGGTGTGCTTTATGGGGTCTGTAAGGGCCACCTCCTGAGCAGTAGCCGGGTGATGTGCCCTTTATCAACGTTTCCAGCATCCTTGTCTTTATTTCGGTACAGGGAACCGAACTCAGAACTTCCTGCTTGCCAGACAGATACTTATGCCTCTAAGCTAGATTCCCCACCCCTCCAATGTCCTTGTCTTAACCCCTGATCTTTCACTGTGTCTCCTGGGGTCCCTGCTGAAATAAACTACGCATGCCCAGGTCCTTGTGTGAAGGTTCTGTGTTAGGGAACTCCAAGCTCTGACAGCTTCTGGGGAGATGGCCATCCGGACGGCCTCTGGCGGACACTGTGTAGTGTCCTTCCAGATGCCGTGACCTTTATGGATAAATCTAACGTGTTTCTGAAACCTCCAGGAAGAGCACGAGTTCAAATCTGTAAATGGGGAATTCGATCTGTCACTGGAAAGGCTGCATCCAGCAAGATCTCAGCCAAGGGGGACTCAGGAGAAACATTCCAGAGAGTCGATTTCTGAATGGACTCAAAAGAACAAACTTGCAGAAGGTTGTAGTGTATATCATGCTCAAGGGAGAGAGTGGATTTGAATTCTGCTCCCCAAACCATGCGCCCATGTGAAACGCCTAGGCTTTAAATTTTTGTATAAAAGAGGTGCCTCACACACCTGCCCCCTCTCTGCTGGATCTCCACCACAACAAAAATGAGTTAGGCTTCATCTTCTGATCCAAAATTTCATTGCCAGCAATATATTCTTTATAACTGATCTTGAATAAAAGCAATCCGGAGGCCCCGGGCTGTTTGTTGTAATGGAATTTTCCTCATGTGAAAAAGTCAGCACGACTGCCGTATTATTAATGGACTTTTATCCTTTTTCCCACCAAGTTGACGGTTTTAGTGTCATGTTCATGTGATTTATTCCTCTAAATGATCAGAACACTCCGTGGCACATTTCTATCTTCCTCGTCGAAACTGCGCACGTTTGTGTCTTTGTTGTGTTTATCCAGCCTTTGATGAGATTTGAACTCGTCTGTGTCCTGTTGAATGTGACCAACACTCCCCACCACCCACCCCCGCTGCCAGGGTCTCCCCTCGAGTCTGTGTGCTCAGAGGGCCCTGGGTATTTGGGCAAATGGGTGGTTATCCTCAGCAATAAAAACGAGCACATGATTTGAAAGCACCCATACCTCAAAAAGCAGAGGGTGACCGCCATTTGACCTTGAGGTTGAAGCAGCAAAGAGAAAAGTTTCCCCAACAGACAAAACAAACTGCGGCCGGGCCGGGCAGCAGCAGGAGAAGATTGCTTACTTTCTGATTACTTTGTTTAAACCAACCTCCTCCTCCGGTTTATAATCCTTTATAGCAGCATATTAAGAAGGGGCAGCTTAAGGTCTGTTTAGATCAGAGAAGAATCATGAAATAAACAATTAATATTTACGATGAGGGACCGAGAACCCTCTACTCACAGGCCTCTTCCTCCCCCCAGTTGATGAATAATGGCCTTGGGCGTGGACCTAGGCTTCTCTTGCATTTATTTTTATCATCATCGTGGCCTATTCACGCGCTGCACTCTTGGGGACATTTGGGGCGATCCACTATTGGGGCGACTCACTGGATGAATTCTGCAGTCACTTATCTGATGTGAGTCAGTTAGTGAATACAGGAACGTCCCTTCCAGCAGAAAAGCAGCAAATTCAGGACTCATGTTTTATCCTGGCAGAGAGGACTTGGAAGTTTTATTTCAAGTGACTTCTTAAAATCAGTCAACAATCCTCCCTAAGGGCTGGGGATGTAGCTTAGTGGCATAAGCGCCTGACTGACAAGGGCAAGGTCCTGAGTTTGATTGCTGACACCCTCCCCCACCAAAAAAAAAGTATTCAGCAATCCGACCTGGCAGCCCAAGACTCTCCCAGCCCAGCCCACTGGATGGTCCAACTGATGGTCCAACTGATTGCTCTTTTGCCTGCCACGGCTGATCCTGACTCCCCTCACTGGGACCCTCCTCCAAAGCTACTTGTGTGCATGAATCCTGCTCACCCTCAAAGGGGAGTCCAAATCCTTGTTGATAGAAAACTTTCACAGACCCCTTCTTCCAAATGCCTCTGCACCCCACCACTTGGCACATCCCAAAATCCTACAATCTTCTCAAGCCTGCCGGCTCTTATTCCCCAGGGAGACTCTAAGTCCTTAAGGCAAAGGTTAGTATTTTTATTGCTGTATGTTTATGACATATAAAAATTTACACTGATCTTGGGGAATCAGTATATACACAAATCACATTTCAGGCATTTTTACTTCCCCGCCCCTCCCAGACTTCCCCTCTCCCCGCAACCCCAACCCCCTTCCATTTCCACAACATTTATCTCACCGTTTCCTATCCTCTCTCTTTTATTTTGCTCTTTATTTATATTTTGGGTTTCTCATACAAGAGGAGACCAGGAGGTATTTAACCTTCTGAGCCTGATTTGTTTCATTATGGTCTCTGGATGCATCCATTTTCCTACAAAAGACTGAAGCTTACCCTTTTTATGGTTGAGTATTATTCCATCGTAGTTGTATACTACATTTCTTATCCACCTTTACTGTGTGTAACAGAGCCCCAGTTAATTAGGGTGGTGATCAGTCACACAGAAACCACACGTCGCAGCTCGCTTGTCAAATATGGCAGTGTGGCTGAACGCTGATTAGTAAGACATCAAGAGAGATGCTTTCTGGAACCTACCCAGCTGGAAGCCTGCACACCTCGTCCTGTCTTCCCTCCACCTACTTTCTACCTGGGAAAGGGGGGACCATGGGAGGACCTTCAGCTAGGGACAATGGAGCAGCAAGGTAAAAGATGGTCAACATACAGAGACTCTGCAGCTGCTATAACATCCCTGAGCTACCGGCTCTAGATCTCTTTCCTGCTTAAAGAAAGAAAAGTTGTTAAAAAAAAAAAAAAAAAAGAGCCGGGTGTGGTGGCTCACGCCTGTAATCCCAGCACTCAGGGAGGCTGAGGCAGGAGGATTGTTGTGAGTTCGAGACCAGCGTAGGCTACAAACTGAGCTCAAGGCCAGCCTGAACCGCACAGAGAGACCCTGTCTCAAAACAAAGACAAAAGAAAAAAGAAAGAAAAAAATTTTTTTTTTTTTTTTTTTTTTTTTTTTTTTTTTTTTTACAGTACTGGCAGTTGAGCCCAGGTTGTTAACACCAAGGTATATCCCCAGCCCAGTTTCTTTACTTTTCATTTCTGAGACAAGGTCTCACTGAGTCCTAAACTGCCCAGGCTGGGCTCAGACTTGCAGTCCTCCTGCCTCAGCCTCCTAAAGTGCTGGGATTACAGGCATGTGCCATCCTACCTGACTAAAATCTTTTAAGTCTATGCCCTTGCTGTTTCACACGGTCAAACCCACATCTTCTCCCTGGCATGGCTTCCAGGGGGCAGATCAGCATCTTAATCATGGTATCCCCCACAGTGCCTGGCACGGTTCACGCTAAATTCTGAACAGCTAATTTGTTAAAGCTTGGAATGCTTCCCTCTGGCCCACGACAGCGCTCATCCTGATTAATAAGAGAGTTCCCCTCTTTAAAATCATGCCCATTGATCCTGTGTACCAATTGCAAAGGCTGATGATACTCCTTTACCTTCTCGAAGTCTAGAAAAAGGGACCCAGCTGTCCCATCGTGGTTCATTTTGAAAGAATCCCAAAGCTTCTGCCGCCCCAAGCAGGAGTAGAAGGAAATCAGCGCGTGGTCACGGCCCCTGAGGCACGGAGATGGCAGTGCGTGGTGATTCCCAGCCTCTCGGCTCCTACACATCTGCTCCTCAGTGAAGTCCAGGGTGAAGACTTCTGACTCCTTTGCTGTCCAGGTCTGTGAATGGTTTCCACGGCAGAAGCCTTCAGGAGACAGACTTGGCTGAGACAAGATTTGGAGAAGTGTGGTCCTTACACTTCCCACTAACATACGAGTTGGGGTTCCTCTCTGTCCAATCACAAAAGCAACCCTAATTCTCATTGGTATAAATCATGAGGAAAGGCGTTGGTTCTCATAGCTAAATTCTAAATCCGTTGTTGCCCTGCCCTTCTCTCAGTCCTAAGCTTAAAGCATTCTAGGTCTTTCCACGTTTCCAATTCCTGGAAAAGCCGTCTCCAGGCCCCAGAGGGATAGTATCATATCTGTGTCGCCCGCTATTCCTTATCGAGTGTAAAACCCACTGTGCCTTCTTATTCATCCACAAGTCCAGTGCGGGCAGTTCTGAAGGCCCGAGGGTTGCTCCTGACGTTGGATGCCTCCCAAACTGACCTGGACCTGATCGCTGTAAGACTGCCTACCATGCGTGTGTATTCCACTTACGGTGACAGCCACAAGCTCCTCCACAAAATAATTGTGTTTGATGACAGGGAATTTCCCCACCTCTCAAAGAGGCTGTTGTGCAATACTTGCAGAAAGGTTTCCTAAGATCATTAGGAAGGTGAGAAATTCCTGTCACCTTGTGACACTGCGTATCTTACCTGGTTGTGATGTTAATTTTTATTACCATATATACCATGCAGATCTTGTCCTCTTCTTGCCCTTGATTTCTTTTTCGTTTTGGTTTTGGTGGGTTTTACAAGAATAAGGTTTTTATTTGTAAGTGGCAGTCTTTCCTGTAACGCATTTGGTTGTTGGTGTATGAATGTGCTTTACTTTAGAAAATCTTTTTCTAACCCTTGGTTATAAACATTTGTCTATATTTTTTTCCATATGAGTGTGTGTGTGTGAGTGTGTGTGTGTGTGTTTTGCATTATAGGCTCTGCTCTTCTCAGTGGTTATAAATATTTGCCTGTATTTTCACTGAGTAATTTTATAGCTTTGGAGTTTTTAAGATTTATTCCTTTAATCCATCTGGAATTTATTTTGAGAATAACAAACGGTAGAGATGTAGCTTTATTTTTCCCTGGAATATAGTATTTGTTAATAAATTTCTAATACTAAATATTTAACAAATTAATTAATGCTATGTTAATAAGTAGTATTATCCCAACTCTACTGAGTGTGAAACTATGCTAACATTATATGCTAATAGTCCTGTTTATGAGCAGACCAACCTATTTCTATTGTCCTGATTCTACCCCCAAAAACTACTACCTATGCCAAAACCATGCAGTTTTAATTCCTAGTGTTATAAAATATTTTGATATTTGACATGGCAGTATCATGGTTATATGTGTTCCTAGCAATGGAGAAGACCAGTTTTCCTAATAATGTTCTTGCTGCAAACTATGGAAAACGCTAAGCAAAACAGATTTGTTTCCAATGTAAAAATGAAATTTTTAAATGAGTTGGCCTGAAGGTCACAAATCGTTACATAAGCAAAGGAGTGAAAGAAACCAATTAGAAAGGCACCTTTATGACCCTGAGTTTCCACTTCTGTGGTCCCACAAGACCAGGAGCAGAGAGCTTCTTCCAACTCGGGGAGAGAACAGGAGACTTCCGAAACAGCTAACACCCCGAAAGATGCAGTTGAAAAGTCCAGCCCTCAGAAAGTACAGTGAGAAAAAACACACCACCTTGTGCTTCAGTCTTGGTGGTGGTTAGGAGGCAAAATAAAAATATCGCCTGAAAATGTGGAACCACAAGCTGGGCTTCACACTGGTTGTGACCTAATTCACACAGCGCGTGTTTTCTGAGAAACCTCAGTCGGACCATTTATTTTTAAGTGATTCCAGAGCGAATGTAACATTTCTACCTAAGACCCATTAAGTTACACAAAGAAAAACTATAACCAGTCTGAGTTACAAATATCAGTGCAAAGACATCAAATCAAATGGTAACAGGTGGAATCAGTACATTGAAAATAGTAAGTGTGATCTTTATTTTGTGAATGAAAAGATGGTTCAATATTATTAGTAATCTGTCTATATTTACATGTCTGAGGAGAAAATTAATATGATCTCAAAGGATACAGATAACAATGTGGAAAGTATAAAAGCCCTTTTTTTGTTCTATTTTTTTTTTTGGTACCGGGGACTTTTTTGGTGGACTTGTCATCCATGGCTACAGAACTTCCCTGCCATGCAGGAAACTGTTCCAGCCAAGTCTCAGAGGCCCAGCGTGATGGTTTGGGACGCTAAGGACTCCTGGTAACCAGCACTGTGGAGCCGAACACCTAGCTACGTGGTAGGGCTCGGAGTTGGTGTGCTAACCCTTTTTTGATTTAAAAAAAATCTCATAAACCAGGCGTGGTGGCACATGCCTGCAATCCCAGTACTCAGGAGGCTGAGGCAGGAGGATCACTTTGAGTTCAAGGCTACATGGGCTATGTAGTGAGAACAAGGCCAGCCTGAATTGCACAGTGAGACTCTGTCTCAAAAAAACAAAACTGATACGATGTAAGTACACAAGAAGTTCCCTAACATCTGTTTATCAGTCCAACAACCAGAATCCCTCTTCATGGAGAAAAATGGAGTCGCTTGTGCAAAAATATGATGTAAGACAAAGATCCTGCCTCATTCACTTTCAGTATTGTCCCAAGGACATTAACAAATGCAGCTCAACGAGATACAGTACAAGAAGTTTTTTTTTTTTTTTTTTTTTTTTTGTCTTTTTCATTTTTATCGGTACCAGGGATCGAACTCACGACTGCCTGCTTGCAAGGCAGGCGCTTACGCCGCTGAGCTAAATCCCCAGCCCCAAGAAGTTTTTTTTTTTAAGTACAAGAATTATAAAAGATACCAGATACGGGGTGCACATTACAGCAGTTGGGAGGCTGAGACAAGAGGATTGCTGTGAGTTTGAGGCCAATCTGGGCTGTACAGTAGTGAATTCAAGGCAGGCCTGAACTACATAAGGGCCTTGTCTCAAAAAAAAAAAAAAATTGAAAAGGGATGGTAAAATTCTAAGTATTTTCCAAATAGAATTATTTTTATATTTAAAAGAATCAACTGAAAGTTACTATAAGTCATGAGAAGTTCCAGTAAACTGCAGTGTATGAAGTTAACATAGGGCAGTGAGTAACTTTCTTACACAAAACCACACTAGCCAAAATAACTCAGTGGAAAAGGAGCTCGCATTTGCAATAGCAGAGGCAACAACAACAAAGCAATAAACTGCTTAAGAATAAACTTAAGAAATTTCCATTCTCTTCACGGAGAGCAATTCAAAACACCTCTGCAGGACGCATGTCGCAGGCTGAGCACATGGACCCTGAAACACAACCGAAAAACACCCTATTGACCGATTTTTAAAAATTGCACAAAAACATCTGTTCTCTGTAAGTCAGCTTTAAAATTTAGCCTCATCTTAATAAAGATATTGTTTGCCCCCATACCAGAAACAGGGAAGGTGTTTCCAAATTTATTCAAAACATCAGTAAACAAAGGTAACCTGAAAAACCCTGAAAACAATGTTGCTGTGTGATACAGGCTTCCCAACTGGACAGTGAAACAGACCTGAGTTTCCATTCATTAACCCAGCACCATGATGGTGCCCAGGGGACGAGGAATTATAGAAAGAGATCCAACCACGTGCAGAAATTGGGGGGTGAAAAGGCGGCAGCTCTCATCAAGAGCAGAAAACAAAGGGTGTGAACTGGACCTGGGAAGAGTAAAATTGAATCTGTGGCTGTCTCCTGTACCACGCTGCAGGAAAATACATCTTAGAATCCTAGTATTTTTAAAAAGAGAAAGTTTGGAAAAATAAGAAAATTTCACCATGACTCAAAACACAGAAGATACATATAAAATGACTAGTCATTTTAACCACGTACAAAATTTAAATGCACGAAAAGTTATGGCACAGAAATGGGGAAAGATAAATGATCAACTGAGAAGCTGTATTGTCACCATTGGCAAAGCGCTGATTTTCCAAATACATAAATTATATATATTTGGGGGGGGGGTTGCTAACTGAAACTCAGGGCTTCCAGCTTGCTAGACCAGCATCCTACCACTGAGCTAAATCCCCAGCCCCAAATACATAAATTATAATAAATCAATTGGAAAAGGACCAATATTGATCCATAATTTTTAAAAAATGAGCAAAGTACTTGAAGAGAAAGGTCACAGAAAAAGCTGTTCAAAAGTCGTGTGTACATAAAAGGAAGCTAAGCTTCTCTCATAATAAGACAATTGCAAATTGAAACTAAACTGAGATACTTACTGGAGGAGGAAAAATCCAAGAACTGAACAGCACATTCTGTGAGAAAGGCTAAGGAAGCAGGTAACTCCTTGTATTTCTAGTAGGAGGAAAATTTGAAATAATCTTAATAGAAGGCAATAGGCCATATTTCCCACATTTACCATGCACTGAGCCTTTGGTCTGACATTTCACCTTTGGAGATTTTAGCTGTTTCTCCTCCAAATCAACAAAATAATGTAAGTACAGGGTAATTTGTCATTGCAATATTATCTGCAGTAGAAAAAGACTGGAAATAAAGTGCCCACCCATAAGTAACCGAGGCAATACACTATGCTATATTTAGAATACTGCTGTTAAAAAAAAATAAGAAGCTTTTTTTGGGGGGTACTGAAATAGAGTCTCAGGTTCTATTTTAAGTAACAAAAAGTGTAAAATAATAACAATTTTCTAACACTTAGGCAAATATGAGGTAAAGCAATCTAAATTGTTATTTATTTGTATCTGCATAAAGAAATACTAGAAGTGTTCAAAAGAAACTAACACAAGCTTAACTAACAGGAAGAGTGGTGACAAGAGAAGGGTGAAGATGTAACGCTGGATTGTATAGGACAGGCTTGGTTAGCCCGCAGTAACAAGCACACCCGCTTCTCAGCAGCCGAAGCACTGAACTGTTTTCTCGTCTCCACTCAATGCCCAGCTCTGGCCGACTGGAAGCCCATGACAGTGCTCAGCGGCAGGTGCATGCTCCAGTTCTGACCAATGAGATAGCAGAGGCTGTACTGGAATGCTCCTGGGAGCAGCTCCTTCCTCTGACGTCACTTCCGCTCCACAGGGTGCTGTCCTAAGGCAGCCATCTTGTTTCTTGAGGGACACTTTAGAGAAACGTGAAACTTGTCACGCCGGGGTGTCTACGTAGGAGTAAACTTAGAACATGGGTCCTTATTGATTTCAGGAAACCACCAAATTAGCCAATTCTAGAGACTTCCTGCCTCAGAATTTCTTATTTGAGGCTGTACAGCTTATTTATTGTATAGGCTATGTCAAACCACATTTTTCTGTTTAGTAGACAAAACCACCTACGTTTATAGATTTCTTATTTCGTATTCTTATTTTATTGCATTGACTAAGCCTCCCAATTTAATGTGTAGTAGTGTGAGGATAGACACGCTTTTCTTATTTCTGATTTAGTAGGATTACTTCTAAATCCACCAAATATTGTGATAGCTGTAAGTTTTGGTATCTCACTCTGTTAAGAAATTTCCCTTCTCTGGCAAGCTGGTTAGAGGCTTTTAAAAATCATTATTAAATGCTGAATTTTATTAATCATGTTTTAAGCATTTATTGGTATAATCTGTGCCTGTGGTAAATTACATAAACTTTCTCAAATTGATTCTTAAACTTCTCTAAATACTTCCCTTTGTCACTGTAAGTGACATCAGGGTGTCCTTGCTATGTCCTGATCTACTGTTGTATTTTACTTTGTGTCTTTGTGCTTAGAGTGAGGTAGGTCTTACTGGCTTCACACGTGGATTTCAGTGAGTAAGCTTTGTGACAATTTGAAAATTTTGCAACCATAATTTAAAGCCTAGAAATATAGAAAAAGTTAAGACAAATTTAGGTAAATCCCAAGTGTTTAAATATGTGTGGATGACAGTCTATTTTATCACTGACTACCATAAAATAGGCACAAAACTATTATAAAAGGTTAAAATTCATCAAAATTTATGTACACATCTACTTCAAGACCATAAATGGCATCATACAGTCAAGAGAAATGTAAACAAATATAAAGATGCAGGATTAACTGCATAAAATTAAGCACAAATCACACTATGCTAATGATCACGACTACTTCCTGTTGTTAGCTCAGGACATTGAATGTCAATGTCAATGTTACCAACCAGTTGAGGGTTCATTGGCTCAACACAGATGGAAATCACGAATTGGCAAAGTGCAGCTCCCGTAGCGGCTCCAGGCTCTGAGCACACGAATGATCCTCAGCTCTCAGCATGAGGGATCTGGGCCTCGATGCTGCTGGTGACACCACTGAATGCTGGGTAACATCAACTCTGCTTGTTTCTGTCTGCTGCTTTCAGCTGTCACCAGTCAATACTAGCTAAAGCAGCACCGCTGGACAACACCAGCCAATGCCACATGCCTCCAGCTGACCCTGCAGACGCTGGTCCCTGCTACTGATCATCTGCTGCTGAGCTCTCCATGGCTGACAGCCTCCAGGGTTTATTGCTTTTTGTCAAAACAACACGTCTGTCTGCACCATAAGAACCTAAGCAAATACTTAGGACTTTCTCAGCCCACGCTACGTGAGGTACCTGAAATCACGAGTGGATTTCCAGGACCACTAGAGTGATGCTCTGTTTGAACAGAGCCTCTACACAGCATGCAGGTGTCAGTCCACACGGGAAACACTCCTAAACCCACCCAGGAAGTGTGAGGAGGGCTTACACAGCAGCTGCAAGCCCGTGATCGGTCCAAATTGAATTCTGCTGATTGATCTAAACTGAGTTTACCTATTAGTCCAAACCGATCTAAACTCAACCCTTTCACTTCAAGTCTACTGATTGGTCCAAATTCAGTTCTGCTTGATTCAAATTCAAGCCTGCTTTGGCGTCACCCGGGGCGGGAACAGGGCATGCGGGACAGGGCAGTTTGCAGGAACATTAGGTCTCTGAAAAATGATAGGCAGCTGTTGGCAAAACCACACCCCCTCCTGACTCTAGGAGGAAAAGATCAGAATCAGAGGCTTCACCTTGTCACATACACATAGGTGTCACTTGATCGACACCAGGTGGGTGGTTCATCTCTCTGGTAAATTGTGCTCAGCAGTAAAAAGTGATCTTTTGAGGTCCCTGTATATTCTTCACCATACATAGTATATACAACATGCAAAATACATACTAATCAACTATTTGTATGATCAATAAGGAACTTGACAAACAGTAGATTGTTAGTACCAAACATTTTGAAAGTCCAAAAATTGTCCACAGTTCACTGTCTGTGATGGTCACATGTCTGTAATCCCAGAACTCTGGGAGGCTGAAGCAGGAAGATTAGAAGTTCAAACTTGGGTAAGTCACTGACTTACTGAGACCCCATCTCGAAATAAAAAATTAAAAAATAGGCTGAGGACGTGGCTCGATGCAAAGGCTCTGGGTTTAATCCTCAGTACTGCAAAAACTGTATTAAGGCAGATTTTTGGCCATATAAGGGGGTGGTCCCCATAATTCCTGAATGGCTCCAGTGGCCCTCAAATTCACTCTTGAATATTAGTTCAGACAGCTATAAACTTCTAGATTTGTAACCATGTTCTCTCAAAACATTGAGGATACTCTTCTATTGTCTTCTTGTATGCAAAATTATTTTCTACTATATTCTTTTCTTGTTTCCCTTGAGAATTCTGGCATCGGTCTTTGTAAAATTTTTAAAATTTTTGCATTCTTTTAGGATTCCACTTTCTAATTAGTTGTGTTAAATTTTCACTCTGTGTCTAGGAGTCATCATTTCTTATTCATTTTGGTCAGTTATCAACCTGAAGACTTGGGTCTTTATGTCACCTCACCGTGGGTCAGAGGGCGGCATGTGGCATTGGCTGGTGTTGTCCAGCGGTGCTGCTTTAGCTGGTATTGACTGGTGACAGCTGAAAGCAGCCAACAGCAAGCAGCAGAGTTGATGTTACCCAGCATTGATTGGTGTCACCAGCAGCATGGAGGCCCAGATCCCTCATCGAGGCCCAGATCCCTCATGCTGAGAGCTGAGGATCATTCCTGTGCTCAGAGCCTGGAGCTGCTAAGGGAGCTGCACTTTACCATTCGTGATTTCCGTCTGTATTTCTCTTTTTTTGAAACAAGGTCTTTCTACATAGGTCAGGCTGACGTTGAACTTACTGTCTGGCCCATGCTGACCTCAAACACATAGTGATCCTCCCGCCTCAGCCTCCCAAGTGCTGGGGTTATAGGCTCGCACCACCATGCCTGGCTCCCTGTCATCTTTTCCGCTTTTCTTCGGCAGTGGATGTAGAGAGAAGGGAGCTGCTAATTTTTCTTCTATTCTTGCCAACATCTTTCCACTTTTCTCTCTGTCACCCTGTACAATATTCTGAGAGAAGCTCTCCGCTATTACTCATTAAATGGCTCTTTCTTTATTCTGCTATCCTCTCCTCTTTCTGAGTCGTTTTAATTTCAAGATCTTACTTGATTTTTTCATAAATTCTTTCTTGTCTCATGAATTCAATGATCTTTCTTACCCTTATAAAGATTCTCATTGTAACACCCTTAAAATCACCTTCTGAGTGCTCTCCTCACTGACTCTCAAATATTCATCATTTGTTTTACTTGTATCTCTCTTGTGATGTGGGAGAGATGCGTGGCTCTGTGCTCACCTTCTTTGAGATTCCCTGTTACCCGGATTATGGGGGCTACTTATTACATTTTACTTCCAGCAAATACGGGAGGAAGTTGGGGCAGGGCTGTGTTTGTTCATTTGTTTGTTTGTTTTGTGGTACTAGGGACTGGGTCCAGGGTTTTCATACTGAGCCACCTCTCCATGCATTCGTATTTTGGGTCTCCTGAAATTGCCCAGGTGTGGTGAGAACTTTCAGTCCTCCTGCCTCAGCCTCCCAGAGTGCTGAGATTACAGGTATGCACCTCCACGGCCAGCTTGCTTCTTGGACGGGAAGATTTGTTCCTCACTCTCTTGGATCAGAGCCTGTTTTGGCTGCTTCATGGATACGAGGCAGGAGTGGAAAGGGCTGATCAGTCAGGCTCCTGCCACCCAATCATCCTGGGCTGAAAAGTGCTCTCCCCGAGGGCTCCCCACCCAGGACCTTATTTGGAAATACATAATATCTTAAAAGATAAAATCAGAGTAAGATGGTGTCATTCTGAATTGGGGTTGGCTCCATCACCAGTATGACCAAGTTAAGCAACGTCAAAGATGGCAGGAGCTACCAGCAACTGGAAGAGACAGGGAAAAATTCCTCCCAAAGAGCTTCAGAGAGAGCAGGGCCTGGGACTGCCGGCCTCCAAAACTAGGACAGAATACATTTCTCTTGCTTAAGCAAAGACACCCAGTAACTCTGCCAATCACCTTTCCAGTTTTTAACCATAGGACTGTCGAGCCCATGACATAACCCCTCTCTATGTCCCTTGTTGGGTGACAAGCTGACCCTCTCACCTCTCCTTTGGCCAAGAGAGAATTTCCCACAAGACCCCTTTCCTTCTCGATGGCCCTGCAGTGAAAATTCTGCATCTCCTCCAAGCCCTCAGCTCACGATGAGTCAACCTGCAAGCCTTAGGGTTACTCATCTAGAAAATAGGGAAGATAATGCCTCCTCCCCTGCAGAGCTGCTATGAAGATCAGAAAAGAAAGTGTGGCAGGCCTCCACATGGCCTAGGGCTTTATGCAAAGCGTCACAAAGAGAAGATCAGAGACTGTGACACATATCAGAAGTAATGCGAGTCATCCCAGCTTGTGGGCCAATACCCCTCATTCCGTGAATATACCTCAAAAAATAACACCTACTAGAGGACTATCTTTATACTTTAAAAATATCCACCACAAAAAAAAATATATCCACCACTTTTTTTAAAGCTGCAAATCTCATTGGTCAACTCATGAATAATCTTACAAAGTGTGTAGTATTTTTTTTTCAGTTCTTTTTTTTTTTTTTTTTTTTTGTCTTTTTATCGGTACCAGGGATCGAACTCATGACTGCCTGCTTACAAGGCAGGTGCTTATGCCGCTGAGCTAAATCCCCAGCCCTGAAAGTGTGTAGTATTTTTAAATATTACTTTATAGCTTTTTTTTCAGCACTGGGACTTTGCATGAAGCTATTTTCCTCAGTCCTTTTTAAATTTGTATTTTTTTCTTTTAGGTAGAAGACCTCATTAATTCACTTAGTTGTCCTGACCAGGCTCAGCCTCCTGCCTCAGCCTCCCAGGGTGCTGGACTTCAGGCCGGAGCCACCAGGCCTGGCTTAATTTTTGCATTCTTCTTACTTAACAAAGCTATATAATGCTTAATATGTATCAGACATTGTTGTAAGCACTATAAAAATGCTGTGTTTATAAATATTAGATTCTGTACATATTTTAACATTTTTCAAAATATTTTAATGGAGGGGCTGGGGATTTAGCTCAGCGGCATAAGCGTCTGCCTTGCAAGCAGGCAGTCGTGAGTTCGATCCCTGGTACCCATAAAAAAGAAAAAGACAAAAAAGGAAAAAAATATTTTAATGGAATAATATTTAAATTGCATGAAAGATTAACATAAGCCTCAATAACTTAGATAAAATTTAACTTCCATTTAACATATGACACATACACAAAGTTAAGTAGATAAGATAATTTATAATTTGTGATATACATTTTGAAAATGCGATGGCTTGCCAGGCATGGTGCCAACCATGCCGTGGCATCCCCGGACTTGGGAGGCTGAGGCAGGAGAATTGCCACAAATTCAAAACCAAACTGGACTACAAAGTGAGACCCTATTTCCAAAAAAAGTAACAAAATAAAATAATAATAAAAGAAAATAGAATAAGTTATTGTGTTTCTTTCAAGGGTCAAGCTTCTACTGTACTCAGTGTAGATCAAAAGCAACTTCATGCTGGGGCAGTAAAATGACTTAAAATTCTTGCATTTTAACTTGAAATATCAACTGCTTTATTTTTATAATTTCATATTTTGACTCAAGACAAAGAAATGAGAAATTCAGGCTTTCATTTTGCAAATACTTCTCTACAAACACATTTGGGAATAAAACTTGGGTTTGGACAATGATTATCTCTCGTGAACAAACTGCTCCTCCTCCCCCTTAAAACAGATTTTTAAATATCAGACATGTTTTGACATTTCCTATTAGGATTTTAAAATAAATATAACTCACACAGCTGGCAAGGACTGTCTCAAGGAAGATTTTTCAGAATATCAACTTTCATTCTGGTAAAATACACAAAACATAAAATTTACCATTGGCGACAGTACGTTCACGGTGTTGTATAACTGTTCCCTCTGCCTGGTTCCAGCATGTTTTCAGTGTCCCAGAGAAACCCAGAAGCCCAGCAGGCAGGCAACCCCAGTGCCCCCTGGTCCCTGGATGGCACCAATCCACTCAGTCACTGTGGATTAGTCTGTCTAGATATTTCATTAAGAGGGACTCACACAGCATCTGTGTCCCTGTGACTGGCTCTTTTTTAAAAAAAATTATTTAAAGAGAAAAAGAAAAAAAAAACAGGAAAAGGGGACAAGTAATACAGAATTTCAAAAAAAATAAACAGTAAGAAATCACTAGTTAATAGATTACATATTGTCGTCTTAGAAATAGTTATAAAAAAAGAAATAGTTGTTCAAGTTACAAAATTAAAGCATACAGAGTGGACATTCAAACAGTGAGACTGCAAACAGTTATATTCAATGATCCAACAAAAACTTAGTGATATGATTATCTATCTTACACACTTAAATATACGTGCAGTTATATCCTTTAGAGCACTTTCTTGTCCTCTCTTTTTTACAATAACAATTACACATTTGGGGTTTTATTATTCCCACAGTTCTTATTACTTTTTTTTTGAGAGAATAAAAACAAACGTGACAAAACAAGAGTCAGTCCAATCAAAAGGATGGACATAGTACATGATGTAAAAACAGAGTACCAGGTGATCAACAATGGTTACCATAATGCCTCTTGCTATCTTAAAAAAAAACCTGCTTATATCATCAGTTATAATAAAATTGAACAAAACAGTGACTGGCTCTTTTGACTTGGCATCCTGTATTTAGTGGGTGCCCACCCTGGAGCACATGTCGGTACAGAATTATAATTTTGTTTTCCCTATTAATGCAATGTATCTTAAGAACAGCATTCCATAGTCTATTTTTTTTTTTTTTTTTTTTTTTTTAGCCTGTAATCCATTATGAGTGTAGACCAAATAAGGCAGCAAAGGATAAAGACCGATTTATTCTCAAGGGCAGGGTCAGGGCCGTCATGTTGAGCAGGGTGTAGACCGAGGGAGCAGCTGGCTTCACTAATCCTGTGTGTGTTACATGCTGTAAAACAGAGGCACAGTGCATACACTGAAGGTACCAGGTCGCCTGTTGTCCTGTGGTGGGAAGGATGTTGCCAGAGCCCTCAGGAGGTGGAGCTCCAGCTTTAGCTGTGTACTCTTGGGTGAGTCAAACTCTTCTCTGAACTTTTTCTGGGTGTAGGAGTCCTGACTTGTATGGAACTCTAAGTGAGAAGTAAACGCTCAGTTCCTTTAGTGACTTCTGTATTTCTCAAAAGTCAGGATGCTCAGAAAAGCATCTAATTCTCGCTAAAGTAGAAAAGGCTACAAAGAAGGAAGGGGAAGGGTGATCAAAAAGGGTAACAATTTCTGGGAAGAGGGTGGAGTGAACTGCAGCGAAAGAGCTTCTTCAGATGTGCTGTGCAGACATGGAATTCTGCAGTGTGAGGACTAGGAGGAGGAAGTGGATCCCCAGGACCCGGCTAGGATCTGAACTGAGAAGTGAAGCCCGCAGGGAGAGCAGAGAGACTTCAGTGAAGAAGGGGGTGGCGCGCAGCTGTTTCTCCCTGAGCCCGCTCACTGCTCACTGCATGGGAGCAGGGCGTCAGCTCAAACCCGCAGACACATGGTGACTACCGGGGACCCCAGAGGGACCCACAGGAACCTGCGCCAGTGAACAGAGCCATGGACACAGCAGACTGCAGGGGCTGCTGTTTTGGTTGATACGTTCCCCAGGGGACGGCAGTTGGCCAGTAGCTATTTTGGAGAGCGGTCAACTGAGCTGAAAACTCAGAGCAGCTGTGTGCTGGATCCACCTAGCGGCTCCCAGTGCCGGGTGAGGTGCAGCTGAGTTCCAGCCAGCAGGAGCCCAAGGAGCCCTGCTCAGGTGGCAGGGGCCACACGGAGTGCTGGAGCTGAACAAGTCAGGTTCCAGCTCACAGCCAGAAACCACCCTGGACCTCGGCGGAACAAAAGGTGCAGGCTTGGTGGGACTGTCCGCTACCCTGCTGTAACGCTGCGGCTGGCTCCCTGGGATTAATCAGCACAGATCTGGGCTCTGCACGCTCACTTTGTTTACACTGACAGGAGAGACACTCCTTGAAGTGAACTTTTTTTTCTTATTTTATCCTTTATTTGGCTTTGTTTTGTTTTGTTTACTCTTTTCTTGATTGTTCTTATTTTTATAGGAGTGCGAACATTATTTCTAATTTTGTTGTTGTTGTTGTTCTGGTTTTTCTTTCCTCCTTATTTTCCCCTCCTGTCTTCTTTACTGGTGTCCCAAAATTTGATCTTACTTTGTCCTCCAGCCTTGCTTCTAATCTCCTCTTCTTCTATTTCTCTATTCCCCCCGCCCCCGCCTCCCTTATATATTTTTCTTCCCTGAGGGGAAAAGTCACTATACCGAGGACTTATTTACTATGTACAATATTCAGGTTTGTTCTAGATTTTGTTATATAACCATGAATTTAGTTCACATGGTTAAAGGTGGGAAACTAATAGTTACCACAGTTTGTCATTTTTGGACTGTGTTTGGTGCTACTGTTGCTGATTGTACTGTGTTTGCCAAGGTGATATAATTGCTCCAAACAGTTGTTCTTCCTCATATGCTAAGATTGAGATTTCCCTAGAGCCATAAAAATACTGTAGGCCAAATACATAGCAACTTCTAATCCCCAATAAATTGAAGAGGTGCGATCTTGCAACAGTCTCAAAACCCAAAAGCCAGCTAAACCTGGAAGTCATCCCTGAGAAGTTGTCATTTCCTAACTATTTTAGTAATAAAGCTACTTGCCCTGAGCAATTTATAAGCATCAACTCAGGAATTAAACTTTAAAAATATATAAAATGAGAAGACACTTCAATAAGATATAACCTCAGGCTTCCATCTCACCAAAGGCAAATACTGGGGGCAATGATGTGGGATAATTCCAGAGCTCCCCACCTGGACTTTCTGGAGTAGTAATAGCAAAAGTAACAAAGCAGATGAATGAGACTCTAGAAAAATATCAAGTCATGGGGCCTGGGGATTTAGCTCAGCGGCGTAAGCACCTGCCTTGCAAGCAGGCGGTCGTGAGTTCGATCCCTGGTACCGGAAAAAATGAAAAAGACAAAAAAAAAAAAAAAAAAAAAAAAAAAAAAAAAAAAAAAAATATCAAGTCAGAAAAATTCATCAGATAACTACAGAGACGGGACTATAATGAGAGACATGGTTCGTGACTCTAGAGAAGACACAAATTTTAAACATGAATAGAAGTTCAGGAGCATGATGGAAACTGTTGGGAGCCGCGTCTGTGATAGCTCGCCTTGCGCGGCGGACGTGCGGCCTGTGGTAAAGAGCAAAGCCTGAGGTAGATTACCCCTCCCATCGAATATGTTAGTTTCCTGCTTACCGCGTAAACAACCCGCTCAACAATATAGTCTGCCTGGCAACTGATGATGTTAGCCAATCAGCTTGCCTTGCTTACTTTAACATGATTGGACACTGTACCCGTATATATACCGGTGCCACCCCTGGGCGGAAGAAGAAGCCAGGAAGAAGCCCGGAAGTAAAAGCCCAAAAGGAGCCGCGGAGAGCGGACCGGTAGAGGCTTTGGGGCAGACTGAAGCACAAAAGGAGCCGCGGGGAGCGGACCAGAGGAGGCTTCAGCTGGGAGAACCCAGGGCAGGCTGTACGGAGAAGGAAAATAAAAAGAAAAGGTTGTCCACTACCAGACTTTGTCGTGTGTCCTTCCTGCCGGCCGGGAGCGGACATCGACAGGAAACCATGAATGCCCAACACAGGAAAGAAACGTAATCCGTGAGGCAGATTAAAACAGCTCTCCAGGAGATTAAAAATTCCTTTGAAAGCATACACAGCAGAATGAACCAGTGTGAGAACAAGATATCAGATATGGAAGATAGGCTTGTGGTTAGCAATCCATGAAAAGATTTCCTAAAAATAGGAAGGGACAGCAAGGCGTGGTAGGTCATAGCTGTAAGCCCAACACTTGGGCAGCTGAGGCAAGAGGACAGCTGTGAGTTTGAGGTTAACCTGGGCTACACAAGTGAGTTCCAGACCAGCCTGACCTACACAGTAGGACTCAAAAAAAGAAACTCTGTCTCAAAAAAAAAAAAAGCAAGAAACCATGAAAAATCAATCCAACTGCTGCTAGATGATGCAAAGAATAATAATATAAGGTTGATCAGAGTCAATGAAAAAAGCAGGAGATAGCACAAATGACATTTAAAAAACTGTTCACAAAAGTAATTGCAGAAAGCAACTGAGGGAAAAAGAATTTGACATACAGATAACTGAGTCATATAGAACTCTGACTAGCCATGTGAGACATCATATTGTCTCACTAGTAGGGGAAGCTGAAAGAACCTGTATACGTAAAAGATAGTTAAGATAGTTACCACTATTTCCCCTGAACTCACTGCAGACAAAGGTTGTGTCTTGTACTCTGAGTAACTGATTTGAAGATTACAATGAGCAATGTATATGCCATTGTTACCCCCTAATTGTTGTGTTTTTAAATTTTGTTTTATTTTTTCTCTTTAAAATAAAATAAATAATTTTTTTTAAAAAAAGTTATTAGAGGGTCAGGGATATAGCACAGAGGTACAAGTGTATCTCTGGCAAGGGCAAGGTCCTAAGGTCCTGAGCTGGATTCCCAGTACTAAAAAAAAAAAAAAAAAAAAAAAGAAGCTCTTAGAGAAAAAAAACAAATCCCCTACAAAGAAAACCCCTCGAAACCACAGCAGACTTCCCAATACAACCCTTCAAGTCAAGGAGAGCTTAAAATGAGGTATTTCAAGCCCTAAAAGAAAATAACCTCCAACCCAGAGCGATGCACCCCAAAAGACTATCTTTCAAAATTGATCTATACTTCTTTTTTTTTGTCTTTTTATTGGTACCGGGGATCGAACTCACGACTGCCTGTTTGCAAGGCAGGCGCTTATGCTGCTGAGCTAAATCCCCAGCCCCATTTGATCTATACTTCTATGACAAAAAATAGCTGAAGAAATTCATGGCCACCAAACTAGCACTTCATAATGTTCTGAAGGACATTCTAGAAAAAGATAATGGAGACTATCATGCCAAGAACCACAACAGAATGAACCAGGCAAGGCAAGCAATTAAATGGTGGGGGGACAGAACCAACAATAAGACAATAACAAAGATAAGTCAATATAAACATCAATGTCAGTGGTTTCAATTCTACAATCAAAAGAAACAGACTAGCAGAATGGATCAAGAAGCAAGACCCAACAATACACTGCATACAAGAAACACATGTAATTCCAAAAGAAATACATAAACTGAAAGTCAGTAGATGGAAACAATACCCCACGAAACAGGGACCTTGAAAAAGCAGGGGTAGCTATTCTATTTGCAGACAAAGTGGATTTCAAGCCAAGACTGATTAAGACAGACAAAGAAGGTCTCTTCATAAACACATGGAAATTAAGTAATGTCCTCCTGAACAACCAATGGATTGCAGATGAAATTAAAGGAGAAATTAGACTGTTTCTCCAATCAAATGACATTGCCAGTGCAATGTATTGGGACACAGGAGATGCAATGAAAGGAGTCCCATGAAGGAAATTTATATTGCTGAATTCCCACATCAGAAAAACAGAGCAAGCTCAATTAAACAACCTAATGTTGAGTCTCAAGCTTCTAGAAAAAGGAGAGAAAGTCAAGCCCATAGCTTATGGGGGAGGAAATTATAAAGATCAAAGCAGAGCCAAGAGCCAGGGATTTAGCTCAGCAGCGCAGCAAACAGGTGCACAGTCGTGAGTTCAATCCCTGGTACAAAAAAAAAAATATTGTCAAAGCAGAGCCAGGTATGGTAGCACATGCCTGTAAATGGGGAGGCTGAGGCAGGAGGATTGCCACAGGTTACAGGCCATCCTGGGCTACATAATGAGTTCAAGGCTAGCCTGAACTGAACAGTGAAACCCAATCTTAAAAATGAAACAACAAAATCAGAGCACAAATTAATGCAATGGAGACTACGAAAACAATACAGATAAATGATACATAGAAGAGTTGGTTCTTTGAAATATTAATTAAAATTGACAAACTCTTAGCCAACTTTATAAAAAAAAAAAGGAGAGACTCAAATTCGTGTAATTCAGAATGAAAAGGGTGAAATCACAACAGATTCTAGAAAAATCCAGAAGATCATTAATACCTATTTCAAGAACCTATATTCTACGAAGATGCAAAACACAAAAGAAATGGAGAGGTTCCTAGATACGTATGAATTACCAAAGCTGAATCAAGAAAATATGAAAATTCTAAATAAACCAATATCAGTCAATAAAATTGGAGATGTAATTAAAAACCTACCAACAAGAAAAGCTCAGGCCCTGACGGATTCACTGCGGACTTCTACAAGAAATTTAGAGAAGACCTAATACCACTACTTCTCAAAGAATTTAATGAAACCAAAAGGGAAGCTGTACTCCCAAATTCATTCCTGGAAGCAAGTATTACCCTGACATCAAAACCAGAGAAGGATCCAGCCAAGAAACAGAACTGCAGGCCAATCTCCCTCATGAATGTAGATGAAAAAAATTCTCAATAAGATACTGACACCAATGCAGCAAATCATCAAGAAGACCAAGTAGGATTCATCTCTGGGGAACAGAGATGGTTAAACATGTGCAAATCAATAAATGTAACACACCATATTAGCAGAGAACAAAATCATATGATCATCTCAATAGAGACAGAAAAAGTGACAAAGTCCAGTGCACATTCATGATTTTTAAAAAAATCCTACAGAAAATTGAAATAGTCTTTATCTCAAGCTGATAAAAACCATCTATGACAAACCAACAGCCAATCATACGAAATGGACAAAATCTGAACGTGTTCACTCTACAATCAGGAATACGATGAGGGTATCTGCTGTCACTACGCTTATTCAACATAGTTCTGGGAATGTTATCCAGAACAATTAGACAAGAGAAAGAAATAAAAGGAATAAGAATAGGAAAGGAAGAAGTTAAAGTATCATTAGTAGCAGATGATATGATACCCTACATAGAAGACCCCAAAAACTCCACCAAAAAACTTCTAGATTTTTTTGTCTCTTTAGACAGGGTCTCGCTATGCAATTCAGGCTGGCCTTGAGCTCACTTTGTAGCTCAGGCTGGTCCGGAACTCGAAACGATCTTCCTGCCTCAGACTCCCGAGTGCTGGGATTACAGGCATGAGCCACCATGCCCGGCAAAAAATTCTAGATTTAATAACCAAATTCAAATGTAACTAGGTACAATGTCAACACTCAAAAATCATTAGCATCCCTGCACACAACTAAGAAATTCAATGAGAGAAAAACCAGGGAAACACCACCTTTCACAATAACATCCAAAAAAAACCAAAATGAATTCCTAGGAATCAATCTAATGAAAGATGTAAAAGATACATTGAAATCCCTGAAAAAGGAGATTAAAGAGGATATCAGAAAATGGAAAGATATCCCTTGTTCTTGGGTAAGAAGAACCAATATAGTGAAAATGGTCATACTTCCAAAATTGTTTTAAATATTTAATACAAATCCTGATCAAAGTGCCAATACTATACCTCACAGAATTAGAGAAAACATCTTAAAGTTCATTTGGAACCAGAAAAAACCAAGAATAGCAAAAGAAATTCTGGGAAACCAAGGCAAGGCAGAGGGCATCCCAATCCCTGACTTGAAATTATACTATGAAGTTACTGTGATCAAATCAAAACAAAACAAACAAAAAACCCAACAGCATGGTACTGACAAAAAAAAAAAAATAGACCTGAGGGTCAGGGGGATAGATTAGAAGATGCACAAACAACTCCAAACATACTCAGCCACCTTAGTTTTGACAAAGAGCCAAACACCTTCACTGGAAGAAAAATAGTCTCTTTAATGAATGGTGCCAGAAATACTGGCTTCTCATATGTTGAAGACTAAAACTAAACCCATATTTTTCACCACGCTCTAAAGTTAAAATGAATCAAAGATGTATATGTTAAAGAGAAACGCTAAAAATAATAAAGAAACAAATGAAATAGAAACCCTAAATCTGTTGGGACATAGAATAGGTAGAATCCTTGAAGACAATGATACAACAAAGACTTTATGAATGAACCCTGATCACACAGGAATATCACAAAGAATCAACAACTAGGATCTCATCTTATTAGAAATCTTCTTCACAGCACAAGAAACTTCCAACAGAGTGAAGAGCCAACCCATAGTGTAGGGGGAAATATTTCATCTCAGACAAAGGGCTAATATCTAGAATATAGAAAGAACTCAAAAAATCAGACTTCCCAAATTTAAAGACCCAATCAAAAAATGGATATCTGAAATAGACACGTCTGGGGGCTGGAGATTTAGCTCAGCGGCATAAGCGCCTGCCTTGCAAGCAGGCAGTCATGAGTTCGATCCCCGGTACCGATAAAAAGGAAAAAGACAAAAAAAAAAAAAGTGAAATAGACACTTCTCTTATGAAGCAATGGAAATGGCAAATAAATATATGAGAAAATGTTCAATATCACTGATCAAGAGATGCAAATTAAAACAATGCTGAGATTCCATCTTACTCTAGGAAGAATGGCTAGTATCAAAAAATTAACCAATCGCAGGTGCTGATGAAGCGGTCAGGAAAAAGGAACACTTTTTTTACTTTTGGTTGGAGTGTAAACTGGTGCAACCACGGTGGAAATCAGCATGGAGGCTCCCCCAAAAAACTAAAACTAGAGTTTCCATTTAATCCAGCTATTTCCTTTCTTGGTATCTTCCCAAAAGAATTAAAAGCATCATACCCCAGCAATGTATGTGCACCCATGTTTATAGCAGCATGATATGTAATAGCCGGTCTTGGAAAGAGCCCAAATACCCATCAACCAATGAATGGATAAACATGTGGGGTTTTTTATACAATGGAGTACTACTCTGTCATAAAGAAGAATAAGTTTGCAACATTTTTAGCTAAAATTGACGTACCTTGAGACCATTTAAGTGAAACAAATCACACACGTGTGTAAATACAGCATTATTTCTCTGATGTGAGAAACTGAAAGTGTAAATCAGGACCGAAATGTATACTAGATCTGGGGGAATGAGAAGAAAATGCTCAAATGAGGAGAACAGGAGAAACAAAGGACAAGAAAAAAAAAAACAATAGGAGGAAAAACTGGGAATGACGTTTCTGTAAATATGGAGGGGAAGAGGGGCTGACAGGGAGAGGGAAATGGGATATAAGAAGCAAGATCCATGGCATACAGGTCAGACTCCCTAAGAGCAGTGTGATCATTATGCAAATCTAAAGTGTACCAATCAAATTTTTTAATGAAAAAAGGTGTACTTGACGATAACAAATAACTAAATAAATTGAGGTAGGAGAGAGGGCCCTGGAAGGTGGGCATCCAGTGCTTCTGAGTTAATCTTTTCCCTCATCTGGGACTTAGTTTCTTCCTCTCTATAATGAGATAGGCCTAAGTACTCTTCTGGCTACACATTCTGCTAATACTGTTTGTTTGTTTATTTGAGACAGGATCTCACTGTGTATTCAGGCTGGTCTCGAACTCTCCATGTAGCCCAGGTTAGCCTCGACTCACAGCCGTTTCCCTCCTCAGCCTCCTCAATGCCTGGCTTACAAGTGTGCACCCCCGTTCCCAGCTAAATTCTGCTGATATCTGAGGACCTTGCAGGACCTGGGCTGCCTATGTAGCTTCCTTTGGCCCTTACAGGGCCTCTTTGTTATTCAAAGGACTCAGCGAAATGTTGGCTCTTAATCTTTTAATTCATTCTCATGTCATCCATCAAGTAAATCAGAAGAGAAAATCCAGATGAACATTCCCATTTAAGCCAGTTTCAGTTTCTTGAGGCTGATATTTTAACAGACGCTAAACTGATGAATCATGAGATGATCTTGGAAAATATTAGACACTTAAACCTTCTGAACATTTTTCAGGAAATAGGCTTAAAAGGAGGAAGAGAAAATGTAAATGTGTTCAAGATGGGGAACTGTCTTACATAAAAATAACTACATTTTAAACAAAAAAGAAAAACCTTCTTTAAATGTACACACTGTTGGGGTCCTCCTTCCCTCTTTAGGCAGCACCTCATTTGCTCTGGGACAAATCCTCTAAAAGTGTTGTGAGCTCTGCGTGGTTGAGAATATCCCTCAATGGGATTGAGGATATCCTACAATGGGTCCTGCATCCTGGGGACTGAGAAGCTCTTACAGGGCTCAAAGGACCAAACAAGTGGAGGAAAATTCCCAGGTGGAAACGTGTCCCCAGCCTTGGTAGGCAGAGCATGGGATGTGAGAGGGAGGGCTGCTCATGGGGTTTGCAGATGGTAAAAGCCACTCTGGTTCATCTAAAACAAATGGCTCCAGGAATAGGAGAACAAGGTACTTACGAGATGGTTTGAAGGCTGGCTGGAAGAGCCCGGGGCTGGGCTTCTGGGAATGACTCTGCAACAAGTTAGCAGATGTGGTCCAAGAAGGGAGCTGCTCCTTTTGTCACTACTGGTGAGAGGGAGAATCAGGAACATTTGGAACCAATTGCTCCTGACATCCACCAGTTTGAGAGCCAGACACTGAGGCTCCTGCCACTGCTGACCTAGAAAGCTCCATCTGTCACCGTGGTGCATTGCCCCATGTAGGGACAAGAACCCCTATCACCAAGGCAGGCTGACCTCAGGAAGGACTGCAGCCTGGAGGGCAAAGCAACTGTTCCATTGCGAGTAGCTCCTGGAGAGGGCTGGCATCTGAGCTCTGTCTCCGGGCAACAACCCAGCTCTCAGCACCTGGGATTAGGTCTTTGGGTGTTGCAGAGGGATCCTGGGCAATGCAAGACAGCACCTACCAAAATGAAGTCTTCTCACTGCAGTCATAAATTAAATCATGAAAGAATAGATAAATACAGATCCATACTGAGACATCCTCACACCTGCAGAACGGAACAAAAGCAAAGATAACTTCTGCCAAACCAGAGACTGATTGTACATGAAAGAATAATAATAACTGTGAACAAAGTCTTTATAAGCAATAATGAATCCCAGAGGAAAATGAAACATTATCATCAATATATCAAGAGAAAGTAATTGTCAACCTGGCATTCTGTATTCACCTACATCATGTTTCTAGAATGAACACAAAATTCAATAAGGATGTTTTCAGATAAAAGCCTGACAGAGTTTACTTCTCACTCACATCAGTGTAAGAGCTGTCGGAGGGTGTTCTTTAGGAGTGTTTTGGTTACTTTTCTCTCATTGCTGATACAAAATACTCAACACCCAAAATTAAAGAAGGAAAGGTTTATTTAGCTCACAGTTTGTGGAGGTTTCAGTCCATACTCAGCTGGCTCCAAAGCAGACTAGCATGGCAGATGGCAACAGCTCGTGGCAGAAAACAGCAAAAGCAGCAAGAGCCAAAAGGGAGGAGTGTGGGGGACAACTCCAGTGACTCCCCTTGAGTGCAAAACAATTACTGCAACTGATTATTTGGAGACTCATTTCCTTATACTGATATGTAGAGAGCTGGCTAAGGTATTTCCTTCTCTCTTCAATTGGCTCTAAGCATTGCAAATCAGGCTAGCCAAGGTGCTGGTATATACTCTGTAAAGCCTACAGACAGTCCTGTTTCCTCCCACAGTGTTCTCCATACAGGATATGTACAGGATATGAGCACAGTGAGATGTTAGAGCCAATAGCTACAAAAAACGTCAACTGGGTAGAGCCTCAAAATAAAGAGGCTATCACTCCCCAGGGCACAAGAGTTTACATATCAAAAACCAATGCAACAGCCTCCCAAAACAATTCCATTGCTACTTTAATTAGATTATGTAAATTGATCCTTCTGCATATCTTTATCTCTGCAATTTACAGAGGAGATGCCAATCTTGCACCTGGCCTGCCAGCTCAAGTTACTCAGGTAATTCCTGCCATCCTCACTGTCACTCATCCCTGAGTCACCCCTCTTCTTCACAAGATAATAAATTCTGGGAGAGGCCTAGGATCAAGGCTTTTGCCCACATGTCCTCACGGGGATTGGACTTAGGACCCCTTGACTGCCCGCAAGTTGAAATATATCTTGGTGTTTTTATCTCACTGTGGGTTGCATTGGTGGTGGTAGATTAAAATTAACTTGCTGGGATTCCAATAACGTCTCAGTGTGAGTACAAATATAACCTTTTGGATTGTGAGGAAAACTAAAAAAAAATTACAATACTTAGATGACTAAACTCGATATTTGGGGTTACAACAGAGGAGCATGTGAGAGAAGACTCTTTCTGTTTTTATACTGTATGCAGGCAAATCACCCTATATAGATGTAGGTGTAACACTTACATCTCTAATCCCAGCATTAAACCACGAATCAATCACAAACTCTAGAAGCCTGCCCACATAACTGCATGAGGTTTTGGGGGACATCTAGACATAAACCGTAACAGTAAGATAATATATAAAGCAACAGTGAGCAAAGACACGAGTTGGTAATCTAAAACCTAATAAGCATTGACTACCAAAAATTGGTGTGGTGGTGTACACATGTAACCCCAGCACTCTGGAAGCTGAGGCAGGAAGATCACAAGACTGAACCCAGCCTGTGTAAATTAGCAACTAATGAAACTGTCTCCAAATAAAAAAGCTAAAAAGGGCTAGCTAGGAATGCAGCTAAGTGAAAAGGTGCTGGGTTCAATCCCCATTACAAGGGGAAAAAAACCAAAATCCTCAAAAGGAATGAAAATATTACCTATTAACTGAATGGTATCCTAGAACACAGTTCAAGCGTATTTGTTAAGATCCAGTACCACCAAGAGAGAGAGAAAGAGAGAGAGAGAGAGAATTTGTAGGAGTATAAACCATACAGCATCTAACAAGGTAAAATTACAATGTCTAGCATTCAATCAAAGTTTACCAGACATGTAAAGAAACAGGAAATTATGATATATAGAGGAAAAATTAGATAATAAGAACATCCCAGAATCAGCAAGAAGATAGAAGTCAATAGATAAGAACAGTAAAGAGTTCTAATTATCTCCATATATTCAAGAAGGCAAAGATTGAGAAAATTAAGTAGATACATGGAAAATATAAAAAGGCCAAATTTGTACCTCTAGAGATGAAAACCATAATGCCTGCAATAAAATTTCACTGGGTAAAATGACCAATAAATTAGATGCGGTATGAGAATCCATCAGGAAGTTGTAACATTCCTGAACCACTATAGACCTAACAATAGAACTTCAAAGTATAGTACGTGAAAATTGATAGGTCTGAAGGAGAATTTGATAACTCTACAACCGAAACAGGAGATTTTAACATTGTTTTATCAAAATTTAATAGATAAAAAGGCATAGCTTTAACCTTAATTAAACTATTATTATTGTGTATTGCTTGTTGAACAAACCCAGGGTCTTATACATTCTAGGCAAGTGGTCTACAAGCAAGGTAGCCATGAGCTCTATCACTGCGCAACATTCCCAGCCTCAATGAGCTAATAAATAAATTAATTAAATATAAAGTCATAGCAAATCTAAACCAACATCAAAGATCTTATAGCTTCGTGCAGTGAGATATTTGTCATCTATCATGAGCTACTCGAGGGCAGGAATTTGCAACTGTTCACATTCAATCCTCTGAGCCCAGTACGAAGCTGACACATTTCAGATTTATCAGTAATGAATATTTGCTATTTTAATTGTAAGGTAAGAAGATAAAACACTGGTAAGTTCTCCGAGTCCTTAAACGCACAATGAATAGATCTGAATTAATGCATCTGTATAAAACTGTAGTCGAACACCAAATACAGCACACACGTTTAATTTCAAAACCACCTGAATAAAATTAGTAAGACAGCCATATAGGAAGAAATTCACCACGGTGCTGTTGCAGGGTAATCCAGTTCTGGCTTACGTTTTCTTGCTATCTCCGTAGTGAGTTCAAACACTTTGGTTGTGCCTAGGCATAGCTATAAACATTGCTTTTTGGAAGTTGAGGAGGGAGCAGCACCTTCCTCCTCCCATGCTTCATGGTGACAGCGCTCACATCACTTTCTAATCACCATCAGACGATATATAAGAGGCTTTACACGAGAACGTACACAACAGCAAGAATGTGGAGCTCATAACACGACAGCTTCTAAGAAGTGACTAACAAAGTCTTCCAGAGACTGTAAGAACTCAGAACAAATCTCCACGGTGATCATCACCTTGGTGATGAGAGGAAGGTGAGGTTTCTAACTGTAATCCTCCACTACACTTACTGTGCAGTAAAATGACATTCGGTTCTCACTTCAGATGCTGAGTCTATAAACTTCCCCCGGAAAAACCCATGCAAATACTGTTATGGTTAGATGTCTGAGTGGCTTAGCCTTATCTGATCACAGGCAGAATTCTGATACCCAGAGTGTCAAAACACTGTCTAGTCTTATGGAAGATGACTTTTTGGGGGTAACAGTTTTACAGAGATGTAATTCCCTCATTAAAATATACGAGTCATGTTTTTAGTATACTTACAATTTGAAATAATCAACACACCCTCAGAATATTTTTATTATCCACTAAAATAAATTTCTGGCCCATGAGCCACCTCTCTGTCATTCTCAACTTTAGGCCACCACTAATTAGCATGTAGATTAGTTATCACTTGATAGCGTATTACTTTACAGGTTAGTGTTTGTAGATTTGCCTATTCTGGGATTTCATATAAATAATCTCTAGTCTCTATGACTGGCTTCTTTCATTTAACATTTTCAAGATTCATTCATTTTGTACCAAATACATATACTTTTGTTTTATTTCCAAGTAATATTCCATTTGTAGGGACAATGACATATGTTATTTGTCCTTTCATTGGTTGATAGACACTTGACTTTTTCTACTTTTTGGTCATTGTGAATATTGTAGTCAGGGGTTGTGCAGAGAACAATTAGAATCAGGACATGGAGTTTATAATATTGTTTCATGATGGTCACCCAGAGTTAACACAAGAAAATGCAGGAGATCTATCCATAACACTGAAGACATAGACTATTTAGTCAAGGGCCTGAATCCCATAGCAATGTCCCACATGAGTCCAGGTGAAGAACCAGAGCCCATGACAATGCCTCCCACAAGTCCAACTGGAGGTCTAGAGCCCACAAGAAGGACTCACACAGTATCTTTTATGGATCCATGCTGGGAAGGCCCAAAGGTCAGCAGTGGAAGCCAGAAAGTCCATGCCAGCGGGGTGAAGGAGCTGTGCTGGTGGGTTGAGGGTTCTATGCTGGAGCCAAGAAGCCACACTCACAACAAAGCCCAGGGCTGTCCTGAAAGGCACCACAGCCATCCTCAGCGACACAGAGGCCCCAAGCTCCTCCAACGATAAGCACAGTCAGGTACATGCCAGAAAGCCTGACGAGTTCATCCTGGAGACCAAGCAGCATACATCTTCCCCTCCGGAGCCAGGAAACTGCTCGATGTGAAGACCAGAGCTTTTCCAGGAGAATTTAAGGACTCAAACAGCAACACGTAGGAGAAGCCACAATGCCTCGACACCTCTCAACGCAACACTGAATAACATTGCTTATGGCCAATCTTGTACAAGTTTTGTAAGAACACAGGTTTCCTTTCTCTTGGGCATATATCTAGTAGCAGAATTGCCAGGTCACACAGTAAATCTAAGGCTCTACCACATTTTTCCAAAGCAGCTGCACCATTTTGCCTTCACAGTGGAAGTGTGAGGGCACCCTAATTCCTCCACATCCTTGTCCACATGTGTTTCTAGCTGTCTTTTTTATTATAGCTCTCCTGGGAGATATAAGTTACTATTTTACTGTGATCTGTATACTGCTTTCAGGAAGCATGTTTCTGACTGCGTGTTCTGTGAAATAAATGCATGTTTTGAATCATGTTGCATAACACACATAACGTGCATTTTATTTCCTTTGTCTACCCTTAAAATTAATTAGGGTTGATATGTAGTCAGCACTTGGCTATCTGTTGCTGTGTAACAAACCATCACACAGGTCAGGCAGTGGTAGTGAACCCATGGCACATGTGCTACCATGGGCCAGTTGAAAGCTCTTAGAGGTTCACCACCCATGGCTCAGGGACTTCAAACAACAGCCATTGTGCATCATGCATAATAGCTCATGTTTCTGTAGCTTAAGGGGGCCCTGCTAGATAGTTCTTCTGCCCTATGTGACGCTGGCTGGAACTGAGATCTCCTGGAAGCCCTACGGCCCAGGGACACGTGAAATAGCTGCCTTAGATGTCTGGTGCTATGCCAGCAGTGACCAGATAGCTGGACTCAGATGGGACTCTGGGAATCCAGGACAGTCTCAAGAACTCTTTCTCTCCATGTGGCCTCCCCAACAGAATAGTTGGCCTCATATATGGCAGCAATGAGCTCCCAAACGTGTAAAAATGAAAGCTCTGGGAGCTGGGGATTTAGTTCAGCAGCATAAGCGCCTGCCTTGCAAGCAGGCAGTCGTGAGTTCGATCCCTGGTACCGATAAAAAGGAAAAAGACACACACACACACAAAAGTGAAAGCTCTGAAGCTTTGAGTCAGCCTACACATCACTTCTACCATGTTCTAGTGGTTAAAGTGAACCTGGTCCAATCTAGATTCCATACAGGAGGGTTCTGAAGTCAGATAGATCTCGGGTTACAACTTGGCTTCACCATCGTTAGGGGCTGCATATTTTGTCCCTTTAGCCCTTCAACATGTTGAACTCTTAACCCACAGTGTGATGATCGTATTAGAAAGGGAGGTTCTGGGAAGAAGTTGAATCATGTGGATGGAGCCCTTAAGAATGGGATTAGTGCCCTCCTATAAGAGACCCTAGCATGTCCTCTAACCCTCTTTCCACTGTGTGAGAACACTAGGGCCAGAAAGTCTGCAACTCAGAAGATGGTCCTTACTGGTCCCTGCCCATCCTGGCACCTGATCTCAGGCTTCCAGCTCCAGAACTGTGAGAAATGCATTTCTGTTGTGTTGTACCTTGCTGTATGGTAAGTTGTTATAGTGACCCAAATTTACCTAGGATGAGCAGTCAGCAGTATGATCTTACACAAGTCACTCAAACTCTTAGACTATTTCTTCATCTTATTCCTAAGATAAGGACAGTTACCCATATTGAAGATGGTTGACCTACAGCTGAGTCCAGAAGGCAAATACTTTAGCCCAGAGTCTTTGCCTCTGGGTCATGGACTCCAAGAATCTGATGAAAGCTTGGGACACGCCACACTCCCATGACCCATGTACATACAAAGACACTTTGCTACAAGTTCACAGGACTCACACACTTGCCCACCCATGGTCCTTCCTAAGCAAATTATAAGCCCTGACAGGAGCAGAAAGCCGATCCCTTCTCATGCAACACCCAGCAGCTCTAAAGGCCACTTGTGCTTGGTTTCACAAGAGTCTCAGTGTACCCCCAACACCTGCAAATGTCCTTTCTGAGAATTCAGTGCCCAGAGAGGAATAAAACTTACTAAGCAACTTTAAAAAAATTTTTTTGAGACAAGGTCTCACTACATAGCCCAAACTGGTTTTGAACTCACAGTGATCCTCCTGTCTCAGCCTCCCAAGTACTGGGATTATAGGTGCATACCACCATGCCTGGCTTAGTAAGCAACATATAAAACCTTGTTTTAAAAACTTTTTTTTTTTTATTGGTACCAGGGATCGAACTCACGACCACAAGGCAGGCCTTATGCCTCTGAGCTAAATCTCCAGCCCTGTTTTAAGCATTTTATTCATCTTTCTATAATCTAAACATTTCTTTCTCTTTTTCTCCCACCCCCAGGACATTTTCTGAAGAAAACCTAATCTTGCCTTTTCTGGTCCTCCCCAGATTATTGGTCTGTTCTACATAAAATCTAGAAGTCATGATGAGCTTGGGCATGGAGTCTGTCATGAAAAAGGAAGAAGGCAGGTGTCTTCCCAAAGGTGTCTTCCTTAAGCCCGCCCCGGAGAACGCCTGAGGGTTACCAGCCCTGTGAGACCGGTAAGGGTCTGACGGTGCAGAGGCTGAAGGGATGTGTCACCACCTGGAAAGAAGTCCTGTGACAGAAGACTTGGGAGGCTCAGCTAGGTCCACACTTGCCCTTCGGGAGCCCAGGAAACTGCTGGTGGGTGAGGGACACTGAGGGTGTCTTCCAAGCATGTTGTTGGTTACTGATTTTGTCAAGGAGCCAGTGGGTGCCATCTACTGTGCCTGAATCAGGAGCTTTCGTGTCCTCTGGATGGTGGTGCACGTCCCTTCTTAGGTTATTTTAAGCCAGAGCTTAATTTTTAATAACTCGGTAATGAATCTTGCTTAATCTCCCTTAATCCTCTTGCCTACTTCTCTTTTACATTAAGGGATTAAATAGTGACAAGAAGACGTAGCCCAGCAGTGAGTCACTCCCTTCCACCACAGGTCCCCTGCAGAGGAAAGCAGATGTGAGTGAAATACACAGATCTCGGGGCCTGTGATTTAGCTCAGTGGCACAAGCGACTGCCTGGCAAGCGTGAAGTCGTGAGTTTGATCCCTGGCACCAAAAAAAAAGAAAGAAAGAAATACATAAATCTAAATTCCAATGGAAATCAGCAGGGTCTTGGTCTCTCTCCTCCAGCTTACCCTTTCTTTCACTGTACAAAAATCAGCCATTTAGGGTTGCACGTATGGTACCTGCCTGACAATATTCTGCCATGTGGCCAGGGTCACAAACTCAGGGTCACAGTCCATTTCCTCTGAGCCATCACAGTGGGGCCACACCAGTCATCCACACTCACCGGTCTCCTGAAAACACAGGAAATGTGTTTGTCTGACATTCGGTCAGGTTCAGCACAAGTCATTCAGGACATCAGAACAGCCGAGACAGTACCATCAAAGACACTCACGAAAGAGAACTTCCAGACTTCTGGCAAGAAGGATGGGATGAGTGTGTTCCAGGCAAGGGAGAGCGGTCGGCGGGGGACGCGTGGCAATGTGTCTTTTTAATGTTGGCTGTAATGTTTTGATCGTGCTGCATGATCTTACCCAGGAAAGGAGCTTCGGGTGCCTCCAGTGTATCCTCAGTCTTTAATTTTCACTGAACTTGTTATTAGGTTGCTCAAAGGGACGTTTGAACACCAAAAGTCTCATGACCCGGAGCCCCAAATTTCAAACTCAGAATTGTGCAGATTTCTGCCAATAACTTTGGCCACTGTGGCTTTGTGTGGAAAGAACCCATTTGTGATGATTTCCAACACGAACCAGCCCAAGCTTGGCTGCCTCATTCCTTGGCTGGTTCAGAGGCTGTGTTCTTTTTATTGGAAGAAAATAGAAAGCCCAGTGAGGTGTCATATACCTATAATCCCACTACTCCGGGAGGCTGAGGCTGGAGGATCACAAGATTGAGGCCCAGTTGGGTAATTTAGTCACTTAATAAGACTCTGTCTCAAATGGGGCTGGGGGGCTGAATGCTCCATGGATTCAAGCTGCAGAACTGAAAAAGGGGTGAGGGGTAGAAAAAGAAAAATAAAGAACAGAAAAGAAAACAAAAGCCAAACCAAGATGAGGGGCATATTGAAGCATTGCAACCTCTTCATGGTGCAGGAGAGAAACAGGAGACACAGCTGTGACCCAGGAGGGATGGACGGCGGCGTTAGGGAGGACAGGTTCATACCCCTCACATCTCAGCTTAGATTTAAAATGCAGCCAACATTTTCATCTCTCAAAGAGAAAAGAATAAAATTAAGTTTTAAAAGTCTGGACAGAATTATAGGGGTCCACAGGCCTCTGGATGCCCCACCTACAGTTCACTAACTTTCAGTTGCGTGGGCAGATTTCCTGGGAGTCCTGCCCAGCCCGGGCAATGTCCCTGGGGCTTTCCTGACTCAGCCTTTCCCGACAGCCTGGGACCACCCAAGGGTGTGCCCAGGGGCGGGTCCACTTCTCCACGCCTACCCCTGACTACAGTCACAAAAGTGAAAGAGAATTCATGATCTCTTCGGATAACCTCACAATCAAATCATGTAAATGCCTATGACACTGTCTGTTATCCTAGACAGAGGGACATTGTCATATAAGAAAAGCCCAAAATACAAGTCATCTCAAAATACAAGAGGTAGATAACAGGTTACAGGAAGATAGAGTATTTGCAAATGAGAAGGAGATATAGAGACAAAAGAAGGGGGAGTAAGGGCTGGGGATTTAGCTCAGTGGCATAAGGGCCTGCCTGGCAAGTGCAAGGTTGTGAGTTCAATCCCCCATACCCAAAAAAAAGGGGGAGGGGAGTGGAATAAAAAGAATTAAGATGTGTTTTGTATTTGTACCTCCTCCCTAAGATAGATGCAAAACTTATGGGTAGCAAACATATACTAATAAGAAATTTCAAATAAAAGAACAGAGGTATAGGGCTGGGGATTTAGCTCAGTGGCTTAAGTGCTTGCCTGGCAAGCATGAGGTCATGAGTTCAATCCCTGGTTAAAAAAAAAAAGAATAGAGGTATATAAGCCCAGCACTTGGGAGGCTGAGGCAGGAGGATCGTTGTGAGTTGGAGACCAACCTGGGCTACAAAATGAGCTCCAGGACAGCCTGAACTGCATAGCGAGACACTGTCTCAAAAACACACATGCAAAAAAATTTAAAATAAAAAAGAATAAAGGTATATACAGTGGGTTGTGGGCATAGAAGAGGAGCGTTTAACTCTATGTAGGGAATGGAAGGCTTCAAAAAGGAGGGGTGTGTGTGTGTGTGTGTGTGTGTGTGTGTGTGTGTGTGTATTAATTCTTTAGCTTCAAGGAATAGAACACCCATGCTGGGCATAAGTGGCATATACCTGTAATCCCAGTACTTGGAGGCTGAGATAACATGATCACAGTGACTTCGAGGCCAGCCTGGGCTACATACTGAGACCCTGTCTCAAAAAAAAAAAAAAAAAACAGAAAAGAAAAGAAAAGAAAGAAAGAAAGGAAAGGAAAGGAAAGAAGACAGAGCCTGGGACTGGTCTGAATGGCACGGCAGGTCAGATTCCATCCATCCTAGCCATGGGTAGAGACACTGCGTTGCTTTAAATCTTTTCACCTTATTTGATGTCATTTTCTTTTTTAAGCGGCACAGCAAAGGTTTATTAGGCAGAGATCTCAGAACACACTGACTGCTATGTGGGCCCGCAGAGAAATGAGATGCCAAATCTCTTTAGTCTAAATCATTTCCCCTTAAATCTTCTCCGCTGTGAGTTTAATATGAGCGTTTTATTCTTAGATTCATCATTTCTGATTCAGTAGTTCTGGATTTCTCCAGTAGAGAAAATATATTTCAACCTCTTAAAAAAATTGAATAACTCACTCGGGCCAAGTATGTTTATTTGTGCACCACGCAGAGCCACGCAGGGCCGCAGGCTCACATGAGCACACGCGGTCTCTGGGCTGGTAAGAGGAGCCTTTATTACCACCATCTCAGACTCGCGTAATCTTTTTCACGAGCAAATAAAGTGACAAACTAGGTCAACTTGATTTGTTCTTGAAGTTGTTGGGGGAGATACGGCGAAGTTGCAGGTTTTAAAACTGTTTTTATTTGTTCATTTACACAAGAGTCATACACCTGTGTGTTAGAAGTTGTGGGCAATAAACTTGCGAACATTAGAGGTGTGAAAGGGTAAAACGAACCTCTTGGAGTTGTGCAGTGCACAGCCTAGGAGGGCGTCTGTGACAGCCTGATTCTGAACATAGTACAGAAATGAAAATAACCCGTGAATCTACTTCCCAGCAACACCACAAACGTTTTGCCTAATTTCCTTCTAGTCCTTTCTTCTGGGTATATTGCACTTTTAAATTATAATATACAAGCATATCTGCTTTATAACCTCTTTCACTTTCTAATAACTATGAATACTGTAAGCATTCAATTAAAATTCTTGAATCCTTCTCACCCGTATCATATTTTATTGTTCATTTAATGAACACTACGGACATTGTGCTAGATGCCTGTAATCTCAGGGCTCAGGAGAATGACAAGTTCAAGTCCAACCTGGGCAATTTAGAGACTTAATAAGACTCTGTCTCAAAATTTGAAACTCTGTCTCAAAATAAAGGTCTGAGATATAGTTTGGTATGAGGACCCTGAGTTTAATCCCCAGTACCACACACACAAAAAGTATATGTATGTGTGTGTATATATATATATATATATATATATTTTTTTTTTTTTTTAACGTGCCAGCCACCATCTAAGCTCATTAAAAACATTAGCTTGTGTAGTCCCTGTGGACCGCTGCCCTCAGATGGCCAGAGATGCTGAACATTTTTTCATGCACTGTTTGGCATTTTGCTCTTCTTTTGAGAAGGATCGAGTTGGTTCATTCACTCACTTTTCTATTGCGTTCATTGTCTGCTGGGGGTTAAATTTTTAAATTTTTTATAACCTAAATAGTAATCCTCCACCAGAAGGGAAGGTAGCAAAGATTATTTCTTCCCATTCAGTGGTGATCTCGTCACTCTGTTAACTGCTTCCTTTGCTGTGCAGATAAGTTTTCATTTGATGAGTCCGTGCGTCGATTCCGGTTTACTTCCTGTGCTCTGGGAGCCCTGACCCGGAAGTGCTTGCCCTGGCCTCCAGCCTCCAGTGTTTCCCGGGTGCTGTCTCCAGAAGCTTCACTTTCCACTTTTATACTTAAGTCTCTGATCCATTTTATTTTAGTCCAAAGTACAAGACCAAGATCTTGTCTAGTTTCCCCAGCATCATTTGTGATGGAGACTGTCTTTTCTCTCCAGTGTACTTTTTGTTCCATTGGTCAAAAATCAGATGGCTGTGGGTGCCTGGGCTTGTTTCTGCATCTTTCACTCGATCCCGTGGGTCTAGTTTCTGGTTTTGTGCCATGCCGTGCTGCTATTGCTACTTAGAGAAACCCAGACTAAAATTACACTGTGATTGCAACTCAGCTGAATCAGAGTGGCTTTCACTAAAAATACAAAAACACAGGGGAGGGGAGGAAGGAAAGAGTTACGATGTCTTATGTGCATGCAGCAAGAGCCTACCAGGAAGGTAAACCACTATGTTCTGCAAACAGGGACTAATAAAATAAAAATTGAAAAACAATTGTTTTTGGGTGCCAGGGATTGAACTTCTGACCTCACACTTGCTAGGCAGGTGCTTATGCCACTGAACTAAGTCCCTGGCCCAAAAAACATAACCTTTTAAAAATTAATTTAAAATTTCAAATATAAAAAAATCCAATTATATTTAATTTCCACATTCAAATCCAAGAGAAAAAAAGACAAAATCCATGAACGCTGTTGAGAATACAGGGGAAAAGAACTCTCCTCCACTTTGGTGGGAATGTAGACTACAATATCCACTACTGAAATCAGTATGGAGATTCTTCCTCCAAAGATCAAAAACGTAAAAATGCCCCCGGATCCAGCTATAGCACTCTTAAGCACATTGCCAAAAGAATAAAGGACTTCATACTTCATACTTCTACATCCATGCTTACAGCAGTGCAATTTATGACAGCTAAGCTCTGGAAACAGTCCAGATGCCCATCAACAGATGAGTGGCTAAAGAAAATGGAATATGACTCAGCTATAAAGAAGAATGAAATCATGTCACTTCATGGAAAATACATGAAATTCAAAAGTCATTGTGGTAAGTGAAGTTATCCAGGTTAAAAAAGTTAGATACATAGTCACATGTATAATCTCATGATTTCTCTTACAGAAGGAACCTAAAAATACATAAATTAATAATAAAAACCAGGTATGATGGCACACACCTATAATCCTGCACTAAGGAGGCTGAGGCAGGAGAATTTCCCGTGAGTCTGAGGTCAGCCTTGGCTACATAGCAGATTCAAAGCCAGCCTGTACTACATAGGGAGACCCTGTCTAAAAAAAATTAAAGGAGAGAGCATAGGAAACCAGGAATTGGATTCTCAGACATGGGAAGGAGAAAGGCAGGAGGGGAGGACACCACAAGGGGTCATGGGATTGAAATGGCTTGAGAGATGTTAAATTCCTGTATCAACTTCATCATGGAATATTAACATGAACTGATAAACTTTAAAATAAGACTCACCACCTTGTGCCGGGCGCGGCTGACTATACAATCTGTGGTGAAGAGCTCCTGTCCTCTGACTGCCACGGACTGGCCAGTGGCGACGTGATAGATTGGATGGCAATTCCAGCTCTAGCCCCTGCGGCCTCCCTGATGAGGATTTGCTGTGTGAGCCCCAGTGGAAGGAAATTCCTGCTGCACTGACTTACTCGGGGCTCAGCTGTGTGTCACACGGCAGCCGATGGGCTCTCTGCAGATGACTTTGCCTGCCTGGCCTCTTGGCCGATGGTCCCGGGATGAAGTGTCCTGAATGCACCCCATGATCTGAGGCAGAGCCCAGCTCTGGCCTGGCAGAGAGAGGAACACAGGCCAGAAGTTGGTGGCCACTGAGATTTGATGTTGGTGGGATGTCCCATCGGTGCAGCCACAATGGAGCAGGGACAGATGCCTCAGAAGAGACCAGAGAGCAGGCGCAGGGCACAGATGGGCAAGCACTGGTGGGCAGAGATCCAGTAACTGCTCCTGGGAATTCCTGTCACCCCTGCAGTCTCCGTGGTAACTTCTCTGTGTCCTGTCTCCCCTCTGTGCAGTCCCTCAGTAAACTTTCCCCAGATGACCCAGTTTGAGTGTCTCTTCGGTTTCCTGCCTGTACTCTGACTGATAAAAATCCTCCCAGTCACCCTGTAAGGAAGGGCCCTGATCCCCGTTTTGCTAATAAGGACTGTGACACGCTAAACAGTTGAGTACCTTAGCTAATGTCACAGAGCTTCCAACCAAGGCAGACAAGATTGGTGTCAGTTCACTGTGTGATTGTAAGTCCACCTACAGGGTTTGCACAAATGTCTCTATCCCTCCCCTTGTCGTTCGATATCGAGACGGTGCTGATACATCCATTACCACATTTCTGTTTGCTTGTTCTTTCTATTATAAACGCTGCTGTGAGGAGCAGGCTTTATCAGTATTTGCTCATACTCAGGGTTAAGTAAATTTCTAAAAATGCAATAGTGGGATGGAGAGTATAAACTGCTTTGTTCCCCAACCTTCCTTTCTTTTGACTATAAATTCCTGTCTCTTGACTATGAAAGTGATCAGGTTCAATAAACAAAATCCATGCATTACCAAAAATAAATATCAGGGAACATGGATGTCTCTAGAATTTCATACTCGCAAAATGCTATGGCCCAGGGTCTGGAAATTTCTCTTTAAGAACGAATCATGAATAGTGACCACTATTTCTCCTGATTAGAACAACTAAATAAATGTATACTGCCAGGCATGGTGGCACCTGTCTATAATCCCAACACTCCGAGGATTGCCCTAGGCTCAAGGTCACCCTGGGCTGCATAGCAAGACTCTGTCTGAAAACAATAACAGAAAAAAATGTTCACTGTAGAAATGCACAGAAGTGAAAAAGTATGAAATTAGCAATGTACAATTCATACCATGTGTGCATGTATGTAACCAAACAGGGCCGCACCATGGAAATGCACATTTGCATTTGCCAATATACACTGCCAGTTGTGTCTTGATGCCATTAGATATTCTTCTATTAAACCAATTGCTTAATATCCTCCTTCGACTGTGCCCTTTTCTACGTAGCTACTACATTATCATTTATTTGGAACTAGACATCTAGGTTCTTCCTTCCTTTTAACTCCAGTAGACAAAATTCCTCTGGACATAATTGTAAGGGGCATTTGCACATATCTCTGATTATTCCCGTAAAGCTCATTTCTATGTGGTTGCTGAATCAAAAACTATGCATGTTGACAAGGCCTTTGGTTCCTGCTACAACCAGCTTTCTAGAAAGCCTGCTGTCCGAACCTGAGCAGGAAAAGATTATTGCTTATAAGAGAAAGGAAAAAAAAGAGAAAGAGTTCTTTTTGTTTTTATTTCTTTTCAATTGATTATTTCGTGTTCAGATTTTTTTTTGTCCCCCCCCCCACGTGTTCAGATTTTTTAATAATTTTACTTGCATTTGTGCTTCTCTGGTAAGTTGTCCTTTGCAATTTTCCTATTAGTGTGTCTTTTTCTTAATGATTTATAAGAAGTCTTTTAAGTTGTCTGTCAGAAAGGCAGCAAAGGGTTTTCCCACACTGTCAATTCTATTGTACTTTTTGCAAATGGATTTTTTTGTGTAGTCAAATATAATCTGGTTTTGCCCTTAACGGTATCTGCCTTTTGTGTTATATTTAGAGATTTTCTACATAAAAAGGCCACATAAATATTTACTGGTTTTTCTGGTTCTTTTGTACCTTTGCTTTTTATATTAAAAGATGCAAGTCATCTGAAATGTATTTTAGTATTTTGAGAATAGAGACCTGATTTTATTTGCATTCAGATAATCAGCCAGTTCACCCAACATCATTTACTGATTAAATTGTCATTTCTCTAATTACTTAAGCCACTTTTACTGTATACCAAATTTCTTAAATACTTTGAGTTTTCATTTAGATTTTTTAAAGAAAATTCATTGTTCAGTGAATTCTATGCCCTTGCACGGTTTCATCACTGCAATTTATTAACTTTTAATCCCATAATATAACTTCCCCCCTTATAATTACTGTTTTCCAGAAACTTGTCTTGAGAGGTAGGATGAACTTTAAAATCATTTTGCTAATATCACAAGAAAAATCTTGTTGGAATTTTATTTAAAATTGTATTCAAAGCCAGGCGTGGTGGCTCACACCTGTAAACCCAGCACTCTGGAGGCTGAGGCAGGAGGACCATTGCAAGTTTGAGACCAGCCTGGGCTATAAAGTGAGCTCAAGGCCAGCTCAAACTGCATAGCAAGACCTTGTTGCATTCAAGGCCAGGGATATATCTCAGCAGCATGAAGTAGGTCTGCCTGGCAAGTGCAAGGTCATGAGTTTGATACCTGGCACCAAAAAATAAAAAAAGATAAAATTGCATTCAATTTAGATCAATGAACAGGGGGGATAATTACCACATTTAATTGTCACACTCAAAATAGGACATTCAAGGTTTCACTTGTGTGAGTCTTTTGGATCTCAAACTACATTTTGTGGTTTTCTTCACAAAGCTCTTTTGCAATTACATGAAATGACGAAGGGCATGGTGAGTATTTTCAAATCCTAGAGAGGCCCAATTAGGGGTCAAAAGACCTAGCTCGTAATTTTGGCCAGTCCTTGCTATCTGGAGAAATTCACAAAATTCTTTTCAGCCTCAGTTTCCTCACTGGATAAACACTCCCTGTCATTTCCTGCTTCGAGTTTGCTTAGGATTGTAAAAGCATTCCAAGGGGTTTTGTCAACATAGTGCGGCTGAAAAAGAGCATATACCCAGGAAGGATTTTACCATACTAAACAATCCAAGCAATCAAGCAAAGGGGAGTGGCCATAAATGCACAGAGTGCACCACTTTCTTTTTTAGACACAGTCTCCACTCTGGTTCCCAGGCTGGTCTCAAATTCTTGGGCTCAAGTGATCTTCCTGCCTCAGCCTCCCAAGCAGCTGGTGGCACCATAGGTCTGTGCCACCATACCCAGCTGCCTAGCTATCTTGCCAAGACTTAAGTGACTTTTTTGGGTGCAGAACTTTCAGTGATAAAACGGGGAAAGCCCAAGGCTAATTGGACTCATAGCTCCTAGTAGCTGTCTGGTCTCCCCTTAAACTCTAGGGTGCCAATTCCAGGGTGCGATCCAGGTGAGACCTCCTCATGCAGTCCTCCAGTCTGCCAGTGGAGTCCAGTGGTTGCTTATGCAATGACGGGGGGATGTGTAGGTACTGAATTGGGAATCACAGGGCTCTCAAAAGAGGGCACTTGGTTTGAACTGGAGAGCAGTGGAGGGGCTTGAAGCAGACCTAAGAACTGGAAGGATATGTATGGATGTGATTCCAGATGGGCGCTGAGCAGGAGCTAGGAATCTGATTGTTGCTTCAAGGTAGAGAAGACAGCACTGGGCTCCGGCCTGCCGTGCCAGAGGTACTCAGCGCACACTCAGCACACACTTAGGGTTAGGGTGAGGGTGAGGGTCCTGTTGAGAGAAATGCATTTGGTGACCCAGAGTAGGGTGAAGGGGTGGGGCAGCCGCTGTAGTTCATAGTAGCGAACAATGATCCATGGAGAAAGCCACTGGAGAGGCTGTGTCCTAAAACATGTGAAAATTACACAAAGCCAAGATGTTTCTCTTTTTCCTTTGGCTGCCAAGAGTTTTAAAGCTAAAATTAGTGCCCAGGACAATTTCAAACACTAGTTCCCACTTATTCCTCCCACTTCCTATAAGTGGGCTTTGTTCTTTCACAACCTGTGAAACTATCTTAGTTTGAATTTCTTTTTAAAAACATTACCCAAGGGGCTGGGGATTTAGCTCAGCGGCATAAGCACTGGCCTTGCAAGCAGACGGTTGTGAGTTTGATCCCTGGTACCGATTAAAAAAAAAAAATTACCCAAAAGATACATGATAGAAAAATTAGACTACAAGGAAAAATGTAAAGATGAAAAATTTTTTTTAAATTAAATTCTTTTTTTTTTTTTTTTGTCTTTTTCCTTTTTATCAGTACCGGGGATCGAACTCACGACTGCCTGCTTGCAAGGCAGGCGCTTATGCCGCTGAGCTAAATCCCCAGCCCCCAAAATTAAAATTCTTGAACTTCCCCTCAGGGTTAGCCAACTGTTGATGGTTTAGTGTTCTCTCTCAGACTTTTGCTTTCTGGATACTGAACAGAATGTGTTTTCTAACTTTTTTTCCTTTTTGGCAGCACTGAGCACTGGACTCAGGGGCAGCTCATCACTGAGCTCCATGTCCAGCCAGGTCTCACTCAGATTTGCAAGCCTCCTCCTGTTTCAGCCTCCTTCAATGCTGGGATTACAGGTGTGTGCTGCTGCGCTTAGCTTCTAACTTACTTTTAAACCTAATAGAGACTTTTCCATTTCAATAAATAACTTCTAGATCAGCACTCTTTGCTATTACATGTGACTTTGTTTTACGGCTGTGTAAGTATGTGTGAGGCCCTGGGTTTGATCCCCAGCACCAAAACTCAAACACACACACACACCTGCATGTATACCTTACTCCTCAGGAAGTTAATACTTGTATAAAAATCCTTAAAGATTAGAAAACTTAAATCAGTAATATAGAAGAGAATACTACATCATAACCAAGAGTTTATCCCAGGAAAATTAGTGTAGTTGGCAAAAACAAAAACAAAACCCTGGGCAATGTAAGTGATTCTATGTGAACAGTTTACTTGCTTGTTCTCCTACCAGAACAGGGCATTAAGGTTTTTAGATCTACTTTGTTCTGAATCAGGCCATTGTCTTATCATTTCCTTGAGTAAAATCCAACAACTGCAAGCAGAGGTCAAAGTCTATTCTGGGACGACAACCTCAGTGGTGCAGAGGCTCGCACTTCCCAAAGCAGAGTTCCTGGGTTCCAGCCCTGTCTTGTCCAGATCTGTGGCTCTAGCTGTCTTCTTCATCTTTTTAGCCCTTGTTTTCCTTATGAACATAGACATAATGGTACTGTGCAGAGTTGCGGTGAAGATTTAAATGAGATAATATGCAAGAGACATTCAGCACAGTGTCTGACACAGACTGGGCACTCCGTAAGTATTTTCTATAATCACACTGCTTTTTCCCGAAGGATCATATCAGTGTTTAGTGCCAGGGCCCAGGTGAAGTCGTCTGGTGGAGCTTACAGGATTTGACTTAGTCCAGGAGTTTGGTGGCACCAACCCCTCTACTGGGAACAATTGCTCCTCTCAGGCGTTGTCTTCTGTCCCAAGCTCTTTAATAGGCCCCCTAGTGGGCAAGAGGCTGACCTTGCAGTCTTCAACTCTGTTAGAACTGCTGGTCCCAACTCTTTGGCACCAGGAACTGGTTTTGTAAAAGAGAATTTTTCCACGGGTTTGGGGTGATTTCAGGATGATTCAGGCACATTAAATTTTTGTACTTGATTTCTATTATTATTTCATTGTAATATATAATGAAATAATTCCAAAGCTCACATAATGCAGGATCAATGGGAGCCCTGGGCTTGTCTTCCTGCAATTAGATGGTCCCATCTGGGGGTGATGGGAGACAGTGACACCTGAAGGGTGTCGCTCATGTCTAATCTACTCATAATGTCATTTTGGTGGCTGTCACTGCAGAAAACCCTGCCTCACAAAGGCAGGATGTTAGAAATGGAAGCAGGCTTTTCAGGACTTGTGTGTCAATCTCAGGATGCTCTGCCTTAACTTTAATGTCAAGAATGCATGGGAGTGTGTCCCAGACGTACTTTCAAGACCATCATTACTTGCAATCTCAAGCACTGATCCCCTCCCAACACAGAGCAAGTCCAATCAGCTGGCTGTCTCCCAATCAAGCCACGGACCCATCTCTTCCCCATTCGAGAGTGTTCTGTGGTTGAGAAGCAATGCTCAAACTCTTTCGAAAGCTAAGATGGGAGATTGTGCTCCAGCTGGGAGAAATAAGGCCCTGACTCAGTCTCTTTCCAAATCTCCGCTAACAATTGAAACACGTCAAAAATCTCCATGTTCACTTGTCACCCTCAAAATCCCAGTTTGTCTTTGAATGCGGCAATTTTATCTGCCAACTTGAACACAGTTGTCATTCGCCCCTTAAATGACAGATTGAGTTCAATCAGCAGGTTGAATATGTCATATCAGTGAGTTTTGGAACCATTCTGTGACACTGAAATGTGCCACCAATGATGACTATTTTTTTTTGAAAAAGAAATCTCTGGCCAGAGAAATACCTTTAGTGAGCCAGCTCACATCTATGCATTAGAGGAGACACATATGCTCTCATCCCTCTCCTTGCAGTGCTGCACGAACAGACGTGCATTAAGGGCATCTACTTTAATGTGGTTGACAATTTTAATCACACCCTGCAAAAAGTTATTAAGTTCCGGTGACATTTTTCAGCTTGCCAGAATTTCTCTGTGGGTGGCACAGTGTGTAGATTCACATGCAAAACAAACTCTTTGACCCAAGTAGCACAATCAGAAAGCTGTTCAGCCACTCACTGACACACAATAACCAAGTCGGTTTTCCTGAAGGTAATCTTCCCCCAGCCACGGTGCTCATTGGCAACAAAAGTGCATGTAACATATATATCCCCATGCACCTGCTCTTGAAAAACATACCAACCACGAAAACAAGCACTGCTTTCTTGTCATCAGCACGGGAAGTCTTGCTAATAATCTAGATTGCAAACATCTCAAAATCTTCCACTCTTTCATTAGGTCGTCTAGCTATGCTACTAGCTCAAAGAGGAACGCATTTTCTGACCTGGAGCCCTGCGCCAATAGTAAAGGGCCTCTTAGCCTGAGCAATGCAGTTAGCCACAATGAGGACGATGCTGTCTCAGTGCAGCCATGCTTGATGAAGCAGCGGCCTTTAATAATTGTTTTTCATAGAGCTGTCGATTTGGAAAACTAAGTCACCCAGTTCAATCATGGCTTGGTGGTGAAGTTAAGCTTGTGGAGGGGAACCATTTCCATCTGCAGGAGTACCAGAAGTTTCTTCTTTATACTGTCTTGAATTCTTTCTAGAACCTTCCACTTCAGTGTCTCTTCAGGCAGTAAACTATGAGACATTATCAGGTCCTAAGTTAGCTCAGTGAAGCCAAGACAATAAATTAAACACCGCGGTTATCAGAGGAAACAGCAAATCACTTCACTAATGCAGTGCTTTGCTGTCCGCCAGCATTGCCAACCTCAGACCGTGTTCCAGTGGTAGGAAGAGGGTCCCATGGGTTTCCTTCGGGACAGCATCCACCAAAGCTTCCAGGGGAACCACAGAGTTGTGGGACCCAGGCTTTCTGGAAAAAGGAGCAGTAGAAATGCCTTTTCCTTTGTCCTATTTTATCAGGCTTGTCTTATGGTTGCCTGCAAAATAACATGGTCTGTTGAACTGAATTCTTGTCCAAACAACACAATTAACTTCCTCCTCCTCCTTTTCCTTTTCCTTCTCCTCCTTTTCCGGCTTCCTAAAGCTTCCAGAAAGTCAATTTTACATTTTTCATTCAACATTTCTGTGCCTGCTGCCACTACAGTTTTCAAAGCTGGCAGCAAGTGCGTCCCTCTGGTTAGAGGCAGAAATTCCCCCTGCAGACTGGGCTTGATTGGAAGCAAGGTATCAGGGCAATCTGTTCAAGAGCTGGACACTGCAGCTCTTTAATTCCTCACCAGATACTCCAAAGCTGTTAAACCCAAGGAGAAAGCGAGCCTTCAGATACTGTTTTCCTCTTTTTAAAATTAATTTTATCGGTACATTTTACACACACAATAATGATAGTCTTCATCATAGTGCCTTTGTGCCTGTACATAATATATCTTGAGCCCTCTTTTTTCCCCTCAATCCTCTACCTTCCCTTCAGATCCTGCTTTTTAAAAGCCAGTATCATATTCATACCAAAACCTGAAACATGCAGTATCAGTAAGAAAACCACAGGCGAATTTCACTTATGAACAATATATTTTAAAAATCCATATGGAAAACCAGGCATAGTTGTGCAGGCTTGTAATCCTAGCACCCGGGAGGCTGATATAATAGGGATACAAGTTCAAGGCCAGTGCAGGCTACATAGCAAGTTCAAGGCCAGATTGGATTACAGAGCAAGACCTTGTTCCAAAAAGAAACAAAGCATCTACAGAAGTCAAAAAAGAGTATTTGGGGAAGTTCAACATTCATTTGTCTCAAAAAAAAAAAAAAAAAAAAAAACCTCTTAATAAAAGAGAGGAATAGGGGCTGGGGATTTAGCTCAGCGGCATAAAGCGCCTGCCTTGCAAGCAGGCAGTCGTGAGTTTGATCCCTGGTACCGGTAAAAAGGAAAAAGACAAAATAAATAAATAAATAAAAAATAAATGTGCACAGACAAACCAAAACCAGCACCCTGTTTAATAGTGAAATACCAAGAAAATCCCAGGAAAAAAAACCAAGGATGTACACAATGTTGTATTAAAGGCGAAAACCTCTGTAATTAGAGAAGGGGAAGAAACAGGAGTATGAAAATTGGTAAGGAAAAGGAAATTTTCATTATTTGCAGGCGTTATGATTGTGTGCTTTGGGAAGGTAAAAGTAAGAAAATGTACTACACTGTCCAAGAACAAAATAAAGATACAAAAATAAATGGCTGTCCTGTAAGTTTATGACTCAGTCCAGAAACAATAGGATACCAATGTTGCCATAAGGAAAGAAGAATCAAGCCAACTTATAGTACAGAAGCCTCCCAAGTTTCAGGAATTGGTGGATCCACTCACCTTTGGACGTGAAGGACAAAGGAAAGAGAGCCGAGGGTCTCGGGGCTGAGAGCGCAGCTCAGGGGTAGAGGACTTGCCCAGCAAATGGGGGCCCCGGGTTCCATCCCTGGCCCTGAAAATACAAAGCACAAGCAGAAGCAGCAGCAGCTAAGAGGCTTGGATACCCTCCCATCTCCCTGGTGAAAGACAGGAAGTTCCTTCTCTGGGAAGGTAAAGCAGGTGGGAGTGGTGGGAATGGAGACCCCGAGGTGTTCACCGCAACCACATTCAGACAGAAAGGTGTGAAAATAACCTAAATCACCATGCGTAATATCTTTAGTACTTTCTCAGCTCTGAGAAGAAATACTGGACACTCACAACTTAAAGGAGGAGAGATCTGTTTTGGTTCAAGTTCCAAAAGTTTCAGTCCTTACATGGGTGAGGGAAAATTGTTCAAGTTGTGGTGGCTGGCAAGTGGAGAGCATAGGGAGGAGCCAGGGAGGGAAAGACACCCTTCCCGGCCACTCCCTGGGTGAGCCACCTCCGCCTCCTAACAGCCTCTAGCGATAGTGTACCTGTGATTCAGTCACCTTTCAAAGTCCCAACTATCTTGGTTAATTTTCTCTCATTGAAGAGACAAAATACCTGACGCCCAAAATTATGGGATTAGTTAGCTCAAAATTATGGGTTTAGTTAGCTCTCAGTTTGTGGAGGTTTCAGTCTATACTCACCTGGCTCCAAGGCAGAGTGACACATGGTATAGGGCAACAGTTCATAGTGGCAGAAAACAGGAAAAGCCACAAGAGCAGAAAGAGGAGCAAGCCCATTTCTTTCTTTATGTTAGATGCAGGATGCTGGCTCATACAGCCATTCCCAGCACCAGACAATGAACCAATCACAAACTCTAGATCCAGCCACCTCCAAAAAGCCCACCCCCATGATCACATGAGGCTTTGGGGGGGGGACATCCAGACACAAACTATAACCACAACTATGAGCCCAGGAGGCTTTGGGGGAGCCACATAGCTATAAACCAGAAGAAGTAGACTTCAATTTTTACTAGGAATTCTATGCATCTGTGAAAAAGAATATAGGAACAAGATACAAAAGATGAGAAAAGGAAGATATAAAAGAACTCAAATGAGGCTCTCATTAAAATTTTAAGATATGCTATATGACGGTCATAATAGTTATGGGGTTGGGAATGTGGTTTAATGGAAGAACACTTACCTAGTACATGCAAGACCCTGAATTTGATCTCTACCACCGCAAAAAAAATCATAATCATTATCACTATTTTTATCACTGTTGATAATAGAAACATTGATAGTAATTTGGTAAGCAATAACAATCACTCAGTACCTCCTATGCCACAGACTTAAGCCCCATGAATACTCTGAACAGGAACTGTTATTCTCATTTTACAGGTAAGGAAACTAGACCCAGAGAAGTACAATAACTCTTTTAAAGTCACTCAGCAATTGGAGAAGCCAGGACTTGAGCACATATATAAATATTGGTGCATACTCATGAATCATTTATGAAAAAAATATACCCATTCCTTAATGGTGGACTGTCTGTACAATGGTATGGAGGATCTCAGGTCTTTGATTGAGCTCTCTTCTAACAGGCTTGCCAAATAAAATACACGACAGTCGCTTAAATTTGAATTTCACAAACAGAACAAATTGATTTTTAGGAGGCCCCATGCAATATGGGAGAGACACACAATAAAAAAAATTTTTGTATGTCTGAAATTAAAATTTAACAGGGTGTCTTGTATTTCCACTCGCTACATCTGACAGTCTGTCTTAGATAGGTCTCCCGTGGCAAAGCTAGCAGTTGCCAGGGTTCGAGCACAGTGGAAAATCGGTTTCTGAGCAATATGGTATAATCGGGGACAGCAGGACCTCCACAGGTGTCCTAACAGTGAAACGACTCCATACAGTGACGACATATTACTTGCAGATAACCCAGGAACAACTGCACCTGAACTTTGTCTTCAGTTGCTTTATTTTTTCTAGCTTTTCAGCACCAGGGATAAAGCTCAGTGGCACAGCGCCTGCCTGGCAAATGCTAGGTCATGAGTTCTAATTCCAAGTACAAGCATGAATGAATGAATGAATGAATGAATGAATGAATAAGTTTTTGAATGAAAAGAGGTCCTCCCAGCTCCACCTCCAGTCCCTAATCACCGTGGACTAGGCTGGGCCTGCTGGCCTCAGCCCCCTTCCACTACAAAGCTGGCACAGACATTAATAAGCAAGCGTCCGCGGCGCTGGAGTCTGCAGCATGCATCTGCTAACCCAAGAGGCCGGAGGAGAGGGAAGGACTTCCAGTCCCTGGCATGCTCCCTTTGAATGTCGGTCCCTAGCTGTTTATGGAGCTTAAAACAACCTCGGGACATCAAGTACTTCTGGGGTTTAAACGTGCGGCGCTCGCTGTACAACGCGGTCGGTCGTTTAAAGCAACGTAAGCTCGGCTTTTAGAGCAGAGGCCCTTCAGCGATGGGAGAGGCCAGCCTCATGCTGGCGGGTCCTCCCTACACGGCGGGAGGCGAGGCCTGGGCACGAGCGGCCCCTGCAGGCTCGCAGCATCATTGCAGGGGGTGCAGGCTTCTGACCCAGGCAGGGTTTTTGCCAAAGGCCACCGTCAAGTCCAAAACCTCCCTGGGAGGTGGTCCTCTGACACCCTGGGTGGAGGGCTAATTCAGAGGAGGACAAGGGCCTCAGAGAGCGGATTTGAAGGCAGTCCCACGTCTTTCACCGGGGCTCCAGAGGTACAACAGGACTTTCTCTCCTGGATTCCAGTTTCGGGGCTGTGGTTGATGTTTACACACTGGCTCTGCTGCTGGCATTTTGCGTGCCTGGGGCAAAACGCTGAAGATCTAATTGGTACTTCTGAGAGAACTCAGCTCCTGGTTTCTCATGAAGATACCCATCAAATCCCTGGAGCAGAGCTGTGGATAGACAGAGGGTGGTGAAACGGAGGCTGGCAAGCGGGCGCGTGGTGATCGTGCAGCAGTGGGCCTGGCCTGGCCTGGGCACGGGGCCAAGGTGGTTATGTAACAGCCAGCACGCCACTTTCACCAGCCCCGTGAGACTGGCCATTCCCAGCACACTGCAGTGCCCGGAGGGTAATGGGCCCGCTGTGGCGGAAGAGTAGGTTATATTTCACTGCCGTACAGCCCATGGGGGCCAAAGCATGGCCTCCAAACAATTAGAGTTTAATTCAATAAAAGCAACTCCGAGGAAGCTTCTTAGGAAGCCGTACACAGTACAGCATTCCTGATTAGCTAGTACGCAGTCTGCGAATGATTTCCTAGCTTGTGTGATTCAAGAATGAACTTATAATCTAAATATAAGACGGCACTCTCCGTTTGTTCATTTCTCCCAAGGGGCAAATAAAAGAGGGATTGACCTCCTTTATTTTGAAGCTGAGGATTTTACTCTTGTGATACCTGTCACATAACTCAGGGGCAGCAGGACCCACGCAAGAGTAGAGTTAATGGGGTACAGGTAAGAGTCTCATAAATCCATGAGCCAACTCCCCAGGTTGCCAGGTGAGGCTGGCATTCAGCTAGGAAGAGAGGTGATAAATACGAAAAAGGAGTTTTAAATTTTGCTTTGATTAAAATACAAGTGAAGGGTTGGGACAAACACTGGACAAAGAATTAGGAACTAGTAAAACTATGCAGTAAGCACAGGAGTCTAAAATGAAATTTTTTCTCTAAAATTTTTCTCTGCCTTTTTGGGTTTTAAACAATGTCAGTGACCAATTCACTGAGTAACCTGGGACAGGAATTTATGATTTCACAATTCACCAGAAATTAAAGTAAAACTGAAAAAAAATTAAGAAAGCGGCAAGTAAGTTATAAATGGCAAACTAACATTTTGGGAGTCAAATCGTGAAGGGGAGGAAGGAGGCTCAGGCAATGCTAAATATGACCGTCTGTATACAAAATCGCATTAAGAAGTCTTTGGTTGAATCTTCTTTTTATTTTTCCTTTTACATAGCTGCTCCGAACCTGTTTCTTTATACAATGGCTCCCACTGGTCAAAGCTCGGCCCTTTACAGCCGAGGGACTGTTCCCCACCAAAGGGAGCAACAGCAGGTACAACCTAAGTGGCTCCTGGTACATCCACTAACAGAGGCGTGAAGGGACACATAAGGGACAGGCAGGAGCTGGGCGTGGTAGTGCACAGCTGTAAGTCCTGCCCCTTGGCAGGCTGATCCAGAAGGACTGCCATGAGTTTGAGGCCAGCCTGAGACCATACACAGACCCTGCCTCAAAAAAGAAAAAAAGAAAGGACAGGCGGACAGGGAAGAACCATATTCAATGCATTCTAATTTCAAATGCTCAATTGTACAGTATTTGCAGACCCTATGGGTGTCAGCTCCACTACATAGATTCCAACTACTGTTGCCACAGGCACAAGTGACAGTAATAATTGATATGTGCAAAGGCCCGGGGAGAAATCTGATTAGACAGAGGAAAGACCTAAAGAAATTGACCCCATAGGTTGGCCAGTGTAATACCCAGACAGATTATCCTATGCCAGATTTTACAACTCATTAAGCTCCTACCCCTGGTCTCAGGACATCTTGCCAGGCTTTTAGACTCCCCCACTTAAAGATGAGCCGATAATTATGATCTCGTGTGAAAATAGGGACTAAAATCAATAGGAAAAAGTAGAAAGAAACCAAGACAAAGCAGAAGCTACATAGGAGGGAAGAAAACTTTGACAGTAAGGACCAAAAATCCCCGCTCACATTTTAAATCTTTGCACAAAATAAGAATAATACATTTTTTAAAAAATCAGTACCAGGGATTGAACTCATGACCACACACTTCCAAGGCAGGAACTTATGCCGCTGAGCTAAACCCCCAGCCCAGAATAATACATTTTTTAAAAACAGAAAACCATAGTGAGATGGAGCCCTCTCTCCTGATGGGAGAAGAAGGAAGGGAGGAAAAAGGAGGAGGAAGAGGAAGAGAAGGTGGAGAAGGAGGAAAGACAGCAATATGTTCTTTAAAAGATAATAGTCAAGAAAAAAACAGCTCTTGGAAATTAAAAATAGAAAGGAGAAATAAAACACTCATTTAAGGCATTAAAGATGAAGTCTAGGAAATCACTCAGGAAGAACAGCAAAGGTCAAGAGATGAAAATAAGAAAGAAAAGATAAGAAATACAGAAGATTAGCTCAGGAGTTCCAGGAAGAAAAATAGGGGAAAACATTACTTGTAAAAAGATTTTTTTTTTTTTGGTCTTTTTTGTTTTTATCGGTACCAGGGATCGAACTCATGACTGCCTGCTTGCAAGGTAGGTGCTTATGCCGCTGAGCTAAATCCCCAGCCCCTTGTAAAAAGATTTTAAAAAAAAATTTCCAAACTGTGAAGATGTAAGTTTTACAATTGATAGAGGCTACTTAGTAATCAGCACCAATGGATGGAAATTAATCTACATCAAGTCTTAGTGTCTTATTATGAAATTTCAGAATCTTGGGGATGAAAAGAAGATCACTTGGGTTTCCAGAGGTAGAAAAATAGATCACAAATAAAAGATGAGAAATCAGAATGACTAAATTTCTTATTAGCAATACTGGAAGCCAGAAGACTACATATTTAGAAATCCCTTCAAATTTCTAAAGGAAGAGCCAGGCATGGTGGTACGTCCCTGTCATTCCAGCATTCAGGAGGCTGAGATAAGAAGACTGATGCAAGTTTGAGGTCAGTCTTGGTATTTTTTTTTTTTTTTTGTACCAGGTATCAAGCTCAGGACATTGCACTTGCCAGGCAGGTGCTTGTGACGCTGAGCTGTATCCCCAGCCCTCATCATGAGTTTAAGGCCAGGTTATACTGCATAGTGGAAGCCTGTCTCCAAAAAAATTCTACAGGAAAATTATTTCCCACAAATCTAGATGGGTACACTGCACTGTCAATCAAATGAGAGAGTAGGATAAAGATAATTAGGTAATTGCAAAGTCTCAGAAATGAATTTCTCATGCAATTTCTCTTAGGAAGCTACTGGAATAAATGCTCCACCAAAACAAGGGGGAACCCCAGAAAGAAGAAGGTAAGAAGACCGAGAACACAGCAAACGTAAACTTCCACACAGGAAGAAGGGAAAGTCTTAAGCATACAGAAGTGGAGAATACCAAAGAGAAAGAAGAGATTTAGGAACGTCAGCTGTGTACCTGGAAAGATTTGATGGGCCTGAAGCTTAAACAAGTTGGGGAACACTAAAGAATAAAAATTCAAAACTACAAATACAAAAATAGTTATGAAAATGAATATCTATTACTTACAAGACAAGAGGAAATCAAAACATTATAAAATTATAAAAGCTGACAAATACCATAAGCATCGCAAATCCAGAAAATAGAAAACTGTAATGATAGAGGCTGGGGATTTAGCTCAGCAGCATAAGCACCTGCCTTGCAAGCAGGCAATCGTGAGTTCGATCCCCGGTACCGATAAAAGTTTAAAAAAAAAAAAACTGTAATGAGAACTCAGTGACAAAAGATAGCAAAACAGCTGTATGCATTTGGAAACTTAAAAACACACTACATATGTCAAAGATCAAATCACAATATATTAGAAAATATTTAAAAGTCAATGATACTGGAAATGCTACATACCAAGCTCTGTGAAATGCAGTTAAAGCAGTATAAAATGGGAGAGGGGCTGTATAATAGATCTGTTGGTTTCAATGCTGGCCCTCACTCCAGCAGAATGACCAGGGACTCTGAGAGAAATGCAAATTTCAGGGTCTACTCAAAACCCACTGACTCAGAGATTCAATTTCTGGGGCCTGAAAAATCTGTGTTTTGTCAACGTACTACATATGTTCAAGTTTGAAAACTACCTCCTTAGATGTGTATCTTGAAAAACAGAGAAAGATTAGTAACTTAAATATCCAACTCAAGGACTTAGCAAAAGAATATATTTAAATCAGTCTAAAAGTAGTAGAAGGAATAAAATAATGTTAAGATCTTTTCTTTTGGTACTGGGTATTGAACTCATGACCATGCACTTGCAAGGCAGGCGCTTATACCACTGAGCTAAATCCCGGCCCCAGAAATTTTCTTTACCATATATTTTAATGATTTATAGTGTTAGGATCTCAAGAGACACTATCTTTGCTTCCAGGTGTTAACAATCCATTTTCCTCCAGGCTGATTCTACCAGTAAGTGGAGGGTCAAGAAAGCTGGTCCAAAAAAGAAAGTAATACATAAAATAACCTTCAGGCTATCACATTACGTGGATTCATGCAGATATATGTGTATATTTTGTTTTCTGAACAGAATCACAGTGTTAAAATGGCTTTTGGAATGGAGAAGGGTTTGGGAATAAGAGAAATGGAAAGTATTCAATTTTTCCTTTTAAAAACATTCTATTGCCTTTGAGTTCCTGATATTATTCAGAGATTATCATTTTTAAAGTGAAAATACAGTTTAATTGGACTGTGTGATTATGAGTTATTTTTATTTCCTCTTTTGAAAACTTGGGTAATACTACTGTATTGGGCTCTGTGCCCAGGCTCCCGATCCCCCAAATGGGTGCATGGCAAAGGCTCAAAGGATCTTTTTTTTTTTTTTTTTTTTACTCAAAGGATCTTTAGGGCTGAGGGAGGAGTGAAATACTGCTACCTGGCCATCGAGAGGTATTTAATCAGAACAAGCAAGGAGTTAAGTGGACAATGGTGGAAACCTGAGCAGGATCTTGAGAGGGGTTTAAAGGACCCCTCAGAGCACCAGATGATGCTAATTAAGGAAAATGATCCAGAAAGTCTCCAGGTGGCCTGAGTTGTGGCCTATCTTGCCCCCTGAGGTATTCTCATTCTCAGTTCAGTCAGGCCAGGGCCAGGCTACAGTCCTGCACATGTGCTCAGCCTCAACAGTCTCTAACACTACTGTTAACAACAATAAGAACATAGACATGTCCCAAACCTTGTCTGGGTAAGAACTCACTTTTTCTATATGTAATTCACAACTTCCTTCTGGGAATAAACTAACGTACATAATAAAATGTGTAAGTTTGCTGAAAAACTCTGAAGAAACTAAAAATTTATGCAAAGAAACCAGGTCACCCAATTGTCCTAGAGTGAGCCAATGTTTTTGCATGTAGTGTAACAATAATTATCTATTTCTATCCAATGTCCCTATCAAGAGTAAATCTTTTTTAAAAAGTAAATCTTAATTAAACTGGATTGTTAAACACCTTTTTCTTTACGAGTGGCCATAACTAAATAGCTTAGTATATTTAAATATATATATATTTATTTAGAGACAGGGTCTCACCGTATAGTTCAGGGTGGTTTTGACCTCCAGCAGTCGTCCTGCCTCAGCCTACTGAGTTCTGGGTTTACAGGCATGCGCCAACATGTCCAGGTAAAAATATGTTTTAAAACGTTAACAAATTTGGGTAATAGTCGCTTCAGTTATTAGTGTAAGTACGAGACTATGATGGATAATAGGGAGTTAGAATTATAGAAATAGAACGCAATTCATTCATTCCTCCGACAACCATTGACAGTCTACTACATACCAGACTTCAACAAGTACTTCAGCGTTTACCGCGCGCCAGGCACTGCTCTTCGAGCTGCAGACACAAAAATGAGTAAATATGAATAAATGATATTGCAGAATGAAACTACAATTCCCACACTGATCGTTTCTTTTGGCTTCTCTCCATGGTAGGGGCTTCTTTCCTCCAGTCCGTAACCAGGATTCCAGAGGCGCATAAAAGCCCCGCCCCATTTCCCGCCCTTTCCGAATTCCGAAATGGACTACAACTCCCATGATGCTCAGTAAGCTCCTGAGGGCGTCCCGCCTATGCGCGCAGCGATGACTACAGTACCCAGAATACTCTGCTTCTCGCACTGGGTGTTTTTAGCCTCTTTCACGGTGCGGGACGCGGTAGCGGCTAGCAGAGTGCCAGGCCCGGGGCTCTCTGTGTCCTCTCCCGAGTCAGGGACGAGGCAGTGACTTGGCTCCTGGGCGCTGAGCCCGGGAGCGATTGCGGGCGGCCGCCGTCACTCCCGCGAGTTCTCGTCCTTATCGTCTCTCCCCCTCCAAGCGTAGCGCTTGGACGGTCCCGGACCGACGGCCCGGAGCACGGGGGACCGTCGCGGCTGCTGGGGCCAAGACCAGGCTGCAGCCCCCGGACTGCGGGAACGCTGGGGACGAGGACGAGGAGCAGCAGGGAAGATGGCGTCGGACCTGGATCCCGAGGGGCAGGCCCTCGACCGCACTTTGCTGGAATGTTCGGCCGAGGAGACCGCGGGGGTGAGTGGCGGGGTCGGGGCGGGCGGTGCCCCAAGAGAACTGGCTCCTGGAGACCCCCACTTCCCCGGGCTGCCGGCGCTGGCGCGGGTGACGGCCGAGTCCGCGGGGAGGCCACCGATCCGGAGCTGTACTGTGCCCTGGCCACCTTGCCATCTGTTTGGCGAACCCACAGCTTTTGCACTCTTCCTCCTCCTTTGCACACTCCACGAAGTCCCGGACACATTGGCCTTTGCCCTTTATACCAACACTTGGAAGAGGGGAGGGAAAGAGACGTCTCGGTGTTTTCAGGGTAGCCGTCCCACTTTACCTTTCCGAGTCCTTCTGGAATACGTGGAGCCGTCAGTGCCGCGTCCACTGAAGCATGCTGCCCATGTCCCGACTTTGTTTCTGGGACTATCCAAGCGTTACAGCACTGTTCCCCTATTTCGTGCTTATAAATTTTTTGTCTTCTATTTTTGCACCGGTTGAGTTAGTGCATTCTTGATGCATGTGTGGAAAGTACACTAGAAGCGAGCACGAAAAAGTCGGAGTGGAAGCTGGAAAATCAAACAGTTTTTCTAGGAGTTGTGTAAAGTTGGATGGAGAATGAACATTATATAACTTCGAGAGAACAATTTTAGTCAACAGACTAGCTTAAGTAAGAGTTCTCAGCTAGATAGGCCCCACAGTTAAACCATTCAAACTTAGTATGTGATGTAAATACGCTAATACAAGTTGTAGCATTGTAAGATTACGTTAGTAAATAAAGTGGTGTCTTTCCCCCCATAAAGATGGGGCGCATCTATTAAAACACATCATCCATGGTGATTAGGAATGGACCAAAGCAACTCGAACCCCACTGCTAGATCCTCCGCTTTAAGCTATAGGAGCCATTGAACAAGTCAGCAATGGATGGGTGGCTCTGTGGCGCTGTGGGTCAGGGAGTAATTTTGAGTGAATTGGTAAAGGTCGAGTGGAAATGAATGGCAGAAGTAGAGGTGAAAAGTTTAAAGAAATACAGTTGTGAGTGATGAGTTTTGCCTTGTTTTATTTTTTTAAAAGACTAATGTGTTAGGTGTGAGTCTGTTTTCATTTATTTTCAACTTAATTATTGCACAACCCAAGGTTTTTCAGCCCCCATTTGCCCATGTTTATCAGAGATACGAAGAAGAAAATGAAAGTCATGCTCCAAGTAAACAGGAAAATAACAGCTCCTCACTATCCGTGTGTCTACAGTAATAGATATCTGATTTATTTATTTTACAGCAGTATTTGCTCATTGAATTTTGTGCCTGTCGGCCCACTGATACAGGCTGCATCTTCTGTTATCCGTTTTCTGAAAGTCCAGCTGTTCAGTGATTGGAGTTTCTCTACTTTGTTGAAGTTCCTGAGGAAACCAGTTATAAAATCAGTGCTGAAAGACAATGTTTTTACTTTTTGAGTGTGTGTCATGGTGAAGACTGAACCCAGGGCTCTTTTATTGAGCTAAGCCTCAGCCTTTTTTTTTCCTTAATAACTTCAAGGTGGGCTTGCTGAATTCCTAAATTGCCTGGGCTGTGTTCAAACTTGCAATCCTCCTTCCTCAGCCTCCGGAGAGTGCAGGATTATAAGTATGCACCATACTCTTTAGTTTTTGTGCAAATTCTCAAGCAGACATTTGGAAGGAAATTAAGGGAAATACAAAAAAATGTATTCATTTGGACTTGAGTCTTCCTAGTTTTATTAAAGTTGTAGGCCTTTGTAGGTTATTTTTAGCTTTCAATTTTTAAACCTTTTCAGGGAGATACAACTCATACTATGTTCAAGTCAGTGGTTGCTAGAGTCTTTACAGAATTCTGTGACTTTATGTTACTGGTCAGTGTTAGGATATTTTGATCACCCCAAGAACAAAATTGTGTTCAGTAGCACCACTCCTGTTTTATTTCTAAGCTCCCAAGTTCTAATTAATCTGTTCTGTCTGCATGGATTTGCCTGCTCTGGACATTGCACTGGAATTAGAATCGTACAATATATTGTCTCTTATGACTGGCTCCCGTCCCCGTCATTGTGGACTTTTAATATTTCTCTCCACAATCCAGTTTAACATACACTTAATTCTGTCGTTGCAGTCTTCATACTGAACCACATGTTACATCATATTTATTAGTGACTGGCTGCTTTTAGCAGAATGTTTGCGAGGTTCATCCATGTTGTGGCATGTGTCAACTCTTTCTCTCTTTTTGTTGCCAATTGTGTGGAAAAGCACATTTTACCCATTCATTAATGGATAGCTATTTGGGTTGTTTCTCCTTTTTTGGATATATGAGCCACGCTGCCATGATGCAGATTTTTGTGTGGACATTTTTATTTCTCTTGGCTGTGTACCTGGGAGTAGAATTGCTGGGTCATATGTTAATAACTCTTTTGAGGAACTGCCAGACTGTTTTCCGGAGCGGCTGCCTCATTTCACATTTCCACCAGCAGTGTGTGAGTGTTCGGTGCCTTCGCATCCCTGCCAGCGCTTGTGTTTTGATCATAACTGCTCTGTAGGATGTGGGTGCTTCGTCATGATTTTGGTTGCCATTTCCCTAGTTACTTATGATACAGAACTTTTTGTGAGTTCATTGGTCATTTGTGTGTTTTTCTTGCCTATTTTTTATTAAGCTTTTTGTCTTTTATTACTGAGTTTCTGTATTGTTTATAGTGATAAATACTTTTTACTTCATTTGTAGAACTCTTAGTAGAATTTAAAATTTTTAATGTAGTTCTCAAAATTAGAGAGGGCTGGAGATTTAGCTCAGCAGCATAAGGGCCTACCTGGCAAGTGCAGGGCTGAGTTCAATCCCTGGTACCAAAAAAAAAAATTCCATTGGAACACTAGTGTTGTTTTGTTAACTTGCATGTTACTTATCCTTGTTTGAAAAAGTAAAACCACTTGTGTTTAAAGGATATAATTTTAATTGATTATAGAGTGATAATATTTCTGTGCTGCATTAAAAACACTGACCTAGAAATTCTTTCATTTTTACATTTATTATTCTTGCTCTGTATCCCAAGGCATAAATTTGGCATTCAATAAAAGGAATGCTCCTGGAAACGTTCTAATGGTTTGTTTACTTGAGTGGAATGAGTTGACAGTTTCTTTACTTCCCTTATGAGTGATTTTATTTATAAGATTGTAAATCCTTGCTACTCTAGTGGCCTTGGATGTGACAGCCACAGATGTCTGAAATAAGGACAAATTAAAATGCATCCAAATTAGGAATCTCAGTAATTTTTCCATGTTGAAGAAAAGTTATGGTCATCATATAATAGTGGAACTAACTAGAGAAAGCTCTAAATTTTGTTTCTTTGAGAAAAGCATGAACTGGTTTTTTTGTTGTTTTTTTTTTTTTTAATTGGTACCGGGGATCGAACTCATGACCCCCTGCTTGCAAGGCAGGCGCTTATGCCTCTGAGCTAAACCCCCAACCGGAAGCATGAACTGTTACTGAGGAAGTCCATAAGCTTAACGTGAAGGTGCCCATAGTAGAGCCCAGGTGTGTTACATTTCTCATGTATCTTTTCGGCAGTGCTAGGGATTGAACTCAGAGCCTTGCACTTACAAGGCAAATACTTTACCACTGAGCTACACACTCAGCTCTGATAGTAAACTTTTAAAAGATAGAAAACGTATGTCTGCCTTCCTTTGAACCAGATTTTTAAAAAGTTTTTTATTATAATATATAATAAAATGATATTTAAGATGAGATACTTGCTTTACCAAAAATGTGTTTTATATAAGGTGGCTGATGTTTTTTCTTAACCGGAAGCTATGACTAGCTTCTAAATTTTTTCATTGAAGGAATCTATGAAGATAGTTGACTGTCCATTGTTGGTACCCCAAGACTACATAATCTACATAATTTATTTTAATAAGCTTTTTAATCTTCCCAGGTTAAAATTCTAAAAAAGTTAAGTCTTACAAGAAATGAGAATATAAAATATAAGGAAAACAAAAATTGCTTTTTAAATAAAACCTTTTGTTGTGAATTAAAATTGTTTATATTCTTTCAGGCTTACTACTTAATTTTTATTCACAAAGAATAAGTTGCATAGGATAATTTGATTACCTTTGTTTGTACTTTGGTTTGCGCTAGCAGTGGATAAAAAAATTGAACATTGGCCCTCAGGTGGGGCCAACAAAACTCTAAGCTCAGAGTAAGAGTCGGAGTTTGCTTGTTAGTGACTCTTTGCCTTCTATCTTAAGTACCTTAGCTGGACACGGTGACACATGCCTGTATTCAGAGGTTGAGGCAGGAGGATTGCTGTGAGTTCAAAGCTAGCCTGGGGTATATAGAAAATTCAAGACCACTCTGAACTACATAGAGCAAGACCCTGTCTCAAAAACAAAACAAAGCAAAACAGATCACCTTGTGTTTTATGATTACTGAGCTGAGAGTATGTACATGCATTCATACTCACGTACCCAGTTTTGATTCGGAGCCACCAACGGGGCAAGTCCTTGATATCTTGGGATTGCTGGACAAGATTTAGCCTCGCTCCTACTTACATAAGGCAAACGCAAAGGATAACAACATTTGGATATCAGTTTCACCTCCACCTTAGGGTGGACTCTTAACTGTATTTGGTTATAAGCTTCTATTCAGGTTCTTACTTTAGGAACACAATTTTTAGAATTTTAGTAAAAGTTCAATAACATGAAATTAACTAGAATGTTAATGTATCCCACTTCATGAATATTTAAAATCTCTGTTATTTTTAGAAGGAGGGAAGTGGGCTGAAGATTGTACAAGTAATAGTTAAGATGAAGACTTTATGTTGATTTCTGGTGCCAGCCATTACTTGAACACACTCTTTCTCTTTTTTTTTTTTTTTTTTTTTTTTAACTTTTTTTTTTTAACTTTTTTTTTTTTTTTTTTTTTTTTTTTAACTTTTTTTTATCGGTACCAGGGATCGAACTCACGACCGCCTGCTTGCAAGGCAGGTGCTTATGCCGCTGAGCTAAATCCCCAGCCCCTACTCTTTCTCAACAAGGATGTAATTGGAGTTTAAGTTATCTATAGCTAAACATTGAATCTGTGAGTTGTGTTTAGCAGTTTACTAAAATTGCATTTTAGTAAAAGCAAGTCATTTCATGTTTTCTGATTTTATATTTTAGAGTCAAAATCACATGCATATCACAAGGCAGTATGGAGGACAAATAAACAGATCGACCCAGATGGCAGAGGAGACACAGATAAATGACAGGATAAAAGGAAGGAGTGAAACAGGGAAAAGAAAGGAAGTGGTTTGAAGGACACCTTTCTAGGGCTTTTGGGGTTAGTTTTTGGAGATTGATACCTGATGCAGGCTGAAGGCCTGAATCTCCCTTTCTTTGCTTTCATTAAAATCCTGAGAGGTTGAGCGTGGTGTTGCTTACCTGTAATCCCAGCACTCAGGAGGCTGAGGCAAGAGAATCACCTCAAGTTTGAGGCCAGCCTGGGCTACACAGACCCTGTCTCAAAAAACAAAGCAAAAACCCTGTGGAACATCTTTCTGGAACGTGAGGATTCTGTGACAGTAACAGTATAAGTATATTGATAGTCATTCAGTTTTACTGAGTGTATGAGGCTGGGTCCTGTTTTACACCTGAGGATACAGAGCAGGGAGTTAGGGGATGGACTGAGAAGACAGTTTGCAAGAAGGACACAAGCGAGACGTGGAAAACAGCTTAGTAAAGCAGAGAGCGCGGGAGGGAGACTAGGGGACGGAAAAGTGGCTTTTTGGTTTTTGTTTGTAGTACAGCAAAATGGAAAGGACTGGGAAAGAGGTTGATCAGAGAAAGAAGGCTTAATGGACGGGACAAAGCCTTGTGGCCTGACAGGTTCAAAAGACACCACTTGCAGGGACGGGCAGGGACGGGACTTAGCTCAGCGGCGCAGCACCTGCCTGGCCAGCGCGGGCTCATGAGTTCAGTCCGTGGTACAGAATAAATAAGTAGGAGTGATCACTGATTTATTACCCAGTGAGAGCTGTCACTGGTGTGCATGTTCCTCACGCTCGCTGTGTGCACTTTCTTGTGTTGGGCACACCGATGTGGGAATCCATAGCTCCATCTGAACAATTTGGTCTTTAAGTAGAAAAGTCAGCTGAGTTCCGTGGCTGGTGTCTGACAGGAGGATTTCTTACAGTTTTCCTCCAGCACCTAGAGATGAGTCCTTCAAGAGTCATTATGAGCAGAGGGTTTGTTTCATTTTTAAGTAGAATTCTAAAATCCTTGATTTTTTTTTTTAATAGATGAAATTTCTAATATACAATAGTGTCACATATTATTGTTACTGTACCTAAAAGAAAGCTGGGTGTCGTTGTTCAGATTATCAGCTTATTGACATTGTTCAAAACTTTTTTTTTTTCTTTTTTTAAAGAAATGGCTGCAAGCAACTGACCTCACTAGAGAAGTATACCAGCACCTAGCGCACTATGTACCCAGAATCTACTGCACGGGTCCCAACCCTTTCCCGCAGAAAGAGGACATGCTGGCCCAGCATGTTTTGTTGGGGCCGATGGAGTGGTACCTTTGTGGTGAAGACCCTGCGTTCGGATTTCCAAAACTTGAACAAGCAAACAAACCTTCTCATCTTTGCGGTCGTGTTTTTAAAGTTGGAGAGCCTACATACTCTTGCAGGTAAAATACTACAATTTTCTTTCTAAAGATTCGTATTTTTAATGACCTCTTTTTTGCTCTCTGAAACCTTAATGTTTTTATTTTAAAATTATGAAATACAGTATCTGCATATAAAATTCCATGCCACAGACATTTACTATCTAATAAATAATTATTAAATGAACCCGCAATACGATTTTTTTCCAGAAGAAGAATTTGGTGTCACAGGAACCTATTGGGCGCTTTCTTCCTCCTCTATAATTAGCTGCTATCTTTTTTTTTTTTTTTTTTTTTTTTGTCTTTTTCCTTTTCCTTTTTTATCGGTACCAGGGATCGAACTCAAGACTGCCTGCTTGCAAGGCAGGTGCTTATGCCGCTGAGCTAAATCCCCAGCCCCAATTAGCTGCTTGATTGTTTTGTTTGTTTTGTTTTTGTTTCCAGGAATCCAACTCATGATCTAGTGCTTGCCAGGCAGGCCCTGCGCCACTGAGCTCTATCTCGACCTTAGTGATTCTTTTTTGATGTTCAGATTGCCCTAGATTGGCCAGCAGGAGCTCCAGCACACTAACCTCTTTGTCCTCTTCCACGCCTGCATTAGTTTTGGGAGCTGCTTTCCTCCCTGGCACAGGGAGACATCCACAGCACTCTCCTACCCACTCTGACCGCCATTTTTCAAGGATTTGGAAGCTGTGGCTAAAAAATAAGATCTGGAGCTAAACGTACTTAATATTACTGGGAATACTTAATTTTTTTAAATGTTTCTTGGTGGAACTTGAGTATATAAGAGTCGAAGAAGAGTAAAGTGCCTGGCTCCCTTTTGACTACTCCCATTTGCCAGAACAAATGATTGTTAACAAATTTTTATACTATGTCCTTTAGAAATTTTCTCTGTGTATGAGACCCATATATGTGGCCATATTAAACACATATCCGGATGAAAGGGAATACGTTACATACACTGGCATAAATTTTCCTTTCTCTGTTTGACAAAAGCTTGGTATCTTTCCATTCTCTTCACATAGCAAGAGAATATTCCATGTGTGAATATGCTGTTGATGGAGTTCTTAACTTTTTTCCTTAAAATATTTTCCTGTAAATTGAGCATAGTGTCACATCCCTGTAATGCCAGTATTCTGGGAGACTGAGGCAGAAGAAATGCAAGTTTGAGCCCAGCCTGGGCAATTTAGGAAGACCCTATCTCAAAATAAAAGAGCTGGGGAGGAGCTCAGTGTAATCTCCAATACCTGCCCCCACCCCCGAGAAAAAATTGCTGTAAACTTTAAGCTACTTTTCATTAAGGTAGCTGTGATTCTATAGTAATCTTTTTTATCAGCTGGTTAGAATATGAGTAAAGAACGTTTTATATATTAAAATACAGTTAGCTCTCGGCACAGTAGAGGATCGTTGTGCAATCCTATTTCAGAAAATGATGAAATATCATTAGGTTGAGTTTTTAAATCTTTTTAACCTTAAAGCTTACAAATGAGGAAAGTGGAATCCGACTGTCCTAACAATGTCTTATACTGAAAGACCTAGTTCCAGATCATGTCATATGTGTTCACCTTCAATCCAAAATATTTTCTTAATTTCTCTTTAACTTTTATGATCTTGACACTTTCGAAAATTACAGAGCACTATTTTGTAAATGGCCCTCGATTTGGGTTTGTCTGATATTCATGTTTAGATTCAAGTTACATTTTTGGCAGGGCTACCACAGAGCTCTTTTTTTTTTTTTTTGGCTTTGAGACAGGGGCTCACTATGCAGTTCAGGCTGGCCTTGAGTTCACTTTGTAGCCCATGCCAATCTTGACCTTGCAATGATCCTCCTGCCTCAGCCTCCTGAGTGCTGAGATAACAGGCATATGCCATCACACCCAGCAGAACTCTTGTTACAGCCCTTTGCTGTGGTTTAGGATTTTTTTTTTTTTTTTTTTTTTTTTTTTTTTTTTTGTCTTTTTCATTTTTATCGGTACCGGGGATCGAACTCACGACTGCCTGCTTGCAAGGCAGGTGCTTATGCCGCTGAGCTAAACCCCCAGCCCCTGTGGTTTAGGATTTTGTGTTTAACAATAATGTTGATCATTTGGTTAAGATGTCTGCAGGACTTCTCCACAATAAAGTTACTTTTTCCCTGTGTAATCAAAACGTAAGCGTTTTGCTGGGGAAGTGCTTTGTCAAATACCTCTTCCTTGTCAGACTTTCAGCTTGTTTGATTGTGTTTGTAACACTAAGGATGGAACCTGATATTTGTATCAGTATCTAATCATAATTAAATTGTCCTAGATTTGGCCATTAGGAGCCCTTTTAGGCTATCTTTGTACTTTTTCATATCCTCATCATTGATAAAGTCCTTCTTTTCTTGCTGGCCCAGGGAGTCCCAGAAACATCTTAAGGTTTTCCTTAAGACCTGAAGGAAGGTTCCTTCTAGTGTAGGATGATGATTAGGAATAAGACAGCAGGTGATGGGGGTGCTTGTTGCTGGGTTTGGGGGCACTATTCGCAGGTTCCCTCCATGAATCTGTATTTAATTTATATGTGTATAAGCATTGAAGTAGATGTTAATAACCATGCATTTATAGTGATCTTTCCAGTTCCATCCATATGCTAGTTGTATTTCTAGTTTTCTTCATATATATATATATATATATATATATATATTTTTTTTTTTTTTTTTTTTTTTTTTTTTTTTTAATCTTTTTGAGACGGGGTCTCCCTATGTAGTTCAGGCTGGCCTTGAGCTCACTTTGTAGCCCAGGCTTCTCTTGACCTTGCAACGATCCTCCTGCCTCAGCCTCCGAGTGCTACTGGTGTGTGCCACCACGCCCAGCTCTCTTTGTATATTTTTGACTCCCTGGTCTGACGGGAGGAAACCTTAGTCTTATTATCCAAAATATATACTTACCTGATCATTCCTCTGTATGCAACCATTCCTTTGCTTTCCTGCTGCCGCTCCCACCTGACTGTCTTGCATAATTGCCCTCTTTACTTCATTAGGGCTTTGTAATGTGGGTCTGGGCTGTGCTGGGCCATGGTGGCCTTGCTGTGCTCCTTGTTAGAGCAGACCCAAAATAAGCCTTGCTCTAGGATGCATAGTTCTTACTGCATTATGCCTTCTGCTGTCTACCTGGATCCTGCTGTGACTGGAACTCCAGAGCCCTGCAGCCCTGCTTGCTAGGCTTCATGGGTCATTGTGGTGCTCTCAGTTCCTCAGTAGCCGCTCCCTGGGGAGGGCGTAGCCCACCTCTACCACGTAGACTTCTGTCCCTTCTCACTTCCCCATCCTGTGCCATTCCACAGAGCTTAGCTACCTTCTTGCCCTTGGCTTGGCACTGCAGGACCTCTCTCTGTGCTCAGATTCCAGCTGTCTGTGCCACAGGTGCAGTGGGAACACCTGCTCTGGTGAGAGTTGTGCTGTCACAGGCCCACCTCTGTGTGTCCCCTCCCTTTGTTGTTGCAGTCTGGTGCTGCCCGCCCAGGCCCTGCAAAGAGTTGCCCTCATGCATTTGCTCTCGTGGGGAATCACCCTCATTGCAGCGGGTAGTGCAATGCCAGTTCTCCTGTCCTCACTTTAAGTGAAAGTCCCAACTTCAGTGTAACCAGTGAAAGTTGCTTATTTTTGCTGAGCACCTTCTGTGTATAAATCATGTTTAATCCTTCTGTAGCCTCTGAGATAATTAATATCCTCAAGGAAATTGAGGCTCCAAGAGGTTAAGTGACTGACCTGCAGTCATCAAACCTGAAATTAGGTCTACAATGTGGAGGGAAACCAAACCTAAACTCAATTTCTGTTTCCCCTAAAGTGCACGCATGACACGGATCCTGTCTGGGGTCCTGAGACATGTGGCAGCAGTGTCTCTTCCCAGCAGGCGAGCGGTCCATTCTGCACTGCATACCAGCCGTGCATCCTCTGGTCTGGTTCACTTCCGACTCCGTCTGCCAGGAGATAGTCAGCTCCTACAGGCTGAGGACTCACATCAGCCCTCTACTTCAACTGCCTCCTGCAGTTGTTGCCCCTTGGAACTTGTGACTGGCAAGCTACCAGTTGGGGTTCCCAAGACTCTGTCCTTTAGTTGCAGTAGTTTCTAAGAGGGGCTCACAGAATTCAGGGAAGAATGTTCACTGATGTATCATGATAAAGGAGACGATGAGGGGATGCATAAGGCAAGGTGTTGGAGAGCCGCCCTCTCCTCTCTGGGGAGCATTCTTCTAAGGTACCTCCAGATACGTGGCAGCCTGGAAGTTCTCCAGAGTGTACCTTGGGAGTTTGCTGTCGTTTGTTTAATTGTGGTATTGGGGACTGAACTCAGAGCTTTGCACATGCTCATCAAGCACTCTGCCGCTGAGCTACACCTCTAGGTCTTTTATAATTTTGAGACAGAGTCTTGCTAAATGGAATTCGCAGCCCTCCTAATCAGCATCCCAGAGAGTCAGGATTACCAGCATGTATCACCATGCCCAGCTTCCTTGTGGGATTTTGTGGTTGCTTTGTTGCATAATCACGACTGAAGCAGACATGTGGGCAAAACCACTTATCTGACGTGAACTGTGACTGAGCAGGGACACTGGCAAAGCCGCTGTACAGTGCTCCTTCCCCTGGCTGTGGCACACTCAGCCAGTCCTCCTCCTGGAATGGGGCTTGTGACCAACTATCACAGAACTTATTTATTGCCAACTCCAAGACAGAAAGGCAGGCCGAGACTAGAGTGTATTTTTAGTTCCTGTAACCCAGTTTGGGGAAGAGAAACGGAACAGGTGAAAGGAGGACAGAGAGGTCAGAGAGAGATTTTGCTTTTTTGAGGCCCCAGAAATATTTTACTCACTTAGAATTAGTAAGGGCAGTAGTAGTTATGAGCCAGGAACAATGGATAAAAATCAAAAGAATACATGTATCAGAACGTCACAGTAGGCTTCCCGGGTTCTCAAGGCCGTGTTCTTTTCACTTCTTGTATTTTCACATATTGGTCTATTGTACAATTCTCACTCATTCACAGTAAAATGAAAAATGGAGTACAAGTTTCCTCTAGTAAAACTGAAACTCTTAGGAATGTCTTTTGATAAAAGTATTGGTATACAAAATTATGGCGGTGAGGGCTGGGGATTTAGCTCAATGGTGTAGGCACCTGCCTGGCAAGCACAAGGTTGTGAGTTCAATCCCCGATCCCCCCCCAAAAAATTGTGGAAGTGAACTAGTTTAACTTTTTTTTTTTTTTTCCTTTTTATCGGTACCAGGGATCAAACTCATGACTGCCTGCTTGCAAGGCAGGCGCTTAAGCCACTGAGCTAAATCTCCAGCCCCTAGTTTTACTTTTTTTAATGTTATTCATAAAAAGAAAAATATTAGTAACCCTTTCTTTTGGTAATTCTACTCATCACTGAAACTTAAAATTTGAAAAATGGCACCATTCTCATTCCTAAGCAGAAAATCAAATTGCATTTTAGTGCTACTTTGTGTACCACAAAGTCCGTGCAAAAATATTAAATAAAAATCATATTTGGGGTATAGAAAGAGCTGTTGGTGACTCATAACCATAAACCTGGCCTCGGTCCTCTTTCGTCTTTCAGTTAGACTCACGTGTACTGCGCTGTGGTTCCAGAGTTTTTATTGATATTGTACTGCTTCCCAGTTGCAGATGTAAACCACATATAGTTCCTCATACAGCCTAGGTACTTACAAATATTTGTTGAGCAAAGGTCTTTTGTGTTGTTCAAAGTGCAGGGCACAGGTTTGAAGATGTTACTTTACTTTCCATACTTCAGTTAAACTGCTTGTTAGTATTCCAGTTAATTGTACACTTCCGTATTTGTCCAGTGGCAGTGCCATATTTTCTGCCACTTTCTAGGATGTTATTCATAATCATGCACAGAAAAATTGTCTCCATTCTGGGCATTCCAGCTTCAGATGTTCACTCTTTTTTTTGGCTTTTTCGTTTTTATTGGTACTAGGGATCAAACTCACTTCTGCCTGCTTTCGAGGCAGGCGCTTATGCCGCTGAGCTAAACCCCCAGCTCCCAGATGTTCACTCTTGTATCCAGCTGCTTTATTAATAGGTGAGCTGTTGCCACTATACATAGGCTGTTCCTCTCGGGAATGTTTCCGCTTCATTTTTGTCTTCAAGACTCTTATCCAGTATTCAGGAATTTTGTTAGTCCCACAAATCCCATCCGTGTCTGTTGGTGGGTCTGTGTAGAGCAGGGAAAGCTTACCATTTGAATGCTTTAGAGGGAGCCTTGAATACATTTGCAGAGTGCTGGAGTCTTGCATTGCCAGAAGAAGTAAGAAGAAACTCATTTCAACCACAGTGGTGGAGTACGTTTTTGGAACTTTGAAGAAAGGGAATGTAAGCCAGGTGTGGTGGTGCATACCTATAATCCCAGCACTCCCCAAGTTGAGACAAGAAAAAGAAATGAATAAACCAAAGAGAGTGGAGCGATAGGAGGAGGATTGTAGCTGCTGCCTCGGTGAAAATGTATCCTGTGTACTCTTCACATGGATTTGATGCACATTGATGCATTGCTGTGCTTGAAGGATTTGTGGCTGAAACTTAAGTCAAAGGTGACATCAGCCGATTTTTCCCGTACTAGCTGTGGGGGGATTTGAACCTGGATAAGTCATTTTGGGGGTTTCTTTGAGACAGAAATTAGTTTACTGGTATCTGGAAAGTAGTGGATAATTATTGATATCATTCTAGACTTTTGCTTAGAGTCAGTGAAAGGGAAGGGAGGAGAAATGCCTCTATGCAAAGAAAGAATTTCCACCTTCCTGACATGTAGAGCCATGACGATGTATTTACTAAGGACCGAGGACATACAGAGCAGACTCTGTCCCGGCAAGACGTGCATTGGTTGTAACATTCAAGGGTATAGCAGTGTATACCATGAAAAGTACCTTTCCTCCTCACCAAAACCACTCTCACTTTATTTCATTTGAAATTTATACTAAGATGATCATGTGGTACAAGATACGGAAAACAGCCACGTATGGTGACACATACCTGTAATCCCAGCACTTGGGAGTCTGAGCCAAGAGGATCGTGACAAGTTCAAGGCCAGCCTGGGCTACAAAGTGAGCTCAGGGTCAGCCTGAACTGCATGGTGAGACCCTGTCTCAAAAAGACCTCTCGAAAAAAGATACAGGAAACATTGACCTTGTCTTATCTTTTTAATGGCTATAGTATTCCATTGTATATTACTTTGGGTGTTGTTTCCTAACTAGTCTATTAATAAGCACATTCATTGTTTCTGGTATTACAAATAGTATCCTTTTGAACATCTTATAAGTGTGTTTCATTTTTGTTTTGCTTTTTCTACATATGGAAGTATATCCATCAGATAAGTTCTTTGAGGTGGAATTTTTGTCTCAAAGAGTGCATGCATTTATTTTCTTTTGACTCTGTAATTTAAAGAAAAACATGGTGACTCATACCTGTAATCCCAACACTCAAGAGGCTGATGCAGAAGGGTTAACTGTGAGTTGAGGCCAACGTAGGCTACATGGTGAGTTGAAGGCCAGCTTGAACTGTGTAGCAAGACTTCCCTTCAAAAGAAACAAAACAGAGGCACTGCTAGTGGGTGAGAGAAGATAGTGGTGGTAAAAACAGAAAATGCTCTGGGTGTGGGGGAAATGACTGGAAATGTGTTTCATCAGGGAGAAGTGGGCAGGCTGTGGTAATCAGGAAGGTTTGCTGAACTCTCAGGAGGTCATATCTGATGATGTGACTTCGATAGATGAACACAAGTGAAGGACAAAATTTCATATGAAAAGGCCCTTCTCACCCAGGTTTGGGTCTGAACTTGGATTTCTTTAGCAATCTAGTTGCTACCTGAAGTTGACCAGCCTGGAGGTTTTAGGGGATGTTTTGGGGGAGACTGTCCTCACTTGAGATACAGAGAAGTAAAGTTCTGTTATTTTCTCTGCATAGTTAAATTAAAAGCATTCTTTTTTTAATCACTTGAATAATTACATGAATGTTACAGATAACCAGAAATTGGGGTGGGGAGACTTACGCTGCCATAATTTAGGAATATACATATATTCTTAAATACATATTTCCCTAAATTTTAAATTTTTATTTACTGTAGTAAGGATTGAACTCAAGGTCTTTGTACTGAGCTGTAATCCCCAGCCTTTTTTTTTTTTTTTTTTTAATTTTGAGACAGGATGTCACTAAGGTGGTCATTTTCCAGGGTGGGCTTTATTTTGATCCTCCTGCCTCATCCTCCCAGAGTGCTGGGATTACAAATGTGTACTACCCTGTCCAACTAAGAGTATTCTTATCCCGTGTTCACAGACAATACTTCGTGCTGTGTTACTGACTTTTTTAAATTTTGTTTTGAGACAAGTCTCACTTTATAGTTCAGACTGGCCTCAAACTCATGGCAGTCTTCCTGCCTCAGGCTCCCAACTACTGGGATTACCACTTTGCCCTGCCTCACTTGGTAGCTCAGGCTGGCCACAAACTCATGGCAGTCCTCCTGCCTCAGCCTCCCAACTGCTGGGATTACAGGTGAACACCACCTTGTCCTGTTTGCGTTACCAGCTTTTAAAGAGTTTTAATCTGTTTTAACTGATTTTCATGATAGGCACGGTTATGCTAAAGATAATAAACCCTACAATTTTGTAGACTTTAAATAGCCCAAAATGTCTGTTACCCATACCACGTGACCCAGATGTGGGGAGGATGTGGTGATCCAGGAAGCTGCTTTGCACCAACTGGCTGCCCGCAGGCTGAGCCCACAGTGCTGCTTGGACTGAGCCCTGGCAAGGGCAGAAGGCAGGGGTTGGTGGCCCATGTATAAATGCCCTGGCTGGGCAGTGAGGACATGCTCACATCCAGCCACACAGCCCATCTTGAGGCTGAGTCCAGCCACAGACAGGGTGAAATGTGCGTAGTTCTCTTATGTGTCTGAATTATAGCCCTGAATTGTAGATAAGCATTGAAATCTTCCCCAGTATTTTGGCGGGCGCACGGGGGGGGGGGGTGTGCCGTGTTTTTTACATTTTTAGAGTTATTTTTCCTTTTGGTATTAGGATAAAACATGTACAAAACCACATAACAAACTATAAAGTATTACATATATGTGGTAGGGTTTTTTAATACAAATACTTGACAGATAAATTATTGGGCCCTCAGCAAAATCTCAGGCAGAGGGGTACAGAGTGTTCCTTGTTCGTGTCTGAGGGTACTGACACTTCTCTGCTGGAGAAGCCTCTTTCACTTCTAGAATAGAGTTGGCTTTTCTGCTGTTTGCTCTTCAGAAATCTTGGAAGTCTTAATCTGTTCCTCACAGAATTCTGGTTCTTTATAACATGAATAGTCCAGAGATTGAAGTCAGTGCTGTTAGTTTTAAAAACATTAGTTATTTTTAATTATGGACATAATACATGAAGTGACACTGTCTATATTGTAATTATAGCTTTTTTTCATTTAACAGTTTGTCTTTTAGGTACTTCCATGTCAGGAATAAAAATCTGACTCATTCTTTAGAGCTGTTGAGTTTTCAAAGTGAGGACAGGCCATAATTTATTCAGCTGACCTATTTATAAAGTTGAAAGTGACGAATTTCTGGGATTTTTTCCCCCATAACAAATAGTGCTGCAAAGAATATTGTCCACATTTGGTACATTTTTTTTTTTTTCGCATTTCAGTATTTTTCAAGATAAATAACAAGAAGTGGTTCAGTGTTGTTATCACAGAGGCTTTTTTCGGTTCATTAGAATTTCCCTCTAACCTGGGAAAGAGTGGAGTAGGAGTAGCTGATAGCTCCTTGGTAGTTTAGGTTTCTCTTATTATCTGAAAAATAAAACTGGTCTGACATTGTCAATAGGAGATTTGTGATTTTTTTTTTTTAATTTTGTACCAGCTTGGTGGTATTGTGAATAAAGTTTCTATGAGGATGTGAGGACACATTTTTGTTTTTAAGATATGCAGCATGTTAAAATAGTGGGCATTGTTAGTGTGTGTATAACCACGTGTAAGTATTGGTCTTTCTTTTTTTTTCTTTCTTTCCTAGTACATGTTTTCAGTACATAATGTTCGCATTCTTTGTGTGTAGTTAATGCATGTGCGTAACATATTGTAATTCCTTTTTTGGAGACAGGGTCTTGCTATGTAGTTCAGGCTGGCCTCGAACTCAGGGCAGTCTTCCTGCTTTAGCTTCCCAAATGCTAGGATTACAGGCGTGCATCACTGCACCTGGCCTTTAATTTCTTTTTTCAACCCGTTTCCCTGCTCTCTCTCCCGCTTTATCTATAGATTTCTTTCCCCATTTGAAAAAGATTGGTCTCCCTACTTGCTGTTACCTGCATTTTATTTTGCTCCGTTTGTAATCTGTATTATTATTATTATTATTATTATTATTTTTGTCTTTTTCCTTTTTATCGGTACCAGGTATCGAACTCACGACTGCCTGCTTGCAAGGCAGGCGCTTATGCCGCTGAGCTAAATCCCCAGCCCCCCTGTTTATAATCTGGGTTTCTCACATAAGAGATACCATAAGATATTTAAACTTGTGTTTGATTTATTTCATTTAACATTATGGTCTCAAGATGTATCCATTTTCCAATAAATAACTCAAATCCATTCCACTGTTGATGCATCCAAACCTCAGCTATTAGAAATTGTGCTGCTGTAAATATTGGTATATATGGATCACTATACTATCATGTCCTTTAACTTGATATCAGTGCCTAGAAGGAGAATAGCTGGATCAATGGAATTTCTAGTTTAGTGTTTTGAAGAATCTCCAGAGTGATTCCCACGTGGATGTACTAGTTTATAATCCCACCAACAATGTAGAGTGTTTCCTTTTCCTCTGCAGCCTCATCTGTGTTTGTTACTATGGTCATAGCACACCTCGGCCCTAAGTCCAGACATCTGTTAAACAGGGAAGTACTTAAGGAATACCTATATTAGACATCATATTATCAAAATAGTTCAATGAAAGTGATTTTTTTTCTTAAAAACAAATGTTCTCCAATAACTCTTAAAATAAAATGCAGCAGCCACCAATAGATCATCACATCAGCTAGGTTCACACAATATTGATCTCTCCCATGACAGAAAGACAGGGATGAAAATGACTCAGAAAATCCAGGAGCTCTTATGATAATGGCAATGATATAGAGAGTATGCAACAATAATTATGATTGCAAAACAGATGTAATCCAGGTAGGATCTTTAGGAGATCAATAAGACTCCTATTGTATTTCCTCACATCCTCTTTCCAGGCATCTTAGCTTCTATGAATTCTTTAAGGTTGCCTTGACACACAGTTGATACTGCTGAAAGTTGTATTTTGAATGTGCAATTCTGAAATGTGAATATTAATGAAGAAGCTTCTGTAGGTCATTATAAGAGGCCAGTGAAACTAAAATACTACTCATAAGACATAGAACCTGCTTGACTCTGTGGAAATGATTGGAAATGACAGGTATTCTTTTTTTTTTTCCCAAATCCATTTTATTTCAAGGATAAGAAAAAAAAACTACAGCAAAATTTGAAAACACATCAATCGGGGGTAAAACAATGGTACGTACATTGCAAAGTCATCCCCAAATCAGTCACCCAGAGCCCAAGACACCATCGCCAGATATTCTTGGCAGTGAAACTGGCATTCACGGGGCTATACTGCTTTGTCTCCCTCTGCAGTAAATACCTTGAAGGATAGAAAGACATCTAAAGTATGTAGTAAAGAAGCTTATTAGCCAGGAGTGTACGACAAAAACACATAAAACAATCACAGAGCCAAGAACAACTGTGATAATTAATTGTTCATTTGTTTCTTGTGGTTCAGAAGTATATATGTAAACCTTAAGAAAATATGTGCACCTACATGATAAATTTTTACATATCAAAAAGTTAAGTCCAAACAGTGCACCTTGGTTATAAGTCCAAACAGTCACTAAACAGGTAGGTTGTTAAATGAGGAATATAGTATTTGTATTTGATTTCTTGATGATGGCCATTCTTTCTGGAGTAAAATAGAATCTTAGTGTTTCAATTGGCATTTCTCTAATAACAATGGTGAACGTTTCTTTGTGTTTACTGGCCATCATTTAAAGCTTTCTTAGATACTGTGGCTGATTTGCAATTAACGCATTCTATAAGCTTTCAGTCCTTAAGTTTATTGATTGCTACTATATGGCTCAGCAATGTGAACAGCCCTGAACATTCAAGTGCATTTGGAAAGAAAGATATATTCAATACCTGCAAAAAGGTATTGAATGTAATTAATGATGTGGTTATAATTAATCGTTAACATATTATTGTTAGGTATACTGTTTTTACTGGGTTTTGCTGTTTTGTTTTTTTTAAACTTGCCCTATGTTTCTTCTTCCTTCTTCACTGGTATTACAGCTTCTCTTGTGTTGATCAAAATACCTTCATATTGTTTAATCTTTTCTGGGCCTTTAAGCTAATACCTCGTTGCTTTTTTTTTTTTTTTTTTTTGGTGGCTACTTAGTGCATCACATAAAATCAAGGCCTTTCTATTTACATCACTTTTCTTCTCAATATTTGTCTTTCTTATCATGTAGGTAGCACTGATAAATATTTTATGCCTTAGAATGCAACATTTTAATTTTTCTTTATCAGGTGCATCTAAAGACATTGAAGAAAGGGAAAAATACATCTAATATTTGAATATCTGCCCACACATACCTCTCTCCTGGTGATGTCCATTACACTCTGTAGAGGCTAGCACAGTTTTTTTTGTAAAGATCTAAACAGTAAACATATTACATTTTGCAGGCAAAAAGCAGTTTGTATTGTGTCTTCTTTTTCTTCTTCATATTTATTCCCTAACTCTAAAAAAATGTGAAAAAACATTCTTGGTTTACAGATTGTATGGAAAGAACCTATAGACCATTGTTTGCCAGCTTCTGCTAGGAATACCAGTTGCCATATGACCTCAGCTTCTTCCAATAATGATTATGAATTCTGTTTTTATTATGTGAAAATGTTTTTGTTTTAATTATTTTTCTCTTTTAAACCCGTTTCTGGGGGAAACACTCTCACACAATGCTTCTGACACTAGATGTGTGAGTTAATTGTCCAGCTCCTCAAACACTGGCTGGGTAGAAGTCCCACGGTGGTATAATTCAGTTCTGCCCCTGACGCAGTTACTGTGCGGTTCTTCTGTCTGCGTGGTAGCAGCTCGGCCTCTCTGGACTGCCCTTGCTTCAAACGCTCATAGCAGGTGGTACTGTGTCACTTTAGGCTTCTACTTCTTTAAAATATTTACAGTACTAAACTGAGCTTAATCTAAGAGAACTAATACCAACTGGGTATTAATGAGAGACTCACTATAATTATGTGCCAATCATTCTGTCAGAATTTACAAATATATGCAACTCACTTTGCTATAAAACTGGTTGCAAGAAAGAACACTTGGTTTATTCACTAACAGGTATAGCTCCTCATGCTACGGGCCCCTCCTGGTCTTTCTGCTGCAGTTGGTTTTTAGCGCGGTTATTTGTGATTGTATGAATGGAATTGAGTGGAGACTTGTGCATCATGTTAATTACAAGCAGGAGCACTTAACTGGTTACTGCAGTGAGAAGGAGATGGACAGATAATGCAACCACCTGATATTTTTGAGGCTAATAGTTTAAGCCTGAAGAGTGTAGCCAAGATTCAGGAATAAAATAGGAAGCAAACTAAGAGCTTAAGATAAGAACAAAGCCATAAATCACTCTTTCAGCTGCTGTTACAGTGAATTTTCCACCATTTTCCCTGTGACCTTCAACAAGGTTGGGTCTTATGTGTTGGGCCCCTTCTGACCCTTCAGCATTTCAACAGGGCGTTGTCTCTCACCTGGACTTCTGTGAACGGGGGTTCCTGCAAATCCTGCCTTGGATTTGATTGATTAGCCGGGATAGTTCATGGAACTCAAGGAAACAGCATTTACCAGTTTGTTAGAAAAGCAGTGGGTGAACAGCCGGATGCAAGAGATGCCCAGGGCAAGGCTTCCCTGCCCTCTGTGGGCGCGGCACCCTCCATGTGCTCAGCAGCCTGGAACCACGTAGGTTTTGTCCTGGGGTTTTGTAGATGTTGGTCTCTGGCCCCACCCAGTCCCTTCCCCAGATGTCAGTGGGTAGGACTGAAGGTCCCGGCCCTCTGTAACCCCTCGTTCTTCCTGGCAAGCGGCCCCGAACAGGCTATCTAGCATGTTACCCTAGGCAGCTCATCGGCATAAATCCACGTTCCCACCTGTTATTATGATGTTAGCTGTAGATTGTTTGAGGATATTCTTCATTGAATAAGTCCCCGTGTGTTCCTCTTTGGCTGAGAGTTCTTATGAATGGAAGCTGCTTTTTGTCATATACTTTTTCTGTACCTACTAATGCAGTTGTGTGACTTTTCTTGTTTTTCCTGTCAGTGTGGTGGATGGCATGGTTTTCACATGTTGTACCTGAGTGTAGTATATTTCCTACTTGGTCATAGAGTATAATTCTTTTTGTACATTGTTGGATTTGCTAATATTTGCTGGATATGGCAGCAGTACTATAATTGCAACTACTCAGGAGACTGAATTAGGAGGATCACAAGTTCAAGGCCAGCCTCTATAGCTCTGTGAGGCCCTGTCTCAAAATAGAAGATAAAATGAGGTTGTAGCTCAGTAGTGGAACACCTCTAGGTTTGATTCCCAGTGCTGCAAAACATAAAATAAAACTTTGCCTTTTTTTTTTTAACGTTTAAGAGAGAAATTGATCTGTAGTTTTCTTGTAATGTCTTTGGCAGTAGAGTGGTGCTGGCCAAATAGGATGAGTTAAATAGTATTCCATCTGTTCCTGTCTTCTGGAAGAGATTATGGAAACTCAGTATAATTTCTTTAACCATTTGATAGAATTCATCAGTGAGCCCTTCTGGTGCTGTTTTGGAAGATTATTAATTATGATCCTTTCCTCCATAGTACTGTGCATTGAACCCACGACCTTCACCTGAGCCACATCTTTAGTCTTTTTTTTTTTTTTTAATTTTGGGACATAGTCTCGCTAAGTTGCTAAGTTGCCTTGGCTTTCTGGTGTGCTGGGACACAGGTGTGCACTACCACCCCCTGCTAACGCCAGTGCTTTCATAGATGAACCCATACTCAGATTGTTCACGTTCATTTTTTGAGGGACATTTTTGGAATATTGAATTCTGGATTGACTTACTGGTTTTGCTTTTGTCATTGCTCACTTCTCCTCTTTCATGTTTGCAAAGTCTTGTTCCAGCATTTGGTCCCCATGTTCCTGTTGGCCTGTTTATGTGCCTGCACGTGAAGTATGCTGGTTTTCTCCAGCTGCCTTGAAGGGTGTTCTCTTTGTATTTGGATATGAGCACCTTGGTTATGTTCCTAAATGTATGTTCTTCATATCCATCCTCTTGGAGTTTGTTGAACTTCGTGGATCTGCTAGGGTAGTGCCTTTCACCAAATTTGGAAAATTCCCAATTACTATTTATTCAGGTATTTTTTTCTTTTTCTGGCACTCTGGTTACATAGTAGTATAATTGAGAACCTCTAATTGGTGCAGTGGTGCATGTATATAACTTGCCTTTTTAAACAGTATGGGTGTCTTATGAATATGTTAATGTTCCGCTAGTGTTTACCGAAAACCCCGCGGGAAAAGGGAAGCGCATTCAGGTGTGCTTGGCCACGACTGCCTTGGACAAAGCCCTGCAATCTCGGGAACACTTCAGTGGTGTGCTGTACACATTTGTCTTTTCTGCTAAGCAGAGGACTCCTAGAGGACAAGGTTCCGGCTTTATTTTTCTTTATAATTTGATGAATAAAAAGACAGCAGTTCTCAGATTGATATTTAAAAGTCCACAAACATGAGCCAGGCATAGGGGTGCACGGCTGTAATCCGAGGCTGAGGCAAGGGTTTGAGGCTAGCCAGAACTGCATAGCAATATCCCCCCTCAAAACAACAGTCAATCAAAAAGGAAAGAAAGCTCATAACTATTGTGCATAAAGGCAAACTGTTAGAAACACACACACACAAAAAAAAAAAAAAAAAACAGGGAAGAAAAATATACCAGCCTCTCCCTCACCAAATCACTAGTGTAAGCAGTGTTCATATCAGAACAAATAGGATTTGGGTAGAAAGCATGGAATGCAGGAGGAACTTGTGTCTGCTAGTAAAATGAACATAAGTAATGAGGAAATACCATCGTGAATATTTACACATCTAACAAGATTTCACTGTATGTATACAAGTGGGAATTGAAGCTGCAGGGAGAAATAGAAACACCAACCATTGTAGTTAGAAAATCTATAGAACTCTGTCCCAAGAGAAAGGTATATTGTTTGAAATACAGAGCAGTTACAGAAGTACTTTGTATGGTATTTGCATATAAAGATACATAGATGAGTAGAACTAAACTGAGAGATTTTACCTTTATGTTTATGGCCAGCTGATTTTTTCCTGAAGTACCAAGTCAACTGAGAGTAGGAAAGGGGTGTTTTTTTTCAATAGACGTTGCCAGGACAGCTGGAAAGAAGTTGAATCACAACTTCATATCATATAAAAAAAATTAACCCACGGTGAATGAGAAACCTAAAAGTAAGAGCAAAAATTCTGGAAGAAAACTAAATATAAAACTTTGTGATCCTGGATTAGGCAGTGGCTTCTTAGATCTAACAACAAAAATACAAGCAGGGGAGGGATATAGCTCAGTAGTAGAATCCTTGCCTATCTTGCAAGGGGCCTTGGCTTGATTTATGCAGTGACACACACATACATAAAAGGCACAAGTTAGCACTGGTATAAAATCAGATAAATTGGATTTCATTAAAATTAAACGTTGATGCTTCACAGAACACTATAAAGAAAATGAAGCCAGGCATAGTGTTGCATGCCTGTACTCCCAGCACCCTGGACCTGAGACGGGATCAAAAGTTCAGGCTCAGCCTGGGCTGCTTAGCTACTTAGCTTAGCTGATCTGAAAATAAAAGGACTAGGGATGTAGCTCAGTGCAGAAGCCCTGGGTTCAATCTCCAGTGCCGGAATTAAAAAAAAGAAGACAGCCGCAGTAAATGGAAACTGTTTGCAAATCATGTATCTTGTATGGGCCTAGTGCCTAGAGTATTACAAGGAACTCTTACAATGCAGCAAGAAAAGCAACACAACTTAGTTTGAGTAGTGATTTCTCCAAAGATGACTGATAAACATATCATTGGCCATTAGGAATACAAATCAAAACCCAGTCCTACCTCATACCAATTAGGGTGGCTTTTCTTTTCTTTAAAGGCTAACAGTAATTGACAGAGGTGTCAAAAAATTGGAACACTTCTTGCATTGTTTATGGGAATGTAAAAATGCAGCTGCTTTGGTGACCAGTTTGGTAGTTCCTTAAATGTTAGCCATAGAAACAGGCCAAAAGTCCATCAGCTGATAAAGGGATACAGAAGATGTGGTTTTATTATACAATGCAGTACTACTTAGGCATGAAGAATATCTTGAGACATTTCTAGGTATATGGATATAACTTGAGAAAATATGCCTAAGTGACACAAATCAGACCTACATATAAATGCCACATTGTTTCTCTGGTGTAAGAAACCAAAAGTATAACTAAGGACCAAAATGTGTAATAGATATTGGGAAGTAGGAAGAAAATGTTCACATGGGGTCAGGAGCTAGGGAGAAGGAAAGGAAGGAAGAGAAAAGAAAAGAGGAATTGAGAGAGGAGGGAAATGGGAGAAAAGATGTATCATGTATAGGTACAAATTCTATATGGTGAGTGTGATCATTATGTATAACCCAAAATGTACCAGTAAATTTAATTTTTTTAAAAGTTAGCCACAGAATTACCTTATGTCCTGGAGATTTCATGGCTGTCAGTAGACCCAAAAGAGCTAATAACAGGTGTTCAAACAAAAACTTGTGTGTAAAGTGTTATTCACAGTTGCCAAGAGCCATCAAGGGGTGAATCCATAAACATCCATACAATGGAATGTTATCATTCAGGCATGAACAGAAGTCGAGTACCAATGTGTGCCACAACATAGATGAACCATGACAGCATTGTGTTAAGTGGTAGAAGCTCATTACCAAAAAGTCCTATATTGCGTGATTTCATTTAGATGTCCAGCAAGTTCACAGAGGTAGAAGGGTGAACGGTGGCCAGGGGTGGGGTTGAGGGAGGAGGGGCTCTTACCGCTAAGGGATATAAGGGCTTCTTTGGGGGATATTCTGGAATTAGATGACTTTGTAATCTTGTGGATATACATTAAGAGCCACTAAATGGAGAATGAATTTCACAGTATGTGAATTAAACCTTAATTTTTTAAAGAACTATTCTGTGTATTTGGCATCAAAGGGAACATGTTAAATTAAGAGACTCAGAGTCATGTTGATTGTTTTACTGGCTTTAATGCAGTGAAATTAAGAATGTGTAACCAAAAAGTTTTAAGTAAAACTGTATACGAAAGATAACATTACTCCTAGGTTAGATGAAAACACTGTGTTTTGAAATTTTTGAGACCCAACTAAAGAAACACTTAGAAGGAAGTGCATAACTTTGAAATACCAAGAAAGAAGAAAGGTTAGAAATATGCTGTGTCAATATATATATTTCCTGGCTGGCTCTGATGCAGTGGACCCCCCATGGCATACGTAGTATTCACATACTGATTTCCATATAGTACCGTCCATAGAAGGGAGCTGAGCTGCTTGGCACAGATTGATTCCAGGGCCGAGACAGGAAAAACGCACTGGAAACCTGGTGTATGTGGTGGTTCCAGATGGTGAGAGATTGCCCAAAGAAGCTTTCCATAGCTCTGTTGTACTGAAAAGAGGAAAACTAAAAATCACTTTTCAAACAGCAGTAATAATTGTGGGCAAGATCCACTGATGGAGAGGCAAGCTAAGGTGGGGTGAAGATAAGCAAGCTATTCATCCTTAAAAATACAAAGTACCTCCCCAAGTATACTTACCTACAAAAAGAACAGTAGTGACTTACAGAATCCAACTTGGTGACACCATGTGAGCAAAATTAATATTCCGCAGTAATGAGACTTAGCACATTACAGCACGTGCCCTGTCATGACACTGAGAACAGAGCATCCCTTCTATGATGTTCTTGCCAAAAATGTGTGGTTCCATCTAAACATGAAAACATTCACCCCAGGTATGAGGCAACTGCAGAATTATTGTCCAATATTTTTCAAAAGTCATGGTCGTGAAAGTCATGCAAAGATCAAGGAAATGTCATTAATGCATTAACATGGAACGGGATCCTGTATTGGATCCCGCAAGGATAAAGGACCTCAGTGGAAGGACCAGCGGAGTTAGTGTAAGGTCTTCAGTTAATGCTATTATGGCACTGTCCATTGCCCAGCTCTGCAGTGTATGCCATCACCAAGGAAATGCAGCAGATTTGTCAGTTACCATTTTTATTTAGTATCTTTGCAGCTAGGCTGGCCTTTAGAATAAGGTCCTTAATGTATAGGGCCAGCAGTTCTACTCCTGAACTTACATGTGAATGTAGTCGCAGACATCCATGTGAGGGCAGTTATAGGGACACTCCTTGCAGCATTCTTTTTTTTTTTTTTTTTTTTTTTTTTGTCTTTTTCATTTTTTATCGGTACCAGGGATCGAACTCACGACTGCCTGCTTGCAAGGCAGGCGCTTATGCCGCTGAGCTAAATCCCCAGCCCTTTTTTTTTTTAATTTATTACTTTATTTGTTAATATTAAGAAGAAAAGGTAAAACAAATTTTCACAACAAAATAATGAAAAAGTAACAATTGTTGATAAATTACACAACATTATCTTTAGTCACTCAAGTACAAAATATGGACATAAAAATTACTTCAGTCAATATTAGCACAACCTTTCCTATTCAGTGAACTAAGTGACAGCATTCTTGCAGCATTCTTAGAAAAGCAGTGGAGAAAGTCCAGGTGTGTCATGGTGGGATAGTAGAGAGAAATTATTCTGGTTATACCATTCAGTGGCAGAGCACGTCTGATACCATTTGTGTGGGATTTTTCATGCACGTGTGTAATTCTCCAGTGGACACTATTTGAATGTCCTGTCATTTGATTCAATTCTGACACTGCCTTACTGGAAGTAGTGTTGGATCCCACTATTGGTTAAGGGCTGCCCTCTGCTTCAGATGCCAGTCACAGTAGTAGGTTGTCACCTACTCCTGACCAACCAGCTGTGAACTGAGGGTTCCCAGACCCTCTCAGATTTGACTTAATTACTAGAGCAGAACTTAGGGAAACTCTTTTAAACTTACTCACTTACTGTGAAGCATTTCAAAAGATACAGATGAATGGCCTGGTAAAACGATGAATAGGCGGGGGGTGGCTTGCACACCCTCTCTGGTTACCTCCACACCCCTCTGTGTGTTCAGCAATCTGGAAGCTCTTTGTAGCCTTGTTGGGTTTTGTAGCAGTTCGTGATTGGTGGGCATGATGGAGTGTACTGTTGGCTCTTGGTGATGAGTCAGTCTGTAGTCCCTCTGCCCTTCCTAAAGGTAGGGTGATAGGGCCTAAAGTTTCAGCCCCTTAAATACATAATTGACTTCCCCTCATTCTGAGGGGAGCCCCAAACCATCTTTCATCTTAGTAAAACAAAGGCTCTTCTGTCATCCAGAAAATTCCAAAGGATTAAGAGTATAGTGGGGTCATAGACCCAAGTATTAGCAAGATTCTCCAAACACCCCAATACATGAGAATTTATGGAGCTCTGTGTTAGAAAGTGGGACCAGACAGCAGACTGTATTTATTATACACTCCGTGTCTTATCTCACGGCATCCTAGGGATTCCCTTGTCTAGCTGGCACACGCAACAGTGGAGAGCACCCCTGTCAGCCTGTCACCATAGAACTCCTGTTCTCCCTTCCAGTGTCACAGAGCAAGCATCAAGACCAGACATACAGACTGTGGCAATCTGTGACTGAATGTGTGCCATGTTTCATTTCCTTTTGTGATTAAAACTTAAGTGTAATTATAGGTTCTGGTTCTGTCTTCTTGTATCCTACTTGACATCTTGCCTTTCTTGGAGTGTGTCCATGCCAGTTTGAAGGTCCTTGGACGCAGACACCTTTTTGGAGGAAGTTATTTGTAATCCAAAGATATGAATCTTAAGACTTACATCATATATCTATTCCATATATATGTGTTTTCATACATAATTTGATTGGCATATCTTTAGAAAAATGTTATCATTCTGATAATATAAGCCTTGAAAGCCTTCCCTAGCACATACCCATTATGAAAACCAGGTTATTAAACTGACTTCATTGATCAAATCTGATAAGTACTTGGGAATTATATTTCCATTCTTAATAATACTACTAGTACAGCTTTTATAGGCTAGATTCCAATTTGAAATATTCTGTTGTGAAATACTAAGGTTATTTTATGACAACTTTGATTATTTTTTCTTTAACTTCACAGAGACTGTGCAGTTGATCCAACTTGTGTTTTATGCATGGAGTGCTTTTTGGGAAGTATTCACAGAGATCATCGATACAGGGTTAGTAATGTCCAAATAATCACTGTGTGCTGTATTGAACTTTGTGCTAAACAGTTTTGCTTTCTTTGTAAAACTCAAAGATTTTACACTAAAATGAGAATGGTGGTTTGAAAAATGTATTTTTTAGGACTGAGTATGCAGCTTAGTGATGAAGTGCTTGCCTAGCATGTGACAGCCCTGAGACCTGCCCCCAGCACATGCACCCCCAAGAAAAGATTCTTTTAACACCATTAAACATATGATGGCTTTATTTACTAATCCACTCTTTTTGGAACGCATGGTTCAAGAAAGATAGCACAGATATCAACTCCTCTGCATTAGTTTTCAACTAGCTTGTTTTGTGGGATTGTTTGTTTGATATAGGGTCTCACTGAGTAGGCCAAACTGGCTTTGAACTCACTTATGTAACCCAGGCTGGCATCAGGCTCACAGTGATCTTGCTGCATGCTGGGATTACAGACATGCGCCACTCCCGGCTGTCTTGCTGTTTTAAAATGTTTGTTTAAGAGGCATGTGCGATACTGTAATCTAGTAGAGGGACCAACCCAGTACATACTATTATTGTATTTGGGGCAAATTGTTCCTGCCTATCCTAGCTCTTTTCTGGGAAAATGAAGATTCAAAGATAAGGGACAGTTGTCACTTAACCATAAAATAAAATGGTAAATAATATTTCAGTCCTCTTAATTCATCAGCCCTGCTGAGTCAAGGTTTTTTCTCCTGTTTGTTTTTATTCACTGTACACTGGCATCAATAAAGTGAACTAAAACGGCTCCAAAATTTGGCTCCCTGCCTTTTATTTTTTTGAGACAGGGTCTTACTGTGTAGTTCAGACTGCCATTAGTTGTTGTGTAGCAACAACAAGCTGGCCTCAAACTCACGGTGAGTCTCCTACCTCAGCCTCCCAAGTGCTGGGCTTACAGGAGCATACCACCACACTGAGCTCTGTATTCTTGTATGTTATCCTTATTGTCATAAATTAGTAAGAGAATCCCAGCCTGGTGTGGTGACATACACCTGTAAACCCAGCACTTGGGAGGCTATGGCAAAATTGTGTGTTTAAGGCCTGCCTTAAACCACATAGTGGGATTCTGTCTTAAAGGGGCGGGGTGGGGGAGGACAGCATCCATTTTCCTCTGAGAAAATCCTGGTTTCCTGTAAGTGGTTCTGTTGTTCAGAAGTGGAAGCACATAAGCTATTATGTAAGGTTGTCATTGTCCAATGACTGTCTGCTCCTGTTTCTTGGCATATATCTGTGCATCCTTGGGCATAACTGAACCGTAAGCAGGTCCATTAATTATATCATTATATATGACACAAGTACTATTTTAGGCACAATATAATAGTACTTATTCTAAAATTTGGTGTATCTAACACCCATTCCTAAACACCTCCTCATAATATTTTAACAAAAACAGGATTTCTAGATTAACACTTATTAGCTAAGTGGTTTTGTCTTGCCAGATTTCATGAAGCTTTGCTGTATCTTAAAGTGTGAAGAATTCTTGAACCTTTTATCATCTTGAACAGATGATAAAAAGTTTTTATGCCCAGTCTGCTTTGTATTTCCTGAGCCCCTGTTACCTGTCCTGTCAAAGAGTAGCTTTTAAGAGAATGTTAAAAAAGAAACATAAGGTACTTCTGCAGTCCCTATTGGTTACTTTCTGTCCCCTTAATAGACTGCTCTGTGGGACAGTAGCTAAAGAAGTCTTTGTAACCTGACTGTCCTAGCATCGCCACTTGCTAGCCAGGCAGCAGTGTTAGCCAATGTAGCCCAGCCTGGCAGGGGCCCTTCTGAGCCTCTGACTCTTCCTCATTAAGGGAGCCACATAAGAGACAAAGCTTCTTTTAAATGCCTGTAGTTACTCAGCACTGTCAAGTAGCTTGTTTTGAAATCACCTAGATTAACCTATGTCTTATTTAAAATAAACTTTTAAAACATTAAGAAGCCTGACATTTTTCTTAATCCTTCCAGAAAAGCTTAATACTTAGACAGTGTTGCTCCCTGAGCAGATGATGATGTTGTGTATCTGTTGTCTGACAGCCCTCAGTAAACACTGACAGAGACTTTACAATCTTTCTCCAAGATGACGACTTCAGGAGGTGGCGGCTTCTGTGACTGTGGTGATACCGAAGCTTGGAAAGAGGGTCCTTACTGTCAAAAACATGAGCTTAACACCTCTGAAATTGAAGAAGAGGAGGTAAAAGCATTTTCACAAAGTTAAAATAATGTAAAAAAAAGTTTTAAAAAGCTTTGATGATGAGTTTTAAATATTTTAAGAAATTGGAATTCGATTATGTGAGAAATAGACACACCGCCTATTATCAGTAACTAAGTACTTTGAAAGTTCTTTGCATTTGTGGCTGCTGCATCATTGTTAGTGGTGTGCATTTGAAATTCTGAAAACTTAGTTTTTTTGTTTGTTTGTTTTGTTTTTTGTCTTTTTATCGGTACCTGGGATCAAACTCATGACTGCCTGCTTGCAAGGCAGGCGCTTATGCCGCTGAGCTAAATCCCCAGCCCCCTGAAAACTTAGTTTAATTCAAAGGGTTTTCTTAGTTGGGGTTTTAAGCTTTTTTGAAGGCTTTTGTTAAGCCCTAATTTACTATTCAAATTACTGTTTTTCATTTATTAGTTTTTGTATGTTTGGGCTGTAAATAAGCATGTGTGAGCCAGGATACTTTCTTTTCTGTTATTGTACGTAATACTACCCTACTCATGTGGGGAATCAGGGCCTTGGTTTGTGGCCGGGCCAGGTACAGAGCTTCAGTGCATATTATCCTCACTCTGCCTCTAAAAGTATATTTTAAAAAATCCTTCAATTTGTGCAATTTTTTTCTAAATGATATTTATAATGAAATAATGTGCTCTCACTAAATGTTTGAATCTATGCTTTTTATGACAGTTTGATGTGTAAATCAAGATCTTTATTTCAGATTTTACTACTTTTGAGCGTCAGGGAGTTAGGTATGTTAAAGCATTCAGAAGGCCTAACATAGATTTAGAACAAGTGGGCAAAAATAGTCCTTCCTAGTACATGTACACTGTGGGTCACAAATATTTTAACACAGTGCCCAGGGCTTTTGGTATTGGGTGATGTTTTTCAGATAGATCAGGATTTGTAGAGAATTATTTTAATGCTATGGAATACAAATTTTGTCTGTGTTTTGTGCAAGTATTCTGGAATTTGCTTCAGGAAGAAATGGTCAGGGCTCCAGATTTCCCTGCCTCTCTTAGAGTAGCTCCATTTTTTTTTTTTTTTTTTCTTTTTAATCAGTACCAGGGATCGAACTCACGACCGACTGCTTGCAAGGCAGGTTCTTTTTTTTTTTTTTGTCTTTTTCCTTTTTATTGGTACCGGGGATCGAACTCATGACTGCTTGCTTGCAAGGCAGACACTTACGCCGCTGAGCTAAATCCCCAGCCCCGCAAGGCAGGTTCTTATGTCACAGAGCTAAATCCCCAGCCCCAGTAGCTCCATTTTTTAAAAAATATATTTAATTGGAATTCTACCTGTAAAAATATAAGACAAAGTAAACTTGAAAAACACATTAGAAAAAGATTAACAACTACTAATATAAAAGTTTAGAGCCCAGGGATATAACTCAGCAGCATAACACCTGCCTGGCAAGTGCAAGGTCCTGAGTTTGATTCCTAGTAAACCCCTCCCCCCCCCTCCCAAAAAAAGTAAAAGTTTAGGAAACAGAAATATTTGTATATTATTTATCTGTCTAATGGCCTAGGACCCAGGATGTACATCTTACAACTTAAAAAGACAAATACTCCCCCAGTCTAAAAATGGACATAGCACTTAAATAGTCAATGCTCAAAAAAAGATGCACAAACTGATCTACAAACACATGAAGAGAGGGTTAAACATCATTAGTTCTCAAGGAATTGCACATCCAAAACGACACTGCTAGTAGGAGAGATCCTCCAGGTAAATCCTCCAGACTCTCCCATTTAATTCCTGTTTAGGAGTTAGGGAAAAGAATAAGGAAAAGACCGTAAAAAATTAAAACATTGTGAGCATGGGCCCCACTGCAGTATTTTCAACCGCATCTTAAGCTGCGGGACCTCGGCACCACCCCTGCATAGGCACACTGTGTAGGGGTCCCCACATCTTCTCCACTGTCTGCATTTGGGACAGATACTTCCTCACTGTGGGTGAAAGATCAGCAAGATGTGACCTAGTATTGCCTGCACCCTTTTATCTGGTACTGCAAGCTGAGTGGTTTTTCTATTTTTTTAATTAAAAATAAAAGAATGAAACCAAAAAGGAATAGAAGAGAATAATAAAGGTCAGAAAACAATCCCTTATCAAACTGTCACATCATTTTTCATATAGATCAGATTAGCATTTTGATTCTTACATTTCTGTAAAAATAAAAAAGACTCAGAATAGTCTAAACAACTTTGATAAAGGAACAAAATTAGAGCTCCCAACTGTCCCCAGCCCCATGACTTATCACAGAGTTACACCAGTCATGACAAAACGGTGCTGATAGCGACATAGACATCTATTTTTAAATACTTGGGAGAAAAATCTGCAGAAGAACATTTTGTAACATGAAAATGTTTTGAAATCTAAATCTCAGTGCTCATAAATATTTATTGGAATACAAGTACGCTTAGTTTTTTTTTATATATTGTCTGTAGCTGCTTTTCTCCTACAACAGCAGAAGAAATGAGTTAATTACAACAGAGACACTGTCTAACAGAAGAAAGGCCAGCCCATGTGCACGGGCCCCTTGGGCAGGGAGAGAATGGAAGGAGGGGTGCAGTGCCTTTCCTGGTTGGGAACCACCCCCTGCATCTGCTGTTTCCCATGCTGATTTTTATAGATTCCTAGGAAATGTCTCTCCGGCCTCTGCAGTAGGAAAGGATGTGTTTTTACTGATGTAAATGGGATAACTGCTTGTGTTTCCTTTTATCAAGACATCTGCGAAAAGAACCAAATGTTTGGAAACAGGCTGTGTAGTAGCTATATGGAAATTCAGGTTACCTGTTTTATAAATGGATATTAACTTGACTACAATTTATTTTCCTGCCCTTATTTTCCTTTTGCCTACTTTATACATGTATTTTTAATGCCACCTTATTATATCAGATGTATTCCTGAGTTGCTGTAAATCCTTTTCAGAATGAGATTTAAATAAGTAATAAAATAAATGAACTTTAGTGAAGATTATATAACCTGAAATTTTCAATTATAGATGTTACTCCTATCTCAACTGAATACAGAGCCATACCTATTAATAGCTAGATAGAGTACTAAGTACTTGACTTGATCTCATTTAAGTCTCAAAACAGGCTTAGAAGACAGTGCTGGCTGACAATTTTTAGATGCAAGCGCTTGAGTTTTAGATTAAGCAAATTCCCCGAAGTGTCCCACATGGTAAGTGCTAGAGTTAGAGTTTGAATCTGAGCAGTGCAGACTCCAGTAGTGAAACTCTTTTAATATGCATTATACTGGTTTTGTTTTTTAAAAAAACATTTCTAACCAGATGCAGTAATACATAACCTATAATCCTGTGTAGTCAGGAAACTGAGGCAGAAGGATCACAAATTTGAGGTTAGCCTAGGTTACTTAGAGCTACCTTAAAACAAATTTTTTCAAAAGCTGCAGATCACAGCTCAGGGCTGAGGTAGTACAGGCCTTGCCTGTCATGCTTAAGGTCCCGGGTCAGTCTTCAGTATCAAAACAGAGTGCACCAAGGTAGCAGGTGAATTTCTGTTCCCAGTGTTGCCCCAAACTGGGTTGATGCAGCAGCAAACTCAGCAGTCAGGGATTCTCCAATGTCATGTAACACATTTTAGAGTGTGCTTTTCTATTACCATTTAGTAATGTAACTAGTTAATATTTTTAAACTGGCATACAACTCAGTAGGAACTATGTCTCCCGGATCCTGGGATTTTGTAGTTTGGACTCTGTTGGCTAGAATTCTTAAGAATTGGTGGTAATTTCTGTCCAGAACCATTAAATTTTTATAATACCTGACTTTTGTAATTCGTCAGTCCCTGCATGTTTTGTATCAAAGGATGTAAGAGTAAGAACCGAGTTACTGTCTGCTGAGGCACTGACTGTCCCTCAGCCGAGCTCCAGTTCTGTTTGCTGTTTTGGTGTAGTGTGAGGTTCACGTTATTATTAATGCCTACTCTTTTTGTTGTTGTTGTTTATCTGTACTGGTTTGCAGCGCTGGTTCTCTCTGTGCACAAGTGCTCTGTGCACTTTGTTAATGACTTCCAAAGCAATGTCACAAATAATAATGAGGCTTGCAAGTTGGGGGTGGAGGACAAAATTTGATGTGTTTCATGTCCTGGGTGAGAAGAATTACAGGTAAAATGGCTATAGGAAATTGAAAATCTGAGCAGGCCTTCTTTGAGCCGTAGCCTCATGTCTCTTAGGAATTTTTGCCCTTTTGTTCTTCCACCTTCTCCATTTGTTTATGTCAGTTTAACCAAGTTTATCTTGAGTAGTTTAAAATGCTTTGCATGTGTGCATATTTGGAAGAGTACGCTAGTTACTATCCCCATGATACTGAAACCTGCTGCTTTTCTAATTCAAGAAGTGAATATAATAGTAGTTAGCTATTAAGCTAAATTACATCTTTAGATTTAAGATAAGACATTAAGGTTAAAATCATGTGAAATGTTTTGCCAACCTTAACTGAAAGATACCATGATACATGATACACATCATGCATGTTAATAGCTTTATATTAACCTAGAAATTTGGTGACTTCCTCACTGTTAAGGCTCATGTCCAAACCCATTAACTTCTCACCATGAAGTGGACTCTATTGAGTGGTTCTTACAAAATGAAAAAGCCGTTACTTGGCTTTAATGAGGTCTCCCCTTCAGAACTCTCTGAAAGTCAGCTCTCCTTTAGACCTGTAGACCTACATGTCCTTAGTTAGTTCTGTTTTTTATTCTGCAAATTGGACATTAGGGGATGAAGCTGGAAAAATGATTCGATGTGAGGGTTCAGCAATCCTGGAAAGCTATTTCACAATGTATAAATTTATTCATTAGGCATTGGCACTCCATTGACTATTTTGACTCATATGATTGCAAATTGAGTATATTCTGAACAGAATGTTTTAGAAAGCTTAATAGGTTGAAAAGTATCCGATTAAATTCCTTGAAGAGAAGTTGAGGTAGGCCACCTGGCAGTTTCCTCTGTAGCATTTTCAGAGGCAGAGAGAAACCAGGAGAGGAGAGGATTAAAGTATGTTTAACATAGCTGCGCTTTGTCTTTGTTCTTTCATTTAGGATCCTCTTGTGCATTTATCTGAAGAAGTGATAGCAAGAACTTACAACATTTTCGCTATTATGTTTCGGTATGCAGTAGAAATCCTAACCTGGGAGAAGGAAAATGAATTGCCAGCAGATTTAGAGATGGAGTAAGTGTAGCCGGTTATTTTTGTTTAGGGGGCTGCTACATTGTAACTTTCATACAACAATGATAGGACCTAAGTTTGTTTTGTTTTGTTTTTAAAGGATTGACTTTTAGAAAAACAATAACAATGTTACAGCATTTAAACTATGTGTGATGGGCTTAACTGGTGAAAATTTTCCAGGATTTGTTGGTTAGTTATCTTGTAGCCATATTTAAACTGTGTCAAGATTCAGCTGATTTCAGAGTTTTCTGATTATATGAAAAACTGATAAGTCATTCTACCACTCTTTTTGCTTCCTTTCTATGTTAGAGTCAGCTCTTTCTGAATAGTCAAACTCAATTTTAATCATTTGGGTTCTAATTATAAAATGTTCCATACTTGGTGCATTAACATACATGTGCCACTTTTGTTTATATTTTTGAGTCATAGACTTGTTACCAGAGAGCTTGATTGTGCCATGACTTGAGCTTCTTGTTTTCCTTGTTAATGGGCTTGCCCCAAACAACCTTCTCTTTTACTAAAAAAAAAAAAAAAAATTGTTGGCATAGTATTCATGAAATTCATGAAAGAAAACTGAGTTTAAACTCTAGAGACTAGAATAGTATCTGGCTTTCTGATAACAAGTTTGTGACTTCAATAATTTAAGTAAAAATGGTAAGTATATACTAAAAGAGCACAGAAGGGAAATCTGACTGCTTTACTTATAACGTTCCTACCTCAGTCTACCTAGTAACTTGAATGCTTTGTGCTCATGTAGATACAGAGAACCCTTCAGGTTCTGCTTGTGCTGAGGTCCGTATCTGCTATACCTGGAGGCCATGGGCACTAGCCCCGTGCGGTTCATTCTCCACATGACGGCCAAAGTGAAATTTTAAGGCAAATGTGACGATATTTTCTGTTTCAAATCTTCCAAAATGTTCAGTGTCTCTCTCGAGACCAGACGGACTTGATGCCCGTCTCCTCCTCCTTCCCTGTGCTCCCGCTCCTGACATCACCTGTGCCACCTTCACACTTTGGCTTTTGCCATCCCTTACCCCAGGCTCGCTCAGTTTGGCATCTTGGCATTTGGGTGAATCATTTGTCCTGGGAACTGCTGGGGAATTGCAGAGTCCTGAGCATCATTCCCAGCCTCTACCTGCTAGGTGCCTGCAGCGCCCTTGAGCCCAGTGACGAGGGCCACAAATGTCTGCAAGTATTATGGTCTTCTGTAGTCTTCTGCAGGAGGGGCAGGGGACTTGCCACCACTGAGACTCAGTGATGCTTAATCTGACTTCAGGTCTCTTCACTGCTCCAGCCGTTCTTAGCTGAACTCCAGACCTAATTCCCTACTGTAGCAGCCTGCTGCTTTTATTAAGAGCCAGTGCTCTTTGAGTTGTTTGTTCCTATCTGTTTTCCCTACCACACTGTGATTGTGGCGTCATAGAGTGTGGAGACACGATGACTTTTTCACCCATGTGTGAAATCGCTAGCCCTTCTATAGGGCAAAGCATTCTCTTAGTAAAGAAACCTGGAGCAAGATAATTCACAGATGGATCACCCAATACGTCCTTCACGTTTTGGTCCCACAGAGAGAAGAGCGACACTTACTATTGCATGTTGTTTAATGACGAGGTTCACACCTATGAACAAGTTATTTATACTCTTCAGAAAGCTGTCAACTGCACACAAAAGGAAGCCATTGGTTTTGCAACTACAGTAGATCGGGATGTAAGTTTGTCATGTTAACATAATAAATTAAATGTTTACTACAGATAAGTTACCCCAGAAAACTGAGTTTAAGGTTTATCTGTGTAGACCAGTTGTGTGTGCATGCTGCAGTGCACTATATCATTGAAAGCTCTAAAAGATTCGTGATTACTGGAGAATTTTTTCTTAAATTTCATTTGAATATCGGCCCAATTGCGTATTTGTATAATTGTAAGCTACTGACAAAACTTTAAAAAAGAAAACAGTTACCCTCATTCTATTCAGTGATTAAAAATACTCATCTATGAAAGCGGAAATTATGGAAACCTACTAGAATAATTATTTGTCTAGTTCAAAGTGATACACTTATTGATAGCTTTAGAGTTAAGATACCAGTGAAGGAAAATTTCAATTTACTTTTCATTGATGAATAGGATTAATGTTGTAAATATTAAACACTGACTAGGGTTGTTGCGTGTTTGAGCATTTATTTACCTTTATAATGTTGAACATGATACCTTTACAAGGTAACTTTACATGTGCTTATCTACAGGGACGTAGGTCTGTTCGATACGGAGACTTCCAGTATTGTGAACAAGCAAAATCTGTGATTGTGGTAAGTAATGTTAAGACATGCTCATATTTTATTAGCTTAAGGCTAGCTCCACATTTCAGCATTTATAAATGTATGTTTTTGATTTTGTTTTTGTTTTGAGCCAGGGTCTTGCTGTGTATTCAGGCTGGCCTTGAAGTCAGCCTGGAGTCCAGGCTGGCCTGGCACTTGGTGCAGTCTTGCTGAGTCTCTAAGGGCTGGGATCACAGGAGTGCCAGGACACTCAGCTAGAACTTATATTTTTAAAAATAATGTTTCTTGAGCATTGAGTTACTTTAGCACTTTTTCTCTCATCCCGTTTCTTTGAGAAGTCTCAGAGAAGCTTTTTATTTTTTTAATTAATGTTTTTACTCTACCTTTTAGCAATTAAATTGACTTTTAGAACCAAGATTAGAGTCCAAGGAAGGGTGTTTCTTGGTACATTACACCAAGATGTACTCTTTTCTTATAGTATTTATTTTTTGTTTTATTTTGTTTTGTTTTGTGTCATAGCATTTAATGTATTGTTTTTCTAAAAGAGAACAATTTTGTTTTGGATTTATTTTTTAGAGTTTTTTAATTATGCCATCTAAGTTGCAGTTTTTCTTTTTTAAAATAATTTTACATATTATAAAATAACTTTAAATACACAAGCAAAAATAAAAATATGGGGGCTGGGGATTTAGCTCAGCAGCATAAGCGCCTGCCTTGCAAGCAGGCAGTCGTGAGTTCGATCCCTGGTACTGATAAAAAGGAAAAAGATAAAAAATAAATAAATAAATAAATAATAAAACCATGAACACTGGTGGGCCCACATTGTATCTTATTTTTTTCCTACTTATTTTCAGTAAATAAAGTACTATACAGGACCCTGTATTTTCCTTACTTCTTTCTTCCTTCCTTAGAGATAACTACTTTCAATAATTCACTTCTTCGCTCTTATGCTTGCATTTACCTTTGATATGTAAAACACACAATCTTCTTTGTGTTGACGTGGAGGCAGTAAGCGTCCTGTGAAGCCAGACATGGTGGTGCACACCTGTGCACCCTGACAGGGAGGCAGGGAGGGCACAGGTGCACCCCAGCCTAGGCTGCTTAGTGACTCACTGAGGCCCTGTCTCAAAAGCAAACAAGAAGTGAGATGTTATCTTTTGTGAATCCAATGAGTCAACCTAGAAGATTAGAACCTCAATCAAGTAAGGCAAAGTAATGTTTTTCTTACATACATACACAAAAAAACTTGGTGATGATGTGGTATAACTTTTATGCCAATAAAGTAGCCTTTTTAAGTTATTTTTTCATCTTGTCATTTCTTTTTAAGAGAAATACCAGTAGACAGACAAAGCCACTCAAAGTTCAAGTTATGCATTCATCTCTTGTTGCACATCAGAATTTTGGTTTGAAGCTTTTGACTTGGCTGGGAAGTATCATTGGATATTCAGGTACGTTTATCGCTAACTGATAAAGTGAACTTTTAGTCCTAACAAAACTGTTTCTGACAAAAATGTCAAGCAGAACAATTTCTTCCTTCAATTTCACATTTTAAAATCATCCAGAATATCTTTCTGCATAGAAAATCCTTATTTACCTAATTTTGGCCCACAGGATCTTTAAATATACACCCAAAGGATTCTCTGTTCAAACAATTCAGGGAACATTGGGTTAAATAATTATGAACAGTTTTAATATGCAATGTATAAATAACGTAATGGGAATTTTTAGCACCTGGTGTGACGGGTGCATGTCTATAATCCCAGGACTTGGGTAGCTGAGGCAGGAGGATTGCCTCAGGTTTGAGACCAGCCTGAGCTACATAGTGAGTTCAAAACTAAACCTGAAATCACAAAGCAAGACATTGTCTCAAAAAAACTAGAGAAAAAAAATTTTAAATGGTGCATCTTGTAGACCTTTTCATCAAGTATGCTAGAAAATACTATTGTAAATAAAACAGTGATAAAGAGTTGGAATGATAAAATACTAATATTGCTGTCTTTGATTCTTCTAACTTTTGGTCACTAATAATTTGCAGCTCTTGAAAATTTACATATTGGAAGATACTAATATATTTGTTTGCTTTCCCACAGTCTACAAATAAGATAATGTATAATATAACGTAATGTAATTGTGCACTCTTTTTCCAAAGCCAAAAAATACACACTTGATACATAACACTGAAGGGAAAATTAGTAATAGTGCTGAGCTTTCTTGTCATTCTATTCTTCAGGGAAGACTTTAAATAACTGATGTTCCAAAGTTATTGTACAGACCACTCCTAAAATGTTTGCAGTGAAGGCATAATAATGAGCATCGCAGTGCTGAACTGAAAGTACGAAGGTGTGAAAGTTTAGGGTAACGTGTTTGCTTGCACATCATTTTGGAGTTTTGGTTTTCTCCAGTGGATGCCTTTATTCCAACTGTTGTACTATGGTATTAAGACGTAGTGCTTTTCTGGGCCAGGGATATAGCTCAGTGGCACAGTGCCTATGTGGCAAGCACATGATCCTGAGTTCAGATTAAGAATTATATATGAGATTTTGAATTTTTCACTTTTTTGCAAAAATATTAATAAAATATTTACTACATTAACTTCTTCTGAGTAAATTTGACTTTTAAACTTACCATGCTACCAGATGAGATGGCACATGCCTGCAATGCCAGCACTTGGGAGGCTGAGGCAAGAGGGTGACAGTTTGCTCAAGGCCAGCCTGAACTACATAGTGAAACCTGTCTGAAGAAACCAAAAATCAAAAAAAGGAAGGAAAGAATAATACAGAGATGGCGCATGGCTATAATCCCAGCTACTAAGGAGGCTAAGGAAGGAGGATCCCAAGTTTATGACCAGCCTGGGCAACTTGGTTAGCAAGACTCCTTCCAAAACAAACAAAAAATTTTAAAGGGCTGGGCATATAGCGCAGTAGTAGAATTGCTTACGAAAGTCCTAGGTTTGATCCCAGCTCCAGAAGCAAACAAAACCTTTGTAAAACCCTAGGGACCCATTTGGATGTGTACCAAATGTTACTTTAAAGTTGGTATCTCATAACTATTCTTCCTCCTATTTAAAGATGGCCTTCGCCGGATTTTGTGTCAGGTTGGATTACAAGAAGGGCCAGATGGTGAAAATTCTTCTCTGGTGGACAGATTGATGCTTAGTGATTCTAAATTATGGAAAGGTAAATCTGTTAACTTCTTTTAAGGTAGAAGGTTGGGATGTGAAAGCTTTTTTCATGGAAAGATATTTAACAGATGAATTTATGCTTTTTAAAGTGAGCATTCTAGGGCTCGAGATACAGCTCAGTGATGGGGTGTATACGAACGTGTGCAAGGCCTACGTTCATTCCCTGGCATCACAGCAAACAAGAAAAGCATTGGAGTCAGCCTTTGAAAATGCAGATCTTCTTAACCTATGATCCAAATTAAACAGCCTTTACATTTTGATAGAAAATTATATTTTGAAAACCTGGCTATAAATAATCAGATTACAGATATTTTTGTGCTGGCCAGGGATCTAGTTCAGAGGCACAGGCGCCGCCTGGCAAGTGTAAGGTCATGAATTCAATTCCCGGCACCAAAAAAAAAAAATTGCGCTAAGTAAACAATGTAGTTTTACTCTTAAGTTTTTAAAATACAGTTGATCCCATTAAAATTTTGACAGTGTAATTTTTGGCATATCCTTGGTGTAACACCCTGATCTTTTTCTAAAGGTGCTAGAAGTGTATATCATCAGTTGTTCATGAGCAGCCTCCTTATGGACTTGAAATACAAAAAACTATTTGCTATCCGATTTGCAAAGGTAAGTCTTTCCTCAGTTTTAAAGTTTAGCAAAATAACCATATTCCACAGTTACAACTGGACTCCAGAAAATGAACGCCTGATAGAAACATGTCAGTGTATCAATAGAATAAAGTCATAGCAGGGAGACTTCTTGTTCCTTTCCTCCCACGGTGACATAACTGTCAATCTTCACAGTGTTTGTATTGTGAAATGGTAAGTGGTAAGCCGTTGTGGGTTATGCCATCAGTCCTGTTACAGCAATTAAGTTCTCCCTTTCAAGAGCGTATGATTAAAGGAGCTGCATTTTTAAAATTTTATTTTAATGAAGTCAGAGTTCTTAATCAAAGTAGTATATAGGAATCATTTAGCGAGCTCTTCAAATCCCAGTGTTTGTGCTTCATCCCCAGCTTTACTGAGCACTCCGGGTTCCCTCGTGCTCGCAGCAGTGTGGTGTCTGGCTTCATAAGGACAGTACAATGTGGCTCTGCCAGCCTCTTGGTGCACAGTGGCCCCCAGGTGTTCAATAGCAAGTGTTCTCCATTTGGGCTGGTGGCATGCCTTGTGCTCCAGAAGACGCAGTGCCAGCACAGAGCTGCACAGACACCACTGTGGAGCAGTGTTTACACGGGGCTGCTTTTCCTCGGTAGAAGCCTTGCCAGCCACAGTTCTGGGGTTAGCCCCTGGCCGCATTCAGGTTTGGGCTCTGTGGGTTAGAGGTGGATCTCCCTCCCCTTGTTGTCTAGAATTACCAGCAGCTGCAGAGAGATTTTATGGATGATGATCACGAGCGAGCAGTGTCGGTGACGGCTCTGTCTGTCCAACTCTTCACTGCGCCTACGCTGGTGAGTAGTGCTCGCCTTTCCTCTGTCACTCATAGCTGGCACTCCTTGCCTCTTTTTGCCTTCTTAATAGAACTATGAGCGTTTGCAGAGTGATTATGTGACAGATGACCACGACAGAGAGTTTTCAGTCGCAGACCTCTCGGTTCAGATATTCACAGTTCCTTCACTTGTAAGTACTGAAAGACTAGAAGACCTTTCTTGTTTTCTCTTGACAGAAGTAAGCCTTAAGACAATAGAGAACTAAGATCTTTGTGCTCCTAAATAAAGTAGTAACTAATAGGCAATCAGATTTCAGACACCTTCAGCCATACTAGAACATATCCTTGAACAACTAAGGAATTTGGGGGAAGAGTCATTTAAACTCATCTGTAGTTTCACATTATACTTTCTGGAACTCTGAACTGATGAGTAACATTCAATTGATCAATTCATTAGCTTTGTCCTTGATGTTAGAACCCAGCAGCTTGTTGCATTCCATCTCACAGTCTGAGACATCTAGACATCTTCCACCTCCTCAGCACACATGTAAGGAGAGAAATGGCTTCATTGAGCTCTGAAGACATCAGGATGTTTTAACATGTACAGTACCTGACAGCTACTTATTTCATTCAGCACATTCACTGAGCACCTGTTACTGATTGGGTAAACAAAATATGACCCTTGCTCTACCGAAGTGCGAATCACTTGCAGAAATATTTAAGTGAAACTGTAGTAATAGTTTTGAAGGCTAAGGTTTCCTTGAGAGAGAATCCTTTTCCTACAGTTGAGAGAGAGGGGTTCTGCAGGGCCTTTATGTGGCGCTTGGAGAGGGTCAATGAGACGCCCCAGGGAAGGGGGCCTGAGAAGTCTTCAGTTAGGTAGAGGCTCCACCCGTGTGGGAAACAGAAGGAAGCCAGTGTGTGTAAAGATCTGTGAGAATCGCACTGCACTGTGTAGGCCTAAGTGTTTCACACTTGTTTTATGAACAAGGCTTATTTTCCATTTTCGGGGTTTTGGCTTTGGTTTTGGTGTTTTGGTTGGTTTGGGGGTTGGTTTGGTTGGTTTTTGTTTTGTTTTATCTTTTTCTTGATATAGGGTCTCACTGTGTAATACAGACTGGCCTTGAACTCACTTTTGTAGCCCAGGCTGGCCTCAAACTCACAGCAATCCTCCTATTTTTCAGTTTATTAAACAATTAGTTTTGCAGAGTCAGATGTGGTGACACATGCACTCACAAAGCTGAGGCAGGATGGTGCTGTGAGTTCGAGGTCAACCTGAGCCACATAAGTGAGTTGAAGGCCGGCCTACACTGCAGAGCAAGACCCTGTCTCCAAAACAAAACAAAACACTACACTTATTTTTTTTTTTCTTTTTTTTTTTTTTTGGTCTTTTTCCTTTTTATCGGTACCAGGGATCGAACTCACGACTGCTTGCTTCCAAGGCAGGCGCTTATGCCGCTGAGCTAAATCCCCAGCCCCACTACACTACTTTTTATACCTCTATTCCCAGCATTCTAGGAGACTGATGCAGAAGAATTGTAAATTCAAGCCTAACTTGGGCAATTTATGACTGAGGTGGGCCCTGTCTCAAAACATAGGAAAAGAGCTGGGTGGATGTAGCTCAGTCCAAAGTCCCTGGGTTTAATAATCCCTAATACTGGGGCTGAGGATTTAGCTCAATGGCAAAAGCACCTGCCTTGCAAGCAGGCGGTCCTGGGTTCGATCCCCGGTACCGATTTAAAAAAAAAAAAAAATCCCTAATACTAGGAAAAGAAAAAGTCTTTTTCCCTATGTCTGTTATATGTTAAAAGACCTAATCTAATAATTTGTCCATTAATGCTCTTACTATAAACCAAATTAAGGAATTTCATTTTTATCCTAAAATTGTATCAGAGCAGTGAGAATTTCAAGTGTTACTTAAAATCAATCCATTTACTGTTTGTAATTTGGGAAAGAAATTGGAAAGAGGTAAAAGCAAGTTGGAGAACCTATTTAAAGCTAAGGCAGTGAGCTAGACAGAAGGGGATGGTAACTTAAACTGGGGGCTGGCAGTGGGTATGAGAGTTTTCACAGGAGTTCTGGGAAAGCAAAAACGACCGAACTGGCCCGTGGATTTGAAGGGAGGTTGGGTTTGATGACTGACCAGATACTCGGGTTGATGGAGAAGCATAAGGGTGGCCATGAAGTTTCCAACTTGTAACTAAATAAAATCTCTAGCTATACTGACTTGTGTGCTTTGCATTTTTCTCTGATGCACATTCTGCTACAGAGGCCTTGCTGTTGAGTCTGGGGGGCCTCTGACCCGGTTCTGTCTTCTGTGGGTGGGATCTGCATTTCCAGAATGTGTCTCCATCAGTCAGCCTGACCCCGCTGCTTCTGTTGACTTCACAGACACCTCTGACCCCGAGGGTTGCCGTATTCAGACACTGAAGTTTAGAGCCCTTATACTTAAAGAAAATGCTTTAGTAAGCAGTTAGACTCTCAAGTAGGACAAGGGATTAAGAAATAATGACCCCTTTCCAAAGAAAATACGCGACCGCCTGCTCCACACCGACCTGGGGATGTTCGGGGAATGCTTCCGTGTGAAGGGAGGCCAGAGTGTGGGCTGAGTACCAAGTAAGGTCCTGCTCACCTGCGGTGTCACAGTGCTTTCTGGGCATTTCTGCTGCTGTATTGTCCTTCACAAGATCAGTAAAATTAAGGGAACAGCAAGACAAAACACCAGTAACTCTCTGTTGTCAAAAATTGGCTTGTTTTGTTTTCAGTTTTTTTCTGAGGGATTATTTACTATTATTAAAAGATGTTAGACTGGGGATATAGCTCAGCAGCACAGCATCTGTCCAGCAAGTACAGGGTCATGAGATCAATTCCTGGTACCAAAAAAAAAAAAAAAAAAAAAACAACTGGGCATTATGACTCATGCCTGTAATCCCAGCACCCAGAAGGTTGAGGCAAGAGGATCATTACGGGTTCGAGGTCAGCCTGGACTACCAAGTGTGAACTCAAGGCCAGCCTGAACATCGTGAGACCCTGTCTCAAAAAAAAAAATTTAACAGCCTTTGCTACGCCCAGTAATTTAAATATATAATGGTTAAGATACTTATACTACTAATTTGCCTTGGATTTCTTATTAAATACATTGACGTATTTCATTATTACAAATTTTGCTTAATTCTGATTTTGATCAATTCATCATTCTAAGAATATTTCCTTTTCCCAATTTATTAAAATTGGTTTTGTGTTTTGTTTGCAAGAGGTACTGAGAATCAAACTCAGGACTTCATGTTTGCTCTGTGCCACTGAGCCAAATTCCTGGCCCCCTACAATTGGTTTTGGATTTGTAATTTTATTTTTAAGTGCATGTTTGTAATATAAAAGAGTGATGGTGGTTGTGGAGTGGATACATGCATATAGCATCGTGGATCGTTTTCGGTCCCTTTACCCACTCTCCCTTCCTCATACCTGATTCCCTTCTCTGTCTTAGACCTTCCAGTTTCCTATCATCTCTATTTTATTCATTTATTTATTTACAGTTTAATTTTCTTAAGACAAATCATAATGATTAACTTTCTGAGTCTGGCTGGTTTTGCTTAGTATGAACTCCATATATTTTGAATTCCCATGTATTTTCCTGCAAGTGACATGATTTTTTTTCTTTATGGCTAAATAATATTTCATTGTGTCTGTATCACATTTTCTTTATCCACTCATCTATTGACGAGCATCCATACTGTTCCAGAATTAAGCTATTGTGAATTGTGCTGCTATAAACTTGGGTGTGCATGTAGCATGCTTTTAATTCTTATATGATTTTTAATCAGAGTTGGATAATAATTTAGTTGATTTTCTAGTTTTGAAGGTTCCTGGCATTGTATCATAAGAGAAGGCCCCAGTATACTCTTTTATACTACTAAACCCAGTTTCCTGGTATTTTATTGAGAATTTTTACATATATATTCACGAGTAAGTAGATACAATTACCTTCCTATGTGTGTTCAGTTAGATTTTGATCAAATGAATTAGATACATATCTGTGTTTATGGTCTGAAATACATTGTGTAGCATATGGATTACTTGATTTTCATGGGTTTTTTTGTTTTTTGAGACAGGTTTCACTGTGCAGTTCAGGCTTGTCTTGAACTCATTTTGGAGGCCAGACTAGGCTGGAACTTGCAGCAATCCTCCCGCCTCAGCCTCTCAAGTGCTGAGATTATAGGCACATACCACCATGTCTGACCTTGCTTTCCTTTTTAAAGAGTAAATTAATCTAAATTTAGACTTAATCTAAATCTAGAGTGGGCTCTGAAATGCTGCTCAATTCCTTGTCGTGTATTCAGGTTTTCTCTGTGAGCCAGTTCCATAATTACATTTTCTTAGTAACACAGCCTTTCCTTCCCCTGACTAGTACCACCTGCGTACTGAGGACCCTTTCCCTTGTCTTCTCATTCTTCCCAGAGCCCAAGATTGTACAGATGGAGCCCAGGTGTGAGCACACACTTCTTGGGTTTTGTTTTTAACTTTGTGGCAATAGAGAGAAGTGAGCCATGGTAACTGTACAGTCCAGTGAATTTCCCTCTGGGGGACGGACCCAGTTACCAGTGTCCACAGTGTTTGGAATTTTCTGTACATACAGTTACCATCTGTTCTTATTTCCCAAGCACTACATTTTTTATTTTGTTTTCTCTTGTTTACTGACTAGGTTCTCCAGCACATGTTGAATACAAGCCATGAATAAAAGCAGGAAACTGCATTTCATTCCTGACCTCAGGGGAAAATCTAGTGTTTCACTGCAAAGTGCGATACTTCAGTTTTTGTTGGGTGGTTGTGGATACTCTTATCAGAGCCAAGAAACTCCTTCTTACTCCCAGTGTGCTGGAAAATGTTTTTCTTTTAAATCATGAATAGGTATTTAATTTTCATGAATTCAAGAAAAGCATTGGGTGATGTGACTGTGTAAGTTTTTTTCTTTTGTGTCTTCCATGATTTATGAGTTTGCTTAAGTGTTTGGAAGAACTCTACAGTATGCATTTGGGCTTGGAGATTTATTTATGGAAATGTTTTTAGACTAGTTAAATTTCTTTGACAGGTATAGCACTGTTCAGATGTTCTCTATCTTGTTTTTCTTTTAATAAATTTTGGTTTTTCTTAGGAATTTGCTTATTTCACCTAAATTTCCAGTTATATTGGATTTAAATTGATCTCAATATTATTTTCAATTTTAAGATTTCAATTTTATAGTTATGTAATATTTTTCTAGTCCTGTTCAAATTTAAAACCTTCTATTTTTTAGAGACGGGGTCTTGCTACATAGTCCGGGCTGGCCTTGAACTGAGCTTCCAGCCACCCGCTGCCTCAGCCTCGCAACTGCTGGGATTACAGTCATGCCATGAGCTGCCCAAATTTACAAAAGAGTCAACTTTTAGTTTTTTTCTTTTATACATTTGCTTTTGTTTTACAAATTTCTGCTGTATTTTTATTTCTACCCTACTATTTTCCTTTCTCTACTTTCTTTTTTTATAACCTCATTACACATGGGAGTTGGGACAGAACTGCAGCTCTAGGCAGCAGTTAGATTTTGGGTCATGAATACCTTCTTAGAGGAGGTGAAGTGTGGAGACCGGTCAGGAGAGGAAAGGTGTTTGGGGCTCATGATGGGGGCAGGTTGTAGGCAGGCAGCTAGGAAATAAATGTGGGTGGCTTAATAAAGTTTGTTTATGAATTCAAGTCAACTTGAGGGTAGTGATTTACCCTCTTTTGGCACTTGGGAGGACACATACATAAAAGCGGAACATACGCTCAGTTTTACTGCTTCTGCTGCTCCTCAGTTACCTTTAGCTCAAAATAATCCTTTTGTCAAAGTAGCGTGCCGTTGTTCCCCTGACAAGATAATGGGAGTGTCCTGCATCAGTCAGGGACTGTGGTTGTCCGGGTGACACTCAGGGGCCCAGACACACAGCTCTCCAGGGCTTCCAGCTGAGAGCCGTGTTGCCCCTGAATGCTGGTTCTACTTCCTTGCTGGGCGGGGCTGCCATGTTATCTCAGCTTTGTTCTCATCTCAGACCCTCTTCCCACAAAACTGCAGTGTTTCACAAGTGTCTGGAGAAGGCAGGAAGAGAGTTGGACTCAGCTCCCAGCCCCTGTTCTCACCAGGACCCTGGCCTTCCCAGCACCCTGCTCTGCTGCCCTCCGCCCTGGACAGCAGTCAGGTGGCAGGAGGCCCCTGCAGCTGGAGTCACCTCCTGCACAGCCCCTTTGCCCCGTGGTTTATCACTGGAGTCCTTGTCCTTTTCTGCAGCATCTCCTGGTTCTAAGCCCTTTTTTCCCTCCATTTTGTTCTGAGTTTTGTCATTCTTGCAGAAGTATTGGTCAGCTTGGCAGGAGCGGAAGAGTCTTCGAAGCCTTTTAGAAATGCTCCATTAGTGATTCTGACGCATGTCCCTGCTTTAACGATAACTTAACTTACCTGAGATACTAGTGAAGGCTTTTATAACCGTGGTGCCTTTGAATCTTAATTACCGTACAGTAGTTTAACCAGAAACAGTAGTTACAACTTAGGTGATCAGACTGTCACACATATTTGTTCCTATTTCCTTTTTTTTTTTTTTTTTATTCTACTTTATTGTCTTAAATATGCCCTTAGTCACCATTCTCCATGCAGGACCCTAAGCATGCAGTTGAACTAAAATGTGTGCATAGACCATCATTACTAGTCAGTGAAGTTTTTCTGCTTTACCAGAAAATTTATCCCATTTTAAAGTTGCTGTTAATGTGTAATGAGCCTTCACTGGAAATTCGAATATAAATTTTTTTGAAAAGGATAAAAACTGTAGTTATAATAATCAGTGCCATTTGTGTTATCGCATGCCTGTAAACCCAACAGGAGGCTGAGTGAGGCAGGAGGATAGCAAGTTCAAGCCCAGCCAGGTAACTAAACAACTTAGCAACATAAAGAATACTTTTTAAAGGGTGGTAGACGTAGCTTGGTGCAAACACCATGGGTTCCATTCCTCATACTAAGCGGGGGGAGAGAAGTAGTGGTACTGTTTTTTTAAAGCACAGTGGATTGAAGGGATGAAAATTGAGTAATAGATACTAAGGCTTTTAATAAAGTTGGATATTTAATACTGAAAATAATCTTGAAAGGTTAGTAACATCCTAGGGATAAAGCCAAATATTGTGGGGGAGGGGGCGATCTACTTTTCTGGTTATAACTTTGAAAAATATATTTCTTTAATTACCTTTTTAAAGGTAGAAATGCCAATGATAACTCCCGTTTTCATGGGTTACCCTAATAAATTTTTGGTATCCAGTGGAAACAGTTAGAACCCAGTCCAAAGCTATGCAGTAGGTGAGGCAGCTCGGAGCGTGGACCGGAAGCTGGAAGTGCTCATGCTGGCTTGTGGGCTGGGCTGGAGCCCAGCAAAGAGCTAGTGCTGCGGTGCTTGCCTAGGATGCCTGAGGCCCTGCATTCAGTCACACTAATGCCAACAAGTGTTGAGTTCTCTCTTCCTTTTACTACATGTTCGAAGTCTTGTGAGCTACTTGTACAGTTCGTTCTTAGCTCAGGGAACTGAATCATAAACTTCCTCAAACCAACTCGTGAAACAAACAAAGGACAAACCTTTCACTTACTTAGCATTACCGCTCACCCCTTAAACTTGACCTTAGTCTTCACTGGAAAGTTTTTTGCCATTCTGATGGGTTTATTTTCCTTTAGTAAAGTCAGACAGACTAACGCCACTTTTATTGTCACAATTTTACTCTGTTACCAAAAATCCCAATCAGTGGGAAAGATCAAGATGTTTGATGTTACATTGGAAAAAGGCCCACATTTAGGTGGATGTACAGATTGGTGAAGGCTCTTCCAGCATTCACTGGTGATAACAGAATTTGTACTGTGTATACTCAGTAATTCTACTTTTAGGAGATCAGTCTGTAAGAATCGTTGCAGCTGTACACAGTGAATATTTGTTGCAACATTTTTTGTACTGTCTTAGATCTGGAAACAAATTTCTTACCATTAAGGGCCTGGCTAAATAAAGTATGATACAAAATATACTTAGTACCCATTAAAAAGAATGAGGGATATTTATATTAAGTGACATGAGACAATCTCTAAATATATAGTTTTTAGAGTACAGTATTTCTAATGTGCTACCCTTGGGAGAAAGCGATAGATTTCATATGTATTCATACTCGTATATTTAATATACACTTAACCTGTGTATTATACACATGTATATATAAATACTACACACTATCTCTGGAAGAATGTGCAGGAAACTCCTAACAGTCTGCCTTCCAAGACTGAATTTTTGCTTGTTAATTTGTTTACATATGTTTGCTTTCTTTCCTTTTTTGGAGGGGGTGGTTTTTTGAAATTGGTTACGTTTTTGTAGTTCATGCTGGCCTTGAACTCACTGTGTAGCTCAGACTGGCCTCAAATTCATAGTAATCCTGCCTTAGCCTCTCAAGTGCTGAGATTACACATCTGGCTCTGCTTTTCAGAAATACAGAGATGTGTATCTGTGCATAAAAATAAAATAAGTTAGATTTCAACTAGGAAGATAAAGAGAAAATATAATTTCATGTAGAGTTCTAAAAAATCTGTGACATAAACCTTTGGATCCTAGAATAATCATACCATACCATTATAGGTGTCTAAATGTCTCAGTTAAGGAAAATTTGCAACCTGGTTCATATCCCCCACCCTGAATTATCTTTGAATAATGAGCCTTGGATCTGCCTTCTAACATTCTGGCATCTGATAAAATTGTTGCTCCATATACGTGGCAATTAGAGTAAGTAATTATGATTTAGAAATACCTAATGATGCATTTGTGATATATTTGTGTTGAAAAAGTTTTGACTGCAAATGCTAAACAATATTGCTGCCTCTTAGTCCACAGTTGCTGATCACCATGCACTGTGATGCACCTTGTTTCAGGCTCGGATGCTCATCACAGAGGAAAACCTGATGTCCATTATCATTAAGACCTTCATGGATCATTTGAGACATCGAGATGGGCAGGGCAGATTTCAGTTTGAACGATACACTGCTTTACAAGCCTTCAAGTTCAGGAGAGTTCAGAGCCTTATTTTAGATCTCAAGTGAGTTTTTACTCAGTTATCTAACCAGCTCCACTGGGGAGAGGTCGTTGCATATGTGTTCACTACTGCTGTTGTCTCTCTCAGGTATGTGTTAATTAGCAGACCAGCTACGTGGTCAGATGAGCTGCGGCACAAGTTCCTGGAGGGGTTTGATGCCTTTTTGGAATTACTGAAATGCATGCAGGTATGTGTAAAATGACACCTTTTTCTTTTTTCTTTCTCTTTTTTTTTTCATTTTATTTTAATTTGTTTTGTCATGGAACAGAACACTTTTCTCTAGATGCTTTCTTTTCCCCCATGGTGAGCACAAGTACTCCAAAAGATCAATTTGGATGGCTCCAGTTTGGATCAAGAATTTCCTTTTTAGTTGTAGACTCTTTGAAAAGTTTAGCCTGAATTCTTGTAAAAATTTCGGCACTAAAATTCATTTGGTGCTGATTCTTTTGGTCACCATTAATATTTCTTTAGGGGTTAAAAGATTTTTTTTTAATGTCATTAGTTATTTGAGAAACTACAGTTGCAGTTACTGTTTTGTGGTGCTAGGGAATGAATGCAGGGCAAATGCGTAATAGACATTTTACTCAACTGGGACCAACCTTGAACAAGCACCCACAGCTCAGTACGTAACACCCGCAACTAAAAGAGGAGAGATCTGGTGTGGTTCGCAGTTTCCCTCCATGGTCAGCTGGTTCCAAGGCAGAAATAGCATGGCGGAAGGACCTTGGACAGAGGCCTGCTGCTCACCCTATGACAGGCAGGAGGCAGAGAAGGAAGGGAGGAGCTGGGAGCCCTTCCTGGTGACCCTGCTAGTGGCCTTCCTGCATCCAGGTCCCACCTCCTGATGGCATAGTCAGCTCTAGAGTCAATGGATGAGTCCACTGATGAGCACAGTGCCCTCAGAATCCCATCACCTGCTGTACACGTGAGGATTGGGGGTATTTAGACCTAAACCGTAGCAGTGGGCAGGCCTTCTGCCTCAGAACTACACCCAAGACCTGGATGTTCTGTTACTTTTTTTTTAATGTTTCCATATTTTTCTCCTTGGTGTAATATTTTTATAATATAATGTGAAACTTTTCCTCTCTTTTTTAGAAACGTACCTATATACAAAACAAAATCTAGAAGTAGAAATCTACAGGTATTATTAAACAGTTCTAAGTTTAAGAATGTAAAAGACATCTCTGATAATTTGAGCAAATATAATTAGGAGCCTTTTAGTAGTCATCTGGCTTTCTTAAGAAAAGAGAAAAACAAAGTAGACCCCTTTTTCCTATGGGCCAAGATGGGGTCTCTGTGTAGTCCAGGATCACTCAAACTCTGTGATCCTCCGGCCATCCACCTCAGCCTCACCAAGTGCTAGGATTACAGGTGTGCACCTCCATACCCGACACTATCCACACAATTTAAAAAGGGATGTCTTCTCCAGTACTTAAAGATTACTGTTAAAACTTTTACCTTTTGTGTTTTATGATCATTATATATTTTTCTTCTACATATTTCTAAGGCTTTCATATAGGAAGAATTTTTACTCATAAAATTTTCACTTTGACAGCTGCTCATGGCGATGTATGCCTGTAACCCCAGCACTCAAGAAGCTGAGGCAGGAGGATCACTGAATTTGAAGCCAGCCTAAACTGGTTTTCAGAAAAGAAAAAGTCATAATGACAATAAAATTTTCACTTTCTTTTAGGGAATGGATCCGATCACACGACAAGTAGGACAACATATTGAAATGGAGCCAGAGTGGGAAGCAGCCTTCACACTACAAATGAAACTGACGCACGTCATCTCCATGGTTCAGGACTGGTGTGCTTCAGATGTGAGTTTCTTCTGGGGACAGAATACAAGGAAAACAAAAGAGAGAAGTTGCACAGAATCCCATGTACAATTCAAAGACATTTGGTGAAAGTTTTATAGCCTAGCTCAGAAAACAGTATATTTTCCACTTCCATCTATACATGTAATAAAAAACTTAAAATTTTAAAGCCTAACAAAAAGACTTGAAAAGTAGAGGAGGAAATAATCTATACTTTTGCTTCCCTATGTAACTACCTTCATTTTTCCCATCGTGAGTTTGATGCCCGGTACTCCCCCCAAAAAAGAAAATCTGTAATCTTCTCTGTACTCGGGTGAGTTTGTAAAAATGACTTAAAGTTTATCCAAAACTAAAGTTTTGGGACTGGGAATTTAGCAGCACAAGTCCCTGCCTGGCATGTGCAAGGTAGTGAGTTGATCCCTGGTACCAAAAAGAAAAATATACTGTTAAAATATATGACTAATTTACAACAAAAATATTACTTTTGAGCTGACCATGGTGGAGCACTCCTATAATCCCAGCACTCAGGAGGCTAAGGCAGGAGGATCGTTGCAAGTTCAAGACCAACCTAGGCTATAAAATAAGCTTAAGGCCAGCCTAAACAGTATAGTGAGACCCTGTCTCCAAAACACACACACAAAAAAAACCCCTACAGTTTTACTATTGGTGCCTTTACCCTGTGTCTTAAAATTACTTTCACTTTCTTTTGACAAAAGTCTAGAAAGAGCCGCTGTAGGATCTGGGAAGGCTTCCATAGATCTGAACAATATATGGAAATGTCCTGAGCAAAGAATAAGAGAACCCCTGACTCAGGATAGCTGCACTATAGCTGTAATGAAGGGCCTGCAGTTTGTCTGGGAGCAGTTAGCAGGCCCCCTGTTGGAGCAGAGGCGGGAGCAGAGGCAGGCATCCTCGGAGGCTGTGGAAGGGGTTGTGTTCCTGTGTGAGAGGGAAGTCATTAGAGACAAGGACCCAGCACAAAAACAACCTGATCTATTCCACGTGTTTCTTCTCAAAAGTCCTTTGTGTAAGGATGGATGGATGGGGCAAGAGTTGAACCAGGGAATTCAGTCTGTCATTGGTAGGCCTTGGAGTTACAGAAGAGAGAGAACAGGAGCTAGTTTTCAATCAGTTTTTAAAATCAGTTTGCAGTCTTGATAATATAGCCAGCTTTATTGATGAGAGGTGTCATTTACTAGGACAGAGACCACCGGAAGATGGACCAAGTTGAGGAGAAAGAATTGAGTTTAATTTCACCCATATTTTATGTACTTACTTGTTCCCAAATTTGATGTGCCTGTTTAATATTGTAGAAACTCAGTCTTTTGAGTAACTTATAGAAAAAACCTTCTTTTTTAGGAAAAAGTTTTAATTGAAGCTTACAAGAAATGCCTTGCTGTGTTGATGCAGTGTCATGGTGGTTTCACTGATGGTGAACAGCCAATCACACTAAGTATTTGTGGACACTCAGTGGAAACTATCAGATACTGTGTTTCCCAAGAAAAAGTCAGCATTCACCTCCCAGTTTCTCGTTTGCTTGCAGGTAAAGCATTTCCCCTAACAACCCTACAGTTGTCTTAAATCACTGTTAGTGGTGGCTAATGAATGAATACCTACTATTTTCCAGGCAGTATTCATTGAATTTAGTCCCTTAGCTTGAGAGGCTTTGATCCTAAGGTGGAAATCCTGGGGACTTCAATTTTGAGGTCAAGATCAGTGCCGAATCCAGGCATGGTTATGCATATAATCCCAGCACTGGGAGGCTGAGGCAAGATTGCCAAGTTCAAGCCCAGCCTAGCCACATGAGTGAGTCAGTGAGACTCTGTCTCAAAAAAGACCCTTGGTTCAATTTTCAGCACCGCAGGGGGTTGTCAGAATAGTGTCAGAATCCTCAGCACTGTACTCAGATGGGAACACTCTCATGGCCAGCAGAAGTCTTGCTCAGCGTAACTTGTGTCGATTGTGTTGTGCTTTATAGCTGCCCTCGCTGTGTTTGCAGAGCCAGCATTGACTTCTAAGTGTCAACATTGTACACAGGGCGTGTAATTCAGACCAGTTCTGATCATGCCTTTGTGGAGTTGGAGTTGGACAGGGAGCTGGAGTTGCATTAGGACAGCCGTTACAAAGCTTTATTTGTGAACATAGTTCATTTTATATCTTAATTTGCAACCTGATAGGCTCCCAAAAGTCACATACGGTTATGTAAATATTTAGGGTTTTTTTCTAAATTATTTTATCTTATACAAATACTTTTCTGTGTATTTGCTCTTCCATGCAGGTTTGCATGTATTACTAAGCAAAAGTGAAGTGGCATATAAATTTCCAGAGCTCCTACCTCTAGTAAGTGCTTCTGACATTTAAAAATGGATATTTATTATGTTTCTTGTATTGAAAATGAAACTGAAACTTTATTACTCTGAAGAAAAGAAAACAGTAAGGGGGTGTGTGTACATTCCCATAGGTGCACACGTGTGTGTTTAGAGAAATTTTAAGGACACAAGTTTTAACCTGTGTTTTATAACAGCTTTCATTCCTGTCAGTTGCTTACTTTAGAGAGTTGTGTTTTACATTTTCTTTCTGTTGCTATACAGAGTGAACTTAGCCCACCCATGTTGATAGAACACCCGCTTAGATGTCTTGTTTTATGTGCCCAAGTACACGCTGGAATGTGGAGGCGAAACGGGTTCTCACTAGTAAACCAGGTAGGTATTTTTAAATTTGTGAAGAGTTTTCATGCCATTTCATTGTCTTCAATGAAGGTTTTCAGTGGGCTCAGTCATTGTAAGTTTAGTATCCATGTTAAAATTGTTTGTAAAGATTAATGGTAAACCAAAACAAGTTTCTTTCATTTGAAATAATTTTTTAGAATAAAGTTGGATAGTAAATTCCAGATTGCATCTATTTAAATTAGGCTAAAAGATAAAGCTCTAAAGTTGAAGTTTTGTATTTTAAAGACTTGGCTATAGATTTTTTTTTCCCCTGCTTTTAGAGGTTCTAAACCTTCTTGAAACATCCACATTTTGTTTTGTTGAGAGACTCAGACAGTTGACTGCAAAGTGTGTGAATCAAGCATACTGTGACTCCTAGTGGAAATCTGTATGAAGATATTGTTAGCTGTTGAATCTACATCACACACACACACACACACACACACACACACGTGCTTATATAAACCCACGTGGATTTGGGGAGATGAGAGAGTTGAACCAATAAAAAACCTGTTTATGTAAATATTGAATTATCGTTTTAGATTTATTACTACCATAATGTGAAATGCAGGCGTGAGATGTTCGACAAGGATATCATGATGCTTCAGGTAACGCATTAAAAACCTTCAACTAAGGTTATGGTGAGTCCTTAGTGTGTTATCACCACTGAGCCCAGTCGCTGTGCTGCTTCCCAGATGTAGAGATCCAGCCTGGCCCTGCCTGCAAAAGCTCCAGCTCAGCCGGCAACCTGGGAAACATGTCCACCCAGAGCTTCCAGAACATTTCACATTCTTCATGTTCAAAATAACTCCTTTTACTCCTTCGTGCTACCTTGATTCCCTGAATTGGGCGTGCACTCTGCACATTCTTCACCGTCTTGTCTTCCCGGGCCCCGCTCCCTGTGTTTCCATTGACCTAGCTAATTCCGGTGTGTCTTAGAGTTTGGTCCCATCCCACTTTCTCCAGCGGTTCTTCTCTGACACATTAGGACTTGGCCAGGCATCCTTTTGTGAGGACCGGTGGCGTGGCACTCTCCCTCCCTGCCACAGGCCCCATGCTCCAGCGACTGTTTCCCTCCTTCCCCAGACTGTGACAGCTGCATCACATCTGTCCTCAGTTGTCTCCCCATTCCCTTTTCTCTAGCATAGTGCTTAGGGCACAGTACTTACTCCATATTATTGCTGAATGGATTTAGAATTCTAAAAAAGTTAAGAAATGTAAATTTCAGAAAAAATACTGATTCAGAATGAAATCCAGGTTGATTTAGAATTATCACAAGTGGAATTAAAAAAGAGTTGAAACTAATTTTTAAAAACTGCCAGTTCAGTGAGTAGAGTATTTCCCCAGAAAGAGAGATCTTAGCAGTAACTTACATGTTGTGTGCTTTAAAAGTAGTACATAGCATTCCCCTCGGAGTTCAGATGTGATCGGTAGGGAGTGAGTCTGGTACAGAACTTGAGAGCCAAATTGATAGGAATAGTTTTTCCTTCCTTTTTTCTTTTCCCTCCCTCCAACCCTTCTTTCCCTCGCATTTATGAAAGCTTTGTTTCCATTGTTAAGAATGTAGTCTTTCAAAACATTAAAAGGAAGAGTGAGAAATGTTGAATGGAAAATCCGTGGTACTCTTGTGTGGATTTGGACTTCAGAGGGCTTGTTTACTTGTTAACTTCTGTCTCACCAGCTTGCATCCTTGTCCCCACTTGTCACCTACCACGCTAGGGCCTGGGGCCAGTGAGCTTCCATCTTGTGTTTCCATTGGTAGAAAAGTAAGCCGCTTTCTCTTTGCAAACCAAAATATCTCACTAATTATTTAATGTCCCTTTTGACCGTTCTCTTTTCCTTTACCCCAAAAAACAAACAAAAAAAGACAGGTGTCTCCATGATGGATCCAAATCATTTCCTGATGATAATGCTCAGCCGCTTTGAACTTTATCAGATCTTCAGTACACCAGAGTATGGGAAAAGATTCAGTTCCGAGATCACCCAGAAGGTAGGAGTGCATTTTTCCAGGCACCTGCCTAAAGAGAGTCTTTCTTCTTTGTGGCTGTGTCACTCTCTGTGAGAATATAGTATATATGCTCTTCTCTCTGATCCCACTTGCAGGATGTTGTTCAGCAGAACAATACTCTAATAGAAGAAATGCTGTACCTCATTATAATGCTTGTTGGTAAGTTTCGATCATTTAACAGATTCACACATTAGGTTGGATTTTGGGATTGTAGTTCACAATGTATGACCTGTGTTTCTTCTGTTGAGAGACAGTTACCAGTTTTAGGGAAAGGGAACTGGAGCTTTCTCTTTTCCCACCCTGTAGACCCTGTAGTGTTGGATGCTCCTTGTCTATACCTCTTGCTTCCTGACCTCTGGTCCTTCCTCTAACGTAGCAGCCAGAGCGCTCCCTGCCAAAAGCCAGCACTTGCCTCTGCGTCTGAGATGCAGAAGTGTGGCCAGGAGCCGCTCTCTGCTGACTTGTTCGCACCCAGAGATGAAAACAGGAGCACAGGGTCGTGCTGCATGTGTTACAGGTGTGTCGCCTGAGGATTGTGGTTGTGTTAATGTGGATGTCCACCTTCTCATTTTTGCAGGTGAGAGATTTAGTCCTGGGGTTGGACAAGTAAATGCTACAGATGAAATTAAGCGGGAGATTATCCACCAGTTGAGCATCAAACCTATGGCTCATAGTGAATTGGTAAAGTCTCTGCCTGAAGATGTAAGTACCTACCTTGTATCATAGGTTAGTTGTAGTAAGGTCTCATATGTAGTTCAGGCTGGCCTTGAGCTCACTGTAGAGCCCAGGCTGACAGCAGACCCACGGTGATCTTCCTGTCTTAGCCTCTGGAGTGCTGGGATTATAGGCTTGTGTAATCATAAGTACCTTATAAAAAGAAAATTGTAGTGAGCTTTCCCCACGTGTTAGTCTAGTAGTGGAGATTTACTTCGATATACATTTCTCACAGTTGTAAAATCTGTAATTCTAAATTGTGTATAACTCTGTATGTAATATAAATAATTAGAAAAACTAGGAGGAGGAATGGAAAAGAGAATAAGGCTATAATTTTACTTATTTATTTATTTATTTAGAACCAGGGATCGAACTTGCAACGTTGAGCTTGCCAAGCAGGCATTTATGCCACTGAGCTAAATCCCTGGCCCACGGGCTATGATCTTTTACAGTAAACCTTGGAAGACAATAAAGGCTGAGGAGGGGACCTGGTCCTTACAAGTGGATTTTTATACTATTAGAGAGTTACTGTAGCATCTGGTAGTGCAGAATTAGTGTGGGAATAGAGTCTCATACGTTGAGGACGTGAGAAGTACTGACGCACGTGTGTGAGTAGACTAGACCAAGTTTTCCAGAACTGTTTTCTTCTCAGACATCCAAAAATTCACCGTAATAATGAGCCATTTTTTCAGTTTCATGAATGCAAAATACAGTCCCAGGACACTGAATGTTGAATTCTGGCTGTTTTCCACTCAGCGTCATCATTTCCTCAGCCATCTAGTTCTCAGCCATGGTGATTTTGAGACTCTGCACTCTCAGAACTGAGAATGGGCCCTGTTTTCATTAAGGCTTTTTAAATGGTTCCCCAAATTTGAAACAGGTCAAAACTTTCAGCCTTCATTCTGCGATTTCAACTTGCTGTATTTTTGTTGTGGAGTAAATGTCTTTTACACTTCATTGTGAAAAAGTTGAAGCACGTACAGATACAGGACACTCAGTGTGCCAAGTCCCTCACTGACTAGTCTTGTCTGTCTGTACCCTGATCCCTATCCCGGTGGCCCCGATTGTTTTGTATAGGATACCGCGTTTACCGTGTCATCAGTAAACAGGCCCCTTGCCCTGGGACAGTGCTCTTTGGGAGGGACAGGAGGGCAGTGTCACTACTCGGTACAAAGTAACAGTGCTCCTAGTGTCTGGTGGGCAGAGCGGAGGGCCCACAGTGCACAGGTCAGCCCTGCAACTCAGACTCCAGGGGTGGCCTCCAGGTCTGCAGAGCCGAGGTGCAGTGACTGCTGTAGAAGAGCTTAGGGCTTTGGACCAGCCTATCTGTGTGCCATTGTCATACGTAAAAACAGTAGCACTTAATGTCTTAATCACAGGTTTACTCAGAATAAAAATGACCTTCACTTTTTAATGCAGAAAATAAATCCTGGATTGTTACATGAGGGCATATAGTTTAACCTGAACTTTAGGAAAGAACGGGCTTTAAACATGCTTTAAAGGGTTGTACAGAATGATGCCAACTATATCTCCCTAAACATTTTGACCAGAGAATCCTTCATTCGTAGAATTTCTGTTAACCTCTTGGAAGTACTATTATATTGGAGATAAGCAATTAATACAACTATTTTACAAAGTACCGTAAATACTTTATTTAAATTATATAAGTGTCTTAATACACTTTGTGTTATCATTTAATTCCTTCAAAAGCTCTTACCTTGATTGCATTTGGCAGTGACATTTTTAGAAGTTTTAGTTTGGATGAATGAATGTCAGAGTGCCAGCTAAGTGTGCCCGGCTGTGTACGCTCACTGTGCTCACTGTGGAACCCTCCTTACAGCGGGATAGTAATGTTGTGAGGGTTAGTGAGGTGAAGCGCAATGTTTGGAGTTCAGCAGCTGTCGTTGTTAACATGGCACATGCTCCTTTCCTGTCCCTTTAGGAGAACAAGGAGACTGGCATGGAGAATGTCATTGAAACAGTTGCCCATTTCAGGTAGGTTTACTTCCTGTTACTTCACATTTTGTGGGGTTTGTTTGGTGTGAGTGGAGGCTTTGTTCGTGTTTCTGTGTGTGTGCGTGTGTGTGTGTGTGTGTGTGTGTGTGTGCGTGTGTGTGTGTGTTTTGTTAGTGCTATTTGGGGTTGAACCTAGGATGCACTGAGCTCTATTTCATTCCCCTTTTGATTCTGAGACAAGGTCTTACTAAGTTGCACAGGCTGTGCTCAAACTTGCAGCCTTCTCATGTCTGTGGGATTACACGTGTGTGCCACCTGGGCTGGCTTGTGGTGGTTGTGGTGGTGGCATTGTTTTTAATCTTCTTTATTAGGGTGTTTCCTTTACTGGAACTGAGAGTGAAATTATTGCTTTCAGAGTGACATTTTCAAGTTCAAGTACTGCATTCAATTTCTCACTGACATTGTATTTTCATGACCTAGGCCTGTACTTAGAGGCTAAAGCAGTACTGTGAGGGTCTCCATAGCGTTCAGACCGAGTATTCACTGTTTCAAATAATAGGAGTTAATCTGAGCGGTGACGTGAGTAAATCATTAGGGTTTCCAAACATTGCTTTCTTTGTTTTTGCTTGAATGTTCCACTAGGATTGTGACGTAGCCTGAGTGCTGCCTTGTGTGCTGTCTACTGTGATTCTAATCAATAAGCTGATTTATCTCCTAAAAGCTATCCAGGCATTTTGTTTGTTTTTTTGGTTTTTGTTTATTTTTGTTTTGTTTTGAGACAGGGTCTCACTATGTAATTGAGGCTTAACTTGAGCTCACTGTGTAGCCTAGGCTGGCCTTGAACTCATGACTGTCCTCCTGCCTCAGTCTCCCAAGTACTGAGATTACAAGTATGTGCCACCATAACCCACCCATTTTCTTAATCATGCTTTTTCCCCACCGTAATGGCAGTGTTTTGGTTTGTTTGTTTTATTGGTTTTAAAAACAATACATGCTTTTCCAGAAAATACAGAAAAGTAGGAAGAAAAAGTATCACTGTAACCATTCAGGTGACTTATGCATTTTAGATGTACAGTATTTGTTCAAAGCTTTTTTCTATACTTGCAACATTTATATCTGTATATGTAAGTGGCTAGGAAGATAAAAACGGGTCCATTCTGTATTACTGTGCTTTAATCTTTTTTAAACCATAATGGGGTATGTCTTGGTGTTCATATCTTTTTTGGTTTTTGTTTAGTTTGACCTAGTATGCCTTGTTGGTACATTTGGGCCTGTTTCATTCTTACTACGCCTTGAGGGTCACTTCCTGTGATATATTTAACCTCTTCCCTGTGCGCTCTTTTTCCCTCATCTCCCCCCCGTTCTGGGGTTTGAAGCCAGGGCCTTAGCATGTTTCACTGCCACTTGCCTACACCCCCACCTGTGTATAACTGTTAGACATCATCTGGTTGGAAAATGTTACCTTACTTTGCATTACTTCACCAGAGAGGTTGAGTGCATTTTCATGTGGTATTCACCATTTGTAATTACTCATACCTTTTTCTTTCTTTTTTTTTTTGGACTCTGGATTGAACTCATAACACCTGACGCTTACCAGGCAGGCACTTATGCTGCTGAGCTAAATCCCTGGCTAGTCATAGTTTTGTGTATGTTTCCTTGCAGTTGTCACCATCATGATGTTCCATAAACACTTCTTACATATTAGAGATAGTTACTCTTAACTATAGTAAATGCATTGCAAGTGCTTTCTATCACTTAATGTTTATCTTTATAATATCATCTCTCACAAATGTTTTAAAATCGTTTTTCTGCATTGCTGGGTGTCTAGGTTTTGTAACCTACTTAAGTTTCCTGCTGGGCATGCTGGTGCAAGCTTATAACCCCAGCACTTGGGAAACCGAGGCAGGCAGGGATCACTGTCAGTTCAAGGCCAGCCAGAACCACATAGTGAGACCCTGCCTCAAAAAGAAGATTCCTCAAATTGAAACATTGTTTCTGCTCTTTTCTGCAATAGAATTTACAACAACCATCTTGACATGTCATAGTATACTTTAACCACTTGCTGGTCCAGTTACTTAAATACATAATGACAAAAGATTGCCTAGTTTTTTGTGAATTTTATAAGATAACAAAAAACATAAAAATGACAAATTTATCAAATTTATTCAATTGAACAATCCACAGGTTGAAGTGACACCCGGGTGAGCAATGCATAGGATAGTCAGGGCACAAACACGCTGAGTGACACTCAGGGTAAACTGTTAAGTGGTTGACATCACTTTTACTGTGCTTCAATTGCTTGGAGCTATTGAAATCTAAGTAACCTGTTCTTGGTTAAACTGAAATTGCTGCAGTCACTTGTCCATCACATTCATATGTCTAGTTAGGAGGGAGAAAGTAACCATGCTGGAGAAAAACGGATGCACATACAGACCTGCAGTTAGAGTGCCAGAGTAACACACAAAAAACTGTTTGAGCTCAGCACCCCAGCAGCAGATGACAACTCTGTTTCTTCTTCTAACGTCTGAGACCCTCACGAATTTATTTTTTTGTTGTTGTTTTTCTTTTATTGTTGTTTAATTAGTATATAACTTTAGCAGTAATATACTAAGGGCCTTTATTTTTTAACTAGGAAACCTGGATTAACAGGACGAGGCATGTATGAGCTGAAACCAGAATGTGCCAAAGAGTTCAACTTGTATTTCTATCACTTCTCAAGGGCAGAGCAGTCCAAGGTAATTGGGAAAATTAAAGCTATAAAGGGAAAGGACTGGATACTTCTTTCCCCCTGGAAAACTCTCACTGCTTTTCAGACTAAAAAGGGCTTTCCCCCATTCTTGTAGAAATTTTGGAAAATATAAAAAAGGTATAAATACAGAAGAAAGTATAAGTAACTGCCTAACATTTCAGGGTTCCCCACCTAACACTTTGTGCACAGCTGTGTAAGCTCTGTGTAACTATAAATGCCTGTATGTGCATAATTGTATGTTGTTGGCTTTTGAAGAAAAAGCCCTACAGCAGACCATTTGTGGGGCATGCCATCTATTAACAGCCAGGGTTTGGGTCAATAGTCTGATAGTTTTTTCTTTACAATGCTTGTTATTCTCACAGCTGCAACATGTATTCCTTTGGTTCAGGGAGAGGAACACTGGGCTTACAGACCTAATCCACCTCTGCTCAGACCCTTAAGTTGGGTGGACAAGCACCAGAGATTTAATTCTATAGAAAACAACAATCTTATATTTACTATACTGCCAGGCCCTTATATTTTCATGCATCTACAAGAATAAGCTAAAGTAAATATTACCTGTCACTTTGTATATCCTCCCTTATGTGTAACTCCACTACGGCAAGACTCTAACCCACGTATGTCTGCTGTAAATCAGGTTTGGAAGATATGATTGTCAAAAGAATAGTTTACTTACTGACCTTGACTTTTATTCCCTAGATGATAACCTTGTTAGAGAGTTCAAACCTAACATTCCTGTCTGTATTCCAGTAGCTCGTGCCCCTCATTTCGAGGAAGGTGATTTGGGCCCTTGGCAGTCTTGCAGAGATCCATACCATTGGCGGATTATACACAAATTCAATTATTCCTTTATAGACTAGTGTCCCAGAGGTTTACTTATGGAAAAAGGTCAAGATTGGCATGAGATTTCCTTTTCAGACTCTCCTGACCATACAATAACATTTAAATAATACTAACTCTAATATTACATGGTCAGGTAGAGTCCTCAATTCTCCTATTCCTAGACTTATTATCAGTGACAGGGCTGGGCCCATCCAGCACGCTTTATGGAAGCTAGCCCTGCATTTTCATGCAGGACAGCTGCAGGCTGAACATCTGCAGTCAGTTGATGGAGGAAAAGTAAAAGCAGTGTTACAGAGTGATAGGCATTAAGAGTAAACATACGTGTTCATGATCCTTATATACTGTTGATAGGAAAGACAGAATGGCAACAAAATACATTCTCATGTACTAATTGTTATCTAACCCATTGTATCATACTTGAGTTTCTTTCTAAGGACTGCTCGATAATAATCATGGACAGACTGCCTAGAGTTTGGCTTCCAGTCAATGTACCAGAGCATTGGTATCACTCACCTACTGCCCTCTTGGCGAAAAACTTGATCAGAAGATTTAATCAAACCAAGAGGATGCTTGGGTTGATTACTGCAGAGATTACTTCCTAGTTCTCTTGCTAGTCAGTACAGATACTGGCTCTACAGCATTAGCACATTTAATACAAAGTCACAAATGCAAGTGAACATTCTAGAGACTTCAGTCCTGTGGATGGGAGATCAAATTAAAGCTTGCAGTTACAACAAGGCATAAAGTGTCACTATAAGGTGACATTTTTTTAATCACCCCATTGCCATATTATAAAATCCTACATCCTTGGGAGATTATCAAAAGGCATAAAAAAGGAGTGATTCATCAAAATGTTACTGTGGATATAGATGCTTTTCAGAGACTAGTGCTGTCCATGTCAAACAGACAGCTATACCCAAATTAAGAGTTGAGGTCAAGTTTGCTGATGCCATAGGACAATTAAATCCATTTGTACACCTCAAGGCTCATTTTTGGTTTTATATCCAAATTGGTGTGCTTATTCTATTCTTTATAATTTTTCTCATTAAAACCTGTCTTAGAGGGCTGGGGATTTAGCTCAGTGGCATAAGTACCTGCCTTGCAAGCAGGTGGTCGTGAGTTCGATCCCCGGTACCGATAAAAATGAAAAAGACAAAAAAAAAAAAGCCTGTCACAGAGGATTCACTACCCAAAGACAACTACAGGCCATACAACCACAACTAGCCCTGCTAGATCCACAAAACAAGGGAGAGGTATGGGAGACAACCCCAGTGACTCCCCTTGAATGCGAAATAATTACTGGGACTTTGATTATCTGGAACTTATTTCCTTATACCGATATGTAGGTTGCTGACTATGGTATTTCCTTCTCTTCAACTGGCTCTAAACATTACAAATAAGGTGCTGGTATATAATCTCTAGAGCCAACAGACAGTCCGGTTTCCTCGAGTAGTGTTCTTCATACCCAGATATGAGCACAGTGGAATGCTAGAGTCAGTAACTCCAGGATTGTCAACTGGGTGTGAGCTTGAAGATAAAGAGGCCATCACTCCCCAGGGCACAAGAGTTTACATATCAAAAACCAAAGCAACAGCCTCCCAAAACAATTCCATTACTACCTTAATTAGATTGTGAAAATTGATCCCTCTGTATATCTTTATCTCTGCAATTTACAAAGATGCCATTCTCCCACCTGGCCAAGCAGCTCAGGTTACATAATTCCTGCCATCCTCACTGTCACTCATCCATGCCCACCCCCCTTCTTCACAAGAGAATAAATTCTGGGAAAGGCCTAGGATCAGGGCCTTTGTCCACATTTCCTCATGGGAACTGGACTTAGGACCCCTTGGCTACCCTTAACTTGGAATGTCTTGGTGTCTTTTATCTCACCGTAGGTTGCGTTGGAGGTGGTAGATTAAAATTAACTTGCTAGGATTACAATAACATCTCAGTGGGATTGCAAATACAACTTTTTGGATTGTGAGGAAAACTAGAAAGAGGATTATAATACTTGGGTGACTAAACTCAATACTTGGGAATACAATATTTTCAACCTGTATTCTTTACAGCTAATCAGGCTATTGATCTTGTGGGCAAGCATACAGAAAAGGATTAAGTAAAGACAAATACAGTCATGGTGTTTGGGTCCAAAACGCTCTGTAGGAGCTAAGACAAAGACTTTCTGGATCACACAGAGTGGAGTTTCCATAGATTCAGGGGTACAGAGGAAAAAGGCACATCTAAGGCAGAAGCAGCAAAAATGAGCAGGCTCTCGAGAAATAGAACAAGGACAGTAAATTTTGCTAATTAGGAGAACTGTTTGATCTCTAAGGTTGACGGCTTTATTGCTTTGGAGTAGGAAGTGTGAGCAGCCAGTGTGCGTGTCCTCGTGTCCTTGCTGCCTCAGCTGTGGGGTTATCTTGTCTTCAGAGCACTGTGATAGGAACTTTTCCAACACAGCCAAAGGTCCCTTCATGGCCAGCAGTTTAACCATGACATAATCCGGTCCCCAAAAGTGTGTTAACAGTTAACCCATTTTATTTACTTTCAGTTTCGGTTTGTACATGTTTCTCTTGTATTTTAAAGAGACCTCATTTGCGCAGTCATTTAGTGGGAACAGAACTTAACTTTGATGTGCACTGAGGGTGGAGGGAGCTGCCAGAACACTAAGGATAGAACTCTCCAGAAACCTTAAGGTAGTACAGCAAAGACTGACTCACACCGCTACGTGGGGTTATAAAATTGTTTCACAGTACAGTTCCTGCCCAAATTGCTTTCTCTTTTTATTAGGCAGAAGAAGCACAAAGAAAATTGAGAAGACAAAATAGAGAAGATACAGGTATTTTAAGTCTTTCCCAAAAAATCTCATATCAGTCTCTCTCACTTGCGAATTTTGTTTTCTATGAACTGTGATGTTTTCTATTGGTGAAATATAAGGCTTAAATTTAAGCTTTCTGGGTGAGCATTCTCCTTGCCAAAAGATAATATGATAATAAAAGACAGTCTATCTTGGAGTTGATAGTTTTTTTATCTCAGAGCTTGAGATATTTCTAAGAAAGACTTTCCTTTGTTCTGTTCCTATTTATCCCGCTGTTTCTGTTGGTCTAACTGACCCTGAGAAGATAGTGTGTAGCTTTAAGATGTGCATTAGTGAATATTCTTTGAATGAAGACCGTAAAAAGTACGTAACCAAGGGACAGCTTTTTAAACATGTCCTGCAAAGGAACCGTAACGACTCTACTTTCAGCACTTCCACCTCCAGTTTTGCCTCCTTTCTGCCCTCTGTTTGCAAGTCTGGTTAACATTTTGCAGTCAGACGTCATGTTGTGCATCATGGGAACGATACTGCAGTGGGCTGTGGAACATAATGGATATGCGTGGTCAGAGTCTATGCTGCAGAGGGTAGGTCTGACAACACTTCCTATATTTTCAAAACCAAAATACTCTTGGCAATATCTACACACTAAAAAATTATCTAATTTGTAATACAATATTATCACTGTTCCTTGTGTTTCTAACAATGAAAGTGTGCGCCTAGCAGATATTTTGAAGCCTTGTGGTTGTGTTCACCTCAGCCCATCGGCGGGTCTGTCCATCACTGGCTCTGGCCTTTATGTGTGCTCTGTGCTGTTGGTGTTGTGTTAGTTTTGCTATATGTCACATTCAGTTCTCCAAAAACAAATTGGCTTCGTCAATATTCATATTTTTCCTCCTTTTTTTATGATGCTGGGGATTGAAGCCAGGGCCTTATACATACAGGAGAGAGCTCTACCACTGAGCCACATCCCCAGCCCACTGTATTCCTGTTACACAGTTGAAGAAACTGAGAGTTGGAGGTTTATTTTCCTGTATAATTAAACAGTGGCAGGTCTAGAACTTTGTTTGAATCTTACGGTTTGAATGCAAGTCATTCTTCCATTAACTTGTTGAATTCACACACACTCCATGAAAACTTTTGTTCACTATATAGCTGAGAAGGGCAGGTTTCAGTAAGTAACTTCCCATGTTACTCAATTAGGGGCAGCAGTTACTCAGAATGCCTACTCCATGCCTTGCCCCCTGCTAGATCTTTAACATACAGTATTTGTCATGCTCAAACTCCAGGGGAAAGTTGTCTGTAGGTTAAAGATCCTGATAAGCCAGGCTTGGTGGCAAATGCCTGTAGGGCCAGCACAGTAGGAAGCTAAGGCAGGAAAATCACAAGTTGGAACCCAGTCTGGGCAGTTTGGCAACTTAGCAAGACCCAGTCTCAAAATTTAAAGAATAAAAAAAGGCTGGGCATGTAGCTCCATCCAATGGCCCTGGGTTTAATCTCTGGTGTCACCAAAAAACAAAAAGACATCATCTCAGAGAGGTTGCCTGAGAAGATACAGCTGCCGTCCTTTCCCTTCTCAGTGCCTAAGGCTCCTGTGTGCTCCCACACCCGCTGTTCATAAGTATGTATTTGAAATATAAAAGCAGGGAGCCATACAGAGACCTCTGCCGGGCTTGTGTGAGCAAAGGCTGTGCAGGCAGTGATGAAGCAGGGCGGCGTGTCAGTGTCTGCCTTATGCACACCCGAGCCATGCTGCTGCGCCTGGCTCTTCCAAGTCTCTGATCTCAGCTTGCCCCCTGTGCGAGGGCGGAAGAGAGACCGCACACCCATCTCCTTCAGAAACTGGGAGCAGAGTTATTGTAGTAAAAATACAAACAGACTCAGTGTAGCTGTGTGTTTTCTTAGAAATCTGGTAAGGAACTTTTCTGTGAGATCACTATCAACATTTTAATGAATTACGGCAGTAAAGATAAAAATATGTCTCTTTTTCAGATTATTAAGATTCAGTCCTTAGGAACAAAAAAAAAGATTCAGTCCTTAAAAGGCAGTATCAGAGTGAATAATCATATGATAATACCTTAATCTGTGTGTTTCTTTGGCCAGTGATTGTTAGATTTTTTTTCAAGTCCTTAGTAGAGATACGAAAGCAGTGTGTTATAGGAATTGCTTGGTCGCACCTGCAGATAATTGTAGCTTACCCTAAGAATTCGCACTTAAAGTTTGTTTCTCAGTGAAATGGAGAATATTGTTTTCTTTGCCAAGAATCTTTACTAGAAAATTAACTTTGTTCTTTGAATTTAATAAAAATTAATACTAAATGTTTTAGTACAATCTTTAATATAGATCAATTTATCTTTGAGTACTAATTCTTTTTTTTATAAAAATATGTACTTGATTTTTTCTTTTTTTTACTAAAAGTTACAAAACATATTTTATTTGAGGTGTTACATTTAATTGGAATGGCACTGCAAGAAGAAAAGCAGCATTTAGAGAATGCCATGGAAGAGCACGTAGTGACGTTCACCTTCACTCAGAAGATTTCAAGTATGTACATACGTGTTACTAAACTAACTCAACGTATAAGGAATTTTAAATAATCACTTACAACCTCTCTGGTCTGGTCATATAAGCTCTAAGTTGGGTAAATTCAATCCAAATATTTGAGGTACATGTATTCATCTGCATAATGAAAGTCCTATTATTAGAATAACGATAGGTTATAACCACACGGAATGGGGGCGCATGCCTGTAATCCCAGCACTCAAGGAGGCAGAGGTAGGAGGGTTGAAAGTTTGAACTCAGTCTGCAAATTAGCAAGTTAGGAAGACTTTGTCTCAAAATAGAAAAAAAAAAGGTGGAAATGTAGCTGATTGTGAAGGCCTGGGGTTTCATCCCCACCCACACACTCACCGTAGGACCTGTACACAGACCTGTACACACTTAACAAGTTTTATTCCATAAGCAGCAAAAAAGTGTTCTTTTTTTGAAATTGGTGCAGCACATTTATCTCAATTGTTGCTGTTATCGTGTAAAAATATAATAAGAGATTTCAGTATTAATAAGAAAAGTAACTACTAGAAGATTGGACGCTCATATAAAGTAAGGTAACTTAATTTTTTAAGAAGGCCAGGAAGATGTTTTTCTTAGCATTTTATTTTTAAAAATTATTAACCAGTTGAGAATTGTACAGTAAATGTCCATATACTTCACACTGGGTTCAGTAGTTAGTATTGTGATACTTTAGCTTTCATATTTACCACTTTTTTGAACCGTATAATGTAGACATCATAATGTTTCACCTCGTAATGAAGTGTATCCTTGGTCTGGCTGTATGACTCATTGGTAGAGCCCTTGCCTAGTATGTGCCAAGGTCCTGGGTTCCATTCCCAGCACCATGGAAAAAATTTTTTTCCCTTTATTTCATAGTAAGCAGTTGGTTCAATAATCACCTGCAGTGGTGGCAACTTTGATTCTTTCTTTTTTATGTAGGTTTTTTTGGTTTGTTTTTGTTTTTTGTTTTGTTTTGTTTTTTGGTACAGGGGATCGAACTTGACCTTGTGCTTGCCAGACAGGTGTTTATGCCACTGAGCTATATTTCCAGCCCCTTGTGTAGGTTTTTTAAGAAAATACTGCTCATGCATTCTTTTTTACCAGCTGTTTCATAGTCAGTGTGATCATTTCCCTGCTGCTCAGACTGGAGTGCATGTGGTCAGTGGGGGAGCCACGCTGTGCGCTTCTGGGCTGCTCTTGCCTGGCCCAATTTGTGTTTAGGCACCACCTGTCATTCTGGTGCAGAAGGAGCCCAGGAGCAGCCTCCCTTCCCCTGCCCAGACCTGCAACTGGCCACCTGCTGGGGTGCTTAGGGATGACTTAGGATGCTTCGGTAGGGATTGTGAATTTCTGGTACAGGGTTATTTCTGTACCGTTCTTCAGTGCCATTTCTGAATGGATGACAAGGACTGTGAGAATGTTGTATTCTTCTGGAAAACAGAGAGGTAGTCATCCTATTTGTCACTGAATCTCTAGTTTTCTCCTTTGGCTTTTCAAGTAAAGGAGAGCAAGGGGGCAGTGGCGCTCCTACAAAGGCCATCTTGGTGGGTCCAGCTTTCCCTGCCCTCTCCACCATGGCCAGGCCATGCATGCACAGTGCACCTTCACCACCTCTGTCTCCATGCTTTCCCTGTGGGGTAACCACACACTCCTGACCTGTCCCCTCACCTCAAGGAGACGTCAGCCTCTCTCCTGTCTGTCTTAAGCAATCATCTTCTCTGGTCAATACTCTTACTTCTTTTGAAACATTATGTAAGTAAGATAAAAATATGTATTTATTTGCAGAGAAACTTCTCCCTGATCTAGAGACAAATCCCTAATACACACCCATAGACTTTTAGATCAGGAAGAATATTAAAAATGGCATGGCATGTGCCAGAGATATAGCTCAGCAGCATATGCACCTGCCCAACAAACACAAGGTCATGAGTTCAATCCCAGTACCAAAAAAAAGTAAAAATGACACAGTTTAGTCCTTCCCCTCTTAGGAAAAAAGCCCACTTGCCAGAATAGTAGCATATAACTGAAGAAAATCAACAACTGGACATTTCTGGCTACAAACTGGATTAGCTGATACTGGAGTAAATGTACTCTTGAGAATACATATTTTTTTCTTCAAAAAAGAAGCAGTGAGTTCATAAAGGAAGGAAATTTATCTTATTTTGAATCTAGCTCTTTTTTTTTTCTTTTTGTACCGAGGATCAAACTCACAACCTTGCATTTGCCAGGAAGGCACTTTTGCTGCTGAGCTGTATCCCTGGCCCTATTGAATCTAGCTTTTATTAAAGAAAAGTCCAAGTGAGCTGATACATTTATGCATATTTGCATCTCCATAATCCTAGCTGGTTTTCTTAGACATAAAACCTTGGGTAGACCAGTTTTGAGGTTTTTTTAAGCTGAGTTTTTATGTACTATTGCTAGAGGGTACATTAAAATAATCAGTAAGTATAAAGAAGTCAGTTTTTAATGCTTAAAGGATTGTTAAAATGTGCTTGTAAAGCCTGAACACATCACATTCTCAAGAACTGAGGCCTGCCAACAAGCAGAACTGTAACAACGAGCTCAGGTTCTGTGAGAAAGTGGTGCCTCACTGTGCCTTCCACTCTGCCTCAGAGCCTGGGGAAGCACCGAACAGCTCCCCGAGCATACTGGCCATGTTGGAGACGCTGCAGAACGCTCCCTACCTGGAGGTGCACCAAGACATGATTCGGTGGATACTGAAGGTAACAGTTTGGGCGCTGTGCCACTCCTTGTGAGAACCGTTAGATACTTGTCATGTATACATTGCAGTGTTTTGTAATGTGAAGCTAACTGATAGTTTCTTTTTTCTGGTAGACATTTAATGCAATTAAGAAGATAAGAATGAGTTCATCAACCAGTCCCGTGGCAGAGGCAGAAGGAACTGTAATGGAGGAGGTATAAGAAGTGTGCACTGAGTAATCCCAGCACTCCGGAGGCTGAGGCAGAAGGATCTGAAGCTCAAGCCCAGCCCAGGCAGTTTAGCGCCTTAGTGAGCCCGTCTCAAAATAAAAAAGTCTGGGGATATAGCTCAGTATGGAGGTCCTGGGTTAAACTCCTGTACCACAAAAAAAAAAAAAAAAAAAGTAAGGTGTGTGGGGCTGGGTTTGTAGTATATCAGCAGAGAACTTGCCTAACATGCTAAAGGCCCTGATTCCATTCCAAGCTTTGCAAAGATTAAAATAAGGAAACAAGGAAAGTATGCTAATACTGAAAACTATGTTAAGTTAATAACATTTGCAAACATTTAAATTCTAAGAAACGTCCCACTCTTTATTTGTTGTGGCAAGTTTTTGATTTTTGTTTTGTATTTTGGTTTGATTTGCTCTAAAGTATGGTAATTAAGAATCTTATGTTCTATATGCTTGGCTTGGTGGCATATGCCAGTAATCCCAGCCCTCTGGGAGGCTGAGGCAGGAGGATCACCATGAGTTCAAAGCCAGCCTGAACTACATAGCGAGACCCTGTCACAAAAAAAAAAAAAAAAAAAAAAAATTCTTCAAGTAAGATTATAGAATAGTTTAATTGATGTTTATAATAGATATTTTTGCTTTGAGAAAGAATATGCATTTAATGTCTAACAGTGTGAATGAATCATAATTTCAGAGTTCAAGAGACAAAGACAAAGCTGAGAGGAAGAGAAAAGCTGAAATTGCCAGACTGCGAAGAGAAAAGATCATGGCCCAGATGTCTGAGATGCAGCGGCACTTTATCGATGAGAACAAAGAGCTCTTTCAGCAAACGTTAGATCTAGAAGGCTCTTCCTCCACCGTTCTTAACAACAGGTAAAGAGAACACCCGTAAGTTCTTCACCTCTTGGTCAGTGACTCTCACCTAGGCAGTGTTATTACTGTTTTTTACTTATCAGTACATTTTTTAATCCTAAAGTAATTTAGCAGAATCAGTAAGTAAATTTTGTGACCTCCAGGTAAAGGAGCTGTCCTTAGAAAGCTCTGGCTGTAGATAAGCTTGTTAACTCAATTGAACACTTAACTGGTATTTTGGACACCGGACTTGACAATCACAAAGGCGTGAAGGCTCAACCTCTGGGTCTGAGGTGCATAGTGGATTGCTGGGTAGAGTTAAGGAGGGGCCTTTAATACAGGTGAAAGACTTCTGTGAGCCAGGTCACCAAAACCATGTTTGAAATCTGTACATTCTGGAGTCTAGCATTTGATACTTACGCAGAAGTTCCTGGGCCCGTTCGTTCATTCCTGACCTTTTTGTCGCAGCCCCGTGGTTTCAGGTATGACCCTTACAGCCCTGGGCCCAGCACAAACACAGGTCCCTGAACACAAACAGTTTGTGACCTGTATATTGTGTCAAGAGGAGCAAGAAGTTAACGTGGAAAGTAGAGCCATGGTCTTGGCGGCATTTGTCCAAAGATCAACCGTACTGTCAAAAAACAGAAGTAAATTCATTCAGGATCCAGGTAAGTCATAATTGGCCTTTGTCCTCCTCTTCATGACTGCCAACCAGTGTGACTGGTGTTAATGAAGAGATTTCGTTAATTAATGACAACTCCATAGGCACATCAGGGAGAATGACTTTGATAGGAATTGCCCACTTGATGACTACTCCAGAAGGTTAAGGGTCATCCCTGACTCATACAGCTGTTAAATACATAGGGCCAAGGAAAGACTTTGCTTTGTGATGTGACATTCATGTACGTTGTAGCTGACAGTCTTTCCTACCTGCCAGCCACTTGTGAAGTTCTCAGCATTGGCGGACCGTGGTTAACAGCCATTGCATCGTCTTGTGGGTGAGGCCAGGCTGCTCAACAGCACTGCTGCAGAGATGTATGTGAAAAATGAGTCTGGAGCCAGGTGTGGTGCTGCACACCTGCAATCCCAGCACTCAGGATGCTGAGGCAAGAGGGTCATTGTGAGTTCGAGGCCAGCCTAAATAAGGCCAGCCTGAACTGCACAGTGAGACAGTCTAGAGCCAGATTCTGATACAGATAGTGACATCATCACAGATAGGATTCCCAGGAAGCAGCCTTGACACAGATTGCTATGCAGGACATTCATGGGGAGGTTGAGGGTGAAGAGTTCCCAGGGCCTCCGGGAGCCCATTGGGACCGCACACTGGATGCCCCAACACTGAGAAGTGACTGGCTGCGGGCCACCCTCTAATGAGGTCTGACCTGAGTGCTACAGTTTTCTGAGAGGGAGAAGAGTTGAGGCCTCTTTCCCTGCAGCCAGGGGAGTTCAGTGGCTTCTCCCACCAAGGAATCTGGGCTGCACACTTTTACTCCTTGGTTTGATTGCTGCCTGCTGAAAACATGCACCTGCATATGATCACACAACACCACTAGGCTGCTTCAAGTAGAACAGTGTGCGAACTCGAGCACTCGTCAGGCAGAGCTGCTCACCACGTAGGGCGGAAGAGTGTTTGAGCGGTGTTGCTGTCCCTCTGTGAAGGCTGTCTCGATGGGACTCTGGGGTGGACTAGCTATGCAAGACTGGTCTGCTTTATCTTCAGAAATGGCTTTTTGAAGCCAGGTGGCACACACCTGTAACCCCGGCACCTGGGAGACTAAAACAGGAAGATTGCTGCTAGTTCAAGGCCAGCCTGAGCTCCACGGCAAGACTCAGTCTCAAAAACAAACCAACCAAAAAGGTTCTTTGAACTAGTGGTCTTAAAATTCAAGTCAAAGATACAATTTCCTAACTATGTGATCTCTGAAAAAGCCTTCACAATTTATATCATAATATACTTCACTGCATAACATTTGCATTGTCCAAATATATAAAGCAGATGGAACCTTGAGTCAGTCTTTCTAGAATGCTGGCCACTTCCAGTTTATACTAATTTATACAGAGAATTTTAAAAATTCCAAAAGAAGTCAGGCATCCTTATTTGTATTTATTTTTCATCTCCTTTGAGTAATATATTAGTACTAGAACACAGTACTCTCAATTACTTTTTCCTCTGGTATGGACTTAGACATTTTCTTGTTATTTTGCTTTCTAAATAATCCAGAGTCTTGCATAAATTATTGATATTTTAAATGAAAGGAATAAACTAGCATTTCATTTCAAGTTTGTAAGTCCTTATCAAAGATTTCGCAAATTTAAGGTTGCACATTTATTACAGGAAAATTAAATGCTTGGTTTTTTGTTTTGTTTTGTAATGCAGAAAAATATGATCCATTATTCATGCACCCTGATCTGTCTTGTGGAACACACACTGGTAGCTGTGGGCACGTTATGCATGCCCATTGTTGGCAAAGGTAATTTATATTCTTAATCTTAGTCAAGCAATGTTTATCAAAGATTAAAAATCAGAATTTTAATGAAATTCCATTCTAGATTAAAGGAAAGAATTAACAAAAAACTCCATATTATTGCCTAATAAATAACAAAAAAGTGATTCGCTTTGTCATAGATGTAAAAATGTTATTTAAAGCTTCAGAATATATCAGAAGTTTTTTAATGGCGCTTTACAGCATAATGTTTGTCCTTAAAAACAGGGGAGTAAATCTGTAACGAATGGCAGGCTAGAAGAAGAAAAAGGTATCTTACAATGTGATAAATCTTTGAAAAGTAGCGTTGCTTTTCTTCAGGTCCACAGTGAACAGCTCTTGATTAGTTTTTTTCCAAAAACTGTCGGGTTCCCTGTGCTAAGGCAGGCTAACCCCGGCTTGTTCAACCTCAGTGCTTTGTGTGCCTCTGCACAGCCAGCCAGGCAGCGCTGTCACTGGAGCACAGTGCTCTCAGGGCTGTTAGAGCCGCCCCGGGTGAGCAACCTTATAGGAGTCGCCAGAGAACAGTCGCAGGAAGAAATTTCTGTTAACTGATTTCCACATGCATATTTGTAAGTCAGTTTTGTTGCCTCCTTGAGACTGCTTAACCCATTTTGGTTATTAAAATAACTCGAAGTCATAATATTCAGTGTTAAAAAGTAATTTGGTTCATGGGTCGGAGATTTATCTCAGTGGTATAAGCACCTGCTTGGCAAGCGCAAGATCATGAGTTTGATCTCTGGAACCAAAAAAAAAATGCGTTTGCAGAAAAAGCAGACTTTCCGATGTGTTACAACACAGAAATCGAAGGTCTAGCCACACTCTGTTGTATGTACATTATTCTCATATTTTCTGTTAAGTAATAAAACTGATTTCTGGATATTAAAAAAAACAAGCCAGGCATGGTGGCTGTAATTCCAGCACTCAGGAAGTTGAGGCAGGAGGATCATTGAGAGTTTGAGACCAGCTTGGGCTACAAAGTGAGTTCAAGGCCTACCTGAACTGCAGGGTGAGACCCTGTCTCAAAAAAAGAAAAGAAAAAAAAATTAGTTCATTTTTGTAGATTTTGTGGAGACAGTTTAAAATGCTGAAGCTTGTGCCTTGCACTGAAATAAGTACCATTGGTTTTGATACCATGTGTTCTCTGGTTGTAAAGGTACTTTGATTCCGTTCAAGCTAAAGAGCAGAGAAGGCAACAGAGGTTACGCATACATACGAGCTACGATGTGGAGTGTGGAGAGTTCCTCTGCCCGCTGTGTGAGTGCTTGAGCAATACTGTCATTCCTCTGCTGCTTCCTCCAAGAAACATTTTCAACAGGTAAATTTGGGCCCAAAACACCTTTAGCAAAGTAAGTACATTTGCTCTGAAGTGGTGAAATAATAAACCAGAGGGCAGCAGCCTGTGCAGTTGCGTGTTTCCCAGATACTTTCCAGTCTTCCTATTTGATGATTTCTTCTAACAGCCCTGTGCAATGTGATTTTTGGTTTCTAGAGAGGAATAAGCTAAATTTAATAGTTTCTTACCCATAAATGCTGTAGAACATATAAAATCCCTGTGTATTCTCAAAAACTGTCTCCCTTGTTTTTAGGGACCATCCTTTAAATATTCCTCATGCTTTGTCAATATGCTCAGGAAACTGAGAATAGTTTTTACCATTCACTGGGCCAACAGCATCTTTAGGAACCAGGGCAAAAAAAAAATTTGAAAATCCGTCAGTCTGTTTAAAATTCTTGTCATTCCATAATGTTAGTCAGTAAGAGTACTAGGCATATGAACCCAGTGCTGCCTCCTGTTGAGATCTGAGCTCTACTTTGAGGTTTAGAATTGCACTTCCCACCTTACGCATACACATGCACATCCAAAATCCCAAATGCAGGCTCAGTGGCACAGTACTGGCAAATGCAAGATTGTGAGTTCAGTTCCCAGTATCAAAAAAACAAAACATGTGCTATGTCTTGTGTGAACTCCACATGATGACTGATCACCATGTGCTGCTAGCATGCACCAAGAAAGATTTTTTTTTTTTTAAGTTTTTATCGGTACCAGGGATCGAACTCACAACTGCCTGCTTGCGCTTATGCCACTGAGCTAAATCCCCAGCCCCCCAAGAAAGATTTTGAGCTGGGGATTTAGCTAAGTGGCACAAGCACCTTCCTGGCAAGTGCTAGTCATGAGCAAAGTTTCCCAAAATTGCAAATGCACATATGTAACACCAAAACACTTTATATTTTTATTGCATTTTGTATTTCGGGTTTTCAGACTGTGGATGCTCAACTGAAAGAGTCTGTGCAAATACTCCAAAATGAGAAAATCTCTGAAATCCAAAATACTTCTTTCTGGTCTCAAATATTTCCGTACAGGATATTCAAACTGTATCAGTTTAAGTTTTATGAATACAGATCACCTGTTTCTGTTCAATAATTGGATTCAATTCCAAGTCAGGTTTTTCTCTTTAATTTTAGGAGTTCAAATTTTGATGTCTTAATCTCTTATGCTACCACAAAGTATTGTTAAAATATTAATGAGTTTCATTGATAACTCATGCTTTTTAAAGCCATAAAGGGATATTATGGTGTTGACATCCACCTGGATTTGAACTGATAAGAAATCATTCATTGTTAGTTAAGGATTAACTACATATTAAGAAATCACCTTTTTGGATTTCACCTGTCACTTTGGTGGTTCCATTTTGGGATTTTTCCCCATGAGTGTCATAAGGCTGTTAAAAAAAAAGAATACAATTTTTGGCTTTGGGCTTTTTGAAAAAAAAAAAATCATCTTTATTATAAGAAAAATACACAGCAAAACAGAATAGGAAGGTTGTAAGGGTGAAAAACATGGATAATGTAATCATCAAACAAACAGCCCACACGTGGCTTCCTGCTGCAGAGGAGAGATGCGGCTCTTAACCTCATTTGTCTCTCCCAGCCTAGTCTTGCCCTTAGCAGGCCTGGACCCGTGGTACCATTTTCTGATCTCTCCTCTTCCTGAGTTTGGGAAAGGTTCTGTTGTTCTCAGGCTTTCATGAAACAAAAGTTGGTATGGAAAAGGGAAAAATGTGTGGCCCTTTGTTCCAGTGCCTGTGCGGTTGTCCTCAGCCCTGTCCCTCGGTATCCATTGATACCACAGAGCCGAGCCCCAATCTGTATTTGTTAACTGTCGATGACAGATGACAGCTAAAGCTGCTTCACACCGTCTGACTGTTAGAGTCCGCTTTGCTTCCACCTTGCACAGTCAGTTCTGAAGATGAAAATCAGTTCTACCTTTACGTACTCCCTTCTTTTGCAAGGGTAAAGATAAAGACACTTGGTTTTACTTTTGTCTTTCCTCAGTCCCTTCTCCATTTGTCTATGACCAGGGAGGCACCAAGGAGTGCTTGATTACCATCTACTTTATACTGGTCTCTGGAGGCTCAGGACTAGTATACTAGAATATTGTCAGAGGAACTTAGATGGGTAGTCTTCTTTTGCTTTTTTGAGACAGGGTCTCCCAGTGCACTTCAGGCTCGCCTCAAACTCAGGTGACCCCCCTGCTTTAGCCTCCCAAGTGTTGGGATCACAGACGTGGGCCACCATTCCTGGCCGTTTTTTTCAAAGCTTTCCTATGAACCTTTGCACCTGATTCCTAGAGCTCTTGCTAACCAAGCAGCTCCACACCACAAACTCACAGCATTGTAGGAAAGATGCTAAGGAACTTGCGGAAAGAGGTAAACTGGAGCCCGTGGTCCATCTGCTCCCAGTGTGTCAACAGGCAAGCCTCTCCTTGGCCAGGAGTCTCAAAGGGTGTTCCTTTCACAGTGTGTAGGAAGACGTACATTATCAAGTTGTGGGTGACAGTGGTCAGGGTGCAGACCACAGGGATGCTGAGTAGAGCCATGTGCAGCCGACCTACCGAGATTGTGTAGGCCAGCCAGATGCCCCAACTATTCATCCCTTGCCTGTCAGAGTTTACTTCACTGTGTGCCTCTCCACATTCATCCTGACAGCCTCCAGCCAGCGCAGCTAGGGGCGAGGCACATCTTCCTGCGGCTGTGGTCTCCAGGACGGCTCCGCCCAAGCACATAGTCTGTATGGAGTCAGACCCAGCTGAGCTTGCCCTGACAGAGCCCCGCTCCTTGTGGCCTTACTCAGGCGCACTGCTGTAAACCTCATTTTTCTCATCTGTAAAATGGAAGCAATAAAGACAGCCTACCTCTAGGAATTCTTTGAGAATTAAACCTAGGACCGCAATAGTGTCACCGTGAAGCACGCTTCTATGAACTTGTCATGTGATAAGCACTTGCTAAGCATAAATGATGGTGCAGATTGCTATATGTAAGAAATTTTAGTGAATTCTAGAAAAAAAAAGTGGAATTATTAACGTTATTAACGTGATTTTGAAAATGTATTTCCATCGGCCAATATCTGGTCTGACTTTTTTTTAATGCAACAAATTTTTCCTAGTCTTTATTTATTTATTTATTTATTTTTAATGCATGAAATGGGGCTGGGGTTTAGCTCAGCGGCTCAAGTGTTTGCCTGGTAAGCACGAGGTTGTGAGTTCGATCCCCAGTACCAAAAGAAAAAAATTGAAGTGTGCATAAAGTATTGCATCTATGACAGTTTAGCACATCTTTTATGTCTTAAACTAAGCAACAGCAATAGAATATTAAATATTCTCCATTATCTTTTCTAGCAGGTTAAATTTTTCAGACCAGCCAAATCTGACAAAATGGACTAGAACAGTATCCCAGCAAATAAAAACCTTACAGAGTCTTAGGAAAGAAGAAAATGCTCCTAGTAAGTTCTGGTAATCTGCTTGTTTTTTTCCCAAAACTATTTTCTGCAGAAATTGTTTAAAAGTATTTAAAAGTTACAAACTTTGATTTTAAAAATTCGGTATATCCTTTATGTGATTAACACAAAATAAAGATAATTTAAGGCCACATGAAAGATTAATAGGAAAAGGTAAATAAATGTGAAGTTGCTGTATTCTGATTTTCCTTGCTTTGATACATGAAATTTGGCTTCATTGCATCGCTTCATCCCTGGGAAGCGGCCAGGCCCTGCGAGGAAGGCGTGACTCCTCCCCTCTCCCCCCTGTGCGGAGCCTCTGGGCAGCTCCAGTCCCCAGCTGGCACATGGGACTGTCCTCGGCACCCAGGGCTCCCACGTTTCATGGACTATGCTGCGCTTCAGACCTGGAGGGAAAGCGGTGTGAGCAGATGTGTGTCATCTGCTCTCACAGAAACAGAACAGCAGTGTGTGCTGTGTATCCTGGTGGCTGTTCACAAGGAACAAGCACCGAGGGCCGGATAAAGGCTGTGGGCTTGCTCCTCCGGCAGCACCTGGGCTAGGAAGTGCTCTGGTCAGCCGGGCCCTGTGCTTTTTTGTGCTTTTTGTTGCTGTTATGCAAGTTCCTGTCACTGAGAATTTGTTCCTATTTTTAATTTTTTTACTCACATAACTGAATTATATAGGAATATTATAATTTGATGAAATTATGAACTAAAATGCCTGTTTCTGTAGATGCTGCCTCTTCAAAGAATTCAATGAACATAGATGAATTACAGCTCCCTGCAGGTTTTAGGCCGGATTTTCATCCCACGTAAGTACACTATTCTCTCTCTCTTCCTCTCCTCTCTGTTTTTATTTGTTTTGGGTTTCTTGTTGTTTTTTGAGACAGGATCTTACCATGCAGTCCAGACTGGCCTTGAACTCACCATGTAGCCAGGCATTGCTCTGAACCTCATTTGCCCCTCCTGCCTCAGCCTCCTGAGTGCTGGGATTACAGGTACATACCACCATGGCTGGCCCTTTATTCTCTTAAATTTGGCCCACTGGAAATGCAAATTAAGTCAGCAGTTCGGAAGACTATGATTTGGCAAACTGCAGAGTAAAATGTGATTATGTTCACTAAGGTACATGAAAAAGAAACTGTGTGACCCCTGTGGCTTAACTGTTCCCAGTCTTTGCTGCTGCCCCTCGCTGAGCGCCTGCTACACTCCCATGTCTGTCTCCTTGGCATCACCTCAAGACTTCTAAATCCAAACTTTTCCACTGCCTCCCCAAATCCTGTTTCCTTTTGACTCTTTATTCCTACTTTTGGTCCCACCAAACTTAGTAACCTGGCATCAAAACTAGAGTATCTTCTATCCTCTTGTGCCCCATAACCCATCATTTACAAAGTAGAGCTTAGATTTCAGAGCTGGCCTAGTTGGTTCAGTTCCTGGCACCACTGCTTTTTAGCTGTGCAACTTTGAGCAAGTTGCTTACCCTCTCTGTACCTCATCTGTAAGGTGAGGATGACTCAGCGGTCATAAGTAAGGTACAGAAGCATGTAAAACCACTGGAGGCTGAATCTGGGCTGTGCTTAGTAACCAGTCAGAACCAAAGGCTTAAATAGAGTGGCATTCATCAGTCTTCTGCCTCGCACACTCCTCCCTACCCCCAGGCCTGTCATTTTGGCTTTTCTAGTACTCTTGTTTCCTGATTCACCATTATCTTCCTGTTGACTAGTAAATTATTTCACAATTTTTGATTGAATCAGTTGTCAGTTTTTACGATACAACTATGTTCCTGGTAGCACACGCTGTAATCCCAGCACTCGGGAGGCTGAGGCAAAAGAATTCCATTCTGAGCGTTTTTTATGTGCTTTCTTAGAGCATTTTCTGCTGTTGGGTTTTCTTTGGGTTGGTCCTGCTGGTGTCTTACCATTAGCCTTAGACCAATCCTCTCATGTTCTTTTTTGTGTGTGTGTCTTTTTCTTTTTTATTGGTACCAGGGATTGAACTCATGACCACATACTTGCAAGGCAGGTGCTTATGCCACTGAGCTAAATCCCCAGCCCCATCCTCTCATGTTCTTACAAGCTGTCTCTGTTCTCCCCGAGTTCCTTTGCCCTCTTGTTTTGGTCTGTTATACCTTTGCTGTCCTTAAATGCTTTTGGTCCTTGGGCACCTAAGAAGACACTGAGAAGCTGTTTGGGTGCTGGTGGGCAGGGTGAACTTACTGCCTGGCAGCTTCACAGTAAGGAGATGAAGCTGCCCTGTCTTGCCCTTGGGTGCTCTAAAATGTCAGTGTGTGGAGAGCTTTTCGCCGAGGATTCCTCTCTGGGAGGGACCAGTGTCGGCAGCAGTCTTGCTGACATTGTTGGGCTGGGCAGAAGAGAGCAGAGGACTCCATGGTTAACTCTGGACAGGTTTACCTGTTACGGTGTTTTCTCCCTGTGCCTCAGCCCTCTAGCCCAAGAGTTACTCCTTCTAAGCCTGGACAGTCATGCTCTCTGATTACCCCTTTGCAAACAGTTGCTACCCGTAGAGGAAAGAGTCGCTCCACCTGACCTGTTTTATTGCTATGTCCACATTGTCTTGAGCTAATCCTGTATGTGTTCCCGTTAGGAACCCTTATTCTGAGAGCATTAAGGAAATGCTGACAACATTTGGAACTGCTACCTACAAGGTAGGACTAAAAGTTCACCCCAATGAAGAGGACCCCCGCGTGCCCATAATGTGTTGGGGTAGCTGTGCATACACCATCCAGAGCATAGGTAAGTGGTTTGCCGCTGCTGCTGTCACTCATACGCTCATGTGGACTGTGGGTAGAATCTTGGTTTTAAGTGATAAAGTGGACAACAGTATGAAAAAATAAAGAGCAATAATACACAGGGCCCAGGATTTAGCTTAGTGCTACAGGTGCCTGCCTGGCAGGCGTGAAGTCATGAGTTTGATCCCCCCCCCCCACAAAAAAAATCACAAAATGTAAAGTACAGAATAGGAGCTTATCAATTTATAAACTGACAGAGAGCTCGTTTTCCTGGTGTAGTCTCTTGTCAGCTGAGGGAATTTGGATTTTTTTTTTTTTTTTTTTCTTTTCGCTTTTCATCCAAAGTCAGTTCTTAAGAAATGATTTAGGGGCGGAGGATTTAGCTCAGTGGCATAAGCACCTGCCTTGCAAGCAAGTGGTCGTGAGTTCAATCCCCGGTACCAATAAAAAAATAAAAAATAAAAACTTAAAAAATAAATGATTTAAAGATTGCAAAACTAGTTCTGAAGAAAGAACTGGTTGTTTGAGGTTTTTCTAGTTCTGATAACACCTATATACATTTTCCCCTCTTGATTTTTAATCTGCAGAAAGAATCCTGAGTGATGAAGATAAACCGCTGTTTGGCCCTTTGCCCTGCAGGCTGGTAAGTTCCCAGCTTCCTCCAGTTCATGAAAGGCTGGAGTGGACATCAGACTTTCCAACCGGAGATTGATTTTTAACCTGTGATCGCTCATTTCCCATTGGGATCTAGAAGAAATAATGTTCACGATTTTTCTTTTCAGTAGATTTTTGGAAGCACCTATGCCTCTTCTTCCAGAGCTGTTAGTTAAGCACTTGAAAAGATACAGGGGGAAACCTAAAAACAAGGGAGCTGCTATCTTGAGTTTCTAACGCTCTCGAGAAATGCAGAACACAGCGCGTAGTCTCTGCATTAGACACCTTTGAGAAGGGGCACATGACTGCGTGCAAAGCCGGTGTCAGGCTGCAGGCGCTGTGCGCTGTACTAGGAGGTGGACGAGCGTGCCTCTGACCCGTCCCACTGTTCTCACTGTGTAGCCGCTGTCTGGAGGGGCCACATGCTGCCTGCTGACCAGGCTCACACCACACGCTTTCTTCTGAGACCCGTCTGCTGGGTTGGTTTCTGCGGCCCTCCTGGCTTCCTCCCTCCTTCTCCAGATGCTTCTCTTCAGGGTGCTCCTCCTCCATCATCCTGTAACTGTTACAGTCTGTAAACCCCAAGCTTCTGCCTGTGCCCCCCACCGTCTGCTGCTCCTCCCTGCGCAGCCGGGCCTGCACCTGCACCTGCACCTGCAGCCCGTGCGTCCTCTTCAGGCAGGTCTCCTCAAGGTACTGACCGCTCTTGCTGGCTTGTTTCCCATCAAGGCTCTCCTAAAAGTGTCTGCAGGTCTAGTAACCCAAGTCAGTCTTTCTGCTTCTGTATTCTGTACCTGGTCGCCGGTGTCCATCCAGGTGGCCAGACCAGAAGCCTGAAGCGCTATTGGAGAAGCTGCTTGGTTTGTGTGTTTCTTTGCATCCTCGTATCAGTCGATCAGCAGTCTATTGGCTTCTTGCCACTCCTTCTGCTTGTTTAGCTTTTCCTTCTGTGCGTGTGTGTGTGTGTGTGTGAGAGAGAGAGAGAGAGAGAGAGAGAGAGAGAGAGAGAGAGAGACTTGGAACTGAACCCAGGATCTTTGCACTAAGCTACATCCTTAGCCTTTTCTTACTTTTTTTTTTTTTTTTTTTTTTTTTTTGTCTTTTTGAGGCAGGGTCTCTCTATGCAGTTCAGGCTGGCCTTGAACTCACTTTGTAGCCCAGGCTGGTCTCAAACTCAAAAATGATCCTCCTGCTTTAGCCTCCCGAGTGCTGGGATTACAGGCGTGAGTCACCACACCTAGCTCCTTTTCTTATTTTTTATTTTGATAAAGTACCTCACTGAGTTGCAGACTAGGCTTGATCTCGTGATCCTCGTGCCTCAGTCTCCCAGGGTGTCGGGATTATAAGCATGCGCCACCATTCCTGGGTCCATATTACTTCTTACCTGAATTGTAGGAGGCAGTCCATACCCTCAGTCACACCCTTCCCTATATGTGATCGGAAGGGACCCGTCATATTCAAGCTTCGGGGAACATCTTACGTTTTAGCAACTCCTGCCAATCCCCACCCCACAGTTCAGTCGTGTGAAGTCACACAGAACCCCGAGTGCTAGTTCCCAGACCCCCGCATGTCCCCTCCTCTGCCCTGAGTGCCCTTTGGCAGCCTCCCGCTCTGTCAGGGTGCTCTTCAGCTCTACTTTGCTGAGACACTGCTGTCCCCTGCCTCCTCTCACACCAGCTCCAGGACTGTAAGCTTCGGAGCAGGAGGAGAAAGGGTGAGTTGTAGTTTGAAGGTCTTCAGAGGCGGGACCTAGATCCATAGTAGTTACTCAGACAGCGCCACTGAAGGTGGGAAACATGGGAACGAACAAGAACAGAAATCCCATCAGCTCAGTGCTCGTCTGCCCTTGTTCATGCTTGATCATAATTGATTTTCATTTGTAATTGTTTCCTGCTGTGTTTGTCACTTTAAATCAAGAGCTTTCTTCTTGCTACTTATTCTTCATAACAATTTTGTTTTTCTTTGTTTTGCTTTTTTTTTTTTTTTGGCACTGGGCATCTAACTCATCACCTCGTGCTCACCAGGCAGGCGCTTACGCCACTGAGCTAAATCCCAGGCCCCTTCATAACAATTTTTAATGGGTGAAGACACCCTGATTTCGGGATCTATCCTTTTTTATCTGGTTGCCCCAATATTGGTTAGAGTTCCCACACTGTAGAGTAGCTCTAGAATAAAGAAAAGAAGCACCTCACCAGGCTCTCTGGGCAGGTGTTACTGGCTCTTCCCTGATACATGTACAGGTGTGTAGTTCCTTTCCTAGAACCCAGCACCACGGTGACAAGGGCATAGCTGCTGTGGATCCAGCAGCTGCTCCCCACTGCATTCACAGCATTGGAGATTTGTCATTGCAGATGCCCTGGGTGCCGCTCCATGTCCTGTAAAGACTGGATTGTGTGTGAAGCCATTGTGCTTAGAACCAGCATTCCCCAGAGCAGAGAAGGCGCACTTCTTGAGTAGCTGCTGCCTCCCCACCCCCAGGCTCTTGCTGTGTAGTTCCCACTGGCCTTGAGCTCACTTTGTAGCCCAGGTCAGCCTCAAATCTCAAACTCACAGGGGTCCTCCTGCCTCAGCCTCCAGTCACGTGCCACCACGCCCAGCTTGGCTTCTTTGATAATTGTGTCATTTCTCTGTTCCAGGATGATTGTCTTAGATCGCTGACAAGATTTGCAGCAGCACATTGGACAGTGGCATCACTTCCAGTGGTACAAAGACATTTTTGTAAACTTTTTGCATGTGAGTATTAATAGGTGTACATATATGTAATGGTAATTTCTCATCTGAAATTGTTTTTAGCTCTGTAACTTCTCTTAGTTATAAATGAAATGTTTGGTAGTACTGTTATGGAACCTCTAGCTCATAAATTTATATATAGCTTGCAAAAAGGTAAATTTAAACTGTATTTTAGGCATTTTAACTTTATGTTGACACAAATGGTGCTAATGTATTTGTCTTTTCTCCATTAGCGCTGGTGCCTGATGACAGCTACGATGACGTTCCGTGCATACTGGACATCGACATGTTTCATTTGCTGGTAGGTGTCTTTGGGTTCAGCTCTCGCTGTTATACCATCTAGGGAGAATTTAGTTTTGAAGAGGCTAGAGAAGCCAGGGATGTAGCTCAGTGGTACAGCGTCTACCTGGCAAGCACAAGGTCCTGAGTTCAATTCCCAGTACCCAAAAAAACATCTTTTTTTGATCCAAAACCCATATGATTTCCATTGCTCATTCCCTGGGAAGACTCCAAGTGTTCTTCCTGCTAACGGTGAGCTCTGGGTGTGGGAGCCCCTGGATAAATGAAGCAAAGAGGGCCCACTGGGGCCACTTGATCTCCCAAGTCACTGTGTTCAGCCAGTTCTGGCAGGTGTTCTGAAGTGCACATCCTAAGAACAAAGTTGTCCTGGAGGGGCCTGAGCTTCAAAGGGCTGTGGCAGGGCAGTGGCACTGTTTCACCGTGAGAGGAAGGTGTCTGATGTCCTGTGTCTGGTGCTAGGTGAGTTTGGTGCTCGCTTTCCCCGCGCTGCAGTGTCAGGATTTTTCAGGGGTCAGCCTCAGCACCGGAGACCTCCACCTCTTCCACCTGGTCACCATGGCACACATCACACAGATCTTACTGACCTCGAGTACAGGTAACGCCCGCCTTTCCCTTGGAGTCTGCATGGAAGTCCTCACATTTTCTCACTCAAAAAGTATCAGCTAGGTTACGCACATACACCGACTCCCCGCATGGAATGTCATCAATATGTAAAGCAAACACATACTAATAAGCCCCTTAAAAAATAGAGACAAGAAGGGGGAAAATGCGTTAGGCAGGCATAACTGCAATGACTCAACTATAATCCCATCTGAGGCAGGAGACTGTGTGACTGTCTCGGAGAGGGAGAGGGAGGAGACAGATTTTAAGCATTTGAGAATATTATAATTGGGCTACTTTGTTCTGCTAAGTCTCATAAAGTTTTGTTTGTCTTTTATGAAAAGATTTTGAGAGCTGGGGATTTAGCTCAGCAGCATACGCACCTGCCTTGCAAGCAGGCGGTCGTGAGTTCAATCCCCAGTACCAATAAAAATGAAAAAGACAAAAAAAAAAAAAAAGAAAAGATTTTGAAACAAATTTCTTTCTCCTGTTAAAGTCGCCTAACAGTGTCAACGTCTTTACTCTTTGATCCTAAGTTCATTAATATTTGAGTGGTGTAGTAGTCAAGCCCCTTAGAGTCGTGTTTGGATTTACATATGTTGCTGGCCCATGTGCCCACCACTGAGACCCGTCCCTGTGGATTCCTGGGCCCTCGGGCCCCCTGTGCAAGCCGCCTTGCCCACAGCACCTGCTGGCGTGTGTTCTGATGGAGATCAGCAGGCACCACTGGGAGGACTCAAACTGGTGGGGCTCAAGGGGCTGCCTGTGTCCTGAGCAGCCCTTCTGACAGTACAGGGGAGTCACAGTGCACTGTTCATCTTTCAGAAGAACACGGCATGGATCAGGAGGACCCCACTGGTGAAGAAGAGTTAGCAGTGCTTGCTTTGTACAAAACACTTCACCAGTGTACTGGAAGGTGAGACTGCCCTCCATGACAGGCTTCCCTGGACATGAATGGGTGTCAGCGTGCGGAAGGGCTCATTTGGTACTGAAGGGAAATAGCTGTCTGCCAACATATTTAGAAAAAGAAGAGCCAGGATGGCCCCCAAGATCTTGACATACTGGCACAGTCAGAAACCTCTTAGGCAAAGGTGGTGACTGCCCTGCTTCCTGCCTGACTCCGGCACAGACACGGGGATGAATGGCCTTTGGAAAGTCCTTCCCTAACACCTCGGTTGCCTCGTGAGGAATCCTAAAATGCCAGCTGAGTTGGTGCAGTATCTGTAAGGTGACATCCAGGAGTAGCAGGGGTGTGATCACTAGAGCGTCAACATTGTTGGAGTCATGAGGATCAGGAAGAGCAGTTTCACCCGAGGTTTTGAGAGTGTATGTGAAGAACCTTTATATGTGTTTGTTCTTTGACCAAATTATCCTGTTTTTGAGAATCTGTGCTAACAAAATAACATAGAGAAAAATGTAGGCTTATAGTGATACGCATTCTGATATTTATTAGGCAGGAATTGAAAACAATCTGATTGCATATGGGAGATAATTTGGAAAGAGTTATGAATGATGTGTTCCAAAATAAACATGTTAAAAGTTACGGCATATAGTATTCTGGTATTTACAGTACTGGCTGTGTGTTACTCAGACCTGCCATCCCATGATAGTCTAGAGTCTGCCAGCCTGGTGACACACACCCTCTAAGCCTCACCTGCACATGGCAGTCGTCGTGGTTTGCATATTATCTTTAGGATGATCTTTTCCTGCTGGTTTCCTAACAGTCCTCTCCTGGCTTTTTTAGTGCCTTGAAAGAAGCACCCTCTGGCTGGCACCTGTGGCAGAGCGTCAGAGCTGGCATCACGCCTTTCCTCAAGTGCTCGGCTGTGTTTTTTCATTACCTAAACGGAGTCCCATCGCCACCTGACATCCAAGGTACCTTCTCACTGATTTCAAAATATAGGAAACAGTTGTAGTTTTTTCACCCCAGAAGTTTAGAACAAAGTTGACTTGCAAAAACGAAAACTAAAAATTAGAGCAGAGTTAATTGACTCTGGCTTATGTCCAGTTTGCATTTTAATGTGCAAATGGGTATTTTTATTTCAGTTGTTCCTTGTGCCCTTTTGACTGGTTTATGAAGCAGTGTGCAGGCCACCTTAATTGTATCTCTGCACGCTGACAGCCTGGTACAGGTGGCCCAAGCATGCCTGCGTGTAATGCTGCTCCCTAAAAACTTGACCAGCCTCTCCCTCAGTTCACTGCCCAGGCACCAAAAGGATAGTTCAAACTTCCAAAATACTTAGAGATGCTCAGAGTCCTGTGTAGGTCCATCTCTTATAAAGAAACCATCTTCTGTCAGATCTGGTGGCACATGCCTGTAATTCTAGCACTCGGGAGGCTGAAGCAAGAGGATCACACGCTCTGAGTTCAAGGCCAGCCTGGGCTACATAGTAAGTTCAAGGCCAGCCTGAACTGCGTATCGAGACACTGTCTTAAAAAAAATAAAAAAGAAGGACCCACCTTTTACCGCAGCCCTGCGGTGAAATCTCCCCGGGTGTCCATACGTTACTGTGGTCGCTTGATGCTCACAGTAACCCTGTAAGGCAGATTGTGCAGCTGCACACGGTCAGGCTGAGGCACTAGAAATTGTACCCTGTTAGGGTGGGGGTCACCTGACCCTATTCTGTCCGTGGTTGGCCACTGTGTTTCCGGAAAGTTACACCCTAGCCAATCTGAATCTTGTGGCATAGCTTTTTGTTTTATTTTAACTCCGCTATTGCTTATATCACACAGGGTGTGCTCTCGGTGTTTCCGTGTGTGACTCTTGTCTTTTCCATTTGCAGTGTCAGAAACAAGCCATTTTGAACATTTATGTAACTATCTTGCCCTACCAACCAACCTCATTTGCCTTTTTCAACAACATAGTGAGATAATGAATTCACTGATTGAAAGGTAATGATCAAGATACTGAATAGCTACGTAAAACCAATTGTAGATTTTCACATATATGGCAAAATGTTCAATCTGTTAAAATTCCAACTATAAGAATTAGGGTTCTGTAGCTAAGGATTTGGCTTTTGGATAAGATTTTTGCTGAGCTAGTAAGCAGATTTACATAAATGGAGTAGCGGTTGAAATGTTAATTGAGCTTGTTAAGGACTCTGTTCCATAGATGTTTTTTTTTTGGTACCAGAGATTGAACTCATGACCTTATGCTTGCCAGGCAGATGCTTTATTACTGAGTTAAATCCCCAGCCCCTGTTCATAGATTTTAAAAGCTGAAAGAAATCTTAAGGAGGGGGCTGGGGATTTAGCTCAGCAGCATAAGCTCCTGCCTTGCAAACAGGCAGTCATGAGTTCGATCCCTGGTACCGATAAAAAGGAAAAAAAAAAAAGAAATCGTAAGGGCTGTCTAGTCCAGTGTCTTCCCTTTCTGTGTGAGACACTGAGGTCTCAAGGAATTAGCCCTCGGTGGTGTCAGGTCAGTGGCTGGGTGAGATGCGAAGCCGTTCTGCCCACAGAAGTTAGCAGTGTCCGCACATCGTCTGGGAGGGACTGATATGCTGAGTCTGTCTGTGTTTCCTACCAGTGAGCAACCAAAACAGAGCCACTCAATTTGACAATGGGCAAAGAACGTACGTAGCCATTTCTGCAAAGAAGACAGACAAGTGGCCAGCGAACACGGGGACAGATGCTCAGTATCGAGGTCCTGGTGGAAACGCAGATACTGCTTTATGCACAGCAGGATTAGCTATGGGTTTTTTTGTTGGGTGGGGGTTGCTTTATGAAGTGTCATAAAATCTATAATTTTCCCTTTTGTTATTAGTGGCAGTTAATTGTACAGAATTCTAAGTTTCAGTGCGTATAATCTATTTTGGTCATTTCATCCACCATTAGCCTCCCCTCTTTCTTCCTCTAGTCTAGTCATCTTTTTTAGATTACACATATTAAGGAGAATATGCAGTATTTGTCTTTCTGAGTCTGGCTTATTTTATAATCTCAGATCCCTCCGTCTTCCTGCAAATAACATGCTTTCATTTGTGGCTGAACAGTAGCGCACCGTGTGCACCACTCTATCTGTCTATCTGCTGGCGGGCGCCGAGGCTGGCTCCTGTCGGGGCTGCTGTGCGCTGGCCTCAGTAAACATGGAGTGCAGGCATCCTAGAGTGTGCCGACTTTAGTTTCTTCCACATTTGGGGGTTCTTTGGGAAGGTGTTTTAAGAAAAGTACTGTTGCCGAGGGAGTGGAGGGACTGGCGCCCGCATGCATTGCTGGTGAGAGTGGAGAAGCACGCTGCCCTGGGAAGCAGCGTGGCGCTTCTTCAGAAGGCCAGGCACAGGGTGACCACCGGTGCTGGTAGTGTACAGTGCAAGAGAGAGGGAACCAACTGGAAAGAGGAACCCAGCCATGTTGATAGCGCGCTCAGCAGAGGCAGCACGTGGAAACCCCGGGTGCCCGTCCACAGATGAGTGGGGACAGAGTGTGGGGGATGCACACAGTGCAGCGTTGCTCAGCCTTAGCAAGGAGGGAATCTCTGACACAGCCACAGCATGGACAAAATTTGAGGATTTTGTGCTAAGCAAAATAAGCCAGTCCCAAGAAGATAAATACCGCATGGTCCCACTTGAATGAGGTACCTGAAGCAGTGACACTGACGAGACAGAAGCTGATTCGTGGTTGCCAGGAGCCTGGGGGCAGCATGGGCTGTTTGATGGATAGAGTTTCATTTGGGAAAGACGAAAACATCATGGAGATGGAGAGTGGTAGGTGTGCCACAGTGCCAGGTGCCACAGAAGTGGTGCCCTTAAAATGGTAGATCCTACAGTGGGTGGTACGCACCTGTCGTCCCTGCTGCTTGGGAGGCTGAGGCCGGGGATCGCAAGGTCAAGGCCAGCTTGGGCAAGTTAGCAAGGCTCTATCCAAGATAACTGTGGAAAAGGATGAGGATGTCACTTGGGGTAGTGCTTGCCTGACATGTGCGAGCCCCCCAGCCAGCCTGCAGTGGTGAAGGAGAAGAGAAGGCTTGGCAGGGTGTGGCACTAAGGCCTGAGTGCAGTCCTCGGCACCCCAGAAAAAGGCGCCTTCCGGCCGTAGATAGTGTGAGCTTGGTAATTTAGACTGGTTTGTCCAGTGCATTCAGATCCTGGTAATAAAAATAGACAGCTGCAAAATTCAGTGTTAAACACTTTTGCTTTTCAAAATTCTAAATAGTCTTCTAGTTTTAAAAGTTGGCTGAACTGCTTAGTGAGACCCTATCTCAGGAAAAAAACAAAAAAGCTGCAGGCAAAATGTATTTTTTTCCTGGTTTCATTTGGTGAGGTTAAATATATTAAGAAGGTTATTTTGCTTTTATTGGCTATAGAGGGCAAACAATTCTGACCCTTTGAAAATAAAAATGTTGTGCTTTTTCCCTCTCTGTATTGAAGTTGGTGCCGTAACAGTGAAGTTAAAAGATATCTGCAAGGTGAAAGAGATGCAATCAGGTGAGTTAGAGACGGCTGAAGGCGTGCCTGGGCCAGGTGGCAGGGAGTACTGCAGGGTGGAGGTGCAGCTGCTCACAGCTGATTTCCTAAGACTCAGTGAGTCTCGGGTGAGGCATCACGCTCTCATTCTCCTGAGTCAGAGGGTGAGGGTTTGTGAAAGTCAGCACTGAGGAGACAGCTAGGCCGCAGTCGCAGTGTTCTTGGTGAAAGAAACAGCAATCTATTATAGTTTGTAATACCTGCTTAGAACATGCAGGGTTGAGGCTGGGGATTTAGCTCAGCGGCATAAGCACCTGCCTTGCAAGCAGGCGGTCGTGAGTTCGATCCCTGGTACCAATAAAAACAAAAAAGACAAAAAAAAAAAACCATGCAGGGTCTAGGCAGGTGCAGTGGCTTGTGCCTGTAATCCCAAACACTCAGGAGGTTGAACCAGGAGGAACACAAGTTTGAGGCTACCCTTGGCACCTTAAGAAGACCCAGTCTCAAAAAAAAAAAAAAAGCCTGGCGTAGTGGCACACACCTTAATCCCAGCACTGGGGAGGTTGAGACAGGAGGTTGCTGCATGTTCAAGGCCAGCCTGGACTACATAGACCCTGTCTCAAAACATAAAGAGGGGAGAAAATATAGCTAACCAGCCCAGTACCTGCCCAGCAAGCGTGAGGTCCTGTGTTCAATTCTTGGTACAAAAAAAGTAAAGGGGCTGGGGGATGTAACTTCCCTAGCATGGGAGTCCCAGCGACCAGTCCTCAGGCACACGCACACACAGGGTAGGCCCTCTTACAGTCTTAGCTCTGTTTTGTTTTTGGTTTTGTTTTCTTTTATTAAGGAAATTCTCAAACAGCCAAGAAATACAAAGAATGTGGTGAGATGCCATGTACTTGTCATCTCCACTAGTAACTACCAAATCATGGCCAGTCGTTTTTATTTTTACTTCCTTCCCTTCTGCATTAATTCTGATTTTACAACAATGTGTGCCTCTTCAGGGGATGCCAGATATGTTCCATTCATTAATACCTCTTTGGTTCTGCTAACTATATCATCCCTAAAACCCAGAAGACTAGAAGAGGAGGCTATCTGGGCTGGTCCGATGGCAGTGGGTTATCAGAACTTATTAACATTAGTGTCACTAAAGTTGGTATACGCCCCCCCACACTGCTAAATTTGACTGGCTTTTAAAAAAAAAAAAGAAGAAAAGGTTATCTGTTCCATTTGTTTGTTTTTACATATCCAGAAAGGATTGTACCCAACTTTATTAACATGAACTGTATAAAATTTCAATTTTCATAAATCAAAAATGGTTGAAAACCACCAGACTGCCCCACCTGCAGTCATTTCGGCCCCGGGAACCTTGGACAGCACTGGGGCCACGCCGCTGAGTCTGATTCCCAGCTGCTGGCGTCCTGGCATGCATACACCCCAAACTCCCCTGGGGGATTCTTTAAGAACTGTTGTGTAAGTGGCTGTCGCTCGGGGAAGTCCTGCTTGTCCTTGCAGTCAGTGAGGCAGCAAAAGGCCACACCACGTCCCCCAGGGGCAGGCACACGAGGCGGGAAGTGAAGCGGCCCTCAGACACTGGCCGGATTTGGATCCAAGTTTTTCTGAGTCAATTCAAGTCACAGATGCAACATGACTTACTGTCTCTAATTGAAAGAAAATGCTGCTGCCTTCCGTCTTCCAGTTCGTGTCTCCTTAAGACCACTGCTGACAAGATGCCCTCTGCTTCCCTCAGGAGCTGAGAAGGCATCGCTTCTGCCCTCCCCTCCTTCCTCCACCCCCAGAGTACCATGGCTGCTGGCCTGGTCACTTAGTGCGAGCCCTGAGGCACTGTGGCCTTGTGGCTGCGTCTTTGATTTCTTCCTGCAACTCACACCGCTAGCACAGCGCAGGCCACTCATATTCGGTCTTCGCGAATTTATTTGGACTAAGCTAAGACTTACCCTGTTATTATAAGATGACCTTATTATTAACTGAGTCTTTATCTCTTTACTTCTCTTCAAGTTATCCTAGAGAATCTAACAGATTAATAGACCTCCCTGAAGATTACAGCAGCCTCATTAATCAAGCATCCAATTTCTCGTAAGTTTTGCACTGGAAACCCCTTTCAACAAAGACCGGGGGATTAGTGGTGGTTCTTTGTCCTGTTTGGGGAAGGGTGTCTTGCCATCAGCAGTTCTTGATATGACTTACTTATAAAGCATCACTGCCCTGCTGCGTGTCAGAATAAGATGTGCAGCATAAGGGGTACGAGGGCAAGCGTGGTTAAGAAGTGAGCATTCCCTGAACAGTCGAAGCGCTGGGTTTCTTGTCTCTGCTGCCACCTGCGCTGCCCCCTGCAGTGGCCCCTGTCCTAAGGGCGCATTTCTGTGTTACACAGAAATGGCCTTATATCCCGAGCAGCATATGCGATTGTCATGTGTGTTTAGACTTTCTGTGACTGGCACCGCACTCCAGCCTTGTCACACTGCCATCATTTCTGAGATGGGTCTGTGACTTTGCATGTTACTACTGTGCTGTTTCAGTCCGTGACCTAAGCACGCATGCACCTTTTTCTCCACTGAAGGTTTCCCCATGTCTTTCTGGCCCAGACCCCTGAGTGTCTCCAGGCCAGTTTCCGAGTGTGTTCTCTGCTGTGGGGTAGCTACAGGGTCTGTGCGTCTCTGGCTGTATGTGACACAGCTGCGTCATTTTCAGAGTGGCTTGTCCGCTGCCAGCTGCTCCATGGAGCAGCGATTGTGCTTTGATTTATGGTTTTGTGTTTGTTTTTGGTCTCTTGGAGGTGCCCCAAGTCAGGTGGTGACAAGAGCAGAGCTCCAACGCTGTGCCTCGTGTGCGGAACGCTGCTGTGCTCGCAGAGCTACTGCTGCCAGACGGAGCTGGAGGGGGAGGACGTGGGCGCCTGCACCGCGCACACCTACTCCTGTGGCTCGGGCGTGGGTATCTTCCTGAGGTGAGAGCTGCCTGGAGCCAGCGAGCTCCAGCCACAGCTTTAGGCCCAGCCCGGGCGACGTGGGCTTAGCAAGACTGTGTCAAAGTTAAAAGTTAAGTAGTGGTTAAAATATCAGTACCTGGGCTGAGGGTTTAGCTTGGTGGCATAAGTACCTGCCTGGCAACCGTGAGGTCATGAGTTGTTCAATCCCTGTACCAAAAAAAACCAAGTATCAGTACCTATTTTATATGTAGGACTTAACTGTCTTTATCACCCTTAACACTTTTTTTGAATTCTATTATTTGTGCACTCCATTCCATCCCAACATGTGGCTCCATGGATGTGCAGTGTGGTCATTACTAATGACAGTGTTGTCACCATAGTTACTTGGAAAAGCAGCCAGATGGGCTGGCATTTCAGCATCTGTCTGCCGTCAGGGCCATTGTCCTCTCCCTGGGTGGGGGTTGCTTACAGGACCCCTCTGTGGCTGGCTCTGGACGAGACCTTGATTGCTAACGTTCAATATGTGGTGATCTCTCTGCAGAGTCCGCGAGTGTCAGGTGCTGTTTTTAGCCGGCAAAACCAAAGGTTGTTTTTATTCTCCCCCTTACCTTGACGACTATGGGGAGACTGACCAGGGACTCAGGTATGGCCCATCCTGGGGATGTGCAGGGCTCTGTTACCCATGGCCTCTGCCTGGTTTGGCGCTGCTCCCTGCCTCAATGTCCTGGGGAGGGAGAGGCAGGGGTATGGGAGCACCTGAGTGCCCCTTCACATCCCAGCTCCAAGCAGGACAGAAATAAACGGGTTTAGCTTAGCAGTACAAGGGCCTGCCTGGCAAGTACAAAGTCATGAGCCCTATTCCCGGTACCAAAAAAAGAGAAGTGGCCCTTTCTCATACATGTGGCTCTTTCAGAGGAGCCCCGGGGCCCTCCAGGTGACAGAACAAATTTCAGTCGCTGAGAGGTGTTTGTCTCATAATTACCTAATGATCTGAGGATGCAGGGTTGTAACAGACAGATGAGATTTAACAGCAGCATTTGCACTTAGCAGCTTCTGCCATTCGCTGCCCCTCACCCTAAGCGAAGTGCTCACAAACCCAAACACCCCCCCCCCCCGCGCAGGGTTAAAGCCCCTCGGTTAGACCCCCATGTGCTCCAGGGTGGTGAGAGTTCGCCCACATTTGAAGGCTGGAGGCCCCCAGGCAGGACAAGCAGAGGAGCTGCTTCCAGCCCCTGGTGCAGGTTGTACCCAAGGCCACCTGGTGACAGTGCTGTCCCCAGCCAGCTCTGAGGAGAGTGTGCATACAGGAGAGGGTCTGCGTCCTGGCCAGAAGTCAGTGCCCTCTGGGTGGGAACGCAGGCTGCATGGGTGACACTCTGAGGCGCGAGCTCCCCCTCATCCTCCTCCTCCTCATAAGCTCGCCGTCCCCACACGGTGGACACAAGTGAGCTCAAGCTTGTCACCCAGAGCCCCGCTGCCCCCACTCAAGCAGGTGAGGCTCAGGCTCAACCTGTGTGCAGAGCGGAGCCCTGGGCTCCTGCCGGGCATAAACTGCCCAGGCCTGCTGAGCGGCCGTGCTGAACGACACTGCCTTCCTTTCAGACGGGGAAACCCTTTGCATCTGTGCAGCGAGCGATTTAAGAAGATCCAAAAGCTCTGGCACCAGCACAGCATCACGGAGGAGATCGGCCACGCGCAGGAGGCGAACCAGACCCTGTTTGGCATTGACTGGCAGCATCTGTAGTCGCTTTGCCACCAAATATGAACTTGAGTTTTGTAACCTGGTCGGCTTTTTAAGGAAGAAAGTGGGAAATAGTTCTGCTGAATTTTGAAATAAATTCTTTATTTAAGTTTTCCTTCCCAGTTTTATTTTTGTAGTTTTGGCTCCAGGAACTGATGAAAATCGTCTTCCACCGCCAGACTTTCCAGGACTGTTGCTGTGTCCCTCGCAGGTCACAGTCAGGTCTTAGGATCCACCGAGGACCTGCCTCCCTGGCCGGGAGCTCAGCCCCTGCAGGAGCACCTATGGTGCCTAGCACTGAGCGGGGGAAGCAGGAGCTGCATCTGGGACCCGCGGGGTCATACTTCCTGGCTGCGCTCTGCAACGGCCTGGGGACCGGGTGGGTGTCCCCCACTGCCCGGAGTCTACCTCTGAGAACAAAGCACCAATCTGGAAGGCCGAAGGCAGGAGCTGCTCCTGCACAGAGGGAAGCCCAGAGGCAGGCGCGCTTTCCTGGGGCGCCTTCCCAGAGCTGCTTCTGGGTTTTTTGTGTTCTTCTTTTGGGCAGGACTTTCGACTTGGAGAGAACTCACTACAAGGGCTTTTTGAAAACTTTTAAAAATCTCCTATTTTTCAGGTAGTAACACTCCTCTGTTCTCCCCAAGGCTAGATGAGAGAGAGCACATCCAGGGTCAGACGCTAGCAAAAATGAGCAGGGGAGAGCTTGGCGCTGTGTGTGCCGGCCGCCCCACCAGCCCTTCCCGGAGCGGAGGGACCGCCGCTTGGGACATGGGTGCAGTCTGTAGCCGGGCTTCCTGATCTTTTCAACTATAACTGTTCTTACTAAGAGGTGCCTTCCTAGAACGATAGCCACTTAGTAAAAGAGCTTCCAACTGACAGTTCCCGGCCTTCCCGCTTGCTGTGTGTGGCAGAGGCCTGAGCTCTGCTGCAGGGCAGTGGGGATCCTGCACCTCTGCAGGAGGCTGCCGAGTTTTAACTGACGCCAGTCACCCTCTGACTCAGATTCCATTAATCCCTTTTCCACCTTGTTTTGCACAACTCTGCCACATCCCCGGGAGCCAGAGCCCCATTTCTGCAAGGTCACGTGTGACTGAACCCGCTCCTAACAGGATGGCCTTAATCAAAGTAACCTTTTGCTTGGGACCAGCTCACAAAGCTAGGAGGAGACCCAACAGGAAGAAACGCAGGTTAGAATCCACATCTATGTCATTCTTGAATTTTTTTCTAGCCTTTTTTCCATTTCCACAATCTGAGCTGTGGAAAGAATAATTAATGTTTATTTTGATACAGTGTCTTAGCTTTTGAGTTCAGCTTCTCTGGGCTTTTCTCTATACATTTACCATGCTTAAAATCATGAGGGCAAGTTTTTCCCCTAAGTGGGTGACAAACATGGTCACCAAATCCAACTGTGCCTGCTTCAGGCCCGACCACCTGGAGGCCTGGAGGCAGCGGAAGGTGCCCCTGGAGCACACTCCCCAGGGAAGTGGAGTCCGGGAGAAGATGGGGCTGTGAGGCTCACACCAGTGATTTCCTGGGGTTAACTTGGCGGTCTCCCCTCCCTAAGGAAGCAATTCATCCTGCATGTTTTCTTCATTGTAGAAATGTTTATATAATGTGCTTTCCATATCAGGGAAAATCATGTCTGTTTAATAATTGGCTCCACCTTTAATATCTATGGACAACTTGGAAAATTTGGAATGTACCATATGTAAAAAGTTTGAAGAAATCTGAATAAATACTTCAGGTGTTGACATTACTTTGGGTTGGCCTACATTTCCCTGTTCTGTTCCACCCTTCCGTGCCCAGCAGTGCTCCCTGTGTCACCTTGCCACAAAAATGGGACACCTGTATTAGTGTGAAGCTTAAGGGGCTTATATTATTAGGGTCAGTTATGCGCACCCCCCCCCCCCGCAAGCCATGTTGACCTTCCCAGAGAAAGCTTAGTCATGATTTGAGCGGATTAAATTTCATGTTCGCTGTCCGCCACAGCCATGTCTCACATCCCCGGCACACAAGGCACCCTGAGACTGGCCACACACTTCCTGCTTTGGCCTGGTAGGAAGGAAGCCGTGTTTTATATGCTGGCCTGTGAGAGCTCTGCTGTCCTTTTCAGAATCTCCTTAGAAGGAAACCAGCTTCCTGAGACAGCACCTTGCACATGAAATGGCCTCTGTAGCTCAGGCTGACCTCACACTGGCAGCGATCCTCCCGCCTCAGCCTCCTAAGTGCTAGCATTACAGGTGTGCACCACCACATCCAGCTTCCTACCCTCGTCCCCACTTGCAGGACTCATTAAGCCCCTGACACACTCCTCGCTCCATCTTTTGTAAGCCAGGTTTATTGCACTGTATATTTAAACTAAGATTAGCCATTTGGAAGTACAGTTATACTTAAATGTATATGGTTTAACAATCGAGAAATAAAACGGTTCCATCACCCCAGATAATTCCTTTGTGTCCCCTCCCCCCCAGCTGCTCCTGCTGCCCACACCCCAGTCACCACTGCTCTGTCCCTGTGACTTCTGAGCGTCACATGGCAGCCTTTTGGGTCTGCCGCTGAGAAGGCTGCCGGCCACTGGCCCACCGTCCAGCTCTGCCATTGCCTTGGGAAGGGCATTTGGAGGCCCTGCACTCGCGTGTGGGTTTTGTGTGGACCGAACTCGATAGCTAGCTGTTCCTTGGTGCCCCGCTCTGCGGCACCCTGAGCATGTCTGCCATGTGCCGACTGCCATGCGCCCAGCCTGCTCTGAGGGACGGGATCAAATCCCACTGGCACAAAGGACAGTGTGTGCACCTGGGGACCTGAGGGGCACCCCGCCCTCCCCCAGACACTCCTGTTCTTGACGCCTGCTGTGGAGCTGTTTTAACCAGGCATGGGGGCCGGGTCCTGGCCGGCTTGTTCCACCTCTGCCCCAGCTAAGCTGCAAACCTGCTGGCCTGTTATGGCCAGTGCCCCTGTGAGGCAGGGCAGGGAGTGTGCCAAGCCTGCCACTGATCTATTAGCCATGTCAAGGTTGCTCAGGGTTTCCTTGCCATGCCAAGCAGCTCAGCCCTGGGCTTGCAGGGTGATTTAAAGGCTTTGCGTTCTAGGGCACCTGTGTAATTGCCTCTTGCTCTGTGGGGTGAGAGTCTAAAAGCAAAAGTCCTAAGACCCTGTCCCTGCCGCCTAGCACCACCCCAGAGCTAGGCCAGCAGAAGTGTACTGCCGAGGCTGCAGGGGTGGCTCGGGTAGCACTCACTTAGCACGTGAGGCCCTGGGTTCCATTCCCAGCTCAGAGAGAGAAACAGGAAGTTAAACGCAGCTCTGAATAAAACCAGGTATAGTGGTACGCACCTATAAGCCCAGCACTCGGGAGGCTGAGGCAGGAGAGGATCACTGCAAATTACAGACCAGCCTAGGCTACAAAGCGAGCTCAAGGCCGGGTTGGGACCATTTGTTCTTGCAGGCAGGAGACGTGAGCAGTGGCAAGAGGAGAGCCCCCTGGGGCTGGTGTCCACACACTGGCTGCAGTGACCCGTGCTGTGGGGTGGGCAGACAGCCAATAAGCAAGCGTTCGTGCAATATCATTTTTAATATCTTACACAGCTGTTGTGACAGCACAGTCTCGCATGTGGCCTAGAACAGCACCTCTGTGGGTTTTCAGCCCTCCGGAGACAGCGGGGTCTCTGGGGCCCTCACTGTAGATGGCCAGCGCGTGAACGGTTCCTGGGTCTCAGGGGCATCAGGCCTAAACTGCACTGGGACCAGAGCCTGGCAGGCTCTCATTCCTCTTTGTCTGGTTGTCAGTGTGGGAAAATCAGAGGCAAGAAGGTGCCCTGGGCAGTACCACATCTCAGTCTCACTGTCCCTGCCGGGAAGCTTTTAAGTCAGCAGGGAGCCCCGCCCACCGCCCAGCCCATAGTAACCTGATCCCAGCACGTGTTTACAGGAGCACAGACTTCTGTCTTCTGCCTCCCAGCTTCTGTCTCCAGCCAGGCAGGGCGGGCTGCCTTGAATGTTCCTCTAATTAACTCATGGTGCAGGCCCGTCCTGCTCCCCCTGGTGAAATGGTGCTCCTTTACCTGAACCCTGCTTCAGAAAGAAAGAGGTCGTCATCTCAATGAATCCCCTTTGAGGCCAGGCGTGGTGGCCTATGTCTGTGATCCCAGCTACTCGGGAGGCTGAGGCAGAAGGATCACAAGTTCCAGGCCAGCATGAGGGTGGGACCAGGTGCGGCCCCAAGAGGAAGGTGCGTCCTGAGCAAGCCAGGTCTCATTCAATCGCATCGGGAGTCGGTCAACCCACCCTACGTGTGCCACATGCTTCGAGGGACCCTACACTTTATATCGCACCTCCGAGAGGAGGTCGTGAGGGGCTGTTTCCAGCTGCAGCCTTAGGGAGTCAGACGTGCAGTTGGGCGAGGAGGGGCCGCATTGCCTGGAGTCCACTACTCAGTGTTTGGGAGGGGACAGGTCCCATCAGCCGGCCTCGGCGGCCTGGCCCGCGTCCGCGCCCTCCGCTTCCACCTGGTTGCCCTTGCCCAGCTTTTTCAGGCTCTCCAGGAAAGCCTTCCAGGTCTCGGGCACGCTCTGCTCCAGCAGCCAGCCCTCGCTCTCACACTCCGGGTCCTCGGGGTTGGATACGCCCTCCAGCGCCGTGTGCACGTAGCGCAGCCCGACGGTGATGGCCACCTGCAGGACAGGACGGGACCAGGAGGGAGGCAGGTGGGCAGGCAGGGACCAGGCCCGCCCCAGCCCGTGCCTCCTGGTAAGGGTTCAGGGGTGTAAACAGGAGCCGTGGAGTGTGGCCCTGCCTGTCTCAGCCTCCCCGGGCTTCGGTGAGTTCCCCCTGCCCATTCTCTCCCCACGCTGGCCCTTAACCCCTCCTGCGCCCCCTGCCTAGGACAGTTGTCTCTGTCTTTGCCCCGCTGAGCTGCCGGCCATGCCCCCGCCCTCCCCTCCTCCCATTCCCCTTCCTGGGGCTCTAATCTCGGGTTCCTTCTCCCCCGCTGCCCCGCCCCTCATTCCCAGCACGTTTTGGCTGCTGGTAACTTTGTTGAATAGGCTTTAAAAATCACCTCCTAGCCAGGGCTGGTGGTGCACACCTGTAATCTCTTCACTCCGGGAGGCTGAGGCAGAAAGATTGCAAATTCAAGCCCAGCCTGAGCAATGTAGTGAGACCCCAAAACAAAATTTTCTAAAAAGAGCTAGAAATGTAGTTCAGTGTGAAAGCTCTGGGTTCGATCCCCAGTATTGCTAAAGAAAAAAAAAAAGAAAGAAAGAAAGAAAGAAAAGTCGCCTCTTTCCTGCAGTCTCATGTGTGGGTTTTCTGTAGCTGTTATTTTATTGGCCTGCTGGGAATGGGGGGCCGTGATGGGCCACTGGATTTGTATCCTAGCATTCACTGTGAAGCAGCACCTAGGTCCTCTGGTCTGTGGTGCCTCAGTAGGCGTGGAACCCAGGGTCCCAGAGGAAGTAGCCCCTGATGTTAGTGACTGATAGAGCGCTAGGCTCTGTTTTTATCAATTGCCAGTTTAAACAGATAAAGAAGGAGCTAAGGCCAGCTCCTGCCTAACAAACACAAGGTCCTGAGTTCGATTCCCAGTACCCATAAATAAATGGATAAAGATGTGGGGTTTTTATTCAATGGTGTACTACTCTGCCTTAACGAAGGATAAACTTCTGGGGTTCCTAGCTAAATAGATGCACCTTGAGACCGTACTGTTAAGTGGCGCATGTGTGTAGCTAATGCATTGTTCCTCTGGGGCTAGAAACCAAAAGAGTAAGTAAAGATCAATTGCAAATGTAATGATGTATTTTCCACTGGAAAAAGTCTCCTCTCCCGGCACACCAAGCCCTCATGGCACCCCCTCCGGTACCCCTGCCTTCCTATTAACTCTGATTAACTCTGCCCTTCATTTTGGCTCACAAGTCTGATGTCATCTGCCACCATGTGCCTGTCACAGGTCTGCCCACTACAGCTTAGAGGAGCAGTCAGGCGTTTAGACTCCCTGTCCCTGGCAAGATGGCCCCATCTCATTCGATCACCTGTTCCGAGGTGTCAAGGTGAGAGGCAGGGATGACACTCAGCCCCAGTGCTGTTCCCCGCTCCCCGTGCTGGGTTGGGGTCCTGTTCTCCAGTCTCCTAGCAATGAGCTGCTCTCCCACCCCTCAGCCCCAGACTCTGCCGCACAGAGCACCGCCCACGGGACACAGTGTCTGCCGGGACATCAGAGAAGCTTCCAGGCACAAAACAGCCACCTCTCCTTGGGCGTGGGTGTGGCACACCCTGGGAGCGGCCAGGGCCTGGGTCCCTCCACCTTGACTCCAGGTCGCTCCCACACCCTGGTTCAGCACCTAGAACAGCGCCCGGACGCCCTGTTGCTGAATTCCCTGCCAGATCCCTGAATAATTCGGTGCATACCTGGCTAGCTAGGGCCAGGCTCCAGAGCTGCAGGAGGGAGGTGAAGCCTTACGGAGGAGATGGGGTGAACCTGAAGATGATCGAGGTTGCCATGGAAGTTCCTGAGCAACCAGTGTGCATATTGCTATGCAGAGAGTCCCCACCCAGAGCTCGGGACTGTCTTCCCCACCCCAACAGACAGTGAGACCTGCTGGGACAAAGGAGCAGAAACACAGCACCAGGGCGGGACAGGGAGGGACAGGGAGGGAGAGGTGTTCTCTGGGTTGATGGAAATGTTCAGGACTAGAGAGAGGTGGCGGTCCTGTGACTGTCCCAAGTGCCACTGAATTGCATACTTTCAAATGGTGACTGAAGAGACTGTTTTTATAAGTGGAGACCCTGGAGCCCTGCCTGGCGCTCTGTCCTATTCTCCCCGCCACACCCCAGGGGCTCCCTCTGCCCATCACCAGTGGGCCTACCTCCAGGAGCCACACGAGCAGCGTGGCGATGCCCATGGAGTTCATGAGGCTCCTGTAGTAGCCCAGCAGGGCGTCCCTGCAGCCCCGCAGCCAGAGGTTGAGCTCCTCGGTCTGGTGGTCGTAGCTGTAGTGTGCGGAGTTGTTGGTGAGCTGGTACTGGATGCAGGGCCGCGGCGAGCTGGGGTTGCAGCAGCTGAAGGGCACCCCGTCCACCAGGTACCGCCCGTCCACGTTGCTCTTGATGCGGCTGCAGGGGAACAGACAGCCTGACCCCGGCTCTGGGGCTGCTTCCTGCGGCTGGAAACCTGCACCCCACACATTCACACATTCACCCACTCTTTTGTTCATTCATTCCCTTGCTGTGCACCCACCACGTGCCACCCCAGTGCTGGGCGTGACTCTTGACCCTGCCTTCCTAGGGCTCATCTCCTACATGGCAGGCCAGAGCACCACCAGCCCCTCTGTGGCTGGTGGGAAACCAGGTGACAGCGGCACTCAGTGCTGTCAGAGTTTGGGCCCAGCCCCTCACCTATGCAGCCTCCTCCCCAGCCTCCTTCCCTTCCAGGATGGAGACACCCAGCTGCTTGGGTTACCAGTCCACAGGGAGGCTCCCGGCAGGTTTGCATTGCTCTGTGTGTGTGTGTTTTTTTGTTTTTGTGTGTGTGTGTGTGTGTGTTTTTTTTTTTGGTCTTTTTCGTTTTTATCGGTACCAGGGATCGAACTCACGACTGCCTGCTTGCAAGGCAGGCGCTTATGCCGCTGAGCTAAATCCCCAGCCTCTGTGTGTGTTTTTTAGAGCAGATTCTACATCACAAGGTTCAGAATGCAAAAGGCACTTTACACTGGCAGGTCTCCCGGGCCTGCCCACAGCCATCCTGGGTGCCTCAGGGGTAAAATCCATCTGTCCACACACCTGACGCCCACAGCTCTGTCTACTGAGAGAGCTGCCATGGAGCCCCACATTACTCAAGAGTGGCAGACTTGGCTGGGGATTTAGCTCAGTGGCATAAGTACCTGCCTTGCAAGTGTATGGTCGTGAGTTCAATCCCTGGTACCGATAAAAAAGAAAAAGACAAAACAAAACAAAACAAAAAAAAGAGTGGCAGACTTTTACCACACAGGGTAGAATGGGTGTTGGTGTTGTTGTGCAAAAGAAACTGTTTCACACTTGCAAATACAGAAATGTTTCGTGCTCCTCCCACAGATGTGAATGCTTAATGCACCTGGCTGCTTCTTCTGTGGGCCAGCGGGAATTCAGTAGGAGTATCTTGGTAGACAGGGAGCATAAATCTTTATGCACTGTAGCCAGTGTGCAATATGGTGCAGTTGTTACATGCTTGTCAATAAAACCATCAGTGTATAAAAAAGGAGAGCCAGGATTGGTGGTATGACCTATAATCCCAGCACTCGGGAGGCTGAGACAGGAGGATCACTGTGAGTTTGAGGCTAACCTAGGCTGCATGATGAATTCAAGGCCAGCATGAACTATGTAAGGAGACCCTGTCTTTAAAAAAAGAAAAAGATACATATATATATATATATATATATATATGAAAAAAATTATTTTCAGCAATATTCCTGGACATGGTAATTACACTCTTAAAAAGCTGTCGATGTTTAGCTTCTAAATATAATCACTTGTTTGTCTGTTTGAGACAGGGTCTTGCTATATAGTTCAGGCTGGCCTTGAACTCACTATGGGAAGCTGGCTTCAGACTCATGGTGATCCTCCTGCCTCATCCTGGGTGCTGGTGCATGCACCCAGCTCTATAATCGCTTCAGTGCCAAACAAGTCCCCCTCCTTGTCTCTCAGCCTCCAGGCCTGGCCCCTGGGGCCAGCTCTGCCTGTCCTTCGAGGGAGACTCAGCAAATGCTCCATACACCAGGGCGGTGCCCGGGGTGATATCCAACATTGCTTAAGGAGGCCTGTGGCCCTGACTGTGGGGTTCTGTCCCGTCTCCTTCCGGTCTCTCTCACACTCTGGTAAATACAAATCGACACAGTCCGGTGTGTGCTGGGACCGCACCTCCTCAGGTTCTAGAAGAGGCGTGACCTTCCCAGATCCCTGCCACATCTCCCCTTGGGGGCTGTCCAGTCAACCCTGAACTGGACATGCTCAGGAGAGCTGCCCCCGTGGCCACACTTCCCTGGGCCCAACTTCCAATCTTTGCCAACCTGACAGGTACAGGAGTTTCTTTAATTTTCATTTTTCTCATCGTGGGCATCTTGGCCAGTTCAAGCCACTGCAGTTCCTTTTCTGAGAACTGCCTGATGGTTTCCATCCTGGTGACTGATACTCCAGGGAGGCTGCCTGTAACAGCCTGGGTTTCAATGACCGTGTGTCTACGCACCCCGCATCCCGACTTCTACTTGTCAGGTAGAACCCACCATCTAGAGAACAGGTGGCCTTTGCTGGCACAGATGTTTAAGGTGGGAACAAGAGCCAGGCCACATGTGACCAGCTCCACCCTCTGGACAAGCTCCCTCAGGGCTCCCTGCCACAGCATCCTTGTCTAAGACATGGGAAAGGATTTGTGTTGGGTGGAGGCCACCTGGCAGCCACAGGGGCAGCAGGAGCCAGCACTCACATCAGATGGTGAGCAGGGTATCACAGGGGCACAGTCACCCCGAAGAGATTGGCTTTAGTTCCTCAAGGGCAAACTGGGGCCCAGTTCTCTGCCTGCAGCAGGCAAATGCTGGGCCCGCCCAAGGGCTGTTTGAGGTCCGGCTTTGCCCATCTGTTCAGGGAAGCATCCTGGCTCCCTGCTAGCCGGGTCCCCAGGAACAGGTAGGTAGATGACAGGAGGGGAGCACAGCCTGGGGTGGGGCTTCAGCTCGGGCTGCCACTCCCCTCTGGGCCGGCAGCCCTGGGCACAGGGAGCAGAGAGTAGATGGGGTGCTCCTCTCTCCACCCTGAGACTTTCCTAGGGCAGGCAGTCTGAGGGCTCCAGTGCCGTCCTCCCCTCATCCTTGCTAGCTTTGGGATGTCCCTTGAGTTCCCTAAAACTGATTGTGAGCCTGAATGGTGACCTCTGTGGCCCCATGTGGGGCCGCTGTGACCCTCTCTCCCCTGAGGTAACACCGGTGTGCTCCCTGCACCCCCAGAAAGTGCCAGCTCCCTCCACTTGGAGCCACAGTGACTGTGCCCCAGAGGAGGAAAGGGGACCCTGCCTGGGGCCACACAGGAAGTGGAAGGCAGCTGAAGGCCCCCTCACGTTGGCCACGTCTGGAGGGTGAGAGGTGAGTGTTCCCTCAGGTCTCCTGGCAGCCCTGGCACTCTCTGGGTGTCCTTCAGCTGAGGTGGAGCCTGCACAGCAGCCTCCCCGATGGACCTCAGCAGGAGAGTCACCCTGCTGGTCCCCACCCCATGGGGCAGGGCTGTGTCCCCTCAGACCAGGCCCCCGAGGATGTGGACGAGGATGAGCCCCTGTCTCCTCTTGTGTCTCACCTCACCACTTGCATGATTTTATGCCTAGTGGCCGCTCACTCAGGAATCCTGAAAGCACAACTGAGGGCCAGGACGCTGCCTGCCCAGCACGGGCGTGACCCTGGGCTCATCTCCAGCCCCAGGTAAAAACAAGAAAGAGAAATACCAAGCACTGGGCATCACTGCTAACACGGATGGGGCCAGCGACCTGTGTGTCCCCTCCTGCGCCTCTGCTCCTCCCCGCTGACTGCCACAAGTCCTTCCTTACTATCCTTACTACTGACAATGATTCGCTTGCTGAGTTATGTTTGCTCCCCCATGAAAGCTCAGATTTGCCACTCTGCCTGAGCACTGTGTGACTTGGGCCTGGAGACTGTCCTGAAATGGGCTTTATCTTAACTGAGATCCAAGCAGCCCTGGGGACCCCAAGCAGAGCCTAGCTGGCAGCCTGGGCACGCCGTGTGATATAAATAGCCAGCTAAGGCGCTTCCCTGTCAGCTTTGTCCTAAGAGGTCAGCAAGCCTTAATCTGAGCAGCTGTAGTAAACAAGGTGACTCTTGGGACAGGTTCACAGGCTCAAACAGCCGGCAGCACAGCATGCCTGCCATCCAGGGTTCCAGCCACCTGTGACCAGCTCTCTGTCCCAGGGCATCCTCCCCCTAGAGAATGTGAGGCTCCCCTCAGCAATTTGCTGGCATGTCCCATTTTGGGGGGGAAGGAAAATTCCTTCTAGAAAGATCTTGGTGGTGACAACCCTGCTGCCTCCCTGTGTGCTCCTGGCCTCATCTCTGCCCTCTGAATCCTGGCCCGGAAGGCTGAGGGGCTCCGTGGTAGAGCAGGGAGGGTGAACCTCTGGGTTCCACACTGGTGCCAAAAAACCCCAACAAAACAAAGAAGAATCCCAGCCTCAGGCTGCTGCAGAGCAGACCCACAAGCTGAGTGGTCCCCACTGCTCAGCCCTCCTCATCTCCAAAGATGAGCTCCTTGTGTGTTTTTCAGGGGAGGTCATCTGGGAGCCAGCTCTGCTGAGTGCAATTACTAACCCTCCTAAAGGAAGCTGTTCAGATGTGAACAGGGAGCATCTTAGATGCCCCTGTCGTGGAGGAGGAGGGAAGCACCCCAACAAGTCCTCACTTTCCTCCCAGCTGCTCAGAGCTGGCCCTGGAGCTGGCCCTGGAGCTGGCCCTGGGGCAAACACCACTCCCAGAGTCTCCAGCCTTTCCCAGGAAGCAGGCTGCCTACAGGCATGGGCACTACCCCCCACCACCAGGGCACAGGTGGAAAAGTCTGTGGGATGTGGTGGTGACGTGATTCCTGACGACCCTAGGACTCTGCAAAGGAGCAAGCTGTGTCTGCAGCTCGGCTCTGTGAAAAGTGGAAGCCAGCAGCTACATTTCTTTCCTGGAAATTTAGCCCACGGGAAATGAGAGATTGAGAGCTTTGAGAAAGGACCAGATAAAAGCAGACAACTACAGGCCCAAGTGTGGACAGCTGCGTCCTGTGCGGTGCACAATCATTAAACCTCACCTCGAACCTGACTCAAATGTTACCCGGCCAGCTGATGGCGTGCAGCTGCGCTTACACCGCGGTTCCTGTGTTAGATAAATGCCAACCAGACAGGAGTGAAACTCGGGAAAATTAAAGCCATTCACCAGTGATGGGCCAGAATCCGACCTGCATTTCATCGCCTGCTTTTACCCCTCTTAATGGTGTCCTTTGTAAAGGGTGGGTGTTAAAACACAGAAATTCTTCTCCAAGCCCATGGGGTTTGGATAATTTTACTCCGCAGGTTGGTAGGGGCATTGAGGTAAACTTGTTTAAGCTAAGTGTTTGCCTGAAAATTTGGATTCCTTGGTCATTAGGAGGCGAGTGACCTCAATCATTTCTCCCCTCTGGAACAGAAAGGGGCTGGGGGTCACAGGGTGATTTGTGCATCTCTCCAAAGACTGACAGGAAAGAATCTGACGTGACAATCAGAGATCATGACAGGGCTCGAGTCTCGCCCCCTGGAGCTTGCCCCGCTGGGGTGCGTATGTCAATGGCACCTCTTTGTCCTGTCCCTGTGGACTGCCACCCAGGAAGGGCAGTGCTTTACAATCCTCTCCTGGGCCGGGGATTTATGGGAGTAATCTCCCCCCGCAGAGCAAACGCAGTGCCCGCTGCGACCTTCACTCCCACTACCCAGCCACCCGTGGGGCGGCTAAGCCATCTGGGGCTCCGAGATGCCTGGGCTTTGTCCATGTCCTGCTGCTTGAGTGGCCTGGGCCTCAAGGTCCAATTCCTACCAACTTGCCAGACTTAGAGGGAATCAGGCACTCTAATGCCAGCCAGGAGAGGGTAGTGCTGGAGAGAAAGCAGGGTGAAGGTGACCCTGGCTGCCCTGTCCCTAGATCGACAGACCATGACCCGTGCTGAAATTCCTGCCTATGGCCTCCGCGGGATTCTATTTGCACATGTGCCAGGGACACCTTAGAAACCCTATGTCGAGTTGCACAATCATCGTGTGGGAGTAAACACCACCAGGCCCTCCATGAGCTCCTGCTACGTACCAGGCTCTAGGTGGGACAGGAGGTAAAAGCCATGGTCATCCACCCCAGTGCCTTCATTTGAGGGATGGGCGAGCCAAGGTCAGCCCCAGGTCAAAGCTACTGACCACAGCCAGCCTGAAGCCCAGAGCTGCCTGTCCTGGGCCCATGCCCCATGTGCACAGGAACAATGGAATAGGCTGGAGCCCACCCTGTCCAAGGACAGAGACCTCGAGTGCGGGGGGACACTGAGTCAAGGAGATGCAAAACCAGGGAATTAAGCAAGAAACTTAAACCTCTGGGATGGAACCCACCTCCTTTGAATGCAGCAAGCCCCAGAGGATGTCTCAGAGCTGCTTAAACAACTGGACACCTTCCCCCCGCCTCAGCTAAATGTCAGGTTGGGCCACAGGAGCTTGCCTCTCTGATGGGCCTTCATACGATCCAACCCGAGTCCCCTCCCAGACGCAGGGACGAGTTATACACCCACGATGAGGGGAGGCCCTGGATGGGCTGGGAGGCGGAGGCCGGGGCCTCTGTGTCCCCAGATAGCTCCAACCCAACCCACTCACTCTTTGACTTCTTTGGAGGAGAAGTCCAGGTAGCGGTTGCTGATCCACTGAATCTCGAACCAGTCCCGGAAGCCGCTGTCCCCGCAGCACTGAAACTCGATCTGCAGCATGTCGATGGTCTTCTTCATGAAGCAGCGGCCTGGCGTGTCCGTGTCCCGGTAGTATTTCATGCCCCTCCTGAGCCCGTGGGCCAGCGTGCTCTCCAGCGAGCCCCACGGCAGGAAGCAGCAGAGGGCCACCAGGAAGAGGACGACATTGAAGAGGACACAGACGGCCAGGTAGGGCTTCAGCCAGGGCTTCCACTTGGCGAACTTGGCGGGGTCCAGGGAGTCGTAGCAGATCTTGCCAGCCAGGGAGTTGAAGACGCAGGACAGCAGTCCCACCCCGATCAGGGAGTTGGGCACAAAGTGGCTCTCGGCGTTGTTCATCACCTCGCTCCTCTTCCGGAGCTCGATCTTCAGGAAGAGCCCCATGCTGAAGATGACGATGCCGGCCAACACAGAGAGCCAGTTCATGAGCCAGAGCCCCTGTGCCAACTTGACCCGCTTCTTCTGGTCAAACTTAACTTTGAGCAGCGCCATGCTTGCCCAGTGTGGTCCAGCAGCGTCACACAGCACGGTCCCCTCCGGACCCAGGCAACTCGGGGGGCTGAACACTCAGGGCCACCGGAAGGGCACAGACAGCCTGCACTGCAGGGGGCTCCTCTGGGGGGTGCCCATGTCGGGCGCCTGCCTGGGATCCCGTTGAACTCAGAAGCAGTGGCAGGAGCTGGTCCCTAGTGTCGATTGTGCAGCTCCCTTCCCAGCCAAGCAGGGACAGCTGAGCGCTGCAGATTAAAAGTGGGATCCTTGGGACACCTTGCTAATCTCTTTAGCCAGGTTCATCCCATTAGATAAAGCCGTGCCAGGCACATAAGAGGAGCCAAAGGAGCCTCGGCGGCATACTGCCAGGCAGAGAGCTCTGGGTTCAGCTTGGAGAGTGGGGAGCAAAATGGGGCAACTGGCCAGAGGCTGGGCTGAGCCTGGAGGGCTGGCCAGGGTCAGGGCTGCAACTTTCTGTGGGACAAAATGCATTGTGATCCAAGTTAAAAAAAGAAATGGCAGATTGTGACCAAATATTTGCAACATGCACAAAAAAAGGAGAATATGCACAGAGGTCTAAACTCCCCTAAATGCCCAATTAAAAAGCAACAGATAGAAATAAATAAATAAAATAAAAAACTTTTTTAAAGCGGGGGGCTGGGGATTTAGCTCAGCAGCATAAGCACAAAAAGCAACAGACCTCACGAGCAGCTCTGTAGGAGAAGCCCTTGTCCAGCATGGGGGAGGCCCTGGGTTCCGCCAAAGCGCGCACACACACACACAGCTGGAAAGGTGGTGCACACCTAGGAGATTGAAGCAGGAAGATCACAAGTTTGAGGCTAGGCTGCAACTTAGTGAGATCATGTCTCCAAAAATCAGAAAGAAAAAAAAAAAAAAAGAAAGAAAAGAAAAAGAAGAGATGCGGCTCAGTACCAAGGGTCTAGGTTCAAACCCCCGTGCCACTAGATAAATAAAGAGGCAAAAGTCAGAACAGGAAATGCGTAATAAGGAAATCTGGAGCATCTATTTAACAATTTAGAAAAGCAGTATATGCAGAGAAATTCAAATTAAAACCCCACTTAAAAAAATATTTTGAAGCTGGGTGTGGTGGTGCATACCTATCATCCCAGTACTGGAGATGCTGAGGCAGGAGGATCGCTGTGGGTTTGAGACCAGCCTGGGCTACAGAGTGAGTTCAAGGCCAGTCTGAACTGCATAGTGAGACCCTGTCTCAAAAAGACCAAAAAAACAAAAAAAGACAAAGATAAATCAATAAAGATATAAACAAACAAACTTGATCCGTCAAGTGTTTGATCATCTGCCAAAATTCTGTCCTAGAATATAAATTAAGACAGTGTTTGAGCCGCAGGCACACACTCTTGGTGAGGCTGACACTTTTTAATTAATGGACTATTTCTTAGACCAGTTTTAGATTTACAAAAATAAATTGGGCAGGGCATGCAGAGTTCTAGTGTATCCACCTCCCCGCACCCAGTGCCCACTCGCGGTCACACCCTGCGTTGCCGTGGAGAGTCATGTTCACAGTGCTGTGAGTTTTGTCAACTACACGCTGTGAACGCAATGTGATCGTGTCATACACAATAGTTCACGGCTCTGCCGAGCCGTGGGTTCCACTGAGCCACCCCCAACCTCCCCAGCCTCAGGCGACCACTGTCACCATGGCTTTGCCTCTTCTGGAAGGTTCCATAGTCAGATTCACAGTCGTCACAGGCTGACTTCTTGCCCTACCGTAACCCATTTCCATGTAACAGGGGATAATGTGTCGCAGTTTATCCAGTCACCACTGGAGGATATCTCGGTTGCTTCCAGCATGGGGCAGTTATAAATCAAACTGCTAGGAATATCTCTGTGAGGTTTTTGTGTGAATGTAAGTTCTCAGTTCACTTGGCTTAACATGCAGGAGGGAAATGGCTAGATCACGCAGAAACAGTGTGTTTAGCTTTCCAAAACTGTCTTACCAGTGGGTTCCCCAGCAGCGACCCTGTGGCCACCCACCTTGCCAGCTTTGAGCTGTTCAGTGTCAACCATTCCGTTGGGTGTGCAGGGGTAGCTCCTTACTGTACGTTTGTTTGTTTGGAGACAGGGCCCCACCATGTAGTTCAAGCTGCCTTTGAGTTCACTATGTAGCCCAGGCTGGTCTCAAAGTTGCATCGATCCTCCTGCCTCAGCCTCCTCAGTGCTGGGGTGACAGGCATGCAACGCCCCACTCAGCTTCGGAAGGTACATTTTCACAGCCTTGCAGAGGAGTAATTCATCCGTCTCTGTTGACGTTTAATGCTCACATTACCAATAATCCTGCAGTCCCATCTCTCACAGCAGGCTGTGTGTGAGTAGAGGGGATTTCAAAACAAGCCAGGCTTGTCCTCAGATTCTTGCCTCCTAAAACTGAAAGTTTCCTGACTAAGCAGCCCAGGAGCTCACGTGGCAGTAGATCGAGTCCTTGTTCTGGAACCTCCTTCTCTCCTACCTTGGCTCCATTAGTTCCACCACCCGCACACTCTGCTTCAAGATCCCCAATCCCTAGATTTTTTTTTCCCTAAAAAAAGCAGCGCCGCATTTCTCTAGAGACAGGGGAGCCTCAGAACAAGGCTGGGAGCCGTGAGCCTCTGACCTGTGTCGCAGTCACTGGAGAAAGCAGAGGCCCTTATTCTATGGCCAGCCTGTGTCTAGGCTCCAGTGGGCACCTGCAAAGCTGGGATAGAATTGTCAGGCCACCCGGAGTAACAGTCGTACCCAAGCTTATGGCTCCACCAACAGGAGGCCGCTCTGATCTCAAAGCCTTTCGACCCTTCAACCCCCAGCAGAGACCCTTAAAAAAAAATAAAAAATAAAAATCTGCACGCGCTTCTGGTTTCTAGAATCATTTTGCAAGTTGTAGTTTTCCAAGGGAGGATTGCAGACACCAGAGCTGGTGGAACGCCCCCTCCTGCACAGGCCTCTGCAGACAGCGGCCCGGGAGCATCGTGAGGCTGGCCCAGGGAACCTCCAGGAGGAGCATGATGGGGAAGAGAGAACAGAGGCAGAGACCGAGGAAATACTAGACGAGAGCCTCTTTCTCCTTCAAGTCCCTGTATGCGCCTGTGGGTGCCCCCTGGTGGCCAAAAAGAGAACAGCTTCGGCGGAGACCTCTGTATGGTATCTCTGAGGATGTCAAATTTCCAAGAAAGGTCAAAGAAGAAGAGCAGACACCAGAAATGTCCCTGGCTACAGTTTTCAAGTCTGAATGAAGTCGGGCCATAGTTGAAGAACTCTCAGGGACAGGTGAGCTTCTGAGTAGGATAATGACTCTTTAGTGGACTCTCCTCCTGGACCAATCCAAGTGAGCATGGATATTGTATGTCTGTTTAAAAAGATAATAGTCTGCACTTGGGAGGCTGAGGCAGGAGGATCTCGTCAAGTTCAAGGGGATACATTGTGAGTTCAGGCCCATTTGAGCTACAAAGTGAAACCTTGTCACACACACAAAAAGATAATAGACCAAGTTATGGAATTAGTGCACAGAATTAGGCTGAGTGCTTTTCTTCCTTAGAAATTCCTTTTAATGCAGCAGCTCGGCATGGTGGTGATGCCTATAATCCTAGGTACACTGGAGTCTGAGGCAGAGGATCACAAGTTAAAATCCATCCCGGGAGACTAAGATGACTTCGAGACTTTATCTAAAAATCAAAATAAAAAGGGCAAGGGATAGAACACTTGCTAGCATGCCCTGGGTGGGTTCCTCACAAATGAAAAAACTCATACATGCAGGGAAGTGAAAAGTCCACTTATAAATGTAAGCTTGTGGCCAGGGTTTAGCTCGGTGGCACAAGTGCCTGCCTGGCAAGTGCAAGGCTGCGAGTTTGATTCCCAAGTTGGATAACCCCCTTCCATGATCAATCATAATTAGAGTTTCACTAACATTCATACATATAACTGTAGTTCATTAATGTTTTTATCTTTAAGTATAATTTGACACAGAGAATATATATACATCTTTGTGACAAATAATATATATGTAACAATATATACAATTTGTTGTTATAAATCATAATAATAAACACTCATTCACCATTCAAATATACATCTCCGTTGACTTGCATCTCTGATTCATATTACGTGTTCTCCTCCGTGGACTGAACTATGTCCCCTGCCCTGCATGTTGCAGCCCTAACCCCAGTGTGGGCTGTATTGGGAGAGAAGGTCTATTGGGGGGGGGAGTTAAGTTAAAGGAGACCATGGGAGGGGCCCAGTCCCATGGATTAGTGACCTTATGAGGAGAGGAAGGGAGCAGAGCTCTCCCCAGGGCTGAGGAAAGGTGACCTGAGGACACAGCAAGAACATGACCACCTGCAAGCCAAGAACAGGCCTCCCCAGAAGCCAGCCCTGCCAGGACCTCTGCCTTGGACTTCCATGCTGCAGAACTGAGAAGAGATGAATGAAAAAATAGCCCTGGCTGTGTACTATACTTTTTCCCACTCGGCATGCTTTGAGAGCCCTGCATGCTGTTACACAGTTACGTCTCCTTGTCATGTACTGTTTACACCACACAGGTCGCATGCTCAGACCAGTGGGTGTAGGGCTGCCCTCTAGTATTGTGCTATTTATTTATGATTTATTTATTTCGGCACTGGGGATTGAAGCCTGGGCCTTTATACCAAGCTACATCCCCAGCCCTTTTTATTTTTTCTTTTTGGACAGAATCTCACTAAGTTACCCAGGCTGGTTTTGAACAGATGGGTTACCAATCTCTGTTCCAACTGGAAACGCGATTCCATCGTATTTCCTGGGATTACTGACCTGTTTGAATTTATGCCTACCAGTTTATTTCATGCTTTCTCTTTGTCCCCGTTTTTCTTTGCTTCTTTTTTTCCTCCTCCAGTTTGACGTCTTTACAGTTCACTGACACTATTTGTCCCCATTTCATTTTGCCCTTTACCCCACTCTGTGCCTGGCGAGCTGATTCACACAGTTGGGGCCAACAGCAGACTGAACCCTCACCTTGGAATTTCCATCTGGGGTCGGCCTGTGGGGAGGGTGACCTTTCTCAGATCCTCTGGCTCCTTGCAAGTGGATGTCGACTGATCACAGTGGATGGACTTTTTCCTCAGTCATCAGAGGGGCTCTGAGGAATCACCCATCCAGAAGAGATGGGGACCTCAACTTGCCTGGGGTAGGTTTGCCACCTTTCACCACAGAAAAGCATTTCAGGATGCATCGACGAGGCGCATAGCCTGGTTTTCTAAGAAGGGTTAGAAAAGTAAGAAAGGGGGGAAGGGACTTCAGCTAGCAGAGCAGAAGGGGACACAGTCATCACGGAGAGGATCAGAGTGGCCCATTCAGCAAAGAACAAGACCAGTCCTTGTGAGTTTGCTGGCGCGGGTGAAGGTCTGCTTGGTCACCATCTGGGTCCCCACTGGAAGATGCTCCTGAAGTCCTTAACACTTGAGCGGACAATCTGGTCACCATGATGTGATTGCTTCTGTGTGCTGTGGTCTCGTCTTATGAGGCACTGCTGGAATCTAAGGGAACTACAGATCTAAGGCAATCACGGGGAGACTGGGGTGCTCTTCTGCAGCTGAGTGACCCTGTGTGTCTCTGGTTGTGAAGAGGTGCAGGTGAGATCATGCACCGAAGTACTAACCGTGTATGCCAGCTTTCAAACACGTGCCCCTGAGCAGTGACCACGCCCGTGCACAGAGCTGAGCCCCCAAGGAGCTGCCCTGCCCCCAAGTTTCAAGGTCATGAAGGAGACAGATGGAAAATGAGTCATCTCTGTTCAGCTTTTAGTCACCTCCTCCTACGCATCCATGGGCCTAAGGGAGGAGCCGGAAACAGCTCCCAAGTCCCTGATGGCCTGGTGCTCTTTGTGAATAACAGGCTAGGGGCCTGGAGTCTGCCCTGGGTCCCCACAGTGGTACCAGGACTGCGTGGCTTCCACTGCAGGCTACAACTCTGGTCATGTAGCATTCTCTCCCCCTCCCCCGCCCCTACTCAGCTACCAGTCTCAGTTTTGTTCCTCAGCCAAGCGACAGTACAGGTATTGCCCACAGTTTTGTAAACAGCGCTGGAGCTGTCTTTACATGCAGGAGCAAGGCAGCTGCTCCTACAGGGCCCTGCTTGACGCACGGTGTTTGATGCCATTGCTGCCTGAGAGCTGAGCAGGCAGCACGTAAAGGCACCGTGAGCACCGTGCAGGGACCGCAGGCGAGCACACGGGGCTGTGGGGCTGTCTCAGGCCAACGAGGGCCCGAGAGAGGGGACCTCAGGAGGTTTTAGAGCACGTATGACACACTTGAGAACGAATTAGGTAGCTGCAGAATGATTTGGAAATTGGAGGTTGGAGGCGATTCCCTCCAATTACTGTCACAGGAAGTTAAATATTTTATAGCTATCAGATCGGCGAAGACTCAGAAATCTGATAGCACAGGGCCTCGATAAGGACGTGAAGAAACAGTGCTGTGGGAGGTGGCTTGCGTGCGTGTGAACTGACAACGTCTTAGAAGGCAACGCCGAGGTTAGAGAGATCTTCACCGGCCGTCCCTCCAGCGGGGACAGTCCTGAGTATTCAGCCTACAGATGCAGCTGCCCACAGGCGAACCATTTATGGAGAAGGATATTCACCAGGGCATTTTTCTAGTGGTTGAAGGTTGGACTGGTGGAGGAGCACGGCCCCGTCCGCATCCCAGAGCCCTAGGCAATGAAGAGAAACACAGTGATTCCATCTGTACTTAACACAGAAAGGTCCCCAAGAATAAAGGTCATGACAAGATGCGGTCAAATCAAGATGCGAGTAAGCACACATAGTAGTGATGGCGAACCCCTCAGTGTATTCACTGATACGAACAGCTCACCGTGCCAGGGGTGCCACAGGTTTGCCATCACTGATAGGGTGTGTGGGTTCTATTTGAATCTGGGAAAAAATGGTTATACAGTATTACATAAGAATTTGTAAATGCACAAACCCAACACTGATGGAGAGTGGGGACTGTTCTCCAAAGAGAACCAAAGGGCCTGAGACAATACAGAGATTTAGTTTTTTGCTCTAATTCTTTTGTACTTCTGTGTGGCTTACTATGAGAAGAAAAAAAAAAAACAACATTGTATTGTCTTTTTTTCTTTTTTCTTTTTTTTTTTTTTTAATTTAATTTTTTTTTTTGGTCTTTTTTCGTTTTTATTGGTACCAGGGATCGAACTCACGACTGCCTGCTTGCAAGGCAGGCACTCATGCCGCTGAGCTAAATCTCCAGCCCCTTTTTTTCTTTTTTCTTTTTTCTTTTTTTGTTGTCTTTTTGTTTTTTGAGACAGGCTGCCACTATATAATCCGAGCTGGCCTCCAACTCAGTGATCCTCCTGCCTCAGCCTCTTGAGTGCTGGCATTACACATGAACACCACACCTGGCTCATAATGTCATTTTTTTTTTTCACAATGTCGTTTTAAATCAAACCTCTACTTTTTTTCTCTTGGTACTGAGAATTAAATCCAAGGCCTTTGGGCTAAAACACATCTCCAGTCCCTCTTTATTTTTTATTTTGAGACAGGATTGCCCAGGCTGGACTCAAATCTGTAATCTTCCTGCCTCAGCCTCCCAGAGTGCTGGGCCTGCAGGTATACATCCCACACAGTCATCAAACCTCCACATTGATGTCAGTTCTGACAAACAGACTACCTATAGCTTTCTCAGTAAAATACACACAATTGAGACAGGCTCAACTATAAAGCCTTTATAGTAAAGAACATATTTAAATACTGAGCATAACATTCTGCTTAGTTGTGGGGTGAAAAAATAGCCTTGAACCTTGTTGCCTCTCTTCCAAAATTCAGTTAAATCCTGACTCCCAGGATAATGACATCAGGAGGTGGGCAATGGTGGGTCATTAGCCCACGGGGACTCTGGGATAAGTGAGCGTCCCATGCCCTTTGGGCCACAGTAGGAAGCAGCAGAGAGAGCTTCACTAAACATAGGCTCTTCCCTCAGCTCCATGTTGGCCTCTCCCACCCCGGCCTTTGAGAAACTCAATTTTGTTGTTTGTAAACTATCAGCCCACAAGGTTCTGTGATAGCAGCACAAAAGGATGTTATCTCTAAGATTCCGGTGAGGGCAGTATCAGAGTGGTGCAGGGCCACATCCTGGACCCCTGGTCATGGTTCCCAGTGTGAGCGGGATTCAGCAGCAGTGACTTTCTTCTGTGGTCCTGCTGACTCGGTGAGGAAGAGGATGGTCTTATCCCAGAGGAGTTGGAACTCCAGACTGGGGGCTGCATAGAGGGTAGGGCACACAGGGAGAGCCTGGTTCTGGGGCGGGGGAGGCTGAGAGGGAATTTGCCTCTAAAAAGGAAAATTGGCAAAGCAGAGAGGTTTTTCTAATGTTGAAAGGCACTAAAGGGGTGCTAATTATGCCTTATAATTCGTCAAGTGAGGTTGGCAGAGTTCTGGGCATAAGACTGTGATGTTTAGGAAAGCAAAGCATGGACTACTTAGTATAAAGATTTGGGTAAAAGCGGAGTGTGGTAGCCAGTAATCCCAACACTACAGAGGCTGAAGCAGCAGTGCCACGAGTTCAAGGCCAGCCTGGGCCACACAGTGAGTTTGAGGCTAGCCTAAACTAAGTACCGGGACTTTGTCTCAAAACAAAGATTAGGGAAAAACCACTCAGGGCTTGTTGAGCGACAAGGAAAGCTCAGCTGAGCTTAGCTGGCATTAGTGATAGTTTCAAATGCCCGGATTTTATGATCTCTATCTCTTACAAATTTCAGGTTTGTAAGACATCCAGGAGATTCTATTTGTGGTTTTGGGGATCAAACCCAGGGCCTTTTAAGCTCTACCACTGAGCCACACAGCCAGTCCACATCCTTCTTCAAGACTAATTGCTGAGGAAAGAAATACCTGGTTTCACTTCCCACTAAACAGATTTCTGCCCCCATTTTCACTACCCATTCTGTTCTTTTTTTTGTTACCCTGTTACTCTACCTTTTCTAGAAACCAACTTAGATCCTTCTAGAATGAGAACATTTAAATATTAACATATGAATACCTAGACTTTAAGTACATTAATATTTGAAGAACTGTTAAAGGCATGTTTGCAGTTATGAGACCAGAAGACCCCAAAATGTTCCTTTTTTTGGTGTGTTTTGAAGACAGGGTCTCCTTATGTAGCCCAGAGTGGTCTTGAACTCAAGGAAGTCCTCCTGTTTCAGCCTCCCAACTGCTCACGATTACAGGCATGCTTGGCTCATGTTTGTTTTGTTTTGTGGTGCTGGAGATGGAACCCAGGGTCAGCTGTATGCTAGGCAAGTGCTGTACCACTGAGCTATATCCCAACCCCCCTTTCCAAAAAAGCTTTTAAAAATTATCTTACAATGTTCTATTTAAGGATATTATTGGGTTTAGAGAACAGAAAATTTAATGTAGAGAGTTATACAGTAAAACTAAGGGAAAAATTAAAACTTGTCTGGATGGTCCAACTTCTTTTCATAAGAGGATACTCAGTAGCATAATTTAACCACAATTTGCCCTGTTTGACAGCTTTCTTCCCAACTCAGCAGACACTGCCAAAATGATATGCAGTAGTGATTAAGAAAGTGACTTGGGGGGCTGGGGATTTACCTCAGTGGCATAAGCACCTGCCTTGCAAGCAGGTGGTCGTGAGTTCAATCCCCCGTACCGATAAAAATGAAAAAGATGAAAAAAAAAAAAAAGAAAGTGACTTGGAGCCAGACTGCATGGTTTTAATTCCCTGCTAAACCACTGGAGCTGCAGGACTTGGAGTAAATTATTTACCTGTTTTCTCACTTAACAAATAGTGCTAACAGGAACAACCTCCAAAAATTCTGAGGACTTAATGTGAGTAAGGGGCTAAGAACAGTGTCAATGACATTTGAAGTGAACAAAAGATAGTAGGTCTAACTGTTTGGGCTTCATATTTGGAAAGACTGATAGGCCACTTGGGATCCATTCAAAACTTTCCACCCAACATTGAATTCTAGAAGCCCACACTAATGTGTAGCTAAAGATTAAAGAGGAGTTTTTGTATTGGCTTGCTGAGAAATGCTTATGTAAGTCAAAGCTTCATTGAAAAAATTTCTGTGAGTGTTATTTTTGCACAGGTTTGGTAACAGATTTCCGTATGCATCGGCTGCTTCTACAGCCCCACTGTGTTAAACCATTTATTGAAGGCCTCTTTTATCATGCGCTGTGATCATTTTAAGTACCACGCTTAAAATCAAAACGACTACCCTTTTTTCCCACTTATTGCTTCAAATTATCAGAGTCAAAGAAAAGTCAGTAGATATTCCCAAAATGGCTTAAGTGTCATGAATTTAATGGCCATCGCAAGCAGGAGACTATCACGTCTCAAGCCTGAATTGCTAAAAACATACAACTCTGCGGCTTCACTGGCTCTCGTCCTTCCCACAAGGAAAACATCTCTAGGAGAGGGGTACAGAATGACACTAGCTCAGTCCCATTCGATCTGTCGCTCTTCTTCAGGAAGAACACTCCAGTTTGGGGAAGCCACATCCCGCGCCAGCCAGTTGAAATCATCAACATCACTCCAGTTATTTTTGCTCCTGTTTAAACCAGAGCCCTGGAAGTCCTTGTCGATACCCTCGTAGCTCCAGGTATAAGGGGCAAAACAGATCCCGCTGCAGTCCTCTATGATGGCTCTACTGGTAACCTGCAGGAAGATACGGGTGTCCCTGGTGGTGTGCACGCGGAGTTGCTGGCAGGCCACAGCTAGCACGCAGTCACTGCAGTCCTCCAGGAATACAGAGGTGGACACCGGGCCGCAGAGCACCTTGCAGCCTCGGGCTTTGGCCAACCGCAGGGTGTTGGGGTTGCCGTACAGTCGGACGGTGCAGCTGCTCAGCTCGCTCAGGAGGACGTCGCGCTGCCGCAGTTCATCGGCTCTCTTTTCCAAAACCTGGGAATCGCAGTGCGAGAAGCCGCAGGCCCAGCTGAGCCCAAGGGCTTCCTGCCCCTTCGAGGACAGCGAAGGGGTGGCGATGTCTTCAGCCGCCGGGGTGCGGGCAGCCGCTCCTGCCCCGGAGGCCGAGGCAGTGTCTTTCCTCCGCGCCTTGAAGGCGAAGCGCTTCTTGGGCTGCAGATCTTGGCGCCGCTCGGCCAGAGTCGCCTGCAGCTGCGTCAGAGCCTCCTGACTCTGCCGCAGATCGTAGGCGGCCAGAAACCTCACCGCGTCGTTGAGAAGCTTCTGCAGCCCCTGCAGCCGCGCCGCCGCCTCCTCCAGCTGCTCTGCCGACGACTCGCCCTCCAGGAGCTCCTGCACCGCCGCGCGCTCCCGGGAGAAAGCGGCGGCGAAGAAGTCGCTCTGCTCCTCTTCCACCGCCTCATCCTGCCGCTTCTGCTTCCGCCTTTCCACCTCCAGCTGCCGCTCTTGCTCGCGTTTTTGAAGCCGCTCCGGCAACATGCTCAAGTCTCGTTGGGACCCCACAGATCCCACGTCTCCGTCCCCTACAGCAGCAGCAGAGCAGCCCACGACATCCATCTTGAATTCCAGCTTCCTCTCCCCACCCTTCCTTCCTTCCTCGGGGCGCGCCCTCCGTGACACCGCCCACCAACGCGCACTGTGATTGGCCGACAGTGCTGACGTCAGACACGGGGCTTATTCTCTTCGTCTATTGGTTCCTCCGTACTGGAGGGGCGTGGCAGTAGGGCAGGGCCGATTGACAAGGGGGGTGGGGAGACAAAGGTCCTTGTGGATGGGTGGGGTGGGAGGCAGGCGGGGGAAGGTTTTTTTCCTCTTAAAGGGGCAGGACTTATATCCGGGATTGTGGGGTGAGTTGCAGCAGCGGCAGCTGCACATGTGGGTTTGTTTATAAGAACAAGGTTAGAAACTCGCAGGCCTCCCCCTCCCCCCAGCTCCTCCCCACTACCCCTTTATAGGCCTGAGATCGGCTCCTGGGCGGTGGGGAGCAATGGAGTGCTTGTGCCGGGTGGGGGGACAGGCAATGGTGAAGAAGATGGAGGGGGGGCATTGCACCTCCCGGCCCGCGCCGGAGGAAGCGACAGCTGGAACAGCTGGCTGGGGAGCGACTTGCATGCCTGCGGTGCTTCCCTTCCCTTCCCCCACCGCCCGCCGCCCGGTAACCTGCCCTTCCCGCCATCCCCCATCCACGGGGCTCAGCCAGGGCTTGGGGTCCTCGCAGCGGCCGGGGCTCGGGCTCCCTGCGGTAGGAGCTAAGGGCTCCTCCCAGCACCGGGCCGCGATCGCTGAGTGTGTGGCCGGTGTCGCCGCGGGGAGGGTGGGGGTGGGGCGGCGGGACCGCGCCCTGATCTTAGGTCCCCCAAGGCCCCAACCGGACTCCATCCCCCTAGTTGGGTTCCTCGCAGAGACTCAGGCCCGGCTCCCATCCTCAGCACGGCGGCGGGAGGCGGCAAGGCCCGCGAGGCGATGGGGGGCGCTGTCGCCGGAAGTGGCCGCGCCGCCCGGGGGACAGCCAGGTCCCCGACCGCGCAGCCCGCGCCGGGTCTCCGCCGCCCGCGCCTCCGGTCTCCCCACCCCGTCCACACCCCGTTCCCAGCCTCCCTCGCTCTTGGTGGGGAAGCCGATCGGCTCAGTAGCTGTCCCTGGAAACGTCTCCGTGCACCTGCGTGTCCATGCAGGGAAAGCTGGGAGGAAATCCGATCTGTGGAGCTAAACCGGAATTTAAGACTCATCCTAATGTCCACGTCCCCCTGCCTACCCTTAAAATGCAAAAACCAAAAACACATAAATTTCCGGTTTGAGGAGATTATTCTTCTGCTGAGTCAGCACAGATCACACTGTGTGGCAAATTTTGCGCAGGGCGGGGTAGTCTCGCGTGTGTGCAGCGTGTGCGTGTGCACTGTGCGTGTGTGCACGATGTGTGTGCATGTGTGCACCGCCTGTGTGTGCACCCTGTGTGTGTGCACTGTGCGTGTGAACCCGGTGGAAACCCCGTGCTGAAACACAGGGTTTAGGCTGGCGTTTTTCATTCTTTCTGTTTCATAGGTAAGGTAGGTGAGGCTCTTGGTTTTGCTCTCCCTCCCACCCAACAAGGGCGGTGAATGAAACGTGGTAATGATCTTGTCCAGGTCATATGGAAGAAAGAAGTTGCTACTCCTAGGAAATGTAAATTTAACCAAAGCTTTTAGAGCTGGTTTATTTTGCTAGGGGTGTGTAAGGGGGTCTGACCAGCTTTCCTGAAGTTTCTCAGTAGCTGAGCCTGTCCCACTCAAATTAAGTTCATAAACAAAGAGGGCTTCTTGGGCTTAGAAGTCACAGGCAGAGTGAGGCAACAGGGAATGGATGCGTGGTTGTGAAAGTGGAACTGAATGTCATGAACCACCTCAGGGACATCCTTTTTCGCCCATCTGTAGCTTTTTGCAGTAGTCCAGTAGGCTGGCAGATTGGAATGTTTGAAGTTGACTAGTGGAAACTTCAGAGAAAGATGCAGTAGAGGACAAAAATTGGCAGGTGACCCAGGTGTCGGGGGAGGCCTGAACACAGTGGGCTGGGTCAGGCCAAGGCTGTCTTTAAGCGGGCTTGACAGTCCTGGCATCCCGTCAAAGCTGCAGGCCGAGGTAGGTGGTCCCGGAGGGAGAGGCCTGACTGTAGGAAGGCTGCAGGCCCTGCTGTTGGCAGCTTGCACTTTGGGCCTCTTTCTGACATTGGGGGACAGCGGAGCCTGAGAGCATCCCTGAGATGGATCCCAGCGCCTCCCAGGTAAGTGCCTGTCCCACTACTGCCAATAAAGAGGGGTTTGTGCTGGAAGAGCCATGTTGCTGTCAGTGTTAGACTGGTGAGTCAGGGTGGCTCTCTTATAGATGCCTTGAAAATGGAGGGCTACTAAGGTGCTATGGACGATAACATTTGTTAAGAATAATTGAGATACTTTTGACTCTATTTGTTAGTCAGATTTATTTTTTAATTTTTTGAAAATTTCCAATGCAATAAAGTGAAAGTTTATTCCTATACTCGCTACCCAGTGTCAACAGTTACCAACTGAGAGTCTTGTTTCTTCGAAATGCTGGTCCCATCCCGCCTTAGTTATTGTTGCTGTTGCTGTTGTTTTTTGAGATAGGGTCTTGCTATGTAGTTCAGGCTGGCCTCGAACTCATGGCAATCGTCCTGTCTCACCCAGCCTCCCAAACACTGGGATTACAGGTGTGTGCCACAGTGCCCAGCTTTTGTTTCATGTTTTACAATCTATAAATGTTTCATTATGTATATACAAAAGATTAGGAGTTTGTTTTAAACATAATCACATTTTCATCACGCCTCAAAAAAATGTCGTTAATCTCATCATAGTTCTAGTCCATATAAATGCCCCTCTGAATAGCCTATAATTCCCCTTTTAAAAAAGCTATTTTATCCAAGCTAGGTTTGCACCACCATGCCTGTAATCCCAAATCCTCCCGAGGCAGGAGGATCATGAGTTTCTAGGCAATTTAGCAAGACTCTGTCTCAAATTTTAAAAAAAGAAAAAAGAAGTTGATTTTTTTTTGTTGTTGTTGTTTCCTTTTATTTTTTTTGAGACAGGGTCTCATGTAGTTCAGGTTGATCTTGAATTCACTATGTAGCCCAGGCTGACCTCTAACTCACATGGATCCTCCTGCCTCAGCCCCCGTGGTGCTGGTATTATAGATGTGTGTCACCACGCCCAGCAAAGAAGTTGTTTTGTCTAAGAATTCAGATAAATTCTGTGGAATATCCTAGTTATTGTATCGCTTAAGTCCTTCTACTGTGTAGATTCCTCGCTCTGTTGATTGTTCTGTTGGACACACGTGGCCATTTGGTCACCTATCCTAAACCTGGATATTGCTGGTTGCCTTCTCTGACTGTGTTTGTTAAATTCAAGTTTGCGTTGTGTTTACTTTATCTTTGCGTGCCATAAAGTGATCTCCAGTCGGTCGTTATTTGCTGGAGGAAATAATTAGTCCAGCAGTGAATGCATTTACGCTAATGAGAGTGTCTCTGGGGGTGGCTGCACCACAAGCGCAGGAGTTAAGACCCATGGTGGTCTGTTCCGTTTAGCGGAGCCCTGGAAGGTGCAAGGTCCCACCGTGCTGAGGCAAGTGACAGAGAGGTCCAGGCTCTGGTTTCCAGGAATTCAGTGCTAAAAGGCGCATCCCTGGTCAGCCACCCCTCAGTGAGCTCTGCATACTCACCGTGTAACACACTCACTAGAGCCTCTTCATCAGTGTGTCAGGCCAGACTTCCCACCTCGGTTGCTGACTTTCCTAGTGCAAACAGTGGAAGGTGAGGGCTGAGGTTTAAAAGGCCCCGCGTTCATTGTTGAGCAGATGAGCGTCCCTCTGCTGGTGACCTGGCTGTCCTCCCCCTGCACACCCTTGGCCTCCCAGAGCCTTGTCCTCCTTGTAGCTTGGTCAGCAGGTACCAGGAGGAAGGAAGAGGGAGAAGGACACACACAGGCCCCGTGTGGGGCCGGCAGCCCACAGACTTGTACAGATCCAACAGGGACAACTGACAATGGTCACAAAGGAAAGAGGCCCCAGGGTGGAGCCAAGGCAGCTGGGTGGCAGGGGTAAGAGGAGTGCAGTGGGCATCAAGGCCTGGGCACCTCGGGCTTGGGCAAAGGGCAGCCTGTGGAGCAGGCACACCCACTGTGGCACGTGTGGCCTCACAGGACATCAGAGTCGCCTCTGTCCTCCCCTCGTCCAGGAACCTATTGCATGCGTGCTGTAGTCAGCTGTTTGTTATCACTGAAAGTTCTGAAAGGTTCGCCACCACTGGGTAAGGGTGACGGCCATAGTTGGAGATGAGGTAGCCTCTGGGGACAGGCTGGGAAAGGGACACTGTTGGAGGACAGGGACTGCAGAGCTTTGAAATTTCAGAGCAATAATGGGCTGTAGCATGGAGGGGCTCAGCAAAGCATTTTCGGGGGGTAGAAAAAGAGGAGGTGCTAGGCCTGGGTCGGAGAGAGAGGGACAGAGGGAGAGACTAAGGGACAAGATGGGTCAGAGACCCAGCTGAGGGTACTAAAGGTTCACTATCACCTAACCCTACCCTAACCCACTCTCTTGTCTGGGTTCCTGCTGCCCCCCCACCCTTTATACTGAGGATTGAAGCTAAGGCCTTTGCAGTGAACTCCATGCCAACCCCTCTTTTTTTTTATTTTTTAAATTTTGAGACAGTAGCTTGCTAGGATACTACATAGACCATACTAGGCTCCAACTCTTGATTGTCTCAGCCTCCCAAATGCTAAAGTCACAGACATAACCATCATCCCCAGCTCTGGCTGCATTTGTAGAATGGGCACTGAGCCCATGCGGGGTTCTCTGCTAGTGACTCTCGCTGCTGGTGAACACAGCTAGAGTCCGAGGAGCCTTCAGTCAAGTGAGAGCTACAGGCAGCTCAGCTTGGGTGATGGTGACCAGGTGAGGGAGAAATAGGAAGTCATTTATCCACTCATACATTTTTCTACGCTATGTATGGCACCCCCACCATGCGCCACGTCACCGGCACTGTTGTGCACATTGGGTGTGCAGCGGGGGACAAGAGAGGTGGGAAGTTCCTGGCTGGCTGGCAGCAACACAGCAGCTCTGTGCTTCCAGCAACAGAGAACAGGTCGGACTGGCAACCTGGCCCCAGGGTGCTGTTGGCACGGTACAGGGGATGCTCACCATCCTGGTGCCAGCTCCCTCCCTGGACTAATTAAAGCTGAGTTGCTGGGCGTGTGGCCTTGGCATTTTTAAAATTTATTTTCATGGTTTGGGATGGCATCCAGAGCCTCACATACACCAGGCAAGAACCTGGCCCTTGAGCCACGTCCCCAGCCCAACTGAAGTTTTTTTTTTTTTTTTTTTTTTTTTTTTGGTGCCGGGAATTGAACTCATGACCTTGCGCTTGCCAGGCAGGCACTTAAAGCCACTGAGCTAAATCCCCAGCCCCCCAACTGAAGTTTTTAAGGCTCCCTGGTCACCCCCAGAGGAAGCCAATCCCATAGAAGCCGGAAGTGGGAACTGGAGACTCAGGGAGAGCAGCAGAGGCTGGCACCCTCAGGGCCTTCTAGCTTCACTCAGGACATGTGCTGGGGTCTTGACGGCCCCCAGTAGAATGGCGACAGCAGGGGCTGTATTTGTCCTTCTGCCCTTTACCCCAGAGGGCTGCACATGCAGAGCAGATTCAGATGACGCCAAGTAGGCACAGTTGTTTGGGGGCCATTGCAGGGGCCTGGAGAAGAGGCTCGAGGGGCTGCTTTGATGGGGACAGGAGTGGGGACAGGAGCGAGAAGCCAGGGATGGTGGGCTGCTGGGATCTCAGTGCCGAGAAGTGGCCTGCGGTCAGGTGTGCCGGTGCTGCCGGCTTCTTTTTCCCCCGCTGTGACCCCCGCACATCTGCACCTCCAGGCAAGTGCCATCCTGCATGTCACCTCCCCTCCCCCTAGTCCTTAGGGGTTTTCGCCGCTCTGCCAGGAACGAGCTTGATCCTACTTTGAGCAGCACCTGGGATGTAGAGGCGACAGTCTGCATTTATTAAATAGATGTTTTGAAGGGTGGAGGGCTGGAATAGAAGAGGCAAGGGCTATGAATAGACATACACCTGTCAGCCCAGCACTTGGGCAACAAGGCAGAAGGAGCATGGAGAGTTTGAGGCTAGCCTGGACTGCACAGCAAGACCCTGTCTCCAAATAAGTTGCAAGGGGCCAGGGTTGTAGCTCAGGAGCAAAGCCCTTGCCTTCTGTGCATAAGGGCCAGGGTTTCACCCCCACGTATGTGGAGACGGGGGACGTGTGTTCTCACTGGCAGGTAAGATGGAAGGGTCCAGGCCAGAGAGGACAGTGTTGAGTGATAAGGACAGAGTCCGATTAAAGAGGAGCCTGGGGGGCTGGGGATTTAGCTCAGCAGCATAAGCGCCTGCCCTGCAAGTATGTGGTCGTGAGTTCGATCCCCAGTACCAAGAAAAAGTAAAAGACAAAAAAAAAAAAAAAAAGAGGAGCCTGGGCTATTTGGCTGAGATTGAGTGGCACCCAGTCAGAGTCAAATTCCTTCTATATCAAAAGACACGTCTCTTCTTCTTTTTGTTTTATTCACTTTGAGACTGGATTTTGCTATGTAGTCCCAGCGGGCCTTGAGCTCATGGTGATTCTCCTGCTTCAGCTTCAGGGTACTGGGATTACAAGCATGTGCCACCATGTCCAACTGCAGGAGGGTAGTCATTTGAAGCAGCAACAATTTTGACTATTATTTTTGAGACAGAGTCTTAGACTGCACAAGCTGACCTTGAACTGAAACCCCATCTGCCTCAGCCTCCTAAGCAGCAGAGACCAGGGTTCCTAGGGCTTTCTAGATTCCCTGGGGAACTGTGCCAGGATCTTGACAGCCTCCAGCTCCTGAGATGTCAGCATGATGGTGACAGCAGGGCAGTGCTTTTCCTTCTTCCCTTTATTCCAGAAGGTCCCAAGGATGATAGGCAGACAGCACCACGCTAAGCTTCCAACAATTTTACGATTTAATACTCAAAGAGGTGTGCATTTTTAATACAGATTGGAAGGAGGATTCCTTTTTCAACCTTGATTTCTTTTTTCAGTAGAAAGGAATAGTGATCTACAAAGTTTTAAGAAAGTACAAAAGCTTTTGTATAAGCACTCAGCTCATGGAGATGAAATGCTTTTCAAGTCTCCTAACTGTCAAACATGAAATAAGAAGAGAAAAAATTCTTTAGTTCTTTACCTAGAAGTTTTAAGGTTCTTTTTCTAGGTAGAATGCCGTTATTTGCTATGAGGTGCAACTTGTCTTTAAAACACTATAAACATTATTATTTATCTGTTTTATTATTGTTATTATTTATCTTCTTTCTTTCTTTCTTTCTTTCTTTCTTTCTTTCTTTCTTTCTTTCCTTCCTTCCTTCCTTCCTTCCAGTGTTAGGGAAGAGTTTCACTAGTGAGCTATATTTCTAGGATTTTTTTAAAAATTTGAGATAGGATCTTGATGAATTGCCTAGTGTAGGCTCAGACTTAGAATCCTCCTGCCTCAGCCTCCAGAGTGCTGGGATTGCAAGTATGCACCACCATTCCCAATTCCAAGGCTGTTTGCTGAATGTTGCTTCCTCCACCACCAACTGAGTGCTGGGCACAGTGCAGGCCCAGCAACACTTGTGGAGCACTCAGTGTTGGGGCCCTGGGGTGCAGAGAGGTGGAAAAAGAAACAACAGAGTGTGTTTCTGGCTCCTGTGGTCACGATTCAGGGAGGACACTGGGTGACTAATCATACATGCTAGGCAGGTGCCCTACCCCTGAGTGACACCTCCAGCCCCATTTATTTATTTTTGTGCATATCTATTTTTCCAATACTAGGGATTGGACCCAGGGCCTTTGACCTGGACTCCACCCCAGCCTTTTCAATTTTATTTTGAAGCAGGGTCCTGCTAAGTCACTAAGTTGTCCATTTTGGGCTCAGCCTTGGGATTCTCCTAATCTCAGCTTCATGAGTGCTGGGATCATAGGTGTGCACCACCACACACTAGTTTTTAAAATTTTGTACTTATTTAGACAGTCTTGATCCAGGCAGGTCTGGAACTCGAGATCCTCCTGCCTCAGCCCCCCAAGTAGCCTGGCTTCCAGGAATTATAAGAGAAGGAAGAGTGAAGGTTCGGGCAGGCAGCAGAGAGTACAGAGGGGAAGGGGAAGGGATGCCAGGCAGTAGGTGGAGGAGGTGACAGGGCAGGAGCTGAGCCAGTTATCTCTCAGAGGTGCCGGCTCTGAGCGGCCAGGGCAGGATCTGAGTTGCACTTTAGGACGGGGAAGTGAAGAGAATGGATTGACACGGGAACAGCACATGAGAGACTGCTGTCATGGGTCACTGGATAAATGACAGGGCTCCGGAAATGAAGTGCAGGGGCTGCTCTGCAGATTTATCGTGGGTGTGAACTCAGCAGACCGTGGACTGTGGGGTCAGAATCCAAGCACGTTAATGACTTTAGGATTACTCAGCGGGAGGGGCCACTGGCCAGGGCAGCTGGGCTAGGAGGCCTCTGTTTGACCTGGAGCATGGCAGAGAGAAGGAAGCTTGGGCTTTGCTGAGCAGCTCCTCTCCTGGAAAGCGGTGCCGGCCTCTCCCACAGGAGGCAGTGTACCCAGGCCAGCACTGAGAGAAGCCGGTGGCACATGCCTGTAATCCCAGTGCTCTGGGAGGCTGAGGCAGGAGGGTTGCAAGTGATCAATGATTCAGTGAGACCCTGCCTCAAAATAAAAAATAAAAATGACTGGGTTGTAGGGGCCAGGGATTTAGCTCAGTGGCTTAAGTGTCTGCCTGGCAAGCATAAGGTCATGAGTTCGATCCCCAGTACCACAAAAAGTGACTGAGTTGTTACTTAGTGTGAAGGCCCTGGCTTCAATCCCCAGTGAGAGAGAGAGAAAGAGTGATAAGGACAGAGATCCTTGCAACCCTGAAGCCAGAAAGGCCAGGCCTGGAATAGCCTCCATACCACTCCTTGCTCCCTGCACACCTGGCTCCCCTCACCCAGCCCCCCCACTAGCCCGCCCATCTTCTCCTCCCTCCCACACCCAGCTTCTGTGCCTGAGTGCTGGCTCCCAGCAAGGTGGGCCTGGCTGCCCCCAGGTGAGACAGGCACCTTTCCCTAAGCTGCCCGGGTAGAAGGGGGCCCTCCAGGTGACTTTAAACTCCCTGTGAACTTAGCTCAGCTCAGGTGCAAATCCTGCCTCCTAGCCTCTTCCTGTGTGGTTTCGGCTAGTGGAACCTTGAGTTGGTTGCCTGGTAACAGGTAGGCTTGGGGAGACCTGCACCCTGCAGTTGTCTGCACTCTGAAGGAGGCCTGGGGTCCCCACTGGCTGATGACTGGGGACCTCTTACCCTACCCCTGAGCCTCCCCCTAGCCCAGTGTCTTCACCCCGACGCCAGCCTTCCCTGGAGGCCCAGGGTCCAGCCAGGATGAGGGTGCTCATCTAGGATCACAAGTGACCTTTGCTCACTTCCTCACTGTCCCTTCTTGGTCACACAGCCCAATTGTGGTGCTGAGGGACAAGGGATACCTGGGGTGAGAAGACCAGGAGGTGACATTCAACAGGGTCATTGGCAGAATGCACACTCAGCCAGTAACGTATTTAGTGCCTATTACTAAACCCAGGAGCTTTGTACTTAGCTACATCCCCAGCCTTTTTAATTTTTTTTATTTTGAGATAGGGTCTCATTAAATTGCTGTGTTGCTCAGACTGGACTGGAACTTGTGATCCTCGTGCCTCAGCCTCCCAGAGTGCTGAGATTACAGGTGTGCACCACCACACCCAGCCAGACTTTTTTGATTGAAACATTTCAGATCACTGCCACATGGAGGGGTGTGCTGGTGTTCATGTGGCACAATAGTGAGCAGCTGCCGAGCGTGGAGCTGCCCATCACTGAGTCCTGGATACACACTCAGCCCAAGAATTGTGTTTTATGTCACAATCGGTTTACAATAGGCATATTCACAGCCACAGGCAATTTCGTAAGCGGCTACCCTCTTGCTGCCTAATACTTTCTAGCCTGAACGATTTCTTTGATTTTTGTTGTTGCTGTTTTGAGGCAGAGTCTCACTCTGTGCTCCAGGCTGGCCTTGAACTTCCAGCAGTCCTCCCACCTCAGCCTCCTTAGTGCTGGGCTTAGAGGTGTGCACCACCCTGGTGGTTTTTTTTTTTTAAATAGAAGCTGCTCACAGCCCCATAAATGTCACCGTTTGCATACTGTGATCTACTTTGTGACCAGCAGGGGCTCAGGAATCACCCAGATTCTGAGACACCATCTGCAAAGCCTTCTCAGTCACCTGCAGGACACCCAATCTGTCCTCCACCTGGAGCTCCCTCGTCTTTCCCACATTGCTTGGAGAACTCTTATTCATCCTTGGAAACCCAGCTTTCACAGATCTCTCTGTTCCCCTCTTGGGCCTGGTAGCCTCTGTCCTTGTCTCTCGTGCCTTGTGCTGGCACTGGGTGACTGCAGGTTCCTTGTCTCCCCTCCCCTCCCTTCTCCTTTCCACCCCTGAGGCTGGCGGCTCCCTCAGACTTTGGGGTACATTTTCATAAAAGCCTGCAAGGACCTGGGGGCAGATTAGCCTCACACAGATAAGACACCAGCTGCCAATGGACAGTGTGACCCTGGGATGTCATGGGCAGGTGGGGACCCCATTCTGCAAGAGGAGGACCCCCACCCCACTCACGCCTGCATTCCTGAACTTGCTGCAAACATTGTAGCTGTTGCTCTGCTATTTTGACCTGCCTGGTGGGGAGGACAGCCGAGCTCTGTCTCCACCGGCGGTAGCATGGAGGCAGGGATCCTTTCTGACGAAGTGCAAAGGAAAGTCTTGAAGTTTTTGAATATTTGCTTCTAAATATCTAAGTAAGGGTTTGTTTGTTCACACGAATCTCCTTGGCAAGCTAGGAACCCTCCAAGATATTTTCCCATGGTGGCTTTTTGTTTTTGTTTTTTGTTTTGAGTGTGTGTGGTTTTTACTTTTGGGGGTAGAAAAATTTGGTGAAATTTTGCTGAAATACATGAGTGTTTTTGGAAAATTGCTGTTAATTTTAGGGTTGAGACTGACACCATTTGGAGGCTTTGCCTTGGGGGAGTCGCCATAGAGGGTGTGCTAGAAAAATAAAGTAAGATAAAATTAGGAGCAGTGAAAGGACTGTTCCTCCTGGATTCCTGTTTCTCTGGAACAGCAGCCAAGCAGCAACTAAACGCTGTGACGACTTGGTGGTGGCTTGTACAGGTTTTTATTTTTTACTTTCAGACAAGGTCTTCCTAAGTTTACAGGGAGATCAAAGGTGTGTGTCACCATGCTTTACTCATTTTAAGCAATGACTTGGAACTGGGGATCACGTCCATTTGTGACTTACGAAACTCTTTCATTGTCTAACACATTTGTAAAAACAAGATCACATAAAATAAAATCTATGTGCTTGTTTCCTCTGTAGTAAGTGTGGACATCATTGTACGAAACCCGAGTTTCAGTCGGATGTCGCTGCCTTGCCATGTGAAATGTATTCTAGGGCTGAAGCCCTGGCAAAGATGTCTGAAGGCCATCAACATGTAGATGGAAGGTGGTTTCCAGAGCAGGTGGCATCTGCATTGCGACTTTGCCAATGGCAGACTTGCCCGGGCGAGAGGGCATTTCTGGCAGAGGAGCTGGTGTGCCAATCTGGGCCTGTGTGATTGGACTTCGGGGCAGGATAGGCTGGGAATGAAGCCACTGGAAGGACAAGAGCTAGGGCTGGGGTGGACTCGGGGTACAGCACGTGCTTAGCATGCACGAGGCCCTGGGTTCCATCCCCAGCACCAACACCAGAAAATAGAGTACACATACTGAGCATCAGTTCACCCAAAACACCCCTTCCAGTCTCTGGTATGGTTTTAGACTTCAAAATCTGTCTTTGTTTTTGAGAGTCCCAGCCAGGGACTCTATGTTTAAAAGCTTCCCCAGGCAGTGGGCTCCTGGTGGAGGTGCAGCCCAAGGAGCTTAAACATTTGGAAAGATGGTTTGGGAGACTATGCAGGAAAGAGACCTGGATGTAGGTGTGGTAGGTGGTGAAGAGGAACTGAACTGGATTAGAGGGAGAGTTTCACCGGGAAAGGAGAGCATAAAGAAGAATCTTAGACCTATCCAGGGTGGCCTGGGCAAGAATGGGTGCCTCAGGGGCTGGGGATTTAGGTCAGTGGCATAAGCGCCTGCCTTGAAAGCAGGCTGTCGTGAGTTCGATCCCCAGTACCGATAAAAAGGAAAAAGACCAAAAAAAAAAAAAAAAAAAAAAAGAGTGGGTGCCTCAAACATAAGGGAAAACTAGAGAGAAAAAGCAGATTCAGAGAAGGATTGGCGGAGTCTTGGTGCATGCCTGCAGTCAGTAGTGGAGATAACTCATCCACTGTCGGTCTCCTTTGCCGTCACTGGGCAACCCCCGATTGATGCTAGCTAACCTATCTCACAGGAGAATGATAAAGTAGACCCAGCTGGTAGAGGACTTGGCATGGTTTATATGGAGAAGAATGTATAAACATTCTAGAGTATAGGTGCTTTTGCTCATGGTGTAGACTGTATAATTTTAGGATACCAGGGGCTAAGTGCCTGCCTGGCAAGCGTGAGGTCATGAGTTCGATCCCTGGTACCAAAAAAAAAAAAAAAAAATTAGTGTACTTGGGAAACAGAAGCAGTAATTAAAAGATTTAAAGAGAGAGCCAGGCATGGTGGTGCATGCCTGTAATCTTGAGAGGCTGAAGCAGGAGGGTTGCTGCAAGTTTGAGGCCAATCTGTGTTACACAGTGAGTGCAAATTCAGCAAGAACTACATAACATGATCCTGTCTCAAAAAGCAAAAAGTCTAAAAAAGATAGTATGGGTTAGTTTGTGTGGGCTCTAAAATACCCCATCAGCTTTCCAGTGCTCTAGTGTGAAGGTGACTTTTTAGTGATTAAAATATTGATGGAAGCTGGGCCTGGTGGTGCTTATCTGTCATTGTAGCACTCTGGGAGGTTGAGGCAGGTGGATTCAAAGTTCAAGCCCAGCCTGGAGAACTTAATGAGAACCTGTTTTAAAATTTAAAAATACGATTTTTTTTTAAAAGGTGTAGAGGTGTAGCTCAGTGCAAAGGCCTTGGGTTCAATCTCCGGTGCCGCCGACATAAAGGTAAATCCTGTGTGGTGGAGCCACACAGAGGCCCGCCCTCACAGGGTTTCTCCCTCCCTGTAGAGTGCGTGCACCCAGGAATGCACGCTTGTTACCTACTGTCTGCCCCCCTCCTGCTTCAGTCTGCGAGGGCGCGGTAGGATGGCTCCTCTTTGCGAAGTCCTAGCGCCCTGCGTTTCATTTTCAGAAAGAAACCCTGCCCTCTGACTCCTGTCCCAGGAGCTGAGCGCCCTGTGGGTGGGCTGGGTGCTGGCCCGGGAACCAGGACCGCATGCATGCTGCGTGCACCTCGGACCGGAGCTCGGCTGCACCCCAGCCCGGCGGTGGCTGCAACGCCGGAAGTTGTGAGCTCACTGCGCTTCCTCCCAGCCGGATCCTCGCGGCGGGCGTGTGCAGGGCGGGAGCCCTGGGCGACGGCTCAGCCCCGGCCTCCTCGGCACACGGTGCCCTCCTAACCTGCGGCGCGTCCTCCCCCGCTTCCCCACGGGGAAGCCGGCTGGATGTGTAAGACAGCAAGCCCAGTGGGAGGAGGGCTGAAGGCTTTTGTGTTTTTTTAACAGCTCTGCTGTGTTGTGTTAACTCCTTATCCTTGTACTGGAAGCTTGTAGGAGTTCACGGTTGTTTTTTTGTTTTTTAAATCTGTCAGGGAAAATACCAGCTTGAAATATGACATGACTAGAATAGCCTTAGCCTCCACTAGATGATTTCAGATGTTTATATTCCGATATCAAAGAAAGTAATAATGTAGGCAAAATATTGAAAACATTCATAATCACTGCAATGAATTGTCTGCTTCCTACTGCTTCTACAATTCCGAATTCCTTCTACTGATAACAACCCCAACAGTAACCATCATTGACTGTTACAAGAGCAAGGGTTTTATTTAGTTACCATTGTGTGACTTGCTGAGGTGTAGATACTGTTGCCTGCATTTTATAGTACATATAAGGAAACCCAGCAGAGGAAAATTTAAAAAATGGGCCCAGCTGGGAGTGCAGGTGCACACCTTTAACTCCAGCAGTCTGGGAGGCTGAGGCAGGAGGACTGCAAGTTCTAGCCCAGCGTAGGCAATTTAGTGACTGAAGAGAAACAGGGTCTCAAAATATAAAAAAAGGCTGGGGGTGGAACTCAGTGCAAAGGCCCTGGGTTCAATCCCCAGAATAGGTGAGGGCAGGACTAACTGGAGAGAGAGCTTTCAGAACAACAGACTGTGTGCTGCCTTGATCAACGGGACAATGGACGTATGTGGTCTAAGAAACTTACTTTGTCCCTTTGATATATGGGTTTGATATATAGGTTTCAGCACAGATATATATATTTTTAAAAATATATCCTTTCTCCCCCTTTTGTGATACTGATCAGTGAACCCAGGGCCTCATGCATGGTAAGCACATAATCCACCAGCAAGTTATGTCCTGGCACTTGTTTCCTAGATTCTTATAGATCAGGGTGCTGTTTGGCCTGAGGGAATATAAAGATGGAGATGATGACGTGGTACCCCTGAGGGAACAGAGAAGAGTCGTCAGGTTTCATCGGAGGGGCTGCCACAGTCCCCAAGGGGAGGCGATGGCACATGAGTTGGGTGTCATGGCCTACATCTTCCTTTACTCATTCTTTTTTTTTTTAATCTTTTTGAGACAAGGCCTCACTATGCAGTTCAGACTGGCCTTGACCTCACTTTGTAGCCCAAAATGATCCTTCTGCCTCAGCCTCCCAAATGCTAGGATTACAGCCACCACCCCTGGCCAGTGTACTCCTTTTTTTTTTTTTTTTGCGACTAGGGATCCGACTCACGACTTTGTGCTTACCAGGCAAGTGCTTGAGCCACTAGCTAAATCCCCAGTTCAGTGTACTCATTCTTTTTTTTTTTTTGTCTTTTTCTTTTTTATCGGTACCAAGAATCAAACTCATGACTGCTTGCTTGCAAGGCAGGTGCTTATGCCGCTGAGCTAAATCCCCAGCCCCAGTGTACTCATTCTTAAATGCTTAAAATAACTCTTGGACTGGGGACTATTGTGAGCCCCACTTTACAGATGGGAAAGTTGAGGCTCTGAAGGGTAAATTGAGGTACACACAGCCATACTCACTTGGTGAGTGACAGAGGCAGAATTTGAATCAGAGGCAGGAATACTGAAGCCAGAGAGTCTACCTGGAGGGGTGCAGTTAGAAGAGAGGCACCTTTTTGACCTGCATTGAGAACTTTGAAATATTTTACAAACATTCTACAGAACACTTACGCAGGCATCTGGTATGTTTGCTATTTCTGTGGTGGCCCCGTCATGCCTGACTCTACTTAGCCTACAGCATTTGCATCTTCCTCTTTGAGAATGGGGAACTTTGTAGGGGAAAAACAAAAAAGCAAAAACACTTTCTCTCCTCCCTCTCCTCTCCTGGGGATTGAAGCCAGGCCAGGGCTTTCTGCGCTGAGTTACATCCCAGTGCTCCCCAACCTTTTTCTGAGACAGGTCTCTCTGTAGCAGATTGGCCTTGCACTCACTTTGTAGCCCAGGCTGGCCTTCAGGTTGGGGTGATCATCCTCCTTTTTGAGCTGCCTGAGTGCTGGGACCTCAGGCCTACACCCCCGTACCTGGCTTCATTTTTTTTATTTCTAGACAGTGTCCTGCTACATCACTGAGTTGGTTGGGCTGGTCTGCGCTGGGCTGGAACTTTTGATCCTCCTGCCTCAGCCTCCCAGAGTGCTGGAATTCCAGGTGGGCAGTACACTCAGCTGGTTGCCCCTCTTTCTGGGTCATGTAAATGGTTGACAATCATAGGAATGACCATTTAATTGTACATAATTAAATTGTAGACCATACAACTAAAGAACTTTTCTCTTAAAAGCTTTCCTAATCAGGGCTAGGGATTTAGCTTAGTGGCATAAGTGCCTGCCTTGCAAGCAGGCGGTCGTGAGTTGGATCCCTGGTACTGATAAAAACGAAAAAGACAAAAAAAAAGCTTTCCTAATCATGATCAGATAGCATAGTACTATTTACAATACAGTTTTAAATTATACATGCAAAAGCATATTGCTTATTTTATTTTTGAAAAGCCAACTGCTTATTGATATATTTCAGGCAGCTTTCCTATATAAATATATAATAATATACATATTTTTTGAGACAGGTCTTGCTATGAAGTTCAGCCTGGCCTTAAATTCACTATGTTGCCCAGGCTGGCCTTGAACTTCTGGTGATCCTCCTGCCTCAGCTTCCCAAGTGCTGAGACTACAGGTGTGTGCCACCATGTTCATATAAGACAAACCATGTGATGTTTAATTTGTGTGTCTAATTTATTTTATATTCCTTATTTTACTTTTTTTTTTTGATACCGGGGATCGAACTCACAACTTTGTGTTTGCTAAGCAGGCACTTAGGACCTGAGCTAAACCCCAGCCCCTGTTGTTCCTTATTTTAAATGTTACATTTTGCCCCAATACTGTAGCCCACACTGTAATCCCAGCTACTCAAGAGGATGATGCAGAAGGGTATAAAATTCAAAGGCAAACTTGACATCATATTGAGACTCCATCTCAAAAATAAAACTTAAAAATATGAGAAGTCATGATCAGAGAGCATCATCAGATGCATATGAGAAATTGCATAATCATATGGGGAAAAGATAGGAAGTTTTTTTTGAGAGAAGTTGTTTTGGTTTTGCCCTAATCTGAAATCACTACAGTGTGCTGGTACCTGGAAAATCTGAATCTTCACTGCTGTCTCAATATTTTGCAAGCCTCTACCTTAGATTTAAAATTAAGGTTGGCAACTAGTGTGACTAGCATGGTCTCTCTCTCTCTCTCTGTCTCTCTCTCTCTCTGTCTCTCTCTCTCTCTCTGTCTCTCTGTCTCCCTCTCTCTGTCTCTCTCTCTCTCTGTCTCTCTCTCTCTCTCTGTCTCTCTGTCTCTCTCTCTCTCTCTCTCTCTCTCTCTCTCTCTCTCTCTCTCTCTCTCTCTCTTTGAGACAGGGTCTCCCTACGTAGTCCATGCTGGCCTGGACTCAGTATGTAGCTCAGACTGGTATCAAATTCACAGCAACCCTGTTGAAACATCCAAAGTGGACAACTAACATTCTCAAAACAGATCTTGAGTACCTAACCCTAGCACTCTGGGAGGCTGAAGCTGGAGGGCCCCCAAGTTTTAGCACAGCCTGGGCAGTTTAGCAATTCAATGAGAGGCTGAGTGTATAAGCCAGGGTGGAGATTCTGGGTGAAAGGAGGTGGGGGGGCCCTGCCTGCTCCCCAGCACTGCACTCTCTGATTCACATGGACACAGCAGCCTGTAATTGTCAGACCTCTCAGAGGTGAATCACTTCAAACCCTGGGCAGCCTCATATGTAAAAATACCAGGATAAAATTAGACCTTATCCTATAGGTTTAGGTGAAGGCACATGCTTAATACCTGATATTACATAGTAGTCTCTCAATAAAATCAATTCTCTTATATTTGGGCTTTTTTATTTTTTAAATTTGGGCATTTTCTAAAAGAAAACTGCAGCCCAGTGTGGTGGTGCACGCTTATAATCTCAACATTCAGGAGGCGGAGGCAGCAGAATCTCTAGAAGTTTGAGCCCAGCCTAACTACATTGTAAACTCAAGGGCAGCCTGAACTTCATAGGGAGACCTTGTGTCAAAAAATCCAATAATTAACTAATTAAAAAATAAAAGGAAACTGCAATGCCCCAGAACTCTATGAGTATCAAAATTCAGGTCTGTTAGGTTTTTTTTTTTTTTTTTAAACTGGTTTACATAGTCATCCATATTTAAGATACATTGTATTTCAGTATATGCGTACATTATATAATGATTGAAACAGGGTAACAGGAGGTCATCTTTAAAGTCAGATTTGTAGTTTCCTTGGGGTTTTGGCCAACTGAGGAGGATACCTTTCTGAAGCCATTAATATTTCATGTGGAACGACAGCTGTAAAACTTGCTTGGTGGGCCCTAATTGCAATGAATAATCCATGAACTCTTTTGAAATATAATTCTTCCAAATGGGTAGCATGATTTGATTCCATCCAATGCAAAAGCACTTTAAAACATGTTTAAAAAAATTCCCAAGCCAATTAGAAAACTGGTTGGTCCAACCACGCGTGGAGAAATATGCTGATTTATGTAAACACTACCTTTTATGGAAAGCCTTGGCTGAAAACCAGCTCTAAGATACTGTGCGACCCCAAGTCACTGGATGTATTTTAAGGATCTTTAAATAAAAAGCACATATTATGAATGATATAGTGGCAATTAATAAGAGATAAGGTTTTTAAAAAGATCTGTGTCCAATATTGTACACCAGCCTGGACACATATTTCACGTACATGTCTCTTTACAGCACCCCACAAGGCACAGGACCTTTTGTTTTGTTTTAGTACTGGAATAGGGGCTCAGTCATAGCCCTACCATTAAGTTTTTCATCCTAAAACAACAGAGAAACCCATCAATTTTATTTAAATAATTTACATTTAGGCATGTTTGTTTAACTGCAAGTCACCAGATACCTGGTTTTGAGCATCCTGCTTCCCAGTAGCATACCACATTAATTTAAAAGATTTTCGAACATTTTCAAGGTTGACTTACATATCTGCCAAACCTGAATTACAGTCCTGTACAAATACTCATCCTTTATCCTATCTTTGATATTTATTTCAAATAAAAGACAACATCACACCCTCCACTACATTTTGTGGGCATCTGCAGTTAACTCAGACTCCAAAGAATCTCTTTTTCTTCATGTCTTGTATCATAATTAACGTTTAGTTAATCGCTTTGGAGCCTAACCGGTTTAGGGAGAAGTCTCTACAATTAGATATAAAACAGGTGGTAATTAGACTTGGGCTGAGGAGTGTTAAAGCCTTTCTAACTTCCTTTTTGAGAACAGGGGTTATTTCATGCAAACTCCACAAATAAGGAGTTAAAGACACCTTGCATATAGAAAAGGCAAAAGGAATGCAATCCTCTGAATGCTTTCCTTCACCTTAGTTGAAAAGTAGTTTTGTTTTTCTCTTTAATGTGGACCTGTTCAGTTTCATAGGTGAGATTTCACACATTCTGGAATGGGAAAAGGGTGTTGTGCAGTTTAGTACATTTAAAACTATAAACCAGTTGTTTACCAAGGAAGTTAAAAGTGGTGCGTTAGGTGTTTTTTAAGATATGCAAAAAAGTATTTACTGTGAGTTGCTCTAATTAGTTTCTAACCAAATACTGTGTTTTTTTTTCTTCAGTCGTCCCCCCCAAAGTAAACCTGAGGTGGTGTGCATGTGTGCCTGTGTGCGTGTGCCTCTGTGTGTGTGTGTGTGTGTGTGTGTGTGTGTGTGTGTGTGTGTGTGTGCAGGGCGCTTGCGGAGAATTAGCACACATCTTGTAGATCTTAAAAAAAAAAAAAGCCAATAAACCCGAATCAGCCCCAAATACATGTCAAAGTTACCAAGAATCTCAAAGGAAACAGGAATGAACAGCCTGGGAGCTTTGATTTTTTTTTTTTAACGAAAAAAATTTTTTTTAATTTTTAATTTTAAAAATCCTAATTTTTCTCCCCCTCCGGTGGCAGGCGAGCAGCGAAGTTTGGCGGTAGCGAGCGGGCGAGCCGGGGGCCCGGGCGCGGAGCAGGCAGGCCGGGCGGGCGCGGGGAGCGCGGGGGTGAGCGGGAGAGCGAGCGGAGCGCGTGTGGCCGGCGCCGCTCGGCCGGGAGCTCCCGCGCCCGCGCCCCGCGCCCCGCGCCCGCCGCCGCCGCCGCCGCCGCCGCCCCTGGTGCGATGGCGCAGAAACCCCGTTGACAAGGCACTGCTTTTTCATGACGGTGAGTTTCCCTTTGAGTGTATTATAATTTTGTGATAAAAATTTCAAGGAGAGAGAAAACACACACACGCGCGCGCACACACACACGCACACAAGCGCGAGCTCCTTCCTCTCGCCGGTTTCCTTCGGGGAGGGGAGAAGCCGGCGAGGGCGGGAGGCGGGCGGGGGAGCCGCAGATCCATCTCCTCGCAGACAGCGGAGAAAGAGGAGCAAATTAAACCCCGAGTTGCCAAAAGCAGGATATTAGGTTTCAGCCCCGAGAGCCATTGGCCAGGCCGCGTTTCTGGGGGGTGGGTGCGTGGGGGTGGGGAGCGCGGGCCGCGGCGCCGGGGCCGGGGGCGCCCGCCGGGAGGCGGCTGAGGGTTTTTTTTTTTTCCTTTCTTTCTCTCTCTCTCTTTTTTTTTCTTTCCTTTTCCGCGGATGCAAATTTGTGGAGCGGGGAGAGGGAGCGGGAAGGGGGCGGCGAGGCGGGCGGGGGAGCGGCGTGAGTCATGGACGGCGGCGCCGGCGGGCGGGCGGGCAGGGCCGGGCTGGAGCGGCAGTGGCCGGTGCGTCCCCTCCCGCCGCGCTCGGTGTCGCCCGGGAGCCGCGCTCGCCGCCGCCTCAGCAAGATGGAGCCGCGGCGGGGCGGGCTCCCCTCGGCCCGGCGTCCCGCTGCCCTCCGCCGCCGCCGTTCCCCGCGCTTCCCGGTCCCCCCCATGGCCGTCTCCGCCCGGTCCCCGCCCCGCCGCCGACCCCGGCCCCGGCCCGGCCTCTCACGCCCTCTCGGGGCCCGGCCCGGAACGCGACGCCACCACCCGTGGCCGCAGTGTCCGGGCCCGGAGCTCGCGGCCCGGCCCCGCCGCCCGACTGCGGCGCGCGCTAAAATGGCGCTGGGCTGGCCTGGCGCCAGGCTGGTGGCGCAGTTGCTCGGCGGGCGCCATCTTCCCGGCGGCGCGGGCTGCGACCCGGTCCCGAGACCCCGGAGCGAGCGGCGCTAGGCTGCGGCTGCTTCTACCCGCGCGGTATTAGAGGGACTGGTCGGGGTCGGGTCCAAGTCCCAGCGCGGAGATGGAGGTGCTGGGGCCCCGGCGGCTTCTCCCGAGCCGAAGCCGCCCGGCTTTGTCCTCCGGGCCGGGCTGGGCAGAGGACCTGGCCCGAGGCTTCTCCGGAGTCCACTCCGGTCGGAGCGGAGACAGACAGGGCTTAAAATTTATAATAAAGAGACAGAGAAAAAGAGAGAGAGAGAGAGGCGAGGACAGTGCCTTGCACGATCACAGAGCCCGTTCTTAATTTCGGAGTTGGTTATATTCCAAAACCATCTTGGGGAGAAGTTGATCCGGTGGTCAAGTTGTGGGAAGGCGATTTGAAACTTGAGGGTAGTAGAGGAAAAGTTGCTTAGACCTCTGATCTGAAAAATGACTTTAAATCACTCAAACTGTGCTTTTAAAAGAATGTTTCCTTTAAAAATCCCCAGAAATAGGTGCGGGGTGGTGGTTATGTATCTAAAGCAGATGTGTAGAGGTTTTAACTTTGTTTTAAATTGTTACTGGAAAGAGGAGAAAGTAGTGTGAGGCTGTGATTTCTGTAAGAACCCACAGAGATGGCAAGTAAGTGGTTAATTTCCAGTGGAGAAACTTAACATTCGTGGCGCTACAAGGTCTGTCCTGCTGTTTAGGAAACAGTGCCTAAGTGATGAGTGTTAAACCCTTAAATAAAACCAACATCCCGGATAGTGAACATCTCACTGCCAGGTTTGGTGCTTTGTATTATGCATTTTATGTAAATAGGAATATCGATCTCTGCAGTATTTATTACTTACCTATTAGGAAAAGAACTAATGTTCAGAGACTATCGTTCAAGGTCTTATGATTTTTAAGTGATAAAATTGGCATTGCACCCCAAAAACCATGTTCTTTGCCTTTCAAATCTGAGCGTCAGAATCAGCTGGGGAATTGGTTTGGTTTGGTTTCTTTGTTACTGCTAGGGACAAAACCAGAGCTTCTCACGCTAGGTGAGCAATCCACCACTGAGACTGGCCCAGGAAGATGGTTTTGTGTTTTTGCGGCTGGGCTCACCCCCTCCCCCATTATGTTTTTAAATGTGGATCCGCAAAGTCATCTCTTCCTCCATTACTTGTCAGGGCCAATTTCTCCTTAAAATGTGTTAGTCTCAGTTTTAACCTCTGATGTCCAAATTTTTGGCATCACTAGCCTTCTGCAGTATTGAAATTATGGCTTACCCAGGACCCCTTAAATTGGAGCCTTTGTTTTTTCGTTTTTTGTTTTGTTTTTGTCTTGTTGAGATGGGGGGTCTCCCTATGTAGTTTAAGCTAGCCTTCAACTTACTCTGTAGCTCAGGCTGGCTTTGAACTCTCAGCAGTCCTCCTGCCTCAGCCTCCTGAGTGCTGGGATTAATCCAAAATTCTGCACTTGATTCCAGGGTTAACATGTGCACACATATGACATACTCTTTTTTTTTTTTTTTTTTTTTTGAGTTGGAGCATGACAGTTGAAGTCCAAACTCCCTTGGATTTCAGTGTTATTGCTCACATCAGTTTTATTTCTCCTCCCCCTGTAGCTGATAGTTTTCAAATTACTATAATCATTTTCCTGTAGAAAGACTTAGGTATCCTGAGATTTTAAAGTCTGAGTACAATTTTAACATACATTGTCTCATTCCAGTAGAAAGTTATATAATATAGGCTTCTAGGTCTAGGTAGGCCATCTAGTTTAGTCAAGACAGCTGTGCAGCAAAAATAGAATTGAGTCCAGTATTTATACAAAAATTAGGAATGGGGTAGAGAAAATGGAAAACCTAGAGATAAAGCCTTGTAAAGATTCTTTACTGAATTATAAATTGCAGATGTACCTTTTGGGTTTTGGGAAATTTGAGCAAGTTATTCTAAATGTAAAACCTAGTAACAGACTATAGATGAAGATACAGAAGGTCAGGAAAAAAGAGCTAGAAAGATGTAGATAATGCAGCTAAATGCAAAACAAGTCAAGTTATGAAACCCAACTTCTGTGGAGAAAGAATCATGCATTTTCTTTTGTGCTTCAACTTCTTTATTCTCCTTTTAGCGTTCTGTCTGGTAATGGTTAGGGAGAGTGGTTAAAAACTTAGATTTTTTATTCAGATGCCAGAATGACACCATCTTGCATATGTCCACATTTCTCTTTCCTCCCACATCCGAACATTTTTTAGGGAGCAGTTGAATGCCTGCGTACAGTCGGTGTCAGTCTAGACTGCCGGGTGGGTGGAGTAAGTTCCAATTTTTGTGTTTCTTGTTGCTTTTCTTTGCTCATTTTTCATGGTAAATGCCAAAGTAATTATAATCTTTGACCAAAATCCAATAAAGTTTGAAACAAGGAGAGAGCAAAAATAAACTAGAGGGGAAAAAGTGGATTTTTCTTTTTTGTTAGTGTAGGTTTGCAGTTCATAGTCATGAGTTCCTGCTGGGGAATTGGTGTATAGACATATTCCATCTTCATTATTTTTACGTCCTTTCCCCCATCCAGCTTCTTTATTTTCAAGTTGCCTTTAGAGGAATTCAAGACAGACAAAGTATCTGCACTCATGAAGTTTACAGTGTAGTGGGGAAGATACAAAACAACACAAAAATGGTAACTGCAGATAAGAAAAATTGTAAATGGTGGTGGATCAGAAAGAGTGTGTTGTGAACCATCATTTTGGCTCTTAATGACCAAGGAGCATTTTTAGAACAGATTATGACCTTTTTTTTAAAAAACCTTTAAACAATTTTTTAAAAGTAAAGATTATTGGTACATTTTAGGTATACATAATGATCATATTCATCATAGACAATTTGTACCTGTGCATGGTATAACTTGATTCTTTTTTTTCCCCATCCTCCTTCCCTCCTTTCAACCCCTCTTGCCCTCCTTATTTACAAAAGCTTCATTTCCATTTTTTCCTTTTCTCATTTTTTCTTTTCCACCTCCCTCCCAATTCCCTTCGCCATTTGAATGTTGAAAAAGAGAGGACGATAGCTCAGTGGTGTAAGTGTCTGCTTGGCAAACTCGAGGTCATGAGTTCGATCCCCAGCACAAAAAAGAAAAAGGACATTTGAGCTGACACATGCAAGGTGAGGTTGTGTTAGCTGTGTGCAAAGCTGAGGTGACATTCCTAGCACTGGGACAAGTGGAGAGATCTGGAAGGCCAGGTGTGCACTTGGAGAGAAGGCTCTCACCAACCTGGGGCCACAGAGGAGATGGAGTTGGTGAATCCTGCAGAACCCCTTGTACTGGGCTCCTGGGCTTAGATTGGCTTCCCATGGCAGTAAGAAGCCATCAAAGAATTTTGATTAGGGTAATGGTCCATGTTCAGCTGTTTTGGGGTCCTGGACATTAACCCTGGGCCTCAAGCATTCCTAAGCAGCACCCCACCACAGAGCTGCATTCCTAGCCCTGGCTTGCTTTTTCTTTTTTAAAAGAAATCTATTTTCTAGGCTGGGTGCCCTCAAGCAGTCCTCCTGCCTCAGCCTTCTGGCTTCATTACTTTATGTTTTTAAAGGAGTGGTACTGGCCACTGAAGCTAGGGGTGCTACCACTAAGCTACACATCCCCAGCCCTTTACATTTTTGTTTTATTTTTTGTCTTTCTAGACAGGGCTTTGCTATGTAGTTCAGGCTGGCCTTCACTTTCCAGCCCACGCTGGCTTTAGAGTGCTGGGGTGACAGATGTGCGTTACCATGCCTGGCAAGACTTTTTTTTTAAATTAGAAATTTACTTGAGGGGCCAGGGATTTAGCTCAGTGTCAAGCACAAGGTCTTCAGTTCAATCCCTGGTACTCCCCTTCTCAAAGGAAAAAAAAAAAAAAAGAACTTTACTTGATAAAATGAGACCCATAAGTTCGCAGTTCAAATCGTTCATTTGCCCAGAATAACTTCAAACAGGGAGGCAAAGATTAAAACTCAAAGTTAATTCAAGTGATTGCCCCTGTTGATTCATCATTTGTCACCCTAACTTTGCCTCTGGTTAAATCTAAACTTCAGTGAACTCAGAGGTACCCTGTGTTGGATGACTGCTCATAAATGTGGTGGTTCTGTTCATTAAGGCCTCAGACCCAGGATTGCTGGAACCCTGTACCTGATTCAGTTCACATGCGAGTTGGCTTACCTGTTAGACTCAGCCTGGCAAGCCCCTCACACTATTGTGAGACTCTCACTCACCTGCCCAGGCTGGCTTAAAACTTACTATCTTGGCTCAGCTTCCTTAGTGCTAGGGTTAAAGGTACACACTCTCGTACCTGACCCATTTTTGTTTTTAACGGTGGCCCCTTTGTGGAGAAAGAGAGGGTCAGAGGGGAAAGTTAGGCTGTGGTGAGTCAGCCCTAGTGGGGTGGTGGCTTAGGCGAGCCCAGGGCAGCAGCAGAGGGCGTGGCCGTGGCAGGATCAGATCTACTGGAGGTGGAACCGGAGGGTTTGCTAGTTGGGTTGGCTCTGGCCCAGAGGGAGGAGCCAAGGGGTGCCTTTAGCTTCTTGGTCAAGGCTTGAGTGGCTGATGACACCCTTTGCTGTGTGGAGACAGAGAGGCAGGTGACCAGAGGTGGGCACCAGAGTTCGTTTTTGTTTTTTTGATACTCCTGAACCATCATCCAAGTGGAGTTGAGTAGGCAGCATACACCCAGGCAGGACAGAGTAGTTGGCCAGTGTGGACGTGAGCGCCAGGCATCATCCTTGTATGGAGGGCGTGTGAGGGGCCAGCTGCAATCAGCCTTGACCCTGGAGGCCTTGGGTCAACTCCACAACGCTTCCGAGAGGCTCAGCCGTAGAGTACGAGAGGCTGCTGAGGCCTCAGTGTGACCATTAGAAGTTAAGTGGGGATAAAGCCATGTCCTCAGGCGTGACTGTGTGGAAGTTTGTTTTGGGGCACATGGGGGTTGGAGACCAGCTTGGGATGTGTTGAGGGAGAGAAAGAGATGGATGTGGAGGCCGAGGCAGGAGGATGGTGAGTTTGAGGCCAGCTTGGACTACATATTGAAACCCTAACTCACAGGGAGGGAGGAAGGGCTTTTCTCTGTTTCCTACTGAATTACGCCTTTCTCTTTTTTTTGTTTTGTTGCTTGTTTATTTTGGTATGAGGAATTGAACTTGCATTGCCAGGCAGACACTGCCGCTGAGCCCCCTGCATCTCTTCTTCCTGAGTTGCCTGCCCCTGAAAGGCCTCCAGGATAAGTAACAGTTAAATGAAATTAGAGAAAAGGAGGGGAAGGGGAAGCTGACTGCGGTCCTTACCGAGAAGACCCAGAGTCGGTTACCCAGGCGCGGGCTGCAGAAGAAGCAGGGCTGCGCAAAGCGGCAGGCGGGGGCGGGCCGGGAAGCAGCAGCGGACCCCAGCCGTGCGCCGGCGCGCTGCCGCTGCGGGTGCGCCGTGGACTGGCGGGAAGCCTGAGCCGGGCCTTGGAGCCGATTTATTGCTCTTGGGAGGGAGCGATGGGGCGTTGCCGCAGCGGTGCGGGGAAGGTGCACTGGAGGCCCCAGGGTAGTGGCTGCAGCTTTAGTCAGTCCATCCAGGAAAACATCCCTGCAGCTCTTACACCAGCCGCCCCTCAGTCCTGACTGCTTTAACACGTAAAGTTGAGCCTGGCGCCTGGCGTGGTAGCACATGCCTGCAGTCCCAGCCCTTGGGAGGCTGAGGCAGCGGGATCACTGGGCTGTGTAGTGAGTTCAAGACCAGCCTGAGCTACATAGTGAGACCCTGTCTCAAAAACAAACAATTATAAAATTGTGGTTTAATTATCAAGTTTTTAAAAATAAAGTTGTGAGATGGACCATTGTCTCTTTTTTGTGGATTCTTGGGTCTATTTTGAGAACACATGCAACACATTTCCTGAAACCAGAGCCCTGGATGTGGAGCGGGGTGAATAAGGAGTAAATGAGCTGCCCTCCTAGGAATGGGGACCAGGTGAAGTCTGTGTTGCTTCTTTGTATCCTCAGGAATTAACTTTGTGTCCCACCTGAATTGAAACATTTTTACCAGGAAGAAGATGCGGGAATGAAAAATAATACTGTTTATACTGGTTCAGACTCTCATTCACAGCTCCTCTGTGAAGCAGATTCTATCTGTGATTTATACATTATGAAACAAACAGGTTTAGAAAGAGTGAGTTAAGTTGCTTAAAGTTCCATTTCTAAGGGGCACGGCTGGGATTTGAATATTACCATTACTACTAACTCACAAGTATATACCGATGATTGCATAGTAAGTAAACAATTTGAGAGCCTTGCAGATTATAACCGAGTGACCCACAGTGGCACAAGTTCCAGCTATTAGAGGCTGAGGCAGGAGAATCGCTTGATGCCAAGAATTCAAGGCAAGGCTGGGCAACATAATGAAACCTCATCACGCAGAAAATAAAGTAAGCCAGGTACGGTGGCAAACGTCTGTAATCCTAGCCACTCAAGAGGCTGAGATAGGTGATCCCAAGTTGAAGGCCACCTTGGGAAATTTAGAAAGACCCTGTCTAGAAAAAAAATTTGACTTGGGGCTGGGGATTTAGCTCAGCGGCATAAGCACCTGCCTTGCAAGCAGGCAGTCATGAGTTCAATCCCCGGTACTGATAAAAAGGAAAAAGACAAAAAAATGTGACTCAGCACTTCCTGGGTTCAGTCCTCAGTGTGTGCTGCTCGCTCAACTCAGACAATCAGTCTTTAATAGACTCAGTATTCTCCGTGTAGCTGAGCAGTTTCCGCGAAGGCTGCTCTCCCTGTTAATAAAGTGACTCCTGGGGCTGGGGATTTAGCTCAGCGGCATAAGCGCCTGCCTTGCAAGCAGGCAGTCGTGAGTTCGATCCCCAGTACCGATAAAAAGAAAAAAGACAAAAAAAAAAAAAAAAAAAATTGAACTGGGGCTAGGGGTTTAGTTCAGTGATGTAAGTGCCTGCCTGGCAAGCATGAGGTTGTGAATTCCATCCCCAGTACCAAAAAAATGTTTAACTGAACCTGAGAAATAAGTTTTTTGTTTTTAGTGCCTCGTGTACAGAAATGTCTATTTTTTGTTTTGTAAGACAGGGTCTTGATATGTATTCTAGGCTGCCCTTGAAGTCACTGTGTAGCCCAGTCTATTCAAGAACTGTTCATGATCCTCCTGCCTCAGTCTCCCAAGAGCTAGGTTTATAGATATACAGCACCACACCTGAGAAATGTCTTCAAATTTATATGTAACACTTATGAATAGAGACTGTTCATACCTGCCAAGACCATTAGATTTAAAAGTTTTGACTATTGAGAGCAAAATCTGTTTTTGATTTAGAATTTCTTGTATTTAAAATAAGGTAGGTGACAGATGTGGTAGTGTATCCCCGTAAGCCCAGCACTTGGGAGGATGAGGCAGGAGGTTCACATCAAGTTTGAGGCTAGCCTAAGCTACATGGTAAATTCAAGGCCAGTCTGAACTATATAACAAGATCCTGTCACCAACAAACCAACCAAACCAAACAAAACTACGTAAATAAAATGCTGCTATATATATATATTTGTCTTTTTCATTTTTATCAGTACCGGGGATCGAACTCACAACCGCCTGCTTGCAAGGCAGGTGCTAATGCCGCTGAGCTAAATTCCCAGCCCCAAAATGCTGCTGTATTATTTATAAAAAATTTACTTCCTGGAGGTGCTAAAATATGCTTAGAAATAGGTTAATTTATTCGTATTGCCATTTACATTCTGGTTCTCTAGATCTGTAAGCATTTTAGGATTTAGACCAGCCCCTTTCCTGTAGGTATGATTGCACTGATGGGGATCACACCTGAACCGCATTGGGGACAGAATTTTTTTCCTTCACATTTTAATAGCTATTTTACTTGAGAAGTCTATTTCGTTTTATAGCCCTGACTTTTCATAGTTTTTGTTACAGCATGTGTGAGGTAAATGGGACAGTCCTACAGGGAATGTCCGCAGAGAATAACGCCAAGGAAAATCATTTGGGTAACATCGTTGTTTAAAAAAGAAGCGCAGGAAGACCTTAGCTAATGTGAAACTGTGAAAGGCAGTGTCTCTGCAGTATCTAACGCACAGCACATGGAATTTGCTTCTCTTTGTTACAAATATGAATCCAAGGGTTCTAGATCGGTGAATTCAACCAACTGCTGATTGAAAACATCCAGCCAAAAGCTGTGTATTAACACTGCACCATGCAGACTCTTCCTTGTCGTTCCTCCCTGGACAATGCCGGACAGCCATGCGTAGCGTTCACACTGGTTAGGAACGTCACCTCCGCTAGAGAGCATGTGAAGAGCGCGTGTGCCTGAGATGGGACCAGGCAGGTGATGGGTACACGCAGAGAGCCTCAGCGCAGGGTTCAGGGTTCCGGAAGCTTTATGCGCTGGGGCGAGAGCCCGGTTCCTCAGTCAGGGGCCTTGCGGGGCGTGGCTCCCGGGATGCTGCGGAGGGCAAAAACCCGAGTTTCCTCTCCTGGGGAAAACGCCATAAACCTGAGAGAGCTTTGACGACGACGAAGCAGATGGGGGGCGTAGAGGGTGGAGGTCAGTGGTCAGTCTCAGTTATGCAGAGACTCGAAAGACAAAGGACGTAGGAAACGGGAGGTTACCTGTAGGGGTGGCACTGCCAGCAGAGTGCGAGGCCGAGACATGAGCCCCGCCAGACATGAGTCCCACGTCTCTGGTGAGCTCTGGGTGGCTGGAGAAGAGAGGGCAGAGAGGTTGGGGGCAGAGAGCAAAGGCGCCCCTAGGTATTCACAGCTGAACACAGAGAAGGAGTTGGGCTTTTGCAACAAAGGCAGTGGGTATTCACTGGAATGTCTGTCTGTCTGTCTGTCTGTCTGTCTGTCTTTGTGGTGCGCAGGAAGGAACCCAGGTCTGGAGCATGCTGGCTAGTGCCCCTGCTATTGAGCTCCACCTCCACCCTGTACTAGGATATGTTTATTTTCATGTGCATTGATAAGCTTTCTGCAGTTTGGAAAATTATTTCACATGCCCATGGCTTGCCTTTCCAATAAAGTAATCAGCTCCTGGGAACCTGCTATGTGTTGAATGCGTGTGTATTTATACCTCCCCCATAGCAAACCTAACAAGCAATCGTTGCCTGAGTTACTGTCATTGTGATGCTGAATTACAAGACTAATGTTTACCATGCTTTCCCTAACTCCCAAGGATCACCGTGGCCTTGGGCATGCTGTGCAAGCAGATGCTCCACCACCAAGCTAAGGATTTATTTGACTTTTTGAGGAGGGATGGATATTTGGGATTTTTTGACACTGTCTTCCTAAGTGGTCCAGGCTGGCCTCAAACTCATGGCTATCCTCCTGCCTCAGCTTCCCATGTGATGGATTACAGGTGTCTGCCACCATGCCTGGGTAGGATTTAAATGTTTAGAAAGGGAAGTGGGTGTTTGTAGTGCTAAAATGCTATAAAGACAAAATGAGACAAGAGAAAATGATCTTAATTTGTCCCAAAAGGTGGCCCTGAAAAAAACCAATAGTGCAACTGAGTGTGTCCTATTTTAGATGACCCAGAAGTGGCCGGAGCTAGTATCCCACTAAATAGGAAGTCTGCATCTGTTTCCCAGGGGCTGGTGTCATGGTATAGCTACACTTCTCAGAAGATGGGACTGTGTCTTAAATCGGTGTGCAGTTTCCTCTGACACAGTCAGTCCCGGTCCGTGCGACTACCAGCTCAGACTGATAACTTGAGGGAATTACTCCCAGAGGTGCGGGCAGCACAAGGCTTTACCCCAGACATCTACAATTAACTTTTGTGTAAAAACTGGAAAAACTCCTGATGAAGGTGTCTGCTGGGGGTGAGGATGTGGATTTTGCCCAAGCTTCCCAGAAAAGCCACTTCATGTTTATCAGCTGAAACTGTCTCTGTGCCTCACTCTGGCTGAGAATTCCAGTGCGCTTTTCCACCACAGTCTAGGGCTTTTCAAATTACAGAATGAATTTCCGTCACTGTTGCTGGGCTTACAGGGACTGGCTTTTTTACCTTGTTCCAGCAATGCATTTCATAGTACTTAGGAGTCCCTTCTGCAGCGCTTAAGTTGTAACCAGCCTGAGCTCCTGGCAGCACCTTCCACGTCCTTATCATCCACAAAGGGCATCAGAGCCATCTGCAGAAACCAGCTTGTGTGCACAGCGGGTGGCAAAGGGTCTCTTGACTCACGTGTAGCTATGGGGACTCTGTTGTTGTTTATTCACCTGTAAAACAGGCATGTTGGAGCCTTGACTCCTGAAGGACCTGTGGTTAGAATTCAGGGGATCCATGAATTGGGATACAGATATATGCATATATGTTTTCTCAAGCTCCAGCTGATTCTTTTTTTTTTTTTTTTTTTTTTTTTTGTGCCAGGGATCAAACTCATGACCTCACGCTTGCCAGGCCAGTGCTTATGTTACTGAGCTAAATCCCCAGGCACCTAGCTAAATCCCTGGACCCTCTGGAACTGAAGAGAAATGGAAGAGAATGGGAAATGGAAAAACATAGTAGTTTTTGTTTTTGTTTTTTGAGGCAGGGTCTCACTGTGTAATTGAGGCTGAACTTGAACTGTGTAACCCAGGTTGACCTTGAACTCATGAGGATCTCCCTGCCTCAGCTTCCCAAGTGCAGGGATTACAGGCATGCACCACCATGCCTGGCTCTAGAAATACTTTTATATCACATAACATTTGCAGATCTTTTATTATTATTTTTATTATTATTATTATTAGTTTTGGTTTGGTTTGGTTTTGTTGAGACAGGGTCTCAATTCTCAGCAATCCCCTTGCCTTAACCTCGTGAGTGCTGGAATTACAGGCATGTGTCACCATGTCTGACTGAAGATCTCTTTTAGAATTAATTTATTGATACATTTAAATTTTTTTTATTTTAAACAGAAAAAACAGAAAAATCAAGAACCAAACCTAAAAAACAACAGCAAAAGCAAAATGACAATAACAATAATAAAAGCAATAATTATGTTGATTTTCAAAACAAGATGATAGGAATTCAGCAGTGGTTGTCACACTGTACCTTGTCATCTTCAAAACAGTTGGCTCAGATTACCAGTACAGGAATAAAACAAAACAGCCAAATGGAACAAAACATCGGATTTCAGGGCCGGGGACATGGCTCAGTGGCACAGTGCCTCCCTGACAAGCATGAGGTTGTGAGTTCTATTCCTGGTACAAAAAAAAATTGGATTTCAAAAACAAGACAAAAGAAAGTCCCTACAGTTGCCACCATGTACACTGTCATCCTCTAACTAGAGGCCAGAGCACCAGCCCCAGGCCTGCAAATCAAACAACACAAGCATCAAGCTCTTCCCTTCACCTCGGTGGCTGTCATCCCCACCTTGTCCTCCGAATCAGCCAGTTGCTTGGGGTGGGAGTGGGGGTCGAGGGGGATTCTCTTCTGGTTTCTCAGCCCACACACCAGCTGGCTCATGGAAAGGCATGGTTTATCTTCTTGCTGAGCGTCTTCCCAATCCCCATAGCAGAGCCAGGCTCACGGGAAGCACTGTTGGAACCCTTCTGATGTACGGAATGATCCCATTTGTCACAGGGAATTTACACCTGTACATAATTCATCTTTTATTCCCCTCCTCTGCCATCAACCCTTCTTCAACCTTTCTTCCCCTCCTTATTTACAAAAACTTTGCTTCCATTTTTTTCCTTCTATTCTTTTTTCCCTCCTTTTCCCTTCCTTATCTCCATTCTCCTTTTTTTTCTTCCCATTTGAACATTTTCTTATTGCTTCCTAGTACCTGTCATCCATTTAGAGTATTTATGCTTTCAGTTTCTCACATAAGAAAACAATGTGGTGTTTAAATATGTGTGTCTGATTTATTTTACGTGAAAGTGTGTCTCAAGATGCATCCATTTACCTAAAATGTCTCAAATAACTTTCTTATGGAGGAATGGTACTTTGTTGTATATAAAAACCACATGATATTTGGAAACATCTGGGCTGTTTCCAAGATTTAGCTATTACAGTATATGCCACTGTAAACTTGGGTATGCATATATTACTGTGGTATGTTTTTAACTGTTTCAGGAAAATACCAAGAAAGGAAAGGCTGGGTCAAGGGGCTGGAGGTTTAGCTCAGCAGCATAAGCGCCTGCCTTGCAAGTAGGCAGTCGTGAGTTCAATCCCCGGTACCGATAAAAAGGAAAAAGAAGAAAAAAAAAAAAAAAGGCTGGGTCAAATGGAACCTCTAGTTTCAGTTTTGTGAGGAATCTCCGTCCTGATTTCCCTAATAGTTGTACCAGTTTGCCTGCCCACGAACAGTGGAGAAAAATTTCCTTTTCCCCCACAGCCTCACCAACATTTGTTATTGATTTTTTATTGATAACCATTCTTTCTGGAGTGAAACAATCTCAACATTGTTTTTTAAAAATTTTTATTATTTACCATTGTTTTAGTTTGTGTCTCTCCAGTGACCAGTGATGTTGAAATTTTTTCATAGGTTTATTTGCTACTTGTACTTCTTTACTTGTGAAGTTTCTCTTTATTTCAAATGCTCATTTTTGGATTGAGTCTTTAAATTTGGGGGGTGGGGACTTAATTTTTTTAAGTTCTTTATATATTCTAGCTATTAGTCCTTTGAGGAATAGCAAGTAAAAATGTTTTCCCATTCTATGCGTTGTCTCCTTACTCTATTGGTGGTTTCCCTTGCTGTGCAAAAGCTTTTAAATATGATGAAATCCTAGTTGTTGATTTTTTGTAATATTTCCTGTGAAATTGAGGTTTTGTTCATAAAGTCTTCGCCTTCAAGAATTGTCTTGTGTGTTCAAGAGATTTACCTATTCTATCTTCTAGCAAATTTAATGTCTCTATTTTAATATTTAAATCTGTGATCCATTTCAATTTTATTTTAGTGCATGGTGAGAAAGATGGGTCTAGGATTAATCTTTGGCATAGGAAAGCCAATTTTCCCAGTACTATTTATTAAAGAAGTTATCTTTCTTCCAGTGAAGGTGTTTGGCCCCTTTGTGAGATAAGTAATGAGTGTATTTGGAGTTGTTTTTGCATCTTGTATTCTGTTCCGTTGGTTGTTGGGTCTGCTTTTTTGCCAGTATCATGCTGTGGCTTTGTAGTATAATTTCAGGTTGGGGATTGTTATGCATCCTGCCCTGCCTTGGTTGCCCAGAAGCATTACTGTAATATCAAAACCAGAGTAAAAAAGAGAGGAAACCAAACAAAAAGTACACAGAAGGCTCCAACCAAAAAAGGGAACTACAAGCCATTCTTCTTAATGAATATAGATGCAAAAATCCTCAGTAAGATACTGACAAACAGAATGCAGCACATTATCAAGAAAGGATTACGCCATGGCCAACTAGGATTCATCCCAAGATGCAGGGATGGTTCAACATGTGCAAAGCAATAAATGTAATATACCATGTTAACAGAGCCAAGTTCAAAAACTACATGGTCATCTCAGTAGATGCAGAAAAACATTTGACAAAGTTCAACATCCATTTATAATAAAAACTCTGCAGAAAATTGGAATAGAAGTCTTTATCTCAATCTAATAAAAGCTGTCTATGGAGACTGGGGATTTAGCTCAGCAGCATAAGCACCTGCCTTGCAAGCAGACAGTCATGAGTTCGATCCCCAGTACCAATTAAAAAAAAAAAAAAAAGCTGTCTATGAAAAACCCACAGCCAACATCATGCTAAATGGTCAGAAACTGAAACATTTCACTCTAAAATCAGAAACAAAATTTAAAAAATCAAGAACAAGATAAGAATTCCTACTCCTATCTCTCCTATTCACTATAGTTCTGGAAACATTAGCCAGAGCAATTAGACAAGAAAAAGAAAGAAAATGAATAAGAGTAGGGAATAAACAAGTTAAATTATCATTCTTTACAGATGACATGATGCTCTGCATAGAAGACCCCCAAAAACTCCACCAAAAAGACTACTAGATTTAATAGCCAGCTTCAGTAATGTGGCAGGATACAAAGTCAGAACTAAAAACTCAGTAGCATTCTTGGTTTTTTCTTTTAATTTTAAACTGGTTTACTGATAGGCTGTTGTTGTAGTTGGGGGTTGCAAGGAGTCAGTAGCATTCTTATACACAAATAACAAGCTCATTGAGAGAGAAATTAGGGAAACAACACCTTTTATAACAACATCAAGAAAAATGAAACACTTAGGACTCAGTCTAATGAAGGAAGCAAAAGGCATTTTGAAAGCTGTAGTTCTCTCGACAGGAGATTGAAGAAGATATCAGGAAATGAAAAGGTATCTTTTGTTCTTGGATAGGCAGAACCAATATAGTAAAAAGGACCATACTTCTAAAACTGCTATACAGATCTAATACAACCCCAATCAAAATACCAGCGGCACTGGGCATGGTAGTGCATGTGTATAATCCCAGCACTTGAGAGACTGAGGCAGGAGGATTACTGCCAGTTTGAAGCCAGCCTGGGCTACAAAGTTAGTTCAGGGCTAGCCTGAACTGCATAGTGAAGCCCTGTCTCAAAAAAGATAAAGTAACATTAAAGTTTGTGTGTATGTAATCAAAATACCAATATCATACCTCATAAAATTAGAGAAAACAGTCCTAAAATTCATTTGGAACTGGAACTAGAGAACTAGAACATTTGCAGATATTTTGAGAGGTCACTGCTTTCTAGTAATTTTTAGACCCACCATTAAATCTTGTGCTCTTACTCGTTGATGAAAAATCACACCTGCAAGTTATAATTTAAAAATTTTTAGCTAGGTAGGATAGTATATGCCTGTAATCTCAGATTGTGGGAAGCTGAGGCAGAAAGATTGAGAGTTCGGGGCTGGGGATTTAGCTCAGCAGGCATAAGTGCCTGCCTTGCAAGCAGGCAGTTGTGAGTTCAACCCCTGGCACCGATAAAAAGGAAAAAGACAAAAAAAAGAAAGATTGAGAGTTCGAGTCCAGTCTTGAGGAAGTTGGTGATTTAGCAAGACCCTGTCTCAAAAAAAAAAAAAAAAAAAAAAAAAAAAAAAAGGATGTAGCTCACTATAACGGCTGAGCTGCACCACTACCCCTGTGCTGGGTGGTTTCAGCCAAGGGACTCAGATGTGTCTTTCCCCCCAGCAGTGAGCATCCATCCTAAAACTCAGCAAAGGAAAAGAATGTTTTTATAGAAGTTGGTTGTCCAACCAGAGATGTATGACTGGTTAGAGTCAAACAAGTTTGGATGGTATTTGTAGCAAGAATTCTTGAGAGAGAATGAAATGTTTCTAAACATGTACTTTATTTACATCATTTTTGAAATTAGATAAACCCACTGATCATCAATGGGAGGCTGCAAAGAGCAACCTTTTCAGCGGGGGAAAACACTATGCAGAGATAGGCAGGCAGCATCACGTTGCATGGGCCCCCAAAATGTGTAGTGTTTTATGTCTTAGTAAAAATAAATAAAGCATATATATATATATATATATATATATATATATATATATATAATGTGAATCTCATCATGAGATTGTCTTACTATTTTTATTTTTTTCCTGGTGGCAGAGATTGAGCACAGGGTCTCATATGTGCTAGACAAGTGCTGTACCACTGAGCTCCACCTCCAACCCTAGTGTTTTAAAGAAAAATAACAATATTCATATGTATTTTTATTGTGGTAGAAACATACATAACATAGAAGAATTAACCATTTTGTAATACCAGAATCTGGGAGGTTTAGGCAGAAAGATTTTAAATTCCAGGACAGCCTGGGCTACACAGTGAGACCCTGCTTTAAAAAGCCAAAACTAATTATTTTAACCGTTTTTACATATATGATTCTGTAGCATTAAGTACATTAATGTAGTCTCGTTTTTTTAAAGCTGTTTGTTTGCTTTGAGAGAGGGCTTCCCTGTAGTTCAGGCTGGCCTTGAACTGTGTAGCTTAGGCTGGCCTCAGACTTTTAGGGATCCTCGTGCCTCAGCTTCCCGGTGCTGGGATTACAGGTGTGGGCCACCATATTCAGTTTTTAACATTGTTTTAGAAACATCACCACTCTCCTTTTCTAAAACCTTTTCCTCTTTTCCAGCTGGAACTCTGTATCCGACTATTACTAAAAATAACTGCAGATGTAAAATTCAGTTTATATAATATTTCTGAGCATGCATAAAAGTTTATATATATGCTTTCTATAGAGCCAGGCATGGTGGCTCACACCTGTAATCTCAGCACTGGGAAGGCTGAGACAGGAGGATTGTTGCAAGTTCGAGACCAGCCTGGGCTACAAAATGAAAAATGAGCTCAAGGCCAGCCTGAACTGCATAGTGAAGCTCTGTCTCAAAAAGACAAAAAAAAAAAAAAAAAAGCTTTTTGTATTAGAACCCAGTGTGGCGATGCACACTTGTAATTCCAGCACTCCAGAGACAGCGGCTGGAGTATCAGAAGTTTGAAGCCAGCTTGGCTTGCATGGTGACTTCAAGCCCAGCCTGGACACAATAGTGAGAAGATCCTATCTCAAAACAAAGCTTTTTATACTAGGTAGTTTATGTCTCTTAAAGAAAGTTGAGGGAAATGATAATTCAGCATCTTCGAAATCTTTTTAGAAATTCATTGTGAAACCTTGCTTCAAGTTTTATGCTGCATGCATATCTGCCCATATTCCTTTTTAAATCCTGCTTGTTTTGTGGCACAGGGTATTGAACCCAAGGCCTCACAAGTGCTAGGCAAGCGTCCCATCGCTAAATTGTAGTCCCAGACATCTTAAATCATTTTTAAGTTTTAAGAAGTCACCTTGTTTTCCAGCTTGAAAAATTTATTTTGCCTCACATCCTTCTTTGGAGTCTCCCTTTGTAAAAGGGAGCCCCCGAGTCTCTCCCGTGGCAATGTGACTGCCTTGGTAAGATGGAGCTCCGCTTGTTAACGCTGTTGGTTGTTTTTGCAGGCCTTGTTTTTCTTGGAATGTGCCACAGACTTAAGAGTTTGTACAGCGGCCTTAGCCAGATCCCTAGCACCAGTGTGTAATTAAAGGAAAATATATCTTGTTTATAATCACTGCCATTTCCAAATGTTTTCAAAGCAATACCATCCGTGGGGACAATAACATATACAAACCACACTAACACTGGTAAAGTCAGATTGTTTTTATTTTAAAGGCTTAATTTTATGGCATTGTATTTCAGGGAATTTTCTGGTTGTGGGATGGGGATGCAAACAGCAGTTTTTCCTTTTTTGCCATTTATGCTGGCATCATGTAAAAGTGTCCATTGTTCTCTGAAAAAGTCACATTGGTAGAATCATTGCTTTTACTTCATTTAAAATGTTTTCTAACATAAATCCTCTATATTAGGAAAAATATAAATGTCATATAAAGTTCCAGTTTATTTATTATAGTACTTGGTTTTGTTTTTGTTTTTTGATACTGGGGATTAAGTACTTTTTTATTTTTTTAAGTAAAACTAGAAATCAGAAAAAGTATTAGAGCAGTTTCTGTTTAACATTTAGGTATGTGTTTTTATGGAGAAGACACAAGTAAGACTTACTTTTGCCTTACTCGTTTTTAATTCCTGTTTCTAAAATGTTTTACTAGTGTGCTATTGGCTGATACATAGCCAACCTCAGCTTTGTGGAAGACTTGTTTCAAAATTGGCATTATTAGCCAAAATTGGCATGGTGGCGCACGCCTGTAATCCCACCACTAGGGAGGCTGAGGCAAGAGGATTGCTGCAAATTCAAGCCTAGCCTGGGCTACAGAAAGACCCTATCTTAAAAAAGAAAAGAAAAGAATTGGTATTGCTGCTTTTGCTACCTAACTCAGCTTGTCACTGGGCAGTGACTGTCTTTAACTGATTATTTTTATTTTTATTTTTTTTGGTGCCAGGGATCAAACTCATGACCTCGTGTTTGCCAAGGAGGCACTTATGCTTTTGTGCTAAACCCCTGGCCCCTAACTGGTTATTTTTAGTGAAAGGAAGTAATACATGTGACAATCAATGATTAAAACAGGAATTCAACTTTATTTTTTGTCTTTTTTTTTTTTAAATTTTATTTAAGGAGAAAAGGAAAAAAAAAACAGTGAAAGGGTACAAGTTATACAGATTTACAGAAAAAAAATGAACAGTAGGAAATCACTAGTTAATGGATTACATATTGCCATCTTAGAAATAATTGTTCAAGTCACAAAATTAAAGCTTGTAGAGTAGACATTCCAACAATGATACTGCAAACAGTTCTGTTCAATGATCCAATAAAACTCTGTGATATCATTTTCTATCTTATACACTTAAATATACATGCAGTTATATAGTTTAGAGCACTTTCTTTTCCTCTCTTTTGTACAATGGCTATTACACATTTTGGGTTTCATTGCTCCCACGGTTATTTTTTGTCTTTTTAAGACAGGGTTTCACTATGCAGTTCAGGCTGGCCTTGAACTCACAGTTATCCTCGTGTCTCAGCCTTATGAGTGCTGAGATTACAGGCATGTGCCATCATACCCAACTGCAACTTTTATGTGGAAGTATAATATAAAAATTCTGTAATTTTTATATTATATATAATTTTATATATAATATAAAAATTCTGTTGAAAGTAAGTGCTATGTCTGAGTAGTTGATCAACTTTTTAATACATAGTATTCTAGGTACTGAAGTACTGTTAATTATTGTAGTTTCAGTTTAATTTTGCATAATGTTTAATAGAAAATCAGCCAGGTGCAGTACCACATGCCTGAATTCCTAGCTTCTTGGTAGGTTGAGGCAGGAGGACCACTTGATCCCAGGACTTTGAGGCCAGCCTGGGCAACATTTAAGACCCCATCTTAAAGAAAAACAAAAGGAAAGGAATTAGGATAGTGGCGTTTTTGGTATCATTTCTCCATTCTTTTTCTCTGGGTGCTTGTCTATAGTGATTAAAATGTCCATTATAATTGTTAGCTGAACTATACCCAGACCTCTTTCCCATTCCTGGTAGGTGGGGTTCCAGCAGGTAGAGCGTTTGCAGTGTCACAGGGCTTTGGAGCTTTCAGTATTGTATACTTTAAACCACTGCAAGTCTGTACTCAGATTCACCCAAGATTTGTGGGATCGAATCAAGGACCTGGGACACCACCCACCAGTGGTTCCTGGTATAAAATTAGCAGCTGAGGGAGGCTTCCCCACCCCCGGGGTGGGCTTTGTGTCCATGAATGGTGTGTACCAGCATAACAGCAATGGATTCTTGCAGCTGGAGCCTGAGAGGCCGGGGCGTAATTCAGTGTAGGGTGCTTGCCTAGCAAGCCCTCAGCCTGAAGTTCAGTCCCCGGCTTTCAAAGTGAAAGATAAAAAGCTTCCGAGCAGTCTTTGAGAACTATGTTAAGCACAGTTTCTGTCAGCTTAAGTGTGTTCATTTCTGAGTGATAGAATTTGTTAGTTCTTAGAGTGATAGAATTGGTTTCTCAAACTTGAAAACTAGACCACCGAGACCATGTCCTCACCACTGTGTCTGAGGTCTCATCTGTGCAGTTATTGGTTGTCCAATCAGCAAGTTTGGGACTGTCCTCACCTTTGGAATTTATCTCCCTGAGGCCTGGGCTTCAGTTTCTCATCCTCCTGCTCAAATAATCCTGGATGTCTTGACTTCAGGCTTCACTGTGGCTCCATTGTTGGTGGTCATTCCTGTGCAGTAGGTGATAGCCCAAGGCAGCTCAGGGAGTTCCAGCAGGGCAAGTTAAATGATCGCCACACTTTTTCCTCCCTGTGGAGAGAGTGTTGAGCCCACTTAGTGGAAGGTGGAGTGTGAGAAAGAAGTGGCCTTAGCTACCGCCTCCACCAGCCACAGGTCCTGGATGCCTCAGAGAGCACTAGGTCCCTGAGGAACAAAGTTTAAAAATCGCCAATGTGAGCCAGGCTGGTGGTACACACCAGTCATCCCAGCACTAGGAGGCTGAGCAGCAGATCACTGCAAGTTGAAGGTGAGCCTGGGCTGTGCAGTGAGTTCAAGGCCAGCCTGGAAAATGTACCAAGACCCTGTCTCGAGATAGAAACAATAACCTATGTGCTCTCCTAAGTTCATTTAAAAATGGGAAAATGCAGGCCCAAGAAGTTGGAACTTGTGGTCAGTCACACTGAGCGTAAACATCCAGGTCAGCCCCTGGTCCTCCCTGTGCTCCCCCAGTGTCTGTGAAGCTGGCCTGAGGCTTCCTGTGCCAAGTGTGGTCACTGCCACTGTTACCGCACACTGTTTGCTAGCTAGCTAGAGGACTTAAGATACTGGGCTCATTTTTACCCCACCTCATTCCAAGTAGGAATGAAAAATGTAAAGACCTCAAAGCTGCACTTCACTAGAATCTTATGCCATATTGTCTTCTTTTCTGCCTTTGGAGAATTTTTTTTTTTTAATTGGTACCGGGGATTGAACTCACAATTGTGCTTGCAAGGCAGGCACTTATGCCACTGAGCTAAATCCCCAGCCCTGTGGAGAATTTTTAATTCATTAACTTTTCCCCTAATAATTTTTGTTAGTCTTCCACTTTCTCTTTCAGCCTTGAGCCTGGTGACAGGATGAAGTGCTGTTGTGTTGGACACTTATTACAAATGTATAAAACAATGAAAATATAATCATATTTTTTCTAGTATCATTATTTCACAAAGAGCCCAGTGATATTATCTGAAGAAGTGCCCCTAGTTCTCTTTGAAGCTCTCTGAAGAAGAACTCCTAGCTCTCTCCTAAAAGAGAGTTCTTTTAAAAGCAGAAACCAAGCTTGGAGGCAGAGGTTTGCAATACAAGTTTTATCTTGGGGGCTGGGGATTTAGCTCAGCGGCATAAGCACCTGCCTTGGAAGCAGGCAGTCGTGAGTTCGATCCCCGGTACCAGTAAAAAGGAAAAAGACAAAAAAAAAAAAAAAAAACAAGTTTTATCTTTTTTTTTTTTTTGTCTTTTTCCTTTTTATCGGTACCAGGGATCGAACTCATGACTGCCTGCTTGCAAGGCAGGCGCTTATGCCGCTGAGCTAAATCCCCAGCCCCACAATACAGTTTTAATAGTCCAGAACAATTTCAGTACAGTAAGCAGAGTGGAACAAAAACTCTGTACCATTAGAGGCTATTTCATGGCAACATTTTTTGATCATGATACTCTTTAAGAAATTGTTTAGCTGGGTATGATGGCACGTGTTTTCTTTTTATTTTAAAGAAAATAAAACACCAAAACAAACCAGTAAAAGATACAGAACTTCAAAACATTATGAAATCAACAATAGTTACCTTAGTGCCTTTTGATATCTTCAAAATAGCTGTAGGTAACTTTGGACATAGTAAAAAACAATAGAATAAAAACAAAGCAATGATTATAGTAAAGGATTTCAAAACAAGCCAACAGTAAATCCAGCATGGCTACTGTAATATATCTTGCTATCTTTGAAATAGGTGCTGATGGCACATGTTCGTGGTCTAGCTACTCAGTAGGCTGAGGCAGGAAAATCACAAGTTTAAAAGGTCATCTTGGACAACTTAGTGAGACCCTGTCCCAAAGTAAAAAGGGCTGGGTAGTAAAGAACTTCCTAGCATGCACAAAGCCCTGGATTTGATCTCTAGTAGACCTACCAAAAAATTATTTTTGTCTAAACACAATAGTTTACTTTTCAGTTTTGCAGTGTTAAAATATGCAGCATTTTTTGTTTGTCCACCATATTTTAGGACATCCTCATTTGATAGTCCCGCTCCTAACCTAGTACCAACACGCACAGTGTGCTAAATTTGCAGTAAATGAATAATGAATATTTATACCCACTGAACAGCTAGATTAAAGATAGAAATAAGGAAGCAAGCTTCCCATTTCCTAAGTCCTTCTCCAGGGTAGGAAACAGGAGGCAGGAGAGAAGAGTGCAGTTCATCGGTCCATGCCCCCGTTCTTCTTCTCTATTCTTTACCTTTCTGCCTTAAAACGTTGGATACTGGACAAACTGGTTTTGCACCTGGGTTCTCAAGCAGCACAGAGCAGTGACTGCTTATACCCTAAATGCACCTCAGCTTCCTGTGAGGCCAGCGTACAGGGCCGGGGACCCAGCTTGGCCCTGGGGCCTTCCTGAGCAGGGCTGATGTGGTAGGAGGCACAAAGGCTGAAACTCACAGGGTGGAGAGCTGCATGGAGACAGCACCCTGGAAGTCTGCAGTCTCCTCAAGTAACTTACTTGTGTCCTGTACAAAGCACAAAAATATGTAATGGACATAGAAATATCCAGCCTCCGATAATTAACGTTTAACTGATGTCCGCCAGGTGCAGTGGCAAGTGTCCATGTGCTCAGAGCCCAGCAGGAGTTCGAGGCCAGCTTGGGCATCATAGAAGTCTCCATCTCTTTAAAAAAAAAAAGTGAAGCAGAAATGACCAGAGATGCAAGCAGTAGGAAGTACCATTCATAATGAGGAGAACAACATCAGTAAAATCCTCAGGGACACTGTCAGAAACTACCCAGATGACAGAATTACTGCAGAAAGACATTAAACTGAACTTTTAGTGCTGAAAACCACAGTGTTTAAAAATAAAAGTATATGGGATGGGTGGGATGGGATGAACAGCCAAGTTAGATACTGCAAAAGAAAAAGAATTGAACTTGGAGTCAGCAGTAGAAACTATCCCAACTGAAAGCCAGAGACAAAAATAATTGAAAAAAAATGCTATCAGCGAGCAGCTTAATAGTTGTATAATTGGGATCCCAGAAAAAGGCAGAACACAAAATATTTTAACGTTTTATAGCTGAAATTTTTCCAAATTGAAGCAAAACTATAAACCTATAGGTTCTATAAGCCCAATGAACCCCAAATATAAGTATGAAAACTATACCAAGTTCACCATAATCAAATTGCCTAAAAGTAGTGGTACAGAGAAAAATTAGAACATTCAGGGCAAAAAGGACATTATGAATAAAAGAAACAAAGATTACAAAAATAATAGAACCCAGCCCTGGTAGTATACTCCTATAATCCCACCACTCTTGGGAGGCTGAGGCAGGAGGATTGCAGATTCAACTCCAGCCTGGGCAGTTTAGTGACTTAACCAAAACCTTATCTCAAAGTGAAAAATAAACAAAGGGATAGAGATATAGTTCCCCCAGAGATATGTGGTATAGATCCACGCCCTCCTTCCGTGTGGCTGACGTCCCCCCCCCCCCCGCTGTTTTGAAATGTCACTTTGACGTGGTGTCCTCTTGATTGAAAGCTAGTCACAGTATTTGTTGACTCTGTTAAGAATAATTTTAAATATTAGCTTTCATTTTTATAGGGATAGTAGTCCAGTGTCTGGGGCCAGGATTTCTAAGCTGTGGGTGCTGTCAGAACTCTGACAGATGCCACTGTCAATAGCTGCTGTGGCGGGGGCACCTTTTTTTTTTTTTTTTTTTTTTTTTTTTAATCGATACCGGGGATTGAACTCACAACTGCCTGCTTGCAAGGCAGGTGCTTATGCCGCTGAGCTAAATCCCCAGCCCCATGGGGGCACCTTGTCTTGTCACATGCTTTGGTCCAGTCACCCGGACAGAGGGGCATCTCTTTCACACAGCCTTGCAAACCCCACCTGGCCTCAGCACCTGCTCCCCAATATCAGGGTGGTTCTCAGCACCTCACTCTGAGTCCCTGGTGTTTCCCCCTTTGAATTAGTCAGTTTGAGTTTACCTTGGTGCCTGGACCTCATGAGTCACATTGAGGAAAGAGGCAGCTCTCACCTGGGGACTGTGCCCGAGGGTGCGGTGGATGGGAGGCTCATCACTTGTCCCCAGAAATGCATGTGACCCTGTGACAAGTAGACTTCCCGGGGTATCCTGACTGTGCAGGCTTGAGAGATTTCCCGGGGAGGCACCCTGCCTGGGAGGTGGTTTGCAGACTGAAGTGGGTGTCCCCACGGAGTGCGCTACCAGGTCAATGAGACCAGCCTCTGGTGAAGCAGCAGGGTGCACACTGGCTTTTCATCTCTCACTTCTATAAGGCGGTCCTTTTACTTCGATTTCTTTAAGGACTGACTTGTCACATACCACACTAAGGTAGCAAATGTTCTGTCATTGGAAGGCCTGGTGGCAGGGACACTGTGGTGACAGTGCCACGGCTGACCTTCCTCAGAACTTGTTTGACAACCTTGGAGATCCAGTAAATGGAGAAAGGAAGGAGGTGAGGGTATCAGGGAGGCAGGAGGCTGGGGGAGCAATTTATTTTTGATGTGATCTGTTTTCTTTTATTCATTATAGCTTACATCAGAGAACTCCAGGTGCTGGGTTGATTGATTAATTGTGGTGCTGGGGATTGAACCCAGGGTCTTTGCACTGCTGTATCCACAGCTCTCTTCTATTACACTGTCCTATCACATTCTGAGACAGGATCTCACTAAACCACGAAGTTGCTCAGACTGTACTTGAACTTGCAATCCGCCTGCCTCAGCTTCCCAGAATGCTAGATTTCAGGCATGCACCACCACATCCAGCTTTGAGATACTTTAAAAGTAACCTTATAGGGGCTGGGGATTTAGCTCAGCAGCATAAGTACCTGTCTTGCAAGCATGCAGTCATGAGTTCAACCCTAACCCTGGTACCATTAAAAAAAAAAAGTAAACTTGCAGCCAGTGAGATGGTGCACATGTATAATTGCCAGCTACTCAGAAAACAGAGGCAGGAGGATCATGAGTTCAAGGCCAGCCTGGGCAATATGAGACCCTATCTGAAAATAATTAAAATAAAAATAAACTAATAGGGATACAGTGGAAGTGGGTTGAAATGATCTATGATGTCTGGCCATAGACTTAATTATGTCACAATTGTCTCATTTATTCCATGCGATTGTGATGTCTGAGAGACCGGCCCATGACAGAACAGTAGTGGCCAATGCAGTTCCACCGTTGTCAGTGTCACGAGGCTTAGAGGACACCTTCCCATGGGCACTGTAAATCTGTTTGGTGGCAAATTTCCTGACCCCCTCCAGGCCCCACTCCTCTACAGTCCTGGCCACCGACACAGTGGTGACCTGACCCCACCCAGCTCTGGCAAGCACCATCCCCTTAGCTCGCATTCCTCCTCTTTCCAGCCCTGGCTGTTGCCTCCTGTAGGCTTTCTCTTCCTCCTCCCTTCCTCCCAGTCGTCGCTTCTTTCCACTGAGCTCTTGTGCTCTTGTTGCACACAGCTTGTCACCAGGCGGTCATGGGGACTCACCTGCCAGTGGCAGGAGTGCACGTCCCCTTGGCTTTGTGGTTGATAGAGTGGCAGATCTGGGGGAGCCGGGGAGGAGATTCAGGTTAGCCAGAGCAGACACTTTGCCTTGCCTTGGGCATGTCCCTTCTCTGGGCATCTCTTCAGGGCTTCACCCTCAGCCAGCTGCCGCTCATAGCCGCCTGTCCCAGCCGCCCAGAACCCAGGGGCTGGCATTCTGTGATGTCAGCTGTTCCACGCAGCTGCAGTGGCGCAAGCCTGTGTTGCCGGGTGGCGGATTACTAGTGTAAGTGACCTGCATCCGGGGAGTCACTCGTGGGAGCTATGTGCTTAGTTGTCAGGGCTCAGGAGAACCGCTGGCTGGGGTTCCCACTCCAGTGTCCTGGCTGGGACATGGGTTGTTGGGAATTGAACAGCGCCATGCTGCAGAGGAAAAGCCAGGCCCTCTTCTGTCTCAAAGCTTCTTCTGTCAAGAAGCCAGGCCTTCTTCTCTGTCTGCCTGAGTGAGGGCTGCCAACCTATGGCTGTAGGTTGCTGTCCATGTTCAGAGACACAGCCACAAACCGCACAGACTCCTGAATCTGACAGCTGTTCCAAATCAAACGTCACTCCCGCCCCTGGCTCACTCCCCGTTTAAGGAAGTTATGGTTCTCTTTGTTTATGGTCCATTTGGGGGAATCTGCTGCCAGCTATCTGCTGTCTAGAATCTTTCTTGCTTTTGAGGGTTTTTTTTTTTTTTTCAATAAAAACCATTTACATTGAGTACTTTCCTGATTTTTTTTTTCCTTTTTAGTAGTAGGGACTAAAACCAGGGACACTGTACCACTAAGCTGCATCTTTAGTCCTTTTTTATTTTTTATTTTGAGACAGGATCTTGCTAAATTGCCTAGGTGGGGCTTAAACTTGCAATCCTTTTGCTTCAGTCTCTCAGAGTGCTGAGATTATAGACAAGCACTATCATGCCTGGCCCCCAGACCTTTTAAGATTTTTGTTTTTTGTTCTGTTTTGTCCTGTCCTGTTCTGTTCTGTTCTGTTCTGTTCTGTTCTGTTCTGTTCTGTTCGAATCTCAATAAGTTGCCCAGACTGCTCTCAAACTTGTAAACTTTCTGCCACAGTCTCCCTTACTGCTACAATTACTGGTGTGCACCACTGCGCCCAGCTTAAAATAAAAACTTTTTTTTTTTTTTTTGGTACCAGTGGAATCAAACTCATGACCTCACTTGCCAGGCAGGTGCTGTGATGCTGAGCCATATCCCCAGCCCCTTTAAATGAAAACTTTCTCAAAAGACAACAAATTCTTATTTATTTTGAGAAAGACCTTGCTCTGTTGTATAGACTGGCCTCCAACTCCAGGGCGTAAATTCCTGGGCTCAAATGATCCTCCTGCCTCAGCCCCCTTAGCAGCTGGAACTATGGGATCACCAAGACTAATGATGTTTTTTGAAATCACATTAATAGTAAGCAGTTAGAGGAAAAACTCATAAATTGCGCATTGTTTATCCAGAATAGCATCATGTGTGTTGTACATTGCATCGACGCCTCTGGCTCCCGTCTGCTTTGCTGAAACCTGCTTTCCTCTTCTTCCCTCCAGTTGTCATGGATGATGATGATGACTCGTGTCTCCTCGATCTTATTGGGTAAGTGGCTTATCCCACATCCAGGGAATCAACCACTGAAGTTTCCTCAACAAAACAGCCTGACTATATTAAAACCCTTTGAGCTTTAAAATAAAGAATCGGGGCTAGGGATTTAGCTCAGCGGCATAAGCACCTGCTTTGCAAGCAGGCGGTTGTGAGTTCAATCCCTGATACTGATAAAATACATAAATAAAATAAAGAATCATGATAGTCAAAGTAGCAAGTCAAGTCAAGGAGGTCTTTGTCAACATGGGGTCATTATTTAGGAGTCCCTTACTAAATTCTTGTTCTAGAAATCCCCAGCAGTGTGGCTCAGTGGTAGGGCCTATGTTTAATATCTAAGAAACCCAGGTTTGAGCTCCTGCACATACACATACACACAGAGTCCTGGAAGGCAGAAATGAGTCATGATGGGAAATGGGATAACATAAAGCAAACTACTGAGGAAATCATTTTAAAATAGCGAGTGATTTTACTCAGGCTAATCATTTTCATTTTGCCCTAGTAATAATCCTAAACATGGGTTAGATATGTATTTGCTTTCTTCTTTCTTTCCTTTTTCTTTTCCAGAGACCCACAAGCACTGAACTATTTTCTACATGGACCTAGTAATAAATCTGTAAGTAACACAGCACATCAGAGACACACATTGGGTTTCTTCTTCAGGTCTCGGTAACCACTATGCTGACTTTATCCTTTGCAGAGCAGCGATGACTTGACAAACGCAGGGTACCCTGCAGCCAACTCCAACTCAATTTTTGCCAACTCCACTGTGAGTATTGAAAATTCACTCAAGCATTCTGGGCCAAAGATGCTTGGTGAATAGGGTCTTTGCTGCCTTTGTAGCACAGAGAATCCCAGCCTTGCCCTTTGTAATTTACACAGCAGGAAAAGCCATTGAATTAGGGTGACGTTTCTCTTTTAACTTGGTCACATATACAGCAAGCTGAATTTACTTTGCCAGTTTTTTAAGCTTTCAACTTTCTTCCTGAAATGATTCAGAGATAGGAAGTCATATCAGAATCTTTGGAACCATGTTGCATATACTTTAAAGAAATCTCGCGTAGCTGGGTGTGGCAGTGCACTCTGTTGTAACCCCAGTATTGAAGGAGGCTGAGACAGGAAGTCTACAAATTGAAGTCTCACCTGAACAAAACTTACTGAACAATTACTTACTGATTGGTAGTACTGGAGATACCAGGAAGCACTCAGGTACATCAATAGCCCTTTTTATTTTGAGACAAGATCTTTCTAAGGGAGCCGGTCGTGGTGGCTTACCCCTGTAATCCCAGCACTCGGGAGGTTGAGGTGCAAGTTCGAGACCAGCCTGGGCTACAAAGTGAGCTCAAGCCAGCCTGAACTGCATAGCGAGACCCCGTCTCAAAATAAATAAATAAATAAATCTTTCTAAGTTGCCCAGCCTGGTTTTGAACTTGAGATCCTCATGCATTAGCTTCCTGAATAGCCAGGAGTAACAGCTATGAACCACAACTCCTGGCAAGAAACCATGTTTTGCTTTGATTTTTTTGTTTCTAGTACTAGGGATTGAACCCAGGACCTTCCCACTGAGCTACATGGCCAATTTTTTGTTTGTGTTTTTTGAGCACGGTCTCACTAAGTCACTAAATTACCCAGACTGGGTTCAAACTTGCAGTCTTTCTGCCTGGCCTCCCAGAATGCTAGGATTATAGGCATGTGCCTATAATTATTTTTGATCACAGTTATAGATTGTTTTCATCTTAAGAAAAAAGCCTGACATTTTTTGAGCATGTAGTATTGTGTAGTACTAAGCATTTAACATAATCTTTAGGGTAATTCTGTAAAGTAGTTGTATTAATATTCATATTCTGGACGAGAAAACTAAACTACAGAGAGGTCAAGTAGCCCAGTATCGCTCAGCCATGAACCATTGCCTGTGTTGCCTTAATACTGAGCATATGGAGTTTGATCCCTGGTACAAGAAAAAAAGAAATGTATTCATGCAGTGCATGAGATACTAAGGACTGAACCCAGGGCCTCCTGCCTGCCAGGCAAGCACTCTACCACTGAATTGTGGCTCCAGGCCTTTTTTTAAAAAAATCATTTTGGAAAAAAAATTACTTTCAGGCAGAGGCTCTCAGAATTTGCCAGGTTGACCAGTTGTGGTGGTACATACCTGTAATCCCAGCACTCAGGAAGCTGAGGTGAGAGGAATGCTGTGATTTTGAAGTCAGCCTGGGTTACATAGTGAGTTTAAGGCAAGCTTGAACTGCACAGTGAGACCCAGTCTCCAAAAATAAAAACAATTGTCCAGGCTGGGCTCAAATTCTAGATCCTTCTGCCTCAGCTTCCCAAGTAGCCGGATTGCAGGTGTGCGCTCCTCCTGGTTACCTTCACCCTCCGGACCGTGGGTCAGAGCCTCCCTAGCCTCTCGCTTTGCTGTGTAACTGAATGCCTCAGTTTCCTCACTTATGAAACCAGAGGAACATTTTTTCCCTTTTCCTTTTTTTTTAGTGCTGGGGATTGAACCCTAGGACTAATACAACAGACAAGCTCTCCCGCTGAGCCCCAGCCTGTGTAGCATTCCTGACACTGGTTTTTTGTTTCCTGACTTGCATTTTGAATGAGGAATAATGGCATGTGATGCTACTAAGCCCATAAAATAGTTATCAAGCCTGTTCCTCAACATGAATATTTTGTATTTACTAACTCTCCTACTTCCATATGAGTATTCATTCGAACTAACTGCTTTATTGGATGTTTTTTATTGGGAGGTTTGGTTGCATCATGTCAGATGTAATAGAAGTATTTAAAGTATTCTAATAAAGATGGGTATCAGTCCCAGCACTGGAGGAGGCTGAGGCAGGAGGAGCACATATTCAAGTGAGCACAGGGCAATTTAGTGAGACTCTATCTCAAAATAAAAAGGCCTGGGGATATAGCTCAATGATAGAGTATCCCTGGATTTGAACTACAGTATCTCAAAAAAAAAAAAATTGTTTTAAGCCCGTAGTCTATTAATTTGTAGCCTATGAATGTGTTGAACTATGCTTCATAGTGCAGGAGATACCCATTGTGGCCTTGATGTTTCTCTGCTGAGAAACCCTCTGCTTTCATTTGCTTTTTCTACTTACTTTCAAATGATTTGCCAAGTCCTGAGGTGATATCTTTGTTAGTCCTATTTCAGCTGTTAATTGGGTGTGAAAGAAACTGTTCTTGGCTTGTTTTGTTTTGTTTTGTTTTGTTTTGTTTTGTTTTGTTTTGTTTGGAGACAAGGTCTTTCTGTATAATCTAGACTGGGTACAAACTATCCTCAAATTCACAGCTGCAGCCTCCCAATTGCTGGGACAGTGTGTGCCACCACACCCACCTACCACTTTTGGCTTTTCATCCCATCATGATTCCCAGGCCTTACAGGTTAGCCCTGGGAGCGGCTACACTTTTGTAAATTGGCATACTCTTGTTTTGTTTTGCTTTTTTGGGGTCCTGAGGATTGACCCAGAACTCGACTTTCACGTTAAACTATATCCTTTCTCCTCCCTTTTTTCTTTGTCTTTTTGAGACAGGGTTTCGCTATACAATTCAGGCTGCCCTTGAACTCACATTGTAGTCCAAGTTTGGCCTCAAACTTGTAATCCCCCTGCCTCAGCCTCCTAAATACTGGGATTACAGGTGTGTGCCACCAAGCCCAGTCTTTATTTTTTATTTTTTGGTACTAGGGATCGAACCTACCACCTCACATTTGCCAAGCAGGTGCTTGTGCTGCTGAGCTAAACCCCTAACCCCTATTTTTTATTTTGAGATAAGGCCTAAGTCACTCAGTTTCCCAGGCTGGGCTCAAACTTGTTTGTTTTTTTTTTTTTTTGCAGGGGGGAATGGTTCTGGGGCTTGAACTCAGAGCTTGAACATGCTAGACAACCACACTACCTGTGACTGAGCCCATCCTTCTGTCTCAGCCTCCTAAGTAGCTAGGAATGTAGGCATGCCCAAGCTCCCAGCTTGAAAGCAATCCTAAAAAAGCTTCGGAGCTGGAAGTGTGTGTACTTAGTCTGCATGAGGCCTTGGATTTAGGCTCCAGCAGCAAAAAACTAAATAGTCTGGGCCAGGATTTCAAAACCATGGAGCTGCGCTCTAGATAATCTTCAGTATTTCATGTTGTTTGTTTCCTATAAAGTAACACATCAAATGATTGATGCACAACTTATAAACATGATGGTAAACGTGAGTACTAAGGAACTAAAGAGTAGAAAGGAAGGCAGCTTGGAGAGCTGTGCCTAAAATGCAGCATTGCTCTATTTATGTTCAAAAGTGAGATGAATTTTTTTGTAGATCTCTTTAAAAGACTGGATATGCCCTGTAACATGTTGCTTATTTTTTTAGAATGCTGATCCTAAGTCATCCCTAAAAGGTGTAAGCAACCAGCTTGGAGAAGGGCCCAGTGATGGGCTGCCACTCTCAAGTAGCCTTCAGTTTCTTGAGGATGAACTTGAGTCTTCTCCGCTTCCTGATCTCAGCGAGGACCAACCTTTCGACATTCTTCAGAAATCCTTGCAGGAGGCGAACATCACTGAGCAGACCCTGGCGGAAGAGGCGTACTTGGATGCCAGTATAGGCTCCAGCCAACAGTTTGCACAAGCGCAGCTTCATCCTTCTTCATCAGCATCCTTTACTCAGGCTTCTAATGTTTCCAGTTACTCAGGTCAGACGCTGCAGCCAATAGGGGTGACACACGTGCCCGTGGGAGCATCATTCGCAAGCAGCACAGTGGGTGTGCAGCATGGCTTTATGCAACACGTGGGCATCAGCATTCCCAGCCAACATTTGTCTAACAGCAGTCAGATTAGCGGTTCTGGTCAAATACAGTTAATCGGGTCATTTGGTAATCAGCCTTCCATGATGACTATTAATAACCTAGATGGATCGCAGATCATATTAAAGGGCAGCGGACAGCAAGCTCCATCAAGCGTGAGTGGAGGGCTGCTGGTCCACAGACAGACTCCAAATGGCAACTCCCTCTTTGGGAACTCCAGTTCCAGCCCCGTAGCACAGCCTGTTACTGTTCCATTTAACAGCACAAATTTTCAAACATCTTTACCTGTGCATAACATCATCATACAAAGGGGTCTCGCACCAAACTCAAATAAAGTCCCAATTAATATCCAGCCAAAGCCTATCCAGACAGGTCAGCAAAATACGTACAGTGTGAACAATTTGGGAATCCAGCAGCACCACGTGCAGCAAGGGATCTCTTTTGCCTCTGGGGGCTCACCGCAGAGCTCCGTGGTCGGCCCACACATGTCCGTGAACATTGTCAACCACCAGAACGCCCGGAAGCCCATCACCTCACAGGCCGTGAGCAGTGCTGGGGGCAGTATCGTCATCCACTCCCCTCTGGGCCAGCCGCACACACCCCAAAATCAGTTCCTCATCCCCACCAGTCTTGCCGTCAGCTCCAGCTCGGTCCACCATGTCCAGACCATCAATGGGCAGCTTTTGCAGACTCAGCCCCCCCAGCTCCTTCCCAGCCAGGTGGCCTCAGAGCATGTCATGCTGAACAGGAACTCCTCCAGCATGCTTAGGGCCAGCCAACCGTATTCTGGACCGGTGCTGAACAGCCAAAACGCCCCTGCTGTGCAGTTAGTGTCCGGCCAGACCTTTGCCACCTCTGGCAGTCCCGTGATCGTCAACCACGCCTCCCCTCAGATTGTGGGTGGACAGATGCCCTTGCAGCAGGCATCTCCAACTGTGTTGCACCTGTCACCTGGGCAGAGCAGTGTTTCCCAAGGAAGGCCTGGCTTCACCACCATGCCCTCTGTGACCAGCATGGCAGGACCCAGTCGGTTTCCAGCTGCCAGTTCAGCCAGCACTGCCCATCCCAGTCTTGGGCCTGCAGCTCAGTCTGGGCCCTCTGGAGCAAACTTTACAGGAGATCAGCTGGCCCAGCCCAGTAGGACTCCAGCACCAGTCAGCACATCTCATCGTCTTCCAGTTCCTTCTTCCAAATCTACCAGCACCTTCAGTAACACACCTGGTGCAGGAGCTCAGCCGCAGTTCTTCTGCCAGGTAAGGCCCTTGGGCAGATGATGGACCAACAAATTACACATAGAAAGATAAAACGTGTGTTTACTTGAATACAATTTTCATCTCCCAATTTTTTTAGCTTAAAATTTAAATCTATGATTGGTTGTCCTTCTTTTTTTTTTCTAAACTAAAATGTTTTACCCAGCCAGATATGGTGGTGCATGCTTATAATCCTCCCACTTGGGAAGCTGAGGCAGGAGGATCACCATGAGTTTGAAGCCAGCCTGGGTTACATAGTGAGTTCAAGACTAGCCTGAACTGCATAGCAAGACCCCATCTTAAAAACCAAAGTAAAGCAGGGGATTTAGCTCAGCGGCACAAGCGCCTGCCTGGCAGGTGCAAGGTTGTGAGTTTGATTCCCAGTACAAAAAAAAAGCAAAAACCAAAAAAACCCAAAGTAAATAAATACAGTTTTTTTACCCAGCACAGCCCCGTGGTAAGAGTCCAGACTTTGGATCGGTCTCCTGGGTTTGAAGCTGGGCTTTCCGGCATGGAGCCCATGGCCTGGCCTCTCCAGGTTTGTTTTCCTCAGCGAGGAGATGGAATGATCATGTTACCAGCTGCGGGCTGTGATCCTGCAGAACCTTAGCGCGAGCCCACACCGTGCTTGATAAAATGCGCGAAGGCACTAAGGAGGAAGATGACTTCAGATGACACTCACAGACCCGCTAGGCCTGTGCCTGGCCTGTGGGCAGTGCTGTGGCTGCCTCCTCTGTACTGGCTGGAGTGCATCAGGGACCCCGGGACTCAACAGCGTGCAGTGCACAGCCAGGGGAGGTCCTGGCCCGAGCGTCAGCCTAGGTCCCTGAGCCTGTGCTTGTGTGGGGAAATTATCCTGTTTCCGAGCAGGAACCAGTGTTAGGTCATTGGGTCGGCCGTCCCTCTTCGTCTGACCTTTGACTCTTCTGCGCTTGGTGGCCTCGTTCCAGGCATGCTCAGTGGTTTGTGCCCTGGGAGCACCCATTCCACACCCACACCCACACCTGCCCCCTTATCCTGGCCGCTGCCTTTCTCCTTGTCAAGAGTTTCAAGAGCTCTGTTTCTGTACACCAGTGTTTTGCTACGACTCTCTTAAATGTGTTTAGGGGTTTTTTATTGGATTTTATTTTTGTGTTTTGCTATCAGGAATTGAATTCAGGACCTCATATTGCTTTGCCGGTCAGGCGCTTCTGTAGCTGAGCTATATCCTGGCCCAACACCGATCTTTCAAAAACCGTATAGCTTTGTTTTAGTAATTCCATAAAATGCTAAAGAGACAAAGATTATTTCTGGTCTGGGTTGTTCAGTGTATTAGTTTTAGTATCAAAGGGGTGTGAGTATAGACTCTGTGTGTGTGTGTATTAGACATAATATTGATTTTTGTCTTTTTTGTTTTTTTTTATTGGTACCAGGGATCGAACTCATGACTGCCTGCTTGCAAGGCAGGCACTTATGCCGCTGAGCTAAATCCCCAGCCCCATATTGATGTGTTCTGAAATTTAGTTTTAGTTTTTTTCATTTTTTTCCTTGAAATAAAATGGATTTTGTAAAAAGGGAAAAAAAGAATATCAGACTACAGAAAAGTTACTACAGAAAAATTGGTTTTATCCTCTTTATGCCTCTCTTCCACCTACATTCACATCACAAACACACACACACACACACACACTGATGCTTCTTGGCCCCAAGTGACTTCAGACTTCAGTGTGTAAACAGTGACGTTTCCCTATACAGCCATAGCATAATTATCAAAGTCAGTGAATCAGCATTAGCACAACACAACCATCCCCAGGCCTCGCTCAGACTCGGTAGTTCTTCCAGTAACGTCCCGCCAGCAAAAGAGGAGGGAAGCCGTCTTGGCGTCTGCTGTCCAGGATGCACCCAGATGCTGTCTCGTTTCTTGCCCTGTCGCCTTTCACCCTTCAGCACATCTACTTCTGTCGTTGGCCTTCGTGAGCCTGGTGTTTTTGATGACTGCACACCTGTTGTTTTACACTTCTTTGGCGTTTCTCTGATGTTTCCTCCTAATTAGTTTTAGGACGTGTATTTTCAGCAGGGTCATCACAGAGGCGTTGCACCCTTGAGGTTCATGACTCAGCGTTGCCCCTTTGGTGGTGACGTTAGCTTTGAACTTCTGCTCCGGGTAGTGTCTGCCAGGTCTCACCACTGTTTTCCTTTTTGTCTGTAGTAAGAATCTTCTGGAAAGTACTAGAAATTCTAGAGAGCAGATTTCTTACTAAACTTGCCTCGGTGAATCCAGACTGAATCCGTCCCTATCTCTGATTCCTTCCCTGTTTTCCTTCCTTCCTTCCCTCGTCTTTCCTTCTGTCTGTTTCTGTTTACTAGGGATTCAGCCCAGGGTATTATACATGCTGGACACTGCTCTGCCACTAGGCTGCGCGCTTAGCCTGTGTCATCTGCGGAATGTCAGAGCTCTTACTGTGAAGGTCGGTCTCTAGATGGAAACTTTCTCATTCCGTCTACAAGAAGCTTTTCCTTCTCTTCCTTTTACGTATTTGTTTGCTTATGTGGATGTCCACTGTAAATCTTATTTTGTTCAATGAGTTATAAACAGGTACAGACACCTGAGGCTCCAGTATACCCAAGACCAGCCAGGGGGCTCCCCTCCTAATTGGCTTCTGCTCCTTCGGAAATGTTCCGTCACACTCTGAGCACCACCACCTTTAGTTTCTGGCAAAACAAGATGTTCTGTGTTCATCTTTAATTTCTCTGTCTGTGCCCCAGAATCAACAATTTCTTGGAGGAGAGTACTCGTGATGGACAACAGTGTCTAGAGACCAACATCCAAGCATCCTGTGTGATCCATGCTGCTGGGCTGCCTGCTGGGCAGCGTGGACGTGTGGACTCCCCAGCCATTTGTGTCCCTGTCTCTGCGCACCCTTGGAGTTCACACTGACCCTTCCCGTGCTAAGCCACACCCACTGGATTCACCCTCTTTTCCATACTCGTAGTTCCCTTTTCTATCGGAGAAACCTAGCTCCACAATGTATTTAGTCATTCTTTGGTTTCCTCAGTAGCATTTGCAGAACATAGTTTTAGAATTGCTAATCCATGATTTTCATCCCTGTGAAAAACAGACCTACTAATTAGACTTCATTATCAGCTTTAGAGTGCTGTCTTTCCCCACGGATCTGAGTCCACCACTGTATTCAGCAGTGACTCCTTCTCTTTATTCTTCCCTTGGCATGGTTATGCGGGTCATCTGAAGTAGTTCCGCTGCTGAATAGTTCCGCTGCTGCTTTTTTCTAACTTCAGGATTCTTTCCCACCTTCCTTGCTGATTTTTTCTATTTAATTCCTTTTGAATACATGAGCCATTGGTGCAGTCGCTCGTGAGGCTGCTGTGTAACCTGGTAACCGGGCCCTGGTCTCCCCTGCTCCCCCTGCATCCTTCTCCCCTGTGTTTCTCCCCGACCTTTGTTCACTACTCCCTTGAGTTCCTAGAGTTTCTAGTTTATTTTTCCTATATTTAATTTTACACAGAGGCAGACATCTGCATCTTTTGGGGTGGGGTTGTTTGGTTTTTTTGTTTGTGGTGCTGGGGAATAAACCCAGAACTTTTGCATTGGACTGCACCCCATCCCTTCTTTATTTATTTAGACAGAGTCTCACTAAGTTGCTTAATCTGAGCTCAAATTTGCCTCAGCCTCATGCCTGGTCAATTTTCTCTCTTTTTCTTTTTCTTTCTTTTTTTTTTTTTTTTTTGAGACAGCTTCTTATTATGCAGTTCAGGCTGGCCTTGAACTCACAGGGAACCTACTGCCTCAGCCTCTTAAGTACAAGGACTACAGATACGCACCACCATCCCTGGCTTCTTTCTTTCTCAAAAATGGAACATCATGCAGATATTCTTCTTTGACTTCAGTTGCAAAAAGTTTAAATCCCAAATGCCTACTGATGGAGATGACTGAACAAAAGTACTACATACATAGCCATCTAACATGTTTCCAAAATAATTTCAAATTTGGGGACAGGCTTAAAAAGTAATTTTCAGTGAAAAGTACACATGCAAATGTAAAATATTTAATAACTAAATATTAGTTAATTAGGAAACTCTTAGGAAAATAACGGAGAGACAGTATGGTGAATTAGAAAACTGCTTGCCGCGGCCAGAATCTCACTGAGGAGGAAGCGCACAGAGTGGCGGCAGTGGTGTGGGGCGGGGCGGTTCACGCTGCTAGAGTGAAGTGTGCCCCTCCCTCCGACTGTCGCCAGCTGCCTGGCCTGTGACGCAAGCCCCACCCCACCCTTTGTTCTGGGGATGCTTCCAACCCCTTGGAATATGGAAGAGCTCTGTGACAAGGTCACCTAGTGTCAATGCAGTGTCCGTCTTGCAGCATTTGCTTTCTTTGCACTGAATACCTGTCCACGTGTGCACAGATACACTTTTGTCTCTTCCTGCTTTATCGTTGGCAAACATCATCACTTGTAATTGTTTTTCTTTTTTGCAGTATTGGAGAGTGAACCAAGGGTCATCACAGTGAACTACACCCGGCAGGCCCTCTATATTTTTTGAAACATAGTGTCAGTAAATTGCCAAGGTTAGGCTTAAAATAAATTGCCAAGGCTAGGCTCAAACTTGGATTCTCCTGCCTCAGCCTCCCCGAGTACTGGGATTACAGACATGAACCATCATACCCAGCTAAAATCATAACTCTTTCTCCCTGCATGCTTCAGTCAGGATCTTCTAAGGAAAAACATTTCCTTCTACATAGTCACCAAGTCATTATCATATTCATGAAATTTAACAATAAAATGTCAGATTTCTTGGGCTGGGGATTTAGCTCAGTGGCATAAGCGCCTGCCTTGTAAGCAGGCAGTCATGAGTTCAATCCCTGGTACCGATGAAAAGGAAAAAGACAAAAAAAAAGGACACTAAAATGTCAGATTTCTTTCCCTTGAGCCCATAGGTCTCTTCAGCAGTTTTGCACTCCAGAATCTATCCAGACCTCTGGTTTCATTCAGTGCTCACAGTTCCTCACCTGACATTACCCATCTATCAGCTACCCATCTATCAGCTGGACCTTAGCATGGGTTGTCTGATTATTTCCCCCTAACTGTGCCCATCCAGCCCTGTGATTTGGGCAAGGACACATCGTGCCTTGTCCCATCATTGGTGATGCTGAGCATATCCTCTTGGTGAAGGTGGCCTTTCCCAGACTTGTCCTCAAGAGCAGTGATCTTAGGGTGGTGCTTTGGGGCCACATGACTGTCTCATTGCTTAACCTCTCCCCCAGGGATCTGAGCAGCATTTCGTGGCTCTCCATGAATATAAGTGGTTGCAAAATGATGATTTTTCTAATTATGTTACCTTCTCAACATTTACTGGCTGGGATTTATCTAGAAACAAGTTTTTTCTCCCTAATTTTTTTAAAGTAATTCAAGTTTTTTAAAAAGGATTTTTTGCTTTTTTTTTTTTTTTTTTTGTACCAGGCATTGAATTTAGGACCCTGCATTTGCCAGGCAGGCACTTGTGTTGCAGAGCTAAATCCCTGGCCCCAACATTCATTTTAAAAGAAACTTTTTATTATGGAGAATTTAAAATCTGAAAAGACAAAGCTGGACATGGTAGCAGGAGCCTGTAATTCCAGCATTGTGAGAGGCTAAGGCAGGAAGATTACAAGTTTGAATCCATCATGGGTGACTTAGAGACTTAATGAGACCCCTTCTCAAATAAAAATAACTTAAAAAGGAGCCAGGCAAGGTGGCATACATCTGTACTCCCAGCACGCTGGGAGCTGAGGCAGGAGGATCGATAGTTTGATCCTACCCTGGGCAACTTTAGCAAGATCCTGTCTCAGAAAAAAAAAAGAGATCCTGTCTCATCTCAGAAAGGGGTTGGGCAGGCTGGGGATGTAGCTCAGTATGAAGGCCCAGGTTTAATCTCTGGGCCTCCCCACCACCACCACCAAAAAAACCCAAACAACATATAATGAGCTCTCTTACTGAGCTACACCACTTAGCAGCACATGGCTGTCCCGTTTCTCCCCTTGGGGTCTTGTGGGAAGCCATTGCTGACCGGCCAGTTCATCTGCGGTGCTGTAGGGTTTGCCTCTAAAAGATCCTGGGTTCCGGGTCTGGGGATTTAGCTCAGCGGCATAAGCACCTGCTTTGCAAGCAGGCAGTCATGAGTTCGATCCCTGGTACCGATAAAAATGAAAAAGACCAAAAAAAAAAAAAAAAAAAAATCCTGGGTTCCTTTTGTCTTAACATGCTGCTTCTACCGCTGTCCTGTCTTTTCTGTGCGCACATTGTGCCCAACATGATCCCGGCACCCGCCTGAGTCCTGTCTCTTGTCTTCCTGGCTACGTCAGGGTCCCTGGGCCTCAGCCCCAGACTCAGCCTCTCTGAGGAGCCTGTGAATTGAAGTGCTGTCAGGAATTTAGAGGAAGTATTGTTTCATAAATGGCTCAACTCAAAAGTCAGTGATGAAAGTAGGTGACTTACAGGGTTTTAGCCTACAGACAGAAGTAAACACGTTATTACAGGTCTAAATCTCTATGGATCTCAAAAGATTCAGTAGAATTAAGACTCCTTGAGACTGCTGAGCCTGTGTAGCCTACAGCACCTGCCAGACCTGGGTGTGGGAGTTCATGGGTGACAGGTGACACAGCTGAGTTGTCACTGCCCCTGGGTGATGCCCTGTCCCCCTGCAGCCTGCCTGCCATAACGTACGACTATTGTATCTTTAGGACTTACTCCAAAATGTAGATGCTCCTATTTTTCTTCTCTCATACTTTTACAAAGTTACCAAATCCTATAAATTCTCCTTTGAAAATGTCTCAGATCTGTTCTTCTACTAGTGATGAGAATGAGGATCATACTCTTCCCAAAGACAGTGCCAGGGATGGGCACTTTATTTCCCATCCTTTCCTCGCAGCGTCCAGTAGCGTTTGCTGTCCGGGTCTCTGTAGAGAAGGTGGCGGCCCAGGGTATAGACAGATGCTGACTGGCTGTGTATCTACCCGGTCCCGCTCCTTCCTGTACCCCCTGAGGAAGATTCTAGAGGGACTGAATGTAATCCAGAAACAGCTGGATCCAGACCTAGATCTAGACCGTTGGTCTGGTTCTGCCAGTGAGGAGTGTTGGTCTGCGCTCCATTCTTAAACTCCACGAGCCCTGAGTCACTGTTCTCTGAAATGAGGAATCTTAGCTGTACAATGGAATCACTAGGAGCACTTTAAAAATACGGATTCCTGCACAACTCCCCCAAGAATCCTGATTTCAACGGCCTGGGGAAGGGCATACGACTGCAGCATTTCCCTGCTTCTGAAGTGCAGCGGCTGGCGGTTTCTGCAGCCCACTCAGCCTGCCCTCCGTCGTTAGACATCTGAACAATTGTCCTGGTGATGAGTCAGCCTCTCCTGCTCTTCCTGAAGCAAGTTCCACCACATTAATCCTCCCACGACGTGTGCTTGGTGACCTGAACTGAATGGCTGGGGCATTCCTGTCCCTGCAGGAGGAAACTCATGTCCCTGGCCTGTGGCCAGGTTTGTCTGGTAAATGAGGCTGGCTGCCCGCTGTGCCCTGGGCAGGCCAGACACAGGGTGTGTTCAGGCTTTTTCTGTCCTGTCTCCGGCCTTCCCATCCTGGGCGCCCAGCCAAAGCCCAGCAGAAAGGAGCCTTTCTCAGGTCCTCTGGTCCCTTGGCCACAGTTCTTTCCATTTGTGCCGCCCACTGGGCACGGAAGCAGTGACTGCTGTGGGTTTTCTCCCTCCCCTCACTCCCTTGCTGCCTGCTGAGTACCGTGCCTGTCTGTCCCAGGGCACAAGCCCTCCTTCAGGAGGACGTGGCATCCCACACCGCCAGGCTCTGGCAAGCTCTCAGCAAGGTAGCTGGCAGGCAGTTCCTGGATGGCTCCCTGCTGAGACCACCTGTGGGGCGGGGTGGGGGAGTGTGACCCTGAGGGGAGATGGGGGCACCCACAGCTGCAGATACTGAGGAACTGGGGACAACAGGGACCCCATTGTTCTGTCTTGTGTGCCATGTCACAGTCTACCAGCCAGAGGTGGTGAAGAGTAAAGGGGTTGAAGTCCCAGGGAACTGAGGGTCACAGACAAAGAAGAGCCGCCAGGACCCATTGGGGCAGAGGAGCAGAAAGATTTTAGTTCAGAGGGGAGTTACTGAGTGAGGGTGTCTGTGAAGGTGGAGGGACTTGAGGGACAAGGGTGGTGGCAAACAGCTACGCGTGCTAAAGCTTAAAACCCACCGTGGGGCTGATCAGCAAATACACTGTGCTTGACAGAGCCAGATGTGGTGACACTCACCTGTCATCCAAGGATTCTGGGAGGCTGAGGCAGGAGAATCACAAGTTCAAGCCTAGTCTGGGCAACTGAGAGATTTAACAAGATGCTGTCTCAAAATATGAGAAAAAGTTTTTTTAAATGGGGGTGGGATTGTAGCTCAATTCGCAGGCCCTGGGTTCAATCCCCAGTATTTCATTGTTGTCTTTCACTGTTCTCAAAACCAGAATGGTCACCCAGGCTGTCTTCACAGAATCCTAGTAAAGCATTTATAGCACTGCAAGAACAGTGATTCCCAGAGCATCAAACCGGAATTACAGATTCCTAAGGTCCATATTGGATTTCTTTTTTTTTAATCCACATTGGGTTTCTGAATCCATTTTTGTAGATAGAAAGGTATTTTATTTTTCAGAAGCTCCCTGGGTTTTTGGTTTTGGTTTTGGTTTTTTCTTTTCCCAGTACCAAGGCTTATACCCAGGGCCTTGCATTGAATTACATCCTTAGTCATATTTTATTTTTTGAGATAGTCTCACTAAATTGCCTCATTGGGCTCCAACTTAGGATTCTTCTGCCTCAGCCTTCCAGAGTACTGGAGTTAACAGGCGTGCCCCACTAGTGTTAAGACTAGATTTCATTTGCTGACTTTCACTGGGGAGTTCTGCATTGTTGTCCATGGGAGGACTGGTCTGTAGCGTGAAGTTCTTGTGATGTCTCTGTCTTGCTTTGGTATAGAGTCATGCTGACGGCTTATACAAGTTAGAAAGCTTTCCCTGTATCTGTGTTTTGGGAGAGATTATAGAGAAATGGGAAGATTTCTTCTGGAAATACTTGATAATATTCCTCTATTAACCACACTGGGCTGGTGCCGTCTGTTTGGGAAGATTGTAGTCATTGATTCAACTTAATTTATTGTGTCTTCAAGGAATTAATCCAGCTCACCTCACTTATCAGATTGCAGGCTTAGAGTTATTTATTATTCTTTTACTTCATTTTTTTAGCCCTAGAGATTGAAGCTGTGGGCTCACACACGCTTGACAGCTGAGCTGTTATCCCTTAATACCCGTGACATCTTGGCAGTGCCCCTTTTTATAACTACTACTATTAATTTATACCTTTTCTCTTTTTTCCTTAGTTAGCTTGAGTAGAGGCCAATCTGTCTACTGGTCATTCAAAAAACCAGCTTTTTAATTTCATTGATTTTTCTCTATCAGTTTCCCACTTTAAACATCATTGATTTTCCTCGTTTTTTGTTGTTTCTTTTCTTCTTACTTTAGATTTAATTTGCTCTTATTGTTATAGACTTATGGGGTCACTGGTTTTGGATTGCTCCTCTTTCCTCATATGTGCATTGAATAGTATGTAGATTTCCCTCAAAGACTGCCTTTGCTGTGTCCACACGAGTTTTTTGTTGTTTGTTTTGGTACTGGGGATTGAACTCACAACCTCATGCTTACCAAGCAAGTGCTTTGAACCACTGAGCTAAATCCCCAGCCTGCAGGTGTTTGTTTTGGAACAAGGTCTTATCACACTGCCCAGGACAGCCTCCAACCCATGACCCTCCTGCCTCAGCCTCCCTGGTAGCTGGGATTATAGACATGTGTTGTTGTACCTGGCTTCATACCACGAATTTAATATTTTAATTTAGTTTGTATTTTTTAAAAATTTATTTTAGAAATGTTTCTTAAGAAATTAAGAAAGAAGGGGCTAGGGATTTAGCTCAGCGCATAAGCACCTGCCTTGCAAGCAGGCGGTCGTGAGTTTGATCCCCGGTACCAATAAAAAAGAAAAAAGGCCAAAAAAAAATGTAAAAAAAAAAAAAAGAAATTAAGAAAGAGGGCCAGGGATTTAGCTCAGCAGCATAAGCGCCTACTTTTCAGGCGCATGGTCGTGAGTTCAATCCCCAGTACCAAAAAAAAAAAAAAAAGAAAAGAAAAAAGAAAGAAATTAAGAAAGAACTCTTGTTTTTTTGTTTGTCTTTTTCATTTTTATCAGTACCGGGGATCAAACTCACGACCGCCTGCTTGCAAGGCAGGTGTTTATGCTGCTGAGCTAAATCCCCAGCCCCAAAAGAACTCTTTTGAAAGAGAAAGAAGGTAGAAGGGCAAACCCTTCTGTGGGAGCTCCACCTTCATAACTGAGCTAATCCGTTCATTGTGGGTCCTCAGAGTCTCACCCTGCTGCGCTGCAGGTTAGCTGACTGAGACACAAACTTCAGGAACGTACTCTCCAGGTGCCTCGGGTGCTTTAGAAACCATACCTCCCACTCCAGCCCCCAAATCCAGACCCTTCTCACATGCAAAATTCATTTGTTCATCCCACTAGCCCCCACTGTCTTCATTCTAGCACCAGCCCCAAAGCACAGAGTGCAGGGACTCCTCTGAGTCTGACGGGGATGAGACCCAAGGTGTGATTCACCCTGAGGGGACACCTGCCCTGTGCACCTGTGAAATGAAGTGCGTTCTATGCTTCCAGCACACAATAGTGCGGCAGAGGCGAGACAGGCAGTCCTGTGCCAAGAGGGAGAGGTAGGGGGAAGAGAGGGTACTGGTCTTTTTTTAATCGGTAACAGGGATTGAACTCACGACTGCCCGCTTACAAGGCAGGCGCTTATGCCGCTGAGCTAAATCCCCAGCCCCGAGGGTACTGGTCTTGCAAAGCAGGAGGGACAACAGAAACCTTAAAGCTCCTAGCTGATGAAGGAGCCCATTTCTAATTGTAACAGTCCAGAAAGAAGAGGCAGGAGGATTACACATTCATGCCCAGCCTAGGCAATTTAGCAAAACCCTGCCTCCAAGAATGAAAATGAGCTGGAGACAGTGCTCAGGGTGAAGGGGTGTGTGTGTGCGTGTGTGTCTGCGTGTATGTTGCTGGGCAATGGGACTGGGGAGTGATGGGACCCGACTTAAAGCTCCAGGATCACTTTCCACTGTCTGTGCCTTCTCCTGCTACTCTGAGGTAGGGTTGGCCCTACAGACTTGGGCAGCTGTACCCCTGTGGCTTCCCTAGGCTCAGCCTGGGCAGTGACTCATGCAGGTGGTATCTTGTGCCTACAACTCTGCCCAGTGGGGTTGCTTGCCAATCACTCCACATTTCTGGGGTCTGGAGGCCTCTGTGTGGTCCCCAGGGTCTGAGGTGCAGAGTCAATGCTACGGCTGCAGAGTTAGCACCACATGATAGCACCAGGCTGGTGCTGTGCCCAGCTGTACCCTTACTGCCCAAGCCATGCTGGGGCAACCAGGAGCCCTGTGCAGAGGGATGGCACACAGGCATGAGGCACCCCTCTAGCAAGCCCACGAGGGCACTCAAAGGCTATCTCCAAAAGTGTCGTGCCATCCTAGAGCTGTGGGGCCATGCGGGGAAGGACAGTGTGAAAGACCCCGGTAGGGGCAGCACAAGGCCTGGCTGCAGCCCCAGCACCACTTGGGAAACTGCCTGGCCTTCAGGTCGCTCCGTCATCTTGGGGAGCAGCTTCTGCTTCGTCTCCTTTGAACACTTTCTCATTTACGTGGCCAGGCTGAGAAATTTTACATTCTGCTTTCCATTTAATAATAAATTTCTCCTTTTAGTCATTTCTTTCTTACTTTTGCTGTACGCAATTACAAAGAAATTAAAAGAAGCCATCAGATGCATAATGTTTTGCTTAGAAATGTTCCCCGCCAGCTGTCCTCACTCTCCTGCACTGCTCTCCGCAAAGCCCCTGGGCTTGGGTGCAGGGAGCCGTGCTCTTTGCCTTTTCTGTCATGGTTGACTTTGCCCCCTTCTAGCACCTCATTCCTCATTCCTCGTTGTCTCAGACCACAGACCTGCCGCTGCCATCCTTCTTTATCTCTTTCTGGTTTTGTTTTGTTTTTTGAGACAGGGTCTCACTGTGTAATTCAGGGTGGTCTTGAACTCATTGTATAGCTCAGGCTGGCCTTGAAATCGAAGTGATCCTCCTGCATCAGCCTCCCGAGTGCTGGGATTACAGATGTGCACCACTACACTGAGCAAACAAAAAGTACTATCTCAACAAGCAAAACAAGCATCTAAAGTGCAAAAAGGGGGCTAGAATTGGATGTTTCCTTTACCCACCCAAAAACCCAAATACCTAAACCGGTTAGGCTCTGAATTAGCCGGGCAGAGAGCTTCTAACACCGATCTTGCTGAGAACAGAGCATTCTGGCATGTTCCAGAACAGCTCCAAGCTCCCCACTGCAAGAAGCGAGCAAAACCTTTTCTCAAGTGCTCACTGTGAGGACCTGGCAGTGTGCCTAGAGGTGAAGCTTACAGAAACACCAGGGACCCTACACCAGGTCCCCACGAGTTCACACTGCCCAGAAGGCTACAGAGCCCTCCGCTGACTGCCCCAACTTCCACCGTGCAGTCTGCCTGCCCAGGCTCCCGATCTGCTGCACGGTGACCCTGTCCCTGCCCAGCTGCTGCTCTGCCCTAGGGGTTTCAGGGTGGAGGGGTGTTCCCTGACATATCTAGGGGAAATTGTGGGTTTTTTGGTTTGTTCAGCTTTTAGTCATTAAACTCCTCACAAGTCAGACAGAAGTTCTTTGTGTTTTTCCAGCCTTGCTGGCCACCAACCATTTTTACAGCAATGGGACGATTACAGAGGAGAACCATGGGCCGACTCCAAACGCCCCACCTCCTTTACAAATGTGTGGCATCTTGCTCCTGTGGGATTGGCTCCTTCTAACATGTCCTGCAAGGGGCAGGGGAGGAACTGACACATTAGATACTCAAGTTCACAGGATTTTTCTGTCTGCATGATAACAAATGTTTCATGGACCTTGAGTTAAAATTATCCATTGATATTATTATTAGAATTCTTAGACCTAAATTCTCAACAAAATAAAAATAGTCCCTACTTAGGATGGTTCTCTTTAATGGGATTGGGTTTTTGTTTTGTTTTGTTTTTGTTTTTTAACAATACTGGGGATTGAATCCAGGACCTTTGCACTAAACTACATCCCCAGATCTTTTCTTTTTTATTTTGGGACTGGCTCTCATTAAGTCACTGAATTGCCTACAGAGGGCTTGAATTTTTGATCCCCCTGCCTTAGCCTCCTGGGGTTCTGGAATCAGCTTCCTGAGTTTTTGACTTCAGCATGAATTTGTCTGGACATAACTTCATCCTACATCAGAATATCTCTATCCTTTGGTAGCTTTCATATTTGAAAAGGAAGTATATTTCAAGAAAAAAAAGAATAAATAAATACTGTCTCAGGTACTCTCCTCTAAAAGTTCAGTAAAACATAGCCAAGTAAGGTAATACACGCTTATAATCCCAACACTTAGGAGGCTGAGACAGGAGGATCATCAGGAGTTCTTGGCCAGCCTAGGTCACTAATAAGTTCAAGGCAAGCATGAGCTACTACCAGGAGAAACCTTCTCTCAAAAACAACAAAATAAAGTTCAGTAAAACAAGACAGTGCTAAATGTTACCCTTGGAAAAGATGATCGGCTGGGACACTCTAGAACTTGGGGAAATGGGAGGACAATGGCTTATTAGGCCAGAGTGATTGGGACTGGGACGAGGCCCCTGTGACTTGTACCTTGGTAGAATTCACTCACTTATCTTTATTTAGCAACTGTTTCCTGTTTGCTTGATGTATGAAGCCCTGTGCTGGTGCTAGGCATCGAGCAGTGACCAGACAGGCAGAAATCCCATCCTCAGAACAGAGGACTAAGAACCACCAGGTCATCGTGAACTCGTGGACACTGTGGTCCCTGCAACAGGGCTTCCTGACCACAAAGGCAAGGGGCATCCAGAAGACTCCAGCATAGGGGCCCTAGCAGGTGCCCCAGGAGATGGAGTAACAGCCACGCTGGCCCCATCCACACCACCCTGGCCTCTGCCCCCAGTGGAGCAAGTATCCAGTCCCAAGGAAAGGGTACAGCATGCTCTGGGACCATGGTTAGAAGGTTGAGACTCAGCTGTGCTTGTGCCCAGCACCCTGGTTTTAATCCCCTGCATTTAAAAGAAAACCAAGCTGAAAAACACAACAGTGTAGCCATTGTCTACAGTTATTACATTGCATCCAGGTAAACCGTAACTTCAGTTGCCATTTCCTGATTGCTGGCCACCTGGAGTTGACAAGGCATGAACTGGAGACACCGCAGAGGGCAGGGATAAAACGCACTCGCCTTGCTGCAGCACAGACAATGCCTCCTGACAGGAGGCTGGGAACCGGCCCGGGGCCTGACCACATAGGAACTGGTACTCAGGATTGTAATCCCAGCAGATGTGACATGAAATCATGGAATTTCTGGCCCCAGCCTTTGCATCCAATCGCTGCAAGCAGCAGTTCTGGGAGCAGAGAACAGTCTGGTGTTAGCTGAGCCTCCGCAGACCAGAGCAGGAAATGCAGTGTGCCCGCTGGTTTTATTTTACTTCCTCCTTTTTTTTTTTTTTTTTTTCTTTTTGAGATGTGATCTTGCTAGCTGCCCAGGCTAGCCTCAATTGTGACTCCTCCTGCCTCAGCCTCCCCAGCAGCTGGGATCACAGGCTGCAACACAAGGACCCAACTGTGGCTATAGTTTTTAAGAGGATAATTACAAAATTTCCCAGTGTTCTAAAATAATAACATTTTGAAAGTTTTATCATCACTGAAAGTGATGCCAGCTAGGCCTTGAGGGGCTGGGTTGACATTTGAAGTAATCCATAAACTTTTAGTCACAAAACTCATTTTTTCATCTTGGTTGTGTTCCACAGGCTCAGAAAAAGAGTTTGAATCAAACCTCCCCTGTTTCCACTTCCAAGGCTGCAGATGGCCTGAGGCCAGCACAGATCCCCGGGCTCCCAAGCACCGTGCTGCCAGGTCAGGAGCCCTGTCCTCCCCTCCCTAATCCCTCTGCATGGACCCTTCCTGCCTGGGCCCCCTGCGCTCAGCACACTTTTTCACTCTACCCTTTTTACCCAAATAATGCACTGCCAACCCTAAGATATGTCACCACTTTGTTTATTACTAAGAGAGGGACAAAACCTAAACTAGAACTTTTCTTTTTTTTTTTTTTTTTTGAGACAGAGTATCACTGAGTTGCCCAGATTGAGGTCAGATTTACAGTCCTCCTGCCTCAGTCTCCCAGAGTGCTGGGATTACAGGGTTGTGCCAGCATGCCCAGCAAAAATATGCTGCTTCGAAGCAATGAGACCCACTATTACATAGAGCATGTAACCTTATAATTCTACTCATTATATATGTATGGTAACAATCCCAGACAGGTATGGCAGTACATACCTATAATCCCAACACTCTGGGAGACAGAGGCAGGAGAACTGCAAATTTGGGCTTAGCCTAGGCAATTTAGTGACTTAGCAAGACCCTGTCTCAAAAGATTTTTAAATTTTTGGGTCAAGGATTTAACTCAGCGGCCTAAGTGCTTGCCGCATGCAAGGTTATGAATTCAATCCCCTGTACCAAAAAAATTTTTTTAAATTTTTAAAAGGCTATAGATATACCTCAGTACCAAGCCTTTGAGTTCAAACCCTTGTACCCCTTACTCCCCCACAAAAAGGATCCTCTCCTGAAACTGAAAATGGTTTTGAGTTATGTCTGTCTTTTTTTTTTTAAGGCTTTGAACACCTGAGCTACTCAGTTATGTTAGAAAAAAACGTTTGGCTATTCCGAGTCATCTTCCTCTTTGGCCTTACGTTGTACTTGGGGATTGGAGTGTGTATAGACTGCAGGCTTGAGACCTATTTCTTAGTCCATAGGTAATTTGAAACCGTAGCATTTGCAGCTTCTATTTAGTAGCATTTACTTAACTAATTGCTTAAATAGGCTTTCATAGCTCTCCCCTCTGCCTGGCAGAGAAATGCACCACCCTGCTCCCATCCTTGCAGAAAGAGTTCCCCTGGAGAGAGAGACTGCTTCGTGGAGGCCTGGGTGCCTGCATGCATCGGGTGGCTGATGTACATGACTCTGCTGTTGTCTGTCTTAATTCTCACAGGGCAGGATGCAAGCAGCAAAGTGATGCCAGCATCCTTAGGAACTGCACAGCCACAGTCAGAGAAGGCGATGGGGTCGTCTCCTGGGCAACCAGCCGTGCAGGTGAGGACCGTTTGCGGGGCTGCTTGCTTGTGGTCTACATGGCTGAACAGAAGTGTGCTTAAAGCTCCTGTTTCTTTATCTCTCTGTTTTTCTTTAGCAATCAAAGTTTTAATCCTGTCTTTATAATCCACAGCTTTCTTGGATTTTTTTTTTTTTTTTTTTTTTTTGCCAGATTTACAGAGTTGTAAATTATCCTGTTGGACTCTTTGCTCTTGATTTGCAACATAAAGCTGGCTAAAAGCCCCCAACAATAGCCATGCCACAGCCTCAACATTTGACTGCTTTGAAATTTTTTTTTTTTTCAGATTAATCAATCCATTGCCCTTTGGTTTAGTCTTAGACAAAGTCATGAGCAAAGGCATGAGCAAAATGCAGACAAATTTTTTGCTAAGCCATAACACACATCGTGGGAAGTCCAACAACCAATGAAGTCCTTTTTTCTAGCAGAAATCTCCCAAGCCTGGTCTTTACCATGAGGCTTTCTATCAGCCTTTTGGTCTCCTGAGCTCTGACCAGAATCTCCTCTATTTAACAGCCTAAGCTCTATGCATCCAGGTGACATGTCCAAATCTTTTTAAACTCTGCCTACAAGCCATTTTAAAAGCCTCTCAAAAAACATGGTCAGGTATATTCCCAGCAAGGAGCCCACTCTCGGTACCAAATTTTGTCTTAGTTACTTTTTACTGGTTACTGAGACAAAATACCTGATGTCAAAAGATGGGAAAGGTAACATTTATTTTTTATAGTTTTTGGAGGTTTTAGTCTAAACTCAGTTGGCTCCAAGGCAGGCTGGCATGGCGGGGCCGCAGTTTATGGCAGCTGCAAAACAGCAAGGCAGAAACCAGCAAAAAGAGCCAGAAACACCTTCTTCTTGCCATTACATATATTCTGGTTCCACCCCTACGTCGGTGTAGCACTGACACCATCAATCTAAGCACTATACAATGAACCAGTCACAAAAGCACAATGCAAAGGCATGAGGCCTGAGGGTCACAGACATAAACCATGACAGCAATCTGTGACTGTCACATTGTTATGATTTCCTCACTACCAGCAGGGGCTGAGGTGCGGCTCACTAGTAGAGCACTTTCCTCTTCTATCCCCAGCAATTCATGAATGAATGAATGAAGCAATGAAATACCTAGAACATACCTACTAGACAGAATTCAAAAAATGTACCACCGGGTGTGGTATACAGATTTATAACCCCAGCATTCTCAGAGGCTGAGGTGGGAAGGTTCCATGCTCAAGAACCAGTATTCCCAAAAGGAAGCTAAGAGTTTATTGAAATTTAACACAGTCTAGACCAGCCCCATGATACCCAGAAAAGGATCTGTTTGGTTCTCTCAGCATTTGACGCACAGTAGACTTATTTCCTTAACATGACATAAGAAAGCAGCACTTAGACTACGCCCCGGGCTGCATGGTGGAGCCCCAAGTGCTGATCCCTCACTCACCATTGACCAGATGACTAAGTGGCATCTGCTGATGTCTAGACGTTCAAGGAGCTGGTAACCACACACACTGCTTCAAGAACATAGTACTAGAGAGTTAAGGGTTTAGGCCTCAGGTACATCTGAGCTGGGTACAGTGGTACACATCTGGCTTCCCAGCTGGCTACTCCAGAAGCTGAGGCAGGAGGATCACTTGAGCCCAGGAGTTTAGAGCGAGCCTGGCTGACAAAGTGAGACTTTATCTCATAAAGGGCAACAAAAGACAAAGTTGAGTCCTTCTTTGTCAGTGACACTGCTTTCTGTGACCTCAACACAGCACAGCTTTGTTACCCAGAGTCAGTGGGCCTATTGGGTTTTTAGCAGGGTCCATCCTGGAGTCCTAGAATACACTCTCTTTTTTTGGTCTTTTTTCTTTCTATTTGTACCGGGGACCGAACTCACGACTGCCTGCTTGCAAGGCAGGCACTTATGCCGCTGAGCTAAATCCCCAGCCCCTAGAATACACTCTTGATAAGCCCCTGAAAACACTTTGAACACATTGACCTTTTGTGTAATTGCATGCTGCTGTTTTTCCTAGAAAAGGGACTAATAAGAGGTGTCTTGATCTCAGGTGGACAGTCACTCAGGAGGACAGAAGAGGCCAGCCACAAAACAGCTCACAAAAGGCGCTCTGTGAGTACCTTTGGAAATGACAGATTAACTTCCAGCATTTCTCTGGGTTGCTGACCTTTAGGGAACACGCTCCAGAAACCAGGTTACAATAAAGAACTTACTAACCTTTTTAAAAATGTACTTTGTGCCAGGTGTGGTGGTGCATGCTTATAATTCCAGCACCTGTAAAACTTTCTGTGAGTTCCTGGCCAGCCTGGGCTAGTAGTAGATTCAAGGCCAGCCTAAACTACAGGGTTATGTTATAACTTGGGCCCTGGTATAAAATCCAAGGAGGCAAGAGACCGAAAATTTAAGTGGCAAAGGCTTTATTTCCAGGCCTGGCGACCAGTCTCCGGGAGCCAATTTGGAGACTGTGTCCCAGAGACTGAAGGGAGGACTTTAAAAAGAGGCTGGAGGAAAAGGGTGGGGGGAGAAACAAAGAAACCTGCAGAGCCATCAAACTTGTTGACCCGAGTCTGGAAACTGTATTGCTGTCCACTTAGCTCTGACAATCTCGGGAGTTCCTGGTGTTTCTCAAATCACTCCCATCCTACAGACTGACATTATCTCGGAGTGGCACATCTGCAGCAATATTTGGAGAAGAAAGTGGGGAAGTTAATTATCCCAGGACAGCTCGTTTTCGCTAATGGGTGCGAAGAGGTCAAGAGTTACAAGAAGCTGAAACTTAAGTTTTACAAAGATCTGATATCTAACTCATTTGATGCATACAGAACAAAAGGAAAGCACTGATTGGGGTTTGGGCCATAGTATTTCCCGGTAATTTCTTTGAAGCTAAACAGTTCTTAAAATTGGGGCAGGCTCATTTTATGACAGATCATCACCGGGTCGGGAAGAGGTCACCAGAAACCCAAATTCTTTATGGCCTAGATAGAGAGGTGAGGGGAGAGGGAGGCAATAAGGCGCCATACAGAACAGAAAATGGCGGTTATGTGTCAAGGTCAGGGTAAAGGGTTAAACTCATACACAAATCTCTCTGTACACAAACAGGTTACTTTAAACAAGTGTAAATTAATGGGCCATTCTAGTTTTTCTTTAGCTCTTTAGCGGAGAATAGAGGCGCCTAACAGTGATTAACAACCCTTGTTAGCTTGTTTTAGCACAACTTCTGTAGTTTGTAGAGGGCAACAATGGTTAACATATCAATTAGGTGAGATTCTTGCAATTCTTTACAGAGGAGAGTATTGCTCAACATATCAATTAGGTCACTTAACATGTTAGTTAGGGAAAAAGGATAAAAAAACACATTTAGTAAGCCATGTTGCAGGTTTGCTATAATACACATATAACGAAGCTATTTTCTTAGAGTACAACAGGTTAGACCTTGTATGAAAAAATAAAACAAACAAAAAAAAGTGCCTTGCCTGGGCATGATGGTACATACCTATACTCCATCACTCTAGGACTTTCAGGAGGATTACAAATTTGAGCCCAGCCTGGGGATTGGTGATTTAGTAAGACTCTGTCTCAAAGTGAAAAAGGACAGGAAGGGCCAGGCGTGGTGGTGCTCACCTGGAATCCCAGCGCTTGCAAGGCAGAGGCAAGAGAATCACTGCAAATTTGTGGCCAGCCTGGCTACATAGTGAATTCAGGGCCAGTTTGAACTCATAAAAAAAAGCGGGGTGGGAGGGAGGTATATAGCATGGTACAGAGGCCCTGCATTCAGTTTCCAGTACAACAAAAAAAGTCTTAAAAAAAAAAGAAGTCTTGGACTTACACACCCTTTCCTGCAGTTTGACTTCATTGGGACCAGTGAGCGTATCAGCATGGCTGAGCTGCCCTTGCTCTCTTGTTCTGAAAACCAGTTCTCTGTCTCTTTGGAGACAGAGTCTCCAAGGAGATGTGTAACCTGATGAACTAACTCTGTGTTGGGGACAGTCACATAGCTCGTGCTCAGCTGGACAAGGGTCAGCCATTGTGCAGTCCATGGGCTTCCCCCGGTGTGTTAGGAGCAACACTGTCCTACTGAGGTACAGAGCGTGAACTGAAGGGGAGCCCCGCTGCTCTGTGACAGCAGCCCTCCTGGTGCTGTTTTCTCTGCGCATGTGTGTGTCGTGGCCACTCCTCCTCCCTCCCTGATTGCACTGACCTTGTCCTTTCCCTCCGCAGAATCCTCCAGCAGCTACAGAGGGACCAAGCCCATGCCGTGACCCCCAACAAGAGCCAGTTCCGCTCACGCAGCGATGCAGTACAGAGGCTGCTCTCCTACCACGTGTGCCAGGGCTCCATGCCCACCGAGGACGACCTGAGGAAAGGTGAGCACCCTGCACCGACACCAGGTGCCGTGCTGCCCTCAGGAGCAGGCACTGTTTTCATTACATACTTGTGTGGTCCCGGGTCCTGATTGTTAGTCCACAGGCAGGACTGTGGCGTTCTCGTCTCTGTGTTCTGGAACAGGGACCCCACACTCCCTGGTGGTGTACTGACACACAGTGGGCAGTGAAGGAAGCAGGCAGAACAGCACTGGACTCGGTGCTCAGCACCACACTTGAGTTCAGGCCTCACCTTCAGCGGTTTTACCAGCTCTGTTCCCCAAGTAGCTCGTTGAACCACAGAAACATTCCCAGAGGTCCAGGTTAGGCTGGGGCATGGGCTGAACCTCACATGTCTTAATCACTTAATCACTTAATCACTGGTGGCTGGGCCAGGCAGGAAGATGGACTGAGTTCTAGGCTGGGGTTGGGGCCCAGGTCCCTTTCTTTCCTGTCACTTTTTTCTTTCAGACAGAACTCAGTCCCTATGATACAGCAGGAAAGTTTATTTTGGCTCAGCTCCCATCCAAGGCCGGCTGCCTCCAAGGTGGAAGCAGCAGGGCAGAGGGGCATGGAGAGGAGAAACCTGCATGATCATGGTGGCTAGGAAGCAGTGAGCAGCAGAGGGAGATGCCCCTGCCAGGCCACAGCCCTGTGACCACCTCTTCTTCCCAGGCCCAGCTTCCCAACTGCAAGATTCAATCCTTTTCCAAAAGCCCCGGCTCACAAGTGCATGGGACTCCTGGGGGCATCCAAATACAAACCATTACATCAAGAACCTGACAGGGGGCCCAAGGATTTAGCTCAGTAGCTCAGGCGCTTGCCTGCTGAGCACAAGGTTGTGAGTCCAATTCCCACTACCAAAAAAAAAAAAAAAGAAAGAAAAAAGTGACAGGAAAGAAAGGGACCTGGGCCCCAACCCCAGCCTAGAACTCAGTCCATCTTCCTGCCTGGCCCAGCCACCAGCCCTGACTCTCTCAGCGTCCTCCCTCCATTGCCCCTGGTATGACTGCTCCTGGTGGCACCTCTGATTTGAGAGTTCAGTAGAGTCACTGTGAACCTCCCAGAAGGCAGGGGAAGAAGATCCCGCCTAGCATTAAACAGGGCTGTGAAGACCGAGAGATGAGTGAGTCAGAGAATGTGAAGTCCCTGTCCTACAGAAATGTAGGACAGAGCCTCAGACCACACTCCACAAGGTGTCAGGGCCCAGTTTGTGCCAGCCTGGCCAGCTGAGCACAAGGTTGTGAGTCCAATTTCCAGTACCAAAAAAAAAAAAGAAAAAAAAAGTGACAGGAAAGAAAAGGACCGGGGCCCCAACTGTATCTGTACCCTGTGGAGTCACGCACACACAGGGGCTGGTCAGACCAGCAGCGCTCAGCCTACTCACTGTTGGTGGCCTCTTGTAGGGGGTCACTCACAGCATTAGGGTTTCAGTTGCTACCGGACGTGCACACAGCAAGGGAAAGCGACATGAGACAGGACACTTAACCCAGGAGGAGCGCGGGAGCGGTGCATTCCAGTCTTCCGAGCGAGTCCCAGGCCCAGTGGGCGATCCACCCTCACTGACCCTTTTCTCTCTTTTACAGTGGACTATGAGTTTGAAACAATCGCCACTCAGCTCCTAAAAAGGACACAAGCTATGCTTACCAAATACAGATGCCTGCTTCTCGAAGACGCCATGGTACGTGGCACCCTTAACACATTGTCTTTCCAGCCCAGCCCAGCTGTGGGGTCAGGAAGAGGTGAAGGGATTGCATTTGCAGAACATGGTTTAAGAAGCTTAGATATTCCCAGTTGAAGAAAACACACTTAGCCATTCTGAGTGACAGCAGGTGACGTGGGCCGCACCACCTTGTGTGGCTCACACATAGCGGAGCACTCTCCTCATTTCACACCGAAGCGTCACTTTGTTACACTGAAAGGAGCCAGGCCAGAAGCACACATGTGGGATCTGAACAGTTGGTCTCCTAGCAGCTGAGAGCAGAATGGTGGTCCTGAAAGCCAGGAGACAATGACAGGAAGGAACGGGGAGGCTGATCAAGGCAGACTAAGCTGCATTTAGGAATGACAGTGTTATTGCCCCTGGTGTGGTGGTGCACACTTGTGATACCAGCCACTCCCGAGGCTAAGGCAGGATCACAAGTTTGAGCTCAGTCTAGGCAATTTAGCAAGACCCTCTCTCTCTCTCAAAAGGAAACAAACAAACAAATAAAAGAGCTAGGGAAGCCAGGCATGGTGGTATGCAGCTGTAATCTCAGCTCTCGGGAGGCTGAGACAGAAAGGCTCACCTCGAGTTTGAGGCCGGCCTGGGCTACATAGTGAGACACTGTCTCAAAGAAAGGAAAATAAGGAAATACAGTTTAAGATTTGAAGACATATCCCTTAAATCTTAGCATTTGGAAAGCTGGAACAGGAAAATCGTTGCAAGTTCAAGGCCAACCTGGGCTACAAAGTGAGCTCAAGGCCAGCCTGAACTGCATAGTGAAAGTGTCTCAAAAAGACAAAAACAGGGGCCGGGGATTTAGCTCAGTGGCATAAGCGCCTGCCTTGCAAGCACACAGTCATGAGTTCAATCCCCGGTACCAAAAAATAAAATAAAAGACAAAAAAATTGATTCTGTATAGCTGAAGCCTTAATAAAAACACAAACCATTGCAGAATATAAAGTAAAATGTCATCCCAGTGAAAAGACACAGTGATTGGTAAGCAGAGAGGAAGAAGAGAAAGCCACAGAACCGCAGTGCTCACATTGGTTGCAAGCATAAAGCAGGAACCATCTGGCTGTCATGTCTGTCTGGAACATCTCTGCAGCTTCTGGGCAGATGGGGGACTGGGTGAGAGGCACCTGGTGCCTGTGGATGGACAGGGGAAACAGGAAGGTAGACTACTTTTCACCTGCTCTTATTGTAGGGCCTTCAAAGTTCTGTACCAATGCGTAAATTACCTTTTAAAAACACGTCCTGTGTGACTAGGACATAGGAACCAGGACTTACTTCTGATGGTTTCATTGTTCAGAGGCGCGGCCAGTTGCCCACTATAATAAAAGGTACCAGGAATGACTGGCTTCTCTCATTATCAGCGAATCAATCCCTCTGCCGAGATGGTGATGATCGACAGAATGTTCAACCAGGAGGAGAGAGCGTCTCTGTCCCGAGACAAGCGCCTGGCACTTGTAGACCCCGGTAAGACTCCGGCAGGCCCCTACCGTGGCCCGGGGACTGAGGGAACTTCAGGCACAGTGTGAGCTGACCCTTGGGCAGGTCCAGAAAGTGGAACATGAATTTTTGGGAGAAAAATCCCAGAGTTGAGAGCAATGTATGAAGATTCTGAGAACATCTCTGTTCTATGAAGTCCCAAGTGGAATGTTCCGTTTGGTTAAGCAGTTCTTCTTCCCCATTGTAAAATGAAAATTCTCGATCTTTCTGTCTTTGAGAACTAAAGCAAGCCAGAAGGCTTCTTAGAAACAGTTAAGTCTCAGTACATTATTGAACCCCTTGCTATCTGTAAGTCACGGTCAGGAGGAAAACACGAGTAGGACAGTCCCTGACCACAGCCAGAACATCGTAACTCCCTGTTGAAGGACTTGTCTCTCTCCCCCTTAGCTTCCTGCCACTTTCACACATTTTAAGTGTGTCCCATACTCTGTCATTTAAAAACGGTTCAGGGGCTAGGGACATAGCTCAGTGGAAGAGCAGGTGCTTAGGGTGCAAGGTCCTGGATTTAGTCCCCAGCAGCAAAATTAGAGTTCTCTGTTTTTTCCTAGTCTCTAAAATATTGTTTTGAAAAAAAATTTTTTTAATAAAATATCGTTTTGTTTTTGAGTCAGGATTTCACCTGTTGCCCAGGCTAGTCTTGAACTCACGTGCTAAAGTGATCTTCCCACCTCATCTAAAAGTTTTAGATCGACTAACACTATAATAGTTCACAGATGATAAATTCTACCTATGTTTACACTATCTATAAATGTTTTTATTTCTCTAAATTTCCTCCAGTTCTGGCTCCCATTGCATGTATCGCATGTATACAGTTACAATCATAGATCATGTGCTAGGTATGACTTTGAATACTAATATGTTTTCACTTAATGTATCACAAGTTTTGGGAGCTAAGGATGTAGCTCAGTGGTACAGCACCTGCCTGGCAAGTGTGAGGTCCTGAGTTCAATTCCCAGTACCCTAGAACTGCCCTCCAAAAGAACATCACAAGTTTTTAAATTAGTTGCTGTGGTCTTCAAAATGATATTTAATACATTTTAGCTTCATACTTTAGCTAATTCATCCCCTGCTATCGGACTGTCATTTTCTTGTGGCTTTAGTCCCTTCACTGTCTCTAAGACCTAAATATTATGGTGCTGCCTTGCATTTGACGGGCCTCGAGAGCCTACAGACACGAGATATGATCCCCTCCCTGAGCTTAGCAGAAGGTGACACTGTGTGTCTCACAAGCCTCAAGCGCGTGTGCGTGGCCTCGGACCTGTCCTCAGAAAGGCAACAATGATAACAACGCCAAGAGTGCGGGCTAGGTGGAGCCTACTGCCTGACCTAACGCATCTTCCCACCGGACATCAAGCAGCTACCTTTGCAAAGAGATTCTGCTTCCTGCTAGAAGCTCCAGAGCCTACATTACATTGATGGAATTCTCTGTCTCTGTCTCTCCCTCCTTGTTCCTTCCCACCCCTCCCCAACCCAGTGAAACTCCAGGGCTCCACAGCCAATCCCTACTCTAAATTCGTTTTTTTTTTTTTTAAAACAGGGTCTCACTGTGCAGTTCAGCTGGCCTTAACCTCCCTATATAGCCCAATCTGGCCTTGAACTCACAGTGGTCCTCCTGTCTCAGTCTCCCGAAAGCTGGGATTACAGGCGTACACCACTACATCCAGCAGCTTTTTAAAATTCTGAGACAGGGTTTTTTATTAAACTACTGAGTTGCCCAAACTGGGTTTGAACTTTCGATCCTCCTGCCTCAGCCTCACAGAGTGCTGGGGTTCAAGGCCTGTGCCACCATGCCAGGCAAGATGCCCTTTCTTTATGGTGCTTCTGCAGGCTGTGACTGAATGTTGCCCTGGGAAGGTCTGCTGAGTCTCCCTGCCCTCTCTCGCTCGCTAACATTCTTTCTACTCCTGTTTGCAGAGGGATTTCAGGCCGATTTCTGTTGTTCGTTCCAACTGGATAAAGCCGCTCATGAGACACCGTTTGGCAGGAGCGAGCAGCATGGAGGGAAAGCGGCCAGCTCACTCCACCTGGCAGCCAAGGCCCAAAGCAGAGACCGAGCCAAGCCAAACCTGACAGAACCAACGAATCATGACCAGTTTCATCCGGTGCCTAATCACATCGTGGTCTCCGCGGAGGGAAACATCTTGAAGAAGTCGGAGTGTCTCGGCAAAGCGGGCTTGGCACATTACCGGAGCGCCTGTGATGACAAGGGCAGCCGCAGAGACCTCAGGAAGGGCCCTGAGTGCTCCCCCGGGCCCGAGGGCCACCTCAGAACCTTGTCCCGCACGGACCACGGTGCCGAGAGCAAACTGTCCAGCATCCTCGCAGATTCGCACTCGGAGATGACGTGTAACAACTCCTTCCAGGACAAAGCTCTGAGGAACTCCCCAAAGAATGAGGTCCTGCACACAGACATCATGAAGGGATCTGGGGAGCCGCAGGCCGACCTCCAGCTCACCAAGAGTTTAGAAACCACATTTAAGAACATCTTGGAACTCAAAAAGGCCGGGCGGCAGCCCCAGAGTGACCCAGCAGGGAGCAGCTCTGTGGAGCTCGATTTCCCCAGCTTCTCTCCAATGGCTTCCCAGGAAAACTGCCTGGAGAAGTTCATCCCGGACCACAGCGAAGGTGTCGTAGAAACAGACTCCATTTTGGAAGCAGCTGTAAATAGTATCCTAGAGTGTTAATAGCGGCAGCCGCCCTCCCTCCCAGTGCAGACCAGTTAGCTGCTCCCCAGCGGAAGCAGCGGCCGCGGCCTCGTCTCGCCTGCTTTCATCTTTCAGCGCAGGTTTCCTTTCTCTCCCAGCCCGCCCTTGGTTTCAGAGCAATACTCTCGCGGTTACAGGGAGATCCTGGAGGAAAGTGACCCTCGGTAGAAAGCAGTCTGCTAGGCCCACACATTCAAGTATTCTGAAAGCGCGACGGTCCTTTCTGTCTGTCTGTTTGTTTTTTGTGTCTTTATTTTAAAACACTGTCACTCAGTGAGTCCACAGTACACTTGGCCCTGGGAAAATTTTTGACAATCAGAAGTCTTTTGAGAAGAACAGACTTATTAAAGAAAATCAAATAGGACCGATAGAAGCTACTTTTTAAGAGTATCCTACCGTAGCTCCTAATTGCTGTTGGTTTTCTGTTTTGTTTTGTTTTGTTGTTTTTTGTTTTTTGTTTTTGGCCTTGTTTCCATTTTGGGGATTTTAGGTATCGAAGACCACGAGGTTGCTCCCCGATCAGCCCTTGCTGACCCCCAAGCCAGGAGTGCAGACAGGATGAGGTGCTGCTTTTGGGGTGCTTTTGGGGCTCCTGGGCACCTGTGCTGAGTCCATCCAGGGAGAGCTCTCTTTGCAGCTGCAACAGCAGGGCCCAAAGTGAGCCCCAGGCCACAGAAGGACGGAGCTGGGCTAAGTGGCACAGTGTAGAGGGGAGGCCGGAGCAGAGCCATGAGGATGGTAATATGTATATATGTAAAAGCATATATATGTTAACTACTGCGAACAAACAAGAGTTTTGCATTTTGTAATTGGGTAGAGTCAACATACAGTGTATGTTTTGTCCCTTACTGGGTTGTGTTTCCTGACCCTCTGTACCCGCTTCACAGCAAACAGCCAAACATCAGAAGCACTTTCATTAGAAAACTGTGTTGTAATTTTTCAGTTTAAACTTGAAGGGGACTTTGGCCTTGTTGATGCTCCTTGTCGTCGGAGAACAGTAGTCACCCTGGCAGCAATCATTACCAAAACACAGACAAACCAAAGGTAACCAGCCAGCCCATCACTGCACGGAGAGCTGCGACCCGGCTCCCCAGAGCCAAAGGACACACCCAGCCAGCCTCTGTGTTTGGCCGTGTTCATGTCTGTGCACATGACTTCCTGCTTTATTTATTACACTTCTTTTCAGGGAATGTTCCCTACTTTCCTCTCTTGTACACCTGCCCCACGTCGCCCCATCGCTGTGGTGGTTTTGGTCCTGCTACACAGTGGTCCCCCTTCTCCAGGGGCGCAGGGGTCTGCGCTGTTGGGTCACAGCCTGCACACCCTCATCGCCTCTCCGCTGCCTCCCTGGCCAGAGGAGCACCCACTGGTCTCACGCGGATGTGTCCTCAAACGGGGTGCCCCCACTGTCACCGTGTTGGGCCCGCAGTGGGAAGGAAGGTTTCCGATTATCCAGAAACACAGCCGCAGAAGACCTGCGCCCTGCGCCCCCACTCACCGCCACAGAGACGCCTGCCATGGCCAGGCTGCGTGAGAGCGGCGTAGCACACCTTCTCCTGCCCCACCAAGAGGGAAAAGCTGGGCCCGCCAAGGCCTCCACTGCTTCCTTGCTTGTGCCAATGTCCGCGTGGCAGGTCCCTTCCTGCATTATAGCCTGTTAGAGAAGTTGGTATTGCCAGTTGCACCTTTATGTTGGGGCAGCCTTGGTTTAACAGCTACCTGTATGTAACCCCAGGATTTTACTAGTACTCCTTCTAATTCAAATGGTCCCCACCAATCAAATTCTTCTGACTGTGGAACTTTCTACCTGGAAGCCTTCATGTGGGCTGCTAATGAATTGCATTAATTACTGCAAATCAATGAAATTCTTTTGCTTTTTTTTTCGGTACTGGGGATCAAACCCAGAAGCAGTCTACCACTGAGCTCCATCCCCAGCCCTTTTTAACTTTGTCTGTTTTTATAAGACACAGTCTCATTAAATGGCCCAGGTGAGACTCAAAACTTGTGATCCCTCCACCTCAGCCTCCCAAAGTGCTGGGATCACAGGTGTGTGCCACCTCGCTCAGCTTTGGTTTTGTTTTATTCTGTTTGGGTACCGGGAATTGAACTCAGGACCTTGCGCTTGCCAGGCAGGAGCTGTGCTGCTGAGCTGTATCTCCGGCCCCGTTTTGTTTTGTTGAGATGGGGCCTAAGTTGCCCAAGCTGGCCTCAAACTTGCGCTTTGCCCTGCCTCAGTCTCCCTAGAAGCTGAGATTACAGGCATGCACCACCACACCTGGCTCGGTGGAATTCTTAAGAGAGGAGATAAGCCTCGTGTGCATTTGTCACCTCTGCCCTGATTCCCCAATCCTGGCTTCTTTCTCTATGCCATCTTAAAGCATTTTTTTAAGTCCTCCCACTTACCCCACAGACAGAGAGCCTGATTACCAAAATGAAGCATGTAAATCTGTGTCCTTGTATGTAAGCTTACTTTTTGTGGAAGGAAAAAGAGTCTAGATAATGACAAATGAAGATTACAGTTGTATTTTACCCTGTCCTTAGGTTCTGTTCCTGGGGTCCCCGTGTGGTGTGGCGCCCCCTCTGGCAAGGGTGGGAGAGTGCAACCTCTGATAGCCAAGATTCAGTTGTCGGGGTTTGAAAGTTCAGTTTCAGAACGACTTGTATTCAGTAACAAAAATCATTTTCTTCCTTTCTTTCTTTTTCCATTTGTTGTGCAAGTGTGTGAATGTGTTATTACCCATTTGATTTTCTGTGTCCTTAAGTACTGTCTGAAGCTGAGGCAAATTTTAAGCTGGCAATTACGAAAAAGGAGTATTTTCATTGGGAAGAATTCAGTAGACTGTTAGATTAGGGAGGCCTTACAGACTGACTTGACTGCAAGAGGACGTGTCACTCACTGTCAGTGTGGTGGGGGCTTTATTTGCTTAAATACCTTCATTTGTATAGTATGTCTCACTTGAAATTGCTTTGTATACATTTTGTAAAAATATTTATAAAATGTTTTGTAAAAAAAAGTATAACAAATCGCAGTTTATTTTGTTATGTTGGATAAATACTGTTAAAAAGAAACCAGTCAGTAACTATATTGTTAATCCATGGTTAGGAAATGTTTAGTTGGAGATTACAAAATGAAACAACCATTGCAATACAGCCAAAGATTTGGGAAAATGTGCAACTGTGATTGTCTTGATTTTGCAAACAGGAAAAAGGGAAGATAAAGGTTCAGTGGGAGTTCTGGTTAAATATGTTTACTATGACCAAAAAGGTAGCTTTCCCAGTGAAGGGACAGGATTTTAACGGATTGGCCTTTCTAAACACATCAATTAAATGAAGTTGGTGGTGCAGAAATTTGGTCTTGACTGGCCTCCATCCTTATTCCTATCCCGTGATCCTTTGCTAAGGAAGGAGAGGGGAGGATCATTGGAAAAGGTCATTTATTTCTGTAAGGACGAAGATAAAGCTAAAGGATAAGTAAAACCATTCTACATAAAGGCGTAGTGCCGATATAATATGTTCCCCTGGGGATTCACATTTGATGCAATTCAATGGAGAGAACTTTCTCTCCCCATTTCTTTAAAATCAGCCTCTTGCTATTTTCTTGCATCAGTACTTTGCTCAAGATTCAAAATCCCAACCAGGTGTGATGGCACATACCTCTAGTCCCAGCACTCTGGAGGCTGAGGCAAGAGGACAGCCTCATATTCAAGGCCGCCAGCCTGGGCTCATCGTGAGTTCAAGGCCAGCCTGAACTACACAGCAAGATCGTCTCAAACCAAAAAAAATTCAAAATCCCAGAGAAGTCTTATGTTTACCACCACTGGGAGGTCAGAAGTATTAAACAGATCTTAGAGGGGTGGGGACATAACTCAGCAGCACAGCACCTGCCTGGAAAACATGAGGTCCTGAGTTTGATTCCCAGTACAAAAAAAAAAAAAAAAAAAAAAAAAAAAAAAAAACCCTTACAGAGACTTAAATGCTGGACTAGGTGCAATTGTGAGCACCTATAATTCCAACAGTCTGGAAGCTGAGGCAGGATTGCAATTTCCAGGCCAAGTTGGTCAGTTTAGCAAAACCCTGTCTCACAATAAAATTTAAAGAAGCCATGTATGTAACTCAGTGGTAGAGTGCTTCAAAGACCAGTTCTCAGGAGAGGTGGGATACTTTAGGAGGTGGGAGATGGGAATGGAGGTTGGCAGGCCTTAAACATGAAAACTGTCCATCTATGAAGCCCTACATCACTGCACATGTAGCTGTCCATGATAGTCCAACGATTCTCTAGTGCTGGACATGTCCAAAATGAGAACAGAAAGCCAGGTCTGGTGGTACACGCCTGTAATCCCTGCACTGGGAGGCTGAGGCAAAAGGATCACTGAGTTCCAGGCCAGCCTGGCTACATAGTGACTTCAAGGCCAGTTTGAACTATATAAAATAAACAGACCAAACAGTAGGTTTTTAAGGTTCTAGATAGGCAAGCCACATTCTCATTTTAGGGGGAAAGAACGTCTACATGTCATGTCAGTGCTCAGTAAATGCAAATTTAGTAAGTGTACAAGTTCTTGGTTGAAAGGACTCCATTCTTTCCGGGTGTCTGCTGCTGCGCCAGCGTCGGGAGGAGAGTTAGTGGTCTCCTGGCGCCATCTGCTGGCCGGGAAAAGACCATTTCCTGCATCTTCACATCCGAAGTCCCATTCCGCTGGGAATGCTTAAAGATCCTGAAATTCTTTTATTTCCAGGAAGGGAAAGCTACAAAGTACTGATTTCTTTTTGCCCTCGTTTACTTTTGAATGGCTCTTGCATTTTTGTGAACCTTCACTTTTGCTTCTTGCTAAAGTAATGCACATGGTAGAGCGTGGAATGAGTGAGAATGAGCCTCTGGTCCCTCACCAAGACTCTGAATGTCATTCCTTTTCACTTTTATCAGGTTTTAAGCAGCCAATGTGTACACTGCCTTTCGGGGTGGTGGACAGTTAACACAGCACAGTGACGCCCTGCATCGCCAGATCTACTTAAGCCCTGCAGGCCCTCCCCGTAACAGGTGCTGCAGAAGATACAGAGGATGCATGTATGTTAAACTCCCGTCCTCAAAGAGTTTTCAGCAAAGAGTGTGGTGGCACACATCTGTAATCAGCACTCAGGAAGCCGAGGCAGGACACTGCTACAAGTTCAAGGACCACTCTTGGCTCAAAATGAGTTCAAGTCCAGCCTGAACTATGTATTAAGACCCTGTCTCAGAAGAAAAAAAAAAGTCAACATTCATCCCAGTTAGGGAAATGCAAGCCTAAGGATTAAGACAAAGTACAGGGAAAAAAAAAAGACAAAGTACAGGAGTGCTTTTAGGTGCTGCAAAAATAATGTCATTGCCTGAGACCTTTAGGATAAGTAAACATACTGTACTAGACACAGCAATGCTAATCCATGATTGTCTCAGGAGGGGTGGAGGTGCTACTGCCATCTAAGGAGTGACAGAACCCAGGGATGCTACAAAATAGCCTTACAGGCCTCCTCCCCCATGAATAAAGAATTGTTCTGCTGCAGATATCAAACGTGCCAACAATGAGAAACTGGAAGTAGACGAGATTGGTGAAGATTCAGGTAGGACCAAAAAACAGGAACACATCCAAGCTCCGCCCACCCGATCTGAGGCTGGATTGAACACAGGCCTTCCAGGAGACATCGATCACTGAACCACATCTCCAGCCCGATTCTTTTTGTTATTCGTTTTCTTTTTTCATTGATGCTCAGTCTCACTATGTTGCCCAGGATGGTCTGAACACCCTGACTCAAGCAACCCTTTCCCCCAGCCTCCCCAGCAGCTGGGACTAAGACAGGGCACCGGCACCTGCCTGGTAGCATTTTCTTATGCCCTAAGAGAACCATTCAGAGAAAGGAAAGACATTACTCAAAACCCTTGGTAGTCAAAGTGTAGTCCAGCTGGGGTACGGTGGTACACCCCTGTAATCCCAGCACTTGGTGGCTGAAGCAGGAGGATCACTTTGAGCTCAAGGCCAGCCTGGGCTACATAGTGAGTTCAAGGCCAGTTTGAACAATACAGCAAGACTGTCTACTAATGAGAACAAAATAAATAATAATTTTTATTAAAAAAAATAAACAGCCAGGCAAGGTGGTGCACATCTGTAGTTCTAGCATTCGGGAGGCTGTCAGGAGAATCACCATCAGTTCCAAGTCAGCCTGGGCTATACAGTTGAGTTCAAGGTCAGCCTAGACTACATAGTAAGACCCTGACTCAAAAAAAAAAAAAAAAAAAAGCGGGGCTGGGGATTTAGCTCAGCGGCATAGCACCTGCCTTGCAAGCAGGCGGTCGTGAGTTTGATCCCTGGTACCGATAAAAAGGAAAATAAATTAATTAATTAACTGTTGGCATTGAACATGTGGTTTTCCTCTTATCTCAGCCTCCTGTGTACCGGGGTTGCAAGAGAATAAAACTGGCTTTGTTTTTCGTTTGTTTTTGTTTTTTATAGGGCTGGCGATATAGCTCAGTGTAAGTGTGCTCCTATAAAAGGCAAACTTTAAAAATCTGCATTTAATTTTAAAGGGATCCTTAGGTGACCCCTATATGTATGAATGCTCAGGTTTCCAAAAGATGACAGGATTTTTTTTTTTTTTTTTTTTTTTTTTTGAGACGGGGTCTCGCTATGCAGTTCGGGCTGGCCTTGAGCTTACTTTCTAGCCCAGGCTGGTCTCGAACTCGCAAGGATCCTCCTGCCTCAGCCTCCTGAGTGCTGAGATTACAGGCATGAGCCACCACACCCTGCTCAGATGACAGGATTTAAGGTGCTGCTCAGGACATCACCTAGGATAGCTGAGAGCATACAGCAGGCACTGAGCGCCACACAAGGGAAGCTCTGAAATGTGCCACGCGTTTCTAGTTCCCGGCAGCAGTGACGGTGAGCAGCATCGTGTTGACTGCTGATTATGCTCAACGCTTAATGGAATTTCATCTGGTCCTCAGAAAGCTACCACTTTACTCATAAGTAAGGAAATGAGGTAGAGGGAGTAAATAACGCTCACAGACCCAGCGAGGGAAAGAAGCCAGCAGAATCAGGCTACCTTTTGTGTGTGCATGTCACTTAGAATTGACACATGGGCCTTCGCATTGGGCTGTATAACCGCTTCCTTTTTATTTTGGGACAGGGTCTCATTAACTTGCCAAGTTGCCCAGACTGGACGGAAACTTCATCAATCCTCCTGCCTCCCAGCTTCCCAGAAAGCTGGGATCACAGGCATATGGCACTTGAACCCACTCGGAGCTACTTTATCTACGCGGTCTGCGAACACCTCCACCATATGTAGGTGCCAAAGCCAAGGTCCCGCACCGCCCTGCCCAGCGAAAACCCCGTCGCAGGTTGCCAGACTCTGCAGAGCCGCGCAACATAGAGGCGTAAGCACCGCGGAGGGGCTGGTGCATTGTGGGAAACGTTTTATTCCCAGCCAAGGTTCCCCCAAAGGTTCGAGAATGTAGTTTAAATGAAAAGAACGGGATTTTGAAAATAGCATGGGCAATAAAAGACAAGGAAGGGGTGCGAAAGAAACTTTGCGCCATTTTTGGTATGAATCACATGATAAGCAAAGCCTCTTAGAGACTCACAGTTCCTAAATGGGCGTTGGCTGTCGGAGTCCTCCAGCGTGAGCTAGAGTAGCCCTCTCGATGATCAAGTAAACACAGAGCGGATCCTCTCTTCCCTGGCGGGTCGTTGTGCGCATGAGCAGTAGCCACTACGCCGGAAACATGGCGGAGGATGAGTGAGTTTGGATAGTTAGGGACTGTGGGATGGGACTTTAAATATCCTATGCCATCCTTGGTAATTAATGGTTTGGTGATAGGAAAGGAGGTTATAGAAAGATAAAAAGGACATGCCTCAAGTTACACTATGGTCGCGATAGGGAGTGAGGTACTCTAGGGATGGGGCGAAAGGAGAGGGCCTCAGTCAAATTCGGGCTGCCTGGAGAGGGCGGCGGATAAGGGAACTGAGGTCCGGAGGGTAGGTTTGTCACAGAGTGCCGGGAGAGTACCAGAGGTGACTTCATGCAGCTTAACTTTCAGTATTCATTCGGGGCTAGTACCAACGCTAAAGTTTTACTAGATCTTAGAGCTGCTGGTGTATGGAAAATCATGGCTATAACAACCGTGGACTTAGGCGAACTCAGACCGAGGGTTCATAGCCTCGTTTTTTAAACAGTGCCGCTTTGTAAATCAAGCTGGCCAAGAACTCAATCCCAGCCTCCTGAGTGCTGGGATTACAGGCTTGTGTCACCGCGCCCGGCTCGGTGGCTTTTTAAAATTTTGAGAATGAGTAAATATTAAAGGTCTTTGTTGAAGACCCGACCCAGGAACGTGAAGACAATGTTCTCCGAAGACTACAATGCTGAATTGTTTTGGAAATGGAGCGAATTTTTCCTAAATCTTAACTGCTGATCTCGATTTTCTGTTTCAGGCAAAGGAAAAAGATCCCCTTGGTTCCAGAAAATCTCCTGAAAAAGAGAAAGGCTTATCAAGCCCTCAAAGCCACCCAGGCAAAGCAGGCACTTTTGGCAAAGAAGGAGGTAATGCTGGAGGTTCTAGAAGAATGTGTTAGAATTCATTTTGGGTGAATTTTATCCAGTAAGTTGTTTATATGTTAAAAATTTCTCCCAGTAATTATTTTTTGTTATTTTTTATTATTTTTTGTTCATGTATTTTAAGAGACAGAGGCTGAGTCTGGAGTTTATGCTGGCTTTGAATTCACTGTGTAACCCAGGCTGGTCTCACATTTGTGGCAGTCCTCCTGCCTCGGCATTCAGACTGCTGACATTACAGGCATGCACCACCATACCTGGCCCAAGCTTTCTTATTCTTTCCTTGATTTCTCACTTTTCCCTTATATATTAGTAGAATATGCTTGTTTGCTCCCCTTTGCAAGACATAGACTTATGCTCTATCTTTAGTGACTCAAAAATTACTACTGTGGAAATCAATGAGTATAAACAGAGGAGCCTGGTGATGCATGCTTGTAATGGCAGCCACTTAAGGAGACCCTGTCTCAGTGGGGATGTAGCTCAGTGCAGAGGCCCTGGGTTTAACCTCCAGTACTGTAAAAGAAAAAAGATGAGTCCAGACACAGAGTACTGATGCTGGCCTGTTTTCTCTACCAAAGAGGAAGGTAAAAGAGATCAGATTTAAGCGACTGGAATCTTTCCTTCGTGATTCCTGGCGACAGCGGCGTGACATGGTGCGCGTGAAACGACTAGAAGTGAAACCTCGCGCTTTGGAAGCACCTGATAAACACTCCTTGGCCTTTGTTGTCCGCCTCCAAAGGTACAGTGCCTGTGTCTTTTCTGATTCCCTGCAGCTGGGTGAACGGTTGTTTCAGCTTAGGCCTTTCCTGGGGAGATCAAGACATAGCAAGGCCTAAGCCACTGCACAAGTTGTGCTAGGGGTTCAGAGTTGAGCACTACGGTTTCCCTCTGCAGACTGAGGGAAATGAACCTTGGACAGAAAGGGGTTCAGCAGGCCCAGCTTCTTGGGTGGGGGCAGGAATCAAACTCAGGGCCTCACACTTGCCAGGCAGGTGCTGTACCTCTGAATCACCACCACCCCCCACCCCCTTTTCCCAGAAAGCTTTTTTTTTTTTTTTTTTTTTTGTCTTTTTCATTTTTATCGGTACCAGGGATTGCAAGGCAGGCGCTTATGCCGCTGAGCTAAATCCCCAGCCCCCCAGAAAGCTTTTTTAAAAAATTTATTTATTCCAGAAAGATTTCTAAGCAAGATCTTGAAGTAAATCAAGGCATCTTTCTAGGAACTAAAACAAGGCTGAATGAATGGGTGGTGCGTATTCAGTACAAGAAGAAATTTCCATGTTTAGTGGCATTTTGCTGACGTGTCCTCCTCTCTCATGCAGCTGTGTGACTCTTGCTGTGAAACTTGTGAATTTTAAATACTTACAAGTTCTGTCTTCAGCCCTCCTACCACTGCCCATAATGTCTTTCCTGGAGTTTCCTAACTAGATTTTCTGTGTCTGGTTCACAGCCTTGAGATTTTATCTGTAGACTGCATTCAGGGATTATCAGAAGGAAAAACTGATGGTTTTTCTTGTTTACAGTCTTTAGTAGCTTTCACTGCCAGCAAGTCCAGCTTCCTTGGCTAGAAATACATCATGCTATGTCACGGCCCACAAGTTCAGGGACTTTCTGTTCCCGTTGTATCTTGGGCGTTGCTCCACATCAGAGAAGACAGTACATTAACAAACTGCCTTGGGCTGGGGATTTAGCTCAGGGGCATAAGCGCCTGCCTTGCAAGCAGGCAGTCGTGAGTTTGATCCCTGGTACCGATAAAAACAAACAAAAACTCTACTGCCTCTCTTCAAAAATGCTTCGTTGGGCCCGGGGTTTAGCTCAGCGGCATAAGTGCCTCCCTAGCAAGTACAAGGTTGTGAGTTCAATCCCCGGTACCGGAAAAACAAAACAAAATGCTGCGTCTTTCCCTATACTCCTAGTGGAACAGTACCCATTTCTGAATGCTTGCTGGATTGCCATAAACCGGAGCGGGCCTGACTTCTCTTTGTGTGTATGTGTTTCAGTATCAACGGGGTGAGTTTACTAGTACAGAATACCATTGCAAGACTTCGCCTGAAGAAGTTGTTCAGTGGTGTCTTTGTTAAAGTCAACCCCAAAACCCTCAAAATGCTGCGGATAGTGGAGCCTTATGTGACCTGGGGGTGAGTGTTTCCACATGTGTTCACGGCGCTCGGCATTCTCCCAGGCTTGTGTACTCTGTTGGATCTGTGACCATATTGCCCAGAAATCAGGAACTTTAGGACACGGAGCTGATAGGAGCAGGATCAGAGATGCTGACTCAGACTGAACAGTATTGTGGCAAGGCTTGTTCAGTTGACAGCTTGGGGTCTTGAGGCTGTGCTTATTGTATAACAGTAATTAGTACTCCTCATGCATTAAAGCCCAGTGTTGGCTTGGGTTTTTTTTTTTTTTTTTAAACCAGTACCAGGGATCAAACTCACGACCACGCACTTGCAAGGCAGGTGCTTATGCTGCTGAGCTAAATCCCCAGCCCCAGGCGTGGGTGTAATGCACAGCTTTTGTACTTGAGTAGACTGGAAGCCAAGATACGGTTTGCTAGTACTGTGCTGTCAGAGCAAGTACAAGGTGTGGTTTTTGTTCTAGCTGAGAAGTAAACTGTTTCACCTTGCGTAGCCAGGGCCACTGTGTTTTAATCCCCCTCAGGTACATATGTATCTACAGCTGAAAAGTACAGGACACTCCGGGGAGAGGGATGGGGTGGGGAGGAGAATTCTCCTGCCTCTTCTCAGCCAGGCCACAGCCTTGTGTGGCCAGTGGCAGTGTGCCAGGCACTAGCTAAGGCTGTGCTTGCTTCTGCTTCACATAGATTTCCAAATCTGAAGTCTGTCCGGGAACTCATTTTGAAACGTGGACAGGCCAAGGTCAAGAATAAGACCTTCCCTCTGACAGACAACACTGTGATCGAGGAACACCTGGGTGAGTGCCACATGGAAGGGTCAGATGGGCCCAGAAAGCAAGGGTTTTTGGTGGCACTGGTGTGGGAATCAGGGTGGGTCCTTATTGGGTCGCCGAGAGCTTCTCAGTGTAAGCTGCATAGACAGGGAACAAAGGAATTTGCCTTTATGACTCTTAGGAAAATTTGGTGTCATTTGCCTGGAAGACCTCATTCACGAAATCGCCTTTCCTGGGGTGCATTTCATGGAGATCTCTCAGTTCCTGCGCCCTTTCCACCTGTCTGTGGCCCGGCACGCTACCAAGAACAGGGTGGGCTTCCTCAAGGAGATGGGCTCACCTGGCTATCGGGGTGAACGCATCAACCAGCTCATCCGCCAGCTGAACTAGTTCCAGGTGAGCCAGCGCTGAACAGTGTCCTTGTCCAACCTTTGATGGACCACACTCTGTCTCCTGGAAGTTCTTTTTGTGGGCTGAGGCAGTTGGTGGTATAGTACTTGCCCAGCATAGGAAAGACCTTGGATTTGGGCCTTTCCAGTAGGGAGGGGGAGAAGGTTTTTAACATATTTACTAGTAGATGAGAGTAGATGTAAGGTTGGGAGGAAAGCAGCGTGTATTTACCAGTTAGATGAACTCCAGACTGAAGTGACAGGCCAGGGGTGGTGGTGTGCAGTGGTAGAGCGGGCGTCTAACACGCCCAAGGTGGGTTCAGTTCCCAGCAGGTTACAGGCTAGAAACACTTCTGTATCGCTGTGGTCATTTAGCTGGAAACAGGCAAGGAAGAATGGAAGTTAAAAGAATTTTAGGACCTAAGTCACCTATGTACTTTGCTGAGAAACTTAACTTTGAAACTGGTTTTTATTGCTGCTGTTGTTTCTCTTGGGCAGCAGATTGTGTTGCGTTTACATTGACACCTGTTTGGTTTATTCCCCTCAGAATATCAAAGCAGTGCCTTGGAAGCATGTGTTTGTTTCTGGAACTGTTACCCAGTGTCTTCAGAGAAGATGATTTTCTGCCTTCAGAGCCTGGAAGAAGTCAGGGAACCGACAGGTGCAGTGGCAGGCACCTCTCCTCACTGCCCAGTTTCAAGAAAAAGTTCCGTTGTTTTCCAGATTGTCCCCAGCTGCCGCTGAAATCAACACATCAACGGATGAAGAAGTCCTGTTTTGTTGCATCTTCTGTCACGGAGTTGGGTGCTGGTGAATGGATAACCTTAGCGGCTCCCTATGACCTGTAGCGGTGGACCCAGCCTGGAGGCCTGCTTGAGTCTGGAGCCCTAGGACCTTCTTTTGAAAAGACTTGAAATACAGTTACAACGATGAAAACAAGTGTTGTCTCTGTTATGAGTTCATGTTCTAGCTTTCAGTGACAGCTCTGTGAAGTCTCAGACTTGGCTGGCTAAGGTGGCTTTTTTTTTTGGTTCTGGGAATCAAAGCTCACAATCTCAACACTTGCCAGGCAGGCGCTTTTGCTGCTTAAATTCCTGGCCCTAAGGTAGCATTTTTATTCTGGCTTGGAACTGACTCAGCTTCTTTTCTCTAGCTCAGAATTTGGAAAAGGCCTTTTTTTCCTAGAAGATAGGTACTCGCTAAGCTTGGTGGGAATTTCAGGATGTCCTGGAGTCCTCTCTTTCAGGACTTGTGCATCTTGCATAAAGAAATCCTGTTCCGGGGCTGGGGATTTACCTCAGTGGCATAAGTGCCTGCCTTGCAAGTATGCGGTCATGAATTCGATCCCTGGTACCGAAAAAGACAAAAAAAAAAAAAAAAAAAAAAAAAAATCCTGGTATTTGTCACCCAGTCCCTGAGCTAGCTGGTTGCCTGGTTCATGCCCTCTAGAAGACCAAAGCTTCCCTAGCCAATTGGGTGTTTCTGCTTAACACGTAGTGTTGCCGCTTGCACCATCTGTAACTGAGAAATGCTCTCCTTTTTTTTTTGAGCTTCAGGATGTAATTTCCAGATTTCCCTGACAACTGTCTCCTTAAAACCCAGGTCAGGAAAAGGCCATTTTCTTGGTTTGGCATGGATAAAATTAGGTTTTTAGACTGTGAACAGATTTTTTACTTGCATATTCTAGACTCAGAGTATCAGCTTTGTCCTGGTAACGATGCGAGTAGACCAGCAACAGTGGTTCTGGGAATGTCTCAGAAGCCCTTGCTGGCACACAGTTGCTGCTCAGTTTTCATTCCATAGCTTTTTTTTTTTTTTTTTCTTTTTCCTTTTTATCGGTACCGGGGATCAAACTCACGACTGCCTGTTTTTTTTGTTGTTTTTTTCATTTTTATCGGTACCAGGGATCGAACTCATGACTGCCTGCTTGTAAGGCAGGCGCTTATGCCACTGAGCTAAACCTCCAGCCCCCATTCCATGGCTCTTTGAAGACATTCTGGGGCCAGATTTTATCATCAAACCTTCCTTTCACTGCCTGTCTGGGAAATGGCTGCCCAAAGTGAAAATGTTACCTGGGTCCCAGTGTGACTCAAGGGTGCGATGCTGGGTTGGCCTCCCAGCATCTTCTGCTGTTCCATCACTCACAATCAGCAGTTGGTGAGGAGGCGCCAGGACAGGCCCGGGTGACTGCACACTTACGCAGCCTTTACGCTCCCCCATCTTTCTCAGCGGCCTCACTGCAGTGTTGGGTCTGCACCCAAGTGAGAGGAGTGACCCTACCCTACCGGCTGCCAGGTTACGGAACTCCTTACTAGGCAGGTTGGTTCCATACTTAACCTGCCAGGAATAGATGTTTGAGATTTTACCTTTATTATGCAGTCATAGCTCTAAAAGGATGTATCAGCCAGGCCTGTGGTGGTGCACACCTGCAATCCCAGCACTGGGGTGAAGGAGACAGGATTGCCATGAGTTCAAAGCCAGCCTGAGCTACATAGCAAGACCGTCTCAAAAACAATAAATTGTTGAACAGTCTAGGTATGGAAGCTGGGTTTATAACTGGGCTGTTTTAATAAGAGGAGACTGGGAATGCAGCTCAGTATACAGCACTTGCCTAGCACTTGCAAGGGCCCTGGGTTCCCTCTCTAGCTCACACCTGTAATCCCAGCAAGTGGGAGGCTGAGGCAGGGAGATCATGCTGAGTTTGAGACCAGCCTGGGCTACACAAAGTGAGCTCAAGGCCAGCCTGAACTGCGTAGTGAGACCCTGTCTCAAAAACAAAAAAAAACCCTGTTTCTACTCTTGGCTGTAAAGAGCCAGTATCTTCTAGCTTGTCCACTAGACGGGCTTTAGTGGTTAAAAAGGCCATTAAAGCCAGGTGTCATGGCCTAGGCCTATAATCCCAGCTGAGGCAGAATTAATTGTTGCGTTTGAGGTTAGGTGTTCTACTTAGTAAAATCACCACGCCCTGCACAAAGTTAAAATAATAGTTCTCAACTTAAAATTTTATATAAATGTAAAAGGTCATCAAAACGCACTTCTAAAATGCTTGTGATCAGACCACACTGCTAAGGCAGCCCTCACCCAGGGTCTGTCAGGGAGGTAGTTTTGGGTGCAGTGAACACCGAGGCTCAGCCTTCACAAGGCGGTCACGGTGCTTTTTCTTTGCTGTGATGTTACTATTGAACCTTTTCCCTTTCAACGCGTCTAGGAAAAGCCACCGAGATCCCAAGTTCCCTTTGTCACCAGCACCGAACAGGCTGGCCTGGTGTCCAGCTTGGCTGGCTGACGTTCCGCGTTACTAACCAACCCTAAAGTGCGATGCTGAGTCGCATGTTTTCTTGGGCGCCAGGGCCAGGGCTTCCACCGGCCCGCCAAGGGCTCTGCCGCTGAACTGTAGCCCAGCTTCCCTCTGGGTAGTAATTCTGACAGAGAAAACTGACGCCAGGCAGATGCTGAAGCTGGAAGCTCTTTCCGGTAGCTGATACCGTTGGAGCAGGGTTTTATTTTTAACTGAGAATCTTATCTAGTCCAGAGTCCGAGCAGCGGGCCGCCCCGGGGAGATTCCAGTCCGGTTGCGTCTGGCCAGGACAAACCCATAAAAGATAGTGTGGCCGGTTAGCAGAGTCCCAAGTCCGTGCGGGGCACTGTCGCTCAGGATCTGGGCCCCCCCGGGACCAGGTCTCAGGAGCCCGATGGCGGCGGGGCGGTGGCCTCCCAGGGCTTTGGCCTCCGCGGGAGCCGGGATGCCGTGGGGTCGCCGTTGGTTGCCGTGATGTGGCGCTTCTCTAGACCCGGGAGTTCCTGGCCACTCTGCATCAGCTGTAGAAGCTGCGCCAGGGTCACTGAGGCCGGGGGAGACTCGGCGGGGGAAAGCGATCCGACGGCCGGGATGGGGCTGCGGGGTGGGTCCATGGCTGCACTACCCACCCGGAACACAAGAGCATGTACTTCCGGAGCCGCGGAGCCTGCCGGAAGCGCGAGGAGCAAGCACTTCCGGGGGCGTGGGGCCTCTCGGGAGCGCCGCCAACACCCACTTCCGAAGACCCATGTGGCACCGCGGTCGTGGAATGCCGAGGAAGTGCGCGGTTCCGAGCTATCTGCACTGCGGACTGCGCTAGGACGCCGCCCAGCTCGGCGAGGATACGCACCATACCCCATGACAGCGCAAGCACTCACGCCATCAGGGAAATCTTCTTTAGAAGAGAAAGGGCCAAAACCGGACGTGGGGGTGCATCCCTGTAGTCCCTCCACTTCGGGTGGCTGAAACAGGAGGATCGCAAATTTGAGCCCAATCTGGGCAATTTAGCGATTTAACAGGACACTGTCTCAAAATAAAAAGACCTGAGAATGCAGTTCGCTACGAAAACCCTAGGTTCAATCCACATTACTGGAAAAAGCAAAAACTGTAATGAGTGGGCCAGATGTGGTGAGGATCATCTATAAAGCACTGAAAATCTTAAATATGACCCACGTATCAGATGACATCGGTAGCAATGTCAGTTTCTCATGGAGCTGTGGTTCTCTGGAGAATACTTCTGTTCATAGGCAAGGCATTTGCACGTGATTAGGGGTAAAGTTGCAGAGATGGAGAGCAGAGGGGTAGACTTGCTAAGGACCAGTGACTGGATGCAGTCTGTGGACGTCAGGATAGAAGGTTGGGCTGGAGTGCAGTGAGAGCTTTGGTGGGAAACGCTACACTGCGTGTTGCAGAGCAAGGAATTAGTCTGAGACTAAATCCTGGTCTGCTAGGAATGAGGTGGTGACTCGGGAGAGCCATACTAACTGCAGAAGGGGGAGCGGTCATTCTGCACACACGGCCATTTGGTGAGAGGTTTGAGGCCAAGGGGGAAGGCAGAACTGCTCTCTAGCTGTGAGTTAAACAATTGTGCACGTGGCTTTTTTGTTGTTGTTGTTTTTGTTTTTTGTCTTTTTGCTTTTTGTCGGTACCGGGATCGAACTCACGACTGCCTGTTGCAAGGCAGGCGCTTATGCCGCTGAGCTAAATCCCCAGCCCCTGTGCATGTGTTTTAAAACCTGGTTGCAACTCTGGACACAGCTCAGTGCAGCTTCCTAGCCAGTGAGCAGAAGTGACAGCCTGATGGTGAGGAGAGGACTTAGTTCTGTATTCATAGTTCTGTTTCTACAACTCACCCTCTAGATCTCTTCATTTGCTTGAAGGTGCTGCTTTGTGTCCTGTAGAATAAAACCACACACCAACCATGGTGGCACATGCCTATAACCCCAGCACTCTGGGTGGCTAAGGCAGGAGGGTTTAAGGATTGAACCAAGTGTCTTTTTCTTGTTGCTGATACAAAATACCTAACATGCAAAACTAGAGGAGGAAAGACTTATGTTTTGACTTACAGTTTGTAGAGGTTTCATTTCATAGTTGGCTAGTTCCAAGGCAGAGTGGCGTGATAGAGGGGCATCACAGAGGAGGAACGGGCCATGGTAGGCAGCAGGCAGCAAAGGAGGAAGATACCAGGCAGCAAGCATAGCAGCCCTGCTTCCCTTATATTCTATCCAAGGATCCTCCCTCTTAGAGTGGATAATACACCCAGATGGGGCATCCTTAATCCTACTCAGAACTATGCCTAAGCAATCAGTGGTTTAAGCAATCACATCCTTGATTCCAGCATCACACACTCTAGATCCAGCCACTTTTGAAAAGCCCCACCCACGACTGCATGAGACATTAGGAAGACATCGAGACAGGAACCATAATATTCTGCCCCTGGCTGCCCTAAAGACTTGTACATTCCTTTATGCAAAAGGCATTTAGTCCATCTCCAAGAGTTGCCAAAGTCCTATCAATTTCTTTCTTTTTTTTTTTTTTTTTTTGTCTTTTTCCTTTTTATCGGTACCAGGGATCGAACTCACGACTGCCTGCTTGCAAGGCAGGCACTTATGCCGCTGAGCTAAACTTCCAGCCCCCAGTCCTATCAATTTCAACATTGCTGAAGAGTCCAAATCCAAAGTTTCCTCTGAAATTTAAGGCAAAGTCTTCGCTGACATCCTCTGTACAAAGGAAAAGAAAGTTAAACACTTTCAACACACAGTGGCACAAGATAAACATTCCCCCTGGGCATAGTGGCACACACCTGTAGTCCCAGCACGTGGAAAACTGAGTAGGAAGATTGCTGAGTTCAAGGACAGCCTGGACTATGTATCAAGACCCTGTCTCAAAAAAAAAAAAAAAAATCCCATTCCAAAAGGTACAAATAGAGAGATACAAAGGAATGGGGTCAAAGAAAATCCCAAAATCCAGCAGGGCAAACATCAAATCCTGTCATTCCACATCCTTCATCTGAGGAACTGTGTGGCAAGATGTGAACTTCAAAAGACTTGAGTGGCTCCGTCCCTATGGCACTTCCTGTAGTTGAAGACAACCGGGACCTTTAAAGCAATGTAGTATCAGTAGGAAAAGCTTCACCCAGGAACACTACAGTTGCCTTATTGGTCCGTGTCTCATCCTTGCATGAATGCTTTGTTCTTTTACTAGCCCGCTGTAATTGCCGTTACCGTTCCTGAAATCATCCACTACACCTCCCCATGCGCTGGCCAATAAAAATAGTGGTGAACCAGGGAGTCTTTGTTTTTGCTCATCCTGAGGCATTGACCTTTCCACCCCCTTTTCATGTATTACTAAATTTGTCTCCTATTTTATCCTTTCATCATATCCTTTGTACAGGCAGTTGGGGATCTTTGGCCAGGTCGCAGATACCTGGTATCAGGTATTTTGGCAGTTTAGTGAGTGAGACCCTGCCTCAGCCTCCTCAGTGCTGGGATTACAGGTGAGCGTCATCACACCCTCCTCTCCTGCTGGGTTATGACACACAGGAAGCCCCTCTACAGATGCAGCCCCTTGACCTTCCCAGCCTCAGAACTGTGAGAAAGGCATTTCTTTGTTTCTGGATTACCCAGTTCCTGGTATTTAGTAATAGCAGGACAAAGTGTCAACAGACTGACTCTTTATAGACAGGAGGGAGCCAGGCTGACCACAACTGCACACAGGTCTTGGGGGAGCACACCTGGCTGTGCATGGGGCTGGCACACAGTTCCAGGTCCCTAGTCTCCAGAGCTCCTAGCCTGTCAGAGAAGTCACAGAAGAAGGTTATGTGGGGGTAGGGATTTAGCTCAGTGGCACAAGTGCCTGCCTGGCAAGCACAAGGTCATGAATTCAATCCCTGGTACCAAAAAAAAAAAAAAAAAGATTCTGTGATAATTGTGATTTATTACAGAAGTAATACTGTGTAGCACCTGGTATCTTGGATAATTTTCTCGTTGCTGAGACAAAATACCCAATACACAAAGTTAAAGAGGAAAAGATTTATTAGCTTACAATTTGCAGAGGTTACCATTACAGTAGTCCATATAGAACCATTACAATTCACCGTTTGTCAACTTGGCAACTAGACACCTTTCTTTAAGCAAGTTTCCAGATACAAAGACATGTTTATTCATATCATTTCACAACTTGAACATTATAACACTGGTTTAATAATTCTTAAAAACCAGTATTAATTCTATCAACATTATATTACTTTAGAACCATAATGTTTTTTCCCTTGGCCCCCCAAAGACTCATGCACATCCCTTTATGGAGGACACATCCATCTGCAAAAGTTGCTAGAGTCCTAACAGTTTCAACATTCTGAAAAGCTCAAGTCCCAAGTCTTAAGATGTAAGGAAAACTCTTAGCTACAAGCCCCTGTGCAAATGAAAAGTTAAACACTTTCAACATTCAATGCCACAGGCTAATCATTTTCATTCCAAAAGATACAAATGGGGGATACAAAGGATTAGGACCAAAGCAAGCCCAAAATGCAGCAGAGAAAATAAAGTCCTGTAGTTTCACATCCAGCGTCTGAAGCAATCTGTAGCAAATCATGAGCTCCAAATGACTTGAGTGGACTCCACCCCTATGGCATTTGCAGTGGTTTCTCTGTAAGGCTGCTTTGTTTCCTCCTTGCAACTTTCCTTAGATGATCCACAATCCTAGCTTCTCAAACGTCAGGGGTCTCCACTGCACCTTCAACTTCACACTCACAGCTCCACACACTGCTCTCTGGGGCACATTTTCTGGCCTCCCAGGCCTTCTTCTGAAATCTGGGTGGACGCCTTCCTAACCCCACAACTCTTCTATTCTGCATGTATTTCAAACCAGCATCGTGTGGATTATGCCTCGGTTTTTTGCCAGCTGGAGCAGTAGCCAGGCTTTCCTCTCTCTTGGCTACAGTAGTTGAGTGCCTGGATTGCTGGACACTGAATCCAGTTCTAAGGAGCAAATTTTTTATGCTGCCACCATTCTTAAACACATCATGGCCACTGCTATTCTGGAAGGCTTTCTCCTCAAAAAAAGACTTTCACTTTTGCAGTTTTGAGGCTGCAAAGGGTGGGGTTTGCTGCTTCTTGTGAAACCCTCAGACCTCTTTTATATCCTCTTGTTCCTTCCCAGCAATTGGGAAGGAATCCTCCACTCTATGTTTATAGTCCAGAGCTTTACTGGAGTTTCCTTTCTGGTCAAACTCATAGTTTAAGTCATCCTGATGGTCTCTTTGCTCTTGATTTTCAACATAGATCTTATTAAAAGCCCCCAACAATAACTATCCCGACACTTCAACATTCAGCTGCCTTGAAATTTCTTTTGCCAGATTAATTAGTCTGCTATCCTTCATCTCAGTCTTAGGCAAAATCTCCAAACATGAAAAAAATGCAGACAAACTTTCTGCCAAGCCATAACATACATCATCTGGACTCCAACAACTAATGCAGTCGTTCTTCCCAGCAGAAACCTCCTGAGCCTGGACTTGGCTGGTTTTCTGGTTTTTCAGCTCTGATCAGAATGTTCCATACAGAACAGCCTAAGCCATTCCAGCTCTTCTCTTTCACATGACATCTCTGAACTCTTCCTACAAGCCATTTGCAAAGGCTCTTGAACCACATGGTCAGGTTAGTTATAGCAATGATTCCACTCCTGGTATCAAATTCTACCTGGTGCCCAAAATTAAGGAAGAATAGGATTATTTAGTTCGCAGTTTGTGGAGGTTTCAGTCTGTAATCAGCTGGCTCCAAGGAAGGGTGGTGTGGCAGAGAGGAACAACTCATGGCAGCAGAAGACAGCAAAAGCAACAAGAGCATAACGGGAGAGCAAGCCTCTTTTCCTCCCTTATATGGTAAGCATGCTCCCCCCGCCCTTGTCCCTCCAGGGCCACTGTAGCACTCACAATCTCCTGCCCTCCTCTTGCAGAGGCTGAGGATATTTACAAAGCAAGAACCTGTTCCTTGCTGAATTGCTTCATTAAAATTCTAAACTTCTCAGGTTGACACAGTGTAGTACCCGTTACACCTGGTGTATTAATTTTTTTTGTCTTTTTCGATACCAGGGATTGAACTCACAACCACACACTTGCAAGGAAGGTGCTTATGCCGCTGAGCTAAATCCCCAGCCCCGGGTGTATTAAATTTTTAGTGCACATAAAATCAAGAGTCCATACATTCACTGATTTTTCTTTTTCTTTTTTTCCTTTATTTCATTTCTGTGGTGCAGTAAATTGAACATAGGGCCTTCACACTGAACTAGCCTCACTGCTCTTTTAAAATTTTGAGACAGAGTTTACTAAATCACTCAGTTGCCCAGGCTGCACTCGGACTTGCCATCCTCCTGACTCAGCCTCCCAAGCAGCTTGGCTATGTGAGTTAGATCCAGAGGAGCAGCAGAAGCCCTTGTTCTGGGGGAGGGGGGTGCCTTGCCAGGCCACCCTGGCAGTGCTTCAGGGCTGTAGGAAGCAAGGCTAGGAGGGTAGAGCCCTCCCATGCTACAGCCCTCATCCAAGACCTGGGACTTAAAGTGCTGGCTCAGCCACCTAGGAGGAGTGTGGGGAGCCTGTGAGCTGGTTCATTAAAGCCAGGCTTGATGGCAGCCCACAGGTAACGAGCCTGAGGTGCCAGGACTCCCTGGCAAGTGAAGGAAGTCTATGTTGACAGTGCTGGGTTGGCTTTATTATGTGCAGCCTTCTTAGTACCCCAGCTACATACTTAGGAGGCTCCAAAGCACTCCCTTTGCTAAGCTGTTAAGTCCTTGGTGACAGCCACCAGCATCATCGCCTTGCTCTGGCGACTGCAGCCCCTGGATGAAAGATGGAACTGGGTTCCCTGATTTCAGGGACAACTGTGGCATCGGGGGCTTTTGGGGGTGCAGGGCCCAGGGCCCAGACTGTAGTGCCCAACATCAAGGACAAAGCAAACCGGGGTGCAACTCAGTGTACAACATCCCCCCTCCCCCGCACAATGATGCCTTGCATACTCTCCCCAGCACTGGCAAAAATAAAGGTCACAAGGACAAATGATCATGAGGGCGGAGGTGCAGCCCCCTCCTGCCAGGTGTGCTCGGGGACCTGTGTGTAAGTGGCCCTGGCGTAGGGCATGGAAGCTCAGGTTCTGCCAGTCACCTGCTGTCAGGCTGACCTAGTGTCCCAGTCACCGTTCCCATGGTGACTGCCGCCTGGAGGGACACAGTTTTGCTGTACAGTTTAGGATGACTCTGCTGTCTCCTCCCAGGGTGCCATCGTCCGTGGGCTCACAGAATGCTGGCCCTGTCACTGTGAAGTGGACATCGGTAACCTCCATCTGGGGCATACATGCTCCAACCAAGGACGTGTACAGATGACAAATCCCTGACCCATGTCCTGGAAGCAGCCAGCTGGCTGTGGGCAGGCCTCATTAGGATATAGCTGGAAAACTATACCCTGGAAGGTCAAGTGTTACCGTTCAGGATGCAAAACATTTTAATTTAATCTTTTGGGTTTTTTGAGACAAGGTTCTCACTATGCAGTTCAGGTTGATCTTGAACTCACTATGTAGCCCAGGCCAGCCTTGAACTTGCAGCATTCCTCCTGCCTCAGTTTCCTGAGTGGAATGCTGGGATTATAGATGTGTACCACTGTGCCTAGAAATATATATTTTAAAATCATGACCAAAATGACCAAGAAGCAAGCAGTCAAACAAGATATCATGACCAAAGTCCCTCCAAATCCAACCTCCTCACTCCCACTGGGTCCCACAAGGCCGAGTTATGCCCAGGGACTTCCAAAGACAGGAGGGGCACCTGCCAGGCTCAGACAGGGGGACAGTGAGGCCCAAGAGTCTGTGTTCCCATTCTCCTCCATGCGTGGGTCACAGCACACCAATCACTGGAAGATCACAGTTCCCTATGGCTTCGGGTCCCATAGCGGCTTCTTCGTGAGCCTGTGCCTTCTCTGTACCCTGCCCACATCTTTATAAACAGCTCTTTCTCCAGCTCCCTTCAAATTGCCCATCCGTTTCCCTGCTAAGACCCAGAACATGCAGCATGTGTTTTAGTTAGGATCCGTTTTAGCAGTTAGCAACAGAAAACCCAGAATAACAGCAGCTTACATAAAAGAGCTGGTGTCTTTCTCTTGCCCAAGAAAACGGGTATGAAGGAACCCTGGTCGGCACAACAGCTACTGGAACAGCAGATCCGACAGCAGATCCATGGAGCCGAGGCGCCATCCTGAACCATACAATCAGTGATGTCCCTGAGCCACATCCGCAGAGTCCGGTCTTCTGGCTGCTGTTCCCAGCTGTGACTGTCAGGCTGCTCTGGCGGAGTCTACACTGGCAATCTGTCCTTGCAGTCAGCTTGGACAGATTTTTCCAGAAACTCTTCAGCTGCCCTTACAGGAGCCTTGCAGATTCATGCTCCTCTCACAGAAGGTCACAAACAGCTAAACCCCCAGAGCTGGCAGGAAATTCCACCCTGCAGTCGGACCAGCTTCTCCTTCCCACATGGCCACGGGATTTCTGCTTCGGCTGTGGTTAATACGCCGCTGATACAGCACATACTTCTGGGCCCCATCTTTGGACCTTTAGAAGGTTCCCCTGTCTGATTTAAGCCCTTTTTCAATTCTTTTCTTAAAATCCATCTTACTCAAAGATAAAAAGGGAAAAGAAGGAGAAGAAGAGGAGGAGGAGGAGGAAGAAGAAAACTACAACAAAATTTCAAAGCATGTCAGTTGGGAACAACAGTAGTACATACATTGTGCAGTGTCATCTCCAAGTCATTCACCCAGAGCACAAGACATCTGCCTTCAAGTGTTCAGGCAATACCAGCACAAATCTTTCTCTTCAAGGAACACAAAGAAATCAGTAGTATAACTATCTTTATTTTTATATACATATGCATACAATATACATGTGTTTTTTTGTTCAGCTTCTCACACTAATAAAGCAATACAATGTTTATACATGTGTGTCTTATTTCACTGAGTATGTTCTCAAGGTGCATCCATTTACCTATAAAATGTCCAGTTTATTTATGACTGAGTAGTACTCCATTGTATAAAAATACCACATCTTTTTTGCCCATCCCTCAGTCGCAGGGCATTTAGGTTGTTTCCAAAATGTTGCTATCATAAACTGTGCTGCTATAAACATGGTGCATATATATCACTGTGGTATGATGCTTTTAATTCTTTAGGAAGATACCCAGAAAGGGAATAATAGCTGGGTTGACCTTCCTGAATTCTTATGAGTTTCCTTGCCTTCAATAAAAAAGACTTTTTTTTGGTCTTTTCGAGATAGGGTCTCACTATGCAGTTCAGGCTGGACTTGAGCTCACTTTGTAGCCCAAATTGGTCTCGAACTTGCAACAATCCTTGTGCCTCAGCCTCATGAGTGCTGGGATTATCAATGTGCACCACCACACCCAGCCTGGCTCTTATTTACTAATTCATTTGCACACTGGGGATTGAACCCAGGACTTCACACTGAGGTACATTCTTAACCCTTTCTGAGCTTGTACGTCTTTTTTTTTTGTTTGTTTGTTTTTTTTTTTTCAATACCAGGGATCAAGCTCACGACCTCACGCTTGCCAGGCAGGCACTTAGGCCTCTGAGCTAAATCCCCGGCTTTCTTAGCCTTTTTTAAGCAGTTGGGTTTTTTTTTTTTTTTTTTTTTTTCCGAGACAAGAGAACCGCTAAATTGCCAGATTTCCCAAACTAGGTTTGAACACGTGATTTTCCTGTCACAGCCTCCTGTGCACTGGGATTATAGGCTTCCACCACAACGCTTGGCTCAGTTCACTGTAATCTCTTGGAATCACTGCCTCCTGAGCCCCACTCCCAGTGCCAGCCGCTGAGATTTCCATTTGGTAAATGATGGACGATGCCATCGATGTCTCAGTGCGCATGTGCCAACCTATTGGGCTCTGGGTGCAGTCCCAGATGACGTGGTGAGAGCAGCAACTTCTGAAGCAGGGCACACAGCTGCGTTTCTGTCATTTCCCGGCTCCTCTCCTGTGAGGTTTATCTCGGGTGAATAAGGGTATAGTTTTGGGGAGGGGAGATGCAGTGCCCAGGCCTTGAGACCAGAGCTCAGGGGAGGGCTCTCTAGGAACCTTAGGACAGAGGGACATTTCCCAGGCAGGCCTGGAATGCCTCCAAGTCCTGCAATCCCTGCACTCTAGGAGGCTGAGGCAGGGTAGCAAGTTCCAGCCCAGCCTCGGGGACTTAGTAATTTAGCAAGACCCTGTCTGAAAATAATAACAAAGAATAAGGGACCAGAATGTAGTTCAGTGCAGAAGCTCTGGGTTCAACCCCCAATACTTTTTTTTTTTTGGTCTTTTTCCTTTTTATCGGTACCAGGGATCGAACTCAGGACCGCCTGCTTGCAAGGCAGGTGCTTATGCCACTGAGCTAAATCCCCAGCCCCCAACCCCCAATACTTTAAAAAAAAAAAAAAGAAAGAAAAAAAAGACAGCAAGCAAGCTCGAAGCACCCAGGCTGGGCAGGGTGGAGCTGGACACATCACTGAGCACCAGGCAGCTGGGTACAGAGCCTGGCCTTGCTGTCCAAAGAAGGACCTGAGACCCTGGGCGGCCAGAGGGCCTTCCCATCTGTGATGTGGTCCCACAAGAGTCGTTAGGACACCTGCCTCCCCTCCCTGCGGGTCCCCGTGGCTGCGCACCTGGCCTTGGTAGCCTGGGAACTCGGGGAGCCCACAGCCTCCAGGCGCCGTGAGGGGGAGCAATGAGGGGGAGCAAAGTGCCTGGGGCTAGGGATGAGGCTGACACTGGAGTAAGCAGCTCTGGAAGCCGGGGAGAAACAAGTCTGTCCGTATAAAAGACTCCATGCAGTAAGGAAGGGCTCAGCAGTAACGGGTCAGGAAGGGTTACTCAGTAAACAAGTGATGAGCTCTTGGGGAAAAAGTGTGTCTCACCAGGCTGGCTCTGAAATCATCATCATCATCATAGCCCAGGGTGGGCCTTGAAATCATGACCTCCCGCCTCAGCCTCCCAAGTACTTGAATTACAGGCATGTGCCACCATGCCTGGCTAACAACTTTATTTTAAAAAGGGGGTTGAAGCTGGGCATGGTGGTTACACCTGTAAGCCTAGCACTCAAGAGATTGAGGCAGGAGGATCACAAGTTCTAGCTCAGCCTTAGCAGTTCAGTAATGTAATGAGACCTTGTTTGAAAGAAAAAAAAGGGCAAAGGGCGGGGAGGGACAGTAGGGGAACTGGGGGTGTAGCTCAGTGTAAAGGACTTGGGTTCAATTTCTAATGCCACAAAAAAGAAAGGTTAAACGGGGCTTAGAACCCCGCAGCAGGAAGTTTCCTGAGTCCTTCTCTGACTGTAAGGCACCATCCAGGAGGGATCTGAGCCCTGGCACTGTCCCCTGCCTGTTGCACCTTAGGGACCCTGGGTTGTCACCTATGGAACGAGGCGCGGTATTGGGGGCGGGTGGATGCAGAACTGATCTGAGACCAGCAGCTGGCAGGGGCCCGGCAGGCCTCACCCTCTGAGCTGCTCTTCAGAAGGGGAGCACTCTGCTCTCCGTGTGGGAGGCCTGCCCCTGGCCCCTGGGAGGGGTCTGGCTGGGCTGCGATAGGTTGGGGGTGGGAAACGGCTGGTGGCAAGCAGCTGGGGCGCAGCTGGCTGTGGGTGGCTCCTTGCAGGCTGCGCCTCCACCTGTGCCCAGCCGCCTCCCGTGGGGCATGGCGGGGACAGGGCTGCTGCTTCTCCTGGCTCTCGGGTGTCCAGCTCTGCCCACAGGTGAGCTCCCTTGAGTCCTCTTGGTGCTTTCTGGGCCTCCCCGGGTACAGGCAGGGTGCAGAGGCACAGAGCAAGATCCCTGGGATCGGGCTCACCAGGTGCCCGCCCTCTTCTCCGTCCAGGGCACCTGCCCTGCAGCAGTCCCAGTGGCCAGGCAGCCTTGGCACCACTGTGCAAAGCGGGGCACTGGGACAGACCCGAATTCACAGAGGTGGGGGCAGGGTGGGGCAGAGGCAGCCTGGCTGTGGTAGGTGATCTGAGCAGTGGGAGCAGGACGCAGTGGTCCTGGCTGTCAGCACTGCTCCCGGGGAGCCGGGGCCAAGGGGCTGGGAATCTCAAGGCCACTTCTTGCTTCCTTGGCCCCGTGGCCCAGTCGGGGTCCCCAGACCTCAGTACCTTGCCAGGGTGATAATCAGTCTCTCAAGGTCAAGGCCAGGCCACAGAGCTCCAGCGTCCCAGGGAGTGTGAGCAGCTGTGTGTGTGTGTGTGTGTGTGTGTGTGTGTGTGTGTGTGTGTGTGTTGCAGGGGACATGCTTGACCTCTGAGTCAGGGGTCATTTTCTTTCTTTCTTTCTTTCTCTCTCTCTCTCTCTCTCTCTCTCTCTCTCTTTCTCTTTCTTTTTTTCTTTTTTTTTGGTAACAGGGATGGAACTCATGACTGTGCACTTGCAAGGCAGGCGCTTATGCCACTGAGCTAACTCCTCAGCCCCCCTCTTCTTTTTAGGGGTCATGTTCATGAATTAGTAAATTTATTTATTTACCTATTTATTTGGTACTAAGGACTGAACCTAGAGCCTTCACATTGAGCTATGTCTCCAGCCTCCTCCACCACTTTTTTGAGACAAGGTCTCATAGTGTAGTTCAGGCTGTCCTTAAACTCACTGTGTAGCCCGGGTTGGCCTCAACCTCAGCAGTCCTCCTGCCTCAGCCTCCTACATATCGGGATTGCAGGGGTATATCACCACACTTGGCTTCCTTTTCTTTTTCACTTTATATTTATTTTCTGGTTTGTTTGTTTGAGCAGGGTCTCCCTGTGTAGTTCAGGCTGGCTTTGAACTCATTATGGAACCCAAGCTGGTCTCAAACTTGCAGTAACCCTGCCTCAGCCCCCTCAAGTGCTGGGATCACAGGCGTATGTCACCATGCCTGGCTTCCTTTTCTCTTCTACTTTGAGACAAGATTTTTGCTAAATTGCCCAAGTGAGCTCAAACTTGTGATCCTCCTGGCTCAGCCTCCCAGAGTACTGGAATTTTAGGTATGTGCCATTGCAACCAGATTCATGGGATCTCCTTGATCCCAGCTGGCCTGAGGTGTGTCCCAAATACCCTCTTGGTGGCACAGATGGGCTGGGTCAAGCCCAAAGCAAGAGGCCTGAGATGCAGCAAGGAAGAAGCTAGGGTGAGGAAACGCAATCCTGGCGGGCTGCACAGAGGCGGAGAGGCAGCTCTCGGCTCTTTCTGTACAGCTGAAGAGGCTCAGGAAGCTGGAGGTCCAGGCCTCACTCCTAGCTTTCTATTTCCATTCTTTGCCTTAGTGACAGTAATATCAAGAACATAGTTTGAGGCATGGCGTGGGCCCATAACCCAAGGTTCCAGGGAGGCTGAAACAGGAGGATCATGATACTGAGGCCAGTCTGGGCAACATTCTAAGACCCCATCTGAAAAAAAAGGCAGGAGTTCGGAGAGAATGTAGCTCAGCAGGAAAGCACTTGTCCTGCATTCAATCCCCAAAACTACAAAAAAAAAAAAAGGAAGGAAAAATAAATAATACTGAAACTTACCTGCCAAGGCATTTGGTATTTATGGACTTTTCAAAAGTAGTTCTATGGGGCTGGTGTTGCTAACTGAGCTATCGAGGGACAGAGGGCACCCCTGAGTCCCAGCCCTTTCAGGAGCCACGTCCTTAGTTTCATCAGTAGAACCCAAGGCAGAGTCACAGGCAGGCTTCCAGGGAAGGCCCGTGGGATCCAGAGTCACAGAGTCCAAACCCTCACTGGCCACCTCCCCGCCGTGGTCCTAGCTTGGCTATGTGCCCCTCAGTCTCTGAGAGGTCCCCATCACCACCTCCCCACAGTTCCCAGTGTCCTGAGCAGGTCCTCAGCCTGGCTGTGCAGAACTCAGGCTGCGAATTTGTAGATGGTTCAAAAATCCAGATATTCCAAATATAACGTTTCGTTATGTCTTAGACATGTCATCTTCACTGAAAAGAATAAGACTGAAAACACAGGACTGCTCTGAAAACCGTCAGTGCTGTATGACTTTTATTTTTAAATTATGAGACATTAGATCTCAACTTTGGGTGAATTGTGTGGGGTGTGGCTCAGGTACAAACAAAACCACCTTTTAAAAGGGGTCAGTGGGGGGATGGGGATTTAGCTCAGTGGCATAAGCACATGCCTTGCAAGTGTGTGGTCGTGGGTTCGATCCCTGGTACCGATAGAGACAAAAAAAAAAAAAAAAAATGGGTCAGTGGCTGAAAGCCATGTTGCACTCCCAAGGCCTTGGGTCCCATCCCTGGCACCACACGCACCCCATACAGAATCAGCACACCCTGAAAACACAGTCCCGGAAGGAAGAACTGGGAGGAAGAGCACAGGCTCCTGTGTGCTCCACCCAGACTGACAAATGTCAGCGTCTGGTCATGTTTGAATCAGATCTGTTTTCAGAGAAGAAAAGTCACTGATGTGTTTGATATTTTTGCTCTGATTCCAGGACCTGCCTCCTATCCTTCCTCTCCACAAGTGACTGCTGTCCCCAGGCCACCAGCACACGGTATTATGAGCTTTGTTCACACACCTGCTGTCTCTCCCACACAACTGGGGTCCTCAAGGACAGCGACCATGTCTTGTTATGTTCCCAGTACATGGCATAGAAAGGAGCTTGGAGAATATAGACAGGTGGACAGAAGGACGGACAAATGCAGCCAGGCACATGTTTGTAATCCTGGCTTTAGGAGACTGAAGCAGGAGGATCACCACAAGTCTGAGACCAACCTGGGCTATATAGCAAGACCTTGTCTCAAAAACCAAGGCGTTTTGGCACACTCCTGTAATCCCAGCACTGGGGAGGCTGAGGCAGGAGGATCATTGCAAGTTCGAGATCAACCTGGGCTACAAAGTGAGCCCAAGGCCTGAACTGCATAGTGAGATCCTTTCTCAAAAAGACAAAAACAAAATAAAACACAAGACAGATGGGTGGACAGACAGGATGGAGAGACGTTATGCACAGGTGGAGGTAGGAAGAATGGATAGACGATGGAAGATAGAGGATCAAAGAAGCAAGGGATGGGTGAGTGGATGGCGATGGAGGACAGATAGAAAGACAGACAGGAGCCCTTGCCCACTTGAGGTGCGGCTGAGGGAGGCGTGCTGAGCCGGCGGCGACGCTGTGTGCACCCCTGCAGGTGCGGTCACCGCCGCCTTCCCGTCCCTGGCCCCGCCGGTGACGCTGCTGGTGGCCGGGCAGCGGCGCACGCTGGTGGTCTGCCTGGTCCTGGACGTCGCGGCCCCCGGCCCGGACAGCCCCGTCTGGTTCTCCGCCGGCAACGGCAGCGCCCTGGACGCCTTCACCTACGGCCCGGCTCCGGGCACTGACGGCACCTGGACCGCGCTGGCCCAGCTGTCCCTGCCCGCAGAGGACTCGGCAGCCTGGGAGTCCCTGGTGTGCCACGCGGAGCCCGGGCCCGGGAGCCCGCGCCGCAGCACGCAGCCCCTCCGGCTGGCAGGTGGGGGCGCCGCTGAGCCGCGCGCCGGGGTGGGGGAGCAGCGGGGGGGCGGGTCCTCGCGGGCATCCGGTGCCCTGGGAGCCCACACCCCGCCTGGCACGCCGGGTGGGGCGCCTGGCCCCGGCTCCCGGGCACTGACCCACCTCCCTCCCCTTGGCCGGCAGGAGCAGCCCCTCGCGCTGGGACCTGCGTCCAGGAGCCTCCGGGTGGTGAGTACCAGGGCCCGGCTGGGAGCCAGAGTGGGCCGGGACCACGGCTGGAGCAGGAACCTGCTGCTGGGTCCCAGGATCCCGACCCAGGGCAGGGCCTCAGTCTCCCCTAGGATCAGATGAGGGGGTGGGTCCTCTCTCCCCAGCCTCATCCAGCACAGGCGAGCGAAAGCGGAGTAGCACTAACATCCCCAGCCTCTTAAAATATTTCTATATTTGGGCTGGGGATTTAGCTCAGTGGCATCAGCGCCTGCCTGGCAAGTGCGAGGTCGTGAGTTCAATCCCCAGCACCAAAAAAAAAAAAAAAGAAAGAAAAGAAAAAGAAAAAAAAAAGAAAAGGAATTTGCAGTCCTCCTGCCTCAGCCTCCCATAGTGCTGTGGAGTTTGTTTCTTGAGCAAATAAAGAAGTCTGGGCTGGTTACGGTGGGTGTCAGATGCTAATCCTTCCCATGAGTGCAGGGAAGGCCCTCCGAGGACACCAGCAAGGGCCCCCGGGTGGAGGGGACAGAGAAGTCATTCAAGGCCACGGCAGAGGAGGGCCCCAGCTGCTCTTCCAGTCCTCCCTGCTCCTTCCTGTGCAGGGTACCAGGCCCAGGGCCTGTGGCTGGCGGCCCTGAGGCTGCTGCTCTTCAAGCTGCTGCTCGGCGATGTGCTCCTGACCTGCACCCGCCTGCCTTGGCCTCCTGCAGGCACTGGCAGCTACCATCCTGGCGCCGGGCTGCAGTGACCAAGGGACTCCTGAAGGGGCACCTGCCACCCAGGTCAGAAGGGGACCCACTCTGCCCATAGGGCCCAGCCCGCTGCTCAGGACACCCTTGGGATTTCTTTCCCAAGACTAAGAGCTTTGTTTAAAATTTGGATTCAGGTTCTTGCTAAGTACGACAGACTGGCCTTGAACTTGCAATCTTCCTGCCTCAGCCTCTAGTACTGGGATTGCAGATGTGCACCACCACATCACCCAGCTCTGAGCATTTTGTAATATGTGACCTGCCTCCTCCAGTTGACTGAGTTTCCTGGGACTGAGTCTGCCTCCTCCTTCAGACTGAGGGCTTCGGGAAGATGAAAACTGTATCTGCTCTTCACATTAAGAGTCCTGGTTAGCTTGGATCTGCCCAGGCCCCGGGGATTCCAGGGGCAGAGAATTGAGCACAATTAAAGAATCTACATGACATAAGAAAATGAAAATACCATGAGTTCCATCCCTAGTACAAAAAAGAAAAAAGAAAATATGCTTAAACATAATTTTAAATGGTCAATATTTAATTGTGTGAGGCAGAGCAGGAATTGGGCAGAGTTAGAGGCACAGGACTCTGGGGGGGCTCCCTGGAGGAGGTAGCTTCCTAAGCACAAGAAGCTGGAGATGCAGGGAAGGGCTCAGGCCAGAAGAAGCTGCCGATCTCTGTCTTCCCACAGTCAGGTGCTTGGCCAGGCCTCCCTGATCTGACCCAAGTTGTGAAGAGCAGGCGGGGAACCAAGAGCCTGGGGAGGGTGCTGGGCTCGAGTTGGGTCTGCACTCAATGGAAGGAACAGGACCTGGAGCTGGGAAACAGGTTCAGCCCAAGGCTCAGAGTACCAGGCAGTGATGCCACATCTGTGCACTGTTAATCAAACCAGGGCCTTTATTCACTTGACAAATATTCATCAAGCATCAACTTCGATCCAGACAATAAAGAGACTGGTTTGCTTTGGTTTTGCTGTGTTTCCTAAAGAGGTTTTGATTTTTGAGGTTGTGTTATGTTGTTCTGTTTAGTGCTGAGGATTGAACGTAGGGCCTTTACACCAAGCTGAAAGCCCAGATCTTTTTTAAAAATTTTTAAAATTTATTTTTAAGTTTAAGATAGGGTCTTGCTAAATCACCAGTCTGCTCAGGGTGGTGAGCAGACTTCAATTTGCAACCCTCTTGCCTCAGCCTCCTAGAGACTGGAATTACAGGCCTGTACCACCATACTTAGCTCTTATTTCTTTATTTTTTTTGTTTTGTTTTGTCTTTTTTCGTTTTTATCAGTACCAGGAATCGAACTCACGACTGCCTGCTTGCAAGGCAGGCGCTTATGCCGCTGAGCTAAATCCCCAGCCCCTATTTATTTTTGAGACAAGCTCACTCAAGCTGGCCTTGAACTCACTATGTAGCCCATGCTTGTGGTGATCCTCTTGCCTCAGCTCCCCAGGTGATGGGACTGCAGGTGTGCGCCAGAGCACTTGGCTGTAATGAAGATTGTTGCATTGATGGATTATGAAGTTCGCACAGTGACATCTGATCTGTGTGTCCCATGTCCTCAGAGCTGCCTGGAAATGCAGCCTCTCCCCAGGGATTCTCTCAGTATCCTCTGGGCACTGCAGGACAGTCTAATGGTCATGTGAGGCAGGAAGTATGCCTCACTGTCCCCTGCTTGGTGGAAGTGACACCAGCTTCCCTGAGTTGGCATGTCCTCTCTTGATGACCCTTGCAGACTTTTCCTGCCTCTCTGTAGTCTTCAGAGTTAAGGGTCAAGGGGGCCCTACGGTTTCTGGGCCAGAGCCTCCCCTACCCCATGGGCCTGCTGCTCCCCGACATGGTGCAGGCTAGGGGGGACAGGGGCAGCTGTGGCTGTACTTCCTGGACTATGGTCCCTTCTGCCATTCAGGCCTAACTCTGAGTTCTTGGCCTCCAGCAAATTTATTGTGCCTCAGTGAATGTCTTCTCTGAGGCTTTTTGTCCATCCTTTTTGTCTCCCTGGGCCTTGGAAGTGACCTGTTTGGGTGCTGCAGACTCTTCCTGAGTCAGCCCTGCCTTCCCAGGGTAACTGGGACCAATACTTCGACCAGAAAATGATAAAGGCCTGGGCCTCAGTCCACCTGTGTCTTCCTAAATCGACAGAATAGCCACCTCCTGAGGGAGGAAACAAGGAAGTGGGGAACATTTTTGCTTTATGGGCAAAAGTACAGTTTGCAGAAGACTTCCCAGAGCAGCAGTCTGGTCTATGTGTGACCATGGAACTGAGCCTGGGAACCACCTGAGCCCTCTCGATGACACAGAGAGGGGACCTGCTCTCTGTCCTGGAACCAGCTGAGTAGCTGCTGCTGGGAGGCAGAAGGAAGGGACAATTGCACATCTGCCAGCCTCCTGCCTTCTGGGAGCTCAGATTCCAAAACATAAATAGGACAGTGAAGGGGGATGAGCTTACATTCTGCAAAGAAAATGCCTGAGCATTTTACCATCTGCTCCATAAGCTTTAATTTCCCCAGTGCTCCAACCACAAGCAGCCTGTGTCGCATAGCAACCAGGTGGACCTCCTGTGGTCAGGAACTGTGCTGGGGAGGAAGTTATGAATTTCCCACGAGGGCAAACGCAGGGTCACTAGGCACTGATGTCCCCCAGCAAGGTGACAACTAGAGTGACTGCGATAACAATATTTTTCCAATCTGATTTTATTGGTTACATTTTTGATATACAGAATGATCACATTCATCACAAATAATTTGTATCTATACATGATATATCTTCTTTTTCCTCCCATTTCCCTCCATACTTACAAAAGCGTTGTTTCCATTTTTCAAAAAAAACTTTTCTCTTTTTCCTTTTCCGCTCCCCGTTTGAACATTTTCTTCCCAGTTCCCAATACCTATTATACATTTTGATCCTTATTTACACTTTCGATTTCTTACACCAGAGAAACTGCGGTATGTACATGTCCGATTTGTTCCACTTTTATTATAGAGTGTGGTCTCTAGATGCATCTATTTACTCAGAAATGTCTCGAGCAAGAGTTCTGTGAGGCTTTTAGGACCCTAGGAAGGAAGGAAAAAGCAGGAGAGAACCGTAGACAAAGTCTTCTCCACACCCTCCGTGTCCAGCGCGCCCAAACGGTCCACGGTCCACGCAGGGCCAGACGTGGGGGTGCCTGGGTCCTGGTCCTCTAGCCTCTCCAACAGCCTCCGTTAGGGAGTGGGAAAAATGTAGCCGTAAGTCCCTGAAGCCACCGTCTGCTTTCTTATTGACCAAAACCGAGAAAGACTCGTCTTGGTATTGACTAGAAGACAAACCCCGAGAAATCTCATTGGCTGCATCGTCCGTCCGTTAGGAAGGCAGCCTGAGGCCCCAAAGGGAAGGGGGTGGGGCTAGTGGTTGCCGTGGTTACGCCGGGGCACGTGCGCAGTCCCGGAAGCGGCGCGGGGAAGCTGCTGGGCGCGCGTCGCGGGAGGAAGCGGCTCCCGGTCGGCGCGAGTCGGGTCCGCCTGGGCCATGGAATCGCTGATCGAGCTCGCGCCCCGCTGTCTTCCGCTTCTCCCTTTACTGCTGCTGCTGCTGCCAGCCCCGGAGCTGGGCCCACGCCAGGCGCGGGCAGAGGAGACCGACTGGGTCCGGCTGCCCAGCAAATGCGAAGGTGAGGGGGCGGGGCTGGGGCGGGGCTAAGATACAGGCTGGGCCGAGTGCTTGGACCCACTGGGTGCTAGGGTGGGTGCTGGGCTGGGTGCTGGGCACTGGGATGCCAGGGGTCCCATGACAAGGGAGGCGCAGGACTCGGGGCTGGAGGGAGTAGCGGATCCCTCCTGGAGTTGGGGTGCGGGGGCATCAGGAAAACGTGCCTGAGCCTGCAGGGTGGTGAAAGTATGCAGGTGAGGATGAGTGGGGAGAGGGGCGCCCAGAGGAAGGCAGGCTTGGGTTGGCAGCCCCGGCGAGTCTGAGGAACTGAAACGGGGAAGCGGCAGCCGAGACTGCCTTTGCTTCCCTTCCCGCTGTGCAGTGTGCCGTGGCCCCCTCTAACAGCTCCTGTGGACCGAGACTTGGCCTCAGATGCTCAGCCTCTGGTAGGCACCCAGGCGTCGTTCCTGTTTATAACAGGAAATAGGGGGTCGCGGGGGTGTGGACGGAGGAGGAGGGTCCTAGGCCTTAAGAGGGACATTTTGGAATTGGCACAGAGCTTGGCGACAGTGGGTAATGGAGGAAGATTTTAGGAGTACTGAGAAAAGGTAGTCCCCAAAACAAGCGGAAGCAGGAGCCGGCATCTGAATCGCAGCATTCAAGAGGCTGAAGCAGGAGGATTGCAGTGAGTTTGCTGTCAACCTGAACTATACAATGAGACCCTGTCTCAAAAATCAAAAACAGACAAGAAGATGAAGCAGGTGTGTCGAGAGCTGGCCAGACTGTGAAGGGTCTCCCTCCAGTTCTCAGTTTTCTCCTCTGACCTTTCCAGTCTTCCCTTTCTTTTCTGCCCCCTTGCCCCAGGCCCCCCAGAAAGTTGGCTGTGAATCTGGTTCATCTTAATTCAAAGCCTGCACTGGGCCAGATGTTCCCTAAGCTCTGGACGTGCAGTGAGTGGTTTGGAGCACATAATCCTTCCATTTGCATGATGAAGAGTAAGCTGTTCCAGCCACCCCAGACTTCATAGTACTCTGTGAGGGTCTTGCCGGTCGGGGGCTTTCAGCCCCTCTTCCTCTAGTCCTGTGTGATGTTTTCCTTTCTCTTTCCTTCGCTTTCTGATTTACTCTGATACCAAAGAACCCCCACTGTTCCGCTTAGGATTGTCACAGCCTAAGTGGCTCCTGTTTCTTTGGCTTCAGAGACATCCACACATCCAGAAGCCCAGAGCTGGCAAAGATCTTAGAGATCTTTCTAGCCTAACCTCATTTTGTAATTGCTAAAGATTAATTTATAGGGGATTTCCAGTTACAGAACGGCTTGTCAAACGCCAGCCCATACGCTGCTCTTAATATTGTACTTACTGTCATTACTGCACCTTTGTTATTAAATGCTGATGGAGTCGCCCGCAAAGACTGCCTTCAGGCTCTCTAGCCAGGTGGGAACAGATCCTGGCCGGAGCAAGGAAAAGCTGCCCAGAAAGGAACAGGAGATGGGTCTAGGGTCTGGGGTCTGTGCCATGAGTTCCGGGTGTGCTTCTGGGCGAGCTCTCCAGAGGCAATGTCTGGAAGAGTTGGAAGCAAGGTTGTGGCTCATGGGTAGAATAGAGAGTGTCCCAGGCCTCAGTATTTCCCGCCTTGGAACACTATACATGGAGAGCATGGGAAAAGTGGGTGGAGGCGGAGGGCAGCAGACAAGGAAATCTGGAGCATCCTGGAGTGCAGGCCAGGAGGGAGAGCCGAGGTAGGGGGTGTCCTTAGTGCACCCTAGACCCTGAGGTCACAGCTTAGAACTTGAAGTGTTTGTGTGTTCAGAGTCCCACAAGCCATCAACCTGTGTGCTTGGGACAGAATTTCATCAAGCAAACCTTTAAGGCATGGGCACTGCAATACTCGGTGAGCATTTGCATATAAAGTTTTTTTTACTAGGGCTGGGGATTTAGCTCAGCAGGCACAAGTGCCTGCCTGGCAAGCGTGAGTTCGATCCCCTGTACCAAATAAATAAAAATAAAATTATTTTTGCATTTAAAATTTTATTGCAGTAAGACATTGCCATGTCCCCCTCAGCATCTTCTTGGCTTTGAACACACTAATCCCCTTGTCTTGCCACTTTCTGCAGCAGCTCTGGAGTCCTCTTTTGTGCGTATTTGTATTTGTGCTGCCCTGGATGTCTCGATGCCCTGAATTGATTCAAAATGTCCCTCTTCCATGGTCCTTTTGACTTTGTGGAAACCCAGGAGTCACACAGTGCCAGATCCGGTGACTGAGGTAGGTAAGGACACAGGACCATGTTTTTCCCAGCCTGCCTTTCTGGTGGATGGCACTGGGCTGGAGCAGTTACTGTATTTTTTCGTCACATCATGAAGACACTCAGGAAAGAGCAATCTAGAGCTGCTGCAGAAAGTGGCGAGCATGACAAGATGATTGTGTTCCAAGGGGGGGCGATTTGAGGGGATTCATGGCAACGTGCTTTACACTGTGATTTTTTTTTTTTTTTTTTTTTTTGTACCTGGGATCAAACGCACAACCTCACACTTGCCAGGCAGCGCTTACGCCATTGAGCTAAACCCCCAGCCCACCCCTCTTTTTTTTAATACAAGGTCTCACCATGTCGGCTGATCTTGAACTCACTTTGTAGCCCAGTGATCCTCCAGCCTTGGTCCTCCTGTCTCAGCCTCCTGAGTGCTAGGATCACAGGCCTGTGTCTCCATTCTCAGCAACTGTAATAAATACTTAAAATTTCAACATTCACCATATATTTTGAGCACACTTCTCTGTATGTTTGTGGTAACTGGTTTTGTGCCACATTCTGCTGCCAGCGTGGTCAGTGTTGCAGATGGCATTTGGCCTGCACTAAATTCATTCCAGGGCCTTAGCTGCTGCTCAGCTGTAAGCATCACTGTGGGCTATAGTGCCCCAGCCGACCCTGTGTAGAGACTCAGACCAAAGACACAGGAACAGCCCAGGACAGTGGGACACTGGTGGCTCTTACAGTCTAAGGAGAGACTCATGAAACAGCTGAGCCCCTTAGGGAGGGCAAGGGGCTGTGAGATGAGAGTGGGTGGGATTGGTATCGGAGGGCTCTTGGCGGTGCAGAGGTTTCTTAGGTCAGAGGTCTCTTAGGAGAATGAGTAGCAGAGTCTGGCAGCATCAGTGCGGTGATGGTCTACACTGCTGTGTCCCCTTTGAGGCTCAGGGTCGTGGAAAGAGGGAACCTTGTTTCTGTCTGACCCCAGTGGGGCCTGCCACCCAGGAGTTGTGTAATGACTGAGGCAGGGAAGGAGATGAGACAGAAAGGGTCCAGACAGCTGGGCAGTGCCTCTTCCGGGGATGCCACCCATTCGCATGGCAGGAAACCCATGAAATCAGGCAATGAAACCACCATAAAAAAGCTGAGGATAGTGGCACGGGCTGGTGGTCTAGCATTCTGGAGGCTGAGGCAGGGGGATTGCCATGAGTTCAAGACCAGCCTGAATTACATAGCAAGATCTTGTCTCAAGAAACCAAAACCAAACAAATACAGTCATAAAGGACATTTGAGGGGAGAGTTAGGGAAATTTTAATAGGGACAGCTGGGTGACAAGGGGTGACTGGTAGTTTTCCAGGTTTTGTAATGGTTTTGTTATGGAGAAAGTGCCTGTTCTTGGGAGGTACAAGAAAGGTACGTGCTGACCTAGGTCAGGGTAAAAGGTCCTGTTTGCAGCTGTTTTTGTGTGTTATTGGGGGTTGATCAGCGCTGACTCACATGTCCAGCCTTTTTTATTTTGAGAGAGGGTCTGCCCGAGTTGCCTGGCCTGGCCATGAGTTTATGGAGAGCCACCAGTGGCAGAATTAAATTGTAGTAACAGGTCTGTTTGGTTAACAGATATAAATCTGAGGCCAATCACTTTATAGCCAACTAATTACAGTACTCTCCTTTTGGTGTGGGCTAAAAAAAACATAGCAAGTTTATTTTGTTTCATTTTGTTTATGGAATAGGGATTTGAACCCACAGCTCATGAGTCCCAGGCAAGGATGCTGCTACTGAGCCGCAGTCGAGCCCTCTTTTTTCCCTTGTGGTGCTGGGAATGAAATGTGTGATTTAGTTTTTCTTCGTTGCAGCGTCTCACTATGTAGTTTAGGCTGGCTTTGAACTTGCCAAGGTAGGCCAGACTGGCCTCGAACTCTCAGTGATCCTCCAGGTTCAGCCATCTGAAGGCTGGGATCACAGGCGTGTGTCACCACCTTGGCTGCATGTGAAGTTTTTAAAAGCAATGAGGGGTGTAAGGGCCCTCGGGTGGCACTGAGTCCTGCCCACCTCGAGCAGCGCAGTGCCCCGGCCAGGATGGGAGGGCGGCCCACCTGGGTTGTCTTGCTGGGCGCTGGCCTCCCGTCAGGTGCCTGCGCACTCAGAGCTGGGGGGATCATGTGTTCCCCACAACAGTGTGCAAATATGTCGCTGTGGAGCTGAAGTCAGCGTTTGAGGAAACAGGCAAGACGAAGGAGGTGATTGGCACGGGCTATGGCATCCTGGACCGCAAGGCTGCCGGCGTCAGATACACCAAGTCGTAAGTGCACAGGTTCAGGGCCCCGGGCCCACCCTGGGTTGGTGATGGGGGCGGGGCCTGGCCATCCACTCTCTGTCCTTCTGACCTGCCTGGCCTGGGAGGTGGGGCCCTCACGCCGAGAGCAGATCTGCCCTGGCCTTGCCCTTCTTGATTCCTTAACTTGTTTGCACCAGTCCTCTGCTAGAAGAGAAAATGCGTATAACTATCAGTGTGACTTGCCAGCAAAAGATATTAGAATCAAAAACAGTGTCAGCCATAACATGCTTTTTTTTTTTTTGTCTTTTTATCGGTACCAGGGATGGAACTCACAACTGCCTGCTTGCAAGTCAAGCGCTTATGCCCCTGAGCTAAATCCCCAGCCCCCATAATATTCTTTCAAAACACAGTTTTCTCATGAAAATTTGATGTTGTGCTTTATTGAAAAATCAAAAGCTGAATGTGGTGGCACTTAGGAGGCTGAGGCAGGACGGCTCTAAGTTCGAGGCCAGCTTGGAATACCTAGTAAGACCCTGTCTCAAAAAAATAAATAAAAGCTGCCTTGTTTCTCTGAGATTTGCACTCTGTTCCTGAGTGCATCCTATGGCTCTGTCTCTAATAATCCTTTTATCCTTTAAAAAAAATTAATAAGAACTTGAAGAAGAGTACTTGCTTCGCATAGACAAGGCCCTGAGTTTTATTACTCCAGTTGAGCAAAAAGTGGCTGAACGAACAGATTGGCCAGGGTTTGGCTCAGTGCCAGAGTGGGTGCTGGGCTGAGGGAGGCCCAGAGTCCCCGAGCTGTGACCATGCTGTCTCTCTGGTCTATGTTCCAGCCTCCCGAGGCCCCAGGCCCGATGACCTATCTCCCTTCCAGCTCTGCCATCCCGTCGTCGGTGAGCCAGCCGCGCGGGTGCCGGGCAGCAGGGCTGGAGGAATGCGCTGGGCCCCAGGAGGGGACTCAGCACCTCTCTGCTGCTGTCTCGGCAGGGACTTGCGGTTAATCGAGGTCACCGAGACCATCTGCAAGCGGCTTCTGGACTATAGCCTGCACAAGGAGAGGGCCGGCAGCAATCGCTTTGCCAAGGTAGGCCCTGCCACACTCTCGCCCAGGCTGTGTGTGTGTGTGTGTGTGTGTGTGTGTGTGTGTGTGTGTATTTCTGTGCACAAGCCTGCCATTGTGGGTGTGATCACTAGGCATCCTAGGAACCCTCCTGCATCAGCCCACTTTTGGATTGCTGATTGCACACCTCCCCTTTTGAGTGGTCTCATAGTCAGTGTTAACAGGCACATTCATAACACCCAGGGCCTCCTGTCAGGGTCTCTTCTCTCATCAGACATAAACAGATCCTCATGTGGCAGTGCTCACAGGGGCCTGAAACCCTTGTGCAAGCTGAAGCCAGCAAAGTGCTGATGTGTGGAACTCGGATTCAGAAGTCACTGTGGGGCATCCATTGTCACGTCCCCAGACCCACACAATACCTTCCTCAACCCCACCCTGACACCTGTGTCACACGGAATGCACTCTGTGTGCTCACAAACGTTTGTCCCTGGAGAGAAGCTGCTTCAAACAGGCTGTCCTGCTGCCCTAAAATCCCTTCTGGTAGCCAGGTGTGGTTGTAGACATCAGGAAGCCCCACACTTTGGGAGGCAGAAGCAGGAGGATCTCAAGTTGAAGCTCAGCATGGGAAACTTAGCAACTTAGACTTTGACTCAAAATTTTAAAAATACAAAGAAAGGGGCCTGTGGATATAGCTCAGTGTGAAGGCCCTGGGTTCAGTCCCCAATACAGAAAAATAGAAAGTTACCTGACTTTAGCTCATGAACTCATGTTTGTTTAACCTTTTTTTCTTCCTTTTGGTACCAGGAATCAAACTCATCACCTCACGCTTGCCAGGCAGGTGCTGTGCCACTGAGCTGTGTCCCCGGCCCCCGGGGACACAAACACAGTGTTTGTTTTAATAAACACTATTTACAGTTGTGTTCTGTAGCAAACAGTTAGGAACAAACTTCCTCCTAGTTGGGGCAGGTTGATACCCTGAGAACCGGTCTGAGCTGGAGCTGCCCAGGAGCTCAGCTTCTCCCTGGCGTGGTGCTGGGCAAACAGGCAAAGTGCAGAGCCACACGTGTGCCACGCCACACCTGTGTACATGGGTGGTGAGGCTGTGCTTACGGTTTTAATTTTTTGTATGGTGCTGGGTACAGAGCCCAGGGTCTCACTCTTGTTGGACAGCTGCTGTAAGCCCCGGGCTTCGGCCCAGCCCCTTCATGTTTGCACATGTGTGACTTTGGGAAAGTAAAGAAGACAGATAATTGCCTTAACTCTGCCCAGTGACAGTTTTCACAGAATAAAGGGTCCTGCGTTGGCTGTGCCCTCTTCCCACCAGGAAGAACCCAGAGCAGGCTGTGCCCAGCATGGTGAAGGAGAGTCGAAGACAAACTTCTTTCCTGGAAAGGGAGTCTGAGTTTAAAAGGCCTGAGGGCAGATGGTGTGGCATTGCGTCCTGTAGTCCCTGCATTCTGGGAGGCTGAGGCTAGAGGATGGCAGGCATGCGCCTGGGCAACATAGGGCATGGGATCCTGTCCTAGAAGGAAAAAGAAAGCCTGGGGAGGTAGCTGAACGCCAAGCCTGAGAGCAACAGCTGACCCTCCTGAAAGGGTGGGGAGGGCTGCGGGATAGCGGACAGCCATGGTGTCGCACTGTGAGTGACCACAGCTTTGCGGCCCCCAGGGCATGTCGGAGACCTTTGAGACGCTACACAGCCTGGTGCACAAGGGCGTCAAGGTGGTGATGGACATCCCCTACGAGCTATGGAATGAGACCTCCGCTGAGGTGGCCGACCTCAAGAAACAGGTATGGGGGAGGGAAGGAGCTGGTGACCCTGGCCAGGCACCTTGTTGGCTGAGGATGAATCCCAGCCACCTGCGTGTCATATAGTCATGAGGCTTGGGGAGCTCTGGGGAGTGAGGCAGGAACTGAGGCTGTGCCAGCCCGATGTCGTGGCCCACAGTGTGATGTGCTGGTGGAGGAGTTCGAGGAGGTGATCGAGGACTGGTACCGGAACCATCAGGAGGAGGACCTCACTGAATTCCTGTGTACCAACCACGTACTGAAGGGCAAGGATACCAGTGAGTCCTCCACAGGGCTGTGGGCGGGGACAAAAAGGTCCCACCTCGGTACCTGGGCTGCAGCCACCCTTCTGATGCTGCCAACTTCTCCTGCCCGCCTCCAGGCTGCCTGGCAGAGCAATGGTCTGGCAAGAAGGGCGACACAGCCACCCTAGGAGGGAAGAAGGCCAAGAAGAAGGGTAGCCAGGCCAAGACAACCAGTGGCAGCAGCCAGCAGAGGAAGGAGCTCCGGGGGGTCGAGGGAGACCCCGGTGCCGAGGACGAGGAGGAAGGGGGCATCCAGAAGGCGTCACCACTCCCACACAGCCCCCCTGATGAGCTCTGAGCAACCTCGAGATGGAAGACTGGCGTGATGCTCTGAGCCGGAGACCTCATGGCTCAGGACCAGGACAGGCGCGCAGCAGCCATGGTTCCCCTCCTGGCCCAGGCTTCAGGTGGCCACAGGATTGGGACTTGTAGGACCCATTGTGTGTCAAAAGGGACAGGGGCAGCTGCTGGAACCAGACAAGAGAAGTGCAGAGCCCTAGGAGGACGCACAGCCTCCTCCTCCCTACCGTGCACCCCAAGAGTACCCTCAGCCCTCTGTCCACCCCTCCGGGGGCTCAGAGTAAAGACCCATTGGCCTTTTTGTTGTGGCTCCTGCATCCTTCTCCAGAGACCCTGCAGCGCCTGTGGGTATCTTGCTCCTCACGGTCCCATCAAGTGGCAGTGCAGGGAGTACCTGGGGCTTCTTGGTGCAAGGCGTGTGGAGGTACAGGGACCTTGTCCCACCTCCTGGGCCAGGGTGGCAGCTGCCCTTACCCTCTGCTTCTGTGTGCTCCTTGTGCTATGACCCAGGCACTGTGTCCTGGTCACCACCTCTTGCCCTCTTTGTCTCTACACCTTCCTCAAGGCGTGTAGTTTTCTGGTCACCCAACCTCCATCTGCCCTGCCACTGTTGGACCTTGTTCCCTGACCACATGTGATCCCTCTCCTGGAGTCTGGAGGAGAGGATACCCTGTCCCCAGCAACACCTGGTTACCCTGTGTTCTGTAGGTGGTGGGGTGATGGGGAGGTGCTCCCAAGCTGTCCTGGGCTGGGGCAGGGCCTTGGTGGCGGAGGTGGTTTGGTTTTGTTTTGTTTTTTGAGACGGGGTCTTACTATGTAGTTCAGACTGGCTTTGAACTCACTGGGGTCCTCCTGACTCAGCCTCTCTCGTGCTGGGATTAAGGTGTGCACTGCCACACCTGGAAATTAGTGGTATTAATTTGAACCCTGACTACTCATGTGAGAGGTGGGGTCTATGTCATAACTGGGATTCAGACCCAAATGCCAAGTCTTTCCTCTTCGCCAGCCCCCAGGGCCCTGCCTCTGCTCCTGACCTGACAGTGTCATCCATCTGGTTGGGTGGCTTTGGCCTGGCCCACACCAGCAAGAGCTTCAGTTAAGGAACAGCTAGGCCGGGGCAGGCAGAGAGCGTACTTAGTGCACACCAGACCTGGCTTGGTCCCAGGCTGTCAGAATGGCAGACAGGAAGTGACCTTGCGTGGAAGCTGAGAACAGGGAGGTCATGCTCCACCAGATGAACACCCCTCCACCCCTTCTTCCCTAGGCTAAAGGTGCAGAACTGCCAGGCCAGGGAGTGGCCCCTCTCAGGCAGGAAGGTGGAGAGGAGCTAAGATAGCTTTGCCTCTACTGAGGCTGGGACTTGTGGTCCAGCCCCCACCTCCACCTCCAGTTGGGCACAGAAGCTGGGACCCAGGATCAGGAGTCAGTTTATAGCTCTCTGGCCTGGGTTTTGTAGCCAGTTCCCTGAGTTCCTGTTCTGTTACTACCCCACAGCATATGGGTGCCTGGCTTACCTCTGTCCCAGAGCCTCACTGATTCCTGAAGCCCTATCGGCTTCTGGGGAGTTGGCCCTGGTACCCAATCGTAGTCCTATCCCTGAGGGTGGCGGTATTGGGTCTGCTTGCTCTTTGACCTGTGGCTGCAGCAGGGATTCTGCCCTGTGCTGGGGCAAGCTCGTGGCATTAACCAGCCCCCATCCGGCCTGTTAGGGAAAGGTGGCAGTAGGTCCTGCCTCCTGGAGTAGACGGCTTTCTGAATCTGGGCCTTGCACCCTGCTGTTGCACCCCTGTGCATTTAGGCAGTCATCCAGAGCTCAAGTTAACCAGGTCTCAGTCCCGTTTCAGAAACCTGTTAGAATAAGACTTCCTTGCCTTACCTAGGAACGAGGCACCTGGAAAGCTTATTAGGTGGCCACTGCCACAGGCTGCCGCCTTTGGACCTCACAGCCCTCTCTCCCTTCTGTTACTTGACTCTGCGGCACTGGGTATGGAACCCTGGGCTGTGCGTACCAGGCGTGTATTCACTGCTGAGTTGCACCCCAGACCTCAAGACACCCCACTGTCCGGAGAGGCAGAGCTCCTGTGGATCAGGGTCTTGTCCTCAGAAGCAGCCTCTCGGACCCCAGATTGGACCATCTTTGCATGCTCCTATTAGCCACACCACGAGCTCTGGGACAAAGCACAAGCTGCCTTCCAATGGCTCAGTGAGGAGAACCATGCACGAGGCTGGGAGTGGAGTTCAGTGGTCACTGCCTCAGGTGGTTTAGACTTCAGTTCTGCAAAATAACTATAGGTGAAGAACCACAGGAACAGACAGCATAATCTCAGGGCTTCACTCAAGGCAGCTCCTGGAATCTGCCTCCTGTCTCCAGTTGGTTGTGTGGATTTTCCATGCAGCACCACTGGGCCATACTGACACTGAATCCAGGGCCTGAGTTATCTACTTGGCCTTTTTAAAAAAACTTTTTTTAAAAAATGGTTTCTCTGTTTTGGTTTACCTAGCTGGTTCACACTTGCAATCCTTTCTCAGTATCGTTTTAATGTAAATTTTGTTAGAATGAGACATATGATCGAATACTAGTCAGAAAACTACCATTATAAATATCCAGCCCCATCATGAGCTCTGCAGTGTGAATGGCAGCCCCATACATGTGGAGTCCTGTGTTATCCAAGCTTTCACAGCAGTTGTGCAACACTGCAGGACTCACACATGAACAAACCTCCCTCACACACTTTTTTTTTTTCCTTGTAGAGCTAGAGATGGGAGTCCAGAGCCTCATGCATGTTAGCAAAGCACTCTTTTATCATTGAGCTACACCCCAGCCCTTTTGAGGCAGGGTTTCACCAAGTTCCCTAGGTTGGCCTTGGACTTTCAATCCTCCTGCCTCAGCCTCCAGGGACAATAGGTGTATGTCACCACACTCAGCTTGTGTGCCTAACATCACCTGTCCACATCGGTCTGAGACCACCTGTGTGCTAGGAAGACAACGTCCAGAGCATCACATCATTCCCAGTCATCCTCTAGCTCTGGGCCACTGCAGAGGTAGAACGGTTAGGGGAGGAGAGGTTCCTTTAGTTTTAGAAGCATGGAGGAAGGTGGTGAAGGCTTTTCTGCAGATCTTGGACTTGCTTGGTGACATCTTCCAGCTATTTTAGGAGGTGAATCTGAAGACCAAGAACATTGTAACAGGAAGGGCCCTAAAGTGCTTCCTCCAAACTTGTCCTTGCAGAGGCAGATGATTTAAGTGGTTTTGGAGGTGGGACCTAGAGTGTCTCCATGGAGCTTAAGCCTAGTGCCTTCAGACAGTCTTGCTAAGTTGTCCAGGCTGGGCTTGAACTTGCCTGCTCCAGCTTCCCACAATGCTGGGGTTACAGGCATGGGCCAGCAGCAGCAGATGGTCTTTAGTGTGCAATGGGGCTGTTTGCTTTTCAGAGATGGGGCATCTTTCTGCCTCCCTCAGGCTGGCCTCCAACTCCTTGGCTCCAGGGGCCCTATTTCTTCAGGACCAGTATAGGTACCGCCATTGAATCCCAGTTTTTCTTCACAGAGCTAGAGTATAGGGGTCAAATCTAGAGGCACATCACCACAGAGCTGCACCCCAGCTCTTTCATATTTTGCAGCACAATCCAGACTGGCCTTGCCCCCCCACCCCCTGCTCCTTGAGATGCCAAGCATGTACCACACCAGGCCAGCAGGCCTGAATTCACAAAGCCTGATGCGAGGTCTTCGTAAATGGCATCCGTCTTCGTATGGGTAGTGGCTCCTAAGGCCAGGGCTCTGTCAGTACTGGGCATGGTCCAGTCCTGCCCACCCAGGGGATCAGGTCTGTGTGGATTTTGACGTTTGCTTCCCTTCTCAACTCCAGTGGGGAGGAGGGGACGACTGACCAGCCTCACTCCACCTTTTGGCAGTGCTGGGGTTAAGCAAGGTGGGAGCCAGGGTTAGGTCCAGGGCAGTGCAGGCATGGCTGAGCACAGCCATGTGGGGGCGTGTCTCTGCACTCCACTGCCATTGGCCAGGTGTGGCATGGGCCACAGATAAAAATGCAGGCAGCCCTGTGTTGACAGCACACACGATGGTGGACAGCGTGTACCGCACCCGCTCCCTCGGGGTAGCAGCTGAGGGGCTCCCGGACCAGTATGCAGATGGGGAGGCCGCACGCGTGTGGCAGCTGTACATCGGGGACACCCGCAGCCGCACGGCTGAGTACAAAACGTGGCTACTGGGGTTGCTGCGCCAGCATGGATGCCAGCGAGTGTTGGACGTGGCCTGCGGCACAGGGTGAGAAACGGGCAGCAGGACTACAGCTGGGGACCTGGGCCAGGTGCCGAGTTCCGAGCTAGAGGCCAGCAGATGCCGGGCTCCACCACTGTCCCTCTGAAATGGCCTTGGGTGGTGCCAAGATCAACATTTACACAGGCAGAGCAGCATGCCAGGAGCTTCCACACAAGCTCGGAACCCTGGCTCCTGGAGATGGGAGACATGTGAGGGTCCACCAGGGGCTACTAACTACCCCTCAGCGCTCCCCAGAGCCTTCCCTACCCCTTACAGGGGTGCCTCAAACATCAATTTCTGACTCTGAAGTGTGAAGGAAAGAACGTGGTGGTGGTGAGGAACAGATGTGTGAGGTCCCCTGCAGTCAGGGAGGACGCAGAGGTGCCCCATGGCAGCCTACCCCTCTCCAATCATGCTGCCCTTCCCCCAGTGTGGACTCCATCATGCTGGTGGAAGAGGGCTTCAGCGTGACCAGTGTGGATGCCAGTGACAAGATGCTGAAGTACGCGCTGAAAGAGCGCTGGACCCGACGGCGAGAGCCAGCCTTCGACAAGTGGGGTATGTCTGTCCCTCCGGGGAAAGCCCTCCACCCAGGTTGCCTTCTCTGGCCTGAGCCACATTACTGTCATTTCCCTGAAGGGAACTTGGGTCTCAACAGAGGTACCAGGGATCAAGAGCCAAATTTAATTTTCAGTTCTAGGGCCTGAACCTAAGACTTTCATACCTAGTCGTCTTCAAAACAGGATCTCACTAAGGGACCCACGCTGGGTTTCATGCAAGGCAGTCCTGTCTCAGCTTCCCAAGAATACAGGGATTATAGGCATGCACCACCACACCTGCCCAGTGCTTGAGAGCTATCTTGCTGGCTGCCCCCGCCCATTGTGAATTCCTGGGCTCGGCATTCCCCTGATGCGGCCTCTTGACTGACTGGGACTAGTGGATTTGAAGAGTGAGATTTTGTTTTGGTACTCTGAACCTAGGGCCCTCACACTGGCTAAATCCAGACAGTGTCCATCACCATGCCCAGCTTGGAGAGGTCACAAACTCGTGTTTGTTGTAATTCCCCTTCCCAATCGTGACCCTTAAGAATAAAGCCCTCGGGGCTGGGGAATTTAGCTCAGTGGCATAAGCGCCTGCCTTGAAAGTAGGCAGTCATGGGCTGGAGATTTAGCTCAGCGGCATAAGTACCTGCCTTGCAAGCAGGCGGTTGTGAGTTCGATCCCTGGTACTGGGAAAAAGGAAAAAAAAAAAAAAAAAGTAGGCAGTCATGAGTTCGATCCCTGGTACCGATAAAAAGGAAAAAGACAAAAAAAAAAAAAAAAAAAAAAAAAAAAAACCCTCCTTCCGTGTTCCTAAAGGTCCCCTCAGCTGATGGGAGCCCAGTGTTCTGAAGAAATGCCCTTGAGGAGCTGACAGCTTCTGGCCTCTAGATGCTATGATTCCTATGATCCTTTGTCTCTTCTCCTTCCTGTCCCCCAGTCATTGAAGAAGCCAACTGGATGACTCTAGATAAAGACGTGCCCCGGCCGGAAGGGGTCGGCTTTGATGCCGTCATCTGCCTTGGGAACAGTTTTGCCCACTTGCCAGACAGGACAGGTGAGTGGTATGGCCTTGGTGCCTGCTTTCTAGATAGAACACTCTCCTTCCTGGCCCTGGAGGGAGATGTGGGCAGGAGGTTGGTGACTGAGCCTTTACCCTCACTGGAGCCCAGGTGACCAGAGTGAGCATCGGCTGGCGCTAAGGAACATTGCAAGCATGGTGCGGCCAGGTGGCCTGCTGGTCATTGATCATCGAAACTATGACCACATCCTCAGCACAGGGTGTGCCCCTGCAGGGAAGAACATCTACTACAAGGTGGGTTCCGGGGCGGGGATACTGGGGCCCTGGGCCCTGGCGTTGCAGAAGCTAACACAGCCTACCACTGCCACTAGAGCGAACTGACCAAGGACATCAAGACGTCGGTGCTGACGGTGAACAACAAAGCCCACATGGTGACACTGGACTACACAGTGCAACTGCCGGACGCTGGCCCGGACGGCACCCCGGGCTTCAGGTAGTGCCCACCTGGGGAGGAGTGGTGGTGGTGGGCAGCCATTGCATGGGGCCACAGCCTGACAGTCTACCATCCGCCACAGCAAGTTCCGGCTCTCCTACTTCCCGCACCGCCTGGCCTCCTTCACAGAGCTGCTCCAAGGAGCCTTCGGGGGCAAGTGCCAACACAGCATCCTGGGTGACTTCAAGCCCTACAGGCCGGACCAGGCCTATGTCCCCTGCTACTTCATCCATGTGCTCAAGAGGATAGGCTGAACATGGCCCCGGGAGCAGCAATGTGGCTCAAGCAAAGGGGGCAGAACAATACAGCCTGTGCCTATCAACACCCTGCCTGTGTTTCTGTCAGGACCACTGCGCTCTTCCCATGCAGCTCCCACATCACCAGCAGGGGGCAGTACACACTTTATTTTCCGCTGCAAAACAGGCCTCGGGGCTTTCCTGGGACTAGGCTTCCTGAGCAGCTGGCAGTGTCCCGCTGGCGTGGAAAAAAGCAGGAGATAGCTTTGAACGTGTGCTGGGGCTCTGACACCTCTGCACCCAGGGGGAGGCAGATCCCAGAGCCCTTTCCCCACGGGCCTCTCAGGAGCCCCGTAGGTACCTCTGGCCACAGTGGGTAGGTCCCAGCATCTGATGGCTCCTAGCAGGCAGCGAACTTGCACTGGATGCGCTTGTACCGGAGCAGCTCCTGCTCGCTGACAGAGGGCTGGAGCCGGGAAGCGGCCTGTAGCAGGTCCTCCATGGTGAGCAACAGGGTAGAGCTCTCCGGCTCCAACCCTACAGGGGACGAGAGGGAGTAAGGCTGGGAAAGGGACCTTCCTGCTGAGACCTCAGGTGTCCGCACTGGCTTCCTGGCTGAGCTCTGGGGCTGCGAGTGGCTCACCTTCCTCCAGGTCATGAACCCTGCGTTTGAGGGCAGAGGTCATGGCATCAGAGCAGAGAGAGTAGAGGTCTGCTCCTGTCAGCTGGGGCGGGCAGTGGTCTAGCACGTTCACCAGGCTCACCGAGGGCTCAAGCTTGAACCTGTTTGTGGGTAGAAGACACTTGTTCCCACTGGTGTCTCCACCCTCCCTCCCTCCCACACAGCCCAGCACTAAGCAGCTGTCCTACACACAGGACGTGTCCCCCAGTCACCCCAGGTCCAGGGCGTACTTGTGGGTAATGGCGCTCAGAACACGCAGCTGGGAGGCTCGGTCCTCACTCGCCCCAACAAACACCAGCTTGTCAAATCTTAGGGAGACAGGCAGTGAAAGCATCAGGGGACCAGTCACAAGGGCTGACAAAGGTACTTAATGGGGGAGGGCCTCAGTAGGGCAGGTGGAGATGCGCAGTCCTCATGCCCACCTGCCAGGCCGCAGAAGGGCAGGGTCCAGAAGGTCTGGTCTGTTGGTGGCTCCGATCACAAACACATCCTGAGTGCTATGAAGCCCGTCCAGCTCGGCCAGGAGCTGAGATACCACCCTGCAGGGGAGGGAGTGAGGTTTAAGTCCCTGGTCTGTCCTCAGGCTCCACTCCTACCCACGAGGCACGACCACCCTATTCTGCTACTACAGGTCCAACTCCTCCAAGGCTGCTTTCGGCTTCTATGGTTTTATCCAGAAGCCAAAGGCCAGGGCTTTCCTTTCCTGGGCTGTGGTCTGCAGACTGCCACAGGTATCTCCCATCTTCCTCGTGGGCCCACCTGTCCATCACACCTCCAGAGTCTCCACTTCGTCCCCGGCTTGGAGCCAAGGAGTCCAGCTCGTCAAAGAAGATGATGCACGGGGAAGCAGCCCTGGCCCTGGAAAACACTGAGCAAGGGGCTCAGGGAGGGCAGAAAGCCAGGGTGTGGCCCTCTAGGGCTCACACTCAGCTGGGCAGTGGCCTGACCGTGGAGGGGATGCCGTGCCTGGGGGTGGGGCCAGGGAGGGCGGGAGGCTGTCTCAACTGCTCACCTTCCCGCACATTCTCCTCGCTCTGGCCCACATACATGCTGATGAGCTCCGGCCCCTTCACACTGTGTGAGTGAGTGGTCAGCTGGGCACAGCTGCCTTGCGGGCAGTCGATCATCTCCCAACTCCCTCACCAACTTACACACCTAAGGAAGGTCAGGCTGCACTCTGTGGCCACTGCCTTGGCCAACAGGGTCTTTCCGGTGCCTGGGGGACCATGAAGCAGAAGGCCAGAGCGTCGCAGGCCCAGGGCCAACAGCTCTGGGTGCTCCAGGGGGAGCTGGATGGTCTCCAGGATCTCCCTCTTCACCTCTTGTAGCCCACCCACGTCGTGCCAGGACACTGAGGGAATCTGGGGGAAAGGAGCATAAGGTTGGGGTGTGCATGTGGGGGAGATGTGCCCCTCCTCCAAGGCTCCAAGCATGGGGTGGGGAGGGTCCACCTTGGGCGCCCCCACAGCCCGGGAGTGAGCTGTCTGCAGCTGTTCCAGCGCCTGCCCGAAGTCCTCGGCCAGGACGGGGAAGCCGGCAGCACACAGCTCCACCTCGTCCTCCTCACTCAGGCTGCCCCCTGAACTGCAGAGAAACGGGCTAGCTGAGGTTCTCCTGAAAGGCCACTCCCTGAGCGGTACTGTTCCCTTCCCTTCCTCCCCAGCCACCTTCCCTGTCCAGTGCCCACTCTCACCCTCTCTTACCCTAAGCTCTTGATCCTGGCGCAGGCTGCCCGGCTGCTGTGGGTCAGAAGGGCACACAGGTCCCCTGCCACAAACCCCTAGGGAGCCACAGAAGGAACCTGAGCAGGCATGGAGAGCAGCAGCTCTTGGCATCTGCCCTGGTCCCTGTGGGGTACTCACCGCACACCGCCGGGCCAGCTGTGACAGGTTCACCTCCTGACCCAGGGGCAGGTGGGCAGTGAGGGCCCGCAGGATGCTGAGCCGCTGGCCCTCGGATAGCACGGGCATCTCCAGCTCATGAGGAAATGCTGTCTGCACATCGGCGGGCAGGTCTTGGGCCCGGCTTGTGGTGGCCACAACCATCAGTGGAAGGCAGCTGGAGGCGGCATGGGACTGCGGGTAAGGGGAGTGGGGTGGCAGGGATGGGGGAGCCTGCGCCCCCCACCATGGGAGCACACAGAGGGCACACATTGCACGTTTGCGTCAACCCAGCACCACCAAGAAATGCGCAGCCACATCCTCCTCAACACCCGAGTGGGGTTTCTGAGAAGCGCTGGGGTGTGGCAAACACGAGGAAGGCTGGGTTCAGCGCTGGGGGAGCACCTGTTGGTGGGGTCCTCATTGAGGAGGAGGTGGCACAGTGTGGCTACCACGCGGGGGTCTTCACCCAGCCCGTCGCGGTCACGGCCCAGCAGGTCCAGAGCTGTGAGCAGCAGGACGGCAGGCCGGCAGCGGCGGGCCCGGGAGAAGGCAGCCTGCAGCTTTGCCTCTGCGGCCGCACTGCTGTCTGCACAGAGGCTGGAGCAGGATACCTGGGGGGAGGGTACCAAGGGTCTGTGTGACCGGCATGACGGGGACAAGGGCAGAGGAATTGGGATACACAGCTGTCTTTGGAAGACGTGGTTGCGTGAAACCAGAGTGGTGATCAGGACCCACCTCTACTTGCCCTCCCCGCTTCCTGCCCACCTCCTTGAAAGGACTGTGCATCTCCACTCTGTGGGAACACGCCTGGAAAGGGGAGAGGAGGAGTCCGAACCGGGGGCCAGCCAGGGACCCTCACCTTCAGCAAGTGCAGCCCAAGGCGCCTGCAGGCAGCGGCCACCACAGTGGTCTTCCCACTGCCTGGGGGGCCCCGCAGAAGGACACAGCTTGTGCCTGTCAGCAGAACACCGCTGTAAACAGAACAGACCCATTCTAGAGTCCCTGTCACAGGGACTCTTGGCCCTATCTTTCTCCATACAGTGAGACCTCTGAAGCTCTGGCAAGGGTATGGGGCATACCCCTCAGCCAGACCAGTGCCCTGCGGCCAGCTGTGCCTTTAGGAGGGCCCGTCCGTCCGTCCGTCCTTCCTTCCTTCCTTCCCTCCCTCCTTCCCTTCTTCCTTCCTTCCTTCCCTCCCTCCTTCCTTCCTTCCCTCCCTCCTCCCTTCCTTCCCTCCCTCCCTCCTCCCTTCCTTCCCTCCCTCCTCCCTCCCTCCTTCCTTCCTTCCTTCCTTCCCTCCTTCCTTCCTTCCTTCCCTCCCTCCTCCCTCCCTCCTTCCCTCCTTCCCTCCTTCCTTCCTTCCTTCCTTTCTTTTCTTTCTTTCATCGCTACCAGGGATCGAACTCATACCCGCCTGCTTGCAAGGCAGGTGCTTATGCCGCTGAGCTAAATCCCCAGCAAGGAGGGCTCATCTCAACAGTGTTGAGTGGCACAGACGGGTTTGGATCAATACTTGGGTCTTTATTGCCGGATGCTATGACCTCAGGGCCAGGCTGGCCAATGTGTGCCCAAGGGCATGGCGGTCCCAAAGACTGCTGCCTAGGTGAAGGACCTTCCCCCATACTGACCAGGAGGGACCTGGCAGTCTATTACAGAACAGAGCAGGCCAGGAGCCTATGTCCCTGTACCTGGGAGACCCAAATCTGGGCAGAGCATTAAGAACCCCCTTCTGGCTGTCTCATGCCTGAGCAGGACAAAGCCTGTGGCATGACCTCACTTACCCTGGCTGCAGACGAGGCTTCAGAGCAGCACAGAGTGCAGTCACCAAAGGCTCCAGGCCAGGGGGGGATAAGCTGCTCCAGAGACCAGGCCCTCCAGAAGGGCATGCGGGCACTCGGCTCAGGGTAGAGCCTACCTACAAGAGGGCGGGGCAGTGTTAGGTCTGACTCTGTCTGCACCGTTACCTGGTTGGCTCCTACCAAGCCTTACCATGTACAAGGAGGTATGCATGGTGTCGGCTAAGTAAGCGCTGGGCGGTCCACCTGGAGCATCCCCGATGGTTTTCTTCACTTTAAAAAATACCTCATGCCACCTGCAGGAAAGAGGCTCAATGAAGCCCAGATCCCGATCCCCCACACCCTTTACCCAAGGATATGGAGCAGGGTGTGTGGAACAGGACAGCAGATGATTCCACGTTGGAATCATGTTTGTTTTTCCTTTTTTGGTGGTACTGGGGATTGAAGCCAGGGCACACTGAGCTATATCCCCAGTTCTTTTTTGAGACAGCGTCTCACCAAGTTGCTCAGGCTGGACTTAATTTTATAATCCTCCTCCCTCTGCCTCCCAGAGGCCTGGGATTACAGGTGTGTGCCACACTGGGCTTGTAGTACACATATTTTCAGAGTAGGAGCAACCCTTCGATGTTTGCCCATGCCAATGTCAGGAAGCCTGGGATGTCTATGCTCAGGCACAAGGCCTCGCCACTCACTGCAGCAGGAGAAGGCGCTGCCACACCAAGCGGTGTGTGGGTCCCAAGTCTCTTTCTCCTCCTAGTCATTCCCTCTGGCCCAGAGATCTCACAGTGTTACTAAGTTGCCCAGGCTGGGCTTGAACTTGCAATCTTCCTGCCTTGACTTCCCAGAGTGCTGGGGTTACAGGCATGTGCCACCACCCTTGGCTTAAGCTGGATCTCTTTAAGGTCCACTCAGGGTGTGAACTCTTTGCTCACACAATCCTACAGCTGCAAAGCTGCTCCTTGACAGCAAAGTGGGGTGGGAGTGCCCCGAGGTAGAAGAGAGTATACAACATGTTTTTTTTGTGTTACAGCTGGCAGTAACTGTGGTATAAACTAGAACACAAAGAAAACTGCTGGGGCCTGAACCCAGGGCTTCAAGCATGCTAATACATCTTCTACCAGGCCACATTCCCAGCCCAGGAAACCGTATCTTATTCTAGTTATGTAAATCACAGGTGGGGCTGGAGCCGAGCATCTCAAACCCAGGCTCCTGTGTACAACAGAAGCCCTGCACAGGGGACCAGAGAGGTAATGCTGTCGGGGTTGGGGAGGGTCGGCAGACCACCAGGAACATATCTGGAGTGGAGCGGCCGGCTCCTGGGTGGCCTGGCTTCAGAGTTCAGGCTGCTGGGCTCAGTGAGGGCGGCCCTGAGCAGTCTGGAAACGAGCTGTGCTGTGCTGCACTTCTGCAGCCAGGCCATCTAGTCAGAAAAAGAAGGAACAGAACAGACAGATCTTTGATCCAGGCTCTTGATTCAATTATATAAGCTCCACTTTTCATTCTCTGAAGTGCTGGTGGCAACCTTCCTTCCGGTCCCCCATTTTCAGAGAGAGGACTGAGGAGCTCATACCACACTGGCTAGAGGGGAAAATGCAGTCTGTGTATTTTTTTGCAATACTGGGGACTGAACTAATTGTCTCACATATGCTAGGTCCTGGGGTTTGAGCCCAGAACTTTCACACTGAAATACTCCTCAGTTTTTTTTTTTTAAGACATGGGTTTACTAAGTCACTAACAGCCCAGGCTGAACATGAATTTGCAGTTCTCTTGCCTCTGTCTCCCAGAGCGCTGGGATTACAGCCATGTGCCATCAGGGCTACTTTTTGGTTGTTTGTTTTGAGACAGGCTTTTGTTATACAGTTTAGGTTGGTGCTGAAGTATGTATTCCAGATTGGCCTTGAATTTGCAGCAATTCTTCTATTTCAGCTTCTTCTGTAATGGGATTGCAGGCATATACCAGACCTAGCAGGCCCAGTTTATTTTGAAACAGGGTCTCACTAATTCCCCAGGCTGACCTTGAACTTGCTATCCTTCGGTCCCAGCCCCACCCCCAAGTAGCTAGGATTACACATATGTACCACCATGCCTATGTCTGTATCTCCTAATGTCTGAGATACTCAAACAATACTGTGATTGAGAATGGAAAGGACAGAATCTCATCTTGGTTGGGAACATGAAACTAGCCTGTTTTTTTCATTTTTTTTGGTGGTACTGGGACTGGAACCTCGGGCCTCCAACATGCTAGGTTAAGTTCTCTGCTATTGAGTTGCATTCCTGGCCCCTTTAAATTAATCTTTGTTTCATTTTACCCAAAACCACCTATCTGAGGATAAGCACTTCCCAGAACCAGCAGGCAATGCACTTTTTTTTTTTCAGTGCTGGTGGTGGAACTCAAAAAAGCCTTTCACACTAAGCTACAGCCCTAGGCAGTGGGCTTTTTATTTTGTTTTTTTGTACCAGGGATCAAACTCATGACCTTGCACCTGCCACCCAGGCAGGCACTTACGCCACTGAGCTACATCCCCAGACCGCTTGGTTTTTTGAGACAGAAGTCTTACTATGTAGTTTAGGCTGGCCTCAAACACCTGGTGATCCACCTGCCTCAGCTGCCTGCGTGCTGGGATTATAGGTCTGTGTCACCACACCTGGTTCAGTCAGTGGTTCTTAACCTTTATTCACTTATGCACTTGTTTGGAAACCTAAGGATTTATTTATGTATGTATGTTTTGGTACCACGCATTGATCTCATGACCATATACTTGCCAGGTAGGTGCTCTTGCAGGAACCTGAAGAATTCTCCCTACCCACTCAAAAAAATAAAAATTAAAAAAAAAAAAAATACAGCAACTGCAAAATGCTCTTAAGCACAAAATTACTTCATACAATTTGGGAAGGGGACACTGTAGAACTACACCCAGGGTACAGATCCCAGGGATGGGACAGGAGGCAGCTGCATACCTGGGCAATCTCTCCAGACTTCCTTCCAGAGTCTCTACTTGCCCCACTGTCGGCACACACAGAACATCACCTTCCTGGACCACCCTGCAACACAGCCAAGGGCTGGGTCAGCTCCTGTGAAGCAGTGCCTGACTCCTCCCCTTGCCCACCCTAGCTGCAAATTCCTCTTTAGGGGTCTGTCTATTGCATACCCAGAATCCCAACAGTAGTTAAGGTGCCAGGGAGACCCAGAATGAGCTGGGGAAGGGTGTGGACTAGACGGGGCAGAGACCACTGAGACACAGAAGACTCCTGGGTCTTCTGGAGCGCATACACTCAGCTCTCATGCTTGCTCTCACTCTCTCTCCCTTCTCCCCCTCCTTCCCTTTCTCTCCTTCTCCTACATGCTCTATTTTTCTTGTTTTCTTTTTTTGCCCTACCCCTTTGTGGTACTGAGGTTCTATTCTATATACTCAGCACTTTTTAATTTTGCGACAAGGTCTAAGTTGGTCAGGCTAGCCTTGAACTCAAAATCCACCTGCCTCAGCCTCCTAAGCACTGGGACTGCAGGAGTGTGCCACTGTGCCCTGCTGGAGTCCTCTTTGGTTAAATATTATTTCTCAGTTTGAAAGGTCCAAATTCACCTCAATAGTTCAGATATCTCTGTGGTCTGCCTGACACACCGAGAGGCTCCTGCATGAAATACCACCTATGTAACTTCTTTTAATCAGAGGCCCTGGGCCTCTGAGATCTGGGCCAAGAGATAGGAGAGTGAGGATGCTGAGATGCCATCTTCCCTAAAGAGTGGCAGCAAACCTGGGTGTCTGAAAGTGCCGATAAAGAATCTGGTCATAATTTCCACTAGTGCTGTAGTGAGGAGAGGACACAATTTCGATGTGTAACTCTCTGGCAAATGGAGGCCTGGGCAGCAATGAGCAGCTTCCTTTGTCTTCAGGGCCGACGGAGCCTTCTGTGTACCTCTATCAGAGAAACAGTCACCACTTTAGAACCTTCTGAAGACTCAGGCTGACCTTCTCTTTAGGCAGCTAGCATCTCTTCCAGTCTCTACCCTTCCCGTTACCATAAAGTAGGGCCGGAGATAGCAGAGTCAAATACCTCTCCCTCCAACACATGGGTGGTCAACCTTCTGGCCGGCATGGGCAGCACTGAGTGAAGAGGAATTATCTTGGGACAACCATAGACTATGTCATATAGTTAACATGTGTAAATAACACCAATTCTTTAATATTTTAATAATTTGGGTTTGGTTTTTTTTTTTTTTTGAGACAGTGTCATTATGCAGTTCAGGTTAGCCTTGGGCTTACTTTGTAGCCCAGGCTGGTTTCCAGCTTGCAAATGATTCTCCTGCCTCAGCCTCCCAATTGCTGGCATTACAGAAGTGCACCACCATGCCCACCTTAAATTTTTTTTTCAAAATAACATAATAAGCCTAAATTTAATAATGAAATGAGAATATTTACGTCTCTGCTTAGTAACAATCAATGCCTATCTTCACAAGTACACATATACAGGAAGCCTGAAACAATATAGTTAGTGCTTTTTACTTGCCAACTCCCACAAGCACTTGTAGCATCCAGTACATGCCAAGGAGTTAGCCCTGCACTGTGCCCTCCTCTACACAGGTTCTGCTTTCACCTATGCAGTCTGCTAAGCACTGCACAGTTGAGGCTTGAAATTATCACTAAGCATTCATTCAGTTTACAGTCTTGTGGGGCTGTATCACTGGTTCTCCATGGCCTTATGTGGCCTGGCCCTGTCTGCTTTATTGGGTACCAGGAAGCAATGGGACCTCTTTTCTTGACTTTAGCTCCAAAAATCTCTTCAATAATAGTACCCTTTCTGGGATACCTTTAACTTGACTTACAGCCAGTGAGAGGGTAAAGACATTTTCACAAGGCCTTTGAGTGTCACTTGGCATCTAATGGGCTATTAAATGGACATTATTGGATAGTATGAACTGAGGCTACAAGAAAAAGACATGATCGGGGCTGGAATTTAGCTCAGTGGCATAAACACCTGCCTTGCAAGTGCGCAGTTATGAGTTTGATCCCTGGTACCAATTAAAAAAAAAAACAAACATGATCTTATGCTGAAATGGCTGGTTCAAATTAAATAAACTCTATCCTGAGTACTAGAGTAACTCTATCCTGAGTTACTGGAGATACTTCCATTTATATGTACAGATATTTTTCACTTAACAACCTATTTAATGACTGTTCAGATTTATGATTCTTTTTTGTACAGTTCTGTGCAACCTGTTTATGTATCGATATCTTTTTTGTATAATACACTTTATTTTTATAGTACTTTTTGCTGATTGTACGTATAGTACTGTAGTTTTATTTTGTTACATGTTATAGTACTTCACATATGAGTTACACAAATAAAAAAAGTCATCAAGTTGGAGTTTATTTTGAGCATTTTTTGTTCTGAATATTGTAATGTACATACTACATACAATTCCTTATTTAGTGACCAATTCACTTAATGGCCTATTTATAGGAACGGAACTGGGTCATTAAACTAGAAATGCCTGTGTGTCTTTTTTTAGCTTTATATAGTTTTTTTTGGCAGTGCAGAGGTTGATCCCAGGGTCTTTACACTAAGTTGCACCCTCAATTGTTTTTTATTTTGAGACAGGGTCTCACTAAGTTGTTAAATTGTCCAGGCTAAGCTGAACTGGCAAGTCTCATGCCTCAGCATGTGTGCAACATGTGAGATGTTTCAACTTAAAGGGCCATCAAATGGCTAGTGGATACCAACAGCCTAGATTGTACATCTACATGCTTAAACATTACAACTACTGCTGGGCATGGTGGCGCATACCTATAATCCCAGCACTTGGGAGGCTGAGGCAGGAGAATTGTTGCAAATTCGAGGCCATCCTGGGTTACACAGTGAGATAAAGGTGATGCTGAATTGTAAAGCGAGACTCTGTCTTAAAAAAAAAAAAAAATTAAAAACATTAAACATGGCAAATATCTTCTTGAAATAGAGGTAGAAGTCACAACTTTAAAGACCTCTTGGATATATTTAACAAAATACTAAAATTATACACCAGGCACCACAGATAATAACAGCCCTATCCTTTAAAGAATTTACAATATACAGTCGAAGACTATGCAGATTATCTAATCATAACAATACAGAATGAACACCATAAGGGGCAAAATGTTAGGGAGCAAGAAATAATGTTAAATTTGTGGCAGAGAGATTAGGAAAGGCTTTATGCAGAAGGTGGTGCTTTTATGCAGGCCTTACAGGAAAGGACAATAGGATTTCTTTTTTTTTTTTTAATTTTATTTTATTATTTATTTTTTTGTACTAGGGATCAAACTCGTAACCTCACACTTGCAAGGCAGGTGCTTATGCCACTGAGCTAAATCCCCAGCCCGACAATAGGATTTTTAACAAAGGAAGGGAGAATAAGAAGTCAAGGATGAGTCAAAGCAAAAGCTCAACACATCATTCCTCATTTAATGACTGAATTCTGTTCCTGTGATTTAGGTCATTAAATGAACTGATGGCTAAATGATAAAGTGTATACTGTGTACAACATAATGAACAGACAAAAGAACAAAAGAATGGGTCAAAGGAAACTCCCACCTGATGACTGCTTTTACTTGCATAACTCTTTTTGGTTTTTTTTGTCTTTTTCGTTTTTATCGGTACCAGGGATCACGACTGCCTGCTTGCAAGGCAGGCGCTTATGCCGCTGAGCTAAATCCCCAGCCCCCTACTTGCATAACTCTTATATGCAGTACTTTAATGTGTAACAACATAAAACCACAGTACTGCACAGTAAAATCAGAAAAAACTACAGTACTGTACAAACAAGGTATACTGTACAAAAAAAGACACTGAGGATCTACCAACAACAAGTTGTACAGAACTGCACCTAAAAGAGGGGACATAAGTCCAAGCAGAGGTAGTAAGAACAGTCGTTAAACAGTTAGGTCATTAAATGAGGAATATTTACACTATCAGCACAATGCTGAGTACACTTCAGCAATTCAATAAACACCTACTCAGACCAGGGAGATTACTCCAAACTAAGTCAGTTGTAAACCACGTCTGACACGTGAATAGCTGAAAGTCCTTCCCAAGAGTGAGTGCACCATGATGGCCTATATGTTTGATTACTGGGAATGGTAAGGCTAAGGAACAGTAAGTTAAAAGTCCAAGACAGTAAGGAGTTGAGGTCCTAATTTCGACAATTCAGCCTTTCAATTCACTTAAGGCAGAAATGATGGACTAAGGAAGAGGCAACATCCCTACCTGAATTCTGAGCTCTCCTACTTCCAGGGGGTCACAACCGAGATTAAAGGCCAGCGTGGAGGACACTAGACCCAGGTGGTCGGCAAGTTGCTCTTGTGGCTTCCCGGAGCTAGGTCCCAGCCTCTCGACGAGGTCCCAGCGAGGCTCCAGGACTTGCACCTTGGCCAAGTGCGGCTGGACAGTATTTGACAAGACTCCGGCCCGGGCCACCCATACCCACTCGCCTTGGAAAAGGCCGAGGCCGCGGAGGCAGGTCCGGCTCACGCCCAGTGCATCTCCGGTCCCTCCCAGCGCTCCCTGAAGCTGTCGCGCAGTGCCGGTCGCCGCGAAGGACGACACCACGGGCGGGGGTGGGGGCGGAGGCGGGCTGCTGTCTCCCAGCTCCAGGCCTAGTCTAGTCCGTCCACGGAGTTCAGTCACGGCCAGTCGCGTCCCCGGGCCCAGCAGTCCCTGTAGCGCCGGCCGCGTCTCCAGGATGCGCGGCCCGGGCATCTGCAGGGTCTCACCGCGTCTCACTAACAACGGCCCGACCCGAGGCCCGAGCCCCGACCCAGGCGAGGCGCCCAGCAGCGCCCAGCCGAGCGCTGGGGGCCGCCGCACGGGCCGCGCCCGCACCTGAGCCCCGGAGCCTAGGGCCAAGAGTTGCAGCAGCGCGCGGCTCACTAGCAGCTGTGGGGGTCCCGGGCCGCGCGCCTCGTCCTCTGTACCCGGTCCTTCCAGGGCCGCCACAAGCAGTGCTGGTCCGGTTGGTCCCTCGCTCGCAGGCCGCAGCGCCAGTACCAGGCCCAGCCCTGCCGCAGGCCATGGGCCCCTGGGAGGCAGCAGTACGGCGAGCAGGGGTGTCTCAGTCGGGAAGGGTTCTAGGACTCGCAGCACTGCGAGCGCCATGGTGACTGGAGACCAATCAGCAGATCGCAGCTTCCGGAGCGAGAGAACCGGAAGCCCAGGCAAGAGAGCCATTTCCGGTTCCGTTGGTGGCGCACGGAGGAAGTGGGAGTTGAGTACTCTGAGCCCCAAGTAATCAGGATCGTGCCTAGACTGCAGGGTCTGTAATCACTGCGGTTGCGTGGCCTCTACGCATGCGCCCTTGGCCGGATTTACGCTCCGGCGGAGTAGCATTCTTTTGGTCCTCACAGCCCACAGCGTGTACGAACAGTTTGACTGATCACTAAGACCCTGTGCGGACTGGCTTGGCCTAGACCCAGGAGCTGTCAGTGATAATTTATCCACTCCTTTGTGGAACTTGTTCATTTTGCCTCACGCAGTCGTAGGTACTAAGGTTTGAGGATTGCCGGGAAAGTTGTAGAGGGAGTGGTAGGATTATAAAACTGTCTCAAACATATTTATGGATATGTAGTGGCTGCTGGCTGAATTATTACATGTGATTCACTAGCCCTGGAGTGCTTTAGAGCTGCCACACCCGTCCCGACATATGCAATACAAAACTCATGTCCCAGTGCTTCTTGTCCTGTCTGTCCGACTCCCACAAAACGGCTTTCCTCTTCCTTCCAACTCAAGACAGGCGGCTGGGCAGACAGACAGAAAGGTTTGAAACTTTTGTCTTTTTTTTTTTTTGGTACCGGGAATCACACTCAGGACCTCATGCTTGCCAGGCAGGCACTGCGGTTGAGCTATGTTCCTGCCTGAGGCTTCTGTCTTGAGTGCTGAGCCACAGCCAGTCTCCTACTCCTACGGGAGCTGTCAGATTTCCATCCTGTCTTCACTCCACTTACAGGGTGGCAGGCCATATCTCCAACAGATTGGGTAGTGACAGTCTCTTTCTGGAGCTTGCTTTCTCTCCTATACAGCTGAAGACGTGTTAATCTTTTTTTTCCCCTTGTCTTTTTGAGACGGTCTCGCTATGTGCTTCAGGCTGGCCTTGAGCTCACTTTGTAACCCAGGCTGTCTCGAACTTGCAATGATACTCCTGCATCAGCCTCCCAAGTACTCGGATTACAGGAGTGTGCCACCACACGTGGCTTTAATCTTCTATTTTGTATAGAATATATTATTGATATCTGAAAGTCAAATTCCTGAAAAGTGAATATTAGATTTACATATTATAAGGTATTTCTACATCTCACCACCAGAGAGACAAAAAACTATTAGATGTCTTAGGTATAGTTCTTGGAAGTAGCTCTGGTCATAAACCTGAAGTTTTCCATTCTTGATTTTTGTTTTTTTTTAAACAGGGTCTGGCTATGTAGTTTAGGCTGGCCTTCAGCTGGTGGCAGTCCTCCTGTCTCAGCCTCTAAAGTGCTCAGACTGCATCGAAGCATCACCATACCTGGCTCTTGCCTATTTAAAACAGCATGCAAGAAGGTGCTAGTGACCTGGGTTCATACTGATGACGGTTCTCATTTGGCTATCCTACTCCATATGGCTCTGTCCCCTTCATCCCTGAGGGACTATGGACTAGATGATGGAGTTGGGCTAGAGAATACCTGCTTTACACAGTAGCAGGCAAACTCAGGCCTCAGGCCTGTGGAGCGCCATACAGCCCTGTAAAGGGGTATATACATCTGGTATCCTTCTTGGATCACTCTTGCACAGACACAAATACTACCAACAAATAAATGCCCTTTCCTCCCAGGCTTTCCCTCAGTGAATAATAGCTGGCACCCAGCCTGTTCTGTTATCATGCCGCTATCATTAGTTTAAAAAGCCAAATATAATTTCTATGAACAAGCCAGGATCCTACATTTGCTCTCTTCTCTTTCTTATTACTTGGTCACTTTCCAACCCACTAAACTGCTTTCTACTCCTCTGAAACTTCCTTGGCAAAGATCACTACTAGCACATCATTGTAGAATCAGAGTGTTGCTGTTTAATTGTATTTTTTAAATTTTAAGACAAAATCTCAATAGTCTAGGCTGGCTTTGAACTCACTATATAGCCTAAGCTAGCCTCAAACCTTTTTCAGTCCTTCTGCCTCAGCCTCCGGAGTGCTGGGACTACATGCTTGTACCACAATGGCCAGTTGACAATTCATTTTAATATTCCCTAGTCAACCTCTTTTATTTCCTTTTCCATTATGTCACCAATTTCTCTCATACATTTTTAACCACTTCTGGGATTTATCCTGTTATCTCCTCACGGGCCAATGAATCACCAAATCCTCGTGATTCTACACATTTCCCAATCCTACCTTCTTCTCTATCCTTTGACCAGTCTTTATTTATTTATTTTTTTGGTGGTAGTACTGGGGATCGAACTCACGACCTCATGCTTGCCAGATAGGCACTTACACCACTGAGCCAAATCCCCAGCCCCATGACCAGTCTTTAAATATTGGTTTTTTTTTTTTTTTTGCAAAACCACAGGTTTATTGATTTAATTTGTAATGCCAGGCAAGTACCTATCACTGAGCTATACCCCCAACCCCAGGCTTTTTTTTCGTTTTTCCAGAGACTGGGTCTCACTAGACAGTTCAGGCTGGCCTTAAATTCATTCTGTAGTCTAAGGCTGGCTTTGAACTCTTGGCGATCCTCTTGCCTCAGCCTCCTGAGTGCTGGGACTATAGGTGTGTGCCATCGTGCTGATTCCTAGGCTTATTCTTTTCTTTTTTTTTTTTGGTTCCAGGAATCAAATTCAGAACTTTGCACTTGCGAGGCAGGCATTGTGCCACTGAGCCATACCTTCTCTTCTCTATGGTTATTCTTGATGGGCCTTGTCCTCTTTTTTCATATGGAATGCTGAAAACCTACTTCTTAGGTTTGTGTAATTTATTGTGTTGTGTATTGAATCATCTGCTTATACAAATCTGTATACGTCATCAGACTGAGAACTTCTTGAATTCAATTCCTTGCGCAGGAATTAAATCTTATTCTTTAGATTCATCTTGTTCTTGTTCATCTTATTCATCTCATCTTGTTCTCAGCGCTTTTTTTTTTAAATTTTATTTAAGGAGGAAAAAAAAGCAGAGAAAGGGTACAAATTATACAGATTTACAGAAAAAAATTAACAGTAGGAAATCACTAGTTAATGGATTACATATTGTCATCTTAGAAATAATTGTTCAAGTCACAAAATTAAAGCTTGTAAAGTGGACATTCCAACAATGATACTGCAAACAGTTCTGTTCAGTGATCCAATAAAACTCAGTGATATCATTTTCTATCTTATACACTTAAATATACATGCAGTTATATCATTTAGAGCACTTTCTTTTCCTCTCTTTTGTATCTCAGCGCTTCTTAGCAGCTCTAATCTAGCTGGTCCCTCAACTGAAAGGCACCTGCAGTAAATATGGGACTCACTTCCTAAAGTTGCAACAAACCGGGATCCCCATTTTTTCCCCACCATTGCTCCTCTCCAACTCCAGTCTGGACAGGCAAATACCCTGAGGCCTCTTGGGAGCTTTCACCACCAATTGTGCACCAGCAATAAGTGCTACTTTACTCCAGTGAAGGAAGGTGCCCTTTGCTGTAGGGCATCTTTCCTCCAGTTCGGAAGTAGGTGGGATGCGAGAGCGAGGTAGCATGCAGGTCAATTGGGGAGGGAAAGAGCGGTGCTCTACAGCAGCCTTAACTATGGCGAGGCCGCAAGCAGCCCAACGCCGGAGCCCCGCGATTGCAGCCGAGGTAGGGTTTCCCTTGGCCCCGCCTCCTCCGCTAATCCCGACCCATTTTAGGGCGGGCCCTTCCTCTTCGGCCAATTCTGGAAGCCGAACCCTGGCGGTTTGTACTCTTTCTTTCCAATGAGAAAAAAAATGAAGCAGCTTGGCCCTGATGACCAATCCAAGGAGGCGGCGCCTGGTTGTCAGGCAGCTTTGCAAGAGTTTGGGCCAATGGGCGGCGCCGGCGCCGCTCGACCCGAGCGCAGCGCGCAGGCGGCGGCGGAGGGACGCCGAGCGGGCCGAGGGCGGCTGAGCAAAGCCGGAGCCGGAGCGGGGCCGCGGGAGCCAGGCCGGGTCCGGACGGGCCGAGATGCCCTACAAACTGAAGAAGGAAAAGGTGAGCGTGGCCCTTTCCCCCGCGCCCTCGCCTCAGGGCCTGCTCGGAGCGCTGGGAGGGGCCCGAGCCAGGCCCGGGACAGCCCACGGCTGACCCTCCCGTCCGGCCCCACGGGACTCCGGGTCCGGCCCTGCGTCCCGCGGCTGGCAGTACCTGGTCTGTGCCGCAGCCGGGACAGCCCTCCGCTCTGTCCTGACCGGTCCCGGACCTGCACCTCCTTCCTTCCTGGCTCTTTCCTTCTGCCCTGTCCCCGGCAGCCTCCCTCCACATCTGCCTCATTCTTGGTCCCTCCCCTGCATTTCTCCCCGCCTTCCCTGGCCCCCAAGCCCCCGCGGTTCGGGACTGCCCTCCTCAGAGACTGCCTCTTCCTCCAGCTCTGCCCCCTACGCAGCCCCTGCCTGCCCCTTCCCCCCCGGCCTAGGATGGCCTCTCTTCACTTTCCCTAGCACGCTCTTCATTCACGCCAAGGCCCCCGATCTGAAACTGCGCCGTTTTCTCAGCCCCTCCACCCAAATGTGGCCTAGGCCCCTCCCTCTAGTTCTTCCCTCACACACAAACTTGTAAGCCTGGACTGCGCCCTTGCTTCTGTCGATGGAACCTCGGAACGTCAGTGCTGGAAGGCAGCTCTGAGCACTTTGCTAGCAGCCCCTGGCGGTACAGATGAGTAGACTGAGGCAGGCCCCACGGGGCAGGGACTTGTCCAAGGTCACACAGCCTGTTGGAGGCCAGGCTGCAGTATCAGGTGTCCTGACTTGAAGGACTCTTCTGTACCAAAGCCCACCTAACTGGCACCACCTGGCTCCCAGGCTCCTCCTAACAGGAACACTTCGCCTACTCTGAGCAGGCACCTCCTTTCACTCGTCATCCCGGGATACTCTGTAGTTTTCCTGCACCCATGCAGGATTTCATCTCTTTCCCTGAGCCACACTATCCTCGAATCAGAAATTTGCACTTTCTTGTCATGTTAGTTTTCCTTCTGACCCCACTGACCAGCCATTCCTGGACATCTCATGCTATTGCTATTAAGATTGCAGTGCTAGGGTTCAAACATATGGCCTTGTGCAGGCTAAGCATTCACTGTAGCCCTGATCTGTCCTTGCAGTTATACAAGCCGTTTCTTGATGTTGCCGTCTTTCACTGTTGTCTTCTCCCTTCAGACTGCCTTCCTCCCTTCCTTGTCCCTGCCTTTTTCTACCCTGTGTTTCCTGCTGTTGCTGAGGTCTGACTCAGAGGTGTAGTTCTTTTGAGGTGCAGACTCAGAGAGGATGCTAGGATACCAGTTTCCGCCTCCCCCAGCTTGTCTTCTGGGGCTGGGCCCTCCTGGTGGATCTGATACCTGTGGCCACCCTCCTGATGACCCCAGAGGTGTATGGCTTTCACTTGTTCTCTGATTGGCTGAGCTACTAGTTTGCCATTTCTGACTTAATCAAATTATTTCTCCAAGATTTGTTGAATATTTTCTAGGGTACTGAGATTCCAGACTGTCCCTATCACCTCTCAAGGCCTAGAATTCATTTTTCTTTAAGACTGGGTTTGCAGTTTAGTTCAGGATGGGGTTGAGCTCACTACGCTACCCCTGCTGATCTCAAACTCTAAATGATCCTCCTACCTCAGCCTCCTGAGTGCTAGGATTACATGTGTGAGCCACCATACCTGGCAGGGCCTGAAATTCCGAGGACAGGGTTGGTGATGGTATAGTAGACTGTGCCCCCGCCTGAGGTGCTGAGCTGAACAGGGTTGTATGCACCACCCAGGCCTTGTCCTTGGGGATTGGGCATGCCAAGGTGATTTGGGCAATTTAGCTATAGACAATGTCATACAAGTCAGCTATACCAGGAGCTAAGGGACACAGAACTCGGGAGTGGTGAGCTCCCCACCCCTGTGTAGTTTTTAGTCAGATGGACCAGATACTGCCCCGTGTGCAGAAAGCCTTTGCTTACTGGGTGATTGAGAAGAAAGGAAATTCTTAGCCTTGCTGGGACCATGAGTGTATCTGGCTGAGAAGGGGTATTGGGAGAGTAGGGCTGTGTGAAGTCAGGCATAACTTTTATGTTGTATGAGATTTAACTGCATGCATTTGATTTTTGCTTGCATTGTCCTCCCTTGACAGCTGGGAGTGTCTGAAAGGGAGCAGAGTGGCAGTGGAACTGAGGTTTGCCTGGATGGGATGGGAACACACAGCATGGTACATGAGAGGAGGATGTCTGTCCATCACCTGTCTCCCCTCTGTTCCATCTTTCCAATCCTAATCCTCACTGCCTCCTCCCTAAAGCTTTTTGGAGCTCTCCTTCCATTAGATGTGTAGAGCCCTTGGTAGGCCAGTTATAGCCCTTTTGTGTTGAGCCTGCTATGAGATGAATTGTGGACAGGTCTCATCTTGCTTTGTTTTGGTACTGGGGATCAAACTCAAGACCTCGCGCTTGCAAGGCAGGTGCTAATGCTGCTGAGCTAAATCCCCGGCCTTCATCTGTCCCTGTTGAGATCATTACCATGTTGGTTTGGATCTCCTTTGCACACAGTAGGTGCTGAGTAAACATTTTTGGGGAGGTATTTACATCTTGTTTTGATCTAAGACTTCTGTCTTTCATGTTTCTGGACAAAGCACCCATGCTATCTTCCCACTTTCTTGTTCAAAATAACAGTAATAACATTGACCAACAGTAGGGTTTTCATGTGAAAATTGCTGTCCCAAGAAATAACTGCTATTGTTTAATAGATAAGGGAACTGAGGCTCAGAGACAGTGGTTGCCCACAGTGACATGAGCATAGCTCATCGGAGTTGAGCCCAAATACAGAATGGCTCCAAATCACTCTTCAACCCAGTGTCACTCAGCACTTGACAGCTGGGCTGGGCACAGTGCATGCATGTCACCTGTTCTGCAGGAGCCAGAGCAAGGCTGAGGCCCTGCTCCCCACGCACACCCACACCCCACGGCAGCTGGGTCTCTCTGAGGCCCATCCCTGAGAGATGTCTTGGCATCATGCCAAGTGCCACAGAGTGGGTGGAGGGATATAAGAAAGAATAAGCAGCTTATCATCAAGAAGAATGATCGGTGAGGCAGGAGAATCAACTCCAAGTTTGAGGCCAGCCTGGGCCACAGTGTGAGTTCAAGGCCAGCCTGAAATACAGGGTGAGACCCTGTCTCAAAAACAACCAAAAAAGTGTGATGGGACTTTCAGATGAAGAGTCAGCTGTGTCTGGGGTTTGGCGCACACTCATCTTAAGTTGTGACTGCCACCCCCCCCCATCCTTTCTCTGCCAGTCCCATCCTGTGACTGACGATAGGGTCAGTGTGGCCAGCCTAGGCAATGGGCATGGGAGTGCCCTGCAAGAAGAAGGAGCTCTTTCCCCCTGTGCCAGTGAATGCATTAGGCTGCTCCACACCCAGCAGTGGCTTTTTCCTCCCTACCCCCATAAGCCTCCCCTGCTGCAGCCTACACAGAGCTCTCTTCTCCCTGAAATCCTTTTGCCCCTATAGTCACAATCACTTGATTTAACACTTCTCACTGAAGGGGCTTGGCTGCTGTTGAATTGCAGACTCTCAGAACTGGGAGTGATTTCCAAGGTCCTACAATCCAGTTCTCATTTGAGGCTTGAATCTCTTTTGCAGCAGATCTTAGGGGAGGTCACCCAGCCTCTGCTTGAATACTCTCAGGACTGGGAGTTTCCATGGAACCATGCTGTGAGAAAATTTAGCCTGGGTTGGAGCCCTGGCCTGTCCTCCTCTACCACAGCACTGTACTCTTGGGTCTGTGTGGACAAGCTGCATCTTTAGTACACATGGAAGTCCCGAGTTGCCTGGTCGAGCTCCATCTTGCTCTCCACCTGCCAGGACTCCTCCCTTCCATTGTGAACTCTCAGTTCCTGCAGCTGTTATGCCAGGCCCTGTCTGCTTGTGAATGAACTCCCAGTGCATTGCATTTTCCCCTAAGAAAAAAACTAGGATTTCTCATTGCTCCTCCCAAGTCTAAGGCCCACAACTGACTCAGATCCTCCAGGCTGGCCGTGGGGTGCCAGGTACTCTGCATAGGTCTGTTGAGTGGTGGAAATGGCCCTGGGCTTCAGTGCCCATGCCATACAGATGACTGGTGTTAAATCAGTCTCAAACCTCCACGGCTTATTCACATTTCCTTATGCTGTCCTTGTGTGATTGTGCTTTTTTTTGACCTGAAGCATAGGAAGAGATGCTAGTAGGCCAGGCCTCTGAGCCAGCTACCAGGTTCCCAGGGAAAACTTCAGACTAGTGCTCAAATCTTTGCAGCAGTTCAAGGCTTTATCCCATCCCTGTCCAGTGCTTGTCAATTTAGATGCTGCTGGCATTTTGGATGTTGCTTGTTATTTGAATGAAGTACTAGGGATTAAACCTAGGTCCTTAGCACTGTGCTACATCCTAGCCCTTAAAAAAAAAAATCTTGAGACATGGTTTTGTTAAGTCACTAGGTTGCTGAATTTGAACTTGCAGTCCTCCTTCCTCAGCCCCCAGAGTGTTGGGATTACCAGCATGCACAGCTGTGTCTGGCTTGGCCAATAGCACCTTCCTGTCTGGGTGTTATTTGTGACACTCAAAACAAGCCTCCTGGCCTCCTGGTCCTTGTGGATGGCCTTAAGGGGAGAGTGATAATTCCTACCCCTCTAGCATTGATGCCTCTAGTCCCCTGTAGCCAGCCTCAGCAGTTTGTACCTGGTGCTTTTCTCTCTGGTTCCAGCTGCCTGGGGGCACCCCAGGCTCAGTCCAGCCCAGCCACAGTCTGGGAAAGTGACAGACTGAAGGACATTGATTGTGCTTAATTATTGTGTGTTAGGAATGGCTTCCTAGACAGTATACACCCTCACCCAGGACTGGGCGTAAGGTAGGTTCTACCTGATGAATTGTGGACAGATCATTGTTACGACCAAACCCGAAGAGGCCCAGCTAAAGCCTCTGCTAATCCTAACTTCATCTTTTCCCAGCAGGAGACCCCCAAGCTTGCCAAAGGCACAACCAAGCCCAGCAGTTCGGGCAAGGATGGTGGAGGCGACAGCGCTGAGGAGGTAACTACTGAGGTGCAGCCCTAGCGGATGCATGCCAGCCCCAACTCCTTAATGAGGGCCTTGGGTAGAGTCTCCCTCGTGTTGGAGAAGGAGGCTGACACCACCTGCAAAGGGGCCTCGGCAGCCTATCCACACTTCCCTCAGGCAGGATGTCCTTTTGGTGTAGACCAACCAAACAGGCTCTCAGATTCGTTCAGACCATAGTTCCTGGGGAATTCATTATTCTGTCCACCAACTTTTCAGTGCTGGGGATTGAATCCAGCACTTGGCACTGAGCTATATCCTAATGCACTCACCACTTTTATTGAGACGAGTTCTTTCTAAATCACTAAATTCCCCAGGGTTGGGCTTCAACAGGTGTCTTACAATTCCTACCTCAGCCACCTCAGCTAGGATTATAGGGACATGCCACTACGTCTGGCTTCTACCAACTTTTGAGTGTTGAGGATTTTTTTCAGAGTCTAGGGGGACCATATGCTCCCATGAGTGAGACCTTGAGTTTGAGCCCTAGCACCACAAAACAAAACAACACATTTTTTTAGGGAAAGAATTCCTTTTTCATTCTTACTTATTTTTGAGGCAGGCTCTCTAAGCTGGTCTTGAAGTTACCATGTGACCCCAGGCTTTCCTTGAACTCATAGTGATCCTCCTGCCTCTGCCTCCCAAGTGCTGGGATTATAAGCATGTGACACCATACCAGCTGAGAATTCTTTCTTCTTGGGGCAAAAAGCTGAGCAGTCTGAGATCTGGGGAGAAGGGGGAAAGTCCACAAGCTCTTGATGGGGTGATGAGTGACTGGCTCAGTTCTGGGCGGGGTGAGAGGTTGGGAGAAGCTGGAGTCTCCCTGAGTTGGTTGGGGTGGGGCCCATCACCCAAAGGCCACAACCGAAGGACAGTCCTGAGCAGAGGTCAGCACAGCTCAGCAGTGAGGAGCTGTAAAGCAGTAAACAAGCAAGAGAACAGAAGAGGGCGGAGGGACTTGCAGAAGTCTCTGAACATGGGGTGCACTTGACGGGATGTACAGGTGGCAGATGCTCCGGGACGTGTGAGTGGCAGCCCTAGTGTGTAAAGCCGCTAGTCAGTACCTTCTGCTTCCTGCCCCTGCACTGCTCCCTGGGCCAGAGACACCAGAGCTCGGGCTTGTGGAAAAGGGGCGATAAGCAGTATTTGAAGTTGACTATGGAATGAGGTTTTCCTGGCTACTTCTGGTCCCTGTCACCTAAAAGAGATCCAAGCCCCTTTCACACTGACCGCTGTTCAAGGCCTCACTAAAGTTAACAGAGAAAGCAGGATAAGTTCCACCCATTTTATGTGTGGAAGTTGAAGAGCACAGAGGAGAGATTACTCCTTGTGATGTACTTACAGAGTAGTCAGAAGGTGTCCTGAGACTTGGGTTGGCACTGTGCTCCCCTGGCTTTCAGACACATCTGCCCAGGGAGGGGTCATATTTCAAGCCCTGTGAGTTCTCTGTGAAAAACTGCTCAGGGCTCATCCAATGAAGGCATCTGTGAGGATTCTGCTCTGCAATCTTCGCGAATGGCACCATGTATGAGAGGTCTTGGTTTGTGGTTTCAGTGTAGACTTTCCCTTGCCACTTTGTAGACCTCAATTTCAAGCTCTTCTGCCCAAATTCACCATGGGCCATGTATTTGCCAGAGCCTTTCTAACTGAATCTAATAATTATAGCAGCTAACATTTATTTTGTTGAACAGTTATTTTACATTAGTTTTCTAAGGCTGCTATAACAAATTAACACAAACTGGATTGCTTAAAACAAAAACTCAAGATTGTGGGGCACGTCTATATTCCCAGCATTCTGGAAGGCTAAGGCAGGAGAATCACAAATTCCAGCCAAATCTGGTCAATTTGCTGATTTAGGGAGACCCTTTCTCAAATGGGCTGGGGATCTAGCAGTGGTTCAATCCCAAGTACTACAGAAAGGAAGGGAAGGAGGGAGAGGGGAACAGATCTGGAGGCCTGAGGTCAGATGGCAGTGGGGTTCTGTCCTTTTGAGGCTCTTAAGCAAAATTGTTCCCACCTTTCTGTCCTCTGTCCTTGGCTTGTAGATGCCTTGTTTCAGGCTGTGCCTCTGCCTTCCCATGGCATTCTCTCCCGTGTCTGTCTCCAGATTTCCCTGTTAGGAGGACACTAGTCATTAAGGACGCCCTAATCCAGTGTGACCTCATTTTAACTTGATTACATTTACAAAGACGCTGTTTCCAAATAAGGTCACAGGCATGATTTTAGATGGGGAGCCCCTGGGGGACACTGCACGGGAGGACCAGGCACAGTACTAAGTAGCATGTGTGCGGTGTCTCACTGAACATCACACACTGCTGCTTTGGTTCCCACTTCACAGATGAACCAAGGCTTAGAGATGTTAAATAGCTGTTACTAGGGAATAAGTAGCAGAGCGGGAGTTCAACCCAGGTCTGTGGCAGGGATGAATAAGTGATAAACTGGCTCTAAGATTCCAGAAGAGAATCTAAAATGGAAAGAGGCCTTGAGAGTGCAAGTGAGACTGATCTGTCTGTTCCTTGTCTTTTTTCTTTTTTTGGTGTGGGGGTAAGACGGGGTCTCCTTATACAGCTCAGGCTGGTCTTAAACTCACTATGCCCAGCCTGGCCTCAAACTCGTAACAATCTTCCTACTTCAGCCCCTTAAGTTCTGGGATTATAGGCATGTGCTACCATACCAGGCTTCCCTGGCTGTCTGGAGAAAAAAAGTCAGTACTATGGACTCTTTTATAGACTGCCCTGCCCTGAGTTCTGCAGGTAGAGACAAAGAGAGGACAAAATGATCCCAGTCCTTGTATTTGAGCCTTCTTCTCTGAGGTACAGTCCCTACCCTAAAAACCATTTAGGCCTGCTGGGGATTTAGCTCAGCAGTGTAAGCGCCTGCCTTGCAAGCACGCAGTTGTGAGTTCGATCCCCGTACAAACATAAAAAAAAAAAAAAAAAATTTAGGTCTTTTCAGTCCTTTTTTATTTTTGGTCCTTTTTATTGTTGTTGTTGTTGACTTAAAAACCAACCTTAGCATCTGTTCCTTACAAGTTAAAAATCCAGCTGGGCCTGGTGGCTCATGCCTATTCCCAGTACCTGGTAAGATGAGGCAGGAGTGCCATGTGTTCAAGGCCAGCCTGAACTGCATACCGAGATCTAGTTTAAAAAAGACAGACAAGATAAACTCCAAACTCCCGAGAAGCATGGTATTCAAGCCTGTAATCCCAGCACTTAAGAGGCTAAGGCAGAAGGACCAAGAGTTTGAGGCCATCCTGGGCTTACATCATGAGTTCCTAGTTCAAAAGCAGAAAAAGAAAAACAGCCAATCAAACAAATACGCCCCAAACAAACAAAGAAACAAAGATATTACCTTTCTCAGCTGGGAACTTACTCTTCTAGCACCTACCATGGTCTTCTTCCTACCAAATATCCTGTCTTCTGATAAGACAAACCCATTTATGACTCAGGCCCTCATACATGCAGGTGCATTGCCTGGACTGCTTTATTTCCCTTTTTTTTTTTTTTTTTTTTTTTTTTTTTTTTTTGGTTTATTAAACTCAGACGTGTCCTTAAAAAGTGAAATCAAGGGCCAGGGATTTAGCTCAGTGGCGTAAGAGCCTGCTTTGCAAACTCGAGGTCATGAGTTCACTCCCCGGCACACACACAAAAAAAGTGAAATCAAAAGTCAGCTCTTCAGGGACATCTTTCTCAAGGCTTCAGGCAGAGCCAGAATCTCAGCCCTGTGTTCCCACAAGCTTTGTGGCTCTGCTCTTGTGTTTCCTTGGACCATTAGCTGTTTGGTGCCTGCCCTGCTTCTAGACTGTGAGCTTTTGAAGGCAAAGGCCATGTCCTAGTCACCTTTTAGTCTTTATACTTCACATGATGCTCAATGAATAGGAAGAGAAGAATTGAGCACAGCGAGATAGAGCTCTGGCTGTCACCATGGGGTTTAACTAAAATGGTCTTTATTTCTTAAGGCTAGTTCATTCATTATGTGAAAGATACAGTATTGAATCTTAGCACTTTTTGGTTAATTTTATGTCATCTTTTTCATGTAATACTTCCTATCATGCTGAAGTTATATTTCTGTTTTTAATTTATATTTCAATATCTGGCATCATTAATAATGGCAGCCATGTTAGGCTGAATTGGACAGGATGGGTTCAGGCTGGGCACGTTTAGTGGGAATCTTGCTGGGAGGATCCTGGTGCATGGAATCAGGGCACAACTCAGTCAGTGGCATCGTGAATCCAGGAAGGGTTCTTAGTTTGTTGAAAGTTCTGAAGTAGAAGAAGGGGGAATTTCAGACATCTGGAGAGTCTCAGGAAGACAGGGCAGGACAGAGTAGAGAGTGGAGGGCAGACCGCTGATTGCCTTTGATCCTTTGCTGTGGCTGCCGAACATTCTGGGGGACTCACCTTGCTTCTTACCCCCAAATCAGTGCAGCGGTCAGAGCCTAGCTGACTTCAGGAGAAATGGTTGCACATGGCTGGCTGACATGCCCCACATCTGTTTGCTAGGGCAGGGTATTCCAGGCAACCAGAGCCTTTTTTGGTGGCTGGACCAACTGGTGCTTCCTGTACCTGCAGCCTGGGAGCCTGGGGTCTTATGAAACTAGGATGAAGCTGGGTGTGATGGTTCATGCTTGTACTCCCAGCACTTTGGGATGCTGAGACGGGAGGACTGCAGATTGATCCTGTCTAAAAAAAGAAGGGTGGGAATATAGCTTTGCATGCAGATTCTGGGTTCAGTCCCCAATATGGCAAAAACAACAAAAACAAACATAAATAACTGGGCTGGGCCAGGGATATAACTCAGTGGCATAAGCACCTGTCTGGCAAGTGCAAGGTTCTGAGTTCAATTTCTAGTACAAAAAAAAAAAAAAAAAGAAAGAAAGAAAGAACAACTGGGCTGATGCAGTGGGGTGGAGGGCAGGCCAAGCCCTCTCCACAGCCCTGGGACACCAGCTATCGTAGTGAGGAAGGGACCTTTGACAACATGCAGTTGCATTTCATACATTATTTTTTAGCCATACAGCCCTCTGTTCCCGTGAATCTTACTTCAAAGGGTGGCTGGGAAACCACTGACCTACTCTAACCCCTCCTGTTAGCAGAGAAAATCGAAGCTGTGTTTCCTTTCTGGGAAGAACATGTCCTTTCTCAGGTGCCCCCATGAGGTGCATGGAGGAGTGGGGATCTCATTTGTCTGAGTCTTGGTCCTCACTGGCACAGCCCTTTGTCCTAGTGTTAGATAAAGAAACTGAGGCCCAGAGTGACTATGGGACTTTCTGAATGTTGCAGAGTTAAGACTCAAACCCAAACCATATGGCTTGATCCCTTAGCTCTTCAAGTAAGGGGCTGATTGTTCCTAAGAGAGGGAAATGGAGTGTGAGGCAGGGGAGGGTCCAGAATCAGGCCAAGTGTTGACCCCCTACCTTTCATTTTCCCCTCTTCTTCCAAGGGAGACCCAGAATTTGGTTAAAACCATACTTTGGGATGTTACTAACAACAAGAAATGCATGATGGCTCTCCTGCCCCTTTCCTGTGTTCCCCTAGTGACACTAGTGTCTGGGGCCAGCCTTCAAGGGCAAGATGGTCACAGCTGTGCTGAACCCACAGGCCTGCCTGAGCCAAACTCAGTACTCCTCTCTTTCATCTTGAGATAGGTCACAAGCTTCAGAGAATCGTCTTTATAAAAAATTCAGAGTGTAACCTTCAGACACTGGGTGTGGAGGCATGTGCCTGTCATTTTAAAATTCAAGAGGCTGAGGCAAGAGGATCACTTGAGAATTACAGGCCAGCCTGGACTATACAGTAAGGCCCTATCTCAACACACACACACACACACACACACACACACACACACACACACACACATTCTCTCTCTCTCTTTTCTCCCCTCCCTTCCCCTCCCCTCTCTTTCTCCCCTCCCCTCCCCTCTCCTCTCCTCTCTTTCTCCCCTCCTTCTCTCTCTCTCTCTCTCTCTCACAGATGTAGACAGATACCATTATGCCTTTCCTTCCCCAGCCCAGAGAATTTTACGTTCCTCCATTTTCATGGTGGACAGTAAGAACTTGGTAGGGAGCTGGGGTGGAGGAGAAGGTGGTTGTGGAGACAGGAAGTCAAATTTTTCTTCTTGTGATGTGGCGTGACTTTGTTCTTTGCTTCTTCAGCCTCTGGTTGGGGCTAGGCCTATCCTGTGGCCCAGCCTGTCTCCTTCCTAGTAAGGCATTACCTGTAGATGACATCCCTGCAAAACCTGTGTGGAGACTTCTGAGAATGGACTTTTTGGGTGCTGATACAGTGCCCACAGTGAACTGTGGAATAATAGCTGGTATAGTGGTGCATACTTATAATCCCACACTTTGATAGACTGAGACAAGAGGATCACAAGATCAAACCCAGCCCGGGCAACTTCATGTCTTAGACACTGTCTCAAAATTTAAAAACAAAAATTTTTTTTTTGAACCAGGGATTGAACTCACAACCTCGCATTTGCCAGGCAGGCACTTACATCACTGAGCTAAACACCCAGCCTTTCATGATAAAAAATTTAAAAAAGAGCTGTGATCTAGTTCAGTGTGTAGGCCCTGGTTCAATTCCTAGGGCCTTAAAAAAAAAAGTGGAGGGAGCCAGGGATATAGCTCAGTGGCATGAGCCCTGGCAGGCCAAGGTCTTAAGTTTGATTCCTGGTACTAAAAAACAAAACAAAACAAAAACAAAACCAGGAGTAGTGGCATCAACTTGTAATCTCAGCACTCATGAGGTTAAGACATGGGGATTGCTGTGAGTTCAAGGGCAGCCTGAACTACATAGTGAGAACCTGTCTCAAAAAATAAAAAGTGGCTCAGCAGCACAAGCACCTGCCTGGCAAGAAGGAAGGAAGGAAGGAAGGAAGGAAGGGAGGGAGGGAGGGAGGGAGGGAAGGAAGGAAGGAAGGAAGGAAGAAAAGAAGTCTTTCTCTCACTGTAGAAGTACAGTCAGCATATCTGTTACCATATGTACTGGGGAGGCTGAGACAGGAGGATCCCAAGTTTGAGACCAGCCTAAGGACCCTATCTCAAAAACTAGATAATTTTTTTTTTTGTCTTTTTCATTTTTATCGATACCGGGGATTGAACTCACGACCGCCTGCTTGCAAGGCAGGTGCTAATGTCGCTGAGCTAAATCCCCAGCCCCAAAAACTAGATAAATTTAAAAAACCATAGAAGTGTCAGCTGGTAGAAAGTCTTTTTTTTTTTTTTTTTTTTTGTCTTTTTTATCGGTACCAGGGATCGAACTCACAATTGCCTGCTTGCAAGGCAGGCGCTTATGCCGCTGAGCTAAATCCCTAGCCCCGAAAATCTTGAAATGTAAAAAAAAGATCTCTGTAATTTTACTACTACAAGAAACAGTCATGCACACAAGTGGACTTGGTCTTGCTCCTTCTGACACTGAGCCCTGTCCTGCATGTGTATTTTAGTGTGAGGAGCTTTTCTGCACAGCTTTTGTGATGCCACTGAACTTCTAGTTAGAGGCAGCCATCTACTCTGCTCTTCTCTCACAGACCGACTTAAAATTTAAGATTTCTTTACTGCTTTTTAAGAAAGTTGTTTTGAGCTTATCTGCCGACTTCTATGATGGAAAATGAAGACCTCAGCATTCTTATGCCTCTGAGCAGACGTTTCTTCTCCTCTCAAAATACCACCAATTTGGAGGAACTACTGTGACAAAGTAAATATTTTTTACAGCTGAACCATGTGCGATTACACTTACTACGTAGTTTTCATGAACCTAATTTTAATGCCATGAAATTCCAATTATTTACTTTTCATTATCAATGAGACCATTAAGGACTTCTGCAGACAGAGCACTTTTTTGTTTTGTTTTTGTGGTAATGGGGGCCCTAATGGAGCTACATTCCCATCCCTTTTCTTTGTTTATTTTGAGACAAGGTCACGCTAAGTTCCTCAGGCTGGTCTTGAACTTGTCCTCCTGTCTCAGACTCCCAAGTAGTTGGGATTACAAGTGTGCCCCAGTGGATGCAGACAAAACATTTTATTATTATTTCACTTTTTGGAATGCTGGGGCTCACTCCTAGGGTCTTTCCTGTGCTCAGCAAGTCCTCTATCACTGAGCTATATCCCCAACCTGAAAAGGCTTTTATAATATAGGATTTTTATTAAGCTAAATGTCGAAGGCATAAAAATGCATTTGTTTCTTTTACCTTTATTTATTTTGGTTTTATGAGAGTGTGTCTCCTTACATAGTTCAGGCTGACCTTGAACTCATTCCGTAGCCCTGGGTGGCCTTAAACTCCTGTCAGTTCCCCTGCCTCAGCCTCCAGAGTGCTGGGATGAGTGCTAGGACTGTGCAGGTGCACCATCACATCCAGCGCCTCTTACCTTTTAATTGAAGGATATCGCCTGCAGTGAATTTTAGATGTGCTACTCAGTGAATTTGGAGATGTGTACACACTGACCCACCCGGCTCCAGTCAAGAGATGCAGTGATTCCATTTCCCAGACCATCTCTCAGCTCGCTTCAGCCTATGCAGCTACACTGCCACCACTCCCGCTCTGGAAAGATGACCACTTTTCTGATGTCGGTCACCACCAATGCATCAGTTACTTGGCTGTTCACAAATTGGAATGAACCATGCTCACACATAGATTGGGATAAGCTTTTTTTCTTTTTTAAAGACAGGGTTTTGGGCCAGGGATTTAGCTCAGTGGTATGAGCGCTTGCCTGGCGAGTGTGAGATCATGAGTTTAATCCCCAGTACCAAAAAAAAAAAAGAAAGAAAGAAAGAAAAAAGAAAATAAAAGACAGGCTTTCACTGTTTTCCAGGCTGTCTCAAAGGTCTGGGCTCAAGCCGTTCTCTTGCTTCAGCCTCCTGAGTAGCTGGGACCCCAGGCGTGTGCACTGAATGAACACTTTGCAGGGGCTCTGTGTACAGTCAGTGGTGTACCTTTAGGAGACATGATTTCTAGGGCACAAGCCACCACTGCCTGTGTCCCTGGCCTATCTCCTCAGGCACAGAGGATAGCCTGCTGGCCATCTAGGATTGTAGAGGCATAAACTTGGAGTAGGGGAGCCCAGGCCCAGGGTGGGAGGCCTTTTCTGCAGAGCAAGCCCTAATGGATTACGTGTTTGACCAGGCCCAGGCACCGGCACAGCCGCAGCCCCAGCCTCAGCCCCAGCCTCAGCCTCAAGCACCACCATCCAACAAGCGTCCCAGCAACAGCACACCACCCCCCACACAGCTCAGCAAAATCAAATACTCAGGGGGACCCCAGATTGTCAAGAAGGAGCGAAGGCAGAGCTCCTCCCGCTTCAACCTCAGCAAGAACAGGGAGCTGCAGAAGCTCCCTGCCCTGAAAGGTACTCAAAGCCAGCCTGGTGGCTGCTGGACCAGGTGTGGGGCACTGGGCAGTGGCAGAGCAGGGGTGCCAGGGGTAGGGTGGTGGCAGGGTGGGGAAGGGAAGGTCTTGCAGGGCAAGCAGGGCTTAGCATGAAGGGCGGGGGAGGAGATGCTCACAGCCAGGGCCCTACAGATTCGCCTACCCAGGAGCGGGAGGAGCTGTTTATCCAGAAGCTGCGCCAGTGCTGTGTTCTCTTCGACTTTGTGTCGGACCCACTCAGTGACCTCAAATTCAAGGAGGTGAAACGGGCAGGACTGAATGAGATGGTGGAGTACATCACTCACAGTCGTGACGTCGTCACCGAGGCCATCTACCCAGAGGCCGTCACCATGGTGGGCACTGGGATGACATGGGCAGGGTGGGGTCCTGGAGCAGCCCCGGCACACTGACCTGGCCACACCTCAGTTTTCAGTGAACCTCTTCCGGACGTTGCCACCTTCATCAAATCCCACAGGGGCCGAGTTTGACCCAGAGGAGGATGAGCCCACGCTGGAAGCTGCCTGGCCACACCTCCAGGTGCTAGGACAGGGACTGGGCACTCAGACTGGCACAGGGGGACCCCGGGGTCCTTGTGGAACAGCTCAGTGCATGCTCCTTTTCCTCCACAGCTCGTGTATGAGTTTTTCTTACGTTTCCTCGAGTCTCCTGATTTCCAGCCAAACATAGCCAAGAAGTACATTGACCAGAAGTTTGTCCTTGCTGTGAGTCTTCAAGATGCCCCTTTCTCATGTGCCCCTCATCTGAGTCCAGGCTGCTCTTTCTTTTCTTTTCAACACATCATGTCTGGTATCAGGACATCATGGGTGGGCACTAAAGCCCGGGGCCCTCAGGAAGCTTCCATCGTAATGTAGAGTAAACACATAAACACACCTGCCCAGATACTACTTTAGGGAGCACATCACATCAAAATAGAATTGGCGAGGAATTTTCTAGAGGAATCTGTGCCCTGAGACCTCAAGGCCCCAGCTAGGTGCTGAGGCATCTTGGGCCAGCCTGCCTGGCTGCTGTTTCACTCAAGGCCCTTCTGCTTGCTCCCAGCTCCTGGACCTTTTTGACAGTGAAGACCCTCGAGAGCGGGACTTTCTCAAGACCATTCTGCACCGCATCTATGGCAAATTCTTGGGGCTCCGGGCTTACATCCGCAGGCAGATCAACCACATCTTCTACAGGTGAGGCTGGAAGCCCAGGCTGAGGGACAGAGCCAGCCTTTGTCAGGGTGGGTGAGGTAGGGCAAGGGCAGAACATGAGAAGCACATCAGTGAGGGGTCAGGGGAACCTTCTTCCCACAGGTTCATCTACGAGACGGAGCACCACAATGGGATTGCAGAGCTCCTGGAGATCCTGGGCAGGTGAGAGGTGGGGTGGGGTCGAGATGTCTGAGAAAGATCAGGGGCCTCGGTGCCTTGAACCTGGGTCTGGCATTCTGGCCCTAAAACCTTCCCTTAACTCCTAGTATCATCAATGGCTTTGCCCTGCCCCTCAAAGAGGAGCACAAGATGTTCCTCATCCGTGTCCTGCTTCCCCTTCACAAGGTGAAGTCGCTGAGTGTGTACCATCCTCAGGTGAGCTGCCCTCCTCCTGAGCACCCCAGCTGGGCAGCAGAGATCAGAGGGAAGGGGCAGGGATGACAATGGGTGGAGAAATTGCTGCTTACCTCTCCAGAATGGATGGAACCATCCATTCTGGGCTCTTGTCTTTGCCACTGACCTCTGAGATCCCCACCCCTTTCCTATCTACCTTCTGCAGTTGGCATACTGTGTGGTTCAATTCTTGGAGAAGGAGAGCAGTCTGACTGAACCGGTAATTCCCCTATGGGGCCCCAGGTCCCATCTCCCCAGTACTTTGCCAGTCTGTATCTCTTTTTGTTTTAGCCAGTCTTTTTTTTTTTTTTTTTGTCTTTTTATCGGTACCAGGGATTGAACTCACGACTGCCTGCTTGCAAGACAGGCGCTTATGCCGCTGAGCTAAATCCCCAGCCCTTAGCCAGAGTCTTATGTAGTCCATACTGACTTTAAACTCCCTGTGTATAGCCCAGATTACAGGAGACACTCCTCCTGCCTCAGCTTCCCAAGTGCTGGGATTATAGGCATGTGCTATCATGTGCCTCTTGAGGAGTGCTGCAAAGGGATAGAGGTGGGGCTGTAGCCTGACAAGTGATATGGTCTCCTATCTGATGGAGAAGTAAACCCTGTATACACCTGGGAAACACATCCATGCCAGAGCAACACAAGCAGTTAGCAGAAGTCACCCAGGGGTGGGGCAGGGTGGCAGGAAGCCTCCTAGAGACCAGGCGGTGTTCAGAGTTTTTCCTCACGTTCTATTCTCACAGGTGATTGTAGGACTTCTCAAGTTTTGGCCCAAGACCCATAGTCCCAAGGAGGTGATGTTCCTCAATGAGCTTGAGGAGATCCTGGATGTCATCGAACCCTCAGAGTTCAGCAAGGTGATGGAGCCCCTCTTCCGCCAGCTTGCCAAATGTGTCTCCAGCCCACATTTCCAGGTGAGGACAGACCTACCCTAGCCTGGCAAGGCCTCTGCCTCCGAGAAACCCAGCAGCGGGTCCTATACAAGGCACACAGGGCCCCAGAGTTGTCCCACCTCTCCCCACCAGGTGGCAGAGCGTGCCCTCTATTACTGGAACAATGAGTACATCATGAGCTTGATAAGTGACAATGCTGCCCGTGTCCTCCCCATCATGTTCCCTGCACTCTACAGGAACTCCAAGAGCCACTGGAACAAGTATGGCCCCAGGCTGGGATGGGCAGTGGGAAAGCTTTGAGGATTTGGGATGAGCTGAAGACCAGGGCCCTCACCTAAGGGGAGTGCAGAGAGAGTGATGCCATGAGGGGCCAATGACACTGAACAACAGAGCAGTGGCTGTCTCCCATTGCTGCTTGGTCATCTGACAGCTCTAGTGGCAGTGCTCTGCTGGGGGAAGCAGATGTTGTCTACACTGTAGCAAGGCTTTCCTGCTAAGAGCAAGTATGCAATGGCGTAGACATAGTATGCTGACAGGAGGCTGTTATAGAGTGGGGAGCAGCGAGAAGAGTATAGGCTTTGGGGCATGGGATGCAGAAAGACACTGATGTTAGCAGAGACCTTTAAATGCCAGTCACAGGCATGTGCTCTGACTGACTTCTCTGCTTATACCCATGAAGCTTTGTGAAGCAGGAGCAGTAAATGAGAAAACTTAGCAGAAACACCTCCTAGAAATGAGCAAAATGGCTTCTTGGTGCTAAGGGTGAGCTCCGGCCTCCTGTACATCACCTTTCTTCTGGGTGGCAGGACAATTCATGGACTCATCTACAATGCTCTGAAGCTGTTCATGGAAATGAATCAGAAGCTGTTTGACGACTGCACACAGCAGTATAAGGCAGAGAAACAGAAGTGAGTGTCTTCCCTGGGAGGCTTTTACCTTCTACCTCTGGCTCCCTTTCCTTCTCTTTTCTTTTTTTTTTTTTTTTTTTTGTCTTTTCTTTTTTATCGGTACTGGGGATCGAAGTCACGACTGCCTGCTTGCAAGGCAGGCGCTTATGCCGCTGAGCTAAATCCCCAGCCCCTCCCTTTCCTTCTCTTAAGCCCATCCCAATCCTACTTGTGCTTCCACAGGGGCCGGTTTCGAATGAAGGAAAGAGAAGAGATGTGGCAAAAGATTGAGGAGCTGGCCCGGCTTAATCCCCAGGTAAAACTCGGTGCATTTAGAACTGGGGGATTTTTTAGAGGAAGGGTTTGAGGCAGCCAGGACACACCCCTCAAAGTGAGTCTCACCACTTGCCCACGCCTCCTGTCCCTCAGTATCCCATGTTCCGAGCGCCTCCACCACTGCCTCCAGTGTACTCCATGGAGACAGAGACTCCCACAGCAGAAGACATCCAGCTTCTGAAGAGGACGGTGGAGACAGAGGCTGTGCAGGTGGGAGGGCCCCAGGGTGAGGGTTGGAGGGTGGGATAGAAGTAATCTGGAAGGAAAAGGAGGTAAGAGCAGCAGAGCCCACAAAATAAGGAAACAGGAGACTTCCTTGAAAATTAGTTACTAATCCTTATTTTCTTGCTTTTTCTACACAGATGCTAAAGGACATCAAGAAGGAGAAAGTGCTGCTCCGGAGAAAGTCTGAGCTGCCCCAGGATGTCTACACCATCAAAGCACTGGAGGCACACAAACGGGCAGAGGAGTTTCTGACTGCCAGCCAGGAGGCTCTCTGACCCCCTTCACCTCCCACAGGGCCACAGCACACTCAGCCCTGGGCGCTGTCCTGGCCCTCTACCCTGTGCTCCCTCCTGACTGACTGGGGCAAGGCAGCACCTCTAGCTACTCAAGGGGATGTGGGCACTTGAAGCAGGGATACCGAGAGTGGGGCTGCTTCTTCCCAAAATGTGTTTATGCCTCTATGTGGCCACTACAAACGGGCTGAGTACCAGTGCTCAGACAACCTGGGGATGCCCATGCCCCTCCTTCTCCTGACCCCACACCTCCCTGAGGCTGCTCTGAGAAACAGGAATACATATGCTCCTCTCCCCGCATCCTCATCTGAACTCTTATCTGTGTCTCTCTGCCTTTTCGGCCCCTGCAGAGGCACGCAGGAAGCAGCAGGAGATTATTCTCACCAAAGTTAGGCAAGCTCCACTGGCCTCTGGAGTGAGGAGCTGGAGGGTGCTCAAATAGGCCCTCAGCCTCAATGTGCAGGCCAATGTATTATGTCCTCTTCCCCACTGTCTAACAAAACAGGTCAAAATGAGGAAAGTACAGGCTATGGACAAATGATAAACACAGGACCCAGCTGGACCATGGCCAGGGAGGGTGTAGGGGATGACCAGACCCCCTCCTCTATGGTGAGCAGCAGCCCTGGGAATCGTAAACATGGAAGGGACCACCCTTGGCTGACTGCTTTCCTGTGCTGTGGATTCTTAAAACTAGAAAGAAGGAAGCAGGGAGCAGTGCCTTAAGCACGGCTCCCATAACACCTATTTATTTCCTTGATTGTGCTGACAAGCAGCCCTTCACATGTGTCCCCTTTAGAAACCTTAAGAGGGGGAAAAGGGCCAGGGAGGGCTGGACCCAGGTCCCAGGGGGATACAGGCAGTGCGGCTTTTGGCTGTGTACATAGGGTGCTTTATTCTCCACAATGATACATACTAAGTGGGTTGGGCTTGGGCCAATGTCCCCATATGTACAGAATTGAATAAAATGGGTCTCTGAGCAGATGTCTAATTTTCCTTGATGTGAAAGGAAGAGAGGATGGAGATGGACATTACAATCAAAGATGTGTTCAGTCCTGTGCTGGCTCTGGTCTGGAATGTTGGGAGATGAGGCAGTTCTCAGTGTGGTCACTTCCAGGCTGGAGATGCCTGCCGGGCTTGGAGAGCTTTCTGTACCACATCTTCCCACTGGGCATCTGATATCTCCCGAGCCCAGGCAGGAACCCCTGGTGCAGGTAGACTTACTCCAGCCATTGTCCTTTTCACCAGTTCTACGTGCTCTGAAATCACAGGCTGATTAAGCATGGTAACAATCGGACTTCCCTTGTCATTCAACCCAAAGTCCTGGGCCAGTGGAATTACCAAATCCACCTTGATAGTCTGGAAGACAGCCCCCTCCCATAACAACTGCAATTCTGAAGTCTGCAAAACGCTAATTTATGAAGTATTTTTCTAAAAATAAGGTGTTTCTCCGAAACTGCCAATTACTGGCTGAGGCCAGTGCACTGTATCATGAGTCTTGGATGAAAGACAGCCTTTTTTTTTTTTTTAAATTTTTTTTTGTCTTTTTCCTTTTTATCGGTACCGGGGATCGAACTTATGCCGCTGAGCTAAACACCCAGCCCCTGAAAGCACAGCTTTTTTACCTGGGTCCATGGGGATGGAACTGTGGTTGCTCAGTGCTGCGGCTCCCTCCTCATCTTCATCCTCACTCTCTAATGGTGGGTCAGGCAAATGAAGTCCCAGGGCCTGCAGAGCCAGAGACGGCAGCTCAGGTCCTGCCTTTTGGGGAGTCACCTGCTCACGAGTAATTCCCCCTCCACTGTACCTGGATCCGATCCTGGATGTCAGCAACTACATCTCCATCCCCCACGGGTGCCAGCTCTACCTCTTCGGGGTCAGGGTCTTGGTTCAGTGGTTGATAGGAGTAGCCAGCTGGGCCTACCCCTGTGTCCTCCTGCTCCTCCTCAGGTTCTTCACTGCTCCAATCCCCGGTGCCTTCTGTGGGGCCCTGGTGTGGCCCCAGGTCCTCGCTTTGGTTTGGGAAGATACGCTCAGGGCCCATGGTGTCTCCCGTTAGAACTGCTGCTGCCATGCGGGCTGGGGCTGCAAGAACGGAGGAATAGGGACCAAATGAAGCCAGCTCATCTTCATCCTCTCGTCTACGAGACTAGCTCTACTCCCGGTGCCCGCATTATCTTCGCTCCTTCCCGTCTCTCATTCCCTCAAGTCGGGGGCTCCTACATGGAATTTAGCTCCACTCGCCAAGATCCTCCAGTTTCTGAATACACAGCCCAACCCCAAGGCCCCACCACCCACTCCGCAACGCCCAGCTTCCAGAATCCCAGCTCCTCGCCACGCCCCTCTGGCCTCGAGAACGCGGCGTCGCGGACGCCCCCAGCCAGGCCGTGCCTGTTCTCCCTCCGCTTCTCGGGGCGTCCCTCGACACGGCCTGACGAGAGCGCCTCAGGCCCAGCTGAGGCATCCCCCCCCCCCCGCTCCCACCGACTTTTGGCGCCGGCGTCCCCGCGCGCCTCACCCTCTTGCAGCCCCTGGCCCAACCCGCACCTTCACTTCCGGCCCGGCTAGACGAGCCGGGGCGCCTAGTCCTCCAGCCCCGCCCAGGGCCCCTGACTGACGCGAGCAAGGACGAGGAGTCCACCCCTCGCCCCGCCTCCGCCATCCCCGGCTGATATCGAAGGACTACATTACCCAGTAACCTTCGCGCTCTGGGTACGGTTTCTGCACATGCGCAGATTTCCCGTCGGGTCCAGCGCACTGCTTTAGCCCCCCCCCCGACCCGCCTCCGGAAACCTGTGGACTACAAGTCCCAGAAGGAGCCGGGTCCCCAGAGGTCGGACCGCGCGTGCGCCCCTAGCTACCCACCGGAAGAGGGAGCCTGGTGTGTTTATCTCGTTGGAGACCTAGGCGTCCGTTGGCACGCCACGGGTTCTAGGCTGCAGGCAGCGCGAGGACCCGCGACCCCACCCCGGCCCGGCCTGGCAGGTAGCCTGGGATGGGTTGAGAAGCAAGGAAGAATTGGGGGTGGGGGCTGGTGACGCCCATGTCTAAAGCTGGAGCCGTGGGGGAGGGGCCCGAGAGTAATGCAGTGGTGGTGGGAAGGGACCTGGGGGATGACGGGAAAGGAGTGTTAATGGGGAACGAAGCAATGGGGAGAATGGTAGGGAAACGGTTGAGTGAGACCTGGTGGCTGAAGCAAGCAATGATGGAAAGTGAAGGAAGGCCGGGTTGTGAGGAGGAAGAGGAAGCTGAACATCATAGAGGAGGGAGTGTGTGTGGTGATGGGGAGGTTCAGCAGGGGGAAGTAGATAGGGATGGGGTTATATTCAGGGAAGAATATCCCCGTGGGTGAAAAAGAACAGTGAATTTGTTTTTCTTCTTTTCGTGGCGGTATAAAAATGGGTTTCTTGGCTGGATCCTAGACTTGTAAGAGAAAGAGAAATGCAAAGCTTTCAGATTAAGAAGTGCCACAAAGGGGGGGGGGGTGAGGATTGCAAGAGACCACAGAGGGGGATGGATACTTCAAGGAGATAGAAGCGCTTGAAAATGTCATAGGGATAGAGGATTGGGGAGCCCCAGATAAGAGGAGCTCTTAGAACACAGGGGCTTGTTCTTCCTGAGTCTGAGTTGTCGTTATGGAAGAGAAGCTAAGATGTTTTGTCCATCTTTGCCGGAATTGCTTGTCTCTTATGCATGCACTTCTTGCTTTACCTGGCTGTATCTGAAGGGCGGGTACACGGTGTGGGGAAGATGGATTTCTGTTTTTAAGCCTTTCACCTTCTTAAGTGCCTACCCCACTGGAGCCCAGGTCCAACACACTTTGGAGGGCTGGAGTATTGAAGCGAGAGTAGCTTCTGGCTGGGGTTATTTCAAGTTGGCAGGGTGGCAATTTAAAACTCAGTGTTGGCTTGGGGGGAAGTTGTGTGAGTGAGACTGGCAAACCAGTCGATAGCCATGTCTCCTTCCAGCAAGGGGCCTCCTTTACTTTTGTGTGTGTGTGGAGGGGGGAAGGTGCACACGTGCGCGCCTAGTTTTCTGCCTGGTGCTTTTCTTTGCCAAGGCTTTTTGAACAGGGAGCAGATGATCTGCCCAAACCCAGCAGGTGTCTGCCAGCAGAGGCCTTGCAGTTGCAAAAGGGTTTGTCTGAAAGAGCCTTCAAATTATCACTGAGTTGGCAGTTTGTCTGTTAAGAGACCATGATCTCTCCTGCCTGGGTCTTCCTCTTTATCCTGTCTAAGGGCATTTTTCTTTTCCCTTTTCCTTTCCAGTACACACCTCACCCAGGGGCCCACATAGGGGAAGAACTGCTGGAAAAGGCTTATTCTGTACCACAGAGGGTTGGGGAAATGGCAGGAGGATGAAACCTCTTTCCCTGCTCCCAGACCCAGAATACACATACCTTCCTGGTTTAAGTTTCCAGTTCTGGCAGCATACCAGGCACAGCTGTCAGAGGAACTCTTCATGCCTGTTGGGCCCTGGGTGACCCCAGGGACAGCGGCTCAGCTTGACAAGAACTCTCTGTGAGGGGCTAATCAACTATGGTAACATGGGGTTCCCTGCCCTGGGTAGGGGCAGTGTTCTACTCTAACAGCTTTTTTACTTTAAAGCACCCATGCCAGCTTTCAATGGGTTGCTAGCGCTGTCCAGGATATTAATAGCTGTGTGTATTTTGATATCCCCACCTTTAAGAGCATAGAGATTCTTAGAGAGGTGGCAGAGAACAGAACCAGAGACAAGGGAGCATACCTGCTTGCAAAGAGGGCTTGGAGCTTGTTCCAAGGACAGGGTGGAGCCTCTATGAGTGGTGTGGGGGCGACCATGATCACTGGAGTCTGAGCTGGCAATCAGGTTGAGGCAGCCTCACTTTTTGATGTGGGAGAATACAGGCCCAAGGCTTGTTCCTTGACCTCACTAGCTCCCTGGGGGCAGGGCCAGCCACCAGAGCTGACTCGTGTCCCTGTGGAGAGGTGGTGTGGGAGCACCAGGGTCACACTTGGAGGTGAGGGCTGGTCTTGGGCAGTCTCAGAGCACTGGGCAGAAGCCTTGCTTAAAGAACCCGTGGCCCTGATTTGACATAGGTACCAGAGGTAACAGGCCGTGCCGGGGGGGCATGTTGCTGTGACTAGTGGCCCAGGGGATGTTACGGTGGACAGTGCATCTGGAGGGAGGGCCACGCAGGGTGAACCATGCTGCAGTGGCTGTCGGGCACCGGGTGTACTCCTTTGGAGGTTACTGTTCTGGTGAAGATTATGAGACGCTGCGACAGATAGACGTTCACATTTTCAATGCAGGTAAGCCAGTGCTGACACTGTCCCTGGGTGCCCACTTGCAGAGAGGGGAGTGGGTGGCTGGATGAATTTTGGTGGTGACTCCTGTAGTCCCAGGGGTTGGGCATGGATGTCTGGTTTGGGAAATGTCTGGTTTGGATACCTGGAGGGAGGTTCCCAGGGCTGAGCAGAGCTGTGCCCACAGTGTCCTTGCGTTGGACAAAGCTGCCCCCAGTGAGGCCAGCCGTTCGTGGGCAGGCTCCTGTGGTTCCCTACATGCGGTACGGACACTCAACCGTCCTCATCGATGACACAGTCTTCCTTTGGGGCGGGCGGAATGACACAGAAGGAGCCTGCAATGTGCTCTACGCATTTGACGTCAGTGAGTAGGGGTCTCAAAAGAGAAACTCTGTTCTACCAGATGGTGCCAAGGGGCTTGGGAAAGGTGTGGTTGAGCCAGGGGAATAGGGGTACGCAGAATTTAGGAGGGTGCTGACCTGGCTCATTCTTTCACTTCCTTTAGATACTCACAAATGGTCCACACCCCGAGTATCGGGAGCAATTCCTGGGGCCCGGGATGGACATTCTGCTTGTGTCCTTGGCAAGATTATGTACATTTTTGGGGGCTATGAGCAGCTGGTAAGCCTGGGGAAAAACCGGAGGTTTAGTATGGGAATGAGAAAGAGGAAGGCATATTAAACATAATGGAATGGGAGACTTTGCTGTTTGTAGATTTTAAGGGGAAGGCTGGAGGCTCAGTGTGACCTTGGTCCCCTCTTGTCTTCCTTTCTGTTCTCAGGCAGATTGCTTTTCCAATGACATTCACAAGCTGGATACGAGCACCATGACATGGACCCTTGTTTGTACAAAGGTCTGTCTTTCTTCCTCTAAGATCCCCACCCTTTACAGAAGAAATTATGGGAGCTCAGACTGAGAGCAGCTTTCCTCCAGCACCAGTGCTGACCTGCTGTGCCTCTCCATTCCTGACCAGGGCAACCCTGCGCGCTGGAGGGACTTCCACTCTGCCACCATGCTGGGCAGTCACATGTATGTCTTTGGGGGCCGTGCCGACCGCTTCGGGCCATTCCACTCCAACAACGAGATTTACTGCAATCGCATTCGTGTCTTTGACACCAGAACCGAAGCCTGGCTGGACTGTCCCCCCACGCCAGTGCTGCCTGAGGGGCGCCGGAGCCACTCAGCCTGTGAGTATCTGTTATTTCTGGGTGTAGTCTCTTGTCTTACCCCCCTTACTTTGTTTGGTGTGAGTTGTTTTGTTTTGTTTTGTTTTTTAACACTGGGAATTGAACCTAGGACCTCACACTTGGCAGGCAGGTGCTGTGCCACTGTGCCATATCCCTGGCCTTTTTTTTTTTTCTTTTTGAGACAGTTGTTAAATTGCTAGGCTGGAGTGGAATTTAGTCTTTCAGCCTGGCCTCCCAAGCTGGGATTACAGGTGCTTGTCACTATCTTCCATACTCTTGATTTCCTCTGTCCTTCCAGTTGGCTACAATGGGGAGCTGTACATCTTTGGTGGCTATAATGCAAGACTGAACCGGCATTTCCATGACCTCTGGAAGTTTAACCCTGGTAAAGAGCACAACTTTTAGGGGAACTTTTAGGAGCAACTGAAGTGGGAGGAAAAGAATATCCTGAGTAGAAGAGGACTGGGAAGCGGAGGTACCTGGACTGAGCAGGTACTGAATTTCTGTATAAACTTCTCTTTAGTGTCTTTTTCCTGGAAAAAGATTGAACCCAAGGGAAAGGGACCATGTCCCCGCCGGCGCCAGTGCTGCTGTATTGTTGGTGACAAGATCGTCCTATTTGGGGGTACCAGGTTAGGAGGAGAGAAGGGAGGGCCCAGGGAAGGACAGAGCCTGTCTACCAGGGAAGCAAGAGGTTTCTGAGCAAGAGTCTTGTGGGGGTTTCCCTCTTACTTTCAGTTCTTTTGATCCCTACAGCCCATCTCCTGAGGAAGGCCTGGGAGATGAATTTGACCTCATAGATCATTCTGATTTACACATTTTGGACTTCAGTAAGTAGTTACTTCTGAAAGTGCTTCTTGTCAGCAGGGTGCCTGTCTTTGGGTGGTGCTCTCCAGGACTGGACCTTTTCTTGGTTTTAACCAGCTTCCTCCTCCAACTCCTCCCTTTAAGGCCCTAGTCTGAAGACTCTGTGCAAACTGGCGGTGATTCAGTATAACCTGGACCAGTCCTGTTTGCCCCATGACATCAGGTACAGTGAGTGCTTGCAAAAGAGGAACTGGCTGGGGGGGTGGTGGTGAATGAGCAGCACAGGTGTGACCCGATTAGCTTGCGTTCAGTGTGGAGGATACAGGCATTTTTGTCCTGCTGGAGATGTGTTCTTATGAATAATGAGATGGAAGCAGCTATACCTACCACCATGTAATAAAATTGTCAGCTGGGTAAATACTATTAAATGAGGTGTTTTTTTTTTTTTTTTTTTTTTGTACCGGGGATCGAACTCACAACTATGCACTTGCAAGGCAGGTGCTTATGCCGCTGAGCTAAATCCCCAGGCCCCGTAAAATACTATTAAAAAGAAATAGTTTTTTATTTTTTGTATTAGGAATTAAACTCAATCTCATGTCTGCCAGGCAGGTGCTCTTCTACCAGGCTATATCCCTGGCCCAGAAATAGGGTTGTTTTTTTTCCCCCAGAAATAGTTTTTTGAATGAAGCTCAGAGAGGCATCACTTCCTGAGACCTGAGCTTATAGAGCTGTTTTTGTTAGTAAGAATGGCTAATTAAATCTTTTGTCCTAATTTCAAGGTAAAGTTTAGGAGCCTCTTTTCTTCCTTCTTTTTTTCTTTCTTGATTTCTTGAGATAGGGTCTCTCAGCTCTGTAGTCCAGGCTGGCCTCGAATTCACTGTATTCATCCTGCTTCAACCTCCTTGTCCACCATGCCACCTAAGCCTCTAGATCACTTTAGTTCTAGAAATAAGGGAGGCCCTGGCTCCTTGCCTCTGAATTCCATCTTTAGGCTCAGGTCAACCACCAAGGGTTAAGCCTGGTCATTCTGAGACACTTCTTCCTGCTAGTGTCACTTCACTTTAACTCTTACTTGCTGAGAGTCTGTGTGTTCCATGTTTGATGACAGGGAGGATACAGGTTGAACTGTTGGGTCCCAGGCTGGCCCAGGATTGACACACGTCCAAGTGCCTGACACCAAGTAGACTGCTTAGGTCTTGGCATAAGGAGGTACTTGGTCAATCTTTGTAGAATGGAAAGGACTGTGTAAAAGAGCAATTTAATTTCAATGTGGTGGGTTGGGTGAGGAGGCCCGGGAGGGAGGAGCTCTGAGTCAGGCCCTGTGTAAAAACATCAACAGGAAATGCACATGAGCTTGGAGGTGGAAGAGAGATGGCAAGATCTATGGTGGGTGAGGGTGATAGGGCTGGCAGGAAGAGGTGGCTGTGGGTAGTTGAGCTTTAGAAAGTTCTGTGTTCAAAGAATTTTGAGCTGGGGGTTGGCGCACCCTCGCTGTCCTTTCTGAAGATCCGTTGGTCCTCCAGGTGGGAGCTGAATGCCATGACCACCAACAGCAATATCAGTCGCCCGATCGTCTCCTCCCACGGGTAGGAGGAGTCTGCGGCCTCCCTCCTGCACCTGCTGTAGTCGTCAAAACCCCTGCCACCCCTCTCTCTCACCTGCCTGCCCCCTTTGGACCCGGACTCAGTTACTTCCACATGGAGTTGTTGGACTAGAGGTGTTTCCGTGCTGTGAATTAAGTGGGGAGCTGGCGGGAGCGAGGGCCAGGTCCCTCCCGTCGGGCCGAGGGCCCCTTCCCCTTGGTGCTCTGTTCCCATCCACCTCCCTCCAGCTGCTCCTGGGCCCTGTTCTGCCTCAGGCTGGCCAGTAAACCAGGCTCTGCTAGGAAGGGAGGCGAGTGGGGAGAAGGGAAAACCGTGCTGCGTCCAAGCCTCAGGAGCCTCCCTCTCCCCCTCCTCCACCGTGCCACCCTCCCTGCTTGAGCATTGCCTGGCAGCTGCGAGGAGCTGCAGCTGTTGGCGCGCGACCTCCTCTCCGGGACCTGGGGAGGCGGGGCCCAGCCCATTACCCCACCCCTTCCTGAGCGGCTGCTGCACCCTGAAGCTCAGCCAGCTCCGGTTTTATAAAAATGAAGTAAAACCTGCCCGCGTGTGGCGTGTTCTTGTGGAATAGCGTGGAGAGGGAGGAGTTTGTAGTGGGACCAGGGGACCAAGGGCGGGTGCCCCGAGGTACCGACTTCCCGGCAGGAGGAAAACTGGTTGAACCGATGAGTTTCTGCTCGCCGGGCCTTCTCGCCTTCGGGTGGGGCTGTGGACAGCTCGGCGAGTCGCCGTTCCAGTCCCGCCCTGGGCACGCCCGGAAGAGGGAGGGCGGGAGCCGCCGCGAGCGGAAGTGGCGTCGCTCCGTCGCACCGCGGAGGGGCCCATGGTGAAAGTCGGTCGGAGTGCCGGGCCTCTGGCTCGGCGTCCTCGCCGGAGCCCGGACGGCGGGGATGATGGCGACGGCGGGGGACGGGAGCTGGGGACCGCGGCTTGCCACCTGCCGAAGGGTAAGCCTCTGGGTCGGGGAACGGCACCGCTGTACCCGAGAACGGCGGACGCTGGGGTTGTGTGCCGCTCTGGGAAGAAGGGGTTGAGGGGCGCTTACTAAATATGCAAGGAGTGAGGGAAGGCTCAATAGGTTGGGATGCAGAAAATTGCTCAGGCGTTTACTGGGCATCTGTACGCAGGCACAATTCATCTGTAGGGACTAGTGAATAAAGCCCTCGGGCTTACCTCTCAGGCAGTTAAAGCCTGCCCTGGTGGTGCATGCCTGTTAGGCCAGCACCTGGGAAACTGAGAAGGGAGGGTCGTCACGACCTTAAAGGCCAGCCTGGGCTACATAGTGAGACCCCTGCCTGAAGGCGGGGTCGGGGGCATGGTTTAAAAAGGCATATGAGTGAATTAGTACGTACAAACGCTATAAAGCCCTGAACTGTACACTTTAAAAGGTGAATTTAATGGAATGTGGATTATGTAAGTTTTTTTTTTTTTTCAAAAAAGAAAACGGTTACCGAGAGAAAGCAGGGGAGGGATTGCAACTTTTAATACATATATATATGTGTTTAGTATTTTTTTTTTTTTTTTGTCTTTTTCATTTTTATCGGTACCGGGGATTCGAACTCACGACTGCCTGCTTGCAAGGCAGGTGCTTATGCCACTGAGCTAAATTCCCAGTCCCCTGTGTTTAGTATTTTTGAGACGGAGTCTGTGCAGTTCAGTCAAGGCCTTGAGCTCGCTTTGTAGCCAGGGTGATCTTGAACTTGAAACAGGCCTCCTTCCCCAGCCTCCCAAATGCTGGTATTAAAGGAGTGTGCCACCACCTCTGGCTAGAAATTGCAGTTTTAAACAAAGTAGAGATGGCCACACTGGGACAGTGACATTTCAGCAAAATGTTGAAGATTGTGTGCAAAGGACCTGAGGTGGGGACATACCTTCCTGCTCAGGAATAGCTGGAAGGCCAACCAGTCAGAGAGGAGTGAGAGCCCGATTCTTTGGAATTGAAATTAGAAATCATACAGCAGTCAGTCACTTGGAAGCCTTTACTCTGAGCAAGAAGGAAACTGTATAGAGCTTCGAATTAAGGTTTGCTATGATGCAAAGTTTGTGTGCAGGGTGAGAACAGATTTAATACTTCTCAGGCTGAGGGGTGAGGTTGGGAAACCTTCGTGGAGGTTGGGGTGTGGACAGAGGAGAGGAGTGTGGAGAGCATGAGCCAGAGCCTTGGCGACGCCAACTGAGCCAGCCACCAAGGGTCTGTGGGAAATCCCTGTGAATTCAGAGTAGAGGGTGCAGAAGAAGGTAGAAGGCTTAGTTGACCTCTGACACAACAGCTTTTCTGCTAGCCGAAGCTGCAGGTTACTGAAAGAGTTGGTGTGAGTGTAGAAGCAGTGCAGTCTGTGTTACTGTAACTTATAATAAAGATTAATCTATTAGGGGCAGTAGAGAGGACCAGGTGCCTAAGGGGTCGTGATAGGCTGTTGTCTTTCCTAAATGGAAGATAGTGAACTGAGTTGTGTGGCCTTCCTGTACCCATACTTTTTTTTTTTTTTTTTTTGTCTTCGTTTTTATCGGTACCAGGGATCGAACTCACGACTGCCTGCTTGCAAGGCAGACACTTATGCCGCTGAGCTAAATCCCCAGCCCCTATACCCATACTTTTGCAGGAATGGCCGAGATGTCATTCGAGGAGCTGTTGAAACTCCAGAACCAAGTGGGGACCAACACACACAAAGAGTTGGTAGCTAAAAACAAGAAGCCAGCTTCCAGAGCCTCTGCCCGGAATGCCTGTGTTGCAGATAAACACAGGTGAGAGCTAGGCCTGCCCAGGAGTTAGAGGTACCTAGCATCACTTGGGTAGCTGGTGGGAATCCTTTGACCACACTGGTTTCTCTTTCTTTTCATTTTTCTATAGGCCTTTGGAAATGTCAGCCAAGGTCCGAGTGCCATTTTTACGTCAGGTTGTCCCCATCAGTAAAAAGGTGAGGAAATGGTGGGAAGCACTTCCTCAGTGAAAGGAGACTGAGTAGTTCATCTTATACTCTCCCAATATTCCGAAGGTGGCCCGGGATCCCCGCTTTGACGATCTGTCGGGGGAGTATAATCCTGAGGTGTTCGACAAAACTTACCAGTTCCTGAATGACATCCGAGCCAGAGAGAAACAGGTGGGCTGCCTGACACTTTCCTGGGGGTCTTTGGGATCAGGGGTTACAGGTAGGCAGAGGGGAGTGAGAAGGTAACAATTACTGTGTAATTACTGTGGAATTTGTTTTTAGAAATTTCAATTCAACAGTTTTCTAGCTGTGTGACCATCACAAGTTATTTAATTGTTTTGCTTCAGTTTTCTGTTGGTTTTGTGAGGAAGTTTTGTTATCTGTAGATTTTTCTTTTCTAGGACAGTCTGTAGTCCAGGCTGGCCTTGAATTCGTGATCCTCCTGCCGCAGCCTCCTTAGTGCTGGTTTGTTTGTTTGTTTGTTTTTGGTACTGGGAATTGAATTTAAGACCTTATTCTTGCCAGGCAGGCAATTATGCCACTGAGCTAAATTCCTGGCCCCTGGAACTAATCTTTTATTTTGCTTGCTTGCTTATTTATTTATTTATTTATTTATGTCTTTTTGAAACAGGGTCTATCTATGCAGTTCAGGTTGGCCTTGAGTTCACTTTGGTTGATGTTTTTTTTTTTTTTTTTTTTTGGTGGTGGTACTGGGGATCGAACTTACGACCTTGCACTTGCCAAGCAGGCGCTTATGCCACTGAGCTAAATCCCTGGCCACTTGAGTTCACTTTGGAGCCCAGGCTGGTCTCAGACTCACAATGATCCTCTTGCCTCAGCCTCCTGAATGTTGGGATTACAGGTGTGAGCCACCGTGCCTGGCTCAGGATTAATCTGTTAAAATTGACAATAGTAATTGTTCATGTCAGAGTTTAGTGTGGCATTTCAGTGCCTAGATTTGTGAATGGTTTTGTTTGCAAATAATTTGGTTCACAAACAGAAGCATTTGTTAAACTTTTTTGTTTGCAAACTGCATTGGGTGACAAATATGACTGAGGCCATCTTTTCCAAAATTGTAGAACAAATTAAGTTTGTGAAGTGAGGTATCTCAGTACATGTATTTGGTGTGTAATATTCAGATCAGGATAATTGGCATATCTGTTACTTCTGGCATGCATGTTTTTTACCTTGGAAAAATTGAAAATCCTCTTATCAGCTATTTTGAAATATTCCATTGTGGATTTTTTGAAGGTAATAAAATAATAAAACAGAACAAAACACAAAACAGTGAAAATAATACAGAATTTCAAAAACAAGACAGAAGGAAATTCCCCATAGTTGCTGGTTGCTATCATCCCAGCATGTGTTCCTCCAAATCAGCCAGTTGCCCTATGGTGAGGAGGACCCTGTTGTTTCCCAGCCCACACACTAGCTAGTTCATGAGAAAGATAGGCTAATGAAATACTCTATTGTTGCCAGGTATGGAAGTACACACCTGTCATTCTAGCACTTAGGAGGCTGAGGCAGGAGGATTGCTGCAAGTTTGAGACCAGGCTAGCTTGTGTAGTGAGCTTAAGGCCAACCTGGACTACATGTAGCAAGACCCTTTTGTCAAAATATGAACAATATTACGTTGTCCACAACTCAGATGTCATCTTCCCTGTCTAGCTTTGCCCAGCAATCCCCCTCTTCCCACCCCTTCCTCCCACTCTTTTCGGGCTCTGGTGACCACATGATGTTCTCCACTTCTCTCAGGCTTCTGAGGATGGTGATTGAATTTAGAGCCTCACATATGCTAGGCAAGAGGGTATGGTGTTGGCCCCTGTTCACTCTTTCCTTAAGATCAGCTTCATTTCCCACATAATAAGTGAGAGCATGTAATATTTGTCTGCCTGATTTATTTCACTTAACATAATCTTCTCTTTTTTTTTCTCTTGAGGTACCCTGTCTCACTGTAGGGCAGAGTAACCTTAGTGGCACAGCACCAGTCTGGCAAGTGCAAGGTCCTGAGTTCAATTCCCAGTACAAAAAAAAAAAAAAATCCCTTCATATATGTGGCCCAAGCTCATAGCGGTCCTCCTACTTCAGCTTCCCTAATGCTGGGATTATAGGTGTACACTACCACACCCAGCTCTGCTTGCTTACTTGTTTTCTATTTTTGAGATGGTCTTACTGTGTAGTCCAGGCTGGTTTTGAACTTGTGATTCTCCTGCCTCAGCCTCCTGAGTCCTGGGATTATGGATGTGTACTGCTGTGCCTGGCTGGTTTCCTAATCATAAGAGCGATGCAATGAGCTGGGGTGTAGCTCAGCAGTAGAGTGTATGTTTAGTGTGTACAGGGCCCTCATTCTATCTGCAGTACCACACATACAGGGATAATGAAATTGCTGTCCCATAGTCTCGTCACGTTTGTTTTCGTGATCTCTTGAATAACAGAGTCTCTGCTGACAGACACAGAGCACTAACTGTCCTGCTCCTTGTGTAACGTGCAGCTTGTGAAGAAGCAGCTGAAGAAGCACCAGTCAGAGGAGGAGCGCGAGAAACTGCAGCAGCTTCTCCAGCGGCTGGTAAATGGGTGACGTGGCTGTGAGAAAGTGGAAGGAGGGTGCTGAGGCCCTCCCACCTGATCATCCATCCCATCTGTGCTTCCAGGAGCAGCAGGAAGCAGCCCAGCAGGAGAGGAAGCGGCAGCAGGACCTCCGCCTGGCCCTGAAGCAGGAGCAGCGAGCTAGGGCCCAGCAGGGCCATCGGCCATACTTCTTCAAGAAATGTGAGTGGGGTGCAGCTCTGCCAGGCTGGTTACAGGGACAGTGTGAAGGCCAGGTCGGGGAATGGTTTGGGGTTAGTGAGCTCTCCTAAGGGGGCATGAAGAGTTAGGTGTGTGCTTATCTCTAAGTCCAGTACTAGGGAGCCTGGGGCAGGAGGATTGCTAAGTCCAAAGCCAGCCTGGACTATATAATGAGTTCAAAGTCAGCCTAAACTATATCACAAGACCCTGTCTCAAAAAAAGAGAAAGAATAAAAACCAGAAGGAAGGAAGGAGACTAGATCCTATGGTGACTCGTAGGAATAGTAGGGAAGAACTTGGCAACCAATCTTGCCGGTTGATGCCCTCACAGAGACTGGTGAGCTCTAAGCTGCCCATACCCTAGCAGGGAACAGAAGAGGTGGTGTCCCTTCTCATCAGCCTCTTTTCTCCCTGCCATCCAGCTGAGCAGCGCCAGTTGGCCCTAGCGGAGAAATTTAAGGAGCTGAAACGCAGCAAGAAGCTAGAGAGTTTCTTGAGTCGCAAAAGGCGTCGCAATGCAGGCAAGGACAGGAGACATCTGCCTTTGAGCAAAGAGTAAAAGGAGCCGTCACGTCCGCCACTTCCCAGGAGATGTGCATCTGCAAGACTGACGTGGGGCTGGCCTTTCCTGTTCAAGGGAGAGGCTCCCAGCTGCCCTGAACTAGGTTGGCTCAGAGACAGGGGTGTCTTGGATGGCCCTCGGACTGGAGAGAAAATGTCACTCAGTCGCTGCCATGCCATACTACCTCTGTGTGGACTATCATTGTGTCTTTGTGTCCTCCTTCCGTCCCTGCCTTAACCCAGTAGTTCTGATACAGAAGCAGGGAGCCCATGGGATCTGTTCATATAGGAGCTACATCATAAAAGTTGTTAATTAATCATCTCCATAGTATTCTGCTGTTTTTGTGGGACACCTCGAACTGCTGTTGTAGTGGGCTGTGTATGGATTAGGCAACCAAGCCCAAGTCAAATGAAAGGGTGCTGTGCTGGGCATGGTGGTGCCTGCTTGTAACTCCAGCACTCAGCAGGCTAAGACAGGAGGATTGCAAGTTCAAGGCCAGCCTGGTCAACTTAGCAAGAGCCTGTCTCAAAATAATAAAAAGAGCTTAAATGTGAGTGTAATTGATGAAAAAATAATAATAAAAAGAGCAAGGTAGGGTGGTCCATGCCTATAATTGCAGCCCTCTGGGAGGCTGGGGTGAGAGGATGAGTTTGAGTCCAGCCTGGGCAATTTAGAAAGACTGTCTTAAAAAATAAAAGAAAGTTGGGGATACAGGTCAGGGTGAAGACCTTTAGTTCAACCCCAATACCATAGGTGATGAGGAAGAAAACAAGGGTGGAAGAATAAATGGATGTTGGATGCTGGGTGAGCTAGGGATGTAGCTCAGTGGTAAATTGCCCTTGGATTTGACCCTCAAGTTTTTTTTTTTTTTTTTGAGACAGAGTTTCTCTGTATAGTTAAGGCTGGCCTTGAACTCATGGCAATCAAGTGCTGGGGTTACTGCTGTGTGCCATTGTGTCCAGTTTGATCTTAGCGTTGCCTTGCTGAGTTGGATGGTCTTGAAGGTACCTGCTAGTGCTGATAACAAGGTGGCCACAGCAGAGCTGGCGGGTTGAGCTGTGTGCTGAGGACAGGCAGCACAGGAGGGAACATCAGGGGCACTCAGATTTGGGGACTTTGTCCACTGCAGAGGAACAGATGGCATCTCTGGGTGACAAGGGCAGGTAGGGTGCCAACACTTCAGGGGAGACCAAAATGGGCCTGTGGTAGGGGCAGCACTGAGAGGGTTGGCAATGCAAGAAGGTCCCACTGTGTCGCTTGCTGTGCTTGCTGTCCTGGCCCCTGAAGTGCACAGCAGAGGACAAAGCTCTGAGAAACGCAGGAAGCTAGCACTAGAGCACCCTATCAAGGACAAGAGCAAGGCCCAGACTCATGCAAGTCCATAACCTCTGCTATGGAGGTGCCCAGGAGATAACCCTGGTGCCCTGAGCCCACTGCTGCCCCAGCCTGCTGCTTCCTGGCTGCTTCTGCCATTGAGGGCAGCATGGGCCAATGGATTGCGGCCTGCCATGTGGCCACCAGCCCCACCCTGTGACTCCTCAGCTCTGGCCTCTTTCTTCCCCAGGCTGTATTCCAAGTCCAGCCTTGGGTGGTGCTGGTCCCTTATGTCTCCTGTGCTCTCTCACCACCTGATTCCCTCCTTCCAGATTCTTTTGGGCTGTAGGAACTGAGGACTGTCCTCCTCCCTGCCAAATGCTCCTGCTGTATGCAGAGCTCCAACCTGGAACTGGGTGCCCTGGTCTGGTCTGTCTCAGTGCAGATGACAACAGAGCTTGCTGAGGACCAACTAAGGTAGCAATTCCAAGACAGCTCACTCAGAAGGGACATGGGCAGAGGACAGGAAGAGGGGCAACTTGAAGGAGCTGGTAGGAGGAGCTAGGGTAAGCCAGCTAGGGCAGTCATGGTGGTATCCATCTGTAATCCCAGCACTCAGCAGGCTGAGGCAGAAAGATGGTAAATTCAAGCCTGGCCAGGGCAACTAAAACTGTCTCAAAATTGTAAAAAAATTTTAAAAGGGCTGAGGGGCCAGGCATATAGCTCAGTGGTACAATGCTTGCCTGGGAAGTACGCAAGGTCCTGAATTCAATTCCTGGTACCAAAAAAAAAAAAAAAAAAAAAAAAAGAAAAGAAAAAAAGGCTGGAATGTATCTCAGTGCAAAGTTCTTGACTTCAAACTCCAGTGCTGCAAATACAAAAACCAAACACCTGAGCAAAAGCTACTGTCCTTCCAGTTCTGCCTCCAACCTATACCAGGTGGAAGACACACTTGGGACACTGCCTAAGTTATTTTAGCAAGGTGGTCACCAAACACATGCCCCATAATCATACTCATTTTATTTCCAAGAAAACCCCAGCCCAGGCTACCGGAAGGTGGAGAAGCTGTGGGTGCCAGTGCAGGAGGCATAGGGGACACCCCGGGAGCGAATCTGGAGGGTGTGGAACGTGAGGGGCGGGTTGGGGCCCAAGGATCCTGGGCTCAGGGACTCAGTGTGGGGTTCCACTATGGTCACAGGGACAGCATAGAACAGCACCTGTGGCCGGGTGTCGTGGCGTCTCAGCGTGCCCTTGCCCAGCAAGTGCAGGATGGAAGAGAGGACATCAGTGCTGCTGCATGTGGCACTCTTGCCAAGGCTGCTGATCAAACCCCGGGGTGGGCAGGGGCCCTTCTGCCAAGCCTCCAGCACCTAGCACGGAAGACCAGAGGCGGCTCAGAGCTATACTCACCCTGGCTTTCGCTTCAGCCACACACTCCTGGGCCATGAAATCCCAGGACACCAGTGCACCCAACCTCACGACACACTACAGGCTGCAAATGACCCCTGTGGCTGCACCCCGCCCCCTGTGCCCACCGCACCAGGCAGACAAGCCGGTCAATGTGCAGCCCCTCATCGCCGTGGGCCTTGAGGATCCGGACAACCAGGCAGTTCAGCAGGTTCCGCTTCTTCTCCAGGCTTCGGCCCTCTTCATTCTCCACCTCCAGGTACGTCTGAGGTGGAACAAGCCACACACTGCCCCACCTTGGTCTGGGTTCCTCAGCAGTGTCTCGAACCTTGAGCACCCCTGAAATAAGCACCGGTCACTGTGGGGCTGGGAATCTACCCTGACTTGGAGCAGAGGCCCCGCTGGCCCTGGGTGTGTACCTCCCGGGATGTCCTCTTGCTCTCGCAGCTCCAAGGGGCCTCGTGTGGACGTGAGAGGCCCAATGGCCCGATGCAGCAGGTGCGAAGGGAGCCCCGAGTGCGCCAGCAGGCTTTCTACGGACACCACCTTGTGGAAGAGGCACAGAGCATTTGAGGTATCCCAGGGGCAGAGGGAGGACACAGGGCAGAGAACAAAACATGGGGGACAAGCAGGAGAGGCCACAGAAGAGGGGCCAGGCCACCTTCAGATGGTTGAAATTCAGCAGCAGCCACATCTGCACAGTGGACACGTGCAAGGTCTGGTCCCCAAACTGCAGCTCAGCACGGCCTAGCCACGTCCACTCCAGCCGCCGATGTGGACCTCCCTCTGCGGCAGGCTGGGTCTGACCTGGAGAAGGCCAGAGAAGGGGAGAGATGGGATCCAGAGAGTGGGTGCTACTCATCTCTGCAGAGTACCCCATGGTTCCTGACACCAGACCTCATGTCCCTGGCCTGTGTCCCTGGCAGCCTCAGGTATCTGGGACCCACCTTTGCCTAGTCCCATACTAGGCTGGCACCAGTCAGTGTCCTTTTTTTTGTTTTTTGAGACCAGGCCTTGCTCTGTAGTTCAGAGCAATCCTCCTGCCCTCAGTCTCCAGAGTGCTGGAATTGTCACCATCCAGGCTCCAACTGGCCACAGGGTCCACTCCCACCCTGCCCTCTCCCCAGGTCCTAGGCCCCCGCTTGGCCACTCACTCTTGTGGTAGAAGTTAGAGTATTGGTTCACGGTTCCCCTCAGGTAGGAGGGCAGGCAGGTTTTTGGGTTCAGTATGTGGCAGATGGAGTTGACAGGCCAGCAGCGTGGTGACAGGACGAGCACAGATACTTTTGGCATCACCCCTTCATAGTAGAAGTCCTCATTCTCCTCCTCCTCCTCCTCTGCTGCAGCTGCAGCTGCAGGTGCCTTCCTGTCCTCCTGCTCATGTTCAGGCTCCTGGCCACCAGTCTCCTGGCCCACCTGAAGGAGCAAGGTGTTTGCCTATGCCAAGGGACTGCTGCGGCCACCTTGCGCCTCTCCTCCCTCCTTCCCTTTTGTTATTCCTTCCCTGGCCCCACCTGCAGTTTCCTTTCCGTGTCTTCCAGCTTCAGCAGTTCCTCATCAAGCTGCTGCAGCTGGTAAACATGAAATTGGCGCTGCAGTTCCTCCGAGGTGCGCAGGCTCCGCAACATCAGCTGCGGGAGGCGGTTGGGGAAGCAGAGGCCAATCTGCTCCAGCACAGCCCCCTCCAGCCAGCTGGGGCCCAAGCTCAGAAGTCGCTCAGCCATGTAGTGCCTGCAACACAGGCCCAGCCTCAGTGTAGGTGCCAGGCCAGCCTAGCCTCCCCGAGCCCATGCTCACTCCAGCCCACCAGTTCAGTCCCGGGCCTGTACTCACTGGTAGTAATGCTCAAAGGTAGTAGCCACTTCCAGGCCTGAGAAAACAAGGGCTGCTTCCAGGCACCTCTGAAGCTGCGCCAGCATCTCCATGCCCTGGGCTCCCCCAACCCGGCTGTTCTGGATCCGCTGGTCAATGTTCCGGGCAAACTGCTCGCTCACCTGGGTGTTGGGCATGCACAGAAAACCCCATGGGCAGGAGCAGTAGCAGGGCCTGAGGAGGTACACAGAGTGCCTAGCAGCCCACTAGCTGGTCAAGCCAAAGCCTTGTGTATACTAAGCACACACCGCCATGGAGCTACAACTGTAGCTTAGTCAACTTAGGCAGGAAACTTTTATGGAACCGTTAACACTCATGCAAATTAGGAATATGAACAACTCTGAGAAGTGTCCTTTCACACATACTGTCTCAAAATCAGGTAACAAAGCTGGATGTGGTAGTACATGCCTGTGATCCCAGCATTCTGAGAGGCTAAGGCAGGATCACCAGTTTGAGCTCAGTCTGGGCAATTCAGTGACTGAGGCCCTGTCTTAGTGACTTAAACCTGGACTCAGAAAAAAAGCGGGGTGGGCAGGTGCTGGGTTCCATCATAAGCATCACAGGCAGAAAAAAAAAAAAAAAAAAAAAAAAGGGAAGATCAGTCTACAAAGTTAATATCATTTTGCTAACACTTAACAACCAGCTAAAATACAGCTTTAAAAAAAAATAACAAACAGGGCTAGGGATATAGCGATATAGCTCAGCAGCAGGAGCACCTGTGTGGCATAAGATCCTGAGTTCAATTCCCAGTACCCCCCCCCCCGCAAAAAAAAAAAAAAAAAACCCAGAAACAAAACACACCTGGGTATGGTAGTAGGCTACCTGCAATCCCAGCACCTGGGAGGTTGAGATGGGATAGAAAATTGGGACCCCCCAGTCCTAGCTATGCCCCCCACTCTGGGCTTTTTTTTTTTTTTTTCCCTGTTTTTCCAATTTTCAACAACATAGCTGTCATCAGGGAAAGGGAACATGAATGGGTCACTGAGGGTGGTGGGGAAGGAGAGTTCAGGGAGGTCCAGAGCTGGGGCCTTACGTGTGCGGCTCTGAGGAAAGGCAGCTGCAGCAGGGCCCCAGCACAGCCACTCTGCAGCGCCAGCAGGAAGGTAGCCCGTGGCCCAAACAGCTCAGAACTCGACTTCTGCAGGTTATGGAAGCACTCACAGTAGTGCTGGACAAAGTCATTGTCTCGCCAGTGCGAAGTCAGGAAGGCATTCACCTACAGAGAGGGCCCTCATGAGGAGGCATCCAGCAACCCCAGCGCCTGACCTGCACCTGCATTTACACCTGCCCCACCTGCTGCTCCACCACAGCGCGCCAGCAGCGCGTCAGGTTCCTCAGGATGCTGCCCGCGAGGCCCCGGGGGGCTGGGGAGCCCCAGTCACGGCTTCCGTTCCTTCCCTCTGTGGAGACAGAGAAGGTGAGAAGGCAGGGAGGGGCCCCCAGCTCTCCAAGAGTGCCCAGGGTTTTGCTGACATGCTGCCACCCACTGGAAGAGGGAGGGAGCAAGGGAACACGGACGGACTCACTGGCCCGAGGGGCAGTCAGAGGCTCGCAGGGCTCCACATGCACCAGCAGGTGTGTGAGACGACGCACGCGTGATGAGAAGGCAGCTGCGCGGCTCTGAGGGTTGTGGGCGGCCTCGCGACACTCCAGGTATTGGTTCAGCAGCCAGCCCAGCGCGCTCACACCATCCTCATCTGGAGGTTCAGAAAAACAAGCCTTATGTCATGTCTCCTGGGCTCAGGGTGTGGTCAGGTTGGATGGGGCGCAGAGAAAGAACCACTGGACAGAGAGACATAAGGAGAGGCCTAGCCTGGCCTGTAGCAACAGCTGGCACTTGAAAGATGGGGGAAATCGGCAGAGCCTTATCCTTGGTGGGAGAAAGGGTAATGGTCTCAGGTGTCCAAATGGCCAAGCTGCTGGGCATCATAGTGGAGGCTTAGAATTGCTGCACTCCAGGAAGCTGAGGCAGGAGGATCACTGCAATTTCAAGTCCAACCTGAATTATGCAGGAAGATCCAAAAAACCCAAAATAACTATGAGTGTAATGCTGGGGTTTCTTGGGGAAAGCAAGGAGTCAGGATGTTACCAGGTGAGGTGATGTTCTGCACCAGGGGGCTGACCAGGGCCTCCCAGCAGGTCTTGCCCAGTGCCCGGGCAGCCTCATCATCAGGGAGGAAGCGATCAGCGAAATTCTGCTCGTGGCGCAGAGCCCCATTGAGTCTGGGGAAGATAATGGAGGAGGAGGGTGTCAGACGCTTCCAGATTAGCTGCCTAGTGTGTATCTTGCCAGCTCAGTCCCCACCCCTGGCCTAGAGCCCTACTTGTTACTCAGAACTCACCCGGGCTCACTGGTAACCCCATTCACGGCACACAGCCACTTCTGTCCTCTCTTCCCCTTCCCAAGTCCAAGGCTCCATCTTTTGGCTTCCTTCCCCACAGCCCATCCCACCTGCCGTGCACAGCCAGACACTTAGACTGTTACACACCTAGAACTCAGGTGCAGGAGGCTCCTGCGGTCCTCAGCTATGTCCTGGCTCCAGGCCTGTGCCCGAACCATGTAGAAGAGACGTGTGTGACGACACAGCAGTTCCCGGAATGCTGGCCAGAAAGTGGGCTTGGGACCCAGGACCTCTACACCCCGAATGCGTGTGTCAATGCCACCCTGGAATACACACAGGCCTTATGCTGCTGACCCTGTGCCAGGCTCTGGAACCACCACAGCCTCCCTCACCCTGGCTCCACCTGCTGGCAGCGCTTTATGCGGATCTGGAGGATGGGCCAAAAGTGGGTCAGGTTCTCCAACAGGGTCACCCGGCTGGCACAGGGCATCACATTCACCTGACAAGGGACAGAGAGGGATGCTGCCTCTACATGCATGAAGGAGAGTGCCGTGACCACTTCAGCAGTCATGTCCCTTGCTATGTCCTTCCCCTCCCCAAAGCTAGGACATGGGGCTCTGATGCCAGCCCCACTGCTCTGGGCCTGAGGCCATCACTCGAGCAGAGGAACAAAGGACTCTATCCTCTGTGGGGCTCAGGGAGTTCAAGGTCAGGCTCAGGATGGTTAATGGAGGGAGGGTAGGTTAATGGCACAGGAGCCCCTACCAAGTTGAGTTCCGTGTTAAGAGAGCTGCTGGTGTTGCCCCCATACACCGCCACCAGCGCTGGCATGTAGCTTGCATCCTCCCTGGCCACCAGCAGAGTCAGCTGCCTGGGGATGGGGCAGAGCAGCTCGTGGGAATGGGAACTGGTCATGTCCATGCAGACAGACTCCAGGGTCTCTGGCTAAATCCAGAGAGCAGCCCCCAGGGAGACGAGAGAAAGCCTGGGCGTGAGGTGCTCGCAGGCACACATGCACAGTACCTGACGAGGACACCTTGGCGCATGTGTAAGGTGATGTGGTGGGAGCCGGTGCTGCCACTGGACTCCCAGTAGGTCTTGGGATTGCGGTCCATCAGCTTGCTGGCCCGGTGTGAGTTGGAGGACACCTCCACCTTCTCCCAGCATCTGTCCTCTTTCATGTCCATGTTGGAACCTGGCAGGCGGGAAGAAGTGGTCAATACAGAGCAGAAACAGTACAGGCATGGGGATGCTGAGCAACTGGGGACAGGCACAAACCCTGGCACAAGTATCTGAGGAACACATCAAAGAAGGGGATGTTGATGGGCCGGTGGGTTCGTCTGTGGTCTTCGATTTGGCCCAGCACCATCTGTAGCAGGAACACAGGAGAGAAGAGGTAGCAGTGGTGGGAGGGACAGAGAGACACACAGAAATGGAGGATGGGGACAGGCCACACAATAGAAAGAAGACTCCCCTGCTGCTCCCAGCCTCAGAAACACTCCCTCCACCCATTGCCGGTACCATGTTCTTCTGCAGCTCTGACCCTCAAGACCAACCCCACCATTCCTCCCGACCTGGATGCAGCCGCCCAGGACATTGGTGGTGAGGTTCTGGTAGAGGTGCGTGTGCTTCTCACACTTGGACACAGCATCCTGCAGCTCCGAGGCTGGCTCCAGTTTTCCCGGGTGCTTCTCTAAGGCTTTGGAGATAGCATCTCGAGCTCCCAGCTGGTTCAACACCACTGCATAGTCCCTGCTCCCCGAGGTTAGGCGGTGCAGGAAGACAATGAGTTCCTGGAGCACCTGGCATAGGGACATCACAGGGGCAGTGAGTGTGGGCCATGAGGGCATAGGCAGTGGTGTGTGTGCACTGAGACTGTCACAGTGGGCAAGACCAGGAGGGGATGTGAAAGGACAGGGATGGGGCAACTTTAGAGAACCGAGATCAGGTCAAAGGGAAGAAGCCAAGGCGTCCTGTGACCCCGGCATTCTAGACTGCTGAGCAGGGAAGGGAGAGCCTTGGCTCTTCAGTTGGATCCCACTATCCTAGAACCCAGAGGCAGGGCTGTTTTAAGTTCAGGTCCCAGGGACAGACAACCAGAGGCTAATGAGGCAATCCAAAGGACTGGGTTTATGTGTGGACCTCAGAACCAGAACCTAAGATCTGGGTAACAGCCAAAGGTGTGGACTGTAGACAACCAACCACCATGACTGCAGCTTTCTGGACCCTTCTGGAGGGTACCTGAGAGCACAAATGCAGGTAAAAGTGACACTTTTCAGTGTGTATCATACACTGTTTGATTTTAAATCAGGGAATGTATCACCTACTTTGAAAAATGAAATCTGACTTTAAAAGCAAAACAAACCAAGAACATAAAGGCTGTGTGGTGCCCTCTAAGCCTTGCCAAGAGGTCCCCTCCCTGCCCCTGCATTGCTTCAGGGAAGGCAAGGTACCTCACAGTCAGTGTTGGGGGACTTCAGGCAGGCGACGCACGCATCCATGGCCTCATGCCAGGGCAGCAGCAGAGCCTCAGGGAAATCAGCCAGCTGAGTCAGGATTCTGGGGCAGGGGCAGGGAGACAGAGGTGTACATCTGGCCCAGACCCTTCACCTCGTCCTGCCCCTCACCAGTCCTTACCTTAGTGCAGTCAGGTGCAGTTCCTTGTTATTGGCCGGAGTGTCCAGGCTACGCAGGAGGGCAAGGAAGGGCTGGGGTTGCCTCTGGAGCTGCAGCAGGCATGGCCTGACCTCGCCATCCTGGGGCCCCGGGCAGCCCAAGGCTTGCTCAAGATCTATGAGTAGTTGCCCAGAGGGCCCCAAACCCTCTGCCAGGTGCTGCAGGGTGCCAGGGCTCTGAGAGTGGGGCTCTTTCTCTACAGAAAGGGGTGCCACAAGAATTGGACAACATTAATGATACAGGGGCTCACAAAAGGCCAGGCTGACTCCTAGCTCTCCAGCTTTTTACTAATTTTCCTAAAAAATAATTTTTTGGGGGCTGGGGATTTAGCGCAGCAGAATAAGCGCCTGCCTTGCAAGTGTGTGGTCGTGAGTTCGATCCCTGGTATCGGTAAAAATACAAAAATCAAAAAAAGAGGAAAAAAATAATTTTTTATTTTTTTGCTTTTGGTGCTAGGGGTCAAACTCAGAGCCCCCCCCCCCCCCCCGTCTTTTTGAGACAGGGTTTTGCTGTGCAGTTCAGACTGGCCTTGAACTTACCTTGTGGCCATCAAAAACATAACGATCCTCCTGCCTCAGCCTCCTGAGTGCTAGGATTATAGATATGCACCACTGTGTCTGGCAAACGGAGGGCCTTGGGCATGCAAAGCAGATGAACTGCACCCTCAGCTGCCAAGTTTGTTTGGCTTTTTTTTTTTTCCTCCTTGTCCTAAAAGTCAGTTTTAGGGATTTCAAAACTTCTCTTAATATACTTAGAAAAGTTTCAAGACAGTTTGTGTGTGTGTGTGTAAGATAGGATCTTCCTGCACAGTCTGTGCTGACCTCTCAACTTGAGGTAATCCTACTACCTCAGTTTCTCCATGAATTAAATTTTTTTGTACCTGGAATCGAACTCAGGGCCTCATGCATGCCAGGCAGGTACTGTGCTGCTGAACTATATCCCTGGCTCCTTCCTCCCCATGAATTAATATTTCATAGTCTTAAAATAACTAAATAGCTTTCTATTTGCAAACAGCAGAGCATTCCCCTACTTGAAAAGCACACAGTCAGGCACAGTGGCACACGTACCTGGAACCCTAGGACTCAGGAAGCTGGGGCAAAAGAATCATGGGTTTGGGGTCAGTGTGGGCAATTTTATAAGACCCTGTCTCAAAATGAGAAAAAAGGAAGGAGGTGAGGTGGTAGCTCTGTGACAGCACTTGACTAACACGTGCAAGACCCTATGTTTAATCTCACATCCCTTCCACACACACAAAAATGCACACGATAATCTTTTGTTTGTTTGCAATGGAAAAAGTTAAATGTGAGGACTTTTTAAAGGCTTCTAAACATCTCTTGCAGCTGGCATCATGGCACATGTCTACAATTCCAGCACTCTGGGGGGCTGGGGCAAGAGGATGGTAAATTTGAATCCAACCTGGGAAACTTAGTGACTTAATGAGATCCTGTCTCAACATAAAAAAAGTTTTTAAACGGGTTAGAGATCCCGCTTAGTGTGAAGACCCTACGTTCAATCCTTAGTACAACAAAAAAACCCAACTGTGGTGGTGTAGCTCAGTGGAAAAATACCCCAGCTTCAAATCCCCAGTGCTGCAACACCCAAAGCTCTTAATTTTCCTCCTTTATATCTTTTTTTTTTTTTTTTGAGACAGGGTCTTGCGTGCTATGTAGCCCAGGTGGGCCTTGAACTCATTATGTAGCTCAGATTGGCCCCAAACTCACAGTGACCCTCCTGCCTCAGCTTCCTGAGTGCTAGAATTACAGGCATGCACCATCATGCCCAGCTTCTTCATCCTTGACCCCATCCTCATCCCCCTCCTCCTCTTCTTCTTTTGGTCCTTTACTGTTTTTCATATTTTCTTGGTACTGAAGGTTGCACCCAGGGCTTCTTACATGCTAGATAAGCTCATTACTATTGATCTATCTATATCCTTAGCCCTTTTTTTTTTTTTTTGTCTTTTTCCTTTTTATTGGTACCAGGGATCGAACTCACGACTGCCTGCTTGCAAGGCAGGCGCTTATGCCGCTGAGCTAAATCCCCAGCCCATCCTTAGCCCTTTTAACTTTTTTAACTTTTTTTTTTTAATTTTGAGAGAGGGTCTTGTGAAGCTGCTAAATTACTCAGGCTGGCCCCAAACTTGCAGTCCTCCTGCCTCAGCCTTTGTGAGTATTAGGATTATAAATTGCCATGTCTGGCTTTTTTGGGGGGGGTTACCAGGGACGGAACTCATAACCTTGTGCATGCTAGGCAGGCACTTTTGCCACTGAGCTAAATCTCTGGCCTTGCTTTGTTTTTTAAGATAGGGTCTCTCACGATGTTGTCCAGGCTGGTCTGGAACTCCTGGTTTAAAGGGATCCTCCCACCTCAGCAGCCCAAGCAGCTGAGAATACAGATGTGTGCCCCCAGGCCTGGCTTCCCTCCTTTATCCTTTGAGGAGGGTACCATGTCCATTTCTCTGCTTGTTGCTTCTCTCCTAGACAGGGCTATCCAACGGTCAGCACAGACACCTCCCTGGTGCGAGTGTCTTCTCAAAGACAAGCGTGTCCACCCGCTGTGCCTATTTGCTACCCACCTTCTGCTCTGGCTGCACCTTCCTGGGCCTGGGCTTGAAGGAGGCGTGGGTAGGCTGGCTGTCTGGGTGGGGCCTCAGAGGCATACTTCCTATAGACTCGGCAGTTGAGCAGATCCCTGAGGGTACTGTCATCAAGTCTCTGTGGCAGTGCCACCAGCAGGTTGCAGGCTAACTCCACAGGAACAGCCAGTTCAGCCAGGATCTCATCGTCCAGTACATGCTGTGGGGAGACGGTCTCACAGCGGCTCTGGGGGTTTCTGGAACAGTGTCTCCCTGCACAGCCTTCCACCCTGAGCACCCCCTGGGTTGCAGCTGGCTCCTCCCTGAAAGCCTACCACACCTGACTGGAGAACTCTGCAGACCTCTCCCCTGCAGTCCTTATGCCACCTGGCCCCCCTTCCCGTCTGTGACCTTCTAGATGTCTGTTCTGCCCCACACAGAGGTCCTCCACCCCGGTGTCCCTACCTCCCCATCTAGGTTCTCCTGCAGCATCTGGAGAACCTCCTGATGGTCAGCTCCATCCAGCTTTCTGATAAAGAACAGCAGCTCCCACCACTCAGCCTGGCTCAGGTGCTCGCTCTCCTCCACATCCTCATCCTCAGGCAGCACATAAGGCACAGCATACAACTCAGTCATGGGCTTCCAGCGCCAGGAGGGTAGCACTGTGGAAAGGGTCCAAGGAACACAGTCATGGTATCACCCACCCAGCCAGGCCCCCAGCATGACACTGCTTCCCCAGGGAGCTCACCTCCACTCAAGGCTCCACTGATTACTGCCCCCTGGTGGTCAGCAGCCTCCATCAAGTCCTCGAGGTCTTCAAAGCCCAGGATCTCCAGCATGTGCCAGTGCACCCAATAGGTGCGGCCCGCTGACTCCCACAACACCTGGAGGAAAGGTAAGGGGACCAGAGGGTTAAGGCTTCGCTGTGGCCCAAGGGTGAGGATCTATACTCCCAATGTGGCCACCTGGATGGAAATAGCTCCAAAAATAGCCAAACGCTGGCACATGCCCAAAGGATACTTTGCTCTTCCAGATTGGCTCTGCCTGTCTTTCCCCATCCTTGCTAGCTCAAGTCTCTACTTTCTACCTGGCCTCAAGCAGCCCAGCTCCCTTATCCCGACCTTTAGGGAAGTCTAATGCTGTCTGTCCCTTGGTGTTGGCCTTCCAAACCCACATTTTCTCAGCTGTTTGAGTGGCTCCTCTTTTGATTGTTGACCCCTTGGTCTTACTTAGGGTATTCTCTTTGTATAGCCCAACAGTCAAGCTAAACCCCACCACAGTAATGTCCTGGCACCATGTGCCCCTCACCTGCGCAGGGGGCACGCCACTGTTGCTTTGCAAGAACTCGCCCTCATCCCCAGCACTGATCTCCTCGTAATTATCCAGCATCCGCACTCGCATGCCCGGCTGCAGCATGTCCCGCACATATAAGGCATAGGTATTGCCACTTGCGAACTCGGTTCGAGTACGGAACCGCCTTGATCTTCTGAAGGAGCGCTGGGCCTGGCTGGCTGGGAGTTGAGGGCTAGCATCTACTGGCTGAGGCTGGAAGATGGAACAGGGGGACCGTGCCGATCTCCCTGGTCTGCCTGAGGCCCGGTCCCAGCACATGGCCTGCACCAGCTCTGAGATCAGGGTGCCCATGGCCATACTGAATTCCAGATCCAGCCGGCCCCTCTCCTCACTCAATTCTGCAGTGGCTCCTGATTCCTGGGCACTACTGTTCAGCTGATCCAAGAGGAAGGTGGCATGTAAATACCGCTTCACCAGGGAGAAAAGCAGCCTTCCTGGCACCTGCAGGATACAACTTTAGCCTCTACCCATCTTGTTTCTGTTCCTGCCCTTCTTTCCACACTGTCCCCAGTACCAGGTACAAAGGCCTGGTCCTTAGATCTCACTTCTGGCTTCCCCCACTTTGTCCCCAGGATACCTGTGGCAGCTGAATGCCCTCAAAAGACATAGGATGTTCAGCCAGTGTGGCCTGTGCAAACAGCGCCAGCAGGGCACAGCGGCTGTCAAAATCCAGGTGCTTCTCGATGGCTTCTTGCTGGCTCAATGACAGAAGGATCTGGGTCCGAGTCCCTGTAACCCACACCCCAATCAGTAACTGCTCCCTAACTTCACTCTTCCCATGTTCCCAGCCTACCCTAGGCTTTTTACTCACTTAGTAAAAATCATCTCGGTACTACTCATTGGGAATGACACGATTTGTTGCTATGTTTCAAAAGCCAAAATTTACTATCTTATTCATGCGCCCAGACACACAATCTGCAGTAGTCTAAACACTTCCTTTTATAAAAAGCCAATTAATACAAAGTTCTTGCAGATTCATTTTCCGTTTTCTGCAGATGTCTCCACCCCACTCCCAACCCGCTCCCCTCCATTTCTCCAAACAAGGCAACAGAATCATGTCTGCCAATGTCCAGTGATCCTTGCCCCCCGCCCCCAGCCCCTCTCCTGCTTGCCCTCCCTCCCTGTGCTGCCCCTTACCAGCATCGTGGGAAGACAGAGCCTGTATCATGCGCCCAGCACTCCAGCGAATCTGGTAATCTGGGCTACTCAACATGTGCATGAGCAAGTCCAGGACCCTTGGGTCTTTGAAGACCCCAGTGAGAGGCTCAATGCTGGCATAGGCGCTGAGCACATGGACGGTGTGGAGCAGAGGGGCAGGAGGGACGGTGCCCACACACTCCTCCAGCTGCCGAAGGGCCCTCTCAATCAGGGACTTCACGTCGGTTTCCATCTCCCCCAGCACAGATTTGTCCAGGGTCCCGGCCTCCACTGCAGACTCCTGGGAGGGCCCGATGACCTGGCCGTTCTCGCCCAGCATCTTGTGGCAGTTGGCATAGATCTCATCATCAGACATCCACAGCAGGATGTGCTCAGCCTTGCAATGCACTTGGCCAGAGCTCCCTTGCCCTTCCTCTCCGCGCCTGAGGATGAGCCAGCGGATCTGGTACTCGGGGTGCCCATCGTGGCCCACTCTCTGCCGGATCAGCTCGTCAGGATAGGCGTGCAAGCCAGGCCCCAGGGGCACCCTGAATTCCCTGTAGCGGAGTTCCCCCACCATTCTGGAGCCTAAGACACACAGGTAAAAGAGGACAAGGTGGAGTGAGAGGGTAGGTAAGAAAGTCAAGTCCATCCAGAAATTATGGAAGCAAAGCCCACACAGCTGCAGCTCTAGGAGGGATAAGGGTGGGCCCAGGAGTTGCCTGCTACAGTCTAGATGGGACCAGGACCAGACATGGGGACTCCGGGTGCTAAATGGCTGTCACCAAGGCTTACAGCTTGCAGTGGGAGGGAGACAGACCAGCCTGGGAGTCAGAGCGAAAAGAGCTTTGGGCATGCAAAACAGCTAGGGAAGGGAGTGAGACCTGAGAGAGTGAGGGTTCAGACAGAGAGCCCCAGCACATGCGGCCAGGGGCGCTTTCTCTAAGAGCCTAAGGGCAAGATTTCCATTCTCCAGCTGGGAGACCCTGAGAACTGATGAAGAAGTGGAGTGCCAAGATGGCCAGCGAGGAGGGCTGGCTGGCTGGCGACAGAATGCGTGGAGCACCTGGGCACCTAGGGTAGTAGGGACACTGTGAGTCCAAGAAAGACTCACGGGGAGCTGCCGCGGGGGGTGGGGGTGGGATGGGGGGGCATGCAGGAGCGGGGCTGGACCGATGCAGAACCCAGGTCAGTGGACAGGGGGGCGCGAGGCAGAGTGGGCACTGGGGCCGGGGTGGGTCTCTGGCCACCTCAGAAGTGCACTGGTTCGAACGCGGGCCTGTCTTCCACGCTGGGGGCGCACAGGGTCAGAGACGGTGAAGCTGATGCAGGCCTGCCCCTAAAGGGGTCGCAGTGGTTGAGCCGATCAGGCGGGGGCGTGTCCCCAGGGCGGGAGAGGAGGGCGCGGCACTCGAACCGGGCCTCGGCAGGGTCACAGCGCCCGGCTTGCAACCTTGGGAACAGAGTAGGCCTGGTCCTTGCCCGCGTTGGGCCCAGCTCTGGGGCTCCACTGCCCACCCCGCCGCTCATTTCCGCCGGACCCAGCGGAAAGCAGGGGGCCAGAGCGCGGGGAGGAGCCCACTGCCACCTCGGCGAGGCGGACTCCTCCTTGGCACCGCCCTTTCCTGTTCCTCTGTCCTCCTTCCCGATACCGGAAGTGCCTTCTCACTTCCCTGAGTCGTACAGCCCGGAGCTTGGAGGTCATAGCCCTTTCCCTTCTCTCTCGGCTGTTTGCCCCTTTTAGCTACGACCAGTCTCCAAAACAAAAACAAAAACACCACCAATGACATAAAAATAGGGCATTTTATTATAGTTCAGGGATATCAGCTTTGGGCAGCAGCAGAAGGCAGCTTCACATAACTCTTCATAGGGGGCAGTGGCCGAATCTTGCGACCAGCCCAGCCCCCCTTGCGATGCCACAGCCCGCTGTTAGGCCTCTTGCCCAGCCAGCGGTTCCGGCCGGCTTTGCCAATGACCCGTTTGTTATGATCCACGTTGGACACTCGGCCCACTGTAGCTGTGCACGTCTCTAGAACCTATCAGCGAAAGCAGATGGGTAGAATGCAAGGGCTTGGGCAAGTACGGAAGTAGGGGGCTGGGCAATGGTGTCAGTGTGACTCTGGGAGGTTGTCACCCTCAGGGAGAGTGTGACATCGTGCAGTTAAGCCTAAGTAGGGACTGCATAGCTGAAATTAGAAGACTCCGTTCCTTATTCCATTCTGGGGGCACTGTGATGAAATGTGCTTAGGCATGTGGCAAAGGGTAGTCCCAGCAGGAAGCAGTTCCCAGCATCCTAACACACCTGGAGCTATGGCTCAGAACCCTCCCCCTGCGCCCCACACACCTGCATCTGCCTCTTCGAGGGCAGCTGGATAATGACTGTCCCGTTCACCTTCCTCAGCAGCACACCACACGTCCCTGGGGAAGGGAGGAGCAGCTTTGCCACCCTCCACAGTGAAGGAGGAGGAGTGGGGTTCCCCTGGGGCCCACATCCCACATGCTGCCCCTGCCTTGCCCTTGGGGGCAGATACAACAAAGAAATGTTTCCATGTCCCCCTTTCCTTCCTTTTCTCTGCCCTTGGACCAGATGTGGGCCATGGGTTCTGAGACTGTGATGTTCGGTACAGTAACCCTTCCATACTGTGGGACCCAGGGCCCTTTCCCCATACCTGCAGCTCGGATATACTGGGCCCCTCGGCCTGGTTCACTTTCCACATTGTTGATAAGGGTCCCCACAGGCAGGGCCCCAAGAGGATGTGCGTCCCCTTCCTGCGCAGCAACTAAAAGACAGGGTTCATCAGTCTTGAACCTTTGCAGCCTCCAGCTCACATATCCGGCAGCCACCTCTTACCTGCAATGCGGCCTATATGGTTAGAGTTTAGGATCACATCGCCGGCCTGCATGTTTTCTGTGGCAATGATCCAGCGTTTCCGGCTACCCCCAGCAACCAGAGCTATGTTTGCTGACCTGTTCAGGATGGACAAGTGAAGAGACAATCCAGGAAGCGCTCACATTTTCTGACATGCTACACAGCAGGTATTCACACCAAAGTTATCATCCCATATCCCAAACTTGCCTACAGGGGTCATAGCGGACTCTGATAACCTTCTCTTCAAAGGATGCTGGCTTGGCACTCTGCTCTGGCCGGAAACGCAGAAAGTCAATCATGCGATAACGTTGTTTGTGGCCTCCACCAATACCATGGACACTGATGCGGCCTACAGTGGAGACAGAGGATATGGTCCAGTTTAGACTAGTTCACCTTCTAGCACTGGGAACAGGTCTGTGTAGGGCCTGAATCTAGTGCTTCCCAAAATTATAGTACAAAGAAAAAACAAAAAAATGTGCATAGCTTACTAGGGTGAGGGACATACATCTATGCAGATCTTAGTAAAAATAGATGATTGCCAACTGGGTGTGGTGACACACATCTGTAATCCCAGCACTTAGGAGGCTGAGGCAGGAGGATCATTGCAAGTTCAAGACCAGTTTGGGCTACAAAGTGAGTTCAAGGCCAGCCTGAACTACATAGTGAGACTGAAATTGTATAAAGTGTCCACATACATTCATTTTGAATTACTAAATTCATCAGGTTAACAAAGACCCATGTCAATTGTACTAAAATACATTTGACTTATAAATTTTGGAAGGAAATTGTCATCACATTTCCTTTGTATGGTCAGTTGTCTGTTGTTTTGTCTCTGGCTCCAATGATATTCTGCATGCAGAAGGAACCCTTTAATAAATGCTTAATTACAAGCTGGGGGTTTAGCTCAGCAGCATAAGCACCTGCCTAGCAAGCTCAAGGTCGTGAGTTTGATCCCCAGTACCAAACAAAAATAAAATAAAACAAATGCTTAATTACATGCCTCTGCCACCTTACAAAGCATAAATGTGTTATACAGGTCTAGGCTCCCAGTATGTTTTCTCCTTTACTGCTTATGTCTCCTTGTCTTTGCTCCCACCTGTGTGGTCTCGACCCCCTGACTTCCTCATTTTCACTGGTGAAATGGTGTACTTGGTACGACTTTTCCAGGACACAAAATTGGCATTAAGGGCCACAGAAGTAAGGAGTGAACGGCAGGAGTACAACATCAAGGTAGAGGGCAGTTGGAGGGCATTGCTCATCACCTAGAAATACAAAGAAATCTCATTCATTTGAAAACTAATTGAAGAAGCCTCAAAGAACCAAGTAAAGGGTACAGACCTCCCAGACATGTCCCAGAGCAGCTGTCCAAAACCTCTATGTCCAAAATCTCCACTCTTCACAGCTTGCACAAATATCAGTACAGGGTTTATCCACGTGTTCCACGTTCATCACCTCTCCTCATTTGATCCTCTCACCTCTCAAGTATTTCCCAATGGAATGTTCCCCCTTTGGTCATCTCCTTCCACATTTGGATCAAAATCTCCTTCTCTGGAAGCTTTTCCTTTCCCAAAAGCTTCTCTAGAATCAGTACCTTCTAACTACCACTGTCAACATCAATGCCTTTTGTCCCCTGCATTATGTTCTGGGAGTTTTCCATCTATGAATGAAGGAAAGAGATTTATTGGCAGACTTCCAGTAGAGAGTACGTTGGTTTCTTAAGTAGGTTAGTTTGGTTTTGAACTTTATTCATCTGCTAAACTCTAACATAGTCGTCCAAAAACTCCAGAGCAGCAGACTTCTTTCTGTAATTCACCAGTTGCCCACTAGGGACCTGGGAAATCTGAGATCACTATTCTTGGAATCTTGTCTTGGATTCTCTAACCTCAGCAAAAACTGCATCTTTGTAGATATCATAATGGTTAAAAGTACAAAATGGGGCATGGGGTTACAAAGCTTAACGGTACAGCAGTGCTTAGCAAACACCAGGCCCTGGGTTCAATTCCCATTACGAAGGGAGCAGCCTCTGAAGCAGTCTGCCTAGCTTCAAGCTCTCCTAGTTGGTGTATGACCTTGGATTGCTCACAGATTTTCTCATCTGTAAAATGGAAATGCTAATGACTATCTTACAGAGTGATTGAAAGGAGTTCATTTACGTATTTGAAATGTTTTTACAGGGAATCCTACTCGGGACCTTGTGCTTGCCAGGCAGGCACTGTGCCACTGAGCTGTATCCTCAGCTGTCTTTTTTTTTTAATCCCCGGTGTTTTGTTGTTATTTTTAAAATTTCGGTAATGGGAAATCGAACTCACGACCTCAGGCTTGCAAGGCAGGCGCTGTGCCACTTAGCCATATCTCTGGCCTGTTGTTTTCTGTTTTCTTTTTTGGTATTTCTGAGACATGGCCTTGCTAAGTAGTTCAGGCTGGCCTTGACCTCACTATGTAGCCCAAGCTGGCCTTGAACTCTCGGGATCGTTTTTGCCTCAGCCTCTTTGACGTGCTAGGTCAGAGCCCTGAGGCATCACAGCCGGTCGTATTTGAAATGTCTATTACTCATGCCTTCTTAAGCATAGCATTCAACGACCTGTATAACGTATGATCTGAAAAGCACTTGCACTCCAGTGTCTCATCCGATAAACGAGACAAACGTACTTATAAAGGAGACAGCTGCCAGGCATGGTGGCCCCTAATAACAGCATTTGGGAGGCTGAGGAAGGAGGATCGCCATGAGTTTGAGGCCAGCCTGGGCCAGTGAACTATACAAGGCCAGCTTGAACTAAACAGCGAGACCCTGTACATTAAAAAAAATAAAGAGAGCAGAGGCCGAGAGTGATTTATCCGAGGACCTGGGCCCGCATGACCCCCGCGACTAGACTCTTTTGCACCCCAGTCTTCCATCCCTGCCTGCCCTCTCTTCGGCGGCCCAAACGGGGACAGCCTCTTTGTCAGGTAATGCGGATTACCTGAGCGGCAGGGAGTAGACGAGGGACGGGTCCAGTGACAGCTGGGGGCGCCAGGCTCAGAGAGCCCAGAGCGCGGGTCAGAGACCACAAGGCCATGAGAGCAGAAAGGTTCCTCAGGGTTTAGCGCGCTACTTCCAGGATTAGCCAGGCTGCCGGGCGCCCCTGTATGACGTCACCAGCCCGGTGTTGTCTCTTTCCAAACACGTAAAGGAAGCCGCGAGGGAACCCGAGGCCCAGCCGGGGAAACGCCTCCGGCCCGCCCAGAGCGCGCTAAGAACCAATCGTCGGGGACTTCTGAGGTCTCGTGACTGAGGAACCGCCCCCGCCCCCAGAGCCGTCAAAACAATTGCCTCGAGCGGCAGCCATGATGGATTTAAAGGGGCAGTACCCGCAAAGGAGGCAGCAAGACCGACTGACTGCAGGTGAGTCTTGGAGGGTACCGCTGGGGCTGACGAATAAAGTCTTGGCCATCTTTTATTCTTGCACTCCCAGATAGATTAACAACCCGCCACCGACGAACCCAACGAAATTCCAGATTCAAAGCTCCGCCCCCCGCGGTTCTTCCCCGCCCCCCGACGTCCAGACACACGGACAGAGGGCCCGCCCCGCCCCCTGTGCGCCGACGGGCTGTGACCTCGGGGTGTCTGGGTGTCTGGTCCCCCGTCCGCGACTCAGACTTCGTCCCTCCACCCACACGCCGTTCCTTCGGCTCCCTCCTGTGTCACCCTGTCCCCACCCGAGGCCCAAGGGCAGGTTCGCAGTGCAGGACACTTAATCGTAGCCCAAGTGCGTGAAACCTTCTGCCCGCGTGCGTAGTACCGGGGCATTCAGCAGTTCCATTCTCCCCTGCACCGGGAGGCCGCTGAGAGGCACCTTAAGGTGATTCCTCGCAGAGTCTGGTTATAGGGGATGGTGACAGAGAAAGCCATGGGAGTAAGCAGAGTAGGAGTGACCAGGTTTTTCTCAGCCTGTCCCAGACACAACCCTGCCCCGCAGGTCTCTGATTTAATCAGTGTCTTCCTTCTTGGGAGAAAGTAGCTCCCTAGGGCTGGAGGAGGGACATCGCTCTCTTTGAAGACCTGTAGGCAGGAAGGAGGGTGTTTGTCCGGGGTGGGGCTCTGTGCCAGGTCCTCTGGGTGGCTGAAGTGGCGAGAGAAAGGGTGGGACTGCCGGACTTCTGGACTTTGGGCAGAGCAGATCCTCCTGAATCCCTGGTTGCTGAGTAAAGTTTCTTCCGGGCCAGGCCTGAGCGCGGCAACCAAAGGCTCTGCTCTGTACACAGGTAAGAGGACTCCGAAAGCAAGCGAGGAGCGAGGCCCTGTGGAGGAAGTGGGAAGGCAGGCTGAGTCCTAGGGGCTGGGAGGTACGTCCTGTCCTGAGGCTATGGGGCAGGAGGACACAGGGTGAAGACCTTGAACTTTCTGAAACCCTCTCCTCTGGGTCCTGTGAGAAAGGCTCCTGTTTTCTTTTCCCTCTCTTCCCTAGTTTAACATCCAAAGCTATTCTGTTTTGGGAATATCTCCTGTCTGCTTTAACCCTGTTCCTTTGGCATCTTTCTTCAATCTCTGCATAATTTCTGTAGCGCTCACCTCCAACTTCCTTTCCCTAAAAATGCTCCCATTCTTGTTCTGTTCCTAAGTCCCCCAGTCCCTCTGCTAGCACCTTTGCTCCTTCGATGGACTTTGCTCCTTAAAGTCCGTTCCTTTCCTTCATCCTAACTTTGCATTTGGTGGTCACTCTCTCTTTGAACCATAGGGTCCCCCATACGCTTGGCCCTTCACCTGGATCTCCACCACCCACCCTGTGCCAAAGATGCTCAGCCTCTCTGGCTCATCTTTACCCATGCTGAACTCTGTTGTTTCTCTCTAGCTCTGGCAAGGTTGTCCTGGCCAGGATGTCGGGCCTGGTGTTGGGGCAGCGGGATGAGCCAGCAGGTCACCGGCTCAGCCAAGAGGAGATCTTGGGGAGCACCCGGCTGGTGAGCCAAGGGCTGGAGGCCCTACACAGTGAGCACCAGGCTGTGCTGCAAAGCCTGTCCCACACCATTGAGTGTCTGCAGCAGGGAGGCCATGAGGAAGGGCTGGTGCATGAGAAGGCCCGGCAGCTGCGCCGCTCTATGGAAAACATCGAGCTGGGGCTGAGTGAGGCCCAGGTGAGAGAGGAGGGTGGTGCCTGGTGGTCCAGAGTGCATATAGGAACAGTTGTCTGATTGGCAGTTTGAGGAGGTTGTTGGAAATAACCTTGTCTCATGTGGTTGCATTCAGTAAATGCCTGTTAAGCCTATTATGTGCCAGGAACTCCTCTGAGTACTGGGGAAACATCAGCAAATACAGTAATTAAACCCTTAGCCATCCAAAGACTGATATTCTAGCTGGGAGAGACAGACACTACACAAATAAGTAAATGATTCACATGCCAGATTGAAAATCACACACCTGCAGTCCCTGCTACCTGGGAAACTGAAGCAGGAAAATCACAAGTGCAAGGCTTGCCTGGGCAACTTAGACTAATGTCTCAACATAAATAAAAAGGGCTGGGATTTTATAGCCAAGTGGTAGACCATGCATAAGACCCTGATTCCATTGCTAATACCAAAAATAAAATTAATAGATGCAAAGAAGAGCATTGAAAAGATGGTGTTTGAGGTGAGTGAGTGCTCCACGCAGTAAGTAGGGAAACTGTGTCTGAGCAGGAAGGGAGAGCAGCAAGCACCAAGACCTGGACATTAAGACACTGGTGTGGCTGCAGTAGAACGGATGAAGGGAGACGCAGAAAATCAAGTCAGAGGTGTATGAGGATTGGGAGAGGGGACAGATGATGTGGAACTTGCAGGTCATCAGAGGGACTTTGCTTTTGCTTTGAGAGAGAGGAAAACGCGTAGAATGTTGAGGAGCGGTGTGACCTCTCTTGCTGTCATCTGGCTGCCAAGCTGAGAGTAGACTCTAGGGGAATTTGCACAGAACAGAGAGGCCATGTGGGAAGCTGTAATGGTTATTCAGATGGGAACTGGTGGGCTGGCCAAAGCTCATGGCAATGAGATGGAGGGAAGTTGGGTTTGGGGTGTATTTGGAAGGTAGAGCTGCTGTCTACTGGCTCTGCTGTGCTCTGCCAGACTGGCCCCCTCCAGGAGGCTTCCCTCCTCCCTGTCCCTGAACCCTGCATCCAGAACCCCAAGCTCACAGGCTGTGCCCACCTAGGTGATGCTGGCCCTTGCCAGCCACCTGAGTACAGTGGAGTCAGAGAAACAGAAGCTGCGGGCTCAGGTGCGACGACTGTGCCAGGAGAACCAATGGCTCCGGGATGAGCTCGCAGGCACCCAGCAGCGGCTGCAGCGCAGTGAACAGGCTGTGGCCCAGCTGGAGGAGGAAAAGAAGCACCTGGAGTTCCTGGGACAGCTGCGGCAATACGATGAGGATGGGCATGCCACGGTGAGCAGGCGTGGACTGGACAGCTGGGCCCATGATTAGGGCAGTTATCTCTCATCCTGGGAGAGTTCCCTTTACAATCCTGGCACCAACTCCAGGTGACAGCAAGAGTGAAAGGAGTCTCTACCCATTCAGCCAAAATGTGCCAAACACTGCACTGCATTGATGAATGGGCAGCCAATGATTTTTCTAGTGGTCATAGGTTTGTGAGGGGAGAGTGACAGACACTGGACAATGCAATCTCCAATCCTGAGTCCTACAGTCAGAGAAAGTATAGCCCAAGTCGCATAAGACCTTCTTGACATTTGCTGTCAAAGTGAGTGAAATTCAGCCCTCATTGAGCAGGCTTTTATGATGATGCATGTCTCTATGCCTTGTTTAGTGAAAGAAATGTGCAGAGGAGATGCAAAGAACTGTGGAAGTAGCCAGGTGTGGTGGCGGACACTTGTAATCCCTGCATTTGGAGCTAAAGTATGATAGAGGCGAGGAAACACTTTCCAGGATGAGGAGAGTCCAGGCTATAGAGCTGGTCTAGCTGGCACACAGCATGAAGCTAGTAGGAAGTTGGAGGCCTTTGTATGAGGTCGAATTTCTACTGGGAAAAGCACATTTTTCTAGGGTGGAGTAGGATACCAGGAGAATGCTGAAATTGAGTACAGAATAGGCTGGGGCTGATAACAGGCGTGAGGCTGAGCTGGACACTTTGGGTACGTGTCAGGAAGATCAGACACGCTCCATCCCTCAGGACAGACGTATAATCAGAGTAAACACACAGGAATCAGCATGGGGCTGTAATTGCAGGAGTTGAGGGAGGGGGAGGCTGGTAAGGAAGGGAATTTTCTGGGTGTGAAGGAAAGGACAGTCCTGTTCCAGCTGAGCATGGTAGCACACGCTTGTAATCTCAGCACTCAGGATTGAGACAGGAGGATTCCTGTGAGTTGGAGGCCAGCCTGAACTACGAAAAAAAAAAAAAAAATCCTGAGCAAGTGTCTCTGGCTTTTATAAACAAGAGAGGCCTGAACTTTGCTGGGCCAGATGTGGCCTTTCCCTGGGGCAGAGGCAGGAACAAGGGTCTTTTTCCCATGTGTCAGTAATTTTGTGGCTCAAAGACACCCCTAAAGAGTCAACTCGTGCCTGATATCCTGCTCCTTCCCTTCTAGGAGGACAAGGAAGGTGACGCCACCAAGGACTCGCTGGATGACCTCTTCCCCAATGAGGAGGAGGAAGACCCCAGCAATGGCTGTGAGTCTGCCTTGGAGTTGGAAGTTAGGGGCAGCAGGAGATCTCACTGTGTAGCTCACTGTCTACTTCCTGTGGAGATGGGGGAGAGGCCAGGCTCCTGCTTTGATTCTCTGGCCTCCCCCTTTCTCCTCAACATTTCTTAAATACTTAATATGTGTCAGGCACTGGAAAAGCAGATGAAAACGATAAGGGTCCTGCTGAGCACGGTGGTATGCGCCTGTAATCCCAGCACTTGGGAGGCTGAGGCAGAAGGATTGGCATGAGTTAGAGGCCAACCCTGGGTACACAGTAAGGTCAAGATAAGTCTAAACTACAAAGCCAGATCCTGTCTCAATAAACCCCTCAAAAACAAAAAAGAAGAAGAACAACAAAATATTGGAGGGCTGGGGATATAGTTCAGCAGCACAGTGCCTGCCTGGCAAGTCAAGGTCAAGAGTTTGATGCCTGGTACAAAAAAAAAAAAGATTGCAGTGGAGAAGGTGCTTCTTTGAGGGCTTGGTGAGAGTGTCAGCTGGACATGGATTGGGCTATGGGGAGGCCAGGTGGCCATGAGGAGAGCAGAAGTCCCCTGAGGTGTCTTCTGTCCCCTCTGTGGGCTTTAGTGTCCCGGGGCCAGGGTGCTGCAGCAGCCCAGCAGGGTGGCTATGAGATTCCTGCGCGGCTACGGACACTGCACAACCTGGTGATCCAGTATGCAGCCCAGGGGCGCTATGAGGTGGCAGTGCCACTCTGCAAGCAGGCACTTGAGGACCTGGAGCGCACATCTGGCCGTGGCCACCCTGATGTCGCCACCATGCTCAACATCTTGGCTTTGGTGTATCGGTGAGTATTGCCCTGTCTGTTAGCACTGTAACCCTCTTGGAACAGGTACCCCTGTTCCCACTGTGGTCTCCTCTGGCTCCCATGCCCCTCTGCTTGGGTCTCTCCTCTAAGGCCTCCCCACTGGGGTGCCTGCTCGTGTACCACATGTTCCTTTCTTCCATACCAAAGCTCAGCCCCAGAGAATGTCCATCTTGCATGCTGTCGGCTTTTCCTCTCTTGAAGAGTGTCTCTGTCCCGCAGCCTTTGCCTGCTGCTTCCCTCGACTCATTGGTGGCTTTTTCTTGGGAGGGCAGTGCTCCACAGCCTGCTGGCTGAGTGTCCACAATACCCTCATTGCCCACACAGGCTTCTGGTCTCCAGCAGGTATCCAGTCTTTCAGTGGACCCCAGTCTTCCCACTGGGAGTTTGGGAAGGAGACCAGCTGGGTGTAGAGTTCAGGGTAATTCCTGTCACTTTTGTTCTCTTCCAGAGACCAAAATAAGTACAAGGAAGCTGCCCACCTGCTGAATGATGCCCTCAGTATCCGGGAGAGCACACTGGGCCGAGACCACCCTGCTGTCAGTATCCCTGGCCTCTCCCCATCCCCACACAGCTCTTTTGGCTTTTCTTAGTAACTCTGTCTACTGTTCTCAGTCCCTGTCACTAGGGGTACTTAGGAAGGAGGCATGAGAACGCCTTTTATTTATTTTTCTGAGATAAGGTCTTACTATGTAGCCTAGGATGGCTTTCAACTTATCGTGATCCTCCTGCCTCAGACTCCTGGGTGCTGGGATTACAGGTGTGCACTACTGTGCCCAGTTTAGAACTCCCTGGACCCTGCTGCCCAGTGAGCCGAATAGGTCTCAGTTCTCTGAGACTCAATGATGCTTTTTCAGATCAGTATTTTCCTGAAATTTAATTCACAGGCAATGTATTCTATTAACATATCTGATTCCACAAATGTTAGCATAATGCTCTAATACAAAGAAAAAACGCTAAAGTAATTTATAATATATCATGATAGTATAAAAATACAGTAGTAGCTGCATTGAGTACAACTGTCCTAGAAGACATAACAAAGTAGTCTGATATACAACAAATTACTCTAAATTTTAAAGAAGTAAACCCAGTAAGCCATCTACATAAGAAGTCTAGATTAAGAAGGAGCAATTTGGGGGCTGTAAATTTAGGTCAGCGGCATAAGTGCCTTGCCTTGCAAGTGTGTGGTCGTGAGTTCGATGGTACCGATAAAAAAGAAAAAGACAAAAAAAAGGAGCAATTTGGGTGTATACTCAATTAAACTCCAGGGTAAAAAATCATAGTCCAGGTTCATTTATATATAAGAGAAAAAGAGAGCTGGGTGTGATGGCCCATGCCTGTAACTCCAGCACTTGGGAGGCCAAGGCAAGAGGATCATTGCATGTTTGAGGCCATCCTGGGCTACAGAGTGAGTTCAAGGCCAGCCTGAACCGCATAGTGAAGCCATATCTCAAAAAAGACCAAACAATAACAATAACAATAATAATACTAATAATAACCTTAGGTAATAATTCTATGTCAGGAAAAATAAGATCTTTTGAAAATGAACTTGCAAAAAAAGAAAAGACAATGAGCTTTGGGCACATTTATAGTTCCAGCACTCAGAAGGCTAAGGCAGGAGGATCACTACAAATTCAAGGCTAACCTGGCCTCAGAGTAAGTTCAAGGCCAGCCCGGACTGTAGTGAGACCTGTTTGAAAAAACAAAACAACGGAGCTGGAGATTTAGCTCAGTGGCATAAGCGCCTGCCTTGCAAGCGCGCGCTCATGAGTTCGATCCCTTGTACCGATAAAAAAAAAAAAAAAAGGCTGCTCATCAAAAAACAAAACAACAACAACAAAAATAAAACAAGTTCATCCACAATTTTATAAATAAATAAATAAATAAATAAATAAATAAATAAATAAAACAAGAAAATGAGCTTCCTGTATGACATCATTCCTTTGGGACAGGACCTGTGCTCAGGAGTGAAGGCATATCCCAGGAAATATAGCTCCTACCTTGATCTTCCTTTAGGCAGTGAAGCTTAGGTATCTGAATGTCTGACAGGTTGTCCCAAAGTTGGAGAGCCAAGCCATTCCACACATGCAGAAAGAACAGCTGAGGTGTTCGCTATACCCTCTGTCTTTATGGCAACCAAAACCAAACCTTTTGCAGTCTCTGCAAATCCCCCAGAGGGTGACACCATGCTCACAGTCAGGGTACCAGAGTCCAGGGCTCAAGGTTCTCCAAGGTCCTTCACTGCAGCAGTGTCTGATCGGAACAGGTCTCCTTCCCTCTGTAGGTGGCGGCCACACTCAATAATCTGGCTGTGCTGTATGGCAAAAGGGGCAAATACAAGGAGGCAGAGCCGCTGTGCCAGCGAGCGCTGGAGATTCGAGAGAAGGTATCCGCGTCCCTTGTGACTTCCCCATCCCTGCAGGGCTCCCCCATACCCTACCCTTGACCTGCCTTTGCCCCTCCCTGCTGTCTCACAGACCCCTCATCCCTGCCAGGTTTGTATTTCTGCTCCCTGTGTGTGCACCTGCACACAGTCATGTATCTGTTCTTTTGTTCCTTCTCAGGTCCTGGGCACTGACCACCCAGACGTAGCAAAGCAGCTAAACAACTTGGCCCTGTTGTGCCAAAACCAGGGCAAGTATGAGGCAGTGGAACGCTATTACCAGCGGGCACTGGCCATCTATGAGGGGCAGCTGGGGCCAGACAACCCAAATGTGGCTCGGACTAAGAACAACCTGGTAAGGGTTAAGAAGGAGCGAAGGGTGGAAAGAGGAGAAGTGAAAGGCCACCTGGGCCTTGGGGTGGGGAGCCTGATGGGCTGAATTTAGTCCACTCCTTTCTTTACCATGGTGCCTGTCTCCGGGCTGCTTCGGGAGGAGGGATCTCCTTCTAGCAGCAGAAGTTGTATAGCTTCCTGGGAGTGGGGTGAGGAGGACGTTAACCCTGCAGCTGAAAAGGGATCCATGAATGGGGTCCAGGGAAGCAGAGCTCCCTGCATCTGGCTAAGACCTTCCCCCTCCATCCCATGCTCTGTCTGCAGGCATCCTGTTACCTGAAGCAGGGCAAATATGCTGAGGCTGAGACCCTTTACAAGGACATCCTGACCCGTGCACATGTGCAGGAGTTTGGGTCTGTGGATGGTAAGTGTGGGAGCTGGCCCCAAGAGACTCTGGGTCGTGGCTCCCCCATACCGAGCAGCTCCTCACCCTGCGTCTCATCCCCAGATGACCACAAGCCCATTTGGATGCATGCAGAGGAGCGGGAGGAAATGAGCAAGGTGAGTGGGGGCCCCACAGGGAGCACAGCCTCTGTTATGCCCATGCCTTAGTCCAGCCCTCACCTCCCCACCCAGTCCTGATGGAGGGGACCCCCAACACCTCTCTCCACTCACCCTGGGCTCCCCCTCCACGCAGAGCCGGCACCGTGAGGGCGGCGCACCCTATGCTGAGTACGGAGGCTGGTACAAGGCCTGCAAAGTGAGCAGGTGAGCTGTGAGCCCAGAAAGCACTCATCCAGGTCTGGATCCAGCCTTCCTTTGACCCAGACCTTACCCTGCTCCCTCTCTTCTGTTGCCTGCTCTGAACCCATTCTTCCTTTCGTGATCTCACCGCGCAGCCCCACAGTGAACACCACCCTGAGAAACCTTGGAACTCTGTACAGGCGCCAGGGAAAACTGGAGGCAGCAGAGATTCTGGAGGAGTGTGCCCTGCGTTCCCGGAAACAGGTCAGAGGCTCAGAGGAAAGAGGTGCAGGAAGGGTCCTGGGGACAGGATGGCCACAGCTCCTTGTGAGTGTCCTAAGATTGGAGGAAAGAGGTTGATGAGGAAGAAAGGAAAGGAAAGGCAACCTTGTGACTGTTTGCTGTAAGTGTGTTCCCACTCCCAACCTACCCTTTAGTGTTAGGGTACCAGGTTCAAGATCCCCTCCATAAACAAGAGTCGAGTTGGGATGGGAACCTTCCCTTTGATGGAAGGACATGGGCAGTGTGGGGGCCAGGGATAAGGCTGAGGGGAGCCCTAAGCCCTAAGCCTAAAAAATCCTGGGTCTCCACCCATGCAGCTGGTCATGAAGTCAATTCTGTGCTGTGTGGGCCATAGCTAGAAATCCACATGCATCTCTAGGGAATGCACTGTAAACAGACCAGGTGGCACCTGCTCCCATCCTATTCTGTGGGCTGAACATTGCAAGAGGGAAGATGTTTTCCTTGTAGCCACTAAAGGAGAAAGAGTAAAAGTCCTATGCTGAGGACCTAGGGAACAGAATTCCTAGCTTCTTTTTCTTCCAGGGCACCGACCCTATCAGCCAGACCAAGGTGGCAGAGTTGCTTGGGGACGGTGATGGCAAAAGGACATCCCATGAGGGCCCTGGGGACAGCGTGAAATTTGAAGGAGGTGAAGAGGCTACCGTGGCTGTGGAGTGGTCAGGGGTAAGTGTGGAGCCTGCTTTTTAGGACATGTTGGGGGCAAGGGCCCACGGCCCTGTCTGGTTAGCTTTTCCCTTCTGGCCTGTTTCTAGCAGCCAGATTTTGCTAAGGGGATTCTTTTCTTCTTTTCCTTGTCTTCTTTTATTGGGGGCGGGGGGTTGCTTTTTTTGAGATAGGGTCTCACTATACAGTTCAGGTTGGCTTTGAACTCACTGTGTAGCACACATTGCTGATCTCACAGTGATCCTCTTAGCTCAGCTTTCTGGGTGCTAGGATTACAGGTATGCACCACCACATGGGAATCTGTGTGTGTTTCTGCATTAAGGATTAAACCCAGGGCCTATCATTGAGCTATATACATCTCAAGGCCTCCCTTTTTAAATTTTGAGAAAGGCCTCAAACTTGAGATCCTTCTGCCTCAGCCACCTGAGTAGCAGGGATTCCAGGTGTACATCATAGCAGAATTCTCAATTTCAATCACAAGTATGGGACTTGTGCAGGATAAATGGCAGGAGTAGGCTCAGAAGCCAATCTGTGTGGGATTCTTTTGGCTTCTGTTGTCTGTCTCTGTCTGTCAGGATGGCAGTGGGACCCTGCAGAGGAGTGGCTCTCTGGGCAAGCTTCGAGATGTGCTCCGCAGAAGCAGTGAGCTCCTGGTGCGGAAGCTCCAGGGGACTGAGCCTCGGCCCTCTAGGTACACAGTGGGTTGAGATACAGCCCCACCTGGCCTTGAACTTTGGAGAGATGCATGGGAGAGGCCAGTGGGCCGGTCATGGAGAGAGAACCTGGGCAGAATGACCACCGTGGTGGAGATGAAGGGTCCATTCCAGTGGGAGATGCTGGTGCCTGATGCAGATAAGAGTTCATGGTGTAGGGCCAGGGCTTTATGTCAGTGGCAGAAGCACCTGCCTGGCAAGCACAAAGTCATGAGTTCGATCCCCTGGACCCTCCCCCCAAAAGAGTTCATAGGTGCCAAGGGAAATGGGGAGGCGGTGATCTGACCCTGTGTAGCAGGACCCAAGGGCCATGGTGCTGGGACCACTTGGGACAAAGAGCAGGGCTCAGTTCTTCCTTTTCTATTGTAGCAGCAACATGAAGCGGGCGGCCTCCTTGAACTACCTGAACCAACCCAGCGCTGCACCCCTCCAGGTGAGAGCCTGGGCCCAGCCCATGGGAGTCAGGGAAGAGGGAGGGGCCTGCAGTGGGGATGAGCCAGGCAGACTGCTGATGGTGGTGGAGGGTGACCACCAAGTAGCAAGGAAGTTAGACCAGGAGGAAAATAGGGATCGATATTCTCTAAACTGGTACTTTGGAAGTATGAATCATTCCAGAATGACCTGGTGTGGTGGCTCATGTCTATAATTCCAGCATGTGAGAGGCTGAGGCAAGAGAGTCACCATGAGTTCAGGGCCAGGTTGGATACATAGTGAGACCCTGTCTCAAAAACAACAACAACAACAACAACAAAAACAAAAACAAAAAATAGAATTCAAGAATGATTTGGAGGGGCTGGGGATTTAGCTCAGTGGCATAAGTACCTGCTTGGCGAGTGCCAAGTTGTGAGTTCAATCACTAGTACCAAAAAATAAAAAATGATTTGGAGATGCTAATTGTTCTTTCTCTTGCAGCTACAGGAAATTTAGTAGTCAATGAGAAGGGAAAAAGTAATCCTCACTGGAAAAGACAGTACACTTTAGTGGCAAATGACCACTTGTCATTGAGCGTATATGCCAGTATTTGTGTGCCTCTTCCTGATAATTTCTCCTCCACCAAGTCCTGGACTTCTGGGAACCCTGGAAAGGGCTGGCCAGGACACTGAATTTGGGGGCTATAGGCGTAATCCTAGTCCCAGAGATGAGGGGCAGCCTGGGCTGGGTGGACTTCAGGAGGCTGAGGGCCCGTGGTGTGACGGGTGATGGTGTCTCTTTCAGGTATCTCGGGGCCTCAGTGCCAGCACCATGGACCTCTCTTCAAGCAGCTGACATCTACCTAGTGCCCTCACAGCAGCATTCCCATTGCTCGGAGTCCCCACTCCAGGGTGGGACAGTGACCCGAAGCCTGCTACTGCCTGCAGGGTCTCGGCCCCTCCTCAGGAAGGACTCTTAGGACATCCCACCCTGGGGTCCTATAGTAGCTCACTCACAGGTCTCCCCAGTGAGCAAGATGCAGCTTGCCACTGGCCTTGCTACAGGAGGATTTGCAGCCAGCCATGGCACCACCTCTTGGCCTTCCTGTTCCCCCCACCACCACCACCGCTCCCCTCTCCCTTTGGTTATTTCACTTGATGTCCACGTATTTCACATTTCTTAAATAAAAGAATCAGGTAACCTTTCTGCTGGTGAGGTTGAGCTGGCTGATTTGAGGGGTTGCCAGGAAGAGTTACATCAGAGTTCTTCCCAAAACCATAAGGGGTGCTGGACGTGGTGGTGCATGCCTGTAATCCCAGCACTTGGGAGGCTGAGGCAGGAGGATCATTATGAGTTTAAGATCAGCCTGAACTACAGGATGAGACACTGTCTCAAAAAAGGGGGAGGAGCTGTGACAGTCTAACAGAAGGAGGTCTCTTCTCATTCCTCTGTTTCCTCCCAGTGGGGCCTGGAGGAGGCGTCTGGGGGATGGGGAAGGAGGCCCACAACCCGAAGAGAAGGTGCTGTGGGCTGAGTTGTCAGGGACATGTGGTGACCATGTGGCAGGACCCTGGAGTCCTGGCGCTACTTCTGCCTGTGAGGCCCTCTGTGGCTGCCCCTCCTTCCCCAGCTGCTAGGGGAGAGAGGTCTATCAGGCCCGGGGCCCCTCTCGAGGAGAGGGGACAGGGCCTATCCATCCCCTATGTGTATCCTGGAGGCATGAGCAGCAGCTGGGGCCCATCTTCAGGGCTTGACTCCTTCTGACCGGGCCTCCTACACCCCTTGCTGCTTTCACAACAAAGAAAGAATGTGGGGGTAGTGGCGGTGGGGGTGGAGGGTGCCTGGAACCAAGGCTGTGCTGGGCCTCCTGCAGCTGGAGACCTGGCCTTTCCTTGCCACAGCCCAGGCGCCTGGAGATGGACTTGGGCTGAATTTGCCAGTTAAGCAGCCTTCAGCTTAGTGTTCTGAGTGCTGTAGGTTTCTACATTGTTCTTCAGATTGGTCTCAAACCGAGGCCAACTCCAGCCATGGCCTCCTTCCCACTGGTGCGTCTGTTCTAGGGCTCCACGGTAGCTCCAGGTGACCCTATTTGGGGATAGGAAAAAACACTGCTGGTCTCGGTCTCCCTCAAGATTTTGAGTTCCTTCTCCCCACTTAGAGAATTCTGAGTGACCGTAACCGTGGGTCACAGACTCCAGGTAGGTCTAGAACTGACCACACACCCCAACAGCCCTGGAACCCCAAGAGTCACTGGTTGCCGACGAGGCGACCCACGCACAGCAAACTAATCCGCTCCCGGGCCCGCCTCCCTCCGTCCCAGTCCCGCTCCAGATCCCTCCCCCAGCCGCGAGCTCCTCCCCGCCACGCCGGGCAGGGGGCGTCGGGGGGCGGGGCGCCGTGCGGCCGCGGCGGGGAGGGGGCGTCGGGGGGCGGGGCCTGGCGTTGGCGGCCGCGGCGGCGCGCGAGGACTCTGAGGTGCTGGGCGCGCGCGGCTCCGGCTCCGGCTCCGGCTCGGGCTCGGGCTCAGGCTCCGGGTCTGGACGCCTTGTCTCAGCGCAGTCGGTCGTGCCCAGCCTCCCGGGCCACCGCAGAGTGAAGAGCGCGCGCCAGGTGTGCGCCCCCGCTGTGCCCAACCGACGCGATGGGACCCGCGGCCAGGCTGCCCCTGCTCGGCGTCCTGTTGCTCTCGGTGCTGGGCGGTGAGTGCTGGGGAACTGGCCGCGGCGGCAGAGCCCGGGGCGGGGCGCGTAGGGTCCTGGAGAAGGCGCGGGGCCGGGTATCGGGCCGGCGGGGTACCCAGACTTGGTCGGGTCTCTCGGGCGCGCATCGCCAGCTCTGGAATTGGCCTGGCCCAGCTCTGCCTGGCCTGAGAATTCGCTTGGAGCCGCTGGAGCCCCTGGAGTTGTGGGCTTCTGGCCCTGCTGGGGAGCTTCTGTGAGGGCAGAAAGGACTCCCCCCATCGGGGTGCATTTGGGTGGCCGAGGCAGGGACACGGGGTGCCACGCAGGCTCAGTCTAGGTGAGGGACCGCGTCCGGGGTCCCTCCCGCGGGATCCTGGGCAGAGCTGGGACCCCAGATGGCCCCGCTGGCGAGGGCGGAGGAGGGAAGAAAGGAGCTGCCCGAGCCCTGAGCCCTGAGCCCTGTGGATGCCAGGAGTGGAATCTGGGGAGCGGAGGTCCCAGGCTGTCGCGGTGACTAATGTGGAAGGGCCGCTGCCAAAATCGGGCATGGCCGGCCTGCCAAGGTGCGGACGGGGTTCCCTGAGTCTTCCTGGATTTCCATCCTGTGTCGGGGAGAAGAGGAAACCTGCCTTCCTCCGGCAGAAAAGGGAGAAGGGTCCATCCAGGGCTCCATGGTGGCCTCTGGTTCTCGACCAGGATGTGGCTCTCATCTGGGCCAGACAGGACACCGTCACCCAACCTCACCCCCCATTGACCCCCTCTAGTGGGGTATGGGGGGAGAGTCAGTCACACCTGAGACTCGCTAATCAGAAGTGAGGTGCTTTGCAGGAAGTTGCCAAGCTCCCCAAAGCCTGGACTGGAAATCCTGCCCCTCATTTTCCCAGTGATGAAGTCTTCCAGTGGGGGTCCTTGAAGCGGCTCTATCTTGGGAACCTCTCCCGAGGGGACTTGTCTTTTGAAGAGTGGTAGTGTCCTTTGAAATGTGGTAGTGTCCTTTGCAGAGGGGAGGACTAGAGAACTGTTTTTCTGACTTCTTCCTGGCCTGCCAGCTGTCGAAGGGTTACTGGGCTGGTAGGTAAAACCAATATCTCTTACCTCCTACTTGGAAAGCAGCAGAGAATATAACTAGGAAAGAAACTCCAGGATTCGCAGGAGATGTTTCTGGAGTGACCTTGTGTTTCTTGAGATGTGTGTGGTTGCTTAGTGCTCATGGCACAGTCCACATCTGCTCCCAGAGGAAGTATGGAAGTGGTTTTTTTTTTTTTTGGCACAGCCAGGATTGGGAGTCTGGCTCAGCCATTTGTGGGTGAGCAGCTGAGCTCTCAGGCTTCCTGGGTCACCTGGATGGGTTCTGGTGTGTGGTTTTTCCCAACCCTATAGGTAGAGCTGCTTGGCTGCTGCTGTTTGGAGTTGTGAAGTTCAGGGGAGATTCTGGTGGAGACTTGTTCAACAGATGCCTGATTCCTTCCATGAGAAGATGCCTCTGATGTTAATCGATGTTAATCCTGGGATGGATGCTGGTGGGCTGCAAGGGGAAAATCAGACAGGCAGAGGGATTGGGACAGGAGGTCTGGAATCTCCTCCAGGAGCAGAGGTTGTCTTGTGCTCAACAAAGGAACACTTTAATGAGAGCCTTAAATCAGTCCCACCAAATGTGCTTCACTGCGGAACCTGTCCTTGTGCTGTAAACACTTTCAGAGGAGGCTGAGGTGCCTGCTGTCTTGTAGTAAAACCCCAGATCTCTGTCCACCCCACATGGATGACTTCAAGAGGCGACGATTTTTTAATGAATCAGTGTAGATTTTTCCGTCTCATTGTTCAACCATGTGACTAACTGGAATTATAGTTAGATCTTACTGTTAGTAAGGCTGCAGTTAGGGACTTAGGCATCTAGACTGGCCAAGTTTGTGGATTGGACTATTTTGAAATTTGGGTAATTATACTGTAAATGACTGATTTACTTTCCAAACTTGGAGATTCCTGATGTGATAAATATGGTGATATAGGAGAAAGCTTGAGTTTTGAAACCTGGCATTCTTTTTCTTGGCAGGGTAAGGTACCAGGGACTGAACTCAGGACCTTAGGCTTGCCAGGCAGGCGCTTGTGCCACTGAGCTATATCCCTGGCTCTGAGACCTGGCATTCGTAATGCCAACCTAGCATGATTAGCTGTGGTCACTACGTATCCCTGCTTCTGTCCCCTCCCTGGGTTCTTGTTTCTTTGGGAAAATTGAGTTGTCACATTCTGGGATGTGCTGTCCCAGTTTTTCAAGACTCGGCAGACTGTAATTCAGGTGAGAGATTTGCTTTTATTGGTGATAGGCAGGATGACACACTGGCATGCCTTCCAGAGGATGTTGTCAGTTTGGCCCTTCTGTGCTGCAGCTGGTGGTAGACTTTTACTTGGCTAAGCCAGCCTGAATTGGCAGGCCCTGTGGCCTGGGCACGGGTTGACCTTTTTGGTTTGTTTCCCCTGTAAGGCGCTAACTTTTTGGAGCCCTGTTGGGTGCATCTGGGCATGTAACCTAGGCTCTCTCCCCACTTTTGTCCACCCTGGAAGCTGTCCTCTCTCTCTAGCCACACAACGGATACTTACAGGGCTTCTAGACTCCTAGTCATTCTTAGGACACTGTCCATATATTGCTGCGGATGGACCTTTCCCTAGAGAATTCAGTACAGCACCTTATATATAACAGGTGTGTCAGGGCTTTAGCTCAGTGTCACAGCACCTGCCTGGCAAGCGTGAGGTCCTGAGTTCAATGCCCAGTCCCCAAAACCAAAAACAAACCAAAACAAATAAACAGTGGGTCTTAGTCTATGTTCAGAATGAAAAGGGGACATGAACCTTTTAGGGGTAGAGCAGAGTAATCAAGGGCAAAGTTAAACATTCCCTTTGTGTCCTAGGCTTATGGAGTCTTTGTTGGTTTGTTGAGACAGGGTCTTGCCTTGTAAGACACTCTGGCCTTAAGCTTGCTGTGTTGCCCAGGCTGGCTTTGAACTCTTGATCCTTTAGCCTTAGCTTCCAGGTGTCGGGATTACAGGCTTCTTTCTGGCCACACCACACCTGATCCTGCATATGGAGTCTTTGGTGCCTTGTCCAGATTCCTTGGGGTGGGGCCTCCTGGTTTATCTTCTGGTGGCCTCACTATCACAACAGAGTGGGAGGCTCAGACCCTCCTCCTCTGTTTCTGGGCTGTCCATTCTTGGTGGCTTTTTTGGTTTTGAGACGGCAGAGCTTCCCTGTAGCCATCACCATATGTGAAGTTGACTTGTCTTGAAAGTTTGTAGCTAAAAGACTAGTGTTTCCGTTCTTTCTACTGTGAACTGTTTGGGGACTGAGATTTCTAATTTTGCTGCTCAATAGTCTGGGAACACTGACCATAGTGGCAGTCCGCTTGTTAACAAGCTCTCCAGGAGACTGTACCCCGAGCTCTGTAGGTCCCTGGCCTAGGCAACCTTCCTTACAGAAAAACTCATGGCATAGCGCTTTCTTGTGGCAGCAATGTCCATCGGGCTGTGTAGTGTTTTAAAGATTTCTTTTATTTACTTGTTTTGTTTTGTTTTATTTTGAGACAGGGTATGTAGTTCTGACTGGCCTTAGACTCTCAGAGATCCTTCTGCCTCAGTCTCCAGAGTGCTGGGATTATAGGAGTGCACCAACATGCCCAGTTTAAGATTTCCTTTAAATAACTTTTTTTGCTCAAACACTTTTTTTTTTTTTTTGTCTTTTTCGTTTTTATCAGTACCAGGGATCAAACTCACGACTGCCTGCTTGCAAGGCAGGCGCTTATGCTGCTGAGCTAAATCTCCAGCCCCAACTTGAACACTTTTTGATGTGTTATGTATATTTTAAAATGACCTCACTTGGGGTATATTTTGAACTAAATTTTTGTCAAGAAATTTATTTATGCACTACACGTGTGACTCCGGGGGATTGGCTGCATTCGATGTGATGTTTAGTTCCTCTTGGAGCCCAAGCTTTTCCAAGAGGAACATATGTCTCCTTTTTGTAAAGAAAACTATAGAGAAAATGTCTGTGTTTGGCCAGAGGGTAACCTTTCCAGAGGAATACGTCTGGTTTTTATAAAGGGAGGCATGTTGAGCTGGGTGTGGTAGTACAGTCCTGTGATCCCAACACCTGAGAGGCTGAGGCAGGAGGACTCCTGTGAATCTGAGGTCAGCCTGAACCACAAAGTAGACCCTCTCTCAAACACATACACACTCACAAAAAAATAAACTTCCACAAACAAACAAACAGACAAAAAACAACCAAAACAAAACAAGGCAAGCATGTTTTCTGGGGTTTGGCAGTTGTGGTGGTGTGCTTTGGAGCACAGTGTGAGGGGGTTCTTGCTAAAGCCTGTACAGCTTGTGTGAGACCCATCTGGGATGGAGGTTTGCCAATTCACTTTTTTTTTTTTTTTTCAGTATTCTAGCCAAGAGCTGTTGGGGGCCAGGGATTCAGTCTTTGGTGTTTTCCTGAAGGGGTAAAGGATTGGTAAGCAGGGTGAGTGTCCTGGGCCTGCAATGCCTCAACCTCCCAACCCCAGTAGCATGCTGTTCTGTTGCCATCTCCAGGTGGGGTCATAGGGTTGGGCTGAGGTGGCTGGCCCAGGCCCAACTCTCCTTGTCCAGGGCTGGTCGCTTCCCCTGTGCTGTATTTCCGATCTGGTCACCATCTGTCGGTCCTTTTTCTGAGGCTATAGAAGCCAGGGTTAGGGCCCTGTCGTATTGTCTGTTGTCACCCTGCAAACCCACTGCTGGCGCTTTGGTGGAGCTAGTACGGGAGCTGGCTGGCTGATCAGTGGTTAGAGAAAGCCTCTGTGATGTGTCACTGTTTCCGTCCTCTTTCCCTTTTCTTCTCTGCATTTAGGCCGTTTTCCTCCCAGTAACACTGCAGACAGAACTGGGCAGGGCGGGCCGGGCCCCTCCCCCATGCGCAGGCTTCTGGATCCCAGGTTTTGTCTCGTGTGGCTGTGTGTGGAGACATGAGGCAGTATCCCTTGAGTGTATGCACGGTGAGTGGGCCATCACCTACCAGGGGTCGGCAGAGCCCAAGCTCTTGTTGAAAGCTGGGTCCTCATGAGCCCTGTCTCCCTTAAGTGTGCAGGCAACTTCTGGAAACGAGGTCTGAGTTTTGGGGTAGGGATTGTGAGTCATGAGTTAGGAAGGTGTGGGTAGGTGTTACTCAGAAGTGAATGGCAAGGGGTTGGAGATGCAGCTGAGCAGCCGAGCAGCCGAGCACTTGTCTAGCACAGGCCAGTCCCTGGATAGACCCAGTACTTAACAAAAATACAGTGTGGCGGGAGTAGAGTGGGAGGGCAGGTAGCTGGACGTTCTGGTTCCAGTTTTAGTTTCTTGCAACCTTCTTGCAGGCCTGCCTGGCAAGATGGTTATGGAAAAGGACTAGAAAATGTCTCTTCTTCGTTGTCTTGCCCTGCTCCTGCTCCTCCTCCTTTTTCTGCTTCTTCTTTTTTTTTTGTCATACTAGGATCGAACCCAGACCTTATGCATGCCAGACAGACTCTCTACAGCTCAGCTGTATTCCCAGCCCTTTCTGTTTTATTTTGAGAAAAGGTCTTTCTAAGTTGCCTTGAATTTAGAAGCTTTTGCCTCAGCCTCCCAAGTAGCTGAGTTTATAGGCATGCAGTACCACGCCCAGCTTTATGTTCTTCTTTATTAGATTAGATTTTTTTTTTTGAAAGCCCATCTTGCCACATAGTTCAGATTTCAAAAGGAAATTCTATTTATAAAGACCTTCTTAGGAGATTCTTTTGCATTCAAGTTTGAGAACCACCAAGCTGCTGGAAAGAGGGTTTGTCTGTGAAGTGGAGGGGGAGAGTACTGGGGCTCAGTACATCGTGGGTACTGGGCTCAGAGGAGGGTGTGCCAAATATCTGGTGTCCATAGTGCGTGAAGCTGTCTTGGGTGGGTCAAGCCAGCAGGGAGACACGGGAGAGATGTAAATCACATGAAATTCTGAAGACACGAAGTCATAGAAAAAAAAAATCACATGAAATACAATAAAAGACACCGTTTGGTAAAGTGCTAAGTAGTATAGAATATTCCAGAATGTGTGGGACAGTAAGTCTGAGATGCAGGAGCAAATGGGGCATAGGAGTGGGGGGAAGGGCATCAAAGAGCTGAAAGGACGGAGCCAGCATTGCTAAGCAGACATAGGCAGTGGTTTACCACCTCTGAGTGCTGTAGCGGTGGCCTTCGGAAAAGGTCTGAAAACTGTCACTGCATCCATGCACAGGAGAGGAAGAGAAGAGACAGCCCTGGTGCCAGGATCCCTGTTTCTCTATATTCTGATTCTGATTCAGTTGCTACATAGCTGCACCATCCTGAGTTGGGTAATTAACCTTTTTGTACAGCACCAAGTAATGCTGGTTCCTGGGTCTCACTTATGGGGACACCAGACTCCAGGGAGCAGGGTCTCCCTCCAACCCTGGGGCCCTTCCCAGAGTCTATCTTGACTTTCTGTCTCCCATTTCCAGAGAGGTTTTCACAGACACAGCAGAGTCCCTCTTTGACTGCAGGCTGTAGAGACTGTTTGCTCATTCAAAAGCATAGGTCTTTTTCTTTTTTTTTTTTTTCTTTCTTTTGCAGTTCTGGGGATTGCAGTGGTATCCCAGACCCTTGTGCATGTTAGGAAAGCACTCTACTCCTGAGCTACATGTACCCCAGCCCCAAAAGCACAGATTTCCTTAGTGAGGCTCAGTATTCCAACTGTAGTTCAGCTTTGCATTTCCTAGTGGAGCTTCCTTGACCTCTATCCAGAAACTGAGTCCCCCAAGGGAGTGAGTACCAGTTCAGAGCCACCATGTCTCTGTGCTGAGGTCCTTCTGGCCAGAGGCTGGATTCTTGTAGTTCCCACAGCCCAGGCAGAGATCTACGGGACCCAGGGAAGGGCTTCTCTAATCACCCGTTCTCTCATCACTCGTGGCTGCGAGGGTTTCACTGTGTCACTTGTGGAACATGTCAGTGCCAGGGCTTTGTGGTTGGTGCGGGGGGGGGGGGGAATCTTGCTAGCCTCCTTGAGGCTGGCACATATGGCCACTCCTCCAGGAGACACACTGGCTTTTTTTGTCCATTCTTGGGAGCAGGGCTGGCGATGGGGTGAGGGATGCCTGTCTGCTTTTGGGACTGCCAAGGGCCCCAGCAGCTAGCCACATGGCTGGGGTGTAGCTTGGTGATAGAGCACTTGCTTAGCATTGCAAGGCCCTAGATTCCATCTCTAGCAGTGCAAAAACAAATGAAGATTTGGTACCCCTTCTTCCAAGTGGAGGAAACCCTGTGCCTGGCAGGGCTCTGGCTGTTGGAGCTCAGGCTGTGTTTCAGTATTGACATGGTGACTTAGGCATCTTGAACAGTGCACAACCTATACAGCTACTCTGGGTGTCCTGTTGGAACAAGAGTCTTGGAACTACTGGCCCTTCATGTCTCAGCTGATGGGGCCAAGATGATTGGATGACCTCCCTTGTAATGTGTTCCAGATCAACCATCTTCTCTGCCCTTCTCCTGCCCCTGTGGTGGCAGGATGGTCCCACAGCAGTATCCATTCCATGCTAACTCTATGTAGCTCCTGAGAGCTTGACTGTCAAAGGACTTTGGTACCTGGAGGGCCAACACCATGGTGGCCTCTGAGGCTGCCCCAGCTATGTCTCTGCTGTACCTCACAGGCTTGCTTACCCTGGGGTCTGGGAAGACTTTGAACAGGGGCTGTGTTTTATTGTCTAGGGCAGTGGTGAGGATGCCCTGTGGCATGTGTGCAGCAGCAGGCTTTTTGTAGCATTGAATGCTCTAAAAGTCACTATCATTGCTCTAGGACGTGGCCACAGGTAGGTGTGTTTAGAGCCAGCTGTGTGAGTGAGGGTAATTCTCTGGGTGCAAAGCGAAGTGGAAAGGTTTGAGTGTATTTTGGAGCAGTTTGGGAAGGAGTTTTCTGAGACAGAGACTCGCTGTATAGCCCACCCCAGCCTCCTACTCGGTTTTCCTATCTCAGCCTCCTGAGTGCTGAGATTACCTGTGTGCATCTCATACCTGTCTGGTTCTTACGGGAGGAACAAACAGAAAGTTTCTCTGATGAGAGGGCACACAATTGTACCTGGTCAGCCCTTTTTCTTTCGCACAGAAGAGAGATCACCTGAAGGGAGGCTTAGGGCTGGGTGTGCTTTGGATGAGCCTCTGTAATAACCGACAGCAGCGCCTGCCTTGCTTTATAATTTACAACAGACTTCCACCCACACCCACGATGGGTCCCATCAGCAAGGCTCACAGGTAGCAAGACAAGTCACCAGATAAGGTCTACCCAGCAGTGCAGAGCTGATAAGTGATAGAGCAGAGACCAAGGTGCCATGCCAGTCTCTGCTGGGCCCTTCACTTGCTGTCCCGCGTACAGTGAGATGCTGTGGGGTTTCACACACATGTGCCTGGGGGGTGCTTAAGGCACTGGGAACACAGGTTCACTTCAGCCCTCCCTACCCTGCCAGTGGGAGGGGTGCTGGCAAGTGAGGGGTGGGATAACCCTCTTTGCTTGTCCTAGCTAGTAGTGTATCAAAAATTTATGCAGGGAGAGATCTGGTTCTCCATTCCAAATCAAATTGTCAGTCGTGTCTCCTTTTCCTGTTTTGTTTTAGTTACTTACAGCAAGGTTAAGATGATCAGGGTGCATTTGGAGGTTTGTCTGAAAGGAGTTGCAGCCAGACTGTGTAGTCTAGAGCACTAGGACACTGCCTGATCTCTATGGCTGAGACTTTCCTCACCAGCCTTTGGGGCCCCCACCACCTCTACCCTCAGGGCTCCTGGAAGGTCGCAACTGCTGCAGGCCTCAGCTTGTCATGTGCTGCCACATTCCAGGCCAGTGCCGCCTGCTGGGAGTTGTACATTGGCCTTATTGTGCTGTAAAACTGGAGACCCTGTAGGTGGCAACAGACTGACTCAGCTTACAAGGGTTATAGCTGGCGCTCCTGGCCCTGGATAAGTTTGGAGACTCCAGAAGAGTTAAGCCTCCGCTTCTGGTATCTGGGAGCAGCAGGTTGTATGGTGCCAGGGCCATCTCCCACTGCTAAGCCATTCACCTCTCCAGGATTCTGCAGAACTTCTTCTGCTTCTGAAGTTCCCAGGTTCCATGTGAACCTGATGTCCTGTGTCCTGCTTTGGAGGGATACAAAGAGAAGACTCCGGCGGTCGGTCTGGGACTCCACTGTAGTTCATCTACTAAACACAAATGGAGCTGTTTCCCAGCGAGTGCCTCAGACCCACAGGTACTTCCGGGATGATGGCCTAGGATGGCATTAGAGACCCAGAGTTCCCTCCTAGCCACCTGGGAAACAAAACAAATCACAAAGAAAAGCTTGTCTCATGCTCTTAGGGAGGAGAACAAGGAAATGCTGTATGTCTTGTAACTCTGGCTACAAAGAGCAAATCATTTCACCAGTTGGGTTAATTTAGGAGATTAAACTGATTGTTAAACTGATCAACTAAAAAAAAAAAGCCCAACTCAGCAGTTTTTTGGATCTGTGATGTGAGCTTCTCCCCCGCCCCAGGGGGCAGAGGGCTGGGGGTTTTGGGTGAGCACTGCAGGAGGATGGCTCACTGTCTCATCCCTCCTCCCCTTTTAGAAACTTCTTAAAACAAAAGGCTGTTATTTAACAAACACCCCACCTCACCCTGTTTGGGTGCTGTGTCCAGATTTGCTTGGAGCTGGGGAGAAAGGGTGCCCCTTATTTCTGCGTAAGATGCTGGGTGCTATTGCCCTGTTTCCACTTCCCCACCTCGCCTGTGTCTGGAGGCCCTTTGAAGATGGTCCTGCATCTTAGCCGGCCTGCCCTGTCCTGCTGTCTCCAGGTTGCAATCTTAGGCAGGTCTCTGCTTGGCTCTTCTTCCCACGCGACTTGCTCCTGTGTGTCCCCCCTGGCTGCTGCTGGTGACCCAGAAAGGAGGCCGAGTGCCAGGGCCCACCCTGGATCGGTGGCACCCTGTCCGCCTCCTCCTCTGGCTGGGATCAAAGCAGCCTCAGGGAGCAGGGAAATACCTCTTGCAATAGCACCACCAGTGAGTAAACAGCCAGAGCCCTTTGCAGCTTTTGAAGCACAGTGCTTGAGGCCCAGAGGAATGCAGAACATTTCATTTTAGGGGTGGACTTGGGTTTCCACTGCTTTTGGTATTTGCAAATTTGAAACAAATGCCTTCATTTAGCAGCAGGCAAGCTGGGCAGTAAACGGGGCTGTTTCAGGGCATTTATGGCAGTCACAGGTATTTGTGGAGAGGGACCCCAGCAGGTTGGGGGAGAGATTGGAGGTTTATTGGTCTGTGGGTTGTGCAAAGACCCTGGCCAGGTCTCCGGTAGAGGGTTGTTGTTAGGTGGGCTTTGTCATAAAAAGCTTTGCTGCGCTCCTGCCCCCAAGGAAGCACCTCCCCTGACAGACAAAGGGGATGGGGATGGTGTTTATCCCTGGGGGTTGAAGCTTAGGGCCCAGGCACTCTGGGCTCCGCTGCCAAAGTATCAGGTTTCCAATGAACTCTTCCTTCTCCCACTCCCTGGACTTGAAAGGCTCGTTAAATGCATTTTATATATAACAAGTTGGCTGGATTGCCTTCACTTCTAGCCAGTTTTGCAGGAAAGGAGCTAGGGAAACCTGTTTTCCTTTTGTTGTTTCTGGAAGTAGGATCTGTGGAGATGCAGTTGAAAAAAGACCCCGATTTTAAGAATCAGCCAAGCAAGTGTTTGAGACTGCTTAACCAAGGAGGGGCTGTCTCAGGCCTGGCTGTTCTGCTTTCCATTGTGTCTACCTGTCAAGGAGGTTCTGAAATCTTCCGGAACTAGGTTCTGGCCCCATAGCTTCCTCACTAAGAGACCTTAGTTCACTTAATTCCTGAGCTCCTTCCCTCTCTTTCCCTCCCCCTTCCTTCCCTCCTTCCTTCCCTCCCCCCCTTCCTCCCTTCTTTCCTTCTTTCCTATTTTGCAGCACAAGGACCTTGCACTGTTATAGGACCAGCCGTTTTAAAAACTTTTTTTTTTTTTTGTCTTTTTGAGACAGAGTCTCGCTATGCAGTTCAGGCTGGCTTTGAGCTCACTTTATAGCCCAGGCTGGTCTTGAACTTGCAACAATCCTCCTGCCTTAGCCTCCCAAGTGCTGGGATTACAGGTATCACCAGCATGGCCAACCACCAGTGTCCTGTTTGGGGAAAAGGCAATAGTAACAATCCCATTAAGAGTTCTTTAAGAATTAAGAGAGTTCATACTGTGTTTAACTCTTAAGTACTTTTTTTCACTTTCACATCTTTGAAGTTGGGATATAGCTTATAATCAATTATATAGCATTGTGTCTTTGTTTAACGGGTACTGTTTTTGCTTTTTAGTGCACGTAAATAATGGTGCATCTTAAAAGCAGCAGTGCCTTCAAAGCTATATTTGTAGGGAGGACTTGGTGTGTGATCTAGAGAATGCCTAATAAAAGACAGTTGTAACTGGGATGAGGGTGATTCATCTACAGGCCTGTTTTAGCTTCCCATCCTCCAAAGTTTTAGAAGAGGCTGTTTTCCTTTTAGGCTGGTACATAAATAACAAATGATGCTGAAGGCGTAGAGCATCATACTAGAAAGTGTATATTGGGCAGTGAGGGACCACTTGTAAGTCATCAGAAGCAAGAAATACTCAGGAGAGGTGACAGCTGTCCTTTAGAGAGCAAGGCTTCTGTTAGAAAAGAATAAAATAACATGCCACGGCAGAGTCTGCACCTAGAGAGGCCAGCCTGTTCCAGGAAGACTAGAGATTCACTCCAGTCCCGGATTGTATGTGTGTAGGTAAGTCAGTGCTCTACAAGAGGAGAGTAATTAACAAGACAGGGGCCGGGATTTAGCTTAGTGACATAAGCGCCTGCCTGGCAAGTGTGAGGTCATGAGTTCGATCCCCAGTACCACCACCACCAAAAAAAAAAAAAAAAAAAAATTAACAGGACAGGATGCAAAGAAGGCTGGAGAGAGGTGCGGGTCCCCTTGTAGACTGGGTAACAATCTCTGGGGTGCAGGACTGAGAGGGGCAGGGGCAGGCAAGAGGCAGAGAGGAGGGGGCAGCACGGTTGTGCAGAGATGGTGGGGATCCTGCATTCTGTTGTGTGCCTGTCCGGCCTTGCTGAATGACATCTTCCCTCTCTTGGGGGACACAAGGAGTCTGAAGGCCAGGAAATTTTCTTGTTGAGTTTGGGTTCCCTGGATGGTAGGATGGATTGAGAGTGGAGTTGGGGTTGAGATGGTGGACAGAAAGCGAAAGATGTAGGAAAGGGACTGATTAAAGGGTTTCCCAGAAAGCGGGGACTCTAGAGGCTAGGACCCGGGAGACCTAGTGCCTGTGCAAAGCTGGTGCTCTTCTAGGTTCCTTTGGCTTCTCGTAGGAGTGTTTTTTTTTTCTTCTCTTTTTCCTTTTTATCGGTACCAGGGATCGAGTCACGACTGCCTGCTTCAAGGCAGGTGCTTATGCCACTGAGCTAAATCCCAAGCCCCCTAGGAGTGTTTTGAGCAAGCAGAGGTTTTGTAGCTGATGCGCTTTGAGCAATCAGAAAGTGAAGAGAATTTCCACACTTGTTTTCCAATGATCCAGGGTTTATCTTTGGAGGCCTCTAAAACACCACGTGAAATTTCTCTTTGTAAGGAGGCTGATGTTCTGTCTGTCCTGTAAGGGTCAAGGGCCATGGCTACTTTCAGACCAAATGAAAAACGTACAGTTGTCTCCATACCTGGGGTTATTTTCTTTCTGGACACCTGCTGGGTAACAAAACCTGTGGGTGTACAAGTCTCTTATGTAAAATGACACAGAGGGCTGTGGTGTAGCTTGATGGGAGGATTGCTGTGAGTTTGAGACCATCCTGGGCTGTATAGGAAGTGCAGTGCCAGCCTGAGCTGCATGGTAAGACCCTGTCCCAAAAACAAATAAATAGGGGCTGGAGATTTAGCTCAGTGGCATAGGTGCCTGCCTTGCAAGCGCGCAGTTGTGAGCTTAAACTCCAGTACTAAAGTAAGTAAATAAATAAAATTTAAAAAATAAAACAACATAAGGGGCTGTGGTATAGCTTGGTGGCAGAGCACTTGTCGAGGACATATGAGGCTCCAGGTTTGAGAATAAATAACATGGTATAGTATTTGCATATAACCTGCACACATCTTCTCATATGCTTTTTTTTTTTTAATTTTGAGACAACATTCACTATGTTGCTAAATTGCCCAAGCTGGGCTCAAATTTGTAATCCTCCTGCCTTAACCTAAAATGCTTGGATTGTAGGTATGTGGCTCCACGCCTGGCTTCTCATGTACTTTAAATCATCTCTAGGTTATTTATACAATTTATGAATGCAAACAACGCAAATAGTTGTTATACAGTATTGTTTAGGGAATCGTGACCAGAAAAAAAATCTGATCTTACCAGGCATGGTGGTGCATGCCTATAATCTCAGTATTCAGAAGACTAAGATAAGAAGATCATAGGTTCAAAGCCAGCCTGGGCAACATAGTAAAGTAGGCTGGTTTAGGCTATATAATAAGACCCTGCCTCAAAAGAAGGAAGAGGTATACTGGGGACATAGCTCAGCAGCACTGTGCTGGCCTGGCAGGTACAAGGCCCTGAGTTCAATTCCTGATACAGCAAAAGAAAAGAAAGGAGTGAGAGAGAGAAAGAAAGGGGTTTGTTCATGTTGAGAACAAGTTTTGTTTTGTTCTGTGGTACTGGGGATTGAAGCTATATCACTGAGCTGTATCCCCAGCACTTTCTTTGGGGTTTTTTTGTTTGTTTGTTTTATCACTGTGTAGTTCAGGCTGGTTCAGACCCACCTTGTACTTGCTATGTAGCCTGGGTTGGCCTCAGACTCCCAGCAGTCTTCCTGTCTTAGCTTATCCAGTGCTGAAATTATAGGCACGTGCCACCATAACTGGCACCCGGCCCTTTTAAAAAATTCTGAGTCAGGGTCTCACAAAGTCACCCAGGCTGGCCTTGAACTTGGTGGTCAGGTTCGAATCCCTCCAAGGTCCTGAGTTTAACCCTTTGCCTACTTGTAGTCTGGTGTCTGTAATTCTTCCTTTATCTCTGTGGCCAGGAAAAGCACGTGTGGACTCTGGGTCTCCTGCCAGCTGCCGACTGTCCCCATGGGTGAAGGTGGTAGCCGCTGAATTACCAGTGGCCTATTCTGGACCAAGCTGTGGTCTTGGCCAAGCTCAAGAAGTGTTCACAGGCTGACCAGGCAACACATCGGCCTGACACCCCCGCCCCAGAAGTAAATTAGTTAAAAGTTGCTCTTAGACTCTTGACAAATTGCTTTCAGTTTTTGCTGCCAAAGGAGAACCTTATTGAGTGAGTTACTGGACTGCTGGACATCAGGTGCAGTTAGGGTTTTAGGGGTTGGCGTGTCAGGGTGAAGTGCCCTTGAGTCCTCTGGTGACCGGAAGGACAGGGCCCTTTGAGGTGCCTGGGACCAGCCCTTTTCTTAGATCAAAGCAATACCTTTTGTTTTCTTGCTTACACTTTCCTCTGCCCTGGAGCCAGAGTCGTAAAAGGGGCTGAGTTGTGAGGGTCGCACCTGATTGCTGTGTTGGGGGGATCTCCCTCCTGCTGGGTGCTTCCTGTTCTGCAGCCTGGGGCTGCTGCCTGGACCAGTGTGGGCACCTGAGGCCCGGGAGGGCCCTGTCTGAGCTGGGCAATCGGTTAGAGAAACGAGCCACACCAAGCTGGATTTCACTCCAGGCTAAGTGTTTTGTTGCTGAATCATTTGCATTCATTAAAAGTAGTGAAGGGTGAGTGATACTTAGGCCCGTTTGCAGGAGGCCGCTGCCTTAAAACCTCATTAAGAATTCTTGGGACTAGGGAGAGGATGGGCGCCACTTATTCAAGCTTACTTAACTTCTGACTGCCTTGGGCAGAGGCCAGCTACTAAAATATGAAAAATGTTTGCCCAACAGCCCCCAGAGCTTGGCCAGACTGCCCTGGCCAAAGAAAACACACACTTACAATTCATGATTTAACCTCCTCCCGCGCATGGCTGCCTGTGTTGTTTCCTCTCCTGGGACCTTGCTGAGTTGGGGCACAGTAGGTGGGGGGTGCAGGAATGCTCCTGCACGTTTTAAAGGAAAGCCAGAGCTAGAGCAAGTGTGGTTGACATGTGCCCCTGCAATCCCCTTTCCCTAGTTTATTGCACCCCATCCCTAGTGGTGATACCAGGCGGTTTCCGAGGATTTCCTGTTCTGTACCACCACACACAGACATCCTCATGCCTGTCTTTGGCCCATGCTTGTGTATCCAGATAAATTCCTGGAAATCGAATTGCTTTGTCAAAAGATGCAGGCTTGCGGGGATTTAGCTCAGTGGCATAAGCTTGCAGTCATGAGTTCGATCCCTGCACACACACACAAAAAAAGATGCAGGCTTTTAAAAACTGTGTACAGGGTTTCATGCGTATGTTATTTTTGTGGCAAAGGAGTTTGTAGCTTTAATCCGATTCTTGCTAAGGCTTTGATTTTTATTTTATGTTTATTTTTTGGTACCAGAGATTGAATTCACAATTTAGCGTTTACCAAGCAGGCAGTTACGCTGCTGCGCTAAACCCCCGACCCAAGGGGCCGGGGATTTAGCTCAGCGACATAAGTTCCTGCCTTGCAAGCAGGCAGTTGTAAGTTCGATCCCTGGTACCGATAAAAATGAAAAAGACCAAAAAATTAAAAAAAAAAAAAAAAAAAAAAAAACCCGACCCATTGTTAAGGCTTTTTGTGTGTGTGTGTAATTTTACCAGTACCAGGGATCGAACTCACCACCACACACTTGCAAGGCAGGCACTTATGCCGCTAAGCTAAATCCCCAGCCCCTATTAAGGCTTTTTAAAAGTTCCTGAATCTGTACAGTAGGTTGGGAGTTCCTACTGTACAGTAGGCTGGGAAAATTGCGTGGGATAAAGTGTGAATGAAACAGGTAAGCGTTGTTCAAATGTAGGGTGTTGCTAAGGTGACCAGAAGATTTACCATCCTACCATCCCCCCCATCCCTGCTGTGACAACCAATGCAAGCCAAGGTGGTTCCAGGTAACTGGCACATGGTTGCCCAGTGCCCACCCAAGAGCTCAGTGCCTGGTCTCTGATCTGTTCTCATTTCCACACCAATTCACACTGAATCAATCACCTGCTGCTTTTTACTCTGTATCCTATCCTGCATGTTCTTGTTGCCTGGTCGCTCAGGAAGCTCTTGGATTTAGTTGACCACAGTTCCAAACCTGGCCTTGAACTCACTTTGTAGTCCAGGCTGGCCTCGAGCATGTAGCTGTTCTGCCTCAGCCTCCTGAATGCTGGGATTACAGGCATGTGCCACCATGCCCAGCCATGGAGCGGGTTTAATTTTGTTTGACTATGTTTCCTCATCTGTAGGATGAAAATTACGTGATTGTAGTGAGCAGGGCTTCTGGACATGTGCAGTTGAGTCTTGAGGCATTCCCTTGGGCCACCCAGAGTAAGGTACAGCATTTATGCTACTTCTCCACTGATTACTGCCCTCTTCATAGCAGTCAAATCTGTTCCCTTCCCTCATCCCCATTTTCTTGGGCTCTGCCCACATTGTGTCTTTTCTCCCTTAGAACCTGATGAGAAAGGGCAGTGGATTTTTCAAGGTACTATTTTGTGGGGCTTCCCTCTCCTTCAAAAAATAGCAAGAAGATGTGCATTTCCCAAAAATAAGCTAGGAAGTCAACATGTGAAAAGGAAAGTGACCAAGTAAGGTGAAGAAATACTAAGGAACTGGAGAAGATCAGCAATGAAAGAAATGCAGAAAGGAAATTCTTTAATCAAAAGAATTAAGTTCCCAGGATTGTTTCTAAAGAGGAAAAACAGCACTGCTGTTAGCCTATTCCGTGTCAAGATGTTCAGAGCTCCTCATATCCAAGGAAAAGATACAGTGCAATAAAAATGATGAAAAAAAATGTGAGCTGGTCCTGATGACACATTCTCATGATCCTCGTATTTAGGAGGCTGAGGCAGGAGGACTGCAAATTTGAGTCCTCCCTGGGCAATTTAGCAAGACTCTCAATATAAAAACTAGAAAGGGCTGGGGATGGAGCTCAGATGGTTGATAGCTCCAGGGTTTAATCCCTAGTACCATGATAAACAAAATAATAAAGGATTGAAAGGTAGTTACAAAATTACATCTGTAAATACTACCAGAAGGGGAAATTTTGAACTACGTTGAGGAAATAGAGCCTGTAATGCTTTATAGGTTGTCACAAAGCCAAGGAACAGATGGATGGCATCCTGCGTGTATCCCGAAGTTGATATAACCTTGCTCCCAAATGCTGGCTGACAGTGCAGGAAAGAAAACCACATACTTAGAAATGTTGATGTAAAAGTCTAATATAAAACCCTGCAGGGCTGGGCTGCAGGTCAGCAGTAGAACGCTTGCCTAACTTGTGTGAGGCCCTGGGGTCCATCTCCAGTGCTGCAAAGAAAGAAAAGTGGAAATACTGGCAAATTAAGTCTCCTGCTGCATTAGAGGCTGTACTATAAACAAGAAAAAAGGGAAGAAAATTTAATGGGAACATGTGTTCATCATTCTCAAAGACTGAAAAACCAGCTGGTACGTAGACATAAACTACCACAATGGAAACTGTGTTGAAGGGTTCAGTAAATAGCACCCCTTTGCTGGGAGTCTGAAACCAGTTGTGAAGGAAGGAGGAAGAAAAAAAAATGCATGGCACCCAGGGACCAGACGGAGAGCCCAGTGTCACTGTTACAACATGTACATACTTTTTTCTTCTTTTCCTCCTTTCTTCCTTCCCTCTCTCTCTTCTTCCATTCTTCCTCCCTTCTCTGTCCCTCCTCTCTCTCTTTCTTCCTGGTTTTTTTGAGACAGGGTCTCGATATGTAGTTCGGGCTGGATTTAAACTCACTGTAGCCCAGGCTGGCCTTGAGCTCACAGTAATCCTCCTGCCTCAGCCTCCTGAGTGCTGAGATTACAGATGTGTGCCACTACAGCCAGCTACAGTGAAGTAATAAGCAGGGATTGAGATGAATGAGCTAGAACCCTGTGAACAGCTATAGAAAGATGTCTGTGGTGTATTGTACAGCAAAATAACACAAAAAGCAACAAAAGCTAAAGACAAAAAAAAAAAAAAATGGCTGAAAATCAAGTTGAACTGGGTCCCCCAAAATATTTTTGAAGGCCTAAATCCTGGTACTTAGAAATTTGTTTGGAATTCGGGTCTTTGCAAATATGGTCAAGTTCAAGTGAAAGTATCAAGGTAGGCAACTAATTGAGTATGACCATTGGGAAAAAAGCTCAAGACAGACACAGCAGAGGAGAGGTGGCTGTGTGAGGGCAGAGACAGAGACTGTATGGTCAGGAGTTCTGAGGAGCCTCCTGCTTCCCCTTGGAGACCCAGAAGGAGCCCACCCTGTGACACCGTGATTATGTGCTTTTGATCAGACCAGCACGGGTGTCATTCCTTGTTTTAACCTCTGATTGTGGCGCTTTGCTTGACGGGGACAAACGGAGCAGGGTGGCCTTGTCCTATGGTCCTTGCCTCGGTGACTACACCTGTTGCTCCCTGTGATAGCCAGCTTCTTCCGGTCTGTTTTTTTTTTCTTTTTCCCCAGGGGGGAGGGTTGTTTGTTTTTAAACTTTGGTGTAAGTGGGAATTGAATCCAGGACTTTCACACTGAGCTACATCCCTAGTGCTTTTTATTTTTATTTTTATTTTTTGGTCTTTTTCCTTTTATTGGTACCGGGGATCGAACTCACGACTGCCTGCTTGCAAGGCAGGTGCTTATGCCGCTGAGCTAAATCCCCAACCCGCTTTTTATTTTTAAATTATCATTCAGGATCTTCTTCTTCAGTCCATTTTTCTACCTCTGGAACCACCACCTTGAAACCAGGATTCAGACTGCCAGTCCAGGCCCCTTGAGCAGAGAGAGCTTGTGTTTCAGTGTCTTTGCCCCAAACCAATGACTTCTTTCTTCTTTTAAACCCTGAGCCTCCTAAGCCCCTTGGCATCCCCTGACCATGTTCCAGCCCAGGCTTGTGGCTTGATCTCTTTTCCTCCAGGCACCTTGTGTTGAAAGGTGATTCTCCTCTGCCTCTTGTCCCTCTGTGACTTAGAAGCTTCTTGCACACACACACACACACACACCCCTGTGGTAGTGCCACACAGGCTGGTGACTGCAGCAACCTGAGATCTGACACTAATGTTTGTCACTCACTAGCTGTGTGACTTCCAGCAGGAGGCTTTACCTCTCTGAGCAGCTTTTCCTGTAGATGGGGATCGCAGTGGGTGGGTGTGAGTTTTAACAAGATAATACGGTTAAAGCGCTTGGAGCAGCACTGGGCACACACAATAAGTATGGGTCAGTAAGTGTTAGCTATTACTGTAATTATGCGTTTACTCGTCTGCCTCCTCCTCTAGACTAAGACACTTTCAGGCAGTAATTGTGTGTTTTTCTCCTTCCATCCCCAGTGTTTTAGGGAGGACTTGGCACATGGCAGGCCCTAAATAAATGTGTGCTGAATTAATAACGATAATTAATGTAATTGCCAACCAGGAACCCATCTTGGGCCTTGACCCTGCACCAATTCCACATCACAGAGGATAATGTGGCCAAATTATCCAGCTCTGTTCAACTCCGCATGTCAGCTGCCATTTCCGACCTCCTCCCACAGTGCACGGGCATGGGAGATCAGTGCTGTCCTTGGGGAGCTCAGGATCTGGTGGGGAAGACCAGGTTGTGACCCTGGGAAACATCAAGCAGCTATACTAGGTTTTCTGTTTGGTTTTGTTTTTGTAGTACTGGGCATTGAAACTAGGGGACGTCATACTGAACTACCCAGCCCTTTCAGGTTTTTTAAAATTTTGAGATTGGGTCTTATAAGTTGCCAGGCTAGGCTCAAACTTAAGATCCTCCTGCCTCAGCCTTCCCTCCACAGTGCTGAATCCCACCCCTGTGGTATCACACCTGGCTTACATCAGGATTAGGTAACCACATGGGAACCAAAGGCGATACGGAGAATGCATGTTCACATTTTGTCTCAGTTGGAGGCACGTTTTCCTCTGACTTCTTCATCTTTTTCCAAATCATTCTAAAGAGCTTAAACTTTTCCAGCATGAAAGTGAGATGTGGGGGCTCCATCGGGTTCAGATCCAGTTTTTTTTTCATGTGCACTTCCTCCCACAGATGTGTAACATCTGGTTGTCTCTCTGGAATTAGCAGCCATCAGTAATCAATACCAGGTCCACCATTTCTTCAGAGGATTGTAGGTGATGATAATTCGGTTTATTAGCTGGAAATTTCTGCAAAGACAAACCTGCCCTTGGTAACTGTTTCATCAGCCCTACACAGTGTTGAAGAAAAAGGAAAAAAATGTTGGATCTTTGCCAGTTTTCAAAATAATGTGGAGGTCCTCTAGCAACCTTCAAAGGGGACCAGTGAGAGGCTTTGGGTTGTTTGTGATTTTTTGTATGTGTTTTTGTTATTTTTCCAGTATCATCATAAAATCCCAGATTTGTGTTTGTTAAGTTGGGATCTCACTGTGTGACCCAGGTCAATCTGGAATTCCTGGGCTCAGGAGATCATCCTGCCTCAGCCTCCTGAGTGGTTGGGACCACAGGCTTGGTGAACTCATGGATATTAAAAATATTTGATGTACAGTATTTTTAAGTCCAAGTGGCTTTTGCCGTTGTGGATGCGAAATGCCTTGGAGCCTCTTCCAGCTGGCCCTGAAGCTTTTGATGAGCTCCTGCTGGCCTTTGCTCGTGCCCCAGTCTCATTTTCTACCTCAGACCTGGAGTCAGCTCTTTCTCCAAGGACAAGGAGCGCAACCTTTTTAGGATATTGATATGTGATTACCAAATCACTTTCCGGAAGGGAATTGCTATAATTTGCACATGAAAGTCGGGACTGTGTGCTCCGTACCCTACAGTAATGTTGTTATTTTTAAAATTTTGGTCTTCATTTGGTAGGCAAAATAACTGATTCTTATTTGCAATTTTAGATTACTACTGCTCATGCTCAGAATGTTTTCTTGTACTTCTTAACCATTTATGTTTGTTTGGAGATCTCTTCATATTGTTTCTATTAGCATTTCTGCACTGTTTTGTTTTTCTTTTTTGGGGAGACAATCCTGCTGTGTAGATCAGGCTGGCCTTGAACTCTGCGTGATCCTGTTGCCTCAGCCTCCTGAGTGCTGGGATTATAAAGCAGCACCTTTTAGGGACCTTGCTGCCTTTAGATTGAAACAAACCGGTGTCCTCCTCCCGTGAGAGCACAGTGAGCAGGAGGCTTCACCCAGGTGTCCTGGGTGTGACTGTGTAGCTGCGCCCCTCCAGCTCTGCTCCTGGGGTCAGGTAGGGGCTGTTTCCCATGAGCCAGCCTGGCCTGGCTCTTCCAGGGTTCAGCCTGCTCCTTAGGTACAGCAGCTGAGTTCTAGAAGCAGCAGGGCTGCGGGGTCAGAGGTTCCAGGAAAGCTGTCGTTTCCCTCCTGGCCTAATGGCTCCGGCCGATTTAGATGTGAGGAAGTGTAACCGGGTGGCGCATTTATCCTGGTGAATAATGGATGAGCCCAGGGAAGGTGCGGTGCTCGTCCTGGTGAATTATTTACCAGGAGCCTCCAATTTGAGGACTTTGTGTCAGAGGGTCTCGTCCTGTTCTATTGAGCCCTTTCCTATCCCTTCCTGTCCCCGCTGCTCTCCCAGTTCCCCACCTGAACACAAGCTGCATCCTTCCATGTTGGCTGTCACCTCTGCAGACCCTCAACCCCCTGCTCATGGGCAGGGCTGCCTGAGTCTCGAGGCCTCGTGGGTTGGAAAAAAGATCCCTGGACGGCTGGGATCAGGGTGTGGCTGGGAAGCCCCATGAGCTCACAGTCTCTGTCTTATTCTCTTCTTTCTGTGACTATTTGGTCTCTTGTCTCTCAGTTTGTCTCTGTGTCTTCATTTTTTGCAGTGCTGGGGACTGAACCCAAGACTTTCACACTTACAAGCTACATGTCAGCCCTTTGTAAATTTATTTTGAGACAAGGACTTGCCGCTTTGCCCAGGCTGGACTTAAACTTGAGATCCTCCTGCCTCCACCTTCCCCAGAATGTTGGGATTGTAAGTGTGTGCCACCACACCCAGCCTCTGACCGTGTGTTTCTGACTATTGGGCTCATCTTTTCCTTCTCCAGGGCTCTTTTATCTCTCCTTTCTCTTCATCTATCTCTCTGGGTATCTTTCAGCCACTGCCTCTGTCCTTCCTGTCTCTGCCTTTTCTGTCTGTCCATTGTGACTTTGTAGGTCTGTTAAGTGGAGTCTCCTGGGAGGGAGGAACAGCCAATTCTGGACTTAGGGGAAGCCAGATCTTGAGCCTTCCAGGCCCTGCCTTAAGACTGAGCAGAGTAGGAATGAAGTAAAACTCTGGGTCTTTTTAGTGTCAGCCACCCGGGGTGGGAGTGCTTTCCTCTCTGCTGTCCTGTGTTTTATGATGTCTGCCCTCAGGGTCTGTGGGACCCAAGCTGGGAACATCTGCTGATGAGTGCTAGTTCTTGTGCTTTGAAAAATAACTCACACGGGGATGTTTCTGTCCTCGGTTCACCAGTTTACTTTTACTTTTTTATCGGTTGTTATTGATTTGGAGGTTGGAGCACTCATTTGCTATCTTTAGCCTGAGTACATTTTCTAAGCAGCCAGCTTTTTCTTTCTTTCTTTCTTTTTTTTGGAAACAGGCTTTTTTCTTTTTCTTGTGGTGCTGAGTATCAAACTCAAGGACATTTTTTGGTTGTTTTCTTTAAAGGAACAAGTAAATCATTAGTCATGCAATTAGAAGAGTAAATAAAAGAATATGATTAGCTTGTGCCTTTTTAGAAAATGGATATTGTAAACTGTAAAATGCTTGTTTTTATTTTATTTTTATTTTTTTGCTCTGCAGTTCCGGCTGACCTCGCCGCACTTCTCCTACCTGTCTCCCAAATGCTGGCACTGTAGATATGTGCCACCATCCTGAGCTAAAATGGGACTTACAAGGCATCTGGAAAGAATCTGGGAGAATCAGATGGTTTGGCTGGTTGAGGACTAGTTGGCACTCTGTGTTCTCCTCTGTCCCCAGCCCAGGCCAATGGCCCTCGCCCCATCTTTCTGAAACCTTTCTTAGCCAGGTGTGGTGGCACACATCTGTAATCCCAGCATTCAGGAGGCTGAGGCAGGAGGGTCACCATGAATTGAAGCCACCCTGGGCTACATAGCAGGACCCTGCTTCCAAAATAAATACATACATACATACATACATACATACAGAGACCCCTCGATAAGAGGTAGCTTCCAAGAGCAGCTGCTGTCCAGACAGGTGGAGCCTCTACCCTGCATGAGAGGCCAGAGAAGGGGCCTTGCTGGGGTGGCGTGGGGCTCTGCTGGGGGGTGCCAGCCTGCTGCACATGTGTTAGGCATCACTGTGTGTCCCAGGCTATGTGGCAATGCAGCTGCTGCCACAGGCTCCGAGCGCCTCGTGCTTCCTGCATCACGACATCACTGAGCGATTTCCTCACATTCCCCGCTTGCGGCTCACGGGATGTGGTTTGCAGAGCACTGCTAAATATGAAAACACGCGTCTGACTGTCGCTTTGAAGCCTGCTGAGGTCCAGCCTTGAGTGACTTGGGGTTTGGAGGGAGGAGGAAGGGAACAGGAGAAGCTCTGTGTGTGTGTGTGTGTGTGTGTGTGTGTGTGTGTGTGTGTGTGTGAATATATGCACACGCATGTGTCCAGACTCTGAGGGTGCCCAGCCCTGTGGGGGAACAGGCTGGATTGCAAACTCTGTTTAATTTTGGCCAGTTGCTTACTTGTTTAAAGAAGAATTTGTTCACATCTTCCCACAGCTCAGCCATCTTCCTGGAAAGGATCCTCAGGACAATGCAAAGTGGAAAAAAGTACGCAGCAGGGAAGGTTACAGCATAAGACCATCAATGCAAAAACTGGGCATGGTAGTGCCCGCCTGTAATCCCAGCACTTGGAAGGTTGAGGCAGGAGGGTCACTCACTACTGGTTAGAGGCTAACCTGTGCCCAAACAGGACACCATCCCAGGAAAGAAATACGTAAATAAGACCATTATTGACACAAGCTAAAAATACGTGCATGTGAACAACAGTCACACTGCATAAGAACACAGGAACAGAAAGATCGACCCAGACACGATAGAAGAGTTGTGAGGGCCGTGCAGAAGAGGCTACCCAGAGGAGCCCTTTTCAGGCTGGCACTGTTCTCTTTTCCATTGAGTATGGTGGCCACTGGCCACATCTGGCTCTGGAGGCTTGAAATGTGGTTTGTGCCACTGAGGTCAAGGAAATGCGTTTTCAACTTTCATTTTAATTAAGTTTAATTTAAATAGCCCCATGTGGCCGGGTGGCTACCATGTCGAACAGTGTAGGTCTACAGGACATTCTGTCCTCTCTGGACGTCTGGGAGGATGTTCCTGGTGGAGTGGGGTTGCAGCCACCACGCTGAGGGGTCAGCAATACTGGGGTGGAGTCAGGGTAAAAGCAGGGAGCTGAGTCCTGTGGGGAGTGAAGCCACGGGATCACTCTCTCTGGCTCTGCAGCAAGGTCCTTTCTATCTTAGGGAGACGTGGGAAGGCCTTTGTCCCTTTTGAGTCTCCACTCACACTGACTGAGCACCCTAAAATCCTGGGGCTGAGCTGAAGGCTCACTTCCCATCCTGGGACCCACTGTCGCCTCCCTGTGAGTATCATTTCCCCAGATGCCTCAGGGTGCGTTCAGGACATATCTAAGTTGCTGGCCCCTCTCTCCTTAGGGCCAGGAATGACTCTATTCCAGGCACGGGGAGTGCAGAGTTCTCAGGGTCCCCTGGCAGTTCTGTCCTATGGTGTTGGCCTCCCACATTTACTTTTAGAGGGATCTCTTTGGTTCAAGGATGTTTTAATCTGGGAAGCACAGTTCCCTAGAAATTTGGAGTTGTTTACTTCCCTGAGAAAGTCAAACTTGTGTGTGGCGCATGTCATATGCATATCATTTGAATTCACTGAGGCTTGTAAGCTGGAAAAGAATCTCCAAAATCTGTTTCAAACCAGGCTTATCAGTACATACACTTAGCCTAGCTACCTGGGAGGCCGAGGCAGGAGGATCACTTGAGCTCATAAGTTCAGGGTCAGCCTGGGCCACCTAGTAAGACCTATCTTAAAGAGAGAAAATAAAGAAACAGTCCTTTTTTTGTACTGACTTATGACCGTGCGCTTCCAGGCAGGTGCTTATGCCACTGAGCTAAATCCCCAATCCAAAAAATCCACTTTAAGGCTGCAGTTTTCCAGATGAAAAACTGAGGTCCAGAGATGAAAGTTGAATTGGCTGTGATAGAAAAAGGTGGACACAGGACCAGACCAGATCAGCTGGACATGCATGCCTTTGCCCCCCTCCCATGCCCATGGTGTATTTACCCAGCACCATGAGGGGCACAGTCTGGTTTGGGAGATGATGACTGGGTACCTACAGAGGTCAGAGGCAGGGAGCTCGGGACTAGGCGTGTAGCTGAGGCAGGGGCAGGTAGGTCTCAGTGTCTGCTTAGTCCTGTGCTTCCGTTTCTCACATTTTACAAGTAATATAACTGCTGGGAGAGGTGGCAATTGGCAGGGTCACCCTCCCTGTTTCTAGGACCAGGGCCCAGGGTTCCTGTGCTTCATTCCTTCCTCCTGAGGTTCCTTTTGTGCTCCCCTCTGGCTGGCTTTTTGTGTGTTGCTGCTTCCTTGCAGTTTTCAGAGTCCCTCAGAGGTCACCGGTAAGCACTGTCAAGTGCCGCCCTCCCAGCCTGAGAAGGAACAGGTGGGTTTCAGGGCCTGGTGGTGTGGCCTCTGGCTGGGCAGCCCCTTGGGATACGATTGTAGCTGGCGTGAGCCCCTGTAGGGTTGGGTGCCTCCTGGTGCTCTTCCTGTCCCCTTTCCAGGCCTTCCAGGCAAGAGTGAGGCGGAGTTAGGCCGAGGTGGGAGGGCCAGCTGCTCCTGTGTTTCTGCCCCCATCTGCAGTAATCTGTTCTCCAATGCAGACACGGGAATCTCTCCAGATAATGATTCTACCCCAGGACTGGAATGCTTAGCAGAATCCCTAGCTCTGCTCTCCACTGCAAACGGAGGCTGGATTTTGGGGGACCTTTCCTAGGCAAAGTGGGATGGAATTTTGTGCCTTGCTTCTCGTGGAACTTAGAGCCTGTCTACCCTGTCTTTAGCCTTGGTTCTGGAGAGCCCGTCCTCACATGGCTGAGTTGCTGGATGACTGGCATTAAAGCCACACACAGGAGACTGACGTGCAAGGACATCCCAGCCTCCAGAGTTGTGGGTCCCTCTGCAGAATGCTGTGATTTCACCAAACTGAGTGAATTGGGAGCTGACTGCCTGGTGTGCTCCTCTAGTGGGCAGAGTGATGCAGAGTACACCAGCTATAGCCCTAGAGGCCGGGTCCAGAGGCGTGGTGCTCAGAGTCAAGGGAGGCCCTGGGGCCCAGAAGTTTGGGATTAACAGAAGCCACTTTAGCTGGAAGTTCAGGATGTCCCTTATGGGCACCCTTAGAGGAGCAGTAATGAGTCTTTGGTGTACCCTGGTGTGGAGGACTGAGCCGTGTATGTGTGGTTGGTTGACTGTGGGCGTTGAAAAAGTCACACAGTCCCTCAATGATCATACCACTTAGCTTTGTGGAGCATATTCCTGGGTGGCTTTTGGGCTGCCAGTGCAGATTTTCTCACTAACTAGGATCTGATGTATCAGCCTGCTCCTGAGACGTCTGTCCAAAGAATGGAATTTTTCTTTAGTAAGAGGGAGGTAGCTGGATGAGGTGATGCAGTCCTGTAATCCTAGCCCTCTGGGAGGCTAAAGCAGGGGGATCAAAAGTTGAAGCCCAGCTTGGGCACCTTAGTGACTTACTGATACTCTTTCTCAAAAAGGGCCTGAGATGTAGCTCAGTGCAGAATCCCTGGATTCAAAGCCCAGTACTACAAAAAGAAAAAGTATGTATGTGGAGGATGGTTTAAATGAACTGGTCATGTTGGGCAGGTCAGGGGGTGTCTTTCTTAGGCCAGAGGACTGAGAGGCGGGTAGTTTGTTTAAGGGGGTACTTGGAGCCAAGTAGCCAAAGTTACTTAGAGCTGGAATACTTAGGGAGAACTGGTGCTGTCCACTCCCCATTGCAGCTGTGTTAACACATGCATGCACACACACGTCTGCTTACGGGTTGGCTGGGCACCTGGGTAGGTGCTTGCCGGGGCAGAGAGCAGGTGTGGGGCTGGAGGTGCGGACAGCAGCGTCTGTGTGTTGATGCTGCTGGGAACCAGGGCAGTGGTTTATCCTTCCTGGGGTTTGCAGCTCCAGCTCTGTCTGTGTCAGGTGCTACCAGACAGATGCCTCTGCCTGCTTGTCATTCCTAAGGGGCTTCTTGGGCCACCTGCATGCTCTGTGTGGTTGGTTTTGGGGTACATGAACACCCTTAGCTTGCATAGCTCAGGGGTAGATGGGTATCCCAATGTTGCAGCAAGGAAGCAGGGCGAAGGGAGACCATATGAAGGTGGCATCGTTAGGACACTTTAAGAACAGGGTGGCAGTGAGCAGAGGTGAGTGTACAGTGAGACAGATAGTGTGCAGCAAGGCTCAAAGGGGAGAGGGGACAGCTAGGGGGCTGGACCCATATGTCACCATGAAGGCCTTTCCTAGGCCATAGACATCCTCAGGGGCAAGGGGCAGAAATGTGCCATTTTTCTTGCAGCCATCGGCAGCAGTCTCAAAAGCTTCCCTCCTTCTGGGTCATTGCTATTATCCACTTTTTGTCATTGCCATCAGGCCTCCTTTCCTGGAGTCTGGTGTCATTGCCAGAGACCCTGGGAGTCCTCTGCGCCTCAGTACCCCCCAAGCAGAGCAGCAGATGCACCTCCCCTGCCTGCCATGCCCACAGCCAGACGAGCACCCTTGGCCACCCTCCAGCCTCTGCTTCACACAGGCGGTCTCCAGCTCTGGGATGAGCTGGGAGCTGGGAGGAGCCCGGGGCTGTTCCTGCTGCCTTTTGAAACTTCTAAAGCAGACCCAGCCAAGCCCTAACCAGGACCTGCTGTTCTGACGTCAGGACAGAGGCCCCTGGGGCTGGCTTTGATGTTTCCCAGCCCATTGTGGGGGCACAGGGGGCCATTGTGGGGGCACGGAGGGCCTGTGAGTGGCAGTCTGGGAATGCAGCATATCACTACAGGCCTGAGTGGCCAGGCCTGGCAAGGTGGGGGTGCCAGGGGGCCCGCCCCTGTCCCCTGAGTCAGGTTACTTCTCTCCCAGCTCAGGTTTCCATGGCAGGTGGTCTGTGGTCCGTGCGCCCCCAGGGCTGATCCCTCCACACCCACCACCTGCTGCTTCTCTCCACCCCTCTTGTGTGCTGCTTCTCCCCACCAAGGTCTTGGAGTGGTCTTGACCTGAATGGGGGGGAGTCCACCTGCCTGCCTCCTTCCCTCCTTCTCTCCTTCCCTCCCTCCTCCTTTCTCTGTCTCCCTCCCTCCTTCCTTGTGATTGAACTTAGGGCTTTTTATCTTGGGACAGGATCTTGTTAAGTTGCCCAAGCTGGGCTTGGACTTAAGAGCCTCCTGCTTCACCCTCTCAGAATGCTGGGGTACAGACCTATGCCATCAGGTGGGCTCAGTGGGGAGCTTCCTAATGTTCTTAGAATCTGAGTCCTTGAGCAGGAAAGGCGATCATGAGATGATTGACAGTAGTTGGGGTTACCAAGGCCCTTCACATGCCTTACTGTGTTTATGTCTTGTGACACTTGTGAGCAAGGTACAGCCGGCTGGGACACAGGGAGCCTTTGTCCCTTGCCCAAGGGCAGACACATTGACTGCAACAGGATTGGAGCCCTGGCTGTCTGAACCCCAGCCCTTACGGATTCCTGTGAGTGGTCAAGGCTTCTGACTGCCCACTGTGTATGCAGACCCTTTGCTTACACCTTACAGGCCAGGAAGTATTCTCCATGCTTGCCTTGGGCTGCCTTGGGTCACTTAATTCATGTGTCTGGCACGGTCCGTGAGACAGTGATGGGGGCTGGTGACTCCCCATAGTTGGATCTGACCCATGCAGGGTGGCCTGGGCCTACCCACTGGTCTGTATACAAAGGGCTTGTACACAGTGCCCAGCAGCACCCAGCTGGGGCAGCGCTGCACCCTGTGGAGCTGTTGGAAATATGCAGGGTGTGTTTACATTGGCACTATAACTGGGGTGTTCGGCAGTGCCCTGGGGGCAGATTTGTTAACTTGCACAGTGGGTGGGATCACCCAGCATGGTAAACTGTCCCACCCATGGAGCTGTAGTACTCCCCTGAGAAGTAGCAGTGGCCGGTTCTGGCTCCACAGCTGTGATTTGTACTGGATGTGGGCTGGCACTTAGAGAAGTTGGGAGATGGACTAGCGTGGGGCAGACCCATCTGGACCAGTCCTGGGAAAGGGGAGACATTAGCTTTGTCTTGACACTAACTTTATGTGACGATGGATTCTTATCTCTAGGGAGCAAAGCAGATCCCCAGCGGCTGGGAAGGTGCTCTCTGGGCCAAGATGAGTCTCCTGGGTTTAGGGAGTGATGGGGAGGTGCTACTAGTGTCTCCCTGACCTGGCATGGTCCATTCCACTGTCCCCAAAGACACAACTATGTCTCCTAGATGGTGGGGGTGTCCTTTCCTATATTCAATACTTACTGACTCCAGGCCTCTACAAGGTGTCCTCATAGGCCAGAGACAATGCCCAGTGTGTTTCTCCTGATGTTGCTTGTGAACATGCCACCCACCTGTCTGGCCCTACCCTCTACCTCCCCAGCCATCTGTAGTTCAGTGCTGATTTCCTGCTTTCTTTTGTCTCCATTGCTGCGGTTCTACCACTGGTTACAGGGTCTCCGTCTATGTTTATCTCCAGGCTTTGGCCAGAGCTGAACGGTGAGCTTGGCTGCAGCCAGATTTTCAGAGACAGCATCTTTGGTGATAATACAGCTTTCTAGAACACACTGGCTTCTCCAGGTTGAGATTGGTTCTCCCAAGGGAGCTCCTGGGGATGCTGTTGCCCTCACAGGTGTGTGAGCACGAGGGACCTTTCCGGGTTGCTCTTTGGGTCAGGTTTAACGTTGTTCTGCATCCTGGTTCTGGGTAGTGCGGAGGGTTGCCACCCATGTCCCAGCTGCTCAGCCTGGCATCAGGACATCCCAGGATCTGGCCTTTAGGTCAGGGGCGCTGTCCAGCCTCCATGCTCCCTCTTCTGTTCTCAGCAGGCACTGAGCACTGGCACCACCTGCTGGGTATACTTGTCCTATGTGTCCTCCCGACTCAGTCACGGAAGGAGATGGGGTCTTTGTATCCTGCAGGGTGCCTAGCACAGTTTCTAAGGTGTGACCAAAATATACATTGAATCCTTAAAACGTTTTTAAAAGAAATATATATTGCCATAAATGCCTCTCAAAATCCTCCCCCTTGCTTTGAACATACTTATCCCATCTCCCTTGCTGCTTTCTGAAGCAGTTCTGGAAGTCCTTTTTCCTGTGTCTTTAATTGCACTGTCCTGGCTGCTCAGTGTCTAGAATCGATGTAAAAATGCTTCCTTTCATGATCGTTTTGGCTTTGGGGGAAGAGCCAGAGGTCACACAGGGTCAGATCCAGTGACTAAGGTGGATGAGGACATTCTGTTACATTTTTATGAGCCTGTCTTTCTGCTACATGGCCTTTGACAGCAGTGTTCACTATATTTTTGACCACATCTGGTAAAGGCAGTTGTAAATTCCTCAGTGTGTTCTTGGCAGTTGTGGTTACCTGATCATTCTCACCTGTCCTTATTGGATGCCTCCTGTGTACAGAGGCCCTTTGTTCCTCCAGGGTACAGGTGGCTAGTGCGAAAACAGAACTTGCAGCTGCTCCTGACTTGCCTCTCCTGGTTCCCATTTGCAGGTGTCCAGGCAGCCATTGTCTTCATCAAGGAGCCGTCTTCCCAGGATGCACTGCAGGGGCGCCGGGCACTGCTGCGCTGTGAGGTTGAGGCCTCGGGTCCGGTGCATGTGTCCTGGCTGCTCAATGGGGCCCCAGTCCAAGACTCTGAGCGCCGCTTTGCCCAGGGCAGCAGCCTGAGCTTTGCTGCTGTGGACCGGCTGCAGGACTCAGGTGTCTTCCAGTGTGTGGCCCGAGATAATGTAACCGGCGAGGAAGTCCGAAGTGCCAATGCCTCTTTCAACATCAAATGTGAGAGTGGGGCTTTGCTTGGTCCCCCTGTCATACCTTGGGCTGTTTGTCTGTCTGTGTCTTTCTGTTCAGTATTGGTAATTGAAACAAGAGTCTTTGCATTGAACTGCAGCCCTGGCCCTAGTTCCCCTCACCTTTTTTTTCTATTAAGAGATAGAATCTTACTTAGCTGCTAAATAATTGCCTAGGCTGGGTTTTTTTTTTTTTTTAATGTGGGGACTTAAACCCGGGCCTCACACATGCCGAGCACATGTTTTACCACGAGAGCTCTCATTTTTTTCCAAGTCCCTTTTTTCTCCTTCAATCCTTGGCTCAACTGATGTGTTGAGGGCTTTCACATATGGGAGGGACACTGAGGCCATTTGGAGGTTCCAAGGATGGGGGCGGGAATAGGGGGGCAGAAATGCTGTGCCTGGTACCTGCAGCCCCCTCCCCAGCTTCGCAGGGCTGCCCTATGTGTTGGCTCCAGGCCTCGGGGCTCTGTGGCTTCCTGTACCGCCTCCCTTCGCTTACTCTGCCTCCGGCCCTCACTGCACCCTTGGCCCACTTCAGGGATCGAGGCTGGCCCCGTGGTCCTGAAGCACCCAGCCTCCGAAGCTGAGATCCAGCCACAGATCCCAGTCACGCTGCGATGTCACATTGATGGGCATCCCCGGTAAGGAGCCAAGGAGAATGGATGGAGAGGGCTGTGCTGGCCAGGTAGGGACATCTCCCCCATCCTAGATGGTGCCTTTTGTAGCCCCCACAGTGTGCTGTACCCCTCACAGAATGCTCCATGCTGCCCCTGCTAACAGAGGAACCTCACAGGGACGGACTGGTCCTGGACCCTGGGAGCCAAGAACTCAGGGATCTCAATCTGATTCCATCCCATTGAGCAAGCCACGGCCTCTGTTGGGCCTTGGTTTCCCCATTTGTATCTTCTCCCCTGCTCCCTACTGCTAACCCCTCTGCCTCCCAGACCCACCTACCAGTGGTTCCGGGACGGGATGCCCCTCGCTGACAGCCAGGGAAACCACACGGTCAGCAGCAGGGAGCGGAACCTGAGCCTACGGCCCGCTGCTCCTGAGCACAGCGGAGTCTACTCCTGCTGTGCCCACAATGCCTTTGGCCAGGCCTGCAGCAGTCAGAACTTCACCTTGAGCATTGCTGGTGAGTCCGGCCTGGAGACAGAGGAGGACCTGTGGGATGGGAGGTGGCCCGCCACCCTGGCCCAGCTCACTTCCTGTTGCTTCCTCATCCCAGATGAAACCTTTGCCAGGGTGGTGCTGGCACCCCAGGACGTGGTCGTGGCCAGGAATGAGGAGGCCATGTTCCATTGCCAGTTCTCAGCCCAACCACCCCCAAGCCTGCAGTGGGTCTTTGAGGATGAGACTCCCATCACGAACCGTAGTCGGTAAGACATCTGACAGCAGTCCCACACTGTGGCACAGGATGTGTACTGCACATGTGTGCAGTTCTTTAGTGGGGATGAGATCCCATTCAAATCAGGTGTTGTAGATTTTGCTGTACTACTCCAAATTTCCAGCAGATGGCAGTACGGTGCTTGATATTAGCAAATAAGTCCACCAAAGAGAAGAGGGCCCTTTTCCCAGGGAGCTCAGAGGCTATGTGTGGCTCTTCTCTTTTCCTTCCCTCTCTGGTCTTCAGTGATGGGAAGACATGTGTGGTCACAGACTGGGTAGAAAGATGGGAGATAGCAGCCCTCTGTAGGGAGAGACCTCTGTCTTGCCTCACTCTGGGAGAGCAGAGGACATTTTTGCAGTGTCAGTGGTGTCGGGTGATTGCAGTGTGGGGATGTGGATACCTAGCCTGGGGACTTGGATCTCCCTGGCTTCAGTTTTTTACCTTGGCCCCCAGAGCTGTGTCTGATAGCTTGGCAAGAAGTGGTCTTTGGGTCCTGGCAGTTGTGCACTGGTCATTACCCTGTTGCTTACTTGCACTGTGGATTGCTTCACTGCACTCAAAACTGAGCCTTGCAGCTGGAAAGCACCCACACATACACATGGGTAACACACACACACATACACACACACACCCATAGTGTGGAGCATTGGCTTCTTTTCCTCGCTCTATTCCTGCCCACTTGCTTCCTGCATTTTTGACCTGGTAGATGGGATTCCCTGGCATCTCCTTCCTGAAGGAGGCCTACATGTCGCTTCCTTTAAACAGCACCCTCTCCTCTCTGCAGCCCCACACACCTCCGCAGAGCCACCGTGTTCGCCAATGGCTCCCTGCTGCTGACCCAGGTCCGGCCACGCAATGCAGGTGTCTACCGCTGCATTGGCCAGGGGGAGAGGGGCCCTCCTGTCATCTTGGCAGCCACGCTTCATCTGGCAGGTAGGTCCCATACTGAAGCCAGCACATAGGGATTTGGGCTCCTCCTTTGAGCTAGTATCTTGGAGGGTGGGGAGAAAGAGGATCCTGGGTCAAGGAACAGATGGGTGACAAAGGGTGACAGTAGAGGGTTTGTGGCCAGCAAGGGACTAGGCTTGCTGTGAGAGGACATCATGCACCTCAAGAGCCTCGATAATAAGCCTGTTTGCCTCCCACTCACATCCCCACAGAGATTGAAGACATGCCACCCCTGGAGCCTCGGGTGTACACGGCTGGCAGTGAGGAGCGCGTGGCCTGCCTGCCCCCCCGGGGCCTCCCTGAGCCCAGTGTATGGTGGGAGCATGAAGGAGCCCGGCTGCCAGCCCATGGCAGGGTCTACCAGAAGGGCCGAGAGCTAGTGTTTGCGGTCATAGCTGAGAGTGACACTGGTGTCTATACCTGCCATGCAGCTAACTTGGCTGGTCAGCGGCAACAAGACGTCAACATCACTGTGGCCAGTAAGCACCTGTTCCCTGAAGGTCAAGGGGTGGAGGAGGGGAGCCAGGCCCTGGGGTTCTTGGACTCTGAGTGTGATAGTCCTGTCTGCCCTGGAGCTTGCCTGATTTCTTCTTAGCCTGGGCCTTGCAGCCCTGAGAATCAGTTCCCTGCTAGAATGTGCTGTGGGTAGATGCTGGGGAGCCAGGCACAGAGCCTGGGGTGGGTACACCACAGGAAACAGTGGTAGCCCTCATGGAAGAGGGTCCTCTGACTGCTGTGAACAGAGCATGGGGCTGGAAGTTTGGAGGCCTCTATGTGTGCAGTGACCATGGACAGCAAGTTACCTGCCCTGTCAGGGCTTGACCTTTACATCTGTGAAGTGGAGCTGTTAATCTAGTGCCTACCCTGCAGGGTCACTGGCAAGGTTTTATAAATAAATAAAAATCTTCTTTATAAATAAAAATAAATAAAAATCTTCTATAAATAGAAGATTGGGTTTTCAGAGGACCCTCCAGGGTATTTGGAGAGGAATAGGATGTCGGAGTATGAAAGTGAGGTCAGTGAGCAGACGCCTGTAACAATCCACAGGAGCTGTTGAAGGAGCTTGGACCAAGGAGGTGGTTTGGAGGGGAGAGTTGGTCAGGTTCAGGGTAGATTTCAAGGCTAAAGCTGATAGGACAGGTGGGGCGGACTATAAAGAAGAAGTGAAACCTTCTGTCATTGACAGGATAGCATATTTTTTATCCAGAGGAGGAAAAAGGGTGAGTAGGTTTTGGGAAAAATGATGTATTCTGCTTTGCACATGAAAGGTCAAATGCCTGTTAGATATCTACTGGCAAATGCCAGGACACAGCGGATTCCAAGACTGAGCTCATGGGAGCAGATCAAGAGCCGGGATGTAGGTTTGGGCATGATCCCTCCCTATGGGATTGAAGGTCATTAGGGAGCCATTGTAGCTTAAATAGAATAGAATTCTGAAGCCTGAGCCTTGGCATGTTTCGGTGTAGTAAGAGCCTGGATGTTGAAGGCTGTGACTGGCATTTAAATCCCTTCATGTATTAGCAAATCATTGTTATTTTTTGAACTTCTGTTTTCCTAGCTGTAAAATGAATAGATGCTGTATATGAATGAGACATAATTTGGGGACTGACCATGATAGTAACTAGGATCATGTTGGAAAGTTGTTGGCTCTCAGGGCTTCACATACAGGCTAACAGTTGCAGGGATCAGCCAGGCAGCCTGGGGTTTCTGAGCTTGGCCTGGTGTGGTATTAGCACTTCTCAGGATAGGTTTTTCATTTGGGGAACCTGTTGATCAGGCTTCACTGCCCTTCCCTCTCTCTCTCTAGCTGTGCCCACATGGCTCAAGAAACCCCAGGACAGCCAGCTGGAGGAGGGCAAGCCTGGCTATTTGCATTGCCTGACCCAGGCCACCCCCAAGCCCACCGTCATCTGGTACAGGAACCAGATGCTCATCTTGGAGGTGAGTGGGGTGGTGGCTGGTGGCTGGGGTCCCCTTCCACCACACTGTCCTCTGCATTCACTCCTGGGTCTCTCTCACCTGAGGCTGTCCCCAGGGAGATGGTGGCAGGGTTCAGGTGCCCAAGTTCCCATTCCCATGTCTATGCTGCAGGACTCACGGTTTGAGGTCTCCAAGAATGGGACCTTGCGTATCAACAGCGTGGAGGTGTACGATGGCACATGGTACCGCTGTGTGAGCAGCACACCTGCCGGCAGCATCGAGGCCCAGGCCCGCGTCCAAGTTCTAGGTGAGCCAGTGTGCGGGACATGGGCAGGGAACGAGGGGAAGGGATAGCAGGCCTGTCTCTGGCCTCTTCCACTGCCTCAGTTCCTCCTTTCCCCCCACCTGCCTGTTCTCTGCTGAAACAGAAAAGCTCAAGTTCACGCCACCACCCCAGCCACTGCAATGCATGGAGTTTGATAAGGAGGCCACAGTGCCCTGCTCAGCCACTGGCCGAGAAAAGCCCACCATCAAGTGGGTTCGGGCAGGTGGGTACCATACCGTGTAAGCACAGGGTGGGCAGGGCCGTGCACCAGAGGTATGCATCCTGAGGGCCATCTGAATGCCCAGCACTGCTCCAGAAACTGTGAGGTAGACAGAAAATGCAGGGTTGATGTACAGTCCGGTTAGGAAGCAGGAAAGAGTCAGTGCCTAGGATCAGATTCTAGCATTGGCCCACTTTAGAGATGATGCCAGGCAGGTGGCAGGTCTTCCTCCTCCTCTTCCTCCTCTTCATCATCAGTAACAGAGGCTCCTGCTGAAAAAAAAAAATTTTTTTTTTTTTTTGAGGCAGGGTCTTACTATCAATTGAGTCTGGCCTTGCACTCATTTTGTAGCTCAGGCTGGCCTCAGACATACAGTGATCCTCCTGCCTCAGCCTCCGGAGTCCTGGGATTACAGGCATGTGCCACCATGCCCGGCTGAATTTTTTTTTTCATTTTAAAGAGGAAAAGAACACAGAAAAATCCAAAAGCAAGCAAACAAACTAAAAACAACAACAAAAGCCAAGTGACAGCAACTGCAACAAAAACAATAGTGATAAAGGTTTTCAAAACAAGATGAAAGGAATTTAACAATGGTTGTTATATTGCATGTTGTTGTCTTCAAAATAGTTGCTCATCTCATGCTTAAGAATTTTGGGAGAAGAAAATACATAATCCTACTGCTTGTCATCATGTAGATATGTCCTCTTTTTTTTTTTTTTGCCTCTTTTCATTTTTATATAGAAATTTCTTGTAGTATACTTCAACCTATTATACTTTTTTTTCTTTTGCAGTGTTGGGGATTGAACCCAGGGCTACATTCCCGGTTGTTTTTATTTTTATTTTGAGTCAGGGTCTCATTAGGTAATTTAATTGCCCCTAGCTGGGCTTGAATTTGCCATTCTCTGGCCTTTCCAGAGAGCTGGGATTATAGGCATGTGCCACCATGCCTAGCTTACTCCATTAAATGTAATAAATAAGACATGTTTATTTTGGTGGAGAAAAAAGGAAAAAGAAAAAGAACTATGTGTTATTAAAAATGTTGCATGTGTGTATGGTATGTGTATAACCCTAGGTCACACCTCCTGGGCAAATGCTCATCTCCAGCCTGATGCTATGTCATTTTATGTGCTTGTAGTGTGTACGATACTGAGGACTGAACCCAAAGCCATCTCACTGAGTTACATCCCAGCCCTTTTTATTTTATCTTGAGATAAGAGTCTTACTAAATTGCCCATGCTAGGTTTGAGCTTTCTAACCTCCTGCCTCAGCCTTCTAAGTGGCTGAGACTATAGGCAGACAGCACCATGGCCAGCTCTGTGCTTTTTAATTTGACATAATCCAGCATTTCTGCATGTTTTTCTGTATCCTGAATGAGTATTAGTTTTGATGATGGCAATAATATTCCTGTGATTTGTTTTACTTTAATTTGGTTAAATATTGTTTTATCTTTTTCTTTCTTTCTTTTTCTTTTTTTTTTTTTTTTCCTGGTACCAGGGATCGAACTTGCAACCTTGCACTTGCCAGGCAGGTGCTTACGCCACTCAGCTAAATCCCTGACCCTTAAACATTGTTTTAAATGTTGGAGATTTGACTTATTAGCCACCTCTTTCCCAACTCTACCCTACCTTGTAGTGCAGGCTGGCCTTAAACTTAGTATATAGCCTAGGCTGGCCTCAAATTTGAGGTGATCCTCTGCCTCAGCTCCTGAATGCTGGAATTACAGGTGAGCACCACCATCTTCTTTATTGGTACCAGGGATTGAACACACGACTGCCTGCTTGCAAGGCAGGTGCTTATGCCGCTGAGCTAAATCCCCAGCCCCCACTTTTTTTTTTTTTAATCAGTACCGAGGATTGAACTCATGACCGCCTGCTTGCAAGGCAGGTACTTATGCTGCTGAGCTAAATCCCCAGCCCCTGCAATAAATATCTTTAAGCCAAAGTTTAGTGTTCTTTTTTTTTTTCTGAATTCAAATTTGTTTCTAATGGGAAGGAATCCCAGAAATGGAATAATTATGTGTGAATAGGTATGAACATTTTTATAACCATTGATGCTAGTTGCTAAATTGTATTTTAAAGAATTGGATCAGTTTTCACATTCATCTCCACAGTAGAAATGAAAATACAGTTTTAGGTTCTGGGCTTCCTCTGCTCAGATCTTGGGGACCCTCCTGAACTCCAGATGGAGCCAAAGGCTAGGGGGTGGCAAAGAGCAGGGATGGGATAGTCCTCAGAGTGACGGATGATAGCACTGTGAGGACAAGGCCAGTCCTTGGCCAGGGTGGATGTGCTGTTTGGCTGAAGTGGGTGTCACATGGGCAGTGGAAGAAGCCAAGACTGGGAGATTGGAGAAGAACGTAGTGGGGAACTTGAGTAGCTGACTCAGAGCAGGGACCTGGCAGTAGCTTGTTTCTGAGTACAGGTGAGTGGCAGAAGGTGTTACCAGCCTCCCATGTAATTTTGGTTTATCATTTCTTTCCATCACCTTGCAGATGGGAGCAGCCTTCCAGAATGGGTGACAGACAACGCTGGCACCCTGCACTTCGCCCGAGTGACCCGGGATGATGCTGGCAACTACACATGCATTGCCTCTAATGGACCACAGGGCCAGATCCAAGCACACGTGCAGCTCACTGTGGCAGGTGCAGACCTAACGGGCCCTGGGGCCAGGGTAGTGGGCTGGGTTGGCACTGCACCCTGCCAGCCCCTGCTCACTGTTTCCTGTCCTTCGCTGGTCTCCTTGTCCAGTTTTTATCACCTTCAAGGTAGAGCCAGAGCGCACGACGGTATACCAGGGTCACACAGCCCTGCTACGGTGTGAGGCCCAGGGCGACCCCAAGCCGCTCATCCAGTGGAAGGGCAAAGACCGCATTCTGGACCCCACCAAGCTGGGACCCAGGTAGACCCACTCTTCCCCTTGACTGTGCAGTCCTGCAAAGCTGGCGGGATGACAGCACTGTGACGTTTCTCCGGCAGGATGCACATCTTCCAAAACGGCTCCCTGGTGATCCATGATGTGGCCCCTGAGGATTCAGGCCGCTATACTTGCATTGCGGGCAACAGCTGCAACATCAAGCACACAGAGGCCCCGCTCTACGTTGTGGGTATGGCTGGGGTGCTGCACAGGAAATGGGGGCCAGGGTTCTTTCTCATTTTGTACCCATCAGTCTTTTGTTCCCAGAGGCATTACAACTTTCCTGGTAGGGACAAAATTTAGCTCTGTTCCCTTTTCCATACCATTGCACAGCCAGTTCCTTGCTTGGAGCTGGGCTTTCACTTGCTTTATGTTCTCCAGCTTCAGCAGGATGAGTGGCAGGGGTGTCTGCTTTCTCTCAGGCCTCCTGCAGCATCCATAAAAAACCTCTGTGTCAGTGGGAAGGGTCAGGTCAGGGTGCAGTAGCACAAGAAGAGAATGTGTCAGATAACAAGGTGTGTACCACCACACTTGGCCAGGTGTTTTTTTTTTTTTTTTTTTTTTTTAATCAGTACCGGGGATTGAACTCACAACCGCCTGCTTGCAAAGCAGTTGCTTATGCCGCTGAGCTAAATCCCCATCCCCACCAGGTGGTTTTTGTATGTGTCTCCTCTCTTGAACTTTGATACACAGCTGGCTTGTCACCAGTCCCATTTTCAGAGCCTTCCTATGGCCTTGGTGGAACACCTACTGGTCCTGATTAAAGCCAGTGGAGATAGTGACCTCCTAGTCTCTTTGGCTTGGTTGGACCATCACTGTCTAAAGTCATTTATGTAGGTCGGGGAGCTTCACAAGGGAAGTCAGGTTGTGGTGGCATGTGCCATTAATCCCAGTACTCAGGAGGCCAAGGCAGGAGGATCACCAAGGGTTCGAGGCCTGGGCTACAAGACAAACCTGAATTACATAGTGGGACCCTATTTCAAAAAAACAAAAGAACCAAAATAACTAAGATGTTAAATTAAAAAAAGAAGGGATACCAGGCCTGGTTGCCTCAGCAGCCCCCACCCAGACACATCTCTGTGTCCCCTAGATAAGCCAGTGCTGGAAGACCCAGAGGGCCCTGGCAGCCCACCCCCTTATAAGATGATCCAAACTATCGGACTCTCTGTGGGTGCTGCTGTGGCCTACATCATTGCTGTGCTGGGCCTCATGTTCTACTGCAAGAAGCGCTGCAAAGCCAAGCGCCTACAGAAGCAGCCTGAGGGTGAGGAGCCAGAGATGGAGTGCCTCAACGGTGAGCATGAGCATTCCGCAGGTAGGGTTGGAGTGGGTAGGTAATGGTTGGGTGAGGAATGGATGCTGAGTGTCCTGCTGCTGCCATGGAGGACAATGCAGTGCTGCAGGAGATGAACAGGTGGGCTTGCCCCACCCCTCACTGGAAGCTTGGAATTAGCTCATTGCCAGGGACTTCCTCATTGGAGCCCCTGGACCAGTGGCCTGATTCTCTGCCTTCTCCTCCCAGCACTGAACCATGGACATGATCATATGGTATGATTAAAATATACAGTGACTGTTTAAAAATGCATTGCAGTAAAAGACACATTGCCATAACTCTGGACACATCGCATTGTTCTTGCCACTTCCAGAAGTCCTCTTTCATGAGAGTCTCTAGTTGGACTGTTGTGGCTGTCTCCATTTCCTGAATGCATGCAGAATATTAATGGCACTTTCTGTCAAAAATGTGATGGTATGTCCTCATTTACCTTATTCACTAGGTCTGGCACCCACTGTGTTCCTGTTTCAGGTGGGCCTCTGCAGAATGGGCAGCCCTCCGCAGAGATCCAAGAGGAAGTGGCCTTGACCAGTTTGGGCTCTGGCCCTGGAGCCACCAACAAGCGCCACAGCACGAGTGACAAGATGCACTTCCCACGGTCCAGCCTGCAGCCCATCACCACACTGGGTACGTTGTTCTGGCTACTGCTGCTACTTTACCATGTGCCGCTCATCCTGTCTTGAGGCTGCAGGTGGGTCTGGCAACCCTGGAACCTAGCACATCAGAGATAGCAGGAACACAGGTGGAGGTCTTCTCTGGGGTGTCCCCTGTGTGTTAGACCTGACAAAAGATCCTGTCATTCCTGTACCCTTCTTATAATACTAGGTCCTTGATGTTTTCATTCAGTTAACTCTTTTAGGTACTGAAGATTGAACCTAGAGCCTTTAGACTGAGCTTCATCCCTAGCTTTTTTCTTTACTTTTTATTTTAGATAGGGTCTTCCTAAGTGACTAAATTGTCCAGAGTGAGCTTAAACTTTCAATTCTCTTGCCTCAGCCTCCATTGTGCTAGGATTATAGGTTTGTACAATCAGGCTAGGCAAAGTTGACTCTTAAAGTTAGCTTTGTTCTAGGAAAAAGATATGAGAAATTATGAGTTTGTTCTAGTTAACTTTTTTTCTAACATGCATTAAAATATGCACCTATTAGGGGCTGGGGATTTAGCTCAGTGGCATAAGCGCCTGCCTTGCAAGCAGGCAGTCGTGAGTTCAATCCCTGGTACCGATAAAAAAAAATGCACCTATTGCTAGATACGGTATGTGCCTATAATTTCAGCTACTTGGGAGGATAGGGCAGGACAGTCATGAGTTCAAGGCTAGTCTGTACAAAACGTGTACTTACTAAAACATGAACCACTGAAAATTCTCATGCATACCACCCTTCGGAAAATGTTGGCTATTATGTAGGCCAACCCCTTTATTTTAATTTTTTTTTTCTTGGTACTGGGAATTGAACCTAGTACCTTTGTATTGAGCTGCATACCTTTTTAAATTATTTATAGTTTAATTTTTTTGGTACTGGAAATCAAACTCAGGGTTTTGTGCTTGCCAGGCAGGTGCTGTACTGCTGAGCTACATCTCTGGCCCTTTATTTTTTATTTTGAGATAAACTCCTGATAAGTCACCAGGTTGCCTAGGCTGGGCTCAAACTTTGAATCCTTCCATCTCAGCCTCTGAACACTGGAATTACAGGCATGTACCACCACACCTGGTTTATTTTAGTCTTGAAGTCACTGAAGCCCAGGGAGGGAGGTAGTCTGCAGCAGGACCAGGGTTGGTTTCCACCGAGGTCAGTGCGGGGACACCAAAGATCCAAGATAAGCCCCTCTTCCAAGACTGTAGCCTCTGGCTTGGGTGCAGGCCACTAGCTGACAGCCAGATTGTCCCTCAGGGAAGAGCGAGTTTGGTGAAGTGTTCCTGGCCAAGGCGCAGGGCCTGGAAGAGGGCACCGCTGAGACCCTGGTGCTGGTGAAGAGCCTGCAGAGCAAGGACGAGCAGCAGCAGCTGGATTTCCGTAGGGAGTTCGAGATGTTCGGGAAGCTGAACCACGCCAACGTGGTGCGGCTCCTGGGGCTGTGCCGAGAGGCTGAGCCCCACTACATGGTGTTGGAGTACGTGGACCTGGTAGGCAGAGGGACAAGGTCCTGGGGGAACTCTCGGGTGGTGCCCTCAGAGCTGCCCAAATTCCCATGCCCCAAGCTTCCCATCTGTGCCCAGTCTTGGTCCTACGTCCTTCTGAGGCTCTGGACTGTGGCTACCTTGGATTCTCTCCCTGGCTGCTCTCTTGTTCAGTTTTCTGTCCCCTGGGCTTGGTGCCACTTTTAGATAAACTGATGAGATCCCTGCCCTCCTCCCCATTTCTTCCCATGGTGCAAGTACTCACCGTGCCTCAGACTCCTCCTTCTGCAGGTTGTCATTCCCAGGGCTGCACCTCCTTCATCCCCTGTGCCCTGAACCACTGTTGTCATATCCTCCCAGTTTGAGTGGGCCAGGAGGAAGTCATTTTGTTTGCTGCTGGGGCCTCCTAGTTCCTTTCTTACGGGATTCTGAGCTCCTGGAGGACAGAGTTGCATCCCTGGGATCTATGAGGACAGGGTCAGGAGCTGTGTCTTCCTCTTGGTTGGCTGAGGACAGAGGCCTTGTTAGGATTAAGGGACAGTTCTCTTCTGCCTGACAGAACCTGGAGCAGGGCTCTCCGCTGGCCATGTACTCTGTGGGGTCTGGGCTGCGGGCAAAGTCATGTTCCACGCACCTCCCGGGCTCAAACATCAGCTAGGTTAGATGCTTGGAGCCCACCAGGGTGCTGGCCTCTTCTTTTAGGGAGACCTCAAGCAGTTCCTGCGGATTTCTAAGAGCAAGGATGAAAAACTGAAGTCACAACCCCTCAGCACCAAGCAGAAGGTAAGAATGAGTGGAGGGGACAGTAAGATCCACAAGGGTGGGCTGGGAGCAAAGGCACTGATCGTAGCCAAGGTGCCATGCATCCCACACTCCCTGAGGTAATTTCCATGTATTACTCTTTCCATGTAATACTCTTTCCATGTATTACTCTTACTCATCAATGTGGTCCCCTGAGCTATATGTTACCAATCCATTTCAGGGATAAAGAAACTGAGGCTTAGCGAAGTTGACATCTTGTCCCATTAGTATCGCCTGATCATGGCTGGGTGTGCCCACATAGGCTCACACAGGGGGCTGCTGGGGCCTTACTCTTGGGACAGGGGCTTCACTGGTGCTTGCAGTAAGGGCTGGGCCAGAAGCCGTGTGGTGTGGCCCTGGTCACATGTCCCCAGGTTTCCTCTGTGATGGGCGTGCTGCCCTCAGGCCCGTAGGATATAGTGGTGGATTTTAGATGAATAGACGCACACTTAACACACTTAGGCCCTTGAGGATACCTCGGAAGCAAGTGGGAGGTGTTGGTCAGAGACTGGAGATGTCCGTGTCTCTTAGGTGGTCAGCAGCTGCAGCCGACAAAGGAGACGTCCTGGTAAAGATGACCATCAGAGCTCAGTTCTCAAGAACAAGAAGTAACTGAATGGCAGGAAAGGGTGACTTCAGGAGAGGGGATCAAGGCACATTTGTGAGGCCAGGAGAGGAACAGAGACAGGTGCACAGGAAGTCAGTTACCTCTGCCCCAGGACCCAGAGGAACTTTTTGATTGCAAGTTGTTGCCTGCTTTTTAAGCCTGTCTCCTGTGCTTTTTTGCCATAACATGTTGAATTTGATGAGGGAGCTTCAGGGAGTTGGGTGCTATAGTCTGTGAGGATGATACTTTGCATCACTGAGGGAACTGCTTTTTAATAGTGCAGCTGGGTTTGGTGGCACCACCTGTAATCCCAGCACTCTGGGAGGCTAAGGCAAGATGACTAGCCTGCCTCAAAATAAAAAAATACAATAAAAAATAAGAAAAGAAGGGCTGGGGTTGTAGTTCAGTGCATAGGTCCTAGTTCAATCCCGAGTACCCTCCTCACCTCAAAAAACAGATTATATGGTAGCATACACCCATCATCCCAGTTACTTAGGAGGCTGAGGCAGGAGAATTGCTTGGGTTCAGGAGTACAAAACCAGCTTAAGCAACATGGTGAGATCTTGTCTCAAAAACAAAACAAAATCCCTACGTTTCTGGACTGTGCCTCAGAATGAGGGAATCAGAGTAATGGGAATGGGGCCTGAGATCCTGAATCTTTCACTCTCTTTCCCTCATTCTGTTTTTGGTTCGTCTGATGCTTGGCCTTGCCCATGCTAAGCACACTTTACCACTGAAATGTACCCCCAGTGCACCCAGCTGATTCTTTTTTTGAGACAGAGTCTTACTATGTAGTTCATTTCAGGCTGGCCTCAGTGTCCCAGATGCTAGGACTGTGGGTATGCAACAGCATGCCCAGCTTGTCTGGCTGATTCTTAAATTCATTAAAGTTCCAGGAGCCCAAATGCTCAAGGTTGAGTTCCAATGCACACACACACACACACACACACACACACACACAAATTCAAGGCTCCCTGCTCCCTCTGGTGACTGGTATGTATAAAATGTTTATGTGTTTTACTGGCTGGGCATGGTGGCTTACATCTGTAATCCCAGCACTGGAGAGATTTAGGCAGGAGGATCACTGTGAGTTAGACTGGGCTACATAGTGAGTTCAAGGCCACCCTGAACTACATGGTGAGACTGTCTCAAAAAAAAAAAAAATTGTGTTTTATTAAAATAAGATCCTCTACAACTGTATTGGATGTACTTTTTATTTCCTATCTTGGCTTTTTTTCCTTAAATTTATGTTTTTTTGTTGTAGATTTGAAGATTTTTGTTGTACATTTGTAGATTTGCTCGTTGTATTTTGGTCTTCATGACTGGGAATTGAACCTCAGATCCCACACATACTAGCCAAGCTCTCTGCTACTAAGCTACACCACTTGCCCTTTATTTTTTTATGTTTGAGAAAGTCTTGTTGAGTTGTCCTCGAACTTTTGGTCTTCCTGCCTCAGCCTTCCAAGTACTTGGACTTATAGGTTTGTACCACTGCTCCCGGCTCTCACTCTGTCTCTCTCCCTGTCTCTCTGTCTGTCTCTATCTATCTCTCTCTCATTAAATCCAGGATCTTCACACTGGGCAGTGTCTCCGCTCTTTTTAGCGAGACACTTGCTACATCACCCAGACTGGGTTTGAATGTATGATCCTCATGCCTCAGCCTCCTAGAGTGCTGGGATTACTGGTACGTACCATCATGCACAATTCTTTTTTTTTTTTAAACCTACTAAATTGGTCTCAACATCCTTATGGGTTTTACAGAGCAATTTAAAAAGCACTACTTTTTGGGATTCCATGAAAGTGCAACTTCTTTTTTTTTTTTTTTTTTTGTCTTTTTCGTTTTTATCGGTACCAGGGATCGAACTCACGACTGCCTGCTTGCAAGGCAGGTGCTTATGCCGCTGAGCTAAATCCCCAGCCCCGAAAGTGCAACTTCTTAGGAAAGATACTTCCTGTGCTGACTCTCTGTCCCTTTCTACTGCCAGAGCCTATAGGAGTGGACCGAAGGAGAAAAAGTCAAGTTCTCAGAGTATGGCGGGGCATTGGGTGGCCACTACCTGGCCAGCTAGAGTTGGAACAAAGTGCTGCAGGATAGCTGTGGGGAGTGACCGAGATGGCAGGTGCATCCCTGAGGATTCCCTAATGGTAGGCAAGGCCAGTAAGAAAAGTAGGTAAGAGGATGTCGTGCTTTCTCCAGGGGTGAGTGCCCAGCACACCTGCGGCCCGAGCTTTATGTGCCACATGTTGTGGCGGAGACAAAAAGCTACTGTGGGAAGAGCTCAGTTTGTCACAGTGGCTGGGCCAGGGCTTGAGTGAGCCCAAGGGTGTTAAAGTTGGGAAGGTCTTGACCAGAGAACAGGCCTCTATAACAGTATTTGAATTAATCCAGTGGCCATCTGATGGCGTCTTGTCCAGCAGCAAGGAAATACTTAATTGGCTTGGGCTAAACAGAACTCCCTTTTACTGTCCTCACTTATTCCAGTATTTCCAGAGGCACTGCCTCTCTGAAAAGATAGCACCTTGGTCACCATGCCAGGTCCATCCTCCTGTTTCCCTTGCTAGCAGTGATTGTTTAGCTTGGGAGCCAGACCAGAGAGGAACTGCAAGACCGCTGAGGCCTCACTAGTTACCCAAGCCACTTACAGATAGGGGACAATACCCAGGGGTTTTGAAGCCTGAACCAGAGTTGGCTGTGTGGTCTCTAGGCCTTTTTATTGCCAGAAGTACTTGGAGCATGCTGAGGATGATTTTCCAGAGGTTCTTTGGGAGTTGGGGCCTCTGCTTACCCGCTAGAATCACAGTTCAGCTATCTATCCTCCTGACTCGTTCGTTAACCCTCTCACTGGTTAGAAGCTCTGCAGAATCTGTGTGTTTTCCTTTTGATAAAGAAATGCACCAAGGTGAGATTGTTTTCCAGTCTTTGAGGGCATTGTTCACTCGGCGCTTCTGTATTAATCACTGTCAAGCTGCTGTGTAGCTGGGTCCCCTCTGCTGGTGGTTTCAATCAGTGCTGTCCCATAGGGAGTCCTCTGGGATGCTGAATGTCCTTTGCCTGTGCTGGTCCATGTGTCATCACCAGCCTCGTGTGGCTGCTAAGTGCTAAGCACCATGGAGCCACTGAAGAGCTGAATTTTAGATCCTATGATGTTTCAATTAACTTAGATTTAAAGAGCCACATGAGACTGGTGATTGGTGTCAATGGCACAGGTTTAATGCATTGCTTTTGAACATTTTTGATCTGAGAACTACAGGAGCAAAAAATACATTTTGTGCCTCAACCCAATACACACATAGGAGGCATAATCAAAACATGAAACATGGGGACTGGGGATTTAGCTCAGCGGCATAAGCGCCTACCTTGTAAGCAGGTAGTCATGAGTTCGATCCCTGGTACCGATAAAAACGAAAAAGACAAAAAAAAACCCAAAAAACATAGTGAATGTTTAAATTAAAAATTTATGCCAGGTATGGTGGCACATACCTGTAATCCCAATACTCAGGGTGGCTGAGGCAATGAGGCAAGAGGATTGCTGAATTTGATGTCAGCTTGGGCTACGTAGTGAGCTCAAGGCTGGCCTGAACTATATAATAAGACCTTGTCTCAAAAAAAAAATAATTAAAAATTTATTACAGTGGGGGCTGGGGGTTTAGCTCAGCGGCATAAGTGCCTGCCTTGCAAGCAGGCAGTCCTGAGTTTGAGCCCCGGTACCGATAAAAAGAAAAAAGACAAAAAAAAAATTTATTACAGTGAAAGACACATTGCTATTCACCCCTCTCTCTTTGAACTCATCCTATCGTTCTTGCTGCTTTCTGAAGCGGTTCTGTAAGTCTTCTTTTTTAAATATCTTTTTGTGGCTGCCTTGATGTTCTGAATTGATGGAAAATGCTTTCGGCAGTTTCTGTCAAATAAAACGTGACAGCATGTCCTAACCCTTATTCACTGGATCTGGTACTTCTGGGTCTTCCCCAAAGTCAAAATGATCCAGAAAGGGAAATGCTAATGAATTCACGATGTCCAGGTTGCCATGACAGCACAACTGAAGATACTAACAAAAGAGGACTCCCGACCTGCTTCAAAAAGTGGCAAGAACGGCGGGATAAATACACTCAAAGCAAGAGGAAGTGTCCTGAGGAGGCTTAATGGCAATGTGTCTTTCACTATAGTTTGAAAAAAAAGAAATTCACCATGGTTATTGATCACACCTTCATATTTATGTTTGATTAATTGATTGATAGTTCAGGCTGGCTTTAACCTAACTACATAGCCCAGGCTGTACTTAAACTCATGGCAATTCTCCTGCCTCAGCCTTACAGGTGCTAGGATTAATTAATTAATTAATTTGTAGTACTAGGGATTGGATCCAGGGCTTCATGAATGTTAGGCAAGTGTGGTACCACTAAGCTACATCCTTAACCCTTTTTTCATTTTAGTTTTGAGAGAGTCTTGCCGAGTTGCCCAGCCTGGCCTCCAACTCGAATCTGCCTGCCTTAGTCTCCCGAGTAGCTGGGGTTACGGGAGTACACCATTGTGTCCAGCTGTACTGTGATATTTTTTTCTTCCATTGCTTTTTCTAATTCTGGTTAAGAGTCAGTCAGTTCACTTCATAATGCATTAATAGACTCAGACTGTGGTAGGCGTGCACTAGCAGAGCCCCCCGAGACATCCCTGGAAGGCACACGCTGAGAAGGGCTGTTTTGGGAAGGCTCCTCTCCCAGAAATTGGGTGCAGCTCCCCTGCCTGAGACCAGGAACTGAGCTGATAAAGTTGCTCTGAGCCAGCCATGGTTGCCACAGGACCAGTTTCATAGCCAGTAGCTGCCCTCTGAGCCCATCACCAGCAGTGTGACCCAGAAGAGGCAGCTGTGCTGTGGACACTCATCTGTAACTGCAGCTACTAGGGATGGAGGCAGGCAGAGTGAGTTTGAGGCTACCTGGGCATCTGGGTGAGATGCTGTCTCGAAACACAAAAAAGATTGGAGGTGTTCCTGCTAAGTGGTAGAGCACTCCTAGCTTCAGTCACCACAGCAAGAAAAAGAACAAGGATTTTTTTTTTTTTTTAAGACAGTGTCTCACTGTGTATTCTGTCTAGTCATGCTCACTGCATAGCCTAGGATGGCCTTGAATTCATAGAGATTCTCCTGCCTCAGTCTCCCAGAGTGCTGAGATTATAGGTGTGCACCCTCAAGTCTCACTCAAGAGCAAGAATTTGAGCTGGGTATAAAGCCTGGCTGTGGATCTTGTGCCCAGCTGAAAGTGTGCTTTTCCTCAAAGGCCCATTAAGGAGAGGCAGCCACCCACCCAGGCCTGACACACAGTAGGTGGTTAGCAGTTGTCCTTCCCCTCCTCAGTTACTTATTCAGTGGTACAGGGATTAGAACCCAGGGCCTCGAGCATGCTGAAACAGGAGCTCTACCCCTGAACCGTACCCAGCACTGCCTTCCTTCACCTGTGCCTAGAAACTTGGCAGCGGCCTCTGACCACTCCCATTCCATGTTTGTCCCTTTTGAACCTCAGGAGCATAGAATCAGATTAACCATAAATAATCCTTGGTTGGGGCTGGGGATTTAGCTCAGCGGCATAAGCGCCTGCCTTGCAAGCAGGCAGTCGTGAGTTTGATCCCTGGTACCGATAAAAACGAAAAAGACAAAAAAAAAAAAATTCCTTGGTTAATCCCTAATACACTCTCACTATTGGTCTGTACATAGCTTGCTTTTATATAGTTAGTTATTGTTATTTTTTAATGTGGTTATTGGCTGTTTGTGTGTGTATGTGTCTGGTAAATTTGAATTTTGGTGTTTCATACTTTTTTTGGTCTTATACAGACAGGGTTTCGCTATGCAGTTCAGGCTGGGCTTGAATTCACTTTGTAGCCCAGCCTGGCCTTGAATTTGCAGTGATCTTTCTGCCTCAGCCTCCCAAGTGCTGGGATTACAGGTGTGCACCACCACACCCGGCTTTTTAAAAGATAAGAGGATAGTCCAGGGGCCCCCTATAAACCTTTATCCAAATTTAATTACTTGTATTAGTCTCATTTTCTTTGTTAATGTGTTTTACATTTGTAGGCAGAGTATTGGTTTTTTTGTTTTGTTTTTGTTTTTGTTTGTCTTTTTCCTTTTTATCGGTACCGGGGATCGAACTCACGACTGCCTGCTTGCAAAGCAGGCGCTTATGCTGCTGAGCTAAGTCCCCAGCCCCAGAGTATTGGTTTTTAATGCACTTTGTTTCTAAAACATTTGAGAGAAGCTGAAGGTAGTCCTCTGATCTTTGCCTTTGGATGTGTGTACAGTGTCGTCACTGGGTCTTGGTTTGTATTTCCTTTTTTTGTATTTCCTTGATTGTGGTGATTTTGGTCACTGGCTGTGCTCCATGGTTGAGTTGTACAGTGGTGATTTTCCCTAAGGGACCCTGAAAGCAAGTCTGGATGCCAGAAGAAACACACAGCCAGCGAGGCACTTGTCCAGGCACCTCTTTGCTGTTCTGTTTGCTGGGTTTTATACAAGGGGTCCATCCAGCATGGCCCCCAGGATTTGGATAAGGCCACAGGGTTGAAAAGACCAAGGGTCTTTACAAGGATTCTAGGTGCTGGTTTTACTACCTGCTGGTGACTTCCTGTCCCTGGTGGTGGCTCCAATGCTATGGATGCAATGCAACAACCCGTTGCTCCTTTTGCATCTGTGCTTTCCCCAGGAGCCCTGTCTTAGGCAGGCCTGTTATATCCTGCTGGCACCTACTATGTGTACTTTGTAGGAAATACTTGGTTAATGTTTATTCAGGGCATTAACAGGCTCTGAAAATGGTAATAAAAGGCATGGTTAAAACTATAGTAAATGTTTACATTACAAAACTGGTTACAGTAAAAGACACAGTGCCATGAAACCCCTTCAAGATGTCCCCTCAGCGTGCCTAAAATCCTAGCACTAGGAAAGCTGAGGCAGGAGGATCATTGCAAGTAAGCAACCAGCCTGGGTTACAAAGTGAGCTCAAGGCCAGCCTGACCTACATAGTGAAACCCTATGTCAATACCACCACCACCCCCCATCCCCTCACTTGGAGCTCTGGAAGTTCTGTTCAATGAGTATCTTTATAAGATCTAATTTAAAAATACATTGAATGCTGCTACTGAGTGCCACTAACAGGAAGATGGGCTCATAAAACCATGACAGTGTGTCTTCATCTACCTTATTCACTGGATCTGGCATCATGAGACTTGTTGCTTTTCCCCAAAGTCAAAACGACCACAAAAGGTATATAGTTTGAATGGATTCAGGACACGCATGAAAGAGAACTTCAAAAACTGCTTCAGAAAGTGGCAAGACTGACAGGATAAGGGTGTTTGAAGTGAGGGGAGGGTTTTGAGAGAGATTGATGGGAGTGTATCTTTTACTATAATAGATTTTTATTTGCTTGTTTTTGAAGCAGTGTATTGCTATATTATTCAGGCTTGCCTGAACTCAGTGTGTAGCCTGAGCTGGCCACAAATGCATGGCAGTCCTCTTGCTTCAACCTCCAGAGTGGTGGGATTATAGGCATGCACTGGCATTCCTATCTACTGTAATAGACTTTTTTTGGTACTGGGAATCGAACTGAGAACCTTGTACTTGCTAGGCAGTTGCTGTGCCACTGAGCTATATCCCCAGCCCTATAACAAATTTTTTAATATAAACACTATTTTTTAATCAGACCTCATATTTAACTTCTATATACATTTAATGTATAATGTATAATGTAATACATTCATATGTGTCAAAAAGGTGTCAGTGAAAAACTCTTCAGTTCTCATACGTTATGGAAAATGGTGTGGTGGTATTTTGTAATGCTGGAGGTACTCATATTCCACCCCCCATCTCTGGCATCTTAGAGAAACTCATGCGTTTGCGCACCTGTAAAAGTGTGCAAAGCAGTTCTGTGCTTAATAGCTAAAAACTAGAAACTATTCACCTCTCCATGAGCCTGAGAATGACTAAATTATGGTGTATATTCATGAAACAAATCAAGTACAGCGATTTTTTTTAAAAAAGGAAACAAGGCTAATCTCAGCCAGAAAGTGGCACACAGCCTATAATCTCAGCTGCTCAAGAGACTGGGGCAGAAGGATCACAAGATTGAGTCCAGCCTGGGCAACTGGGCTTGACTGTGTCTCAAAATAACAAAATAAAAAGGGCTGGCTGGATAGTTCAGTGGTAGAGTGCTCCACTAGCCTGCATGAAGCCTAGTTCCTCCTCATTCCTGGGGCGGGAGTGGTGTGGGGATTACTAAAGAGAGAACTCAGCATTGAAAAGGAAATTTAGGGGTCAGTGGGGTGCTAGCATTGTTGGTTTTCATTTTTTCCCTTAGGAACATGTATGTCTGTACATTCAAACAAACACAGCTTTCACAGTAGAACATACCTGCTTCTTTTTTCATACCTACTTTTGAAAGAAAAGCTAGTGTTACTGTCCAGCTCTCCTCCACTCACACGGTTATTCTGTTGTCATCCCCTGCCTGGCCTCATGTACCACTCTCGATCTAGCATTTGCTGTACCCGGGTGCAGTGCCACACGTTCCATTCCCTCTAACGTAGCTTCTGGTGAGGGGGGTACAGGACGATCCCCATCTTATGGAGAAAGAAGCTTAGGTCACGGTGGGGACAGGTCTGGAGTCCCTCCCCGGGCTAGTGGTCACCTTGACCTCTCGTCCTGGCCAGTCTAATGGGCTCCTTTCTCTCCCCAGGTGGCCCTGTGCACCCAGGTGGCCCTGGGCATGGAACACCTGTCCAACAACCGCTTTGTGCACAAGGACTTGGCCGCCCGCAATTGTCTGGTCAGCGCTCAAAGACAGGTGAAGGTATCAGCTCTGGGCCTCAGCAAGGATGTGTACAACAGGTAGGAGGGCCCAGGTGAGGTGAGGGAGGGGCTTAATCCAAAGCTGGAGGCCCAGGATGTGGGCATACCCTTCCCCTTCTCTTCCCAAAGGGGCAGCAGGCTCCAAATCCTTGCTGTTTGTAAATTTTTTCTAGTAACAAAAATAACCCTCAAGCTAGGTGTGGATGGCTCATGCCTGTAATCATGGTCCTCAGGAAGACTGCTTCGATTTGGAGACCATCCTGAACTACATAGGGAGACCTTGAGTCCCCCCCAAAAAATTACTAGGCAGTTTACTGTGTAATATAACTGGGTCCCTCTCCAACTTCCTGAACGCAGTAATTACTGCTTTGATACCTCAGACCCAGAGCTCAGTGTCTTAGCCACACGTTGCTGTACACCCTGAACCCCTGGAGTCTACCACTTCATAGTCACCCCAGTTCTTCTAACTGTTGCTTTGGTTATGATTAGTTTATCATTAATAAAGCTCTTGTGACAACTTCTTGTTTTCCACATTTTAAAAACTACTCTAAAGGCCAGAGATATAGCTCAGTAGCACAAGTGCCTGCCTGGCAAGTGCAAGGTCCTGAGTTTAATTCCTGGTACCTCCCCGCTCCCACCAAAAAAAACCAAAAAAACAAAAAAACAAACCTAATCTAGAAAGGATATATGATGATTAGCTTTCTTTTTTGTTAACATTCAGGCAAATAGGGTTCTTAGTAGAATTTTAAGCTGCCAAAGCCCACACAGTGAACAAGCATTCCCCGTGTGCAGTGGACAATTTGCTGCTTTTCTTGAGTGCCTTGATTTGGATAGTCTGGGCTGGCCTGGGGTAGAGTCCCATATGTGAGGATGGCTTGGGACCCAGTTCTGTGCTCCTCATCCCTGCCTGTGCTGCCTCTGTCTGCAGTGAGTACTACCACTTCCGCCAGGCCTGGGTGCCTCTGCGCTGGATGTCTCCTGAGGCTGTCCTGGAGGGTGACTTCTCCACCAAGTCCGATGTTTGGGCCTTTGGAGTGCTGATGTGGGAAGTGTTCACCCATGGGGAGCTGCCCCACAGTGGGCAGGCAGATGATGAGGTGCTAGCAGGTAGGTAGCAACGGTGCTCTTGTGGGGCGATTCTGGATTTGGGGCTGATGTTTAGCAAGCATACAGCTTTTGCAGATTGCCACAGAGTCCTTTGCCCCTAGTGCCAGCCCCAGCTGCTCTAACCCCTGTCCAACAACTCATTTAACTCCCTGGAAGACCCTGCCCTGCCAGCCACAGTGAGCAGGGGCTGGAGATTCACTGCTCTAGGATGCACCCAAGTCAGCAGCCACCACCATCAGCCCAGTTCCCCAGTCACCCTCACTCCTGTGCTGCCAGGGGATCCACAGCACACTGCACAGGCTAAGTGCTTCCCTCACCCTCTGCCTCCTCCTCTGCAGATCTGCAGGCTGGAAAGGCCCGGCTCCCACAACCTGAGAGCTGCCCTTCCAAGCTCTACCAGCTGATGCAGCGCTGCTGGGCACCCAGCCCCAAGGACCGGCCCTCCTTTAGCGAGATCACCAGTGCCCTGGAGGACAACCCTGCAGATGGGAAGCCGTGAGCAGGGCACGGGGCACAGCTGAGGTCTGGGCAGTACCTGGGCTTCCCTCTTTTTCCTCTCTCTCAGACTGGGGAGGCAGATTCGGACCCAGGCTGGGTAACTAGAGCCTTAGGCTGGGCAGCTTTCTCTGCCACCCCACCCTCATCAGGGACAGTGTGGGTACCTCAGGTAACCCTGATTTCTGGCCTGCGGCTTCTCCCTCTGACCAGGTGCGGCTCTGCCACTCCTCTGCTAACTCTGCCTGGAGGGCAAGGGTAGGGGGCTCCTTCCTGTACCCAGCATCACCCATGGGCCCCACCTGGGCTCTGGATCAGGGCTGTAGAGGACACAGCAAGGGTCCTCCCATGTGGCTTGGCACCCAGACTCAGGCCTCCCTGCCCTCCTCTCCTTCCCTCATCCTAAGTGCCTGGCAGATGAAGGAGTTTTCAGGAGCTTTTGACACTATGTAACCCGCCCTTTTTGTATGCACCATGGGCGGCTTTGTATGTAACTGCAGTGTGGGGTGGGTGGGCATGGGAGGTGGGGTGGGCCCTAGAGGAGCTGGGGAGGGTGGGCCACCCCCTCACACCTTTATTGTTGTTGTTCTGTGTGTTTTGTGGGTTTTTTTTTTCTTGTTTTTTTTTTTTTTTTTTTTTTTTTTTTACATTCGCTGCTCTCAATAAAAAAGCCTTTTTTACAACCCAAGACTCAGTCCTTCTGTACTTCTGCTTGATAATGATGCTCCTCCTCCTCCTCCCTGTGCTGGCACCAACTATTGTGCAGGCACTGGCCGTTGTTTCCAGCCTGCTGAGAACAGGGATTTGGAGAGACGGGGATCCATCTCTTCCAACTCCAGCTTCCTGCTGGAGCTGTAGGCCTGGTTCTGCTGCCTTTGTCCTCCAGTGTAGATGAGACAGAGAGGAGTGTGAGCCTGGACAAGTTAAGAGTGCAGTTAGAGAAGGAGCTGATGACAGGTATGGGTTCGGAGACCCTTTAAAACTCTAAGAAGTAGCCAAGCACGGTGGTGCATGCCTAGGAGGCCGAGGCAGGAGAATGGCTGTGAGGTCAAGGCCAGCCTAGCCTACCTAGTGAACCCAGGACCAGTCTGAAGTATACAGCAACTTCTGTGGAAGTAGTGTGTCCTCATTTACTTTACTCACTGAATCTGACACCTTGTGACTTCTGGCTCTTTCCCAAAATCAAAATGACCACGAAAGGTAAATGTTTTGGTTGGGTGCAAGACGCGGAAGCAGCCATGATAGCACAACTAAAGATACCAAGAAAGACTTCCACAGCTGCTTCAGAAAGGAACGAAAGCCATGGGATGTGTGTGTTCATAGTACAGGGTTCTGAGGGGAGTTAAAGGCAGCGTGTCTGTTACTGTCATTCAGTTTTTAAAAATTTAAACACTATTTTCTGCTCACACCCTGTACCTCTCCCCCAAAACCTCTCCTTCCACCTAACTTCCCTATTTCCATGAAGGGTCCCATTGTTCGGGAAAGAATCCTAGCCATACTCAGAATTGTCATTCATTATGAGCCTTCTCTGTGCCTCCCTCTCTGCTGCTAACCACTAAAATCTGTGTAGTCTTCCTCTGCACTATTTCTATTTTTGTTTCAGTTTAAGAGAAAAAAAAATGCTGGTTGTGGAAAATACCAAACAGTACAGACTTATTTAAAGCAAAATACACCCCCTGCCATCCCAGACCTGCTCTCCAGAGGTGAGCAAGACAACTGTGCAGCATGGCTTCCCAGGCTTTTCCTGTGCACATTGGTTTTTGTGGGGTTTTTTTGGTCTTTTTCCTTTTTATCGATACCAGGGATCGAACTCACGACTGCCTGCTTGCAAGGCAGGTGCTTATGCCGCTGAGCTAAATCCCCAGCCCCTTCCTGTGCACATTGGCTTGTGATTTCTTTCTGTTCCTTCTAATTCACTTGTCACCATTGAGACCCTCTGTCTTTATGTGAGTAATCCCAGGGGAAAACCAATTCCATGGAAGCAGTTTTAGTGTTGTGACAGTGACTTTAAAGAGCAGGCTTAATTTTTGGTTCGATATTATTTGGGTGATAAAAATCAGAAGAAAAATTTTAGCATTTTGAGTGGCTAAGGCAGAAGGATCACGAATTTGAGCTCACCCTGAGCAACTTAGTGACTTTGTAAGACTGTGTCTCAAAAAAAAAAAAAAAAAAAGCCTGGGATGCAGCTCAGTACAACGGCCTTGGGTTCAGTGTGCGCACACATAACACACATACATGAAGGCAAAATCAGAAAGGAAGGTCAGTAGGGATGGTTGTGGTGGCCTCTAGAGCCTTCTGGAACCTATAATAGGTCAAATAATGACTTGTTTTTCCTTGAGCTAACACATTCCATATGTTTAATTACCTGTTGTTTAGGACATTAAAATCGGGAAATGGAAGAAGAGGAGGCTTTCTATTTTCCTATTGGATTTAATGAACAAGCCTATGTTTGTGTATATGTATGTATAAGGATACAAGACATAGACAATATGTATTTCATAAATCTTTTGTAGTTAATTTTCATATTTTCGTAAGTGTTTTGATAGTGACAGAGATACAGCTGACTTTTTCATCCAGTACTTAGTAAGCCATATGAAGCTGACAATATTTCGCACCCTTGACTTTATAAAATGGTAATTTGGTATGATAAAGTCTGTATACGATGCAAACAAACATGTTACAATACTTATTCTTGCTGTTTTTTGGTCTTTTTCCTTTTATCGGTACCAGGGATCAAACCCATGACTGCCTGCTTGCAAGGCAGGCACTTATGCCGCTGAGCTAAATCCCCAGCCCTATTCTTGCTCTTTGTGATACCCATTTATTCTTTTTTTTTGTATTGGGGATCAAACTCACAACTTCATGCTTGCCAAGCAGGCACTTACACCACTGAGCTAAATCATCAATCCTAATTTACTCTTTTAACTGCTGGTGATGGGATACTAAATTATATCACCATCAGCACCACTGGTAAGTCACAAGCAACTACTTTATTCAATCTTTACAACTTTTGAGGCAGGATTCATGATTCCCATCTCCATGCACACACCAGGTGTTTATCCCTTAGGTGACTGACCTCAGATGGCTCCTATTAAGTATTCACTGACTGCTGTGTGCTTTAGTCTTATCTCACTGAATCTGCATTCAGGACCTCCTGAGGTGATACTACCACTGGTAGATATGGGATTCTGAGACATAAAATCACTGGTTTCTGGGCACAAGACTAGCAAGAGGAAGACTCCAGATTTAAGGAATCTTGTATAGACTAAATCCAATTTATTTTCACAGCTTTGGAGCAGAGATCCAGATGCATACTCAACCAGGACTTCACAAGGACCCAGTTCTAGCCTTTAAAAACAAAACAAATCTTTTTTTTCAATAACGAGGCTTGAACCCAGGGCCTTCTCACAACCTGAACCTTTTATTTGGGGACAGGATCGCGCTAAGTTGCCTAACTGCAGACTGGGTCTAACTTGCGATCCTCCTGCTTCAGCCTCCCCCAGTGCTAGGATCACAGGCGTGCGCCACCACCTTGGATTTATAGGGAAGGGCGCGTGCGCGCGTTCATGTGCTTGTTCGCCTGCGCGCTTCAACTTTTTGTCCCCGCTATACTTTCTCAGCCCTTTCGCACGGGCTGTGGAGTGTGCTTTCTCATCAAAACTGACCCCTTAGGGGCTGGGGGTTTAGCTCAGCGGCATAAGCACCTGCCTTGCAAGCAGGCGGTCGTGAGTTCGATCCCTGGTACCGATAAAAATGAAAAAAAAAAAAAAAAAAAAAAAAAAAAACCTGACCCCTTTTCCAGCCCAGACTGCAGCTGGAAGTCTTCACCGGTCTTCATGTCCGCCCTGCCCCCATCAGGGACGGGAAGATGACGGTTCCCCTGCCCGCCCTTGCACAACTGCCAAAGACCCCCCTAATGCACAGAATGATGAATGAGGTCGCGGAACCGGGCTGGTGGGAAAGTGTTGATCCCCTGGAGGGTGACGGACGGGAAGTCGGGGGAGGGAAGGGAGGCGTGCAGGCGCCGGGTGCGGGGGGGTCTCAGCACCCCCAGCCCAGCCCTCCGCTCCCGGGGAACATTGCTGCCCTCCGAAAGCGTGGGAAGAGCTCCAATCAGGCCCCTGCACATCCTCGCGGGAACAGGCTGCATAGTCTCATACTCTGGAAACCCTTCATGCACTCTGGGACTTCCCGAGGGTTTGCTTCCAGTTATTTCTCCTCCCCAAGACTACAGATACTTCGTTCCTCTCCTAGGCTTTCGCTCTGCTTGTCTCCGCCGGTTCTCCGCTGTTTTCTACTTTAGGGGGGCGGAGTTGCGCCTCTTTTCCTATGCCTTTAAGAAGGTCGGCTCCTCCCCTTTCGGAATCGCTGTCTGACGCGGTATGACAGCAGCGAGTTCAGTATGTCTATGCAAACGAGCGCCCCCCGTGGGCCAATAGGGAACGGAGGTGCCGGAACCGCGGACCAATGGGGCGGGGGCGCTGGGGCTCACCATATAAGGAGCGGCCTCACCATAAAAGGAAACATTGTATCTCTTTATATGGGGGGAAGGGTCGGGGGATCCCTCCGCGGCCAGCGCGTGGTCCCGGCCCCCTCCACCCGCCGTCTCGGCCGCGGCCAGCAGCCCCTACCCCCCGGGGGACGCTGACGGCCGCCGGGCGCGCCGCCTTAGCAGACGGACAGGGGGCGCTGCGCGCGGCCTGGGGCAACCCCGGCCCCAGGGGCAGGAAAGTGAGGGCCCAGGTCGGCCCGGGCGTGCAGGGGCCCCGGGTTCGCAGCGGCGGCTGCGGTGCCGAGAGCCGCGCTCGCAGCAGCAGGAGCGCCGGGGTGAGCCGAGGAGCCGATGGCGGCGGCGGCGGCGGCGGCAGCTCCTGTTCCTCGCTGACTGCCCGCCCGTGCTCCTGCTTCGAGCGCCATGTTACCGAGCCAAACCGGGGCCGCGGCGGCTCTGGGCCGGGGCTCGACCCTGGGGGGCGGCCTGAGCCGGACCCCGACGGGGCGGCCGAGCGGCGGCGGGGCCCGCGGGGCTAACGGGGGCCGGGTCCCCGGGAACGGCGCGGGGCCCGGGCCGGGCCGCCTGGAGCGGGAGGCGGCGGCGGCGGCTAGCGCCCCGGCGTCGGCCGCGGGCGCCGTATACAGCGGCAGTGAGGGCGACTCGGAGTCCGGCGAGGAAGAGGAGCTGGGCGCCGAGCGGCGCGGCCTCAAGCGGAGCCTGAGCGAGATGGAGCTTGGCGTGGTGGTCGGCGGGCCCGAGGCGGCGGCGGCGGCCGCGGGGGGCTACGGGCCGGTGAGCGGCGCGGTGAGCGGAGCCAAGCCGGGCAAGAAGACCCGGGGCCGCGTGAAGATCAAGATGGAGTTCATCGACAACAAGCTGCGGCGCTACACGACCTTCAGCAAGAGGAAGACGGGCATCATGAAGAAGGTACCGACGGCCGGGGGCGGGTGCTGCAAGGGGCGCCGCGGTGGAGGTGTGGGAGGGGACGGCAGCCTCCCGAGAGGCCCGCGGGGAGGGGGATGCCGCGGACGTCCGGGAGAGGTGGGAGTGACCGAGCACAGAGCAAGGGGCCCTTGCGGAGCGCAGAGGAGTGCGTGCCACAGACAGGGTCCGCGGGCCGTTCGCCCCAGTGCCAGTACCGGAGAATGACATGGGAGAGCCGGGTCAAGAGAGAAAGTGTGGAGGTGAGGCTAAAGCTGTGTGTGTAGGAGGAAGGTGGGCAGCTAGCGAGAGTAGTGCGGGCCGGAAGGAGAGGTTAGGGACCAGGTGAGGGAGTAGGAGAGCTGTCCTGTCTCGGCTGCCGGCGAGGACCAAGTCCCGCCCTGGCCATGTGTCTTCCGTTGCTCTCACTGGAAACCTCATACTCCGGGCCAGAACGCCTGCAGAACTGCCTGCCTTGGGGCCGGGCGGGGTTTCCAACTGTAGGGAAAATCTGCAGGGAGTTTGGCTAGGGGTGGGAGTAAGACAGGTTTGTAGAGGTGCAGGGGAAAGTGAGGAAAATCTTCGAAGACCATGGAAGGGGTGGAAACAGTTATTGGGGAGCAAGAGGCGGCAAACTTGGGAACGCTGGCGGTTGTTTTTATTTGTCCCATAGAGAAACCCAAGGTGAGTTGTAGAGTTCCTGTTGGGAGTGAGGATGGTGTCTCTGGTGTCCCTTCTGGGGTCATGGGAGGATATTTGGTGCTCATCTAGTTCCCATCTGCTGTAGCTCCAGACACTTCTATCAGTATCCCTTGTCACTTGATCAACAGTCATAAGATTGTGTGGGAATAAAGCAGGAATAAAGAAAGTACAGCGTTACAGGGCATCAGAAGTTAGTGACAACAGATTAGAGCTTGTGCACTTTCTGGGAAGACATATGGGACAGTTTGGTGCTTACAGGGTCCCCTACCATTAGTGCAATAGATGAATCATGGGTGTGGCAGGGATCCAGCCTTGTCCCTGTAACCGTGAGAAGAGAATGGGCTTCCTGAGGCTCCAGGTACCAGGCTGTGTTGGGAACCAGTTGTATACCTTGATGTTAAATGTTTTGCTCCGGGAGCTTGTGGTGGTTTACTTGGGGTACCTGCAGTTGGTAGGGCTGTTCCTCCAAGAATAAGCATGGATAGTTTTACTGTTCTTAGCTACCGTCATATATCCTGATGGCACTCACCTAGAGTCACTAGAGACAAAGGCCATTATGGGAGTGGGGCTGGAGATCACCATGTAGGTGTACCTCTTCCTACTTTCCTACTTCCTGAGGAAGACAGAGGTGGAAAGTTGTACTGACCTGCCCATCTCCTCCCCACCCCCAGGCCTATGAGCTGTCCACGCTGACAGGGACACAGGTGCTGTTGCTGGTGGCCAGTGAGACAGGCCACGTGTATACTTTTGCCACCCGCAAACTGCAGCCCATGATCACCAGTGACACCGGCAAGGCACTGATTCAGACCTGCCTCAACTCGCCAGACTCTCCGCCCCGCTCAGACCCCACTACAGACCAGAGAATGAGTGCCACTGGCTTCGAAGAGACCGATCTCACCTATCAGGTGTCAGAGTCTGACAGCAGTGGGGAGACCAAGGTGTGTTTGTGTCACCTAAGTGAGAGGTGGGGAGGGAAGGGGGGTCCCTTTCCCTTCCTGGCCCATCGCAGGTAGACAAGTGCCCACCAAAGTGGAGTGGAGTCGTGTTGGTGCCCATTATCCAAGGGGACAGGTGTCCAAAATCCATGCCCGATGGGAGGCCGGCCCTCTAGATAAGCGGGCGGCCTCCGTGCCCATATAAGGTCGGCTCGGGCTCCACGCCGGCCTCCCGCCCGCCGCCCCGCCGGCCTGGCAGAGCCTTTGCATTCCTCCCGCCAGCTGTCTCCCCGCTGGGGCGGGGGTGTAGTTTAGCCCTGCCTTCCCGACGGGGTAGGTCGCTGGGGGGAGTAGGAGGGTAGGCTGGAGTCCTGGAAATGCGGCACTGTTGACCGCCGGGCTGACTGCCTGGGTGGGGGTCTACCTTACTAGCCAGGCGGCTGTCCCTTCGGTGTTAGTGCCGTCGCCTGCCTGCTGCTAAGGATGCTGCCCCTAGTTACGCCTCCCCCTTCCTTTTCCCGGTAAGGAGAGGGGGTGAGGCTTCCTCCTGGCTGTCGCAGGAGCTCCGCCTTCTGCCCTTAACTGACTGGCCAATGAGAGGAAGCAGCACTGTTTGCCTTAGCAACGCGTCCGCCAATCAGGGGCCATGAACCTAGCTGCTTAGGAAACATCCAGCGTTGACCCACCCCTGGCTGTTGAGACCCCCGTTAGTTAACTTGGTTCAGATCTAAGCTTGGTGACTTGGTTCTCAGCTCATGGCTTCTTCCTCTTCCTTCTAAGAACAGAGCCTTCCTGAAGAGTCAGTGCTCCGGGTCCCTCTTTGTTACCTATTATTTTCAGACTCTGGTAGCAGTAGGGCTCATTTATTTGCAGGAAATTCTGGTGAATGAGTAAGTTCCTTGGCAGTTTGTCTTAAGCGTTTGACAAACAGTGTTTCATTGCCAAACTGCTAAGATCTCTCTCAAACCCTAAGTTCCCTGGACAACTCTCAGTGTCTACCAGCAACTTGGCAGACCAGAGCTGGAGAACCCTTTAGAGAGAATAGTAGCTAGCTGTCTCGTATTTAAAGGAGAGCAAACCTGAGACTAAGAAAGAGGAAGGATTTTCCTTAGGGTCATACAGATGGTCATTGCCAGAGCTGAAACAGGCCCTAGATGTAATAATCCCACAGTTCACTGGGGCAGAGAGATCAATGAAGTATTATCACAGTACTAGTTATGATTATTACGGCCCTCATAATCATCGTCATTGTAAGAGCAGCAGATACTCATTTTGGTCTTGTTATGTGCCAGGTGCTATTCTCAAGTGCTTTTAGGCATGTTAACCTGTCTTCCTAAAAATCTGTAGGTATTACCCTTCTTTTATGTATTTATTTATTTTGTTGTGCTGGGGATCAAACTCATGGCCTCATGCATGCTAGGCAAATACTCTGCCACTGAGCTAAACTACAACCACTCGCCCCTACCCTTTTAAAGGTAGGAAATGAAGCTTAGCGGCACCACAACTTGCTCGAAGGTCAGGCAGCAGATAAATAGTGGAGCTGGGATTTGAACTCAAGCCCAGTGATTTCAGTGTGGGCTCTCAGTCCACAAAATGCTTTTTCAGGGGTAGGGTCTGCTAGAGCCTCATTGCTCCATCTTTACTCTGAGCATAGGACACACTGAAGCCAGCTTTCACAGTCACCAACCTGCCGGGTACCACCTCCACCATCCAAACAGCACCCAGCACCTCTACCACCATGCAAGTCAGCAGCGGCCCCTCCTTCCCCATCACCAACTACCTGGCACCAGTGTCTGCTAGTGTCAGCCCCAGCGCTGTCAGCAGTGCCAACGGGACTGTGCTGAAGAGTACAGGCAGCGGTCCTGTCTCCTCTGGGGGCCTCATGCAGCTGCCTACCAGCTTCACCCTCATGCCTGGTGAGTCACAGGGCACATTGGGCATGCCGAGTGGGTCTCACCATGGGTAGCACCAGGAGAACTGAACTCCCTGCTCAGAGGAGGGTGAATGGGTTTAGAGCCAAAGAAAGAAGCTTCTTATGTCCCTTGGGCAGATGTGCCCCTGCCAGTGAGAGTTCCACAGTCCTAGGCAGTAAGTTTAACTGATATTCCAGCCTTGTCTAGCTAGCCTAGCCCTGTGCTACCATTGCCATGGCACAGTGGACATTGTGCGGCTTTCTTATTATGTACTGTCTGGGTTAATGCCAGTTTCTGGGTCAGCTGAAGACCCAAGAGGAGGGAGGAAGCCACTGGAGAAGAGCTTTGGGACCTGAAGGACCTGGTTCCTAGAAAGATGGTGACAGAAGTTGAAGATGAGTGTGCCAGACCTTGGGACTGGGGTGCCCAAGTGTGCCTGGTGCAACTGGCCACTGGGCAGGACAGAGCCCAAGGAAGATTCTGTGTCTCGTAGGTGGGGCAGTAGCCCAGCAGGTCCCAGTGCAGGCTATCCAGGTGCACCAGGCCCCACAGCAAGCGTCTCCTTCTCGAGACAGCAGCACAGACCTCACGCAGACCTCCTCCAGCGGGACAGGTAAAACTCAGCCCTGTCACCTTCCCTACCTTTCGCCATCTCCTGAGGCTTAGCGGTAAATTCCTAGCAGACCCCTCTGGTATTTGAGATTAGAGAATTTCTTAAAAGTCTGAGGCTTTTGGTTTAATCCTTATGGGAAAGTCACATGAGGATGAATGGGTTTTAAAGGGTGCCTTGCAGTGGAGCTGTGGATTCTAGGAGGAAATTAGGGACCCTGAAGCCATCTCCTCCCTACCTGAGAGTTTATTTGTCCAGAGACACAACACCTGGTCAACCAGTTACCTGAATGATCTTACCCAGCAGTTGTTTCCCTGTGGGAGGAAGTTATGGGTTTTGAGTAGCCATAATTCCCTTCAGAATTCCCTTTGGTGGTGCATGGTAGCACAGGTCTATAATGCCAGCACTCGGGGAGCTGAGGCAGGAGAATTGCCACAAGTTCCACAGCTGCTTGGGTTATATAGTAAGTTCAAAGCCAGCCTAGACTACATAGTAAGACCCTGTCTCAAAAAAAAGAAAGAGAAAAAAATACTTTTAAGTTGTTCTTATTCCAACCTTATTATATAAAATGTGATCTAGAGCGCTTTTAGGGGCTTGTGATAATGCAGACTCTTGTCACTCAATCCTATTAAATTAGAATCTGCATTTTAACAAGGTAACTGTATGCACACTAACTTTTGAACAGTGCTTGTTTAAAAGATGGATTTGTGGGGTGTCAGTTTAAGAAGAGGGAGAAAAGAGAGAACAGTCTTGTCAAGCTTCTGATGGGAGCATGGCCAGAGTCCTGGGGTGGGATGGGGCCATCAGTAGGGACCTGTGTCCCACTCCCTGACATGTATCTTTTTTCCAGTGACGTTGCCTGCCACGATCATGACATCGTCCGTGCCCACAACTGTGGGTGGCCACATGATGTACCCTAGTCCCCACGCAGTGATGTATGCTCCCACCTCAGGCCTGGCTGATGGCAGCCTCACCGTGCTCAATGCCTTCTCCCAGGCGCCATCCACCATGCAGGTGTCCCACAGCCAGGTCCAGGAGCAAGGTGAGGGGAGGGCAGGGCTGCAGAAGGGAGGACCGATTCCTTCAGTATACATATCTTTTGCAGGAGCTCTGTCTCCCTGCTTCCTAGTATCTACCTTTTGTTCTGCTTTTTATTTATACTTTGAGTTTTTCATATAAGAGAAAGTATGCAGTATTTAACCTTGTGTGTCTGCTTTATTTCATTTAACATTATGGTCTTAAGGTTCATCCATTTTCCTATAAATGACTCATTATTCTTCTTTATGGCAGAGAGTTCTCCACTGTGTGTACCTACCACCTTTTCCATTCATTTGTTGATGGAAATATAGACCATTTCCAAGAGTTAGCTATTATGAGTTGTACTTTTGTAAGCATGGATGTGCCTGTTTCACTGCGGTGTGATGACTTTAGCTCTAGATACCGGGCTGCAATGGGTATGGCTGGGAATGGCTAGGTCAATGAAGTTTCTATTTTGATTTTTGAAGAATATTCATACTGATTTCCATAAGGCCACATGCTTTCCTGCACATGCACACACACACACACACACACACACACACACACACACTCAGACACCATCCATCTCTACTTGGACACTCATCTGAGCCTTCCCTGTGACTTGCGCATTTATCACCACCCACCCGCATTTGGGGGCCCAGCATTTGGGGTCCTCCTGAATGAGTCTGTCCTGTGTTCCCCATGCAGGCGGTGTCCCACAGGTATTTCTGACGGCGCCGTCTGGGACAGTACAGATCCCTGTGTCTGCTGTTCAGCTTCACCAGGTAGGTGGGGGGCCTTCCCACCCCATCCATGGCCACATTATCAGGACTTGGGGGGATCCGTTACCACCTGGCCTTAGCCAGAAACCCCATATCCCCCTCCTTTTCTGTACCTACCCCCAGCTTACTGCCCCCTCCCCCCCAGATGGCTGTGATAGGGCAGCAGGCCGGGAGCAGCAGCAACCTCACCGAGCTGCAGGTGGTGAACCTGGACGCCGCCCACAGCACCAAGAGTGAATGATCCGCCCGCCACCCTGGACAGACGGCCCAAGGGATGGCACCACTTATTTATTGTTGCCTTTTCACGTTTTCTTTACACACATGTTGACGGGCGCAGGAGGGAGGCGTGGTGGAGGAGTGGGCAGCCACGGGACAATGCCCTCTCACTCCAGCCAAAGAAATGGGCCTGCCTGCCCTCCACCTGTCCTCCCGCACCCTCCCTCTCGCCTCCCCCCTCAGACTCCCCTTGCCAGCTTGGCTCGATGTTTGCCATGAATATTAGCTTACCTAACGGGACCGTGCCCCCTTCCTACTCACAGGCCTTCTGTGGGGCTGGGCACCGTGTCCCCCCCAAGGAGGCAGTCCGGGCTCTCTCTCCAGCCTCCTTGCTGACCCCAGGTCAGCACAGGCTGGCTTGCAAGAGGCCTGCCTGCTCCTCAGGGAGCCAGCAGGGGAGCCGGGGTGCCCCATGCGCCCCCCATGCCAACCTCTGCCCCTTCAGCTCCTGAGCAGCTGGGCCTGCGCAGGGCCGGTTCCTGGGTCTACCGCCCTGCCTTGCTGTGCCCTGAGGACCTCCAGGGGCACTTGGGTTGGAGGGAACCACCAGTGTTCCCTTCTTCCCCTCGTCTTCCCCTCTCTCCTCCCAGCTGCTTTAAAGTTGATTTTGAACTTTTTATTTGAGGAGACGAAGTGAAAACAAATCTATAAATATATATTTTTAAAATATTTAACTTTTTTTTATGGCGTTTTTCTCGTCCCCCTCTCTGCCCAAACTCCCCTTCCCTGGGGAGCCCTTGGGCTCCCCAGAACTGGCAGGGCTCCTGGGGCCAGAGCCACCCCATGAGCTTGGGTCCTCCAGTGTGGGGGGGGAGATTCTGGGATGGCCCCATCCTGGGTTGTTGCCAGGAGAGAGCTGGAGAAGGGGCCCTCAGACCATGCCCCAACGGGGTGGGGAGGTCACCCACAGCTCTGGGCCTCTTTTTGCCCTTTAGGGTTGTTGCTAGAGAGAGGAAAGAGGGAGACCAAATGTAAGGGTGGGGGCGGGAGGGTGTCAGGCAGAGGCAACTGACTTCATTTGTGCCACGCGCATGGGCATTGCAACCTTGTGCTCCCTCCCCCGGCCCACAGCTGCCTGGGGCCCAAGTTGCAGTGAGCAGGGTGGGGACTGGGAGGGGGGCAGAGGCAGGAATGGGGGTCATGAGTGGGAGGGCTCTTGGGCTGAGTGTGGAATAGGGAGCCAGAAATGGGCAGCTCTCCCAGGGAGTGAGCAGCTACTGTAACTTTTTTAAATTAAGACAAAAAGCCTTGAAGAAAATGACTTTATTTTTCTAAGTGTAACCTCAGTATTTATGTAATTTGTACAGGGGCCATGCCCCACACCCCTGCCCCCTGGGGTAGATCTTGAGGGTGGGCCGGAATGGGGGAGGGCCTTTTACCCTGTGTCACAGCCCACCTTCACTGCCTGTGTCCAGAAAGGGGCTTTTTCAAAACTGGGGCAGCAGCTGGAGCAGACCTTTCTTAACCCTTCCAACGCCTTCAGTCAGAACAAGCCTGCCTCTGATCAGCTGAAGGGGTGAGGGGAGTCTACGCACAGCCTAGTTATCAAGGGCATGATCTGCCCACGTTGTGAACCCCCTAACCTCACCCAGTGGTTGTCTTGCCCCATTCTGGGGTGCCAAGATGGAAGTCACCTTTCTGGGCTTTCTCCTGGAGATAGCTGGGTTTTGGGGTGGCTTTTAAGGCCAGGGCATGGCAAATCAGGGCCAGAGCTGGGGAGCTTGGGACTCAGGTCTGTAACTGCCCAGCCCCTTTGCTCTGCTCTTGTTACACTCCACCACCACTCACACCCTGCTCCCCCACCCAGGAGAGGAGATGCTGATGAATTCCTCTCCTTCCCACAGCAGACAGACCCAGTGAGTGAGTCAGGCAAAGTGCTTACAATGTGTGTCATGTGAACAGGGCCTTGGGAGGGCATGCGTGTCAGGGACGAGGTGGCATTTACATATGCAGCGACCCTTGGTGTTTCCTTCCTCGATGGCTCTGGGGTATGTGTGTGTGTGCCTGAGTGTGTGTGTGTGTGTGTGTATGTGTGTGAATGTGGGGTGTGTGTCAGTGATTTCTACTTTCCCTGGGATGCTGACCCAGGAATGGTGGACATGGTCACAGTCCTATGTACAGAGCTTTCTTTTGTATTAAAAAAAAAAATACTCTTTCAATAAATGTATCATTTTTGTGCACAGATGGTGGGGTCTTTGCCTTGTTTTTCTACCTAGGGAGGAAGGAATGAAGCAAACCCTAAAACACTGTTCCAAGAAGCAAGTCTGGCTTAGTTTGATGAAAACAAATGTTAAGGGGTGCGGTAGATTACTGAATTCCCTGAATCTTAATACTTGTGTGTGGAAGGGCCGGTAAAATGGGGGATTTCTCCTTATGCATAGTTTTGCTACAAACTTGGACCAAACAGCTGGGCAACCTTCGATGGGGGTGTAACAGACAATTGAACCCACACCTTCACAATGAACTATGTTCCCAGCCATTTCTTATCTATTTATTTTTGACAGGGTTTCTGCTAAATTGCCCAGGCTGGCCTCCCCCTCACAGAGTGCTAGCATTACAGGCACGTGTCACCTTGCTGGGTTGACAGATTTTAATTAACAGGCAAAATAACACAACCCCAAGTATTGCAGACTGGTCTGGAAAACTCATGGACACACGATCTGTTGATGGAGGAGAGGAAGGTGGATCCAGAGTTGAGGGTGCTTCATAGTGTCAGGGATTTAGAGGACAGCATACCGCAGAGTGGAGCAATGCCAACTGCATTCCCCAGTTCCTGCAGCAGCGCACCCCCACCCCCAACACGCTTCCCCCCTGCCGCTCCGCCGGGCGCGCGCGCGCCAGTGCGCATGCTCCTTGCGCGCCGCTCCGTTGCGCTGGGCGTGAGCCGCGTTGAGACCCATAGACTCCAGGCCCGGCGTGCGCGCGCTATGTGACCCGGAAGGGAGCTGCTGAGGAGGCGGGACTGGGGCAGCGGTCCTGGCGAAGGCCTGACCAGGCAGTGGGAGGTGAGAGTAGAGTTCTGCGCCAGCTCGCTCCTTTTCCCCTACCCCTGCCCGATTCCGTAGTCCCGCTCCGTGGGCTGACGAAGGGAACTAGATCTTGCTCACTGAGATTTTTTTGGTCCCGTCAGCCTCCTCGGACGGCCCCTCATCCTTGCCCCGCCCCCAAGCCCATTCCCACGGCCTGAGTGGCCTCCTCCACTGTCTCTCCGGTCTACAAGCCCCGGCCCGGTCTTATTGTGTGATGGGCTCAGTTCCCACGACTCACCTTCGCACTGCAGGCTAGCTCCCCTGGTCAAGACTCGCGTTCCACACGCACACACCCATCCAGTTGTTTTATTTTGCCCTAAACTGATGAGTTGTTTATTGCCCTGTCACTGGGTACTTCCCAGCCTGCCCCCCACGTTGAGTGATCCCCTACCCTCATTGAGGTTCACATCTTCCCTGTCTTTCCTTTTTAACTCCTTTTTGTCTTCTGTCCTTGTACCCCAAAATGAATCCCTCCCTGATTCCCATTTCTTCACCTGGGTTTACCATCAGTTCTCACTATTCCCTATTCCTCCCCCACTGCTTCGTATTTACACATACCTTTTCCTAATCATCCTACTCACATTTATAATCTGGTTTAACTTTCCATTTATGTGATGGCTGCTGCTATCATCTAAGAATAATATTTGATTAATTTTAGATTATATTTACTAAGCACTTATATGGTAGGTGCTGTTCAAATTGCATTACATACATTTTATTAAGTTTTTACAAGTTTATGAGGGAGCTAGAAATACTATTACCATTTGTAGATGAGGAAACAGGCTCAGAGGTTAAGCAGCTTGTTCAAATCTATGCAGATAGTAAAAGAGCCAGGACTGAGCCATGTTTATGTGACTCTTGAGATCCACACGACATTGCTTTCTCTCCTAACCTCATTCCCTATCCTCAGCTCCATCAATACTACTTCCACTGCATCTACCTGACCTAAACCCTCAACCATACATTCATGATTAGTACAGTGCAGGACTTGGTCTTTTTATTGCAGAAGTGACCTGATCCCTGGGCCACTCTCCTTTTCATCAGATGGTCATGCACTTTTCCCATCCAGTCATCTGGCCTGTATCCCTACCTCCTTTCCTCTCCATTTTGTATATCTGCCATGGCTTACTCTATATACACATTCTCCCTCTGTCATTGATAGCTCCTTGTCCTGCTCCTCTGCAAACCTGCTTTTCCTCATCTTCTGGCCCTACTGTCTCACATGCTGCTGCCCTTCATCCATGTCATGTTTTGAAGTTGGATTTGAAACCCTCATTCACCCTACTCTTCTGCCCAGACTGGTCTGCTTAACTGTCACTTTGAATATTATCTTGCCTATTGCTCTTCTCATTCTCTCTGTAACTTCTTTCCTGTTTTTGTTTTTGTTTTTGGTACTGAGGAGTGAACTCATGACCTTGCGCTTGCCAGGCAGGCACTTGTGCTGTTGAGCTAAATCTCCAGCCCACTTCCATGTCTTAAACCCTTCATTTCACCCCTTATTTTCACTGCATTTCTTGCCTTATAAGTCTCAATCAGTGGGCATAGTGGCACACACCTGTAATCCCCACACTCAGGAGACTGAGACAGAAGGATAACCACAAGTGTGAGGTCAGTTAGACTACATAGTGAGTTCAGAGCCAGCCTGAGCTACATAGTGAGACCATGTCTCAAAAACCCAAACCAAAAAAAAAAAAAACAAACAAAACCTCTCAAGGTTAGCCATTTTTCCCATCTTGTTTTTTTTTTTTTTTTTTTTTTTTGTCTTCTCTGTTCAACCTTTAAATTCTACCATACAGTTTACCAATCACCACCCATCCCATATGGAGTCCAAGATTCTGCCTGTTTAGTCTTTTTCTTTTCCCATATTGTCTTCTTGTTTTATTTTGTTTAGTTTTTATTTTGCCATCCTGTCTTATCTTTCCCTTTGTGTATTCTAGGAAGTCAGGATGGTAGGGGAGCGACATGTTGGAGACCTCATGGTCCCCTTGGGACCCCAGCTGCAGGCATACCCTAAGGAACTCATTCGCCAGCGACGTGGGCATGATGGGTGTCCTGAATATCTGATCCGGTGGAGTATCGTGAAGTATGGGGAAGTGGACAAAGTGGGTGTGGAGGAAGGCAAAACAGAACACATCCTGATGTGGCTGTCAGCCCCAGAGGTCTATGCTAACTGTCCCATGCTGTTAGGTGAGTGGGCACTGTCCAAGGGACCTCAGCATGAACCAGCTGAGGGTTCAGGGAGCTTTCTCCGTGACCCAGGAGGCCTGGATGAAGTAGCAATGGGAGAAATGGAGGCTGATGTGCGGGCGCTGGTACACAGGGCTGCCAGGCAGCTGGCAGAAGGTGGGACCTCAAGCCTCACAGCTGCTGTGCTCCACACCATCCATGTGCTCAGTGCCTATGCCAGCATCGGACCTCTCACCGGGGTCTTCAGGGAGACAAAAGTTCTGGACCTACTTATGCACATGCTGTGCAATCCTGAGCCTCAAATCCGACGGAGTGCGGGCAAGATGCTACAGGCCCTGGCAGCCCACGATGCTGGTAAGGGACAGATGGAAAGAAGGAAGGCATTGGAGAGAGAGCATGGGGCTCAAAGGAATAAGAAAGAGGAGCACTTTAAGAACACTTAGAACCTGATGACTGTCAGTTCAGGGTAAAGGGGTAGATTAATTGGTTATTATAGGTAAATAAACAGGCCAAAATGGCAGCATCTGACATATCTGCCCATTCTCGGTGCAGTGGCAGAGGGAAGAGAATGGAGTAGATTTATGGGGGTTTGTTTGTTTGTTTGTTTTTGTTTTTGTCTTTTTGAGACAGAGTTTCGAAGTCCAGGCTGGCATTGAACTCACTTTGTAGCCCAGGCTGGCCTCTAACTCATAGTAGTCCTCCTGCCTCAGCCTCCTGAGTGCTGGGATTACAAGTGTGTGCCACCACATCTGGCTGATTTGTGGTTTTTTTTTTTTTTTTTTTTTTTTTTTTTTTTTTTTTTTGTCTTTTTCGTTTTTATCGGTACCAGGGATCGAACTCACGACTGCACACTTGCAAGGCAGGTGCTTATGCCACTGAGCTAAATTCCCAGCCCCTGATTTGTGTTTTTAAATTTTTTTTAATGTGTGTGTGTGGTTTTGTTTTTTTTGTTTTTTTGTTTTTTTTTTTTTTTTGGTACCAGGGATCGAACTCTATATGTGTGTTTTTAAACTGTGGATTGAGATGTACTAATTGATTGTGAAATCAATTTGTTGAGGTTACAACCAGTAAAATATCAGTATGTACCTCTTAGTATTTGAGTTTTATAGCATGACAGATTCCTGTGATCTGTGTGTTTGTGCCAGGTTATCAGATAAAGTGTGTGTCTTGCCTAGGTTCCAGTCACAGAGAAACTTGAAAGCTTTTAGGGAAGGAGATAGAAAGCCTAGAAAAGGCAGGAGAAAGGTGGTGGGCATGGAGAAGAAGATACAGATTGGATGTGGATTGCAGGGAGTCGGGCTCACGTCCTTCTGTCACTGAGCCAGCAAGATGACATCGAGCAGCACATGGATTTTGATAGCCGCTATACTTTGCTGGAGCTGTTTGCAGAAACCACATCCTCTGAAGAACACTGCATGGCCTTTGAGGGCATTCATCTGCCTCAGGTACTCTGCTGGCTGTGGGGAAGGCTGTGTGCAAGGGAGTATTTCTCCAAGTATAGTGTGGGACTGTGTGTCACCACTCTGGGGAGCTAAAGTGAAGGTCCATCCCCCTTCCCATTCAGAACTTCTGAGATTAAACTGGGTGTAATGCCTGTAATCCCAGCTACTTAGGGAGCTGGGCAGGAGGATTATGAGTTTAATCCCAGTTTAGACAGTAAGTTAGCAAGACTCTGTTTCAAAAAATAAAAAACATTCAGGAATGAGAACATTTTTCTGTAGGGAAGATATAGCAGGGGAAGGGAGGAGCCAGAGCCAGTAGTAGATGAGCCTGCATCAAAGGTTGTGTCCTATAGATCCCAGGAAAGCTGCTCTTCTCACTGGTGAAGCGCTACCTGTGTGTCACTTCCCTGCTGGATCAGCTGAATAACAGTGCAGAAGCAGGCACTGGAGACCAGAGCTCTCGGTGCTACACAAGGGAGAAAAGCCGGGGACAGAGGGAGCTGGAGTTCAGTATGGCTGTGGGCAACCTCATCTCAGAGCTGTTGCGGAGCATGGGCTGGGCCCACAAGCTCAGTGAACAGAGCTCATCATCACCCTGTCCACCTCGGTCCATCTTTCAGCCCTGCATTTCAGGGCCCTCCCTCCTCCCCACCATCAACACCCCCAGAACACAAGGGCGGGGCTTCCGCCAGCGCTCAGAATTCTCTAGCCGCAGTGGCTATGGTGAGTATGTGCAGCAGATGCTGCAGCCAGGCATGCGAGTTCGGATGCTGGATGACTACGAGGAGATCACTGCTGGGGACAAGGGGGAGTTCCGGCAGAGCAACAATGGTGTCCCCCCTGTGCAGGTGAGGGACACATGATGACAAACACTGCTGGGGATCTGTTGTGGGTGGGATATAGCTGGGCTTCTGTGTAAAAGGCTCTGATATGCCAGCCAGGGAGAAAACTCTCAGGGGATGGAAGTGGTAAAAGGCAGTCAGCAAATGGGGTTGTGGGCAGCTGTGAGGTCATGGACGGATACCTACCAGAAAGCAGAAGGGACTCATTGAGGTTCTCAATCACTAACACCAGGGGAAGAGGCCATTAAGGTGTGAAGAAAGACAAGGCCCACTCCTGGGAGGGGCAGGAGCCTCTGGTCACACAGACAGTTTCCCGAGCTCAGAGAGGTGTGCATCCGAGGGTGTGACCCTCAGCTAGGCCTGGGCATGTCGTCTGCAACCCTTGTAACCCAGAGCTCTGAGAACCAACTCGTCTCCACTTCCCCTGTGCCAGGTCTTCTGGCAGTCAACGGGCCGCACCTACTGGGTGTATTGGTACATGCTGGAGATCCTGGGCTCTGAGGATCCTACTGGGGATGCTGCTTCAGCAACTATGGAAAAGGGGGCTGGGACTACTGTACTGGGCACAGGTGAGTTTAAGAGGACATGGTCAGCATATCTGACTAGAGGAGTGGAGTTCAGCAAGAAGCCACTTCCCTGGAAGCTGTCCCAGAGGTTCAGATCTTGGCTCTTTTTCCCTGCTGGGTGCTGACACCCCTGTGCCTGTGTCTTCAGCGCTTCCCTCCTGGGACTGGAAACCTGTGGACAGCCTCTACTGTTTGCCGTATCTCCAGCCTGAGCCGCAGAAACATGAAGAGGTGGGGTACCTGTCCCGGGCTGAGTGGTGGGAGCTGCTTTTCTTCATCAAGAAGTTGGACATAAGTGAGCAGCAGCCAGTTTTCCAGAACCTTCGGGAGAAACTAAATGAGGTATTACAGCCTTGAGATCCTTGGAATGGGTGGAAAGTGGTAGTTGTGAAGTTAGAAGTGAGAAAATTAGAGGAAGTTCTAGCAGTGGTGTCCACTCAGAGGTAGGCTGAACTGGGGGTTAGAGGGCTAGATCCTGTTGAGGGAGGAGAATGCTGTGAGGGCCTGCTGTGTAAGGTACGAGGGCAGGTGGGGGCAGCCAATCTTCCAGTTACCATTCCCAGGAGCATGGTGTCTGCTTGTTCTTAAGATGCACTCTCTGTTGACAGACCCTGGGTGAAGAGACCCTGGGGGAGCTCTCCATGCCAGTGGAGATGGCTGAGGGCCTGCTGCAGATCCTCCGTAGTCGGCTGGAGGGCAGCACCCTCTGTGATCTGCTCAACTCCCAGATCTACACCAAATATGGACTGCTCTCTGATGAACCCAGTACCTCATCTTCTTCACGAAGTCACAGCTGTACCCCAGATCCACAAGAGGAGTCCAAGTCAGAAGCCAGCTTTTCAGAGGAAGAGCCTGAGTGCCCTGGAGCAAAGACCAAGCCCTCGGAGGCAGAGGCAGAGCCAGCCAAGGCCAGGACTGAACTCCCCATGGCACAGAGTGATTTGGAGCTGTTTAACAAGCTCCTGGCGGCCGAGGGGATGGCTATACCCCCCAAAATGAAGGAGGCAGCCAGTGGTGAGTCACAATCTGGGAGCAGAGAGCAAAGACATGTCCTGGGTGGGCCCATAGAAGGTATGGACCTTCAGGGTGGAGGAAAGCCTTGCAGTAAGCTGCTTCCATCATCCCTTTGATCTGGATTATATAATCAGCTATATCCCCCTGTCTTTGGTATCTCTGGAGAGAGGATCCATTTTCCAGGGTTTCTCCATCTTCCTTGTTTGATTAGATCCTGCATAACTGGCAAAGTTCCAAATGCAAGCCACAGTAGACTTGCATTTGTATTTAAATTTTGGTGGGAAGACTTGGCTTGTCTTTTAGAGACTTCCAGCCTGGAGGTGCCTCTGTTCTTTAGCCACTGCCTTTCCTTCACTGATTTCAGAAATGGCTAGAACCTTGCAGGCTCCTGGTCCACTCAGCTCCCTGGATCAGCATGTGGTAGCAGTCACAGCCACTATGCAGATATCCAGCTCGGACACAGACCTGCAGCTTTCGGGGCTCTATGCCCTTTGTCAGACTGTGGAGGAGGTCACTGAGCGGAACCACCCCCTGGTCCATCCCAACAGATTGCTGAGGTTAGCATGGTGCCAAGGGAAGAGGCTTTAGGTTGACGCTGGGCAATGAGGATGGTGGGGGTTGATGGGTAGGGGATGGGAGCAATGAGATCAGAATTAGAAAGGCTGAGGGTGAAGGAGGGGTCACCTGAGGAGCAGCTAAGCAGTGGGTGTCAGATATTCCTGGAGCTCTTCTGTGCTAGAGTTTTACATACATTCTGTCATTCCTAATACCAGGGAAGCACTGATAGGATTGTTGTTCCATTATTAGTATCAGCATCAGCTCTGGAGGCTAAGTTTTTTTCTCATAGAATTTTTCTTCTATCCCTACTATCTTTTTACTTTTAAAATTTCTCCTCTGTCTTCTCCTCCTTTTCCTTTTTTTTTGTCCTCCTCTTCATCCTCATTCTCCTTCCCTTTTTCCTCCTCCTTTTCCTTCTCTTTCTCCTCCACCTCTTCTCTTCCTTCTTTTTTTGCAGTACTGAGACCAAAGCCTGAGGATTGAAACCAAAGCTTTTTGCAGTACTGAGGATTCAAACCAAACCAAACATCTCTAGCCTTTTTTTGTTTTTACTTTTTTTTCTGGTAGATGTAGGGGACAAGGTCTTGTTAAGTCACTAAATTGCCCAAGCTAGGCTTGAACTTGAAATGATCTTGCCTCAGCCTGCCAGAATGTCGGGATTATAGACGTACACCTCTGTGCTGGCCCTGTATTTATTTACTTATTTTTTTTGGTCACAGTTGCCAGGCAGGTGCTTACAGTACTGAACTAAATCCCCAGTTGGTCCTGTATTTCTGAATTGTATAAATAATACAACATAAATGCATTTTTTCCTGCAAGTGCATTTTTTTTTTCTGGTACCAGGGATTGAAATCATGACCTTGCACTTACCAGTCAGGTGCTTATACTGCTGAGCTAAATCCTCAGCCCCACAAATGCATTCTTTTTTTTTTTTTTTTTTTGGTGCCGTGACTCGGATCCGAACCGAGGTTGCTGCGGCCACAACACAAATGTGTTCTTAAAAGAGATTTGGAAGACAAAAAACATAGAGTAGAAAGTCCACGTACCTTTTTACCAGTTATCAGTCTGGTACATCCTTCAGACCATCTCCAAATTTACATTTGTAATGTAGTTTTGGAAATACAGCATTTTTTTTTTGTTTTTTTGTTTGTTTGTTCGTTTTGATCAGTACTGGGGATCGAACTCACAACTGCACACTTGCAAGGCAGGCACTTATGCTGCTGAGCTAAATCCCCAGCCCCAGCATTTTTGGAAGTATTTCTAAATTTTAAATTAAGTTGTTAGCTGGTACATAAAAATGAAACTCACACATATTATTCAAGTAAAAATAGAGCATTTCCTGGGTTTTGTTTTGTTTTTGTGGTACTGAAGACTGTTGAATCCAGGGCTTTCACATGGACCTATAGCCCTCAGCTTTTTAATTTGTTTTATTATTTTGAGGCAGGATCCCATTGTCTGTAAATTCCAAAAACTAGACTCGAACTTGCAGTCTTCTTGCTTATACTCCCAGAGTGATAAGTTTACCAGCGCCATCTTATCTGGTTGAATTTGTGTTTTAATATATGTAATCACACTGTACTTGCTTCTGTGACTTTTTCTGTGTCCTCACTTGGAATGTGTCCGAGGAATCTCTGTGTCAGTCCACAGGGGCTGCTCATTATTTTCTTTGCTGTGTAGAACTCTTAAGATTTGGCTGTAGCCAAGTTCAAGTACACTGTTGTGGTAGATCTGTTTTTGGTACCTCTGCCAACACTGGGTATTATCTTTTTTTAAAATCCATCAGATTGATGAGATTTTATATGATTTATATGGTTTCTTAATTCTGATGAAGTTAGGCATATTTTGATGCCTAACTTTCTTCATTTCTTTCTTCTTTAAATATTTTGTTCTTGTCCTACATTTTTATTGGGTTATTGTTTTTCTTCTTAACAGATTATGGTCATTCTGGATAGCAAACTTTTATTGTTTATATCCAAATATTTTATCCTTTAAAAATATCGCTGTGGCTTTTAATGAATATATAGTCACTAAAAAAGTTACAAAAACTGGAAGATCAAAATCATCTGAGCCAGGTGTGGTGGTGCATGCAAGTAATCCCAGCACTTGGGAGGCTGAGGCAGGAGGATTGCCACAAGTTCAAGGCCAGCTTTGACTATATAGCAAGACTCTGTCTCTAAATAAAGAAAAAAGAAGAAAAGAAAGAAAATCATCTGAAAGCTTTTTATGCAGAGATAATCAGTGTAACTTTTGGTAAACATGGTTAGATTTCTGTATCTGGTCCTATACGCTATCCATATGTATTAGACAGATCATAGTAAGTCCTGGCTTCAGAGGCAGTTGTGTATTTAAAGTATATTTGGGTGTGGTGTTGCATGCCTATAATCGCAGCACTCAGGATCTTGAGCAGGAGGAGTGCTGTGAGTTTGAGTCCAGCCTGGGCTACAAAGTGAGTTCAAGGCTGGCCTGACTATATAATGAAACCCAGTCTCAAAAATACACACAAAAAAGTATATTTGGTTCACTGTATAAAAAGTCCACTATACAAATATACAAAAGTATATTTGGACACTGAGTCCTCATAGGCTTCTAAGAAAAGGCAGATCAGTGCAGAATACCTCTAGTGCCTTTGTTCACACAAGTTGTTTATTTGTTTTCTTTCCCTCCATGGTTCCCAGGCTACCTCCTCATTTACATCTGTCACTATGGAGAAAGATGTCAGTACCTGCTGAGGTTTTTGACTTCTCATGGCCCTCACTGCAAGCTTAGGACTCTAGGGTCCTTCCTTTCCATTCAGCATTTCCAATCAACCTTTTTTTCTAGCTTATGTTGTATAGCTTAATTTTGTTTATAATATCTTTCATTGTGCTGAGTTTTTATGTTACTGTAATTTTAAACTTTTTTATAGCTTTTAGATTTTATTCTAGGATTAGAAAAATACTTTCTTAAATTTTCTAAAGATATGTATGATCTTTTTCAGTTTTTATATTAATTTAAACTCCATTTTGTGGGCCGGGGATTTAGTTCTGGCATAAATGCCTGCTGCACAAGCACAAAGTCGTGAGTTCAATCCTTGGTACCAAAAAAACCCAAAACAAACTCCTATTTTCAGTGGTATGAGGAAGAGCTTCAACCCCAGTTTGTTCAGGTGGGCAGCTAAGTGTCTCAGCTTCATGTTAGGGGGAGAGGGTTGTTACTGGGAACTGAAGCCAGGCCCTTAGTGCTAACTAAACACTCTGACTGAGTTGTACTGCTCGTCCAACATCAGTTTTGAAATGGCCCATACTTTCCTCACTGGATGAGGTGCCATCCTTATCTCTCTGGTCATCTGTTGGTTTGTTTGCTTATTCTGTATCAGTTCCAGAAGGTTTTTAGTTTGTTTAATTTACCTACTTGCTTATTGAGACAAGATCTTGATATATAGTTTAAACTGGCTATGGAAACTCACTATGGAACCCAGGCTGGCCTCGAACTTGCAGCAGTTATTTTTGTGGTACTGAGGGTTGAACTCTAACCTTGAGCTTGCCAGGCAGGCGCTTATGCCACTGACCTAAATCCCTGGCACTTGCAGCAACTTTTGTTTTAGCCTCCTGAGTGCTTGGATTACAGATGTGTGCTACCCTATCTGGCTAGACTTTTAATTATTACATTTATAATTACAGTTCAGTAGGCAAAACTGTCATTTTCCCCCCAAATGTTCCTTGACTATTCTTCTGTATTTTCTTTCTCTTCCTCAATCTTCCTTTGATTTTAAAAACTTATAAGACATTTTGAATGAAATTACACTGCATCTATTTGAAATGATAGGCCAGAATTTGTAACTACTTTTGCCCACTAAAGCCTGCAGGGCTAGTTAGACTGTAGAGGGGAGGGAACCCCAAGGGAGACTGAGGCAAAGGGAAGAGGCTGGAGAGTGTGGACTGTACCTCCATGCAGGAGGTAACTGGTATAATAGCCCAGAAGTTGGGCAAGATTCCATAGGATGGGGAGTCCCAGGGTCTCATCTCTTCTCAGGGAGAAGCTGGTGAAGACGCTGGTAGATTTGCTGACCAACCAGGTGGGAAAGAAGATGGTGGTGGCACTGGCCCTGCGCCTCCTCTACCTGCTCTTGAACAAGCATGAGTGGCGTCCACTCTTTGCTAGGGAGGGCGGCATCTATGCTGTGCTGGTCTGCATGCAAGAATATAAGACTTCCATCTTGGTCCAGCAGGCAGGGCTGGCGGTGAGTGCACTGGGCCTAGTGGGAAAAAGTGATGGGCAAGGCAGCCAAGCTCGGGAAGTGCCAGTCATCAGGAAAAATTGTGGTGATTTTTAGACCAGGGTATAGATATGAGAATGCAAAGATGCAGTAAGTCTGGACAGTCTTGGGGATTCTATGAGTGATGGGACAAAGCGGGAAGGGAGTTTTTGAGAATGGTGGGAAGTTTAAAGTGGAGCAGCATCTGGCAAGTGCAAGGTCATGAGTTCAATTCCTGGTACCAAAAACAAAAAACAAGGTGCATCATTTGGCTGCACCTAAACAAGAGAAATGCAGGAAGTAGTGGTATGAAGGAAGGTCAGAAGCTGAGTTTTTAGGTATATCAATGTTCCATATCTTTTTCAGTTACTGTTAGGTGTCTGGTTGAAGACTAGTATTCTACACAAATAATTTGGGTAAATCAGAGGCAGTTATGCCTTTCTCTGCCAGCTTAGGCTCAGGACATAGGGAAAGGAGGTGGCTGTCCAGGGGAGATTTAGTTTCCTGATTCCTTGGGATAGAAGCACTGGAGGATAGTGAGGACAGTGTGGCTGTATAGTGTGATGGTCCCTGACAGGAGACAGGTGGGCATCAAAGCACTTGTGAGAGTGTATTCTAACAATATAGTAATCACAAGAGCAGTCAGATATTCATGGGCTAGGTAGGCCACCCGTGCTCAAAGAATTTCTTGATCCTCTCAAATTGAAGAACACCCCTAAGTTCAAACTCTTGTCTATAATAAAATTGCAGCATCTTGTTCATAACTTTAAAAAAATTTTTTTTTATTTTAAAGAGATTAAGATAAAGGAGGACATAACAAAGCAGATCAGAACAGAACAATTTAAGCAACACTGTATTTCACCACAAGACAACCTGATATAACAGTTGCTACCATAATGTTTCTTTCCTTGAAATAGTTGAACATACCTTCATACACAATAGTATCAAACATAAAATAGTATTAAACCATTAAAGAAAATGAAAGTATTACAAGGCATTCAGAATCATAATTTGTGTGTGTGTGTGTGTGTGCCAGGGATCAAACTCATGACCTCGTGCTTGCCAGGCAGGTGCTTATTCTCCTGAGCTAAATCCCTGGCCCTTTTGTTCATAAATTGACATCTGTAGAATTCAGCTCATTAGGGCAGAGTGGGAGAAAGGGAGAAAGCTTCAGCTCCTGGTGGCATTCACTGGGAGAAAAGAGGCCTCACAAGGGACATTGTCCTGAGAAGTAGTGCTGGCCCAGTCCCTTCCTAGTGGGTTCCTCCCAAAGAGCCAACACTTTCACCACCAGCAGCAACTCTGCAGTGTAGGACTCAATTTAATTTAACTTTTCTCTAAAGTATTAGTGACTTACGTTTTCACATTGTAAATACTTTTTCTGTAATTGTAGCCACTGTGCCTGAGAGTGGCTTGTCAAAAGGAGCTGGGCACTAGCTAAGGCAAGGAGATGGAGCTTGGAAGTGTTGGTACACTTCCAAGTGGGAAGGAGCACAGAGTGACAAGAGGAAGGAGAGGAGGAACTGCAGTGTTTCAGGACCAGGCAAAAGAGCAGTAACTCAAGGGAGAGGTTTTGCAAGAGAGAGTGGTCAGCTAAAATGGGAAATGAGGGGCTGGGGATTTAGCTCAGTGGCATAAGCACCTGCCTTGCAAGCAGGCAGTCCTGAGTTCGATCCCCGGTACCAATAAAAAAGAAAAAGACAAAAAAAAAAGTGGGGGGGGGGGAATGACTGCAGGGAAGGATAGCAAGTGAAAGTGGGAAAGGATACCACCCTAGGGGAAGATTTGGGAAGGGGTGGCCAGCTCAGCTCCGTACCCTTACTGCTGGGAGTATAGAGAGAGAACTGACATCTTAGGGTGTTTTGTTTGATCTTTTCCCTTTCTTTCCCTCTTTTCTCCCTTCGTCTTCAGCATTTTCTGCTTATCACTACCTCTCCCATCTCTCATCTTCTAAGCTGCCTATATGCAGACATTTCAGGTGCCCCAAAACTTGTCTTCTGGATCAGTGGCCCTGGCCCTCCCTTGCCTCATGATGGCTCTGTTTCCTCCTAACTCTCCTTCTGCATCCTCCCACAGGCACTGAAAATGCTGGCCATTGCTAGCTCCTTGGAGATTCCCACTTCTGTTTCTGACCGAGATTCCAGCCAGCCTTTGTTTGATGTACAAATGACCAGAGAGATCTTCGCCAGCATTGACTCAGCAACGCATTTGGGCTCCGAGAGCTTGCTTCTTACTCTCCCTGCAGCCGTGGTCCTAATGCTGAACACTGAGGGGTCAGGACATTGCCCTTCAAACTCCAGGCTCCTTGGCCCTGCACCCCATTTCTCTGTGCCTTAGGCTCCTGTGCACCACAGAAATTCACAGAAATTGTCATGTCTGGATTAAACATGGGTAGCCTGGGCTGGGGATTTAGCTCAGCGGCATAAGCACCTGCCATGCAAGCAGGCAGTCATGAGTTCGATCCCCAGTACCGATTAAAAAAAAAAAAATAATAATAATAACAATAATAAAAAAACATGGGTAGCCCTCTCTGAACGTCATTAAAAGTGAGGCCAAGTGGTTGGAGGTGGGAAGAGCGCCAGAGAAAGTTCTGCCCTTCCTTCTTGAATATTAGGGGTCAGGGATCCTGCTTCAGAGGAACCACTGGGGCCCTCTCCCCTCATCGCTACTTGACACCTGCTTTCCTGCGTCCTTGCATTTACTGTCACTTCTCCCTGGGTCACCTCTCTCCCAGGTGTTCCTCAGCAGTGAGAAATGGCTTGCTCCTGCTCAACCTGCTTTTGGGCAACCATCACACTCTGGGAGACCAGATTATAACCCAAGAGCTGAGAGACACCTTGTTCAGACACGCAGGGATAGCACCGGGGACAGAACCCATGCCCACCACCCGCACCATTATCATGATGCTTCTCAGCCGCTACTCGGAGCCACCGGGCACTCCTGAGGGTCAAGGTACCGTGTGTGTGTGTGTGTGTGTGTGTGTGTAGAGTTCCTCTGAGAAAGACACAAGGAGTCTTTAGATAATGAGGCTTTCGCTGTTCAATTTAGGACTTTTGTAGAGCTTCCTGACCAAGAGGAGGGGACTCTAGATGGGTGCCAGTGTCTTCTCTGAATGGGCTTAAACATAGGTGGATGCTTACTGGTGTTAGTTAGGTTGATTCAATCTTAGTGGAAAGTAGAAAATTAGTTAAATTGATGTGTAGGGAGGCTTTCTGTCAAGAAATTGTAATTTATGCTATGGAAAGTTTGTGATTAGAAACATGAGATACTGATGTTAAAGAGAAGAAATCTTTTGTGTTTAAAAAAAGCAAGTATGGATAGATATTGAAATAAGCAATATAGGTAGGCACAGTGGCACGAACCTGTAATACCAATACTCAGGATGCTGAAGCAGGATGATCCCTGTGAGTTCAAGACCAGCCTAAACTACATAGTGGGACCCTATCTCATAAAACAGCAAAGATGCAATGTACGTATATATCTTTTAGCATGCATATCCACCATATACATTAGACGTATAGAATATAGTTATACCAATAAATAGTTACTATAACTAACAATAATAAAAGGTAAAAGGTAGTTGTCTATGATATAACAGTGTATTGTATTTGACTTGACAGTGTTTGCTAGATTTGTTTTCAAATGCAGTTAGGGGCATTTGGGGGCCAAAGAATAAAACTGTTTGGGGGGCCAAAAAATAAAACTTACAGTTTGGGAAAAACCATAGACATTTGCAATGCAGGAAGAAAATATGGGGCTGATTTCCTAGACTTCTGTTTCTCAGTTTGAGCACCTTGTCTGACTTCCCTTTGTGTGCATTTCTTTCTCTGGCCCATCCAACTTTAGCACTGGAGTTCCCCTGTGGCCAGGGCCAAGGTGGGTCCCCTGAGCTGGCGATTCGGTCCCTGGTTGGGGGTCCATCTGCAGAGCTGCTCCTGGACCTAGAGCGTGTGCTGTATCACGAGGGTGGTCCGGGGAGTGCCGTGAGGCCCCTTCTTAAGTGCCTGCAGCAGGAGACCCAGCCCTTCCTGCTGTTGCTGCGGACTCTGGATGCCCCCTTGCCCAACAGAACTGTGCTGCTGACTGTGCTGAGGTGAGGAGTCTGCCCAGGCACCTGTGACCTGGGAGTGAGGGGACCATGGGGACTTTACTTGCTTGCATCCCCTCACCAGAGTCCTGACCCGACTGCTGGATTACCCCGAGGCCATGGTCCTCCCCTGGCATGAGGTATTGGAGCCCTGTCTGAACTGCCTGAGTTGCCCTGGCAGCGACTTGGAGGTATGAGAGTCCTGGCAGGAGTGGGGGAGGGGGAAGCAGCAGCTGGGGTCCTACCTGCCTCTTGAAACTCAGGGGCACAGCAGACCATTTTTGAATGAGAGCCCTGGATGGAGTGATAGGAAGAGGAAGGCTGATGTCTTCTAAGAGTCTGTGAAGCCTGTAATCCTAAGACTGGACAGGCTGAGGCAGGAGGATCACCAGAAGTTCAAGGCCAACCTAAACTCCATAGTGAGACCCTACCTGGGGGGAAGAAAAGTCTTTGAAACTGGGGTTTTGGAAGCATTAACCTGATGTCTGCACCTGGGTTTTAGACTTTGGGCTTCTCTGAAGCCCACTATTACCAATCCCAACAGCCTTTGCTCTCCATCAGTAAGGATTTGGGGATCATGGAGAGAGGCTTGAGCACCAAGGCTGGCTCTTGGTGTGACATGGGCCTGGCAGGAGGAGGCTGCCAAAGCTGTGTGCTGCCAGCTGACTCTGAGTCTCAGTACCCCGCATTCTGCACTCTGACTTGGTGCTCTCGTTTCCTTGGGCTTTCACTTTTCTTCAAAATCTCAGCCACTACACAGCCCTCCACCCTTATCCCCCTGCCCTTTTTTCCCATCAAATAATCCACGTGGCTCTGGTGCAGATTGTTCAGGAGCTGACTTGCTTCCTGCATCGCTTGGCTTTGCTGCATAAGGACTACGCGGTGCTGCTCTGCTGCCTGGGTGCCAAGGAGGCCCTCTCCAAAGTCCTGGACAAGCACTCGGCTCAGCTGCTGCTGGCCTCTGAGCTTCGTGACCTGGTGACAGACTGTGAGAAGTACGCCCAGCTCTACAGCAAACTCACCTCCAGCATCCTGGCTGGCTGCATTCAGGTGAGGAGGGATGTTGGTGCAAAGCTGAGAGGATGTGGGCCAGGAGCAAGGGAAGGGTGTGCCATGTGTCCTTTTTGGGATCGCTATTTGATAGAAATGGCAGAAGGGGCTGGGGATTTAGCCCAGCGGCATAAGCGCCTACCTTGCAAGCAGGCAGTTGTGAGTTTGATCCCTGGTACCGATAAAAATGGAAAAGGAAAAAGAAAAAAAAAAAAAAGAAATGGCAGAAAATCTAGCAGTTGGGGCAGAAAGAGGTTGAGTGTGCTGTTGCTGCTCTGCCTTTGCTCTGCACATTCTGTGTGTTCTCTGTGTTCCTCCCTCTGCACCTCTCCCTTCTCCCTGATGTTTGGACTGCAGTTGGTGCTGGGCCAAATTGAAGACCACAGACGAACTCATCGGCCCATCAACATCCCTTTCTTTGATGTGTTCCTCAGGCATCTCTGCCAGGGTTAGTGTCCTGCTCTGCTACTTCTGACTTCCACTGACATCTGCTCTGCCCTGCCCTGCCCTGCCCTTCCTCTCCCTTCCTTTTTCTTCCTGCCCCCTAGATCTTTTCCTTATTTCCATCTCAAGTGACCAGTCTGTGACCTACACCCTTCCTGCCTGCCCCAGGCTCCAGTGTGGATGTGAAGGAGGACAAGTGCTGGGAGAAGGTGGAGGTGTCCTCCAACCCGCACCGGGCCAGCAAGCTGACGGACTGCAACCCCAAGACCTACTGGGAGTCCAATGGCAGCACTGGCTCCCACCACATCACCTTGCACATGCACCGGGGTGTTCTTGTTAGGTATGGACACACCTATGGGCATGTACTCACATACACACACACAGAGGAATAATGTGATATACTTACCACATTCCCAGGCACTCACATGCACACAGCTTCATCTGTGGCCCCTCTCAGGTTTGTGCTCAAATCCATTTGGGCCATGGATGGCTAGGCACATTGTCCTGTGTGCTGTGTGGCTTGTAGATACCCCTCACTCTGTGAGCCTGGTGAGCTGTACCCTAGCAGATACAGATGTCTCTGCCCTGTGCTTATGTTGAGAGAGATCAGTAACTCATCCATTTTTTCTGTGAGCATTTGTCAAAATGCTTAGCACTGTTCAAAAGTATGGAGATACAAGGACATTATGGTTCCTGAATTTAGGGAACTTGCAATCTAGTTAGGGAGCCAAACTAGAAAATCAACTTGAAGGCCTGGCATGATTGTTACACTTGTAATCCTAGCATCTGGTGGGTCAGAGGCAGTAGGATTGCCATGAGTTTGAGGCCAGCCTGAACTACATAGCAAGATCCTATCTCAAGAAAAAAAAAATGATTAAGAAAAACATGAGTTGGGCATGGTACATACCTGATGTTCTCCCTCTCCAAGTGGGGAGGCTAAGGCAGGAGGATCTCTTGAGCTAGGAGTTCAAAGCCAGCTTGGGCAACATCTTAAAAAAAGAAGGAAAGAAAAACCTGATAGGTTTTCCTGAGGTGGATGGAGGGTTGGAGAAGGCTTCCTTCCAGAAGGAAGGGTTGACTAAACTGAGGTTTGAAGTTGAACTCAGACCATTCCCTGGCTTTGGCTGACTGCTTTCTCCTCTCCCAGGCAGCTGACTCTGCTGGTAGCCAGTGAGGACTCAAGTTACATGCCAGCCAGGGTGGTGGTATTTGGGGGTGACAGCCCCAGCAGCATCAGCACCGAGCTCAACACGGTGGGGAGCCTTCACCTCCTTCTGGGGGGCTGGCATTGCACACCTTGAGAGTGGAACTAGGGATGAGGAACAGTGTGGATCCCTGGGCAGAGGTGAAGGGCACATGCCATAACCAGTGTGGCTGCTGTCAGCTGGCTTTCCAGCCCCGGTGCTGTCAGTGATGGCTCTGCATCTTCTCTGTGGCCCTGCCAGGTGAATGTGATGCCCTCTGCCAGCCGAGTCACTCTCCTGGAGAACCTGACCCGTTTCTGGCCCATCATCCAGATCCGAATAAGGCGCTGCCAGCAGGTGGGGCTGGCGAAAGATGGAGGATTAGGGTCAGGAGGTAGCACTGTGCTCTATGTGGCTAGGCTGGCTTCTTTGGCATGAGGTATCCTCTGTCCCTCCTTAGTCTGCTTGGGAAGTACCCTGGGAATCTGCTGAGACCAGATATGTGGCAGTGTCCTGGGCAGCTCAGTGAATCAGGCCATGAGGTCTGGACCTTAGTACACAGTGGCTTTAGTGGCTTAGGTGACAGATGCATCTATGTGTGGCAGGGTGGCATCGACACCCGGGTTCGGGGTGTGGAGGTCCTAGGCCCCAAGCCCACTTTCTGGCCACTGTTCCGGGAGCAGCTGTGTCGCCGTACCTATCTCTTCTACACAATTCGGGCGCAAGCCTGGAGTCGGGATATAGCAGAGGACCACAGGCGCCTCCTCCAGCTCTGTCCCAGGTGGGTGTGGCCCTTGGGAGGAAGACGCTCAGGGCAGTAGGGTAGTGAGGCACAGGTGGCAGGATATGTGCTTCCCGGACATCTGACACAGTTTTTAGCCAGGCCATGATTGGTGGTGAACATAGATAGGTGGTTGGTGCTAATGATAGACAGTTGGGAGGACCAGGCATGGGGCAGATGAGAGATGGCTGGCACCAACATGGGGTCCCCAGGGAAGTCTGTGGCTTGAATTCTTTTTTTTTTTTCAACTGCTTTGGGTCAAACTGAATGTGGCTTGAATTCTTGACCATCTACTCTTTGTTCGCAGACTGAACAAGGTTTTGCGCCATGAGCAGAATTTTGCTGATCGATTCCTGCCTGACGAGGAGGCTGCCCAGGCTCTGGGCAGGACCTGCTGGGAGGCCCTGGTCAGCCCCCTCGTGCAGAACATCACCTCGCCTGGTAACATCCCAGCCCTGGCCCTGCTGACTGCTCCTTGGGATTATTACTAGGGTCCCTGAGTTAACATTTTTGGTTCTCTTGGTTCCTGTGTCTATCCCAAAGGCTGTCACCTCAGTGTTCCTCTCTGCTTACCACCCCAGGGACTGCTCCCTGAGACTCTGGTATTTGAATCTTCCTCCCTCCCCCACCCTATTACTATGTCCCCAGACTCCAGCTGGAGCAGACTTGGGTGAGGGGACAGCTAGGGCTCTGCCACCCTTAAAACCTTTTTGCACGATTGGTCCTTCTCCTTACTCCTGGGATTTTTCTTCCCTCATTGGCTGCGGACACTTGTTTTTGTCTGTGTTCTTGCAGATGCCGAAGGTGTGAGCTCCCTGGGATGGCTGCTGGATCAGTACCTGGAGCGCAGAGAGAGTCCTCAAGCCCCGTTGAGTCGAGCAACATCCTTCACTTCTCGAGTTCGGCACCTTTGCCACTTGCTGGTGCACGTGGAGTCTCCTCTGGGACCTTCTGAGCCATCAGCTCGGCCCTGTGAGTTCCCACAGTGGCCTGCAGAGTAGGAACCTGGGCTCCTTTTACTGCCTTTCTTGGCCCCTGGGAGTGTTGGCTTTTCCAGGGGTGAGCACCAAAGATTCTTACACTTACCTGAGGCTGGGGCACAAGCCCTTGCTCTGCGCTGTATCTCCACAGTCAGCAAAAACAATAAGGGGCATGATCCGAGCCCTGTGCCTGTGCCAGTCCCTTCGAGCAGCAGCCTGAGGAACATCACCCAGTGCTGGCAGAACGTGGTACAGGCACAGGTGGGCAACAGCAGGCCGAGGTTGGGGAGGGGCCGGGATGTGCCTTTTATGTCACCTCCCTCTCCCTCTCCAGGTCAGTAGGTTCCTGGCTGCAGCCTGGAGGGCTCCTGACTTCGTGCCTCGGTATTGCAAACTCTACGCGCACTTGCAGAGAGCAGGCACCGAGCTGTTCGGGCCAAGGGTGGCCTTTACGCTGGCTCTGCGCAACGGCTTTTCTGGTGCCCTGCTGCAGCAGTCCTTCCTCACTGCTGCCCATGTGAGTCACAGCCCAGTGTCTCCGCATTCACTCCATCTTCTCACCTTTGCGCTCCATCCCACAATCACAGCTTACCCAGTGCCCTCCTTGCCATTGGCCCCAGGTGAGTGAGCAGTTTGCCAGGCACATCGACCAGCAGATCCAGGGCGGCCTGCTGGGAGGAGCCACAGGCATGGAGATGCTTCGGTGTCTTCAGCAGCACCTAGAGCCCCTGATGGTCCTTTCAGGCCTGGAGTTGGCCACAACTTTTGAGCACTTTTATCAGTGAGTGCAGGCCTGGGAAGGCAAGAGAAAGGAGGATGGAGGATAGGAGGCTGAGATTTAAATGCAAGAGGGGATATTTAGGGGAATGTGGTAGGGAGAAGAGGCAGGATACAGAGAAGGCCATGCACTGTTGGAAAAAGTAAAAGGGAAAGGTGAGGTGGGCCTGTGATAAACTCCTGGCAGGGCAGTTCGGCTAGGTCGGCTTGGCACCCACACTGCGGCTGGACCTGTGTTGCAGGCACTACATGGCTGACCGTCTCCTGAGCTTGGGCTCCAGCTGGCTGGAGGGGGCTGTGCTGGAGCAGATTGGCCTCTGCTTCCCCAACCGCCTCCCGCAGCTGATGTTACAGAGCCTGCGCACTTCGGAGGAGCTGCAGCGCCAGTTCCACCTCTCCCAGCTCCTGAAGCTTGACTGGTTGCTCTTGGAGCAAGGGGAAGAGGAGAAGCAAGACCTGGAGGAACAGGAGGTAAAAGCGTGGGGAGAGAGGAGAATAAGAGAAGTCTGGACTGCAGAAGGGAGCCTCTGGTCCTTTGAAATCCTTCTGACCCCCAGGAGGAAGATGAGGAAGAGGAGGCCAAGAAAGCACTGATTATGGAAATTCCATGCCCTGCGGTTTCCATCCTGGTCCTGTCCCCACGCTGCTGGCCCGTCTCCTCGCTCTGCTACCTGCACCAGCCCAGAAAATGCCTTCCCCCAGAACTCTGTGATGCCTTGGACTGCTTCTCTGGGTTCTACAGCCAGAGTAAGGCTCTAGGGCAGGGAGCTAGAGACTGAGCAACTTAGGGCAGGAAAGAAAAAGGAATGGACCATTAGATAGGAATGTGTGAATGCGAAGAAATAATTTAGCAATCTCCTGGGGAAGGGTGTAGGGTGTAGGCCTTGGCTTCATTCATTTCTGCTCTCATTAATTCCTACAACTTCCTATGAGTTTGCTCTGTTTTTTTTCTAACTTCCAGTTAGTCTAATTAGATTCAGTTAAAATGCACTGAGGCCATATAAACCCATCCCCCAAATCAGGACCCCAAAGTCTTTCTGCACCTTTTCCACTCTCCATCTTTCCCCACAGACACTGTTATTCTTCCCTTCATTGCCATTGATTTTTGCCTGTGTTTGTGCATCATATAAATGGAATAGCAGAGTATACTCTGCTGCATCTGATTTATTGCATACAGGATAGTCAGGGGAATTATCAGTGGTCAGCTGAGTCATTAGTTTGTTCTTTGTATGCTGAGTTACTTTCCATTGTATGAATATTTTTTGTTTTGTTTTGGTTGGGTTTTGTTTTGTTTTGGTGGGTTTTGTTTTGTTTGAGACAGGGTCTTGCTTTGTAGTTCAGGCTGGTCTCAAACTTGCAGTGATCCTCCTGTCTCAGCTTCCCAAGTTCTAGGATTATAGTTGTGTACCATCATACCTAGATGTAACTTTACTAATTTTTGTCTGCTTCATCTACTGCAAGAGATGTGCTAAAAGCCATCTTTTTTTTTTTTTTTTTTTTTTTTTTTGCCTTTTTCCTTTTTATCGGTATCAGGGATCGAACTCATGACTCCCTGCTTGCTGCCGCTGAGCTAAATCCTCAACCCCTTAAAAGCCATCTTTATGATGGTGATTTTTCTTTTCAGTATTGGAGACTGAACTTAGAACCTTCACACTAAGCTATATCTCCAGCCACATTTTTTCCCTGTTTTCTTTTGAGGCAGGATGTTGCTATGTTTGTCGGGCTGGGCTCAAACTTGTGACCCTCTTGCCTCAACTTCAGAATTCCAGGTGTATGCTAGCGCACTTAGCTCTGTACAATGGTGATTAAAAAAACTTCTCATTATGCCAGTTGTGTTTTTAATATGTATTTTTACTGTTATTAGATTTACTTTGAAATCATTTAGCAGTGCCTTCCTGTAGAACTTTCTATAATGATAGAAAATGCCACGTTCCATCCTCCTCAACATGACATGGCCTCTTGCATGTTAGACAGGGCTCTACTACAGAACCATATTTTTAGCCTCTGCACATGTATTTCCTTTTTAAAAACTAGGCTACTACCATTATCAACCCTTAGAAGTTGAAGATAATCACTAATATCAGATACATAGTGTTCATATTTCCCTGGTTGTCCTGAGGTTGTAGGTTATTTTGTTTACTGAAGTTCCAGACAAGACTCACACACTGTGTTATTTGTTATTTCTTACATCTCCTTGAGTCTACAGGCTCCTCTTTTTTTTTTTTTTTTTTTTTTTTTTGGTACTGCGGATCTGAACTCACCATTGCGCGCTTGCCACCCAGGTGCTTATGCCGCTGAGCTAAGTCCCCAGCTGCTCCTCTCTTTTTTTGTGCCCCTTGTAGCTATGTGTGGGGAACCTGGGTTGTTTGCCCAGTAGTACCCCAACTACCTTTGCTGATTGCAACCCCATGGTGCCCTCTAGTGTGTTCTCTTACCTCCTTCATTTCCTGGAAACTGATACTTAGGTGCAGAGGCATTTTCAGATTCAGGGTGGTTTTCTTGAAAATCTCATAGGTGGCATCATGTCCTCCCCAAAAAGGCACATCACAGCCCCTTGTGTCTCTGTCAGGTGGGCCAGGTCAGGGGATTTCAAGGGTGACAGTCTCATGTGCACCTTGCACGTAACCTGGTTTCCCATTGGCTCTTTGCTGTCATCTCATGAGGGGTAAGAAAGAGTGCTGCTCTGTCTGTGTGACTTCTTTTCTTTCTGTACTGGCTGGGATACTTTCTGTGTTCAGAGAAGTTTCCTCTCAACTGTTTACTTACTCATAAGTACAGGTTGTATGGAAAGGCTTGATTCTTCCCTCTTCTTCTTTTAATTAGAGGTGTGTGTGTATGTGTGTGCTATTGGAGACAGAAACTAGGGGTTCCACACTGAGCCATATCCCTAGCCTTGCTTGATTTTTCAGTGCTTGGAGTTGAGCCTAGAGGCTCATATATGTCAGGCAAATGCTTTACCATATCCCCAGACCTTTAACTCTTTTTTTTTTTTTTTTGTCTTTTTCCTTTTTATCGGTACCAGGGATCAAACTCACACTGCCTGCTTGCAAGGCAGGCGCTTATGCCGCTAAGCTAAATCCCCAACTCCCTTTAACTCATTGTAACTCATTTTTAAAACAATGTTGAATCTCTGGTGTCCACCAAAGATGATCAATGAGGTCTTTTAAAAGGTTTTTTTGAGCCAGGGATATAGCTCAGCAGCACAGCACTTGCCTGGCAACCTTGAGGTCCTGAGTTTGATTCCTGACTTGGTTTTTGTTTTTGGTCTGAGACAGGGTTTCACTATGCAGTTCAGGCTAGCCTTGAACTTACTTTGTAATCCAGGCTGGCCTCAAACTCTCAGTGATCCTCCTGCATCAGCCCTGAGTGCTGGGATTATAGGAGTGAGCCATTGTACCTGGCTTTTTAAAAATTTATTTTATTGGGCCTGGGGATTTAGCTCAGCGGCATAAGCGATTGCCTTGCAAGCAGGCAGTCGTGAGTTCGATCCCTGGTACCGATAAAAAGGAAAAAGACAAAAAAAATTATTTTATTTTTTGTCTTTCAGAAATATCTATCTATCTATCTATCTATCTATCTATCTATCTATCTATCTCAACGGGGCTGGGGATTTAACTCAGTGGCACAAATGCCTGCCTGGCAAGTGTAAGGTTGTGAGTTCAATCCCTGGTACAAAAAATGTATTTTTATATATATAAATTTATATAAAATTTATTGATTTAGATTTTTTGAGACAGAGTCTCGCTGCATAGTACAGGCTACCCCTGAACTCACAGTGATCTTTCTGCCTTAGCTTCCTGAGTACTGGGTACAGGCATGCATCATGACACTCAGATTTTGATAGAGATTTTAAAACTCATGGATTTTTAAAAAATGTTTTGTGTTTCCAGTACCCAACCCCCCCCTGTCTCCCACTGTCTCTGCTCTTCTCCTCGATACTTCCTAGGTCAGAACAACCCAGTCCTAGATGTGGGCCCGCGTCGGTGGCTGCAGTGGACATGGCTGGGCCGTGCTGAGCTGCAATTTGGGGACCAGACCCTGCATGTGTCCACCGTGCAGATGTGGCTGCTGCTGAATTTCAATCAGATAGAGGTGCTGAGCTCCGTTGCCTCACTACATCTTCTCTTGTCTCTCTGTTCTCCTAAGCTCTGTTCCTCTTCCCTCCTCTCCTCTTCTTAGTTTCCCAGCCTCTCCCTTGAGTCCTCATGGGCCTTCTTTCTCTACTAGGAGGTATCAGTAGAGACCTTGCTGAAGAGTTCCGGCCTCTCCCCAGAGCTACTGCACCAGGCACTTGGGCCTCTCATCTCTGAGAGTGGCCTTTTGTCCCTGAAAGAGAGTCAAGACTTGCCACCTGGGGGTAGGTCATGGCCATTACCAGCTGTGTAATGGCTGCTCTGGGCCAGGATCCTCAGGGTGGGGCTAGTGTACAAGAGATGAGAGTCTCAAGTGTCCTCTTGTCCTCACTCATGTGCCCTCTGGGACTGGGTTCCAGGTGTGCTGCGGCTTCGTGATCCTGGGTGCTGGCCCAGCAGGGAAGTGCTATGGCTGATACCTCCCCAGTCGTACCTGAGTGTGGAGAAGGATGAGGGCCGCACACTAGAACAGAAGCGGAATCTCCTGAGCTGTCTTCTTGTCCGCATTCTCAAAGCCCATGGAGCAAAGGGCCTGCACATAGATCATCTGGTTTGTCTGGTAGGCAGAGACAGGACTGTGCTGTCAGTGGAGGGAATCCTGCTTGGGGTGGGGTGGGGTACAGCCAGAGGGGAACTCAGATCCCAAGAGACCCCCTTCTGAGTTTGCTGTTCCCAAGAGGGCAGTTGCAAAGGAAATAAAGGCCAGGAATGTTTATCATGTGCATGATCAGGCCCTTTAGTCCTCACAGTAATCCTATCAGGTAAGTGATACTCTTTTCTCCCATGTGACCAATAGGAGAAGGCATGAGGAGGTTTATAACTTAACACACAGGCAGTTTGTGACAGACCTGGCCGGCTGCTCCCTTGGTAACAAGTGGCTGAGTTCCTTCTCTCCTCCCATCCAGGTGTTGGAGGCCTGGCAGAGGGGTCCCCGTCCTCCAGGAAGTCTGGGCCTTGCTGTCGCTGGGAGTACAGACGTCCTGTCTTGCATCCTGCACCTCCTGGGCCAGGGCTATGTGAAGCGGCAGGATAACCAACCCCAGATACTGGTGTATGCCACCCCTGAGCCCGTGGTGCCCTGCCAGGGTCAGGCAGATGTCCCCTTCTGTGGCAGTCAGAGCACTGGGACTTCCAGACCTAGGTAATCACCCTTCCTGTCCCTTGCTGCAAGGTGGGCAGTGTCGGAGGGCCAGAGCCAGGCTGACTGGTAGGAAAATACTGTCTTTCTTTGTCTAGTGCCATTTTTCCTGTCCTTGTATTTCTTCTGCTTTGCTACCCCAGCTCACCACTGTCTCCTTCCTTTCAGTCAGGAGCCTTGCTTTCCCCATCTTCCTAGAGCCAGCCTATAGGCAAGGAACCCAGATTCCCAGGCTCCTTTACAATGTCTCTCATTCTAAGTAAATATGAAGAGGTCACATGTGATGTGTATGGAATGTAACTGTGCTCCACTGGCTAAAACACGGAAACTTTCAGGAAGGTTATTCTAAGTGGAATTCATCATAGACTTTCCCTAGCTACCACTGCCCCAGGCACTTCCAGCAGCAGATCCGCTTCTCCAGCACTGTTGGGACTTGGTGTTGGCCCTGGTGCATGAGTCCTCTAGGATGAACCTTATGCAGCCTCTGCTTGTACAGACATCACTGGGGTGGAGAAGGGCAGGTCCTGGGCAGCCTGCTCTGTGATAACTATCCTGCTGGTCCATGGGCTGCACTGTGGAGAGAGGCTGTCAGCACTTCCCCACTCACTGTAGGTAGCCCAGCGTCCTGCTTCCATTTCCTAAACTCAGCACCCCAATCAGCATCTCTGTGGCAGGCTCTGCCCTGGCATTGGTGGGGTAGTTGTCCGAAGGCTGCTGGAGCAGGCATCAGAGAGGATATCCTGGCATTGGTGAGGCTTGGGGAGGAGGGCAGGAATCCTGACCATTGTCTCTTTTCCCTCCCCAAGCCCAGTGGCCGTGGCTGCCCTGGCATCTCTCCAGCTGCCCGCAGGCCGCACCATGAGCCCACAGGAGGTGGAAGGGCTGATGAAGCAGACAGTGCGGCAGGTGCAGGAGACCCTGAACTTAGAACTGGACGTGGCTCAGCATCTTTTGGCTCATTGCCACTGGGGTGCCGAGCAGCTGCTGCAGAGCTACAGTGATGACCCTGAGCCACTGCTGCTGGCGGCCGGGCTGCGAGTGCCTGAGGCCCAGGTGGCCCCCACACCTCCGGACCTCTGCCCTGTCTGTGTTGGTCCCCTGGGGCCTGGTGACAACCTGCCCTCCCTCTGCTGCCTGCACTCCTGTTGCAAGGTGAGGCCCAGCCCTCCAGTCTTGCTTTCTCCTTATCAATTCCTGGGAACTCCTGGATCCAGTCAAGCATCATCACTTCCTAACTTGGGCAGTGTTGCATTGGTTGTTTTGTTTCTGTGATAGGGAATGACCACCAAAAATTTGTGAATACCACTGGGCTACATTCCTAGCTCCTGACATAGCTTGTGAGTTCCTTGAACTAGTTTTGTCATCTGTTGGTGATGCCACCTGCCTTACCTCTGTGGGGTAGGTGACAGGACTCAGTGGTAGTGGCAGTCTCACTCCTCTGTACTTTATAATTATGGCTGCTTCTGAAGGTCCTGATGCCCAGCCTGTGCCCTAACCCAGTGAAATCACCCTTACCTCCTTACTGGAGGTAAATTTAGGGACTGGTTTTAAAACCTCAGTGATTCCAGTTGTCAGCCGAGGTTGAGAACAGAATGAGTACTGGATAGCATTGACTTTCATCCCACTGAGTCACTGCCACAGCTGTGGTTTCTGTATCACCTCAGAGTACCATCTCCTGTTTATTCTGTGCACAAGTAGAAGGACGTGGTGTAGACCAGGAACAGCAGCTAGCTGGGGCGTGGTGGGAAGTCCCATGTCAGGACACACAGGTGGGACGTGGGGGGGGCGCACTGTGGAGACAGGGCTCAGCCTGCCGTCCACCTGCAGCCCTGCAGATGCACTACTCCAGACTTGGCATAGCAGCAGGAGCCTCTTCATCCTCAAATTCTAGCTGCTGTCCGAACAGCATGTTCCCGTGGTGGGTAACCCAGGTCATAGCATCTGCGTGAGCATGTCCTTGCTATCTTGTTCCTTTTGCTCTGCTTCTAGCTCCTCTCTTCACCTAGGGCGTAGGCTGCCTTTTTCCTGGGCTCTTCTTGATTATTTCCTTTACACTTGTATTTTTCTCACTCAGCTAATACCTGTTGTGGACCTGCTGTGTGTGTGACCAGGGCCGGCTACTGTGGGAAGGAGTGGAAGAATCAGGCAGGAGATGGTGTGCGAACTGCTAAGGGCTGCTGGTGTGGCTGCGGTTCCTTGGGGCCAGGCACTACTGCTCATGTGCCAAATCGTGTTACTGTGGAACAGGGTCCCAGCATCAGTGTTTTATTTTTCCCATTTTACAGAGGATGGGTGGAGATCCTAAGAGGTCAAGTAATTCGTCCAAAATCGGAGCTTGCATTTTGGCAGGTGCAGCCAGGGCCTACTCTCCACACAGCTGAGACAAGGAAGGGAAGAAAGCACGTGAAGGCCACCTCTCAGGAGGTGATTGACCAGTATGGAAGTGCAGATAAGGGGTGCTTGGGTGACTGCAGGAGAGAAGGACAGGGACAGGGAACAGCTGAACCTGGTAGCTGAAGTGTGGCACATGACAGGTGAGGAGGCTCAAGAGGCAGTGAGTGCAGTAGGGGGTGACTGGGTCAGAGACAGGAACCTATGGTGGGACTAAAAGAGGAGGATCACTATGGCCATTGTGCGGGGAGCAGGCTTGGAGGAAGAGGTGTGCAGCAGGGAGGCTGGACAGGGATTATTGGGAAGAGGCAGGCGTGGTATCCCGACCAGCAGCAGGGTTGTCGAGAGGGACAGTTCAGGATGCATGGGGAGTACAGCTGCCGATGCTACTGCTTTAAGTGTGAGGCTGGCTGGACAGAATGTGTCATTCTTACTAAGGTGAGGGTTAGGGTTCAAGTAGGGGTGGAAGCAGCTTCTTGAGGAGAATCCCAACCCATTGTGGTCTTGTGAAGCTTGGACACTGGGACAGGCAGGTGGCCAGTGCATTTTGAAGGCCTGGCTGGTGTCACTCAGGAAGAAAGAGCAGGCCAGGTACTGAACCACCTTATAGTGACTTGGGCACAGTAAACCAGATGTGTGACTGAGAAAGTTTCAGCTGGGGGGGATCCTGCAAAGTGGTCATAGCTGAGTGGCACAAAGGGCAGCCCCAGAGATGTCAGAGGAGGGCAGTGCAGGGTCTGGAGCAAAGGAGGAGGCCACCAGGTGAGTCTTGCTAGCAGGCAGGGTGGCAAAGGCAGGCAACAACAGCACGGTGTCCCATAAGTTTGCATGTTGCGGTGCTGGTGATTAGACCCAGGGCCTTGCACGTGCTAGGCAAGTACTCCACCATTGAGCTGCACTTACAGAACCTTAAAAAAAAAATGCAAGAATTTTGCACTCAGTGCCCTGATTTGTCTGGGCATGTTTCAGTGCAGAAAGGGTTTGGTCCTTTCCTTGGAGTTAAAGTGATCCAGTTAGACCCTTCACACTACCGGAAGCCTTGACACCACCCACGTATACAGCCTCCCAGGCCTCAGTCCTGTCCTTTTGGAGATCTTGTGGTAGACACAGGCATGTGGGCAGCAATGGCTGCTGATGGAGTATTCTGGGAGGCTTGGCCTACTGAGCATTCAGAGATGGGGAGGCCACTAATGGGCGGGGAGCTCAGACCATGGACTGGAGGTGGGGATGATGGCAGGATTTCCTGGGGGGTAGATGGGGGAGCCAGAGGAGTTTGAGAGATAAGTCCCAGTGCTGGGGACTCAGGGTGGAGTGCCATAGGTCTGGGCTCAGGACACTGTGGGCAAGTCTGCCTGTGGGGAGGCGGCTGTTCTTTTAGCCTGAGGACAGGGTGGGGTCTGAGTTTGGGAAGAGACCAGGGTGTGCAGCAGTGTGGGGAGCCAGGACCCAATGGGGGCTCCTTTCTCCCTGGCCCTGCTGCTTTTTCCATGTCTTCTAGACAATGGGTCCAGGCTGGGGATGTGGCTCGGTGGCACAGTGCCTGCCTAGCAAATACAAGGTCCTGATTCCTGGTACAAAAAAAAAGGTCTTTCTCCTATTCTCTTTACCCATTCCCTGTGTGGCCCCTGGTAGTGATAACTGGCTGGCGACTGACCACAGCCTCTAAGACAACTGTGATCCGGGCCAATCCAGGAAAATCCATGGTAGCCAGAAGAATCAGGGTCACTTTTGAGGTAGACCCAAGAGCAGGTGGCCTTGGCCTTCCACCTGGTGAGGGGACAGTGGCCACCTCTCTGAGCAGCCCCACTTGTCTTCCCAGTCTTGCTGGAATGAGTATTTGACAACCCGAATCGAGCAGAACCTTGTGCTGAACTGCACCTGCCCCATTGCCGACTGCCCTGCCCAGCCCACCGGCGCCTTCATCCGTGCTGTGGTCTCCTCGCCAGAGGTCATCTCCAAGGTATCGCCTCAAGTCTGAGGGAGGCTCCAGGGGGGCTGGAGGTGTGAGAAGCCCAAGAGCCACCCCCTCACTTTTGTCCCTCGTGGCCCTGCAGTACGAGAAAGCCCTCCTGCGCGGCTATGTGGAGAGCTGCTCCAACCTGACCTGGTGCACAAACCCCCAGGGCTGCGACCGCATTCTGTGCCGCCAGGGCCTGAGCTGTGGCACTGCCTGCTCCAAGTGTGGCTGGGCCTCCTGCTTCAACTGTAGTTTCCCAGAGGTGCTGCCCAAACCCTGGGCGAGGCTTTTCGTTCCTTACCCAGCCCTTCCCTGCCACACACACACACACAGACTGCAGTGTGCCCTTCCTCCCCCTCTGCCTCCCTGCTGGGCTCTGTCCTCTCACCCATTCTCCTCCAGATAAACCTGTCTTCTCCTCCTCTCCCCACACACACCTGCAGGGCCACCCTTCAGGGCTCCGCTGTGTCCTCACTACCCCCTTCCATGCTAGGCACACTACCCCGCCAGCTGTGGTCACATGTCTCAGTGGGTGGATGATGGTGGCTACTACGACGGCATGAGTGTGGAGGCGCAGAGCAAGCACCTGGCGAAGCTCATCTCCAAACGCTGCCCCAGCTGCCAGGCTCCCATAGAAAAGAACGAGGGGTGCTTACAGTAAGAAGGGGGCACGGTGGGTCTGGAGGACTCGGTGGGGGGGGCAAGAGGGAGATGGAAAGCTGGCAGTGAGGACAGTGAGGCTTATTGTAAGTGCAGCATATCTGGTACCTATCAGGACTTCCTGAGTGCTATTTTGTCCTGCACTGGGGAATGCACCTTGGCCTTTGTATTGACATCCTTTACCCTTAAATTTGTTAAATTTTGAGACAAGGTCTTGCTCAGTCACTAAGTTGCCTGGCTAGGCTGGAATTTGTGATCCTCATGCTTTAACTTCCCTAAAATGCCGAGATTATAAGTGTGTGCCACCATTCACAGCTGGAAGCCAGTGTTCCCTCCTCTTTAAGTCTACCCTGTGGGGAAATTCCGTAGGCCCTGGGGAGGTGGATACTGCAGGGCTGGGAGGGGCCAAGGCCTGGAGCAGTGTCAGGTACGTCCAGGCCAGTCCTGGCCACCCCTGCCGAGGCAGGTGCCCTCCGACCAGCTGCCTCCACAGCATGACCTGTGCCAAGTGTAACCATGGCTTCTGCTGGCGGTGCCTCAAGTCCTGGAAGCCCAGTCACAAAGACTACTACAACTGCTCTGCCATGGTAAGGGCTGGGCGCCAGGGAGGCAGGGCTGGGGTAGGCAGGTGACAGCGGCTGGGAGAGGCTCAGCCAAGTGAGGGCTGAAGCCAGGAGGGCCTGCAGGTCTGGGATGTGGTACTAAGGCCTATTCTCAGGGCCTCCCTCCATCTTCAGAGCAGGGCTTCCCACCCTGGGAGCCGCAGCACAGGGAGGCATCCATAGGTACAGGGCAGGGCAGGCAGGGCCAGGAGTCACTGCCCAGCTCCCCTACAGGACTAACAGGAGAGTGGGAGAGGCTGCGGGGTGCGGGTCCAGTGACTCTGTCAGGCATGGACAAGTGGTCAGCAGCCCTGTCCCCTTCTCACCAGGTGAGCAGGGCTGCTCGCCAGGAGAAGCGCTTCCAGGACTACAATGCGAGGTGCACCTTCCATCACCAGGCGCGGGTGAGCGGGGAGGAGGGCTGGCAACAGGTCCAAGCCAGGGCCAAGTGGGAGCCACATAGGAGCTGAGCACTTTCCTCCTGTAGGAGTTCGCCGTGAACTTGAGAAAGCGGATCTCCACCATCCATGAGGTGCCCCCGCCCGAATCCTTCGCCTTCCTCAGTGATGCGTGCCAGGGCCTGGAGCAGGCGCGAAAGGTGGTTGTGGTGGGGATTGGGAGGGTTTCATGGGGTCAGCTCCCTACCGGGACACACGTGGCCGGAGGGACAGTGGGAAGGCACTGCGTGAGTGCCCGGCTCCCTAGGTGCTGGCCTATGCCTGCGTGTACAGCTTCTACAGCCAGGACACCGAGTACATGGACGTGGTAGAGCAGCAGACTGAGAGCCTGGAGCTGCACACCAACGCCCTGCAGATCCTCCTTGGTTAGCTGCTCCCTTGCCAGGTCTCACAGCGTCCTGGGTCTCTGGCCATCAGGGTGGGAACTCCTGGTCTGCACACTGTCACACTGTCTGGCACATGCCCAAGTGAATGTATAGCTGCTCCATCGGTGTTTGTGAAGGACGGGGAGTGGGGACAGGGAGCGAGCCCTGTGCCTCGCCCTGCAGAGGACACGCTGCTGCGCTGTGGGGACCTGGCCTGTGCTCTGCGCCTCCTGCGGGCTGACTGCCTGAGCACAGGCTTGGAGTTGTTGCGGCGCATCCAGGAGCGGCTGCTGGCCATCCTGCAGCATTCCACCCAGGTATGTGCTGCCTGCCCGCCCACCTGCTGCCTGGCCCTGAGCAGCCTGCCCGGGTGACTGGAGGGGCACTGGGTATCTGGATGTCAGGAGGCAGCACGCTGTGTCCCACCTGGCCTGGGTGCAGTCAAACAGTGCTGCTCCAGTTGTGGACACAGAATCCCAGGCATGGGCTCAAGGGGTGAGGGTCACTGAAGTGAGACCCACCAAGGTTCCTTCCACTCTGTACCTGGCCTTACACCTGCCTCCTGACTGGTAAGTAACCTGGTGCACCACAAGCACTGGCGTAGAGTGTGGGTGCCCCAGTGTGCCCTACCTCTGCGACCCTCAGATCAAAAGGCACAAAGGCAGTAGTCTGAAGGGCCATGCTGATGGGGGTCGAGGGCCTACTGGCCGAAGCCTGGCCTGGGCACAAACTGTTGTCTTCGGCTCTCTCACTTCTGCCAGGACTTCCGGGTTGGTCTCCAGAGTCCCTTGGTAGTGACTGAGGAGGTGAAAGGACCCAACCTGCCCAGCCATCAGTGAGTACTGGCTGAGCCCTAGGGGATGGTAGCACGGGACATGGCACCCCTGGGCTCATGGGGGTGGCTGTACCTAGGCCCCAGGGCTCTGCAGTGCAGGAGGCAGAGGAGGAGGACGAAGAGGAGGACTACATGCCCGAGTGGCACCAAGACGAGTTTGACGAAGAGCTGGACAACGACAGCTTCTCCTATGATGAGTCTGAGAACCTGGACCAGGAGACTTTCTTCTTTGGTGATGAAGAGGATGAGGATGAGGCCTCTGACTGAGGGCAGACTCGGGGGACACCTGGAACCCCCAGAGCACAGGACTGAGGGGTGGGGGTGGGGCGGGCAGCACTGCTGCTCCTTTAAGGAATAAACTGCTTTTTCCCTGTACTTCTGTGGAGCAGCTGGACAGCTCCGCAGCCCCTCCCAGAGCCCCGCCCTCCTGCTTTCTCCTTCGTTTTTCTTCTTCCCCAGACTCTTCACCCTGAGCTACATCCCCAACCCTTTTTTAAATTTTGAGATAGGATCTTGCTAAGTCATTAAGTTGCCCAGCGTGGGCTCAAACTTATGATCCTCCTGCCTCAGTCTCCCAGAGTGCTGAGAGGACAGGTATAACCCACCACCCCAACATCTCTCTGTCCCTAGAGAAGGCCCAGTGGAGCAGACAGGGAAGTGAAGGTCTGAATATGGCCAGGGGCAGGGCAGGCCTGGCTAAGCGTCAGGCCCCACAGCCAGCCTTCCTGCACACCCACGGTGTCTTGAGGACATGGGATGCCCTTAGGCTTTCGGAGGCTCTCCCTGTACCTAAAGTGAATTGGGAAGCTGGGAGTAGTGGGTCACACATGTAATCCCAGCTACTTGGGAAGCTGAGGCAGGAGGACTGGGAGTCTGAGGCTGCTTGGGCAATTTAGTGGGAAGCAATCTCACTGGGAAGGGAAGGGAAAGGGACATTACTGAGGACCTGGCCCACCTCATCCTGGTACAGACACAGTCAGAATTTTAAGTGAACCTTTTAATTCACTTTGGGCCTTGGCAGGAGTGGGAAGGGTCTGAGGCAGTGACTTAGCTGGTCTCCTGATCACCAGCTGCAGCCCCCTGCTCAGAGGTGTCAGCCTCGAAGTACCGGTCCAGCAGTGCCTCCAGCTGTCCCTCGTCATAATCCCACACCTGGAACCTTGAGCCATCTGCAGCCCCCCGAATCATGGCAGAAAGCACTGGGGAGGGCAGACAGTGAGGGACGCGAGGCTGCCCCCCACCCCGTGCTCTCACCCTTGGCCCTGCGGACCACCAAAGGTGGGGTGCTCACCTCGGCCAGACTGTGGGCGGAAGAGGCACAGCACTGGCTTGTTGAGGGCCATGGCCCGGCCCAGCTCATAGCCAACCCCCAGGGAAGGCTGTGTCACCTCTGCCACCACCGCTGGGGAGAAAGGAAGCTGAGAGTTGGTGCTGGAACCCTGGGGCATGCAGGGAAAGTGACCCAGTGTGGCCCTGGTGACACTGAGGGGGAGCCCAGGGCTGTCCAAGGACTTAGTCCCCATGGTGCTGCAGGAAGAAGGGCCACTCACCGTCTGCCTGCTGCAGCCAGGCCAGGTCCCGGTCATGGATGTGTCTGTCCATCCCTGGGGGCTCCTCTCCTGCAGGTGAACAGCTGGTCAAGGGGCTCCCCAATGGGCACCCAAGGCTGCTGTGTCCCTGCTGCCCCAGAGCCCATCAGAGGGGTGAGCCAGGGACAGCCACAGGTGGTGTGATTAGGGCAACTGGGTAGATCAACCCCTAGGACCCAGGCTGGGGCTGTTTCAGGCAGGGGCAAACACGCCTCAGGATGGGACTTGCACGATGGACGCAGACCCGGCAAGGGCAGGGCTAGTAACCAGCTTCAGTCAACGGGGGTGGGGGGGGGGAGGGTTAGGGGGATTCTGAGCGGTCTCGGCTGTGTAGTGAAGGCTGACCTCCCAAGTTAAAGGACCCTGAACCTCGGCCTCCAAGCAGGGATTCCAGGCTACATCCTCTTAAATGAGCTCCATGAAAGTAACGATGCCTACGCTCCGGGGTCCTCACAGTGCAAGTCCCTCGCGACCTCCCACTAATTTTGTCTTTTTAAAGGTTCCCAAGCTGGGTATAGAGAGAGTGCCGCATGCTTGGAATCGGAGGATCCAAAGTGGTGAGCCCAGCTAGGGCAATTCAGCAACTTAGTGAGACCCCATTTCAAAGTAAAAAAAACTAAAAATGGTTGGGGAGGTGGCCCGGTGAGTGGACCCGGGTTCAATCCCCATGACAGTAAAACAGAAAACCTGGACCCCTCCTGCAGACTGCATCGGGTGCCGCGGCCTTGGGCAGGCGTAGTGAGAGGGGACCTGCCCCTTTCCCGGGCCCCACTCCCAGTCCCTCATCACCGTGCTCGTCCAGCTCGGCCGCTGCCACGTGCTCGGTGAGCACCACCCCGAAGCGCCGCAGCCGCGACACGATGCGCGCATACAGCGCCTGGTCTTGGCGACCTCCGCGGATGCTGCCGCAGAAGTACAGGACCCGACCCTGCGCCCCACGCCGCTCCTGGTCCCCGCCAGTCCCGGCCGCTGCCATGGCCGCCGTGCCACTCACCACGTGACCCGAGGGCGGGCCCGCCGGACTGCGCCGCCCAGCCGGGCGTGCACAAGGCGGATCCCGCGCTGCGCGAGGCTGAGGCTGGGCATTCGGCCTTAAGAGCTTGGCCTGGGAAGGTTGGAGGCTTTGCGAGACCGTGTTTCAATTAAGGGTCTGGGATGCAAACTCACGGCGAAGGCCCGGCGTTTGATCTCTAGTACCAAAACCAGGCACTCCCAGCCTCGACTACCTGGGGTCAAACCTGCAAGTCCTCCTGGACGCCAAACCCAAGGTCCACTGCTGTGGGTTCTCTGGACCCTGTCACCGGCCACCTCTCCTGCCACAGCCTATGCCCAGCCGGCACCCTACCCAAGTCTGCACATCACAGCCATGAGGTCAAACACAAAAGTGGGGTCACACACAAGACACGATAGAGTTTTGTGTGGGTGTGTACTGGGGATCAAACCATGGGCTTTGCACTTGCTAAGGAAGCGCTATCACTGAACTACTTCCTCGGGCCCAATTTGTTGTTGTTGTTGTTAAGACAAGGTTTTGTGAAGTTTCTCAAGCTAGGCTCGTACTTTCAGTCCTCCCGCCTCAGCTCCCTAGTGGTGTTATTACTGACTTGCACCACCGCGACCGGCCTATGTAATATTTTCAAAGTGCTAAATACAAACGAGAGACTAAAGTGATTGCGGCTGCCCGACTCGGCCTGTGGGGAAACCAGAACACGCAACTGTGCACTGCCGCCCCCTACCGGCACCCTCCGCACCACACACACATCTTTAGGAGGTACGGGGCGCAGAGGCACTCCTCCTCCTGTTCACACTTTCCCGAGGCTGGCCTGGGGAAGCCCTAATTCGCACAGATGAGCATGCACATGTTTAGATGTACAGCACAGTGAGTGTACACGCAGGCACGCACCTGTGATCCCATCACAGCCACCGAGGTAGTGAACGTCCCCGACAGCTCCCAATGTTTCCTGTGTGTCCTTTCACACTTGTTTCCATGGTAAGAACGCTTAGCATGAGAACGGTCCTCTTAACAAATTTTAAGTGTGCAATACCATCCTGTGAACTATAGGCACTACGTGACACAGCAGATCTCTAGCTCTGGTCCAGCTAGCACAAGTGACACTTCACATCCATTAAACAACTCCCCATTTGGTTGCCCCATGCTTCCAGCCCTGGCAACCACTTCTGTAGTTTCTGCTTCTATAATTTTGACTCTGTCTGAGTGAGCAGGTCTTGATAAGTCATCAACATGCCTGGGCTTGGCTTGAGCTTGCTATCTGCCTGCCTCAGCATCCCAGAGTGCTGAGATTACAAGCATGTTCCACCATGCCCAATGGAGTTTGACTGTTCCACTATTCTAGATACTACATATAAAATTTCTACAGTATTTGTTCTGCTATGGGAGACTTACTTCATGTAGCATAATGTCTTTCAGGTTCATCTACACTGTAGACTCACTGACTTCAAAATATAGTGTAAAATCTACAGCCATGAGAACAGTATGGTACCAGGATTGTGCAAAGCACACCTTCCCCCTTGCCCCACTCAGAGCTTCACACGGCCCAGCGCTGAGTCTCCGGAACTGGTGTTTATCCCCTATTTCCAGCAGACCGGGATACCCAAAGGGGCTTTGGAAAAAATACACTGGGAACTTCAGTTATTTTTACCTGTGGTTTTCCCCCTCACTCTCTTTATGTCTCCTTTAGTAATTTTGATATGGGTAACTCCTTGTTTCTCTCATTGAGGAAGAATAGCCTTGCCTTTGAAAACTGAGTCTTTTACCTTTAGTTAGTAATTTAGAAAAGTTTATGTTAAAAAAAGAAAAGTTTATGTTTTCTGTTTCTGTATATTTTTAGATTTCCAGCCATTATGTCCTGCAAGTCCATAATAAATGGAGTTGGACCTATCTATATGTGTGTATATATGTATGTAAAAAAGATAGTTAAGATAGTTATACTACTGATTTCTCTGTGTTCCTTGAAGAGAAAGATTCGTGCTGGTATTGCTTGAATAGTTGAATGAAGATGTCTTGGGCTCTGGGTGAATGATTTGGGGGTGGCAGTGCACAATGTATGTACCATTGTTGCCCCCTGATGGACGTGATTTAAAATTTTGTTTATTTTTGAAATAAAATGGATTTGAAAAATGAACAAATAGACAAAAAACAGTACAGTATTGGTATTAAGACAGGCATTAGACCAATCTGTAGGAGACGATTTAATAACTTCCCTTGAATGGGGAGCAATTGCCTCAACTTTGATTATACTGAGACTTATTTCCAGATACTGATATGTATAGAGCTGACTGTGGTTTTCTCTCTCTTCAGTTGGCTCTAAGCATTGCAAATAAGGCCAGCCGAGGGAGAGGTATGTAACCTCTAAAGCCATCGGACAGTCATCTGTTTCCTTGCGTAGTGCTCTCTGAATAGATGAGCACAGCAGGATGGTGGAGCCAGTCAGCTGCAGGAATGTCATCTGGGTTTGTGCCTTGAGATAAAGAGGCTATCAGTGCCCAGTGCACAAAGGTTTACATATCAGAAACTGAAACAACAGCATCCGAAAACAGTTCAGGTGCTACCTTAGTTGAACTATGCAGATTGATCTTTCTGTGTGTCATTCTCCCTACATTTTGCAGAGATGCTTTTCTCCCTACCTGGCCAGCCAGCTCAAGTTACTAAGGTAATTCCTTGCATCGTCACTGTCACTCATCCCTGAGCCACACCCCCCCTTCTTCACAAGATAGTAATCCTGGGAGAGGCCTTGGATCAGGGCTTTTGTCCACCTATCCTCACGAGGATTGGATTTAGGACCCCTTGGCTGCCTTTAACTTGGAATGCGTCTGGGTGTCTTTATTCTCACCGTGGGTTGCACTGGAGATGGTAGATTGGAATTAACTTGCCAGTATTCCAATAACATCTCAATGGGATTACAAATACAACTTTTTGGATTGTGAAAAAGACAGAGAAAGATTACAATACTTGGGTTACTGTACTCTATATTTGGGATTACAATACCAATCAAACAGGATAGAGAAAAGAAATAAGTCTATGCATATGTGGCCGCCCGATTTCTGATGAGGGGAATACACAATGGAAATGGAGGTGGGACGTGGGGAAACAGGATATCAGTACACAGAAGAAAGAACCTGGCCAGGGATTTAGCTCAGCAACATAAATGCTTGCCTGGCAAGCGCAAGGTTGTGATTCAATGCCCGGTACAAAAAAAAAAAAAAGAAAAGAACCTGGGCCCCTGCCTCACAACATACACAGACAGCAGCTCAAAAGGGATTAAACACGCAACTGTAAAACATGAACTGTAGAACTACTAGAAGAAAATACAGGTACTGACACTGGATTTGGCAATTATTTTTGGATGTGATGCTCAAAGTATAGACAAAAGCAAAAAATAAAAATAAAAAAGTGTATGTCAAACTAAAAAATTCAAGGCAAACCTATGCTACATAGTGAGTTTGAGGCCAGCCTGAATTACACAGAGAGACCCTATCTCAAAACTTTCTCCCCACCCAAAAAAAGAAAGAAGGAAAAAACTGCTGTAAGAACAATCCAGCAAATCTATTCCTGGGCACAGCTATCAAAAGAAACAAGGATTGGACACAGTATATGTGTCCCTATGTACTTTGCATATTTTGCAGAATTATTCACACTGGGCAAGAACAGGAATCCCCAGTGTCAACTGAGGGATGAACGGATGAAGAAAATGGAAGGAAATGTGGTATGAACACATAGTGGCAGATGGTTCAGCCTTCAGAAAAAAGGGAAACCTGCCCTCTGTAATAGTAAAGTTATCTTTCACAAAGCCAGAAATGTGCTGGGTATGATGGCCCATGCCTGTAATCCCAGAACTCCAGAGGCTGAGACAGGAGGATTGCTTTGAGTTTGAGGCCAGCCTGGGTTACAAAGTGAGTCAGGGGCAGCCTGAATTGCACAGCAAGACCCTGTCTCAAGTAAACCAAAGGAAGAAAAAAAGCCAAAATTGGAGAAATTTAGTTAATGAGATTCAGTGATTATCAATTTACGACCAATCTTGTTTGTGCTATACTCAATATCCTCACCATTAATTTTTTAAATTTCACTTCTAAATTTTTAAGTATGTGTATCAAAAAGGTAAAGTCCCCCTCTGCTTTTTTTTTCCTTTTTGAGCCAGTCTTGCTACGTAACCCAGGTTGGTGTCGAATCTGGAATCCTCCTGCCTTGGTCTTCCCAGTGCTATGAGTACAGGTGTGCACCACCATGCTCAGCTAAGAACCTTCTTTTTAAGTGATGCAGCCACCTGGACATGGTGGTCTACACCTGTAACGTCAGCTACTTGGATAATTGAAGCAGGACTGCAATTCAAGGCCAGTCTGAGCAATTTACTGAAAGCCTGTCTCAAAGTAAAACTTAAAAACGGGGCAGGTGATGTAGTTCCATGGTAGGCCACTTCACTAGCATGCACAAGGCCCTGAGTTCCATTTCCAGTATCACCCCTGTTATGGATTAAAAACTAATGGTCAACTTAACACCACCTGAATTAAATCGGCATGGTGCGGAGTGGAGATGACCCACCTGAGGACCGTTGCCAGCACAAAAGGAGACATGGAGAGGGAGAGTGGGTGTTGTGGATTCTCCTAAGTGTTGCTGTTTGGAGCTGTTGATTCTCCTGAAGGAGCTTGTCATGCTGGCTTCCCCAAGGTGGATTCGGCCATTATCATAGGAGCAGCTCGGGACTCCGTCACTGAGAGGGGCTGCAGTGTACTTTGGGGGAGCTCTGGTCCTTACGCTGAGTATCGCTTCCTGGCTCCTGAAAGGAAGACGTGTGCTGTTGAATCTCCAAGAGATCCTGACATGTGCTTGTTCTCATCGTCGGGGGAGCTCAGGACCTCATTGTTGCTGAGGATGCTGTGATACTTCTCAAGAGAGTCCTGGTCCTTATTTTGAATGTCACTTCTTAGCTCCAGTAAAGAACCCTCAGCCTACTGGCACAGCTCCTTCACCCCGCTGGCATAGAGTTTCTAGCCTCCACCACTGATCTTTGGGCCTGCCCAGTGCAGATCTGTAAAACAGACTTGCATGAGTCATTGTTGTGGGCTCTAGGCCGCCAGGTGGACACATGGAGGACACTGTCATGGGCTCTTGTCTTTAGCTGGACTCGTGCAGGACATTACTATGGGATTCACGTCCTTGGCAGATTTCCTTGGGTCTTAGTGTTGTGGACAGATTTCCTGCACTTTCTTGTGTTTAACTCTGGGTGATCATCGTACAATAGTGTTATAAATTCTGTGTCCTGTATGTGCTTTTCTACCAGCGCTTGCTATGAGCACACCAGGCCTTTGGGGCACCTTCTTGACTTAACCCATAACACCAGGCGCACCAACTGTTCTGCTTGCGCCTCCTGACTACAACCCCACAAAAGTAGCCAAAATATCATTATTACAGTGAAAACATTTTTTAATAGTTGGGTTTGAATCTAATTACTTCTGTTACCTTTTACTTTTTTATTTTTTTTGTCTTTTTTGAGACGGGGTCTCGCCATGCCGTTCAGGCTGGCCTTGAGCTCACTTTGTAGCCCAGGCTGGTCTCGAACTCACAACGATCCTCCTGCCTCAGCCTCCCGAGTATTGGGATTACAGGTGTGAGCCACCACACCCGGCTACCTTTTTAAATTTTGAGAAAGGTTCTTGCTAAATTGCCCAGGGTGCGCTGAAACTTTTGATCTTCTCGCTTCAGAGTGCTGGGATCACAGGCTTGTGCCGCTACACCTGTCTTACATCTTAAAAAATTTAACAGGATTTTCTTATTGTTATCAAACATTTTGTCATTGTTCCAATTTGATACCACCTTATAAATATTACAAATGTTCCTGTGTTTGTAGTTTGTTTAAAATCAAAAGCCTCATAAAGTACTTATGACTGGTTGGCATGTCTTTCAAGCCTGCTTTAATGTTCACATTCTCCTGTGTATTTCCTCTCTTGATCTTATAGTCTGGAGTTTGCTGATTATATTGCTGTGTCTTAGTCACTTTTCTTGTCCCTGGAACAGGACACCAGACAACTGAAACTTTGAGGGGAAGAAGTTTACTTTGGCTCATGGTCTCAGTAGATTTATGCCACGCCTGAACGCAGAAAGGGCATGATACAAGTCCCAGGTTAGAGAACAGGGAGAGAAGGGAGGAGCCAGGGGCCAGATAGACCACCCCCGGGACCCACCCCTTCCCGCTGGCCACCGTCCTCTCTCAAATTCTGCTGCTCATCTCCGTGGTGGGTGATCTCAAGCCTTTTCTGCCAGCGCTTGCTATGAGTGCACCAGGCCTTTGGGGCACTTTCTTGACCTAACCCATAACACTGGCCATATTTTAAAATATTTCTGTCTTCTTCCTATGTTTGGAATTGGATCCAGTGGCGTGATCCGATTCTGAGTGATTCCATGTAGTAGTGTGGCCTCTGTCATAAAACACGTAGTGTCTGGACCTCTTTGCTTTTGAAGTTAGCAACCTTTGGTGCTCAGTGCCCAGATCTATTCGTTTATTAATTCGTAATAAATACCGGCATCTGCCGGCCATTTCTGGAGACTGAATCCAAGGCCTCACAAATGCTAGGCAAATGTTTTGCCGCTGTACTGAATGCCCACCCTTAAGAAAAATATTTTTAATAGAAAATAAAATCGAGATACAAAAGCTATCTGAAAGAAATGAATTTTTAGGGGACACTCATATAACCGCCACCTATGTAAAAATAGATCTTTAATTACACAGAGGTCTCTATGCTCATCCTAATTACACCTATACCCCTGTACCCCCTCCAAAGCCAATGCCTTTACTTTTAGAGTAAGGACAAAAAAGGACATAACTAAACTTCCTTATGTTTCTCTATGGTTTTATTACCCCAGTGCACCCTAGACGCTACATTTTAACCTCATTCACTTTGTTATGACCTTTAAGTGTATTTTGTTTTATTTTTAAAACTCCTTTAATATACTGGTTAGGAATACTAGGTTTTGTTTTTTGGTACTGGGTGTTGAATGAGCTTGGTACTGAGCTACAGCCCCAGATAATTTTTGTATTTTTAATTTTGAGGCACGGGCTAAATCATAAATTGTCCAGGCTGGGCTGGAACTTGCAATCCTCATCCTCCCAGAGTTCTGGGATCACAGGTATGTGCCACCCGTGGCTGGCTACAGACACATTTTTAAGCTTTCATTTTGTATGACACTCAGTGGCATTGAAGAAGCTACAAAAAGGAGTAAAAAAAATCTGAGGGGCTGGAAATATAGTTCAGAGGCACAGCGTCTGCCTGGCAAGCACAAGGTTGTGAGTTCAATCCCTGGTGTTCAAAAACAGTTCAAAAAAATAGATGAATCCAAGACTTTAGACTCTGGCCGTGGGAAGAGTCACAGATGTGGTCAAGAGTAGGAGGAGCCAGGTTAATGCCACCCAGCAAAGTGCACAACCAAGCAGAAACCAAGCCCCTGGACAGTTCTGTCCAGTTTTTCTTCACATTCCTGCCATTTATCACCCAGCCAAATGTCTGCTCCCAGCCAGGAAGGAGCACAGCCACTAGACTCACTATCTAGTCTTTGACAATGGACAGGACATATGAGACAGGCATGTGTAAATGCTGGACTTCAGGCATCTCAGGACTGTCACATCCTCCCTCTGCCTGGGACTGTAAACAGCTGGGTGGGCTCTGTCCTTACTCTGAGGTGACAGAGTTGGACATGCCCAGGCCAAGGTAGTGGAGAAGGAAGAGAGCTTCCATCAGTCCCTGCAGGAGTCAGCTGGAACCAATTAGGATGAATTTGTGAGCAAACCTTGTGAGATGGGGGAAGAATCACCCCAAAGTAGCTGAGTGCACAATGTTTCACCCCAATGGGGTGAAAATCATGTCCATTTCCACTAGTATGCATGGAAAACCTTATAATTTATGGGGCTCTGGGTAAATTGTGTGGGAAGATTTTTGTTTTAGAAGCAGAGAAAAATCCACGCAAGACTGGGGGCCGCTCTGCTTCTACCTATAAAAGTTTAAAAGTAAGCTTTAGCACGTGTGGTGGTGCACGCTGCCATCCCAGCACTCTGGGAGGCTGAGGCAGGAGGATTATGAATTAGTGAGACCCTGTTTTAATATTTGGTGGGGGACTGAGATATAACTAGGTGTGAAGCTCTGGGTTCAATCCCCAAGCAAATAACAAAAAACAAAAAAGCAAGGGTGGGACCAGCCATGGTGGCTTGTGTCTGCAGCAACTTAAGAGCAGCTGTGGGGCATAGCAAGACCCCAGTTCAAAAAACAAAATAAATCTTTAGATTCAAACTTTTTTAAAAAAATTAACCTCAGGGCTGAGGATATAGCCCAGTGTTAACTCACCTGCTTAATATGTGTAAGGTCCTGGGTTCCACACTCCCCCCCTCCAAACTGCAATGTGGTACAAATAACTAAGAATTTTAAAAATCCAAGACTCAGCAGAGTAAAATTCACAATATTTGTCACTTGTTAAAAAATTACTAGGTATGAAAAAAAGCAAAAAATACAACCCATAGTAACAAGAGGCATAAAATAGATCCAGAAATTAATCAGATAATAAAATTAATAAAGTTATTGCAACTATTCCTTATTTGTTTGCTTATTGCTTTTTCATTTGAGACAGAGTCTTTCTGTGCAGTTCAGGCTGGTCTTAAGCTCACTTTGTAGCCCGGGATGGAGTCAAACTTGCAGTGATACTCCTGTCTCAGCCTCCTAAGTGCTGGAAATACAGGCATGCACCACCATGCCCAGGTTCCATTTTTTTGAGACAAGGTCTTGCTATGCATGCCAGGCTTGTGTTGAACTCACTATGTAGCTTAGACTGGCCTGGAACTCAGAGAAATTCTCCTGCCTCAGTCTCCTGAGTGCTAGGAATACAGCCATGCACCACCACAACTGGCAATATTCTACATATTTTAAAAGTTAGAGGAGCTGGGGGTTTAGCTCAGCGGCATAAGCACCTGCCTTGCAAGTGTGTGGTCGAGAGTTTGACCCCCGGTACCGATAAAAAAAGAAAAAGACCAAAAAAAAAAAAAAAAAAAAAACCAAAAAACAGAATAAGTTGGACTTGGTGGTGCACACCTGTAAATTCAGCTATTGGGTAAGCTAAGGCAAGAAGATTTGAAGCTTGAAGCTAATCTGGGCAATTTAGCAAGACTATCTCAAACTCAAATTAAAAGGGCTGGTTCATACCTCAGCATTAGAACACTTGTCTAGCATGCACAAGGCCCTGGTTTCAATACCCTGTACTAAAAAAAAAAAAAAAAAAAGTTACAAGAAACATTGAGCATGTTAATCTGAGCCATAAAAGATGGATGGGAGGGGTTTGAATCCAGGTATTGTGCTGATCATGATAAACTACAAATGAGCTATACTGCCAGCCTCATGAAATATAGATTTTTCATAGAGAGTGCAAAGCCAGCCTGAACATGAGTTGAAGCCCAGGCTGGCTTCAAATTTGCGGCATTTGTGCCTCAGCCTCTTGAGTGCATCACTATACATGGCATAAGATATAGAAGATTTTTAGAGACCCAAATCTAGCTTCCAGAGATAGGAACTACGCTGAAAATACATTTAATAGGATTAGCACCACATTAAATGCCACAAAAGAACAGATTACTAAATTTGAGTACACAGCAGTGGGAATCACCCAAAACAAAACACAGATGTACATGTACCAACTCACTGGGAGGAATGTGATCATCATGTACTAATAAAAATGACTGAAAAAGAGGAAACAGTAGAAAAAAAAGTGTGTAAAGATGAACAAAGCATCACTGATTTTAGGACAGCTTTAAACCTCCTAGTAGTCAGGACAGCTGGAGCTCCAGAGAAAAGGGGAGGGCGGGAAAAGCATTGGAGAAAATAGTGACTGGCAAATTTGCAAACTTTCCAGGTGTGGTGGTGCACGCCTGTGATCCCAGCACTCAGAAGACTGAGGCAGGAGGACCACAGTCAGTTTGAGGCCAGCCTGGGCTACATAGCCCAGACCAGCTTGAACTACAAAGTGAGACCCTGCCTCAAAAAAAAAAAGCAAACTTGATGAAAACTACAAGTCCACAGATAAATTCAACAAACCCCAAGCACAAGAAACACAAGTAAAACTACAAAAAGGCATATTCTCACCACAGATCTTAAAACTAGTGATAAAGAGCAAATTGTAAAAGTAGTCAGAACAGCTGGGTGTGGTGGCGCACACTTGTAATCCCAGCACTCGGGAGGCTGAGGCGGGAGGATTGTTGTGAGTTCAAGACCAGCCTGGGCTACAAAGTGAGCTCAAGGCCAGACTGAACTGCATAAAGAGACCCTGTTTCAAAAAGACAGGAAAAAAAAAAAGTAGTTAGAATAGTAAACAGACATAGGACAGAGGCTCATATGTAAGAATAAGTGCAGGTTTCTCACCTTATACAATGCAAGCCGAAGATAAGTAGACCTTCATTTTTGTTTTTTTAATTTTTAAATTTATTTATTCTGTTTGAGACGGGGTCTCGCTATATAGCCCTGGCTGGCCTTGAACTTGCAGCAATCCTCTGCCTCTGCCTGCTAAATACTGGTATTACAAGCACGCACCACCATGTCTAGTGAGCAGCGTTTTTTATTTTATTTTTGTATTGGGGATTGAACTCGTAACCTTGTGCTTGCCAGGCAGGTGCTTATGCCACTGAGCTAATCCCCATCCTGTGAGCAGCATTTTTAAAGTACTGCAAACACACACAACAACAACAACAAAATCTGAGATGGGGGCTGGGGATTTAGCTCAGAGGCATAAGTGCCTGCCTGGCAAGTGTGAGGTTATGAGTTCCATCCCTGGCACAAAACAAACAAACAAACAAAAAATCTGAGATGAACCCAGAGGGTTTTCTGGGATGAGTCTGGTGCTCGCCATCTGTAGGGGGCTAAAGCCCCCTGTTTTGGGTGATTCCCACTGCTGTGTACTCAAATTTAGTAATCCGTTCTTTTGTGGCATTTAATGTAGTGAACTGCTGCAGCCACCAGTGATGCCTCTGCTGAGTCTGTCACAGCTTTGAAATGGGTGTCCTCTTGGTTCCCCCTGAGCTGGGGCAAAGAGGCCTGGCACTCACAGCATGATCACTGCAGCGTGGGGCTCCCCTTGCTGTCTCAGTGATGGTGCTGGATCTATGATCGCTGGAATCTGGGTTCAAATCCCTGCCCTACCACTTGCTGCTGTGTAATCCAAAGTAAAATATTTAGCTTCTATTGTGCCTTGGCTTCCTCACCTATAACATAAGAGGTAATACTAGTACTCTTCCCTCCTTGGGTAGCTATAGGACTAAATGAGTTTTGTGCAAATTTAATAAACGGCACCTGGCAGAAGTAAACGGTGCCTGTATTATTACTGCTGATGTTATTATTGAAAATACACAGAGTGCATTTGTTGAAGGCATGAACGATGGAAGGAAGGCGGAACCGAGGAATTACTCAGAGAAAGTTGAATAGTCCCATCTGTCAGAAGGGGAGGAATGGCCGTATGGGTGCTTGTTGGAGTTTTTAATGTCGCGTTAAAGAGTGTGCATTATTTGGTAAGCAGCACGGAAACAATAACAGAGTTTGTCAACAGATGGGAGAAAGGGCCAGGGAACGCATGGCTAGGCCGAGACAGAAGGCATGGATGTGGCGAGGGGAGAGGCAGGGGGTGCAATGCGGGTTCAGGACAGGTGGGTGGGGATGGGGTGGGGTGCATAGGGGCAGAGGGAGGCAGCACCGACCTCAGGAGGCTGGAGTGAGGCTCAGGTGCGTCTGATGGGGTCGGGAAGTCGGGACAGGGCATCCTGGGAGGAGGACGCTGAAGGGTGAGGGGACAGGTGAGAGGTGACGCGGCCCTGCTGGGGCCCGGCCGGGTGAACGGCAGAGGCTGGGAAGGAGGCGCGGAGCCGAGGGGACACGGTGCACCGCGCAGGGGCGGCGAGCGTGATGTCAGCGCGGGCGGTGATGTCAGGCCCGGTGCTGATGCTGGCGGCGCGGTGCATTGTGGGCAGCTCCCGTCCGCTGCCGCCGCCCGGGAAGGATCGGGCCGGGCCGGGCCGGGCCGGGATGGTCCCGGTCGGGAGGCCGCCGCCGTCGCCGCCGCCGCCGCAGGGAGCCGGGCGCCCCGCGCCGCGCTGAGCCGCCCCCGCGCCCGCCGCGCTCCGGGCCCGGCCCGGGGGGATGGAGCCGGCGTCCCGCAGGTGAGGCCGGGCGGGCGGGCGGGCGTGCAAGCGGCTCCTCGGGCCGCGGCTCCAGCTCCGGGCGCGGCTCTGCTGCGGTTGCCGCCCGGGCGGGGACAGAGACGCGGGGACGGGGACTCGGGGACGGGGACGCGGGCCTGACCGCCTGGGCCGCAGCGGGGCCTGGGCCTCCCCGCGCGCAGACCCACCGGGGGCAGGGTGAACCCCGGCTCCCTGTGCCCCCGACAAACCATGCAGCCTCTCCTTCTGGCCCTGACTCCCCCGTCCCACCTCCTCCGTGCCCTCCTCACCCTCTCGGGCTGTGGCTTCCTCACCTGTCACTGCCAGAGACCTGGCACCTGCCTCTGTCTTTCCCTTGGTCCCACGGCTGCTGTCCCTCGGCTCTCTGCTCTCTTCCAGCCCCTTCTCACCTGTTCCCAGAACCCCTCCTGGGCCGCATCTCTTCGTACCTGGGAGCCCGGAGTCCCCACACACACCTGGCTCACACCTCACATAGTTACACACATCATCTATTTTCACACACAAACACCTAGGGAGACACCTCTCCCCGAGATTCCCTCTATCACACACACACACACACACACACACACACCAGCTCAAATGCTCTCTGAAAGACATTCATAATCACCTCCTCCTCACTAGGCCCCTTCCTCACAACCATCCAGCCTCCCACACCCAGAGAACCCCAAGAGGCAGCTATGGATGCTGAGTTTCTGGAGTGTGTCTTGCACACCCATCAGAACCCAGTGTAGTCCTCCGAGAGGGACAGAGGGAAGGATGGTGGCTAGAGAGGGACAAATCTCTCATTTCCCACCTCACCACCTTCTGTTAGGGTTTGCCCATTGGTAAAAATGGAAGCAGGACGCAGTTTCCTCATCCACCTAGAGAAGCCACTATCGCAGGACTGCAAGGCCCACCAGAGGTCACGCAGTTCAACTTCTTTTTATTTTCAATTTTTTGGTGGTTGTGGGGATGATGCCCAGGGCCTAGCACATGTCAAGAACGTACCCAACCACTAACTACACCCCAGGCCCAGTTCAGCTTGTTAAGGCCCCTTCCCACCAGCTCCACCGCTGCCTCAGTTTCTTCTCCTCACCTTCAGTCCAGAACCCTCGACCCCACCTCACCCTCCCTTCTTCCATGGCCCTACTGTCCTCCAAGTTCCTGAGCTCCAAATCCCCGCCTGGCAGAAGGGAAAAGCTTCTGCGGATTGGAGGACACAGTTCAGTTTTATCATTTCAAGAAAGGATGTCGATGTCCTTTTCCATGAAGATTCCTTCTCCACATATCCCCAGGGGACCCCATGACCTGTTGGGGGATGTCTTGTGCCTTCACATCCCGCCCTGTCCCTTGACTGGGGGGTCTAGATGCTCGAGTCCTTGAACCATCCCATCCCAAGGAAAGTCAGGTTAATGTCCTTCCCTCCGCACCTATAAACCCCTTACTCACCTTCCTCCTCTTCAGGAGTCCCCAGCCTAAGTGACTTCCTCTGCTTTCTCTTCTGTTTGGGATCCTCCAGGGTCATTCTGAGGGGGCTATAGCATGTATGTGAAAAGTGTGGGAGCCACACAGGAGGGTGCAGATCCTGGGCTCATCCTGGACTTGGAAGGGATGGCAGAGATCTCAGGAAGTCATCTCTTTTGGCCCTTTGTCCACACACGTGCAACATCACAGATGCACAGACACAGACTCACACTCACAAGCACACAGACATGGGGGAGAAGACGCGTAGGCACATTCATAGACAGATGCATGTGCACAGCCACACACACAGGCACACACGTACACACGCACTCTCCCTGGGTCATGTGCCTAGGTGTCCTGCTCCTCAGTTGGGACACTCATCTTGATGTCCATCTTCTGTGCAGACACGGAAAGGTGTGGCCGGCTACTCTCCCCAGACCTGTGGCCCTGTGACTCCTCCGGCTTCCGTAGGGTGCTCCCGCTAGCCTGCTGTCCCCAGTTCACCCTGCCTGTCCCTCTGGAGATGACAGGCCGTCATCCTTCCTGGGTCCATGTCTTGATTTCCTGTCTTGCATTTACCCCTCTGCTCCCATCCGGGTCCCCAGACCCTGTGGTGGGTTAAGCTCGCGGCTGAGCATATCAGCCAGCCATGCACCCCTCAACTTGGCATCCTGAGGTGCTGTCCAGCACCTCTGCATTCTCTGTCACCTCGCCATGGCTGTCAGCAGATCGCTCTGCTGTGAGCCTCCTGTGGGTCACCCTCTGGTCAGTAGGTCTTCCCCTTTGCCCAAGCCTAGCATGCAGAGCAGTTTGGAGCATTTTTGTGCTACAGGAGGTGCAGACACCCAAACCGGCCCTTCTGGCCTACTCTCTCGCCCAGGTCCCCGTCTTGCGTGCTCCCTGGGTTAGGAAGTTTGCCCCACATGAGTTAGCATGTGTCTCTCTGGCCAGTGTCCATGCCATTGTCCTCTCCTCCTTCTCCACATGTCACGTTGCTGATTCCCACATCTCCGGTGTGCAGTTTGTATCCCCCCTCCCATCCCCAGACGCATCCTGCACGCGGTGGACCCCTCCCTCTGTGCTGGCTCCTGGGCCCAGCCGCTCATTGCTGCTCCCCACCCCCAGGTAGATGGCCCCCCCAGGGCAGGCCCTGCGGACACCCCTCCCTCCGGCTGGCGGATGCAGTGCCTAGCGGCTGCTCTTAAGGACGAGACCAACATGAGTGGGGGAGGGGAGCAGGCCGACATTCTGCCGGCCAACTACGTGGTCAAGGACCGCTGGAAGGTGGTGAGTGCCGGGAGAGCGGAGGAGCGGGTGAAGCCTCAGAGGGCGGGTGCCCCAGGAGCGGGGAGTCCCCAGCTCTGGGCATTGCACTTCCAGTCCTTATTTTGCGCGCACGTGCGGACCCTCGCCCGCTCGGGCACCCTCGGCCCCACCCCTCTGTCGCCCCCTCTGGTGGGGTCCTGCGGCCGCTTCGCCCGGAGCGACTCCTGGTTGGACGCCTGGGCCCGAGCCGCAGAGCCCCGCGGGGGAGGGGGCGCAGGGCGCTGGCCCGGCCGGACCTTGAGAAGGGCAGGAGGAGCGCGCCTGGCGCTTCCGCAGGGACGGAGGAGGGGTTTGGGGACCCAGGCCTGGGCGCCCCCGCCCCGCGCTCCCTCCCGGCCCTGCGGCAGGTGCAGCGCTCTCGGCTCCCGCACCCGCCTCGCCGCGCGGCCTGATGGGGGCTGTAGTCCGGCCCCCGGGTGGAGGGGTGGCGGGACCACGTGGGGTCCGGACGCGGCTGCGGTGGAGGCCAGGCCTGAGGGCGATCAGACCCCTGTCCCCTCCCCTTCGTCCCGCTGATGTGAGCGCTGCAGTGTCCTCTGATCTCTCCGGGACGGTGGTGTCAGGGGAGCAGTGTGACACTGGGGTCCGCAGAGCCTGAGGATGGAGGGGGTGTTGAGGACAGCAGAGGTCAGGCTTGCACTGCGTGTGTGTGTGTGTGTGTGTGTGTGTGTGTGTGCGTGTGCGTGTGCGTGTGTGTGTGTGTGTATGCGGACGGACGGCGCGCGCCTGAGTGGAGGGGAAGCTCAGCTCCCCAGGGGTGCGGGGTTGGAAGCGAGGGTGGGGCCTGGCTGCAGGCTGGTCTCCATGGCAACTGTCACCCGGCCGCGCAGGTCCCCTAGGGGTCCAGAGAGAAAGGCAAAGGTGGCGGGGGGGGGGGGGGGGGGCGTGAGAGATGGGGAGAGGCGCGGAGAAAAGGAGACTCCAGGGTCCCCGGGATTGAGGGAAGGAGCTCTGTGACAGAGACGTCCTCAGAGACAGAGCAACGAGATAGACACTGGGGGCGCAGCCACCGACCTAGAAGGCTGAGGGCCTGGGAGGGAGGAGACTCCTTCTAGACCCTCTGCATCCCGCTCGCTCGGAAGCTGGTTCCTGAAAGGTGCGGAGGAGGAGGTGAGGACAGCCCTTGTGGAGCGTTCGGCCTGGGACCTTGTGCTCTGGAGCATGAGTGGAGCGCGGGGCACTCAGAGGAGGGCAAAAAGCCAATTTTGCCAGCCTTGTGTCCCTGCAGTGGGAGCTCAGGGGTTGGAGTGCCAGGTTCCCCGCTGCACAGTGAAGCATGGGACTGGGACAGTAGGCAGAGGTCTGAGCAGGGCAAAGCTCCCGGGGAGGGGCTGTGGTCAGGAAAGAATGGGGCAGCTGAATATTTAAAATAATCATGTCTTTCTGAAGGTGTGTCTCAGGATGAGACAAGCTGACAATAATAAAAGTATAGCATTTATTTTGCATCTTCACTGTTGCTTGGTGCTTGTGTTGGGTTTCTCAATAAGCTGGGAGAGTAACTGCTAGTGTCCCTGTTTCACAGGTGTCGAAACGGAGGCCCAAGGGTACCTAATTGGCCAAATTCCCTTGACTGTTAGGTGAGACCAGGTCTGTCTGCCTACTGGGTAACATCAACCCATCCAAGCATTAGAACTGTAGCTGATGGAGTCTTTGTGATCAGTTGTAGCCCAGCTCTCTTGAGGGTTCCCCAGAACTGGGCCCTGCAGCCAGGTCTTCCCAAGTGATGCTGGCCCAATGGGTCACATTTCTGCTCCAGGCCAGGGTGTAGAGGTGAACTCCAGACTGGCAGACGGGAGTTGAGTAGATCTTCCCGTAAGGGGGCTGTGGGGTGACTGGGTGAGGACTTTCCTGAGCCCTAGGGACTCTGGTCTTCCCTCTTCTTCCATAATTAAGTTGTAGTTTATGGCTGCATTCCTATAAAAAAGAAAGTGTTCATACTATCTGTTAAATATTTTCTTTGACTTTTTTCCTTTTCTGATTTTGAAATGAGCATTTTTTTTTTTTTTTTTTTTTGTCTTATTGAGACTGGATGTCTCTATGTAGTTCAGGCTGAGCTCACTTTGTAGCCCAGGCTGGTCTCGAACTCTAAACGATCCTCCTGCCCCAACCTCCCGAGTGCTGGGATTACAGGTGTGAACCACCACGCCCAGCCAAAATGAGCATTTTTTATGAATCCCTAACAGCATTTTGGTACGGGATAGATAGGTGGACCCCAGCCTCAGGGTGGAAGTGGGGGGCTGAAGGTGCACACCCCCATCTCCCTGCCCCAGACAATGAGGTGGGACTGAGGAAGGAAAAAGAATCTGCTTAAAAATGAAGGTGAAGAGAAATCCCTGGGTGCCTGGGAAGGTGGGGAGTAGGTGTCAGAAGTGTCGCCCCCATGGGCTGCCCTGGTTTGGTTCCTTCCTCCAGCAAGGATTGTGGAGCTGGCAGGCCTCGACTTGGGCCCCAGCACACACTTCGAATGCGGTAGAGTCACTGCCTCACCTCCTCTGGATTCTTCCCCTGCATGGGCTCTGTCTTCAACTGCCTATGTGAGGATGAAACAGCTGGTGTGGCCCAGGTGCGCCACTGTGCCTCAGTTTCTTCTCTGCATAGGAATCTTCTGTGTGGGGAATCCTGGGCCTGCAGGATTAATTTTGCAGGTCCTTTCATTTGTGCTTACTCACAGCACAGCTCAGAGCTGGGTGTGGTAGTGCACACCTGTAATCCAGCACTCTGGAGGCTGAGGCAGGAGGATTGCCATGAGTTCAAAGCCAGCCTGGACTACAGAGTGAAACCTTGTCTCAGACAAACAAACCAAACAGCAAAGCTCAGGGATCTAGGAGGTATAGTGGCTCCCCTGAGTCTAGCGCTCCTGGAGAAGCATGGACATTGTCTCCTTAGCATCACATCTGTCTCTCCTGGCTCTGAAACCCTTCCAGAGCCTGATCAGTCCCCATCCCCACTAGAAAGACGCTCTGGTTGCTGGCTGTATTTCCTCCTTCCTTGCTCCTTTCTGGGCACAGGAGCCTTTGTGTTCCCACCCCGCCTTGGCTTTTCTCCTGTCTTCCATTTGTGCTTCTCCTGCCTCAGCCCACCCAATACTCCGATCACAGGTGTGCGCTCTACCACACTATGCTGTAGCTCTCTTAAACTGGATTTAGAACTCCGCACCTCTCTCTCTCTCTTAAATCAGATTTAGAACTCAGAACCTTCTCCTGCCCCTGGGAGTCACTGCCCGCTTGTGCTCTCATCCTTAAGCCCCTGGGCCTCCAGGTTGACATGAATTCTAATCCCTGTCTGTCATTCACACTGGCTCTGCCCCAGCCAGTTCTTGGCCACAGTCCCCCTCGCCTTCTCTCTGCTTCAAGGAGGCTAAGTAGGAGGCCTTGCAGGTCAGACTGCTGCTCCATTCTTCTCTAAAGCTCCTTCCCTTCTGTCCACCTTGCCCCTGACCTGGGCAGGAAGTCACCCTGGTTCTGGCGTGTGACGAGGGACCGGGAAGTGATGTGAGCCTCTGCAGTGGGCTCAGGCTGTACACATCTTTTGCTAGGTCCTCTCTCCCAGCTACTCTTTCCCTTGGGTGACATTTCAGGACACCACTAGCCCAGGAAGTGTGGCTCTCCATGCCCAGGCTGGGAGTCCTGGCATCATTCTCTTTCTGGATGGGAGGGGCTCAGGTTGGGGGAGTGTGACAGTGCTGTCCTAGCGGAGGGAAGGTCTGGGACAGCCCCGATGTCTAGAACCTTAACAGCAGGGCTGCCTCCAGAGCTCAGACACCTCAGAGCCACAGGTGTCTTGTGTTTCCTGCTGCCATCTGCCATCTGGTCTTATGTGCGTGTGTGTGTGTGTGTGTGTGTGTGTGTGTGTGTGTGTGTGTACATGTATGTGTGTCAGGCATTAGGACAGGGCACTCTCAAGCAACTGGGTACACTGATGAAGTACAGCAAGGACGCTGGTGTCCTTCCCTTCCAAGGACCCTGTGTCCTGATCAGCAAAGTGCCACCCATGGGGATGGGATGAGGATGGGCTGAACCTGGCCCTGAGTGCCCCCTTCTCCATCTCAATAGCTGAAAAAGATCGGGGGCGGGGGCTTTGGTGAGATCTACGAGGCCATGGACCTGCTGACCAGGGAGAACGTGGCCCTGAAAGTGGAGTCTGCCCAGCAGCCCAAGCAGGTCCTCAAGATGGAGGTGGCCGTGCTCAAAAAGCTTCAAGGTACAGGCCAGGGGGGATGGGAGGGAGGAGGCGGTGGAGCCGGGGGCTGGAGAGGCTGGGAGGCTGTGGGTGGTGGCAGAGCTCGGTGAGGCTGGGATTCTTTGAGTGTTAGAGAGATGACAGTGCTGAGGGCAAGGCCAGTGCTGGCCCAGCTGGGGACTGGAGGACAAGAGCAGCCATGAGCTTCCAGGAGCTAGAGGAACGGGGAAGAGCAGGCTCTGGGAGGTCCCCTCTGTGTCCCCAGGGAAGGACCACGTGTGCAGGTTCATCGGCTGTGGCAGGAATGAGAAGTTCAACTACGTGGTGATGCAGCTGCAGGTGTGTCCCGGGGGCCTCCTTCCTGTCCCCTGGAGCTGGGCTGGGTCTCGGGCGGGAGCAGGAAAGAGAGGCGCTCGCAGTGGCCAGGATGGGAGGAGCACGGGGAGGCACACAGCTGGGGGTGGGGTTGGTGTCACAGGATGTGGGACCCCTGCCACCTGCTCCTAGGGCCGGAATCTGGCCGACCTGCGCCGCAGCCAGCCTCGGGGCACCTTCACGCTGAGCACCACCTTGCGGCTGGGCAAGCAGATCCTGGAGTCCATCGAGGCCATCCACTCGGTGGGCTTCCTGCACCGGGACATCAAGCCGGTGAGCGAGTGAGCACTGTCCCTCCCGGCCTTCCTCTCCCCTGGCACACCCCTGGCCCCTGCCCCTGTGCCTCTCCATGGTTCCTTCCACAGCCCTCACCCCTACCTGGGCACTCCGTGAACCTGGGAAGGGCTCACAGCCACTGTCCCTGCAGTCGAACTTCGCCATGGGCAGGCTGCCCTCCACCTACAGGAAGTGCTACATGCTGGACTTCGGGCTGGCCCGGCAGTACACCAACACCACGGGGGACGTCCGGCCAGTGAGTACCGCTGCAGACCCAGGGTGGGGCTGTCCCCAGCTTCTCTCACAGCTGCCTAAGCTGGCCTGCTCTTGTCTTCAGTATTGGCACCCCCACTCTGGGGTCCCCCAACCTTGCCCCCCTCTCTCAGCCTGGGCTCTCGACAGAGGCCATGTCCATAGCTGGGCCCTTCTTTAGGCCCACGGTGGGCGGTGAGCAGGCCTAGGCCCGGGGGTCAGAGGGCAGAGCTGTGCTTGGGAACAGGGCCAAGGTGGGCCGAGGTCGGGCGCAGCAGGTGATGTGCTTGGTGCTGTCTCTCCTCGGCAGCCTCGGAACGTGGCAGGGTTTCGGGGGACCGTGCGCTACGCCTCCGTCAATGCCCACAAGAACCGGGTGAGTGGCAAAGCCTGGATGAAGGAGTGGCTGGGCAGAGGGGGTGAGGTTGGATGGGGCATGCTCCTGACCTGCTCTTGCCGCTAGAAAGAGGGAAGGAGGCTCTCTTTGGCCTCCTCTCTGTTCTCCAGAGCACAGAGACATTTTGAGTATGGGATTCCAAAGTTTTGAGGGTCAGAAATGGAGCAGAGGCCTCAGGGAAACCTCAGCTCTGCCCCGCAAGGCTGGGTACCAGGTTTCCCTCTCCCCACTGTAGGAAATGGGGCGCCACGATGATCTGTGGTCCCTCTTCTACATGCTGGTGGAGTTCGCAGTGGGTCAGCTGCCCTGGAGGAAGATCAAGGACAAGGTGAGGCCCCGCCCTCCCCGCTGGGCCTGGGAGACCGAGGTTGAGGGTGGCCAGCTCCACTGTCGCCCTCCGCCTGCAGGAGCAGGTGGGGATGATCAAGGAGAAATACGAGCACCGGATGCTGCTGAAGCACATGCCCTCAGAGTTCCACCTCTTCCTGGACCACATCGCCAGCCTCGACTACTTCACCAAGCCCGACTACCAGGTGGGAGCGTGCGTGCACCCCAGTGCTGCTCCTGCCTAATACACCCCCGCCCTCATTTTATTTTTAATTTTCTGTGGTTCTGGGGATTGAACCCAAGGCCTTCACTCTGAGCTACGTCCCCAGTCCCTCTCATTTTCTTACGTTTTATTTTGAGACAGAGTCTTGCTGAGTAGTTCAGGCTGGTGTTGAACTCACTGTGTTGCATAATCTGGTAGGGAACTCCTGGCGATCTTCCCACCTCAGCCTCCCAAATGCTGGGATTACAGGCATGCGCCACCATGCCCAGTCACCTGTGACCTTTTAAATGCAAACCCCAGCTAAAATTTATCAACCGTTGTCCCTGGTCTCAGTGTGTTCCTCAAATTAACTCATTCAAGCTTCAAAAACAGCCTTTGATGACCCTGAGGATTCCCTGTATTATCATTCCTGTACTTAATTCTTGAAGCCAGACATGGGGGAGCATGCCTATACTCCTAGCATTCAGGAGGCTGAGCAGGAGGATCAGGAGGCTGAGCAGGAGGATCATGAGTCCTAGGCCAGCCTGGACTACACAGTAAGACTGTCTCAAAAAAAAAAAAAAAAAAATTCTGAAGTCAAATGCCTTCAAGTTCTTCACACCAGAATCCTACAGGCAGCCAAGTGGGGTGATTGCTCTCATTTCCTAGATGGGGAAACTGAGGTGTGTGATACTGTGATTAAGAGCAGGGTGGGCTCTGGTATAGTCATGCATCACTTAACAACATTTAAGTCACGGCTGTGTGACCCTCACGGGGCACTCTCATTACACCATGAAGGCCAAGCTGCTGCACGCTTGGGCCGTTTTGCATGTGCATACGTTGTGGCACGTGTGCCACATGTTACAGCACACTGCCTCTAGAGCCGTGGTGCCCAAGAAAGAGTAAACCAAGCACAGGAGGAAATGCCACGATCAGGAGACGAAGCAGGCAGGAGCTGTGTGAGCGGCTGTGTAACACAGCACAGGGCTCATGGTAGCTGAGTGTGTAAGGAGAGGCGTGCACTGCCCTTGGTGGTGGGTGCTGTGTGCTTCCACGACTGGCAGCAGAGAAGGTTCATTCGCAGCAGCAGCAGCTTACCTTACCATAGCCAGGGGTGACCCAGCAACAGGAGCCTTTCGCCTCCAAGCTAGTCTTAGGGGACCACTGCCATGCATGCTACCAGTTGATCACTAAGACCTCATTACAGTGTACCACTGTGCCTCTGACGACCAAGTCCAGGGCTCCTTCCCAGGCTCTGTCGCTGTGCTCCAGGGGACCTAGAGACCCTGAATGGAGAACGGGTCACTGGTCACTTATGTCCTCCTGGGAATCTGCTTGGGACCGATATGGTCTGCCTGTATAGTGGGGGCACAGACAGATTAGGCGCATAGTAGGTGCTCGAGAAGGTGGGTTCATACAGCAGAGCCAGGCCACACGGGGAAAGCTCTGGGTGCCTTGGAGGATCTGTAGCTATCTGCTGCCTCCTGGACCCAGAGCCCTAGTTGTTGGCAAAGGCGCGTGCCTCTTGGGGTCCCCCAGGCCACACAGCTGCATTCACCTCCCACGCTGGGCCCTGAGTGGGTTGCTGAGGAGGTGGAATCGACTGTGGAGGAGTACACAGCCCAGGGAGGGGAGGGAGGCTGCAGGGGGGCATCAGAGAGGAGAGGAGATGCCTTCCAGGAGTGTCTCTGACAGGAAAGCTCTAGGGCCTCTGCTTGGTGGCGGAAGTGGCGGAGTTTGAGCATCAGGGGACCTATCTCAGAGGACTTGTGTCCAGCTGGTGGGGCCTAATCCAATATGTTAATCTGCATGCTGATTTGCATATCTTGTGCATGTTTTCATTTCAAATCAATGTGCCCTTCTCCTTCCAATGCCCCATCCCAGAAGGCTCCTCTCTTCCCTTTCCCCTGCAGTCCCTGCAACTCCCCCTTGTACCTGGCCAGCCCCGGGGTCACCTCTCTGTCCTCCCCCACCCCACCCCTGCAGTTGATCATGTCGGTGTTTGAGAACAGCATGAAGGAGCGGGGCATTGCTGAGAATGAGGCCTTCGACTGGGAGAAGGCGGGCACTGACACCCTCCTGTCCACCAGCACCTCCACCCCGCCGCAGCAGAACACCCGGCAGACGGCGGCCATGTTTGGGTGAGTCTCAAGGTAACTGGAGTGGCTGTCCTCTTGCAGCCGGATGTGCTTGGCTGTCTCTGCCTCACTAGGTGCTTGACAGCAGGGTTCTGGGACTCAGGTGGTTCTGCTGCACTCACGGTGGGTGAACTTCCCATTTGGAGCTTGTGACCCTAGGAACAGTAAATGCCACAAGTCCCAGGGTGCCCATTACTGTGTGTCCTGAGACCACACACTTCTGCTGAGCCAGAATGTCCATGACTAATGGTCAGAACTGCAGACCCACGTGACAAGCCCTGAGACCAAGGAGGCCAGGGAAGGGCTCTCCATCTCATCCAGCAGCCCCATATAAGAGGGAAGCTCCCCAGTACTTGCTAAGGTGCCCAGGTCCATAAGAGGCTGCTTTACTGAGTCTGAAGTGGTTCTTCCTTTTAGACTCAGTCTTGGGTCTAAAGAGCCCAGATGCTGATGCCACTAGGAACCTGCCAGGGCCTGGAAAGACATAGGGTCTCCCGAGGAAAAGTCAGGCAATGATGCATCTGGTCTCAGAGACCTCATGGGACAGAGCTGGGCCCAACACCCCGCACTCCCTGCTGGGAGCCTCCTCTGTGCCCACTCGGATGGCCTCCAGAGTCTGTTCTTGAGGGAGGGACTTTGGGAGCACAAGAACCCCAGCCAGCCCTGCTCCTAATCCCACCCGGCCTCTCCAGAGTGGTCAACGTGACGCCCGTGCCTGGGGACCTGCTGCGGGAGAACACAGAGGACGTGCTCCAAGGAGAGCACCTGAGTGACCAGGAGAACGCACCCCCCATCCTGCCTGGGAGGCCCCCTGAGGGTCTGGGCCCTGGCCCCCACCTCGTCCCCCACCCTGGGGGCCCTGAGGCTGAAGTCTGGGAGGAAACCGATGTCAACCGCAACAAACTCCGGATCAACATTGGCAAAGTAATTGAGCCAGGGAGAAGGGCTCAGACCTCCCTTCCTGATTCCCAGCCCTCAGCCCCAGCCTGTTCCTCTGGGGCAGCTTCTACCCAGGTAGTGGTCTCTGAGCAACCCCCTGACCCATGGCACCCCTCCTGCAGACCCCCTGTGTGGAGGAAGATCAGAGCCGAGGTGTGGGGGTCCCCAGCTCCCCTGTGCGTGCACCCCCAGACTCCCCAACGACCCCAGTGCGTTCTCTGCGATACCGGAGGGTCAACAGTCCCGAGTCGGAGAGGCTGTCCACGGCCGATGGGCGAGTGGAACTGCACGAGAGGAGGTGGGTGTGTGGGGGTGTGAGGACCTGGGGGGGTCAGGGCTCTCATGGTCCCCTTTGTTGTTATACAACTGCAGCAGGGACAGAGTGAGGTGGAGATGTGGGGGTGCTGGGGTCCTGCTCATCTTGGGTTCCCCTTGGTAGACATCAGCGATAGCCTAAGAAAGGGGTCCCAGCTCTTCAGGGCAGGGCTGGGGGCGGATATCTGGTCTCCTGGCCCAGAAACGGGTGCTGGGGTAGGCATGCTTCCAGGACTCTTCCGAGCTGCTAATTCTGGATCCTAAGAGCAGTGGAGGTGGGTGCCTGGGGAGGGAACTGTGGGGGGAGAGGACGGAGGATGGTACATCTGGGGATTGGGGATGAGGGATCTAAGGCCAGGGTGAGGAGAGCAGAGGTGGGGCATGCCTTTGGGTGAGGGGCTGGTTGGAGGCCAGGCAGAGCCCCACTGAGCTATTGGTGCAGGGGGCACCAGGTAGAGAAGCACCTGAAAGATGTCCCCCACTTCCTTGGCCCCTGAGGGAACTTTGCTCCCCAGCACACCTGGGTACATGTCTGCCCCAGGAAGAAGGTGATTTCCAAGGCCCAGCCTGGGGTGAAAAGGGGATCTTTAGGTACCCAATCAGCATCTTTCTTCCTGATCTACCTTAGCATGGCCCCCTGGACTCTGTCCCAACTGTACCCCTCCTCCAAGATGGGTCTTGGTACCTCTACGGGGTGCAGACATGCTCAAGACTGGCCTGCGTAGGTGATAGTCCTTGCTCACCAGGCCGACCTATCTAGCACTGAAGACTACACTGACACCGTGTAGCCTGGAGGCCCTCGGTGTGGATGGTTCTTGATGCAGTCGGAGAAAAGAGGAAGAGTGGATAGGAGGGGGGTTCCTAAAGAAGAGAGACCTGCCCTCTGTGAGAGCCCTGATCAGATTGGCTTGGGTCACAGTGGCCCCCAGCTTCTGGAAGATCGGGGAGTGCGGTTTTCTAGGAAGGCAGGTTCAGGCTCCTAGAGCAGAGCTGCACACATCTGCATGTGAGGATGGCACAGATCCCAGATCTTAGTTCTTGGGGTGCCCTGGTGTTCAGCAGATGCTGGTTCTTTTTGCCACATCCTCCCACTCTATACACACATTCCCTCCAAGCAGACAAATTCTCCGGAGCTGGTCCCACCGGGACCTAAAAGCTCTTGGAGGCAGCCTGAGGTCATGAGAAGAGAGATGTCCAGGCAGGACCAGTGCCTCCAGGGAAAAGGCTGGGGGGAGCCTGATCCCACTACTGCGCTCTCAGCCTCTTGGGGACACAGACATGAAACAGATAAAAGTCCACTATTGCCCCCTGCAGGCCATGCACTGGGGAGGGGACACGGAGGGACAAGCTGTATGGGGGTGCCGCATGTATAAAGCCACAGAGTAAAAGTATGGGCAGTTAGGAAACTGAGTGGATTTGAAGTGGATTTCAGTAGGGAAATAGAGAAACAGACTTTGTCAGATCAGGAGTTGCCTTAAATACCAGGCTGAGGAGAGCAGGCTTCGTTCTTGGGGTGAAGAGTTTCTCAATCTGCGGACTCCTAGGGAAGGCTGTGTTTGCCCTGGATGCAGCTGAGAGCAGCTGGCTTTACAAAGATTAGATCCGTGGGGTCCCCAGGGGAGCGCCAGCATTCCCGAGGCACAAGAGTTTGCACACTGGTGTTCTGTAGCACGATGAACTGTCAGGAACATTTGCTGAATGAAAGCACGCATGAATGAATGAATGAACATGTGAACGAATGCATAAATGAAGGACAGATGAACAAATGAAGCCCTTCAAGGAAGCAAGGTTGCAAGGTGACAGTGCAGATGTGGCTGGGCCTGGTGCAGGGTGGCAGAGGTGCTGTGGTCCTAGGTCTCAGAGACACTGACGGTGACTCACTCAGTGGCTTTGCAGGTCCAGGATGGATCTGCCTGGCTCACCCTCGCGCCAGGCCTGCTCCTCACAGCCAGCTCAGATGCTGTCAGTGGACACGGGCCACGCTGACCGGCAGGCCAGCGGCCGCATGGACGTGTCTGCCTCGGTGGAGCAGGAGGCCCTGAGCAACGCTTTCCGCTCGGTGCCGCTGGCTGAGGAGGAGGACTTTGACAGCAAGGAGTGGGTCATCATCGACAAGGAGACAGAGCTCAAGGACTTCCCCCCAGGGGCCGAGCCCAGCACGTCAGGGACCACAGACGAGGAGCCTGAGGAGCTACGGCCGCTGCCCGAGGAGGGCGAGGAGCGGCGACGACCAGGGACAGAGCCTGCCGTCCGCCCCCGGGGACGGGGCATGCAGACACTGGCTGAGGAGGACCTACGGCAGATGCTGCCCCAGCCCCTACCACCTCAGCTGAGCCAGGCTGATGGCCGGTCAGAGATGTCACAGCCCCCAACGCCCGGCAGCCCTTCCCACTCGCCTCTGCACTCGGGACCGCGCCCTCGGCGGAGAGAGTCAGACCCCACAGGCCCACAGAGACAGGTAAGGCTGGGCTTGCACTCTGCTCCTGCCCTGACACCTGAGTCCTGGCTGACAGGTCTGGGACATGCCTCAGGTGTGGCCTCTGCCGCCTGGGAACCCGACAGTCACAGTTGTGTTGGAAGGAGACAGGGTTAAGGCCCCAAACCATACTTGGGGCCCAGGGGAATCTTCCCAGAGGAAGTGCCCCCCCCCCCAGCTCCTGAGTGGGATCTTACACTGTGGGCAGGACAAAGGCCTCCCAGGCCTTGGGAACCCGTGTGCAAGGGCCTCGAGGTAGCACGGGGCAGCAGGCTGGGCCAGGGCTGTCACGCAAGCCCTTGGATTGTGCCTGGGGTGGGGCTGACACTGGAGGCTCCATGAGCCACTGGGAACTTTGAAAAGTGCGGCCGTGATCACTGAGGGACTTTTGAACAATGCCTGAGCCTGCTGGGCACACACTGAATCAGAGGAGCACAAAACTTTGAAGCAGCAAGGCCCTGGGGAAAAGCCCTGGTGGCCTGGATGAGGAGACACAGGGCAAGGTTGGAGCCATGAGGTGTTGGGAAGAGGACAGGACAGCTGTCACGGAGGTAGGGACCTCTGGGTGGGCAGCAGGGTCACCACTCCGTGATTCTGCAGAGATGGTGGATTCAGATTTAGAGGTCACCTCTGGTATCGAAGGCTGTCCACATGGCCATATCCAAGGCTCATCGGGGAGAGAGAGAGATTCTGGGACTTCAGAAATCAACAGAATGGGTGGTGAGGTCCTCTGAGAGGATTGTTCAGAATGGGGAGATCTGAGGGAGGGAGCTGCGGGGAAATACCCACGACTGGAGGAGGGGTGCCAGGGTTGCGGGGTCACAGAAATGGTGGTACTGGGGGGGTGACAGGTGGTAGGCAGAGGCAGGAGGCTGCTCCTATGGTCGGTGCAGACCTGCACCGGGTCACTTACGGTCACCACAGGCTGGGAGGGGGGCATGGGCAGTGGGGAGAGTGGACCAGGGTGGCAGGGACTCTGGATTAGATACAGGGATGGGCACGTTGTGGGGGCCAGGCGGGGGTGAATCTCAATGCTGGGCTGAGGGTACTGTGGTTATTTTCTGACAAATGTAGGGTGTTTTAGAGGAAGCAGCCAGAGCTGACCCGGCCGGGCTTCTTTATATGGGATAAAGGAGGTGGACAGTGACCCTTACACTGTGTGCTAAATGGACTCTGTGATCTTTGGGGTGACTGGGAAGCCATGGAAGGGGTGCTGGGGCAGGGCTGGTTTACTTGCTGGTCCCATATGAGAGGGCACCTGGGTGGCCTGGGCAGTGCCTAGCTTCAGAGTTAGGGGCCAGTTCGCTGTTTGCTTAGGCCAGGAGGCCTGCCTGCGGTCCTGTGGATGCTTGGGAAGGGTAGCTCTGGGAATGGGTGGCTTGACTCCATCCCTGTCCTCGAGAGATGCTTTCTGAGCCATAATCCTGGGGAGTGTGCTTCCTGACTTTGCCCTAGAATTTGGGGGCTCGATCCTCAGTCCTTGCTGGCTTGAGATGGAGACTTAGTCCTGGCAGGGTGCTGTGACTTGGTGATGACTGTCGCTGTGACCTGGTCATGGCTCCCATCACAGTGGTGCTGGGACACTAGGAGAAGGAGCAGGACCTATGCAGAGCTCCTCGAGCCCCCGTCTCACACCCTCTCCCCAGCTCCAAGCACATCCTATTGCAGGTCCCAGAGCCCGGAGTCGGCAGGCACCAGAGACTGTGTTCTGGGAAGGGCACACAGTGGTGTGAGAGGTGCTGATCCCAGATCAAAGCCAGAGGCCTTGGCTCTAGACTCATCTCTTCTGGGTCCTTCCTGGTGACTGAGGGCCAGTTGCTATCCCTCTGGGGCTTGGAGTGAGCCATCATTTAGATTTCTCTCACCTTATATCCCGCCTGAATCCCCAAATCATGGTCACCTTGCTGACTTCCGGCTAAGGGGATAAGGAAAGAGAGATCTGGGGGAGCAGGCCCAGGTCTGTGGTGCAGTCAGGCCCATGTGTGATATGAACAGAGGACGTGAGTGTATTGCTTTGTGGGTGAGCCTCAGTTTCCCCAGTGTGCACAGACAGGTTTCTCAGCTTTCGGCCACCATGCTTGTGTATATCTGTGTCAGTGAGCTCAAGTGTGCCTTGGTGAGTGAATGTGTCACACACATGCACCTGAATACCTGAATGTGATCACACCCATATATGGGGGGCGTGTGGCAGGTCCAGAGTGTGCAGGACACACAGGGTGGCTGCCTAGAAGGATAGTGACAGAGAGTAATCACCTAAGGACGAAATGCCAGCTTTGACTTGACCCTGGTCTCGGCGCTGTCCTTTAACACGTGGGTGCCCCACCCCATGCCACGGCCAGGCAACTCTGACTTACAAGGTTAGAGCCTGAAGCTCAGAAGGGCTAACTTCCCAGCTTAGGTCTCTCCAGCTGTGTGTGGTAGAGCTACTTGAGTCCAGCTCTGTACTCTGAGCTGTACAGCCTGAGCCTGTGTGTTTAGTGACCAGAGACACAAACACAGACAGAGAAGCAGATGTTTGTGCAGGGTCAGAGTGGCTGGCCCGAGTCCCCGGGATGCCTTGGCAGGTCAGGTGCATGATGGCCTCTGTGTACCATGGGGGACAGATGGGGCAGGAGGCATTTTGCCAGGTGTTTCAGGATGGTGGATGAAAAAGGACATCCTTCCTCCAGGGCAGTGGGGAGGGAAGCAGGGCTATAGAATCTCCTTTGATGGGGAAGGGGGCCACAGGGCCCTGGCCAGCCTGGGCTGTACAGTGAAATGAGTGTCCACCCTGGGGTGCCTAGAAGTCTCTAGAGGGGCACTCTGCCTGATTTCTTTGCAAGGAATCCCTCAGGAGACCTGGCTGGTCCGCTCTCTGATGTGTGAACTGGTCACAGCATGAGCACGGGGAGCATGGACACTGGCCACGGTGTTCAGCGTCTGCTGTCCTTTGGTGTGTGTGACGTGGTCTCAGGGATGCTCTCTTTGCCCCACCTGGCTTTCTTCTTACAAGATTTCAGGGGCAGATTTCCAGGGGCTGGGAGCGCCAAGGCACAGGGTGTGCAGGACAGCAGGAGTGTGATTTGGGGGAGGGCTGTTGGCTCCAGCACTGGGTGCCTCAGGCTGATAACACAGCAGGTCAGCGCACCCTGAGTACACAGACACTGGCCAGGAAGCCACCAAAACTCATGAGGTAGGCAGCACGCTGAGGGCTGAACAGAGATAAATGACGCTTGGTTCCCAAGTCCTTTGCATTCACAGCTCATGCTCTGAGGGGTGGAGGGTGGGCTGAGACCGGGGAGGCTGGCCTGGTTTCACAGAGGTGATTTCAGGTGGCCCTGACCTGCAGGGCACAGTGTACTGGGATTCAGTGGCGGCCTCCAAATCCCTCTGGCACCTGACAAACTCTGGCCAGGGTGTCAAGCTGAATGTGCCATGTGTGCTATGGCACCCCTGGGTGCCTCTGTTCCCAATCTCTCGGGTGGGCCCTCCAACCCTTGCCTTCCCTGCAGATGAGTCCAGCTAGGCAGGATCCTAACCCTGACCCAAAAGACAGGTGCTCCTGACAGGGTGGACAGGTGAGGACAAGCAGTCCTCTCTGCAGCAGGCTCCAGGCCAAGCCCCTTGTGTCCCCATTTGCCATCAGCTGGGGATGCTGGAGCTGAGCGGCCCCAGCCCCTCCCCTGCAGCCCCTTTAGAGCTGGCCCAGCTACTGCCACACCACAAGCTGGCTAAACCACCCTTAGTCCCAGGTCAGGGTAGAACAGTCAAGTGACACCCAGGCCACCATTCCCATCCCCACATGTCTGTGGACATGTTCCTGTCCGTATGAAGGGATTCTTCCTAATGGCACCGTGAGAGGGCAGGCGCCGTGCAAGGGCAAGGGAAAGACATGTCTACACCTGTCCCTGTTCTGAAGTGACTTCTAGGACACCAAGCCACTCGGGAGCCCCCACTGTGGGATGGGGGCCTTCTTGCCCCACTTCACATATGAGGAAGCTGAGCTGCAGGAGGAGGAAGCAATAGCTTGAGGGCCCTGGGGAGTAAGCTATGGAGTGGGGGCCGACACTTATAGCTGAGCTTCAGAGTCCAGCCACTGTCCCCAGACCCTGAGGGCACAGGGAGCTGGCTGGAGACAGAGGCAGCACCCACTGTCCACACAGGACACGTGGCTGAAAGGTGGCAGCGAAGTCTTCCTGCTGGAGAGGTTCTGCAGCCAGGGGGAACCAGGAGCTCGGCGGGACAAAGTCAGTGTCCTCAGCTGGGGGGGGGGGGGCGCACTGGGGTCGCGAGGTGCAGTGCGTGCGTCAGGCCAAGCCCAACCGGGAGGAGGGGAATGCCTAGCAGCAGCAGCAGGAGGAGGAGGAGGAGGAGGAGGAGAGGAGGAGGAGGAGGAGGAGGAGGAGGAGGAGGAGGAGGAGGAGGAGGAAGAGGAGGAGGAGGAGGAAGAGGAGAAGGAGGAGGAGCAGGAGCAGGAGCAGGAGAGGAGCAGGAGCAGGAGCAGGAGAGGAGCAGGAGCAGGAGCAGGAGAGGAGCAGGAGAGGAGCAGGGCAGCAGGGACGCCGGCCGCCGCAGGGGCTGTGCGCGGGTAGCCCCGAGCTGTGGAGTCTGCCTGACGCCTCTTTTCCCTCCACTCTCTTGGTCTCTTTCAGTTGGAGGAGGATAGACTCTCGGGGCACTCCCTCCCGCGGTACAGCCCCCTGCGACGACTGGCGTCCTCCGTGTTCTCCTCCTCCACGCTGGAGACCGAGCATTACCCTCACCCCGGCGGCGGCGGCGGCTCGGCGGGCTCCTCCGGTTCCCTCATTCAGCGCAGCCGCTCGGCCGAGAGCAGCCCCGTGCGGGCGCCGCACCGGCGCCACGCGCCCCTGGCCGCCAGCAACCACAGACTCGTGCCCTCGGTGCTCCGCATCTCGCGGTCGCAGCTGCAGCAGGTGTGGGCCCGCTTCACCCACAAGACCTAGGCGGGCCCCCCTATGCAGGGGACGGGGGGGCGGGAGCAGGCAGAGGCCGTGGCTCCTCCCAGGACGCAATAATCCCCCACACGCCCTTTCCCGCCCCTGTGCAATACGCCCCGCCCCAACACTGGCCCCTCACCGTTCTCCGCCCCAACCCCGCGGTCGCGTCCCTTCGCTTGGTGCCTGCCGTGTGGCGCTGGCAGGGGTGGGGTTGGCGGTGCAGCTTTGCGGCTGGCGCAGGGGCACCGAGCTGGAGCCGCCCGTGGGTCCAGTCGCCGGGAAACCTGGGCATCGGGGAGGGACCGGATGTGCCTGCCGGAGTGGCAGGCTTGGGACTTGTGCGGTTTATGTAGGATCTCTTGGCATGGCTGGGTCTGTGCCACCCCTGAAGGGCTCTGGGAGACCCAGACCCTCTCCCTGGGCCACGAGGTCATGTGCTGTGTGTGGAACTGGCTGCCTCGGGCAGGTTACCGGGCCTTGCGAATGGACTAACGGGAGGCCAGCCCGATGTGACTGGCAGTGGGCAGTGGGCAGCCCCGTGACCTAGCAAGCCTTTTCATGCCACTGTCGTGGGGGCCCGAGCCCCTCTTCCCACAGGCTATACCAGGGGCCCAGGCGGCCGTACATGCCAGCTGCCCCTCCCCAGACCCCTGTGCTGTCACTCACCACTATCACTGGTAGCCCTTGCTCCCCTGGCGCCAAGGACAAAGGCCAAGGGGTATGGGGTCTGTCCCTAAAGCTGGCTGGACCTCAGCAGCAAGGGCACCCAGCGTAGATGCAGTGGGGAGAAGAGGATTGCTAAGGATGGACAGGACTGTAGCGATCTGTGAGCACAGGGGCCACCAGCCCCTCTGTCCCTCTCAGAGGAGACTCCCTCATGTAGGTGCTCGGCCAGGCAAGTCGGCCCCCGGGGTCAGCGGTGAAGACAGAGCCAAAGGCAGGCAGGACGGGGGACCTGAGATGACTGGGGTCGAAATGCCTGGCTGCTCTTGCTTTCTCTGCCCATTTCTCAGCCCTTAACGTGTCACTGCAGGGGACCCCGAGTTTCCCATTTTTCATGCCCGCTCATGCCAACCAGCAGCTCTGTTTCCTGGGGAGCGGAGCAGCCGTGGAGAAGTAGCGCGTGGTGCCTGTGCAGAGAGGGGAGGAGGCCGAGGACTTGCGTAGTATGTGTTTCAATGAGATTATGCGTGTGTGCGTGTAGTGTGTGTGCGTGTACACCATGAATGTCCAGGCATGTGGCAGGGACGTCGTGGTCACATGTTCAGGCTGGGCTCTGCCTAATTCTGGGGAGTGCCCCAACGAGACCCCAATGAGACTGGTCCCCATTGAGGTTGTGTGGCGCTGCGATCCTGTGTGACAGTGCATGCATGCGTGCGTACCCGTGTGCGCATACCGTGTGTGCGAGTGTTTGTTAGGAAGCCAGGAAGACGCCCGTGGAGTCCGTCATATTTTCCCCACCCGCCCTGGCTCCTCGTTCCACCTTCTCCCTCTGAACTCCGCTTCCCCCAGCTCCCCAAACTCAGCCCATCCACCTTCAGACATCTCCTGCCCCAGCCTGGGGTGGTGGACAGTGGTGAAGCCAAGCCGTCCCCACAGATGGCCATGCGGTGGGGTGGCTCACAGGCTCCGCCACACGAGCTACTCCCATAGCCACCACGTAGTTCTCCAAAGTCTCTTCTGTTTTTAATGAGTGCCAGAGTCAGGTCTTACTCCTCGTGCCCCTCCCCACCCCTGCCCTGGCTGCTCCTCCCCCAAACCCACATTCTGGTGCCCTTGGGGCCATTTCCAGTGACCCCACGCTCTGCCCAGGTAGATGGGAGGAGAGGAGTCAGGGTAGATTTTGAGGAAGGACAGAAAACAAAGCACAAGGTGAGGGGGTGGACATGGACGGTGTCCCACTCCCCTCCTTCCGGCACTGCCCCTCTCTGCCCAGTACCCTCTCACCCTCTTCCTGTTTCCCCAAGTGGTGGCATAAGTGGTGAGTTGCAGGGAGTGTTCCGGCATCCACTCCACAGGGCAGCAGCCAGTGATCTGTCACCTGGCGTCCCCTTCCTGAGGTTCCAACACCCCCCAGCAGAGCTGTAGCTCTGTGAACCTTGCCCCAGACCTCAAGGTACTCTAAGGTCCCCAAGTGCCTTGTGACCTCTCCGAGAGGATGACGGCACCGGCTCCAGCCTGGTTATCACCTCTGTCTCTGTACCTGTCACTGTTGCTGCAGCCTTGGGAGCGGGCTCCTGCTCTGCATTCCCAGAGCGGCTGAATTTGCACCCCACCCCACCCCCACCTGAAGCTGCCACCCATGGGAGAGTGTGTGTCCTTCAGAGCAAGGCCATCGCTCAGGCATCTTGCTGTCTGGGGACATCCTCTGTGCGTCCTCTGTGGTGGAGGAGTGTTCATAAGCCATAAATCTTGGAGCCAACCGGAAGTGAGCTTGAGAATGCTGACTTCTCAGGGCGACTGTGGACTTTGGGAACCTGCTAAGATCATTGAAGCCTCGGGGGTTCGATCAAGGTCACGTGGTGGTTTGGGTTTCTGGCGCCCAGGTCAGGTGTGGGTGATGGGAGCTGTGAGATGTCAGGGCTCTGTCTCTGCAGGATTTCCCAGAGCAGGTCAAGGTCCCAAGTGATTATGCCCTGCTTAGGGAAAGGGCGCAGCCTTGCCAGGCCACCTTTGGAACCGATGGCACTCGTTTGTACCTTGAAAATTGCGTTTCCACATTGTGTACTCCTGCCCTGCCTATAGCGGGGTCTTGCATTTATTTATTTTTAATTTTATTTAACAGTCACTGGCACACAGTGCTTCTCGTGTGCCAGGCAGTGACTTGAGCACTTTACCATATTAACACGCGGAAGCCTCGTGCTAGCCTGTGAGGTGGACGCAGTATTAGCCGTTCAGAGTAGTGACCGCAGGTTCCATCCATGGTGACGTCCAGCGTTCGGTCTGTGAGTCGCTTCCCTTAGGGTCTTGTCTTGTGGGCACTCTGCAGGAAGAGAGGCGTTGACCAAGCCATGCTTTCCTTCCTTTCCAAGTGCATACCGCTATGGGATGGGGTCTGGGTGTGAGTCCCCCTGAGCCCTGGACCCCATCTCCCTGAGACCCCACTTCTCACCTCACACAGCCCCAAGCATGCCCTGGCACCCCTGGGGACCAGGTGGACAGATTGTCCACTCTGAACTTGACCTGGGGTACTGTGGGGTCCTTGGGTCAAGTTGACAGTGCAGTTAGAGGCATCACTGAGCACTGGCCAGGGGACGTCACCAGCTCACATAGGAGCCAGCAGCATCAGGAAACCGGCAGATTTGAGGACTGTAGTAAGCACGGGTCCTGCTTGGCCACTGTCCCAGCTAAACCAATTGTTGCTAATGTCTTCCAATTTTTATGTGAAATTTCCCAGTTTTTAATTGTTGCCATCTAATTAACACATACACACGCATGCATACACACACACACACACACACACACACACGGTTTTTTAAAAAAGAAAAATTAGTGCATGAGCCAAGCAAAACCAGCTTCCGGAAGAGGTGGCCCCGAGTGCCAGTCAGGACTCTGCACTCCACAGAGGGGCGGTGTTCTTCCTTGGGGACTCCAATCTGGGGGCTTCCCAGAGGAGGCAGCTCATGGCAAGGGGCCCTGTAATGTGTGTGTCCCTGTTGTGTGATCGTGCCTGTGGCAGGGGGTCAGCTGGCGTGTTCATGGTGACTGCAGTGGGACCTCCTGTGGGATCAGGACTGTCCCCTGTGCCTGTGGGAAAGAGGGTAGGGACTCAGTGACAGTGAAATGCACTCTGTTGAATTCTTATCACTTCATCCCTCCCCCCAACAAGAAGGCAGCTGGGGCCACAGCAATAACCACTCAAAGCTCTCATCCCAGGAGACCCGAGCCCCACATTCTCCTTTTGCACTTCTGGTTTTAGGGACAACAGACCCAGCTCTACCCAATGGTGTATGCGGGGATGGTGGCCCCTCTGAGCCAAGCTGACGCCAGCACCCCTCTTCTGTTTGTCCCTTCTGCCCCGTCTGTTCCCTGGTCCTGGGGAGGGGCGGTGCTGTCTGCTCAGGGGGGTGAGTGTGCGAACCAATGTGTGCATAGGGGGTGGTCAGGCAGGGGACTGTGCTTAAGGAGGGTGTGGCCCCGGCTGAGGATGGGGCCCCAGATGATACAGCATTGTCTGCTGTCTTGGGTTGATTTGGGGAGGGAAGTCAAGACCTCTAAGGAGGGCCTGAATGCCACCCCCGTAGTCACATTGGAAGCCCCAGCCCCAGAGGGCCCTGGGCCTGGGCCCCCTCCCTAAGGGCTGTGGGACCCTTCCTGGTCCTGCCTCCCACCCTTGCACAGGCCATAGAGTGGGCCGTGGGATCGCCCTGACAACCCCTAACCTGCACATGTGGGTGCACACACACACTCTTGGCCCACTCGGGACAGCTGGCTGCAGCACCCGGGGCACAGGGTCCTAACTGTAATGCCCTCCCCAAATGCCACCTGTTTCTGCTCCTGGGCCCCCATCCCCAGGGCCACCACCTCCACCCCGTCCAGCCATTGCACCGTGAATGTACCCCATTTCTCTGACTGGCTGCTCTGCCCCTGGGCCACCTGCTGCTAACCCCCTCATCCCCCCTATGCTAGGTCCTGTTTGCTTTTCTGCCTGCTGGGTCCCTGGCCCTGGGCAGGGACAGGGGTGGGGGTAGGGAAGTGGGGGCACCCCTGAGTGCTTCCAGGGCTGGGGTGCAGGGGCCCACTGCCTCACCCCATCCCAGTTACCTCGATGTCCACAGGGCTGTCCCACCCCTAAAATTGGCCTTGAAATTGGATGCCAAAGAGCCCAGAGTTTCCGGGAGCAAAGGTTGGAGTCCAGATCTCTCAGAGATACCTGACCCCCCCCCCCCACTTTTTGACCACACCCAGGTCTGAGCCCCTGCCCCATCCTATCCACCACTAAAAGCCCGGGAGGACCCCAAATGTGTCCCCACTTCCAGCGCTTCCCCCACATCCACCCAAAAAATAAAACTCAGGGACCAACATCTGCTTCCTTTGCACTTGCCTCTCTAACCCCTCCCCAGGCTGAAGGGCTTGGGGGAGACAGGGGCGGGCTCCAGGGTGACAGCATTGCATGAGAACGGGGGCTGGGCTCCTTCCCCCAAGGACCAGGGTGTCCTCTCCTGGCCCAGGTTGGGGAGGAGCTAGGGAGAAAAGGGGTGTTGAGGGGACCCCCTCCCAGGGTCCCAATCCCAGCTGATTTATTCCTGAGCCCGCCCCCCGCCCGTCCTAAGTCCTTTTCCGGGTGACCCCCATTTTGTACTGCAATAACTGTATTATACGCTTGCACTACCCTGCCCCGGCCAGCCCGAGCATGCATGAGAAACTCGATACACGAAGACAGGACGCTGATTTTTGTTTTTCCCCTCCTCTTTCTCTCCGGGGTGCGTCCTCCTTAGCATACATAACAGCACTGGGGGGCCTTGGGCCGGTAGAAGAGCATGCACTGAGCCCCCCAGCCCCTAGATGCGAGTACTGTACAAAAATCCAACACTTGAAACTGACACGCACACGCGCGGCGCCCACGGGGTGGGACACGGACACGCACCCACCGCACGCGGCCGCAGGGTGGGGAGGGCCCAGCGCCGCCGTGCGAGGGATCTTGTGCCTTTTCAGTCCCTGTTTGTTCCTGCAGACAATCCGGAGAGCTTGTGTACTACCAAATCCTGATTAAAGACGCCTTCCAGGAACCTGCGCCTCGGCTGCTTTCTTTCGGCCTCCTCCAGGCCGCCTGTGGCTTGGGCTGGGGCTGGGGGCAGGGGCTAGGGGTGGGTGCCCTTCCCCGTTGGACCTGAGTCACTCTCCCCTGCTGGCTGCGACTCTCCAGGGCAGGTAGCAAGGGCACTCTGGTCTCTGTTCTTTGAACACACCAGGGAAAGATGGCGGGGAAGAGGCAGTCCGGGCTCTCGTGGGGCGAGGCTATCTGTCAAGTTCAGGGGAGAGGCAGGACGCAGAGACCTCTGTGCTGCAGAAGGCCTGGGGTCACTCTGGCTGTTCCTAACCCTCTCTTGTCTGTGCGAGGGTCACAAGGTCTGGGGACTGTGGTGATAGAGTCAGATAAAAGGAGCACCAAGCAGTGGAAGGGGTGAGACAGAAGGTTGCAGACCTGTGGATTACAGAGGGGCTGTCCCTGAGCCCCTCATCCCATCCTCAGTGCACATCCCCTCTGAGCCCAAAGCAGTCCTGGGGCCAGGCGGGCCAGCTGCATTGTGGAACACACACACACACACCCCCAGCCAGGATGCGTTGAGACCCCGATCTGCAGGACTGTGTGAATCTGTGTAGACCCACAACACAAGTGGCCACATTTCCGCCTCCTCTTTCCCGGCCAGGACACCCTCAGGGCTGGGTGGCAGGTGGAGTGGTAGCCGACTCCCAGTGCGGCAGAGATATATTGAGAGGGGACAAGCATGGGAAAGGAGGACTCTGGGAAGGTGGCAGTGGTGGCTGAAGAGGCTCCTTGGCCCACATCTTCTCCCCCATCAGGCTGGGAAGTGGGACATTGCTGGGGGGCTCCCCAAACCCTGCTCCTATCATGGGGCGAAGAAGGGGATTGAAGCTTCCTAGACCTCTTTCACCTTGAGACTTTGGCCTAGAGTGAGTTCCGGGGCCTGAGCTGACCTGGTGGTCACGTTTCCTGATTTTTGTGGAAGCCAGGGTCAGTGCTTCCCTCTGGGTCTTGGTGTGCTTGTGTGAGTTTAGGACCAGCTCTTGTTCCTCCTGTCTGATGAGGAGGAGCTGAGATGGAAGGCGAGCTCCCCCTGCCAACGTGGGCAACGTGAGGGAGGGGTCCCCTTCCTCTGGGTGAGGACTTTCCAAAGAGACCCAGGGCCTGGCCTGATGGTGGGGGAAAGGGTATTTCTGTCAGAAATGTCTAGATGTCTGAGACAAAGGGTGGCCTGGGGTGTCAGAGGACACACTGGCTGGGCCACATAGAAGAACAGTGTGATCAGGGAACTGTGTCTGTCTGTCTGGCCCTGGCTCTCATCCTATCGCCTCCCCTTTGTCCCCCTCACCCAAGGACTCACAGAAGCCACTTGTACCCCTGCTGCTTGCTCTGGCCTTGGCATTGGTACCTACACTTGGCAAAGGTGCCCTGACAGAGTCAGTCGTTAATGTTTGCTAAATGAATGAAAATGAATGAGGGTGTGGGGAGAGAAAGTAATTGTTGGGCCTTGCAGCCCACGTGTGGTCAGGGCAGAGCTCATCGGCCGTGGGAGGTGCTGTCTTGCACCCTGTCAAGTTCTTGCAGAGATGGATGGGGGGGGGGAAGGTGATGGCGGTTGGGTGGGCGTGAGTCACAGCCTCAGCAGGCACTTGGCCCTGGAGATTCCTGCCTCAGCCTCCACTAGCCTCTGTGCTGCTACTCAAAGCCTCAGCCAGTGGCTGGGGACCCTCTTTCCAGTCCCAGTCACTGGGACTTTCTGAGGTGGGGAGGCGGCAGTGACCCCAAGCCGGGGTGAGCAGAGCCGCCCGGGGCAGCAGGTGGGGTGGGAAGGAGCTTTCCACAGGCCCTTGGCTTGCAGGACCTGGCTTAGAGTCCCAAGCCATGGCAGTGTGCGAATCTTGTTTCTTCCCTGGATGTGGAGAGAACAGGCTCCCAAAAGGGCTGTATCTGCCTTGTTCAACACTGGCCCTCAGAATCTGGGCCCATAGCACGGGATGGCTCATGTTCAAGGGCTATTTGAATACATGCAGGCATGAATGAATGATTGGAAAAACCCTCCGGGCCATGTTTATGGAAGTAAGAACCAGAATGCAGGGAAACGAGTAAAAAGGAGAAACCCACCAAGCTGGCTGGTGGGTGAACAGAAAGGCTTTGCCAGGGACAAGCTGTTGGTGGAAGAGTAGGAATTTATCGGGGAACAGAGAGGGTGGTGGGGGTCCCCAGGCTGGGGAGAGATGCCGAATACATCTGGGGGAGTGCTGGCAGCCTCAGAATGGCTGGGACTCAGGGGAGGGGACCCGTGGGTGCCCCAGGGAGAGGCCCCAGGGCGGAAGGTGGGAGCCGTGGCAGTAGGGGCTGCTTACAGGCTAATCTGAAATGGGAATCCCCTCATGAGGACCCCAGGGGCCTGGAGTCAGATCTGGGCTTCAGCAAGGCCACTGGTGCAGCGGTAAGAAGGATGTGACAGCAGACTAGAGCTAGGGACCTCAGGCAAGACAGTTGTACGTGGGCCTTAGGGCATACACACGGAGGTGGTGACATGGGGCTGTGTCTGGGTGAGGTGGGGTTAGAGCCATCAGTGTCCTGGGGCTTCTGGTCTGGATGGGCTGTGCTGTGCTAGTTCAGGCCCCAGACAGAGCCCCAGTTGTTCAGAGAGGCTAAGAGAAGCAGTGGACACTCCGTGCCATCCCCTCGAAGGACAAAGCCAGGTCGGTCTGCCTGGCCTGAGGCCCCAGTGCATTGTGGGTGCTGAACAGCATTTGGGTGTTGGGTAGGGCAGAGCAGCCCAGGGACCAAGAAGGTGATGGAGACACAGCAGGTCCTGGTAAGGTGATCAGGCTTGTCTAGGTTGGGAGGACCAGTGTGACAGGGATCTAACAAAACCAAGAAGCACGAAGCTTCCAGGAGGAAAACCTGAGTCTTTCTTGGGCCCCAGCCAGGGCAGGAGGGAAGGGGGCTGGGGTGCCAGGGCCCAGGGGTGACTTTTGGATGACAGAGGACAGCCCTGAATTCACCCTGGTCACACAAGGTCCTGGTGGCCCTCAACAGCAGCTGTCTGGCTGCAGAGAACAGGCCATCTGCGGGCCAGCGTGGGCCCTGCCCACCTCGGGAGGGACACAGACCCTGCTGCCCGTTTCTGGGCCGGGAAGTTGACCTAAGCAGCCAGTGGCTGTGCTGCTTCTGACTTTCATTTGCTGTCCATGCTTTGGGGCTTGGGATGGGCATGGTGAGGGTTGGAACAAGGTCCCGGAGAGGGCAGGAGATAGACAAGCCACCAGGGTCAGGACTTGAGACCTCAGGGGATCGGGAGCATGGACTCAGTCATTCTTCAGAGTTACTAGGGTCCCCTCTAGGCCGGACACCGAGGTGTGAAATACACCCGGGCGGTGCCTGAAGTGCAGTCTCCTCGGGCCCAGGAGGGGGTGACCTCAGCGGGTCCCTGTGTGTGCCCCTGCAGGTGTTCTCCATGGCGCCCCCATTCGAGGTGAATGGCCTCTCTCGAGCTGTGCCTCTGAGCCTGCCCTACCAGGACTTCAAGAGAGATCTCTCTGATTACCGGGAGCGCGCGCGGCTGCTGCACAGGGTCCGGAGGGTGGGCTTCTCCCACACGCTGCTCGCTGCCCCCCAGGGCCCACCGGCACCTGTCCAGCCTCAAGCTAATGGGAAGGAGGAGGAAGAGGAGGAGGAAGAAGAACGGGAGGAGGAGGAAGAAGAGGAGGAAGAGGAAGAGGAGGAAGAGGAGGAAGATGAGGAAGAGGAGGAGGAGGAAGACGAGGAAGACGAGGAGGAAGAAGCAGCAGTGGCCTTGGGGGAGGTGCTGGGGCCACACAGTGGCTCCAGCAGCGAAGGCAGTGACAGGAGCACCGACCAGAGCCAGGAGGGTGCCCCATCCACGCTGCTGGCTGATGATCAGAAGGAGTCCAGGGGCCGAGCTTCCGTGGCTGACGGCGACCTGGAGCCGGAAGAGGGCTCGAAGACGCTGGTGCTGGTCTCCCCTGGCGACATGAAGAAGTCACCCGTCACTGCCGAATTGGCACCTGACCCCGACCTGGGCACCCTGGCTGCCCTCACGCCTCAGCACGAGAGGCCTCAGCCCACAGGCAGCCAGCTGGACGTGTCGGAGCCAGGCACACTGTCTTCTGTCCTCAAGTCTGAGGCCAAGCCCACCGGGCCTGGGGCAGGGCCGGGGGCTGGAGCAGTGACCACAGGGGCAGCGGGTGTGGCAGTCACCTCCTCACCCTTCACCAAAGTGGAGAGGACCTTTGTGCACATTGCTGAGAAGTCTCACCTCAACATCATGTCTTCCGGAGGACAATCCTCGAGGCCCGAGGAGCTGAGTCTGGAGGTGCCCTCAGACGGTGGCACCACTGAGGAGGGGGTTCGGGTGCCCTTGGAGAATGGTGCAGCCCTGTTGGGGCTGCATGGGGCCAGGGCGGAGATCTGTGCCCTGGCCAGGCCCCCCGGGGACACTCCTTTGGAGGTGGCCACAGACTCACTGCCCAATGGCCCGCTTGCTGATGGGCCAGCCCCAGAGTCCCTGGCGCCAGGCCCTGAGAAAGCAGTCTCTGTCTCCCCTAGCCGACACCCCAGGCCAGGGCCTCGGCCCCGGAGCCGCATCCCTGTGCTGTTGTCAGAGGAGGACACAGGCTCAGAGCCCTCGGGCTCGCTGTCAGCCAAAGAGCGCTGGAGTAAGAGGGCCCGGCCGCAGCAGGACCTGGCTCGGCTGGTGATGGAGAAGAGGCAGAGTCGCCTGCTTCTGCGGCTGGCCTCGGGGGCCTCGTCTTCCTCCAGTGAGGAGCAGCGCCGGGCCTCCGAGACCCTCTCGGGGACAGGCTCGGAGGAAGACACGCCAGCCTCTGAGCCTGCCGAGGCTACCTTGCCAAGGAAGGCTGGGCAGGCAGCTGTCCCCCGCAGCCGGATTCCCCGCCCCATCAGCACCCTTGTACCCACGCCCGCCACCACCCAGCAGCTTCCAGGCAGACCCCTCGGCGCGGCCCCAGCACCTGACACCACTGTCACCAGCAGGTGAGAAGTCCCACCAGCTTTAGGGTGGGCAGAGGGTGATCACAAAAAGCCTCCCCAAGTGGAGATTCCTAGAACCAGGCTCAGGGGCTGGGAAGAGTTGGGAGGGACGCTAGGCCATACCTCCCATTGGCTGTCAGCCCTGTCTCTGGGCCCAAGGGAGCCTGGTGGGAGGGGGAAGGCCAGGACTGGGAAAGGTTGATGGGGGCCAATAGGGTTCAGTCTCCAGGGCGATGTGAGGTGCTTGAAGCCAAAGGGTGAAACTCAGAGCTTGCATGAAGGGGAGAATGCATTGTTTCATATTAATCTGACCCTGGGCTGGGTGTTGCTCAGAGGCTGAGCACTTGCCTAGTATATGGGCCCTGGATGCCATTGCCAATGTGGAAAAACAGAGCACACTCATGCATGCACATGTGCACTTGCATATGAACATGCAACACGCCCGCACACACATGCACTTCATAGATTCCAATGCAAAATCTGTGAGCATTTTAAAGCTGGGCGTGGTGGTGCACTTGGGAGGCTGAGACAGGAAGATCCCCATGAGTCTGAGGCCAGCCTGAGTTACATAGTGAGACTCTGCCTCCAAAAAAAAAGAAGGAAAGGAGAGAAAGAAAAAAGAAACAGGGCCCTTCAAGAACTCTCTTCCAAGTACAGCCTGGATGTATATGGCCCTTAGAGGCCCCACCCTGGGAGACCAGGCCTCAGTTTACCCACCTGTGCCTCTGTCTGGCTCTGGGGATGCAGGGTTTTGGGATGCCAAGAGGATTCTGAAAATGTCTCTCCTTCGTTGTTTCTCTGCCCTCTTCCTTCCCGCCTACCTCTTTCCTGCCCCTCAAGCAGGCTCCAGCTGCAGAAGCCCCCCGGATCGGCCGCTGTTGCTGACCCCCACCCCAGGCAGCCACCCAGCCGCAGTGCTGGCCCAGGGAGAACCCCGACCACCAGGCCCCCTGTACCCCGCAGCCCTGGCCTTCCTGCCTCCACCACTCGCCACCCCAGCGTGTCCCCCCGGAGCCAGTCCCTGTCCCGCAAAGAAAGCTTGTCCCCCTCACACCAAGCCCGGCCCGGGGTGCCCCCAACTCGGGGTGTACTTCAGGCCCGAGCACAGCCTGATAGTGGCACCCCCTCCCTGGGAGGCCCCAAGAAAGGACCCAGAGGGAAACTCCAGACTCAGCGTGCAGCAACCAAAGGCCGGGCGGGGGGTTCAGAGGGCCAGGCAGGGACCAGATAATGATGCTCACTCGTGGCTCTCTGCAGACCCCACCCTCGCCTGGCCCCCTATCTGCAACCTGGAACGCGCCCAGCACAGCCTTATGCGCCCCAAGCGCACCCGCCTGCATCCACCAGGACCGTGCAGGAGGGGGTCGGTGGCCCTTACTCTCTCCGCACCTCCCTGACCTGGCTCCTCTGCCCCCCCAAAGACTCAGCCAGTTTTCTCCAGAACTTCACTTTTGGGGATACCCCACACCCTTCAGATCTTGGCAGCTCTCTGCCCCCAGGGCCCTCTGCTTACATCTCCTGCGACGCTTTGTCCTCCCCGCTCCCTTCTCGACACCTCTACCCCCTTTCCGGAGAAACAGCTTCAAATTCAGCCTCGCCATGGTCTCCTGGGAGCCTTGGTACCCAGGACGATCACTCAGCTGCACGCAGGGGTTGAGGAGGTGGAACCAAGGGGCCACCAGGCTACTCAGGTGTGAAGGGACAGCTTCCACCGCCCTGAGTGAGCTCCATACTGGTAACGCTGGGGAAAGATAGGAGGCCCGTGATTTGGTGGAGGGACCCTTCCACGTCCTAGTGACTGTGGCGTCCCCACAGTCACTGTGGGAGGAGTGTGGACTGTCTTCCTGGGCAAGAGATTCCCCACGGGAGGGTCTTTCAAAAGGTTTCACTCCCCCCTGGCCCCTGATCCAGTGTTCAGGACCTCTATGACCAGGGATTGCCTCCTGCTGTCTAACTTCAGTCCTATCTGCAGGGCTTTGGCCAGCTCCCCTCTCCCTGGGGTTCTGCACAGGTGGAGAGAGGCTGACTATTGTCAACACAGTTCTAACCAGGTCAGCCCAAGTTGTGGGAGCAGAAGGATGGGAACAGCAGCCCATTGGCCCCTGGAGACAGAGAGGCCCTTCCAAATTCCAGACTGTATTTGTGTGATGGGTCTCCAGCTTATGCCACCCCTCCCCCAGCTCCCCTAAAGCCTGGCCCCCATTTCCCTGGGGGACCCGGGACCTCCTCGTGGGTCCTGGCTGCTGCAGAGCTCACCCCACCTCATCCTGAGCCTCGACTGCCAACATCTGGGACATGCAACATGCTGGCTAACAAAGGGACCGCCACCCAGCCTGACCCCTATGTCCTACCTGAAGCCACAGAGAGCAGGCCAAGACTTCCAGGGGAAGAGGAAGAGAGGCCTCCATGTGCCCCAGCCATCTGGCCACATCCATCACCAACACCCAGAAGGATGCCCTCGAGGAAGCTGGTCCAGTAGCAGCCTGGTGGTGATCACCCAATGCGCTCAAGGGCTCAGCAGACCTGGGCAGCTGCTTCTATGCCAAGGGGCAGCTTCTGTGCAGAACAGCCCACAGGAGGGCAGCAGGGTGGATAGCCTTCGAGGTCCACCCCATGTGTACGCAGGAGCTCCCAGAACACTCAGGAAACCTCTTCAGACCCAGCCCTCCTGTCCACCGAGGCCCCCAGGCCCTGCATTGCCTTCTGGGCCCAGCAGAAGGGGAGCAGGGGCCTCACCCTCCCACCCAGAGCTTCTCTGACTGACAATCAGCTCGCTTGGTCCCTTGAGCTGGGACCAGGACCTAACCCCTGGTGCCCAGCCCTGGGCCTGCTCCTTGCCACCAACCGAACCATGAATGTAGGGCTCCAGCCTCGCTTCTGCCCGAGGACCAGCAACACCCTGCACTGGACTTGGGAAGAAGGGCTTCCCCCTCTGTGAGGCTGCGCAGTTGCAAACCCCAGTCTGCCCTGGGGACTCCAGACCTCTGGGGCTCCCAGTTGATCTCAGGCTTCTGAGTGTCAAATGTCACCAGGTAAGGAGGACAGGGAAGAGGGCCCGTGGAGGGGCAGCAGGCCCTGGCTCTGCTCCTCTCCCAGGAGGGGCCCAGGGCAGAGGAAGCCACATTTCTCAGCCTGGCCAGCTGCAGCCTTCCGCCTCACCAGGTCCTGAGTGCTCCTCTGGGCGTCTCCAGCCTCTGTCCCCCACCTCCCCCAGCACTTGCCCACCGTGACTGCCCATGTCACTGGCTCAGATGCAGGGTGTGCTCACCCCAGAACGCACCTCCCTTCCCCAGCTGCATCACATGCAAAGGGGGCTCCAGGAGCAGGGCTCCCCCTCCCCAGTCCTTGCAGGGGCCTGGCTTGCTCAGTCTTCTCAGCTCTGGGGACCAGCCCCCTGGGCATGGGGTGGGGGGTGGGAATCTCCCTTCCCCTCCCCCGGGAAGCCACTGAAGAATGTTTACACGCCAACTAGAATGTAACCCCCAGCTCTCCAGTCACTGCATGGCCTCTGCCCACCCTGCGCCTGCCCCCGCCCCAGCACCCTGGAAGCCGCTGTCATGATTAGATCGATCTTGGAAGGGAAGTAGCCATCACACCATTAAAAAGCCTGTGGACCTTTCTTGCTATTGGCCTGGACTCTTCTTCCCTGGGAGGGGGGTGGGGGTGTGAAGGCAAATGGGCAGGGACACCCTGGAATCCAGCACTGTCTCAGGACCCATGCAGGTAACTTGCTCAGGGTCACATAGGCCAAAGGACACCATCCTGCTGTCCTTCCGGACAGCGAAGCTTCTACTCAGCCTCCTGCTCACTTCCGTGAGGGAAGACGGAAGGAAGAGCTCGCATCGGCCTGGTGTCCTGTGGATTCACACCGAGGCGGGCAAAGCGGCCTGGAGCACAGCTCCTGTCAGCACTCAGCTCGGCTGCCCAAAGCCTCACGTGTAAATCCGAAGCCAAATCCCGCCCCCCACTCCGAAGCAGGGAGATTCCTTGCCAGAAGGGTACAGTCTTGCGGTGTCAGGCTTGCAAGGCCATTTATGATCTTTATTAATTCCACTTAATATAGATATTTTCAGTGGAAATCATGACTATGGGGTGCTGCTGTAGATCTTTTTAGGGTATTTCATAATACACAGAATATGCCCTCAATTATCTTCCTTTTTCTTTTTTTTTTTTTTTTTTTTTTTTTTTGTCTTTTTCCTTTTTACCGATACCAGGGCTCGAACTCACGACTGCCTGCTTGCAAGGCAGGCGCTTTCCTTTTTCTTTTTTACTTTGGATCTCTCTCTCTCTCTCTCTCTCTCTCTCTCTCTCTGCCACTCGATCATTTGGACCAGAGATGGAAAGCAATTTGTCTGGCCGTTAGTTGGGGTGGTCACAGTGGGGACCCCACCGTGGGGCACTGTCTGGTGACGCTCTCCATACGCATTTCCGGGTGGTCTCGAGGCCAGCCAGGGCACACCCGATGGTCCGTGGGAAAGTGGGTGTCCCGGGGCCAGGCTCTGCGCTGAGGGTAACTCACCTTTTACATTTAACCCAGGTCCACTGAGCGAAGCCTTTGCCTAGTGGCCACCTGCACCATTTTGCCTTCCTTCTTGTTTAAAATAGCAAAAGCAGGACATACCTGTAGCGACTGCTGAAAGCATTATAAAAACAGGAAAGTCTGCTGTCTACAAATGTGACTTCCTAGCAGGAGCCTTTGTGGATGGCGTGGTGTGGGCCAGTACAGCCTCCTTTTCCCTGTTTGTAAGTCAGCCATCTCTTTCTGTCCACCTGTACAGATTACATAGAAGTACATTTCTTATGAAGGAAAGGAGACATACAGCTGGGCACAGGGGGTGCATACGTGTAATGCCAAGATTTGGGGAGGCTGAGGCAGAGTTGCAGCCTGCAACACAGCGACTTAGCAAGTCCCTGTCTCAAAATTTAAGAAAGGACTGGGATGCAGTTCAGTGGGAAGATCTGGGTTCATACCCCAGTAACAAAAAAGGAAGTGGGGGATATTGTACTACTGTTCTGAAATGTGATTTTTATGCCCAACGATATGTCTTAAAAATGTTTTTTTCTTCCTAGAAAGATTCTTGTTATACACTTCAGGCTGGCCTTGAACTTCCTATGTAGCCCAGGTTGGCCTCAACCTCATGGTGATCCTCCTGCCTCAGCCTTCCAAGTGCTCAGATTACAGCCATGCACCACCTCGCCCAGCTAGATTTTTATTTTTTGACACAGCATCTTGCTATGTAATTCAGCCTGGCCTTGAATTCATTAGATAGCCCAGGCTGGCCTCGTCCTCATCTTTCCAAAGTGACTCTGTTGAGACACATTTCCATACCACACAATCCACCTCATTTAAAATGCACAACTAAGGCTTTCAGTGTATTCAGAGTCATGTAACCATCACAGCAATCAACTTTAGAACGTTTCCATCACCCCCAAGAGAAACTCCCCACCCTTCAGCAGTCACCTCCATTTCCCCAACCCCTCCAAGCCTGAGGCAGACACTAATCTACTTTCTGGCTCCACAGCTATTTGGGATGTTTTGTAACGAGCTCCTATGATGTGATCTTTCTGGGACAGCTCCCTTTCTGAGGAACCTCCACTTGTAACACTTCTCCTTATGTCAAATACTTATTGTCAAGTAATATTCTTTTATATGCACATACCAAGTGAGGAATGCTTACTCACCAGTGAGGATCCTTGTTTTTAATGGCCATGTAATATTCCACTGCACAAATGGGTCCTAACCTATTTAACCAGCTCTATACTGATTTTTCATTAGTCTCTTGCACGAATTCCAACTGGCAAAATGAAGGTTCTAACCTTCACTTACTTTACTTCTGCAAGTCTAATTCTAGCAGAAATCCCCAGAATAATTAAATAGACATGATATTCCTTAAAATTCGTTTTAATATTGAGATTAAATGAGTGAAAAAAAAAGAATGAAAGACTGCTGTGGATTATTCATTAAGTGGTGTTCAGGCAGTAAGTCATCACACAACCCATTTATTCAACTAATTCTGCAGGCTCTCTCTGAGCTGTGCTGCGGCCAGAGGCTTTGGCAGACCCCAAGCCCTGTGCAGGCCTCAGTAAGCACCCCATGCCCTCAAGCACACCAAGTGGAGGTTCACATTCACTTGCCCACAGCGTGCAGCTGTTCCTGCTGGACTGGGGAGATCAAAGAAGATGCCAGTGGACGAGTTCAGGGACTTGCCCAGAGTTGGGCGAGTTGAGAGGAAAGGATCCTCCTAGGCAAGGGGGCAGACAGGACACGTGCAGAGGAGTGAGGCTGTGTGTAGGGTCAGGGTTGGAAAGGGAGGAAGATGGCCCGAGCAGGCTGGCCCTGCCTGTCCTGTCTTCCCAGAGCCTGAGCTCTGCCGGGCACAGTGGCTTCCAAAGCCCTCTGTCCTCAGGGACCACCCACCTAACAGACCTCGTCAAGGACCTGAGGAGCCCCACACTCCGTTTCCCACTGTCCCCCAAACGCCCTTCTCTCCTCTGTCCTGTGTCCACAGAATCAGCGGATCGAGCCAGTCATGCCCTAGATGGGGGACAGAACCGGGGATTTGGGGGGAGACTTTATTACCAGAGGGGACCCTGGGGGAGGAAGACCGGGATGGGAGCCGGAGGGCTGCTGTCTCAATCAGCACACACTGGGGCCCGCTGAGATTCCCCCTTCGGGTACTCAGGAGTCAAGGCCAGGACAAGGGCTGAAGGGGGCCAGGGCATCCTCCCTAAGTCCCCTGCCTCAGGAGCCTGGCACTGTGCAAGAGGACGGGCATAGTCTGTGTGGCTCCAGGAAGCTGGCCTCGAGTAGAGAGGAGCACAACAAAGGCCACTTTCCCCGGCTCTCAGGGGTGCCTACCATGTTCCTCTTTGAATAACACTAACCTTACGGTGTGTCACCCCGCCAGTCACCACCACCACCAGTGCCTCCACCACGCCCCTCCATCTCTATGACTACCGTTACCTGGCTCACAATCTTCTTTCACGCCATCATGTCACCATCACTAGGCTCCATGACAATGATAAAATAAGAAACAAGGGTCTTGCCCTCAGGGAACCACGTATTGTCACTGTCATCACCACCGCCACCACCATTACTGCCACATAATCACATTCCACACCACTATCTCCACCACCACCACCACTGGCGTCATCAAAATCACATCTCACGTCACCCTCAGCACCAGCAGCCTGTCACCAGGACCGTCACCCCGCATCTCATGTTCCCACCATCACTGCAATTACAACCACCACCACCGTCATCAGTGCAGGCGGCGGCTCCACGGTTAAGGGTCCCTGAAGCCCAGCTAAGGTGGGGAGGTTCTCTAAGAGCGCTTAGCAGGGCAGGAGCAGAGCCCACAAGGCCTCAAGTGCAGGAGGCCTCATCGTGAGCAACGCCAAGCACAAAACTGTTTATCCCAGGAACTTGTTCTTCTCCCAAAGCCTCCAGCCATTCTAGTGATCATTCATATTTTAGAGGGTTATGTTTCCAGCCTGCAAGGTTTTGTACCATCTAGTTAGGTAAGCAAGACTTGGTCATTGGGCTCGGGGTTGGAGGCGATGGTTAAAATACAATCAAAACTTAGACTTCACACCTGCCCCCAGACATCACCGTGATTCCCCCAGGACATCAGAGAGTAAGATTGACAGCCGGAGTCTAATTCACGCTGCCCTGCGCCCTGCAGAAAGGGCCTGCGGATTAGATCTGAGCTCCCTGGGACCAGTGTAGAGAGGGAGAGGTGGCCTTGCCCAATTATCCGCTGTCTGGTATTAAAGCAGGGGAGAAAGTCTAATTGTGCAAACTAAGCCAGTAGCCAACGCCAGTGCCCAACTTTGGCCACCCTCAAGGTGATAGTAGTTTATATAATTTATATAAAGAATGTGATTTTATAAAACTGAGTAAAGAAGTGTCACGTGTGGGTGACAGCCAGAGGGATAGGAGGGGTCCCTTCAAGCTGGCCTTCAGGGGGACAGGCATCCACCAGATAGATGAGGAACGCTGTGTGGCCCACGGGCCCATGCTGAGGTATAGCTGTCAAGGGCCCAGAGAGTTTGGAGGATGGAGGGAAGGGGGCTTGCTGGGGAGGGATGGGGTGTCAGGGGAGCAGGAGTTGATCTTGAGGGGTCCTCACTTCCTGTGAGCATCTTCAGGGCAGGGGTGAGTTTGAAGCTCCTCTACTCTGCAGGCTGAGCACGGGACACTCTGACGTTTATCACCTCCTGTCACCACCGCCAGCTTTCTCTTGCCCTCACCCATACCTGTTGTGTCACCCTCCACTCCCAGGAGCCCTGCGTTCACTCCTTTCCTGTAACTGTCTTTGGGACTCCATTCCAGAGTAAACAGGACCCGGTTGGTCAGCACTACAGGTCAAAGGCAAGAGCCCTGGGCTGGAGTTAAGGGTCCTGTCCTCCTGTCACCTCTGCCGTTCAATCAGTCCTCATGGCCCAGCAGATCCCCGCCCTCTGTTTGTCTCATTATCTGTTCAAAGCAAGAACTCATTGAATGAGTGGTTTCCAACTTTTTCCCCCCTTTCATTCTGGAAATACATTTTTTTCTCCATGAACACCATTGGAAGTTCACTTGTTCAGAAACCTGGAGCTTCTTGGAACCCAACACAACAGCCTCCCAGTTATGCCCGGCTTGGAGACTCCAATGATAACGTCTGATGTCGTGGGCTCTTGTCCAGCTTTAGCTGTGGGTCAGGAACGGGAACTGAGTCGGGGGCAGGAGACCGAGCAATCCTGGCTTTCAGGTACTGCAGGACTACGCAGGACCCTTCCTCTGGGGCACAGCACGGGGGCACAGGAGGGCTCAAAGGGCCGAGGGCTCGTGGAGCAGCAGGACTGGGATGGCTTGGGGACACCTGCTATAGGCATGGGCTGGGGCTAGAGGAGGCCTCGAGGCTCTAGAAAAATCTTTTACCCAGCAAGGGCTGGGCCACCAGGCCCGAGTCCTGGGCTGCAGGCCAGCCTGGCTGTGGATGAAAATAGACAATGGTGACCTAAAGTTTAACAGGACAAAGGGCATCCAGAATAGGGACGGTTCTGTAAGGGACATCTGGGGTTCTTCACACCCAGCTACCCTGCTGTGCTGACACAAGGTCCCCTTCCTGGTCTCTTAGCCAGTGGGAAGTGCCAAAACCACAGAGCAGCGGCCTTGGCCTGGGATGGGTGACAGCCCCTCCTCTCAGGCAGGAGGCCAGAGTGGCAGGATCCCTGCAGACAAGGGTGGCCAGGGAGGGCCCCGGCCTGGCCAACCCCCAGGGGCTGGATTCTGGCCACAGACTCTGCTCATCAGCCTGTTGGTCCCCACCCCAGAGTCCAAGGGTCTGTGTGGTGAGCAGCTGGGCTGTGCTGGGTACTGTGGGGGGAACAGCCGCCTCAGGCAGCATGGGCTTCGAGGAGCTGCTGGACCAGGTGGGCGGCTTCGGGCCCTTCCAATGGCGGACTCTGGTGCTCATGGCGCTACCTCGGGTGTTGTTGCCCCTGCATTTCCTCCTGCCTGTCTTCCTGGCTGCCGTCCCCTCCCATCACTGTGCCCTGCCTGGCATCCCTGCCAACATCAGCCACCAGGACCTGTGGCTGGAGGCCCACCTGCCCCGGGAGCCCGACGGCACATTTAGCTCCTGCTTCCACTTTACCCAACCCCGGGCTCCCCTCAACACCACACTGGTGAGAGAGGCGCAGAGCCCCGGGGAGCTAGAGGACACAGCCTCTACAGTTCCCTGTCCGCAAGGCTGGGAGTACGACAGCTCAGAATTCTCCTCCACCATTGCTACAGAGGTACCCATGCCCAGAGGGTGAGGGACACGTGAGTGGAACTGGCCGGCCAGGGCCTTGGGTGGTTGCTATGGGCATTAGGGTCCTGCATTTACCTCCTTGAGCCTCAGTTTGCCCATCTGTAGAAAGGGACCGTGAGCATGAAGCAGAGTATCAAGTTTAGCTCATAGCCTATAATGAATGGCCCTTCCATAAGAGGGCTGCTCTCTTTATTCCCTTGGAGGTGACTAAGGCAGGAAAGGGATACAGTGGCTCCTGAGAGAAGGTGGGGACAGAGAGCTGAGAAGGGTATTTTTGCAGTCTCCAGTTTTCCTTCCTCTTTTCTGGTCCCAGGAGTGGGACTGACATAACTAACCTATCTGGGTTTGTTTTTTTTTTTTGTATTTGCAGCACTGGGGATGGGACCCAGGGCCTCATGCACACTAGGCAGGCGTGCCACTGAGCTGCCCCTCAGTCCTATGTATCCATCAAAGGGGAGGCAGCAGGACTCCCCTGCTGTGGTCCAGGCAGGAAAAGGAACTGAGGCTGCAACGTTGGGGACGGGCAAAGTCTCCCACATGTGATGCTGGGATGAACAGTGGGGGGGGGGGTCACTTCCTGGCATCGCCATAGTTGAAAAGCCCGGTTGTTCTGAGGAGGTCCCAGCGTCTGGAGAAGAGGGGCTGCTGTCAGCTGGGGGAGGGTTTCTACTCACAGGAGACCCCACCCCTATCCTTGCAGTGGGACCTCGTGTGCGAGCACAGAGGCCTGAACAAGTTGACATCCACCTTATTCTTCGTTGGTGTGCTGGTGGGGGCTGTGATCTTTGGATACCTGTCCGACAGGTGGATTGAGGCCCGGGGTGAATACAGGAGAAGGCGGGTTGGGGGACGGGGACCTCACCTTCATTAGCAGGGGATGGGCCTCCTGTGTCTTGGCATCCCTACTGGGTGCTGATACCACACGTCCCCGCATAGGTTTGGGCGGCGACGGCTGCTGCTGGTGTCCTATGTGACCTCCCTGGTGTTCGGCCTGGCATCTGTAGCCTCAGTCAACTATGTCATGTTCGCCATCACCCGCACATTAACCGGCATGGCCCTGGCTGGCTTCACTGTCATTGTGCTACCGCTGGGTGAGGCAGACAGGGGAACAGACAGGTCCCGGAGGGCGGAGGCAAGCGAGGGCAGTGTGAGAGTTGGCCTGGCCCACTAACTGTCTTCCCTGGCCCTCCCTGGGCCTAGAGCTGGAGTGGCTGGATATGGAGCACCGCATAGTGGCTGGTGTTCTGAGCTCCATGTTCTGGTCGGGAGGCGTCATGCTGCTGGCACTGCTTGGGTACCTGATACGGGACTGGCGATGGCTTCTGCTGACTGTCACCCTGCCCTTTGCCCTGGGCATCATCAGCATGTGGTGAGGAATGCAGGCAACTGGGAAGAATGAGATGCAGAAAGCCAAAAGGAGACTTAATCAGAGACGAAGACTGAGGGACAGAGACCCTGAGGGATAAAGGGAAGGAAACAGAGCCAGTGACCGAGAGATGAAGAGAGTCCCCAAGACAGCCACAGACACAGAGAACAAGACACAGACCGAGGTGGAACCAGTAAGAGGCAGCAAGGGAGACCAAGACTGAAAGGTGGATTCAGAGAGACAGGGACACGGGAAGGGCAGGAGAGACAGGTAAAGGCAGTCTGAGTGGAAGCTGAGGCTGGCCTTGGAGGGGTGGGCTGAGCAGGGCCAGCCTGGGGGGAACCCTGGCCGCAGAGTTGGGGCTAATGTAGGGTGGTCTCCCATGCCTCCCAAGACGGCCTGGGTCTGGCTGGTCTTTCTGGGCACCAGTATGTCTGTGCCTCTTGTTTGGCTGGTGCTGGGAGCTAGAGTTTGGGGAATAACAGGATTCAGCTGGGTAAAGAAGGGCAGGGCCAGGCCTAAGCAGGGAAGTGTGGGAAGGGGGCTTTTATGTTGAACCTTAGGGAAAAACTAAGAGCTCGTGGGGCATGGAAGATGAGCTTCAGGTGGAGGGGACAGCATGAGGGAAAGCCTAGAGCGGCAGTGGCAACGCTGTGGCACACATGTTGTTTTTCTTTTAAGACAAGAGATGTTGATGTATGGCTTATTTTTTCTAAACCAAAACCTCAGTATTCAGGTTTAATTGCAGTGTTGGTAAGTAAGTGGGTTTTGAGTTGGAATTTGGGCACTCATCTCTAAAAGGTTCACCATCACTGGCCTAGAAGCTGACAGCCTGTGATGGGCCAGGAGAGAGATTTGGTTAATGGTGTTGACTTGCTGACTGAAGGGTCTCCTGTTGTCCCCTAGGTGGGTACCCGAGTCTGCACGCTGGCTTCTGACCCAGGGTCGAGTGCAGGAAGCCCAAAGCTACTTGCTCCGCTGTGCCAGGCTCAATGGGCACCCTGTGGGCAAGGATAGCCTGAGTATTGAGGTGAGGGGTGTGTGTGGATGTACGTGTGTGACCATGTCCTGTGGCCCTCACAGGGAAAAGCCCTTGACCCTACTGCAGAGTTCAGACACATTACAACGTCCTGCCTAGCCTGGGAGGTACCCACCTCAAAGCTCCTTCTGCCCTGCCATGGAAGAGGGGAGGCACAGAGATCCAGAGAGACGGGGAGCAGGAACCACAGGAGCATCCTGAGACCAACTCTGACCCACAGCATCCTCTGCTCCCCTGCAGACTCTGAGCAAAGTGGCGGCCACGGAGCAGGCGGTCCGGAAACCCTCCTACCTGGACCTGTTCCGCACCCGGAGGCTGCGACACATCTCACTGTGCTGCATGGTGATGTGGTAAGGCCGAGCCAGGGGTGACAGGACAGGAAGGATTACCCAGCTGGGGAGGAAGAAGATGCAGTGGGTCACAGAGCAGTTCAAATTCAGGCTCTGTGCTTCGTCACTGCGTGGCTCCGGACGGTCCCTTCCGTGACTAAAATGAACCAGTGTGGAAGGAGGGTCATGGCCCTCTGGACCTGCTACATCCTAGACCCAGATGGCACGTGAGTGCCGGGAAGGTCTAGGCAGCAAAAAGGTCAGGTCTGAAAGGTCAAAGTGCCTGAGCAGAGAGGACAAAGGCGTGGGAAGGGACTCTAGGTGGGGCTGCTGTTCTTTCCAGGTTCGGGGTGAACTTTCCTTACTACGGTCTCACGCTGGACCTGACGGGTTTCGAGCTGACCGTATACCAGACGCAGTTCCTCTACGCTGCAATGGAGGTGCCCTCCAAGCTGCTGGTCTACGTGTTGGTGCGCTACGCGGGTCGCCGACCCACGCAGGTGGGCGCGCTGACGGGCACCGGGCTGACCTTCGGTGTGCGACTGCTGACGTCTTCGGGTGAGCACCGCCCACATGGGTCCCTGCCCCACCCACGACGGCCACGCCCCCATTAAGCCACGCCCACAAACCACGATTAATCGGGGATACTGTCCACCCTGCCTCCAGTGGACCCCGCCCACCCACCATAGGTCCCACCCCTATGAGCAAGCCCCGCCCTCCTTTGGTCTACCCCTTGCAGAGATTCTGCCCCGCTCTTTTGTCTTTTTCCTTTTTATCGGTACCGGGGATCGAACTCACGACTGCCTGCTTGCAAGGCAGGTGCCCCGCTCTTGCAAGCTATTTTTGCTTCTCTCTCCCTTGCCGGTAAACTTTTTCTTTCAGAGGCCAAATCCTGGCGCACCGCCCTGGCAGTGTTAGGGAAAACTTTTTCTGAAGCCTCCTTCACCACTGCCTACTTGTTTACTTCAGAGCTGTACCCTACTGTGCTCAGGTGAGAGGGCCCGAGAGCAGGGTCCCGGGCAACTGACCTGGACTCAAGCTTGTCTGTTCCCGTTCTTTACACCGCACCCACAACACAGCACTTATCTGGGCTGTGCTGACCCAAATCTTGGAGCCCTTGGGGGCATTTCGTCTTCTGTACGGTAGTTCTAAACCAAATCAGACAACTTCCTGGGCCTGCTTTGGAATTAAACAGCCCCAGGAAACCCATGCTGCCTGCCCCATCCGTTTTGGGTAGAGCTGCTGGGGGCGGGGGGGGGGCTGTCTGGACTCCCGGCCAGGGCTCCTTACGCTGTTTGTGGCTGGGGGTGCAGAATTTCTGGGTTTCAGTGTATAAAGATTTGGCACTGACGTGGCGGTGTCTGGTCAAGCTATTTTTCCATGTTGCTCTTTCCCATGCCTTCTGTAGCTTTTCTTCTCTCTCATTGGCACTGTGGCGACACTGGCCTGGGGGCTCCTGGTCCGGGGTGGGCGGACACGTGGCTCCCTTAGCTGTCTGACAAGGGGCAGCAGAGGGAGCCTGGTGAGGCAGGCACGGCCAGGAGGAGGGTGAGAAGCAGCTGCCTCCCTGCTCTCCTCTGAACAGGCAGACAGGGTTGGGGCTGACCTCGCTGGTGGGCCGGCTGGGGGGCTCCTTGGCCCCCCTGGCTGCCTTGCTGGATGGAGTGTGGCTGTCACTGCCTGACATTGCCTATGGGGGGATCGCCCTGCTGGCTGCCTGCACTGCCTTCCTGCTGCCAGAGACAAGGCGGGCAAAGCTCCCGGAGACCATCCAAGACGTGGAGAGAACAAGGTGTGTGCACAGGGCTGGCAGTGTGTGTGCATGTATGCAGGTGCTTGGCAACCTGATCCCTCCTCAGGTGTATCTGGGCAAGTGTGTGGGTGTGCACAGGCATGTGCAGGCCCTGAGGTATGGGATATATGACGTCATGCACACACAGATACCTGGGGCTGCTCAGGAAAGGGCTTTGAGCCATGCTTGCACATCAGGGCAGTGTACAGGTGTGTGTGAGCATCATGGTGGGAGTTCTGTGTGTGTGCCAGGAGTGGGGTAGGCCGGGGCAACAGCGTCTAACCCAGCATTGCTCTCCCTCCATGTTCCCCAGTCCCCTGCGTGGTGTTCAGGAGGAAGAGATGCAGGCCTGGAACTGAGTGGGGCCGGGCACAGCTCTCCACAAGCGGCTCTGCACCGAGGGCTGAGTGCAGAGCAGACTCCTGCAACTCGGGCTGGGGCACAGAACCCCTCTGCCTTGGCTGGATTTGCCATGGGAGCCCCTCCCCGTGCTTCTCCAGCCTTATTATTCAGCCACCAGCAATAGGACTACCTCCCCAGAAGCAGTGGTCTGCGAGAGGTCCTGGGCACCTTTCTTGGAGCTGGGGGCTTCTGTGAATAAAGGTGCCTCTTAGGTGGGGGCAGCAGTGAGGAGCTTAGGGAACAGCCCTGGATAGGAAGCCATTGGATTTGCTCTGGGCTCTAATTTCCAAATCTGAGCTTTACCACCAATTTCCTGTGTGACCTTGGGTGTGTTGCTTTCCTTCTCTGGGCTTCAACTTGCTCATCTCCGAAATGACAATGATGAAGCATCTTAGCTTCATCAGGATCTTTTTTGCTCCAACTGAACAAGATGCTTCTTGCAGACGGCGCCGAAGAAGGGACTGTCCCATGTTGTCCCCTGTACAGAGTTAGGGGCTGCCCAGGGGAACCAAAAGCACAGGCAGGGCAAGCCAGCCCTGCCTCCTCTGAGCCACCCTCCAGGGACCCCCCACTCCCATCTAATCCACTGTCTAACCTGGTGCCCGAAGAACTGAGGGCATGGAAGCCAACATTTTATTGGAGAAGCCAGAGAGGCTGGGGCTCAATAAACAAGTTTGATAAGTTCTTTTAAGCCCAAGAATTTGCTGTGACAAGGGATGGGAAGGTTGGGGTGCCAGTATTCACAATGGAGAGCCTGTGTTCCTGACCAGGAGGGCTGGGAAGTGGAAGAATCAGCAGAGAGGCTAGAGTAGACTGTGGCCTACCATGGCGCCTAGGCCCAGGGACCCAGGACTCCACCTTCCCCACCCCTGTAGCTCTCACTGGACACAGAGGGACAGCAGGAAGCCTGCATCCGGGTGACCTCTCTTGGGAGCTGCTTATTTGGGTTTTATTTCCACTGGGTCATAGATATAGCAGCCCACGTCACCGATGTTCACACCTAGGGAGAGAGCTCTATTACCATGGGCCTCAGCCTGGGTGTGGGGTGGGGGATGGAGGGAACTGGGGGGCTTGGGTTCAGGCGGCTACAGGGAAAGTCACTCACACAGCCCCCAGACCATGTACATGCCGCGCTCTAGCCCCAGTGTCTGGGGTGGGGCTGCCCACCTTTGGGGCCGAACAGGTAGCCGTAGCAGGGGATGTGGCAGTAGGGGGCGCCGTCATGCTGGAACATGTAGAGATGAGCGTTTCTCAGACAAAGCAACATGCTTCCCAGCGCTTGCATCTTCATCCCAGCCTAACACCACCCTTGCCCTGCCCACCTCAGCATGGCTTCCAGCAGTGAGGGTCTTCCGGCAACGCTGGCACCTCAGACAGGGCCGATGCCAGTTTCTGCCCAAAGACATCACCTTCTCTGCTGGTGTTGGAGAGAAATGGCAGTTCCTCTCTGCCTCTGCTGCCCGCCTAGGTTCCCCTCCTCAAGCTCTCCATTGCCACTTACCAAAGAAGACAGGCTGCCCACAGCCAGGGCACAGCGAGGTCTCTCCTGTGAATGTCCTCATGCTGGCCAGGCCTTTGGGGGAGGGGGAGGCCCCCACTAGGTAGGGCTGTGTTGGGGCCAAGGCCTCGGCTAGGTCTACAGCATCTGTGTGCCATGGCACCCTCTCCCCAAACCCGTGCTCCCTCATCCCAGAGCCCCACTCTGGTGGGTAACATCCACACTTCCGGAGACCCACCCACAGTCACAGCCCCTTCTGTGTCAGAGACCACCTGCCTCCAGGTGGAGCCACCCCCCCCCCCAACAGCAACTCAATCCTTAGGAAACCTGAGCTGATAAAGGAGCCAGCAGGGGCAGGGTGTCAGGTGTTGGGAGCACAATGTCACTGCCCACTCTGGGACAGCAGAGCAGCAGGGCCCAGTGGAGAGAAGGGAGGAACTCGCTGCCAGTCCAGCCCATGATCCCTCACTTGTAGGTCTTCCCCCCATGCCGTGGCCTCTGCTAGCTGTGTGACGACATCAGGTCACTTGCCTTCTCTGGACTGCAGGTGCCTCAAACACAGAATGGGTGACAATGCCATCTGCCCACTCTACCTGTTAAACTTGGCAACTGGTATGAGGACTATCAGAGAAGGGGTCCGGGAGAAGACTGCAGGGACAAGGATGCAGTTGGGAGAAGACAGAGGGTGCTGAGGAGGCACGTGCAGGGCTGCCACCGGCCTCACTTACTTTTCTTTCGGTAGGGGAGGCAAGTCCTTGGCCGGGGAGGGCTGAAGCTGCTGGGGCTGAGGGTGGTGCTGGCAGGGGAGGCTGTGGGGGGGTTGTAGAGATAGGAGCCCACACCTCCGATGTTCACCCCTGCAGGGAGCAGAAGGTGGGCAGGGAGACCAGACTGATGATCATGGGCAGGGCAGGGTGGGTCCTGCTCCTGGCTCTCCTCAGCTGGTACTCACCTCTGGGTCCAAAGAGGGCCCCGTAGCATGGCTTGTGGCAGTAAGGCCTCCCATTGTGCTGGGCGCAGCAGAGGGAAGGGGGTCACTTGGGCCAAGATGGGTTGGGGCAGGGAGGGCTGGGCAATGGGTTTTCTGGCAGAACGGCCACTGTGGTCAGGGAGGCAGAGCAGGCGCGGGTCAGGACATACTGCGGCTCCCAACTCTGGCAGTGGGTGGCCCCAAGTTGGGGTTTAGGATAGGGCGTGATACAGGTCTGGGCCCTGGCCTGCTCACCTCTGCATGCCCTCCCGGGGACAGCACAGTGTGGCAGCGCTCACATTTCAGGCAGAAACGATGCCAGTTCTTGCCCAGAGAGCTCACTTTCTCCGCTGCAGGGGATAGGGTGGGCGACTGCTGAATGGGGACCCCTTCTCCCTCAGCCAAGGAGCTGAGCCCAGCTGCTCTGGATCCTACAAGCAGCGCCCCGCCCAGCAGGAAAAGGACTTCACCGAGTGGGGTGGGCGTCTACAGCCACCCGCTCCCGCCCCACACCCCTGGCCCCGCGCACCCCCCTCCCTGCCTGGCCTCACCGAAGTACACTGGCTCCTCGCACCGCGGGCAGGTCCAACTCATGGCTCTGTCGCAGTCGCACCAGCCTGTCCGAGTGTCCCTACTTGTGGGCTGGTCCCGCCCCTCCACCGCCCCGCCCACAGCCCAGCCCCTAGCCTTCAGCGTCGGTGACCTCAGAAATTAAGCTTTGCTCTGGAGGGGCGAGTTGCAAAGCCCTGACCCTCGGGGAGGACCAAGCAGGCCGTCGTTGTGGAAGGCCCGGCAGTGAGGGCGCCTAGCATGGCTCTCATTTCGGTGTCCCAGGTAGACATTGTGGAAACACTACTCTCACCATCCGAGCCAACGCATGGGTATTCCTCGCAGTGGTTAATTCCACCCGTGTCATCAGCTGGCTGCGGAGAGCACGGAATCTGTGCCTAAGCAGCTCCCTCCCACTCCAGGCAGTGCCCGGCTCCTCTGCCTCCTGTCCCTGTACACACAGTGTGCGTCATGACAGCAGTGTCCACCTCAGAAGAGGTCGTGAGAATCAAACACGTTCACACACATGCGTCCAAGACCTCCGGGATAGAAGAGCCAGGTGAGCTCTGCTGCCACCAGGATGCATCCCTCCATGAGCTCAAGGCTCAAAACGGTCTGCATACATCAATGGGTTATTCATAACATTAAAATGTGTATTTAGAAGTATACTCAAACACTAATCACATATTTCTAGTTTAAGATTTAAAAATATTTATTAAAAGTAGCCCAACTGCCAGGCATGGAATGCCTGCAATACCTGCTACTCAAAAGGCTGAGGTAGGAGGATTACAAGTTTGAGGCCAGCGTGGGCAACTTTGAGACTGTCTCAAAACCTGGAAAGTAGCCTAGTGGTAGAGCACTGCCCTGGCAGCAGGCCGACTCTGGGTTCAAAACCCAGTACTGGGAGTTGGAGAAGTGGCCCAGCAGTGCTTCAAAGAACAAGAAAATTATCCACAAAACAAGGAAAGCATTTGTTAGCATATATCTACTATGGTAACCAGGTCGTGTAATTAACCAATAATACACTAAAAAGGCAAGGACATGGCCTACATTCCCTTGTGTTGCCGGTGGTCATGTTAAATGGGGCAACCACTGTGGGAGGCAGTCTGACAGCTCCTTAAAGTGTTATATCGAGTTACCATAGCACATTATGAAGTCCACTCCCACAGATGTACCTGACAGAAATGAGCGTGCGACTTCATGTGAGCACTATTCACAGTAGCCTACCCTAAGGCTAAGTGGATGAACACAACATACACCCATCCACATTAGTGACAGAACACGAGTCGGCCGTGCAAAGTACTGAGGGATACTACAGTGTGGATGAATCACAAAACATTAAAAGGCCACATACTGTATGATAGCATTTGTGTGTCGTCTTACCAATTTCTGCTAACCCAGGCCTGCCCTCATTTGTTCAGTACTAGGTTCAGGGCCCCGGCATTCACGCCTATAGCATGGCCCTCTGCTGGAGTGTCCTGGGGGCCCAATCCATGACAGCTACACTTTCCTGTCTGGGTACTGAACCAAATGAGGAAACAAAGGCTGAAAGGCTCATGCAGCACCTCTGTCACTGGTCAAGGCTAGGATGTCACATAGTGAGTGTCCAATACAGTCTGTGACCAGGGCCACCTTGCCAACACTTCCAGATTTCCAGTGCCTTGCCCAGCTTCTGGCACACAATACTCAACAAACAAACGATCACTGTTATTCTCAAGAGCCCCAGGTGTGAGCCAGTGCTAGTGGGAGGGATGCGGGAGCCAGAGGGGATGGTAGGTTGGAGAGTTGACAGGGAAGCTCGGCCACCTAGGCAGAAGGCCTGAGTCTGTTTTCTAACATCCATGATCAATATGTATTATGTGAAATAGTATGATTTAAACTGGTGTCTTGATTATAAATACAAGGTTCAAAATTTTTAAAAAACTGGAAATTTGCTTTGGCAGTAAACCAGTCCTACTATCTACAGTCCATTCCCGGGAACTTACCAATTAAGTGTAATTAACGTGTAGCACAATTTATGTCTATCACTAAGCACATGGCAAAGGAAAAATGTGGGAAAGTGTTACGGAAACTTTAAAACGCCTTTTATATAAGGCTGCTATTATGTGTCAAGTTTATCACTATAAATTTAACCTGCTTTATGCCTTTGTAGACTTGCTCAAGTCTGAGGGTCATACGCCTGTGACTTCTCGTTGTTTTATGTTTCTGTGGTACTGGGGATTGACTGCAGGGCCTCGCGCATGCTAAGCAAGCTACTCTGAGCTACTCCCCAGTCCCAGCCTCAGCGACTCTGAAGGCATCAGTGAGAGCTTTGTTCCTACATACTTCTGAAGGGCAAAATTATTATGTTCTGGTAAGTTAAGGAAAAATCAGTCCTATATATTTATAGTTTGGAGGGTTTTTTTGTTTGTTTTTTTGTCTTTTTTGAGATGGGGTCTCAATATGCAGTTCAGGCTGGCCTTGAGCTCACTTTGTAGCCCAGGTGGTCTCGAACTTGCAACAACCCTCCCACCTCAGCCTCCCAAGTGCTGGGATTACAGGCGTGAGCCACAACACCTGGCTTGGTTTGGAGTTTTTAAACCTTTATTACCTTTAAACCTTGTGCTTTCTCACTGTACTTTCCCTCAACTAGAAAGCTTTACTTTCTGTAGTTTATATTATTTAACAATAAACAAACAAGGCTGACATAGAGCTCAGTAGTAGAGCTCATGCTTAGTATGTGCAAGGCCCTTGGTTCAAACTCCAGGACCCAAACAACAAAACGACATACAGAGTCAGGTGTAGTGGTGCATACCTATAATCCCAGCATTTGGGAAGCTGAGGTAGGAGGCCTGCTGTGAGTTCAAGGTCAGTTTGGGCCATAAAGTGAGTTCAAGGCTCTTCTGAATTACATAGTGAGACTCTCTCAAAAAACAAAAAACCAACCAAACAAACCCACATACATCCAAAACAGAAAAAGACTGGATTTTCTTTCTTAAAACCACATACACCTCCTACCAGTAGAGAGTCATTGATACATTGTCTACGGCTCTGGGAGATTGTTGGGTCTTCTCAGCTCCCAGTATCCTCTTGCCACTTCATGAACCTCTGAGAGAACTCTTTATAGCTACTACTGCTCAGCCACTCAGGGCTATATGTTTGTGTGTCGTGATTCAACGGCATCAACTAGATTAATTCAGAATCCAAATTTCAGGAAAGCCCTTCTAGCCCTTTGTCATGGCTGCCTTCACCCTGTTTGTGAAGAAACCAGTGACAGCTTTAACTGACAGTTTTCCAAGCAAGGTTGCTTTTGGCTTTTCAAGTACCACTTAGACACTTACATTTCACCAGAGAGTGTGTAAAAATAACTACCTCCAAGTAGTTTGCAGTATGAAAATGCATCTATATGTTAGAAACTGAGGAAAAAGAGAAGTGAAACTTGTTTATAAATCTGACGGATGATGGACATGTTCCTTGGAGTTGTTGTAAAGTGGTAGAAACTAAGATCTCAGAGGAAATTTTTAATAATATATAAAAACAGGCTTCTATCTTCTAAAGCTATGAAGACCTAACAGAAATATGTAGAACATGGCATCTAACTTTTCAAGTACATAAGAAATTCTCCAGGGTAGATAACGCATTAAATCATAAAACAAATGTGGCCTTATTGTGGCCATGGAACAATATACTTCTAAGAAATCTGTCATTCAAAGCCTCTTTACCAATCACAATGAAATGAGGTTAGAAATCACTAACAGAAGAAAAACTAGAAGATTCACAAATACAGTGGTACCTTGGTTCATGAATGCTTTTGTTTCCAAACTCTATAGTAAGGGATAAACACAACTGTAGCCATCTTTCCCACATAAATGTTAATTATGACCATCTTTTTCAGAATCATGCAATGAATTAAGTTCACAAACCAAGGTAACACCATATATGGAAATTAAATAACATGATTCGTTTTGTTTGTTTGTTGAGACAGGGTCTCACTATGGAGTTCACACTGACCTTGAACCAACTATATAGCTCAGGCTTGCCTCGAACTCATAGCAATCCTCCTGCCTCAGCCTCCGGTGTGTTAGGATTATAGCTGTGTACCACCATACCTGCCTAAATAGCACATTCTTAACCAACAGGTCAAAAAAGAATTCAGAAGGGAAACTACCACATACTTGGAGATGAATAAACACAAACACACATAACATTTCAAAGCTCTGGGATTTAGTTAAAATTGTGTCAAAAGGGAAATTATACCCGAATATACTTAACTTCATAAAAAAAAATCACAAATCAAGAATCTAACTTTATACCTTGAGGAACTAGAAAAAGAAGTGCAAACTAACCAAAACCAAAAAGAAATAGTAACAATTATAAAAGACAGAACAGAAAAAATGCCAGAGATAATGAAAGTATAAGTTAAAAAGAGACTCAATGACTAAGAGTTGATTCTTTGAAAAGTTCAACAAAATTAAGCCTCTTTTATCTAGACTAATGACAAAAAGAGAATATGTAAATAAAACTAAAATAAAGGGGAAAATGAGGACATTGGTACTAATGTTCCAGAAATAAAAAAGGAGTATAAAAATACCATGAACTATTATATGCCAACAAATTTGAAAATCTACATGAAATGCACAAGTTCTCAGAAACCGAAAGACTATCAAAACATGCCAGGTATGGTGGTGCACATTTGTAATCCCTGCTTTAGAAGGCTGAGGCAAGAGGATTGTCATGAATTTGAAGTCGGTTTGGACTACATAGTAAGACCCAGTGTTAAAATTAAAGAAAAGTCCAACAAGAAAAATTGGCTTCACTGGTCGTAGAGTTCTTGTCTAGTATATGTGAAACCCTAGGTTCCATCTCCAGCACCACAGGAAAAAGAAGACAAAGAATAACTATTTACCCAGCAATACCACCTTTAGGTACATATTGGGAATAACAGAAAACATATTCAAATATATTATGAGTGGTGACAATAGTACTATTCACAACAGCCAAAAGGTGGATCAAATGCCTACTAATGAATGGAGAATGAGATCAATCTATCCATCCATCTATCTATCTTATTCAGCCATAAACAGAAACACACACTTGTACCTGCTACAGCCTGGATGCACTCAAAAGACATTATGCTAAGTAAAAAATACTGACACAAAAGATCACATGTTCTGTGACTCCACATACAGGAAATATCTAGGACAGATAAACCTATAGGGACAGAAAGCATATTAGTGACTGCCAGGGGTGGCAGGGAGGTGGTAATGATCACCAACTATTTAAGAGATACAGGACTTATTGTTGGTGTTTGTTTTTGAAATAGTCTTGCTACATAGTTCAGGTTACCCTTGAACTCATGGAGTCCAGTCTGGCCTCAAACTTGAAGTGATCTTCCTGCCACGGCCTCCAAGTGCTGGAATTTTAGGCATGCACCACCATGCCTGGTAGAATACAGTTTTAATTTGGAATGATGAAAATATCACGTATTTTGTGATGTGTATTTCAACTCACTTTTTTTCAGAAGCACTAAAATAGCAGTCACAACAGTGCTTTAAATTTGGGAGAGTGAAGACTAGAAGAGGATAAGAGAGGGGATTCAGACAGTGTTGGTCATATTCTTTTTGGTTAGATGTTGATAATCAAGGTATGTTCACTTTATGCTAATGATTGATTACCAAGGTATGTTCACTTCATGAAAATTGAGCTTAGGGGCTGGGTATTTAGCTCAGCAGCATAAGCGCCTGCCTTGCAAGCAGGCAGTCATGAATTCGATCCCCGGTACCAATAAAAATGAAAAAGACAAAAAAAGAAAAAAAAAAGAACATTGAGCTTAACAGTCATGACGTGTGCTTTAAAAAATATGAACATTATGTTTTAATACAAATATTTATTTTTTGAAAAATAAAAAAGTTACAGTTACCAATAGTATTTCTATTCCTAAGCATACACCCAAGAAAACTGAAAATATATGTCCACGTGAAAATTTGCACATAAACATAGCAGCATTACTCATAATTGCTCCAAAGTGGAAATAACCAAAATGTCTACCAACTCATGGATAAACAAAACACGGTGTACATCTGTGGTGTATCGTATGATGAAGCAATGACAGATGACACTATATGGATGAATGTTGAGAGCATTATGCTGAATGAAAGAAGCCAGACACAAACAGCCACAAGTTGTATGATTCATGGTCAGAATAGGTAAAGTTATAAGAGACAGAAAGCAGACTAGTAAGTGCCCAGAACAGGGACAGTGTGAAAGCAGTGGTAATTGGGAGTTTTTGCTGGTGGATATACCAGGGTATTTTTTTTGGGAGAAAGGTGATGAAAGTATTCTGGAATTAGTGGTAGTGGTAGTAGTATGACTTGAAGGTATTAAAATCCAAAAAATTGTATACTTTAAGACAATGAATTTTGTCTTATGTAAACTTAACTGTTTTATGAATTATATTTCAATGAAAAGATCTTAAATATTTCATCACTTATATGTAAACTACAGAATATCAATAGAAGTACAAAGGAGAAAACTTTATTCAAAAATATTCTCTTTGAATTAGTGAGAAAAAATAAAATAATATTCAATTTTTAAAAAGTTCTCTTTCCCACTGCCCACTTCCAGAATCAAAGCCTTAGACTTTAGACACCACTGCAGAACTAAGATCTGGGCTGTAAGCCAGGGGATGGACGTATACATGTAGATCACAGTTTGGAATTCCAGCATGTGACCAACACCCTTGCTTGTCCCTGGAAAGGATAATATGATGGTTGATGAGAAACAGACCTTGGGTTGGAGAGAGACAAAGTAGTAGTGACAAAGTGTTGGCAGACCTGGTTCCAGGCTGTTTTTCATTGCTTCACCCACAGAGTAATGTTTTAGGAATGAGTAGACCTTAATGGACATAATCTCAGTTGCAAGAGCCCTGGGATGCTTTTTACCCTTTACTTTTTATTCTACTGAAAATTTAGGTTGTTCATTATCTGCTTTAAAAAATATTTGCAATCTCACAAGTATTTCTAAAAGTTACCAAAACCATAGATTTAGTTGGGCAGTAAACTAGACCTCCTGGACTCTACCAATCAGTAACAAAATTAGGCCAGTAATTTTCTGGGTGAATCTGGAACTGGGAAAGCTCAGAATTTAATGAATCTCAGAGTTTTAAGGACTTAAGAGGTCAAGTCATTAGGTCTTGGTTCTCATTTTCACCATATTGCTGAGTCCACAGTTCCAAGTATAAAGAATAAGTGAAACACCTACTGGAAATTAAGATGGACAGAGTAAGTTATTTCCTTGCATTTTGGAATGACGCAGTGTAGGGGAGGTAGTAAGACTGAATGGAATCCAGTAGACAATTGTGACGTATGATGCCAGAGATTTTTTAAACGTTCTTTATGATTGGTTCCCTCCCTAAAGGCTCCTTTGCCTACTACTACTCCACTCATTTAAGGACCTAATTTTACTCTGATTCTTGCACAGACTTGTAAGGGAGACTAAAAACAAGACTGAAGATATTCTACTTGCTGGGAATTTGGAGATACAGGAAGAATGAGAAGGCCTGAAGCCCACAGTTTTAACATAAGTATCATGGCACAAAATGAGAGATGAAAGTTTAACAGATAATTTATTCAATATTGAATGAGACGTGGGATGCAAACTCTAAAATACACATTCATTATGTCCAGTCTAATTTTATCCTCCTCTACTGATACAAAGACACAGATATTTTCACTCACTCAACTCACCATTTTCTGGCTGCTAAAATGGCAGGGAATTCTCCACAGCCGTACCTACCTTCTGGAAGTCAGACCCTAGAGTTGACTGCCTACTGGCCACAAGGGCGCTCATCATTTCCGTGATCTCTGTGACTTCTGTCCTTGCCTTCCTGGAGCAGAAATGTCTGCTGCAGTGCTTCCTTTTGTAAATCTGCAGGATTCTGGACTTGTTCCTGAAATGATAGAGAGTGGTGAGAACCAGTAAAAATATGATCATACTATTTCTTATGTAAATAGGCTATGGGAAAATTAAATGGAACCTTAGTAAGGGCATAGTATCTAAGAGATGAAAAAAATACTATTTCAATATGGTTGATTTCATCTTTTTGTTTTCTTTCTTCACATCCTCTACCTTTTGTTCTCCAATTACATACCTATGCCTCTATTTTCATCCTGCTCATTCACTTCTTTTAAACATACTCATTTCCCTTATTTTTCACAAAACGTTTTTAAAGAAGGAAATATGAGACAAAAAATACAAGAAAAACAAGAAACAAGAGACAAACAATAACAAAAACCCCCAAACAATAACAATACAGGCTTTCAAAACAAGGTGGTAGGAACTTAACAAAGGTTATTACTTTGCAGGTATCTTTAAAAGAGTTACTAAAAAAAAAAAAGGTTACTCAGATTACCAGATATAGACATGCAAAATTGATCTAATCCTACGTTAACGGTTTTGTTCCAAGAATAGAATTAGTAGTGCAATCATCTTAGCTGTCTTAAGTATACATATACAAATTTACATCTTTTCTCTTTTCCCTTTTCTAAAAATATGGAATGCTTCACAAATATGCGTATCATCCTTGTACAGGAATGATGCTAAACTTCTCTGTATCATTCCCATTTTAGGATAGGGTTGCCAAAGCCTGATTCTCCATGAATAAAAGGAACAGATGCATGAAAAATTTTTAAATTATAAGTAGATATAAATTATATCTTATACCGTTTTGCATGCAACAAACTGATTATCTTTTATGTTCCTTCAAGAAAGTAAGCTTTGTGGAGACAAGTATCTTGATTCATATAATTTAATGGCCAAGTACTTGCATATCAGCAGATATGCACAGTCAGCTCAGTAGAGTACAGGCAAGAGAGAGAGAGAAGAAAAGAATAACAGGGGATTTTTAAGAAGGCATGTTGCAGGGGCTGGGGATTTAGCTCAGCGACATAAGCGCCTGCCTTGCAAGCAGGCAGTCGTGAGTTCAATCCCTGGTACCAAAAGGAAAAAAGACAAAAAAAAAAAAAAAAAAAAAAAAAAAAAAAAAAAGAAGGCATGTTGCCCAGCATAGGTGGGAGGAGAGGGGTTCACAAGGTCTCGAGGGAAAAAAACCAGGTCCTATTTTTAACTGTGGAGAGTAGATGAGAGGCATGATGCATCAAATAAAAGACAGCTCTAAAAACATTTTTTAATACATAAAAGTATCCAGAAGAGAAAAAAAAAATCCTAAAACTTTGGCAGTAATTCTGCAGCATCAGATAATCCTTACTAACATAAACATTTTTATGCATGCATATGCATACATATATATTTTATGGATATATAAAATATTATGTAAAATGCATTTCCATGGTGAGAAGGTAGAAACATAAAAGACAAAAAGTAAAAGTACTGCTTCTCATTCTTCTAAGATAAACTCTAAACATTTTTTTCAATTCCATCCAGAAATGAAATTGAGCTTGATTTAGTCTTGAGATAACAAGATGATGCTAGGCCATAAAATGTTGAATTATTCCTACAGTCAAATCAGAGTTTACAGTTTGGCTGATTTCAACATACTTATCTGGCTGGAAGAAGAAAGGGGGCCATCTGAACATCAGAGCCCTCAAAATCTGTTCTTTGGCTTTTTTTTTTTTTTTTTTTTTTTTACTTTTTTATAACTCTCAAGTCAGTTTGCTCTCCTTACCATTTCTCTTCTGCTGCGGGGCAGTGTGTACCCTTTCTAATCTGGCACCACTACTCCAGAATATTACTCCAACAAGGGACTACTGGCAGCCTTGATATAAACACCCTACTACAGATGGTAATTTGTATACAGACAGATGGCTTCTAAAGTGTTAAGGAACCACAAACTAGAGTCAGCAATTGTTTTTGCTCTTTTATAAATTGTTAAATATTAATGATCAGTTAGGAAAAATAGCTATTACCACACTGATTACTGCAACAGATTTTTATTGCACACCTTACATGCCCAGCAACTGTGCACTGTGAATACGATGATGAAGCAGCAAAACAAATTCCTACTTTGGAGAGTTTATGAAGCAGCTGGGATGGGGTGTTAATCAAAGAAATATACACATCTAAAACTATAAACCATGTTAAATGCTGTAACATAGTCATGTTTTATCAATTAACTTCTTCCAAAAATGTGTAAGTTGAAGGCAGCTCAGAATAGTATTGTTTTTTTTTTTTTTTTTTTTATCTTTTTGAGATAGGGTCTTGTTATCTTGTTTCGGCTGGCCTTTGGCTCACTTTGTAACCCAGGCTAGTCTCAAACTTGTAAAGATTCTTCCTTCTGCCTCAGCCTCCTGAGTGCTGGGATTATAGGCATGTGCCACCACACTCAGATCTTTTAAGAGTAGTACATTCACAGTGAACGTTCAATTGTTTATTTACCAATGACTATTGTCACTGCATACCTAACTTTTTAAGCTAAAAAGCTGTAATAGGGCTGGGGATTTAGCTCTTCGGTGTAGGTGCCTGCCTGGCAAGTGCAAGGTTATGAGTTTGATCCCCAGTACCAAAAACAAACAACAAATAAAAAGTTGTAACCTTTAAACTCTAAGAAGAAACGATTTTATAATCTCTATTCTGTATTTCTGTTTTCTTACATAAATCACTCATTTATCCTGGATCTAGTTAATCTTAATAAACTGAGGAGAAGCAGAGGTAAGACATTTAAAACAAAACAAAACAAAAAAAGCACTTCATTTGTTATAGTTTATTTCATCTGAATCTTTACCCCTTAAAAACAAGAGGTAATGTTTCTATTGGATTACTGTGTCCTGGATATCTACTACTCATTTTTCCTCAGACTCTGCATCTGGAAATTTGATGAGACAGACATATATTCTGGTATGCCCCACTACTGAAACATTACATAATTTATGGACATTTTAACTTTTTAAGAGATGAAGCACACATGGTGTAAAGTTGGACAACTTTCCTGTATTACTCAGTAGTATTAGCAGGAAAATAAATACTAAAAGTGTTACATGCCTTATGAATAGAATGGCAGCTTACAAGGTAGGAAGCCTCCATTCAGAAAGCCAAGGGAATTCTTAGAGGGTTATTAGGTACTTGTGGGTGTTTGCTCACATTTGTGCTCATGAGGGTGGACTATAAAAACTGCTCCTGATGTTCACAGAAATCTAGAATGTACCTGCATTATACAAAAGCAACATATAAAGATCAGGGCCCATTCCTTGCATGTGCTTTGTCTCCAAGTTGAAACTTTATTCTATACTGTGACAGGACATAAAAAGAAATACACCCTACCTCTTGGTGCTAGCTATTGGGTTGGACTCCCCACCCCCTTAACACAGCTTTTCTGGATGAGCTCCAAAGCTAGATCTCACTGATTAAAGGTATAAAAAGTAGCACTACTTCCAGCCCAGACTGGAATTCTAAAAGCTCTCCCTTTCCTGGATCAGAGCAGACATGAAAAATGCCATTCCTGTAACTCTTAGAAATGTGCCTTCTAGAAAAAGCTCTGGATTGGTAGATGACTTTGGTGTAAATCTTGAAGCTACCCAGAAATTACAAGTTATTACTAAAATTTAGGCTCTATGTACTCCAGCCCCACCTACCTAGTTTTGTCCTTCCTAAAATTTGCTTCTCTTTCCTTATCATCCCTCTCAGATGACTCCCTCTTACCTACGGGGGAAGACTAACTTACTGAGTTGAGATCTGCATATGATTAACTTCTCCCTACTCTTTCCCTAAACCCACCTATCTTTTCCCAGAGAGGTTAAACTATAAACTAACCGGCCTAAAAATGAATGCAAACCAGCATTTTTAAACTATTGTTTCCAAAATTCCTATAGATAACATCCTAGGATAAAAAGGGACTAAGTGGGAAAACAAATCTTGTCAAAGCTCATGGGCTTAAGTTTACTAAAAGACATTTTGGGGTTGGGTATATAGCTCAACAGCACAGCATCTGCCTGGCAAGCACAAGTTCCTGAGTTCAAATCACCATTCAAAAAAAAAAAAAAAAAAGATACCTTTTTGAGTCAGTCTGTGGTTTCCAGGTCAGAAGCATTCTGAATTTGGGCTACAGCTGAAAAATCAAGCCTACAGATTACTCAGGACAGCCTGACCCTGTAAACATTTGGTGCTGAAATGGGGATAATAATCCTCATCTTAAAAGAACCCTGTCCAATAAAGCACCTTGTCAAAAACCACAACAAATGATGGAGGCATTTTCAATGACTAGCTGTCAAATCTCTTTCCTTTCCACAACATGAAGAGGAGTCAGAATCATTTCTCAACTGATATTACTTAAGGCTTCAGAAAAATTAAGTAGCCTCCTAAAATTCTTTTTTTTTTTTTTTCTTTTTTTGTACTGGGGATTGAACTCACAACCTCATGCTTGCCAGGCAGATGCTTATACCACTGAGCTAAATCCCTGGCCCTCGCCTCCTAAAATTCAACCTGATGATTCTGTAGCTCCATACACACAGAAATAAGGAAGAAAGAATTCTGAGAATAAGACTAGTGATACTATATTACCTTTGAAGAACAGGTAGGAGAGAAAAGGACTCAGAAGCCTTTGTTGAGCCAGGTTACAAATTGCTGACAACAGGGATGGCAGAAGAGACAGAGATTAGAAAATCTGAGGACTGACTCCTTGATTCCAAAGAGGACCTCAGCAAGAGTCTGACTGTCTTAAAGAAACTCAGTTTCCTGGAAGAGCCTGAGCCAAAACAAGGGTTTATAAGAGCTTTACAGAAGAATACTGACCACTGAGGCCTCTCACCACTTACGTGGCAGCAGAGGGGTACAGACTACTAACTTAACATTCTGGTATGAAGAAAGTAGCTCTGACAATTCGGGGGGGGGGGAGGTGGATGAAGGTGGGAACAAACAAGTCAGTAGAGGTTCACTACTTTAGTCTTCCTTTGAAGTTCAAATGTGTGTGGTTTCAAAACAACAATCCAGAAAGAAACATGAGATTAATGCATTTATTCCATGAAATTAACACATTAAAAATAAAGTTAAGCCAACTTATAAATTCTTTAATTTTTTTTAACAAATGTACAACCCAAAACATCACACTGATGGAAATAATTTGGGATAAGGAGAGAAGGTATACATATAGATTTGTGGAACAGAATGAGTTCAATCTCAAGATAAGTTTTAGATTTTCTGCCTCTTTAAAACAGAAATAGTTGCTAAACAATTTGATATAAAGTATTACTGGAACACACAGTACAATGAGCAAATGTCATTTTTAAATGAAAGCGATTTCCTAAAAACATATCTGCTCCTGGGATTGGGCCATGCACGAATAAACCTTACCGATTTGTTGTCTTCTGTTGAGTCTGCCAGATTTTCTTCCATGCTTATTGAGGCCATTTCCAAATAGGTTTGTGGGCCAGGAGGACCATCTCAAGCAAACAGCAAGAGGGGATGTATGGGAGCTGACATGCCAGTAAGGGAAGTAAATAAACAATAAAAGGGCTACTCACGCTGCATTTCAAACATTGTTAAGGTAGGCCCATCCAAATGGAAGCCCAAGAGATGAACAATTCTTCCTTTTCAGTAGAAGCTTTCCGTTTCAACAAGCTTTCCGGTGTTTCTCCCAAGATCCACCAGTTGCCCAGGAAATTTGGTAGGAATACAACACAGTAATTGGAGAAGTCAACTCTCTGGTTTCCCTCCTCCCCCACATTCTACAAATGGCAACATCAAAGCCAAAATACAATCAAAGCACACTATGTGGTAAACAGATAGACATCTGACTTTAATGACAAAGCAGGAGAAAATAACTTGGCCAAAAGATAAAAAAAATAACAGAAAATACTTTTTTTTTTACAGATACATATATATATATATATATATATATGTTATGATTGATTTGCCTGATATTGTAAGGGGAAAGGAAAAAAGGAGGTACATTTTTTAGCTTCCATAAATATTTACTGTAAGATGTTGACTATATCTCATGGTGTAGGTTCGATGAGACTGCCAACCAGTCCTGGATCATCTGGGTATCCAATTTCTAGAAGCCAATTTGGTTCATCCACAAGGAGTCCTGGGAGTTTAATCACGAACACTGGATTCTGTGTGGTTCTGGAAGGGACTGACTGCAGCTTCATCAGTTATTTTCTGAGGGACCAGACTGCCTCCAACTACCTGCTCCCCAGAAGAGGACTCTGAAGCTGGAGTTTTGACCAAATTCAAAGGGTTGTTACTTTCCTCATCTGCCTGGAGAACCGCTACTTCTGTATTGGAGACATCTGGGATTTCTAGCTTCAGTGGTCCCATTTCCAAGGAGCTACACTTAAGAGGGTCATCTGGATCAGAAAATGGAGAACACAGTTTCTCTTTCAGAATGCCAGATGTCCGTGTAACAAAGTCAACGAGATCTGGAAGGCAAGGAGATGGTCCAAGGCCTGCCGGACTAGTTGTTTCTGATTCCAACCTGAGTGACTCTTGCTTCTTTAACTGGGAAGTTTCTTCTGCTTCTTCATGCAGCCTTCCCCCTGACAACAGGTCAAGGGCCTGATGTGTTCTCTCTAGGCTACCCAAGCCACAGTCAGTATTTTCTGTAGGAAGTCCAGTTTTCAAAATGTTGGGAGAAACAATCCTCCCACTTCTGGGATTAGAGGAATTGTGTTCACCTTCTGTTGCAAAATTAAGCACCAGGGTTTTGGGAGAATCTAATGGAAACCCAGAAAAAGATGAGACTGCTTCAAAGTTACTAGGGGTAGAGGGATTATACCCTGCAGATGATACAAAATTTTCTTCACATGCTTTCTGAGACAGGGCTGTTAGGGGTCCATGTCCTGGGTCTAACCGAGTATTGCAGAAATCAACACGTGTATCTTCCAGATTCCCCAGAGTAGCAAGCTCCTTTACCTTTAAGTGTTTAGCTTCAAAATCTGCCAAGGCCTTGTTTTCTATTGTTGCTGTTAATTCTGGATGAATGTCTCGAAGTTTCACAGTTTTCACTTCAGGTTTCTCTGGGCTCTTGTTCTCATCCCAAACAGCCAAATCACAGATCATTTTACCTTGAAAGTCTTTTGATCTTTCTCTTTGGAATTTGAGACTTCTATACCTAGAAGTTCTGGAACCTGATTCTTGAGCTGAATGTTCTAGCCACTCTTCACTACCACCTGAAACTCCTTGTTCCTGGGCATTATCTGTTAAATATGTATCTGGTCTTGCTGGACACTGAAGAAGCAACTCTGGGGTGGAAATTTTCCCTGGTTTATCTTGTGGATTCTGGAGTAAAGATTTATCTTCTAATGGAAATGAGTCTTTTTTTGCCTGTGCACTTGATTCAGTGATTACTTTACTTGGAGTTTCATGTTCTGTCATTGATTTCTTAGATTGTTCAACCTCTTTGTCAATCATTAGTAACTCTGGTTGTTCTACTTCTCCCTCCCACATGTATCTGTTCCCATAGTTCAAATTAGAATCTTCTAGGCTATGGGGCCCAGAATTGACACTTGCTCCCTCTTTAACTGCTACCCTTCCTTTTAGTTCAGTGTTTGTCTCTATCTCACTTTTTCCACAATCCTTAGAGCTGTAGAGCTCTTGGCTTTCCTTACCAGAATCTATGAGGTGAACTTCTACCATTGTCTGAGATTCCCTGGTGTGACAGTGTGTACCTGACAGCTGAGGATCCAGGTCTATACCAGGTGGGCCTGGCTCTCCCAGGTCAAATTTAATTTGCCCTTTTGAAGCTAGATCCCCATCAGTGTCACTCTGGACAGAGCTATTATTAGTCCACATGGCTGAAGTGTCTGTCTGTGGGGTAGTTTTATAAGACCTATTTTGGCACAACCTTGTCAGAGGCTGTAAGAAGCTATAGCTACAGTCTCTACTTTTTGAGTCTACTTCCTTTACAATTGACCGTTTCCCTATTGATGTTACAGTTTCTACTATGGGATTTTCATGGTTCCTGACCACAGGAGCAGTGGCCAAGCCTCTGTCTTGAGCAATCTCTTTTTGAGATACACTGCTAGTCAGGGGAGATGTGAAAGAGGTATATGAATTTTCAGTTTTAGAAAGGTGGCTATTTTCCCCATTGGCCAATGGACCAGTACCCAGCTTAGTCTCAGGGGCCCCCTTTCCACCACTACTATAGAATATGTCATACAGATCCTTAGCATTGGCTGTGGCTAAGCATGAATTTCGCTTCTCTACCTTTTTGGCCTGTTCACTAAACACACTTGAGAGGGGTGGGGGAGGACGCACTAACATAGAGAACAGGGTCTGGTCCCAGTCACTCTCACTCACCCCAGGAGCTGTCTCATCAGAAGGAATGGTAGCTGGCTGTGCTGAGGCCTTGAAGGCTATAGGCAACACTGGATTCAGAATGTTAGGACTCAGGAAGCCAGAACTGGGAGTCTGAGACACAGCTGAGTTTGACTTTCCTGAAGCCAAGACCACATTTGCTTGAGGAGATGGAGCAGTGGGATGAGGTACAACTGGGGGTGGTGGAGGCGGTGGTGGTGGTGGAGGAGGAGGAGGTGGGGGTGGCGGCGGCAACATTTGGTCAGGTATATGGGATGGCTCATTCTTTTCAGCCAGCACTTTCTCCTCTGCAGACCCTTTTAGAATCACCTCTTCTCCTCCAAAAGCTTTGGAGATGATGTCTGGAGGCAAGAGGGGATCAGCTGAAGACTCTTTAACCACTGGCAGAGGTTTAGCAGTGGTTCCAGAGGACTTGATGGACAGAAAGGTGTTAAGTGGCGCAGGCTTGCTCATTGTAGCTGAACTTGACTTGCGGAGTACTGTGGATGGGATAGGCAGGTTGGGTCGGATTTTAGTCTGCGTTGAAGTTGTCACAACAGGCATCCAGGGACTTGTATGTGCAACAACAGTTTTCCCAGACAGCTTGATTTTGATGGGTTTTGCCTTCCCCATCTCAGCTTTGCCATCTTCTTTGTCCTTACTGCTTTCTACAATCTCTTCTTTAAGGATACTTGGGGTCGCCACTGAACTCTTTTCCTCTTCTTTTTCTGGCTTCTTCCAGCTAAATTTCCCAAAAGATGATGATGTTGGCGATTCCTTCTTCACTTCTTCTTTTAATTGGAGTTTGATGTTCAGATTCCTTTTATTTTCAGCTTTTTCAGGGGAATTCCAGCACTCAGAGATTTGGTCTTCTAATTCCATACAGATCTTGTCACTCTCTTTTGTTTCTTTCACAACTTTCACTTTCACTTTTTTTTGTTTCTCCTCTTTTTGTTTCTCCCTAAGTTTGCGCTTCAGCTCATTTTGCCGTCGCCGTTCTTTTTCTAGGACCACAGCAAATGGGCTGGCCTGGCGTTCCAGATTCCGCCGCTCCAGATTTCGCTGCTGCAGATTCCGCCTCGCCTCATACAATGGGTTTTCATCCACATATTTCTGGGTAGAGAAAAGATAAAGGTTCAACAAGTGGTCAAAATACTATAAGATAATCTTGACCTCAGTCATTTTTAGAATTCACTTAGCAGAAATCCCTAAAATAATCTTTTTGAGTAATCTTTTTTTCTGTTAGCTGTTCTGTTAGCTCTGCAACTTGCATTAGGATCGAGAACTTCCTAGTGATTACATGGAATCTCAAGTCTCAGTGATTATAACTGACTCTGAAACTTTACAAAGTCAAAAGAATCACTACACAAGGTAGTAAACTCCAGAGGGTATTAGAAAAACCAACCTTGTATTTCTCATTGTGTTCATGACCCTTTACATGTTGCTCTCCAGAAATTGGATCCCCTAAAAATTCCTCACAGAGCTGGCAGTAAAATCCAGTGACAGGAATCAGAAATTCAGAGCCTGAAAGAAATAAAAGGAACTAAGTTTTTCCACAAGGGCTCAGGGTGACAGTAACCAAAGGAAATCTCACTAAACTTTTATAGAATAAGAGTTGTAGTATCAAGGACTTTGCCCACTCTGGAGTCAGAAGCAGTATTTTAGATGAATCCCAAGGGCAGAGCCCTCCCAATCTAAGGCTGTTTCTCTAGTTCTATTACCTCTTGTGAATACTAGCTGGCCAATTGAGGAGTTTCTTATTTCTGCTGCTAATTCTCCTTGAACTCCAAATAGCATTAAGCATCTTGGAAAGGTTAAAAAAGCCCACTACCATTTATATGAGGATGTCTCATGTTGGTATTAATTACTCAGGAATTTACCTTCTATAGAGCATGTGGTACTCACCACTGATTACTTGTGAAGGTAAGAAACTGAAAGTTTAAAGACAAGCTTTTTACTTTTTAACTTAACCGCTTTTCTACTCAAAATATTTTATAGTTGTTAGTTGAAAAGGTAGTTAAATTACTACACTTTTTACTGTCCTTTATACCTGAACTTCAAGTAAATAAGAATTTGGTGCAAAAGCTAATAATAAAGACAGTAGTTCTGCTCTATTTTAAGTGGAACTTACATATTGAATATCTATTAGATTTCTGGCCATATGGGTAGAGATTACTGTCTTTTTCTATCTTTAGGACCTAACACACTGTTGTGTACATCAAAGCCATTCTTACAGTTTTATTAAAAGGAATAGCTAAGTCTATGCTAAGCTGCTTCCTAGAATCTTAGCTTAGAGGTGTGTCTTCCTCAAATGAATGTAAGGAAATCATAACGGAGGCAGGGAAAAAAACGTACCTTTTGCAGAAACAGTTATCTTGTCAGTGTGCTTTACAGCATCTTGCTTGGCCTCACTCTGGGTCTTTGAAGCCCAAGGTCTGTGGTAGGGATCCAGTGTCTATGCAAGAGGCAGAGGCGCTCACACAACAGTACTAAAAACTAAATGACCATTGTTCTTTTCTCTCTTTCGTCCCCCCATTTATAAGACCAGGGAAGCAGAAGCCCCTTATCTATCTACCCCTTTGCCCAATGGAAATCACCTGTGGAAAAGGTAAATATATGTTAGAGCAAATACTAGAAATAGATAAAATGAAACCAAAAAAACCAAAGATGTAAGAAATCAAGAAACAGAGGCCTCACTTACACTTGTCATGATGTTTAGTTCTAGGCAGCTCCCCTGGACTGAGTCCTAGGGACAGTGTCTCCTTTATTAATATTTCTTCGGATTCAGAATCTCTCATTTTCCAATTTCATAATGCAGATGGGTATAGAGAAGCTGGAAGGTAATGAGGGTGACAGTGGAAACAACAGAGAGCAAGATACCTACCTGTGTGTGCTTCTCACTGTGCATGTGAGTGAAGAAGTCAAACATGGTCCCACAGACGGTACTGCAATCTTTGCACCAGTGGTTGCCAGCGTCATAATACTGATAACCAGTAACAGGCTGATCACACTGCTTAGCAAGTGGCTGGGGGCTTTCAGCAGGTTTAGGGCTCTTAACACGGGACTTCTCATGGTTTACTTTCAATTCCTAGAAGAGAAAAACCTGCACTTACAAAAGATTTCAAGATAATCCACATTTCTGTCAAAAAAATGGCCATAATAACAGGTATATGGTTATAGGGCCATATTTCCAATGCCTAAAAAGTCACATAAGCTGGGGCGAACCAAGGCTCCACACTTCAAAAATAATTAGATCTCATAATTTTCTCCTATCATGGAGAGTAAATCATAATGGTAGTATAACTGCTTATATATCCTAACTAGCTCTAGAACATCACTCAAGCTTATGAAAACACTGAGTGCCTCTGGAGAGAGGAACTAAAGAACAGATTAGGTAGGGGTCTTTTCACTGTATAACCTTGGGCAGATGTTGAATGTGTTACCTATGCAACCAAATACAATGCTTAAATTTTAAAATTATAATGGCAATTAAAAAAGAAAAATCAAAATGCAAAATTAATTGGCCAGTTAAGAGTAAATGAAGAAAATTGGTGATCATGAACTCAAATATCACATGCATTCTCCATGGAAAACCAGAGAGTAGTGGTGGTTAATGTTAGGGGGTAAGATACAAAAAAAGATAATTCTGTCACACAGAGAACAGTATGCACGGAGAGTTACAGCATACAAGAAAAGGAAACTGGGTACCTGGAAAATGCCTAATGGGTGAAGATAAGAAACCGCAAAGGGAAAAAATACATATACTTTTCTTAACAGTCACTAAAGAGATCATACTTGGAAGAGAATTAGAAAGTTCCTCCATTGCTGATGGGAACATTAAGTTGGCATCATCCTCTAGAAGGCAATCTAGGAATATATATTACAGACCTCAAAAATTCTGGATACTTTTGACCCAGAAATTCTGTTCCTTCACATTTAGTTAAGGAAATTATTATGTCAAGCACAGATGATTGATTGGTCAGCTAAATTTTGCTATTTATGTGGGAAAAAAAAAAAAACCACAAAAGAAAGTCATTAAAAGTTAGTATTAAAGGGCTCGAAGGAGATGTATCTCAGTGGTACAGCCCTTGCCTAGCATGTACGAAGCACTGGGTTCAATCCTCAGTACTAAAAAAAAGAAAAAAATTATAGTAGTGTATTTATTGACATGGAAATTTGTTCATAATATACTGAGAAAGGTAACAAACCACATATGATTAAACAATAAAGATATGTAAAGAGGTATAGAATGTGAAAACATCCTTTATCCAAAAGACTCTCTGACCACTTTATAACCCTCTTTTTAGACTTTTGCTGTATAGTTCAGGTTGACCTAGGTAGCCCAGGCTGACTGTAAACTCACACTGATCCTTTTGCCTCAGCCCCGCAAATGCTGGGATTACAGAGATATGCCACCATGCCTAGCTCCTTTTAGGCATTTTTCATTACCTAATATGCACTTATATATTTATTGTGTTTTCTCCTATTTCATGAAAACAGTCTATACCATTTCCTGCTATACTTTCCATTATCTAGACTAGTCTCTGACACTTTTTTAGTGATCGATAAATACTTGTTAAATGAATTAATAAATAAAAGAATAATATAAGGAATAATATATACCAAGATATAACAGCTTTCTCTAAGTAAATGGAGTTAGGGGCATATATATGTGTATATTTTTGTGAATTGAATAGAAAGAGAAAATAGCAAACCTAACTACATTTTTTTTTTTTTTTGGTCTTTTTCGTTTTTATCGGTACCAGGGATCGAACTCACGACTGCCTGCTTGCAAGGCAGACGCTTATGCCGCTGAGCTAAATCCCCAGCCCCTAAACTACATATTTTAAAGAAAAGCAGAAGTTTAAGGATATGGTTCAGTGGTACAGCATCTGCTTGGCATGCATCCTGGGTTCAATTCCTAGCACCAAAAAAAAAAAAAAAAAAAAAAGAGATAGAAGCAAAGAAAGAAGAAAAACTAAGGACATGTAACAAAGAAAGTACACAGGCACAACATTCCTTACTACTGAGATGAAAACTAAATTCTAACCTATCCTTTTAGTAACTTCAGAAAATATAAAGTCTTGGCATGTTAGGACGATATATTATCATGCTTTTGGCATAGAGGTAGAAGTTCACTGTATAAAAGACAAAATTGAAAACTATAGTGAATGTTTAAATTTTAACAGTGATGACAGTAGCTAGGCCTGATGACACATGCCTGCAATCCCAGCACTCAGGAGGATGAGGCATGAGGATCACAAGTTTGAGGTCAGCTTAGACTACAAAGTGAGTTCAAGGCAAGGCTGAACTACATAGGAAAACCTTGTCTCAAAACAAAACAAAATGACAGTAAAGGACATACTGCCATTAATTCCCCTCATAATACCTCCTCTTACTTCAAACATTTATCTCATCATTCATACCACTTGATACAACAACTCTGGAAGTCCTCTTTCCTGAGCATCTCTAGCTGCACTGTTGTGGTTACCTTGAAGTCCTGAATTGATTTTAAATGTTTACTTTCATGGTCATTTTGATTTTGGGGAACAGCCCAAAGTAACACGGTGCTGGATTTGTTGAACAAGGTACATGTTGAACAAGGTTCAAGTTACAGTTTGTGCCTGGATGTCCTCCCAAAGCCTCATGCAGTCATCAAGGTGTGCTTTTCAGAGATAGCTGAATCTACAGTTTGTGACTGATTCATTGTCTATTTCTGGGATTATGGGTATGAGTGCTACACCCACCCTAGGGTAGGTAGCCTATATACAATATAAGGGACAGAAAGAGACTTCTCTTGTGGGTGCCTCTCTTTTGCTCTTGTTGCTTTTGCTGTTTTCCCTTGCTATGAACTGTTGCCACCAGCCATGTGGCACTCTGCTTTGGGGCCAGTCAAGTATGGACTGAAATTTCCACAAACTGTGAGCTAAATAAACTTTTCCAGCCTTAACTTGGGTATCAAGTATTTTGTCTCAGCAACGAGAGCAAAGTAACAAAGACATGACACACCATCATGTTTCTATGAGCCTATCTTTCCATTGGTAGCATTCGGCAGCACTGCTTTGATCTTTTGAAGCTTTTGATGACATTTCATTAAGACACAGAAGGACTTCATTAGTGCTTCAGAAAATAGCAAGAATGATGAGTTAAATGTGTTTGAAGTGAGGGGAAGCATTCTGAGGAGGGGGTAATGGCAATGTGTTTTATTGTACTTCTTTTTAAAAAATATTTAAACATTCACTGTGTATTTTCATCACAACTCATAAGTCAACTAAAAAGGCCCAGAATTTTTAAGCTTTCCTCCCAATAAAGGTCTTGGACTCCAGATCTAGGTATACAGAGACTAGAGTCTATCTGACTGAGAAAGAGAACTCTCCCAGAAAAAGAGAAATCAAGAGGTTGGATAATGGATACACAGGATATCCTATTCCCTATTCCTCAACAGCAACTGAACACTAACTATGTGCCTGACATAATGGATGATGTGAAAGCAAAAAGATTCAATCAGTTACGCTTCTTTATCTTTAAAAATCTCTTCTTAGTGGACAAAACAGACACAAGAATAGTCTTTAAGACAGAATGAAATAAATCTTACAAAAAAGAAATTTATTATGGGAATGCTAAAGAAAGGCTGACTATATCTGGGCAGAATTCTGACAATTCTTCATGTAAGAAGGATTACTCATAAAGTTGATCCTCAATAGATGAGTAGGATTCCAAGAAAGATTATTCATGACTTTATTAATGCAAAATTAGAGAGATTTAACAGCATATTGCAGTTCTGGAAGACTATAAGCACTGTGAAGTTGGTAGCAGTGTAAGATATAGTGTAATATTTTGTGAGTACTATTCATTACTATGTGCCAAGCACTTAGCTATATATTGGTGACTCCATTGGAAAATATGACAAACGCAGGTCCTGATCCCTTGAATGTTAAAATCTAATCAGGAGAACATGTAATTACATGTAATTATATAACTATCATAAATGCAAAAAAGAAAAATTATAAGGAATTATGAGCAAATTTAATAATCTGATGAATCAGGAAGGACAGTATAAGTAATTTAAGCTGTGATATGAAGAATATGCATTAGAAGAGAGAAAAAGAAAAGAGTTGCGTGGTAAAGAAAGGCAAGATATAAAGGCATTAGAGTGAATACATGTTGAGGGAAAAAAAGGTCGATAAAGAAATCACAGTAATCAGGTCATGGGTTTGTCTCAGCAGCATAAGTGCCTGCTTGACAAGTGTGAAGCTGTGAGTTCAATTCCCAGTACCAAAAAAATAAATTACAGTAATCAAGAAGGAAGAGGCATGCAATGAAACTGAAGAGGCAGGTAAGTCAGAGAGTATTACAATCACTGGCTGTATGTGAAGATAAGATTAAGAATGCTGCAGTACAAGCAAAAAGTAAAGTGAATAGAAATGGGAGATAATAAGGCAAATTCAATTGATACTCGCTTTGAAGAGAGAAGTACAGAATTTGTAACTGATTGGGTATAGGGCAGTTAGGGAGAGGAAAGTACTAAGAATGTTTTTGAAGTTGTTGGCATGAAACTGTTGGATGGTGGTGTGGACTTACAATTCTAGCTACTTGGGAGGCTTAGGCAAGAGAATCTTAAGTTTGAGGTCAGCCTGGGCAATTTATTGAAATCCTGTGTAAAAACTAAGAATGCAGTTCAGTGGTAGAGTATTTGTCGAGCATGCATGAGTCCCTGGATTCAACCCCGGTACAGGAAAGAAGGAAAGAAAAAAGGCACACGGGCAGGTGAGCAGGTAAGCAGGCAACGGACAGGTGGGCAGGCAGGCAGGAAAACAGGAAGGTGAGCAGGCAGGCTGTTAGACAGCAGTGCTATTCACTAAGAATGGGTAACCCCAGGGCTGGGGATTTAGCTAAGTGGCTCATGCGCTTGCCTGGTAAGCATGAAGTCATGAGTTCGATCCCCAGTGCAAAAAAAAAAAAAAAAAAAGGATGAGTAACACCAAAGAGTGGGCTGTTACACACTCATAATGATCATTTCAGCTCAAATATAAAACTGGAAGCTGCCACATAGTATCTCCACACAGAACTAAATGAAATGGTGTAGGAAAAAAATGGAGGGGCTAGCAATGAGCCCTGACAAACTCAAATAAAGATCATGTAGAAATGGATGAGCAGTAAAGGAGACCAAGCTGTAGTCGCCAATGCCCTAAGAGGAAAAGAAGTGTGACAGAAGATAAAAGAAAGCATTGTAGAAGAAAGTATTTCCCTGTGTTAAATGATGTGGATTGGAGAACTGAAATGTAGTCACTGGTTTTAGCAACAGTGGTACACATAATCATGGGTGCTAAATATGAACCTCTCCAAATGGCATACACTGTATAAGCTGTGTATATATTCAACTGGAGTAGGTTAAGGAATATCTGATGTAACAAACACATGGAAGGCCTTGAATACTAAGGGTTTTCAATTCTATTTTGTGAGCATCAGGAAACTGCTAAAATTCTGAAGGAAAGTACCATGATTTCATCTATGCTTTAAGAAAATGTAAACCTTTTGAACTGCAAACATGTACACCCCACCAAAAAAGGAACGGGATCAAAAGATGAGTGGAGCAGAGAGGGAAGGAAGGGAAAGGGGATAATAAAAAGCATTAAGATGTATTATGTACATGTACCAGTTCCCCACAAGGAATATAAACATTATATACTATAAACATATTAATAAAAAGTGAATGAACTGAAGGATTATAAACAGAAAATATAAAATGAATTCTTCAGGACCCAAATTATCATCTTGCACTAGAAAATATAAAAGTAAAAAATACCAAAAACCAAAAAAAGAAGAAAAAAAGAACTCTAACAAGAGAACATTTTGAAAAATGAAGCTAAGAAAATGTTACAAAGTTTCTATAAGAGTTCATGGATAGCAAAAACACATAATCTGAGTTATTACCTTAATGCTAGAAGAGGTTGGGGAAGCTGACTCTTTTTCAGGGCTCTTAGATTTTTCTGCTTTCCCAGGCTTCTCAGTAGGTTCTCTACTGTCATTTGAAGATTTCTGGGATTTATCGAAGATATTAATTCCCAAGATCTGAGCCACTTTGTCAAGTTCAGATTGCTTCTTTTCTGCCTCTTCTGCTTCCTGCCGTAGCTCTGCAATGTCCTTCACGATGTTATCCTGCAGCCGACTCATCTCCACCAGAAGTGGATCTTTGTGACCATCCTTCTCTCTTCGCTTCTTGCGTAGCATCTCCCCTGAGTAGTCAAATGCCAGCAACAAAAATGGGAGAAATAAAATGAGTCATTTTTCATTTCAGAGCTTCATGGTTATAAAATCATTTTCTACAAAGGTTTCTGGGAGCAAGTGAAACTCCCCTTCCACCTTGAATACAGGGGCAAGATAGGTCATCACATTATCCTTCCTGTAGGGTGAGTGGGAAGGATGTTTGAATAGGCTTCAGAGTTTCACCAACTCCCTAAATGGTATATGCACATCTAGGTGCATGGCCCCCTAAAAAGATTAACAAATACTGTAATTATGAATATAGTAGCTATTCTCTCTTGAGGGAGCCAAAAATTATTGAGGGTAAAAAACATTAAAAATCGTATTTTATCTGATTTAAGAACACTACCAGCTCCCACAGAGTTTTAGATTTTACCTCAGGCTCACCTAATGTTATCTCCTGTTTTAAACTGCAGGTCATCATAGACTTATCTTTGCAAAATAAACACATTTCTTATCCTTTTTTTTTTTTTTTTAAACCAGTACCAGGGATCGAACTCACAACCACACACTTGCAAGGCATGCGCTTATGCCACTGAGCTAAATCCCCAGCCCCAAGTTTCTTATCCTTAATTCAAACCCAAACTAGGCATGGTGGTGCACTCCTGTAATCCTAGCAGTTGGGAGGCTGAGGCAGGAGATCACTGCAAACTCAAGATCAGCCTGGGCTACAAAGTGAGTCCAAGGCCATCCTAAACTGCACAACAAGACCTTGTCTCAAAAAGACCAAAAAAAAAAAAAAAAAAAAGAAAAAAGAAAAAAGAAAATCAAACCCAGAAAGAAGAAGCAATTGTACTTCTACTGTTAATTCATACTGTCAACAATCTGCAGGTACAGTGCCTGTCTGGCAAGCGTGAGGTCATGAGTTCAATTCCCAGTTTCTGCTTCCTCCAAAAAGAACAAGCTGCAGTATTTAGAGACCTTGTAACAGTCCTTCTTCATTGTGTATATAAATTCCTAAAAGCACAGATGATGAGTTGGAACAAAAAGTAAGGCACCACAGAACATCCTAGGGGAAAAAGTAAGGATGTGCTCAAAAGGCAGTAAGGGGCTACTAAAGAGACACAGAGCCAGCTCATGAGGGCCCCACTAGCTAAATCTGAGACAATCTGAGTATGAAAATACATGATAGGGGCTGGGGATTTAGCTCAGCGGCATAAGTGCCTGCCTTGCAAGCAGGCAGGCGTAAGTTCGATCCCTGGTACCGACAAAAACGAAAAAAAAAGAAAATACATGATGATGAAAGATTATAACCCTCTACTACTGAGTGAAGAATCTATGAATTCACACTGATATAATTGAGTACACAAATAAGGGTAGGGGTTAGGAAGCTCCTCCTATGGTAGAAGCCAACTAAAAAAGGTAGAAAGAATGGTGAAACTGGAAAATCATTAATAATAATCATAACTGATTTGGGCAGGAATTATCAATGGATGTTAACTAGTAGGTGGCAGTCTGAGGAGTAACTAAATGTTTGCATAACCTTAAAGTAGCTCTCCTATAGAATATTAATTTAAAAGAATAACAGTAACTTTATGGTGGAGAAACCTGGCAGATACCCAAATGATCAAAGTTAACATCACCAGTAATGGTATAAATCAACACATGGAATAAACTTATCATCACTTCTGGGACAGTCCTGCCAAAAGTGAATACCCAAATTTAATCATAAAGAAACATCAGACAAACCAAAATTAATGGACATGCTATAAAACAAGTGGCCTCTTCTAAAATGTTAATGTTATAAAACACAGACTCAGGAGTTATTATTAAAAGAAGACTTGGGCTGGGGATTTAGGTCAGTGGCCTAAGTGCCTGCCTGGCAAGTATGAGGTTATGAGTTCAATCCCCAGTACCGCAAAAAAAAAAAAAAAAAAAGATAGAAGACTAAAGAAAATCACAACTGAATGTGATGAATAGGTTTGCAATCATTACTGGGAGCTGGGCATGGTGGCACATGTCTGTAATAGCAGCATTCTGGGAGGCTGAGGTAGGAGGACTGAGTTTGAAGCCAGCCTGGGCAACTTAGTGACTTAGACTTAGCAAGACTCAAAACAAAAACTAAAAAAATGACCGGTGATGTAGCTCAGTGCAAAGGCTCTAAATTCCCAGCAACACACACACATGCATGCACGCACATACAGAAATTACTGAGATACCTGGTAAAAAAACATGTAAGACTGATGGGCTAGATAACAGTATTATGTCACTGTTTTTCTTTTCTTTCTTTTTTTCTTTTGGTCTTTTTGAGACAGGGTTTCACTTTGCAGCTCAGGCTGGCCTTGAGCTCATTTTGTAGCCTACGCCGATTTTGAACTTGCAATGATCCTCATGCCTCAGCCTCCTAAGTGCTGGGTTTATAGGCATGTACCACCGTGCCCAGAGAACGTCCCAATTTTGAGTAGTGAACCATGTGTTATGAATATTTTTTATTGACAGGAAATACACACTTAAGTACCTAGAGATAAACAATGACCATTATCTACAACCTACTACAAAGAGTTCAGGAAAAAAAACATATACACATAGACTGAGATAAAAAATTGAGTGAATATAGTAAAATGTCTTTTTTTATACATATAAAATGTTAATAATGTAGGAGAACAGTGCTTTATTGTGGTAGTAGGGACTGAACCCCTGGCCTTGGCCTCATGCATAGAAGGTAAGGACTCTATTGCTGAGCCACAGTCTCCACTCTGCATCATAACTATTGTTTGTTTGGGTTTTTTAAATTTTAAATTTTTATTTTTTTGTGGTACTGGGGATCAAACTCACAACCTCGCACTTGCCAAGCAGGCACTTATGCCACTGAGCTAAATCCCTGGCCCTTGTTTTTTTTTAAAGTAAGGCTTTAGGTCACTGAACTACCTGACAGTACCAATATGTCCTCTGCTCAAGTCTCTACAGAAAAGGCAGCCACACAAAGGAGGAGTTTGATACCTTGTTGTTTATGTAGCCTCTCCAACTCAGTCCTGAGATAGTACATTTTCTTCTGACGGGCTTCCTGATCACTCTTCAGTTTTTCCCTTTCTTCAATAACCTGCAGAGTACAAAACGGTGAGTCTTTCAGCATCTAACATCCTTTTTCTACTACTCGCTTCCAGAAACTCTCATGCTAGGTATCTTAACCAAGGGATCACATGCTGACACAATGAGGCACTGATTTTTTTTCCCACAATATTTATTATACTTTGGTCTTTACATTTTCCATTTCTTACCATGAAACCATGCAATATTTGAACATGTGTCTTGTTTATTTCACTTAAGAGTATGGTTTCTGCTGGGGTCTTAGTTCAGTGGCATAAACACCTGCCTTGCAAGCGCACGGTCATGAGTTTGATCCCCGGCACCAATTAAAAAAAAAAAGTATGGTTTCAAGGTGCATGAGGCACTAATTTTGTAGTCAAAATATTTCATTCTGATCCAGATTACAGAATAGAATTATCCATTTTTTTAGAACTATACTGCCCAGAAAGATATAGCAATCAATCACCTAAAGTCACTGACAGTAACTATTGAACACTCTTCTGAGCCAAAGGGAGCCATGGAGAAGGAAGCTGTGTCATGGATGAGGAGAACTGGTCATATTACATATTTCATGTTATTTACTCCTCACATTTTCTTTGTATTATAGTAAGAAACTGAGCTGATGTAGTTACCACACTGAGATTTAAAATACAGGTGTATCTACCCTAAAGCTCATAATCTTTAAACTATATAAGTATCACCTAACAGAAAAAAAATATGACTTGTCTGATAGGCCAATGAAAATAAATCTATGTATCAGCCCTGACTGAAGTGCTAGTCTCTTAGAGGAAAAGAAATGAGAAAGTGTTTAGTATTCGAGACCTTCTAAAGTCTTTAAGTTTTGCCTTTTTTAAAATCTATTCACCTCTTTTCATCAAACACTTCAATAAACTAAAGCCTGAAGTTCAGGGTATCTAAGTATAATAGAAAATTAAAGAAAGTATTTTTTGCCTTCCAAGGATTTATCTCTTTTTTTAATCTTGAAAAAAAATGAGACTATGGGATCCTTTAAGGCTTTTCTCTCCTGCCCTCAGTGTTCTCTAAGGCTATCAATCGAGAAATAAATATTGGATCAAGAAATAAATATTGAAAAGTCTAGCAATCAGAATAGACACTTATGGCCAGACTTTGTTTAGTTGTACAAACAAAATACATGAGAAGATTAAGGGGCTGTTTACATTATGTACTTAGGCTGATGACTGCAACCTCCAAAGGATATTCAGCCCCCTCTAAAAGATAAATTTCTGTTAAAAAACTCAAAAAACGACCCCACACATAGGGGCGGGGGATTTAGCTCAATGGCATAAGCACCTGCCTTGCAAGTAAGAGGTTGTGAGTTCGATCCCCAGCACCAAAAAAAAAAAAAAAAAAGAAAAAACAAAACCTCAGACATAAGATCCCCAAAGTAAATATCCACCTTCTGCTTCTGGGAGGCCCGATTCTTCTCATCAGAGATCTTCTCTGGGTTATATCTTATGAGAGGTGGGATGGACACCTGGACAGGCACTTGGACAGCAGGAACTGAGTCTGGCACCGACTCCTCTTGTTTGGGCTTGTCAGAAGTCACAGTAGGGATCACACGGAGGTTGGGACGGCTCCGAGAAGCTTGTTTGGTTAGTGGCATTATTCTATGTAACTCAGGTAGAAGGGGGGTTGCTGGCTGAGATGCAGGGTACAAGGGCCATCTTGCAGCTGCATAGGCCATGTAGGACCGATAGGCATCAAAGGAGACAGCAGGGATGGCTGGTCCCTGATAGTTTGGAGGTATCCGAGCTGCAGCAAACTGAGAAGGCTGTGGCACATGAAACTGAGACAATGAAGCAGAGTGGGGAAGCCTAATTGGGGTAGAGGATGCAGAGGGCAACACACACCTGACTGAAACAGCTGACTGAAACCCACTGCCAATCACTTTGGGTTCTGAAATATGACCCACTGGATGGTCAGATTTTAAGAAGGGAGGGCTGTGTTTTCTGAGTAGGTAAGGATCTACTGAGGAAGCTTGGTGTGGATGGGACACTTCTGGGGATTGTGCATTGCCGTGGTGTGCCTCCCTGTCATCCAGTCTATGGGGATCTGAGGAGCATTGATCAACTGAGAAATGGTGGTCAACAGAAGAACAACGGTCCACTGAAAAGTGTCGGTCAACAGAGGAACGCCGGTCAGTTGTAGAGCGTGATGATGGCTTCTTGCCATGAAGTCGCTCCTGAGTTCGCACAGCCAGTTGACTAATCTCTGCTACTCCGATATCCAGCCCTATGGTCTTCAACAAGTCATGAATCTTGGCATATTCGGGATTGGTCTCTTCTAGGGATTCTAGCTTTATAGCTGGAGATGAAGAGGGGAGGGAAATTGTTTTCTGTCTTATAACTTCACTCTCAGAGCCCCCAGTGGGCTTTGGTGGAGACTCCGCCTTAAAGTCCTCTTCTTCATCCCCATAGAGAAATTTCTCCTCATCCTCGATGTCAGGGAAGCTTCGGCATCTTTTCTCTTGTGTGCTGGTAGAATCTGCCAACATGCTGAGGATGCGGGAAAACCCACTTCCATCCTGGCTAGCTCTCTCATGGGGCAGTAAGAAGTCTGTGTGTCCCTCAGTCTTCAAATCCATTTTTTCCTTGTGGCACAGAAAGCTTCCAAATTTTTCGCTGAGAGGACTATTGTCTTTGGGCACCCCAGGAAGGGGACCCCATTGGTATAGGTTGCCTTGAGGTTCCTTCAGGGTAGTCTCCACTGTTGTCTCCTTGTCTTCAATCTCTGGGGCAAAAGCTGCAATAGCACCACTTAATGGAAGAGATGAGTGCCCAGAGTACCCAGGGTGATCCTGGCTAGTGCTGGTGCTGCTGGAAAAACTGCCAAGCTGCAAAGACAAACACAACTGATTTAGCCCTAAGCAGAATCTCAGGATATTAGTAGCTGACATAAATACTTTAAAAGCGTGTTCTTTCAGAATCAATAGGGGAAATATAAATCTAGATAAAATGAGAGTGACCTTAGCCAAGTTTGAGATATGGGTCCCCATTTCTCCAGATGTCCCTACTCCAACAAGAAAATGAGGCAGACTGCATGGAATTCCCACTTTCACCTGTTTAAAAGCCTTTCTCAAAGAACTTGATTTCAAAGGATTTTGGAGACCCTATAGCTTATTTTCATTTATGTGGACCCCCAAAAGAAAGAAACATATAAGTGGTGCTGCTTTGAAGTGTCAATGGTAACTCTGGAATTTTAACAGTCACCACTCGCTTCTGTAAGTACCCCCAAGGATTTCTTTGGAAGCCTTTAGCTAGACTAGTGGTCTTGCCTGACCATCTTTTCATAAAACAGGAAAAAAAGCACGGCTCAGAATGATGAAGTGACTTATCTAAAAATCATGCAGCAAGTTAATGGCAGCAGTGGGTCCGAAATCACAATCACTTGGTTTTTGGTCTAGTATCCTACAACTTACACATTTGTCTTTTCTCTAAAAAGACAAGAAGAAATTCAGATCACCTCCTCCTTTTGTCCTTTAAGTTTCATTTCCAAAAAATCCAAAGATTCCAAGACTACCTACCATAAGGAAAAAACTTACAGAGGATAGTTACCATAGTATCTCCTAAGAAAGCCTGAAAATATCACAATGGAAGCCCTCTACCAATCCATTATAAGACCTATTGTTTCACCTGGAGACTCCTATAAGGTGTACTTATACAACACTAGCTAAGCAAATATTACAAAGATACCATTAGGAATACAGCACCCAGGAAAGTAACAAGGGTTTAAGACACCAGGGGGACTAGTAAGAGACCCTAGAAAATATGTAACGGACACCTGCACAGAAGGCTCCATGTCCACCTCAACCCGCTTCTTCAGAATGGATTTCTTGGGCATCACAGATACTTCTTCAGGCCGATGCAAAGAATATCCAGGCTCTGAAGCTGTCAGGGCACCTGATAATCCAGGAATGGAACAGCTATTGTCACCATCATCTTCTCCCATCAGCTCCTGACTCAAGCTTCTATTTCGTTCCTCTTCCTCTCGCTTTCTCCTGGCAAGGTCCAGCTCTCGAAACTCAGGGTCTAGAAACCTAGGACTTGGGCTTCGTCTACGCTGCCGATAGTTTCGAGTCCCTGATGTAAAAGCTGAGTGATCCCCTCCCATGCTGTGTATTTTCTCTGTATCATCATAACGGGGCCTTTTGGCCTCTCGACTCCTTTCTTCAGATCGTATAGAGTAGGAGTTTTTTAGTTTGTCTCTATTCCGTTCCGTTCCCCGAAACAGCTCATCATGACAACCAACATGGGGACTATAATCAGATCGACGCAGGAAAGTTTCTCTTGTTCTGTAGTCCTCATCAAGTTGTCCCAAGAAGGGACTAAGAGGTTCCTCCTCCCGGGAAATATATCGTTCGAGACCCCGAGAGCACTGGGAATGTCGAGTGAAGACAGAATCATCAATCAGGTCATCCCTGAGAAAAGAGACAAGAAACCAGAGAAGGCTGAGACTGATATTTGGCTAGTGAACTACAGAATGTTTAAAAGATAACAATCATGGACAAAAGATAACAATCATGGAATCTAAGAACAGATTTATGCAATACATGAAACATTTCCCCTCCCTTTTCTCAGGGGCACAAGCAGTCGTAGCCTCTAACCAGGGGGTGATCTTACCAATACAGTAGATGGAGCTCTTATGCTAATTTCTTTGATTAGACTAGGAATGCAGAGTATCACTTTATGATTTCAGAAATGTGAAAATTAACAGACTATAAGGAGTCTCAGGTTTACACAACTCCAGAATAACTAAATTCTAGTGCTTTGCTACCAAAAGAGTGATCTCGACCAGCAGCATGGGCATTAACTGGGAACTTACTAGTAACATAAATCCTTAGGTTCTGCCCACAATAGCCTGAGCTGCATTTTAACAAGACCTCCAGGACAGCATCTGTCCTCCAGATTCAAAGTGTAAGAACATCAGTCCAGAACAATAATTTTTAAGCTTTATTCCAGAGATTCTCAAAGATGTTTAGAAGTTCTCTAAAGGAAAAAGGTGCTCGGAAAACAGAAGCAGAAGTTTCTGGGCCTTCCACTGCACTTATATCACACTAACCCCAACTTCATGATGTCTACATGTTAAAAGTTCAATATGCTATTTTACTTGGGAAAAGTGGGTACGATGAGGGAATTAAAAAAACCATAGAATTACCTGGTTGTTTTTTTCCTTTTTCCTACCTTACCTAGATATCCACAAGTACTCTGCTAAATTCTGACCCATACAGAGGTGATAGTTTGGCCATGTTTTTATTTCATCAAAATGTAAAAGTTTCAGATCTCTGTGACATGAAGGAAAATACTACAGGATAAGACAACTGTCCTTGCAGCCCAGAGCTCTGCACCATATACATTGATCTAATCTTTTTTGGACTCTGTGGCCACAGAGCTTCTATGGCCAAAAAAGAAATTTAAATCACAGATATAAAGATCTTCTACTACTACTTTAAGCATGTTAACTTTTAAATAACCCGAATGAAATAGAAATTATTCCATGTTACTCATGTTCAAGTGAATTACTATGTAAATGGTGGTAATTATTGGCATAATATTACTTTTTTTTTTTTTTTTTTGGTACTGGGGATCGAACTCATGACCTCACACTTGCCAGGCAGGTGCTTATGTGGCTGAGCTAAATCCCCACCCCTGCCATATTTCTAGTAGCTATTCTGCATGCATGCACATGTGTTTCTGGAAGTGATTTTTTTTTGGCGGGGGGGTAAACAGTTGTTTTCTTACCTCTGAGACTACCTTAGCAGAAGAGCAAGAAATTGCCTTTTCTTATCCACCAGTGTTGCCTTTGTTCAACGCTACAGAGTTGGGCAACAGCTATAAATTACTTTATGAAAGGCTATCAAGGTTAAACTTTCTCACCTTCACGAAAAGAATGCTGCCTGTAGAAATCCAAATTGGAATCCAGTGAATTTTGAGGTCTCAATATAGTATGAAATAGGAAGGAATGAGAATGTATCAAGGATGATCTCTTAAATCAAACATAACAGGAAAATAATTTTTATTTTGTAGGTCTCAGTCATGTCTGTATCTACTTCCGGGGAGGAAGGCCATGAATCGAGTCACTTCACCACTAAAATATCATCAGCCACATAAAAATGAACTACATGGGTAGTGCCAAGTTCATGCTTTTATGGTCAGTTCCACACTAACACTATTATGTAGAATACCAGTCCATGCTCTAACCCAGCACTAAATGTCAAGAAGCTCAGAATAAGATGGCTCTCAGGAAGCCTCCGTCCAGATGTGGAAACTCCAGCAAAAGGAGACATACAATTAAAGGAGGCATATAAATAGTTTTTGAAAGCTATCATATAAATACAGTCACAAATCAGGCTGCTTATTAAAAGCCCAGGTTCTCTTTCCACAGGACTAAGTATTAAGAGAAAAAACTAGTTGCAATGAAAGCGAGCCCTAGGAAGTACTACATCTCTTGTAGACTAAGAAGTTCAGTGATGGACCCTCTCTAGAAGCCTAAAGTAAATCCAATTGTTTTCTAAAATCAAGTCTCTTGGGGCTGGAGATTTAGCTCAGCGGCATAAGCACCAGCCTTGCAAGCAGGCAGTCGTGAGTTCGATCCCCAGTACCGATAAAAAGGAAAAAGACAAAAAATAAATAAATAAATAAATAAAAATCAAGTCTCTTTTAAAAACTGTTAAGCTTAGGTAACAGCTACAAGAGGGTTCACTGTACTATTTTTTTTTTTATCAATTTCTATTAACCATGTTGAAAAACACAGGGCTGGGAGTATAGCTCAGCAAGAGAACACCTGCCTACCATGCACAAGGCTCAGCGTTTAATCCTCATTACTACCAAGGAAAAAAAGTACATTAAGTCCACATAAAGCTTATACACTAATGTTCACAACAGCACTTATTCATTTTTTTGAGACAAGGTCTCACTATGTAGTACAAGCTGTCCTTGAGTTCACTATGTAGCCCAGGCTGACCTATAGAGGCCACAGTGACCTTCTTGCCTCAGCAAGTGTTGGGACTACAGACATAAGTCACCATGCCCAGTTTAGCAGCATTATTTATAATAGCAGAAAAGTTAAAATAATACAATTCTGTACATCTATTCACTACTGATAAATATGCAAAATGTCGTTATTTTGAAATATTATTGGCTATTAAAAAGAGTGCTATTGGGGCTGGGGATTTAGCTCAGCGGCATAGGCACCTGCCTTGCAAGCGTGTGGTCGTGAGTTCGATCCCTGGTACTGGTAAAAATACAAAAAAAAAAAAGTTATATAAAAAAAGAGTGCTATCAGCCAGGGAGTTAGCTCAGCAGCACAAGCGCCTGCCTGGCAAGCGCGAGGTCATGAGTTCAATCCCTGCTACCCACCTCCCCAAAAAGTGCTATCCACATAAATAAACCTTAAAAACATTATGTTAAATGAAAGAAGCCATTCCAAAGAACAATGTAACATAGGATTGTATTTATATGAAAATGTCAAATAGGCAAATCTATAAAGAGAAAAAGTAGATCAGAGCTAGGACTAGGGTGAATAATGGCTAAAAGTGCCAGGTTGCTTTATGGCATAACAAAAGTATTATAAAATTGACTGCATTGGTGGATGCATGACACTGACTATACTAAAAGCTGCTTAACTATACATTTTAAGAGAGTAAATTATATGACATGTTAATTATATCTCAATAAAGTAGTTTAAAATACACGTCTTTAAAAAGGCCCTTTACAGCTAGGTGTAGTTCAAGTGATACAGCACTTGCCTAAAGCCCTCGGTTCAATCCCCAGCATGTTAAAAAAAAGTCCTTCAGAGTCCAAATTCTCTATTTTTTTCTGTAAGTCCTCAAAATGCTCCAATAAAGTTGTCTGGTTGTATCTTCTCCCTAAGTAAATCAAGGGAAAATATATCCTATTTCATCAAACTCTATGAGGGCCAGGAGAAGTTAGGTGATAATAATTTCATGAATGGAATGTTTAGTGTACAGATATTCTGATGAACAGGAGAAATTGACTTCATATCTACTGGTTTTGAAAAACACAAGTCTCTAAGAATTTTTCATACAAACTGTTAATACTCTCTTTTTTAACAAGTTATACTCAGCTAAAGGACTACTAAAGAAAGAATACTAACAACCCTGTTAGCTTGGCAGCCATTCAACTTGATAAAATAAACTTCACAGATTCAGTAAGAAGAAAAAGAATATATTCTATCCCTACAAAGTCACGGTTAAGAATTTGTGGCCTCAGTAGTTTCACGTTCCTAGGCTCTTTAGACCCTAACTAATAACTGTTCTTAGAAACCCTGCAATTTCATGGAAACCACAAATATCCTCTGCAATTGTTGTTTTAGCAGGAGATTTGAAAGTAGCCAATCCAAGAGTGTTATTCAGTGACTGGCTGCTGCCCATCTCAGGCAGTTGCACCAGCATTCCACATCTTAATAGGCTGCTGTACCACATGTAGCTACCAAGGTTCTCAGTTTTGCTCTTCTTAAAGCCCTAAAATACCTAAGATGCTGCCAAAACATCCTGTATCTTCTAAGGCTTTATTAATACAGTATTTTATTAAATTACATAACTGTGGGAGACATACCATATTTAGGGCTTAAACTATAAAAATAGGCATTTATAGGCATTTTTTGACCATATCTGAAATTTGCAGTTTTTCACAATTCGTGGATGCTATACGAACGTAGCCCCTATGAATTTCAGGGGTTCACTGTATTCAGGTCTCATGAAAAAGAAAATACCCATCTATAAAGTCTGGACGTGGCCTTTTTAATTGGTGGAAGATGAGACTGACTGTCAAGAGACATCCTGAATATGCCAATGATGCCATGGCCTGGTACTGGTAGACAGTAACTAGCCCCACAAATCATACTGAGAAAGCGCAAAGGAACACAAATGTGGAGGTGGCAGAAGAGAATGGCCATGTAATACCCATTTAGAAAACGGTAACCTCACTTTCTCTGAAACATGTCTCTCGAAACACATGCTTCTAAAATAATGATTAATTACAGTCCTAAATTTTTATAACTTTTTTTTTGGTCTTTTTCCTTTTTATTGGTACCGGGGATTGAACTCACAACGGCCTGCTTGCAAGGCAGGCGCTTATGCCGCTGAGCTAAATGCCCAGCCCCAAATTTTTATAACTTAAAGGCAATCAATTATTCAAAGCTCATGACAAAATGCATGTGGAGGGGAGGTGACATCTTAGGCTTAACACATAGGGAAATGCTGAAGATCTCTCAAAACCTCAGCAAGAAAAGGAAAGGAATCACACTCCATGCATCACCTACCCAGACTGCCTACTCAGTCATCTCCAAAATAGAAGGCAAGAACGGAAAGGCAAGAACCATTGCCTCCCGAATATGGTCATATGCCTTGAAGCCCTGTCCTCAGAAGCCGTAGTACTCTAGGACACAAGTCTGTCCTGCCTTGCTTCACCACGTGCACAGCCCGTGGAGCTTTAAGTGAGTATTACTAGACGTAGCACTGTCCTCAGACTTCCTTCTGAGCTATTACCACCTACCCACCTATGCTCTGCACACCCCTGTACAGATAGTCTTGGTATGAAAGATCATTTCTTTGATCTTTGCTATGGCTAATCATTTGTGGAAACTCTCAATGTGCAAGCAGAGACCATAACAAACACTGTTTAAGTCCAGCTCTCTGATCCTTATCTTGACTTTTTGAGGTAAAAAACATCTAATGAGATTATTTACTTCCCATATAGTCAACTTCCTAATACCTGAAGTCTATATTCCATGCTGTGGAGTCCATCTGGTAGTCTATTTGTCAACTACCATTCAACAGTTGTAAATAATTGAACTTAAACATTTTTAAAGATTTTCATCATTGCTTATATGTTTAATATACATATGTATTATCAGACATTATCTAAACCTGAATCAATAATTTGATCTGTACAAACTTTTTAATCAGATTTTTTATTGGTACATTTTAGATATACATAATGATTACATTCATCATAGAGAATTTGTACCAGTACATGATATAACTTGGTTCTTTTTTATCCCATTCTCCAACCCTCCCTTGAACCACTCCTCCTCATTTACAAAAGCTTTGTTTTCACGTTTTCCTTTTCTCATTTTTTTTTTATTTTTTCCTTCTTTCCTGCCACCCTTTTGTTCCCCTCCCCATTTGAACATTTTCTTCCTATTTCACAATACCTATTATATATTTTGGTCCTTATTTACACTTCTGGTTTCTCATGTTAGAGAAACAACGCAGTATTTACATGTGTGTCCAATTTATTTCACTTAAAGGTGATCTGCACAAACTTTAGGAAAACTTTTTAAAATCTTTCCTACGGTCAGGTATACTAGCACACGCTAGCAGCTTGAGAGACTGGAACAGAAGGATCACAAGTTCAAGGTCAGCCTAGACAGTTTAGCAAGACCCTATTGCAAAACAAAAAATAAAAAGGGCTGATGTAGGAGATTTAGCTCAGAGGAAATGCCTGCCCAGCAAGCATAAGGTCATGAGTTGGATCCCCGGAACCAAAACAAAACAACAAAAAAAAGAGCGAGCTGATGTAGCCCAGTGGCAGAACACACCTGGGTTTGGTATCATTCTCACACACACAAAAAAATCCCCAAATTTCTTTGCATAAGGGATCCCTCATAGTTCCAATATTGGAGAATCAATGTTATTTCAATTTTTTTTGCTTTGAGGACTTTGATTACAGTCCTTCACAGCCCTGTTTCTAAACATACCAAGATGAGTTTTTTGGGGGGAGGGGCCCCAGGAATCAAACTCAGGACCTCATGCTTTCCAGGCAGGTGCTGTGCTGCTGAGCTATATCCCCAGCAAGATAAACTTTTTAAAAAGTCTTTTCCTTTTTATTATTCTTTCAGAAACAGAGTCTACTTCAATACATTCTCCTCTTAGAAATGTTATATTCTGTGCTGGACCCAGGGATATGTAGGAAATAATCTCAGTGTTGGCATTGTCCTTTCAAAGACATCATTTATAGGACTGGAGATATTGTTCAGTGGTACATTGCCTCCCTGGCAAACGTGAGGTCCTGAGTCTGATTCCCAGTAACCATAAAAAAAAAAAAATCTGCTCAAAGATATCATTCAGAAAACAGCAACATTTCTGACTTTTAGGAAGGAATAGTTGGCCTGACATAGCAGAAACCTACCTGTCCACCTCCTCCAGATTATCTACTGGTGACCCCAGCCGATCATTAAGCCTTCGCCGTTCTGGTGTGCTAACACAAAAATGGTCATTGCCAACAGTGATCCTTAAGCTCTGATCCATAGAAGAGTCAGAATGCAGACCAGGAGAGTGTCTCTACAAAAGTAAAGTGTCAATATGGTCAACACATCTCTATAGCCAAACACGTTCTCCCTATTTACTATGCAATGTTTCAACAAGAAATAGAATATTTGTAAGAAACTACCCTCCAAATAAAGCATTTTTAAAAATTATCATTTCCTTAGCAATAAAAGCACATACCTGTAATCTTTCCAGTAACATCTTATTTTTACTGGGTATGGAAACAGAGACATGAATAAAATCCATGCTCTCAGAACCTACCCACTTTTAATGAAGGAGGCAAGCCAAAAACAGGTTTGTTTAAGTGCTTCTCATCATAGTAAGTGCTACAGAGTCATTAAAACACGGCACCAGGAAAGACTGGGGAAAATGACAATGGTTAGAAGCTTCTCTGAGGTGGCATCATTTAATCTGGGAGACAAAATGATATGTCAGCCTTGCAAACAAAAGGTGACCAGGGATTTAGTTCAGTGGCACAAGTGCCTGCCTGGCAAGCATAAAGTCCTGAGTTCAATCCTTGGAAACAAAACAAAAAAAAAGGGTGTTTCAGGCAATGGGGAAAACCACCTGGGTAATGAGCTTGATGTGTTTGTTCTAGGTAACAAAAGTCTTGTATGGCTACAGCAAAGTGACAGAAGACAGAAACCACAGTTGGTACACAGGAACAAATGGACTGAGCTCTATCACTGAGCTACAGTCACAGGCCTTTTTATGTTTCCTTGACAGCATCTTGCTAACAAACTTGGTGATCCTTCTGCCTCAGTTTCCCTCAGTGCCAGGGAGTGCCTGAGTGTCACCATGCCCAGCTTACAATTAGGAAATTTTTATTTTATGTTATGATAAGAGCTACAGAAGGATTTTAAGTAAGAGTGTGATCTGACATTTTCCCTCCAAATGTTTGTACTGCCCACTCCCTCTATTCCTTCCAGTATTTATTCAAATCAACTTCTCAGAAGACCTTCTCTAGCTATCCCAACCTAAAAACCTTAACTCCTTCCTTTCTCTGCTTTATTTTGTCCTTATTACCTAGTGACACTTAACACACTATAACATTTCTAACCTCTCCATCTTACTGTCCAACCTACCCTGCTAAGACTTTAAACTGCATGAGGACAATTCTTTGGTTTGTTCACTCTTACGCCAAATACATGGCAGATACTCAATAAACACTTTGCAAGCCTATAAAATGAGAGCTTTAAAAACCATTCTGATGGGCTGGGGATTTAGCTCAGCGGCATAAGCGCCTGCCTTGCAAGCAGGCAGTCGTGAGTTCGATCCCCGGTACCGATAAAAAGGAAAAAAACAAAAAAAAAAATTGAAAAAACCATTCTGATTACTGTATACAGAATAAACTAAAGAGTAGCAAAAGCAGGATGGAAAGGAGCCACGTGCAACCATCCTGAGAGCAAAGAAATGAGTTTGGACCAAAATGATAGCGTGAGTATAGCTTGGGCAATGTATAGCTAACCAGTTACACCTATGAGAGGTCTGACTTGTTAGAAGTGGGAAGAGGGGACATGAGACTTGAACAAGAGGGGACAGTTTCTGACTTGAACAAGAGGTAGCACTATTTATGATGGTATCATTTATTGAGCCCGAGAAGACTGGGGTAAATAAAGAACGCTGGAATAGAAAACGGGAGGTTTCCGAAAACAAATATTCTTGCTCCCACTGCAGTGACTGGCTGCTTTAAAAATCTTAATAGTAACAAGTCAATCGGCCTGTGACAAAAGGACACACAAGACTTGAATATCGTTAAACGAGCTCCTCAAGAGCACAGACATTTTTGCCACTGGGTTTAAAAAAAAAAAAAAAAAAAAAAGACTGCTGAAGTGAAAATAGACACAAAGTCCCAAACACCAGTCCTGTGAGGTTGCGCTGAGCTCTGAATACCTGGGAAGTCGATGTCACATCTTTCCCTTCTTTCCCTGTGCTGGGGACGGGATCCAGGAACCTACAGCTCAGCCAAGCCCTATATCCCAAGCTGAACCCCAGTCCCAAAAGTCACTTCTAACCTCCCGCTTTGCCGCTAGCAGTGAACCTAACGGTGCTGAGTGGGCTGCGGGACTGGTCAGACGGGACTGAATCACAGCTCTGCCACTTGTCGGCGGTGTCACTTCGGCCAGGTCACTCGGTCTTCCTGGACCAGGTCCTCAGCCGTGCATGAAGGTGCCAACTGCAGCACCTCCTCGGCTGGGGTCGCACGGCGCCCGGCCTGCCGATAGTGACCGTGGCAACGCGTCACCATTAACATGTGTGGTGTCCCCAGGTCCCCTCCCCAGACCCTGACAGCGGCTACCTCGAGCCGGGGCGGCGCAAGCGCCCCCTTTCGGGAGTGGCGGGCTCGCGTGTGGCCCCGGCCCCGCAAACTTTCCCGCACCGCCAACGCGGCCTGGGACCGAGGCCGGCTTTGTGCGGTGCGCGAGGTCCCTCCCGGGCGGGGTGGCATTACCCGGCTGCCGCTGTCACCGGCGTGGTTCCCGCGGCTGTCCCGGGAGAAATCGGCGCGGGGTTCGCCGCGACTGCTGCCTCGGAAGCCGCCTGGGCCCGGCGGAAAGAGTCGGCGGCTCCGCGGAGGGGACGGGGAGCTGCGGCGGCTGCGGGGCGGGGACGGCGAGGCCCGGCGGCTGCGGTGCGAGGGGGGTGAGCGGGGCCGACGCGCCGGGGTCCGCAGCGCGGGGGCGCAGGAAGACGGCGGCGGCGAGGCGTGGCGGACCGGGCCTGACGAGTACCCGGGGCCGCGACTGGGACGCGGGTCGCCCCCGCCACAGTCTTTAGGCCGGTGCGAAGAGCCTGAGGCGCGGGGGCCGCTGCGGTACATGGCTCCGGCGGCTGTGGCCACAGGGGGCGGCTTCGACTCGGGCCCGAGTGCGCGCGCCGCCGCCCCCGCCCCCTGCCCTCTTAGCCCCGCGCACCTCCCGGGACTAGAGCGCGACGGCGCGCCGCGGCTGGCAGTTACCAGGCGTGAGCGCGCGGCCGACACACCCCCGCCCTCCGGGGCTCCCCGCGCCAGGCTTCGCCTCTGCTCCCTCCAGAGCGCGGGGCGGGGCGCGGAAGCGGCGCTAGGGAGGGGAGGGGCGGGAATAGAGGCGCGCGACCCGCGCTGCGCATGCTCCGGCCCCCAGCGCACAAAATGGCGGCCGTCGAGCCGCCCACGCAAACCCCGGTGATCACGTGATACCCGGGGGTCTCCGCTGGTGCTGGACAAGGCGGAAGAGTAGGGCCAGTTTAGGGGTGCGGGGCTTTTTCTGGATGCCTGGGTGCCTGCCCAGCCGCTGGCTGTGTGAGCGCGTTGGCGCACCCCCGGCGTCCGCAGCCCTGTTTGTTTACTGGGGCTCAAATAGTGGGAAGATAAATAATCGCGAAATTTTTAGTTGTGGAGAAGGGCCTCTGCGAAAGCCCCCCAGCCCACAGAGGCCGCCAGACGACCGTCAGGTGACTTTGCCGCTCCGCAATCTGTAGAGACTTAAATTGAGGATGGGGAACTTGTGGCCGGGGTGGGGATGAGTCGTGCTATTAGATCTAAACGGGCTTCAGAATGTGTTCGGAGGTTTTGAGCACTTTGCCAACACTAGTGGAGACATTCACATTCCCTTTCCTCGTTCCCCATGTGCCTGTCTTGCAAAAGTTGAAAAAACACACAAAAGAAATATGTGCAAAACATGAAAAAAAAAAGTTCGCTAAAACATGGCTTAATATTTTTTATCTATCAGCTATATACAAAATTTGAAGTAGGTGTAAAAGTTTTCCGATTTCAAAGCCAAAGCATAACAAAATTATAAAATTATTCATTTGCTCATTTATTAAGTTTAAAATATATCCAATCAAAAATCCAATTCCACGTGTTTGATAATACGCTTATGTTGTAAGCATGTAAAAATGTATAAAAATTTTACTAGTGTATTTTTATCGTACTACTTACTTTACTCATAAAAATACATTACAAAGGACGTATTTTCTATGTTTTTTGGGACAAGGTCTTGACTTTTTTAGATAGGTAGTTCAAACTGGCCTTGAATTACTATGTATCCCAGGCTGGCCTTTAAACTGTGATAATCCAGCAGACTCAGCCTCCCAGTTGGATTATAGGCATTCACCACCACACTTGGTAAACAAAACCAAAATAAAACACCAAGAGTAACTGCCAGAATTGTATGCCAAGTTTTTATTAGTATTTGTATGGATCTTGGTTACCTATACTTTGGTGGGATCTAAGTACATGTAAAGAAAATGTGAGTCACTGTGTAGATGATACTTGGAATCAGCACTTTTTTTTTTTTTTTTTTTTTAATCTTTTTGAGACAAGGTCTAGCTCAGCTATGCAGTTCAGGCTGGGCTTGAACTCACTTTGTAACCCAGACTTGTCTCAAACTTGCAACAATCCTCCTACCTCAGCCTCCTGAGTGCTGGAATTACAGGCATGCACCACCACATCTGGCTTGGAATCAGCACATTTTAATCAGGATTTGTTATCCTGCACTGTACTGTGTATAAACTTTTCCTCCTCGATCTTTAATACTGAGGAATTTTTATCAGCAGAGCTGATCCTGTATTATGAAATCAGAAAATTCTCCCTCTTCCCACCTCTGTGTGCGTTGCTCTGTGTCCAGCATGAAACCTGCTAGTTCTTTCACTTTGGGAATATTTTCCAATTACACAGAGTCTCACTGCCGTGGTGAAAATGTTGAGTCTAGATAACAAAACTGAGTTTCCTTTAAACTTTCCTTTCTTTCCTCCTGCTTCAGATTTGGAGCTTGCTGTGAGGGAGGAAAGAAAGTGTGGGTTCTCCACATGCCTGCCATGACTCCCGAGTCCAAATCCTCCTCTCTGGCTGGCTGGCTGGCTGGCTGCTGTTCCTACTGGCTCCCCATCACTGCCCCAGAGATTCAGTGCAGGAAGAAAGGGGTTAGAGGCAAAGAGCACAGACTTTCCTGGCTGGTGCAGGGTGCTGTTTTCTCCCAAAATTGGTTCCTGTTGTACACAGATGACACAGATATTGCCTATTCTCTGTTTTGTCACCCCGGTGGGCTTTAGGACTCTTCCTAGGATGTTCCTTCTCTGGTTGACTGCCTGTGACTCTCTCTCCCAAGCCCTTGGCCTTCTGGAGACTCACCCCGTGTAAAGCTCACTCCTTCCCTCTCTTTTCCCACTAGGTGCCCCTTGTGGGAAGAAGCCCTTTTAACTCATGATTGGTCACCTTCTAAGTACACTTGGCTCACAGGATAGTGCTACCATAATTTGCTCTGGTGGCCAGAGCAGTGCATCTGGCTGCCGTGCTCCCTGCTCACCTGCCGTCTCAACACAGCTACTCAGCTAACATCTTGGTTTTGAGACAGTATCACCTGTGGATCTCCAGACACCAAGACACACAGCAAATGGTCTGAGAGTTTCTAGGGAAGGTCTCTGTCTCCCCTACCTTTAAGCAAAAGTCAAAATTCCTCATCCCTCCCCATAATTGGTAGAAGTAGACAGTAAAATGGTGAAATAGATTAAGGCTTTCACATATACACTGTAGATACATAGCAATGAGAGATTAAACCTGAAAAAAAGGAGAGACCATAGCTGTATGCTGTAGACTGAATTATGTGTCCTCTCCCTGCCCTGCATAATTCATATGTTGAAACCAGCCCAGCATGATGGTTTGTAGAGAGATCTTTTGAGAGATAATGAGGGTTCCATGAGAGGGTATTAGGAAGAGATGCACAGCGCTCTTTCTTGGCCATGTGAGGGAGCATAGACAAGGTGTACAGGCCTGGAAGAGAGCCTTTACCAGGAACTGAGTTGGCTAGCACCTTGACATCAGACTTCTCAGCCTGTAGAATTATGAGAAATAAATGTCTGCTATTTAAGCCATCTAGTCTATGGCATTTTATTATAGCAGCTTGAGAAAACTAATGCACTCATGAATATGGAAATTGCAGACTTTCTAGGCTTTGAAGTGAATCTAAAAGCAAGGGGAGGAGTCAGAGCTCTGACTCCTGTGAAGTAGTAGAGATGTGTGTGCTTTCCAGGAGGAGAAGAACGAGGAGGAGGTCTCGGGCCAGGTTTTCAGCTTGCAGCTCAGGGCCCTCCTGCCCCTACATGCAAGATGAGCAAAACAGTTGCCAACCTGCTTGGGGCTACAGCTTTATGAGAGGTTACTGTGCCAGGTGCATGAGAAGATGAAAACGCTGAGCTAACCACTCCCTGCTCAGCGACTCAAATAGCTGTGCCCTAAGAGTATCACTGCTCTCATCTGCCAGGCACAATCAATTGGAATATATGGTTTTCATATACTGGATTCAATCCATGTATTTGTCACTGTTAAATCCCTAACTCTCATTAAAAATTGTTTTTTCTGTTTTTATATACTCACTTGTATAGCCTGCAAGTGTGAGGGAGATAATGCCCTATGGAATGAAATTTTGATGAGTGAAAGACAGGAACCAATGAGAGATCATTTTCCTCTATCGTGTATCACTTTTCCCAGGGTTGGTTGGTCTGTTTTTATATAAGGGGACTCCCTTTATGGCATGTGCTGGTCTTGAACATGAAATTTTCTTGCTTCAAACTTCTGAGTAGCTGGAACTACAGGCATGCACCACTGTGACCTGGCTTCACCCCAGAAGGGTCTTGAGGTGCAATTTGTTTATTAAGGACAGCGCCCTCCGGTGGAGCATCAGTTTAATTGGGTAGTGTCCAGGTCATTGAAACATCCTCCTTTCTGCCCTTTCTTTCCCTCCTTGCTGCCCCTCGATGCTGCTCCTTGGACTTCCTAGTATTAAAATCAACTCTGGTTTCTAGGGAATCCAAGTCAGCACACAAAAGAAAAGACTGATATATTTGACTGCATTCAAATGAATAAGTTCTGTTTTTCAGAGTGGGAAAAGATACATCCTGCACACAAAAAATTCTTATGTCACAATATCTAAGCAATAACTACAAAACAAAATGACAGGTACATCACTAAAAATAAGGACAAAATACCTGAGTTTGTACTTAACCAAAATTCAAATGGTTAGCAAAAATATAAAACCTCATGGGTAATCAAAACATTCACATACGTTGCATGTGGGAGCATACATTAGCAGTCACTTTGGAAACCAGTTTGGTCTTTCTCCTAAAATGGAACATGATTACACAATTCAACTCCTAGGTATGTATGCTACAGAAACACATGTTTAGTTATATCATGAGACATGTACGAGAATGTTGATAATGGCTTTATTTGTGGTAGCCAAATTCCAAAACAGCACATAGTCTTCGACAATAGGTGAATGGTCTGAGTGTGGTAGTGAACACCTGTAATCCCAGCACTTGAGAGGCTAAGGCAGGAGGATTGTCTCAAATTTGAGGCCAGCCTGGACTATAGCGTGAGACTCTGTGTCAAAAAGATCCCCCTGCAAAAAAAAAAAAAAAAAAAAAAAAAGAGAGAGAAGACACGAAACAGTATATCCTGTATGGTTCCACTTGTGTAACATTTTAAATTGCCAAAATTAAACTATGGCAAATAGAAGTGCACTGCATTCTTAGGTAGTAAATAAAAGTTTAAAATCATAAAAATCAACGAAGTCATCACCATGGGGTTAGAGAGTTGTGACTAGACAGGAGGGCTTCTAGGGATGTTAGTGCTATCTTGGATAATTGTTTTTAATAATTCAGTAAACTTCACATTATGTCTCTTATGCATATGGGTTTATGTGTAATTTTCACAACAAAAAAGGCTAAGGAGAAAAAAAGCAAAGCTGCATCGTAAGATTTCACGGTGTAAGTAGTAGTACTTTTATGGTAGTGAGTATGTCTGTCTCTAAAATAGGACAATCAGACTCCATGATGGCCCCCAGTCATCTTCATGCCTGGATCCTGTCCCCTCCTGTATCATGCAGGATTGGTCTGTGGCCAACAGAATATGACAGACACAAAGATATTTCTTTTCTGAGACTGTGTTCCAAAAACCAATTGCTTGCCATTCTAAGCAATCTTCTTTATTCAAAGTCTACCAACTTAAATGTTAGTCGCATCCAAAAATAAAAGAATACAAACTTCTGCACGGGAACCCACAGAATAACATTTGACCAAATATCTTGTTATTGGAATGCCAACGTTGTGTCTTTATGGTGATGAACAATGAAATGTGGATAGAGGAGGTAGGCAAGTAGATTTATTTAAAAGATATAATTCTGAGTGAAATAAGCCTGCTAGATGCTGAATACACACTGAGTCTATTTATATGAAGTTCTAGAAAAGGTAAACATTTAGAACATAAAACAAATCAGCCATAGCTTATCATGGATGTAGAGGATGGTGGGGTAGCCAGAAACCAACTGCAAAGAGGTGGGGAAACATTTTGGATTGATGGAAATGTTGGACATCTAGAGTAGGGTGGTGACACACATCTGCCAGTATTCAACTAACAACACACTTGAAGCGGATGCATTTCACTGCAATAATTTTTTTTGTCTTTTTCGTTTTTATCGATACCAGGGATTGAATCACGACTGCCTGCTTGCAAGGAAGGCGCTTATGCCGCTGAGCTAAATCCCCAGCCCTTCACTGCAATAATTAAGCCTCAGTAAGGGTGATGCATAACAAAACAGACAGGACAGCAAAATAAACAAACAAGCTAATTAGATTTTTTAAAAGGCTGAAAACGGAATTCCTGCCTAGCTGCAAGGAGGTTCTTTATACCCACGAGGATTAGGAGTCTAGAGACCCTTAGGGGTTTAGGAGAGAGTTCTGGCTGTTGTATAAGCAATATAATCTCTACACACACTTTTCAGGATCCAGCCCACACAACATAGCAAGAAAGAATTAAGGTTGCAGATAGTTAGTTGCTGATGAGCTGATGGGGTAGGTTTGTTCATCCTATATGCCCAGTGGTTACTGTATCAAAGACAGAGGGAGGCTGCCAGAGTAATGCAGCAGGAGAGACAGTGGACCAGAAACTGCTAACTTCATTTTTCTTTTTTTCTAATTTTTATTTTTTGGTACTAGGGATTGAACTCACAACCTTATGCTTACCAGGGAAGCACTTAAGCCACTGAGCTAAATCCCTAGCCCCTACAAACTGCTAACTTTAAAAATAGGATGGGGGGGGGCTGGGGATTTAGCGCAGCGGCATAAGTGCCTGCCATGCAAGCTATGAGTTCGATCCTCAGTACTGATAAAAAGGAAGAAGACAAAAAAAGAAAAAGAAAAAAGAAAAATCGGACGGGGCCAGGAGCCAAGAGATAAGGGTCATCTCTAGGGGTTGGAAAAGACAAGAGGACAGTCTTGTTCCTAATGCACACAGAAGTAACAGCTCTAAAGACACCTTCCTTGATTTTAACCCAGCAAAACCCATTTTCATCTTTTAATCTCCAAAATAGAGAGATAATGTGTTGTTTTTAGCCACAGAGTTTGTGATAATTTGCTGCAGATGATAGGTGTCATTTTAAGGAGCACCATGTCACTTATGCACCTCATCCCAAGACTTGTTGAAATCTGCAGTAAGACTAAGAATCCTACAGGTTTGAATTGTGTGCCCCCAACTAACCTCACTTCTTTCACCGTAAAAGTAACTTGGTCTGTCATCTGAGCTGCCTTCCAAAGCATTCGGTAAGTATAGATGGTAATAGAAATATGGTAATGAAAGGAAACAGACAATTCTAAAATGAGTGTCACCCATAAGAAAAGGTCCACACTGGCGGCAGCCAGGCCAGTCTTAGTGTGAGAAGTCCACATGGTTAAGTGGTTAAGTGTTTGTTTTGCCTCTACCAATAGCCCCTTGGTCAATTTGTTTATTTGTTGGTAGAACAAGCTCTATTGAGTGCAGAGGATTGACATTACCCCAGAGCAAGCTATGTGACCTCTGGTTGTTGACAGCGTCTTCTACTCACGGGGCACAGAGTCTCACATAGTAGACTAGGCTGCTTAACACATGCCTTCTCCTCTCACGTGTCTTTCTAGACTTAGGAGTTTTGAGAGCTCAAAGCTACAGAGCTCAGAGCTTTCACAGGGATGATTTGAGATGTGATGGAGAGTCTGCCAATCATCCACTTGAAGAAGTCTTGAAGGTCAAATTAAATGAGCTAGTAGTGTAGAGAAAGAGACCGGACATGGACTTCCAGAAGAACATGGCGGACAGATAGCAGCAGCTACGGAGGCTCTCAGAGAGACCTAGCTTAGAATCCAGGAATGGTGCGGAGTGAGGAATCCTAAGAAAGAGGAGATATACCCTGCTGACCCAAGAACGAACTGGGCTGAGAGCAACCAACTGGGAATGCAATCCTGGTGCTATAACAGAAACAGATAAAGCCTCAGTGTGGAAGCTGGAGCCCGCACCATTGGAAGATGTGATTTGGGTTTCCTGCCGCCGCTGCTGCGTCTGAATTGGCTCGGCAGGGAGAGAGACGTGCGAAAGCACTGAGAACAGGAATCGGTGAATGGAGTTGAGAGTGGGATGGGCAGGGAGCTGTGCATTGACCTGTGGTGAGTGAGGGAAACTGGGACTCTTCCACGGTCTGGGAGGCTCCAACAGAGGACATTCTGGGACCGGGCAGACTTGCTGGAACAGGGCGCTGTGGTGACCTCAGTCACATATCCGCTCTCAAGTGGGATTGGTGAGCAGTGTCTAGCCTATGTGACGCTGCTGGCTGAGACCTAGTAGGCTAGCACAACTCAGGTCACAGTGCCTGGAGGTGCACCCTAGTGGTGAAGCCTTCGGTAGGTTGACCTAGAGGGGTGGGCCCCACATAGGCTGCCCGGTCCGTAACTCCCTGGTGTGCTGCGGTGGGCAGGAACACCTAGCCGGCACAATTCAAACAAACTGTGGCCGACAGGGAAGGAAGCTGGGCCTCCTAAATACACTTGTATTTAAGGAACAAAGAATATGGGAAGAGGGAGCAACAAGAAAGGCTCCTCGGCCCCCAATCCTGAGAAACAGGCAATAGCAGACACAGCACCAATAGACATAAAGTGCTATCTCCAGAGCTTCATAGATGAGTTCAGGAATGTAGTTATTAATGATCTGAAGTAAGACATAAGCAGAATAGTTAGAGAAATGCTAAACACTACCCAAGAAAAAACAGATGGTGGAATGGATGAACAGAAAAAAAGGGCAGAATTGTTTGATGCAGAAAATAGAGAAAACATAGAATACGTGAAGCAGGTTCAAAGAGATTACCAGGAAACTAAAAGCTCTATCAAAAACTGGCATAACAGCTTGAAAGAAACTAAGGATAGATTATCTGAACTGGAGGGCAGATTTGTAATATGGGAGCATGAAATGAAAAACTTCTTAAAAATAACAAAGAAACAAACAGCAATAATACAAAGACTAGAAGATGATAAGAGGATCTATAACTTAAGAATAAAGAACATAAAAGAAGAGGTAGGGACACAAACAAATGAACTACAAAAGCTACTCACAGAAATAATCCAGGAGAATTTTCCTAATTTAGCAAAAGGTAAAGATACTCAGATGTATAAAGCATACAGGACCCCAGCCATCTACAACCCAAACAGAGATACACCCAGGCATATAATAATCAAAATACCAAAAATCCAATATAAGAACAGAATATTAAAAGCTGTCAGAGACAAGTAACAGATCACTTATAAGGGAACATGCATTAGAATTACAGCAGACTTCTCGGCACAAACCATCAAATCACAAAGAGCATGGGGGAAATAATTCAAGCTTTGAAAGATAATAACCTCCATCCAAGATTGATATATCCTTCACAACTATCCCTGGAAATTGATGGAAAAACAAGGTGCTTCCAGGATAAAGAGGAACTAGGGGAATATGCAACCACCAATTCAACCCTACAGAGAATACTGCAGGATATTCTAAAAAAGAAAAATACGAAGAATCCAGAAATAGTGGCAGAGAGGCCACAATGAATGGAGCAGAAAACAAAATGAAGAAGACAAACTGACAACAAATGACAAAAAAAGAGCTCAACAGAAATGAGGCAGAGAAGATTGGATGATAGGAACAGCTATTTTGGAGAAAACGATGTCATAATAGGTAATGCTGATTTAATATCATCTTGTTTTGAAGTCCCATCAAGCTTTTGTTCTTCTGTCTCCATAGGTCTTAACATGTTGTATCTTATTGGATTTTATTATATGTGATAGTATAAACAAAAATTTTTATAGACAAGGAGATTATACAGAAACCATTATTCATTTTCTGTTAGTTAATTCTAAATACCCTGTAATACTGTCATTCTCTTGAATGGTTTTACATTGTTTTGACATATTTGATGCTACAGTACACAAAGTTATACTCAAAGATTTCAAGGAAAGAGACCATATGGTAACTACTTTTATGTCGGGATCATCTTGTGGTGAAACACTATTTTGCTTAAATGGTTATGTTTGATCTGCGCTGTTTTGTTGTTATGCCCTCTTTTATCTCAATCTCCATTTTATTATTTACTTTTTTATTTTTATCCTTTTAATTAAGAGAAAAATAAAAAATAGCAGGATATATTATAGTAACCCACTTTGATTTTCTATTAACTTGATTTGAAGCCCTGTATTGCTCTCACCATCTTGTTTTGACTGAGGTTCCTCTATTCTGTTTTGCTTGATAGTACCAGGTTTGAAAGTTTAGGCAACAGCTGTGAAGATAGTGGGATTCATTATGACGCCCATTCTGGTTGACTATTATCTAGTTTTGAAGACCTGTAATGTCTCCAATGTTTTGGTTCTGTTGGTTTCATTCTTTACTGTTTTGTTCAATTTTATTATAACTGATGATATAGGCAATTCTATTGGAGATAGCGGGAGGCATTATGGTAACCATTGTTGATCACCTTGTATTATGTTTTTACATTATCTATTATGTCCACCCTTTTGATTTGACCAACTCGTTCTGTTATGTCACATTTGGTTTTACTTTCTTCCAAAAATTAATAAGAACTTCCAAAAAGTGTAATAGTCATTGTACAAAAGAGAGGAAAAGAAAGTGCTCTAAATGATATAACTGCATGTATATTTAAGTGTATAAGATAGACAATATTACTGAGTTTTGTTGGATCATTGAACAGAACTGTTTGCAGTCTCACTGTTTGAATGTCCACTTTATATGCTTTAATTTTGTAACTTGAACAAATATTTCTAAGATGACAATATGTAATCCACTAACTAGTGATTTCCTACCATTTATTTTTTTCTGAAATTCTGTACAACTTGTACCCTTTTTCTGCTTTTTTTCTCCTTAAATAAAATTTTAAAAAAGAAAAAAAATAATCTGACTCAATAAAAAATTATTGCTTATGCTAAAAAAAAAAAAAAAAAAAAAAAATCCGGACATGAAGAACCCACTGGCTGCTGTGTGCCACAGCAGAGGAAGTATGGTTTTGTGGTCGCCACTTTGCTGATTTGCTGGCTTCCTGGAGTGACTGCTGCAGTTTCCTCACCCAGCTGGGGACCCACAATGAGGTGCACCACATGACGTTTGCCCAAACTTCCTTACTGTACTACTTCTGATTCCCTAATCTAGACAGACCATTAAGCTCTGTTCAAGAACTGACGCAGATTTTTATCTGAGGCTCTTTCTCCTGATGGGAAAACTTGACAGGTAGTTGGATTTCTTGAAGTCTTGCCACCCCAAGAGTCCTCCAGTGTCATAATATCACAGATGCTTGTTTCTTAACACCCTAAAAAGACAGTCAACTGGTACCAGGGTCATAGTGGTGGAAGACGCACCAAACTGGGAGTGTGGTCCTGGGAGTCAACTGCGTCCTGGGGGTTCTGATGCAACATTTTGGGTATATCATTTCTACCTGATTCATCTAGCAGCAGATCTACCACAGGAAGACAGATAAAAGCCAGCTCACGATGAACCACTTGAGCTCCATGATCGTACTGTGCCAAGAGCCCAGCAGCAAACTGACAGCTGGTTCTCTAAGGGAAAATATTTACTTGCCAAAGGTCATAGTCAATGAGTATCTGCTGTGATTCTCTGGGCAGGAGTCGTCATACACAGTAGTACCTCCACCTGTCACCAACTCTGAAAACCCTAAGGACTGGGAGGCCTAAATTGCACTGCAGAATGTGCCAGGTGGAGGATTTCTTTCCATCTTATTCTTACTCAAATGTGTCTTCCTTGCAGGTGGCCAAGGAAGGAGGTCAGAGCAGTAACCCAAACATGGTACACACTGGCTGTAACTCACCCAAATTATGTGATCTTTATTGTTTTGTTTAGGGGTAGGTAGTACAAATAAAACAGTATGTCCTAGCCAGCATGGTGGTGCACACCTGTAACCCCAACACCTGGGGGGCTGAGGCAGAAGGATCACTAAGAGTTGGAGGCCAGCCTGGGCTACATAATGAGTTCAAGGCCAGCCTGAACTGCACAGTGAGACCCTGCCTCAAAACAAACAAACAAACAAACAAACAAACACACAAACAATGTATCTTTATTTTGGACTCATCTGCAAAATCACTAAACACAGCCAGGAGTGGTGGCTCAAGCCTGTAATCCCAGCACTCGGGCAGTTGAGGCAGGAAGATCGTTGCAAGTTCGAGACCAACCTGGGCTACAAAGTGAGCTCAAAGCCCTACCCGAACTGCATAGAGACCCTGCCTCAAAAGGAAAAAAAAAAAAAAAAAAAAAAAAAAAATCACTAAACACAAACCAACCATGGCTACATTCATCTGTAATCCTAGCTCTCTTAGAAGCGGAAGCAGGAGAACCACAAGTTTGAGATCAGCCCCAGCAATTCAGTGACTTGGTGAAAAATTCAGTGACTTGTATCAAAATTTCAAAAAATGTTTAAAAAGAGCTGTCAGAGTGGGGCTGGGGATTTAGCTCAGTGGCATAAGCGCCTGCCTTGCAAACAGGCAGTTGTGAGTTCGATCTCCGGTTCCGATAAAAAGGAAAAAGACCAAAAAAAAAAAAAAAAAAAAAAAAAAAAAAATCAGCAAACACCAAAAAAGCTTCAGCAAAATAAAAAGTCTTTGTACTTTAGTCTCCCACCCTCCAATATCATGTTTCCTAAAGCATGCCTGTTATTTGCTACATATGCGACATATCCTACGATCTTGGTGTCATTAATAAGGTAGTTAAGATCCCTAAGGTAGTTAAGAACCCTGCCGAATTATGGCAGAGTCAGAAAATTCAAGAAAATACTGTGAGCCAATGCCAAAGAATTAGGAAGTAGGCCAAGCAGGCAGCAACTTCTCATCCTCAACAAATTGAAGCAATAGGACCTTGCAAAACCTCAAAATCAGCTACACCTGGAAGACATCTCTGAGACATAGGGTTCTAAATACTAGCAATAAAGCAATTTACCATAGGCAATTTATAAGCATCAATCCAGGAATTAAACAAAAAGAAAAAGAAAATGAGAAGGCACTTAAACAAGATGTAACCCCAGACATCTAGTTCACCAAAGGCAAACCAGGAAGCAATGAGATGGGACAATCTAAAAGCCCCCCATGTGTCCTCTCCGAAGCGGTGATAAAAGGCAAATGAATGAGGCTCTAGAAAAAATGAAATCAGGAATAATTTCTCAGATAACTACAAAGATAAGGACTGATAAGATTATATAGTGCGTCCAAAAGATGAGAAGTATAAAACAAAAGAGGCCATCCAGGTCCCTTGGCCTTATGGAAAAAAAAAAAAAAAAAAAAAAAGAGGCCTTTATTCTGAGAACGCGGAGAGAGAAAACAACCTCCCCACCACCACCACCGCTGGAGTCTGGCCTTCTCTCTGGCGGACAAGTAGCGTGGAGGTATATAAGTAGCCTAAGTTTAAGTTGGTGCCCTAGGGCCATTAGAGATGCACAGGTAGCCCATTGGTACTCTTTTGGCCCAAGGGCAAATTCCTAGGGGTGGGGGAGATAGAGTCACAGGTAAATTCCTAGGGGTGGGGGAGATAGGAGCTCTTGTTCCGCTTGAGGCTTTTCCAGCTACGGCGTCCGGCATAGGCCAAAACTCTTTCAGTGACCACAGTGAAAACATGCTTAGGCACTCTAGAGCAGATACAAATTAAATAAGAAAACAGACGAGGTAGGGGGGCTGGAGGTTTAGCCCAGCGGCATAAGCGCCTGCCTTCAAGCAGGCAGTCGTGAGTTCGATCCCTGGTACCGATAAAAAGGAAAAAGACAAAAAAAAAAAAAAAAAAAAAAAAAAAAATTGACGAGTTTAAGAAAATGATGAAAACCATGAATGCCTAACATAGGAAAGAAGTGGAATCTATAAAACAGATTCAAGCAGGTAACAAGGAAAATGAAAATTCCATTGAAAGTATGTGCAGCAGAATGATCCAATGTGAAGACAGAACTTCATCTATAAAAGATAGAATTTCAGATATAAAAGATAGGCTTTCTCAGGGATGTAGCTCAGTGGCACAATAACTGCCCAGCAAGCACAAGGATGAGAGTTCAAATCCTGGTACCAAAAAATAAGAATTAAAAATAAAATATAAAGTAAATAAAAGACTGGCTTGTGGTTAGTGGTTATGAAAAGAAAGTTTTCTTCAGAGTAGTAAGAAAGGGCCAAGCTAAGCAGCACAGTACCTTCCTGGCAAGCATGTGGTCCTGAGTTCGATTCCAGTACCAAAAAAAAAAAAAAAAAAAAGCAAGAGACGATGAGAAATCAATCCAGCAGCTGCCAGATGATGCAAAGAATAACATAAGAAGATTGATTGATGTTACTAAAAAACCAGGAGATAGTGTAAATTATATCTATCATATTATATACAAAGTTTTTTTTTCTTTCTGTTATCAGGGATTGAACTCACAACCTCATGCTTACCAGGCAAGTGCTTGAGCCACTGAGCTAAATCCCCAGCCCTCTGTTTATATTATAAAAATAAAACAAACTTGTTCACAGGTGTCATGGCTGAAAACTTCCCTGCCAGGGAAAAAGAATTTGACAAACAAGTCAGTGAGGCATAACGAACTCCAAAAATCTACAGCCAGACACATCATATTCAAGATTCCAGAATCACAGCTGATTTCTTGACATAAGCCCTCAAGTCAAGGAAAGCTTGAAGTATTTTTTTTTCTTTTTTTTCTTTCTTTTTTTTTTTGGTACCAGGGATCAAACTCATGACCTCACGCTTGCCAGGCAGACACTTGTGCCATTGAGCTAAATCCCCAGCCCTGCTTGAAGTATTTCAAGTCCTAAAAGAAAACAAGCTCCAACTCAGGTTGATATGCTCCACAAAGCTATCTTTAAAAATTGATACAGATTTTTAAAAATTGAAGGAGAAACAAGATAATTCCATGACAAAGAACACCTGAGGAAATCCATGAACACCAAACCAGCACTTCAAAATGTTCTAAAGGACATTCTAGAAAGACATAAAAAGGAATACAACTACATGAACCCCAACAGAAGGAATCTGCCAGGCAAGGCAGATAATTAAATGGGGCAACAACAGGAAAATAACAGGACAAGGAAAAGTCAATGCATGTCAGTCATAACCATCAATGTTAATATTCTCAATTCACCAATCAAAAGAAACAGTGACAGAATGAATTGGGAAGTAAGATCCAACAATATTCTGCACACCAGAAACATATTTAATTTTAAAAATTCATGTTAGGCATGGTGGTGCATGCCTGTAATCCCAGCACTCAAGAAGCTGAGGCAGGAGGATTGCCATGAGTTTGAGGCCAGCTTGGACTACATAGTGAGACCCTGTCTCAAAAGAAAAAAAAAAAAAAAAAAAAAAAGGAAAAAAGAAAAGAAAAGAAATTCACAAACTGAAAGTCAAAGAATGGAAAACAATACTCCATACAACAGGAACCTCCCCCCCAAATCAGGTGTAGCTATTCTATTTGCAGACAAAATGAATTACAAACCAAGACTGATTAAGAGACAAAGGTCACTACATCCTTATAAACGGAAGAATCCAAAAGGAGGAGATAACAGTCATAAATATATATGCAACAAGTACCAATACACCCAACTATATAAAAAAAATTAACAGATATGAAACATCAAATAAGCACTCATACAATTGTATTGGGGGATCTTTTGTTCAATTTGCTCACTTATTTTTCCACTGAATTATTTGCTTATTATTATTGATTTTTAAAAGTTTTTCATATATCCTACTTATGAACTTTTTGCCAGTCATTATACATTTTCTGCCATATACAGTTGTAGCTCATCTTCTTTACTTTCTTAATGGTATCTTATCTTTTGTTTTTGTTTCTTTGTTTTTATTTTTGTGGTACTAAGGATCAAATCAGGACCTTGTACATACTAGGCAAATGCTTTACCAGAGCTTACACTCCCAGGCCTTAGTGGTGTCTTTTGATATATTCATCCACTTTCACATTTAAAAATTGTTATTTTAGCTGGGATTTGCTCAGTGGCATAAGCACCTGCCTGGCAAGCACGAGGTCGTGAGTTCAATCCCCAGTACCACAAAAAAAAAAAAAACAAACAAACAAACAAAAAAAAACAAAAAAAAACCCGTTATTTTAAACTTGTGGCAGAGAAAACAATTGAGAGAAAAATTTTGGGGATGAAAACCCAGGAAACCCAAAACTACCAATTTATAAATTTTATAAATAATAAATTGAGAAACAAAATTTTCTAACATGGATCTTTTTCTCTACAGCTCTGGAAGAAATGAAAAATATTTTGAATCAGGGAATAAAGGGGAAATCAGAGGTAAAGCAAAGAACTTGAACTTGAAGATTCAAGGGTTCAGGGACTTACACCTGTTTTCCTCCCTCCTTGACCATGCATGGAAATGTCAGCGTGGTTCTGTGTCATACAGGAAGAGGGCACCAGATGGCCTGTGAGGTTTCCTAAGACTCTATCTAATGTCACACAGAAATATGTTAACTGGAACCAGAAATTTATACGGGCCATGGATGAGCTGTAGAGGGATCTGCCATACCCATGTGAAGCCGGTAAGATGCCCAGTGAGTGATAAGAAAAAGAAAATTACTTGCAAAACCAGAGGGGCCAGCAACCCTAAAAGAGCAGTCTAAGAATCTCACACTCTCCAGGAGGTTGCACACCTTTCCACACTCCGAGAAGCAAGGTGCAAAGGAGCCCGTCTAGAATCTAGAGAATAGATTTCTAAGAATTGGCTTGCCCAAGCAAGCACCTTCCCTCCCTGGTAAGTGGTGGCGGTGTGGCAGACTGCTGCCCTTCCAGGGGGAGAACCAGCAGCAGCTCCTGAGATCCGCACCATTTTGGAACTTAGGACACTGTGAAACCAAACGACCAGCCTGCCTCCCTGCTAAGCAATAGTGAACCTACTGATGCAAGGCCTAGAGTCAAATATCCCACTTCCCCTATCCCACTTCCCTCTCCCCACCCCCCACCCTCTCCCCCACCCCCCCACCCCCCCCCACCCATTAGCAAATGAGAACCAGAAATCTGAGCGTCTCCTGGGAGGTTGACCATAGCAAATAAGGGGAACTTTCTTCTACCATCTCTTTGAAGGCAAATATTTTTATTACTGTTTTGCTCTTTTCTAATTAATGGTACTGCTCTATTCAATATTCTGTTGATAAGCTCTATAGTGTTCTATTTCATCTCATTTTGATATATGTGATTGAACGAACAACTATTATAAAGATAACAAAATATACTATGATACCTATTATGGTTATGCCAGTAACCTGCTGTGAAGTTCTGTACCAGTTTCACTGTCCGATCTTAGTTGGCTTTATTCTGTCTTGTTCTGTTTTATACTTTCAAAATAAAATTTTTTTTTAAATGCAAAAAAAAAAAAAAAAAAAAAAAAGAATTGGCTTGCCACCAGAGGTTTAACTCAGCGGTGTAAGTACCCGCTTGGCAAACACAAGGTCGTGAATTCAATCCCTGGTCCCCCCAAAAAAGAAAGAAAGAATAAAATTTTTAAAAAGTTGGCTTGCCAAGAACAGTGTTTAAATCAAAGGAGGTAGAAAGTCTACCGATTAACAAGCTGAAGTCACCAATCAAGTGTTGTATCAGCAGGACCCAAGAGATTTCATTGGTTATAGAAAATAAGCTCTATCTTCATGGAATTGTGTGATTTTGTAAGCAAACTGCTATTATAAATGTAAGACTATGCTTTCTCGCCTCCGGAGGGAGCTTCTTTCACAGTTATTTCCATTTTGTGCTATTAATTTAAATGAGACCAGACTCAATCTGCTTATGAAAATTAAAAAGTCTGCAGTTAGGATTTTTTATTTCCCATTTTACCAATCATTCTGTTCTGATCTGAGGAGACAGTATTTTATAATTACAGTATTCACATTGTTTAAGAATATAGAAATGCTGATTAGCACACCATTATTAAGATACTAAATCAAATAAATGATCATTAGGAAAAGTAATAGGCACTATGTGTATATTTTGAGAGTAATTTTCCTAGGACAAGAGTCTCACATGTCCTCCATTATTCAGATTACACTTCCAAGGATACATTTATATGAATAGAGAAAAGTAAATTGATGGTAATTATGGATAGACACTGTCTCCACTTGCACAAATGTAAAGGGATCAAACAAGGTTGATATTTGTAATGGTTGTTACATTGTGTCAATTTGCAAAGTCCAGAAGTTTAACTAAGTAACGGAGCAGCTCTGCATCCTGGGGTGTGGAAGCATGCTTTACCATACTAGGATCTTTTTCAATGTGTCAACTTGAGAAGTTTAGAAGTTTAAGTAATTCAGCAGGGGACTAGGGACCTTACTTTGTAAACATCCTCAGCTTGTGCAAGAAGAATGCACCTTGATGGTGTGAGTGTAAAAGACTCCCCATGTCAGGATGTGTAACCTGCTACAGCAAAAGAGAAACGAGGAAGGACTGTTGCTTGTTCTTTGGAGGAGCTCTGGTCTTCACTTCAGCTCGGACACTGTCTCCCTTTGGTGCAGACTGTTCAGCTTTTGCCTGGGATTCTTTAGCCTTCCAGCGTAGACTCTCTAGCCTTCTGGCACAGATTCTTCAGTGTTCCATTGAAGACCAGTTGGCCTCCTGGTAGGGACTTGCATGGGACACTGCAGAGAGCTCCCTTCAGCCTCCAGCATGCAGACACCCTCTTATGCATTTGTATACCTTGTGTTGTATTTGTTTCTCTAGTAAAACCTGACTGATACAATATTTTCTAAATGTTCTCAATTCAGGACAACATCAAAAGAGGTTCTTTGAAGTGGTTCCATACAGAATAGTTTTTCTCTGTTCCTTCAGTGAAGAGTGGATATTATTCTTCCATACATATCCTTGTTTTCGGGGGGGGGGGTTGTTTGTTTGTTTTGTTTTGTTTTTGAGACAGGGTCTTGCTATGTAGTCCAGGCTGGCATTGAACTCCCCTTGGGATTACAAGCATGCACTACCATGTTTGACTCTTCTACAGCTTTTATAATCTATTGGTAGAACACCTATAATATTGTATCCTTGTAGTCTCCTGTTTTTCTTGCAAGTAGACAATTAGGTATAGTGGCTTGCTCAGATTCAGACTAGGTTTCAACTGATATGTGTTGTCATTCTTAGTGAGTTAGCACTACTAGTCACTATTGCCAAGATAACTCATTAATCATCAAAGATAACTGATGATAATTGATTGTAGATTTATAATACAAATCTACTTTCTTCATTTTTCAAGGTAGGAACATTAATTCCTGGCACTGAAGAATACCAGGCTTCTCAATGAGATTAGATGGGATAACCTTACTTATCTGTTCAGTTTCTTTTCTTCAGGTGATATACAGGTGATGTGTGAACATAGCAATACATGCCTGGTAGACACATAATAAAACTAAGATGCTTAAGTAACTTGCCTAGCACTGCAGAGCTAAAAATTGGTGGGGTCAGCATTCAAACTCACATTGTCTACTTAACTATATAAAGATTATGTTTTCCCATTACTTTTTTTTTTTTTTTAGTAACTCATGGTTGATTCTTTTTAAGTTTATTGGTACAAAAAAAATTTTTTTTTTTTTTTTTTTTTTTTTTGGTGCTGGGGATTGAACTCATGACCTTATGCCACTAGTTAAATCCCCAGCCCCTGGTACCATTTATATACATAATGATCACATTCATCAATTTGTACCTGCACATGACACATGTTAATTCCTTTTTTTCCCCAAGTCCCTCCCTTCCCTTCAACTCTTCTTCCTTGTTTACAAAGCTTTATTTCCATTCTATCCTTTTCTGATTTTTTCCTTTTCCCTTCCTTACTTTTCCCCTCCTCCTCTCTAGTTCTGCTTTCCTTTTGAACAATTTCTTTCTGTTTCACAGTGTCTTCTATATATTTTGGTTATTATTTACACTTTCGGTTTCTCATACCAGAGAGACAATGTGATACTTAAACATATGTGTCCGATTTACTTCACTTAACAGTATGGTTTAAGGCACATTCATTTAGTTACAAATCTCTCGTTTATTCTTTTTTATGGTTGAGTACTACTTCAAAATGCATTTTCTTTATCCATTCCTTGACTGATGGACATTTGGGCTGTTTCCAAAATTTGGCTATTACAAACTGTACTGCTATAAACATGGGTGCACATATATAGCTATGGTATGATGCTTTTAATTACTTAAGAAAGATAGCCATTCCCAAAAGCTGGGAACAGCTGGGTCAAATGGAGCTTCTAACTCTAATTTTTGAGGAATTTCTACAGTGGTTGCACTAGTCTACACTCCCACCAACAGTGAAGGGTTCCTTTTTCTCCTCATCCCCCGTAGCACTTGTCATTGGTTGATTTCTTGATAATAGTCATTCTTTCCTGCGTGAGATGGGATCTCAATGGTATTTTAATTTGCATCTCTTGAATGACCAGGGATGTTGAACATTTTTTCATATATTTGCTCTTTTGTATTTCTTCATCTGAGAAGTGTATATTCATCTCAGATGCTCATTTTTGGATTGGGCCTTTAAATTTGGGGGGGGTGATTTTTTTTTTAAAATTCTTTGTAGTTCTAGACACTTTGTGCTTAGTCTGGTGAATAACTGGTTAAAAATTTTCCCACTCTGTGAGTTGTCTTTTCACTCTGTTGATAATTTATTTTCCCATCCAAAAGCTTTTTAGTAAGATGAGAGTCCAGCTATTGATTCTTTGCAGTATTTCCTTTGCAATTGGGTTTTGTTCAAAAATCTCAATACTTTTCCATTTTCAACAACTTTTTAGCAAACCACTTCCTCAAGTACACTTCAACTATTTATACAACTCTCTGCACTTTAAAATTGTTATTGTTGTCCCCACTGTAAAAAGAAACCGAGATTCAAAACGGTTAGAAAAGTTTCCCAAGAGATCACCAAAGTTAGTGGCATTATTTCTCACCACAGGAGGCATGGTTGGTCTCCCACTTCTTTATGCATTAGTGAGTGTAGTGCTGGGTCAGCTAGTAAAAGTATTCCACGTGGGCAAGTAAAAACTGGATTGTACAAATACAAGGTTTCGTCCACGAACTTAGTATCGCGCCTGCAGCCCTGCGCCTGCGTACAAATGCATCGGAGGCTCAGAGCCCGGCGCATGAGCAGAATCCTGAGCCTGGGCGGGACAAACAGTACCTGACAGGTCTTCCCGCCCCTAGGGGGCGACCTCCGAGCCCTGGCCCACCACCTTGATCGGGAGCACGTCCTTTTGCTTCCCTCAGTGCTCAGCTTTAATTTAGAATCGGCGCCAAGCACCTTCTTTAAGTTTGAGGTTCCGGATTCCTGGGCACAGCGAGACACAAAAAAGGAAAAGGGTGGCAGTGCGGTGACCGAGCCACTGAAATCCTCCAGCTCTAAAAAGCGAAACTTCCTTTCCGCCCTCAGAGGTATGGAGAGAGTGAACCCGGCCTAAGAAGGGGCGGAAGAGAGGCGGGGGCGGGTCCAGGCTGGGGCGGGTCCGGACCGGGGCGGGTCCAGGCCGGGGCAGTAGCAAGGGGCCGGTAGGGGCGTGGCCTGGGGCGTGGCCGGGGCGGGCCTGGCTGAGCACCCGGCCGGGGCGCGCTTCTCTTCATCCCGCTTTCCGCTCAGGTGTGGCGTTCATGGAGCGGGTCCTGGCAGAGCTGTGCGGCACCAGCCCGGCGCGGCCGCTTCCGCTGTGGGAGGGGGACACCGCCGGCCACTGCTTCACCCAGCTGGTGCTCAGCGCCTTGCCCCACGCGTTCCTTGCCGTGCTCAGTGCCTGCCACTGGGGCACTCCGAGGTGGGTAGAGCTGGCATCTGCAGACCCTGCCCGAAGCCCCCATCTCCATATTCTCAGCCCCCTTCCACCCCCAGCTGCCCGCGAGATCTGACGCAGGGCAGGAGCAAAATCAAAGCTGAGGGCTACCACTCAGCAGCAGGGTGCCTGTGCTTGGGTGAGTTACTTAGCTTCTCCGAGTCTCATAGCATTGAGAGGGGCTAAGTGAAGTAATGCATCTAAGCATATCGCGAGTGCCATGCTTAACGTATTTTTAAGGCCTGATGCATGGTAGAAATCTTTACTATTGTAGACTTTCAGGTGCCTGATACAACTGTTACGAATTTAAGGCAAAATTAAGTGAACAGCATTTTAGCCCATACGGATGACGTGGGTTGAAGTTGTAGGACCTGTTCATCAACGCTTCCCTCGTGGAAACTCAGTATTCCTAGGCTAAGAAAAGTTCATGTAAAGTTAAGCACACTCTCTGGAGAGGACACAGTAGGTAGAGGAGAGAGAGATCAGAACTTGAAGGTTCTGATTTCTTGGGTTTAGGGCTGTAAATTGGCGGTGCAAAACCTGCTTTTATTCTCTACCCAGCTGCAGAGAGCAGTCTGCTGTGGGTGTGCCTGGTTGATGAAGGAAAAGATGTCTCCACCCAAGAAGCATTAGGGAAATGAATGATGAACTCTTTCCTTGGGTAGGAGGTGTAGCAGACCTACCTGGTCTAGGAGGGATCCTGATTCCTTACCTGGGACGAAACAAAGGTCTAGAGCTTTACTGAGCTCAGAGAAGGAGCTGCTAAAAGTAGCACAGTCCTTTTTTTTTTTTTTTTTTAAATCTATTTTATTCATAGAAGTAGCACAGTCTTAACTGGATTAGGTGCTACTGTGCTGTGGCTGTAGTCTTAACTGCTTGAGCTGAGGCAGGAGGATTGCTTAAGCCTCGGAGTTTAAGGGCAGCCTCAAAAATAAAAAATTGACACAGTCCTTTGAGAATTTAATGTAATGGGAAGGTAGGAAAAGTCCTTGAATAATCAGTAGACATTGTGGCTATCTCACTTTACCTAGCAGGCTTTTTGTGCTTAGTTGGTGAAGATTAGTGAATTCAGAATCACAGTTAGGACAGAGTGCTACTCCAGTGAGGAAAAGGACTCAAAACTTCAGCTCAATAAGCGCCTGCCTTGCAAGCAGACAGTCGTGAGTTTGATCCCCGGTACCAATAAAAAGGAAAAAGACAAAAAAAAACAAAACAAAACAAAAAAAAAAGCAAAAAACACTTCAGCTCAGTATACAACCTGCAAGGGTTCAGTGTTCTTTATTTGTTTCCACACTTTAAAAGCTGACTTTGGTTTTAATCTAAGTCCCCCAAAGTATTTTGATATGATAAAGCAACTCAGCCCTGCCAACAAGTGGCATAACAAATTCAATATTCTTAGCAGTATGGGGATTAAACTCAGACCCTCATGAATGCTAGGCAAGTGCTCTATTTTGTTTGTTTGTTTGTTCATTTGTTGAGATAGGGTCTCCCTAGGTAGTCCAGACTGGCTTTGAAGTCAACACATAACCCAGGCTGGCCTCAAACTTACAGCAGTCTTCCCATCTCAGCCTCAGGAATACTGGGCTTAGAGGCATACAGGCGTGTTCCACTGTGCCCTATTTAAATGCTCTGTTCTTGAGCTGCAGCTCCTTTTTGTTTTGAGACCGCATCTTACAAATTTTTCAGGCTAGCCGCAAACTCCTTTTTTTTTTTTTTCCCTAATTAGAGTCTTCATGGTAGGTACAAACAACTCAAAATTGTTAATGCCTGTGGTAAAGAATGAATCAGAGAGTGTGTGAAATTAGAAAGTGGCCTGGGTCTATTTGGGAAAGCTTCCAGGGAAGGCCCTGAATTTCAAGGTAAATGGGTACCATGTGCGAGGCAGGAAAGAGAGGTCGTTCGCTTTAGGTAAGAGTCCTTGGAGGTGAGGTCCATGTCTGTGATGAACTTCCTCTGTCCTCCTCTCCCATATTTCCAGGAGTCCGGATTATGTCCTGCCTGCTAGTCCTGGCTGGCGCCTCCGACTTGCTGCTGCCTTCCTGCTCTCCATTTTCCCACTGCTAGACCTCCTTCCAGTTGTTCTGCCACCAGGAGCAGGTCCAGGTCCCATAGGACTAGAGGTGCTGGCAGGGTGTGTGGCAGCAGTGGCCTGGACCAGCCACAGCCTGGCCTTGTGGGCATTGTCACATTCCCCTCATGGCCGTTCACGGGGGCCCTGGGCCTTGGCCCTAGCAGCCTTCCTGCCAGCCCCTGCCCTGGTGCTGACTCTGCTGTGGCATTGCCAGCAAGGCACCTTTCTGCCCCCAGTGCTTCCAGGGCCCCTGGCCCGTCTGTGTCTTCTCATTCTGCAGCTGGCTGCAGTCTTGGCATATGGCCTGGGCTGGGCAGCCCCTGGGGGGCCATCACCAGAACCCTGGACTCATGAACCCTTCCTGTCTTCTGTGGGCCAAGAATCTGAGGTGGCTGAGGATGGAGAGAGTTGGCTATCACGGCTTTCTTATGCCTGGCTGGGCCCCTTGCTGGCGCGTGGGGCTTGTGGAGAGCTGCGGCAGCCCGAGGACACTTGCCGCCTTCCCCACAGGTTGCACCCAGCGTACGTGGCCCGAGCCTTCCAGGCACACTGGCAGGAAGATACCCAGCTATGGAGGGCCCTGTATGGGGCCTTTGGGCGGTGCTACCTGGCCCTTGGCCTGCTAAAGCTGGTGGGCACCATGCTGGGATTCTCAGGGCCACTGCTGCTGTCCTTGCTGGTGGGCTTCTTGGAGGAAGGGCAGGAGCCCCTGAGCCATGGCCTGCTCTATGCCCTGGGGCTAGCGGGCAGCGCCGTGCTTGGTGCTGTGCTACAGAATCAGTATGGCTATGAGGTACGAAAGGTGACACTTCAGGCCCGGGGTGCAGTGCTCAACATATTGTATCGCAAGGCTTTGCATCTGGGGCCCAGGCGCCCTCCTACTGGGGAGGTGCTTAATTTCCTAGGCACTGACTCAGAACGGCTGCTAAACTTCACTGGCAGCTTCCATGAGGCCTGGGGACTGCCCTTGCAGCTGGCCATCACCCTCTACCTGTTGTACCAGCAGGTAGGCTTGGCCTTTGTGGGTGGTCTGGTCTTGGCACTACTGCTGGTTCCTGTCAACAAAGTAATTGCCACCCGTATCATGGCCAGCAACCAGGAGATGCTGCAGCACAAGGATGCACGAGTTAAGGTGAGGGACTGCTGGGATCCCTTAGCACTCTGGGGGATCCCGCCCAGCATCCAGGCAGTGTCTTCATGCTGCTGTCTTATCCCTTCCTCCAGCTCATGACGGAGCTGCTGAGTGGCATTCGCGTCATCAAGTTCTTTGGGTGGGAGCAGGCAATGGCAACCCGGGTAGAGGCCTGCCGGGCCCAAGAGCTGGGGCGGCTACGAGTGATCAAGTACTTGGATGCAGCCTGTGTGTACCTGTGGGCTGCCCTGCCAGTTGTTATCTCCATTGTCATCTTTATCACTTACGTCCTCATGGGACACCAGCTCACTGCCACCAAGGTGAGGCCTAGGAGGTGAGAACAGCATTAGGGAGGGGTAGGAAGGAGGGAGGGGAGGTAAAGACATGGCTCAGGCCTTGGGTCCTGGCAGGAAGGAGGATTCTTGGCTGCCATGTCCTTCCCAGCCAAGGGGACACTGTCTTAAGTGCTTGGATTTTTTTGTCTTGTTTGTTTGTTTTTTGAGATAGAGCCTCACTACATAGTTGAGGTTGGCCTTAAAGTCACTATGTAACCCAGGCTGGCCTGGAACTGCCAGCAATCCTCCTGTCTCAGCTTCCCAAGTGCTGAGATTACAGTCATATGCTACCATGCCTGGCTTTTCTGGGACCTCCTGGGAAGGAATTCCTTCCTCTACACTTCCTTCTATTCTAGCTTCTAGTCAGGCAGACATAGACTTAGAGTTGGGTCCCTTTACTCTCATTCTGATGGCCTTGTGTGTGGGGAAGTCCATGATCCAGTGCTGGGTCTGGCCAGAAACATATAATGCTGTCACTAGAAAGTCTGAAAAGGTCCCAATATGAGCTAGGCCTGCATGCTTATCACCATGCAAACAGGGGAGGGGAGGAGGTGGGTGGGCTAAGGTGTGGCTCAACTATAAAGCATGCACATAGCACGTTGAAGGTCTGTGATTTGACTCCTAGCACCACACACACACACACAAAAGCAACTTGGACCCCTGGAGGAACATGTAGAATTCAAGGACTCAGTGTGGCCACCTCTGCCACTTCTAACCCAAGCTTGCCCAGCTAGGTCTGTTACTACCTCATCTTCCCTCCAGAGACTGACCACAAGGCCGCCCTAGAGCAGACTTTGGGCAGCTCCTGGGGACCCAGTGATACTTGCTCCCTTCCGCCCACTCAGGTTTTCACGGCCTTGGCCCTGGTGCGCATGCTCATTCTTCCCCTCAACAACTTCCCCTGGGTCATCAATGGTCTCTTGGAGGCCAAAGTGTCCTTGGACCGGATTCAGCGTTTCCTCGACCTTCCAAACTACAACCCTCAAGCCTACTACAGCCCAGGTATGGAAGCCATGGGGCAGAACCTGGCATGGGGTTAGGAGGAGCTGTAGCCACCTAGGAATTCTGCATAGATGCTACTGGCAGAAGTCTGAGGCAGCAGCCTCCCAGCAGAGCAGGCCAGACAGATAGAGCAACTCTGGTCAGGTAGCTAAGGGGCAGGTGAGTCAATGGCGGCCTCCTGTGTACCTTCCTGACCAAGCAGAACCCTGAGAGAGTGGCTTCTTCTCTGTCCAGAGCCCCCCTCAGAGCCATCTACGGTGCTGGAGCTGCACGAAGCCCTGTTTTCCTGGGACCCCATTGGAAGCAGTCAGGAGACCTTCATCAGCCACCTCAAAGTGAAAAAGGTTGGTTGGAGGTGAGGGAGTGATGGGCACTCGGGGACAGATGCACAGGGCTGAGCCCATCACAGCTGGATGGGCCTGCTGCTCTAATGGCTGCAGGAGAGGGTAGAAGGGTTGGGCATGTAGGTTCCGAATTGAGAAGAGAGGAACCTCATCTCTGAGTCTCCTTCCTCGGTGCACAGCTCTCAGAATCACGCTGTGTTCCCAAGCAGACCCCAGGGCTTATCCAGCACCCCCCAGGCTGGGGACCTGAGGGCGAGGGCCAGCCTCCCCTTCCAAGGAAGATTTTGCAAATGGTAGAAAGCAGCAGTCACACCTTATGACTCATGCTGTACCAACAGCAAAAGAGGTAACATTCCTGGCAGGAAGGCGACTCCTGCTCACCCCAGCCTTGTGTTTTTACTCTCTCCTGACCTCAGCCCAACCCTTTGCCCCGAAGCTCAACCCAGAGTTCTTCAGTGGTGGCTGAATCGCCTCTATCACATTTGGCTCATGTTTCTGGCCTGGACTGAAAGTTTTGTTTTCTTCTTAGCTCAGACAAGACAAGGCTGGAATTTTTCAAAGGAATTTTACTAAGGTGTTGAGGCTTTAAAAAAAAAAAAGTCATAGAAACCCACTGGAGCTGCGTTAAACAAACAAGAATTTGTAATAGAAATACAGAGATGAATGCAGACTCCACAGCAACAACACAACCAGGTCCTAGAAACAGCCCCACACCAGGCCTCAACTTGCAGATCTCTGCCTTCTATCCACTGAGCTCCGTCTTTGCCTGCTCCTTCTCCCTAGGGACCCAGGTGCCACTGCATAGGAGATGGCACTGCAGAGAGCCTGCCCACTTAGGGGCTGCAGCCACCAGGAGTAGAAGCTCCCTCTGGTGCCCAAACCTGAATTCTCAGGGAGGGTCATGGATACAATGGTTCCTGTTTTGTAGTGGGTTACTTCTGACTGGCAGGATGGGGACTTCACAGACAATTAGAGCCTCTGAGACTCCAGTCTGTTTCCACAGAGGAATTTTTCTTTTTCAGGGGCAGCAATTTTGAGACAGGATCTCTCTGTGTAGTCCAGGCAGACCTTGAACTGATTATGTAGCCCAAACTGGCCTTCAACTCATGGTGATCCTCCTGCCTCAGCCTCCTGAGTGCTGGGATTATACGCATGTACCATTATCCCTGGATTTTTTTTTTCCAAGCAGGGAGATGGTACTGTGAATGAGTTACAACCAAGAAATGAAGGGTCTCTCTGTGTAGTTCAGACTGGCCTCAAAACTTAGAGCAATCCTGCCTCAGCCTCCTGAAGGTTGTGATGACAAGCATGTGCCATTGCAATCAGCTCCTGAGAACAGAAAATTTTAAACTATGAATCACAGGAGTGGCATCTATGTAGAGTGCTGCTTTTTGCCCAGGATTATTGGAAATCCAGGCATGGGTTGACTTAGCCCTGTGAGCAGGCCCCCCCTGCCTCATTCTAGGGTGCCTACCTTCAAGTGCAGGGTGGAGGTTGTTAGGCAGCTTCTTCTCATTCTCTCTGCCCAGCTGCTTCCTCAGAGGCCCTTCACACATTGAGTAAAACCAATAGCAGCCCTGAGCAGAGAATGTAACAATCGGCCTCTCTGAGTCCAGCGTAGAGCTGGCTGCTGGGGCACAGTGGTCTGTGGAGTGGCGGTTCCTTCCCTGCAGACCAACTGGAGCCTAGATAGAAGCCTGAAGGAGAGGGTTGGCAACTCAGGGAGACCACTGCACACTCGGTCCTTCCCCTGCAAACAACAGATCTTTGTCATTTGGCTTCCCCACAGGGAACACTGGTAGGCATCGTGGGCAAGGTGGGCTGCGGGAAGAGCTCACTGCTGGCTGCTATCACGGGGGAGCTGCACAGGTAATGAGCCCCCCTCCCCCGTGCACCTTGTCCATGGCTCTTCCCTGTGGTAACGACTTGCTGAGCACCTGCTGTGTGCCAGACACCTTTGGGGGACCAAGAGAAGTGAGACACACCCGCTTTCTTGGGGGCCTTTCCAGCTCATCAGGGGGAGATAGGTGGTCACAGCAGCGAGTCTGCAGCCTCAGACCAGCATCAGAAGCACTGTAATGGAGGGCAAAGGAAAGGTGTGAAGGTCTTCTTTGAAAATGTGGGGCTGCAGGGGCGGCTGGGGAACAGCATGAGTTTGAGAGAGACTGGTGTTCAGTGGGGGACAGCAGGGTGCTGTCACATCTCCCAGAGCTGTTTGGCTGCAATAAGGAGCAGTTTCATCCTCTCTCTGTCCAGAATGAACCTCAGCCTCTGGGGCTGTCAGCCTGGAGAGTCTTGTTGCACAAAGAGGGACCTGGGTAGAAGGCAGCGGGCTGAAGAGGCTTCAGGGGCTAGGTATGGAGGACTCAGCAAGGAGCTGGTCCCCACACTACTCCTTGGCTCTGCAGGCTGGGTGGACGGGTAGCGGTATGGGGGCTATCCAAGGGCTTCGGCCTGGCCACCCAAGAGCCCTGGATCCAGTTTGCCACCATCCGAGACAACATCCTCTTCGGCAAGATGTTCAATGCCCAGTTGTACAGGGAGGTGCTGGAGGCCTGCGCCCTCAATGAGGACCTGAGTGTGAGTGCCCTGGTCTTTCCTCCCCACGTGTCCCTGATACCTCGGACCAGGATGGGGCGGTGTCTCCTGGAGCATCATTGATCTAGTACCAGACATCAGACTCTGGTCCTCCCAAAGTGTCCAGGGCTGGCTTCCCCATCCTTGGAGGCCTCAAAGGATGATAGTGGCTCAGTTCCATGCAGCAGCCCAGAGAGCACTGAGAAGGTTTGGAAGCTAAGGTCTCCTTTGGAAATCCATAAGTCTTTTGGGTTCCTGTCTACCCACAGTTTCTGGCACCAAATTGATCAACAGAAAGATTGTAGACTTTTCCAGGACTTCTCCATGAAGCCCTAGGATCCCCTCCAAGGCTGTCACCAGTATCCTAGCAGATATGTGTACAACTTCCCTGGGAAGGAGGACCTTTAACTTTGAGTCTGGGGCAGGCTGATTCTGCATCAAGCGCTTCTCCCCTAAATGTCTCCTGGGTCCTGGGTGCTGTTGTGGGCACTAGAAAAAAAGGTTGAGTGACAGTTTTGCCCTCAGGACGTTCCCTATCTAGTGGATCATGGATTCTTCTTCTGGGTATGGGGACCCTTAACTTAGTGGACACATCGGAAAGCTCAGGATGCATTTCTCTGCAAGCCTGGGAAAACTTTCACATGATACTGGCCCTTTGTCACCCTTGTCCATTATAAAATCAGGGTAGTAAGTGCAACAGACTGGTTAAGAATCTGGGTTTAGACCAGGTGTGTGGTAATGCACACCTGTAATCCCAGTACTTCAGAAGGCTGAGGCAGGAGTATGTCAAGTTTGAGCTCAGTCTGAACAATTTAGCAACACTGTCTGAGAATAGAAGGGGAGGGGGCTGGGATGTAGCTCAGTGATAAGAGAACCTCTGGATTTGATGCTCAGTACCTCCAAAAATAGTCTGGGTTTATCTCCTGACCCTTAGGAGCTGTGGTCAAGGTAGGTCATCTTCCTGAGCTTCATCTTACTTGTGGAGAGGGAATAACACCAAGTTTACAAGGTTCTTGTGAGGTTCAAACAAGATAATTTCCTAAAGTACCCAGCATATAGTAAGCGATCTATGCGTGAGATTGGAATCATGGCTTTTCTCCTCTGACTCACATTGCTTACCCCAAGTTAAACCCTATCTTGGGCTCCCTTGACTTGCATCATCTCTTTGCTGTGAAGGGAAGGGACAGAGATGGGCAGAAGGTTTCAGGGAGCTTGCTGACCCCTGGATGCTGTTCCACCAGGTCCTGCCTGCTGGAGACCAGACTGAGGTGGGGGAGAAGGGTGTGACCCTCAGTGGGGGACAGCGGGCCAGGATTGCCCTCGCTCGAGCTGTGTACCAGGTAAGTTAAAGGTGGCAGAAGCAGTGAGGGGGAGGCGGTCTGGAATCTTGTGAGCTTGGCCAAGTGGAGGGATGGGGATCATTTTCCCTGCGTCCAGTTGCTTCCCTGTTCAACTCCATGAAGTGTCAGTCACCACACCCTACCTTTGCAGATTCAAAGCAGGATTAAAGGCCCTGGGTCCCTACAAATCCTGGCCTGTGCTCCCGCCTTTCCTGTTTGGAGGGGAGTCCACCTCCAGGTCTCACTTCCTTCCCTCATGCTGTGGAGTGCTCTCTGTGTCCCCTCTGACTGCCTGAGACCAGGGCCTGCCCTCCTGCCTTTCCCCCCAGGAGAAGGAACTCTACCTCCTCGATGACCCTCTGGCTGCTGTGGATGCAGATGTGGCCAGCCACCTGCTGCACAAGTGCATCCTGGGAGTCCTGAGCCACACCACACGGTTGCTGTGTACTCACCGCACCGAGTATCTGGAGAAGGCTGACGTGGTGCTGCTCCTGGAGGCCGGGCGCCTCGTCCAGGCTGGTAAGGTGTCAAGGAGCCGGGATGGTGGGGGAAAAGAGAGGGACAGTGGGTTTTAGGTGCAGCGCCTGCTGCCCCTGCCCTCCTGCCTTCGAAAAACTGGCTTAGAAGTGGAACTTGAGGCTTGTAACAGGTGCTTTGGGGAACTTACAGGCCCAGGACCTCAGACTAGTCTGAGCAGAACCCATCATGTTCATCCCTCTGGACTTGGGAAGAACACATGATCAGGTTAGAACAGTCTCTTTGTAAGAAGAACAAAAAAGCAAACATCTCTAAAGGATTATGGCTCAGAGGACATGGTCATCTCCAATTTCACCAGAGAAAAGAAAGGAATGAAGCCTCAACAGGAATGTCAGGAATTGAGTGTTAGGAATTTAAAAAGCTCTACAAAAATAAGAGATGACTGTGGGCAGATTTTGACCATGTCTGTGACTATCCTCCTTGAGGATAGACCACTCTGTTGGTCACACTCTAGAAGGATGGACATGATGAGTTCTACTCAGTTGGGGGGATCCAGGGCAAGACCCTGCGGGAGAGGAGGGGACAGGGAGCTGGGACCACACACACTTTAGGAAGGTGTGGTGTAGACCAAGTGGCCTCTTCCTCTCTCACCTTCTACCTTCCAGGGCCTCCCTCTGAGATTCTGCCATTGGTGCAAGCTGTCCCCAAAACCCAGGCTGAGGATGGACAAGTGCCTGGCTCAGGTGTGGCCCAGAGGTGGGAAAAGGGGGCTTGCTTTATACCACCACACCAGAGAGAGTCTTGTTTTAAAGCTTGCCTGCTCTTCCAAGACCCTAATTTGTCTATGACCTCCCTGGCTCTCACAGCCAAGGCCCCGCTGGAACAGAGTCTGGAGGACACAAGTGAGGGCCCGGCAGTGGAACAGAGCACCTGTGGACGCCTGCTGCAGGAGGAGAGCAAGAAGGAGGGTGCCGTGGCCTTGCACGTGTACCGGGCATACTGGAGGGCCGTGGGCTGTGTCCTGGCCCTCGTCATCCTCTTGTCTCTGCTCCTCATGCAAGGTGGGAGTTCCTCGGTCCCCCAAGGGCATGCTGTCCAGGTGGCCATCACCATCACCTTGTACTGATCAGCACTGGCTCCAGAGACTCACCTAGCATGGGCCACAGTTGGGACAGGGGCTGTCCCCAATTCTGAGAGTCCTGGGGCCTGACCAGCACATCCTGTGGCCAGCTACCTGACTCCCAGCTGGGCCCTTTTACATGGAGCACATGCTGTCACCAGGGTGGAAGGGCAGTGGGCCTTGGACAGAAACATGCAGGATGGTGGCAGTGCGCGGGGAGCCTGGGATGCAGGAGGGTTGAACAGGAGTTGAGGGCACAGATGTCTCACGACATCCTCCCTCCATCCCATCCAGCCACGAGAAACGCCGCAGACTGGTGGCTGTCCTACTGGATCTCCCAGCTGAGGGCAGGAGGGAATGGCTCTGGGGAGGTGCCAGCTTCTGCTACCCAGGGACCCTCGGGGCTCTTCTCCCCGAAACTACTCCTGTTCTCCCCAGCGAGTCTCTGGTGAGTAGCAGCCTGGGCACAGGCCCAGGGGTCTCAGCATGGTCTCCAGGTGGAGTGGGGGCTGGGGGCCGAAGAAAGGAGCCCTGAGCGGCCCTACTTTGGGTTACCCATAGCCTCCTCCCCACCCAGCACCCCAGTGTTCCCACTGCCCACGGTGGCCCCCAATGGATCCTCCGACGTCTCTTTCTACCTCACCGTGTACGCAACCATCGCCGGCATCAACTCTCTCTGCACGCTTCTCCGTGCAGTGCTTTTTGCAGCAGGCACCCTCCGTGCAGCTGCCACCCTGCACTGTCGCCTGCTCCGACGGGTCCTTCAGGTGAGAGGGTGGGGGGACAGCCCTGGCCCTGTGTCCCCTGCCAAGAGCATCCCTGTCCTCGGGATCAAGTAGCCCCTCACTGATAGGTGCGGCATATGGCATCTTGGAAGCTCACAGAGCAAAAAGCTGCCTGGCCTTGAATGCAGTGATTTCTGCTAATGGTTTCCCACTTAATAAAACGGGCAAAGAGAGAACCTTCCTCGGGGTTCCATCACCTCTGGACCTCCGGTGCAAAGTGGTGACCTTATAGATCATGTAGGGCCCTTATCTCCACACCCTGTTTCCACTTCCCCTGCTTTCCTGATAAATAACCATCCTAAGTGTGCTCAACAGTATATTTTTGCAACATGCCTGTGTTTTGGGTGCCTGTATTTTTAATTTATTTAAATGATACTACATTAGTGCTTGCATTGTTTCTGAGAGTTTTTGTGTGGCACTGTTTCTAAAAATCCACCCATGTTGTAAATGTATATCCGATCTGCTGACCTCATATGCTTGTTATAAGCATTAAATTACCATGTGGAAAGTTGTAGAATACAGCATGGCACACGTTAGGTGCTCACTTAGCAATTATGAAATTGTTATTACTACAAATCCCTTGTTAGGGCCTCACAGTAACCCTATGAGGTAGGCACGTTACCTTGTTTTACTGCTAAGGAGACTGAGGCACTGACAGTCATTTGCTCTGTCCCCTGCCTAAAGATAGGACTACTCCCAAAGTAAAAGCACAGGCGGGAGACAGGGAAGGTGGAGAAGGGAAGGGGCTGTCCTTGAGACCATACCTTCAGTAGCTAGCGATTATTGAGCACCTACTATGTGCCAAGCAGATGTGCGAAGCACTTGACTGCTGTACAGGTGTGTTTTAATCATACCAGCAGCCCAATGAGGTGTGATTCTGTTTGTCCCGACTTTTCAGATAAAGTGGAACAAAGGCCTTTGGAGGTGACTGTGTCCCTCATCTGGGGTCCTACCTCTCCCAGTGGTAGAAAGCTGAAATTCAAGTTGCTGTCTGACTCTAGAGCCCAAGCTCTTAACTATAACTTTGACTTTGGCCAATAATCCTCACCCTGCTGTCTAGCCGTGAGCAGTCAGGACTCCTCCTGACTTTTTACCAACTGCCACTCTCCAGTCAGAAGTCCCCTAGCTTCCAGAGAGATCTTAGCCCTCTGCCTTTGGAGGGAGGTGGACACACTCATCCAAGGGGTGGGATGGCCAGGGGTCCAGAGGACCCTTCCTGCCTGGTATGGTCTTCATGTTCCACTGGTGCCTCCTCTGCCCCCAAGCCCTGGCCATGCTTTACTGTTTTTTTTTCCTAACCTCAGGCCAACCCCCACCTCACCCCTGGCCAGGGCACCCTGTCAACCCCTTCTCTCCAGAGTCTGTCTTGCCCACCACCCCCTCTGCAGGCACCCGTGTCTTTCTTCGACTCCACGCCTACAGGCCGGGTGGTGAACCGCTTCTCCTCCGATGTGGCGTGTGTGGATGACAGCCTGCCCTTCCTCCTCAACATCCTGTTGGCCAATGCGGCGGGCCTGTTGGGCCTCCTGGCTGTGCTGGGCTCCGGCCTGCCCTGGCTGCTGCTGTTGCTGCCACCACTCAGCATCGTGTACTACCGAGTGCAGCGCCACTACCGGGCCTCCTCGCGGGAGCTGCGGCGCCTGAGCAGCCTCACACTGTCTCCGCTCTACACCCACCTGGCTGACACGTTGGCTGGCCTCCCTGTGCTCCGGGCGGCTGGGGCCACCTATAGGTGCATAGAGTGACTTTATCCCAAGCAGAGCTCATGGTGGAGGGTAGAGGGCCCCTGGGAAAAGGGGAGCCCAGGACTCCTGAGGAAAAGATGGGGGTGAGGGTCCTAGAGAAAGGATGAAAACAGAAGAGAACATGTAGCAGCGCAGGCCCCTCTTCAAAAGAGCACCTGGGCATGATGGTACACACCTATGACCCCAGCACTCAGGAGGCTGAGGCAAGAGGATTAAAAATTCAAAGGCGGGGCTGGGGATTTAGCTCAGCGGCATAAGCACCTGCTTTGCAAGCAGGCAGTTGTGAGTTCGATCCCTGGTACCGATAAAAATGAAAAAGACCAAAAAAAAAAGAAAAGAAAAGAAAATTCAAAGGCAGCCCAGGTTGTAAACAAAAGCATACACAGAGATCTCTGCATTGCTGAATTGAGGTGTGTGGATCAGCTGTCAGGAAGCAGGTGGGTTGCAGGGAAGCTGTCAGGGTGGACTGCGGCAGCAGTGAGGTGGCCTCATTACCCTCTGCTCCTCCAGGTTCGAAGAAGAGAACCAGCACCTGCTGGAGCTGAACCAGAGGTGCCAGTTTGCTTCCTGTGCCACAATTCAGTGGCTGGACATCCGGCTACAGCTCATAGGGGCAGTGGTGGTCAGTGCCATTGCGGGCATTGCCCTGGTGCAACACCAGCAGGGCCTCGCCAACCCAGGTGCCACCCAGACCCCTTGCCCTGACCCCAGGCCTTTGTTCCTACCCCAGACCTCTTCCATCCTGTCCCACATCCTTTCCACCAGCCTCCCATCAACAACCTGCCTCTCCGCCCTCTTCCTATAAGCATCCAATCTGCACCCAGGGTTCTACGGCCTGCCGCCTTTCCCTAGCACTGTGCTTATCTCCTCAGGACTGGTGGGGCTCGTGCTGTCCTATGCCCTGTCCCTCACGGGGCTGCTCTCAGGCCTAGTGAGCAGCTTCACGCAGACAGAAGTCATGCTGGTGAGCGTGGAGCGGCTGGAGGAGTATTCCCGAGACCTGGCCCAGGAGCCCCAGGGCCGCCGGCTGCAGGTGCACCATCCCCCACCCCAGGCCAGAGCCTACCACTCCGAAAGCCTGGTCTCTCCCCACTCCTCCCTTGACTCCTCACCATCTTTCTCTGCCCCCTTAGCGTGTTCACATGGTCACAATGTTCCCCACAGTGCCCTTGTATCCATCCCCCATCCTTTGTCTTACCCACCCACTTCCTGTTATTCTCCCTCCTTCCACCCCTCTGCACTGTGCCTCCTCGCCTCACCATCTCCCTCTATTTCCAGCTGGCCAGCTGGCTGACCCAGGGGAGTGTGGAGTTCCAGGATGTGGTGCTCGTGTACCGGCCAGGACTGCCCCATGCCCTAGATGGGGTGACCTTCCGTGTACAGCCTGGAGAGAAGCTGGGCATTGTGGGCCGCACAGCCTCTGGGAAGTCGTCCCTGTTCCTGGTGCTGTTTCGGCTCGTGGAGCCCAGTGCAGGACGGGTACTGCTAGACGGAGTGGACACTAGTCAGCTGGACCTGACCGAGCTCAGGTCTGGGGGCAGGGATAGGATGCTGGAGCGGGGGGGGGGGGGGCAACCAGGAACCCTGGCACTTAGAGCAGGGCCAGAAGGCATCTGTAAACTTGGAACAGCCAGGGCAATGTGGGCAGAGGTGGAGGATGAAACGGGCAGGAAGCTGTGAGAATCTGGGTCAGCAGTGGCCTTGGTTTTGCTCACTGTGACCCAGGCCACATTTCCAGCTTTGTCTTCCCTTTTTTTAAAAATTTTTTTTTATTGGTACCAGGGATTGAACTCACGACCACGCACTTGCAAAGCAGGCGCTTATGCCGCTGAGCTAAATCCCCAGCCCTTGTCTTCCCTTTTAAATCACAGCTCTGAGAGACTATACCCATGCATGCCATGGTCCTTTGGCCCTTGGGCTCAGCTGGTGGTACGTGGGACAGCTTGAGACTTGAGCCAGTTGCCCCTGGCCACAAGTGGCCTCATCTGGGGCTCTAGATCCCCTGCCCTCAGGTTGGCCAGTGTCGTTTCCTCAGCTCCCTGTCATGGAAGAGGCAGGAGGCTTGGTCCTAAGTCCTGGGACTTAATGTTCACTGGCCTTACCTCGTCTAAGTGGTGGTGGCTTCACTTTATATCTCAACCTTACAGGTCCTCAGGAGTGGTCCCTTCCTCATACATCCACCCTGGTTGTCCCCTCCCTCACCTGTGCTGTCCCTGGAGTCAGTGTCACATTGTGTGGCCTGTTTACTTCCTCTGTCTTGGCTCCTCAGTGAGATTTGGGCTCCCAAGAATGGGGTCCAGGCCTTTGGTGCCTTTGGCCCTGCCCTGAGCCCCACCTCAGTTCAACGTCCCCAGCTGTGTAACGAGGCACTGGGTGGGGCTCCGTGGCTCTCCTGCAGGTCCTATCACTAAAACCTGTGCTTCGAAAGTGGCCTCATCTCCAGCCAGCTCCCATGTCCTTGTCCCCAGATCCCAGCTAGCTATCATCCCCCAAGAGCCCTTCCTGTTCAGTGGGACCGTTCGGGAAAACCTGGACCCCTGGGGCCAGCACGAGGACAGGGCCCTGTGGCAGGTCCTGGAGCAGTGCCACCTGAGTGAGGTGGTCGTCTCCATTGGTGAGTGCTGTTCCTGATATGGTGAGCAGGGAGGAGTGGGGGAGGCCCTCAGTGAAGGTGCTGTGCCCTGCAGGTGGCCTGGACAGTGAGGTGGGCGAGAGGGGCCGGAGCTTGTCCCTGGGACAGAGGCAGCTGCTGTGCCTGGCCAGGGCTCTCCTCACAGATGCCAAGGTGAGGCAAAGACATTGGCAGGGGCTGGGAAGGAATCAGGAAGTGTCTGGGAGCTGGGAAGGAGAGCATCTCAGGGAAGAGCTGGAGAGGGAGCGCTCTTAGTGACTTGGGCTGCAACTCTCCACACCCCACCATGCTCCAGATTCTCTGCATTGATGAAGCCACAGCGAGTGTAGACCAGAAGACAGACCAGCTGCTGCAGCAAACCATCTGCCAACGCTTTGCCAACAAGACAGTGCTGACCATTGCCCACAGGTGAACTGATACCCAGAGAAAATGGTTGAGAACTGCTGGGGGGGACTCTGAACCTCCCCCCAATCCTTTTAGGGACTGCAGGATCAAGGCTCAGATCTTGGCTCCTTTCTCCAGGCGCTGCCTTGACTCTTGGTAGCATATTGTCTGAGGAGACCCAGTAGACCCACCTGTCAGGGACCAAAGCCTGTGGGGATATTCTGTGCAAGTCTGGAGGGGGAGAGAGGGACAGTGAGTCAGCTTCTTCCTACAGGGCACCATCCCCTAACCCCCACACTGACCACTGTCTCCTATGCAGACTCAACACGATCCTGAACTCTGACCGGGTGCTGGTACTCCATGCAGGAAGGGTCATAGGGCTAGACACGCCCACATCCCTGCATGACCAGGGACACTCAATGTTCCAGCAGCTGCTGCAGAGTGGGCTGGAGGAAGCCACTGCCCCTCCTGAACAACCTGAACCCAGGTAGCGGTCCCTAGGACTGTCCCCTCCATCTGAGAAGCAGGGCTGATGCAGAAGTGCTGGCCACTTGTTTACATCCTCCTCCAAGGCTCTACCTCTCCCCACCTCCCAAAGGGGACAGGAACACTGATGTCATCTTGGGAACTACTTTGGGGGCCAAGTTCCAAGGCTTCCCCTGGACCAGGCCTGTCCCAGTGCCCCTCACCTCAGCCTATAGGTGGGTGGTTTTTCTGCCACAAGAGCCCATTTGCATTTTTATAGTTTTATTTGATAAAACATTCTGTGTATTAAAAAAATAGTATTTATGACGTGAGGCTGAAGCCCCCTTGATGCATATATCCGTGCTGAGGGGTGAGGAAGGATCACTGCAGTCTGAGGTGTGGAAGAGGCAAGGATGGGGGCCGGAGCCCCCACCGCCATCACAGCGCTGTGGTCTTGCCAGGCTCCGGGGGCAGGTCTGGTGACAGGGGCAGCCCTGCTGGCAGCATGCTCACCTGACACTCCTGGTCCTGCCGGGCAGGGGTGTAGTGGGGCAGTGGGTAGCAACAAGGTCCAGGGGGGCAGATGCCCCGGCGCCAGGCCCTCAGGGTTAGCAGCACAGTGGCCAGGACCAGGGCAGCAGTGAGAGCTCCAAACACGACCAGGGCCACCAGGCTTGACTCTCCCAGCCCAGCCTCCTGCCTCCGTACCACCTCCTTCACCGAGATGCGCAGCAGACCTGTGCCTGCACTATGGGGCACTGGCCCTGTGGCTGGGACCACTGCTGCCGAGGTGGGCCCTATGGGGGTGCCCACTGTGGTGGCAGGGTCTGGGACGGGTAGGACAAGTTCACAAGTCTTGCCACCATAGCCACTGGGGCAGAGGCAATCAAAGTCATGGACACGGTCCCGGCAGCGGGCTCCTCTCTGGCATGGGTGGCTGGCACAGTCATCCAGGTTGATGGTGCAGAAGCGTCCAGCAAACCCCTCAGGGCAGAGGCAGGAGAAGCGGTTTATACCATCCACACAGGTGGCACCGTTGGCACACGGCCGCATCAGGCAGTCATCTACATTCACCTCGCAGTGAGCACCCACGAAGCCCGCCAGGCAGCGGCATGTGAAGTTGGGGGCAAAGCCCTGGTCATCCTGGCACTGCCCACCGTTCCGGCATGGGGAGCTATGGTGGCAGTGGAAAGGAACACAGATACTTCTGATGCTTGTGGGGTGGCCCAGGTCAGCATTCTAAGCCCTGGCCTCCCTTCCTACCTGTGTCACCTTGGGTCACTCAGTCTACATCTCATTTGATTTCATTTTTATTTACTTTTTGCAATGCTGTGGATTGAACCCAAGGCCTTCACACTGGGCTCTATCCATCCCCAGTCCTTGTGTATTTTTTAATACAGGGTTTTCTGAAGTCACTAAGCTGCCCAGATAAGGCTTGATCTCACAGTTCTCTTGCCTCTGCCTCCCACAGTGCTGAAATTATAGGCATGATATTTCAAACACCTTATTTTGTAAGAATAAAAGTAGTCCAGGATTCAGCTCAGTGGCGCAGCACCTGCCTGGCAAGTCTGAGTTCCTGCGTTCAATTCCCAGGACTCCCCCGCCAAATGAATAAATGTTAGCAAACAAACAAAGTAGTACCAGCTTCCCAAGTGCACGGCAGTGAGCACAGGGTCTGGCCCAAAGGCAGGCAGGGCTCAGGATAAGTGTGCTATTCTTATCCTCAAAACCGCTCAGGCCTGAAGCGGAAACCAGGGCAAGTCCGGCCCTGTGGGCCAAAAAATTTCGTCATCTGCACAAGGCTGCTGTGGGGGACTCTTTAAGGGCTGTGGGCCAGCTTGTTCCCAATCCCTGACCACAGCAGTCACACCTGACCCGTTCTGCCTCCTGCTCTAACTGAGTGCTGTTGTTGGAAAAATGGTTCAGAAAGCATCAGGAAAGTTGAGAATCCTGAGCCGGGGCACTCTGCAACACTGGACTCTCATCATGGGGTGGCCTGCAGTGTGACCCTCAATCCTCCACCCTCTCTTCACTCCTACCTCTCCCCATCCTGTCCCCAACTTCTGACTGGACCTCACCCTGGGTCCAGCACTCACCCTGCCTGCTCGCAGGGTCCGGCCTTGCGTTCGCACTCCCGCCCGTGGAAGCCAGGTGGACACACGCAGTGGTACTCGCCACCCCCGTCATACACGCATTGGCCTCCATTCTGGCAGGGGGACTGTGAGGTACAGATGTGCTCATCTGCAGGGGAGACAGACAAAGAAGGCTCTAGGGTGGTGGACACATTGGGTTCCTGATGACCCAAGGCTCTGTTCCAGCAATTTCTAAGGGGCTGGGGATTTAGCTCAGCAGCATAAGAGCCTGCCTTGCAAGCAGACAGTCATGAGTTTGGTCCCCAGTATGGATTAAAAGGAAAAAGACAAAAAAAAAAAAAAAAAAAAAAAACCCAGCAACTTCTATGCCACACCCTCCTGCAGGGTGATCTGGGATCTCTCACTGTAAAATGTGTACAGTTTCTAGCAGCTGCCTTTCCACCCTCATGGGGTTAATTCACACAACAGTTAAGAAATTGAAAAAGATGGGCTGGGGATTTAGCTCAGTGGCTCAACTGTTTGCCTGGTAAACACAAGGTTATCAGTTCGACCCCCAGTACCAAAAAAAAAGAAAAAAGAAAAACTGAAAAAGATGGAAGACTATGTTTGAGGATATAAACAGGACACGAGCATTGCTTAGTAAATGTCGAAGGACAGTTCCCTAAGACACACAGCCTCCCCAGCTAGCGGCTTACCTCCTGCCCCCTACCTTTATCACAGAATTTGCCTGCCCAGCCACTGTGGCAGATGCACTGCCAAGGCTGGTGGCAGGTACCGTGCTGGCAGCCAGGCATCCTCACACAGCGCTCACAGTGCAGCCCCTCCCAGCCGGGGTCACACCTGATGGGAAGAAGACACAGGGTCACAGCTGGGTGGGAAGGGGCGGGGCACACAACAGAGTTTCTAGAAACCAAGAGGCTTTGTATGGGACGGCAGACCTGTCCAGGTGGGTGTAGGGCTGTGTAGGGCTTAGGACACACACACACTCGGACCATCAGGCACCTGCACTCGGGCCCTTCTTGTGTACCTTGTCTAACCTCTCTGAACCTGTTTTCTCACCTGGAAATTGAGGTTACTTTCCACAGGTTGTGTGAGGAAGAAATAATGTCTGTGAATACCTCGAGTGCCATTTTTAACACAAACATTTAAAGAAAGACCTTGAAAGGTTATCAGGACTGTCTTCCTAGAGAATTCCAGGGCAAACATCTCAACTGCTAAACTGCCCAGCTGGAGCTACACTTACAATACTCCTGCCTCAGCCTCCCAGAACACTGTGCCACTGCCAGCTTCATGTTTCTTAAAACTATGCACTTATCTCCTGCTTCGGCACCTGTCCAGCCGCCCCACTGAGTCAGTTGCTCGACTCATCAAGAAAGCCTCTTTGTAGAACTCCCAGCAGCCTTTCCTTCCCAGGGCCCACCTCGATTTCCCTCATCTTCCCCTTGCCTCCTGGCTCTGATCTCCAGGTCCTTCTGAGTACCTGAAGAGCAACGTTCAGAATCCCTGTACCAAGCCTGGGAGGGTGAAGTCGTGGAGGTGGGGAAGCAGACAAGAGTGGCAGAGGGGAATGGCCCGGTGGGGGCACGGAGGGGGCAGCCTGCCTGTTTTACATGCTGCTGAAGAACAGTGAAGCTCACGTAGGGTCCTAAGGCCCTCCACTCTGTGTCCTGGGGGTGACTTGGGTGTTGGTGTGGAGGGCTGTGGTTGGGGAGCAGAGGGTCCGGATACCTGCAAGAGCCGTCGGGCATGCAACAGCCGTGGGCCAGGTCGCAGTGGGTGCTGCAGTCATCAGCTGCAAGACATAGAGGTGGAGGCGGTGAGCCTGGGTCAGGGTCTGCTCTCCAGGACGCAGGACTCGGGAGAGGATTCAAGGCTCGGAAACCCGGCAACACAGATCGTCCCACTCCCAAAGAGACTCCCAGGTCTCTCCTTCCCGGTGGTCCGAGCAGCTGCAGTGCCGGTCCTGGCCGGCAGAGGTCAACGTGCTCGCGGGTGAGGTGTGCAGGACCGTAACGGAGATGGGGCTCGCTCACCTCGGGCCGGCTGACCGGGCGTCCCCAGGATGCACAGGAGGCACATGAGACGCAGGCAGCGGCAGCCGCGGGGCATGGTCGGCGCCGGGTCCAGGAGCCCGGACAGCGGCACGGACGGGCACGGACACGGACACCTGTGGGACAGCACCGGCTGGAGGCCGTGGGGCGCAGGGGAGCACCGCGCGGGCGTGGACTCTAGCGACAGGGGTGGGCGAGGACGCGGCGCCGGGCTGGGAAGGAGAGGAGGGCTGGACGGTGGAGGATGGGCAGGCTCAATGCCAGGCAAGGATCGCGGGAGGCGGAGTGGTCAAGGAGACCCGGACCGCAAGGGGAGGCGGCCTTGCGCGCGCTGGAGACGCGGGGACCGAAGGGGGCGGCTCGAGGCCTCTCGGCACCACGCAATCCCCACCCCCGCCCTCCACGCGGGACTGGAGCCCACGTTCCCTTCCCGTGTTGCGCGCGCCCAAGCGGCGCAGGCCCGGAGCACCCGAGCCCGGATCCCCGCGCGCGGCCCCGGCCGCGTCCTCACCTCCGGCGGCGGCGGCACGAGGCGGGGTCCGACGGGCTCCCGGACGGGTGGAGTGCGGGGCCGCCCCTAGCTGGCAGCGGGGCCGGGCGCCAAGGCCGCTGCCATCCAGCCGCGCTCCGGGAATCTGGGGCTCCGGTAACCAGGAGCAGCGGCAGTGGCGGCGGCTCCTCTCGAACGCTCGGCCCCGCCCCTCCCCGCCCGCGCCCCGCGCCCCGCGCCCCCTGCTCCCCACCCTCCGCGGCCACCCACCTCCCAGATCCCCGCTTTCTTCACGCAAGCAGGAAATCACCGGAGCGCACAGGGGCGCACGCTGTCAAGCGCCGGTCAGGGGAGCGCGCCCGGGTTATTCCCATCGCTCGGCCCGCGCCCCTCACCCCACGCCCCACCTCTACGCTCCCCGGCCTGCTGCCCATCACGCTCTCGTATAAATCCGCACACACGCGGCACGCAGCTCCCCGCCCTCCTCCGGCCCCCAGCCCACGCCTCCCCCGCTCGGAGACCTCCATCGGCGGCCGCCTCTGTCACCGCCTCTCCTCCCTGCCCTCTGCTCCTCTCTCTTCTCGCTGCCAGGTCCTACAGCCTTGCAGGACCGGCCCGTGCAAGTCTAAATAGCAGGCGGCCCGCCCCCGCCCCTTTCCCTGTCAAATCTCAGTTTCCCCACGCGATTCCTTCCGATGACACCTTCGGGGTGCCTCTCCCGGACTGGAAACGCGTCTGACTCTGTCAGTGTTCCCTTCCTCCAGTTCCCACTTCTGAACCCCGTTACATCTATTCTTGGCCTCAGGTTAATCATCCAGCGCCCCAACTCTGGATGAGGGGGCTTAATAAGTGGGGACCCCCCATTAAGCCTTCCAGGCCTAAAGTTGCTACTGGTCCTCCACACTGAAATGCTGCGTCTTCAAGCTCAAAGCCTTGGAAGGAAGAGTCCCTAGCCTGGCGTCCCTTGGACACCCCCACAGCCACAAGCCTTCCCCACGGTGTCCACTGGAAATGACATCCCCAGCCCCCCAGCTCTCCAGCCCGGTTCCTGTCTTCTGCCGTTTTTCTTGAAGAGCTTTCTGAGTTTCATAAATGATACAGCTCTATCATTAATTTTGTTCTAGAAATATTTTTCAGAGAAACATTGCAAGCATACTATGTCAGAAAATATAGTAGGAAAAATGGATTATGGTATGCTGATACATGTGTCACCTTTTTGAAGACTAAAAATGTCCAAAAAGCTGAGGTTTTGTTAAGTGGAGGTGAGAGGACCAGAAGATACTTCAATAGTGATAATGGTTTTCCCTGGATAATGAAAAACATTTCTTATTGTCGTTTTGAAATGGGGTTTCACTATGTAGCCCACGCTGGCCTCCATCTTGCAGTGATCCTCCTGCCTCAGCCTCCTGAGTGCTGGGATTACAGGGAGGTTTTTTTTCCTTATTTTTCAACATTTTCACTCTTTCCACAGTGAACATGGGTAACTTTAAAACAAAATAATAAAGCAGCAAATGTGGTGATGCACACCTGTAATTCCAGCACTCAGGGGCAAGAGGAGTGCCTTGAGTTCAAGGCCAACCTGGACTACATTGTGAGTTCAAAACCTTGTCTCAAGCCAGACAGTGGCTCACACCTGTAATCCCAACACTCAGGAGGCTGAGGTGGGAGGATTGTTGCAAGTTCAAAACCAGCCTGGGCTACAAAGTGAGCTCAAGGCCAGCCTGAACTGCACAGCGAGACCCCGTCTCAAAAAAGACAAAAAAAGAAAACAAAACAAAAAACCCCCACAAGATCTTGTCTCAAAAACCTAAACATAAACAAATAAAGTATACAGAAAAAAAAATCACCCACAATCCTACTAACTTGAGAAAGCTACTATTATTATTGTTTAAACGCCTTTCCTCATCCAAATATTTGTACACAGTTTTAATTACACCATACTCACCATGTTGTGCCCTGCTTCTTTTACTCCACATCATATGTTGGTAGACTTCAAAGTGTAGCCTTTTAGGGGTGGGGATGCGGTTCAGTGGTAAAACATTTGCTTAGCATGTGGTAAGACTCTGGATTCAACCTAAGAACTGACAAAAATTAATTTTCAATAGTTGCATGACAGTCTATTAAATAATGTAATGTACTTACTCTGATTACTGGTCACATAGGCTGGTATCTATGTTATTATAAAGCCATTCAACCAGTAGGTATTGGTTGTCCTAAGTGGTCTACCAGGTGCCAGATGTGATCTTGGGCAGTGTAAATATAGCTGCCAGATGGATAGTTTCACCATGGATTTCCATGCATGTAGTCATTTACATGTTTATAGAGCCTGAACCGACACATGACTGAGTCAAAGAAGGTGTGAAAAGTGAACAATTCCTTTTCATTGATGAAATGAACTAAAATTCACTGACTAAACTATGAAGATATTTGAGGCTTTTGAGGTTGATGGCATTAGATGGTTTTGAAGATTTTAGCACCTCACTTACTGTCACTCTTGTCACGCCTCCTTCTGTCAAGTTCTCCGTACTTGTGTGTGTGTGTACACACATTGGGGATTATTCTTGGTGAGTCAATACAGGATGGATAATTCTTCCAATGACAGTGATAGATTCTTTGCAACAATGGCTTCTATATTTCCTTCCGCCCCACATGACCCTTCAAACTGACTTTGTGCTCCTCCCATAAGAGATAGAATTTTGAATTTCTTGAGCTGGGCTGGTCTGATGAGTAGCTTTCAGTAACCAAATGTAATGACAATGACCTTGTGAGGCCCTAGGGTTAGGTCTTGAAAGGCCTTGGCACTCGCCTCTTGCCATCTTAGAATACTTCCAGCTTCGTGTGCAGAATCCAGGCTAGTGATGAGCAGCCCCTAAGAGGGGAATCCAGCACCTTAGCTGAGACTGCCAGGCAGGCGAGGTCCACCTAGATTACCCGGCCCCACTCAGTCCGCCTTCATCACTCATGTAAGTGGACACAGGCAAGACTGACAGCCTGCACTGCTAAACCACAGTAGATAAACACTGATTATTACAAGCACTAAATTCTGGGGCAGCCATTCATATGACAACAGCTACCTGGTAAGAGCAGCTTCTCATTTCTGCCTTGGACCTTGTTGTTCCCCAAAGACTTTTTCTTTTTTTTTTTTTTTTGAGGCAGGGTCTCACTATGTAGTTAGTTCAGGCTGGCTTCCGACTCATTATATAGCCTAGGCTGACCTCAAACTTGTGGTGATCCTCCTGTCTCAGTCTCCCAAGTATTCATCTTCTGACTGTATTTATTTATTTATTTTGAAGTGGGCATTGATCTCAGGACCTCGTACATGCTAGGCAAGTGTCCTACCACTGAGCTACATCCCTAGCCCTAGTCTTCTGATTTTAAAATTAAAATGAAATCATTCTATGGGCCCCTAAACCATGATGGCCCCAAGATCTGTGCCTACTGTGGCTAGGTTGGCCCTGTCTCTCCTCTATAGATCCGACCTCCTTTTCCCTGTCCCTTAGTTCCTCACCTCTATCGTCACAATCCACCCTTATCCGTGCTCCCTCCTCCATCCTGCACCCAAGTAGCTGAATGTGGCTGACCACTGTCACTGTAAGCCCGGCTACATGCTCCTGGTTCCCAGCCTCCTCCCAGCCTGCTGGCTCTGTTCTTCCCTTCTCTCCTCCACCTTCCTGCTTTCTACTCCCTCTCCTGATGGCCTCGCTTCCAAGTTGGAGAGAAAATAGAAGCATGAGCCCACTGCCGCCTCCCTCATGGCAGCGGAGCCATCTGTGTGCTCACCATGGTACCAGGTCCCATCCCTGCTCTGGGACATCAGCTCCCAATTCTTCCCAGCTCTGTTGCGTCATCCATGCGCATCATCTCTACAGGATCCTTTGCGCAGCCTTTGTGTGTGTGTTAAGTAGATAGCATCCCCCTACCTGATTCTCTTCCAGCTACATTTTTCTGCCTCTATTGCTAAAAGTTTTTCAAGCGTATTTGTCTATCAGCCCAGTGTGGTGACACATGCCTGTAATCCCAGCACTCAGGAGGCTGAGGCAGGAGGATTGCTGAGAGTTTGAAGTCAGTTTAGGCTACATAGTGAGTTCAAGGCCAGCCTGAATGACATGGCAAGACTCTGTCTCAAAAAACAAAACAATAAATAAATAAGTAAAAACCCAAAGTATTTGTTTATCCTTGCTGTCATCTCCCTTCATTCTCCCCTCCTCTCAGCCTCCCTCAGCCTCCCCCCACCACGCTCCCCATTTTCTAAGAATCTCGCTATGCTCCATGCTGACCTTGAACTCGTTATGTAGCTCAGTTGAACTCCCAGTCAGCCTAGCTCAGCTTCCTAGAGTGCTGAGATTGTAGGCATGAGCCACCGTGCCTGGCCTAGTTTTCTCTCAGACCCATTCTTACCCTGCCTGTCCAGAATTTCTCTTGCAAAGCAAAGGTCACCTGTGCCCTGGTCTCTCCCATATCCAGTAATGAAGTCTCAGTCCTAGTTTCATGGCATCATGAGTCCTGGAATCATGTTAAGACTCTTTGTCTGTCTTTCTGTCTTTCTCTTTCTCTCTCACACATACACACACACACAACCCAGAAATCATACTGGCTCTGCCTCCAAAATCATCCAGACTCCAACCACCTTTCACAGTCTGACCTCTGTTGTGTCCTACAACAGCTTCTTGGTTGACTTCTGTCACCCTGCAAGGGCAAGATGGGTGAAATGGGGCTGGCTAATGTGTAGCCTAAACTGGATACTGAAACAGAAAAATATCATTCACAGAAAAACTGGCAAGGTCTGAGCAAAGTCTGGAAATATAGTTTATCCTCAGATCATCCCAACATTGGCTTTTTAGCTTCAACAAATAGACCACGGTATCGAAGTGTTAGCCCTAAGCAAGAATGAGTGAGGGGCGCCAGGGATTTAGCTCAGCAGTTCAAGCACTTGCTTGGTAAGTGCAAGGTCGTGAGTTCAGTCCCTGGTACAAAAACAAAAAACAAAAAACCAAAGAGTGAGGGGAAATGGGAACTGTGTAGGAGTGGGAGAGTGGGGGTGAGGTGAGGGCTTGTTTGGGTCCGGGAAGACCTTTAGAAAGTGGGTTCCCTGCCCTGGAATAGGATTGGGACTTGGCAATAAGCGTAAGGCCAGGAAGTAGAGCTGGGCTGTTCAGGACTGTGCTGGGACTTGTCTCTTAGCAACTGTCCCTGTTCTGGTCTCTTCGGGAATCCATCCACGTCCAGCCCCTTTACATAAGGTAGTGCTTTATCCAGCCTCTCGGCTCTGCAAGACTTTTTCTAGCACATGTCCCCTCCCCCATTTAAGATCATCCAAGAAATATGTGCTCTTTTTATCTCTCAAATTCCCAAGAATATCCAATGGCCTTTTAAAAAAATTTTATTTAAAGAGAAAAAAAAAAAAAAAAACAGAAAAAGGGTAGAAATAAATACATAATTTCAAAAAAATAAACAGTAAGAAATCATTGGTTGATAAATTATATATTGTCCTCTTAGAATCTAATGGCCTGTTTTGGCAGGGTTTCATTATTCTCTGAGTTACTGAGGTCCAAAATCTTAAGGCCAGCTTTGACTTCTCTATCGCTGCTGTCCCTGATTCCCTAATTTCTCTGGTGCTGCACCTCCCATGGTCCTGGGTCCACCCTACCCTAGCACCTACACCCTTGTCCACATACTGGACTTCTCAGGGCCCACCCTTTCTCCTGTAGCCAGATTTTGCTCTACATTCTGTCTTGGGTGACCTTCAAGAGCCACTCCACTCCAAGGCCTTATGGTCTTTGCTGGGGCCTTGGGCGGATGACTTTAGGATCCTCCTTTAAGGAAAAGGAAAAAGAAAGAATGGGAATACAGACCATGCATCTCTGTGAAGGTGTGGCAGGGTCATGTAACAAAGTACGTGGCCAGGGATACAGCTCAATGGCACATCGCCTACGTGGCAGGCACAAGGCCCTGAGCTAGATACCCAGCAAAACACACACACCCCAAAAACAAACAAACAAAAACAAAGTACATGAATCATTAGACAGGAAAGACTCATTTTTCTCTGTGACCCCAGACTGGAGCAGTAACTCTGCTGCTCTGCAACACGCCAGTCCTCAGGATTCCCCACTTTTCTGAGCAACTATGTTCCCCAGATGCCTGTCAATCAAGCAAGGCCTCCAGATGCTCCATTCATCATCTTTGGCCTCCTTAGCCTTCCCCCAGGAGGTGACTTCCCAAGGTCCCCACCTCTCTTTAGCCTCCTTACACTAAAGTTTGTGTAAAACCAAATGTGGGTGCAGAGATAGGACGAGAACAGGGAGGCACTGCTTCCTTCCTGCTCTCAGTGACCCACCACCAATACGTCTCATCCTTATGGTCAGAGTCCCCCATGATAATAAGCACTGTGAGTGGGAGCCAGGAAGGGACCCTAACTCAGTGCCAGACTCTCAGTTCCAGTGACACACTCCATGTTTCGAGTAGCACAGTTCATAGTACAGGTAGCTAAATCTTAGAAGTGGCTTATATGTCCATAACAGATGAAAACATAGGGCCGGGGATTTAGCTCAGCGGCCTAAGTGCCTGCCTGGCAAGCACGAGGTCATGAGGCCATGAGTTTGATCCCCGAACTCATGAACAGATGAAAGGATGGTATTTATACATAATGGAACGTCACTGTGCCACTGAGATGGATAAGTTTGAGTAATGTGTACAAAAATAGATGCACTTTGAGACTAAAATAGTATGTGAACACCTGTAGTCCCAGCACTTGGGTGACGGACGGAAGCAAGAGGATCACTGTGAGTTCGAGGCCAGCGTGAGCTACAAAGTGAGTTTAAGGCCAACTTAAACCATATAGTGAAACCTGCCTCAAAAAAGACAGAAAAGGGGCTCCAGATATATTGTTCAGCTGTGTAAGTATCTGCCTGGCAGCGTGAGGTCCTGAGTTTGATCCCAGTATCAAAAAAAAAAAAAAGAAAGAAAAAGAAAAAGAAAGAAAAAATAGCATGCAAAATAAATCAAGATGAATCAGGGATAGTCTGCATGCCTATAATCCCAGCACTCATTCAGAAGGCTGAGGCAGGAGGATCACTGTGAGCCCAAGGTCATCCTGAGCTACATAAGTGAGACCGTGTCACAACAACAACAGCACATGTACACACACAACAACAATAAAGAAATAAATCACACATACTGGCTTAAACATTGTATAGTTTCTCTTCCAAGAGAAACCCAATGTATAGATAACTTTAAGAGTAAAATAAAAGGACTAACAAGGAGATAGAACTTTTTCAGATGAGAAGGAGATGAAATGGTGGAGGCAAGGGAAAGAAAAGGTAAGTAAAAAGAATTAAGATGTGTCATGTAAGGGCTGGGGGTTTAGCTCAGCGGTGTAAGTGCCTCGCTTGGCAAACACAAAAGCGTGAGTTTGATCCCCGGTATCAAAGAAAAAAAAAAAAAAAAAAAAAAGAAAGAAAGAAAGATAAAGCAGGGCTGTCCAAGAGTAAATTAATACAAGTGAAAAACAAATTTCTGGGCCTCACCTCTGGCATCTTACAGTCTAAGGGGGGCACACAGCCAGTGATACCCCCATTACACTTCATCAACATTGGTCAAGAAACGAAGACCTGGCCATTGTCCACACTGGTCGAGGAGACTGTCCCCCACCCCCACCTCATGACCAGCCCGAGGGTGTCAGTCCCCGTCCTAGGGCATCCTGCCAGCACTGGCACCCTGGGGTCCTGGGACAAATGTTCTCTCCTTCCACGGCTTCCTGCTCTCCACCCCCACCCCACCTCACAGCAGGAGTGGAGGCAGTTGGCCAAGAGCTGAAATCCAAGTCCAGCCATTGTTTCCACCTTTTGGCTGTTTGTGTGTGCGTGTGTGTGTGTGTGTGTGTGTGTGTGTGTGTGTGTGTGCATGTGTGTGGGTGTGCAGAACTTATTGTTTGCTTCAGGAGCTACTGTGCCAACTCTTGGCTCTGGATGCCTTGCTTAGGTACCTGGAAATACCTGGTCAGGCCAAGAGAAACCCAGGCTACAGTGAATGCTGCTTGTGGGAGTTGGGTGACTGGAGAGGTGCAGAGGGAAGGCTATTACCACCAGTGGGTTGAATATGAGGTGACACAGCTCCTTTCCAAAATGTCACAGGTCCTCATGCTTGTGAAGCTTCTGCTGCCTGGATCTACCCCGAGTTGACCAGCAGGTGACTGAGGTATCAAAATCCTGCCCCAGCCCTTTCAGAAACTGCTAGAGGAGTCATCCTGGGGTCCTCTAGAAGTTTTGAGAATCTGGGCCTCTTCTTTCAGTCTTTCACAGATAAGCAATTGCTTTGTGCACAAGACAGCACACTATTCCAGGCCAACTCTCAGCGCTGACCTGGATGGAGAGAAACCTCCCTGGCTCAGCTGACTCACTGGGATCATAGAACTATCAGTTGCTCAGCGGGCATGGTGGCATATGCCTATAAATCCCAGCACTCAGGAAGCTGAAGCAGGAGGATCATCACAAGTGTGAGGTCAGCCTGGGCTATATAGTGAGTCCAAAGCCAGCCTGAACTACATATGAGACCCTACCTCAAAATAAATAAATAATAAAATAAAAGAAATACCAGTCCTTGGAGCAGAATGAAGCAGGAGTTGAGTGCATACTGGGAAAAAAGGTAAAAGTGAGAGGGGAGGGGATCTCCCCTTGGGGTGCTTAGACTGAGCAGCAAGACAAGCTGGGTCCTCAGAGAGCCCCTGACTGAAAGCGACCTTACCTGAGATCAGAGAACAAGACTTACTTTCATCTAAGGACATACAGAACGTATAGGTGTGTGTACGCTCATGCACACACACACTCACACGTACATTTTGGCATTGGGAATTGCAGCAGGTGTGGTCTTCCGCTAATCTACACTCCAGCTGCTTTCTTTTCCATTTGGAGACAGGCTGTCACTAAGCTGCCTCTGCTGTCCTTGAACTTTAGATCCTCCTGCCGCAGCCTCCCGCGTGCTAAGCTTACAGAAGTGCACTACCACGCCCAACCAATTTCCTCATTTCATTACGTATCTTTTGAGCTTGAAATCATTCTAAGAATATGGAAGAATAGACAGGTGTGGTGCCACACATTTGTAATCCCAGATAGTCAGGGGGCTGAGACAAGGTGAGTGAAAATTTGAGCCCAACCTGGACCACTTAGTTGAGATTTTGTCTCAAAATAAAAATTTAAAAAAGATTGAGTTCAACTTTCAGTACTGTAAACACAAAATAAAATTTTAAAAAGCAACATTGTTATTATCAACATCCCAAGTTTGGGGAAAGACGTTACATATAATACAAAATTGTCAGCCAGAATGGCAGCTGCGCCTTCTATTAATAGGCAGAAGAAGGAGGAAACGTGTACCACTTACATCTAGGGAATAAACGATCACCTCTCGAAGTTCTGAACTCCTCTTCATAGCAACTGCGTATACAGAGTTTGGCACGTCCAACCAAGGTCACAGACAAGAATAGGGGCAGTCTCCTGACTTCAAAGGATATGTCACTTTTTACAACAACAAAATAATCTGAGTTCATGGTCCTATTTTGGTCTTTTTTTTTTCTTCCTTTGAAAATGTTTATTATATTGTGGCACAGGAGATAAACTCAGGGTGCTCTGCAGTGAGCCAAAACTCAACTTTTTGTATGTTTTAATTTGGACAGTTTCCCAGATTGGACTCAAATTTATAATCCTCCTGCCTCAGCCTCCCAGAGTTTGGGATTAGAGGCATGCACCACCACACCCAACCTTAAATTATTTTTATTTTTTGGGTAAAAGTGTGCATTTCACTCATTCCATCAGCTGAGAACTGCTATTTATACTATCACTTTTTTTTTTTTTTTTGGTGCCGCGATCGAACGCATGACCTGGTACTTGTCAGGCATGTGCTTATACCACAGAGCTAAATCTCCAGCCCTGAGAACTGCTATTTTACAAATACAGTATTGTACAAAAAAAAAATCACAAAATGTTACAAAATGAAAAAAGTGCAAATGTGATAGTAAATATGTCAAAGTAGTTAAAGTGGGAATGAGATAGATTTAAATTGGAGATACTGTTTGACTCAACAAACCACACAAGCTAAATTATTTTTAAAAAGATGTATGAGATAGGAAAGCATGGGTAAGATGGGAAGTAAAGACAGGTGACTCTGTTCTCTGTGGCACTCATTCTCTGCTGAGCTTTTATTTGTGTATGTTGACAGCTGGAGGGTGCCTGAAACCAGCTCTAGCAGGGAACAGACCCAGGTCCCACCTCTAGGGCCAGGGAAACAGGATACCTCTCTGCTCTGAAATGTTGATGAGCTGCAGAGGGGCGAGGGACAGGAGGACAGATGGAATTCCTGGACAATTGTTCCGGCTGTCACCAGAGAGGACAGGCAAGAGGGGGCACTGGATAATTTATAGAGGGACAGATGCTAAGGCTTCTCCGGAACCATCTGGCCAAAAGAGGCCTTGACTGGGGAGTGGATAGGTCTTTAGGACTTCTGAGCAAACACCTCAGCCCCTAGCCAGCCCCACTTCCTCTACCTGGCCTGCTTGCTGTGTTGGGGCTTTCCCCTAGAAGGGCTCTGCTCCCTCAGGACCCAGCTCTAGAAAACTCTGAGGACTCATCTCACTTGCTCTTTTGCTGAGCTGGGGCCTTTCTTTGCTACCCTTCCTACCAGGCCCAAGAGGCCTGGGGTCTGTAATTTCTACCTGTGCATTTCTTTATTTTATAGCGACGATTAAGCAAAAGTCTCAAATCTCTGCAGTTTGCATTGTAGTGGGAGAGACAGTCAATACAAGGAAATATTTAGTAGGATGTCAGACAGTGACACTTGCTGTGAAAGCAGGATAAAGGCACGTGTCTGGGGATGCTGATTTAGACTGATGACCAGGGAAGGTTTGTGTGGCGTGGTGACATTTGAGGAGAGACAGAAATGGAAACGACTACTTAGAGAAAGAACATGCGAGTTATGGGAAAGAACAAATTGAAAGTCAGATCTGAGGTATAAATATGCTACTGCATCAGACAAAATCATGCTCTTTATTCATGAAACATTTATGGTGTGCCAGGAATACGAGGATGCACTCACACATCGTTTTTGCAGAAGGAACAGCAGACCAAAGGCTCTACAGCATGGAGACAGAAGTATGAAACTGAATAGCCATAATAACCTTTATGTGCAAGTTACCAGAGATGCTCAGCAAAAGCAGCACCAAAGGGAGGGCTTTCTGGAGGAGGTGACAGTTAAACTGAGGGTCAAACAAGTAAAAATTAGGGGACGCTTCAAAGAGGGGCTGGCTATCTTAAGGCCTCATGCCTGAAAACACAGGACCGTTTAGGAGGTTGAAGTCCTTGAAAGAGGAAGGAAATGAGGCTGATGAAAGTGGAAGAGACTGGGCTATAGAAATCTCCTAGTGCTAAGATGAAGAGCTGATTTTATTTGGGTGATGGAGAAGTAACATCATGACTCTCCCATTGTTATTTTTGAGCTAGTTCTCCGCGCCTTCCCCTCCCCCGCCTTCTTCTTCTTTCCTTTCTTCTTTCAGTACGAGTCTCCCTCTCCTTTCCTGTTATTGCCTACACCTCACATTTCCTTCCTTCTCTCGTAGCCAAGTCTCCAAACTGTTTTAAGAGATTCCCATCTTTTTCCATCACCCGACCGGGTTTCCAGGTCCTTGCCCCGAGATCCCGCCCCTGGCACCGCCCCGGGGCCGCCCCCCGATGACGCGCCGTGCGCGGTGCGTGGGGATTCCCGCGGCCGGGGCTACTACCCGGCATGCCCCGCGGCAAGATGGCGGCTTGAAGGCGGCGGGCACCGGCGGAAAGTTTGTTGTGGGATGAGTAGTGGGACCTGGAGGCTAGAGTTGGGGAGAGGATCATAGAACCCTAGGTTAGAGTGGGACGGAGTAGGGACTATCTGGGGTGGAGAAGAAGAGGTAGAATGGAGGGGGTTGAAGGCGGAGAGATAAAAGGAGATGGGGCGGAGGGGAGGAGATGGAATACGGGGGCAGCCCAGGGGAGGGGCTTGGGGCGGGGGAGAGTGGAATAGGTGTGGTTCCGGCCAGAGGAGCAGTCACGAATTGGAGGAGAATTTATTAGCCGAGAGTAAGGAAGAATGGAGCGGGGTACCAAAGGCCTGACTGCCAGGCCTGTGAGAGGGCGAGGGGTTCTTAGTAGAGGGGAGAGTGCTCAGGGGTGGAAGAGAGCTCAAGGATGTTGGGCCGATCTGCTAAGAAGGAAACTAAAGCCGTGGAATGACCCTTTTTTAGTCGTAAATCAGCCCTTCCACAACTCTGATAGTAGCATCTGGCCCAATTTCTGCTGAAGACCGAGGGGCCTCAGGGATTGAAAGAAATCACAGTGCCTGTTTGGAAAGAAGAGGTAGCGACTTGCCCCAGCCCAACCCCAGAGCGGGTAAGGTGGCCTCTAGTGACAGCTTTCTGATTGGCATACCACTTCATAAAGGATCCACGGCTTGGAGTGATGCTGAGAATTCTTTGTTTTGCTTTTCTATAAAGGTTGTCCTTTGCCTGTGGTCCCACGAGTTGGTGTTTTGCTTAGAATGCAGGCTGCCTTTTGATAGTTGGAGTATCAAGCCTTATTTGCCTTCATGTGTGCAAGCAAATTTGGACCTAGAGATCAGGCTGAAAGTATTCTAACACATCCCTGTTACAAGCAGTTTCCTACATGTTCACAGTTTCTTTTTCCATCTCCCCATCACGTCTTCAGTTAGACATACTGCCTAGAAGTAGAGGTTTTTGGGTGACAGATGGTGGGGAGTCATGAGAAAAAACTTCCACTGGTGTTTACTGAGCATGTGCGCACCTGCTGTCACCAACTCCTGAATTCATTCTTGCTGCGTGTCTACTTTGGCACTTCACTTTTGGTAAAAAGTGTTCATTAATGTTTTCCAGGGGATGTGTATTGTGGGGAAATTGTGTCAGAGGAAGGGAAAGGCAGTTTTGGAGGAGGGTGAAGAAACCCAGACGAGTTTATGGTGAGGGATCAAGCCGACTGGTGTAAAGTTCTGGGAATGTTTATCACCTTACATTGTATCCGCGAGTCCCTGATATTTGAGAGCTGCTTTATAGTTGGACCTGTGAGGTAATGCAAGAAAGGCTTATGGAGCTTGCTTTTTTTTTTTTTTTTTTTTAATTTTTAAATTTTTTGTTGGAACTTGCTTTTTTCTGATAGCTTTCTTCCTTTCTGTTGTATTCGCTCCACATTTAAAAAAGAAATCCGTTTCATTAGTCAAACTAAAAGACCATAGACATGGTGTTCGAAGAGAGGGTTAGGGGCTGAAGCCACAGTACAGTGAATGTCGTCCTTACATACTTCAGTGCCTGTGTGGCTGTCATGAGTCAGGGGCAGGATTGTTATTAAAACCTGTTTCAGGGCCATGCTTCCCCATGACTTACTGGGGGGGTTTGGTTGATCTAGAACTCCTCACTAAACATCTCTTGTTCTGTGCACCCCTCACTGTTCACTCAAGTTTACTCCAAACAGGACCCTGAAAATTCTGATACTAGCTCAGCTTAAATACATAAGGTATCTGAAGAACTGATGATATTTAACTGTGAATCCATTTCTAGGGAGTCAAGAAGCTTCCATTTCCAGAGACAGTTGGTGGATGCTTCCTTAGAAGATGGAATTGGCAAGAGCAGTGTGATGAATGGTGAAGAGAACTGACTCTAGGGCTAGGCTGTCTAATTGAAATGCTAACTTTGCCGTTTGTAGCTATGTGACATTTATTAATTATACTGTTCTCTGTGCCTCAGATTCTCATCCATCAGTGGAGATGGTAAAAGGGCCTTATTCATGAGGTTCTCTCTCTTTTTTTTTTTTTAAAGAGTCTTGCTGTGTAGTCTAGGCTGGCCTTGAACTCACAGGGATCCTCCTGCTTCAGTCTCCTGAGAATGAAATCACAGGCATGCCCCACCACACTGCCCAGCTATCTTAAGGTTCTTGTGAGCATCAGTGCCTGACACTGAGTATCAGTTGTTTTGCTAGTCAGATCTCAGCACTGATTTCTGCTTCCTGCTTGAACCTGCTATCTCTGGAGGATCTGTACTAGTCTGGGCTGCTAGCCTGAGGAGACTCAGCTGTTGGTAGTATAGTTTTTTTGTTTTTTGTTTTTTTGTACAATGAGACTGTCTGTATTAAGCTATTAAAGTGTTTAAATCTGTGAGGCTGGGGAATTTTTTTCTTTGCATCTGAGCAGTAGTAGTGCTCAGTGAGCATAATCTGTGTGCCTAGCATGGTCATAAGTACTTTATACATATTAACTCATTTCTATAAGAACTGTATGAAATAGATATTGCTTTTATCCCCATTTTACAGATGAGAAAATGAAGGCACAGAATGTTTTAAGTCATTCCCTCTGGGTCACCCAACTAGTAAGTGGCAGAGCTGGGGTTTGAACCCAGGCAATCTGGAGCTTCAGTAGTTGAACTTCTTTTGGGGGACAGGGGATTAAAGGGATTTACTGTGTGTTTTCCAACCTGGCCATGAACTCCTGGATTAAAGTGACCCTTTGGCCTTACACTATGTGGTGGAGATAACTTCTAAATATACCTAGGAGCAATTTGTATCTTTTGCCTGATTGTTTCTGTTCTGGTTGATGTTTGTTTTGATGGTTAGGTACATATTCATGTTATAGTGAACAATGTTTTGGTTATTGAAAACATTAGAGGTCCGGTGGAGGGCCGAGCTCTTTATCACAGCCCCCTCTTTCCTCAGAAATAATAAGGGACAGTGATGAGGAAGCCAGGTGCCACTTCATCTGAAGCTGAGTGCTCTTCGTGCTCCTATTTGATGACTACCCTTTGGAAACTCATGCGCTTGGCTTGGGTGATCAGACAGACATTAGGATCTACTTTAAGCAAGCTGGGAGCAGGGGTCTGTGTGATAATATAGGTGTAAGCATCAGGCACATTTCTGATTTTCATTACTGATGTACATAGTTGAAGAGGACACAGTGTTGAATTCACAGACGTCTGGATATAATTTTTCTTTTAAAAGTGGCAAATAGCAACCTCCCAGAGTACTGGGTTTATAGGCATCTGTCACCATGCCTGGGTTGGATTCAGCATTTTTTTTTTTTTTTTGAGATAGGGTCTCACTATGCATTTTAGGCTGGCCTTGAGCTCACTTTGTAGCCCAGACTCATCTCAAACTTGCAGTGATCCTCCTGCCTCAGTCTCCTCTAAGTCCTGGGATTAAAGGTGTATAGCACCATGCCCAGAAAAAGAAAATAAGGGACACTTTAATGAAGAGCCCTGTTTCCTCAGCATGAGGAGAATGGGCAGCAGATGTATGCCACTTTCAGGCAAAGCCCTTGCTGTCTGACGAGGGCCAGGGCTCAAGGCTCGCCCTGTGGCCAAGCAGAAGGCTGCCTGCAGTCTGGGCAGAGGTGTGGCTGACATTTGATTGACTAGCTTTCCTTAAGACTCCTCTGAGTCATGTCCTGTCTACTGAACACACCCTCAGGGCCCGTCTTTTTCTTCTTAAGTGACTCTGTGCCATCAGAGCAGGCACTCGGCTGGTGTCTGTACAGGCTTTGAGGGAGTTGAGGGGTCAGGCCTCTGGGCTTTCCTTGGGAACACTGGGCCAGACCCGTGATGAACTTTCCTGTCTGTTGTGGGATGTGTGACACTGAGAGGTAGGCGGCATCTTTCAGTCTTTCCCCACTCTGTTAACTTAGAAACTGTGTGTCCCAGGGTAACCAGCGTCCTTTATCTTGATTTGTGCTGCAGTCAGCATGCTGAAACATGTTATCTTCATAGAGTACACTTTTTTGTTTCAGTACAAGAAGTCCTCAGATCTTCAGATTCAGGTCACATTTTAGTAAATATCTGAACTGCAGGATGAAGGCTGATGGATTTTGAGCGAGTTCTCCCCGTTACTATTTATTTTTGTTGTGTTAATTATTTCTTCTCACAGTGCCCCTTGTTCAGATATTTGAATCCAGTCTCTTCACTTCCTTCCTCACCATTGTATTTGGAGCATCAAGTAATTTTGGGTAAACTCAAGTTTTCTTTCTTTTTTTTTTTTTTTTTTTTTTTGTCTTTTTCCTTTTTATCGGTACCGGGGATTGAACTCACGACTGCCTGCTTGCAAGGGGTGCTTATGCTGCTGAGCTAAATCCCTAGCCCCCAAGTTTTCATTTTTCATCTGGATTAAGCCTATTGATTTTGCTTTTGCAGTACTGGGGATTGAACCCAGGGCCTTTACACTGAGCTACATATTCCCAGCCCTTTTAAAAACTTATTTTGAGACAAAGTCTTGCTAAGCAAATCACTGTGTTGCTTAGATTGAGCTCAAACTTGGAATCTTCCCGTGTTAGCCTCTCAGAGCGCTGGGTTTACAGACATCTGGTTTAAATCTTAACTCTTCCGCTTACCAGCTGTGTAACTTTAGACAAGCTTTTTAACCAACAGGATTCTTGATCTTGTACCCTGTGAAATGAGAGAGACCTGGCTTTGTGTGTATGTGTGTGTGTGTGTGTGCGCGTGCGCGCGTGCACTCATGTACATATAAGAGAGTATTGAGCATGGGAGATCAGGAGATCATAGCATCTAGCGTGATTCCTGGCATACAGAGCATAGTTGGTAAATACTTGTTGAATGAATGAGTCCCATTTTGGAAAGCTCTGGATAAGAAAAGGCTTTGTTTTATTCCCGCTACAATAAATAAGCCTTTTTGCTTCTGTCATGCAGCCAAGAACATTTCAGAATGGGAGTGGAGTTGCGTCTCCTTTCTTAAGATGAAGCAATGACAAGTTGGGAACCCCCTCAATGCACAGTCTATGCAAATAAGATCATTGATTCTCTTGCCTGACGCTGATGACCCCTGTAGTGTCCACAACGCTGCCTTCTCCAGGCTTGGCAAGGTTATGGTGACCCTGTGGATGCAGCAGGGTACATAGGTACATTTACATCTTCAAGACTGTGCCTAGACAGTCTGCCTGCGGTGAGTGACGAGAGGGAATGTCACAGGCCATGTTTCCTGGTGGCTTATGAACTGAAAAGCATTGGGTGAAATTGATGGAACACACGCAGGTATCCAGGAAGCCAAGCTTCTTGGCTCTGGTTTTCTTAAGGCAGGCTCTGCTGATCAGGCAGGCTCTGCTCAGTTGTTTCCAAGAAAGGGCTGAGTATCCCACTCTAGTCTTTCCCTTTTTGTTTCTAATGTCAATGAGGGGTGGTTCTTAGGGTACTGACTCCCAGAGACGTAGCTCTTTTCATTGCATCATGGTCAGTGGAGCTCCTGCAAGCTTGTAGTTGGGGAAAGAAGGTATCTCTGGAGGACACATTCTGATCTGGTCCTCAGACCCCTGCCCAGCCAGGTGCCTCTCCACGTACCATGCTATTATGTAAGTTGACATTAGCTATCTCTCCCCTGCTAGGGCTGAGGTGTATCTCTGAGCTTCTTAGGGGCAAAGTCTCATCCTGGAGTCCAACACTTAGGTCCTACAGTTAGTGCTGAGCAGTGTTAGTTACTGTACGATGGAATCTGTCCTTCCTGAGTGAGCAAAGCAGATAGGATCTCTGTGGCAAACTTCTGAGCTGGTTGGAAGGAAGGCCCTGTGTAAACACAAGGTAATAGTATTAACGGTGGTGTTACTGTCTCCCAGTGTTGAACTCATGTGATTAAAGGATCTTCCAGGAGCTTGGCTTCAGTATTTAGCCTTTTCAAGTGTGAGTAACATGCCCTAAGCCTGCAGGGAGGGGTTAGAAGAGAAGGTAAATAATCGTGACAGCTTTTCTTACATAATTAGCATCTTTTAAAAAGTCGTGGCTGTGGCACTTTGTTATTCTTTAAGGCCTTTCTGTGCTAGCTGCAACCTGCTTGCTTTTCTGGTTGTCTAGATGGTCCCATCTAGGTATGTCCTGTGCCCATTGCTGGCGCTCATGATTACTTTATTATCACTTTTTTTTTTTTTTTTTAGATTACTTTATTGTAGTTTTGTTTTTGTGGTACTGGAGATTGAACCCAGGGCCTCACACTGAACTATATCTGTATTTTTTTTTTTTTTTTTTGAGACAGGCATTAAGTTGCCCAGGATGGGCTCGAACTTCTAGTCTTCCTGTCTCAGCCTTCCAGAATGCAGGGAGTACTAGTGTGTACCAGAGGATCAAGGCTAGTTTGGGGCTGCACAGTGATTCAAGGTCAAAAAACTAAAAGCAAAAAGGATCAACTATACAGAAAAATAAGTGAAATGAAAGACCCTTGGACCTCTCTCTGGTCCTGTCTAACATGTTCCCCATTAATCATATGTTTTTCATCATGTATCTCAACATCACTCACCTTAAAGGGGTCACCTTTAAAAACAACACCCAGTGGTGATGGGTGTGGTTCTTCTACTTGGGCTGTTCTCTTAACGGTGTAGCCAGGAGTGCAGGCCCTGTGAAGCCTTTGGGGCACACCTTCCTTTGCCCTACAAAAAGGGTTCTCAGGGGCCATCTTTTTATTAGTATTATTTTTTATTTTTTGCTTTTTGAGATATGTCTAGCTATATAGTCCAGGGTGATTCTGAACTCAGTATGTAACCCAGGCTGACCTTGAACTTGTATCAGTCCTCCTGTCTCAGCCTCCCGAGTGCTAGGATCACAGGCATGCGCCATGTACTCAACAAGGTTGATCTTTCTGGGAGGCTAGGAGAAGCCATCCTGAAGTTCCTGTCCTGGATGGCATCGGCCTGGCTGTGTCTGCAGGACTGTGCTGCTCTGAGATGTGTTTCATGAGTAATGCAGCATCAGTACTTGTGTTTCACACGTGCCCTTTCCCTTGCCCATCCATCTTTGGCTGGGAAGAGAGAAAACTGATAAGTTTCGCAACTATTTTAGTGCAGCAAGTCCCAGATTCCTGAAGCCTTAAGTTAGCCAGGATGTTTGGTGCTATAACCTTTTTTTTTTTTTTTGTCTTTTTCCTTTTTATTGGTACTGGGGATCGAACTCACGACCGCCTGCTTGCAAGGCAGGCGCTTATGCCGCCAAGCTAAATCCCCAGGCCCTGCTATACCTTTGATATACATTTTTTTTTTTATCAGTACCAGGGATCCAACTCATGACCACCTGCTTGCAAGGCAGGTGCTTATGCCGCTGAGCTAAATCCCCAGCCTATGCTGCTATACCTTTGAAAGCAAATTGAGCCCAGCTGGTGTTCAGAGTTTTCTTGTGGCTGAGGACTCTGTCGGACACCTTTCAGCAGCCCAGCTTTTGAGTCATCACACAGTCCCTAGGACTGCCTGGGAACAGGGTAAGCACCCCTTTCCCTGTGTCCAAGGTGCCTGTGCTAGTTTCCTGCCCTGCTGCGCTGGGGAATACATTTGTGGCTGCATTTGCCTGCAGCCTTGCCTAGGGTTCCCTTCCCCCAGGTGTTACCGGAGGTCTGAGAGAGGTGCTGCAGCTTCCCGAGCAGGTCTGAAGGCAGTGCAGCTATTGTGGGCACTGTTCATTCTCTGAGGGTGGTGCTGCCCTCCGAGGTCCCGGGCAGCCTGGCCATGGCCTTCATCCTCTCTGTAGTTCCTGTGGCACTGCTCCCTGGGAAGTACCATCCTCTTGTATGTCACCTGTCCTTTGGCTGGCCCAGTCCCTGGCTGGGTTACACTGTTCCATTGTGCTGTACTCTCTGAGGCAGCTTCTGTCACAGCCTCTGTCCCCCAGCTGCTGCTTCCCTAGCTCCTGCCCTCAGAGACTGCGGGGAGCAGTGGGCTGTGTGGTGCTGGCACAAGCACAGAATGGGTGGCAACTGCAGCTGTGGGGGCTTTGTTCTTACAGCCAGCATGCAGGGACCTGGCGCAGCCTGGCAGTGGCATCTGGGGACAGGGAGATAGGGAGCTATATTCCTTCTAACAGCAGCTGTCCCCTTTTGCTTGGTCACCCTAGAGCCTTGCTGTCTGGCCAACGAGTGCTGTGCTTCACTGGCAGGTGTCCTGGGTGGCTGGAAGCCCTTGGGTGTGATAGGATCCCGAGGCGCTGTCCCTGGACCCCAGGAGAGCACCGTGTGAACCAGTGCTATACACAGTTTGGCTTTGCTCTGCTCTCTGCAGGTCCAGAATTGGGTTGCTCTCAAACCAAGCAGTGTGTATGTTAGCCAGCCTGGCAGCATCTGCCCTGAGTCTGTTGCTGATTGTGCTAACTAGCTGTGCTGGTCAGAGAAGACATTAGCCCGAGAGTCTGACCTCAGCCAGCTGCCCTGCCCTGGCTGCCACCCTCGAGTTGCCTCCCTTCTTCTCCCACATGGCTGCCTCTTCCCTCACTGATGTTTTACCATCCTGCTGCTGTCTTGGCTTTACTAATAGGTTCCCTCCCTCTTCTCAGTATCCCCTCAAGGCTGGGGGCGTGCACTGGTGGCCAGGAGAGAGCAGTGTCCTGCAGCATGGTGTCTATTGCTGGGCCCCTCCACCTCCCTGCCCACCCTCATGTTTTCCCCCAAAACAGAATGGGTTAGAGTTTCGCTTCTACCTGTGTTTTGTCGCGTGAAGTGTGAGACCGTCTCTTGGCTATTGGTCACTGAGCTGTCACTGCCTCTCCTGCCTCAGGAACAGATGAGCTGGGTTGGGAAGAGACTTCACTTCACCCCTCTGTCAGGAGGGGAAGGTGGCATGCTGTCCCACTGCGCTGCTCATCCAGGAGAGAGGTTGGGATCAGCTGCCATCTTCTGCTTGGGTGGGGGACTGAGGTGAAGCTCAGCTGGGCTGTGGGGACATCCCTGGGCAGAAACAGAAGCTTTTAAATGAAGAGGCAGAGCCCAGCACATGGCGTCTACCTGAGGTGTCACTCTCCTTGGCAGCTTGTGGCCCTGGAGGTGGAGTGGGAGGTGTTGGGCTCCTACCCATTCCACGTCTGGAGTTTCAGGTGAACTTTGGCCGAGAGGAGCTGGAAAGGCACCTCAGCCAGTGAGGGTCAGGACCTGTCCTGGACTCCGTCCTGCCGGAAAGTCAAGACCTCCGCGGAGCCTGTGAGTGAAGTGGCACAGTGGTGCTGCACCGAGGCCTCTCCTCCAGGCCAGGGGTCGGAGAAAGCAGGACATAGTTGCTTGGTGTCCCTTACTGAGGCAGGTCTATTCTGTGAACAGATTCTGAGTCCTGACAGTGGGTGGTGCTGGACCAGGGGACTTTGAGACCCACAGGCCCTCCCAGTGGCTTCTGACCCCATGGGTGGGGAAGGCAGGGCCTGCCTGACTGGTGGCCTGCGGCAAGTAGGTGTGCATGTGAGAGGGGCCATTCAGGACGCTGGGGAGAGAGGAAGCAGTCTGGAAGGGTTTGTTTTTTGGTTTTTGATTTTTTTGTTTGGCTTTGGCCAGGAATATAAGAGCCAGGAGTGGAGGTCTGGGCACAGGGTCAGATGCCGAGCACTGGCTGTGAACACGAGGGCTTTGGCTTTCTCTTTATTGGGGGAGGGGCTGGTTGCTGGGGGCATCTTCAATCTCTTCAGCCCCTTTGTTCTGCTTGGTGTTTGGATATGTGGCCAGGTGGGCGGATCTGAGGTGTTTGCTCAGGTGGGAGCCAGGTGAGCTGTGGTCGCCAGCACCCCAGCACCGTTGTTCGTTGTTCGTCTTTAAAATTGTTCTGGTGCAGTATGGTTTCACCCTGTATGGCTTTCAAAACCCTGTCAGTCTGTTGAGGTTAGAGTAGGCAGGGGGCCAGGCCAGGGCTGCAGGCTGTGAGTCCCAAGAAGGTTAGGTTGTACTTGCCTGGAGGGGGGTAGCAGACCAAGTTGTTGGAGGGGCAGTAGGGCTGGTCTGGGCACAGACTGGCATCTTCCAGCCTAGTCATCTGCCCAGAGCAGAACCTCTGCCCAGACCCCACCCTAGAACTGTTGGCTGCCTGCCTGCCACGCGCCCAGGATTGCTGAGGGCTTTGCTCATACATCTTGAGAGCAGTCTTGGGAGTAGTGGTGTGCTGGAAAAGTGTGTGTGTGTGTGTGTGTGTGTGTGTGTGTGTGCGCGCGCACACGTGCGCGTGCACACACACACACATGCGCAGGCAGGTGGGGCTGTGGGGGAGTAAGCAGGGCTGGGCCCACCTCAGTAATAGAAGCTTGTGTTCTGCCTTTCATGGGGTGGACAGGGCTGTGATACTATTATGCTGTGGGACAGTAGGGATCTTCATAGGGAGTGCCCAGGGCCACTGCAGTGCCACCTGGTCAGAGGGCTGGCTCTTCTTACCTTTAGTTGGAGGCAGAGCCTGGATTTCAGAAACTCGAGGAGTAGCCAGTTCTCATGGTAAGGGTGTAGCCCTCTCCAGCCTGCCCATCTTCCCCAGGTCACAGAGTTCAAAGACTGTCCCGCAGTTGTGCTCAGGACCATGCTGTGTTCTGTGACCAGTCTGGTGGTCTAGTGGCTGCTGAGGGGCTGTTGGAAGGACTGGTACTTATTTGAATTATTTCTTTCTAACCTGGGTCCCCAGGTTATTGAGGCAGCACTCTGTAGAGCTGGTGTGTTCTCAATCAGAGTTGGTTTTCCTTTCATTCTAGAAGCAGTAGTGATTATTAACTTCCACTGGATTTTCTTTGAGTGTTAGTGATTTCTGTGGTGATATATGGGTTCTCCCTGAGTCAGACAACTGGGTTTATTGACCCCTTGAGGTCCCATACTTGCTTGGTTTATTGACATCTGTGAGCAGAAGGACTTAGCAGGCTCAGAAATAACTCACACCTAGATACCTAGATAAACTAATAGGACATCATTCATTCGTTCATTCATTCATTTTCTCTGCAGTTCTGAGTTGAACCTAGGGCCTTTGCTCTGCAGTTTTGAGACAGGGACTGACCAAATTGCCTAGGCTAGGCTTGAACTTGCAGTCTTCCTACCTTTATCTCCAGAGTGCTAGAATTCCTGTGTGTGCCATTACAGCCGGCTGGCATGGTTTTTTAAATGAAGCAGTGGTGATGGGCGGAGTGTGACAGGAGGAGACTGTTGTGGACTCAAGTCCTATCTCCTTGACATGAACAGAGTGGGGAGACAGCCGGCCTCTGAGCCCTTACAGGATGCAGGCTGGGGGATTAACCTTTGGTTCTTCTCCTGGGCCTCAGGCAGACCCTCAAGGGCAGCAGAAGGAAGTGGGAGGCCTCTGGGGCCTCTGGGCCTCTAGGCCTTGGACTTCTTTACTGTTGCCTCTTACAGGTATAGATGGTTTGGCAAAAGTCAGGGTTCTGAAGAGGGTGCTCTCCTGTCCCCCTCCAGCTCCTGTAGCAGGCATCAGAGATGCCTAGGGAGTTACAAGCACATACCCACAGAGGGAGCAGGTAGGCTTCTCAGCTCCTGGTCAGGGTGGCACTTTTTGTCCATTGTGTAAAGGACACTGCTCAGCCAGCTTAGGGTGTGGGTCTTGGTGTCCATCTCCAGTCTACACTCTGCTCAGCTGTTCAGTGGGTTCACGGCGCAGGTTCCCATGCATGCTGAGTCCCATTCCTAATGAAAGTAGACTTTGTTCTGAAAGGCAGCTAATCGTGCCCCATGGGCTGTAATCAGGGAGAAGGTATTTAATGTGGGGCAGGCGGCAACAGGCGGCCTGCATGACTGGCAGATTTCAACATGGCAATTAGGGAGCCATCGCCCCCACCCCTGCAGCTAGAGGTAGCCTCTCCTGGATCCTTTCTGCGTAAGGGAAGAATGAATGTTATGCAGCAGGGAAGGAGGCGGCCTCATGCCCAGTGTGGCCCTGGAGTGTGCCTTTCCCCTGGCCTCACTTTCTGGGGGTGAGGAGGGTGCTTGCTGTGTTGGATGGCTCCTGGAATGGTGCCAACAGGTTCCATCCAAAGAGTCACAGGCAGGCTGGGTCAGCCAGAGGCCCCTGTGCCTCACGCTTCTCCTAAGGCATGGCTGTCCTTGTCGTGGGACCCAGCCTCACATCCTGAGTTCTCCACCCCAGGTCCTGAGGCGTAGGCAGAGTGGGGAGGACAGCAGCAGGGCAGCAGGAGTCTTCCCTGCTCCTTGCACTGCCGTGGTGCCCTGTGACGCACTCAGCAGCGTATGCCATGAGCCCCAGGTGGGCCTTGGCCTTACCTTGCTTGTCATAGCCCATTCTCAGTTGTTTGGCTGCTTCCCTGGGGACCCCCCCCCAATCCTCGTACAGGATTGGGCTTCCTTCTTGGGCTGCCATACTCTACGGCCACCTGGGAATGCTCAGGGGTTATACCTGGTGGCTGACCTACTGGTGGACCTTGTCCAGGTCTTCTGGTTCACCACTTTTTCCACCTGGGCCTCAGTCTCACTGCCTCTCTGGTTCCCTGTGCTTTAGCCTTGTGTCACCCTCGGCCCTTGTCCAGCCGTTAATGGTGTCTCCGCCCCCATGAGCTGATCTAGAGCGCTTAGCAGATGTTGGGAATTGGAGATGGGACTGGTTGTCTTCATGAGCCCCCTGTATTTACTGGAATGGGGTAGAGAGTGGCTCAGATCTCCTTAGGCATTGGATGTGTCCCCTAGCTGTGACTCTTTGACACTTTGGAAAAGGGCCTCCCACACAAAATCCCCATGTGTAGCTACTGTGCATTTTAGTGCCAGTCCACCCCTGCCCCACCCGACCCCCTCAGACTCTCCTGAGAGTAGATCTGTGTTGTTGCGGGGCCTGGCTGGGTGGTGGGGACCTCAGGTTAGGGTGAGGCCAGGGGAGGTGAAAGATGCTTGAGGCCTTCTGTGAGGTGGCTCTGAATGCAGGGACGCAGCAGATCTGAGCGTGTCCCGTTCTGCCTGCCCAGTGCTTACACAGGGCCTGGTGCTGTTGGCAGGAGTAGAGACAAGGAGGTGAGGAAGAGGGCTGGGAAGTTAGGTCACAGCAGCATAAGCATCTGCCTGACAAGCACAAGGTCCTGAGTTCAGTCCCTATATCAAAAAAAACAAGGAGGTAAGGAAGAGGCTACAAACAGAGGACAGAGCACCCAGTGGTGCGGTTCTGCAGAGAGGCTTCCTCAACTGGTGGGTAGGGCAGGGGAGGAAAGAAGAGACGCGGCTTTCCACGAAGGGAGATGGCAGAGACTGTGCCCTGGAGCCGCCCCTGGGTGTCTCTTACTGCTCTGTCCCTGCTGTACACCCACATGCATGGCAGAATGTCTGCCCAGGGGCCAAGGCTGTGGGGACTTTCTAGGCCTTACCTTGCTTGTCATAGCCCATTCTCAGTTGTTCAGCTGCTTCCCTGGGGACCCCCTGCCCCCATACAGGATTGGGCTCCCTTCTCCGGCTGCCATACTCAGCAGCCACCTGGGAAGCCTCAGGGGTTATACCTGGTGGCTGACTTCTGGTGGACCTTGCCCAGGCCTTCTGGTTCACCACTTTTTCCACCTGGGCCCCCATCCCACTGCCTCTCTCTCCCTCAGGCCCTGCCCTGGGGCCCTCTGGGGACAACACCAGGGGACTTATGGCAGCGACTTGTTTGCGCCTCCGCACCCCAGGAATGTGCTGTCCTTTCAGGCCTGCCTGGATTCCTGTGCAGGGAGTCAGCAGACACAGCCTGCTGTTTGTGCCCTGTGGGGACACGTTCTGCCTCCCGTCAAAGAGGTGGAGACTGGCGGCTCGTGCCTATGCTGCCACACCCCAGTTCCCCCAGAAACCCCAGTCCAGGGATCAGGAGGGAGACCACTTCTGCCTGCCTGCCCCCACCGGTGCTTCCTGCCCCAGGTCTGCTGGAATGTGACAGGAGTCACAGCCAGGGCATGTTCTGACAGTGGCAACACACGCTTTTGCCCTCCAGACTTCCCTCAGCCCCCCGGCTCTGTTCAGGTGCATGGATGGCAACAGGAAGAGGTTGTTTTTAAGCCCAGAAGGCCACCTGAGGTTACTGCCGCCTCGGGTTTCAGTTGTGGTGGTGGTGGCTGCCCCCGTGCTGCAGCCTGGCTCACTGCAGGGCCATGGGCAGAACCTGCGGGGCCTTGCAGGTCTCTGCCTAGCCACTGGCCCCTAACGTAGTGCCAGTGAGGTAGAGAGTTGGCCACTGTGTGCCAGAGCAGCCCTAAATTTGGGCTTCCTATGCCAGGCCTCCCCCCCCCACCACCACACACACACACTGTTGACCTTTTGTGGATGCTTCTACGTTTCAGGGCTGTCTTGTGCATTGCTGCCTGGTGGCAGCATCCCTGGCCTCCACCATTAGAGGCCAGTTCAGACTCTCCAGGCATTTGCCAGGTGTCCCTAGGGGAAGGGGTGGGTAGAGTTGCCTGCTGAGAGCCAAGGCTCTAAAGTGCTGCCCTTCCAGCCTCCTCTCCTGGACTCGCCTTCCTTGTAGCCAAGTCTGCCGGCTGCTGTCGTGCACAGAGGTGGCCTTTGTGCTTTTGTGGAAAGACTGCCAGGAGCTGTCTTCTTCTGTCATCTTGCTTCTCCCCAAGGCCTTTCCTGGTTGAGACTCACTTTCTCCAGAGCACTGAGTTGTCTGGAAACAACAGAGGCCTGACAGATGAGTGGGGGAAGGATGAGAGGGATGGGGACAGAACAGAGCTGGGCCTGCAGCAAGCTGAGACATTACTTGCATATACACAGAGACGAAAAGCAGTGCCTCAGTAGTCTCCTGCCCTCTCTGCCTGGCCCTCCCCGGGGACCTGTCCAGGTCCCAGCCCGGCAGACAGGCCTGTGGCGCTGACAGACAGGCAGCTGGCACCTGGTTTCCACTTGTGTCGCTTCTCTGGTTTCAGGAGTGCCTGGCTGGAGGAAGTGGAGGGGCCGTGGGATGCAGAGAGCCAAGGGCTGACTCCCACAGGGCAGAACAGAGCGAGCAGCCGACGCCCAGACGGTATGTCCCCAACTATATGTCCCCGCCAAGCCTGTGTCCCACGTGATGTTGCCTGGATGGCTGGTAGGCGAGGAGCAGGCAGGTGTCCTCTCCTGGTGGAGGGCATAGAGTGCTCTTGAGCTTGGAGACCCCACAGAGGAGCTAGGCTGGGGTATGTCCACAAAGCTTTACCTTTTTTTGAAGCAAATGCTTACCAAACATTTCTGCAGTACCTTGTGCTGCTGTGGCACCTCACGGAGTCCTCACAGCATTCCTCTGGGCGGGGCTGCTCTTGCCTGGTTTAATGCTGAGGAAACAACTGCACAAAGAGTGCTTTTCCCTTTCTGCCCCAGCAAAGGGCGAAGTGCCGCTATGAGGCTTCTGTTGCAGTCTCAGAGCAGGGTCTGCAGGTCCTAGGGCCCTTCCTACTTGCTTGTTCCCCATGGGGTCCGTGCCCCACTGTCCGTACTGTACTACCCACAGGACCAACCCCAAAGTGGCCTGGACCTGACTGCCTGTGTGGTGGCTCCTGCTTCGTACATGTGTGGCCCTTAGTCATACATGTCTTGTCAGTCCAGAGTCCTGTGTGCCCTCTCTGACCTCTTCCTCCCTTAGCAGGTGGAGGAGCCCATACCTCCCAGAATGACCAGTGCAGCTCCTGCCAAGAAGCCCTACCGCAAGGCCCCACCAGAGCACCGGGAGTTGCGGCTGGAGGGTCCTGGGTCCCAGCTTGAGCACGAGGTCAGCAGGACTGATGGCAAAGGGGTCCCAAGACAGGTGTCTGCCTGTCTTCCCTTACTTGAGCTAAAGGTCCCCGAGTGGGGCTGGGGTGGGCTGTGGCACTATCCGCAGCTGTGTTGCTGGGGGCACCTAGGGAACAGGGAGGCTGACTGTCAGCTACATGGAAACGGCCCTGTGTGGCCTTGCTCTCCCTGCAGGATGGGGCAACCTGTGGGAGGCTGGGCTTGGGTCCCTGTAGCCAAGTGATGGCCCCCAGTGATCCAGCTGCTTCCCACAGCTGCTCTGCCTTGTCTGTAGGAAGTGCCTGCTTCCTCAGCTGTGCTGTTGTGCTTGTGTATTAAGTATGCGTTTCCTGCTGGGACCAGGCAGGGTTAGGGCTCTGTTTCTAGGAGGCCTGTGCACTCTGGTGGGTTCTCTTCCCTCACTGGGTTCTGGTGGCCCTACCCTGTTACCGTGCATGGAGCATTTAAAGGACTAGGAAGACAATCACCAGATAAGCATCAGGCATATCATGGTCCACTTGGGAGAGATTCAGGCCAGAGAACCATAGGTGAAAGTGCCAGCTATTGCTTGATCTGGTGATATAGACCTGAAATTTCAGCAGTGTGGGAAGTTCAAGCTCAGTGTGGACAGATCCTCTCTCAAAATGAGCAATGAAAAAGGACTTAGGGATGAAGCTCAGTGTGAAGGCCTTGGTTTCAATTTCCAACATGGCAAAAAAGAAAAAAGCCAGGCTTATGCTAATTCCTACCTAGTGAGCATTGCTCTGGTTTTATAGAGGAAGGGGTCCAAGAGCAGGCTCTGTGAACCAACATGTGGTGGTCAAGGTCAGATATAGGTGTTAGGGACTCCTGAGTCCTTGGTCTGAGTTACCTTCTCCCCTGCCCATGACTGCAGCTCCGAAGCAGCAGGTCCATTTGGAACAGGCCTTTGCATTTCCCTCCTTGGTGTAGCAGCTGCCGGCTCTGCCCATGGCTTGGGCCACGACCACTATGAGGGCCTGGGAAAGATGGGCTGGAGTTACAGCAGCATAAGACACTGTACTACTGTCAGGATTAGCCCAGAGGCTGCCAGCATCCGTGCCCTAAACCTCCAAGGTCCTGGGAGGGCTCCACCAAAGCTCAGGACTCTATAGCCTGGCCTGACTTCACTTCCCTGGAGGTCCCAGCCGTGTAGTGTGGAAGCCGGGCCCAGGAGGAGCCCAGTGGACAGTTAAGAGTATGTCTTTGGAGGAGGTGGCATAGTTCCAGGACCCACCTGAAAATGGCTTTAGGAGTAAGGATGAAGGTTGGCATGGGTGAGGGCAATTATTGGGTGACATCCATCTCTAGAAGGCCCTGCAGCGCTTGTGTGCAGAGCTTCAGAAGGGTCCTGCTGGGGCTTCATGGAGGGTAGGCTGCCCAGCAGGTCAGGATCTGGAGCTGAGCCTCAGGCTTTTGTTTTCTTCTACCCAGGAGCCTCTGACGGACGCAGAAAGGATGAAGTAAGTTTGATTGACCACGACGTTACATTGCCATGTCCCCTTAGCTCCCAGCAAGGCTGTTGGCACAGTCAGACTTTTCCCTGGCTTAAACGGAAGTCAGAGTTGGGATGGGATTTCTCAGGTACCCTGGAAGGCAGCTTGATGCTGTAGGTACTCTTTTCTGGGGTTTTTATTGTTCTGTAGGCCCTGAGAGGCCCTGGAGTGAGGAAGTGGATGGTTGGGAGGGACTTGCCCTTGCGAAAGAGCTCCTGTGCCAGCTGCCTCCCTGTGACAGCCCCACTAGGCCCCAGGAGAGGAGGGTAGGGCTGGGCCGGATTTCCAAGGGATTAATAATGGAGAAGCTGATTGTGCAGGGGAAACTAGAGCCAGGGGCTTGGTGGACGGCTGGCTTGGGCAGTAACCAGAGACAGGCTGGGAGCTGCCCCGCACCCCCTGTTCCGTCCTGTTGTTCTGCAGTGGGGTGGGGGTGGAAGGTGCTCTCCCCTACTGTCCTGTGCCTCCCCCCATTCTTCACAGGCTACGTTCTTGGGCCTTTGGCACGTGCTGTCTTAGACCCAGGCCAAGGTCCCAAGAATCCCCCTGCCCCAGTCGCATGCCCCTTCTCTCTGATGCCCTCTCTGCACCGCACCCACAGACTTTTGCAGCAGGAGAATGAAGAGCTTCGTCGGCGCCTGGTCTCAGCCACCCGACGCACTGAGGCCCTTGAGCGGGAGCTGGAAATTGGGCAAGACTGCCTGGAGCTAGAGCTTGGCCAGAGCCGCGAGGAGCTGGACAAGTTTAAGGACAAGTTCCGCAGGTATGGGATGTGGGGCCACACTCGCATGCGAGCACCTCCCCAAGTGTCGATTAGCTGGAAGAGGCCTCAGATTTGACCTTGCGCTGATTAGAACATACATGTCGGTATTGTGACTGGAGAGGGCGCTGCCCAGGAGTCTTCGGGAAGTGCAGGTCTGGACCAGGTGTGTCTGTGTCCCTCCCTAGGCTGCAGAACAGTTACACAGCCTCCCAGCGGACTAACCAGGAGCTAGAGGACAAGCTGCACACATTGGTACTGTGGCGCCAGGGTGGGCAGTTGGTCTGGCACTGTGCTCCAGGGCAGGGGCCAGGCTTTCCTTTGGGGAGCCACTCTGGCCTGGAGCCTGAGGCCTGGGGTAGGGTAAGGGGCATGGTAAGGGAGGGGACCGCAGTGTGCTGTGCAAGGTGGGACTGTTGTGATGCTCATACTGTTTCTCTTTTCTCCTCGTCTCCCCCTCATGCTGCCACCGTTGCTGCCGCCCTCTCCTCTCAGGCCTCTCTTAGCCACAGCTGGATATTTGCAGTTGCGTCTGAGTTTGTGTTTCCTCCTTTGTGCTGGCCTCCTCAGCCCGGGCCTGGGACCTCCGGGTGCTGGCCCTCTTCCTCTGCCCCTTGAGGACCCGTGTCCTGTCGTTTCCCTGCATGAGGCCCATTCAGTAGTCAGGGCTAGGGCTCTTGCCCCACTGTCATCTTGAACACTGACTGCTCACTGCAGGGGCAGTGGGCCCTGGCTCCACTCCATGGATCAAAGAGCCCGCAGCCTCCAGCCAGATCATCCCTTGGGTGCCCCGGCTGTGCCCAGTTGCTCCCTCCTGCCACTTCCTGGTGTTGCTGAAAACCAACAGCTGCACATACAGCCCTTGGTGCAGTTTCTACTTCTGAGTCCAAGCAACCTTGCTTGGTGCTCAGAGCCCCTGAAACTCTGTGGCCCACAGACAAATCTAGACTCTCTCTCCGGGGTCTCACCCCAGCTGGCCCAGTAGGACCAGTGCAGTAGGAGCAGTGCCCAGTCTCCTTCTGTCTGTCCGTCACTTGTCTGCTTTGTTGCCTTGGCTGCCCTGGCACGTGTACCTCATGTCTCTGGGCTGGAGGTTGGGTCAGGTCGGGTGGGGTGGGGTGGGGTGGGAGAAGGGCTGGCTGGGTTGGATTTACAACTCCTGTGTGCCTCAGATCCAGAAGGCTGAGATGGACAGGAAGACACTGGACTGGGAGATTGTGGAGCTGACGAACAAGCTGCTGGACGCCAGAAACACCATCAACAGGCTGGAGGAGCTGAACGTAGGTCACCTGCCCATCAGGGCTCTGCCACCCCCCCCCGCCTTGGGCTGGTGCTAGGGAGGGTACAGCTGCCATGTGCTGAGGTCGCTCTGTGTGCAGGAGCGCTACCGGCTGGACTGTAACCTGGCGGTGCAGCTGCTCAAGTGCAACAAGTCCCACTTCCGCAGCCACAAATTTGCCGATGTGAGTACAGTGCCCCCTGTCAGCACTGGCCAGCAATACCTTCTAGTCCTGGGCTCTAGCTCTGCCCAGAGCCTTTATTTAGCCTCTTCTCCACTTGGCCCTCCTACCTCCATCCTGCCCTGCACCCAGGCTGCCACTGTGCAGGGGGCTGGCCCTGCTGGCATTTCTGTGAGACACTCAGCTCGAGCCTGTGTGGGAAGGAGGTGTGGCTAGACCTTTCGGCCACGCATGCTGTTCCTGTTACCTCAAGGGCCAACTAACTGTAGACCCTAGAGCCACAGGCCACAGTCAGGCGGGTTTGGGCAGGGGTCTTGCTAAGGTGGGGAGGTAGAAGCCCAGACACATAGCCTCGCCAGTAGGTCTGGGTTAAGTCTCAGCTGCGTTCATCAGAAGCTGCAGGTGGTTTCCAGTGCTGAGCCCGCATGGCTGAAAAATGTGGTCACAAGATCTCCCTTGTATGTAGCGCATATAGCAGGGCCATGCCAAGGAGCCATCGATTTCACCGTGGCCCAGCTGTCCTCAGCTGGGGCCATTCACGCCTCTCTTCTTTCTCACAGCTGCCCTGTGAGCTGCAGGACATGGTTCGGAAACACCTGCACAGCAGCTCTGAGGCTGCTAGTCCGGGTCCTGCTCCCAGCCCAGCCCCTGGGGCTGTGGTGCCCACCTCAGTCATTGCCCGTGTGCTGGAGAAGCCAGAGTCCCTGCTGCTCAACTCTGTTCAGTCAGGCAGTGTGGGGCGGCCCTTGGCCGAGGATGTCTTTGTGCACGTGGACATGAGTGGGGGCTCCCCAGGGGACATGGCCAGTCCCCCAACCCCCAGTAGTCCCACCCCCCAGCCCAATGGTGAGTGCCACTCTCTGGATACTGTGGGGGGCTCCCCAGAGGAGGAGCAGTCCCTGCCAGCCTTTGAGAAGTTGAGCCCCTATCCTACCCCATCTCTGCCCCACCCACTATACCCTGGCCGAAAGGTGATAGAGTTCTCGGAGGATAAGGTCCGCATCCCTCGCAACAGCCCACTGCCCAACTGCACCTATGCCACACGCCAGGCCATTTCCCTGAGCCTGGTGGAGGAGAGTGGTGATCGGGCCCGCCCCAGCCCGGGGCCCAGCAGCCCTGCTTCAGCCCAGGCCTCCCCACACCACCAGCCTGGCCCTGTTGCCCCCATGCCCAGCAACCCAGCCAGCTCCACTAGCTCTGAAGAAGACTTATTGGCCAGCTGGCAGCGGGCATTTGTGGACCGCACTCCACCACCTGCTGCTGTGATCCAGCGCACTGCCTTTGGGCGGGATGCCCTCCCTGAGCTGCAGCGCCACTTTGCCCTTAGCCCTGCCGACCAAGATGAAGTGATTCTGACACCCTCAGCCCCTCCTGATGAGAGTGGGCTTCTGCTACTAACAGAACCTAACCGAGACTTCCCCAAGGAGGAGGAAGAGGAAATGCTGAACCTGCCTGTCAGCCCTGAGGAAGAGCGCCAGAGCCTGCTGTCTGGGGACAGGGGTGCAGAGGAGGGGTCTGGCACTTTGCACACTGAGGGTAGGGGCTGGCCACTCCCTGGCTCCAGCCGCCCCCAACGCAGTCCCAAAAGGATGGGAGTACACCACCTGCATCGAAAGGACAGCCTAACCCAGGCCCAGGAGCAGGGTACCCTGCTCAGTTAGGCCATCCTCAAGGACAGCCTGGCTTGCTGGTCTGGGAGCAGGCAGCCTGCAGAGAGTTGGGCCTGGCCTCTTTCCCCTGACTTGCACAGTTTGGTTCCCTGTGTGAGTGACAGGCTATGCCAGGCCTTTCAGTTTGACAGTGGCACCAGCTTGCCTCCTTTGTGACTTGTCCTTGTCTTGGAGTATTTATTCTCCAGAGTAATGTGCTGATGGCCTCAGGCCATTCTCTCCATCGACAGCCCAGGTTGGGCTGCCCCAGGACACAAGGGGCTCATCAGTGTTCATCCTGACCTCCCTGCATGTTCCTGGGCTAGGTGGTTCAGGGTGTCACTGGAATTAACCTCTGGGTGGTTTTCTTCTGCACTGCATGAGCTGTTGCCCTTCAGGTGCCTGGCCTAGCTCCCTGGGATGCAGAAGTGAGACTCAGGGCTCCCCTTGCTGCTCCTGTGCCCTGGATAGGAGAGTGTGGGCTCCAGAGGCCTCAGGCTGGGCTCTGTGTGAAGTCCAGCTCCTCCCAACCTTGGCTCTAGACTGTTACTCCCAGCTTTGGGAACTTTTCACATTGATGACTATTTTAAAATAAAACTATTTTACTGGTATGGCCTTGCTTGTCTTAATGACCTCCCCTCCTCACATTTTGAGTAGTCCTTCCTGGTCCTAGTGTTTTCTTGGTCTTTGCCAATGACCCAACCCTCCCACTCTGCCTGGGGCTTCCCGGGCCACAGAGCCTCCGGCCTTGGGAGTGGACCCTCAAGTAACCTTGGCAGGGCTCAGGTCTCCCTTTAGCCCAGCAGTGGAAGTAGGCTCCTCACTGTATGTTACAACCTGTATAGGTTTGTGTGGTGTAACCCCAGGCCCCAGGTCCTAGACCTGAGCAGCCTGCTGGAGGCGTCAGAGCTTTGGCTGTGGGGCGCTCCTGCCGCCTAGTGGTGCTTAACGGTAGTCCCCGTTCCTCCCCCAGCCACCCCTAGCGACCAGCCTCACACCAAGTTGTAGATTTTATAAAATCTCTTCCGAGCCAGCGGGTTATAGCCAGAGCTGCTGACAAGTCCAGAGTGTTGCCCTGGGCTCTAGGGCCTCCAAAACTGTTGTCAGCCACAGCTTCCCACACTACCAGGAGCTGCCAGAGCCCTGGGGCCATCCCTCCCAAGTCACAGGGTCTGTCCCTGCCATCCAGGGAAGGAGCTGGGAACAGAAAAACATAATGACATGCAGAAACCCAGGTGGAGAGTCACATCTCGGTCTCAGCCAGCAGACTGTCCCCCAGTCCTGATGTCATTAGCACCATCTGGGAGCTGGCATCTGTGGAGGGGTACAGGGTATTGAGACCAGCATGTTTGCCTCTGTGGGGACACAGGTGAGAGTTGTCTATTCCCCATCCACCTTCCTTTTCTTGACTCCTCCACACCTGGCTCCAACCACTCCTCTGGTTCTTACCAGCGGGGCACATCCAGGAGCTGCTGCCCCTCGCATGGGCAGCAGGTTCCCTCCCTCGTTCCCATTCCTGGGTGTCGCCAGTCCCTCCAGCCACTTCCTCCTCTTCCTCGCCCTCAGAGAGAAGGTCACAGATCTGCTGCTGCAGCTCGGGACTGATACTGTTCTCGGCCAACACCAGGCTCCGCAAGGCTGTTGGGTAATTTTCCACCATGTCCAGCAGGGTCTGGGGTGAATGGGTGGGAAAGGTGAACGCACATAATCGTGGCAGGTCTTTGGATTCTACCCCCGCTTCCCCCCAGGTGTGTCCATTCCACCCTCTGCTTGTCCTAAGCATCGAGAACTCTCACCTGAGCAGACTGGTTGGTAAGCCCTGTGCCCTCCAAGTCTAGGACCTCTAGGGTACGGCTGGAGGCCACAGCCACAGCCAGCATTCCTGCCACGTGGTCACCTGGGGAGACAGCACACACGCACACACACTGACCTGCATTCATGCCCTTTACTCCACTTTGCGCTTAGTCTCCCCAGCACCCTAACCACCTTTGACTCCACCCCTGGCTCTTAGACCTTGGCTGTTGGTAGGTGGTGGGGATGGGACTGGAACTGGGGTGCTGGCTGGTGCTCTGATCTGCCTGATGGTCACCTGATGGTCCATATAGGACAAGTTGCCTCCTGACCCTGCCTGGGCCCTCACTTCTCTTCCTTTCACCGTGTGGGGTTCCCATGGCAATGGTGTCCCCAGGTTCTTGACAGGTAGGTGGGGCATGAGCCTTACCCAGGGGGTTGTAGTCCAGATTGAGAACTCGGACCTGGGAGCTGTGGGCCACAGCGATGGCCAGGCGGCTCCAGCCCTTGGGGGTGATACCAGGATTGGCGCTCAGTGTCAGCTCTTTCAGGCCTGGGCAGCAGCACAGCAAGAAGCCAGAGCAGGGAGGGTCAGAGCCTACTCTAGCCCTTCCCCACCCTGTGCCTCTGGGACGCTGTCAATGACTGGGAGCCACCCCACCTCACCCACAGAGCTCCAGAGCTTCTAAGGACCTTCAATCTCCAGATCGATTCATTCCCCCCCCCCTTTTCCTGGACGTTCTTGCTCCTTCCCAGAAGGGACTCTGCACTTAGCTTCCATCCAGGCCACCCCAATGTCCTGCTCACCAGACTTGGCCCCATCTGGGGGGAGGAGGCCACAGATGAGGTTGATGGCTTCATCACCCAGCATGCAGTCCCCTAGGTCCAGAGCCACGAGGGCAGGGTGGAGGGCCAGGGCTGGGTTCAGTAGGGCCAGCCCAGCATCTGTCAGCGGGCTCCCATGCAGGCTGCGGGGAGGCAGGAGGGCAGTTACTCGGCACCCAGCCTTCCAGTAGAAAATAGATGCCTCCTCTGAGAGGCCCCAGAGGAGGTGGGATGAACACTCTGGTTTCTTAAGAATACTGAAGAAGAGGAATCTTTCTGGGGCGAGGACTGGGATCCGGGGTATTGCAGAAAGCAGCAGAGAAGGGGGCGTGCTGGTGGTGCCCTGGAATTTTCCAGTGGGCACAATGGTAGGGACAGGACTCTAGTACCGGGGTGGGGGCGGGGTTCCTTTTTGGGAATCGAGGTGCAGCCCTGGCTAAGTAAAGGAGGGTGGTAAGACGGGAAAGGCGGACAGGCCCTGCTAGGAAGAAATGGCCACCTTGGCCACCTCGTGGGGCTGGAGGAAACCCAGAAACCAGACAAGCCTTGGAGGGTGTGGTGGAGACGCGGGTAAGGTTGCAAGGTCAGTCTGAAAGGTACGGAGGGACAGGTGGCAAGGGAGCACGCGGAGGGCACGGTGCCCGGAATCCCCTGGTGAAGGGCGCACTCACAAGAGGGACTGGATGGAGCGGTTGGTCCTCAGCGCCTCCGCCAGCTGTTTGATGCGGCTGGGACTGGACACGACCCCCAGGTTAAGGTTGAGCTGCGCCAGGGACGTGGCCCCGGCTAGGGCCCGGCAGATGCGGCCGAAGTCGCGGTCGCAGAGGCGGCAGCCACGCAGGGAGAGCAGGCGTACGGCGTTGTCACGCAGGCCGCGGCAGATGTCCCGCACCTCGGCGCCTGACAGCGGCTCCCCTGAAATCTGGATGGAGCTGGGCAGCATCGTACCCAGGGCTGGGCCGCGGGAGCCCAGGCGGGGGCGGAGCGGGCCGGGGAAGAACGCCGGGACCCCGCGCGGGACGATGTGGGACGCCAAAGGCGCGGGCCGGGGCCGGAAGGCGCTGCCCCGCGATTGTCGTAGTCTCTCGTAGTTGCGGAGGCGGCGGCCCGGGGGCGGCGGCTGGGGCCAGGCCCCTGCTCAGAGGCCGCACCGACCCCCGCTCTCCGGCCCGGCTCCCCCGGCCGCCCCGGCCCGGCGCGCGTCTCGCGGGGACAGCCCAAGGCTGGCGGCGCGGCTGCTCGGCTTCAGCTCTTGCGCTGGAGCGGGCGGCGGGTTTCCATGGCAACGGGTCGCGTCACCGCCGCTCGCCCCGCCTCTCCCTACTGGGCCATGCGGCCCTTGAGACTGCGCACACCACGGGGCACGGGCAGAGAGATGCCCTTCCCGGGACCACGCCGAGCCAGACAGCAGGTGGGAAGAGAGGGAAGGGGCCTAGGACAGGCGGGACCAAGAGGGCGCAACGGGGGCGCGGCGCATGAAGGGGGTGTGTGACGCTGGGGCAGGCTGCGCTCTCCGTGCCGCGCCCACCCCGGCGCTTGAAGGCCTCGCCTCTCCGCCTCCAGCGCGTCCCTCTGGAGGTTGTAGGTCCCGGGCCCTTTAATCTGCGCCGCGCCTCCCCCTTAAACCCCCTTCTCCCCAAGCCTGTGACGCGCGACGCCGCGTACGCGGGGATTCCGCCAGTGCTTCCCCATTCCCCTGGCGGCTGCAAGGTCTCCACAGCCTGGGGGCGGACCGCAGGCTCAGGGGCCGCGGGTGGTGCCCACGGATGCCTTTAGCGCCTCCAGGAACAGCCACCCCGCGGCTGCGGGGAAGGGGCCCGGCATACCGACAGCAGTGGGCAAACTCTGGGTAACGGAAAATGAAGGGCGCAGCTCTGGGCACCTTTATTGAGAAGTAAAGATGCTGATGACAGGCTTAGCAGCCACAGGCTATTTTGAAAGAGTAAATTTGTGTTTTGTGCCAGGCTCTTGGTAAATTGCCTGGGTTGAGCTTGAACTCCTACTTCAGCCTCTTAAATGTTGGGTTTTTAGGTACCGGCCACCTGGCTTGAATTTTCAATCAGCTTCTTAATGGGAGCTGATCGAAGGTAGTGGGTGGTGCAATGCTAGGGCGCTCCTGTGAGAAGGCCAGAAGAGAAAGCCAATGGGGGCAGGCCCAGGTAAAGCTAGGGGCAAGTCAAGTTGGATTCAGATGTGAGCTCCATGGGAAAATTTGCTCGGTGGTGGCGCAGCTGCACCAGGTCCTCATACTGGGGTTCGATCTGGAAGTTTTGTCCAGTCCATACTGAAAGTGCAGGCAGTGGAGACTCACGGCGGGTGCATTCTTCCTCAGGCCTGCGCTTTGCTCCACAGGTCACATATGCTCTGTCCTTGGGCAGGTTCCACAAAGTCACTGCCATCTAAGTGGTCTGGCCTCTCCCACCTTCTTGCCAGAGTGAGGGGATAAAGAAAGGACCTGGCATGTTACCTCTGTGTGTGGAGGCAGATGACAGGGAGATCACTGGTACAGGACCTGCAGTTCCAGGCTCAAGCCGTGCTTTAATTACCAAGTTTATAATTAGTGACATGGAAGGAGGTTCAGGGTGCTGACCCACTTTCCACACTGGCTCCAGAGCCTGGCAGTCCTGGCCGGGAGTTCCCCGCCTTGTGCCTTTCAGCAGCCTGGAAACATGTCATGGAGGCACCTAAGTCAGTACAGCTCAGTGATGGCTGCAGACCCCAACAGAGACACAGTCCTGTCCTTTAATCTTCTTCTGCTCCAAAACTGGGGTGACAGGGCTGGCCATGAATTTTAGGTGGTCAGTGTGACTGCAGTGACACCACGAGAGCCTTGGCTGTGGCATTGAGTACGGTGGCGGGAAGCCTGGCAGCAGGGAGCACACCGGGGATGTCCCTGGGGACTCTCTGCATGGGCGGGATGTTGGGGCCCTCCAGCGTGTCCAGGATCCCTGCCAGGAGGTAGTGGGAAGGGGGAGGTGAATGAATGCAGCCCCGACCTGGGTACCCCTCTGTTGCCCCACATGGCCCTCATGCCACTTACCCTCTACCACTTTGTGGTAGGCAAAGTGCAGATACAGCAGGAAGAGCATGTGCAGGGCAGCCAGGGTGCCACACAGGAGCAGCCTCTGGGTGGGGCCCACGGTCCGAGACACCAGCACTGCCACCTAGGACCACAGGACACAGCTCGAAGGGCCAGAGTCAGTGGAGGAGTGAGGAAGGACTGACCCTCCCACCCGAAGAAAAGTCTGTAGTGGTGGCCTCTGCTTAGAACTCCTGCAGGTGCACAGCGTAGGCTCCCCCATGGGAGGACAGCACCCACTTACCATGCGCAGGGTAGACAGCCCCCCCACCAGCAGCCAGAAGAGGTAGAATAGGGCGTGGAGGTGGATGTTGTAGGTGATGAACAGAACAATGCAGTGTCCAAAGAGTCCATAGCCCTGGGAAGAGGGTGGCGGGGAGGAAAATCACTGGGCTGGGCCAGCCTACCGCTCACCCAGCCCCTGGGAAATACATGGCCGCTGGTTGCTCCTCCCACCCTCTGGCCAGGGGCTCCTGGACAGAGGCAGACCAATGCCTGGCTCCTTACCAGGAGTGCCAACATCTGAAGCATGGTGATCTGGGCGTTGCACAGGTAGGCGAGGAAGTAAATGAAGGACGAGACGCCCAGCCAGTAGCCAAAGCAGGTGCCAATGGCTGTGCCCATCAGAGTGCCCTCCCGCTGTGGGGTGAAGGCTTTGTTAGCCCTGGGAGGCGTCAATCCCAGCCTCACTTGCCAAGGGCCTTCTGTAAGGGCTGCCTGTCTCACTCTACCATCTTGTCTTTGGGCAGCTTTTGACCTACTTTAACCACCCCCCAGCCTCTGGCCCGCTTACGATAATGGTGTCAGACGTCTTCATCCCATGCAGAAGGATGGCGACCAGCGTGAAGACCAGCATAAGAGGGCCATAGAGCTCCCCTGCGATTTTCTGTCAAGATACCAACTCCTTTAGGCCAGAGGGTGTGATGCTTTTTTCTACCTTCCCAGACTTGGTGTGGTACTCCCCCAACCCCACAGCCACACCTCACCCCCAGTCACCTGGGGGAAGTTGACCATCTTGATGGGGATCATGGACTCCAGTAGCCTAGGAGAGAAGAGGAGAGGAGAGGTGGCCATTATCTATGTGACCTGATCTCTTCCTTCAGATGGGCTGACCTCAGCAGAGGGACCCAGAACTCAGAGCTAGAATGTAAAGTCTTTCCTAAGTGACTACCTGGGTTTTTAGCTGCTATTACTTCCTCCGGGAAGCCAGCTCTGTCCCACAAACCAGCCTGCTTGGACTCAGGTGTCCCTTGTGTGAGCCTCTGCTTAGAACCACAGGAGTTCTTTAACTGCACTCAATAGAAAAGCCCCCATCTTTCTATCTGTCTTCACCACTGAATCAAGCACCATGAAGAGAGTGCCTGGCTCTGGGTATTGGATTAAAACTGGCTAAAGGATAAACAAAAAGCCAAGCTAAGCCTAAGGCCCCGCACACTCCTTCCCCTGGCAGTACTGGAGAGAGAACGCAGGGCCTCCCACATGCCGGGCAAGTACTCTACCACTGGGTTATATCCCCAAGTCTTTTGAGACTGGGTCTCACTAAGTTGCCTGGACAGGCTTTGTCCTCCTGGCCTCAGCCTCACAAGCAGCTGGGACTATAGGTGTGGACTACCCCACTCAGCTAAACCCACCTTTCCAGAAGCCATTTCATAGCTATCCCCTACTGTGTTAGTTCTGAGCCTCTTGGTACCAGGAGTGAAAATGCAAAGATGGGACAGCCTGTGTTTGAGGGGCTGCTGGTTTCCAGGGAGACAGACACAGCAATAAGAACACACCCAGTGCTAAAGTGCCAGCTGTTGGAGGAAAGAACAAACAGGGTGGGCTGAGGAATGCAGAACAAAGTAAGTTCCTTGTGACCTAGGAACTTTTGTTTTTGGGCTATACACAAGATCCTGTCTTGTATACAGCCCAGGGTGGCCTTGAATTTACAACACTCAGGCCCAGTCTGAGCTAGGTTTTGTGAGCAGTGTGCTAGGTGCAAAGAGGAGGAAGGCAATGTGTCACTGCCTCGTAGTGTTCGCTGACAGCACAGAGAGGGTGCTGGGTAAGAGGGCAGCCCCCAGAGTAGGGGCTCAGTATCTAGTCTGGATGAAGCACCAGGTGTCAGAAGAGAAACTTCTGGCAGGAGAAGGATCCTTACCTGCTTCGCACCTGGGCAGGCTCCACATCAAAGTAAGGTCTCAGGATGTCAATGTTGGCATACAAACTGAAGGCTCTGGATGCTTGTCTCTTTCCTGCCTGCCACATCTGAAAGAAGAGTGGGGTAGGAATTATGAGGCTTTTGGTTCCAGCACCTACTGCTTGTTTTCTGTTGGATTTCTACATAGTTCTAACGGGAGAGCCTGGGATAAAGCGCACCGACTCAGAACACGGAATATGCCTAGGTTTACTTTCCCATCTGCCAAAGGCTCAGCTTTGCTTACCTGATCAGCCACCTGCCGGCTCAGCTGTCCCTTAAAGCCTTTCATGCCCAGGAACTCCCCGTCCTCCTCATCTGCAGCAGCCGCATCAGCATCTACCTCTTCCTCACGGAGTCGCTGATGCAGCTCACCCATGTCTTCAAAGCTGGAGCCTGAGGTGTCATCCATGTTCTCCATGTCAATCACAGCTGAGCCCCCACCCTGTGGAGACAATAGCTCCTATAGTGCCTTTCGGTTGTATCCATTAAATCTCTTCATCCCTGGACTTGGGGCTTTGTTCTTGTAGAGGACATGGCTTGAAATCACCACTGATCACACCCCCCCCCCAACATTCCCCTCATTTACTCTCGAAGCCCTTGGCTGTCAGCTCTGGGACTCTTGTGGCCCAGGAAACTTGCTGCTTGTCTTCATGTGTCTCTGCTTCCTTTCCGATCAGACCCTCAGAGGGCTGCAGAAACGTCCATTCCTTTTGTCTTTCCCAAGCCCGGGACAAAACCATTCGCACAGTGTCAATAGATCCCACTCCCCGCCCACCACCACGCCCGACCCAGACAGATCTCCTAACTTGTCCCAAAGATGACAAGGTTCTCCCAGCGCGTCCCGTGGGTCCGCGGCCCTCCGGCTGGAGCATAACCCAGCCCTTTTGGATCGGCACTAGGCCCTGAGTCGTGTGAGGGCACCTGGAAGGTAGGCCCAGGGGAAGGACAGTGGACGACACTTCAGGGCGACTTCGGTACCAGGGGTGCTGGCAGCCAGAGCTTTGGGGCCATTACCTGGATATTTTCTTCGAATCCACCCCATTCTGGACCAGCCCCGCTTCGGGTCCCGCCGCCCGGCACGGCTGTAGTCGCCATGTCCCTCAAGGGTTCCCGTCGCTGAAGCTCACGCGAGCCTCGCGCGCCTAAAAGGAGCCGGCAAGGGGGTGGACCGGGGCAAGAGACAGTATCCGAGCGAGGTAGTATCTACCGGACCTCCAAGGCGAAAACCCGGATGTTTGGCCCAGACTGACTTCCGGAAGCTGTGGACGTGGCCGGGGCGGACACAGGGTCTCGCGATATTTCCAACGTGAGGAGGCGGAGCGTTGCTACGGTTACGGAGGTAGGCTGGTAGGAAGGAAGTGAGCGAGTGAGGACTCGGTCTCGCGGAGCGATTGAAGATGGCGGCTTCCCAGGCTGTGGAGGAGATGCGGAACCGCGTGGTTCTGGGGGAGTTTGGGGTTCGCAACGTAAGGGCATGTCGGGGAAAGATTGAGACCGGAACAGGGTTGGTTGGGGTGGGGATCAGAATGAGGATGGGGCTGGGCCCCACTGCCCTTTGCTGGAGAGGTTTCTGTCTTTGCCCTAGGTTCATACCACGGACTTTCCTGGTAACTATTCGGGTTACGACGATGCCTGGGACCAGGATCGCTTCGAGAAGGTGGGTGGGGCCGGACCGCATGATCTAAGCAGCCTGTGCCACAAACTGCTCCTGAGGTCGTCCCGATAAAGTTAATTGAGCCGTTTCCTGGGCGCTCCGTGGAGAGGCCAAGTTAGTTTTTGCAAAAAAACAAAAACAAAAACTTAGCTTTGGGAAGTAGCATTCGTAAACGAGTGATTACTGTAAGCGTGGCAAAGGCAGTTGATAGGGATCTAGACGGCGGGGATAGCGTAGGGGATCATCCTGCAGACAGAGGCTTGCAGTTTTAGACAGGCAGAGGGTAGAGATATGTAAAATTTTGTGGAGTTGACATCTGAATGAGTCTTTGAACAATGAGTAAAATTTGAGAGCAGTAAAGAGGAGTAAGAACAGGAGTTAGCTGTGTGAGGTGTCCCCAGCAGCTCGGTGTCGCTGGCATGTTGCGGAGCCAGCATGAGTGGTCGCAGAATCAAGCGTGTCTTGGGCCCTGTAGGTGACAGAGCGTTAGCAGTTTTTAAGGAGCACGACCCCACTGCAGTTGTGTTGGCTGGGAGGCCATGGGTTTGAAGATTATACCTGACAAAGCAAATCTATTAGGTTATATACGGTGCTGAGATTGAAGGCCAGAACTGAGACTATGGTGTCAGGGGATGGCAAGTAAATTTTCAGTTGCTTTTGCTAAGGGTTGAGGCTGGGATTGTAAAATTGCTTGGGGACCTGCTGTGATGAATGATATTCCCATTTACTAGTAAAGGGGACTTGATCAGGGAACAGGGATGATGGTGCAGTTTCCTGTCTAGTGGGCTATTAGTGTTTGAAAGGAGATCTGAAGTGAAAGATGATTTTGTGTGTTGCCAGTAGCAGTAGTTATGGATGAGGGAGACAGCCAGAATCTAGAAAAAATTTAACATTTAGGAGGTGGGTATAGTGAATTTAGGACTCATTAGAGAAGGAACAGACCAGGACTGGTGTTCAGAAACAGCAGGTAATAAAGAGCTTGGAAAAGGAGAGATTTTTGCTGGGTGTGGTTGTGGATTCTTGTAATTCCAGCACTTAGAAGGCTGAGACAGGAGGATTGCCATGAATTTGAGACTAGCCTGGGCTGTGTACTTAGTTAGGGCCAAGCTGAACTATATGATGAGACCCTATTAAGAAAACAAAAAAAAGCAGGTATGGTGTGCACTGGGAGGCCGAGGCAGGAAGACTGCTGAGTACCAGGCCAGTCTGGCCTAGAAAATGAGTTCAAGGCCAGCCTGAACTGCATAGTGAAATCCTGTCTCAAAAAAACAAAGCAAAGGAGGACAAAGAACATCTTAATAAAGGTCATATGTGCAGAGGGAAGTTTTTGAATGAGAGGAAGTTAGTATTTTGAAATGTGCAGAACTGTTGTGGAGAGGATTTTTGATCACACAGAGAAGCAGATGTCATGTTTTACTGTTTTTCTTGTCTCTAGAACTTCCGTGTAGATGTGGTACATATGGATGAAAACTCATTGGAGTTTGACATGGTGGGAATCGATGCAGCAATTGCCAATGCTTTCCGGCGAATTCTTTTAGCAGAGGTATAGCAGGGGTGGAGATGTACACCAGCACCTTGCTCATAAAATGTTTCAAGCTGTCCCTTCCCCTTATTTTCTCTAGAACTTTACTAAGCTTTTCTTCCCCTTTGTAGACTTTTTATTAATCATCTTTCTCAGAAGGGGTCCCTATCTTGGGCAGCAGCCAGGTGGAGTCTGGTGGGTTTTGGCCCATGGGTCACTGTTTTCTTGAACAGGTACCAACAATGGCTGTGGAAAAGGTCTTGGTGTACAACAACACATCCATTGTCCAGGATGAGATCCTTGCGCACCGTCTGGGGCTCATTCCTATTCATGCTGATCCTCGGCTTTTTGAATTTCGGAATGAAGGTGAGTGGCTTAAAATGAATTTTTGTTTTAGATAAGGTCTAGCTGTAGAGTTCAGGGCGGCCTTAAACTCACTACGTACCCCAGGCTGGCCTCGAACTTGCAGCACTTTTCCTGCCTTCAGCCTCCTGAGTGCTGGGATTACAGGTGTGTGCCACCATGCCCAGCAAAGAAAATGAGGAACGAGTGTGTCTTCAAGTACATTCTATAATCAGACGGCCTGGGTTTAGGTCCTAGACTGACCACTGGGTGATGTAGGATAGGTTATTCTTTTTTGGTCCATCAGCTTGTTTTGTGTGAGAATGCTTGCCCTAACCTTCCTAAGTTTGTCAGAAAGATTGAGAAAATGTAAAGCTGTGTATGTAAGAAAATGTATTGCCTGCCTCTCAAATGTTACTAGTTCCTTCAGAAGCTGCCATTCTCCATTTTTTGTGCAGGAGATGAAGAAGGCACAGAGATAGACACACTGCAATTCCGGCTGCAGGTCAGGTGCACCCGGAACCCCCATGCTGCTAAAGATTCCTCGGATCCCAACGAACTCTATGTGAACCACAAGGGTGAGCAGCAGGTTAGGAAGAGGGCTCATGTGCTGATGGGGGCTGGTTTTTAGAATGGGGCCATCCTACACATTTTTCCTGCAGTGTACACCAGGCACATGACATGGGTCCCCTTGGGGAATCAGGCTGATGTTTTCCCGGAGGGCACGATCCGGCCAGTGCACGATGACATCCTCATTGCCCAGCTGCGGCCCGGCCAGGAGATTGACCTGCTTATGCACTGTGTCAAGGGCATTGGTGAGAACTGTGAGCCCACCCAGAGAGGGGGAGCGGGGGCAGGCTTGTGGTTTGATTTGAAGTATGGCAAAGGAACTCAGTGGATGTTGCTAACAGGTAGAAAGCAGATGGGTTTGTATCACCAGGGTGAACAAAGGTTCCTATGAGCTGATTCCTCTGTCCAGGCAAAGATCATGCCAAGTTTTCTCCAGTGGCAACAGCCAGTTACAGGCTTCTGCCGGATATCACCCTGCTTGAGCCTGTGGAAGGCGAGGCTGCAGAGGAGCTCAGCTACTGCTTCTCACCTGGTGTTATTGAGGTACAGGAAGTCCAAGGTATGGCATGGGCCATGGTGCCTATGGGACCTAACATGTTTTGTTTTAAGATGGCAGGGATATAAAAGCTCTAGGCTCCTAACAGAAGAAATGTGATATGCTTTGTTTTCATTAGGTAAGAAGGTGGCCCGAGTTGCTAATCCCAGGCTGGACACCTTCAGCAGGGAAGTCTTCCGGCATGAGAAGCTGAAGAAAGCTGTGCGGCTCGCCCGTGTCCGGGATCATTACATTTGTGAGTAGATCAGGGTTGGGTGTGTCGGGACTGGAGAGCTCTCTGGTGCTGTCTGGCTGAAGTGTCCTTCTGGTCCCCAGTTTCTGTGGAATCAACAGGAGTGTTGCCACCAGATGTACTGGTGAGCGAAGCCATCAAAGTGCTGATGGGGAAGTGCCAGAGGTTCCTAGATGAGCTGGATGCCGTGCAGATGGACTGAGGCTGGGATTGGCTGCCTCTGATGGTTCCAGGGGACTGCTAGACCCATGGGACTACAGGTCCAATTTCAGTTTTTGGTCAAATCAATACATTTTGTTAAATGTGCCACAGAATGAGACTTCTAATGCCTTTGTAAGGCCCTTAATGTAAATAAATCTGTCCAAAACTTCTTTTGAGACTGTTTCCAGATTTGACATTTAGCAGTAGGCATTGGGTTTGCTGCAGGTGAGGGCGTAGATCCTTCTAACCCTTTGAGAAAAAAGCCAGACTGAGGTGGTCTGGCAGCATAGCCACACCCCTTAGGAAGATACAGGAGCAGCCAGAGTACATGTTCCATCTCACCTATTTGCAGGAAAGGTTGGGTAGGAAGAAGGGTTTTCACTGCAGTCCCAAGCCATGCACATTGACAGCTTCACATCACAGAGAAAGAGCAGCAGCTTCCTCTGCAGGCTGTTGGCCAGCCCAGGAGGTACCGAGAGCCTGGGGGGTTAGGCTGTCTCCTAACCAGTGTACCATTTTAGCACGCTTCACTCCAAGTCAGCCAGGCACAGGTCCTCACCTTCCATGGCAGGACGCCACCCTTGAGCAGGCAACCAGGACTGCAACTCTGGTTTCAGGCCTTGTTTGAAAAAGGCGGATGAGGCCCTTTCTGTATGAAACAGATTTTTACTGACATGCAGATGTGCTTTAGAGTTAACATTTCTACAAAAAGTTTCTATAAACAATAGAAAATTTCTAGCATGAGGTCACAGGATGTTAAAAATATTACAACACAATAAATACTACACCCTCCACAGCCCCAATCAGAGAGGAGTAGGCAGTTATCAAGTATGGAGGGAAATACTCTGAGATCACCTTCATAATCAACAGACTCCTCAAACACTGCACAAGAAGCGGGCACGCGTGCAGCAGAGCTGGCACTGTTTTCCCAGTGTCTCTTCCCACCCATACTGTGCCGAAGCCTCTTAGCTGGATAGCAACTGGACGTAGACCTGTCCGGATGGTGCCCGGTCATCCCAGGGCGAGGTCCCATCTCCATGTTCCCTCTGCTCTGGGGCCTTCCAGTGACCTCTAGGGTGGACTCGGGACAGGTTGTGATGGGAAGGCAAAAACTTTTTCTTTTAGAATTGGTCCTTGAGACAAGTGACCAGGGACCTGAAAGGCCGTGAGAATTTTAAAGGCACCTGGACTCAGCTGGTCCTATGAGACCAATTGCTCTGCTAGCTGCTTATCACAAATGTAAGCCTAGTGGTCTTGGTTACCCTTGAGTGACAATAGTATCATCTGTGGCAGTCAGACCCAAGCAGACCCTCGGCTGGGGAAACCCATGAGGGTCATTTATGGAAGGGCAAAATACTGAGCGCTAGGGGGTCACAACCTGGTCCCTGCACGTCCTGCCCATACCCAGGTAAATGGTAGCCTATACCATGGATCCCATCAAATAACCCAAGTTCCTCAAAATGCAGATGAGAGAACTGGCTGAATTTAGTTGAGCACTTAGCACCTAAGGCAGACAAGCCACTGGGGTTGGGGAAAGGTCCCTGCTAGCCCAGTAGCTGGGGCTCAGCCCTTCCAAGCCCAGCTGGTCGCAGTGCTGGGCACAGCACCCCAGCTCCCATTCAGCACACGTATGTGGCTATATGGGTGCGGACAGGCCTGGGAGAAGGACCACTCTGCTCTAGCTTTTCTCAGGGAAGCCCAAACTACAAGCAGAATGGAACTAATCAGGAGATCACAACAAATTGATGTGTCTGTCCTGACTCCCTTTCCTGGTGCCTTAGAAGGATGCTGGCCCTACACAAGGCCCACTCTTCTCCCGCTCCAGACCTAGCTCTGGCTCCAGCTGACAATGGTGGACAGTGAGGTGGCAGTGCAAAAGGGGCCTAGAGATTAACTACAAGAAGGAAGAAGAGATGACGACAAAGGCCAAGGAAGGATGCCCAAAAACTTGATTCAGGGTTCAAAGATAGTGGCCAGGCTGCCCCCGTCATTGTCCAGCACCTCTGTCTCCATCATTGGCTTTGTTTTTTTGAAAAGTGAGGGGAGATTCTTAATATGTACTTCTTTTCGGAACTGTTCTCCCAAGGGTTTCTGTAGAAAGAAAAATAAGCATCAGTAGTTGGTCTGGGCAGTGGCTCAGACACCTCTGTGGTGATCACAGCTGGCTTCCATTTGCCACACAATCTAGGACAACCACGAGCAGCTGGTGGGGCCAGAGGACGATCCAGGGTAGCACCTACCCCAATACAGCCTGCGATGAGGCGTTTGAATTGGTCCTTCCGTCGCTTGTCAGCCACTTTCTGAAGGGAAGGGTTTAGCAATTTACAGTCAAACTGGTCCAGAGAGTCCTTCTGTATTTCTGGGATTTGCTCCATCACAGCTCTGATTTCCAGGTACCTGGGGCGCTGAGAAGTGTGGATAAATTCACTCGATGTAGGTTCAGGCCTTGATACCATTCCCATTCCGCCACACCACTGTAGGCAGCAGTAGCGACCTGGTGGATGTCAACTTGGGATAGGTGAGGACCCCGGAAGCTGAGCTTGGAGGCCGCAACCACCCCGGACCCCACTCACCAGTGCCTCATAGATCTGGAAGGCTAGGTGGACCAGGGAGGCCATGCAGCCGTCGTGTTGCCCGTGTGTTTGTAACCCTTTCAGCACGCTGGTGAAGAGCCATGTGACAGCATCAGCGAGCAGTGTCCCTGACAGAACCTGGGGACACAGCGGTGCTCAGACTGCAGGGGCTCTCTGAACACCCCATCACCCTGACTCTCCCAGCTGATGCAGTCAGTGAGTGTGACCTTCTATGAGGGTCATTGGAGTGGGAAAAGCATACTTGTTTGAGGAGAGGCCAGCAGAGCTGTGTGGTTGTCCTTTGGCAGGACAGAGTGTCCTTCCAGGCCAGGGAATTGAAGGCTGTAATTAACAGCGCTGTGCAGACATCCTACATAGGAAAGGAAGGATTATAGTGGAAAATTTGCAGTTTTCTGTTACACATCGGGAGCTGGAGTTTTAATAGATAAATGGAAAAATAATATCAATGGGAGTTTTATTTCTCTTGTCTCCTACCTACCTCATGCTTCATCAGACATTTGCCCAGGTCGGTAAGCTCTGCCATGGCAGATGGGGTCACTTCAGTGGCCATCATCTCTTCATCTGAAGGCAGAGTGGAATGTCAAGTCCTGGGCTTTCATACATAAAGGAGGCCTATCCTAGGGTGGAGCCATCCCAGGCAGGTGGTGCTGGGCAGCACTGGGACAGCAGCAGGCGCACAAACGTGTGCATGCACACGCACACACACCTGGGGGCCCAGGCCTGGGGCAGACCTCCTCAAGTTTTATTGCACTGGACACGTGGGAAATGGGAAACTGGGCAGCACGGTAAGCTGCAGACACTCGGGACTTTCGATGCTGAACAGCAATGTGTGTGCCACTATGAAAAGAGCTGATCTAGTCACCGAGAATATAAAAGGAAAAGGACAGAGCCCCTGCCCAGTTGGGAGACTGCATTCTACTGAGAATGGGTGGATTGTGATATTTGATGAGTTATCACTGAAGACCTAGAAGTGGAAACACTGGAGCAGAGACCTGAATGAAGCAAGCAGATAGACCCTGCAGAGCTGGAAGCAAATCAGTTTAGATAAAGTAAGCAAGTGCTAAGGTTCTGCAGTAGAACCCTGGAAGTATAGTGAGAAGGCTGGCACGACAGCAGCTACAGGGTCACCACTCATTCTTGCTAGCCAGCTAAGCAAGGTTTCTGCAGAAGCAGAGCCAACCTCTGGGCCAGGTAATGGGCTCACTCACCTTCTCCATCTGCAGGCGGAGCAGCACTGTGGTCTGCACTCTTCTTCGCCACACAGCAAACCGCTATAGTAAGAAAATACAAGGTTCCTGGGTGAAGTGGGCAGTCAGTATCACCACTGCCTGACACCACCTCAGGAGATGACCTCAGTCTCCACCAGGGAGCAGTGGGGAACTGTTAGGACCAAAGAGCAGCTTCATCTATAATAGCACAGAGGTCCTGAGGCCTGGCCAGCCTGTGCTCTGGTCCCTCTCATGTTCAGGTAGCAGGGAAGGTGAGGAATCCTGACGGAAAGTGACAGGGGCAACTGATAGATCCCTGTCTACTCTGCATCGCCCACCAATGAAATGGCCAAGTGCTGTTTGATTCAACATCTCCAGAAGCAGAAAAGAAAATTAATAACCTCCATGTACACAACAACTTAAAATTATCCCTACACTTTAATGAAAAATAGAAAACTATTTCCAAATATTATCTGAGTTTCTATTGACATGACAGCCTCATACTTGGCCGTACTATCCAGTTCGCAGTCCAAAAAATGTCCTTAAGTTGACTTAAGACTTAACTCGCTTCTGCTTCTTTCCCTGTTTTGGTACCAGGGTTTAAGCCAACCCCCACCCATCAGGTCAGTACTTGACCTAAGCCCATTTCCATGTGCAGCTCTTGGACATTACTTACTGATGAGGTCCATGACTTCACGGGTCAGCAGCCTCACCAGCTGCTCCTCCAGCATCTCCTGAGACTCGGGGTTTTCTTCCACAGATTCCTCTTCTCCACTGCTGAAAACCAAGGAGCTGGATCCCATGAGGGTTCAAAGACACAGGACCCGGAAAGCAGTAACCCCCCCAGCCTTTGGTGCCCTCCTGCCTCCTCTGACGCTGTGCTCTATTTGATTTGGGAAGGGACAGCAGGGGCCCACCAAGGGCCCTTCTGACCTGTGACTCTGGCCGAGATAAGGTGATGGAAGCTGCCCCCATGGAGGCAGGATTTCAGAGCCAGCCTGTCATGCATAGCGTGTCCAATGTCACCTGCCACCTTGGCTGAGAATGACTTTCACTCGCTGCCGCTCTAGCCCTGGATTGGCAGAATCCTTCCCTGCCCCTTGTTTCTCCAACCAAACCTGAGGGGGGGTGTCCTTACCATAGCAGGCTCCTCTGATTAATCACTTGCCACTTCTGGGAAAGCCGCTGGGGAAACACAAAGGAAGTATGTGCTAGGACCGGGAAAGGCCCAGAGGATGTATTATCCAAGGTCTGCTTCATGACAAAAATTAGCCAACGAGGACCCAGGTATCAATGATAGGCTTCCAAAATAGACCCCAGCAAAGTTAAAAAACAGACAAGTGGTTGTACACATCTGTAATCTCAGCTCCTTGGGAAGTTGAAGCAAGAGAATCACAAGTTTGAGGCCAGGCCAGGCCATTTAGTGGCCACTTGTCTCAAAGAGAGACGTATGTTAGCTCAGCTGTGAAACACCTGTCTAGAATGCATGAGGTCAGCACTAAAAATAAACCAGTGAGATATGGTTTTTATAACCTTGCTCCTGTCCATGCCAAGTCCAGCAGAAGAAACGTCTCTCTTCTCAGAATGGGTGGCACTTCTACAACACTGCCCGGCTGCTCCCTGCTTAATTTGAGTAAGGAACACAGACTGGGCAGGGAAGCACTGCCCTGACTGTGCCTCCTGTGCCATGAACAGGAGCTTGAGGTGGGCTGCACCTGGTGGGGCTGTGTTGGTCACTGAGTCAGTGACAAGTCTACAGGGCTGGTAGATTACACGTGAGCAGCCAGTCCCACAAGCATTCTGCCACGGTCCTGACCCCTTACCATGTGGAGGTAGGTGAACAGAGGTCCAAGGATGGGTGACACCAGGGCTTCATAGTGCTCTGGAGGACAGAAGAGCACCAGAGGCTTCACAAAGACCCGTGCGGTGGCAGGTTAAGGAGCTTAGTGTGTGAGCAAGGGTCCTTCCCCTGCAAGGTAGTGGACAGCAGCCCTGGAAAGAGCCAACACTAAAGGACCCAAGGTGCCAACAACTTGTGTTAACGGGAGTATTTTCATACTCTTTTCCTAAAACCTTGAGCTATATGGGCACTTGATTCTACTGTATTTTTAGTTCAACTGTCTTTCCTACTAGACTACACATCATGGCACTGGGCTGCCTATAAGTAGGGAGAGAAAAAAACCAGGACACACTTGAATTGGGCGTGGTGGCATCTACCTGCAATTCCAGCAATTAGGAAGCTGAAGCAGGAGGACTACCATGAGTTGAAGGCCAGCCAGGGTTACACAGTAAATGAGAATTTCAGAGTGAGACTCTGTAACAAAACCAAAACCAAGAAACCAACAAACAAAACAGGCTGAAAGAATAGGGTTACACAAGTTTGGTTTTGGTTTTCTCAGATGGGGTCTTGCTCTGTGGTTCAGGCTGGCCTTTAACACAGTAGGAAGCCCAAGCTGGTCTTGAGCTCATGGCAATCCTTCTGCCTTAGCCTCCTGAGTGCTGGTTATAGGCACGCACCACCAGGCCTGGCTCAAGTAATTCTTTGAAAAGGAAGCACCTAAGTGGGCACAGAGGTATTTATCGGTGATCCCAGAGGCTTAGAAGAGTGAGACAGGGAGGAGAGGGAAAGAGGACGTAGAAAGAACTAAGATGTGTTGTAAATATGCACCAAATCCCCATGATGAATGTGATCACTAGGTACTACACCTACGGACTAGTCAAAATTTAAAGAGGACCATTGTCAATCTTGGAGCCCAAGGTCAGCCTGGGGTAAAAGAACAACAAAATCTCACCTCAACAAAACAAAGCAAAATAAAATGGTGGGCAGTAAAGATCTATCCCCAAGGAAAAGCTTATAATGCTCAAATGAGCTCCAAAACCCGCTGGACACCTACATTCTTCGTCACGTCCCACAGTCCTTTCTTTCATGAGATGATGGCTTGCCTTGGATTCATGATTCCTTTCCCTCTTCCCTCTGCTTTCTGACTTTAGGTTATCTAGGACTTCAGATTTCAGGAAGGATATGCAACATGGGTCTGAGGCGGTAGTCGGGAATGTTGTTCAGGTTGACGAAGGCTGAACCGAGGAGCTGGGTGGCAAGGTCCTCCACGGTGTAGAAGTCCTGCTGCATGGAGGGGCCAGCCTTCCCGAGGATGTGGAAGCTGTGGGGCAGATTGTCAGCAGTGACAAACCCCACATCTACTGCAGTGGGCCCTGACTGCCCCAGGATTTCATTTCTAGTTCACAGTAAGAATATTTAGCTAGATAACCAATTATATTAATTTTTTAAAAGAACCTTAGCTTTTTTTTTTTTTTTTTTTTTTGCCTTTTTCCTTTATATTGGTACCAGGGATTGAACTCAGGACTGCCTGCTTGCAAGGCAGGCGCTTATGCCGCTGAGCCAAATCCCCAGCCCCCTTTTTTTGCTTTGCTTTGTTTTTGTTTTTAAAAGAACCTTAGCTTTAAAGATATGAATTAATCTTCTATGTACAGCGAGATGTTGGTAACCCAGGTCTTTCTTAGGGTACATGGCCTCACCGTGGAGTAGTGGACTGATCTGGCTCATTGAGGCCAAAGCCCATGCCTATGGTGTGTCCACACAGGCCACACCCAGGGCTCACAGACCAAGTGCTGGCCAGCAGCCTCCTACGACCTCATAGGAAGCAGCCACAGGCAGTGGGGCTGGGCGAAGGAAAGCAGCTCGCTGCCCCTCTTCTACAGTCTTTGATTTTATGTACCAGAAACAGCCAAGTTAGCATGACACATCAAGTCACAGCTAGGACTGTGAGGCTCATGACAATGACAAAAGAGGTGAACATAAAAAAATGAGTTGCCCATTGCAACTCATCTGTACACTAGAATTCTACATCAAAGGTTAACACCGCCAGGCCTAGGACACACACATCGTGGGAAGCTGCTGTGGAGAGGCAGTGAGCTTTCGTACCAGTTTTCATAGAGGGTGCTGAAGAAGCGCTGCATCCTCTCCAGGACGGTTTTGTAGACAGGGTAGTCATTGAGTTCCAAGAGAGGCTGAGGTAATCCTGCAGAGAAGGCCGGGTCAGGTGTTGCAAAGAATAGTGCCTTTCAGTGGTCAGACTGGCTTGGGTGTGCACCTATGAGGTCCACAAAGCAACTGGCTGTGCTCTTCCCATTGGAGGCACAAAGACCTTCTACTTAAGGTGGTCGGGCACACTCCCTTAGTAAGCAAAGGTGGACACCATTCATGGACCCACTACTCCAAACGGGACCCGGGTTTCCCCCGATGGGATCTGTACCAAAACAAAAGGACCCCTCTGTAAAGCACCCACCAAGTCAGGGAACCACTTTTTGTATGCGTAAACCAACCCCTACTTTTTATATTAATGGCAATATACATTTTAGGAGTTCTGGGGTTTTTTTTGTACTGGGAATTGAGCTTATGACCGTGTGCTGCAAGGCAAGCACTTGTGTGCTGAGCTAAATCCCTGACAGGAGTTCTGTTTTAACTGGTGCCTTCAACAGAAGATATATATTTTCTTCAATACAGATTTTAAGTGCAGTGGTATTCAGGGAAAAGATCCAGGACCACCTGTGCAAAGACAGACAGACATATGCTCTGGACAGGCGATAGAGCATTCTCCCTCTAGCTAACTTCACTGGTGGCCTGACCACAGTGAGAGCCAGGCTGTGGCCTGACCACAGTGAGCAGCCAGCACACAGACACGGGGACTGTGTTGGAGCAGCCCGAGGCTGCAGAGACAGACATGGGGGCTGGACAGCTTTGATACTACCACCTCTGGCTGCTAACCACCTCCCTAGCTCTGCTCCCTGAGCTCCAGTTAAGTTCTTCTCCTTGGTCTCAGGCCATCCCAAGCTCGTTGCTGCCTCTCTCAGGGCTTTGCCATTCTGCCTGCCCAACCCAGCCTCTTTGCTGGCCTTGTCAGCTGCCAATCATCCTTCAGGACTTTGTGGGAAGCAAATTTCTCCCTCTTTTCCAGTCTCTTTCCTAAGGAGGATTTACGTTGGGTCTCCCAAACAACAATGCCACAGAGCCCCACCACCTTTTTTTCTTAGCAAATACCAGCATCACTATTTTCCAGCTATTTTCATACTTTGTCAAGGGGAAAAATGAGCTAAAGTATTATTCTAATTAAGGTAACAAATAGGAAGTGGCTTATATTCTATTATTTTTAAAATGATGATTGTTTTTAAAATAATACATATATTACATATATGAAAGGCAAGAAAGTAATGCCTTTGCTAGTTAAAAGCCACAGTTTATTTATGATCTAGCAGCTCTAACACCACGGCATACTGGTTAAACACAAGGAGATGCTGGCTGGGGAAAAGTGCCTGTGAAGACCTCTGTGTGCTAAGATAATGAAGTAAACAGTTGTCCTTTAGAGCCTTAGGAATTCCACAAATGCATTTCTGAACAAACAGGTTGTCAAACAGAGCCAGATTAAGGAGGATAGGGCCTAAGGTAGACTGATGCTTTGGAGGAGCCCATTGGCGACACGGTGAGCTTGGAGGGTACAGTTTTCTTACCTAATATAGAAGATTTCTCTGCTTCCAGCATATCCAGGGCTTTGGCAAAAGGCTCAGCCATCTTGGTTTGCATCTCTGGTGCGTACAGTGTGTTGTGGGTTCTGAAAGAAACAAGAACAAAATGTTACACATCCTAGTCTGTGGCAGCAGAGGCAGTGGGTCTGACCTCGTGATTCAGTAAAGTTCCCCATCCACATGGACAGTAATGACACCATCAATGCTACTCCTTAGGGACAGAGAGGGTACGGACACTGGGCAGTCCCTGAAGGAAGTCTAGGGAAAGTGATGACTAGGGATAAATAGTAACTAACACTAAAGACCAGTGAGCACACAGACCAAATTCCAAGACAGCAAGACAACATGGAGCCCAAAAACCTGAATCCAGGTGTAATTCTTTTAACTCTGAGCTAGCGCTCTGATGTTCAGAGGGGTTTTCAGTCAGTTTACAACCTGAATCCAAAACACCTGTTAAGGTGCTCTGCTTTTCAGGTTCATAATTTGTTTAAGAACAGAACCTGCCAAGGTGGTCTGAGCTGCTGGGAGGAACATGGTCCCGAAACACACCCCCACCATAGTGACCTCCATAGGCAATAAAGAGCTTTGTCTGTTGGCATCGTGGACCCAACCCAAGTGCCTCTGACAGGCACAGCCCCTGCTCCGGTCCAGTGAATGCACAGAGCCACAGTGGGTGAATAACTGCTGATGTCTCTTCATAAAGGTAATCAGAAAGCACTTTGGTACACAGATGTGACGCATGCTAGTTAAGTACAATCACGTGTCACAAAAGGATGCTGGCCAACAGTGTATCACTCAGACAGTGGTCCTGCAAGACTGACAGTAATGCAACTGAGAAAGTCTCTCAGAGATGAAGCAGCTGTCACACAGCACTGCAGACAGTTATGCGTGTGTGCAGGTGCTGGGGTACACAAACCCTACTGCACTGCCAGGCACATAAAAATGCAGCCCACACTGTCGTTATCCAGATGGGACGTCATAATACTTGACACTGATAATGATGTTATTAGTTTAAACGTTTACCATATTTGCTTGTGTGTGTGTGTGTGTGTGTGTGTGAGAGAGAGAGAGAGAGAGAGAGAGAGAGAGAGAGAGAGAGACACACACACACACAGTGGCCTCATTACACGGCCTGGGCCAGTCTTAAATCATGGGCTCAAAGGATCCATGCCCCTCAAATTCCCAACAAAGCTGGGAATACAGTCGTTCACCACCAGGCCTGGCTTGTGTCTTGGTTTGGAACAAAATTTACACTGTAAGAGAGTTGAGCACCATGTTATACACATGTAGTCCCAGTTACCCAGGAGGCTGGTGCAGTGAGACCAAATTCCAAGACAGCAAGACAACAGTGGAGCCCAAAAACCCGAATCCAATTATAATTCTTTTAAATTTGAACTAACGCTATGATGTTCAAGGGGTTTTCAGTCGTGAAAACCTGGACCAGTTCAAAAGCTGGATCCAAAACAGGTGCTAAGAGAACTGTAAGTTCAAGGCCAGCCTGGGCAACACAGTGAGACTGTCTCAAAAAAATGAACAAAAAGTAAAAACGTATAGAATTGTTTATAGAATAAGGGCACAGAGCTAGGGATATAGCTCAGTGGTACAAGTGGCTGTCTGTTAAGTGCAAGGTCATGAGTTTAATTCCCAGTACCTACCCCCCCAAAAAAACCTTTTAGATAAAGTTAGTTCATTATTGAAGATTTTCTTTTCTTTTGTTTTCTTTCTTTCTTTTTGAGACAGGGTCTTGCTATGCAGTCCAGGCTGGCCTTAAACCCACTATGTAGTTGAAGCTGGCATTGAGTTCTTGGCCATTCTCCTGAGTTCTGGGATTATAGGTGGGTAGTACCATGCTCAGATTTTTTTTTTTAAATCATTTTATAAAAGTATTGATTTTGGGGCTGGGGATTTAGCTCAGCGGCATAAGCGCCTGCCTTGCAAGTAGGCAGTTGTTGAGTTCGATCCCTGGTACCGATAAAAAGGGAAAAGACAAAAAAAAAAAAAAAAAAAAAAAGTATTGAACTCTTAGAAAAATATCACACTAACAAAAGTACTATTGTCTTGAGTGCACCTCACCCAATCAAGAATGAGCATTGTCTCTCGGTTTAGTTTTCTGCATGTGGATTTTGGTCAGAAGCCTAAAATCTCTGGGCCAATGAGTCTCTAGATATATAATGTCGTCTTTTCCCCATGTGTCTAGGCTTCAGAACTTACAGGTTTCAAAACCATGAACATGGAAATCAGCCTTTCCTTGACCACTTTTGCTACTATCATGTAAGTCTATCTCTTTATTGCAATGTCTTCTTTTGAAATCAGAACCATGCCAACTCTGCCAGGCAGTGTGGCCTTCTAATTTGGTCAATCATTCCCTAAAGCCTTTGATTCCTAGGCTTCAGTATCTGTGGTTGGGAAGGCTCCCCTGTGATTTGACAATATGGTCTGCCCAGGTGAGACTCTCTGGACCTTTGGGTCAGAAGCCAGAAAGAACATGAAAAAAGCACCCAGTGTATAAATACTGTGAGACTGACATACTATGAGACATAAAAAGCAATCTTGGCATACTTTCATTGTGTCTTTAAATTTACCACTAACAATATAAATAACTGAACAAAAAAAAGAAGGTACTCATATTGTACTCTCGACAATAGAGTTAAATTCCATCATAAACCTCTCTTTCTCTTTAGATAGCACTCCTGAATCATGAAACATGTATGCAGTAAATAGCCGGCCTGGCAGCCTCCACTAACTCTGCAATGGATTATCTCAAATAACCCCAAACAGGATCTCTGAAACTTTAATGTGTACAGAGGCCACCTGGGAATCTTGCTAAAGCCAGATTCTGATCTGCTATATGGAGAAGGAGCCCTCAGTCTGCCTTTAGACATGGGCTCAGGTGACAATGGAGGCTGCTGGTCTTAAGATTCTGCAGTTAAAATGTGTCACACTTTCCTCTGACAGGTCTGGTCCATTAGAGTTCAGGCATCACCGCTAGGCTCACATCAGGCCACAGAACAACACCTAGAGAAGCCTCACTTTGAAAGCAGCTAGAGCCAGGCATAGTGGTGATCCCAACACTCAGGAGGGCTGAGGCAGAAGAATCACCTTGAGTACAAAACCAATCAGGGCTACAAAGTGAGACCTTGTCTCAAAAAAAATTGAAAAAGGGGGCTGGGGATTTAGCTCAGCGGCATAAGCGCCTGCCTTGCAAGTAGGCACTCGTGAGTTCGATCCCCGGTACCGATAAAAAGGAAAAAGACAAAAAAAAAAAATTGAAAAAGGCCCTTTTGGGATCAGCTCTCAACAGGTTCCCCTGGGTTTCCATGGAATGTAAGCCTTTCACAAATGTGAGCTATAATTTGTAAAACTAACAGACAGCTCCCTTCTAGAAAGAATTAGGACTTAATCCCTCATTCCCACTGTCGTAAGTCACATTGTCTGATTAAAATTTTGAAAAGCCTTACTATAAACAGGAAAAAGCAACACAGACAAACTACTATTTTGACTGACCTTATAAGGGCAAGCAAATTGTCCAGCAGTTTCAGAACCTGTTCTGTGCAGGGGTTGCGGAAGATGGGGCTCCCACTGGGCGTATAGCCAACCATGAAGCCCCCGGCTTTGGCTTCTTCTAGGTCACTAGGCCAGCAAGTTCGCTTCACGACACCCAGGATGCTGTACACACAAAAGCTTATCTACAGGAAAGCAAGAAAGAAGATAAACTTAAGAGGAAAGAAAACACAAAGCACTGTTAGATACATCCACTGGTGTGGCCAAAGTGTCAGGCTAAAGACAGGACACCCCTGCACTCCATAAGATCTCTGTCCTTTCCTCTAAGGGCAAGTCCAAGAGCAGTCCCTGCACTGCCATTTTCAGGACCAGGGTGTCCCTGGAGCTTCCCTGCCATTGGGAAGATTGGGCTATCTTTCCAGGGCTTGGGGACCTCACTGGCAGGGTGGAAGAATGGGCCAACATGAGATACTCAGGCTGCCACTGTTCCCTGCAGCCTGGAGCTTGGCAGCTTCTTCCCTCAGCCTTCCTCAAGGTTACTGACTGTGACTGGGGCCTTGAGAGAGCAAGGAACAATGCTTATCTGAGGATCAAAGCACTGTGACGCCTCAGGTCTCAGGCCAGGCCAATGATCAGAACTTTCTACAGCACAGAGCGACCACAGGGACAAACTGCTTCCTCCCTATCCCTTCAGAGCCTAGAGATCTTTAAAGCCAGAAGAATGACTCCACAGCAAAGAGGACGTGCTCTGGAATGGGAATTACCTCAAGAAATCAGAACCAAAGGAGAAGAGAAAGGAGCTCAGAAGTGGAGACTCTTAGGCTTTACACTGGTATAGATGAAGCTGATCTAGGAGGGACTTGGCCAGTGGCATCCTGCTCCTGCCTGCAGCCCACACAACTGCCCACCCTGAAGTCTTACTCGAGCGCGGTTGAAACCACAGGGGTCCTCCACGTCAGGGTCACAGCTTTCCACATCTGCACCCACGTAGGCAAGGAAAGCATCAACATCGGACAGCACTCTGCGGGACGGCAGGGAGAGTGGTTATGTTCGTGGTTTTTTTTTTTTGTCTTTTTCTTTTTTATCGGTACCAGGGATCGAACTCACGACTGCCTGCTTGCAAGGCAGGCGCTTATGCCGCTGAGCTAAATCCCCAGCCCCATGTACTGACTTTTAATAAGGACAACTTCATGAGGGCTACACAGTGAATTATCTAGTCCCAAAATACAGTTTTTATAGTGAATTGAATCCATCATAGGAAGGCTTAAATTTTCTACTCCCAAATATTTTTAACAACAATTTAAGAATTTATTATTTTGTTGGTTGTGGTGGCTCACTCCTATAATCCCAGCACTTGGCAGGAGGATTGCCATGAGTTTAAGGCCAATCTCAGCTATACAGTGAGTTCAAGGCCAGTCTGAACTACATGATAAGACCCTGTCTCTAAATAAATAAATACATTTTAAACAATTTTAAAAAGTGAAAAATGAAAAAAAAAAAAGGTGAAAAATGATAAAATTTTTTTAAAAAAGTTTTTTTTGTAGCACTGGGAATTAAACTCAAAGACTGCACCAAGCTACATTCATAGCCTTGCCCTTCTCCACTTTTTAAATCTTGAGACAATATCTCACTAAACTGCCCAGCCCAGGCTGGGCCCAAACTTACAATCCTCCTGCCTCAGTCTCCCAAAGTGCTGAGATCAGAGGCATGCACCACTGTGCCCAGCCTGCCCTCAACAGCAGATAAACTTGAGAAGGTAAAGAGGAAAACTGTTTTTTTGGTCTTTTTTGAGACGGGGCCTCGCTATGCAGTTCAGGCTGGCCTTGAGCTCACTTTGTAGCCCAGGCGAGTCTAGAACTCACAACAATCCTCCCACCTCAGCCTCCCAAGTGCTGGGATTACAGGCGTGAGCCACCACGCCCGGCTACTAGGAAAGCATTTTTGCCGGAAAGAATGTCTCTGTTTTGCCCAGCCTTTTCGGGCCATTCTTATCCCCCCAATGGTGCACCTGCTGCAACCCAGGCCCCTTGAGCTGCACTCTGCACCCCACAACCATGCTTTCATCCTATGTCCACTGCGGCTACACTTCTGTAAACGAAGTGGCATTGTCAGAGGTTGGATTATAAAAGGCCACTGTCAAAGGGCTTCAGACGTCACTGACAGCAGCTGGCCCCAAGACACCCAATGACTGCTGTGCCACCTGCGCATTTCCTCAGAAAGCCAGATGCTGGCCACCGGCGCCATCAGCTCCTCCAGGAACATCTTCTGGCGCTCGTAGTTCTTGAAGTGGTTGCTGATGAGCACCAGAGCCTCCATGAGAGCACACTTCTCCATCTGCGTGAGCAGCAGCTCGTTGGAGAACAGCTGCTTCACGTGGCTGTACAGCGTGTCAAAACTGGGCTGTGGAAGGGAGAAAAATCAGCAATGGTGACATCCTGATCTTCAGGGAGTCGTGGGTACCGTAGGGAGGAAGGGGAGAGTAGCAATGCAGCCCCACAGAGGACAGTCACTGGGTCCCAATGCTCTTCTTTTGCCTGAGCAACAAGGCAATTATGCAGAGGACAGTTCCTGCCTGAGTGGATTCCTGGGATCTCCTACAGCACAAGTGAGAAACAACTTCTACATCAGCACTGCAGTATATCAGAAAAGTGATTTCTGATTAATGTGTATAATGCTAGATTTCTTACAGAACTTCCACTCCCTAAAGGGATGGAATTTTCATCTGGCTTCTCTCAAGGTTCAGCATGTCATTTAGCAATAGTAATTACAGGCATCCCATAGCAAAGAGCTGTCACACATTTCTAATGGGAAACTTCAGGGAGCCATCTGGATGAAACATATGCATTTTGAGGGAACGTATCTGAATTTTAACTGCTCTATTGAAAGGATGCTCTACTTAAGAAGACTCATTCTGTGCAAAGCTACAGTTCCCAGCTTTTCCTTTCTGGGAGTGTTTCAAGAACTGCGTTTACACAGAAGTATAACCAAGCTCACCAGCACAAGCTCAGGGTAGTCGCGGCACATCTTGATGATTGACGAGCACGCATGCCTCCTCACATTCCTCACTGCTCGTGTGCGAGGGGCCTGGAAGAGACATTGCACAACCTTGGGGTCACTTCTGAGACAAGTTACTAATAGTATGCAGAGTCACATCAACATCCCAGTCTCAGGCAAATTCACAATGACTTTCTTTCTAGGGCCAAACACCTTGTGACCACCTCCTGCTTCTCCTAACCCACCCTGCTACAGACAAATCTAGACTAAGTACTGCCATTCACACTTTGGCTCCTAAGGATTTAGAATGTGCTAGTTTAATTAATGCTTATTTATTTATTTACCTTATTTTCATCAATACTTTCAAAAGTGACAGATGAAAAGAGCTAAGGGGAGAGACAGAGAGAGAAAAGGTTACTCATGCATTTTAAAATAGTTATCATGAAATTTCCAACAAAATCCTGGAAATGTGTTTTCACTAACAATACCAAAAAGCTTCCTCCTAGAGTTACAAGCCTTTGGACATCCATTTTCTCAACCACTTCTGCAAGAGGCTTAAGATTTGCAATTTTGCCATTGAAACATTTTACACATGCCATCATTCAAACAACCCAATTACAGCAATACTCTCTTCTACTGTTCATCACAGAGGGTGATCTACCCTCCCAAGACATTTTACAACTTCCCCTTTACCCCTTAACAATATGCAGAATGACTGCTTGGGCGGCCACTGTGACAGAATCACGTGGAAGTAAAAGCCTAAACAACCCACTAAGCAGTTCAACTCTATTTTTTTTGTCTTTTTCATTTTTATCGGTACCAAGGATCGAACTCACGACCGCCTGCTTGCAAGGCAAGTGCTTATGCCACTGAGCTAAATCCCCAGCCCCCAGTCAACTCTTAGAGAATGCCTGTTCCAAAATGTACGTCTACTCTCCTAAAGTTCTGCTGGACTAGGACAGTGCTTTCTTCCGTTGAGGCTTGTCATCTTTGCCACTCTCCTCCAGTGATGACACCCCCACCAAGTCTACACACATATCCTCAGTCAGACTTCTCTTCTAGTCTTGAAACTTCTATGATGACAATGCCTTAATTTTTAAAACAATGATTGTTCTATTAGCACATACTTGAGCACTGATGCTTCAGCTCCTTGTGTGGAGCTGGCACATGTACACAGCACACCTTAATTTCTCTTCTCGTCCTCTATTGCTCCTCTGCCTCCCACTCCATGCATCTCTTGGTCTCTTACCCAGTTGAGACAGATCTCCCTAACTTCCTATTATCTGTCTTTTAGTTTGCTTTCTCTTTAATAATTTGGCTTTCTCATATAAGAGATAACATGTGATATGTAAGCTTATGGGTCTGATTTATTTCACTTAATACTAAGTCTCAATGTGCATCCACCTTCCCACATAAACTCAAGTTTATGTTTCTTCGTGGCAGAATAGTCCTCTGTTATGTATGAAGACCACAATTTCTTTTTCCATTCATCTGCTGACAGACATATAGGTTGCTTCCAAAATTTAGCTGTTAGGAATTGTGTTGTTACAATACATGTATCTAAAATAGACCACTGTGATACGTTGTTGAACATTTTTTCATGTTTTTATTGGCCATTTCTTTTCTTTCTTTCTTTTTTTTTTTTTTTTTTTGCAGACTGCCTCTTGATTATTATTCCCTGAGTCCTCTTAAGGAAAAGAAGTTTTCGCTTTGTCTTTTTGAGACAGGGTTCACTATGCCGTTCAGGCTGGCCTTGAACTCATAGCGATCTTCTTGCCTCAGCCTGCTGAATGTTGGGATTGCTGTGTCCAGCTGCATATCTTCTTCTGATAAGTATCTATTCATTTCAGTTGCCTACTTTTTGATTGGGACTTTTATTTTTGGAGTCTAATTTTTCAAAATTATCTAAACAGTCTAGACATTAGTCCTCTATCCAAGGAATAGCTCATAAAGATGTCTTCCCATTCTGTATGCTGTCTTTTGACTCTGTTGGTTGTTTCTTTTGCTGTGTAGAAGCCTTTTAATTTGACATGATCCCATTTATTCATTTTTGGTACTCTTTCCTGTATAACCAGGATTCTATTCGGAAAGTTTTAGCCTACATCAGTGACTTTAAGAATTTACCTACTTTATTTTCCAACAGGCTGTTTCTGTTTCAGCATTTAATTCTTTGATCCATTTTGATTTTAGTTTAGCCCATGGTGAAAGCCATGGGTCCAGATTCAATCTTCTGCATGTGGATTGCCAGTTTCCCAACATCATTTATCAAAGGAACTGTTTTCCTCCACTGTATAGCTTTGGTCCTGTATAGCTTTTTGTCAAAGATCAAAAAGCTGAATGTTCCTGGGGTTGTTTCTACATCCTCTATTCTGTTCCACTAATTCTCAAGTTTGTTTTTTTGTGGGTATCATGCTGTTTATTTTTACCATGCTGTATAATCACTGTAACTTTGTAATATACTTCAATCAAGTTCAGGATTGTGATGCCTTCCGCTGTGCTCTTGTTCCCCAGTATTGCTTCTGCTATTCTGGCTCTCTTCTGGTTCCACATGAACTTTAAGATGGCTTTTCCAGTTCTGTGAAGACTATTATTGATACATATTTTTTTTTTTGTCTTTTTTTTATCGGTACCGGGGATCAAACTCAAGGCAGGTGCTTATGCCGCTGAGCTAAATCCCCAGCCCCCTACTATTGATATTTTTATTGGGATTGTGTTACACCTGCATATATGAACAATATCTAAATTGTATCTCATCGTTTTCAGAGTTTAGATCTGTGGTGGTGAACTGATGGCATCTGTGCTGCAGCATGCTGTTTGTTATCAATGAAAGCTCTAAAAGGTTCACCACTATTGGTTCAAGACTCTTTCTTTCTTTTTATATTGAGACAGGGTCTCATTATGCAGTTCAGGCTAGCCTCAAATTTGTAGCAATCCTCCAGCCTCAGCCTCCTGACAGCTGGGATTACAGGCATGCACCACCACACCTAACTCTGATCTAGACTTTCAAACTCAGCTAATCTATTGGGAGTTTTCTCCACCAAGATGTTTCTCCTATCCATAACACCTCCTCTTCTTACTCTTTCTCTCTCCTGATCCAGTATTCTCACTCAGGCAGAGGCTCTGATGCCCACCTTGTTTAAAACGGGCATCTCAAGACCTGTCCATGCTCTTCCTTCCTCTCCTGACCCAGATCCCAACCATGGTTCTCCCTCCTGCAGCTCCTCTTTTCCTCTTTCCACCATGTAAGCTCATTAAGTGCAAGGGCACATGGGTGCAGCATCTGCTTATGTGCCATTCTTCCTACAGAGCTGCCAGAGGGTAACGTTCTAGCACGGGGTTGGAGTGAGTACTGGGAAACATGACAAATGAAAACACACATGAGTGTTTATTAGTTTGCCTCACCGACCTTCAAAAAGTATCAATTACAATTAGCTTGAGAATATTAAGAAGGTGGCCTTTACCTTAGAGAAGACTTGAGGCAGGAACTCTGGCCTGTAGGTAACAAAGGAGAACAGTGCTGAGATGTTAGTCAGGACACAGGACAGGATGAGTGGGTCCTTGGTCTCAAAGCTCAGGACCATCTGCAACAGCTCTATGCCATCGTTGACAGGGATTGCCTACAAGACAGACACAGAAAGGAGGCTAACAGGGTGCCCATTATGATATATGATTTTATATATTGCTTTTTAAAATTCTTTACTTTTTTTTTTGGTATTGGAGATCGGACTCACAACCTCACGCTGGCCAGGCAGGCACTTGTGCTGCTGACCTACACTCCCACACTCCAATTTTTAAAATTCTAAGCATAGCCAGATTCTGCCATATTAGGGATATACCACTATCTGGAAAATGTTTCCAGTTCTCCACTATTGCAAATAATATGCATCATTAATAAACACTTTCTTTGAATCTTCAGCTATTGGGACTTTTGGGCCTGGCTCACAATGTGGGGTCAAAAGTATGACGACTATTTCAGTGTCGTTCTTCTTTATAGGTTTTATCAATAGATTTGTTATGCAATGTGCCCTTCTACTATCCCCTCAAACCTTGACTTACCAGGCAAACTAAAGTCTGAACACATTTTCAGATGCTAGCTACCGTTAGCTTCTCTTCCACGCATTTCTGTCTTTTGTGTATTTCTCCACTGGATTCTAGTGCTTTCCATTCCAACACACAGAATATTATTATTATGAAAACTCCAGGCATACAAAAAGGTATCACTAGGACTCTGTTGACCCTTATGTGCCCACTTTCGTGACATGACATTACGGATACAGGAAGGAGGGAGGGAGCAGAGAGCTGACACGCTCTGGGCAGAACTTTCTTTTCAGCCCTGGAAGGGGCCTCTCCCGCTGGTTTGTGTTCACAAAGTCACAGAGTTTCCAATTCCATTGTACTTTTGCCATACGTGTGCACATTCCTGACTGCACAGTGCTATGCATTCTGTTTCGTGCTTAGGTATTTTGGATTCACATTATGTTGCAATGAGACTCCTCCTTATTCCCAGTGGAGCCCTTATCCATTTACACTGCTCTAGCACACACTAAGTACAATCTATTAACTGGTTCTTTAGCTGGTTGCTGTTTGTTCTTCTCCTCTTGGCTTAATACAAAAGCCTTTTATAAACACAGCGTGTTTCCGTACATGTACCAGGTTTTGCTACAGCACAAAACTAAGAGTGAAGTTGGGATACAAATCTTTGACTAGGTATCACTGAATTGTGTGACAAAGTTATGGGGTCAATCATTCACTGTAGGTCACGTTTCACTTTTCATTGCTTTTTGTTTTCTTTTTTGTCTTTTTTTTCATTTTTATCGGTACCAGGGATCGAACTCATGACTGCCTGCTTGCAAGGCAGGCGCTTATGCCGCTGAGCTAAATCCCCAGCCCTCACTTTTTATATTAAGGAAATTAACCTCATATTTATTGCAAATGTTATTTCAAGTTTGCCTTTTAATAGTTTTGAGTTTAAAAGCATATGTAGTGTTCATTAATTTTTTAGTGATTACTTTTTTCTTTCTCCCCTTTTGCCCAAATAGTTATTTATTAAATAATCTAATCCTGCTTGATTCTTTGGCCTGCCTATGTACATTTCAGGTTGTTTCTGAGTTATTTTATCTCAATGAGCTATGCCTAATGCCAGTACCGTACTACTCTGAAATACGATGGCTGGAAATATTAGCTCAATAACAGATGCTTGGGCTCTAACATTCAATCCTCAGCACAGGGCATGGGGAGGCTTAAGGTAACAAAGAAAATCATTGGATGCTTTATATTTTACTATCTGGGCCGACAAATTGATCTTCCTCTTCAAAATGTGGCATTTTTTCCTCCAGTCATTTCCTACATCGACTCACTCCTAAGCAAAGCTCCATGCAAGGCCATGAGAAGTTATCAGACCTGGGCATGGTGGTATGCGTCTATAAAACCTGGGACTCCGGAAGGTGAGGCTGTGAGTTTGAGGTCAGCCTGGACTACATAGTGAGTTCAAGGCCAGGCTGAACTGCATAGTGAGACCCCATAGTCTCAAAAAACAACCTAACCACTTATCATTCTTCAAAGGGAGAGGATACTGACAGGCCGACATTCTGTCTACCTGCCATGAACTAGGACAGACACAGGACGACCACTGCCTCTCAGGTTAGGCAGTTCAAAAGCCCCTTCCCTGTCCTCCCTGCAGCAGTGGCTCCTGGTGTTAAATGTTGTAGGGCTCTGTGTCAAGGAGACCTAAGTTCTGGTCCCAGCTCTGCCCTCTGCTAGCAGTTTGAACAGGACAGTAGGTTACTCCACTCCTCTAACCTCTGTGCCCTCTTCTGTGAGATGCAGGTCCACAGACTTTCTTACTGCTCTGTAACAGATACCAGAAATCACCATGATGCAGGCAGCACAGGAATCATTACTTACTTCTTTCTCTAGTGTCCGAAACATCTGGTTGATCACACTTTCCAGGAAGAAAGTCATGGCTTCCCACTGCACAAAGGAAGGCGAGAAGACGGAGCAGAGGGTTCCCTCACCAGTTCCAGCTGCAGGGGAACAGGCTTTGAAAAACATAGCAAATGCCTATCAGCAAGGCAGGGTTGCACAAGATGGAGACAACAGAGCCTTAGAGACCACCTGGGAAACTCAGAGTTGAAAGGAAATATCCAATACTTTGTAGCTTGGGCAAAAAAGACAAAGTGAACGTGGACATGGAGGTGTACTTTTATAATCCCAGTACTCCAGGAGGCTGATGCAGAAGGACCACAGGTTCCAGCCACGCCTGGGCACTTAGTGACTTAAACAGGACACTGTCTCAAAATTTAAAAAACAAGAAAAAAGGCTAGGGATATAGGCCCTGGGTTAAATTCCTAGTACCACAAACAAAACAAGCCTTAGAGAGATTGGCTTGCACTTATCTACTAGGCTAAGTGTGACATGTTTGAAGACACAGAAGGATTCCTACCCTATTTCCATCTATTAACAAAGAGTTGTCTGAATTCCCCCTTGGGAACCTTGTCTGTTTAGGATATGCATGTAATTAATTTTTCTCCCACCCACCTTTATAATCTGCCCATGAGAAGCTAAATAATTAAGATATTTGAGACCATAACTGTTCCACCAGAGAAAAGACATAAGCTATGAAATGCAGCTTCATATCCAATAGCCCCATAACATCTGTAAAGGCTATGTCTACTGAACTGTGTCCTCCTTCAAATTCATAAACAAGACCAAAGTACACTGCTCAAACAACCAGACAGACAAAAAGATGTATCCACTACCTTCTTGCTTCCACGTAGTACTTATTAATTAGTTTATCTTGATGAAACATAACTGGTTCTCCTCCAAATTTCAAGTTGCCACTGTCACTGAACTTCAGTGGTGCTTTGTAAACCTGACTGCTAAGTAAGTCTCAGGTCAAGTAATCGGTGTACTTGGAAATGACCATCGTTGCTATGGAGCTTTTCTAAACAATGATTGTGACTCGCACTGCTTAATTCACCCTTGTTGCTTTTCTAATCCTGTTGTGTGCAATATGCATTAGTGAGACAGAAAAATACAGGTAAGTTAATGGGCTGATCCATTTGGGTAGGGGGAGGTTATTCTAATTTTGTATACAGTGGGGTTTTCCAAATGACACTGGGGAGTCAGCTCCCAATGGGGAGCTGAGTGACACGGAAAGGCTCCATACTGTTCCTAACAGGAGATCTACTAACAATGCTATGCATGTACTCAGAGAAAAAGTTTCAAAACCTAGGTCTAGATATACAACTTGTTAAGACAGCGGCCCTGAAACAAAGCAGTAAAGTTAACAATTGGTTGATTCTGTTAGGAAAGAAAAATGAAGGCAAAGCTGATAGGTTTTACCATGATTTAAACATACTTAAAATGTAGTGTTTTGTTTCCTCTGTGTGAGCAAACCGAAATGTCCACTTCCCAGAATGGAATCTCTACTTTGTAAGAGTATTAGGGTGTTTCTCAAACTCTTGACAAAGGCTTATTTCCCACATACGGGTTTGGTACACTACTGCACTAATGTCTAGCAGTGAAAAGAACTTACAGTTCATAACTCCAGAATCAACTGGGGTTGACAGCTGATACTTCAGCCATTCCCCGGCCATCTGGAAGCTCGTCTTGGGATCCAAACGACATGCCATCCTCATCACCTCTCCTTGCTGGGCTCGGGAGGCTGCACAGAAAGGACACAATGCAGTGACTATGTCTGGTAGGCACCGAGTGGATGTCTAGTCATTTACCCAACCCAGGGGAAGTGAGCAGACAGTTACTCAACAGTGCTTTACTGAATTAATGAATCCAGAAAATGTTAAAAATAATCTCTGGAACGTGTTCTACCTGCCAGATGCCCTAAGTAACAAATAAAAACTAGCCTCCCATTTCTGTTGGAATTAAAAGGAAATCAGGTTGGAAGGAATGTAAAACGATGGGCTGTAGGTTTAGCTCAGCGGGCAAAACACTGGTGTGGCAAGCACAAGGTCGTGAATTTGATCCCCGGTACACACAAAAAAAGTAAAATGGTACAGCTGTTGGGGAAAATAATGTGGTACTTCCTCAAAATATTAAACACAGAACTATCATATTATCTAGCAGTTTGACTCCTAGTTATATACCTAAGAGAAACACAAAAATATGTGCACAAATGATCATAGGAACATTATCTGTAACAGCCAAAGGATGGAAAAAGCTCAAATAGCAATCAGTTGGTGAAGTGACAAATAAGATGCGTTATCTCTACACACCAAAAACAAAGTGCTGATGCAAGCTACACTATGGATGAATTTGAAAAGTATTAATGCTAAGGGAAAGACTACACCCACGAAAGGCCATGTATTTTATTTCATTTATATGAAATGTTTGGAATAGGAAAGACATAAAGGCAGAAAATAGATCTCTGCTTGCCCAGGGCTGGGAGAAGAGACTGGGGCATGATTCCTAGTAGACATAAGAGTTTTAGAGGGTGATGAAAGTATTCTACAATTAATTTGTCACTGCAGTCGCAAGTCTGAAAATCTAAAAATCACTGGATTATATATTATAAATGGGGGAATTATATGGTAAGTGAAACTTACCTCAATAAAGGAATTTAAAAAAGGAAAGAAAACCAGGCTAGAGAAAGCCAGAACAGAGTTAGGGTATTAGGATATAATAGGTTTTCTCTTTCTGGGAGGAAAGACACACTCGGTAAGATGATATTTAATCCTATGTGTCTTAAGTATGGGTAGTCCCCCCACAAACATCAATGTGCAAAGCATGTCTGTGGAGTGGAAATGGGAATTTACTGTTGTGCAATGCAGTCCTGGCCCCCTTCTGCAGAGCTTGAGCAGATACAAGACCTTGAGAGGGCTGCTGTACACTTAGGGCTCCTTAACAGGAACCCAAATGTCACAAGCCAGGATTCATGAGCATCAAATGCAACTCCAAGAGTGCTAAAGGGCTCCCAGGCCAGTGTCACTTACAGTTGAAGAACGTGTTGAAGTCTTCATCACTATCAAAATCATATCTGGAATATTCACAGCTTGGACTATCTGTCTTAGAAGGAAAACCCATCTGGGAAGAGAAAAACAATCAAGTAGGAGAGAAAACAGGTGCCAAGGGCTCAAGCTCCTTCATTTACTTAAGAACAACCACGAGTTTATGTGAGACATATTACAGTAGGTAACTACAGTACTGTTCTACTCTGGATGTAGTTTGCTCCTGGCTTCAATATTTTGAAGTGGTAGAAAAGAACACTTTTAGGTGACACTTTCTTTAAATCCTGGAATTCATTTGGCATCTATGAGTATGAAGTATAATCCAGCATGCAATAGGGAAAAAAAGAGTTGAAAACTATCTGTCTTGTTAAATGCTAAATACTTGGAATAAATATGTAGAAAAACTATGTATATTTTATTCAAAAGATACTGAAGACCACGCCATAGTTATTTATTCTTATTTTTTGTTTTCTTTTGAAACAGGATCTCACATTGTATCCTAGACTGGCCTTGAACCCAAGAGCCTCTTGCCTCAGCCTTCCAAATTGTGGGATTATAGGTGTGCACCACCATTCCAGCTATGCCAGAGAATTAGGACACAGCGTGTGCATGCGCTAAGTGAATTACTTGAGCACAACGGGGCGTCTGAATGGGTCTCATTCTCATGATTTGTAGATAAAGAATCTGTCAACTGCAAGAGCTCTTAGTAGACTGCAGAGAATTCATGAGCAGCTGGACCATGGCAGTGAACAGCCTTTGGCTCCTTACCCAGTCCCTGCTCATTTGCCTTGTTGACTCAGACTTCACCTTCACAAACCACCCCTAGGTGTCACCTCTTCCTAGGCCAGTGATCGCGAGCCTTTTAGAACTTTCAATGATACAAACAACCTGCTGGGACATGTGTGCCATAGGTCTGCCACCACTGTCTTAGGCCCTTCCCGACCCCACACTCCTCTGTATCTCCAAAGCACTGTGCTTTTAACTCCTGGACAGCATTTACATCACACTCTATGTCAATGCTCTTGTCTTAGCTCCCAGCTTGATTTCTGACACTCAAGTGCTCCACAATACAGAAAAGCAGTTAGAATAATCAGTACAGATCACTTTCTTCCTGTAGAGTAAGAGAATATGCCCAAGGAAAGGATCTTAATGACCAAAAAAGGGCCGTCAGTAATGCTACTCAAAGCCCTCAGTGGACATTCACCCCTACCCCACATGCTGAGGCTCCTGTTATACCTTGACCAAGTTGGTCATAGAAGCACGAAGGTATTTTGGTAGGATTGCTAACAGCACAGGATCCCGAGATAGGACTTCATGTCTGAAGAGGGCGCCCCAAGTCATCTGAGTTGAAGAACGCAGAAACTAAATCAAGAGACAAACAAAAATCTCAGTTTAATTTCAATTGTACTTAACTAGAATATCACTCAGCCTAAGAGCTACATCTCCCTGACACTTAGAAACTGCCTCTGCTGCAGTACCCAGTAACACCTATGCGTGTTACAGGAATGTGAGTTCCCTGACAGGCTGAGGGTCAGGTGTAGTTGCTGGGATGCATGGCCTGAACTCTACCACCTTCTCTTCTCAGTCACAGAAGGTACTGGAATCTTGGGATGACAAAATAAAAATCTTGAACTGGATGAAAGTAGGTTTATAAAAACACAATCAAACTTTTGTGTTTAAAATCTCTTTAGTACCAAATCCCAAACACCCCTGACATCTCTGGAACACTAGTGGGTTTTAAGGGGTGTGGGGATGGGGTGCTGAACTGACAGCACAAAGTCTGCCTCCCGAAGAGGACCTAATGCTCCTCTTACTGAAATGTCTCCTATAGCCCATGCCCCAGGATGGGAGAAGGAACCGCTAATATGTTACCCTGTATAAAGGGTTACCCTGTATAAAGGGGCTGCTAATGCCACGAGACACCACTGGATTTTGGTTTACCTGACTAAAGAACTCAGACGTTTTCAGCATAAGGTTTACCTGACTTGGGTGGGTTGTGAAAGCAAGAAAAGATTCCAGGTATTTTCCAAAATTCCCTGGTGTTTGTACGTCAGAGTCTCCACCCTGCTGGGGAGAAAGAGAGTCCAGGTTAATCATGAGGACTGGGAGGAGTGTGGGGGAGGACAGCAACAAAGGAGCAATAAATACAGAAAATTTAAACTATCACAAAAGCCACAGGTTAGGGATATGGTTCAGTGGCACAGTGCTTGCACTCATGCAGTGATGTCTTGAGTTCAATCCCCAGCACCACAAAACACATTTGTTTTGAAAGGATTTTGTATCTTCTTTTGGCTAAAGAAAGGCAACATTCCAAGGGTTAAAAAACAGCCAGGTGCGGAGACACATGCCTGTAATTATAATACCAGTACCTCAGCAATCTGGGAAAGTGAAGAAAAAGGATCACAGAGTTGAGCCCAGTCTGGGCCACTTAGAGTGACCTTATCTTAAAATATGAAAAGTAAAAAAGACTGGGGATATAAGTCTAGAGGTTGATTCCCAGTACAGCAAAACAAACAAAACATAAAACAAAACTACTCTCACCCTTGGTCTTGGGGACCGTTGTTCTGAATGTCCCCCCCAGAGCCCTTGCTCACCAGCAGTGCACACAGCTGGCTGCCCAGTGCACACAGCACCTGGCAGAGTCTCTTCAGGAAGACATAGTGCTTCTCCACCAAGCCGCCGCCATCGGCTGTCCTGTAAGAGAACAGAGTGACAGGCTGCACACCAAGGGCGCGTGGAGCTCTGAGTATAGGCAGCTACATAGTCTGTGTCTCACCAGTCCAATCCTGGTGATCAGCGAAGTTAAAAGCAAACAAAAAACTCTAATACCACACGGCTAATGCAGATAGTGTGATCTCCTCCCTCACTAACATAGAGCTCAGTATTGTGGGATGGTCACATAGCTCTGAACAGGACCACATAAAACAACACAGCAGCTGCACAAAAAGACATGAGTTGATGGTCCAGGGAGGACAGGGACAGAGCCCTGGGAATCAGGCATCAATTCCTTACATCACTTATAAAAGAAAAAGGATTAAAATAACTCCTGATTTTGTGTCTCACTATCCAAATCATTTACTCTGGTTCGACTGGCCAGTAGAATCCAAAAACCTGCTAAATAAATAAGACTGACTGATTAGACGGCAATACCTGGCATGAAAGGGTACTGGACAATTCACACGTAGCTCAATGCGTAGCAAACTCTGTAAATAGTGGTCACACAGCTTACCCTGCAGGCAGTGTAGAGACAGAAAAAGGACAGCCTCGGAGAAACCATGCCAGGCCCTGTGGAGGCTTACAGGCAGGGTGGGGCTATGTAATCATGGGTGCGGGACAGGTCCCCAGAGCAGAAGTGGGAGATGCCATACCTCTGCATGTGTGTTAGTCTACATAACTAATAAATGAACCCTGGAGGCAGTGATTACCCCAAACACAGAGTATTCATTTAGTCAACAGGATCCCTTCCACACAGAAGTGCTATCTCCACGGGAAAGAAAGCCAAGATAAAAACATGCCATAGAGTGAATAGTAACAGATGTTAAATATTTCATGTGTTTCACACCTTTTCCTGTGTCCCCAGGACCAAGAATAAGATGATTAAAAAAAAAGTGTTGGAAAAGCTTCAACTATGGCAGACCATGTGGGGCCCAGAGAGAAGCCAGACTGACCTCTCCCACCCCCATGAGCCAACCAGCGCCAGGCTGAGAATCAAGACACCGCCCTCACCCTGCCATAAGCAACCGGCTGGTTTGGAGGACAGGCTGATGGCAACTAAGGTACAAAAAACAACTGAATGCTTGTATTGCTTGATTGAATTTGCAGGCTTGGGGCTGATAGTCTGAGCATCTATTAGGAAGCTAACAGTATGCAATATAGCAAATGTGGAGGGATTTCCTTCTTGTTTTTGAAATCCAATATTGTTCTCACTGCTTTGTTTTGTTCCAACTTACTGTTTTGTTTTATTTAATGCTTTTTTAGATTGGTTCTATTCTTCGTTTTATTTGATTTTACTAGGGCTGATAGAATGAATCACTAGTGTGAAGATAACAAGATATTCTATGGTAGCCATTGTTGATTTCCTATTATTCTGCTTCAAAGTTCTGTACCACTTTCACTGCTTTGCTTTGATTGGCTTTATTCCGTTTTGTTTTTATTCTCTTTAAAATAAAAATTAAAAAAATAAAAAGATGTTTTAAAAAAGCTTCAATTATTTGTAGCACACAGCTCTCTCTGACCCTGGTCAGAAACACATCAGGCCAGGAATAGTAGCACATATCTGCAATTCCAGCACTTGGGGCTGAAGGAGGATCACTGTGTGACTATACGGCCAATCTGGGCTACCAAGTAAATTTCTAGGCCAGCTTGAACTGCATAGTGAAACCCTCACTCATAAAACAAACAAATAAATGAAAAAACACGTATCAATCTATAGGAAAAGTTTCATTATTTTCCAGAGAAATTGAAAGAAAATAGGCAGAAGCCATTCTGTGTTTTATGCATACATCTCTGTGCCTGCTGCCTGGGAGCTCAAGCTCCCTGGTCACTGCCTACTGAAGAGGGCAGAAAGGAGCACCTGGAGCTCTGCCCAGCTGATCTAAGCACTCTCAGACCTTGTGGCCAAGGGTGCCAAGGGTGCCCAGGGATCACTCGAAGCAGAGAACTGAGCTGTCTGCAGTGGGGGTGGAGGTAGGCTGTGAAAATGAGTGGGCTCTGGTTGAAGGCTATAGCTCATTTCCAAAAAAGTTGACCAGTCCTTTGAAGAACATCATATTTTCTTATACAAACACAAAACATTAGTTGACTGCTGCCACTTATATAGGAACTTAAGTCTTATCCACAAATACGATTAAAAATGAAAAGATTAGAAAACATATTGTGGGGCTGGGGTATAGCTCAGTAGTGGACAGTACATTTACCATGCATGAGGCCTTGGGTTCAGTTCCCAGCATGCATGCACACACCTGTGTGCATACAAGCTGAAAATCACATCATTTTTTGGGTTTAGCCACAGCATTTTTTTTTGGACACAGTTTGGGCCCCTTTTGAATTCATTATGTAGTCCAGGCTGGCCTTGAATTTGTGGCAGTCCTCCTGCCAAAGCCTCCCTAGTACTGGGCTTTTAGGTATGCACCACCACGCCCAGCCACAACATACTGAAAGGTTATGATACTCACTGGGCAGCAGAGAGTATATAATGCATGGCGACATCTCCAAATAAAACCATCAAAGGCTTCCGGTCTTCCAACTTGCCCTAGATCCAATTGTAGAAAAACAGTCACATATACTGTATTACTAAAAACCTTGAGTTACTAGTGTCTCCTAGACTGATACACTCAAATGTACTTATATACTCCCCACCAAGAGCTTAACCAACACTGGAAAAAAAATAAGTCTAAAGCAAATTTGGGTAAGACTTACATTTTAAATGTGCTGTGCAACAACACTGATACAACAACAAACCACATCCCACAGATAACACTTCTATGAAGATGAGTCAGGGTCCCGTTAGCCAAGACAGACATAAAGCCGGTATAACCACCATATGAGATTCTCTGACATAACAGTAAATGACCTTTAAATATTAACATTACTTTTATTTAAGTGAAAATGCCAAGAATCATTGCTGTTTCAACAACCAAACAGCCCGACAAATCCCTGTATGTTCTACCAACAGATCCCTGGAATACTGCAGTCCTAAAGGGCTAGAGGAGCCAGGAAGTTGGTCTCAAGGAACAAAATGCCCAACGTCTAAATGTCTTTCTGCCATAACAAGCTACTGACAATATATATTTCCTAACTCAGACACTTAAGAATGGAAGTCAGACAGCACCTGCCTGGCCAAGTGCAAGGTCCTGAGTTCAATTCCCAGTACCAAAAAAAATGTGAAAGTCAGTTTAAGCGCAACTTACTTTTCTACTGACAGCAATGAGAAGACACTCGGCTGCTCCCAACTGCAGCTCCTGCTCGTTCAGAAGAAGGCACAGCATCTCCAGCAGCTTGCAGTTCTCAGCTGTGATGTGACTCATGGACACCCAGTCAATGTAGCCGGCAAGCGTGTTCAATGCTGCAATGCCGACCCGACAGCTGGCCTGAGCCTGCGGGAAATCACCCCATAACCATCAAATTCTAACACCTACGGACACTGTGGGAATGCCTGAATTTATTCTCTAAAAGAAAATGAGTTCAAGATATGTACTCATGTAACAGTGACTGATAGGAGAAAACAAAAAGTTTTCTTTTGACTCATAACCAATGGCATGCTTCAGCGTTCATCAATGAGACATAGTGGCCATTTTATGCTTCCCCAAGAAACCTGACATATTAAAGATTTACCCCCTTATACTACAGCTCAATGACCAAAAAAGCCCAAGTGTGAGGTCAGTAGGTGCGTGTGTTCTCACACCTGGAGGTCCTAAGGAAGTCTGCCTCTAAGACCGTGAAAGAGAGGAGCGCTCTTACCTTTGACTCCTGAGAAGCATCTGTTTTCTGAAAGAAAAGTGTAAGGATCAGATGCTTCTGATGAGCAAAAGGGTACACAGCAACTTTCCACCCTCATAATTAAGGTCTTTAAGTAACGATTGTTAAATACAGATGTAACTTAGAACACATTAACTGATACTCCCCTAAGAACAGGTTAAAGCAAGAAACAATGAAATTGGATCCAATGTATGACCATGTATATGTGGGCTTATCTATAGGAAAACCATGTACACAAAACTATTAGATGCTAAACACATCAAAATCATGGCTGTTCTAAGGGAAAGGAGAAAAGGAAGAGATTATAGGTATATACGTACATATATATGAGTGCATGAATATATATATATGATAGATTAACTATACTATTAATCTCTTTAAGTTCATCAATAAGAATTTTGTGCTCTCATTATCTGATCATTTTTTATGCCTAATTCTTGTAATCTGAACAACAACTACTTCTAAAGTAACAATATGTAATACATTAAGTAGCATTAATTTCTTTTTTTTGAAATTCTGTATTGTTTCTAACCTTTTTGCTTTGTTTTAAAAAAATTTTTTTAAAAAAGGTGGTTGTAACTCCAACAAACAAAACAAAATCATGGCTGTTTAAAACAATATGTTCAAGGGGCCAGGGTTTAGCTCAGTTTGACAAGCATGAGGTCCTGATTTCAACTCCCAGACAAAAAACAGAAAAACAACAACTAAACCAAAACAAACAATATATTCAAAGAGCTGATTTTAATCCTTATATTTCAGATGTCATAAAAATGTGTTTATAATTCAAAGCATACAAAATTAACATTTCCTAAGGAACTACTAAACATAAAATTAGCAACTCCTTACAATGATTACAGGAGAAATAACACATGCATGAATAACAACTTCTAAAGCACCTGACAGTTACCACCATTGGAAGTATAAAGGTCTCAGATTCACATGACAGCGCCCAAACCTAGACTACCTGCCCGCCAACAGACTGCCCATGACCACTGGAGTGGAAGGGACAGGTCCCAAGACAGGGAGACAGCCTGTTCACCCTTTTGTTTCCGTTTTGGTCTACTCCCCAAGCAGGAAGGCAAAAGGATGGAAGTAGGGAAGGTCTAGGAGTGATCAAACAAGTTCAAGGGAACAAAAGCTGGCCCCTGTGTATGCCAGGGTTCAGGAGACGGTGAAGACCAAACCCAAAGGAAGATGTGCAGAGTGGGGAGGTTTCCAACTTCTGCCTGAGCCCTTGCCTAGCAGCCCTGCTGCAAACATGTTCCATTAGAGCTAACTATTTATAATAGGCAAGTGTTTGAAAACCAGTGAACTTCACTAACTACTATAGCTGTGAATAGAAGATTGTTTTTAACACTTCATTGCTATGATGCCTGACTGTAGGGTGTTTAGCTTTTCTTTAAAATGCAAATGAATAAACGGCTTTCAAGTGAAACTCTGTATGCCTTAGCTTTCCCAAGGAAGTTCCTTCAGTATTCTACAAACATGATGCATGCATAACTTAAGAGATTTTCTAGCTCATCTCCCACAGATGGTGCTGTTCTGCAGAGGAAATGCCTTCATTCCTATGGGATGCTATCCTTTCTAATCAAAAGAATTCTTCCTTAATAAAATCTCTCTCCTGAGAGTCACCAACACTAAGCTGGTGCCACCACTTTATTTTTCTTGGTCCTAGGGATTTTAATTTAGGGCCTTCCTTGTACATTCTAGGCAAGGACAGTAGCACTGAGCTACATCACTATCCTTTTTTTATCTGAGATAAAATCTTGATAGTTGTTCCACTGGCCTTGAACTTGCCAATTATTCTGCCTCAGCCTTCTGACTAGCTGAGATTACAGGTATACACTGCTATGTCAAGCTCCTATTGCTATTTCTTTGACTACAAAAACACACTGGTTTTATGAAAATGTATCCTGAATCTGGGCCAGGGATTTAGCTCAGTGGCATAAGTGGCTGCCTGGAAAAAAGTACTCTGAATCCTATGGTCTAATACATCAACTCAGGGATAAAACATCTGCACTTCGGTCCATTTCCCTAACCCTCAACACATATATAGGTATATATATATATATATATATATATATATATATATATATATAGTTTTTTTTTTTTTTTTTACTTATTTGTGGTACTGGGAATAGAACTCACGACCTTGTGTTTGCCAGGCAGGTACTGTGCCTGCTGAGCTGTATTTCTGGCCCTCATATATAGGTTTTTTAAAAACAAATGTTTTTTTTATGTTTCTCTTTAAGGAATCTTGGGGAGGTACCTTAGGAAAAGAATTTCACTTTAATAAAAAGAATGGGTGTGAAAGCCACTGCAATATTAGAGATATTCATTAATTTATTACATAGCATCTTCATACCCTCTGAACCTTGAGAGACAGTATCTCCAAATTTAGGGTAGTTCTGAGGACTAGATACCATATAAAAAGTGTAAACAAATTTATAGCACATATTAGATACTTACTTTGTGTTCTTCCCAACTTATCATTTGCATTAGTGCCTAGAACTTCTCTAAAGTCAGACCCAATATAGTTTTGAGGGCAGAGCAAAGAGCTATTTTAGTTCCACCTACCTTGTGAAATAAGCCTCTGTGAGAACTCTAGATGAGGGTTTTCAGGCTCAGCACGTGTTGACATTTAGGGTTAGACAGCTATGTCCCGGGACGCTGTCCTAGTGGGCTGGCTGATTAGAGCATTTAGCAACGTATCCGGCCTCTCTCTGCTAGATGCCAGAAGCAATCCCCTCAACTGTGAGAAGCAACATCTGGCCCCTGTAGGGGCAAATCACCTCCACTGACAACATTGTATTAAGTTAATTTTACACTACCTCCTTCTGAAAGGTACCTCCTGAAAACTACAACAGTCAGAAAGACCAGTGTCTGACTAACTCGATCTGAAAAAAGAAAACCTACTCAGGCAGAATAAAACACCAGAGCTCACGTAATGAAGACAAAGGAACTTGGCAGTTGTCTACTGCAGAAGGGAGCAGGACCAAATAGATTACCATAATGTAACAGGAGGCTATTGTGACCTAGAAGACAGGTAGGATTTTGAACATTAAGTATTACCTTTTATGCTATTTAATTTTTTTAACTGTGAAAGTAATTACTTTTGTAATAGACAGGGAAACTCACTGAATTTCTGAGAAAAAAATTCCGATTTACTTTCGCCTATCATTTCTTAGTTTTTTTGCTTATACTCTTCCTCGCTGGACAAGGCAGTGCACACCTGTACAAGGCAGTAACAGCAGTTACCTGGGAGGCTATGGCAGGAGAACCTCAAGTTCGAGGCCAGTGTGGGCAACATAGCAAATTCCTTTCTCTCAAAATAAAAGGGCTGGGGAAGTAGCTCTGAGTTCCCTGGATTCAATCCTCAGTACTGTTAAAATAAATTAAAAACAAAACAAAAAAAAAAAAAACAAAAAAAACCAAACCAGAATGACTTTTTCCTGCTGCTAACCTAGGTACCCTACTAACTTCCTGAAAGAGCATTTTAACTAAAAACCAAACCTGTATGTTAGAACACAGGGCGCTTGTGGGGTGGGGAGTCCCTCACCATCTGCTGGTACTTGTTCACATTCTCCTGCAGTGTGTTGAGTAGGAAACTGAAGATACTCTCCATGTTCTGGGTTAAGGTTTGCTGGATATCCCTTCTTCTTTGAGAGGGAAGAGTCTGAAAGGTCACTACATCTTCTGCCAGGCGCAAAAGGATAAACATCACCAGTTCCGTCTGAGTTTCCTGTACAACAGAAATAAGCTAGCAGACCTTAGACCGGAGCACTCTGTTCATCACAGGAGCATCTGACGCTTTGTCTCACAGACAGGGCAGCAGCCAGCACCCCCCCGGAAGGAAGCTCCAGGGTCTGCCTATGAACAAGCCCTCTCCGTACCCCTTGTCTGGACAGCGTGTCCAGCTCTGCCAGCATGTCGCGCCAATGCTGTGGCCACTCGCGCTTGATTATCTCCACCACGATTCGCGACAGACCATCTTTAATGTGGTTCTCCTCTTCCAAAATGTTCATTGTTCCCTGAAAAAGAACAAGGATGTAAAGGGGTCTGTAGGACTGAATTCCAAGTGGAAAACCTGGGCTGCCACATGTACAAAACTCATCAGCAGACACGCTGTAAAACTAAAGCAGCAAATTTGTTCTCCCTGTCTGAAACACCTGACCTGCCCACAAACCAGTCATTCTTCTCAAGCTTAAATGAAGGTTGCGTCAGCTAGTGAAATCGTTGTCACATGGAGTCAGGAAAACATCACTGCTCTTTGCAAACCACAGACACTTCCATTTTGCTTCATGTTTTTATGGGGTTTTGTTGTTGTTACTGTTTCTTTTTTCTTTTTGAGACAAAGTTTCACTACATTTTAATTTAGGCTGACCACAAACTTGTAGTGATCCTTCTATCCCAGCCTCCCGAGTGCTGGGGGATTATAGGCATGTGCCACCACGCCTGGCATATGTTTTGTTTTTTGTGATACTGGGAATTGAACTAAGGGCCTTCATACTGAGCTAAAACCTCAGCCATTTACTGAGCCAGGGTCTAGATAAGTTTCTTAGGCTGGACTTAAAACTTGTGACCTTCTTGCCTCAGCCAGAATTCCAACAGGCTTGGTTTACTTTATTTTTTAAAGAAGGTCAACAACTGAAAACAACTATCATTGAGAGGCTGATAAAATGGGAGGGTATAGAGGGGGAATTGACTATTTTATTAATATTTCTACTATGAGGGAAAATATTAAAAAACTACTACTAAGTTCTCTTATTAAATGTGCTATCAAGACTAATGAGTCAATTTCCACAGAACTAGTAAAACAGAAGTCCTAGTTGGCTAAGTTATTTCATAATTTTGAAGGGAATACTTTTCCTTTTAACAAGCATGAAATGGATAGGGAATTCCACATTTTGTGCCCTTCATTAAAAAAAGAGAAAAGGATTGTGGACTTTAAACATATTTAAAGTCTTATTCAAATACTTTAAACAAATTCATTCTGTATTTTTGTTGTTGGTGTTATGAGTGTCACATGATAGTTTGGTTTGGCTAACAGGTAGCAATGTGGATGGTGTTTCAATCTAATTTAGATCTAAGAACCTTATTCATTCACTTGCTGAAAATGTTTAAACTCCTCTGCCTGCTATGGTTTTAAAACAAAAGTCCACCCACAAGGTAACCGTTTAAATCTAATAAGAGAAATGGGATGAATTACGATCTCTTGCTATAGTTTTTTTTCTTTTCTTTGAAGGCAAAAGCAATCATTATGCTGCCTGGCCTAGGCCAACTGGTGAGTACCCCAACAGTAAGTACAAGGAAACCTAAGTCCCCAGCCATCCCGTCCTTACGCTGGCAATCAGCTCCATGACACTGTTCTTAAGGAAGACCTTCTCCAGGCGAGACATATTGTTCCACCGGAACCTGTCACCCAAACACAAAAAGCAACAGAACCATGTCAGATGTCATTTTTTCACAGGAGAATAGCTTTGATTCCCGCATTTGATTCCACTGGCAATTTCTTTAAAAAAAAAAAAAAATTGTATTTCTGACTTTGTGCCTTTGGAGAATGGGTAGAAAAATGCTTTGGGAAAAGATTTTAAATGCGCTTCAGTTTACTCACAAAGCATTTGTGCCACAAACCAGCTTTTCTCTCAAGTTCTTACTAATAGCCCAAAAGTAACTGTACATCTAAGGATGACTCTAGTACTATAGCCGCTTTTCAGAAAATCTGTCTTTTGAGGGGTAGTAAAGTGGTCAGGGATGCTGGGGATTGAACCCACAGCCCTTGCACTAAGCTCATCCTTACCCCTTTTTAAACTTGAGACAGGGTTTCACTAAATCACTAAATTGCCCAGGCTAGGTGCACACTTTTAAAGCCCCTGCTTTGGCTTCCCAGAGAGCAGGGGTTATAGGTGTATACTACCATATTAGGCTAGAAAATATAAATCTTGATGTTGTTCTCTTTCTATATTGTTTTACTGTATTTCAGAAAAACTTTGGGTTTCTATATTGTTTTACTGTATTTCAGAAAAACTTAAAATCTAACTGTTCTGAAAGGTGGTGAGTTTAAAAAGACTGAAGTCAGGAGTTTTCAGTTCTTTTCATAAAAGCCTGCTGTCCATCTGCCATTCAGGGAAGACCCACACTCAAACAGAAAAAAAAAGGCAAGGTGCCTTATCACAGATTTGTTTACCTATGCACTGGATTTCTCCAGTGAGATTGCGTGATCTTTCGTGTGATCTGTGTAGCACAGTAGGAGCTCAAAATACCAGACAAATAAGAGTAGCAGCTGTCAGTTAAGCTTTTTCTATCCACTTTTTTTTCTTTTTGGTACTGGGTATCAAACTCATAACCTTGTGTTTGCCAGGCAGGGACTTGTGCTGCTGAGCTAAAACTCCAGCTCAGTTGATTTTTGAATGCATGAAAAAGGTTCAAACTCATGAATAAGCACACAAATGAACATGCAAGTTACATAAGAAATACAGATTTGCATTCTCACAGCCTACAGCAGTCATATCCAAGAGTTCCTTACTTGACAACATGTTCCAGTATCTGAAGACCAAAGTGTCTGACGATGGCAATTTGTGTTTTCTCAGCTAGCCTCAAGCCACAGTGGACACAGATAGGACACTTTTCTTTAAACTCTTCACAAAACTGAAAGAAGCAAAGTTAGTATTTCCTTTGGGGAGCTAAGAGAGAAAGACAAAAAAAAAAAAAAAAAAAAACTTAGTTGCAAACCCTAGCTCAACATTATGCAAGTAAACAACTGATAAATGTCTCTTTCACTTTGATGGTATATTTGTCATGCTGTGGCCACTAGTAACCTTATGATCACTGAAAAAATAATTTGACCTAAAGGAGTAAAAAAACTAAGAAATACATCTCTGAAGTATATTGTGGCAGAATGACAATTCTTGGAGTTTGCTTTAAAACCTTGGAGGGGGGGAATAAAACAAAATAAAAATATTAAAAGCTGTATAACATGACACGTATATGTGTGACCACTGTAGAATTCTCTACTTTTGTGCCTATTTTTTATATGGGTGGGTGGGGAGCTTTGAAAAGCTGTCTCACTTTGCAGTGCAGGCTAACCTTGAATTTAGGCCCAGGCTGGCCTCAAACTCCCAACAATCCTCCTGCCTCTGCCTTTCCAGAATTGGCATTACAGATGTGTGCCACCACACCCAGCTAAGTATTTTATAACAAAAAACAGAACTCAAGTTATTTGATTCCAAGTTCCATGGCACAGTAAAGTTTCCTCCAAGTGGCAGTGACTATTAAGTTACATCACATAAAATACACAGGAGGAGCACCTACAGACGTTGTTGAAAGGGGATTACCTCGATTTTAGTAGCATCCCCGTTCCGTTAGTATTCGATTCCCAAACTACCACACTTGAGACAATCGGCGGATTAAAGAACCCCGACTTAAGAAAACTACTTTCAGGAAACCAAAGTGCCCTTGAGAAAATGCAAAGCAAGTGGTATAAGTTCATCTTTGCATGACACAGCCTACAAATATCACACGCTTAGAAAACAAGGGAGGGGTATGCAGATGCGCCCAAAAGCGGCCAACCACCTATGCATTAGGTAAGGATGTCCAGACGGGCATGGGGGCGGGGCTGGAGGCTGGGTAGGACGGTTAGGAAGGCCAGCGGTGTTCACAGCGGGGTGGACCCTGAAGAACCAAGTTGGCACTGGGGGCGGGATCTGCACGTGCGGCGGCGGGGGTGGGGTGGGGTGGTGGCTAGGGTAGTGGGGCTCAAGAGCTGAAAACCGGTGCAGATCGCGGCCCAAAGGGGTCGTGGGGAGAAGGGCGGCGGGCAGCGACTGAGGAGCCTGGCAGCGTCTGGGCCGAAGGGCGGGGGCAGAGCGCGGATGGCGGCGCGGGGAGGCCCAGGCTCCGCGGGATCGGTTCCCCACGGGCTGGGACCCAGAGCGCAAAGGGCGGCCAGCCCCGGGGCGTCGGGACCCCAGCTACCTTGAGGGCTTCTAGTCGGTAGCGCTGGTTGGAGCTGGGGTCCATCATGACCGTCACTGCTTTCACCAGCTGCTCGCACAGCGCGTTCACTTGATCCATCGCCATGGCAGGCACCACGTGCCGGGACCACACGGCAGTCTCTGCAGCACTAAGCACCGACGCCTCACTCGGCGGGTCTACACGTTGGAACCGGGCCGCGGCGGGCTGGTGGTAGGGAGCGGGAGGAGGAGCGCGAGCTGCAGGAGCTGGAGCCGGGAAGGACCCGGCGCTGCGCACGCGCCCGACCCGCGACTGCGCACGCGCGCACGGAAGTGGCGACTCCGTTGTGAGGTTCCTCCTTGGTGGGCGGAGCGAGTGGCGGAAGGCCATTGTGCGCAGGCGCGTCAACGGCCACTTGTAGCGCGCGCGCTGTCTGGTGTCAGTCTGGACTGCGCTGGCTCTCCAGTCGTGTTCCTGGCGGCGCGCTCCTGAGATGCTTGCGGGATTCTCTGCCTTGGAGGGAACCGAATCTCTCTCGACTATTGCCCCGCCCCCGGAAGGGTGAGGAGACAGCTTTTTCTCTGGTGGATCCTGATCCCTGCGTCTGTCGTTGACAGCTTGGTCCCAGGTGTTTGTCGCCTAGGTAAGGAAACTGAGAGGCGTCCGGTGTCACTGTCTTCAGACTCCTTATTGGCTGCTGGTTTATGAAATAGAATGAGAAGTGACACAACTGGGTTGCAAGTGAGAACAAGCTGATCACAGAGGGAAGATCTTGAGATTTTTCTGGTAGAAAAGACAAATATTTCCCTGTAGTTCTTAAAGCTTTCTCTGCCCGCGCACTTATTTTCCTTCACGAGTTTCAGCCTGCTGGGCTCCAAACTTGTTTTGTGCAACTCGGGATATTTAAAGGCGAAGAATTGCCAATCATTGAAGACTTGTGCAGTTTTCATGATTCGTCAAAATGTAAGAACTCAGAGTGGTGTAGTCCTTATCCTGAAGCAGGATCTTGGCAGAAAGCATGTTTGTTCATTCTCCATCGTTATAAAAGTCTTATCTTCTCCAGTAAATATGTAGACTGAAGCCTCTGTGGCTCATCTTGTCCGCATATCTATTTTGTGATGGGAGTGGTGCACAAGGTCTTGCTGTGTAATCCGGGCTTGTCTCCACTCGAGAACCTCCTGCCTCAGGCTTCTGGGTGCTGAGATCGCCCTCTTTCTGTGATTTTTTTTTTGGGGGGGGGGTTACCTAGTGAAATGTTTGCTACTAAGTCACTGCTTCTTATTTCACTTTTGGTGTAACTTTCTTTATCCTAGAGAAGAGATACTTAAAAGGAAAAAGAATTTCTAACATGGGTTTAAATTATAGTGTCTAAAGTATCTGCTTGTTTTAGGTAAGTGGTCAATAGGAATTCACAGGAATAAATGCCTTCATTACTCTTGATTTTCTTAAATGTTTTTTTCCCCATTAATCTTCCAGCTTTGTGGGTGCATGAGTTTTTTTTTTTTTAATGGTAACTGTTAGTTTTTGAAAAACTTTTTAAAGAATACAGTTGTGTGCTCACTCAAGTGTATAACCTGTGTTTCTTATATTTAAATCATGAATTTCTGGTGTTTTCATATCTTATTTATTTTAGGCCAGTGGTTCCTCAATTCTGCTGTATATAATCAGATTTGCTTAACGAGTTACAAATCAGGATGGCAGGTCAGATCTATACCAATTAAATGAGGATGTCTGGGGTGGAAGTCAGTAAAGTTATTTATTTATTTTTGGTACTGGGGATCAAACTCGTGACCATGCACTTGCAAGGCAGGCGCTTAGGCCACTGAGCTAAATCCCCAGCCCAGCCATGTTATTTAAAATTTTCAGGTGATTCCAGTATGTAGCAATGTTTTATATTTCTTCTTCCAGATTACTAATAATGTTAAATAACAGTATTCCGTCTCGAATGGGTAAGGTTTTTCTATTCTACCATTCATACTATGCATATCTTTATGTCTGCCTGCCAATCATAGAGAACCTTTTCCATTTTGTGTTCAGATATTTCCATAATCAGAAAGTAATTGTTAGGGGTTGGGGGTTTAGCTCAGCGGCATAAGCACCTGCCTTGCAAGCAGGCGGTCGTGAGTTCGATCCCGGTACCCATAAAAAAAATGAAAAAGACAAAAAAAAAAAAAAAAAAAAAAAGAAAGTAGTTGTAACAAAGTAATTATTATACCTTGTACTCACAATTGCTTAGTGATTGAAAGTTTGAAGAGTAACAGGATAGTTACTCAAATGTCTCAAAATGTTCTCTCTCACTTTATTTCTTAGTTACAAAAGAAGAAAATAGTAACTTTTTCACTGAGAAGCCTGGTCTCTCTCACTATATTTCTTATTACAAAAGAAAAAAATAGTAACTTTTACACTGAGAAGCCTGGCAAACATCATTTTAACTAACTGATTATGGTTAACATTGTATTGACATTGTAACTCCTTCCCCCATATGATAAAATGAAAGCATGATTTCTATGATATCATTGCCAGAAATGCATAGTCTTAGCCTAATGTGAAACAGTAACAAAAAGACATTGTCAAAATAACTGATCAGTACTCATTAAAAATGATGGGAAGTAGAGTTCAGGGGAATGTAAATTGATAGCAAACACAAGACCTGGGGTTCAAGCCCCCACACTGTCCCTGCCCGCAAGTGTCAAGGTCATGAAAATCAAAGAAAGACCAAAAGGGAGAGCACAGATTGGAAGAGACTAAGGAGACATCCTACATTGGAATCAAGACTAGAGAAATGCAGTCATGGAAAAACCAGTGAAACCCAATCAGCTTGTAGTTGAGTCAAAGTTTTATCAGTGTTCATTTTTTAATTTTAATAATTATGATTTTTTAAAAAAATAAATTCTATGTTATATAGTTGTCCATGGGATGATTGGTTCCGGTATACTCCCACAGGATATTAAAATTTGCGAATGCTAAGGTCTTGTATAGAACAACATAACCCTTACACTTGTAATCCCAGCACTTGGGAGGCTCAGGCAAGAGGATCACCACACATTTGAGGCCAGCCTGGGGTACATAGTGAGTTCAAGATCAGCCTGACCTGACTTGCATAACCTGTCTCAAAAAAAAAAAAAAATTGGGGCTGGAGATTTAGCTCAGTGGCATAAGCGCCTGCCTTGCAAGTGTGTGGTCATGAGTTTGATCCCTGGTACTGATAAAAACGAAAAAGACAAAAATTATGTAGTGTTTGCATATAAAATTGTGCACATCCTCCCATAGACTAGTTGGCACTGGGGATAAAGTCCACAACCTTGAGAATGTTAAGGAAGTGACAACTTAAGCCTCTGACAAAATACTTTGAATCATTTCTAGAATATTTATCATACCTAATACAGTAAGTCCCCGCTTTTTTTTTTTTTTTTTTTTTTTTTTTTGTCTTTTTTGGTTTTTTATCGGTACCAGGGATGGAACTTGCAAGGCAGGCGCTTATGCCGCTGAGCTAAATCCCCAGCCCCAGCCCCCGCTTTCTTTTGATCTTTTTTTGTTTTTGGTACTGGGGATTGAACTCATGACCTGACACTTGCCAGGCAAATGTTTGTGCCGAGCTAAATCCCCGGCCCCAAGTCCCCAACTTTTGAACACAGTCTGTTCTGGGAGAACAAAGTCTGACAAAGTAAGTCATATACTGTACTTGTACTTTTGTTTCCATGGTTATTGCCTTGTGCTTCTTAGCAGTCCCCTCCACATCACCACTCCTTTTCCTTTCTCATATCCTGGGCTCTGATTGGGCGCTTTACTACTGTACATACCACATTGTACAGTGAGCATACAGCAGCACAACTGTGACAGTGTATAACAGCTGAGCTATTCATCTGCACCTATGAATAATTCTAATGCAAGGTCCATTCGTATTTGTGAAAGTTTGCAACTGGAATGTTCTCTTTTATTGTCTTTTTGAGACGGGGTCTCGCTATGCAGTTTAGGCTGGCCTTGAGCTCACTTTGTAGCCCAGGCTGGTTTAGAACTCACAACGATCCTCCCACCTCAGCCTCCCGAGTGCTGGGATTACAGGCGTGAGCCATCACCCCCGGCTTAACTGGGATGTTCTTAAATCAGAGATTTACTATATAATGTAGATGAGTTGTAAATAGTTGTTACATTGCATTGTTTAGAGCCTGACAAAGAAATATATATATTCAGTATTCGTATTTTTAAGGCCAACTGAACTACATAGTGAAACCCTGTTTCAAAACAAAACAAAATAAAAATACATTGTCTTATAAAATTAAGCTTCCCTGGGGGCTGGAGGTTTAGCTCAGCGGCATAAGTGCCTTTTTAGTTGTCAAGTAAGGTTAATGTGAAGCATGGAATATTTTTTAGGATTTTAGTCAAAACTGTGAGGGTAAAATGCCCTGAAAGCCGAGGCAGGCAGCGCACAGAAGAAATGAAATGCCAGTATTTACATGTCATTACCTTGTTAAATTCTCCCACAGGATACTGAGTCCCACTACTAGCTAAAGTAGCTGTAGGCAACAGTCAGTAGGTAATTTTTCTCATATAACATAGATTTCTTTTGAAAGTTAATTTTTGCTTTTGACAGTAAGGCCTTTGGACTTACCAGATTCTTAACCCGATATGCTTTATGTGTGTTTAGAAACTTTGTTATACCCACAAAACCAGAGCTCCATGTTGACTGGTGCTTCAAAACCAGAAAGCGTTGTCCCCGCTGTGGTGAGTTCCAGGGTGCTCTGCGACGCTTCTCTATTTTCGGTGCTTTCTACCTATGCATTGTGGTTTGTGTTTGCATTTCCTCATGAGCAATGATGCTGAGCCTGTTTTTACACACCTAATGAGTGTTCACAAAAGTGTGAAATGTTTGATTCTTTTGAGGAGGAATTACTTTTAAAGTTTTTAATATTTGTTACCTTGTAAAGTTGTATTAATTATGCTCATGCCAGCGGTGTGTGACAATGTCTTGCATTCCTTTTAGTTCCCTTGCTCCCGGCTTATGGTAACTCATCAGCGAAAGACTGGAAGTACAGTCTCCCCTGGCATTTGGCATTAACATCTCTCTGACTCCATGAACTGTCTTCTTACAGAACAAATGGAAACTGGACAAGACCGAGTGGTTGCTCTTGTGGACATGGACTGTTTCTTTGTGCAAGTGGAACAGCGGCAAAACCCTCATTTGAGGAATAAACCTTGTGCAGTTGTGCAGTATAAATCCTGGAAAGGTGGTGGGTATGTACTGATACTGTTGTGACTGTGTAGAGCTGCTTTAATCCGTGGAGATACAGTGGTGGTATGTGAGCTTTTGTCTCTGAGATTTCTAAGCTGCTGCTTTTAGAATCGAATGGTATCTGTGGTCAGAAAGTCTCGAACTTTATGTGTCCATGGCCTATTCCTGCTTAATGTAAGATTTTTACTTTGGTCCCTCTTTTTTTTTTCCTTCCTTAGAATAATTGCAGTGAGTTATGAAGCTCGGGCATTTGGGGTGACTAGAAATATGTGGGCCGATGATGCTAAGAAGTTATGTCCAGATCTTCTACTGGCACAAGTTCGTGAATCCCGGGGAAAAGCTAACCTTACCAAGTAAGAAAAAAAGGTTAACGGGATGTGGAAAGTCAGAAAATAATAATTCATAAGGGTTGAAACTGATATTTCAGGGTACTTTTGTGTAAATAACATCTGAAAAGTTCCCTTTGGCAACGTCTTAGCTCTGTGAAATGAAAACAGAAAGGTTTTGACATTCTATTTCGGTAATTAATTGTTCAGAACTAGTATTATAATCACTGCTTCTCTGATAACCACTTATTTCTTTAGTTGTTTAAAATTATTACAATTTTGTTTATTGGAGGGAAGTTGAGACAGGGCCTTGCTCTGTAATTCAAGCTGGCCTCAAACTCATGGTAATCCTCCTGCCTCAGCCCCCTGAGCGCTGAGATTACAGGTGTGCACCACCAGGCCTAGCTAGGTTGTGATAATTAAAAAAAATTTTTTTTTCCCGGTACCAGGGATCGAACTCACGACTGCCTGCTTGCAAAGCAGGCGCTTATGCCGCTGAGCTAAATCCCCAGCCCCATGATAATTAAAATTTAATACCAATTCACATTTTAAAAAAATTTTCCATGTTCTTAGTCCAAAAGCCTAAAGTGATTTTAGAAGACCATAAAACTTAAATATTTCCAGGGAAACCTCAAACTCACATTTTAGTGCAATATTTTAAATTATTTGCTAATGTTAAATACAAAATATTGTCTGCCAAAGCTAAATAAATAAAGATAATTGCTTTCTGTGCTTTGTTTTATTTTGTTTCATTTGTTTTGTTTTTTTGAGACAGGATCTTACTATGTGCCTCAAACTGCTTTGAACTCAATATGTAGGCCAGGCTAGCCTTGAATTTGTAATAATGCTTCAGCCTAGGCCTCCTGAGGGCTGGGATTACAGGCATGTGCTACCATACCTGCATCTTTCTGTTTGTGAATTGAGTAGACTTTCCACAAATTTTAGAAGTTTAGCCTTGAAATGAGAGACATGTATAAAGGTAGGAAGAAGCTGCAGCCCATAATAATCCTAATAGGCAAATGTACTCAGCGTATATCACATTCAAGGTATTACCTGATGCTCCTTATAGGCTGTACTGCTTTGAAATCTCACATTATTAAAAGATACCAATATTCTTCCCTTTATAGATAAGGAATCAAGTTTAGAGAGGTTAAAGTAAGTTCACACAGCTTAGTAGAAGACTAGGGATTTACATTTACTCTTTTTAGATTCCAGTATTTACATTCTCATGGTATAGTACTGTGTGGTATAGTATTACACTTTGACCTGGAACTCAAGATAGCTGAATTAGAAGACTAATTCATCTATGAATTAGAAGACTAAAAGTAGAGTGGCCTAGCCAGCCTGACATTGGAGTTATTGCCAGAAAAGAAGATGTGCTTAGGGGCTGGGGATTTAGCTCAGCGGCATAAGCACCTGCCTTGCAAGCAGGCAGTCGTGAGTTCAATTCCTGGTACCAATAAAAAGGAAAAAGACAAAAAAAAATTGATGAAAAACATAACAAGGCGGAATCGAACCCACGGTCTCAAACATTCCTGATGAATACCATACCAGTGGGTTATTTCCATGGCCATTTTTATTTCATTTATTCCAGTACTGAGGATTGAACCCAGGAACACTACCACTGAGCTACATTGGCAGCCCTTTTTAAAAATGTTTTTGAGACAGGATCTTGCTAAGTTGCCCAGACTATCTTGAATTTGTAATCCTCCTGCCTCAGCTTGCTGAGTAGCTGAAATTATAATCACGTGCTACGGTGCCCAGCTCTTTTAAGTTCCCAGGTTGGCCTTGAACTTGCTGTTTGTTCTCCTGTCTTTACCTCTGGAGTAACTGGCATTAACCTGTATGTGTCACTGTACCCAACTGGATCATTACTTTTTTTTTTTTTTTAGATTATTACTTTTAAAATCCTCATCAAACCATAAAATTTATGATTAAAAGTATTACAACTTAAAGTCATTTTACTAATTATCTGGAGACACTAGGTTATTAAATAAAATTTCCTATATCGTTCAGAAACTTTAATTTATTCAAAGGGCTATGAGGAAACTATTGATACAGGCCAGGGATTTAGCTCAGTGGCGTAAGTGCCTGCCTGGCAAGTGTGGGGTTGTGAGTTTGATCCTCGGTACCCCCCACCAAAAAAAAAAAAAAGAAGGAAAAGAAAAAGAAAGTACTGCTGCAGCACCAACCAGCCATACGAGCATCCTTTCCTGCTGTGTGGAGGACTACATCGGTCCCTTCTTTCCTCTGGGACTGTCTTCTTCCAAAAGCAAATAAGGATTAAAAGGATAAAAGCCCAATATATATAGCTCCGACTTCTCATTTGATGTTGTTTTAGGACATTGGTTATAAGTGTCTTAGGGAAGAGGTACAGCTGGTTATATAGCTCTGCGGCACATTGTCTGGCAGGCGCAAGGTCATGAGTTCAATCGCTCGCACCAAAAAAAAAAAGGTACAGATAGTTTCATTTTTATGACAAATATAACAGAATCAAAGAACCTAAAATTACATAGCAGTGCCCAAACAAAGCAAACATCTTTGTACTGTCATGGAAAACTAGCTGCATGACAGCATAGTGGCTCATGACTGAAACAGAAGACAGATTAGAAGAAAGTTGACCCTGAGGAAGTCCATCTGCCTTCCTGGCTGCATCACCGCATTCTAGGCACATATCTTCAGTTGATGATCTTGTGAGTGAGTGTAGACCGAGAAGTGACTGGTTGCAATATATGTGTATGATGAGCAGGCCAGTGTTAGCTGAACTCATTGGCTGAAGTACAGAGTCCATATGTCAGCTTGCTATGGTGAGATGCCACCCTGAGGAAAACCAGATTCTCTGTTCACTGATCCATTACCTATAAGGTAACTTTTTAAAAAAAATTTTTTTGTTTGTTTCTTTGACACATAGTGTCGCTATGTAGTCCAGGCTGGCCTTGACCTCACTATGTAGCCCAGGCTGGTGTCCAACTCACAGCACTCTTGCCTCAGCCTCCCAAATACTGGGATTATAAGTGTGTGCCACAATGCCCAGCTTAAATTTACTCTTATTTGAAAACAGAATCAAAAGCAAACATCTTCTGTGGTAGAAAATAACAAAGGATTATATGATCATAGTAAATGTCTTTCGGTGCATAGCATTTCTTTCCTTTTTAGAGAAATACTTGTCCTGTAGAACATTCATGGTCTGCATGCTTCCTGCCTTGCTAGTGCTAGCATTGCACTATCATAATTTCCCTCCAGGATTTTTTTCCCTTTTCCTTCTGTTACTGATCATCTGCCTCCCCACTAATAGTTTAGTCTCTGTTAAACCACATGTCTCTTAATCATGTAAGTTATTGTTCATTATGAGAGGGCGAGGGTGGGCTGACAGTCTTAAGGTTGCGTTTGTATGTGACTCTTGTGCTTCTTAGGTACCGAGAAGCCAGTGTTGAAGTGATGGGGGTGATGTCTCATTTTGCTGTGATTGAACGTGCCAGCATCGATGAAGCATATATAGATCTGACTAGTGCTGTACAAGAGAGACTACAGAAGCTGCAAGGCCAGCCTATATCAGCAGACTTGTTGCCAACTACTTACGTCGAAGGCTTGCCCCAAGGCCCTAGGCCAGCAGCAGAAGAGACTGGTCAGAAAGGTACTCCCATAACGTCATATTGCTTCTGCTTCCTACCTTTGGAGCCTGCTTTGCTTGGTCATGCAGATTCTTCTTGGAATGACTGAAAAGAAATTTAAACTACTGCTACTGTAGAATCACAAGGACTCACATGAGAGGATATACAAATTCTCTTATCTTTCCAGGTATATGCATGTTCAGAAACTGAAATCTGTTTGAAAGTAAATATCACTTTTGCTGTAACTACCATAGGTTAGTGTGACTAGAAGAAAGTAGTAGACTGACTAAGCAGTTCCTTTATCTTTGGGTTAAATATATTATAGTTTTGTTTCTTGGTCTCATCTGTAAGGATGAACTTTTTAAAGGGAGATCTCAAATATAGGCAGTTAGGCGGCTGGGGGTTTAGCTCAGTGGCATAAGCACCTGTCTTGCAAGCAGGCAGTCGTGAGTACGATCCCTGGTACTGATAAAAATTTTAAAAAAATTAAAAAAAGGAAAAAATATAGGCAGTTATTTAAAATTTATGATCAATTGATAGCATATTATCATCAATGAGTGGTTTGGTGGCCACATTTTATTTTTTTCTTTGTAGTGTTTCTTCATGCCCTCCAACCCGCTCATCCTTATCCACTGACATTTTATCGCCTTAGCTGTATGTCTCTATGTATTTTTTGTTTGAGACAGGGTCTTGCTAGTTCAGGCTGACCTTGAACTTTCTGTGTATCCCAGGCTAGGCTCAAACTTGTGGCAGTCCTTCTGCCTCAGCCTCCCAAATGCTGGGATTGTAGGCATGTATCACTATACCCAGCTATGTGTGTCTTTTAAAATTATACATTATTATTTTTTGTGCTTTTAATTACAAGATGATGGTGTGCTAATTATACATCTCACTTTTTCTCTTAGTTTTCTTTCAGTGGTGATTTTAGAGATCTGTGTGGCTGAATTTTTAGATAATTAATGGCTTTTACCTGTGACATAATTTGTGAATGGCTACACCGTAATTGCAGATAACTTCCTGGTGATGGCTGCAATGGTGGCTTCTGACACTCAGATTATGAACTGAATGTCCTTATCCTCTATTGGACCTATGGACTCTGCGGGAAGTGTTTGCAGGAATGGACCAGTAGGCTGCAGAGTGTACAAGTAGACTGTGTTTTTTTTTTTTTTTGGTCTTTTTCCTTTTTATCGGTACCGGGAATCGAACTCAGGACTGCCTGCTTGCAAGGCAGGCGCTTATGGCGCTGTGCTAAATCCCCAGCCCCGTTAACTGTGTTTTTTAAGTGCTGCCTACGGCTGCCTGGGGGCACTGTCAGAGCTGACACACTCTGGCAGTACACAAGAGTTCCTGTTTCTACTTTGCTCTCACTAACGATTGGTTATCATCTAAGCTTAAAAATACTTGCTGAAATGTTGGGGTTCTTTTTGTTTGTTTGTTTTAGTTAGGATCTTACTATGTAGTTGACCTTGGCCTCAAACTCACCATGTAGCCCAGGCCGACCTCTCTCAGTGATTCAGCTCTTGAGTGCTGGAATTACAGCTGTGCACCATCATACCCAGCATATTTTTTTGTTTCTAGAAGCTTTATTGTGTTGACTTTTGCATTTAGATATATACTCCATTCATTATGTGTATGTGATATGATAGGAGTTACAATTTTTCTTTCTCTCTCTCTCTCTCTCTCTCTCTCTTTCTTTCTTTCATTCTTTCTGACAGGGTCTCACCTTGCAATTCAGGCTGGCCTTGGACTTGTTTATGTAGCTCGGCTGGTTTGAACTCATGGTGATCTCTTGCCTCAGCCTCCCTAGTGCTGGGATTACAGATGTGGTGCCACCACATCCAGCTCTACAATTTCTTTTATTACATGAATATCCAATTATGTCTTCATTAAGGCATAACTTTCTTCCATAAAGATATTTTTTATTCATTTGTTATGTTCTCAAATGCTTTAAAGTGTGTATTACTATTATCATTTTATACTCTTTTCTATTGTATTTTGTTATTGGCACAAAAGAAAAAAGATTTTTAAAATAAGATCAACTCTATTTCCCTGACATAGACTTGTGATATAATCTGCATAAATGTTTTAACAAAGTGTACTCGAAGATTAAAAATTTTTTTCAGCCAATCATAGTGGCAAACACCTGTAATGTAGCACTTGAGAGGCTGAGGCAAAAGGATATTGAGACAAAGGCTAGATTCCATAACAAGTTGGAGCCCATCCTGAACCTGGACTGTGTAGGGAGACCCTGTCTCAAAAATACTTTTTAAGAGTAGAATAGATTAGGGGAATAAAACCTTACATTTATGGTATAATTGATTATGATAGTTTCAGGTAAAAGATCAAAGATTTTTATTTTTATTTTTATTTTTTTTTGCAGTACTGGGGATCAAACTCACTACCTCACGCTTGCTAGGCAGGCACTTACGCCACTGAGCTTAAATTCCCAGCCCTGTCTAAGAATTTGTATAAAATAGGTCTTTGGTGGATCTCTCAGGGCAAAGAATTCCTCATATAGATGCCCTTCAGTGGTGTCTACATCTTATTCCTAGACATCTTCTTGTACCTTTGATAATGACTTTATTTAAAATAATGTATCTATTCTTCTCCCATTTGTAGTATACTTTTTTTGTACCAGGGACTGAACTCACCGTGTGTGTGTGTGTGTGTGTGTGTGTGTGTGTGTGTTTATAGATAATGACACTGAAGCTGAGAAAATTACATAAATTGTGTGTGTGTGTGTGTTTATAGATAATGACACTGAAGCTGAGAAAATTACATAAATTGTGTGGGACATAACATGTCCCACAGTTGCTAAATTGTGAAGCCAGTATCTGAATCCTGCCTGGCTACAGAATATGTTAACAGTTACGCTTTATTTCTTGTTACAGAAAAGTTAAAGAACATTAGTGGGGCAACCTGAAATTAGCTAGTTTGTTAGCAAAGAGGATTTGTGACAGATGAGACTTGGGATAAGCCTTAAAATACAGATATTTAAATTAAGAGGGGAATAGAATTACAAAATCAACAATACAGAATACATGATGTATTCAGATAGAAACATGGCATATCCAGGAAACTGTGAAAAAGATAAAGTTAAGATTAATAAATCTTGACTGAGACAAGCTGATAGTCTTTACTGCCAGTTTGTGGAGCTGGTACTTTATTCTGCAGATGTAAGAACACCAATGGCAGTTTTAGGTGTTTTGGGAGTTTTTTTGGTGTGGGGATCAAACTCACGACCTTGCACTTGCCAGCCAAACTTGTGCTGCTAAGCTAAATTCCTGGTCCCCAATGGCAGTTTTGATCAGAGGATAAGATTGATAATATTAGTCTTTAAGAATATTAAGTTGTGAGCAGTGTGTAGAATACATCTGGGGAGAGGGCAATTTGGCAGTTGAGGTGGTATAGGTAAGATTAAAGAAAAAAGGGCTGGGGATATAATGTAGCGGCTCAACACCTGCCTGGCATGCACAAGGTCCCAATTTCAATTCCCTGTACCAAAGGGAGAAAAAAAAAACTTGAAGGCTAAAGAAAATATGAATCAAAAGGATGTGTTGGAATGGATGTATGAAACATTTTTAAGTAGACTTTATTAACAATGACTACATAGTGGAAAATGAACGAAAAGAAGCCAACATTTGATTTTAAACCTTTATTAGAAATGAGGGGTTGACTCCTAAAGGCTGAATGGGCCAGAGAAGAAATCAAGGAAAAGATGAAACAATTCCTAGAATGAAGTGATAATGTAGTACAACACACCAGAACCTACGGGGCACAATGAAAGCACCCTAAGGGGGGAGTTTATTGCTGTGAACACTCATCCTAGAAAAATAGAGTGCGTTCAAATAAATAACCTGATGATTCACCTTAAAATCCTACAAAATGAAGACTAGCCCAGATCCAAATCTAGTATAAGGAAGAAAGTCATAAAGATCAGAGTAATTAATGAAATTGACACATAAAACTATAAAGAATTAATGAAAACAAAGAGCTAATTCTTTGAAAGACTAAACAAGATAGATAAGCCCTTACTGAAAGAAAGAAAAGACCCGTATTCATGCAATTAAAAATGAAAAAGGCAAAATCACAATAGACACTGCCAAATTCCAGCTCACTAGTAACTACTAGGAAAATTTGTACTCCAAAGTATTGGAGAATCTTGATGAAATGGACAGATTTCCAGACATATATAAACTACCAAGCTGAATGAAAAAGAAATGAAAACTCTGAATAATCCAATCATGGGTACTGAAATTGAAGCAGTAATTAAAAAAAAAAAAAACATGCCAACTAAGAAAAGCTCAGGTCAGGATGAATTCACTGCTGATTTCTACAAGAACTTCTAATGCCAAACCTTCTCAAGTTCTCTAATGAAACTGAAAGGGAAGGAGTACTCCCGAACTTGCTCCTAGAAGTTAGCATTACCCTGTTTCCAAAAACAGACAAGGACCCAGACCAAAAAAGAGAATGATAGGCCAATGTCTTCAATGAATATAGATGCAAACTCTTTAAGAAAATCTTGGCAGACAGTGCAGCATATCATCAAAAAGATCATACATCATGGCCAAATAGGCTTCATGCCAGGGATGCAAGTTCAGCCATAAGATAGTGCCACTGCTCCAAGAGAAAAAACATCCAAGGCAAGAGGAAACTTGCTCAGATCACTTAGATGAAAATATGTCACTGTCCTATTTAGAACTGTCCACAGTTGTGAGTTTGGTTTGCCAGGCTAAAAAGACGTAAGATTGTGATTACACAGCAGTGGAGTTGGGTACACAGGAAGTACGGACACACTGGTTTAAAAACACAGTAGGGACTGGGCATTGCGGTGCACCCTGTAATCCTAGTCCTAGGAAGGCTGAGACAAGAGGATCACTGTGAGTTTGAGGCCAGCCTAAACTACATAATAAGACCCTACTCTTACTATAAGGCTCCAGAATAAATTAGACTAACAACAACAACAACAAGTAGTGAGGTAGGAACAAGGTAGGAATTTTTGAGGGCTGAGCGTGTAGCTCTGGTAGAATGCATGCTTAGCATGTGTGAGGCCTTCAGTCTGATTCCCATTTAAAGGCAAAAGTGTGTTAGAGAGGTAAAGCTTCACCTATGGAGTCCTCCAAAAACTATACACTCTCCAGGAAAAGAAAAACTGAAGTACATACACATTCCTTTCTTTTTTTTTGGTACTGAGGATTGAACTCATGCCCTGACACTTAACAGGCAAGTGCTTGAGCCACTGAGCTAAATCCCTGGCCCCTACATTTCTTTTTTTGACAGACTCTAGAAACAATGAGGAAGATGAACAACACATTAAAGGAAGTATTTTCTAATTATTAACATAATGAGTGCTCCTGCTCTCTGCTGGCATGACTTAAGAAAATGTAAATATCTAAAGTAGATGAAATCCAAGCATTTCTACATGAAGTAGCACAGTACTGCTTAACCATGGCAGTATATCACATTGTCAGGCAATTGGCCACTGCGTGCACGTCATAGAGTGCACTTACATGAACTTACATCACACAGCCTGCTGCATGTCTAGGCTGTGCAGAAAATACCATCATATGCAGTCTTTGAGTGTTTTTATGACAGGTCTTATGTGTAGCTCAGGTTGCTCTCCAACTCCCATTCTTCCTGCCTTGGTTTCCCAACTGAAAAGTCCAGTGTGCTGAAACATAGGCATGCGCCATCACGTCCAGCTTGTGCAGTCTGATGACCAATTACTATATGACTCATGCCTGAGAACAGTGATTAAATGTCTAAGGGTGCTTTTCAACCTGTTTCAGAGGAGATGCGTAAACGAGGATTATACGAGTGGCTTGATTCTCTTCAGATTGATAACCTCGCCTCTCCGGATCTGCAGCTCACCGTGGGGGCACTGATTGTGGAGGAAATGAGAGCAGCCATTGAAAGGCAGACTGGGTTTCAGTGTTCAGCTGGAATTTCACACAATAAGGTGAAACTTAGCATAAACTTTGAAGAGAAACATGGATATCTTTAGTCAAATAAAGCAAAGATAGGCATAAGTGCAGCAATTAAATTATTACCAGTAGAGCCAGGTGTGGTGGTACACTGCTATAATTCCAGTACTTGGGAGGCTGAGGCAGGAGGATTGTTGTGAGTTCCAGACCAGCCTGGGTTACAGAAGTGAACCCAAAGCCAGCCTGAACCTCACAGCAAGACCTTGTCTCAAAAAGAAAAAAATAAGTCATCTATATAAAGCCTAGCATGGTGGTACATACATGTAATCTCAGTACTTGGGAAGTTGTGATGGGAAGATCCTCCCCCCACCCCCGGGAGGGGTGGGGGAGGGAAGAGGGGAGGAGTGGTGGGAGGATTTTGAATTCATGGCCAACCAGGACTATAGAGTGAGACCAAATACTTTTAAGAGGATTTTAATTTAAAGTTTATATTGAAAAGCTGGACATGGTGGCACATGCCTGTAATCCCAGCATTTGGGAAGCTGAGGCAGGAGGATCTTTGTGAGTTTGAGAACAGTCTGGGCTACAACATTATCTCAAGGCAAGCCTGAAATGCATAGTGAGACTGTGTCTCAAAAAGACCAAAAAGAAAAATAAAAGTTTATACTGAAGCCTGAATAATAGTTTAAGTAATATTGCTTAACATTGCTAAGAAGTAGTGTGAAAAATTGTAGAAAATGCTTTTTTATATAGCTAACAAGCAAAGTATTTCCTTAATGACTGAACTATCCATAGAAAGGAGGCTAGTCTTTGTATTTTTATATATATTAACCTATTTTATTTCTCACTTGCTCAATATTTTTGTATTATTTCTTCTTATGTGGAGCGCCCTAAGTATATTATACTTTCGCTTATCCTCCATGCCTCATTTTTTTTTTTTTTTTTAATTTTGAGACAAGATTTCACTAAGCCCTTAAATTGCCTAGGCTGACCGAGAATTTGTGATCTTGCTGCCGTAGCCTCCCAGATTGTTGGATTTCCAGGTATACAACACTAAATCCAGCATTTTATATTTTTACACCAAACATAATTCACAAATGATAACAAAGGAGTGCCTATTTTAAAAGAATTCCTTTTAAAAGTTTAACTTCTTTTCATTTTTAAGTTGTTGATAGGTAGGAATATGTTTGCTATTATAGCAAGATTTTTTTTTTTGGTACCAGGGATCAAACTCACAACCTCATGCTTGCCAGGCAGGCACTTGTGTGCCAATGAGCTAAATCCCCAGCCCCTATAGCAAGATTTTGAGTCTGAGCTCTATCATAGATACTAGATTGTGATATATTGTATTGTGATATATTGTATTAAATTTAGGAGTAACCTTGTAGCAAGAAATATGCACTGCAGATATGATTCAGTGATGTGGCCTATTGTACAGGAGGCCCTTGGTTTGATCCTGCACTGTATATACAAAAAAAAAAAAAAAAAATCTAAGAAGTGTAAATAAGCAGGGTAGAGTAGAACAAATTTAATGTTTTCATAATATTTTCAAAGAAATCCACCAAGTTTCTTCTATAGCTCCTGTTTTTTAAATTTGAAGTGGGCTGCATGTGGTAGTGCACACTTACAACACTCAGGAGGCTGCGGCAGAAGAATTGCTTCAAGTTCAAGGCTGGCCTGGACTACATAGTGAGTTCAAAACCAACCTGAACTGCATAGCAAGACCCTGTTTAACAAAAAATAAAATAAACCAACAAACTTGAAATGGGTGAACCAACCTCAAAGACTAGATAGAAGAGGAAAATGACTGGAGGGTGGAAGGCTGGGAAGAGCAATGAGGATCCTGACAGTGGATCACGTTTGCCACTGAAGATGCTGGCAATCACAAAGTTTCAGAGATTTCTTGAGTTTCTGTCTATATTTTGTTTCTAGCGTAGAATCCATTGTTTCCACTTTAGAAACCATTAGTGACAGCCCTTAGGCTGCGTGTGTGTGTACATACATTTGTGCATGCAGCATTTTGTGTGTGTTTCCACCCACTCTGTGTAAGTTGGCTGACTGCACTGAGGTTTTTATACTTTCCATGCTTCCAGGTCCTGGCAAAACTGGCCTGCGGACTAAACAAGCCCAACCGCCAGACCCTGGTGTCTCATGGCTCCGTCCCCCAGCTCTTCAGCCAGATGCCTATTCGTAAGATGTGAGTATTTGGGGAGCACCGTAGTTTCATTCATGTCCCCATGAAGATGCTCTCTGGTTGTAGTTTGTTTTGTTCCTCAGAAATATTGGATCTAGAGACACACTGAGACTTTTTTTCTTAATGAGTTTGTAATAGTGGAAGACCTGTGGTAGATACTTAATCTTGAATTTTTATTTTTCTATTTTATTTTTTTGGGAACCAGGGATTGAACTCATGACCTCGCACTTGCCAAACAGGCATTTGCCACTGAGCTAAATTCCTGGCTTAATCTTGAATTTTTAAAAAAAATTTAACTTTTCTCTGGACCTTTTATTCTGCTTTTTTTCCCCTCCCTGTTGTGATGGTGCTGGTATTTGCACCCAGGCTTTGCATAAAAGAAACCAATCAAATGAATTGTGCTTACCTGTTGTGTGTTCTTTTTCTTTGCTTTTGTCTTTTTGAGGCAGAGTCTCTTTGTGCAGTTCACACTGGCCTTGAGCTCACTTTGTAGGCCAGGTGGCTCTCCCAATGATCCTCCTGCCTCAGCCTCCCGAGTGCTGGGATTTCAGGGATGTGCCACTACCCCTGGCTTCTGTTGTGTGTTCTTGATGAGGGTTAATGATACTGTTCACACCAAGAGTAAAAATGCTTTCCTGGGATTCATATGAGTGTGTGTTAAGTGAATTGTGCAGATAGTTACCAAAGGTCACACAAAGAAGAAGGACCTGTGAGAGAGATTTATGACACCAGCATGGCAATCTCTTTTGAAGTTTAGCATAGTGTGGAGTCAGACAAGAATCATAAAATAGTACTGATTTAGATGTTTGAGGACAAAGGGGAAAACGTAGGGAACCAGACATAATTGGTTGCCACTCTGCAGTGAGCGGTGGGAGCAGTGTTGGCAAGGTAGGTGCTGGACAAAGTACAGGGTTTTCCAAGGCCAGGCTCAAGACTTGTGACCATAGCCTTAGCAAGCAGGAAAGGTTCCAGCTGTGGAATGTAACCCTCAAATGGAATAGTATGTTTTACACAATTGAAAATGTTATATTCAGTTGATTATATAGCTAACGACTGATCTTTCCTTTATGCTATTACTAATTTTCTTCCTGGGTCCTAATTCCCAGAGTATCTAAATTCTCAGCACATAAAGAGTGTACAGGATGAGTGTATACTGTCATCTTCCTGTACCTTCTGGAGAGCTACTGGCAGCTGAGCATGTCTTCTGTTTGCTATTACTCAATACTTACAGTGCCTTTGTTTCCTTTATTATTAGCCGAAGTCTTGGAGGAAAGCTAGGAGCCTCTGTCATTGAAGTCTTAGGTATAGAATATATGGGTGAACTGACCCAGTTCACTGAATCCCAGCTCCAGAATCATTTTGGAGAGAAGAATGGGTAAGTGATTCATACTGTTTTTCAATCATAATCTTTGTGGAAATGCTAGGTTCAAATATAGACAAAAGCTTCTAGTATAATTTAGACCTATGTTTAGCATTTGTTCCTTGAACTAATTTCATTGGTTGGTCTTTCTTGTTTTAAGGTACTAGGCAGTAAGGCTCTGTGCTAGAACCCTGGGTTTAATCTCCAGCACTGCAAAAATAAATAAAAAATTGGATCACTATAGCCTGTCAGTCTAGAGTCATGTTTTCATGTATGGGGAGGGGGTCAATGGAAACTGTTACTTTGAAACTGGGGTATGTACTATTACATCATTTATATGTGCCATGATGTTCCCTTGCCTTGTGTTTTTTTTTTTTTTGTTTTTTTATCTTTTTCCTTTTTATCGGTACCAGGGATCAAACTCAGAACTGCCTGCTTGCAAGGCAGGTGCTTATGCCGCTGAGCTAAATCCCCAGCCCCTAGAAATCCCTGTTTATTAGGTTCTAAAAAAACGGGGAAAATGAAAAACTTTGGGGATATGAACTGAGGCTTGCTGGGCAGTTTTTTCTTTTTTTTTTTTTTTTTTGTGGTCTTTTCCCTTTTTTATCGGTACCGGGGATTGAACTCACGACTGCCTGCTTGCAAGGCAGGTGCTTAAGCCGCTGAGCTAAATCCCCAGCCCTCTTGCAAGGCAGGTGCTTAAGCCGCTGAGCTAAATCCCCAGTTTTTTCAATAGACAGATTAATTTGCTTTAAAAAATAGAACAGTCAGGCAAGGTGGCTATATGCCTATGATCCCAGCACTTGGGAGGGGGAGGCAGAGGACTGCTGTGAGTTTGAGGCCAATTTGGGCTACATAAGCAAGTTCAGGGCCAGCCTGCATGCATGGTGAGACCCTGTCTCAAAAGAAAAAAAAAGCAAAATAGTGTTACTGTCCTTGCCAGGCTCTTACCCTGGGATCACCTGAGAAGGGCAGGGGTTTGTCAAAGGTCAGGTACGCTTTTCACTTTGGACACATTTCTCCTTTGGTATGAGAAAGATAAAAGTGATATAATATGGATAGTTTAATAAGAATAATCATTTATCGTGCCCTGCAATGTTTTTGCTGGTTTTACTAGATCTTGGCTGTATGCCATGTGCCGAGGGATTGAACATGATCCAGTTAAACCCAGGCAGCTGCCCAAAACCATTGGCTGTAGCAAAAACTTCCCAGGAAAAACAGCTTTGGCTACTCGGGAGCAGGTAAGCAGGCAGCCTGGACAGAGCACTGCCTTTTTGTTTGTTTGTTTGTGGCACTGAGGATTGAACCCGGGGCCCTGTTCCCGCTGGACAGGGGTGTACCACTGAGCAGCCTGCCCATCCTGAGAACACGGCCTCTATGTGGTATAGGGATTGAACCAAGGGGAGCTCTACCTCTGAGCTACATCCTAGCCCTTTTTTTATTTTATGTTCTCATTTCTTTTTTTTTTTTTTTTTTGAGACAGGGTCTCGCTATGCAGTTCAGGCTGGCCTTGAGCTCACTTTGTAGCCCAGGCTGGTCTCGAACTTGCAATGATCCTCCCACCTCAGCCTTGCGAGTGCTAGGTTTACAGGCATGAGCCACCACGCCTGGCAACCCTTTTTTATTTTGAGTCAGGGTCTCACTGAGTTCCCTAAGCTGACCTCAACATTGTGATCTTCCGGTTTCAGCTTCCTGAGTAACTGGGGCTACAGGCATATGCCATCATGTCCAGATCAGTGCTGTCTCTTTTAAAGGGTTTAATAGGTAGATTTTGGTAGCTGTGGAAAGTATTTGGGGATTTTCTTGTTTAATTTGTTCTGAGACAGAATCTCTCTTACTAAGTTGGCTGGGCTGGACTCAGACTGTGACCCTCCTTCCTCAGCTTCCCAGGGTGCTAGAATTACAAGCAGTTCTCCAAGTTTGGCTTGAAGTTTAGTAGGTCAGAAGTTTATTTTTGTCTTAAAATTGATTCATTTAACTTGCGATTGACTTTTTTCTCTTTCAGTTAAACAGAAATAAGCTGGTAATCTCTCTGTAATCCCAGTACTTGGGAGGCTGAGGCAGGAGGATTGCCTCGATTTTGAAGCTAGCCTAGGCTGTATACTGAGTTCAAGACCAGCCTGAACCACATAGTGAGACCCTATCTCATAAATAAATAAGAAATAAAGTGGAATTGAAATTTCTCTTTTTTTTTTAAGGTAGAAACTTTTTTTAAAGGCAAGGTCTTGCTTTACAGCCCAAGTTAGCCTTGACCTCTTCCTCCTCCCCCTTTGCTAGAATTACAGGTGTGAGCCACCTGTAGTGGACTCCTACATATGTGACTTTGATGACTAGCTTGAAGCCTTTCACCTAGCAAGTAGGTAGAATTTGGGAAGCCTGGCATTTTGTACCTCAATTTGAAGTCTATTTTCTGAGAGCTGGAACATGGCTGAAATTCACCAAGATGCCATACCAGCAGAAAAAGAAAGTTAACCTGGACTTGGGCAGGATAGTACTGGACTTCTGATGATCTGGTTGTGGGGAGCCATTGGTACACAGATTCCTTTGGGTTAGAACTGAACAAATGCACTATCTAATGCTATAAGAGACCTGGAGTATTTGAGGGAGAGATTAACATTACAATACCTTTTTAGGTCCAATGGTGGCTTTTGCAGTTAGCCCAGGAACTGGAGGAAAGACTGACCAAAGACCAGAAAGATGTAAGGTTCTCTTTATTTCTGGGGTGGGCTTTGGAATTTATGTTGTTGTTGTTGTTTTGTTTTGTTTTTTGACACAAAATCCTACAATGTAACCCAGGCTGTGCTTAACCTTGTGGTGATTCTCCTGTCTCAGCCTTCTGAGTGCTGGGATCACAGGCACATGCCACCCATTCAGCTGGTTTTAGAATTTAAACTGCTTCTTAACTTTGTGGAGTAAGAACAAATGTAGAAAAAAAGCCAGTTGTGGTGATACACACATGTAATACCAACACTCAGGAGCTCGAGGTAAGAGGGTTACTACGAGTTTAAGGCCAGCATGGGCTACATAAGCAAATTTATGGCCAGCCTGTGCTATATAGTAAGATCTTGTCTCAAAGAAAAAAAAAAAGAAGAAAGGAAAGGAAAAAAGAAAGAAAGAAAAGAACAAAAGAAAAGAGGCATCCGCTTAGGACATTTTAAGAAATTTTCCAACATAGTGATAAAACTTAGTTTAGGGGCTAGGGATTTAGCAATACCTACCTGGCAAGTGTGAGGTCCTGAGTTTGATTCCTTGCTCCCTCCCCCACAAAAAACCCCTCAGTGTTCATCTCCCTCTTTACCATTGTCTCTAATTTTTCAGATTTTCTTATGTTAATTTTTCAGCAACCCAGAATAAATAGTGGCCTTTCAGTCAGTCATAGATACTGAGGAGGGCACTGAGAGATGGGACTGTAAGTCATTGACCTTAAACATCATCCAAGGGATGAGTAGTGGTATTTATGTATGTATGTATGTATGTATGTATTGTGCCAAGGATCGATCTCATGACTTCAAACTTGGCAGGCAGACGCTTGTGCTGCTGAGCTAACTCCCTGGCCAGTAATAGCAGTTTAAGTCGGAATATTGTGTCAAACACTAGACAGCCAATAGCTGATTTTTCGTAGACCATATGATATAGCCATTTGAAGTGTAAGTGGCATGTCAGTGGTGTCAGGATATTCCAGAACTGTACAAGTGTTCTGCCATCAGTGTTAGGGTATGTTCAGCAGCCACCACAGGAACCCTGCACATGTCAGCACCCTCCCATTCCCTGCCTGCCCTCGGCCTAGGCTCCCATGAGTGTGGCTCTCCGTTTCTCTGCAGATTTCCTATAGTGGACTCCTGCATATGTGACTTTGATGACTGACCAGCTTGAAGTCTTTCACCTAACTTAAATTTCTCAGAGCTCTGGAAGTGTGCCATGTGTCAGTGCTTACTTCCACTCTATGGCTGAGCAACAGTTAGTGAGTAAGCAGGCCACATGTTTAGGGTTCAGCAGTGAGTGCACATTTGAGTGTTTTTACCTATTGGCTTAGGAACATGCTGCTGTGAACACTGGTGCACAAGGTTTTGTTTGCTTTTATTCTAAGGTGAGGTCTCCATGTTGCCCAGGCTGTTCACCTCCTGCCTCCGCTCCACAGTAGCTGGCACTGCAGGTGTGTGCTACCACACCCTGCTCTGGTAGCATTTTGAGGAACTTACAGGCTTTCCCAGGTGGCTGCATCATTTTTACCCCTCCCAGCAATATAAGAGGGTTGTGATTTCCCACATCCCACTCTGCTGGTTGGCATGGCATGGGAGCTCACTGTGGTTATGGTTTGCATTTCTGATAGCCAGTCATCTTTGCATGTATTGTGCTGGCCATTTGTATGTCTTCTTTGGAGAAAGGTGCGTTGAGATCCGTTGCCCCTTTAGGAATTGTGTGTTACTGATTTTTGAGTTCCTTCCATATTTTGGATACAAGTCCCATGTCAGGTATGTGGTTTGTGCATATTTGTTCCTTTCCCATGGGTTTGCTTTTGCTTTCCTCAGATGTATATGTGCCTTTGTAACATCTCAGAGTTCTCTAAGTGGTGTGTGCAGTAAAGCACGTCCCCATGTCTTGTTCCTTGTGCCTGGATTTGGTGGTGACTGTCTGTCCTTGGGAGGTGGTGTAAAGTTCAGTCCCCACAGCTTTCACCCCACTTTGTAGCCAGTGAAGTAGAGTAGGAATCCCTGGAGATGGGTGTCTTTAAAAACTCTAGAGCTAAGCAGATCCTGTGCCATCACATGCTGAGGATTTCCCTTTCTAATGCTGTGAATCTGATCTCACCCTGGCTCCCTGCCCCACCCTACCCCTCTGGTCTCAGCCCATGGCCGCTTCCCAGGAAAGCAGATGGCTGAGCACCTCTGCACGTCTGTGCCCATGCCCCAGGAGTCTTTGCCCCTCTGCCCACATTTGCTCCCTGCTCATATGCTGCTTCCAGAGGCCTCCCCTGATCCTCACAGCAGCACCCTCCTCCAGCTCTGCGTGGTCCTGCTTGTTGCCACTACACTTGCCTGCCTTGAGTTTATTGTCTACAGTTCCTGTTACCATGTGAGAGCCACCAGGTCCTGACTTTATCCCATTCTCTCCTGCCTCTCTCAGCTTTGTCTCTACTCTAGAGAGGTATGGTAGGCACCCTGCCAGGAAGATGGCTTTGAGCTGGACCTGGTGGCACATGCCTTTAATCTCAGCATTCAGGAGGCTAAGGCAGGAAGACTGCCATAAGTTTGAGGGCAGCCTGGGCTACATAGTGAATTCAAGATTAGCCTGAACTATAAAGTGAGACCCTATTCAAAAAAAAGAAAAAAAGATGGCTTTGTGAACAGTGACTCCTTTGTGATTGCTGGTTTATATTGTCAAGACAATATAAATCTCCACAAATGGATTCTCATCCCCAAAGCAGTTGTGCTCATTAAATTGTTCACCTTAGGCATTTATCTCCTTGTCTCTTGGATTTTGAGGGGATCCTCGATACCTTTCACATCTGTATGTTTCTACCTCTTGACCTTCCTCCTCAGTTTGCTACAGCAGAACTCAGGGACAGAGATGTCACTGATGTCTCTGTGGACAGCTGAGGAGATGTGGTGTTTACTGATTTTTGATGTTTGGATTAGGGTCGCAGAGCAGAAAATAGAATGAAAGTAGAATATGGTATGGTAGGTTTTTTTGGTTTTGTTTTTGAGACAAGGTCTCATTATGTGGTTCAGGCTGATCTCAAACTCATAGTCTTCCTACCTCAGCCTCCAAAACGCTGGGATTACAGGCGTGCGTTACCACGCTCAGTTTATAATCTCACTTAGACACCATAAGAAGACTTTCAGGAGAGTCTCATTTTCATTTATTCTGTTCTATTCCCATCGTCTGTCAACATGGCCTAGATAGATACTTTACTGTTCCATCATCTAAATTATGTCTTGTTCAGTTCTTCCAAAAATAGCAAAAAAGGGGCTGGGGATTTAGCTCAGCGGCATAAGCGCCTGCCTTGCAAGCAGGCTGTCGTGAGTTCGATCCCCGGTACCGATAAAAAGGAAAAAGACCAAAAAAAAAAAAAAAAAACAAAACAAAACAAAAAAAAATAGCAAAAAAATTTGAGCTATTTTTTAATCAGAAAATGTGATTCTAGTATAGTATAAAATAGATATTATTAATGTGTAAGAGACAGGAAAACAGGAATTGTCTGTGTATCCCTCCCAGTACCGAACCCAGTATCCTATGCATCCTCAGCACTCAGTGTACACTTGTTTACACAGGAACTGGGATAAACTCTCATTCTTTGCTTATTACCTCTGAATTCTTGAATTTTAAACTTACTGTTTCCACATCGTATTGTCTCATTAGTGTGAGAAGCTGAAAGAAACAACACATGTGGTTGGGGATTTAGCTCTGGCACAGGTGCCTATCTGGCAAGCGTGAAGTCATGAGTTCAATCACTGGTGCCAAAACCAAAAAAACATGTATATGATATATGTATATAAAAAATAGTTACGATAGTTATACTACTGATTTCTCTGAGTTCACTGAAGAGAAAGATTTGTGCCAGTATTGTTTGGACAACTAAATGCAGCTGTCTTGTGCTCTGGCTTAATGCTTTGGGGATGACAATGTGCAATGTATGTATCATTGTTGTCCCCTGTGTTTTGAAATTTTGTTTTAGCTTTTATTTTCTTCTTTTTCCTTTTCTACTTGAAATAAAATGGATTTTATTGGAAAACAAGACTGTTTCCAAACCATTCTGTCACCTGATTCTAATTCTCTCTCTGACACTTGATTGTATAAAACTCAGATGCTCCAGGTAACTTTCTCTGGGTCTTAACCCTTTGCTACCCACAGAATGACAGGGTAGCCACCCAGCTGGCTGTGAGCATCCGTGTGCAAGGAGACAAACGTCTGAGCAGCCTGCGCCGCTGTTGTGCCCTCACCCGCTATGACGCTCACAAGATGAGCCAAGATGCCTTTGCTGTCATCAGGAACTGTAACACTTCTGGAATCCAGACTGAATGGTGAGGCTTCTAGCTGATCTTCTCAGAGGAGAGTCATGCCTTGTCTGAGTGCTAAAGCTAGTGGGCTTCTGGGCTTTTTCAGCCAGGATAGGCGATTTGTGACTTGGACTAGCAGCACCTATGAGAAAAGGAAATGGTCACTCACTAAGGGAGAAAACAGTGGTAACCTCAGAAACACAGCTCTCAGCTGCAGCTTCCTGGCCTCTGTATGGTGCCTTCCAGATCCCTGGGGCACGCTTGCAAGCAAGACGAACCAGTACTTTTTTAGCCTTCATCGGTTGTCCTTGGGAGAGTACAGCTCAAGTTTCTAGAATATACTTAAAAACTTGGCTCTCAACTACTTGATTTTTCCATCTTAAATGTATCTGTCTTAATTGCTTTTTTTGTTGCTGAGACAAAATACCTGACACATAAAGTTAAAGAAAAAAGGGTTTATTTTGGCTCACAGTTATAGTTTTCAGTCCAAAGTTGGCTGGCTCTATAAGGCAGGAGAATACAGTTCATGGCAGGTAGAAGGCAGCAAGGCAGCCCCAGCAAAGTAGAAAAGCATCAGGTGACAAGCAGCAACCCTTCTCTCCTTTATATTTTATGCAGGCTACATGCCCAGGGTGGGTCTTAACATTATCACATCCAGGACTATGCCAAACCAGTCAGTGGACTAATGTAGTAATCCCACAGCCTTGATCCCCGCATCACACACTTAATCCAAGGGTCACACATTCAAGATCCAGCCACTTCTGAAAAGCCCCACTTATGACCCAATAGTAGCTCTGAAGGGACATCTAGACACAAGTCATAGTAGCATCTTCCATACTTAGAAAAGTAACCATTATTCACTGATAATCTCTACCATCCCAGCTCAGTTACAAGCTCCACTGCTATTATACCAAATATATTCATAAACTTCACTCGTTAGTCGTGAAATACAACCAAAAATATGGTAAATCCTGATTTGGGGGCATGTTCATTTTCTGTCTAAATGATGATTTTCAGGACTGGAGTTCTTTACTTATTTAATATAGCCTATTACATTTTAAAAGAAGTATTGCTGGGCATGGTAGCACCATGCTATAATCTCAGCATTCAAAAGGCTGAACCAGGAGGCAAGTTCAAGCCAATTTGGGCTACATAGTGGATTCAAGGCCAGCATGAACTAACATAGTAAGACCCAGTCTCAATAAAAATAAATAAATAAAAATTCATCACCTGGCAGCGGAGACATGTAATTTGTATGGTCTCTAAAATTGGGGCCTTTGGTCTTAGAAAAATTCACTGTTATAGGGTGGTGCATACCTGAATTCTCAGTGCTCCGGAAGCCTGACCCACCCAATTTATGAACTGAATTGAGACTCTAAAACAGTGATCTGTTGCTAATCTAGTGTTTCTTCTCTTTTATATAGGTCCCCTCCCCTCACAATGCTCTTCCTCTGTGCTACAAAGTTCTCTGTCTCTGCACCTGCATCTTGCACAGATATCACTGCCTTCCTGAGCAGTGACTCAGGTTCTTTGCTAAAGATGCCAGTCACCAGCTCAGAAGCTAAGACTCAGGGAAGTGACTTAGCGGTGACACCCATCAAGAAAACAACCAGCTCTCTGGAATCATTCTTCCAAAAAGCTGCAGAGAAACAGAAAGCCAAAGAACCTTCATGTTCGTCTCTTACAGCTGTTACCCAGACCCCCATGGGCAAGTCACTATTCAAGCCCCCATTACTTTTCCAGACCAGTCAGACATTGGGCATAGAGCCCTTCTTTAAGCAGAAAAGTCTGCTTCTAAGGCAGCATCAGCTCAGTAATTCTTCAGTGTCTTTGCCTCCACAAAACTCACAGGCCAACTCTGAAGGGTTAGCCAACTCTTTTCCACCAGAACTTTCAGAGAATGCCCCTGTTTGTGACAGAGCATTGAAGCCAGACACCACTAAGGCAGTTTCTGCAGAGGAGGATCTGACACAGAAAAGCCCAGCTGTGCCTGCCTTTTCAGCTCTCGAGTCTCTGAAGGTGGCCCCAGAGGCAGCAGCTACCTCTAGTCTCCTAACTGCTGAGGACCAGCTACTGTGTGATAAGTGCAGCACCCTGGTTCCAGTGTGGGAGATGCCAGAACACATGGACTATCATTTTGCGATGGAGTTGCAGAAATCTTTTCTGCAGCCACCGTCTTCAACCTCCAGGGCTGTTCCAGCTGTGACTTCTCAAGGGAAAAGAAATCCCAAGAGCCCCTTGGCCTCTAGTAGTAAACGCACCCGGCCTGAGGGCATGCAGACACTGGAATCATTTTTTAAACCCTTAACACACTAATGCTGCCTTCAGGCTTGCTGTAGGGTTTTAGTTTTTGTCTGGGCCCTGGGAGATGAAAATACATTCATTATTCAAGGATATGCATATTGATGAAATTTGTAATAAAAAAAAAATCCAGGAATTGCTGGAAACTCATTTGAGTTTTTAACCTTTAGAGTTTAGGAAGGCAGTGTCAGATAAAAGTTATGTAGGCCTGGAGCCCATGAAACCTGGTTCTACGTCTCCCCAGAAGGACATGGTCACTTTCATTTCCTCCTCTGTAGACTGAGATCTTCACGTTATGGATCATTGAAGATTTAAATGTATGTAAATGTATTTAAAATGCTTTACTTAAAGATTTCAAGAGAAAGAAATGACTAAAAGATCATTAAAATTTCTTCCAAGCTCTGCTGATGGGCAGTTCAGATGACACCTTGGCCAGAATTCTGTTTTTTGTGCCCTCGCATGTTCTGATGTAGAATAAGACCACTTCATGCTCAGAACCAGAGCAGCACCAGCCTTCCCAGGGGACTTGCTGGGAAGACCCACAATCTGCCTTTACAAGGCTCCCATATGTCTTTGACTTTTAGGAGCCCACCATCTCAAAGCAGCCACAAGCCAGGTCTGTGGAGGATGTGATCCTTCCTGAAACCCAAAGCACAAATCTGAGTGCTTGGGACTTTGGGGTCCCTGGTGTCTTCTCTTTCATACTAAAGTATGAACATGGACCTGACCACATCTGTAGTACTGTTTTGGTTTTTGTGGTGCCTGGGTTACACCCAGGGCTTTGTTCATATTAAGCTAGTACACTACTACTTTATAGTCCCAGTACTGGTACTGCTTTGGGTTGTTCAGTTTTGATTTTGGGGTACCAGGGATTAAACCCAGGGACTTCACACTGAACTTCATCCCTAGCCCTTTAATTTTTTGAGACAGGGTCTAAGTTGTCTAGGATAGGCTGGACCTTGAAATTTTCCTGTCTCAGCCTTCCAGAATGCTGGGATTATACTTGAGTGGCACTGTGCCCAGATCTAGTAACTGTACATTCAGCATCTCCACTCTTACATGTAAGAAGTCAACTCTTTGAGCATCTCTGATAAGAGGATCCTTGAATTATACTTGGAACTAAATGAAGAGCTAATTGAGGTGCGGGTGGTATATATGTATCCTGTCTTCCTGTACGCATACTCAAAGCAGTTTCTTAGCAAATTTTTAAATTAGAGGACTGTATTTAATTTGAGGAAAGAAAAGGGTCAAAAGCCACTGGACCTACCTGGAAATTATTTTATCCTTTGAAAACATTTCCCACTTTTATGGCACTTAAAGATGGTAGGGTCTGGGAATTTAGCTCAGCGGCATAAGTACCTGCCTGCCAAGCACTAGGTCGTGAGTTCAATCCCTGGTACAAAAAAAAAAAAAAACCTCAACAGGCAGGTCTTATTAAGTGTGAAGTCCTGAGTTCGATTCCCAGTACCAAAATAAATAAAGATGGTAATCATTATGTACATGGGCATTTCCCTGTTAGATTTGTAGCTTCTTTTTTTTTTTTTTTCATTTTTACCGGGGATCGAACTCACAACTGCCTGCTTGCAAGGCAGGTACTTATGCCGCTGAGCTAAATCTCTGGCCCCTAGATTTGTAGCTTAAAGGGAGAAATGGTTCATGGTGTCCTGAACATAAGAGATTATTGGGATTCCTTGGTTGACTGTACAGTGGAGCAATGATGATCCTTGTAGTCCTGCCTTAAACACACTCCTTCCTCTAATTACTCCACTAATGTAGCAAAGTGGCTCAGTAATTCCTGAGGGTGTCTCATTTGGTACTGAGATGGGATTTTTCCCACACTAGCTTTCATAATTGAGGGAAAAAGAGATGTAAACAAAACTGTGGGTGAAGCATTCTCAGCTGTGTGCAGATCAAGTTGAATACTTCCTGACGGTGGGACTGATCGACACATGAGGGAGTTGTATTCAAAAGTGATGTGGTCAGATGTCAAGTTCACTGGACTTGGAGAGGCCCAGAGAATGTGGGTGTGAGCAGCACACCTTGTTTTCCTGGGAAGCCAGCCCTGCCCAGCACACTAGCAGTCTGTCCAGGGACGGTGTGCTGAGATCAGTGCTGAGTGACAGCCATGGCACTTTACTTCCTCACTGCCATTTACCAGCAACTACAGAGAAGGAAGGAAGTGCTTTTCTCATCCAGGATAGAGTTCTTCAGCCACAGGCTTAGTAGCAAGCTACAGCATGGGTAGTTCTAAAAGCCACAGTGGTGGGGAGGCTGCACTAGAAGCAGGGTGCCGCACAGGACTATAGGCCATGTTTATTGTGCTGGTTTTTTTGCCACTGTCAGAACACAATGTCTTTTACGTGACAAGTGGCCAACTCAAAATCAAGGTGTCTGCTTATTTGAGGTGAGGCCTGTTTCACGAGCAGAACTATGCACAACAAGCAGGAGTACATGGTTAAGAGACTGGATACTGGTCCTGCGGTGGGGACAAAGAATGATAAACAGGGTAATGGGCAAGTTCTTCCTGTATTCAGGGCTCACCAACAGTGGGTCTCACCCGTCTCTAATCCCTGGGAGGACTCCAGCTCTGGAAGTGAGCCTGGCTCTTACGCATAAGCACAGTGTATTCAATAAAACATTTTTATTCTGTACAATATATATGTGTATTTAAATATATATATATACATATATATATATTTGCAGAGAAACCTCATTCAACAAATCCCTGAGTCCATGGGAACCCAGGATGCTAATGAAGGGAAAAGAGGAATCTGTACCTAAAGACCAGGAAATAGGATAACATCTTTCCCTTTCCTCCTGGTTCCCTGCAACAGAGGGAAGGGGACAGGCACTACAAATTACTAAAATGAGGTTCATATTGGAGAGGAAGTGGGACGAGGATGGATGTGGAACTGTGGGTCAGATCCCCCAGCCACCAGCCTGGGCAGGTCAAACACTATTTGATGAGGGCTGATAGACAATTGCAGAGGGAAGGACGAGACTGAGTGACATGCAGCTGGCCTTCGGTATGCCAGGCCTCAGCCTGGCAGCCCCACACCTGGGCCAGCAAGACAAGTAGCACCTGTGGGGCCTGTGACAGGAGGAGCTGGGGACACGGCCCTTGAGTGATGAAAGGACACGAGATAAAGCTGAGGAACAGGCCCTGGTGTCAGCACAGCACAGGGATGAGCACTGGCCATTCACTGTGCCACTTCCAATGGAGCAGTGTTTTCTGTCCACAGCCAGGAGTAATGGGCAACTTACATGGCCTTAAGAAGAGGTATAGAAAAAGGAGCGCTTTGAAGGGCTACCCCGGCTGTGACAATTCCTGAAGTGCAGGGATCACATTGGTGAGTCACACCCAGTCCTGACAGTGGGACAAGGTGGCTGTAGTGAGCTCCTTCCGGTAGGCTGGCCACAGGATTGCCAGGGCTGAGCCAACCACGTGGGCAGACAGCAGCAGGCCACTACCCTATTGTCTTCTTCCGCAGGACTGCCTCTCCCTGCCACAGCACGCTTGACCAGAAAGGTGGCAGGAAGCAGGTGGCAGAGAGCACCTCTCTCCCTAGCCTATTAACACACACAGCCGCCATCAGGGGGCAGCATAGCCAGAAGTCACCTTATATATTATAGGGAGCATAACAGCTGCCCTGCCTGGAAGATTCAGAAGCCCATGTTGGCCTGGGCTTCTCCTGCTGAAATGGCTTGCACATCAGTGACATGGCCAATGCCTTTGGTGACACCCTCCCGGAACAGCAGCTTGGCGCCCACCTTCAGGTACTCAGGGTGTTTCAGGAATCGGAAACGAACCACTGCCTTCTCACCAGTCCGCAGCTTGTCCTGCAGCGGAGAAGTCACACTGCCTTATAGTCCTTCCCAAGCCATCCCTGGCTCTCCACCCTCAGGACCTCTGTGTGGACTGCTGCCCCCTCTGAAGCACGGTTTGTTTCCTCCATGGAAATGGAGCTCCGTGCCAACTCTTAAGTCAGGGCCTCCACTTTACATGAGTACCTGACTTTCCCTGGAGAAATGAGGAATGGGTAGGTACTCCTCACCTTGGCATGAATCTTTTCCACCACAGCTGTCTGACGTACGTTGCCCACGTGTACTGTCACCTGGAATCCTCGTCGGAAGGTGGTGGCATGGAACAGCAGGACTATCTCTGCCTCGAACACTGAGCAGATGGTGGGGTTCATCTCGGGGCTCACCATCACCATGCCCTAGGAAGGCACAGCACCCAGGCCCAGGAAGGGCAGACCTGGTGTCAGACCTTCTCTCCCTGCCCTCCCATACCATGCAACTCTTAAACTCTTCTCCTTCATGACTCCCAACCCAGAGACCTTGGAGGACAACAGTCCAGACTCCTCTAGGAAGACACCCTCTCCCACCTCCCATGTCCTTGCCCACCAAAGCTTTGCGGTTTTAGGGTCCTAGGCATTTGGCTTGCACTGCAATGATGCACACAGCCACCTGGGCTTCATGAGGGTTCTAAGTGTTTCTTGCACACATGGGTCTGTGTAACCAGACCTAAAGCTTCTGGGGTCAGGGTTTTGAGTAGCTCTAAGCACTTCAGACTGGTGGCCCTTGTCCCAGCACTTCCCTGCCCTCTGGCCCCTCACCTTGCGAAGGAGGGCACGGTCAAAGTCCCCGAGGGCCAGTGTTGCGGCCTGCCCGGCCCGCAGCACTCGGCAGGCGGAGCGGTTGCGTTGGATGCTGCATACCCTCAGCTCTAGGAAGCAGCCGTCATCCGTGGGGCCCACCACCAGCTGGTCACCCTCGCGGCAGATCCCGCTGCAGCCCAGAGGTCAGGGCACAGGGTCAGCCTGGGTCCCCTGCCTGCTTTGCTAGGGTCACCCAAGCATGCTTTCCCTTTCAGGGCTGAATTCCTCAAGTAGGGAACAGGAGCCCTAATTCAGACTTGGATGTAGGGCCTGGCCAGGCATTCACGTTGAAGAGTGATCATGAAAGAGGCTGTAGTGATGGCACCAGTGTGGCATCCCGGGCCTGGTAACACCCAACACCTGGCCCCTGGGGGAGCAAGTGGTCCCCCTGGGTTTTACCCTGAGTTTGGCAGAGTCCTTTTCTCAGTGGTGCACGTGAAACTAGGTCAACTGAATGCCCTCTAGGCTTTTTCCTGCAGCCCATGACCCACACATCTCCCTCAGGGGCCTGCAGAGTCCCGGAAGGCAGCAGTAAGGGACTAGCTTCCAGCTCTTTCTGGTAGTAAAAGCCTAATTTGCAAGCAAGAATTCATGAGATGGGCTGTTTAGTTCCAGGGGCTCCTCCTCCAGGCCATGATGTCTGCGTACAGGGCTATGGGAAGGCTGATCGGGTAGCAAAACAAGCCACTTCACCTGGAAAGTGTCCCTCCAACAACTGTCCCGACCTCTGGTACTGTGTAGATTTCATCCACCTGAAGCCAAGAAAAATGTCACTGTCCTGCTCTGTAGGGCTGGCAGGGCCAGCAGTTGTCCCCACCTCTAGCCTTTTACCTGGAATTCTGTCAACTGCTGCATGAGCTCTTCTTGCTCTTTGCTATTGGTAAGTGGGGGCAGGATGTTCAAGAAGACTTTGAGGAGGTCCAGACTTTCTCCAGACACACTGGACAGTGTGAAGATGGGGGTGACACTGCACAAGAAGGGACAGAGGGGGCCAGTGAGAGAAGGCTAGCAGGAAACAGATACTAGGACCAGGAGAAACAGCAAATATCTCCAGGGTCCCCAACATCTGGAAAGTTCCAGGTAGGCTGGGATGGGGCCAAACCCTTCATAAGAACTCCTGTTGTCCCAACAGGAGTTGGGACACAGCTGGAAAGGACACAGAACCGGGCCATAGCTGGACTCACCCTGGAGGGGTCCCCATGCTCTTAGGCCCTGGGTAGCCTCCCCTAAGGATTATGGCTTCCAGATAAGACACACTTACTTGGGTGACTGAGCGAACTGCTGGGCGGCAGTGACGGCATCATCCTCAGAAGTGACCAACATGGGTACTTTGTGGCAGCCAGGCTGCTTAAGGACTCGCTCCAGCTGGCGTACTGTTCTCTCCACCGTGGTCTTGGCGCACAAGTCCACCTTGCTGACCACGATGAAGAAGGGCACCTTCAGGGCCAGTGCCAGGCCCAGATGCTCTCTCGTGGTGCCAGCTGCTCAAAGGAGGGTACGCAGTGAGTGAAGTGATGGAGGAGAGGCACGTCAGTGTGGCTCCCAGGACAGGGACAGTCGGTACCTCCCCTCAGCCCTGTCCCCACTGACACTTCATACCAATCCCAGTGTTGGCGCTGACAAGGAGCAGGGCACAGTCAGGGCAGTAGGAGGTGAGGCCGAAGATGGTGGTGTGCAGGTACTTGTGGTGGCCAGCCAGGTCAATAAAGGTGATCATCTTGGAGCTGCTCTCACAGATCTCCTCTGCCGTCCGTGAGTCACTGTAATTCACCACCTGGCCCGGGGTCCAGGGTCTCAGTGCCCTGCGAGCCCCCAACCTTTTGTGTGCCAGGCCCTAAACCAGATCCTGGCGCCCTGCCTCTCAGCCCTGAGCCCCATTTCCTGTTGAGTTCTGCTGACTCTCCATTTGTGCTCTAAGGGAGAGAGCTTGCTCTCGTGCCCGGGGCTTTGTCTATACTCCGCCCCGGCCTCTTCTAGAGCCTGCCCCACTGGGTCCCGCTGGTCCCATGCACCTCTCCTTTGCTGTTAAAACCCAGGATCTCGAAGCTGATGCTGGAGGTTCGGCCTGACTGAATCTCATGCAGGTGGCGGAAAAGGTTGAGCCGGGCCCTGCCCCGCCCATTGTCCAGCTCGCCCTGGGTCAGGACTCCCAGCAGGGTCGACTTCCCTGAGTCCACGTTCCCCAGGACAGCCACTCGGAGGTCTAGGAACTGTGGACAGATGGCAGTGGTAAGATTTCTGGGCTCAATTCTCAGAGAAGGGTGGGAGCGAGAGACGATGTAGATGCCCCAGGACCCCAGCAAGGAAAGAACCTGCTGCCAGGGGCAATCTTAGGGGACAGGGAGGGCACATGTTCACCTGCTGGTTGTCGGGGACCTTCCGTACCAGCACCTCAGTGATCTTCCGGGGTGTGTCACTATCGTAGTCTACTTCACGCTCCCGAAGGACAGTGATGTCCGCACCAACCCTGTCACAGCAAGGCCATGGCTGTCATATTTCACAGACTCTCCCCATTCCAGCCTGGCCCTGGCTCTTCCTGTAACTCCCACCCTCCAAGGTCCCGCCAATCCACCCCACGCCCACAGCTCCTGTGAGATACACTAACGAGGAAGCAAATGTGTCTTTAATCAAGGGACAAAGCCGCCCAGGCCCAGGGAGGAACATGGAGCTGTCACTTAGGTCCTGTGTCAAGGGGTAGAGCAACAGGAAATCCCCGTTCAGCCCATGGCCCCTGGGTGATGGGAGCACAGGGGTCCTGAGTCGGGTAGGAAAGGAGGAGCATACTTCTCTGCCATCCGATGCAGGGTCTTGAGGGAGGCCCGCATCTCCTCCTCTGCCAGCCCTACCAGCAGCCCATTGTCCTCCACCCCGATCTGGTAGACAGCCTCCCCGCGTCCCTCCTGGAGCCGCCACTTCATCTGTGTCACCAGGTGCTCAAAGCGGTACTGGGACGGGTTCACCAGCTTCAGCTTAGGGCAGGCAGGAAACACAGAAGGGAAAGTCAGAGGCCTCAAGGACCAGGGCTTTCCCTGTCCCCCGAACAGTGAGTCCCTGTTCCTCCCCAGTCTAAGACTCACTTTATATTCGATGTTTCCATCTTCCGCCTGAAAAGAAACAGGGCACAGTTATCATCAGCATCAAACCAATGCCCACTTCTCCCTGCAGGTCCCACCGGATCCAGGCAGAGACAGTAAGGCCTGAGGCACTGGCATCAGTGCCCGGAAGGTCAGGGCAGATAAGCCCTTACTCAGCCTTGAGGTGCCCCATCCGAAGGAGGCATATAACAATATATAGTGAGTTCCCCACTTCAGCCAGGAAGGGAACCTCCAACCTGCCCTTTCCTCAATCTCTGGCCGTAAGACCTCCCCTTCCTTCTCCCCAAGACCTCAAGCTGCTCTTCCTGGATATCTGTCTCCTCAGTGCCAGGCTGTTGAGGTGTTTTTTTGTTTTTGGTTTTGGTTTTTTTTGCCACTGACCTGGGAAACACTAATTCTTTTCCTGCCCACTCCCTGAAGCTGATGTCACGAAGTGTAAGAGGTTCTGGACCAGGGCCAGGGGTGAGCTCAGTACTGGTCATTTCAGGCTCAAGGTAAGCATAGAGCAGAACTCCAAAGTTGGGGCTGATAAGTGGTGCATATCTATGATCCTACCACTCAGAAGGCTGAGGCAAGACAGGATTGCTATGAGTTCAAGGCCAGTCTGGGTTACATAGTGAGACCCAGTCCCTCAAAAACACCAAAAACCAAAATATGAAACAAAGTTGAGGCTGAGGTGAACAAAAGAAACGTAGAAAATGGAATGAAGGGCACAGATCTCACAAGCCACTCCCTGTCCCCTAGTCCTCACACCTCAGCTGAGGTGAAAGCCTGAACCTACCCCACAATCCTCTCTCCCTCCTCCGGGAGGGCAACCATGGCCAGAGCTTTCCCCTCAAGGGTGCAAAAGGTTATGGGGTTCATCTGTTGTGCCATCTACATTTCTAAACCCCTCTTGTCCGGCTGTTTTTTGTTTTCTCTCCCCCTCCAGCATTCATTCTGTTCCTTTTGGTCCTAATAGGTGGTCTGCACCCTTCATCTCTACCATATGGGCTATACTAGAGAGCTTTCTCCAACAAAAACCTTTCTGAATGAAATCTCTTCATCGTTCTACGAGGAGTGGGGGGGGGGGTGCGGTGGAGGATCAGGAAGCTTGGCCTCAGAAATGTGTCCAAGAATGACAGACTAAGCCAATAGTTCTCTGAGCGTGGCCCCAGGACAGCAGATTTAATACGACATGCAGATTTGTAAGAAATGCAGATTCTCAAGCCATCCCTTTCTTAATAAAAATCCTAGGTGTGGGCCTGCAGTCCGAGGCACGGGTACACACTAAAGTTTGATAACCACTGGTTTTTTGGCGCTTCCCCTAGGTCCTATCTCCAGAGGGAAGAACAAAGTAGCAGTTGCTCTTCGCTTTAAGGACAGACAGAGCAGCAGGCTGTTCTCGATCCCCTCCCTTCCCGGACAGGCAAAGGGCAGAACAGCCTGTTCTCTGGTTTTATATGGACCGTGTATGAGGGATAGGGGGAAAACATGTTGCTCTCTCCGGGGTACTCCTCCCTCTCTAGGAACAAGTTTGAAGAAAGTCGCTGTTGCCCTGTCGGCCTCCCCAAGCGCGGCACAATTAGGGGGTCCTCCATTCCTCCCGCTTTTCCCGAGGGGGTGGAACATCTGGGTGATCGCGGTAAGAAGAGGATCGCGCTCCCTTCCCTTGATCCTGGTACCCAGCCCCTGCTCCCTGGTGTGCAGGGCCGGAAGCAGGGTCCTCACCGACCCCTCTTCCCGAGCTCTCGATCCCCAAATGGAGATCCGCGCTCTCCGTCCCGGTTCCCCAGGGTCTGGGGTCCGGAAGGTGCAGATCCTTCTCGTTCCGCCGCTTTTCAAGGGCTCACCTCTGGGGGCAGGTATGGAGGGTTGTTGGCTTTGCCGCCTCGATTCCTTCCGTTCTTCTTCTTCCCCTTCGGGCCCCCGCAGCCGCTACTGCCGCCGGCCCCCCGCGCCTTGAGGGTTCCGCCCACGGCCGGGCCCCCTCCGGGCCGGCAGCAGCCGCCGAACAGCTCTGACACCCGCGAGTCCATCCGCCGCGGCCGCCGACCCCCCGCCCGACCCCTCCCCCCTTCCGCCGCGGCCGCCCGCCTCCCGCCGCCCCCACAGCCTCCGCCGCGTCGCCCGGGCCGGGAGGAGCGGGGTTGTGCCTATGAGACCACGCCCCCTTCCGCCCCGACGGCAGCAGGGCACCACGGGATATGGAGTCCACAGGCCTTGGGCCTTGTTCTGACGAGGGCGCCTCTGACCTACATTTCCCAGGAGGCATCGCGGCGCGGACCGCAGGTGCTGCGAGGCGGGGCAGAGGTGGGCTCGCCAGGGGCCAAAGGGGATCTGTAGTCTGGCTTCTGGTCACTGTGTGCCGAGCCTTTCTTTCTCTGGGGCTTGGGGTGGGGGTCGAGGGGCCTACGGCTGAGGAGGGTCGCGGGCGCCGAGGGTTTACATCAGAATCGACCTTTGCCGGCGCCACTGGGTCTGTCCCTTAGCTGCGGATCCCGGACAACAGGTTTGGGACCTCGGGAGCTGCAGAATTCAGGGCAGCTGGTCCCACCTGCGGCCCAGCTCCACCTTTGCCTCAGTTTCTCCCCGATGGCCGGCATGCTGTTGGGGTGAGTCAGGGTGAGAGCAGGGCGAAGGCAGATGATGATTAGCCTAATTACGGCTGTTTCTGTGGTGATGATTATGCCACCTTTATACGGTAGTCACGGCATTATTACCATGGTGGCACCGTCAGGGGCTGGTTTTAGTTGCCCCAGGCACCACAGGGGCCCTGACACGAGGCTGGAACCCATAAACATTGGGCAGCCAGAGTGTTGCAAGGATGCCTGCAGCAAGTATTTCCCCCTCCCCTTTGTTTTGAATCCGGACCAATCGGGGAGAACCGAGTTTAGTTTCAAACTGGCCAGGGCAGTAGAAGGGACCAGTCCCCCGCTTGGGGCGGGGCTGGGGCTCGGGTTACATCAGCCTCCGGGAGGGTGGGGAAGTGACCCGGGAATAGAAACTTAGCCAGGGGCCCTAGGGGATTGACTTTTGACTTTCGTGCCAAGCTGTCTCTCCTGCTCTTTAATGACTCTTGCCCTCACCAGATAGTAAACACGACTAGCGACACAAACTAGTATACAAGACACCAGAAAGGCAGGGTGGAGAAGCAGAACTGCTGGGAGTCAGGACGCCAGAGTTCAATTTCCAGCCCCATGGCTATCTCGTGACCCACCAATCACGGTGAATCCCTCTCTTCACAAACAAGGTGTTCATACACAGCCAAAAAATAAAACAGTTTTTGCTTCTTGGACTCAGTTTTCTTTGGAAAACTGGAAACAACAGTGGCTTACCTCTGGTGATGCCTGCAAAGGTTCCAACCTGGTGGTGTCCATGGGCTCTTCCGAGGTCCACGTGCAGGCAGGTAGATCTACTGTTGGTGCTGTGGCTTTCGACATGGCATAACTCCTGCAGGGAAGAGAAAGCTAAGGACCAGAGTCTGCAAAGGGCCTTCCAGGTCAAGCCAGTGTTGTGGGTCTTTCTTTAGTGGTTGAAAGCACACATTCTTTCTTTCTTCGATGTCCAGTGTGGTTGAGGGAAAGGTTATTTTGCAGAGCTCAATCCCAAGCAGCATTATAGGTTCACCTGAAAAACTGCTAAAAGACTAAGACTCAGTGAGTGGCCTCAGAAAGGATGGGAATGGGAAGGGAGAGATAAGACCACACCCCAGTATTTTCACTATCACCACCTCTGGGCCCTCATGATAACCACAGTCTCTTCCACTTGACTAGTAATACCTTGTTCTTTCATCTACTTGGATCTTTCAACAACCAAGCCCAACACACAATTGCACTTCATCCATCCCAGTCGCCTTGTTTGCTGTGTGAACATTTTTGGTTTTGTTTTTGAGACAGGGTCTTGCTATGTAGTCCAGGCTGGCCCTGACCCCACTATGTCATCATCTAGGCTGGCCTCAAACTTGTGGCAATCCTCCTGCGTGTTGGGATCACAGGTGTGCACCACCACACTCTGCTTGAACCTCTTTTAAGTGATGACTGAAGTGATGTTCTGATAGCCCATTGCCTGAACAGTGTGACCTACCACAGATAGAAGTGAAGGCTGGCAGAGTAGGAGGAGGAGACCAGGAGGCTGAGGAGTGGAAGGTGGTAGAATGTGATAGCTTCCAGGAAAGGTGGCTTATGAGGTACCTGTGAGGTTGTTGACTGTGGGCTATGTATATATCATGGATACACACGTGAGTCACACGCAAACATTTTTCCTGGCTTGTGATTAGTCATTTATTTTTGCGTAGAGGATGTCTGTATACCTTTTAAACTCAGATTTAGCAGCTTTCCCTTTAAGCCAAACCTACTCCTAGCTTATAAATTCCTTCCCAGTATTTCTTCTAGGAGCTTTTCTCCCCAGAGAATCAAACCTAGGACCTTAGTACAAGCTGACTATCTACTCTACCATGGGGCTGTACCCCCAGCCCCTCTTCTAGGGGGTGAGGTTTATTTTTATGTTTAGATCTTTAATTGATTTGGAATTTATCATTTTTGTCTTGTGTGTGCATGTGTGCATGCACACATAGGTGCATATCAGGAGCTGATTTAAATTTTCTCCTATAAAGAGAGTTATATTAGGGCTGGGGATTTAGCTCAGCAGCATAAGCACCTGCCTGGCAAGCGCAAAGTCATGAGTTTAATCCCTGCTTCCACAAAAAAAGAGTTGTCTTGTGTTATTTGCTTTGAAAAGTCACCATTATCATATACTAAGACCTACATAGATCTGTTTCTGAACTCTATGTTTTGTTTATCTTTAAGCCAATACCACATTGTTTTTTGTTTTGTGTTTGTTCAATTTTTCAGTACTAGAGATTGACTTAATGGCCTCACACTGAGTTATAGTCCCAGTTGTTAAATGTTTATTTATTTATGAGATGTGTCTTTCTATATAGTTCAGTCTAGTCTTGAATTCACTATGTAGCCCAGGCTGGGCTCAAATGTATGGTGATCCTCCTGCTTCAGCTTCCCACGAGCTGGGATTACAGATGTGCACCACCACATCTGACTGACTTTTTATTTTTCTGACTGAGTCTTATTAAATTGTTTAGGCTTGGCTCGAACTTGGAGTCCTTCTGCCTCAGCCTCCCAAGTAGTTGGAATTACAGGCCTATACCACCACATCCAGCTGTGTTTTGTTTTTTCCTTGCTTAGACTGTTCCCCTTTTGCAATGCTGGGGATCAAACCCAGGACCTTGGGTATGCTAGACAAGGTCTCTACCACTGAGCTAGATCCCCGGCTCAGTACTACAGCATTTTAATCATTGTACTTTTTTTTTTTTTTTTTTTTTTTTTTGGTCTTTTTCCTTTTTATCAGTACCAGGGATCGAACTCACGACTCCCTGCTACCTGCTAGCAAGGCAGGCGTTTATGCCGCTGAGCTAAATCCCCAGCCCCAATCATTGTACTTCTATAGTACTGAGTGCTTTGGTCTCTGGTCTCATTCTTGAAGGGTACCCTCTTTGCTCTCATGTCCTTTTCACAGGTTTTTCTCTGTCTCTAGTCATCTCATAAACATTGCTGTCTTCAGAATCTCAGCCCATTCTCATTCTGTGTACCCTCCATGGGTGAATTTATCTCCTCCCATCCTGAGGCCCCTCAGATACCTATCTCTATTCCAAATGTGTTCCTAAATTTATCTTTCACTGTCTAGTGGGGACATCAATGTCAAGCCATGAAAAACTGAACTCATCTGTTCTCCTTAGTCATTCTGAAATAAACCCACTCTTCTTAGCTGGGTTGATGGTGTTTGCCAGTAATCATCCTGGGAGGTGTAAGCACCCTGGGAGGTTGAGGCAGGAGGATCATAAATTTAAGCCCAGCCTACAATTTAGTCATGGACTCTAAAAGAAGGCTAGGGATCTCTTATGAGATCCCAAGTTTAATCTGAAGTACTGCAAAAATAACAAAACCAACTCTTCTAGTGTTCCCTTTACTCACTGAATAGCACAACTAGCTGTGTAAACTGCTGAAGCCAGAAACCTACAAGTTTTTGCAGTCGTCCTACCCCACCTCCTCAGATCAACCACCAAGTCACACTTAATCGGATTTTAAATGTTGAGTCCACCCAATTCTTTCCAGCCACTGTAACAACCCTACTTCAGATCTCTTTCACCATGCTGGATAATTGCTGACACTACCTGCAATATCCTTCTCTGTCTCTCAAATTGAATCCAGGGGCTGGCACATGCTAGGCAAGTGCTTAGCCACTGAGTTACATCCGAAGCCCTTTTATACAGATATTTTACAGGCAGTGTCTTTGCTGAATTGCCCAGGCTCTCCTTAAACTTGTCTTCTTCCCACCTCAATCTCTGAAGTAGTCAGGATTATAGCTGGACACCTGATCCTTCCCTTATCCTCCCTAAAATTCAACTTCTACACTTCTACACAGCCAGTGCAGAAACTAAAAAAAAATTTTTTTTTGGCTTATTGTGTTCTGAAAGTGTTTGTTATTTACTTATGTATTTGATTTAATTTTTGGGTACCGGGGATCAAATTTGTAACCTCGCACTTGCCAAGCAGGCACTGTGCCACTGGGCTAAACCCCCGGCCCTAGAGATTAAATTTATAAAATGTAAATTTAATCATATAACTATTTTACTTTTTTAAAAATCTTTTTGAGATGGGGGTCTCGCTATGTAGTTCAGGCTAGCCTTGAGCTCACTGTATAGCCCAGGCTGGCCTCAAACTTGCAACAATTCTCTAAGCCTTCCAAGTGCTGGTGTTACAGGTGTGAGCCACCACACCCGGCCATTTATTTTACTTTTTGAGTCAGGGTCTTGGTCGGTAATTCAGGCTGGTTTTAAACTCACTATGTAGTCCAGGCTGGCCTTTAACTCACGGCAATCGTTCTGCCTCAGCCTCTCAAGTGCTAGGATTACAGGTGTGTGCTACCATGCCTGGCTCACTCCATTACTTAAAAAAAAAAGCTTCCCAGCTAGGAGAGATAACACACCTGTAATCCAAGGACCCTGAAAAGCTAAAGCAAGAGGATTTCAATTTGAGCCTAACCTGGGAAATTTAGCGACATTGTGCCTCAAAATATAAAAAAAGGGCTGGAGAGCTGGGCATAGTGTAATCCTAGCATTCGCCAAGCTGAGGCAGGAAGATTGCAGGAGTTTGAGGCAAGCCTGGGCTACATAGCTATGCAGCGTCTCAACAAACCAACCGAACAACCCCCAAAACAAAACAAAAGAGCTGGGATGTACATTTGTGCAAATGCCCTGGGCTCAATCCCTAGTACTAGCGTTTTACTGTGTGTGCTGGCGGGGGCGGTTCTGCCGTGATGTGGCTCCTTCGTCCACTACAGCGTCACTTTATATTAGAAACTTTTTCAGTCTTTGACAGAGGATCCTCTTGTGTCTCAGGGTCTCCAAGGATACCAGAAGCTCCTCTTTTCCTTGCTAATTTATTAATTTATAGATCACACTTCTTTTCATATTTCTTATAGGACCGCCCTTCTCCAGTCCCGCCAGCCCTGGGCCAGGCAGGCGCCCTGTACGCCCCAATGTAACCGCGCCCAGTGCATCATTTCCTGACAGTGCATTCCTGGAGGCCAGGGCTTGTTCGCTGTCTCCAGCACCAAGGACAGGACCGGGCACAGTAGACGAGCGGCCAAGAGCTAAAGCAGGATGCAAGCTGAACAGAGAAGACTTCCCCCAGTCCTAGGTTCCTGGGCCGGAGCGCGCGCACCCAGAAACTAAACCTGCAGCAGCAAATTCTACTCTCAACCCCGCCCATCCCGTGGCACAGCGGCCGTGGCACGCCCACACTTCCGGTCCGCCCACAGGAAATGGGCGTGGTCTTCCTATGACACTGCGCTGGGCGCGGATTCTAACTGCTACCCGCGGAAGGAAGAGGTCGTGATGGCGGCGCTGGAGCCGGAAGTGCTCCCCCCAGCTTCTGTCCCGGGTAAGGCATGGGGTCCAGAGCGTGGGAAACCTAGGGAACCTGTTTCTTCCCTGTCGCTGCCCCCGATCGTTTATTTGGCCCTTCTGCGGTCCGTCTTGATTGTTCCCGGTCTCGAGTCCGACCCTGCCTAGTTCTGCCACGCTCCCTTCACCAAGGGTTACGCTGTCTTGGTTTCGGCGTTCTGGGCCCGATGTGACTACACTTTGGGCTCATTTCCCCAGGTCAGGGCCTGCCACTGTCTGTGAGGAGCCCCAGTCCAGTCACCTACATGACCTGGGCAGGTGGCGAGATCTTCGTGCGGGTGCCAGGGTTTCATCTTCTTAGGGGTGATTGACGTGATGACCTCAGGAAACGGGAAAACTCCCATTGACCTGTAGAGCTTTCCTTTATAGCATTTTATCTTTTTGTTCTCACACTAGATTTGGAATGGTACGACAAATCAGAAGACGCTTCTGCCCCCCAGATAGACCTGCTTGAGGCGCACTCTGTCCAGGAACCTCCCAACCCTTCTGAGACTTTTTGCCCGAGAGACTGCTTGGTACCAGTGGTGTTTCCTGGGCCTGTGAGCCAGGAAGGCTGCTGCCGGTTTACGTGTGAACTTCTGAAGCACATCATGTACCAGCGGCAGCAGCTGCCTCTGCCCTATGAACAGCTCAAGCGCTTCTACCGCAGAACGTCTCCCCAGGTTTGCAGGGATTCCGGGCGGGAGGACTTCATGGTTCTTAGATGGAAGGCAGGGAAAAAGGGGGTCTGAGAAACCTTCAGGGCTTATGTCAGGTGTAGCAGCAGAAGGGCCCCAGTTTTTAGTAGCCTGCTCCTCCCCACTTCCTTCCTTCTCCCTTTCTGAGATTCCTGCTGTGTGTTCCTGAACTCCCTCTTAAATGTTGGTGGGGTTTGAACCGAGGCCTTTTTTTGTTCTGTTTTGAAACAGAGTCTTGCTGTGTGATTCAGTGTGACCTTGAAGTCACTGTGTAGCCCAGGCTGGTCTCAAACTCATGGCAGTCCTCCTGTTTCGGCCTCCCAAATGTTGAGATTAGAGGCATGCGTCATGCACCTGGACTGAACCTAGGGCTTTGTGCATACTAAGCATAGGCTCTGTAGAATTGCCTTCCCCCAACCCTCCCCAACTTTGAACTGGTTCTCTAAAATTTTGATTTCTCTCCCTACCAAATTTTCACTGCTTTTTTCTAACCCCTATCCTAAGTTGGAGACTGAACCCAGGGTCTTCTCACTGAGGGTTTTTTGTTGTTGTTGTTGTTCCAGGGATTGAACTCAGGACCTTGTGCTTGCCAGCCAGGCACTTATGCCACTGAGCCTCACTGAGGTATTTCCCCAGTCTACTGTGTTGTTTTTTGAAGCAGGCTCTCATTAAGTCCCAAACTTATAATCCTCCTGCCTCAGCCTCCCAGAGGGATAGGATCATAGGCATGTACCATCATGCCTGGCAGTTTTGCTTTTTGAGACAAGGTCTAGCTCTAGGCCGGGCTCACCTTGAAATGAGATCTGCATGCCTCAGTCCTTACTTTTTAGTAGATTTTTAAAATTTTATTTTATCTAATACTTGTATTTTTATTTTTTTGGAAGTCAGATTCTTAAGAGCTCTTTCTTAATATTTTCATGTTTAATAACTTCCTGTTTCATAACTGTGGGCACTTGTCTTATCTGAAGTTATCTGTTGTGTGTTTGAAGCCCTTCTGTTCTATGCCGTATCTGGTTCTTCCCGAATCCTTTTTCCATTTGCTTTGGGATCTGGCTTTCATGTTAAAGGCTTTTATCTGGTGAACAAACATTTCAGAATAAATCCTTGCAAGCTCTGTGTGTGTGCCTGGGCCTTATGGGCTGCTGGACTTTATCATAAGGAGATTGAGTGGGAATCTGTGGAACGCCACGAAAAGCATTGGCAAATTTGTAGGCGTCGAGGAATTAGCAGTTGATCCTGGCGTTCTCACACAGGTTTTTATTCAGTCCCCCATGTTCGCTGTTGTCTTCTACTGTTGCTTTGCCGGGGTTCTGCAGTGTGAATATACCTTCCTCTCTCTCTGTTTCTCTCTCTCTCTCTTTTTTTTTTTTTTTTTTTTTTGGTCATTTTGAGACAAGGTCTCACTGTACAATCAAGCTGGCCTTGAGCTCACTTTGTAACCCAGGCTTGAACTCACAGTGATCATCCTGACTCAGCCTCCCAGAGTGCTGGGATTACAGGTGTGCACTACCCTGTCTGGCTTTGTGTTTTGTTTTTGTTTTTGAGACAAGGTCTTGCTATGTAACCAGGCTGGCCTTAAATTTGCAGCAATCCTCTTGCCTCAACCTCTTGAGTACTGGGATTACAGGCATGTGCTAGCATGCCAGGCTTCTTTAAGATTCCTCTATTAGTAGCTGATATTCAGCTCTTAAACTCAATTTTTCCATCTATCTATCTATCTATCTATATTTCATTTTATTTTGTTTTTGATATATAGTTTTTGAATTTACTTGTAACGCAGGCTGGCCTTGCATTCATGGCAATGCTCCTGCCTCAACTTTTTGGAGTGCTGGGATTAAAGGTGTGCACTGCCATGCCTTGTATCTGTCTTTTAAAAGTTGTTGTCTTCCTGTCCTCTAGTCTTTCTCACATTTACCTTCCACTTTCTTTTTTCTTCCTTGCTTAGTTTTTTCACTGTTTCAGTGTGAGCATGTATTAATAACTTGCGTATTTAACTTACTGTGCTTGCCTGGAGAACCTCCAGAATTACCTTTATTAGACCATGTACTCCTCTTTCTTGTGCTTCTGTCTGGATGCCCTCTAGCCTGAGTACTGTCTTTGCTGTTCTGTGTGTGTTTTTTGGTACCAGGAATCAAACTCAGGACCTCATGTTTGCCAGGCAAACGCTTGTGCCGATAAGCTCTATCCCCTGGTCCAAGACTGTATTATCCCAGGCGCTCCCACATACTTTGTCTGTCTCTCCCTCGTTTCTGTCTTCACAGACAGAGGACATCGTGAGGAAGAAACCTCGGACTGCTAGCGAGGCAAGCAGCAGGAAGTGCCAGCAAGCGCTGGCGGAGCTGGACAGCGTCCTCAGCCACCTTGAGGACCTCTTTGCCCGGACACTGATACCACGAGTGCTGATCCTCCTCGGAGGCAGTGTCATAAGCCCCAAGGAGTTCTATGAACTTGACTTGTCCCGGCTGGCCCCCCTCAGCATGGACCAGAGCCTGAGCACGGCTGCTTGTCTGCGGCGTCTCTTCCGGGCCATCTTCCTGGCAGATGCCTTCAGCGAGCTGCAGGCTCCTCCGCTCATGGGCACCATTGTCATGGTACAGGGGCATCGCGACTGTGGAGAGGAGTGGTTTCGACCCAAACTCAACTACCGAGTGCCCACCCGGGGTCACAAACTCACCGTGACCCTGTCCTGCGGCAGACCTTCCGTCCCAGCGTTGGCCTCCGAGGATTATATTTGGTTCCAGGCACCAGTGATGCTTAAAGGTTTCCATGAGTGACTGAGGGCACCTGGTCACTCGTCTCTTGTGAGCAAAGTTTCTTCCTGGTCAGAGAAGGCAGCTCGGGATGGGCTGAAGGTGTGGCCGGGGCCGTGATCATCGTCATTGAGCTGCTTCTCTGAATCAAGCTGATCTTCCCTGAGTGTGCTAGGTTGTTTCTGTGTGGGATGGAACAGCAGAGATGGGGCCGTAGACATTTCCACAAAGGTGGCCTTTTCTGCTGTATCTGTGTTCTTTCAGAATTTGTGCCATAGTAATATGTGCATGTGGCTAATGATGGATAAATTTGTTTATGAAATGAATGGAATCATATTAAATTTTATTGACTCAAAGAGACTTCAACCTTGAGGCTATTTTGCTTTTCTTCTGGGCTTCTTCAGCTTCAGGGCTTTCCAGGTTCTTTTACTAATTTTCTTTCCTAACTCCAGGCCTGTCTTAGAAATTAAATGACTTCTATAAGTGATTTGATAGCAGAATTGGGATGAGAGTCCCATCAGCTAACCTCCAGCCCAGCATTCTTTCCCTGCCACATACGTATCTATGTGACCCTTAAGTTTCCCTTAGATTTGTGTGTCCAGAGCAGAGGCAACATCTTAGGATGGAACTTAGCTTGTCAGGCCATTTGGTGCAAGCCTAGGGTTGTAAGGGCACAGCATGGCCTGTGCTTAGTCTATAGTTGAGAGAACCCTGCAGGGAATTGCTCCCCATAAGACTACACCCCAGGGGCTGGGGATTTAGCGGCATAAGCGCCTGCCTTGCAGGCGTGTGGTCATGAGTTCGATCCCTGGTACCGATTAAAAAAAAAAAAAAGAAAAGACCACCCCAATGTGGGAGCTGCCCTATTCCTTGGCAGATGGTCACCAGTAGCCTGTTGCTAGATGTCACGGGTTGCTGCTGCTGGTTGTTCAGGCTGGCCTTGGGGAGCTGTTTTTAAAAGGAGCCCTGGAAACCCTCTCTACTGTTGGGACCTGTTCTAGCCTTTATATCTGGGAGGGCAGTGTCATGGGAAGTGTGCTGAGGGACTGGGGTAAGACAGAAGGGTCTTCACAAGGGCTCTCTCCCCATAGCCCAATGTTTTCTGGAACTTGCCCAGTTCTTCCTTGTAGTTTGTTTTTGCTTTTGTTTTTTTATTGGTACCGGGGATCGAACTCACGACCGCCTGCTTACAAGGCAGGCGCTTATGCCGCTGAGCTAAATCCCCAGCCCCTATTTCTTTTTTTTTTTATTTTTTGTTTTGTTTTGTTTTGTTTTGTTTTGCTATTTCTTTTCCCTGTAGTTTTTTTTCTTTTCTTTTCTTTTCTTTTTTTTTTTTTTTTTGTCTTTTTCCTTTTTATTGGTACCAGGGATCGAACTCACGACTGCCTGCTTACAAGGCAGGCGCTTTATGGCGCTGAGCTAAATCCCCAGCCCCTTCCCTGTAGTTTTTTGATGGCTGCTGGCCATAGCTGTCGGCAAAACCCTGTCCTCCTGCCTTGGCATTTTCTCTTCGGCTATGTCTGACTTGGCCATCATGAACCTGGCTGGTGCCTCTGGCTTGACACAGGCGTGACCATCAAAGATTGGGCACTCTTGGACCCCATGGAAGAAAACCCCTGCTCATTTCCTGGAAGCAAATTGAGGATAAAATCCTCACACTTCTAGTGTTGGAGATGGTGTGGCCTGAGTGTTTTGGGAGACAACCCCCGTGACTCCCCTTGAATGCAAAACAATTACTGCAACTTTGTTTTTGGAGACTCATTTCCTTATATTGATATGTAGAGAGCTGGCTATGGTATTTCCTTCTCTGTTCAATTGGCTCTAAGCATTATAAATAAAGCTGGCGTGTAATCTTGAAAGCCAACAGACAGTCCTGTTTCCTCCCATAGTGTTCTCCATATAGGATATGTACAGGATATGAGCACAGCGGGATGTTAGAGCCACTCGCTCGGGAATGTCAACTGGGTAGAGCCTCAAGGTAAAGAGGCTGTGACTCCCCAGCCTCCCTAAACAATTCAGTTGCTACCCTAATTAGATTATGTGGATTGATCCTTCTGCATATCTCTTTCTCCCACCTGACCAGCCAGCTCAAGTTACTCAGGTAATTCCCGCCATCCTGTCACTCATCCCTGCCCACCCCTGTTCTTTACAAGATGATAAATTCTGGGAGAGGCCTAGGATCAAGGCTTTTGTCCATGTGTCCTCAAAAGGATTTCACGGAGGACCCTTGGCTGCTCTTAACTTGGAATATGTCTTGGTGTCTTTACTCTCGCCGTGGGTTACATTGGTGGTGGTAGATTGGAATGAACTTGCTGGGATTCCAATAATGTCTCAGTGGGATTATAAACACAACCTTTTGGATTGTGAGGAAAACTAAAAAGTAGATTGCAATATTTGGATGACTAAACTTGATATTTGGAATTCCAATAAGTGTTTCTGTATATAAATAAAGGGAGATAGCAATACAGATGGTGCAAGGTTCTTAGGTTTGATAATGTGTGTAAAGTGCTGAGAACGTAGTGTCTGACATGTATGAGGAATTTTCACTGTGTGTGATTTTTTGTTTTGTTTTTTAATGGTACCAAGGATCAAACTCCTGACCTCACACTTGCAAGACAGGCACTTGTGCCACTAAGCTATATCCCCAGCCCATTTTTTAAAATGAGATTGAACCTTTGCGTGAGCCTTTGCTCATGCTAGTCAAGCACTATGCCGATGAGTTACATCTGTAGCCCTTTTGAGACAGAATCTTGCTAAATCACTTAAATTGGCTCCAAACTTGTGATCTCTCTGGCCAACTTCCTAAGTAGCTGGGATTATAGTGCCACTGACCTTGGCTCCCTATGTTAAAATCTCTTAAAATTATTTATCTTAGTGACATTGGGGCTGGAATTGAGGGCCTCAGGCATGCTAGGCAAATGCTTTAACCCTAAGGTACATCCCCAGCCCCCGTACTATCTTTTTCCTTTCTTGTTTTGAGACAAGCATCACTATTTTGCCCAGGCTGGACTCTGTTTCCTGGACATCTTAGCCTCCAGGTGCTGGCTTTTTTTAAAGTACTGTATTTTAATTCAGCCTGCAGATGTCATGGAGTTTCAGATCTACGTGATTCAGAATTTCAGTTCTGCCACACCCACAGGGAGGCCGGCTCTTGGCCTGTGTTGCCCAATGCCGGCAACACCCAGTTGCTTACATGCCCAAGACGCAGCTCCTGGTGTCTAATCTGACAACACTGCATCGTGCGTGTGGTTGCCCATGCTACAGATGGGGAGCCCGAGGGACTGAACATGGATTTGAACCCAGCGACCCAGAGGCTGAGGGTACCGCAATTAGCCTGGATTTGTCCTCCAAAGAGGTTCTACCCGGGTCTCCCTTCGGATTCTAGTTTCTGATCTGAAGCCTCCTGTGAATAGGTGGACAGATCAGTGAAAACCGAATGCTTAGGCTCTTTTCTGTGCAGTGAGCCCTGGAAGCATCTTCCACCAGCCAGAATTTGGATTCTTCTCTGTCTGCTTAACTTGTAGGGAGAGGAACTGGGCTAAGTTTCCCAGCAAGGGAAGGAAGCAGGGAAGGGGCCAAAAGGAGCGGTTCCAGGTTGTGAAGAGGGGGCTTGTGAGCTGCTTTGAGATGGAAGGCATGTTATGCCTCCAATACTTATTTTATTTTTTGGTACCAGGAATTGAACTCAGGACCCAGCACTTGCCAGGCAGGCGCTGTCCAATATTTATTTTTAAAGCCTGCATAAATAATACCTAGATAAAACAAAGTAATTACTGAGTAATTTAGACACACGCCTGTAGGCTTGGCTTTGGAGCCCAGATCATTTTGATTTCATGAGTCTTCTCAAAGGAATCCCCAAATGAAAAGACCATTTAATAATAACTGTAAAAGGGTGTGCTGTGCCCAGCTGGAAGTTGCCATGTGGCAGTAGCTCAGGCGGCAGCTCAGGTGGCAACAGAGAGAACAGAGGATGGCAACTTTCTGAAAGGGTTGCCTGTCTACAGCAAAGGCAGTTTTAGTGGATTCCATGCCACCTCTGTGTACAAGGCTCCGAACCAATGCCCCTGCGTCTACCTGCCCATCTGGGAGTACCTGCCAGAACAGATCATTGTGACAGAGAAGACAAACATCCTCCTATGCTACCTACATCAACAATGGGACAAAAATGCTGCCAAGCGAGGGACCAGGAGCAGGTGGAGCTAGAGGGTGAGAGCTCAATGCCATGCCTGATGATACTGCAGCTGGACAGCCCCAACATGCACGAGGACACCTAGGCCATGGTCACCCACCTCGCTGGTCACACTCCCATCCAACCACATAGGAGCCAATGTATTTACTTTCCTTGAGTTTTTTTTTTTTTTTAATTGGTACTGGAAATGAAACTCACAACCACATGCTTGCAAGGCAAGCCCTTGTACTGCAGAGCTAAATCCCCAGCCCCTTTGAGTTTGTTTTTATGCTTTAACAGGTGTCACGTAATGGTTAAAGGGTACTTAAACCTAGTAGTGTATACTTTTTTTTTTTTTTTTTTTGTGGTACCAGGGATCAAACTCAGCATTTAGACCCAGTAGTGAGAAGTCAGTAGATTTTTTTTTTTTTTTTTGTACTGAGGATCAAACTCATGACCTCACACTTAGCAGGCAAGTGCCTGACCCGCTGAGCTAAATCCCCAGCCTGGATGATTTCTTAAATAATCCAGTCTCCCCTTCCCCCTGCCCAGGTCCCCAACTTGGGACCAAGTGTGTCTCAAGTGTCTGCCAGGTGGCAGGGGTGAGGACAGGTGGGGACAGCTGTGCTGCCCAGTGTGTCCCCACACAGGGTTCCAAGGCCGTTGGCTGCTGTTAGTGGTTTGATGATGGACTCGTGCATGCTCTGTCCACTCCAATAAAGGATCTTTTCCTACTCAAAAACAAACAAAAAACCCAAATGATAAAGCCCAGCTCTTCCTGGCAGTGGGCTTGCTGAGAAACGTGTTTGCATTGTCCTTGGCTGGGACCAGAGGTGGAGGTACAGTGGCCTGGGGGTGCAGTGCCCCAGCTGCAGTGGGCCCCGCCCTTGCATCTGTGGTTACATTTGAGCCTGAACAGCAACATCGGTGGGACCCAAAGGAGTCAATGAAGGCAGTAGCAGTTGGGCAAGTGTAGCTTGTAAGCACCACCCTTTCTGTGCCCCCTGCACACCATCCATTTTCACTGTGTGGCCCTATGACCTTGCCCTGTGATCTTAATTTTTTTTAAAAATTCAGACTGGTTTTGAATTCACTGTGTAGCTCAGGCTGCCCTCAAACTCATAGTGATCCTTCTTCCTCAGCCCCTCAAGTGCTGGGATTCCAAGTGTGCCTCACCAAGCCTGGCTCAATTTTGCTTAATCTTCGCAGGACACAGGTGGACTGGCCCCAGGAAGGGGCAGGCAAAGGAGCATCTAGTGCCGAATGGATGGATCCTGTCCTGTAAGATCTGTTTTTGGGGTGGGAAGATTCTCAGGTTTTTACAGCCTGGAGGCCTCTTAGATTCTCTTCCTGAAATAATTCTGAGACCAGAGCTGGGCATGGTAATCCCAGCGCTCTCGTGGCTGAGGCAGGAGGATCATTTCAAGTTTGTGGCCAGCCTGGGTTATATAGTGACTTCAAGGTCACCCTGCACTACACAGCAAGACCCTCTCTCAAAAACAAACCCCAAAACAAAACCCAAACAGAAAATTTGAGGCCAAAAAAATGCCTCAATGGGCTGAAATAGTACAACTAGTCTCAGTGTTTAGGTGCATCCCCAACCAAGCACCGGGGACTGAACCCCAGGCGGTCGCACTGAGGTACATTCCCAGCCCTTTTTATTTTTTTTAAGGCAGGGGCTGGAACTCCTGATCTTCCTGCCTCAGTCTCCTGGAGTGCAGGACTTGTAAGCCTGTGCCGGGACAGCTGGTGTCGAGGCTGTATTGTACTCCTTCCCACGTTCCGGTTGTATGTGTATACAGTGAAGCTCTAAATGTCCAGTTCGTGAAAGGGCTCGTGGCCCGAAATAACCCAGGAAGTGGACCGGGTAGGAACTTGAGCCAGAGAAAGACTGCTGGCCTCAATTTGGAAGGGGCGGAGGCCCTAGGGGCGGGGCAAAGGTCCTGGGGGCGGGAGGGGGCGGGGCCTCAGTAGCCATGGAGACGCGTGGGCCCGCGGCGAACGTTGCAGAGTCAGAGTTATGGATACCGAGAGCCTGATGCTGTCGCTGGAGCTGGCTGCCGGCAGCGGGCAAGGCCTCAGTCCCGACCGGCGGGCTGCGCTGCTCACCTCGCTGCTGCTCGTGAAGCGCGACTACCGCTACAACCGCGTTCTCTTCTGGGGCCGCATCCTCGGGATCGTGGCCGACTACTACATCGCGCAGGGCCTGGCCGAGGACCAGCTGGCCCCGCGCAAGACACTCTACAGGTGGGGAAGGCACAGGAACGGAGCTGGGGAGACCCACGTTCCAGGAACTTGTGACGCACCCATGGAGGCTCCCCAAGAGAGGAGGCCACCTCATAGAAGCCCTGTGTGGGGCTGAGTGCAGCTCAGGGTAGGGAGCTCACCTGGCAGAGGTACCAGGGCCCCAGTTCTGGCGGACTGGGGAAGCCAGATAGGAGCCGGTTGTGGGAGCTGCTGTTCTGAAACTTGCCACAGAGTCATGCACACTCTAGGGAGGGGGCCAGATGGGTCACTTGGCAGTAAAGACTAGAACTGAATTGCTCATAAAGGAGCCCAAAGGTCCAGATCCAGACAGCAATCAGGACAGGTGGCACAGATGGCAGGATGGCATCGCCTGGCCTGCACACAGGCCTGCGGTCAGAGGATCAGTTCTGCACCTCAGCAGGGAGGTGACCTGAGCCAGCCAGTGTGTTGGGGTGTGTGCCTGCAGAGCTGGATGGAGAGGCCAGGGCATTTGAGCTTAGGCCACGAGGTGTGGCGAGCCACTGGGGGGACTCTCAGCAAGGAGGGCCTGGAAGTGGGCTGTACATTTAGGAGTCATCCTAGAGCCCGGATGATGAGGCTTGAAAGGGAAAAGCAGCCGAGGGAGTGGAAGGGCAGGTTGGAAGATGAGGTGGAGCAGATCAGGACTCGGGCTGCTGAGCCTTGTGGTGATGGGGTTCAGGATCATTGTACTTCCAGAGGCAGCTGAGTAAACACCAGAATTCGGTGTGAGGTGCCCTGGCAAAGGAAGAAGAAGGCCTGTGCCTTCAGTATGGTTCTGAAGTCCAGAAGGAAAACTTGGGGGTCTTTTTTTTTTTATACTGTGGATCAAACTCCTGACCTCACACTTGCCAGGCAAGTGCTGTACCACTGAGCTATATCCCCACACTTGGGCTGGGCTACTATTTTATAATTTTATTTTTATTATTGATATGATGTTTTCCTATGTTGTCCAATGCTTGAACTTGTGGGGTCAAGCACAAATTAGGCACATACCACCCTGCCCAATTTTTGGGGTACTGTCTTAGAGATGACCTGTTTAATAAGATGACACCGAGAAGAGACCTGAAGTGCCAGGGGGTGAAGCAGGTGGGTGTCTGAGGGAATCCATTTCTGAGCAGGTGCAGAGGCCTGTGGTGGGTGCATGGAAGACCATAGAGACTAGAGCGGCTAGAGAGAAGTGAGTACAGGAAAGCAGAGCGGGATGTGAGTTCAGGGACAGTAGGAAGCCATCATGGGGACCTTTGTAGGGCATTGAAAGGCTTGGCTCAAGGGAAGCTGCCCAAACGTTCTGCACAGAAGTGAGATCTGATGTCCTGGAGAGACTCTCCTTCTTTCAGCACACAGACAGTCCCTGTGACGATGCTTCCGCTAGCGCATTTTCAGCCTGGTGATGGTGGGGAAGGGCTGCCCATTCTGTAGCAACTGTGCTGGACTGGATCCATCTCTTTCCCCAGGCTGGGAGGCTGTGCCTCACTTGGGGTGCCAGGCAGTTGGCAGTGAGCCTGTCCTATGATGTGTTTTGGCTGTGCTGGGTGTATTACATAGCTTTTTTATGTTTGTTTTCTGTATTTTGTTTTGTTTTGTCTTTTTGAGACAGGGTTTTGCTATGCAGTTCAGATTAGCCTTGAACTTCTTTTGTAGCCCAGGCTGGCCTCAGACTTGAAGCGATCTTCCTGCCTCTGCCTCCCGAGTGCTGGGGTTACAGGTGTGTGCCACCATGCTTGGCTTAAATAGATTTTTGACTCAATGATATTTTCAATTCACCATGGGTTTATCAGGATGTGACCTCAACCAAAGTGGAGGAGCATCCAAACTTGACACTTCTGTGACCTGAAAACAATACAATTGCATTTGTATCATCTCATCTAGGAGAGCAGGCTATAGTCAGGGCACCCAGTGCTTTGGGTCCAAAGGAGGGAAAGGTGCTGTTCACAGCACTGGGACCCTGGCTTTGAGGGCTAGGGAAGGAGCGGGAGGCCTGGGGGTGGATCCAGAATCACCATGTCGTTGCAGCCTGAACTGCATGGAGTGGAGCCTCCTGCCCCCTGCCACTGAGGAGATGGCCGCGCAGGTAGCCACGGTGAAGGGCCGCTTCATGGGGGACCCCTCGCACGAGTATGAGCAAACCGAGTTCCAGAAGATGTCGTCCGAGGGCGAGAAGCCCTTCGAGGAGGATGTGGTGGTGAGAGAGGAGGGCGAGGAGGAGGAGGATGACAGGAGGAGGAGGAAGTGGACTTGGGCCAGCTGGGATGGGGGCTCAGGTGGAGCTGGAACCCAAAGATGCTTGGCTTGAGCCCCAACCTCCAGAACAAAGCAAAACAAAAGCACACACACACAAGCACACACACGCCCATGCCCGCCCAATAGAAATTAGGGCCACGAGTATTATTCTCGTGACTTCATTGGTCTGCCTGGGGCTCGGCCACTGGAACAGTAGCTCTTATGACCCTCACACCACTGCGAAGGACAGACATCCCCTCCTACTGATAGAGGGAGGACACTGAGGTGTGGATAGGCTAAGACAGGAGGCCAGAACCAGGGAGGTGGGGGAGCTCTTGTGGAGCCTGGGGGTCCCTGGGAAGGGGGTCATGCCAGGTTCACACAGGCATTCACAGGTAGTATGCACACATATATGCAATACATATACACATGCAAATATATGTATAATATTCATGCACACATAAGTGTAGCATGTAAGTACACACAAATACATATGTGATACACACACGTGTGTGTAAATATGTGATACACATATATATGCACCAAAAATACATGTGACACACCGATGACAGATGTAAATATATCTGTGGTTCACACATGCATGATACACATATATGCACATGTAGGTGTCTATGTGATACATGTAAATGTATATGCGATACACATAAATATATATGTGAAACATAATGTAAATACATGCATGGTGCACGTTTTTCTTTTGGGTGAGGTGTTGGGGTGCAGTAGGGCCTCTCCCCAGCCCAATAGGCCCTCTACCCCTGGGCTGCACCCCGCCTTGTTATGTTTTTCATCAATTTTTTTTGTCTTTTTCCTTTTTATTGGTACCAGGAATCGAACTCACGACTGCCTGCTTGCAAGGCAGGCACTTATGCCGCTGAGCTAAATCCCCAGCCCCATCAATTTTTGTTTTATGAAATCATGGTTCCATGTTCCACGGTGCACAAAGGAATGCAATGACATTTTCTTCTGTCTCCACCTGCAGTCACACAGGCCCTCTTTCTGGGTGACATCAGTGTAACCATCATGCATGGGTGTCCTCAGTGCAGGCCCTTAGGTGGCAGCATCAGTAACCTGCGTGTTGCCCGATCCCAGGGGCTCTGAGATCCCAGGGAGTATGAGGTGCAGCCACCGCATGCAGACACAAATCTCAGTCAATGCCTGGCCTCTGCACATGCTCCTCAGCTAGGTACAAACCAGATGACGGCCTGTGACCCACATGCTCCCACACAGTGTCCCTTGACAGTGTCTTTTGGAGACCCTTCTGCATCAGTGGCCTAAAGAGCTGCCCCAGGTGGATGTGGTAGTGTGTGTCTATAATACCAGCACTCTGGAGGCTGAGGCAGAGTGATTGCTGAGAGTTCAAAGTTAGTTTGTGCTCTACAGTGAGACCCTATCTCAAACAAACAAACAAACAAACAAACAAACAAACAAACAAACACAAAAGACGAAACAAAAGAGCCACACTATCCTTTGTGCCTGTGTGGAAACTCGTGATGTTTTAACTCATGTCTGGGTCATGGATTTGTGGACTGTGAGCTCCCAGCCCTGGCAAATAGTGCCAAACCATGTGACCCCTTACCTATGCCATCTGCAGTGTGAGCACCTGATTTGAAGGATCAATTGCTAGAGATGGAGTTGCAGATCAGCAAGGAGCCTGAGTTTTGAAGCTGGCAGAGCCAGAGTTCAAACCCCAGTTGTTTGTCTGGGCAGTGGGGTCTCCACTGCTTCCACGGCACCTGCCCTCTAGATGTCCTCCCGGGGCCCCAGATCGCGGTCTGCAGAACTGGGCTGGTTCCCTCTGCAGGGCTCCTACAGAGCCAGCGAGCTGAGGGCTTCCCAGCCCTGGCCCATGCACATGCAGATGCCTCTATCTAGCTCTCCTTCGACAGCCGTGCAGCTGGCAGGTGGGACAGCAGGTGGCCTGGGCTCCTGGCCAGGGCTGCCCTCCCCAGCTGGCTCTGCGAAGTTCTTTTGGTCCTGGTGGCCTTTGTGTTAACACAATTAGGTTCTTCTGGGTGGAGCCATAATGTGAGAAGACGCTTGCAGTGTGGTGTGACACCAGAGAGTTCATGTGTGTGAAACTCCATGACTGTGTCTCAAATTTTACTGTGAATCTATGCAGCAAAAAAATAATACAGCTAGTCTAGCAACATGTTAGTGATTTACCTTCAGGAGGTGGGTTTATGAGTGCTTTAATCTTCTTAAGTATGTCTTTCTGTATTATCCAAGTGTTCTACAGTGAGTATGGTCTGGCTTTTTTTTTTTTTTTTGAGATAGGGTCTTGTGTAGTTCAGGCTGGCTTTGAACTTGTGGCAGTCTTCCTGCCTCAGCCTCCAGCATGCTAGAGTTACAAGCATACACACCTGGCTATTTTCATATGTTTTAAATTTATTTTATTTTTCTTTGGCTACCGGGAATCAAACGCACACTTACCAGGTAGGCACTGTGCCACTGAGCTAAATTCCAGGCCCTACTTTCATATTTTCTTTTCTTTTTTTTGCGAAGAGTAGAATATATTTATTGAGAGAAAGAAAGCTTCCAGGAAGAAAGACAGAAGGGGTCCCGAGTGGGCTTCCCTACTTTCATATTTTATTTATTTTTTATTTTTTTGGACTTTTTCATTTTTTTTAATCGGTACCAGGGATTGAACTCACGACTGCCTGCTTGCAAGGCAGGCACTTATGCCGCTGAGCTAAATTCCCAGCCCCCCTACTTTCATATTTTAAAAAGGCAAAATAAGCAACATTTAATCCAGGCATGGCACACACCTGTAGTCTCAGCCACCCCTTGGGAGGCTGAGGCAGGAGGAGTGCCACAAGTTTGAGGCCAGTCTGAGCTACACAGCAAGACACTGTCAAATCAAAAAAACAAGCAACCACCCTCAAAACAAGAAAAAGTAACATTTAAACATGATGAGAAAATAGTGTATCTCTGGATGGGAACATGGACTGTTCATGGTGTCTATCCCTAGTGAGGGCAATTCCAGGGTCAGAGAGAAAGACTGTTTTGTAGTGCTTTATTTTTTGAGACAGGGTCTTGCTGTGTAATCCAGGGAGGTCTTGAACTTGAATTTGTGGAAGTCCTCCTGCCTCAGCCTCCTGGGTGCTGGGATTACAGACATGCATCACTGCCGTGCCCATTTCTTCTGTAGTTGTGAACATTACATCACTCATTTGTATTCATATTCAAAGAAGGAAGGGAAGGAGGGAGGGAGAGGGGGAGTGAGAAAAGGGAACAAGGGAAAACAGGAGGGAAAGGCAGACAGGAATCTCCAGGAGGCAGGCCAAGGGTCTGCCCAGCATGACCTCAGGGCCCTGGCAGCTCTGGTGATGGTGTGGGGGTCCTTGCACCTGGGCAGAGTGGGCACAGCACCTGGCAGCAGGCCTCCTCCTGCTTCCCCAGGTCCAGGTCAAGGAAGAGACTCGCCTGGTATCTGTCATCGACCAGATTGACAAGGCTGTGGCCATCATCCCCCGGGGTGCATTCTTCAAGACCCCCTACGGGCCTGTCCATGTCAACCGGACATTTGAGGGTATGTTCTCCGGACCTCCCTTCCCCAGCGCCCTCCGGTACCTTGGAGGCAAGGGAGGAGGAGGGGACGGCCATCCTGTGCCCTGTGTCCTGGGCTGCTGCTGGCTCCTGCTCACTGGCCCCCATCTCTTCTGCTGGGGCTCCCTGCTTTTGTCCTGCTTGCAGAGCCGGTCCCGTCTCTCCCCAGTGCCTGTGTGGCCCCCGCTGGGGGACAAGGGTCCAAGTCTCGGGGCTGAGCACCCATGGGCAGCCTCCTCTCTAGGACTGCCCTTGTCGGAGGCCAAGAAGCTCAGTTCCTACTTCCACTTCCGGGAGCCTGTGAGCCTGAAGAACAAGACACTGCTGGAGAAGGCGGACTTGGACCCCTCCCTGGATTTCCTGGACTCCTTGGAGTATGACATTCCTAAAGGTAAGATCACACTGGCCACTCTCCTTGGGGAGCAGAACCAGAGACCTGGGGGAATAGGTGACTTATGGGGGCCTCTGGGGACGTGGCTTCCCCAGGCCCCATCACAGTAGCCACTCACTAAATGGGCCTTGGAGTTGTTGAGATTCCACAAGTGAGCTCATGCTGTACTTCTCTCTCTGTGCCTGGTTTTTCATCTATCATAATGACCTGCAGCCGTCCTCATGATAATCCCACAAATGACAGGATCTCACCCTTTTTAGGGCTACATAGTACTCCATGCTGTATACATACCCCATCTTTTCTGGCCATTCATCAGCTGATGGACACCAAGGTAGCCTGCATTTCTTGGCCACTGTGGATAGTATGGCATGAGCATGAGTGTATAGGTGTGTGACAAACTGGTTTCACTGCCTTTGGAAACACACCCAGAGGTGGGATTGCTGGACCCAGAGTAGTCTTGATTGGAGGTAGGTTTGGTATCTTTCCCGAGACATCCCTGCGTCTTGATGCATCTCAACCTTTAGTTTAGGAGTTCTGTCCAGTGCTCAGCACACAGCTGTGCTCGATGAGTGCTGTCCAGGTGACCTGGTGTCTTTTCCTAACAGGTGTGGCTAAGTGGCCCTGTCACAGGGATGCATACTCTGCTCGCAGAGAGGTGCGAGCTCTCAGCAGCTCATCACTGGCAGCCTCAGTTAGAGGGAGGAGGGTATTGGCTAAGATCACTGTGTCCTCATGGCTGTCACACTGCATCCTGGGTCTGCACTGCTCTAGGGGACTGGATGACTTTGGAGCCACCCCTGGTTCCAAGGTAAGGGGACCCTTCCTGGAGGGCACAGGCAGTGGCTGAGTTCTCTGACCGACCCCAGGCTGCAGCACGCAGCTGGAGCTCTGGTCAGACTTCTAGGTGGCATGTGTCATGGGTGCCCTCTATCAGCATGACCACTGGCAGCTGCCTTGTGCCAGGGCAAGCTGGGAACAAGAGGGGTCCCTTCACCTCCCGGAAACTTGGGGAGAGGAACTGAGACAGGTGGGCAAGCTCAGCTGTGGCGCAGTTTGAACAGCAGAGGGCAGCAAGGGGCTGGCCGCCTGGAAACGGCAGAGGTAGCCCTGGGGTAGGAAATGGGGCGGAGGACACAGGAGTGGGAAACGGGCGGTGCCCTTTGATCAGCCTTCTGGGTGTTTATGTGGATGGTGCTTCCCACCCAGTCCTTGTGCCTCCTGCGCCAGGGCCAGGCCCTGCTGCCTGTCAAAGGCTGGGACCGTGGTGCCACTGTTTTCCCCGCGCTCAGGCCTGCAGACACAGCTCTATCACCCAGCCCCACTGGGGCAGGGGGGCTTCCCACTGGGACACATGGTCATGTTTCCATGTGTGACTGAGTTGGGGGTACTGGCCTCGAGAGGGTTAGTGCCCACTGCCAAGGGCAGCCCTGTTCCCCACAACCCGCTCCAGCAGGACGGGTGCCGGCAGCGGGAGGTAGAAGGTGGAGTTCAGCAGTGCGCTTGGGCCTGAGGTCTGCACACCACGGCAGGCAGCAGGTGGGGCCCGGCCTGGGTGACCCAGCGCTTCCTGCCAGCGGCTCAGACCCCTCCCATCCCTGGCTGTGCCCACAATGCAACCCTCTGGGTGGCCACCCTGCGAGGAGAGGGCTGAGGGGACTTGGGAAGCCCAGGGCTGCTCTCTGGAGTCTTACGGGTGCCATGGCTGGTGGCTGGGCCCAGGTCCACTGGCACCTTAGTAGAAAGTGAGGGAAGGTGACAGCGAGGCCTGGCTCCTCAGGTAGACACTACGTGACTAATGGCACGTCACAGAGAGTCTGCGTTTCCTGGGCGACCAGCTAAGCTGGGACATGGCAGAGAGCAGGAGTGTGACAAGAATGCAAGCGAGGGAGGGGCAGTGCTGTGCTGGCCAGCAACTCAGCGGCAGGCACTGCCACCTTCCTCCCGCTTGGCAGTCCCCCTGCCTCACCAGGGTGCCCACTCGCCCCAGCTTCCCGGCGAGGCTTCTCCTGGGCCACTGTGCTGGAAGAGGCACCTCCGACCTGCAGGCCCCAGATGGCAGTGATCTTGGTGAGCAGACTGGTGGCAGTGTATCCACAGTTTGGACTGGGGGACTGCAGGCACCACGTGGCCCCAGGAGGCTGTGAGCCAGCCTGTGTGTGGGCACAGGACGAGGAGGCCTGGCCGTCCCTGGCTCAGTGCGTGTGGCTCCAGGACCTGAGGACTGGGAGGAACCGCGTCTCCAGGAAGCTGGCCTGATGACACTCAGGGTGCCGGTGGGGTGACGAAGGCTAGGGATTGGGGCCTCCCCAGACCTGTGCTTCTTGCCAGAGTCTGAGCACAGTGGCCTGAGAACACGGCACTCTGTGTTCCCGCCCTCATCTCCCCAGGCAGTGCTCGCTGGAGCTGAAGGAGGGGAAACAGCAGGCCAGGGCTGACTGAGCAGCTGTCTGTGGGCCCAGCGACCCAGAGTCGCGTCTCTGCTTTTTCCCAAGTCCTGCAGGAACTGACAGGTCCGGCATGTGGCTCCCACTCACCATGCCACGCGTGGGTCCCTGTACTGTGTGGTCAGGGACTGGGAGGCTGCTGACTTCCCAGCTTTAGAAATCTGTGGTTTGAGCGTGGGCCGACGGCTGCCCGAACAGGGCTGAGCTGCCACAAGGGTCACGGGGTCCTGGCAGGCAGGTCTCTCGGATGCAGGGTGGCCCCAGGGGGCGAGGGTGGGGTCAGAGGCTGCTGGGTGCGGTGTGCCTGGGGTGGGCCATGAGAGGCTGGGTGTGGAGCCAAGTGGCGGGCCTGAGCTGGACACTGATGAAGGCCATGGAGCTCAGCGTGCTGCCGGGTCCAGCACCAGAACCTTCAAAGCCTCTGCCTTCCTGGCAGGGCGGGAGCAGGGCCATGGCTGCTTCGGGAGAGGCCTCATGCGCAGGGGAATAGAAGCCCCAGATCTGCATCCAGAGGCGACTTTCCCAGGCTCCTTCCTCCCACACAACGGCTCCCTCCCTTGGACCTGGAGCTGGATCCGGCCCTTCCAGCCAAGTCCTTGTGGCGGCTGGGCTGCTCCCGTCTGCAGGAACACGAACTAGGGCAGAAACCGGGATGGAGAGGCTCATTAGTGGAGCTCAGTCCCCTCCTACTGGGGGCAGCTTGGCCTGCCTGCTGCCAGCAAGGCCATGGAGCAGGGGGCCTGAGGCGACAGAGCCCTTCTCAGTGCAGAGTGGGCTCACACTAGGATGAGGCACCCCAGGGCCCGGGAGCTGAGTGTATGTGGGGTGCGCCCTGGCACCAGCCCCCTAGCCTTGCCAACAGGTTCTGGCGTGAGTTTCACCTTTTTCACTGTCTCTGCCCTCCCTGATGAGTGGTGGTGACAAGATGACACCCGCCCCTTCCTCACCTGCCTCCCTAGGGTCCTGGAGCATCCAGCTGGAGCGGGGCAACTCGCTGGTGGTGCTGCGCAGCCTGCTGTGGCCGGGCCTGACCTTTTTCCACACCCCGCGCACCAGGAACCACGGCTACATCTACGTGGGCACCGGCGAGAAGAACATGGATTTGCCTTTCATGCTGTAGGACGGGCCGCTCGGGTGTCCTCCGCATAGCCTAAACAGTATTTTCCTAAGTTTCTGTGAACTTGGCCTATTTATTCTGTCCTGCCTTACCTCATTCCATCTCCCTCTGGTGTCCAGGCTGCAAGGAGAGGTCCCTTGGGCCAGAAACCCAATTTCCAAAGCAGTGGCCAAGAAATGCAACACAGTAACAGAGACACTGCCGGGGTAGACAACGGTGGGAGATGGTGGCCAGGGACTCGTGAAGATGGCTGCTCCTGGGGCTCAGATGAGAGCGATGTGGGCCACGCAGCCCTGCCCCTCCCGGAGTTGCCAAAAGGGAAGAGCCTTGGCATGAGTTTGACCTTTGTCACCTCTTCCATCCTACCCTAGGAGCGGTGGTGACGAGCTGTGTGACAGCTGAGGGCCGCCTGGAGGCTGACACCTGGCCCAGCGCTGTCCTTGGCGGCCACACTCTGTGGCACAGACCCCCTAGCTGTACCTGTGCTGGGGCTCCTGCCAGCCCCTAGCCTGGCTCCCCTTCCCCAGGAGACAGCATGCACCACACAGGCGGAGAAGCCATGAGCCTGGTTTATAAATGACTGTCCCTAGGGTGAAACTGCCCTTAGCACTGGGCATATCCCACGGCAGTCAGGAGGCCACTGTGGTACCTGGAGCCCAGGCACAGAAGTGGTACCACTGTCCCTTGTGCTGCTTGCTGGCGGAGCCAGGCCACCCTGGTGAGGTGGGCAGGAGGTGCTCGGGCCAGCCTTAGGTCAGTGGTACAGCGTCCAACGGCCACCCGAGTAGCAGATGTTGTCCTTCAGCAGTGGTGAGCCCACAGCCATGCGCACCTTGTTCCAGCGGTGGCCTTTTTTGTAGATGGGTTTGACAGAGCGTGGAGCCCAGCGGGTGAGGTAGCTATGGAGGAAGCATAGGCAGTGGTCGTGAGCACCGGGCACCGTCCCCAAGGCCATGCCAGCCTCCCCCAGGATCCTCCTGGGAGTGACTATGTCTTATAATGGATCAGTGGGCTGGCGCTGCCAGTGTGTGGCCAGGTTGGGGGGCCCAGGCCTAGTTCCTCTGGTCTTTTCTTTTTCGGGGCTCATGTATGAGAGGCCTTGGCTGGAGCAGGGATGGGGAGTGACGATGGCCCAGGAGCCTGCATCCTCCAGCCCTGGCTTGCTCGCCACCTCAGCCTTCAGGACCCTGCCAGAGCACAAGCTGCTCAGGGATGAGCAATAGCTGGTGAGCCTCAGCCCAGAGAGGTTCTGGGAACACGAGGGGTGGGAAAGGTGGTGACCGCCCATGGCCCTCTGGCCTCCTTCAGGAATGGCCAGGGCCCTGCTTGTTCCTGGAAACATGGGGTTTCCTCTGTCCAGAATGAGTCCTGGGTGCTGTCCAGAAAGGTCCACCCTCACCCTACAAGCAAGGCCAGGAATCCCCGTGGTCCACTCCAGGTCAGGCTTGCCCCAGTTCCCCTGGAGACCTGCAGATAAAAGGCTCTTAAAGAAACAACCGTGGCTGAACGATTACGGATGAAAAACGTAAAAAATGGTTGCTGATTTATGCCTTTCAGTAGAGCTGCTCTGACCTCAGGCTTCTGCCCGGCTCATGTGCCAGTAGGGAGGGGAGGGCCACGTGGGGCCGGGTGCTGGCTGCAGGCCAGGCCCTGGGACTGCATGTTCCATGGTTGTTGCTCTAGGGCAAAGCAAAGGGACTACCTGATGGCTGTTTGTGGCTGCCCCCATCTGTAGAGCATGAGGACATCGGGCTGCGGGACAGGCTGTGCAGATAGGGTGATTCCAAGAGGACCCCAGGGCGACCCAGCTCTACCACCTTCAGCTATCCTCTCCCAGCCTGGGAGTCACCGGGAGGAAGCATGGCTTCAGGTAATACAGGCCGGAAGCCTGGGCCTCGTGGAGCAGCCACTTCAGGGGGCTCACTGGGATACACTGAGGCTTTGTCCCACCAGTGGGGACAAAGCAGGGCCTGGGTGAGTGCATGGCATGCAGGGACCTCAGGGAAGCAGAGCCCCTTGAGAGAGAACTGATTCCCTTCACAGCCAGGACCCCTCCCCCAGGAGGCCTTTTGCAACCCATGAGCCTCACACATCAATAATCCTCTATCGCATTAAAGGACACTGGATGCACGTGGGGTAGCTGCCTGGACTTTAAAGACCCAGGCAGGCTGGACTGTGTCCTGGGACCTGTTAAGTGTCCTAAAGGTTCAGAAGGGATTGAGCCCCCAAGTGGCCATGGCACAGCGGGGAGACCCAGCGGAGAAAAGGTTACCTGCCTGCCATGTGAAGAGCTGGTCCCACTCATTATGGGGGGGCACAGGCGGAGCTGGGCACAGAGCGTCAGATGCGCACCCTGCTTCACAGCCAGGAAATGCCCAGGAGCTTGGCCCATTACCTGCAGCTTCTCCCCACCCCAGGGGTGGTGGGATGGGATGGGATGGGAGGGCTGTTGGGAAGGAGTACAGGATCCCTCAAATCAACGTTCCAGATTCAGCTTTATGTGGGGAGGTTACATGGGAGAAGAGGATCGGCCCAGCACTGCCTGAGGGAGGGCTGGAACCCTCTCACTGAAGGGGCCACCTGGCTTAGGTAGGAGGCCGGCCAATCCCAGCGTCTATAAACCCCAGGACCTCTCCAGCCGCTAGACGAGGTATACACCACCAACTTCATGCCTCTGAAGAGCAGCACTTGGGATCCAGGCCCCAGGGACACTGGTCTAAAGTGGTACAGTGCACGACTTACACAGCTGTACACAGTGGTCCTACCCTAGAGGCCTTGCTCCTGTTTCTGAGCCTTACTCTGCCCTGTAATAACCCCAGGGCTAGAGAAAGCCAGGGGACTGAGTTTGCAGAAGTGTTCTAACATCCCCATAGCAACCCGGTGAGGTCACACGCAGGGGCTTAGCAGTCTCGTGCCCAATCAGCAGGCCTCCCTATGCTCCTCGCCAGTGTCTAGGCCAGCATGGAAGGCGGCAGAAGCTGACAACACCACAGCTGTGCCATGGTGGATGTGATGGAAGTGGGGGGCTTGAACTTGCAGGCTGCACACAGCTCTGACTGCAGCCGGCAGCTCCTGTGGGGTGGGGTGGGTGCACGGCACTGCTTACCGGTTCAGCTTGGGCTTGCTCTTTGGGACGAACCCTTCGGGAAGCCGAGGCCTGTGATTCGGGAGCAGACCTGGGGAGGAAGAGCACACGGTGGTCGCTGCATCACTGACGCCGGGGAGTCCAGGATGTCGGGAGCCATGCCTGCCTTACCTGCCCGGTGCGCCATCTTCACACACTCCTCCACCTTGCGGTGCTCCTCTAAGCACAGGCCTGTCACACTCCGGGGCAGCATACCGCCGTGGGGCCGCAGGAACTGGCTGAGCAGCAGCACATCCTGGGGGACCACAGGCAGCGGCTGTGATCCCATGGAGCTGCGCCCTCTCTCTGCCCTCTCCACTGACACAGTTGGCCCCACTTGGCGGGACCTGCTGTGCCCCCAACAGACTTGGAGACGAGATACTCTGGAAGTGCCAGTCTCCCCGGCACTGGCACCTCCTGGTGGCAGAACATTTAGTGGGTGTCCTTGGAACTGAGTCCATGTCAGCACTCCCAGCTGAGGTCCAGCACAATCAAATGTCCTTCCTGTGAGCCCCAAAGCAGGAGGGGGGTCCAGGTGCCAAGTAAAGGGCCCTTTGGGAGGTTAACCCTGTCCTGTAAGTCCCCGTGAGCAAGTGGGAATGGGTTCTGGGCTTCTGTGGCCACTGCAGGCCCACAGCTGCTCTGGATGGGTGAGGAAGACGGGACTACAGAGCTGAGGTGACAGGGAGGCCACTCCTGCCTTCTGTACCCAGGCTGGCCTGAGGGTACAGCTGTCCCCAGAAGACCTGGGGACACATTCTCACCCGTGTAAGCTTTGGAATCAGGTGGGAAGAATTAGGATTGGTCTAACCTGGGGCTCGTAAAGGGGGCGTGGGCTGCCAGGCAATGGAACTCCCTCTGCACATTGAGCCACAGCATTTCCTGGAGCTGCTGGCAGGAAGAGGACCCCAAGTGGCCGGGCAGGTGTGGGTTTGCTTCCCTATCAGTAGCTGGATTCCCAGCGGGTCATATCCTGTTGCCATGTCCTGCCTGGCACACTTACTGACATTAAAGCCCTGGGCAGGGTGATTGCCTCTCCCTCTGCCCTATGTGACCTGAGGCCAAGCTGTCTGCCTGGGGTCATATCCCCCCCGCCCCCCAAAGGGGCACAGGGAAATTTTGCAAGTCAAGCTGGTCTAAGCTAGGACTGCCTGTAAACCTAAAACTGAGCATTTAATGTCACCAGAGTGAGCCTGCAGAAGCAGGTGTAGTCCCTGGGCTGCATCCCAGCCTGACCCTCCCATCTCTACCAGGGGCTGCAACTCAGGCTCTGTCTGGATTCTACCAGGTGGTTTGTATCCCAGCAGGACAGCCTGACCAGTTCACTCCTCCTCTTGGCCTTCAACGTCCTCATCTGTGAAATGAGGCTCGAAAAGTTCCTCCTTCATGGGCTGGCATGGACACTGCATGAGGAGGTACAGGCACCCACTCAGGACCTGGCACAAGGCGTGCACTCGCCACCCATGGGCACTGCTCCCCATCCTCTCCTTCCAGGAGCAGCTGTTCCAGCTGCAGGGCAATCAAGGGCTCCAAGGCTCCAGTATGGAGAGACAGTAATGTGTTCCCAGGACAGTGAGAACTCGAGCTGCCCCATCAGGAGAGGTGGGAGCCAAGCCCAGGCCTGATTGCATCCCTGGAGAACCCAACCCAGGGCTCTGAGGCACAACCGGCCCATGAACCCGGTCAGTGGCTCCCAGCCCTGCCTGTAGTCACGGGATCCTGCTAGAATCACGGGGAGCCTTGAACAGTGCCCAGCCCTACTCCCAGGCTGATGCGGTTATCCGAGGCGGAGCTGGGGCATCTTTCTTTTGCTTCAGTACTTGGCACTGAGCTAAAAACTCCAGCCCTTTTTGAGGCAGGACTGCACTAACTTTCCCAGGCTTGGCTCAAATGTATGATCCTCCTACCTCAGCCTGAGTGTTGCTGGGCTTACAGGCTTGGGGCACCAGTTCTGAAAGTTCCTTGGCAGATTCTAATGTGAAACCGAGTTGGCAGCTACGGGACAAATGCTGCTGTCTTTGGTGTCTCTGTGAGAAGCAGTGGTGACAAAGGGGGAGGCCCTGTACCTCGGTGATACATGGGCCACACGCATCTGGGTGGACTCACCTCATAGCTGTACTTGTGCTTCAGATTCCAGCGGCAGATGGGGCACTGGCCTGAGGGGTTAGGGGGATTTGGACTCTCCTTGGGTGTTGGTACAATGCGGCCTTCGATCTGGGAGGCAGAAAGAGTTGGTGTAAGGGTCAGGGCCAGCGCAACCACTCGAGGTGGCCACACGGGTGTGGACTGGTGGCATTCAGGGCTGATCTGAACTTAATACTGGTGTGGTTGGAAAGGTTTGCTATATCCAGGCTGAATGTAACCTTTCCTTCCTCAATGAAGCAAGTTGTGCTCCCCATCTCTGGGACACGTACTAATGCACTTGGTTTTAGGTGGTATAAGAACCAAGAGTCCCAAGGTAGTCACCATCCTGTCCCAGGGTTCTCTTCCTTGGAGACCACAATCACCAGCTTTATAAAGTAAGGTCTATGCCAATAGGTCTCAAACAGAGGTAATTTTGCTCTTCAGGGAACATCTGGGAGCACTTGACTGTCAGGGCCAGGGGAAGGGTTGCTACTGGCATCTAGCAGGGACACTGCAACCCGTCATACGTTTGCACAGGGCAGCCACACAAAGAATTTTCCAGCTCCAGATGGTGCTGAGGGGAGAAGGCCATGTGGGCCGGTACCTGTTTGCGCTGTCTGGGAATGAACACAGGGATGGTAGATATATTTCCGGCCTCACTGCTTTTACTCTTCTGGATGCTACCTTTGAAACCCACGGAGGTCACACAGCAAATGACCTCCACATTGTGCTGTGGAGCCTTGGGACACAGCCTTGAGACAGCTCTGGTGTAAATCACAGATCTAGGGGTTGGCTCCAGGGGCTGAGTCAGGTCTGAGCTCTGCAGGGAAGTAGCAATGTCCCAAGGGGCAGGGGCGTGAAGCCTGTTTGGCTGTGCTGGACACTGCTGACTACCTTTCTGCTGTGGTGTCCACAGCTGCTGGAAAAGGAGCACTGTGGGTTGGAGAGAATTCACAGGTGCACGGCGAGCCCCAGGGGAGGAGGCACTGCAGTGGCCAGGGACAGCACCCACATCTATCGACTCCTGTTGCAGGGCCGGCTCTGTGCTAAAAATAGGTCACAGACATCCTTTCCTTTAGCTCCCACAACCTACGTGCAGGCTCCTGGTCTTATTCCCGACTGATAGCTAAAGTCGGCCGTGCAGGTCTCTCTAGGCAGCGCTGGCTCCGCAGTGCCTCCTTGTCCATCCCCAAGGAGCAGACTCATGTCCCACAGGAAAAGTGCTTTCCACTCGGGTCAAGGCCTCTCTCTTCCAGCATGAACTTTTTAGGATAAATGCTTATTCTGGCTTTTAATGATGGAACCAGAAGAGGTGCCCTAAAGAAATGGGGCCCCTAGAAGTCAGAATGGCACAGGCTAATTAATGGGAAGGCTGAGGGAATACCCTGACCCGAAGGGCTCACCCTGGGATGGAACTCCTCGGGGAACGCTGGGCTCCAGCCTGCCGGAAGGTTAAATCCCTGACCCACACAGAAGTTACAGAGGGCTCTGGAGTGGTGGAGGATTTCTCAGCAGGCCACGTGAGAGCAATGCTGTCTTGTAAGGATTACAGGATAAGCTAGGCCCCATGACTCCCCGAGGAAAGGAGGTAATGGGGGCAGGGAGCAGCGGGTAGGTGAAGGGCTGCTCTGGCTTTCTTCCCAGCAGCATGCCAAGGCACCCGCCAGTGTGGCCAGGGCCGGAGAAGGCCACCTTTTGAAAGTGTCACTTAAAGAGTAGTTTAGTTACTCTAAGCAGAAAGAAGGGACCCTGGCTCTGAGTCAACTTATTCTGGCCCTCTAGGCCTATTTCTTTTTTCACCACTATACTAACGAGGATCCAGGCCTATTTCATTGCCTTGGTTTCCCCTTTGGGAGATGGACTTATCATTTGCCAGAGGATGTATTAGACTGTGAGACCTTGACACGCAAAAGGTCACTTTAATCAAAACGGATTCTTCAGCCCAGGCATAGCGACTGTTCCTGATTAACCACACTGTAGCACACAGCTTGAAAACTAGTAGACTGTGGGATTTATGGTCACTGAGGGAGCAGAGCCAAGAGCCCAGTGTGGGCCTCCGCCTCTCTCTGAGGCGCAGCCAGGCAGTTCCAAGTGCTGAGAAGTTCTCAGCGGCCAATGTGATGATACTTACTATAGTTGTCTTCCCTTCCTGGGTCTCCACCACTGCAGAGATAAAGGGTAAAATTAGGTCAGCTCAGACTCCACACAGGCAGAAAAAAGGAGCCTTCAGGCTGCACTCTGCCACCACCCCTACCTGGGACAAGAGCATGCAGGGGTCCTTCCCACCTCTTGTGCCAAGACTGCACCCTGGAGCTGCTGGAGGAGGCCCTGGATGTTTGGCAGGAGTCTACCTGCTTTTGCTTTCATGAGCTGAGATTCATCTTGGGTCTATCCAATAGAAGTGGGAAGGTCCCGCCCCGCTGTGGCTGGCAAGAATAACTTGAAAGCTGGTGGGGGTGACAGTGAAAAGACTCCAGAAGTACCCTTTGCAGCATCCCTTCACAGAACTAGAGGTGGCTTGACTGTACAGGGCCTCCATCTAAAATGGCACTGAGCTCACAGCTGCCCCACAGCAGCTAATCCAGGAGATGAGTTCACTGCTAAAATGCAGCTCAGGGTCCTGTTCATTCTGCAGGAAGGACTGGGCTTACAGCTCTCAGGTGGAATGCCTGCTAGCTTGTCCCAGGCCCCACTGCTTGCACACATCTGCATGAGTTCACACCTCTTCTCTGTTCCATTCTCTACCCCTCTCTTTTAGAAACTGGAGAAACTGGAGAAAATACACATAGAAGACATTATGTGCAGGCTAGAGAGAGGTGATGGAAAGGAAGAACAGCAGTGCCACTCCAAACTGGGAGAAACTCCTGAGCTTGCTGAGGCCTGAGGAGTGGAAGAGAACCAGAGGCAAGATAGCTGAGGCACAACCACTTGGCTGTGTACATTTCCTACACAGTGAGGATGCAGAGCTACAACACCGAGAGCACCCAAAGGAAGAACCAAGCTAACAGCCCACATCCAGCTCGGAGATTTTCTCTTGTTCTCCCAGTTTCCTTAGAGAAAAAAGCCATAGCTGTTAGCATAGAAACTGGCACATAGCAAATGCTCAATAAATGCTAGCCATTTTGAGGGAGCAGAATGCTTCCAGGGTCACCTTCTAACTGCTGAGTACTACATGAGAACACTTGGCTCAGAGTGAGGCTGCAACCTGTCACTTGCTGTTCCCTAGGCAAATGTCCATCCTGTGCACACAGTGGCCAGGGATCATAGGAGGCACCAGCCAATTGTGTATATGTGTGAGAGAACCGCATGGTCACACTGCTTATCCCTCAAGAACTAGGTGATTTTAATGTCTTCTATGTGCATTTTCTCCAGTTTCTAAAATAAACATATACTGCTTTTGCAATAAAAAAATAAACAGTAAAAAGAGAAGGTTTGTCTAAGGAGAAAAATGAATTCTAACCCAGCCAGAGGCCATGGCAGCATCTGTGATCACTGAGCTCTGTGACCGACACCTAATTGGACACAGACTGCCTGGAATTGGTCCCCATTTGTTTTCGGGGCAATCCATTCATTACTCCAAAACAACCAACCTGAGAGCCTTTGGTGTCCAACTTCGGACATACAAAGCAGAAACTAGGGCCAGCAAGGGCTGGAGGCTTTCTCCAGAGAACACTGTGGTCACTAATCAATTCACAAGCAAGCTAGGTTCCTCTGCATAAAAGAAACTGCGTCACCCCACACACGGATCCACTTGTACAGAACAGAGACCAACCCGAGAACGGGATGTGGGTGAGACTCAACCTGGTGGGCAGTCTGAAGCCAGCACAGCTGCAGAGGGGAGGGAGGTCACACAGCCTGGGCTGGCAGCGGGGCAGAAGCGGGCACATCCCAGCCCAGCCAGGTTCTAGGTACTCCAGAAACTGCAAATTTGCAAAAACCATGTTGGGAAAGGACCTGAGGGTGAACAAGTCTGAGCAGTCCTGGGTAGGGGGAAGGTTGCTGAGAAGCCAGCCCCAAGGAAACAAAAGCAGAGACACATTCTGGGACTGGTGGAGTCAGCGAAGAACAATGCCCTGAAACAGAGAATAAACATGTGGTTCCCTTCTCTGGGCAGGCACTTGGGTCCTAACCATGAGGTAAACAAGTCTAACAAAACATACATCACTCTCGGCCAGGACCCAAGCCCTGAAGTCATACCACTGGCCCCTGGAGCAGAGATCAAAGCCCATGGCAAGCTTCACTATTCACAGCTCTCCATGCACAACTGGGAGCCAGGACTTGCTAGGAGCCAGTGGGTAAAACAATAGGCAGATGCTTATCTAAGGGACAATTTGTCAAACCAGAGAAATGACCTGAGAACTCACAGGAGACAGAGACTGCTCAAGACTGATCCGCTTGCTGACTGCAGATCTGGGTGGTGCCTTGGTGCAGGGGAAAAGGCACGCTTGGAGCCCAGAGAGGCCCTCAGTAGATTCTAAGCCTCTGGAAAGAGGAGATAGGAATCAAAATAGTATTGATTTTCAGTGTGCACAGAAAAACATGTCAAACCAAACAAAACCTGAGATCCATTTTGTCTCCGGCCTCCTCTCTGTTCAAGAGGAAGTGGGGGGTCGCTAAGAAAAGCTGGATCAAGAGATTTAGGCACTAACAGAAAACTTGTTTAGTAAAAGATGAAATCACCCTGTGTTCTGAGATACGGTGGAATCAAGTAAACGATGGAAAGAGATGAGGCAGTTTTCTAAACTCGAGCTAATGGCCAAAATCTTTCAAGACAGCACTTCTCAGACACCAAAATAATTTGTTCCAAATGAGGCAACACATCCGCTGAGCGCCCATGGGGTACACAACTTGGCTCTACCCACCACGGGTGGTTACAACAGAACAGAAAGGCACAGTCTTTGTCCTGTAGGAGGAGAGGGAGCTAAACCAAGCATGGGAACCTCATCATAATAAAGCCCACGCCTCGTAAAGAGGTCCTCTGAGTACTTCAGTAAATACGCGCCTAGGATGGAGTCCAAGATAACTGAATTGTACGAGTCTGGAGCAAAAAACACTGTGGTGAGACTGCAATGAACGAAGAAGACCTTGACGACTACACAAACACAAATGCAGTGAGCCGTAGCCGTATAAAGCCCAACTGCTGGGGGGGGGGGCGATGTGCAGGCCACTGCTATACAATGGCCTTTGTCGGAAAGCTCCTTGGAAGGCAGGTCCTAGCAGGGGATAAAGGAATGGGTAAACTGAAGGCCAGACAGCGCCCTGGCAGTCGCACGTCAGGCCAAGGAGCAGAGTGCCGTCCTTGGGATGTGGGCTAGCACCTCTGGCCACTGACTGCTTTTCTCAAACAACTTCCTGCTGCAAGTGTTACTTCCCCAGTCCCTCTTTAATTCTATTAATGTTTTCTGGTTGTCTTATCATTCCCCTTCTTTTCCCTTGGACCTCAGAGGGACTAGCACTCTGCCCTAGGCTTCAGGGCAAGGAGTCACTGCTGCTTAAAATTAAAAAAAAGAAAGAAAAAGAAAATCTGTTTCCATCAGCAGGTTCCTCGGGACAATCTCTCCTCACCCCACCGTGGTACTAGGGATTGAACCTAGGGCCTACTCATGCTAGGCAAGCACTCGACCACTGAGCTACCTCCTTGTCCCTTTTTATCTTGAGACAAAACCTCAGCAAGTGGCCCAGGTTGGCTTTAAACTTGTGATCTTCTTGCCTGTTTCCCAAGTAACTAGGATTACAAGTGTGTACCCCACAACCTGAATTCTTTGAAGCATTCCCTCTCAAAGTGTTTAGTTATAGGGCTGTCTACCCTCCTAGCGTATTCTTGTGTGAAATATCAGGTCTGCAGGTCTCTTGGCTAACTAAAACAAATGAAGCAAATTCCCTTTGGCTTCTTCTCACTTCACTGCACTCCGCTGAAAGTGTCTGATCGATGAGGACGGTCAATTCATATCCTACGTTTATATTTTCTTTTAAAAATACATTTTGTGGAAAGAGGTTCGGGGCTGGGGATTTAGCTCAGCGGCATAAGCGCCTGCCTTGCAAGCAGACAGTCGTGAGTTCGATCCCTGGTACCGATAAAAAAAAAAAAAAAAAGAAAAAGAAAGAGGTTCTAAGTGATACCAGAAGGATAAGGTCCAACACAACCTTTGCTAAATCTGGCAGTGCCAAGCATGAAGGGACCAAATGGTCTTCGGTAAGTTAGCTGGTAAGAGCTTTCAGGGAGGAGGCCCCAGGGAGGGCCTGTCAGGAAGCATCAAGGAGAGGTTCCCGCAGGGGAGCGAAGAGTGCTGGTTCTGCTCCAACTCCGTCACTCATCGGTGATGCTGGGACACCACAGGAACCTTTCGAACTGGGTTCCTGCACTCTGAAAATAAGATGACTGAACAAAATGGATGTGGAAAACCTACCACATCACCTACAGCTTTTTTCTCTCCCTTCAGTATTGATTTTTCCATAATCTTTTTTGATCTTGTGTGTCCTTCTTGTCAAACTTTAGACCAGGCTTTCTCAACAGCAATAGGACTGATATTTTGAGTCACATGGTTCTTTGTTGTGGGGAGCTGTCAAGTGTGTTGCAAGACATTTTGTAGCATCCCTGGTCTCATCCCAACAGATGCCAGTAATACCAGTTATGACAACCAAAAATGTGTCTAGACATTGCCAAATGTTTCCCAGGAGAGAAAACTGCACTAGGCTGAGAATTACTGCTTTAGACTGCAAGTCTTCACTGACAGGAATACTGATGCTCAGTTCTCATGAACTCTGATTAACACTTTAGTTTTATTTTTGAAAAGCAACACTTGAATATTCTCAGCAAGAGACCCAGATTCCTCTCTACAACTTTAAATTCTACATTGTATATTATTATTCAGATGTCAAATATACCAGCTGGGACTGAAAATTAGCTATCTGTGTAATATTTCGTGCTTTAGAAATGATAAATCATCAAAAGGAAGTTCTTTCTATCCCCATTTAGAGGTTTTAAAGATGATTCTCAAAAATACAAACAGAATAGTGGTTCCATGTAATATTACATCAATTCAGTTTAACACTTAAAAGTGACAGTGACTAATAAGCAGAAGAGCTACCAACCTAAGTATTTATGGAATATTAGACTCTAAAAACTCATACAAGCAGGGCTGCGGATTTAGCTCAGTGGCATAAGCACCTGCCTTGCAAGCAGGCGGTCCTGAGTTCAATCCCCGTACCGATAAAAAGATTAAAAAAAACAACAACAACAAACAAACTCATACAAGCCAGGTGTGGTGGCATACGCCTGTAATCCCAGCACTTGGCTGAGGCTGGAGGATCACCATGAGTTTGAGGCCTGCCTAGGCTACACAGTGAGTTTAAGGCCAGTCTGAACTACACAATGTGACCCTGTCTTAAAAAAAAAGAAAAGAAAACCAACAAAACCCTCATATGATTACATAGTTTATAATTTCACAAACTCCAACTAAAAATTCAACTAACCTCAAATTTCTGTCTTAGCCAAATAAAACAAGAAATAACCAACCAAACAAAAAAGTATTCTTTTGATTTCTCCTGGGAATATAGCAAAAGAACTGTTTCAATTTTGAATTTCATACAAGACATATGCAACTTATAGCTACTAATATTTTATATTTGGTTGACACTGTTAAAAATATTATGAGCCAAAAAAAAAAAAAATATTATGAGCCAGGGCTAATGACAGCATGGGAATACATAAAATATCTTATCCAAGTCCTTTCTCTCATAACATGATCTCTCTGGTGTCTTTTTAAAATTAATTTATTAGTTTTACGTTAAGCAGGCAGTAGCTTGACTTTTTTCCCCCACCAATTTTTCTATCTACACTCCACAGCTGAATTCTTCAGTTATACCTGGTATTACTGTTTCTCCAACTATCTCTTTGGTTTCTCCAACCTAGGAACAAGGAACTCTGCCATGCTACTGAAACTACTGTTTGTAAGCTAAAAAGAAAGACCTCTTCTGAGACAAATCTCACAGTCCCTTCTTAGGCTTTTCCTTTTGAACTTTCTACCCCTTCTGACAATAATGATTACTTTTTTCCACTGGACAACTCTCAGCTTTAGCAGATACACTGGCAGGCTAATATTATGCCAGAATCTTTAAAAGACCCACATCATTCGTTTCGCACATCCCTCACCTTTCCAGCTTCCATCAGTATAGAAAGGCAGGCCATAGACTCCTAAAAGATCTTTTTACTCTGCCAAATTCCAGTCTTTCCTAAGAAACATTCTCAATGAAAATATCCAACTAGGTTTGCTACTTCCATAACTGAATCTCCTTGTACTTTGTCATGTAAATGGCTAACTCACATTTCCTGCAGTGCATACATATTATCTCATTAGAACTCAAGTTTTTTAGAAAAGGGCTATTTTTTCTGTCTTCAAAATCCAAGCACAGTATATTTGGCTTTCAGTAATATCTTAGCTGATGCTAGTAACAAGCTACTCTTCCAGACAATATCAGTGAAGAGCAGAGCCAGCATCCAGCATCTGCCTGATAAACAGCCTTTACACCTGTCCTTCGCCTCTTACAGGGACTGGCGGGTCTGGGCAGAAAAAGCACCATCAGATCACAGCATTTTCAGACTAGAAACTGCAAAGGAACTCTCTAGGGTAGGTTTCCAGAATCCTTCCTTCATGGGCCGGGAACGTTTTAATGAAGGAGGCGGCGATTCTGAGAATACGGAAAAAATGAACCTGTAGCCCCTTACTGAAAACTCCCGATGTCTGAAGCTGCAGGCTTCTCTACCCTTGCTGAGTAACTAAGTCTTTCTCTTCGTCCTCCTCCGCTTCCCGAGGACACTGCTAAGGGACAGGAGCTCAAGCAACACAACCAAGAGTCTCAATGGGCCGGCAGGGGTTGGGTTGTATCACGTCAGTTGTTTGAGAATCGCGGGGCGAAAACGAAGGGAAGGAAGCACAGGGCTGGGGTAAACACTCGCTGCCCAGCTCGATTTCGAAATGGGAGGTCTCTGGGTCGCGGAACTCACCTTCCCTGAACCCGCGTGCTGGTAGTCGAGCCCAGCTGATGGCGGCTGGGCGCCCTAGGAGCCCTCGGAACAGCTGCCCACAGCCGGACACCAGCGCTGTGAGGGCCGCCATTTTGGAACCCCCCGTAACCTCAACTGCACTTCCGCTTCCGGGGCGCTGTGCGCGCAGCCGCAGAGATAGTCTAGGAGCTGGGGTTCGGCTCCTCCGGTCGTTTTGGTTGCTCTTGCCTTCTCCAATTTGGTCGAAGAGAGGAAGGCGTTTGTGTTAAGTCTTTGCGTTCCGAGGGTTCGGGGGTGATCTGCTAGCATCTGCCAGTCCCCAGCCTCAAAGTTGCTTCGGTTTCCTGGAAGTCTTTCTTGATAGTCACATACATTGGCCTGCCTCCCCCCACTGCCCCCCCCCCCTTTTTTTGGTTTCTTCCTTTGAGCAAGTCAACTTTGGATTTTCAGCTTTTGTGACCGGAGCTAGTGCTCTACAGCAGGGGATGAAATGATTAGAGTCTCTGGCGCTAAGTAACAGGTATCAGACCTTGGGTGAAATGAGCACATCCTTCACCATCCTCCTCTTTAGTTACCTCCACTCCTCCTCCCTAGCAAGCTAGGCAAGTGCTTACCAGCGAGCCATAGGTTCAGCTCCTTTTTTAAAATTTTGAGACAGGGTCTCACACTCATTATTAAATTGTCCTGGGTTCTTTAAATTTGTGATCCTCCTGCCTTGGCCACCAAGAACACTGGGATTACAGATGTGCAGCAACCTGCCTGTCCTACTTATTTCTTCATTTTTTTTTTTTTTCCAGTACCGGGGATCAAATTCACAACCTAAAAAAAAAAAAAAATTCACAACCTAGCGCTTGCCCCAGCTCTGTCCTATTCATTTATTAGAGCTCACTTGAAACTTCATTTCCAAGGTGAACCCTGATTTCTCTGATACTGTTTCTCTGCAATTCTCTCCAACTTAATTTTGATACAATTGTAATTTTACATTTGTTTTGTGTAGTGTAGTGTGTATCCCCCTATCAGCAGTGAAAACTCCAGCAAGGCAGAGATTTTTGTGGCCTCTCATATCTCTAGCACAGTAGTATAGTGCCTGACACATAGTAACAGTGAACTATAGATTTGTGGAAGTAATAGAATCCACTTTATAGGGTTGTGAAGATTAGATGTGATAAAACAATGTTAAATATAAGCTGCTTATATTTATGTAGATAGCTCTTTTTACAAGTTTGACACGTGAAAGTAAAATGCAACACCTAGCCTTTCCTCTTAAGATTTGCAGGACAGACAGTGTTTCTCGGGAGCTACATAAGAAATAAAGAGAATTCACAGCTCAATTCCTTCACTGGGTGGTAAGATTTTTTTCCATCCTGTGTAGTAAGCCTACAGGGATTTTTCTAGCTATCTTTCTCTGATTCATAGATGAAAAAAGTCCAGGCTCGTGAAATGGCACAACATATTTGATGGAGAGAGGATTGGTTCATTGTCTGATGTCATCCTGGTGTGCAGGAGGATGAAGAATAGTTACACATAGGGAGCTTGAGTGGCATCGACACAGCAGGAAAATGTGGCATCCACATACTGCCGAGCACTGCATTCAGCAAAGGCAGCCCTGTTGAAGAGAAAATTGGAAACCAAGATCAGTCAAGATGGGAAAGACTGTTGCATGGATTAGGAGTGGAGCCTTATGCCTGGGTGGACATAGGGCTAAGTGTCACAGCTGAGGTCAGGAAAGTTTGGACTGTCCTTAAAGCTTCCACTTTTCTCTGTAGGGATCTTGAGCTCCATCTACTTTTGTACCACATTCTGCTTCTTTACTCATCCCTTACTTCTGGGGGACCCAGTAGCTGCCAGGACTGTAACAAAGCCTCACCTAGCTCTTGTGTTGAACGTAGTGCACTAAGGAATTCAAGTACCAGCTCTCTCCTCGTTATCTTATCCTAACTTATCATAATCAAATTTTATTTCAAAAAGTAACATGTATTTTCTACAATGACAGGTAACGTGATCGTTGTAGAAAAGAGAAACAACAGATGACATAATAAGAAAGTAAATAGCAGCCACAATCCACAGATAAGTATTATTTGCATTTAACAAAATGATGTGATACTGTACATGTTGTTTTTAAATAGCTTCTTTTTCTTTTTCTTTAAATCGGTACCAGGGATTGAACTCATGACTGCCTGCTTGCAAGGCAGGTGCTTTGCCGCTGAACTAAATCCCCAGCCCCATTTTTTTGGGGGGGTCTTTTTGAGACAGGGTCTTGCCGTGAGCTCACTTTGTAGCCCAGGCTAAATAGCTTATTTTTCTAAATTCATTTATTAGTCCTTACATGAAAAAATTCTGCAAGACCAGATTTTGCTCAAGAGAATAGCATTAAAAGACACACATGTAAGCCAGGCATGGTGGCTCACGCCTGTAATCCCAGCAGTTGGGAGGCTGAGGCAGGAGGATTGTTGCAAGTTCAAGACCAGCCTAGGCTACAAAGTGAGTTCAAGGCTAGCCTGAACTGCACAGTGAGACCCTGTCTCAAAAAAAAAAAAAAAAAAAAGACACACATGTTTGTATTAAAGATAATCATTATCCTGTCATTTAACACCAGAAATGACTGTTTCCTGCATTTGAACTTTATGTGATAGTCTACTGTGAGCATGCCATATTTTAAAAAATGAAATTTGGACCATTTCCTTTTGGGATTATAGTAAGTAGTGCTGGGTGAACATGACTTTTGGTGAACCCAAGAACAAACTTCTTGCAGGTGGCTATCTTGCAATGGAAGGCTGGCATATGCACGACTTGAGTAGATCCTGCCAACAAAGTTTCCCAGAGTGATTGTACCAGTCTGCTGTGGTACCAGCTGTGTCTGAGTGTTCCAGCTGCTCCACAACCTTATCAGTATTTGATATTTTTGTACTTTTTGTCTTGCTATTTTGGTTGATGTGTAGCAGGATTCCACTGTGTATCTACTTTGCATTTCTCTGATGCCTAATGGAGATGAATAAGTGCATATGTTTATAGGACATTTAGATAGCTTCTTTCATAAAATCTCAGCCAACACTTTGGCCCTTTTTATTTTGGGCTGCCTGTTTTTTCTTATCAATTTGAAGTTCTTTGTATACTGTATATACTTGTCTCTTGTGGATATATGTATTGAAAATGTCATGTACTTCTCTCTGGGTTGTCTTTTTACAATTTTTATTTTTATTTTTTACCGGTACCAGGGATTGAACTCATGACCACGCGCTTGCAAGGCAGGCGCTTATGCCGCTGAGCTAAATCCCTAGCCCCAATTTTTTATTTTTAGAATATGTTTTACTAGGGCTAGGGGTTTAGCTCAGTGGCACAAGTACCTGCTTGGCAAGTGTAGGGTCGTAAGTTTAATCCCCAGTACAAAAAAAAAAAGCTTTATTATGCATATTAATATTGCGTGGTTTATTTTGGGGAGTTGGGTATGCATTTGCTATACATTAATTTCAATCTTATCCTTTGTGGCTAGCACTTTTTGTTTCCTATTGATTTTTTTCACTATTTCAAGGCCATGTGGTTTCTCCAGTGTTTTATTCCAAAAACATCTATACTTTTCTTTTTTAGGAGGGAGGGAGATGAGACAGAGTATCACTGTATAGCCCAGGCTAGTCTTGAACCTACAGCAGTCTTCCTGCCTCAGCCTGCCAGGTGCTGGCTTATTTTATTTTTCACATTTAGCACTTCGGTTCACCTGGAATTGTTGTTACATCTCTGAGATTGGGATTAAGATTCATTTCTTTCCTTAGCATATCTAACTGACCCAAACAATATTAAAAATGTCCCTTTTTGTTTGTTTGTTTGTTTGTTTGTTTTGACTAGGGGATCAAATTCAGGACCCTGTGCTTGCCAGGCAGGCGCTGTGCCACTGAGCTATGTCCCTGTTCCTCTTGTTTTTTTTTTTTTTTTTTTTTTTTTTTTTTTGAGACAAGATCTTGCTCTGTAATTCAGCCTGTCTTTGACTTGCTATATAGCCCAGGCTATTTTTAAACCCACAGTGATTCTCCTGCCTCAGCTTCTCAAGTGTCGGATTACAGGTGTGTGTCATGTGTCACCCTGCCCAACTAGGATGGGTCTTTTAGGAGCCAGAATTTGTAGCCTGTTGGTGGAGTCAATTGCCATGTGAGGGGAGCGAGGGGAGAGTGTTTCTGGTGGCAGTGGCAGCCCTGGGCCTCACAGCAGCAAGGACACTGCAAAGCCTGTTTGAGGAGAGAAGCTAAGCATCCTGTCCTCTTCCTGACAAAGGCCCCATCCAGTTCCTCAGGGTCCTCACCCCCTCACTTCCACCCCATTTCCCTAGGAGTGTCTCCTTCCTTCCTTTATGACTGCTCCTGACTATGCCTCTTGATTCTGGGGATATCTTTGGTCCCAAATAAACCTCCTCAAGGAAGACATTCAGGGAGACACCCACAGGGGATGAGCCCAGATGTGGTCATTTCATCACAGAAAATAGCTCATGGCAGACCATCTGGCCCAGTGACTTGCCACCTGTCCTGGAGACAGTAGACTCAGTTCAGAGCAAAGGCAGGGCGGGTCAACCTATCTACAGCCTTGGGGACGTTCTGGTCCCAGCTGTGGACAGATGTGCTTTTCCAGCCTCCCCGGCCCCACCCAGGAACAAGGTCAGAGCCAGGAGCTGCTCCGTGGTGACCCAAGAAGGCTCAGAGAACATGCAAAGAGTTTTGAAGGGTGGAATGTGGGAGCAGACTTTGAGGGAGACCAGGGGAAAGGACTGGAGTGACAGTCCTGTTTGCTTTCCCCTGTTGAATGTGGTTTCCTTCTATCCCGCTGCTGATTCCCAGCTGGTCAACTCAACCATAACAACATGAGGCCTGCCCTACTCAGGCCAGGAGCTAAGGCTGGGCGCCTCCCGACAGGGTCTGGTTTCATCTACAACCTCAGCCCCTCCCTTGCACTGAGGGCTTTGAGAGGACAGGGACTGGACTGCATCTCTTGAGCTTGAGCTCGGACACAGCTGTGCTGAGCAGCGCGGGGCCTGGCAGTCTGGCCTCGCCTGGCTGCACATGCTGGTTTCCCATAACCTTTTGGAAGGGGCAGTGCCCTCCTATTAAGGCTGCGGCCTTGCAAAGCTACCCACAGGACCGGGTAGGGTGGAGAGACTGTGGATCAAGGACCCTGCACTTGGGGGCGGCATCTCCACAGGTGTGTCCTGTTGACACAATGGATGTGGAGAGAGTTCTGGGGTATCTGGAGTCTTTGCTAGCTCAGCAGTTCCCAGTGAATTTTCAGTGTCTTTTCATTTGTGCCCCAGGATCCTTGCTCTGCCCAGGACCCTCATTTTATCCACTCATTTGCCCAGAGGTTCGTGTCACCACTGGGTGTCCCCTGAACAGGTACTTGGCACCTTCTGTAAACAGTGACTCCATGTGCTGGGTGTGGGGCTGAGGCACTCTCCAGATATGAAAGTTTTTGTCTCACACAGAAAGTATTTTGTAAACTTGATAATTGCCTGTGCTTTGACTTGCTTTCTCTTTTTTCTTTTTTGTTTTTTTTTTTTTTTTGAGATTTAGTCATGAAATAAGACACACATTCAGAAAAGTACATAAAACTCAAATGTAACAGACTCATTATAAAACCAAGCTGATGCAACTAAAGGAGGAACACAGAAAGGCACTGGATCAATGAAAGGTGGCCGCAGGGGCTGCCAGACTCACAAAGCATTCTGGGAAAGGGAGCCTGGAGGAAAGAGGCCCTCAGATAAAACCACCTGCCCAAGGGGACAGGGAAGGCCTGCTGTGGCCTTTGGGAGCCTTGTGGCAGAGACCAGAATCCAAGCCAAGTGAGTGGTCCCGCCTGTGGTGAGCTCAGTTCCCTCCAGGCCGAGGCTGGGTGTTTCTGTAGCGGCCTGGGGAGCCTTTCAGAAAAGGCCTTTGTGTCCCTACTCAGTTGCAGCTCATCGGATTCCTTTTTCCCTGGTTCCCAAATGCAGTTCTGGCGGCAGGAAGCAGGCCTAACCTTTTAGGACACCTTGGGATACATTTTTCTGAATGGGTACAAAATGGTGCCCTAAACAGACACTGTCACCTTCACCCTGCCCTGGCCAAGAAGAAATACATGAAGCAAAAGAACAGAGCCGCAGATGAAAAATCAGCTTCTGCTTTCATTAGCTGGCAACCTGAAGCCCCATACATGTGGTCTCGGGCTTGGTTACCCCCATGTCTGACTCCATGAACAGCCACCCTTGAAACCCAGCGTGGTGAAACACAGCACAGATGGTCACGCTGAGCTGCAGAGCCGCTGGGAAGATGACAGGCAGACATGGGAGCGGGAGCCTGGGCTATGGAGCTGCCACTGGCCAGTCGGGTACCCTTGAGCCAGCCCACCCACCCCGCTGAGCCTCTGTCCCTCCTCTTGCAAGCAGTGCTGCTTGGGGGTCCCTGGTGGGATGAGGTGAGGGTGGGCCCTGACCTGGCAGGCAGAGACAGTGGGCACACTCTTTGTGGAGGGGATTCCAGGTCCTGTGTGTACATCCTGAGGGCTGCTGTGGGTGTCACCAGAGGTGGGGAGATCATCTAGCCATAGTCAGGGAAGAGCACTCAGGGGAGAGGGAGCCCCCCAGAACCAGCCAGGGAGCACGCTGCTTGGGATGATTTCCCTCTGTGTCCTGGCCAGGCCTCTTGGGAGACGAAGGCCATTGAGTGGTGGGGTAGAGGGAGGAAGGTCAGCTGGGAGAGTGTGGAGGTCCCTGCAGATGAGTAAGGCTGAAGACCCCTGCCCCATGCTGGCCTTGCCCCTGCACATTCCTGACTGCTCTGGCTCTGTGACTCCTGTCTAGGCAAGGGGAGTCTCTGAGGTCATATCCATCTGTCTGTCCCTCTAGAGGCAAATTGTAAAGTACTTCTGTGCGCCTCTGTCACTGGGATAGGGACCTGGGGAGCCCCATCCTTGTGTCTGCATTCTGACCCTGCTCTTGTTGCAGAAGTCTTTGTGACCGGGGACACCAGCCTTGGGTGGGAATGGTAGGGGTAGGGGAGACTGTAGGGCCAGCACAGGGACAGTGACACTACCCAGTGCTACCCTTCTTAAGTGTGGAAACCAAGTGAGCTGTAATGCTGACACTTCCAGGGTGAATTTATTAAAGTTGAGTATATTAATAAAAGGACTTAGCCAGGCGTAGTGGCACATGCCTATAAATTCCACTGCTCTGGGTGGCTGAGGCAGGAGGATTGCTGTGAATTTCATGCCAGATTGGGGTACATAATGAGTTAAAGGCCAACCTAAACTACATAGTGAGACCCTGTCTTAAAAAAATCAAAACAAATAAACAAAACCCATCACCACCACCAACAACAGAAACTGGCGACTGGGGATGTATGTCAGTACAAAGGTCTTAGATTCAATTCCAAGGAATAAAAAAAGAAAGAAAGTGAATTGGATTTGCTAAGATGTGGGTTACTCACACCTACATGATGTAAGCTTCACACGTAGTCTGTGCATGCGTGTGTGTTTGTGTGTGGGTGTGTGTGAGTGGTCATAACTCTATGTTTAGAAAGTTACTATTTCTCCCCTTTGTTCACAGTTGCTTTTTGACCCGGAGAAGATTTCTAGCACATTTTTCAGTAAGAGCTGGAGGGCCCGGCCTGTGCAGATGAGCTTGCGCTGCGGGGCTCTCTTTCCCCTCCCAGTGTATCTGGTGTTTCGGAGCCCTATGGCCCACTGCCTCCTCTCTGGGCAACTGCATGCATTCGTGGAAGCGAGGGCAGGATGACCTGGCTGCCTGCTTCCAGTTCATGTGAGTCCCGGGATCTCAGAGGACCAGGGCACAGGTCCATGCCATGCCCCCTCTGCTTCAGGCCACCAAAGGCTATATATTTCATCTTCCACGTCTCTGAAGCCCCCTGTACGCCATTCTCACATCTGTGCTGGGAAAGCGCAGGCAGGGGCCTCGTCTTTCTGAGATGACCCTGATTTCTAGGCCCAGAAGGGACAAGTGATAAGCACTGAAGACCTAGCAAGAGATTTTGCCAGCCGTGGTGGCATGTGCCTGTGATCCCAGTACTTGGGAGACTGAGTTCAAGGCCAGCCTGAACTGCATAGAGAGACCTTGTTTAAAAAGACAAAAGAGAAAGAAGCTGGTCTCTAGCACTAGAAGACTGAACTCGCTCTCTGGTCCACAGCAGAGAAGCTCCCTCGGCACGGTCCTGGTTGTACTACCCATGGCCGGAGCCAACTCTGCTCCCCCTGCCCTGAGTCTTCAGGGGAGGTAAGGGGGGCCAAGGAGGGAGGGAGAGGCCAAGACGGGGGAAGGCAGCATTAGAGGAAAGGGCTGTGGGACAGAGGGAGCTGGAGAAGGAGCAAACAGTGTCCTGGAAAACAACTCGTTTCCCTTTTCCAACCTCCTGCCTCCTTCCCCACGAGACAGTCGCTTGGAATCATGAGTCACCACTCACGACTGATCATGCTGCTCTCGGCGTCACTGCAGGGTAAACAGGGATCTCCCGAGGAAGGAAGGGATGAGGTGGCCCTGGCTTCTGGCACACTTTCTGGGCTGGGGCAGGGGTTTCCCCTCCGATGTTGTCCCTCTCCTCCCATCCCGGGTGCACTTGAAGGACAAGTTTGGACTAACATTTACTTTGTGCTATGTCTGCTGCCTCTACCCTGCCCTCCCTGGAATGTCCTCACCCTAAAGCCTGCATACCATGTAAATATTTAAGCGTATCCACAATTTCCTGTTTATTATCAGTGTAAACCCTGAGTTCATTCATTCTGCATCTGTCCCCTGCATCTGTCTCTAGAGGGAGGCCAAAGGCGAGGCCACGTGTCCACCCTTCTCAAGGAGCCTGGCATCGATCTCTCAAGTCTTATTCTGGCTTATTGACTGTATTTTTGGGGGGGGGATTTCATTGTGATAAAATGTATTTCAAATTTATCCCTAAGGGGTCAGGGATATAGCTCAATGGCATAAAGGCTTGCCTGGCAAGCACAAGGCCCTGAGTTTGATTTCCTGGTACCAAAAAAATTTTATTCCTAAAAAAATATTATCCCTGATCTGACTGATTTCTGAGTGCAATTTAGTTTTGGGGGTGTTGCACAGATTCCCAGTATTGTGCAATATTCACACCATCCATCTGCAGACCTCTTTTCATCTTGCAAAACCCAACTTGATATCCTTTAAACTCCCATAGCTTTGCAACCCATGGGCTCCATCATCCTTTCTGTCTCTATAAATTTGAGTGCTCTCAGGACCTCATATAAATGGAATCATGTAGTATTTGTCTTTTTTCCCCCACCAGCTTCTTATTTTTTTATACTTTTTTTGGTCTTTATGAGACAGAGTCTCACTATACAGTTCAGGCTGTGCTTAAATTTACTCTGTAGCCCAGGCTGGCTTTGAATTCATAGTGATTCTCCTGCCTCAGCTTCCTGAGTGCTGGGATTATAGATGTGTGCCACTATGGTTGGTGTTCCACTATTTTCTTGGCAGAGTGGTTGTTCTTTCTTTTTGGTGACTGGCCAATCATGCTCTGTGGCATTGAGCTTCTGTCTCTGAGCTCGGGGACCCACCTGGCTCCTGACCTTCACCTGCCCAGGCAGGTGGCTCAGCACAGTTGCTTTTCATAGATTCACTGTCCATCCCTTGTGTGGTTCTCAGGGCCTGAAAGTGCTTCAGGAAGACTGGCCCTTAGCCTCATATTTGTGGGTTCCCAATCCATGTGGGGTTCCACATCTGTGCACTCAAATAACTTGGGATTAAAAATAGTAAAAAAAAAAAAAAAAACTTGCCTCTGTATATAACAAGTACAGACTTTGTGCCTCATTACTCTCTTGATAGCATAATAGAACAATGATTTCTGTAGCTCTGGTGTTATATGAGGGATTGTAAATGACCTCAATTTAAAGCTTGTGGGAGGAGGACATGTGCAGGCTGTGTGAAAGTGCTGTGTGTTTTATCTGAGGGACCGAGTCCCTGAGGCTCTTGATATTTGCAGAGGTCCTGGGCCAGTGGCCTGACAGATACTAAAGAATGTTTGTGTTTTATCAAATCAGCCAAAGGAGCTAGAGGCCTGGGCTTGTGTCCCCATGGTAGACACCAGGATCGCCCTGCTGTATTTACTTTGTTCTATGAAATGGGTGTGGCAGACACTTTCTGCTTAAGATTTCTACACATAAAGCCTTGGCATGGTAGTTAGGGGACAGTAGCCGCTCAGAAGTGTTTGCTGCACCTTACAAATGTAATCTTATTCTCTCTTCTGCTGTGCTCTGGGATCCTCCTGGGAGCAGTGAGGACCCACCAGGCCGGGTAGACTTCTCAGCTCAGGTGAGGGTCAAAGGTGGGGAGGACCTTGACAGTGACCTGGTCCAGCCCCAGCTTCCAAGTGGCCTGAGCCTTTTCTCAGTGTCTCCACAGAGGGAGACCCTGGAGGCCCTTTCAGGTCTCTCAGCCTTAAGTTGTGGCTGGGCTGTGGCCCTCGGGAGAACTTGTGAGATTTGCTCAGCCTCTCTCTGGATGACATGTGCTTTGTCCTGTGGACTCAGCAGACAGTTTGAGCAGTTGAGGGCATGCACTCTGTGTTCAGGCTGAGTTCAAATCCCAGCTCTGTCACTTGCTATGCTAGCTATGTGATGTTGGGCCCATTCCTTGGCTGCTCTCTGCCTGTTTCCTCATCTGTGCAATGGGAGTATCAATAGAACCATCTGGTAGGGATGCAGGGGTGAGTGAGACGGAGTTCTGCCCCCAGTCCCCATGGAGAGGGTGTGGAAACAGACACAGCTGGGAACCTGAAGGGCTCCTTACCCCTCTTATTTTTTCCTGCCGTGGCTCCTACCATTCATCTTGGAGAAGTGACTTTTTCATGGGGCAACCACAGCAGTGCTGCCATGGGTAGCAGAGGAGCTGGTGGAATGAGGGAAGATCAGGCGAGGAGAGAGGGGAGCTTTTGCCTTGTATGAGAAGCAAGGAAACTGGCTCTGGGCAGAGGGGATATGGGTAGGGCCCGCAAGGGGCTGAGGACCCATAAAGGAGCTCAGAGGGTTGGGGCAGGGATGAGGAGAAAGCATTGGAGGTCCCTGGTGGTGATGGGGTCTTGCGGGGCGAGTAGAACATCTTGGGGTACAGAATGGTCTTGCAGACCCCAACTCAGGAGATGTTCTGATTCTCATTGGTTCACTTGGTGGTTTTTCTGTCCTGTCCTCTACCTCCTCAGTCTCTTCCTGTCCAGCTATCATTGCAGTGTCCCTTTACATAGGAGTGAGACCCCCTCCACTATGGTTTGGGGGCAGCGAGAGCATCTCTTCCAGTAAGCACAGCAGTCACATGCAGAACTGGACTCATGATGGCGAGGACTCCATACACTTCCTGAAGTCCCTGTGACATATGACTTGGGGGCTGGGGAGGACAGCCCCCAAGGACCCCGTGTCTGACTTCTAGGATGGACGTGTCCAACCGTGGTCCAGCTTAGCCACTGAACTTCCTGCATTGCTGCCCCGCCCTGAATCATAGCTGGGCCTCTGTGTGCTGCAGGTCTGTACCCCAGGGAGCCAGGCTCCCTTGGAGAGCGTGCAGCGGGACAGGCAGCCAGCCTCCTTCCGGGCCTGCTGTGTTTGGCTGGTACCACCCACTGTGCCTCTGCACCTCTGCTCTTGTTGGAGCTGCCCAGGGACTGCGAGCCACGCCAGGACATCCTTGCCTCCTGGCCCAGTTCCTGGCACTTTATAAGCACTCATATAGCCATGGCACCATGGATTCGGTCTCAGAAACACACAACACCCTCTTCTGCCCTACAGCCTGGCCCTTGCCCAACTGCCTCCTCTGTGACTCCCACAGGAGCTTGAGGGCCTAATCTAGTCAGTCTTTCATTTTGCTTTAACAGTTTTATTGAGATATAACTCACATGCCACACAATCTGTGCGCTGGAAGTCTATGGCCTGATGGTTTTAGTGTAGTCCCAGGGCCACGCCAGTACGTTTTCCAGCATTTTCCTCCCTGGCCCCCCAGCACTTTTCCCCCACCCCAGGCTCTGGAAGCCCCCCAGATCTCCCCCAGCTCGGCCACAGCCTGTCTTGACCCCTTGCTGCCCTTGGGCCGGGCTGTTGCACAATCGTTCCCTCCTTTCCGTGACTAAACCACTTGAATGAGCTCTTCACACCCACGGCCTTTACTTTCTCAGATTCAATAAACAGTTTCAGAAAGCTTCTGTGAAGTAGGAAGCCAGAGGTTTGCACAGGCACCATCTCATTTAATCCTCGGGAGCACTGGGAGGTGGAGAGGACTCTCTATTCCAAGATAGAAAATCACTTGTCCCAGAAAATGACTCGGCCTGGATCTGAACCCAGAGCCGTGTGTGTCTAGAGTCACGGCTTTGCTGCGCACCCGTCAGCCCTGTGGCGGGTCCAGCTGCGAGTCCAGCTGTTGATTGTCTCACTCATCACTTCCAGGTGCTCCTTGTACTCCACCGCCCTCCAAGTGACCTTTCTGTTCTAATCAGACGGGTGCCCTTCATGCTGGTCTTGTTCTTTCCAAGCCTTTGGACTTTGTTCTTTTCTTTTCCCCCCCAGTGCTGGGGATTGACCCCAGAGCTTTGTGCATGCCTGCAGTATACCATGGAGCTACCTCTCCAGCCCCCTCCTCTCCAAGCCTCTCTGCAAACTGCTCCTTCTAGCCAGCAGCCTTGTGCTTCCTCCTTTCTACCTTGGAATATCTGACCTCCCCCACTTTGTTTTCCTAGAGAGCTGGCTCAGATCTGCTTTCTTCGTGAGAGTTCCTTGTGCCTTTGAAGGAGCCTACCTGCTCCGGAGGCCTGGGTTGGATTTGTTCCTAATTCAACAGCTTGGTCTTGTTATCGAAACCATGAGTGCAGTTTTAAACCCCCTGAGACCCTGGAACCACACTGGTTCCCCACACCCCCCACTTTCCTGTGTTATGAGTGGAGCAGACGCTAACTGTTTTGGAAGGAAGGAGGGAAGGAGAAAAGGAATACATGGAGGGAGTGAGAAAGGATAGAAAGAAAGAAAGAAAGAAAGAAAGAAAGAAAGAAAGAAAGAAAGGCAAGGAATAGAGGGAGAAGAGTGCCAGGGGATGATGAGGGCCCCAGAAGTTAAGGATGCAAACACTTTTTCAGTCTTGAATGTATTTTATGGTGGGGGTACAGCTGCTCTCTGCAGGGACCCCCCCCCAAATGCTGGTGCTCACCAATACTCTACCCAGGTGGTCCCAGCAGGGAGCTGGTAGATTCTGAATATGTAGTGAAGGTGGAGCCACCAAGATTTCTGATAATTGGAGGTGGGATGTGAAGGAGAGATGTCAGTGGTTTTCTCTCGGGATCTGTCTGAGCCATTGGAAGGATGGAGATGTGAGCTGAGACCAGGAGGCCGGAAATGCAGCACTTTCAGGGTGGAAAGACGAAGGGTTTTGGAGAGATGTCTGGAGGGCATCCTGGTGGAGTCAGCACCCTGGTGCTGACTGTTCAGTCTGAGATTCTTCAGTCTGGGTGAACTTGACTGTGTACTTGACATCATGCTGGGTGGCTGGACACTTTCAAGGCCTGGGTGCTGCTTGCACGGCCTTGGATGGTGCAGTGTACAGAGGGTCTATTTCTGAAGTTTCATTTGTAAAACTGATCTAAGGATACTCGACTTGGGGTTGTTATACGTGTGTGGAGTGCTGAATGAAACAGAAGACATAAAGCATGCGACACGTGCCTGACAAAAGGAGCACCTGATGAACTGCAGTTAAAAATAACAAGGAACTAACCCAGACTGGCTCCTGCAGACGGAGCAGGCATCAGATGCCTTAGGGGTGTGGACTAGGGAGGAGGCACAGGAGAGGCCTTGGTGGGGACCTGGAGCCTGGGCAATGTGATTTCACTGCTGCAGGGGACTGGAGGTGTGGGGCAGCAGGCAGGGGAGTGGCCTGTGGAAGTGGGTATTAGTGCCACATGATTGCAGGTGACAAGGCAGCTCCTTGGGGAAGGGCTGACCAGCTTGTTCCCTGAGTGTCCCAGCATGGATGAAGAGGGCAGGCTGGCCACCCAGGGACATGGTCCCTTTGCAGGAGGACCCATAGGAAACATTGACCAGTGCTCTTTTTTTGGAGACATGGTCTTATTATGTAGCCCAAGCTGGCCTCAACTCACGGCGATCCTCCTACCTTAGCCTCCCAAGTTCTGGGATTACAGGTGTGTGCCATCATGCCCAGCCCAAATGCTTCATTTGTTTCCTTTTTTTCTTTTTCTTTTTTGGTACTGGGAATTGAACTCAGGACCTTGTGCTTTCCAGGCAGGGGCTTATGGCTCTGAGCTATATCCCCTGCCCAATGCTTCATTTTTAAGGCCACATTGTTTTAGGGGCGAGCCCGGGAGTCCCTTGGCTTTTCTCACATCTATGAAATGGTAGCTGAACCTTTTGTTCCAGGACGGTAGTGAAGATGCCATGTGGTAGCATATTCCCTTGCAGCAAGGATGATGTTTAAGCCCTGGGATGGTTGATTTCAGAGATGTCTGGGCACCTCCCTGAGGGTGTAGGCAGAGTGGGCTGTGGGAGTCCACAGGAGCTGTCAGTGCTGGGGGCAGTGCTGGATGGGGTGGCTTCAGCAAGTTCGGAAAGTGAGGAACACAGCCAGAGTCTGGCCAGGAAAGGGGATCCTGGGAGAGGTGAGGTGTAGGGGGCAGAGGCTCTAGAGAGTGACACCCCAGGAAGTGGGGCAGAGTAGAGACAGGGGAAGATGTCTCCAGAGCTTACTATTCTCAGATATGCGGGAAGCGAATTCCCGGGGCACAGGCCAGATCGCACCTTCCAGAAGCCCTTGGCTGGCTTGCTAAGGGGCACTGCTCATCCACAGACTATGTCACTTGGGCCTGGAGGGGCTGAGGACCTTGTTCAAGGCCACCCAGACCAATAGTGATGGGGTTAGGATTGTGACCCAGCTTGGCCCAACTACAAAGCTCCTCTTTTCCCGCTCTACCATGAGGTCACTGTGACCCCCAAGCAGCAGGGGGATGGACAGTATCAGATGCCTTTGGAAGATCTTTTCCAGCAGAAACATTCTCTCCATCTCTGCGCCTTGGTCTCCCCCTGCCTCCTCCCCTCCTTCCCTCCTCATTACTCAACCCGTAGTAACCCCACAGCTATCTGCAGGATGGAGGAGGAGGAGGCCGGGTCTTCTGGGTGCTGGCTGCGGTTGCTCGGGTTAACCCTCTGCTGCCTGCCTGCCTCACTCCGAGCCCACTGGACATGGTCATGGTAAGGAATCCTATCCCCGCCCCCACAGACAGCCCAGGGCTGGGGGGCATTTCCCAGAATTAGCCGCCACAAACAGCTGGCTCGGGGAGGGGGGCCCAGCAGGCTAACAGCTTCCAGATGTGCCAAGGCACAAGCACAGAGGGAGCCTCCGTGTCAGGGTTCTCCTGTGGCGAGGAGCTGGGATGAGGCGGCCTTTGTACCCGGGGTTTTAGGACTGCAAGGCGGGTGGGCAGATCGCTGCCTGAGGGCAGACTGTTCAGGGCCAGAAGAGAGCTTACAGTGCAGGGGTCCCAGATAAACCCTGCACTCCAGCTGCTCTCGGGGCCCATGGCAATATGAATATTAACATTATTATTAATACTAACACGAGTGCTAATGTCTCTCACGGCTACTCTGCCAGAGCGCAGGGGTTTCCAGTGCAGGGTCTGGGTCATGGTGCTTGGAGTCAAATCTCAGCTTATCTCTTCACCAGCCCTGGGACCCAAACTCCTTCACTCCCTTAGCTACGAATGGTTTTTATTTATTAAGATTAAATGCAATAATCTATGCAAAGTGCCTGACAGGGTGCCTGGTCCACAGTGCACCCTGTAGCAAGATGTCATTATTTGGACAGGGTGCCTATTTAGTTTCAGAGCAGTGGGATTTTTTCTTGTAGTTCTGGAAGGTAGCTGTAATTATCCTCATTTTCATGACAGGACATTGAGGCTCAGAGAGCCTAAATTATCTGTGCAGGGTCACACAGATGTTAAGCAGAGGGCTGTGACTTAAAATCAGGCCAAGTGCACCCTGGAGCCCAGGCCCAGTGTACGTGGCCTCTCCCCGGGTGTCTCTTTACCATTTTTTCATAGTGGAAAGAGGTTGGGGGACCTTTGGGGGCTGAGAGCGTCAGTTTCTGTCCTGCCCGTCTGACTCAGGACAATGGGCTAGAGCTTGGGAGCTAAAAAGGGCACCGACAGGAGAAAGCAAAGATCTTAGAGGGGATGCAAGGGCCAGGAGGGCTCAGGAACATGGAAGGACAGGGACAGGGTATCCAGATGTTGGAAGGGTCCCAGCTGTCCCGGGTGCCCTCCTCTAATGTTCCCAGAGCCCTGCAAGAGAATCCATGGTGCCCATTGACTGTGCTGTCTCTCTGTGTGTTTTTGGCTCTGCCAGCTGCTGCTCCTCTTTTGCACGTCTTCTCCTGGGCCGGGTGGGTGGTGGAGGGTCTCCAGAATTCCCCTGTGTGGAACGGGGAGGACAGGAGGCTGGGGAGGAGCAGAGTGCAGAGCAAGGGGCTGGTGCTGGCCAGCAGGGAGGCCTGCCATTGGCCCAGCTCCCAGGCCTGGGCCCGAGGAAGGAGCTGCTTGCCCCTCGCCCTTCCCTCCTCCTGCCCCCCAGGGCTCCTTGGCTGCTGATCTTGCCAGCTGGGCCCCTGCCAAGCCAAACAGCTGCCAGGGGGAGAGGAAGAAGCATTTCCGAGCAGAGAGGCCCCTGTGGGCTCCGGCTGCAGCTTAGAATCCCCCTTTCTTACCGCCAAGTGAAGAGGGAATCCATGCACACACATAGCCAGGCACGTGAGATGCCTGGGCCGGGCAGGACCGGAGGCCTGGGACCCAGCAGGAATGCAGGTAGCCTGGAGCTACCTGGACGGGGCCATCACTGTCTCTGTGCAGAGGGTTGAGGGAGTAGGTATAGCTCATTCAGAGATTGGTGGGTAGTAGATGGAAGAGTGTCCCCTCAAAACGTATATCAACCTGGAACCTAAGAATGTGACCTATTTGGAAATAGGGTCCCTGTAGTGCCTGGAAGGTAAGGATTGAGATGAGATCATACAGGATCAGAGGGTCCCAAATCCAATGGGTGCCCTTAAAAAGACACAGAATCCCCCGTGAAGACAGAGGCGGAGACGGGAGCCATCAGAAGCGTCTGGTCTCCAGAACTGTGGCTGAGTGTGTCTGAGGTCTTAAGCTACTGAGTTTGTGGTAATTTGTTTCGGTAGCTCTAGAAATGAACACATGTTGGCGCATGGCAAAAAGTAACCAGGGGGTAGGAGGAGTAGGCAGGAGGGTGGGTAAGAAAGCCTTGGACTACAGAATGCAAATATCTATCACTTATTGTGCCATGATTCTGTGCCTGGCTGTGCTGAAGATATTTAGCTCAATCTTCACAATAATCTTGCCAGTAAGAATTGTGATTCAATTTTTATGGGAAGATTCAGACCCAAGTTGACTCCATATAGCTAGGATTCTCCATATAGCTAGGTCCAGGATCCTCTGTCTCCTAAGCCTGGCCTCTGTCTGCCTCCCTTCAGGGAAGCCTTGGCAAGTCCTAGGCTGGCTAAAACTTGCTTTGTGTTGGAGGGAAGTTCTGCTGAAGTCCAGGAGGGGAAGACACTGTGCCTTGCTGGGGTACTGGACAAAGGATTGTCCACTCATTGCTGAAGGTCTGTGCCTGGTGCCCTGGATAGTCCCAACTCAGCACAATGTGTCTGTGGTCCTCAGGTCAGGGCTGATGGTCTGTTCGTGCTTACAAAGGGCAAGGAGACCCTGATCTCTTCATGTTACTGTTGCAAACACTGCTACTCCACTACCACCACGCTGTCTTTTGACACTGCCATCTCTGTCATCTCCACCACCACCACCTCCCCCATCACCACCATCACAGGAACAGTTAGAGGGACTGTCCACGTCCATGTTCACGTGAACATCTTCATCATTATGTCTCTGTCTGTCCCAGCCACTATCACATGACCACCACTGTGAAATTGTGGACAGGTTAGTAAGGGCCGGTTGCCCAGGAAGATCTGTGGTGCGACAGCTGAGCAGACTGAGTGAGGAGGAGTAGGGATGTGTGTGGCAGGATGGGACTGGTGGTCTCGGGATGCCTGCCAGGACCAGCTGACTGAGTAGACACTCAAGGGCCTGGCTGGGTGGAGACCATTCGAGCAACATCTCCTGGCCATGACTGACTGACTGACTGTGGGTCTCTTGGGGCTTTGGTGAATCCTTGGCTCCTGGTTGTCTGTTGGGCCTGGTCATGAGCAGCTGTCCTGGGAGTACCAGGAAGCAGAGGAGGCCCTGGCAGGGAAGGAGGAAAGCCTCTCACCCTGGCTGACTCTGCTCTGACGGAGCCAGCAGCTCTTTCCCTCTCCCCTCCCTTCCTGCCTGGCGCTGAGTACTGATGGCTCTTTCTGCCAAGGGCTCTGGGCTTATCTTCCCTAGGGACGAGATGCCATGTCATTGGATCAGTTATTCCAGGACGCAGGGACCCCAGACTCTGGCCAGGGCTAGGGTGGAATTGGCCATTAGAGACTAGTGTCCTTTTTTCTCCACTCTGCCAGGCAGCCCCTTCTTGTATATCAGGGTGCAGCAGAGAGCCACAGAATGTTCCAGAAGCTCAAGCTGCACAGTCGTCCCCCTGCCCCTTCCCCACAAACTAGCTGGCTCTGAGGCCTGGGGTCAGGCCAGCTCTGGGAAAAGCCTCACCCAAGGATTCTACTCCAGAGCTGCCCAAGTGTCCGGCTAATCCCACCCTCTAGGGTCATCTGAGTGTGCGGGGAAACAATACCATTGTGGCCAGGACTTATCTCTGCATCAGGCATGACAGCCTGGCAGACAGGCTGGCGACTGGAGAGCTGAGGGCCCACTGAGTCCAGAGACAGGCCACGGGAGGGTGGGTTCACTGGGATCCTGGCAGGAGGCTGGATTTCCATCCAAACTCTCGGAGCCAAGATGACTCAGTCCCCAACTTCTGCCCTACCAGTCTATTAAGGGGAGGGTCCCTGGTGGCTTTAGGATGCCCTAGGAGACCCTGGTGAGGTTCTCAGTGAGCACATGCTGCATGTCAGGCCTCCTCCAAGTGCTTTTACCCTCCCCCCGCAGAGATAGTTAATCACTATTGTCTGTGTTTCACTATTGGGGTGACCGAGACACAGCTGGGCTGGAACATTTGCTGAAGGGAACCCTGGAGATGGAGGTGGAGCGAAGACTTGTGCCCTCCCAGCTGGCTCTGGAGCCCGTGCTCTTTGCTCTGGAGTGGATGAGGCGGTGACTCTCTGTCCCAATGCTGCAGGACTTTCTCCTTCCTGGATCTCCTCGGCTGGTGCAGAGCACTGAAATGGGAGCCAGGAGCCCTGCGGGGGCTTCTCCCAGCTTGCTGTATGGTGGAGGGCAAATCGTCAGTTTCCCCATCTGGCCTCAATTTCCTTGTCTACCTGGTACAGACACTGGACTGAGCCCCAGGGCCCCTGCAGCCCCTTCTAGTTGACATTGGAGTTCACCTACCTGGCGTGGGGTTACTCCTGCATGTAGGGCTACCCTGGGGTCTGCCTTGCCCCTGAGATGCTAAAGTGGGGCAGGGTGGAAAGGGGAAGACAATGGGCCGGAAGTTCTCTGCGTGTCTGGTAGTGGAGCTCGAACCCAGGGCCTTGCATGCACTAAGCATACACTTTACCACTGAGCTGCATCCTCAGCTGGTCCCTGTGTCTGCATGTTCTTCTGGTCTGGTGGCTGTCACTCACGGTGCTCTGCTAAGAGGAGCAGCAGCAGCCAATCAGCCCTGGTCAGAGACAATAGCCAAATCTGGTCACTCACCTACAGTCCTCTTGGCTGGGTGCTGGTGGGCAGAGGATCTGCTGAACATTGTCCACCAACCTAAGCAAGTCCTTCCTCTCCAAGCCATACCTGCATGGCCTATCTTTTGACCCAGTGGCTTTTACTATCTGCCTACCATGTGCTAGACACCATGCCAGTGTAGGAAGACGGGGACAGATTAGGCTCAATCCCTGTCCTGACGTGCTTGAAGCCGGTTTGGGATGGGCTCATCCAGGCCCTCAGTCCCCAGCCCACCATGCTTTAGAGCCTTTAGAGGGTCAGCAAAGGTGAATGGTGGGGAAGGGAGGGGCTCAGAGCCTGGGGAAAAGATTGAGGTTTGTGAGGTGACAGCCGTGGGCTGCATTAGGTTCACAGCGGAGTGACTGAAAACCCTTAATAACACAGTTATTTGTCTTACAAGCCCAGGGCTTGCAGAGCATCTCTGTCACTGTCAGGGGTCTGGCCTCCTGTTTCCTGGTGTCTCACCATGGTTCCCAAATACTCATCTTTGGCTTCATAGACCACTATGATTTTCCCAGCTCCAGCCATTGTGCCATATTTCAGTGAGCAGGAAGACAAAAGGGGAGCCAGATGGGCACCCCTTTCCTTTCTTTAAGGACACTTTTGTGTGGCTGCACATACTTCTTGCTTACTCTTGGCCAGAGCTTGGTCACGTGACTCACCCTCCTGCCTTTATTGTGGGCAGCATGGGCCTGGCTACAGATCAGCGGTTCTGCTACTAAAGAAGGAGAGGAGATGGGTCGGAGTCTGTGCCCTAGGGAATTAGCAGGGGGAAGATGGGGTGACAGAATGGAGGATGCCAGAGAGATGCTTGGCGTGGTGAAGGCCCTCAGGCAGGCAAGGCACTGACAGTGACTCAGTGACCCCTCCACTGCAGGGAGGAGTAGACTTGGTGACCAGGGCAAGTTGAAGGGTCCAAGAGCTGTCCACAGGGAGCTCACAGAGCCGGGGCTGGGCTGGAGGTCTGTCCTGGGAATGGTAGGCATGATGGCAGCAGTGGTAGCTGCCATGGGAGGCAACAAGAGAACCCAGAAAGCAGCGTAGAGAAGAGAAAGCACTTGAAACATAACCCCGAGGATTCCAGAGAGATGTCCACCCTTGTTTGGTGGCTTCTTAGCTTCTGTTTCCCTTTTGGGGTGCTGCCTCTCCGCTATCTTATGGGCTGAAAGTCACACAATCTGATTTCCCATTCATTTCATTATGTTCTCCCTTTTGCCTCTGTGGGACAGCCAAGGGACAGCAGGGACCTGAGTGTAGAGGGCCAGAGTCACCTGGGACTGGGCATGTTGTGCTCCTAACCCTGGGCAAAAAGGGTCTTGGAGTCCAGTAAGTGACTCCCGCTCCAGGGCCAGGAGGGGCGCTCCAGCCTCCAGTTGAGTTGATCCTCTGAACTAGAGCCTCAGTGTTTTCCAAATAAGTTCCTCCTTTCCTCCTTTCCTCCTTCTCCTTTCCTTCTCCTTCTCCTTTCCTTTCCTTCCTCTTCTCCTTCTCCTTTCCTTCTCCTTCCCTCCTTCCATTTTTCCCTCTCTCCTTTCTTCCTTCTTTCTTCTTATAAATACCAGGGCTGGCCTCTGTTACTTGTAACCCTAACCCAACAGAGCAAAATGAGATTAATAGGACTTCAGAGAAGGAGGAGAAAAACTTGGAGAGATATTTTCACAAAAACAAGCAAAAGAGTGTATCTTGAAGGAAGGAGCAGCCAGTGGTGTCCATTTTTATTTTTAAAAAAGTGCCCAGTGTATTTCTATAAGCACAAAAGAGGCAGGAAGGAGATGCAGCTGTTTGCAGTGATGTAAGTGGGGGATTTTCTAGAACTTTGTTTCAAGGAACCGGACCCTAACTCAAGCTTGCTTACAAGAGTTGCAACAGAAGAGTAATTTATTGGCCTTTATCACAGAAGCACAGGGTGAGCCTATCGGTGGCACAGCTCGGCTCCTGTCATCAGGGCGTGGTCTCTGCCCACCTCTGTGTGGACTTCCTTTCTGGAGATGTGTGCCTGGCAGCTCTGGCCACACACACTTGCTCTGTGGCTCCAGAATGGAAAGTCCTCCCTCTTCCCAGTGGTTCCAGGGAAGTCCCAGGCTGGCTCTCATTGGCCTTTGTTGGTCACATGTTCCTCCTGAGCTAATTATTGTGGCCAGGACATTTTGTGCTTGAGTGCCCTGGCTTAAGTCACATGATTGTGCCTGGAAAGAGAGGGGTAGTGGTGGAGCGTCTCCATCCAAGCTACTTTTTTGAGTTGTTTTTTGCTTTTTTCTTTTGAGATAGGGTCTTGCTGTGTATTTCAGGCTAGCCTTGAACTCAATATGGAGTCAAGTCTGGCCTCAAACTCAGGACAATCCTACTGCCTCAGCCTCCCATGTGCTGGCATTACAGGTGTGTGACACCATGACCAGCAATCCAAGCCACTGTTAATGATGATGTGGGGCTGGTTAAAGAGACCAAGACACAAAGGAAATCATAAAGAAGGGGGCTGGGTCCTAGGCAGGAAAGCCAAGTCTGCATGGTAAGCCCCTGGCCCCCAGGGGGTGGAGCACAATGACTGGCCAGATGTGGACACAGGCCATTCCTGGGGGCATGGACAAACCCCCCGGGTCGTCCTTCCCTTAAGCAGTGGGGTTAAGTGCAGACAAAAGTACACACAAACACGGTAGGTGATAGGTAGCATTGACTGTGGGCAGAAGTCAGAGATGGAAATCAAAATTTTGTTGCTTACTAATTTTTTTTTGATATTTCTGAGCCTCAGTTTCTCATCTTTCAGATGAGCAAGTCCAGGAATAGTGCTTGCTTCTTAGAATTCTTATGAGAACCAAATGGAATAACCTACATAAAGGGCTGGATTCTTTCCCAGAAAAAGTCAACCAACATTTGCTACTATTATAAAATGGTCTTGAAATTCCTCAGAGGAGACAGTGCTGTTGATAAGGGACCCATCAGTCCTCAGAACCCCCATCCCTTCAAGTGGGTCTCCCCAGCACTAGCCGCAGACCCACCAGCATGTTGTCAGATTCCAAGTGAGGGATGGAGGGCAGAGCGGGTACTGGAAGTGAGGATGGTGGGTCTCCTGATGAGTCCAGGGTGATGGAAAGACGCTGGAAGCCAGGGGCCAAGCAGGGGTAGGAATCAGGGGAGGCTGATTTTGGCCAGAGCCAGCAGGGGTCACTGCAGATCCAAGTAACATCAGGGAGGTGGCAGGGCCACCCACGGGCCCTCTCCTGTCACCACCTGCCTTCAGAACCAGGATGCACAGCCTGGGCCAGATCTGGCAGAGGACACAGAGCTTGAGCCACGAGCTAGCAGTGGCTGCCGAGGGCACCTGGTCCATATGCCCCCCATGGAGGCTGCCCATGGGGGCTGGGCACTGGGCTCCACTTTGCTGGGCCCTGAGCTCCCACAGGGCCAATAAGGTGTCCCTGGAAGTGTTCCTCCTTGAGAGAGCTCTGAGAATGAAGGTGCCTCCATCTCACCCATCCCTTCTGAGGGTTGGGGCCCGGTTTTGCATGTTGGAGGTCCGTGAAGGAAGCCACAGGACATTGTTCTATCCAGGTGTCCCAGGCTTAGTGGAGCTACTTTGCTGCCCCACAATTATGGAAGTAGTGGTTTAAGGCACTGTCCTGGTTAGGGTAGGGATGGAGGTTGTGTGCAACAGCCTGGGGTCCCACACCTTCCAGCCCAAAGCACACTCAGAAAACAGGAGAAAAAGTGCAAGGGAGAAAATCACCTCCATACCTCGGGCTCCTTAGCCTCAAAATAGCCCTGGCTACAGGCTTCCATCTTCCTCAACAGTGGGGGGCCATGGGACTCCCCTCAAGGTACACACACGTTTACATGAGGGCGCCTCATCCCAAAGGGCCCTTTCCAAGCTGATTCTCACTGACTTTCTCAGTGATGTTTTAGGGAAAGTGGGGTGCAGTGACCGGGAGGGAGGAAAAAGGGGTGTCATCATCAGGGTGGAAATGATCTTCCTTTCTAGGTGGGGACAGAGGTGTAGAGAGAGGATGAGGCTCACTGAGGCTTCACGGGGAGCTAGAGGAAAGCCTCCAGAACTGGCTCCTGGCCAGCCCTCCCTGCCAGGTGCCAGGGGTGGGAGAGGCACCTGTGGCCCTGGTGAGTGTCCTCAGTGGGACCACAGAGGCCCCCAGGTGTGTGAATGTGTGGCTTGTGTAACTGACTGGGGTTGTGTGTGCTGCACAACAGGGAAATCGTGGTCCCGTGAGCTGGGCTGTGGGTGCCTGGCTGGGCTCCAAGCCACAAGGACTATTTGGCTTGTGGCTGCTGAGGCCGGGCATGGGGGTCATAGGGCTGTCTACCTCAGGGCCTGTCTGTCCCCAATTGCCCACATCCTGGTCCCAGAGGACTGGGAAGGGGCCATCTGGCCAGGTGCTGCTGGAGACCAGTAGTGTAGAGGCTTCCTGTTTGCCAGGCTGCCTGTGAAGTGGGGTGGAGGGCACTTCCTGCTGGGTCCATCTCTTCCTGGCCAAAGTCCTGGCTCTCTCCTCAGCACAGGTCATCCTGCACCCCAGCAATGCCAACCTTCTGCTCTGCCTGCCTGTGTAACAGGCTTTCTGGGGCACCCCCACCCGGTGAGGAGGAGCGGATAAGGTGGGCATGAAGGGCAGCTGCTTTGCTGCCACCCCAGATTCTAACCATTTGGCTGCTGCCTTTTCTGGACCAAGTGACCCAGAGTGGCCTGTGTCCTCTCTCACCAACATAGGCTCATCTGAAAGATGAGGTCCTTGATGTCCACCCCCCAGAGTTGTGGGAGAGTTTGTGTGTATTCAGGGACTGGGAACTCCAGACTCTGATGGAACCTTATGAATAGGGGTTGGCCTTTCATTCTGTCCCCTGGCCATACATCTCTGTCTCTAGCTGGGCATTCTGGAGAGCCAGGGACCCTGAGAGGGGGTAGCCAGGGAGAGTGGACAGCATCCTACCTGCGGAGGGTGACTCAGTGGCCACTGGTGCACTGTTTCAAGGGGAGTGAAACCGGGATGTGTGTCCGATCCTCTTCCACCTGCCCCAGTGCTTTGAGAGGCAGTGACCTTGAGGATGGCTGGTGGAGCTGGCTGAAGGGTTGGATGGAGGGAGAAGGGCATTCTGTCCTGTCTTCTTCCCTGCTGGGCTGTGCCTCTCACCCTGGACTCCTTCCTCTTCGGTGTTCCCAGGATGCCCTGGGTCTGTGTTTTGTGCCCTGCACCTGGTGTTTTGCTGATCTATTTATGTATCTATTTAAAATTAATAATAACCGAGGACACACCCATGGCTGTCATGGGGTGCCAGGTTTCACCTGTATTAACTCTTTTCCATCTCCCTGCACAGGTAGACACCATTGTTTCCTTGGGAGCAAATGGAAGCCCAGAGAAAGGAGGCGCCCAGTTCAAATGCACATAATGTGTGCGTGTTCAACATGGGTCGCTGTCCTGTCCCCTCTTTATTTTGCTCATCGTCTGCATCGTAAACATTGTGATCTACTGATCTGCTCACCAACTTGTTTCTGTCTCATGGGGAGCCTGAGACTGCCCAGGTCACAGCAAACTGAGCAACGGACTTTGTCTTTTGGTCATGTTCCTGAAGCCTTTGCGGGCACCTCTCGAGATGCTCGATAAATATTTGTGGGAGGAATGCACTGCTGGGGGTGGGGAAGGGGACTCCTTAGGAGTGTGTGCTCTGAGTGTGCATTGCTCTTAGCCCACTGTGCCCAGCTAGTCCTCTGGCCCCTGCATGGGGCTCAGTAAATAAATGGCTGTTGAATGAATGAATGAGTGGGTGGGCAGAAGAATGGATATGACAGGGAGCATGTAAGTGAGCAAACCAGGTAGGGAATGCATCCTTATCCCATCAACCAGATTCAGACAAGGAATGGAGGAGGGTCTCTGGGTCTCTGGGCCTGCCCCCACCTTGCTTCTTTCTAGGTCAACTGTGAATACACTAATGATCCTTAGAAAAAAAAAAATCAGGGCTCATATTTACAGAGCACTGTCTATGTGCCAGGTTTTGTGCTAAGCCTTTACATATATTAAGTCACTTCTCCTTTTCAGTAATCTGTGAAGTAGTTGTATTATTTTGCCCACAGTCTAGGCAAGGAAAATGAAGTACGAAGAGACTATGCCAGTTGTCCAAGGACACACAACTGGAAAGCCAGTGCTGTCCTTGCTCAGGCTGTGCTGGGATGGCAGCAGTGCCCACCCTGTGCTTAGGGAGCGTGCTCTGAGTTTGGGTCTTTCGCTGCCTGCGTCTCCTGTCCAGACCTCGGTGCGCTCCTTTGTAAAAAACGGGAACCTGCATTTGATATGCGGGAGACAGGAACTTTTTTTTTTTAATAAAGTTTTCTTTCTCATTGTGAATCAGCATCATCATCGTGATCACAGTGGTGATAATCTCTAGACCTGGCTTCCTGTCTGTAACATGTCCCGTCTGAGACACAGCCCTGGAGACCCTGATGAGACCAGTGGGCTCCCTGCCCATCCGGGAGGAACTGCTGTAGGATTTGGTCTCCAATCTCACCTCCAGGTTTTGTTTGGTCTTCCCTTGATCATTGCAGCCTCCTTCCCATTGTCTGCCAGCCTCTGGGCTTTTCTTTTCCCTCGTTAACCAATTTGCTTGATATGTAAATCCGAACTTGTTACTCTCCTGCCCTGGTGACCTGCACTGCCTCCAAAATCTCTATGAAAGGGAAGGCCTTGGTAACGTGGCCCCTGGAAATACCTGTTTTCCAGCCAGGGGCCTCCGGCAGCACACCGTGGCTGGCAGGGCTGTAACAGGCTGTCTCTTGGCCGATGCCTCTCCGGTTCCCTAGGCCAGCGGGTCCCTCCCTGCTCTCTCCACAGCGAACATCTGCTTAGTCATTGGACTCTGCAGTAGAGAAGAGGCGTGATTGCCTTTGTGGGTTATAAAAGTAAAGCACACTCATCGTAGATAATTCAAACAATGCAGAAGCCACGAGGAAAAAAACCAGGGAAATGTTTGCTTCTCCCATAATTTCAGCAGCTGGAGAAAACCACTATTAAAACACCATGATTATAATCATACGTGTTTTTCTGTGTGCATATACATTTGTATCTTTAAATATGTATAAATACATTCATATTTACAAAAATAAGGTTATTCATACTACTTGGTAACCTACCTTTTCTTTTTCTCCCTTAATGAAATATTTTGGATATTTTCCACCTATGAATTAAGTCATTGGTAGAGGTAATTCTTTGCTTTTCAAAACTCAGTTGCAAGGCTGGGGTGCAACTCAGTGACTGTGCTTGGTTAGCACAGATGGGGTTCTGGGTTTGATCCCCAGCATCGTAAAGCTGTCCTCCCTCAATCAGATTTAAGAACATTTAACTCCAAGTTGGGCATAGTGGCACATGCCTGTAATCTAAGCACTGTGGGAAGCTGAGGCAGAAGGATTTCAAGCCTGGGCTGGGCAACTTAATGACATAATGAGACCCTGTCTCAAACTAATAATAATAATATTAATAATAAAATAATAATTGAAAGAAGGGTGTAGGGGGATGAGTATGTAAGGGAGCAGTGTTTTTTATATTATTGAAACTAAGCTGAAGTTATTTAAAAGTAGATTCTTACAAATGTAATGTGATAATTGTAATCCTATGGTAACCACTAAAGAAAAAAAAAAAGCCCTTAAAAATATACCAAAAAAAGAAAGAGGAAGTGAATTAAAATGGTACTCTAGCATAAGATTAAGTCAATTAAAAAGACATGTAGTGGAAGGATTCAGGAAAAAAAAAGAAAACACAAAAAGAACTAAATACCAGTAACTTATCCTTTGTCAACAGTCATATAAATAGAAATGAATTAAAATCTCCTGTTGTAGAGAGACACTGGCAGATTGTACTAAAAATGATACATTGTCTTTGAAATATTCATTTTAGCTATAAGGGTATAAACAGACTTAAAGTGATGGAAAAAGATGGTACAGACAGTAATCAAGAAGAGAGTTGCCAGGCACATCTGTGGTGCACACAGGTAATCCCAGTATTTGGGAAGCTGGGGCAGGAGGATGGCTACAAGTTTGAGGCCAGCCTGGGCTACATAGTTTAAAGCCAGCTTAAACTACCTATTGAGTCACTGTCTCAAAAAAAAAAAAAAGTTAGGGGACTATGTTATTGCTGTGCAAAATAAATTTTAAGACCAAAAATAAACCCTAAGGTTTTTTTTTTTTTTGGTACCAGGGATCGAACTCACAACCTTGTACTTGCCAGGCACGTACTTATGCCACTGAGCTAACTCCCCAGCCCAACCTTAAGGTGTTTTTTTTTTCCATCCTTAAAGTTTTAAAAGACTAAAAGTATAGTTCCAGTTACAGTAGGATGAAACTAGAAATCAGTAATAGAGAAAAATAAAAAAATTGTAAAATACTTGGAATTCACATTTATTTATTTAGAGACAGGATCTTGTTATGCAGTTCAGACTGGCCTTAGGCTTACTTTGTAGCCCAGGCTGGTCTTGAACTTGCAACAATCCTCCTGCCTCAGCCTCTCGAGTGCTAGGATTACAGGAGTGTGTCACCATGCCTGGCAGAATTCATATTCTTTTTTTTTTTTTTTTTTTTTGTCTTTTTGCTTTTTATCGGTACCAGGGATCGAACTCACGACTGCTTGCTTGCAAGGCAAGCGCTTATGCCACTGAGCTAAATCCCTAGCCCCGAGAATTCATATTCTTAAGTGGTTTTATAGTCATGGAAACCACTATAGGCGGATACTATGAGCCATTATATGCCAGCAAGCCTAGCCTAGGTGAAACCCGGATATATACACTCCTAAAATCAATTTTAAAAGAGTCAGGAAGTCGGGGGCTGGGGATTTAGCTCAGTGGCATAAGCGCCTGCCTTGCAAGCAGGCAGTCTCAGTCGTGAGTTTGATTCCCAGTACTGATAAAAAGGAAAAAGACAAAAAAAAAAAAAAGAGTCAGGAAATCTGAATGCACCTGTAACAAGTGGAGACATTAGATTAGTAATCAAAAGTTTCCCTGCCTCCAAAAAACATCCAAAATGAGATGTTTTCACTTCAAAACTTAGTCCTTCTCAAACTCTTCCAGAATACTGGAGAGGAGGGAACATTTCAAACTCATTCTATGAGTATCATACTGATATCAAAACTGGACACAGACACCACAAGAAGAGAAGAGTGCAGGGCTTTCTTGGGTAAGAAAATCTTCACCAAACAATAGCAAACTAAATTCAGTGGCATAGTAAGAGGGTCATACAGTGGAAGCAAGTGAGGCTGATCCTCAGAATGCAAGAGCAGTTCAGCCAATGTAATCCATCACGTTAACAGAATAAAAAGGGAAAAACCCACGTGATCGTCTCAGATGATGCATTAAAGAGCATTTTAAAAATTGTGATATAAATAATAAGCAGAATTCCTCAGCTTGCCAAAAACCATATAAGAAAAACCCACAGCTAGCATTATCAGTAGTGGGGGGCTGAAAGTTCCCCTCTACTGGCATGGCTTTCTGTTGCTTCCATTAACATAGTAATAGAAATGGTAACCAGTGCAATTAAGTAAGAAAAAGAAACACTGCCCGGTACCGATTAAAAGGAAAAAGACAAAAAAAAAAAAAAAAAAAAAAAAAAAAAAAAAGAAACACTGTTAATCCAACTCAGAAAGGAAGAAGTAAAATAATCTGTTTTTAGATGCCATGATCTTACCTTACACTATAAATAAAAATTACCTCAAAATGGGTCAAAGATCCAGACAATTTAAGGGTTAAAAGTTTAAAATTTTTAGAAGAAAACAGGGATCTGGGCATGGCCCCACACCTGTAATCTCAACTACATAGGAGGCTGAGGTACGAAGATCACAAGTTCCAGGCCAGTCCGGGCCACAAAAAGGGCTGGAGATGTAGTTCAGTGGGAAGATCATAGGTTCAGTCCTCAGCAACACACACACATGCACACACACACGCACACACAGTTAAAATGTTGTGTTAGTCTGCTTTCTGTCATAGGAACAAGATACCTGAGACAATCAGCACACCATTTCAGAGGTGTTAGCCCACGGTTACTTGACATTTTTTGCTTTGAGCCTGGGGTGACAAAATACATTGTGGTGGGAATACAACAGAGGAAGTCTGTTCAACTTATGGGGTCCAGGAAGCCGCAGGGGAGAGGACACAGCTAGGGTCCCAGTGTCCCCTTCAAGGGTCGTCCCCAGTGACCTGGGCTTCTTCCACAGGCCCCCCTCCCCCCATTAGTTAGCTGGGCAGGTCACAGAACCTTTAGCAAGTGGGCCCTTGGGGGACATTCAAGGTCAGGCTGTAGCAAATGGCACATTTATGATATGAGCATCTTATCATAGTAAAAAAGGAAAAACCAAAACAAAATAATCTCAACTCGGAAAGCCCACAAGTTCCTCAATTCCAATTCACGTGATTATTGTCCTAGCTCTCCCTTTCCAGGCTGGCCCTGTGCCCCTCCTCTGAGGACCTGTGTGGTACCTTGCACTCCTCTGTTTGGAGTCTTTTCCACCCGGAAGGTCATGGTTTATTTACCAATTGGCTCCATGTCAGCTCTGGCTCCCTCCTCCCCAGAATTCCTTTTGGCCAGGATGGCACGGTGGTTTCAACCTCAGGTATGACTGCTGGAAAGTTCCTGACCCACTCCGGGCCCAAAACCCTCATCTAGAAGGTGGAGGTAACGATGTGTACCCCAGAGGGCCGTGGCAAGGCCGAGGCAGAGCGGGCACAGGCGTTAGAAGGGTGCCTGGCACACCCTGCACACTCCTGGAATGTCAGCGATTACCATATGGGCCCGGCACAGGCAGAGGATTGGAGGGTATGTAAGGTGAAGGCTCGGCTCACGACACACTCCTTGCTAAGTGGATGTGAGTGTGTTCCTGTGCACCTGTGTGCGTGTGTGTGTGTGTCTGTGACAAGGCCCTCGAACCTCTCCCTGTCACCTCCCTGGGTCCCTGCAGAGCTGGAGTGAGGGAGATTGGACAGGCACCCCTCCTGCCTTGGCCTGGGACACCGTCTCCAGTGCTAGCAGAAGCCCCACTGCTCTTCTGGGCTGTTGCTTATGCCTGCAGTGGCCTCTGGGCATGACCAGGTTGGAGGATGGGAAGGCTGGGATTTAGGGTTCATGTCACTCCCCACCGCCGTATCAATCAGGGCTTTTTCATCAGCCGGAAACAGCTGCACCTGGCTGCCTCAGCAAGTCTGGACGGGGGTTCCCTGCCCCTCCCCAGCTGCTCCCCGTTGGCCCCTTCCCCAGCTGACAGTCACTCATACCCATCCCCGGATGCAAGGGACAGGCCTGGACAAGCTGGGGACACACAGTTTCCCTTCCCTGATGCCCCTCCCTGGGGTGACACTGTCTCCTCCCCTCCTTCTCCTCCCCTCTGAACAGCCCTAGCCCCAGCCCAGCAGTCCCTAGGCCCTGGACAGTGGGGGCTGCAGGGGAATTGGAGAGGAGCCCAGGAGGCTGTCCCTGGTGGGACTGGAGTCCGGGAACAGGGCACTGGGCTGAGTCCTAGAAGGGAAGGTGCTTGCCTGGGGTCACACAGTAGCTGAGCTAAAACTTGAACCGAGAGCTTGGGATGTCCCCTTCTTTTTTCCTATCCCATAGCTTCAGTTTTCTTATCTGTCTGTCCAGGGATGTCCAGCAGGGTCTCCAGACTTCCAGCTGTGATTCTGGGGACCTGGTGGGACTTCTCTTCTCTTGTTCCTCCCAAGAAGCACCCAGCTTTGCTGCTGGGGCAGGGGAGGGAAGGCGCCCTGGAACCTGGCAGAGTTCTGACACGTGACTTCTGCTGGCACCAGATTGTTTTAGGCAAGGGGTGTCCATGCACCTGGAGGACCAGGGGGCTGACAGTCGGGATTCCTAAGGGGAGAGCCCTGGACAGACTCTAGGGCCCTGGAGTGCAGCAGGTCCTGCAGGTCCAAGAGCTACTTCTCTTCCTGCATCCACTTATGTTGCTGTGCCCAGAAGTGGGAGGCCTAGCTGCTGCAGCCCTGGGTCCTGTGGCCAGCACTGCAGACTGCGAGCATCTCTCAGGTTCAGAAGTGGAGCCCCATCTCAACGTGATGGACTGGGGGTGGGGCCTTAGGAGGTGATTATTGCATTATGAGGATGGTGTCCCCACCGGGAAGTTAGTGCCCTTAGAGGATCATACAAGAGCTCTCTTTGTTCTTCTCTTTCCCTTTTCTTTACTTTTGGCTTTTCTCCCCGCCCCTCCCTCCCCTCCCTTCCTCTCCCCTCCCCTCCCCTCTCCTCTCCCCTCCCCTCCCCTCTCCTCTCCCCTCCTCTCTTCCCCTCTTCTCTCCTCTCCTCTTCTATTCCCTTCCCTCCCTCCTTTCCCTCTTCTCCCCTCTTTCCTTCCCTTCCCCTCTTTCCCCTTCTCCTCATACACCAAGAAACCAGCAGGAAATAGAAGAGACCCCTTTGCAGGAACCAATTTCCCAGCCCTCTTGTCTTGGTCTGCTGGGGACGCTCGCCTGTGAGTTGTCATGGCAGCCTCAAGTGACAGAGCTGGTGGCATCACCAATCAGGGCTACAGGGGCAATGTAGGGAGACTGGGAAGTCCTGAGTGTACTCTGGATCCCTCAGCCCTGCTGGCCCCCACCTTGTGTGCACTGTATGACTTCATGTGAGTCATGGAGACACATTTTGGAGCCCTGCCCTGCCCTGGGGGTTGGCTGGGGCAGTTGATGGGGTCACCTGCTGGACATGTGAGGGGTCAAGGTATCTCCTTTGGGAAGTCCTGTGGTCCCATGCTCTTCCTTCTCTCGTTTCTTTGTCCTGTCCTTGCTCCCTCTGTCTCCCACAAACTGCGTGTCATGGGGCACCCATGGGTGGAGGACAAGAGGGCTGATGGTTATCTGCCTGGGGTCATCCCTGGGCAGGCATAGTTCACTGGTGGGGAATAGTACAAGATCATGAAGGAGAAAGAGAGAGAGAGAGAGAGAGAGAGAGAGAGAGAGAGAGAGAGAGATTGATTCAGCCAGGCCCTGGGTAAAGGCAGATTGGGCAGAAACTCCAGAGGATACAACTGCAATATGGGGTATCTAAGAGGTCCTTGTGCATGGTGAGTCCTTCCTTCCACAACCATCCAGCTAGGAGCTGCAGGCTCAGGCTGGGTGTCCTCAGACCCACACCTGCACTCTACAACATGGTCCTCCTTACACCTGCTGGCTCCCTGTGGGCATAGTATGTGGGTCGCTGGACTCTGTAGGAGAAAGAGCCCCGCACCAGGGCGCTGAGAAGGTCTCAAGAGGCCCAAAAGAAAGGAGGCACCGTGAGGCCTGTGTGTGGGAGTGACGGAGGTGCAGGGAGCTCCTGGGTGACAGAGGTGCTGGGTAGCAGCAGTGTCATGGGTATTTCCTGTCTTCAGCCCTGTGTCTTACAGAGATGGCCGGACAAAGACAGGAGTCCTAGTTAGACCTGAGCTTCAGAGTCTGGGACTCCCTTCTGCATAGTCAGAATAAACAGAGATTTTTTTTTAAGTCTAAATATGTTTCAAATGTTGCTTGGAGCATGGGTGTCTTGTGTTTTTATTTTCTAAACTTGGCCACTCTCCCCTGGCCACAGTGGCTTTGTCAGAGATGCCTTTCTCCACCCCCTCCCCCCAACCCACAGCTGCCTGGATATGGGGAAAACTTAAGATCAGGCTGGCCAGCTGCTGACCTGGCCAGCTGCTGGTCCGGTCAGCAAGGAGGGTCCTGGGCCCGGGGACAGACAGCGGCTGCGGTGAGCAGCGTGAGACTGGGCAGGATGTGTGTTTAATGGTGGGGGGAGGGGGAGGTGAGCTGGGCAGTTGGCAGAGCCAGAGAGACAAGGGAAAATTTTTCCTGTGGGTTCCTGTCTGGTCCCCTCCCCAGACTCACCAACACTGTGAGCCTGAGTCACTGGGGGAAGGGGCTGGGACAGACCAAATTTTTCCACTTAGCCTCCTCTGGGTCACCTGGCTCACCTGACCAGCCCCGCCCACCAGAGGGAAATTCCAGTCCTAAATCCTGCTGGGCCCTCTCCCTGCCCCTCACACCAGCTCTGAAGAGCTCTGTGGGTTGGGGGGCCCTGGGACTTGGGGATACCTCTGCCAGTGGGACTACTTTGCGGGTCCCTTCTTAAACAGACGGGGCACTGGGGCAGGGCTGATGTGGAGTGGGTGTGGGAACAGTGTGTGCATGGGTATGTGTGTGCATGTGCACATGTAAAGGCCCAGGCTGTGCCAGTGATTGCAAAGAAGACTCTCAGGTCCCCAAGGCTCACTTGGGGCCAATGTAAACTACCCTCTGCCCCACTGTGAGTGTGTGTGTGTGTGTGGTGTCATATGTGTGTGTGTGTGTGTGTGTGTGTGAGTGTGCACAAGATCTCAGATGACAGCTGGGGGGGGAGGGGCTGCCCTTGAGGAGCCCGCATCTTTCGGACCATAGCTCAAAGCCCTTTGTATCCAGACCTCAAGCGCCTTCCAGGGCTGCCTGATGCTGAGGGGGGCTCTGTTCCGGGTCCTTAAATGCCTAACAGGCCCAAGCAGGTGACTGAGGGCCAGGGAGGTGGCTGGGACTGGGGGGTGGGGTGGGTCCAGCTCAGCCTCCCTGTGGCTGTGCAATTTTGGAATTTAAGACTCTGACCCTCCCCTTCACTCCCAGGCCTCACTGTTTACTTTCTGGCTGCAGCAATGGGCTGCACCCGCCCAAGGACGCTGCGCAGGCCGGCGTGGTGGGCCAGACGGAACATGCCTTTGTACCGGATGTGGTCCACAAAGTGCCAGTGCGTGCTGCACCTCTGTGCAGCAGCTCCCACTGCAGCTTTGGTTAGCCTCAGTTTCCCCATACAGAACTTATGTGACTTAATGCTGTTCCTAGCATTTTGGGGATCAGGAGCCCTGGGTTGATTGTTGGCCCACATCTTGCTCCTTTTAGGGTCCCCTTAAAAGTCACCTGCAGTGAGAGGGCAGGGGGGACACTGGCTGCAAGGCCCCTAGCCCATGGGGGATCTTAGTGAGGCTCTGGCTGGGCCTGGCTAGTGAGTCCTGCAGGGCCATGGCAGGAGGACAGCCATTGGCTTGTCCTGTACCCCAGCTGGCTGTGCTGAGGAGCAGGCTTGGAAGCCCCTCCCCCACCCAGGCTGAGATGAAAGCTTGCTTGCCTAACCCCTAAGTCCCAGCCCTGGTCCTCATTAGACCCTAATCCTCCATCCCCCACTGCAGCTGCAGGGGCCTCTGCTCCCAGGTCTCCATGTCCCAAACCTGTTGCTTGCAAGCATCTGTTGCAGTGTCCAGCAGGCATCTGTGGGCCATAAGGACTACTGGGTTGGTGTTCTGGGAAGTGTGGGATTGTGGAGAGAAGACAGGAAAAGAGAGAGAAGTGGAGGAGGGGGTGCAATGCTCTTAGGAGTGGGAGAGTCCCTGGCAAGAGCCACTTCTCCCTTCCTCTTGCCCCTCACCACCCCGGAGATCCCCTGCTGAGAGATGCCCGAAGGCAGAGCCTCAGTGTCCCCTGCTGTGTAGTGGCGTTGGTCACTTCCCTGCCTCAGCACCTGAGGCTAGCACGGGGCAGTCAAGGCCAGTACCCAGCAGGGGCTGGAGGAGGCTGAGGTCACAGTTTTCTGCATGCATTTGTGATTATCTCCTGGTGCCTATGACCTGGTGCTGCAGCTTCTCGGTTTCCATCGGCTCGGGGTTCCTGGAGAAGTGTGGAGCAATCATTCCTTCCCTTTCACCGCTATTCTGCCCCGCCCTACTTAGCACAGCTTCTCTGGGCCTTTCTTTCTGCGCTGCACGGTTGGAGAGGGTCCACTTTCTGTCCCTGCCCTGTCCTCTTATCCCCCAGGCCTCTTGGGCTGGAGCTATTAGTTGGGGGTTGTTGGGAGCCCTGAGGAGGAAGGACAGCCCTACTCTCCTGTAACTTCCAGCATGATGGGCTGAGGCCCAGGCTCTGGGCCCTCAAACACACTTAGAGTCTGAGATCCACACCTGGTATGTACCACTGTTGGCTGAAACAGGCAGTGGTTTGTCTCACAGACCCTGCACATAAACCACCACATTTCATCCGGTGTGTGACATGCAACTCAGCTACGTGCTGCCAGGAAGAGAGTGCACTGCTAATTAAACTGTGACCCAATGCCTTCTGGTTATTGATTGCAAGGCATGTTCTAATTTCAGAGATGTTAAAATGTGAAAAATATGTGTCAGAGAACCAAAATAAAGTTGAAACCATCTCCGTCAACATTTCTCTTAGATAAATGTTTTTTTCTGCATTGAATGGTGTTTACTTAGAAGAGTTTGGTTACTGAGAAGAGTTCTTGAGTTCATGACATTAGACACAGTGAGCTCAAAGCCCAGGGCCTGGCACCTTGCAGATGTCATGATGATCGCTTTTATTGCCATCATAGGCGCAAGAATTTTGTATGTACGTGGGAGGCCTTTGTGTCCCCCATGGTTCTAAGGCGAAGGTCTTCGAGAGCCTAGTGGCTACAGGAGGAAGATAAGGAAAGTCCCTGAGGCAGGTTGGAGGAAGCATCCTGAGGATGAAATCTATGGTGTTGGAGGGATTGCAGGGGAACTGACCCAAAGGCTATGTTTGTCAGTCTCCTGGGAAAGCCCTTGACCCATCCATCCATCCATCCATCCATCCATCCATCCATCCATCCAGTGTGTCATCACAGTCACTAAGTCCCCTCCTCCAATAGCCATCTCCAGCCCTGACCTCGTCCCTGATCTTTGGGAGCATCTGGGCTCAGACATTGGAATTGGGACATCAAAGAAGGACTGGGCAGGATCCTCCGCCAAAGGCTTCTTTCCAGGTGTAGGACTGTTCCTTCTCTTTCCCCTGGTAGGGACCTTTGCCTGTCTCTGCTTGTCCCATGATGGGTAAAACCTCTGTCTTCTCGTGCCTTACAAAGTGGTCTCCAACCCCTGTTCTAGAACACAGTTTCTGATTGGCATTCTCTAGGCTGGGGGCAGGTTCAATCACAGTTCTGCCCTCTACTTGGACCCTTGCTGGCCTCTGTGTCCCCAGTTGTGAGAGGACATTTCACATGGCCCAAGGATGCTGCCACACTGACCTTTGCCATGAATATTTCATCTGCTTGACCTACCAGTGGGGAACCAGACACCATGACGGATACCAGGGGTGGCTTTGTCCTCCGACCCCTCTCAGCCCTCCATGTCCTCCCCTGCCACTCTGTACTCTTCTTGCCCCCACCCCAGCCTGCTTCAGTGGGTTGTGTGGCAAGCCCCCCCAACTCTGGCCTCCCTGTGGTTGTTTATGTTCAATGTGAGGGGCCACAGCCTCTCCAGCACTCGGGACTGAGCTGTCCTGTCCCCAGCTTTCCAAGAACAGGCTCCATGGAGCACATACAGTTGTGAAATACCGCAGAGCTCTCCAAGAGGTGAGGCCTTCTGCAGCAGTGTGGGGGCTCTGCAGGCTGCCAAATGCCAGGTCAGGAACCTGCGTGCTGGGAGCCAGTCTCTCTCCTGAGCCCCCTTCTGCATGCAGCTTCCAGGAATCTGGAGGTGGGGCGCCAGGGCCCACAGAATCTGTGTTCCTGGGGCCAGTACTGTTGCACAGGTCAGACACTAATATGAGGCAACACTGGGGAGTCCCTAGGCCAGGCCTCACACTAGCAAAGAGGGGTCTGCTACCCAGAAGCACAAGCCTGGGCCAATGCCATCCTGGACAGTGATGTCACAGCTGGCACAGTGGCCTGGCCCTCTGGTGTCCTGTCCAGGATTATCCTGGCTTAGCTGGACTTGGCAGTTAGTTCCTCAACCCTGGTCCTTCCCTTGTAGTTCACCCTCCCAGGTCTCCAAAAGTCCTCTGTCCCACCAGCCCTCCTGCAGGAAGCCTTCTTCTCCCATCTCGACCCCATCCTGCAAGCCTCTCCGGGCTTCTTCCCCCTCCCAGTTCGTGTGTAGCTTTGCCTTCCACCTTGGATCTGTCTACTTTGTAGTTGAGTGTGCACTAGTGAGAGACTGCAGCCTCCTTCCCCTTGCCCACCCTTCTTGGGGGGTGGTCTCCTCTGCCAGACCACGAGCTCCTTAAGGGCAGGCAAATTCTCCCTTCAGAAAGGGTTCCCGGGGCTGCAAGTCGAGGCCCTCCTCTGTGCGTGCGGCTGGCTATGTATGTGTATCCCTTCCCTGTTCTGTCCCTGTCGTGGCTGGGGGACATGAGCTGTGAATGAGTGAGGGAGATGAAGCCATGCGATGGCAGTGTGTCACAGGTCCTCCCTGGATCATTACTCAGGGCTGTATGGAAGGAGCAGGTCCCAGGATGGTGGTCAGCATGTAGGGAGTGGCCACTCTGAGACAGAGCTTGCAGCATTTGGACCAGCAGGGGAGAGGGAGGGAATGTGAGGAATATCCTGACTCAGCAGTTGCCCTCCGCCTGAGATGGCTAGGGGAGGATTGATTGCTGAGGACATGCAGATGGCGGTCACTCTAGCGCCCTGGGCTTGTTAGGGGAGGAAGGCCTGGGGACTGTAGGGATCAGAAGCACCAAGGTGTCCCCAAAGCTGCTGGGGAGGTGAGGAAGGGAGCTGGGTCAGGGGCCCTGGAGGGACGTCTTTGGATAGGGTCACGCCTTGTGTGCAAAGCAGTGCCATCTGGGAAGAGGGTCCCTCCTGAGGACGTTTGGGAGCAGTGTGACAGGGGTGGTGGGAACTGCTGGGGAGCAAGGGTGGCCCTGGGGTGGGAGAGGCCCTCTCCACTACCCATTAATTCGGAAGCTCTCATAACATCTCTTAATTATCTGACAGCCCCTCCGCAGGCCGGGCACACACACGCCTCCTGCCCAAGCTTCCTTTTGAGTATGGTTATTTTTAAAACAGTCTTGCTAAGTCAGGTACCCCCAATTAAACTCACACCCATAATCCTGGCTGCTGACATTTGTCCCTGTGCCTCCTGGGGGGTAGGTGCAGCTTACGTAAGGCTGACTCATGTACACGCAGCTGGGTCAGGCTCCCTGAGCACTGGGCTGCTGGGGGTGGGTGTATGTGTTAGACATTTGGCTCTGGAGGAACCCTCCTTGTCTGTAGGCAGGGACAGCCCATGACACTCTCCGGGCTGGACTCCAAGCTCCCCTTGTTGACACTGCTGCCAAGCGGAGACCTGCGTCATTTACCTGCTCTCATGTGAACCTATCTGACTCATGTGAAAATGAATTTAGCTGAACCTAGCCGGATGGAGGACCAACTGTGGGGACTGCATAGGATGGGGAGGGTGGGGACGTGCATTTATATAGAGATCTCCAACTATTTTGAGCTGGGAAACCCTATTTTAACACTGAAAAACTTTTTATTGAGCTCCAAAAGACAGTGGTGGCATGACAGACAGGTGTCTGTCATTTGAGAAAAATCTGTGAAAGCAACCAAATTTAGTGAAGTGAAAACTAGAAATGAAACCTCACAGAGGTTTGAGAGGATGATAGCGAACCTCTGCTAATCTGTGCCTCAAAAGTGGGAGCAACGGTGTTCACTACAGCACTGTAAAATAAGGGGAGAGAACTACAGTTCACTGGGGGAACTGCCCCTTATCTGGGTATGAGGTTTAGCAAGAGGCACTGCACTGCATAGACTCATGTGTGTGTGTGTGTGTGTGTGTGTGTGTGTACAGTGGGAAGGAGACATGTTACAACACGGTATTTTGAATATTTTGAATATTCAGTGACCCTAAGGAAGGGGTGATGGGAAGGAGCAGTGCATGTGTGCCATGGCGGAAGTCAATTCTGAGGGTGAGCTTTGGGCCAGCCCTCCAGCCTGGTGGGTAGGAGAGGGGTTGAGGAGGTGGGCAGGGGCCACATCACACAGACTCCTGTCAGGACTGCAGGGAGCAGAGCTTCCTTACCCTCAGAGGGCAGGACAGGGGGCAGTGGGAAGCTTTTCCACCAGCTAACTGAAATGCTTTGGGTTGTGGCTACCACCTCATCCCCTCTTCAGTTTCTCTGCATTTTGTTTAGTAGCTTGGTGGGTGTAGAGCAGCCGTGGGGAGTTCTTTAATCTGCAATCCCCGGGATCCTGTTTCCCAAACCTCAAATCTGGGCCTGAAGTCTGATGAGTCCCAGGAGAGCTGTGTAGATTTCGAGGCCGGATCTATAAAATCAGGACCATCCATAATCCCAGAGGCCTACGGTAGCAGGAGGAGGGGAGAAGCTGGTCCAGGGCCCACTCCCACTCCCCTGCTCCAGCTTCCTTCCTGGGGGGCTGGGAGCGGCCAGCCCACGGCGTCCCTGAGTCTCCTCTGAGCCCTCCTTGGGGTGCTCCTCCCCAAGCAACGTGCTGAGAAAGCACTTGCGAGCCACAGGGCAGGAGTGGGGCCAGGGGTCAGGGTGCCTTTTAATTTCTCGTAGTGATAACAGCTGTCGAACTCAAGCAATTAAGGAGGAAGACTCCCCCAGGATGCCAGAGGTCCAGCCCCCCAGCTGCACACAGCTTCCTCCCTTCTCCTTCTTCCACCCCTACCCCCACCTCAGGCTCCCCCTCTTTGAGCCCAGGAAGCTGTGAGCTGCAGTTCTCAGGGGAAAAAGACCTACAGTGGCCCCCTCCCCTTCCCCTTAGCAGAGAGGAAGGACTCACAGAGCAGCAGGGGCTGCTAGATGAGGAAGCTGCCTCCCCTTCGATGCCACCCGCTCGTGTACTTTGGAAATGAGGTCCATTCCTATCGAGGATAGAGCATAAACATGACTGAGGACCCTGCAACTTTCCTTGTGCCTCAAGGCTGGGTGGCTTTCTATTCAGCCTGACTTTTGTGGGGTGCGGAAAAGGGACACTGGTGGCCTTTCTTTGATTCTGTTAGCATCTCCAGGGTACTCAATATCTCTCCCGTTTCCTCTCCATCGTCTGGTAGGGTGTTCCTTCCAGCAGCCTCCTCTGGATCCTGCCACGGCCTGGACCCAGCTGTAGGGAGCACATGTGCTCAGGGTTCTACTTGAGTTAACATCAGTCCTGCCACATGGATGGAGTGTGGTTTGGGATGCAGGAGCCAAGCTCTACCCTCCTGTGCAAACATCACACTCTCCCCACTGGCAGTTGAAACACTGCCATGAATACTTGTGTCCCTCAAGGCTGTCTCCTTATTAAATGGCAAACACCCCTGGCAAGGACCCCCTCAGCCTGAACAAAAAAAATCTGACAGCTGACATTGATAAAGGAGGGTGGGAGGCTCACTGGCCAGGATTCCCAGGGGGTGGGGAGAAGTGGGGGGCAGAGGTTTACAGAGAAGAGTAGGTGCCCGTCACAGCTTCCTCCTGTTTCTGATTAAGACTCCAGAGCCCAGGACACTGACAGTGAGGCTGGTCTTCCATGACTCAACAGGAAAACAAAAGCCACTATATTTGCATGATCATGACCATTGCCATCTATAGTGTCATATGGGATGTGGGGTGCCAAGGATGCCACAAAGGTGCCCGACAAGGGCTACCCGGTGTGGGGCTCCCAGCTCTCCTGTGGAAGTTGTAGAGGAAGGTGTGTGCCAAGTGCTGTTTTTATGAGATTAGGGAGGTGGTGGTAACTGGAGAAAATCTTAGGCAGAGAGAGGGGCCGTGGGACTCTGTTAGGAGCCTTTGCCATTGTGTGGGTGGCAGCTGGAGGGGTCCAAGGCTGATCGCAGTGTGAATGTAGGAGCCAGGACCGCTGGGGAAGAATTTTGGAAAACTTTATTTCCTGGGTTCACTGTGGAGGACGGTAGGGCGGGGAGCTGAGTATCTGTGTTCAACTCAGGGACCTGGGAGGTAGTGCCTGCAGAGGGGAGGCTGAGGGTGCTATGCTTAGATGCACAGTGAAGTCCACGCTGACGTGTTGGGTTGGTGAAGCCATTCTCAAGAGTGCAGGATAGAAGGCAAACTGGGGACATCCGAATGCAGTTCTTTCTGAAGAACATATACGAGTATCAGCAGTCCTGGTCAGTAGGAGAGGCCCAGCAATTTCCTTGAGTACTTTGCCTCTGACCAAAACTTTCTACCTGTGTGTGGGATGTGTCCTGGATGTGCTCTAGGTAGCTAGCTTGGTTTAGTGTAGAAGACACAATAGATTGCTGGGTTTGGAGTCTTGGGGAGCTTGCTATCAAACTGGGGGGAACATTCAAGTGAACTCATTTTTAAAAGGTTACAGTTGCCAGGTGTGGTGGTACACACCTATAATCCTAGCACTCTAGAAGGCTTGGGTAGAAAGATGGCAAGTTTGGGCTGGGGATTTAGCTCAGCAGCATAAATGCTTGCCTGGCAAGCACAAGGCTGTAAGTTCAATCCCTGGTACCAAAAAAAAAAAAAAAAAAAAAAAAAAAGAAAGAAAGATGGCAAGTTCAAGCCCAGCCCAGATAATTTAGCACGGCCCTTTTCAAAAAACAGCTGGGGATGTAGTTCAGTGCAAAGGCCCTGAGTTCAATCCCCAGTACCACAAAAAAGGAAATAAAAGAGTTACACTTGTTTATGGCCTCCTATCATACTGAGTCATTTTTTTATTGCTGTATAACACATGACTATAAGCTCAGCACCTCCAAATAACACCTATTGATTAGCATGCTGTTCTGTAGGCTGGAAGTCTGGGTTTTCTGTTCAGTTTGTCACAAGGTTGAAAGCAAGGTGTCAGCTGGCCCTAGGTCTTGTCTGGAAGCTATTGGAGGAAAACTCACTGTGGAGCTCATCCTGCTTATAGGTAGAATTCAGTTCTTTGCAAGCATAGGGTCTATTCCTTGCAGGCTGTTAGCTGCTAAATGCTACCTGTGTCTATACCACATATCCCCCTCCTTGTGGAAGCCAGCAAGGACAATGTACCTCCGGTCCTGCTTCCCATCTCTGGCTTCTTCTTCAACCAGCAAACAAAACTACTTTAAAGGGTGTATTTGATTAGGTCAGGGCCAGTGGGACCATTTCTGATTTTTATTCAGTTGTGCCATGTAACACAAGCTAATCCTAGGATGGAAACTTGTTGTGGTCATAGTCCTGGGATTGCACAAGGGTGAGGGTATTCCTGGGGGGGGGGAAGGGGAGGACTCTTGGGGGAAGCATCTTAGAATTCTCCCTCCCATGCCTAGAACTGAAAGGGAAGTTGACAGCGGCTGTGAGATGTGTCCTGCTTGGCCCCATTTACATATTCCCCCCCCCCCCCCCCCCCGCCCAAGACAAGCATGTGCTGGCCCCAGACTTTGCCCCGCAGCTGCCTTAGCCTGGAATAGTCTTCTCCAAGGCATTTCCACCGCATCGCCCTCTGTTGTCCCCCACCTGAAATAGAAACAACCCTGCCCAACCTGCCCAGCCCTGTCCCTCCCCTTGCTTTATTTTTCTGCATAGGACTTATCACCACCAAATCGAGTTATCTGTCTTCTTGTTGGAACATAAGCTTAGCAAATGCCTGAACTTCGGCTCCTCCAGTGTTTGATCTTGGTATCCACGAAGTCCCTAGAGCACGGTAGGTAGCTCCCAGAATGCCTGGATGTGTTGTTTTTAATCCTGCTGAGAAATTGTATTTTACAGCAAAAATTAGATGAAAAATTACTGCTGTATTATTTTTGTTTTATAGCCTAGACATTTTAATGAATTAAAAATATTTGACTGAAGCAAGTTAAGCCGGGAGGGCAATGATAAAATTAGAGAAAAATGTGTGCAGTTAAAACACAGAAAATCATTGAAGAAAATCAATGAACCCAGAAGTGGCTTTTTCAAGAAAATCAATAAAAATTGACAATCTTCACCCAGATGATCAGGGGAAAAAGAAAGAAGAAACACATTACTATATCAAGAAAGGAAGAGGCATCTTGACCACAAATTGTTACAGATATTAAAAGACTATAAGAAAATATTATGAAAAATTTATTCCTATAAAGTCTATAACTTAGATGAAATAAATTAATTCTTAAAAGACACAAACTATAACCAGTTATTTCAAGGGAAGAGATCCTGAATAGGCCTATAGTGATTCTCAAGGAAAACTGAATTTGTAGTTAAAAACTTTCCCACAAAAGAAACCTCTAGCCCAGAAAACTTTACAGATGAGTACTACTAAACATTAAAGAAGAAATAAAACCAATTCTATGCAAAATTTCTAGAAAGTTGAAGGGAATACTTTCCAGTTCCTTAGACAAGGCGAGCATTACCCTGATAACCAAAATCAGACAAAGATATTATGAGAAGAAAAAACTGCAGATCAATACTCTTCATGAACCTAAACACAAACTTTCTAATAAAATTCATATATATATATATATATATATTATAGCTCTCTATCTGTTCCTCTCTCTGTACGTTCATATATTTGTGTACATATATATATATATGTATATATATATATGTATGTATATGGGTATATGGGTATACTAATATATTGTGATCAAGTGGAGCTCATCCTAGGAATGTAAAATTAGTGTAACAATTCAAAATCAATTATTGTAGTATAGCATTTTAACAAATTAAAAAGAAAATACATAATCTGGGTGTGGTGATTCATGCATTTAGTTCCAACTACTCAGGAGGCTGAAGTAGGAAGAATTCTTGATCCAAAAGACCATGATCAGCCTGGGCAATGAAACAAGATCTTGTCTCAAAATAAATAGCGAGATGTGTGGCACATGCCTGGAATCCCAGCACTTGGGAGGTTGAGGTGAGTTCATTGCAAGTTTGAAACCAGCCTGGGCTACAAAGTGAGTTCAAGGCCAGCTTGAACTGCATAATGAGTCCTGTCACAAAAAACAAAACAAAACAAAACAAAACAAAGAACACAACAACCAAGAAACCCAAAAACCAAAAAGACAAAATTAAAAAAAAAGAAGGAAGGGAGAAAGATAATACAATCTTCTCAACAGATGTAGGAAAAGCATTTGACAAAATAAAATCCAATATCCATTCTTGATTTTAAAAACCTTAGCAAACCAGAAATAGAAACAAACTTCTATAACCTAGTAAGCAGCCTCTACAAAAAAATCTGTAAGATGCAGTGTTTTCCTGCTAAGATCAAGAGTAAGACAAAGCTGTCGACCTAAGTTTTAAGTTTCTTACGTCTTTTAAATATTGTGTGAAATGTTTTTAACCAGTGCAATAAGGTAAGAAAAATAAATATAATCAGCGGGGACAGAAAGAACTAAAATTGTCAGTTTTTACTGTTGAGATAGTGATTAGGAAGTCTGATGGAATCTACAAAGAAGTTACTAGAAATGAATAAATAATCTAGAAGATTGCAAGACATATAACATTGATATACAAAAATCAATAGTATTTCGACATATGAGCAATGCACAATTAGAAATTGAAATTTTAAAATAATACTTAAAATATTACTCATTGCCCTGGGCGGTCAGGGATTCTTCAGATCTGGGAAATCTTAGATTATGCCATTTATTGTATAGTCATTCGTACTCTTCCTGCCTTTTGCTATTTTTCTTCTACTTTCTGGACTCACTTTGTCTTCTAAACTCTGAATTCTTTATTCCTGCTATTGCATTTGACTTTTCAAGGTCTCTGTCTTGTTCTCTGGCGTTTGAAAAATAGTATTCTATTTTTGCTTCATTTTTGCCGTGTTTTCCCTTATCGTGCTTGAGAAGGATAAGGCGCTGTTATTTTTACCCTAGCTTCTTGCTCTGTGGACTCTGCTGCCTCCAGGTCACTCTGGTTCTGCTCTGGTCTCTGAGTGGGGAACTTTCCTCAGGTGTCTCATAATCCTCCTCTGTTTGCTTATTTTTCAGTGTGGAGCTCTGCAGAGCCGGCTTCAAGGAGCATGCGTGTCCTGTAACCTGGGAGCTGGGTCACCAGGCTGACCTGGCAGAAACAGTTCATTCTGAGGCCTCCTTTTGGGTTTTTGCATTCTGGCTGGTGAGATTCTGCGGATTCACATCCCCAGATTCCTACCGGGAGGGCGAAGCCCAGTGTCTTGGGCTTCCAATGGCCAGAGGACCAGGACTCTGTCCTCAAGGGTGAACATTTTCAGTAGGGCCCACTGGCCAGCGACCTCTGTTTCCCTTCAGCAGCAGATCTTTAGTTGTTTCCTGGTTCTGTGAGGTAGAGGAGACCCTGATTGCTTTTATTAAATACTTTCTACCAAGACTCTGTTTGTTCCGTCCTCTTTTCCCTCTCCTGAAGAGGTGACCAGTGACACTGATTCTGGGCTATAGATTAGGTGGCTCCTGTTGCCCCGCTGCTGACTGTGTTCTTGTCACTCTTTTGCTTGTTTCTCTCTCTCTCTCTCTCTCTCTCTCTCTCTCTCTCTCTCTCTCTCTCTCCCTCCCTCCCTCCCTCCCTCTTTCTGTCTCTCTCTGTCTCTGTCTCTTTGTTTTTGAGACAAGATCTCACTATGTAATGCAGCCTGGCCTTGAACTCACAGCCTCAGCTTCCTGAATGCTGCGATTACAGGTAAGTGCCACTATGCCCAGCTTCATCTGCTTTCTAGTCTCTAAGCATCTGTTGCTAGAACTTCCGGTCCTGTTCTTCCTGTCCTTGTTATGACACCTTCAAAAAACAAAACCAAAGTGAAATATAAATCTGGAAAGACTTCAACTTTGCTTTAGAGGAGTTTCAGAAAGAAACAGAAGTAGATGCAGGTGTTCAGACAGACCCATTGCCTGGAAGTCCTCGACTCTATTATTAGGGTTAGCTTTTACTATTAGCCGTGAGACATCATCATATGAAAAACTAGCCCAGGCTTGCATCAGTCTGGTTGACTGTGACATTTCCAGTGCTCAGCACAGGGCCTGATAGGTAAGTAAGCATCAAAAGATATTCACCACTTTTACAGATCAGCAAATATACCTGAGCTGCTTTCAGAGCCTTCACATTAAGGAACTGTCCTCACTGGTGTGAGAGCTTCACCCTTTGGGACCAAATAGTACATGGAAATAACCACAGTTGATCAGTGCCAAGCTGGGTGACCCAGGAGAGAGCAAACTAAGTAGGTGCTAATAGCACTTTCTTTTCTTTTTTTGGTTTTAAACAAGGTGTGGCACCAAACTATGAGACTGATTTCCTTGTTTGGTGTACACTGAAGTCTGAGGTCAAGTCACAAACACAAGCGAAGTTCAAAATGGTTCGACAAGCTTGGTTCTCTTGGCTTCCGTCCACATGGCCTGCTTTGGGGATGGGGAAGACTTTGCAGGTGATTTGGGGCCAGCTGTCCCGTGGAGAGTCAGTTACCCTCTCTTCTCCCTAGGGGACAGCCTCTGCTGACTTCTCCGCTGCCATGGATTCCAAAGCTCCCATGTTCTCTGAGGCTAGTGTGACTCAAGGAACAGGATCTTAGGCTCAGAGACTGGGCTCAGGTTGGCAGGATTGGACAGCCCCCAGGTAGACCTGTCCTGTAGTTTAGGTATACCATGGCCCTCTGGAACCAGACTCTCATTATCTTTTGCCGGGTAAGGATACCAAGTCAGAGAGCTGCAGTGTACAGATTCCAAGACCTTTTAGTTCCAGAGCAGGAAAGGAAGGTGGCAAGGAGGGCAGAGGCTGGGAAGGGAGCTGTGTTGCCATGGTGACACTGCATGCTAACAAGGGTGAGCGTGGGGCATGTGTGCGAATCAGTACGTTGTGGTGTTCTGACTTACTCTGTGTCCAGCGCTCCCTCTGTATTGATACTTCCTGTCTGCTGCACTGTCAGTTACCGGGCATCATCATGGCTTGGGGGTCTGCCTTCTGATGCCCATTAGAAGGTCACCAGCAGCTGGAAACCGTGTCCCAGTGTCTCCATCTCATCCCAGACGCACTGTAGCCCCTTATATCATCCGGAGATTAGCACCAGGAAGTGGAGTGGGGGGTGGGACGGCCATGTGCACATAACTCTACAGCAATGTGTTGTTAGAACACTTCTATTCTATTCTTGGTTACTGTTGTTATTTTCTTGCTTTATCTTGTTTAGAAATTGATCTATATCACCAGTGTGCATGGCTAGGAAACAATACTGTATCTACAGAACTCCATAGGACAGGGGCCTCAGGTGTCCGGCCTCTTGGAATGTGGCCTCTGGGTATAAAGGTGGGCACTGGTAGTTCTGACCCCCTTCATTTTTGTTCCTGTAGGTATCAGAAATGCGCTAAACTGGTAACCAACAAAAGGACAGACAAGCAAAAGCTCTTTCTTTGGACAGTTTCAAAAAGGCAGGGTAGACGAAAACCTTCTGGGAACTGTGGTATCAAAGTGATTTTTATGACTCATTCTTGAATGTGCATTTTTTCAGACGTTATAAATCGTAGTGTAGAAGGCAAGACCTCTGGGGTGCCCCTTTCTGCGGTGACGTGGGATCTGGCTTCTCTCTGGGTGATGAGTGATGGGGTCCCCACCCCAGGCAGATTCTGATTTGAAACCTTGAAAGCTCTTAGATGCAGTTCTGATATTTGCTCCATTGTTTTTTCTCCCACCCTCAGCCCCTCTCCTCCCCCGCCTCTGCTTCCTCCTTCCTTCTTGGTGGTTGGGAATTGAATCAAGGGTTTCCCTCAGGCAAGTAGCCTTGCTGAGCTACATCCCAGCTGGTTTTATTTTCTACTTTGGGACAATCTCATTAAATCACCCCGTGGGCCTCCAACTTGCAATCCTCCTGCCTCAGCTTCCTGAGTAGCTCACATTTCAGGCATGTGCTAGCCTGCCCAGCTTATTATTTCTTTGAGTGCCAAAAGGAAATTCTGGCTTGTTGATGGCTCATTCTTTTATTCAACCACAGTGGTTAAGTGCGGGCTTTAGAGCCAGGTAGACTTGCGTGTATGATAACCCTGGGCATGTTACTTAAGCTTTCCTAGCGTTGACTTTACCCTGTAATCTGCGTCTGGGACTCAGGCTGTGACACAAGCTACAGATAGGGGTGTGGCAAAGCAGACAGTGCCATGATTCTTGTGGTCCTCCAGAAAGCGTCTAGAGGCTGGGATGTGGCTCAGCATTCGGGTGCTTGCCTGGCTTCGATCCCCAGCAACTAAAGGGCAAAAGCAGTGCCCTGGCCCCATCTCATAGTCTACATGTGCTGCATACACGTGCAGGCTTTTTAGTTGGGGACAGGAGAGAGGATATGGAAAATTCAGTGAATTGCTGTCTCACACATGCATGTACACACACACACACACACACACACACAGCTTCACAAGTTAGATGCTTTGGATAGCAGTTTGAGGCTGGCACTGGGTACAAATGCTTTGTGCCTTAAGAGCCGAGTTCTCCTGGCCGGTGGTATGGAGAGCAGGATGAAGGAAGGGGCAGGCCTGTGTCTGTGTATGCATTTGGGGCTGTGAGAGACTTTTCTGGCTGGGGCTGGACAGATGTGTGGTGAGACAGGGAAGGCAAGGCTGTGACACAGTCACCACAGTGATTTGACCCCACAGTGCGCAGGCTGGATGCGCATGCCACACCCTTTCCTTATGGCACCTCACACACCCTCAGGACGACCCTGTAGTGCAGGGATTATTCTTCATAGTTTCTCAAGGAAACTGCGGCTTGGAGAGGCTGAGTAATCTGCCCACAGATCCCAGCTGGAAACAGGCAGGTGCACAGTTCGAATGCACAGCGTAGATGCAAGGTGCTACATAGATGGATGCATACATGCACACAGGGATCCCAGCCTTGCATTAGCTCCCCGAGCTAATGCACCCCTAGCTGAGTCAGGTGCTGTTCTGGTGTGGGATCTGGTGTGAAAAAGTGGCCTTGGATATTCCCATGGCCTTAGTCCCCAGAGGTAAAACTGCATGCACTGGTGAGGGGGGCGGGTCCCACCTCAGCCACGATGCCCTGGCCAGGCCTTAAAGCTGCAGGTACCTGCTACCATGCCGTACTCCCTTAGCTGCCTTCCTTGCTTCAGTCCAGTGTTTTTGTTGTGGTTGTTTGTTTGTTTTTGAGGCAGGGTCTCATTATGCTATTCAGGCTGGCCTTAAACTCGCTATGTAGCTCAGGCTGGCCTCAGACTTACGGTTATCTTCCTGCCTCAGCTTCCCAAGTACTGTGATTACAGGCTTGCACCGCCATTCCTGGTGACCTTGGCTGTTTTTGTTGTTGTTGAAATATTTTTAAAAAAGTAAAGGCATCATATCATAGTGCATACCCATGGTTATAGCAGCACAACTCATAAGTAGCTACATCTTGGAAGTGGTCTATAAGATGGATAAAGAAAATGTATTCAGACACAGAGGAGTTCGCTGCTCTGCTATAGAGAAGGACAAACTTCAGTCATCCATAAGAAAATGGATACACCCCGAGGCCATAATGTGAGTATACAGAAGCTTCAATATAGCATGGTTTCTTTTATATGGGCAAAATAAAAGATGTGGAAATAGGGAGAGAGATTTTTCTCATGTGGAAAGGAGACCAAGAGATGTAGGGAGAGGAGGCAAAGGGGATAAAAAAAGGAACGAAGATGTGTCATCATGTGTATGCACCAACAAGGAGTGTGATCACCATGTGCTGCGAGTGTGCACATTTTTATATTATTTATAAAAATAAATATTAGACACAGTTTAACTGAGGCACAATGATTGCACTTATTAATGGGGTACAGTGCAATATTTTGCTACAGGTGCATGGGGTATAATAAGCAGATCTTAGCAGCTGCGATACCATTCCCTCAAGCACTGGTCTTTTCTTTGAGTTGGGAATTAGATATTTTGAAATATTGAATTAAATGTTGCCATAATACTTTTCCTCCCGTACTGTAGAGCATGGGAGTGATTCCTCCTACCTGGCAGCCCAGTCTAGCTCTGCCCCTGCCTGGGGTGGGAGAGCACTTTGCAGCATTACCGAGTGGACCCCACAGCCCCTCTCTCCCCCAGGGCCCAAGCCACCATTCTCTGTCCCCAGATGAACAGCAAGGCAGGGCTCCGCTCTGGCCCTTGCACATACCCTCATACTTCTCTGTCCCAAGAGAGCTTGCAGGCAGCGCAGCCTCCAGTGCGGAGTGTCCCCAGGGGCCAGGGCTGCTCACAGAGCCTCCTGGATGTCCCTAGGGGCCAAGTGCAGCACTGCTCTCCTGCACCCCCTAGAGGCCTGGGGTGGCACTGGGTGTGGCACCCAGGAGGGTCCTGGCAAAGGTGTCCAGAGACGGTCCAAGTGTCCTCGGTCAGGCAATTCCCTGTCTGCCGCTGCCACTGGAAGGCACCGGTGTGAGAGGAGGTTCAAGGTGACTGTACCATGCTGAGGGCTCCCCAAGGACACTAGCAGCAACCTCTTCTCCCCTCTCCCCTTCCCTGGAGGAGCAGGTAAGGTATGGCTCTGACCTGCAAGCCATGAATCTCTGGAGCTTTGGGGCAGAAGGGGAGAAAGTCTGAGGAGGGAGCTCTGACCCCAAAGAGGACATGTGAGATGGGTGTGGACAGAACCTGGAAGACAGTGGGGGCAAATCTTCAGCCTTTGGCTGGGGGATAGAGGGAAAAGATCCAAGTAGCATGGTGCTGTGGAGAGAGCTTGGTGGGTAATGGAGCGTGTGCAGATCTTGGGGAGTCACTGGACTGCTGGTTGGGTCTTGGAATTTAGATGTCTGGAAGGGAGTAAGTGGGACAGACTCAGCCTCATAATGAATATGCATGAGCTAATTTGTATAATGCCGAGTCTGCGCCCCTCCCCCAAGGTCACTGGCCTCTCTGCTCAGATGGCCCCTTATTTTACTGAAGGAGGCACGTGATCCCCTTCTCAGGCCCATCCTTCTCTTTACCTGGTGGCAGCAGCAAGGGGAAGGGGGACAGAGGGGGAGCAGACTTCCTTCCCACCGCCTCCCTGATACAGCCTTCCCTCTGTACCCTATCTCAGAGGTCAGTGCTCTCTGCCTGCCCCCTTTCCCCAGGGGATGAATGGGGGGTAACACCCTATCTTGCTTTCTCCTAGTCTCCCCTTCCTTTCTTGATTCCCTGGCATTTCAGCCAGTCCAGGAATGGGCCTGGAAGTGTCTAGGTAAACATCCTGTGCTATCTTCCCCCAAATCCTCCCAGAGAGTTGAGTGCGGTAGGTCTGTGCTTATCTAACTTAAACCTTTCTTGCTGGAGGACCTGCTGTTCTGCTTGGAGGCCACTGGTAAATTGGAAGCCATTGGTCGCACAATGAGAGAAGAGGTTGTTTTTCTCTGCCCATCCATATCTGAAGGAATCTTTACGACATCTTTCAAGGTGATCCAGGGCTGTGGCTCCTGATCCTCCCCATGTGCCTTAGCTGGTCAGCCCCAGCCACTATGTCCCCAGTGTCACCCTTCCTCAGCTGCTTTCTCCTTCTGCCCTATAACCTGAGCCTGAGGTTCCAGCTCCTGGTCTAGGCAGGAGAGGGGCTGTGGCCAGAGAGGGGCTGTGCCCGCCCTAGGTCCCACATGAAGCAGCTGCAGGACACAGGCACCCTGACTCCATGCCAGCGCTCTGGAGACAGCCTGTGTTCATTTGAGGGGCTTTGCAGGTGATTTAGGAGTGGGCCTGCTGTGACCCAGGCCGCCTTGCCTGGGGCAGCAGATTTCTGGTACACTGCTCTCCACTTTGGGCTCTGTGGTGGGCCTGTGCATGTGTGTACATGGGCCTGTTAAGCCCATAGGTCTGAGCCAAGACTCCAGTGCTGTAAGGGGCACGAGATGGGTGGGCCTCCCTGCAATGCAGACATGGAGGGGTTTGTGGCTGGCTTACCGCATGCCCCCGGCTCTATGTGTATTTTGCGCTACATGTGTGCTATGTGAGTGTGAGATATTTTGGCTGTCAAGCTCAGGGGTGGGGGCAGTGCCCGCGGGGAGTTGGGGAAGCCCTGCCTGCCTGCCTCTTTATGTCCAATGGCTTCAGCCACCTCTAGACCAGGGAAGGGGTTTCCAGGCTTCTTCAGCAGCAGAGTCTTTTCTTCAAATGATATTCAAGCAAAAGTCCACTGTGAAGTAGATAAAGCCTGGGTGCTGGGTCTGTCATGCCCACCCCCATCTTCCAGGACCCTGAGGCTCTGGGAAGCCATCTGCAGTTCTCCGGAACACAGATATCCTCTGACTAATTGCTTCATGATAATCTCTAGACCGTTAGACCAGGAAGGTTCTGGAAGTCGAAGGAGGTCTCCCCATTCCCCACACCCCACCCCGCACTTCTGGGATTGGGAAGGCAGGCAGGATGGCGTGGTGACCTTTATCTAGCTTTGACTCTGTGAACTGTCCTGGGGGGCCCAGGTCACAAGTCAAGCTTCCAGCTCTGAAGCCTCTGGGGGTGGGGATCTCTCTGTCGGGGCATCTTTGGTCCCAGCTCCTTGTTTTCCTGACTTCCCTGAAGGAACCCATATTGCAGCCAACTCAATGACAACCTGGTGACAGAGTTACTCCAAAGAGAGACTAACACAGAAACCAAGCCAACATGGCCCCGCCCCTAGTCATCTTTGGCATGCATTGTGAGATTTTTGTCTTTTTTTTCTTTTACTGTGGAGGGGTGGGTCGGCGCTTTCCCCAGTCCTTCCTGTTTGCTCTAGCAGATGATAGTGGGTTTGGGTTTCTAAGAGTCTGCTCTCTAGCGGGGTGGTAAGGACAGGAGAAAGGGAAGGAAGCAGTAGCCTTTTAGGCCAGGAGATTGCTTTGAAATCTTATCATCATCTAGCTCCTCACAACCCTGCCAGGTACGAACCATGACTGCCCCATTTTACAGATGAGGAAACAGAGGCTCAGGTGGACACAGTGACTCCTTCAAGGGCTCAGAGCTGTGAGAGTGAAACAAGACTTGAGTACAGCCTACATCCATGAGGCTTTTTCTAATAGTCGATATAGGGGCAAAAGGTTGGGGTGGGAGGTTGAGGTTCACAGTAAGGGTTCACAAGCAATGTCTTAAAAAAGGACAGAAATCCTGGCTGGTGGGTAGCAGAAGGGGTTGGGGCATTTCTCCCCTATCCCTCAGTGCTGGGCCCTGGCTGTCATCATTGGCACTAGACTTCTTTGAGTTCAAGAGGCTTTTAAGAGCTGGGTGTGTAGGGTGCATGCCTGTAATCTCAGCACTCAGGAGGCTGAGGCAGGAAGATCACTGTGAATTGGAGGCCAGCCTGAGCTACATAGTGAGTTTTAAGGTTAGTCCCACTACACATGGAGACCCCGTCTTAAACAAAAACAAAGGGGAAAAAAGAGGCTTTCAAATTCACAGCCCTATAGCGGATGTGACATCTGGTATCACATCCTGCTGCAGTGTTAGAGGGAATTATTAGCTCCTTGTAGAGCCTTGGAGCTTAGGAACCTTGAGCTGTACTAGGAGAATCAAGGTTCAGAGAGGGGCATGGAGAGGCCAGGCCCACACAGCACGAAGCTGTCCCTGGACTTTCTGCTCAGTGCTCTTCCCAGTTCTCCACCCATGTCTGTGGCTGGCAGGCAAGAGGCTCTGGGTAGCTGGTGGGAACAGGGAGGGTACAGTTTCTGCTGAGTGGCCCTGTGCTTGTCGCATACATGCTGGTGTCCTATGTCCTCTCCTCTCTCCTAGGGCAAACAGCAGCAGAGCTGAGTGGACAGTGAGATGGGCTTCCAGAGCCAGCTTGTTTAAATTCTTAGACTGAGCTGCTACCCCAGCTGGCGGGGCAGGCTGCCTGGGGCTCACACCTTGAAGAAATAGCCCTGTCCCCAGGGCTCTGCTGGGGATGTTTCCAGGGAAGTCCTCATTCCCTACTTCATTTCAGAGGCACCAGGACAGTCACTATGAGCATCAGAGCCCCACCTGTCCCCTGTCCCCACTCCACAGGCTGATGATCGAACCCTGTTTCATTCAACTGGCACTTCTCCAGGAGGCCCTCGGCAATCTCTGCATCCCCATTACTCCTAGAATTCCTGGTTTCAGCTGATTCTTCTCATCCCCTGCAGACAGAAGGCCCCTTCCCACACCTGACAGCACCAGGCCCAGCCCAAAGCATGGCTTGAGGTCTGGGTTAAATAACTGCTTATGGAGTCTATGTCTTATGTCCGGCAGGAGGCCCTTCCTGAGGCCCATTCTAATGGTCAGTTAGTGCAACTGTTAAAGTTGAGACACAGACTTATTGGTCCATGGGCCAATTTCCCCTCCAGAAAAAGATGCCATCCTGCTCCCTTTTTGCTGGCTTCTTTCCCTTTCTGGACCCTCTGCTCTAATTCTTTTTCCCAATGGGTCATGCCGTCTCCCCCTAGTTCCCATTCAGATCTCCATATCCATGAGGGCTACAACATTGGCCCTGAAGGCACAGCCTTCTCCTGGCTTGCTCTGTTTTTCTATTGCTTTGTTGCAAAGACCTGGTGACAGAGGAATGCTTAGTGACAGGCAGGCCAGGGTGGTCCCATGGCCAGAGACAGGGAATTTCCTTCCACTCAGCAGCTGAGTGTTGTGGCCCTTTCTGTAGGTCAGTGCCCTACTGGGTACCAGAGGCTCAGGAGATGGACTAAAAGGGAAATTCTCTCCATCATGGCGAACCACCTGGACAATGCATGAATGACAGCCAGCCCAGCCTGAGCCACTGTCTTTGTTCATCAATGGCTCTGACACAGGCAAGAACAGTGCCTTAACAGTGGAGGTGACAGGGGAGGTGACTGGACATCAGGACAAGAGACAACTATTAAGCCTTGGCCCCATCACTACTTCCTTTGTCTGGGACTCTTCTGGATCCTGGCAGCTTTTCACACTACTGTCCACCCCACGCTGTTCATGTCCCCTTCCCCCTCACCTGGAATACCTGTACCTTCCTCCTTGATGCCTTCTGAGCTCCTCCAGAGCCACTGGCTGTGACCACCCAGTCCAGAGATGAGGACCCAGCAAGGACTCTGCCCAGGGGGCTCTTAGTTCCATCCTCCCTCGATTTAGGGGTGACCTTGGGCTCTTTTGTACCCTGAGAATACCCCTCCTGATGGCCTCCACCCTGCAGTGACATGGGGACAAAAGATGAGTGCCAGGAAGCTTGTTTAAGAGAAATGAGTCCTGGACATGCAGGATGCTTGAGAACCACCACGTGGTCTTATGACTGTGGTTTTGCTTCTCTTTCTCCATATTTTTTCCCCTGTCTTTCTGAGACAGGGTCTTGCTATGCAGTTCAAGCTGGCTTTGGGCTTGCTTTGTAGCCCAGGCTGGTCTTGAAGTCTTGCAAGGTCCTCCTGCCTCAGCCTTCCCAGTGCTGGGGTTACAGGAGTACCACTATGCCCATTTTCTTTCTCCATTTTTTGATCACCTGGGGACTTGAGGTTTTAATTTGTTGGCAGTATGATCATTGGTGGGTCCACTTGAGTATCTTATCGTGAAAGCCAGTGATATCACAGGCCACGAGATCCAGAGCTGACCACTTCTCTGACTCACCTCCAGATCGGGTCTCCAGTTCAGGGTGGAGGTGAGCGGTCAGACCCACCCTAGTGCAGGTTGCTCAAAGCCTGTAGGCCACGTTGCAGTCCTCGCTGGCTCTTGAGAATTCTGCACTGTCATCACCCTGGTTCCCGGGCCACAGCCCACACAGGGAGCTGCGAGTAGCCTGTTGGAACACCTTGCTGTGTGCTCTGAGACTGAGCTGGTGTGCTAGGATTGTAACATGACCATGGGTGGCTGTTTCCTCCCAGCTTTGGGGTTCTGACTTGAGACCTCCTCTGTATGCCATTTCTTCTCTAGGGACAGAAGAAGATGGGTGAGAGGGATGCACGGTAGGGGCAAGAGTGACCCCAGATGCCTGGAGCTTCTGTCCTATCCCACATAGGGATGTAGGAGGAGCTCTGGGTGCTGGAGGCAGAGGAGGAAAAATTTATGGGAATCTCTTCCATAGCCCATTTGTCAGCCTGAAGCAGGGACCCAGGTGAGGAGGCCAGTAGGGAAGGGGGGGGGGTCTGGGCCAGCAAATAAACATTGTTAACTATAAAGACCTTGTCCCTGCTGCTAGAGAGCCCAGGCGAGGAGGCAGGGCCAGAGCATGAGGGACGGGAAAGTTGAGATGGGGTGTTGGAAGCCAGCCCCTTCCTCACAGGGTCTTCTGGACACCTCCAGTAGAACTGGGGGCCCTGGAGGTAACCTAGTAGCCCCACAAGCCACAGCAGCACATGAAGAGACAGGCGGGCAACTGAGTAACGCCCCAGACTGTTTTAGGTGAGCAGGGAAATTGCTGCTTTGTCCATCTTAGCTGGATCTACCTGAAGCCCGGGTTGGCCCAGCCAGATCTGTGTGGGCAATGACACTGGTTGGTCCCCCTCTTCTCACAGGTACCAACCCCCCAACCGGGTTCCCTGGGGGAGCCTGGGAGCAGCAGCTGGGCCAAAGCCCAACCAGGAATTTTCCCAGGCTGGGTCCTATATCCAAGGGTGGGGTGGGGGGCCTTGGGGAGCACTTCGGAAAGACATGGGGCATCAGAGAAGAAGGGAGCTTGGAGGTAAAGGAGGGGACAGGGAAAAGAGGGCACACCTGGAGGAGGAGCAGGGGTTCCTGAGGGCATGGGGTGGGGGTGCTGAAGAGACCTACCCAGTTCTGTTCGGAAGATGAGCTGAGCCAGCGCTGGGGCGCATCAGTCTTGGCGCCCCGCCTGGTGGGAGCTCTGGGCAGCCGGCCTGCCGACGTTCCTGAGTGCTGGGGGTAGCTTTGAATCATTACTACAGCTCTGGCCTTCCTCCGCCTCCACCAGCCCCCTGGCTTTGGCTCCCTGGCAACATCTGGGTGGGGGGTGACAAGCAGGAACAAGGGCCTCTGTCTGCCCAGCTGCCTCTGCCAGGGGCTCTGCCAGACTCCACAGTGCATACGTGGGCTCCAACAGGTCCTCTTTCCCCCGGGTCGCTGACTAACCCCAGAACCATACAGCTTCCCGTTCTCTGCGCCACAAACTCGCTGCCAAATTCTCCTCCCCAGAGAAGCTTCCCTGGACAGCTCCTAAAGACCCCATTCACCCCATGCCCCGGCTCCTCTGTTGTCTGCGGGCCAGATAACGGGTTCAGATAAGCACATGGGCCCGCCTGCGCGCAGTACTGGGCTCCTACCCAAAGGGCCATTTCAGTCCCAAGCACGCAGCAGTTTGGGGTGTCAGAGATTGGGCCTTCGGGAGCGCACTCCTCCCACTCGCTTCCCAAACCGGGTCCCTTTTAGGAGCCCACGAGGTGTACAGACGGCGGTCACTAGGGGGCGCTCAGCCACCACTGGGAGCTAGTGAATTTGGGCGAGCGGCGTCTGCGTGAGCGAAGACGCGTGTGCGTGCGTGTGCGTGTGCGTGTGTGCAGGGGGCGAGGCTAGGGGGTCACTCCAGGATTCTAACAGATTCATGTCCCTCTCTGTGCCCCCTCCAATATTTCCAGCAAAGCGGGAATCGCGCTCAGAACCTGTCCGCCTGTACCCCACTTTCCTGTCCTCACCCTACAGGCGTGCGTGTCTCTGAGCAGCGTTTCAAGGGGCGCATGGGAGACTCTCGGGCGCGAACCCTAGTGGGGGGCGCGCTTCCCCTTCGCCGCGATGGGCTCGGGGCCCAGACTTCGCCGCGTGTCCCGGGGGGAAGGCGGTGCCGGTGGGGAGGGGGAGAGGCTCCGGCGGCCCTGCCCCGGGGCGTGGCCTCGGAAAGGGGCGGAACCAGCCCCTTTTTTCAGTCGGCTGGCGGAGGCAGGAGCGCAGAGGCTTGGGGCAGCCGGGCTGCGGGAGGCCGCGTGCGGGGCACGGATCCGGCGGCGGCGGCGCGGCGGACGGGCCAGCGGACTCCACGGCCGGGGCCTCCACACTGGGATCTGAGCTTCGTTCTTTCCCCTCAGGGGTTTAACCCCTCTCCTTTTTTCTCCCTTAAAACATTTTTAAAAAACTATTGTTTCCATTTTAATTTATTTTTTTGCCCCCTATTCCCCGCTTGAAATCGGGTCGACGCTTTGGGGAGATCGCTTCTTTTGCTCCTCCAAATCACTTCGGATTTTGGAAAGCAGCCGAGAGAAGAGAGAGGCGGCGAGAGCCCCGGAGAGAAGTCGAGGAAGAGCGAGAGCGCGCTGCAGTCGGAGCCACGCGGGGCGCGGGGTGCAGCCAGTGACCTGCTTTCGGGTGACCGCCGAACGCGGCGTGCGGGGCGCCCTGCCCGCGGGACCTCCCGGGACCGCGCGCCTACGGACGGACAGACCGACGCCGACCCCGGCCCGGCGCCCACCGTCCGCCCCCCGGAGCCCGCGCACGGAGGCGGCGTGGAGGGGGTCGGGGCGCGCAGCACCGCGCTGAAACTTTTCGCTCAACTTCTGGGCGGCTCTCGCCCCGGAGAAGCCGTGGTCCGCGCCCGGACCGCCGACACGAACACAGCCGGCGACAGGACGAGCACGGGCCGCGAGGAGCCGCCGCCGGAGCAGGGGGAGGCGGAAGGCGAGGAGGCGGCGGAGGCGGAGCAGGGGCCTCGGCGGGCGCTCGGCTCTCGGGAGCCGGGCCCATGGACGGGTGAGGCGGCCGAGTGCGCAGACAGTGCCCCGGCCGCGCGCGCGCCCCAGGCCCCTGCAGGAAGCGGAGCCCGCCGAGGCGCGCGGGAGAGCGGGCCACCCCGCAACCCGAGCCGCAGAGCGAGCGCGCGCCGCGCCGGCCCCGGCCGGGCCTCCGACACCATGAACTTTCTGCTCTCTTGGGTGCACTGGAGCCTGGCCTTGCTGCTCTACCTTCACCATGCCAAGGTAAGCAGCCGTGACCCCTGGGCCCTCTCCTGGCTGGGGGCGTGCGAGCGCGCGCGCGCGTGGAGGCTTCGCACCCCACGCGGGTCCCAGGCGCGGGGCGCACAGCGTCCCCCGCGGTCGCCGTGCGGTTAGGGGGAGGGGGCGCGTGCTGAGTGGGAGGGCGCCGGAGTCTCGCCGCCCACGCGGGCCCTGCCCACCCACCGGAGTCGCCTCACGTACGATCCGGGCCGCCCAGCGAGGGCGGGAGTGAGGGAGGCGGCGAGGGGGCTGGGCTGGCGCGACCGGGACAACTGAAGTTTGCGTCCAGCCGCGGGTCCCCGGGGTGGGAGTTCGGGCGGCGGGGCGGGCAGAGCCCGCGGGCTGGGGATGCCCGGACCTTGGACCTGGGAGGGCAGCGCGCGCGGAGGGGGCAGGGTGCGGCGGCGGGGGGGGCGCTGTCACTGCATTGGTCTCTGCGGCCCTCGCTGCGAGTTTGGGAAAAGTTTCAGGATGGATCGCAGCGGGGACCCCCCGCAGGCCGGGCCACCCGCGCCGCGCCACCCCCTCCCGTCACCGCTCGCGTCCCGCGCGGTGCCCGCCCTCCCCCGCCCGGCCGGGCGCGCGCGGCGCGGGACCGATTACATCAGCCCGGGCCTGGCCGTCCTCGTGTTCCCGAGCCGCGGCCGCCGAGGAGAGGGAAGCCCAAGGCGGCGGGTGGCGCCCCTCCCCCGCCAAGCCTCCGCAGAAAGGTGACCTCTCGAGGGAGCCCTCGCCAGGGACCTGGGGAGCCATCCCTGCCCCTTCTGTCGTCCCCACCCCCGACGCCTGCCCTGCACTGGCAGGAACGTCCTAAGCCCCTGCCCGGTTTCTCTTTTCTCTGGCGAGTGGAGGGAAGCCCAGCAACCTGGTAATTTTCACTTCTCAACGCTGAGAGGACCTGTCTGATCCTCTCTGGCTCAGAGTCTGGGAAAGGATGGTAACTGTCAGAAGTGGGGGCCGGAGCCCACCCCGGGCTTTGTGCTAAATCTACCTAAAGTCCGGACTTGGTGACCCGTGCCTGCCTACCACCTTGCAGTTCCCGTGATCTGTACTGCTCCTTTTAACGGGGCGGGCAAAGGGGGCTTCAAGACGGTCATCGCTACACTTTTACCGTTTACCCTTTTGGTGTTGGGGGAACCCGCCATCACCCAGGCAGCATGGACTTGTCCTCCTGTGTCTTTCCCTGACCTCCTTGTCTTAGCAAAACCCAGTGTTGGAGCAGGTGGTTTTTTGGAACCAGAAACTTGCTCACCAACTTGCTTCTCAAAACCACCCAAGGGTTCCTCTGGAGCTCCTCCCTTCCAGCTTCTCTCAGCCTTACAGTCTAGTTGGAGAGAAGGCTGAAGGAAGGAAGTGGGCAGGGGTCCCTGCCACCACTCAAGGTTCCTCAGACCCTGGCACAAAGGCCTTGGCTCCAGGCCTCCAAGTGGGGAGGAGGGGGAGGAGTGGCTGCCTGGTCACAGTGTGACCTTCAGAGGCCCCCAGAGAAGGGCACCTGGCCCCTCCCTGCACGCTCCTCCTGTGCCCCCTGGCTTTGGAGGGGCCCAAAGTTTCTGCTCCCTTTTCTCATCGAAGTGGGGGGTCAGGGAGAATGTCAGGGGTTGTGGTGGGGGGTGGGTGAAGGCTGGGGTGCAGAATCAGGGGTTCCCAGGGGGCTGCCATGGGGGGCTGTCTAGATGGGAGCCTGGCAAAGGCCATCTTCCCTGGAGAGGGGCTTCTCTGGCCTTGGCTCTGGGGAATGGCTGGGGGCCCAGCCCCCCAAGTGCATTGAGGGTATATAGGAACGGAAGAGGCAGACATGGTGGGCCCTGCGGGGTGGGGGTGGGGGGATGTCTGGGTATCCAGCAAGAGGAGCAGGTGAGGGCAAGGGTTGGGGGACCTGGAACCTCTAGGAAGTGCCAGAAATCTTCTCCTGCTGCAGTTGGGTCCACAGGGCTGGCTCCTTGACCTTCACAGCTTCTGGGGAGGGTTAGGGCTGAGTGTGCTGTGGAAGGAAAGGCTTCCCTGGTGGCATTTAGGGAAGGCACCCAAGGGTGACGGAGGAGGGGGAACAAGGTGGAAGTGGGAGGTGAGGGAGGCTCCTGGGAGAAGAGTGCGGGGCAAAGCAGGGCCTCCTCCCTGCTCTTCAACCTCTAAACAACCTGTGGGGACACCAGCGTTCTTGGGACTGAAGAGCACTGCTGGGGGAGGGTGGCCGGTGCCCTTCGGTCCTCTGCACCACCCCCCAACACCAGCTCACCCTGGTATTTGTCATGTCAGCAGGAGAAGGTCACCATGTTGTTTTTCTCGCCCCCAGTCCTTCTTCCTGCCCCAGTCCAAATTTGTCCTCCTAGTTGACCTTAATACTTACCCATAGCTTTCGACCAGGGAACCAGGGGGCCCATGAGAATGAGAGGAGGGCAGTGTGGGGAGGGGATGGGGACAGGGACAGCGCAGCATTCTGTGTTTACCTCCTGCATTATGAGCAAACCTCCCCCCCAGTGTCTGGTTAGTCTTTAACTTCTGTAGGTTCAGAGTTGGAGCAGTCTGGGGTGGTGGGCATGCTTGAAGCCTGCAGGGACCCCTGCCTGGTCCCCATTCCACTCGAGTGCCTTGGACAAGGCAGAGGCTGTGGCCGGGAGGGCAGCACTGAGGGGGGAGGGGCAGTAGCTGGGCTCTGCAGCCCCGTACCCATGCAATGCCAACGCCTTGCTCTTTTGTTTTGTCACTAGTGGTCCCAGGCGGCACCCATGGCAGAAGGAGAGCAGAAGCCCCGCGAAGGTGAGTCCCTGGCTCTTGGGTGGGGTCCCCTGTCACCCTAGGGCCCAATTTCTCCTTTGCAGAGCTGTGGGGGGAGGGGTGCAGGAAGGTGAGGGTCAAGTCAGAAAGGGGGGCGGCACCGTGAGCTTTAACCCTGCCGTTTCCTGAAGTCTCACCTTCGTTGCAGTCTCTGCTAGGAATCGGACTTGTTGCTTTTTTCCTTCTATTTCTAGTAACATTTTACTTGGAGCAGGAGCTGTGAGTGTAGACAGGTAGTGTTCAGGGACTCCAGATGTGAAGGCAAGTGTCTTTTATAGCCTTGTCCCCAGGCGAGCAAGGATGTTCAGTGCTTCTGATGGGAACTCCCACCTCCCCTGCGGCTTGAGTCCCTTTGGGGGTAGAGAAAGCTGTGGCTCATGGCTTTGGGTGCTGTGAACTTCCCTCCTGGGCCAGCAGAGGGCTGGCTGTGGCTCCCAGGCGCCCCGCCCCCTGCCCAACCCTGAGTCGCCTGCCTTTTGTTCCGATGTGGTTTGGAGCATGGGGATCCTCCCATTTCTCTGGGGACGCCCTGGCTCTACCCACCACTGAGTGTGGCCTCTGCTGCAGCCTCTGACCACCACTTTCCTCGCTTCTGAGGAAGGGCTGGCCGTGGGGGTCTTTGTCTGGCCCAGTTTCCCTGACCCAAATCCAGTGTGTCCCCAGTAGCTGGCCGGTTCTGCCTCCTTCCCCACCCAAGGAGCCCTTGTCTTGGCCCAGGGCCTGGCCTGCTGCCACTTCCTGGCCGGTGCCACTGATGGGGCTCCTGCTCCCAGTGCACCACCCACCCTCTTCGGCTTCCCAGTGGTCTCTGTGGTCTGGGTGAAGCTAGACAAATGGTCTTTGTTTGCTGGAGAAAAGCCTGTCTGCCATAAATAAGGAAAACCACGGAAGCCTGGTGTTGGAGTGTGTGTGTCCACACGCCCTGTGTGAGGGAGCATGGTGTTCTTGCAGGCCAGCTGTGAGGGGTTCTGGTGGGGGTCGCCCCCTCACCGTGTCTGGCTTTGTGGATTCTGAGGGTTTTGTCCTTTTAGCATCAGCCTCATTGCCCAGGTCAGGTCTTTTCTGTCCATTCTGGGTTAAGCACCAACCCTGGACCACCTCTGTCCTAGCCATGGACAAATCATCTGGCTCACTATAGACTTGGCTTTAAAAAACGAGTGTTTCAGATCTCAGGTCCAATTACTCATTTTTGATTATGCTTTACTGTAACCTGTTGGGATGGGGAGGCCTTTTGTGCCCATTAGCTGCTCTGCAGGAGGAGTAGAGCTCCTGGGAAGCTGGGGGACTGGCTCAGGCTCCCCCTCCCCATGCTCCTTTGCGTTTTTCATACTTATGGCCTTCTCGCCACCTTCTCAGCTCCCCAGATGGTCCCCACCCAGCCTGTTTCACTGCATCTCTGGGTCTCATCTTCCTTCACCTTTGGGAAGCAGAATAAGGGGATAGTAGGGGGTACGGTAGTCTCTGTGGTTGGCATTCAACGCTATGGTGAAGCGCCATCCTGTCACCCAGAATGAGAAGAGACCAGTTGTTTTCAGGACTGAAAATAAGAGAGAAACCCTTATGTTTCAACCTCTGGTCTCATGTCTTTTTAAAAATCAGGCTGCTCCACTCACACACAGGAGCAGAGGCAGAGGCCCAGAGAAGGGTAGGACCGGCCCAAGGTCACCCAAAGTCACGGCTGGAGCCTGGTCTCCCTGTTGGCCGGGCCATTTCTTCCCTCCTGCATTGCTGAACTCACCTCACTCATCTCAGAACAGGCTGAAGGTGGAGTGGTGGTGCTGGGGGTGTGCTGGAGGGTGGCAGACGGCGCCACAAGTCACAGTCGTCCTACGTGTATTTATTCTCAGGGCCCCGCCCCAGCGGCCCAGAATTACCCCTTCATGCTCCAGTGCACCTCAGGCACTGCGGTCGGCCTGGGAAACTGTCTTCTCCCTGGTCTCCCTCCAGATTGGCTTCTAGCAATGCTCTGCGGCAGCCGGGGGCAGCACTGTTTTTTCCATGATGCAAGTGGTTTGCCCTCTTGGGCGGGGCTATCGGTAGCTGGCAGGGCCTGCACTGAGTGCCCGCCCACCGCCACCTGCTGACACCTTCTCAGCCCTCATCTGGGGAGGGGACTGGCCTGGGGGAAGGAGCTTTCATAGTACCGAACATGACATAGGCTTGGGCATCAGAGCTCTTGCTAGTGATGCCACTTGTAAGCAGTGGGACCTCTCTGTGCCTCCAGCTCCCGTTGTAGACTGGGGCCTCGGTGGCCTTTGGTGGCTGGCCGGTGTGGGAGGAGCTTATGAGAGATGACACCTGTGTGCCCCTGTGCAGTGCCAGCTGTAGTAAGGGCTCAGTAAACTCTTGCTGGCCGGATTGGTGCTGAGACTGTGGGAGCTAGTGAGCAAACAGGGGCCAGGCTGACAAAAGTCCTTCCCGACAGGTTAGCCTAGGGCGCTCCCAACAGGTGCACCCGTAGTCACTGAATTCACTGGGCCGTCACGGTGAGGCAGGGAGCAGATGTGATGGGCCATCTCCTCTGGGTGTTGACAGCTCGTGTGATCTGTGATCTGTAGAGATAGGGGCTGGCCACCTTGTGCCCTGGGCTCATGTGTCACCTCTTCCCTGTAGTGGTGAAGTTCATGGATGTCTACAAGCGTAGCTATTGCCGGCCCATCGAGATGCTAGTGGACATCTTCCAGGAGTATCCTGATGAGATCGAGTATATCTTCAAGCCGTCCTGTGTGCCCCTGATGCGCTGTGGGGGCTGCTGTAACGACGAGAGTCTGGAGTGTGTGCCCACCGAGGAGTTCAACATCACCATGCAGGTGGGTCCCTGTGGGAGTGGGGCTGGGGGTATAGGGAGGGGTGTTAGACTTTGCAGCAGGGGACTGGGCCATTTCCTGGAACATTCTGGGTAGGAGGACCTTGGCTTGCCCTGCCCGGCCCCTGCCCTGTGTTGGGCTGGGGTGGGAACTGTGTGGAATGGGGGGACTCTTAACTGCTTTGGAAAGAAGATACCTGCATTTCCTATGAAGCCCAGCCACCTTGCCTCCTGCCTGACCTTTGCCTCTGGGTTTAGGATGAGGCACTCTCCTCCTCTCTGGAGAGATGCTAAGGCTTCCATTGTTGGGGTGTGGGGGGACAGGGAGGGGGTGTTTGGGAAGCTGGTGGGACCTGGACTGAAAAGAGTCAAAAGCCAGTGTTTGGGTGCTGTCTGGTGACAGGCACATCTCAGCCCAGACAGGATAAGAGTGGAAGAGAATTCTGAGATGGAGCGGGCAGCTCTCAGGGAGGGGTCGGGACAGCCTAGCCAGGTGACAGGAGGGGAGGGGAGGGGATGGTAAGAACCACGACCCGAATTCCCAGCCTGGCCAACCCTTGCAGCCACGCCTCCCTCAAGAGGAGCAGAGGCTCCTTGAGGCCAGCAGGGTTGGGGGAGCTCGGTGGCCTTGGCTCTCTTCTGCTAGAGCCCTGGTCCCCGGCCTCCGCCACCCACCCCTGCTCTTAGAACCCCTGGGCACTGAGTGACAGGAGCCCTGGTGTCCCATCTGGGTATGGCTGGCTGGGTCACTGACCTCTGGTCTGCTTCCTTCCTGCAGATCATGCGGATCAAACCCCACCAGGGGCAGCACATCGGAGAGATGAGTTTCCTCCAGCACAGCAAATGTGAATGCAGGTGAGGCTGGGCTGGGCTCCGTGCTATCATGTCTACCTTGGTGACCGTGGGCCATTGACTTTGGTTTGTGTCAGTTCCCGGATCTGTTAAATGGGCATGATGACTGATTGTACTTCATTATTAGATGGATTAGATGAGTTACTGTAACATGTCGCAGGGTCAGAAACATGTTGCTACGTCATGCACGCAGTGTTGGGTGGTCTCCTTTTGTAGTTATCACCGGCTCTATCTTAATCCTTGTTTTATTTTCCTCTCTTTCTCTACCCATTGCAGACCAAAGAAAGAAAAAGCAAGGCAAGAAAAGTAAGTGGCTCTGACTTTAGTCTTCTCTTCTTGGCTGTCATCTGGGTTCGGGGCTTTGGCCTTCTCTCTCCGGGGCTCCGAGGGCCTTGTGGGGTCAGGGTGTTGATCTCCCAGGGACCTGTGGTTGTAGCTGTGGTCAGAGCCAGCTTGGGGCTTACGGCTGTCAGCTTAGTGAGACGGCCCTCTCCAGAGTCTGATGTGCCCCCTGGGAGAGCCGATTCCTTCTGGACAGCAGGCTGCTCCTGGCCACCCTTGCTGTTTCCATGTTTCGGGGGACAGTGTGATACTGGCTCCCTGGCTTGCTGTAGGGCACCCATAGTGGGCAGAGGGAGCAGGTGGTGGAGAGGCCAACTTCCGTGTGTCAGAGGAAGTGGCCTCTTTTGGGGGCGACTTTGTTGGTACAGTTTGGGGATCTTGGTGTGTGCCTTCCCGCACGTGAGGAGGGTGGTGTGTTGGCCATTTTCTGAAGGTTTCTCCTCTTCATCGTGGGGCAGGGTGGTGTGGGGAGTTTGTTCTGGAAGTAGTGACCTCCAGCCCTGGTGGGTAGCTGGTGGCCAAATGCAGGGAAGGAGAGACTGAGAGAGAGTACTGTGCCCTGCCTCCCCGTCTGGCTGCCCTGCCGCTCTGGGACTCCAAGTCCCCAAGCTTCAACCCCGCCTCTTCCCACAGTCCCAGCTTCCAGGGTTTCTGTGACTTAAAGAGTAACTGTGTAGGAGGATAGGATGAGAGAGAGAGACAGACAGACAGACAGACAGACACAGAGAAACCCTTCTCCTCTGTCCTTCCAGCACACTCTCCTGTCCCCTCTCCCTCTTCCCCTGGGTGGGCAGCCATGCTGAGGTGTGTTTTCCCGGAGAGTTCTGGTTCCCTGAGGGCAGCAGGCTGCAGCCTGTCCCCTGCTCGTCCCTCATGTGCCTGCTTTGCCATGGGGAGAGAGCGGGGCTCGCCTGGGCTCGAGATCCGCAGCGATGGCGCAGCCCGGGGAGACTCCCTGCCAAGCACTGCCGGCCTAGCCCCGTGGTCCCTTGACCCTGCTATTCCTGCCTGCTGAGATGAGCACAGCCCCACGCTGCCAGTCTCTGAGGCTGTGCTGGGTTTGAGGCCAGCTTCCAAGGTAGCTGCTGCTCCCCTGGAGGGACCCCGTCTGGAAATGGGCCTCCCACCCGGTCTCCACCCTTTCACACGCCTGACCTTCAGGGTCAGACTGGGACAGGGATGCTGGGGTCAGGCGCGACAGGAGATGGAGCCCCAGGTCCTCCCCAGGCTCCCTTTCTATCTGAAGCCTTGGTGTGGGTTGCGTGGCCACCACATGGTGACCAAGTGAGGAGCAGGTGGAGCTGGGGTGCACCCACGTCTTCAGCGAGGCTTTGTTTCCATTGTCCCCTCTGCCTGTCCCTTCCCCTCCTAGTCTTGCGCTCTCTCTGTCTGTCTCTTTTTATTTTCCAGAAAATCAGTTCGAGAAAAGGGAAAGGGGCAAAAACGAAAGCGCAAGAAATCCCGGTATAAACCCCGGAGCGTGTGCGCGCTGGTGCCGCTGCTACTTCCCGGAGCCTCCCGCGTCCCTTCCTGTGCCCCGAGTCCCCGGGCCCCTCCCTGGCTCTGCCCTTCTTGCCCCAGTGTCTCTCTCTCACTCTCACTGCACTAATGGGCACCAATGGTTAAACTGGTGATGGTGTTTTGGGCCCAGGGTTGGGGTACATGGGTGGACCGCGTGGGCCTGAAGATTCCGGGAGGGGATTCTGGCTTGGCTGGGCACACACAGGCTTTCTCTCACCCACTGGGTGCTGGTGGCAGTGGGCCTGTGTTGGTACGGGTGCTGGGCACTAGGTCCCACGTGCCCAGATGGTTTCTGCCACTGGGCTTCTGCACATCTGGAAGCTGAGTGGGGGGGTAGGAGACATAGGAAGGGGTGTCATGATGGGAGGTAGCTTACTGTGGGCCGGAGGAAGAATTTGGGTGCATTGAGCCCTGTGCCATGGCCCCCTCTCATCTGGTAGCGTTTTGGCTCCTCATGGACTTGGGGCCTTTGGAGGGGAATGGCACTGTAGCATGGCCCAGAGTACCACTGGAGTCTCCCTAGGGCATCCCTGCGGTCCTACTGCGGGAGTGCACAGTGCCTCTGGCTGGGCCTCTGCCCCGGGTTGCCTGCCTTTGCTGGAGGGGCCTGGGCATGAACCTTGCCTGTCACAAAATTGTGTCCCAGGTGATCTTGTCTGCCTTCGATTGCTGCCCCCAATGGCAGAAGAGTCAAGGAGTGCCCTTTTGGGGACGGCAGCAGTTGGGGCCCTGTGGCCCAAGGAGCGCCCTGCATGGCCGTCCTCTTCCTGCGTGCTCTGCCCACTCGTGCCCTGCTCTTCCAGGGCAGGCATCCTAGCCAGTGCCGCCTCTTTCCTTGCTCTCTGTCTTTTGCTGTGCTCTGCTCCTTCCAGGGTGTGGAAGGATGTGGAGGCCACATGCCGGCTGGGGGACCGCTGCCATGCGTCAGGGGTGTTGCATGGGTTTTTCCTCTCTTTCTGCTGACGCTCTAGCTTAGATGTCTTTCCTTTTGCCTTTTTGCAGTCCCTGTGGGCCTTGCTCAGAGCGGAGAAAGCATTTGTTTGTACAAGATCCGCAGACGTGTAAATGCTCCTGCAGAAACACAGACTCGCGTTGCAAGGCGAGGCAGCTTGAGTTAAACGAACGTACCTGCAGGTTGGTCGCCAGAGGGTGGGCAGTGAGTCAGAGGGGCGCTGGAGGGAGACAGAGAGAGCGCGTGTGCGTGCACGAGCACGCGCGCCTACTACTGCTTGCCCAGCTTCTCCTGCCTGCCTGGCCACTGCCCCCTTCTCTGCCCGCCAGGCCCCGTGGACAGGGCTGTGGGTGCTGGCGTGGCCTGGCAGGCCTGCCCTGAGGTCGTCCTGGCTGCCTGCGTGGGGAAGCTGGTCAGGGTCTATGTGGCGTGGCTTCATGTGGTATGGACGCAAGTTGTATGTTGTGTCCTGTGGTCCTGCCGCTGGTGGTATCTGTTGGTGCTGATGTTTTGACCTTCATCTGTGCTGACTCCAAGGAGGAGGCCCTTGCTGGTGTCTGCAAGTGCGGGCTGCTCCTGGCCTCATGCTGCCCTCCGATGTCTACACAGCCTGCTTCTCAGCCCCAGGCTTCACTGAGGGCATGGATGGAGACCCCTCCTCCAGACTGGGGCTCCTGATCACAGGGCTGTGTCTTAATGCTGCATACACAAAGAGTTTAGCATTGAGAACCTTAGCTATCCCCAGCCTGTTCCAATCAAAGTGACAACCCTGAGTGTTTCCAGGCATCCCAGGATGGGGCCCAGGGTTAGACCATGGACTCCAAAGCCCAGGCCTGGCTTGCTTCCTTTGGGACCCCCAGGGGTCTGTGCCTTGGTCCTTTGTCCATGTGGGAACCAAGGCATTGCCAGGTGCATTTGTGAGCACTGTATGGATGAGGGCTGTGATGGTACCATTCTGAGTGCCACTGTGGCCTTGCTTGAGGGGAGCCTCCAAGGAGGAGGCTTTTATGGCTTGGCCCAGGTGGAGGTGGGCACCCAGCCATCCCAGGACCGAGGCTCTTTGGATCTGCTTCCCCGCCCCCAGCCTATGGTTTTGTGACTTATGAGTATTTAGGGGACGTGGGGTTAGACTGTGTTTTGGTGTAGCTTCTGTCTGTCTCAGAGCTGTGTGGGGACAGGAAGTGTGCATTAGTGCTGGGTGCAGCCTCTGCCTCACTGTGGGCAGGGACTCAGCTCCCCAGGGGCCCCAGGGGAGACGAGGAACTTGGCACTTTAGGGTTTCTGTGGTAGCTATTCTACAAGGGGATGTGTGAGGTCACTGACTCGAGACCTTGCTGTACCCTAGCTCGCTGTGCGGGGATTTCAGCTCCCCAGCTGGGAGCTTAGGATCCTACAGTAGAGGGTAAAAGATCATCAGTTGGTGGCAAGGGTATGATAAGGCGTCTGATGTCCCCTCTATTCCAGCAGGAATAGCAAAGCCGTCGACCCGTCTCTCCCAGCCTATGAACATTGTTGGAAAGAATAGGCACTGGGGCCTGGCCTGCAGCTGCCAGCAGCTCAGGAGACATGTTCTGTCACCCTCCTGCAGCCCAGGCCCCTGGGGACCTCACGTCCTCAGGGCAGCGCTCTGTTTGGGGCCGCCCATTCTCCCTGCCTCTGCCCCTCTCTTCCCGAACCAGTCCCTGGAGACAGAACCAGAAATCCTTTCTCCAGAAGGACCCTTTTCTGGTTAACTTCCTCCACTCACCCATCAGCTTTGCAGTGTCACCTCAGGGCTGTCCTCTGGCACGTGTCCATCCGTTGCTTTGTGAGGTGTCCCTGTGTCTTGTTTTGTCTCACCTCGGTCCCTGCTGCACTGGGGGTCCATGAGCGTGGGGCTGGGTGTCCATCCCAGGACTGACCTCCCCTGTCCTCTGCTCCTGCTGTGCTAGGGAGCCCGGATTCCCCAGGCATGGGAGGCTCCTTGCCTCTCCACTAGGCCTCCTCTGCTGGCCTAACCCTCAGCCTTTCTCTGTTGTCCCCTCAGATGTGACAAGCCGAGGCGGTGAGCCAGGCTGGAGGAAGGAGCCTCCCTCGGGGTTTCGGGAAGCAGACCTCTTGCCAGGGAAGATGGATGCAGAACGACCGAGACTCACCACGCTGCCGCCACACACCATCACTTCGACAGAACAGTCCTTAATCCAGAAACCTGAAATGAAGGAGGAGGAGACTGCGCAGAGCACTTTGGGTCCGGAGGGCGAGGCTCCGGCAGAAGCATTCCCAGGCGGGTGACCAGCACGGCCCCTCTTGGAATTGGATTCGTCATTTTTATTTTTCTTGCTGCTAAATCGCCGAGCCCGGAAGATTAGAGAGTTTTATTTCTGGGATTCCTGTAGACACACCCACCCACATACATACATTTATATATATATATTATATATATATAAAAATAAATATATATATTTTATATATATAAAATATATATATTCTTTTTTTAAATTAACTTTGCTAATGTTATTGGTGTCTTCACTGGATGTATTTGACTGCTGTGGACTTGAGTTGGGAGGAGAATGTCCCTCCCAGAACGTGACAGGGAAGAGGATGGGGTGAGAGACCCTGGCAAGACCGCTTTGTCCCTTCTAGGGAGGCCAGGGTCCTCTCCCCTGCCTGGGCACGTGCAAAGCCAGGGCACAGGGGGCACATGTGGCTCGCTTCCGGGAACACCGACAAACCCAGCCCTGGCTTCCCCAAGCCTTCACCCTGAGTCACGTGGACAGAGACAGATGACAGGTACAGGGATGCGGACACAGGCTCAGACGGGAGTCGGAAGCCTCAGGACACGGAGGGCTTGTGGATCCCTGCCACGTGCTACCTGGAAGAGTTGGAGCCTGGCAGCCTTCACCTGAGCTCATCTGCTTCCCGGTCACCCAGGAGGCCTTGGACGGGTGTCCTCGTGAAGGAGAGGGACAGTGGTAGATGAAGCGCCGGGTGACGGCTCTCCTGGGGCCTCTCATCCTCGCCCTCCCCTCCTCCCCTCGTGCAGCCCAGGAGGGCATTGAGTCCTCAGACCATTGAAACCACTAGTTCTGTCCCCCAGGAGACCTGGCTGTGTGTGAGTGGTGTCCCTTCTGTCCCCTCCCCTCTCCCTCCTCCCTTCCCCTCCTTTCCCTTCCCCTCCCCGAGGCACAGAGAGAAGGGCAGGATGCATATGCCCACCATGGAGACAGAAAAGAGAAAATGTTTTATATACGGTACTTATTTAATATCTCTTTTTAATTAGAAATTAAAACAGTTAATTTAATTAAAGAGTAGGGTTTTTTTTCAGTATTCTTGGTTAATATTTAATTTCAACTATTTATGAAATGTATCTGTCCCTCTTTCTCGCTCTCTTATTTGTACTGGTTTTTGTGTATAAAATCCGTATTTCCAATCTCCCTGCTTGGTGACAGTCACTGACTTGTCCCAAACAGGTATTTAATTTGCTAACACTCAGCTCTGCCTTCCCCATTCCCCTGGCTCCCCACCACACATTCCTTTGAAATAAGGTTTCAATATACATCTACATACTATATATATATTTGGCAACTTGTGTTTGTGTGTATATATATATACATATATATATATGTTTATGTATATATGTGATTCTGATAAAATAGACATTGCTATTCTGTTTTTTATATATAAAAAACAAAACAAGAAAAAATAGAGAATTCTACATACTAAATCTCTCTCCTTTTTTAATTTTAATATTTGTTATCATTTATTTATTGGTGCTACTGTTTATCCGTAATAATTGTGGGGGGAAAAGATATTAACATCACGTCTTTTGTCTCTAGTGCAGTTTTTTCGGGATATTCCGTAGTACATATTTATTTTTAAACAACAACAAAGAAATACAGCTATATCTTAAAAAAAGCATTTTGTATTAAAGAATTTAATTCTGATCTCAAAGCTCCTCTTGGTCTCCTTCTGCAGACTTCCTCTGCCCCTCCCTCCTCCCTTGGGGACCTGGTATTGTCTGAGGTCTGGGAAGAGGTCCCAGTTTGTGGGATACGGGTTGACCCACCTCCTGGTGCTGGGGGCTTGAGTCCTTCCATTCTGGCCTTGCTGGTTCTGAGGGATCCCATCTCCCTATGCCTTGATACGAAAGGTGGGTTGTTCTGAAAATGGATGGAGGGGGCTATAGTCCTTCGAGGCCAAGAGCCCTTGCAGGGGGTCAGGCTGGTTGAGGAAGGAACCAGCCACATCCTCATAGGCTGGAGGGCTGTTCAGCTACACGGTCATCTTGTGACAGGCAGCTGGGAGTGGGAGGGGGGGTGCTACTAGGGGACTGACTCCAGGGTTAGTTTATTGTCACAGGCTGTATGTTGGGTTCCTTGGGTGGCAGAAAAAGAGGCTTATTGCTCTGGTTGCCGGTGATGGGCCCGTGCCCACCCCTCTTGCTGTCTGAAGCCATCTCTTGTGCTGGTCGCTGGAAGGTGGCGTCTCTCTGTGTCCTCAGCATAGATGATCAGTGCTTCCACATCCTCTCCGACTGGCCTTCCTTTATTCTTGTGGAGCACAGAAGGGTTTGGATAAATACTGGCCAGTGGTGACTCTTGGCTGTTGCAGACTTGGGAGATGTCCTGAGGGTGCCATGGGGCTGTGGGTGGTGGGGCAGACCTCCAGTCATGTAAGGACAGGTCCTTCTTTTAAACGGAGCTCCATCTGAGAAGCACTTCTCTCCCACTCATGTGCTGCCCTGGGGAGCATGTCTTCAGTTACTTCTACCTGACACCAACTTAAAGGAGGAAACGTTTATTTTGACTCGCAGTTTTTACAAGTTTCAGTCCATAGTTGGCTGGCTCCGAGGCGGGGCAGCATATCAGAGACCTGGCAAAGAGGAAACAGCCTCTGGCATGGCAGCAGGAAGAGATCAAGGGAGGAGGAAGGAGACAGAGCCTGCAAAACCATCCCCGCAGTGGCCCACCTCTAACCAGACTTCACCTCCCAACACCACATTTAGCTATAAACCCACAGTGGACAACTCCACTAATGATTATCACCCTGCCAAGCTCCATGTATGAGTACATGAGGCTTTAGGGAGACATCGAGATATAACCCATAACATACCACCTTCTAACCCCTTCAAGGACAGTGCTGGCCAATAGAAATACGGTGTGGACCACAAATATAATGTATCAGCTTTTGTATCTTCATGTGGTGCTGGTGATGGAACTCAGGTCCTCATACACGCTAAGGACATGCTGTACCACCAAGCCACACCTCCAGCCCATGTATGCATCATTTAAAATTTCCTTAGGAGTCCAACTCTTAACAGGTAAAAAAGAGACAAATGCTAATAATATGATTTATTCAATCCCAACATAGCTAAAATATTTTAACATTTAATCAACAAAATGATTTAAAAGACATTGTACCTTTTCTTGGCACTTCATTTTCAAATTTGGTGTGAATTTTTTGCATACAATGCTCCCAAATGGTGGTGGCTGCGTTTTGAAATCTTGATGTCTACCCATGGCTGGTCGTGACCACTTTGGACTGTATAGCTCGCAAATGAAGTACGCCTTTTATCTGTCTCCGCTGCTAGACGATGAGCAGCACTCTGAGCAGAGATTTGTGTCTTATTTTGTTCACTGCGTCTGCAGCTCCTAGAACAGTCTGGAGTACAGTACATGTTCAATAATCATTTGCTGGATGGTTAATGTCTAAACTGCAGCCTGGAGCTGAGACTACAGGGTTTCTTTGGAGATGTCAGGAGAGGTTGGTGGCCGGTGTCGGGACAGGTGGGGACTGGAGCAAGACTGCTGCAAGTCAATGCAGAGCTGACTGCTATGGTTGGAGAGCAAAAGGGTCTTTTTGTCAAGTGCCGGGTGATAGGCTGGAGATGGGGTTTAGCATTTATTACTGCTCTGTGCATGAGAAGTTGCACTTCCAGAGAGGGTGAATAACTGGCCCAAAGTGAGGCAAATTGAGTGCATGGCCCAGCTGGAATTTAAACCAGCTTTCCTGACTCCAAATCTAGTGCTCTTTCCAGGCCGAGGCCACAGCTGCCCCAGGCTAGGGCAGGACATTAACAAATAAGAATGAGTTGTCTAGACTGAGGCAAACAGGCAGAAGAAAGTGGGACAGGGGGAGGATGCCAAAGCCCAGGACTGAGATCTGACTTCCCTAAGCTGGGTAAGGCAAGGCAGGGCAGGCTAAGTCTGAAAGAGATTGCGACACGCAGCCTGCGAGGGTAGTCTTGAAACAGACCAAGAGAAAAGAAGGCGATAAAAATGTCGCACCTAGTTGTACCAGACTCTCGCAGCTCCTCCACCCCAGGGCCTTCCTGAGGGTCTTTCAAGGCCTAAAGAAGCCCCCATCCAGCCTCATGGCCCTCCCTGTTATCACCCCTACTCTCCCTGAGGCTCTTTCTCTTTGTCCCAAGGACCTACTTCCCTGGTCACGGCCCTCCGAGGCCTGCAGAGTCCTGTAGAACTTGGTCAATCTGGGTCCATGGTGCAGGTTAGGACTATCAGGGTGGCCGTATGCCAATCTGGCTGCCAGGAATTCTTTCAGTCCCTTGTCCTCATGCCACTCCTCCCTGTACAAAGGGGAGCCTGGCTTCCTCTTCTGAGCCTGGCTAGACTTATGACTTGATTTGACGAAGAAGAGAGACTCTGGGGCTGTCAGACCTTAAGAAGCATTGTAGCTCCTATTTTTGCCCTCTTGATGCCATGCTATAAGGAAGTTCAACTATCTTGCTAGAGAGAAAGAGATCCAGACAGATAGACAGGCAGGCAGACAGAAAGACTGAGTCAGCCCCCAGCTGTTTCATTAACCCCAAGCTGAGGCCCTGGACATGTGACGTATGCCACTGGATTACCTGGTCCCCAAAGGGCCACTGTACCAGACGATAGGTAAGGTAGAGAGAAATCACCTGTGCTTTCAATTACAGAGCTGTGAGCAAAGGCTGCTATGGTTAAAGCGCTAAGCTTTGACGTGTTTGTTATGCAGCAGGAATACGCAGCAGTCATAACTAGCTGAGCCATCCAATTAAGCAGCTGCCTCTTGCAGATTTTTTTTTTTTCTCTCACCCATAGGCTTTGCAGCTGTGTGTAAAGGCCCAAGGTTTGTGGAGGGAGGTTGCAGCCTAGAAGGATGTGTTCGTAAGAAGATCAGAGAGCAGGGGTCTGCTTAGTAGATCTGGTGGGAAGACCCAATGGGGTTCGGGCTAGCCCAGGCAGGACAGCATTGTGCAAACTCTATAGAGTGTTCGAAGTGTTCTGTGCATGACTTTCCAAGAGTGAGTGGGTCTCACCTGCAGCCTGAAGGGGAGAGGGGGCGGAGGACAGGACGAATGGCCAGGGAGAGTGGCCCGAGGGTTTCACAAGGCAAGGATGTGGGATCCTTTTATTCCCCATTCCTTCCCATCACCCCACAGTTACTGGAGCCCTGTCATGAGTACTGTGCCTTGGTGAAGAATGGTCCTCACATACTAGGTGGCTTTGGCACTGCCACCTGGAGCTGGAGGACAGGTGTGCTGACCATTGCAAGGCCTGCCAGGTGACTTCAGAGATCATTCAGCTGCATTCGGATGTCATCCACCAGGATGCAGGGATAGGAGGGCAGGACAGGGAACAGCAGATTCCAGGCCCTGTGCAGGGCTCAGTGGAGTGTGTGCAGGGACGGAAGGGGATAGAAGGGTGACTCCGGATGAGGAAAGTGGCAGGGACGGAACAGTGACCCCCAGAAATGGCCCGTGGTGGAAGTGCGGGTGGGAACAGGCTGGCCTTGTTTCCCAGGGATGGAATGACAAAAAGATTGTCAAAGGCTCCAGAAAGTTTGTTGCTCTGTGAGGGGCATGTGAGTGCTGCCCTTAGGGAGCCCCCAGTGCCAAGGGCATGTGGCCTTGCCCTCCACCCTCATAGAGCTTCTAGTCTGAGGGGGAAGGACTCTCCGATGCCCATGATGATGGGACCAAGCTCCGGAGGACACGCCCTCAGGCGCTTGGCTGTGGTTCTAGGCCCCACGGGGCCCTCCTCCATCTGTCATGAGCCACGCATGGCTCCCCAGCCTGGCCTAGCATTTCTCCACAATTCCCCTGCCGTCCCTCACTCTGGCTCCAAGTGGGGCAGATTCCAACATGTGCCCATCTCGTGGAGCTCCTCCTGCCCCCTCTGAGGCCTGAGAACCCCAATCACCAGCTTCTGGGGCTTACAGGGGGAAGATTGTGCCTCTCTGCCCCCTCCCCCCTTTAATAGCCAGTCCAGCCACCCTGGGATATGAGGTCCCCTAGGAGGTGGGGCAGAAGCTTGTGAAGCCCACAGTGACCTCTCCTTAGATGCCCTGCCAGGGCTATTGAAGAGTCTAATTCAGGCTTTGTGTGTCCTGCTGAGACTTCTGATGGGTCCAGTTTAGAATCTTGGGTCTGCCCCTGGATCAACTTCTTCCTGAGCCTCAACTTCCTAGTCTCTAAAATGGGCGCAGTAATGTCTATATCCTTATGCTTGGGAGAGAAGTGGATCAACATGGAAAGTAGCTGGAAAGCACCTGTGCATTTGTGGAAAGAATTTGCAAGTGACCAGAACTGGGACATGAGGCTGATCTCCTTTTCCTGTCTCTCAAACCCAATGGGGCTGTGCAGTCTGATGAGGGAGGCTCATGACATTGAGTCCACCTGGTATATATGGCTGGGCTCTGGGCAGAGCTGTGGTCCAACCCTCAAGAGGTCTGAGATGAGAACCTGCCTATTTAAGGATCTTTGGAGGCATCTTTGTGGCCCAGGGATAGAATAGGGCCTGTGTGACTGGGGCTGGGAGGAGGCTTTCTTGAGACTTTGGTGCAGGGCGGGCAGCAGGCAGATGTCTTCCAGGGTAAGTACTCAGGAATGGGTCTACCCAGTCCCCTGCTGCTGTCGCCCCTGTCCAGCTGGCCAGTAGGACCTAAGACCCCGAGACCTGGCTGGTGGGAAGCCTGGCCCACATTGGTACTTGGCATCCCCCAAGGCGCCCTCTTCCCCTCAATACCTGAGCTGGACCTTATTTCATTCGAGCACATGGCCGCCAAAACTCCAGTGTGACAGAGGTCACCATGCCCCAGTCGTGGGGCCGCTGCTGAGTTGGGTAAGGGCTCTGGGAGCCTGCCGGGCTGAGGCCCAGTGGGAAACCAGCTTTCTGGCGAGCCCCCATGGAACTGCGGGTGGGGCTGAGCTGGCTGAGGTCCCGTGACCCCGAGCTGCCCCTGGGAACTCTGACCGCTCACTATAAACACCTCGTGGATATTAATAGCCCTCTATCTGGCAGTGCAGCGCCAATAACATTGGTGGGTCACTTTTGACTGCCTAGGTTCAAATCCTGGTTGCTACTTCTGGGCCCCAGCTCCAAAATTCCAACACAGCCCCATTCTAACAGCTTCTAAACTGTATCTTAGGACACAGTTAACCTTCTTGAATCTCAGCCAACATCTGCAACACAGGCACCTGATTTCTATTCCAGGGCTCTGCATGTGAAAGGGTCACTCTGTCCTCTCTGCTTTTGACATCGATAGTTTCCTGGTTCTGTGCAGGGGCCTCATGGTCTTGAGCTATAATATGAGCATGGTAGAATCACTTTCAAGTGTGATATGGGTAAAATTAGATAATGAACAAAAAGCACTGCTACTTAAGAGGGGGTTCGGTAGGGCTGGGAGTGTAGCTCAGTGACAGTGCTTGCCCTGCATGTGTGAGATCACAGACTGGATCACCAATACTACGAAAAAGGTGTGTGTGTTGGTGGGGGAGGCATTCAATAAATGTAGCATTTGTTGAATGACTGAATGAGTGAAGATGTAGACCTTGGCTGTCTCGCTGTGAGGTTCACAGGGCAGGACCAGGTTCTTTGTCCTCTCTCTGCTCCTTGGGGTGTGGGGGCCGCCGCTCTGTGCTCGTTCTTGGAGGCTGACCTACGGCGTGGGAAATGACTCAGCATTCTAGAAGTTTTCATCCCTCCAAATACAGGAGAAGAAATGGGAGTGACTTCTCTTCTCAGTGAGCTGCGTGCAGGGCTTTGGGACCTGCGGTCTTGGGTCTTGCATAGCCTTGGCAAGATGTGGTCCATCCTTGTCTGTGCCCCAGAGTCTAACCCCCTTCTGGCCCTGCCCCCCCTTACCCCACCCCATCATCCTCCGAGGTAGGTTCTCAGGGTCTCGGATGCCCCTCCTTTCTTGTTGCCTTCCAGTGAGGTCCTGGTGTAGACACTGCACATGGCCCTGGTCTGGGCGTGTCCTTCCTCTGCAGCAGATATGACCATGGGCGCTCTGTAAGGGCAGCAACAGGCCTCCCTCAGAGCAGTGATTTCTTCTCTTCCTCCCACCCCAAGACCTGGGTACTGACCCCTAAGACTCACCCTGACCAAGGTCATCCCTGTGCCCTAGGGAGCCCAGGAGAGCCCATGGCCGGCGAGCACTGCTCCCCTTCCCGATGGCCCTGTGCTGGTCCCCAAACACCTCTTTCTGTGGCAGCCATAATCTCACAGTGGAAACACATCCCCAAGAGCTGAGATCTCTGAGTGTCTCTGGACCTCTGTCCCTGGTCAGCTGCGACCTTAGGCTCTTCTCTGGACACAGTGTTCCTGTCTGTGCAATGGCAGTCTCTCTGGCTGCTGACTCCAGGCCAGGCAGAGACATCTGCCCTTGCTCCGTGGCCTTTGTGGACCATGAGGCCAACACCATGCATCCTCGAATAAGAAAGGGAATTGGGTGCCAAGTGTGTAGGAGCCCCCAGCAGAGTACCTGCTTGCTGGGGTCCCCCTGAATGCAGTTTTTCTGCCTCTGCTGGCCATTGAGGGAGGGAGAAACTCCTGGCCTCAAAGCCCGGAGGTGCCCACAGCAATCACGCTGGATTAGGAAACCAGTGCTCAGGCCCAGTGGGGAAACAGGCTGCTCCCTGCTTCCACTCTGCCCTGCTCCCTGGGTGGGGGTGGGGCCTTAACCCGCCTGGGGAAGGACTCCTTGGGGAGTCCTGTGGCTGTATATATTGGTCTCCCGCTAATGTGGCAGCTTCAGGGGGCCCCGTTTTAGAGTCTTGCTGTCCATCCCTGCATGGCCCTGCTATGGCCAGCAGTGGAGAATCACCTCAGGGTCCAGGTCAAGGGCTCTTTCCGGTACTGCTGAGCTTCGGTCTCTATGGACCCATCAGTGTGGACAGTGTGTTAAAGCTTCACCTCAGATTAGAGCTGGAAAGCACACTGGAGACTCGTGAGTCCCACGTCAGAGAAGGAAACTGAGGCACAGAGAGGGCTGGGGTGTAGCGTGGGTCTATAGAGCCTGTCAGTGCCCTGGGCTTGGACAGTTGGGGTATAGAGTCCCTGGCACATATGGGGGCAGCATGTAATTGCATGTATGCTCAGGGTGCCAGTTATGGGGGACACTAGAGTGGCTTGTGTTTTGGAGCATCGTCTGGGAGATGTCTGGCTACTTGTGCTCCTCAGTGTGGGGCAGAGGGCAGAGGAACAGGCCTGTCCCGGGACATCAGACCAGCCTTACCCTGTGCAGGGTTGAGTACACATGCTCATTCCTCTTGGACCAAGGGCAGAGGGCAGTGAGTCACAGGTGATTCAGGTGCTGGAGGCCATGCTACATATGGCACGTGATGGCCAAAGGGAGCTGGCTCTGTTCCTGGACAGAGGTGACCCAAGAGGCCAACTTGGAGCCTTCCTACTGAGCACAAAGGGGCCTCTGAGCCTGGGGCTTGCCCGCTTGACCCACCTTCACTGGCCCGAGCCAATGAATTGCCCCAGTCTGTGGCTGCCCTGCCTTGGTCCATAAGATACCACCGGTCCTGGGGAGCCCTGGCCCTGTCCCCAGGCAGGTCTGTGAACCCTTGCTGCTTGACTGCAGACTGGACTGGAAGGGACATGAATGGCAATGTCCTGTGTTTGGGCCTCACTCTAGAGCAGCAAGACGACCTCGACCTCGCAGGGCCTCAGGCATCTTAGCACCAGGGGTTCCCCTCTAGCTCTTCCTTTTCAGGGCCCTAAGACACCCCTTCCTTCCCTTTGTCCTGGGTGGGGGTGGGGAAGGGTCGGTTGAGGATAGCAGGTCCCGCCCCAGGGTCCTAGCCACCTGCTTGTCCCCTGATTACAGGGTGAGCCCAGGCAGACACTGTAATCTGCTGCCTGCCTGAAGAGCTCTGGGGAGCCAGGGCCCTTGCTGGCTTTCGCCTCTGTGGAGACAGGCCAGGAGAAGGCAGGGAATGAGGTGAGGGAATCCCTGCTAGCTTCACCCCGGTGATGGGTGATGGGGGCGAGGGTGTCCAAGCTGCCCCTCGGCCCCCAGCTCAGGGTGACCTCCTAACCTCTTCCCTAAAGCAGCCCCTCCCACTCGTCACTTCCTCTCACTCCCTTTCCTAGGGAGAGGGCGAAGTCCATTTGGGTTCCGGAAGTGGTTCCTGGTTTTCCTCACAAAGACAAAGTCCTTACAGTTGCCTTCTGGGTCTGACAAGATCCCTTTCCTGGAGCAGCAAGTGTGTGCTTTGCACCCTCTGAACTATTCCATCCCAATATCCGCAACTCTTTCATGTTTAAGTCTGCGCATGCGCCACGTCACCTTCTCGGTGAAGCCACGCCCAAGTATCCCGCTGGGAAGGGCGATGTCCTTCCATCCTGCACAGTCTACACTATCTCATCTCTTTTTCTAACCACATCACTTTCTCGTGTTCCCACTTTGCCAGATGCGTTTATTATGTGCATCGTCTGCCGGCTCTGCTGGAATTTCAGTTCTGCGCAGCAGATGTCTGGCCTGTTCCCTGAGATATTGTGACTCCCAGACCAGCACTCAGCACATCGTGGATGCTTGGTATGTTGCAGGATAATGGTGCCCATTACTGTGGCCGGAGATCTCTCTCTTTCCTGTCCCCTGTGCATTTCAGCTCCCAGAGCACAACTGGACTTACCTGGTGTGAGAGTCCCAGGAGAGCTGCTCTGTCCATGGCCGGCAACGAGCTAGGGAAGATGGTAGCTTTTCTGTGCTCAGGTCCCTAAAGGCAGAAACCTGGCGTGTCCCCCTCTGTGTCAGTGCTGAGATGCTAGGTGGACACTTAGGGCGGTTTTCTACTTGAAGCACCCCTGGGAGCACAAACTGGAGGTCCAGGACCTCGATGTTCTCAGAATTGTGGGCTGACATCATGGCTTTGCTTTTGATGTCAGCTGGGGCTTGTTCTTCCCCAATAAAAAGGATTTGTGAAAAAGAACCACACCAAAAGTCCTGTGGTCACTGTCCACATGGCTCAAAGGGGGAGGACAGAGAGCAGGAGTTAGAGAACTGTAGCTGGTGACAGGCAGCTGGTGGCCCACTCTCCTGGCCACACCGCCCTGCTCTGGCCCAGGAGGAGGCTTGGCCGGCTGCCACAGGCACGGCGTGAAAATCCCAGAAGAGAGCACTTAGGAAATTTGTACTTGCAGCTGATAGACTTCTGCACATTTTGGTCATTTTTAGTCCCTGGCTCCCCCACTCGTGGTCAAGACCTCCTTTGAATTCTTTAAGTGGTTTTATCTCTGGTTGTCAAATGAACACAGCGATTTATAGTCTATTTGGGTAGAACAGGTTTTGGAAGCAAGGGATTTTGGGCTTTTCTCCTGATGGAGAAATCCCGAGGCTTGGTTTGTCTTGCAAATCTGGATCCATAAATGACATTACCATGTCTTCCACAGCTTGAGGCCAAAGCCTGGCATTTGTCTTGGATTCCTTTCATGCAAAGCCACCAGCCACCCCTGAGGCTGTCCAGCGTTGCGACCATTTCCATCCTCTGTGCTCCTCGTCCCGTCACTGGGTCTGGGTGTTATGGTATCCCTGCCCCGTTCTGGGCTCTCTGATTCTTGTTCCTGCCAGTAGCTGGGACAAACTGCCACTCCAACATACTTCCTATGTTCCGGAAGTGGCGCCTGTCTCCTGTTTCCATGCTCAGCCAGCTCTGCCTGCTGTCACTTCAGCTTCCCCGAGGACTCCAGATGATCTTGCTTTCCTTCAGTCAGGCAACTCAGGTCTCTGCAGAAACCTGTTGCCTCTTTCTGGAACTTCTGTGCCTCTGCATTTGCAAGGATGCCTCCTCTTTACCTGCAGGGCTCAGTCTGAATATTACCTCCTACAGAGGCTTCCTGAGCACCTCCCTCCCTTAGAGTAAATGCCACCACCCAGTCAATCACCAGCTGCCCTTTGATTTACTCTATTTTTTTTTCCTCTCTAGCTAAATTCTATTTATTTGTTCAGAGTCTCTCAAGCATTTCAGGCAAGCTGGGTGATTGTCTTGACTGTTTGCTCCATACCTGATGCTGGGGGTTCACTAAACATTTGTCAAATGAATGAATGAATGAATGAATGAATGGTCCGACTCTGCCTTTGCTGAACTTGTAGAGATTTTGCAACATTTCTGTCACAATCAGGAGCTCAGCGACCCTGTTCACACTTTCATTCCCAGGATTTTCGACACACACGCGACCAATCCAGTTCCAGCCTGGTTGTTCTTAGTGGCCCCTCTCCTCCCAGCAGGGCCCCAGTACACAGTAGGTGCTCAGTAAGGGACCAACGCATTGGCGTAGCTTAGCTCCTGTTCTGTTATCTGGGAGACTTTTAGCAAACCGGCTGCTTGCAGCCTCCTCTGTGAAGACCAAGAGGCTTGGACAGATGGGCTCCAGGACTCAGACTTTCAAAGACCAGAATGGAGCTCACTGGTTCAGGAGGAAGCTGTGGGTGGGGAGAGGATGCTGGGAAGGGGAGAGTGTTGAGCAGGTGGAGTGGGGTCACATGACATTGGGGCACATGGCTTTAAAATGTGACAGCTTTTTTCTGCTCTGTCCCAGAGCAACCCCCCCACCCCATCCAACTTATAGCCTGCACGGCCTGGGGGTGTCCAAGTGAATTTTGGTGGTGGGGAGAGAAGTCCTTAGCTTTTCTCAGATTCACCAAGGGACCTCCTCTCCACTCCTGAATTTGGGAACCAATGTTCTGGAGGCCAGGCTGAGCTAAGATTAACAGGGAGGAAGAGAAGGAAGATGGGGAGATGGAGCACCTAACCCCAGCTCTGTTCATGCCGTTCCTCAAGCTTCATTTGCTTCGTAAACTAGGGGTTTAAATGATCTCTCATAATCTAGCATAGAGAATAATGACATTAAATTTTATCTCACATACGTTATCTTTATTTGTTGATTTTTACTTGTGCATGTTTATGATGGATAATAATGATCTTCACTGTGGGAAGTGGGTGCACGGATCATCTCCCTGCTCCATCCCTTCCCATTTGCAAAAGATCTACCACCTTGAGTCCTTTTGTTTTGCTCTTTATTTTGGTTTTGGGTTTCTTATATAAGAGAAGCTATGTGATAACAAAGCTGGTGTGTCTGATTTATTTCACCTCTCATTATGGTCTCAAGGTGAAGTCATTTTCCTACAAATGACTCAAGTTTATCTTTGTTTATGGCAGAGTAGTACTCCACTGTGTGTAAATACCACACTTCCTTTATTTGGTCATCTGTTGACGGACACACAGACTGCTTCCAAGGCAAAAATGTAAAACCAGAGATTTCATTCAACACAATTATTCCTTCACTAGGCATCGTCACAAAAGAGTTAAAGATATTATCCCCTTTTTGAAGCCCTGTGAAAACCCCCCTGTGCGCACCTCTGTTGTACACATGGCAAAGCAGAGGTCTGGTGACTCTGAGTGGCAGACAGAGCCAGGATAGTGGTTGCTGGCCGAGAGCCCTTGGTTGGGGCTTTTGTGCCAGAAGGTGGTGACTCAGCCAGGCTTTGCTTTTCTCCTGGATGCTCGAGGAGGAGCATCTCTCAGAGGGGCGAGTGACCCTGGAGGAAACGGGGTGGTGGCAGGGCCACGCTGGGGAATGCTCAGCTCTTTCCAGCCTGGCCAGGGCTCCTGCGCAAGGGCCCCTGGGCTGCGGGCAGGGAAGGGGAGGCACCCCTGCCCTGTGGATAGTTGATATTTGCAGCATTTTCTGCAGCTGGAAGACAGGTGTGAGCAGCCTGGTCGGACTTTGGGCTCTGTTGCTGGCCTCCGACTGGGGAGACTTTTTGGAATGTGCCTTCCAGCGCTACCTTTGCCCCTCACCTGCTGTTTACCCTCCTCTTCCTCCCCCACTTTCCCTCTTGGCAGACCGAGCCAGTGCCAGGAAATTGTTGGTCAAAGGTGAGGTCACCAAGAACCTGGAAAAACAACAGGTCACCATTAGCGAGTTTATCTGCCATGCGCCTGCGGCTTTGCCATGTCCCTCCTGCTCTTCATCTGTAGCTCCTGCTAACTAGAAGCGGTGGCTCCCCAGGTCTTCAAGATGAACCTCTTGGGATGCTCCTCGTTCCCCCAGTTTCTGGCATGCAGGCTCCATGTCTACCAGGCCTCCTCTCTGACTGAGCTGGTACCGAGTTTAGGTGCTGACCATCCCACAATGCTGCCAGCCGTCAGGGAAGGGTAGATTATTTACCATTGTGTTCTTCTGATTTTGTGGACGGATGCATGGACATGTGGATGGGTAGGTCTATAATTCAGAGCTCACCTTCTCCAGGAAGTTTGCTGGGATTACTTCCACTCTCTTCCCTCATCCTTCCATTCCTACGTTTGTCTGTCCATCCTGTTCTGACTTGTCCTTACATTGCTCTCATGTGGCTTCACATGGCTGGGGGCAGTCAACCACCACCCAGGGCAGAGGCTGTGGCTTCTGGTTCTCCCATGTGACCCTCTGATGTGGTCCCCAGTGCCCTGCGCACAGCAGGCTGCTAAACAGATGCTCTGGGCTCAGTGACCTGTGGGATCTGGGCTAAGGCAGGCCTTGAGCTTGCCCGTGCCTTGGTGGAAGAGTGAGAGTCATTGTGGCCAACCTCACGTACCCAGCCTTGACCTGGCTACAACTCTGCCAGGGGCAGTGCAGTCTCTGGTTCTGGGTTGGAGGTGGTATAGTCCCTGGCCAGGTCACCACACAGGGGGAGGTGGAGGTGGGGTACTGGCTAGAGCAGCTCTGGGCCCTGGAGCCAAAGATAGGGCCGAGAAAGTATCCCTGATGTGGCATGCCAGCATCTAAGCCCCTTCCAAGATCCTTGTTCAGCCATAGGTGTCGGTAGGATATTTGAGCCTGGCGTGGCGGCACGCTCCGGTGGACCCAGCATTGCGGGAGGCTAAGGCAGGAGGATCATAAGTTCCAGCCTAGCATAGGCAATTTAGTTCCTGGCAAGGACCTGTCTCAGAACAAAAAGGACGGGGGGTGTTGCTCAGTGTAAAGGCCTTGGATTCATGTGCCTATGGCCCACCTGGAGTCCTGGCTACTGGGTATGGAGACAGGGTGGTCATCCTAATGTCATCACCCTTGCTCTGTCACCTATAACCAAGGACAGCAGAGTCACAGTACGGGCTGGCCTGAGGGGCCCATGGCCTCCATGCAGCCACCCTAGGCTCAGAAAGGCACCTAGACGCCAGGCAGCCCCAGGGCACTGGCCTGCACTGTCTCCACAGGCCCCTCCCTCTACCTGTGCCCGGCCACCACCTTCTTCCTGAGTCAGCACCTTCTGCCCTGGCTGGCTACTGGGCACAACTGGTGTGGTCCTCACCTGGTCCCCATCTCACACAGTGGCAGATGGGCGTGGGAAGCAAGGCCTGGAGAGAGGCACTTGCTAGAGTGAGGCAGGGTAGGGGCAGAGCCTAATCACCTGCAGAGGAGGCCTTGTGGCGGGAGGGTGCCAGGAGCCTGTGTGCCCAGCAAGTGCCCGCTCTACCCTGGCAGGCTGAGCAGGGAAGGCAGGGCTCTGGGGAGGGGCGGAGCCTCCTGACCATGAGGTGGTGGAGGGGAGCTCCCTCCTGGCTCCTAGGCCTGTTTGCCCACCATCCAGCCCTGGGGCACAAAGTACAATGGGGTGATTTTGTCATCTCTTCCCAGGGCAGCCTTAAAGGGCCAGCATCTCTCCTGGGGTTAATGATTAGCTGGTGGCTCAGTAAGAGGCCCAGAAGTCTGTGCTTGAGGATGGAAGTGTGGATAGTTGCAAGGTGGTGACAGAGGGGGATTCCTGGCTGGATGTCCTTCCTCTGAAAGCACCCTCCTTGCAGGCACCTTCTCCCCGAGGCTCCCCCAATTGGCCATAGGCCATGAAGGACCTGTGCCTTTAATGGAACAGGGCTAGGGACCTGCCAGCTGAGGGAAGGTAAAGTCTAGCTTCCCTAGGTGCTGCTCCAGCAGACTGGACCTCTATCCACGATCACAGAGAGGAAAAAAAAAAAACAAAACAAACAAAAAAACCCAACCAGAGCAGACTCGGGTGGACCATAAGGGGAACTGTCCCAGCCATACAGGGATGGAGTCCATCAGGAAGCACAGGAAGCCAGGCTTGGGTGGACCTTCTTCCTGCCCCCATACACACACCCACCAGTCTCTAAAGGCACCCCAGCACCTTCTGTTCCAACCTTGTCTTCTATCACTGTCCCCTCCCAGCCTTGGACAGCAGGATGACAAGTCCAAGGACAGCAAGAGTCTTCTTTGTGTGCTTCGGAGAAGGGTACAAATATCACCCCCTTTTTGCCAGGGTAGGAAGGAAACTCCAAGAGCTTCTATAATTGCTTGGCATGAGATGGAGGGGAAGGAGCTCAAACCTGCTCAGAGTTATAGCAAAGTCGTGTGCTCATCTGTTCGGCTGTCCACGCCCCCTCTTCTCCCTCCAGTGAGAGCCTAGTACCCGAACTTGGCCAGGCTGGAATGGGCCACTGCTTTGGGCTCTGTCTTAGCACAGCAGCAGCATCCCTGTAGCCCAGGGCTTCCTGTACAGGGCAGGGGCCCTGCAGGCCCGGAGGGGGCAGAGGAATGGACCAGATGAAACTCTTGGTGAAGCAGCTGTGTGAAGAGCATCCCTTCCCTCTGGCCGGATGGATATCTTGGTCTGATTTCAGGGACTCAGATCTAAAGGCTCCCAGATTCCCGACTGTGGCCTTTTACAGGTCACCACCATCTCAAAATGCCACATGGCTATTGCCTCTCCTCCCAGATTGGAAGCAGCACTTGGGTTCTTGTGGGCCTGGAAGAGCAGGATTTATTGCTCCCACTAGACAGAGAAGGAGCCTCAGCCCTCAGGCAGCCAGGGGACACCTCCTCAGCAGGCCTCGGTGGCGAGGTCAGCTCTGTCCTCGCATCCCCTGGACTGGCTTTGTGTGGCTTTCTTCTTGCCTTGTTCTATGCCCTCCTTGGGGAACTTTCTCCTCCCAGCCTGGCTGGCTTCTGGGTTACACTTTGGCCCCTTGCTTTTTAAAATTCTCTTTTCTTGTGGTAAAATACACAGAATGAAATTTGCCGACATAACCAACGCTGGGCGAACAGTTCCAGTGACATTAAGCACATTTGCGTTGTGCAACCGAAACACCATCCATCTCCCAAACCGGGCATCTTGCAAAATCAAAACTCTGTGCCCATTAAATTCAAACTCCCTCACCCTCCTCCCACTGCTGGCAGCGCTGCTTTGTCTATGATTTTGATGAATCTCCCCCACATCTGGGGAATCATACAATATTTGTCGTTCTGTAAGGGGCTGATTTCCTGCTGTGTAAGGTCCAGGTATATTGTTGTGTTCTGCCTGGGTCAGAATTTCCTTGCTTCTTAAGGCTGAGCACTTTTTTGTGCATGGATTCTTTCCTTTTGCTCACTCATGCGTCCCTTCACAGGCGACTGGGTCACCTCGACCTCTTTTGCAATCATGAACAATGGTACTAGAGACATAAATGTTCACATATCTCTTTGAGACCCTGCTTTCCATTATTTGGGGTGCATATCCACTCAGAGATGGAATTGCTGGGTAGACGGTTGAGTGTATGTTGAACATTTTAAGGAATCGCCTTACGGTTTCCCATAGTAGCTATGCGGTGGCACAGTCTGTACCTCCTCACCAACCAAGTTCCTTGCTGGATTTTAAATAGTGACCAAGCTGTCACTCTGGTGTCTGACTTGCTTTTCCCTAATGGCTTCACTGTGCTGAGAATTGTTCCCTGTACTTATCGACCACTAGTATATCTTCTTTGCAGAAATCTCCACTTGAGTCCTTGGCCCATTTTTGAAGTGGATTGTTTATTTTTTTTCTGGTTGAATTTCAGGAGTTCTTTACATCAGATATATGATCTGCAAATGTTTCCTCCCCTTCTTGTTCATCAAAGCTCACCAGTTTCATGCCCGGCCCTAGATCTGGAGTGTCTTGCACCTATTCTGTCTCTAGGATTGTCTCCTTTTAGATGATATCTGTGTGCCTGAAAGGATGTCACCAGGCAGGGAAGCGAGCTCCTTGGAGGCCAGGTCCCAGTCACAGGTCCCACCACTGTCTGCCTTCCCAGCACGGTGAGGGTTGACTCGGGGCATGTGCTCTGCATGCCTTTGGTGAACAGCGAGTCCACCCTAAATTTGAGGACAGATGCTTAGGCTGAGCTGGGTGGTGGGAGAGGTAGGAACCTCTGCACCACACAGAATGGGAGGCAGATGGAGGCAAAGCAACTGAGTCGGATCACAGACTGGAGCCAGAACTTTTCTGCACAGCTGGCTGGGAGCAGTTACTGACCTTGCTAGGTCTAGATGTCATTGTTACCTTTGAGGCAGGAGTGATAACATGTGTAGTCCAGAGGGTTAGCTGATGGACCAGGTGACTTCTGAACTCCGAGAATAGGGTTCAGTACATCATAAATGCTATTCTAGTGCTGGGTGTCACTGCTGTGACTTCATTTGTTCTCTAGGGCAGAGAACACACTTCCTGCTCTCTGGGGCCCTATCTGAGTGCTGGTGCAGAGTTGACTCCTCTGGGACTTGCTCCTGGGTTGCAGTTGCCTTTCCTCAGGCAGACGGGCGGCGGGCAGGTGGGCAGGCCCTTCTCCTGCACCTTGCATCTCTCCTCCTGCACTTGAACTGATCCGCTGGGCACCGCTGCATAGCTGGACCTGTATCCCTTCCTTCCAGGAGGACACACTGCTGTCCTCGGCCCTTCAGTTGCAGGGTCCTGCAACTGGGCTGGACTGGGGCTGGGTGGGCTGTGTGTGGTGAGGTCTGTGACCCTGGCCACACCTTAGCTGTGTGAACAGTCACCTCTCCCATATGAATTCAGGGGCAGATGGCAGGTCAGAGGGTGGGGGCACCAGACTCATCTTCTTGGCTTCCAGGGATTCTGCTAGGACTCTTCTGATAGGCTTCTTAGCACAATGATACCACAGAGACAGTTACAAGTTGGGGGACACCCCTGCTCACTCCCTGTCCCATGGCAATGGCAGGTACCTCTGTGGCTGCCCCACTGTCCTCTACCCCCCATCATTGATGCCAGGACTAGCTGTGTCCCAGAGGAGGGTGCCAGACCCACACAGACCCCAGGCAGTCGACTGTGCTCCTGCCCAGGGCTCAGCCTTCCTGGAATCTTGATGTCCTGAGTCTCTTGATGTCACCTGAGGTCCCATGACACGCCCTGCCCCTCCAGGAAGGACCTTGTCCTCAAAGCTGCAGCTTTTTCTTTCATGCTGTGGGTCACTGGTCAGTGGCAGCAGGTGGCAGGTGGCAGGGGTGATGGAGAGGCTTGGAGGCCGGGCTGGGGCTGGAGGTGGGAGCCCCACTCTATCCGCATGGTTGGCTCTGGGTGTGGGTGCCATGAGTCACCCTCTTTCAGGCCTCCGTGGTGGGGCGTGTGGGTGTGGAGATTGTTGGGAACCAGGGTTCACACCCCAGATGTTCCCATCTTCTGAGAAGTGGGTGGTTGATCTGTTCTGCAGGCGGCGTGGGATGTGTGGGTGTAGGAGTGTGTGGTTTGGGGGGTGTGAGTGTGGGATCAGGTGTGACGTGGGATGAGCTCCTGCTGTGATGTACGTGTGACTTTCTAAGAACTGGGTCATGTTAGAGCCCAGGGGACCTTATCAGGCAGGTGGGTGCTGGCCAGGGCGGTGGTGGGGGGCAGCAGGCATGTGTGAGAGCCAGTGGCCGGTCTGTGCCAGGAGGGGACAGCACTGCGTGTGACACTGGGCTTGTGGCTCGGGATCGAGTGGAGGTCAGGGTACGGAATGACCGCAAAATTACAAGGTGCCTTGATCTCACTTTATTTTAATTTAACCTCAGCCTCTGCCAGGGTTTAGGCTGCCGAGTGACTGTTAGGAGGGGGTGCGGCATTCAGGGCCTCTGGTTGTCACCGGCTGCTGATCATCATCTGAATGAGGACATCTTGGGAGCAGAGTGACTCACCACCAGCAGCCGTACTTTGAGGATCGGGTTTTGGTGGGTGGGGAACAGAGGTGCCAAGGTGGGTGCAAGGGCTGCACCCACTCTGGCCTCTTGTGTCTGTGTCTTTGTGTGAACAAGAGGGAGAGAGCACAGCGTTTTAAATCTGTCCTGTCTCTGTGTGTCTAGCATGCAGAGCCTGTTGTGAGGTGTCATCTGTGCATGCGCATGTGCGTGCGCATGCTCATAAGCAATGCCATTGTATTCTATTATTTCTTGGGGGAACAGGTTGTATTTTTAAACTAATGCAAACAGATAAAAAAACATCTCTTTTAGAACAAAGTTCCAATGGTCACGGAATAAATGCAAGCTTTCTATGTATTGTCTTTAAAAATTTTTTTCCAGATATTGTTTTAAACCCTTAAAAATGTTTTATTTCTTATAATCATAAGATGAATCATTTTGATCAGATATTTTATGACCACTATCTGAAAATAGTGTTTGTTTCATGAATTGTTTTCATTCTTCCCTACTGGGTTATAATTTTTTTTTTTTTGTCCTGGGATCGAATCCTAAATTAGTGTTTTACCACTGAGCCACATCCCCGCCCACGGGGTGTAATGTTTGAGAGCAGAGATTATATTGATCTCGTCTCGTTCAGTGATGTATTTTCAGTGCTTGCAATGATGCCTAGCCTGCAGGGGTGCTGGGAAGAGGTATCCGTGTCTATGTATTTGGCATAAGTGAAAGGGAAAGCGCTTCCGAGAATGTGGCATTGAAGTAGGGAATTACAGAGTAAGATTAACCGGATAGAGAATGGGCGGGGACTGCTAAGTGGCATGGGCAGTGTGTACAAAGGCCCTGTGGCAGGAGGGGGGAGGGGGAGAGCAGAGTACACCCAGAGAGGTGGCTGTGCAGCTGGAATGCTCTGTTTGTGCATGTGCGTGTGCGTGTGTGTGTGCGTGCGTGTGTGTGTGTGTGTGTGTGTGTGTGTCTTCTCTGCTACATGAAGGCATTTTGAAGTTAATACAGAGTTTTAAGCAAAGGAGTGATGTGATCAGATTCACATTTTTTGAATGTTCTCCTGTAGCAGGAGGCTGGATTCTGGAGTGGGGAGAGAGGGGAAGGCATGGGACCTGGTGGGGACGTTCCTCAGGGGATGGAGCCTGAGGACAGTTAGGAGAGTCTGAGGACAGGATGGGACAGGATTCCAGTGATGGCTGGCAGAAGCCTGGGGAGGCACTAGGTGGCTGTGAGACTTAGGCGTGGACGGCAGTGCCACTTGCAGGATGGAGAAGTGAGTGCCTCTCCCTGAGTCCTGAGTCCTGTCACTTTGCTAAGCCAGTCCCGATCCCAGTTAATCTTCACAGTCCTCTGGGGGAGGTCGATGATAATCCACCAGCAAGGCAGGCTGGTGAGTGAGCAAACTTTTGCAGCAAAGGCCTCCTGCCCAGCACCGCTGCGGCCTGCTATTGGCTGCTTGGCAAGGGGTCATGGGACTGGGCGTGTAGCTCAGTGGTAAGGTGCTTGCTTAGCAAGTGCAAGGCCCTGAGTTCAACCCTGACTGTCTCAAAAAGGGAATGGGGCAAAATCATCAAATTAAAACTTCCTCAGTGTAAATATTTCATTTTAATTGGAGATCACAGAGGTGCCTGCATTTGCCAGCTTTGATATACAGTGAGGCCTCCCCCGGCACTCATCCTGTTGACCCCTGAGTGATCCATACTTTTGGCATGCTGGATGCTTTGGCTCCAGCTTGATTTATTTTTTTGTCGTGGAGCAAAAACTTCAGATTGAACCTCTTGCCCGCCTGCAGCTCTGCCTCTCTGCCCTCTGCCTAACTCAATTTCTTCAGTGGTTAGCTGTTACCAAGCTCTTCCAAAACATTCAGCTTGCATTTCTAAGCAAAACTCTTTTCACAGTCATGTTTCATTTTCCTTGTTCTGTGTTATTTTTTAAATTAAATTATGTAATGACAATTACAAGAATGAGAGGTCAACAAGTTGGAGAACTGATGCGGTGACTCTTGGGACACACTTGGCTGGCCTGGGGAGCAGAAATGGACAGCATCTGGGTAGCCATGGCTCACATCCGCTTCCAGCTGGCCTGGGTCTGCAGCCCTCGGGGTGGGAATAAAGAGGTGCCCCCGTGAGCCCCTGGGAAGTCATTACCAGTGGACGATGTGGCAATACAGGGAGCGTCCCCATGACACTTGTTAGTTCCTCTAACATATTTAGGGCCCTCTGTGATCAACATGGGATCCTGTCAGTGGTTTAAATGTTCAGCATTGACTAGGTTTAAAAATGAGACACTGCCCTGAGATGATTAGATCTCTTATTAAACATGCAGAGCTCGGGTGCCGGGATCGACTCTCAGCATCTTAACATTTTCCCAAGCCAAATCCTGGGAAGCCAGGACAGAGGTGTGTATGGGGCAGAGACTGGGGTGGGGATCAAATGACTCACTGTTAGTGACTGTGTCTGTCCAGCCTCTGGACAGGCCTGAGGGCCAGGGTTTTGCCTTCAAGGAACTTCTATTCTTTTTTTTTTTAACTAAAAAAAGATATTAAAATGATGGTATAGAATTTCAGAACAAAATAATAGGAAATGAACACTGGTTAATACATTGCGTATTGTTATCTTCAAAGTAGTTTTTCACACTACAAGATATAGGCATGAAAAAAATGATCAAACAATCAAACAGTGAAAGCACAAACTGTCCTTTTGGATGAACTAACAGAGATTAGTAGTAGTTATCTATCTTTGTGTGTGTGTCTGTGTGTGCGTGTGTGTGTACCTTTTCCCTTTTTTATTTTCTCCTTTCTTCTATCCCAGTTGTTTTTTTTTGAGCAGTTTCTTTCCCTTTCCCTTTCACAATATCTACATTTTAGATCTTATTTACTTTTTCAGTTTTTTACAATAGGGAGACGATATGATATTTACACATGTGAGCCTGATTTATTTCACTTATAGTATGGTCTCAAGTTGCATCCATTTACCTATAAAACCTCAAGTTTATCCTTTTTTATAGCTGAGTAATACTCTATTGTATAAAAACACCACATCTTTTTTTATCCATTCTGTGGTTGATGGGCATTTGGGCTGTTTCCAAGATTTAGCTATTACAATTGTGCTGCACATGTATCACTGTGGTGTGATGTTTTCAATCCTTCTGGAAGGAACTTCTGTTTTTAAAGATGTTGGAGGTGTGATTCCCAGAGCAGAAGTCTAGATCCAGATGTGGGGGAGCCATGGCCTTGAGACGGGGCTCACAGGGGGTGCCCTGCCCTTGGGCCACGGAGGGGCAGGAAGACATGGGTGCACTGGGTCCACAGTGGGGACCTCCTCCGGGAGACCTGGCGAGGGCAGGGCACCCAAACAGTTGCCACCTGGACGTGGGCCTTGCGAGGACCAGAGATGGGGACAAAGGCCAACAGAGGGGGACAACTCGGACACCACCTGAGCAATGCCTTCAGCAAGAGGAGGTGACAGACAGTGACGAATGGTACCAGGGGCCAAGTGGATGAGGACTGAGGGCCGAGTAGGCCTGAAATGCTGGCCAGGGAGGCGGGAGAGGAAACTGGCTGGCGCTGGCTGATGACTCAGAGGAGGGCCCGGGTGTCCCAGCTGGGAGGCAGGTGGACCTCTTGGGAGAATGCCGGAGAGGGAGGGTTAGAAGTACTTGGGACAAAAGACTTGGTGACTTTCTGACACCCCCCTTCCACGTCACCAGTGGTGTGTACCAAGCCACGAGCAAGACCACGCAGTGAGGCTCAGGGGCAGTGGGCCTGCGGGGCTCTGCAGAGGGGACTGAGGTCAGCGGAGCAGGAGGGCTCGGGAAGGCAGACGAGGAGTCTGGGAGCCAGTGGGCTCTTTCGCCTGGGGTCCCTGCAGGAAGGCCTGTGGACCAACACTGCGTGTGGGAGGCAATGGTAGAGCGCTTGCCTAGTGTGCTCCGTCCCTGGCACTGCATAAAAAATACTAATATTAATACAAATGGCGGATGGAGACCGGGTGAGAAAAGCTGGAAGGAGCCGGACCGCGCTGTGGCTCTTCCAACACCGACTCTCGGCTTCTCCGTGGTGTCTGTGATCTGGGACTGTGAGAGCCATGTGCATGCTCCACGTCTTGCTGAGTGCCAGAATCCCACGTTTCAGGGGTCCAGCTGAGGTCCCCTGCCCAGACCACCTGAATGATAAGAGGTTGGCAATCAGGGCAGGGGGTCTTGTGGCGGGGGCCTCAGGGTTGAGGACTGTGCCTCAGTCTGTCAGGACTGTCAGAGGAGATGAGGGGCTGCCTCCCCACACTGTCCCTCTCCCTGGCTCTTAAGGACTAGGAGAGAGGAGGGAGACCTGCCTTCTGTCTCCAGAGGCTCTCAGCCTGATGTGGTAGGAGTCAGGACAGGTTCCAGGGATCACAGTGGGCAAGGGGACCATTTCTGGTCCATCAGAAGAGAAAAGGAACAGCTCTTAGGATCTATTTCCATAACACTCCAGTCAGCCCAGAATATGTGAGCCATATTATTTTAAAATTTCAAGTTGGGCGTGGTGGCAATGCTCTGTAATCTCAGCATTGGGGAGGCTGAGGCAGGAGGATCACTGTGAGTTCAAGGGCAGCCTGGACTATGTAGTGAGATCTTCTTTCAAAAAAAAAAAAGAAAAATCAACCAGGCGCAGTGGTGCACACTGTATTCCCAGAATTTGCGAAGCTGAGACAGGAGGGTTGTCAAGAGTTCAAGGCCAGTCTGGGCTACATAGTGAGTTCAAAGCCAGTTTGAACTACATAGTGAGGCCCTGTCTAAAAAAACAAAACAAACAAACAGAAATTTCTTAATTCCTAGGCACCACATTGAAGAAGTAAAATGTAACCTGTCGTAAAATGCTTGCCTGGCGAGCCTGACGCCCTGGGTTTAACCCTCAGCACTGTAAACAAGCAAAGTAAAATAAACAAGATAACTTGATTTTAATATTTATTTAACCTCACCAAAGGAAAAGTATCATCATTTCAACAGGTGATTCACATGTAAAAACGTGTTGATAATCCACGTTAATTTTCATCTGAAGGCCTCAGATCAGGGTGTGGAGCGCATTTGTGTTCAGCCACCAGCTCCTTGGCAGCCTTGGGCAGTGGATGGGGTCTGGCCATTCCTCCCTGTGCTCAGAGGAGCCGGAGGTGCCAGTGGGTGCCCAGGGCCCTGATGCAATGCCATCCTCTGCTGGGAAAGGGGCTCTGGGGACACAGGGGCCATCTGCTGTAGGGGAGGGCGCAGGGGCCTGCGGCTATGGTAAATATTAACAAAGCAGCAGGAGGCCCGGCTGCCAGAGTGAGAAATGAGATAATGCTGTGTACCTTAGATAGGGCTGCAGCCCCGGCCTCCACTGACGGGCAGAGAAACATGGGCACAACTTTTGTTCCCAGGCCCTGGACACCTCTTTGCTGCCACCGCCACCGCTGGAGGGGCTCAGAACCTGCAGACCTCCAAGTGGCAGTCGCCTCCGAGTTCGCAAGGCTGCACCCCACTTCTGCAAGGCCCTCCTGGTGGGTTCCCTCTTCACCCTGAGGGCCCTTCTCCCAAATCCATTTGCCCCAGGCACAGCTCCACCACGTTTAAGGGTGTAGGAAGAAAACCCCAAACAGTAAGCAGTGTGACTCTTTTTTCCTCACGACCAGGGTGGCTATGGCCCTCTCCGCCACCCAGGGGAGGGGCATGAGAGCCAAAGGACACCAATGCAAGCCCTGGACAAACCTGCGCTTTTGGTTGGCCGTGCTCCAGCTATTGGAAAGTTCTCTGTGACAAGGGAAAGGAAGAATGTCACTTGCATTTGCATAAACAAACCCTGGAAAAAGCTCAGGAGAAGCTGCTGTGATTACAGATGGTAGGGGGTGGGAGGCACAGGGCCCAACATTCCCAAGGCTTATTACCTTGATATTCGAACTATGCAGACATATCTAACTTTAAAAAGGAGAGAAGGTGAAATTTTAACTATTTGTTTTTCCTAGCGGGTGAGGACGTATTTCTCAGAGTTTATGAGCTTGAGTGTCGAATTGAAATGTATTTCATCCTGATGTGTGGCAGGCTTTGATTTTCAAAGATGAGTGGATGTGAGGAAAAGAAAAAAAGAATTCACGCTAGCCACGGTAAAACCTCTGTGCCTACCTCCTGACTTCTGTCTCCGCGGGAAAATGGCCTTCTGGTACTCAGCCCTCAAAAGGAAGGGGGTCCCTGTCCTTAGGGACCCCCACTCTGAGAGGAGAAGACCCAGCCCTTTTCACAGTGAGGTCCCCAGCCCAAGTCCTGTGACCAGCTGGCATGAAGAGAGGGATCCCCGTGTTCTGCAGCACCCCCTTCTGTCCCCAGCCTGCCTCTCTGCTCCTGTCTGAGGAAACTCCCTTGATTTCTTGTGTCAACACTTGACTATTTCTCAAGTGCTGGTCCCTGGTCCCCAGAGAGTGTTTTCATGTCCTTCCTTGCCTCCAGTCCTCCTTAGAGAATGCATGTCCTGCAGGTATGGGGACACCTGTGCTCCCCCATGACCCTGAGAGGCAGTCTTTGTCTGCTGCTTAGACTCAGAGAGGGGGCTAAGCCTGGGGCCCTCCTGCCTTTGCAGTGGGAGGTGGGGGACAGTGAGGCAAACCCAGGAGGTGAGGAGCTCCCCTAGAGCAGGTGGGGTAGCATGGGAGGCCTGGCTGTTTTTGAGTTCCCAAGGTCAGTGACCCAGGAAGGTCCGGGCGTGCCGGGCGGGGCAGGTAAAGGCCTGAGCTGCTTCCTTCTGAGCAGAGGGCACTGCCCTGGGGTCTGGAGCAGGCTGCAGAGGCTCAGCCCTCACTGTCCTCCAGCCCAGCATTCTGCCTCCGGGGCAGCTGGGGATAGGGCAACAGCGAGAGGCATCCCATGGAGGGTTTTCAAGGGCTGCCCCACTGAGGGTCAATATTTGTCCAGTTCTTGGGCTGGCGCGGTCCGTCACTGCCTGTGGCCCCTCGCATTCCGGCCATTGCACCCCTATCTCAGGAACGCGCTCATCGACATGAGAACCACACCTGGCACTGGCAGTGGCGTGCCACACCCCCACCCTCATTCCCAGGCAGAAACTGGAGGCCCAGCAGGGGAGAGGGTGTGCAGCCTGCTCTGGCCTGGGTGTGGGGTGCCCTAGTCTCATGCCCTGCATTCAAGGGGGAGGTGAGCAGAACCTTGCCCGCTGCCCGTCTAGGTGCCCCCTTACGGGAGATCCTTACTGAGCAAACACCCACAGAGCACCTAGTGAGTGTCCAGGAAGTATGAAAAGAAAAAATAAGGGACCCCTTCCCAGGCCCTGTGAAAACTCATAATCAAATAGATTATTTTCTCAGCCAATGCATAAGATCTAGGACCTCATTTACTGAAAAAATAACGCACAGGTACCATCATGTTTACTTGAAATTAGGCTCACACACATCAGATATGTGCAAATACAACTGAGGTAAAACATACCTTTCACTTTTCACAGCTTACACACCTTGAAATATAAACCAATTTACAGTTTAAATACACGGAAAAGCATACAACCAATAGATGGCAAGTGGAGGCCCATGAGCCAGGAATGTCCCTTGGCTGTGGTGTGAACAGGGGCTGACCTCCAGAACTCGGGTCCTTTCCCCTGTGGAGGGGACCATTGCCTCAGCTCCATGTTGAGCCCTCTACCTGCTCTTTCCTCACTGGCCAGGACAAAGTGTCCTGAGGTTAGCTTGGAATTGAGAAGTCTCTGAGGGCAGTGTATGTGTGGGGTGCTCACTTATAATTCCAACCTTGGAAGGCTGAGGCATGAGGATCCCTGCAAGCTTGAGGCCAGCCTGGGTTACATATCAAGAGCCTGATTCAAAAACAAAACAAACAAAAGAAAAAATTAATTTCATCGAGGGTCTAGGTCGCCATGCCTTTCTCCCCTCCTGATCTCTTGCCATTCACCTATTGCCTCATCTGCTTCTTATTCAAAGGTGGCAAAGTGGGGCAGGGCAAGTTCATGCCAGGGCTCCTGAGGCTTCTTTTTCCTCTCTGACTCCTTGAGGGAAGGCATGAATTCTTAAATTGCACAAGGAAAGACATGCATGTTCTTATTCCCTCCTCTTTTACTACCAAAAGTGACAGACTTTACACGTGGTTCTGTATTTGGCCTCTTTTGTGTGTTTTGTCCTGGAAGACTTTACTAATGGTACAAAAAAGCATCAGCGGCCCTTTTTCACAACTGCATAGTATTCCATTTCAGGGTGGATTCACCCATCATTTATCCAACCAAGCTTCTCTGGAGGTAGGTCACTTTCCTGTCTAGCTTTTTTGAACTGTGCTGCAGTAACTGGGTATGCATGCCATTGCCTGAAGCAGGTGTAAGTGTAGAAACAACTTCTAGACTTGGAATTGTTACTCAGAGGGAATATACCTTTGTAATCTTGGTCCATATTGTCGAAATGTTCTCCACTAAGAGTTTAACAATTCAACTGCCAGGGATGCTGGGTGTGATCATTTCCCCACAGCCTGTCCAAGAGTGTGTTATCACATTTTCCCTCTGTTTTGGCTTTCTGCCAATCTGATACGTGAAAAATTATATCTTATTATGGTTCTAATTTGGACATGCTTTTATTTACAGAGCGTCTGGCATTCTGTCAGGGAGAAAAGGATTCCCTAAGGCCCAGCTGCTGGGGGAGGGTCTGTACTGTTCTTGGATTTAACATCTGGCCAGAGAGAGACTCAGCCTTCAACAGGAGACACCGTAGCCATCTCCAGACCCCAAGGTGCTCACCGGCTTCTCCCTGCCCGTGGGTAGCTGGTGGGGCTGACATCAATTCAGAGCATCCTGCCAAGGATCACCAGGCCCCAGGAACCTCAGGCTGAGGGAAACAGTCCCTGGAATCTCGCCTACTCCACCAAAGCCGCGCCACACGTCCAGGCTGGTCCCCTGGGGAGGGAAAGAACTACAAAAGGGTGACGATGGGAGAATCGGCGTTTTGGGGCCTACGGGTCCTGCTGGAATCACAGCGTCGTGGTGGCCCGAGGCTGAAGGAGAAGAGGTTAATTGCGTGAGATTTGTTCTATTCCCGCCCCATGTAATCCTCTCTTTTTCCGTCTCTAAGGAGGAGCCAGAGAGCACCTGACTCTGGCGTTGCTGAGCCAGGCAGTTCTGTGTAGGGACCTAGAATCTCTGCAATGGAGACATGGGGCAGAAAGCAGCTTTTCAGACTTGGAGCTGAAGGCGCTCAACACTTGCTTCTTTTCAGTATAGCTAGGGAAACTGAGTCTCAGATAAAAATACTACTGAGATCTCTCTGCTAGGAGCCAGGCGGGACATTACAGTGTTTAGTGTCCTAGGCTGGACTTCGCAAGCCCCCTGTTCTGGGCCTCTACCAGCTGAGTGATACAGGAGGGGCAGCTCCAGGACAAGCTCTGCGCCCTCTGCCAGGACCCCCAGAGGCCAGGTGGGCATGGGGGTGCCCAGGCCCTGCCCAGCACGCCCAGATCTGTCTCCTGCCTGCTTCTAATTGCACCAGACGATCAGCAGAGGATCAGAGCGAATCCCTGGCTCCTTCTTCTGCTCCCTCCTCCTCCAGACATGAGGGGTGGGCAGGTGGTGGCCCCGGCATTCCCAGAAGTCAGCCTAATCCCTTTAGAAGATCTTAATGAGTAGCTCAGGCCTGGCATCTCTGACAGCACATGGAATGTATGAGAAGCCCGGATCCAAGGTGCCAAGCCCTGGCCTAGCAGCCTGGATGGGACTCCAGGAAAGAGGAACCTAGGGCAGGGATGAGATGTGTCACTCAGGGCTTCCTCACTGCCTTCTGGGGTGACCCTCAGGCCTGTCTCCTACCTCCTGCCTCCTCGAATGCTCTTCTTTCTAGAAATTCCATCTCTGTTTCTCTGCCAGCTCCAGTCCTGCCATCCAGATTCTCAGGCCTATGCAGCAGACTCCGCCCTTCTCTCTGGAGGGTAGAACTTGCCCCAGAGATGATCCATGTTAGAATTTACTGAGCACCTGGCATGTGTCAGTGTCTTGGGCCAGATCTTTAGAAATAAGGATTTGAACGTGAGTGGATTTGGAAGGCAATCTCTCAAAATGTGGAAGGAGGGCAGGGCAGGGAAGGAAGCCAGTATGATGTGTGGCATTGAGCAGGTCACACTGGGGACCTCTGAGAGCCTGCACAGAATTCTGTCTCTAAGTGTCCCACCCAAAGGGACTGGGCAGGGCAGCAGCATCAGACACTACAGTCATTGGCTGAGGGATCCCAGGAAGGGGTGCCACCTCCCTGGCCCCTGTAACCTGTGCCCTGCCCCAGGTGTCAGCTGGTGGGAGCTGGGAGGAGATGGGTGCTGTGTCAGGTCCCCCAGAGCCACTGTGTATTGTGGGTATTTGCAGTCTGGCAAAGGAGATGCAGAGAGATGCAGCAGGGTGGGTGCCACAGTTTTGGGGTCACACTGGGCTGTAGCGGCTGAGATGGGGACCATGGACCTGCCTGGGAGGGCAGAAAGCAGTGCCATGGAAGAGCAGGGTTCAGAGGATGCATGATTGCCAGAGTGCAGAGCGGAGTGGGGCAGCCACAGAGAGATGGGACAGCATGGCAGAGTCACCTGGGTTAGGGGCGAGGCCGGCACCGTCTCTAGCCAGCTCCTAGGAAGGTCAGCTCAAGTTCAAACTAATTTTGAGATAGCAACTAATCTTAATGTTCACAAGGGAGGATGGGCCGATGTTGGACTTGCAAACACAGGGCCATTTGCTCATTGAGTGAGGAAGATCAGTGGCCGAAACCACTTATGGCTACGCAAGACAGGCCCGTCACACTTGGGAAGACACGGGAAACTTACTTCTATTTGCTTTCTTCTTTTAGCCTTCAAAAAGTTTCTGGTGCATTTTAAAATAACACCGTACATGTAACATTAGTATGTGAGCACATGTAATTATTTACAAATAATGAATGTACATATAGTGGCGCACATACCACAGGCTGTGTTTTTGTTGTTGTCTTTGAGCAGGGTTTTGCTGTGCAGTTCAGGCTGGTCTTGAACTCACTTTGTAGCACATACTGGCCTCAAACTACCTCAGCCTTCCCAGTCCTGGGATTGCAACATGCACCTCCATGTCTGACTTTAAGTAAGCACTTTGCTTACTTTCTCTGTCCCTGGCTGGCCCCTCCCTGCAGGTCCCAGGTCCCCAGGCTGCAGAGAGCTTGATGCTTACCATTCGTGTGTCCTCTGTGCTTTCTGACTCAGTGCCTCCTGCCACCCTGCAGCCCCTTCCATCCCTCCCGGCCAGCAGCTTGGCAGTCACTAATGACCTTAGTCATCTCTGCAGCCGCTTGCTGAGCTGATGGGCAAGGCAAACAGACATCTCAGCAGAAGCGGAAACTTCCCGCTGACAAGGCAAGAGCCTGCTGCCAGGTGTGGGGGCCCCATGAAGCTTGGGGTGACCACACAGTTTTGAATAATTTCTGCTCCTTAATCATGGCTTCCTTGAGGGTGCCCTGACCCCAGGTCGAAGGTTCATCTATGGCTCTGTGTAGGGGACAGGGGAGAGGAGGGACAGTATGGCTAGGCCTTGTGGCATCATTACTCAGGTTGGGGATGCCTCCACGTGGACTTGGCTCTGCCCCCCCCACCCCAGGTGCCCAGCTGGCCTGGGCAGCTGGAGGGGAGGCCAGCGCCTGGGATGTTAGGGCTCTCACACCTGAGCCTGTTAATGATTACCCCCGGGGAGGGCAAGGCCCCAGCAGGCATCGCTAATGAGCCTGCTAAGTGACAGCTGGATCTTTCCCCCTCACCTGCTCAGAAAACAGGGCCTAGGGAAGGGAAGGCTTTACCCTCTTGGGGCTGTGCGCTCCCTGAGAGCAGGGCTGTATGTCCTCCCCCATTGCAGCTCCCCAAGACTCGGGAGCCTCTGCATTGTTGACCTGCAACTTCTGTTCGCAGAATCAATGCCTGAATTTCTGACCTCCTCGAGGACCATTCTTAGGGGAAGTGGCCCTGCTTATTAGCATCAGCCTGAAATGTCGCTGTCTAGGACACGTGGCCCGAGCTGATGCAAACGTTCTAGATCAGCAGTGGGAACCAGGAACCACGCTGAAACTGCACATCTGAGCTGCTGGATTTTAAAAATCTCATTTTAATTGAATAGCCACACGTGGATGGTGGCTACTAAACTCCACGACACAGTTCTACGAAGTTTCCCAGGGGGCCTTGAACAGTGGCCTACACATTTATGCCAAGCAGCCCTTCAGGCTGCCATGGTGATAGTAACTCAGCCCATTTCCAGGCCTGCAGAGGCCTAAGGTCGCCTTACCCAGACATGGTTCCTAGAGGGTCTGCTGGACTTCCTACTCCCTTCCCAGCATTCCCAGGCGTCGAGGGGCCCAGAGGAATCGGGAGCCAGCCCGAAAGCACCTGTTTTTAATGAGGATCCCCAGGAACGTCGGCTCCCCCTCCATAGGGCACGGGGCTGTCGCCGCCTGAATGAGAGAGATTTATGGAAAATCCCCTCACACAACAGGCGGATTTTCCAAGCCTCATTGGTGCTCTAGTTTGAGCCTTCATTAAGGGGACAGGGTACAATGGGGAAGGTGCGGATGAGGCCCTGGGCCCCTTCAGCTCTCTATCATTCTGCACTGGGAACTCCATCACTGCCCCATCCCTTCCCGTCCCTGCGAAAGGTCACTTTCTCTCCTTTTAATAATAATAAAGGCCCCAACTTCCCCAAAGTCAGGCCTGCCTTAAAGGAAGGAGTCTGTCCTGCATTTCAAAGACTTCCCGAAGATGTGTTCTGGGGTTTTGCAGTACAGTTGACTCTGCCTAAGTCTCTTCTGGTGGCTCACCTAACTTGGTCACAGTCTAGGCCCAGGGGCTTCTCTCCTCCAAGAGAGTTACGGCAATGACTCAATGTCAAAAGGGCAAGTGTGTGATTTCCCAATAAAAACCCTGGATTGCAGGTAGAAAACAGACTACTGGCTAGGGGGCCCTAGGGACGGGGAGTCCTGTCCTTTTCAGGGTGTGCCCAGGCAGGGCCCCCAATAGGGAGCCCTGAGCCTGGATCAAAATTCGCACTCCAGGACAGCACCTGCTTGGCTTTACCGTTAGCGCACTTATCCCCAGGGGCTGGGAGGAAACCCTTCCTGGGGAGACAGCCCTGCTTTGCCAGAGGGTGGGTGTCCAAGAGTAAATACTAGGTCCTATCCCACAGGTATCTCTTCTCATCTCGTCCTCTTCTCCTTCCTCCCCCTCCTCTCTTTCTTCCTTCTAATCCTCACCCCCCCTTCTCCTTCTTCTCCTCCATCTCAAATTCCCCATCCAGAAAGCACCCAACTGTGCATTGAGGAGCTCAGGGGAAGAGTTTCGAAGGTGCTGGCATGGAGGGCGTCTTTCTGGGTGGCAGGAGAGACAGGGACAAGGTGTTCCCAGGGCAGGCACAGCTGGGCAAATGCCAGCATAGGATGCACCCTTCCCTGTGCTGGGGGATAGGAAGAGCCAGGGATGGCTCAGCAGGGAAAGTGGGTGAGCACAGCCAGTTCCCTCGAATGGCGGGGTGTCAGAGACCTGGGAGGTGACCATCCTTGTGAGGGAGCGGCTGGAGCAGGAGGTGTTTATAGTTCTGCCTCTCCTGGGGGCAGCAGAGCGAGCCAAGTTTACAGTTGCCCAGAGCTCTATAAACACATTTCCAAGTGCATGCACATGCAAGTGTAAGCACATGCGTGTGTGTGTGTGTGTGTGTGTGCGCATCCCACCATGCAACCTCCACGCCCAGGACATGCTGACTCGACCTCCCTCACCTGCAGAGATGGCAGAGAGGATGCTGGGCTGGATGGCTACAGGCTGTCCTGGGCCTAGTGACACCTGCAGAGAGGGCTGGGAAGCAGGGATATGGGGCACTCCAGGGCTTCTATAGACTCCCGTGTAGAAAGGTCTGGGGACCCTGAGCCTGGGAGGAGGAGTGGGGGAGCATGCATGCATGTCTCTGTGTGTGTGTGTGTGTGTGTGTGTGTGTGTGTGTGTGAGACAGCAGGAAGCGTGAGTCTTACCACTTGAAGCTGAGTGGGAGGTAGCTGAAGGTTTTCTAGGTCTCTAGGGACACCTGGAGACCCACCTGATGGTTGACAGAGAAGCACTAAGAGTCTTGTGGAGAGATCAGGACTATGACAATGCACACCCCTGTCCACCCGCACATGGTCTTGTGTGTGTTCTATTAGTACTCATCATTATTTACCAAGTCTCCTGGCTCTCTGTGTTGCATGCCTCTTCTGTGTTATGTGCAAGGGGTTTGTGACTGGGTGTCCCGGGATGAAGCATAAGCCAAGTCTCCACTGGGGAGAGCGGCCCATTCACCTGTCATAGATCTATAGGTGGAGTACATTTCAGGGGGCAGGTATGGAGGAATGCAAGCACCCCCTAAGCTTAGCTACTCACGAGAATCACCCTGAGGCCCAGCTCACTCTTCAGTCTCCCCATCCTGAAGGTGTGGGGTACCCTGGACATCCTCAGGTAAAATCAATGGGCCTCAAACTTGGGAACCATGGGTTAAAAATCCACATAACTGGGCTACAGAAGTGAGTCTCTGACAGCTACCCGAGCAATAGATAAACTGTGTCAACTGACCCCAGGCTCCCTTGAATGAACTCCAGCTTACGGGACAGGGGAAGGGGCAACGGAGGAGACCAGGGCGGGTCTTTCTCCCCTCACGCTCACCTCGGTCCATTTGGAAAGTGGTTCTAAATTACATGTCCCTCATGGATGGACATCTCTGGGGACATGTGCAGGATGATGAGATGCAATGTGCACTGTGATGATGGCCACCAACCGTCCAAAGTCGTGGGATGAATGTTGGGGTGCAAAGGGGAGAAGCAAAATCCCCTGAAATGCTTGGTGGCAGCCTGAATCCCAGGGGTGGACAGTGTGGCCATGGGGAGCTGGAATCTCTGTCCCCGAGCAGGCTCCTTGGGGTATATGTCCTGTTTTAAATGTTGTATCTGATCACACATCTTGGTTTCTGTGTCAGAAAGCATGGCAGACCACCCTGGCAGAGGCTAATTCTGCCCCTTGCTCTGCAGAGTGAGAGATTACAGGGCTCCTGGGAACTGCAGCCAGGCCTTGGGTTGCTTCTGTCAGGGTTTCAGGGTCTTGGTCCTCCTGGGAAACTTGAGTCCCTTTGTGTGTCTTCAGGCTTGGAGCCTGTGGGAACTGATGGGGAAAATTCCAACAAGTGGGTTCCTTTGAAATGGAATGACATCTAGTGGTCTAAGAAAGAACTACCCAGCCAGTCCCCCAGCCCCAGGCTGCCCTGGGGGTCCTTCCCTGGACCTTGTCCTTCTGGGCCACAATCCTGCTCATGGGGTCCCACCCTCAACACAGGGTTCCTAAGGGATGGCAGTGACTCCCCTGGCCTAGTCTGGGGGACCTAGGCTGAGATCCGACACCCAGTGACCCCCCACCCCGGGCAGTGGGCAGAGGCCAGCACGCATCCTCTCCCTGCTTGTCACCGCTGCAGCGTGGGGTCTTGGTGAGGCAGCAGCCTTGGGCTTCGTGGCCTGGACTCCAGGAGCCCTGTCCCCAGCACAGTCCTCAGCAGCCACTGCCCCATGGGCCTCAGTGCTGAATCATCACACCGGTGGCCGAGGCAGCGGTTATGCAACGACCAGGAGTCAGCGAGAGCCAGGCCGCCCTTTCCACAGCGCAGGGCCTTGGGGTTACCCAGGGCTCGGGAAATGGCAGCGTGGGGCCTGGAGGGCCGGAACAGGGAAGGATCCAGCACATTGTTCTCCAAGGTGCCTGACTTAAGAGCCGTTTCTGAGTGGGACATGGGGACATGGTCCCTCCTGGGGAGACCTCAGGTGAGGGTGGGACAAGAAACGGACACACTTGACCTGATGACCCTCTCCACGCACCACAGTGACAGGCCTGGGGGTGAGTGGGGGTGTGTGAGGGGCAGGGCCTTCAGGGCTGGTGGGGAGTTTTCCCACTGTGGTGATCCCAGGGTAACAGGGCTGAGCAGGCAGGAAGAGTGACCGAGAGGCCTGTGAGGGCAGCTGGTATTGTCCCCAGCAGTTCTGAGCTGGAAAAATTCTTGTGTAACTTGGTCTTCATGTCTGCTTCTAAGAGATACTGCAGAACCCATCACCCGCACAATGACAGCCACAGGCACACTAAAAATAAGTGAATCTAGGTTCTGTCTTATGCTTGCCACTGTTTTGAGAGTTTCAAGTGATCTCAAAACAGGGCTGGGGATTTAGCTCAGTGGCATACGCGCCTGCCTAGCAAGTCTGTGGTCATGAGTTCGATCCCTGGTACTGATAAAAAAAAAGAAAAAGACAAAAATAAAATTTAAAAAATGATCTCAAAACACAGCAGAAACTCAAAATAAATTCAAACAGAAATGTGAGTCTCCCCTGTGTCTTTTTTTCCAGCTGACCCTTAGTTTCCCTCCTTGGAGGCCCTGGAGTTACCAGTTTCCTGTGTCTCCTTCTAAAGATAGTCTAAAAAATATATATATTTATAACCTTTCTCCCAGGCACATGGGAGCATCCATTCCCACAATGCCCTGGCCCTTTCTCCCCCACTCGGTGACAAGCTGGGGGCCACTGCATCTGAGGACCCAGAACCCAGGACCCATTCTTTTACTCAGTTCTGGGGTATTCCTTGGAACGGATGGTTCCAATGTTTATTTGGAAGATATTTGCAGACTGAGGAGGCTCCAAGCATGGACTCTGGGGGTGGAATTTTAGCTTTTCTATCCCTGCTTTAGAACAAACCAGATGTTTAATATTGAGCCAGTTGCTTAACGCCTTAGTGACTCAGTTTCCTCATGTGTGGGCCAGAGAGAAAAGCAAGCATCTTCCCCGAAGTGTTTTATGAGGATTTAGTGGAATAATACTCGTGGAGGTTCTCTGCACAGTTCCTGGTGTGCAGAAAACACTCAATAAATGTTAGCTACTGCTCCCAGGATTATTTTGCCAGATCCCCTCCTGAGAGGCCCGGGCTATTTCCAGTATTTTATTATTATAAACAATGCTGGGGACAAATATTCCTGTCCACATGTCACTGGGCCGTTGTGGGAGTGTATCTGTAGGAAAAATTCCAGGGAGAGCAATGACCAGGTCAAAGGCTACGTGCATTTTTAATTTGGAGCGCTGCCGTGGGTTGTCCCTCTGTCCGGGTGGTCCTGGTCACACCATCACAGCTGCGTCTGAGCCTGTTTCCCTGTAGCTTTGCCAATGCACTGCGGGTTCCACTGAAACCCAGCAGTGCTCGTATTTCTTTGGGCACAGAAGTCCACTCTGGGATTTTCCCTGGATTGCTCGGCTCCTCTCACGCATACTCGCCCGAGTCTCTCAGGAAGGAGAAGATTTGCCTGCCCTCCCATGAGGCCACAGGTCATGGAGGTGCCCACGACAGGTTTCTACATGGCTGGCAGCGGCTTTTTCTGGGACCTGTTAGCACATCCAAATTGCTGGTTAAATCTAATCATGCTTTAGATTGCACAGCCGTCACCATCTCATTCCTGAGGCCAGGGCTGGCTTGCAAATTCTATTGACAGCTTTTGTTCACATTGTATCACACTTAAGAAGACCTCAGACAACGGTAGGGCTCAATTAGCTGACATCAAGGGAAGCCAGACTGCTCTACCTGGAATGAGAATTCCCGCAATGATAACCTGTAAACCAGCCTCTCCCCTTCCCCTGTGCGCGATGGAGGCAGAAATAAAGACAAAAGAAGGCAGACACCAATGAGCCCTTGTCGTCTGCAATCGGAAAGATCACCAGCCTAAATCCAAAGGCGAGGATTCCTTTGCTAAAAGGCGTTCCCACCACGTTAATTTTAGTTGATTTTCATTAAGCCTCTTTAGATGGCTGCAACAAGGCTGGGATTGTTTGAAGGCGGCAGCTCTGAGCGGCTGCATCTCCCACCCACAGCTTGTTCATGCCCAACTCTGCTACACGCCCGGGCTCGAATTCTCCTTTCATGATTTACCCTGCTTCACAGCGGTAGACTTGGGCTTTCTAGGACTTCTGTGGGCTCCCCGGGTAGCGTGGCATCAAAGCCTCTGGTGCCGCTTTCTTTTCCTGTGACCTTGCGGATCGACAAATGCCAAGGACTGTGCCTACGTGCAGTCTGGGCTGGAGATCATCCAGGCTGCTCCGGGTGGCAGAGGGAAACTGGTTCTGTTTCTAGAAGCCCCTCTGAGGTCAGTTGTAAGGTGAGGGTGTCCTTGAGTGAATGTCAACTGGAGTTCTCTCCCTCCGGTTAAGTAAACTTTTTCCCCCTCTCCAAAGACACATGCAAGAAAGAATCAAATTCTAGTAAGGATGACGAGGAGTGATGTTTTCACGGGACTTGCCAGTTGGGTCAGGACTGGAGCGGGGCCAGCTTCCTGCAGCCCTGCCCAGAGTCGATTCCCAGCCATTCTTCCTGCCAATGGCAGACACCTCCTGGGCCTGACAGTCAGCATCACCGACTCTGGAACCACATATAAACCAACCCATGCTTCGAGCTCTTGATTACATCTGGTTTCCTTGGCTCACCATCTTGAAGTTTGCCTGTGGTACCAATGTGGTTCATTTGTTTTCACTGCTTTCCATGAATATGCAATTTTAAATTCTTCCTACTGAGAACCCTTGGGCTGGTCCCAGGCTGGGTGGTCCCAGGCCCCTCTTATCTGTGCCCTGTGCCGTGCCAACGTACGCACGTCAATCATTAACCCAAGATTAAGCTACGTGCCACAGGGCAGATGATATCAGTTTTCCAAAGTGGTGGGATTACTTTCTGTTCATGGTGATGATGTGAAGCCCAGCCCCTCCATGTCCTCATCAACACTGTGATAGGTGGTTTTCATGTCACCATTCTGGTGGCCAAAATCCACTTCCTTTTTATTTTTAAATTGTAATACTTTTTGGAAAAAAGGGTCTCACAGTGTAGCCCAGTCTGGCCTTGAACTCATGATGATCCTCTTCTCTCAACCTCTTGTGCGCTGAGATTACAGTTACACGTCATTGTGGCCAGCTATAAACTATAGATTCTTTGATCACATTTCTGCTTCTGGCTTTTAAAATTTTCCCACATTTTATCATGGAAACTCAAAATATGGAGAAGTTGGAGACACTGCGCAGTGACTGTTCCAATCAAACCCCTCTCGTCACATAATAAATAATTTATTGCAATCACTGTAACCTATGTCTAACCATAAGTCCGTCTTTATCTAGCCAGCAACCATCTTCTTTTTTATAACTTGCAGGCCTCTTTGTGGAGGAAGAAGTAAACCCCCCACTCTCTCATCTTACGTATGCACTCACTGTGACCCAAATGCATGCTGTGCCACTGGGCATTTCACCTTCTCCTGCTCCTCAGCTTACTGCAGAGGTGCTGTCTGTTCTGTGGGTGATGGGTGCATCGGTTTTTGTGATGCTCACCAAGGGGGCAGGAGCAGGGCAGGCACCTGGTTTAGGGTTTGGAAGGCAGCGGCCTAGAGTCCATCTGCACACCACCTTGCTGGACTCTCTCACGGCAGAAATTATGGCTTTTTTTGTCCCTTCACTGTGCTTCCCAGTCTGGTTTGGCTGCAGGCACATGAGGAGGTGACAGGAAGGACAGAGCACAGGTGGTGATGAGTTGGAACCTTATTCGGTCAAGTCCTGAGGACCCCAAATCCAGGTCCTCTGGTTTGGTCTCGGTTAGGGAGACACCCCTGAGAGGAGCCTGGGGCGGGGGTCACCGGCTGCAGTACTAAAGCACGGCTGGGAGTGCCAGTGTCACTAACGGACTCGGCCTGGGCCTGCGGGGCCAGGAGGCTACTGCTACGAGGGGAGGCAGCTAGGTCACTTGTGGGCGAGGAAGCTTGACCAGCAGCCAGGCAAGAGCCCCTTCCCGGCATCCCTCCGCCCCATTTCTCCTGGCACATCTCCTGGCGTGCTGGGTGGGGAGTGGGGTGGGTGGTCCCAGGCTTGTACCAATGACATCTTCCCGCCTTCTTTTCCACACTCAAATGACTTCCTCGGGCGTGGGTGTCTCCAAGTGATGCTATTGTCCACGAGGGTTGAGGCCGAGGGTTTCTGTTTCCCTAAAGCAGCGTTCGCAGACCTGAGCAATGCGTGCTACGCATGAATACGAAGTTTTGACTTGGCCATGCGCAGAGGGACCCGAGACTCTGCCCGTCCTGTGCATCCTCAGCGCATGCTCAGGGTGCAGGCCCGGGACGCCGCGGTGGGTTTGATCTGTCCTCCAGGTCATGGCCCAAGTCTTTTCTTCTGCCTGCCAGGGGCAAAAGGAGAGAGGCTGCTTCCTGCCCTGCACAAGTCCCCCGGAAACGTGCAGACCGGCGTGACCCTGACAGTGACAGTAGGAAGCTCATACTTCAGCTGCTCATGGTCAGAGGGCAGGGTGAGCCCCTCCACTCCAGCTTATCACAGAGATAAAAGCAGTCAAAGCCAGAGAGCGCCTGGGTATAAAAAAAAGTCAGCGCTTCCATCAAAGAAGTCACCAGAAGTTAGGAGGCTAGTTTAACTTCATAAACTTAATTTTGATTTTGGAAGTAACTCAAGTAAGAAGAACTCTGAGAGTCACACGGGTCAGCCAAAACTCCTCTGGTAGGATTCCAGAATGAGTCTTAGGTTCCACTCCATCCTGCAGTCAAGCTAGGCCTGATGAAAGGTCCTTCAAAGTTCTTTATATACTCATCAGGCATTGTGGCATACACCTGTAATCTCAATACTCAGGAGGTTGAGGCAGGAGAATTGTCACAAATTCCAGGCCAACCCGAACTATACAGTCAGATCCTGTCTCAAAAACAAACAAAACAACAAAAAACCCACCCACATGCAAAAAAAATGCATGCGGTGGACATCCTCATTCCCATTTTACAGATAAGGAAACTGAGGCACAGCGGTGAAATGGTGGGACCAGGATTCCAATACAGGTCATTTGATGCCAGGAGAGTAAGTTTTTCTTTTCTTTTCTTTTTCCTCTCTGCTTTCTTGATTGCTTTTCATTTTTCCTTTTCTTTCCTTCTTGCCTTCCACACTCTGTTGCAGCTGAATGCTAACTGCAATCTCCTGAGCAGCTTCCAGGCCTATTGCAGACACATCAGGCTGGACAAAGCCTCAGGCCAGCTATGTTGCTCAGGTGTCAACTTCACCCACCCTGCTGGCTGTGCCAGGGGAAGCCCAGTGATGCTATTGTCAGAAATGACGATGTGGAAGTGGATTGCTCCACAGCTATCTGCGCTGAAGACAGGATTGATCAGCGAGGCTGAGTCTCTGTGATCGCTTCTAATTGTTCTTCAGAACCTGGCCACGTGTGTGTTTAAACAAGCGGGTGTGCTGCTTGCTGGGTGTGTGTGGCCACATCCAGCTGGATTCCTCAGCCCAGCCCGGACAGATGGCCGCTGGGTAAGAGTCGGTTCTGCCTCCCTGGAGTCTGTAGATGGGCCCGTGGAGGGGAAACAGATGCAGAAGCAGACGAGGACCCTGTTCCTCCTGGAGCTCCTGTCGGGCCCAGCTTTGTGGTCTGGGGATTATTCCAGCCAAAGTTTATGGCTCTGTAAAAGAATTTAGGCAGGGAGTGAGATAGATTATTGATTAGATATGAGCCTTTTGGTTTTGAAGGGGGGGAGTAGGAGTGGTAATGGAGATGGGGGGATTCTTTGTGGGGTTGGAGTTGTTTTATTTTCTTCCTGGTGAGGATCAGGCCTGAGGCACCCTGATGATGGGCTTTGATGATTGAAGGGCAGAGATAGGGTGGTGACAGCATGGGGCAGGTAGGAGTGCAGGAGCTGGGGGTAGAGGAAAGATGGGTATCAGGACGGTGGCCAGAGAAGCCCGGAAGCAGCTGGGTGACCAGAGCATGAAGGGGACCTGGACTATTGCTCAGTGGCTGCCCACGCCTGTGATTTATAAGGCTGCTCCCCAAGAGGCCTCTCTTCATACCAGCAGCAGATGTGTGCTGATGTTGGCTGCAGGGGACACTCCAGGGCTCAGAGAAGGGATGTCCTGTGTGGCATGGCCAGCTCTAAGCTCTACCCTAAAGAGAGGTGAAGCACCTGGCTTAATCCTGTGCCGAGAAAGGAGGGATGGTGGTTCCCATTTCCAGACGAGGCAGCACGGGCCTTGGGAAGGAACCTGCACCCAGGGTCACCTGGAGAGGCACTGGTGGGGCCTGGCTTAAAAGCCTTTGTGCCTTTGTGCATGTGCATGTGTGTGTGTGTGTGTGTGTGTGTGTGTGTGTGTGTGTGCGTGTGTGTGTATGCATATGTCTCTCACAGGGACAGGAGCAGACAGACCCTCAGGACTCCTGGACCTGCTGTCCCCTTGATGGACAGCTCAGAGCCTCTGTCTCCTCCTCTGTGAGAAGGGAGGCTCCTTAGTTGTGGAAAGAGAGCACAGGTGTGGGAAGTGTGGCTCAGGGGACAGAAGGGTGGGTCTCAGTGCTCCATAGCACAGTAGGGTTTGCATGGCTAACAGCAGTTGAATATTTCAGGATAACAGAGAATATTTTGAATGCTGCCACCACAAAAAAATGATAAATGCCAGACATATACCAATTTCCCAGATCTGATAAGACTGATCGTATTCAGTGTCACACTTGAGATCCTAAACACCCACAATTACCATGGGTCAATTAAGGAGAAAAAGAGCATAAATGGGAGTGCTTGAGTGTTGGTCCTAGGACATGGGGAGGATTAGATGACACAGCTATGAGTAATGATTCCCATCAGCATTAGGTTTTGTTGTTGTTGTTATTTTTATTTTTTGAGGTTATTTTTTAACAGTGTCTGACTCTGTAGTTCAGACTGGCCTTGAACTCACTATGTAGCCTAGGCTGGCCTTGAACTCATGGTGATCATCCTGCCCCAGCCTCCTAAATCCTGGGATCACAGGTGACATTACTTTGTTTGTTTTTGATTATTTGAGGCAGACTCTTGCTGTGTAACTCAGGATGACTTCAGAATCATCATCCTCCTGCCTCAGCCCACTGTGAGCTAAACATCAACTTTTTTCCCTGAACTAGCTGTAGGTGGGAGCCTTCCACATACTTCTGTTTGAGTGTGCACAAGCCTCCAGTCGAGTGTGTGCTCTGCAAATCCCAGCCAGACAGACTGGGAGGAACCATGGTGTTCTCTGATCTTAGGAGGTATTCGAGGTTGATTGGCACTGGCTGGGCAGGGGACTACAGAGGGGGCACCCTGGGACCCCTCAGGCTGCCCAGACTTCTAAAGGAGGCCTTGGAAACTGTTGGGGTGGGGCTGGGCCGGGCAGCAGCTTTGATGGATATGGGTGATATTGTAAAGTGATTCTCAGGTTTCATTTGTCAGGTGTGGGGGTGATCACAAGGACTCAGGGACCCACTGGGGGACCCAGAGAGAGGAGGAGGCTGGGCTGGCATCTCTAGGCTCCAGAGGATGGTGCTGATGCTCCCCTTGCTCTGAGCAGAAGCCTGAATACAAACCACCTGCTTGTGACGTGGTTGACGTTGGAATCACACACATATCTCTGGAAGTTTGGGGCCTTGGGATGAAAACCCACTCCCCTCTGCACAGGTATTTTGACAGCAACAGACAGAATGAAACCTCAGCGGGGCCCAGTGAAGGCCTCCTTCAGAGCTGCTGTGACTTCCTGATCATTCTCACAGGAGCAAGATCTGCAGAGCCCTGAAGGTCAAGGTCAAGGTCAGGGTCAAAATCAAGACGAGCTCCCCAGGCCACCTGCTCATTTGCCTACTATTACAGGCTGGGAAATTGCAGTCAGAAAGCACGCACAGCTTGCCCAAGGTTTCACAGACAATGCTTAGGCTAGAGCCTGGCCCGGTATTGTCCATGTTCACTCCCTGACATCTGATGGCACAGGCTCAGAAGGCCCTCTGGGCAAGCCTCCTCCAAGCACACATGTGTGCACATGTGCAATGCCCCCTCCCATAATCCACAGCACTTTCCTTCATACCCAACGTGATATCATCACGCTGATTTATCTTTTTGTCTCCTCCTTTGGCTAGAATGATGCTCCCCAGGGATCAGAAATTATTTTTTCATTTTCTTCCTTGTTATGCTGTTGGCCTCTGAACACAGAATTATAAAGTCCATCCATCTATTTGTTCACAGGGTGCGTCTGCCTGTGCCTCTCTAGTCCAGATCCTGGACCCCTAGGACTATCAGACTTGGCCCAGTCCCCTGGAACAAGTGGCTCTGGGCCCTTTTTCCTAGGATCTGGCAGCTGCCTAGAGATGGAGAGGTCTCCTGAGTTGGGTATCGCTGGCCCTGAGAAGGTGGAGCTGGGACTGGGGTGAAGGTGGGAAGGATGCTACACTTACTGATAGGGATGAGCAGAGTAGACCAAGGGTAAGAAGCAGAGGGCCGGGCTCCAGCCCTGCATGTGGTCAGAGTGGGATAGCAGAAAGAGCTTTGGTGGATGGACTCAGTTTTCTCATCTGTGAAATGGGGGTGATGAGACAGGTGCTTGGCATGGGGGCTGGTGGAGGATGTGGATGTACCTTATATGAAGCCATCTATTTGAAAGCTCTGAGTCCATCGGGGCCCCCAGTGTGTGCTATCCTCCCAGCCCCCTCTTCTCCCTAGCCACAGTGTCTGGGAAATGGGGCTGAGCCACTGCCCTGTGCTGTAAGCCCCCGCCCAGCCTGTGTCCTAATCCCTGTGTGACTGGTACCCACAGAGGTCACCCTGTTTCCTGCACCTCTATTGACTAGTGCCTTTTGGGTTCTGGGTGCTGTGGGTTTCCTGGCTGGGGCCCAGGCCACTGCCTGGCTAGGGGCTGGGAGCGGGAGGGAACTTCGTAGACCAGATTTTGCAAGCCTGAAATAGTTTACATCTAGGCTGAGGCAGGGAGGAAGGAGGGCATGGCCCCAGGAATGTGTAAGGAATGCCTTGCTCCCCCGGGGAGGAAGCCTGCCTGAGGCCTGCCAGTGCCACCAGGCAGCGGAGGGGGAAATGGTCTGGGCGCTAAGGCCTCCCGGGGCTGGGGTGCTGCACAATGAGCCTAGCCTTCCTCCAGGGAGACCCCTGGCTTAACCCTGTCTGTCTACCCCACCCAGTCCTCTCTGTGATGTGCTGGTGGCCCCAGGGACTGTCCTTCCTCAGTAGGTGTGTTTGGGAGGGCAGAGTCATTTCAAGGCCTTCAGGTCTGTACTACCACACGAGGGCTTGCAGGGCTGGGAATTCCTTCAGGCCACAAATTTCCCATCCAATGGAAGCTTCTACTGCTTCCACTGGCTGGTGTGGGCAGCTGCTGACCTGGAGTGGTGGGGCAGTCTCTGCCCCATCCAACAGATCCTGATGGAATCTCTTTCAATCTGGCTGGAGAATGGATGGGTGGGGGAACTGCCCTCCCATCCTGCCCATGGGAGATCTGGAGCCCTTGCCCATGGGTCACCCATCTAACCAGTGCTGTGCGCTAGCTCCCTGTCAGGGGATGCTCGCTTCTGCTCAAGGCCTGGGTGCACCCTAGAGAGTGGTAGGTGTTATGGGGCTGGGGGTGGACAGGCCACAGCGTGTCAGGCCTCTGTCCACTAATGATACCTGCACATTCCTGCCAGCGGGGCCACTCAACTTCTCTTTCAAGTTGGTTGAGTGAGGCAGGCCTAGGCCACGGGCAGCCAGGCAGACTCAGAAGGGACTGGAAGGCTGGTGCCTGACCAAGGTCACTAGGTCCCAGGATGATCAGTACCTACCAGGGTCCCACCTCTGATGTGGAAGACATAAATTACCAAAACTTTAGCTGGTTATACCCTATCCCTCTTTGCAGGCATGACTTTCTGGCTTCCCCATGCACTTGTAGGCCAGCCCCATGGGCCAGTGTGTGGTCAGGTTGTAGACAATCTATGCAGAGCTGGGCAAATGCTTGGCAAGGATTAGGAGAGCAGAGATCAGGGTTTAGGGTCAGGCTCTGAATCAGCCTGTTTTCTGGGCTGGGGGATTAGGTTTTGGGTAGGTAGGATTAAAGGGAAGTTTTTGCCCAGGACCAAGGGTGAATCTGCCCCCAGAAGTAGGAAATCAGACACTATTCAGGCAGAATCAGTCTGTACCTAGACCAAAGACCAGGCTGTGCCCTGGACAAGGGGTCAGTCTACCTAGGATTAGGAGTCAGTCTACATTCTGGATCAAGGCTCAGGCTGTACCCATAATTAGGCTGTACTAAGGGATAGATGTGTGTTTTGCACGGGAACTGAACCTGTGATTTGGCCCCAGCAGGTGACCCCAGCCCACCTGGCTATGAGGCAGAGAAGGGGATGTACAGTCTGGAGGGGAACGTTGGCTGACTCTCTGGCCACTGTATTTTGAGAACCCACCTGCATGAGGGTGGAGAGGGGGCCGCATCCCTCACATACTCAGCTTCAGTTTGAAGATTTACAAGGAGCAGCAGCATAAACCCCATGGAGATGGAACCTGGGGCCTAGCAGAGGGCCAACCAGGGACTCAGAGGCAGCTTTGCCCGACACCGTGGTCCAGAACAGGAAGCAACTCCATGAACAGTGCCGCTGTTTACACTGGACCTCTTGAAACTCATTCACCAACAGCTCATTCTGCAAACATTTCCCAAATACCTGCCATGCTTGAGGCCCGAGCTTCTCAAACTCAAGTGCAGGGAGGAATCACTAGAAAGCCATGCAGAGAAGCCTGACTCTGAGGCCCATGCCCAGGGACTCTGGAGCAGAAAGGTGCCCAGGGCCTGCCCGGGAAATGTACCCCAGTGGCATCCCCTGGTCATTCTGCTGTGTAGCTTTGAGACCCTATTTTGGGGGTCCAGCTTCAAAAGATTCGTTAGGTGTGAAAAGGGTCCCAGCAAACAGGTACCATGCATTTTGATGACATCAGCGGTTGGGTGTCCCCCCAGGTGCCAGGACCAGTGTCTGGAGGATTTTCAGAGAAGCCCCATGGAGACTTGGAGGAAAAAACTGTATTTCTGCCTTGGTTTGGAACAAAACTTTACTGGTCTTGTTGCAAGAATTTACGAAACTTCTCTGCCTAACTTTCCCAGAGCGTTTTCACGTGACTGGCAAGGTAATATCAGACAAGCACTCCGAGATTAGCGCTGAGGAGAGAGGCGTAAAACAGAGCATAATTAATGCATTAAGTGAGGCAAAAGGAAAGAATGCATCTCAAAATACTGGGTCCAGACCAGGGGAAGAGAGACAGTGCTGGGAGTCTCCAGGCCCTCATCCCGTTCAGCTTCAGGCGTGCTCTCCTGCAGGCTCCAGCAGCCACTGTTTCGCCTGCTATTGGCTTAGTGCAGCAATGGGATGTGTGTGTGTGTGTGTGTGTGTGTGTGTGTGTGTGTGTGTTTCAAATATTCTAACATCAATTGTGCATCGCAGACTGCAGCTTCCACCCCCCACCCCGGCCTGCCTCATTTCTCCCTTGGGGAGGAATCCTGTGCTGATGGACTGGGGTGTCTTCAGGATTTCACTGAAGGGGGAACCTGTAAAGGATGACTCCCCTCCTGGGCTTGCTCCTGGAAGGTTCTGCAACCTTTGTCACCATTTCCACGTTTCCCTCTCTAAGCTTGAGGTGCAGCGCTAATGCTGCCCACGGTTAGGACAGTGCTGGGTCCTATCTCAGGAGCTGGCCGAGAACAGAGTCTTCCACTGGTCCTGTGATGCCAGACCTTTCGGTGGGAAGAGTTGGAGATGACCATCCACTCCTCTAACCAGGCTGTGGGCCGCCTGGTCAGAGGGTCCTCTGATTTTGGCAGGAAAGTTTGTGCCAGTTCATTTTTCCCTGTTGGTTTCCAGTCAGTGTTTCCAGAAGGGTCTGGGATTCCCTGACTTCTCTGATCTTTGAGGATTTTCCTGCCCTGAGTACACTCATCCTTTCAGAGGCTTCTCTCCAGAGTGCCTCTTCACTTTCTATTCATTTGTTCATTCATTCAACAAACACTGAGCAGCCATCAGGCTCCTTATACAGTGTGAAGGACTGGAATGGGGTTTGCAGTATGGACAGGTGGGCAGGCATGGCACAGGTATGCCAAGGGCTTGAAGGTGGGTGCAGGCAGGGCATATACCTTAGCTTTGGATATGGCAGAGCCAGTTAAATCTATGAGGGAGGTGATACTTTATCTGAACCATATGATAGAGAAGGAGGAAGTGGGCTGGGGGAGTCCAGGAAGAGAGAGGCTGAATTAAAGCCTGCAGGCAAAAGGCACAGTGAGGGCTGGTTCAGAAACTACCTGTGTGGTTGGGTGTGGTGGTGCGTGCCTGTAATCCCAGCACTCAGGAGGTTGAGGCAGGAGGATTGCTGGTGAGTCTGGGTTACAAAGTGAGTTCAAGATCATCCTACAGTACATAGTGAGACCCTCTCTCAAAACAAAACAATAAAACCCCAGAAACTACCTGAGAGGGACTAGATCCCAAAGATCAAAACAGGCTGAGACCAGATGCCAAGGGACTGGGGTAATGGGGAACCACAGAGGGTTTCGGTTGGAAGGGAATGACCTGGTCAGATCTGATTCAGCACTGTCCAGGAACATCAGTGCCCAATGTCCTCTTGGGTAGGTGTGGATTTGAGACATCTTTCTCAGCAGAGTGCTCTGGGAAGGCAAGCAGCCCAACTGTGAGAGTTAAGAACATCAGAAGTCACTCAGTGGTGAAGTTTTAGGAAGGTAAAAGACTTCCAAGTCAGACAGGCAGACCTGGGTTTGCTTCCTGCAGTCTGAGTTCTGGCTGTGCCCTGCACCCTCCCAGACTTCCCCAGTTTGTCTGGAGAATGGGCCTTGAGTCATCCTGGTGGCCAGGACAGCTTGTGTTGCAGTCCGGGCAGGGGCAGGGCCCGGGCCAGAGCTCATTCCAGGGACACCAGTAGGGACCAGGGCCTGGTCTCCTTGCCCTGGGGTCTGGCTGCCCAGGCAGCTGCCTGTGAGGTCAGATCACAGGCTGCGTGGGGAGATGTCCCCGGTAAACAGTGGGCCCTGGCTTCGTCCTGCTGCTCTGCTGCCTCAGGCCCGCATGTCCTGTGGCCGGCAGCCCTCTGGCCTGGAGCAGTGGTGGAGGAGAAGGGCCTGCCAGTTTCCTACTGACCTCACTTGTGCAAAGCCATCTGGTTTCAAGCAACCATAAACTACCACCTCCTGTAATTCCAAGCATTCCGGCCAGCAGGTGGCTGGGCAGCCACTGCTGGGGACAGCCAGGGCAGGACCTAGCCAGGTCTGCAGGTCAGAGGAGCCTAGACTTATACCTGGGCCTGGTAGGTGGAAAGCCCCTAGGAAAGGTCAGGGTCCTGAGTTCTAGTACAACCCCTCCCACAAACCACCCCGTAAGCGGGGCAGGTGCTTCCGCTGTGTGGACCTCAGTCGCCCCCTGTAAGCTCACAGCTGCGGTGTCTCAGGGTGGCTTCTATGCTGGTGCTCTAGGTCTGAAGAGGCCACAGGGGCCTTCCCTAGCCTCCCAACAAGGGGCACACCTGCCCCCTCCACTTATCCCAGTCTAGCTCCAACTCCAAGGAGCAGGGCACAGGCAAGAGACAAGCTGGAAGGGTCACTGAAAATATGGTGATATCTACACTTGTTAGTATTTTAAAATTTATCACAGTAAAAAGAGACACATTGGGAGAAAGCTCCCTCAAACCACTCCATCTTGCCTTAAACACAATTATCAGAAAGTGACTTTCTGAAGCGGTTCTGAAGTCCTCGTTCATGAAAACCTTTCCTTGCACTGTGATAGCTGCCTCAATGTCCTGAATCAATTCAAAACGTTTGCCTTTGGTGGAAGAACTGGAAGTGACCCGATGCCAGATCAGACAAATAGGGGAGGTGAGGACACCATATCATGCTTTTTGAGCCCATTTTTCCTTCGGATGACATGTGGCCGCAGCATTCACCGTATTTTTGATCACACTCATGAAAGGGGACGTCCAGAACTTCTGCAGAAAGTGACAAGAATGGTGTGTTTGAAGTGAAGGGGATATATGAAGGCTGATTAATGGTAATTTTTTTATACTGTAATACACTTTTAAAAATTTAAATAGTCACATATCTTTTGATTATACCTCATGTGTACAGTTACACATGACTCGTCTAAGAGCCAGAAAGATCCTTCTGGATCTGACATGGAAGCCTCCAGCTCCTGCTTCATTTATTCTTTCATTCAATGAAACTGAACAATGAGCCTACTTCATTCATCTGTTTGATGAAAGCTGTGCCCCACTCCATGCCAGGCTGTGCCAGGGCTTGGGTCTCACGCTGAGGCAGACAGGCAGGCCCTCACCCTTACTGGAGCACATAGGTAGCCTGATCTCTCTTCCCGGGAAGCCAAAAAACAGTGGCACAGGCGATGTCTTGCCTTCCAGAACCTGGAAAGGCTGATGGGACTGCCGATACCTTAGAGAAACTGATCTCTAGAGGGAGGACAAGGACTTAGTGAAGATCATTCAGGCACTGGACTGAGCTGGGATGGAGCCCAGGGTCCTTAGTTCCCAGGCTGGGTCCTCCTGGGCCTGATCCCAAACCCAGGCAGCACCAGAGGCATCATTCATGGGGTCCGTGGCCGTGTGTTCAGAGGTTGTCAAGTATTCAAGATGGTGACAGTGGGGGTTTAAACCCAGGGTGGGGCCTCTGGGTGTGAGCCCTGAGTGACAGCACGTGTCACATTCATGGCCGCCAACCTGGCCCTGTCCCTAGGAGTGGAAGGGGGAGTAGGGCCCCCCAACCAATCACTCCTGGGATGTTAGAGGACTTGGGGCCCACTGCTGAAAGGGCCTTAGAGACCGCAAAGCCTCAGTATCCCCACGATGAGCAAAGGCCTCCCAACCCCACAACAGAGGGACCCGAGTGCGAGGTCAGACCTCAGAAGGAAGAGGGAGGGCAGACTCTGGGGTACTGCCTCATCCTTGAAGGGGTGTTGACATGCCACCAAAGTTCTTGAGGGCCCAGGGAGGGGCAGTATGCACATGGCGGGCAGCAGAGGCTGCCTGGGAGTGAGAGGCAGGAGGGGGATGCCCAGCTCCTTACCACTTCTTGCAAGAGTGAGAACAAAGAGCCCTTGCTGGGAGGTATTATGTGATTAAGTGTCGGTCCAGGACAAACTCACAAGCCCCTTGGGACCTGAATTAACTGAAAGGGGGGAATTAAAGCTCCTGGCTTCTCATGGAGGCCTCTGCCCCATAGTCCCTGGCTGGCCTCCTTCTCTGGGAGCTAAGCTCTTGCCAGGAGAACACCCCTCCACTCAGGGGCAACCGCAGCAGCCTTTCTGGAGCAGGAGCCACCTGACCCCTGACCCCTGACCTCTGGGGGCTCAGGCTCTGAACCCGCTGGGTGGCCCAATTTGGAGCCAGAGCAGAATCTGGCCTCTCACCTCCAGCTGCGAATGTGAAGGGGGAAATCCCTGCTCCTCTCTGTACCTCCCCTTCCTTCAAAGGCAGTGGGAATTTGGGGACCCTTGGGCTGGTTTCATCAGGCGTGAAGGAAGTCTTGTCTTGGCTACTCACGTGATGCCTGAAGGACAGCTGTGTTCCCCTTACAGTGGGGCTCTAGAATCTGATGGGTGTCTGACTGGTTTTCAAAATGAGGAGGTGTTGCAGAACCTGGGACCTGACTTGTGGCCTCCCACTGCCCACTTCCCTGTGAGCCCCTTGCTTCTACCTCTCTGTAACCCCGTTCTTAAGCGCTGGCCCTCGAAAAGCCTCCAAACCCCTGTCTATCAGTGTAGCAGTTGTTTACTAGGACCCTGAGTTCCTGGTCACCCCCTGCAGGATGCAGCTTCCTGAGCGTTGGCCTCATCTCTCAGTGCTGAGTGCCAGGCAGAGGCCCAGCCTTTCCTGGACCAGGGTATGCATGGCTCCAGGACTCTGGTGGTGACTGGATGCATCACAGTGCTCAAGGGACACGAGGATGACGCAATCCCTAAACGGCACGTGCAGAGGGTGGGGCAGGGGGGTTTTCTTAGCAGGAGATATGGAAGCAAGGAAGGGGTGACCTGAGGAGAAGAAGGGAGAGGAGCCATCTGGGAGAGGGATAAAGGGTCCAGGGCTCCGAGACTCTGGGTAGGGAACAGTGAGTGGGGCCGGGCTGGCCAGGGCAGGGATTTCAGGCCTGAGCCAGAGCAGAGAAAAGCTATTAGAGGGATTTAAGCATCGGGCAGTGACGTGAGGAGATTTGCATTTGTAAAAGATCACTTTCTCTGCCATGTGGAGAGTGGATTAAGATGGCCAAGAGGCCATTGCTGTAGTGAGAGGGGACTGAGAGGGGAAGGGACAAATTGAGAGGTTTAGGCCTGGAGCTGACAGACTTGGGAACGAAGCAGGTTTGCGGAGAGAGGCAGGGGAAGAGAGCCCGGTTTCCAGCTTGCTGGGCCAGTGGGTGCGGGAGACCACGTGTGTGTATGTGTTGGGCACAAGCATGTGCCAGCCTCCCCTTCCTCAGGGCATCCTTGTCCCTGGTCCCCAGTGATGAGATGTGGAGCAGGACTGCAGCTGCTCAGCTGTGTGCTGCTGTCAGCGTGTGGCGGGTCTGCCTGTGTGGGTTGAGGACATCTATGTCCCCGGCGTGGATACGGTGTTGAGGCACACAGGCCTGGATCTTTTCAGCCCTCACGACAACCACAGGGGACATACAAAGTATGTCTGCCTTAGAGATGAGCTGGGCGAGATCCAGAGAGGTCACATCTCTTGCCCAAAGTCGTGTGCACAGCAAAGAAGTGGCCAAAGCAGGATCTGAACCCGTGAAGCCTGGCTGCAGGGACAGAGTTATCAGTGACCACACCATGTAGTTATTTAGTTTTGGAACATAGCTATGCCATGTCATCTACAGCCACAGAGATACCCAAACACCGACAGAGTGCACCAGCATTCATGGCCTGACATGCGCATGGAGGCTCCTTAATATGATACTGTGCACACTTTGATATAAATTCACACCCATTTATGACTAAGGCACAAATTGCCACTGAGATATTTAAGTGTACACACATGCACATTCACACATATGTATATGAGTATTCACACTTGCTCACACAGATACACATATACGTACATGTGCTTATGCAGTGCACATGCATGCAATAACACATGCACCTGGGGAGTACACACACAAGCACACAGATCCAGTACATAAATACACACAGAGCATAAAAGTGCAGGACACAGGTGACATACACACTTGCATACTTGGATGTGTGAGAATGTACACATGAAGCTCACATGTGTACATGCACTTCCTCATCAGTGTAGTGCGCACACATGTGCAACTTGCAGGGGCACGTACATGCACACACATGCACACGTATACTGCACACATACACATGCAAACAAGCTCTCACCTTCTCTTACACAGGGCAATTTATGGTTGTCCAGGCTCATGTCCGGTTCTCCCATTAACATTAATGAGCTGGTGTTGCCCGGGTGTTCATTGAGAAACCCTTGTCCCGCAGAGGGGGGTGGGGGTGGCAGCGAGGCGGAAAGGACAGGGAGGCCACGGTTACAGAGGAACAACTAATTATCCGGCTGACCAAGGTTTGATTGTTTTTCCCACGGCTCGCCCCACTGTCCCCAACCCAAGGCTGGGTTCTGACTCTGGCCCTGGCTGCACCAGAGAGGACTGGGGAAGGCACAGGAGTGGGGTAGGAGAGGGACAAGGGTGGGGGCATGGGGTGACTGCCCTGAAATCAAGATCATCCCTCTCCTGGCCTCTTCTCTAGAGCTGTCTGAGTCGCTTCCTGAAGTAGGTTGAGAATTCCTAAATGTTTGTGTCTCCACTGCCTTTTCCTCCCTAAAATTCTTGGCATGAACCTTGTAACAGAATCAAATTCAACATCTAAGTTTCAGGAGCTTTTGTGTGCTGGCCCAGGGGCCATATAAGGAGCCCAGTAAACCCACTTCTGCTTTAAAGTTGAGTGCAGAGTCCATGGGCCCTGCCTTCCTGCTCGGTCTGGCTCCTGGCCACGTTTATGGACCACGCAACACAGTTATGTGTGGTTCTCACCCACTTCCCTGCCCAGGCAATGGATGTAGCTTTTGTAAGCGGAAGTGTGTGTAGGGTTCCACAAACTCAGTCAGAGAAATGCCTCCCAAATCTTTGAGCATCACAAAACAGTGGGAAATGACAATTGTGGCAGTGTAAAAAAATGCAGGCTGCCTCCCCGGGGATGGGAGGTGTCCAAGACTCCGCTCATGCGACACGCAGCAGTCCCACTGGGGAGGGGGCAGGCCCAGCCATTCCCATCTTCTTGGTGTGGACACAAGGCGAGACAGGGGAGGGTGCCCGCTGTGGTCACGTGGCCGCAGAGAGCGGGGCCCAGATGCGACGTTTCCCAGCCACTTGGGTCAGTCACATGGGCCATTCTCCAGTCATGTGGGACTTCTGTCCACCACATAAAACAAATCCAAACCGCACACTTCTGGGAACGTGTGGTTCCTGTCTCCAAGATGCTCACTGAGGTCCGAGGGTGAACAGGACACGGTTCCCAATCCTGGATCCAGGGTGCGGAAAGGCCATCTTGTCTCCCAAGGTGTTTCCAAGATAGGACCTGCTGCCTGCTTGAGAGGCTGGGTCAGAGCCCAGGACTGGACACTGTCGCCAGGCTGGTCCTCCTTGGGGATGGTTTTCCGAACAGGAGAAACTGAGTCCTGGAAGTCATTAAGGCACCCGTTACTATCTCACTAAGGCAGACAGGGTGGGGTCCAAATGAATGTAGAGCCCAGAGGGTTAGGGTCTGGTGGGAGGAAATAGTTGGGGTGTGGTGTCATGGGGCCTGGCTCTGGGGGGGCTGTTCTGACCCTGGCCTCGAAGAACGGAACTTTCAGTGTCTCTATACCTTGACGTTCTCTTCTTCAGGATGCAAGGCCCATCTCTTCCTGCAGGGTTGTTCCAACATGAGCCACACAAAGTGCTCCCTGTGCCCTCATGGACAGGATGCACTCACTGCTCACATCTCTAGCTCCAAATGCAGCATCTGGGCACAGTGGGGCACCGGCTGTAGCTCAAGCTATGCTCCACTGCAGAGATGGGGACCTACAGACTTGCCTTCTCCATCCCAAATCTGGCTTCCTGGGTGCTGCCTTTCCTGGGGTGCACTCCATAGCCAGAGCTCCCAAAAGTGGGGGAAACTGAGGCCTTTTCTCACTGTGCTTGAAGAGCTGACTCTAGAGAAAGCTGGGCCTTCTTATCATCAGTGCCTTAAATAGACACCCAGCACAGCAGCGAGCCACCTGCAGTGTCCTAGGAGGGGCCATTCATTCTCCTTCCTGCCCTGCAGCTCAGCTAGGCTGATGAGAGAGGTGACCAAGAGACTACTGCTGGAACAAGTGGTCCTGGAGAGGCTCAGCAGAAACAGGGCAGGGTGAGAACCCAGGTGGGGTGAGGACTCTGGTATTCTCACTGGTGGGTTACTGTCCCTCATGGTGCCCTGAGTCTGCTCCCTGGGCTTCAGTTTCCTCCAGTAAGTGGCTGATGACCCTTCACCTGCCCACACTGTGACGACTAATGTCCCATGGGACGTGCCTGAGAAATGCTTCAGTGCCCTCACCACCAGTAGCTGGAGCTGTGTCCTTTGTGAGGATGGGACAGGCATGGATCATAGGTGCCCATGAGGCCAGATGCTTTCCTGGTGGGCAGAAGGGCTTCGGGTGCCAGGGGACCTGGTTTCGCTGACTACCCAGACCTTCTTCCAGCCTCTCAGCTGTAAAAACACTGCAGGAGCCAAGTTAGGACAAGTGTGCCTCCAGACTGCAGGGGCAGCAGGGCAAAGCATGCTTGCCTACCAGAGGTGCAGGTTCCGTGGGCATCCTGCCATCAGGTCCCCAGCTCAGTTCCCTTGGGAAGGTGGTGGTGGGAATGCTCATGCTCCCAGGCTCATGGGGTGTGGGGTGCCTAGAGACTTCGGGGGTAGGAAGGGTGGTCAGGAATTTGAGAACAAACAGTGACCGGGATTCGGGAATGCAGAGGGGCTGCAGGAGGGGCTGCAGTGAGCCTGTCCAGGCTGTGACCCTGCCTCAGCTTCTCCCTAGCACAGGGAGGGCAGAGGGGGTGGAGGAAGCACCAGGAACTGGGGCTCTTCCCTAGACTCCCTCAGCCAGGCTCCTGGGCTTTGTCAAGAGTCTCCCAGTGGCCTGGGCTCTTTGGGGAAGAGCTGGACCTCTTCCCACTGTAGGGCTGGTCCCCTTTATGGACAGCTAAGGAGCTCTTACTCCCAAAGCACTGAGTGCTGAGCAAATTGGGACAAGGGGGGCTCCGGGTTGCCTGCCCCCTTTATCCTGCGCTCTGAGCATGGTGCAGTCCTCTCCTTGCTCCCCGACTTGGGCCTTCCGATCCTTAGGGTAGAGACAAGGGACTTCTGCTTAGCACTGCAAGGGGTGTGGCCTCTGCAGGTGAGGGGTGGGCACCTGGTGGGACATGGGGCCGGGGAGGGCAGGCAGCATGCCTGGGCACCTCCTCCGCCACCTCGCCAAATGAGCACATGATTTAGTGTGGCCAGGAAATCCTGTTCTGCCTCCGCTTCCCTGCTACTGAGACAGGCTCATAATTCAGTTTTAAATGAGTCCAAGATTAGGCACAGCTGCAGGGGCTGTCGGGCACTCAGTGCTTCTGACCATGCTGCCATCGGGGCTGGGAACATTAGGACAGGGAGGGAGGGGCCTGGCAACCACTGGAGCAGAATGTTGGGACCTTGTAGAGGCATGGGGGACCCCCTGCGAGGGTGGGAGCTTTGGCTCCATGGTACAGCCAAGCCCTGGGAATGGCAGGCAACTTCTGGAAGGGAAGTAATTTGGAGAACGCTGCATTTTGGTCTCACTTTTCACATAGTGAATTTATTTGAAACAGAGCCTGCGTCTGAATTCCCGGGAGGCCTTCTCTAAAGGATGAGTGTTCCAGAGCCTAAGGGCAGGGGAACCCGCAGGGAGAGGTCCCTGAAACCTGCTCCACCATAAGAAGGCTACAGCAGCTGTCTTCAAGCCCAGGAAGGTGTCCTGGGAGCAGGGGTGGGCCATGTCCATCCACAGAGTTAGCACAACAGGGAACAACTAGGATATGGCAAAGCCGCAAGTTGCAAAGTTGTAGCAGGAGGTGGTTGCTCTGGGAAGGAAGTGAGCTCCCTGGCAGCGAATGAAAGAAATGCAGTAGGGACCGTGAGGCCACGATGCTGTCGAAAGGATTCAATGTCCCAAGTGGCTGCTGATAAACATGGTGAGTCAAAAACACACTGACTGTTGCCGTCCAGGCTATATGACAGGGAGGAAGGGGTCCTCAGTACGAGAAGTGAGGCGTGGAGCCTTGGTAACAGTGTATGAAGTTTCAACTCTTTCCGTGCAGCTGGTCTATTGTGAGTGACAGTCAGTAGTATGCATGTTTGAAAGTGCTTCAAAGTGTGCAGTAAATCACAAGGATGCACAACACCTCAGTGTGAGATTATGTCCGTGTCATTGGAGTTCCTGTCACTTCAGATCCCAGCTTCTTATCCAGTGTCATCTTAATAAATGACACTTGGGCCTATGGCTATGATCCTGAACAGGGTCAGAGCTCTCAGTGGAAATCATCCATTCCTTCCCCACCTCCAGGGCATGGTGGGACCTTTGCCCTGGGAATGATGGGAATTTTGCCCCAGGAATGATGGGAACTTTGCTCCAGGGCATGATGGGGATTTTGTCCTTGGACAAAATTTGTCCATAGGTCCAGGTATTTATTCTTGGGTATTGTGGGATGTTTGCCCTGCAGACTGGCCAGGATATTAGTATGCAGCTATGCATTCTTCCCTCTGTCTCCATGCCTCCCAGGATGTTTTCTGACTTCCTTTCTGATTCTTGGGCTCTTTGTTCTCCCTAAGTTGAGGAGAGGGTCCCAGGGATCAGCCCAGCTATCTGGCTCCTGTCACCACCTTCACCTCCAGGTCATCCTGCGGCCCTCATGTCTTGGAGTCCTTCCCTCTTCTAGTTGTCACCCTGGGTCCCCACCAGACCTGCTCCTCTAAGCCAGCCCAGCCACACCCCAGCATCAGGTCCAGGCAGTGCCGCCCTCCATGCCCTCCCTGTGCAGCTGCTTCTGCTGTGAGGTGCCCAGTGGGTGTTCTGCTTCTTACCCAGCCCAGTCCTCCTGTGGGCAGTGAGGAGCTGTCTACAGTGCACCCGCGGCTCCAGCACACTGAGGCCCCTCTCCGTCTCCCAGCTTCCCAGGCCTGTGCCCCCTCTTCACAGCCTACAACTTGGCACATTGCAGAAGTGTTCCCTCTGCCCGGAGCACCCTTTCTCTGCCCTGCTCCCCAAGAAGCACAGCCTGGGCCTCTGAATCCTCAGATTCTTTCTCATCTTAAAACTGCCCAGTGCTACTTAGGGATCAGGGCAAGATCTCACAGGTCAAGGCTCCTGCGGCCTCTGATGCTCTTAAGGGTGATGGAGGAGGGCTGAGAGCAGGGCTGTTTACAAGGGTGCAGGGGAGTTGAGGGGATCAGTATGGATGGAGGGGAGCAGACTCGAGCAATGGCAGCCTCCAGGGAGACAGCTGGCACTGTCACAACAAGACAGGGTCCCCTCCTCAGTGACTGCCCTGAGTCCACATGGCCGCAGCTAGGTTTTGTGGCGCTCTCCTGGGCAGGAAAAGCCTCTTCCCACCTCCTGTCCGGGGGGGACCCTCCATCGCCTGTCCTGAGTCTGTGTCCCCGAAGTCCCAGGCCACCTCCAACAGGCACTTAGACGATGCCCTCGCCCTGGTCTCTTCTCTCATCCTGAAGGTCCGCACATAGCAAGGGCTCATGGGAGAGATCTGGGATATGGTCCTCATGCCAGGCCCCTTGGAAGGGCCATTTACTGAGTCACTCTATCCCCAGTTTGGGCAGGAATCTTCAACACCCCCACCTGTGACATGTTGTAGCCCTCTAAGCCACGGTGACCCAGACAGGGAAACCACTAGTTGGCTGAGTAGGGTGGCCAGCCACAGCGCCAGCCTGGGTGACCGCCCTCTCCCTCCCTCTTAAGGGATGTCCCCGGTGGACTGGCTGGTGGCCCATGTCTCTGAGAGGAACATGCTTTATGCAGTCTGTGGCAGAGAAAGGATGGGCCAGCTGTCCTGCCAGCTCTGTGTGGGGAGAAGGGAAGTATCCCCAGTCAGCCAGCACCCTGGGGGCGCAAGCCTCAGGCAGACTGACCCAAGCCCTGCCCACAGCCCGTTCCACCACTGCTCATTTCCTCCTGGTCCATGGTTGGCAAGTCAGAGGTTCCCGGACTGCAATCCCCCAGCTCCCCTCCCGGGCTAAGAGGGCAAGGCGCCCAGGCTGGGTGCTCAGCCCCACTCCTGTGACGGTGACGCTGAGAGTGGCCTCCTCTGAGAGGTGCCAGGCATAGGATTAGTGGCTGGGTGCACCGGCCTGGGGGTACATGCTGCAAGCAGGCTGGAGTCCAGCAGAGGGTTTGAATGCACAAACAGCTCCTTGTCCCTCCTCAAGTGCCTTTGTGGGGGTCCCCTCTCTGTCACTGTCACTCCCAGCCAGGCTCGGTCCCTGCAAATTTCCTTGCTCTCTCTCCTCCTCCACCAGTGCCTATCTCATTTATTTCTTCTCTATTCATTCATTCAACAAACCTTCTAAACACTGATAGATGTTTGGCCTATCTGTGAGCTTTCGGGTAATTAAAGGTGGCAGATGAGGGTTCTTTACTTTTTGGGGGAGACAGAAACCTTCTTGATAAATGATGAATACTTTGTACCCCTATCCCAGGAAACTGGTTATGTCACCAACCTGTGTTAAAAATTCCAAGATGCAGTCAGGCTGGTGAGGGAGGCAGCCCTGAAACCCAGAGCCAGAGACACAGTGACAGATGCTAAGTGGGTTTGTCTTCTGCCTAGACTATTTCTTTACCGTTAGAAAGTGGCATAATTAGCCAGGCATAGTGGTGCACACCTGTAATCTTGTAATCTACTTGGGAGGCTGAGACAGGAGGATTGCTAGACTTAATCCAACTTTGGAAATTGAGCAAGACCTTGTCTTTAAGTTAAATAAATAAAATAAATAAATACAAAGGTCTAGGGAACAGCTTAATAATAGAGCACTTGCCTAACACGCTCACAGCTCTAGGTTCCATCCGCCGTACCTTAAATGGAAATGAATGAATGGGGCAGGGAGGGAGGGAGGGGATAATTGTATCACTTCCCAGTATTACAGCAGAAAATAAGAAAGATAAACACTAGAAAGCGCCTGGCAGGGGCACTTCGGTGTACATCATCTGTGTGAATTCTCTTTCCTTTCCCTACGGAACATACTTGAGGCATACGAACTCCTGTGAGAGTCACAGCATTACCTATGGGCTTGGAGGAGGAGGGCATGTCTGAATGGGTTCTGAAGGATGAGTAGGATTTTCCAGTAATCTCTGACTTCTAACTTAAATGTTTGGGGTCCATATCCCTAGGGGACAGATGTGGTGCTGGTTATTCTGCTTACTGATAATGTCCCCAGCTGTCCAGAGCCCTGTCCACGCCCCACGTCCCTCTAGGTATCTTGCTTTTATCAGCTCAAATGCTAGGGATGGGTATTATTATTACTCCACTTTGCAGAAGAGGAAACTGAGGCACAGAGGTAAGAAGATGGCACAAAGCTGGTGTTGGAAGCAAGGATCAAAGCCAGGTGGTGTCCTTGCCTTAACCTCTGTCCTGTGACATTGCTGTTTGAGAAGCTCCACTTTTCCCCTGGAGTCTGAACCCCTGGCTCCTGCTCAATTCTGTATGGGTCACTTCGGGGGGAATGAAAGCCCCAAGGAAGAACTGGAGTCCTGGAGAACAAGGCATCTCCTAGAACTTTGAGTTCAGACATAACACAGGGTGGGGAGGGACATCTGGGAGGTCCCAGCTCCAGGGTGCCAGGATGGCCAGGCTGGGGCTCTGTTCTGAGTCTAGAATCCATTTCTGGGCCTCAGTTTACCCATTTGCAGAATGGGTACATCCATTCCCAGGGCACAGCATGGCAGTAGGTCTGAAAAGCCCTGTATGACCCCATACCTTGACCTGGCCAGCATATCTTCCACCAAGGGTAGATATGTGGCCCAAGAGGGGCCGACAAAGAATGCTCTGAATGAAGCTCTTCTGCTGAGCCGTCAGTCCCGTCCCACACGTCCCCAGGGCCTGGCTGTCAGAGCAGGATGGTGTGGCTGGTGCTCATCAGAGTTTCCTTTCATGAACTGCATCCCACACCCCAAGCCAACACCACGGCTCTTTCAAGAGGTCTGTGACAAATCCTTTTGTGAAGCTGAGAGTCCCCAAGGGGAGCAGTTCCTGCAAATCCAGTGCTGTTGCAAGAGAAGGTAAACTTGCTCTGAGCGGAAACCAAGGTACTGAGGCCCCGAGCCTGGCACAGGCCACACTCAGAGGAGCTGGCAGTGCCCTCTGCCAGGACATGTGGCAAGGAAACAGCAGCCCTGGCCCTGGGGACAGCCGGCCATGCTGTAGTTCAGGTCGGACAGTGGCTCTCAGGTCTTGAACAGAGCAGTACAGCTCTGGGGATCCCCTCACCCCCAGAAGCCAGCCAGCGTCCCATGTAGAGCAAGCTCAGTGAGTTCAGCCAGTCACTGCAGCCATCTGGCTTCCCCTGCATGTGGCCATGACCTCTGGGTGGCACTGAGTGTGGCCTGCTTGATTGGCCACACACATGGCACAACACTTGGTATCACTAGGGAGGAGGTCAGGGCAGGTGGAGTAGGGGGTGCAGAGAGGATCAAAACTCACCCGGAGCCCTCTACCCATAGGAGACCAAGGCGGGCAGCCCAGTCGGACACCAGAAGCTTAGAGCTCAGCTTTGAAGCCACCCTCCCCTAAGTCATCTGTTCGATGACATTTATTAGAAGGAGAGTTGAGGATGGGCGGGCAATGGTGGCCATGGCCATCCTGGGAGCAAGTGCTGGTTCTGGGGGTATCTGGGGACATCTGCCTTGTATGGGGCCAAGCCTGAGTAACTGCTGAGCTGGGGTAGGGGAGGAGTGCCCCTCCCACAGCAGTGATGGTTGGATAACGCAAAGCCAGAGAGGAAGTAACTGAGACTCACAGTCACACTGAGAGAGGCTGTGAACCCCTGGGGTCTCTACTTCCTGTCCAGCACTCTGAGTACCTCGTGGGAGCTAAGGCCCTTGGTCAGGCATCTGTTGCCTGGTTACCTGGGAGGCGGGGTGATGGTGCCCAGCTCAGGGCCATGGGGCCAGGGAGGACCAGTCCCTCTGGCACCATCACCCCCTCAGGGTCACCCATGGGATCACTTTCACCACCTCTTAAACAGGATTGGGTTGCCCTGCCAACCTGGCAAGGTTACGGCAAGGACTGTGAACAGGGGACTCAGCCGGCTGAGGTCACTTGGGGACAGGGATATGAAGTGGGGTAGGCCCTGGGTCCCCAGGTCCGCAGGTTCTGTGTTGAGCTGCCTGGTGTGGGGGGAAGCAGAGTTCCTGCCCACGGAGTCCATCCCCGGTTCCCCCACTAAAGCTCCAGAGTTTCCACAGGCCCTGGGACCCAGCCTCCCACACACCCCAGAGCCTCCTCAGTTGACAGCCTCTGCCTGTGGTCCCCTCCCTATGGATGCTGTCCGGGAGCTAGTGGGGCCTGGCATGGCTGCCACCGGGGGGGGGGGGTGATGCCACAGCCCCAGACACGGCCACTGTTCACACACAGCTCTGTGCTATCCCACAGGCAGAGCTGTGGCCCGGCCCCAGGCCACCTAGAAGGCCAGGTGTCCTGCCTGGGAAGGCTGCCCCCTTGGCCCTCAGGGGTCTCCCAGGGATGTCCACAGGGTCTGGAGCTGGGCACCTATGCCCAGTGGGCCTGGCCTCTCACAGTGTCCTCTGGGTGAGCTGGCACTGAGGACGGTGGTGGCACCCAAGCTAAAGCCCAGGCCAGGGCCTGGGAACTCTGAGGCCCGTGGGGGTCAAGAGCCCCCGCTCTGTTTCTTGGCCCTGAGCTTGGTCCTCCGTGGCTGCTGTTTGCACCGCCCAGCTGGCCTAGGCTGCTTCCCCCCTTGTACCCCTCTTGTCCCTGGCCACCTCACATCAGCGCCACTCGGAGTGGGGCTCACATGTAAAAATAGCCCCGCTTTTTTGAGCAAGCTATCGACTATTTTTATCAGTTGGTCCAAGCTGAGCATGGCCGAAAGAAGGGAAAATCATACAGGTCCGCTGCCCAAGCGCCATGGAAATAGCCAGGGGTGGCTATTTTTAACAAGATGAATACCCCTGTCCTCTGAGGTCTCCCCTGGCCCTGGCCCAGCCTCTTTGTCCCTCTGCCTGGACAGCAGATTTTAAAACATGCCACGGTCGCCAAACCACTAACTGCGCTCAGGACAGCGATTGAGGCCACTGGAGCCAAGGGCCATGGATTTTTTTTTTTTTTTCTTTTTCCTCCTTTCCCTGAAGGAAATCACACTCTCTTGTTTGAAAAACCCTTCCAGGTCAGTTTTTGAGGCCTTTCCTGGCTGTCCCGCTCCCACGCGAACAGCAGAGTTTACTCTGGAACATGTGGCGGTTTGGGCAGAGTGACCCAGCAGCCTGGTGTGGCCTGTGGCATCTCTTGGACCAGGCGGAGTGGCGGGGAGCGGGGGCGAATGTACAGCGCAAGCAAATAGAAACCACGGAGCTGGGGGGCAGAGGCGTGAGCGGTCCCCTGCCACCTCTGCCCCAGTGGGTGGAGTTCAGACGAGTGAGGCCTCGCGGGGCTCTGCAGAGGACTCAAGGTCCACCTCTGTCCCCGTGTGTCATGCAGCTCAGGACGGGCAGGAAACCAAATCACTGCCCCCTTTCCAGGGTTTCCTGGAACCAGCAGGGGCTGGACTGCGCCAGGTGCCCCCAAGCTGTGTGGGGGTGAATCCTAGAGTAGAAAATTGATTTGTCGGCTGTTTTCTTTGTGGCCAGGGAGGGAAAGAAAATGGAAACAAAAGGAAACAGGAATCAACCACTTAGGAGGGCAGTGAAGAATGAAACTTGTCTATCACACAACCATGAAGAAAACATTGTCCGTCATGTGGGTCATGGATAAAGCCCAGTATAACAAGTGTACATTGTAAGCGAGACATTGTGTATCTCATGTGTGTCTTGAGCAAAACACTTTATATCTCATATATCTGGTCTCCTTTGCCCACAGTCCTGATTGAGTGGACTTTCCTGAGGTTGCCCTTCTTCCCTGGTGGCCACAAAGAAAGTTCCAAGAATATTTCCACCAGATGCCACTGGATGTGTGGAGGCACCAGTGTCACCCTGAAAGTGATGGTGCTGGGCACTGATCCCAGACACCCCTGCCCACTCCTGCTGGCCCAGACCTTGACTCAAGCCATTTTGTGATGGTCAGGGACAAGGAGGCAGGAGAGGCTGCGGGCCAGGGTGAGGTAAGGAAGACCTGGTGAACCTCTGCCCCACATTGCCCCACTGTAGCCAGAGCCTCCCCATCTGCCCCATTTGTCTCTGGGCCTTTGCACATGCTGTGGCCTCTATCTGTCCCCTCCCCAGGTAACACAAGGACCCTGTTAGACCTACTGCCCATGGTGACCGTCTGCCACCTATCTGCCTAGGACAGGCACCATGTCTACTGATTCTGAATACAAAAATATTTGTTGAATGACTAGAGAGACAAAGAAGCAGCAAAAATAAGACATGAGGAGGAAAATGACAGGGAAGGGAGTAGGGAGAGAGACGGAGGAAGGAAGAGCAATGCCAGGCCGTGGCCCTGGGTGAGGAGTCTCATGGTGGCTGAGGACAGGCGGAGGGAGAGAGCTGGGTCTCTACCTGGGGCCCAGGCCCACATGTGGGGTGTGGATGGCTGAAGGGGGGCGGCCACCTGGCCTGGCTGCTTAGCAGCCCCTATGGGTGTGAGCCGGTCGCCTGGCCCTGCACTGAACCCACAGCTGGCCTCCTAGACCTCTGCACCCCAAGGAAATGGGTTCCCCTTTCCTGGATAGTGACACCCGCCCAGCTCGCTGCCCATGGCCGTGACTGGCACCCTCCTCAGAGGACACTGCTAGGTGCCATGAGGCCCTTGATCCTCCTTACAGAGGAAGCTCCAGGGAGGAGTGGAGGGTCCCCGGGCCCGCTTGGCTGCAGCTCCTGGACCCCATGCAGGCTGGCTCCCTGTACACCAACCGCGCTGGGCAGGCCAGAGCCAGAGGAAGGAGTCGGCCTGTGGCTGCTGCCCAGCCTGGTAATGAATCGGCCCAGAGTTTGCCACCAGTCTGAATAGCTCTGCTTCTCAAAGGGGCTGTGACAAAGGCTGCATTGACACCATCCACCAGACAAGGAAGGCCCTGGGGAGGTGGCGGGAAGCAGCAGCCGATCTTGACTCTCAGTCTGCCTGGTGGGCTGATGGGGCCTGAAGCCATCCCGGCTCTGGGCTGCAGTGGGAGGTGACTGCAGATCTCAGAGGCATCTGTGGTACAGAGTGATCAGCTGAGTGGGGCTGGGGGCCTGACCGGCTAATGCAGGACGCTTGGCTGCAGGGCTGGGAATTGGTGATTCAGCTGTCCTTGGCCGGGCACTACCTTCTCCTGGGTTCTTGGCAGCCAGGCTGCTCCCTAGATGTTCCTGGGACCCCAGCCTAAGTAGACGGTGCATCTCTGGAGCCAGGGGTCCCCATCTTGTTGGTCTGGGAGTCTCTGTGCTGTATGGCAAAACCAGCAGCCCAGGGTGGGGACCCCTGAACCCCACACAGTCCTGGATTTGATTATGCTCTGTTTGCTCGGAGGTTATTAGGAACAGGGTTTTCCTGTGGCGTCAATTGGCTGTGCATGTGGATGTGCACATTTGACTTTCTCCGCCCAAAGCTGGGGCTGCGAGGCTGACGGGTTGGTGACCCCACCTTTGGGCCCGGAGTCGTTCATGTGTTTGTTCAGCAGACTTCATGAGCGGGGGAGGTGCTGAGCCACGGAGCCATGGCCACATCTGGAGTCCAAGAGCGGCCTTTGCTCAAGTGCCCACCCTGTACCCTGTCCCCTTCACTCAGAGAAGGGTTGGACAAGGGTGGTCTCCAGCTTTGACTTTCCTAAGTGAACGCTTGGAGACAAATCATGGCTCCGTGGGGGTGGCCTGTGCTTTGTCTGCAGCTCTGACTTCCCGGGTGCTCTCTGGCTGCCAACCTGGTATCTGCCGAGGTCTGGCCCTGAGTCCTGCTGGCAGTGCTGTGAAAATATGTGGGCACGGGTGCTTGCATGTGTGTGCATGTGTACGCATACATGTCTATGTGCACACATAGATGTTTGCGCTCGTGTACACACAAGTATGTCTGTCAGTGTGTGTGTGGATACGAGGGTGGATGCATTCTGTGTGCAGTGTGCCTCTGTGTGTGCGTGCATGTGCATGCAGTGCTAGGCTGTGTGTGCAGGCGTGTGCATGTGTATGTTCCTGCCTTGCCAGCAGGGGTACCAAGTGAGAATCCCTTCAACATGTGAGGATAACGACTGCATTTCTATGGCAACCGCCTTGCTGCCCCTTACTTTGTCCACACATCTGTGAAGTGACGAGGTTGACAGACACGGCACAGACACGGCAGGCGGAGCTCTGCACCCGGAAGACTCTCCCAGTGCTGTGGGGTCTGTCACATTGGCGATGCTAACTGCACTGTGCTGGGCAGCACTAACGGTGTCCTCCCAGAATGGGGTTTTAGACCAGGGCCCCAGGAGCTGATGCAGAGCGGAGAAGTCAGGCTGTGACCTGTGTGCTCCTGAGGTGCTGTAGGAGTTGGGGGAGCAGGAGGGAAGGAGGAGCTCTAAAGGTTCCCATCCCAGGAGGGGACCCTGGGGTGTAAACGATGCCCCGTGGATGTCCCACTGCAGACATGGCAGCAGGGGTCTCAGTCTCCTGCACCCTGGTCATCGGCTAAGGGCCATTTTGGGGGATGACAGTGTCCGAGGCCTTCTGGCTCTGCAGGTGAAGCAACTCCCATAGCTTGAGGGCAATCACCAAAGGAAGTGCAGGGGGACAGAGGTGGGAGGGTGTCCAGGGCTGAGGAAGAGGCCAGCTGCACAGAGCAGGCACTTGGTCAAGGGTTTCTACTGTCTTTTCCTTGTGGGCCATGGGACCTTCTGATACCAGGCAGGTTGCATGGGGGGGGGGGGCTGCCGGACCCAGAACCTCATGTATTTCTATAGGACAGGGCTGTGGTTGAGTGTGGTCCATGTCTGTGGGCAGCCAGGCAAGGAAGGAGACCAGTCCAGAGGGCTGAGGGATGTGAACGCCAGTGGCTTAGGGCCCTCGCCCCCACAGGTGCCAGTGCTCACTGGGATTGCAGCGCCCAGGCTGTGAGCCCACAGATGTCTGCTCCTTGCAGATTCCCGTGTCTCAAGAGCTTTGTCATCGCGGCACACACGGAGAAAAGGGACAGCCGCTCCATCCGTGAGTCTAAGGAGCCCTGGAAAGAGCCTGAGAGCGGGAGGAAGGAGTGGCCGGGCATCCACTGTGCCAGCCGAGTCCTCTTCCTCAAAGCCAGTTCTGAGAAAGCCTCTCCCTGCTGTCCCAGCTGCTGGCACCTGTGGCACTGTGCTCAGTGCCCCCCGAGACCTTTCTCTGGGGAGGCCCAGCGGCCATGACTGGGGGCTCCCAATGCCACCTGTGTCCTCCCCAGAGCCTGCTGGGCACACTTCACCTGGGCTCTCAGAATCCAGGCCACTCACTGTCCCCTGCCCTTCCCCCGCATACAACTTCCTGTTCCAGGAACTGTGAGGCACTGACACTGGGCAGCTTTTCCATGTCTTCCTCGGCCACTGGCCATGCATCCTGGCAGGAGGGGGACGTGGTGGCCTTGGCCCCGGGAGTGGATCAGCACAATTTCCACACGGCAGCTCTGCCCCACCTCCAGCAGGGAACCTCCAGCTGCCTTCTCTGAGGGTGTTGGGGCTCCTCCACCCCAGATGACTGTAGGACAGGACCCAGTGTGACTCATTAGTACCCCCAGTCCCGGGAGAGGGTGACCCACTCAACAATCAGGGTCTAAGTTCTGGTCTTACCTCCATTTCTAAGTTGTGTGACTTAGCTTCTCTGGGCATTGATGGTCTCCTCTGTAAAATGGGTAGAATGAGGGTCCTAGTTCATGGAGCTGCAGTGAACTCGACTGAGATAATCCGTGATGCTGGGCACCTACGAGGTTCTTGGTGCACACCATCTGCGGCATCCCAGCCACCTCCTCCTGTCCTCCGTGTGAGAAAGACTGTGGGATGGGAGCAGCAGGGCTCCCATCATGACCTGACCCTGTAGGAGATGCATGGGGAGAAGGGGCCGTGGCACTGCCCAGACCCAGAGTTGCTGCCTGGAAAGCCCCAACTCACCACACTGTTTGGTTTGGGTTTCTATTCCCAACACCGGTGAGAGGCCTGCTATTTATGGGGCCCCGTGCCACCCCCTAGACAGCCAGACAGTGCGTGGGCCAGCGACCGCATGGCTGGCAGCCCGCCACCCCACCCGGCACGGTGACAGGGCACGTCCTGCACATCGGGCGCCCTGCCGGCTCCACCTGGCTGCAGGCAGGAGCAGAGATAGAGGGGAGACCAGGGGACACTGCCTTCCTCCTGCCCTGCCCCACGCAAAGATGCCCCGCGACATCTTTGTAGAGAAGTGGCTTCTTGAGACACCAGGGATGCCACACCACACCACCCCTTTCCATGATGCCCATGTCACGTGGCGTCTGGTGTGGTTAAAACTCTGGAGCCAGAGTGCCTGGTTTCAAGTCCTGCCCTAGCTGCTTGTTACGTGTGACTCAGGGAAGTGCCCACCCTCCTTCTGCCTCAGTTTCTCCAACCATCAGGCAGAGCTGTCAGACAGAGCCCCAAGGTCATCATAAATGCTAAGAGCAGGCACGGGAATGGGCTCAACACCAGCTCAACCCTGAGAACACCCAGAATATGGCAGTCAGGTGTCCCCCTGCAGGTCGGATGAGGAAGGTAGTTCTGCATCCCCCTGGGGATGGAGGGGGGGTCCTCTGTTCCCTGTTCCTAAGGGAGCAGTGGAGCCTCGATGGGGGAAGCAACCTCTTCAACATGGTGCTGTCCTCTGATCCTTGACTGAGTCCTTTCCCTGCCTCCTCACCCACAGCATGGGCCCCGCTGGCTGGTCCCCAAGGTAGGCAAGGACCCTGCCAGGCACCCATCCAGCAGGAGCCCGGTGGAGCCCGCTCACTGCCTGTCACCCTGGGCCAGCACTTCCAGGCAGCGTGCTTCGGGCCTGGTTATTTTTAGTGTGTGGTGTTTGCCCGGTGGTGGAGATGTTTGCAAAGGGTCAGCCTGGTGGGTTCCCTGGTCTCCGACTGGAAGCTGCACTCAGACATGTGGCCGATTGGCTAAGAGCGATGGGTTTGGAGAGCCCTGGCCTTTCCCTGTAAAATGTGGCTGTGTCTCCTTCCCGGCTGCCCCTTGCCAAGCCCACAGCTTCTGTTCCTGGCTTCCTGCCACCAGGATGGTGACAGCCTCCCAGGTCCAGTGGGATGCGCACATCAGACAGAGTGGTTTCCTGGCCCCAGCTGGCATCTCCCCTCTGCTAATAAACTTGCGGCTGACCACCGTGGCCAACAGAGCCTGGATCACGCTGTCAACCAGGGGCCTGGGAGGGGCGTAACCGAGTGGACCCACCTGCTGGCTGCTGGGCAGGGACTGTGCCTCGCACCTCCCACAAAGCCACTGGAGACACAGAAGGGGCCAGGCAGGCAGGCAGGCACGCACGAGGCTGTGAGTCGGCCTTCTGACTCACTTGGAGAAACCCTGAGAGGCAGCTAGAGTTATAGTGAAGGGGGGAGGGAGCAGGTTCCAATCAGGACAGGACACTTGGCAGCACCGTGGTCACTACCTTGGGCCTCAGGCTTTGCACCGATAAAACAGAGTAGAGCACCAGCACCTTGTGAAGATGAGGTAAGTTAAGGCACAAGCACTGGGCACAGTGACAGCTCTGTGAGCATCAGTTCTTGGTATTGCTGGGTCCCTTGGGTCCCTTGGCCGGGCCTGATGCCAGCTACAAGCCCCTGGTGCCGATTCCTGCCCACCTCCCTGGAGACTCTCCTCCATGTGCTGCACCAAGCCAGTGCTGATCCCGAGGGTCCCAGGCACTGGAGCGGGCTCACAGGAATGGCCGCTCCTCACCTCAGGGAGGTCAGGTTGTGGGCCCCTGCCTGAGTCCCAAGAGCAGGAGGGTGGGGACAGGTGTTCTGTCCCATTCTTGTATCCCCTGCCCAGAAGGGCGCGGTGACCAAACCCGGGTCTATAAATAAGAGATCTGGAGAAATGGCTTTAATTTGCACTTTACCTATTGGTGTTTACTTTGCTATTTCCAATATGGTAATTTCATCCTGCAGGGGCCTGGACATGTGGTTACCTGACCGCGCGGGAGGGGACTCCCGCGTCCCCATGCCCTGCTAGGGATGCCAGGGACGGCTGGCGCCTATGGAGGCCACAGGTGTGGGTGCGGGGCCGGGGGCTGTGACAGAGAGACCCTACCGGGTGCAGACTCCCAGAGTTCCATCTTCCTGTGGCTCCTGCCCCAACGGCCAGGCCAGCAAGGGCTCCATCTCCCTGAGGTCCCTCTTTCCTCTACAACCTGGCATCTCTGCTGCCTCATGGCTGTGTCCCTCGAGGATGGGCCTGGGAATAGGGGTCCTGCTCAGATGCAGAGCTCAGACGGAGCTCCCTCCGTCCTTCTTCCCTAGCCTGGCTTCCCCAGGCAGGCTTGATCCCCTCTGCTCAGAGCTGGGACAATCAAGAGCCATAGGCATGTCTGCCATCGTGAGTTCCTTCCTCCATAAAAAAGAAATCCAAAATTACATTTCACAATGATGTTGGAATAAAGACAAATATATTCGTACTATATATGAAAACATTTTCTTTGACTCAAAAGATTGGTTTTTCATTCTGACTTTAAAATAAATCAAAATGTTTCATGGGCCCTAAAAGTATCCAGGGCTGGCACTGTGCCCACTGAGCCTCGTAGAGAAGCTGTCCAGCTGGCTGGGGCCTCTCAGCTGGGCCTGGGTGGAGGGGCAGGCACTGAGCTATCTCTCTGTCTCTGTCTCTCTGTCTATCCCTGTCTGTCGTCTGTCTTTCTACCTATCTCTCTCTTCGTCTCTGTCTCCCTCACTGGGGACTGAACCCAGGACCTTCGTGCTGAGTTACATCCCCAACCCCTTTTTTTATTCTGTCTTGCCAGGTTGCTAATTTGCCTTGGCTGGGCTACAACATAGCATCCTCCTGCCTTAGCCTCCCTGAATGCTGAGATTACAGGTGTGCAACTGACCCCTGTTCCACCCTTTCTCTTATAAGCCTCCCCAGGTTCCCCAAGTCACACGGGGCCAGAATTCTTAGCCCTGGCCAGCTACCGGCACCCTCTGCTACAGCAACTGGCCACAGCTGGACAAGGGTGGCTTCTCCACTGCTTGTCTGCTCTGTGCCCAATGCTGAGCTGGGTACATGGTCACCCCTCTCCCCGAGGTTCCCAGCAGTCTTCACAGACAGGGAAGATGAGCCAATCACCCTGCCACCGGGCACCAGTGGGGATGGAGTCTCACTCCTGCTCTAGGGATGGCTGAGCCAGGTAAGACAGGGGCTGTGACGCCTCTGGACATGGTAGGAAGGAGGTGGCTGGGCTGGAGAACTTGTCTTGGGCAAACCTGCTCTTGTCACCTCGCAACTGGCTCTTGGCACTGGGTTTGGGGTCACAGGTGTCACATCAAGGGACGTGCCCCAAACCCTCTTCTCCAGGTCTGCTGGCTCCAGCCTTGTCATTCCCCTCTGTCCCCTGTCCCAGTGGCTGCTGGCAGTGTTACCCACTGGGATCTAGGGCAGAGAAGGGGACAGGAGGGCAGAGAGGTATTGGGGGTAGGGTGAAGCTGAGAGGGATGGGATCCTCAGAATCTGACCTCTCAGGGCCATGCTGGCAGCCCCGTCCCAGGCCCTGACCATGGGCACCACGCTTGAGGAAGGCCTGATGTCCCTTGGGCCACCACATATCCTGCAGCCCTCTGTGCTCCTCTCCATTCCTAGCCCATCCTCCTGACGATCCACTGCCTATGCCTTTGTGTCCCCTTCCTCCCTTCGGTCTCTGAGCGCACTTCCGCTGAGTCTCTGCCATCCTCCCTCTGCCTCTCTTTGTCCTTCTCTCTCTCATTATCCTGAGCCGTGACTGTGCCTGTGCCAGCAGGGACAACACGATCCACACACAAATTACCCAACAAAAGCCAAAGGACTGCGCTTTGGGTGAACGTGAGATGCTGCCGCCTGCCCCGCTGTGCTTGGGGCGCTGGGGCCAGGAGGGGCCAGTGCAAGAGACGCGGGAAAGTGCTTTGTGAGTCTGGGCTGGAGCTTTCAGGCAGGCAAAGCCAGTCTTTGATCTCCAGAGACTAAAGCGGCCATCTGCATCTGTATTTTACAGGTAGAGCAGAGGGGACCGGAGAGGAAAGGGTGGGGACAGCTGGGGATGTGGAGAGGGGAACCCCGCATCCAAGCCACCCTGCACCTTGGGGCTAGGGCCACCCCATTGTGGGTGTTTGCAGTGACTGGCCAACCAGCGGGCATTTTCAAGATCAACAGACCTGGTGGGGGGATGTGTCTTGAAAACGCCTTGCAGTGGGGCTGGGGATTTGGTGTGGCACAGGTGCAGAGCCAAACCTCGTGGTCACTTACCCCTCCAGGATGCCGCCTGGGTCGCCTCAGTCAGAGGCCTGGACTCTTAGGTTGCTCCCTCTTTCTCCTGCCCTGGGCTGCGTGGCCCAGGGCCCGGGTGGGGCAATCTGATAACCCTGGTCTTAATCGCCTTCTCCTGGGGATGCTTTTCAACCCACTTGGGCAGGTACCCCAGTATTTAGTGAGCGCCTATCTATCTCTCCATTTGATTAACAAAGATCAAAGACTCCAGTGCTGCAGTGCCCAGGAAGTGCCAGCAAAGGGCACAGATTGGACAGCAGAGTCAGAGGCCACCAGAAAGCAGGGAACAGGTAGGATTTCCAGGGAAATGTCTGAAATATTGGAAACAGCTCAGGGCCATCTATGGTATCCTCATGGACACTGAAGACTTCAGGTTCCGTGCTAGGGATACTTGGAATAGCTTTGGAACCCTCCTAGGGCATGCACAGGCCCCAGACAGACAGATAGACACACATACACACACATGCAGACCACACACACATGCACCAGACACACTTCAAAACACAAAGCAGCAGTGGGCTGGAGCCAGGGTGGAGGTGTCACCAGCCACCTCAGTCCCGGCGCGGCTTCTTGGCTGGTGTGACCTCTCCTGTGTGCGCTGGGAGCTGGCAGTACTTGGAAGCTTACAGTAGGGTCAGGAGCTGAACTGGTGAACTGAGATAATCAGAGGTCAAGTGCGACCCAGGCCATGGGCAGGAGAAATGGAGAATTGGGGCCTCTTTGCTTTGAAAATCCCACTTTAAACAAAAGGCATGAATTCACTCATTAGTAGACTAATGGGTTGGTCAGTGATGGAGAACATGGCCTCTTAGAGAGTGGACCTGTTAATCAAACCAACTGGCATCTGTTCCCTGGAGGTGCCTCTTTCCCGACACGATGCTCTGTGTCACCCTGGGACACTGTAGAGTCCCCACAGCAAGAAGGCCTCCTGAGATGCTGCCCATCAGCCATGGACCTCCCAGCTTCCAAAATGGTAAGAGAGAGGTCTATAGGCTGCCCAGTCTCTGGTATGCAGGGACAGGAGCAGGAAACAGACTCAAACTACATGAAGGCTCGTGGCACTGGGCTCTGCAGGAGCGATGGGGTGAGGGTACCAGGTTTCTAGCAGAGAAGACTCTACAACCTCTCGACTACATTTGTGGGATTTCACTTTGTTAGCAGATTTACTTCTTTAATTGAATTTGGCTTCAGCTAGTGTTAAAATTAGCTCTCATTCCTAAGAAGGTGCCCCAGCAGATGGAGGGAGCTCAGACACATGCCTGGTGCTGCGGGAAGCTCGCTTGAGAGACAGTGGCAGCCACAGGGAGTCCTTGAGGTGAGCAGGCACCGGGTCACTGAATGCACAGCTCGGGTGGGTCCCAGAAGATGGTAAGGATGGAAGAGGCCAGTGGGTCCAGGCCCCAGTCTGCGATGGAGGATGGACTTCGCAGATTCAAGAGGTGTTCGGAAACAGTCTCGTCCGATTCCTGACTGTACAGAGTGGAAAGAGCTTTGCCGAGGCCAAGGCTGATGAAACACAGGTTGAGAGTGCAGCCTACGAGCCTGCCCCGTGCTGGGTCCCGGGTCCTCTTCCCTCCGTGGGTGACGGGCTGGGGGCGGGGCCAGCAGGGGATGGACTGGACAGGACTGCTTCAGCCACCTGCTTCCAGGCACGGCCCATCTCTCTCTGGTCTCAGTGTGCTTGTCCATCAAATGCAACCCATGGTCCCATGAGCTCCAAGGTTCTGGGATGCTCCAGGCCAGAGCATTCTTCTCTGGCCACGGAGACCTCAGAGATGGGCTAGAGCCAGGGAAAAGCTGTGGCTCCAAGACCAGGAGGCGCCTGGGGGAGGGGGAGAAAGTGGCCAAGTTAGTGCCGTGCCCTCCGCCCCTGCTATTTTTACCCTAGAACTCTGGGTTGCAAAAGGCCTGCTAAAAATACCAGCAGCCTGAACCCTGTACATCCTCTTCCTGGAGAGGCGGGGTGGGGGCCTGTAGGGGGGCTGTGGGGACAGAGTTTCCATATGGGGTGCCTAGGAAAGGGATCTCATCCCTCCAAAGAGCCTGCAAGAGAAGATGGCCCAAGAATAAACTTGTTTTGTCTGTTTTTTCTTTTGCAATCCCAACCCGCCCCGCCTGTGAATATACACTTTAAAAAGTACCCAGTGTAACAAGCCTGCTACAACTTTGCATTTTGTTCTTTTTCACTTATTACCGCATACACATTTCTATGTTGCTACACAGTCTTCGCGTTTGTCATTCTTAATGGCTGCATAATATTCCCTCCAAGATACTGTCTCTTCCCCTATGGCAAGAGTGGTTGATGCCTTCCAGTTGGCCATTATTATAAACAAGGCTGTGGCAGACATCTTCAGGCATGCGGCTTTTTCCTTCTTATTAATTATTTCTGTAAGATAAGTGGCCAGGTTGGCGGGTAAGGCTGTTTCTGGGTTGTTTGATGTGGATTGCCAAAATGCTTCAAAAGTAAATGGAGGAGGGTGTAATGCAAGGGCGCAGCCCACATTGGGAGCCAAGTACAGTCGGCTTCGGGGAAATTGGAGCTGGAAGCCGACAGGGGTTGAACAGCTGCCTCTGGCTCCCGGGCCCGATCTCTCATTCTCTCCGCCCTCCAGTCTAGCAAAGTCACTGGCTCTGAGCAGATAGCATTTTATAGCAGTGACTGATCATGGCCTAAGAGGTCTCCCTTGGTCTCAGGCCCCAGGCCAATGGCCGTATCGATTATCTTAATGTTCATGACCTCCTCTGGCATGGGAATGATAATTATCCACAGTTTACAGAGGAAGAAACCGAGGCGTGAAACCACCACAGAACGTGTTCAGAGACGCATGGGTGATAACTAGTGGGAACAGGTCCCACCCGAAGGGCCCACCTCACTTCAAACCTGGACTCCTGGCCCAGGCGGTCGCCCTGGGGACAGAGAGGTCCGAAACTCACTGCCAACAGGCCCACCTGTCCTTTCTGCACTCTGTGCTGGAACTGTGACTCAGCCAAGACCCCATCAGAGCTGGGTGAACAAGGCCGATCCGCCATAGCGGGACGGGGCCAGGCAGCGGCTCTAGAACAGGAAGCTGAGCCACAGCGCTGAGATTTGCTCCTTTGCCTTTCTTGGGTTATTGACCAGACTTGACCTTTGTCCAGCTGCTCTGTTCTGTGTGTGCGCACTGTCTATGTCTCTGGCCCACGCTGGCCAGGTTATATTGACATCACATGGATATTAATGCCACCCAGAGCCATGGTGCGCTGGGAGGGGTGCAGGGCAGGGAGGAGGCCGTCTTGCTAAACAGATTTTCCTTTGTCTGGAGTGCCCAGGAGGACGTGACCTGCAGCCTAATCAGCGTTTCCGGTAAAGCACCTTCTCCCGCCCAACTTGGCCTGGTACCAAGCTGCCACCATCTCCGACAGGCCCCGTCCCTCACAGAGCCCACTCCTTGGCTCCCCTGTCCAGCCCTTCCTCCAGCAGGAGCCAGCCCCGGGGCTGTCCAGGGGCCTCCTCCTGACTCAGTTTCACTCACGTCCCAGGATCCAGCACTGTGTCTCCACTTCCCAGGGACTGCACAAGGGGCTACCTTGTTTATAAATAACTAAGAATCCTCTCCTGCCCTCTGTTCTCCAGACCTATAGGGGACAAAGTGCCCCCTGCTTCAGTACTAAGCAAGAAGGGGAAGAGCTGGGTGACAGGCTACAAAGGGACTAAGCAGGGGCCAGGCAGGGGGAGCGCAGGCCCTGGGAGAGGCCGTTCCAGCTGTGCGGTGGTGGGAGGGGGCTGCCCAGCAGGGTTCAGCGTGTCCTGGACGAAGCCCCTTCCACCTTGCCCTCAGCTGCCTAGAGCTTCATTCCAGCCCCCAGGAACCCACATGTGCCCCAGGCCTGGGCCTTGGTCACTGGTCTACCGGCTCCTCTTTGGGCCTAGGGGTGGCTTCTCTTTCCCATGCCCTGAGCAGGCTCAAGGGCTGCCTTCAGGCAAACCAGGAGACATGGTGGCCCTGACCTCAAAGCCCAAGCTGACCGTCACCCTCCAGGCCCTGATTCCTCATCTCAGGAACCAGCATTCAGGCTGTCTTCAAAATCTGTGCTTCCCTAGGGGAGGAATGTGGTCCCTCTTAACTTTCAAGGTTGCCAGACAGATGTCCTGGGGCTGGTCATTTGTTTCCTGTGGCCAAGTGTAGCAGTGTTTCTTTGTATCTGCTCTCCTCTGCTATGGTCATGCGCGTTTTAACTGGGGAGAAAGCTTTTATGACCCTGTTGTGCTTGTAGTTCATTGTAACTGGGCATAGGATCTGGCCAATCAGAGGGTGAGAAGCAACCACTTTCATCTTTCCCTCTTTGTATTGGCTGGAATGCAAATGTGATGGTAGGAGCTGGAGCAGTCATTTTGGAACATATGATGAAAATTGAGCTTTAGGAATCTAGGGTGACAAGACTGAAGGAAATCTTGTCCTTGGCATTGCTATTACCCCCCCCCCCGACCTGTGTGTAAGAAATTGACTTCCATCCTGTTTAAGTTTTTAATATTTGGGGGATTTCATGGACCCAGGAACTAAATCTGTCTAAAATTGTATGTCTCAGTGGAATGATCGCATGTGGGCTTTCATGGGCATATCTGGTAACTGGTGGGACTGGAGGTCCCATGTTTTGGAGGACTTTGGTGTTTCCCATAAATCATCTCCCATGGTGTTTACACCCCTGCGTGGTCCCTCCCATGATGACTTTGTACTTATCTGTGTGACTTGCTTCCAGCAAGGGTTGTTAGAGAGTGTAGCAGAGACCAGGAGCCTCAATGGGTTGGCTGGTCCTTGGGGGATGCTTGCCCTTGACATGTCCCTTCCATGAAACCAGGTGTCATCCTAAGCAGCCCAGTCTCCTCCTAAAGACTGGGGGGCACAGAGACCTGGCCCCTGCACCAGTCAGCACACCAGGGAGACCACTCTGGACACACTGAGTTCTGTCTGAGGCCCCATGGAGCTCAAAGACAAGCTTTCTGTACCACACCTGTCCAAATTAGAGTTGTGATCAAATAAAACAGCTGTCATTTTAACCTACTAACTTCTGGGGCAGCTTGTTACACAGCATAATTGACTGAGACACTTGTATGCAGCCCAGGATCCTTCATATTGCCTGCGAAATATCACTGTGCCTTTTTCTATGCCAAAGTGGCAAATCTGCCTCCTTTGTGCTGACTACTAAGTCACAAGTCCAGCAAACCTGCTCCTTAGCTTTCCCTGCAAAGGTCAGGCTCCTCTGTGCCCTGTCAGGTGGTCCAGCTCGGCTGCAGCTCTGACTTCTGGAATGGCTGTGGGTTCCAGGGACCACAGTGTCCTCTGACTCTGCTAGGCTCTCAGTCCCTTAGGCAGGGATCTGAAGGCAGTAGTTGGAGGGCAAGGCCAACCGTGGAAAGGAGGAATGGACAGAGGAATGGGAACCAAGAGTGGCTCATCCAGACGAGAGCAGGCACCACGGGGGCAGGGTCTGCAGGCGGGATTGGTGGAGAATGTGGGGTGACGAAGCATCACTTGGGAAGATGTGGGATCCTTTAAAGTCTAATTAAAGCCAGCCTTTCTGAGCTCTTAGCATGTGCCAGGCACCCCGTGAAAGGCGTTAGGTAAATTACCGCATCAATCATCTCGGCAGCCCTGGGAAGCAGGTGTTCTAACTTTCATCCCCTTTTATAGATGTGCAAGGAGAGGCCCAGAGAGGTTAGGTAACTTGCCTGGGTGGGAACGGAGAGATGTGAGCTTGGACATCCTGGCGCCGGCGCCCAAGGGCAGAGCAGCCCCATTTTCCAGGCTTGGAGAGTGCCAGGGCCTGGCACGGGTTGCTGCAGTCCCGGAAGGGAAGCCGGAAGTCAGCCCGAGCAGAGGGGGAGGCCGCGGGGAGGGAGTCGGGGTCCCTGGGCTGGGCAGCAGGGCCAGAGACAGCACCGCCTGCTCCCTCGCCCCACCCGCTCCCCAGAAAACAGCCTGGCCCCTCACACGTGTCTCTAATGCCAGGTTCCAAGAAAGCCACCTAAATACCTGGTATTTGAGATGTAAAGAGACTGGCTCCCTGTACTTAGGGCTGCGTGAACTTTTCCAATTATAGCGCCCTATTTTCCAAAGTCTAAAATGAACATATGTTATAACTGTCCTGGGCCCCAAGGCTGCAGAAACACCCTTAAGGCTCCTGAAATACAATTGTATATTTTAGACTAATTCCTGAAGGGCCAAGTGGGGTGACGGCCGACATCTGCCAACACCGCACGGATCTGGGCTCTCTTTGAAATCGAGCCGGAGGGACATGAGACCAGGACAACTGGGGGGAGCCAGCTCTCCGGAGACAGAGGATGTAGCTTGGGGAATCATCGTGGGGGAGACATTCTGGGCTCAGGCGCCTGGACTCTGTGCCAGGCCCTGCCAGCCCCTGTCCCCTGAGGTTTCACGGCTCAGACCCAGCTTGCTGCCTGCAGGGTGACTGCATTGGGACCTTGTCCTGTCCAGGGATTGGAAGTGCCTGGCCTGACTTCGAAGCAGAGAGGACCGCACAGGGGGCCTTCTGGGTCTTGGGAAGTCCCTGTCCCAGAACAATTGTCCTTTGTTCCAAGGACAACTCGCTGCACTCCACGAGGACAGGGATTCTCGTGCGCCTTTCACGTAGCTGTCTCCCCAAAGCCCAATTCTAGGCCTGGCCTGTAGTAGTTGCTCCATAAAACATCATTCAAAGAACAAAAACAATTGCTCAATCATTTAGAGACTGTGTTCCTTTCCAACACCAACTCAGAACTCACCTCCTGTCAAAAACAAAACAAAACAAAACAAAAAACCTCGATAAAGCATTTCTGCTTTAATTATAACTACTCAAAAGCAGCAAAGAGAAAAGTCTCTGGCAAATATTTAATGAAACAAACCCTAGTAACTGGCAGTTTTGAAGGATAAAATGACAAATTTGTGTGAAGATTGTTGGTAGCAATACTTACGCTACTTTCTTAATAGACATCATGGGATTTAATTTTTTAAGAAAGGCCCTGCTTTGCCACAAGGAAACTGAGGCGTGGGAAAATTACACAGTGCCCCTGAGGCCACGCTGTAGAAACTGCAGGGCTGGAATTTGAACTCATGCCTGGCCCAGTCTTTCCCCACTCTTCTTCTGCAAGCTTTTATTTTTCTAATTACAGTGGTACCTTGGTCCCTGAATTTAATTCTTCATAATTCTGGTTGCAAACTAAATCGGACAAGAACCCAACCAGATTCAATAATTCGGTTCAATGTTGACCGTTATGGGGGAAATTCGATTCGGTGCCTTTCCAGTTTGGTTTGCAACCAAAATCATGGAAAGAATTAAATTTGTGAACCAAGGCAGCACTGTAGTTTTGTGCCTGAAAAACTCACCCCTCCAAGATGTGCTCAGCTGTGTGTGCCCACAGGAGCCCTCGTCCCCACCAGGCAGGTGTCACCCGGCCTGGACTGTTTTCCTGGATTAGCAACATCTGTGTGCAGAACGAACAGCAGCTCCTGCCCCAGGCAGGTGCCCACCAGACCCGACAGAAAGCTGCCTCTCTGCATTTGGAGTATGGCCACCTGTGACTTCCCAGAGCTGGGCAGTGCCCAGAAGGCAGCTTCCCAGGCCAGTGTCTGCTGGTGTCCCTTGCAGGCTGGGAACTTCCCGCCCACAGGGCCAGCCTTTCTGCCAGGTCCTCCCCGCTCTCCCTTCAGCTGAGCTAACGGGCTCTCTACCTGCAGCACGGCCCACCTTGGAAGCTTTGCAACTTCTAGAAGCTTCTTGTGACTCGTCTCATGCTTTCCCTGCATCACTCTCTCCTAGGACACGACAAAAGTGCCAGCCACAGTTGTTCCTCGTCTTCATTAGCATGCTACCACTCTACCCCCATGTCCTTGAGGAAATCAGAGGCTTGCAGCTTGGAGATGCACAGATCTTGCCTGAGATCATGTAAACTCTTGAAGCTCAGAGCCAAGCCTTGAGTCTAGAGCTGTTGGCTCCAACATGTTCTCCTGGCCGGCTGTTCCCATGAATGGACGCTCATCCAAACTTGCCAAGGGGGTGTTTGTGCACAGCGAGAAATGCACGGTTCTCCCAGGCTCCTCACCAGCCCTGTGGGCTCACGGAGCAGCATTCATTTTGACCCTGCCCACAATCCTCACGCTGTTCTGTCCCAGGGTTGAGTCACTTCACACTCTGTGTGGTTGCTTTTTCCCTTTGCACGATTTTTTTTCCTCCCCAGAAAGGATGGCAGAACTTTGGTTGTCTGTAATTGTTGACATGCTTGGTACTAACTCTTCGGATGACAGCACCCGTACTTCCTAGATCTGTCCCTCCTGTGAGGCACCCCAGTCTTTATACTGTTATGATCCCATTTTACAGTTGAAGAAACAGGCACAGAGAGGAGAAGCAGCTTGCTCACAATACCACAGCAAGTACCAGGCAGAGCTAAGTGTTTGAACCCAGGCTCTTCCCATGGCAGGCTGGGCCCGCCTGGCCTCTCCTGGCATCTTCGTGCCTTTCTCCCCCTCCCAGCCTCTCCTCAACCTCTTGGTGCTCTGAACTAAGTCTTATCTACATACCAAGGCTGTAAGCTCAGGCAGGCAGGGCTGGACAAGCCTGCTCCTCTCCCTCATCCTCACATGCAGAAGGTGGGTCGGGGCTCAGCGGACACTGGTGCAGCTGGGCCTATGGAAACTCCAAAAGGCCAAAATCAGTGCTGCAAGCTGCACAGGCAGGGGTCTGGAGTTTGAATCCCTCCCTCTTTCAGCTACAAGCCTACGGCTCTTCTAAAGCCCCAGGCTGCCAGCAGTTAACATAGACACACGTGTTGTCATGCAGATCACACTCAGAGATATATAAACGTATACTATATGCACATATATGCTAGTTATATGCATGTATTTCCACATGGCACATCATATGCACACATATGCATTCCATATACAGTGTACACATGTGTATAATACACAGGCGGGCACTTTCAAGCAGATATATTGTACCTACAAACATGAACAACACAGAAACACACTATACAAACACAAAAATTATTTAGAAAGACAAGCCCACGTGTATTCTATTCACAGACACACTCACTGTGTGCACATACTGTGCAGATAAAGATATACACATGTGAGTATGCAAATATACACCTACACATAGAATTATACAAGTTATATTTGCATAACACACATGCACGGGGCCACACACATATATTTTGCACATATGCAAATACACATATAATTGCACAAAAACATGAAAACAAATACACATGTACACAAAAATATACATGTGCAAGTATACACAACCACATGTGCACACCTCCAGAGGCACATTCTTACACAAACACCTCCCACCCCGTACGCTCTCACAGACCATCCTGGCCTGATTCAGGGGGGCCATGGGAGAAGGCCCACTTTCCAGGGCTTGTGGGAAGGGAGTATGGAAACTTGGGGTGACTGTGTTTCCTGGCCCACCTTGGGATTGCGTCTTCAAGTGCCTTGTGTGGATAGGGCTGGGACAGTGCTGGATCAGCACCTACCTCATTAGCAGATGAACCCAGGGGTACAGTTGCCAGCCCCTGGGGGTTCTAATGCCCCTGGCCTTGCCAGAGTGCACCCTGGCTTAGGACTGGCCACACCCCGCAGAAGCTTGAGAAATCCGTTTGCACTGTTCCACAGAGGAGAGAATGCCTCCACCAGCCAGGTGACGTTGCACTTGCCAATATAGAAAAGCGGGTTCCAACCAGGTCTGCAGGGCTCTGAAGCCACTATGCCATGTGGAATCTAGTAGCCTCTAGGAGGTTCTAGAAGCCTCTAGGAGCCTTTGAGCCCTATGGCAGTGTGAACGAAACTGCTAATCTGCAGATAGCAGCTTTCTAGGGGATGGGGTATGACAAGTGGTAGGGTGGGGGTTTCCGGGCTCAGACCCTCTCTGAGTCTGGGGACTCTGCTTTCATCACCCCCACACACTGCTCCTTGGCTTCACTGCTGGGGGCTGAGGGTTCCCCGCCCAGAAGTCTTACGGTCCCCAGCTTGTCCCTCCTCTCCCCTCGGCCTCCTCCCGGTGCCATGGCTGCATTCCTCTCCCTCTGACAAGCGCGCGCTTCAAGAGCCGCACGGTTCCTCAGCAGGGTTTGATCTGCACTCAGGCATTTCCTTGAGTGGCCTTCGTGTTTGCCCTGGTCCAGGTGGCATCCAGATGCAGACAGCCGTCCCCCAGCCGGGGACTTGGTGCTGACCTCTGCCTCACACCCGCCTCCCACGCCTGCCGAGGTCGAGGCACGGACCAACACCTCTGTCCGCAGCTTCCTCCAGAGCCGGGCACCCGCGGCCATCCTGTCATTTACCTCCCTCCTCGGCCTTTGTTCCTTTGATCAGGTCATTGCTACAAGGGCCAAGGCAAATATCAGCATGATAAGGAGGGTGACGTGCAGCAGTTCTATGCGTAAGGAGGGAGGACCGAGGAGTGGGACGGGCCAAGAGGAGGCTGACACGACTGATGAGGGCCATGCCAGGAATCACAGGCCAGCATCTATGAGTGACAGCACTAGAAAGGTCAACTCGTGGAGGCCCCTGAGCTGGGCACTGTCACTCCCATTCTACAAATGAGGACCTGAGGCCCAGAGAGAAGAAGGAACCAGAGAAAAACTAACCATCTGTGGGACATCTTGTGTTAGGCACACATGGCGAGCAGCTGACTTTATCTCTGGGACCTTGACAGTGGGACTCGATGATCCGTTTTGCAAGTGAGGCCTGGAGAGGTTTGGTCACTCACAGGAGACCACGTGGCTGCTCAGGCAGAACTCGGAGCCCCATCTCCACACGATGACCGCCATCCTGGGTAGCGGTTCCTGTGCTTGGAGCCTCCCTGCCTCTGAGGCCAGGCCATAGGATGCCTACTGGTGCCATGCTGGACTCTTGACCCAGCAGTCAGAGCAGCCCCTGGCAGCCTAGGAAAGGCGATGCAGCCCTTTGTGCTCTCCACACAGACCTCTGCTCCCCCAGGAAGTTGATATTTATCCTCTTCTCATGACCCTCAGCTAGCTGGAGGGACAAGCAGGTGACATGTGTACTTCATGGTGTACACTGAAGCTTCCTGGTCACAAACTGAGGCACTGAGTACTTCCTGGAATCGTGGGACACCAGACCCCAGGATGTGTGGGTGGCAGGTGGCAGACAGGACCAGGGACCTGCCCAACAGAACTGAAGGCCTGAGTATGTGGCAGAGCCAGCTGGGCCTGCAGAGGAGCACCTATCTTTTGGGCCTCCCTGCCCCCAGAGAGCGCAGAATTGGAACCACAGGCAAGTTAGGTGCAAGCTGGCACTGCCCTCCAGTCTGCCTCACCCCAAATCCTCCGCCATAGGGCCCTAGCCTACAGACAGCTGTGTGCCAGTCTGGCCTGGCACCCTTCTCCCCCTCCTGCCCTGTGTGTCTGCCTCGCTCCTTCCGGATTCTTGGTGAGCTCAGTCTTGCAGAAGCAGGGAGATGGAGGCCCCAAGGAGTTAGAGCCCAGCTCCTCTCCAAAAGAGCTGGGGCGACCTGGAGTCTGGAGAGCTTCAGGGAGACCCGCCTAGTAGGAGGCAAGTGTGTACCCCAGTTGCCAGTCTGGATGGGCTGGCTGGTCCTGAGCTGCCTCGGGCTGGGGCTCTTAGGTGAGCTTGTTTGCTTTCTAAAGAATTCCTGCTGTGGCCTGTGGGTAAGTGTCTGAGAATTCCAGTGATGGCTGCAGGGAGAAGACAGTGCTGGCAGCTGCATGCTGGTGACCAGATGGCCCAATTCAGGACCCTGTGGCCAGCGTGCTGGGCCTGGCAGGTTAATGTTTGACTAGGGCCACGTGTTTTTCTACTGGGTATTTTTATCCTCTGTACCTGGCAGTGGGTGGCTGGGCGCCCTCTTTTGTGGGCACAGAAGAGAGGGGGAGGGAGGTGCCCAACTGGGTTGGCGTTGGCCAAGACAGGGTTGTGGAGAAGCTGGAGGGACCAGGGGTGAGAGGCAGGGGACTGAAAAAACAAGCCAGCTCTCCACGCCCCCAGCCCAGCCCGGCCCAGGCCTACCTGGGCTACCACTGTCCTGGTCCTTCCTTGGGTGACAACTGGAAGAAAGAAGCAAGTGGGGAGGGGAGGGTTCCAGGGGCGCACAGCTCTTCAGGGAAGTAAAAAGTGTCCCCTGTGTTATCTGGGGATGAATTGCTCAGGCCCAGGACATAGCAAGGGTTTTCCTCTCTTCCTGGGGACAGTGTGATCTCCTTCGGATGGTGGCAGTGAGTCACAGTGACAAACACCCTGTACTCACCTTGGGCCAATGTGATCCAGGGAAAACAGGCTGCTCCCGGGAGCCCCAGGTAAGGTCTGGGGGCTATTCACAGCTTGTGGTGACAGCTTGGTCCCTTTGCACTTGAGAGTCCTGACATTGCATTAAAGCACCGGCTGGATCCCTAGACCTCTGACACCTGGGCCCTCACCACTTCTCCATTTGCCTTCTCCACAGTGGGCATCTGGTGTGAGTGCCTTTGCCAGCTGCTCACAGCCCAGTGCCCAAGGTCCTCATTTCTCCTACAGAAAGCCCTGCAAGACTGCTCAGCCCAGCCTGGGCGGATGCTGTGGTATCAACACCAGAGGGCTTTGGTTAACACTGAGCCAGGGGCTGGGGAGGATTGTACATGAGCAGCCGACCCATCTGCAGTCCTCCCAGGTCACTGCACTGGCTGTAGGTGACCTGCAGCCCGGGACCTCGGAGCTCTCTGGGGTCCTTCAGAAAGGAGCAAGCCTCTCTGGGGAACTTCTGAGCAGTCCAAAAGTTTCCAAGGATTAGCAAATGCAGGGTCCCAGGCCACCATAGCACAAGTGCTAGCACAAGAGCAGAAGTCCAGGAGCTCTGGGTCCCCCTGGGAGCCAGAGTAGGTGCAGGAGTGAGCAGGAGCACGTGTCTTCTGCTGGTATTCTGTCCTCCCCACCAGAGTACCCACCCCAGCCTGCAGTCCCATCTCCCTGCCGTACCCAACCTCCCAGCTCACTCAGCCTGACCATCTATCCATACCAGGCATGCACCAGGGCTGTCCACCCCCTGACGCAGCTTCCCTGCCCATCAGGATGCCCCTGTGGCAAGCTTCTCTTCCCACTGTAAGAATGAGGACAGTCAGCACGGGACAATTCATCCAGGGCACAAAGCCAGCCAGTGGCCTGGCTGACATCACCTGAATCAGTCTGATTCCAAATGCAGCAGAGTGATCACATCAGCCTTGTAGCTGGAGTCTTACATCCTGGATTTCTCTTTACCTGTTCTGCTGGAGCCCCTCACTAGCAGCCTGAGCCCCCAAGTCCACCGTCTCACATTTCTCACCACAAGGAAGCTCCTCCTGGATGTGACCGTGTGTGTCCTGCTGTCTTGCACCCTGATGGTCCTTACCTTTGTTCCCAGCTCTAGTTTTGAGCTTGTCCTGTGGAACTGTGACATTGCCCTGCGGCTCTGGAGGGCAGGTTGCTCCTGAGACAGGAGGGGACAGTGGCCTTGTGCTGGAAGATGAAGGCATTTTTTCCAGCCACCTCCCTGAGGTGGCAGGCCTTTTGGGCCCTGCCATTTCTTCCTGGGACAGGTGGGGCATGAACCAGGAGGAAGGTGAGGACTGCAGAGACCCTCAAAGGCCCCTGAGGGCTGATGTTGCTTGAATCTTTGGGGAACTTGAGGCCGTGCCTCTGGGGACACCAAGAAGTCCTACAGTCTGGGGATCCCCACGAACCCTGGTACCTTCCTGCCCTTTCAGGTCACCACTCAAGAAGGAGTTTGAGGGGAGAGGGTACAGATATGTATCCCTTCCCTAAAAGACAGGACTCTGGTTCCTCATGGGATAGAACAGCGAGGGGATTTCTAAACCCCCACTCCTGAGCCTGGTGCCGCACCCAGAGCATCCATTTCTTAGAAGTCTGCTGCTTCTGGGAGAGCCATCCCCACTCTGGCTTCCAGGCTGGGCTTGGCATGTGGATTGATCAAGTGCCTGTGTTTGGAGAGGAGGTTGAGAGAACAGAATTCAGCTCACCATCCCAGGAGAGGAATTGAAGCCTCCCCATCTTGAACCCTGCAGCAGTTCCTTCTCCTTTTCCTCTTCTAGACAAGATATCTCCTGTTCACTGCGCAGGGCCCAGATAGATGCAGGGAGGCCCCACAGACCTCCCTCCCAGAGATGCTGCGTTCCCAGAGCCCCAGGATGCCCAGGGCTTACAGCCAAGCGCAGTCTTGGCAGCTAATGCCACTTAGGCACTTCCAAAAATGTTCCAAAACGGGGTGCTGCTATAGGATGACACGAGACGCCTACAGTCTGCCTAGGCACCCATATGATCACGTATGAAGCGTACACCCTCGAGACCCAGAGAGCCTGAGTCACTGGCCCAGGCCTCACATCGAGGAAGCACCATGCAGGGGTGGAGCCCAGGTGTCCATAGGAGCTGAGCTGCTGCCCTGTGCTGTCAACCCGGAGCCGCCAAATGCATGTGGCATTTAATTTAGACTTCACTAAAACTGAATGCAATCCCAGCTAGGTTCCTCAGCTTTAGGGGGGTCTTGGAGACCAGTGGCAGACACACGGAGCAGCCCTGCCGATGCCTGAAGGAAGTTCTGACGAACAACCCCGGCTCACACTCTTCTGCCTTGCGAGTGTAGACATGGAGTACTGGAAATCATCCTCCCCTTGATAGACTAAAATAATAATTAACGATAATGATAACAATAGCTACAATTTACCGAGTGCTTTCTCCTTGCCAGGCGCTGTGCCAAACCCCTAATCCTTACCCAGTCTCCGGCTCCGGAAGGTTACCTGGGGTCACAGGAGCCGGAAAGTGGAGCCAGGTTTGCCTGACCGGAGTCCATGGCTCTCCTGCCCTCCTGCCTGCCCCCCTGCTGAGCCCCCTGGAGTTTACAGTCCCTGGGGGACAAGGTGGAAGGCAAGCTCAAGCATTTAACAAGACCAGGGATTAGATAAATCAGCACATAATTAACATCATCACATTTCTCTAAGGCCGCTGACAAGAACATTGTGCTAATGAGGTCAAGGGTTTGATTTTGAGCCCTTTGAGCCTGGATGCACAAGAGAAAGCTTCTTCACTCCCGTCCTGTGGGACTCTGGGGTTCCGGCACCAGGACAGTGCTGCTGTGGAGGCCCTAAGCAGGGAGGTGCCTGGCAGTCACCCCCAGGAAGGGGCTGGCCCAATGCTAGGAGGCTTGTCTTCGGGATGGTGGATCCATAAAGGGGTAGGGGGAGACCCAGGAGACTGGGGAGCAGCCGTGGAAGATAGAACAGCGCTTGTGAGACTCACTGGCTCTGAGTCCGCGATGGATTTTGCAGGGGAGAGCTGTGTTAGTTTCCTGTCAATGTTCCTCTGTTGTCAGGAATGTTGATGACATTTCCGTCACCTTTGACTTGGAATCTGGAGAGATAAACCGTTTGAGTAGTGACACAGACAGTCCATCTGTGAATGAGACAGTCAGGAGCCTGCAAGGTGATGGAGGGGCAGTGACCAGCATGGGGCCAAGTGTTGGGAGGTCGCAGTAGATGAAAGTCCATTTAAATGATCCTTTCCACTCATTGGTAGAATGCATGCTTAGCCTGCTTGAGGCCCTGGTTTAAGCCCAGCACCACGAGACAAATTCTGCCTTTCTTTTAAGTAGCTTTTCCCTGGGTCCCTGTGCCGCTTCTTACTCTGACAATGTAAGCATTTTGCCATAGCAGTGGCTGGCTGTATGAGACAAAATTGACCATGCATGGTTTTGTTTTTTAGTATTTGGATGGAGCCCTTTGTGAATGTTAAGCAAGTGTTCTACTGTGGAGCTACATCCCCATCTCATTTTATTTTGAAACAGGGTTTCACTGAGTTGCCCAGATTGGTCTGGAACTTATAATCCTCCTGCCTCGGCTTCATACATAGCTGGGATCATGGGTGTGCACCACCACACCCAGTCACATCATGCTGTAATGACCAGTTAACCTGAAATCTCAGTGGTCTAACACCGAGAAGTCTTTCTGGCTCATTCTTTGGGCTCATTCTTTGGGCCCTGGATAGTGGAGATGACCGTCTTCAGCACATGGCATTTCTGGTTGCTGCCACAGGGGCAGAAAAGACAAGGGGCCTGGGATTTTGGTGGGCTTTTTTCCCTTTCTTTCTTTTTTATTTATTTATTTTTTTTGGTACCAGGGATCAAACTCATGACCTCGTGCTTGCCAGGTAGGCACTTAAGCCATTGACCTAAATCCACAGCCCCTAGCACTGGGAATTTGGGGAGCACTCAATGTCTCTGCTGCTGTGTGATCAGAGCAATGGACACTCAGGAAACTGGTAACACCCATTGCTAGTGACGACCACAAGAATTCCTTCTCATTGCTAATGAGGGATAGGGTGGAGAGGCCCTCGGCAAGACTGCTGGCTGTTTCCTGCAGAAGTGAGTGTGGTCTCCCCAGGTGACCCAGCAATTGTGTTCCTAGGTATTTATTCAACTGGCCCTGAAATTCACATCCATACTAAGCAAGCATGTGAATATTTATAACACTGTGTTACAAAGAACTGTCAAAAATCTAATTGTCAGAAGCAACCAAGATGTAGTCTAATAGGTGAACACAGGGTGGGATCTCCACACAGTGCATCCCAGGTAACAGTAAAAGGTTCACTCTGTTAAGCCACACAAAGACATGGGTGCATCTATTAATTGATTGATTGATGATTGCAGTACTGAGGATTGGACCTAGAGCCTTCACACCGAGCTACATCCCTAGCCCCTCCCATTTTAAATTTTTATTTTGTGAAAGGGTCTAGCCAAGTTGATATGTCACTCAGGCTGAGTTCAAACCTTTGATCCTCTTGCCTCAGCCTCCCAAAGTCCTGGGAAAGAGTCCATCTTAAAGTCATACCACTAAAAGAGACAGAAGTGCAGCCACAGAGGCTGTGCATCACCCATTTCCCTGATGTTCTGGGAAAGGCAAAACCGAGGGACTGTAAGTAGATCAGTGCTCACCAGGTCGGGGTTGGATGATTTCGGCATGGCCACTGACCTTGACAAAGAATCGAGGTGCATTATGAGTATCAAGGACCCCACTGAAAGGCACTGGGTGGGCAGGGGAAGATGCTGGTCATGGGACGGCGGGAACGAGCAGGGTCTGGAAGGCTATAAGCCGGGAGGCACCATATATAAGCCCTGCTCTCTGGCTAAGAGTATCTTTGCTATGATCTATAAAAGACGTTATTTGAAATCAGGTTGAATGAATCATGTGATTATCAAATTGAGTTTTTAGAAGGTTATATTTTGACGTGATGAGTTTAATTGACTTAATAAGTGCCCATCAGTGAAACCCCAGAACAACTGGGTAACCACCTGTGGCAGAGGCAGGAGGATTCCAAGCAGGCTCCCCACCATGGAGGCTGCCGGAAGGGAGGGAAAGCTGGACTGGGGCAGAGCAAGTGAAGACGAGCTTTTTGATCTTTTATACTTTGTACTTGTTGATGTAATTAGTAAAACAGCAAACAAGAACAAAACTTCCTGGAACAAAGGAGCAGGGTTAGAGTCACTGTCTCCCGCAAGGGACTTCTTTGAACGATAACCTCATCCATGTGAATAAACTATGGGTGTTTTTATTTTAAAACAAAACAGAACAAAACAAAACTCCACCTTACCCCTTTCTGACCCAGCCTAACAGAGGACGTTCAATCCCTTGGTCCTCGGGGCATGTGGTTGCCCCAGCAGAGTGGTGAGGGGGGCGGAATGTGGATGTCAGAATCTGTGCCCCTCACCAGCACTGTGGCCCTGGGAACTGACCCAGGCTTAGCTCTTTCTTGGCCTCGGTTTCCTTATTCCTGACACAGGGCCACTGTTCCCACCTAGGGGGCTGCAGTGGGAGTTAGAGAGAATGTATTTAAGCTACAAGTCCAAACCTAAGGTGTGGCAAAGATCTTCAATTATCAGTGGTGGTCCTTAGCTAAGAGGCTGGGGTTGGTCACAGTGGCCTGGATGGGACTTTGCAGGTGGCCTGTGGGTTGAGCAGCTCGGGAGGGCCACCCATGGGTGCTCAGCACACAGATGGCAGCAGGGGTCACTCAGTCAGAGGTTGCAGAGCTAGCCTAGGAGGCTGGGTTGAGCCCTATGCAAGGCAGAGGAGAGGTAGCCTGAGGCCAGGAGCTGGACCTCAGTCTTCAAAGAAGATCCAGAGGCCAGAGGCAGTTCTTCCCCATAGACTTGGCTTCTTGGGGCAGGCTCTTCTGCCTCAGTTTCTCCCTCAGGATCCAAGATGGAGATGGGGCCCTTCTACACTTGGGGCAGGGGTGACAAAAGCACCTACGTCTTAAAAAGTCCTCTGCAACCTGCCAACAAACAAGGACCAACAGAAAACCAGGCCTTTGTCATTCTGCCTGCTTACCAGAATTTTGAATTTCTGGCCTGTGGGAAGAGGCTCTCCTGAGCTCGAGGGGCCCCTGGATGGGTGGCAGCAGAGAGGTGCCACGATCTGGCTCTTGCCAAAATAAACCTGTCTCCTCCCTATCCCCTGCACGCACGCACGCAGAGTCCCCGCCCCACATAGCCAGGGCTTCCTGGGGCCACTGGGCCGTGGCCGTTGTAAATAGTTTAACTGTGTTTATGCAGCAGTAACATGCGTGTTACTTTCGCAGCAGCCATATTCCAGAGGGCAATCTCGGGTGATTTACCTTGCCTTGCACAGCGGCCTGTCCCTACAGTGGGTGGGTGGCCTCTAGGGCCCAGCTCTGCAGTCCCGAGAGGCTGTTTTTAAAGAGTTTCCTGGCACAAGAGATGTCATGTCCCCATCTTGCCCTGCCCACCGTGCATATGTGCTCCTCGGATGGGCCTGGACTGCTGTTGTGGGCTGTGGGGCACCTCCCACCCCATGTATGAAATCAGTCCTTCATGTTCACGATGACAGATGGACGGATGGCTAGATGGATGGGTGGGTGTGGGATCACTGTGCTCTCTGCTAGCCCCGGAACCCACTCATTGGCTGCCAGGATAAAATAACAGCCAGTCTTGGTGAGGCTCTTCTGTGGCCCTGAGGTCACGTTCTGTATCTTAGCCCCTTTCACAGACAGCAAAACCAAGGTGAGGAGAGGTCCCCCATGGACATGTGGTGAGTGGAGCGTGTGCTGCATGTACTTCCACCTCCCCCTGCCCGCTGGCCCTGACCTCAACTCTGCAGCTCTGGCCTGGGTGGGGCTGGGACCAGCTGGGCCATGGACTCCAAGGAGCAGGGGATGGCTGGGGGGGTACAGTCCCCCCATTTGAGCTGCATGTGCACCAGGTCAGGGATCTGTCTCCCCAACATGTGTGACTCGCCTACAAGAACACTGTCTATATAACACGTATCTATGCACTCACGCATGCACGCATGCTTTTCCTCCCTGTCCAGAAGTGCATCTGCACAAGTGTCCCCTCAGGAACACACATAGGTGTGCACACCCAAGCTCACATAGGTGGACTGTGCTCTGCCACTTTGCTAGCCAAGAGCACCCTCCTTTACTTGGCCTCCAGGAGGCAGAAGTGTTTTCCTGGGTTCCTTTCTGCTGACTTAAATGGGGGGCCCATGCTGAAAAGGCCCAGAGCCAGGGACACAGACGTCTCTGAGACCCAAGTTAGCCCAGGGATACTGGCTCACAGGGACTCCAAGCTCCTCTCTGAGGATGCTGTCTCCACCTCTGTAGACTGTGCTGCCTACCTGGTCCCAGACCTTTCAGAACCTGAGCTCACCTGCAGCTCTGAGGCCTGGGAAGCTAGATAAGGACTCTGAATGTAGAGCCTAGGCCCCCTTTTCAACAGACAGCAGAGCTGGGGTGCAGTGTCCCGAGATAGCCAGGTGAGCCCAACCCTGAAAGTCCACTGGACTGTGACTACACAGCCTGCAAAGCATCTCCCTAATGCCCAGCCTGATGCTGGTTCTGTCGTGGGTCACATGGGGTTGCACAGGCCCCGCCTAAGCAGCAAGGTCCCAGATCTTGGGCCTAGTGTCCCTTGCCAAGAGCTGGGCAAGCGGCCTACTGGCCAGGACCAGCTTTGAAGATGTGAGGCTGAAGGGCCCACACTTGGTTGAACACTTGCTTTTGCCATCTTGAAATTCCTCCTCAGTTTTGAACAAGGGCCCTGAAAATTCTGTAGCCCCTGGGCCACAGGCAGAGGCCCCCTGTGGGTTGGCATGGTCTCCTGACGCTGACTTCCTGCATTCCTGCATGCCCCTGCTCTGGGCTGGCCCGGGCCACGAGATGTGGGCAGCTGTGGTTTCCCAGTGCCCACAGTGCAGCCACAGCGTTTGAAGATGCACTTTAGGGCTGTCCTCAGACTGTGTTCCTCCTGTCGCCCGGTCTGTGGTTGCCCTTGCTGACTCCCACCCCACAGTCGCCTGCCTGCTGCCACCAGGGCACAAGAAACCCGTGCCAGCCGTGGGCTCTGAGCCCATGTAGATGCTCAGCATGGCCCACTTCACCAGCAGCAGCTCTTAAGCCTCGGCTATGAAATCGAGGCTCGGAAGGCCTCGGTAGGAGATCACTAGTGGGTAGTTTGTGTCCCCCAGACGTTCATGCATTGGAGTTGTGGTCTCCAACGTGACCATGTGAGGAACAGTGGAACCACCAACAGGTGGTACCTGGTGGAAGATGATAAAGCCATTGGGGTGCCACCCCCAGAAGGGATTAATGCTGGTCTTTCTGAGTGAGCCGCTCTAAAGAGCGAACCTGACCCCTGAATCTCTCCAAAATCCTATCTCATCGGGTAACTTCCTTCATACATTCCTGTGACAAGGTGAAGCCACTGCCATGAGCCTTGAAATTCAGGAACTATGAGCTGAACACCTCTTTTCTTTGTAAAGTTCCCAGCCTTAGGTATTTGGTTACAGCAATGGGGACCAGGTCAGTGTACCTGGTAACCAGCACAGCACTCCGCTCTCCTAGCTTCAGGGGCTCCTGAATGCAGCATTTATTGAATGCCTACAAAAAGCTGCCAGCCAGGAGGGCACAACCTCAGTGAGGCCCAAGTAGCTGCAGGCAGAAGCAGTAGATACTTAACCGGAGAGAGACAGAATGTTGGGGTACAGCATCAAGTGGGGGAACCAAGGCCTGGGTGGAGTCCGACTCAGGAGCCTTGTTTCTGCGGCCAGCTCAGAGCGGGTGGGCAGCTTTGACGTGGCTTGGCCATCAGCCTCTGCCCTCCTGCCAGCCACGCCACCCGCAGGCCTGAGAGCGCCCATGTTCCCGCTCCCCATCCTCCTCCCCCCACCTGTGGTCCCAGGGCTCTGGATTATTCAGCCTGGGAACAGGCAGTGAGTCTCTTGTCTGCCCCAGGCCGTGAAAATAGATTATATTTTTTTATTAGCTGTCCCTTGTTAACTCATAATTGCAATCATGTAACATTTAATAGTGGCACAAAGCAATCCCCCTTGCTGCCTGGCAATCATTCATTAGCTAACAAGATGGAGTGGCTCATAAAAAAGGTGAGAAACGGAAAGCAGGAGGTGATGCAAGCTCTGGTTAACAAAGCCCGGGGACTAGGAGGAGGAGCAGTGGGAAAGGACTAACCCAGCCCTGATAAACCACGCGGAGCCCTCGCCCTCCTCCCGCTGCCCTCCTCCCGCTGCTGCCGCTGGGCCTGACTCAGAGCAGCCGGGATGTGTTCAAAATCGAGCAATGCAATTAGCAGGTTGCATCATGCGCTGATTATAAATTACAATGGGCACAGAGAGGGTAGATGGAGGAGCCTGGATTAGATGGGGTAACCTGATCCTAGTGGCACAAGGGTAGGGGGACCACTCAGCCACTCAGGGATCCCTGTGGCCTCTGCCTACCTAAAGAGTCACAGGACAGCAGCAATAAGCCTCTCTCAATGCCTGCTTTGTGTGGCCCAGGATAATGATTTACCAAATGCAGGAATCAGGAGGTGTGAAAGAAGATGGCTTTCTTAACCTCCATTGTCCCCTGGCTGGAATGTTCCTCTGGCCCGCCCCATTGCACCTGTGCACACCGTACAGGATGGCCCAGGTGAGAAGGGGCCAGGTGAGGAGCCGTCTCAGGGGGTCACACCACGAAGATCTAAGGGGGCTGAGCAGAGGGGTGAGGAGACCCAGTCAGGGGTGACTGAGACTCAGCAAACAAGATGGCCCCCCAGTTTTTTTTCCAGCAGTGGAGGTGGGGAAGGCAGGTGCTCAGAGCTGATGACAGACACTGTGGTCCTGGGGACTGGGCTTGTGTTTATGCACGGCTTTGCTCTTACAGGCTATGGGAGCCAGGCAAGTGATTTCTCTTGTCTGGCTCTTTATTTCAATAGAACAGAACAGAAGTGACCTGTACCACCTCTAAAGTCCAACTGGGAACCTGTCCGACTTGAGAGTGAACTGCGTTCTCTAAAACTGAATGCACTGGCCAGCTCACCTGGCATCTGGGAGATCTGTGTGTTGGGCCTGGCAGCCCTGGCAAACCTGCCACAGGGCCACAAGCAGGAGTCAGGCCCAGCCGGGCAGAGGGGAAGGTGGCCAAGGCAGGGGCTTCGGCAAATGGAGGAGAAGGTGGCGCCATGCCCGAGCCCACTGGACGCACCCTCTACTTCCTCCTGGTACAAGTCTTGGCTTTTCTAAACAGTCTTTACTCCACACTGTTTTCTTAGCAGGGCTGCGCTGTAGTGCAGGAAATAATCTCATTAACTGTATTATTGCTGCGGAGGCAGGACAAAGGGATAGATTTGCCCGTAAGTTCAATGAACTCGGCTCACTTAAAAGGCAAACCACAGAGTTGAGACAAGTGCTCTGTAGCAAATTTTCCTTGAGCTTGGCTGGCCCCAGCAGGGTGCAGGAGAGATCCCGAGTGTGGGAAGAGATCACAGCACCCTGCCTGTGGTTACTCGGGGGTCTCCTGTCTTCTCTGGGCCTCAGGTTTCTGGAGCAAACCAAGGGACCGAGACTGAGGCAGAGGTATCAGCAGCAAGCATGGAGTGTGTGGGGGTAGGGGGACCCTGCATGGCTCCCCTGGCTGCTGCACAGGGCGCCCGGGGCCCTTTACCTCTCAGCAGCTGCAGGACCTTTCTGAAGATTGTGCCTGATCCTGTTCTGCTCCAGCTGCCAGCCCATTGAAGGTGCCTGCCCCCAGCTGGAGGCCAGCAGGTTTGGCCCAGCCCTGCTTCCCCTCCAGTTACTTCCCTCTCACTGGCCAAGTCACCCTAACTTGCGGCTGCGGCTCTACAGGCAATTTCCCCCCTCCAGTTCTTTATGCAACCCTCTTCTTCAGTCTTCATCAGGTCCCCGACTAGTGTTGCCACCTCCCAGGAGCCTCCCAAGGCCCTTCTGTGCACCCCCTTCCCCAGCAGGCTCTGTCTTGGCAAGTCCTTGGGTGCCAGGGAGGAGCTGGCCCCAACCCAGAGCTTGCAGGTCACTTCCCTGTTCAACGGCTGCTTTTCTTGCACCAGGAAGAGACAGGTGTAGCCCGAGGCCAGTGGCTGGGAGGATGGCCTCAGGAAATCACGTTTACTCATCCACCCAGAGAGACTAGGTGTTCAGGGGAGGCTGGGAGAATGGTCAGCCTCCTAGGGAGGCTGGACACCTGGCAGAGGGAGTCACCCTATCTGCTAGACCCTCGGAATCAGCACCCCGAGGACCACAGGGCTAGGGGAGATGACGGTGCCAGGAGGGGCCCCTGTCAGGAGCTCTCAGCTCCTCCCCTCGCAGGCAAGGTGACCAACCTCATGTCCCCATCCCCACACAGGTGACCACTGTGCTCCTGTGTCAGGATGACATTAGATCGCTAAGTCGTGACCTTCCTGGGGCATTTGGCCTTGGGTCCCGTCTGCTTCCCACTGAGAGCCAAAATAACAGCAGAGGCACAGTTCAGGACAGGTGTGGGCAGTCCAGGGGGTGGGCAGGAAGCAGGGTCAGGCACAGGGACAGACCCGTCCAAGGCCACAACTTGTGGGGGCCAATTTAGGTCTGCACGGTACACTTGTCCTTCCTCCCCCAGGGACTAAGCCATCCACGTTTGGTCTCACAGGGTACAATGTAGATGGGGCATAAACAAAACACCTGCATACCTGTTGCAGGTTTCAGCACTTTATTTTTCTTTATTCAGAGGGCAGCATTTGAGTGCCCAGACCTGGGGACAACACCAGCCAAAAAGGCCAAGAGGCCAGTAAATAGAAAACAGAGCAGGCAATGGGAAGCAGGAGCAGCCAACTTCCAACTTCTGGAGGTTTGCAGAGTCCTGAGGGAGCACGGTGAGGGCACCCAGGACACTCCCAGGCCCCCTGACAACACACAGGTGAGCACCTCCCGGGCCCGGTCCCGGGTCTGTCACCAGCACTTGCGTTCCTCCCACTCGTCTTGCTGTGTTCCTGTGATTGACCCTGGATAGAGTGCAGTTCTTGTTTTGTTTTAATTCTAAGTCCCCCAGTGATTCAGGGCAAGACTGAAAAGAAAGCCAAGCATGGTGGTACATACTTATAATCCCAGCACTTGGGAGGCTGAAGCAGGAGGATTGACATGAGTTTGAGACCAGCCTGGGCTACAGATTGAGACTATGTCTCAAAACAAAAAATGAACCAAAAAAAAAAAAAAATAGACTGATGAAAAAAAGCCATGGATTCCTCCTTTACAGCTGCCAACAGCTGGTAGCACTGGGGGAAAGGGTTGGGTTTGTGTTCTGGGCCTGGGAATCCCCTCTCTGGCCAGCTGGAGATGAATTGGATTTCCCAGCATCTCCTATGTGTGTGTTTAGGGTGGGAGGTGCTGAAGCTCCCTGCACCCCAGCATAGATGCTCATGGCTCCCAAAGGCAGAAGAAGCAGCCCTGTGTTTGAGTCAAAAGGCCTTGTTCATCCTAAGCGTGTGGTGTCCGGCCACCCACACAGACCTCAGGCAGACAGAAGTCCAAGAGTCAAGAGCTGGGCTTGACCCGGGACAGCTGGCTCTTGTGGAGAGACTTCTCTCTCCCAGCCCCAAGGAAGCTGGCCCAGCACTGGCCAGGTGAGTGGCGAGTGGCCCAAGGACAGGCCTGAGCCTGGGTCCCCTGATGGTTGCAGCTGGTCCCAGGACCACCCCACGAGACACAGGCCTCCCGAGACCCATGGCCCAGGGAGAGGGATACTTTCTCAGCAGGATTTATGTATATATGCGTGTGAGAGAGTGTTTAACAAGGAGGAGGCCTGCTGACTTCTGAGCCTGGAATTTATACAGCCCCTTGTTGGCTGCTGCAGTTTATCTTGAGCAAAAGAATAATAAACTTGGTTGACAGGATGATGTATTCAAAGCATCCTCCATCACAGCTCGAGCCCTGCCTACTGTTAGGATGTCTGGTGTGGTGGGGACCATGTTATCCTTATCGAGTGTTTAGCTCCCGTGGATTGTCAACAACACATTGTTTGCAGGCTGGGGCCAGGCGGAGATCGCCCGACTGGGTGAGAATGGGGATCTGGCCACCGTCAGGCGGGGGGTCAAAGAGGCTGCTGCCTTTGATGGAAGTCCAGGCCACTTTAGCCCAACCCCCCTGGCTGCCTGAATGTGACCTACCTGGGGGACAGATTCCTGCCTGCTGCCCTTGATGGTGGGCTGGGATAACCTAGGCCGGTGTGAGGAAGCCATCTATCTCTACACTTTGATTTCTGTTTCTTTGTAATGAAACAGAGAAATGAGCATCCAACCACAGAGCCAAAAACAAGCATATAAACCTTGAGGGGTGGCTCAGTGGCAGGGTGCTTGCCTGGCAGGCTCAAGGCCCTGGGCTCAATCCCTAGCCCTAAACTGAATGAATGAATGAAACTTGTCAACTGTTAACCCTCAGATAGGATGAAGGGAGCCATTCTGGCCCAACTTCCCTGCAGCAACCTCTGGCCCATCGTATGTGATCTGGGGAGAGACCCCCATTGCCTGCTGTCCATTTTATAAGCTGTGCATCACAGCCATGCAGCTAGGAAAACACTGAACACCTGGAAGGAGGAGATGAATTCAAATCAGGCTTTTTTTTTTTTTTTAATTTTCCACCGAGCAGCCTCAGCCTCTTTTCCTGGAAGTCCCTTCTCTGACCTCACCCTGGGCTTCTTGTTTCAATTCCAGTTGTTCCAAGAGAATACCTCATGCCTGTGTCCAGTTCCAATTCCCTCCCCTTGTCTGGATCCCTCTCTGCTTCTGTTCGAGGGTTTCCTGTCCTCCAGCTCCAGGACCTCGGCTTCCTAAGGGAGTGCATATGCTTGTCCTGCTCCTAGAAATCGGGGTGACCCTCCTGGCCCCAGATGACCCAGGAAGAGTGGCAGGGACAGGGAGGGAAGGGAAGCCTTCTGCCAGGGAGTGACCACAAGCAGGCTGTGTTCCAAGTGTCAGTGTGGAGTGTCCTCTGGTCCCCTAAACAGTCAGAACCATCCTTATTTTACAGATGGGGAAGCTGAGGCTGGAGATTCATTTTCTTACCCTCCTGCTGGTAACAGACTTAGCAGCTTTGCTGGTACCACAGCTGACCTTGAACCCCTTGAAGCAGAAACAAACCCTCCCAGAGCTCTGGATTCAATAGCTGGATTGGTGAGGTGCAGTCACCCGGAAAACCCAGGGGAGGCAGGGGCCTGCAGGCCAGAGAAGCCCAGGGTTAAGTGGAAGAGGGGCTCAGATTCAAGCACGGGTGTTATGAGACTTCTTGGCTGGCCAGGGATGCCCACAGCAGTCTCCTCATGGTCTCCTCAGAGCCTGGCAGGACTCAGCATTTATTCTCTCACAGTTGTCAGTGCTCACCTCCTCATAGCATCCATCACTGGTCCAGGAGTCAAGACCAACAAAGTCTGGCAGCAGATGGTTTGGGCCCCTCCCATCCATCCACCATTAATCCATTCGTCTATCTGTCCATTTACCCATTCATCCATCCATCCATCCAGTCATCCATTCATCTGTCCCATTTGTCCACCCATCATTCATTCATCCACCCACCGCCCATCCACCCACCATTCGTCTGCCTACCCAGCTACCCATCTATCCATCCATTCATCCACTTCTTCATCCATCCATCAGTCCAACTGTCTGTTCATCTCAGTACTGAGTGTGTATGGTGTGCAAATCTGCACCTGTCCTCTGGATCCACAGAGGAGAGAAGCGAGCACCTCAGAACCACGTGATACTGTGTTCTCGAGCCTCCGTGGACCAAGGAGATGAAAGGGACCCACTCCTGCCTGCAGCTGGCGCAGGTTGCCTGAGGGCCTGGGGCAAAGGTCAGTTCTCCTACTGGTGTAGATCATGAACAGAGATCAGAAGACTGGTGCTGCTGGTCCTCAGAGGGAAGTGACCATGCCTTTGAATGTATGTTGATTCATTCATTTATTCCACCCTTTGTCTGGCCTTGAGCATCCTTTGTGAGCAGGAGGCAGCTTTCTGTCTCCTCAGTGGACTGCAGTCCTAGGGGATGAGCAGTGGTGGCAATGAGGGGTGCTAGCTGGAGTGGGTAGAGGAGCCCTTTGGGAAGTGACATATGGGGGTAGACCACAGAAGGGAGATCCATGGGGTGAGGATGGAGAGGCCTGAGATCCAATCTACATCCGGGGCCTTTGGATACTATGTTTACAACAAAAGGGCAGCACTGTTGGAACTCTGAAGCCCTGGCTTTCTGGAGTGCACCTCTCCTTGGGTGGATTTGCATGGGCATTTGCATACATTTGCATGAAGCCTGCTCATCCATACTCCTCTCAGGCATTTGGATGTCTGTCTTTTTTTTTTTTCATTTTTATCAGTACCAGGGATCGAACTCACGACAGCCTGCTTGCAAGGCAGGCGCTTATGCTGCTGAGCTAAATCCCCAGCCCCTGGATGTCTGTCTTTGTGTCCTCTCTCAGCTGGCTGTCCCCATGCTTTTTCTCTGCCTTGGGAAGGCAGAATGAAGTGGGGACCTTGCCCAGAGTTTCTTGGAGGCGTGGCCCCGCAAAGGCTGCCTGTGAGAGCCAGTCTGTAGGACCAGCCACCCTGCTCCAGTCCCCAAAGACTCATCAACTGCACTGTTTGGAGGCTTGGGATGGGAGCCACCTGGGGACTGTCACCGGGAAAGCAGCTAATGGAGTGATGAGAAAGCGTCGCCTACCAGTCTGACCAGAGGGCAGGACCTGGGTGGGACTGGAGACGCCTGCAGAGCCTGCCCCAGCTGCTCGGCCTGCAGTGCATTCCCCTGGGAGCCCACATGGGCACTTGGGGTACATGGAGAGGAGATCTGACTTGCAGATCAATGCAACCTGGAGTTGAAGAGAGAGTTGGGAGCACTCAGTGACTCTGGGCATGTTCTCTCTGCTCTTGGAGCCTCAGTTCCCCCTCCTGCACCACAAAGAATAGTGCTGGTGTTTGCAAATGCCTGTGGAAAGCCTAAGCTCACCACCTGGTCCTCAGAGAGGATCTTCATGTCATGGAAAGGCTGCTGTCCTCCCTGGAGCTGCCCACTCGCCCAAAAGTCACTGGGACAGCAGGAGTACACACAGAGGTGGCTGCTGACAGCACAGAGGGTATGATGTGTGGGGTGCAGCCAGGAAACTGCAGGACCCCCTCAGTCCATCCCTCTGTCTCGGTGCATGTCAGGAACAGCAGTGTTCCCCCTGCAAAAGGACAGACAGGAGTACTTAACGGCTGCCGTCAAAGCCTTTGTTCACCAGCCCTAATCTGGCCAGGGCCCCTGAGGCCCCCCACCACAGGCTCTCCTATCTCCTCCCCCAGGGCCTGGGCCTTACTGAGGCGTGATGCTGGAGGACCGATTCCCAAGATGGCTGTCTCCTGCTGGTTACTCTCCGTGGACACCACAGGCCTCCAGCTTCTGTTTCTCCAGGCCAGGCTCTCCACTGTCCCAGGGACTCTGGACCCTGTGACTCTTCCTGTGACAGAGAAGGATGGGGACAGACAACTGGGGTGAGAGTGGGGGTCCTGGAGCCCACTACCTTGTACTGATAGCTTCCCCCATATTCTCTCATCTCAGTGGGATAGGGTCTCTGGAGACCACTGCACCCTGCACCCCAAAAATGAAGCACTAGGCCAAGATCTGTGGTGTGTTTACCCACCTCCTCTCTCAGACTGGGGCACCCAGAGGACAGGACACCTGGAGGAAGGGGCTCTGACAGGATGACCTGAAGGATCATTAGGTGAATAAAATCTTCCGTAGGTCCTCAGTGGCCAGCCCAGGACAAGACCTCGATTGACTGTTTTCTTCTTTTGCTTTTTAAAATCTGGAGGATAGGCTGTTTATAAAAACAGATTTCTAAAGGGGGTGAAGAGTTAAAAGGATCAGTATTTGGACTGGAAATACTGGGGATTTAGCTCAGCTGCGTAAGTGCCTGCTTTGCAAGCTGTGCTCGTGAGTTTGATCCCTAGCACAAAAAAAAAAGAAAGTAAATTTTTTAAAAAGTTAAAAAAATTTAAAAAGAATGGAAGGGACAAAAGAAAGGAAGAGAGGTGACTATGGGAGAAAGAAAACAAGAAAAAAAAAGGGAAGAAAGATAAAGAAGAAAAGAGAAAGAGGAGGTTGGGTGTGGTGTCACATGCCTGTAATTCCAGCGCTTAGGGAGGCTGAGGTAGGGGGATTGCTGCAAGTTCAAGGCGAGCCTGGGCCACAAAAGTCAGCCTGAACTGGGTAGTGAAACCATGTCTCAAAAGAGACAAAAAAATTTTTTTAGAAAAGAGAAAAAAGAAAGGGAGAGAAAAGAAAGGGAGAGAACACCCCGCGGGGAGTTTAATTATTCCAACGCCTCTTATGGCAGCACTTTCCATGTTGTGCCTGCAGAGTCTTCAGGGGGTAACAAGCAGACCCCAGGCCCCAGGTGCGGCCCTCAGGTGCTGTGAGGGGGGGAGACACACTCCTCACTTTGATGGCTGCCTGGGGCCCACAGCAGACCTGGGGACCCAGAATGGGGGATGCAGCCGTCCGGCCTCTGCGGGGGCTCTGTCTCTCTCTCACCTTGACCCCAGCTTGGGGATGCTCTCTGGGCCACGGCTACTCAACCCTCCTGTCTGCAGCCTCCTTCTCCCAGGGCCCTTACTCAAGTGCAGTCTTTCTAGAATTTTCTGTCCATGCCCTGCTCTCCCTGGCTCCTTGTCTGTGAGTCTGTCCTTTCAACACGTGTGTGTGAGATGTACCAGGTGTGAGAGATAAAGATCCTGGAGCTGGACTCCAGGGAAGGAAACCAGATGTCAACAGCCAATTAAAGCCCTGTGGGGTGAGTTTTGCTGACCGCCCCTCCCCCATACCTGCACCCATCTTGTTTAATGTCATCCGGGACCCACTGTGTGCTTCTGGGCTGCTGTCCTCCATCCTACTACTGAGCTAAACGAGGGCTAGAGGCCTTAAATCACTCTCCCAAGGCCTCACCTCATGAGGGTCAGAACCAAATGCACACCCTGTCTGGCCTGAGGCCCAGCCCAAAGCTGCTTACTGGCCAGCCCAGCTCCCTAATGTCTCTCAGGCTGTCTCCTGTTCCTTCCTCTCCTGAAGGAGACAGCCCACCATCCACCAGTTGAGCCCAGAGCTTAACCCTCCCTTCCGTAGCCTCTGTCCCCCAGGACTCTTCCTCAAGTACAGCTTTTCCAGAAGCTTCTGTCTAGCTACTGGGGGAAGTGGCTGGCACCTGGACCCTTCTGTCCAGCATTTCCACTGCAGCCTGCTGCTGTGGCCTGTTCCCATGGACAATGGCACTGCCTGGCCTGATATTTCTCCCCACCAGGCACAAACAGGTCCAGAGTGGGGCTCTAGGAGTAAGGGTGGGCGCTGAGGCTGGCCTAAGGCCAGTGTCAGAGTGGCAAGGGCAGGGGCTCTGCCCATAAGGACAGGACCAGGGAGAGCATCCCTAGGCCCCTCTGGGAAGTCTGCCTCCTGCTGGCCAGCCTCAAGCCTCAGCTTCCTCTGTGAGACGGGATGGTTTGAGTTCAGTTCCGAAGGCCCTGGGAGCTCACGTTATGCCTCTGACTGGGGAGTTTAGCAGGGCTCAGCAGAGCTGGGAATGTCCCATGTCTGAGGGGGACAGAGGAGTAAACCAAATACATAGAAAGAAAGAAACTAGGAGCAGATGAGATGCCTTCATGTCCTGATTCGCCACAGCACGGGCCATGCTGTTGCAGCCCCCAAAGTGTACGTGCCCAGCATCTAAGTGGAGCAGGAGCTGCGGACAGATGAGCAGTCACAGCAGAGGCACAGCCAGAGGACCAGGTCTGTGCCAGGGTTGTAGGCCCCTAATGCCCCTCCATCCTGGCCACTAAACCCTGCCCCCTACTGAGCATGACTTGTGACCAGGCAGTGAGGCGCCTGGAGGGCATGCTGTACCCAGCTAGGACCAGCCTCCATGAGGCTGGTATGGTCCAGCTCCTGGTATGGCCACCAGCCCCTGTCCTTCTGGAATGGGGACTGTGATACAGGGTCATGGGAACACCTACCAGGATGAAGGCTGCTTGAACTTTTTGAGCCTCCTCCATCAGTCTGGTAGCCTCCTAGGGCTGGAAGGACAGGGACAGAGCTGATAGAAGTCCTGGACCAGCATTCAACAGTTGGAGAGGAAACTGAGACAGAGACAGGAGAAGCAGAGACCCACTGGGGAGGCCTTGTAGGATTAGAACCTTCCTGTTCCCCAGGCCACCCAGGCTTAGCAGGCCACTCTGAGCCCAGGATGCCCTGCCAGACCCGGAGCCCATACCCAGAGCAGGTACGCATGGTGTGCCCACATGCATGCATACCTGTAATCCATGTGTGTGCCTATTGATTTGTGTGTGTGTGCACCGTGTACACACGCCTGTGCAGGCCACGAATGCAGAGACCCCAGGAACTTGAGGACTTGGCCTCCTTTCCTTCCTAAACCGCAAGGCCGCTGGCCGGCCTCAGGTCTTGGTTTCCTCAAGGCCACACAGGCTAATGAGAAACAGATTCCCCTGTCTGCGGGGTGGGTGGCCTGGGCCGGGGGCTGAGGGCCTGAGAGCCCTGTATCCAGTTGGCCCTTGAGAAGCCATGAGCTTTCTTTTGTCATAGAGGGACACAGAGGACTCACAAGCCATGCAGGTGAACCTCAGCTGAGGGCTGCCCACCATTGCCATTGCTGTGATGGAGAAGTTGGAGGATAGCCACTGCGTGCTCCTCGGTGGATGAAGGAGCTGGTGGCCAAGAGGACCTGGCCTGTCCCCTAGACTGCTCCCCTCCATGGAGGACTCAGACCGTCCAAGCCTGGTGGCTCTGAGGGCGCCCTGGAGCCAGAAGATGAGCGGCATGGTACCTGCCCGTGCCCCTTTCCACCCCCGAGCCAGCCCGTGGGCCCCTGCATCCAGATCAGCTGCCTGGTGACAGCTGGGAGTGGTTAGGAAGGTTCCTAGGCTTGTCCCCCAGAGCTTCTGACCAAGCATGGCCGGGCAAGCTAGGAACTGTGCCAGAGCCACCCCAACAAAGGGCAGGGTAATGTTTGAAAGAAATTAGGTTCTGGGGATGTAGGTTTGAATTTCCACTCCAGTTTTCCCATCCCTGAACAGGGACTGATAACAGAGAAAGTGTCATACAGGCTCCCTACATAGTAGAAACAAAACAATAATAATAACAGCTGAAATCACCAGGCTGTGGCTTTGGGCCAGTCCCTCTCTACCATGACATAGAGAGGTTGGGTGAGGCAGTGGGTCCAGAGCCCCAGCCCTCTGTCACCCTCTGTAAATGGCACCCTTTAGGCTGCCTGGCCGCAGCTGCCCCCTGAAGATCCTGCTCTCCTGTGAGACACAGCCCAGAGCCCCAGAGCCAGACCCAGTCTCCTGGTCTAATTGACTAATTGTCTGCTGCTGATGGCTGGAGGTCTCCATGCGCCTGGCCTGGGGCCCTCAGCCCGCCAGCTCCCCGGCAATCCAAGCAGGAAGGATTAACAAGCAGGCTGGGTTTGCTCACCTAAGTCCTTATCAAGGCCCTGTCCTTCAGCAAGGGAGGACAAGCATTTTCCTTCTGTAGGCCAAGAAGCCCAGGAAGCTGTGGAGAGGCGGAGGAGGGGATAGCAGGCAGCGGAGGAGGGCAGGCATGCTGGGCACCTCCCTGTAGCCCGCCTGGTATTGCCCACCCCCTTACCCTGGAACACAGCCTGGGCTTGAACCTGTGGGCTCACCCTGACCCCCCAAGAGCCTGCATTACAGACGGGGGATAGCTGGAAAGGCTGGTACTACTGGTCTCTGGGGCCAAGGCAAAGAAAGAACTCTAGGGGGACCCAGGCCAGGGAGCCCAGGCTGCATTTGAGAAAGAATTGGGAGAAGGAGCCGGGCCCATCAGGAAGGGATGCTCAGGAGAAGGGCTGGGTGGAGCACGGGGCTGTCAGAGACCCCAGCATTGGACCAAGACAGCAAGAGTGAAGCCCCAGCCCAGAGAGGAAAAGGCGAATGTGCTGTGTGGAATAGATTGCAGAGACCAGTTCACTAGTCAGTCCCCACCACCTGCACAGCCCACAGGCTGCCGCCATCTTTTCCATGGCACAGATGAGAAGCCTTGGGTCCAGGCAGCCTCAGGATCTTGTCCCTTTCAGGTGACTGGCAACCCCAGAGCTGTGCCAGTGCCCTGCTGTGCCAGTGCCCAGCGCTGCCCCAACCTCCATTCCACCCAATGTAGGAGTCTGTAAAGGACCCAAAGTCCTAGCCCCTTATCCAGTGCCCCTCACCTGCCACATTGACCATCTGCATGGAGGAGCCACATATCTCCTCCTCCAGGAAGCCCCCAGCTACCCTGTCCCCCCTGGCCACTGCTGAAGTGGCCCCGTGTTGTCCAGTACACTGGGTATTGGGTCCCCGCTTCTGTGAGAGGTTGTGTGAGGCAGGGTTTATCATGGATTCCATTCTCAGCCCCAGCTTTGAAACCTAGCTCTCAGCTGTGCACTTTTGGACCCTCTGTGCCTCAGTTTCCCCATCTATAAAATGGGCCTATAATGGCACCTAATACCAAGGTCAGTTCAGATTTAATGAGAAGGTATAGACTTTCTCCAGTGTCACAGGGCATGCTGGCAGCAGTGCCCACTGGATCATGAAGAGTGAGGTTCGCATCAGAAGTCTCTTGGCCATGAAATCATAGTGTTCCCATGGCTGTGAATGCTCAGAGCCCAGCCCTGGAAGGCTGGAGAACGGTAGCTTCGAGACCAAGTGCTCTCCCACCTACCTTTCCAGCCCCACACTCCTCGGGGCATTGTTTCCACCTGACCCCAGTGGTCAGTCTCAGCCAAGCATGGGTTATGTACAACAAGCGTCTATTGTCCGTGCCGAGTGCACCTGTAGTGCCCGGTCCCGGCCGTTGAATCAGCTCCTGGCAGGCCAGGAGCGGCCACTCCAAAGCGTCCTCAGCCTGAAAGAGGACCTTTCTTTTCCCTCTCCTCCTCCTTTCTCTCTCTGCTCTCCGTGAAGTGGTCATCTCCGCTGGGCAGCGGGGAGCACCATTCTCTGCCAGCATTTCTTGAGTTTCCTTAGCCGGGAGATAGGGTGGGGCCTGGGGAACAAAGAGCCTGCACTGCTGGGCTGCCCAAAGGCTCCGGGCTACTGCAGGCCAACACTCGTGCCCTCCAGTGCCCTACTCCAGGAGAGCACCTGGGTCAGGCCAAGTGCGCCACCCTTTACTTACTCGGCTCTGCACGCTTGACCACCTTCCCCTGCTGACCTCAGACCATCCCACCCAGGTCCGAGGTCAGCAGGCTTCTGTCCAGCGATTTCCCCCTGCCCCAATCAGAGCCTGACTTCCATCATCTTAAACACGAGTTAGCAAGCTTGGCTCTCGAATTTGCATAGGTGCTAAAAGAATTCAGTCAGAATGGGATAAAACTACAAAAGATACTCTCATTGAGAACACGAGATACCAGAGAGCAAAAAGACACACAATAAAAAGTAGTCTCAAGAACTTAAAAACTAAATCAGTCTTGAGGTAACTCACAGCAGAGACTGCACCAACAGCCCAGGCCCACTGTCAGGGCCTCATTACATTTTAATTACAGTAGGGGATGTTCTTAATAGAAACATAGATTAGATAAATTTCTGGTTGAGACGCTTTGAAAGAGCACGGCACAATTTGAAACAAGGGCTTTCAAAGAATATGCTTTCATTTTTAAATAGCTTTGATACAGATGAGTTAATTGGAGACTGATTTAGAACACAACTCCCACAGAGCACAAGAAGAGCTGAATGGAATATTTTTAAGATCTGCCTGAAGGCATCAGGGACCTAACAAGGTAGTGAAGGATTTCCAAACCATGACTAAGACCTAGAGAGTAAGAGTGATATTGGGGGCCTCGCGGGGTGTTTTGACATTGGGGTCAGTCTCTTGACAGCCTCGTGAAACCTTAAGACATGGATTGGTGTTCCAGGCTTGCCAGGGTGTGAAAGTTAATGAATTCTCTCTCCTTGAGCAGGGATTCCAAAAAAGGCTCTAGCCTGGGATTTAAGGGCAAACTAGAAATAACCAGCCTAGTTTCCATCAATACTCAAAGTAGCAGCAAGTTATCGTGTCTTGGTCATTGGGTAGATACAAAACATGAATCCTCTCTCAAAGAAGATAATATCATCCTAAGCTCTAAATCCTACAAATATATAAACACAATGGCCAACACACAATCAAAAATAACCATACATATAAGGAATCGGTGGCATTGTGTTTAAATCACTGGAAATAATGGACAACAGAAAAATACCCATAAGGCACTCTGTGTTCTGGAGCTATCAACACAGATTTAAAGAACCATATTCAAGGAGATGTTGGTGGTATTGTTGCCACATAACAAATCACCCCAAACTTAGTAATAATAGCAATTGTGTCATTCCATGATTTCATAGTTCAGGAGTTCTAGATGCACCCAATGGAACAGTTGTCCCCTGAGGACACTCATGGGTCTCTTTGAGGTGCTAGGTTGGGGAGCTCCCTCTCTTGCCTGGTGGTTGGCGCTGGGGGAGTCAGAGGTCTTATGTGATGGATGGCTCCCCCAGAGTGAGTGTTCCAGCACAACCAGGTAGAAGACACACAGTCTATTCTGACCTGGCCTCAGAAGTCACACAGGGACACATCTGCTGAGTTCTGTAGGTCACAGTCCAGGTTTAAGGGAGGGAGTCACAGGTCCTCCTGTCCCTCCAGAAGGAGACCTGAAAAACACACTGCTGAATTTGAAATCTTCCCCAGCGATAAAAGTGAATCTTCTGTTGTCAAAAGCATTCCAGTAGGTCACATATGTGTTCTGGACAATGAGATGTCCCAGACTTTATCCAAATGCGGTATCTCCGTTGCTGCAGGTAGATCTCACCAGCCCAGATGGGCTAAATCCTTTAAACCAGGGGTCCCCAGCCCCTGGGTCACAGACTGGTACCCATCCATGTCCTGCTGGGAGCCAGGCCATGTAGCAGGAGGTAAACAGAGGCCAGCACGAAACCACCCCCCACCCCACATCTGTCCACAGAAACACTCTTCTCTGAAGCTTGTTCCTGGTACCAACACGGTTGGGTTGCACTGCTCTAAGCATCTTCATAGCATCGCTAGCAGGGACACCCAGCCTCCCCAGCTACATACAGTGAGCTCCTACCCTGGCCCCTCCTGAATCTCAGTTCTCCCCATAGGGGCTGCAAGGTAACTCTTTAGAAAGCCCAAGGATTTTGCGAGCACGAAGTGGTAGAATTAGACATAACTACAGGTTGCAGGTAGCTAATGCAGCCTCGGGCTTCCCAAAGCTGAGGATTCTTAGCACCCCTGCTGAATGTGAGCAGCTCTGGCCAGAGACAACAGTTGAAACTTTAAAACCTGGTGGGGGATTAATATCCAGAATAGTTAAGAAGCTCCTATTAATTAACAAAATAGGCAAACCAAGAGAATAAAGGGCGATGCCTGGATGAGCATGTCATAAAACAGGAATCACAACGGTGGTAAGAATATGGAAAGACCTTGTGTGGCGGCTCACGCCTTTCTACCACTCTGGGAGACTGAAGCAGGCGGATAGGAAGGCAAATATTAGTGATTCAGAGAAACCTGTCTCAAATAAAAAATAAAGTCTGGGATGCAGCTCAGTGTGAAGGCCCTGAGTTAAATCTCCTGTAGCACAAAGGGAAAAAAAATGAAGAGATACACAAATTCACTAGCTATCAGATCATCGGAGAGACACACATGTCTCAGACAGCCGCCTTCCTCATACCCTTCAAAGTGCATCCACTAGAAAGGGGGAGCTCCCTTGATGTGGGGGGTGTGATGTGTGTACCGCAGGCTGCAGGTGAACTGGTCTCTGGCTGTATTTAGTGCAATCAGAATGCTCGTGATCTGCCTCCAGAATTCTACAAAACTGACCGTAGCAGAATGAGAGAGGATTTGAGCACAGTGCCCATGGCATCAAAGTTTGAACAGGTGGGGAATTGAGGGCCTGAATGTCCATCCATAGAGGAGCAGATGATAGTGTTATCAAACACTGGAGAGCCAGGGGTTCAGGCTCTTGTCCTGTTCAAAGAATTAGACAAGAGACAACCAATAAAGGCAAGGGGTTTTTTTTGGTTGAAGTTTTTTTTAAAAAAGGAAAAAGCAGAAGTAAAAAAGAACAGAGAAAATCCACCCTGCACACAGAGCAGGTCACTAGGAAGAATAAGGAGACAGCCCAGAGCCCAACACCTGCAGTCTGTACACCCTGATCTCAGGTTCTGGGAATTTGGAAGCTCTGCTGCCCTGTGATTTGACAGCTCCCCATGACTGTCCAGCCTCCCTGCCAAGTTCTGCTACCCCGTAACATGGAGTGGTTGCTTCCACCCAGCTGTTAGCAGCAGACCGAATGCCACACGTAGATCGCAACAGCACCATTGAATGAAAAGATGAGAGGTGGGAGAGAGCAAACAGCGCTCACATGAATCACAAAATGCGCAGAAAACACCAAATAGCCCACCCACACCAAGGAAGAGACAGCTGTCATGAGCCCCGTCAAGCGTCAAGCGTGCAGAAGGACAATCTGGTTCTGAGCGTACGTTTAGGTAATAGAGAAAAACAAAAGGAAGACTGGCGTGGAAGGGCCTTTGAGTTGACCACGAGGATTGTGCATTGTGATCTGAGGTCAAGATAAATGACTGGAGCGGATTTCTGACCTCAGCCACAGAGATTCAGCTTCGATAGGCTTGGAGCGAGCCACAATGAGTCCCAGAGATACTGTTAACGCCTCTCTGGTACCTTAGATGCATGGTCATCAGCGGCTACTCCTGTTCTGATAGTTCCTGCTCATTAGGAAGGCCCTTCTCTGTCTACCTGATGGACTAGAGTTACCGAGTCTGATTAGCAAAGGCCTCCCAAGTACAGCTCCTGTAACTTCCCAGTCACTTCGGAGCAAGTAACATGGCCAGGTCCCTCCTGCTGCCCCATGCTAGCCCTTCAGTGAACTGGGGAGGGCGGCCTGGTCCTCTTCCTTGTCACTGGGCACAGGCCTTGCTTGCCCAGATTCTGGCTCCCCCATTTCTCTAGTGTCTCCTCGTTAGCCAGGGTCCTCGCCCCCACCCCACCTCCAAGCTGCCAAGCTGCCCCAAGGGCTGACCTAGCTACCTGTGTTTCTGTTCGACTGTTTCAAATGCAGCTCCCTCTGGTGGACCTCACACTCCTGGGTACAGCCTGGTCAGCCCAGGGCACAGCAGGATGCTTGTCTCCTTCATCAAGACCCCATGCCTCTGCTAACACAGCCTTGCAATGGTCTTTCATCTTTTTAAAATCAGCTCTCAGAGGAGAATCCATTCAATCTTTTCTACTAGAACTGTTCCAAGGCCAGAGCTTCGGATAAAAAGTCAAAGCTTGGAATGGTGGTGGTGGTGGTGGCTAATGTTGAGGTCCCTGAGGTCAGACTGGGGGAATTTCAGCTGTCTCTAGGGGCCAGAGGAGGCTGCCTGTCGTCACAGGAGTCAGCACTCTGGATAACCATCAGACCCTCATCACCTCTCAGCCCAGCCGAAAAGAACTAGCCTGGTGGCCTGGCCATGGGGGCTCCCGGAGACACAGCTGAAGGCCTGGTGAGGCCCTGCTGCCTGTGGAGGCAGAGCCTGGCACTGTGATGCCCCTTTTGTGCCTCATGTTTGGAGCTGGTTCTGCAGCACCAGGCCCAGATGTCAGCCCCAGGAAGTGGGCAGGTCCCTGGTGATGCCTGCTCTCGTCCTGTCTGAGACTGGTCCTTATGTGTCTGCTTTTGGGTGGAACTTGGACCTCTTTTTGCTGCGGCAGAACAGAGAGGAAGTCCAGATGTCTGTCCTGAGGTCTCGGCGCCTGCCACATCTTCTCTGCCAGTTGAGCCCTGGGCACAAGGGCTTCACTAAGTTGTTCCTGGATACTCAGCACTGACTTTCTTTTTTTTTTTTTTTTTTTTTTTGTCTTTTTCATTTTTATCGGTACCAGGGATCGAACTCACGACTGCCTGCTTACAAGGCAGGCGCTTATGCCGCTGAGCTAAATCCCCAGCCCCCAGCACTGACTTTCAAACTGGGGTTTGCTCCAGGTCTCCTGTGCCCTGATGGCGTCCCTCCTCCCGCCACCTAACCTGGCCATGATAGTTGGCAAAGGGCTCTACTCCCAGCTCCTGTCCCTCAGCCCATGGTGGCCTACTTTTCTTTCGAATGGGACTCTTCCCTGGAGCTGGGGTGCTGCCACCCTTAGGCCCCTATCTGAGCCCCCTACTGAGCATTCCCTAGGACGCACAGAGGTCAAGGACCTCACCCCACCCACCTGGGGTGTTCAGTGCTGAGCACCACAACCTGTTCTAGGCCAGGACCCAATCACTTCTCCACACTTCAGAGGGGATGCGAGGAAGGAGCACAGAGGGAGGCCAGGAGAGGCCCGGACTCCTCTTCCCTCTCCCCGCCTCCCCTGTGTCCTCTGCGGAGGACTCAAGCCTTGTGTCAGGCCCGCCTCTACCCTGGGGAGATGGACAGGGCACAAGTGACCTAGGGAGGGGGTGGGCACTGTGCCTTGTGAGTGATGAGTTCCCGGCATTCCTAGGTCAAATGTGGGGTGTGGTGAGGGGGAGGTGTCCTGGGGAGCAGAGGAAGCTGCAGGGGTGAGCAAGCACTGTTCAGCCTGCCTCACTCCTAGGAGTGGGGCCAGTGAGAGGTGGCTGGGCTGGGCCTGAGAGGGGAACTGAGGCCTGGGGCAGGGGCCTCACTGCAAGCAGGAAGCTTGGAAGGCTCTGAAGTCTCCATCTGCCTGCGCCATCCCCAGATCCACTCTCTGAAGGCTACGTGTAAGCTTGCGGGAGATGGGGGACACCAGCACGTGTCCCAGAGACTCGGCAGCCCAGGGGGGACAGTACGGGAGACAGGTGAGCAGGCCACCTACCTAGCAACAGCACATCCTCGGGCCACTGTCCCCACTGTGCCTGCAGTGCCCCCAGGGACAGGAGGGGCTGTCCAGTCTTCCGTCCTGCTATCTCTCCTGTGTCACTTGACCCCAGGACCTGTGTTTTTGCAGGGCTAAAGATCCTGGGAGCTGAGGTGCTCTGAAGTGCTCCAGGCTGGCTGGGCAGCAGCAGGGGTCACCCACCCAGGTGGTGATGAGACCATGCAAACAGCAGGTACCCAGACCTGGGTCACCCCGTCTGACAGCCTCTGAGGTTAGGGCCAGGGAACCAGATACACGTGGCTGCAGTACAAGGGCACAAGTGGGCCGGGGTGGCTCCACAAGGAAAAGAAGACCCCTTCTGTGTGGCTCCAGGGGGGCAGGCTCAGAGGGGACACTGGACAGGAATCCTAATGCCCAGTGGGCCCCAAGGATGTGGAATGTCCGAAGGCTGTGTGTCAAGGGGACACAGGATTGTTGCCCAGGAGAAGCAATGACTCCCAGAAGGGCAGCAGGCTGAGGTAAGGCTTTGTTGCCCTCAGCTTTCAAACACTCCAGCTCCCCTGTGGCACTCTGGGAGCTGAGGAACCATACTGTGTTCCCAATTCACTCATTTGTTAGTACCTGTAGGTCTAGGCACTGGGGTGCAGGACCAGACTGACACCCCAGGCTGGAAGTGCTCTCAATATCACTGAGCAGCCGTTGCCCCGCCCCCAGCACTGTGGGATGGCACCCCTCTCCGGTAAGACCCCCCTCTCAGGTACAGCCTCATAGGCCACATGGCACCTTCCCACCAGGAGAGTGCTTCCAGGGCCATCTTGGAGGTTCTAAGTTGTCTTTATTAAAGCAGGTGGTGGTGTCCCACTGAGCCCCAGCCCATCAAGCACAGGGGAGTTTCCTGCTCCCTCACACCACACTGGTCTTCTTGCCATTGATCAACGAACCAGCTGTGCCACCACAGGGTCTTTGCACATGACATCCACTCCTCAAGGTTTATTCTCCACTTGCACCTGGCTGTTCCCCAAATATGGCTTCCTCCATTCCCAACTGGAAACCATAACCCTCACTCTGGAATGTCGTCCTTTATTTTTTCTAGAACTGGTGGCTCTGCCTTGTGTCAGGCTGCACCTACTGTGCAGGAAGCCTCCCCTGAACCCAGCCTGCTAGGCTTGGTGCCGTGGGCTTGGGTGCCTTCTCTCTGGCCGTGCAGTCTCTGTCCAGGAGGGATGTCTACTTGCTGAACAGCCACTGCATGACAGGCGTACCCTTCCTACCCTGGTGACTATCTGCCCATCTTACAGACAATGCCACTGAGGTCCAGAGAAGCTACACAACTCTCAGGGTCCCAGAGCTAGGAGGAGGGAGCGGGGCTCACACCCAGGCCTCTGACCCCTATCATCACAACCTCCCTGAGGAGAGCTGTTCTCAACAAGTCAGGCTGGAAGAATCCAGCACTGTGTCTCTTTGGAGAATCTCTGCCAAGACTGCACTGAAGATGGAGTGAATTGGGGTGTCCTGGGCCTCTGTGTGCACTGCCAGCTCTCCAGCTGCAGCCAGAAGCGAATCCCCACCAGAGCACTGGCCACTCCTTAAGGCCATCGTAGGGGTCAGGGACAGCAGCCTCCGTTCCTGCTGGCTGGCAGCTCCCTCTGCTGGACCCAGCCTGAGGACGAGCACAGACACAGGGACGCTGCTGTCTGTCTGCACTGGGCTCTGGTAGCCCACACTGTGCGGGGGTCACATGCCAGGCACCCACCAGTCCCCTATGTGTCCTGAGTAGGGACTGACTCTGGGAGCCCCGGGGGCCTCGCACAGTGCAGAGGACAGGGAGGGGTTCTGGTGCTTCTCTGCTCAGCCCAGACTAGCACCGTGTCTCTGACAGGACTGGCTCTTGTTCCCTGGGTAGGAGCTGATGGACAGCAGTGCCCTCAGAGAGGACACTTCCAAGGACAAGGACTGCCTTTCCCATCAGGCTGCTCAAGAGCTCCCCAGCCCCCCAGTTGCAGCCCCCAGCTTTCCAGGCCTCTTTGGGGCAGCCTGACACACCAGCCCAACACCTGCCCCTGCCGCTCTCCACCCTCCCTGCCATTGGAGCCAGGCAGCCCTGGCATGCGCCATCCTGACCTCTGCAGCCCAGAGACAGGCCATGGGCAGTACGTGGGGCCATGCCAGTGATGGGACGTGATGGCCCCTCTTGAGCCAGCTGCAGCGTGGCCATGGGGCCAGCACCACCTCGGGAGGCAGAGTGCCTGGTGACATAAGCGTACGTGACTGTCGGCCCGGCTCTCCCCTGCCCTCCCCCACATGCGCTGACCTTCACCTACAAGCCCAGGCTGCTCTGTACCCCTTGAGAATGGGGCAGCCCTGTGAGAGGGCTGTTATCTACCTCCTGACATTTGAGGTGAGCACCTAGGGGTCTGGGCACCCTGCCCTCAGACCCCTCTAGCCTGGCTTCTGGGCTGGGAGACGCCGCTCATGGGTGACCCCTCCCTGAGGGAACTGGCCATCCTCTTGGCTCCCTCGCCCTTCCTCCTGAGTGCCTGGCAGGCCTCTGCGGCCCAGAGCCAGCCCAGAGGGCACCTGGCTCTCCATCCCGCCTGCTGACAGACAAGAGCTGCCAGCTAGCATCCCAGGAGACGCAGGTCCAGCAAGTTCACCCACCCTGGGTGACCGAGTTGCAGAGTCCTGCAGGGCTGCTGCTCTTCTCACTTCTCCCGGAGACCCCACCCAAGGGAGCCAGGACTCAGCATCCAGAAGCAGCTCCCAGCCCAGGGTGACCATCACAGACACCAAAAACTAGACTGGTCATTGCTAAACTGGTCCCCTGCGCAGTCTTATGCATAAGTGAGATATGAGCATGGGTCTCAGAGTAAGCATATTTCTTTAGTGGAAGATATATATATATGTGTGTATGTGTGTCAGCTGGATGTGGTGGTGCACACTTGCAATCCAAGCACTCTGGGAGACTGAGACAGGAGGATCACAAGTCTGAATCCAGACTGTGCAATTTTGAAACTTAGTGAGAACTTGTCCCAATAGAAAAAGTTTAAAAAAAAAAAAAAAAAAGGCAGGGACTACAGCTCAGAGCAAAGGCTCTGGGATCAATCCTCTATTAGAGAAAAAAAAAAGTGTTGCCTGTCTGTCCAGGCTGAACCTGCAGCTCATCTGAAGTAGCATATCCACTGGGCCAAATGAAATCACTAAAACAGCAAGACATTTAACAACAATATCCAAGAACAAGGAAGCTGTGCCGAGCCCTAAGCTCCCACACACTTCTGTGTGGATGGCCAGCCAACAGTGCTGCACTGGAAAGAGCCTCAGTTACATGTTCTTCTGCACTAAGCACACAGAGAGGGAAGATTGGGACATCCGCAGACAATATCAGAATTTGGGATGTGCTCTGCGCCCCACAAAGATCCATCACTGGAGGGTGGTATCCTCACTGGACTAAGGTATTGAAGCAAAATCTCTGACTAGCTCTATTGGCCCTAGGCAGTTCCTAGGAAGCCAAGTTGAAAAATAAAAGCAAGAATGAAAAATCAAACAAACTGGGCAGAAAGCAGCAGCCTCACACTCTGCGGGAGACAAATCCCATGGAATTAGCCCAGGCAAGTCACAAGCAGCCGGCTGGCCGATGGTCACAACAGGCGACAGCCACTGCCTGGCAGGCGGTGGGGATGGGGAGTCAGAAGCCAGGGTTGCTCGTCCAGTTTTCGATAAAGAAAATGATGAGACAGTCAAATAAACAGGAAAATGAGCTCCATTCAGAGGAGAAAGAACAGTCTCTGCCTCCAAAGGAACAACTATGAATTTGTTCGTAGAACTCTAAAATATCAAGGAAATACTCATCCAATGACACATCAAACAGAGAACATCAAGACAGATATTTAAATCATATTTCCAACAGGAAACCCTGGAGTTGAAAAATATACTGGAAAGTTCTCTGGAGGGATTCTATAGCACCTTTGAGATGGAAAAAGAAAATAATCAGAAAATCTGAAAGAAAAAGTCAACCGAGATTGTCCATTCTGAAAAACATAAAGGAAGAAAAATGGATTCATCCCAGAAGGAAGTGGCCATCTCCAACCACACAAATGACATGATGGAGTTCCAGAAGAGAAAAGAAAGGCACAGAAAGAATATTTGAGCAAATAATGGCCCAAAGACCCCCAAATTTGATGGAGGTATTAGTTTTACACATCCAAAGTCCAAATACGATAAACACAAAATGATCCACAGGCATCATCTTTGTTACTCTCTTTGTTGCTGAGAAATGATATCCAACAACCACAACTTAAAGAAGGACAGATCTGTTCTGGCTCATGGTCTGTAGAGGTCCATAGTTGGCTGGCTCCAAAGCAGAGCAGCATGGCAAAGGGCCTGGTGGAAGAGAAGCTGCTCATACTATAGGGTTGTAGGAAGAGAGAGGGATCAAGAGAGGAGGAGAGAAATAGACCCTTCCAGGCCACGCCCCATGACCCACCTCCTCCAATCAGGATTCACCTCCCAATATCATATTTAGCTATAAACTCACAGTGGATTAATTCATTGGTGAGTATTGTGCTCCCATGATCCAATCATCTCCCAAAGCCCTATCTATGAGTGCACGAGACTTTAAGGAACATCTAGATATAAACCATAACAGGTATCATAACAAAAGTATTAAAATACAAAGACAGAAGAAACATTGAAAGCAGCAAGACAACAACAGAGCCTTCCACACAAGGGAAGCCCAATATAATTACTACTGATTTCATATCAGAAATGACAAAGGCTGAGGGAAGGGTGCCACCACCCAAGGGGACACCCTTCAGGCACTGAAAATGACAAAAATCTGTCTGTACCCGGTAAAGATATCTTTCCAAAAGGAAGCTCACACACACTCCCAGATACACAGAGTGATAATCTACCTTATAACAAATAGGGCCAAGAGCCTGGGAATGGTGGTGCACACCTATAGCCATAGAACTCTGGGAGGCTGAGGCAGGAGATCAAAAGTCAGAGCCTGGCATGGATGTTTTAGTGACTTGGTCAGAACCTTGATCAAAATAAAAAAAATGTTTAAAAAGGGTTGAGGATTAGCTCAGTGCAAAGACCCTGGGTTCAATCTGAAATATTATACACACACACACACACACACACACACACACACAATTTAGACATTATCAGGCTAAATTAAAAGACAAAACTTAATTGTGTGATGTTTTTAGAGCCAATGACACAAATAGATTGAAAGCAAAATAGAAAGATGGACACTGTAGGAATCACAATAAGAAAGCTGGAGAAGCTACACAATTATTCGGGAAAATAGACTTTAAATCAAGAAAGAAAAGGATATTGGAGATGAAAAGAGAAGTTTGATAATGATAAAAAGGTTCCTCAGAAAGACAAAATAGTTAAACACATATGCTCCTAATAACAGAGCCTCAAAAGCCATACAGCAATACTGACGGAATCAAAGGAAGAAACAGCATTTAGCAATTGCTGGTGCTCTCAATACCCCACACTCAACAGCAGAGAACAAATAGAGCAAAACTTGACAAGGGCATTAAGGACCTAACAACACACTCCATTAATTTACCTGCTCCAGAATTTATCATGCAAAGGTAACAGGGGAACACACAGACTCTCCAGTATGCAAAACACGCTCACCAGAGCAACCCATATAGTAGGTCACAGCATAAGTCTCAGAAAACTGAAGAATGTCTCTCTCAAGAACAACAGAATTAAGTTAGAAACCAATGTAGAAGAAAAGGTCACAAAAAGAAATCATAAAGCAAATTTGAAATTATTTTGAGCTATGCAAACACAGAGATACCACATTTCAAGTGTGTAGAATTCAGTTAAAATGGTACTTAGAAAAAATTAGCTTTAAAAACATATATTAGAAGGAAAAGGTACTATATGAGTAACCTAAACTTCCACCATAAAAAGTTAGAAAAACAAAGACACTGAATGCAAACCAATCCAAAGTAAGGAAATACTGTAAAAAAGATCAGAGCAGAAATCAAAATAGAAGACAGACAAGCAATAGAAAAAATCAGCAAAAGTGAAATATAAAAGTTGACAAACCTTGAACTAGATTAACCAAGACAAAAAGATAAGGAACAAAAGAAGAATTATCAAAACCAAGGGAGGAGGGAACGTCACGCCAGCTTCACAGAAATCAAGAGGATGATTAGACAAATACCATGAACAACTCTCCACCTACAAGTTAAATAGCTTTAGGTGTTGAACAGTCACCTGTCAGAGAAATGCAAATTAAAACTACAACAGCCTGTACTTCACATCCACAAGGGTGACTAGGACCGCAGCCGCCAACAGTTCAGTGCTGATGAGGATACAGAGAAATAGGAATCACGCAGTGCAGCCACCTCGGGGGACATTATGGCAGCTTTGTAAAAAGTTAAATGGTGCCAAGTCTCCACGGCTAGGTGTATGCCCAAGAAGAATGAAATCAAATGTCCACACAAAGCCAATCTAACTCATAACAGCAAAAGACTGGGAATCACTCGAACCCCTTCAAGTCTTGAATGGATCAAGGAAATGTGCCTCTGGGAACCTGATCTCTGCCCTTTCTGGGGAGCAGTCCTGGGGCTGGAACCCAGGCCCTGCGCGCTGAACTCCATTCCAGCCATGCAGGATGGGGAGCATCAGCACCAACCGCATCGACTAGGAGGAGGCCTCGGTTGAGATTTGGAGATGGCTCTGGGGAGACGGGACCCTATTCAGTCTGCCTGGGCATGCACAGAGCCCAAGGCATCCTACTGCTCCATGGTACCATCAGCCTGCTTTCCAAAGGAGGAAACTGAGCCCATAGAGGCTCTGCAGAGTGGTGCCCATGGCCACACAACCCAGATGTGCCCAACAAGAACCCTACCGCTGGCAACAGCTTTTCATAGCCTCCCCTTGGGACATTACCAAGGGACCTGCCTAGGGCTCTGGGGTGGGTGGGTGCCAGCAGGAGGCCCGAGCCCTGGCTTCTCCCCGCTACCACTTGCTGGCAGAGGAGGAGACCGCATGTGCCTGCAGCAGAATCATATTATCGAGAATACTGGTAGCTGTGATCGCATGGGAGGCTGCTGGGTGCCAGAGTCTCATTAGCTATTTCATGCTCTCCCCAGCAGTGGCTGTGTTCCCTCTTTAGCCTCCAGACAGATGAAAACCGAAGCCCAGAGAAGTCAGCAAGACTCCCCCAGGCCTCTTCCATGTTCTAGGAAAGCAGCCATGTAGCTGAGCCCGGTGGATCATGGAGACCACAAGGGACTGGCTGGGAAGTCCTCCCTCACGTCCACCCCACATCCTCGGCAGGAACCCGGCATTCCAAAGTGTCTCTGGGGCTCTGGCAGCCCCCGTCCCCGACTCCCGCCACACAGCTGTGGCCCCTCCTCTGTGGGTCTGCAGGGGTGACTTTTCTTTGTTCCCCAAAGCAGCTGGGGTCATGGGTCTATGCCCCCTCCCCAGGCCATGCCGGCCATGCTGGTAGCCCCGTCAATCAGGTGCCTGTTGGCTCAGCAGCCAGTCTTTTATTTCCTAAATTAAAAGGGCTTGTGATTCCTGATTGAATTAAGGTGGGAAGGTCAGCACGGAGAGCAGCAGGGAGATTTCAATCACAAGGGACCAGAGGCAGCCAGGGTGGCCGGGAAGGAGGCAGGCAGAGCCAACATTGAGGGCCAGAGTGGGCACTAGGACTGCACCTAGCCTGAAAGCCACCTGTCCACGCTCTTTAAGGCTTGAATTAGAGAGATGTCTTCCTTCACCCTGCTCCTTGAACAGTGGACAAGTGCAAGCAGAGGACTAGGCGGTCTTGCTCACCTATTAGCTAAAATACTCTCAGAAAAGTGAATTTCACAATGCTTCCCACTTTCAAGTCCTTTCCAACTTCTCACAAAGTCCATGCTGGACCGTCCAGTGACACGAAGGATGAAGCTGCTTGCTTTGGAGACAGGACACCATTGCTCCTGGCTGTGGTGTTGGAGGAAGCCCCCTCCTGTCAGACTATTCCCATCTGTACAATGGGCACAGAGTTTGCCAGAGCCCTGGCCTTCCTGGATAGCCAGGGTTGGCAGGTGTCTTCCAGCCTGAGCTGGCAATGGCACTGAGCCCCCTGTGTAACAGTGGCCCCAACCCCAAGGGATGAAGTGGGTACTTCATTCCTGAGAGGAGGGGGTTGCCCAGAAGGCTGGGAGTAAATATTTCCAGCTTCCAAAGGAAGAAGACACAGCGTTGCCTGAGTTGATGGGGCAGAGGTTAGACAGCAGGCAGAACTGACTTCATGGGTGAGAGGCTTCCATAGCGATTTCCTGTACAGCTTTTCTTGTCCCAGTCATGAAGTGTCCCCATCAGGGCCACCTTGAGAGCAGGATTGGCACTGCAGCAGGTAACACTGAGACCAGACCAGGCAGGGTGTCCTGATGGGACAAAGGTGAGTTGGTGGCATACAGGCTCAAAGGAGGGGTATGTAGGGGCCACATTTACAGAAACAGGAAACAGAGGTCCCATCGAGGTCCCTGAGCTCTGGGTCCTCCTCGAATCTCATTGGTCCTTAGCAGGGTTGACAGTGCTTGTCTCCAAACAAGGCATCCAAGGGCTTCCAGGGACCAAGCTGTGCTGTCCAAGAGGTGGCCCTGCAAGGTGACTCTTTCTATTATACAGTTGCCCCCAAATTGCATGTGTACCGAATATGCGCAGTGTTACCTCCCCCCTCCCCGAAACAATGTGACAACCACTGATTTACTTAGTGTTGATGTTGTATCAGGCAGGGTTAGTAATCTAGAGGTGTAGGCAGGATGAATGGGGCACTTTCCAGGAGAAATTCGTGCCTTTCTCGCCACTGTGACCTCTCGCGCATGTACTGTGTTTAGCTCTGTGTGCTGCGCCTATTTCTTGCTGGAACCAGAATAACCTTTTTAAGGAGGCTGCAGTTCTCTAAGGCTGGGCACATCTCTTAGAGGTCTGACTATGCCGTTTGGTATTTTTAATTTGCTTTTTTTCTTGTGACATACAGTTCTATGACTGTTTTTGAGGTAGTCTCAATATGCAGTTCAAGCTGGCCTTGAACTCACTACATAGCACAGGCTGGCCTCAAGCTTGTAGGAGCCTGGGGATGCTGGGATCCCAGGTGTGCACCACTACGCCCTGCTGAGTACTGTGTGCAAATTCCTGTAGTCACCACCTCCACCACCAGGACACAGCACTGTCCCTTCGTCCCCAAGAGCTCCCTTGTGACGTCCCTTTACAATGACAGCCTCCTCCCACCATAATCCTGGCAACTACTAATTTGGTTTCTATTGCTGAAGTTTTGTGCTTTCAAGACAGTCAGATAAATGAAATTATACGGTGGGTAGCTTTCTTACTGGTGTCTCTTGTAGTACAAGTGTTTTGGGGACACGTCCAACTTGTCACATGTGGCTGTTGTTCCTAGGACAGGAACTGAGTGGTACTGCATTATTTGACTGACCTGGTCACCACTGAAGGACACTGGGTCATTTGCAGCTTTGGGCTGTGACAAACAAAGCTGCCACGGTGATTGGTATAGTCTTCAGATGATAGCAGCATGTATTTCTCCAGAGTGGGTACAGTTGTGCATTGCTCAATGACAGGGACCTGTGTGGAGACACGTGTGGCTCAGATGATGTCCCGCTGTGTGACTGGTGTAGAGGGCACCTTCACAGACCCAGAGGTCACAGGCACTGGGCACCTCAGCTGCAGGATGGTCGGCCCTGCTGCCCACCGGGTGTGTCACTGACTCAGTGCTGTGACAGCAGTCACGTAATGGCATCTGTGAATCTAAAACTATTGAAACACAGCAAAGGCACAGAAAAAATGCAGCACAATAGAGAAAGGGTAGTCCTGTGTCAAGCACACTTGGATGAGGGGACCTTCAGGACTGGGGACCTGCAGGACTGGAGACATAGGAAAGCAAAAGCCATTTCTCTCATCCCCCTGCAGGCCCTGTACACTGCTCCCTCCGGCCACACTAAACGCAAATCATTTCTTTCTTCAATAATTAACCTTCGTAGCCTGTGGCCTTTTTCCTTTATAAACCTCCAAATTTTTTTTAAAAAGTGTTTTTTCTCTTTTTTAATAACATTTAGCTCAAAATATACATTGCACAGCTGCACGAAAATATTTTCTTTATTCTATCAGCATTATTTTGTTTGCTTTCTTAAAACTATTTTTTGTTAAAAACTAAGATATAGACACAGACATTAGGCCAGCCCCACCAGGGTCACCAGCCTCAGTCTCTACCCCTTGTCTCCCTGAGAGTCCTCAGGGGTGAGGACACCCATGAGCCAGAATCTGTGAGACAAAGCCCAGTTCAGGAGTCTGTCCTAAAGAGCCAGCCTGGGGCAGTTTCATGCTTCACTTTTTTTTTGTATAAGGAGGAATATTCTCTAAGGCAACCATAAAAAGTGTCATCTAGGAAGTCCATAAGCCAATGACATGGATATTGATCTTCATTATTAAGCGTGACATTTTCTGTATGACGGTGTGTGTCATCCTGTATACAGCCACCCACGCTGTAGGGCTGTTTACACCACGTCACCACAAGCATGTGAGCCATTCACTTCTGCCCTGCAGTAGTTCCCAGAGTCACTGGGTGACAGGAATTCTCCACTGAGTCTTCCCACCCACCATTGCATACGCGGTCTGTAATCTACCTAAACATCATTACATGGAGTGTGACTGTGTGACTAACATTTTTCCAAGTGTCTTTCCTGTGCTGCATCTCCAGAAATATGTGAGTCCCAGTTCTGCATTCTCACCAGCATTGGGCTTGGCAGTATGCTATCCTATCCTATCCTATCCTATCCTATCCTATCCTATCCTATCCTATCCTATCTTAGAGGCAAGATCTCATTGTGTTGCCCAAACTGGCCTTCAACTCCAGAGCTTAGCAATCTTCCTGCCTCCCTAGTAGTTGACACTATAGGCATGTACCACCGTGTCCAGTTTTTTTCACTGTGATGAGTGAGGTCTTGCTGATTCCCAACTTGCCTTCAAGCCATCTTTCTAAGTATCCTGATGCGAAATACTTGGTCGGTATCTCACTCTGGTTTCTCTTTGGATCAAATAAATCTTTTGCCTTTTATAAAATACTTGGTGTGTTTTTAATCTTTTCAAAAACTGTGTTCTTTCAAAAAGCCCCAAATATATAGGTGTTTCCTTTCTGAGCACCAGGAATTTTTTTCAAATTATTCTGGTCTGCTTTTTCTTCCTGATTCTCACTGTAAATCTGGCTAAATGTCAGCAGTAGCTATGCCACAGCCTAAATGTTGGGCTGCCTTGAAATTTTTTTTCATTGGATTAATTAGTCCCATTACTCTTAATCTCAGTCTCGTATAAAATCTCAGGACATGGGCAAAATAAACACAACTTTCTGCCAGGGTGTGACACACATGGCCTCTGGTTCAACTGCCCATGGGGTCCTTGTTACTAGCCAAAACCACCTGAACCTGGCCTTTACTGTCTGCATTCCTATCAGCATTGGACTTTCTGAACTCCTACCAGATTCTCCCATCAAGCTTAGCTTAAAGTACTCTAGAGATTCTCTAGCTGGAAAACCTTTCCAAACTCCTCCCAAGAGCCAGTTCCAAAGGCTTCTAAACACATGCCAATCAGGAAGCAAAAAGAGAATGAAGGAGCCAGGGACAAGAATACACTCTTCCAAGTCACACCGTGTGACTTGCCCCTCTGATCAGGCCTACCTGTGAAGGTCAGCATTTCAGTAAACATTTTAGATCTAAACCGTAACAGATCCTGAGCATAGGGTAGAGTTATGCTGTGCGCAGACTTCTGGCCTACAGAAACCTCAAGATAACAAGGGAGTGTGGCATTAGGTTGCTATGTTTGTGGTGCAGTCAGCTCTCCTTATCTGCAGTTCCCATATCTACAGCTCCAACCAACTACAGATCAGAAATAGTTCAGAAACAAAATTACATCTGTACCGAACATAGACATTTCCTTGTTAATATCCTTTAACAATACAACTGTCTTCGCAGTATTTCCATTGTATTCAGTGCTGTAAGTAATATAAGGACTATTTAAAGTATAGGGGAGGGTGTGCAGGATATATGCAAATAACATAGCACTTTTCATTAGGAGCTGGCAGATCCATGGATTCGGAAGGGTCCTGGAACCAATTCCCTGCCGATACGGAGAGCTGCTTATAATTTGCCAGGCAGCAATAGAAAATGAACATAGGGCCTTTCCCAGGGCCTGGAGCTGGGACCCGCAGAGCCCTGGGCTGCTGAGCTAGCTCAGGCTCCTCACTGTGCATGCATTTCCCATTCGCTTCTTCTCAGGGACACCAGGGCCTCCCCAGGTCACGCTTTGCTCTGCTTTTCCACTGGGATCTCAGCTCTCTTGTTAATGGTCCGTGCACAGCCCACGCCATACATGTTTTTTAGTGAGTTGGTTTTACAAACGCAATGCACATCCATCAAACCACCCAGTACAATAGCTGATCCCAGGCAAGGACCCGCAGCCAGTCCATGCCCCATCTGTGGTGGCTGTCATCATCCTCTTGCTTAATGCTTTTATGTAGTTTAATTGCATCCATATGGGTTCCATAAAATTAAGGTTTCAATTGTAACGGCTTTTCACTATAAAAAGGGCATCAAGCAGCAGCACCTCCAGGGACCTTTCCACCTCTGTCTCCTGCTTGCTGCTGTTGGGTGAGGCCCTGTGCCCTGACCCCCGTGCCCCCGCTGCCTGACGTGTCCCCATATGACTACCACCATGGTCCATTCGCCCACTCTGCTGCTTGGTGGCACTGGGTGAAGTCCACGGTTTCCTCTGCACTGTGCTACCCTCAGATATCTCATGCATTTCTGAGTCAGATTCTGCCCCCATAAGGGAAGGGAAAGTCATGTGTCTTGGTCGAGGGAGAAGTAGGAAATGGTGGTGGCGTCTGCTCCCCCATTGCTCTTGACAGGTCTCTGCCGATGCCCTTGGCCCCCTCAGTCTGGGGCCACACACCCAACAACCCTCTTGGGAGCATCAGAACACACAACCTCCCCCAATTTCAACATCAGCCCAGTTCTGAGACCACTGCTGACCACAAGCCTGAAGATAGCCCTCTGACTTTGAAATGTGCTATCCCAGAAAGTCACCACCACCACCATCACAGCAGAGCAGGTGGTGACAGCCAGGATGGTGACAAACTGGCATAGAGGGAAATAAAATGTGGCCCTCATGGGTCCCTACCGAAATCCTGGGGGAACCTTGGTTGAGTCAACAACCCCTTTTGGGTCAGAGTGTCTTCATAAAGCCAGAGAGATAGAAGATTTGACCTTGGTCAGGAGAAAGGAAGGCTGAGGCGGGGGGATCACAAGTTCAAGCCCAGCCTGGGCAATTTAGTGACTTAATAAGAACCCCCCAGATGCTCTATCTAAAGTGAGGGGCAAGACAAGCACCCGATGGCTATGGCTCAGCCCCAGGCACTGTGGTGGGCACAGAGGAGGGCGCGCTGCCCGGGGGGAGACCAGGGAAGCTTCAGGGGAGGTAATGTTTGGGCCCCAGGCCTCTAGGGGAGCGGGGCTGCTGTGGGAAGGGCCCTCAGGGGAGGAACTGAGGCCTCAGCTAGAGAGGGAGGTGCAATGCTGGGGACAGGCAGGAGCTGGCAGTGGCAGAGACCACAGGATCCCAGCAAGGAGTCCACATGCCCCACAACCCTGCAGGGCAGGAAGGGACTGACTGGAGCTGTGATTTTCATTGTCATTTGGAGGGAGCTTGGAAAGGTTTTCTGTCACAGTCCAGGCTCCTGTCCCCACACTGACCCCAGGAATTAGGCTCCTTTAAAGCCAGTGCTTCTGTCCCCTGGCTCCCCCTAAAAGTAGCTCCTGTGTGGCTTTGGGCTGAAATTTTCCCAAACTATCACCACAGAGGACAAAGAGGGACACATGACTCTGTCCTCCTTGGGCAAAGGTGACCCAGAGCCTCACTGCTGGATGACATGCACCTGTCTACTTCCCCAGGTCAGCAGGAACATCTTAGACAGGAAGTGGGAGCTCTGGGCCTGGGCTAGCGCTGCCCAGCACACCCTCCCGGGGCACAGGAAGCTGCATGAAGCATGGCCCCCGACCTTGTGCCCTGGCTCCACCATCACAGTGCAGGGCCAACTTTTTGAACTCTGGGACACTCGGGACTCTGCCCCCAGCATGCAACGCTATGGCCTGAGCGCCCTGCTTAGCCCAGCTCTAGGACCAGCCTGGCCTCACGCCTCCATGCTGCACAGCCAGGGGCTCTACGGCCAGCAGGAAGCAGGATGGCAGCCAGACCCCTCCCGGGCGCTGCTGCTTTCCTTTCCTGCCCTGCTGGCTTCACTGATTTCCCCTGCAGCTTACTGGGCCTCTCCGCTTTCTCCTGCTCAGCGTCTGGCCTCTTCCCGGGCTGCCTGCAGTGCCCTCCTGCCTACTGCCCACTCTAGACACTGGCGTGGGCTCCCCAGGCCCCTGCAGTCAGCCCTTCTCCAAGCCCATTTGGGACCCAGCCCAGATCGGTGATTCCAAGTACCCACTCTGCTTGCACACACAAGATGGCCATTGTCCCTGGCACAGCAAGGACCCCAGGCCCTGACGCAGTGAGAGAAGGACACTTTCTCAGGGTCATCATTCTTAGCACTGCATCCAGCCACTCCACATCCCAGGCCAGTGGAGGGTGCTGTGCAGCTGTGCAGGACGGGGTGAGCACATAGGGTGGGCCGTGACAGACACTCGGACACCAGGTACCTGTCCCAGGACCTTCACGCATACTAAAACCATGGGTGCCCTGCTTCCTGGTGTAAATGACAAGGTGTTTCCATACAGCTTGTGCACATCCTCCGGGATGCTTCTGCCTTCTCTAGGTGACTTAGAATCCTCCTGCAAGCCAAACTCCGGGTAAATTAGTTGCTATTGTGTCATCTAGGGAGTAGTGACAAAGAAAGAGCAACCTCTAGAAACGCAATTTTTCGTGCATACTTTTGATCCTCGGTTGAACCTGTGCGTGTGGACGCCGCAGGTACAGAGCAGGACAGACTGTCCCTGCTCAGCAAGGGTCCCTGAGCTCTGGCCTTCACAGTTCTCCCACCGCACTTCCCCACCAGGGTGGACACTGTGATTTGCACTGGACAGACCAGGCCAGGGCAGCTCAGAGGGGTCCCTGAGAATCCCCCAGCACCCACCAAGAGCTGGTATGGCAGAGCAGAGCACCAGCCTGAGGCAAGGTCTAGGGTTCTTCATGGAGGACTTTTCAGGGTCCCAAGAGTCCCCCACTGAGCTGGAGCGAGGGACTCAAGCTGGGCCTGAGGGAGCAGGAAGGGAGGTTACCATCTGCAAACACCTGCCCTCTGCTTCCAGGCAGGGGGAACCTCACCAAGACACAGCTGCCCTGGAGAAGGGGGTACACAAACTCCCTTTCTGGGCAACCCCTAACTTAGGGCGCCGTGACTGACTCAAAGGGTCAGTCAAACATCCTGCTATACTGGGGACATGGGCCATTGGGGAAATTTTCTCCTTGCACCCCCAAACTGGCTCTCAGAATGGCAGGCATGTTAGGCAGCTCTCGGAGGCTGTGACAAAACACTTGAGCATCAATTTAAAGAAAATGTTTACTCTGGCTTACGGTTTCAGAGGCTTCAGTCCATGAAACCTGGCTCTGTTGTTCCTGGAGTCACAAGGCAAGGGTGAGGCTGCGCAGTTCCTGGCGGCTGGAAGCACAGAGAGAGGAGAGCCGTGAGCCTGAGCCTCTGGACTCCACTTCCTCTTGCTTTTGTCTACGGCTGCCCCACCTTCTTGTATTGCAGCCCCCACATTCAGGGCAGGCCTCCCCACCCATTCGCTGCCCCACCTGCCAATCATCCCTGGAACTGTGCTCACAGGCATGCCCATAAGCTTGTTTTACTTCCGAGCTTCTCCACCCACTGAGCTGAGAATTAAAATTAGCCATCACAGCAGAGTTAGACATGGCGTCCAGGAGGGGGAACATCATTCCTGGTAAGGGGAGGACAGATGGGCTGAGCACTGGACCATTCTGCACCCTGACACAGGCTCCCACTCCCCAGGCTGCCCTCAGTTGCTGCGGCTGCATGTGGAACAGGGGAGTCACCTGCAGCCTCTCCTGCCAGCCAACTGTGATGGGGGTACCACCTGCCCAGAATCTGCTGGCTGTGTATCTACCAGGCTGTACAGTCTGGGGGTCTGGGAGAGGAGCAGAGAAGGGTGAGCGTCACCCTCTCAATGGTCAGGATTCTGGACAGGCCACATCCTTCCCCTACAGGCCCTGTGACCACAGGGGCTGAGATCTGTGCACCCTTGGAAACCACTTCCGGCTGAGCTAGAGAGCGCTGCATGTTGTAGAATCACACCCAAGACGCAGACCTCCAAAACTAACCAGCCCTGGATGATAGTGCCTTCAGATGACGACATCTTAACTTGTCACAACCCTGGCTGCTCTGCAAGTCTCACCTGGGAACTGGAATCACCCCGAGGTCCCAAGTGTCTCTGCTGACGGGTCTGAGGCCCTGTCCTCCTCTGCCCAGTGGAGACCTTCAGGGCTTCTGGGCAGCAGAACAGCCTGGGCTTCCTAACTGCATGGCCGCAGCTTGAGGAGGATGAAGGGAAGAGAGAAGGAGGGAGGGAAGTCGGACCCTACAGGCTGAGCCTAGACCCTGAGTAGTGTCACCTCTACTGCATTCCTCTGGTCCACCAAAGTCACAAAGCCTCTCCAGACTGACACATCTGGATGCGACAACCACCGGTGTGAGTGGTGAGGACTCCCAGAATAACCGACTCCCCAGAGAAACCCACGTCTTCAGGAAAGTTGAGACAGAGCCGGGCTGCCTGGTACAGACCTAGCAGTGTAGAGGTGGACAGGGCCAGCGCCATCAGCTCCAGCCTGTGACCTCTGTCCCCCACTCACAGTGGCCTTGGGGCCTGGACTTGCAGGCAGGAGGCACAGGGGCCAGAGCTGCAAAAGAGCTGGGGGAATGGGCAGTCACTGCCCCAGTGGTGGAGACACCGAGATTGGTCTTGGGACGGTCGGTCCCTTGGCTGTGGGGTGTGGCAGAGATGCCACCCGTACTGTGAGGCCTGCTGCCCTCTGATTTAGCCCTTGGACAAAGGTGTAGGAGCAGCACCTGTGAGATCCCAGGCACTTGCCCGCCCCTCAGGATGCATCTGGAGAACAAAGTGAGACCCCAGGAAGTCCCTGTCTTGTGGGAGCCAGGGCCAGGCTGGGGATGCTTATGAGCTATCCCTGTGTCCCTTAGCTTGTGTTTGCATTGCTGAAATCTTTAGGTGGCCTTCGTCCTGGGTCTGCCTGTGTCCTCTTTTGCTTGTTAATCACTAGATTTATCAGCAGCCTTAAATTCAGGATGTGCTCATCTTGGGACTCTTAATTATGCCTGCAAAGACCCCCACCTCCAAAGAAGGTGACATTCCAAGGCTCTCAGTGGACGCAAATTCTGTGTGTATGGCAGGAGAGGACACATAGTCCAGCCCACTGAAGTTACAGGATCCAGGAGCTGGAACAGGGACCCATTCTGAGTATATGACTATATGAGACTGCAAGAGACTGGGGGAAACAAAGAGGGTATCACAGAATAGGCTGTCACTGACGTCACTGAGACACAAGGCCCAACACCAACAACTGAAAGGAGAGGTTTATTTTGGCCCACAGTTATAGCTCCTGGTCAGCATAGCAGGGCGGTCTGGCGGAGGAGGAAAGGAGATGGACATTCCAGGTCACACCCCTAGTGACCAACTCCAACAGCACACTCGTCAGTGGATTGGTCCACTAATGAGCACAGCGTCCTCCTGATCTCATTACCTCCCAAAAGCCCCATTTCTGAGCGTGTAAGTTTCATGTCACTCTTGACCTAAATTATAACAGTGCCAGGGTGCAGGGAGATCAGGTAAGTAGGGTGGTCAGGGAAAGTCTCACTGAGACAGTGATATCTAAACAAAGCCTTGAGATGGTACTGGACCTAGAGGGTTTCTGAGAGAACAGCAACCAACCAGAAGGCCGTGCAAAGGTCCTGCAGCAGGCACATGTCCAGCATGGTTGAGAAATGCAAAGGGAAGAGAGGAGTGTGTGAGGGGGGCAGGCGGATAGTGGGGTGAGATCACGAGAGACTTCACAGGTCACAACAGGAGCTTTGGTCTTGACACTGAGAGACATAAAAGCCAAGGAGAGAGGAAGTGATTTTTTTCCCAGCATAACTCTGGTTGCTGGGTTGGGCCCAGACAGCAGCACTCAACCACCAAGCTCTGGCCCACCCAGGCTGCCCACGAGCAGCAGGCCCCCTGCGTGGAGAGGCGCCTACCCGCAGGGCTCAGGTTTCCCCGAGTCAGCGCTCGGTGCCCACCAGGGCCTGAGAAAGCTTTCCGGGAAAATGTCGTCACTTTCCATTCGCTGCTGCCCATCCGTCCCGCCTCAGCAGCTGCACTGAGCAAAAAGCCCCGAGAACCAGAGCTCAGTGGGGTCCCCGGTCAACCGAGGACCCACAGTCACGGGTCTCTGCCTGGAGAGCTGGCCACTGTGGCCAGTGCGGACCCCAGGGCTCCTTCACAAAAGCCAACCGCCACCGTGGGAAGCAGGCTCCTGCCTTTGATGCTGAGGAAGGGGACAATTAATTTAGTGCCTGCACAATAACCACAGAGCCCAGCACCATGGACGTGAGTGTCTGCAGAGGCCGCCTGGCCCCAAGGCCCCGTGGTATTTTGCTGATTCTTCTGTTCCTCCAGGAAGCCTGAGCCCCTGCTCAACGGTCAGTCACTAGTAAAGACCCTCTCTCTGCCCACGTCTGTTTGGCCCCTTTCATGCTCCTTAGGGTCCTCAAGTATTCACGGGGTACTTTCCCCAGGCCCCGAGCACGGACCTCTGGAGACCTCACCACCCATCTCTGTGCTCTCCGGGGGACAGTCCCCCAGCAGCCCTTCACAAGCCGAGGTACAGAGGGCTCCGTCCCCGAGGACACACAGGGCCACATCTTCCTAGTTCTAGTCCTGGAGAGAAAGCCGGGCCTCTGTCACTCCTCAGTGGTGGGGTTTGGTCTCCAGTTTCTGAAGGTCAGTGTCCTCATCATGAGATATGGCAGTGGTGAAAATCACCTGTGAGATCCCAGGCACTGTGCCCGCCCCTCAGGATGCATCTGGAGAACAAAGCGAGACAGAAAGTCCCTGTCCTGTGGGAGCTTATGCGCTGTCCCTGTGTCCCTGTGTCTCAGGCGGGAGGATGTTCTGCAATGGCCACATGGCAGCCGGTGCCATGTATCTGAGCAGGCGTGGGAGACCTCGAGGACAGGGCCACATCCTCTTTAGTCTGAGGCTTCCTAGGGACAGGATGCAGTCCCAGGAGACTCAACCCAGGCCTCTTGCAGCCCCTGGGGGAGACCCAGGCCCTGTGCCTTCTGACTTTGAGCACGTTAGTCACCGTCAGGGACAGAGACCAGGAGGCCCCTGAGGCACTTCTTGCCACAGGAGTGGCCAGGCCATGGCTGGAAGAGGAGGGAGCTGAGGGGTCCCTGATCCAGCTGACTTTCAGCAAGCAGACCCCACCTGCCACTGCCATGCCAGCTGGCCCAAGGTTCCACGAAGGCGTCCTCCCTTGCCATGAGAGGGACCACACAGTGGCACCCTCACCTAGAGTGTGACCCTCCAGGGCTGGTGGACCTTCAAGGAGGGGTTCTCGGCTGCCCCCCTGTGCTGTTTTAGCAGCCTGCTCCAAGGCCCAGGGTGAGAAGGGCCAGGAGGTGAGGACCCCCAGACCCCAGGGACAGCTGTATGTGGGCAAGAGGTTCTCCTGGGATTCCCCCCCCCCACCCCATGGTTCCCACATCACCAGGCCCTGTGCTTTCCTACAACTTCTAGCCCCCCAACCCTGGTCCCCCATGTCCCCTTTACTCTCCTATCTAGAAACCATGTCACCCCAAGTCCCGTCTCCTCACCCTGCAATGCACAGGGGATGGTTTGGGGGACTGATCACAAGCCGCACCCAGAGGACAGTGGGAAATCATCCCATTCCGTGTGAGGATGGTGAGCTCCTGGTTAGGGAAGAAGATGGATTTGCTATCTTAGAGCTGCACTGGGAAGCATCCGGATGACGCCATAGCATCTAGAATTTCAAACGCTTGAGCACAAGGGCGGGCGATAAAGCAAATCTGACAAGGTGGCTGTGGTTCTGTCCTGGTAATGGGTATTTACGCCTTGGTCACATTGTTCTGTTGGTTTGAATGTTTACATTTTCGCACAGTAAAGTCTTTTTTTTCTTTTTTAAGGACAACATTGTTCTCACCTGGGTTTGAATAGTAGCTTTTCCACCTCCTTGCTGTGCTGTGCGGCCTTGGGCATCCTCTCTGGGCTCCCTGTGTCTCCCATTAAATGGCTCAGCCCTCTTCACAGTGGGCTTTGAGGCTTGATTGGCAGTGCTGTGCGCCTCAGACGGGCGAGTGCTGACCATCTGCAAAATGGGTAGAGGGGAGCTCCGTGTGTGCAGCTCTCCTGGAGCTCTGACCCCCAGCGTCTCTGCCTGCAGTAATTGGTAGCAAATGAGTATCATGTGGGCCCCAGCCTGAGGGTTGTGCTGCGGGATGCAGGGGGACAGAGGGCCGGGGGACACAGGGCCCCCTTAGAGGGACAGAAACACCCCTCTCTGCCTCTAGCCCTGGGCCACCTTCTGACACCCACTGAGGACAGTTGCCCTGAAGGTCAGTCCCCTCCGCTAGGGACAAGGGCAGTGGGGCGTGCGCCGTAATGGGAGAAGGCCAGCCCTTCCTATTTTGGGAGGTGGAGGCAGCAGGTGGCGGCTGGCGCTGGGACATGTGAACCCTCTGTCAGGGGCCATGTGGCCGGCGGCAGGGCAGCCGGGCACTGCCAGGCCCAGGCTGGGCCCCCAAGATCCCCCAGAAGACACAGAACCATGGGGAGGCAGATCTGGTTTCTCCACACCAGGGACACCTCTGTGTTACAACAGGAGGGGCCACCCACTCGATCCACAGGGGCAGCTCCAGTGGCTGAGTGGGGAGGTGCAGTGGAGCCTGTCCAGGAGCTGAGGGACACAGTGGGCTGGGGCGCCCCACTGGGCTGGTGGCCGCCTCCAATGGTGTGGGTCCCGGTAGCAGCCAGTTATTTTAGGGTGTGCAGGAAACTTCCCAGACCAAAATATCCCTCCCTGGGTGTCATTCCTGAGACGTGCTGGTTCCCAGTGGCATGCCTGTCACATGGCTATGTGCCCACCACCCCGCCAGGGCCAGGTGGGAAGCTCAAGGTTGGCAGTAGGAACAGGGCCCCGGGAGGCAGAGATGAGCCTTGCTTCCTAATCAGGACAGCGTAGAGGAAAGTACCTGCCTGACACCTGTCTGACTCCTCCTTCCCAAAGACTGTGAAGCCCTCGGGCTCCCCCTGCCTCCCCCAGGGTGGACGGTCAGGCTCCCCAGGACAGGACTGCGTCCCCCAGACCAGGACTCCCAGGAACAAGGCCAGCTCTCTCACCCTGTTTCTGGAGCAGCGGGAAATGTTGACAGAATATTGCTGACTCTGAAGCCTGACCCTCAGTATGGCGGCCCAGGGTGGGGGTGCTCTACCCTCAGATCCGGGTCCAGTCCCCGGCATGGGCACTGCTAGCCCCCTTTCCTCCACCATTTCCTTCCCTCGGGACCTTCCCTGCTCAGAGAGCGGGGGACATCACAGCCCCTGGAAGCCCAAGGCTTCCTGACCTAGGGGAGACCTGTAGCGGGGTGCAGTGCCTGGGCACTCGTGGGCTCTGTGACCCTGGAGGCCGGCGTAAGAGTGACTTGGGTCTCTAGGACTAGGACTCCAGCCTGCAGCTCTAGGAACAGAGCAGAGGAGCTCTTATGGGGGGGGGGTCCTGCCCCCCTCTCTTCCCACAGCCTTGACTCTTCAGACTCCAGCTTTGCTGTCTCTCTGGTCCCTGTCCCCGCCCCCACCATCACACAGCAGAACCCAGATGCCTTGCTTGTGTGACGTTCAACATGGTGTGACCCTTCCAAGCTGGCAGAGGACCCAGCCAGGGCCAGACAACATAAACACAGCCCAGCCGTTTACATTGTGAGGCACACGGCAGCTCCTGTTTATTCCTGGGGTTCATGGCTGGGGCGAAACAGAGAAGAAAGGAGGGGGTCCTGGGACAGCTGCAGCTGGATGGATGTCACTGGACATCAGTGCACTCGGGACCCTGGGAAAGGAAGCTTTCCAGGTTCCCCTGCAGTGTCCCTGCCCTTAGTCCCACCTCCTGGGCCTGCAGCCTGGCTCTACCCAGCTTGGGACCCAGTGTCCTTCTGAGCTCAGACCAAGGGTCAGTCATGGATAGGGCTGCCCTGGAACTCGTCCACTTCCTGCTGCTCAGCATCCTCCCCAGGGACTCTCCAAAGAGGCTGCGGTAGAGATGTCCTTCACGGGGAGGGTGGGACCCCCCTAGGTAGTGCTGGCTCTGAGCCACTTGTGGTCTAGGTTCACGAGCACACTCACAGAAACCAGCAGCGACGGTGGCCTCTCACACCGGCATGGTGACCCACTTGGCAGATGAGGAAAGTAAGACTGAGTCGCTCCAGCCATAGATAACATCAAGATTCAAACTGAGCTTGGTGTGGCTGACTTCCCTGTGTCCCTTCCCTGCAGCAGCCGCCCTGAAGCTGAAGCATGGAGTCACCTTCCTCCTCATGAGACGCTGGACACCCACGATGTTTCTGTTCACCGAAGGACAGTGCTGACCAGCCCGGGGCAGCAGGAGGGATAGTGCCATTGTTGGTGGTTCTGAGCACTCGTGGGGTGCTTCAAGGGCAGCAGGGGCACTGATGCGGTCTCAGGATCTCATCACAGCTCTCTAAGACCTCATATCCAACTGCAATCCAACTGATGGCATGGGAAACTGAGGCACGCACAGGGAAGGTGATGTGCCAAGGTGGGAGCTGGCATCAGAGCTGGGACCTGAACCAGAGCCCCTGGGCCATGGGGAGGAGAAAGGGGTGGGGCCAACTTTGCAGACCAGGGAGGATTAAAGAAAGGGGTGTGGACTAAAGGAAGCAAGGTGGGACAGGACGCATCCCCACAGGGCCACCCACATGACCTGGACCTTACCGAGTGTGGGTGGGGCAGTATTCTTAGGGTGACCAAGCATTGGGGGGGTAGACTGTGGCAGAGCTGGGACAGGAGGGTGCGTGTGACGATGACAGGGCTGTGCAGCGACGGGCAGGTTACCGTAGACACAGTAGTGACAGTAGAGATGTGAGTGATATTGTGGTAGCCACAAAGACAAGAAAGGAATTATCACTGGATGAGCAGGCACACACCTGTAATCCCAGCACTCAGGAGGCTGAGGCAGGAGGATCGCTGCAAGTTTGAGGCCAACCTGGGCCATAAAGTGAGCTCAAGGCCAGCTGAACCACAGAGCGAGACCCTATTCCAAATAATAATAATAACAAAAATAAAAATGAAAGAAAGAAATGCAGTATGGACAGAGGCCCAGCCCTAAACTCAGCCGTTGCGCTGTTTCTCACAGATCTTCACAGTTCGCACCACAGGTCCGTGTCCTCATGGCCACCATCATGGGCATTTTCATCCCCAACTTACAAAGGATGACATTGAACTACAAATAGGTCAAATCTGCCAGTCCATGGTCACGAGGCCAGAAACCGGCAGAAACCCGCCTGGCCAGGCTCTCTGCCCTCAGGGCCAAAGGTTCTCAGCTTCCTCCCCACGAGGATCAAGCGCCAGGCAGCGTCACCAAGCGTCACAGGCGTGGGGCAGGCAGTGGCCTGGCAGGGGTGGGGAGGAGCCACTGCCTGCGGGACAGGAAGCAGCGCCAACCCCGCCCCTGCCCGCGTGCTGTGGGATCTGCCCTGGGTGGCCGCCAATGTGACGTCAGCTGCCAGGTGACAGCGGCCTGCTGGGCAGGGCCTGGCGGGAGCTACACACACACGCCAAAGGGATGAAGTCAGGGTGGGAAATAACCCGGGGTCACAGGAAGGCTCCCTTTGGGTGGCATTCCTGGAAAGTGCCGCTGTGATTGGCCTGAGCTTTCCCAGTCAGGAACAAGTTTATTAATAACCTGTGCTGCCCAGTGGGGAGGATCGAGGCTGCTAGAGCTCCTGCCCCCCAGGGGTCTGGGGCCAGGGGGCTGAGCTTCGGAGCCAAATGGGGAGCAAATGCCCCACACTCACCCCAAAACATTGCCCAGTCCTGCAGCCCCAGAGAACACCTGATTCAGTCCCAGCTTAGGGACAGAGTGGCACATGTGCTTGCTTGCATGCCCACCTTGTGCGTGGCTGAGTGAGCTCTGAGCTGGGCTGGAAGGGGAATGGTGGACTCTGGGGACCCCTGCTGCCCGTACACACCCCGAGGTCAGGGTGGTGTGTGAGCAGCTTGGGGCTGTGGGTGTGACTGTGCTAAAGGTGCCTGGGGCACCACTGCCCACCCTGGCCCTGATCCTGGAGGGCTCAGACGAGGGACCCTTCTTAGCCTGCAGTTTCAGGTCCCTGGGGGAGCAGGAAAAGTCCTGGGTCAAGGAGAGGCTGGGGACACAGAATCTCATAACGTCCTGGGGCTGGTGAGGAGGACGTGGCTTCTGTTACACCTGTCACCGAACCCCCTGCTAGGGAGGCATGGGCAGGGCAGGAACACCTGGCCCAGGCCATCCTGTTCCCGCTGCTGTGCCCATCCTTAAGAGCAGCCCCTCCTGCAGATCCTCCCGGGAAGGGCCAGAGCCTGGACAGCTCCTGCTCAGGGTGGCCCTGCTGTGGCTCAGCTGGTTGACCCTCACATCCCAGTAGCTTGGCCAGGAGAGGCAGAAAAGAGTGGGGCTTTCCCCCAACTCCAGCATGGGCCCCCAGGGACAGCTTGCTTTGTCCTCACCCTCCCCGCTGTCCTCGCTGTCCCCAGAACCATAGTCTCAAACTGTGGCACACCTGGAGGGAACCCCGAGCTCTGCCCTGGGTGACAACCAGGGAGAGAAGGAGCCAGGGTGGCCAGGCCGGCGGAAAACACTGGGATGCTGGGAAAGCAGATATTAGATCCCATTCTCCTTCCGGCCCCCACAGATTCCCCACCCACATGTGGGGCATGAGCTGCCCCTATTCTGAGATCCTTGTGTGGCTTGCCTGTGAAACGGCAACATGCCACACACCCCAAAGCTGCTTGGGGTATCCACACCACTTCACAACGCAGCTTAAAAAGCAGCTTTTCCTTTGCCAGCAAGTTTTTGTTTTGAATAAGAAACTATTGCTATTGCTCTTGCAAGGGGGAGCAGACCGGTTCCAGCCAAGTCCCTTTCTACTGGAAGACTCATCTCGGCAAGGGTTCCCTGGGCAGCCCTGGGATGGACACTGGCCATCGACCAATGCCATAGGAAGTCAGCCACAGGAAAGGCCCTGTGGCCACCAGGGCTGTGGAGAGGGAGCGAAGAGGAAGGTCCCTGTCACTGGACATTTGCCACTATGCTAGTGCTGTCTGTGGGCCAGGGGAACCCGAAGCCTCAGGCCTGGCTTCGCAAGTTTTGGGGGCCATACATGAGGCTTTCCCCCGTGAACGAGGGTGTGTGTATGTGCGCGCACATGCACACGTGCGCGCGTGTGTGTGATCCCTGCTCTGGGGAGTCCACACCTGAGCTGCAGATGTCCTCAGAGAATTCTATTCGGTGGCTTCTGGCTATGAACTTCCTGGGCACCCAGTTTTTAGCAATTTTTTTAATTGTGTAGTCATACTGGCATATCAAATTGCACAAAGCTTAAAGACTTGGTGCAGTAGATTTTTCCTGTGTACGCTGCACCATAAGGCCTTGTTCGCATAGATCTGTTTTATCTGCTCTTAAATGAAGGGAGTCAGCCTGCATCCTTTTGCGTCTGCCTTACATAGTTCACACACGAGGGTCATCCTTGTTGCTCACCCCACACTCCCTTTTCACTGCTGAGTAGTTTTCCCTTAAGTGGTTTTGTCACAACTATGCATGGCTGTTTAGACTGCTTCCTGTTGTTGACTAATAGATCCAGAGAAGCTGGAATCTTCTGCTACATGTCGTCCTTGGAAGCAGATTTTGAGGGAGCAGTCTGATAAAGAACTCTGGGAAGGAAAGGAAAGATTGCACAATCCTGAGATTCTCTGGACCATCAGCTGTTTTGGAGCTAGTGGATTAATCACAAGAGAAGGAGAAGCAGAGGCAGAGGAGCCCCCTAAGGGAACCCACCCACATCATCCCTGAGCTGGGGCCAGCTTTGTGGCTACCATACCAACGGCCACACACTCAGGGGCTCCAAACACAAACGTATTCACTCCCAGGGCAGGAGCAGGAAGTCTGAACCCAAGCTGTCACTAAGGCTGGCTTCTTTGCCACCTTCATGTCTCTGGGTCTCCAGATTTCTCCACACCGTACCCTGGGACCAGGCATTGGCTCTGGGGCCTGCTCCACCCCAGGGAAGGCTCGTTTTAATCAGTCAGATTATTAAAGAACTCTTTTCCAAATGCAGTCCAATTCCCAGGTCCTGGGGATGCTGACACACCTTTCAGGGAGCGCAGCAGTGAGTACATCTGCTCCCCTGTGCGTGTGCGTGGGAACCCGAGTGGGCGTGAGCAGCGGGCCCAGCCTGAGGGTGCAGAGTGGCCGCTGCTGCAGTCTCACCGGAGCCTGCTTGGCCAAGGGCACATGCACATGTACGTGTGCGTCTGTATGCTCCACATCCAGGGCGTGGAGACCCTGCTAGACAGGCTGAGAAGGGTGGTAACGCTGAGCGGTGGCAGCAGGGTGCCCAGCCCAGAGGCTGCGCTGAGAAGCTCGATCTACAGCATCTGCAGAGCCAGATCCAGGCCCTGGTGGTGGCTCCCACAGCAGCCAGTGCCCAAGTCTCCTTCCAGGAACGTTCCTCGAAAGCCCCTGAGCCCAGGATCTTGTCCTTTGCACCCCACTTGCCTGGTCTAGGAGGTGCTAGCTGACTCACCCCCTCCTGGGGCCAGGAGCCAGTGCCCGGCTACCTGTCGTACCAGCCACGGAGGGTGGGGCAGTTGCCAGCCCAGCTCCCATGGGAGCGGCACCACACATCCCACGCTCACCACACCCTCAGCCTGTGCCCCACATTTTAGATCCCAGTAACTAAAGAAAAATGGGTGTGCAGAGGAGCCTAGGAGGAGATTGCACATCTCCCTGCAAACCCACCACCTGCAACAGCACTGCGGAGGGTCCCCAGGAGCGATGTAGGCTTGGGAGCAGCCTGGGCCAGCAGGGTTCTAATTTAAACCTCACTCCTAAGTTTAAATGGTACCCTCAGTCCCCACTGGGCTGGTGGGACCATTGAGGCCTTGGGGACCATACATCAGTTTATATGTGTTGGGTTATTTGTTGTTTGATTTTTGAGGTCTCATGATGGAGTTCAGGTTGACCTTGAATTCACTGTGAAGTCCGGCTGGCCTGGAACTCATAGCAATCCTCATACCTCAGATTCCCAAGTGCTGCGATTGCATGTGTGCACCGCTATGCCCAGCTTGGATTTTTTTTTTTTTTTTTCTCTTTGGAATCACCTCCCTCGCCCAGCTCCTAACTTGAACCACAGTGATTCCCCACAACCTGCTCACCCACTCAGCCCCTTGAAGAGTTCTGCCCGCCTTTGCCTCCCAAGAAGCCCCCAGGCCAGGGAAGTGGGAGTGGGACCTCTCCTTCCGCCCTCCTGCCCTCCTGCTTCCTCTGCAGGCTCCTGCTCAGCAGCTCCCTTGAGGCTGAACTTACTGCCTCTGGGTGGGGGGTGGGCAGGGGCAGGGGCTGGGGCTAGGGAGGGTGGGAGGCGTGGCCAGCATGGGAGGAGCTGCAGGGAGCATGCCCACGGGACTCTGACCTGTTCCCCAGGTGAGGGCCTGGGGGAAACTGCCTGCAACTGGGGACAGGGACACCTGAGTTTCCAGCCCTGACCAGGCCTGGCAGCCGGTGCCCTTGAGCCAGCATTGCGCCGCCCAGCATGGCATGGGGTGATGGGGGAGGAGGCAGCCGCAGCTCCCCGCTCCTAGATGGGCGCTCATTACTCAGCCCTCAGCGGCTTCGGGAGGGGGCATCATGCCAGGACTTGGCATTGACTACAAAGGGTAGGGGGCACCCCCAGCACTCCCGCCGCCCCTGGCTGGAGGAGGGGCTGTGACGTTTGGTGGCCTCATGTGGCCGGGAGGAAGTAGCTAATTGCCGACCTGATGACTGGCGGCCTGAGACGTGGGGTGATGGTGTCACACACGGCAGCGGCAGCGGCAGGCCCTAGGGCTGAGGAGGGGCCACTGGGTTGGGGTGGGCACACATCGCCAAGGGCAAGACCAGGATGCCAGGGCCAGGGGAGGAGGGCGTGGGGCTGCGACCGTGGGAAAGGGCTTTCCCAGGCTTCCCTCAGCTTTCAAGGAGAGAGGTCAGAGCCCTGAGGGGGAAGGCAACAGGGAGGGGGCTGAGGGTCCTTCCCTGCTCTGCCTACCTACCACCTCTACACCTCGGGTTCCCCTTCTCCCCTCCCCCCCTTTTTGTCCCCCAAGGCCAGCTCTATGAGGAAGGAGGAAATAGATAGGGTCCTTCTCACCAGGAGACCCGGGCACAAGCAGCACCCCCTGCTGAGGGCCAGAGCACTGGCCAGACCCGTGGGACACGTGGGCCAGGCTTCCGGGGGAAGAGGGACAGGGACCACAACTGTGGGGACCAGGGATGCTAGAGGAGGTGGCCCTGCAGGCTGTGCCTATCAAAGAGACATCCAGGGCCTTCTGCATCAAGGGCCACCTGTCCCCTCCTGGTAGAAACCAAGGCCACAGCTTCTGGACCAGGCAGACATGGCCTTCAACTGCCCAAGCAAGGCCAGGACTGGGTGGGAAACCTCAGAGGATGGGGTGCCCAACCCCAAACTTCCACAGCACAGGGTTCCAGCAACCAGACCCATCCACTTGCAGGTCAGTCCTCTGGGCCCTGGCGCCCCCTGTGGGCAGAGAGCCATGTGGCTGGGCCTGGGACTCGTGTTCAGGTGACCATCCACTGGGTCTGCAGGAAGTGGCTGTCTCAGGAAGGAGGCAGGGGTTCTTGTCTGAGGGGAGAGACCCAGCCCTACCCTCTCTGGTTCTCAAATGTGACACTCGGACTTTCAGGAGCACTGAGGTCTACTTGGGGCCACCAATTAGACATTTCAGCTGTCTCAAGGGCTGCCAGAAAAAAACAGTGCAAAGCCCTCAGTTAAGTTGGTTGGCAGATTAATAGCAAATCGTGTTTCACAGAAGTATAGCCCACTCCGAGGTATTTGAGGTGTGTTTACACTTTGAAAAAGTACTCAGTCCCACTGGAAGTCCTGGGTTTTTATTGGCAGATCTGGGCCCCCTCAGCAGCCCCCGTGGGAGCAAGGAAGGGGACCCCCATGGGAAAGCAGGCAGCGCTCACCCCTCCTCGTGGTGCTGGGAGGAGGGTCCCCAGCGGCTCAGCCCCAGCAGTTTAAAATTCCTTCCAGGCCAGAAACCTAATCCTCCCGCGCACAAAGGCCGCCTTCTCCTGCCCTCCCAAGGGCCGCAGTGGCAGTGCCACCAGGGCCTCGCTAAGCCCCTTTGAAGCCTCCGAGACCGCGCCGCAGGAGGCCCCGCCGCTATGCCAGCCACGCCAGCTATGTCGCCGGCCACTGCGCCCCCCACTAATGCTGGCTAATCTGGCTAATAATAAACCTCTGGGCGCACAGGCCCCACCAGCTTCTACCCAATCCCCCAGCTGATCTGGGGCACCCTAGAACCAGGACCCCCCATCCCACACCCTGTTGCTGCGTGCGTGCGCATGTGTGCGTGCATGGGGGAGGGGATGGTTTTGTCACATACCACAGCTGCATCGCTCCGACCCCGGTACCCCCGGGAGGGTTAGGACCTAGAACCGGTCCTCAGAACCCAAGGCGGGTCACTGGGACCCGCGGACGGCGCAGCGCCCCCTGGAGGAAGGACCAGGCAGAGCGCCCCAGAGCCGAGGGGGGCGACTCCCTCCTGCTGCAGGAGTCCCTTCGGAGTGGTCTTTGCTACCCCCTGCGTCCCCACCTGAGCTTCTAAGTCTGTGTCACAACCCAGATGGCCTCACTTCTCCTGACAAACTAATAACCATCCACCCTCCAGCACCAGGCTACTCGCGGGAACCAGGCCATCTCTTCTGGACTCAGCACACCTCCGGCCGTGTCCTAGGGGGCACCCTCTTTCTGTGGCCGCCACACTGCCTCAAACACACACTTCCTTGACTGGCACATTGAGGTTTGCAGGTAGGGTGGCTGCTGAGGGCCGGCGTGCAGGGCAGCAGGAGCCTACATCTCCCGGGGCGGCTCCCGTAAGGTGGTTTCTGGCCAGGGTGCCCGCATGGCAAGGGTCACCTTCCTGCAGAAAAAGGCAACCCCCACCCTAGACTGGCGGCCCTTCTGCTGACCAGCTGGGACCTACTGGCTCCAGGGACTCGGCCAGGGCCAGGAGAGGGCCTTGTGAAAACACAAACCAGGGCGTGGCCACGGTGTCCTCACCCAGTGGGGCCCTGGTCTCTCCTCCATCTCAGTTCTTTCCCTGGGTGGGCACAGGTGGGTCTCCAGGGATGCCGCGTGGAGGGTGGGCAGGAGCTTGAGTTTGTGCGGCCTGCATAGTCCTGCAACCAGGCCCCCTGAGGGCAGACCTGGATCCAAAGCCCAGGGCGTCTGACCCTCAGACTGGGATTTCTGCATGCCAGCCAGCACCATCTCTGCATTCTGCAGATGCCTGGCCGTGTCCTTGTCCCTGGGGACCCTTCTACCTTTCCTCTGCAATCATCCTGTGCCCTCAGGTGGTGACAGGGGCCGCACATATAGCCAGGAGCCACTCTGCACCTCTGTTTAGCAACCCAAAGAGCAACTGTGCCTGAGGTCTGAACAGTATTCGGGAGGGGTGAACAGCACCCCTCACCTCTTCCCGGTAATGGAGATTAAACCTAGGGCCTTTGTGCTAAGCTATGTCGCCAGCCTTTTTATTTATTTTTATTTTTTATTTTTGAGACCAGTTCTTACTAAATCACTAAATTGCCCAGGCTGGGCTTGAATTTTCAATCCTCCTGCCTCAGCCTCCCAGCATGCTAGGTTCACAGGCCTTCACCATGTCCTGCCTTTTCTTTTCTAACCTGAAGTTCTTGGGAAAGATCGGATCTCTGCTTAGCATGGCACCTCTCAGAGGCCCAGGGAAGCCATGGTGAATCCACTCTGTCACAGGGTGTTTCTGGGTTTTGCACTGTGCCACCCTCTTCAACAGGGCGTCCCCGAGGATGGGGCTATCTCCCCTTCAGAGTCCCTGAAGGCAATGGCTTCTGGCCTTAAACAAGACTTACTGCCCCCCTCCCCTGACTGGCTCCCCTGGCATCTGGGCATTCCATGCAGGACACCGTCTGTCACCCTCTGATGAATGAGCCTGCTAAGAATAACTTAGCTCTCATGGTCTCTGAAGGACACAGGGAGGAAGGCGAGGGCTGGGCCAGCGAGTACAGGCTCAACCTGTTCATTCAGCAGCACTTCCGGGGTGCCCTCTAGGCATTGGAGGAGATGTGGGGAGCCTCTCAGCGCACCCTGCTTTGGAGTGTCCCTGAGGCTCTTAGGACAGAAGTGTCAGCCCCTCCATTCCTTCAGAAGCTCCTCCCCCTCTGGAGCAGAGACTTGGAAATGAGGTGCTTGGGTGTAGGGCTACTTCTGTAGGTCCCAGCAGTTAACCTGTGGCACACATGTATACACACGTATGCACATGGTTTCATTCTAGGGTCTCAGACCCCTGATTCCTCTCCTGATCACACAATCTGATGCCCCAAGGGCCAGTAGCCCAGAACCTGGGTGCTGACTGCTCAAGGCCAGGCAGGGACTACAGGCTGCTAAAGCCACGGTAGGGGAGCAAAAGCTGAAACTGAGGCCCTTAAACCTCAGTGCAAGCAAGGTGTAGTGGCACATGCCTGTAAACCCAGCAATTGGAAGACGAGGCAGGAGGACCACTAAGAGTTGAAGGCCAGCCTGGCCGGGCTGCATAGCCAGACCCTGCCTCAAACAAATCAAAACAAAACAAAACTTGGACAAAAGACGCAGTTCACCCCTTCCCTGATGGAAGCCAGGGGGCTCATGGAGGGCAGCAGGCTGGGGATCTCTGGGGGCCTTCCCTGAGTCCCTTCCCATGCCCAAGACAAGGGCAGAGGGGAGGTGAACACCAGGACAGTACTCCCGAGGAGACCCAGGGACCCTCGCAGCCATCTGCCTACCTGAAGAGGGCTGGGTATATAGTTCAGTGCAAAAACCCTGAGTTCAATCCCCAGTGCTGAAAACAAACAAAAAATAGTAAAACATGGTCAGAATGTGGCCCAGGCAGCCTCTGAGGCTGAGTGTCTAGTTTAAGCAGGTCCAAGAGGAGCCAGACTTGGAAGTGCTGATGCTGGAAATGAATGAATGAGGCTGGATGGAGTGAGGGTGGGTGAATGCACACGTGGAACATGGCCCATGAGCACAACAGCGGATGTCACATGCTACACAGACCTTGGACCTTGTCTCGGAACTGACTGTGACCATGGCACCACACCAGAAGTCCTACAGACCACGAACCCGGGCCTGTCCCCAGGGCAGCACACGCCTGTGCAGGAAAGCACCTTTGAATCACGCCGTCAGCTGACAGGTGGGCATGTCACATTGGGTGTCTGAAAGACACTCACTCTGACCCCATCCCAAATTACCTTTGGGCCCTTGCCAGGAGACACCACACCTGACAGCCTCCTCCTGCGATGGCACTGACCTGTGCCTTCTTTGACACTGGCCCATCCTGCAGTGTCTGGCTCCAGGACCATGAGGCAGGTCCACGAGCCTATATATGCCTAGCCCATGCCCGGCAGTCTTGCCCTGCCTCATCTGCCTCAGTTTCCCTCCACTAGTTGTTTGGGAATTAGAGATGAGCAGTTGTATGTGGGGTCTACAGAGCCACCCTAGATAAGGTGCTACATGCAGAGAGATGGCAGAGAGCTGTAGCAGTGCCAGCAGTAAGGAGAGCACTAGAGTCCCTTGGAGTCCCCCAGCCTGGTTCCAGGTCAGATATGTCTCCCATCCGTGCTCAGGTCCTGCCCTGTCTCCAGCAGCCTGCTGTGGCCACTGACCCATCGGTGACTCACGGCCAGCTGTGGGCACGGAGAGGAGAAAGTGGCCCCGTTGAGCTCATGCAATTAGCCCAGATGCCCCCTCACCGCAGAGCGCCTCGCGGCTTCACGCACACATGTCCCAGGCTGCCCTTCCTGACCGCAGCGTGGCTCTCGCTGCTTATTTTAGACTGATGCTGCCTCCTGAAATGTCAGCACAGTGGCCTGCCAGGGATCACCCAGTTCACCCTGTTCATTCAGCCTAGGGCCCAGGGGACTCCAGAGGGCATTAGCGATGAGTCTCATGTCACACAATGCCACATCAGGGTGGCCGGAAAGTGACAGCTGGCTCCCTGAGCTGAAATCCAGCCATCCCAACTCCAGGACAGTTGGCTTCAGACAGCCCTTCCCAGGAGCCTCTGGAGCCCGGGTGGATCTGAACCCTGGTTTACAAGTTATTCAGCCTGTAGAGTTTCATGCCCCATCTCTAACGCCAAGCTGACCATGGTGTCCTCCCAGGCTGCTGTAAGCATTGCCTGGGTTAATGTGCGTGGGTGGCTGGGAGCAGAATGGGGACATGACCACGCTCAGACATGCCAGGTAACACGCAGGTGTTTGGTAGAGCCATCCAGATTGGACCCTTGGTGTGGAAAGTTCAGAAATTCACTTTATTGGTTTTTCTCGCAGCAGGGACCAGACACCTCCCCAGACTTCTGGAAAGCAGTGTGACCGCCTTGTGGTAACCACCACCTGAGGCCCATAGAGGGCAGAGAGGCAGTGAGGAGCTTTGCAGATGGGAGGAGCTCGGAGAATACCCTCCCACTCAAGAACTGCACCTCTGTTTGCTCTGCTTCAAAGGAAGGGTCTCAGCCTCCAGCTCACCAGGTGGCACTAGCTGGCATCTCTCTCCAGCCCCGTCCGTCCTCTGCTAGGAACCAGCCCTCTCGGGCACAGCAGCACCCAGGTGGATAAAACTTGATGATCCCCTTCCAGTTCCTCCTTTATCAGTCACGGGGCTCTGACCATCACACTTGATGAGCTGTGGCCCCATCGCACGTACAGGGCTGGGGTGGTCTCATTCCAGCCAGGATGCTGGGTGATGACTCAGGGAATTAACACGTGGACCGATTCCCAGAACTCTCACCATGGGGGCAGCCTTCCAGTGTCCTCAGGCTCCGCCTTACCTCAGAGGATGGCCACTGCGCTCCACAGTGTCCTATCCATCGCTGCCATCTTTGGTCACCCTTCCTGACACAGCCCTCCCACCCTGCCTCCATCATGCAGTTTAGACAGCCAGCTGCATTCACAGCCTCCCTGGCACGGACATTCTCACTATCATTCTGCTGTTGCAACCATGACTGGTACCTCTAGTGGTCTGGCTGGAGCCCTTTCTTACTCCTGTCCCCTACCTACCCACTCCGTGTCCTGGGATGAGTTGACCCTTCTTGCCCCTGGTTGTGGCCAACTCCCTAGCAGACCCACCAGTCCTGTGCTCATCTCTGCACCCCTGGGTTGTGCCCATCAGAAAAACTGGAGCACTTCTGATGGGACAGCCCCAGCACCACCTGGGCTCCCATTATCCCAAGTGTGGCTAGAAAGCTGGACATGAGTTTTGGCCACAGGTCCTAGGGCACAGCTTGACCATCGTATCTTCAGTTCTAGCTTCTCCCCATCAGATCCCCATGTGGTCCCCGCATGCCACCGAGAGGGTTCAAGAGTTTCTAAACTGGAAGCACCTCAGGAACCACTGGTCTGGAGGAGATGGTCCTTGGCATGTTCTGAAACATAGTGGTGTGTTTTCAATGAGAGAAGCGCTCCACTGGGTGGCAGGGGCCCAAGATGCTAACAGGCCCCTGGTAAGGGCAATTTTCCCAGGAAGAATTGTACCCCAACCTCCTGATTCCAGTCAAAGCACTTGTTGTACACTCACAGAAGCCAAGAGTCAGGGCAAGAAAGAGACTAGCCCAGCGACTCGGCATGTTTGTCTTCTGGCATTCAAATAAGGGGGCTCAGGAGTACCAGTTCTTTTTTTTTTTTTTTTTCTTTTTCGTTTTTTATCGGTGCTAGGGATCAAACTCACAACTGCCTGCTTGCAAGGCAGGCGCTTATGCCGCTGAGCTAAATCCCCAGCCCCTAGGAGTACCAGTTTTTGTGGATTTCAGTAGCATCTGTCCTCAGAGTCCTCCAGCAGCAACCAGTTCTGGAGCATCTGGGAGGGGGACAGGTGAGACCACAGGTGTCACAGAGGCATCACTTCAGCTGAGCGAGGAGAAGGACGTGGGCTCCTGGTGCAGCAGAAGGGGGGCATGGTGGGTGGTGGGGGAAGAAGGACATGGCCCAGGAACAGAGGTGGCTGAGAAGCTAGTGCAGGATTTGGGGTGCAGAGTGGAGGGTACCCGAGAAGGCCCAGAGTGGAGGGTACCCGAGAAGGTCAGCTCTGGGGCTGGGCACATCTGACTAGGCATCAGGGTTTCTGCTCTGGCCCCTGAAAATGGATTTTATCCTGCGTGCTCCTGCTGAACTCAGTCTTCCAGAAGTCTCAGGAGAGAGAGGGGTGCAGAGAGCACCTCCGAGTTCTTCACGGCGGGGGGGGGGGGGAGGGAAGCTGAGGTGGCTGAAATCATTGCGTAAGGATTGCTGGGGGTGGGGAAGCAGGAGCTCCCTGTGGGTCTAGTGTGCGCATGCGCAGGAGCGGGCTCTGCAGCCAGTAGGCATCTCAGAGCCACCTGGTAACTGTGCAGGGGTGCAGTGATTGCAGAAGGGGCAGGGCTCAAACAGTGCCTGCAACACATGCACAAGAGGAGGAGCTAGGTGAGGGGCTTAGGGAGATGGATACGATCAAAATATTATACACCTTGGAGTGCAATGTTCTGTAAAATTAATAATCACTAATTATAAAAGGGAAACTTTCTTTAAAAGAAAGGGAAAAAACAATAAACAGTTAAGCGCTGAATCTTCATGGTTTACCCTTCAAACCAAAAAGGTGACAAAACATGAAAAGGTCATAGTAAAAAAAATGATCAACCAGTTATAACCGGGGCCTGCAGTTGGTACCTGACATGGGGGTCAGCCTCTTAATCTGTGGGATCCACACTGACTTGGCTTAGCATCAGAACTGGGTTGGTACCCACGGGGGCCGATTGTTCGTGAAGGAAATGCCCCCACATCCGTCTGACACACCGAGTATCCTCTCCCGCACAGCCGCTAAAGGGTTCTATCTCCCCTGGCTTTCATCATTTCCCTGAAGAAGTCAGCTGTCTCGGAACTCGCTGCCCCGCTGAAGATAATCGGTGTTTTCCTCTGGTTACTTTAGAAGTCTGTTTGTCTTGGAGTTCACTCTGATGGTGGACACACATTCCTCAGCTCATCTAGCGGTGAAAGTTGTGTTCCTTTTCATCTGTGCTGCTGTAGGCGCTTGGGGTTCACGGCCATGCAGACTGACCCCCTCCTTTGATGTGTTGCTTTGGCCCCATCCCTTCCACCTCCCAAAGTCTCCCTTGATTCTCTTCTGTGCGCTCGGTCCTTTTACCTTTTCACCTGCATTCTGATGCTGCTTTCTGATCTAGCTTCCAACTCATTCACTTTTCTTCAGCTTTGTCTAATATGCTGTTAAACTATTATTTCATTGGGTCGTTTTTAGCTCTAGAACTTCCACATTTTCATTCTCTACCAAAATTCTCAGTGCCTCTCATCTCCATTGTGTGTAAGCATTTAAGAATTTAAAAACTATTCATCTGATGATTTTAACATCCAGAGTTCCTGTTTATTTGTTTTGTTTTGTGGTACTGAGGATTGAACCCAGAGCTTTCACACTGAACTATATTCACAGACCTCTTTTTTAAATTTTATTTTGAGAAAGAGTCTCACTGTCTCGCTAAGTTGCCCAGGCTGGGCTCAAACTTGAATCCTCCTGGCTCAGCCTCTCAAAGTACTGAGATTAGAAGTGTGCATCACAGCCCACTTGTATTTGTTTTTGTTTCATGTTTTATTTGTGTTGTCTTCATCATATGTCTACTTATTTTTTGGTTTCCTATTTTGCTTGTGTATGTGTATTTTTATTCTCTTATGAGTTGAATTTGTTGTTTTATTTTTTGTGCCCTGGACATTGCAGTTGCAAAATTGTTTGTGGAAATCACCTGACAGGGGGTAGTGTCTCCTTGCAGAGAGGATTTATGAGGGCTGGAGGGTACCAACAACCTGGATCTGATAATTTGGGGCAGGAACTGAGATGTGCCAAGGCTGCAGAATTCACAAACTTGCCTTCTTCCAGTCCATCCTCTGTCCCTGCAGGCCTTTGCATGCAGCCTTCACCTAAACCAGGGCCTCATCAAACCCACCTCCTGTGACTACATGAGACTCAGTCCTCCCTACAAGAAGACACCATCCCTCATTCAGCCTCAACCACTTCCTCCATTCCTTTTTTTTTTTTTTTAATTTTATTTAAGGAGAAAAAAAAAAGCAGAGAAAGGGTACAAGTTATACAGATTTACAGAAAAAAATAAACAGTAGGAAATCACTAGTTAATGGATTACATATTGTCATCTTAGAAATAATTGTTCAAGTCACAAAGTTAAAGCTTGTAAAGTGGACATTCCAACAGTGAGACTGCAAACAGTTCTGTTCAATGATCCAATAAAACTCAGTGACATCATTTTCTATCTTATACACTTAAACATACATGTAGTTATATCATTTAGAGCACTTTGTTTTCCTCTCTTTTGTACAATGACAATTACACATTTTGGGTTTTGTTACTCCCACAGTTCTTATTACTTTTTTGGAAGGGAGTAGAACCAAATGTGACATAACAGAACAGAGTCAATCAAATCAAAAGGGTGGACATAATAGATAATGTAAAAGCATAATACAAGGTGATCAACAATGGTTACCATAATGCCTCCCGCTATCTCTAATAGAATTGCCTATATCATCAGTTATAATAAAATTGAACAAAACAGTAAAGAACAAAACCGACAAAACCAAAACATTGGAGACATTATAGGTCTTTAAAAGTAGATAATAGTCAACCAGAATGGGCGTCATAATGAATCTCACTATCTTCACAGCTGTTGCCTAAACTTTCGAACCTGGTACTATCAAGCAAAGCAGAATAGGGGGACATCAGTCAAAAACAAGATGGTGAGAGTAATACAGGGCTTTAAATCAAGATAATGGAAAGTTAAAGTGGGTTGCTATAATATATCCTGCTATTTTTATTTATTTTTCCCTTAATTAAAAGGATAAAAATAAAAAAGTAAATAATGGAGTGGAGATTGAGATAAAAGAGGGCATAACAGCAAATCAGCGCAGATCAAAACGTAACCATTTAAGCAGAATAGTGTTTCACCACAAGATAATCTTGACATAAAAGTAGTTACCATATTGTCTCTTTCCTTGAAATCCTTGAGTACAACTTTGTATACTGTAGCATTAAATATATCAAAACAATGTAAAACCATTTAAGAGAATGACAGCATTACAGGGTATTTAGAATCAACTAACAGAAAATGAACAATGGTTTCTGTATAATCTCCTTATCTTTAAAAGTTTTTGCTTATACTATCGTACACAATAAAATCCAATAAGATACAACCTGTTTAGACCAATGGCACTTCCTCCATTCCTGATGGAAAAGTATCTCCTAGCCCAGGCTCACCTCCCTGCCTCAGTTTCCTCCACATCCCAGCCCAAGAAGTTCCTGAGCATAGGTTTATCTTATTAGTGCTACAAACAGTCTGCTATTTCATTTTATTTTATTTTATTTTTAGGGCTGGGAATTGAACCCAGGACCTTGACACTGAGCTATATTCTCAGCCTTTATATATATATATATATTTTAATTTTGATCAGGGTCTCACTAAATTGTATAGGCTAGGCTGGAACTTGCGATCCTCCTGCCTCAGCCTCCCAGAGTGCTGCCATTGCAAATGTACACCACCACGCCCAGCTTCCCTGTCCGCTCTTCTCATTGCTCTCAGCAGGAAGTGAATCCCCATCCCCAAGCTGCTGCTACTGGAAGAGAACAAGCAGCTGCCGGGAGGGTCCAGGATACTTGCACCAGTGTCTAAAAGGCATTTTGGTTTTTTAAAACTAAACAGTTTATACAACACAGATTAATATATGATGGATCATCATAGCAGAGTTTATTTTTCTGAGTTAAAAAAAGATTCAAGATTTATATAACTTATTGGCATTAATACCAAAGTGGACTAATCAGGATAATAGGTTTTCAAAAGAGCAAAGTTAAATGATGAGTTGGTTTCCTGATTTGAAAATAAAATTAGATTCTGTGTCCTCTTCGGAGAATCGCGGCAGGGGGATTGGAGGACCAGAGGGCGGAAGGAGAGAAGGTGTGTAGGGTGCTGGGCCCAGGACACAGGTGGATCTGGGGAGAACATGGGGTGCTCAGGGCCATGTGCCTCCATCTAAGGCACTGGAGAGGGCCAGCGGGGTGCTGGCTCTGAGCTGACTGAGCTGCTGGCTGCTGTGGCCGGGCTGGACTTAGAACCCCGAGCTGAGCCACAGCGGTCACAGGGTTCTGTGACAGCATCGATCTCCAAGGCCAGAGGTCCTAAGCAAGGGGCCCCGGGGGGGGGGGGGCAGAAAGAGTTCTGGTGCTGGGTCCTGGAGGCCTTGGGGAAAAGCTGTGGTGGCCCTAGATCCAGTTCCTCCCCACGCACCCCCAGGAAATTGAGTCTGAGCCATGGCTTGGGAGTGCGGCTTCCGGCTTCCTTCCGTGGTGCTGGGAACCCAGGGAGCAAGGGAGTGGGTGCAGGAAGCAGGGGCCATGGGCACAGAATCCTCGATTTTAGACCGTGTGGGGCTCCGAAGGCAGGATGGAGACGGTGATTCAGGGAAGAGCCTGCGGGAACGGCAGGAGGAAGTCTGTGGGCAGAGGGAAAGACTCAGAGCAGACAGAGGACTGAAGCAGCCCGGAACTGGAAAGAACCGAGCGGCTCAGTGCCTGGCCCAGAGCGCTGGTTTCGGAGCCCTGAATGCCACCACTTGCTCATATGAGTCCATGTTTCCGGTAGGGAAAGTGAGGGTTGAGAGGCAGCTTGCCCAGGAGACTGCAGGAGAGCCCCAAGCCCGTCCTCTGGCCAGCCCTCGTCAGTGCTTATCTCGGTTTCTGCGTTTGCATCACCTCTGACTGCCCTGACATACCACATTCTCACTACGTCATTCCCCCAACGGCTACCACTGTGACCACCTCCGCCACTGCCCACCACACCACAATAATTACACTTGCTAACATGAGATTTCCTGCTGGACACGGCGGCCTCTGGCTTTTGGGGTCGCTGACTGTGAGGACAGGAGAACAGGGACACCGACGAGCACTGGGGGTCGGCCCTGGGGCTGTGGTCCCCATCTGCCTGGCTCTATGGTTTCCTCCACCCTATCCCCGCCCCCCTCCGCCATTCACCATCTCCCAGCTGGAAACACAAAGCAGATTTTTTTCCAGGGAAAATCCATAAGGAAGGCGTGTGAGCAGGGATCAGGGGCTGGCTGGGGCCCAGTCACTCCTGGTCATCTTGGTTCCCCACAGGGACATGATCTCCACCAGTACCCCTGCTGGGTACGAGAAGAATGGGCAACCTGGGGTGCACCCTCGTCCTGATGTCCCTGACCCATAGCCCCCACCCAGCCTGGACTGTTGGAGGCCTAGGGTATAGAGGGAGGCAGGCAGACTGGCCCGGGAGCCGGGAGAAAGTTTCCATGCTGAACAGCTGCTGTGATCACTGCCAAATTTCCCTCCCACCAAGCCCAGGATTAGAGAAACAGAGTCTGGGAATTCAGGAGCCCGACTCCAGGTGGTGGTGCAGGGAGCAGCCAAGGGCAGTGAGGTGCTGGCCCAGGGTCCTCGGTTAATGTGGACACAGCACCCAGGACGCCGGGCAGGAAATGAAGAAGTCCCTCCTTACTCCCTGCCAACACCCCTGGTGTCTTGAGTCCCAGGCAGGCCATGAGGGTCCGTGGAGAATTTGGGGCCCTCGCGCTTGTGAGCAGCCATCACCACAGCGTCCCCGGTAGGTACACTGAGCTGCCTCGTGGGCCATGCCAACACTGCAGGAGGGTGAACACAGGTGAAGCCAGCAGAGATCTGGTGTGTCCACCCCACATCCCGTGCCTCTATCCAAGCCTGTGAACCCAAGACCTGGGGTCTTTCTGTTCTCTTTGGGGGAGATGGGGTCCTGCCTCTCCTGCTTTTGGCCACATCTCTTGGTCCTCTCCTCATAAACTACTTTCCCCTGCACTGTCTTTGCTCAGATGCCCCTTCCACTGGGGACTCGGCCCTGGCTGACCCTGCTCCCCACATGTCCCTATGGCTTCCGCCTCCTCCCTAGACTTCCCAGCGGCCGGCCCATCCATCTCCCTCTCCAGCGGATACAACAAGTCACAAACAAACCCGATCTCCAGCTGTGGGCCGAGAGGAGACCAATCAATAATGGCCCTAACATGGTTATGGCGGATTGGCTTAGAAGAGGAAGCAGGTAATCGAATCTGCCCCTCTGGACACCATCTGTCTCCACTGCCCGACTGCACCAATCTGTGCCACCTGCTTCCGGGCGGCCAGGCAGCCCCAGGCACGGATGCACTCACAGGGTCCTTCCAGTACAGGGAGTGTGAGGTCTCTAGGTACAAGACCAAGGTCAAGAGACAGCAAGGACCAGAGCAACACCCACCCCCAAGTGCACATGGATAAGAGTGGGGGCTCCAAGGCAGCCGCCAGGTCTCCCATCCCCTTGCTGAGCACCTTTGGGTGGGGGTCCTCGGCTCCATTTTGCCCCATGGGTTACAGTCCCAATGGGGGGAGCTGTGGCAGCTGCAGCAGGACACAGGCTGAGAGAGCAGGGGTCCAGGAAAAAGGTCCAACGTGGCCATTTCTGACAGTTCTGGCGCCCCGCAGAGCACACACTTAGAGCGTCTCTGTCAGCAGTGGCTGCCCACCATGATTAACCCCACCTGCAGTTCTCAAGACTGCACCGTGTTACAGAGTGTGAATGCCATCAGTCCTTCCTCTACTGCTCAGAGGCTCACCTGAGAAGTACTAGTTTTCCATAGAGAAAAGAGAGAGCCAAGGCCGGTATTTATGTCGATGCTGTCCACTGTGGCCCAGGTTCCCTCCAGCGTCTCATCCTCCCAATCCAAGTTTATGACTTTTGTTTTTCCCCCTCATGTTCATAAGATGGTTGCTGGGCTCCAGTCATTACAACCACATTCTAAAAGAAAAAGGGTAGAGCATGCTGCACACTGGAAAGGTCCCCCTCTAAAAACACCACTCCGTGGGTGTTCACTGACATTTGGTTGCCAGACTCATGTGCCAAGGGTCACCCTAGCTGCCAAGGAGAGCCAGGCTTTTGCTGAGCTTGATGTTCTCCTAAAGGCTGGGGTTGCAGTGAGCCCGATATTGTCTGCCACCTTGGTCCTATGGTGTGATGAACAGCACAGGGCAGGGGTACCTCAGTCTGGACCATACCCTGGAAGGCAGCGAGGCGCCAGCCCTGAGATACTCACAGAGGTGAATGGAAACTTGGCCAGAGTCCTGGGAGGATTTAAACTAGAGTCACCAGGAGGCGGTAAAGGGCTCTGCAGCCTTAGAGACCTGGGCCGAAGCTGCAGCCCTATCAGGATTATTATTCAAGTCTGATTTAATGGAAAAAGCCATAGGAATCAGAGCCTTGGGCTCACACTTCACTCCGCCTCTTGTGTGTAACCAGGAACAGATTCCTAAATTTTCTGAGCCTCAGATTCCTCTACTACAAAATGAGAAGAAACTAAACTGGGTGTGGTGATGCTTGCCTATAACCCCAGCATTCTGGAAGGCTGAAGCAGGAGGATTGAAAGTTTCAGTCCAGGCCGGGCAACTTAGTTTATCGAGATCCTGTCTCAAAGTAAAAAATAAATTGAGCTCTGGGCTCAATCTCCAGTACCAGATGTTAATTAATCAGATGGGCAGAACTAGCTTGCAATCATTCATTGATGAATAGGAGTCTGGACTTCATTGAATTCAAACCTCCAAGGGTGCTGGAGCCCACACACCTCACACCTGCCCGTGTCTGCTAGGTGGACGTGCTGGCAGGGGCTTCTGTTCCACCTGCCGAGCCTGTGGCCATGCCTCTCCTGGCTGGCTTCCAGAGAGCCGGGCTTCCAGTTCTCTGGCTTCTAGTCCCCGCTAGGCAGGGCAGCACAGACCAAGGGAGGGAAATGACATGGGTTTGCCAATAAACAGCACTGCACACATTTACAAATATTTCCTTACACAGATAATGAGCCCGGGGAGCAGACCGAATGCAGAAACGCAGTGGTAGCCAAATAACGCCCCTTCCTCCCACAAAGATGTCCACACCCCAGTGCTGGAACGCACGAATGCCTTCTGTTACCAGACCAAGCGGGCTTTGCAGAGATGGCTAAAGTTGTGGGGTTGAACATCCACCTAGGGGTCTTTCCTAGGTCACCCAGGTAGACCCGACCTCATCTCCAGAGCCCGTAAAGTCTCTGTTCTCTCCTGTCTCCTGTCTTCCTCTCCTGAAGGCTCTGCCTGTGCTTCAAGGCAGGCTTTGGAAAGGGTACCTCCACCCTGAGGGTCTCCTGCTCCAGGCAGGGGAGAGCAGAGGCCAACACTGGGGTGTCTGCCCACAGCAGGAGGCATTTCTGGGGAAATCACATTGTTTTCTCACCAACCAGTCATCTGGCCCTCTTGGCCTGGTCTCCTGTAGCACATCTGGGGCGCATTTACTAAAGCTTCCCCTGAGGGCTGGGCCTGGTGCAGAAATTGAGGAGCCTGGAAATGAGTAAGACTCCTGCCAGGGCACTGCACTGGGCCCACCAATGGCACCTACTGTTCCACAGGAAGCCACATCAGTCAGAAATCCACCCAGTGTCGCAAGCCCCTTCCAGGGAAAGCTCTCCCGGCAGCAGCTGAGGCTGTGGTGGGGGAGGTGGCACGGATGCCCAAGGCTCCGGAGCTGCTGCCCACCCCCATGGTTCCCGGGACCCAGCCCTGCTCATCAGGGCCTGCCTTATCTTTTCTGTGCAAGTGCCTGTCCTGGAACCCCAGGCTGCCTCACTCCCTCCCCAGCCCTGGTTCTTGCCTTTCTGCCCGAGCCCCAGTTCCATGGCAGGAGCCCCTTTTCTGCTGGCCCGGCATCTCCTGCAGCTGAAAAAGGGGGTCAGCTCTAGATAGTCCCCCTTGGGTGCGCCAAAAGCAGCAGGAAACACCTCAAGACTCCTTTAGTGGTGGCGCACGCCTGTAATCCCAGTGCCCTACGAGGCTGAGACAGGAGGATTGCAAGTTCAACCCAGCAACGTAACAAGGTCCTCTCAAAGGCTGCAGATGTAGCTATGTGCAGAGCCCCTGGGCTCAATCCCCAGTACTGCAAAAAAAGAATCCTTTACTGCTCAAAGCATAGCTTGCATCCAACGTCAGGGACCAGGAGCCGGTCTCTTTCTTCTGCTGGCTGCCTGTCTGTGACTCACCACACTCACCCCCACTCTGTGTGGGACTCAGTTTACCCTAAGAGCTGTGCTCTCCACTGGTAAGAAAGGAAGAAGGATGGGTCACTTCCTCAGGTAACAGAAACACAGCTATGAAGTGGCTTCCCCTCCCCCACAGGACCAGGGACTTCAGCATCACAGGGTCCAAGCCGAGGGCTGGCTCCCCCATGCTCCTGCAGCTGATCACTATGGGTAGGATAGACACTCAGAGAAGACACTGTCTGGCCACCTGCTCTCATCCCAGCCCTCACATTGTGCCCTCTCCCACCACCAGCCCCTGCACCTGCCAAGCCCATCCTGGAAAATCCCCTCCTTCTCACTCCAGCAAGCCCTGGGCCTGGCAAAGGTTGCCCAGGGTGTTAATGATGTCTGCAGGACCCAAGACCAGGGTTGCAGCCAGAGGACAGGGCTTTAGGACCTGTAGGAAGGTGGTGCGGGCATCATTTGGAACCTAGAACACCCTAGGGACCCTGGAGGGGGCTCATGTGTGGGCAGAGAGTGAGCACTGCTCCTGGAAGCCACCTGCATAACCACGTTAGGCCGTCATCTCCTGGGTGTCTCTCAGCCACAGAGCCCTGCTGTTCCACCTCCCTCCTCACCCTGGGACCAGCCACCCGCACCAAGGGAGACCCAAGGCGCCAGTCTTCTTCCCCCAAGCCTGGGCTCGAGGTCCCCCTGAGGTCTGCGCATCAGTGGACATGGAAAAGAGGCCCAGATTTGTTCTGAGGACCCTGGCCTGGCTCCTCAGCCCCGGCCTCCCTTCCTGGCCTAGTCACCTCCTCCTCTGTGTCCCCGTCTCTTGGGGACAGAGGCTGATGGCCCACATCCTGACCTGCTTGGCTGTGGCTGTGGCCCTGTCTCAGATTTGCACCCCCATCCTGGTGCCCCACTTCTAGGGACGGGGTCACCGAGGAGAGCCCTATGCTAAGAGCTCACTCTGGTCTGGCCAGGTGTCCCCTAAAAGCCTATGTGTCCAAGGCTTGGCCCCAGCCCGTGGTACCACTGAGGTGTGGCCTAAAAGGGGACATGGGGACCCTGGCTCCTTCCTCTCCCCTCTTTCCAGCTCCCCAGAGGTGAGCCAGCACCTCCCTCCACCACGCATTCCCATCCTCTGAGGTGGCCATGGCCCAAAGGCACAGGGCCCGATGGCAGCAGGCACCGGAGTCTCTGAAGCCATAGCCAAAGTAAACCTTCCCTCCTTCCAGGCTGATTATCTCGGGGCTTTTGTCACGGTGACGGGACGCTGCCTACACAGGAAGGGAGGCTGGATCAGGGTTGCATTAGCTCAAGGCTCTGTCAGGGTAAGAAAGCTGAACAGTGGGAAACCGAACTCAGCCCACTGATTCATATGGAAAATAGAGGCAAGGATCCTCCCTCCCCAAGCGTTTAGTGGGGGAAATTCTGGAGTAATCCTATTAAAGTCAATGTTTTCTGTCACCATGAACCACCACCATCATATTTAACCTTGCTGTGGAATTTTTTGAAAATCTAATCAGATAAAAGGATAAAGCAAGAAGTATGCATATTATAAAAATGGAGTTATTATCGTGGGATGACATTATTCTCTTTCTTGTTTTTAAGGGTGTTCTGTTCTGTGTTTTGAGACAAGGTCTCATTAGTTCAGGCTGGCCTTGAACCCACTACGTGACCCAGGCTAGCCTCAAATACACAGTGAGATCCTCCTGCCTCAGCCTCCTGAGTGCTGGAGTCACAGGCGTACATCATTGTGTCTGGTAAAATGACCTTCTTCTATACTTGAATATTCCAAGGGAACCAGCTAAAGAACTTTTAATATTAATCCCTGAATTTAGCAAAGCAGCTAGTTTAAAAACAAGACTTCCTAAATACAAAATACTAATAACTAAAGAATATACTAAAAACTTATTCATGAGAACAAAAACAAAACTCATTTTTTAAATGTGTAAGCAGAAGTGGAAATAGCTGTAAAATCTAAGTGGAGAGCTCACACATAGCCTTAGATAAACATAGAGATTCCGTTCCCAAATAAAAAGTTAATATTGTGAACATACTTGTACCACCATAATTAAACTATAAACTCAAGAGCTTCTGTATAAAATCTCAGTGGATGTTTTGGGATAACTCGACTTAGTCACTTCAAATTCATCTGTGAAAAATAGTATAAAAGAATATCCAGAAAACTCCTAGATGAAAAAAAAAAGTAAACTAACCAAGCAGGAATAACCTATGTGTATATATCATTCTTCACAATATTACACAGCCTCAGTCACTGAAGGAGCCTGGGACCACTGCCCCCAGACAGATCCACTCTAAAGAATAAATAAATTGATTTTAAAGACACCCAAATCAACATGAGATTTCAATTCAATAAATTGAGTCACTGGCCAGATATTTGGATCAAAAGTAAATAAATCTGGATTCCCTACCTCACTCCGGCACTGAAATAAATTCCATCAGGATCAAAGATTTAAAGTAAGAAAAACATTTGGACAAAGAAAACCATAAAAGCGCCGGGGGAAAAAAAACGATGTGCAAGTGTTCTTAGGATCCTGGTGTAACAACTTCCTTAGTCATAGAACAAAACCCAAGAACAATAGTGCAACTAGAAAGACATTAAAGGGCAAAGACCAGAATAATAGGAAAACACAAGGTGGATGATAATGAACTGATTTTCCCAATTTAGAAAAGACATATTTTTTAAACGATAAGCAAAAGACCAATGATTACATGGAAAAATATAGAAGAAGAATATAAACAGGCAGTCACAAAAAGTATAACTAGCTAATAAAAACACACCCCATGTGCAGTCTCTCTAACACCTTTAGACACAAGTTAAAACAGGATGGCACTGTTTGCTTATCGGCTTGGCACGGGGGAGTGGGCCGCCTCCCACTAAGCTAATGGGAGGGAAATTAGTGCACCCCGGGAAGCAATTAGTCCTTATCGTCTGCATTTCCAGTGCCTATACCCTGAGACTTAGCAGTTTAACATCTAGGATTTTATCTTACAGAAGCATTTGTACAAATGCCCAAGGGTAGACGCATGTACAAGGATGTTCACAGCAGCATAATCTGTGATTTTTTTAGTAGACAAGGAAAATAAAACAGTTTTATTCATAAGGAATTAAATTATAGACCACCCATCCGAGTAAATTGCTATGCTGCTATAAAAAGAAGGAAGCCAGGCGTGGTGGTGCACACCTGTGATCCCAGCGTGTGGGAGGCTGAGGCAGGAGGATCGCTCCTGCTATGTCATGAGTTCAAGCCTGTCCTGAACTACATAGTAAGACTCTGTGTCAAAACAAAACAAACAAAAGACCGGAGGGGAGGGGAGCGCTAGGAAGCTTCTGTCTACACTATTACGGACAGAGGCGAAGGGTAAATGCATAAACAAGTCTCGAATTTATACATCTTGTGACTTACATTTGTAAAATAAAATTTCAGAGTGTGATTTAATCATGTCTCTTCCCAGCTACTACTCAGAAATCTCAGAAAAAGCTTAAGATACAAAACAGCAGGAAAGACAGCAGCTATCGCCTCCCTGCTAGCTGGACCCCAGAGGACAGGACAGAGGCCCAGGGCTCCGACCTCCACCTTCCGCCTGTCACCCACCTGGGCCACATCCTCTCCAGCCCACCGGGGGATTGCAACAGCTGGCGAGTGGGTTTGTGGGCGAGTGGGTAGCAGCCTGCGGTGGACAGGAGGGGAGGTTTGTGGGAAGCACGGTTGGCAGAAATAGCCAGGGCTGCGGCTCCAGCAGCCCGAGGGAGGGGACCCTTGCCCCCGGCCAACTCCCCCACGTCATTCCAGGCACTGCTGCCTCCTCCTGGCTTTCGCTCACTTCCTGTGGTTTTGTCTTCCCCCAGGTAACTCCTGACTCAGAGGCTCCTCTCCTTCCTGTCCCCCCATGACTCGCAGGCATAGTCAAGGCCCATCTGAGGCTAGGGAGAGTCCAGGATCCTCCTGTCTCAGCCTCCTCAGCCCTGACACAGTAGCCCAGCTCCAGGGCAACTGGGTCCAGAGTTTACCTCAGTGAATCCTACTGAGTCTCCCTGACTCCTTAATGAGGGAGGCTGTGGTGCCCGGACCCCCAACTCCAGTCCAGCCCCATCCCATAGCCTAATCCTGCTCACCCTTCTACACCCCAACAAACCCCTCAAAGATTAAACAGGGTCTCCCCACTCAGCAAGGGTCTTGGGATTGAATCAGAGATGATCCCTCTCTCCAGAGGAGCTACAGGGTCTAAAGGTTAAACGTAGTGGCGGGGTCCCTACCTGAGGAGGCCTCCTCCACCAGCCCAAGCTTTAATCACAGTCCTTGACTTCCCAACCAGTCAAGGAAGCCTCACTGGCCCTACCAAGAGCTGAGAAAGAAATGAATGTGTAACTTAACTTTGACTAATATGACCTGAGGGCAAGTTTTCGGAGTTCACTTCAGGGAAAAGTTCCATTAATCTGAAAAATAGCCCAAAGAAAAAAATGGCACCTTTTCCACCTCTAAGCATATCATGTCTAGATGTGATGTCCGGAACCTCAGCAGCAGTCTTGCAACCATAAGGGCAGCTATTGCACTTGAAGAAAAAGTAATGCCCTAAAGATAGCAGAGCTGAAAGATGGGACCTGCATCTCAAAATGTAGTAAATCCTTCCAGTTCCCTTCCCTGCAGCCATCATACATCAAGCTTTCTTTGCTTATGAAATAAAAACTTCCTGTATTGTCTGAACCATTTGAATTTGGGTTTCTGTTACTCACAACCCAAGGCTGCTGATGATACATTTGGGAAATTGGATGAGTAGTTAAGGACAAGCAGGAGGTTAGTCAGGTCATCTTTCCCTCCACCCCTCCATTCTCATCCCTGACCGGTTCCTTCTCTCTGATCCCCAGGAAGATCCCCCAGGAATAACACTCGGCCCTCACCTAGATGCTCGTGGCAACATCTGCCGTCCCTGCTGCCTTGGCCAGGGGCTCCCCTACTGGGACCCTGGCTTTGCGGGCTCTGTTTCTCTGCCTGAACCCCCTTCTCAGGTCTCGGGACCTCTCATGTGGAGGAAGCAGCCGTTTCCCAGGGCCGGCAGGAGACTGGCAAGACGTGGGCTGTGAAGAGACCGCTCTGCCTGGGGACTGCAGCAGCCTCTCTGATGCTGTCACAGGGGAGCTGGGCCAGGTCACTCACTACCACAGGGGCTCAGCAGGCAAGAGGGAGGCTTTTCCTTGAGGTGTGCACTCCAGTCGTGGGCTAGGTGACCAGGACCAGCTGGGCCTTTTCCATCTCTATCCCCAGTGCCAGGCCCAGGAGAACACAGGGTGGGTCGCGGTGACATGTTTAGGACATGTTGATCAGGGGAATTCTGTGGCTGAGAAGGCAGGCTGTGGACAGGAGGGACCAAGGACAGGGGAGAAGGACTGCTGGAGGCTGGGGGGGCGGGGGCCAGGGGCCCTTCTGGGGCCTGCGGTGGCCGAGTCCCAGTGTGGCCAGGCCTGCAGTCTTGGTGGGAGTGGCAGAGATAACCCCTCCACCCGTCCCCCCAAGGCAGAGCGAAGCCTCAGCCCTCGCCCAGCCCAGCGTGCTCGGCTAGCAGCGCAGGATCCGGAAGCTGGGTGTTTCCATGAGCGAATCTTTCCATCCTCAAACCAAAGCCTGTGTCCCCAGCCCAGCAAGCACAGTGACCACTTCCTCTCTGGAGCAGCCCAGCCTGGGGAGGCGCTGGGAAGAGCCTGGGGTGTTCACCTCTGCCCCTGCTGCGGCGAGAGGAGGGGGATGCAGGCAGGGCTGGAGGCCCCTTCACAGCCAGGCTCTAAGTTCCCAGGCCACATGACGAAAGGCTGGGGTCAGCCTGAGTGGTGGGGTGGGATTTGGAGGCCGAGGAAAGGGGCGCATACAGAGTAGGAGCAAGAGCCAGGGAGGGAGTGGGGTTGAGGCTGGACCCCAGGGGAGAACGGATTCTCAGATGACCAGCATTGTGGAGAGTGTGTAACCCGAAGTCCAATCCACATTCAACCCCAGTGACCTTACAGCTTAAACTCATGGAATCCTCAGAATAAAACTATGATAGAAGCACACCTGTCAGTCCCCGGCACGGATAGAGAAACTGAGGCCCAGAGAGGTTGCCTGACCTGCCCAATGTCACCCAGCTGGAAAGTGGCTGAACCAGGATTTGAACCTGGCATAAATGTGGCTCAAGCTGAGGCCTGGAAGGCCTGACAGGGTCGGAGTCAAGGTCAGGAGGGCGGGTCACAGATGACATTCCGGCTAGGAGGCCTTGTCCCTTCAGAAAGTAGGCCTCTGCCAGCCAGGAGGTGCAGCTGCTGCAATGGCTCCCTCTCCCTGGCCTGGGGTTGGCCGGGGCCCAGGGGGTGTGCCTGCAATGACAGGGGCCTGAGCCAATGGCAGAGCCACAGGGAACCCCTCCCCCAAGTTTCTATTATCTTAGGAGAAAGCAAGGAGGGAACAGAAGTTGGCTGGAGTGCAGACTGAGCCTCTGTCCTGGAGGAAACCGGGCCAGGCCAGGGCTGAGAACAGCAGAGCCTGGGCCCGCTGCCCCTACTCCCAGCTCCCTGCTGGGGTCCTCATGTTCCCTCCCCTGGCACACAGAGCCCCCAGGTCCTCCCCAGTTCTGCCAGAAGGAAGAGGTCCTCAGAGATGGCACTGCCTCTTCCACCCTGGCCCTGGGGCTGATGGGAGGGGGTGGACCTGTGCACACATACCCTCACACATGCCCACACACGTCACACTGTGTGTATGTTGTCACATTCCGCACACTTGCATGCTCATTTGCACCATCAGACCCAAACACTCAGATCCTCACAGGCAGACACACTCCTATGCACACCCCGAGGCCCCCAGACTCTCTCTCTCTCTCTCTTTCTCAATCTCTGTCTTTTCCAGGGCCCCAGGGAGGCTAGCTGGCAGCTGCCAAAAGCTGGGTAGAAGCCTGGGCCAGGCGGGGAGCCCAGAAGGCAGAGCTGGGGCACCACTGTCCCCTGCCACCTCCAACCAGGCAGCCTCCAGCCTGCATTGTCTGGGCACCTTGGGCAGGGCTCCCAGGCTGGCCAAACTTAGGAGGGCCCCTTCCCTCCCCACAGGCCAGGCTTCAGCGAGGACAAGCTGTGTCCCTCTGGGCCCAGAGAGCCTCCTCATCTCTTGCTGCCACTGCCATCATCACAGTGGCCAGGCCCCAGCCAGGGCAACGGGCCTGCCTTTCCCAGGACTTGGGCTTCCTTTAAAGGGAGCTGGACTGCACCCTCTGCACCAAAAGGTTGCTGTGCTGCATCTGCGCTGGCTCCTCCCAGTCCTACACCTGAGTGGAAGGGGATTCTCCAGGCCACACACTGGGCCCCATGCAGTGCTTGCTGGAAACCTTGGGAGTTCCTGGAGCTTGGTACGATTTCCTTGGGCACCCAGGGATCTGCTCTCTACCTTGTCTTCTATGCCCTCTCATGATGTTCTTCACCCACAGACAGGGTCCCTGAACCCTGGCCACCCCAGAGTTTCTTCTGCACACTCCTATCCTGCAAGCCTCAGTCCCTCCCAGAAGCCAGCAGTGTGGGGGTAACCAGGCAGCATCAGCCTTCCTGCCCCCAAGAAGCCCAGGGACCTTTCTGTCTTCCTGTCCTAAGCTCAAACTCACACAGCCTGACACAAGGAGGTGCTGGACAAACGGGAATAAATCAACCAACCAACCAGCACCTGGCCTAAAGGTCTGCATGCAGGCATCTGCCGCTCCCTACCCCCCACCTCCGCCAGCTCTCACATGTTCCCTTATTATATTTTGTGTCTAGATGATCCCCAAAGCTTTGGGCAGTCATAGATGGGGCTTTTTCTGAGTGGCTGGATCTAGGGTATGTGACTATTAAATTAGTCCACTGATTGGTTTGGCACTGTCCTAATCCTAGTAGCATAGATAGAGTATAAAAGGTGTGGGGAAAAGCTGCTAATGTCCCCTTCTTGCTTCTTCCCATGATGTACTCTTTCTCCTCTATGATGCCTGTCTGCTATGTCATCCTGCAGGCAGCTGACTGTGGACTGAAACCTCTACAAACTGTAAGCCAAATAAACCTCTCCCCCTTAGTCTGGGTGCTGAGCATTCTCAGCAATGAGAAAAAAGTTAACTAATATACCCCTCCATCTGCTGCTGCTGAACATTGACCTCTAATGGGGTCCCTGCCCCCACCCATCATCTCACTCAGTCTAAACTCTCCCCCAACCCCGCAAGCCACCAGCATTCCAGTCCTCATTCACAGGGGTCAGAGGACACCATTTGCATGCTGGGTGTGTCCAGAACCTGGCGTGGTGGAGTCTTTGTATACTGCACATACCAAACACAGCCTTAGTTATTTCTCTCATTGCTGAGAATAAATACTTGACACCCAAGGTTAAAGGATGAAAGGTTTATTTAGCTCACAGTTTATAGAGGTTTCAGTCCATAATCAGCTGACTATAAAGGCAGGGTGGCACATGGAAAAGGGGCAACAGTTCATGGCAGCAGAAGACAGAAAAAAGCAGAAAGAGAGAAAGAGAGGTCTCTTTCTGCCCTTTTTATTTTAGCCAGACTTCTGGGATTAGGGTGATGCCAATCCAATCAGTGGAATGATCCCAGCAATCACCCACCCTTAATCCTAGCACCCTTAACATTAACATTGACCCATGAATCAATCACAAACTCTAGATTCAGCTATCACTAAAAATGCCCCATCTAAAAGTGCATGAAGCTTTGGGGGACATTTAAACACAAACCATAACATCCCACCCTTACCCCCATCAAAGACTCATGTACATTCCTTTATGCAAAAGGCATTTAGTCCATCTCCAAGTGTCTCCAAAGTCTTTTTTTTTTTTTTTTTTTTTTTTTTTTTTTTTTTTTTTTACCGGTACCAGGGATCGAACTCACGACCGCCTGCTTGCAAGGCAGGTGCTTATGCCGCTGAGCTAAATCTCCAGCCCCTGTCTCCAAAGTCTTAACAGTTTCAGCTTTGCTGAAAAGTCCAAGTCCCAAGTCTCCTCTGAGATTTAAGGCAGACTCTTAGCTGTGAACCTCTATACAAACACTTCCAACATTCAGTGTCACAAGATAAACTTCTCCACTCCAAAAGTTACAAACAGGGAGATACAAAGAAATGGGACCAAAGCAAATCCAAAATCCAGCAACACAAACATTAAGTCATGTAGTTCCATGTGCAGCGTCCGAAGCAATCTATCACAAGATGTGAACTCCAGAGTTTGGGTAGCTCTGTCCCTATGGCACGTCCAGTAGTTGTAGCTCTTGTGGCTTCTCTTTTGGGCCCACTTTGCTCCCTCTTTGCAGTTTCCCTCAGATGATCCTGTTTCCTGGCTTCACCCTTCTGAGGTCTCCATAACACCTTTGGCTTCACACTCACAGCTTCACAAAATGCCCTCTCAGGGGCACACTGCCTGGCCTCCGGCCTTCTTCTGAAATCTGGATGGAAATCTTTCTGAACCTATAACCTTCATTCTTCCCTTCCATTTAGATGCACCTAAAACCAGCACCACATGGATGATGCCAAGGTCTGCCACCAGCTGGACCAGTAGCTTGGCTTTCCCTCTCTCTTGGCTGAAGGAGTCCAGTGCCTGGATTGCTGGAAACTCTGAATTCAATTCTGAGGAACAAATTCTCTAACCTACCACCATTCTGGAACATGGTGTGGCTGACAATATTCAGGAACAGGATATACTGAGGCTTTCTTTTCGAAGAAAATCTTTCACTTTTGTAATTTTGAGACTACAAAGGGTAGAGTCCTGCTGCTTCTTGTAATGTCCTCAGGCCATCTTTTATATTCTTTTTTTAAAATAGACTTTATTTTGCTATTTTTTTTTGTCTTTTTCATTTTTATCGATACCAGGGATTGAACTCACGACCACTTGCTTGCAAGGCAGGTACTTATGCCACTGAGCTAAATCCTCAGCCCCCATCTTTTATATTCTACTGTTCCTTCTCAGCAATCAAAATCTCCTTTGCTCTATCTTCATAATACACAGCTTTACTGGAGTTTGCTTTCTGCCCAAACTCAGTGTTTTAAATCATTCTGCTGGCCTCTTTGTTCTTGATTCTCTACATAAATTTGGATCCATGCCACTGCCTCAACATTAGACCACCCTGAAATTTATTCTGCAAGATTAATTCATCTGCTGCACTTAATCTCAGTTTCAGGCATCTATTATCACAAGCAAAATGCAGACATGCTTTCTGCTAGGCCATAACACATCATCTAGAGTCCAACAACCAATGAAGTCCTTATTCCCAGCAGAAACCTCCCAAACCTGGTCTTTACCAGTAGGATTTCTATCTACCTTCTGGGAACCTCTGACCAGAATCGCCCATAAAGAACAACCTAAGGTATTCCAGCTCTACTGTTTTAGCCAGCATCTCTTAATCTTTCCAAACTCTTCCCACAAGCCTTTCCCAAAGGCTCCTGGTCTGGTAGAGTCACAGCATAGCAACAACCCCACTCCTGGTACCAAATTCAGTTATAGTTACTTTTTTTAAGTTTCTGAGGCAAAATAACTGACACTCAGAGTTAAAGGAGGAAAGATTTATTTAGCTCACAGTTTGTAGATGTTTCAGTCCATAATCAGCTGACTCCAAGGCAGGATGACATATGGAAAAGGAACAACAGTTCATGGTGGCAGAAGACAGCAAAAGCAACTAGAGAGAAGGAGACAAATCTCTTTCTGCCTCTTTATATTATGCAGACTGCTGGGATTAGGGTAATGGACTGATACCTGCAATCACCCACCCTTAATTCCAGTACCCTGAATCCTATCACTGAATCATGAATCAATCACAAACTCTAGATTTGGCCACCTCTGAAAAATCCTCGTCTAAAAGTGTATGAAGCTTTTGGGGAACATCTAGACATAAACCATAACACACATGTACACACACACAAGATCTCAGACTCTGAGATGAAGCAGGAGTCCCTGACAGGGTGTGGACATTAGGGAAGCATCTAATAAAATGATTCAGTTCCTTGGTGCATTCAGAGCCTTCAAATGGAAAGTTTCTGGAGGTCATCACTGTTGTGGCTGTTGTCACCAGAGATGAAGATTGCCATCTCCTCTCTCTGCAGGATTCCTGCTCAAAAACTTCTGTGGCCCCCTTTGCCTATGAAAAAAAGGCCACATGATGGCCTCAAAATCCATTTCCCAATTTGATCTCCCTGATACTCTGTGCTCTGATCCCTCTGACCACCCCATCCCTACCCCATCTTCAGCCTTCTTGCTTCTGTGGCTTTCGCCTGGAATGCCCCTCAGCACTACCTATTGCATTTACCCCATCCTCTGAGACAAAACTAGGCACACACCCCCACACACAGCCTTGTCCTCACCAAGTGGAACTGCCCTTCCACTCCCTGGGAGGATTCTGTTTACAATAATATGCCACCATGGTTGCTGGCACAGAATTGTTCCTCAAGAAATGAAAGTTATAGCAACCACACCCTTACTGACTCATCCAATCTTCATCGCTGAGGTTGTGAGGCTGTCAGCGTACTCACTGCACGGGGGAAAGCAAAACACATAGAGGGCTGACACTGTGTCCAGGTGAACATTAGCCCAGAGTCTGAGCCTTACCACAGAGCCCACTCGTGCAGCAGGGCAAGGACAACATTCACCTCCATCACCCATTGCCCAGTGCACGCCTGGCTCACAGAGGGCTGGTTACAGTGGTCACAGCTGTGCCAGAATCCCCTAGGGCCAAATGACGCCACTCATCTGCATGTCCACTTCCTGTGCACAGAGTGCAAGACTAGGGCTAAGGAAATGGGGCAACACACAGCTGCCCACTAGGACACTCGCCGGTCAGTCAGAGATGACCTGCCAGTGGTGGCCATGACAGGGTGTTGAGGACCTCTGAAAACTGAGGCCTCAGGGGTGGAATGACTGTGGTACAAAGCTTGGGGACACCAGCACCCACATTCCCCTTAGAGAACTGGAGATCCCCCCAGCCCCATGCAGACCAGTAACTAGAGGTCCCAGCTCTTTGGTGACCCCAGCTCCAGGTGAAGGGCCCCCTCTGACAGCTTTCAAGTCCCCTGGTCACCCGGGAGCTGGCTGGCAAGAGTCCAGGAAGGAAGCTGGGAAAGGGCCAGCCACGTGGGATATAAATCAGGGCCATCCACACTAGGATCTGTGAGACACATGTTGTCTTTTGTTTCCCACTTTATGAGCTTAATCACTCCCTGAAATCCATGAGTTTTATAAGTCACATGATGTTACAGCCTGTGTCTAGATGTCCCCCCAAAGCCTCATGCAGTGGGGATTTTTTCGAGGTGGCTGGATCTGGAATATGTGATTCTGGAACTGATTCATGATTAATGCCAGGCTCAAGGACACTAGGATTAAGGGTGTGAATGCTACCTGCCCTAAGTAGCCTAGATAAATATAAGGAACAGAAGGAGCTGTGGCCATCCCCTGTTGCTTTGCTTCCTTCTGCCCACCATAACCGTTTTCTTCTCTGTGTTGCCACCCTGCCAATCATAGATTTAAACCTCTACAAACTGTGAGTTAAATAAACCTGTCTTCCTTTAAACTGGAGTGTCAGGCATTTTGTCTTAGCAACAAGAAAAGTAACCAAGAAACATGGTCACCAAGATGGGCTGAGCACCGCTGCTGAGTGGCTTACTGAGTAGTTTGGAGGTGGCAAAGGGTCCCAGAGAGGCAACCGGCTGAGGAGGGTGCTGGCTCCAGGAAGGCCCAGGACAAAACTGTCTTCTAGTGACAACTTCCTGTGTCTTAGACACTGGGAGCCTGGGGTCTCGACAGAGGATACCTGTGCAAAACTATGGATTCTCCCCAAATCACAGGCAGCTTCAAAAGGGTGCCATAATAGGGATCTAATAATTTTTTTTACTTTGTGTGACACCAGGTAATGGAAGCCATATTCATAGGTACCTAACCGCACAATGTAGATGGCTCAGAAATAGCAGCACTGGTGATTCAATTACTGATCTTTACATAAAGCAAAATGGCTTTAAGTGATTTACAGGTTTTGTTTTGCTTTTGGTACCAGGGATCCAACTCATGACCTCGCGCCTGCCAGACAGGTACTTATGCCACTGTGCCTGTGGTTTACAGCTTTAAAATACAAGTTTATACTCATTAGACATTTTTCATTTTGTTATAAAAGAACTACTCTATTGAACCAAAAGTCATGTGACTTTTAAAAACATTTAAACTGTTATTAAAATATTACATCACTTCTCTCATTTATAATAAATTTGTATATATAATTAGTCATATTGACATATACACAGGAACTATGGCTAAGCCAAATTAAAGATTTAAAAAAACAAACTACTTTCTATAAACAACCTGAAAAGTCAACAGAGCTCAATAAATAGTACGCTCTCAAATAGTACGCCTTCAACATTACACACTCAGTAAATCCTATAATATTCTAATAATGAGGAAACAAACAGGACACAGGGATGAGATGTTCACAGAAGCAAAGTAATTTTGTGATTTTCTTCATTTTGATACTACTGTTTTCTTGTGTTCAGGAGAAAAGATCTTGACTTCAAAAGTAACAAAATACTTGCAAAGAGAATTTATGCCTTCCAGTTTTAAATGGCATTCTTGTGCTATTTTCTCAGCAGTCTATGTTTCTGGATAAAGTTCATGATTATTGAGTAGTGTCGTGGCCTCAACAATGGAAATTTTGCCCTTGGGAATGTTCTTAATGTCCATACCAAAGTGATGGCCTTTGGGCAATCTGAATTCCTTTGTCTCTTGCTGGGTTACAGCATCATTTACCATCTGGGATGAAACAGGATCTTGGAAATCAACATATATATCTTTTAGTAAAGACAGCAGCTTTTCTTTTTTCCTAGCAATTTCTCTCTTCATTTCTGGATAGTCACTCGCCTGCTCTGCAGGACACTGCATGGACGGGTGCCTCGGGGCTGTGGATGCTTCATCTTGCTGATTTCCTGCTCTACTGGGTTCTCTAAATTGAAACACCTCACTGCCTAGGTCACCAAAGCCCCATCTCTCAAACGTGATGCCTGGATCTGATAATTTAACCAGATGGTTTTACTATGGGACAAGACCACCCTCATCTCTGACCCAGAGCCTCCTGTGGTCCGGGGTGTGTTGGCTCCCCAAGGATGGGACCATGTCCCCAAGACCAGGGAGCTGCATTTTCTCATAAGATTAGCTCAGCCTTGCAACAGGGCCAGGGGACCCCCATGGCCTGTGGCAGCCGGCTCTCCCCTCTCACACTAGGGGCTCCTTGACCCCCGGTCTCTCCACAAAGTCAGCCCCACCTGACACCTGACCTGGATGGTAAGACCTGGGAGCCTGTGGGACCTGCCTGCGTCAGGCTGGGGAGGGTTAAGAAACGGCCCGAAAATCACAGTTCCCAGGGCACCACCTTGTGAGCCGCCCTCCTACTCTGCCCAGTGCCAATGTCTGGCTGGCCTCTGATGGGTTCCAGCTGACAGCTGGGCCTCCTCTGTTCTTGCCCTGGAGCTGCAGTGTCCTGTAATAACCCCACCAGTTCCCCTCAGCCACTCAAGACGAGGACGGTTGGCAGGAGGGGGTGGGGGCACAGTGGCTGCCCTGGCCACGTGGACACCCAAGACAGGGAGATGGGGCTGCCCCATACATGGGCCTTGCAGCAGGAGCTCCCCAGCCTGGATGGCAGCCCCGCCCTGTGTCATCCCACAACTTGTGCAGCAGAGAGCAAGGGAAAGCTGGACACCAGCCTGGTATGCAGGACGGTGTGGACTCTGGTTCCCAAACACCAGCCCCTGCCCCAGCTCCAGCACTACCCAGGAAGCTCCCAATTCTTCTCCGCACACTGGGCCCTGTGGGCACCCTTATCTCCTGTCTGCCTCACTTCCTAGTTAAACAAGGAGCCAATATGGGCACTAAGATTCAGTTTATTCTTCCTCCTGCTGCCAGCCCCTCCTGCAGGAAGCCCATGGCAGTCTCCAAAGGCGGACACAACAGAGCCAAGTTTGAACCTCAGACTCTGATAAGAGCACACACTGGTCCTGATTGTTTCCTTGGCCTTGGCAAAGACTCCTGCACAGCATGACTGCCCAGGGCCATCTTCCAAGGATCCTCACACATATACCCAGGATGTGCCTGTCATAGTGGCCACAGGACAGTGACAGAGGACAGGAGGCTTCCATGCCCCCTTGCCCCGCCCAGTCTCCTGGAAGCTTAGAGCAGCATGGGGATTGAAGCCTGGCTGGCCAGATCTGTTCCACCTCTGCTGGGCCCCTCCCCAGACTGCACAGATGAGAAAGCTGCCGACACATGGCCAGGGTCCTCTGCTGCCCAGAGGGTTCCTGGTGACTTGGGTTCTGCCAACAGGTGCACTTGCCTGCAGCCATGAGACAGACAGAGGGACACCGGACACATAGATGCATCAACAAAGCCTGGGACCCCGTAGCTCCTGTGCTCGCTGGGCCAGGCACACACATGCTGCTGTTGGCCCTGTCCTGCTGAGTCCCACGGAGGGGTGATGGTGAAGGAGACGACTGTCCCTCCCCCAGCGTGAGAGGCAGTGGATGCCAAGAGTGTGGCAGCTTCCAGTGGCCCTGCAGGAAACTTCTAGACCTGGTGACCTCCAGCAGTCAGCTCTGATCAGTGAGCAGTGACAGCAGGGACCCTGCACATGAGACAGTGGAGGGGAAGCGCTGGGAGGGCCGGTGCTGCCCGAGGTGGTACAGCACTATGGAGGCTCACCTGTCTGCAAGAGAAAGGAACTGAGGTGCTTCCTGAGTGCTTGGAGCCTGGGACTCCCCCAGCATGGACTCCAGAGTCAGCCTCAGAGCCCTAATGCCTAGTTCCCGGCTCTACCCATCAATCACCCTGATCCTTCCCATTCCCTGAGCTGAATCGAGTCCCCAGCCCTGCCAGGGAGTTTCCTTTCACGTAGCTCCTGCCCCCAACAGTTGTGGGTGTGGAGCGAGCGCCAGATAAGCCAGCAATCGGTGGAGAAAACCGAGATTGCTCAGAGTTACTTCATCGGCCACTGCTTCCCTGTCCCATCCTCGCCTCCTGCCCATTCCCCTACAGACACCTCTGCTGACACCAACTTTTGCTTCCCAAAGCTCGAGGAAGCTGCACGCAATGGGACACCCTGCATCCCTCTGAGTCACCACCCCACCCAACCCAGCCTGCCACACTGCTTGCTGCTCTCTGGGGGTTTCCCAGGCTCCCCGAGAGGGCGCCATCCTTCCCAAACCTCAGCAGTGAGAGTGGGTGGTGAGTCCTTTTCCAGCAAAGAAAAACAGTCTCCTGGAACCCCTGCTCTGGGCTCTTCCTCTGCCAGCACTGTCTCTGCTAAGGGGAAACAATGGTGAGATGGTGTGGTTAATCGGGGTGCTGTGGCAGGTTCTACCCTCAGTAAGGCTGAGTGCAGGGGCAGTGAGTGATTTACTGGGTCATCAACAGCAGCCCTGGGGGCAGGCGTCCCTTTGCCTACAGCTCAGGGCATGAGGCTGCGAGCTTGGGCCTTGGGGTCAGGCAGCAGACCGAGGCTTCCCACCTCTGCCTGACATGGGGCAGGACCCAGCGATGGCACCTGGAGGCATGAAGACACTCACAGCTGGAGAAAGAGGACTTGAGCAGGGAAGTTTGGAAAAAGGGCAGGAAGTGACAGCCACAGAAGAGGCAAAGATGCTCAAGACAGGTGTCCAGGGTTGGGGAAGTCCCCAGAGGCCCAGCCCAGCTCCAAATCCTCCACAGAGGGGTGTCACCCCTCTCCCCAGGAACCTTGTGCCATGGAGAGGTAAGGTTTAGGATCTAGGCTGCCAGGGTACCCTGCCAGTCACTAGCTATGTGAGCCTGGGAAACTGCTTCAGACACTCTGTGCCTCAGTTTCCCCATCTGTAAAACAGAACAGCATTTCCTCATGAGGACTTCATTCAGAAGCAGCCTCAGGCCAGCATCAGGCACACAGAGTCATGCAGGCAGGTTAGGGGATCACTGTTTCTAAGACGAGGGGCCCATGCTGGGGCTCTGGGGGACTCCCACCCTGTCTCCAGTCTCCTTGGCGCTACACACCTCACCTCACAGAGTCCCTAAGCAATGGGATAGGTGAGGCCCCATCCCCACCCGGAGGTGGATGACCCAGCAGGTTAAGGACAGCCATTACTACACCCTCTGCCCCACTCTGCTGAGTCTCCAAGTTGAATATCACTCTCCCATTGTACAGAGGAGAAGGCTGAGGGCAGCATCACCCCAAGAGCAAGCAGACGGCTGAGTCCGAGCTCAGGACTTCCTGCCTCTAGACTCTGAACTCTGACCTCAACACAGAGTGTGATCCTTGGCCATCAATGTTACCTACACAGAGGGGCCTGTTTAAATGAAGATCCTCCCCAGACCTAGAGAAGCAGTTTCTTGCATGAGACCTGAGAATCCCTTGGAATAATACAGCACTGGCCCTGGCCTTCCTCTCAAAGCACAGCCCCTGTTACACACCACACGTCCCCTCAGAAGAGAGGCCCCTCGAACCCGAGCCCTCAGTAGGAAGTGAGGCAAAGAGGACAAAAATCTCTCCAGTGAGTGGGCTGGCCAGAGGGCAGGAGGAGCCAATGGGGTCCACTGCCTGCATCCACTGGGGGTGCAAAGGAAATGCAGGGAGCTCATGCCCTGAATGGTGCCCAGTGGCCCTGTCAACTGGAAGTGAAAGGCAAGCGTGGGAACAGGGACGATTTTAGACTGCTCCCTCCACCTTCAACACAAGGGAACCCTCTGTCCACTGGGACATCTTCCCCAGAGACTCTGACATGACAGAGCCACCTACACTCCCGTGCTACGGAGCACATGTGCGGGTCCCTGGTGGGGTATGGAGGAAAATCAGCCTCAATTGGTGGGCAGTGCCACCATCAGCAAGCTGTCTCCCTCCAGAGCCTACATGGGCGGGGAGGGGTTACCAGGAGGACCCAGACCCAGAGGACCCCTGAGCAACCCACCTGCCCCAGGTCCGACTTGTCCTGGCCCAGGCAGAGCTGGCTGCATAGAGAGAGGAAGAAAAGGACACTAAAGCCTGGATGGATGCAGGCTGGGCCAACAGAATCAGAGAATTGGATCCAGGAGATCTGCAGGCCTGAGGCTACAGCCCCTGCTCCTTCCGGATGTGGAGCCGAGTTGGTGGTGCAGGAGAAGGAGAGAGACAAACAGTCACTGTGCCCATCCCAAACCCGATGGTGCCCAGCCTTCTGAAGCCAGGTCCCGTAGTGTAGAGGGAGCTTGGGGACACTCCTTGCTGCCTGGGACCTCACAGCCTCAGGGCAGACATGGCCACTGCCTCAGAACTCCAGCCTTCCAGTTGCCTCCTTGTCACCCCCACAGACTGACTGCTGTACCCCACCCTGTCCTAGTCCCAGTCCTCCAGATGCCAATCACTGTCCCAGGGCCTCCCCAGACCACTGCACAGGCCAAGTCTCCATCCCAGCCCTCCTAGAACAATGAATTTGGTGGTGGACAGACAGGACCTGCAGACAAGTTCCATTTCCCAGGTGCCCCTTGTACCAGAGGCCTGGGCTAGGGGCTTGCCCATGCAAGCAGGAAATACAGGCAGGCAGGTAGCTCCTAGTTCACAGGCACTAGGCTGGCCCAAAAGGGTGCTGTTGCAAACTGCCATTGAAATGGCATCTTCTGAACACTGTGTGCGCATGTGCATACACGCACGTGCGTGCCTGTGTGTCCAGCTGGGCAGGAGCTCCCCTGAGACACCAGACCCCATCTAAGTTAAATCCCCAGAATATTCCTCCAGATCCCACTCGATCCCCCTCCCAGCACATATTATAGGCTTTAATTTCTTTTTATTTGCCACTGTTTGCTCGATCTCCGCTCCTCCCACCAACTGAATGAATGAATGATGGGATGGAAACCTGCATCCCTGTTACGCTTTTGACTCCAGCACAGCCTGTAAGTGCTCCGAGCTTGGGACTCAGGACCAACCCAGAGTGATCCCAAGGCACAAACCAAGGGGACCTTCCTGGAGGAGGAGGGCAGGGAGCGAGGGGGCTTCTATCCTGCCTTCCACTCTTGATGCTCACGCTCTGTCTCTGACCGGAACTCTGGAGGGCAGAGGTTATGTCTGGGCCATCGCCAGTACACCCCTCTGCCGACTACGAGCTGTGACTCAGGATGCATGAGCCTGTGCTCTTGGCCAGGAACCAGCAGATGCTACACAACGTCGCAAAACCACAGGAGGAAGCAGTCAGTGACCGCACTTACGCGCGGAGTCCCTCCTCCACCCAGCCAGTGGGGCAATGACCTTATCCTGGGGTCAGTGGCAGCAAGGAAAGTCCTGCTCAGAGGAAGGGGGCATGACCTCGATGGCCTTGCGCCTCCTTGGGACCTGGTTGCACATCATCCTCTTCCCCACCAAGCAGCCCGAGCCCTGCCCCTGTAACCTCCACTGCTCTGTGAGCTGGAGGGAGACAAGGGAAGTGCCAGGCAGCCCTGCGTCTGCCCTTTCCCTCTGTTTCAGCTCAGATGCTGGGGAAAGTGGCGCTCAGGGATGTGGCTGCTGTGGCCGGTGGCTGGCGCCAGCAGAAATCCCCAAACCCGTCAGCAGACCCTGTCCAGACGCGTCTGCTGCCCTTGGCACTGAGTCAGTGCCAGCAGACACCTGTGACCCGCCCCACCCCAGCCTGCCCCTCTCCCGGAGCAGCCCCTCCTTGGCCCGGCCCAGTGCTGTGCCTCCTATCCAACCATGGCAAAGGCCTGGGGAAAGGAGCCCAGGCACCAGGCCCAGAGCCCAATTGGGTACTCTTCATCAAATGACCTTTGGGCCTTAATTTCCCCAACTGTAAAATGGGACTAAGACCAGCAACCTACTGGTTCATTGTGAGAATAAGGAGGTACACAAACCAGCTCTGCAGAGAACAGCAGCCAAAGGCAGTCAGGCTTGGCACTGTGCTGCCACCATTAACAGCCGCAGGGAGCAAAGGCCAGTATTGGGAAACTGACGCCTCAGAGAGGGGAGAGTATCAGGGCTGCAGGAGGCAGGGAGCCCGCAAAGCTCCATGTACGGTCTCCCACTGCATCTAACAGGAGCCAAGGGGCCTTGTGACAAGCACTGCCACCAGCATGTATTCTTTCTTCCTTCTCCGAAGTTTAACTGAAGGCCCATAGAATAAAACTGCATGACCCAACTCCCCGTGCAGCTTGGTGCGTGCATGCATGCATGTGGCTAGGTGAGTCAGTAGCTAAGTTCTGGCCAATGGGATATGAGAGGTGTGTGTAGCTTCCAAGAAGTTCCTTCAAGGGAAGGGGTGTGCTCTTGAGGTTCTCTTCCTCCTTCCCACGGCCTGGAGCTCCAGCAGCTCTGCTGGGTGTAGTGAGATGACCTCAGAGATGGAGATCATACCCTTCCGATCAATAAAACAGGTGACATGTAATGACCATATTATCTAGAAGGTTTATTGCCGGAGGTCAAATACATGAGCAGAAAATGCACAGCTACCTTATATAACAGGTAGTGGCTTCTACTCTGGTGGACACCTCAAGACACATGTGGCAGTGTGGGGAGGGATGGATTTGGTGCTTGGAAGTGAAGGTGACAATTCTATCAGGAAAACTTCCTTCTACATGCTCAGGGTGACCAGGAGGAGCATGCTAGGAGGACTTAGTCCTAAAAGGAGCAGGGGATGGATGGAGAGAAGAGGGGGGAGAAAAGCAAAGACAAAAGGAAAGAAAGAAGGAAGGAAGGATAGATGGATGGGTGGATAGATGGATGGGTAGAAGGATGGCTGCATAGACTGAAAAAGGGAAGGAAGGAAGGAAGGGAAACCTGGACTCCTCACCTGGATTGACATCCTTGGGAACCCAAAAGACCAAATCATGCCGAGGAAGCACCATGTCTTAAAGCCTGAGGGCATAGGATGGAGTGGGGGTAGGCAGCTGGCAGGGTTCAGGGGCTGAGGGAGCTGTGACCTGCCATACCCCTCTAGGACTCTCCTGGAGGGACAGCTGTCATGTCAGATCCTAAACCCTGAGCCCCTCTGCTCAGCCAAGCCAGGCCAACGCTGGGTCACATAGAGCTGGCACGAGGCCTGGGAGGACAGGAAAAGGACAGTCCGCTGACATCTATGTCATCTTCGGTAGTTTAGACAACGCACAGGGATCCTCTTGCAAAAAACCTTTGGAAAAAACAACTGTATGCTCAGATCTAAAATGCCCCCCAAAAGCTGAGGGTGTGGGTGCACACCTGTAATCTCAGCACTCAGGAGCCTGAGGCAGAAGGATTGCCACAAATTTGAGGCCACCATCAACTACATAGCAAGTTCAAGGCCAGACTGGACTAAATAGTGAGACCTTGTCTCAAAAAATAAATAAATAACATAAGGCGTCCTCAAAAGTCTCATGTGTTCACAGGTGGGGCGTTGGGAAGGGAATCAGGGATGTCGTGGTCATCAGGGGATAATCTACTGCTCAGTGAATAGGCCAATGTGTTGTTGGGAGGTAGGGGCCAGGTAGGCACAGACAGGTCCCTGGGCGTGTGCCCCAGAAGGTGGATTCTTACCCCCAGCTCCTCTCTGCCCTTACTGATTCCTGGCCACCATGAGGTGAGCAGCTCTCTCTGCCAGCCCTCTCCACCATGCCATCAGAGCCAGCCAACTGTGCACTGGGGCCTCCAGAACCATGACCAACAACAATTAAATGTGTTTCTTGTATGCAGCATATTGTTGGATCTTGCTTTTTGATCCATTCTGCCAGTCTGTGTTCTTAGTTTTGGGAGTTTTTTTGTTTTGATTTTTTGGTTTTTGTGGTGGGTTTGTACCAGGGATTGAACTCATGACCTCACACTTGCCAGGAAGGTGCTTATGCCACTGAGCTAAGTCCCCAGCCCATGAATCACAACAACAAAATGCCATCTCCTTTCAGTTGCAAATGTGCAGTGTTTTGTCCCAACAAAGAAAACTGATAGGTATAATGACAAGTGGGGACTTTAAGGGGAGACCTAAGTGGCTGTCCATAGCTCCCTGGTACAGCGAGGGAGAAGAAATGGTCTTGTGTTAAAGTCAGTGAGACTCGGGGCATGGGAGGGAGAACTTGGACACAGCTCTTGGGGTGGAGGGAGATGCAGGGAAAGGGACAGGGGCTCAGTGACCAGATCCTGAGCTCCCCAGAACCAGCCACAGCCTCTAGTTCCTGGCTCTGCCAAGCTGGATTCTGGGATAATCACACAAGTGGGGTTTGGAACAAATAGAAGTGAATTTGAAGCTGCTCTGAGCCAGTTACCTAACTTCTCTGTGTCTTCCTTTCTCTTTCTGTTAAAAAAAAAATACCAGAACTGGGCTCAGAAGACTGCAGGAAGATTAATTCAGTGGATGCCAGCTTAGTGCCTGGCACCCAAGGCAAGCTTTATAAATACTCCCTAATGGGGCTGCTATTTTTCTCCTGCCTGGGCAAAGATTCGACTGAGAAGTCTCTGCGTTCTTTTCAAGTCTGGATTCCTTGATTCCACAATCCTGTGATTCACCAATTGGGATTGTGAGACCCAAGGAAGGGGGACCTGCCTGCCCAGCTCTGCGCCTTGGAGCCCTTGCCCAGCACCTAGGCACAGCCCAGCCTGCAGCTGCCTCATTTTATTTCCACAAGTGGACTTCTCATGCCTGTCATGTGTCCCCAGCCCCGTGGGCTGTTCAGGGCTGCAGGTGGCCCCACCAGCTGTTGCTGACCTCTGCCTTGTGTCCTTACCTGGAGGTGAGGTGGCACGAGCCCTCCAGCTGAGTCCTTCCTCACACCTACAGTCCCCTGACGGTGTCACATGCTGTGGAAGTTGGCAGGGCCACCGTGACCACAAATGCCAACACAAACACCATTCCTGTGGAGGGGGAAGAGACCGTGGGAGTTATTTTTAACCTGTGGATCAAAGCCCACAGCTCTGGCCCCAGGGCCTGGGGCGAGGGGCTCTGCAGGAACGGAGGTGGCGACAGCACCTCAAGGACTCCCAAGGTCATGGGCTGCAGGGACCACAGCCTTCCCTCACTTGGCTGGAGAGGGAGCAAGGGAGACCCAACTGGGGATGTGCCTCATCTTGACCCCTCGATTCCCACAGGGACTGAGCCAGCCGTTCCGAAAGAGCGCAGCGGCCGTGAGCCCAGGGACTCTGCCTGGCGATGGGTTCTCCATGGTCCTTACCTTGTGCAGCCAAGGAATCTGAGCCCTGAGACAGGGCCCAAGGTCACATTGCTGGTCCATACCAGCCGCCTCCCTCTTGTCCACCTGTCCTCCCAGTGGACAAGGCGCATGTGGACATTTTCAGTGACTTTCCAAGGCTGTCCTCACTCTGCCCTCCCTCAGGCTGCCCCCTCCAAGGGCTGAGCCCCTGACAGCACACAGTGAGACAACCCCCACCCAGGCCTGGCTCACCCTGCAAGGCCTTTCTGGGTGCCCAAGCAGTGCCCCCTAGAGGCCAGCAGCAGCCATGGACAGCGCTGCAGTGGCTGGAGGCCCAGGCGAGGACGTGCCGGCCAAGGCGTGCCTGCGTGGGGGGAATGGGACCAGCTTCTGCCAAGGGCTTGCAGCCCACAACTGCTGAGCCTGTAGGCACAGGGTTGGGGGGGGGCAGATAATGGATCCTACGGCCCCGTCCTGGCCTTGGCCCTGTGAGCTGTGCCGGCAGCACCTCATGGGCCCTCACGTAGCCCACGTCCTGCCAACTGAGTGGCCCTTATCACTGATACGTGCCATGAGCCTACACTAAAGCAAGGAGGGAGCTGGGGGCCCCAACAGGCAGGACCGGAGGAGAATGAGGTTACCTGCCACCCCAGCTCCCAGGGAGAGATCTGGATGGCCTGCACACCCCTTGACGAGCCCCCATCCTCAGAGATACCCCAGCCCCGTCTGGCCAGGCCTGGACTGATACCAGCCAGACCAATAGGCTGAGGTGCAGGAAAAGGAAAGCAGAGGCCACACCTCCCTAGGGAGACTCAGAGTCATCAGGCCATGAACACCAGGTTCTGTAACCATATATCTTATGCCATAGTAGCGAAACAGGAACGGAGCCTGAGACAGTTACTCAGGATCACACAGCTGATAGGAATGGAGTCAGGCTTCAAACCCAGGTGGGCCTCTGCAGAGTTCAGCTGCCCCAAAGAGGGTCCCGGGAATGCAACAGAGGAGACCTGCCTGGGAGATGGGGGAGATTCATTCCTGTCCTCAGACACAGGCCCCTTCTCAGGGAGCTGACAGGTGTGCCCCAGGGGAACGCACAGCCCTGTTCTAGCTTTGGGGTTGTGTCTGCACCCCACTTGCCAGTGTCTAACCTCCCTCCAGTGGAAGGGACCCCTCAGTGAGGCCCTGGGCAAGGTCTTCCCCAGAAATGTTCTGGGGACCCGGGAGACAGGACTGGGGACACAAGTACTACCACGTCTGGCCCAGGGCACCTGGGTTCATGGGCCTGAGCAGCTGGGTCACATCTGGCCTCCAGACTGTGATTCACCCAGCCTTGCTTGTCTGCCGGAGCAGGCTCAGCCACACACACTCTCCCACACTCGCAAAGAGTGGCTGGGGTCAGGGGAGAGGAGGACCTTCCTCCCTCGCAGCCCGCCTGTCACCTCAGCCTCTGAGGAGGGTCCCGTCCAGCCCTGAATCACCATGACTCGGTCTCCCCTGGACCTCACACTGAGGTTTCACAGGCTCCAAGCGGGTCCAGTGATCTGGCTGGATGGGAGCTTTGGAGAACAGAGGATGGTGCCCAGGGAATGAGGCCGGAAGCAGGGCCCACAGGGCATTTCCTGTTGAGCGGGAGTTCCTTGAGCACAGGGCTGTGACTGTATGGGGCTGAGTCTCCTCCCTCAAATGGGGGCTCCCCAGGACAGGTCCCTCTCCTCCCTCAGACTGAATTCCACGACAAGGGCTGTGTCTACACATCAAACTGGGTCAGAACTGGACCTCCTCTAGCATCTCACACAGATGAGTCATCCACATCCTAGCATCGTTTTGGGGCTTTTAGCTGGCTGTGGGTGGGGATCCCAATGAGGGACAACGTGCTCCCAGCCTGCTCCTCGGCACAGCCTGCTCCTGTCCACCCACCGCCCCTCTGGGTGGTCCCTGCCCCGGCCGGTCCAGACACTCATGCTAAGTCACCCTGGGTGGCTGGGTAGTGTCCTAGACCGGCCCGGGGCTGGTGGCAGGGGTCCAGCAGAGAGTAGAGACATCTTCTAACTCCCTTGGGGCGGGCTTTCCTCAGCGGCGGTGCCTGCAGCCATCTGGGCCTGGGTATCCGTGGCAGCAACTTGGGGAAGCCAAGTAGATTGGGGGCCTGCGACCCTGAGCCCAGATCCATACAGGAAATATTTCAGACCCCCATTGGCTTTTCCTTATCCTATGCAACAGCCCCCGAAGAGAAGAGGAAGAGCCCTCCTACTCCGGTGACTCAAGACACCTCTTCCCTCTCTCTTGATCACCTTCCAGGACCAGGCTGTCCCCTCCTCTACCTCCACTGCACCGTTTTCGGGGTAATAAAATGAACCAGGGCAGCACTGAGCCAGTGAGCTCACCCCAGAAAGAAAGGACTTTGTGTGCCTGTGATGCTAGGACTGGGGCTTGGACCTTGCTTGGCCCAGCAAGCACCCGCCATCGAGCCACACCTCCAGCCCCAGAAGGAAAAACGCTGGGCCCCCTAGTTTCAGGAACAGCCCCATCCCCGGGCTGGTGGGATTGGCTGGGTGCCCCATAGCTGAGGGTACCCCTAGATATCCATCCCGCTGCACAGACAGAGAGATGAGGCCTGGAGAGTCAGGCAGATACTGCCACATGGTGACCCATCGAGTGCATGATGGACACCCATGCTGCCTGAGTCAGGGTGGCCCTGCGCCTGCATCCTTGAGGTCATGGGCCAGCTTCCAGCTTCATCTCAGGAGTTTGCAGGTTGGGGGACTGAATGGAGCAGGCTGAGCTGGCCTGGAAGATCCCATAGCCAGCAGGCTCAGTACCTCCTCCCCTCTGGGCTCTTCCTTGGCCACAAGGCCCCCCACCATGACCCCGCTTGGCCCCTGACAGCCCCAGACTCCTGGTACCCAGGCAGGGAGGCCACCCAGGAGCATGGGCAGCTGTGCACAAGGCCAGAATGGGTCACCTGGGGAAGTCCCCAAGACCTTGGGCAAGTACTCCCTCCTCTAGCTTGCAAAGAAGCAGCAGAAGCCCATGTGCTGGCCCCTGTCCCAGAACCCCAATTTGGCCAGCCTCTCCCCCTACCACATTGGCATCATCTCTCTTTCAAGTACAATCCTTGCTCCAGCCAGATGTATAAGCACAGGCTTACGCCCAAGACACTCATGTCCTCCTCACAGATCTCTGCTCAGCCTTCTCCTCATTCCCCGTGACCACCCAGAAGAACCCTGGCACTCCCAGGAGAGCCAGAAAGTATAGTCAGAGGCCACAGAGGGGAACAGCGATACAGCATCCCCACTAAGCTAGCATGGCTGTCTTCCAGGAAGGCACCCAAGCCATCCTCCTAACTGCACAACGGCAGCCTATGCTGCTCTTCCGGGCAGCAAATTCAATGGTCTGCTATCCATCATGCTACCCACCAGGACATTCTGCAGCCCAGCTCTGCAGGAAGCACTGTCCTGGAGCCCAGCCCCGGCCTGCAGCTGCAGTCACAGGAAGGTGCTCACAAAACTTAGCTTTGTCCCTAGCCCCACTCCACATGCAGTTTGGTCCGGCCTCTGTGTTTTAAATCGTGGTAAGATAGCCAAAACATAAAGTTTACAGTCTTAATCATCCCTAAGCGTACGACTCAGTGGAATCTAGCACTTTCCCGTTGTTGCTCAACCCTCACCACTGTGCATCTCCTGCTCTCTCTTGCAAAACTGCAACTCTACCGGCTAAATACTTCTTCCCAGCAACTGCCTCACAAAGGTGGACTCACCAAATATTCATCCTTCTGTGATTGGCTAATACCGTCCTAAAGTCACCCATGTTGAAGCCTGTGTTAGAATTCCCTTTCTTTTTTATGTTTTGTTTGTTTGTTTTGATTGATTTGTTCTGGTTTTTGTTAGCGCTGGGGATTGAAACCAGGGTCTTCTCCCTGTGCCATAACCCAAGTGCTTTTTAAATTTTGAAACAGGGTCTTGATCAGTTGCTAAAGTGGCCAAGTTGGGCTCAAAGTTTTGATCCTCCTGCCTCAGTCTCCCAGAGTACTAGGATTACAGACATGCATCACCACGCCCCACCATGGTTTAGTATTGTGCCACCAGACCCAACTTCCCTTCTGTTTAAAACTGACTAGTATTCCATAGTGTGCATGTGCCGTGTTCCCTACCCCCATGCTGGGGACTGAACCCAAGGTTTTGCCCATGCTAAGCAAGTGCTCTATCCTGAATGAGGTCCTCAGCCCTGTGCAGCTTTTTATTAACTGCTGTTTTAGAAAAGCAAAGTGATATATCTTAATGTCTGGTAAATCCCTGGAATTTTTGAGTCAGAAGGGCCAACAGGTTTATGTCCCTTTTTGACACAGTGACACATTCCTCTCCAGCACTTCTGAAGAGTGAGTATGCAGTAGAATCACACACAGAGAGTCGGGCATGGTGGCTCACGCCTGTAATCCCAGCATTCAGGAGGCTGAGGAAGGAGGATCCTTGCGAGTTCGAGACCAGCCTGGGCTACAAAGTGAGCTCAAGGCCAGCCTGAACTGCATAGCGAGACTCCGTCTCAAAAAAGACAAAAAAAAAAAAAAAATTAGGATCACACACAGAACGTGCAACAACAGACTGCCTGGCCCCAGGCCTCGCTTCTGACCCAGTAGTTCAGGGGATACAAAAAAGGAGTTCCTAAGAAGCTCTATGGGCCCCAGATGTTGCCAGTGAGCAAACCCTCGTGTCTCGAAATCTCACCTGGGCTTTTCCACCTTGTCAACCGCAAAGCCCAAGCTCATTGCTCTGAGCCACCATGCACTCTGCAGATGAGACATCTGTGACACAGCTAATCAGGCCCCATCGATACACTTGACACTGCTTTCAGGTTTTAAAAGTGGAAAATAAAACTGCCACGTGCACCCCTGAGATGCCTATGAGGCAGATCTGATGATCCCCTGGACACCAGTCCTTGAGCTACCGGGAGTCATGTCTTCTCCTGTGCATTGCCAACCCTGTCCTAAGCACAGCTATCTCTCCACCAGCTAAGGACAGCTGTGCCCACCCCATGGGAGGGGGGAGTCACCCTTTTAGTTGTTGGCAAAGCTGGTGAGAAGAGAATCTTTCCATTTCTTTATTTAGAGCACTCAGACTCTGAGGGGAGGGGCGAGGATTTCCACCTGCTCACTAACCATTTGTCAGCCCCTCCCGTCCATACGCCTTGCTCTGTTTTCTATTGGTTGTCCTTTATTGTAAGAGTTCATCTGTCAAATTATTGAGAATATTTTTTAGATATCATACTTTAATGTAGCCAATTTTCAAAATCTTTGCCTTTGTGGTTCCTAGGTTTCATCATACATTCCCCAAACCAAGAATACATACTTTTAGATTTCTTTCTTTCTTTCTTTCTTCTTTTTTTTTCTAATGTTTTTGCTGGTAATTTTATAGTTTCCTTTTTACATTTATATCTTTGCTCCATCTGGGCTTTATTTCAGAAGTGGAGAACTAGCTTTTATTATTTTTTTTTCCTAAACAGCTAGCCAGTTATCCAATTTGATGGCATCATTCATCTTTTCTTTCTGATCTAAAATGTCACTTTAGCGTATATTCAATTTCCATTTGTTCGCAGTGTGTGTCTGGACTCAACTCTGTCCCTTTGATGTGTCTGCCTTTTCTTATGCCAGGGCCCAACGATTTTACGACTAGAGCTTAATACAACATTTTCACAGCACCCGTCACCCATTATGATACCTTGCTTTTAGAATTTTCCAAGCTCTTTCTGCATGTTTATTTCTCCAGATGAACTTTAATATAATTTGTCAAGTTCAAAAGATCTTGTTTTCTGTATCTTCCAACAGATGTGATTTTCTGGCCTCTCAGCTCACAGTCTAATGGTAACAGGCTGACGAGGACAGGGTAGGCTCCTGGCCAGCCTGGAGCAGGCAAAAATGATGTCAGCGAAAGTGACAGTTAACAGAAGGGGAGTTAATGAAGTGATAGACTATAAAAAGTAGACACGAGAACTCTGAAAAATGTAGTCATGATGGAACGGGCCTTGGATTTTCACTGCTAGGACCAGAATGGTGGGGGACACTCGTAACCACAGTACTGACTCATAAAGACTTACATGTTCTGGAACCCCTGATTAACAAGGCCGGGAAGTGTATAGTATCCACTGGTGAGTCCTACCCCAAATATCTCTTTTTAAGCTTTCTGATATTAATGTCTGGAAAATGAGTATGAAACAGCTCATTCTTGGATGATGACATAAAGATGACATGTTACCAGTTTCTCTCCAGTTTTCTCAAAATCCACCTCCGGGCTCCAAGGAGTGGCCAGCACTGAGATTTGAATTCGCTCCGGTGGGACAGAGCTGCGGGTGGATGGTGCTCCCAGTTTAAATAGTAAAAAGGAAGCTTGACCTCTCGCTGAGCGTCTGCCCTGACACATGAGCAAGCTGTCCGCAGATTCTGCTTGAATTCCCAGTTCCCTGTGGTGGTGAACACCAAGCTTCCATTACACAGGAAACTGAGGCTTGAGAGGTCACACAACTTGGGCATGTCCAGGTTAGTGTGACACAAAGAGCCTTTGGCCACCTTCACCCATCTGTGTCACTCCCCAGTTCCCTTCCACCACCAGGAATCCAGAAGGCAACCAATGCTGCTCCCAAAACACTGCAAGGCCCTGCCACCTGCACTGTGCAATGCACACAGCCAGGGGAGGTCTCAGCCCATTCCTGTAAATGGCTTTTGCAGCAGGGAGGATGGGGTGAGGTACCAACTTGAGCCACCTGGTGAAGGAAGGGATAGCTTCTAGGCCACCCACTGGTCAGCCCTAGATCAGGATTCAGGAAGTGGAGAGGGTGGGGGCTCAGGAGATGTCCCTAGGATGAGGGGACTGCCTGCCACAGCTTCTGCAGTTATCCTAGAACACAGACTCGTGTTCGACAGATCAGCTTTTTGCCAGCAGTGCCAAGCTAGGTCCTGGACACCTTAAGGATCAGGAGTAGTGCAGGTGACACACAGGAGGTGACACGGAAAGGCACTCCCTTGGGAGTTCCCCAGCCCAGAGGAAACAAGAGGTCAAAGCTCTCTTTTGTTATCCCTTCCAGGCCCTTATAAGGGGCTTTGTGGGTACAGGGGAGGGAGCCTTCAGCTGACAGCTGGACAAAGGTGAGGCTCCAGGTCGTGATCTCCGCGAGTCCTCTGTGTGCCCCAGCCCGAAGCTGACGGACCCCGGGCAGCGCCCCAAGATGAAAAAGAGCGGGCGCGTCCATTCCAGTCCCGTCACGCAGCATCTGCCACTCGCGAACTACCGCGCTCAGGCTTGGACGAAGTGGGCTGGCAGCTTGGGACAGCCGAAACAGCGCGGGTAGAGGGCTTCCAGGGCCCGCGCGGGGAGCCGCGCGCCTTGCAGCTCTGCACGCGCCCCGGCGGCGCCGCACGCGCGCGCGCGCCCTCTCCCCTCCTTCGCCTGACCAGCGCGCGCACGCGCGCACTCGCAGACCCGGCGCGCGGCTCCTCCATTCGCTACGTGCAGAACGGTCCGTCGGCAGCAGCTGCCGCGCCGGGAGGGGGAGGAGCAGGGGAGGGGGCGGTGCCGGGGGAGGGGCTTTTGTGCGAGCCCTGCCTGCTCCCCTTTCACGCGGTGGGGTCCACAGGGGGTGTTGCAGTCCCCCATTCAGCCCATGCCGCTGAGAAGAGAGGGACTAGATTCTCGGGGGGGGGGGGGCTGGCAAGGCCACCGAGGGTTCCCAGGGCCCAATAGGGCCACCGACGGTCCACGGAGCCCTGGGGAGGCTACTGAGGGTCCCCAGGGTCCCTTGCAAGGGCTGCGGTGTTAGTGGTCTGGGCTGACACGATCGGCTGGTTGCACACCGTGCACCATACACCTGTCTGAAGGACATGGGAATAGGATGACAGGAACCACTGCAGCTCTGAGACCCCAAGCAGACCAGCCTTGTCCTGCCTGGAATCCAGATGTGGCCCAGATGTCGCAGCAGCCCCTCCCACAGGGTGGGACCGAGCTGTCCTCTGCTGCCCTCCCAGCCCTTTCTCCAGGGTCAAGGGAGGAAAGCAAGCAGCCTCCGGCACCCCTTCCCCATCTAGCCTGCTGCTGAAGGCAGCACCCTCCTCCCCTCCTCCTCTTCCTCTTCTTCCTCCTCCTTGTCCTCCTCCTTCTCCTCTTCCTGCCAGAAGAGCCTGGGGTCACCTCCCAGGCGACCACCAAGTCCAGCCTGTGGGCTCACTGCTAGCCCTCTGCAGACAGGTCAAGTCCTGACTGCCAGGAAGGACTGTGTCCTGGTCAGTCTCATTACACACACACACACACACACACACCCTCTGGTCAGTCTCATTCACACACCACACACACACACACACACACACACACACACACACACACACACACGAGTCTGGGCTCTACATTGTATGCAGCTGGATACAGGGAAACATTCTCCAATTCTGTCCCTGATGGCCTCAGCCTTTGGGCAGCGCCCTCTGCTGGCTACCTAGGGTTGTAGGAAGGAATTAGAGTCCGGCAGAATCGCTGAGGTCTGGGAAGGGGACAAGAGAAACCAGTGCAAACCTAGAGCTCAGAAAACCAACCTGCCATCCGCACACACAGCAGGCATCACAAAGCTTTCCTAGAGGGGGTAGTATGGGGCCAGCTTTCCATGGGCTTAAAGGCAAGACAGGGCTTAGGACACCCCAGAATGATTCTCCTGTGTGCCCAGCCATGCCCCTTTCCTGGATGATTCACATGCCCCTGAAGTCCCTGTGCCCTGCCGGGTGGGGGTTAGGGGGCTTTCCCTGTCACCTTCTGCTGTGACTAGGAGGAGCAGCTCTGGCCAGGAGCCTGAACCAGCAAGAGAAGGTGACCCCAGACTGACAAGCGGTTGCCCCGCCCCACTTCACAGATGCCCAGGTTCCTGGCATGGAGGTGGGGTTGGAGCCTGAGTCAGCTGGCAGGAGCCTGCCCAGTCCCAGGACAGGCCAGCTCGTCCAGAGGTGAGGCCTTGGTCAGCACCATCACCTGCCTCCTGATGCCAGGTACCTCCCCATCACATCCTGTCCCCAGCACGTCCCACACGTGGGGCCAGGGTGGGGTGGGGCGGGGCCAGTGCCAGGCTTGGGCCTCAGGGCCCTAGGGGTGTGGCAGAGGCAGAGAACTTTAGGGGTTCTCACGGCTGCGGCTGTGTGTGAAGTGTGTTAGAAGAGGGGCCAGTGCACCCCAGGTGTTTGGAATGTGTCCCTTGGGGCTAAGGGAGGGTGGTTACAGGTGTCATCAAGCTCTGGCAGGTTCTAGGACCTACTCTCAGGCTGCTTCTCCTAGTGAGGGGCTCCTGGTTCAGTCCTGGAGCCTTGCCCTGTGCAGAGCACCTTTGCCTGGGTCTGACCTCCAAGGCAGCCTCTGTTCCCCAACTTCACAGCCACTGACCCCCATCTCAGGCCCAACCTCACATCTGCAGCCACACAACCCAGGCCTGGCTGCCTGTACAGCTTACCAGAAGTAATGGCTGTGGGTCCCCACACCTCTCTGCCCCATTCACCAATCCTCCACCTTCTACCTCCAGGCCAGCCCCTAGCGCCCAGTGGTGGGGGTGGGGGGGACTTCCCAAGGGCAAAGATGAGGCCCAGGAGGGCATCCAGGGCCAGGAGCTTTAATTGGAGATAATTAGTTAATTTACTCTGGGAGCAGCAGGGAGGCCGAGGGAGAGCCTGGGCCAGCAGCACTCTGCGCTCCTGCCCTGGTTGGTCTGTTTCTAGACCAGTGCTGGCCCGAGTGCCCACCCACCTCGGAGCCCCTCTTCCATCCCAGTTCTGGGAAGCCTGCTGGGTGGCTCTAGGGAGAAGCGGTACTGTGGGCTGTGGGGAATGGAGCTGCTAAGGTTAGCAGGTGTGGCCTGATGGGGCCCCGGGAATTGAACTGGTCCCTGTCGTTCTTATCTCCCGCACCAACAGCCTTCCCAAGGTCACCAATTTCCAGGGCTGCCCACCGTAAACCAAAGCAGGCCCTGAAAACCAAGAGCTTCTCTCTACCACGGTGCAGAAAGACACTCCAATGGAAGGGCCCCCCAGGGGGTGTGTCACTAGCCCCAACACGTTGCCGAGGCAAGGAGCGTGGCGGGGACTCTGGCCGACAGCCTCCCTCCCGCGCCATCCGTCCGGAGCAGCTGACCCGCTGGCGGCCAGCCAGGTCGCGGCGGCCCGGGAGGCAGCAACGTGCCGCGCGGCATGTCGCGGGCAGGCTGGCAGGCGCGGAGGCAGGGAAGTGTGGGGGCGGGCCAGCACCTCCCCTCTCCACGAGGGCCCATTCATAAAACCCGCAGGCACTGCCTGGCCTGGCAGCCCAGGACTCCTAATTGCAAACTCATTAGGGAGTTTGCATCTCATTTGCATGGAAATCATTTCCGGACCCTAAACAGAGAAACTCATCCCCCCACATCGTCACCCATTCTTCAGCCCCAACTGGAGAGGAGGGGGCCTGTCTCTGGCTGCCCCTCCCCCAACCCATCCCCTGCCCCATTGGGAGTGAGGAGGGCTGGCAGAGCACCCACCAGTCAGGGCCCTACCTATGCCCCAGGTGTGCTGGCCCTGCCCCAGTGGGCCCAAAGAAGGAGGCGCAGCCAAGTCATTTGCCCCCCGGCCTGGCTGTGCCCAGGGAAGGGAGGGGGCGGTCTGCAGTCTGCCCCAGCAGCTGGTCGTACCTGCCAGGCTTGGGGCTGGTGGGTGAGGCTGTGCATGCCCGGCCTCACGTAGGTTCTCTGTTACAGGCTGTGCCCCCACCCCCACACCCTTGGCCCCAAAGAACAAGCCCTCTGTGACTAGGGAACAGACACCCAGTCACAGTCATGGCGCATAAAGGCACCCGCATGCAGGCGTCATGGTGGACTGGGCCAGGGCAGACAGCTGCCTTCACAAGCCCTCGGTCCTCTTTGGCGCCACGGTGGGGGCCAGTCTTGTCCCAGAATGACTCTGAACAAGAGAGCCCACTGGGGGTTCCTGCAGGCAGCCCAGACATGGCCTTTGCTTACCTCCCCAACGTCCTGCAGTCCTCACCGGCAGATGTCCCCAAGAGCTGGGCCCAGGAGGGAGACCCCCGAGTGCTATCCTTCCTGTCTTAAGTGAATGTGGTGGCAGGAAGGCTCCCCAGCTTCCCTGGGTGAAATGGAACAGAACTGGCCTAAAGTACATAAAATCTGGCATGGCCTGGGCCGGCGTCATGTTCCCTCTATCTTGCAACAGTGTAAAAGCAAACAGAAAATTCTCAACATCGGAGTCTAAAATGGGTGTGGTGGTGCACACCTGTAATCCTAGCCCTTGTAGACTGAGGCAGGAGAATCACCGTCATGGGCTACACAGTGAGTTCAAGACCAGCCTAAACTGCTTAGAGAGATACTGTCTCAAAAAACATAAAAATTAAAAACCAAAAATCAGGCTCTGGGCTCGATCACCTGGACCCTCTGAAGACATGGCCTGCTTATCACTCTGTGCATCCACACACCCACCTGCTGGCCTGATGGAGGAAGGTAGGCACATGAGTTCTGGGGTTGTGAGATGAGCTGCCTTTGTCCCCCCAACTCTTGGAGCCACTGTGGTCCGGGCACTGGGGTGCACATGGCCTGGGACACTGGAATAAAGTGCTGGGACACCTCTGCATTTTTTTCTTCTCTCTTTTGTGTGTCTTTAACAGGATAAACAATATAAAAATAGATTCGTATTATGGTTCCATGGGCAACCATTCTTTATTGCTGGGCACTGATGGAAACTACTGCAGAGGGCTGGGGATTTAGCTCAGCAGCATAAGTGCCTGCCTTGCAAGCAGGCAGTCGTGAGTTCGATCCCCAGTACCAATAAAAAGGAAAAAGACAAAAAAAAAAAAAGAAAAAAAAAAGAAACTACTGCAGAGGTCACAGGTCCAGATCTCAGGGGAGGGGGCGGATTTGGGCAGCAGAAGGCTCATCTTTTTCGGCTGAAATCTGGCCTGAAACTTGATTAGTTCAGAGCTTTGGAGGGAGCAGGGGTCAGGGCCACCATGCTGAGGGACAAAGTCTGCTCTTCAGTTGACAGTGAAGAAACTGGACTATCTCTAGAGCGAGGAGATCGCCCAGAGCAAGAGGACCTGGGGAGGTAGAGTCTTTCGTAAGTGTTCTTTCTGTAGCCAGCCCATGGCTAGCACCCAGCACCCCCAAATCCCGCTCCTACCCGGGCCAGTGAGCACAGCTCCCTTTCCTACCTGCTGGGCTCCTGACTGGAGCTGGAGGAGCCAAGCCACCCACCCATCTCTCCAGACTTGGCAGGGAGCCTCCTGCAGGCTTGGCATCCTGGCACTTTGCAGAAGGCCTCCCGGTGTGCCAGAGCACAGAAGACTCCAGACCGGAAGCGTCTGCTCAAGGGTGACTTGGGCCCAAAGCGCTGCCTGTGTGAGCCTCAGGTTGTTCCATGGACTGACAGTCGGACCTGCTGTGCAAGGCCGTGGCCAATACTGAGAGCCTGTGGGTGTGCAGAGCTTTGCCTGGAGTGGAAAGTGAGTTTGGTAAGATGCTCACAGCTCACAGATTGCTCAGATCTCTGGTGTACTCAGGTGCCCACTGCAAACCTGTTGAATGTGACCCAGTGGCAGCAGTGGGGATGCCTCACAGGCAGGCAGATGAGTGAGTCTTTTCAAGCACCTTCGGACCCCAGTAGCTGTCCCTCTGCTGCTCCCCACTCCCCGGTGGGTGTCTTGGGTTTTCACCCCATCCTTCCCCTTACTACACAGCCTTACTTCAAGCATGAGCTGAGGGTGACACCTGGTGGCCATTTCTGTAGCTGCAGGACTCTGACCAATGACATCCTGTGGTCCCAACCCAGACTCCCAGCAGGACAGGGCTGCCTTCCCTGAAGTGTCCCTGGACACCCTGTAGGCCTCACCTTCTTTGGCCCTCATCAAAAGGGTTTATTATCACTGCAGCAGAAAGCCAAGGACAGGAAGACATACGACTCCTCAAGGGTCCCACAGACCCTCAGGATCCAACCCTGAGGAATCAAATGCAGATGACACTCAACAGAGCATCAGACCATCACCCAGGGGACAGAGGAAACAAGCACAAGACGTCTGCCACAGGGACAGAAGCCTCAAATTCCGACCCTGCCTCAAGCCAGTGAGTAAGTGACCTCCCCCTTGCCCTCCACTCCCCAGCCTCAGTCTCCCCAACTGCACATGGGGTGAGGCTGGACCAGAGAGATTCATGAAAGTCACCAGGGGGAGTTTATGATATGTGCTCATGAAGCCAGAGAGCAAATCAAAAGCCATCAAGGTGCTAGTTTGCATTCTCCCCAGGTGACTGTGGCCAGGGAAGGGAGGGGGCTTTGGGGTCCTCACCTTCAGGCTCCCCTGCCCTCCAGGGCCACCTCCCCAGGGCTCCTGTCCCAAGGGCTCCCTGGAGAAACCTTGTTCCTCTGTCCACTTAGACCCTGAACAGGCCACCTGCTCACCCCAGGGCCCCCAGAGACCCAGCTCATCATCCCAGCTTGGGCCTCCTGGGCCTCTGACCCTGGGCCTGGCCTCTGGGGCAGGGAAGGGGGCCATGGGGAGCTTAACCCCACAGGACACAGGCACCATAATCAGGGTCAGGTGCTTGGCTCAGCTTCGGAAATCCCAGCTTAGCAGAAGTGGGGGGGCTGTGACCTGGGAGAAGGGTCAGAGCAAGCCAGGCAAGTGGAGACCCTAGGGCTCAGGTCCCAGCCACCTCTGGGAAGGTGTCCTGGGGATTCCACATGGTCCCCATCCTCTGGGGTTACTGACCCCCACAAGGAGGAAAGGTCCTGCTGCTCCCTGGGGCTGGGGTATACCAGGTTTGCCCCCGCCCAGGCTCTGATGGATGGGAAAGGGCAGCAGGAGCCTTCCCAGGGCACCCTGGCCGTAATCCGTAGGCCTCAGAGGGAGACAGCTTTCCTCTGTGGAATGTAACACTCATGGTTAGCAAGGATAGTGGGGCCTGCTGGGGAGGCCCTCCAGGAGGTGGCAGCACAGAAAGACCCCTTCACTCCCTATTCTTGTCCCCAGGCTCAGGCCAGTTTTCCCCAGAAGACCTACACTTAGAATCCAGTGTGGGCAAGGGCCTTATGTGGTCATGTATAACACTCACATTGCAGGGGAGGGGGCAGATTGAGAGCCAAGAGCCAGTGTGGTCACACAGCAGCACAACTGCATCTAGAAGCACTGAGCCCCTTGCTCACAGGACAGGTCCTGCCTTGCAGCAGGGTACTCGCACCTCTTGCAGGGTAGGGCAGAGGAGGCAGAGGGTGGACACATGCTGAATGGCTAGGACCAGAGCCAGCCCAAGCACAGAGGAGGCATCTGTCTCCCTCAAGAAGACCTCCAGACTGCCCACAAAGGGCTTCTCCTCCTGGCCTCCCCTTGCCCAGTATAGAGGTCCAGCCTGGGCCTCAGGGTTGCTGGCCCAGTTGTCCCCATGCCTTCATCCAGGACTCCCCTAAGGACAGGACCATGCAGAGCACACAGGCCCCACTGTAGGACGGCACAGGAATGTGGTGGGGCCTTGAACAGGTAGCAGAGCCTGCTCTAGTCACAGAACCTGGAAGGTCACCTAAAGGTCGTCCAGTGCAACACCCTATAAACTTCCAGAAGGGGGACAGTAACTTGCACCTCATGGAAATGGGAGTTTTCTACACCCAGTGAACCTTGTTCTATGTTGGAGTTTATTCCCATGGGTAAGGACTAAATCCTCACCGAGTAGATTGAAGGCTGGGGTCACCTCTCCCAGCTGGGGCAGTGCTAAGCAAAAGTCAAGTATGCTGTTCACACTCACATTTATGTGGCACAAGCATTCACACATGATTTCCATATTCCAGCTAACTCCAGACTCACAGCCACCATCCCAAGGGTGCTGACGCCACCAGCAGGCTGGAGGGTGACATTGGACAGCCCCACAGTGAGGACAGCCAGGGTCTCGGCCCAGCATCTACGTTCTGTGCCCACATCCAGCAGCACAGGCTTGGGTTTCAGGATTTACCCAGGGGAAGGATAGCATGCCACAGCCCAAATTATAGAATTATAAAATAATCACAGCGATGACGCGTCAGAAGCCTGTTGGCCCCCAGTGTGGGGCGTAAAGCTGCCCCTCCCCAGCCAGAGCCACCACAGTGCCACATGCAGACACTCATGTCCCTGTATGTCCCCGCCTCTTTGCTCCCCTCTGATAACCAGATTGGCAGGACTAGCACGTAGCCTTCAGCTGGCCAGAGGCACGTGCAGGGAAGCTGCCAGGGTCCAGAGGGCAGCCTGCCCGGGGTGCTTCCAGGGGAAAGAAGGTTTCCTGTAGGCCTTGTATGTACGGAACAGGGCACTGTGACCCAAAGAACTAAGACCCCAAAGTGTAGGGACAAATCCTGGGGCACTGCCATCCTGCCCTGGCCTGTCCTCCCTCCCCCATGCCAAGGCCCCACCTAAAACAAGTTCCTGGTCACGCTGTACCTTGTGCCCAGAGCTGGCATTTACCAAAAGGGCAGAGACAGTGAGAAGGGCCTTCCTGTGCCATCGAGGGAGGGAGAGGAATCGGGTTTCAAAGTGCCTGAGGGTGACCGTGACAGCGGGTGTTCCCAGGAAGGAGGGCTGTGGAACAGCTAGAGGGCAAGCAGCTTGAGGGACAAGAGAGAGGAACCAGGGATTCCAGCACAAAACCCTCAAAGCTGATGAGCTCAAGGAGAAATGCTGGGAGCCATCGGGAGATGACAGAGCCACAGATGCCAGCTGAAGGCCATGCTGCAGGGAGGGGACATGGGAGCCACTTGCGCAGCAGGTGGCAGCACTCAGCACACTATGCCTTGTGACCTGGCTCCTCTACTTGGGACAATTCCTGGGCATCTGGGGCTGGGAAACGGATCACAGGATGCTGCTGATGCTGGGGACAGGCAGGGACGCACGCAGTGCACGTTATCATTCTGGGGACCACGAAGTAGGGAGCAGCAACAGTGCTGGGAGGGGCACAACACAACAGCACAGTGACACTCACTGAAGCGAAGACACAGTGGTGACATGCATTCCCAAAGTGCCAGCCCGCTGCGAGGAGCCACTCAGGGCCACCCTGAGAGCTGGGGTGGGGGGCACCGAGGCTGGGGAAGGAATGGGAGGGACAGGAGCAGAGTGAGAGTCGCCAGGACACTGCAGAGTGCACGGGAAGGACCCTGCCAGCTCGAAATGTCAGTGAGCAGTGTGGTCAGCCTCCCTGGGGAAGTACTGGCTGGCCCTTCTCTTTTTATGTTAAAATGCCTTTTTCTTTTCCATTCTGGGGCTTGAACTCAGGGCCTTTTGCTCATGATGAGCATGTGCTCTAAGAAATAGTCATTTTGAAGGATATAATAGGAGGAAATTAATTTTTAAATTATTCTTATGTTACCTAAATGATTTTTTTTTTTTAAGGCAGGCTCTTGCTTTGTAGTTCAAGTTGGCCTTGAATTCACTATGTAGTCCAGGCTGGCCTCAAACTTACAGCAATTCTCCTGCCTCAGCCTCCCAGGTACTGGAGTTACAGGTGTGTACCACCATGCCCAGCCCAAATGATCTTTTGAAATGTTGATAAATCATTGGCCAGGAGCTAAAGGAGGGTGGGGTCCTGTCCCTGTCCCTGAGCCACCCTCCAGATCATTCCCACAGGAACAGACTGCCTACCCCAGGCTGTCCCTCTTGTCCCTGAGGACGTAGGGACCACAGCTCTGGTCTGCCCTGTGAAGGAATGGTCCCTGTGCAGAGAGCAAGTTCCCCATTACCAGATGAGGTTCCCTCAGGCTGACCACTGCTAACCCCTCCAAGCCCTCTCTTCACCTCTCAGGTTTGATCAGAACATTCTAGGTCACCGTCCTAGTACCCAGAGTGATACTGAGGGCTGACCAGAGCCTCTGTTACTGCAGCAGGCAGTACCCAGCATCTTCGCTGAAATCTTGACTTGGATTTAGGAGCAAAGCTAGTTGGGCAGAATCCAGGTGTGGTGGCACATACTGTAATCCCAGCTGCTTGGGAGGCTGAAGCAGGAGGATCACATGTGCAAGGCCAGCCTGGACAATTTAGCAAGATCCTGTTTCAAAATGAAAAAAAAACTTTTTAAATGTGAAATGGGGTTGGGATGTAGCTAGTGATAACACATCCCAGGACCTGCACCTGGCTCTATGCTGGGCTCAGCCAATGGGCACTGGGGCTACCAGGGGACCAAGGGGCTATGAAGGGAAAGCAAGAGACAGGTGAGGATGCAGGTGAACAGTGGAGTCAGAGCAGCAGCCATGGTGGGCCAAGCCTGGGGCTCAGTGCTGAGGACACAGATAAGGACAAGGCCCAGCCGGCCCTGGGGGGACATGCAGAGGGCCAGGTGAGAGCATTCCCCATGTTCTAAGAACAAAGCTCTCTCTCTCCTCCCCCGCTCACTAGCTGAGACTTTGCTGTGCCAGTGTCATAACTGGCAAGTGATAGGTGCTAACTGGTTTCACTACAGGAGCCTGCGGTGGCCAGTTTGCCAGGGAAGCCTTGCCATGGGAGCCAGCTCCAGAACCCGATGTCTCAGGACAAGGCGGGCACAGGGGTGTGGGTCCAAGGCATCTGGGAGTGGGGACTGTGGGTGCCAGAGGAGGTGTCGGGCTGATGGGCAGGAAGGAGCCCTGACCAGGACACAGGGCCTGAGTGCCCACCTGGCTCACATCGGCTCTGGGGGCAACACCTAGCCAACCTGTCTTGGCTCTAGGGATGAAGAAATGGGGGATAGATGGGGGACAGCCATGTGAGGGGAGGAGGGAAGTGCAGGGGCTGCAGAGGGAGGGGCATGGGACCTGCCCCCTCTTCTGCCCAGTTGGGGTGCAGTTCAGGCTGAGAGGGAGGCATCGTGTATCGCAAGAAACAATATCCCCACCCTGCCCACTCTGCCCTCCTCCCAGTCTGCCCCTCCCACAGCCAGGGACCCCTAGAGCCAGCCCAAGGCTTCCTGTCCGTTCTCCCTGCTCTGACCCCCAAGAAGGTCAGAGGCGAAGTCATCTTCACAGGGGCCTGGAAACCCCAGAGATGGCACCCAGCCTCACTCTGGACAGGCCTGGAATATGTGCTTTCTTTTCCCTCACAGCGTTCCTGTAAGGAAGGTGCTGCTGCAGGCCAGGGAGGGAAACTGAGGCATGAGAGGGAGACCAGTGGATGTGGGCACTGACGGTCTGGCCCACGCCTGTAGCCACTCCAGGGCTCCATAGCCCAACCTCCCTCTCTTCTCTTCCGGAAGGACCCCGTGGGTGCTCTGGTTCCCACCAGGACCCAGGGCTGAGTGGAGTTGGCATCAAGCCTCAGGCTCTGCCTGAAACCAAGTGCAGGCCTGACGTCAGCCAGGCCTTGTGGGGGGCACCCCTGATAGTCACCCCCACTGCACACAGAGGCCTTGCCAAAGCCACCCCGCACTCCTCACCTCTTTAGGCCAGATCACCAGTGCCAAGGTCACACATCACTGAGGACCTGGTGACCAGGAGCCCTGTGGCCACTAGGTGGCACCATAAGCACAGAAACGCGGGTGACCAGTGGCCTCCCTGCCACCTGCCCCAGACAGTTTCACCACATACCAGCACTCTAGGACGCTGGGACAGGAGGACCACAGGTTTAAGTCCAGCCTGGCCAATTTAGCCACTTAGCAAGACCCTGTCTCAAAATTGAAAAAGGGCTGGGATGGAACTCAGTGCAAAGTTCCTCCTGGGTTAAATTTCCAGGACCACTAAAAAAAACCCCTGCATGGGGCTGGGGATTTGGCTCAGTGGCATAAGCACCTGCCTTGCAAGCAGGCAGTCATGAGTTCAATCCCCGGTACCGATTTAAAAAAACAAAACAAAACCCTGCATCTTATAGACGGGCACCTTATCTCCAGCCAGGACCCCACCCTCCCCCCAGGAGTCCTGCTGCCAGCAGTCACTGCACCCCTGCGTTGGTGTATGCTCACAAAAACATTTCCACATCTGCAGCAGACAAGAGACAACACCGAGCACTGGCATGTTTTATTTTACGTAAGTGGCTCAGGGTGCCCTCAGTTGCTCAGCCCTCCAGGACCCCACATCTCACTCTTCCACAGTGCTCCCCACACTGCAGGAAGCTTAAGCAGCCCAGCAATGTAATTCCCAGCCCAGGAATAAACCCAGTGGAGCCCAGAGGATCTTCCCCAGGAGACCACTGGGAAGATGATATAATTCCAGGCTTGCACGATGCTTAGAACAGGCTCAGTGTGGTGGTGGTATTCCCAGCACTCGAGGCTGAGGCAGGGGGATCACAAGTTCAGGGCTTGCCTAGGTTACAACATGAAACTGTCCCCCCAAAAATAAATGAAGAGAGATGCTCAGGACAGGGCTTGCAGGTTGGGAGCACTCACTAATTAGGATCGCTACTCTGTATCCGTGTGGGTCCCCCATCTGCTCTAAGGATACACCCTTCGGGGAGCAGGGGACAGAGCCACAGCCACTGTCACATGACCCCAGGGTGGGGGCAGAGCACTGCGAGCCAGGCCTCTTCCTAGGCCCAGAGCTCCCAGCTCTCCAGGGTGGTGGCTTCCCGAAGTCACCCTGCTGGCTTGCAGCAGGGTCCAGAAAGGAACTTGAGTCTGCCAACCACTGCTGCCAATCTACCCTGCCCCCACAGCCCCTGCAGTGGCCCAGAGCAGTCACACCGCAGGTGGTGGGGACACTTCAGCAAGGACACCACTGTGACATCCATGACTAGAAGGATGAGGCCCTGGGGCTGTTGAACAGCTTCATAAGGGCACAGAGGAGAAAACAAAGCAAGTTTATCCTCACAGAGAGCGAAACACAATCCATGATTATAAATATTTCATGGGCAAAGGCAGTGGGTGGAGTGGACAGCAAGTGAAGTCCCCGGCTGCAAAGCGATCGGGCAGCGGGCACGGCAGCCAGGCAGGGCTATTCTGGGCAGTGTGGGGCGAGGCCTGCGTCACAGCCCCGGACACCTGGTTGCACAGAAACCATAGCCTTCCGGTGGACAGTCCAGAACACCTTGGAACAAACTCTCACACCCATGAAGTGAGAGAGGACAGGGCCTGACACGAGGAAGAAGCAAGCAGAGAAGCTGGAGGTCAAGCTGCCCTGGGTAGAGTGATGCTCCATCCCGGGCACTGCCAGGTTGAAAGCAAGTCCCCTGCCTGTGCCCCAGCCGGGCCCCTCCTGCCACAGCCTGTGGGGGGACAGCAGACAGTGGGCAACTTCAAGCCCCAGGTCCCACCAAGGCAGTGCAGTGACTGCACCACAGGGCAGCCCACTGAGGAGAGTGGTACTAGGCACCCAGACTCCAGCAGCCCTTGCTGAAGGCGGTGCCCAGAGCACGGGAAGCCACGCTCAGGACCCTGGGCAGCAACACACTCCTCGGCCAGATGATCTGATGCCAGCAGCCCTGCCTCCTGGCATGAGCACCAAGTAGAGGCACCATAGGGTGCCCCAGGGCATGGAAGACTGCAGGGGCACAGCTACCACAGAACCGTGCCTTGGCAATACTGGGACACCCCAGACGGGCAGCTGGGGTCCATGAGAAACCACCTTGCCTCTAATTCCAGGTCCTCCCAGAAAGATGGGACTGATGCTTGCAAAGCCTCAGGTCTCTGAGGGACCCGGGCACACATACATCCCTGTATCTGCAAGGTGCACCCTGATTCCAAAAAAGAGACTGTTCCTACCCAGCTGTGGCCACATGGCTCTTGAATCCTCAATGACAAGGTGTCCCTGCCAGCCTGCAGGCCTCCTGGAGGTTCTGACTTGGTGCTTAGTGAGATCACCCACACAGGTGCAGGACGCAGAAGCCTTGGGTTCACGGTGGCCTTCGCCACCACATGACCCATGGCCAAGTCTCTGCAAGGGGCTCCCGCCCTGCTCTGACACCACTGGCCTGTCCTCTCCACCTTCCACTATCTTCTCTCTCTACCACCCACCCCTGCTTCCCAAATACCCTGCATGGGCTGAGCACGCTTGTCATAAAACCTTCCCAGGGCTCGAGATGGTGCAGCAGAGGAGCTGCCCCTGTCCTAGCTGTGGCCATGGGGACAAAAGCCAGGCCCAGTCCACACCAGGCAGATGCTCTACCACCCAGCCTCCTCCCCGGCCTTTTCATTTGGAGAAAGTTTCCAAGTTACCCATCCTGGGCTCGAACTTGCAATCCTCCTGCCTCCCAAGTAGCTGGCCACACATGTGCCAGCACACTAGGCTACAGGTAAACCCTAAATGTCCTCCCAGAGGCTCGTATGTCACAGGTTTGGCCCCCAACCCCCCGCAGTAGAGAAAGCCTCAAAGGTGAGGACTACTGGATGGCCTTCAGGTCACGCCCTTCAAGGGGACAGCAGGACCGAGCTCTTCCTTTCCTGCCTTCTGGTGGAATCTGAGCAGCTGCCCACGGGCCACGCACGGGCTGGCTGGGCCTGACTGAAGCCTCAGTCTCTTCACGAGCTGCCAATCCCAAGGTCTGAGATGCTGACAGAAAGCTGACACGCACATGGCCCACCAGCCCACCCACACCATGCTCCCCGCTCCAAGGAACGGGCTTCCCTCTGTCCTGCCCCACCCTCCCTCCGCCCACTCTGCACCCACCACATCTCCCATCCTGTCACCCAATACTACTCATCCATTTTACTATGACCAGGGAATGAGTGCACCAAGCATGCAGCTCACCCAGTTCCCAGGGGTGCTCTCCTGGGCTCCCCAGGGGTCTCCAACACCCCATCCTCAGCCTCTCCCAGGCAGCCCTGTGGCCTCCGTCATGAGGCTGGTGGGGAACCCTCTCCCTGGAAAGTGGCACTGTAATCCGTCAGCGCCCCGCCACACTATGGCTTTCATCTGAGGCATCCCTGGGCTCATGCCAGTTTCCCATGTGACACTGTTAAGCTCCACAAGGACAAGAGCCGCCCCTCTCTTAGTCACTTTTGTTTCCTGGAGCTGGCATAGTCACAGGACAGGAAATGGCTCAGCCATGCTGATTGCTTTCTCCCCCAGGTACTATGCAAAGCACTCGGAGGCAATGAGCTCACTTAACCCTGCCAGGTAGGGGCCACTGTTACATCCACATCTTCCAGCAAGGACCTGAGGCACACAGGGTCAGATAACCTGTGCAAGGCCTCACTGGGCTCTGGGGGGAGCGGGGTTCACATCCGGCAGCCCAGCTGCAGAGCTGTGCTCCTGACCAGGACATGACCTGGTGTCTGAGGCCGCTGCAGTGGCTGACAAGTACCCACGGGGTGGAGGCAAAGGAATGCAGACAGGGGCCGAGCTCCTGTACAGAAACCAAGCCAGCACCTAGCACCTCACCTCTCCACAGAGACCAATGAATGAACGGAAGACGAACCGTCATGGAGTCACCAGCACAGGCCTGATACTATGTCTTCTGCAAAGCAGGACCCATCCATCTCCCTGCAGCCCTGGGCACAAAGCAGGGCACTGACTGACACCCCAAGGAAAGGTAGGGTGCTGTCTGGGTCTTGAAGCCCACAGATCATGGCCCAGCTCACATTCCAGCGGGCCAGTCATCTCTTTTTCGAGACACGGTCCCACTAAAATTGTTCATTGCCCAGGCTGGCCTCAAACTCACAGCAATGCTCCTGCCTCAGCCTCCTGAGTGCTGGGATTACAGACATGTATCACCTTTCCCAGTCCCTGTGATCTTTATAACCATACAACCACTACTTGAGCCCTCTAAAACAGGATGAGATGCTACACGTGAGCAAACAAAGCAAAACTTTGAGTTAGAAAGTGGCAGACTCCACAGCACATAAATGGACAGCTGATTTGTACTGTTTCCCAAGCCTGCCAAACCTGGGTAAACTCATGCCACGGGGCCCCAACAAGAAAAGCAGGACGCAGGCTGTCACCCCATGCCTCATGGTCCTAACCCCGATGCACAGGAAACAGCCGTGCACAACAATGTTTATTCCCTCAGAGGACACCATTCCCCTCTGGAGGGCACTGTCCACACAGCTGTGTGCAGCTGCAACTGCACGTTCACACGAAGTTCTGTGCTATCGCCAGCACCTTGGAGTACTCGCCCTCCTTCCGGCGCAGGCTCGAGGGCACTGGCACTTTAATCCGAGTGCCCACAGGGTTGCCATTGTCCTCAATGAGGACCACGTTGTTGGAGTCGAACCTGGGGCTCATCTGGGGGCCAGGCATGCGGTGCCCCACGATGAGCGCCTTCTTCTTCTGCCCCTTGATGGCCAACAGGATCCTGTCGCCCACCTTGCCCACCCCGTTCTTGTTGTAGACGTGGATGCACCGGGGAGGACGGTGGTAAGGCGTGTTGCCCAGGGCACTGTTGTCCACCACACGCACCCGTGTCATCTTCTGGATTGCAGCGAGGCTGCCCATGGTGCTGGGGACAGAGAACAACGGATGGGGTCCTGAGCCAAGGTCAGAGGCCCAAGAAGGCCGGAGAGATGGCACACATGCACACGCGTACACACACTCACACACACGCACACGCACACACACACAGTCATATACACAGGCTGAGCCCTTGAAGACTTCTCTACTAGTGTTTCTTCCTAGCTGAGAGCTTCTTGTGCCAAGGTGTCAATCTGGATAGATTTTTTTTTAAAAATCTTGCTGTGCAGCCCAGGCCAGCCTCAAACTTGCAGCATTCTACCTGGCTCAGCCTCATGCATGCTGGGATTACAGGCATGATCTACCATGCCCGACTCTTGATTTGGATACATTTTTAAGAGACAATATACTTCACTGTGTCTTAATTTAAAACCTTTGAAGAACCCCCCCCCTCGCGAGTCAGGCGCCCGCCCACCTCCCCTGAGAAACCTGCCTCCCAGATCCTTCCCCCATTCGTCTACAGCAGGGTGAGCGGGACTGCCAAGGAGTCCCCAGTCAGATGCGGCAAGGCCACCGTGCTCTATGGGGCCTGCGTAATTACATGGAGGGTTTACTTCTTTTCCTCTTTCACTTAGCTCAAACTTACTCTGCAGAGCCTGGTTCTTTTCCCACCTTTAATAAAACTTTGCTACCATTAAAAAAAAAAAATGCACCACACTGGACAGAAGCTGAAGGAAGCAGGCATGGAGATGTATGCCTGTATCCCAGCGCTCCGGGAGGCTGGGCGGTAGGACTGTTGCAAGTTCCAGTCCAGACTGGGCAACTTAGAGAGCTATTGTCTCAATAATTAAAAACAGGAAAAAAAAAAAAAAAAAAGCATGAAAACTTTTGCAGAAAGCCTATTAAAGGCAGGTACTGTATTACTGATGTGGTCACTGAGGGCTTCAAAATGACTCTCAGAGATCCAAGTGAACAGGGCTCCTGTCCTGGTCCATGTCTTCTACCCCCACAGCCTACAGGTAAAGCCCACCTCCAGGCCCACCCCTCTCCCACATGCTGCCCAGAGTCCCTGCAATATGCCCAGACAAAGGCCCGGGGGCACCAGGCTGCCTTTCCTCCCGAGGTGGCTTCTCTAGGGACTCCAGCTCCCACCACACCCCCTGCCCTGACATCCCCAGGCCTCGTCCCAGGCTCCGTCCTTCCTCTCCACCCCCACACCCACCTTCTTCCAGCAGCTCCCTCTATACTGGGACACACGCAAAAGTGTCCTCCAGGCCACTACACTGCGCCCTGTAGAGATGAGCCCTCCAGAGTTTAAAGCATAGCTGCCTCCTGCTTACAGCGTCAGTGATTCCCCACCATCCATGTGGCCCTGCTCCCTGTGCCCAGGCAAGCCCCGAATGGACCCTGCACCTGGAGCAGTGGGAATTCCAGGTGCTCCAGGTTCACCCTCTCCCAGCCCCAGGGGCCTGACCTGTATCTCCCTCCCTTCCTCCCCTCCTCCATCAGCAGGTCCTATCTCAGGCCTTTGGAAACCACCACACTTGTCATATCTTCTTGGTCATCTGTTTTTAAGCTTCTCCCTGTAGTCCCCAGAGAAGTCTACACTGCAAGAAACAATTCCCATGCAGGCCTGAGGTCAGCAAATGCCTGCTTGGGCACCTGCACAGGGCCTTCCTGTTCAGTCACCAGGCCCGCGACACCTGAGCACCCCCGAAGCATGTACTGTTTTTGTTATGAAATGAAATTTCCATCCTTCATCCTTTCTATCCAGAAAGTTCTGATGCCTGGAGAATGTGGCATTGAGAGATGGCAGATTCACAGGGGCTGGGTCTTGCAGGGGCTGAAAAGCACCAGCTACGCCCCTCTGCCATCTCCCATGACATTCCCACCATGACCCAGACAGAACTGTCACCTACTTACCTCCTCCCCACTCCTGACCAAAGCCCGGCTCAGCCTAATGCCTTCAGCTTCCCAAACCCAGGACCACCCCCAAGGTTCCACCGACTCTTGTCACCCTGTTTTGTGGGCCTGCTGGGAGGTCTTAAGTCACCTGAAAGCATGCTGGCCAAGTGCTCTGCTGACGTAGGCCAAGGGGCCCCGCAGGGCAAGAGGGGCAGCCATGGATTCCACAGCGTAGTCCTGCCAGGAGAAGGGAGAAGCATGGTTAGGGCAGAGTCCTGTGGAGCCAGGTTTCTTTGGGGACGTGTGTGGGAGACGGTGCTTCTTGAACAAGATCATTATCACTAAATATAAATCCCAGTGGTTACAAGAGAGAGGATGAGCCCGAGCTCCTGCCCCAACTGCTGAGTCACGGCTGACCTGGGTCAGGGCAGACTGGACCTCAGAGCTATTTGAAGTGATAATGATGGCCACCACTGCATGGATCCACTGGCCCCCCAGCTGTCTCCCTAATAACCCCAAGAGACTGCAGACTCCCCACGGATACTGTGGGCTTTCTGGAGTCAGCCCTTTCACCTCTAAGGGAGGGCGTCACCTAAGTACTACCAGCCACCTCGTCACCTCTCCCCCAAATGCAAAGCCAAAACAGCTGTCTGGCTCAAGGTCAGCAGAGCAGAGCCCACTGTGGCCCTTGTGAAGTCACTGGCCAAAGTCTGTACTTGGGTCAGTGTCCCAAACACCACAGAATCACAGAAAAGCTGCCTACATCATTTGGAAAACCAAGCACTAAGACCAACCCAGTATGTGTGGTTTCAGCTTGGAGGACACAGATGTCACCAGGACCTGTAATACCTGAGCATCACCAGGAGTCTCCTTAGGAAAAGCCTCCAGAGCTGGTATAGAGTGGTACAGCACACCTGCAATCAATCCCAGCACTAGGGAGGCTGAGGCAGGAGGATTCAGGGCTAGACTGGACTACACAGTGAGATCCTGTCTCAAAAATACCAAAAAAACCCTCCTACCACATCTGCCCCTACCCACAATGTCTGTCTGCAGCAAGCCTCTCTGTGAGCCAAGCCTCTAACCAGAATGTTTACACACAGCTTTCCCCTGCACAAGTTCAAGGCTCTCAGATAAGACTTTATTTAATGAAGGTGGGGAGGGACTCACTGTTTACCTCCTCAGGAAAAGCCAGACATTCCATTCACGAAAAGTAACTCCAGTTCAGCCCCAACTCCAGGCCTGCTCCCAAGTGTCTCCCCAAGATAACACATAAAGCACAGGCCAAATGTAATTATGATCCAAAAATTAAGTACAAAAGAAGGCCATTAACCTAGGAAATTACTAGCACCAACACACAGGACCAGAGACAACCAGAGGCAGTCTGCTCCAATCACAGCCAGACAACCTGGATGGTACAACCAATGCGCCTGGCTCCCCACTTCACCAGAGACACTGGCGAGACCTGCTCGAAGGTGGCCAGGAGTGGCCAGGAAGGTTCAGACACAGAGCATCCAGGCACCTGCCTGATTCTGCAGAGTATCATTGCTCCAATCCAAATCTAGGCCTCCTCTCCATGCTACAGCTGCCCTCTCTACCCACCCCAGGTCTCCTTCAGCACCAGCCCACCTCCTCTAGAAGCCAGTGAAGATCTGCAGGCTCACCACCACCCTCCTACACACCAGGAACAGCCATACCCGGGCTGGTGCAGCCCTCACCATCAGGCAGAGACACTGAATAAACTAGAGATTTTTGAGATAAGGCTAATGTCCCCTGCATCCCATTCCTTGCTGCTTCCTCTCCAGAACTCAGAAACTACAGAGGAGCTCATGCATGGCACCTGATCTGGCTGCAGAGTACAGGCCACACGCACCAGGTGGCACCCTGGCCTCAAATACAAGAGTGACACCGGCATGCCTGCAGGGAGCACATCCACTATCAGAAGAAAAGGCCAACTCAACAACTTTCAGTAGCTCGCAATGGATGTGACATTGACCCCTGGCCCAAGCAGCAAATAGATAATACTAACCATTTCTATTGCTTACCCCGCCAAAAAACTCCAAAACAAAATACTGTTTCTCCCTCCTCCTCTATCACAATGGATCCTGATAAACAGAAAGAGTGCAATAAACACTTCTTCATCAAATAAATGAAGCAAGCTGGGTACAGAGGTACATGCCTATAATCCCAGCACTCGGAAGGCTGAGGCAGAAGGAATGAAGACTCCAGCCCAGCCAGGGATACACAGCAAGTTCAAGACTGGCTCGGACTACAGTGGAACCCTGTCTCAAAAACAAAACAAATGACAATCAATGTAGAAATAACAAATGAGGTAGCCAAGAGGAACACAGGCCCCCATCTTGACCATGGCTGCAGGCAGGGCAACCCAAGGAAGGGGCCCTGTCTACAGGGTGGGACCCACGACCTCACAAGCCCCAGGCTTTGAGAGATGCTGGTGATCAGAACAACCCCAGGGTCACTTGCAGGGCCCTGGAGTCATCTTCCAGCCGGCTGCCACACTGCCTGCTGTGTAAGTACCCCCTCCCACCACTAAATAGTGTTCTGTATCAGGAAGAGTATGAGAGGCAGCAAACCTCTTCAGAGTGACTCTGGTGGCCCTTCGGGTTCTTCATGGTATAGACAGATATACCCTCTACTTCACACCTAGTCTACACATAATGCTTTGCTCTAAGCCTGGTGTCAGGCAGGAAGTGAAATCTGATGCTGCCACCTTCTCTACACTCTCCTGCTTCCCGATGGCACCCTCCCAACTCAGAAAGTAAGCCACAACCTCTGCCTTCAGGGTGATGGGTGAAATGACTTGATGCTCACTTCCTGCCTTGGCTGACACTACCTACCCCGCCTTCAGCTGTGGGGGTCAGGGACACACAGGATCCCTCACTTGGGTCAGCCTCCACAGCCACTGCTGGATGATGGCTGTGGGACCAGGGACTGTGGGGCCCAGCTCAGCGCCACCCCCTTTGGGTCCAGAACAGTGCGCATACACATCTAGAGCTTGCAGACCATGCCAGAAGTGATTTGCAATTCAACCTCTGAGTTCCCATGTGGTGAGGATGGGGTGCTCCCAAGGATGAGGGGAGCCAGGTTGTATCTCATTTCACACATGGAGTCTGAACTGGAAAAGCAGACAGAAAGGACTTCTCATGCTTGTGGGAAGACAGAAAGCATCACCACTGGAGTTTTAAAGATCCTCACCATACAGAACTATGCTATCTGTGTATGCTGTATCTAACTGCAGAGCTGACTTAAGTTCACAGACCAATCTATATATTGTCTCCACCCAGTTTCAATCTGTAAGTGCCTGGTATGTTGCACGGGTTTGAAGCCTTTTGCAGGAAACAGGCTCTACAGAAAAGTGAGCAAACAGGGAAGTGGGTGGGGACAGAGGCAATTGGGTGGCGGAGTACATGCCAAGCATGTATGAGGTCTTAAAAAAAAGTCCGGCACCAACACAAGTGAGTGCTTAAAAGAGATTCTGTTAGAGAAAAGAAACACTAAGAAACCAAATGCAAAGCCCAGCCACAAAAAGAACAAACCACCAGTGTGAGCCTCTAAAGGTCTTTCATCAAAGCCAGGAAAGCTTTGGGGAGGAGGGGCTCGTAGACTGGAAACCCGCTTCATTGCTGGGCCCCACAGTTTTCCTGCTCACCCTGACCCAGTAAGTGCTTCTGTGTGTTGACTGATAATTCATCATTGCTTTGCTGCCCCACAATTCCCTTTCATAAGAATTTACTATGTATCTTTTTTTTTCAAGACACAGTGTTGCTATACCCCTCAGTGGCCCTGAGCTCACTCTGTAGTCCAGGCTGGCCTAGAGCTCACAGCCATCCCCCTGTCTCTTGGGATTACAGCCAAGTAGCCACAATGCCTGGTTACGATGTTTACTTGCCTGGCTACGATGTATCTTTTTAAATTTATAAGAGTATACCATGTTGCAATTCTCAAAGTATCTTCACCCAGGTCATTTTCTTTGAATTCATTTCTGAGTACCCAATGGAAACAAAGAAACAAGAAACAAAAGCCTAAGAGGTTGCATCAGTTGAAGATTCTTAACAGTTCTGAGGTCTCACTGAGCAAGTACCATTCTGCAGATGGTGAATGAAATCAAGAGCTTGACACCTGCCGACTCATTATGGGTTAGCAGGCACCAGGGTCCAGATAAAGAGTCCAGCACAGGTCCTATCCTGCCCTCTGCAAGACGGGCACTGAGCACTACTAGAGGCTGCTTTCACTACCAACAAACTGCACCAAGGCGAGCGCACCACACATGAGCCGTCTCCTTTGCCATGGCTGCAGTCAATAAGCAGCTATCTCTTCAGTAAGTATCAACATTACCCACCCAGTGCAACCCAGAACCACAGCTGAAGCTAACTCACTGATCAAGGTGCAAGTTTTCGCAGTGTCACTACTAGCAAGCAAAGCCAAGTTGGGCATTGTGGCGCACACCTGCTTCCCAGGACCAGGAAGTCTGAGGCAGGAGGTTCGAGTTTGAGGGCAGCCTGAGCTGCCTATCAAGTTCACAGCTGGCCTGTGCTACAAGGCAAAGTCCTGCCTCAAAAATTAAACAGGTAACAAGCTGTTGTGGTACAAGCCAGTCATCCCATCACTCTGGGAGGCTGAGGCAAGAGGATCATAAGTTCTAACCCAGCCCAGGCCACTTACTAATTTAGTGAGATCATATCTCAAAAATAAATTAACAAACAAATAAGTAGTAAATGGGGCTGGGGATATAGCTCAGTGCAAAGGTCTTCGGTTCAATATCCAGGACCATGAAGTAAATAACAAGTAAAAAATAAATAAGCAAGGCATCCCTCAACGGCATGATAGGTATTTCTTTGTTTTTGTTGTTGTTGTTGTTTGTCTTTTTCCTTTTTATCGGTACCAGGGATCGAACTCATGACTGCCTGCTTCCAAGGCAGGTGCTTATGCCGCTGAGCTAAACCTCCAGCCCCCGACAGGCTATTTCTAACACAACTACTGCTAAGAAAAATCCCATTCCACAAAAAAATTCGTCTTATACTTGTGTATTTGTTACAAAAGTATTTAAAGTACTGACTGTTAGCTAGATCTGATACATCTCAATCATTAAGCTGGTCTTTTAAAGCACAGATTTTATAAATTTCAGCTTTATCTTGCAGTGGAGGGAAGGGGGTCCCTACAACCTAGAAACAAGTTTGGATTGTTTGAGCTCAGGAAAATCTGCAGAAGGCAGAGCGGGGTCTATTTAATCCCACATGTCTCCTGCCTCTGCTGCCTGTTACTACCTACACTGGGCCAGGGACAAGGGACCAGGTGTGCTGGAGAACAGCAAGGAAAGAGAAAACAGGAAAGTGGGACAGGACCCCAGCCCGGCCATCCCTCCTCCGCCTCAAAGTCTGAGACCTTGAGATCACTTCTCCAGGTCTTGGTGACTCTGCCAAGCAGGGGTCCCTGGAAACAGCAAAGCTACATGGAAATGAAAGTGCTTTATCTCCAGCCAGGCAAGAGCCACTGCGACTGGGGAGCCCTCTGAATCAGTGATGGCAAACCTACAGGCAAGTGCCAAACTGCAATTTAAAACTCACTTATTTATCACAAACTGCCATTACTACAATAAACCTGAATACTTAAGTTTTAGTTTAGGAAAAACTCCTATGTTAACATCTTTTGTTTTAAAACAAAAACTCAAGTCACACATGCCATACATCTACTACAAGTTGAAATCATCCGGTAGGGGCTGGGTGTGCAGGACAAGCGCCCTATTTCCTTGGTTCCAGGCAGCTCATGGGTATCTCTAAGATCACATCTCGCTGTAAAGTGGACCTGCAAAAGTGCTACCTCTCCTCCCTAGAGGTAAGAATGGAGTTCCAAAGGGGACTTTCCTATGCTTTCCTGTAGATCCTTAATGAATGACAAGCTACTTGCAACCAGCACATCACCTGACCCAGGACAACCCACTGAAACCTGAACTATTGCTGACTGTCACCAGTAACATGCCTGTCAGATCATACTATGACAAGTCACAATGTGAGCCACTGCCTATGAAATAGAAGGCTAAACTTTACTTTGATTTGTTTTTCCTGGTACTGCAAATTGAACGCAGGGCTTTTTACTGAGCTACATGCCCAGCCTTTTCTTTTAAAATTTTGAGACAAGGCCTCGCTATGTTGCTGAGACTGTGTGCAAACTTGCTATTCTTATGCTTCAGCCTCCCAGAGTGCTGTGATTACAGATGTGTGCCAAGGCATTCGATTTGTAATCTGATCTTTTTAGGCTTTTCCAAGCCCCTGCAGAGTTTGTGGGGTACGCAATCAAAACTACCCAAGTGACACAAACAGGAAAATCCACCATAGGTAGGTCTGGCTATGAAGCAAAACAGGCTTTAATGGATGCCATGTTATCTAGGATTCGAGATGCTGAGGAGGGTCTAAATTACCACAGTCAGGGCCCAGCAGATTCCCACCAGAGTAATAGACTCTGGGAGGAATTTACTCTCGATGAACAGAGGCAACAATAAAATATTGAGCCACAGTGCATCCCAGGCCAGAGTAAGACTTTGTCTCAACACTATGGCAACTGTTCCTTCATGGATTCTCTCATGGCCCTAATTCAGCTCTTTGCAGGTTTGCTGAAGGGCTTCCCTTGCTCTGCAGAGTGCTATACTCCCCAAGGACACCGACCCTCATTAGGCACAGACAGAAATAGCTCAGGAATCCCGATGTTCAGATCCATAACTGAATTATTTAAAAAAAATAATATTTCAGAAGTGCCTTCCAATGATTTTCAGAGCTCCCCAAACCAGTAACTATGTCCTCTATTTTCATTTTCCAGTTATCCACAATGGGGCTCAAAAAGAAATTTATTGCTCTATGCAAGCAATAGATCACACTAGTTTTACAACCATTAAACCACACACTATGTAAAAAGCTACACTCACACAACATATATATATATAGAGAGAGAGAAAGAGAGGGAGAGCAAGAGCTAAAGATAAAATGGACAATTCTTCCTTAAAAAATTACAGAAGGAGCTGGGGGTTTAGCTCAGCGGCATAAGCACCTGCCTTGCAAGCAGGCGGTCGTGAGTTCGATCCCTGGTACCGATAAAAATGAAAAAAAAGACAAAAAAAATTATAAAAAAAAAAAATTACAGAATTAAATTTCTTGCTCCTTCCCAAACAACCCCCAGCCTCCAAGCCTACAAAGACTCCTGCACCCAGGCAGTCTACAAAAAGCTTCATCCCCATCCCCTTTTCTGTCACAGTTGAAAAAAACAGCTCTTCCTATAAAGCCAATCTACTTACCCCCAACAAAATTCTGGGTTTGGTTTTGTTTTGATTCAGAGCATGGTGGCATAGGCCTGTAATACTAGCTTTCTAGGAGGCCTGAAGAAGGATCATAAATACAATTCCTGCCTGGGAAACTTAACACAAGTCCCTGTCTCAAAACATAAAATAAAATAAAGGAGGCTGTGATAAGCTCAATGTGAATTCCCTGGGTCAAAGTCTAGTACTGGAAAAAAATGAACATCATTGTTTTTAGGCAGCAATCTTCCTGATGATAGAGACCTACCCTATTCCTTCCTGTACATCCCTGAGTTCTAACCACATCCTTCTGGCCAATGTGAACTGCCTGCAAACTCAGTCTGAGGAGTAAGAGAGCCAACAGGTTTCAGGTGATCGATGCTTTCCAAACCTTTTCGGTGACGCATAGGAAAATACTGCACTAACAAACAACTCCTAACACACTCATACCCGAGGAAAGTGTCAAGAAACAACGCTCTTGCTAAGCACAACAGTCTCTGATAGTTTCTATTTCTTTCTAAAAGGTGGCCAGAGCTGTTAAACTGACTTCCAAACTCACCACGGAACTCACAGTTTAAAAAAACACTGCAAAAAAAAAAAAAAAAAAAATCAAACCTTACTGTTGCATTCCACAAGTTCCTAATCAGCTTTGCAAAGCCAGCCGATCAGAGCCAGTGAACAATACAAAACCAGACTGCCCAGCTGGACAGTATCCTTCTGCCCAGCAGTGGCCGCGGTCCTGGTTCAAGCTCCTGCCACACATCTCTCGAGAATCCCAAGGAGGCTCCATGCCTCTGCACCTCTTCACATATCAATCCTTTTAACGTCTCAAGGTGGCAAGGTGTCCCTGCCGCCCAACGTGGGAAGCCATCCTCTCTTTGTGTCCCCTTCAAAACTCGAAATTAAACAAACTGGCGTGCTCCTTGTGCCTCGGTGATTAAGATTCGAGCGCACCTGTCCCATCTCCATCTTTCTAGACTTAATCATTGCTGGGCGAAGCCTCTGATGGAAATAAAAAACCTGGGACGCCCTGGCGTCACATCAGTCACAGCACAATCGGCTGCAAAGGGAGGGAGGGAGGTGCAGGTCAACGGGCGCGCTCCTACAAGACTTGCAAGTGAGTGCACGCGGGGCCCACAAGCTGGGGAGCCCTCACCCTAAGACCAGGGGGAGGGGCCCAGGGTGAAACCTCGCTCCCCGTCGGGCCCTCCCATAAACCCTCAGCTCCCCAAGGCCTCACTGCCGCTCACCCGGGTGCAGGGGAAAACAGAGAAGAAGACTGGGTCCCCAAGCCCCGCTCCCCGTGCCCGTACAACCCGTACCACTTCGCTGCCGCCGCGCACCCGCCAGGGGCGGCCTCAAGACGCGGCCTCTGCGCATGCGCCCTGGCCGTGCGTAGCGTGCGTGCGCTGCGTGGGGGGCGGGGACCGGCACCGCCCCGCCCTCCCCTCCCCCACCGCCGCGGCCGCCGCAGGAGCCGAGCCCGCCGCCGACCCCGAGCCCCGAGCCCCGGGCCGTGCGCCCGTGCCGAGCTGCGCCGGGTGAGTCCGCGCCCTACCTGGGACCCCGGATCTCGCCGCCGCGCGTCCTCTCCCTACATCCCCCTAGGAATCCGCACCACCCTGGCTCCGTCGGGGTCCGCTCGGCGGCGCCCCAAAGCCCCGGGGTGGGACCCGCCTGCCCGCGCCCCTACCCTGGGCCCGCGCCGCGCCCAGAGTGCGGACCGGGGTTCCCGCGTCCCAGCTCTGCCCTAGTGGCTGCGCTGGCCCGGGCGACTGTCGTCCCCGCTCCGAGGGACCGCGCGTCCTGTCCGGGGGCCGCACCGCGCTCTCTGTTCCAGAGCGGGCACCGGGGATCGAGGGGCCTGGGACCCCCACGAGCGGGCAGAGGCCCGGAGTAAGGGGCGCCTTTGCCCCTCCTGCTGTGCCAGTCGCCCAGGGCCACTGTCCTGAAGCTGTCGGCTGTTCCCTAAGAGGGGAAGAACGCCAGGACAGTGGGGGAAGAGGTCGGAGGGGCGCTGCCCTTGCGGCTCTGCTGCCACCTGCCAGGATCTGCCGGGCAGAGAGGTCTGCACCCACCGCCCCAGGGCGGGGCCTCTCGGGGGTCCGCGGGCTATGCCCGGCACCTCCCGAGCCCAGGGTCCTGTCTCCTAGGCGCAGGGAGGGGGCGGGGATGTGCTGCAGCGCGACAGTCCACCAGGGCACCCGAGGGTCCAGGCCCTGGCATGCCCTGGGGTGGCATCTGCTGGGGCCTTCTATAGTTTCACCCTGTGCAGTCAGCGTGAGTAGGTGGGTGGGGACGTTGCTGACAGAAGTGGCTAAGAAGTCCTCCTTGCGTATCCTACAAGATCACTCCAACTATAAGAGAGTGATAGAGACCTGAGTTCGAGTCCTAGCTCTGTCATTCGTTAGCGATGTGACCTTGACCAGTTACTTAACCTGACCGAACCTCTATTTCCATTAAAAAATGTGGTTATGAGTGGGGTGCAGTGGCTCACTTCTGTAATTCCAGCACTCAGGAGACTGAAGCAAGAAAATCAGAAGTTCATTGAAAGCAGGCAGTCATGAGTTCGATCCCCGGTACCGATAAAAAGGAAAAAGACAAAAAAAAAAAAAAAAAAAAAAAAGAAGTTCAAGGCCAGACTGGGATACCTGGCCAAACTCTGTCTCAAAAAAAAATAATAATAATTATAAAATAGTATGGTTACTCCCACAAGGTTGTCTTGGGGATCAAACAATATAACATAGGTGGAGAGACTGACACCCAGCCTGGTAATGGATTAACACTGGGTTCTCTCTAGACCTATCTTGGCATAGCATTGCCTTTACACCCACCTCCCAGCCCAGTGCAGATGGATGGGTTGTGTTCAGAGAGTTTGAGAACCTCCCCTGCCACTCATTGTCAAAGTCACTAACACAGGGTAAGCCGTCCTGCTTGGCTGATGGGTTGTGTCATATTTTATCTTGAAGTTTTAGGTTATCTCTCTCTGTCTCAGTCTAGCAATACTAGGGATCAAACTCAAGGGTGCTCTACAACTGAGCCACATCCCCAGCCCTTTTCTTTCATTTTGTTTTGTTTTTTCTTTCTTTCTTTCTTTCTTTTTTAAGACAAGGTCTTCCTAAATTGCCTAGGCTGGCCTCAAACTTGCTGTCTTCCTGCTTTGGTTTCTGGAGTGGCTAGGATTAAGTACATGCATGCTAAATTTTATATTTTCTTTTACTTTTTTACTGATTTTTCTCCCCTAAATCTCTTGTATTCTGCATATCAATATTAACAATAGCTATTTTTAGAGCCTGTTATTTGTCCTAAACTATGTGAAGAGCTTTGCATGAATCTTCTTAATTCTTTAAACAGCCACACAACAATTGTTGCCCCCATTTCACAGATTAAGGAGTCAAGGCCCACGGTAGTTAGGTAATTTACTAGGGTAGAAGCCAGGTCTGACTGTCCTGGTGCTTATGCTGTTAGTCACCAGGCTGTGCCTGCCCTACCTTAGGGACTTGAGATCACAACCCAAGTAGGAACAAAGACAGGTGCAGAGAAATGGGTTGCAGCCTCCCCTGTATTTGCAGAGGAAGCAAGTGCAGCAGTTAGCAGTGTAAATTCAGTCTCTCTCTGGACCTACCTCAGACCGGCTGTGTGATCTTGGGAACACTGTCTAGCCTCTCCGTACCTCAAGGCCCTCCTGAAGTTTGAGGAGAAGCAAATGAGTTACATCTGCAGAGGTGTTAAAACAGTGCCTAGCACAAACGTTTGGTAAATGCCTTTTTAAAAACGTGAGGCCTGATTCTAGAAAGTGCTGAGTTACAGACTTACGTGTTTTGTATTTGTGATGCTGGGGATTGAGCCCAGGGTCTTCGCACTGAGCTACGTCACCACACCTTTTTATTTTTCATTTTGAGATGGAATCTCCCTAAATTGCCCAGATGGGGTTTTAATTTGCAATCTTCCTGCCTCATGCTCCAGAGTAACTTGGATTATAAATGTGAGTCACCACACCCTCCTAAATGCATTCTTTTAATGCTACTTATCCTCACGTGTGAATACCTTTTTGCCTAGCCACCTGAAATCAGTAAGAGGTGGGGCTAGGACGTTAATATCTCTGTTACACACTGGAAGACTGAGGCCTGGGGTTACATGGAAACAGAGCCAGTCTGCATCTCCACCTGCCTTCCTGTGAACCTAAACCCTCCATTAAGTCACCCCAGTAACTCCATGAGGAAAAAAAATGAAACTTATGGCTCCCCACCCCCACTGTACACTCCTAATGGGAAAATCACAGTGTAGCCGGACATCTGATCCTCCATCTCTAACACAGCTGCATACATTCAGCCAAAGCCTCAGTGTCACCCAGGAGAAACACACACACAACTGGGTGGGGTGTGTCCAGAAGAACTGCCACCAGCCCCTGTGCCCCAGTGTTTTGCCTCAGGCTGGCCCTCTATGCCCACAGCCCTGCCCTGACTTTGAGAGCAGCTGCTGATGTTGAAATCGACCAGCAATCCCAACCTCACCTGCACAATTAAGAGCTTGAAGTATCCTCATCAACCGGCCTGGCCACCCGCACTCCACCCCTTACCTGCCCTTTGACCTGTGTGACTCTCCTCCTGGGCCTTGCTTCCTGCCCTGAAAAATGGGGACAGCCACCTGAGGGGGCTTATTCTGTGCAGGTGGAGGAGCAGGGCAGTTTTGAAGGGGACAGTGGAGAGGGGGTGGCAGAGTGACTAGGTGATTTCAGGTGCTGAGCTCCCAGCTGGACGATCACCTGCTCTGAAATCACTTAGTGTGCAGAGGCACCCAGAAAGCTCCTCCCTGGAGTAGGAAGATGGGTGGGGAGCTGGCTGAGCAGGGCTTTGGTTCAGTTCTGGGAAAGAAACCCAGCCCTGCAGTGGGAATGGACTTTGTGATTCCCAGAGTGCACTGCAGTTGCAGTTGAGAGAGGGGACCAGTTAGGACCTCCGCACACCACCCTTTAACCTGCTCTGGAGCTTGGGATCTGTGCCCAGTGTTTACCTGCCTGGCTCCCGGACACACCTACACCACACCTCCACTCCGAGGCCAGCAAATCCCTTGGTTCCGTGGGTGCCACAATCACCTAACTCCCATGCACATACACACATAAGCACGCATTTACACACTTAGACACCTTCCCACCATGCTTCTGTGTTCTCAGGCCTGAGAATATTTAATGGGCATTTTATTTCTGAAGCTTCCTCAGTCTCCAGAGGCTTGTGCTGGGCACAGCTGAAAAGCATGGAGCTCTATCATATTCTAGCTTTATAGAGAAATTGTCTGAGGTTTGGACCCCAGACCCATCATTTTATTTACCATGAGGCCTTGGGAAAGTTACTTAACCTCTCTGAGCCCCTTGGTCTCATCGTACAGACACTCATAAGGACACTCATAAGATTTTAAGGGTGGACCAGGGATTTGGCTCAGCAGCATAAGCGCCTGCCTTGCAAGCGCAAGTTCGAGAGTTCGATCCCTGGTACCCCCCCCCCCAAAAAAGAAAAAGCTTGTCAAGGGTTTGATGCAATCAGGTACATATTCATGAAAGGCTTAATAAATGGTGCCTGCCACGTTACTAAATTAGGGTGTTTTGAAAGTCAATTTGGGCAAGAAAAGAGGGAGGCATAAGTGACAGGCAGTTACACTCTTCACTTCCCAACCAGCTACAGAGACTCCGTGGGAGCCCCAGGACTGGTGGGTGGGCCAGAGAAATCCTGAGTTACCTGGGTCTAACTGAGGGACCCATGTTTGTCCAGAGCTACCATCACCTTTACCACCTTGTTGTTCTCTCTTTGTCTACTTTCCTTTCTTCCCTCGGGACCCCCTTCCTCCACAGAGCTGTAGAGTTGGCAGCAGAAGGGGCCCCCAGGGTCCCCCAGTAGAAGGAGGTGGGGCAGCACGAGGCTGGAGCCCCATTCACCCTCCCTACTCTAGAAACATCCCCAGGGCCCACTCAGCTCAGTCCCCAAGTACCCTTCTCCCCTCCTGCCCATCCAGCTGGCCTAAGCATGGGGGATTGTGGCAGGGACAGGCAAGAAGGCAACACCAGGTGGCAGGGACTTGAGTGGGCTGAGGCCACCATGTACTCTCCCAGCTTTTGCCAGTGGAGCATCTTTCCAGAGGGCATGGTGTTCCCAGCCTGCCTTGCTTTAGAGGTAGGAGCACGGCATTCTGGGAGTTGTAGTCCTCACTATGGTAAGCCTGAGCTATCTCTGGAGAGGGTAAGATGCTGGAGGGGGGCAGGGAGTAAGGGACTTTCTTGCTGCAGCAGAGAGCCAGGGCGTGGGTAGCAGGTAGCACAGACCAGAAAATCCTGCTTTTTACTCTGTCTTTTTACCTGTCTTTTTACTCTGACCCCATCCTCCAATCCCCTGCTCTGAGGACCCTGAAGCTAAAAAATGTGGTTTTGAAGTTGGTCAATTGAAGTGATTAACAGAATTGAAAACTCTAATCACATGAAATCAGGCCTCTTTATTTGGGGCTGAGGATGGAACCGAGGGTCTCACGCATGCTAGGAAGGATATAGTCAAGTGCTATAGCCGCAGTCCCAGCCTAGAATAATATCACAGAGTCCCTGCTGGCTCTTGGCCCACCCTCACTGTCCTAGAACTGCCTCTCCTAGCTTTGTGTCCTCAGGCCTAACCCCTGCCATTGTTCCTCAGGCTCTGTTCTACCCCTTTGGAAAGAACAGAATGAGGGAAACTGTGTGGGCCTGTCATCCATCCACGGTGAGAGGCTGAGGCAGGAAAATCACAAGTTCAAACTCAGCCTGGGCAGTTTAGCAATTTAGGAAGACCCTGTCTCCAAGCAGGCAGGGAGGGAGGGAGGGAGAGAGGGGAGGAGGGCTGGGGATGTGGCTCAGTGTGAAGGCCTTGGACTCAGTCTCTAGCACCTCCACACGCAAAAAATGTGAGGCCAGGGAGCAGGTAGAGGCAGCCACTGAGGGTGACAGACACCTTCCCCTGAGTGTGACCGGTAGGCCCAGGGTGAGGGTGCAAGTGTGAGGGCCAGGGAAGGCAGGGCTGTGACCCGAGCCTCTCTCCTGGCCCTTATCTCCCAGGCCAGAGCCTCCGCCCTCCCTCTGCCTGGAGCTGCCTCCCTCCCCTTCCCCACTGGGTGCCCACTGGCTGGGCCGAGGGGATGTGGTGAACCCACTGACCACGCTGCACTTCACCCGGGAGGACCATGCGGCAGTAGGCGCCATGTTGCCCTTCCTGCTGGCCACACTGGGCACCACGGCCCTCAACAGTAGCAACCCCAAGGACTACTGCTACAGTGCACGCATCCGCAGCACTGTCCTGCAGGGCCTGCCCTTTGGGGGTGTCCCCACCGTGCTGGCCCTTGACTTCATGTGCTTCCTGGTAAGTGTCACTGCCCGCCCTATCCTTGGCACCTGTGCACAATAGCCCTGGCAAACCACACCCTCCCGCCCACCTTGGCCCTTCACCCTGCCAGCCTGTCCCCCCAAGATGAGGTTCTGGCCCCAGGCCCAGGCCGGCTGGTCCCCACCTTCCACTCCTCTCTTCCCTCAGGCACTACTGTTCCTGTTCTCCATCCTGCGGAAGGTGGCCTGGGACTATGGGCGGCTGGCCTTGGTGACAGATGCGGACAGGTAAGGGTCTGCACTTGGCCGCCTCACTCCATGCTGCTCAGAGCCAGGAGGGGGCAGGCCCTTCTGGTCCCCTTTGTGGGGAGTTGGGAGTGAGGGGGTAGAGAGACCGCGTGGGTGCCTTGGTCCCTTGCCAGTCCTCCTCCCGCACCGATAACCCGGTCTATTCTCTGTCCCCAGGCTCCGGCGGCAGGAGAGGGACAGAGTGGAACAGGAATAGTATGTGGGGCACCAGCCCCTCGCCCCCACTAAGCCAGCTTTTCTCTCTCTCCTCTCACGCTTCTCTCTCCTCCTGCCAAGCTGCTGGTTTCTCTCCTCTGCAGGCTCTCGGCGGTTCAGACGATTGCAGGTGGTGTGCTTTGCAGAGCAGGGTGACTCCCTGGCTTGTCTCTGTTCCCCACACTTGCTCTCTCAGGCTCCTGCCTGAGAGAAGGCCCCTCCCCATGTGCCCCCCTCCAGGAAACCGCACCACAGAGTCCTTTCACGGTCACACAGAGACAAGCTGGGTGTCCCCTGCGCTTCTGCCCCCTAACAGCTGGTTCTTCATCTGCCAGGGTTCCCTGTCTGCCCTGGGAGGGGGCTGCCCAAGGAGCCCCCTGTTCTGGCCTCTGTCTATAGGGCTGGAGTTGGAGCTGGGCAGCTGTCGGGTTGGGGAGCAAGGAGGGAGCCATCTTCCCCATCAACCCTCATCCTCCAAGCCCTCCTTGGGCTCCCCCGGCCCCTCCACCTTCACCTCTCTTTGCTTTTTGCCTAATTCAGCTCTATTGCGCCTGCCCCCTGCCGGTCAGGACCGGAACTGCAGGGCTTCTAACATTCTTGCTTTGGCCTCATCTGGGGGGTGTGATGGGTAGAAACCGCCTCCCACAGGCCCCATGACCAAACTGGTGCTCGGTGCACAGAGGGAAGAGGTGGATGGAGTGGGGGGGATCACTCCTGCTTCAGCCTCTGTGCTTTCTGTGCCTTTGGTGGCCCTGGAACTCTGGGATTCCCTGCCCGTTCCCCAGGACTCACGCTCACCCCACTCTGGTCTCATCTTCCCCTCCCCAGTGTGGCCTCCGCTATGCATGGGGACAGTCATGACCGGTATGAACGTCTCACCTCCGTGTCCAGCTCCGTTGACTTTGACCAGAGGGACAATGTGAGTGTCCTCCCCTAACCCCTTATCCAACCCTACATGTGGGCCAGGTACTCTGTAGCACGCAGTGCTGTGAGGTCAGGGACTTGTCTGAGTGTCTTCGTGGCTTGTATCCTATGTCACAGCCCCCAGATAGCCTGGCCCTAACACTGTAAACTCCAGACTCTGCTACAGTAGAGTTCAGTGCCCATGTCTGCTGCTGGTTAATCCAAGGCCACCATCTTGCTGTAGAAGTGGCTTTAGAAATCCCAAGTGTACCTGCTGTGCATGGTGGCACACACCTGTAATCCCAGCACTCAGGGGCCAAGGCAGGAGGATCACCACAAGTTCAAGGCAAGCCTAGGCTACATAGTGAGTCCCTGTCTCAAAAAAACGAAAAGTAAAAAGTCACAGTGTGTTCTCCTGGCTGAGCGGCTAGGTGTACAGACTGTGCTATAGTGCTCAGAGGGGTGGGTGGCGGCCCTGGCTGGGGGGACAGATGGCCTGCAGTTCACAGCAGTCTGCAGATGCTCAGCTGCATCTCATATGACACCCAACAGGGGTGTTCCTACCTAGCCGTCTGTCATTGTGATTGTGGGGTCCCTGATCAGCCCAGTTTAGATTGGAGGTCCTGGGGGTGACAGTCCCGCAGAAAGTGACTGTCACTTCCTGAGTTGGACACATTGAGGTAAGTGGCAAGTCACAGGCTTCAGCCTCGCTGGCCAGAGGTGTCCAGATGGTTCCCAGCCATGGGTGCTACCCAGCTAGCAGCACCCTAGGGAAACGCACCTTCTCCCTGCCTTGAGTGAGCTCTGGACCTCTTGCTGGGAGCCTGGGGGAAGGTTCTCTGCCTGGCCACCCCTGATGCTCCCTACCATCTGTCCAGAGGGGCTTCGGGGATGAAAGAGAGAGACGTCCTGCAATCCACGGTGGCCCTGGGCTTGGTACCTCCGGGGTGGAATGGAAGACAGCAGGAGTGCAGGCAGCATGGGCACCCCTCTGCTTTTGGCACCTGGAGGTGGAGGGAGGCTTCCTAGGCATCCCGAGATGTACCCCATACTGCCCACACAGCCACAGGGTTCTGTGGGGCTCTAGCTCTGGACATAAGGGTTCACAGATAACCTGCCTTGGGGCTGTCCTTTTTCTCTTTGAGGACAGAGACCAGAGACCTCCCTCTTCCCCCTGCTTCCCTTCGCTGGGCTGAGCTCCTTCCTGGGCTTTAGGGTTCAGGGAGGTGTCAGGGTGGGGGAACATGTGAGGTAAGCCACAGCCTAGATGCGGTTGTGAGAATGAGGGTGCCCTGGGCGAGGGAGGGCACTGGTGGGCTGGGGCCGCCTGCTGACAGCCTCTGTCTCCCCAGGGCTTCTGCTCCTGGCTGACAGCCATCTTCAGGATAAAGTAAGTGAATGCTTCGAGCTTAAAGAAAGAGAGAAACAAGAACTTCAGGCATGGCATCTCCCTCCAAAATGCAGAGGCCAACAGCTCGGAGGGCCTTAGCGCTGCTAGCCAACCCAGCGAGTGCTTCCTGCTTGCCACCTCAGGCTGCCTGGCCGTGGGGCCCGGCCTCCGTGGTCTCCAAATGCTCACTTTCTCCCACAAGACTCCATGGTGCCCTGCCCTGGGCCAGCACAGCCCTCAGTCTCCTTCCCTGCCCTGCTCCCTGAGAGCAGGGCCCGGACCCTGGCCCAGCCCCCTGCAGCCAGCAGGGAGGGCAGCTGCAGGCAGAAGCCAGTGTCCAGCAGGCAGCAAGGCAGGCGATCGAGCCAGAGTCCGGCAGGCAGTCGGCAGGCAGGCAGTGAGCGCTGAGAGAGGCAGGAAGCTGGACAGGTCAGCACCACCCCTGCCCAGGCCAAGGCAGAAGCCCCCCAACAGGCCCTGCCAGAACCTCTTTCTCACCGTCCCCTTCTGCCCCTCTTGAATTGTGTCTTCTTTCTGGTCCTTCTCCCTCCCTTCCCAGAAAACTGGGGACTCAGAAGTCCCATTCTAGCCCCACGCAGGGCTGGACAGTGGGTAGGATGGCTGGGAACTGGGGCCACCTGTGATCTCCTGGCCCAGTTCTGACCTCAGTGCTCCGCCACCCCTTGGCCCGCAGGGACGATGAGATCCGGGACAAGTGCGGGGGCGACGCTGTGCACTACCTGTCCTTCCAGCGGCACATCATTGGGCTGCTGGTTGTCGTGGGTGTCCTCTCCGTGGGCATCGTGCTGCCTGTCAACTTCTCAGGGGATCTGCTGGGTCCGTGAGGGCTGGGGCAACTGGGGCAGGGGAGGCAGGGACAGGGGTGCCAGCCCTGACCCCACCATCACCTGTGCCCCCTCCACCTCCAGAGAACAATGCCTACAGCTTTGGGAGAACCACCATTGCCAACTTGAAATCAGGGTAAGTCTGGGACCAACAGGGAGGGCCCTGGTCTGAGGGTGGGGCTGGAGGCGGCTGGAGACCGCAGAGTTAGATCCCTTAGAGTATCCCCAAGTCCGCCATGTAAGAAGGCCGCCTCGGGCCAGGGAAGGCTACTGACCAGAGGACGCCGTAGCCAGTGGGCAGGGTATGCGGGATCTTTCCACTGGGGTGTCCTGGGAATGTGGGCCGCGTGGCCCATCTTCTGAGGCTCAGTGCCGCAGGCTGGTGTCTGGGTTTACCGAGCTGAGGCATCGGCTGTCCCAGCCACTTGTACCCCCTGCTGCCCAGGAACAACCTGCTGTGGCTGCACACCTCCTTCGCCTTCCTGTACCTGCTGCTCACCGTCTACAGCATGCGGAGGCACACATCCAAGATGCGCTACAAGGAGGACGACCTGGTGAGCCTCGGGAGCCTGCCCTGCCCTGCCCTGCAGGCCGTGCCCCGCCCTGCTCCACATGCCAAGCTGCAGTTAGCTGTGAGCCCTGGCCCCGGGGCTGAGGAGCTGCACTGTCCTATGGAGACATAGCCTGGCCTCAGTTTCCTCACTGTAGAATGGGATTGTAGTCAGTCTCCCAGGGTTTCTCAGAAGGTGAGACCATGCAGTGCACATGCACTGCCAGCCGTGCCTGGCCCTGGGAAGTGGCCGAGGTTGGTGTTGGGTGATGGTATTCCCCGTCTTCTGGTCACTTGCCAACCAGCTCTGAGCACCAACCCTAAGCCAGTCATTATACTGGGACCCCAGGGCAACCCTCTATCAGCCCTGTCGCCCTTCCAGAAGCTGGGCTGTGTGGCTCCGGAGTTAAGCTTGCTGCCTGATCTTTATAGCAGTCTGTGCAGTGATTCACTGAGTACACCCCAACTTTCCCCAGGATCCAGTGAGCCCCCTCCTTCATCCTCTCTCTGCTCACCACCTTCCACCCCTCAGTACAAAGCGCCACTCCATCCCTCCCCACAACCTCCCGCTCCCAAGGGTCCTCTCTCAGGAAGCCCCCCGTCCCTGCAGGTGAAGCGCACTCTTTTTATCAATGGGATCTCCAAATACGCGGAGTCGGAGAAGATCAAGAAGCACTTTGAGTGAGTCAGTGCCCCTGTGCCTTTACCCCAGAGAGACCTCATCCTCTGCTGCCCCTGGGAGGAGGGGGGGGTGCACAGCAGGACAAGGTCAGAGCAGGGCTGCAGTCTCCGCCTCCAGGGTGGCTTAGCATCGGGGTGCCTTCGGGAGTAGAAGGCTGGGTAGAGCTCAGTGCTGAGTGCGCGTTAAGCAAGTGAGGCCCAGCGCTCAAGCCCAGCTCCCTACTGAAGGAAAGAGTAGGAGAAAATACAGTCTGGGTGTGCCACGTCTGTCTCCCCCTCCAACGTGGACGGGCTCCAGGTTGTTGATTGGGGTCCCCTGGAGGTGGATGCCTTCCTCCATTCTCAGCCATGTTCTGGGGCATGCCGATTGGGGGTGAAGCCGGCAGATTCCAGTGGCTGTGACTCCAGGAGCCTGAGGAAGGCTGGACTCTACCCTCTCAGGCTCTTCCGGCTCTGGAATCCTGTCTTGAGAGGAACTCCAGCGCTGCCAGGCGCCGGAAACTGGAGAAAAGAAGGGAGCTCGAGTGACAAGGAGGGCACTGCTCAGTCCCCAGGGCCAGAGGTCACATGGGACAGAGCCAAGGGCGGCAGAGTTGGAGCTGAGGGCCCACTGGGGAAGGTGCAGGGCCTGGGCTCACCTGTGCATGCAGGCACTTTCCCATAAGTTACAGTGATGGGCTTGGGACTGTGACAGGAGAATGAAAGGGCCTCAGACTTGGGGTTCACGTGCTGTGGGGATCAGCCTTAGGAGCAGGGCCAGGCTCCAGTCAGAGGTTGGTCTGAGTCATCTAGAATTAGAAGTTGGCTGGTGTCACAGTTGGGCTAGTGTCGGTGGCCTGAAGCAGGCTCAGTCTGGCACAAGCACAAGGGATCATTCCAATCCAGATCTGTCCGGATCCAGATCCAGGATAGAGCTCAGGCCTCGTCCCAGACCCGGGGGTTCTACTGGGAGTGTGTTGGGCTGGCCTGGGGGCAGCGTCTGGATAGGGTCCAGTGCCGGAGCCCCGTGCTACAGGGTTAAGGACTGGCTCGGGGTAGGCACCTTCTCTGTACCATGTCGTTTTGCAAAGCAGCATCCGGAGCAGATCTCCTTTGGTACAGCAGCTGTCTGGGGTCCTGTCTGGGGCTAGTGCTGACGTTAGCCATGGGGAGCAGTCTGGGTCAGGACCGAGGACAGTGTGCTCTGAATTCAGTGATTTCACTGTGCATTTGGAATCAGGCAGACTCCCTGGGGCCATAGGGTGGGCAGGTGCCATTTGAGCAGAGGCCTGAGCCAGCGAGTGACCAACCCTGCCAGCTCATTCAGCCTGTGCACAGCGCTGTGTGCAGGGAGACCAATCTGATGGGCGTCCTTGGGGAGCACTCCATCCTGCCCACTCTGTAGTTCCTGCAGGAAAGAGTAGGATTAAAGTTAGGGGTCATGGCCATCCCTGGGCTTGGTGGGCACATACTATAACCTCTGCACTCTGGGAGACTGAGACAGGAGGATTGCTAGTTCCAGGCCAGCCTGGGCACCTGAGCAAAACACTGTATCAAAATAAAAAGGGTTAGGGCTGTGGTTCAGGACAGAGACCCTGGGTTCAGTCCCCGGTACTGTGGAAAAGTAAAATGAAAAATAAATGGGGATGCAGTGTAAATTAAGGATCAGGGATCAGGAAACGGGGTGGGATTGGGTTTAGGAAGTAAGTCGTCCTTCCTGGGTCAGCAGGCATTCCTGAGCCTGGCCTCAGGTGGGGAGTCGGGGCTGCATTATAGGTCGGCCTCAGGACCTTTGATGGTCCCAGGCCGGGGTGAAAGATCCCCACAGAGGCCGGTTGCCGGGTGGTTGGGTCCGGCCCTCGTTGAGGCCAAGTGTGAGACAGGACCCTGGGAGCAGGGTCATGGCTGTGCATGGAGAGCAGCGTCCCCACAGCACCCCGTACCCCTCCCCGTGAGCACCCCAGGAGGGGTCCAGGGCTTTATTCTTGGCTATCAGAAGGCGCAGTGGGAGCTGGGAGGTGTGTCCCCTTGGTGCATCAGAGCCCAGGTGGGTGAGCATCTGCAGGCAGTGGGGTTCCTGCAGGAAGTGACACTGGCCCTGTTTCAGGGAGGCCTACCCTAACTGCACTGTCCTCGAAGCCCGTCCCTGTTACAACGTGGCACGCCTCATGTTCCTGGATGCAGAGAGGTAGGCTGGGGCAGGGAGGGGACCCGAGGCCCTGCCTCCTTGCCCAGGGCACTGTGAACGCTTGGGTTTAATTCCACCCCAGAGCACTAGCCCTCAGCTCCGGGAGGAGCTGGCTGAGCTCAGACCCCCATCCCCACCCTGAGCGTTGGCCTTCCTCTTCCCCCTGCCTGGCCCAGGGACACTGGGCTGGGGGCCTCTGAACAGCATACTCTAGACAGCCAAAGCAGGACAGCTCCTGCCCTTGGGGGTGGCCCAAGTGACACGAGCCTGCTGGCTGGGGGTGACAAGCATCGGGCCCCACAGGAAGAAAGCAGAGCGGGGAAAGCTGTACTTCACAAACCTGCAGAGCAAGGAGAACGTGCCCACCATGATCAACCCGAAACCCTGTGGCCACCTCTGCTGCTGCGTGGTGCGGGGCTGTGAACAGGTACGAGGAAGGCCCTGTCCCTAGCCCTGCTGCCCACATGGCGGGGAATGGGCACAGGCATGGAGATGGCCTCGAAGCCCCGGCTCACCTGCGGGGCCCAGGTCGGAAAGGACTGTGCTGTCACTCTGCTAACACGCCTTCGCAGGGTCCTTAGCCACGCTATACCTCATTTCCTCGTCTGTAAGATGAGGCTGGTGGTACTCACGTGTGTAAAAACACCTCCGAGCCAGGAGTCATGGCACATGTCTGTAATCCCACACCCTTGGAGACTGAGGCAGGAGGATGGGAATTTGCATTTGAGCTCAGCCTGGGCAACTTAGTAAGACACTGTCTCAAGATACCCAATAAAAAGGGCCCAGGATTCCACTCTGCGAAGGCCTTGGAGGAGGAAGCCTGGCTAGCGGGGCGGGGCCTTGGGTCCCTGCTCTGACCAGAGGCCCTGGCTGCCACCTGCCCGCCCGCCTGGCAGGTGGAGGCTGTCGAGTACTACACGAAGCTGGAGCAGAAGCTGAAGGAGGACTACAAGCGGGAGAAGGAGAAGGTGAACGAGAAGCCGCTCGGCATGGCCTTCGTCACCTTCCACAACGAGACCATCACGGCCATGTGAGCCTTGCGCCCCGCCCCTCTTCCCTTGGCCCACCCCGTCCCCATGGCCAGTGGCTTCCTGGGAGTAACAGTGCCATCCCCGCCAGCATCCTGAAGGACTTCAACGTGTGCAAGTGCCAGGGGTGTACCTGTCGCGGGGAGCCGCGTGCCTCCTCCTGCAGCGAGTCCCTGCGCATCTCCAACTGGACCGTGTCTTACGCCCCGGACCCCCAGAACATCTACTGGTGAGAAGTGGCGTATGGGGGAAGACGGGGGGGGGGGGCAGGGAGGAGGCATGGGGAGGGTTGCCTGACTCTTCCTCCCCCGTGCTCCAGGGAGCACCTCTCCATCCGCGGCTTCATCTGGTGGCTGCGCTGCCTGGTCATCAATGTCGTCCTCTTCCTCCTCCTCTTCTTCCTCACTACCCCAGCCATCATCATCACCACCATGGACAAGTTCAACGTCACCAAGCCTGTGGAGTACCTCAATGTGCGCTCCTCACCTCAGCCTTCCCTTCCTCTGCACTCTGCCCACCTGCCCCCTGTCCCTTCCTGCCACACACAGTCATGGGCCAGTTTGAAAGTCCCTGAGGGACTCTGGCTTTGTATATAGGACCCAGAGTACCTTTCTAAATCCCCATCCCTCTGCTTGCTACCCGGGTGAGTCTGCCTCAGTTGACTCATCTGTAAAATGGGCCAATGTCATTGGTGTGAGGATGGATGTCATGCTGGGGACGTGGCAGCTTTGAGTGTCAGCATCCTGCACCCTGGGGCCAGAGGACTGTGGGGAGCAGGCAGTACTTGCCTGACACACGATCCTGTATCTGCAGAACCCCATCATCACACAGTTCTTCCCGACTCTGCTGCTGTGGTGCTTCTCAGCCCTGCTCCCCACCATCGTCTACTACTCGGCCTTCTTTGAGGCACACTGGACACGGTGAGGGTCCGTGCCACCCCCATACCTGCTGTGCCCTGTGCCCTGTGCTCAGAGGGCAGGGTGCCCTCTGCCCTCAGGTTCCCGGTGCCAGCACCACCCACCCCCAGCCCTGTCCCGCTGGCTGGCACCCCTGACCTCCACCATGCCCTGTGTCTGTGCCAGCTCCGGGGAGAACAGGACCACTATGCACAAGTGTTACACCTTCCTCATCTTTATGGTGCTGCTCCTGCCTTCCCTGGGACTGAGCAGGTGAGCCTTGGGTGGGGGGGCAGGTGCGAGGGGAAGTCAGGAAAGCTGTTCCTAGGGTCCCCAAGGCCCTCACAGACCCACCTCCCTCCTTTCCTCCCTCCAGCCTGGATCTCTTCTTCCGCTGGCTCTTCGACAAGAAATTCTTGGCAGAGGCAGCTATTCGGTTTGAGTGAGTGACCGGGGCCCCAGGGAGAGACCGGGTGGCAGGGGGCACGGTGGGGACTCTGCCAACCTCCACAGGAAGGAGGGTTTGACAGCCCAGCCCTGGGCGGAGAGCAGAGAGGGCTGAGGTCGGGGGCTGCTGGGCCCCCTGGGTCTCACCTGGAAGCAGGCGTCCTCCTAAGTGCACCAGGGCTCTAGGGCTTCCGCGTTGGGGCTGGGGGTGTCTGGTCTCATTTGGGAGCAGCTGGCCATGAAACGTCAGTCACCTGGGAGGGACTTAGCGTCCCTGCAGCTCCCTGGCATTTGTGCTGTGGGTCCAGGGAGGCTCCTGGCCTCAGAGTGTCTCAAGGTTCAGTTTTCACTGTTTAAGGAGTCGGGGCCCAGTCTCTGGCAGGGCTGTACATGACCCCTTCTGTGGGAACCACCCTGGGGCACGTTGGGGCACAGGACTGGGGGCTTCCTGTCAGCCATCTGTGCCAAGTTGGGCTCCCGATTTGGGGTGTCTCAGGCATTGACAGGAATCCTGGAGCCTGGGGCAGACTCTGAAGCTTGTCTGTGGAGGCGTTTGACTCAAATCCTGGGATGCGCTGGGCTCAGGCAGGGTCTGTGGGATGTCTGGTTCTTCTGGGGCTCATGCTGGGCTTTTGTGGGCCCCACTGGGTGTTCTGAGGAGCTCTCTGGAAGCTGCTGTCTGCACAGCCTGGCGGCCTCTGTGTCCTGTGCCCTCCGAGGTCTGCGTGGGGCATGCGGTAGGGGGCGCCTCTGGGCCAGGCGTCAGGCCACATCTGCATTTGCTATGGGGCACCTAAGCTTATTTAGGGCTATCTCTCTCAAGGCTGGTGTCTGTCTCTGGGGTTCACACTGTGGGGGCGACTGGGTCAGTGTTGGGGCCATCCTGGCCCCACCGGTGAGGGAAGCACATGGAGGGTGAAGGTGGCAGCGGGGCCCCCAAGGTGCGGCGCTGGAGCACCCGGTGCCCACAGGTGCGTGTTCCTGCCGGACAACGGCGCCTTCTTCGTGAACTATGTCATTGCCTCGGCCTTCATCGGTAACGCCATGGACCTGCTGCGCATCCCGGGCCTGCTCATGTACATGATCCGCCTGTGCCTGGCACGCTCGGCGGCCGAGAGACGCAACGTCAAGCGGGTATGGCCGCCCCGGCGCAGCGGCCCGTGGGCGCCCTCTGTTGGCCAGATCGGAAATTGCAGCCGTTGGGTTCTTGAGGGGCATAGGGCTGGAACTCTGGGGAACCCGCTTCTGTGGCCCTCATCCCAGTCTCATCTGGGGCCCTTCTTTTCCCATGTACATAGCTATGGTTGACAGGGGAGGCCCTGGAAGCCCCCGATTCTGACAAGATAGTGTTCCATGCTAGGACTTGGGAGAGGTCTGGCCACTTAGATGTAGGTCCCTGTGTCCTGACCACACAGGAGGGTCCTGGTCCCTGCCCGTGATCTCAGCACTCTTGCCCAGAAGGCCCTCAACACCCTCATCATGTCCCTGCCTGCCTCCCTCAGCCACACCCTCTCCTGCCTTCCCTGCCCAACCTTAGGACTCTGCTGTTCCCGGCTTCGTTCCTGACCCCTCTAGGGCTCTTGGTCTCTCCCTGCTGCCCTGGCCTCCAGCCTGTCCCCTGTGCCCTGAGCCCCTCCCGCCCATGTCCCCCCCAGCATCAGGCCTACGAGTTCCAGTTCGGCGCTGCCTACGCCTGGATGATGTGCGTCTTCACGGTGGTCATGACCTACAGTATCACCTGCCCCATCATCGTGCCCTTCGGTAGGCGCCGCCGCGCCGGGACCTGGGCCCTGCTCGGGGGGACCCGGGGCCTTGTCCAGCCACCCTAGAAAGCAGGCCACCCAGAGTGGACAGGGCCCGGCTGGGAGACTGGCCCCTCGGCCTCCCGCCCGGTTCCTGGCCCAATCTGGAGTCCGGCCTGGGAAAGAGAGGGAGCAGCTCAGCTCAGGCTGGACCTGCCCTGTGTGCTGGTCCCGGGAAGACCACCCTGACACGGCCCTGTCAGCCCCACTGGTGCTGCCACTCACCGACATATCACACTGCCACTAACACGCCACAAGCTGCTCACACCCTGCACGCGTACCACGTGGTGAGGCCAGGGAAGACCCAGGTCCAGGGGAGGGTGCCTCCCTGCCACCCACAAAGCTGTTCCTCCATAGCCAAGCGTGTGCCTTGGACAGAGCCCTCTTCTCTAGATGTCTAGCGCAGTTTGCCTCTAACCGTCACCCCTGCAGCCTCTGCTTCCCCGTGACACTCTAACCCTAGCCCAGCCACCTGCTCTGGCCAGTGAAGACTCCGGTTCCCAGCCTAAGCTTGTCCCACCGGAAGCACCCTCAGTCCCAGCCTGCAGGGAACTAGAGCCGTCTGTAACTTAGCTCATATGTGGAGGCTCAGGATGGAGGGAAGCAAGGGCGGCTTCAGGGGGCCCCTGCTGTTTGCTCTGGGCCATCTCTGGGGGCCGGAGTCCTGGCATGGGGCCAGGCTGAGGAGGCCCAAGCCCTGTGCTGCCCTGGGCTGGGGAAGGGACGGCACGCAGGCAGCCAGCCCTGGCGATGACAGAAGGCAGCCTGTGCCGGACACATCCTGGTCCGTGGTGCTGGTTCCGAGGTGAGCGCCGTGTGGCTTCCCCAGGGCTCATGTACATGCTGCTGAAGCACCTGGTGGACAGGTACAACCTCTACTACGCCTACCTGCCTGCCAAGCTGGACAAGAAGATTCACTCGGGTGCCGTGAACCAGGTGGTGGCCGCGCCCATCCTCTGCCTCTTCTGGCTGCTCTTCTTCTCCACTATGCGCACAGGTGGGGGCACCCCTGCCCCTGGAGCTGGGGCTGCGCCAAGACGGGAGGACCGAGTGGCTGGGGGCCTGGAGAGCCCCGGGAAAGCCAGGCCGGAGCCAGGAGGGCGCATCACGGCCAGGTGGCAGCCTTGTCCTTTGTCCCCACTCACCAGGGTTCCTCGCCCCCACATCCATGTTCACCTTCGTCGTCCTGGTCATCACCATCGTCATCTGCCTCTGCCACGTCTGCTTTGGACACTTCAAATACCTCAGTGCCCACAACTACAAGGTGGGGGCCGAGGGCTGGTGGGCACAGCTGCGGGTGGCCCATGGCAGGGCACTGGGAGGCTGCAGGGCTTGGGGACAGCATCTTCCCACCCTGACCCGCCCTGCATCTCTCAAGATCGAGCACACAGAGACAGACGCCGTGGGTCCCAGAAGCAATGGACGGCCCCCCTCAGCTGCTGCCGTCCCCAAATCTGCGGTGAGTGCTCTGTACCCTGGCCAAGGAAGCGGGGTGCCTGATGGAGACTTGGCTCCAAAGCCGGGCACCCCATTCGTCATCAGATGGGGCAGCCTGTTCCAGGCCCTCATCACAGGAGGGCTGTCCGCTGTCAGCCCTGCCCATGCGACTGGACACCCCTTCACCACTGCTCCTCCTCCTGCAGAAGTACATCGCCCAGGTGCTGCAGGACTCAGAGGGGGACGGGGATGGGGACGGGGCTCCTGGGAGCTCAGGGGACGAACCCCCATCGTCATCGTCTCAAGATGAGGAGCTGCTGATGCCCCCAGATGGCCTCACAGACACGGACTTCCAGTCGTGCGAGGACAGCCTCATAGAAAATGAGGTCCACCAGTGAAGGCAGGGCCCTGGAGGCTGCGCCCCCTGCCCGCCCCATGGACACAAGATGCTAATAATTTATTAGATCTAAAGCCCCCCAACCCCTCTGCTTTCATTAAGGTATTTAAATCTGGGGATTTGCCTCTCTCCCCCACAGCGAGGGAGGCAGGGAGCCCTCGCCTCAGTGAGGACAGCCCCGAGCCGGCCCCGGGGCGAAGAGGGGTGTGGGGAGAGTCCCCCAGATCAGCAGCACCCCAGTAGTGTGGTCAGGAAAGGTTGATGAGAGCCAAGAGGGGTACCTGTTGCCATGGCTGGAGACCTGGGGGCAGGCGGCCCAGGGACTGCACACCCCGCTCCAGTCTGTTCTCCCCTCTGCTCCTGGGATCTGGCCCTGCGGGACCTGCAGGATGCATGAGAAGGGGGGGAGCCCAGGGGAGGAGCCCCAGCCGGGACCTGGGTGGGCATGGCTGACACTGGAACACGGGGTTTTGCACTGTTTTGGGGGGTGTTTATTTTTGTTTGTTTTTTTGTTTTTTCATTTTTTTTTTTCCTTTAAAATAAAAACAGAAAAGCTCCTAGGCCAGTGTGATTTGTGTGTTACCTGGTCAGCTGTGCTGGGGCCTTACAGCTGGCAGCCTCTGCACAGCCTCAGCATGAACCCTGGAAAGACTTCAGGTCCTGGGTCTCAGTTTCCCTACTTGGGAGAAGCTGCAGGATGTATCCAAGACAGAGGGGTCCTCTGTACCCCAGTTGAGCTCTGCCGGTACCCCCTTCACTCCCCAGAAGCCCTGAGAGCCACCGGACAGCAGTCAGGGGACACGACCCCGAAAGCCGCCAGGCGCTCACCTTGGGCACCTGCGGGCAGCCTGCAGCGGGCCTGAGCCCTCCATACCACTTCTCTGGGGGCTCTCTGGGACACCAGAGCCACAAGGCCATGTGTGCTGCATGTGCAAACCCCACGGGGCCGTGTGCCCACACACAGCATCCACCCCTGCTCTGTCTCTCATGCATAGCATACATCCTTAACCCTGAGAGAGCCGTGCTTCCTCAGGACCTGTTTCCTCCAATAAAATTGAGGTACAGGACCAGGGGTGGCTTCGCACCCTCCTGTCTGCCCCAGCTACCACATACCAGCAGGACCCAGGAAAGGACACAGTGTATCAGTGGGGGTGGGAAGGAGGATAGAGGTGACAGTCCCTGAGAAAGACTGGCACAGACAGTGTACATTGCCCAGGTACCAGCAGAGGTGGGCAGCATCCAGGGCCAGGGCCTACTGACTACAGAGAGATGGATACCCTCTGCCAGCAGCTGAGCCTGGAAGGCCAACAGCCATGGCAGTAGAGTGAGGTGGCCGCTGACAGTGGCAGTGATAGCGCTGGCCCCAGCCTTCACGCCTGCATCACAGGCGTGGCACCTACAGCAAGAAGCTGAGGACCAGCCAGGGAGCAAGCTCGGAAACTGCACCAGCTGGGCAGAGGCTCCGGAAGCCTCCTCGATGAGGGGTGGGTGCGGGACAACTCTTGTCTGTCCAGTGGGCCCCATGTCAACAGCATGGACCAGACAGACCTCAGCCTGGGCACTCATCAGCAGGGCCCCTCGGTCTCTCCCTGCTCAGCACATCTCCCTGTGCCAGAGCAACCTGGCAGGGCCTGGGCTGCACACCAGGTCCAGCTGTGTACAGATGTGCAGCCCAGGTGGTTCCCAAACCACACACAGTGAAGACGCCCAGGACAGCCCTGGGGGATGGCGGAATTCACCCCAGCCAGCACCCCTGCTCCAGGCTTGTCACACAGAGCAGTTTCCAATTCATTGGTCCCAAAGCACACTCAGTAGGGACAGGAACCCAGCACCCCAGCTCCACAGTCTCACCCCAAAAAGGTGCTGTCCCTGTCACCTCAACTTGAGCTCTCTATCCTAAAGGCCTTTCCTAAAGCCAAATTTCCCGGCAAGTTGGCAGGGGCTGGGTCTCTGAGGGGACAAATGGGAAGATGGAGAGGAGGAAGGTGGCCGGTAGAGGTGGTCACCAGCGAGTTCTGGAGTGGGGGCTGGGCAGACTCTGCTCCCCCAGGGCTTCAACTGCCACCATGGAGCTGGCCCCCTGCATGCACTTCTCCCCCGGTAAGCACCACAGGGCCTTGGTCCCCTGTCCTATGCCTGGGCTTTCTGCAGACCAGACCTCCCCGGAAATGGGTGTCCTGAGCCCCCATCAGACTGGGAGTCCTGTGGATAGAGCTCAGGACTCATGAATTAGACCAGCTGCCCAGTGTGAGAGAACCGGCCTCCAGCAGCAGGAACAGCGTGGTCTCATCCTGCTGAGGGGCTGGCAGTGGGGAGAGGAGAGGGTCAAGTCTGGGCCCAAGCAGCCGTCAGAGCAGTGAGCCTCTGGGGACGGAGTGAGCCATCCCAAGCCCGGACCCTGGGGCCCAGAAAGGGAAAGTCCAAGAGGGTGCGAGGCCAGTGGGGACCCTGGCTTCGGGCCTCAGGAGCACCCAGAGGGGCTGCAAGGCTGAGTTGTTCCTGGGGGGAAAGGGGTGCTGTAGGAGCACTCAGCTGCCAGGTCACCTTTGGGCCATCGCCCCCACCAGCTCCTGGCCAGGCCCTCTGGGGCCCTGAGGCCACAGCACCTCAGTCTCCTCCCGCTCTGGAGACTTCCGGCTCTGTGACCTCAAGGAGCTGATTCTGAAGGCCACTGAGTGGGTGGGCCAGTGAGTGGGGTCCCAGTGTCCCCACCATGGAGGGGGTGCATTATGAGGTGGTGTGTGTTCCTGCCATGTGGACAATTTCAGAACATCGTGGTGGACATGACAAATGTATATTATTTTTTTTTCGTTAATGAAAACATAAAACAATACAGTTCTTTTAAATGTCCAGGTCCCCAGGCCCCATGTCCAGGGTGAACTCTAAGAGCAATGAATCCAAAGCTTCTGTCCATCTGCGCCTTCTAGGGTGTCCCTCTGGTCCCTGTCTGGGCCACACACCAGCTTACTTTGTCTGTCTGTCTGTCTCTGCCTGCCTGCCTGCCTGCCTGCCTGCCTGCCTGAGCTCAGTCCCCAACCTCAACCTAGGCACAGGGCCGGGCCCGCATCCCCCAAGGGAGGTTTCCTGTGACAGCTGCGCCCTTGTATGGCTGCAAGCTGTGACGGGCTCAAGTCCCCGGGTTTGGGGAATCCGACTGAGTTTGGGACACGCTAGTGAGAAGAAACAAGGGTCTGAGGGCTTGAGGGTGAGATTAGCCACAATGGCAACCCCTGGCATGATCCCCAGCACCCCAGGAGAGAGCACACCGAGGGATGGACCCCATCCTGCGGGCCCTGAGGTGGACAGATACTGAGGGTCCTTTCGCGGTGGGTTGGCCAGGCCTCACCCTCACCTGGTTTCTCAGCCTGGCCAGGTGCTGTGGGCACTTTGGGTGTGCTCATTCTCTGTCCCGGGTGTAGGGGGCGCTGTCCAAGTGTCCAAAGACGTTTGGCAGCACCAGGGGCCTCCTGTGGTGCCACCATCCAGCGGTGATGACCAACTGTCTGGACCCGGTGGAGTCCACAGGGCAGCATGGCCTTGGGGAAGGCTCGCCTGGACCCCTGCAGGGCCTTGGCTTCTCTCCCAGTTGAGCTCAGAGTAATGGTGACTGGAGGCAGGAGGATGAAAGAGAAACCCCTGGTCCCACCCTCCTTGGGGACCTCACCCCTTTCCTGGGAGAGCTCCTGTCAGTGGGGTGATGGGTTAGCCCCACAGCCTCTTCATCTTTAGAGAGAAAAATAATCACCACATGTGCCCTTTTTAACCCTCTCCCCAGAGTCAGAGGGAGCTCCTCTACTATTTATAAATATTTTCCTTTCTACTTTTGGAGACAAAGTTGCTCAGGCTAACCTCAAACTTGAGATCCTCCTGCTGAGCCTCCCAAGTAGCTGGGGTCACAGATGTGCACCTCCATTGCTGGCTCCTCTACTTCTAAGAGAACCCCAGAGCACTTGGGTTGAAAGGGGAGCAGAAGTGATTCTTAAAGCCAGCAAACCCAGAGGGACCCCAGACAGTCCTTGGTGCTGCCACAGTGAGCTCTGCTCCTTCCCACTGGCGCTGGCCACTCTGGCTGCCCACCTCTGAGGCTGGGCAGGAGCAAAGAGCAAGCGGGAAGGCTGTGAGGGGGGCTGCTGCCCAGGCTGCCTCCGAAGGCCGGAGGCCCAAGGCGGAGCCGCACCCTCTCCACCCTGTCACCATCAGTATGGGAACTTTTCCTGGGAGAAAGGAAGAACCACACTGCGCTTCTTTTCCAGAGCTGCCGGAAGAGCATTGTAAGCACTCACTGAGCACCTACTGTGTGCTCAACACAGCAGCAAACACGCCACAAACCCTGCCTTTCTGAGCTTTCACTTCCTACCTGTAGTACTGGGGATTGAAACCGGGGCCTTCGCAATGGGCTACCTTTCTAATTTTTGAGATAGGGTCCTGCCAAGTCACTTAAATTTCCCAGGCTGGGTTTGAACTTGTGACTCTCCTGCCTCTCCTCCTAGCCAGCTGGGATGACAGTCATGAGCCATGGCACCTGGCTGTATTTTACTATTTAGAAACTAATGTGATGTTCCCCAAGGTGGCTGCACCATTTTTATTCCCACTGGCCAAGTCCAAAGACTCTGATTTTTTCCATCTCATCCCCAACACTTATTAGTATTCACCTTTTCCATGACAGCCCAACTGACTATGAAGAGGTTTCTCCTTGTGGTCTTGATTTGCATGCTTCTGATAAAGAATGATGTGAGCTCTTTCCCCCAGTGATTACTGGTCCTTCGTGTAGCTTCTGAAAAATCTATCTGCTCCATTTCTAAGTAGGGCACCTGTCTTTTATTACCAAGCAGAGCCCTTTACAGGCGTGGCAGCCTCCATAACCCACAGCCGGCTCAAGGCCAAGGGCGTGGGTGAGCACCACAACGCCTACAGCTTTCGCGGCCAGAGCTTCGAGAGCCTGCACGAGGCCTGCCTGAGGGAGAGGGAGCTGTTTGAGGATCCCCTGTTCCCCGCCGAGCCTCGCTCTCTAGGCTTCAAGGACCTGGGTCCCAACTCCAAACAGGCACAGGACATCCACTGGCTGCGGCCCAAGGTGGGCACTGGGTGGGCAGTCCGACTGGAGCCCAGGTTCCCCTCTGTCCCCTCCAGACCCCCAGGGACAGTTCTGGGCCTGCTTTGCACAGGGTCCCTCTTAGCCTGCAGTCCTCACCATGCTTTACTGTCTCAGATAAGCTGTGTCCGGCTGGTCTGGGTCCCCATCATCTGCTCCCCTGAAACCAGACAGGTGAGGGAGGTGGGAGGAGGTGCCCAGCCCCCACTACCCTTCTTCCTCCCCCCACCGCAGGAGATCACACGCAATCCCCAATTCATTGTGGATGGGCCCACCTCAACGGACATCCGGCAGGGGGGCGTGGGTGAGTAGGGACCCTGGGGGGCACTGGTTCAGACAGCCCACTGTGCTTCCCTGGCCCTGTCCTGCACACCCACAGCCTGAGTTTGGAGTAAAATGGGGTGACATTAGTTAGCCATTGCTGCATGATAAATCACCCATATTTAGGGATTTAAAACCCCTAACCCAGAGCCAGGGCTTTGCACATGCTCCACTACTGAGCTACATTGCCAGACAGTCAACAAGGTCTTGCGAAGTTGGCCAGGCTGGCCTTGAACTTGCAACCCTTCTGCCTCAGCCTCCCAAGGAGCTAAGATTACAGGCGTGCACCAGTGTGATAGCAACAAGTATTTCTTACCCCAGAGTTTCTGTGGGTCAGGAAGTCAGAAGCAGCCTGGCCAGGTGGGTCCGGCTCAAGGTCTGTCTAGAGGTTGCCCACTGGGCTATGTCTTCAGAGGATGTCCCCAGGCTGGCACTGTCCCCAAGGCTTCTAAGTGTCCACACAGCCCAAGAGCTGCCCTCTGTCAAAGTGAGTGATCCCAGAGAGGACGAGGAGAGGCCACAGTCTCTTGTGACCTGGTCTCAGGAGTTACACATCTCTCTGCTCCGTCTGTGAGAAGCCAGCTCTGACTCTGGACAGCAAGTGGGCCCCATCTTTCAAGGGGGCACAGATGTAAGGACAGGTTTTTACCCCACTGCCAAGGTCAGAACCTTCCCAGCCCGGGTATCGAGTAAGGGGCACCAGTGTTCTTCCCAGCCACATGCAAGGCTGACCCCAGGAGGCAGGTGGCAGTGGAGACTCATGGTGCTGGGGGACTGAGGAGCCCCTGGGTCTCCCAGAAGATGTGGTGACAGGAGGGACAGAACTCCTGGGCCCTTCCTCACCACGCCAGGACACCCAGGATAGGATGAGGGTCACGGGGAAGAGGCTGGGTTTATACACGAGACAGAGCAGGTTGGCTGCCCAAGAAAGCAGGTCCTGGAGCCAAGTGAGGCCTGGGCCACTTCCTTTCCTGAGACCCCCTGATCCGGGCTCTAACAGAACAGGCAGGGCCAAGCTCACCCTGCACCCCTGCCCTGTCCCCTGCACTCCTGGGAGCTGAGGGGCATCACTCAAGCCCCCTGGTCTGGCAGGGGACTGCTGGCTGCTGGCTGCCATCGGCTCTCTGACCACGTGCCCCAGGCTGCTGTCCCGCGTGGTGCCCGGAGGCCAGAGCTTCGAGAAGAACTACGCTGGGATCTTCCATTTCCAGGTGAGATATGTTGGCGGGAGGGAGGGGAGAAAGCCCAGCTCAGTGGCGCATGCATGACCCCAGCCCTTTGAGAGGCTAAGGCAGGAGGATGACAAGATGTTGCTCCCTGAGCAGTTTAGTGACTTAGAGAGACACTGTCTCAAGAACAAACAAACAGGGGGCTGGGGATTTAGCTCAGCAGCATAAGCACCTGCCTTGCAAGCAGACAGTCAAGAGTTCGGTCCCCGGTACCGATTAAAAGGAAAAAGACAAAAAAAAAAAGATCTAAGTGACTTCTCACCTATCTGAGAAATAAATGGTAGTCCAAAACCATGCAAGCTAAATTTTAAGCCTCCAAAGTAAATAGTGAGGAGCTTGTGTCTTTCCTTTTCATCTCATTGTTTGTGTCTAGACACGCATGTGCCTGTGCGTGTTTGTTTGTCCATGTGTGTGACACTGGAAGCTTCCGTTCTGTCATTTTTGTGCTGTGTCCTTTAATTTAATAATGCATGGGCTCTTCTGTGTATCGCAGATGTTTTCCTGAGCGGAGCACTTAGGTCCCCAAAGCTCTGACCCTGAGCTATAGGGTGAGCAGTGCTGGGGAGTGGGACCTATGTGTTACTAGTCATAGCCACCAGGGGGCGCAGGCATGACAGCGTCCCAGCGTGCACGGATGCATGGGCATGTGCGAGTGCGTGCATGTTTGCCTTATGACAAGTGCGTGCACGTGCTTGCGTGTCTGTGCGTGCACACGTGTGTGCAGCTGTGAGCACGTGTTCGTATGTGCCCTGCTGAGCGCCTCGCCCCTGCAGATCTGGCAGTTCGGGCAGTGGCTGGACGTGGTGGTGGATGACCGTCTGCCCACCAGGGCCAACCAGCTGCTGTTTGTGCACTCGGAACAGCGCCAGGAGTTCTGGAGTGCCCTGCTGGAGAAGGCCTACGCCAAGTGAGCCTGGGCCTCAGGGAGACCAGCCAAGCAGTCCTCAGTCCCACTCACACCCCTGCCCGGAGCCCCACTATGCCTCTGCCCACAGGCTGAGCGGGTCCTATGAGGCACTGGCAGGGGGCAGCACCATAGAGGGCCTAGAGGACTTCACGGGTGGTGTGGCACTGACCTTCCAGCTCCAGAACCCCCCACCCAATCTGCTGTGGCTGATGCGCCGGGCCCTGGAGCACTGCTCTCTCATGGGCTGCTCCATTGAGGTAAGCTGTGCCTGCCCCAGGGCCTTTGCACCTGCTGCTGGCCTTTCTACCCCAAGGGCTCCTACCTCAGGTGTACATAGAACCAGCTGTCCTCTTCAGGTCCCAGCTCAGCTGTCCTCTCTGGTGAACTTTCTATGTGGCTTTCTCCCCTACACCCATTGTGTCTGTTTATCTATACATCTCTCTGTCCAGCAACCACCTGCCACCAGAGTGGTGATCTTATTTGTGTCATTCAGTGCTTTGACCTGGGGCTCTGGACTGTATCTAGCATAGGACAGGCATCAAACAAAAACTTACACAAAGGAATGGGTGAAGCCAGCATGGTGCTCTAGGACCAGCAGTCATGTTCTCGGCCATCCGTCACTTGTTCCCACACAAAGCATGTTCTCGGGACACTACAGCCCAGATGTAGGTGTCCTATAGTCAGGCAGGGCCACAGCCATGAAATATTACTCAGCAATGAAAATAACCAGGCCCTTTGACAAATGGGGCCCAGAGCAGTGACAGGTGGGGGAAGAGAAGGAAAGGGAAGGAGAGAAGAGGTGAGCGGTAATAAACAGGCAACCAAAGGACATTTCTGTCCTCTGACTGTGGGGCAAACAACACACGTGGTGCATCACAGGGAACACATACAGATCATCACTAATGAGCCTGGGGGTCTGGGAAACGTCCAGGGGTCACATCAGTGCCAACATCCCAGCTTAATGTCTCTCACAATAGCTTTGCAGGATGTCATTAAGGGGAAACTTAAAGAGCAGACAGGCTCTATCTTGTTTTTATTATTATTATTATTATTATTATTATTATTACTAGAATCAGGGTCTTGGGGCTGGGGATTTAGCTCAGCGGCATAAGCGCCCGCCTTGCAAGCAGGCAGTTGTGAGTTCGATCCCTGGTACCGATAAAAAGGAAAAAGACAAAAAGAAAAAAGAAAAAAAGAATCAGGGTCTCACTGTGTAATTCAAGGTGAGCTTGAACTCATTACGGAGCCTAGGCTGGCCTCAAACTTGCCGTCCTCCTGCCTCAGCCTCCCAAGGGGTGGGATTACAGGAGTGCACCACCATGGCCGACTGTGTTACTGCTTACAACCATGTGCCCAGGTATTTGGGAGTAACTACTCCCAAATATACAGTGTAATTTAAAAAGAAAGACCCCATGAGTTCTTCCCTCCTCCGGGCACCTGGTCCAGACCCTGCCTTCCTCCTCCTCACCCTGCAGGTCACCAATAACAGTGAGCTGGAGTCCGTGACGCCGAGCTTGCTGGTGAGGGGCCACGCTTACTCAGTGACTGGCATGGTGGAGGTGAGTCCTGGCCACAGCCCACCCCAAGAGCCATGAGAGGGACGGGGCCCCTGCAATGGCCCTGACCTCTCCTCCTCCACCAGATCCCCTACAGGGGCCGGACAGAGACGCTTCTGCGGCTGCTCAATCCCTGGGGCCGGATTGAATGGAACGGAGCCTGGAGTGACAAGTAGGGGGCCGATGTGGAGTCCAGGATGCCTGTGGGGGCCAGGCAGTGCCTGCGGGTGGCAGTGTCCAGGGGGAGGCGGTGTCCCTGGCCCCCTCCAGCCCTGCCTCCTGCAGCTCTGCAGAGTGGGCCGAGGTGGACGACAGGATCCAGAGACAGCTGCTGCACAGGAAGGAGGACGGCGAGTTCTGGTCAGTGTGGGGGGCTCCCGACCCGCGCCCCGTCCCCATCGCCTAGCCGTGCCGGGCTGGGTGTGGAGGCTGGGGCACCCTGGGCATGCCCGCCTCCCTGCCACAGGATGTCCTTCCACGACTTCCTGGGCCACTTCTCCTTCCTGGAGGTTTGCAACCTCACCCCCGATGCCCTGGCCGGGGACACCACGAGGCACTGGCACGTCACCTTCTATGAGGGCAGCTGGCGGAGGGGCAGCACTGCGGGGGGCTGCAGGAACAACCCTGGTGAGTGAAGGGCTTGGGGGGCCGGGGTACCTGAAGTCAAGTGTCCACTGGACCCCTGGACTCCCTGCACAGCCCCGCACCTTGACCCCCAACCGCCTCCCCACAGACACATTCTGGACCAACCCCCAGTTCAGGGTCTCACTCTTGGTGGGGGATGACCCCGAGGATGACCCAGAAGATGACACGGTTGTCTGCACCTGCGTGGTGGCTCTGATGCAGAAGAACTGGAGGCTTGGCCAGCCACACGGGGCCACGCTGCTGACCATCGGCTTCGTCATCTTCCCGGTGGGCACCGCACACCTCCCCTGCCCTCGCTTGGCCATAACCTCCGACCTTCTCCCCGGCTTCGGCCTGGTCCTTTCCTTCCACTGCCCTAGCTGGGCGGCATTTCCTCTGTGACATATGTCATCTCACATCCTTGTGGCACCCATGCTTTTGAAAAAGAGGAAGGAGTTTGGGAGCCAGAAGGCTCAAGTCACAGCCACACACATATCCAAGGGTCAAGAGCGGGGCCCATGCCCTAGTCCCAGACTTGGCACAATTGTCACCTCCCCCAACAAGGATCCCCGCCCTCCGCCACCTTCCCTGTGGCCCTCTGTCCAGGGACCTAAAGAAATTCCAACAGATTTCCCAGGATGCATGGTGCTTTGCAAATCCCAGAACCAGCCATCTGATCACCCACATCTAGCTACATTAAGTATTTATGGATCACCTACTGTGTTCGAGGTCCCTCTCCCATCCCGGGCACAGCAGAAAGAGCCATGCCTGGAGGTGTGAGCACAGCAGAATCAACCCAGCAGACCCAAGCCCTGAGCTCCAAGGCTGCACCTGCAGAATTCACAGATCCAAGAGGACCTTGAGGCTCGGGTCCAAGGTTATGGCCATCATAACCCAGTGCTACAAGAGTTAGGGGATTTTAAAAAGACTTCTTTTGAAGCGCATGCACCTCTGCCTGCCTAGCACAGATGAGCACTTACTGCTGGACCTTCCCTGATGCATCGTATCACCCGGCCAAGCAGAGGAAACCACGAATTCAGATCTCGCTGCTCCTCCTCCTCCTCCTCCTCCTCCTCCTTCTTCTTCTTTTCTTCTTCTTCTTTTCTTCTTCTTCTTCTTCTTCTTCTTCTTCTTCTTCTTCTTCTTCTTCTTCTTCTTCTTCTTCTTCTTCTTCTTCTCCTCCTCCTCCTCCTCCTCCTCCTCCTCCTCCTTCTCCTCTTCTTCTTCTTTTCTTCTTCTTCTTCTTCTTCTTCTTCTTCTTCTTCTTCTTCTTCTTCTTCTCTTCTTCTTCTTCTCCTTCTCCTTTTCCTTCTTCTCCTTCTCCTTCTCCTTCTTCTTCTTCTTTCTTCTTCTTTTCTTGGTTCAGTTTTTTGAGGCAGGACCTCATTCTATTGCCCATGCTAGCAATGAAATCAATGGTGATCCTCCTGCCTCAGCCTCCCGGAGTGCTGGGATTATGAGTGTGTGCTGTGACATGCTGCTTTTAACTCACCAAAGCTCACTTGGTGTTGGGCAAGATCTTGCACATCTGTAGTCCCAGCACTTTGGAAGTGGAGGCCTGGAGGGGCGATTGAACCCACAAGTTTAAGGCCAGCCTAGGCAAACTGTAAGACCCCATCATAAAAAGCAAACACACATCCTTGTTTACCCTTAGTCCTCGATTTCAATGATCTCCTGTCTGCTTCCTGCAGGAAATGAGTGTTCCTTGGAATAGATTCCCGGAAAAGCCTCTGTTAGATTTTTTTCCCCTAGCTCTTTCACTTTTATCAGTGTGAGGTCAACAAATCACCGCGCTTCTGGGGACTGAGTTTCCTGTCCTTAGCCTGGCCGATAAAGATCTGCTTGTCAAAGCTCTGAGGAAACTGTATTTTGCTGTCTGAAGCTGCCGGCTCCTCGGTGCTATCAGACCCGCGTCCCACCCAGCACCATCACCCCAGTGCCTGTGAACGCACCCCAACACTGTCGCACACACCCACTGTGCGTGCCCTGCTCCCACACCCACGAGGTCTGACCCTGCTCTCGCTTGTCCCCCAGGTTCCCAAGGAGGTACAGGAGACCAGGACCCAGGGTGTCCTCCTAGGCAATGCCCAGTTCACCCCAACTTCGTATGGATGTCAGGGATGGGATCTGGCCTCGAGCACGGGGAGCACTGGCTTGGGAGTCCAGCACCCTGGGGACCTGGTGGGGCTTGAGGAGGAAGGGACCACCCCGGAGCTGCCTGTCCCGAGGATGGGGTCCAGGCCAGCCAGCTGCTCCCCGAGGCCCTGTCCGGGGCCCGTGCCCACTGCGGGGCCCGCAGTTTCAGAGGCTTCAGCACGGCCACCTAAGGAAAGACTTCTTCGCGCGGTACCCAGACCTCGGCTTTTCTGAGATCTTCACCACCGCAAGGGAGGTGCACAACCAGCTGCGGCTGTCGCCGGGCGAGTACATCATTGTCCCCTCCACCTTCGAGCCGCACCAGAACGCTGACTTCCTGCTTCGAGTCTTCACGGAGAAACACAGCGAGTCCTGGTGAGGATGACAGGTCCCCCCCCACAGCTGCAGGACTCCGTGCTGAGGGCTGTCACATGCCCCTCCTCCTTGGGGTCCCTACTCACGCTTGGGGAGCCTAAGACATGAAAGATGAGGTCCCAGTTAGGAGTAGCACTAGAGCCAGGACTAGACCCCAGATCCCAGAGTGTCTGATGCGATGTGACCCCGGGACCACCCAAGGCATCCCCGTTCCCCAGCCCTCATAACCGGAAGCCTTCATCCCCTTCACTCAGGGAGCTGGATGAAGTCAACTACGCTGAGCATCTCCAGGAGGTGAGGGAGGCCTGGCCTGGCCGGGGATGGAGGGACCCGGGGTGTGTGTGCACAGAATCTGGACTTCACGCCCCACCCCCCAGGAGATTGTCTTGGAGCAGGACATGGACCAGAGCATCCTCAGTCTATTTGAATCGGTGGCCGGTGAGGTGAGAGAGCCCAGGTCTGAGGCTGCAGAGAGGCGGCTGATGGGATGAAGGGATGGGGTCAGGGGTTTACGGTCCCTTTTCCTAGGACGAAGAAATAAACGTGCACAGGCTTCAAGTTCTGCTCAGCAGGTTGGCCTTCAGATGTGAGTCTCTGCCCCAGCCCTGCAGCCCATGGCTGGCATTTCGTCCCTTCTTACCCCACGCCCCATCCATTCCAAGCCTTCTTCCCACCACCCCAGTGAGCAACTTCAAGACCACGGGTTTTGGCCTGAATACCTGTCGTCATATGATCAACCTCATGGACGTATCTTCCATGTATGTGGATGGGCCTGTCCCATGCCCTCTGGCCCCTGCCCTGCACCGCCCACCCCTGACTCCAAGGCACCACCTCTCTGGACAGCCTTGGCCTCCTATGGGATGGGGATGAAACCCTGGGATTGCAAAAGATGCTAGTTCTAGCTGGGCACAGTGGAGCAGGCTTGTACCCCTATTACCCTGGGAGGCTGAGGCAAGAAGATTGCAAATTTGAGTCCATCCTGGGCAATTTAGTAAGACCCTGTCTCAAAATAAGAAAATAAAAAGGGCTGGGGGTACAGCTCAGGTCAAAGACGCCTGGGTTTAATCCCCAGTACTGGGAGGAAAAAAAGAGATGCCAGTCCTCGTGGCTGTAGCCATTGAGGAACTGGAGTCTGCGCCCCATGGTGAGCCCCTCAGCTCCCTGGCTCGGAGTGGCCCCTTCATGTCCATCCCTACAGTCCTTGACTAACCTCCAGAAAGATGGCTCGGGCAAACTGGACCTTCTGGAGTTCCAGATCCTGTGGAAAAAGATCAGGAAATGGGTGGTAACTGGCACCAAGGGGTGGATCATCTTGGGGCACAGGGTGGCCCTCCAGGGGGAGGGATAAGGAAGAGTGAAACACAGCACAGTCCTAGAGCCAGCACACATCCATGCACACACACACACACACACACACACACACACACACACACACACACACACACACACACGGCATGGCGCCCCCTGCTGGAGCTGGTGCATGTTCATCAAGATGCTTAATAAACCGCATGGCCAGGTCTGAGGGTCACCGTGGCAGCAGGAAACGCCAGGCATCAGAGGCCCTTGCTGTGCTTGGCATTAACCCTTCAGCCCCTGGGTAATCAGGAGCTCAAGGATTAGGCTGGGGTCCCAACATTGGTACCGGGACCCCGGTATTTAATGATCCCAACCCCACACCCTGCACCCGGTCACCCCACACTCAGGATGTCTTTCAAGAGTGCGACCAAGACCATTCGGGCACCCTGAACTCCTACGAGATGCGCCTGGCCGTGGAGAGAGCAGGTAGCTGGGGCAGATGGGGCTGCAGGGTGGAGGCAGGCTGTGTCCAGAGGCCCGCACTGTCCCCTTCCTGTCCTCTCCATCCCAGGCATTAAGTTAAACAACAAGGTGGCAGAGATCTTGGTGACTCGGTATGCAGATGACAACCTGACCGTGGACTTTAACAGCTTCCTCTGCTGTTTCCTGAGGCTGAAGGCTATGTTCAGTGAGTGGGGCAACGGCCTGCACCCCACGCAGCCTTGGCGAGCCCTGGGACCCACAGGACCTAGCTGTCCAGGGGCTCCAGCCCCCTTGATAAAATGAGAGATGTAGTGGGGGTGAGAGTGGCCCCAGGACTGAGGGGTGGAGGAGAGCAGTGAGCCCCAGGCTAGGAGCCCCGACTCTGGCTCCAGGCAAGGCTGATGAGCTGGGCTGGGGTGCGCATGGGCTATATCTGAGATGCACCTGGGTGTATCTATCTAAGAGTGCATCTGGGCGCCCTAGTCAGGCTGGAGAAGCAGCAGGAGCATGGCGTCTAACCCTTCTGACTCGGGGATGGGCCCTGCAGCTCCAGCCGGCTCTCAGCCCCGTGTCCGGTCTCCTCTGTACTACAGCATTCTTCTTTTTCTTTTTTAACACAGTGTTCTTTCTCACCAGTGATCCAAATAACACTGGCTATATTCGCTTAAACCTGGAGCAGGTGCATGGGAAGGGCTGGAGGGGCGTCCAGGTCCCACCCCAGTGACCGCTGTTGCCCCCCACCCCTCTCCTAGCCGCCCCCCCAACTGCTCTTGTCTCCACAGTGGCTACAGATGACCATGTGAGGGCAGCCGGTTCCCCTGCCCGCGGGGTCCTGGATCAGCAGGGCAGGTGCTCTGTGCCACCCCAGTGCCCTGCCCCTGCAGGTGGCATGGGCCCCACCTGCTGAAGTTCCCCTGTGCCTGCTGTCCCAGCTCAGAGCCCCCTTTCCTTACCCCTGCCAGGCCTGGGTTGGCCCCATGGTCTGCAACTCTGTCTGACTCTTATTTTACTAAAAGTTAAGTGACAGTTGCCCAGCATCCCAAGTCCACCCACACCCACCTGCGGCCACCCCTCACCCGTGGATTGTGTTATAATAAATGGCACTTGCTGCCTGCTGCTGGGGTCTGTGTCTCTGTGCCATGCAAAGCCAGCACCAAAGTGGGGGTCCCCAGCTCCCAGTGAAAAGGATGGTACCCCACCTCTGGGAGCACTTAGGAATGTGTGCTTGAAGCCAGGCATGCTAGGGTCACACCTGTAATCCCAACACTCGGGAGGCCAAGGCGGGAGAATCATAAGGTGGAGCCAAGCCTGGGCACTCAGTGATTTGGAGATACACTGTCTCAAAATAAATTAAGTTTTATAAAGGGTTGAAAGTCTTTGTTTCAGTGCTGGAAAGAGATGGAGAAAAAAAAGGAGAAGGGAGGGAAGGAAGGATGGAAGGAAGAAAGGAGAGCTTGATCTGATGACTAGGGCACTGTCAGCACTTATGGGCAGTGCCAGGAAGCTTGGGCACCACCAGTCCCTGGGGTGAGACTGTGTGGGGCCAGTGGGCGGCAGGTTGGCGATGGATGGGGCAGAGAGACTGAGCCAGCTGCCCACAGAACCTGCCTTGCAGCTGGCAGTGAAGGGCCACAGCCCCCAAGCCCCTCTATGATCTCCAGCCTGACTCTGGGGTCCCTGAAGGTGGCATCGCAGGGCCTCAGAGATCAAAGTGCTGACACCTGCAGTGGCCGCAGGCTCTGTGGGTTGCAGGGGCCTGGTGAAGACGCGGCCCCGTGGTGGCTCAGCGCTGCCTTACAGGTGTCAGAGCCAAACCGTCACTGCTGTTGGTGGGAAACTGTGGCCTGGCAACCCGTCACCAGGGGCCCGGTCACCCGCCCGTCTGCCATCAAGAGTACAAGTAGGAAAAACCCAAGGAAAAGGGGAGATTGAACTTCTTCACACTTGGCCAAACTGGGGGCAGTTGGTACCCCCTGCTGCTGTGCACAGAGGGGCTTTTTCTCCATGAGGGGCATCACTGAGGCCAGGACCTGCCAGGCCCAGAAAGATGCCAAATTCTGGCTCTGTGAAAATGTTCTTGGCAGGAGGGCTGCAGATGGCCTTTGCCCGTCTCAGTTTGAGGCAGATGGGCTCACAGCTTAGCTTTAAAGCCTAAGGGCTAACGCCACTTCTCTTCCCAACTGTGGATCTACTCTGCCAATCCCCCACCCCTGGCTCAGGGATGGGCCCTCATGAACTGTGTTGAAAAATGAAACTTCATTTTATTTACTTATTTTTTATTCTCTGTGCTGGGGATGCAACCTTCCGCATGCAAGGCAAGGGTCCTCTACTGCGAGCTGCTCCTCCAGAACCCTAAATGCAACTAGATCCTTCCCGATTCAGCTTCCCCCTCCGGTGCTGCCCACCACGGTGCTAACTAGGCCACCTCAGCACGCTGAGAGGACAGCTGGAACTCAGGTCCTCCGGGGCCTGTGACCAGGGACTTGAGGCCAGCAAGCCCACCTCCTGTGTAACTTCAGAGACCCAAGCTGGTCAGCCTGGAAAGAGGGTCACTCCCACTGCTTGTCCAGGAGCCATTTCCTGACCTGCCACCCCCTTTCCCAGTGATAGATGGAACTCTAAGAGCCTCTTACAGGGCGGATGCCGCACCCTCATCTTCCTTCCCACAGAGCTGCTAAAGGTCCCCAGAGGCCAAGGAACACTGGGAAGCAACACTCCAGGGAGACTTTTATCCCCCAGTCTTGGCTCTTGCTCTGTGGAGGGTGACACTGCTAATGTCAAGCCAGGATGGAAGGGAAGCAAACACTCCCAAATCCAGAGGTCACTTCTTTCTTTAAAATGCTGGGGGTTTTTTTGGTGCCGGGCATTGAACTCATGACCTTGCGTTTGCCAAGCAGGCACTTATGCTGCTGAGCTAACCCCCTAGTCCCTAAAATGTTTTAAAAATATATTTTTATTTTTAATCCACACCTAGTAAGTGTCCATTAGTCATGGGACTCAGTGTGATATTTCAACACACATGTGCGATGGCGGTGGTCCCAAGTGCTGGGATTAAAGGTGTGTGCCACCATGCCTGACTTGCTTTTGTTATTGTTAAAGTGCTGGGATATGGCTCCACGCTCCCTGGCTTGGCAGACAGCATTTTGGATGTTCTCAGCACACGTGATAACTGTCCCAGGGGACAGATCTGCTGATGACCTGGTCTGACCACCACGCCCGGCTGAAAATGTATACATTTGTGCACACACACAGGTGACTCTGTACACATGCTTCCTCCATCCTGAAGCAACAGCAGTGCTCCCAGAGCAGCAGGCACATGCAGCGGCCGGGTACAGGTTTCTGATTCCTTTCTCCAATAAATAGATTGGAATGAGATAGGAGGAAACTGCACAATCTCCGCGATTTTCCTATAAATCCAAAACTATTCTAAAGTACACAGTTTATTTTTAAAAGTCGTTAACATACATATCTTGGAGATATTTTTCTATTCGTGTGTAGAGAGGCTCCTTACTACTTTTAGAGTTGCGTGCCGTCCGCTCTATCAAAGTTTCATTCGTATCTTCTCATAGTTCTGTGGTGACGCTGTTCCCTGACTTTAGCTTTTAGAAACGACTAACACAGTAAGTGACACTACGCACTACGCATGTGTCAAACTATAGGATGCATTTCTGAAAGCAAGTCTATTGTGCGAGAGGTACACAGTATCTCTAAGACAGCAGTAATTAGAATGAGGATTAAGTTCTCTTCCATTTCATTTGCACTCTGCCAGCAAGACCAGAGCCCGCTTATTTCCCGCAGCCTCGTGGACGCAGCGTGCTCTGCTCTCACGTTCTTTGCCCGTTTCCCGCAGACCAAAGCCTCGGCGTCTCAGTGGAGCCTGGGTTTGCATTTCTCTTGCTGCAGTGAACCTGAGCGCAGATTTGTGCTTTGCTTCTGTCTACATCCTGTTTTCCACATATCCCTTGTACATTTGTATTTTGGGCTTTCTTGGTTTTCCTTACAAAGGTCTAGGAACTGTTTGTATTTTAGGAAGATGAGACGTTAGCCAGCTGCGGGGATTGTAAACATTTCCCTTCTTTTGTCATCAGTCTTCCTCCTTGGGTTTTAGTTCCTGCCACGTGCACTGTGCCCCTTGTGCCCTCCCAGAGCCACATCTCCAGGCCCTTGTCGTCCCGTGATCTTCCTGACAACCCACTGGGAGGATTCCAGCCTGAGGATTCCTCCCTCAGCCCCATGTAAATAGCATCTATGTTCCTCTGGATTCAAGGTCACATATTCTCATTAAAATACAGGAAGCACAGAAAAATACAGAAGAAAATCCAAACTCCGTTTCACCGCCCTCCTGGGGTAACTCTTCCTGACTTTGTCCGTGCTTCCATGTTGTGTCTGCGGCATTTTACTTACAAAATCAATCTCTTAACCTGGAGCAGACCGGCCGGGAGGCCACAGCTGTGCTTCCTGGCCTGGTGGGCCACTCCTTGCGTGCTTTCCGATCCCAAAGCAGCTGGCAGGCATTTCCTGTCCTGCTCAACCCCATGAAGCCTCAGGGTCTCTTTCACCAAACTTCTGTCCTCCACCCCAAAGCCACAGAGGCTCTAAGGATTCAGAATCACCCTGGTTTCCTTGTTTCTTTCAGCATCTTCTTGCAAAAAGGACAAGACTTGGGTCCATAAGAACTTTTTTTCTTTTGAAATAAAAGTTTCACTATGCAGTTCCAGCTGGCCTTGAACAAACTAGTCCAGGCTGGCCTTGAACTCACGGTGATCCTCCTGCCTCAGCCTCCCAGATGCTAGGATCACAGTCAAGCGCCACCACACCAGCATCCACAAAGTCGTTTGTTCCATTCACAGCCCAAGTGGACGGGGGTGGTGGAATAGGTTGCCCAGAGATGGAAGAAAATACCCAGAGATTGCTGTGGGAGACAGGGTTTATTAAAATATCAACAGGAAAAGATAGGGCTGAGATTCATTAGCAGAGAAGGACAGAGTCCAGTGGAGGCAGGCCAGACAGGACAGTCACCAGAAAGTACCCAGAAAGTCCAGTGGCAGCAGTCTAGACTAATTCATTGCCAGGGCCTGGCGGGGAGCAGACATGAAGCGGCCAGAGAGAACCTGGGTGATGGTTCTTGGAAATACTCAGTTATTGCAGGGAGGGGGTTTATTGATTAAAGCACCTAACAGTGACATTAGCATGCCTTGTCTCATGGTAAGGGCAGCATTCCAAGAAAGAGATGACTTGGCACACAGGCAGGAAGGGAGTTTCTACAGATAACATTGGTTTGCCGAGGGTCCTTCAGATAGTACTCCTCCGGACATTCCAGTCCCTGTCCGTTTACAATGTCCACTTGATTTGGCAAGCATCACAGAAACACAGAAAGGTCATTTCAGGGACATGCAACTAATTGCCTTCGTTTTTTCTCAGGGAATGTACACTCCACCCCCGCTGTGCCTGCCCACCCTGAGGATCTCACCACACCCGCATCCTCCAGGCGGCTCTCAGACGGTGCACCGAGACCGGATCCCACAGTAACAGCACAGAGAGCAGTAGATTATAAGCAGCCCTGTTACAAAGACAGGCAAGTGGAATAACACGGTTCCCCAGGTGGCAGGAAGAAATTGTAACCAGTCGGAGACAGGACAAACTCTTGAGTCGATCTATAACCATTATAAGAGGTGACGATGTATGTCAAACTCAAGATGCACCATGAGAATTACCCAGGATGTGCATGGACGCGTCTATTCCATGTTCTGTACTATGAGGGGCCCTAGTGTGTCCCGCAGCCACCCCAGATGGTAGGACCCCAGCAAAGACTCAGTTATGTTCAATTGTTCCCATTCAGAGAGAAAAAACAAGTATGTAGTGTGATCTAAGGAAGGTGATTTTTTTTAACCAATTATACAGATTTTTATTTAAAAATAATGTCATCATTAAAGGTGCTCATTAAAAATATGAAGACATGGGCTGGGAATTTAGCTCAGTGGCATAAGCACCTGCCTTGCAAGCAGGCAGTCGTGAGTTTGATCCCTGGTACCAATAAAAAAGATTTTTAAAAAATGAAGACAAGGGGAGCCTGGTGTGGGGTGTACTCCTGTAATCTCAGTAATCCTATAATCCCAGCACTTGGGAAGCTGAGGCAGGAGGATCGCTGCAGGTTCAAATCCAGCCTGGGCTACAAAGTTAGTTCAAGGCCAACCTGAACTGCATAGTGAGACCCTGTCTCAAAAAGACAAAAAATAAAAATACATAAAATAAAATATAAAGACAAGGTAAAGTATAAATTAAATTCTGGATCAAATCAATCAAATTTTCTGAGACCTGAAAACTTACTGAGCATCAACTATGTTCAAAGTACCATTGTTAAAAACAATCAAACAAACAAAAAAAAGTAGCATTGTTCTTGGCTGTACTTTTTATTTTTTAATTTCAAAGTCAAAAAGAAGAAAAATTACTAAAACAAAATTTTAAATCACGTCAATCAGGGGGCAACAATGGTTTATACATAGTACATTGTCATCCCTAAATCATTCACCCAGAGCATACGACATCTGCATTCAACTGTCTGAACAATACCAGCAAAAAAGCTTTCTCTTCAGTGAGCTCAGAGAAATCAGTATTATAACTATCTTAACTATTTTTGCATACATATATACATACACATATACATACGTTGTTTCCTTCAGCTCTTCACACTAGTGAGACAATACGACATTTATATGTGTGTGTCTCATTATTTAACTTATGAGGATGCTCAAGTTGCATCCATTTACCTATAAGTCTCCAGTTTATCCTTCTTTATGGCTGAATAGTACTCTATTCCACAGAAATTCTATTTTTTTTTTAATCCATTCCTCAATTGATAGGCATTTGGGTTGTTTCAAAGATCTGGCTATTACAAATCATACTGCTATAAACATGGGTGAACATATATTGCTGTGGTATGATGTTTTTAATTCTTTTGGAATGATACCCAGGAGGGGAATAGCTGGGTCAAATGGGACCTCTAGTGCTAGTTTTTTGAGGGCTATCCACACTGATTTCCACAGTGGTTGCACCAGTCTGCATTCCCACCAACAGTGGAGAAGAGTTCCTTTTCCCCACAGCCCCTCCAGCATTTGTTACTGCTTGATTTTTTGATAGGAGCCATTCTTTCTGGGGTGAGGTGGACCCTCAGTATTGTTTTAATTTGCATCTCTTGAGTGACCAGTGATGTTAAACAATTTTCCACATACTTATTTTTGTTTGTATTTCATCATTTGAGAAGTGTGTGTTCATCTCGGATGGCCATTTTTGGATTGGTCTTTAACTCTGGGAAGACTGCTTTTCCTGAGTTCTTTACATGTTAAGCTCTTTATGTGATAAGGAAGTTGATTTTTAACTCTGCTTTTAGAGGCTGTTTCCCTGTGTGGACATCCAAAAACAGCTCTTTTAGGTTAGGATTAAACCGACTCAGGACAAAGGGTTTTGGTAGAGACTTTTGCAGTATTTAGCGCAGAGCACTTAAGAGTAAGAGCACTTTCTGCTTTAACTTTTTTGACACAAGTGGAATCATCTTGATTTTGACAGCTCTTATGTTTTCCTTACATCTCTGCTGGTGTTTGTTTGTTGTGAGACAGGGTCTCACTAGGCAGTTCAGCCTGGTCTTGAACTCCCAGCAATACTCCTGCCTCAGCCTCCTGAGATGGGTTATGGACATACCCCACCACACACAGCTCCTCCCTGGTCTCTGTGAGATCCTCTCCAAAGGCATCACTGACCAACTGTGTAGTAATTATGCTTCTATTTGTCCTTCGCTGCCAGAATGCTATTCCGACTGTTAATCTCATCTGGTCCCAAGTTGGAAGTGATTGCCTTTTAGTATTGATTTTTATTGGTTGATTGGTTTCTGTATGGCATGGGGAGTGAATCCAAGGCCTTCACACTAAACTACCTCCCCAATCATTTTTTATTTCAAGATCAAGTCTTGCTAAGTTTCTCAGAGTGCCCTTGAATTTAAGATTGTCCTGCCTCAGTCTCTCAGAGTACTGGAATTGCAGGTACGTGCCAGCACATCCAGTTAAGTATCATAACCTTTTAGCCACAGTCAAGCAGCAAAGAGATTTAGAACATTCATGGGCTCTTGTTAAGTGACAGCTAACATCTCAGAACACTGGACCAGGCCTTCATATTAGGAGTTGCGCTTCTGTAGAGTTCAAAGAGACAAGAATCATAGTGTTGTTGTTTCGTTGCTTGTTTTTTTTTGTTTGTTTGTTTTTATTTTTGTTTTTGTTTTTGTTTTTGTCTTTTTGAGACAGGGTCTCACTATGCAGTTCTGGCTGGCCTTGAGCTCACTTTGTAGCCCAGGTTGGTCTCAAACTCGCAAGGATCCTCCTGCCTCAGCCTCCCGAGTGCTGGGATTACAGGTGTGTGCCACCACGCCCGGCTCTTGTTGCTTTGTTTTTGAGACAAGGTCTTGCTATGTAGTTCAAGCTGGCTTTGAACTCACTATGTAGCTCAGGCTGGCCTCCAACTTGCTGCAATGGTCTTCTGAGTGCTGGGATGACAGGTATGCACCATTCCTGATGAGAATCACAAAATTTTAAAAGGAAAATATAAAACAAAACCTATTAGATCAAAGCAAATTGTAGAGGGAAGAGAACAAGAAGCCAAGCCCTCCCTGCGAGTCGGCGCCGTGTGTGAGCTGCTGGGGGCAGAACCCGACGCCAGCCCCTTCAGGTGCATGGGTTGGGAGTCAGGAAGAGCCAGCATGGCCCCTATCCCATCCCCATAAGCAACTGGCTGATCTGGAGAAACACAGGCTGCTGGGATAGCTATTGAGGCAAAATACAATTTAATGCTTTCACTGACTTTGCAGGTCTAAAGTCAGTGGTCTGGTCACCTATTCAGAGGATAACTGTATGCAATGTACCACCTATGGGGATCTCCTTCTGAAGGTGGTGGCCATTGTTAATTCCCTATTATCTTGTTTTGAAGTTCTGTATCATTTTCATTGTTTTGTTTGGTTGGTTTCATACTATTTTGTCTTGTTTAATTTTGTTATGTCTGCTGGTGTGGGCAGCTATTTCAAAGATAACCAGATAATATTACAGTAGCCATTTTGGATTTACTATTACTTTGCTTTGAAGTCCTTTATTGCATTCATTGTTTTGTTTTTATTAGTTCTGTTCTGTTTTGTTTTATTTTTGTTATGTCTGAAGTTATGGGCAGCTGTTTTATTTTTGTTTTATTTCTCAGTACTGGGGAAGGAACTCATGACCTCACACTTAGCAAGCAAGCACTTAAGCCACTGAGCTAAATCCCCAGTCATGGGCAGCTGTTTTGAGGACAAGAGGCCTTATGATAGCCATGATTGATTTCCTATTGTCTTATTTGGAAGTCCTGTATCACTTACACTGTTTTGTTTTGATTGGCTTTCTTCTGTTTTATTTTGCTGTGTTTTATTCTCTTTAAAATAAAAACTGCAAAAAGCAAAACAAAAAACTTTTTTTTAACTGCTACCAGGGATCAAATTCATAACCGCGCGCTTGCCAGACAGGCACTTTTGCCGCTGAGCTAAATCCCCAGCCCAACAAAACAAATTGTGTAAGTTTTGAATCATGAACTATAACTTTTAGCTACATCATTTTCTATCAAAGATAATCGAAAGTGAAGCCAGTTTGTCTAAGGGACTTGTTAAGAGTCTTTCACAAATCAAACGATTTCAGAGGAAATTTAAAACCATGAATCAAAACTGTGGTTGAGGGGCAGGGGATATAGCTCAGTGGTATAATCTCCTGCCTGGCAAGGGCAAGGTCCAAAGTTTGATTCCCAGTAACATCCACCACAACAAAAAACTGGCCATTCAAGACAGAACAGCCACGATTAGAATTCTGATGAATGGTTAGCAATTAACAAGACAAAGGGGTACAGATTTTAAGATAAAAAGCCCTAGCTGACAACTCTCACCAGAATCACCTTTGTTTACGCCTTCCTTTGTACACAGATGTGTTTCCCGGGTAACCTGTAACTAATCATCTTAATGATCCACTGCACTGCTCTGCACAGGTTAGCAGCACTGACCAAAAAAAAGGATCAAATAGTTTTAACTTTTTTTTTTTTTTTTTTTTGGTCTTTTTTTATCAGTACCAGGGATCAAACTCACAACCACACACTTGCAAGGCAGGCACTTATGCTAAATCCCCAGCCCCAATAGTTTTAACTTTTAACATGCTTCTGAAACCATGTGAATGGCGGAGAATACAGCCTGATACATGTAAGTCAAGAGGGACCAGTCAGGTTCTTTAGCGTGAGGCTGCACACATAGAGAATTTCCCCAGTGACCCAAAGCTATCGAAGACAACTGGAAACACAAGAAATTATCCTGATAATAGCTGTGTTTCCTAGGCCAGTTTGTGTATATTTTACTCAAAACTGATCAGTGTTAAACATAGAGAATCAGATTTTGGGTTTACAGCAGTACATCAAATTTTGATATTAGAAAACTCTAAATGACCTTTTCAATTATAACCAACTTAATCATACAGCATTTTCTTTTTGGTTTTTTGTTTGTTTTCTGAGACAGGGCCCCACGATGTAGTTCAGAATGGCCTTGAGCTCCCTATATAGCCCAGGCTGGCCAGCAATCACGGCGTCCCCCCTCAGCCTCCCGAGTGCAGGGATTACAGTGTGTGCCACCACACCCAGCTCAACTTTTCTTTTACAACTTTTATACTTCATGAACCTTCTTCAACTTTGTCCTTATCTTATTTGTACGTGTATGATAAACGTAGGGCCTCTGAACTTGATTACAGCTCCAGCATCTTTTTATTTTTTGAGATGGGATCTCATTGAATTATTACATTGTCCAGGCTGGGCAACTTGTGATCCTCCTGCCTCAGCCTCCCAGAGCACTAGGATTACTCAGGGAGGCCGAATGTCCAGTTACTCTTTCTGGAACCATCTAGTCCTTTTACTTTAGGAAAACAAAATCTTTATCACACATAATAATTTTTCATTGTTTTTGTATTTCTCTCTTTCTCATCTACTTATTGGTTGCTTTCTGCTGGATGCTTGCTGACACTCAAATTTCAAAGAGGCTTTTGTCATTTTCTTTATTCTTTGGTCTCATTTCAGCCAGGGTTACATTTCAGCCAGGGAGAACAATCCTTGAAGCCTTTATGTGACCTTGAAAATTATCTTAGTAGATGTAGAAAGTGTTGTACCCTAAGAAAATAGCTTTGTTATATGTGTATTATAGCAAACCTGTATAGGGGCTTACTAAATGTGTTTGTTTTATCCTTTTTCCCTAACTGATATGTTAAGGGACCTAATTGATCTGTTGAGCAACACTCTCCTCTGTAAAGAATTGCAAGAATCTCACCTAATTGATATGTTAACCATTGTTGCTCTCTACAAACTACAGAAGCTGTGCTAAAACAAGCTAACAAGGGTTGTTAATCACTGCTAGGAGCCTTTATTCTCCTCTAAAGAGCTAAGGAAAACTAGAATGGCAATTAATTTACATTGTGTGCAGAGAGATTTGCGTGTGAGTTTAACCCTTTACCCTGACCTTGACACATTACCGCCGTTTTCTGTTCTGTATGGCGCCTTATTGCCTCCCTCTCCCCTCACCTATCTATCTAGGCCATAAAAAATTTGGGTTTCTGGTGACCTCCCCCTGACCCGGTGATGATCTGTTGTAAAATGAGCCTGCCCCAATTTTAAGAACTGCTTAGCTTAAACAAATTACCGGGTAATACTATGGCCCAAATCCCAATCGGTGCTTTCCTTTTGTTCTGTATGTATCAAATGAGTTAGATATCAGGTCTTCATAAAACTTAAGTTCCAGCGTCTCATAACTTGTGACCCCTTCGCACTCACTAGCGAAGACAAGCTGTCCTGAGATAATTAACTGTCCACTTTCTTCTCCAAATATTGCTGCAGACGTGCCACTCTGAGATAATGTCAGTCTGCAGGATGGAAATAATTTTTAAAAAACACCAGAAACTCCCTAGATTGTCAGAGCTAAGTGGACAGCAATACAGTTTCCAGACTCGGGTCAACAAGTTTGATGGCTCTACAGGTTTCTTTGTTTCTCTCCCCCCGCCCTTTCCTCCAGCCCCTTTTTAAAGTCCTCCCTTCAGCTTCTAGGGGACAGTCTCCAAATTGGCTCCCGGAGACTGGTCGCCAGGCCTGGAAATAAAGCCTTTGCCACTAAATTTTCGGTCTCTTGCCTCCTTGGATTTTATACCGGGGCTCAAGTTATAACATTTGGGGGCTCGTCCGGGATGGAAGCAAGACCCCAGACTCATTTCTAAACATTTGAAAGTAAGTGCTCTGGAGGATTTGTTTGGGCCGCGGTCAATTTGTAATTTTGAGGGGACGCCCTCAATTTGGGAGCGGGAACCACCCGAGGACAGAGTCAGTTGGTTTGTAGGACAAATTCTGTCCATTTGTGACTCTGCCCTGGGTGGGGAACAGCTCCGTTTGGAAGGGGACGCCCTTAATTTGGGAAGTGAAACCTCCTGAGGACAGAGTCAATTGGTTTTTGCCATTTGTGACTCTGCACCGGGTGAGGAACCACTCTGTTGGTTAATTTGTTAATTCCTCCAGATCCCAAAATTTGACTAATTTTTGGGCAAAGGCCATTTTTGCTGCAGCTTGTCTCGTCTTGTATGTCTGTTTGTTTGTCCATTTGTTCTAATTGTTCTCCTTTTGGTTACCCTAAATCTAACAGAACATTCTCTCCTAGGAACCCCTTCTATGAGCCCAGAATGGACAAAGGGATTTAGATATTGATGTGCAGTGTTTTTGTTCTTTAAAATTGTTTGCCTGTTTGGATTTGTTACTAACTTAGGGGCTTGTTGCCCATTTCTGTTGCAGGATCCATATGGCTTATTAGATTCAAGCTTCATAATAAGAAAAATTATTTCCTTTAGCTCACCAAACTGTGCAAAAAGCACCCTTTGTTTGTGTCTTTAATGTTGTGGCGCCTTGTTTAATATGTAAGTCTTCAACTGATTGCTTGCAACCTTGGCATGCCTTTTAAAAGGAGTATTTTTCTTTCTGGTTAAAAAGTAAATATATGTGCACATATATGTGTATATTTATGGTTTTTAAGAATCATATCAACTTTACCAAGTAAAAACCAGGTCATACTGTAATTGAGCCAGTTAAAAGGTTATAGCTTTAAAAAACCCAGCATTTTAATGTGGTAAAAAGACATAAAATTAATTAAATATGTTTTAGACTACTAGAAGGTAACTTCAAGGGTTTTGTTGAGAGTTTTAATGTTGTCTGAGAAGCGAAAAAAAAAGATAATTGACTGGTGATAGTAAAAAAGAGGGACAAAGAAAGTGGTTTGTCTTCAAGTAAAATGTCTGCTGTGCCAAAATGTAAAAAAAAGATAAAACTTAGAGGTATATTATAAGTTATAAAAAGCTCGAGATGATATAAATTTTGTCTTGGTTTATAGTACTGAAGACAACAGGTTTGACAAGAAGTAAATGTGTTCAAAGTTTGACAATATTGGATCAGTTTTGATAGATTTATTTATAAGATTCTAAACCTTTGCTGCAAAGTGTTTCCATTAATATGAGATTATAGATGATAATAGAGATAAGATATAAGTTTTCACATGTGCTGTGGACCTCTGGGAGATTATATGGCACAATTTTGTTACCTATGAAAAAGCTTCTTTTTATTAAGTATGTAATTTTAGTAAAATGATGGCCTGCCAGGTGGCACCCTGGGACAAAAGGTGGTGTGCCATCCAGATAAAGCCTGCTCTCTGATATGGAATGCCAAAACCATGTTGTCCTTTTGTCCCAAGCCGATTGGACATCCAGAGGTAAGGAGGTTTCCCTAATATCGCCAGTTGGTCTCTTTGCAACTCAGTCGGCCCCACATGTTAGAAAAAAGATTACAAAGGTTTGAGAGTTTAAAAAAAATGCCCCTCAGCCAGTTGATAGAGATAGCACAAAAGGTCTTTTAAAACTAAAAAAATTACCATCTACTGGGAAATTTGTCCAGCGTACCTGAGTCCTCACAACTGACTTAGAGTTAAAACTGTTGGGCAAATGGAATCAGGAGATTCCAGAAGTCTGGGCAAAAGACAATCCTCCAGGGCTAGCAGTCAGCCAAGTCCCCCTTCTGATGGAGCTCTTACCCCAAGCATGCCCCTTCTGCTTGTGACAATGCCCGATAAGCCTGCAGGCCTAGAAAGGGATTTAAAGTCCACATGCAGAGGCTAAGAGACAATGATATTCTCATTCCTTGTGTCTCTCTCTGGAACATGCCCTTGCTTCTAGTCACTGAAGCCAGGGACAAATAACTATCGCTCTGTACAGGATCTCGGAGAGTTAATACATGAGTTCTGAGTCTATACCCAACAGTGCCAAATCCTGAGAACACCTGGTACTCTGTTCTGAACCTGAAAGATGCTTTCTTCACTTTGCCACTTACTCTGGTGAGTCAACTCCTTTTTGCCTTTGAATGGACTGACCCAGATACGGGGGTAAAAAAAAACAGCTGACCCGGACACATTTACCTCAGGGTTATAAGAACTCTCCCACTCTTTTTGATGAGACATTAACAAGAGATCTTTTAAAATTAAAAAAAAAAACACCCTGAGATAGTGCTCCTCCAGCACATGGATGACTTGTTAATAGCCTCGACCCCCACGGAAGCTTGTAAGCTTGTCAAGAGACAACTAAAAAACTGTTAAGGACTTTGGGGCAATTAGGCTATAAAGTCTCGACTAAAAGGGCACAATTGTGCTGTCAGGCTGTGACTCATCTGGACTACAAATTGCAAAAAAAAAAAAAAAAAGGAGGAGGATTTTGTCTAAAAAAGTGTCCAGGCTATATTGCAGATCCCATTCCCAGAAACTAAGAAACAGGTGCGCGAATTTCTGGGAGCTGTCGGATACTCCAGGCTGTAGATTCTAAATTTTACTAAAACAGCTCACCCCCTGTAGGGCTCCCTTAAGGAAAAAACTCACTAAACTGGACTGATAAATGTAAACTGGACCTTGCGGCAGCTCAAGTGGGCCTTGACAGAGGCCCCAGCCCTGGGACTCCCTGATGTTACCAAGCCATTCACCTTGTTCGTAGATGAACTCAGGGGCATTGCCAAAGGAGTCCTAACCCAGGACATTGGCTCTTGAAAGAGGCCTATAGCCTATCTTTCCAAAAGGCTCAATCCAGTAACAAGAGGGTGGCCTCCATGCCTAAAATTCTGGCCGCTGTGGCAATGCTACTTAAAAGAGGCCCCCCCCCCCAAAAAAAAAAAACCTCACTTTTGGACAGAAGATTTCTGTAGTGACCTCCCACAGTTTAGAGACTCTTATCAAAACCCCTCCCGAAAATGTGAGTGCTAGAATCTCACACTATTAGGCCCTGCTCCTAGACCCAGAATTGGTAGTTTTTAAGACTTCTTCAACTTTAAACCCCGCCACCCTTATGCCTGACAACGACCTGAAAAATTTCACAGATGGAAGCAGCTTCATCCAGAACGGCAGAGGCAGATGAGTGGCCGGGGCAGCAGTGACCACCAAAAGGAGGTACTCTGGGTTAAGCGGTTAGAGCCTGGCATCTCTGTCCAAAAGGTGGAGCTCATTGCTTTGACTGAGGTACTAAAACTAGCCACAAAAAAGAGGGTAAACATCTATACAGATAGTAGATATGCTTTTGCTACTATACATGTACATGGAGCCATCTATTAAGAGCGAGGTCTCTTAACCTCGGCCAGGGCAAAGATTTAAAAAAGGGGGGGTGGCTCCACAGATCCTAGATTTGCTGGCAACAGTCTGGCTGTCGGCAGATTGCTGCTATTCACCTGAGGAAACAATTTGGCAGATCAGGCCTCTCAAAGAGTAGCAATCACATCAGAGGGGCCAGCCGAGAAAGTAACTGCTCTGATGCGAGTCCCCCCGACCTTGTCAAAACCAGTCTACACAAAGAAAGACTGCACTGGTTGTTGTGAGCCATCTAACAGATTCCAGTCCCTGTGACTAAAAGACAAGTGCAAAATTTCTAGGAGCCACAGGACTGATCCAGAGTTTGGGACCCTGGCAGAGGTCTGTTGTCTACCTTTCCAAGACACTTGATTCTGTAACAACCAGATGACCACCCTGTCTGTGGTGATTTCCTCAGTAGCCCCCTCATAAAGGAAGCTTAAAAACTGACTTTTACACACAAACTCTTGTTTCTTCCTGTTCCCTGGAGACTCTCATCAAGGCCCCATCAGACTGCGGATGTCTAATTCCTGAGCCATACATTATCAGGCACTATTTCTGGAAACAGCGGCTTCAAACTCTGGCTACTTTGCTGCCTAAGGATGACCCCTCATTGCCTCACTACAATTGTACTGAGGTCATTGATCACCTCACAGGACTTCGACCTTATCTAGTGGATAAGCCATTATCTAGAGTTCCATCCTACTTCTCTGATAGAAGCAGCTACGTCTATCAAGGTAAGCGGGTCTTGGGAGCTGCCGTTACACAAAATCTCAGGTTCTATGGGAACAAATCTTAGAGCCAGAGACATCAGCATAGTGGGCTAAACCCATTGCCCACACTGAGGCCTCAAGTTGTCTTTATCAAAAATAGAGTTTATTGTCTTCTGGAGTCAAAAGATTAAATTGCTCCCCAAATTTGGACTTGTTGGCTGCCATCTAGATGCCAAAGAGAATGGCTACTATCTGCTGTATAAGCCATTTGGCAAAAGATGATCTTGTTATAGAAAAAAATAATTTAACAAATGCCACCTTCCAAAAAATAGCCAGAAAGCCCCAAAATCAGTGGGGATTGAGATAAGCTTGACATTACTGCTGATCCCACCTATTTTCTTTGTCAGAGCCCATTTACACTTAAAAAGACCAGCATCTGGCAGCTCAACTTCCAAGAGATTCCCGGGGGCTAATATCAAGCTAGCCCAGTCTGTGAGCTTCAGATGCCCTCAGTGCCAATTGGTAAATCTAAAAGTACTGCAACAAATAAAAACCACTGGTTATCGTGAGACTATGCCTAAAAACACTAAAAAATAGATTTTACAAAAATAAAAAGCCTAAAACTTCAAGGATATAAATGTTATAATGGTTGATACTTTCATTAGATGAGTAAAAGCGTTTTCTACTTAGTCTGAGTCAGCTCTGATAGCAGTTTCCCTGATTTGGTCTCCCTTTTTATCCATGGGGTCCGACAATGGCCTGGCTTTTATAGCCTAATAACTCAAATTAACCTAAGCTTTGCAGATCAATTAAAAACTCGATTGGGCTTACCAGCCTCAGAGTTCAGGAGAGATAAAAAGATAAGTTAGATTTTAAAGACTATAATTACTAATGGCCTTAAAAACTGGCAAAAACTGGGTGAGTCTCTTTTCCTTCTGCCCCTTTGTGTGCGTGATGCATCCCCTATGTTGCAGATATTTCCTCTTTTGAGGTTTTATGTCAGAGATCTTCCTCTTATCATTAAAGGTTTCTAAAAATTAGCTGATTTAACTAATCAAGATCTTATTAAGTCTCCCCCAGACTCTTTAGCCAGCTCTGACTTCCATCCACTGGTTATTTTGCTGCTGCCCACTGCGAGCTAAAGAGCCTAGGCACCCAGACAAGCGACCTCACCATAAATCACTTGAGCTGCAATGGACCGTCAAAGTAGCTAAAAGCCTGCCTGGATTCAACGTTCCCACTGCAGACAGGTCCCAGCTTCAAAAGACCATTAGCCTGCGGATAAATAAACTGTCATTTCCAAGGACACTTTAAAGCTTAAGATTGTCTAATATAACTGATAATTTTGTGTTCTCCTCTTTTGTAGAGACCCCTAAGAGGCCTCTGTCTGACTTAAAAATTGTTACTTGTATGATAAAACAGAATAAATTTAAATGTTGGTTTTCTTTCTCCTTTTGGTTAACAGCTTTAATAACAGCTACAAGACCTTTGTTAATCCTCCTACTGGGCCTTGTGTTGTAAACAAGTTGATAAACTATGTCAAAGTTCTTAAAAGCTTATAATTATAAAGACACATACAAGGTTATAAACAGATGGTAAGGAGTCAATGATTTGACACACTGACTAAAATCAGTGGGGAATGTTGTACCCTAAGAAAATAGCTTTGTTATATGTGTATTATAGCAAACCTGTATAGGGGCTTACTAAATGTGTTTGTTTTATCCTTTTTCCCTAACTGATATGTTAAGGGACCTAATTGATCTGTTGAGCAACACTCTCCTCTGTAAAGAATTGCAAGAATCTCACCTAATTGATATGTTAACCATTGTTGCTCTCTACAAACTACAGAAGCTGTGCTAAAACAAGCTAACAAGGGTTGTTAATCACTGCTAGGAGCCTTTATTCTCCTCTAAAGAGCTAAGGAAAACTAGAATGGCAATTAATTTACATTGTGTGCAGAGAGATTTGCGTGTGAGTTTAACCCTTTACCCTGACCTTGACACATTACCGCCGTTTTCTGTTCTGTATGGCGCCTTATTGCCTCCCTCTCCCCTCACCTATCTATCTAGGCCATAAAAAATTTGGGTTTCTGGTGACCTCCCCCTGACCCGGTGATGATCTGTTGTAAAATGAGCCTGCCCCAATTTTAAGAACTGCTTAGCTTAAACAAATTACCGGGTAATACTATGGCCCAAATCCCAATCGGTGCTTTCCTTTTGTTCTGTATGTATCAAATGAGTTAGATATCAGGTCTTCATAAAACTTAAGTTCCAGCGTCTCATAACTTGTGACCCCTTCGCACTCACTAGCGAAGACAAGCTGTCCTGAGATAATTAACTGTCCACTTTCTTCTCCAAATATTGCTGCAGACGTGCCACTCTGAGATAATGTCAGTCTGCAGGATAAAAATAATTTTTAAAAAACACCAAAAACTCCCTAGATTGTCAGAGCTAAGTGGACAGCAATACAGTTTCCAGACTCGGGTCAACAAGTTTGATGGCTCTACAGGTTTCTTTGTTTCTCTCCCCCCGCCCTTTCCTCCAGCCCCTTTTTAAAGTCCTCCCTTCAGCTTCTAGGAGACAGTCTCCAAATTGGCTCCCGGAGACTGGTCGCCAGGCCTAAAAATAAAGCCTTTGCCACTAAATTTTCGGTCTCTTGCCTCCTTGGATTTTATACCGGGGCTCAAGTTATAACAGAAAGCAGCAAAAGAAGGAGTTAACACTGTAATTATAGTTTGAGATCGATCCAAAGCTCTGTACAGGAAATGTTTTAGTCAACCAACTAACTAAACCAAAATATAAACTTACACCATAAAATCCCAAAGCACATTTAACAATCAGTCAAGATGTTTCCAAATGGGCTCTGTCTGGTTAACATTCAGGGCCTGCTGGAAAATCCCCCTTTCCAGTCCTCTGCGGTCAGTCTAGCCCAGCCTTGCAGCACACCAGGACCCAACACAGGCTGCACAGAGCCGGCTTTTCATCTGAAGTCTGGCCTCATCTTGGCTATTTCTCTCCTTGTAAAAATTTACTTAGTTACTTATTTATTTTTGAGGCAGGGTCCCCGATGTAGTCCAGGCTAGCCTTGAACTTGAGGCAATCCTCCTGCCTCAGCCTCCTCACGGCTGGCATTACTGATGTGTTTACCACTCCTGGCTTTCCTCCTGCTAATCTTTACAATCTCGGACCACAGGAGTTCCTCCGGCTTCTGAGCTGGGTTGCTAGTTGTCTTGCCCACAGCCGAGGTGTGCTGGGGCAGTGGAGTGGGGCCAGGAGACCAAAGAAAATGCCCAAGATGGTTGGTTGTGAGACAAGGTTTATTAAGGTATCAGCAGGTGAGGATAGGTTGAGACTTATTAGCCAAGAAAGACAGCAGCCTAAGGTGGTGGCCTGGATTAGTTAACGCCAGGGTCTGGGGACAGTAGGCTGGACAGGGACATCATCAGTGACAGCTTGACTTGTCCAGGGGCACCAGAAGGGGCTAGAACCCTAGGGACAGGGAAGGTGCCACTGAGCTGCGTTCCACTGTGTGGCGCTGTATTGGGGAGGAGGCAGTTTTTTCGATGACACTGGTTTGCCAGTCCCAGTGTCCCTTGGTCATACTAACCCAGACACTCTGGTCCCCATCTGTTTGTGACATCCTCTGAGTTGGTGACAGCACTGGGTTATAGGGGGCATTTCAGGGATGCAGTGCTCAATGTCCTGGCTTTCTAGCGACCTCCAGCTTGGGTCCCCAAATTCCTTCTGCACTGGGCCCCTATCCCTGCTCGACTGTTTCCTTAGTCCTGTCCCCCACAGTCCCCTCACTGTCCTCCTCCCTCTCAGTCACCCCTCCTCTGTTCACAGGCAGGAGTGGGGACCTCCCAGACCCCTTCTCACTCCCTGTAACCACCGAGACAGCCTCTCGGCCTCCTCGCAGAGTCATGCTCACTGATGCTGGATTTGAAGGCCACGGCCGGAGGGGCCCCAGTGAGCTGCACCCCTACAACTCTGCACCCACTAGCAGGATGCTCTTCCGCTGCCCTCCTCTTCTCCGAGGCCATCTCTGAGCCTCCGTTTACTCACCATCGGGGCAGAGAACACAGCTTGTAGATGGGAAATGAAGACAGCGGGAGTCACATACAAAGTGCTGTTGTGCACTGAATGTTTGCTCCATGCATTTCTAACCAGTCAGCTGCCTTCATAGAAAGGTAAACTGAGTCACGTGGTCACTGACGTATGTGCCTAAGATTCCACACTGGCAGTAGAGGAGCTGGGATTGGAACCTGGGGCCACAGCTCCATCCAGACTCCTCCTATCAACTAACACCTGGCTAGAAAGGGCTGGGGTGGGTGGAGCCAGGTGATACAGACCAGGCTCTGGTTCCCATCCCCAGATTTACAGGGGCCTGATTTACTAGTAAAGCCAAGTGCTACTTCATGATTTTCAAAATTACCATCACAAAGACTTTGTAAAAATCTGAAAAATAAATAATTCTCACTCTCATGTTCCTAAAGACCCACTCCTATTTTTTATAGTTTTATTTGCCACATTTAAGACTGACACCACCAAAATTTTAAAATTTTATTTGTTTGTTTGTTTGTTTGTGCAACTAGGGCTTAGACAACCCAAGGCCTTTACATCGAGCTACATCCCCATCCTATTTGTTAGAACAGTTTCTTTGTTTCGAGACGCAGTCTGTCAAGATTACCAAATTACCCAGGCTAGGCTCAAACTTGCAGTCTTCCTGCCTCAGCCTCTTAGAGTGCAGAGGTCACAGGTATGGCTGGCCGTCACCCCAAACTCAGAACTTAATTTTTTTTTTTTTTTTTTTTTTGCTAACGGGGCTCGAACTCATGACCTCGAATTTGCTAAGCAGACACTTATGCCACAGAGCTAAATCCCGGGCCCCCAACTTAATTTTGTAGTCAATTTGCCAGAGAGTCAAATCTGACCCTTTCTCCTGGTGGACAGAAAACAGTCCCAAATTCCATTTTAAATCTGTGTGTGTGTGTGTGTGTGTGTGTGTGTGTGTGTGTGTACAGTAACCACGAAATGCCAGACTACATTCCCAGCCCTCTTTAAAAATTTTTATTTTGAGACAGAGTCTTGCTATGCAGGCTGACCTCGAATTTGGTAATCCTCCTGCATCAGCCTCCCAAGGGACTGACATTACAGGGCAAACCACTCCACCCAGCTGCAGCCCCGTCTCTGGCAATGAGTAACCCTTTCCACTGACCAGTAATTCCCCCTGCCCCTTGGTATCCTTGGCTCCATCCCATCCCTTGCCACCGTGTCTGTCTGCTCCTCACACTCACTTCGTGTCCTGTCCGGCGTGGCCAGAGGGATGTGTAGTCCAAGCCATGTGTGGACCTGGTTTTTCCAGGTCTTTGCTTCTCCCACACAGCAGCTGACCTAGACCCAGAAAAAAAATGCAGAAAGTGCTGTTGGGTCCTTGAATGCAGTCCTGTTGAAGTTCAAGATTATTTTGAAGGAACAAACATCTTGACCATATTTATGACTGATGCTTTCCTAACCACTGCCCTAGCACATCCACTGTCTGTTTGGGGCTCGTCTTCTGTTTCCTCTGTAAAAAAAAAATGTGTTTGCTTTCTTGGTCAGGCCCTTGCTCAATCACGGTTAGATTTTCCCCCGGCCTGTGGTTTCCACCGCCAGGCTTCCTCCCTCCGTGAATGGCCTCCGCCAGGAGCGTCCTCCCAGCCTCCTCCTCCTGGCCCGCCTGGAGCAGCTGCCCTGCAGCAGCTGTCCGTGCCCATGAGCCGCCCCCTCACCTTGGGTCCAATCAGCCTAGTTGGGAGGGTGGCAGCTGCTCTCCTGGGGTCAGTGGAATCCTCTATACAGGTCCCTGTCCCTGGCTGCCTCCTGTTTCCTGGCTGGGACAACTGTCCCCAGTTGTCAGCCCCACTTACTCCCTGGGCCACAGCTGCCACCTGGACCCCCATAGCTTATTGACATCCGAGCTCGGCTGGTTCAGGTTCTGCATCACCACCCCCACCTGCTCTTGTCTGTTGTGGGGGCGGTGGGTGGGTGTCATTTCTGACCTCAGGGGACATTGATGTGTACGCTGCCCTCCAGGTGTCCCATTGGGACCCAGATCTTCATGAGGCCCCCTCTAGGTTGATGCTTGGGGGGGGGGTCTGCCTCCCAGGTTACCAGATGCTATGCCGAGTGACATGGCCCATTGCTAATTCCTGGGCTGGGCCTCAGCCCTTTTCCTAGCCACACCTCTGCCCCCTGGCCTGCCAAGGCCCCAGGAGGTCCTCTAAGGCCACAAGGACAGCTGGAGGTGCCACTGTCCCTGTGCCTTTGCAGAACACCTTCCGTGGGGTCAGTACTGTCCTCAACTCCTCCGTGACTGGGCAGAGCTCCAGGCCAGGGCCCATGGGGCAAGGAAGCAGGAAGGAGCCAGGCTGTGTGGCCTTGCAGCCCCACTGAGATCCCAGCGTCTGCCTGGTGCTACTTGTGCACAGCAGGATGCCCGGCCCTGCCAGGAGCTGCCAGCTCCCTCATCTCAGGGCCTGGGGACCCAAGGGCAAAGCTGAGGCACCGGAAGGACGGAAACTGATGTTTACCAGCCTCTGTCCAGGAGCCGCCTTCAAGCCCTGTCTTCTCTGAGTCCTATTTCAGGGAAGAAGTCTCCCTCCAGCCACTATGGACCCCAGTTGTGTAGTGCATAGTCTGCTCAGCCATCGGGGTGGCCCAGAGCCAGCTGTGCACCCAAGGCTCAGTGAATTACAGAAGGGCTTGTGTGTTTTTGCAGTGCTAGGCACGCAGATACTTTTAACCAGCTTCATGTGATGGTAACCAGCTTCACATAGTGGTACCCCTGTCCTGGGGGGCCCTGCGGCCCCCTGGGTGGAGATGAGCAGACAAGGGTGGGACCTTCCCACCAGGACCCTCCGAACCTCAGCCTCAGTTTACCAGTGCTGTCTCTGGTGGTACCAACCTGTGGTGTCTGCTCTTCACCACTGCCACATACCGTGCCCCAGCCTGGCAGTAGGTGCCCACTCATCTCCAGCTATCAACGTGAATGGTTGGCAGGGTGGCAGGTCCTCAGGATGCTGCTAGATGGGTTTACCTGGCAGTGGGTCCCCCAGTGCCTGCTCTACCCCAAGCTTCCCAGGGAGTCTCCTTAATTGCCCTTGAGGGAACAGGAGGTCAGTTGGCTTCCTCAAAGCTGCCTGCCTGCGGCCAGGTCAGAGGTGAACAGGGATCACAAGATGGACCAGATCAGGACCCAGGAGAAACTGCTCCTGGCAGCAAGGGTGGTTATCCTTCCAGAAACTCTCAACAGAGCTTGGGCCTGGCTGAGGGGGGTGGAGAGCCACTGTCAAGAGTAGGGGTGAAGATGGAGCAGAAAGCAATAGAGACAATGGGGGGCTCACCCTACCCCACCCTCCCTCCGCCCCCACCTCACCCTCTCTCCACCCCCAATCTACACTGTTCCAGAAACCCATACCTACCACCAGCCCCACCCTGAGTCCATCGCTGCCTACTGAGGCCACAGCAGAGCAGGAGAATCTGGCCCCAGTTCAGGATCCCAAGATCCCATGAGTGTGGAAACTGAGGCTGGGAAGGATAGGATCAGCCAAGGTCACAGCAGTCACAGATCACCGTGTGCTTTGGAGGCCTCTGGAGGGAGCTGCCCAGACCTGCCTTTCCGGCCCTTTGGCCCAGTGTGTCCAGCTCCTGTCCCCAAGGGTTTGGATCAGTGGAGCTCTGGCGTGGGAGCAAGGCCTCAGGGTACAGAGCCTTCACTTAGTCTCACAGCCTGGGGATAGTCTCACAAAGCAGAGAAGCCCTTACTCTCCAGGACCTCTACTCCAGGGCAGGGCCGAGAAGGGAGCACAGGGTCTTGTGTGTCAGACAATGGTTTACTGTGGAGATGGGGGGAATCCAGGGGACATTCCTAAAGGCAGAGACTCGGTGGGAAGTGAGGAATGGACCCACATGGAAACCTGGATAAACAGCTTTGTAGGAGCCAGCCCTGTAATCTCAGCACTCAGGAAGCTAAGGCAGGAGGATTGTGAGTTTGAGCCCAGTGATTTAGCAAGTAAGTCACTGTCTCAAAATAAAAAAGACTGGGGATGTAGCTCAGTGGAAAGACCCTGGGTTTAGTCCCCAGGACACACACACACACACACACACACACGCACACACACACCAACAAACATACAAAAACAAAAAGCCTTGTAGGAAGCAACAGTAGATGATTCAGGGACTCAGGATACACTCCCAAACCATGAGTGTAGACCAGAATGTTCCACCCTAAAATATCCCTCTTGGCATACTGACTTATTTTAAAAACCAGCAGATGCCAGAGTCTTTCCAGAGAGTTGCTTCTCATGAAGAAATTTCCATCAGTAAAGGGATCTGTGATAGGGAAGGAGCTACTCTCACAGCTTTTGTCACCTAACAAGGCAGCCTCTGTCCACCACCTGCCTCTCTCGGAATCTGTCCTCCTCACACACACCCCACGCAACCCCTCCTGTCTGTGGCTCAGGGTGGGGCACACCCGAGTCTCCATTCTGTTTTCTGTGGGCTTCCCATGCTGACATTTGTAGTGCAAATGGTTTGCTTCCTTTCATCTGTCTTATGTCAGTTTAATTGGGAGACCAGTTAAGGAACTGGGAAGGACAGAAGGAAACAGCATTGCCCTCCCGGACATTGTGGCCTGTGGCGACCCAAGGGGACCTTACTGAATTGCTCCATCCAGGCTGCAGTACAGAAGGCAGGATTCTGAGAGCCCGGGCAGAAGGCCGACTGCAGGGCGTGACCATTCCAGGCTCCCAGATCTCTGACCCCAAAGGAGCAATACTGACAACCACCTGGCTTTTTCCCTGTGTAAATTTGGATTAGCAGGAGAAAATATTCATGTGTAAACTAGATCTCGTAGGGCAACTTTGGAGTTTGTATGTGTGAGTGCATGCACGTGTGTATATGCTGTTGTGTGTGTGCCTGTGTATCTGCATTTGCATGTGTCACATGAGAACTCTTGTTGCCAACCCCTTCCCCTCCACTGACAGTAGTACTTTTCTTTTGAGTCCTATGTCATGAGGGGGATGGATCATGGGCTGAGGTCTCCTCTTTCCGCCTACATCGTACAGCTGAGAGTGTGACTTTATCATCATGGACAATGACTTCTATGGTGTCCTTAGCCATAGGGTGCAAGTGCCCCCTTGCATCAGGCTGCTGGTCCTGCAGATGGAGAGCCTGACCCATGAGCCAAATTCGCTGCCCGGCCACACCAGCTCTCAGGGCTCAGTCTCTATGAGGTCCTGGTCCCGGGAGGCTTGTACATCTTCAACACTAAGAAAGCCCACCCCCAGGGTCACAGATGAGCAGCATTGTGTGCGTTGTGCATTGAGATTCCATTCAGCAAACACTGCTCTTAGCTGCCTGCGGCTGGAGGATCTGCGCTGTCTTCCCCATCTCTGGGAGGGACCTTTCTGGACCCCGAGGACTGAAGTCCTGCACCCACTTCAGGAGACCTCCAGCCTCCCCAGGACAGTTGATTCTCACCCTGAGAACCGTGCAGCGCTGCTGAGAGCCCACAGACCAGCTGTGCACGCATGAGCGTGAAGCCCTTGTGCCCAACAACTGTCTCCCCCAGACCCACGGGAAGATCAGATAGGGGACCTGAAAATAAAAGGGCTGGGCTGGTCCTCCCTGGATAAGGCTAAAAAACAGAACCAAAAAGCCATAAAAATCAGAGTTAAAACAAAAGTTGGAACCAGATCCACCATAAACTCTCCTTTCCCACTTTCAATGCTACACTCCTTTCACCCTCAGCTCCCTGACCCCCAGGAGACCCGGCATCTGGATCCCTTAAGCTCCCCGCCTCAAGATCTGGCCTCATTTCCCAGCAAATTCTTTTAGCTGCCAAATGGCTCCAGCTCCCCAGAAAGTCCCTGAGATGCCCAGCCAGCCGCCCTCATTTCCTTTCCTGCAAGATTCAGAGAGGCTTCTGGCCTGGTCCCAGATTAAACTGACAGAAGCAGCCAGGATGAGGGGCCAAGCTCACACTGCTGCCTGAGGATCCTCACTTCCAGGGCTCTTTGGGTTCCTCATGTTGTATGTGCTCTTTTATACATCCATAAAGGGACCGAACACCCAGAAACAGGCCCCAGGAGAGTCTGATTTCTAATACAGGAAAAGGCCCCCAAACTCTTTGTCGCAGAAAACTTGATTGGGTCCATTTACTAGCTTATTCAACCTGAGAAACATCTTTTTTTGCGTGCAGACTTCAGGAGAATGTTGAGAGAGACAGATAGAAAGGCAGACATGCGGTAGCGCCTGCCTGTAACCCCAGCACGCGGGAGGCTGCGGTGGGATGAACCTGAGTTTGAAGCCCTCACTTAAGACCAGCCCTGTCTCACAACCACAACAAAAAAGTCACTAGAAATAATAATGACAACCCTCTATGCAAAGTATATATGGAATCTAAGATACGTTTTTGGTAAAAAAAAAAAAAAAAAAAAAAATTATAAGGTATAAGGATTATTGTTTAGAGAGGAAAATATTAATTTTATCTAGTTCAGAGGTTATTTTAAGGTTGCTTCAGAATGAATGAAGGATGCCTGCTGGGCTTGGACTCCAGTAACCCCACACTCAGGAGGCTGAGATAGAATTGCCTTGAGTTTTGAGTTTGAAGCCAGCCTACATAGCAAGATATTGTCTTAAAACAAAATAACCAGAATGAAGGAAGAAAAGAAAAGCAAAAATAAATAAATAAAATAATGACTGTAGAAAGCTGGGAAGAGCCCAGCATGGTGGTACCATCCACCCTCCTAGTACTCTGGAAGGCTGACACATGAGGATTGTAAGTTTAAGCTGGGCCTGGGAAACCTAGTGATTTAGTGAGATGCTGTCTCAAAGGAAAAAGTAAAAACTGGGCTGGAGATGTAGCTCAGTGTGGAAGAACCTGAGTTCAATCTGCAGCACAGACAAAAGCAAAGAAGAAAGAAAGATTATAAACAGCTAAGTTAAAACTCTTATAGGCAGTCAGACAGGGCTAGGCCCTCAAAGATGTCAGTGCAGAGGATAAGAACACATTAAACTATGTTTGGAGGCACATTCATTGAAGCTCAGGCCTCAAGACAAAGACAAAATGACTATCCCCACATACTTCCCCAAGGGATGATATTCTAAATAGCCATTAGTCACCTTGGGCGGGAGCCCAGGACTTCCTGGCCCATCCCCTTCCAGGAGGGGTCCTTATTCTTTTTTTTTTTTTTGGGGGGGGGGTCCTTATTCTTGACGTGACTTGCTTCCCCATTGGATAAATATTATCTAAATCACTACACTTGTAATCTTATTGGTTGACCACAGTTTTGTCCCACCTTACACCTTGACTTTGCTCTATAAAGCCTCCCCTGTAAGTGGGGTGCATGACAACCCACTTTCCAAGTCTCTTCCTGTCTCTCTTAGCCAGGAGCTGCCTCTCTCTCAATAAATAATTTCCTACTTAACCTCTGTTGTTCTTTAAATTCATTCTTTGGGGCTGGGGATTTAGCTCAGTGGCATACGCATCTGCCTTGCAAGATCGAGGTCATGAGTTTGATCCCCGGTACCAAAAAAAAGGATTCATTCTTCAATTTTGGGAACATGAACTCAGCATACTGGACATTTAGTGTGTTGAGTTATATTTCCCTTGCATCATTTGGAGGTCCCATATCATACCCATATCATTTTTAGAGGCCCCATCAAGCTAATTGGGTGGAGGTAAGGGTTTGCTTTTATTTCGTAGATCCTGGACTGTGACTCACTTAGGTAATCAAAAATTGTCATCCTTGTTTGGCAATTGCTTATGCCTTGAATTTTGAGACAGTCTCACTATGTAGTTCAGACTGGCCTTGAACTCACACTGATCCTCCTGCCTCAGCCTCCCAAGTGCTGGGATTACAGGCGTGATCCACCACACCTGATGATTATTATGCCTTGAATTTTATGCCTTATCTGTGCCAATTTTTTGTGCCTTAAATTTTTATGACTTATCTTTGTCAATTGTTTACACCTTGAATTTTTATGCCTTATCTCTTACATGCATTATTTAGTTAAAAATGATGATAAATTTAAGCTGAGAACATAGAAAGATTATTCTCTGTTTTTACAGGCAAGGTTTTGTATTCTGGTTCTGCATATGCTGCATATACTGAATGTACTAGTATTTCTTATTTGACCGATTTGACAGCATGCCAGGGAAACATAACGCCAGAGCACCCCCTTATGGACTTTGATATGAAATGCTGTAAAAGGAGTCTTAATGAAATTAGATTATATTTAGGAAACATACATGCTCATTTATAAATCACAGGATCTCATCTGCCAATTATAAAGGCAGTAGGCCAGCAGCTATTCTTAAGACTTGGGGACAAGTGTTACTGGGTCAAACTGTTCCAGATCACCCCTCTGCACCCCAGAGAAAATGTCAAACCTGTTCTGCTTCAGTTTCCTTTCTGGCCTGACCCTCCACTGGGGAGGAAGCAATCTTGGCTCTTGACATTTCCCTTTCTCACCTTTCCCAACTGAAAGCGATGACTCAGGAACAAGTTGTCTCAATAACTCACCGTGAACGTGAGAAGAAAAGACTTCCTTTTTCTGATCTCATTTTGATCTTTTCCTACCACTTTATACCTTCCTTTGCTGGAGTCACGTAAGATTAGAAAGCGAGAAACCGTTTCTTCCTATCCAACAACTAAGGATCTTTAAGTTCTTTAAGCCCATAGAAAATGAGCATTTATTAACTCCAAAGACAAGGAATTCATCCTAGATGAAGGGCACTCAGGCTTTTCTCTGTCTCCTAAAGAACTCTAACGTAACAGTGGTTACTCTGCCAGCTACTTAAATGCTCTTAGAGTAACTGCTGCTCGTAAAGCAGAGGACAGTTTCTCCAGTAGCTTTTTGGTCAATACCTATTGAAGCCAATGGGATGCTGAACCAGTCAGGCAGATGGATTCTTTTCCAAAGACAAATCTCTGGTTGTATGGAACCAGTAAAAACGGAGCTGACAACTGAGGGGTCATTACCAGGGAAACACTTTGGTGGATACGCAAAGCTTCCTCAGTAGAAGCTGGGTCATGACAGCCTGACTGTGTAATCAGCAGAAAAATCTCCATTTACCTATTGTCCCTACTGACACTCCTCAGGGAGGTGAGAGGTAATTCTCTCAGAGGTCTTTTGGCATCTTCTGCCCCAGAATGACCAGAGACAACACATTTAGAGCTGTCTCTTTTAAGAGTTGAGCTGGAGATTTGGACTTTCCTCTCTGCTAGCAGGTTAGGAATTCCTAGGTTTTTTCTCCAGCTCACTGGAAGTTAACTTTTTGTTTAAAAAAAAAAAAAGACCACCTTGTATTTCTCTGTCCCAGATGCCCAGATTCAAACTGAGGCACCTTGAAACACCTGTCTGCCTTTCAAAGAGGGGAACGGCTATCAGAGAAGCAATTTATACTTGTACCTTACATATGCTAAGAGTTAAAAAGGGAGGGTTTCAATTAGCCTTTCTCTTTCATGTGCATGTGGAAAACATAAATATGTCTTTATTTTAACATGCAGCATGTGGTTGTAGGTAATAAGTTTAACAACGAACTCCAGAGACAGAAATTTTGGAGTGATTTTGAGCATAGGAAGTGCCCCGATCACTTTCAATCTGCCCTGTACTCTATTTTCTTCACTTGCTTTCAAAGAATTAAAAGGCAGTGGTTTAGATCTCTCAGTTGTTGGTTTTGCTAGCAATGTTTTCTGCTTTAAACACGACTGTTACAGCTGGAATAAATCGTAGCTGGTGCTTTTGGAAGCATCTGCTAGAAATGGGAGTGCAAGTTTCCAGAGAATACAGGGTTAGGAGCTGGCAATGGTGGCTCGACCAGCCTGACCCGTCTTCTACTCTCTAGACCGCAGCCGCCTACTCTGGAGTAGGGTGCCTCGAGGGTATGGAAATCAAGTAAACATTACAGGGATGCCAACTTTTTTTCCTTATATTTCAGGTGGGAAAATCAATGTGAAAATCTCTTACTCCTTTGGAATATACTCTTAAGCACCAGGGAATGTTTGATCCTCACATATTGAAAAAGAACCGCTTAACATTTCCTGTACCCTTGCATAGGCAGCTACCCTCTAGAGCCAGAACAGAACACGGGGGAAAGTATTGATTATAATACTACTTCAGAACTAGAATCACACTATACTAATGAGAGAATTATCTTATGTTCAGACTTAAGAAATAACCCTTTTTTGTGTTCAAAATGTGACTATAAGATGGAGAATGAATGGCAAATTTGACCATAACTGTGTTCATATGTCCTTTTCTTTCAGTGATTTCAAAGAATCCAAACAGAGCTTTAAAAAGTTTTCAGATGAAGCTAATAAGTACATTGAGGTCTTTGGAGAACTTCCTCAGACCTATAAAGTAGACTAGAAAGGTGTAACATTACTCTTTAATCAAACATTGACTTCTAATGAGAGAAAAGCAACATTACAAGCTACTATTACATTTAGAGTAGAATATCGTATTAATTTCAGAGGGTCAGAAGACAGGCATTCAGGAGTACAGCTGGTTCCTACGGAGCCCAAGTGGTCCCTACGCAAGACCCCAACTGGCCTACTAACCAGATGGGAGACATTTTCAGACATGGATTCTTGAAGATCTACAAAGGACAAAAGCTAAGCCCTTCAGTAATTTTAACTTGCCAACTATTCATCAAGAAAAAGATGAAAACCCTCTGCCTCTTTAGATTGTTTATGAAAGGAATGATGAAACAAACTTGTCTCCTGATTCGATAGGACAGATTATTCTTAAAGACGAATTTATTATCCAACCATCTCCAGATATTATGAATAAGCTACAAAAGATGACTTTTGCTCCAGATAGCTCATTTGATATTTTAGTCAAAATTACCTTCTTGGTATTTTATAATCAAGACTGGCTGGACACCACAGAGAGAGGGAGAGAGAGAGAGGGAGAGAGAGACAGAGACAGAGACAGAGACAGAGACAGAGACAGAGACAGAGACAGAGAGACCAAGAAAAAAAAGTCTGCCTTTGTTGTGACCTTAAAAGAAGTAGATGGTGAATCTGATTCTCAGGGCTCCAAGAAGATCTTGACAACTAAACTCACCTGAGACCACTGTGAAAAACCAGGCCACTTCAAGAGGAAGCCAAGCCCTGAATGCAAGGGTGACACTGGAGACCAGACTGCCCTCTGAAGAAGAGGACCCAGAACGCAGACCCTTCTTCCCAGCTGGTCCAGCGAGACTGAAGGGCCTCCAGGCACTCTCTGCCTTTCCCCTCTGGCCAGGCTATTTCCTCCATGGAGGAGCCCCAGGTAATCACGACTATAGACGGAAAAGAAACCAGCCCAGCGCCAGACACTGGTGCTTATCTCTCGGGCCTTCTTTTCAACCCTGGCCTTCCTTCCCCATCATACTCAGTGACAGGAGTCGCTAGAGAAGAGGTCACTCACTATTTCTCACAACCCTTGGGCTGTAACTGGCTTTTTCTTCACTCATTCCTTTTAATTATGCCTGAAAGTCCAGGTCTCCTCCTGAGGAGAGATATTTCATCTTGTTTTGAATACTATAATTTTTCCCAGGCCATGGTCTTATGACATGTACATGATATATCGTTTTGTGACTCCTCAGAAGAGCTCTCTACTCCAGGCACTCATGAGCCACTGAATTTTCTAGCAGAGAGATGTTATAAGGTCTCTAGGTCTAAGGCACAACTCTGCAGCCTTGAAGTAAAATACTTAGCCCTTATCATATCTAAAGCAATCTGAAGGCTGGGGCAAGACAGAATTAAGCCAATACTTTCCTTCCCACAAACAGCTAAGGACCCTAAAACAGCTAAGGAGATTCCTAAGAGTCACAAGTTGTTGTCACCTTTGGATAGCAGGATAGATGAGACAGCACCTGTGTCTCTATCAGCTCATAAAGGAAGACCAAAATGCAGATACTTATACTTTAACCTGAGAACCTGATTCCCAAACTGCGTTCCAGAAGGCTGAACAAACACTTCTAAATGCTCCAGCACTGAACCAGCCCACAGCACACTGTTTGAAACTGTTGATGGGAGGCTGGGCAGGCCTCTGGGAGTGCTTACACAGGATTAGGGGCCTGCTCAACAGCCTGAAGGATATCTGAGTCATGTTAGATATTATTGCAGAGGGATGGCCTGTGTGCCCTGGAGCTGTGACTGCAGTAGCTCTCTTGGTGCCAGAGGCATCCTAGCTGGTTTTAGGCAGAGATTTCATTATAAATACACCTCACAGAGTGGCAGGCCTTCTTTCTTCCAAAGGAAGCTGGTGGCTATCAGACACTGGGCTTCTTAAATACCAGGCTCTACTTCGAGAAGGACCAGCCATTCAAAGAAAGACATATTCCTCCTTTTTTTTTTTTTTTTTTTGGTCTTTTTCCTTTTTATCGGTACCAGGGATCGAACTCACAACTGCCTGCTTGCAAGGCAGGCGCTTATGCTGCTGAGCTAAACCCCCAGCCCCGACATATTCCTCCTTAAACCCTGCCACCTTTCTACCAAAAAAGGGAAAAAGCGAGACCAAAAGACATGACTGTGAACAGGTAATTCCCCATATGTACGCAGCCAGAAAAGTCTTGTTAGACACAGCCCTTACTGACCCTGATTTGGCCCCCTCTGTGGATGGCAGTTCATGGAACATGGGGCAAGAAAGGCACAGTATCCTGTAGTCACTCTTTATCAGATACTTAACATTTCCTCACTTGCCCTTGGGACTAGCTCAGCTTGTGAAATTCATAGCTCTGACCAGGGCTTTCCAACTCAGCAAAGACAAAAAGTCAATATTTATACTGATTCATAGTATACTTGCTGGGTGTGTTGGCACATGCCTGTAATCCCAGCACTCAGGAGGCTGAGGCACAAGGATCATCATGAGTTCAAGGCCAGCCTGGGCCCTGAAGTGGTTCAAAACCAGCCTCAATTACATAGCAAGATCTTGTCTCCAAAAAAAAGATAATGTTTTGCTAAAACTACATTCCATACCACCAATATGGAAAAAAATTATCTGCCATAATGTATCATAAGGAAATATATGGACTTTTATCATCTGTCTCTATGTCCTCCAAAGTAGCAAAAATCCACCATAGAAGACACAAAAAAAGTCATGAAGTATCTCAAGCTAATCAACTGGTCAAAGCAGCAGCAGCAAAAAAAAAAAAGTTGCTCAAGGGCCCCCTCTTTAGGCCCCCCTTGTCTGGGAAGGGTCCCTTGACCATACTCAACCCAAATATTCTGTCAGAAATCAAATGCACTCTCTCTCATGGGTGGCAGTTGCTTCCATCAGGATGGTTATAGTCAGATGATGGTAAATTATTCCTTCTTAGTTCTAGTCAGTAGAAAATTATTAAGTCTTTACATCAAACCTTTCACTCAGAGAGAGACAAGACCCAGAAGATGGCTACAAAGTTATAAAATAAAGGGACTTTCAGCCAGGCATGGTAGGGCACACCTAGAATCCCAGCCCTCAGGAGGCAGAGGCAGGAAGATCATCGAGAGTTCAAGACCAGCCTGGGATACAAAGTGAGGTCAAGGCCAGCCTGAACTGCACAAGGAGACCCTGTCTCAAAAAGACAAAAAAGGGAGGGGGCACTTTCTCAGACAATACAACAAAAGAACTGTCCTCCTAATCAGACCACAGCCCTTCCAGGAATACAGAGACATGGTAAATACCCTTATCCAAGTAAGAAATACACCGCAAATCCTAGGCCTTGTTCCACATAAAATGCTTTATGGAAGCCCTTTTCTTACTAATGATTCTTCAATAGAAAAACAGATGCCAGGGCCAAGGACGTAGCTCAGTGACACAGTGCCTGCCTGGCAAGTGCAAGGTCAGAAGTTCAATTCTTGGTACCAAAAAAAGAAAAAGAAAAAAAAAAAAAACAGATAGCTTACTAAAAGTTGTCACTTTATCGGCTAAATTCCACAGACTCTTCAGCCTAAAGCTCAACCTAAAGAAAAGAAAAACTGAAGCCAAGCCCTCTCTGCAAGTCAACGCCATGCACAGGCCACTGCGGGGAGAACCAGGCAGCAGCCCCTTCAGGTGCACTTACCGGGGAGCCCCTTCTGAAGATGGTAACCACTGTTAACTCCCTATTATTTTGTTTGAAAGTCCTGTATCATTTTCATTGTTTTGTTTGACTGGATTTTATTCTGTTTTGTCTCATTTGCTTTTATTATATCTAATGGCATGGGCAGCTATTTGAAAGATAACAAGATATAGTAATCATTTTAGGTTTACTATTAACTTGTTTTGAATTCCTTTATTGTGTTCATTGTTTTGTTTTTATTGGTTCTATTCTGTTTTGTTGATTTTTACTATGTCTGAAGGTATGGGAAACTATTTTGAAGGCATTACGGTAACCTTTGTTGATTTTCTATTATCTTGTTTTGAAGTCCCATGTCACCCTGTTTTGTTTTGATTGGTTTTATTCTGTTTTATTTTGCTTGGTTTTATTCTCTTTAAAATAAAAATTGATTCAATGTGACCTAACATGAAAATAAAATAAAATAAAATAAAAATTGCAAGAAAGAAAGAAGAAAAAGGAAAATGCCATATTCCACCCTGGAGATTCAAAACTTGTGAAGTCTCTTTCCTCATCATCTCCTTCCCTAGGACCAACTTGGGAAAGACCATGTTACAAACAGCCAACATCAAACTGAATGGAAGGCTCTTTGCAACAAGGAATCTAGAAGGCAACTGATTATTATGCTAGCAGGCTGATAGGAATCTCAGTTCCAAATCATCAGCACTGCAGCAGTTTTGGGTTCAGTTTAAATACAATTTACAAGTAGGAAGGACAAGGTATTACATGACTGATTACAGGGACTGAATTAAGTCATATATTGTCAGGTAAACTAACTCTAAATACATTTGCTTAAAAGGAATTATTTATCACAACAGAGCAACATCCTGGAGACAAGAGGAGGAGATTCAACCAGAGCAAGCAGAGTTAAAAAAATATCTTTGGACTGGGTTATTTCCAAAGTCACTGAAGTTAGTTAGAAGTGATATAGTTTCTTAATTAAGGGAAATATAAGCTGAGAATAGTCAAATTGACCCAGTGCATCATCAGAAGATAAGCAGCTGGGCCCAGACAGTCAAGGCTGACTGAAGTTGCCAGGCTAGCTATGTGGCAAGCAGCAAGAGCACAGGCAGAGGCTACTCTTGATTTTGCTATAACATGTCTATAAGTTTGTTATTCTATAACTGTGCCTTTATGAGTCATATGACTGTGCCCTAACACATACACTGTAATCCTGTTGACTCCTTAGCTTCCCAGGTAGCAGGTCTGGACTCCTAGATATACCACACCCAACTCAAGCCCTGAGATTCAAAAATTGTTGCTAAGTGTAACCATCCAAATACTCCTGTGAACCCATAGAAGTCTTGAAATTCTTGTTTGAAAAGAAGACAAAGTCTGTAATCTAAAATGCTACTCAGCCCTTCTACTAATTACTTTACCATACAATTCCTTCCCAGTATGGACACAGAACTACACAGAGTTGTTACAACAAAGATTGTACTAAATATGTGGCCTGCTCACCTTGTGAAGTACATCAGTGTAAGCTGCACTCTTCTAAAAAATGAGGCCCCTTGCCTCAATCTTTCCCTGACCTTTCTTTCAGCCTTGTTTACTGAGATATGCAGAGCTGGTTATATTTAAATAGATGTTTCCTTAATTGACCAAAAGAATCCAGTCCAGTGGCGAAGCCAATGTGCCTCATTACAGCACATGGGTGAGAATTTTCTTCCCTGCAGATGGCTAAGCTGAGGGCTTGAACAGGAGCTACTGAGATTCCAGGGCTTAAGATGTGAGGTAGCATTTCAACTGAGGCCATGGGACTCAAAAAGAATTATATCTTCCTGCAGTAAAGGTGCCAGCTTTGCATACATCAAACTATCCATTACATTGCTAATTGGAGAGCCTCTGTGCCTGGTACATATTTACTGTTTCTCATTATAGCCAGTGCCTGAGAAGTTTCTTTTCCCTAGTGCTCTGACTGAGACCCCCACCCACCTCCCTGATTGATACCAATAAAAACCATGAACTTTGGGACTTGTGGTCTTTGTTCCACAGAGATCACTGGGTTCTACAAACTCCTCAACTGAAGAATATTATCTCTCTGTGTTTATTTTGCCTCCATATGCCATGTGGCCAGGTGGGAGTCCTAAACACTCTGCAGGGGTTTCAGTATACATCAGGAGTTCCTTGTTGGGTATTCCCACTTCAAGGAGATGATTAAAATAGCCTACCAGAATACACTGATGAGACACAAAGGGTTTAATGGTTCATAGTTTAGTCCACCATTACAAAGTAATTGTGTTGCCTTTATACTATGCCTTTGATGATCCTGGACCTAATCAAATTTTTTCTAAGAATGTCACTAAAGCCTCTCTACAGACTCCAGTAAGAGTTTATTAAGTAAGAGTAAGGGTCCTATAATAATCTTGTTGATCTTATTATTTGGCCCACGTATATTTAACTGTTTCTTTGGCCTTGTCATCTCCAGACTTAGAGCTATGTCTACCCAAGACAAAAATGCCTGGTGTCTCCCAAGGGCCTTTAGATAGATCTTCTATAGCGTACCTCTGACTTCTAATCACAGTTACAACCTCCCTCAGCCAAAAGTAGCCAAAGTAATCTTGTTCCTTGCCCCTCACAGCAGTTATAGGTACCACTTCAGAGCGGGGAATGTTATAGACAGCTAAGTTAGAAATACTATAGGCAGTCAGATAGGGCTAGACCCCCAAAGAAGTCAGTGCAGAAGATAAGAACACATTACAATTATGGTTGGAGGCACATTCATTGAAGACCAGGCCTTAAGATGAAGGCAAAATGACTATCCCCACACACTTCCCCAAGGGATGAACAATAATGACTGATATTCTAAATAGCCATTAGTCACCTTGGGTGGGGGACCAAGACTTCCTGACCCATCACCTTCCAGGAGAGGTTCTTATTCTTTACATGACTCGCTTCCCCATTGGATACATATCATCTAAATCACTATACTTGTAATCTTATTGGTTGACCATAGTTTTGTCCCACCTTATACCCACCTCATGATTATAAAGCCTCCCCTGTAAGTGGGGTCCATGGCAATCCACTTTCCAGGTCCCCTCCTGTCTCTCTTAGGCAGGAGCTGCCTCTCCCTCAATAAATAATTTCCTACTCTGAACCTCTGTTGTTCCATTTATTTATTTATTTATTTATTTTTCATCCTTTTGAGACAGTGTTTCCCATGCAGTTCAGGCTGGCCTTGAACTTACTTTAAAGCCCACACTGGCCTCCAACTCACAGCAATCCTCTGCCTCAGCCTCCCTCAGGCCAGCTGTTCTTCCTTAAAATCCATTCTTTGAATTTGGGGAACACGACCTTGGTGTATCAAGCATCTAGTAGGTTGAGAGTTACAATATTTTATTTAGAGGTCCTATGTCACCCTTATATCAGAAAAAGAAAAAAGAAATCTTGGGGGTCAGGGGTATAGCTCAGTGTTGCAGTGCCTGCCTGGCAAGTGTGAAGTCCTGAGATTAATTCCCAGTACCACAAGCAAAACAAAACAAAGTTGGAAAGAGATAGAGAATTTCATGTCGTCAAGTGAACTAAATTGAATGAATTTGTAATGGTTTTCCAAGGCGGTCGGTGGTGATCTGGACAGGTTCACTGATGGGCCCCTCCACGGGCTCAAGTGGGTGAGCTTAAGTGGTAGACATGGCCTCACACGCCCAAGGTTTGATCTCCAGTGCTACAAAAGAACAGATGTGAAATGAGAATTTGGTCTTCTCTCTTAAAAAGGTGAGGTCTTCTGGAGCATTGGTTCGCTTTTTCTGTTTTCTGTATTTTTATTAATATTGAAATTGCACACGCTTTGGGATAGAGCACCATGATTCATATGTGCCTTATCTGTACTTCACATTGGTTGCTTCTCTGTTTCTGGATAAGAGATTGTGAAACAAACCTTTCCATATCCCCTGGGGAGGGAGAACTCTATGTTTTGTCAAAGTAATTTCCTGTGCTTTATGCTAATTCATTCACTTTTTTTATTACTTCACAAAACAGAGAAGCCGGAGGTACCACTCAGGGCTGACCATTTGCCTGGCCTGTGCCACACCCTGGGTTCCCGCCCTAGCACAGGGCAAGCAGAGGTGAGGAGAATTGTTTCTTAACAGTCTGTGATCATACTAATCAAATGTTCTAAATTTTTGGACATGTTCCCAAATCAAATTCTAGTCTTTTTTTTTTTTAATACCTCAAACTTCCAGGTTTTCAAAATGGAATCCTGGAACATCTCAGAACCTCATGTATTTTCTCTTCTTGTAAAAACAAAGATGTAAATCTAATATGCTGTGTGTTTGTGTGTGTGTGTGTGTGTGTGTGTGTGTGTGCGTGTGTGCACTAGGAACCAAACCCAGGGCCTTGCACACACTAAGCACACACATGCCCTACCACTGAGTACACCCCAACTCTAATTAGATTTATTTGATATGTTAAATAACAGGAGGAACATTGTCAAATACTAAGCCATGCTAAACCTTCTTTAGGTTGTTTATATAGGTGTATTCATTAATATTTATGTATTCTAGCAGTTGGAAGAAATTTCTAGTGATCTGGTACATCATGGTGTGAGTATGTTATCAGTTATAGTTCTGTTTATCTTGAAATATGTTATGTACGGCCCTGAATCAAGGCCGACAGCTTCCTGACACTGTTGGTTTCAACAGGAGCCTAAAGAGATGTCTTTCCATGGTCTATTGGCCATTTCAGCACTTGGGCAGTAAAATGGTCATTCATTAGAAAGAAACAGCTTGAAGCAAACCACACACACACACACACACTCCTGGGAGTGGCTGTGAGTGTAGCAGGCTGCGGCAGCCCAGGACAGGGGCCACCGGCGTTTACTGGGACCCGTGCCATTCTGGGACCTGGAACGCTGGGAGACCAAACAACACTCCCTCCCCTGCTGCCTGTTTTGTTTTGTTGAGCTTCAGTATACATGAAGGTGTGGACAGCTATTTTGAAGAGAACGAGAGACTCTCCTATGATAGCCAGTAGTAACTTCCGTATTGTCTGGTTTTGAAGACCTAAAACGCCTCCCTCATTCTGTTTGGATCAGTTTTATACTATGTTGTTTAGTATGAATTCTCTCTATGTGAAGACATGGACAACTATTTGGAAGAAAACAAGAGACAATATGATAGACAATGAAGATCTCAGGTTGTCTAGCTTTGAAATTTATGTATCTTACATTGCTTCTTTATGTCCTATTTTGTTCTGTTTTGTTGTGTTTAATTTTACCCCTTTAAAATAATAACTAAAAAAATTTTAAAAAAGAAATATGTTATGTAGCTGGGTGAAGGGCCCATTCCTGTGATCCTAGTCCCTTAGGAGGCTGAGGCAGGAGGATTACAGCAAGTTTGAGGCCAGCCGGGCTACACAGTGATTGTTTTACAGAAACAAAACAGGAAAGTCTTCAGTACCAAACAAAAAAAAGGTATGAAGCAGAAGTTTTGAAATTTCCTTGAAATACCATTGTAATGATTGCTTATCAGATTCTTCACTGTGGCCATTTCCAGCCTTTACTCTGATGCCTTCCAGAAAACTTTGTAGCAACTCTAATCCTCAGGTTCTCTATCTTTAAGAGATTCAAAGGATAGATCTGACAGCTACAAGTGTCTCATAACTTTAGGATCAAAAGATGGGGCTTGACTAAAGGGAACATATTCAGCAATTTAAGGTCACCTTTTTTATTGGAGCGCTTCTTTTTCATACCTAACTTGTCCTTTTAGAATTCAGGAAAAAATTGTTTTTAATTTTTCACTATTGGAAATTGAACCCAGGGGTCCTCTAATATTGAGCTACATAACCTCAGCTCTTTATATATTTATTTAAAAAATTTTTTTGAGACAAGGTCTTCCTACGCAATTCAGGCAGGGCCTAGAACATACTATGTAGTCCAAGCTGGCCCCAAATGCTCAGTGATTCTCTGCCTTGGCCTCTCAAGTGCTGAGATTACAGATGTGCAACGCACGCCTGGCTAATTTTTTTTTTAATTTTTAGACAGAGTCTTGCTAAATTGCCTAGGCTGATCTTGAGCTTATGATCTTCCTGCTTTTCCTTCCTGTGCAGCTGGAATTACAGGCACACACTACCATGTCCAGCTCCGGAATTCAGAATTCTTAGTGAAAATCCTTATTTTTATGGCAGTGTAGTTATTTGTACAAGTTCAGTAAAACCCTCTTTCTTGCAACATACAGTTGGAAACACTGAGTATAATACCAAGGCTTCAAAATATGAAGAACATATTTTGAAATGAGCGTAGAATCAGATATGACCAAATAGTTTTAAGGAACTAAGGTTGACTTTACAGAGTTGAGACAAACCCTAGGGGTGAGAAGGAGGAGGAGTCTTTACATACTCGTTCCTAAATATAGTCAGAATTCTGTTAAAGGAGCAAAAACATCTAACATAAACAATTTAGGGGAGAAGTTTGTTTTGGCTCACAGATTTGGAGGCTTCAGTCCATGGTTAGCTCTCTCCAAGGCAGAAACATAGGGGCAGAAGGGAATAGTGGAGGAAAAGTGCCCAGCTCATGCCACTGAAAACCCAAAGAGCTTCCAAGAGGAAGGGGACAGGGACCAGATATAACCCGTGAGGTCATATGCTCATGACCCACCCACCCAGAAGCGTAATTTATTAGCTTCCTGGGTGTATCTCAAACCAAGTTGACAATCAAGATTATCCCAATTCCACACCTTGTCAACTTGACACCTGAATACCTCTCCTTAAACCATACTTAATCTCCAAATAAGAGACAATAACAAGGTCATAATTCCACCTAACATGATGTGTCTATCCTTCGTGTGATCAAAACACACTAATTTCTCAATAGTTCCAGCATTGCTCAAAAGTCCAAGTCCAAGATCTCTTCTGAGACTAAAGGTAAACTCTTAGCTGTCAACCCCTATAAAAACCAAAAAGAAAGTTTCACACTCACAAGATAAAATGGGACAGGGGAAACATTTCCATTCAAAAAGAGAGAAATGGCAGGATAGAAAACAAACATGATCACAGAAAGACTGAAACCTATCAAGTCAAAGGTTAACTCCCAGTCTCCATGTTAGCACCCTGGGCACATGGTGGTGAGATATAACCTCCAAAGCCCATGGGCAGCACCAACCCTATGGCCCTGAAGGTTGCAGTCCACATGGTTCCTCTCTTTGGATGGCTTTGCTTACTATTTGTGGCTTTCCTCAGCAGATAGTCCACATTCCTGGCATCTGACTCCTTGGGATCGCCACTGCAGCTTTGCTTCAGTCTCACAGCTTCACACGCTGCCATCTCAGGCATGTCAGGGTCTCCAGGTCTGTGACACATTGCCTGGTTTCCCAGGGCCTTCCTTTGAAATGTGACTGGGAGCTCCTGAGATTTCTTGCATTCTGCATATCTGCAAAACCAAGATCACATAAATGATGCCAATGCCTGCTGCCACTGAAGCAGTAGCCTGTCCCCCTTGGACTGTGGCTGCAGCAGCTTCTGAGTGCCTGGGTGGCTGAGTACAGTGAAATAACTTCCAGGTAACTAATTCTCTTAGAAGCCTTGCTTTGGCAAGGAGCCCAGGAGTTATTTTCTCAAATGAATAGTCAACATGTTTGCACTCTTGAGCCTACAATGGATGGTGTTTTGCTGATTTGGGGAATGTCCTCAAGGTATCTTTCTTCTTGTTCCAACACAAAATGGTCAATTGCCTTTTTACAGCATAGACCTCTTTCAGCAACCACACCTGTCTTAGCCCCAACTTTATAAATGTCTCTTCTAGCCAAAATGAAAGTTTTTTAAAAAGTCTTTCTACTCTATTTTTTGCTCCTGATTCCCACTATAAGCCTAAAGCAGTCAGCATTATCCATGCTACACCCTAAATATTGGGTTACTTTGAAATTTCTGCTTCTACATTAGGAAGGAAGAAATCAGTCCATCACCTTTATTTTTCTTTCTTGCTGTACTGGGGATCAAATCCAGGACAGTATGCATGCTGAGCAAATCTTCTACCACTGAGCTACATTACATATCAGTCCACCACCTTTATATTTGGCCTCTTGTAAAGACTCTGGACATGGACAAAATATGAATAAACTTACTTCCAGAATGTAACAGTTCAATTCCCAGTGGAGTCTTGTTCCTATCTGAAACCTCAGAAGCACATTCTATTCTTTCTGAATTCTTAGCATTCTGATCTCAGCTGCACCTGGAATTTCCCATCATGCTCAGTTTACAGCATTCCAGAGCTTCTCTACCCGCTGTCCCCAAACCTTGCTAAAATCTTCCCACAAATCAGTTCCAAAGGCTTCTGAGCCACATGGCAGGTATAGTGACAGCAATGACTCTACTTCTGGTGCCATCACAGTTGCCTTACAGATAGGTAAGAAATGTCACTTCTTGGGGCTGAGGTTTAGCTCAGCGGTATAAGTGCCTGCTTGGCAAACGCAAGGTTGTGGGTTTGATCCCCAGCACCAAAAAAAAAAAAAAAAAAAAAAAAAAAAAAAAAAAAACCTCATTTCTTGACAAACTCAGGAACCTCAATATATTTGGGGAATGTCAACAGAAAAATTTACTTAAACCATCAGATGCAATGGCAGGAAGCCAGCCTGAATGATATAGGGAGACATCATCTCAAAAAAGAAAGAAGCAAACAAAAAGAATTCACCTAAACCTATACAGAGTGCAGGAACAATCAGATAAGTTCCTGGTTTAGTTTAGCTTCAAAATGCTTGCATGCTTTCTTGCTTTCCTCTTTTCTTTTTCTCTTTGTATATGCTGGTTCTGCATGATTGGAAACCGCTTTACCACTGGCTTACATCCTCTACTCCCTCTTATTCTTGCTTTTTGTTTTTTGAGACGATGTCTCACTAGGTAGCTCATGCTGGCCTTAAACTCACTGTGTAAGTGAGGCAGCAATCCTCCTGCCTCAGTCTCTCGAGTGCTGGATTTACAGGTGTGAATCACCATGCCTGGCTACTTTTGTTTATTTTTGAGACCGGGTTTTCTGATGGACATTTAAATAAAGAATCTCAGACTAGACTTTCAAAAGCCTTTTGAAGCTGGTCATGGTGGCATGTGTGTAATTTCAGCTATTTGAGACAATGATGGAGGAGGGTCACAAGTTTAAGCCCAGCTTGGGAGACTTAGTGAGATAATAAAAAAATTTTTAAAAAGCAAAAAGCTGGGAATGTAAAGGTGCTAAATTCAATCTCTAGCACTGATCCAAAAAAAAGTTTTGATAGGAAACTATAATGTACTCATTATCAGATTATCTTTGAAGTTATAAATTGGACTGAATCCTGAATTCTTTCTCAGAATGACTAAGAACAGGAGCTGTGCTTTCCTCAAAGTCCTGCAAATCGAGGTTGGATGATTTGATGTGAACTTCAGAGAAATAGCAGCCTGTAGTTTTGTTTTGGAGATGAAGTCTTGCTGTGATATAGACTGACCTTGAACACTCTGGAGCACAGACTAGGCCGGATTTTCCTGCTTCAGCCTCCTGAATGCTGAGATTCTACGTGTACACTACTGAGCACAGCAAGATTCTTCATATTAAGAGATGAAGATTAAACCCAGGGCCTTCCACTTGCCAGGCAAGTGTTGACCTCTGAGCTACACCCCAAGCCTCAATTATGGATACTTTGGAAGTAGAAACATGAGAATTTGGCAGAAAAGAACATAGAATGACTTTTGAGAAACAGGAAAGCTTAGGATAGGGCAGGTCTAGGGGAGATCAGGCCATTTTCCTGCTCTGTGACTTGGTCTGAGGCAAAACCACTCTGAGGCTGTTTCCACACATATAGGATGGTTATAATCACTACCTCCCTATGAACGGGTAGCGGTGAAAAATACTGAAATATGAACTCAGGATGGGCACACCGTGTTCCATCTATATCCACAGCATCCCCTGGGTTGAGCATGTGGCCCAGCTTCCTCTGGAAACCATCAGAAGATTCTATCTCCAAGGTCCTTGATGGTAACTGGAGGTGACACTGATGTCAATGGCAGTGCTGGCAGATGAAGATAAAGGATCACCTTCCCAAGGCTCTGAAATCTGAACAACATTGCGTACCATTCTCTCCCTGGAATCCAGCAAGATAAAGATTAAACCTATTTGCTGTGTAGGAAAGTGGGTGTACTTTGGGGCAACAATGTTAGAGAAATCAGACACACAGCTTACATATGGTATGGTATCTTTTATATGAGACCCAAAGTATAAATAACTTAAAGAGCAAAGTAAAAGACAGGAAACAAGAAGTTGGATATTTTGCAAATGGGAAGGGGACCAAGTTATGGAGTGAGAAAAGGCGGGGAAGGAAAAGTAAAGAGAACTAAGATGTTAGGGGCAGGTACCAACTCCCTGCAGTGAATGTGATCATTATGACTGCAAATAGGTACTAATAAAGATAAATTTTTAAAATGCATTATCTAAGGCCAAGGGTTTAGCTTAGTGGCGTAAGCGCCTGCCTGGCAAGCACGAGGTCGTGAGTTCAATCCCGAGTACAAAAAAAAAAAAGTATTGCGTGAAGTAGAACGAAGTGTTAGAAAACAAAACCCAGGCTTAGACCCGAGTCACTGCACCTGGCTACCTCCAGTGACCCCTTCCATCTGGGGGGAGCAAGTAAAAGAGGGTCTTAGGCTGGGTGACACCTTGCTGTCCAGGTGTGGGAATGCTCAAGCTGTGTCAGCTGTGCCCGGCTCAGTGATGGACGGTGCCCTCGCTGCCCTGCCCCAGAGTGGATGGCTGCCCACTTGATGTCTGGGGTGCGTGTATCTGGCTGCACTCCAGACCATACTTGAGACCTGGACATGTGGTATGTGTCACATACTGTCCTCTCCAGCTCTCCCTCCCAGATGCCCCCAGTGATGAGGTTGCAAACGAGGGGTCCGGAACCCTGAGTGAAGATGCTTCAAGTCCCACATTTGAAAGCACAGTCTAGGTTCCAACTTGGAGGTCTACGCTGGCTGGGGAATTTCGCATCTGTTCCCTCCTCACACACAGCCTGGGAAGGCAACCAGCCAGCTGCCCATGCGCCTGAATATGCCAGGTGCTAGACTACAGCTGTCCCCATTGTTCCCCACCCAAGCAGGCCACACTGGGTGGGGCAGGCCTGTGTTGGGTCTAGCAGTGAGGCTGTCTCCACTGCAGGCAAAGCCAGCCAGAGTCGGCTCGGAGCAGCCCTTTTGAAGGGTGAGAGCTGCCCCTAATCGGTGAGGTTATGGGAAAGTACAGGAGGGGAGGGAGTACAGGTCTGGGTGGATCAAGGGCCTCCAAAGAAAAGGTGAAATTTTCTGCTGGGTTGAAAGAGGAAGTTGAAAGGAGATTGAAGGAAGGAGGCTGAAGGGTGGAGGTGTACATGAGGAGGGTGGTTAGCAGAAGGGTTTAAACTGCAGGGAGGTAGAAGCAGGGGCTGGGATCTACAGTCAGGGTTGCCTTCGCAGGAGCCTGGTCACCATGCCCGCCCCTCTGCTCCCGCTGCTGGTGCGCACGCTGCTGTCCCGCCTGCTGCTGCCTGCTGCCCGCTTGGCCCGCCAGCACCTCCTGCCCTTGCTGCGCCGCCTGGCCCAACGCCTGGGCTCACAGGACACTCGGGATGCTGTGCTGGGCTGCCTGCTGCTTGTCCTCAGCCAGCAACATCCACCAGACGCCAGGGAAGCCTCCAGAGTGGACCCTGAGGAGCAGAAGGAGAGGCGAGGCCCCCGAAAGTGATGCCATGCTCCTGGCAGCCGTGGTGGCAAAGCACTTCCCTCTGGAGTGGGCTGGTCCTGGCACCACTCGGCCACAGCCTGGCATGGCACTGGGCATGAATGGGGTCCTCCTGAAAGGACTCCCTGAATCTGGCCTCCAGCAGACAGGGACCTGGCCTCCAGCGGACCTGGCCTCCAGCAGACAGGGACAGCAAAGCCCAGTGATGCACAATGCCTCACGGTGGGGGGCTAAGTGGTATTTTAGCTCAAAGGGGATATGTGAATCCAAACTGCCTTCCAGACCTGGGACTGACCTTTAAAGAATAAGACCCCTGGAGGCTGACCTACTCCCAAAGGCCAGAACATAGCAAGGATGGAAGACAGCTCAATAAATACCTGCTAATTCCTGGGGTGCCTTTGAAAGTCTTGTCACCCATACTTCTGCCCAGCAAGACAGTTTGAGCTAGCAGGGAGGGGGGCACCCAGTCTCAAGGTACTCTTTTTGATTTTGTGGAGTTTTGTTTGTTTTGAGACAGGGTCTCACAGTGTAGCACAGGCTGGCCTTGAATTTGGAATTGGCAATCCTCTTGCCTCAGTCTCCTGGATGCTGGGGTTGATGTGCCACCACTGCCCACCATAGGCACCTCCCTTTGGCTACTCCTTCCATTTCCAGCTCAGCCCTTAAGACCTGGAAGCTGTGGGTAGTGCCTGACTCGGTTGGGAAATGGTGTTGCTCAGCGACCACTAACGGTTCTGGGGCTCCGGTCTGTCGAGAGAAGCAGATGGCTTGGAGGCAGGGGGGCTGTTTGTCTTTGAGCAAATTTGAGGACATCTCAGCTGTAGGGTGGGGAAGACAATTCTGTTTGCTAAAGGACCCTGGGGACAAGTGTGAGGGTGCTTCCCAGGAGGGCTGAGGGGATCTGAAAACTGGTGCCAGCCTCTATTGCCCTCCCCATGGGGGCCCTGTCCCACAGACTGTGACACATTTGCATCCAGGCCTCAGGATCATTTGTCTGTGGTTCTCAGCAGCCATCCTAGACTCCAGGATGGGCTGGGGATCCAGGCTAGGAGGAGACAACGTGGGACACAGGCCCCTGTAGGGGAACCCCATCCCCCGCACCCGGCCTGACCCGAGCCGACCCGCTTCTTCCCGAGTCCTTCAAGGCCAGGGCGCATGCCCAGCCCCCTCCAGGTTCTGCGTCCGGGTACCCCAAAAGGCCGGCCGCGGGGCGCTTTCACCTTCCCGGCCAGGCCGGCCACGCCTCCTGGGCCTGTCGCGGCCCCCCCTTCTCCTCTTCCTCCTCCTCCCCGCCCCCCTTTTCTCCCACCGGTGCCAAGGCGGCTGCATCCCCGCTGTCGCAGTCCCCCTCGCCGGGCAGCGCGCCCACCTGTCCCCCTCGCCATGGCTGCGGCAGCGGCTGCGGCCCGGAGGTGAGGAGGCGGGGCGAGGTGGGGGTGGGGTGCAAGTGGGGTGCGGTGGGGGTGGGGTGGGGCGGAAGCGTCTGCCCAGGGCCGGACGCCTCAGCCGCCCGCAGCAGGTGGGAGGGGGCAGAGGTGGAAGGGGAGGGGCTCGCGAGGTTCCCACGCGGCCCGGGGGCGCACGCGGGCGGGGACCGTTGCTGGGCTTAGGCGCTGCGTCATCCGGAGAGGCCGTGCCTGCGGTCTCTTCCAGAGAGGACAGTTGTCAGGGAGTCTGGAGGTGACGCTAGATGACTGCCCTTCCAGCACCTACTCTTGGTCCCAAGGTCAGAGACTTGCCAGAGCAGAGAGTAGCTGGCAGCGGCCTGAGCAGTTAGACCGGAAGACCAGGCCCAGGCCTAGATAGCAAAAAAAGAATGCTTGAACTCTGACCTAGTACCCACGCCGTGTGCACATCTGTCACTATTTAAAATTTCCGATATAGTGTGCACTGTGGGTCTACATGAACACCCCCTCACGCTTAAGGTTAAATCCAGGGACTACCAATGGACTGCATTTCCAGCTCTTTTTTATTTTTTGATAAATTACTCAGGCTCAGTTGAGCATGCTGATGCATAGGATAATCCTAGCACTGTGGGAGGCTGAGGCAGGTGGATTACACATTTGAGCTATGCCTAGACAATTTACCAGTTTAGTGACACCCACCCTAAAAAAATTTTTTTAAATATGGCTGGTGATATAATTCAGTGAAGATCCTGGATTCAATCCCCAGTACCATAAAAAATAAAATTAGGCTGGCCCCAGCCTACAATCCTCCTGTCTCAGCTTCTGGACTATCTGGGATTGCAGACTTGCACCATCCTTTCTTAATTTTTATTTTTATTTGTGATGAGGGTTTTTTTTTGTCTTTTTTTTTTTTTTTTTTTTTTTTTTTTTGAGACAAAGTCTCACTATGTAGTTCAGGCTGGCTTTGAACTCACTATGTAGCCCAGGCTTTCCTAGAACTTTTGGTCCTCCTGACTCAGCCTCTAGAATAGCTGGGATTATAGAACTGCACCATTCTTCCCATTTAACTTTGATTTTTTAAATGTTGCATTCAGGTTAAGCGTGTAGCTCAGTGATAGAGCACATCCCTCCTAACATATAGGCGACCCTGAATTTGATCCTAAGCACCATAAAGCAACAGAAAACAAAATACATACCTTACAGTTATAATTTATATTGATCACTGAGTTTTTCTGACATCCCCTTCAATTTGACTTTTTAGGCCAAACCTAGCCTGACTGTCATTCCAGTCCTGCTCAAGGACCTGTGGTACAATCACAAATCCAACTGAGAATGGGTGGGAGGCATCCTGGTAACAGGATGAGGATGGAGAGGCTGCTTGGGCTGGGCAGGAGAAAGAATGCCAGACACAGGCCTGGGTGTGTTTGGGCTCCCACGCTGTCCAGCAGGGGGCCCTGGCATCTAGCACCCAGCTCTGCCTGGGAGTCGGTCCGTGGGTGCTGGCTGGGGCCAGGCGGGTGCGTGCCAGGTGGGCTTCTCTCCAACAACAACAAGCTTGGCTCTTACCATCTACCAAGCAGCAGGGAACCAACCTCCCCCGTTTGCCTGACCCTGTGGCTTCTTTCCACTACCAGCTCCCTAAGCACACAACTTGGACCAAAGGCCACCAGCCTGGTGTGCCCAGCAGATCTCTGTGACCACCAGTCTGCTACCTTCTTAAGGTCAGAGCCAGGAAGGAAGGTGGGAGAGGGACAGGGGCCAAGGCAGAGGCGGGTGAGGACTTGGAGAGGAAGAGCCAGAGATCAGACAAAACAGGAGAGCGGGAATCTGGGCAGGCGACAGACCAAGGGGCAGCAGCTAGAAAAATACCACCCACGCCAGTCTTCCTGCCCTGTTTGCTTAGCGCCTAGAGAAGCTGTGTGTCATCTCTGTAGGAGTCAGAAAGCCCTCCTGGAGTAGCCTGGGCAGAGCCCACTGTGGAGGCCCAGGCTTGGTGGGACAGGGTGTGGCTTCATACCACCTCCCTAGGCTGCTCCTACTGCTAATTGTTAATTAGCGGCTGCGGCTTCTCCAGAGGCCAAGGCCCTTGGGTATCTGGGTTGTGTGTGTGTGTGGTGGTGGTAGGGGCGGCCTGGATAGGATTTTCTCTCCTGAGGACTGTGCAGATTTTGAGTTATTGTTTAGCACTAAGATCTGCTGTAGGGGGAACCCCTTTCTCCATTTACAGCCTAACAAACATTCTTTTTGTGGCTTGGACCTTCTCACTGAGCTGCATCCCCAGGTCCCCTTTTATTTTTTCTCTTGAGACAGGGTCTTATTAAATTACTAAGTTGCCTAGTCTGGACCCTGGGCTCCCCATCCTCCTGCCTCAGCCTGAGACAGTGCTGGGAATGTAGGCCTGCTCCACCATGCCAGGCTCACGGGATGGAATCCTGTCCCATCGGAAGTAACCCTCCTCAGCAGCCCACCCTCCCTGCTCCAGGCTGCAAGGATGTGCACACTGACCATCAAGACGATGGGAACAAAGTGTCCACACAGGATGTGGGCTTCTTTTGGCCTCCTCTCTGTGCCTCGGTTTTACCAAGTGCTGGTGTAGGAAATAGAACCAGGAGGAGGCTTCAGGGCAGTGTCTCTTCCCCTTCACACACACACACACACACACACACACACACACACCCTGGTGTCTGGGCAGGGGACGGGGTGGGGGGGGTGTCCCATAATCTGGGACACATAGTCTTCCACACAGGACACAAAGCAGCTAACTGGGGGGACTCAGCAGGATAAGGGTGTAAGAGCCTTCTGGAAGGGAAAAGGGGGGAACTAAGAAGATGGGGCAGAAAAAGGGAGCGCTGGGGAAAGGAGAGGTCTGGCGCTGGGACGCCTGGGGGCACACTGGCGGCGGATGGGGCTGGGAAGGCGTTCCTTGGGAGGCAAAGACCCGGGGTGTCCCTTGGGGGCCTGAGTGCCCCCTGCTGGTTGGCGGGGCGGGGCCGGGGCGGGGCCAGGGGAGGGCGGGCGCGGAGGGGCGCTGGGCCGGCTGAGAGGACTCCCCGGCGCGGGAAGTGTGGAAGGCCGGGTCCGCAGAGGAGTCGCCGGACAGGTGCGGCGCGGCCGGGTGTACCGGAGGGGCGACCCGCTAGGACGGGGTGGCGGCGGGGACCGGGCAGGGGCCCCGCTTCCCTGAGGCGCGAGAGAGCAGAGGCGGAGCACGTGGCGCGCGCGTCCGGGGCGCGGAGTCCCCCGCCAGTGCCCGCTGTCCTAGAGCCCGCTGTCGTCCCGCCAACCTAGAGGGCGGCCCAGGGTAGGGGGTCGGGAGCGCGGGGTGGGCGCCGGCGGTTGGTCTGCGCGCCAACCGCCTTCGGCCCGGGCTGCTCCCGGCGCGCCAGGACTCGCGGCTCCTTCCCGGGCAGCAGCATGGGTTCCACCGGCGCCCTTGGGACCCTGACCCGGGCCACCCCCAGACCCTGGATCCCCCTCGTCTCCGCCACGTGAGCACTCCGGGCCTGGCCCGCGCTTCTGACACTCTGGGACCCCACCCACCTTCCTGTCTCATTTGTTTTGTTTTTGTGGTACTGGGGGATGGAGCCTACTGAGCTGCAGCCTGAGCCCTTTTTATTTATTTATTTTATTATTATTAATATTATTTGTAGTAGCGGGGATTGAGCCCAGTGTCTTCAGATTGAGCTACCTCTCCAATCCCTTTTATTTTTTGTTAGTATTATTTATTATTACTCTTTGCAGTACTAAACCTAGGGATTTTACAATGAGCTGCATCCCCAGCCCTATCTTGATGTTTTATTTGGAGAAAGGGCCTCACTAAGTTAACCAAGCTGGGCCCAAAACTTTCTATCCTCTTGGCTGAGCCTCCAGAGTAGCTGGGATTCCAGGTGTGCGTCACCAGGCCTGGCCTTACTTTTTCTCTTTAATTGGCACTCAGACCTGCATGGCAGCCCAGTCTATAAGCAGACTTTGTCACTAATCCTCTCCCCAGAACTACCCTAGAGCCAGCTGCATGGAGTCTGAATCCTGTATTGATGCTCAGTAGCTCTGTGACTTTAGGCAGCTGACTCAACCTCTCTGAGCCCCCTCACTGGTACTAGCTCCAGGGGCAGGAGGAAAGAGGGGCTCTGCAGGTAGTGATTGGCCCAGTGTGGGATCACAGGCAGGGGAGACTTAATGTGGCGCAGAGATTTGTGTAAGACATTGGGGTCCAGGAGGAGTGGCCTGGAGCCTGGGGCAGGGGAGGGCAGGATTTGGTGGCTCTCTCAACCTGTAGAGACAAGCAGTTGAGGCAGGCCAGGGCAGGCCAGATGACACCAGGAGCTCCAGCTAATATAGAACCCAGGTCACTGCTGGGGGTCAGCAATGCTGGCCTGTGGGCCGAGCAGAGGACCCTCTGGAGGTGCCCAGTGCCCAGGACGGGTGGAGGACACAGAGCATAAAGAGCAGGGCTGGGGCTCCTGGGAGCCAGCGAAAGAGCTGCAGACCAAGCCCTGGTATTGGGAAGAGGGTCTTGGCCTCCACCATGGAGGTCTTCCAGCTGGCTGGGGGGTGGGAAGGAGCTGGCTGGCAGGCAAGGTCCTTAGCAAGCATTCCACGGTGGCAGGATGAGAAGGTGTCTTCTGCTGCCATCTCACCCTCGCCTGCAGCCCACTGAGGGCTGAGTGGGCCTGTTGGGCTAGGGATGGGAAGTCTGGAATTTGCCACAGAGGGCTTCAGAGGAGTGGTGATTGGCTGCAGTGCAGAAGTCCGCTGAGGGTGTGTGTGTGTGTGTGTGTGTGTGTGTGTGCGCAAGTGAGTGTGTGTGCACTGTTGCCCAAGGTACTGCATATGAGTGCTGACCACTGAACCCCAACCCAGATCCCCTGTTGCCTTATCACCCAGACCCTGGGTGTCCTTTATCTTCCCAATACTGTGCTCCCAGGTTTCATGTGAGGCCTCTCAAGATAGGGTCTTGTGAGGCCCAATGGGTTCTCTCGTGCCACCTTTCTCATTCTGGACCCTCACCCAGGACCCCACGGACAAGGCCCTGCTGACCCTGTTCCAGGACCGCCCACTGCGGACTGTTGGGGACCCCTCCACTTCTACCCTTCTGCCTCTAGTCCAGGCAGCCGGTGAGCATGAGGTGCTGCATGTGGGCGGCGGGAAGCTGTCCAACCTGGTGATTTTGGGGTGCCTCCCTCCCACCAGTAGAGAGGGACACTGAGGCATGCACTGGAGGCTTTGAGCCTCTGACTCTGGCCTGTGCTCTGCTCTTGCAGTCTGCTTTCAAGGCCACTTAGAAAGGGGAAGAGGATAAGTGGGCTGGGATTAAGACAGAGAGGAACTGGGGAGGAGGGGAAGGGATGACCCAGGGCCAGAACTGGGGGGTCAGAGGAGAGGCCTGGCTGAGCTGTGGGAAGGGCTGTGTCTCCACATTCATTGTGAAATGTTTTCCTGGAAAACTGGTCAGGACCTGGAAAGCCCCCGGGGGTGGCTTCCAGTGGGAAGGATCACCCACAGCCCCCAGGTGGTGAGGCTGGAGCCCGAGTACCTCCAGACAGATAGACTCCCTGAGCCTGAGCCGGGCTGAGGAGGTGCAGGGCCGGGGAAGGTGGGGAGGTCGTAGCTTTCCTGCTTTGTGCTTTCTCTCTTGCCTTGTCCACACTCTGTCCTTGTAGCTTTCTCTCTGTCCTGTCTTCCTTCCCTGTCATCACTGCCTTCCCTGACTCTCTGTCTTCTGCTTGTCTTCCCTGTCTGTCTCCCTCCTTCCAATCGCTCCCTCCTCCTCCTCCTCTCCCGCTCTCCACCCTTTCCAGCTTCTAAACTGCTTGGCTGCTGGGTAAAAATAGCGCAGCAGCGGCCAGGCAGAGAACCAGGTGGAGGCCGAGAGGGCGGGGGCTGTAGAGCAGGTGGGGGTCCTGTGGCATGATCCCCAAGGGCAGGGCCCAGGGGTCTTGGGCTCCTCCTCCTGCTGCCCTGCCCCTCCTCCTCTGTCTGCCAGAGATGGAGAAGCAGGGCCTCACTGTGCCTCTGTCCCCAGCCAGCACCGCAGGGAGGGAGCTACTGTCTGCCAGGCACAGCCCAGAACACTGGCACCATGACAACCAGTCACCAGCCACAGGACAGGTACTGGGACCAGGGTGGGATGGGGATGGACTCCAGGGCACGGATCTCCAAGGTTCTGGGTGCTGCAACCTTTGGGTCTCAGGGCTGCCATAATTGACTGGTCTTCCGGCCAGGTGGCTCTGAGTTAGGTCTGTGTCAGATTGGGGAGCATACATGCCTCTGCGGGGTGCTGGCGGCTGTCCCCAGGAAGGCAGGGTGGGTGGAAGCAGTCCCTGTCTGCAGGGAAGACAAGCAAAAGACAGAGGGGCAGGGAAGGCAGTTTCCAATGTTGCTCTCCAGGTAGGCTCCTCCCATCTCCGCTTCGGGGAGACATTTGGCAGCACCCTCATTTCAGAGCACATCTGGCGGGACTTGCCCAGTCTCTTGGGGTTGCTGGAGGCCTCCACCCCTGATGACCCCAGGTCACCTTGGCCTTTGACTGGACTTTCCTCCCCTTCCCAGCCCTGGAGCCTGAGAAGCCCTCCTTCCAGACCTGTGGTTAGGACAGGAAATGTGTGTTTTGGAGGGAGAGGCTAAGCTGACTCAAATTCTCCAACAGGGATCCAGAAAGTTGGTGAAGCCATGTCAGGCCCTGTCCTTACTGTTCCTTCAGGCCCCAAAGCCCGCTCAGCCTCCCTCCCCGTGCTAACTCTCTCCGTTGCCAAAGGCTGTGAAACTAGGGCGCATCTGACTGCGACCCACCATCACTATGATGCCTGGGGTGGAGCCCAGGGCCCCGTGCACTTGGCCTCACTTTGCCAGGGAGCCCTGGCTCTTTGAGGAAAAGGGAGCCTTTTCACTTTCTGCAAAATAGAAGCAAGAATAGCCACATATGTCAGGCCTAGGGTACAATGCCTATGATCCTAGTATTCTGGGAGGGTGAGGTGACATTGTGAATTCAAGTTCCACCAGGAAATTCAGTGATTTAACAAGAGTCTGCCTCAAAATTAAAAAGAGTTTGGGAAGTAGGTCAATGCAATGGCCCTGAGTTCAAGCCCAAGTACTTAAAAAAAAAAAAGTCCTAGTGGCCAGGGATTTAGCTCAGCGACAAAAGCATCAGCCTGGCAAGCATGAGATTGTGAGTTCCATCCCCAGTACCTCAAAACAAAACAAAATAAATAAATAAAAGTCCACTTCATAGGTTCCATTTGGAAGGGAGATGTTTGGGCAATGTGGACCTGGGTGCCCCCTACCTCCTGTGTTCCCACATTGCCTGCTGCCACACCTGGTCCCTTGTCTGCCACCTAGTTGGAATGCTATAGCTTCCCAGTTGCCACTGACCCTGTGACCTAGGTGACTTTGCCTGGGCATTGTGCCTTTATTCAGGGCATCAGAGTCTTTGCCCCAGGAGGATCCATGAGGGCTTTGGGGTATGCCAATCAGGCACTGACCCAGCCATTGCCCTCGTGAGGCCTGATAGTGCAGGCACACACATCCTGGCCAGAACAGGCTCCTCACTGTCTTGGGGATGCTGTGGCAGCCACAGGTGGGAGAGACCAAGTCTCTGAGCTCACAAGCAAGGCCTACTAAGGAACAGGACCTGGCCAGAGCTGGGTGGCCCACATTTACACTGGATCCAGATCGTATCCAGTGACCCTGGACGGCCCTAGAACTCCCAGCCTGCCCTAGGGCACTGTGACCTACACAGGCAGTACTATCTGGCTGAAGAGAAATCAGTGAGACCTCACTTTCCAGGTGTTGAGTCGCCACAACCTCCCACCCCACTGGTCCCAGAGCTGCTGGGGGCTTCTCCACCTTGGAGGCACCTCAGGAACCCAAGCTCTAACCTACCTGGTGACTGCTGGTCACTCGCACCTCTCCCACTCCTGGGCCCTTCGGGTTGTAGGGTGTCTCCTGAATGAAGGTCACCCTGATCCCCCAGCCTACTGGGTCCCCTATGGCTAAAAACTGAGGTCCTGTGTCCCTGACCCTTTTTCTTCCAGCTCATCCTGTGCCCTGTGCCAGGACCTGCATGCACACATCTTGTGGGAGGATGTAGGCATGGCTGTCCTGTGCTCTGGCGCACCTGGGGAACCAGGGGCAGGGAAGGAGGGTAGATGGTGGGTGACTTGGCCTCTCTTTCCTCCTGTCCCAGATACAAAGCCGTCTGGCTTATCTTCTTTATGCTGGGCCTGGGGACGCTCCTTCCCTGGAATTTCTTCATGACAGCCACTATGGTGAGGCTGGGGACCAGCTGGGAGGGATGGTGAATCCCCTAGGTGCCAGGTGCCAGGATGGTGAGTCCCCTGGCTACCAACACTCCTTCCTGCACTCCCACAGTATTTCACGACACGCATAAAAGTGCCCCAGAATGTGTCCTCAGCCACTGCCGAGCCGAGCACGGACATCCAAGCCTCAGCCTCCCCCGAAGAGGCCACGTCGGAGCGGAACTCCCTCAGCGCCATCTTCAACAACGTCATGACCCTGTGTGCCATGCTGCCTCTGCTGCTCTTCACCTGCCTCAACTCCTTCCTGCACCAGAGGTGGGCGCAACCACTCCACCTCCTTCACCCCACTGTGCCTGGCCTGCCAGCCCTCACCACCCCCTGCCTCTCCCTCTGCAGGATCCCCCAGTCCGTGCGGATCCTGGGCAGCCTGGTGGCCATCCTGCTGGTGTTCCTGGTCACCGCAATCCTGGTGAAGGTGCAGATGGATCCTCTGCCCTTCTTTGTTCTCACCATGATCAAGATCATGCTCATCAATTGTAGGTTGGGTCGGGCTGGGAGGACACTCAGGGCAGTGACAACCCAGACGCCTGAGAAGCCTGGACCTGGGCCATCAAGACTCCTGGGGAGCCTGGCTGACACTTACCCTGTCTATCCCCAGCATTCGGTGCCATCTTGCAAGGGAGTCTCTTCGGCCTTGCTGGCCTCCTGCCTGTCAGCTACACAGCCCCCATCATGAGCGGCCAGGGTCTGGCCGGCTTATTTGCAGCGGTGGCTATGATCTGCGCCATTGCTAGTGAGTCTTGTCTCCTGCCTGTGTCCCTGGATGGGATGGGGAGGGAAGGGGAAAAAAGGGATGGGCTGGCTCTGACCCCAGACACTGTCCCCCAGCTGGCTCAGAGCTGTCGGAAAGTGCCTTTGGCTACTTCATCACGGCCTGTGTGGTGATCGTGTTAGCCATCATGTGCTACCTGGCTCTGCCTCGGCTGGTAAGCAGTGGAAGAAGCTGGGGTTTAGGGATGAAGATGGGGAGCCCAGGGGGACGCTCCTGGGAGAGGCTGGAGTGCTGGCAGTGCCTCCGATGCCACCTTCCTGTCTCCTTTGCTTGGTAGGAGTTCTACCGCTACTACCAGCAACTCAAGCTCGAGGGTCCAGGGGAGCAGGAGACCAAGCTGGACCTCATCAGTAAAGGTCTTGGACCTGAGGAGGCTGAGTTGGGTGGCATGCTGGGTGGTGGTTGCAGGAGCAGAGGGCACACAGATGGGTCCACCATCTTAGCTGAAGCTGTGAGCCAGGGAAGGACAGAGGGAATGGCTGGAGCAAGGGACAGCAGAGTATAAGGACTGGGAGGACTGATGGGGTGGGGGGACCCTACATGAGCCCTTAGACCAAAAGGACTGGGAAGCAGTTTCAGTAACGCGTCCCAGGGTTCCTGGCGCCTCCTGGCGAAGAGTTGGAGAGTTGTCAGGCAGGGCTGTGGCTGGGTTAAGGGCGACCTTGTTGCTCTGTCCTGCTCACAATGCAGATCCTTCCACAGCCTCTCACCCACCTGGAGAGGAGCCACGAGCAGGTAAGGAGGAACCTGTAGTCTCAGCACCCAGCTCCCAGCCCACTGGCAAAAGTCCTTCCATCAAGGAAATCCTGAAGAACGTAAGCAGCCAGGCCTCTCCGTCCCCGCCTGCCTTCCCCCAACTGTGGTCACCCTCCCTCTTCTGCCTGCTCCCTTCTGACCTGAGCCTGTGCCCTCCCTGGTGTGTGTGTGTGGGGGGGGGGGGAGCGGGTTCCTCAGTTCCTTCATGACAACTACTGTAGAGATGCAGAGCTGGGGTGAGACCTCTCCTCCCTCCAGATCTCAGTCCTGGCCCTCTCTGTCTGCTTCATCTTCACCATCACCATCGGGCTGTTTCCCGCCGTGACTGCAGATGTCAAGTCCAGCATTGCAGGCGACGGCCCCTGGAGTGAGCATGCCTGGGTTTCCAGCATGGGACACAGCCCCACACAGGCCTGGGCATGGGGTGGGGTGGAGCCAGGGTTCTTCGGCCCAGCTGCACCTTTCTGGGCCCAGCTGCACCTTCCTGGGCCCAGCTGCCCTTCCCAGGGCCAGAGGTGCCCTCTCCATTGTGCACCTAGAGACCCAGAGCCCGGGAGGTTCAGGTGCCGAGCTGCTTCTCCTTCCTCTTCAGGGGACTACTTCATCCCTGTGTCCTGTTTCTTGGTCTTTAATATCTTTGACTGGCTGGGCCGTAGCCTCACAGCCGTCTTCATGTGGGTGAGTGGGGAGTGGACCAGGCCTCTGTGGGAAAAGGGGTCCAAACAGGCCTGGAAAGGGAGCCCAACAGAGTGGTGGGGGGACCTTTTTTTTTTTTGGCAGCACTGGAAACTGAACCCAGGGCTTTACACTAGGCAAATGCTTTACCACTGAGCTGCATCCCCTTTTATTTATTACTATTATTATTGTTACTATTTTTATTTATTTATTTTGTTAAGGCATGGTCTCCCTAAATTGCCTGGCATGAGCTCAGACTTTTCCATTCTGCTGCCTCAGCCTCCCAGAGTGAGCCCTTATTTATTCTGAGATAGAGTCTTGCTAAGTTGCACAAGGATGGCCTTGTGGTCCTCCTACCTCTATCTCCTGAGCTCCTGGGATGCCAGGCATGCACCATCATGTCCAGCAGACGACTCTCTTAAAAGTTCAGAGATAATTCCTGTGTAGCCAAAGGGCCCATTTTAATGGGGCCGTACTTTGTACGCACAGCCGGGGAAGGACAGCCGCTGGCTGCCGAGCCTGGTGGTGGCCCGGCTAGTGTTCGTGCCTCTCTTGCTGCTATGCAATGTGAAGCCGCGCCACTACATGAGTGTATTCTTTGAGCACGATGGCTGGTACATCCTCTTCATGGCTGCCTTCGCCTTCTCCAATGGCTACCTCGCCAGCCTCTGCATGTGCTTCGGACCCAAGTAAGTGTGCAGGGTGAGGCCTGGAACACCTTGGGACCTTGGCAGAGCAAGAGAGAGCGAAGGAAGCGTCCCAGGCCAGGGGCATCCCATGGGGGGCCTGGGCTTGCCGTGGGCGGGGGGGCCTGCACCCTAAGGGAGGGCAGGCGGTCTTGGGACAGGTGGGTAGTCAGTAGGATTGGGTGCTCAGATGTCTGGGTCAGATTCTGGCTGGTCCTCAGAAAGTGTCGCTCTCCGTCCTCCAGGAAAGTAAAGCCAGCTGAAGCGGAGACAGCGGGTGCCATCATGGCCTTCTTCCTGTGCCTTGGCTTGGCGCTGGGGGCCGTCTTCTCCTTCCTGTTCCGGGCCATTGTGTGACATGGGTGGGCTGAGGACCACACGGCCTGCCCGCCTCCTGCCCTCGTCTTCTGCTGGGGATGCGAGGCGTGTCTGCAGGTCTCCTCTTCTGCCAACTCCTGCTTTCTTCTGTGCAGGGCTCGTCTGGCCAGGCCTGGGGAGGGGGTCCAAGCTGGTGGACATCAAGGATGTGCCCTGAGAGTCCCAGGGGACATGGGCTCTGACTGATGGCTCTGATGGGAGAGGCGTGGGCCCTGCAGGCGCACACATGTGTTTGGTGTCTGTTCGTTCATCTGCCTACATCACAGGTGGCTGAGGGCCAGGACTGACCTTTGTATGGTCCGATCTCAGATTTCCCCTCCTTCCTCCCTTTCTACCCTGTCCTGTCCCTAACCGTCATGCACCCTGTACAGTTGCCATTTTATTGCCTTTTTTATACTCGACACAAGCCAGGTGCCTTCTGAGGCTCTCTGATTAAATAAACTTTTTTTTTTTCTCCATGGTTCCCCATATCTTTTGGCCAGGGCTTGGTGCCTTAGAGAAGAGGGTAGAACATAGGCAGATGGATCCAGCTTGAACCTGATCCAGTGTGGACTTGGCCGGGGTAGCCTGGATCTGGGGGTGGGCAGGTACTGCTCAGTCTCAAATGGGCTGCAGTGCCCCCTGCTGGACCTTCAGGGAGGGACAGGACTCCTGGGCCATGGCCCAGAAGAGGAAAGCCACCGTCTTCGCTTTTCTTTGCTTTAGCATTCACTTTTTCATAGGCTTGGCTGCCGGGCATCTGCTTGTGTCTGAGTGATACTCGTCCCTCCACAGCCTATTTTCCCTTTGTTTTCACCCCGCCCCGAAGCTCTGTCCCTGGTCCCTGAAATGAGCTTTGCAAAACTGGCCAGCTCCACCCAGCTCCTGGCTGGGCTCCACGTCACTGAGCAGGAGGAGGCTGAGGCCTGAGGGTTCTCCCTGCCTGGCACCTGGCCTGCCAGGCTTCCTAGGGAACAAGGGGCCTATGTTTCTCTGTGGTGGCTGAACCTTCCTTGATGGCTCTGTCTGAGGGGAGAGGGATGGCACAGGACTTGGAGAGAGCCCAGGAACAGTGACCTGCAAGGAGGGTGGGGTACAACTCTGGGTCCCCATTGCCCGCCCCCCAGAAGGAGGTGGACCCTGTGCCCAGCTGGCACATTTTCCCCTGGTCCCTGACCAACAGATCACACTTGAACTGGCACCTCTGTCAGGACTTCCTTTTTTATTCTCAGACAGGGTCTTTCGATGTAGTTCAGATTGGACTTGAATTTTCTATGTAGACCACACTGGCTTCCAACTCTGTGATCCTCCTGTCTCAGCCTCTTGAGTGCTGGGTTTGGTTTTGTTTGTTTTTTATCTTTTTGAGACAGGGTCTTGCTATGCAGCTCAGGATGGCCTTGAGCTCACTTGGTAGCCCAGGCTGGTCTCAAACTCAATGATCCAAATGCTGGGATTACAGACATGCACCATTACGCCTGGCTTGAGTGCTGGGTTTCTAAGCATGTGCCACCACACCTGGCCTGGGACTTTCTTTCTCTCAGGAACTTAATTTCTGGCTGATACCCAGTGGGTGCTGTTGGTCATTCTCTTTCCCTTTGATGAAGGAAAGCACTGGTGAGTAGTTAAATGCACCATTGTGTCTGACCAAAGTCCAGGTGCTCATTTGTCAGGCTGGAGCATGTATCTGAGGTGGGGACAGGCCCACCTCCTTCAGAATCAGTGGTCTGGGGCTCTTGCCAGCAAATTGCATGTGGCCAATTTAGGCTCAGGGTGAGCACCGCCTCCTCTGCCCAGCCACAGCCTCCCTGCCTTCCCATGGTCCCCAAACCCCAAGTTCCTCAGCACCAGTTGCTGACAGCCAAATTCTCCCTGTGTTCTTTTAGGTCACCTGACCCCATGCCTCAGCAGGCCACAAGAATAATCTGAGAGCCAGCTGAGGGGTGTGGGGTTCCTCTGCCCAGCACATGCTGCCATCTCCCTGTGTGGCTGTCCCTCTGCTGGTGATGGCATGTCTGCACCATGTCCTCCTCTGCACCTCAGAACTTCTGCAGTGTTGTCACTTACCTTCGATCATGCGCTAATCTTAGCTACAGGACTGTCACATTTCTGAGGCTATGGCTGGTGCTTTACTTGATTCTTGGCCTCATAGGAACTTGGAATGTTGGCTACTGGGCATCTGCTTGTGTCTAAGTGATACTCGTCCCTCCACAGCCTTCATCCACCCAGCTATGGCCATGTGGCACTCGTCTGGGTTCCCAGACATAGATTCCTGTCAAACCCTCAGTGATTTGAAGGAGGAAATTGGTGTTGAAAAAATGGCTCCAAGTCTTTTTAGTGCAGACACCAAAGCCTTGTGGGTTCCTGTCACAGATGCACGATGACTCGAGCATGAGTGGGTGCGGCACAGTGGGGTGAGGGTCTACCTACTTTGGACTCTCTCACGGAGGGACCTGTACCCCTGCCCATATTGACTTTTTTAGTCTTTGGGGGTAAATGTTGGGGCCCTAAGCACTCATTTTTATTTGTTTTTGTTTTTTAGAGACAGGGTCTTACTACGTAGCCCAGGCTGGTCTGGAACTCACAGGTTATCCTTCTGAACTGAGTGCTGGGATTACAGGTGTGTGCCACCACGCCAAACCTTTAGCACTCTTGAAATACTGAGGCACCTGTAATTCCGGCATTCTGAGAGTCTGAGGCAGTAGGATCACAAATTCAGTCTCATCCTAGGTGATTTAGTGAGCTAGAAGGACAGCATTTCAAAAGTTTATAAAGGGCTGTGGGTGCAGCTAAAAAAAAAAAAAGGATCCAGAGATGGTGGTGTGTGGGTGTAATCCAGCATTCAGGAGGCTGAGGCCAGCCTGAGCTACATAGTAAATTCAAGGTTGCCTGAACCACATGCAGAAACTCTATCTCAAAAAACAAAACAAGACAGAACAAAAGCCCTGAGAATCCAGTAAGATTAGTGGCCTTTTTTTTTTCTTGGTACCAGGGATCAAAGTGACAGCCTTGTACTTTGCCATGCAGGAACTTGTGCCACTGAGCTAAATCTCTGGTCCTGTTTTGTTGCTATGTAGTCTAGGCTGGCCTTAAATTTACAGCAATCCTCCTGCTTCAGCCTACCAAGTGCTGGAAATACAGGTGTGCGCCACACTCCTGGCCTCAGCAGCCTTTTTTTTTTTTTTTTTTTTTTTTGTCTTTTCCCTTTTTACCGGTACTGGGGATCGAACTCACAACTTCCTGCCTACAAGGCAGGTGCTTATGCCGCTGAGCTAAATCCCTAGCCCCACCTTTTTTCTTTTTCTTTTTCTTTTTTTTTTTTTTTTTTTTTTTTTGTGCTGGGATCAAACGCACAACCTTGTGCTTGCCAGGCAGGCCTTTTATGCCGCTAAGCTAAATCCCCAACTCCTCAGTAGTCATTCTTGAAAACAATTGAAGCCTGAGATTTGACCTGTAAATCAGAATGACTTTGAGGAGAGGATGGGAAGAAAAGGATAAAGACAGGAGAACCCTAATTCTTGAAGGAAAAAAAAAAAAACCCAGACTACTGTGTCACCAGATAGTGATTTGAGATGAATGTGAGAAGAAAAATGCAAAGTCACTTTAAAGAGACAGCTGGCCCAGCTAACAGCCAGCTTCTGCAGGTGGTCAGCCAGCTGATCAAGCCTGGCCAGGTTGGCAATGCCCACCTGGAGCCTGGGGGCCCGTGTGGTTCCAGGGCAAGATGGCATAGAGCGTGGAGATGGCAGAGCCCCAGGCCCCTTCCCATGGCACTGTGTCTTATGCCTGCAGCATAGTTCCTTGTGCAGGGCAGGGGAAGACCCACTCCTGCCCTCCACAGCTGCCCTCTTCTACAGATTCCCAAGATTGTGACTCGTGTCCTCTATGCCCACATCCCAGCTGTGAGAACCTGGACAACACTGGTCCTCTGTGACCCTGATTCCTTAGGGTGGAGGTGACAAGGCGTGCATGGACCTGGTTAGGGAAATTAAGGGTGTCTGCAGGAGACTCCAGACCTACACAGAGCCCAGTCATTAGGATGAGCCTAAGCATCCTGGGGTCTCCTGTGAGGCCAGCTGCTCCTCTTTTCCACCCCCAGTCCTAACAGCTTCCAGAATCAACCTCAGCCCAGCCATTTCCAGTCTGCCTGCAGGGTGGGGGAGGGGCGGGTGACGTCACCCGGCCTGGCGTCTGAATGGTGGGGACTGTACCAAGTATCAGACTTCCCCTGCTGGCTGTGTGTCCAGGTCACCTTGAGCCAGGCCGCTTGTGTGTGAAGTGGTGGGGCTGGTAACATCCACCCTATTGCTCAGGAGTGGGAAATGCACTGAGATCATGAATAACACCATTTCCCACCACTCTCATGCTGTGTCCCACCCTTAGCCTCATCCGACCTCCCAGTGACTGTACAAGGCTCTAGCTGCATTGACAGCTGCTATACTGCAGAGGATGTAGGCTGAGGGGACAAAAGGGTCAGTGCTGTAAACAGCAGAACACCTTGTAGATCACACACACACACGGGTTCAGGCAGGGAGGAGACAAGCGTACAAAGGGCCTGAGCACAGGCCTGGTGCACTGTCTTCCCAGTCACCTCTGCCCACGTCCCCAGAGATCCTGCATCTCCGGGAATGTTGACCTCTAGGATCAGACTGCCAGGTGAAACTGGTGTCACTGCTGCTAGCTGCAGCATCCACAACCCGCTGTCTCTTGTCTGGGGAGAATTTGTTGTCAGAGTTTTGCAAGGGAAATAACACAGGACATATAATTTACAGGCTTATTTTACAGTAGTCACAAAGAGTCAAATGCAAAAGAGTGCAGGAAATGTGTCCACACTCTAAGGACTCAAAGAACCCAACTGAGGGGCTGGATCCCATGGCAATGTCCTGCATGAGTCCAGCTAAAGACCTAGAGCCCATGGCAGTGCCCCTACAAGTCCAACTGGAAGCCAAGAGCCTGTGATACTATCTCATGCAAGTCAGTTTCACGGATCTGCACTGGGAAGGCCCAAAGATCAGGGGTGGAATAAAAAGAAAGTCCATGCCAATGAGATGAAGGATTTGTGCCAGTAGGCTGAAAGAGCCTTATTAGAGCCAGGAAATGATGCTCAAAGTAAGGGCCAGAGCTCCCCCAAAAAGTACCATAGCTGTCCTCAGTGAGCAGAGGTCCCAATCTCTGACTATAAGAACAGCCAAGTTCATGTCAGGAAGCCAGCATGACAAGCTCCTCCAGGAGAACCAACAGTACCATCTCCAGTTTCTCTGTCTCTGTCTGTCTGTCTGTCTGTCTGTCTGTCTCTCTCTCTCTCTCTCAATTTTTCTTTTTGAGACAGGGTTTCACTGTACAGTTCAGGCTGGCCTCGAACTCACAGCAATCCTCCTGCCTCAGTCTCCCAAGTGCTAGGATTACAGGTGTGTACCATCACATCTGGCTCCAGTTCTCATTTTTCATGCTGTTGACAACAATCCACACCCAGCAGCGTGCTGATTAAGTTCAGCTGGTGTTACAAATTGACTACCAGTTGTCAGTCCACCACAGGAGAAGTGGGCAGAGCGGGCCCAGACCTGCAGTGATAGCTCAGGACCTGCATGTGGAGAAGACACAGTGGACAGGACAGGTGGCAGCCAAAACATTAAGGAGGTCAGCACTGTTTGTGGCTGGTGCCCCTGAGTATAACTGCTCTGGGACAAAGCGACCTGGGCTCATGTTTTCCCTTTTTGCTCAGAAGAGGTCTGGGGCTGCGGCCACAGCCTAGGACCAAAGGGGTGCCTGGCAGCAAGGCGGCAGGAGGAGGGCACACTCAGGGTAGGTGGCAGTGGCAGACTGGCAGGCAGGACATGGTCACCTCCCTACACCCTTGGAAAAGGAGACAGTGACATGTGTATTAATAGAGCAGATGACAAAGATGCGAGTATAATTCAGGTTGGCTTAGGTCATAACTTTGGCCCTCTGCTCACCACACACCCGGGAAATCCTGGTCTTGTCTGTGACTCCAGCCATCAGCTTGCTGATGCCTAGACCCTCTGCTCCCACGTTCCGCCCTCACCCATAGGGAGCTCAGCCCACCTCCCACCCTGCCTGACCTTCGGCCTCCAGCCCCCTTTTCTGGAGTGCATCCTATACAGCCTCCAAGTTGCTTTTTTCTGTATCTACAGAATAATTAACAGGTAATGAAAATACTAAACCATTTTCAAATTGATCAAAGAAGATTCCATAAGAATCAGTAAACTGGGGCTGGGGGTTTAGCTCAGTGGCATAAGCACCTGCCTTGCAAGCAGGCCGTTGTGAGTTCGATCCCTGGTACCGATAAAAATGAAAAAGACCAAAAAAAAAAAAAAATCAGTAAACTTTATTTTTTTATTTGTTTGTTTCTTTGTTTTAGTACTGGGGATTGCATGTAGGGCCTTCAGACCAATCTAAAATACCAGGCTTTATTTTTTTCATTTTGAGACAGGATCTTCATAAGTCTCTAAATTGCCCAGGCTAGGCTTGAACTTGCAATTCTCCTGCCTCAGCTTCCCAGAATGCTAAGATTTTTTTCTTTTTCTTTTTCTTTTTCTTTTTTATCAGTACCAGGGATCCTAACTCACAACCACACATTTGCAAGGCAGGCACTTATGCCGTTGAGCTAAATCCCCAGCCCCTAAGATTTTATAATCTTATGTGTCTTCATGTCTGTCTGAAAAAAATTTAAATTAAACCAAATTGACTCAAAGAGAGGTAAAAAACCATTTTAAAAATCAGAATCCTTAGTTAAGATGTTTTCATATGGAAAATAACAGCCATGGGTAATTTTTGGGTGGCAGGTTCTACAAATCTACAAAGAAACAGGTCATGTTGGCCTAATATTAGAATGTCTGTTAATACGTTAATTGTATGAACATAATAATTTTAAAAATATTCTCTGTAGATTCCTAAAGTGTAAACACTTCTATTAAAATGTGTAGCAAACGAGGAAACGAATGAGTGAGTCCTGTGTTTAGTGGTGCAATGTCAGAAGCGTTGCATTTGTGATCCAGAGTAAGAAGAGGGCTCAAGTCATCACGCCCACACCTCAGCATTCGCAGGTCCTAGCGAGTTGGTGCAAGAAGCAAGAAATAGAATCAGAAGGGAAGAAACCCAACTCTCATTCTCATGGTTGTACCTAGAAGACACCAAGAAATTGACAGACATGTGAAGAATGAAGTTTTAAATCACTGGATCAATAAACAAAAAGTCGATTGCATTTTAAAGTGCCTGGAAAACAGAAAGTGAAACAAAATTTTCCATTTGCTATGGCATCAAAACAAAAACAAAAATGTACGAATAACAAAGTGAGGAAAAGTTGTGTAAGACTTAAGCTTGTGCCTTGCTGGAATGTGAAATGGGAGAAGAGGTGGGGTGTTTGCTGGCAGGGCTGACCTACCAGCTGTCCATGTATCCTCTGGGCATGGGAGTCACCAGTGGGGGAGGTGTGGGTTCAGGGTGTTCCCTACAGAATTTGGGAGCTAAGGGCTGGGTTGGGCCTGGGGTGTACTCAGTGGTACAGTGCTCGCCTGCTATGCATGGGCTTGATCCCCAACACTGACAGATAAATAACATAGCTACACTTCTGCTCATACAACCCTCAGACATTGTGATGCCCCTAGGCCTGCACAAGACTTCACCCAGCAGCCCAGCACGGCAGCAAACACGTGTAAGGCCAGCACTCCACAGGCTGAAGCAGAAAGCTCTAGAGTGTGAGAGCAATCTGGGATACATGGTGAGTTCAAGGCCAGTCTGGATCACAGAGAAAGACCCAGTCTCAATCCCTTCCTCTCCCGCAACAAAATAAAACTTCACTTGACATTAGCTAGCTCAGGGGTCTGCAAATTTTTTCCATAAAAAGTAAGAACAGTAGTAGATACTACTTTGTAAGCTATTTGATGTCTATCAAGAAACATAAACAAGCCAGTCATGGTGCAGTATGCCTGTATCCCAGAAGGAGGAATGCAAATTAAATCCCAGACTGAGCAGCTTCCTGACTCAGTTGAGACTGTTTTAAAGTACAAAATTAAGAAATAGCTGATAATATAGTTCACTGTGAAGGCCCTGGGTTCAATCCTCAATGCAAGAAAAAAAGAGAAGAAAGGAAAAAGTCAATAAAACTTTAAAGACACTGAAATTCAAATTTCATGTAATTTTTACTTGTCTAAACAGTTCTTTTGAATTATTTTGAAGCATTAAAAAAGATGTAAAAAAAATTATCCATCTACGGAAAAAAAAAGATGGGGGCTGGGAGTTTAGCTCAGCAGTACAAACGCCTCCCTGACAAGGTCGAGTGTGATCCCCGGTACCAAAAGAAAAAAAAAAAAAAAAAAGAAAGAAAGAAAGAAAGAAAAAGAAAAGTAAGTACTAGGTCCACCAGCTGCAGGCCAGGCTCTTTAATCTCTGATTCAGCGGGATCCCCGCCGCTGCCGCCCCTCCCCTCCCCCCCAACAGCAGGGTTACTTTGGGTCTCAGAAGACTTGACTGCACAGAAAGGGGATCTTGATGGTAGAGCTGCTGGGAACAAGGTTCTGGGGTTCTGAGCCATGGTCTCGCTGGGGTCTCTGTCCCCTCCAGGCATGGCTCTGAGCCTTCTTGCTCCCTGGGCTGAGCTGGGGCCCGGATGCTTCTCCCTACTCCCAGGTTCACATTAGGCCTGCTGCAGCCGGCAGGTTAGTAAAGCTCACAGTGGAGTTTAGTGTCAGTGAGTAGGGGCAAGATGGAGCTTCCGGGCACAGGCAAGGGCTTGGGAAAGGCTTCCTCCAAGAGAATGGAACCATACTCCCCCTACTGGGGACTGTGCCTAAAAGCATCCTACTGATAGGACTGCTAGATGTGGGATATGCTGTTTGTGTTCCTCTCAAGATCGAAGAATGAATTCTAAGGAACAACGGAGGTTAAGAATAGGGAAATTTTATTGAGAGACAGCTCCGGTGAGAGACAGAGCTTTGTTGCTGCAAAGCCTACTTCACGAAGGAAGTTTTATAAAGCAAAATCACAAGGGGGTGGGGTCCAAAATCATGAGATGAATGTAAAATTACAAAGTGGGTACAACATGGAACTAAACTATCCATCAATAAGATTACAAGTTTAGTCATTTAGATAATGCAGTTCACATTAACAAGTGTACCTGAAAAGAACCAGGACCATTTAGGAAGAGATCAATTAGGGTTTACTAATGTTAATATAGTTTCTCTCTCAGGAGGCTTGTAGGCCCAGTCTTTTTTTTTTTTTTTTTTTTGTCTTTATCTTGAGGCTCGGCCTCAAGTCTTCTCTGGTCCTGACCTTGCAGGAGGCCAAGCTCAGGGGGAACCAGCCCTCTTGTGCTTTAACTTGGGTCCTGGGAGCTCCTTTCCACTTCCAGAGTAGGTAAGACTCTGGGCTAGGCACCCAGGTAGACACTTGAAGCCATAGTTTTCCTGTTTATTAAACCCGAAGGCGCCAGGAATTTAGCTCAGCAGGCTAGCAAGCGCGAAGTCATGAGTTCAAGTCCCAGCACACACACAAAAAAACCCCAAAACCAAAACACCACGTGTTGAGCCAGCGGTGTGCAGAATCTGGGCCCAGGGCATAGTGTTTTACTGAGCTGCGACCCTTAGGCTTGGGATAGGGACAGGAACAGCACGCAGGACCTTCTCCACACCATTGACTTTGCCCAGGTAGTGGAAAAGGGGTCTCGAAGCAGGAGGGCGAGGGCCTGTCTTTGTTCCCTGGTTTCGGCCATGAACAAGGCGGGTCAGGGCAGGAGAACAGGCCCCAGGGAAGTGGCGATCTTTCCCCCAGTACTGCGGACTGGTAAAGGACAGGCAGACCCCACGTGCGCAGGGCAGCGGGAGCCTGTTCTAGGACACAACAGTCGTCTGGGCCTGGTAGACGACTCAGGAGGAAATAGGAAGGCGTGCCCTGGGCCCGAATGGGCTCGCAGCGCCCCTTTCGCCGAGACTGGAAAACGGTGGGCCGCTGGTCAGGTGTTCTTGCTGCTCCCGGAGAGCGGCCGGTTCGGAAAGCGGTGGGTTCCCCGCTCTATCCCGTCCCCGAGCCCCAGACCTCACGTGTAGAGGTCGCGGGTTCAGAGCACGCAGGCAGGGAATTGGGACGCGTAGAGCCGACCGCAGGGCGCAGCCACCCAGAAGCTCAGCTCCGCTGCAGCGGAGGCGGAGTCCGCAGCGAGGGTGGGGGCTACGAGAGGCGGAGCCCCAAAGGCGCTTGGAACCTGCTGGAAAGCCGAAGCACCGCCGTCCCTTCCGCCGCCCTAGCAAAGAGTCCCGCAGCCCTCCCCACCGCGCCAGTCCCGCACCGCCCTCCGGGGCGGGGTCGGCGATCGGGGTGTGCAGGTTGCAGGGCGGATTGACCCAAGAGGATGGGACCTGGAGGCAGCAGTCGAAGTGGTGCCCTACTCTGCTTGTTAGGGTCCCCAGACACTCTGAATTTTGAGGGCAGCCGAGGGTCGACGACTGTAGACCCCAGTTTACTTCCCCCACGATTCCTCCCGCTCCCTAATCCCAGGTCGTGTATTACATGCGCAGATGGGGCTGTGAACCAGAGCCACTGTGCGCGAGGCTCCGTTGCCGACCAGAATGGGTGCTCAGAACTCCCCACCTCCACTCCGAGCATGACGTAAAGGTGGGCGGGCAGAGCAGGTGCGGGTTCTTCCTTTAAGGCGGAAGGATCCAGATTCGGGCGCCGGGCGGTGCTCCGACCTATATAGAGGAGCCGGGGGGCGCACAGCAGCTCTCTTGAGTCACCCCCGCGCAGCTCTGGTTTTGCTAGCGCGTTTCACGGGCCCAGCCGACTTGCTGTCGTGTATTCCACCTTTTTTGGATCAAGGTAAAGACTTGGCCGCCGTGGGCCTTTCTCTCAAGCTTCTTTTGGGTTTGCGTTTCCTCTGCCTTGCAGGAAGCATGGCAGCGAGTGTTGGCTCTGGGAATCGGGTTCGGCGGCCCTGGGATGGGGCGGCAGGTGCGGGCCCCGAGCGTGTCCTTTAAGTCCCGTGTATCGGGCGGCGCAGGCCGCAGGGCCGGCCGGAACAAGGAACGGCCGCACGTGGTGGCCGCGCCGTCCGGACGCTGCCATGTTGGCCTCCACTTCCGGGCGCGGCTACGGGGGCCGCGGTGTGCAGTGACTCAGCGCGGGACCCCGAAGTGGCCTTGCGCCGTTTGTTTTTGCCGGGAGTTGTATCCACGCGGTTTCCAGCAAGGCCACCGCGCCAGCGACCGTGAGGATGCGCGGGGGAGGCGGGCTCGGCAGATGCATGGTCCCTTCCCCCCACTCGGCAGCTAAGATTGTTCTGGAAGCTTCTGGAGGCTGGCGCCCCGCCCCAGTGCCCGGATGCTGGGGTGATGGGAGGGATGGTACACGCGGCGCCACCTCGCTCTCCCCGCGGACTCCTTGCGATGGGGGCTAGATGAGGTTCGACCACCATCTTCCATGGGTTCTTGCGCGAAGGGGTCGCAGTGGAGCTTCTGCCATGCCAGTCCTTTGTCCTTGGTTAATTGTCCTCGGGTGATACCGCCCTTGTGGGGGCTCACCTGGCCTTGCTAGGCAAGGCAGTATCTTTATGGAGTTGGGTACCTAAGCGGGGCGCAGTTAAATATCCGCTGTTTTTGTTCGGTGTTCCCTTATTTAAGCGCACACTAATTGGTTGGCGAATGTGACCGTGTGTAGGCCTCATCTGAAGGTCTTTAGGGCCCTGGGTTGTACTGGGGTGTCTCTGAACTTGGGTACGCCTCGAAGGATGCATTAGGTTTTTCTTCATTTGTGAATTGGCTTGTCTTAATGTGAAGCTTAAGGTCCCTCGAGATGTTGCTGTCTCTTGAGCAAAGGTAATACTTTGGTGAATGCAATCTCTAAGGTCTTAATTGAAACTGAGGTGAACTTAAGGATTTTTAACAGTTCCTTTGTACATTCTGTGTCCTGTAGATGCCTGAAGAGGTGCACCATGGAGAGGAGGAGGTGGAGACTTTTGCCTTTCAGGCAGAAATTGCCCAGCTCATGTCTCTCATCATTAATACCTTCTACTCCAACAAGGAAATCTTCCTGCGGGAGTTGATCTCTAATGCTTCTGATGTGAGTGCTCCATTTTTCCCTCCTGGAATGTTGTGGTACTCCCCTCCCCCAATACTGGTGAAGACAAAGTGAGTATTTGTTGGGGCTGCTGTTAAAGGGGGTAAGCAAGCAGTTCCAAAAAGATAGCCTTTCACTTTGGTGGCCATCTTTGAAAGGGGAGCCTCTCCGTCAGGGGTAAGTGGGACGCTGTGACTGGTTCTTAAGCTTAGGGTACAATGAGAGTTTAGACTATTTGGGAACAAAACCCAAATTGATCAATGTATTTCTTCTCCTTACAAGATTTTCTTTGGATGAAACGAGGGGCTAATTAAAAAGCAAATGTAAGAAAGTGGTTTGTATTTACAGGCCTTGGACAAGATCCGCTATGAGAGCCTGACAGACCCTTCCAAGTTGGACAGCGGCAAAGAGCTGAAGATTGACATCATCCCCAACCCTCAGGAGCGTACATTGACTTTGGTAGACACAGGCATTGGCATGACCAAGGCTGACCTCATAAACAACTTGGGAACAATTGCCAAGTCGGGCACCAAAGCATTTATGGAGGCTCTTCAGGTACATGGTGTTTTCATCTGTGCACATAGGTTTACATTCATTGTGTTTCTGGCTTGGCTATTTATTAAAACTGTCTGACTTTCTAAAACTCTTGGTAGGCTGGTGCAGACATTTCCATGATTGGGCAGTTTGGAGTTGGGTTTTATTCTGCCTATTTGGTGGCAGAGAAAGTTGTTGTGATCACAAAGCACAACGATGATGAGCAGTATGCCTGGGAGTCTTCTGCTGGGGGATCATTCACTGTCCGTGCTGACCATGGTGAGTTGGCTTCCCTGTGTGGTTGGCTTAGGGTCCTCTGGGGGAGCAAACAAGTTATGGGCATCCTATTTGTAAAATTTCGCCAACAGTTGTGCTTTTCATAGTATGTCTATGGTGATAGTCTTGGTTGGCTCTTTCTAGGGGAGCCCATTGGCCGAGGCACCAAGGTGATCCTCCACCTCAAAGAAGATCAGACAGAGTACTTGGAGGAGAGGCGGGTCAAGGAGGTGGTAAAGAAGCACTCACAGTTCATAGGCTATCCCATCACCCTTTATGTAAGTATGTGTCAGAGCCCTTCTGCAAGTGCCACCTGCCGTTCTTCCCTAATATCATGTCCTCTGAAGTTAACTGTTATATTTGATACTTTAGTTGGAGAAGGAACGAGAAAAGGAAATCAGTGATGATGAAGCAGAAGAGGAGAAAGGTGAGAAAGAGGAAGATAAGGATGATGACGAGAAGCCCAAGATTGAAGATGTGGGCTCAGATGAGGAGGACGATACTGGTAAAGATAAGAAGAAGAAAACTAAGAAGATTAAGGAGAAGTACATTGATCATGAGGAACTGAACAAAACTAAGCCCATTTGGACCAGAAACCCTGATGACATCACTCAGGAAGAGTATGGAGAGTTCTATAAGAGCCTCACCAATGACTGGGAAGACCACCTGGCAGTCAAGGTGAGAGAAGTGTTGGGTATCAGGTTGGAGATGAGAATGTAGACCTTGCTTAGCTGGTTAGTGGTTGAGAACTGTGAGACATGGAGCCCCTTCATGAGTTCACATCATTGTGACCTACAGTAAGGGGCATCTGATCTCTGCCCAGTGACCAACTTTCTCCTGATAGAAACTTGGGTAGTTGGGCTGGGGATTTAGCTCAGCAGCATAAGCACCTGCCTTGCAAGCAGGCAGTCATGAGTTCGATCCCTGGTACCGATAAAAAGATTAAAAAATATATACAGAAAAGAAACCTAGGTAGTCTGTTGCCTGTGGCAGTCTTGACATGTCGAGCTCTGATGCAAGCTGTTTAGTTCATCTGAGAATGGCATACAGCCTGGCTTGGTTGTGGGCATTAAGAGTACAGTTTTTAGTGTGTGGGTGGTGGCCCCCCCCTTCCAAGAACTGCCTTGGTGTTTGTCCCTTGTGCTAGGAAGAAGAGGATCATTGTCCCATCATACTTTTTTTTTTTTCTTTATCGGTACTGTGGATCGAACTCATGACTGCCTGCTTGCAAGGCAGGCGCTTATGCCACTGAGCTAAATCCCCAGCCCCCATCACACATTTTTCCCAGAAATGCATGGCTATTTTATTTATCTTGTTGGATTTCTTTTAGCACTTCTCTGTGGAAGGTCAGCTGGAATTCAGGGCATTGCTATTCATTCCTCGGCGGGCTCCCTTTGACCTATTTGAGAACAAGAAGAAGAAGAACAACATCAAACTCTATGTCCGTCGTGTGTTCATCATGGACAGTTGTGATGAGTTGATCCCTGAGTACCTAAGTGAGTTTTTGATCCTGGGTGCAGTGAGGTGGGCTTTGGGCTCTAGAGCATTCTTCTGGGAATAAAATCTTGAGACTAGCAAGTGAGTTGGGCAAGCAGAATGCCTCGTTGGGACATGGTGTGGCCACATCTGCTCCTACTGTTTTTACTGAGCTTTCTGCCCTGGTTGGTTGCAGATTTTATCCGCGGTGTGGTCGACTCCGAGGATCTACCCCTGAACATCTCCCGAGAAATGCTCCAGCAGAGCAAGATCTTGAAAGTCATCCGCAAAAACATCGTTAAGAAATGCCTGGAGCTTTTCTCTGAGTTGGCAGAAGACAAAGAGAACTATAAGAAATTCTATGAAGCATTCTCAAAAAATCTAAAGGTAGGGAGACACGTACACTTAACAGTCTCTTTGGCCACTTTATTTAATACATGCGGTGTATTTCTCATGGATGATTTTCTTCCCCTTTTTCTCCTTAAAGCTTGGAATCCATGAGGACTCCACCAACAGGCGACGCCTTTCTGAGCTGCTGCGCTATCATACCTCTCAGTCTGGGGATGAGATGACATCCCTGTCTGAGTATGTGTCTCGCATGAAGGAGACGCAGAAGTCCATCTACTACATCACTGGTATGTCCCACTGGGTCTGAGCAGAGCTGCCTTGGTGAGCAGGGTGGCGCTGGTAGTGTGAGGCCTTTCAATGCGTGAGTTCCCTTTGCATACCCTCAGGCGAGAGCAAGGAGCAGGTGGCCAACTCTGCCTTCGTGGAGCGCGTGCGGAAGCGGGGCTTTGAGGTGGTGTACATGACTGAGCCCATTGACGAGTACTGCGTGCAGCAGCTCAAGGAGTTTGACGGAAAGAGCCTAGTCTCTGTGACTAAGGAAGGCCTGGAGCTGCCTGAGGATGAGGAGGAGAAGAAGAAGATGGAGGAGAGCAAGGCCAAGTTTGAGAACCTGTGCAAACTCATGAAGGAAATCTTGGATAAGAAGGTTGAGAAGGTGAGCTGTTGTGGGATTGTGAGACTCAGGGGTGTCAGCTGCCTTGAGGCATTATTTCAGCTTCTTGTGAGAGTAGGGGTTTAAATCCCCTTGTTCTCACTACTCTTGTAAGCAGTCATTTCATCCATCCCTAACCCTAACCCTAACCTAAGGTGGCTTCTGGATTGAGACCATTGTCACAGATCTGTCCAGGTTGGCTTCAGACTCTTGGGCTTAGATCCTCCTGCCTCAGCCTCCTTCACTAGCAAGAACCCTGTGTGTGCTACACTGCTAAAAATAAGGTTTCTATGACTGTCTCCAGGTGACAATCTCCAATAGGCTTGTGTCTTCACCGTGCTGCATTGTGACTAGCACCTATGGTTGGACAGCCAACATGGAGCGGATAATGAAGGCCCAGGCCCTCCGAGACAACTCTACCATGGGTTACATGATGGCCAAAAAGCACCTGGAGATCAACCCCGACCACCCCATTGTGGAGACCCTGCGGCAGAAAGCTGAAGCTGATAAGAACGACAAGGCTGTCAAGGACCTGGTGGTGCTGCTGTTTGAGACCGCACTGCTGTCTTCTGGCTTCTCCTTGGAAGACCCTCAGACCCACTCCAACCGAATCTACCGCATGATCAAGCTGGGCCTGGGTAAGTGGGCGCTGAGCGGCTGCCGAGGGGCAACATGGGTCTCATGCCATCGTTCAGTTCTTAATGAGCTTTCTGTGTTGCACAGGCATCGACGAGGATGAGGTGGCTGCAGAGGAGCCCAGTGCTGCTGTTCCTGATGAGATCCCTCCCCTTGAAGGGGATGAGGATGCATCTCGGATGGAAGAGGTTGATTAGGAAGAGCACTCACTGTAGGAAACCTGTGCCCTCTGTATAGTATCCCCACGGCTCCCCCAGCAGCCCGAGTGGCCCTGTCTCACCTTGCTCCTTCCGCTGATGTCTAATGGTTTCTTTTGCCCTGTGTTGAAAGCAGGAAGCAAGGGTCTTGAGCCCTGTCCTCTCCCTAAGTTGGCAGCAGGGTTGTATGTTGTGTATTGTGATGTTATTTTTTGTTATTTTGTTCTAAAATTAAAGTATGCGAAATAAAGAAGATGCAGTTTTATACAGTTCTGCTCTCTTTTCACTGCTTACTCTCTTAAGTGTACCTCACTTTCCTGAGCATAGCAAGGTAAACTGGATTCTTTCTGGGGAAGCCAGCTACTGTAGCCACACTGCCTTGAGTTAACACTGTACTTGTCATCCCCTCCAGGCAACCAAAACATGGCCAAGTCTGTTGCAGCAGTTTAATAAAATTATAAGAGCAAAAAGTGACATTTCCAAAGTACCAAAACCTGCACCTGCCTTGGGCAGAGCCTCAGCCCAGGGGCACAGCAGCAAGCACTGGGCAGGGCTCCCACCCCTTCCTGGCACAGCACCGTCCTCAGAGAACTACCCCTGGGAAGCAGCATTTAGATTTGTGCTTTTCTCACTGAGTAAGAAATGCAGGTCAGGTGGGGTCTGAAGGGAAGGTAGCCAGGTGGGGGCCAGCACAGGTAAGGGCTGCTGGCAGAGCCCACAGCTGGACCAGACTTGATCTGAAGTGACTGCCATGGGAGACTCCTACCTGGGGCAGACATGTGGCATGGATGGCCTAAGGCAAGGGAGGCTGCCTCCGGGCCTCCACCCCACCTGCAGAGCCAGCCTGATACTAAGCCACATCTGCCCTGGAGCCAGGGCCTCTGGAGTGGCAGAGGCCAGAGAAATGGCCACATGAAGAATAATCCTGTCACCTAGCCCTTGGGCCCTCAAACCATTTGTACAGGGGACTCAGCAGGCACAGCCTTCTTTCCTCGATGCTTTAGCCGGCCCCTGGCATAGACTCTGAGCAGCAGGGCAGCAAACACCACTGCCACCCCCAGCCCGCCCACCACAGTGACAGTGTGGCCATAGAGCAGGCAGGAGAGGAGGATGGCAATGGCCTGACGGAGCGTCATGATGATGGTAAAGACAGTCGCCCCAAACTGGCTGATGGTGTAGAAGATGAAGAGCTGGCCAAAGGCAGAACAGATGGAGAGCAGGAGGGCATGGGCTGCAAACTCGCTGTGCCGCCCCATGAAGCGTGTCCCCTCCAGGAGGGCCCCCTGCTGTAGGAGGGAGACCACTGTGAGGACACACGAGAAGCAGTTGACCCCAAACATCATCTGCACAGATGACATTCTATAAGCAAACAAAGTGTCCTGCCAGTTAGAAGTGAAGCTGTCACAGGCGATATAACCTGCCAGTAAGATGAGGCCCGAGAGCGTGGTGGCTGGGGAGCTGCGGGGCTCAGGGCCGCTAGACAGCAGGAACATGCTGACCCCGATGGAGATGAGGCCAGCTGTCAGGTATTCCCAGTGCTCGTAGCTGCGCTTTGACACCAGTTTCCCCATCAGCATGACGGGGATCACCTTGGAGGCCTTGGCCAGCACCTGTGTGGGGAAGCTGACGAACTTGAGAGCCTCATACTGGAACCAGCTGCTGAGTACATTGGACAGACTCGCATAGGAGTACCGGTACATGGGTGCCCCATGTCTCGGCTGTTTACAGAGGACACAGGTGAGGCCTGCCACTAGGAATGCCAGCACTCGGTTCATCAGCACCAGGAACTGCGAGTCTGTGAAGCGCTCGCCAGGTGACGTGGCTGTGGCCCCGTAGCTGCGGGTCATCACTCTTTCCTGCAGCACACCCCACGTCAAATAGGACACCTGCATGGTGGATGGTGGGGACAGGACACAGTAAGCAAGAGAAGGGAATGGCAGATGAAAGTAGACCATAACTGCCCTCTTCCTCAGGATGGTTCAGAACAATACATGTTACATGTGTTTTTGTTCCTCTATAGCAGAAGTCTCCTCCCCATTGGAGGGAATCCAGTGTGGGGAAAACATAGTAACACATGCACTGGGCTGCTGGGACCAGTCTGTGCCACAGCATGGGTCAGTGCTAGCTTCATCCGAAGTGTGTTCCAGTTTCCAACCAATCCGGAGGCACACTCAACATGGATACAAGGTGGATTGGTACTTCCCTACTCACTCCACAGGGCTGTGTGGTCAGCATCTTAGCATCCCTCAAGCAAGGTAATGCCCCCAAACTTCTATCTGTGCATGAGACACAATGGTGCAGGCGGAAAGTGTGATAACAGCCTGGCACAATAGAAATAAAAAAAATGTAAGATACAGGTCCCCTGCAGCACCAGGTATGGTGAAGTGATCATGTACAGTTAACCTTCAGCGCCAGCACTCACTAGGGGTAAGAGGAAAGACTTCCTCAAACACACCCATGGGTATGTTTGTCCCTGGGAAGAGGAGGAGGAACAGTAGAACGCTGACCTCCCCACCGAGGCCCAACGCAGAAAGAGGGCAAAACCTGCTACATACCTGCAGCCCCACTGCACAGAACAGCAGTTTCAGGGCCTGTCGAGTAGGGCTGGTCTCTGCTGGCTCCGTGCGGGGGGCCAGGGGGACCTCATCGGAGGCCTTGGGCTCATTGCCAAATACACAGGCTCTTACCAGGGGGAAGAAGACACCTCTGCCTGAAGAAGGCAGCAAAGTCAGCTCAGAAGCCCCTGCACAGCCCCGCCCGGCTCTGTCCAGGTCCCACTCCGGCCTGACCCGTCCCGAACACCTGTCTCCAAGTAGTTGATCCGTCTGAAGTACTGCACCAGGAGGTAGCCAGGGACCAGTATGGTAGCGTAGCCCGCGACGTTCACCAGGAAACGGAAGAGCCACAGCTGTGTCCACGACTCCGGGGGGGCCTCGGGGTCCCCGCCTGCGCCCAGGGAGGGCAGCGCCGCCAGCACCACCACCGCCCACCACCTGCGGGCGGGAGCAGCCGGGCTCGGGCGGGACGCCGGGGACGGAGGGAGGGAAGAGGCAGCCTCCGCCCGCAGGCGGACAAAGTCTTCTCTCTCTGCGGCCACACAGGTCCCCTCTGTCCCGCCCGCAGCCGCCAGCCACACAGGTCTCCTCTGTCCTGCGGCGCCGTGCCCCTCCCCCGCCTCCGCCCCGAACCTGGTCCCCGGCGCCCCATCCCTGCCCTGCCGACGCTCTTAGCGGTCCAGCTCACGCGGGCCCCATGTCCCCGCGGCTCCGGGCAGCGCCACGCGGGCTGGCCTGGCGCGGGGACCCCCACCCCGCACCGCGGGCCCTAGCGTTGTCACGTGGTCCAGGCGCGATCACGTGCCCACCACGCCGGGCCCCCACCTGGTGTTCATGGCCGGACCGTGGGGTCCCCAGCTGCGCTCCCTCCGCTCCCTGAGCTCCCGCCGCCACTGCCACCGGCTCGACAAGCAACTGAAGCCTTGTGTGCCTGCCCTAGCACGGGTGCCCGCCGATGCCACAGCGCCCCCGCGCGGCCCGGAGGTGGCACGACAGGGGTCGCCGGTCTCGGCACCCAAGGCTCCTCACAACTGCTTTTTGGGAGGGATGAAAACTCTTTTTCTAGTGGGACCAGCAGTCCTGCCCCCTAGTCCCCGTGAGCTTCGAAGCTCCGCAAGCACTACTGCCCCGGGTTCCATTGGGGCCTCACTCCGCAGAGTGCCCCGCCCACCCGCTGTCCCCTCCCACCAGTGTTCTTAATGGCACCCTTTGCAAGCCGCAACTGGTGTTGCGATTCAGGATGGTAAAGGCCGTTGCATTTGCTGGACCCCACATGCCCAGGGTCACCAGCACAGGACCAACCGGCAAGGTCCGTGTGGCAAGAATACAGAGAGCACGTGAAAAAGAGGCCATCTCTGCTGCCCTCTGGGCAGGACTCCCTCCTCTGGGGCTGTCTCCCATTTCCTTCTCTCCCTCCAGCCAACACCCCAGTCAGTAGGGCCCTACCCTTCTCAGGAGCCATAAGGTCTCAGGGCAGCCTGCCTAGGTACACACACAAACAATGCTAGAATGGAAACGCTTTCAAGTCTTTGCTAGTATTTTAGTGTCATTACTTCAATGTCCTGTTCCCAAGGTCTGTGCAAGGCCCTCTGTGTGAAGTCTTTAGACAAAGGTGTTTTCATTTTTTTTTTTTCCCCAAAACTGGGGGTCCAGCCCAGGGGCCATCTACCCCTGAGCAATAGCCCAGTCCTTTTTATTCTGAGACAGAGTCTCACTAAAGTGCCCAGGCAGGACTTGAACTTGCAGTCTTCTTGCCTCAGCCTCTCTAGTAGCTGGGAATATAGGCCTGCACCACCACCAGGCCAGACTTGAATTCTGGTCAGCAGGAATGTGGGACCCCTGGGGCCCTTGCTTTGCTGTTTCAGTCTCTTCTCACTTGGGAGCAGCCAGGCCTTCTCCCTGGATGGTACCACCGACAGGGTGCCGATGTTGGTAGAAACAACAGCCCTTGCAATCTCCAAGGGGCACACGGGCTTCACCAGGGCACCTTGGGCTTTGGGCGTCCAGTCCACCAGGAGCTCTCCTTCCAGACTCCTTTCAACTTGGGACTGTGCTGTTCTAGGCTTGGGCCTCAGTCCCTAGGACGCCAGAAGGGCAGCCAGCCTGAGTCCAGGCTGCAGCAGGGGCGGCCCTCAGGCTCCCAGCCCTACCCGGCTTCAGTCAGCACACAGCAGCGGCTTCCCTGAAATCTTCAGATCATCGAAGGGCAGGAGAGTGAGTGGCTGAGGAGAATGGAGGGCAGCAAGGTCAGGACTACCAGGAGCCACTGCAGAGGTAGGGACGCGGCTAACTCACTAGGCCACCCCTCCCCCTAGACTGAGGGACATCAGGGAACACATCTTCACCATCATTCCCTAGTCATTCCCAAATCATGGGCCGTGGGCCAGGCGGGTCCAAGGGCTCCAGGAAAGCAATCTATGGAGGAATCGCTGAGACAAGAGGAACCTTAAAGGTGGCCCAGCTGGTGTCCCTGTGTGTGGCTGTTGTTGGGGGATGGGAGAAGGGTGTCCACAAACCATTTAGAACCTTGTGTGTGATACTGGGGATTGATCCCAGGGCCTTTACATTGAACTACATCCCCATCCCTTTTTAAAACCTATTTTTTGAATCAAGGTTTCCCTAAATTATTAAGTTGTTTGGGGAGGGGTGGAACATGAGATCCTCCTGCCTCAGTCTCCCAGAGAACTGAGACTGCAGACATCCACCCTCATGGCTGGCTGCATGGGACACTTAAAAATAAGGAAGACAGAACAGAAAATCTGGAAAATCACCTAAAAAATTCCAAGAGCTGGAAACCTCAGCACATTCCTCCTTTGTAAATGCAGCTGAAGCTAGGTGGCAACCTCAGGCCCAGGACTCCAGTTTCCTGTAAGCCTTACCCCCACAGGGCTCAATGCACACTTGCCTCTCCCCATTCGCTAGCTGAAGCACCCTGAAGGTGTCCCAGTGTGGGCCCTGATCCTGACCAACTAGGAACCAGGCTCATTGCAGGGCTGAGGTGGGCAGGGTAGTTTGGTGCTAAGTGGTGAGCCCTAGTTACACTGCAGACTTCTAACTCCCTGCCCTGGTTATGACAGTCCCCATTGCCTGCCTCAGCTATGGGCATGAGAGGCCCCCAGAGCAGGACAGAACACGCGCCTCTTACATCCTCAGCCAGGTCCTGGGGTGTCTCATCCTCCACATTCAGCAGCAGGGCGTCAGCACCAGCCTGGCACAGTGTGTAGGAGATGCTGCCCAGGCCACGGCCAGCTGCCAGGTGCAGTGGTGTGCAGCCGTTGAGCATGCGGGCATCCACCTGGGCACCTGCCTGCAGCAGGAATTGCACCAAACCCCGCTCCTGGGTTTCCACAGCCAGGTGCAGGGCTGTCTTCCCACTGGTGCCCTCCTGGGGGGGACAGGATATCAGCAAGGCCCCTGGGGCAGTGGGTCAGGCCTGTCACTGCAGAGGGGAGGGCCCCTGGGTGCTGGGCTGTCTTCCCACTGGTGCCCTCCTGGGGGGGACAGGATATCAGCAAGGCCCCTGGGGCAGTGGGTCAGGCCTGTCACTGCAGAGGGGAGGGCCCCTGGGTGCTGGGCTGTCTTACCTGGGCATCGATGTCAGCCCCATTCTGCAGTAACAGCTCCATGAGTGGCTGGTTCCTCTGCAGGGTGGCGATATGAAGGCAGGCCAGGCCTAGGGGTGGAAGGTGGGGTGCTGATGGGCATCCGGGCCATTTGCCCCAGGGGACCCGCTGCCCACCCGACATCTCTCATCACAAGATAGTTAAGGCCCTAAAACTCCCACAGGAGTCTGAGGGGAAAAGACCTCAAAGTTTCCATCTCTCCGAGTCATGTTATTGAAACTGTCATGCTTCAGGGCTTCAGACAGCCTGTGACAGCCCCCGACACACACCCTGCCCCAAGATTCACCCCACCCACACACACAGGGACCCATGCTCACTAGGATACTATACGTCTTCAAGCCCAATCCTGGCTTCTCTGAAAAACAGGGTCAGGAGACCCTGTTATCTCCAGCCTTTCTAGAGACCACTTGATCCTGTGGACTCCCTTGGCATTATGGGTTGTTTTCATTCTTTTTTGTACTCTTCTTTTGGGCCTTAAATAGAGATTCATAATTGAATTTATATGCTTTGCCTCCTTCAAATTCCTGTTTGTAGGCCTTGGGCTGAGTCCTTCCTTGACCACCCCACTTAAAAATCACATCATTGGGGCTGGGGATTTAGCTCAGTGGCATAAGCGCCTGCCTTGCAAGCAGGCAGTCGTGAGTTCGATCCCTGGTACAGATAAAAATGAAAAAGACAAAAAAAAAAAATCACATCATTTCTCCCCCCAGCTAGCACTTGTCCCTTTGAACATGCTGATAACGTGCTTCTTATATTTATTGTCTGTCTCAGACTTCGTTTTGTGCGCAGATGCAAACCTAGCTCCTAGGAGGCCCTCAGTACACTTCTGTTGAAAGAAAGAGTTTATCTGGCCTCTATTTAAGTACCTTCCCCTGTCATTTGTAATACTGAGGATTGAACCCAGGGCCTTCACCCTAAGCCACATCTTTTGCCTCTCACTCCCATATTTTGAGACAGGTCTCCTATTGTAGTTCAGGTTGGTCCTGAACTCATATCTCACTATGTAGCCCAGGCTGGACTTGAGTTTGTGATCCTCCTGCCTCAGCCTCCCAGAGTTCTGAGACTAAGAGGTATGTAATCATGTTGGCTTAAACTAAATATCTCAAGAATAGGATTTAGATTTCTTCTCAAGGCACCATAGATGTTATATAAATTCTGACTCATTCATTCATTCACTCCTTCATTCATTCCTTTTTCTGGCAAAGCTGTACTCAGTGCCCAGATGCTATGAGCTGGAGAATCACTGGGGACAAGATGGGACCTTCCCTTCTCTGAGGCTGGGGTCCCCACCTGACCTTCTGTCCCCTACCCCATAAACCTTGGGGCTGCCCGCACCTTGCCAGTTCTGTAGCTGGAGGTCCAAGGGGTGGGCTGGTCCTCGGCCTGGTTCTGGCCGTCCTTCCAGCAGGCATCGGGCACAGGCCAGATGCTGGCGCTGACAGGCCACATGCAGAGCCGTGTCACCATGCCGGTCCTGTAGCGTCCGGCTGGCCCCTTTCAGCACCAGGGCCCGAACAGTACTCGGCTGATCCAGATGCACAGCCAGGTGCAGAGCAGTCTGTGGGGACAGCAGAAGGTTGAACAGAATGCCTGGGGCGGTCACAGCAGCTCCACGTGCCAGCCCCACTTTTGGGAGCAGCTGCTAAAGCTCATAGTCCTGGCCTCCCAAGCCTTTCCTGTTACCCCACCAACTTCTGGAAGCAGAGTACAAGAAGTGTCCCTTCCTCTTCTTTAAATCCCTCAACCTCTGGAGAAAGGACATGTGGGGCCAAGACCAGCCCAAGCCCCTCACTCTTGGGGAGACTTGTGTCACTGGGGTGGGGAGGAGAAGAAGGGTCATCACGCCACCTCCCCTTGCAGCCTTTCCCATAAGGCTCCATTCAGACACCATCTCCTACACTACACCTTCCCTGGGAGCTGGTGTGTGACCATCACAACTCCAGTTACCTGTTGTGTGACCCAGTAGTGCAAGGGCTGTGTCTTGCATCTCTGTGCCCTCAGCTCCCACCTGTGCCTGGCAGGGCACCCACAGGTACCTGGGACCGCCTCCTCCTGCACTCACCTGGTAGAGGTTGTTCTGAATGTCCAGGACCTCCTGAGGCAGCAAGGCCAGGCAGCACAGCAGCATGGCTGGGGCCTCATGGATTACGGCCAGGTGGACAAGCCTGGGGCAGGGGAAGGCATAGGGTCAGGGCCTGGAGTCCAGATGGGCCCGGGTCTTGGGGCTGGAAGGCACTCATCAACCTCTAACAAGTGCAGATGACTTGGGTGCAGGAAGTAAGAGCTGGGGCCAGGAAGTGAGGGTGGGTGTGCGAAGCTAGGACTCAGGGGAGGGAGCTCCAGGTTCCCTTAACAAGGGCTGGTGCTGGGTGGCACACACAAGCACAGTAGGGTGCTGATGGACAAGGGCCTTCCTGTCCAGCCTGCCCTACCTCATGCGGCTCCACCCCAGGGCCCTGCCAAGCCAGCTGCAGCTGAGAGCCAAACTGAAAGCTGCAAAGTGATGCGAGGGGGTTTCCAGGGCTGGGCTCCCCACCTCATCAGGCAGGAGGACGGGGAACAGAAGTGGGGTTCCCCCAGCACCTCCCAAGAGAGAGAACAGCTCTTGGAAGAGGGATGAGGAGAAAGCGGCACTCATACTGCTGCTCTGCCCTTCCCAGGGCATTGCAATCCCTTCTGTGCTCCTGTGCAGTCCAGGGCACTTGTGTTTGTCAGGAGCCAAGAGTTATAACCTACGGAGGGAGGGAAGTCCCAGTTCCGGGGTTTCCCCACATCAGGTGGGGGAAACGAAAGCAGGAGCTATAGGGTCTGGGCTTGGCAGAAGTGCGGAGCAGCTGGCTACCATGGGCGGGGAGGGGGCTGCACCGGCCACAGGGCCAGGCTTCAGGCAGACAGGCAACCCAGGAGAGAGTGACAGGGAGGGAGAGACAGCTCTGGAAATCCCCTCAGTCAGGGCCTGCTCTGGGGCCACATTCCTGCCACCACCTCTGTCTCTCCCTGGCTCCCCTCCTCCCACTTCCTCTTCCTACTTTCACATACCTCTCAGCCCAGGAAGACAGGCCACCTCTTGGAGGGGACCCGCAGGGGAGCAATGACACGACCCCCTGCACACTCATGCACATACATACACACACACACACACACACACACGCATGTGCAAAGCACCTGTCTCTGACTAGTGGGGGTAAAGCTAGAGCTAAAAGGCCAATGAAACAGCAGTGTCAGAAGTCCTCACTACTGGGTTAAAGGTCAATTATGAGACTCTGGCATGGAACCCCCACAACCTTAGGGTTCTGGGTCTGGCATACAAAGGCTCTGGGTCTCCTCCCTCTTACTGGGGTCAGAGGCTCTTCAGCAATACCTCAGATGAAGATCCTTGCATCTCCAAAACAGATGGTCAGGACAGGTTCCCCCGTGTACCCTGCCCTTGCTCATTATCACCTCTAATCTGGGGCTCCAGCCCAGCCTCTGTTCCTCACCCCAAACTCCAACCGCTCCCTCCTCTACCAGTGTCATCCGCTTCCTGGGGCCAGTCCTCAACCAGCTGACCTGTCCCACACCATCCCTCTTTGTCCAGCTGCCCTCTGGCCCAGACTCCACCAAACTCCACCTGGGTCTTGGGGAAGGGGGAGTAAGGGGAGAGGTGGGATAGGACAGCGAGAAGAAGGACTTCAGGGGCTCAGAGGTGGCGCGTGTTGGGGAGCCTGGCTCCAGCCCTCACTTCCCCTTTCTAAAGAGGAGGAAGTAGACTGGGGAGCCGGCCACCTCTGTCTGCAGGGGCAGCAGTGCCCCACTGAATCACCCTCTTGTTCCCAGGGTTGCCCCAACCCTGCACCCTTTGCCCTGAGCTTCCGAACCCCAAAGGACAACCTGTAGCCTGACGCCACTTGTCCTTTGAGACGGCCATTCCGAGGTCAGAAGCTGAGAATCCCAGATGTTGAGCAAACGAGGATGCCCCCTCCCCCAGCCAGAAGAAAACAACTGGACCAGGCCGGGGAATTTTTCTCTTCCCAAGGGGAAAACTGGGAGATTTCCAAGATGCAGACTCGGGCTCCGAGTGCTGGGTGGGGCCCCTGATGGCTCTGCCTTTTCCCATAGTAGGCACTCTGATGCCAGGTGCTGGGTCAGGGGCTTGGCGACAGCTCAGAGGAGTTCATATGGAGTTTGCAGAAGAAAGTAGGGACTGTCCCTTGAAGGACCTCGATGGATCTCCGTGGTGCAGGTGGGAGCCCTGGACAGCTGCCTGCCTCAGCCTAACCCATACTCACGTGTCGCCGTCCTCAGAGATGTAAGTGAGCGCTTCGAGCTGCTGGGCACTCAAGGGCCCCGCGTGGGGCAGTGGCGAGCGAGGGCCGGAGTATTCGGGCTCGGAGACCCCAGGCAGAGGCAGGGGCTCAGCGAGCGAGGCGGAGGCGTAGGCCGAGTAGGCGCGCTCGCTCTCCGCGTTCTCCTTGGGGGCGCTCGGTGTCTCCGGACCGGACTCCGGCAGCGAACGCAAAGAGCGCAGAGACTCGATTCCCGAGTCGCACTGGCTGTCGTCCGATTCCGCCAAGTCTTTGCGAGTTCCAGACATGTCGCCGACCCCTTCCCGGTCGCCGTCCGCCGGCGGCGGCCAGGGCGCCGAGCTCCGCCGCGTCCACCCCGCCGACTGCGTTCGCCCCGCCCAGCGGGCCGGACACGCCCCCAGCCACGCCCCCGATGGCGCTTCCGGCTCGAGGACCCGCCCCTCCGGAATCCCCCGGACCCGCGCTTGCGTAGGCCGGAGTCATGGTTACCGTTCTGACTCACGCCTGCGGTGATGAACTCCGCGTTCATTCATTCGCTCTCTTCGCCTTTCTTCACTCCATTTATTAATTCCGTGCGTTCATTCTTTTACTCCTCCATATCTTCTATTTATTTATTCACTTATTCATTCCTTTTTAAAATTTTTATTTTACAATGTTAAGGGTTGAACCTCAACATTGAAGGATGGCCTTCAGTACATCCCCAACTCATTTTTGCAGCATCTTGATCACATTCCTCGTGGGGAATTAGTAGGTGTGCTTAACGAATCTCAGTTTTGTTTTCACCCTTTTCCTCTCCCGTTCCTTCGTCATTTGGTCCTCTTCCCTTTCGCAAAAGATCTGTTTCTATTATCTTTTATTTTGCTCTTTAATTTACTTATAATTTGTCACTCCTTTGTTTTAGAGGAATATTTATTAATTTTCTGCACAAATTGGACGCTTGGGGTGGGATGGGGCACTGCTTCTCATTCTCTGCTGGGGCCCAGGAGTATGGGTGGAAAAGAGAACCCATTAGAATCTTTGGGGAGCAGGGCTTCCTGGGGGCGCTGCACACAGGGCCTCCTGTGTCTGTTTCCCACACACAGACCAGGGTGTGGGGCTGTGTCTCTGGAAAGTGGCTTTTCTCAGGCAGCCCACTGTCTAATGAGCCAGTGGTCATGGGCCTCCTTCCTCCCCAGGGTAAACCAGTGACCTCAGGCGGTTGTGGCAGCTGGCCCCTCCCTCTCAATGGTCCGGGAAGTTAACTTCCTCATGGTGGGGCTGGGATGGGGAGGTCCCAGGCCCAGCCCCAGCCCTAACATCTTCTCTGCCCCTGCTTTCCCTGTGTCCAGGGAGGACACCACCATCCACAGATAAGCTTCAAGCCAGCACCTCCTAACTTGCTCTTACCCATGACTCCAGCTGCCATTGGCCTTGGCCAGCAATGCTCTTAGAGGATCATATCCAAAGGAACAGCTGCTTGTATATGGGGGAACTGAACACAGGGCCTTTGCACTAGCTACAACCCCAGGCCAGCTTTCTAAAAACTTTATTTCGAGACATTATCTAAATCCCTAAGTTGCCCAGACAGGGCTGGAACTTGCAAAGCTCCTATCTCAGCTTCCCAAAGTGCTGGGATTAAACAAGCACATGCCGGCCCACTCAGGTTCCTTTTCATTTCTTGCTTTGGGTAAAGAAGTTGAATGAATCTAGGCAGCTACTAAGCAGTGTCCTACTGCCCCTCCCCCTGCAATCTCATTTTATTCATTCATCCATTCGCTTATTTCACAAAACACATATGAGACTTCTGCTATTTGCCCGACATTGTTCTTTGCGGGAAGCACAACCAACTATTACAGTAACAGTCATAAGCGACGCCCACATTCCACCACCATGAAGAAATTCCAAGGTCCAGGCTTCCTGGCAAGTGGTTTCACCAAGGCATGGACAGGACCAGGTGTAGTGGGGCACACATGGCCAACTAGTCAGTGGGGTGAGGGGCAATGAAGGTTCCATTTGGATGAGAATGGAAAGGGAGAAGGGTGGGAGAGGGAAGAAGGGCTTGGTCTTGCCCCCTGTTCTCCATCCCCTGCAAGACCCGAATGGTGAGAATGCCTTAGGCAGGAGGCTGTGAGGACCACTGGGGACAGCAGGAAGAAATGGAAACTTCCCCTTCCTTTGGGGGCACTTGGGTGCAGCTCAGGGGTAGAGCACATGTCTAGCAAGTGAAAGACCCTGAGATCCAGTGCCATGTCTTCCCTTGGGGCCAGTGTGATGTGATCTCAGATGTCCTAGCCTCCTCCCTCTTTATGCTCCCCTCCCTTTCTCAAAGTCTGCAGGAGCATCATCTGTAGATCAGTTGGTCCAAATGTGGCACAATATCTCATCTTAATACAGAAAAGCTGAGGCCCAGGGAGGTGAGCTCACTTGCCTGAGGTCTCCCAGCCAAGAACTACAAGGCCGAGATCTCTTGACCTAACCCAAATCCTGAAGTTTGTTTCAGTGAAACCTTCCTTTGTTTTTCTTTTTGAAATTTTCTTCCTTTATCAAAATAGAAGTCACAGAGATGGGCACCTGAGTCTCTGCCAGGACACAGACTTCAGGAAAGAAGCAGTGGTTTATCACTAATTCACATGAATGAAGGCTGAATTTAAGAAAACCCCAGCCCCACCAGTCAGAAATCTGCCTGGTGTGTGGCAGCCCCTTTTATGGCCACGTGAGGGCAGTATTGAGTCACACACCGCCCCTTGAACTCCCATAGTCTTCCAGTTAGCCCTCCTGACACTGCAGGAATGAATGGCAGGAGGGACTATGGCAGTGGATGACCTGGGAACTTCGGCTCAGGTTGCAGTGTGGTCAGGGCCGTGGCTTTGTCTCCTCAGCTAGACCTCCAGGACAGGCCTTTGTGGTCCTTCTGTCTCCCTGCTGGTTCCCGCTGTGGTGGCTTCATTCCCCATCTCGGCCCGCCAGGCTCATCTTCAGGAAACTGGGCTGATTTCCACAGTGACCTATGGTCAGGTGAGTGCTTTTACCCGCTTCCTCACATCCCTTTTCCTGGAGCTTCCTGAGAAAGCTAATGTGTGTGAAAGGAGAAGGCAGGAGTGCCCTTTTTTCTCTTGGGAGCTCTGAAGTTGGCCAAAAGGAGTTGGACTGTTCCCCGGGCCAGTGTTCCATGAGGTGGAGAAGCAGTGGGCGTCGGGAGGATTTTAGACATTGAATGGGCCAGACATGGTGGCTCATGCCTTCCTGTAAGAGGATCAAGGACTGCTAAGAGTTCGAGCTCACCCTGGGTTACGTGGTGCATTCAAGGCCTGCCTGCCTGAACTACATGGCCAGACCCTGTCTCATATATAAATAAGTAAATAAACACTGAACTGGCCAGCGAGGAGCCCATGCAGGTTAGGAAAGACCACCGGCACCAGGAACTCTCAAGGCCTCCGTTCTGCCTGTAGGAGTCCTGGACTTGGTGGACAGGTCTGAAACCAGGACAGGAGGTGCAGAGTTTGGCTGTGAGACCGACTTCCCCAAAAGCATGGGTGGGAGACAACTGGAATGAGCCACCAAAAGGGACTCTCCTATGCCACTGGAATGACAAGAACCCTGGCCTTTTCAGGACCACAGCCTCCTTGTTAGGAAGGATGGATCACTGCCCTGGAGAGGGTCCTTCTGGCCAGGCCTGAGGATTTCTGAATCAGTAGGTGGCAGAGCAGAGCCACTGGACCTTGTCTGCAAAGGCAAAGGAGGGAAATGGCTGGATCAGGACTGGAGGGGGGTGGCAGCCATGGCTCTCCTGTCCCAGATGAGACCCAGGAATACTTGGACACATTAATGTGCCTGTATCCCATCCCCCGGGGTCAAATACCCAGGTTTCTCCTCAAGGTGACTTCCTGCCCTGAAACGTTCCCTGGACTTTTGAATGGGAAAGATCTGAATTCTAGGAGTAGTTCTAATGCATGTTAGCAGATGACCTGATTAAGTCATGCATCTTGCCTCTGCCTTGGTTCCTTGTGGGGAAAGGAGCACAGTCACTGTATATTGAAGGCCCTAATGATACACAGTAGGGTATCAGGGTAGATGTACCCAAAGATTGATGGGTGGCCTTGATCACAGTGATGGTTCCAAGGCCTCCCCTCCCCATTAAGATTTGTTGTCCTTGTGGTTAGGAATTGGGGACAAGGTGCTGAGGATGGAACTCAGGACCTCGCACACGTTAGGCAAATGCTCTACCCCTACATGACATTCCAGCCCTAAAGGGAAAGAGTTTAATTCTGCACAGGACACACAGCAGATTCTTGTTCGCAGGACAGAGGTGCCAAGTGTGGAAAGGCTGCCTGCAGTCCCCCCAGCCTGGCGTGGCCTGTGCAACTGCTTCCCACATCCATAGTTCGGGGCCTCAGAGAATGGGCAATTGACTTTCTTGCTAAAGAATTTCTGGATGAAGAAATGAGGGCTCATAGAGGGAAAGATACTCACCCAAGGTCACCCAACTCATTAGCCAGGATTAAAAATTAGAACTCAGTTCCCCTGATCTCCAGTTTAAGGCATCGTGCTCACTCCATTCCTTCTGAATTTTGGGGGACGGAAGATGGGCAGATGGTTCAGTGGAGGCCGGTCCTGCATCCTCCTCTCTGTCCTCTGTCAGTCCTTTCTCGAATCTAGCTCCCTGCCCTCCCCAGTACCTGACTCCAGCCCCTTGGAGCCTGGCTCCTACCCGACTCTCAATCAGCACCTGGCAATGAGGACTTTTCGGGGCTAGGTCTCCTATCCCCTCCCGACCTGAGCCCCAGGACCTGGCAAGCAGAAACAGGGTGTCCGATCCCCGGCGGGGCCCCTCGCCGGGAATGACGGGATGGGGGGGCACTGCGTACCGATCTCCCCAGATAGGCACGCGGTGCACACGTCCGCGCGGTTAAGGGGTACTAGTAGCCCCTGTTGCGTCTCCCCTTTGGGGGGTGGCTAGGAGGCAGGCTTGGGGAGGGCGGAGTTTGGGGGGCCGGGGGCGGGGCTCGGCGGCGCCGGGAGGAAGGGGGGGGCGCGCTGGCTCCAGCTCGGCTCAGACAAAAGGCGGCGGCGGGAGCGGGCGGGAGGCGGAGCGGCGCCCGGAGGGCCTCAAGGTGACACCGCCCCCGGCCCCGGCCCCCCCAGCCCGGCCCCTCCAGCCCGCCCCCCACCCCTGCCCCCGCCCCCCGCGCATTCCCCGTCCCCCCTCCCCCCGGCGGGGGGTGGGGAGCAGAGCGGGCCCCGCCCCCGCCGCCCCCTCCCCGAGCCAGCGCAGGATGCCCCCGGCGCCTGGCCGCCCCCCGGGAGGTCCTGAGCACCACGCGCCCCCTCTGCGCCATGTCCCCGCCCGGGTCCGCCGCGGGAGAGAGCGCGGGCGGCGGCGGCGGCGGCGGCGGGCCCGGGGTCCCGGAGGAGCCCCTGGCGGCGGACGAGGGCCCCGCCCGAGAGGAGGTGAGAGCGGCCGCAGCGCGCCCCGGAACCCCCATCTCGGCACTCGCGCCCGGGCCAAGCGCCGCAGCCGCAGTCTGCGCCTCCCCCACCTGCGGCCCGGCTGTCCGCGGGGCGGGGCGGGGGGCGCGGGGGCGGGGCCGGGGGGGTCCCGGGCAGGGGAGGGGCGTGGGCGGGGCCTCGCAGACCCCTAGGCTCGCGCTGGAAGGGCTCGGCTCACCTGTCCCGGCGCGAGGACGCGGGGTGGGGGGCTGCAGAGATGGGAGGGGACTTGGGAGGCGGTGGTGTCACCTGGGTTGGGGGCCTACGGGTCGGTGTGTGGAAAGGCCAGAACCCCCATCCCCGGGGTCGCTGGGAGCTTGGGAGGTGCACCCTTTCTTCCAGCACTCCCCCTAGGGGTTTTAAACCCAAGAGCCTTTAAGTGTGGGTGCTAAGCTTATTCCTATTCTGAAACTGGAGACAAAGAAAGGAGGAAAGTACCAGCAACCCCCCGACCCTGCATCCTGCACACATACATGCTGCACAGCCGGTAACCAGGGGGGCCTGCAGGCAGGGCCTCTTGGGGCCAGGGCTCCCGCAGGGCGCCTGTGTCCCCATGCCAGGTAGGCTTGAGATGCCCCTTCCAGTTCCAGCTCCCTGTGGGTGCTAAATTCAAGGCCTCTGCCTGTGTCTGTGTTTGCCTTTCCACCTTCTCCGCTCCCCTAGCTGGCCTCCTGGCCAGGCTGAGGAACTGAAGGAACAAATCGGGGTCCCAGCAGGAGGCTGTGTACATGTATTGGAGACTTAGGCTACCCTTAGAAATCAAACTCAACTCTCATTTCTCCTGGCTGCTGGGTGGCAGCACTATGTGTGGCACCACTATGAGTGGCACCCAGGATGCAGGGAGTGAGGCATGGGCCCTGCCAGACGGTAAACAACTCTAAACAACTCACCGTGCAGAGCACTTGAGGAGACAGGCCCTAGGAGAGGACCAGAGACCTTGTGACAAATGGCTGGACTTCAAATACATTCCTCCTGCTCCCTTCCCTGTCCCCATCCCCATCTTGTCCCCAGGCACATGTCTCTGCCTTTTTGGATCCTCTCTCCCCAGTTGCCTTCTGCTTGGGAACCCCAGCCCCTCCCTCCTGTTTTAGAATTTGGAAAAGGATGTTAGGGTCCAGCAAGAAGACTTGAGGGAGGACGGGGCTCTGGAATGTGTGACTGAGCTGGGGCAGGCTTCTTCCTCCTCCAGAGAAAGTATTGGGGGGCTGTGTGAGTGTTAGGGAGGTGGGTGGATCAAAGGGGGAGTGGCTCCCAGGACAGGGATTAAAAGTACCTGCCAGAAATCAGGGCCTCACCTGTTAAGGGCCAGGTGATCTCAGGGTGTCCCTCCCCTGTTTCCTTGAACACCTGGAGGGGGTCTGGGCTGGGGACCTACCTTTGCTGATGCCTGTCTGTCTGTCCTCCCTTCCCCCCCATCCACACTTTTTCCCATTTCACTGTGGTCTTTGCATCTGTCTTTGGACTATCTCTGGGTGCCATCCTGCCCCTCTGTGTCTTTGCTTCCTGGGCCTCCATCCCTGGCTCTCATTCTTCTCTGCCCCTTGGGGTGTCTCTCTCTCTCTGCGCTTTCCTGTATTGGCTTTCTGATCCCTTTTTCTGACCTCATGATGCCCTCTGGGTCACTCACTTCTGTGTTTATTTCTGGTCTCTGTCTCTCATGTTTGTCTTATGTTTTTTCCCCTATCTCTGCCTCTGTCTCTGCCTCTGCCTCTCCATCCTGCATCCATTTCTTTGTCTCACCTCCTGCTCATCCTGGCCCCTCCCTGCCCATCTGAGCAGCAGCGACCCATCCAGCCCTCTTTCACCAAGTCCCTCTGCCGTGAGTCCCACTGGAAGTGCCTCCTGCTGTCGCTGCTCATGTACGGCTGCCTGGGGGCAGTGGCCTGGTGCCACGTCACCACAGTGACCCGCCTCACCTTCAGCAGCGCCTACCAGGGCAACAGCCTCATGTACCACGACAGCCCCTGCTCCAATGGCTACGTCTACATTCCCCTGGCCTTCCTGCTCATGCTGTATGCTGTCTACCTGGTGGAGTGTTGGCACTGCCAGGCCCGCCATGAGCTGCAGCACCGCGTGGATGTGAGCAGCGTGCGGGAGCGTGTGGGCCGCATGCAGCAGGCCACGCCCTGCATCTGGTGGAAGGCCATTAGCTACCACTACGTCCGCCGCACCCGCCAGGTCACCAGGTACCGCAATGGAGATGCTTATACCACCACCCAGGTGAGCAGCCACGAAAGATGAGAAAGAACCTGGTGGGGGGTAGGAGGTCAGTGATAAGCTCACAGCAGCAGACACAGCCAGGGCCATTCTGTCAGGACTTCACATGTGTGCCGTCATTTATTTAATCCTGATAACAGCTCTATGAGATAGGCACTGTCCCCATTTTACAGATAAGAAAACTGAAGCACAGAGAGGTTAAGTACTCGCCCAAAGTCAAACTGCTAGTATGTGGAGGTGAGGGCTCCCAGTGTAGACTGTTTAGGACTGAAAGTCTGCAGATGGCTTCCCAGGTGGCTTCTCACAGCACATGCACACCTGTTGGGTGAGGCAGTGGCCATCTGGTTCCCTTTCTCTTAGTCTCAGAGACTTGCCCACAGCCTGTATTTACTGAGCAGCAGTGCTAGACTCAAACTGAGATCCTGGAACCCCATCCCAGGCTCTCTGAGTAGATGGATGTGGGGGGCCTTACAGGGAGCCCCAGAGCCATCAGCACTGCCAGGATTAGACCGTCTGGATCTTGGAGGAGGAGAGGTTGCCAGAGGTGGTAGGCATTGTCATTGACTGTGCAGGCAGCCAAGGCCTTGACAGGAGACTGGAGAGGAGGGCTCCCTTGGAGCCAGCATCCTCTTGTAAACACACAGGTCAGAGGGCAGAAGCTGGGGGGCCTGTGATGGCTGAGAAGCAGTGGGACAGCACAGGCAGATGTGGCCAAGGGTCAGGCCAGCCAGAGTGCGGGTTTGTGGCCAAGATTCGGCCCCAGGGGGCACAGGGAGGACTGGGTTCCCGTCCCATCTCGTTTTTAACGCACTGGTTAAGCCTCGGGTCCCAGTTGTAAAGCACATGGTGATGTCTTGTGGGGCTCCAGCAGGTACCCAGAGTGGGACAGGCGCAGGGGCATATGATTAGGAAACGCAGCATGAGGGGGTTGGTGGGGGGGTGGTCCGAGACTGCAGCTTCCTCACCTGCAGGTCTACCACGAGCGCGTCAACACGCACGTGGCCGAGGCCGAGTTTGACTATGCCCGTTGCGGCGTCCGGGACGTGTCCAAGGCGCTGGTGGGGCTGGAGGGTGCGCCCGCCACGCGGCTGCGATTTACCAAGTGCTTCAGCTTCGCCAGCGTGGAGGCGGAGAACGCGTACCTGTGCCAGCGCGCACGCTTCTTCGCGGAGAATGAGGGCCTGGACGACTACATGGAGGCGCGTGAGGGTATGCACCTGAAGAACGTGGACTTCCGGGAGTTCATGGTGGCCTTTCCGGACCCGGCACGGCCGCCCTGGTATGCGTGCTCGTCGGCCTTCTGGGCCGCAGCGCTGCTCACACTGTCGTGGCCACTGCGCGTGCTGTCCGAGTACCGCACGGCCTACGCGCACTACCACGTGGAGAAGCTCTTTGGCCTCGAGGGCCCGGGCTCTGCTGGGGGCCTGAGCCCCGGCGACGAGCTGCTGCCCCCACTGGCGCACCGTCTGCCGCGCGTGGACACGGTGGACAGCACGGAGCTCGAGTGGCACATACGCTCCAACCAGCAGCTGGTGCCCAGCTACTCCGAGGCGGTGCTCATGGACCTGGCGGGCCGCAGTGCGCATGCCCGGGGCTTCGCACCCTCCTGTCGCTATGGTGGCGTGGGTGGCCCTGGCGCGGCCCCGCTGCGTCGCAGCTGCGAGCAGTGCCAGCGCGCCGCCAGCAGCTCCTCCATTTTCTCGCGCAGCGCGCTCAGCATCTGTGCCAGCCCGCGCGCAGCACCGGGGCCCGGCGGGGGTGTGGGGGGCGCGGGCAGCCGCTTTTCCCTCGGCCGCCTCTATGGCTCACGGCGCAGCTGCCTGTGGCGCAGTCGGAGTGGCAGCGTCAATGAGGCCAGCTGCCCCACAGAGCAGACCCGTCTGTCCAGCCAGGCCAGCATGGGGGACGATGAGGACGACGATGAGGAGGAGGCTGGGCCGCCGCCGCCCTACCATGATGCGCTCTACTTCCCGGTCCTCATTGTGCACCGGCAGGAGGGGTGCCTGGGCCACAGCCACCGGCCACTGCATCGCCACGGCTCCTGCGTGGAGACCTCACTGTGAGGGGCCCCTGGATGGGTCCACGCGCCCCTTGCCGAACTGTGTGTCCCGCGTGGAGCAGGGGAGTGTGGGGGTCACCCAGGCCAGGTGTGGAAGGAATAGAACAGAAGGGTTCTGGAGAGACCCCCATGGGGCCAAGAGCGACCTAGCCTGGACACAGGGACAGAGCATGAGAAGGCGTGGCTCCCCAGAACCCCAACTGCAGGCAGAATGACTCCTCCACCACTCCCACAGTTCATGAAGGCTCACCCCCCTCTCCGCACACACCAGAGATTTCCCGTGCAGCCTCCCACCGGCCTGACTGTTAGTGGCAACTATGCGGGGAGTGGGGGACCTGGGCTGAGCCGCCTCGGGAGGGTGTGTCTCCCTGGGCAGCAGGGTGGTGTGCAGATACAGGAGGGGCACCTGGGACTTTACTGACCCTTGGGACCTTTGCTGGGAACAGCAGGGGTAGCTGCTATCCAGCTGACGCGTTCAGAGCCAGGTGGCAGCCCCAGCACAGTCCCCACACCGTGGCAATGTGGCCGTTCTCTTCTTGGCGTTGGCCCCAGAGCTCGGGGCTTCCTCTCACCCTCTTCCTGCACTGTTGTTTGTCACTGGGCCCCAGGAGCAGGTCCTGAGGGATTGTGCTCATGGCACCACGTCACTCTCTTCTATCCTCCTGGGACAGGGCCCTTCAGCCCTTTCTGGAAACTCTGTAGCCTCCTCCCTGAGTTCGGGTGGGTTCTGATGCCACCTCGGCGGCTGGTGTGAAAGCCGGCCAGGGTGAGTGACACAAGAGATGCACCTGATGACAGGTGGGCCCTGGGGCACAGAGGGCAGTGGAGGGTGGAGGGGCAGGATCTCTGAAGGGGAGCCCTTACCTCCCCAGACCTCTGGGGAGGAGTAGCGCAGTCTCGCCCCTCACCCTTGCCTCTGTGGGCTGAGGAACTGGTCACTGGCCCAAACTGGAGGGACACTTGATTCCAGTGGCAGGAATTATCCAACTCTGCCAAACTTCATCTCCATTTATGCCCTGAGCAGAAGCCCTGTCGTGTGTCCCAGGGTCTTCAGAGGGGCACCCTGCCACTGCCTGGGGGCGTTGGCCCTGTTCCCCAGAGCTCCATTCTGACGTTTCTCCCCCGTGCTTCCCGCCACCTGCCCCGGTGTGCTTGGTGTGCATGTCTTTGTACAGCCCTTCGCCTTCCCAGCTGCCCGGCTCCTTTCCCAGCACACTTAGGGCCTGGGAACCAGGTTCACATCTCGGGCACCCAGGCATTGTGCCCCAGATGCTTCTTGCTTCTCTGCTGCCATCAGAGCTCTGCTGTTGGCCTCTCCTGGCCACTTTCCTGCCCGTCCTCCCCCTTTCTGGCTAGACCCACACCTGCACGGAGGTGTGGCCTCCAGCTATGCAATATCGCCTCTATCTCCTGCTCTCCTCAGGGGAACGAGGATGGGGGCAGACTGTGGGGGGCACTCTGGCCCATGGATCATCAAGGTGCACAGAGATGGGTGAGGGAGGAGAGGCCAGAGAGGGAGTAGTTGGGGCAGAAAGGCACAGCTGCCCACCTGCCTGCCAGCTCACAAACCCATCGGGACCCTGAGTCTGTGCTCCTCGGGGCCTGGCAGTGGGAACACCCCTCTCAGGAGGTGCAGCGGGTCCCCGTTATTATTTCACGTGTATCAATCATTTCTGCTAGGTGTGCTCACCCAGTCAGCCTCGCCTCGCACATACGCACAGACTTAGAGAGAAACTGATTCTTTGGTCTATTTTCTTGGTAGCTTTTATTGATTGCCAGGGAAAATGAAAACCAGAAAATTAATTAATCTCTAAAATTAAACTTTACACTGAATGTTCTTGTTTCTCTAATTAGAACCTCTGCTAGCAGCGGTGGCCACACACACACACCCTCCCACCTACACGTTTGCACTCTGAAACCGTTTGAGGGTGTCAGGCATGAAGGATTCAAGGCCACCCAGACAGGCACATGTGCGTTACCCCGCTCAAGCCCCTGTGGTGCTCTGCTCAGCGGCTGCTTGTTGGAAGGGGTCCCTGGAGAGTGGGTGCCGCTGGGATATGGTTGAAATTCATGACCCAGCCCTTGGGGACCTAGGCCTGAGCATCAGCCCCTTGGGCATCCTGGCTGATGTGATTCCTGTAGTTGTGGCCAAGCTGAGCAGCTGCAGAGTGACAGGGACTCATGCAGGGCACCTGGAAGGCTCCCCATGTCTGGGGACAAGGGCTGTCAGGCGGGCTGGGCCTGGCCGGGAGGAGCAATTGGGTGCATCACACTGTGGCCTTTCTGTCCTGGATTTCCAAGTGCAAAGATTGTACAAATCTAACTGGTGGATAATAAAGTTGCGATGACTCACCGACCTCCCCTCTGGTGTGGCATTTCTTACCCCTCCAGCAAGAGTGTCACCAGGTTCTCCCAGCAGCCACCACTGACAGCTGCCTTCCTGTATCCCAGGGTCCCCTTCCCAGGTGAAAAGTGGGGATTGATGGTGTGGCCTGTAAAACTGGGTCACATAAAGCAGAGTCGAGCAGTGGGGAGGTGACATCTTCAGGAGTAAGTGTAACAGGAAGATTCCGGCATCATTGTACTGTAGCTACAGTGTGTGTGTGTGTGTGTGTGTGTGTGTGTATGTGCTTGTGTATGCATGCGTGTGTGCACATGCGTGAAGGTCAAGGATCCCATCAGTAGCCGGGGGTGGGGAGATGGAGGAGAGTCATCTACATGGGCAGCACGCATGGGAGTCCATCTGCCTAATTCCTGGAAGAAGTCATCTTTTTCAGGGATCTAATGACACCACTTTGTGGGCCCCACAGCAGGGTCTCCACTTAATACCTTTTCTCCCTTACCGGGAACCTCCTTGCCTTGTGTCTTTATGCCTTCAATCCTCAGTTGCTCCTTCGGAGGATGTTCGAGTCCCTCTTTCCCTCCCTCTGGACTGGAGTGACCTTTAGCAGCAGGGTGTGTGGGAAGGGCAGGGAATGAGGGACAGGGCTGGAGTGGTGACCCCTGGTCTCTGGTCACTGCCTGGCCCCAGTTGCACCTTATGCCACAGATTTCCCAGGGCCACTGGCAGTGACAGGTAACACGAAGTGGCCAGGGTTCAAGGCCTGCTGGCGGGCAGCTTCCCTGTTGGTGTGGAGGGCCTGGCCGATGAGGTACTCGCACTCCTGGGTGATATCTGACAAGCGCAAGTCAAACTCCAAGAGGGTCTTGTTGTCCGACACGCCCTCCAGGAGCTGCTTCCCGCCATCCTGGGAGGACAGAAGGGAAAGAGTCATGGCACATCAAGGTCGGGTGACAGCCACACACACAACTGATAAGAGATGAGGTTGCCATTAACTCTGCTGCACGCTGATCTACTCCTGCTTATTCAGACAGCGTGGTCAAGACCCACTAACGTGGCTGTCCACCCCAGTGACCATGACCTTGCTTTTCTACCCCCACGCAGGGCCTGGGGGCAAACCTGTCTAAGATCAGAGGAGGAGAAGCTCAGAGGAGCCAGCTCTGGGCAGCTTCTCCTCACCCTGACCAGAGAATGAGGAGGAGCAGTGCTGTCCCTCTACCTCTGCCTGCTGCCAGGCAGGATGCCAAACTGCAGTATCTCTCGGGAGAGGAGAGGAGGCCCAGAGAGGCCAAAGCCATGGGCAGATGGCGGAGCTCAGCATGGCCCTGAATCCAGGGGTCTGGCTGGTGCAGGACCCTAGCCCAGGGCTTCTGGTCATGTGAGGACTGAGTGTCCCCCTGCGTCCTGGCCAAGCTGTCTATGACTTGTAGTAGGAGCACCCCTGTGGGGACAGCAGAGGGAGGCTGAAGGGCAGCCAGTTGGGAGTCTAACCGGAGCACACAGGGCCCCCCTGCAGTCCTTCACCCATGCTCTTTTGTGTGGGGTGGGCCAGGTCAGGGTGAAGATTAGAACACTGCTGTCCTATGGAAGAATCCCACTTGTGGTTTGGGAAGGAAATGTAATGGGTTACAAAAACACTGAAAAAAAAAATGAATACAGTAGAACCTAAAGGAAAACATCAGGCCGGGCATGGTGGCACACACATGTAATCCCAGCACTTTGGGAGGCTGAGGCAGGAGAGTCACTGTGAGTTTGAGGCCAGCCTGGGCTACATAATAAGTTCAAGGCCAACCTGGACTACAAAGTGAGACCTTGACTTGAAAAAAAAAAGTGTACATTAGCATAAATCACAAGCAGAAAAAGTAGATTTCAATGACATCTATCTACCTTTCTACAGGTGTTCATGTAATTTGTTCCCTCCCAACAGAGGTGGGAATTAAGACACACACACCTTTTTTTTGCTTTTTTGAGACAGGGTCTCGCTATGTAGTTCAGACTGGCCTTGGGCTCACTTTGTAACCAAGGCTGGTCTCAGACTTGCAACCATCCTCCTGCCTCAGCCTCCCGAGTGCTGGGATTATAGGAGTGCACCACCATGGGCTCACCCTGAGCCCCTTTAAGAATATCTTTAAAAGGTTTGTGACAGAGTCTCTCTAAGTCACTAGATTGTCCAGGCTGGAACTTGTGATTTCCCTGCTTTATCCCCCCAGAGTGCTGGGTGACAAGCACCACCAGCCTGGTGTACTTTACATTTCTTCTTCCATGATTTGGTCAAGAAAATTTGAGAAACATGTTTTTGTTTTTGTATTTTGAAATACTGTTTGTTACAGAAGACTCAGGCTAGGCTTCAGCATGACTTGGTAATGCAGTGCTTGCCTAGAAAAGACAGGCTGGGCTGGAGGGCAGTGGTAAACCACATGCCTGCCATGCACGAGGCCCTGGGATTGATCCCCAGCACTACACACACCAAAAAGAAAGTCTCATTTTCATAGGTAACTGTGAAGACAAAAGGGAAAGGAGCAGATGTTGGGGACACCCCTCGACTCTGCATGTATGCATGAGTGACATTGCATGTAGCACCAGAAGCCCAAGGTCCCAGTGTTCCTCCTGCAGGCAGCCCGCCCCGCTCCCAGAGGCCTGGCTCACCGGCCCGATGTGGTTGCAGGACAGGTTGATGCTGGTGAGCGTGGTGTTGACCGAAAGGACCTGAGACAGGAGTGTGGCCGTGGGCTCAGACAGCTCATTGCCGCCCAGGTGCAGGGTGGTGAGGCACGTGTTAAACAGCAGGGCGTGTGCTAGGGCCTGGCCGCCCTCGTCCTCGATGCAGTTGAGGCGCAGGTTGAGGGACAGAAGGTTGGTGTTGTGTGTCAGGGCGTGAGCCAGAGCCTGGGCCCCAGGCGCACGCACGCGGTTGTTGGCCAGGTTGAGCACACGCAGGTGGCTGTGGCTGAGCAGCTTGGCAGCGCCACGTGCCCCGCGGTCCCCGATGAGGTTGTGTGACAGGTCCAGCTCCTCAAGGGCCGGGTGGTCAAGCAAACTGCGGATCAGAATGCGGGCCTTCTCGTCATCCACGCGGCTGCGGGTCAGCCTGAAAATCTGCGGGTGGGCAGAAGGTGACCGGCCTGCTGCCTGCGCACCTTCTGTAGGTGGCCAGCTGGGTGGGGCAGCCCATCCTGTGACACAGAATTGGTGGCAGGAGGAAGAGGCTACTATTGGTCAAGTGATTACTACGGACGGGCACACTGCCAGCATGGTTGATAACCATTTCCCTGGCCACCAGCCCCCTGTGGAGTCGGGCCTGTTCTCTCCACTCTGGGCAGAGAAAGGCTCAGGAAAGTTCCATTACTCAACCAGAGGTGCAGATTTGGAATTCAGGTCTGTCTGATGCCCCAGCCTCCCACTGTTTGCTCCCACTCTGCTGGCTGATGAAATCTCTTTATCTCTCTCTGTCTCTGTCTTGTGGTACCAAGGATTGAACCCAGCATCTTTGCACTGAATTACATCCCCAGACACCCTCACTTTTTCCCCCCAGCCCTTATAAATAAAAAAAATTTTAAAGCCAAAGTTGCTACACTACCTAGGCTAGGCTAGAACTTTGGATCCTCCTGCCTCAGCTTCCCAAGTGCTGGCATCAGACACATGTACCATCATGCCTGACTTTCGAGTTTCTTCTTAGGCAAATCTAAAGCCTTTACCTATTTCTGCTTTTCTCTCTACCTTCCCAGTCAAGATCTTGGCAAAGCTGATCATAGCACCCCCTCCTCTCCTCTTGGGCTCCTGCCCCGGCCCTGGCACCCCACTGCAGTTTCCCCAGGAACTCCCAGGCTTTCTAAGTCAGCCCCCAGTGCCAAGAACGCCGCACCTCACTCCTCCTCCTGGAACGCACCCTTCACGGCTCAGGCACACAATGCCAGGTCCCTTCGCTCCTGCCTCACGTTTCTGGCAGGCTCTGCTCCCATTGTCACCTGCCAGTGTCTCCGGGCCCTCTTCTGGCTCCCTTAGGTGTGCCACGCTGAGCCCACACTTGTGAAGCTGGCACCCATTTCCAGGCTTTGTTCAGATCTCTCCCAAGAGCTGCTCTGCCGGAGGATGCCGTGCCAGGCCACCTCACAGTAAAACCCAGCCCTCCTCCTGCCATCGCCATCCTGCCAGTGGCCTCTCCAACCATCTGGTCTCCCAGGCAGGAAGGCCTGATGCCTCCAGCGCCTTCCTCCTCTTCACCTCCTTATGCCAGTGAGGCTGCTGATGCAATTGCTCAAGCTCCTTTCCTCTACTCTCTCTCTCCTCCCCTCTCTGCAGGCCAAGTCAAGGTTCCAGCAACCCTTGTCTTTGTCTCCACGTGGCAGGGAACTCCCAGGTGACTGCCATGTCCTCAACCCAACAACATGAAGTTCCCCTGCTAAAACCTCCACAGTGCTATGACTTGGAAGCAGTGGTATCCCTGCAGGCCCGAAGCTACACACAGCACCAGCCCCCAGCGTCTTGAGCTAAAGACTCCCCTTTTTCTTTTCTTTGTTTCTTTCTTTCTCTCTCTGTTTTTTTTTTTTTTTTTTGTACTGGGGATTGAACTCACAACCTCACACTTGCCAGGCAGGCTAAATTCCTGGCCCATCTTTTTTTTTGTCTTTTTGAGACAGGGTCTCACTATGCAGTTCAGGCTAAACTTCAGCTCACTTTATAGCCCACGATGGTCTCAAACTTACAACGTTCCTCCTGCCTCAGCGTCCTGAGTGCTGGGATTACAAATCTGTGCCACCATGCCTGGCTACTCCTCTTTTCTTTACAAAGTGCCCAGCTTTGGTTACTTTGTGACAGCAACAGAAAATAAAAAAATTCAGATGGTGCCTGGAGCTCCTCAAGAAAGCCAGATCCCTGACAAGGCCTGCTTTCTCCAGGAGCATGGAGCCTTCCGCCCTGCTCCCCCACGCTGGCTCCACCAACACAGCCCGCTCTGCCAGGCCCTGGATTGGCCCTGCTGTCCCGTCAGGGGCCTACATGTGCTGCTTCCCACTGGAACAGCTCCCCTCTTTCCCTTGTCTACAGCCCCCCGCCCCATCTCTGCATAGTGACACTGCTCCAGGAAGCCTTCTCTGGCGAGGAGAAATGCACCTTTATAATCACACATAAGAATGTCTCTTTTGCAGGGGATTCAGCTCAGTGCCATAATGCCTGCTGTCAAGCACAAGGTCCTGAGTTCGATTGCTGGTACAAAAAAAAAAAAAAAAAAAAAAAAGGAAAGAAAGAAAAAGAAAAGCCTACAAAAAAAGAATGTTTCTTGGGGCTGGGGATTTAGCTCAGCGGAATAAGCACCTGCCTTGCAAGCAGGCAGTTGTGAGTTCAATCCCTGGTACTGATTAAAAAAAAAAAGAAAGAAAGAAAGAAATAGGAAGAACGTTTCTTTTTACAGGTGCACACCTGTAATCCCTGGGGGAGGCCAAGGCGAGGAGGATCACAAGTTCGAGCCCAGCTTAGTGATTGGCAGCACAGTAGCTCTGACACACACACACATGCACACACACATGCACACATGTATACATGCGCATGCACGCGCACGCACACACACACACGTCTTTTCTTTATAGCACTTATCCTAATTAGGGGTGCAAGAAACAATACAGGATGCCCAGGCTGGGGGTATGGCTCAATGATGGGAAACAAACACAACCCTAAACCAAGGGGTCCTGCTTAAATTAAAATTTCAGACAGACAAATGTGTCCCATGTGATGTTTGGGACATACTTCTACAAAATCATTTGCTATTTGTCTGAAATGCAGTCAACTGGGTGCCCTGTGTTTCAGCTGCAGTCTGCAAACTCCACCCCCACCCCCCAGCTTGAAGCAATTAGTGCTTTTTATCGCGGCCTCAGCTGCAGAGGCCACCCGGGGTGACTGTCAACGCAGGGCCACCTCTTCAGCACCCAGGACAGGGCCTGGAGTAAAGATGTTTGTTGATGACTAAGCAAGCCCAGAGTTCAGTTTGCAGCAACAAAAGCAGCTCTGTCCATGAATGGAAAGGAGACAGGAGGAAGGCGATGGCAGGAAAGGAAATCGAGGAGGGCACAGAGAGCCCGGGGCGGGGCGCTGAGAAGATACCTTGAGTGTGTGGCAGGCCTTGATGGTAGCCGCCAAGGAGTGGCAGTCCTGGTAGGTGAAGAGGAAGAGCTTCCACTCGAAATTCATGCCACAGTCTTTGACACCATACACCAGGTCCAGCTCCTCCAGCTGGCTCAGGCCGGCCACCAGCGGGCCCAGCGTGTAGTGATCGGCGCTGATTTCCTCGGGTTCCCCTTCGCTGGCTGAATCTGACTGGTCTCCCGCCACACGGGGTGGGGCCGGCAGGTACACAGGCGGGAGGAGCTGGTCAACACGGAGGCTGCGAATGAAGTCCTTGCAAAGGGGCAGCAGGTCGAGGATGGTGCCAGGGTCCGTGGTGCCAGGGATGAAGTGGCACAGCAGACCCTCCATGTGTCGCTCGAAAAACAGGCGCTTCCAGCTGCCACCGTGCCGGGCCACGTGGCACACAGGCCAGCGGTGCATGCAGCAGCGGCGCCAGTAGCCCTCGTCGTCGATGAGATTGGCAGTCACGGCCAGGGGCAGGTCAGGTGGCAGTTGGCTCAGGACCTTCTGCTGGTATTCTGGAGGCAGCTGCTTCAGGATTGGGTTTTCTTTGGGAGCAGAGGAGAAAAAACAGGGGTGGGGGGGTCATAGCTCTGGGGGCAACATAGCGCCCTGTTTTGGTGATGTTTCTGCAGCTGGACAGGCAGTGTCCAGTCTTGGGTAGGATCAGTCTGTGGAGGCACACGGGTTGTCACCTAGTCCAATGGAGGAGATAGTCCCTGATCCAGAGCCTGCTTGTCTGATGTGATTCATTCATTTCAAACAAATGCATCTGGAGCCAGGCATAGAGGTGCATGCTGGTAAACTCTGTGCTCAGGAGGCTGAGGCAGAAGGGTTGCCATCAGTTTGAGGCCAGCCTGAGCTACATCATGAGACCCTGTCTCTAAAGTAAAACAAACAGCAACAGCAACAAAACAAGTGTATCTGTCTGACATGTGCTGTGTGCAGGACAATGCCAGCAGGGCTGAGCCCCAAGGGTGGGGGGCAGGTTGCCCTGACCTCCGGAATCTCACATTCCAGCCAGCGAAGACAGAGAGGGAAAAGATGAAAAAAGCACATATAGGTCAGGTGGCCATCATTTTTGGAGACAGAAGGATGGCCCTGTCTTCAGAGACCTGCAGTCAGGGCACAGAGGCCACTCTCCCCTCACCCATGTTCTTTGGACTGAGTATGGTCCCAGAGCAAGCCAGGAAGCCACATGTGCTGGGGCTCAGAGTTCTGGGTGAAGGGTATGGGCCAAGGGGGGCCTCTGGCTAGGGCAGTGAAGGGCAGGAATGGCAGAGTCTGCTGGGAGCCTAGAAGTGGGGTCTGCAGGGCGTGGGGGCCCTCCTCCCTCCTACAGACTCACTCTGGAAGTTTCTGATGATGTTCTGGATGCAGAGCTCCGTGAGGAGGGGCACAATGGCCAGTGACCACTCAGTGTCCTCAGCAATGAGCCTGCGCATGCGGCGGAAATTCGGAACAGTGCGTTTGGCAGGCTGCTGGCCCGTGGCTGGATTGTGGGCTGCAACAGAGGGGGACCTCGGGACCAAGGGGGACCAGCTGAGTTTGGGCGATGTGGGTGGGGGCCGGGAGTCCTGCATGCTGAGTGCTGGTAACAAGGGGGCAGGAGGCCCCTAGTTGACCTGGACACAAGACGCTGCTTAAGTCCTTGATACTGGTGGGGACCTGGAACGAGAGGAAGTGAGAGAGGTGAGGATTTGGAGGCATTTAGAGTGCAGAGCTAGCATAGATGCTGGTGCAAATCTCAGCCACCAGCTGTGTGGCCTTGGGCAGGTAACTGAACCTCTCTGAGTTTCCTGCTGCCTCTGTGAAATGAGAGGATTATTAGGGGGAGGGAGTGAAATCCTGACTGAAGGAAGCAGAGTAAACTGTCTGGCACATGAAACTGTAGCAAGCAGCTGAGGAGACTCACTCTTTAGCACCCGCATGCACTGCACACTCCTTTATGTGTATTAACACATTTACCCTCACAAAAACTTTTAGAGATAGGCACTCACATTTCCCCCTGCTTTCTGATGGGAAATGGAAGCACAGAGAGGTTAACTGACTTGTCCAATGTTGCACAGCTTATAAAGAACAAGGATGGATTTCATCTGGTCTGTGGTCATCTGGTGTTGAGGGCATTTTGGGCTGGGAGAGAAAGGACAGGGAACCAGGCATGGTCTGCCCACGGTGCTGGTCCCTACGCCTCTGCTCCTCGGGGTCTCCAGCCCTGAGCCCTCCTGTGATCTCCCCATCAGGACCACTCCCGGTTCTCCTGGCCCCACACCCCAGGCAGCTTGGAACACAGAAGTATAGGGAAAAAGGCAGCTCAGTCTGGTGCTGAGGACAGGGGATGCAGTGCGGCGGGGTCTGGGGCCACCCTGCCCTGTGCTCGGAGACCTGGGGGCGGGCAGGGCTGACTGCCCAGTACTCAGCACCCTCAGATGGCACCTGCCTCAAGGCCTTGTGGCACGGCCTATGGGGAGGGACTCGGTAATCCGGGAAAGGCATCCTTGGCAGAGGGAGGGACCAGATGGTGCTTGCTGGTGCCAGGCAGCTCCAGGAGGAAGAGCCTGGCTGAGGAGGTTGGTGGCTGGGCAGTGTGGGGACGTTGTTCCTGCGTGATGACACCCCTTGTGGAAACCAAATGGGAATTCAGCGAAGGCCCACTTTGGACTCAGGACCCTGCGAGGGGGCGGCTGGAATGAACACTGTTTTAGTCCTCACTGTGAATTTCCTGCTTTGCCAGTTACCTGCTGTGTGACCTTGGCCCAATTACTCAACCTATCTGAACTTCAGGGTTCATGTCTCTAAGTGGATGATGCTTCTTTCCCCATGCTGGAATTCCTCTGAGATGCTACCTGGTGACTACTGGTGATATCTGGAAAGGTTGCTGGGGGTGGGTGCAGGTGACAGCACAGGGTGGGCCTGGACTTGACCCAGGGACCTTTCTCTGGGTTGAAGTAGCGGTGGTGTTGGAGGCTGGCTACACGGCAGCATGGAGGCAGGGAGAAGGGTCAGGCAACGGGCTGGCCTTGCTCCTTGACTCCGGGCCCCTTCCTGGCTGTTCTGTTAGTCCCTGTGGACACTGTGGGTCACACCGCAGGCAGCAGCCCGGGCTTGGCAGGGACATGCAGATTCCTAGTGGACATTGCTACATCTATACCCAACCTCACTATTCTGGTCCCTGCTCCTCTTCGTTGGAGACCCCTCCTGGGGCAGGGAGACCTTTCCCAGGGCCTCAACAGCTGCCAAAGGGAGGGACAGGGCCACTCTGCTCCAGCTGTTACCATAAGAGCCCACCCAGGAGCCTGGGACTATGGGGCCTGGCATCATTTCTAAGGCAAACACTAGGATCGTTAACTGTATAATACGCTCACTGTGATCATTTTCCTTTAATCACTTGCTGTTTTAAAAATATGAATCACAAAAATAGTTTTGGTGAGGTGTAGCAGGGCACATCTGTAATCCCAGCCTTCTTCGAGCCTGAGACAGGGGGATTTTTAATTAGAGCCCAGCCTGAAAAACTTAGTAAGACCTTGTCTCAGAATAAAAGAGGCTGGGGATGTAGGTTAGTACAAAAGCCCTGGCTTCAATACCCAGTACTGGAAAACAAACAAACAAACATGTTTTTGATAGGCAACTTTTTACCAGATGCAGGTTTTTGTTTTGTTTTGATACCAGGGATCAAACTCATAATCTTTCGTTCTCCATGAAGGCACTTATACCAATGAGTTAAATCCCTGGCCCAAAATGCAGGATTTTGACCCTGAATGTTTTTTTTTTTTTTTTTTCTCTCTGTTTTCTTTTTTTTTGTTTTGTTTTGTTTTGTTTATCGGTACTGGGGCTCAAACTCATGACCGCCTGCTTGCAAGGCAGGTGCTTATGCCGCTGAGCTAAATCCCCAGCCCCTGACCCTGAATGTTTTAAAAAACTTACTTTAAAAACCTAATGATAGCTGAGCATTGTGATGCATGCCTGTAATCCCAGCACTCGGGAGGCTGAGGCAGGAGGATCTTTGTGAGTTTGAGACCAGCCTGGGCTACAAAGTGAGCTCAACACCAGCCTGAACTGCACAATGAGACCCTGTCTCAAAAAGCCAAAAAAAAAAAAAAAAAAAAAAAGTGTATATTTAAAAGGATAATGAGCAAAATGAACTTCTATCTTCCTGTTATTTATGTTGTGAAGATACTGACACGTGGCCCCTCTCTAGGTGGATGTCACCCTCTGCCACTCTTTCTCCCGCAGGTTTCACACTGTGCCCACGACGCACGTGTTGAGCCCCCCCATGTCCTGCTGTCCTCTCTCAGGGCCTATCTCCTTTCTCCCCTGAGCTCAGTGGTCCGGGCCATCCTGCCCACGCCCCATATCTGGGTGTTGCTTCCACTTGCCTGCTCCCCAGGCCCCTCTGGCCTTTCCTGTTGCCATCACCATAGTCCAGCTGTTGGGCCAGGGGCTCCTGGCATGAGCTGGTCCTCCCATGTCTGGACCTTGGGAAGCCTTTTCGTCCCACTGGGCACAGACAGCTTCCGGGTTCCTGTGTCCAAGGCCTCCCAGCTCTTGCACTCAGGACACTGCGGGCCTCTGCCACTGTGCCTGGGAAAGGGAAGCTGGTGCGCTGGGTCTGAGCGTAGTAGCACCACTCTATGGGCTTTCCTGTCCCCTGCACTGCGAACACGGCCTCCAATCCCTGTCATTACTGAGTGGGGCTCTAGGGTGGGGGCTGCTCCCCACTCTTGCCCGCTTGTATCTCAGGCCTGCTCTGGTAGGTGCTGGTGTTTGGGGCTGCCCCACACTTCTAAGAATAGCTGCTGGTGAGGAGCATCCTATTGGCCCAAGCCATTGGTCCGGGGGTGGCTACAGTGCCAGCCAATCAGAGCCCTCCTCAGGTTTGTCCAAGTGCAGGCAACAGAAGGACAGATGTCCTTGAAGGTTCTGCAGCCCCCATTGCTGGGAACCTCTCCCTCACACACAGGGCTGCCTGCAGCAGGAGGCACAGAGTCCAGAGGGAATGGATGGCAGACCTGGAGCACCCCGGCACCTTCCTCCCTATCCCTGAGACCCCAGACGGCCCGGTGCCTCCATAATCCTGAGACCTAATATGACTGCTGTTTCCAAGTCCCTTTTGCTGAAGCTGAATGTTGCTAGGTCACAGTTTGGTGAGAGGAATTATGGGAAAATCTTGCCAGGTACTGAAATAGTTCATTGAGCCAGCTGAGAAGGGCCAAGGCCCCCAGTCGTCACTTTCAGAGCTGGGACTGTAATGTGGTAGCCTTATCCTCTGCAGCTACGCTGCACATCCAGCCTCACAGCCCTGCTTTCCTGGCACTGGACAGCATCAGCTCAGGCGTGACGGTAACAGGTCCCTTCAGAATTATTCTCATCTGTGTCTTCACCCACCCTATAATGGAGGCAGGGCAGGCTTCCTCAGCCCATTTGATGGATGAAGAAGCTAGTGACTGGGACAGGGACTGGCTGGCTCCTGGACACCTAAGAGGGCTGCATACTTTGAATGTCAAGCATAGGATACATAACAAGAGAAGATACACAGATGTATGTATGTGTAAAATCCACATCCCAGTGAGAATAAGTTTCAGATTCTCCCATTTAATCTAGGCACTGACTTGGAGGCAGGGATCCCCCACCCACCACCCATAGATGACATTACAGGGGCCATCTCACCCTGCTGTCACAACCCCCGCCCTCAGCAATCCTCCCTCCCTATGTTGAGAACCCGTAGTCCCCACTCTCCCAGGCTCCCTCTCTCATCGCCTCTCTGATCTCCCGCACTCTACCGGCTCCGCCCCGCGCACTGGCTCCGCCCCACTCACCTGTACCCAGGGTCCCTAGGACAGCCCTCCTGGGGCGGCTGTCCTAAGACCTTGGTTTTGTGTCTATCTCTGCTTTGATCTCTTTCATGCCCACAGTGACTTAGCTTAGGACAAGCCACACCTACATTCCCAGCTGAGGAGTCCCCGTTTGCAGCTCAGAGAACAGAGGTAAGAAAGTTTTCCTAACAGCCAGGCAGGTTGCTCTTCTGCCCCTTGAGAATCATGGTCCCCCGATCCCCCGAGCCTGCTCCCGCTAACTCCTGCCTGCTTAAGTCTGCTGCCTCAAGAGGAGCTCCAGGGGCCTGGCTCCCAGCTCCCTCAGACAACCCAGCAGTCCCTCCCCATCCTACCTGGGGTGAGGACTCTGGCTTCTCAGTAACTGAGGGAACCACAGCCTGGTGTGTGGGAGGGGAAGAGAGGAGAAATTTCTGGGCCTGCAGGGGGAGAGGTTACTTTTCGGAGGGTCCCAGGGCCTCCAACACTGATATACTGGGGTCATGCAATGGCCCCAGTGGGCCAAGGGCGCTGGCCACGCTCCCTACAGTAGCCAGGTAGGAGATCACTAGAGACGCTGATGTTGCCAGGGAGTTGCTAGGGACGCCCCGCGTTGCCAGGGGCGGGGCCAGCGCTGCGTTGCGTCAGTCCGTGATTCCCACAGATCCACCGAATGCAGGGGCAGGCGGTTTGCGGTGCGGGCTGTGCGATATGTGGGAATGTGCACTTTGAGGGGCGAGTTCATATTGGTTGTGCTCCTCTCTGGGAGAGGACCTGGAAAAGCTGGTGGGGAGCAGAGTAGGGAAGGGCTAACCCCACCTCTCCAGGATCTCTCATGGCAGGCCCAGGCAAGGAGCCTGTGATGCTCCCACAGCTCTAGGCGGGCACCAGCACCTTCCAGCCCCAGTACAGGGCGGAAGGACAGGCGGAAGGAGCAGCTATGAAAAGGAACTGTGCTCCTGGTGGAGAGAGGGTTCCCGGAATGCTGAGCTTCCTTAAATGTCAGCTCGAGGGGATCCATTACTGGTACCACAGACCCTATGGTGACTCACCAGTAACACTGGGCACCACACCTAACTTGGTGGCCACCCTGAGGGCCAGTGAGACCTGCTGCTGCCAGTCCCACACATCATCTCAGGAAGACGCTGCAAGGAGACAGCTGGTACCTAGGGACCAGGGCCTCCTGACCTTGAAGACACCCTTGGGCCTCTCCTATTCCCAGCATTGGTGCTGCAAGCTGGTGACCCATCCTGATGAGTGGAGGCTGACCGTTACCTCAGCTTCCTCCCTCAGGCTGGGCATGTGCTGGGCAGCTAGTTTCAAAAGTGTGTAGTTGCCCTGGCTGTGTCATCACTAGGGGCCAACTCCCTGCTGTCCTCCAGCCTGCAATGCTCTTGGCTGACTGTCCAGCTCAGCTGCCCCCTGATCCCTGGTGTCACTGGAATGTCATCTACTGACACCACCTCTTCACTGCTCCCTCTCCACCCCTCACCCCAGGGGGCACCACTGGACTCAGCAGTTGACCAGCTCTCACTGCTCAGCGGACTGACCAGGCAGCGGAGCTGAAAGAAAACTCTGGACTTCTGAGTCTGACCTAGGAGGGTCTGGCTAGCTGCCATGATCTCCACCTGACACTTCCAGAGCATCTGTGGGTATCCACTGTCACATGGACCATCCCGGAACTCCGCCAACGAGGTGGTCCAGATCTGGATCCTGTAGGCTTTTCTGTGTTATGAGTGGTCACATTGGTGATGGGTACCCTTGTCATGGTGGTAAGGCCAAGCCTACCCTTTTTAAAGAAAAAGAACCTTCCAAAGCCTTCTGTCCTCTGTGAAATCCACTTTAATGAGCAGTCATAGCCTTAGTAGCTGTTTGCACATTTGATGGGAGTAATGTTTCTGTGTTCCCAGTCTATGTGTCCTTGTGTCAGGCAGGAACAAGTGGCCTCCTTCAGGTCAGCATCTAGACATTTGGGAGGTCGTGGGTCTCCTCTAGGGTACCAAGTGCTTGGTTCCTATAGGTCCCTGAAGTGCTGGGGTCAGAGCTGGTTGAGGGCATAGGCTCGGGCTGCACTGAGGGCAGCGTCCAGGTCTGCAGTGCTTCCGGTGCCCTGGGCCACCACATTCGAGCCCCAGGCCCTGCCTCCCATGTGGCGGCACACAGCCAGAGCCCAGGCCTCTGCTGAGAAGGCAGGTGTGGCACCCTGGGGACAGACAGAGTTAAAGGCAGGTGATGTGGAGCAGCCCCAAGGGGCCCCTCCACCCCATCACAGTGGCTGGGCCAGTGAGCAGCTTTGCAGGGATGCAGGGAAGCAGGTCTTAGGCAGGGGTGATCAGGGGATCTTGCAGTGCATTCTGGGTTGGAGAAGGCTGTCTTTAGGGACAAGGAGCTTGCCCTGTCCCTGGCCTGGCCGTCCTTAGAGGTTTCCACTCCTTGCCCCAGTCCTTGTTTGGGGGTGGTGGTGTGAGTGTGGAACCCGAATCACTGGCCATGCTCCCTTACCTGGGCCACCTGGCAGGCACATAGGACACTGCCCACTGGCTGGGGACTGAGGAGGAGCACAGAGGTTCCTGGGGCGAGCTCACACAACTGCCGCACCACCTTCACCAGCATCTGGGAAAGGGAGGGCATGGGTGACCCTGCCCCAAGGACATGTTCCCTCCTCCAGCCCCTGCACTCACACAGACCGAGAGGGACTCAGCAGAGACAGTGTCCACGATCAGAGGCCCCTTTTCATGCCGCCTCAGCAGCTCCTGGGACTTCACAGCAGCCTGCAGAGTGGAGGGACACAGGATGAGAGGGCTGATCTGCTATCGCTCCCATGTCGGAACCCAACCCTCACCCCAGCCCTGCTGTCCCTCCCCAGAGAGGCATGGCTTGCTGGCTCCTCTCTCAGGTACTACTGTCTCCTTTCCCCACCTCGCCTGTTCCCTTCCGTCACAGCTCCTGGCCCTACAAACAGGTCCCCACAGGTGAAAGGGGGCAGGCCAGCTGCAGGCGGCAAGGAGCAGGCAGAGGTGGGTGCTGCTCACAGTTGAGAGGCCTCAGGAGGGAAGGCTGCAGCAGAGACACTATGTGGGACCAGCCTGGTGATGGTCCTGACCGGCGAAGGAAGAAGAGGCTACCACTCATGGACCACCTGTGCCCTCACCTGACCCAGCTCCAGCTTGCGGATGGTGGTGTTGGCACGGCGCTGCAGCAACTTCAGCCTGGCCTGCAGTGCCCTCCGCTGCCACTGAGGCATCATGGCATTGTCCACAGCCTGTGGCCAGGGGTAGAACTGTCACCTCTGCTGTGTCCCCAAGCTACCCCACCGAGGGTGGGCAGTGGCTCCATGGCAGGGTGGCCCTCACCTCTGTGAGTCGTCCTATGTCCTTGGACAGCTGCTGAGCCTCCGCCAGGTTCCTGGTGCCCTGACTCAGACGCTCTGCAGCTGCGTCCACCTCCCTGGCCAGGCTCTCGCCCACTTCTCGGGCCTGCAGGGTGGGGACAGGATAGTCAGGGCCACCTTAGGGCAGGGGCTTGCAGCCACTGCTGGTTAACACCAAGTCAGAAATGTGGAAGAGTCGGGTATGATCATGGCACCAGCGCTATGGTAACAGATGCCAGTTGCCAACAGCTGGCACAGCCACACCAGTGTGCCAATGTATGTGCACCCATGCTGGCTGTGCGGTTGGAATCCCTGAGCCTGGCAATATCTGCAGTGTGTGGCCCCTGCCCCATCCACACTCGGAAGTCTCCTGGGCCCACTAGTGTGCTGACCTGCTGGGCCTGCTCCCCAGTGACAGCCAGCAGGCGGGTGGTCCCCTTGGTGAGCTGATGCTCCCCAGTTATAACCAGGTCCCCCACAGCCCCTGTGCGAAGCAGGTGCCTGTGGGTGGGAGGGAGAAGTCAAGGGGATGAGGGAGTAGGGAGAAGCCTGGGCCTTGGGCCAAATGCTATGTAGCTCCACAGACCAGGAAAGGCACAGTCCAGGGTAGCAGGGGATGACTCACGTCCCACAGCAGAGCTCCACAGAGGCCTGTAGTGCAGCCTGGGACATGGGGTCCAGGGCACAGGCCACAGGCACCCCAACTGACACCACCCGCACAGGGTCTGGGTACACCTGCAGTGGAGGAGCTGGGCTATAATGGCTTGTGGAGGACAGGTATGACCCGCTGGGGATGTCAAGGACAGCCATTGCCACCAAGAGGGTGGCCCTGCTCACCTCTTCGAGGGATCGCAGCCCCGGAATGCAGGCAGTGAGTTCCAGAGGTACCTCCTCCATGTACACGGGCTTGTCCTGCTGCACAGCCTCCTGCACGGTGTCCTCTATGGTCCTGAGCTGCTCTGGGGTCAGGGGGGACTGGGGCAGGGGGAGACTAACAGCGTCAGCCCCATGCATGTCACTCTCATGTTCCCGGGACTGTCCCCAGGCCCCGGGGCATGGCTGGCATGGGACAGTGGCTCTGTAAGCAGGGCAGAAGGCTCCAAGAACTTGTGAGAGGGGCCTGTGGGAAGCCGCAGGCCTTCACTGGGCACCAATCACTTGGCAAAAGCCACCAAGAGGAGGCTGTGTCCTCAGGGAGCTTAGACCAGGTGGCTTGGCAGGGGGAATGCAAGAGGGGGCTGTGGGCACAGAGCAGTCAGATGCCACAGGACCTGTCAGCTAGATGTGCTCGGAGCCAGGAGATGGGATGAAAGAGAAGAAGGTGGTTGGGTCTGACCAAGGCTGGTTTGGGGCAGCAGCAAAAGCATGCTGGTGGCTATGGGTGAGGAGAACCACACAGCAGGACTTCAGGAGGTCACCATGGCTAGCCTGACTCCTTACTGGCAGGAAGAGTCTGGGAAAGGGGCTTCTAGAGAATCACAAAGACCAAACAGCAGTGCCTGGCCCTTAGCCTGGTCATTCTGCCCCATAACATTGGGCTTACCTGGGTGGCCACGTCAAAGCGCAGCCGTTCAGGGTTGAGGTGGGAGCCCCGCTGTTCCACGTTGGGGCCCAGGGTCTCCCTCAGTGCCCAGTTCAGCAGGTGGGTAGCTGTGTGCTTCTCCATGCAGCTCAGACGCCAGTCCTAAAATGCTGCTGTCACTCAGGGGCCTGGGTGGGGCTGGGTGTGGGGAATGGGAGGGCGAAGAGGCTGCAGAGACTGAGGCCTGCGTGATGGGACTCTTACCTCATCCACGTGCAGCTGCACCAGGTCCCCCACCTGTAGGTGCTCAGAGGCCAGCACCTCGTGCAAGACAAAGCCCCCCCAGACCTGGGCCTGGGTCACGGGGAACAGCACATCCTAGGAAGGACAGGGCAAGACACAGATTGACTGCTTGTGACTTCCCTGGCCCTGGCCCAGTGTGGCCCCAGCCTGTTCCCATAGCCATTACCCTGGTGTGGGGACACTACCTGCTGCTCTATCCGCACCAGATAGCCCCGGTCTGAAGCCTGGCCACCCTGTTCAGCGTAGAAGTTGGTCCTGTTTAGAAGGAGACCGCAGCGCTGGCCTGGACCCACACTGGCTACAGCAGCCCCATCCTCTGTGTACAGCTGCAGCACCTGGGCCTCACAGGGACCAAACTCTGCAGGGTGCAGAGGGCTGTCAGTGCCAAGTGGGAACTAGGGGCATGGCCTGTGGGTCTCCACAGTGAGCCCTAGAGGTGACCTTAGCAAGCCTGTGCCCTGGGGACCGATCCTGGCTCTCACCATAGTTCCCAGTGGACTGCAGGGAGTAGCTGTACTTGGGGCTGTCATCGGTAGGGGACACCCCACGGTGCTGCAGCTCTGCAAGCGCATGGACATCAAGGCGCAGTCTCTGCTCCTGAGCTGGCTCAGCCTGGCGGCCCCGAAGCTACAAAATACAAGTGCAGGGCACAGGTGTCTGGAGAGCTGGTCCTCATGGGCCCTGCACCCTTGGGCTGGCTGGAAAAGCAGCCATGGGCTGGGCACCCTGGGACCAGGCCTCCTGCCTGCCCCTGCTGTCCCCTGGCCCCTCTCCAGGATGCTATGCTGCCCTATCCTCTGCTTCCTCCCTGTAGGCTGTGGCAGGGCTGGGGGCTCCATCCGATCATCCCACAGAGCCCAGGGCTGGGCAAGGGGCCGATATATCATGTGTCCCCACCCATACCTGGGCCTCCTCCTCCACCAGCTGTGCCAGCCTTTCAGAGTCCAGATGCACGCCCTTCTCTGCCAGCATCAGCTCCACCAGGTCTAGGGGGAGCCCTAGGTTCCCAGACATAGACAGGGACCAGGCCACATCAGCTTTAGGGAAGGAAGACAGTCTGTTAGGGATAGGCAGGGACAAAAGAAGGGGGAAAAGTGAGGGGAGGGGAAAAGATGGGGCTCTAACCATGCAGGCAGATGCCATAGAAAGGGGAGCTGGCATGTGTGGGGCAGAGTGGCTGAGAGCATGGATGGGGCCAGCAGGGCAGAATTCTCCCTGCACATGGCACTGTGTGTTGGAAGGAGAGGACTCGTGGGTGGGGGTCAGGAGAGATGAGCTGGCCTGGAGCCCCATCCTGTGCCTGGCCATGTCTGTGCACTCCTCGCCTTTGCCAGGTCCCTAACTCACCAGGGAACAGGTCAGAAGGCCCCAGACGCTTCAAGGTGCGTTCAATGATCCGCCGGCCCCGCTGCAGTGAGTCCAGGAAGGCGGCCTCTTCCTCTGACACCAGGCTGGCTATCTGGCCAGGCAGGAGGCAGTGGAGCTGGATGCCCCTCAGGGAGCACCTCTCTCCACAGCTCTCTCATCCCCACGGTTTCCTACCTGGGCTGAGTTCCTCCGCAGTTCTGGATACGTGTCTCCCTAGGGAAGGACAGGTGACAGATAACAGCCCATTGCATCTCTCTTGGCCTCCCTAAGGATGTCCTAAAGACTCAGCTGCTCTGAGGGACTCATATGGGGACAGGGTTTCCAAAGGGGAGGTAGGGATGCAGGAGGAAGGGTCCCAAGGTCACAGGATAGGCAGCCTGGGAGGGGGCTTCCTGCAGTGCCCCTGCCTCTTGTGAGCAAGTATGGCTTTGTCAGTCCATGACACGTGCTGGGCTGGAAGGGAACACCATGTGCCCAGGCCAGGGGTACTTTGAAGTCCAGGGAGGAAGTGCTGCCCTTACCAGTGTCTCCACTACCACCGGCACCAGGCTGCCTAAGAAGCCAGGTGGTGCCTGAAGCACCTCCGTAGAGAACCGCACAGCTCGACGAAGGATCCGGCGAAGGACCAGCCTACAGGAGGTCAGAGCCCAGGGTGAGCCCCACAGCTGGCTTGCAGCCAGCCTGCCCCACCTCTCCACCTGCCCCTCCTTTCCCAGCAACCTTGTGGCCCCTGCCCTTGCTGTAGCTCCCAAGACTCACGGGGCCCCTGACATCCCCGGGAAGACACCATCGGCGATGCAGATACTGAGTGTGCGGATGTGGTCGGCCACCACACGGTAGGCTGTGTCTGTGTGTCCCTCATCAGCTGCTCCTACCCGGCCCAAGTAAGGGGGTGCCCCACAGCCCTGCAACGTGGGAGAAGAGACAGGCAGATGGTGCTGTTGGTGTCCTCATAGGGCTCTGCTTGGCCCAGGTGACGATCATATCTGTGACTACTTGCTGGACTTCTACTGTGCCATGAAGGACATGGCATCCATCCTGGAAACAGCCCCTCTGGGAGGCATTACTATCTTTGCTTTCAAGGTGAGGAAACTGAGGGTCAGAGGAGCAAAGACAGGCAGGCTACACCACTCATGGGCCTACAGAGTCTGGCTTCTACTCTCGTCTTGGTGGCAGTTTGCAAAAATGGCCTGTCCTGAGCACATGCCATTCTGCAGTATGACTTCATAGTTGCTCCCTGTCTTAGGATGAAGTCTGCTTCTTCCTCTCCAGCCTGTGCAGCCCAGTGATTTGCTCTGGCCCGTAGGACACTGTTCTGGGCCCAGCACTAGGCTCACTGGGACCCAGGGAGGAAGCTACGTCTTTACCAGCATCTCCATTACCCCCAGCGCATGCTCCTTTCACACATGTTCCACTGCCACCTGCTTACCTGATGTATGGCGTGGAGCAGTGGGGAGAAGAGGTCAGTGTCATAGGTGGAATGCTTGCCTTGTAGCATGGCCACCAGCCTCTCCAGGCCCATTCCTGTGTCCACGTGCCGCTGGGGAAGGGACTGCAGGCTTCCGTTGGCCTCTCTGGCCAGGGACAGTGTGCAAGAGGAAGGCAAACCAGGATTAGGGGGTAAGGAGGGTACAGCAGAGTAATGAGGGATTCCAGGGGGCTGACAGTGGAAGGAACCCAGTGGGTACCCCGCCTCATACCCAGTGGCAAATGGAGAAGGCCGTGGGTCCTGCCCTTTGTCATAAAGGGCCAACCCCACCCTCACTCCCACCTTCACCCCAGCTGGGCCCTTGCCTGGAACCAAATGCCACCTAATGCTCAGAATTCTTTGCCTAGAGAGACAATGTAAGGCTACAAAACAATCTTAGAGATCATTAGGTTCAACTGTAACACACTCATGTAAGAGGTCAGAGAACTACAGTGACCACTCTTTCACAGTCAAAGGCTAGGGATTCAATCAGTTATTTTCTGAAAAGTGTTTAGAAATATGTCTGACACATACTAAGCGTTCTTCAGGGTTCTTTTTTTGTTTACTGCAGGGCTTGGGATAGAACCTGGGCCTCACGCATGTTAGGCAAATGCTCTACCCCAAGCTGTATCCCAGCACTGTTCGTTTTACAAGTGCATCGGTCTGCTGACTGCTACCTGTTTCACTTCTAGCTGTGTATCGTGCTGCTTCAGCGCTCATTACCTGTTGTACTGCATGAAGACCAGATTCCAAAGCTCCACCAGCTGAGGGGCTCCCACCCCACCAGCCAGGTCATAGTGGATCTCAGTACAAGGCCCACAGGGGCCAGTGTCCCCCATCTCCCAGAAGTTCTCTTGTGGTCCAAAAGAAAGCACACGATTGACAGGTACCCTGGGGAGAAGACCAAGGAAGTGGCAGGAAAGGGACAGATTCAGAAGCTGGGATCCCCTCTGCAATGAGAGCCCTCATCCAGGTACTCACTTGGGAAGAGGAAAAACAAGGTTGCCCTACAGCACTCTGGAGGCTCTGAGGACTGGTGCCAGGTCTGTTTCCAGTCCTCCTGCCTTCTCAGAGTGGGCTGAGGAGAGGCGTGACTTACCCTAAGCTGAGCCAGATGTCTCTGGTCTCCAGGTCTGGGTCCAGTCCTGCCTTGGGATCACCACCAAAGTAGGAGACCCACAGCCTGTCTTTAGGGATCCCGTAGATCTGAGTCAGCAGTTCCCAAGCCATGCTGCAAGCCTCCTCCTGCAGCAGAAACCAGCTGGAGGCCCACATGTATGCAAATCGAGCAACAGTAACTCAGGCTTCAGATTGAGACAAAACTGTCCAATGCCCACCCCATCATGACCATTTTTGCTACGGCTTCTATTCCTGCCCAGAAAGCATCCTGTTCTCTTAACATTTCTCTTTTTCCAAGTCCCTATTCTATGAAATTTTCTGCCCGCCCTGGCCTAGAGTGATCTTGGACTCCAGTTAGCATCTTAGCATTGTTGTCTGACCACTTTTCATGCACATTTGACCAGCAATTAGGCAGCAGGCACTTAGAATCCAATCGGGGAAGTGAGACACGTTCTTCTGACACACATTCCTCCAGCCATTTGCCCCTGCATCTAGAAGGAGGCCTTGCCTGAGCCGGGAGACTCACCTTGAAATATTCACCCCCAAAGGCCCAATTTCCGAGCATTTCAAAGAAGGTATGGTGGGAAAGGTCTCGGCCCACATCTTCCAGGTCATTGTGGCGTCCTCCAGCCCTCACACACTTCTGGCTGTTGGCCACACGTCGGAAGCCAGCCATCTCACTTCGTGGATCCACAGTGCCCAGGAAGATGGGCTTGAACTGGGAGCACAGGAAGGGGGAGAGAACATCTCAGTGGACACAGATGTTGCTGTTCAGAATGAAGGCTGACTGTAACCCTGAGACTACAGTGTGGTCTTGTCCTACGTGCCAACTGGGGAGTCTGATGTGGCCATCTCTAGTGTGTGTGAGGCAGAGAAAGGGTAAAGAAACCATGAACCAGAGATCTGCTAGGAAAACAGCAAAAATAAAAGGAAGAGGAATGTATGAATGGCTGGAAACAGGAGATTGATAAGTAGATGCCTCTATCTCACTTTTTAACCATACCCCAAACTTTCAGGGTGCAAAAAGGTCTATGGGGTGCTAGGCACTGAACACAATAACAGCATTTGGTAGGGAACTTGTACGGCCTTTACCCTCCCACTCATCTTTAATGTTCAGGTGAGAACTATTTAGGGTAGTAGGTGGTTGCTCAAAGATCCAAGCTTAAATACAGTAGCTAGCACACAATAGGGTATCTGATGTACAAGTTATTCTTTTTTTTTTTAATCGGTACCAGGGATTGAGTACAAGTTATTCTTACTGAAAGATGTTAGGACTGGGGATGTAGCTCAGTGGCGGAGCGCTTGCCTAAGCTGCGCAGAGCCTGGGCCTGATTCACAGCACAGAATGAATGCACGTACGCATACACGCATGAGTAAATAGGTAAATGCATGAATGAATAAATACAGTCCTTCCCCCATCAGGATGTAAAATCCAATCCTTCTCCACCAGTTTTCCCTCCCGAGCCCCGCCCCCAATAGCTTCGCCGAATCACGCACTGCCCTTATTCCCCAGATGCCGTGAGCCCCGCCCCCCAGTCTCGCGCCCAATCCCGCGGCTCCTCTCTCCGAAATTCACGGGCTTGCCCCGCCCCACCTGGTTCATGCCCGCATTGACGAATAGCAGGCTAGGGTCGCCGCGGGGCCGCACAGAAGCAGAAGGCACCAACCGGTGGCCATGGCGGTCGCGAAAGAAGCTCAGGAAGGCGTCCCTCACGGCCGAGCCTTGGGTTGGAGGGGGCTGGGTGGACAGCGGCCGTCGGCTGCGGCCTGCCCATGAAGGCGACCTTCGAATAGCCCGCCGAAGCCGCCCAGCGACCCCTGCCATTGATGCCGCCATCTTAACTCCGGGCGGCGGCTTCACGGCATCAAAGAGCGACGTAAAGCGAGGTGTGCGTGGCGTACAGTGGCCCCTGGCGACGGGAGGCCTGGCGGCACGCTTGCGGCCGGTCGGGCTGGGAAGGAAGGGAAAGAAGAGGTCAGGGTAGCACAGCGCCCTTTTTACCCATTTAGCTTTAAGTAGGTCATCGAGACCTAGTGTGTGCTAGGCACTGCTTTAGGCGCTTAGGGTACATTAATGGCAAAATCAATAAACTCCCCTGCCTTGTGAAATCTGTATTTTAGCAGTAATTGTTAGGCTGATTTTACAAGGTTATGAGTAGGATTGAGGGGAACAGATTCAAATTGAGGTTATGTGTGTGTCCTCAAGTGACTAGAAGAGGATAGAGAATACCAAGGGGATACCAGTATTCAACTCATTCAGTAGAGATTTATTGGATTGCTGTGTGACGGGCACTGTGGTAGGCACATGCCAGTTGCCTTTGCACTTGGCAGTGGAGAGTCCTTTTGTCCTTAGGGACCGAAAGAGGTTCTTTGGGGTTAGATCTGCCTGTCAGAGACACAGATGCCAAATAGCATCTGCTGCATTATTAATTGCTTAATAACATTTGGTCTTTTAATTTGGCTTGGGATAAGGGAGAATCCAGGTCGTCACGTTAGGACACAGCTGGTGGCTAAAAACAGCAGAGCTCTCTCATGAGCTTCCCTATGTCTTGAGGTTATGTGTTTTGCTTTAGGGAAGACACCCGCCCACCTCCTTTCTGAATTTTCTCTCCATGGTAGCAGGTGTGACCTCGAAGCCAACATAAGCCCTTAGGGTACAGCCAGTGTCTTGGGGCTTCTGATGATTCTGCCCTGGGTCTGGACAGTGAAAAAGAGATTGGGCCAAGGTCAAAGCCCAGTAGGAGCAGCAGAGCTGAGGAAAACATGATCAGAGAGAAGGCTCTTGCCACCATTCTCTCTATGTGTTGGGTTATTTGGAGTCGTTTGAAACAGTTTCCTTAGGGGACTGCATAATCTATTTTGGACTTGCGTTTCTATGGCAATAGAGAATTCTCAACTTTGTATTCTGAAGGCCCATCTTGTCTATTTTAGGATCCTCTGTTTCTCCCCTTGTCCATGGTTAAAGGTGTTTTGAAAGCATGTTTTGGTTTTTCCAGTGCTTCTGGAACAGGAACTTAAAGGCAGATGGGGATTTCTGTGAGACTGATGACCTTGAGAAAGACTGAAATTCTTTTTCAAAGTTGAGCTGGGAGTATTTTGTCCCATAAGTACAGCAGGGCCTCTCCCCAGTATGAATGTCAACTCTTTTTCAGGTGCTGCCCAGAGTCTTTGTGTTACAGTAGGAACTCTGTGTTTCAGACTAACCTGGATCTACTGTGCCATGAATTTTTTTTAAAAAAATCTTTATTGAAATATAATGCACGCCATACAATTCACTCATTTAAAGTGCACAGTTAAATAGCTTTCATTACTTTCGCAGAGTTGTGCAATCACTTTTAGAATATTTTCATCACCTCCTGAAACACCCTGGCATTCTCTGGCCATTAACCACCAAGGCTGTCATCCTTCCCAGCCCCAGGCAATCATTACTCAGCTTTTTCCGTTTATGTAGATTTGCTTACTTGGACCTTTCATATAAATGAAATCATGTAACGTGGTCTTTTGTAACTAGTTTCTTTTATTTAGCACAACGCTTACTTGCTTGCTTTGTTTCTTTGGGTAGTGGTGCCATCCCTTTTAATTTTGAGACAAGAATGTCCTGCAGGGTCACCAAGTTGCCTAGGCTGAACCCACACTTACAACCTTCCTGCCTCAGCTTCTGTGTGTTAAACATGTATCATGGATTTAAAAAAAAATTTTTTTTAGTTACTGTTTTCTATTTGAAATAGATTTTTCCTCGTATTGTTATTTTAGCCTTGCTGTTAAAAATTTTTCCCCTTTAAATGTGTTCTGAGTGTTCTGTATTTCCCAGTGAAGCACAGTGATTTCCTGGAGGTCTGAGATGTGACTTTTCTGATTTAGCACTGTCACCTGATGGGGAAGTTAAACCCTAGGGAGATGGAGGCGGAGAGAAGGCACCCCAACGGGAAGTTACTGACCTGGGAATTTCTCTGGGTACAGATCCACTGTCGCAGTAATTGCAGCAATTTCATTTTGCACTTTCCATGCAAATGGGTCTGCTTCTGGGATTTCTCCAGCTGGACTTTGTGGACACTGACCTGCTCCTCCACTGTTGTTAAAGATAGTGACACTTTCTCTTCCTTTCCTCTTGGACCTATTTATCATGCCAGGTCCAAGGATCCCATTTTTTGGATCTCCTTCTTTTTTGCTTTGTTTGAAAGAAGGGACAGAAAGACCTGGGAGTGGGAATTGGCCTTTCTGTTTTCCCCTTGGGCTGAGAGCAGGAAGGTGAGGATGGCAATGTCCTCTGTTCCCGCCTGATGGATGAGGAGTGAGGGGACCCTTTTCACCCGTACTGAACACAGGGAGTTCAACTTTGGTGACTTCCACTTATAAATACTGCCTTTTAGCATCTAGGTGTAAAGTTTAACCACCAAGAGGTGTTGCTGGTTTGATGTGTTTATGGGGTGCCCATCAAACCAGGTGTCCCCTTGTGGCTCTTAGCAGCTTGCTGAAGATGTAGACCCTGATTCTGATTGGCAGGACTGGGATGAGTTCTAGCAGATGAGAGAGGGTCTCTGTCTGGTCTCAGAAGGTTCTTAAGGGAGCTGTTGTCTCTGCCTGTCTGCAGGAGTGTGCCTTCAGTGACAGGGTGTGATAGAGGGTCGGGGGACACAAGTTCCTTTGCCTGTACCAGGGTCTCCTGTTTAAATGTCCCTGGGCTCTCTACTGTCTCTAAAACAAGTGACCACATGAGCAGGTGGATGCAGCCAGTGCATTTACTCTTCCTCCGGTTGATTGGAAACTGGAGGTTAATGCTAACTGGAGAGGATGGGGTGAAGGCAATGGACCTTGAGATTGGAGGGGGAGGTGGCTCCAGGATCCAGAATTTAAGGATTAATGGGAGCTAGGCGAGGTGTTGCACCTTGTAATCACAGCTTCTGGGGAGCCTAAGGCAGGAGGATCGTAAGTTGAAAGCCAGCCAGGGCTACTTAACTAGGTCTTGCCAATCAGTCCATCAGTCAGTCAAGGTGGGGCATGGCTTAGTTCCGAGGTCAGTTTTTAATACCCCTTTCCAAAGAAAGGATCAGTGGGCCTTTGTGGTTATCCTCGTGATCCCTTTTTTTCCCCCTAGGTACTCAAACTGGGGACATGCTCCTGTGGGGCTACTATACTCTCTACCCTTATTATTTTGAGTCAGGGTCTCTAAATTGCCTAGACTGGCCTTGAATTTGCAACCCTCTTGCTTCAGTCTCCCTATTAGCTGGGATTACGTTATGGGCGTGCAGCTTCATGGCAGGCTATCCTTACACATGTTTACTTACAATGTCAGTGGTTATGTAAGTAGCTATAGAACATCCTTGATTTTGTCTCTTGGCCTCCAAAACCTAAACAGTTACCATCTGGCCCTTTTAAAAGTTTATCTAGTCCTACCTTAGAAGTTGTTTTTAAAAATCCTTTTTAAATCATCATAAACCATAGATGTAGAAATTCAATCAAAACTTATGAATGTAAATGTGTAATTTAAGTATTGGAAAACAACTACCTTGGGCCGGGGTGTAACTTAGGGATTGAGGGGCTTGTCTGGCTTTTAAGGGGCCCAAGGTTTTCCACTAGTACCTCAAAAAAAAAAAAAAGTATCCCAGCACCCCAGGGTCCCCATGGCCTCAGCTCCAGCCCCACCTAACCTCCGGAGGTGCCCCTCCCACAGGCAGGCCGCACCCGACTTTCATAGTAAACACTTTGCATTTCTTGAGAGATTGAGCACCCAGTGTATCCTTAGCTGGTAGTCTTTCCCTTCTTAGCTCCATTAGAGGATTTGGAGTAGGGAGTGACGGGATCTTATTTATGCATTAAATCATGACTCCCAGGGAGAAGGATGTGTGGGCCAGCAGGAAAGCAGAGAGCACACAGTTAGGGGTGGTGGTGGCCATGCCCAGGACAGAGGCCTCTGGGGCTGTATGTGGAGGCAGGATGGGTGGGAGGAAGGTGAGAGGACAGTACTAGCTGAGTTGTTGGAGTCTCTGGGGTGTAAGGATGCTACTCCAGTAGGTCAGCTGGGGCACCGGAAGAGACCCAGAGGATACCTGTAATCTGTCACTTCTGCTTTAGGGGATATGCCCAAAAGAACTTCCTAAAGGGTCTTGGAAAGATTGTATTTCCATGTTCACAGCAATGCTATTCACTGGAAGCAGCTCCCAGGTGTCCATGATAGGCGGATAGATAAGGAAAATTCATCAGAACAGCATAGAGTGTGGCCCTAAAGAGGAAGGAAACTCTGACATACACTGCAACATGGCTGACCCGCAAGGACATTACATGAGGTGGAATAAACCAGCCACAAAAAGACAAATACTGTACAGTTCCACCTAAAGGAGGTATCAGTCAAAATCATGGAGGCAGAAACTAGAATGCTTGTTGCCAGGTGCTATTGCTGCACTGAGTTTCATCTCTGCAAATACTTAAAACCTTGGCTCTGCCGTGATCCCCTCTCTCTCTCACCTTACTGATTTCTTCTCTGTGCTGGATTGTCCCCATCTGTACATCGCACAAACAGCTGGAAGGCAGCTGTTCTAAAGATGAGGAAGGTGCCCCCTAGAGCCCGTGTCCCTCTTGGCCTCCCGTAGTTTTGTTTTCCTGAAAATTTCTTGCAGAGTTAGCTGTACCTTCCAGAGCTGTCCCCACCTCTTGCATTACCTCACATGCAATCAAATGACCTGCCTTTTCACCTCCTTTTTTCTTCTTCTTTTTATTATTTTGTTTTGTTTTTGAGACAGGGTCTCTCTGTGTAGTTCAGCCTAGCCTTGAACTCACTCTGTGGTTCAGGCTGGCCTTAAACCTGTGATAGGCCTTTCCTCGGCCTCCTGAGTGCTGGACTACATGCCTGCACCACCACACCCAGCCTTTTCTTTCTTTTTCTTTCAGTCTCATTTTGGAGGAGCTGTCATTTGGTTTTTCACAGTGGCCTCCCATTCCCACCAACAGCGCACAGGGCCCAATTCCTCTACATCCTGGCTGATGCTTGGTATTTTCTGCACCTCCCCCACGGTACCCTAACAAGTGTGAGATGGTATCAGTGTGATGTTTTTATAAACAAAACAAAACAGCTCAAACCCTTAGCAAATGCTGGTTTTGGTTGATGACACATGTGCTGACATGTTGGTGGCGAAGTGTTCTGATGTTTGTGGTTTGCTTTGAAATGCATCAGGGGAGGGTGGACTGGAGATGAATGGAGAGACGTGTGACAAAATGATGAGCCACTGCAGAGAGGTGTTAACAGTTGTGGCATTAGGTGCTGCTTGTACACAGCTTTGAAGCTTGAGAACTTTCATAATCAATCTTTTTGGGCTACTTTCTGAGCCTTAGAGAAGTTTTACTGTGCAGGACTGAGACTCCTCTAGTGAATGTGGACCCAACAAGCTGAAAGAGGCCCAAGGGGAAGCAGATAGAAACCACTGACCAGGACGCAGGGCTCTGGAGGTGTGTGCTTCAGGATGGGAAAGGGGACCACAGAGGACCAAGAATGGGACCCCCGTCCCTCAATGAATGTCTGTCTGGCGCAGGCTGTTCCCACAAGGGTGGAAGGAAGTTAGGTCATTGGGTGTTGCCCTCAGAGAGGATGTTGGGCCCTGGCCCCTCTTCTCTCTTGCTCATTACTTCTGACTGCCAGGGTGTGACAGGTCTTCCATTCCACTATTGTCATGATGCCATCAGACCCCAAGCAGCAGGACCAAGTGATCCTGCACAGAAACTCTGAAGCCAGAATATTATCTTCACTCTTCCCAGTTTTGTACTTTAGGTATTTTGTCACAGGATGGAAAGCTTAGTGACCCAGTTCTTGAGAGTCAAGATAACAGGTGAACTAGGGGAGGCCACTGGTCCTGGGCAGGATCTGCAAACTCAGGCTTAGGGTTTTGGGCTGCAGGTCCAAGAAGTTACAGTGCTCTGTTGGCCCTGTGAGTTCTCAGGTTGTGCCAGTCTCGTTCGTGGGTTTCTACACAGTGCAGGATGGTGAGACATGGTGCTACCAAGGGGAACAGGTGCTCCCCCAAGACTACAGTGGTATCATTTTCCTGTGTCTGCCTGGTCACTGTGCCACATCTCTATCAGTTGGCCCATCTATCAGTCAGTCCATTTTCAAGCACCTTGCAGTGAGATGGTCATCACTGCCTCCTCCTTTGATGTGGAAAGCAAGTATTCTCCAAAGCCCCTGTAGCAAGCTGAGCATCATACAGGGAGAGTGAATGTAATGACATCTCGGTGACTGACATTCCTGACCAAGGTGGCCAGATTAAGGCTTTTTGTTTTGTTTGGTTTATTTTGATACTGGGAATCTTAACTCATGACTGTGTGTTTGCTAAGCAGGTGCTGTGTCACTGACTATATCCCCAGCTCAGGGTGGCCAGATTGATGCCCACAAATCAACTGAAATGTCCATGATGACAAAACTGGTGGCACATTTTCTCTGGAATCCTGGAAGGGGCTGGAGACACACTTTGCTCGTTCATTCATTCATTCATTCATTTAGTGGTGCTGGGGATTGAAGCCAGGCTCTTTACACAGAGCTACATCCCAGGTCCTTTTTGAAAAATTTGAAGTTTTACTAAGTCACCAAAATGCCCAGACGGGGCTTGAATTTGTGATCTTTTTGCCTCAGCCTCCAGAGAGCTGGGATTATAAGCATGCACAATTATACCCTGCTTCTTATCCCTGACCCTTGGGCCTCTGCTTCTTAAACTCCTTGCCTCTAGACTCCAGGCTGCTTCTGTTGGCAAAATTCTTCTTTGTAGGACACAGTGCATAAGGTTGAGTCTTCAGGTATTCTACAGTTGTTTTCATGACTTTGCCAGCCGCCTGCAGCGGGAATCAGCAGGATGAAAATAGCCCACGAATGGGGAAGGAGGGCTAAGAAGCTGTGACGGTGGAGGTAGAAAGCGGCTGGGACTGCAGCTGCATACAGCTCATAAGTCTGTGATCTCTCTAGATTCTACTTGGGTCTTATTCTGTGAGTTTCCAGGTACCCCATTTACAATTCCCAGCGGGTAAAGGAACTCTGTTTTGGGGGGAGGTGTTTGAGACAGAATTGCACTCTGTAGTTCAGGTTGGCCTTGAACTCACTATGGAGCCCAGGCTGGCCTTGAAGTCACAGTGATCCTCCTGCCGCAGCCTCCTAAGGGCTGGGATTACAGGAGTGCACCACTATGCCCAGCTTTGGGAACCCATTTTTTTTTTTTTTTTGATACCTTGGAAAGTGGCATTTTTCTGTACAATTTATTCATACAATGCATTTTTGGTTCAAACTAAAACAAGTCTTCATTTCCTACCGATGTGGATTCCGATGGTCTTTTGTTTCATTATCTCAGCTGTAGTCTTTGAGCATTCTTTACCTGATTGGCAGATAGAAAATAACAGAACATCATTATCTTGGCTAACAGAGTTGTATATGTTTGTCAAGTCTCATAACAAAAACATTCCATGGTGTGTAATTCTTACCAAAAAACCTTCAAAATTAGTGAATGAATGTACAGGCACACACCAAAGTGCTTTTGGTATTTATAGCTTACTTTCAAGTGCACCAAAATTAGATAAATTTTAAAGTATTCATTGTTGACAGTGGAGAAAAGGACCAACTTCTAGGCTGCATGTGGCAGGGAGTGGGGTGATGCTGGATATAAAGTTTAGTGGGCAGGAAGAATAAATTTTTGAGATCTACTGCGTAGTATATAATGTAATGTATATTTGAAATTGTTAAGAGAATAAGTTTTGAGTGTTCACATAGCAAAATGTATTAAGAAATGAGGTGATGAATGCATTCATTAGCTTGATTTAATAATTCTATAATATATACATTTATCAAAACATCATGCCCGGGGCTGGGGATTTAGCTCAGCGGCATAAGCGCCTGCCTTGCAAGCAGGCAGTCGTGAGTTCGATCCCTGGTACCGATAAAAAGGAAAAAGACAAAAAAAAAAAAAAATGATGCCCATAAAAACATAGAATTATTATTTATCAATTAAATAAAAATTTCAAAACCCCAAAGAGTTCCTAGGTCACAGGCTCATGCAGTAACTATGACATAAGTGTTTTCTTTCTCCTCCTCCTTTATTTGTTCTCCTTCATTTTGTTTTTTGTGGTGCTGGACATAGAACTCAGCAGCTTAGTGCTTTGCCACTGAGCTACATCCTCAGCCCCTTATTATTAATGTTTTTTTTCCTAGTGCATGTGTATTATAAAACTGAAGTGTGTGCGCAGCCTCCTTTAAAATTGTTGTAAGTACCAGACTCGTTTTGTGGAGGAATCCACCTTGCAGCTGGTCTGAGCCGCTTGGGTGCTGTGAGGGGTGGAGAGGGGTTTAGATGGTACAGAGTGCACAGGAGTGCAACTCTCACAGCTGGGTATGTAGCGGACCTGCCTATAAGGCTCATGTGGGCAGCATCAAAACGGCTTTTCCAGGGGCTGCATAATTCAGAATCTGTCTTCAGAACTGAGCACAGTTGAGCCAGGTGTGAGGGGGCATGCGTGTAGTCCCAGCATTCAGGAAATTGAAGCGGAAGCATCACTGCAAGTTAAGGCCAGCCTGGGCTACAAAGTGAGTTCAAGTCCAACCTGAACTGCATAGTGAAACCTTGTTTCAAAAAGACAAAGAAAAAAAAAAATTGGCCAAGGCTGGGGGACTTGGTAGCATTTCTCTTTCCTTGAGGAAATTTGAAATAAAGATGTTTTATGGATAATGCTATGGATAGATCTGCCAAAGTAAAAATAAAAGCACTCAGCATAGTGTGATTAGATGCTACCACGTGCACAAAAGGATAGAAAAAGCACCCATAATCACATTTGCTTATGTGGCTGTGGCAGGGACACATGAGAGAAATAATTGGTTTCTCCTGGGATGGGGCAGAGGGTGGGGCTGGCTGGCTGGAGGTGGGTGTGGGAGGGGGCTTTCCCTGGAGGCCTGGATTTTGCATGATATGCAAATGAACTTCCCGTTTAAAATTAGATAAAGTATTAAAAGAATGTGTATAGAACAATATGAAGCAAGGATTGTTTTGCCCATGAGAAAGTTCATCATAAAATCCTTCTACAGAGATACTTAGGCAGCAGACCCCTTCCTAATTGTGGCATTTTGGGGTACAGGAAGCATTGTCTTCTAGAACACACTCTAGAAAGGATGGATGGCTGACGCTCTTGGCAGCCAAATGGGCTTATTTATGAGAGTGCCTGGTCCCTGTGGCTTCCTTCTTGTCGCTGAGTTGGTAGGGTTGGAGCTAGTCTCTCTGGCTTTGGTCTAGAAAGCCTTTTTCTGCAAAAAACATACTTTGTACATTGGACACAGAATCCCATTATCCCTTCTTGAAATGGGGCTTCTGTCTGTCAGGATGACTGGAGAAAGGAAATGCAAATGCGGAATGAGAGATCCTTACATTAGTGCAATTCTCATTTGCTATCAGTTTACGCCACTGTCTTCCAAATGCTTTTGAAAAATGCATGCAGGATGTGAGATAAAACATATCAAATCCAAGTTGATTCAAATTCACAAGAGCACTCAGTTCTCTGGTCCTTCAGCTCCAGTGGCTGGAAGCCAGAAGACACAGCCCAGGTAACTGTTTTATTTGGGGGAGGATGGAAGCCAGAGCCTTGCAATGCTGGGCCAGAGCTGTGCCGCTGAGCTCCGCCCCAGTCCCCCAGGTTACATGGTTTAATGTAATTTAATTCTCACAACAACCCAGTGCAGCCATTGTTCTTCTGTTTTTCAGATAAGGAAACTGAGAGACTTGCTCACTACCTGTCATGCAGGCAGTAAGTGATAGGGTAAGAATTTGAACCCAGGCAGCCTGGCTCCAGAGCCTGAGCCATTAACCTTCTGTCTCTGTGTGCCTTTGTATGTGTGTTTCATACTCATAATTATAAAAGCTTAGATATTTGGTGTACCAACTCGTGACAGGCTAGGGAATAGCATGTCTAGAAACACCCTTTCATCACGTCAAGAGACACTTTTAAGGCTGGGCATGGTGACATATGCCTGTAATGCCAGTACTTGGGAGGCTGAGGCAGGAAGGTTGCTGTGAGTTCGAGGGCAACCTGGGCTACAAAGTAAGTTTAAGGCCAGCCTGAACTACATAGTGAAACCCTGTCTTAAAATGACGAAAAACCACAACAACAAACCACTTTTAGCCAGGCATGGTGGCACAGTCCTAGCCATGTGGGAGGCAGAGGCAAGAGGAGCCCAAGTTTCAGTTCAGCCTGGGCAATTTACCCACTTAGTGAGAGAGACCCTCCTTCAAAATGAGAAAAAAAAAATAGAAAAAACAGGGATCCTTGGATATGGACCCCAGCTGATGAGTTTCTTGCTGCTAGGCATGGTGAGATGGCTACTGTCCTCTGGACTAGGAGCAGAAGAGAGTGTGCTAGGCCATGCATGCTCTAACCTTCTGCTTGTCCCTCTTTCCAGGCTAGGACTTGGCCTTAGTGACAGAGAAAGAAGGTGGAAAGAGCTTGGGTGTCTGGCCCTGTGGAGTGGCCATTGCTGCTCCATGGGGGAGGGGAGCTTCCCTTGGTTGAAGCCCTTGTAATCTCAGAGAGCAGCCAGGCTCACCAGCAGTGGAGACCTCTGGCTTGTGAAAAGAAAGGATACCTTACGCTAGCTGCCTTTTGCTAGCCAGCCAGGGGAATATTCAAAGCGTTGTAGAAAGAGCTGAATAACAAGCTTTGAGGCCTAATGAGGTCACTTTAATTATCTGGAAATATTCTTGGAAATTTTCTTGACAATAGTAGGAAAAGGAGGGGCTGGGGATTTAGCTCAGCGGCATAAGCTCCTGCCTTGCAAGCAGGCAGTCGTGAGTTTGATCCGCGGTACTGATAAAAAGGAAAAAGACAAAAAAAAAAAAAAAAAAAAAGTAGGAAAAGGAGGGATATTTTATTTGGTTGAAGAAATAAAGCGAGCATAGAAACACATTCAGTTCTGCAAATGTTTGTGGAATAGCTACTGTGTGTCCAGCGGGGCTGCTGGAGTTCTGGCCTGGTTGGGGTATGTGTGTGTGGTCCCAGTGTGCGGGTGTTTGGGAAAATCCAGTGAAAAAGAACCAAGTGTGCCATAAGACTACAGGAAAAGGAGGACAGTTCCAGCGTTTCAGAACCTAGGATCTTTGCACTGAGCCGCACCCCCAGCCTTGTTTCATATTTTATTTTGAGACAGGGTCTCACCAAACTGCCCAGAGTAGGGTAGAAGTTGTGGTCCTCTTGCCTCAACCTTCCAGAAGCTGGGATTAGGGGCATGCCATACCGTGCCTGGCCGCAGAGTGCAGGTAATGGGATTTAACTGAGAGAAGCAAGGTCAAGGGCAGCCAGACGTTGGAGACTGGGATTTGGGTCGGAAGGAGGTGCTTGGAAAGTGGTCAGCACAGAAGTGACTCTCATCCAACCTGGAATAGGCTTGGTTTATCTCCAGCTTTACAGTGTGCTGGGAACAGTGTGACATCGGTCACTTCAGACTGGATCCAGCAGTGGCTGCGGCAGACACAGAGATGAGCTTGTGGTTACAAAATGACCAGTGGCTGCTGGGAATAATGGTGCATACCTGTAATCCCAGCAACCTGGGTGGCTGAGGCAGGAGGATCTCAAATTAAAAATCAGCCTAGCCAATTTAGCAAGACTTTGTTCCAAAATTTAAAAAACAATAGGGCTTGGAGTATAGCTCAGTGGTACAGAACTTTCCCTGGGTTCAATCCCCAATACTACAATAAATTAAATAAAATAAATAGAAAAATAAAAACCAGAGGTGGTGGAGTACATAATGTGACCTTGACCTTGGGTAGTGGGGGAGGCTCTTTGGAAAGAATCAAGCCAAGCCCCGGGTGGCCTTACTGTGTGGTGCTGAGTTCCCTTAAAAAGGGACACTCATGCTTTACCACAGTTGGAGCTGCAAAGCCCAGGCTTCATCCCAAGCTCCTCCCATGGTGGGCAGGTGCGGGTGGACTTTAGAAAGGCCAATGTATCTTCTCTCTTTTTTTTTTTGTCTTTTTCATTTTTATCGGTACCAGGGATCGAACTCACAACTGCCTGCTTGCAACACAGGCGCTTATGCCGCTGAGCTAAATCCCCAGCCCGCAATGTATCTTCTCTCCTTCACTGAGACAGGGCCTCACTGTGCAGTCTAGGCTGGCCTCAAACTCATTCGTGATCCTCCTGTCTCAGCCTCCCGATGGCTGGCTTTACAGGTACATGCTACCACACCCAGCTCCCAGTGTGTCCTGTTAGTTGTGGTAAGCAGATATTACCTTGCTCTATCATCCAGGAATCAAAAGGGTCCTTGGGCATAGCATGTCTTCCTTTTGCCTCAGGAAGTGGTCAAAGCTGAAGGACAGCCCATCCTGATGGACTGAAATAGCACGCAGACCTCTGCTCCTCCCATCGCCTCACGGACAGGCAGACAGGCAAGTAAAAGGCTCAGCCGTCTGCTCTATAGATGGTGACATTACCCTTCCCAAGCAGGACTCTGGAGGCACTGATAAATCAAAAGTATTACATGGCACTTGGGAGCCAGAAAAAAAAAGCCAGTAATCAATCACTTGGCAGCCTGAAGACACTTGCCACTTCCTCCTCCTGAGACAGTGTGACCCCAGGAAGAGCTGGGAGAGGGAAGGTGTGGGAAGGGGGAGGGGGAGAAAAGGCCAACGTGATGCAGGCACGAGAGCAACTTCCTCCCGTGGGATTTGAGGCCAGTTTCCGCGACCTTCACCCCAAACCTTTTCCTTATCTCTCCAGTGTTCTAGAGGCAAGACCTGGGTTTCATTTTGACCAAACCTAGGTCAGTCGGGGCTGGGGATTTAGCTCAGCAGCATAAGCACCTGCCTTACAAGTGTGTGGTTGTGAATCCGATTCCTGGTACCGATAAAAAAAGAAACAGACAAAAAAAAAAAAAAAAAAAAAAACCACCTAGGTCAGTGCCCAAATCCCACAGTATATGGTGGATTGACTATGATGTTATCTTTTTTTTTTTTTTTGCCCTAGCTCCCTCCCTCCCCGGCCCCAACCAGGCCGACTATGATGTTATTTCAAGGAAAATTGTTTTCTTTCATGTAAAGAAAGGTACTGTATACATGCCCATGTGTGCATACACAAATCTGTGTGCATTTACACAGATTCATATACACATATGTGTATATATTCATTTGATTTTTAACAAAGATTTGACATACTTGGTTTTCATGCAAAACTTTGTGTGACCAGATGTTTAAAAAGATTGCAAGGTAGGATCAATAAAGTACCCAAATGAAGGCCCTTTGAATTTTCCTGAAGTGAAATTTTACTGATAAATGAGAAGTTTTCCATTTGTTCTGAATGAGTTAACACTGTCCTTTTTGGCATAACATGGGAATAGATTGAGCCGAAACTATTTCATAGGCTGTACAAAGTACTTGAATGTTAATTGAATTAACATTAACATCTTGCAAAAATAAAAGTGTAAAATTGCTTCCTGCTGTTCCTGCGGAGAGAATTAAATCCATCCCGTGGTCTGCTGCGCAGTGGCTGGGGCCTGGCCTCTCGTTCCTCCCTCCTTGGTCTGCCTGCCTTCCCTGCAGCACTCTTCCTGCTCTTATTTTCATATTAAATTCCCTGCCTCTTTTATTTTTTTGAGACTGGGTCTCACTGGCCTTCAGCCTACTTTGTAGCCCAGGCTGGTCTTGAACTTGCGATGATCCTCCTGCCTCAGCCTCCCGAGTGCTGGGATTACAGGTATGCACCACCGCGCCCAGCTTCTTTGCCATTTGAAACCTTCCATTGGAGTAGAACAGGCATGGAAGTGTGTACATTGGTGGACACCGGGAGGGATTTCTAAGTGATCATGAACCTTAAAATGGAAATTATTTACTTATAAATATTTACGAGATAATATTTACTGTTTTCACCATTTAAAAATATACATCCGAGTTCTAGTCAGCCATAAAGGATAAACTTGAGCCTTTTATAGGTAAAGGGATGCAGCTTGAGACCGCACTCATAAGTGAAATAAACCAGACACACATATAAACATCATTTTTGTCTCACTACTGTGAGAAGCTGAAACAACATATGTATATGTGCATGTACACACAAAGTACTTGAAAGCACTATAAACATATTAGTTGATAATTATACTACCAATTTCTCTGAGCTCACTGAAGAGAAATATTTGTGCTGGTGTTGTTCTGACAGTTGAGTGCAGATGTCTTGGGCTCTGGGTGAATGATTTGGGGATGGCAGTGCACACTGTATGTACCATTGTTGCCCCTGATGGACGTGTTTTGAAATTTGGTTTTAGTTTTTTTTCCTTCTTTTGTTTATATTTTTTTTGTCTTTTTCCTTTTTATTGGTACCGGGGATCGAACTCATGACTGCCTGCTTGCAAGGCAGGTGCTTATGCTGTTGAGCTAAACCTCTACCCCCCTTTTTTTCTATTTGAAATAAAATGGGTTTGAAAAAAAATATACATCCACATCATTCTGTAGCCATCACCACTGTCTATCTCTAGGACTTTTTAATCTCTCCAAACCACTTTCTGCACCTACTAGAGCTCCTACCTCCCCCCAGCCCCTGGCCACCAGCTTCCCATTCTGCCTCTCTGAATCTGTCCCTTCTAGAGACCTCACATGTGGTCACAGACTTCTGACGTGACATGCCAGCCACATGGTTAAGCTCTCCTGCCAGGCAGTGACAAGCGGAGCCCTTCCACTTCCTGTGGGTCCTGCTCAGTACAAAGCGTGGCAGAAGCAGAGGTCTCAGAGTCCATCAAAGCCATTGTCAAAGGAAGCTGCCGATACCAGTGATGGTTTCTAAATTTTTCCTTCTTCATCTGCTCTGAGAGATTTCTTCCTGCTTATGTAGGTTTTTATACCCAAAAGAGTGTCTGTTTTTTTTTTTAAAGTGTCAAGTAAGCAGTTCTGTCTCTTTTTCTGTCCTTCCCCTTTCCCTAAATCTGAGTCCTGTTTAGTTGAGCAAAGAACATCTGGAAATCTGAAAGACTCGTTTCATCCAGAGATTGGCGCATATAATTCAGCGTCTTTCTGGGACACGAATGAGCAGGATTAGAATGTGAGAAAATAAAGGTCTGTGGGGAGAACTTGTCCATGTCTTACTGCTCAGAAGTCCTGAAGACGCTGGCGTAGGTGGCCATGGCCTTTCTGTCTGTAAAGTCTCTCTTCACCTTGAAGTGGACCACAGCTCACTTGTGGACTTGGAGAAGACAGAAGAGGAAAAGGCTTGTACAGGGGGAGGGACCTGGGCCTCTCCACCACGAGGTCCTGTAGGAACTGCAGAGGAGGATGAGAGTCACTGGGTTAAATCAGGGTCCTCAGCTGTGTACCCTTCCACGTTGTCACCTCTGTGGTGCGGCGTGTCACGTGACTTGCTTTGACCAGAAGAATATGGTGACAGCGATGTCTTAAAAGACATTGTGTGATTTCACTTGCTTTTTTGTTTCTATGCCCTTGGACACGAGGAGACTGTGCCTTCGGAGATGCCAACTCCAGGGAAATGACAGGTCCTGGGGTGCAAATCTGATTCTGCACTGTCCCCAGGAGCTAGGTCCAGCTGACCCTCATTCTAAAGGCCTGTAATCTGTCCCTGAACTCACAAGTGAGCGAATTATGTGCTGCTTACTGCAGGCTGCTGAGTTTGGGGGTCATTTGTTACACAACATTATCATTAAAGTAGCTGACTAACACACAGGGCACATGATAGGATAAGAGTAAAAAAATGAGTAGAGATGGCTGACCTGGGAGGCCAGAAGGATGTGCTGGTAGAGTCTGAGAAGAGAGAAGGTGGTAAAGGCCTCTGAGAACAAAATGGACTATATTGTAAGCTTGAGATCAGCCTGGACTATACAGTGAGACCTTAGCTCAACCTGTTCCTTCAGGAAAAAAAAAAAAAAAAAGATACAGAACCAGCCATCCAAAGAAGAGCTCACAGGTGTCTGCTGGGGGCCAGGCTCTGAGCTGTCCTGGGAACCTGGGGAAGTTACTTAATTTCTGCATTTGAGGCCTGGGGACAACGGGGCTCAAAGTGCCTGCCCCAGGACCCTGACTCTGGAATCTGTTTCATAGACTGCATGTGCTGAGTGAGACCTGGAGCCTCACTCATTTGAAATCCCAGTGCAAAGAGTTCTGTGCTTCTGGGGACAGGCACCCTTCCTGGGCACCCTGGCAGCCTGAGAGGGGAGAGAGCACAGTTGGGTGGTGCTGGGAACACAGTGGGGAGCACACACTGACACTGTGTGTCTGGGGACCTTAGGTTGAAAACCCAGCTGTGCCATCACCAGATGGATGGGTCACTGCATAGCCCCCTGGGCGCACCCCTCCTGTATGTAAACGGTGTGGGTGGTGGTGGGGGACTCTAATGGCATTCACTGTGCTGAGGCTTGGGGGCAATAAGCATCCAGAGGTTGGCATATGCATCATAGCCCTGATCTCCTGCCCTATAACCTGGGTCTGACAGGGCCTGCTGGTGAGGCCACTGAACGTGTGTGAGCTGGTAGGAGTGCTGGGTAGGTCCTGCCCTGGCGCCCCATCTTGCATCTTTGCAGCTCCCTCTGCCCCCAGCTTCCTTGGTGCCTCTCCTGGAGTCTGTGAAATGGATTCCAGAGTCAGGGTCCTGGGGCAGGCACTTTGAGCCCCGTTGTCCCCAGGCCTCAAATGCAGAAATTAAGTAACTTCCCCAGGTTCCCAGGACAGCTCAGAGCCTGGCCCCCAGCAGACACCTGTGAAGCCCCTCCTGGAGGCACTGATGGAGGAGCTGAGCCCATTTTCTTCTATGTCTAGGTTTGCACTGCCCTCTGGTGGCACTGCTGAGAACAGTGTGTTTACTGAGGCTGGTGGTGTGTGACCTTCCCTTGACATTGGGGAGGGGAGGGTCCCCTATCTTGGGTCTTTGCATCACTGTTGGGAAAAGGGTATTTAAGTCCCCTCCCCCCAGTTTAGCTTGTAGCTCTTGAGGCTTAGCAAACACAGAGGCTTTTCACCCTTGTCCCTGGCTCCGCAGCCATCAAATAACAGTGTCCTTCTTCCAAGGCTCAAGTTTCTGTCTACTGCAGACGCCTTTTCTTCTGCCAAGAGGGAGGAGGAGTGCAGTAGTGTTTATCTGATAACTTTCCCCCTCTGCCACCTGGTTTCCTCTCATTCTGACTGTGGTTCTGGCTGCTTGCAAGGGTGAGAGGCAGAGAAAACAAGAGTGTCCCTCATCCAGGTCTGCAGTTGTCCACTGCTGCCTCGGTGCCTGTCCTCGTGCTCCAGAGCCACTTTCCCACTGGTCACTGGACATGAAATTCTGCAGGGCCAGGAGGCCACGTGGAGGCTTTAGGCCAGCCTGTCATTGTCTGACCTTGCTGAGGAACCTGTTAGAATCATCCACTATTTACGATTGAATTGAATCACAGGACATCGCTGAAGTACAATCATATTTAGCCTGCCAAACAGCCATTGCATGTGGTATGATGTCATGACACTTTGCATCTGAACTCTGTTTCACAGTAGAAGTGACCTGGAGTCCAGGTTTCTTGGACCCATTCAGGCCAGAACCCTGGATGCTAGACTGAAGAGCAGGGGAGAGGTTCTTAAAACCAGAGAGAAGACAAAGTTTATCTGAAGGGGCTGAAGTGAACCCCGGTCCCTGTCTCAGCTTCTCCTGTCCCTGGATTCTGCAGTGACCTGTGGGCTGGGCTTGGATGGTGTGTGCAGTAGGCACTGGCAAGGGGGACCCTGGAAAAGCCCTTCTGGCTGGGAAGTATACGTCCTGCTGGATAAATGGGTAGGGCTTTAGGAAGCCTTGTGTTTCTAGAATCACCTATCTCTAGAATCACTAGAATCACTCCATCTCTGTTACAAATCCTGGTGGTGTGGGCTGTGTGGGAGGCCAGGCTGAATAAAGGCAGCTCCGAGGTGAAGGATCCCACAGGTGGCTCCAGAACCTCAGGGTCAGCAGCTACCCAGGCCCATGCAGCAGGCCTCTGGAACTTACCCAAGGGCTGAGAGCAAAGTGGCCCAGAAGGCTTCAAGCTGGTAGAAAGTTTATAACTGCGTCAAGGATGAGAGTTTCCCTTCTGGGATTCACCAGCCTGCCTCACAATCATGGAACCAAGAGAGGCCTGGATACCTTGGAGCCTGGTGATGCCGTGGGGGACTTGGTGTCTTTTTTCCCAGGAAGATACCAACAGAGAAGAGAGAGAGTCTCAGCTCAGACCATTTTACCCATCTGTACATCCATCTTTTCATCCATGCATCCATCCATTAAGTCAAATGGGTGTCTACACATGCTGGCTCTGTGCTAGGTGCTTGGTGTGTAACAGTGAACAAAACAGACAAATATCTTTGTCTTTCTGTCATTCCAGCAGCTTGAGTGAAGCCATTAGTCATGATGTTGCTTTCCTATTAAACAGATCCTAACTTACCATGGTGTGATTAAACAGATAACGTGTGTGTGTGTGTGTGTGTGTGTGTGTTTTAAATCTTTAATAAATAGAAATGCCCAGGACAAAATGTGAGATTTTTAGGAGGTCTGACCCCAAATTGTACATTATAGTTTGAGTCTACCTATGTTAACACACGTGTGCACTGAAAAGGTGCCCGGCAGAACAGCCATTAGACAGAAGTGGCAATGTGGCCGTTGGTGTGGCATAAGATCTCCCAATCGTTAGGCAGTTCATGACCTTGGCAACCCTATGACCTTGCTTCTGCCAATGAGAGGTGGGTTCCTCTCCCTGCGTCTGTGGGGGCAATTGAGCTCTGCCTGGTCTTTCTGGGTTCCTTGTGTGAGGAATGCAGACACAAGCCAGGAGGAAACACATGGAAAACCATATTACAGAGACAAGGTGAAGTCCCAAGGAGATCTCAGCAGACCACCGAAATCCATTACCAGCTTTGTGAACCAGGAAGGCCCAGCCACTTCCTATCCTGCAGCACAGAGACCCCAAGTGTGAACATCCTCACCGGCCAAGCGAACCCCAGAAGCTAGAGACAGCAATGATCATCGTTGTTAAAGCAACAGAATTGGAGGCTGATTTGTGATTCAGCAATAGATATCCACAAAAAATGGTTAGCCTCTGGATTGTGGGGTTATGGGTTTTTAATAATACTTTAGTATATTTTAAAGGTTTCCACAATGACTATTTATTTCTTTTATAATTAGAAAAAAATATATCAAAACCAAAAACACATTCTAATTTTCCCCACCTTGTCAAGAGAGAAACCAGGGCTAAATATAAATGTAGGAACTAAGCCTGGCTTGGGAAAAAGCTTCCCATAGAAGATTTATTAAGTCCTGGGAAGGATTAGGAAGATACATTTCAGTTGATAAGCTCGGAAGAGGGGTAGATTTGGAAGGAGAAATCTTGGAAACGAATCTCAGTTTTTCTGGGTGACCTTGAGCAAGCCCTTGTTCAAAGTCGGTTTTCTATTTTGAAAACTGCAGCTGGCTGCGGGAGGAAGAGATTAGTGAAGGCAGGGCGCATCTTTCCCTACCCCAGGGGTACGGTTCTAATAAGGAAAATGGCCCAGAGAAGAACCACAAGCTATTGAAAAAACAAAACAAAACAATAAAACACCTTTAGGTGGACTTTGTGGCGTCTTTGTCTAAAACACCTGCCCCGCCCCTATTTTTCCCTGAGGCCAGGGAGCCAGAAAGCAGCGAAGGAGGAGGCCGGGAGTCTCCGGGTATCCTGGCAACGCGGTATCCAGGCAACGCGGTGTCCTGGCAATCCGGTGTCTGGGCAACCCGCGACGCACATGCGGCCCCAAGCCCCCTACCCCTGGGCTCCTCCACCAGTCCTCGGCAGGACGTTAGGTTGAGGTTGGTGGATTGAACCGGTCGCCTCTTGGTGAAGGCCTTGAAGGGAGTTCTGGGTTTCCCAAAAAAGACGCGGAAAAGGATCCCTGCTTGCAAAGATCAGGGGCTTCTGGACCCAGAACTGCCTGCTGGGAGGAGGATATCTCTGACTCAGACCTAATCCCACCCTCTCAACTTTGGATGGCTTGTGGAGTACGTTTGTTGTGACTGATAACTTTTCTTTCTCTTCTCTCCTTTTCTTTCGAGTGAATCCAGAGCCTTCATACTGAGCTGCATCCCCAACATTTTATTATTTTTTGAATGTGAAAGAGGGTCTTGAGTTGCTCAGGCTGGGTTCATACTTGTGATCCTCCTGTCTCAGCCTCCTTTCTCTACAAAGGTCTTTTCTTGGTCTCTGGGTTTCTTTTAATGTTTAAAATCAAACCCTGTATGTGGATGAGATCACGGACTCTGGCAATGCTCCCCAGGGTTCATGGCTTCCCTCCATCTCAAGAGCAGCCTGTGGCAGAGAGCTGGAGAAGATTCGAGAGGAGGGCAACTTCAGTGTGACCGAGGCACAGAGGAGATACAGTTGAGTTCTAAGGAACCAGGGGGGCTGGGGATGAATCCCATTCCCTATCCAAGTATAGTGGACCCAGGAGGCCCTGTCTGAAGGCTGGCATGTTAGTCATCTTCCTGCAATTTTAACAGCTGCCTGAGATAACTGACTTATAAAGAGAAAGGCTTTTTTTGACTTGCAGTGTTAGAAGTTTAGATCTTTGGGCTCATGGCATGCATCAGGGTGGAGCAGGCATCAGAGCAAAACCACTCACCTCGTGGCTAGAAAAGGCTGCACCCGGGGCTGGGGATTTAGCTCAGCGGCATAAGTGCCTGCTTTGCAAGCAGGCAGTTGTGAGTTCGATCCCTGGTACCGATAAAAAGTAAAACGACAAAAAAAAAAAAAAAAAAAAAAAAAAAAAAAGAAAAGGCTGCACCCCCACCAGGCCCCACCACCTCCAGCAGTGCCAGGAATGGGGGACAAGCATTTAACACAGGGGGCACTGGGGACACCTCATGTTCCAAATGTAGCGGCTAGTTCGGGGCACGTAGCATCAACAGCTTGGCCAGGTGCTTCTGTCTGTGTGAGTCCAAGATCTGATCAGGCAGGGACACCCTCAAAGCAGAGATTCTCGTGAATTCCCTCACTGTGTCTCCTAATAGCCTGGAGCTTACAGATAAGTAAAGGGAGGCAGGGATTTGACCCAACCAGTGCTTTGGTTAATAAATGGTAAGGCTGGGATTTGACCGAAGCCTCCTGGTTTCCAGAGCTCACACTGCTCAGATCTTTGCAGATCTGTGGCACTGCATATTGGTGGGGACAGAGCAGGTAGAGATTAGGAAAGGCTATACTGAGTCATGGCTGGCTGCTCCGGCACTGGTGTTCTAGGCTGAGGAGGATGTCGGGGGGTTTGCCTTTAGAGCCAGCAAGAGGGAACGGGGCGTCTCCCAGAAAACCTCAGCGTTAGGATGTCATGCAGCTGGTAGAGGTGAGTGACCTGCAAGAAGCAAAAAGGGTTGGAGAATGTTCTGCCTTTGAACTATCGGGTCTTAGCCTGGTCCCTGCTCTCCTCAATCCCAGATTTGTGATCTCCTGGTTTTCCTTGGCAGTGCAGGGGGAGAGGGAGGTACAACACCCACACCCCAGCTGTGAGCTGGCCCAGAGGAAGTGGAGGAGTTAGCACCTTCCATTTCCCAGTGTGGCCTGCATAGGAGGAAGAAAAGATTCTGGGATTCTAACCTCAAGTTTTTTAGCTCCCTGCAGTTACTAGTTTGTTTGGAGGCAAACAAGGACCTAAGGGTGAGCTAGGGAGGCTCTGTACTTCTGAGTGAAGGGTACCAGAAGGGCACGGGCCTTGGATCACCAGGCCTGCCATTCCTTTTCTGCTCCGAGGCTGGGAAGCTATGTCTGAATTCAGCTTTGCATGGAGGGCATGGGGGGAGGGGGGAAAGTTTTCCATAAATCAGTTGAAGACAGCTGGGCATGGTAGTACATGCCTGTGATCCCAGTACTCAGGAGGCTGAGGCAGGAGGATCACTGTGAGTTCAAGGCCAACCTAACCACACAGTGAGACCTTGTCTCAAAAAACCAAAACCAGTTGTTAAATACACGTCTGTGCGCATGTTCATGCGCATGTGTGTGTGGGCTGTCCTAGAGCCTTAGCTGGCTCTGCTGAGTGCATTGCAGGCGTGGAAACTGCAGGTCTGTCACAGGGGATGTTTTATTTTATTGTAAAGTCCACAAGATGACAAGTGTGCTTATGAAAAGTGTACTCCTGCCCAAAGAAATGGCAGCCGTTATCTTGAGTTCCACAGATATTACAATAGAAAACTGCTTTTTATAAATTGCACTCCTCAGCTGTGTAACTCTGAATGAGTTATGTGACATTTCTACAGCTCAGTTTATTCCTCTGTATAATTATTTCTATTATATTTGTAATTATGATCTCCTTTTCATTTCTAATACTATTGTTTGTTTGTTTGTTTGTTTGTTTTTTTGAGACAGGGTCCTGCTCTGTAGCCCAGGCTGGCCTGGAACTCACACCATCCTCCTGCCTCAGCCTCCTGAGTGCTGGGATTACAGGTGTGCATCATCATGCCCAGCCTTCTAATACTATTTACTTGTGTTTTTCTTGACTCTTACTTATTTACATCATTAGTCCTTTGATGAAGCTATAGTTTTGACAGTCTTACTTTATTCATTTATGCTGTCACTTTGTGATTCCCTTCCTTATTTTGGAGATTTGCTCTTTCTCTTATTCCATTGAGAGCTTAGCTCATTAGTTTTGGAAACTTTGTTCTCAAACATTATGGTGCTGCGACAGTGTCCTAAGATGGACATTTGTCCCCATTGGCCTCTCCGATATTGTGACTGGTCTGACTTGTATGTGGTCAGGCAACGGGTGCCAACCAGCTGTCATGGTCTTTGTTTCCCGAGCACTGAAGCCTGTAGAGCTCCTCGGTGGCTGGACAGCACAACCCAGAGTCACCGAGGACCTCTCTGTTAAAGACTCTGTGTCACTTATGTTGTCACCATGGTCACATTGCCCTGAGGTCAACATGAGGTGGAAGGGCGGACATCAGTTGTCAGAGGTTTGAATGTAAACAATTTACTTTGCTCTTCCTTTCTGTTCTCTTTCTTTCTTTCTTTTTTCTTTCTCTTTTTTAACATAAATCATGTGTGATTAAATTCCTTAATCTAAAAGAATACTTCAATTAGTGTACAAAGTTCTAAACAGTAAGGCTTTGTGTCCTGAACTGGCCACTTTTATCCGCTGTGGTAGCTGAGATGATATTTAAATCAGTGGTATCTTACAGTCTGGAATACAGCATATACACCTGAGATCCCAGCTTTCTAATTACTGCTCATGTTGACTCCTACAGGTTCTGATATACAGTGCTTATATGCACTGATCATTAACCACCTCATGATTTCCATTATGGTTTCTTCTTCTATATGAATTATTGAGCAGTGCGGTTTGAGTTTCCAACCCTAATTGGTGCTCTTGGCTGTCTTTCTCTTATTGATTTATAATTGTATTGTATTGCAGTGAGATAGCATGATTTGTATTATATTTATTGATGCTTCTTCTATGCTTGTAAGTAGAAGGCTGCTCCTCTGCCTGCTAGGGGATGGTCTCCTTCTCCTGCCAGCTCTACTCTTTTCCTATCTCTCTGCTCAGCTTGACTTTGACCCAGGGACTCAACTCAAGCAACCACTGGGCCTTACTGTGCCTGGGGCTGCCCTGGGCTCTGGGGAATGTTCCAGAACATTCCAGATCACTTTCCTCCTGAGTTGCATCTTAAACATACTATACCCTCGGGTTTCTCCTGTAGGTCTTGGTCAGACCTCTGGAACATGCATGTGATTTTCATGACCTGGAAAATCTGGGGAGGATGCTGGGCAGTGGGCTGGGGTGGATTTTGGTGCAGTGAAGGAATTGGGCTCATGGCAGAGGGGGCTCAGGGCCAAACATGAGCCCAGGAGCACCTGGGTGGGAGCTTACTGGAAAGACAGGTTCCCAGGACTCACTTAGCGAGCTTCTAAATCAGGAGGGCTGCCATGGGGTTTGGAAGTTTGTATTTTTAACAGGCTTGAGAGAGTCCTTATATGGCAATCTGAGAAATGGCAGAATGGAGGGATTTGGAAAGTAGGAAACAGCGTAGTTGTTTTTAAAGTTGGGTTCACAGGGAAAGTCTTCCTAAGTGTGAAGGGTTTGGGGGTGGGGATGGGGAAGGACTTGACAAGCGTGGGTGTGATTCACTTGCCGAATGAGTTTGAGAGGAAATGAATACAAATGGTCTCCATTGCAGTTCTGCTGCTGGGTGGTGGAAATTCTGCAGAGGGCACATGGCTTATACCATCTGTGTGCGAGATGAAGCCTTTGGGGGTGGCACGGTGCTTAGTCTAGAGAGCCAGGCACGCCTTGTGACTTCCTTATAACCGGAGCTTATGCCAAGTCTGTGAGCTTCTGTGTGTACAAAGTTGTGCGTAAAGAAAGGCAGTGTCTATACATCATCTTTCCTTGCATCATAATTAGACAAGGTTGAAAATGTAAAGAGAACAGATTGACTGGTTTTTTTGGTACCAGGGTCCAAACTCATGATCTTGCGCTTGCCAGGCTGGCACGCTTTTGCCACTGAGCTAAATCCCTGGCCAGATTGACTTTTATAAGCTAAGAATTATATAAAAAATAGAAATCTGTCTGACAATCACTGGATTTCAGGATTCTCTTGTGATTGGAGGTGATCAGAGAGTTATTCTTTTTTTATTCACTCCAACATTTGTTAAGATCGGTATTCAGTGCCGGGCAATGCTTTTGATGTGAGCCTGGTGTAGTGGTGTGTGCTTATAATCCCAGTACTCCTGAGGCAGGAAGATCACTATGAGTTCATGGCCGGCCTGCTTCATAGTGAGTTCAAGGCTAGTCTAAACCACACAGTGAGACTCTGTCTCAAACAAAAACAAAAACAAAACAAAACTTTTAATGCTACTAAGAAGAGTGGGAAGAACGGTCTGTGTAGCTGGTGACTTGTGGTGGGCAGAGACCTGGACATTTCTGAAGGGCAGTCCTTTGCTTGTCATCTTCACTGTTCTTCCCAGGTCATGCACTTTGGAAAGCTGGCCTGAGATGTTCAGTACAGCCCACAGTGACAGACAGCTGGGCGCAGGTCTCTTCTCTTCCACTTAGTAGAAGGAACAAGCAGTCTACACAGTGGTTAGAATTTTGGACTTCGTGGTCACAAGAAAGGTGATCAAACCTGGTCCTAGATGTTTATTTTCTGTGACTCAAAAGCAAATTGCATAACCTGAGCCTGTTCCACCTCTTAGGATGGGGAGATGAGTGATCCCTGTGTCTATGATCTTTAGGAAGATAAAATGGGCTATGGGTTAGTGTCACCCCCAGCACACAGCAAATGCCCAATGTTATGAGTCGTTTTTCTTAAATAAGTCATTTATAATCTAGGGATAAAGACACAGTGGCAGGTACTCGACTAAGTGGTGGCATCTATGTGTTGCAGGTGGTACCCACAATGATCTCCCAGGGTCCAAGCGATGCTCTGCCAGTGCGACATACCCCAGTGGGAGTGCCAGCTCCTCACCCTCTACAAGAATGGGTCTGAGGGTCAGTGAGCCTCCAGGCCTCCTTGGAGCAAGTGCTCAGCAGGTGTAAGTAAGGGCTGGTGAGCAGCCATTGTGGCTGGTGTAAGCTGTGTCCAAGAGGTCCCTAGTCCAAGGGGCATCACAGCCTGGTCAGCAAGGCATGAAATCTGGAGTCTGATATCAGGGTTCAAATCCTAACTCTGCTACTTTATTTGCATTTCCTTAACAATAAAGAATTTTGAAGCTGGATATGGCCAAATACACCCATAATCCTAGCACTTGAGAGGCTGAGGCAGGAGGATTGCCATGAATTTAAGGCCACCCTGGGCTGCATACTAAGTTCAAGACCAGCCTGAACTGCATAGTGAGACCCTGTCTCTACAAAAAAAAATTTGAAAAATTTTTTCTAAATATTTATAATAAAAGTGAGTTTATTGTAAACAATTTAAAATTAGAAAAAAATATTAAAAATAAAAAGTCACAATAATTGCACATTTTAGAGAAGACATGTTAACATTTTGATTGTGGTTGAGGTAGGGCAGACTGAATGCAGGACCTCATGCATGTGGGGCTCTACCCCTGAACTATACCTCTAGTCCTAATATTAACTTTTAAAAAATTTATTCATTTTTACAGACATTAAAGGAAGGCATATTAATTTTTTTTTATTTAAGAGGAAAAAGAGAAAAACACAAAACAAACCAAAGCGGTGTAAGGGTACACGTAATACAGAACTACAAAAAAACAAAACAAAACAAAAAAAACAAAACAAACAAACAAAAACATAACAGTAAGAAATCACCTGTTAGTATATTACATATTATCATCTTGAAAATAGTTCCTCAAATCACAGTATCAAAGAATACAAGGTGGACATTCAAACAGGTAGACTGCAAACAGCTGTGTTCAATGATCCAAAAACATTGATACAGTCAGCTATTTAACACCTCTAAACACACTTGCTGTTATATCCGTTAGAGCTCTTTTTCTTTTTTTTTTTTCCCTCTCTTTTTTACAACAAAATTCACACAGTTTGGATTTCATTACTCCTTAGTGCTTATTACTTTTTTGGGGGGGGGGAGAATACAGTCAAATATGGCAAAACAAAGCTGTCAGTCAATACCAAGGATAGACATAGCACATGATGTAGAACAGAGTACAAGTTTATCAACAATGGTTATCAACGTTGTCCCTTGTTTCCTTAAAAAGAATTGTCTATCTCATTAGATATTATAAAGTTGGACAAAACAGTAGAGAACAAGACCAATAAAACTTAGGCATTGTAAACATTACAGGACTTCCAAAGAAGACAATAGTCAAACCAGAATGGGTATCTTAGTGAATCTTATTGTCTTCAAAGTAGTTGCCTATGTCAGGAAGGCATATTAATTATGCTAAAGAACATATTTTGGGCTGGGGGTTTAGCTCAGCGGCATATAAGCGCCTGCCTTGCAAGTAGGCAGTTGTGAGTTCCATCCCCGGTACCGATAAAAAGAAAAAAAGAACATATTTTATTCTCCATTTTCCCAAAAAATAGCACCTGGCATAGTAATTTTTTTTTTTGTCTTTTTGAGACAGAGTCTCGCTATGCAGTTCAGGCTGGCCTTGAGCTCACTTTGTAGCCCAGGCTGGTCTTGAACTCCAACGATCCTCCTGCTTCAGCCTCCCGAGTGCTGGGATTATAGATGTGAGCCACCATGCCCAGCTCCAAAATGACTATTTTAAGCTTCACTTTGGGAGTCCTTAAAAACTTACACTCTTAAATTACCTTTATTAAAGTTATTAACAAATTACTGCAAAAAAGTCTTAGCATAGCCAGGCATAGTGGTGCATGCCTGTAATCTCTGCACTGGAGAGCCTGGGGCAGGAGGATCATGGGGAATTCCAGGCCAGCCTGACCCTGTTTAAACAACAACAACAACAACAATAATAATAATTTTAAAAAACCCAACCAAATAAACGACAACAAAAAAAAGTCTTAATGTAAAAGAGACCTCAACTCCTTGGGTTTGGGAATTTTTGTAAAGAAAAATACTTGATTCGTCTCTCTATATGTGAGCTACAGCAGAGTCAAGCTTCTTTTTTTTTTTTTGAGACAGGGTCTCATGTAGTTTAGGCTGGCCTGGACTCCCTATGTAGCCCTGGCCGGCTTTGAGCTCAGTGATTCTCCTGCCTCAGCCTTCCAAGTGCTGAGGTTACAGGCATGCATCACCACACCCAGCTAAGCGCCTTTTTACTTAGGGTAATGTTGCTAGGGACCCTAGTCTGAGATTATTCTAAATTTAATATTGCCCCTTTCACCATCAGGCCTCCATTGAAATTGAATTTCAAGTAGAAAGAAAGAAGTGTGAGAAACAGAATTTTGCTGCAGACCAAAATTATTCTACAAAACACAGAAACAGTAACAGCTCACCATGAACTCAGGACAGAAGATGAACTTTACACCACTTTCCTTTGGTGACAGGACAGCTAACGAGATAGATAGTGTCTGGGACAGAAGCCCTCTAGGTTGGGTACAGAGACAACTTTGTGGTAAACCGTGTTCTCTGCTGATATTATTCTGGATATCAATAATCTGCTGAGGCTGGGGATGTAGCTCAGCAGCACGGCGCCTGCCTGGCAAGCGTGAGGTCCTTAATTCCATCCTTGGAACCAAAAAACAAACAAACAAAACCCCAATCATATTCTGAAAGGATTTCCCAATTCTTTGTTGTCTTTCAAGCATAATATCATGTAAACATGTTTACAATTTTTTCTGCATTTCCTAGCTTTTAGTGAGTTTATCCTAGACTTGGGTTTTATAGTTTGTTTAGCTCTACAAACCAAAGCAGGAACTGAATGGTTGCACTGTTAGCATCTTGACTTAATGCAAAAAAAAAAATCATTCTAAGACAACTTTTAAGATTAAACTACTGCCAGAGATTTAGCTCAGCGATGTAAGCACCAGACTGGCAAACACTAGGTCATGAGTTTGATCTCGGTACAAAAAAAAAAAAAAAATTAAACTACTATTTATTAAACTACTGTTTTTATTATTCTGCTTCATTATGGCCTATAGGACTTGCTGGTTTCAAAGGTCATACAGCCAACATCTCCAATGTCACCTGCAGACCATTTGAGGTACAGTTGACACTTGAAAGCATGTTCCTGTATCCTGTTGTCCGCTCTGAAAGCACAGGTCAAGGTGATCATGCCTTGTCTCAGCCTTTAGGTGGCCTTGAGGATGTGTATGCAGTGAATCAGGCAGCTGAGGACACAGGACAGCTCCAACTCAGGGCCTGGCCCCTTGGAGAAAGCCCTTTGTGGGTCACCCCTGGAAACTCCCACTTCCACAGTTGTGAGTGGCCTGGCCACACGACACCCAGCACTTTCCGCTGGAGCACTGTCCTCTGTGGCTGCTGGTGGCCCCAGGGCCTCTTGCTGACCAGTCCCTCTGCAGAGCTTCCCTGATGCCAGGGGACAGCACAGGCAGGCATCTTGCTGCTGACTTTCTTCCCATGGATCCTTTCAAATAGAGAAGCAGGAGACCAGATGTCTCACTCTGTGCATTTCCATTTCCTTTTTTTATACCAGGAATCGAACTCAGGACCTTGCACTTGCCCTGCAAGTGCTTGTGCCGCTGAGCTACCTCCCTGGCCTAGGTTTTCCACTTTTTAAATGTCTCCTTTGGTAAGTGCTCCTCCCTTCTACTCCCTTCATTCCCCCACCCTAATCTACATTCCCTCCATCTGGAGCTGCCCGTACTGGACGTTTCCTGTAAATGAAGTCATCACAGGTGGCCCTTGGGGGTCTGGTTTCTTTCCCTTAGCTTAATGGGCATATTATTCCTTGTTTTGTTTGTTTAACCCATGATAAAATAAATACCTATAGCATAACATACGACCTTCTATCTATGTTTCATGAGGCTTGTATTGTTGTGTCACCCTATTCTCAAAACATCCTGATCATCCCAAACATAATCTACACCTCTTAAGAACCAATGCAGCATTCTCCCTGCTCTGCAGCCCTGGAAGCCTCTGGATGACTTTTGGTCTTCACAGAAGTGGAATCATACAATATTTGTTGTTCTGTATCTGACTTCTATTGGTTAGCACAATGTTTGCAAGTTTCACCCATGCTGTAGAATGAAATGGAACCTCATTCCTCTAACAGTTGCATAATATGCCACTGAGTTTTTGTGCCAACTTCTGTTTGTCCGTTCACCTATGGATGGACTCAGGTTGTTTCTGCTTTTTGATTACATGAATATTCCACAATAAGCTTTCCTGTATATGTATCTGAGTCTCTGTTTTCAATTCTCTTGGATACATACCTAGCATTACTGGGTCGTATAGTAATTCTTATTAAACTTTTTGAAGAACTACTAAATCATCTTGAGACATTTTAAAGCACGTATCTATCGAATATGTTTCACTTCCTCCTTGAATCATGAATTGGGGGCTTCCGTGGAGGCGTCAGCAGAGCTCTGTGTGTGAGAATGCTGAGACTCGAGTGCGGGGTGTGTGAATTCAGAGTTTCCTGTTGGAGCACACGAAGACTCCGTTCCCTCTGCTTTCTCTCCAGCACTGCTGCAGATCTTGGCCGGGAGTCCTCCCCCTGCTCATCCTCCTCTTCCTCCTCCTCATACTCCCATCGCTCCCTGGAAGCCATGGCACCCGAGGTCCATGAGGCCCAACAGCCTGCAGAGTTCAGCCTGCTCAGGCTGCAGACAAGTGAGTGGCCACAGACACCCCGATGTGTCTCCATGCTGAGTTCCGCACAGCTCTGCATCTGTGGGCTGTTGGCATGGGGGTCGCTTGTGCCAAGCGCAGGACTCACCTCCTTTCCAGGGTTTATGCTTGCATATAAACATAGTCGGGTGCTGTAAAATGATGTTTTGGCCAACAATGGGTAGCAGATGGGATGGCGGTGCCATTAGGCTGTCACAGGGAGGAAAAATTTCTGTCGCCCAGTGACATTGCTGTGCTGCCAGGTGTGGGAGGCATAGCACATGCAGTAGGTGCAGTCCTATCGCATGGTGACAAATGACTGAGCTATTGGCTTATATACCCACTGCACTATATGATAATGTACTTTTTAACCTTTACTTTAGAGAGTATTTCACCTTTATTTTAGAGTATTTTATTTTATTTTATGTTTTGTCTTTTTGAGATAGGGTCTCACTATGTAGTTCAGGTTGGCCTTAGTCTCACTTTTTAGCCCAGGCTGGCCTTGAACTTGAAATCATCCTCATGCCTCAGCTTCCCGAGTGCCAGGATTACAGGAGTGTGCCACCACGCCCGGCCTTTAGAGTGTATTTCTTTTACTTGTTTTTGTTTTGTTTTTGAGATGGGGTCTTGCTGTGGAGTTCTGGCCTTGAACTCACTATGCAGCCCAGGCTAGCCTCAAACGCTCAGCGGTCCTCCTGCCTCAGCCTCCTGAATGCTGGGATTATAGGTGTGCACTACCATATTCTGCTAGACCTCCTACATACTAAAGAAAGTTTTGTTGTTGGACAGTCTGTTGTGTTCTGCTGGCAGATGACTCATTATCTCCTGTTTGGAAGTCACACGCACCAAATAGTCTGTGTCATCCCGAGGACCTATATCATCTGGTTTGTCATGACAAACCGAGGACCTATATCATCTGGTTTGACATGCCATGATAGTCACACAACACTAAAGGATCCTAATGACACTTTTCTTCTAGTTGTGCAAGGCATGCACATACGTGAAGTCAGTAAGTCAGAGCAGACAAACCCTTCACACTCAATGGTGAAGAGACCGTGGTCTCTTTCTCTGTCACTGTATTTAGGTCTGTGTGGCTACTTTAGACCTAACCATTTCACAGAGAGGGACACTGAGGCGTGAGATGTGTACACCACACAGGTGTACACAGCCCAGAAGCAAAGCAGTACCATTCAAACCCAAACGCACTGACCTCCAAAGCCTTTCTGGGCCACCCCAGGCCCCAATGTCGCTCAAGCAACCCTTGGGCTGTGAGAATCCTTTATCGTTTAAAATCACTGTTAGCAAATTTGCAAGAAAAATATCAAACACAACATAGGCGCTGAGGTCCAGTGCCGACCTGAGGTCTTTGTTACTTGGCAGCGTTATGCATGTGTACTGTGACACACATGTGCCAATACTTGTCCTATCCAGCTGGGATGCCCCAGTTGGACTCGCCTTTCCCTGCTGGGTGAGCTTTCTATTTTGTCTACACAGGTCTGTGTCACAGGTGCTTAGGAGACTGGCACTATGTTCCCTGCCTTCTGTATAACTTTCAAGCTTTATTTTGGGAGGAGAAGGTAAAAAGGGAATAAATATGAAGTCTGTTGGGTAACTTCCCTTTTCTCATTTTCTGTCCTTTTATGTCTCGTGGTTGATTTGGCTTCTGATGCATGAGGTGTGGCCCAACTATACTGTGAATGCACGTTTTTAAAAATTTATTACAGTAAAAGACGTTGCTAGCTGGCTGTGGAAGTCTACGCCTGTAATCCTAGAATTGGAAGGCTGAGGCAAGAGGATCTCCGTGAGCTCAGGGCCAGCTTGGGCCACAAAGTGAGTTCAAGGGCAGCCTGAACTGCATAGCAAAAACCCTTCTCAAAAAAACCAAAAAACAAAGAAAAAGACACATTGTTAAGAATTTACCTCACAATGTATCCCCTTACTTGGAACATGCTTATGGCTTCATTCTGGCCACTTTCTGAAGCAGTTCTGAAGCCCTCTTTCATGAGTGTCTTTGTGAGGTGTGGTAAAAACTTGGATGAACCTGCAGCCTAGTGCCGTGAATGCAAGAGCCGGCTCCTTAAAAGCGTCCCAGTGTGGCCTTCCCCACCTGAGCTACCAGATCCGGACTGGATGACTTCTGGAGATTCCTCAAAGTTGAAATGACCACAGAAGAGAAACCTTTTTGATAGATTCACAGCATGGAAGCAGCCAGAACGACATGAAACTAAAGACACAACAGAGGATTCCAGAACTGCTTCACAAAGTGGCAAGAACAGCAGGAGGAGTGTGTTCAATGTAAGGGAGGAGGACGATTTTGAGGGGATTCATGGCAGTGAGTCTTTTACTGTAATCAATCAAGTTTCAAATGAAAAGATTCAGACACACACCTTACACTTTGACCCCACCATGTAGACTGAAGGAATCCTGCACATTCCTAAGGCCGTTTTGCTGGGTAGTGCCCTGGGGTTTGGCCCCACCCTTGGGCACTGTGCTATCTGGGGGAACTCTGATGTCTTGCAGAAGATGGACACCGACCTGAGTGGACGTTTTACCCAAGGTTCAGCAGCAATATCCACACCTACCACGTCGGGAAGCGGTGCTTCTTCAATGGGGTCTTTCTGGGCAACAGGCGGTCCAAGTCTGAGTGGACAGTGGACAAGCGCCTCGGGAGGAAGAGATACGGTAAATCTGTCCTCTGAGGTCTCCTCGGTGTGGGCCCCACTGTCACCTTCACACAGCCAGGTGGATGAGAAAGCAAGGGCTTGTTGGTAGGTGATGGGTTTTGGCAAACCAGTTTACACTTTTGTTTTTTCTCAAAATTTCATAAAATGTTAATGTGACATTTAAGTTATCAGGGAAGTTCCTTCAGACTGTTACTAACAGAAGTCTCCCTGAAGTCTGGAGGAAATGGCTGTTTCATGAGGTGCTGCCTGTCATTTGTGCATTTGAAGTGTATTTTTTGTTTTCCACAAGGATAACATCCCATGAGCCTTAACCTGAAGCACACGTTGCTACTTTGTAGCTTATTTAATTAAAAGCAGTTAAGATAAAACATTGTATATGTTATATATATATATAGGTATCTCTTTAGTTTTTAAATTGATGCCCAACTTACCCACAACTGACCTCCCAAAAGACCCAAAGAGGCTGCTGAGTGCCTGCGCACCACTCATGGTCCTCAGTTCTCCTGAAACCACCAGGCGAGAGGATGAAGGAGAATGCCAGGAGCAAAAGAGAAACAAGTACAGAGTTTTCATTTCTGAGCTTTAACATAGGTTTTCCAACTTAGAGCAGACACAGGTTTGCTTTTCTTCTTCCTCTCCCTTCCTTTCTCCCTCCCCTTCCTTTTTTCCTCCCCCTCTCTTCCTCTCCTTCATTTCTTCCTTCTCTCTTTTCTTTCTTTCCCCTTCCTCTTCCTTTTTCCCTTCCTTTTTTCCTTCCTTCCTTCTTCTGTCTCCCTTTCTTACCTCTTTCTCCTCCTGTCTTCCTTGCTCCAATCCTTCTTTCTTTCCATGGATAGTGTGTCAATACCAAATCCCTGCAAAGGCTTATTTATGAAATATTTGTTGAATCTGTAGCCTAGAGTACCAGAAGCAGCGTGCTCATCTCACACCATTTAAGAAACAGAGTCTTATTTTTGTACTGCAAGCCCGCAATGTGCCTCTCCCCAAATACTGCATCTTCCTCCCCGACTTCAGCAGTAAGCCCCATCCTACATTTACTAAAAAACAAAAACACTAGGTAAATTTTCAAATAAATGACAAAGTAGAGAAAATAGCAGGATGAAATCCAATATACTAATCCAGTTAGTATCAATAGTTACCAACCCGTGGCTACTTGGGCTTCATCTTTACCTTTTTCATCTATTTTAAAGCAAGTTCTAGCCATCGTATTATCCCATGTCACAGAAAAGGATGCCTTATTGTTGTTGTTATTAATAATAATAATAATGATATGCAATACTAAGGATTGAATCCAGGGCCTCACACATCCTAAACAAGTCATCTACTACTGAGTTACATCCCCAGCCCTGAAAAGGGTTATTTTTCATTAATATGACCACAATACCACATCAGAGGAGCACATCTTTAAATGAGCAATCATTTCTTAATCTCACCTAACAGTCAGTGTGCAAAAGCCCAGCTGTCTCATAAGTGCCATAATTTTTAAAAATTAAGTTTGTTCCATCAAGATCACGCTGAAGTCAGTGAAGTGCCTCTTAAGTCTCTTTCAGGTGCCCCCTGATCTCTGTGAAGTTTGTTTGGTAAGGAAATGAGGCCACTTGTCCTGGAGCGTTTACCGTAGCGGGGACTTTGCTGCTGGCCTCCTGGTGCCGTTGAACAGGTTCCCCTCCGCGGTAACCGGGAGTAGGACACCCAGGCTCTGCTTGTTTGGGGTGATCACTTTTCAGGGGGCAGTGTGCAGTGGTTTCTTAACGCCTCAAATGTCACGCTCTCTCCACCTCCAGTCCCCCGTGATTTCACTGCCACCCTTCATACTCTTAAGCTCCACACAGGACAGGTCGCATCTTCCTTTGTGCGATTCTCTTCTCCCTTTGTTATTTCTTGGACAGGATGCAGAGGGATGGCTCGGAACTACCCACCAGCAGTCATTTTAAACGGTGACACATTTATCATAGGGGAAAAAATCAGCCAGAATATGTTCAAATCATGCTGTCTTAGCTCATCAGCCACGGTGAGGCTGTTGGTGGAATTGTCTGAAGGCCTAATAGTTGCCACAGAAGACAGGATATATGGTGTCTATAGGTTGTAAGGAATAGAACTGGGGATACAAATTTTCATTTGCACAGCTTTTCCTAGAGTTTAGCATGTTGTATTAGTCAGAATAGGACAGATTCTGCTGCAGTAACAAACAGCCCTTGAAATCTTAGCAGCTTAATCATTGATGTTTGTTTTTTCCTCCTGTAAATTCCTCTGTGGTTGTTATTTAAGGATCCCTCTGCTTCTACCTTGTGGTTTTTCTGCATCTCACAGGTGGCTTCTAAGGTTGCCACATCAGGGTAAAAAGTACTGGGAGTTCACGTTTGAGCTCCTCAAAAATGCTGCATGTTGGAATTGACCCATGTCAGCCCTGCTCGCGGCTTTTTGATCCGAGCAAGGCTTGGCCTCAGGGCACCGGAGTAGTTGGTAAATATTTTTTCCCATTCTGTGGGTTATCTCTTTACTCCTTTGGTGGTTTCATTTGCTGTGCAAAAACTTTTTAATCTGGTGCAATCCTCGTTGTTGATTCTTTGTAATATTTCCTGTGTAATAGGGATTTTATTTATAAGGTTTTGCCTATATCTGTCTTCAAGAGTTTTACTTATTGTATTTTCCAACAAATTGTTTCTGTTTTTATATTTAGATCTTAGATACATTTTGATTGTAGTTTAATACCTGGTGAGAAAAAGGGGTCTATGTTCAATTTTTGACATGTGGAAAACCAGTTTTCTCAGCACCATTTGTTAGAGGCCATCTTTCTTCTAGTGAATGCGTTTGGCCCCTTTTTCGAAGGTGAGGCAGCTGAGTGTGGTTGGAGCTGTTTCTGCATCTTTTATTCTGTTTTACTGGTCCTTTTTTTTTTTTTTTTTTGCTAGCACCTCGCTGTTTTTATCATAACAGTTTTATGGTACAACTTTGAATCAGGGATTGTGATACCCCCTGCTTTTCCCTTTGTCCGGAATCGATTTTGCTATGTTAGGTCTCTTCTGTTTTCCCATGGATTTTGGGATTGTTTTCTCCAGTTCTGTGAGGCATGCTGTTGGTATTTTAATTGCAATTGCATTAAGTTTGTGTAACAGTTTTGAAAGTATGGCCATTTTCACAATATTGGTTCTGCCTATCCAAGAACAAGGGTTCTTTCAATTTTTGGACATTCTCTTCAGTCTCCTTTTTCAGAGTACAGGTTTCAATGTATAGGTCCTTTGCTTCTTTGGTTAGATTGATTTCTAAGTATTTAATCTTTTGGATGCTATTATGAAAGGTGTTTTCCTAATTTTTCTCTCAGTGAATTCATTATTCATGTACAATAATACTATTGATTTTCAAGTGTTGAACTTCTATCCTGCTATGTTACCAAATTTGGTTATTAATTGTAGGAGTCTCTTGGTGGAGTTTTTGGGATCTTCTATGTAGAGTATCATGCCATTAGTAGATAATGATAATTTAACTTCTTCCTCCTTTATCCATGTCCCTTTCATTTTTTCTCTTGTCTAATTGCTCTGGCTAATGTTTCCAGAACTATCTTGAACAGCAGTGGTGACAGTGGACATCCTTGTTTTGTTCCTGAATTTTTTTTGTTACTGGGGATTGAACTCACCACCTCATACTTACCTGGCAAGTTCTTAAACCACTGGGCTAAATCCCCAGCCCTTTGCTCCTGATCTTAAAGTGAAAGCTTTTAGTTTTTGACCATTTAGTATGAGTTTGGCTGTTGGTTTGGCATAGATGGCCTTTATCAAATTGAAATGAAGAAGTTTTTTTTTTTAACATTGATTGGATGTTGGATTTTGTCAGATGCTTTTTCTGCATCTATTGTGATCATCAATTGGTTTTTGTCCTGGGTTTATTAATGTGGTGTAATACATTTATGACTGCTACCATTTCTTGAGTGCCAGTTATGTGCTCACACTGTTCTTGTTGCTTATGAGAGCTTTGCAAAATTGACATTTGGAACAAGCAGTTTACAAACAAAGCTAGCTACGAAGGCTTAGGGAGGTTAAATAGGTAAAGGGCACAGAGCCAGAAATTACAGAGTTCAGGTGTGGCTGACTTCAAGGTCCAAACCGTTCTCGGCACTTCTCGCTGTCACCTGACCCCCACCTGTCCACACCCGGGTTTGGGATTCAGAAGCTTCCGTCTCTCTTATCCCCTGCTTTAAGTCCTCATCCAAGGAATGGGCCCAGATGGTGCTGTGTCACTGTGTGCAGAGCTAACAGGAAGTCTAGACATAAAGTCTTAGTTATGGGAAAGCCCCTGTTCTGTTTCATTTAGTTTGTTGTTCTTTGGGGGGAACAGGCTCTCACTGTGTCTTTACTCTGGCCCTGAACTCCCAGCACTATTCCTCCCTCCCTCTGGCCATTTTACTTTTTTTGGGGGGTGGGGGGTGGGGGGTTGGCGTTGAGAATAGACCTTGCTCAAGATGCAGCAGACAATTCTGTCTGCATCTCTTACGCTGAAACTTCCTTTCTGTTCATTCTGATTGATTGATTTTAACTTATTTAAAATTTGTTTTCGAGACTATGCATTGATTGAACCCAAGGCCTTGCCTGGCGAGGGCTCTGCCACTTACCCACACCCTATCTTCTTCTAGCTGGCTTCTTATCCCCTCTCTTTGGCATATTTATTTATTTACTTATTTATCTCTGTCTCTGTCTGTATCTCTATCTTTTGTTGTTTTTTTTTTTTTTTTTTTTGAGACAGTGTCTTGCTATGCAGTTCAGAATGGCCTTGAACTCACTGTGTAGCCTAGCTGGCCTCAAACCCTTAGAAAGTCTTTTTGTTTTTTGTACTGGGACTTGAACTCAGTACCTTGCACTTGCCAGGCAGGCACTTATGCCTCTGAGCTGTATCTCCAGCCTGAAAGTCTTTTGAAAGAGAAAGATTTAGCTCAGTGGCATAAGGGCCTGCCTGGCAAGCACATGGTCATGAGTTCGATTCCCAGTACAAAAAAAGAATTCAGGCATGGTAGTATATATCTCGGCACTCTGGGAAGCTGAGGCAGGAGGATTGCCCATTATCTGAGTTATTATTCAAGGAGTTCTTGGTGTCCCATCCTTGTGGCAAGAGGTGCAGGACACTCAGTCAGAGGTCTCTGGAATCCTTGCACTGAGCCCAATCCTGCACCATCTGTGTTAAATGGAAACCCCATCCAAACCGAAGCCTGTGCTTTCCCCAGGGGAGGTGACCACAACAATGCCTTTTAGAAAATGTCCCAATCTTAGCTCCCACTGTGAGCTTCATCTCCTCAAGTTGAGGGAATCACACATAGAACTTTAAGAAACTTCCATGGAACTCCTAACTGGAAGGTCACTTTCAGGCCTTTGTGTAAAGCTATTTTCATATGTTTTCCACAGACATTGATCCCCGCAATGGAATCCCAAAATTAGCCCCAGGGGACAATCCATATATGTCCCCGGAACAGAGTCAAGGCTTCCACCAGGCAGGGTCCACTCTGGCGCCTGTGAACTTTTCCTTGTGAGTACATGCTGATTCCAGGATTATTTCTTTCACTTTAAATGAAGTATTTCTCTGTTCCACATAAATTATGTTTTAAAAGGGATGGACTGCAGTAAGACATGAGTAGGTAAAAACTTACAAGGTTCAACTTTAATTAGTGTGTGCACACAGATGAGTGTGATTGCAATTATGAAGGACACAAGATTTTAAAAATATATTTTTATTTTTAATTGATACCTGGTAATTGTACATACTTATGGGATACAATGGGACATTTCAACACATGTATGCAATGATATGTAAGATCTTGACTACTAAAAGGTGGTTGTTACTTTTTTCCTGTTTCTATTACCACAAACTTGAAGACTTTTGAATTTTCACACTGAATCAGATAGTGATTACAGCTAGGTGTGGTGGCACATGACTGTAATCCGAGCACTTGGGAGGCAGGAGGATCACTACAAGTTTGAGGCCAGTCTGGGCTCCATAATGAGTTTAAGGCCAGCCTGGGCTACATAGCAAGACACTGTCTCAGAAGGAAAGAGGAGAGAGAAAGAGAGAGAGAGAGGAAGAGAGGAGAGGAAGGAGAGAGAGAGAGAGAGAGAGACAGACAGACAGACAGAGCCAGAGACAGAGACAGAGACAGAGTGACTGACTGACTTAAATTTATGTATTTATTTATTTTTAAATTTTATTTAAGGAGAAAAAGGAAAAAAAGCAGAAAAAGGGTACAAGTTATACAGAATTTCAGAAAAAATTAAACAGTAGGAAATCACTAGTTAATGGATTACATATTGTCATCTTAGAAATATTTGTTCAAGTTACAAAATTAAAGCATATAGACTTCCGGGAGAACATGGCGGACAGATAACAGCAGCTACGGAGGCTCTCTGAAAGACTCGGCTCAGAATTCAGGAATGGTGTGGAGTAAGGAGACATAAGCAGGTGGAGATATGCTCTGCTGACCCAGGAACGAACTGGGCTGAGAGAAACCAACTTGGAATGCAGTCCTGGTGCTAGAACAGGAACAGAGGGGCCTCAGTGTGGAGGCTGGAGCCCGCGCCATTGGAAGCCGCGATTTGGGTTTCCTGCCGCGCGGCGGCTGTGTCTACATCGGCTTGGCAGGGAGAGAGACACGCAGAAGCTCTGAGAATGGGAATCGGCGAACGGAGTCGAAAACAGAACGGGCGGGGAGCCGTGCACTGACTTGTGGTGAGGTGAGTGAGAGAAACTGACACTCTACCACAGTGTGACTCCAGCGGAGGACATTCTGGGACTGGGCAGACTTGTGGGAGCGGGGCGCTGCAGCGACTCCAGCCACGTATCCCCCTCTCAAGCGGGATTGGTGAGAAGTGCCTAGCCTATGTGACGCTGCTGGAGGACCCAGTAGGCTGGCACAACCCAGATCCCAGAGCCTGAGGGTGGCCTGGAGAGGCAGGCCCCGCGTAGGCTGCCTGGTCTGGAATTTCCTGGTGTGCTGCGGTGAGCGGGAACACCTAGCCGGCACAATTCGATCAGGCTGTGGCTCACAGGGAGGGAAGCTGGGCCTCCTATATAAGCTTGTATATATAAGGAACAAAGAATATGGGAAGAGCGAGCAACAAGAAAGGCTCCTCGGCCCCCAATTCTGAGAAACAGGTAATAGCGGACACAGCACCAATAGACATAAAGCGCCATCTAGAGAGCCTCATAGATCAGTTCAGGAATGACGTTATTAATGACCTGAAGCTAGAAGTAAGCAGAATAGTTAGAGAAATGCTAAGCACCACCCAAGAAAAAACGGATGGTGGAATGGAAGAACAGAAAAAGAGGGGAGAATTGTTTGATGGAGAAAATAGAGAAAGCATAGAGTACGTGAAGCAGGTTCAAAGGGACTACCAGGAAACTAAAAACTCTCAAAAACTGGCATAACAGCTTGAAAGAAACTAAGGACAGACTATCTGAACTGGAGGGCAGATTTGAAATATGGGAGAATGAAATGGAAAACTTCTTAAAAGTAACAAAGAAACAAACAGCAATAATACAAAGACAAGAAGATGATAAGAGGATCCATAACTTAAGAATTAAGAACATAAAAGAAGAGGTAGGGACACAAACAAATGAACTACAAAAGCTACTCACAGAAATAATCCAGGAGAATTTTCCTAATTTAGCAAAAGGTAAAGATACTCAGATGTATGAGGCATACAGGACCCCAGCTACCTACAACCCAAACAGAGCAATACCCAGGCATATAATAATAAAAATTCCAGAAATTCAATACAAGAACAGAATATTAAAAGCTGTCAGAGACAAGAAACAGACCACTACAAGGGAACACCCATCAGAATTACAGCAGATTTCTCTGCACAAACCATCAAATCACGAAGAGCATGGGGGGAAAATAATTTAAGCTTTGAAAGATAATAATCTCCAGCCAAGATTGAGATATCCTGCACAACTGTCCCTGGAAATTGATGGAAAAACAAGGTGCTTCCAGGATAAAGAGGAACTGGGGGAATTTGCAACCACCAATTCAACTCTACAGAGAGTATTGCAGGATATTCTAAAAAAAGAAAAATACAAAGAATCCAGAAATAGTGGCGGGGAGGCCACAATGAATAACAGAGAACAAAATGAAGAAGACAAACTGACAACTAATGACAGAAAAAGAGCTCAACAGGAATGAGGCAGAGAAGATTGGATGATAGGAACAGCTATTTTGGAGAAAAGGACGTCTTAATAGGTAATACTGATTTAGTATCATCTTGTTTTGAAGTCTCATCAAGCTTTTGTTCTTCTGTCTCCATTGGTCTAAACAGGTTGTATCTTAGTGGATTTTATTATGTACGATAGTACAAGCAAAAACTTTTAAAGACAAGATTATACAGAAACCATTGTTCATTTTATGTTAGTTGATTCTAAATACCCTGTAATGCTGTCATTCTCTTAAATGGTTTTACATTGTTTTGATATATTTAATGCTACAGTATACGAAGTTGTACTCAAGGATTTCAAGGAAAGAGACAATATGGTAACTACTTTTATGTCAGGATTATCTTGTGGTGAAACACTATTCTGCTTAAATGGTTATGTTTTGATCTGCGCTGTTTTGCTGTTATGCCCTTTTTTATCTCAATCTCCACTCCATTATTTACTTTTTTATTTTTATCCTTTTAATTAAGGGAAAAATAAATAAAAATAGCAGGATATATTATAGTAACCCACTTTGACTTTCCATTATCTTGATTTAAAACCCTGTATTACTCTCACCATCTTGTTTTTGACTGATGTCCCCCTATTCTGTTTTGCTTGATAGTACCAGGTTCGAAAGTTTAGGCAGCAGCTGTGAAGATAGTGAGATTCATTATGACGCCCATTCTCGATGACTTTTATCTACTTTTGAAGACCTACAATGTCTCCAATGTTTTGGTTTTGTCGGTTTTGTTCTTTACTGTTTTGTTCAATTTTATTATAACTGATGATATAGGCAATTCTATTAGAGATAGCGGGAGGCATTATGGTAACCATTATTGATCACCTTGTATTACGCTTTTACATTATCTATTATGTCCACCCTTTTGATTTGATTGACTCTGTTCTGTTATGTCACATTTGGTTCTACTCCCTTCCAAAAAAGTAATAAGAACTGTGGGAGTAACAAAACCCAAAATGTGTAATTGTCATTGTACAAAAGAGAGGAAAAGAAAGTGCTCTAAATGATATAACTGCATGTATATTTAAGTGTATAAGATAGAAAATGATATCACTGAGTTTTATTGGATCATTGAACAGAACTGTTTGCAGTATCATTGTTGGAATGTCCACTTTACAAGCTTTAATTTTGTGACTTGAACAATTATTTCTGAGACAACAATATGTAATCCATTAACTAGTGATTTCCTACTGTTTATTTTTTTCTGTAAATCTGTATAACTTGTACCCTTTCTCTGCTTTTTTTTTCTCCTTAAATAACTTAAAAAAAAATTAAAGCATATAAAGTAGACATTCAAACAGTGAGGCTGCAAACAGTTCTGTTCAATGATCCAACAAAACTCAGTAATATCATTGTCTGTCTTATACACTTAAATATACATGCAATTATACCGTTTAGAGCACTTTCTTTTCCTCTCTTTTATACAATGACTATTACACATTTTGGGTTTTATTGCTCCCACAGTTCTTATTACTTAAATTTAGACCAAGTGGTTGAGGTAATGTGAGAAGATCATTAAATTAAAAGAGAAGCTAGGCATGGTAGCACATGCCTGTAAGCACTCTGAGAGGCCGAGGCAGGAGGATCACAAGTTTCAGTCCCTTTAGGGGAATTGAACAACTTAGTAAAAACATGTCTCAAAATAAAAAATAAAAAGGGTTGGGGATATAGCTCAATGTGAGGGCCCTGGGTTCAATCCCCCAGTACAACATACACACACAAAATAAATAAATGAAAAAGATAATTATTGTATTATACTTTAAATATTTTAAAAACTATTTTTTATAAACTATTTAAAAAATATTTTTATTGTATCATATGGGATACAATGATTGTAGTAAAAATAATGAAAAGCAGTACAAATCATGACGTTTGCTGTTTAAAAGTCCATATTTAAAAATTTAAAACCAAGAAATGAGACCTTTTCTTGGAAACCATCCAGTGATGTGCTGATAGCAATGTGGCAGAGCCAGACCAACTTCAGGGCGTCTTTCTGGTTTTCAGAGTGCCGTACCAGAAGAAGTTTGACACGTTTATTCCACTCGAGCCTCTTCCACCAACTCCCAGGTGAGTGTCCCCCCTGTCCCTGTATTATATCACACCTTTGTGAAAATGCCAGCCACGCCCTCTTCTCAGGGAGGAGCTACAGCCAGTAACCCCAGGGACTTCTGAGCCCCAGCAGGAGCACAGGCAGTTCTGGAGACACGTAGACATCTGGCACTTGGGATGGACATGTGTCTAGTAGATGAGGTTGGCCAATTACCAGGTGCCAAGTGTCATGCCAGACATGCATGCTGGGATAGGAGACAGTCTGAGCAAAAAGGCCGGTTCTCTGCTTCCAGGAAACGAGTCTGTTGGAAGCTGGGTGCTGTGATACCAGGGGCTCAGGAGACTGAGGCAGGAGGATTGTAAGTTCCTATTAGCCTGGGAAACTTGGAAACTCAGTGAGATTATGTGTCAAAATGAAGAGGCCTGGGGATGCGGCTCAGGGTGCTTGCCTGACATGTGTGAGTCGCTGGGTTCCATCCTCAGCAAGGGCTGTTAGAAAGGAAAGATATACACGGAAATGATTGCAACCAGGGAGGATGGTTGGAGCTTCAAGTGGCAGGAGAAGGTCAAAGAGACCTAAGGAGGTCTCTGCCAGATGGCAGAATTGAGCAGGACACTCAGTAGGAGTCACAAAGTAAGATTTCCTGAAAGAAGTGAAAACACACTCCGCAGAGTGGGAGCAGCCAGTCGGAAGAGCTCACGGCCCCATGGGGCAACGCTGGGTCCAGGGGCATCACAGTAATATTTTAGGAAAGATGCATTATGGGGCTGTGCAATGCTCATGTTTATTTTTTAGGAATATTTCTGTTGATGAATTATTAATTTTAATTTTCTGAGTTTTACTATCTTAAACAACATGTAGTTAACAGGAAAAAAATTAATAAAATAAAAGTTTTTAATATGCAGTGAATGTGTAGAATACACATCAACATTTTCAGCATCAAATGTTTACCTGCTTACAAGATCTAAAATACGACTGCAGGAATAAATGCCAATGTGAAGGTCACTGAGAACACAAACAAAACTCTGCCACAGAAATCATCTCTGCTTCAGCGACCACAGCTGAGGCAGTCTTCACACCGGGCAGCGGTACGGCCTGGACCCAGGTCTCACTACACTGACATCACACGCACTTCGCTTTCTTTTCCTGTTTGTCACCTTTCTTGTCTTCCTCTTTCGTCAGGAGCTTTCTATGATACAATACGATGTGCATTTAGCAGGAAAGTGAGACAGCAATAAAACAAAATATCAAATATGTAACGAAAGTTTGGAATAAACATCAACATTTTCTATGTCAACTATTTGCTTAATCTAAAAAAAAAACCAACAGAAATAAATTGTTATGAACTACAGTGAGATACAAATAAAATCCTACCTCAGAAATGATCTTTATTTCCATTATGAAACCTGAGGTGGTTTTCACACAAAAGAATGGTATGTTCCGTACACAAGTATCACTGACTCTGTTAGCACGTGTGTTTTATTTTCCTATCTTGTTTGGTAGGACGTATTTGACATCTTGCTGGTTCCTTCTTTTCTTAGGAGGTTCTCATGATGTTTTACCTGTCTGCTCAGCTCATTGATCTGCTCCAGAATTCTTTTCCAGAGTTTTCTGTTATTGCTGTTCCAGAAATCGAACTCAGGGCCTCACTTTTGTGGAGTTCTTCAGGAAAACATAAATTGTTCTTGCTCTGTGTAATATTTATCAGTTCTAGTCCTAATCCTCTAAGAAAATTTTCTCAGTGATATTTTGTGTTTGTTATTTTCTTTGTAAACGCTGAAACTGTTTATGCCTGTCATGTTTAGCATCCAGTAAAACACAACTAGTAGTCAACCTTGGGTTTCAAGCAACACCGTGGTTGGTGCTGTATAGCTCATTCAGCATCTCCTCTGCCTTTAGTTTTGTTGTAAAACATGACCATTTCTGGCTTCATTTGTGTTGAAGATTCACATCGATCTTTTTTTGTTGGTTTGTTTGAAATAGTCTTGCTACATAGTCCAGGGTAGGCTTGAATTCAACTATGTACCAGCTGATACTGAACTCATAGGATCCTCCTGCCTCAGCCCCCTGGAATGCTGGGATTACAGGTGTGCACTACCACACTTGGCTTCACCATCAGTCTTATCATAATGGTGTAATATTGACAGTGCCAATACAATTTTGTGTTTCTTCACCATATAAGAGGCAAAGGTGTCTTTCTGAAATCCACAGATTGTACCACACATTTCTCTATTGTAAATTTGCAACACTTTTTCTGGAATTGCCACTTTGTCCTTGTCAATAGTTCCTGTGCATCAACCAGTGGGTTCTTCTTCCAAATGTAACATCAATGTAACTTGTGAACCAATTGCTAAATGTGACATTTGGGTTACTTTTTTTATTTTTTAATTTAATTTAATTTTTTTTTCATTTGGGTTACTTTTTGAAATAGGTGCATGGAGTCTGTTCACAGCATCATGTGGTTTATTACTGCATGAATAAAGATGGGGTAGTTGAATTCCAGGATAAATTTCTAAAGTCAAGTTGTGCATTGTCTTTGCATCTACCAGGGCATACATTTTTTTTTTTTTTGTCTTTTTCCTTTTTACCGGTACCAGGAATCGAACTCACGACTGCCTGCTTCCAAGTCAGGCGCTTATGCCGCTGAGCTAAATCCCCAGCCCCTAGGGCATACATTTTTATACCACATTTGGAAGTTTTACTTGGTATATATTGCTGAACCTTCAACAACCACAAAATGAAGCAAATTGTCAGTTCTCATGTATTCAGGCAGTGTATACATTGCTTGACAATTCAAAGCAAAACTTTCGAAAATGAACGAAAAGCAGCCAAATTGTCAGATTTTTCTCTGAAAGGTGCATTTTTTTGTCATCAAAACATAGGCAATTTTGAAAGAAACCAAGTATCTTGAGTGTCATCATTGTTCTAAAAATTTCAATACCACAGCTGTCACTTCTCCATAAATTCTTTAGGCTCTGACAATTAGAATAATAAAGTCCTGCTATAAAGGCTTTTAGTTTAGATAGTGAGATGTCATAATAAATACATTTTTGAGTAATACTATCAACGTATATAGAATGTTTTACTAATATTTCATTATTAGTGTGTTCAAAATATCTCGTAGCATATCGCCTGGTATAAACAATTTCCAACAATGAAGTTCAGTGTTGGCATTCCATCCAGTAGGTTTCACTCCTAGAAAGAACCTAATAACATTTTTTGACCTAGTGCTAACAATGGATCATTCAAATATACATGACCATTTTGTAGCATCTTGATGAGCTGAATATTTATTTACATTACTGTTTTCTTCCTTATTGAATCAAAGCTTTCTGGATGGACTTATCTGTCATTTCTTTTTTTTTTTTTTATATCAGGAACCAAACTCATAACTTCATGCTTGCCAGGCGGGTGCTGTGCCACTGAGCTATATCCCTGGCCCTCTATGTCATATCTTGCTAATTTTGTCTGACGTGATCCAAGACACCATAGGCAGCCGAATCACCTGATGATTTCACTTTCAGCCTTCTCCCAAAGTTATAAAGCAGATTTTCATGTTACATTGTACTGAATTGGGCTAATTCTACAAGAACAATCAAAAGAAAACACATAGTAAAAAAAATCATATATGCAGAAAAATGTAACTGTATAAAGTAAGTAAAACTCACTCATGTATACTTTTTTTGTTTTTGTCTTTTTGAGACAGGGTCTCACTATGCAGTTCAGGCTGGCCTTGAGCTCACTTTGTAGCTCAGACTGGACTCAGACTTGCAACGATCCTCCTGCCTTAGCCTCTCACCCACGTACACTTTGACACACATGCACACACCTAGCCGTTCCTCATACCAAGTAGCTGAACACAAAGATTGCTTCCTGTGTTCCCCATCACAGCTCCTGAGGTGCACAACTGGCTACCATTTTCATTAGAAAAATATGGTCATAGTCATAGTGTATTTTGCCTGCCATGATGCTCCTGTTAGTCCTGGGATATGGGCAAATCCACGGTTAGAGGTGGACAGGATTCACCTACCTGATTGATTCAGCCCACCTGCTAAGAGGGGCAGTTTTTGATCATACAAGGTTTGCAGAGAGGGTATCGTAGTGTCCAAAGCCCACAGGGTGGTCAGCACCACCATCTTGGAGGTGGATACAGGCCAGGGTCTTGTACTGCTGGTTTTGTGCATGACTAGAGCTCTTGAGGGGGGACAGGATCAACCTTATTGGATTTTCGTTATTTTGGCATGGTTGTTCTTCCTCTGTGTGGTTTCTCCATTCATGCTGATGGCTTCCTGCTGCTCACTGTTCTCACCCTATCTCCTTCTCACCACTCCCCTGCTACTCCCCTAGCTCTTGGGCACTGTCTTTCATATGTAAATACCTCTTTTTATGTAAATATCTCTTTTTACATGTATGAATAACAGAATATCAGTAAACCTGGTTTTCCTAATCTGTGTATATTGCCAGCCCTTTGTATTTATTTATTTATTTTTTGGTACCGGGTTTTTTTTTTTTTTTTTTTTTTTTTGTCTTTTTCCTTTTTATCGGTACCAGGGATCGAACTCACGACTGCCTGCAGGCACTTATGCCACTGAGCTAAATCCCTAGCCCCTAGGTACCGGGGTTTGAACTCATGACCTTGCACTTGCCAGGGAGGTGCTTATCCCCGGCCGAGCCCTTTGTATTTTTGAGACAAGTTCTTGCTGAGTTGCCCAGGCTGGCTTTGACCTTCCAATCCTCCTGCCTCCTGAATAGCTGAGATTACAATCATTTTGCTGTGACTGGCTTATTTGCTTTTTAAATATCATTTTTGTTTCTACTGAATGATTTTTCTCCTGCTTTTGGGTCACATTTTCTTTCTTTCTTCCTTTTTTTTTTTTTTTTTTTTGAGACAAGTTCTCACTATGAGTTCAGGCTGGCCTTAAACTCCTGGTGACCTTTTAGTCTCAGCCTCCCAAGTGTTAGGATTACAAGGATGTGCCACCACACCCCGTTCAATCTTCTGGCCTTTTTGCAAAGTTAGTGATTCTTTTTTGGTTACTGGGCATGGCAATTTTATGTTGTTCAGTGTATGGATTTTGTCTTTTTTTAGAGTTCCCGGTTTTATTCTAGGATCGGGAGTTAATCATTTGCAATTTGATGATATTTTAATTTTAAATAGCTATTGGCTTGATCTTGTTTTTCTTTTCTTTTCCTTTTCTTCCTTTTCTTCACGGCGCTTCATTTGGACCCAGAGCCTCTACACCAAGCTATGTCCCTGCAGCATTTTGAGATAGGCTGGATTTGAATTTGAATTTGTGATCTTCTTGCCTCAGCTTTTCAGAGTGCTGGGATTATAGGTTCCTGGCTAATTGTATTCTATCCGTATTTAATCAGGATACAAAGTTTAGATACAGACTAAGAAGGTTGTCCTAATTTTCTTATTTTTCTTTTTTTTTTTTTTTGAGACAGGGGTCTCGCTGTGCAGTTCAGGCTGGCCTTGAGCTCACTTTGTAGCCCAGGCCGGTCTCAAACTCACAACGATCCTCCTGCCTCAGCCTCCCCAGTGCTGGGATTAAAGGCAGCCACCAGGCCCGGCCTTATTTTTCTAACTTGATGGAGAGTTGGTGTGTTAAAATATTAGAATATTAGCGTGTTCCTCTCTATTCTTGTTGTGTCTTTTGACATTATCTTTTTCTTACTTAATGCCTTTTGTCCTAAATTGTAACTTGCTGAGTATTAAAATTACAGTTCTTGGCTGGGCATGGTGGCATATGCCTGTAATCTCAGCACTCAGGAGCTGAGGCAGGAGGAGTTTGAAGCAAGCTTAGGCTACATAAGGGAGTTCAAGGCCAGCCTGAACTACCTAGCAAGACCCTCTTTCAAAAAACAAAACAATGATTACAACTTTTACTTTATTTCACTTGCATTTACATTGTGCCTTATCTGCAGCTGGTGTTTGCAAATTCCATACCAGACAAAGTCCCACTCAGATTACTGTCTTGTTCTTACAGCTTGCCTTTCTGGGTGAAGGAGAAGGCCAACCATCTGAAAAACCAGATAAGGGAAGTTGAAGAGCTGGATGACTGGCAGCCTGCAGCGCCTTTAATGCAGGGTTTATTGCCATCTGGTGCATCAAGGAACTTTCAAAGAACATTGTGAACACTAGCAGCCCCTGGAAGAGCAGGTGTTTGATAGGCTTTATCCTGAGAAATGTGAGAGAGGTCCCCAGGCAGATGTGATGGCTGTGCCTTCAGAGTCACCTGTAGTGGTTGGTGACAGTTACGCAGAAGATGCCACCTCTAACCTCGTCCCTGGATCTGCAGGTGTGGACATCTCGAGGTAAAGCTAAGCAGACCTGGCTGCTGCACCCTGGTGAGCCTTTCCAGTGGCTGGGGCTGACCATGTAACTGTTTTTAATTAAATGTTGAATTCTAATGAAGAATCACTGGTCTTGGTCTTGTTTAATTTTAGGTTTTGAAAACTTACAGAACTAGGGGCTGGAGATTTAGCTCAGCGGCATAAGCACCTGCCTTGCAAGCAGGCAGTCGTGAGTTCAATCCCTGGTACCGATAAAAAAGAAAAAGACAAAAAAAAAAAAAAAAAAGTAACCAAGAAAACTTACAGAACAGTTACAGAATCATCAGACAGATACCTGCATAGCCTTTACTTGGATTCTTGGATTCTACAGTTGTCAGTGTCTGTCTATACCATCACTTTAGTTAGATTTGTCAGCATACAAATTTTGAGGGGCACATAGACATTCAGACCATAGCAGTGAGCTTTCATTAGTTTTGGGTAAAAGTATTCTTCTTCTATTAATTGACTGCCTGTGGTACTGGGAATTAAGCCCTATCAAATATTAAACATTTGTTAATATTCTGCAGGACCCACTAAGAGCTCACATTTCCAGTAGGAGAGATGCAGTTTGGTTAGATCATTTCTTTTGCTCTTAGCAATTTGGCCCTCGAAGCTAGGCAAGTGAAACACAGCTTGCAGAATTTGACTTAGTGAGACATTTTAGATCTGGAGCCACTCACACTCATGTGCAGGAGCTCAGCAGTACTGAGGAAGTCTCTGGGTATAGAAACACCTCCGCCAGAACTGAGGACTGTAACAGATTTAGGGCGATGTACTTTGGAGGGGGTCTAGGAAAAGTGGTGGGAGCCCACTGAGATGACAGGTGTCCTCCCAGCACTGCACTGCAGGAGGACTTCAGCCTGACCGCATCCTGAGGAGTGGGGAGCCCACTGCTGTCTTGAGGGCCAACCTTGAGATGCCTCGCCCTGGATGTCGTATGAATACTCACATGAAAAGTCTGAGGGCACAAAGGAGCTGAGCCTCATATAGATAGGAGCTATCTTGGGATCAGAAGGAGGGGAAGTCTTGCTGGCTGGCTGCTAGGTCGGCAGTAGAAGAATCCAGAATGACTGCCTGCACACTGGAGAAATGAAGGATTTAGTAGCAGTCAAAGGTTTCTTGGGAAGAGATTGTGGTGGATTAAAATCTGGTGACCAACTTAAACACCAGCTGAGCTGAGTCAGCGTGGGGCTGAGTGTAGATGGCCCACCTGAGGACAGTTGCCAGCAAAAAAAGGAGACCTGGAGAGGAAGAGTAGCATTGTGGGTCCTCCTAAGTGTTGCTGCTGATTGGAGCTGTTGGTTCTTCTGAAGGAGCTTGTCATGCTGGCCTCCCTGCTATGATCTCAGCTGTTATCATTGCTCAGGACCTTGTTACTGAGAGTGGCTGTGGTTCACTTTGGGGGAGCTCTGGTCCTTTGAGCATTGCTTCCTGGCTCCAGAGTGAAGGAACTGTGTTGTTCAGTCTCTAGGAGAAGCTTTTCACGCTGGCTTCCTGATATGAACTTGGGTGTTCTCAGCGTTGGAGGAGCTCAGGACCTCATTGTCACTGAGGATGGCCGTGGTACTTCTTGGGGTAGCCTTGGTTCCCATTTTGAGCATTGCTTCTTGGCTCCAGTGCAGAACCCTCACCCTACTGGCATAGAGCCTTTACCCTGTTGGCACAGACTTTCTAGCTTCCACTGACGGACCGTCCCAGTGCAGATGTGTGAAACAGACTTGCATGAGTCATTGTTGTGGGCTGTAGACCTTCAGTTAGACTCCTTGGGGGCATTGTCATGAGCTCTAGTCTTCAGCTGGACTCATGCATGACACTACTGTGGGATCCAGGCCCTCAGCTGGATTCTCTAGGTCTTTAGTAGTGTGTGGACAGATTTCCTGCACTTTCTATATTTGACTCCTTAGGTGATCATTATAACTAATACTATAAATCATGTGTCCTGTATGTAATTGTCTTGTTCTCCTTGCAACTTGTGAGGTCAATGTTGGATGAGTTGGCTTTGAGGCGCCTGTGACACACACAGGTGGCACTGTCTAGGCTGTCATGGAATCACACATCTGAGGTCTGAAGTTGATGCGTGAAATCTCATGAGAAATGTGATATGTGGATGATGTCGGGGTCTAGATTTAAACTATTGGGTTGGAATATTAACCCTAAACTGAATAAAAAAGATCAAGATGACCCTTTGAGCATCTGGGGCCTGACGAAGGCTTCCCCACCACAGAGGGCGGGGGGGGACCCCTAGAAATGGTACCCACAGAGAAGAACTCTGAGAAAAATTACAAACTACAGCTGGAACCACCACGAAGAGGTGTCAGTAGTTGAAACGCAAGTCAATGTGTTAAGCAATATGATACGGATGAGCAGGGCTAGGGTGCAGGGAATTCCATTTGGTGGTAATTTAATGCCAGGGCATCAGCTTTGTCAATGGTGCTAATGGATTTCCACACCGGAAAGAGGGATGACGGAGGTGGTGGGGTGACAAGCCCTCACCACAAAAGCAAATCCTCAGGGAAGTGGTTGCATCACTGCTGAGCTGATGTAGCATTTGGATCTTCTAGCACTTGTGGACTTTGGCAGCTGTGAAGCCATGGCATGGCTGGAAAAAGCCCTCACCTTCACTGACTGCATGTGTGTAGGAGACACCGATGGAAAGGAGCCCATAGAGTCCGTACAGGAGGACAGATGTGTATACTGGAGACCTGACAATGTAGCAGAAGGCAAAGGCTGGGTGCACAAGACCTCTGCCTACGCAGTTGAGTAGCTATTCTGGGAAGGCGTTACCCTGTGAATGCATGGAAACACAATGCTGGTATTTTAATGTAGACTCTAATGGTCCCAATTTCTTCAGTCACCCCAAAAACAAAATGATCGGGTGTGGTGGTGCACTTCTGTAATCCCAGCACTTGGGAGGCTGAGGCAGGAGAATTGTTACAAGTTCAGAGGAGGAATGGATCCACTGCTTCTCAGCCTCTCGGGGTTGTCCACAACCCTTGGTGTTCCTGGACTTGAAACCAGCACCTCAATCTCCATCCCCACCTTCACATGCTGTCTCCTGTGTATCTAGATCACTTCTGCCTTGTAAGGACACTGTCAATGGATTTAGGGTCAGCCTCAGTGCAGTATGACCTCATCTGGATTAATTTGCAAAGACTACACAGACTTTCCCCCCCAAATTCCTACTTATAGGTACCCGGGGCTAGGACGTGAACCTATCTATTCGGTGGCACAATTTAACCCATAACAGGAAGAAACAGATTTATCTGATGACTCCTCATAGGCTTTAAGGGTGGTGACTCTGCAAGAAGGAAGAACAGGGCATGCTGCTTTTCTGAAATTCAAATAATCAAGAAAATCCTGACAGGTAAATTTTTGATGGAGTCTCCTAGGCAACTAGTATCCCAAGGGCATATTTGGGAAACAGTGTGTTTGGGTGACTGAGTAAGTGAGCCTCTTCCTTATGAAGCCTCTCTGTTCAGCAGTAGCCACTTGCTACAGCCTGATTTCCTGATGGTGGCTGCTCCTTTTTGTTGTCTGTGGAGATCGCTGCTGGTCTCTGGGATGGAGATACTCTTCATGGGCCTCCATCGTGTGTGGAGATGATGAATAAGGGAGCCTGGTTAATCCAGGCCACCCTGGAAGACAGCATATTCACATCTGGTGTTTGTGGTTATGGGGTTCTGGTTTCAGATGTCCCAAACTTCAATGCTTTTCCATTTTTTGAATCCTGAAAGGAGACATGAAGCCTGTACTTTCAAAGGTGTCTTGGGGACAGTTGACAGGGCGACTGTTTGGTTGGACTGATTGTACTCTGCATGTCCCTACGAGGCCCAATTTCACACTGTAGACATGGTAGGTTCTCTCCTCTTCCTCCTCTTCCTCTTCTTCTTCTTTTAGGTCTAAATTTCTTGTAAGCAGTGTGTCCTGTTCTCAAAACATCAGTCCTCTGTGAAAAATTTCCAGCTGGTGACATTAAAGGATATTTGGGAAGAGGTACCTTTTTCTAGGTGGCACAAAGGTGACATGGTTATAGTGGTGGCCCTATAGTGGTCAGATCTGAAAGGGCTTTGATGGAGGACAGGTCAATTCTGCATTTGTTAAGATTTGGCTTGCACATAATAGAAACTCAAGTCCAACTGGTTAAAGTCAAAAGGGGAACCTATCATCAGAATGCAAGGATGAAGGTGTAGCTGGGACTCAGGAACATAACAGATTCTGCAAGACTGATGTGGCCAGAACTTCCCTTTGCCTCTCTTTACTTTCTTTTCTTCTCCTTTTAGACGATCTGTGATCTGCTTTCTCCTTGTCTTACTTTCCATACTCCAATATACTCCTGGGTGTCACAGGTTCAGGGCTCATCAGCTAGCAGAAAAACTGACATCTTGTATACCCCAGAGTGTATTCTTGGGGATAGGTTAAAAAAAACTTAAGATGTGTTAATCTATATGCACCAACTCCTCATAAGTGAATGTAATCAGTATGTACTGCAAACGTACTAATAAAAATTTTAAAAATCCTGGAGAGCTGTAATCAGTTTTGATCAGATCAATCACGTGGCCTGTGTGTGTGTGTGCACACACACACGTGTGTCCATAAATGTGAGAGCAGAGTGGATATTGCGGGTGGGGTGGGCAGGAAGTACTCTCGGGGAAGCAAGCACAGAGAACAGACAGAAAAGGCTTGTCACCAGTCACACATCAGTGTACAGAAGAGACCGGAATGAAATCCAAACATAGGTGAACAAACCTCTGTGCGCGTCACAATCCTACACTGCTGCCTGTCAACAGAAAGCAGTGATTTTATCGGTAGCACTTTTCATTTGAAGGTAAAAACAATTAACCAAAATCTAATATGAAAACATTTTTAGCTCTTCCAGAAGAGGCAAAGGGAGAAATGGAAAAATACAGAGAAAGCCATTGTAGAAATATTCAGGATGTTTCCTGAGCCACCAAATAAACACTTTCATAGCTTCCAGGGCTGGTGCTAAAGATACTTTAGCCAAAGATGTGCCAAAGATATTTTAGCATTGGCCTCACTGAAGAGCAGATAGGCACGCTGGGGTGAAGGTCTCACATGGCCTTTATGGCTATATCCTGTGGTGTTGGTACTATCTTTATAGGTGGGACAACTAAGCCTTAAGTAAGATAGTGCCTTTTCCAAAGTAGTCTGTCTGTGAATAAAAACTTAAAAAAATATTTTTTTTGAGATTGGATCTCGCTTTGTAGTTTGGGCTGACCTCAAACTCGTAGCAATCCTCCTGCTTCAGCCTCCTAAGAGCTGGGATTACAGGTATGCACGCTACGATCGGTTGTGAACAAATTTCTATCAGTGAAATGATTGATAAAGAGCTGCATGAATAACTTAACAAGTTGTTTTCAGACCTCCAGAGTAGGTGAGACGCCACTTGCTCCATTATGCTAAATGACATCACCAATCACCACTGCCTGCCTAGCCAACGTCCACTTTTAGAATCTCAGAAGAACTATGGTTTCCCTCAACCTATGTGGGCATGCATGTGGCGCAGGGCCTGAACACTTCATGGTTTTGTCGGCAATACTGGCTCCCTTCCCCTTTGTTTTGAGACAGGGTCTCACTGTGTAGTTCAGGCTGGCTTCGAACTTACGGCGACTCTCCTAACCCTACCTCACAAGCGCTAGCGTTATAAATTTGCGCCACACCGTAGGACATTTATCTGGCTTTTATTACTCGTCTGCCACCGAGATCTCGCGAGACTTGTCGGTCTCCGCCCCCTCCGCCCCTGCGCGCCTGCGCAGATCATTCAAAGCAGAAGGTTGCATTTGGAGGAAGTGTTGCGTGGGTCCCGTGACTGAGCTGCCGTTACTACTTTTCGGAACCTCTTCTCGGCCGGTGGTCGGGACCCTCTGCCGCCAAGATGCCTCGAATTATGATCAAAGGGGGCGTGTGGCGGAATACCGAGGTGAGTGGCCCTTTCCCGCAGGCCGCTGCCCTCCGCCCCCTCGGTGTTTTGTGCGCACGCGCGCTGAGGTCGGGAGGAAACGAGGGCGCCCTCGGGGTCTGCTTGGGGACACTTTGGAGCTGACCCCGGCCGGGGGCTGGGTACTTTCGGGTGGGGATTGGGATGCAGCTACCTGACCTGTCTACTCCGCGCTCACCAAGCCTTGGTGAACATTTATTGAATTATGGATGGTGCGCTCCCAACCTCCCTCAGAGGCGCTCCCAGTTGGTGGGGAGATGGACCTCAGTGGGAGTTGATTTTTCTGGGGCCTTACTTTTTCTCAGCTGGTGCCTTGCGCCCCTCCCGGCTTACCCTTCGCCCCCACCACCAAAAAAAAAAAAAAAAAAGTTAAGGTGGAAAAGACGTTTTAATGGACTGCGTTGCAGAAGGGAAGCGCCTTGTCAGCCTTGAAGAGCCTGTTGATACTCGGGTCCCTGTTCACTGTTCGCAATGCAGAACCTGTCTCCCCCTCTGTGCTCCCATCAGAGCCCAGAGTCTTGTCTCTTCTGTCACTTCGCCGTTGCTTGGGCAGAGACCGAATAGGATGAAATGCCTACAGTAGTGTTTGCTTCTAAAAGATGTCAAGGGCTAGCCGAAAATAGTAAATGAAAATTAGATTTTAGCGTTTAGAAGCTCAGTCTTTTTACATCTTACCCCTTCTTGGATTGTCTTTTTACTGCTCGGCCTTCTCCTGAGCATCCCTTAAACAGGGTTAAGAAACATATTTTGGAATCTTTGCCCGTTCATCTTGTAAAAGTTTTTAACTTCTCAAAGCTTTGGGTCCTTCATTTTTCGAAAAGAGATCATACCTACCTCTTCTGAGTGATTAAAAGAGTTAGTACATTTGAAACAGAGTTCGGCATACTGTAGGCTTTCAGTGAGTGCTAATTGCTTTATCCTCCATCAGGCAGCACTGCAAGGCACCAAGGCTTGTACTCCTAGAGTCTAGGATAGTAACGGATGTGAAGTAGGCTGCCTGGTAGCTGTTTGGGAAAGAGTTCAGTAGGATGGATACCTGCTGAGTGTACTTGGCTGCAGGTGTGTCCAAGTAGAGCCGTACTATACGTCATCAGTAACACATGAAGGCTTTGAAAACTGCCTTATCTTGCAGTGAGAGTGCCAGAGTGTTGCAGCTGGAGAACAGATGACTTCTGAAGGAAAGACAAATATACAGAATCAAGTAACAGGAGGATTCCTGTGCCCTTGTCAAAGCCCTGCAGTTATTTATGTATATCTCTGGTGATGGGAGTGAGTAGAGTGGTGAGGCTCAGCTAGACAAGTAGCACAAGTACACAGTAAAAAGAAACCTAAAAGTAATGTCTGAAGTCATCTATCTGTGGGTTCATCCTCCCTGATGTGTGTGGCTCAGTTTGCCAGTTTTTCTTGGGAATGGTGCATTTCACCTTATTTGGGTGCCCTGTCAAAACAGTATTTAGATACCGGGGAAGATTGGGAGAACTGATTGGTGGGGTGGGGAAGAGAGATTTAATTTTTAGATTAGACCTAGAATGTGAATTCTTGGGTGATGGTATGGGTTAAGGGGCTGTAAATGCCTTGCACAACCTGAGTCCCAGGTTGCTTCTTTAGGCCTGGATGTGTTCCTGTTTGATTCTCTTTTCTCAAGCACACAAGTCCTGGTTCAGGTGGGTGTTCAGGAGGTGTGTTTTGAATGACTGCGTAGGTGAATGAGCTGTACCTTTTTGAAGAAAATCCTAGGTACATTTTAAGGATTACTTTTTGTTAATCTCTGTTATGAAGTTGTGTTTCTCAGTTGGGCTGTTCCCACTTCCAATTTATTGAAAGCTGTATGTGTACAGGAGAACAAGATGCTCCCCTAAAGGATTTCTTACTAATTTTTTTGCATTTTGCTGATTTTTGCTTGCTGTTTATCATGATAGTCAATGAAGTTTTCATACTTTTTTAAAAACGTGTGTATGTGTATATATCTATTTTTCTGGTACTGGGGGTTGAACTCATGACCTCAAGTGTGTATGTAGTTTTACATCATCCCCATCAGAGTTAAATTGTATTTTTTATCATGTGGAATTTTGCAGTTGACTGTGTTTTTTCTTTAATAATTCATTTAGGATGAAATTCTGAAAGCAGCGGTAATGAAATATGGAAAAAACCAGTGGTCTAGAATTGCCTCCCTGTTGCATAGGAAATCAGCAAAGCAGTGCAAAGCCAGATGGTATGTACCGTTAATAAGTGGGAAATAGAAAGCAGCCTTGATTGTAAGGAGGGAAATGTCAGGTCTTTGAAGTGTCTTGAAGAAAGTAGGCATCGCGATGTGATAAGTAGGGAGTGGGAAAATGGACTTAGCTGTCACCTGCTTCCTTTGTAATCTCTGGCAAGCCAGTTTTTAATCTATCTTGCCACTGTTTCCCCAATTAGAGATAATAGTACTTGATACTAACTGATGGAGGCAGGAGACTCCATCTAAATGAGTTGGTGTGTGCTTTGTGGAGCATAACATCTTTCAGGGACAGATGGGCCCCAGTTTGGAAATGATTGTATTCTAAAAGTTTATAAATTTGTTTAGAACTTTGAAGAAATGGTAAATAATGGTTTAATTTTTAGACAAGCTTACAATATTGAATTTCCTCATAATAGAATTGACATAATGTATATTTGCTATCATAAAGTACAGCATAAGGCTTGGAGTCAAACTTTTAAATCACAGAGTAGTGGACACATGAAACTGCTTGTGTGTCCTCTTGGCATGAGTGGTCTGGCGTTAGCTGAAACCCATCTGCTGCTAGGGACATACTTTGGATTGTACAAAAGTGGCCCAATTTTGTAGGCATGGTGGTAGTGGAAAGGATGCGTGTAGAGATGAGACTCTATAAAGAGGAAGCTGAAGAAGTGGTTCTCATTTGTGTTTCCCTGAGTGATGCTAAGCTGTGTGATTGTTATGAGGATTTACCTGTGTCCTGTTTGCCAGCCTCTCATCCAGCTGAGTGCTGGATGGAAAAGGTGAGTTGGGTGGACATTAGGAAGGACAGAGGATGCCACAGTAGGCTGGGGATTTAGCTCAGCAGCATAAGCACCTGCCTTGCAAGCCGGCAGTTGTGAGTTCAATCCCCGGTACTGATAAAAAGGAAAAAGACACACACACAAAAAAAAAAAAGCAAAAAGAACCACTTTACTAGTTAAAGGCTGAGAACTGTGCTTGTCAGGCAGTAGAGATCTGAGCAGTGTGTAAGCTGGATATCTGTACTGGGTGACTGATGCGTGCACTAAATTGTATTTTTTAATAGGTATGAGTGGCTGGATCCAAGCATTAAGAAGACAGAATGGTCCAGAGAAGAGGAGGAAAAACTCTTGCACTTGGCTAAATTAATGCCAACTCAGTGGAGGACCATTGCTCCCATCATTGGGAGAACAGCAGCCCAGTGCTTGGAGCACTACGAATTTCTCCTGTAAGTTAGTCTTCTGAAGCAGCTGAAGAGCGGAGTGTGTGTTACTGATGCTGAATGTTTAACATTTCCTGTCTTGAAACATTTAATAACAGATGTAACTAAAACCAGAGGAGCTAACACTATTGGATTTATATTCCATATATCTATGGTTGATTAAAATTGTGTCTTCTGTTATATGTAACTGTTTTTTTTTTTTTTTTTTGCATTTTTGGGTGTTGAATCCAGGACCTTAGCACTAGGTTACATCGAGTCCTTTTTCAGTTTTTATTTGAAACAGGGTGTTGCTAAGTTATTAAATTGTCCAGCATGGGCTCAAACTTGGAATCCATTCTTATATTATTTATTTTTTAAAAATTAATTTAAAAAAGTCTACAAGGCATACGTGGTCATGGTAGAAAATCTGGGGGAAGGAAACCTACATTGTTAATGGGATTGTAAATTACATTACCCTACAGAAATCAGTATAGAGGGTCCTCGAGAAACTAAAAGTAGAAATTCCATTCCATCTAGCTATTCTCTTTCTAGCTTTCTTCCCCAAAGAGTTAGACATCATACAGTGATGCATGCCCCTGTTTATAGCAGCACAATTCAAAATAGCTAAACCTTAAAAGAAGCCTGTATGTCCAGCAGCAAATGAATGGGTAAAGTTTATGCACAATGGAATTGTTCTCTGCCCTAAAGGATAAATTTGAGTTGTTTGTAGTAACATGGATACACTTTGAGACCATAATGTTAAGTGGAAAAAGTCAGGCACACAATCTTAAATATTACATGGCTTCTCTTACATGAGGAAGCCAAAGTTTAAATAAATTAAAAAGTAAAATAAAAGATAGATGATAGGAAACCAGAGAGAAAGGTGTATGTGGGGGGAGATAGGGAAATGGGAAGGTGACCAAGAGATGAGGGAATGGAGGAGGAGGAAAATAAAAGGTTACAATGTCATGTAGCTGTATCAATTCCCCAACAATGAGTATAATCAGTATATACCATAAATGTACTAATGAGTATAAAACTTAAAAAAAAATTTGGGGAAAAGGTAGTATAAGAAATACACATCACCTATAACCACACTGCTGAGAATTAAGTGTTAGAACATTTTGATTCACTGCTAGTAGTGTTTTTATTTGTGCAGTTGTATGGCATTTGTGATTAAGGAGCTCCTTAGATCACATTTTGTACTGAATAGAAACACTTGCTGAAATGATAATTTTTTTTTTTTTTTTTTGGTCTTTTTCCTTTTTATTGGTACCGGGAATCGAACTCACGATTGCCTGCTTTCAAGGCAGGCGCTTATGCCGCTGAGCTAAATCCCCAGCCCCTTGAAATGATAATTTTAATACTGTGTCTTCCAGATGTTGCCATAGTAAAAGTGTTTTATTTATTTATTTATTTATTCTATCGGTACCGGGGATCGAACTCAGGACCGCCTGCTTACAAGGCAGGTACTTATGCCGCTGAGCTAAATCCCCAGCGCCCGTTTTATTTTGTTAATACCCATCTTGGATTTTTTGGGGAAAAAAGTAGTAACAGCTAATAAAATTGGTAATTCTGGTAATAAATGATATGATGCTATGATGAAATCATCTGGGTTTTTCCTTAGGGACAGAACTGCCCAAAGAGACAATGAAGAGGAAACGACAGACGATCCACGAAAACTTAAACCTGGAGAAATAGATCCAAATCCAGAGACAAAGCCAGCACGGCCTGATCCAATTGATATGGATGAGGGTGAGTAGATGCCAGGGCTTGGAAGGAGTCTGTTTCTTTGTAACTGGACTGCTCAGGTCCCTTTCACGCTTTGTAAAGACTCTTCTGAAGTGTTAGTTTTTAGAATCTCAAATCTATTCCCATTTGTTCCAAATGTGTGCTGTTTCTATTAGAGAGTAGTTATCCTTTTCGGGTAGTGCTTTTTTTTGTGTGTGTTTTTTTAGTTTGCATAATAAATTAAGTAGTAGAATAGTATTGGGTAGGTTTCTCATTCCCCATCCATAAAGACAGGCAGGAAGTCAGGATATTGGACTTTCAGCCTTCTTTGACCAAAGGTAGTCGTGTACTATGTGAGGAGGTAACACTGCAGATTTGTAATGGAGGCTTATAATTCCCTGAGGCATCGAAATAAGAACCAGAGGAAGTGAATTTTATTTTATTTATTTATTTTAGTTTTTTTTTTTTTTTTTTTTTTGTCTTTTTCATTTTTATTGGTACCAGGGATCACTCATGACTGCCTGCTTGCAAGGCAGGCGCTTATGCCGCTGAGCTAAATCCCCAGCCTCAGTTTCTCCGACTTTAAAACCAGACGTGTTTCCATTATGCCTCAATGTTTAATGAGTGTGTTTCTTTCATTTTAAACTCTGCGGTGTCCCTCTTACATTCCTTGCTTATGTGTTAGAGAGGAACTTAGTTTTTCTTTTTTTGCAGATGAACTTGAGATGCTTTCTGAAGCTAGAGCCCGCCTGGCTAATACGCAGGGGAAGAAGGCCAAGAGGAAAGCAAGAGAGAAACAGTTGGAAGAAGCAAGGTATGGTTTTTCCTGTGTTCAGCAGTTAATAGGTACATGCTTTAGCCCACTAAAATTGTGTGATTTATCGGTGCTGTTTGTGAATAGAAATCTCAGTTGTCCAGGTCCACTTTGTTGATACTCCTTGGCTTTTTACTCCAAAAAAATCTTTTTTTTTTTTTTTTTTTTGGTATTGGGGATCAAACTCATGACCTAGTGCCCACCTGGTAAGCGCATTTGCCACTGAGCTAAGTCTCCAGCCCTTCTTGTATTTTTTTTTTACTCTTAACCATTTAAGACATGGCAGAAGTAATATATACTACTTACCTGTATGGCAGATTTGTTCTTTTAGTGTAGCAGAGCATCATCTGTTGAGGCATCTTGGGGTGCCTTGTACCTGGAGGATACAAGGCTGTGTGGCTTCGTGTGACAGCCAGTGGGCTCCTCTTTGTGGTTCGTGTTGGGCAGGCACTGGCTGTGAAACAGGCCTCTGCTGAACAGAGAGGGCATTAATGAGCTTTCGAATAAGCTTTAGGCTCTCATGGAACTCTTCATTTAAGAAGCGAGCAAATGCATATTAGCCATTGTCTTTTACGGAGGATTTTCTCTGCTTTTTCTTACTTGCTTTTCGTGATACATGGTTGAGGTATCACTTCTGATGGTCCAGAGATCAAGATGAAGTTAACAAGACCATCTGAATTATCAGCTCATTAGCTTTTGGGGTGTAGTCAGTGAAAAACCCCCAGCCTGCCTGGTTCCTTTCATAAAGTGCTTCTTGACCTGAGGTGTAGCGTTGTGTTGGTGTTTTCCCCAGTGGTACCACTGAAATGTCAGGTCCTGGGAGGGAGGTTCTCTCGGGTCTGAGGGTGCTTATTGGTGTGATTGGCCAATCCCCAGTTGGAGTGGTTAATTTCTGATGGGAAGATGACCAGCCTGCCAAACCAAACAGATGCCAGGAGAAGGTGCTGGGTTTTCTACCCTATTTCAGCCACCTTTCAATTCTGGACCCTAGGGCTAAGTAATTCTTCCTTTTTTATCCAGGCTTATTTGAATGTTCAACTTTTAGAGCTCTTTAGCCATGTAGATGGCCCCAGGGCTATAGCAGATGCATTTGTGAAAAATCTCCCTGATGTCTTTTTTTTTTTTCTCCTTGATGTCTTTATACACGTTTTTGCAGATTTTAATTTACCTTCAAATTTCTTATAGATTTTCTTGTGCAGTCTGCATGCACATCTTTGTAAGTTGTTTTCTATACATACATTGTTTTGTGACTTGTTTTCTTGCCCTTCATATTTTGGTAATATTTCTTATTATCGAAATTTTTAGTATCTTAGGGATCTACAAAAAAAAAAAAAAAAAAAAGATTCCACCCTGCAGTGATTTTTATCATTGTTAAAATTTACAGATCGGTACATATGTATGTAATTTTTGTATGTTACTGTAACATGTGAACTTTGAACATTTTTTACAGAGCTTTATGTCTTGGCCCTCTTTCAGAGTAGATGTTCAGCCTTGCTAAAGGTCATACAGATGGCTCTGTAATATCTTACAGCTGTATTACCAATTCATTTAACTTACATAATGTCTTATCAGCAGGTGTTGGGTTTTATATCGACCCAGCATTAGAGCAGTATGTAGTGAGAAGTCTTCAAGTTTAGTCATTTCCTCAGGGTAAAGATTGAGGAGTGAAATTCCGAGCTTAAAAAGCTTGAGCTTTTGATGTGTAATGTATAAGCTTCTCTTTGGGAAAAAGTATTCTGTTGTAGAAGACTGCCCACATTTTGCACCTTTGCCAGTAAAACAAAGTGATATTAATTAGAAGTGCATAGGGGCTGGGGATTTAGCTCAGTGGCATAAGCATCTGCCTTGCAAGCAGGCAGTCGTGAGTTCGATCCCTGGTACCAATAAAAACGAAAAAGACCAAAAAAAAAAAAAAAACAACAGAAGTGCATAAATAGGTCTTGCTAATTTAATTTAGTTATATTTTAAAAATTATTAAGATTGTCATATTTATTTTATCATTTTTGCTTGGTTTATTAAATACTAAAAAAAATTGCTTATTTTTCTTTTTATATTTTTAAAAAGTTATAATTCTAAGTATTGAACCCAAGGTCTCTTGAGCTGTAGCCTTGTTCTTTTTATATTTTTGAGATGGTCTTGATAAGTTTCCCAGATTGGCTTTGAGCTTGTGATCCTCCTCTCTTAGCTTCTCTCTTAGCTGTGATTATAGGCATGTGCCACTGTCTGGCTATAACTTTTGTTTATGAACTATTTATGTTTTTTTGTTCTTTTTTTCCCTTTGGAATGAATTTTTTGTTTTAAAGAATTGGCATACTTGACCTAGATTCTTTAACATATTTGTAATACTGCAAAAAAGTTTTTCCTATTGTTTTAGTCTTTTAATTTCATTTTTTTAATAGGGCTTTAGTTATATAATTTTAAGTCTCAAAGCTATTGATCTTTTCTTTTGCCATTTATTTAATTTATATTTATGAAGTACATTCTCATCCAGAAATAAGATACAAATTTATAGTTCCTTCTAGGTTTTCATTTTGCTTTATTGCGTGTATTTGTGTGCTTTTGAATAAAAACAGGAATTTATTTTGATGAGTGGTGTGAAGAGAGGTTTATATTTCTTTCCCATGTACACGGGTAGTTCTCCTAACCCTGCGGTGATCCCTCCCTGCCCCAGGGAGAGACAGGATAGTGATTTCCAAGGTGGTGAAGCAGTCACTGTCTTCTCTTCAGGCGTCTTGCTGCCCTCCAGAAACGAAGAGAACTTCGAGCAGCTGGCATAGAAATTCAGAAAAAAAGAAAAAGGAAGAGAGGAGTCGATTATAATGCCGAAATCCCCTTTGAAAAGAAGCCTGCCCTTGGTTTTTATGACACTTCTGAGGAAAACTACCAGGCCTTGGATGCAGATTTCAGGAAATTAAGACAGCAGGACCTTGATGGAGAGCTGAGATCGTAAGTTGGCCTTTCTGACTTTGGAAGTGGACAGGTTCCGGAGAAATCCTATGAGAGGCCAAGTGTTTCCCTTGTCAGAGCCAGATTTTTATTATTCAGCTTGAACATAGCTTGTTTATTTTTTTTTATTTAATGGGGTCACCTTCCTGAGCATACATGACCCCAGTCCTGTGTCTGGCTCTAGAATAGTCTTGTGGGCCCTTTGTTCCTTGAACCACATTGTCATATATGTGAACGTCTCTAACAAGTTGGTGATTCTGAGAAAGTGTGTTGACATCTAGTCTGATTCTTCGTGGATTATTTTTTTTTTTGGGGGGTCTTTTTGAGACAGGGTTTCACTATGCAGTTCAGGCTGGCCTTGATCTTACTTTGTAGCTCAAGCTGGCCTTGAACTTGCAGTGATCCTCCTGTCTCGGCGTCTTGAGTATCGGGATTGCAGGTGCGTGTCTCCACACCTAGCTTTGTGGCTTTTTAGTGAAAAATTTTACCTTATTTAAATGAAATTAAAAGAAAAAAAAAATACACTATGGCATTCTTAAATCTTTTTAGTTGATGTGGACAAGTGGATGTATTTACTTTACTTTTGAGAGTCCAGAAGATTTTGCCATTATTAGAGATTCTTAGTTTCTTTAAATACTGTATTTGTATATTGTATGGAGACCATGTTATGGTTGCCAAGAAATTATTTTAGTTTGCTTCTGTTTTGACTTTCCATTTATGCCGACACCAGATAGGTTTCAGGCACAGTGTAAAACAGAATTTTCTTGAATGTACACCATTGTATTTATTTCTCAAATTATGTCTTGCTTTTAGGTAAGCTCTAGTATATAGAGATTAAAGAGGCAAATCATGTGGTATAAAAATATACTGTGAAATGCTTACATTTTAAAAAGTTTATATATATATACACTGTTTTTGCTTTGAACACACCCCCTTGTTTTCATCACTTTTTGAAGCAATTCTGGAGGTCCTCTTTTGTGAGTGTCTTTATGAGATACAATCAAAAAGAAGTTAAAAAAAAAAGTGAATGCTGCTGTCAGGTGCCATTCAAGGGGAAGAGGCTTTTAAAAACATGATGCTGTGTCCTTGCCCACCTTATTCACTGGGTCGGGCACTGTGCAGCTTCTGGCTCTTCCCCAAAGTCAGCGGCTGTGAAAGATTTTTAATCAGTTCATGGCCTGGATGCAGCCACGACAGAGCCACTAAAGGCTCTCAGGAAAGAGGACTTAGAACTGCTGCAGAAGTGGGATAGCGAGCAGGAACACTCGGGAAAGTGAGTGGAAGGGAGTGGCAGGATTGAGGGCAGTGTGTCCCTTCTGTCACACAGTTTTTGAATTTAAACATTCACTGTGTTTTTCATTCCCACCTTACAGTTGAAATGTGGGGGAAAGGGAGACAGGCGGAAGGGAATAAGGTTTTTGTGGGAGCTTTGAAAGATTGCTTTTAGGTTTCCTTAACAAACTTGGGGTATTATTTGTCACTACTAAATACCTTTGAAAACTTTTGTCTATTTTAAAAGTCCTAACCATTTAATAACAGTCTTAAGAAGAAATTTCAAAGGTCACAGTGTGTTTGTCTCCTTTATGTATGCGTTTCTTTTCGGCATATTCATCTTCAGCCTTTTCCTGTGTGCATACGCATTTCTTGTTTCTGTGTGAATATATAATCCCACTGCAGGTGGGAACTGTTTTAGGTTTTTCTTTTGACATTACATGTCACGTTTTATCACAGCCTTGCAGTTTTATGATTTAATTTATACCTACATGGTGTACCGTGTTTTCTTAATAATGCTATTGCCATTCTAAGCTTGCATTCTTAAATATAAATATAGTTAACTAATGGTATAGCAAACTGCTCAATATATGTTGCTTCTTAAAATTATTTTCTTAGAAATGGGATTGTTCGTTCAGGTGTGTTTTTTATGACTGTTAATGTTGTTGTCTGTGTGCAACATTAAAAATCTTCTCTTCCTTGTCCATGACAGCGAAAAAGAAGGAAGAGATAGAAAAAAAGACAAACAGCATTTGAAACGGAAAAAGGAATCTGATTTACCATCAGCTATTCTCCAAACCAGTGGTGTTTCTGAATTTACTAAAAAGAGAAGCAAACTAGTGCTTCCTGCTCCTCAGGTAATCTGATAAAAGCAGTTACTTTCATTGTTTGAATTTATATGCTTATCTCATTTATTCAGCAAGTGTGGGAAGGCCCATGCAGCAGGGTTGTGCTTAAGAAATTCACACAAGAAAATAACTTAGAAGCAACCACTTCAGTGTGTGAGTGCTTCCATCAGGTCTTAGCTCCCGCGATAGTGTGGTTAGTGTCAGCACTCAGCAGTTTGTCAGCAGTTCTGCTCCCCTCTTTTTGTAGCAGATAGAGATGGGTGTGGTTGGCTCCACAAACTTTTGTGGCTTTCTCTCAGGGAACACTTTGTTGTGTCATGTATGAAATACAGCCCTTTTAGCTTGAGTTCACATCATATATGAACTTTCCCCACATTATGTAGGAGAGGCTTTTTGAGATTTTGTGGACATTTTCAGAGCCTTGGAAAGTAAGGAGAGTAGCACAGTGAGCTTTGTGCCTCCATCACACAGCTTCAGTGACTCGTTGTTCTGGAATATGAAAATTGGAAACAGTGTTAGTTCTCAGTGGAAGTAGTTCTTACTGTGCGCATTGTGTCCTTTAGATTTCAGATGCGGAGCTCCAGGAAGTGGTGAAAGTGGGCCAAGCCAGTGAAATAGCCCGGCAGACTGCCGAGGAGTCGGGCATCACAAACTCCGCTTCCAGTACTCTCCTGTCTGAGTACAACGTCACCAACAACAGCATTGCCCTTCGGACACCCCGGACACCGGCTTCCCAGGACAGAATCCTGCAGGTAGGGTGTCACACACAGCAGCAGAGGGAACTTTCACTTTATTATCCTTCACAGTGTCAGGAAGGAAAACAGTAGCTCGGTTATATTTTCTTTACAGCCTGTAGTTCCAAACCAAATCTGAACTATACAGCTCTTAGAGTATTTCTGGAGTAGAAAGTCATATCAGCAGATTGAGTAATTAGTGGTTTCATTTCTAAATGTATTCATAACTTTTTTTTGGGGGGGTACTGGGAATCAGACTCAGGACCTTGAGCTTCCCAGGCAGGCACTGTGCCACCGAGCTATATCCCTGGCCCCTAATTCATAACATTTTGAAGTCAGCTTTTCTATTAGCCGAAGCATTTTGTGCCTGCTGGTAAAGCAGCAGTTTCACATTGCTGAGTGATCTTGGAAAGACATCAGCTGTGTAGTCTGCGATCTCTCAGACTTCCCGCATTTCTGTCCTTGTTATTTATTACTCAGTGAGCTGGCAACCTGTCTCCCTCAGTCCAGGGGGATGTGAGCAGCCCTGTGCTCCTGCACTGTGTGCTGGGGAGTCTGTAACCCTGCAAAATGCCTTGGAAGATTTGGTCCCCTACATCTCATTTCCTGCAGTGAGGAAGAGACATGCTCTCTTGGTTTTGTTCCTTTATCCATGCTTTGGCTGTCTCCTCTTCTCTGGTAGAGTAATGTTTGCCCCCTGCTTCTTTCAGTAGTGTCATTTAAAAAAATGAAGTATGATTATTGATACTTGAAATTTTTTTTTTTTCTTTTGTACCGGGATCAAACTCATGACCTCGTGCTTGGCACTGAGCTAAGTCCCCAGCCCCAATACTTGAAAATTTTAAGCAAAATCATGAAGCTGTTTTTCTTTTGGTAACAAATTACTTCATTAGGGAATAAAATGAGCATTAAATAGAAATTGCTTAAGCTCCTCACCCCATACTGGAGATTGAATCCAGGGCCTCACATGTGCTAGCAAGCATTCTACCACTGAACTGCTGCACCTCTACTCCTTTTAAAAAGTTTTATCTTGAGACATATTCTATCAGAAATGGTAGGTGGAGAGCAAGGATGAATGTATAAAAATCCGCCATGGCCCAGTATTCATTTTCTCTCTTGGTTTTCATGAGAAAATGTGAAAAATGTTCCCTGCTTCAGAATTTGTATAATGGAAGTGGGAGAGAAGATTATGATAATCTGTCTGAAATTGCTAAACAGTTTTTCTCTTCTTGCCAATCAGGAAGCCCAGAACCTCATGGCCTTGACCAATGTGGACACCCCATTAAAAGGAGGACTCAACACCCCATTGCATGAGAGCGATTTCTCAGGTGTGACTCCACAGCGGCAAGTTGTTCAGACCCCAAACACAGTTCTCTCTACCCCATTCAGGTATTGTAAAAATGGATGTGCTTTATATTTTACTAAAACTTGAAACCAAGAACTTGGACAGCATGTTTGAACATTCAGAAAAGATGAAAGAATGGTAAAGTGAACTTTCATCCACCCATGATAGTTAACAGTGGCTTGTGTTTGTGTTATAACATATCCATCCAGTAAGATGTTTTATTTTTTAAGGCACTTAAAAGACAGTATGGATACCAGTTTTCATCCCCACACATGCCACATGCATATCGTTAACTAGAGCTTAGTATTTATTTGTATTTCTTTTGTTTTAAGCTGCTGTTTTTTTTAAAAGAAGAATCTTTAAGATACAAATGTTATAGAAGCAACTTGTATTAAAAGTGAATTTAGCTTTTAAAGACTGAAATATTGCACACTGTACTTAGTGACATTAGAGCAGACACAGACAAAAATATAATAGACGAGCTTAAGAAAATTATGGAAGTGCAGCGTAGGAAAGAAATGGAATTCATAAAGCAGATTCAAGCAGAGATCCAGGAGAATAAAAATGCCATTGAAAATATTTGAAGCAGTTTAGGCCAATGTGAGGACAGGATCTCAGATATTGAAGACAAGCTTGCAGTTAGCAATCAGGAAAAGAAGGATTTCTCAAAAATAGCAAGAGAACATGAGAAATCAATCCAGCAGCCGCTAGATGAGACAAAGAATAACAACAAGATTGATTACAGTCAATGAAAAAAAGCAGGAAATACCACAAATGACATTCAAATGTTCACAGACATAATGACAAAAAGCTTTCCTGGTAGAGAAAAAGAATTTGACATACAGATAAATGAGGCATATACAACTCCAATTAGCATGATCAAAAAAAGAATCTGCAACCAGGCATGTCATAATCAACATTCAAGAAATTAACACAAGAATAGAATTCTAAAAGCTGTTAGAGAAAAGAAACAAATCGCCTATAAACGAAAGCCCATCAGATGCACAACTGACTTCTCACTCAGCGGAAACTCTCAAGTCAAGGAGAGCTAGGAGCAAAGCATTTCCAAGTTCTAAAGGAAAACAGCTTTCAACCCAGATAGATATACCCTGAAGACTATCTTTCAGAATTGATGGGGAAATAAGGTACTTCCATGACAAAGAACATCTGAGGAAATTTATGACCACCAAACCAGCACTCCAAAATGTTCTGAAGGACATCCTAGTAAGAGATAATTAAGACTACAGCTCCATGAACTGCAACAAGAAATTCGCCAGGGAAAGCAAACAATTAGAGGGAGGGGAAAAAAGGAGGGTGCAGACAACTGGAAAATAACATGACAAGGATAAGTCAATACATATCAGTTAGAAGCATCATTGTTAATGGTCTCAATTAAAGCAAAAGATTAGCATATTGCAAGAAGCAAGATCCAACTATATGCTGCATAAAGAAACACATTTAATTCAAAAAGAAATTATTAGACTGAAAGTCAGAGGATGGAAGACAATACTCCATGTGACAGGATCCCAGAAAAAAGCAGAAGTAGCTATTCTATTTGCAGACAAAGTGAATTTCAAGCTGAGACTGATTAAGAGAAATAAAGGTCACTACACCCTTGTAAAGGGAACAATCCAAGAGGAAGAGATAACAATTATAAATACATACGCAACAAATACCAATGCACCCAACTATATAAAATTACACGCATTTGAAAAACCAAATAGGCCCTAATACAATTGTATTGGGAGATCTCCACCCCACTGTCACAAAACGATGGATCAACTAGACAAAAAAATGAATAATATTAAAACTAAATCAGACTTTTGAACAAATGGACTTAGAAGATGTCTGTATAGTACTGTGCCCCACAACATCAGAATACACATTCTTAGCTGCACATGGGATGATTTCCAAAATAGACTATACTGTCTCATGGAACATGCTTAAGTCAATGCAAAGAATTGAAATTATCCCATGTGTACTATCAGACCACAGTGCAGTGAAACTGAAAATCCATGCCAAAGGAAACCACAAGAACTTCATAAACACATGGAAATTAAATAATGCCCTACTGAACAACCAGTGGTTCACAGATAAAATTGAAGAAATTAGACAGTTTTTTTGGTTGAATGATAACAATACAACATATTGGAACTTGTGGGACACAATGAAACCAGTCTTTTTTTTTTTTTTTTTTTTGTCTTTTTTCCCTTTTATCGGTACTGGGGATCGAACTCACGACTGCCTGCTTGTAAGGCAAGCACTTATGCCGCTGAGCTAAATCCCCAGCCCCAATGAAACCAGTCTTATGAGAGAAATTTATAGCAACAAATACTCATATCAGGAAAACAGAGCAAGTGCATATAAAGAACTTAATGTTGATCCTCAAACTTCTAAAAAAAGAAGAGCAAGGTAAGCCAAAAGCTCATAAGAGGGAGGGAATTATAAAGATCAGTGCAGAAATTAACACATTAGAGACTTAAAAAAAATACAAAGAGTAAATCAGAGTAATTCAGTAACATAGCTGGTTACAAAGTCAGCACTCAGAAATCAATAGCCTTCCTGTACACGAATAAGAAACTTACTGAGAAAGCAGGATAACACTTTTTACAATAGCATCCAAATAAATTAAATACCTAGGGATAAATCTAAGATTTTTTTGTGTGTGTGTGTGTGTTTTTCCTTTTTATTGGTACCAGGGATTGAACTCGCGACTCCCTGCTTGCAAGGCAGGCGCTTATGCCGCTGAGCTAAATCCCCGGCCCCCTAGGGATAAATCTAACAACGGATATAAAACATTTCTGCATTGAAAACCACAATATTCTGAAAAAGGAGATTTAAGAGGATAGTGGAAAATGGAGAGATATCCTTGGCTCTCCGGTAGGAAGAACCAGTATAGTGAAAATGTCCATACTTCCAAAACTGTTACACAGATTCAGTACAATCCCAATCAAAATTCCAATAGCATATCTCACAGAATTAGAGAAAACAATCCTAAAACTGACTGGAACCAGAAGAGACTTAGAGTAGCAAAGGTAATCCTGGGCAGCAAGATGACAGGGCGCATCACAATCCCTGACCTGAAATTATACTGTAAAACTACTGTGATAAGAAATGTGGTAGTGGCAAACAAAACAAAACAGAGTAGAAGCTGCAGAAACAACTCCAGACACACTGAGCCACCTTATCTTTGACAGAGGAGCCAAACACATTCACTGGAAGAAAGGTAGTCTCTTTAATAAATGGTGCTGGAAAAACTGGCTCAAAAAGACAAAAAAAAAAAAAAAACCCAAATGCTGAAGGGGCTGTGGGGAAGAAGGAACCCTTTTCCACTGTTGGTGGGAATGCAGACTGGTGCAACCACTGTGGAAATCAAGTGTGGTGTGGAGATTCCTCAAAAAACTAGGTCCTATTTGACCCAACTATTCCCCTTCTGGGTATTTTCCCAAGAGAAAAACATCATACCACAGCAATATGTGTGCACCCATGTTTATATAGCAGCGCAATTTGTTAATAGGTAGGTCTTGAAAATAGCCTCAATGCCCATCGACTGAGAAATGGATAAAAGATGTGGTATTTTTATGCAATGGAGTACTACTCAGACATAAAGAAGGATAAACAGGAGACTTTTATAGGTAAAAGGATGCACCTTGAGAACATACTCATAAGTGAAATAACACGTGTTAACATACTATCTCATTAGTGTAAAAAGCTGAAAGAAACATGTCTAAAAAAATTGCATATACATGCACTATAACAGTGCTATCTTAAGGTCCTTGAATGGTTTTCCAGGGCCTTGAACTTGACAATTTACATTGACCCCAATGAATTCTTTTTCACCAGATATTATGTCACTAAAAGCAAGCTATCCTGGATAATAATGAAGCCCATAATTGAATCTTCTTGGAAGACTATAAAAGGAAATTTACTAATTGATGGCCTTTTAAGATGGCAAAGCTCAGAAGATCTAGAAAGGTCCAAGGACTGCAGGGAGAAACACTTGTCCCATGTCATTGCTGCCCACTGTCATCGCTGTAGCCTCGTGGAAGCATGGACCAAGCTTGTTCAGGAAGTTAGGAAGAAGCATGCATGGGCGGACAATGCTTACTCAGACACAAGTTAATGCATAGGACAGCACTGCCCAGGCCTTCAGGTAGACTCAGCAAGGAGCTCTCAGATGGACTTTTGTTACATAATGTCTAATAAACGGAAACTTAATTGCTGATGAAACTTAATTGCTAAAAAAAAAAAAAAAACAAAAAACAAAAACACAGACCGTGTATTGGAATTTATCTTTAAGTGCTCCTGCAGGTCTAGTGTAGCAGGGCTTTATATACCAGAATCAAGCAGCACTGGTAGCCACCTCTTGCATAACTTTTGGTAGCCAGTGTTGAATCCCTGTCATGCTTAGCAGGTGTTCCCCAATCTACGTGCGTTGCCCTTGTAACCTTTAGGACAAAGCTGAGGGTAGAGATCGTGTCTCACATGATAGCACCCTACTTGTTGGGAACAGCTATCTAGTAGCACCACTAGTGTGGAACGCAGCCACTGTGTAGGAAGTAAGCAACCACCACCACTACGGCTGGCTGCTGAAAATACAAGTTGTTGGAAATTCTGGACTTTATTGTTGGAGGGTCTCCTGGCCCTCTGCCTGTTCATACTCGATGCGATTGTGTACTTTGATGATAGTGGCAGGAATGACTGGACACGACAGGGAGAAGAAAGTCAGGAAGAGCACACTGAACTCGTCTGGTGTGACTACATTTCTGGCTTTCCTGCCACTGGCTATTCTTCCACACCCTCCTGTATCAGGAGACATAAGAGAGGACTGAAATGTGATTGGTGGACCTCTTTTAGTAAAGCCAGATGATGTTAAATGTAATGACTATTAGAAGTCAATAAAATAGTATGTGTCAGTACTACATTAGCTAAACCAGACCTTTATTTTTTACTTAATTTAAAGAAAAATTTTTTGAGACAGGATTTTGTTATGTATTCCAGGTGTGTGCCACCATGCCTGGCTCTGAAACCTTTGCTTTTTAAACAATTATTATTTTAGCTGGGCGTGGTGGCTCACACCTATAATCCCAGCACTTGGGAGGCTGAGGCAGGAGGATTGTTGCGAGTTTGAGACCAGCCTGGGCTACAAAGTGAGCTCAAGGCCAGCCTGAACTGCATAGTGAGACCCTGTCTCAAAAAGACAAAAAAAAAAAAAAATTATTATTATTTTGCCATGCTGGGGAATAAACTCAAGCCATTTTTTTTTTCTCCTTTTTTCTTTCTTGGTACCAGGAATTGAACTCAGGGCCTTGTGTTTGTCAGGCAGGTGCTATACCAATGAGCTAATTCCTGGTCCTCAAATCATTGTTTTTAATTAGAGAACTAACTTAAAATTAGAAAATTAGAATTTTTAGAATCTTTGTTTTTTCCTTATGTTCTGCTTTCTCTGTGAAATAATGTATATGAAAGACAATTGAAAGCACAATCCAAGTATAAATGACACTTATTAATTGGGATTTCTGTTATTGTAGGACTCCTTCTAATGGAACAGAAGGGCTGACTCCCCGGAGTGGAACAACCCCCAAGCCAGTGGTTAACTCTACCCCTGGCAGAACTCCACTTAGAGATAAATTAAACATTAATCCTGAGGACGGGATGGCAGACTACAGTGATCCCTCTTATGTGAAGCAGATGGTAAATGTCAATTTCCTTTTAATACTCTTTATTTTTTTTCTTTCTTTTCTTGTTCTGGGGTTACATGCTAAGCAGGCACTCTTACAGCTGAGCTGTGTCTCCAGTCCTTTAGTATCTTATGTGTACCAAATTACAAATTCTCCCCGTCAGTACATATGTGTACATCTTTTGATGCCAGCAAAGGAAAATGGTTTGTAGGGGCTGAGGAGAGGGGAGCCTTTGGGTTATGAGCCATTTTTTCACTCTCAGTATGTTTGTAAATATTAATAATGTTGAAAGTAATGCTGTCTTAATTTATTAAGACTTAAAGGATTTTTTGTTGTTGTTGTGATAAGTTTCATATGTCTCATAAATTAGATTTTTGAGCCTGAGTTGTTCTGGTTGCGTCACATGTTTAGGACAGCCCAAGCCAAGTTGTTTTGTTATTGTTGATTTCAGTGACCTGTTTTTGTATATTTTAAAGTGACATGGAAAACTAATTCTTTGGGGTTTTTTTTTGGTACCGGGGATCGAACTCTCGACCTCACACTGACCAGGCCAGTGCTTGAGCCACTGAGCTAAATCCCCGGCTTGGAAAACTAATTCTTTTTTTTTTGAAAACTAATTCTTAAAAACTGCAGTTTTTGCCTCTGCTTATATTACAGCTTTTATTACTTCACTGTGGTACCTTATCTGATGCCATGGAAAATCCTTGTGAAGTTTTAAGTGAATTCCAATGACCCTGACCTATCTTCAGTTTATAACTTAATTTTAACTTAATGTATGGATTTATTTAATGTATAATTATTTTAATGCCTCAATTAATACCAACTAATGCCAACTCCTGTATGACCAAATAAAGAAATTGGGAACTGCTGGGTTCAAAACATGCACCTGGACATCTAAGGGCACCTGCAGTTGAATAAGTATGTCCGACATCTCAGCGACTTTCACATTATAGGGAGACGGGGAAACTAGGCCGGGCAGGTGCGCCAAGGATGTGCTGGCAGGAGCTGTGGCGGTTTCTTTGGAAACTTAGGACACTACTTTTCATGTAACTGTGATTTAGTTAAGTCCACTTCCATTGTAAGTGGACATGCACATAGACTTTGGCATCCTTCAGGTTTGGCTTTATTAGTAGAATGGACAGGTTAGCTTTTATTTGCTGTTAAATTTCAATGTCAGATGTATTCCTTCTCTGAAAATTCAAATGACCTTTTTTTTCTTGGCCATTGTAGGGGTGCTTCCTAAACTTTGTTGGACTATCCCAGGGTGTCTTCATTGACCACAAGTCACCTTTTGATTGGTCTTCTTGTGGAGAATGCAGGGAAGTAGAAAATTAGAAAACAGAACCAAAGACTTAGCTCTGCAGTCAAAGTCATTATTCTGGAGTTAATATTAGACTAGTGTTTTTTTAGAAACACCGGAATACTGGTTGACTCCTTTTGTGTGCATTGAGAAGAACCAATTGTTTCCTGCAGGAAAGAGAATCTCGTGAACATCTCCGTTTAGGGTTGATGGGCCTTCCTGCCCCCAAGAACGATTTTGAAATTGTTCTGCCAGAAAATGCTGAGAAGGAACTGGAAGAACGTGAAGTGGATGATACGTACATTGAAGACGCTGCTGATGTGGACGCTCGCAAGCAGGTGGGTGTGGGGTGAGAAGAATGTTTGCAGCCGGGGGTCAGAAGGTTTGAAGAAAGGCATTAATGTCCCTGCTTAGGAGTATTTTCAACATTTAAAGTAATTATCCTAAATTAGGTTACATCATTAAAACTACATGCTGGCATCATTGATAGTATACTCACAGTATGTATATGTGTATGGAAATTTACTCTGTTAAATTTATTGTGCATTGGTAAAATACTTAGAGGTAGTTGTTTAGATATTGCTTTAGTTCTCATGAAGAAAAGATGTTAAAAACATGTATCTTGGGCTAGTGGAGTAAATAGTTTAAGTGAAAATTTAATAAAACACTAGATTTAGAAGTTTGCACAAATGTGTCAGAGAACATTAGTAACATACAGTACTAATGTGTTATGGTTACTCTCTCATTTGTATGTAACAGCCAAGTGATATATCATTAGCTCCAGTTTTGAAATGAACAGAGAGGCTTAGATGGATTAGGTTCACTTTCTCAAGTCTTGTGTCTGCAAAGTCCTGAATCCTGAATCAGAAATGAGTTTATGACTCAGGATGATTTTAGGAAGCTTTCATCTTGGCGGGGCTTGTGTGAGTGACATCAGTGGAGATCCTTGTCCAAGGGAGCCATGTACCTCAGCATGCTTCATGGTGGCAAGATGTGGATATACTTTTTGTATTTTGTATTCTCAGCTAGTATGAATTACTTGTACTTTTTCAGAAATGGCATGGAGTTTTAATGTGTTACTACATTGTTTATACCACAACAATAAGGAAAGATTGGCTGACTGTTAAAAGTCTAGCTTTGGGATGAAAGGGCAGGTCCATGTTGTGGAGTCCCTTGAATTTCAGATTGCCATTTAGATAGAAAAGTAATTCTCTGATGGATGGAGGCCAGTCATTAGGGAAGTGCTGTGGTAGATGCTGCAAGCTCTCAGGTTCTATTGTAGTAACAATGAATAGACTGAGGGATTTCTGTCCTGCCTTAAGCATTACCTTTCTCCAAACTGACAAAGATTTCTGCAGCTCTGTGTTCTAAACATTCCTCCCCCTACCAAAAAAAATGAATTTTAGCTGGGCATGGTGGTGCATGCCTGTAATCCCAGCACTTGGGAGGCTGAGGCAGGAAGAACACTGAGTTTGAGGTCAGCATGGGCTACATAGTAAACTCAAGGCCAGCCTCAACTACACAGCAAGGAGCCACCCCCCAAAAAAGAAAGTGGTTTTTGTTGGTAGAACATTCCTGATTGCAATAGACTGAAGTACTTTTAATTTTATTGAGAAGTATCAAATACAGTAATTGATGTCAAATCGTTTTTTAGGCCATACGTGAGGCAGAGCGTGTAAAGGAGATGAAACGAATGCACAAAGCTGTCCAGAAAGATTTGCCAAGACCTTCTGAAGTAAGTATTGAAATTTCTGGTTTAGGAAGTTTTGTTTCATTTCTTTTCCCTCCCTCTCTTCTGTCTGTCTTTCCTTCCTCCCATGTTTAGTACTAGGGATTGAATGTACAGCCTCTGTACTGAGCTACTTTCCTAACCCTTCTGAACATTGACATCCCTAAGTAGCCACATTGCCCAGGCTGGTCTCAAACCTGTGATCCTCCTGCCTCAGCCTCTCTAGCATGCCACTCAGGCATGTACCACCACACCTGGCTTTTAAGTTCTTTTTTATATAGTTAATACCTCTTACATTACTCATGAAGACTATAAAAGGACTATAAAAGGAAAGTGGACTGGGGCTGGAGGTTTAGCTTAGCGGCATAAGTGCCTGCCTTGGAAGCAGGCAGTCGTGAGTTCAATCCCCGGTACCGATAAAAAGGAAAAAGACAAAAAAAAAAAAAAAACCCCAAAAAAACAAAGGAAAGGGGACCAAGGAGGGGGCCAAAAGAATTAAGATGCGTTATGTGCTTGCACCAACTCCCCATGATGAATGTAATCATTATGGGCTGATCCTTACAGCAGTTTAAAAGGAAAATAAAATAACTTTTAAAAATGTAAAATTGCTATTTAATTCATGCTGTAAAAGCAGTAGTAGTGGTAGGTGGTATATTTGTTAATTGTACTTGTTTTAAAATTTTAGGTAAATGAAACTATTCTAAGACCGTTAAATGTAGAACCACCTCTAACAGATTTACAGAAAAGTGAAGAATTAATAAAAAAAGAAATGATTACAATGCTTCATTATGACCTTCTACATCACCCCTACGAACCTGCTGGAAATAAGAAAGGAAAAACTGTAGGATTTGGTACCAATAACTCAGAGCACATCACCTATCTGGAACATAATCCTTATGAAAAGTTCTCTAAAGAAGAGCTGAAGAAGGTATGATTGAACACAGGTATTTTTGTTACGAGATTTAAATGTTTGTTAGGTGCTGTGTGTGTTGTGGGCAAGCATGAATGTGTTTTCGTGGATAAGCACTCATGAGCAACACAAGCATGTGGTTGAGAGAGAAGTGTTCATATTAAGTGTGTGAAAAGACAGGCTTTAAATAATTTCACGGCCGCATTTATCCGGTATCCTGGTTTTGGTGGCAAGGTCTTTTGGGTTAATGTGCATCGTTGCTTTGGTGGACAGTTGCAGCAATTGCCATTTTCTGTGTTCAGCTCTGCTGTCTCAGAATAGAACTGAGTGCCTTTAATGCTTAAAGCTCACTCACTTAGCCTATAAGAAAACCGAGAGGCTGGGGATATAGCGCAGCACCTGCTTGCGAGGTCCTAAGTTTGATTCCTGATACCAAACAAAATCAAGAATTTATAGATACTCTTGGATTTATGATGGATTATGTCCTAATAACCCACTGTAAGTTGAAAATAGTATTTTATAAATGCATTTTCTCCCCGTAGCCCTCCATGCCTCGTGGCAGTGCTGCAGTCTCTAGCAGGACCACAGTGCAGGCAGGAGCTACTGCCCAGCTTTTCACGAGAGCTCTTGTGCTGCCTGTTGATAGCCTGTGAACAGGGCAGAATTCAAAATATTGGATGCATAGTACCTTTATACCATTGTAATATTGAAAAGTCAAAGTATCCGTTGGTGACTGTCAGCATTAAAAGTATTAACACATTAAACCACTCACCAGTTCAAAGAAAGAAAATACTTTCTACAGAATTTACTTCTTTCACATAATTTCCTTTTATGTGTAATGAAGAAACAATATCTGGGGCTGGGGCATAAGTGCCTGCCTTGCAAGCCTGCAGTCGTGAGTTCGATCCCCAGTACTGATTAAAAAAAGAAACAATTTCTGTACAGTCTGTGTCGTGCTTCTTCTCCAGTACACATTTCATTCTTTCTGCTTGACAGAGCAAGCAGCTGTGATTAGAAGTCTCTGCAGTAGTATAAGGAAATAGTTTCTAGTTGGAAGCTGTTATGGTTTGAGTGTGTCTTGTAAAACTCAGATTGAAATTTAATTGCTGCATAACATTGGGAGGGGAGCACCATTAGGAAGGGATTACACTATAGGTTTTATCCCCCGCCCCACCAAGGGGTGTTAGCCCCTCTTGGTGGTGTCCTCTGCCATGGTATTTACCAGATGCAGCCAGTTATCTTGGACTTCTGGCCTCCAGATCTGTGAGAGGAGGTTTCTGAGCCAGCCAGGCCGTGGTGTCCTTCTGCTGTGTGCAGCCCTGGGGAGGCCCAGACGCCTTGCATGCCGGCAGGCACCGCAGGCTTCTTCCTCCGGTCTTCTCTCCTGCTTGAGCTCCCTTTTCCCACACCCTCAGATTCTTTCTGTCTGAGCTCCTTATTGCACAAGTCATTCATGTTTATTAGAGGATTTTGAGACAGTGAAGAGAGGAAGGAGGTTTAGATTTATATTTCAACATTTTGCCCTGGATTTCTGGGCACCTTTGAGCCTTCTTTTTTAGTGGGTGGGATAGGGAAACTGACGAGCGCTGAGTGCCTGCCCTGGCAGGCCAGTTAATCACCGGGTGGGACCAGGCTCTGAAGTCAGTACTGCATAGTGCCCTCCTTTTAGAGTGAAAATAGGAGAAGAAGGAGTTTAGGAAATAAATCTTCTCAAATTTATTGTGTGCATGGCAATGTGAAACAAGGATCCCATTGTTGCTCCTAGAGATTTTGAGGAGAGACATTCTAATACAGGTTTTGAGGATAATAATTCTAAGTGCTGCTTTGGGATTATATAAAACAAATAATGTTAAATATCGTCAGTGTTCTGTTTTGTTTGTATTCATCTTTGTTCCCAAAAGAATTTGAAGCAGATTCCTTATTCTTATTCTCTAAAGATAACTTAGCTACATTCTCTCCTGAGGACAAGAGCTGAACTTAAACATTTTTACTGTATATAATTTTCGAATGAAATGCTGTTTCTCTTTTAATCGAGTTTTGAATTTTCATGAAGTATGTTAAAATAGATTTGTTTAATTTCTCGATAGGTATTGCTTAAAGCTATCTATTCTTTATTTTCTATTGAAATGACTTTTATTAACATTTTTGGTTGGTTGTTGGTTATTTCTCTTGTTTATGGTTTTTTTTCACCCCTGCTTTTTGAGACAGGGTTTCACTGTGTAGTTCAGGCTGCCTTGAACTCACTGTGTAGCCCAGGCTGGCCTTAAACTCTTGTTTGTGTATTTTTGACATGTTTATTTTTCAGTGTTACTAGAAGGACTGAAAGCTTTCTCTAAGGCATGGAGGTGGTTGCCAGTTTTTCTGGAACCATGATGAGAGAGGGCTATGTGATTTCTCGTGGAACTCTGTCTGGTGTTGGGCTATGCTCTTAAATATGTTATTGTTTATTTAATACTAATGAACATGTCAGGGAAGCATCTCATTTTTCAGCTGAGAAATGGGCTCAGAGAAATTAAGCCATTCAGACAGCCATCTGTATGGTAAAGCTGTGATTAAAACTGAGGTTCTTTAGGAGTGAATGGAACCTGCCATGTGGTCCATTATTATCTAGTTTGTGCTCGTACTCTTGTTGTCTGGCAACCTCAGGGACATTCCTTCAAAATGGGAAACAGGCTGTGTGAAGAAGAGGCCGGGTCCCTTTCCCTGCCGTGCGGTTGTAAGCGCAGGTTGGCTGGTGGAGCCGTTGGAGTCCAGCCCAGTTGCGGTGCTGCTGCTGCCTTGCTCGTGTCCTGCCTTGCCTGCTCACTTGTTCCAGTGGTGTGGTCTGGAATAAACTGTTTAATCCGGCTGAGCTTTAGTTTTACTGACTTTGAGATGAGGTTGCCATATTGGTTCCTTTTTAAGATGGTTATGATCTGTGGAGATAGTGGAAGTAAACTTTTAAGTACATAGTATATAAATGAGACATATTGTAGCTGCTGTTACAGTGAGCAGAAGCAAAATGTGTTTATACTCTTGGAGAAACAAGTATGCTTGTCTTTTTAAAATTAGTCCGCACTAGTTGTGTCATAGGCTTTTGAATCCACTTGACTTAGCTCTCTCTACCCTCTAAGCCCTCCCTCTAAGCCCTTACAAGAAGAAACAACCAACCAGAACTGTTAACCTTTGGCCGAGGAGGACAGAAACTAAGCTTTTGAAGCCCTCTGCTGATGGCAACGATTTGTTATGCTTACCCTTACTGAATTTGTTATTGTGAACAGGCCCAGGACATTCTGGTGCAGGAGATGGAAGTGGTCAAACAAGGAATGAGTCACGGAGAACTCTCCAGTGAAGCCTATAACCAGGTGTGGGAAGAATGCTACAGTCAAGTTTTGTATCTTCCTGGACAGAGCCGCTATACACGGGCCAACCTAGCTAGCAAAAAGGACAGGATTGAATCGCTTGAAAAGAGGCTGGAGGTTGGTATTCTTCTACAGTCCTAATTCACATGTGCCTTCATTGACATTATGAACCAAGTAATACACTGGCAACATCTTCAGTAAAATAGATCTCAATTGGTTATTGCCTTTGAGGTCTTGAGGAAAGGTAGACTCAAGTGCTTGCTTTACCTCAGCCTTTGTTAATCAGTTTCAGAATTGCTGGCCTTCCAAAGAGTGCCCTGCAGGTTGGACCCGTCCTACATGGGAGCAAGGAGCCTTAGAGCCAATACTGCACAGCAGTCTGTTTAAGGAAGACACTCAGTGGGACCACAGGGTTTCCTTTCTGTAGATGGAGAGCACATGTTCAAGTTTTAATACTTGTCTATGCTCTGACTCCAGTAGGCTTGAGTTAGAAAGGGTGGAGTGGGTTACCAGACTATAGCTTCTGTGATTTTCCACGTCTGTGAAAATGTTGCCACATTCTAGATGCAGTTTCATGGCATGTGGTTTCTTAATATAGTCTGCATGTTTTGAATACCAGAATCTGTGTCGGCATCTTGCCAGTGACATGTAAATTGTGGTTCACAGACCACCAGGCTGCCTTGTGGATTCTTAATGGTGGTCTTTAGGGATGTTTCTCCTGCCAGGATGTGATGGGAAGAAGGGATACTTCCCACAGTTGTATGTGGAAAGTAACTTCAGTTTTCTCTGTTACGTTCTTACCAGTTTTTCTTTGCAGAAAGGAGGTTTGAAAATATTTATATTAAGGTTTAATTCAATACAGTAAATCACCTGGGGTGGTTGGGGCTGCGAGAAGCAAGCAGGGTGAAGCAGTGTCTTTTCACTTGAGTTATTCCAAGTGTTAATTTAAGCTCTAAGACTGCATTATAGGCACCTGATGGTTAATACCTGCAAGCCTCAGTTTTCAGTTAGTGGGAGATCAGTGCTTCCAGAATAATTCTCATCTTGGTAGAACCTTAAATTGAGGGCTGCTGCTCATGCTGGCTGTATTAGTAACTTCCAGCAGGGTGTGCTGTTGCTCTGTGTTTTATTCTGGGTTAAAGTTGGGGGAGGAGAGAGCATTGATGGCTAAGGTTTAAGTTATACTTAGTGTTGTGAAGACTTCATTTCTTATAAATGCTAGTTAGCAATGTAATTCTGATCTAAGGTCAGCATAGTAATTGATTAGAAAGCTATTTGGAAAATTTCCTTGTAACATGTATGTGTAAATACTCACTTAGTTTGAAAATCTTCTCATTTGAGGTGGGTAAACTCTCTGTCACAAATAGCAAGGACATTTTGTGCTGTTTCAAATAAAAAATTTTTTTTCTCTAAATCTCATTTACTTTGTTGAGGCACTAACTTTCACAACAGCAAATAAATGTGTCACAAAGTGAGTGGTGCCATAAAGTACAGTAATTTTTATTTCTGTGTTGAATAGGCCTTGTGAGTTTTGAAGGGAAAAATGCAGAAAGAACCACGGCTGTTCTTTTGGAGATTTATTTGGGTCGTTTATGAGCAACCATTAAAAACATGTGGTTCTCTTTGTTCAGTGCAGTACCAGGAACTGAAATCTTCCGTTGAACTATTTTTGTTGAAGGATTGGTGATTTTGGAAGAATATTCATAAAACAATCTGAAGTAATTTTTTCTCTTCTTGACTCCTGGATAACTCGCTCCATTGTTTACCCAGCTAGTTACTTTTAAGGAATACTTAATCAGATCCTTTAATTTAGTAAACTATGCTTATTTCAAATGAAAGTTCATTAAATCTTTAAGGAGAAAAGCAACTCAAAGACCCAAATAAACAAATTCCCCATTTTATTTGTATCCATCCCAGATTCAGAACAAGGTTTCTCTTAGCTTTTGAAGATTCAATTTTACTGGTTTGAAATACATAAATATTTTATTTCATTTGTGGTAATTCTTTCATCATTTCAGTTGATTGCTAAATTATAAACATTATTCAAAGTTTGTTGTGGGGAAGGAACTCCAGTTATATTGTATAAACTAAATGCTGTACTTAAATTACCCTCCCCACTCTTGGGTTCAGGGAGATGGCCTTTCTGGGCACGCACAGCACACCGTGGCTGCCAGTGTGTTTGACTTTTGCTGCCATGAACTTTGGAACAGTGAATGTAAATTGTGGCCTGATCACAGCCCATCAGGCAAGATGAAATCCAGCTCTGTCGTGGCTGATGGCCCCTAAATGGATTAAAAAAATATGCCATGGGATTTATCTTGGAGCTAGTTATTGAGCCATTTCTTGTGATTAATATTTGAAACTCAGTATACTTAAATGAAAATCCTTAAGTTGCTCATTTAAAATTAGAACCATTCTCAGATTTTATGTAGGGTGCCACAGAAGCTGTGCGCATGTGTGCATGTGCACACATGAAGTCTGTTAAACACGTATCAGCTCTGGAGTCACCCACCGGTCAGAAGTAAGTGGAAAAGACTTTTGAATTGTAACCAAGTCCATGCATTTTATTCTGCTTCAGAGGGAGAATTCACTCAGACTTGGGGATCAAACTCTTGTCCTTGTACTTGCCAGGCAGGCACTTACGCCACTGAGCTAAATCCTTAGCCCCTTTACTCAGACTCTTGCCAGACATTTGTGTGTACAGGGGCAGCAGTGATAAGCAGAAATGACAGCTCATCTCAGAGAACGGAAAGTGGTGAGAGCATGTACAGAGGGCATAGGAACGTGGCGGCAAGATCTTGTGCATCTGAACGGTTTCTGGGGGCACAGCAGGTGTTCAGTTGGAGCGCAGAGCCTTGAGCCGTGGCTGTTTGTATTGATCCTCCAAAGGAAGAAGACAAGCTTAATTTCTGTTCAATGTCTTTTTTTTCTTTCTCTTTTTAAAAGAAGGAACAACTGGAAGTTGAGTGTGGTGGTGGTTTCTGTAATCCCATCATTTGAGAAGCTGAGGCGGGGCTATTGCTAGGAGTTCAAGGCAAGCCTGCACTACAGGCTGAACTTCCTGTCTCAACCTCCGCCCCCTCCAGAGAAGGAAAACCTTTACCAACTGGTTAAAAAATAAAAGAACTTTCCTCTTATTTACTCTTTATGTTCAGAGGGTGCGAGTGAGCATGTGTTGTGTACCGGACACTCTTCTGGGCCCCGGGTACCAAGCTGGGGACAGAATGGAGTGCTCTCTGCTCTCAGGGGTGGCAGTTGTCTGCCCAGTGATGGTGCCGGATAAATGAGTCACTTCCGTATTGGGAAATGCAAATAGAATTTGAAGTGTTCTAATTTGTTTCCACTTTAAGTGGAAATAGGAAATCATCTGAAGACATAATTATTTTGAGTGAAATAATTTCCACTGGTGCAAAAGTCAAACGAAAAGTCTGAATTTAGGCCTGCCATTAAATTTAATAGTATTTGAAATAGTATCTAAATGGCTGTGTTGAGGAAGCTTGGCTGAAAAGTGGATTTTGTCATATTAGCTATAAAAATGGAAAGCTTTCCTTAGAGGTAGAAGCTGAGTCCAGCAGTAATATGTCTCCCTGCATTTTACTGGCGCAGTCAAGGTAGTCAAGAAATATTATGTAGTGTTGACTTATTGGCAATAAAGTAACTTAAAAAACACAGATAACACATTTAAAATCCTTCCCAGTGTTTCTGTAAAACTCTTTTGAGGACCCCTGACTTTCCTGAGGGTTATGTTTCAGCAAAATTGGCTGCACAACGAATCCTATTTTCTCAGTGATTTCATTATGGAGCTGGTTATTTTTACAGAGGGACAAGTTTCCATAGTGCTGGAGAGCGAAAGGAGGGTGAAGGCGAGTTGGTGGGTAGTGTGGTTGGAGGGTGCCACAGTGGTCACTGTCGCCGCCGTGCCTGCTCTTGCTCCCCTGTCTCGGAGCTGTGTTGGGAGGAGTGGTGTGCAGTGCCAGGGCGACGCTCCCAGTCTGTGGGATGCTGTCTCCAGGGCCTGCCCTCTCCATGACCCTCGACTGCGTTGGCAGAGTTCTTAATTGTCCCTGGGGAATGCTGAAAGCAGCCTGGAGGTCTCCCTAGTGCCCAGGCTGCTTGGCACTCCCAGGTGCCACTGATATTATTCTGGGAAGTTTGTGTTTCCCTTCCCAACAGTGCAGATGCGGGTGCTCCCTCAGTGTGCTCCTGTCTTGGAAGGATTGCAGTAGGTGTGCCTTGCTGTTGGCTTGCTGACCAGGAGTCTAGTCTGGTGGCTGCTTCCCCTGGTAGACTTGAGCACTGTTAACCTCCTTGCCCCTGTAGCTCATGCGTAGAGAGCAAGTTCCCTGGAAACCCTGTCCGGTGAGGCACATGGAAGCTAAAGGAAAGCCACTCACAAACTAGTTTACAGGCATGGTGATGGCCCCACGTCTTTACTTTTCAAGGGTCCCATTGCTGAAGGATGGCCAGGAAGTGGAGCTGCTGCTGCTGAATGTGTATTTCAAGTAGTCTTAACCCTGTTTCTGCAGTGCTCACCGGTTATGTTCTGGGCTCCCGAGCAAGCAGCATTTCAGTGAGGGATGCTCTTAATGTTCCTGCACTTCCCTCGCAGTCTCTCACTGAAGACAGTACTGGAGGCCCAAGGAGGGAGTGTTTATTTTGGAATTTTTTAAGCTTAGCAACCTTAACAAGCTCAGTGAGCTTGAAAGTAACAATTACACTTTTATAAGTCCCATACAGCCCCCTTTTGTAATGACCCAAAGAAACACTTACAGGTCCGCTGATTCATCTCCTGGGGACCATCAGTTTTCCATTGGTCTCTGGCCAGTCTTTTTGAGACAGTTTCTCTTCTATGCATTTAAAAAAATAACATTTGTAGACTTTTTCTAAAAATAATACCCATGCTTTGTAGAAAATTTAACAGAAGTAGAAAAAATATAGAAGAAGCCTACTATCCAGTTGTGGTCACCTCAAACATTTTTGTGCACACACAGCCTTTTATCTTTCTTTCAGCGTGTAGATGAAGGGAGGAAGTATTTAAAACTAAATTGGAATGATGATATACTTTTTCATTTATTTTTCACTACTATAGTACATAGGATTTTTTAAAAAGAAAACCTGATCACTTGCTTTCATTTAGTCTGTTGTAAAGATTAGCTTTGTTGTTTGAGTAATTTAAACACTAGTTAAATTTTGCCCTACTTTTTAAAAAGTTGTCATGTGTAACCTTTTTTTTCCTGTAAAATTTTTGCAGAGAGATGTTTGTTTTCTCACTAGTTTCATAGCTTAAGAATGAAAGAATTAGGAACGTCAAGGTATAAGTTGAAGAAAGTAAAAGCTTTTGTCAAATGTGAAGTGAAATTGTCCTAAGTGGGAACATACAGGTTAATGTCTGTGTCAGGGAAAGAGTGATGGGCAGCTCCACCTGTGAAGGGCTCTTTTGTATGTGTCTAGCATAATTTGCTTTTCAGGGTGCTGCTTGGTAGCAGTAAGCCATTTAGTCCAGTGGTTGAACTTCTTCAGTAATGTATGTGTGTTGGGGCTGGGCAAGGAGGACATTTGTCCTGTTGGCTGAGTTGTACCCTGAGGTGTTGGGCTTACAGCAGGACACGGTGCCACAGCATCATCACTGGGTAGGGCTCTGTGGCGTAGGACAAGTCACTTTACCTATCTGGGTCTTAGACGTCTTTGTCTGTAAATTCGGTGTGGGTGATAGGTTTTATTTGATGGAACTGAGACTGAGATCCTGTGAGACTAAATGAGACAGCAACAAACAGCCCACATTAGTAAGTGGGATTTCTCTTGAATGCTAAATATTAGTTGAAACTCACTTGGATATGATGAGGTATCAAGAACTTTTAACTTAAATGAAGAGGGCCTAAGTTTCATATACTGTAAGTTTTGAGAATGTTAGTATTAATTGATTTTATATCTGTAGCTTTTAAGATTTCTTGTATACATTTTAGTGTGTTGAAATGTAAATGTTCATTATTGTTAGTTATGTTGACTTTTTTTCTTTTTGGTACCAGGGATCAAACTCATGACCTTGTGTTTGCCAGGCAGGCACTTAACGCTGCTGAGCTAAAACCCTGGCCTCTAGTTACGTTGACTTTTGAAGGTTGATAGTGTATGGCTTAGGGTTAGTATAACTGAGTAGCTTTTAGGGTAGATATTAAAAATTGAGTGAAGAAGTCTTTTTAACACAGGAATTTTCAGACCTGCCCCAGAGGTCATTGTAATGACTCCTCCTGTCTCCTCCCAGCGTCATCAGATACTAGCCACTTGTGTTGTACCTGTCTCCCCAGAGAGCAGTTTTATCATGAGTAAAATTATGATGCATGAATTATGATTTGTGAGTCTTGGCCCTCCTCACGTGTGTGTTAAATATATTCTCATCTGTCTGCTTTGGACTGAATTACCTTTTCATATTGGATGAAGTCAAGTTTGTGTCAGGTGTTGGTCTGCCTTAGATTCCTAATACATATAATAACGGTGAACTTTATTTTACTTAAGATTATTTGAAATGTTGTGCTGATGTGTTTTTAAAGCACAGTAGTGGCCTTTACACTCCCTCATCGAAAGCTGTATTTAAAAGACCTGTCTGGGGCCAGGGACTTAGCTCAGTGGTGCAAATGCCTGTCTGGCCAGCGTGAGGTCGTGAGTTCAATCCCTGGTCCCACCCCACCAAAAGTCCTACTGACCTATAAAAGACCTGTTTGTTACTCAACAGAGTATTTGGTCTCAAGGGTAATGAATGCAAGTCTGGCTGCACACTGCATCAGTGGCAATTAAGAGACAGGTGTTGAGGCAAGAAAGGTGACTGCCTTGAAAAACTACCTGGCAGGGAAGATGGAGGACTGTAGTCCAAAGTCTGTCTTACCTGGATGCTGATTTCAGGTTGGCTTCTGTAGAAGGTGGGCAGTTGCAGGCTGGTAGGTATCTATGTCTCATTCTAGTTGCCTGATAGGGAAATGCTTTTCAGTTCTGCAGCTCTCAAGAACAAAGATCAGTTCCTGACATAACTTAGAGCACCTACAAGTAAAGCATTTCAGATTTCGAGTTAGTGTAGTCTACATTTCAGGTTGGTATTGTCCTATATACAGACAGGGTTTGGTGTATTCAGGGTGGTGTGGCTGTAGGTTCATCCTGTATACAGAGTTGAGTGGCATTTAAAAAGATATTTGATAAGCTCTGAGACATACTGATTTGACAGGCACTTGGAGAATTTTTGGTAAATGATATATAAAAATAAGATATCTTTTAAAACAAACATTGTCCTTCAGAACAGTTGTTAATATCTAAAGGTTTTTATTTATTTATTTTTAAAAGGACTTTAAAAATGTGAATCTAGTTAAACAGAGCCTAGTTTTCTTCATATTTTGTATCATACGGCTTTATATTCCTGTACTTAACTGTGTATGTATGTGCTGTGTGGTGTTGGTGGGGATTTGGGACTGACTTAAGGTATTTCTGTCTCATGTATGCATGTGTATTTCATGCTTAAGATTTATTAGCTTTTAGTAGAAACTATAGCCTTTTGTTTGTTTGTTTCTCCCCTGCTTTAAAGTATATTGAGCACTCCTAGGTTTAGAATTTTACAAAGCCTGCCAGTAGCTGTCTTCACGTTTTAATAGTCAGATGGCAGACTTTAGGTCACTGAAATTGAATATTGAAAGCTGTGTTTTATGTCTTACAATGGACTTTCTATAGTTATTCAGCTAAATTAATTTTTTCTGTAATTAAATTTATGTTTATATAAACTGCTTTCCTTGTTTGCTTGAATTTTTAGCACAATATAGGTGAGCCAGAAGACTTTTAATAGGAGTGAGGCTAGATGAAGTGTAATTGTTGGCAACAAATTAAAACAACTTTGGAGTCTGAAATTCCCAGAGGGTTTGGGGATAGTAAGTGACTCAACTGTATGAGATGAGGTAATTCCCGACACAGGGACAGGGTATTAATAGTACAGAATGTGCTTTGATGACTGATGGAAGAGTGTCTTTGAACAATGGTGTTAAGCTGTTACACCAAATGGGAAATCCGAGGTCTGTGGAGGGCCATTAGTAAAGATCATGGAGGAGTGCCGTGAAGATAATTCAGTCCTCTTAACTCATGAAGATGGTAATTTATGACTAATTTTAAAAATGATTAATTTGAAATTCTGTGCTCTGAAGATCCTCGGTTGTGTACATGAATTTGCACATGACTGGGATTTGCACATGGGTGTTCTTAGGACGGTGAATTACAACCCGAGGAATGGCATGTAACCAGGCATAGTGGCACGTGCGTATCATTGCTCTTAGTTCAAGGCCAGTCTGGGCTACAGAGTTGAGTTCAAGGCCAGTCTGAACTACCTAGTGAGGCCTTGTCTCAAAAAAAGCTAAAAACAAATAGATAGTTTGGAACTTATTGGAACTGGTTCATTTGTTGTTGGGAAGGAGGACCTTTTGGTGGGTGGAGTTGCGCAAATCACTGTTAGCTGCCCATTTGATGCCTGTTTCCCATCCTGCTTGCCTGTTACAACCTTTAGGCGATTTAAGGACACCAGTAGAGTCAGGAGGCTAGGGCATTGGTGCTGGGACATTTTAAAAGCGCCACAGGTGTTCTCAAGCGTGAAGAGCACTGGTTTTAAAGATGCGCTCCAGGAATTTATGAACTGGGAGGGGGCAAATGCAAATTATTGTAGTCTTACCTAGACTGTAGTATAAAATGTATGAGGGTAGAATTTTTGCTTTTTTTAAAAGAAATCTAACTCCTTTCTCCTACCACCTTCTAGAACCTAGACATGGAGAGTACTAATTTGATTTTTTTGGGGAAACATTTTTTGCATTTTGAATCCAGAACAATTAAGGATGTAGATTGTTTCTTTTTTCTCACAGGAGGCAGTATTTTATTTGGATACGTTGTTTTCACAGTAGCCTTACTGAGATACAAGTGACCATATAGCTCACTCATTTGTATTGTGTGGTGGCTTAGCTTTCTAGAATTGTGAAGCTATCACTGCAGTCAACTGTGGCATGTTTCCGTCCTCCTGTACCTACTGGTGGTCACTATCTGTTTCCTGAGCCTGTGTAGCTCTCGGCAACCATTCATCTCCTCTCTGTACCTGTAGATTTGCTTTTTCAGGACATTTCGCAGCTGTGGAATCATATGTATTGTCTTTTGTGATGGGCTTTTTGGGCTTCTTGGACTTAGCGGTGTTTTCAAGGTTCACAACTGTTATATTTATTTTTTATGGCTGAGGGAATATTTCATTGTCTGGATAATGGCACATTTTGTTTACTCCCTTTTTTGGGGATGTTTGGGGGTATTTCCACATTTTGGCTGGTCACAAGTTTTGTATGGGCAGTTTCCACCTCTCTTGGGTGTTCCCTGGAGAAGGGTCCCTGTACTACTTGGGCATTTTGCCTCATTTGAACTCGAGGTTTAGAAAGTCTTCTTATAGGGCAGAGGAGCTCTGAGGCTGTCCTTGCTCTGATAATCTTACATTGTAGGACAGAGGTCCATTGTGTGCTGTTTGATCTGTTGGTTCTTAAAAGACATACTAAGGAACAGCTGTTTTCCCTTGTTTTATTCCCAAGAGGTTGGCACAGTCTTTTATTAAAGTTGGAATTTAAGAAGATTTTAAAGTCTTACCCTTCATCTCTCATCATCAGAGAACAAAGTGGTCGAACTCACAGTATCTGTAAAATACCAAGCTAACATTCCTTGACGGATTATTCTGTGCCAGGTTGTAGGTGTCTGAGGGCTTTCACATACGTTTTCCAGTTTCAGCTTCCTAATAACTTGTAGCAGCAGTTGCTGTTTTGTTACTGTTGGAGAAAGTGAGACCCACCAGAGGTTAAGTAACTTAACATCAGCTCAGAATAGTTAGGGAGAAGAGAGTGCCATGCGCGGCTGCCCCTGCAGTGCTTGCTGACCCGCAGGGAAGGTGTGTGATGCACGGGACTGATTCTGATTTGGGACCTAGTAGTGGAAAATGGCTCTCTATGGGACATAAGAGTTTACATAGATTTGTTGTTTGTACTGCGGGTTTAGCTCAGCGGCATAAGTGCCTGCCTTGCAAGTGCGCGGTTCTGAGTTCGATCCCTAGAACCAAAAAAAAGAGATTTGTTCTTTGCATTGCTGAAGAAACACTTAACTTTTATAAAGTACTAAAGAAACGCTTAACTTTTATAAAGTGCTAAAGTAATGGTTTTAAAGGAACTTCAATTTTATATCCGTTTCATCTTGCTAAGGCACATTCTTTGTATACAGTGCCCCTCTGCCCCAAAGTTTACGTGACTTTGACTTAAATGAACTAAGCTGGATACATATGAAGTATACCTTTTGCAGTAGAAGCATATTGTACTTTACATTTTGATGGGCATTTACTTTTTTTTTGCATTCTTATGAAGTCTAATGATAGGTGTTGAACTTCTATTTTGAAATTGGATGTTACACATTAAAGTGGACATTTCAGAGTTAGGGTAAGCTGTATATTTATTTGGGGGATTATATTTCTCTACACATGTGTGAAACATCGTAGGTATAGTTTTATGTTATCATTTTGTATTTGACGATTTTCTCCATGGTACCATTTTTCTTTATTTACATAGTACTACCCTACATTTAGTATGGTGCAAAAAAAAAAAGTATTTACATTATCACACTGTCTGCCTTGTTATTGAGTGCTCTCAGGTACATTATTTTGTATTGGCATACATTACAGAGTATACACAAGCGCCTGCCTAGCAAGTGCAAGGTTCAGAGTTCAGTACCAAAAATAAACAAAAACAACAACCCTAAAAGTCCGCAGACACTACAGAGTTTCATTTGGGTATACATTATCTTACCCAGTTGTAGTTGCTTATAGAAATCACTTGAAGGAATCAGTTTTTTTGCGGGGGGGGGGGGCGGGTGCTCACAGACACAAAGAAATGAACAGTTCATAATTATTCCTAAAGCGTTGGCCATATAATCCTAGAACAAGCCTTTGCAGGTCACTTTAAACTGGGAAGTGGTTGTGTAGCGGGGAGTGGAACACAGCACTCAGTTGCCCCCAGCCTCCTCTGTGGGGCTGTGTCCTGCTGCAGGAGTTCACATGCTCCGATATGGTGAACTCGTTCTTCTGTGGTTTCTCTTGTTCTTTAAGAGAATTCATATACTGTAAAATTCTTTTCCTGGAGCTTTAGAGTGGTTTGAGAAGGCAGCTGTTCTGTGTTCATGGTATATATTTAATGGGAAAACCAGCATTTCTCTTAATTTTGTTATCTTTTTACTCCTCAGTGTTTAAAAAAAATACCAAATGTGATACAGATTTTCTCTTCTCTTTATGGGTTTTATGCCATATTTAGGATCTAATAATCAGGTAGATTGAGGGAGTTATGTTTGGTCTGAAGTGTCATATTTTAATCAGAATAGTGTTCACTTACTAAAAATGAACCGATATAGAACTTTTTTTTTTTTGTCTTTTTCCTTTTTATCGGTACCAGGGATCGAACTCACGACCGCCTGCTTGCACGGCAGGCACTTATGCCGCTGAGCTAAATCCCCAGCCCACCGATACAGAACATAAAAGTGCATTTTTAGATAAACGATAATAAGGTGTTTCTGCCAGTCCAGAATCTCTGCAGATGAAGGGTAGTAGAAATTATTTTCAGAAAATAGATAAAAGTTTTTCCTACAGTGAATCTCAAGCCTGCTTGGTTGTTGAATCATTCATGAAGTTTTATGGATTGTTTGTGACTGACTTGTAAAAAAACCAACCCAGTGCATTCAGGGTAAACCCTTCTTAGAAGAAGTTGTGTTTCAGTAGCTGTGTTGTAGGGAGCTCTGGTTTGTTTTTGCTTTGAAGCACTAAGATGGACCAGAGGTGCCTTCTTAGCCCTTGTATTGAATAATCTGCTGTCTTTACAGCTGTTGATATAACCTCTTCCCAGATAAATAGGGGTCACATGACGACAGAAGCCAAGAGGGCGGCTAAGATGGAAAAAAAGATGAAAATTTTGCTTGGAGGCTACCAGTCCCGTGCCATGGGGCTCATGAAGCAGCTGAATGACCTATGGGACCAAATTGAGCAGGCGCACTTGGAGCTGCGCACTTTTGAAGAACTCAAGAAACATGAAGATTCTGCCATTCCCCGGAGGCTGGAGGTAATGTGGGGTTTTGCTGTTCAGCCTTACTTGGCAGGAGAGCTCGTAGAAGCATGATCCTCCCCTTGTCCCTCTCCGACCATCTCGGAAGTGGGTCTGGCAGGCTTTTTCCAGTGAGAGCATCACGTGACTTTCTAACCCAGCCACCTGTGAGTCTTGGTGGACAAATGATGGTGACAGGCCTTCCGTGCACCTGCTTTCATATTGTTGCAGGATACACTGGTGGGGTAGAGTGGGCAGCTCTTGTCATTTGTTCCCCTGAGCTTAATTTCATCTCATTCAATCTCTAGGGAAACCAAAGCAGTGTCCTTTTGTGTGATAAATTAGGGTGCAGGAACCTAGCTGGTCACTCCAGAACATCAGACTCCTCTGGCCAGGTTTAGTAGATTTCTTTCCCAAGTATGTGTGAGAATCTCTACCTGGTTACAGATGACCAGCACTTAAGGAGTCATATTGAGAGGACAGAAGTGACTTGTTTGTCTAAAGTGGCAGCAGAGATTTTACAAGGAAGTAATTTATGATCAGAGCCGAGAGGGACTGCAGGACTGGTTTCACATCAAGAGTATTTGCTCTGTGTTTTGTTTGGGAAACATTTGTCTCTTAAGAATTATGAATGAATGCAGCTGTTTTAAAGAAGATGCAATAATTTTCAGTACACTTAAATATGAACTAACCATTGAATATTTCTCTGTGTTCTAGTGTCTAAAAGAAGATGTGCAGAGACAACAGGAAAGAGAAAAGGAGCTTCAGCAGAGATATGCTGATTTGCTGCTGGAGAAGGAGACTTTAGAGTCAAAATTTTGAAGCGCAGAATCCATCCTGTTACAGGGCAAATTAGCTGCTGAGTTTCCTCACTCGACTGATGCTGATGGTTATCTTTGTGACAAATCGACTCACTGTCTGTGGCTTTTGGTTATTTTAAATGGTCTTGATCATATACATCCTGTTAGTTGTTAAAGACATCTAACTCCAAAGGACACATGAGGTTTAAATTATTAAGACGATCATTTTTTCACCAGTGTCGTATTTGCAAGATTTTTTTAGGTTTGGTCTTTAATTAAAAAGCTTGACTCTAAAGTACTGCCTGTGAGTAAACCCTTGAATAAAAACAAAATATAACAATTACGGATGTAGCCTTTTGTTTGTAGATGCTTAGATGCCCACAAACCAGGCCCTGTGTGCTCTGTTGCTTAATGAGTCACCCGGGGTGGTGGTGAGATGGTTGGTGTCTGGAGACTGCTGTGGCTTTGGCACAGAGCAGCTATCTCTGCACTGACTCAGGAAAGAGTCACTTTGTGAGACCTCGGATTTATCTTCAGTGTCACTTTAGGAAGGGCCTCTTCTCTGCTGGCTACTTACGCAGTTTATGGATTGTGACTTACGAGTTTTAGTATTTCTTGAGTTGTTATTTTCTTGTGAGCACTTTTTGACAGCTTTGAAAAGTCTTTCAACAAGGCAGTCAAACTTCTTAGTTCTACAAATCAGTTACACAAGTACAGTATTTGGAAAATGAGTGGAAGTGGAGAAATTAGTTTTATAACAGTTCTATAAAAGTACCATGTTAGTTGCTTCCAGGCTCATAACGGGCTAACGATGTGTTGGACTGACCAAAAGAGTTTGACTGGTTTCGAAATGTTAGAGACCATGGCGGGGAGGAGGGGTGCACTCATTCCCACACCAGTATTGATTGGGTAGATACACTATGCCAGAGTCTTAGAGACAGGACGGCGAAGCAAATAGGCTTCCTGCCTGCTTTGTAGGGTTTTCGGTCTGTTGAGAGCGACAGTTGAACTCCAAACAGTGTTAGAGATGAGTTCATTAAGACAGAACCCTATGAGAACGTTCTAAGCAAAGGAATGCAGCATCCAGTTGGTTCTAGTGATTTCTCCTTGTTTTTCAGGGAATACACTGATAGCATCTTGTGATGGTGTTTCTTCTAATAGTTTTTCACTGCATGTTTTATTGACTTACATTTGGTATCATGTTAGATAATGCTGGTAGTAGATTCTTGTTTTGTGGTTTTAATGGGAATATCCACTGTGTTTTACTTTTAAATTGGCTATTCTGAGTTACCTAGAAAGGTAGTATTCTCTGTTTTTTTTTTTTTTTTTGTTGTTGTTGAGTTTGAATTAGAAGTGCTCCAGAATCTTGTCGAGTATACCTTTAGGAAATGTTACAGTTTTTCCTGGTTGATGTGTTGGTGACTTACAGTAATAGATTTTCTGATGTTAAACAATCTCTGTACTTCTGGACCCAGTTATGTTCTTTTTTTAAAAATTACATTTACTATTTTTTTTTTGCATTTTATGTAGACTTCTCTAGTCTTAAAATAGTTGAACTACTACTAATAAAGACTCAGTTTGCAAACTCTCAGAATTGAAATAACATGCATACTTATACCTAAAGAAATTCACCACAATTTTAGCTTTAAAGTAGAGTCTCAGTGCATTGTAAACTGCTTAAGCTTTTGTCACACTGCAATGCCACTATCCCTGGCAGACTCACATGCCTCATCCCTTGCAGGTGTCCTGGAGGGCCCGGGCCCCTCCCTAGCACCAGCCTGACCTGTGTGGGACTGTTCCAGCCCACCTGGGAGGTGCTCAGTACAGGAGGTATTGGTTCTGAAAGCCGTATTCAAGTCCCGGTGACTTTAGGGTGGAAAGTAAACCTGAGCAAGCAAAACGAGATTATGCTGAAATACTACCAAATAAAATCAAAGGAAATATATTTTGGTCGCTGCAGACTTGCGCTGTCCAGCATGCGGCCTCGCTAGGCATCACGAGTCCTTGAGCGTGACCGCCTGCTGGTGTCGCAGGATTATTTGGCTTGTTTGTCTTCATGTTATGTAGACGTTTACATTTTCACATGAGCAGAGGAATCTTTGGGGCTGTTGTACAAATTGTAACATTGGGATTTTGCTGGCTCCACAAAGGAAATGGAATGGCTGTATTTTTCTGTGCACTAAGCAGTTATTGCATGGTGGGGGTGGTTTGTTCCATGGAAGACTGAAAGACTGCTTGTAAAACGTCCACATTTAGAGCTCTGTTTGGAAATGATTTCTTGATAATTGTCAGCTTCTTTCATGACTTAACCGTTTTTAAATGTAAGCAACTGTAAGATTTTCTGTTTTAAAATATATTTCTCATTTTATTATTTACTAAGTTTATGTAATCTATATTCTAGAAGAATTTTTATCTTGTTGAAATTTAATAATTTTATTGGGTAATGGAAAATATTAGTAGAGATTTCCAGTTTTGTCACTTTTGAGACATTTACTTTGTCCTAGTTCTATTTTTTACTTTTTATTTGATTAGTCTTAAAGCTTTTTCCCATCTGAAAACTAGTATCTTATCTGTTACGATTCTTTTTATGTGGTTTAAAATAATTTCTCATTTTATAGTTATTTTCTTCAGATTTTTTTCTCATTTTTGAGTGTGATTGCTTATTTTTCACTGATACACAAATGCCTATGTTGAAGGCTTTTAAGTTACCTCTAAGTTAAAAAATGTCAACATCCCAGCCATTTTGATGTGTAGAAACCGTGTTTTCTAAATAGTTTATCATTAACATTTTATTTCAACAATTAAGAATATTTAAAAATTTCTCTGGGTTTTTAATTTTTTTTTTTTTTTTTTTTTTTTTGCTGCTGGGCACAGACCTATAATCCCAGCACTTGGGAGGCTGAGTCAGGAGGATCACTGTGAGTTTGAGGCCAGCCTGGGCTACATAAGAGAGTTCAAGGCCAGCCTGGGCTATGCAGCAAGATGCTGTCTCAGAATATAAAAGGGAGCTGGGGATTTAGCTCAGCAGCACAAGTGCCTGCCTGACAACTGCAAGGTTGAGTTTGATCCCTGGTACCAAAAAAGAAAAGAAAAAAAAATTTTTTTTTTTTTTTTTCGCTACCTATAGGATTTTTATGTTGTGGAAAGAAAATACAATTTATGTAATTTTTGCTTTTTATAATCTATTGAGGTTTTGGGACCTAACATCTTTATTTGCTTTTTTCTCTTGTTTTGGGAGTTTTAAAACATGGTCTTGCTCTGTAGTAGCCCAGGCTGGCCTTAAACTCACAGTGATCCTTCTGTCTCAGCCTCCCAGGTGGTGGGATTACAGGCCTGTGCAACCATGTATGGTGGGACCTAAGATCTTTAAAATGTGTTCCATGGGTGTTTAAAATGAAAATTTATTCAATTTGCATATGACAGGTGCAGATGTATGATTACCATTCAATTTAATTTCATTGTGCAAATTTAATTGTATTGATTCTAAACTATAGAATAGTGTTAATTTTAAATTCTGTTACAGTTCTCTCATTTTCATTTGTATAGAGCTTTTGCTTTGTAATTTTTTGGTACTGTTTTTATTTTTTATGGTACTGGGAATCAGACTTACAACCTCGCACTTGCCAGGCAGGTGCTGTGCTGTTGAGCTAAATCCCTGACTGCTGTTACTTAATACACTGTATAGTTCTTACATCTGTTATGTACAGTTCATAAGAAAGAGTACTCTTAAGTTGCTTTTGTTTTTGTGGTGCTGGGGACTAAATTGGGGGGTACTCTACTCCTGAGCTACATCTCCACCTCTTTTTATTTTGTGTTTTGAAACAAGGTCTTGGTAAGTTGCCCAGACTAACCTCAACCTTGAAGTGTAATCCTCCTGCCTCAGCTTTTTGTGTAATAGCGTGTATGTGCCACTGCCTGGCAACTATATTGGGTTTTATATTTTGACACATTTGGAGAGTTTCGTATCTGAATAGGATCTAATCCTTTGGGTTTTATATTAATTACTGACTTTAGTCTGCTGTGATCATGCTGTATTCCTCAGGGTCTTCTGGTGCTGTGGCATGAGCGTGTCCCCAAAATTCTCTGTTGGGGACCTGAGTTCCCACTGCAGCACTGTTGAGGTGGGACCCCTAAGGGGAGTTCACGCTGCTCTAGGGTGTAAACAGTTATCATCCAAGGAGTAGGCGTGGTGGCAGGAGAGGTTGGGCCTCTCTTCCTGCACACAGGCTCCCGTGCCCTCCACCTCCACCGTGGGATGACCAGCAGGAACGCCTTGGCCAGATGTGGCCCTTTGGACTTTGGACTTCCTGGCCTCCAAAACTGTAGGAAGTAACTTTCTGTTCTTTATAAATGATTCCGTGTCAGGTATTCTGTTAGAGCAGCACAAGGGAGGGCAAAAAGGGATTTTGGAGCAGGCCATTGATTTTTGGTTGCCATTGTTTTGGTAGTTTTGTGATTTTGTAGTGATTTTGTGATTTTGGGATTGTCATTCATTGTTTTACAAAAATCACACCAAGGCCACTGTTTTCTTAACTTGTAAGAATGCAGCAGTTGGCCAGGGATTTAGCTCAGCGGCATAAGCGCCCGCCTGGCAAGTGCATAGTTGTGAGTTCGATCCCCAGTACAAAAAAAAAAATTACAGCAGTTATCTGCACTGATTTTAATTCTAGTAATAGCACGTGTGTGCCTGTTTGAGGGTTGTTTCATGTGTTTCTGGGGAGCCTCTAGGATGTGTACCCCGTTTCATTTGTTCCCGGCTGTATTCTTCATCTGGGTGTTGTCCCTGGTGGCTGGTCCCAGTTGGGGTCCACTTTCCATTTGCCTGGCCTCCTGGGTTTGGGTTACTTGTCAGAAGTGTTTGCTTGGTTCCTTATTCTTTCTCAGCCTGCATTATTTCTTTGCAGGCTCCTTTATTCCACATTGTGGTCAGATATAAGGCCAACGCAGGGTATTCAGAAAATAGTATCTGTTTTAAAAACTTCATTTTCATCATTAATGGGTGTGTTTTATAAAGTCAGATTCTGGGCAGACAGTGACCGCTAGTGTTTTGGGAGTTTGGGTTTTCTTTGTTTGGATTTCTTGGGTTGGTTTTTACTCTTCATAAAGTAGCAACCAAAAGCCCTTGGATAACATCAGTGGCATAACTGGGTGACAAGACCCCACCGAACTCCAGAATGTGAGGAGTGGGGATAAACCATCAGCGGGCACAAGACCTGTGTGTTACTGGCATCAGCAGGGAGGCAGAGAGAAGGGTTGGACCCGAAGTGGCCAGCAGCGCTTGTGAGAAGAGTGGACCCAGTTGAGAACGGGTGGAAGCGGGTGTTTTGCCTACTCCAACAGCAGTGAGTGAAGGGAGCACGTGTTTGGAGACAGGTTAGCTGCCCTGTCCACTTAGTGGGTTGGTGTTCTTTTTTTCCCCTTAAAGATAGAATTAAATATTCAGAAGTTTAGCTCTGTCTCAGTTTGATACTTTTTCTTTGAAAAAACTAAAGGATGGATATGAAAGCACATTGACTTGTTTCGTTTGCCATGCAGAACTGTGGGGTCCAGCGTGGCAGACGCTGGCTGGGTGTCACTGTGGACTTGACACAGGGCTAGCTCAAACCGAGATGTGCTGTTAACTGTAAAATACTCGATTTTGAAGATGACATGGATGAAAATGTAAATAGCTCATTTTTTAAACGTTGCTTAATGTTGAAATGAGTATTTTGGGTGTATGGCCAAATAAAAACTATTAAAGTTCACTTGTTTGCTTTTTATTTTGTGGCAGTAGAAAACAAAAATTTAAGATTGCACATGTGACTTGAATTCTGTTTCTGTTGCATTATCACTGTTGTAATTTTCTTTTACTGATTTCTAATTCCACCATGAAGGGAGGATATACCTTAAATGATTTAATCCTTTTACATTTATTGAACCTTCATTTTATGGTCCCGTGTGTAGCTGTCTTGGAAACTCTCCTTGTCCACTTGAGAACAAAGTGCATTGTGCAGGCCGTCACCTGCTCTGCACACCAGCGAGGTCAGCTGGCCTGGTGGCCTTCAGGGTTCCTGGTCTGCCTTTCCTCCCCTCGTGCTCTGCACAGTGCTTGCAGTCTGTTGAGACCACCCACTGTTGCACATTAGCCTGTGCTCTGGTCTGTCAGGGCTTTTTGAATTTCAGTTAAAAAAAATTTTAATTTTAAAGAGAATAAAGCAAAATAAACCATAAAATGAACTAAAACAATACAGTGAGAATGACCTTGAATTTCACAAATTGCCTCAGTAGGCGATCAGTAGTTACTATGCCGCGCATTGTTATCCTCCAAATAGTTGCTCAGACTCCTAGATACAGGCATGCGAAGTTAAGCAGTGTAAGCCCTTAGCTGTTTCTTTACTTCAGTTGCTGTCATTTCAGAAATTTCTGGTGTGTGGCTTCTAATTTCTTCTATGTCTGTGTCACCCAGACTTGTGAAATTATTCAGATAATATAAGTACCAAGTTGTTTCCCCACTCCAGGTGCTTATCATTTCAGGGATTTCAGGTGTGTGGCTTCTAATTTCCTTCTGATTTCTCCTGACCTTTCTTTGGGTGGGGTTCACAGGGTGGAGGGGGTGTGGCCTCACCAGGCCTGGCTGCTGGCTCACAGGTTGGGGTTGGGGGTGTGTAGCTTCTCTAGGCCTGCAGTTGCCTGGAGCCATCCCCAAAGGGCATGGCTTCTCTGGTCTCAGGTTTTGCTTTACCTGTTAGAAGTTTCTCACTGTTGTATGCATTAAAGGTGATGATGATGTCTTGGGTCAGCCAATGAAGAGCTGTGGACACTTGAGGGCTTAGGAGCGCTGAGCTTGGAAGGACGGTGGCATCTAGTTGTGAGCCTGTAAGGGGGCATGGGCACCCAGGTGTCTGGGGGGAGCTGTCACTCTTGGTACATGTGTAGGGTGGTCCTGGAGGTGGAACCCTGTGGACCACAGACAGGATTCTTATTTCTCTAGCTGTTCTCTGTTTGGTTTCATTTCCACCACCACTTTGGTGGTCACCAGCCTACATGCATGGCTGGTTAGGAGGTCACACCTTGTAAATTCTTCATCTCCCTGGCAGGGAGCCCCTGGGCTCGGTGTACCACACCTGCAGTGCCATCTCCTGGTTAGGTGAGGAGTTGCTCTTAGCAACGGGGAAGGTTTTCAACCTTCAACTCTGAGAAGTAAAGCACATTCATTCTCAGGTATCACCTCTATTTTCAAGCAAAATAGCTTCCCTGAGAACTCCATTTTGAACTAGATGAATTTCAAAATAATACTAAGTTCCAAATACCTAGGAGTTAACAAAGGCAATGATTTTACTTGATGGTAAAACCATGGCGAATAATGCAGGGTTCTCAACCAAAAGTAAATGGGTGCTCACTGAGAAACATGCTCATCCTATCTGGAGCTCCTGCAGGTCTCAGCTTCTGTGGGTGTGACGGAGGCTATGAAGTCATACCTGGATCTGGAGCTTTTGTATCCTGGGGCGTCCGTATGGCTTCCTGCGAAGTCTTGCCCTCGCAGACACACCAGCTGGCCTGTGGTTCAGTAGCTCGGGTGCAAGGGTCATGTCATGGCATCTGCTTTTTAAGCTCAGCAGGAGTTTACACAGTTTGAGAGACAGCAGCCACATCGGAAGAACAGCCAGCGAGCCTCAGGGTGCCCCCAGTGGGGGAGGGCTGCTTCTGCAGGGTGGTATCTGGCTATTGCTCCGGGTGAGGCAGACACCATGCTGGCTCTCTCAGCCTGCCTGAGCCTGTTTGCATTGTAGATTTCCTTTTTATAGAAATTAGGCTTGCTGCAAAAGTCTGCAAGGGGCCAGGGCAGGGGTGGAGAGAGGCAAGGAGACCAGAGGTTACAGCAGCAGCAGCAGCATGACCAGTGGCCAGCGGAGGCATTACCACCACCCTGGGATGGGGACCTGCGTTTGACGTGATTCCCTGGTAGGAGTGTGAGTGTGTAGTGTGTGCACGTGGAGCTGGGGAGCTGCCTTGTACATGAAGAAGTGACTTGTTTTCCTCGAGCCCCTGCGCTGAGAAGTCTTGATTAATATTCTCCTCCCCGTGGAGGCCTTCCTGCTCTGAGGGCTGCAGCCGCCCTTCCCTCGCTCACTCATTACATTTACAATTTGTCTGTTATTTGGAACCAGTGAAAAAAAGCCTTCTCCAAACACACTCCTGAGCTCGTGGGGCTGACGTGCTAACTTACTCAAACCCACCTGATACTTATTTAATTTCCCTGCATCCACTCCAAAGCATTTTTACAAAGTGGTTTTCTGAACCTTTGGACAGGACATTTGTTGTACTCTAACACTTTCTCTCTAGAGGGGTTTGTGATTAGAACTGGAATGAGAGAGCGCTGTTATTAGAGGTAATATTTGGCCTTAGGATACTAGAGAAGTTGGGCGGAGGAGCAGGGAAGGTGGGGAACTGAGGGTTGGGGTACAAGGACTCTGCTATGGCCACAGTTCCGCTTTTGTGTTTGCATCAAGAAGCAGAGAAAGGGAAAAAGTGCTAGTTCTTTCAGAACTGCCCCAAATGGTAACCATAGCTGCATGAAGCTATTAAAATGAAAAAAACTCAACACCCAGGTCCACATCAGAGAAAGTCCTGTGGGCAGCGTGATTGTGGAGAGTCCTGTGGGCTGAGGGACACGTTGGGTGCGGAGTTGTGGCAGTTAATGTCTAGAGGGGCCCTCGAGGCCTGGTGGTCCTCCCTAGGCATGCGTGGAAGGGGTGCTCCCTTCTCCATGGTGCTTTGAGGACAGCTGGTGGCCACACCCGCTGCCCATGTGCCATGGACCTGCGCAGAGCCCCTGGCCGGCACACCTGATCTTGTGCATCCTGAGCTGTGCGAGACGACTGCCAGCACCCGGTCTGTACCTGCACGGTGACAGCTGTCTCGGTGGCAGGGTGCTGAGGGACAGCTGAGAAGGTGCCGCACGTGAGGCTTAGAAGATAAAAACCTTTAGGAGCCCTCATTTCGTTGCATAAAACAGTAGCAAGGAAATAAAACTGGAGGGACCCTCTTGGGGAAATTTCAGGGTGTAGGTGACAGAGGTGTGTTTTATGTCTAACCCTGGTAGAATATGAGGTGCTGTCAGGTTAATGGTGGTTTTCATTTGTTTTTGTTTTTGAGACAGAGTCTTGCAGTGTAGTTCAGGCTGGCCCTGAACCCACTATGTAGCCCAGGTTAACCTAGAACTTGTGATCCTGCCTCTGCCTTCCAAGTGCTGGGATTACACATGTGAGCCACCACACCCGGCTTCTAATGGTGTTTTTGAGATTTAATTCTAACTGGTTTGGAACTCTGATGCAGGCTGTCTTCCCTAACAAAATCTTAGTTTGGCAGCTGTTGTAGTCAGGGGTTGCAAGGAGGATAATTATATTCAGGACACAGAATTTATAGTGTTATTTTATGATGATCACCCAGATTTAAGTACAAGAAAGTGCAGGAAATCTGTCCACAACACTAAAAACCCAAGGAAATCTAGCTGAGAGCCTGAATCCCATAGCAATGTCCTGCATGAGTCCAGCTGAAGACCTAGAGCCCGTGACAGTGCCCTTCATGTGTCCAACAATGACTCGTGCACATCTGTTTTACGGGTCCACCCTGGAAAGGCCCAAAGATCACCGGTGGAAGCTAGAAAGTCTATGCCAGCGGGGTGAAGGAGCTGTGCCAGTAGGTTGAGGGTTCTTTACTAGAGCTAAGAAGCAACATTCAAAATAAGGACCAGGACTCCCCTGAGAAGTATCACAGCATCCTCAGCAACAATGAGGTCCTGAGCTCCTCTGATAATAGTCAAGTACAGGAAGCCAGCGTGAACGAGCCCCCCCAAAGTAAACTGCGGCAACTCTCAGCAACAAGCTCCCCAGCTCCTTTGATGATAATGGCGGAATCCACCTTGGGGAAGCCAGCATGACAAGCTCCTCCAGGAGAACCAACAGCTCCAAAAGCAACACTTAGGAGAATCCACAACACCCACGCTTCCTCTCCACAGTCTTGTTTTCTGCTGGCAAACAGTCCTCAGGTGGGCCATCTCCACTCAGCATCATGCTGATTTAATTGAGCTGCTGTTAAGTTAACCAGCAATTTATAATAGCAGCTCTACAAAAGGAAATTTTAAATGCCTCTGAGTCAGAATCCCTGGCATCCGTACCAAGGGATGAGCCCCCTGGCATCCGTACCAAGGGATGAGCCTTAATTCTGATCTTGCCAGCTGCTTAATTCTGATCTGCCAGTGACAGGAAGAGGGGAGACCCTTTTCTCGAGGAGCTGGGAAAAGATCAGCCAGTTCTCAGAGGCAGCAGTCCTGGGGGCGAGCCCTGACTTACTTTGAGGCTGTGTGACTTGGGGCTGAACTTGACCCCGACTTCGACTTCCGGTGTGAAACGCTAGTGGTAACCTGGGCTCCATACTTGGAAGCCTCATTCATTACCTGTCTCCTCTGCTGTCCTCTGTGGTTCTAGGCAAAGCCCACATAGAAAGATACTGAAGAATCACAAGTCTGGTCACTTTGCCCCAAACCTGGTACTAGTGGGGGAGGAGAGGACTCAGTCTCCCCTAGTGCTAGCTGTGCAGAGGGACAGTCATTGGAGTGGAGAGAGCTGCAGCTTTGTGCCAGCTCTGGCTTGAAGAGGCTATATGACCTTGGAGAAGCTACCTTTCCTTTCTGTGCCCGCACATCTAGCAAGGAGGAAATGCCAGGTGCCCAGACCTTGCCCAGGCACTTCAGCCCTCCCACCAGCAGAGGGCGTGGCCACCATTCACGCATTCAGGAATGAAAAGCAGAACCAAACAATGGTTACTTTGGGGTTTTCTGTTACAGTTGGACTTAATCCCAACCAATACACTTATTTATACATAATCCCCTCTTGTTTTAGGAAAGGAAAGGAATCTATAGTTACAAGCCTCAAACTTCCTCCTCAAGCCTGGCTTCTAATCCTGCTTTGTATTTTTTCAAAATAACTTCCTCTCCCAGTGAAGGCTCTGAGCGCTCTTAACAGCCCTTATGCAAAGCCCATGTGAGAAAGGGCTGTGCCTAAATCCTGGGGCAGAGGCAGAAGTGGCTGTGAAAGGCGTGTGTTTGAGAAGAAAGGCCCCTTCTCCCGCTTTCCCCTTCCTCTGGCTGCTGTGTGGAAGGCAGCTTGGAGCAGACCCAGGTTCACAGCTTTTCCAACCCCCTGTGCCCAGCCATTGCAGTAGATCAAGTTCGGAACTCTCCCCAGGCCTCCAGACCTGGAGTGGGAGAAGGATGCTCCCAGGTTGAGGCACAAGATTCAAAATAAACAGTTCTACCGTGTGACTTGTCAAGAGGATAAAGCAGAATTGAGCTTGTCCCATTCGATGGGACCACTTGTAATTTTTAATTTGTTTTCAAAATTTTAACAATGAAACGGTGCAGCCAATGAGTTGGGATACTTTTATTTGATAATAGCAAACTTTAGCTCAATTGATTTTTAAATTTTTTGTTTGTTGTTTTCAAGACAGGGTCTTACTATTTATTATGGACAGCTAAGTTAGGTAGAAATATTATAGGTAGTCAGATAGGGCTGGGTCCTCAAGGAAATCAACTGCAAGATGAAAACTCATTACAGCTGTCACCTGAGGTGCATCTATTGGAGGCCAGACCTCAAGATGAAGACAGAATGACCAGGTCTAAGACAAATGGCAACACTTGGTCTTTTAGAGCCTAAATAGATATCAGTCACCTCAGTGGATGACCAAGACCCTCGGATTTCTCCCTTCCTGCAAAGTCCTTTGTTCTTTCCATGCCTACGTGCTGTGTGACTTGCTTCCCTATTGGATCAATATTACCTAAGTGGCTACCTTTTTAATCTTACTGGTTGATCATAGCTTTAACCCATGTTGTACCCACATGATTGTGCTCTATAAAACTTTCCCTGAAGGGGGGGGGGCCCTTGGCAACCCACTTGAGATCTCTCTTGCCTCTCAGGAGCCATACCCTCCCCCTCAATAAATATTTCCTTTTTAAAACTTTTTAAAAATTTTGTACCGGGGATTGGACTCGACCTTGTGCTTGCCAGACAGGCACTTATGCCACTGAGCTAAATCCCTGGCCCAGTGTTTCTGCCTCTTAATTTCCTTTGTTCCTTAGAATTTAGACTTTGATTTTAGGGAACACGAGCTCAGTGTATCAGACGTCTAGCAGGTTGAGAGTTGTAATATTTGGAGATCCTATATTATTTCCTTTATCACTATATAGTTCAGGCTGGCCATGAACTCACAATGCAGCCCAGGCTCCAACTTGCACTTGTAGTGATCCTTCTGTCTCAGCCTCCCAAGTGCTGGGATTACAGTCATGCACCACCATGCCAGACCCTTGAGTGATTTTAGTATGTAAAAAAGCGAGACGCATCAAAATATGATTTGTTCAGAGTATCAGTAGGCTCAGCAGGAACTTGTGGTAATGTTAGTAACACCTGCAATATATGGGAAAATTGGGCTTTTGCAAGCAAACTGGTATGTCTCATGTTATGGTTGATACCTTGTGTCAACCTGAGCAGCTTGGAAGTTTAACTAAGAGACTCAGCAGGGAGCCAGAACCTTACTTTGTAAACACCCTCAGCCTGCATAAGAGGAGGGCAAGGAGATTTTGTGAGTGCTTCACCCACCCTAGAGGCGGGGTGGCCTGTGTATAAGGTGGCCTCTATATAAGTATGAGGGAGGAAAGAGACTTGCCCATTCCCGCCCTGTGCTCCAGCTGCTTTAGCTGGCTGCTGCTTTGAAGTGTTTTCCCTGTGCCACACCGCCCTGCCTTGAAGCCAGCCCGTTATGGACTGAAACCTCCACACACAGTAAGCTAAATAAACCTTCCCTTTCTTCATTTTGGGTGTTGGGTATTTTGTCCCAGCAAGGAGAGAAAAGTAACCAAGACATCCATCACTAAGCAAAGAATAACTCCTGGTCAGAGTTCTTCCCTTCTCAGAATCTAGAAAAACTCTGTCCTGAGAGATGCACCAGGTATATAACAGCACAGGAGGGAGGAGTTAAAATACAGCTTGGATATGGCTTTTGAAACTATGCACACGTGCTTAATAAAAACACATTAGCAAGGGGCATGCAGTTTTGCAATTGACTTTAAAAAATATAGCAATACAGTGGTACCTTGGTTCATGAACTTAATTCTTTCCAAGATTGTGGTTGCAGTTTGTGAATTAAGTTTGTGAATCAACGTGTCACTGTATATAATAAATATTTTCATGTTGGTAATTTTTTCTGCAGCACTGTTTTCAATGGCTGTCATCTCCCCTCAGATTCCCTTTTGCGTCTCCTTACTTACCTACTTCACACCATACCAAGAATTCCAGAACTGTAAGAACTTAACATAAGGGGCTGGGGATTTAGCTCAGCAGCATGAGCACCTGCCTTGCAAGCAGGCAGTCATGAGTTCGATCCCCGGTACCAATAAAAAGAAAAGTTAAAAAAAAAAAAAGAACTTAACATGATAAGCAAAACCTGAAACTATTAGAAAAAATAGGTAAATCTTCAAGATCTCAAGTAGAGACAGAAATGTTCTTAAGTAAGGTTACCGCCCCCTCCCCAACCACAAAGGAAAAGAACCACACATTTGCTTTCATTTGAAGGATGGCAACAGATAGCACAGAAAACAGCAGAAAAGATGAGCAGGCATCTGCTGACAAGGAAATCTCAGGTTAATTCATGTGGAAAGAGCCTGATTCGCACCAGCAGTCAGAGAAATAAAAAAGCAGTGAGACACCACTTCCATTTAAAAGTCAAAGTCCAGCGACATCAAGCAGTGATGTGACTTCCAAGAGAAATGGCAGGAGACGGCAGCCCAGCCCAGCCACTATCCTCACCTGTGCCTGCAGACCTGGCATTTTGTGTCCTTTATCACAGGCTGGCAGCCCTGGACCATGCCTGCCCACCACTCTTCCTCCTCTCCTAGCTGGGAGGCTGCAGTTTCACATGAGGCCAGGAGGAGGTGATTCTAGGGTGGGTACAATCAGCAGGTACGGTAGGCTGGTTACTTCTGTGCCAGGATGCTAACACCTGGCCAAGGAGGCAGGCAGGATGGAAGGGAATCCCTAAGGGAAGAGAATCCCCAGCCAGGGATCCCAGCCTCCATTCAGAAGTAACCTAGGTCCACAAGACCCTGCCCTTCTAGTGGTTAAACTCCTGGGTTTCTGGATTATGCTCATGTGCAAGGGTCCTGGGGCAGGACCCAGGTGGCAAGGATTCATCACCTCTTACAGTCCATAAGAGCTTTAAAGTTTTGCAGGCTCCTAGAGCTGGGCTCTGTCCACCCACAGTTGTGCCATGAAGTCTGTGATAAACGCTAAATAGGTGTGAGGAGAGCAGCTCATCTGTCATAGTAATGTCCCAGTGAAAAACAGACAACTTTTAATTCTGTGTGGTGCAAATATGAGTGATTGTTGTTGTTCTTTATACTCTCCTGAACTTCAAAAATTCTCAGAGACTTAGATTAGACAAAGTATCTTTTAAAAGACTCAATCATATAACTTTTAAAAAGCTAGCATAAACTAAGAAAAACCCTCTCCGGTGTTATTTGGCATTAACATTTGTTTGTTTGTTTTGGGGATAGGATCTCACTATATAGTTCAGGCTGGCTTTGAACTCATTATGTAGCCCAGACTGGCCTCAGACTCATGGTGATCTTCCTGCCTCGGCCTCCCGAGTGCTGGGATTACAGGTGTGTGCAACTACACTCTACAATTATTATTATTTTTTTTGTAGTGCTAAATTTGAACATGCTAGGCAAGTGCTGTACCACTTAGTGTTGATTTGGGAATTAGAATTGTTCTTTTTTTTAATTTGTTTTATTTTATTTTAAGGAGAATAAAAACAAACATAATAAAACAGAATGAAGCCAATCATAACAAACCAGTGTGACACAGGGCTTCAAAACAATAGGAAATCAACAATAGTTACCATAACGCCTCTTGTCTTCCAAACAGCTGTAGATACCTTCAGACACAGTAGAAATCAAGCAAAACAGAATAGAATTGAACCAATAAAAACAAAACAACAAATGCAATAAAGGACTTCAAAATAAGAATAGTAAATCCAAAATGGTTACCATAATATGTCTTGCTGTCTTTGAAATAGCTGCTCGTGCCATCAGTATAACAAAATCAAACAAAACAAAACAGAATAAAACCCAACCCAGCAAAACAATGAAAATGATTCAGGACTTCACAACAAGACAATAGGGAATTAACAGTGGCCACCACCTTCAGAAGGAGATCCCCATGGATGCCATACTGCATACCGTGATCCTCTGAACAGGTGATCAGACCACCAGCCCTAGACCTGCAAAGTCAGTGAAACACCAAACACCACAAGCATCAAACTGCATTTCACCTCAATAGCTACCATGCGTCTCTCCAGATCAGCGGTTGTTATAGGGGTGAGGTGGGGTGGTGGTGTTGGCTGTCCTGGTTTCCCAGCCCACACGCGGGAAGGGGGTGGGGTCTGGCTGTCCCCAGGCGGCTGCGGCCCGTGCATGGTGCTGGTTGGTGTGTGGGGGTGTTGTTCCTTGTTTTCTTTTCCTGCCCAGCTCTCCACTTTCTTGAGCTTTCCAGCCCAGAGTCAGAGCTTGCAGGCCTTTGACCTTGGACTGTGCTGCCCCCTTGGCCCCTTGTTCTGCGGCCTCCGGCTCTCCAACACGCGGGCAGCCACGTAGGGTCTCCTGCCTCTAATCCTGTAACTGGCAGTTAAATCCCCTTGCATGATGGTACCTCACCAGAAAGTCCACTCCGCTCCCTCAGTGTAGTTCAGTTTCTTAGTTCGGAATTGTTCTTTCTTTGAAGATGTCCAAAGGATGTGAACATCCAAAGTTCTGTTCTGTAATAACATAGATTTCTTTTTTTATTTTAATTTTAACTGCTTTTCAAAAACATACAGAAGCCGAAGGGCTAGAATTCCCAAAATTTAGCAGCTGATAGCCCTGTCTTCCACGCAAAGATAAAAATAAAGTTTGAAGAGCAAATTTGTTATTGTCTGACTAAATTGCACGTTTACACTTAACACACCTAACTTGATTAAATCTCCAATTTACACTTTGGCCTGGCCCAGAAAGGATCAAGGATAACAGGATGAGGGACAGACCCAGGTCAGCCATCAGGGCACAGCCACAGGGCTCCTCTGTCTCCGCTCCCCACAATGACACTGAAACCCCTCTTTGCCCTCTGAGTTTTCCTCTTGTTCCTCCTCCCATCCTGTCCTCGTTTGGACGGTTTTAGGGTGGCACATTTCTGGCTTTCAGAGGCACTGTGTGCAGTGGGGCTGCAGCATGACACTGGACTGCTCGGGTCACCAGGGATGCTGCGGCTGCTCCGGGTGGGCAGCGTGACAGCATTTGGTGGCTGTAGCCAGGGATGGAAGCAGCTGGCGGGCAGCGGGCACGACTTGAGGGGGCCTGATGCCAGAGGGGCAGGTCCTGCATGTATATTCCCTCTCTGGAGCTTGCTGATGTGAAACTGATGACAGCCCCATGACAGAGGGGACGTTTTCCAGGTTTCTGGGGTGGGCATTGGGGTTGTCTCCAGCGTTGGCCCTGGGGGCAGCCCTGCTGCTTTGCACTTGGTGTTGGTGACGTCTGTCCCGCAGGGCCCTCTGCCTGGCGCTGCCACCCCTTGTCTCTTCCCACTACTCCTGGGGACCCTGGAAGCTCCTGCCTGAGCACTGCAGAGCCGCAGAAGTGGTGACACTGCAGCCTCAGGAATAGAACAAAAATTGCACCGTGGTGAGCAGTGACTGACACCCACGGGGTACACAGGTGTCACCTCTTTGACTTCCTCTTTTGTTACTGAGGATCAGACTCGGGGGCTCTCACAGAGCTGTGTATCCACTTTTGTTATTTATTCTGAGACAGGGTCTCACTGTGGCTGGCCTTGAACTTGTGGTCCTCCTGCCTCAGCTTCCTGAGTAGCTGGGACTATCGGCTACTGCTCCCAGCTCTTATTGATTACAATGACCCTGTGAGGTTTTGCTTTCCCATTTAACAGGTAGGGAAGTAGAGGCTGGGGTTTTGGGACGAGGGTCAAGTTCATAGAGTGGGAGGCTCTTTGGCAGGGCTACCGTGGGATGCACCTTGGGCTGGTCAGCACCTGCACCCCTCCTGCCCCAAGGCCCTGGCCCTAGAGCCCCCCTGGAAGCAGGTCTCTTGTCCCTTCCCCACGGCGGGGCTGCGGTGGGTGGTGAAGCAAGGGCTGCTGGTCCTGGTTGCCCCTCTGTGGCGGGAACAGGAAAGAGACAAAGGTCCCATTTGAGAGCCGCTGTGGGTTTCCAGTCTCTGGTTGCTGACCCACCAGGAGGAAAAGCATTTGAGGTATTTCCCTGGGAAACGGGGGCCAACAAAAGCGCCGTTGGGTGGGACTGCAGTTAACACAGGGAGGATGGCAGCGCGCCGGGATCTGCCTTCCTCGGACGCAGAGTTTCTTTGAAACGTTTGGGTTCAGCCGGGGCCTCCTCTGATTCTGGGTTTTGCGGGTTTGCTTGCTGGTCATTGTGAATAGTTGCCACGTGGACCTTGGAATGACAGCTCTGTCCTAGACGGCAGCTGGAAGCCTTGGGGTCTATTTCCCAGCGTGTGGACTCCTCAGGGGGTCATTCCCTTGGCCGCCCTCCCAGGGAGAAACTGAGTCCGAGACCCAGAGCCAGCATCTCTGCCCAGCCACGGGGAGCAGGCAAGAAATGGGGGGGGGGTGCTGCCCTTTTTACATATCGTCTTCAAATAATGCAAAGAAAAGCCTCTGCCGAGGTTCGGGGATGCCAGGCCCTGCTCTCGACATTCTGGTTTGCACGTGGTTTGACTCACAACCTCAGGACGCACCTCAGGACACTTGGCTCTGCTGAGTGGGACAGATGAGCTGAGGCAGGGGGATGGGGCGCTTGACAGGGAGACAACGAAGGGGTGTACGGGGGCGCTGCAGACACCTGTGTCCCTCACAGTGTCCTCCCTGCAGCTCCCCAAGTTCAACACCGCCCCCATCCTGTGGCTGGTGCCGCCTTTCAGTCACCCACACTGCACCCACCCTGTGGGGCTTGGCCCGCGCTGGGCTGGGCCTCGTACTCCCAGATCCTCCAGCGGCCTCTCCAGGGCCCCCCAGCTGCTGCCCCTGGCCCTCCAGCCCTGAGCTGGCACTGGTCAAGGCATCACCCTTCTTACTGATTCCCTCCAAGCCTATATCCATAACCCCCTTGGTAAACTCCTGACATCACTCTGTCCCAAACTTCTTGGGTCCTTGACTAATTGAATTAACGAACTGTTTTATAATCTATGAGTAATACTTAGTATGTAGCATGTAATATATATGATATTTACATATGTGGATCTGCTTTTTCCTTTCTTTTGATATGGGCTGGACTCAAGAGTTTTACTTTAAAATTAGACTGATTTTGAATTCTCTATGTAACCCAGACTGGTCTCCAACTCCCTAAGATCCTCCTGCCTCAGCCTCTTGGGTGCTGGGATCCAGCTCTATTTGCTGTTTTCTAAGGTCAATGTAGTCTCACTGGGTGGGTGTGAGTTATTTATGCTTTTGGCTCCCCCTCCCCAGTCATCCTTCCTTAAACTTGGGGTCCTTTCTCTTTGATATCTGGGCTTGTGCTACTGGGCAGCCTCATCTGTGACCTGCGGCCTATGGAGGGCTCGTGAAGGTTACAGGGCCAGGACTGGGTGGCAGAGAGACAGTGAGTGACCTTGTCTTCTTTGCGGGTGGCTTTGTGGGGACCCCCTCTCGCCCCCGCATCATGTTAGCAGCTGCTGGATTGATAGGCCTGAGGAGGTCCCCAAAGGGAAAGATCTGCAGAGGTGATGTGTCTTACGGCAGAGACAGATGTATAAATGAGATCTTGGGGTACAGGATGGAGCTGTGCCCACTGCTTGCAGCCTCCTAGCACAGGCCAAGTTTCCCCAATGTCCTTGCAGGTGATGATAGCCTCAGTTCCGGACAGAGCCCTGGCCTGCACTGCCTGTAGGGCTCCCAGTGGCCGGCAGGGGTCACTGCTGTCCAGCGCTTGGTGCCATAGAGTCCTCCTTCCAAGACTGGCCTCAGGGGGATGGGGCTGTGCAGGGGTGGAGAGGACATAGCCCAGAGGACCAGATCTGATCCTGAGACTGCCCTGGGGGTGCTGTATCCTATTGTAAGGAAGAGGAGACCTAGGGTCAGAGACACAGCTGTCCAGGCCCCAGGGCAAACCACTCTGTTCTCTCTGCAGAGTGTCCTGCGAACCCCAGACGTGGTATCCAGGGCCGATCTTCAGGCCTAGACAGGGGCAGCCTGAGCTGGGGCAGCAGTAGCTGAAGAACCCCTGGGGGTGGCAGTGGGAGAGGGAATGAGCAGGACCCCTAGAGCAGACATCGAGGGCCCTTGTACGGCTGGCCTGACCAGGCAAGATGGGGGTGCCATGCCGTGAAGGCTGAAGAGGTGGCACCACTCCCCAGCCCGGGTCTTCAGCACAAGCACCTAGCCCCAGTCCTGCAGCTTGTGTCCTGGGTGGGTCCCACTGGGCTGGCAGCTGGGAAGCAGAGAGGCAGAGACTGGTGGCTGTCAGTGGTCTCCCTGTGAGGACGGTGGGGACAGTCCTGGTGATCTCCACAGCTCAGGTCATGGTGCTCCCTGACACACAAGGAAACCAAAGTGCAGGGACTCAAGGCCTGAGGCTCAGCAGCTGAAATCAGCTTGACGCCATGCAGGACCAGCTGGATGACTCTCCTTAAAGAAGAAAGGACGCTGGCCAGTTGCCCAAGATGGGCACAGCCCCCAGCAGCCCAGTTCTGCAAGTGGCATTCAGCCCCAGGACCCCCTAGCTGGGCAAACTAGTGTGGTGCATGAAATGCACAGCTGTCCATGAGAGTTCTCCTGTCAGAGGTTGAGTCCAGAGAGCACTGATGGCCTTGGGGCCAGAAGTGTCCTCAAAGGTGGTGAGCACCAGGCATGAGTGGGCACAGGGGAGAGACCAGGGGTGTCTGCAGTGGGGGTGGTGCTTACCAGCACCCCCTCTGCAAAGGTCTGCTCTGCCAGGAGCACCTAGAAGTTACTGAGGAAGACAGGGTAGGGGAGGATGACAGGCAGCAGGGGCTGGGGAGGTCCCTTCTCTTTCATAGGTCCCTTGGGAGTTTATTCCCACGCAGCAGAATGATCTTTCCAGAATCTTCATCGCATGCCTGGAACCTCAGCATGCTGGGAGGCTGAGGAAGGAGCATCTCAAATTCAAGTGCAGTCTGGACAATTTTTTTGGGGGGGGTGTCTTTTTTTTGAGATGGAGTCTCGATATGCAGTTCAGGCTGGCCTTGAGCTCACTTTGTAACACAGGCTGGTCTCGAACTCGCAATGATCCTCCCACCTCAGCCTCCGAGTGCTGAGATTACAGGCGCGAGCCACCAGCCCGGCTCTGGCCTGGGCAATTTAATGACAGTGAAATCCTGTCTCAGAATAAAAAAAAGAATAAAAAAGGGCAGGGGGATGCAGCTCAGTGCGAAGGCCAGGGTTCAGTCCCCAGCACCAGGACAAAACAAGCTCTAGCTGCCTTTGGTGCATTGTTGAGCCTGACCCTCCAGCAGAAGTGCCAGGCTGGAAGAGGAAGTCTGTGCTCCACTGTGCGCCTGCTGAGACTCCCAGACAGACATACTGCGGGGTGGTGGTGGGGAGCAAGCCCTGTGCTTGGGTGGCCTAGGAGGACCCCTGCCTGGGCAGCTCGGGTGCAAGGCTGAGCCACCCTGCAGATGGGCCCCCCGGCCCCCCCAAGGGCTCCCCAGGGGCGTGATGATTTGCCTTTGGCCTGGTGGGTGGTGGCACCGTGGGCCCGCATCCCTCCCTCGCCTGCAAGTCCGCCAAGCCTTGAATGCCCACCCTTTCCCTTAGGTTCTGCTCTCTTCTTTCAGGCCCTGGGCTGCTGCTGGTGGGAAGGGGGGTGCGTGTTGTGCAGCCAGCCTCCCAGGCCACCCCCACGCTGGGCTGTTCTAACAAGAACTTGAGCTGAACCGAACCGTGACCCCCAAATTGGAAAACACTGCCCCGATTCACTGAACCCGAAACCGAATCCAAATATTATTATTTTTCGACTGAACTCTGAATTGAACTAATGTTTTTTTCTTAAATACCTACCCGACCAGCTTGAACTAGACACAAACATATGTGTTTTCTAAAACTATTGAACCTGAACTTCAAAATAATCTCCTCCCTGAGGTGAAGTGAGACTTTATTGACTGGAGAGTGTCCTGTTCGCGGCGGCCAAGAAAGCCTCCTTCTCGGAGCCAGAGGCCCTGCGCTGGTTCAGCACTTTAATTTCGCTTCTCGCTTTTAAAAACTGGGGTATAATTTACATAAATTAGAATGCACTGACCTGAAATGTACAGTTTGGTAAATTTTCCTTTGTTTTTTTTAATGTGATACTGAGGACTGAACCCAGCACCTTCACACAGAGCTACATCCTCTATCCTTTTAAAAATGTTTCCAGACAGGGTCTCACCAAGTCCCTAAGTTGGCGAGGGGGGCTTAAACTTGCATTCTCCTGCCTCTGCCTCCCGGACTGCTGGGACTACAGGCGTGCACCACCACATCCGGCTCAGTTTGGTGAATCTGATAAGATGCGTAAGTTCCAGGAACTCCCCCACATCCTTCTGACCCCTGTCTCTTTTGCCTTTCTCTTGAGGCTCCTGAATACCCCCACCTCCAGTGTGGACAGAGGAGGCCAGTGTGAGGGTACCCATTTCCAGGGTGAGAAAACTGAGACTCGGACAGCATAGACAGCTCTGGGAGTCCTGGCCAAACATCTAGTCTCTGGTCCCCGGCTCCCTCTCTATTCCCTGTAACTGGAGGCCAGCACTGGCCTCACCTGCTTCCGGCCTCCAGGGCCTGGGGCCATGCTCACTCTGTGGGCTCCTTAGTTTGGGGGCCTTCCCAGCAAAAAGCTGGCTTTCCTGGCCCGTGCATTGTGGTGCAGCCTGCCTGTGTGTGCTGTCTGTCGGAGCCTCTGCCTGCTGTGTAGACAAACTGCCCCTGACCCTGAGCAAGTGGCCGTGCCTGTCTCCTGTGCCACCGAGCAGGAGGACATTGACCAGGGGCTCTGGCGCGGCTTTCGGGGGTAACGTTTTCCAGGCCTGCAACAATGTTGTATTTGATTTGCGTTTTCCCCTTTGCTGGCGATTGTGTGGTTTGGGGTGTTTTGCTCTTAGTTATAATCCAATAAAGAGCAGCTGGTGAGATTTTTCCAAGAGGGCCGCTTTCAACCGCCCTCGTTGAAAACGTTCTAATTTATTTCAGTTGCTCATGGGAAGCCAGCCCGAGCTTGAGACAAAGGCGTGCTGTGGGGATGTAATTGCCCTGCGATGGGGAGGTCCGGGAAGGAGCCTTCTGGCCCTGTGGCTGAGGCTGTCCAGAGCCACCTACCCTTCCACACCTCTCAGCACTCAGCTGTCCTCACACCCAGGGGTGCTCCTGGCTGACCCATTTCTGGTGACTTATAGGGTTTGTTCATCAGTCAGTCACACCATAGTATGAATTACTTTGATTATTCTTTCTGTGTACTCTGTAGTTGAGACCTTTCCATTGAGGGCTAGCACTTTGGACGAAAGGATTGATCAAGAAGGACTTTTAAGCTGGCTGTGCTGGTGCATACTTGCCATCCCAGCACCATAGGAACCTGAAACAGGAGAACTGCAAGTTTGAGCCTGGTCTGGACAACTTAGAGATTTAGTGAGACCCTGTCCACCCCACCCCTCCCATATAATTTTTTTTTTCAGCTCAACAGGCCTTTGGGGACTCATGCTTGGCAGACTGCACAGAAGGGGGCTCTGGTCACTCTGGGGCAGGAAAGGGAAGTCAGGCCAAGCAGGGATGGGATGGTGGGGGAAGCTTGGGGTCAACTTGCTCCGGGCCCTCCCAGTTCACTTGTTCAATCTCCCATTACGTCAGGGACCACCAGAGCCACGACTGAAGTGACAAAGCCAAGTCACCATCAGTGTGCTGTGTGGCCCTCATGCCTGTCTCCATGGTAGCCGGGGGCCTTCCGGGCTGCACATTCCCCAGCAGAGCGACAGGTGCCCCTTGTGCTGCCTGCCCGAGTTACACCTGAGGGACACCTGTGTGGCGCTAACTGTCCCTAGGTGGGGGACTCCTGGGCTGTTGTGTCTGCAAAGTCCTGCTTTCCATTTCATTTGCAAAGTGATTTTCCTGGAGTCACTGGGGTGGTTTCTTTCTAGTTGCAGGAAGTCCCAGGCCAGGGGTATTTGCCTCATGTTGCCCTTGGGGCTTGGACTTCTCAGCCTCCTGGCCTCCCTCAGAGCCACTGGACGGGCAACACCACGGGGGCAGGGAGGGTCACAGACGTTCAAAAGCACTGGTTCCTGCTCTTCCTAGACTTCTCGGATCCTGGCTTAGCACACTGGGTAGTGGGACGCAAGTATCTTTATTTTTATTCCAAAAACTCTTCATTCTGTGCATTCTTTCACTGGGAAGGTTAAGGACACCCCAGTCACGTTGTCCCCCGACAGCGGCAGGGGTCCCATCCAGTGCCTTTGCACAGTCCCCTCCAGTTTTTGCTACACATGTGTGTTCTCTGGCTCAGCCTGCACCTCAGTTTGGGGTCCTCTCCCTTCTGTGCATCATGTGTGCAAGTTGTCCTGCGTCACCCCTGCTGCTGAAGGTGTGGTTGGTGCAGACTGTGCAGAAGGACTCTCCTGCAGCCTGGTTAGTTTCCTTCTCCTGGGGTGGACACCTGAGACACGCCCTAGACGGGAGCTCATTTCCTGGGTCAGTTCCACTCCCCCAAGGTTCCCGCTGCCCTCTCCCTGTTAATGGGGGCATCTGTACTTTAGTTTTTGTTTTAGAATCAGAAAGCAGGGGTGGGGGATATAACTCAGCAGCACAGTGCCTGCCTGGCAAGCAGGAGGTTATGAGTTTGAGTCCCAGTGTAGGGTAAGGGGGCAAGAATCAAAAAAGCAGTACATAGAGAGCATGAGACCCTCAGTTTTCCTCCTAGCATAGCCCCGAGGGAGGACCATCCATCCATGTACACTTTTCTCTCCAGCCTCTTTAAAGCTCCTCAGGGGCTGCTGAGGCTGATGGAAAGTGACTGGTGTGGGGACAAAGGACTATCTGGGTCCTGCCTTCTCCAGCTCTGGGAAGTGAGTCCTCCTTGAGGGAGGAACAGTGACATCTCTGCTGCCTGCTTCTCGATCATTCTGAGGTCAGATCAGCCAGCTATGGCACAACCAACCAAACAAATAAATAAAACAACACCCACACTAACAGGATGCCCAGGGACATTTGAATTTCTGATGTACAGTGAATTGTTTTGTCTTTTTCCACTTCATCTGGCAACCTGCCTGAACCAGAGCATGCGGGCATGACTTTGAAGGGACCCTTCATACTTTCCTTCTGGGCAAAGAATGCTCCTTTTTTTTTTTTTTTTGAGAGAGAGATTGGGGATTGTCCACCCCTGAACTCTAGACCACAGCTAGCGGGGAGGAGTCATCCCTGGGGCAGCAGGAGGAAGGGTGTGCTACTGTTCCCTGGTAGCCTCTGTGTGCCAGGCCATTGGTGGACACTGTGGTCTCCACACTGGCTCTCTGGCTTGGTAGCTGCTCTGGTTTGTGTCTAGAGGTCCAAAGGCCTCATGCAGTCTTGGGTGGGCAGGCTTTTCAGAGGTGTCTGAATCTAAAGTTTGTGACTGATTCATGGTCCAATGCTGGGTTAAGAGTATGAGGAGCTTTAAAGAGCACAAGGAAGACTGCTCATACCTGGGGGACAGGAAGCAGAGGAAAAAGGGAAGGGAGACAACATCCTTCCAAGCCATTACCCCACCTCCAACCAGCCACACCTCCTAATAACAAGTCAGTTATATTTGCCCTGTGATCCAGGCTCCTTGTCTTGGCCCTGGAAGTTTGGAGCCTTGGAAGAGCCAGGCGTGGCTTTCTGAGTGTTATTTCTACTGGATACACTCACTGGGGCTTTGTGGGTAGTGATGGTAACATCACAAGGTCATACAGCAGGCTCACTTTTGACTGATCATTTGGGTAAGATTTAAAACAATACTGAGAAAGCAGTATCTTCTCAGCTCACAGTTTACCTCATTGTCTTCCTGTGGGCCAGAATCAGCGGTTGCAGCTCTAACATTCTAGACTTTTCTGTCCACACATAAACATGTAGGTGAGTATTTTTATTTTTATGTGACTGGTGTACTACACATATTGTTCCAGGACCCTGCTTTTCCCCCTCAGTGACAGATCATGATTGTACTAGTCTCATGTATCTTAAAAAGCAGGGTGCCGGTGCTCAGGGCTGTCACCTCCTGATGACATCTACAGCAGGTAGTTTTCTGCTGCCGTAAACAGTGCCACAGCTGACACCTGTGTGAGCTGGGAGCAACTGTTCCCAGCTGGTGTTTGATGTAAGCAAGTCAAGGTCATTTGTGCGCTTTTCATCTGCACAACTTGGGCACAGCTGGCCACAAGGCCCAGCACAGGGGAGGAGCAGGGCTGCCTGCTCTGGGGGTCTCCACTCCTCTGCCCCTTCTTCCGGCAGTCAGAGCTCAAGGGGGTGGGTTCCTGCTGGGGCCCAGAGGTGCATCCCCCCTGAGGTCGTGGGGATGCCCCTGAATCTGGTCTGACCTTGACTTCGAGCAGTGAGGCTTTAGCTTAGCTGCACTCACAGTGCCCAGGGGCCTTTTAAGCCTGTGGGAACTGTTCAGAGGAGACACTTGTGTGGCCCTCTAGCTCCAGTGTGGAGGCACTGTGACACAAATGTTGGCCCCCTGGAGGTGGGAGCCAGAAGGCCCCTGAGAATAGCTGGTCCAAAGCTGGGCCCAGAGGGGAGGCTTGCTGCCCAAGGCCTCCACAAACTGGGGCTCAGCCAGACCCCTGGCTCTAGCTCCCAGCCAGAGCTCCTTCCCCAGGTGCACCAGGGAGGGTGGGGACTGACCACCATACGTGGGCACTGCCATGAATCAGCACTGCCTGGAGCTAGTGATCTTCAATTTGGGGTGACTTCACTCACTCTGGCCTCAGGCACCTCCTTTGAAATGGGGCAGTGATTTTACTAACCATGCACACCAATTACCAGGTAGTTCTGATTTGGCAGCGGAGCAGGGCTGAAGATCCAGTGTCTTAACCTAGTGCCAGGAGGTGCCCTTGGGGCTGGTCTGTGGCCCCATATGGGATGACAAAGTCCTAGGCAGCTTTTGAGGCCCTTTCCCCACAAATGTCCTGGACTACAGTTTTGACAGGTTGGCTCCTCATGTTTGGAGACTTCCTAAAAACAAAACAAAACAAAACTCAATTCTTGAGCTGGGCGTGGTGGCACACACCTGTAAACCCAGCATTTGGGAGGCTGAGGCAGGAAGGTGACGGAGAGTTCAAGGCCAGCCTGGGCTCCTTAGTGAGTTCAAGGCCAGCTCGAACTAATAGTGAGATTCTGTTTCAGAAAAACAAAACCAAACTCAGTTCTGGGCCTAAACCCGAGAGAAGGAACCACAGCTAGCAGGCCCATGTGGCCAGGGGCAGACCTAGTGAGAGGCAGGGAAAGGACAGGAGAGGCTTGAGGGAAGACAGGCAGACAGATGGGGGAGAGAGAGAGCAGGGGACGGCAGGGTGAATACTGGTGGAGTCGGGGAGCAGACAAATGGGGGCTCTGGCCGCATTTCAGTCCAGGGCATCCGGGTGCCTCAGGAGGGGACGCCGCCCCCAGATTTGTGGGGTCTACCTAACAAACCCCGGCGCCCACAGCTGAGGAGGAGGAAGTGGAAGGAAGCAGTGCCCCTCAAGAGAGCGGGCGTCGCGAGGGCGCTGCAGCTACCGCCTGATTGAACATTAGTCGTGCCGCACGTTGGTCCTCTAATGAGAAAATGATTCCAAATTGCCTCCAGGGACGGCTGTGATTAAACTATTCACCTTCACTTCCTCTGCTAAATTGAACGTGTATGTGCAGGCACACATGCACACAGTTGCCCCCAACAGATCAGCTCACCCAGAGCCTTGGCACACCCGCTGGGCACAAGTATGAATTCCAGGGAGTGAGGCTCGAGGTCTGGTCACAGCACGTCTTGTCCCCCTGCCACTCACAGTGAGGGCCACGCCAGCCTGTCCATCAGCCTCCTCACCCCGACATTCCACGGCGCTGGACTGCTGTGATGAGCTGCTCTCCGCATCAATATCTGTCTCATAAAGAAAAGCCTTTTTCAGGCAAGCACATGGATCTCTTCCCAGCTCCCTCTTTATTTTCTCTGCTGAGAGAATCGAATTTTCCTTGGACCTCCTGTGCCTAAGTGGGGCCAAGCTATTAACATGCAGCCCTGTTTGCTGGGATAGGTTTTTGAAGCCTATTTCAAAAGAGAACCAAAGCATACTATTAAGTGAGCATTCTGCATCCAGAAAGTTCTTATGCATAATTTATAACACAAAGAAGAATGTGAGAGAGCCTGGTCTTGATTATTAGGACATTAGCACAGAAAGAAAAAGGGGGTCACTATTGTACTCGTGAAGGGCACAAGTCAAGAGGAAGAGATAACAATCATAAATGTATATGCACCAAATACCAGTTCACCAACCTATAAAACCAATATTAACAGACATGAAAAAAATCAAATAAGCACTAATACAGTTGTAAGGGGAGACCTCCATACCCCGCTGTCACAAATAGATCAACTAGACAAAGTAGTCATTGAAGAGATAGCAGAACTGAACCAAACTTTTGAACAAATGGAATTAGTAGATGTATAAAGAATGTTCCACCCCCACAACATCAGAATATACATTGTTCTCAGCTACACATGGGATTTTCTCGAGAATTAGCACATTACCACACCACCACCTTGCCAGTGGTCTTCATGTAAAGCCTGCCACACTTCAGGGTCTAATGCAAGTGGTAGCTTCTCTTGTGTCTCTTTGACCATCACCACAGTTATAATGTAGCTCACCCAATCTGGGCTCTGATCACTTTTTTTCTAACTGATGCAATTCAGCAACATTTGTGGTACACCTATCAGTCAGCTTCAGCTTGTTACATTGTGTAACAAATAGTCCCCACAACTCACTGTTTGTGGGATGTAGGCTGAGGAGCAGCGGCTCTCATCTGAGATATATCATTCTTAAAGAAAATTGAAAAAGAAAACAATTGTGGGGCCAGATAGAGCACACATCACAGTTCTTCATAGCCTCTTGCCCAAAGCGGGTCCCATGGCCATGCCCTGTGTGTGTGTGTGTGTGTGTGTGTGTGTGTGTGTGTGTGTGTGAAGCATCATCCTCTTACTGAGGCCTTGTCACAGCATTTCCTCTTGCTGGTGTGATGTGTCCTGAGTACCCAAGGATAGATTCAGCACCTTTGGCTTTGAAGCAGCTTGGTGTCTGTTCTCCACACTCTACAAAAATTCTTTCCCCATAATCATTAGGGTCTTTTTGATTGTTTTCCCCTGGGGTCTTTCAGATCACCATATCTTATGGTCGATAAATTGTGTCAACTTCAGAAGTCTAGAAACTTAAAAGTAACTCAGTGCTTCACCTCCTGATATTGTTCATTGTGTCAATTTGAGAAGGTCAGAGGTTTAAGTGATTCAGCAGGGCACTAGGGTCTGTCCTTTTAAACATCCTCAGGCAGTGCAAGAAGAGGGCATGCAGATGATGTGAGTGCTACACCCATCCAAGGGGCGAAGCCTGCCTATAATAGAAGGGAGGAAAAAGAGGCCTGTTCCCCCTCCCTTCTTTCTTTTGCTGCTTTTTCTATCTTCTGCTGCTTGAAGTGTTGTCCTGCTGCCACGCCACCCTGCCTTGGAGCCAGCTGAGTATAGATTATAGATTGAAACCTCCACAAACTGTGAGCTAAACTTTCCTTCCTTAATTTTGGGTGTTGGGTATTTTGTCTCAGCAATGAAAAATAAGTGACCAAGATACCACACTAACGATTTTTTGTTTCTTTTCTCGAGGAATTGCTTGTTAGTTGATGTCTCCAAAACATGCTATTCTGTCAATACCTTCCTCAACTTCTAGGACCCAGCTTGTTTCTGGCTCTCTTTCTACCCTGCTGGCCACTCCAGGATCCCTGTCCTTGAAATTCTTTAAGGATCATGGTTTTCCTTTGGATTGGGAGGAGTCTTTCCCCTGAGTTGATTTCAATGTCTTCTGTCTCATGACTATGTATCTACTTCCTCTGCTAAACCTGGCCTTTCACTTACATAGCAGATTAAATATGGCTGCTCTTCCTGGTAAATGGAATCTGCCTCCTCTCCCCTGACCTCAAGCTGCCCACGTGACTTGCTTAGGACAAGTTAGAAGTGCCATTGTGAGCATTCTGGAGCCTGGCCCTAAGAGAAACCAGGGCCTGTGAGGAAGCTGGTCTAACCCATTGAAGGAGAACAGAGATACCCAGGTGACAGTCAGTGCCAACTGCTGGCTTGGGCCTTCCCGCCTGGCTGGTCCTTCCACTGAGCACAGCCAAGTGAGTCCAGGCCAAGTAGCTGAGAAGCATCCAGCAGACCCCGAAGCATGGTCACCAGTAAATTCTTGCTGTGTTGATGCTCGGATATTGGTTGCACAGCAATGTGAGTGAAATGTCATTAGATGGTAAATTCTATGCATGTGTTTTTACCACAGTGAATAAAAGCAGACACCCATTGCAGGCTCCAGGACCTTTCTTTCTGTATTTGGGGTAAAACCTAAACGCTGTATCAGGAAGTATAATATCACCTGTCCACTTCCTGTCTCTACTTTTCCTCACCCTTCCATCTTTTGGGTTCCTTCTGTTCCTCCCTCCCCTCCACAACTTGGCCACCAGTGTCTCCCCACTAGCAGGTCCTCATGCTTCTTATCTGCACCCCCCATTGGGGCCCTCTGTCTGCCTGTCCTGTTGGGGTTTGGTGGCTGTACTGCTCACAGATGCACAGACACACAGACACCGTCAGATCCACCCCAGACTGCTGACCATGGCAGACCCCCCAGTCACTCCCGCTTCCTCAGGAAGGCTGCTGCAAATTCAGTGCAAGGAATGCTCTTCAAGTGACCCTCCATGAAGCCCAGAGTCAAAGCCTTGTGTGTTTTCTTTCCTTCTCTGAACTGGAAGGTTCTGTGTTTCTTAGCTACTGGTCAGACTGGGGGGAGACTGCCAAAAAGCTTTCAGGGAATTTCCTCACCATGTAACAAATTTATGAGTCATATGAAAAGCTGGGAATCGCTTCAACCAGCTGCCTCGCGTTGACTCTGAGCCTTTTACAACACCTTGGTGCCGGGCTTCCAATGAAGCCGCCAGGGGTGTGTCATAAGGACAAATGGCCTGCTGCACCTGGGCGGAAGCATCTCCATCCTCCTGTCCTCCCCAGCAGTGGGCTATTAGAGTTCTCGCATGTGCTCAGCCCTGCAGGGAATGAGACCCTGTTGCTCCACACACAGGACTGGCAGTTGGTTGGACACAGAGGCTGATCCTTCTTCTCCATTTCCCCTTAGACAACCGTCAGGCCCCTCATGCCCAAACCTGAGCTCCAAGACTCCCGCTATGTCACACTGTCTTCCTCCACCAAAGCGCCCATGTTGCATGCTCTTCTGCTGCGTGACTGTTATCAGGGTGAGGGCCTGTCCAGATTATTGAGATTTTAAACAGAGAATGGAGCAGGATGCCTTACAGAAGCAGCTGATCAAAGATGTATTTCAAAAAGAAAAGACAAGATCCACGGAGGGGACAGTGGGTCACTGGTAAGACCAGGATGGCGGTGGGTGCAGAATGACAGACTGTAGTCCAGCTCTCTGCCTGCCCTTCCTGGGCACCTTCTTCTTCTTGCTCTTGGTGCAAAGTCTAGTTTGATTGGCCAGGGCTCAGTCAGGAAGGAGATTGTCTAACTTCTTAGCTCCCCTTCTTTAGGACAAAGAATTCATTTTTCATTCTCTTAAGGGATTCTTGCATGATGAGTTGGAGTCTACAGTGCAGAGTTCAGCTCATTTCCCTGAATGAATGTCCTGATTCTCAATCTGCTCAGGCTCCAGTCACACTGATGGAACAGGGGCTCACTTTGTGATGTCCCCCTGGGAGCTGGAGTCAGCAGAAACTGTGGTCCAGTTGTGTTGTTCTACTGTAGAAAAACTGAAGCCCAGAAATGATCTAGGGCAAGCCACAAGACCTGGGTGGTCCCCGGTTCAGGACTCTTCTTACACCTTGGGATCCTGCTATTTGGGGAGTAAGTACCATCAGACAGGCAGAGGAGAGAAAAAATATTCGTGTTGTTTGGTATTATTTGTTGGTGCACCTGGTTTAGCAATTATCAGGTGACTGCTAGTGTCATATACATGGCATAGACTGACTCAGTCACAGGTGTAGCGATATTACCAGGATTTAAGCCTCTTGGGCTCCTTCTTTTTTCTGGGCTCATGGAAAGCTCACTACTTCTGCGAAAGGGATTTCAGAAGAGAAATGAACATGTATGTGCATTGAGATCTGGGGGTTGCTTGTTCCAAAGAATAGCATGCTGACTGATTGGAGAGGGCCCTACATAGCAGTGCTAGGTTGAGTGTGTATCTCATTGCTTGACCATGCAGGTGCTGGGCCAGACTCTTCCAAGCCCAATCAGCAATCTGCCATGAGATCCTGAGCAAGTCGTCCTCCCTCTCTGTGCCCCATGAGATTCAGAGGCATCATCTCTGAAGCTCTGAAATTGGATGTTCCAGAGCAGAGAGCTGGTTCTTCTCCTGGGATCTTGGTTGCTCCCCCAGGTTTCTCCTGTGAGTCATCCATCCCTGGCTTTTGGAGGCCACCTGTGTAGGGAGCAAAGCACAGAAAGTGTTTCTGTTCAGGCTTTGGACTTCTGGAACAATGGTTGTGAACCCGAGACTTGAGATGTTCTGGCTGGACTTTGCAGAGAAGACTCCGGAGAAACACTCAGGCAGAGCTGGGGATAGATTTCTCCAGGATCACGGTCCATGAGACCACCCTTACCTTCTTTTCAATTTTTAATTGTATATCAAATGTAAATTTTTAAGATATACTATTAGTTATCTTTTGCAATGCAACAAATTACCCCAAAACTAAGTGGCTTACACTGACAATAAGTGTTTACTGCCTCTCACAGTTTTGGGGGCTGGGGAAAGTGAGCAAGCTGGGTGGTTCTGATGTGGAATCTCTCATAAAAGAGGCTGTAAATTGTGGATTAGAGCTGAGATCATTCGGAGATTCTGCTTCCAAGATGGTTCCCTCATGATTCTGCTTCCAAAATGGCTCCCTCATGGAGCAGACAGGTTTGTGCTGGCTAAAGGTGGGAGACCTCAGTCCTTCCTTAATAAGAAACTTTCTTCAGATTGTGGTAAGTGTACTCACAGTATGGTGGCCTGCTTTGCTCAGAGTAAGTGGTCTAAGAGGCCAAGGAAGGAACTGTAGAGGCTTTCCAGAAGCACAGCCTCACTTCCATCATATTCTGTTGGTCACACACATCAGCCCTGGTTCAGGGAAGGAGAGGACTCCATGAGGGTGTGGCACAAGGGTGGCAAAGTCCATTGCAGGCCATCCTGGAGGCCACAGTGGCAGAGGCCTTGTCAGGCTGGTCCCAGTCATCTGAGACAACACACACTCAGCTCTGGAAGGACCACTTTGGAGCTGGTGCCCAAACATGAACAAACAGAAAGATTTCTAATGCCTGGATTAATAGATTTGGGGGTGGTAGTTTATAGTTGGGAGGGAATGTAGGAATCATTTATTTCCACACTTCCATTTTATAGAGGATAAAATTGTTTCCAGAGAGATTAAATGCTTGCTTAAGCTACAAGATGAGCAGCTGAATAAAGATGAAAGATCTGGACTCCTAGATCTTGGATCTGTGGTGCAGGAGACAAAGAATGAACCCAGAATCTGGGGTTGGAGGTATGGTCAGAGGTCTCTGGTCAGGTAATCCATTCTCTAGTCCTTCCTTCAAGTGTCATTGTCTTCTGGATTTAAATGTCACCCTCTTGGGACAATATTTATGGACCGTGGTAAATAGTCTCAGTAAAACTCAGTATGTTTTTTAAAATGTTAGGCTGCTCATGTTTTAAAGTCTTATCCATTTACCTAACTTATTTTGCCCCAGTAATGGCAAAAGACATCAGGCTTAGCTCAGCTTCCTGGACCTCACAGATATGCAGCGTACACCAGAATCACCCTAGTAGTGAAATTGTGGGGTTTTTTTTGCCTCATTTTGCTTTGGTTGTATTCAACAGAAACCCTTCCACCTAATTTATGCAAATAAAGTAATTTATTAGTGAGCCCATGGGATTCCTTGTGGGTCTGAGGAAGGCTTGAACACCCAAGATTTGGACTGAATTGCAGCTGTGCTGACAGCAATGCAGCAGGGCTTCCAGGAACCTCTGCTCCTAGGGCGCCCGTGAGCACAGCTCAGCCCCACTGATTCCTAGTGCGTCGATGCAGAGGTCTAATTCCTGGGAAGCAGAGTCTGGGGTGCCTCAGGCCATGTGTCTTCCTGTGGTTGGTCAGCTGTGGCCAGGGGTAGGATCATGTAGCAGAGACGTGACCTTTGCCCCACCTTGGAATGTCTGGCTGTGTTGCCCACTGGAAGGGAGTTTGGTGAGCCACCCACGAGGTGCCTACAGTCCCCTGTGAGCCTCCACCCACTGCACATGTCAACCTTGGAGAGTGTACAAAGTCGTTTCCACCACTTTACTACACAGGAAACCAGCATCCTTAACACCACTACAAACTGGCTTGTTTTCACTTATTTTAAGCCCAGAGTTTTGGGATTCTGGCCAAGATCCTTTCCTCCTTGGATTTAGCTATTCATCTATAGAGAGAAAGGTTAGTCCTGCTGATCTTGAAGGTCCCTCCAAGTTACTCTGGCTGGGCCGCTCAACAGTTCCCTCCCCCTGCCTAGTGTTAAAGGTTCCCTGGCAGGACTCAGATATCCACAGCATGTGTGTGTATGTGCGTGTGTGTGTGCATGCGTGTGTGCGTGTGTGTGTGTGTGTGTGTGTGTGTGTATGTGGACGTGTAGTCTTCAAGAGGACATCACACATACTGTGCATTCCGGTGCCTCCTAGATGCCTATGGCGACTCTGCTGGTGAGAAGGGCTGGTCCACCCCACTACCTTGGCCCTGCTCAGGAACCATCTGAATGATAATAGTCCAAGCAGGAAATTCAGTGGCTGGAATATTTCTCTTCACAGTGTGTAGCTGTTGGTATGATTGGGCGGGAGCTGCACTGAAGGGTCTTCTGGAGCCTTCTGGTCGAAAGTGGATGAGAAGAGGGTGGATGAGAAGAGACTTCAGGAAATCCACAGAAGGTCAACAGGCTCATGGAGCTATAGGAATAAAACCTGTGGGAGGCTTGCAGGAACCATCCCAGTACCAACAACTGGAAAAACAGCTCTACCTAATGATTCATCCAGGATGAGGGGGTGGGGGATGTGATAGGAGTGGGGTGTGGGTGGAAAAGACCCATCACAAGCTGGAGAACACCTATCACCAGACACTCATACCTGGCCTCAACTTTGTCCCCATTCACAATCTGACGCACAGATGGGTGCTAACCACCTCAGCCTTTCCTCAGGATCCCACAATGAGCTCTGGGAGTTAGACATTGACAATCAGATGTGTCCTCAGAGATGAGTTTCATCCCAACACTTTCTTTCCAGAAAAGAACCTCAGGTCATGTCTGGCACACAGGTGCACATGGGTAGGCAGCCTTCCTCTCTGTGGTTGCCAGTTTTGCACCTGGTTGGCTGCTGCGGAGACAAACATCTCAGCTGCCTGCAGCCCATCTGCATCCTGACTCATCCCTGTTTACCGTGGGAGTCTGCCTTTCCCAGAACCCCCAGAAGACCTTCCGTTTGGGCTCCTTGGTCAGAAGAAGTGGTTCAAATCCCACTCTAAAACCAACTACTGTCAAAGAGCATTGATGGCCATGCCCAGCTTGGATAAATCCTACCTTATCCTTTGGGACAAAGGGCCACATTGCATTTCCCCGAGTCCCACGCTGCCCAACAGGTGTGCATACAGCAATGTGGGGATGGACATGTGCAAGGTGGGGACCTTGGAGAGGGCAGAGCCACTGGCTGGTTATAGCCTATGGTGACTTTCTTGGCCATCTTGTCCACCCTTGGGCTCTTGCATGTAGCTGCCAAAAAGCAGATCATGCAGTCTTTCATGTGTGTATGTGTGTGTGTGTGTGTGTGTGTGTGTATGCAACACAGGCACGGAGACAGAGTTTTGACAGAAAGAGTTATGACCCAAGGCCTTATACTGTTCCTTCCTTAATTAGACTTGCGGAAATGCACTATTTTTGCTTTAAAAGAAGTGTAATGAAGATGGATTATAGTTCAGGGTCTGATTGGAAAGAGCCAGGAACTAAGATTAATTAGCAGCAGCATGTGGTTTATTTTCAAGGTCGTTGTTACTTGGCTTCCAGAAATCCTGCAGTAAGATCTTCAAACTCTCACTGAACTTCTCCTGCAAGACGGGTGCAGGAGTCTGTGTTCTTTTCTGGTGGGGAGAGGCAGCCCCTGTTACTTGCTGAGTCTTGATGTCCGATGCCCAGGGAAACCGCCTCACCCTGGGTCGGCCCCTCCTTGGTGTGGCTTCAGCAGGGGGTTCTCTCCAGCTGATATCCATCAGAAGACATGTGGGTGTTGGATTTGAGGGTAGTTTTTGCTCCTGCAGGCTGTTTAAAATCTCCTAAAAATCCCCCAGTATCCTTTCTTTTCACTAGTTTAAATTTTCGTAGAATTTTCCAGAGCAAAGGAAGAGTTTTAACACAGCCGAATCACTGCAGTTCCTGTGTCCTTTGGAGGGTCTTTGTGACATTAGGCATTCAGAGACAGGCCCCCTGGCTTTCCAGTTTTAGTGGCATTTTGCCTCCTTCCCTCCCTAGGACTAGCTGTCATCTCCTGGCAGACCCACCAGCAGGTTCCTTGCGATGCAAACTACTTCCTGTGGTCTCCTATGTGTCCTGCTCTGACCCTCAGCTCTCTCCCTTTGTCCCAAGGCCTGGCTTCCTGTGGGTTCCCTAAATAAATGTGTCTCCCGCTTCAGAGCTCTCTGTTCTCTCCCAGGGCTGGGGACACACTCCCCACTTTCTCACTGGCTAATTCTTTCTCACCTTCTGTGGCTCCCATGGTGGTCTTCCTTGACTCTCCAGATGTATTCCTTCTTTAAGTATCTGCCACAGCATCTGGTTAGGGTCCTCCTGAGTATGCAGTGCCCCCTGCCTCAGTTTTATCTATGTGTATGCTGACCTATTTGGTCATCTCCCCTGCCTGCTACTGTACCCTGAACATGGCTCTGGGGTCCTGGCTCAGAGCTGGCTTCTCTGTGGGTGAGGACCTGCTTGGAAGGCAGCTGTCCCAGGCCACCATCTAGGCTTGCTCCTCCTGTAAGAATGGCTTCTTCCCTGCCTGGCCTCTGTCTTCATAATGCTGCCATTTCCCGGCTCTGCTGACCCTCACTGAAATGACACTGATCCATCTAAGTCCTCAGCATCAGCCCCACTGACCACCACGAAACGCAGTACAAGGTGACAGCCCTTAGGGATGGGAATCAATGAGAGTGCATTTGCCTGCAAGGACAGAAGTCCTAGTGTTTGGTGGGTCACATTGTTAAGATGCTGACCAATTTCACGTGAAAGAGTGAGCCTTCAGCATCCTTCCTGCCCAACAGGCTCCCTACACATCACCTGACTTCCACTCTGAGAAGGGGACACTGCTAAGGTCGCCATGGTCAGCAAGGAAGCTCAGCTCCCTGCTCCCAGTGAGTTGGGAACCAGCATGTGGCCGGGAGTGGGGTCTCTGTTCTTCTGTTGCGTTGTCCTGCAGGTGTTTCGGTCAGGGCTCTGGGGTGCGCAGTCAGTGTGTCTGTGGCTCCCAGGCATTGCCCTGGATAGCCCTTTTCTAGAGCAGGAATTGGGGTAAAGAGGTACCTGCCCTTCTATTATTTTCTTTTTCATTTTTTTGAGACAAGGTCTCACTGTGTAGTTCAGGTTGGCTTTGAACTCACTATGTACCCCAGGTTGGCCTCAAACTTGCTACAATCCTCCTACCTCAGCCTCCCAAGTGCTGAAATTACAGGTGTGCGCCACCACACCTGGCTCCTACTACTTTCTAACGGGTAACTTGGGGCTGGCTATTTAACTTTGCTGTGCTTCATTTTTCCTTCGGTCTCAAAGAGGGATGGCAATAACTTACCTTTATCGTGGGAAGCATCAGAGCATCTCTTGACAGAGGCGAGGGGAGAAATGCAGTGTCATTATTGCTGCTGTTTTTCAAATGAAACAGACTCAGTAAGCAAGGCACGAGCTCCCAATCACATCCTAAAATGGACTGAGTGGGGCACACCTGTAGGTGAAGGTAGTGATGGCGGCCATACTGATGATGAGGGTGACGGTTCTGATGATGACAGAGCAGTACAGGGAAGGATGGGGATATGGACAAGGAGGAGGGGGAGACCGGCATGATGGTGTCAGGTTGGTGATAACGATGGCGAGGATGGTGATGATGAGGAGGAGGAGCAAGCGAAGTAGGGGAAGCCATGCTTGGCATGGACAATGGTGGTGCTGATGATAACCCTTGAGGCCCTCCAGGTGGCCCTCAGGCAGCAGAGGAGAGCACAGCTCACTGTGCATGCCGTCTCCCCTTGCCTCACATTCTTCACTTTGGGGAAGTCTGGAGTGGGGCTCAAGCAAGCTGCTTCCCTATTTCCATATCTAGAACCCCCTAAGATGTCTCCAAAGATTCAAGACCCAAGTCCCAACCCAAGAGAGTCAAATACCATTGGTCTGAGGAGGAGCTTGGGTATCAGGGTACTTTGACCACCGACGATTAACACCTGCTCCTGCTGAGGTGTCACTATGGGTGACGAGGCATGGATGCTTCAGACATCTCCATCACCCTGTGTACCCAGGAGGCTGGTACCCAGGAGGCTGCCAGGCAAGGTATCTGTGTGAGCTTGGTGGACAGAAGGAAAGCTGGAAAAATTCACATAGCTGAGCTCTTGGGGCCAGTGAGGTTGGGGACCAAGAAGGGATGGGACCTGAAAGACTCCCCAGAATCTGAGAAGTGTGCTCTGTGATCTGTCGCCACGTGCCTCTGCTTTCTGACCATCTCTGCTGACTCAGGTAAAATCATTCCTCGTTGTTCTTCCCTTCCCCCAGAGGCCTGTGTGGCTCGGGGAGGGAACTCAAGAGTACATAGCTCTGCTCCCTGCTGCAACAGACACAGCCCGAGTGCTTGCTCATGCAAGCTTCTTATTTGCAGAAAGGAAACTGAGGCCCCACAAGGGATGGTGGCAGCTCACTCGTCACCCGCGGGAGGGTTAACTTAGCTGCTGTCTGTGAGAGCACCCGGGCTGCCTGCCATGAAGGCTTCATCAAAAAATCAAATCAATATGCTCATGTAATTTTTGTTCATCTCTTTGAAAGATGCAATGTGGCAGTTGAGTCCACTGTCAATATTTTCATGAACTCTGTGGAAAATATGATGTTAAAGGCTTTTGGTAACCACTTCATTAAGCTTGGCTTTTTCTAGGCCACCACAAAAGGTAAATAGAGCCTAATGAGTAATGCACACAGACTGGGATCCTGGGAGCTGTCCAAAGAGACAGCGCCTCAAGCCCCTCCTCAGGCCCCCGGGGGAATCTGGGAAGGTGACCCTACCCAGTGCCATGCATCAAGACCTTCAGACAAAGGCTTATTAACCTGCAGATTAGCTAATAACTAACTAAGCTGGGATTCCGTGGGTGGAAAGGATCACAGAGCATCTGTAAGTCTGTGTGGTTAGCCCACTGCTGCTCTGCCCGCCACAGCCCAGCCCCTGGTAACCAGTGCACAGAGACACACACAGGCGAGGGGACAAAGATGACCCAGCTCTTGTTCTTTCCCTCCTTCCACACTTTTTACACCAGATACTGGGGATTCGGGAGGGATTAAGACAAAGTTCCAACCCTTCAGGGGCTTATTGTTTTCAGGGGTAAAATTAAGGACAAGAAAACAGATCTGAAATCTGGGGGTTCAGTGGGAATTTGTAGGGTGAATACCCCATCTGGGAGAAAGGTCAGGAATATGTGAGAGAATTTGTTTTTAAAAGAGGAAGACTTGATTGTGTTTATGAAGTGATGGGGAAACACAAGGAAGGGAAAGGCTGAGACCAGTTATGGATGTGAGGTTCCTAAGATGGTTAGAAGACAGAGGCAGATGGGGACTTCAGGAGGGAGGAGGACCTGGGTGTGCAGCAGGGGACACGTGGGGGACACGCGGAGGAGAAGCATTGACAGAGTGGGGCTGGGGAGGCGGGGAGGGACTTCTCAAGAGGAGAAACCTGAGAACAGGCCTGGGGTCCCTTGAATCACAGTGTCTACTGGGTGGTGATGAGTGGTCAGTGATCATCAGGGATCCAGATAGAGAAATAGGATCGAAGTGAGAGGGGGTGGGTTTCCCCGTGAGTTCTCAGTAGGGTGAGTATGGGTGATGAAGTCTTGCTTTATCTTTGGTTTCTCCTGATAGAAATAAGGGGAAGGCAATGGTGAGAATCTGTGTAAGGTGCCAGAGTGGCTGATAGGCGGGAGGTCTCAGTTAGGTTAAAAACAGATGCCGTGAGATGAATGAGGAAGGTGCTAGAAGGCCTGGTGATCTCAGAGTATTAGAACTTTGGTCCTAGGTAACAGTAAGTTAGGTTATTGGACTAAAATGCTTGCTGAAAACAATTGTTGCTAAGGTATAAGAATATTGTATTATAACAGAGCCAACACAATGATAAGCAACTATTGGGCCAACATGGAAGGGAAAAGAAAGAAGCCAGATAGATATGAACTTTTATTTTGTCTACTGTCATAGTTTATGTTGGTGGTCCCAGGCCTCACATTTGCATTGTGCATTTGTGATTGGTTCATTGTCTAGCGCTTGGATTGCGGCTGTGAGTGCTACAGTGGCCTCGGGGTGGAGCCAGGATGTGATGTTATGGCAGGAAGAAGGCATGTCTCTCTCTTTTGCTGGTTTCCTCTTTGGTGTTTGCAGCTGGCATGAACTGCAGCCCAGCCATGCCACCCTGTCTTGGAGCCAACTGAGTATGGACTGAAACCTCCAAAAACTGTAAGAAATAAACCTTTCCTTTCCCAACTTTGGGCTTCAGGTATTTTGTCTCAGCAATGAGTAAAAAGTAACTAAGACATCTATCAATATCAAAGTCAAGACCAGCACAAACTTTGGTGTCTAAAAGGTCTTTATCACTAGAACCTGGGTTTCCTAAGACTGTTTCCTTAAAGTTGGAGAACTGGGATCAACCAGTTTTTACAGTCTTGAAGCACAAGTGTGTGTTATCTGGCCAATCCACAGGAAGTCAGGCCTTGACTTGGGAGTAAGATGGGTTCTGAACAATGATTTCCAGGCATATATCCTCAGTAAATAATATTTCAAGTATAATGGCCAGCACGCAAAGATTACTGTAACACCTGTGGAAATAAGGTACCATTAGGAGCCCACAGGTGTAACGCACTCATAGATTTTGGCGTTATCAGACACAGACCATATTTAAATAAATAAAAACATTAAAGTATTTTAATGTTCAAATATTAGGGAACAAGAAATTATAATCAGGGTAAAACAGATTTGAAATCAACTAGAATTCTTACAGTGGAAAAAGAGAATACTTGAAGCAGAGAGGGGTGTTGGGTTTTGGACCTTCCTAAGGCAAAGTGGGTGTTGGTGCTGGTCACATGCACACCGTGTCCAAGGGGTGTGTGTGGCTATATGGAGGGGAAGAGTTATCAGAGGGTGGAAGAGATGGAGGCAGTGACAGCCAGGGGCCCAGTGGGTGTGGCCTGTGAAGTCGCCTGAAATTGCAGCAGGACGGGGGTGGGGTGGGAGACACGTGCCTGAGCCATGACCGCATGAGGAGCAGGTTAGCAGGTGCCTGAGAGGCAGAGCATAACAGTGGTGAGATGGACACACAGTGCAGAGAGGAACGGCCGTGGGGGTGAGGAAGGGCTCGGTACCCAGCACTGAGGGCTGAGAAGGACGAGTCTCCGCTCTTTTCCGAGAACTACGAAGGTCCTGGGGCCTGGCCCCACACAGCCTAACAGCAGAGCCTGGCGCAGCCTCGTGGGTGCTAGTCAGAGACTTGAGACTCAGGTTAGAGACCAGGGCAGGCAGCTGGCTCATCACTGATGGCACCAGCTGGGCCAGAGCACACAAGTCTGTATTGATGATAGGAACCCACTTTCTATAAGGCGGGGCAGTGATACAGTTGCTTTGGGAACTTATGCACACACATAGAGTAATCCCTCACACAAACATACAGTAATACCTCCGTCCATGAATACTTCTGTTCACAAACAATTCAGTTTGCAAAGAAAAGTGTCTGGCAAAATTTTACTTCTGTTTGGGAACTCTGCATCAGATGACGAATACAACCATGACCGCCTTCCCCAGAATTGTGGAATGAATTAAATCTGTGAACACTTGTATAATATTATTATATATAAATATATATTAATATATTTTTCCTCAATCATTTACCCCTCCCTCTCTCACCCTTTCCTATCCTCTTCTTTTTCTCCAAAAAGTCTGACTCACTCTCTCTCTCTCTCTCTCTCTCTGTTTCTCTTTGGTCTCAGGGTCTCACTATGAAGTTCAGGCAGGCTTTGAACTCACTTTGTAGCCCAGGCTAGCCTCAAACTCATGGTAATCCTCCTGCCTCAGCCTCCTAAGTGCTGGAATTTCAAGTGTGTGCCATCACGCCCAGCCTATTTTACTTTTTGATTAATTTATATTTTGCTCCAACAGTCTATGATAGCCAAGCTTAGAAACTTGGTAACCTAAATACCCCCATAGAAATTCCCTAGTAGCTGGAAAGTCCTCCTTTCTAGGACAGGCTTTCCTGAAGAGATGAGGAAGAAGGTGGTGGGGGAGCGGTGGTAAGGATGACTGGGAAGCAGAGGAGGAGCGTGGTCCCAGCCGAGAGCTGCCCTTCATCGGATGCCAGATGCTGTCCAGTGCCACTGCCCATGCAGGAGTTGCTGGATTCTCTGGACAGGCTGACTGAGCAGCCCAGTCTTCCAAGGGCATGCAGACACTCGGTCTCAGACATCCCGTGTGAATCTGGACCCTTCCACTTTCTGGGAGGCACCGAAGGGCCGCCAGCCTGTTTTATGGAGGAGGCTCCTGGCCTCCCCTCTCCACGGCCTCTTGGAGCTGCATTCTCACAGGCCACGCCCTTGGCCAACAATAAGGTTTGGGCATCTGATGAGCCAATCCCGAGACTTCTGGACCCAGAACTACAGAACAAAGCCGGTGCGGGAAGTAGGCAGACGCTCACACTCTTCCTACCACGTGCAGAAAGCCTTCTATGGTGACAGCAAAGACCTGAGGTGGAGGGAGAGCGCTGGTGGCGTCTGAGGCTTGGCTGCTGCCTCCCTTTCCCACACGTGGTTTGGTTTTTAAACACTTTGTTGTATTTTCCGAGCCATCAAGAGTCCCTTTTTTGTGGAAGGTTGTCCAGGCCAGCTTTGATCATTTGTAACCCAAAGATGTCTGACTCATTTAGAAATCCTGGGCCAGTTGTCTCATAGTTCCTCAGTTTCCTGATTTACAAAATGGTAAGAATTGGAATAAGAACGTGGAGCATAACTGTAGGGGCAGCCGAGCAGATTAAGTGACCTAGCATATGAGAAACCTGGCCCTAAGCCTTGCGGCGGGGGTGTGTGAAGTATTATTTTCTTTCCTTTAGGATCTTAGGGGCATCAGTCCAGGGTGCTATTTTTTCAGGCAGATTTTTTTTTTTGAGAACTTACTTGGAGCCACACATTGTTGCTGGTGCTTAGACTGCATAATGTCACGTATTCCCCCACAATCCTCGAAGAGGGCGCTGCTGTGGCCTCTGATCATGGATGTGGAAGCCGCCATGGAGGAGATGGGAAAGGACATCATGAACCACTTCACTGACGTTTGCTCCAAACCCTCCATTGTTTGAGGCTCAGAGGAGGTGGGGTTGGACCATTAAGACCCGGATGTGAGAGGACTTTTGCCTTGACAAGAGGTTTAGACTCAGAACCAAACTACAGTGAGTCTCTGTATCTGTGGACCCTTCACCCACAGAGTCTACCATCTGTGGAAAGATTGTAGTTCCATTCATGCCTGGGAAGGGAGATGCTTCCAGTTTCCCTCAGCCTGCCTGTGATCTCGTGGGGTTGTATGAAGATGCAAGGCTTGGTTTACAGTGGCCATCTTGTGGCCACAAAGAAAGGCCAAGAGCTCACGAAGCTGTCTTGGTGTCACCAAGAAATTGAATTAAGTCACTCAGGAGCTACCTGTCTCTAGGCTTCTTGTTATGGGAGATTACAAATCCTATTATTTAAGCAAATATAGTAAGATTTTCCTTGTCCCTTGAACTCAAAGCATCCCAGTGTCATGGTAAGTGTCGATGGGGTGGGTGAGACAGGCCATCAGGAAGCCCAGCAGAGTGGGCAGGCTGGGGCTTCCATAGGGCAAGGTCTCTGGGGCTCCCAAACCTCAGGGACAAAGAGCTTGAACAGCCAGCAATCTCAGGGGGTCTTGGACTCTAGAGCAGAACCAGGGGACCCAGAAGCATGAGTGGTATTTTCTGTGACCATCTTGTGTGTGTTACCATGGGGCCAGGCCTTGCAGCAACTCTGCTTGTGTGGGGCTTCTTCCCCTATTTCCTACATCTTTGAATTCTGTGCATTTGTCCATCCTACTCAGTCCACCCTTTCTGGTCCCCAGTGCTTGCTGGTGTTTCCATCTTTCTGCTCAGGGTCATAGGGCCATCTGGTATCATAGGTGGTGATGGGAGCCAACTCTCTAGTTGGTTTTGCCTGTAGGGGACACTATTGGTGCTTCACCTGTAGCCCCTGGCATTCTCTGTCCCTGCATGTATAAGCAAGTGTCCTCACAAGGGACAACACAGAGGACACCTTTACAGGCTCTCAGAGGCCCAGGCTATTGACCCCAGCATTGACTTCCTTCTTCCCAGGCCTCACCAGCCTGCTCCCTCATGGAGGCTTCCTGGGACCACTTCCTAGGGCAATTATGTACTAAATCCTTGTCTCAGGCTCTGCTTCAGTGAAGTTGAGTCCAAGACAATGTCTTACTTTCACTGCTCTAAGGATTAGGGCCCAAACTCTACATATGCCACATGTCACATTAGACCTGGTCTCCATTTCCAGCTCAGGGCTTCATTTGGGCAAACTGGTGGAAAATCTTTCACTGTGGCCTGATCCCAGGATCACCCACCACTACCCCACTTTCCCCCCAACATGCAGTCTTGTTCCTCTGGGAGAGATGCTATCCTACTGGAACAGTTTCATCCTCTTCTTCCTCCTCCCCTGGGCCAGCACATTCTACCACACACAACACGACCAGCAGCTCTTCTGGGAAGCCAGGTAGCTGTGCCCATCAGAGCTAGAGGTGACCCTATGAGCTCCTGTTTGAGTGCGCCACCCCCATTAGGGCTCTGCCACAAAGCTAGCTGTGAGGACACATTCATCCTCTGTAGCTTGGTAGAACAATGCCTCTCCACCTCTATGGGGGGTTTCATGTTGTGAGTGGTCACACCCCTCATTCTTTGTTCTCCCTGAAGGTGTCAGGTCACCTAGAGCAGGTGGGGGCCCAGAATGTTCCAATGTTGACCTCAAGTCTGATTCTGGATGGAGAGGAGTTCAGCCGAGCTGGCGTGGAGGGAGGCAGGCTCCGGAGGAGAACGGAATCCAACCGGAAGGTGGGGTGGGGGAAGAAGCAGCAGAAAAATGTGCAAGTCATAAAGCGGTGGGGAGTCCTGCAAGCCATTAGGTAATTAACCAGAGCGAGAAATCAGGAAGCCGCCAGGGCTGCCATCACCGGGCCACAGCTGCTTTTGGAGTTTGATTGAATAAAGTATTTTTATTAACTTCACATTTTGCCTCTAATTTCCTCTCTTGTTCTTTCCCATTCGAGGGCCCTCATGGTCCTTGACTCTCAGTCTCGGTGATGGAAAGTGGCAGGGAGCCTCCCTCCCTACGTCCTGCCAGGCTTGGCTCAGCCCCTCCGCCCTAGCTGGGGTCCCTTGCTCTGTGCTGTGAGCATCTGTTCCATTGCTCTTTCTACCTTAGCATCCTGGAGTTTGACAGTCTTCCTACCAAACTGAGTGTGTCCTGGATGCTGCTGGTCCCTGATCTCTGCCCCAGCAGCCGTGACAAAAACCTGTTGTATGGTGAGAAAAGAAATCAGAAATGATTACAACATTTTTTTTGGATATCAGGAATTGAACTCAGGACCTTGCGCTTGTCAGGTAGGCACTGTGCCATTGAGCTGTATCCCCAGCCCCAGGAAATCAGAAACGGGAGGTGCAGGCGCTTTGGGAATATTATCGAGCTGTTTCTCACCATAGTGCTGCAGACCAGGTGCTTACCAAAGAGGGAGAGTGGAGAAGCAGGAAGCCAATAAGCCGACAGAGTTTGCAGGACCATTGAGAAGGGTGAGGCTGCAGCTACGGCCTAGGGTTCCTGCTCTGGAACCGGCCAGCCTATAGCAACCTGCAGTACTAAACTACACCCTCTCCTGACTGCAGTTGGAGGGGAGACAGGTGACATCTGTACCCACATTAATATTTGTGGTGAGACCCTTGCAATAAAAGGCAGATTAACAAGAGAAGGGCCACACACTTGTGTGACATAGATCTCACATGACACAGCAATAAAGGCCTGCTGTCATGCAGAGTTGATGCATTGTTCCCCCACAGCCTGCAGAATGGTGGCTGGGGGACAAGGGGTCCAGTCCAGTGGGATATCGGGGAACCCAGCAAAGCCTGTCTGCTCAGCAACTCCTCTGACCGTGTCTTTATACATCCCCTCTGGGACCCCCCTGGATGGAGGGTCTGACCTCGCTGACATCAGGCCAGTGAATGCTTTCATGCCTGCTCTGCGGGGACAGAGGCAGGAGGTCACTTTGAAGGCCTTTCTCTCTGGCCATTTCCTATGTTCCTTCAGCTTGAAAGGCAGAGTCCAGACTGCTCCCCATTTATGATGGTTTGGCTTATAATTTTTCAACTTTTGGTGGCATAAAAGCCATACCAATTCAGTAGACACCATATTTCATGTTTTGAATTCTCATCTTTTCCCAGCAACTGACATCACATTCTCAGCCAGGTAGCCAGGTGGAGCGTCAGGTGGTTAAGTGTGTCAGTGCATTTTCCCAGGAAACAAACCTGATGCTCATTTCCCCTGCTTAAAATCCCTCAACTCCTCCCTTTTAAAAAAACAAAGTCAAAGAGAGCTCTCCTGCTCTGGTTTCTGCCTACATTTCTGAGAGCTTCTCCCTGTGCATCCGAAGAGTTCTTGATTCTACCTCCTTCCAGAACCTCCCTTGTGATAATTTGAGCATTCAGGACAGGGGTGGTGGGAGACATCCTCTTCCCCGCACCTGCCTCCTCCACCCGTGACTCTGGACTCCTTTAGAGCTAACTCAATGTCAGCTCTTGGAATCGGCCCTGGACCCTGAGAACAGACAATTTCACCTCTCGGAGTCCCAGATGGGCTGTTAACCACCCTTGATCTTGGTCTGCTGGTTTCTGGGGGTGATCTGAGATGGGGTTGCTCAAGGGCACCCAGCCCACAGGATTGAGATGCTCTACCTGCAGCAAAAGTTTGGCTCTGTAGAAAGCATGCTATAGACAAAGGGGTATTGTTCTAGGGGTGCAGAGGGAGGCAGAGGGTCCCTCACAGCCTCTCTGTCTCTGCCAGGCTGCCATGTGGAATGAATTTGGTCCTGAGAACAACAGCGCTGGCAGACAGTGTGGGATGCTCCAGGCTGCGCGATGCTCAGGGCTGGCCTCCCTGAGAGTCGATGAGCTATGGAGACAAGGATGGTGACATGAGCTCCTAGGCTGGGGGAGCCCGGATGGACCTGGGTCCCCTCTCCCAGCAGGGCCTGGGATGGCATCCTGGCCTGGTGTCCTGGGTGAGTGTAGAAGCCCATGTGGGCCCCCGATTCCTTTTCCCCTTGTTCTCCAGCTGGCTGGGAGTTCAGTGTGCTCACCTCGATGTCTTGTGGGACCTCTGTTTCCCTGGCAGACCCTGTTTTCACCTTGACTGATCACTTCTCTTTTCCTGCCCAGAATGCATGTTTCTTCCCTGACTCTGCCCCTAGAGCAGAACCTACACCTATGTGGCTCCCCAGGATCTGTCTGCCATGATTGTCCCATGCCTACGTGTGCATCTGGTTTCATGCATACATGTTATGCTCCTGCTCTCTCCCTCTTTCTAGGCCTTTCTTCATCTGCCCTCTAAGCCTTGAATAGAGAAACTCCTGCCAGAACCCCACCATGACTTCCCTAGGCAGCTGGCGCTTGTCCTCGTGAATTCCAGCGAGTAGAACATCCAATTTGCTTCCTTTTCAAGGTACGGTCATCATTTTGTCCAGAGGTCCTAACTATTTTTGGTGAGAGTAACACAGAGGCTCTGAGAGATTACATAACTGGCCTGAGCTCACAGCTGCTCAGTGGCAGCTGAGGCCGGACTGGAGCTGCCCGGCCATGAAGATGGTGCTTTTGTCTGCTGTGCTTCCTCCCCGGCCACCTGGCACGTCCTTCTGCCCTGGATAGAAACCACCTTCAAGGAGCTCAGGCTGCAGAGATTGAATCTCCGCTTCCCATGCCAAAGAGCCTTAGGCACCAGGCTGCAGGTCAGATCCAGGCCTTTCCCCCCCTTCTGCACCCCAGGAATGTGTTACATTTCTCTCCCAGCTCAGAGGTCTCCTCAACCGTCTCCAACACCTCGGTCCCTCCTGCTGCAGTGAAACCTCATCCAGGTAATTTTCCACTTCACACTGCAAAGAATAACAGCTGGGGTATTATTATAGGCTGAACTCCCCAAAGCCGAGCAGCGCTCTGCTCCTGGGCGCACAGTAGAAGTCTGCAGCTAAAGGAGCTGGAAAAAATTAACTCCACGTCTAGATTTCCACTCATCCCTGCCTGCCACACGCGGGGCTGAGTTTCAGCATTTCTGGCCATCGGAATCCACTCCTGTCCCTTTCATCAGAGGGCCCTGAGATCTTTGCGCCCTCCTGCCCAGCCTCTCCAGGAACATGGCCTGCAGGAATCCTTGGTCTCACCTGACCTCCAGGGGACCCAGGTGACCCAGCTCAAGCCTTCTGTTTATCCCCAGTGAGGCACGGAGAGAAATAACTACTGCATGTCCTGCCTACTGCCAGTGCCTGTGGGTCATGAGCTGTGACTCTCGCTGTCTGCCACAGGTTGGTTTCCCTGCGGCAGGTGCTGAGATGGAGTTTGGGGTACAGGATGCTCATTAGGAGTGAACACCTGGGTAAGCACAGGAGGGGAGAGGGCTGCACAGAGGTGACATTGAACTGTGACGTAACCTCAAACCCCATCAGCCTTGTGGGGCATCATGAACAAGAACTGCCCAGCAGGACAGCCACATTGAATGGGGACAGCAGGCTGTGTTCCCTGCCCTGGCCTCAGAACCGGAAGCAGTCTGTCCTGGTAAGGGTGGGCCTCTGTTGAGCAGGTCTCAGAAAAGCAGCAGCAGGAGCCTGTGTACTGATAGCAACTCCAGAACTGGGCAGTGATGCGTCCTTGAGGGACGTGTTAGTCAGATTTCTGTCACTGTGTATCAAATACCTAGATAGCCTACGTATAAAAAGAAAAGGTTAATTTTGGCTCATAGCATCAAGCTAGAGAAGACCAAGAATTTTAGCACACTCAGGGCCTTGGGGACACTAATATGTCCAAGCCATATCTTAAGGTTCTGGGAGATACATCTCGGTCCATGGAGTAAGAGGCAGTCCCACCCAACACAACATTTCCCAGGCCACAAAGCTGGTATTAGCAAAGGTTGAATTTGAACCCAGGGCTAGTTGAGGTCAAACCTTAGGCATTTTACATGGCACAGAGCCTTGGACTGGGGGAAGAATTTTTGTTACCTTTGTCTCCAGAGTTGTACAGTATGTTTCCTGTGCACCTGGGAGGAGACAACCTGGCTCCCCAGCAGAGTCCTGGGCTGCACAGGACAGTGTGGACCCAGATATGTGGGGTGTGCCTGAGGCTGGGGTGAGGTAGCACCAAGGGAGATGTTCCTCCCAGTGGCTGTAGGTGGTGGGAGTTTAAAAAAAGTTCTGGTGTTGGGGAGGGAGCACAGAGCCTTGTGCACAGCAGGAAATGTTGTACCATCCCCAGCTAGCTGGCAGGGTTTCCCTTACCTGGGGAGCAGCCAGAGACAAACATGAAGCTAACAGGCATCTCGATTTGGCTGAAGGGCCACTAACTTTGTCTTTTGTCCACTAAGAACATCAGGAAAAACCCCACTGTTACGGGTTAGAGTCTGTCCCCGCAAGAAGGGATGTCAACATTTTAATGCCTGGTAGCTGTGGATAAGATCATATTTGCAATTAGGGTCCTTGCAGTTGTAACTGGTTAAGAGGAAGAGGCCAGGCTGGAGTGGGGTGGGCCCTGGATCCTATATGACACCATATGACCAGTGTCCTTGTAAGAAGTGAAGATGCAGGCACGGGAGAAGGCTGTGTGACGACAGGCCGGGCAGGAGTGACACAGCCATGCGCACTGAATGGTAAGGGTTTTTAGCCCTATGAAGTCCAAGGGAGAGGCAGGATAGGTTCAGAGTGAGTATGGATTTCCGCCTCTGGAGCTGTGCAGCCACCCCGATTGTGAGTCTTTGTTGGCAGCCATAGGAGAGTCTAGAATCAGTCCTGTTTAAGGTTCATTCATTCCCAAAGCAGGAAGGACAGTATCAGGACACTCCTTGAGGGGAAAGTTCTTAGCTTTATGGGAAATCTCTGGGCCCCTGCCTCTTTCATGTTGGACCAGCACCATTCCTGACCTGGTGCTGGAGGCTGGGGCTGTGGTGGATGGAGACAGGGAGGCCCTGGCCACTGCTCCTTGCCCCTCTCCGGGCCTTCCTGCTTTGGGGTTTGAACTGAAAGTGTTTCTCCTCTATGCAGGGATGGGGGAAGCCCAGGGGAGGCCTTAGGTACTAAACCCTGAGTTGTTTCTTGTCCCAGAAAATTCACATCTAGAGCTATGAGATGGGAGGGGAGCTTGTGTGGTCAGCACTGGAGGCTGCAGACACTGAGGGCTCACAGTGACCACCCTGTCTCCAGGGCTCAGGGAGGATAACTGCTGAGGGGTAGGACAGAGGCACAGGCTTTGCCCTGGGGAGCATTCAGACTGGTGGCCCATGGGTGCTGCTACATTTGTGTCGCTGTGACCAATGTACTTTTAAGTCTTTAAAGCCACGCTTCTCAGAACATGTCCTGTGGGGAATGAACTCATGGTGGACTGCATTGTCAGCATACAGCATGGCCTAAATTCGCGGGACAAGGGATGCTTCTTTCCTCAATAGATTACATTGCCTGTGACTTTTCTCCAGTTTCTTTGCAGGTTACTCTTCTAGAAACTAGGTTTTCTCGGCAGTGATGAAGACAGCAGTCAGGGCTGTGATGGTGACATTGTGGTGGCGCACTGGGAACGAGGGTGGGCAGATTGGTATAATCTTGGTAATCTCTAAGGAGAAAGGCTCCTGTCTCAGCTGTGCCTTCTGTGCAGCAGTGACACTGAGAGCCTAGATGGAATTGATGAGCTGGGGGGCAGCAAGGAGACGGTGCCAGGTCAGGAGGGTACGTTGGGAGGTCGCTGCCACTCTCATGATTCCACAGTCTTGGAGGGTTTGGTGGTGGTGGCAGTGATGTTGACAGTGGTCACTTGGGGATGACAGGAAGGATGATAGTGGTGAGGATGGCGACGCCAAGGGCAGTGCTGTCAGATGAGGGTGGGGCTGGGGTGACAGAGGTTGTGCTGGGTGAAGTGGCTGTGATAGGGACACCCCAAGGGTGCACTGGCACCAGGGCTGAGGGAGTCCTGGTGAGCACTGTACACTGGGAAGACCCTGGAGTGACCCTGGGTCTCATTTCCCTGCGGCAGCTCGGACTTGAGAGGTAGATGCCGTCTTGGTAAGAGCAGGCCCTGGCCCCAGGCGACCCCCACTGTCTTTGGTGTAGAAAGGTAGCTCTCGCTTCCCCCATAAATCAGCCCTGTAAGCTTTTCCCTTTGCACTTTGCTACCAGGTAGTCCACCCCATAAACCACTCCTGCCTGGAATACAGAGCTTGGGTGAATAAATCACGCTCATTATTTATATCAGCAGCAATGTCATCGTAGCGCCGGAGCCCAGCCCTGGGCTGACCTACCCAGGGGACGTGGCTGCCCACCTCAATAGTGCTCAAGCCGAGCACGCTATGATTCAACACCGAGGTTTTAGACAGAGGCTCTTATATCAAAGTGACATAATTTAACAACACTCTTCTCTCTCCTGAGAGCAGGGGCCCCACAGGATGGCAGACATATGGCCTTGCTGGGAGAGGGGGTGATTCTCCGAAGCAGGAGTGTGCCCTTTCCCTGCATGAGGACCGTGGTGGGGTCCCCAGCCCATAATTCTCCTGTCCTGGCACTGATGGATAGCTAGGTGCTGTATAGAGCAGCATGGCTCTGCTCCCTCCTCCTGCATGTGGAGAAGATGCACCCAGGGCTGAGTCCTGGTGGCCCTGTGCCCTGATGCATCTCCCAAAAAAGCTGCCTCCAGTGAACTTTTAGCCCCTTAGTGACACATTCTAGCATGGGCTGCCATGTACCTATTACAAGCTTGCTACTTGTAACTTTTTATTTGTGTGTATGTATGTATGTATTTTTGGAGACAGGGTTTCACTTTGCTGTTCAGGCTGGCCTTCAACTCACTATTTAGCTCAGGCTTTCCTCAGATCTCATGGTAATCCTCCTGCCTCAGCCTCCCAAGTGCTAGGGTTACAGGCGTGTGCCACTGCACCCAGCTACTGGTGGCTTTTTGCTGCTCCAGGGATGAAACTCTTGCCCAGGCTTTGTGGTCCTCAGCACAGACAGAGCTTTTGCAGCCAGCCACAACTTTCTTGGAGCAACAGGAAATCATAGTGGTTTAATTAAAGCCATTTTCTTGTGTGTCTTCACGTAATTCACAGAGCAAAGGGACAGTAGGGTCCTTCTTCCTTCCCTGTTCCTTCTTTTGATGAAATAACATCCCAGAAATCTTTGGGAAAATCTAAGTAGTCAGAGTGTTCAACCAGGCCTTTTCCTGCAAGCTAAAATGACCGAGCTTTTTAGGATTCCGGTTCTCTGGGGGATAGGGAGAAGGGTCCTATTTTAATGTTCTAACAATGAGAATCTTGAGGGAAACCTCTGTGGTTTAGTGCATTAAAGATTCTCTCTACTGGCATTAGGTATTTTTGTTTGGGACATTACCCTTTAGTCTATGGAGAACATAGATTTGGGTCATGTCATGTGTGATTCTGAGGGCAGAGCCCATGAGTGTTTGGGACCAGCAATAAGGGAAGGGTCACAACAGTTTCCACCATGTCACACAGACTGGGCGACACAACATGGGCTGGTATCCTTCGTGTTTAATTTCCTGTTTGGCTTGTGTTTTGAAACGTTTCAAAGCATAGTGACTGGAAGGTGAAGACTGGAGGAGACTCTTTTGCTAGGTTTTGGCTCTAAGCACATGTGGGGTCTCTGTAGCCCCCATCACATCCCAGGTGGGGCACCAGCCCAAGCCTTGCTAATCTCCCCACCCCCACCAGGCACTAGCTTTGTGTGAAGCAGGTGTAGACCAGATGGGGCCAGTGAAAGTCGAGGGGAGGTTTATGGAGGCTTCTGGAAAAGAGAAGCCGGCCCCTCCCTGTGGCTGGATAGAAAGTAGGAAACAAGTTGCTTCAGGTGCTGTTGGCAGCCATCCTGAGGCCATGAGGGTAGCGGTAGTAAGACAGGGTGAGCTCTGTTGCTGATAAGGAAAAAGAGAGGACGAGAACTCGGGCTGAGGGGCTCAGTCCGCCAATGCTGACCCCTGCCCTGTTGGACTTCCTGTTTAGTAAAGCCATATGTATCACGGTCATTTCAGTCTGAAGCGAAAAGCATCTTGGCACAGTTGCTTGATAGCTTAAAGTCTCTGTCAAGGAATGGGAAAAATCTTCTCACAAAGAGCCAGACAGGAAATAATTTGATTTCTGGACTCTGATGCCTCTGTCAGAACAGCCACAGACAATGGAATGAACATGGCAGTGTTTCAATAAAACTTTATTTATAAACAGGTGTGTGAACTGTAGCAGTTTGTGGGTGGGAGACATCTGCAGGTTCTGAGGGCATGAGAGGATTCTTGGAGGATGTGGGTGCTAGACTGCCAGGGTGGACATGAGTGTGTGATTGAAATAGCTGCTCCAATTGGCACACTTGTAGGTTTCCCATGAGGTCACTCTGGTTTCCCAAAAGTCACCCTGGCTTCTGGGTGGAGTAGCTATTCCAGGGGGCAATGTCTTTGTGCCTTCTGAGGTGACCTTGGGGATTGGGATTCATGCATGTGTGGCCCTTGGAGCTCAGACTGTGTTGTTATAATGAAAAACAGCATAGGCTGGGGGTTTACACAGCATGGAAATTCATTTCTCAGTGATCCAAGGCAGAAAGGCCCCATATCAGATGAAGGCTCTGGTATCTGGCATGGGCTACTTCCTGCCTCTGGATGGTACCTGGGACACCCTGTCCTCCGGAAGGGAGAAATGCTGCCCCTCGCATGGCAGAGATGATGGCAGGAGGGACCCCTCTTTCTCCCTCAGGCCTTTCATCCTGGTGTTCACCCCCTCACAAGGGGGCTCCTTGTGGCCTCAGCACCCACAGGCTATCACACTGGGGTGAAGTTTTCAGTACATTTTGGGAGATGCATTTAGGCCAGACAAGTGTTATGGGCAGAGGCTGAAGAGTGTAAGTGGGAGTTAGATGGGGAGCTCCTGGCCAGCCACGTGGGGACTGCTGCCCCCAATGTCAGACAAGACCTGACATTTGATGGCCAATCATACTCATCAGAGTGGCCCACAGGTACAGAGCCTGGGAGCCATTAAACATCTCCACAATGACTGGTGACTGTTTTCTAAACAGGAAACAAGAAGTACAGAGCACCCGATGGTGCGAGAGGGTGGCAGGAGGGCCACGGAGAGGAGAGAGCACCTTTTCACATTTCAAGGAAGGGGACAACGTGGTCTGTGGAGGGAAGGAGCTGCCACAGGCAGGAGTGTGTGGGGCACAGGACAACCTTTCAGAAACCAGGACATCGGGCTAGATGGGGAGGGCCAGCTCACCACTGCCCCTCCAAGGCCACCATTTACGGATTTAAAAACCTCTCTCATGCTTGATGCATAAGCGCAAGGCATTCTGGACAGAGAAAGAGGAGGAGAACAATCAATGCTGAGTAATACGAAAAGAAATTCATAGTTTCAAAAAAAAATCGAAGTATAGGAAGATCCTTTTTCTCTCCCTTTCTCTCTCCCCCTTTCTCCCCCATCCCCTCGTCTTTCTCAAGGGTTTGGGTAAAATTAGTGCGATTTTCTCAGGCTCCAAAACAGATCAGTACACAGACAACTTCAGCTTGGGGCTCAGCAACAAAACAAACCACAGAAGGAGCTTTCTAATAATCATCCCCGACGTGTCTGCGGAGGCTGGCGGTGCCCTCTGCTAATCCAAACAGCAGCCTGCGCCTGGCCAGCTGCCTCTGGTTTCCCCTTGTCCCCAGTCCCTTTCTTCTGGGTCTGGCAGCCCTGCATCTGGTTCTCCTTTGCTTCTTCCTTTTGTTTACTTTCTCAAGGAGACAGACATTTGTTTTATTAACCCCCCTGCTTTGTTTTCTTTGGAGTTTTTAGTTGTTTTAATCTTCTGCTCCGCGTTGGTCCCAGTCTGTTCATTTACCTTTTCCAATCTGCCTGCTTTCTGGGGGGCTACTTCCAACCAGGCCGGGACCCTGCGCCTCCAGCTGGGCCCAGCGGCCTTGGTGACTTTCTTACTGTGGCCCTTGACGCTGTGTGCTTTACAGTCCACCCAGAGAAGTTTTGGTGGATTTCCCCTCGTCTCTGTGTGTTTCTCCATGCCAGGGTAGCTTATACACCTTTCGGGAGACCTACTTTTGAAAGGAGAGAACTGCTTGTGAATTCCTTGGGTTGCATGCTGAGATATATTATCTGTGAAATTCCTGTTTTAATGACAGGCAGATTTTGGTGCAAGAAGAAGGTATTTTGAAACCTGGCCACATCGCTGAGGTATCCTGCAGAATAAAAAGTCAACAGGACTCCAATCTGCATGGTACCTTTCACCCTCACACCGCTTCCTTTAAGCCTAATAAAGAAATAACATGAAAGATCAAAACATGGAAAGATGTATTCACCTATATTAGAATTCTTCATCGGGTTATTAAACACTGTGGGTATGTGATACAGATTGAGACCATTGTTAGCTTGAATCCTTAGGATGAGTCCTGTAAATCCTGCGGTCAAAGTGTGGTCCCCAGGTCTGCAGCATCGACACCCCGATAGTTGGTTAAAAATTCAGATTTGAGTCTCATTCTGATCCTGCTGGATCAGAATTTTCACTCTAAAGCAGGTTTCCAGATGATGAGTGTGCATGTTAAATTTTGAGAAGCAGTTCAAACACATTCAGGGTAGCATCATACTGAACAAAAATCAGCCAAGTACTTAATCACACAAGTAATTTGTAAGAAACTGTGGCCAATGTATCCAAGTGTTGGTTTCTATTCCTAAGTCACTGCGTTCACTTGGCTTTGGTTTTGATGTGCCAAGTGGGACAAGGTTATATCTGTTTTCTCCTTCAACTGGGGTTGATGTGTAAGGATTTTTTTTTTTTGGTCACATGAAGCAAAGAGATTAATGCACTTTGTAAAGCATCATGAAATGCTAGCAATGACAGCCGACTCAGTGCTTTATTCTAATTTGAGGGCATATAAACTCTTCCTTACCAGAGCAGGCTTAATGAAGATAGAAACTGGGGGAAGTCCCAAGTGGATGCCTCAGCAGCGGGAAATGCCAGAGCACCCCATCTGTCAGTGAAAGTCACAATAACTCCTGCTTTCAGGGGCATTAGTTGCCCCTTACCTTTGCCTGGCATCTGAAGACCTTTCGTGAGAAGCTTATCTCCAATGGTCTGGTGTAAGTAGGGTTGCTTCAGTGTAAGAAAGCCTTTGTCTTGCTGGGCTGCCTACCCCCTGATGGCTGAGGGTGCTGGTAAATCACCTAGCTTTACCAGAGCCCACTGTTCCCCAGATCTGTGAATCTGGCACATGGTATGAAAAATGGGGGGCATTTTTATTTGTCACCAGCAACACCGAGCATATGCCATGGTCCACGATGGTATTAGCTGTTTATGATCTGCAGTCAGGTCCAGCTTCCTCCAGCTCCAGTACATTTCTGAACCTTCCTCATTGTTCTTGAAGATGCCCAATATTCCCCTGGCAAATTGCTTTTCTCTTGAAATGACACAGAATCAGTTTTTGCCGCTTGCTACCAGTAAGTCTGAGTGACCACTCCATCCACCCTACTGGCCTGTTTCAATGAATGAGACAGCCATGCCAGTCCTTGGCTATGAGGATGGTACTCAGAAGTGCCCACTTTGTGGAAGCCAAAATGAACAGCACCTCTACTTTTGTCTCAACTTGATAAAGCCCGAATTACAAGCCGTGGATCTCACCCCTCCATGGACAATTGACCTCCTTACATCGGCAGGGCAAGGAGCCCTGTCCCTGGAAGCTCTCCCTCTGCTTGTGGTCAGAAGCCAGCAGTGGGTTCTGATCAGGTCCATATCTCGAATTCTTTCCTGACCTGCCAAGACATGGGGGACCAGATTCTCTCTATTACCCCAAAACAGATTTCTTCAAGGACACAGCAGAGCTAATGCAAAGGAGCCTAGCAGGATCCTAGGAGGATAAATGATGTAATTAACGTAACTCCTTAGTCAGCCAGCATCACAATCTGTCATTGATAGCCTTAGTCCTCCTTTAGGGGCATATGCTGCTGATTACCAGTCTGGGGAATTGAAATACCTTGTCATTATTACTTTGATTCCAAGACAAGCCTCCCTCCAGCAAAAAAGGGGAAAAGATTACTGCATGGCATTTATTTATTTTCAAGATGGAAGCAAGTGAAAATTAACCTTGCATGGAATTGTTCAGAAAATTCAAGTTGCCTATTGTAATGGTGACTTCTTGACACTGAAAAACATTGTATTAGAATCTCCAAATTATGTGGAAGAAAGTGACTTCAGACCATCATTTCTTTCTTTTTCATAACTTATAGTTTTATGCAAAAATTTTATTTAGTTTCTGGGTTTCTTTGTCCTCTCTTTAAACTGTGCCCTGTGGAGGAAGAGCACAGGGTTTTGATCTCTGAGCCCTGGCTCTGCCCTCTTTCATCTGCCTTTTGTGTGCGTGATCTTGTGACCCAGCCTTCCCTGGCATAGTAGGAAAATGCCAATGCTCTTCACCTTTTGCTGCTTCCTTGTATTTCCCTTCTCATTAAGACTTTTGCTGTAAGATCTTGCCCAATCTATGTGCTGGGGAAGACTTTGTATGTCTACACTTGGAGATTGGATCTGACAGTATTGGTCAATATAAAAAGGTGATTTCAATGTCCTTTGATAGGCCCACGGGCAAAACATTGAGATACACAGAATATAGGCTGCAGCTGTGGCTTAGTGGGAGGGCAGTTGCCTGGTATGTGTTGAAGCCCAAGATTTGATTCTCAGTCCTGCGCACGTGCGCGCACGAGAGAGAGAGAGAGAGAGAGAGAGAGAGAGAGAGAGAGAGAGACACACACAGAGAGACAGAGAGAGAGAGAGACAGAGAGACAGAGAGAGAGAACGAACACAGTGAAGTTCAGACTCCCAAGGTGTTTGTTGATAAGTAGGTTTGGGGCTGGAGATTTAGCTCAGCGGCATAAACGCCTGCCTTGCAAGCAGGCAGTTGTGATCCCCGGTACCGATAAAAAGGAAAAAGATAAAAAAATATATATATATGTTGATTGTTCACTGTACTATCTTAAAGGCTGAAAGTTTACAAACTGACCCTGTGGAGGTAACTGAGTGGTCACCTTGAAATTCACTGTATGTTTCATTATTTCCATAACAAAATATCAAATAAAAAAATTCTAGAAAGCCATTGTCAGGATTTTTCTGAAAAAGCTAATCTATAATTCAACACCCTCAAAACAGTAACTTTTTTTTTTTGTAGTCTGCATCTCTCCAAGTGCAATGTTTTTGTTTTGAGGCAGGAGCCTGAGGCAGGAGCCTGGGACAGTTGGGCTCCACCTGTCAACTGCAGAGATGAGACGTGTTAATCACAGGTGCAGAGCAGCAGCCCTGAGCCTGGCACCTGATACCAATTTCTGAATGCACGCCCTGCACCTGATCCCAATCTTCCGGCATGCGATCAGGCGGGTTTTGATACGATGGCTTGGCGCTAATGTCAGGAAGAAGATATAAAAGATGGCAGGTGTTGACTTTGCTGGCCTCTTATTTTTGCTGTGGCTTGTTCTGCGTGCAGGACGTACACTCTCTTTCTCCTTCAGAGCACCTTTTCTCCTTGAGTGCTTTTGTTTTGCCCTAAGACAAACATTAAACTTTCACCAGTTGTTCTGACAAAATCTTTGTATGGGACGCAGCAGCCTGCAAAGCACTGCTGGTTGCTAGGACACCCAGTAGCAATGCCATAAACATGAACTAAGATGAATAATATCAAGAATGAAGAGGAAGGGGAATTAGAAGAGGGGGAGAGAGAGGGAGGGAAGGGGTGTTGAGAAAAGAAGCTGTATGATGTACATGTACCAGCTCCCCAAGGCGCTTATAAAGTGCATGTCCTGCAAAAGTACTAATTTAATGAAAGTTCTCAGTGGCTCGCCTTTTTCATGAAACTTTGTTATTGTGATGTCCCCAGAGGTCCTATTTCCTGGTGCATGTATCTATGTTTGGAGAATTCTTTTGTTCCAGGCAAGTATGTCCATCTCCTTAAAACCTCGGCCATACTCCACGGGTCTAAGACCTTTTTGACTTAGTGTTGAGAATAAACAGAGTTGTAGAACGCTGTTCCTTTTAAAGCTCCCTTTGGAGATGCTGTATCTACCTGCCAACTACAGTTTCTTGGGATAAAGGGAAAGTGTGAGTTTAAAATGTCTGGGGCATTTCCCCATCATGTGCTGTGCCTGTTATGTGTTAGCTGCTTGCTAGGGAAATCTCTGTAGCCCTCTCAGCTTTTCTCCCTTAACCACTGATTTCTCCTATTTCTGTCTCACTACCATCTCACATGCAGTACTGCATTAAAGTCTCAGAGGGGATAAACACAACCTGCTTCCCAGATCCACATATGTTTGTAAGCATAACAACCTTTGTTTTTCCTGGATCTAAAAACTATTCATGTTCCTGGTAGATAATTAGGAAATCCACAGAAATAAAATCCACCCTACTTCCCACCCCCCCAGACTTAGGCTACTGGTAATATTTTAATCTTTTAAAGAGGCGTAGGCTTTTACACAGTCTGTTTGCCTGAAGCTAAAGTGTTAACAGGACCATTCTACTTGTTCAATTTCTAGCCCATGCCTGCACGTCTGCAGATGAATTTAACACCAGTGCCTTTGGCCCAGGCTTTTTATCCATGCGGTGGCTGTAACAAGTCTTCCCAGCCATCATTAAGGGATGATTTAACATGTCGTCAAGTATATGAAAGGCTCCTCCACTCGGAATAGCAAACAGCTGTTCAGTGTCTCCAATGAGCCTGGAGCCAGAGGAGGGAGAGGAAGGACTGGGAATCTGGGCAGCCCTGGCTCTGCAGAGGAAGGGTCGGTGGTTTGTAGAGGGTCCTGGGTGAAACCCACGCCCTGCATCATGTAGGCAAGACAGGGATATTTTGGCTTAAAACTACAGGCAATCAATTCCTTCCATGTTCTCTGACTTTTTGGGTTGGTAGTTTAAGGGGGAGGATCACAAGTTGTCTAGTTCTTTGTAGGTCTTTAGAAATAGCCTTCTGTTAAGCATAATCTTGACAAAAGACAGCAGTATGGGTTTTGTGATGTCTAAAGTTCTCCTTACATGGATCTCACTGCCATTTTCCCTATGCTTCCTGTGCCAGAACCCATTGGGCCTACACTTCTCCTGGTCGCCATGTTGCCTGTCAGCCATGCTGGTTTCCCTGCATCCTTGGGTGGAGGGCAACTCTCTTTTTCTATCAGACTGAGGAGTGGAAAGGCTTGGGGCATGGAGCAGTGTGCCTGTTTAGCCCTCCAGCCTTGGGGAATGTATGGCATGTGCTTCACGTGGCACCAAAGGTTTGGGATGGTGGTTGATATCATTAAAATCTCACTGGGGTGCCTGATGGTCATCACAGCAGCCTCCTGATACTGCAGGGGAAGAACTCAAGTCCAGCAAGAGCCAAGTAAGGGAACAGTAAAAGAGAGATATGAGATAAGATGCTGCTCTAATGGCTTTTACAATTCAAATCCATGTTATGCCCATCTCAGGAGGTCACTCTACATATTTCGGGTAGCTGAGAGTTTTTGGGAGATTACGAAGAAACAAGGGTAGGATTTTCATGTAAAGAGAGCCCCAAAGCTACCAACATCCCAAGGTAAAATAATTTTAAGATAAAACTCTGAGTCTTGGAGTGTAGCTTGTGGGTAGAATGCTTGCTTAGTATGCGTGAGGCCCCAGTTCAATCCCTAGCACTGCAAAAATGTTTCGGGAATTCTCTGTGTGAAAAATATATATAGCAGATGCTATTGGTGCCCATTCGGACCTTTTAGCTTCCGCTTCAATATGTGCCAAGAGCGTGATATCACTTCCTGTTAAAAGCACACATGGCTGAGAGTGTGAGACTCTCTTGCTTGTTTACAGAGCAAGTCAAAGATTCCCAGGAGTCCTCTAGTCAAGAGCAGTCCCCATAAAACATAGCAGGGTAAATCCCCTAGCACCTCTGCTCCTTAGGGGCACAATCCAGGCAAACTTTCAGGTAGGCTCTTGGGTGCACAGGGTCTATTTGAGAGACGTCCCATGAAACACTAGGTAGGGAGTGGGGCAAAGAAGGGAGCCAGTGACAGACATGTCACCACTGGGAGCCACCAGGTTGTTCTTGTGGGCTCAGTCCCGTGAGAATTCTGGGAGCCTGAGGTCAGCGTTACCCACCTGAGGGGCAGAGAGGAAGTGGCCATCATACAAGATTCAGAGTGCAAACTTACACAGGGTGGTTGGGGTGTCCACTCAGAGCCGTAAAACCTGGGCAGGTGCCCATGCTCTTGTAGGTATGCAGGAACTCGAACAGCTGCTGTCCTGCAAAGGGGCGGGAGAGGTAGGAAAGGATAGATCCACAAAACACCTGACTCTGGCAGGAGCTCTGTCCACAGATCTTATCAAGTGATTCTATTGGCCCCGGGAAGTGAATATGTCCTGCAACCCCATTGTTCAATCGGGGAAGCCCAGGCTAGGCAATTCGCTGATGACTGCTAGGAAGTACTAGACCCTGGATTTGAACCCTGTCCTTTTCTGTGTTCTCATGCTATATACTTACAGATGTGCCCATCACCTGAGGCCCTGGACTTGGGACAGCACCTGCCACATCATCAGCCCATCCCCCTCACAGCAACAAGCCCTGTACTCTCCCTCCACTCGGGCCCAGGCTGCCTTCGTGGGTGAATTCTGTGGCCTTTTTAAACATCAGAGGTTATGTATACAAATACTATCTTTTCCACAGTGGGACACGAGGAGGGATGGGAGGGGTTTCAACTCTCCGCAGAGAATGACAGGCGTCTGTGTGTGACCAGGGGTGTTGGCTGAGCTGCTCAGGCTGGCATCTGTAAGAAAACTGAGTCTTCATCCAGCCCAACCGGCTGCCCTAACATCCCTCCTGCCTTGTTTGGTAGCAATGTCGAATGGGGTGTGTATTCTGGACCTCAGCTTCCTGGCTGTGTGCTTTCTTAGGAACTAACTTTTGGTCTTTATGAACCTCTAGATTATTTGTTATGGACTTGTGGAAGCCAACAGGAGAGGAGGAAGGTTTTGGTCCTTCAAAGGGGCCGTGTACACAGCAGCTAAGACTCAGATATTGAGAGTGGAGTTTTCACCCCACCCACTTGTGTCAGGCCAAGTAGAGTGCACCTGGGCAAAGATAAGGAAGTCATGGTCTCCATCCTTGAGGCATTCACCCCGTGTAGACTGGGGATAGGTTCATAAACAGACACTGTGCGGTGATGCAAACACCCTGTGGCAGCCTGTGTGCCGTAGGTTCACCAATACCAACACTCAGAGGTTTCATCTCTAGAAAGCAGGATCAGATCAAATATGGGAAGCCATGGCCGGGCCCTGAGTCCCAGATTCGCTGTTAGCTATGCGGCTCCTAGCAAGTCACTGCCCAGCTCGAGTCTCACAGTTTCCTCATCTGGAATTACGAGGTCAACCTGAAATATTTTAAAGATGCCGGAAACTTCACAGGAAGTATTTAACTGGCCTCCCTTCCACGCTCCCCAAGCTGGGGCCAGTGGACATCTCAGCTCTCCCTGGATTCCACGGCTCTAATCTCAGTCACTGGCAGCCCACACCGGGGACAAGTCTCCCAGTCAGGAATTCCTTTTGTGGCGCTACCCCAGGTCCCCAGTTCTGCAGTTTCCATTAATTTCCTTCAACCTGTCCTGTGGGGGAAACTTGTGATTACTGATAATTCTAGTTAATCCTTTAACTAGAAAAAGGAAACTAACCATCTAATAGGCAGAATGAGGGAATGACTTGGCACACCATCTGCAAAATATAAACCTAAAATAGTCCGGAGTGTTCTCTGGGAGGCTGCAGCTATTAACACCCAGAGAGTCAGCTACTTTGGGGCCTCTCTTGGTGGCGGGCAGACTTCCGAGCCAGCAGGGCAGGCACCTTCCCTCTCTGCGTGTTTGTGGCATAATCATTTTCCTTGCTAAGATGGAACATCTCCAGCCCCATAAAAAGCTTTCTGACATCTCTCTGAGTGGCTGGCCTTCCCCCCTTTCAGAAGATGTCATGGTTTATTAATTCTTTGCAGAAGCAATAAGAACTGGGTATTGGCTTAATTTGGGCCAATTTACTATTATGGTAGAAAAATTGGCTCTGTCTCCTTTATTTAACACAACACAAGGGATAGCTCCTCCTTTAACCCCTCCTGTGCTGGGCTCCTACCCTACTCATTTCTGCTTGTGTGACTTTGGGCCAGTTCTTCAAGCTCTCTGTGCCTCAGTTTCCTTAGTTTGAAACAGTGACAATCACAGAATAGATTTGGTAGGATTTTTTTGGATGACTGTTAAATTACTGAGTTGTTTATGTCTATCAAATGGACACGCTTTTTAAAAAAAAATTCTTGATATTTTACTCTGCAAAGCTGCAGATTTTCAGATTCTCACAAATATCTGGAAGCCATAACAACCTTTTGTTTACCTTCCTGAATAGAGTGACTGGTTCAGGGGACCCCTTAGAAGAGACATCCTGAACCAACCAGGTCTCTGGGATTTTCCATTCTCCAGGGTAGGAGGGGCCTCTTTTCATGTGAGACGGATCAGAGCGCTGCAGAGTAAGTGATGGGGGGGATCCAGAAGACCCCAACCTCAGCTCCACACATTAGCTTACAGTGGGTTTGTGACCCTGGGTTGGGGAGGGTGAAGAGGTGAGGGGCTACAGGCCCATCCTCACCGCTGGACCCAATCTGAGCCCATGCAGCCCAGTCAGTCAGCCAGCCACACACTGGTGCAGAGATCTGGTGGGGCATTTGGGTGATTTCAGACCCAGTTAGCATGTGACAGGGGTCAGGGGTAGGGAAGAGGCTTGGTCACAGGCTTGCACAGCTGGAGGAAATTTGAGAATTGCATAGGCCACCTGAGCCTCACTGTATGATGGGAAGCTGAGGCCCAGAGATAAGGGGTCCCCCAAAGTCACAGACCCGGGGAGCAAGCCCTCCCCAACCCCTCACTAGGACTCTTTCTCATGTACAGCAGGCATCTGGTGTGCAGCAGGCGGAGATGTAAAGAACAGAGCTCCGCCTGCAGCTGTGTGATGGGGTCACGGGAGGTGATTCGCTTATCTCTGTGTCACCAGCATTTGTCATGGTACCTGACACACATGAGACATCATCTCATTGTTCACTGAGCCTCACTGCAGTGACCTTCAAGGGGATTTGTCTTGTAAGAGTTCATATAAGTGTCATTTCTTACAATGAATGTACCCAAGTCATTCTGGCACGGAAAGGAAATAGCGGTCTTATTGCCACGTGAAGCTTCTTGTAAAAACATTCTATTGCTTCATACATTACACTAATAATGCATATTTATTATAAAAAAGATAAGAAAAATCAACCTCTCAACCGTGTGATGAAACCTGGGCCTCAGTGGTGTGTGCCTGAGGCCTGAGTCTATCGCCTTTCCATGCTCTGATGTCCGTTCTTGGGATCCTTCGTGCTGTCTCAGTCTGGGCCACAGCCTGCAGTTGTCTCCCTCAAAGCTGCAGCCTTTTCTAGAAGGACAGCACCAGCATGTGGTGACATCTGGCTCCTGGGCCACCAAACACCACGTAGAGCTGGAACACTGAAGCAGTTGGATCCAACCCAACCTAGCTCTGACCTGGGCATCACACCACCTTGGGTCTGGGGCACAGAGCCTCAGAAAGCAGAGCCATCTCCATTTGGCCCATGATGTCTGTCAGCACCCTGAACACTCCTAAAATGAATAGAGATGTGCCCAGCCCTTCCACGCTGACCCAGTGTGGTGAGAACCTACGTGTGGATTTGAGGCCCAAACTTTCCAAACTTGCCATCTGACATCCATGGCACAGGCTGCACCACCTTTGTGGGCTGAGGGCTCCCCCCTGCAATGTGAGCCCTGGGGCTTTTGAGTCACAGGGTGCTGGAGGACCCCAGCTTCAAGAATGGGGGCTTTTGTGGGGAATGCAGAGTCCTGCCCTCCTGCTGCTTCCTCTCCTGCCTCTTATGTGGCATCCCCAGCTCCTTCACTGTCCCCATCCTGGCCTCCTAACAGCTAAGCTTCACAACTGAGTGGGACAAGAGGTGACGAGTTGCTTCTGCAGTTGATTCTCATCAGATAACGCATCGGGGAAATGGCTCTGCTGGACCAGGACCAGCCTGGACGATGGAAACGGAATATTCCTCCAGGACAGTGAGAAACTTTAGCTTCCAGCCACAGGTTTCAGGGAAAGCTTCACCAGAGGAAGTGGGGCAGCCTCGGGGTCAGGTGAGAAGGCCGGTAGCTGTGCTACTGACATCTGCTACTGTCATCTGAGGTGCAGTCCCCCCCCCCAACACAAGCAGATCAAAGTCCTTCTCCCACAGAACACCTTGTGCTCTTCAACCTGGGGCCCTGATGCAGGACCTGCAAGCAGGGGCTGGAGAGGTGGATTTGCATTGCCATTAACAATGTGGGGAAACTGAGGCACAAAAAGGGTTGAGGTGGGCTATGGGGTGTTACTGTGGGCAGAGCTTTCAATATGCTCTTCTCTATCCATCCTGAGTATATGTGCACACATACGCACACACACATACACACACACTTTTACAGCTCTCTAAAATTTATGAGGAGAGCTCAGTACCCGGAGATCTCTTAATTAAGCAGTCTTCCCTAAGGAGAAAGGAAATGGGCTTCCATATTCTTAGCACCGACATGGATCGCTTGATTTACTGCCCCAGGCTTGTGTTTCTCTTCACATCAGCTCCCCTCTGGAACAAACATCTATCACTTTGAAGGCGGTTTGAACGCCCCCTTTCCCTCTGCCCTCCCCGCCCCCCGCCATCTACTGCCCCTTGAGTCCTCAGCCTTTCCTCTGATCTTTGTCCGTGGCTCTGGCGGGCAGGGCCAAGCTGCAACCCTGAGCACTCAGACACCTCACCATAGTCTGGTTCATCCTCGAAGATGTCCAGCGTGCTCCGGGCTGGCACCGAGGGGCTGCTCCTGCCCTTGTGGGGCCAGTGCCTGGAAGATATATGGATTTAATCAGGCGCCTGACAGGTAAAACACCGAACAGTGAGGATAGTCTGTTCTCCCGAAACGTGGAGGATGGAAGCCCAGTGTTTACTTTGGAATTGAATGAATAACATTGTTCTGGGAAAGGAAATTAAAAAAAAAAAAAAAGAAAAAAAGAAAGCAGGCTTGTAATTTGCAGTGGGAGAAGAACAGATCTGAGCCTCCTGCCCTGGCCTAACACCCCTCCTGCAAAGTTTGACTTGGTCCTGTACTGTTAAACCCTAAACACACGCTGGCATCCAGAGACTAGCGCATCTTCCCGGCTTCTCTGCCAGAGCCCATGCAGCTGCCAAGGGTGCACAGCTGCAAGACAAGAGGCTTTTTTGATTTTCTTTAACAATCAAAACTAGGGACTGGGGATTTAGCTCGGCGGCATAAGTGCCTGCCTTGCAAGTGCATGGTCGTGAGTTTGATCCTCCGTACAAAAAAAAAAAAAAAAAAAAAAAAAAAAAAAAAAAATTTAAACTAAATGCCCTTGAAATTCTGAATGCTGTGAGACCCATGGGAGCTGATTAACTGGGGTCAGGAAGGAAAGGGACACTTGTCTCACCCCACTAGGTCCCATTAAACCCCCCAAAGCCAAACCTAACAAAACGCACCCCTCTGCTGGGCTTGAAGAATCCCTTTTTAAAGGAGATGATCAAGTCATTTTTAAACACTTGGGATGGGAGAGGAGGGTAGTTCTTTGGTCCTGGCGGGGGGTGCCTTGGGGGTGGTGGAGCAGGGATGTCTGAGGGTCTCCAGGCTGGCACTGAGGGGCTGCTTTTGCCCTGTGGGCTCAGCGGAGGGAGGCAGTAACAAGGGGGCTTCTGGCCAGCATTGGGGATCTCATGTTGGAAAGAAGCACTTCTATGCCTGGCAGAACCACTTGGGACCCTAAAAGTTCCCCAGCCCCATCTGGAGTTGTCCCCAGGGTCAGGCTGAAGGAAGTGCCATTCACAAGGCTGCTGAGTCAGTAGAGTGTTGGAGAGCGTTGAAGCTGAGTATCCATGCAGGGCTGTGGCCTGGCCTGGGCCTGATTGGACTGAGAACGAGGAGACATATCAGGGGGCAGGATAGGCCACAGCTGAGGCCACCTGGAGACTTTCTGGATAGTTTTCCTTAATAAGCATCTTCTGTTGCTCTGAGGGGTCCTTGAACACCACCCAAGACCCTGTTCAGGTTTCCTCCTTTGTCCACTCAGCTCCTTGCTTGTTCTGATTAAATACTGGCTTCCCGGAGTCAGTTGGTGGGCCGGCCGGCAGAGGCCCGAGCTCTGCCTAGGATTTCACTCCTCCTGCAGCCCTAAAGACCACGCTGCTTGTCTCATTCCTTTGAACCTTTGTTGTACACAGTTTGGGGGTTGAGGGTCTAGGCACAGACCCCAACAGTAGGTCCCCAGGCAGAGGCTGGCGTAGGACCCTTACACCCTGGCTGGGTGAGCAGGGCACCTACCTCTCTGTGTGGCTCCACAATCAGCGCCTGCCCGGGGCTGCCTGCCCACCACCTTCTGGGGCCTAGGTTGGCAGAGTGAACGGAAGGCCACTTTGAACACTTCAAGGCCTGGTCGGGGCCCAGGTGTTGTTACTAGGCTTCAAAGTTGGAAACTCCATAAAAAGTTCACTGGTGAACTGATTCTTCCTGATTGCCGCCAGGGAACATTGCCCAGTGCAGCACCCGGGGCCTGGTTCTAAGTGAGACAAGAGCACGTGTGTGGCACTGGGGGGGGGGGCAGGACTCTAGACTCTGCTTATTCTTTTTTTAACCACTTAATTATGGAATTATTATCAGTGCGATATAACCGCACTGAGCAGAATTGGAAAACAAGAGAAAAAGAAAATATTCCAGAAGTTGCATCTTAATACAATAACATTTATAGTCATTTTTTTTTGTTTTTGGAGACAGGGTCTCATGTAGTTCAGGCTGGTCTTTAGCTCACTATGTAGCCCAGGCTGGCCTTAAACTTGTGGAGATCTTCCTGCTGTAGGCTCCTGGGTGCTGGGACTATGTTAGTAGGTGCTTTTCTTCTGTGTACTTTTTATATGCTATCAATCAGCATATGCATGAAAAATAACCTGCCTTCACCTTTTAAGAAGTTAAGCATTAAATCAGAAGCATTCCCCATTCTTAAGGCTGTGATGCTCTAGAAATGAATGACTTGTTACACATTTAGATCTCTTGCAGTTTTTGAAGATGCCTTTATAAGATGCCTGTATTTCTCCATGATCATTTTCAATTTTTCTTTGTTTTTTAAAAATAACTTTTTCCTGATGATAAAAGTAACACATTTTTATTTTTTAAAAAGCAGACAATCCAGGAAGTAAAAAGTTAAGAGTCGCCTGTCATTGTGGCACCAGGAGGCTGACTGTTGATCTTGGATGTATTTCTTCACGTACATATTAGAGACAGGATCGCTACCACATGGGAGATTTATAGGTCCCCAGGGCTGGGGGATAAAATTGGCTGAGAAAATATTATTTCCAGGAGGGACTCGGGTGTGATACGTGTGGATCTGAGCTGGATGACATTTTCATTCAGCATGTGGGCAGTGCTGTGGGGTGCCAGTGTGGTGGCCTTATTGGGGACAGTTCTGGTCATGTGAGGCCACTGCAGGGTGAACACACGGAGCCCTGATTTATGGCCATGCCAGTAAACAGGGCACCTGTGACTGTCTCACAGTGTATGTTACAGAGTGACTGGGGCCTCCTACAGCCTCTACTAATAAATCCTGATTGTCACCAGGGAACAGAGCCCAGCCCAGCACCCAGGGCTCTGGTTCTAAGTGGGACAAGAACACGTGTGGCACTGGGGAGAGTGTGGCCACTGGGCTGTGCCTCAGTGGGGTCCTTCTCCCTAGCACTGCGCCCCGCACCTTGCCCAGGAGCAGGGTCTCTGGAGCCCCCCAGCCTTCCCCAGGGTGCACACCTGAGGCCCCTAAAGGCTGAAGAGGCAGGAGGATGGGATGGAGCAGAGAAGGGGAGAAATTCAAACCCACCCGTGATCCCCTCTGCTGGCAGCTCTGGCTGCCAGGGAAACCTGTTCACCCCAATGGTGTGGCCCGTAACATTTCCTCAGGACCTCGGGAAGCCAGGACTGGAGGAGTCACCCAGTGCACTCATCTGTGCCCCCAAAGGGCTCATGGGCTCATGCAGAGCTGGACCCACAAACCCATCATTCATCAGGGGAGCACAGCCCCTGTTGTCCCTCCTCCTGTCCCCTGGGATCTCATTGAGTGATTCAGGCGTAAATGTGACAGTGGGGGTCCAGACGGGAAAGCCCAAATTTGAGAGGGTTTTGGAACCTTCTGGACAGCTTTCAACAAACAGCGAGGCATCTGAGTTAAAGGTCTAGAATAGGATGGGAGGGATCGCCGTGATTATAACTCCGATGACAGTGCCTGGCAGGGGGGCTTGAGACCTTCTTGGGGGCCAGGTCTCAGGGGTCTGTGAACAGAGCTCAGCATTTTTCAGCAGCATCTTGAGCAGGAGGAGGGAGAGTTCCAGGGGTTCAGCTGGCTGCCACTCCTGGGTGCCCCTCTTCTGTGATGCCACCCCTGTACCTGGCTCTGTCATTCCCCTAGGTGTCCCCGCCCCTCTTATCTCCTGTGCCCTAGTCACACCCTCCCTTCACAGCTGCCACAGCTCAAGTCCACCTGTCTTGGGCATCTCTCCAAGTTTCAGGCAATGCAGTAGTTCCAGGGAGCAGGCCATTTTGAGGTACTTCACGCCTTTGTTCAAGTGTCACCTTCTTGGGGAGTCTTTCCCTGTGCACCCTCCTCAAACTTACCTCTGCCTCCAGATTCCTGACCCCAAACTCTAATTAAAACCTTGCTGTGTCCCTTGTTACCTTCTAAGTCACCACCTCACTCTTTCCTTCTGCTTCTCATCTTCCAACAGGGCAGTCTAAGCCCCTCGGAGGCAGGGCTTTATTCGTCTCCCTGATGAAGGCAGCACCAGACCAGAGCACAGTGCCTGGAACACAGTAGGTGCTTCTGCAAAATGTGGTGAGTGCTTGACTTTGTTTTTGGTACTGGGGATTGAACTCCTGACCTTGTGCTTGCCAGGCAGGCGCTTATGTTGCTGAGCTAAATCCCCAGCCCTAGTGCTTGACTTTTGAGCAACACTTTCACATGCAGCGCTGCTCTCTAAATGCTGCTTGGTTGGCTGATTGACAAATCCTCATCTTGGAGAAGATGGATAGCTGAGACTAGGAGACCTATTCTTCACAGTCAAAGGCGGGAGCTGTGGTAGACTGTCACAGCCTTCCCAGCTGGACTGAAAAATGCCTTTGGAATCAGATGCTGGGGGAGGCGATGGGCCAGCGCCAGGACTTCCCAAAGAGCTGGAGTCAGGGTTGGCTCCATCTCCTGTTTGTCAGCCCCGGCACACAGACAGAGGCCTTCTGCTGCCAAGGGCTTTGTTTTATTGTCGTTGCAGTTGGCTCCCCTTTGGGCTGCAGCTGCCAGGGCAGCAGCTCTTGAGCCGGGGCCGCTGGGCTTGAGTAATAATAGCAATTTCATAATTCTCACCCGAGCCACACTGGAAGGAACTGCTGCTGGAGGTGGCTGAGAACCCCAGAGGCCAGCAGAGAGGCAGCAGCAGCAGCAGGAGGTGGTACGAGCTGTTCTCCTAAGCTTCCTCCCGGCCCCAGCCGTGGGCTTGGCCCAGGAGCTTCCTGCAGCCCAGCCCCAGTTCAGTTTTTCCAAAGCCTGTCAGAGAAAGTGGGCTGGGATGTTTTTCTTAAGTCCTGGGGACACAGCTGAGGATTCTCAGGTGGGAGATTCTGATGTCACCCTGTAGACTCTGCCACACACAGACTGCCTTGTGGGCAAGAGAGATTGCCGCCTGGGCACATTTGGAGACTTACACCTGATACATGCACCTCGTGAACTCCAGAAAGAGGTGCCACTGGCTTGAGACATCACCCTAGAACTGTTCTCTCCAGCCCTGAGCCACGAAGCCCCAGTGTGGGGGATAGTGAGCCTTTGCACCAGCCCTGGTCTGAGACACCCTGGGGTCTGGCCTTGGTGTGAGCCTGTTATGCTGCGTGGTTGTCTGGGGACCCTGCTTCTTGGGAACAAGAAATCATCCATGTCCCAGAAGCTTCCTTCAGAGGGCCTTCTTGTGCCACCTGTAGGTGAAGCCAACAGGGCAGGGGATTTAGCTCAGCGGCATAAGCACCTGCCTTGCAAGCAGGCAGTTGTGAGTTCGATCCCTGGTACCGATAAAAAAAGAAAAAGACAAAAAAAAAAAAAAAAAAAAAAAAAAAAAGAGAGAGAGAGGTGAAGCCAACAGCATGAAGAGCTCGGAAGACCCTCCAGCCACAGTGTCCATTCAAGGGGCCAGGTTATAGAGGCAAAAGTGTAGACATAAATCCTAAAGAATCACACAGGGAGCCCTTGTAACTACTGGCTATGCAGTCTCATGCTGTCCATCCTTCCAAGCACACATTCAGGGCCGAAGAACATGCCGGCCCCCAACACTGATATCTGTTTGTCCAGACTTCCTCCAAACCACACCCTACCACAGAAAGCCTGTGGGGTGCTGCATAGAAATGGACTTCTCGGTCCCGAATACTGGGGACACCGCCAGCCTTCCTGGAGTTCACAGCATGTGCTAACCTGTGACAGGCTCTGAGCTCTGCACTCACCAAGCCTGTCTCATTCTACAGAATGCAGAATTTCCCAGCTTGAGCCTTTCCCCGTCACTACCTTAATATCCCATAGTACTGGGGTTCCCAAGTAGCCTGCTGGGGAACAGCCCCTGAGGACGTCCTTTGGAAATAACCAGTGGTCAGCTGGACCAACTTGGCACATTCAGTCCTCGACCCTAGGTGATTTCATTTACACCTGCACATGCCTGGTGGTGCCTGCTGACGGGGTGAAGACCCCCAGATAGGTCTCACTGGTGAGAGCCAGGAGCAGAGCCTTGGTGCCAGGTTGGTGAAGCCACTGTGCCAAGCTGTTTTCAGAGGCCAGAACTAAGCACAGAGGAGCCCAGACCCTCACAGAGTTAAAATTGCATGGAAGTTTGGCTTTAGGGTACCTGGGCTTCAGCACCAACTCCAGCCACTTTGTCTGGCACTGTCATTTACTTCCCTAATCCCAGCAAAGCAGTGGCCCAGACTGTTAACTTTAATGTCTCTTCTCCATCACCTGAAAGGTTACAATTTGTCAAACCCTCTAGTCCCCAAAGTTGACATTTCCTCCCTTCATGGCCTAGTCTCCTGTGGCTCAGTGAAGATAACCCAAAAATCATAATGGTTTCCATTTGTAACTACATCTATTTTGTCTTTTTGAGACAAGATCTCACTATGTAGTTCAGACTGGCCTTGAGCTCACTTTGTAGCCCTGGCTGGTCTTGAACTCACAACGATCCTCCTGCCTCAGCCTCCTGAGTGTTGGGATCACAGGTGTGAGCCACCACGCCCGGCTTGTAACTACATCTTGATCACTATAGCGACTTTCCTGCCGGTGTTTAGGCTGCACACTTTCCTGACTGTCCACAGCTATCCATGGTGCCCAGGCTTCTTACTGTGCACTGCTAACGTTGTGGGTTGAGAAAGCCATAAGAAGTTAGCTGTGATGTCACAGTGATGAGGCAGTGGCAGTGGGTCGGTGCGAGGTTGGACATAGAGCTCACTTGATTAAGCAGCAACCCTATAAATTGGGCAGAATTGGCATCTTTACCTCATTGCTGCTACTGAAGAAAGTGGTGCCCAGAGAGAACTGAGCCCTGGTCCGAATTCATTTGAATCCTCAGAAATAGGATGAGGAACTGAACTTGGCTCTCCTAGGCTCAGGTCACTTTGCATCTGCTCTGGGACACCAAAGCTGTCCTCCCAGGCTAAGGTGGCTAACTTTTGTGGTGGTCTCTTCTGAGCAGTTTATCACACAAATACACATCCTGACATTGCAGTTTTGCTTTCCTACGTGCTCGATTTCCACTTTTGAATCTCTTCATTTAAATATTTCTTTTACCTTTTAATTATTTTTTAAATATGTTTTGAATCTTGCCATACATTTGCTGTTAAACTAGAGCCATTTGACTGTGGAATGTTCCACAGCCTAGGTTTTGCCATGCATCCTTATGGTGCCGCTCAGCTGCTCCCTCCCTGGGTGGTTCTCGGAAGGTGGTGGTTTGACCTAGGGCTTGATCACATTCACTAGATGATAGGTAGTGGTTGCTCTTTCCTCAGGAGCCACATAAGTTCTGGTTATTTTGCTTTTTGGGCTGTTTAGCTGTTGATATCTGATGCTAGCTTGATTAAAACTGATGAATCCATGCAATCTCTTTGCCCCAGGGCTTTAACCTTTGTGCTGTGCCTTGTGGAGTGACCCCATTTTTCTGATGTCCAAAGGCTCAAAATTTCTTGTTAACTTGTGATCCAAGTTTGAGAGTTTGCAGAATTCTTGTTTGACAACCTTGAACTGTTATGGAAAGGAAGGACCCTGTGGAGACTCACCCCACTGCCTGACTCCTCAGCCCTTCTCAAGGCCATTTTTATAATGGGTCTGGTCACAACAGGAAATGATCATGGTAAAGAGAGGCCTCTGAGGTGCCAAGCAGTCAATGAGGAAGGAATATATTCAACAAATGGTGCTGTGAAAACTGGACTTCTATGTGCAAAAATAATAAAATTGAATCCTTACCTCACACCATATCAAAAATTAATGGGTTATAAGTGGAAATATAAAACCTAAGACTTTGAAACTCTTAGAGAAAAACATGAGCAAATCTTCATGGCCTTGAGTTGGGGAAAGTCTTCTCGGATTCAATGCCAAGTGCAAAAGAAGAATAATAGCTGAATTGGACCTCACAAAATGTAAAACTTTTGTGCTTTCAAGACTTCATCAAGAAACTGAAAAGATAACTCATAGGAGAGAAAACATTTGCAAATTAACTGATAAAGGGCATATATCCTTATATATATAAAGACCTTTATAATTCAACAAGAACAATAAGCATTTTTAATGAGCAAAAGATCTAATTAGATATTCTTCCAAAGGAAAAGGATACAGTAAATCCCTGGCTTATGAAGGAGTTCCATTCTGGGAGAATGTTCATAGTCCAACAAAGTAAGTCTTAGTCTGTGTTTTCACTTTTGTCTCCATGGTTAATACTGTGTGCTCTCTAGCACACGTCACTTCTCCACATCACCACACTTCCTCCTGCTTCCGGACATGCTGGGCTTTGGCTGAGCACTGTTCACTGTGGCACTGTGTACAGTAAGCACAGACCACAACTGTGACACTGTCTGGGTGACACGTGAGCTACTTTCATGATTTGTTTGCACCTATGAATGTTCATAAAGTAAGGTCCCTTCATATCTGTGAAAGTTTGCAATTTGGATATTCTAAAGTTGGGGAGTTATTGTACATGTCCAAATGATCGATATGCACATGAAAAATGTTCAGCAATGTTACCCATTAACAAACCATGGATCAAGACCACAATAGGATACTACTTCACCTTGATGCTTAAAACAATGGAAAAACCATAAGTATTAGAGATGTGGAAAAATCAGAACCTTCAGGCATTGCCAGTGGGAATGTATACTGCTTTAACTTTTTTGAAAAAGTTTGGAATTTCCCCCCAAAATTTCATCACGAAGTCAGTATGTGACCCAGTAACTCTACTCCAAGGTATATACCTAAGGGGAAGGAAAAACATATCTACACAAAAAACTTCCGTAAGAATGTTGGAAGGGCAGCCTGGTGGGTGGCACACACCTGTAATCCCAGCACTTGGAAGACTGAGGCAGGAGGATCATCATGAGTTTGAGGTCAGTCTTCGCTACATAGTAAGACCCAGCCTCAAACGGGTTTTTAGCAATGTTATTAACAATAGGCAAAAAGTGGAAACCATCCAAATGCCCATAAGATGATGAATGGATAAATATGGTATTGCTGTACAATTTTAGCTATAAAAATAGATATAGAGACACTCCACAATATGGATGAAACTATGTAAAGGAAGCCAGATGAGAGAAGTCACAGAATGCATCCTTCCATTTATATGAAATATGCAGAAGAGGGGAATCCACTGGGACAGATGGGAGACTACTGATTGCCAGGGTGAGGAGGAGGAATCAGGAATGTCTGCAAATGTACAGGATTTCTTTTTGGAGGTGATAAAGTTGTTCTGGAGTGATGTTAATTGCATGACTAGGAATATACTGAAAACACTGAATTGTATAGTTGATGATGTATTGTGTGGTATGTGAATTATAAACCAATAAATGCTTCCCCCATAAAAGAAGGGGCTCTCTTGATCCAGAGTGCTTGAGTTCAAACCCCTGTTCTATATACATGATCTTGAGCTAGTCAACTTGTCTGCTCTGTGCCTCAGTTTCCTCACATGTAAAGTGAAGAAAAGAGAGAAACGCTTGCCTCATAGAGTTGTTGTGAAGTTTGCATGAATTAATGGAATGGTTCTTGGGCCACAGCAAATGCTTCACAAGAGTGAGCTGCTGCTTTTGTTTTTAATGACCTGTGTCATGATGTACGATGATCCGGGTCATCTGTGAATGAGTTAAGAGCCAAAAAGACTTGTTGTAGGCTGTTGGCAGTGAAGGCTTGGTGTGAAGTGATGTCCACAAGCTGGGACTATGGTGAGGAGGTCTGGGTAGCTCCCATGTTGAAAGAACAACTCTGGAGCCCTTAGTCCATCTGAACACACATAAATACTGGGTCTGGCTCAGGCCTGTTGGCTGCATCTGTGGAGAGTCACGAATCCCTCCTTGAACAATGGCAGCTATTATGAAAATCTAGAGACTGTGAATTGGATGCTTTCTCCAGGCCAGACACTGATTTGGAGCTGCAACCTTCTAAACAGCAAGACTAGAAATGGATGCCCTTTGGAAGCTGATTTATTGAGAGGTTTCTTGATCTGGGTCAGATTCCTGCAACATTTGGAAAGTGACGACTATCGCATCATGATTTCCCCCCAGTGACCAAAATTATAGCTGGTAACTTGAGGCCAGTAAATTTCCCTGCAGCAGATGTTAAACTCTTTTAAGAGATGATTAACAATGGGAGACTTGGGCCCTATGGCAGAGCAGCCAATGGTGTTGCCGGAGTCGATGTGTGAGGTAAGGGCACATCTAGACCCAGGGGTGGTGGGGAGCACAGGTCAGAGGCTGCAAAAGCCCACAGGTTGTGGTGTAAATCAAGCCCGTGGTCCTGCGTAGCTGCACTTGTGTGGCGACAGGAGACCTAGACAGGGTGACGAGACACCTGGGTTTGATGCTTATTTTTGCCAGCAGTGTGACTCAGGGCAAGAGATTTTCCTGCTCTGGGATACAATTTCTCCATCCTTTAAAATTAGCAGGCATATGAGATGATCTCTAAGGTATAAGTTTTAAACTGATTTATTCTATTAAGAAGAATGCAAATGAATCCACTGTTTACTGCCAAAGACTCTGTCAACTTTAGATGAAGGAACCAGGATGAGTTACAGGATGATAATGGCACAAAGCATGAGGATGGGTCCCGACATCTCCTGGTGTGCCCCACTCGGCTCTCTGGAACCAGGCGGAGAGGCACACGGTTGGAAAACATGTGTCTACACCAGTCCCTTTGAGAGATGCTGAATGGTTTTGTTTACCTTTTCACAGCTAAATTCCCTACCTGTTCAAGTTGTTTTGTCTTTCCTGTGCTTGTCATCTGCTCACAAAATATATGTGTTAACTATGCATGGTGCACACTTATATACATGCCTGTCTGTTATGGTCAGCAGAACACATTATGAACCATCAGACACAAAAAACAAAACAGCCTTCTATGCTAGCTCTGGGAAAATAAGGCAACACTACAGTATTCTGCTTGTTTTTAAAAGGTTAACAATTCTGTCAATCCGACATTCATAAAAAAAATGCTTGAAAAAAATTGAAAAAGAAATGCTTTATTCTGGGCTGCAGAATAAACACTAAAAAAGAACTGAGTTGTTAATTTAAAACTCTGAGCACCTTGGGACTACTTGACCCTTGGTGTCCCCTTTAAGCAGCATTGCTGCTCAGTGACATGTACATGTACATGTACAGCTGGGAAGAGCAGGGGACAGGACACAGGGCGACACCTGAGGTGTCAGGCTGCAGTGAAGAAAAGTGAATTCCACCTCAACTCCTAGCATCCTGCACTGGACATCTTTGGGGTCAAATCCTGCTCCTGGTGAGTTACATAGACCCTGGATTTTTATTTTTATTTTTTTTTGGTACTAGAAATTGAACCCAGGGCCTTTATACTGAACTAATTCCCAGCCCTTTTTATTTTGTGACAGAGTTTTGTTAAAGTGTTAGGTGGGGTTCAAGTCAGTGATCTTCATGCATCAGCCTCCCAGAGTTCTGGGATTACAGGTATGCACCATGCTGCCCTGCTGGATCCTGGAACTTCAATGTCATCCTTGGACACTCATGATGTCATTATAGTGGACCCCTCTTCTACATTTTTTTGGTAATAAATTGCTTTTGTAGATGGAGCCATTTTTGTCTTCCCAACTACGAGTGTCCTGTGAAGAAGCAGATGGAAGAGACCAAATTCCCATTTTATAAACGAGAATGTGGGGATAGACTGGTCACCCAGGTCCTGAGAGGCCAAGAGGGAAGGACAGCTCTGATCTCCATTTCTACCTTTCCCCAAGACTACAGGGCCAGGGTCACTCCGGAGCCACCCCTGTGGAGATGGCCACAATGGGCCTCCCAGCAGCTGAACAATACAGATGAGAGAAACCAGTTGTCAGCTTCAGCTCAGCAGTAAGAAAACCGAGGTCCTCACTCTAACTCATTGATTGTGCACAAGTGTCATTTCCTAATCTAGGTTTTGTGATTTATTTGTTCCACACCCAGAGGGATACAGGGCTGTGGACTCTGATTGTTTCCAACAGAGGCAATTCATATTGATGTTTCTACACACCAGAGAAGTTACAGTAATTAGTAACAACCCACGGCTCCCAGTGCCCGAGATCTTGCCACTCTGCAAAGAGCTTCTGTGTCCTTCCAGACCCATCAGTGCCAAGCATGTCCATTAGCCAGGGCGTCACTATCTCTAAGGAAACGAAGGTCCCCTGCAAATGTGTAAGTGCTCCTGTTTTGCAGATGGAGACATTGGATTACAGAAGGCAGCTTTCTTTTGTAGGGTTGTAGTACAGAGAAGGAATGTGAAGGGGTCACACAGGAGGTGCAGGAGGGGTCATTGGCCACTGGAGGGCAACCCTGAGAAGAGATCCTTCCCAGGAGTCTCTGGGTCTTGGGAATGAAGTTACATTTGCCAGGTTCCCATTGGGTGGAGCCGGAATACTTGCCTTGGGCTACCAGAAAACGGCAGGGCTGGGGCAATCTGGGCCTCGGGAGGGCAGACAGAATGACCTGGGATGTGAAGGGAGAGCAGTCCTGCCACACGCGGTGACAAACCACTGCCCTGCCAGATCATGTGCAAGAGGAAGCAGCCCTTGCTGCACCAAGCTGATGAGTGAGCTGCCTTCCCGACCTGTCCCCTCCTGGCCTGGGCTATTCTGGGAGGCACAGGTGTGAGGCCTGGCTCTGGGCTGTGTGTGTGTGAAACCCGCCTCGGTTTCTCCCACTTTCTCTCCCTGACGTGTTTCCATCCCCACTGCCATGTTGGCTCCAGAAGGAACAGTGACTTTGACAAAAGCAAGGGCATCTTAGATAGAGGCTTCTCCCCAGACTTCCTGGGGCTTCCTAGTAGAACAACCCAGTCCTACACTAAAGTAAGGAAGAGCTGGCTGCTCCTCTGGCTGTGGTGCCACGGTGTGGTCCTTACTGGTACATTTCTCAAGGCCTCCCACCTGTTGGTGTGGGTTCCTGGGGGTGTCATGTCCCAGGTAGGGGCTGGAGGCCTGGCAGGGGACGGGGCAAAGCCTGCACAGATGGCCGGCACAGGACTTCTTGGAACTTCTTCACTGTACTGTGACTCTACCTGGCTGCGGGATGGTGAAGCAGGTGGAAAGGTGGAAGGCCGCCGAAGGTGTTCCTTGTCCTCCCCGCTCTGTGGCATAGGCGGGGCCCAGGCTGGTTCTGGTCCATGAGCAGAATGCTGCGTTGATTCTGGGTCAAGGCCATTCAAAGTCAGTGCGCCCCTTTCTCCTCTTGTTTCCTGGAGGTATGAGTTGTTATGGGCTCCCCTGCAGGATGCAGAAAGGTACCTGGCCTGCCTGAGCTGTGCAGAGCCTCTGGGTCAAGCGAGAAGAGGTTACCTTATTTGGTGTGGAGAAGCAGACAGGAAACCAGGTGGAGCTGGGGTAGAAGGAACTAGGGAGAAAGGAAATAAGGGGAGAGGGAGGAAGAAAGGGGGGCACTTTAGGTCTCCTTCCCTGTGTATCCTTAGACCTGAGACCCTTTGGAATCAAGGAGACCTTGGACAAAGCTCCAGCTCCAGCTCCAGGGAGCAGAACCATGTGTCTTTGGAGACTCTGGCCTGGACTTAGGAGCGCCCTGGGTGGTGGCACTGGTGTGAGTGGGGACTGCAGAGAACCAGAGGCAGCGAGATATAGTTCCTCACAGGAGCTGTGCCCGGCTGCCTATGTGCTGACCAGGTGTGCTGTTCTCCCTGGTCGCGGGCTGCTCTTAGGGACAAGCCTGTGACCTGCCACACCCTTCGTGGTTAAGCCACATAAGGGCTGGTTCCGTTTTTCTCCTTAGTGCTGTTTTAAATTTATTTCAAGTGGATAATATGTATATGTTTGAAATACTAAAAAATACTGACCCTTGGTGACACGGCTCTCTCCCAGCCTGTCCTTAGCAGTTCAGTTGCCGTTTAACCTCACAGGTTGCCATTTTTATTAGTTCATTATTTTCATCTAGATGCTGCTGGCAAATCTGTGACATGATTGAGACTCGAGTTATTTTTGTCCTTGGTTTTCTAATGAGAACTACCGCACCGGCTTTGTCTATTTTTGTACTGTTATTAGTCTTTTTTCTATTGATTTAATAGGTGCTTTTTATTTATTATAGAGATCATCTCTTTGTTGCAAAAATTCTTCCTATTTTGATATGATTGATTTTTTAAATATTAGGGTGTTTTCTGTTGCTGTTGATTTTTTAAATTTTTGGTACCACGAGTTGAACTTGGGACCTTGCACTTGCCAGGCAGACACTTATGCTGCTGAGCTACATCCCTGGCCCTTGTGTTTTTCATGCGGAAGAAGTTTTTGATTTTCATGTATTGGATAGGTCCTATTATAGTTAAGAAGACTCTTTCTATGCCAAGGCTTTCAAAGAATTCTCCAATGTTGTTTTCTAGAACTTTTATTGTTTTATCTAATGTGTTTAATTTGTGATTGTTTTTTGAGACGGAATCTTGCTATGTATTTCAGGCTGGTCTTGAACTTACTATGTAGCTCAGGCTGGCCTCAAACTCTTCTCCTCAGCTTCCTGAGTGCTGGGATTATAGGCATGTGCTATCACATCCAACTTGATTTTGTATTTTCTAATTGAGTGCCACTTTTTAAACTAGCAATCTAGTTGAATTTTTTTATTGAATATTTTTTTAAAACAATGATTTGAAATGCCACTTATATCACAACACAAACTTGTAGCATTTGGGCCCATTATTGTCCTTTTCATCCTATGCCATCTGCTAATTTATTTATGTTCCAGTGTTGTAGCTCCTTAAAACATCCAGCTTGTCCACTATCTGGCAGGGTAGGACCTCACCTTTCTCCTTTGTGTCCAGATTGCCTGGACCACTGTTATTTATATTCCTATAAAAATTTTACAGTTGAACAACCTAGTTCAGAAAGCATGTTGACAGTTTTTAAAATTAAAACATTGAGGAAAAGATTAACATCCTTCCCTTCTTCAGGTCTGTTCCTTCTGTCTGTCCTTCCTTCGTTCTTTTCTTCCTTCCTATTCAGGACTCTGTGACTTGACTTCCCATTTTCCCAGGGCTTTCTGAGGCCTCTTAGTCCTAGTCTTACTTAGGGACAGAGAGTCTTTGGGACATGGGAACATTTCCCGGTCCAAAGAAAGCTTAGTGGTTCCTAGTGCTAGCAGTAACGAGGGTGCTGATGACCCCCTTCATCCTTCTTTGAGCCAGACTTCCCTGCCTTGGCCTTGTCTGGCCTTTGGGTTGGGATTTGCGGGAGGGGAGGGTCTGTTACCGACACCTAGAGAAAGAGACAAGAGAAGGGGGCCTTGGAGGTGAAGGAGAGAAACACCATCTGCGTATCCAGAACTGAAAGCCAGCAGCCCTGGACAAAGATAGAACAGAGCCTGAGGAGGGCTGTGGGTTGTGGGGTGGCCTGCAGGCAGTGCGGGAGGAAGAGGAACCAGAGGGGGCAAGGGTGGGGTGTGGGGGTGAGCAGGATAAACAGGGGAGCAGGGGAAGGAGGAGGAAGAGGAGGAAGGGGAGGAGGCTGTCTGTGCACAAGCAGGTGCAGTGGGACAGAAAGAGAGACAGAAACCGGAAGGCAGACCTTTACTATGAGGATAGTGTTGGAGGAGCAGGGAGGAAAGGGAGATGGGGCAATCAGAGCGAAAATAATCAAAACTTGCATGCATGCATCAGTATACCAAAATGAACCTCGCTGTTCTGTGCTATGACTGTGCACTAATAAAGCAAGAGAGACTGCCAGGAAGAAGGGACAGAGGAGGGGAAGATGGACAGGCTTTGTCTCCTGCCCCTTGTGGAGATGGCCACCTCTTCCATGGACGTGATGTCTTCAGTTTCACAGCTACACATACGGAGATGTCTGCAGGCACACACATGCCCAGCTTGCAGGCCACAGACCAGCACACTGACATCCCCCAGCTTCTTGGAAGCCCTCCTCACACATTCCAGAGGCAACCAATGACCTGGGTTTCTGTGCTTAGAAACCCGATGCTGTTATTGTAAAGAAAAAGGTTGCAAACTTCATGGTTGGGACCGGGTGGGGGATGAGAACCCAGACGGAGATAGGAGCCCAGGCGGGCAGGCAAAGGGCCAATCTGCAGGGTTAGGAGAATGTGCCTCACTCCCCGTGTCCTTATGGCCCGTGCTACGTGGAACAGAGCATATGGCCCATCCAGGAAGATACCAGGACAACAGCTGGGGGGTTCACTTTGCTTAGGGAGAAGGTCACCCTAGTACCAAGGAATGGAGCCCACTCAGAGGAGCCCAGAGAAATGGAAAGATCAAAGTCTTGCTGTCTTTTCCTGTTCCCAAGAGGCCTGGAATGATGGACAGCAGTAACTTCTGTGGGTGTAGAAAGCTCCCTAGTTCCACTAGTATCTCTCCCATCCATCACTCTGCTAAAGTCTAGAGACTTCCTCACAGTGAAATCATAAGAGGACCCATAATTCTATGTCCAAACCCCATCTCAGTGAGACCCACTTTGGCCACCAGCTGGAAAGCCACAGTCCTGCCACTAAAACTTCTGGTTCTCAGATCTCGCCTACTTATTGCAATTCTACCTCACGTACGTACACTGGGCCTCTCTGCTATGTGTAGGAGGAAGAGACTTCTAGTTCCCCATTGCCTAAAGACACATAGGGTGCAGGATGGGCACCAACAGAAACACCTGCCCAGAGAACCGAGTGGCTCTGACTGGAGGAGGCTGAGGTTGGGGTGTGGGTGGTGTTGTATTTTAATATACAACTTCCATCTTTTTCAATGAAGGTACATTTTAGCCTGGAAAAGTTCCCTAGATTTAGCCACAATCAGAGCTGTACTTGGAAAGTATGAAGGGTTTTTCAGTGAATTTGTATGGGATTCACCTATGTAATACATTTGGGAAGAGAAAGTCTATTCTCTATAGTCATTTATGTGACACTGGGACACTTCCCGATGTACCTATGAGCTTATAATACACTTACAGGACCTCTGAGGTCACCCAGGCCCATAGCCTGATCATAGCCTGGACACCATTGAAAACCATTCTAAACTATGGAACTTTAGTGTCTACTAACTCCCTGGCTTTTTATTTACCAGAGCACTAGACTTAAGTGTTGAAAGATTAGTAGTCCAGTTTCAAATGGGAGGTGGAAGAACAAAAGGCTTGGAGCTGAGCATGGATTTGGAGCTAGGTATTCACTAATGGGGCTATCTTGAGGCCCATTGGGGTGACCAGGGCATTAGCACTCTCTGTGTATTTGGGTCCTAGAAGTTAAAAGTGCTGGTAGACAGGAAGTATGTGACAGAGCACGTGGGACATCTACATGACTAGCAAGTGTGACTTCTCCCTGGACAGGTCTGAGGAAGGGACAGTGACTGAGAGGGTCCTGGGGGCAGGGTTTGGAGATCAGCTGAGGAGTCTTGTGCCAGGTGGCAGAGAGTACTGAGCCAGGGCCAGGGCCAGGCAGTCAGGCACATGGGAGCCATGTGTTCCTGGCCAAGTGGCTGATGAGAGGCAGTCCCCTAATTAGAGAGAGAAAGTCCTGTTTGAAGCTTCAAACTGAGCCTCAAATTCTAATCAGCATTCTAATTCCAGTACATTTGGCAAAATAAAAACAGCTGTGGAGACAGCCAAGGAGAAAAAGACAAGAACTCGTCCCTGCCCTCAGCTGCCAGCTTTTGGAGATACCTGGCCATTTCTGCTGCGTCTTCTCTCCTCCGTCCATTCTAGACTTTCCAGGGAACCTGATACCCACAATCGGGCCTGTGCTCCAATCCCCCCAACCCCCAGGGAAACCCTCCAGGATCCTGACTGGTGCCTGTCCCCTTCCGCCGCTCTGTGTCCTGCCTGTCATTTCCGATGGGGTTGGTGGCGGGAGCAATCACACAGACGCCAGCCGCAGGGATGACAGTGGGTCTATTTTCAAGACCTTGGGCTGTGAGCAAGTCACAAGCAAAACCATAGAACACGGCTCATTGCCCCAGGATGCTACTTTTCGGCTACTGGTGGGTTTGGCCTGCATCCTCCCTGTTTTTGTGGGCCAGCAGAGAAGTGTCCACTTACATAGGATGTAATTTTAAGAGCTCTGCAATACCCAACTACCCATTGACCTGAAATAGAAATCCTTCTTGTAGGAGACATGTGTTGGGGTCAAGAATGCTCCTGCCAAAAGGAAATAGCTAGCTAGACAGAGCAACTGGCTCTCCCGGTGAGCAGGCGTGGAACCCAGGCAGCATTTTCTGTGGGAGCTGCTATGGCAGAGGACATGTGACATAAGATAGGTGGCTTTAACCTGGAGGCAGGGATGGGGAAATACCTGTGATCCCACCAGGAGAGGGCCAGGGGAGGAAGCTGCTAGTGGGAGGAGCCCGGCGAGAATGTCCTGGGTTCAAAGCAGCAGAAAACCCCAATTCTGATGACTCTTCATTGTCTTAGCCAACTGAGTGTGGACTCAAGGGTGCACACTGGCCCAAAATTTCGTGGAATTAATTTTTCACGTCTGCCAGTGTTGTCCTATTTTTCCTACAGTAGTCTACAAGGGTGTGAAATCCTACTACCATGGCTCCTAACAGAACCCAACCTCGGGGATGAGGGCTGAGGATCCTCTGAGTGCCAAGGGGCAGGGCAGGAGCTTTGCTCTTCATTCTCCTATGTGCTTTGATTGGTAAAGGAAGCAGAAATGTGGTCTTTGTCTAACAAGAAAATGAATTCAATGTCTAATGAAGCCACTTAGTGCTGAGAAGTAAGACACTTGCAGAAGCAATGATTGTTTCCATACCTGGATCAGTTGATGAACGGGAAGGAATAAAAAAATACTTAATCGTAATACTTTTCAATATGTCTTCTGGGCGAAGCTAGGCTGGGTTCAGAGCGGAAACAGAAGGGTCATAAACTGGGTAACCAAACATTCGCTCTACTGGTCTGAGGCAGCTCTGGGCTACGCCTGGTATAATTCTTAATAGCTCCTGCTTTTTCCTGTCAGGAAGTCCTCAGCTTGGACAATGAATGAGCAGTGTCAAAATGCTTCTGGGGAGAGCTCAGTATTCTTAGGGAAAATGAGCAGCTCGTGCATTTGGAGTGAAATGAATGAATGGGGGCCGAAGTCAGAGGGTGCCTTATTGAAATTCACAAATGTCCAAAGAGGGGGAAGCGTCATGCTTTTCTCCTTTGCTTTATTTTGATTCCTATGGAGCAAAATGGGCTCCATCAGAGGTGGACCCAGGTGGCACAGTGGCACAGCCTCCTGGCACCTGTTCTAAGTTGATGGCACTCTCTGGAGACATCCCTAAGGTCTCCAATGTGACATTTGCCCCTGGAGTTATATGATGAGACACCTCGGATGCTGGGTTTGGAAGGGCTGAGAAGTCATTGTTTCTTTCCAGTTGATCACTCCATGTGGCCCTTCAGTGACCTCAGTGGTCTCCTGTCCCTTTTCACATGCCTTGGTTTTTGCAGAGGGCAGTCCTCCCATACACGTGGTGTGAGCTGAGCCATATCCAACCATCAGTGCCTATCAGGGAGGTGAGCTGGACAGATGGTGAGAGGTGAGAGGACTCTTCTACCTGATGTATCAAAGGTGTGAGACCTGGACACACTGGGATTGGAGCCTCGGGTCTCTCCTCTCCTGGAGCTGGTGATGGGGAGGTCAGCAGCCACTACAGGCTGGGTCCTTGTTGGGTGACCTGTGGTTTGATGACTTCCATTTGCCAGCTGCTCTTCAGGGATGCTGACCCTGGGTGTAAAGGATACATGCAGGCAGTTGAGAAATAGAAGTGTGTATCTGGGAGAGAGAATGAAGGAGAGACAATCATGAATGTATCTGTGCCAGGACAGGTTCTGGAACACAAATAGAAGACTGAGTGGGGTTTGATCAGGTGAATCCACATTCAGGCTTCTGGCCAAGAAGATCCACAGGTTCGGAGGGTGGAGTGGACACACAGGGTGCAGCCTGAACCACACAGTGGCCCATGGCTCGGCTGATGGGAGAGGCACTTCTGGGAGCCCCTTTCTTTCCTCAGCATGAGAATGAGGCTTTCAGGGAGCACTGGGGACACCCTACAAAATAAGGTAAGTGCGAAAACCTGGGAGCTGGCTCTGAAATTTCCATCAACTTTGTACGGATGTATTGCTTTCACCCCTAGGTGCTCCGGGAGGTATTTCTCTGTGCTTTATATCCATTTCCTAGAGGGGAAGCAAGAAGCAGATGGGAGCGCAGAGGAACTTGAACTGAGGGCTCTTAGTTCTCTTGTCTGGTCTTGCATAAGTGACCATAAAATCATGCGCTCTGGCTTTTGCTTTTGAGCCAGAAATCGAATGTGTCCTCCTATCTGTTACTTCCTCCCTGGATGAGCATGAGCTCATGAACATATCACCCCAACTCTCTAACCTTCATCTTCTTAGAGATCAAATAGCAGGGCAAATCAGGCATGGTAGGGGCACGCCTGTAATCTCAGCCAGCACTCTGGGAGGCTGAGGCAGGAGGATTGCAAGTTTGAGCCTACCCTGGACAATTTAACAATTTAGTGAGGTCTGGTTTCAAAATTTAAAGGGCCGTGGATGTAGCTCAGTACAAAGGCCCTGGGTTCGATCCCTAGAACAAAAAGAATTTGGGGCTGTGGGGAGAGGTTTACAGGGGTTGTATTGGCAGTGCTTAAGAAACTGGCTGCTATTCTGGTACAGGATAGAGAGCAGTAAGCAACCTCTCAGGTCTCACCCAGTCAGGAGTCCCACTTGAGCCGCTTAAATACCACAGCCGTAAATATCATTGCTATTTCCCAAAGTCTTGCCCGAGTGTGTTGTGGCACTGCGATTTGAACCAAGGGGTGAGGCAGATGCAGACTCCATGCCTGCTCTACATCCTCCATCCACAGACATGGTTTCTGTTAAGACTGGAACCCCCCCCCCCAAAAAAAAAAAAAAAAAAAAGAAAGACTGGAAACCCTCCCTGCGGAGGATTTGCCATGGAGACCCAGTCCTCCCTTCCTGGGCTGTCCCAGTGGGTATGATAACCCAGATCTCCAGGAGCCTTCAATTGCCCCTTATTTCTGCTTTGGGGCTCTTGGCAGGTTTTGATCACTGATCATCTCTATTTCTTGATTCCTCCTGGCAGCTTTCTGAGAATGATAATCCTCTTCCAACCTACAGATGGAGATGGTGATCTCCAGATCATCCAACATGGCCTCCCTTCCTCCAGGGCCCTGTTTTCTTGCGGGAGATGATTCTTCATAAAGGAACAGGGTGGGTGGGAGCTCTGAGGTCCATGTCTTTGGGGAATCTTCCAGTGTTTGGGGAGGTGATGTGGTAAGGAAACAGGTGAGGCCTGGACTTAATGGACTGCTCAGTCCATGCACAGAGGGCCATGCTGGCCCTGGAAGCTCCCGGATCACCCTCACAATGCCCACTGTGCTTATGGAGTCTTTGTAACGGTAAGGACGAAGTTCTATGAGTGGAGAGAGGGCATCCGGGCTTTATTTTTCCAGCTCTTCCTCTGCGCAACCGTGGGGTACCAGTTAGTGTCTTGTGACTCTTTCCCCAGCTAGCAAGTAGGTGTCAGTGCAGGGTTACACAATGGGGATGCAGACAGCTGAGACTGTGGGAGGGGCTGCTTGGGACAAGGCCCATATTCAGGCAGCTTCTAGAAGAAGGCCCACCTTCATGGGGTAACATGGTGGCTCCAGGCCATGCTGAGGCAGGAGAGAGCTTCTCCCCAAGGAAGGAGAACACTGGTCATGGTCCCTACCCTTTCCTGCACACCTAGGGTTAGCAGCTGAGTGAGTCCAAACCCACCAGGCATTCCACTGGCTCTCGCTTGAACTGGTCTCGGTGGGTTTCCTTCCTCACTCTCCAGACAGAACTTCGGCCTGGATGGTGAAGGTGAACCTCCAATGGTAACTATGATGCTCTCGTCTTTTGATTCTCAGGGAATTTTGGCCTCAGCAAAGCAGGGTCATGTCTGCTAGATTTATAATTCATCACCTAAGTTTTCCGGATTGCTGATGGCTAGTCCTCTGCTCTGAGGCAGAAACAGCTCTACGTTTCATCATTTCTAAAATGTCCCTACCCTCTCTGCCTCTTTTCAGTATTCAATGAACATGAGAGTTGGAGGTGGCCCTGCTCCTGTGTCTGGGCCGGGTGGAGCCCATATCCCTAGGTCAGAGGCACCCTAGGGGGTGGCCTGTGTCCCTGAATTTTCAGGGAAAGTGTTGATTTCAAACAGCTTGCTGTGTTGGGAGACCATGTGTCAGCCTAGTACCAGACAGATGTGTCCTGAGTTTTCTTTCAGAAAATATGGTCAGCATAACTGGGAAGAAAGAAATCGGAGAGGACAGTAATTGGACCCACTGCGGGGTTGAGCAGGAAGCCACAGAGAAGCTCATTTCAGCTGGAGTGAGCAACAGTAGCTATCACAGCCACCAGGGTGGAAGGCTGCCAAGGCTGCTCCAGCCTTAGTGTTTCCATAAACACGTCCTGGCCAATGGTGGCTTTAAGCTCCTGCCCAAGGTCAGGTGATGCAGGTTTGCATCCTGTCCATCCATTTCCTGTCAGTGATCCTGGGCAATTTGTAAACCTGGAAAAATAGTGGGGCTTGTACCACCCTCGTGTTTGGGGGTTACATAAGCAAGTGAATGGAAACTGATCAGCACAGCACCTGGCTCTCAGCGTGAAATCTCCAGCAGTGGTCACCATCCTCCTCCTCCTCATGAGCTCTGCACCGGGCTGGGTGTGGCGACACTAGGGCGAGCATTACACAGCTCAAGCCTGTAGAGCAAACACATTGCTTATGGCCTGGGATTTATCCAGTCCATCTCTCTCCTTCTCTCCCCTCACACTCTAATTAATCATGGGTTTATTCAGTATCCTTCTAAAAATTCCACATCCCAGTGATTTTTGTGGTTGGTACACACAATATGATCACACAATATGATTTGGGGCAATACGATGCAGGCAAAAGTCATCAGATGTAGCAAGACTTCAAAAGGACATGACACTAGAGGAGTCCTTTTAACAGGAAGAGTCAGCGAAATATAAGATATATAGGTCTGATCTGGCCTGCCATCTGTTTTTATCAATAAAGTTTTATTAGAACACAGCCATGCTCATTCTACTTCAAAGTTTCTCTGCCAGCTTTACAAATGGTCAATTCTGGTATCTTGACTATCAATGGACTATTTTCTTTAGCCCCCAAATAAAATAATACATTAATTTTTATTGATGCTATCACAGCAAGTGAAAATGTTTCTGAGTTTTTACTAGTTTTTCATCTGCAGGGATTTTCCTGCCTGTTGAGCTAGGAAAGCAAAGCTACCCCTGCTGCTGGTTGATATGAACAATAGGCCTTTCACCAGTGCCTGGGATGGTTCATTGGGAGCGTCCCACTGTTTCTTCAGTGTGAGGAACTGGGGTAGTTGTTGTGGGTCCTGAGGTTGATTATAGATGACAGTTACTTTTTCCAAGCCAGGGAAGCAGGTCTCATGTTGTAGGGTGCAGGTTACATACACAAAGACATGAGCACCAGGAGTGGTAGTCACATAGGTCACCTAAAGGATCTGCCTAACCTATCTCTAAACCCTTCAAAAACTGAGATATTTGTTCAATTATTGTTCAGCACATTCTTTCCAGTTGAAGTCAGAGCTTGAGCCTTCTTGTCATCAGGCCCTCCAGGGATATAGGCAGTATTGACCACACCCATCCCCTGTCACTCACTTGGAGACTAGCCGAGCACCTACTACCTTCCAGGTCAGGAGTAATGCATCAGACCTTCTCTCCACATTCTCTTTCCTAAACTAAATGTCAGTGTTGAGGGACATTACAGGCACAGGAACTTGGGATGAGATGAGAACTGTGTCTTTTAGAAGTAGAAACAAGGAGCTGGGGATTTAGCTCAGTGGCATAAGTGCCAGCCTTGCAAGCAGGCACTCATGAGTTCGATCCCTGGTACCGATAAAAAAGAAAAAGACAAAAAAAAAAGAGAGAGAGAGACTAGGGAAACACATCTATGACCAGCCATCCTGAGATGCTTTCTCAGGACAGCCCATCCTGAGATATAAATCGGGCATTAGGATCACTTTAGAATGATGAATGTAGACACAATCTCAAGTATGGTTATATGGTTATTGTAAGACAAACTGTAGCTTATGTTATGTTTTAATTTTTTTTTTGTATCAAGGATCAAACTTATAACCTCATGCTTGCCAGTTAGGCACTTACACTGCTGAGCTAAATCCCTGGCCAGCATCATATTAATTAGGCTTGGATAAAATGGTGACTGTTTCAGAAATTATTACATATGGCAAAGATCGTATTGGTCCAAGGTATTTGTCACCTGTCTCTAGAAGGACTATTCCTCCCTACCTGTCATCATGTGGTACCCAGTGTGTTCCTTTGGGGCAGTTTACTTCCTGGCTTCCTTGTTGGGCATGGCCATGTGACTTGCTTCGGCCAATGAAACATGAGCAGGAAGTGGGGCAGACTATCCTTGAGTGGAACTTTTCAAAGCCACTGCTGGGTTTGACCGTTGCAACTGTTCTTCTGTACAAGAATGGTGGGTTCCAGGTGGGACTGCTCTTCAGCATGGGCTCCAAGGAGCACAGACTTGGGGAGCAGAGCCAGGTTAGGCAATGCAAGTGTGTGGAACAGGAGAATGATGTTTCAACCACTGAGATTTGTAGGTTATCACCACACATAATTTAACTAAAAGTGACAGAGCAGCTCCCAGTCCATTTTGCTTTCTGTAAAAGTGGCAGAATGCTAGCTAATGCCGTCCCTGATGCCTTTTAGTGCTGAGGCTCCGGGGCAGAGGGGAAGCAGGAGACAGAGTTTGAATTGAAGAGAAAATTGAGATCTTCTCAGGCTTTCTGGTAATTGAAAATGAGACTGTTCTACTTTCTAACAGGGACAAGAGAAACTATCACCTAGGGCCTGAGAGTCTGTGGTTGAAGACAAGTAGCAGTGAGTGAAATGGAACTCTTTTCTTGTGTTTCCAAAGCAAGCCCATTTAATACGTGTTACCTTATTTTTTGTTTTTATGTTGCAGAGCATTCACACTGAGCTCCTATTGTGATCCAAATACTGTAATCCCTTTTCCTGTTCACCTTACAGTCCAAAAAGTTCATATTTGTAATCCCATAGAAGTGTTACTGGAATCCTGGTGAGTTAATGCCAATCTATCAGTGCAACCCACAGTGGGAATAAAGACACTAAGACATATTCAGAGGTACAGGCAGCCAAGGAGGTCCTGAGTTTGGTCCAGGTGAGCACTCACAGAACAAAGCACTTGCCTCAGTGCCTCATCTAGAATTTATTAACTCATGAAGAAGGGAGTGGCTTGAGGATGAGTGACTGTGAGAATGGTGGGAATTATGTGACACTGAACCAGGTTTAGCTAGGAGGCCAGGAAGCACTTCTGCAATATGCAGGGAGAAGGGTGTGCAGAAAGACCAATCTGCATAACTCTAATGGGGTAGCATTTAAATGTTAGGGAGCTGTTGCTTCAGTTTTTGATGTGTAAACTTTTGTGCTCTGGGAAGTCATAACCTTTCATTTTGGCATTTCTGGAGCTATGTGGCTCTGCCATCTTGCTGTATTCAACTGTTTACAGGGAGACACGAGGTGAGGAAACAAAACTGTCAGCTGTCATCAAATATTATGCATCAGTGCCTCAGCCAGCCCTAATTACATTCCTTAGAGCTAATTGAAAGGAGAAGGAAATAGCCAGCTCTGTAGATATCAGTACATGGAGTTAGGGCTCAGTTTAACTATGTGGAGGTGATTGTTCTGCATTCAAGGAGAGCTGTCCAAATGGTCCTCTACAAGCTACACCCTCAGACCTTTATTTTTTGTTTTGCAACAAGGTCTTGCTAAGCAAATAAGTTGCCTTAGTTAAGGGGCTGGGGTCGAATTTGTGACCCTCCTGCCTCAGCCTCCTACAGTGCTGGGATTACAGGAGGGATCCTCCACACCTGCCTTACTATCTTGTTTTACATGTGTTGCTCTCCTCACAGAGAGGATGTAGAGCTGCAGGCACAGCTGTGGTACCCAGTGAGTAGGCACCTGGTTTCAGAGAAAGCCACAAGCTTCCTTAGAAGAGAAATAGAACAGAAATTTGGGCCCCCACCATGAGCAGATGCAGTGGCAGGGATGAGACATGGATGAGTAAAAACCTGCCAGCAACTGATCTTAGACTTCCCAGGCTCCATAACGATGAGAAATTCCTGTTTATAAACTAAAAAATAAAGAACTTTGTGAATGGGTACAATTCTACAAGTCATACTCTTTTTTTTTCTACCAGTAAGGAAGTGAGGATGCAGAATACCCCTTTATTTTTCTTAATTCTCTGCTTACTTGGAGATTGGGTGTGGATTTCTTTTTTTTTTTTTTAATTTTATTTAAGGAGAAAAGAAAAAAAAAAGCAGGGAAAGGGTACAAGTTATACAGATTTACAGAAAAAAAATGAACAGTAGGAAATCACTAGTTAATGGATTACATATTGTCATCTTAGAAATAATTGTTCAAGTCACAAAATTAAAGCTTGTAAAGTGGACATTCCATCAATGATACTGCAAACAGTTCTGTTCATTGATCCAATAAAACTCTGTGATATCATTTTCTATCTTATACACTTAAATATACATGCAGTTATATAGTTTAGAGTACTTTCTTTTCCTCTCTTTTGTACCATGACTATTACACATTTTGGGTTTCATTGCTCCCACGGTTCTTATTACTTTTTTGGAAGAGAGTAAAACCAAATGTGACATAACAGAACAGAATCGGTCAAGTCAAAAGGGTGGACATAATAGATAATGTAAAAACATAATACAGGTGATCAACAATGGTTACCATAATGTCTCCCGCTATCTCTAATAGAATTGCCTATATCATTAGTTATAATACAATTGAACAAAACAGTAAAGAATAAAACCGACAAAACCAAAACATTGGAGACATTGTAGGTCTTCAAAAGTAGCTAAAAGTCAACAAGAATGGGCGTCATAATGAATCTCATTATCTTCACAGCTGATGCCTAAACTTTCGAACCTGATACTATCCAGCAAAACAGAATAGGGGAACATCAGTTAAAAACCAGATGGTGAGAGTAATACAGGGCTTTAAATCAAGGTAATGAAAAGTCAAAATGGGTTACTATAATATATCCTGCTATTTTTTTCCTTTAATTAAAAGGATAAAGATAAAAAAGTAAATAATGGAGTGGAGATTGAGATAAAAGAGGGCATAACAACGAAACAGCGCAGATCAAAACATAACCATTTAAGCAGAATAGTGTTTCACCACCAGATAATCCAAACCTAAAAGTAGTTACCATATTGTTTCTTTCTTTGAAATCCTTGAGTACAACTTCGTATACTGTAGCATTAAGTATATCAAAACAATGTAAAACCATTCAAGAGAATGACAGCATTACAGAGTATTTAGAATCGACTAACAGAAAATGAACAATGGTTTCTGTATAATCTCCTTGTCTTTAAAAGGTTTTTGCTTATACTATCGTACATAATAAAATCCAATAAGATACAGCCTATTTAGACCATTGGAGACAGAAGGACAAAAGCTAGATGAGACTTCAAAACAAGATGATACTAAATCAGTATTACCTATTAAGATGTCATTTTCTCCAAAATAGCTGTTCCTATCATCCAATCTTCTCTGCCTCATTTCTGTTAAGCTCTTTTTCTGTCAGTAGCTGTCAGTTTGTCTTCTTCATTTTGTTCTCTGCTCCATTTGTTGTGGCCTCCCCGCCACTATTTCTGGGTTCTTTGTATTTTTCTTTTTTTAGAATATCCTGCAATACTTTCTGTAGAGTTGAATTGGTGGTTGCAAATTCCCCCAGTTCCTCTTTATCCTGGAAGCACCTTGTTTTTCCATCAATTTCCAGGGACAGTTGTGCAGGATATCTCAATCTTGGCTGGAGATTATTATCTTTCAATGCTTGAATTATTTCCCCCCACGCTCTTCGTGATTTGATGGTTTGTGCAGAGAAATCTGCTGTAATTCTGATGGGTGTTCCCTTGTAAGTGGTCTGTTTCTTGTCTCTTACAGCTTTTAATATTCTGTTCTTGTATTGAATTTCTGGAATTTTTATTATTATATGCCTGGGTGTTGCTCTGTTTGGGTTGTAGGTAGCTGGGGTCCTGTATGCCTCATACATCTGAGTATCTTTACCTTTTGCTAAATTAGGAAAATTCTCCTGGATTATTTCTGTGAGTAGCTTTTGTAGTTCACTTGTTTGCATCCCTACTTCTTCTTTTATGTTCTTAATCCTTAAGTTATGGATCCTCTTATCATCTTCTTGTCTTTGTATTATTGCTGTTTGTTTCTTTGTTATTTTTAAGAAGTTTTTCATTTCATTCTCCCATATTACAAGTCTGCCCTCCAGTTCAGATAGTCTGTCCTTAGTTTCTTTCAAGCTGTTATGCCAGTCTTCGATAGACTTCTTAGTATCTTGGTAGTCCCTTTGAACCTGCTTCACGTATTCTATGCTTTCTCTGTTTTCTCCATCAAACAATTCTCCCCTTTTTTTCTGTTCTTCCATTCCATCACCTGTTTTTTCTTGGGTGGTGCTTAGCATTTCTCTAACTATTCTGCATACTTCTAGCTTCAGGTCGTTGATAACTTCATTCCTGAATTGGTCTATGAGGCTCTCTATATGGTGCCTTATGTGTATTGGTGCGGTGTCTGCTATTGCCTGTTTCTCAGAATTGGGGGCCGAGGAGACTTTCTTGTTGCTGCCTCTTCCCATGCTGCCTCTTCTTCTCTGTTCCTTATATATGCAAGCTTATATAAGAGGCCCAGCTTCTCTCCCAGTCAGCCACAGCCTGATCGAATTGCGCCAGTTAGGTGTTCCCGCTCACCGCTGCGCACCAGGGAGTTACGGACCAGGCAGCCTACGCGTCTCCCCTCCCGGCCACCGTCAGGCTCTGGGATCTGGGTTGGGACAGCCTACCAGGTCCGCCGGCAGCGTCATGCAGGCCAGGCACTTTTCACCAATCCCGCCCGAGAGGGGGATGTGTGGCTGGAGTCGCCACCGCGCCCTGCTCCCGCAGGACTGCTCGGGCCCAGAAAGTCCTCTGCTGGAGTCAAACTGTGGTAGAGTGTCAGTTTCTCTCACTCACCTCACCATAAGTCAGTGCACGCCTCCCTGCCGTTCGCAGATTGCCGTTCTCAGAGCTTCTGCACGTCTCTCCCCTTGCTGAGCCGCTGTAGAGGCAGCCAGCCGCTGCGCGGCGGGAAACCCAAATCGCGGCTTACAATGGCGCGGTTCCAGCCTCCACACCGAGTCTTTTCTGTTCCTCTTTTAGCACCAGGACTGCATTCCAAGTTGGCTTCTCTCAGCCCAGTTCGTTCCTGAGTCAGCAGAGCATATCTCCACCTGCTTATGTCTCCTTAGTCCGCACCATTCCTGGCTTCTGAGCCGAGTCTTTCAGAGAGCCGCCGGTAGTTGCTGTTATCTGTCCGCCATGTTCTCCCGGAAGAGTCAAATGGCAACTTAATTGTGTGTACTGAGCAATTGGCTAGATCTTACATCTTTGACATCCTCCATAATATATTAAAAGATCACTGTGTGTCTTTCCGGTCTGTAAGAGTCCTTCCATGAGGCCTGTAGGCCGTAGAAGTCTCAGTAAGCAGTCTAGCCGGGACAGAAATTCTCAGCACTACGTTGTCTGGGTGTGGATTTCTGAGCGGCTCCACCCTGAGAAGAAATGGCCATGCCAGCTGCCCTGACATGCAGGGGGCACACTGGGCTTCCTTTGCTCCTTCCTGTCCTGGCTTGACTGCTCGTGGTCCAGTACCCATGGTGAACTGACAGGATCAGTGTGGCCCCAACTGCTTCCTGAGCTCTTGAGTACTCCAGAGCAGCCTTCAGGACTGACCATTGCTAAATACAGCAGGGAAGAGTCAGGACCATGGGTCACTGCTAAGCTCAGAATCGATTTCCCTCCACAGGTCTGATCTGGCTTCCCTGGGATGCGTAGTGGGTCCCTGCAGGTGCTGAAGTAGGAGATGGAGGCAGTGCTGTCATCCAGGCCCTCCAAGGGGGTTGCTTTGGGCTTTGGGTGGCAGAGCTCTTGCTTCTGAGGGTCAGGGTGCTTGGAAGAAGGTTGCATCCAGGCCATACACAATCATCTTCGCAGCTCCCCTCTGACTACTGTTAGCATCAAAGGCCCCTTTGCATGGCTGTACCTTATTTAGCAGTTTATCCGAAGATATAAGGTCAAATGAATGTCACTAGCTCTGAAAATTAGAACATCAGTGACAGCCGTGTTCGCAGAACAGACTTTGGAGTTCACTGCTGATTTCCTCATCTTGCGGGCGTGTTCTGCCAGCTGTGGGGCGGATAGGAGTGCCTGCTGTTTCCTGGGCACCTTCTGCACCCTTGCTGATCGTCTTCTGGTTCCATCCTGCAGGTGTGGGCTTGCTGCTTTGCCCCTGTTCTACATAGTTGTGTCCCTGTGTGAAGTCCCAAGAGCCAGACCAGGGCAGGTTACCATGCAGACCCACAACTTCTCTCGTGAATGCAGCCAGGACCTGGCACGCAGAAGGGCTGGGCAACTCCCAGTGGAGGGTCTGGCTGCTGAGTGGGGGTGGGGTAGGGGAACAGATGAACAAACACCTGAAGCACTCACAACAGGAGAAGGACCTGTTCCTTCAGGATCTTGGGACTTTAATGATTAGGAAGGGACCCAACGACTAATTCCTCTGCTTTTGGTTCCTTTGTTTAGAAGGGCTGTGTTTGCGGCTCCAAATATATCCAGAGGCTTGAGCTTGAAAGATAGGCAATTTGGCCAGGCTCCAAACCCACTTACAACTCCAGCTCTAAATGTAGCTGTGATCTGGGAACTTCAGTTTCAAGTTCCCCTTGACTGGGGCAAAGCTTGCATTGTGAGCTCCTGTGCGTTTTGTCCGTTTTCCTCCCCTTGACTTCCCCAAACTTCTTCCTCCCATGTCTTAGTGGTTGGGGGTGGCTGTGACTTTCTGGGCGTTTGCCTGTTGTCACTACTCGGACCTTGCACCGTGTGGTACCCATTGTCCTTCTGGTCTCCTGACTGGGCTACAGGCTGTGTGGCCAGGGTCTGTCCTTAGCCCCCTTTCCCTCGCTGCAGGGAGACTTGCCTGGGTCATAGCTAGAGCCCCAGGGCTCTTCAGTCCTAAATTAAGAAACCAGAGAAGGTGTGTTCCAGCCAGATTTCTAGAGCTTGGCTTCTGATTTGGTCAATTATCCCTTGGAAATAAACAAGTAAATAACCAATGCAAACCTCAGGAGAATGGTGGTTTGAGTTAAGAAGCAGTGTACAAATTCAACAAAAGCTTGATGAAAACCAAGCCATGCGCTGAGCAAAATCAATCAATTCAGACTCAATTTCCTGGCAGGCCTGTCATGTCTGGCTTGTGTGTCTCTGTTCTGTAGGGGATTAAAGGAGTTCAAGGGCTGGGATTTGGCGCATGGAGCAGAACTGGAGTTCAGCTTATGCACAGCTTTTCACACCTTTGCACTTCTTTTGAGGGAAGTGGATTCTTCTGCTTGGCTTCCATTAACATAGTACCGCAAGCAGGTGGCATCAGCTGCGGAAGTGTAGGCCTCACAGTTCTAGGAGCTAAAGGACCAGGATCAAGGGCTTTGCAGGGTTGGCTCCTCCTGAGGACTGGGGCGGGAGGACATGTTCCATGTCTCCCTCCTAGGTCAGCAATCTTTCCTTGGCTTGCAGACCTGATTTCACCTTTGCATAGTGTTTTTTGTGTGTGTCTAAATTTCCTCATATGAGAACACCAATCTCATTGGATTAGAGGTTGACCTACTCTAGCATGATCTCAACTAATCATATCTGCAATGCCCACATTGCCAAACAGGACCATATTCTGGATGTTCTGGGGCTTAAGACTTTGCTGTACTAATCAGGAGGAATGTAGGCTTCTTGTTTGAATTCATTGTCCAAAACAAAGTATATCCATGTGATTCAGCCTATGGCACATCTCTGAAGTGGAAGATAAACATGTACAAGAAGCTAAATGCAAGGGTACCCTTCCATTCATCCATCTATCCATCCATCCATCTATCCATCCATCCACTGATGCTTCTATACACTTATCCACCCATCTCTTGTTAAACATGCACACACACCGAGGGCTGGTCGGGTCCTTGGGTACCTGTAGAGGGGATGATAAAGAATAAAGAAAGACAAAGGCACACATTTCAGGATACAAGCCAGACCAGGAAGAGTTTGCTTCTAGTAGACTGACTTGGCTACGTCCGCAGCTGGCTCACTCTTATTGGCTAGCGAGAAGAGCAGGGGGAGGGGTAGCATGCGTTTCATGGAGCAGTAACCATAGAAAGGGGTGGGTAAGGATTAAGTGGATGAGGAACCAGATTTTTCCTAAACCCAAATGCCTGTATTTTGACAACTGTCTTCAGCAGATGCTATCTTGCCTCAGAAGTGCTGGGTTATAGCTAAGGGGGTATGTGGCCTTCCATATACCTTGTTGTTTCTGAAGCAAGGCCACAATGACCTCAGGACGCAGGGGCTCAAGTCACAGTGTTGGGCCTCCCATGATCTATCACATGACCTGGTCCCCAGCACACATGCTTTATGCAGGGTGGAATTCCAGAGGTTCTTAATTGGATGCCCCTACCACATCAGGGGCACTATTCTACACTCATTTGTGTCCTATGAGACCCCTAAGGAAGTGCTGGGAGGACTCCAAAGCACTGAGCATCCTGTGACCCAAGATCTCTTCTGCTTTATATAGGGAGCTGGGTCCCTTTATAAATCCAGAAAAAGCCATGATCTCTTCTTGAAATAGAACAAATGTATGGGCTGTCCCTATAAATTTATATCTGATTGCAGTAGTGGCTTCTCTTCAGCCTATCCACAGAGGTGAAGCTGCTCCCCTGAGAGGTAACAACCTGAGAAATTCATTTGTTCACTCCATGAACACGGATCACGTGGCCATCAGACATTGGTCTGCAGGAGGTCAGGGCTGGGGAGCCAGCAAAAGTTCAGCAGGAGACTTCCCCAAACTGCCCACCAGGACCAACCAAATAATGAGAGTAGAAATGATTCTGTGTCACAGAGAAGCATGGCCCTTCCTCCTCTTCCTCCTCCTCGTCCACCTTTTCCTTTTTCTCTTTTTGTTTGTGGTACTGAGGATTGAACCCCCAATCTTTGCAATGAGTTACATCTCTCACATTTTTTAAATTTTTATTTTATTTGTTTTAAGACAAAATCTCACTAAGTCATTAAGATGCTTAGGCTGAGCTCAAACTTGCATTCCTACCACCTCGGCCTCCCAGAGTGCTGGGGTTACAGGCCAGTAACACCACCATGCTTGGCCTCTCTTCCAGATCAAGAGGGAAATGGGGTTCCCACCCCAACAGTTGGCATACTTTGCTGGGGCACCCCTTCACCAGAACATTTGAGTAGTATTGCAAAAGGCAATATATTGGACAGTATAAGAGGTGCATAGAATTTATGCTCTTTTACGCAGTGTGGTTTCCAAACTCAGTGTCATTTCTATAATACAGAGCCCAGTCTACCATTTGCACCCACCACAGAAGGCCTCAGCATCCACCTGGTGCAGTCTTCATTGGTATTGAGGGACCTTTGGTGTCTCTGACCTGCAGATGTCAGTGCCATGGAGGCTGGGTTGAACCTAGACCTCTCCATTTAACCCCAGCCCATGCCCAGGCATCTCAGCTGCCCTCGCAGGGCTCCCAGCACAGGCACATCATAGGAGCTGGCATAGATGTCCACTTTCTCCCGAGAGAAAGGCCTCTTTCCCAACCCACTCTCTTTCCTCCTTCACACAGCATCCACAAGGCCCAGAGCTGAGACCTGAGTCAGGACACGGCAATCCGAGCATCCTGTTCTGCTTCAGCGGCCTGGAAAGCACGGCCATCTGGTTCCGGTTCACAAAGTCTCAATAAGAATTTTTCAGAAGATTTTAGTTCCCTTTGTGGTTCAGGAAAAAGCTTGGTATTTGGGTCGGGTGCAGATCGGGGTTAGTACGGGGCTGAGGTCTGTTCTGGTTTGGGTTTCACAGGGTAGTTGTTTTTAAGACCCTTATCTCAACCCATCCTGGATAGAAAGGGCAGGGGGATGTGGCCAGGGAACCACAGCAGGCAGGGTTTTCCAGATGCCTTCCCTCCTAGGTGGCAGCACCGAGGGTCTTTGGAAGATGAGCAGAGCCTCAGTCTATGTGGGATGGAGCTTGGTTCCAGCTGTCAAAATGAATTTGACCCAGCAAGAATCTAGGAGAGTGATTGCTGGTTTAGGCTTGGCCACAAACTTGCAATGGGACCCCAAGTAAATCAATTCCCTCTTGGGGACTTGGTTTCTTCCTGTGTAAAATAAGGAAATTGGGGCAGATCTAGATGATGGCAAAGGCGCCTTTCAGAGGTGAATGCAACAGTGCTGGAAAACTGTTTCAAACCAATTGTGCCTCCGAGGGGAGCCTCACAGGCATTCTTCCGGCTGCACCCCAGCTCTTCTCCACCAAAACACATCTCCCCCGGCTTGGCTCCCTGCACACCGGCTCCTTCCAGACTGACTTAGCTTCTGCAGCCTGCCCAGCACAGTGGTGGCTTCACTGGTAACCAAGGCTGTGCAGCAGAACAGTAGCCCAGAGATTACAGAGCCTCCTCCCGATCCAGGTGGCCTCTTCCTTCTTTGTTCCAACATTCCCTGTGGGCAAAAGAGGGGGATGGAAGGCATCACCCAGGACCCCAGGGCACTGCACCCCAGGCTCTTCTTAGATCCCTCCGGGGAGCACCCAAGACTAAGAGCCGAACTTGGAGTTTCCTCATTATCAACCCCAGAAGCTGTGCCAGTGCTGTAAGTTTTTCTCACACCTGAAACTTACCCTTTAATTAAACAGTAAGATATTCTCATTCATTTTAACAGTTTTCAACGGGAACGGGTTTACTTTTCTCTTCTTGCTTCTCTGCCACTTCGACTGGGTGTCAGCAGCAGTGGCTGGAAAATGTGGCCCTGTAGTGAGTCCGCTGGGGGGTGCCTTGGGTCCTCACGGGTAAACTGAGGAAAAGCTACCTCCTTGTGCTATCCTACAGTGCTGGCTGGAAAGGCAGATGAGTAGTGAACAGTAATTATTGTTCTGATGGCCAGGGGGTTGCATGAGGCCATCACCCAGGAGGGCGATTGATGTGGAGCGTGTTTGTGCTGCCACAAAAGGGCTCTCAAGGCTGGGAGGCGCTTTGGATTCCTGGGCCTGATTTAAGTTTCTCTTCCTCTCCCTTCTCCACCACTCCCCGGCCTGCACCTGACTTGGGTGAACCTCTTCCCTTTTCTTTCTCACTCTTCCTCTTTCCTTACTTTTCTTTTTAAAAGTTTATTGGGAGCCTTTTACTATAAAATGCTCCTCTCGCAATATTTGAAAAGTGGGAACAACAGACTTAGAAAGAAAACATCACATTTTGGTAGATTCCTACTTTGATCTCTTGCTTAATAGTTTTGTGTTGGTTGGTTTCCTTTATGTGGAGATATACTGTAAATATAATTTCATATTCTGCTTTTTTTTAGTTACCTGGACAAACTAAGATTTCCCCCATGTTAATTGTAAGTTCACCAGTATCACTTGGGGTTGCTGCTGGGGTGGCTCAGTGTGACTCAACATTTGACTTAGGCTTCACTTTGACATTTATTTCTAATTTGTTGGTTTTAATTGGCTGTGCCTAGGAGAGCACCCCTCTCCCCAAGCATCAAGCGCTTGGCATGAAGTAGGAGTTACTGGATCTTGGGAGCCTGAGAGCCTTTCTCCAGGAGTCTGAGTTTGAATTTGGGGATAGCTTTCACCTTTGTTTTCAGTTCCTTGTTGAGATCTGAATAGTTGAGACTATCAGAAAATTCACTTCCTGCTAAGGAACATATTAGTTCTAGTAAAAATAATAAAATCTACTTTTCTCCCACTAGCAAACACTGCTCACTAGAAAAGCAGAATGGCAAGATTATTAGGAGCTGCCTGTTCCCGGCTCTCTCTCTTCCTGGCTGGGTAACCTCGGGATCGTCTCCATCTTTCTGTGCCTCCTGCGTCGCATCCCCCTGACAGGCTGCTACGAGGGTACAGTGAATTCATGCAGAGTGCTGGGACAGTGCCTGGTGCTCTGTCGATGTAGGAAGCGCCCCCAAATTCCTTGAGGGAGCCGGAGATGGGGCTCAGTGATACAGTGCTTCTTTACCATGCGAGAGGCCCTGGGTTTAATTCTTAGGACCACGTTTTTTTGTAAACATTTTTCCTGCTGTGTTTTTTAAAGTTTTTTCTTTTCCTCAAGAGCAGAAGGAGGAAGCAGATGAGGGGAGAAAGGGCCTGGAAAAGAGTGGGGAGGAGGGACCACCCCAGGATAGAGGCAAACACGGGTGTTACCCCGACCCCAAGGCCAGGAAAAGCAGGCCAGTCTAGGGGAAGCGCAGGCCTCAGGACGCCCTGGGCACTGCCCAGCCTGGGCCTGGAATCGGGCTGGCCTGAGAGTCCCAGTTCTTCCAGCGGATGGGGATGGTAGAATTGGAATTAGACCTGAAGGAAGATGGAGTTGGGGTCCCTCCCCCCTGGGTCCTGGAGTCAGAGGTGGGCAGTGGAGTCTTTGGTTTCTGTCGGGAAACTACAGGTCTAACTACAGACTTCACAGTTTTCCTTTCCAGAGCTGCAGCCCAGTTGCATTCTGGTAACAGAAGCAAAATTAAAAATATGAGCAGGAAGTCAAATTAATTTTAAAATCTCTGAAAACCTGTGTTCTGTGGTTGCATCCAACTGGCCGGAGCTGGCCTGGCGTGTTTTTCCCTGGGACAGACTGATTAATGGGACAGAAATGAGGAGGTGTGAATTTATTTTGGACCTGGGTGCGGAGCCAGGAAAGGCTGGCATCAGCCCACTTAGGCCAAGCCTGCTTTGAAAGTCTACCAGGGTGACCACCTACTGGGTCTCCCCCCGGGAGGGAGCTCGGAGGGAGGTAGTGTAGACTGAGGCCTTCTCAGCACGCTTCTAAAAGCAGTTTGTTTTTCTCTTCTTCCCCAGGACAGTGGTGAGACTAAAGGCAGCCCTGTGGCCAGGGATCTCTCTGGGCCTTTCCCGGAAGCCGGGGATAGGGAGCCATCCTGGGGGGCAGAGACCGACTGGTGTCCAGCCCTGAGAGCTCTGGAGAAAGCAAGGACCGAGCCAGGCTCTCGGGGAATTCAGACCAATCCTGCTGGACTGTGTTTCCCCGAAGCGTGGAGAATCATTTAGTGGCATGAAAGGTGGCTGAGAAGCGATAAATAACCTACCAATGGGAATAGGCCTGTCTGGGAGGTAGGAGATGGCTGTAATGTAGAGGATTTTATCTGCATTTCAGACTCTAGAGGGAGGCTGATTTCAGTCGTCCAAGACATGGATAATTAAAAACAAAGACATCTTTAAGACAGATCTAAGGCCGGCCTGCCAGCCCCCTCCTCTCCCTAGAAATCCCCCCTCCTTCACCCCCATCTCCTTTTCCTGGAAAAGGCTGGGAACACTCTTAAAAGTAAAATTACCCTAATGAGAGAAGACACGTTCTTGAAGAAATTCTGACTTACGGTTTACAGCTTTATAAGCGTTTCAGTAGAGAGATGTCCCGCACTCAGGCCCTCAGTCAAAGACTGCTAGCTTCATCTTTTCTGTGATTATTTTTACAACATTTGCAATTAAATACAGGTTTCCTGCTGCCTGATTCTGACTGGATGAGGGGCTTTGGAGTTTTGGGGTGGCTAGGTGCACAAGAGACACATGGAGGCAAGGAATACCCACCCTTTACACACTAGGACAGAGTACCCCAGGTCCCGCACAGCCTGTGGGGAGAGCTGCTTCCCCTGAAACCCGTCAGCTCTGCTTCTGCATCCTTGTTTGTGAGGAGGGGAATTTGCCTCAACCCACAGTGTAGAGATAGGAGAACTTTTTCCTTTTGATGGTGAGCTGAGCTGGGATGCACCCCAGGGCCTTGGCAAGTGCTCTACCACTGAGCAGCACCCCTGGGCTTTTACCTTAAGTTTAAAACTTATTTTTTACTTTTTGGAGACAGTCTTTCTTTGTATTTCAGGCTGACCTTAAACTCACTATGCAGCTCGAGCTGGCCTTGAATTTGTGGTGATCCTCCTGCCCTAGCCTCCCAAGTGCTAGGATTACATGTGTGTGTCACTATATCTGGGTGACTTTTTTTAAAAAATACTTCAGAAATCTAGTAGAAAATATCATATCATCAGATATTTTGGTTATGAAAGGACCTGAATTGCTCCCTATGAGTGTGTGTGTGTGTGTACACACGTACATGCATGTGTGTAAGGAGGGTTGGGGTGGCCAGGAAGAAAACTAAGGGCCTCTCCCAAGATACAGAGAGCCGGGTTGGGTCTGATGACAGGCCAGACGAAGCACAACAGGAGATGAAGGATGGAAATCCAGGATGCTACTAACACTTCTGTGAGTTTGGGGATTTTGAGATTTTCTGGGAAATTCCACGTTGCCCTTTCCTCTGGATGGCCAGTGCTGCCCAGTGTTGGTGGCTAGGAGCAGCTGGCAGGGAGTGGCCAGGTGGATTTTTATGCATGTCTCTGCCCACCCTGCCCAGTCCTACCTATTTGTGGGATTCATGGCTTATCTCCACCCCCAGGTAAATTTAAGGGAATAGAAGCATAAGATCACGTTCACCAAGCTGGGCAGTGGCCAAGCTGGACAGTGGCAGCCAGCCAGGCCTAGGTGGGACTTTGGCCAGCGCCCCCCTCTGCCTCAGTTTCCTCATCTGTGAACGTGGAAAGGGATCTCCTCAGTGCCAGTGGCATTTGGACCCAAGCCACCCGTTTCTTCCTTGTCATGGAGCACCCCACACCCAGCTGGAATCTGTCCTGCCCCTCTGGCCAGCGATCTGGTGCAGGCTTACAGCGGGGAGGAGCAGTGAAGGTCCCTCCTGGCAGGCCACTGAGGCGAGAGGAGGTGGGCTGGACATCTGCTCCCCAGCTGAGCTCAGAGATAGCGTAAGACAGACCTAACAGCCAGTGAATCCCAAGGTCTTCAGCCCCCAGCGCCCTGTGTGCAGTCCCCAGCCCATGCCCTGTCTCTCTGTGTGTCTGAGTCACTGTCCCTGCCTGCCCCAAGGAGGCCCCCACCACTGCCTCACCCCACCTTCCTCCATTCTCTTCTCCTTTGCATCTTGCCCTTCTTCTGGAGCTCTGAGGCCATGGCACCTGCATTTGGCCAGGGAGCATCACTACCCTGTGCCCAGCATGACCTGTGGGGTCAGTGGGGTTGGTCTGAAAGTCAATCGCTGAACCCTGGACTTGGACAAGGAGTCCAGAGTTGAGTATTTCACACAACAACGACTGTGGGTGACATCCCCCTCCCACCACTTGCTGGGCTTCTCTCAAGTTAGGCTTTTGACGTCGACTTTTCCCAGCTCGAAATTGAGGATAGCATCCTTGAAGATCCCCAAACTGCTATTTAGCCATTTTAAAGATGCAATTTCAGTTCCAAGCAGGGGAATGGGGTGGATAAAAGAGATTATATGATAATAATATGCCTGTGGGAAGCCTGTGAAATCAAGTGTATTTTCTCTGGTGGGCAGGATATTTCTGGAAGGATTCATGGTCCCTCCACTGAGGGGTGTGTTTATCCTAATGGGAAGCAGGACTGAGCTAGGCCACAGCACCCAGCAGAGTTTTTCAAGTCTTACGACACCACAAGGGACATTTGTAGTGGTCGGAGGACGTGTTTAGTCTGCCCTGGCCCTTTCAATGTGTGCTGACCTGGCTCTGATGGGGCTGCAGGAAGGCGAGGAATCTAACAGCAGTAAGGGAAGTGTCTGTCCAGTTGTGCCCACTATGGTGCCTTTGGATACAAACAAGAGAAAAGGCAACACATATGGATTTAAACAATAAGTCTGGTGCTCTTATTACTTCAAGGTGTCCTTAGCCAGGGCTTCAGGTGCTGTATGATCAAGGTGCTGTGAGACGAGCACAGTAATTCTGCCTGCCATTTGAAGAAAGAGTAGGTTGAAAAGTGTGAAGGATGAATTTACCTGGCTGCTTGACACACTAGAGTCTGGGCTTCCTTGACTCATGAGCAGGAACCCAACTCACAACAAGCTGGCATCCTGATCTCCTGCAGTCCAGGGTGACTGGTCAGGGGCACTCAACTAGTAAAGCCTGGCTGTGTGCCAGAGATGGGAGGGACCGTGATGGGGGAGGCACAGCACTGATGGATTCTAGGAGGAGCAGGGTCTGCTGGGGACCCAGGTGGGGGTTGTAGCCCCAGGAGCCCACTGTGCCCTCCTTCCTCTTCCAGGTCTTGCCCGAAGCCTGACTCTTACTGTGTGAAAAGGACGTGGAAACAAGCATGCCTAGAAACACACACCCAGCACACCCACGGATTCACACACTCCTGTCTCCCACAAACCACCCCCGCCCCACACACACACACAAGCGCCCTCTCCAAAGTCTGATCCGTGCAGCCCCACTGGCCCTGGGGACCCCCATCATTGCACCACACAGCCAGTTCTCTCCAGATCCCCCTGCTTCCCAAGGTAGACTGACAGGGATCCTCAAAGGACGGTGACAGAGGCCCTAACGCCAGGCCTGTTCCAGGCACCGCGTCTCAGTGGCCCTGGAAGCCAAGCTTTCTGAGGAATCCCCTGAGCTGTCCCCAGGCCTGGCACAAACGGGGGCTACTTCATAGACAAAAGGCATGGGATGGGGGGGCTTGTGAGGTGCAGCCTGAATGGGCCACTGGGACTCCCCTAGCTGTACTGCCCAGCCCTCACCAGAGCCCCGACCTTCCATTGGGGCTGTGTGTGGCCTTGCCCATGGGCCAGGGACTGGCGCTCCCCTCTGCTCACCACAAGAGGGCACCAGCGCTTTGTGCCAGCTGGGGCTGTGGCCAGTGGCCCGCTCTGAGAACCACATCAATTTCCTAGTGTCCTTCAGTGAGCTGGGAGCTCACTACACGTGGGCCCTGGGCGAGGGTCCTCCCCCTGTCTTCATAAGATGCCCCTTAGAAAGAGTTGTGACTGTCCCATCCCTTTCAGGCCTGCAGGAGGTGGGTGGGGAAGGTGCAGTCAACTCACAGGACCCCTGGAGCCCCTTGACGTCGTGGGCCTGAGATGTCAGTACCCCTCAGACAGTAGCTAGTAGGCATGATGGGGTGCTCTGTGCCGCTGGCTTGACACTGTGCATTACTGTAGGGGGAGTGGCTGGTCATCTGTAGACCATGCTGCCTGTGCCTATAACTGACCTTCATGGCCCTCACACCCCTCCCACCTGGCACCCCACAGAGCTCTTTCCCATCATTCACACTGGGCCCAGGTGCCAGGCTGTGTCAGCAGCTCTGAGGGAGGTGGGCGGAAGGCAGAGGCTTCACTCAGGATTCCACCGGCATGGTCACAACCTGCCAGGAGCCCATGTGGACTGCGATGGCCATGTGGTGGTGTGGTTACTCCAGTCTGGCCTTGGAAGGTGATGTCAATGGAAGCAGACACTGTGCCTCTCAAACCTGCCCCATAAAGGTTGATGGGGTGAATGCAAAAGGAGAATGGGCGCCCTGAATGCAAAATGAATGGTGCCAATGAATGAATGAAGATCTGGAAGCTGGATTGCAGGAGACACACTCGTCAGCACAGGTCTCACTGCACGTGCGTCAGCTCTTAGAGGCCACAGGGCTTTGCCAGTTCCCAGGAAGCAGCTGTCTGGAGACACTGAGAAGTCAGCTGTCAGCAGGACGTGGCCATGAGTCTCGGCATGTTCTCTGCTCGGCTGTGGCCCCTTCTTTGCTGGATGGAGGGGCCTGCTCAACGCTGGCCCCCATGCACACATGCAAACATTTCTGCTCTGTCTGCCTGTCAGAGCGGTTGGTCAGAGGCCCCCTGCATGTGGCCCAAAAGATGCAAGTTCAGGGTGATTCTGTGCCCAGGAACAAACCACAAGCACACTTCCATTGATCATGTGTAAAAACCATGCATGAGCACATGTATGAAATACACACACACACAGTTTCAGTCCACCCTCAGTATTTAGCACACTTATGCTGGTGAATTTTCACTAAGATCTATTTGCATCCCTGAATCAACGCACACAGTCCCTTCCCAGCCCTTCTCAGACTTGGGCAGAGTGGTGAAAATCTGAGTCACCCAGTGGGCACATCCCCAGCTGAGGACAGACAAGGTGACGCTCTGGGTTTTACTCCTTCTCTCACACGGTGCACAAATGTCCTTTCTTTAGTGCCGCATTTTTGTTGGTGAACTTCACTACTTCAAGTGCACCCACACCCAGCCCTGAGAGCTGGCTGTGTCACAGCCACAGAAGGCGACAGACACTCAGCCACCACCGCCACCCAGAGACACGCTAAACCAGGTCATTCCTGGTCAGTTAAACGGGATGGCCAGAGGCTCCCACCCACCTCAGCTTGCATTTATCCAGAAGGAAAAACCAGTTTCTGAAGTACTTTATAGATCTAAACACCACAGATAATAAGACTATGAATATGCGCACATATACACAGCACCTAGAAGAAATTAAAGGTGCAAAGAATAAAATGTGTATCTTCCTTAATCTGTGCTTTTCTATTCAGTGCTATTCCCCTTTACTGGAAACCATGTTAACTCTCTGGGTATGTGTCCCCCTACCTTTGTCTATGGCTGTGCACAATCGCATGTAACACAGAGTGCATGATTTGGGGGGAGCAGCCTAGGGAAGGGTTAGCATGTGATGGGCATTCTGTCACATAGGTGGGGCAGCATATCTTTTCTTTTTTTGGTTTATAAGCAACAGCAATGTATTTTCCCCAATTCTTGAGGCTGGAAGTCCCGGGCTGCCCCCCAGAAGCTCTCTCTTAGGATAAGCTTGAGTCCTCAGCAGGTATTAACAGTTGAAACATGCATACCCTCCCATGCTTCCACCCAGAGACCTCAATTCTAGAACCCTGGTCCCTAAAAATGCTTGCACAGAGGCATAAAGACATGTGCCCAGGAATTCTGTCCTAGGGAAATATTGAGTGACATATGTGCCACTCATCATCAGTAAGGGAACGGTTATGTACACCGAGCCAATGCACATCGGGGGAGAAAGTTTTATGGGAACACAGCCAGGCCTGTTCACTCACGCGTGGCCCACGGCTGCCTCCGCACTGTATTCACAGAGCTGTGTAGTGTGGTAGCGATCATACCTTTCACAAGGCAAAAATATTCACCATCTGGCCTTCTATAGAAAACTGGCCAGTGTCTCTGTTCTCCACTCTTGGTGGTGCACATTTCTGTGGGTTTGATGAAAGTAGAATGCTGTATGCCCACCGCTATATCATAAAGTAGTTTCACTGTCCTAAAAACTCTGAATTCTACCATCCCTCTCCCCTAAGTCTTGACATCCATGATCTTTGTCCTAGCTCCATAGTTTAGGCTTTTCCAGCGCATCCCCAGCATGAGGAGCAGACAAACGACAACCTTTTCAGGTTACCTTCTTTCATTAGCAATATGCATTTGAGGTTCCTCCAGGTCTCTTCACAACTTCTTGATGGGTCATTTGTTTCTAGTGCTGGGTAGTGTCCCAGGGTCTGCATGGATGTGTCTATTGATGTTTTCACCCATTGAAGGACATCTTGGTTGCTTCCACCTTCTAGCAATTGTGAATAAATCTGTCACCAGCATGTGTGTGAAGGGGCCGAGATCACAGCTCAGTGGTAGAGTCACTTGCCCGGCATGCACATCACCCTTCAGCTGCTCAGCCCATCTGCATGGATTAATGCTCCTAAACAAAGTCCTGCAGGAAGGAGTTGCCCTGCCCTGTTGTGCTCTGCTCCGGCAGGAGCAGAGTCCTGTCACATGAGGATGTAGTAAAAGGCCCTCCACATCCTGGAGCCTTGATGACAGACTTCCCAGCCCCCAGGTCTACAAGAGAAAAATAAATGTCTGTTTTTCATAAATCTCGCAGTCTCAGTGAGTTGGTCACAGCGGCACGAACTGGATCATGACAACACCCTTACCTAGTTTCCGATGCTGTTGACATCTTGCACACACAGGGCACATGTGACGCACTAGAAGCTTAACATTGACCTGTTGTCATGCAGTAGCCATCGGTCTGCTCATATTTCTCTGGTTTTTATACTGGTGCTCTTTCTGTTCTTGGGTTCAGTCCAGGATGGGGATCTTTAGCCTTGTGTCTGTCGTGGTGTGCAGAATTGATCAAAGTCCTGAGCAGAAGCTGAGACAGCAGCTGGGGGACATGCTGAGGACAGGACACTGCTGTTGCTGAGTGGACAGGGTGATAACGGCCAGGAAAGTTGGAGCGGGGAACATGCACAGCTCAAGGTTGACACTTGCTGAGAATCTGCCTATTAAACTGAGTCCACAGCTCACACAGCATTGGCTTTTCCCCCATATTTTATCCAGTGTCTTAATCAGCAAGTAATTACAGGGCTGCTACCAGGAGGCAGGAATATGGCCCTGGGGTTCCACCTGCCACCTGCGGACAGCTCCCATCTCTAGCCTGTTTTCCTCATTATTCCCCGATTCTACCCACCCCGCCTCCACCCACCCCACAGCCTGTGAGTAGGCTCAAACAAACCTCCACTCCTTGAAAGAATTTTCACAGCCTGTCCTGATGGCTGCCAAGAATATATATTACCAATTTCCAGTGGAAGCTCAAATGTCCATTTGTAATAACCTGGCTTCTGAGTACTAAGTTCAAGGGGTCACAAGTTAGGGCTCCACCTAGCAATCCTGATAGCCCAGCTGCCCCTTTGAGAGGTACAGTGGCAGGGGAGGAAGAGCGAGGGACCCCAAGACTCCGGGGGTTGAGATACACACACCCTTGGGTTACAGCCCAGGGTTAAGAAAAAAATCTGGAGAAATCCTGGTTGGCATGTTCCTTGCCCAGATGGAAGAGAAATAGGACAAACTCCTGAAGAGTTCCAAAACCAACACGGGAGCCGGACTTGTTGCCAGCATATTCGAGGTATGTTGGCACTTGTAGCCGAAGAGAAACGCGTTCACCCAGTGGAGAGGGGAAGACGAGAAGCCGGAGGGCTGCAGAGAGAGAGCAGGGTGCTCCCTGCCAGCCGCCAGCCAGAGCTCGCTGTGTCCAAGACACCAAGCAGGACTGGCGCAGGCAGGAGGAAAGAGAGCAGACAGCCTGGCGACAGGCATCTTGCGACAGGGGGCTTGAGGCACCCTGCTCTGTCTCCCCGGCCCCCCACCCGTGCTCAGCCCGCCTTCCTGCACCGTTAGCTGGAAATAGAACAGCTCTGCTACCCGGTGCAGAAAGGCGGGCTGAAGGGAAGAGGGAGAAAGCTCACCTCTCTCCACCCCTCTGCCATGTGCTAGATGTCACGGGTCCTCAGGGAACTAGGTTTGAGGTAGTGCCACATCAGGGGACACAGAGACATGGGCTCTGAGGACCGAGAAGGGGTGAACTTCAGCACTATTGGAAAAATACAGTATTGTGGCAGGCTTCTAATTAAAAGGATTATTTCCTGCAAACTCGAATGAATATCCTTCCTCTGCTTCTGTTTTCCCCCTACAAAGCAAACTCTGCAAACAATGTGAAATTTATTATGAGCGTGAACATGCAAACTCTCCAAACATCCCAGTCAGTCTGAGGACGGGAGGCAATGACGCCTTAGAAAACACCCCCCTTGGCACGCAGACTGGTTCACATGTGTCAAGGCCCCTCCGCCCCCCGGCCCAGGCTGGGCCCCTGTGGGATCTGACAGCGACTGGAGTCAGAGCCATGCGGATTGAGTCACCTACGGGGTCTTCTGGTCAAGACTAATCCAAGCTTCAGCTTTGTCTCCTGTGCATCCTTTACCGGTTCACGGCTTTTCCTAGCCAAGGTTTAATGATTCCAGTCCCACCGCCTTCCCTGGAGGGTTAATTCTGCAGCCAAATAGAACGGAGTCACCGTTTGGAAATTTTTTCCTGTATTGAATCTGATTTTTCCTTTCCTTTCCTCCCTACTGTCGTGCTCCTGCTGGATGCCTCCGGACCACCCGCTGTGCCTGCTCCTGGATGTGCAGAACAGTGTTTCCCCACATTACTTGACAATCTTTTGAATTGCGGTGTTGCAGGAAGTGGTACCAGGGCACTGGGAATGCAGACGCCTCTAGGTCAGGCCATCGGCCCAATCGCCCCTGGTTCTCTGGTGTGTGCCCCCCCCTTTGCACCTCTTTCTGCTGGGGCCCCACCAGTGCTACTCGAATCCCCCAGAACCAAATTCAGCTTAGTGGAGGAAGGAGAATCCCAGACTATGGAAAAACAGGAAAAATGCCTTTAAATCCTACAAAAAGGTTGTGTGGCCTCTCCCGGGAATCACTGTCAAACCTGGATCTGAAGAAAGTGAAACCTCTAATTCATTTGCTTCTTCCCCATGGGCATTTTTACTTTCTCTTTTTAGCGTTCTTAAATGCTATGGCAATTTTTCAAGTCTTCCTTCAAAAACCTCCAGCCAAAAGCAACCATGTCTAATTATAGGTGAACTGAACCCTTTGGCTATTTAACTCAGCTGGAATGTGGGAAGGCCAGGATGGCACCTGGTGGTCAGGGCTGCTGTGTGTTTGCAAATGTACCAGGAGGTGAGAAGACTGAGGCTTAGAGATGGCCCGTGACCTGTGGGCCTCAGGGGCCGGAACTGGTGTCCAGCCCTGGGCAGCAGCGCTGTGTCCCGCTGCCCCAACTCAGGCACATTGGAACGACCCAGGGTAGAGGAGCAGGCGTTGGGTTGGCCTTGCTGGGCTCTGTCGTTGCTTCCACACACTGCACAGGGACAGTGTGCTTCAGCCTGGTGTTTAGACCGCAGTGACAGCTGCCTTTCCCACATCTGCTCATGTTAGGGCTCACAGGGGGGGCTCTCGATCCTCAGGTGCAGACGGTCACAAGGACGCTGACAGCAGATGTCCTCAGAGAGAGGGAAGGAAGGGAATAGCACACTAGAGGGGCCCGTGGGTGTGTCCCCCAGCAGGGACAGCACTTGCCCTGCAGGACATCAGGTACACGTCTGTTATTTGCCCAGGGCTGAGTTTGTCTTTTCCCCAGTCCATACCCTCCACCATCTCCGAGTGCACTTCTCATCTATAATGGGGATCCAGACTAGCTGAATCCCCTTGAGGGGTCCCAGCGAAGCCGGTGCCTTCATAGGTGCTAGCCCAGGCACACTGTGGTCTCCACTCTGTGGGACTCCTGGGCCCGTATCCACTCTCGGGTAACCTGTTGGTGAGCAGCTCACTCTGCTCCTTCTGTTCACACAACTGCTAAGAGGGGAACCCCCTGCCATGTACTTATAATCAAACACTGAATTGAGGTCCCCAGGACCAAGTGCTGTCACACTCACATGCCCCCCACCGATTCTGGGAGCTGGGCTATGGGCGGGGGGGGGGGGGGGGGGGCGCGCACAGCTCCTCCCAGCCTGCCTTGCCCCTCCCCCCTTCCTCTTTGATGGTCTGAGTCCCAGGATCTGAGTGTGGCTGTGCTGGCATTGTTTTTCCAGTTTCCTGGCCAGCGGATTCCAGCTTCCAGGAAGGCTGCCCCGCGGTGTGGGCAGTGGCCGAAGTGGGCTGTGGTCCTGGCCACTCTCCCGATCCTGCACGCAGTTTGTCTTTGACTCACCTCTTCTTCCACTGGGAATTATTTCCCACCCTGCCCAGTCAGACACCCTCCCGGGAAGATACGGTAGGAGGCCCAGGGCTTCTCCCTAGCTGGAGGGACCCCTCAAGGGGATGCAGCTAGACCTTGATCCCGATCCCCAGGGCCTCAACTGCCCAAACCCATAAACAGAAAGTCCCACACCTTCTTCTGTCGCTGAAGGGGCCTTGAAGAACTCTGCTAAGAACGATGCTTGTTCTCCATGCACTGCCTCATTTAACCCCGTACACATGCCCACAAGCCATGGAGATTTTGTCGAGCTGTCCCTTCTGTCTCCAATTAATGAAAACAAAAGTGGGTGACATTGTGGTGCTTAACAAGCACTTCTCCTGCACCCTGCGCCTGTCTTCCTGGAGAACCCAGAGCAAAGCCCACCCAGACCTGCTGCTGGGGCCAGAGGAATGGAGGAGGCAGAGTGAGGCAACCCCGTGCCCTGGGGCTGTGCTGCCTCCAGGAGGCAGCCTGCTCACCGTGCTCAAGGTCTCTCCCTTATCTCCCTGCCTTTCCCTCCCCTTTGGACCAGTGGAGGCAGAGTGGCCTGGGACCTCCTTGTGCTGGGAAGCCAAGCCCGGGAAGGAGAAAAGGGACCTTCCGTACTCTACACACTCAACTTGGAAGGAGGCCTCACTCCTTACATCAGACAGAGGCTGCTCCACCCCACCAACGTCGCAGCAGTCTGTCACATACATTTCACATCACATTTGATCCCCCACCCTGATCCCTGAGGATTCAACCTGCCTCCCTCAAATAGCATGGAGTCCAATAGCCTGGACAGTCTGACCCAGGACTGAGGAAGTCCTGGGTCTCTGTGTCCCTCTCTCAACCACATCATGACCTTGATTTCCTAGGATTATGCTGATGAGACAGGACTTGAAGTGGGCTGTGGTCCTGGCCACTCTCCCACTCCTTGCTCATCTCGGCCCCCTTATGTCTCACTCCTGGGGGTCCTCCCTGCCCTTGGCGTGAGCAGTGGTGTCCTGAGCCATGCCCAAGGCCCCACACCCTGTGTTTATTGCTGACAGGGTTGCTAATCCTACATGTGATCTGTTGTTTGTGTCCATTTGAGCAGGTCACAGGGAGTTTGATCAACCATCATTGTGGGTGTGTTGGGGGGCTGTTCTGGCTGAGTGGAACATCTGAATCGGAAGACTGAGCAAAGCACATTGGGTGGGCCCTGTCCAATCAGTTGGAGACCTGATCAGAACAAAAAACATAAGAAAGGAACTCTGCTACCTTCATACTTAGAGTTGGTCTCTTCTGACCTTTGGACATGAGCTGAAATATTGAATCTTCTGGAGTCTTAAACCATCTGGCTTTTGACTGAAACTTGTCAAAAGTTCCAGTTAAAAGACTTTCCTGGGTCTCCAGCTGGCTGACTACAGATCCTAGAACTTTCCAGTCTCCATAACCCTTTGAGCTATGGTCTTTATTATGTACATATGCACACATGCCTGTACATACACAATCCTGTGTCCTGTTTCTCTGGAGCCCCTGACCTGAGGCACCAGGGGTCCTACTCTCCAGCTCCTCCCAGCAGCCACAGCCTTCCACAGGGACCCCAAGACCCAAGGAGGCTCAGGGCACCATTCTTCCCTGCTGCTGGAGCCCCTGTTCCATACATCAGCCTCCCCCTTTGCAAATGTAAAATGATGTGGGTATTTGATAACAAAATGAATAACAGTTTGGGTTCATAAGGCAAAGTCTAAAAGAAATACCCATGGTCCGTGCTGGTATAAACACATAGTGGAATGAATGAGTGATGGGAGAAGAGAGAAAGCTGCAGAGTTGTCCCACATCATACGCTAGTCCCTCCCAGAGGAGGAGCTCTGTCCATCTCTCCTCCTTTGAGCCCAGACCACACAGAGTGAGTTTGAGGAAGGACTCGGCTATCAGCAGAGAAACCTGGCTGATGCTCTTGTGGTCTGGTAACTGGGGTGTTGTCACCAGTGATAAGCCACAGTGACAGCAGTACTTGATGTGACACTACAGCACTGCGGTTCTCCTCCCAGACTAATCTTGAGAAAACATCAGATCAAATTGAGGGACACTTTGCAAAACACCTGGTCAGCACTCTTCAACAGTGTCAAGGTCATAAAAACAAAGACAGAGAGACCATCACAGCCAAGAGGGAGACACGATGACTAAACATCATGTGATAGCCTGGACAGGATCCCGGGACAGAAGGAAGATGTCAGCAGACAAGTGGAGTGAAATCCAGATGAAGTCTGGCGGTTAGCGACGTGCCCACGTCTCCTCAGCTTGACAATCGCACCACAGAAATGTAAGCCAGAGACACGGGGAGAAGCTGACCCTGGCTGAGAGGTGCTCAGGAAAGCTGCGTTACTGTTGCAGATTTCTGATGAACCTAAAATGCTTCCAGAACAAAGCGTTCATTTACCAAGATGAGGTAGGCTAGACTAGAACATTTCTTTCTTTGGTGTCCATGCCTTCTTACACATCTGGCATAACGCAATCTAATTGCATTATAGAAGATTCCAATGAGCACGCAGAACCAAGACTGAAAAACCCCCTCTCTCCACACCCCCGCTCCCCACTTGTCTCCTCAGAGCCAGGGACAGTCACAGTCACAAGGCTCCAATCCAAGGAGCACTCACTGTGCACCAGGCTTGGCCATGACAGGGTGACTGACCTTTATGACAATCCACTGAGAGAGACCTTCTAGAGCCTTTTATACCTGGAGAAACTGAGGCACACGGTGCTTACAGATGTTGGCCAGGATGGGTAGGAAGAGGCAGAGCTGCTGCAGTAAGCAACCCAAGAACCCGTTAGCTTTCCCTACCTAGAGAGGACACTACTTCTCACCCTTGCATGGGCATGCGTGACCACACACACTCACACAAGCAGGCCACCTTATGGTGGGTGATGCTCACGCTGTTGTGCAAATGAGTTCTTGTTCTTAACATACCTCAGTGCTCTTCCACATCCATTCCGAGGGCCGCCACTATCTCAGTTGTCCTGGTCTGTGGGCCCAACAATAGCCAGCCCCAGAGGACACTTGGCAAAGCCTGGCGAACTTTTTAACTGTTACAGCTGGGAAGGGGGCACTGCTAGCATCTGGTGGGTAGAGCCCAGGGAAACTGCCTACACACCTGGCAACACACAGGACAGCCCCTGATGGAAAGTCTCCTGCTCATAAATGTCAGTTGTGCTAAGATGAGAAAACCCAGGAGAGGGGTATTCTTTTTTTTTTTCCTAAATTTAATTTTAAATGGAATAAAACAGAACAATAACAGGAGTCCAACCAGCGATAAGACAGTAGGAAATCTACAAAGGTTACTACATTGCATTTTTTTGTGCTCTAAGTTCTCAGCTTTAGGCTTGCAAAGTCAATCAAATAATGAAGTTCCTCCAAACCAACTGGCTGCTCACAGGGTGGGGGTGGGGGGTTCTGTTTTCTCCCCAGCCCAAGCACCCACCAGCTTGTGGGGGTAGGGCTTAGCTCCTGCCCTTGTTCTGCTGAGTGATTTTTTGCACACTGTTGGAAGAGGCTACAGGTCCTCCAGCTCTGCCGTGTCCATGGAGCACACACCCCTCCGCTGCCCTCAGAACATGGCACTGCCCAACACCACGCTGGGTGGCACTGTACCTTAGGGCTCTGACTTTCCCTTTGAAGCACCTTGCTTTTCCTCACTAAATTCCAAGTCCCAGGAGGATAAGGGGGGTATCCCCTTTCGGATCACCCTCAGGCCCAGCATGACAATTCCATGGCTAGTAGAATTGGGGAAATTCCACTTTTCCCTAAGAAAGAAAATCAATGTCTCATGCCGGGGCTTCTTGCCCTGGCTGCCCAGTAGTCACCTGGGGAAGTCTAAGTAAATACTAATGTCCCTGTCTCTTTCCAGATGGCAAGTGAGTGACAATCTCTTTGGTAATTCTGCAGTCAACATCTTTTAAGTTCTCCTGGTGATGCTCTGTCCAACCACTGCTGGGTGCCCCTCAATACACCCAAACCGAGGTCCCGCCGTTTTTAAGATGGTGCATCAAATACAGGCTCCATCCAATGTCCTCTAACCCAGGCCTCGTGCCCACAATGTGCCCAGAGACCCTTCCTTTTTCACAAGCTTGTAGGGGACACCAATGCTACCAGTCCAGGGATCACACTCTGGGTAGCAACACTCAAAATGCTATCTCAATGGTTGGTTAGTTCCAGTAAAAATTGTTTCCCAAATGTAGGCTCGGAAACACTTATTCAATGGCCACTCAGTCACCTTGGAAAAGTAAAGCTGAACTAAAAGGCTCCAAAGAGAAATGGGAGTTGTTTACGAGGAATTAGAACCCAAACAAATAAAGTCACTAAAGCCCAAGGACCAAGGCAGAAGAATGTGAAAACCCCTGTAGCTTAAAGTGTAAAACGAAACCCCGGTTTGCCTCGATGTCCATTAGGATGTCAGCTAAGATCCATCACGGGTGCAATTTCCTCCTGCAGACTGGGGAGCTCATGTTTGCTGCCCCAGCCGTGCTCTGTTCTCCATCAGCAGGATTTACGCATATGGAACCGAGTGTGGAATTGGGCCCATTACATTTAACTTCCTATATCTGACATATTTAATACTGACTTTTCAAATAAATGAAACCCCTGTTTCATGCCGGGCTGGGAAGGTGCAGTTGGTGGAGGCGTGGGTGACTGTGGCTGCCCGAGGCGGCCACATTTAACCCAGCTGCCTCTTGAAGAGGCCATCAAGGCCAAGGTCTCCCAGGAAGTAGGGGACAAGGTTACAGATCAGCAGAATGACTTTTTGTAATAAATGGGAAAGTGCCTTTTTAAAAGCTCCCTGAAAGAAGACTGCTTTGTGTGTAGAGCTGTAATCATGGCTGGAGACGGAGGGAGGGAGGAGGCGTCTGGTGGAAGGCATTGGATCGAGGCGCCTGATGTCACCCTGGGCTACTCCGGCAGAGTCCACCGGCCTGCAGTTTGTAAAGTGTGACAGCCACAAGCCTGGCAGAGGTTGAGGTCAACATATACACACACCTGCCTTTACCACCAGCTGCCTGTGCTCGGGCGGGGCACCACAGGCACCTCTGCAGGGCGGAGCTGGAGGGCCCCAAACTGGTCCTCCTGGGGACAAAGGGAGGAAACTCTGCCTTGTCCTTCCCCAAGGCAGCAGGCACAGTGTCTCAGTTCGCAAGGTCTCAGTTTGGAGCTGCGGAGGTGGCACGGATGTGAAGTGAGGATAACAAGGAGAAAGAAGGGGCACGGAGGAGAAGGTGGCGATTCCAGTCTCCATGGATGGGGTGAGAAGCTCTTTCAAGCCCTGCTTTGTGAGCTTCCAGCCCAAGCTATGCTTCGGCACAACCCAGGGAACAGGGGGGCATTAGGGGTGATGGCAGTCATCCTCCCCTCTGTGGGTAAAACCCAGGCTTGTTGGCTTGCCACTGCCCATGGATTTAGAGTGAGTGTCACTGGGCATGGGTGGTGCTGTGCTTTGGGTTCTGGAGTTGGCCAGTGGAGGGGAGGGGTGTTGTGTGTGTGTCCCCCTGAGTTACAAAGGGACCGAGTCTAAGGAATTCTGTTCTCTACTTTATAGTATTCCTCTCTGCCAACTCATCCCAACCCAGCACCCATCAGAGCTCCAAAGAGCAGAATATTTAGAAAAGTAAACATAGGAACCTGGGCAAAAATCCAGTTGTTTAACTTTTTCATAAATGTCTTCAAACCCTCAGCTCAAGCTCAAGCTGGCCTGTGATTGGGCTGGTTCTCTCACCCTCCTGCAATGCGCTGTGGATGTCAGTGCTAAACTCAGGCTGGCCTGTTTCTGGACCCTCTGTGGCCAGGGCCACTTGCATGGCCACAGATGGACGATGGAATGGACACACAGCCTCCCACCCCCTCTCACCTCTCCACAACCGACACAATAACAAACAGCCCCATGAAAAGCACTTACATTTATGAACTGTTTATAAATTTACTGACAGTGATTTATGACCCTTGGCTGGACCTGATGGTAGTCTCTTTAGGGATATTTCTTTCTTTCTTTTTGGATTTTGTAAGTGTTAATGTTACGGTTCACATTCTTAATACAGCCACATGCTGGGAGCTACCCGGAAGACAGCTGGGAGCCCGACCAGTGACCCGTGGGCGGAATCAGACATGATTTATGTTGGGGCTTGGGGTGGCAGGGAAGATGGATCCTGGTTGGCTCGGGGAGACCCCTTGGAGATCATCAGTTTTGAGAGGCAGCAGCAAGGCAGGAAGAGGACGGACAGGGCCAGGAGCTGTGAAGTCTTCCTGTTTCTAGGAACCTGTGACACATGAGCCCAATGTCCTCACCTCACAGGTGCTGCTGGCAGCTGCTGGAGTGCAGAGACAATGTCCCTGCAACCCCTCAGTGTGCCTCAGAGAGGGGCCATGTGGAGGGAGGTCATTCCTGCTGGGCACACTGGCCCTTGAGGACCATCCCCAAGGAAGTTGGTTTGTGCCACAGTGTGGGGACCAGTCTGCACATGGTTTGGGATGGAATTGTGCCACAGGCCCCTTCCATGAACGTGAGGTTGTGGCCACTGCACGAAACCCAGCCTCTTCCCAGCCACACTCCAGAGCGGTAGGGGCTTGGAGGGAAATGACACAAAAAAGCAAAGACTGTTTTTAGCACATCACTGCCTCTAATCATCTGTACCCTTAGAGCCTCATTGGAGAGAAGGTGTTAACTTTCATTGGATGCCCTCAGGTCTTCAAGAGCCTGGCAGACCCTTCTCACTCTGTCTTCCACCATCCTCTGATGTGGGCACCTCTGTCCGCCCTTTATAGATAAAGATACTGAGACTTAGAAGAAGGTGACTTAGGATTATACAGCTAGGGAGAGGCTGAGGTCCAGCTGGAGCCCAGCCTGGCTCCTAGTGGGTTTGTTACCCCCACCTCTACACATCCATCCCCTTACAGGTCATCCGTCCATCTACCTCTCCCCATGTCCTCTCTGTTTACCACAGCCGTGACAAAGAGACCTCTGAGGACTAAGGACCCCACCTGTGCCCCAGAGCCCTGCTGGGTCCAAAGGAGGAGCTGGAAACCTGGAGCTCAAACTGCCTGCAGTAGCCCCAGGGGACACCAGGTGGCGCTCATGCCAGTCGTTAAGAGTCACAACCCTGATTTGGAGCTGCAGCTGAGTCCCCACACATTTGGTTAGAGGGGCCAAGTGGCCTCTGGGTGGGTAGGTAGTGTCCCTGCTACACAGAGACTGGCTGGCCAGAGGCAGAAGTCACACATGCGTGGTGCAGGCGGCTCCCCGTCCAGCCAGTGGGGCTGGGTCCCCTGCTTACTCCACAGATCATGTGGGGAACTAGGGTGGACCCTGGCTTCTGCTTCCCCTGGCTTCAGGATCTTGACCCCTTCCCTGCTCAACGGAGCCTTCAGGATCTTTGAAGGAGACAGGGATGTGCCAGGGATCCTGACAAGATGTCTCAAGGGGGAAAAGATTGCTTGACATACGGGGTTCCACCTCCGCCTACAGCCATCTCCTGGTCCCCATGACTGGCCTAGTCTTTCCAGGATATGGGGCCTCAGGCATCCCAGATGTTGTCAAAAATCATTACAGATAGTGCAGAGAGCCCGCAACCCAGCTCAGTACCTCCCAAGCAGGTTCTCTGGCTCACAAGTGGAACAGAACTGGGCCAGGAATGTTCCCCTGAGCAGGACAGCTGCCTGCCTCCAAGCTTTCCTCACCTGGCCTTCCTCTCAATGGACATGTCCTGGATTCCAGAGCCCACACCTCCTCCCCCACACAGAGGCCAGCATCATTCAGAAGCTCGTTAACTACCTGGCAAAGGGAAGGAGCGGGGAGAAAAGCCCTGGAAATATTTATGGAGAGTTAGCCGCTGCCTCTGCTCTGACTAATTGGAGTCGCTCCACTGATTTCTTCTGTGTACCTGTGTGTGTTTAAAGTGGATGTGGCGCAGTGTAACAGAAGCTGCATCACAGCCCAACGATCTGGAAAATCGTAGTTTAATAAACAAAGCTGCCTTGAAGTTACATAGGAGGAGCATGCATTTGCCTGAGCGCACGTGCGCTCACACACACAAACACACACACATACACACACACACACATGCATACACACGTGCGCGCACTTGCCAGAGCGCCAGGATCTCAGCCCTCAGTTCACAGCTTTTGCTCCATCATTCAAGTTAAACATAACCTCCCTCTCCCACTCTTTCTCTATCGATCTTTTATTAAATTTATTTTTAACAGCACCTTAAAAAACAAACACACCCTTCTGTGCCTCTCCTCTGCAAGGTGCAGCCAGGAGCAGATCTGTGCCTTGGAGTCACATGAGCCGAGAAATAGGGGCTGCATAATGAGGACATTGAGGGTCGGCGGCGCTGGGGCGATAACGTTCCTGAAGGAAGCGGTAGCCCCACCAGCAGCGGAGGCTGGCCAGAGCCCTTACTCAGCATGAGGAATTATATATATCTTGGACCTCGTTCCTGAACCTAAACATTATTGCTAGGAAAGGGATAACAGTGTGCGGGGGCGCCCTGGCGGGGAGCTCTCCAAATCTGGCCCTGCTGGGATGGGGGCTGATGGAGCCGAAGGCCTTGAAAGCCTCGCCCTCTGTGGCACTGTGGACGTGGCTGTGGGATGACACTTGGCCCTCTGCGGACCCAGCTGTGCCCCCAGGACTCCCAGGCTCCCCAGGAAGTGTTGTCGACTATTTGAGTCTTGGGAGTCGGGTTCACAGTAGCAGTTCACTGGCCATCACCCCGGAAAGCCCCCACTTTGTAAAACACCAGAGCCTCTCATCCTCCACCATTTCTGTCACCCAGAAAGAGACCTCATGGTCATCAGGCAGTCCCGCCCCTCCCCAGCTGGCACCTCCAGTTGACTTTTTTTTTTTTTTGCCTATTCTGGATTTTATACAGATGGAATCACACAGGATTTATGTAAAAAAATCAATTCTAATTTTTATGGCTTTATAATATGCATAAAACAAACTGTCCTTAGTGAACAAACTTGACACATTTTCATAAACTGACCACTCTGAGTGTAACTATCACCCAAAGCAACAGACAGAACACTTGCAGCACCCGGCAGCTCCTTCACCCTGCGTCCCTGTCCTAGTCCCCAGAGAGAGCGCCTCCCTCGCTTCTGCATCCTGGGTCACGTTTACTTGTTGCCCGTGTGGGCATTTTCGTTACTACATAGATTCCCTGAGTGACTGGACTGCAGTTTATCCTTTCACACTAGTGATGGGCATTGAGGTATCAGTCTGCAGCACCCGTACAGGTCCAGCAAACTTGTCGAGTAGAGATTTCGGACAATAGCTATTAGAGTGCGGTGTTGTCATCGTTGCTTTGAAAGCAAACAAGATCCAGGTAAAATAGAGGCAGATAGCAGAAGTCTCACTGCCTGGGTGTGGGCAGAGATCAGGGCTTCACAGTGTGCATGTTTGCCCCAGAGCAGTCTAAGAGCTGAGCTGCATACAATGAGGTCACACAGCAATAAACCCCTTCCCCTAATGTCCGTTGTGCATGCGGATTCCTCAAGCTGAATTCTCTCTCCACACAGCTGGAAGCATCTCACCATCGGCAGGATGGGTTAGGACTGGAGCCCGGGCAGAGCAAACCGTGGATAAGGAGAAGGCTCACTTAGGGCTCGTGAGAGCAATGGGTACATTTGAGCAGGGGCCTGATTTCAGGGTGACCTTGGCTTTTCTGGCTGTTTTGTTGGCTTTGCTCTCCTGCAAGGTCCAGCTTAAGTCTCCTGCTCTTGGGAAGTGTGTCCTGACTCTGCATCAGCCCTTGCAGCCTGGCCTCTCCCAGCCTTGCTGAGGGGCAGGGGGCCTGGCTCCCCTTGGAAATTCCTCTTTCCTGCCCCAATCAAAAGCACTATGGGAGGAAGGAGATGGGTGGCCCTGCCTTCTGCCTGACTCTCCACCACACTGCAACAGTCAACAGGGGCGGGCAGGTTCTCCGTAACCTTTTAGTTACGACAATGGTGTGGGGTAGAGGAAATCTTGTGGTTGGGTTTTTCCCCCATTGATGTGTTAGGTTTTTTTCTCTTTCTAGAAACTTTAACAATTCAAAACCATTGGGTACAGTATTGTCTGATACCATGTATAACATGGTTTACTATGTATTTTATACATCTTCTATTTTTTTTAAAAGAATGAAATCAAAAGTTTTCAGTAACCTGCCTGTCAGGGAAAATGACTTTGAATGAAGATTTTCCTACCAAGTTATGAGTTAATATTTATTAGATGTATAAACATGATAGCAATTTTTAAAACATGTAGTTGCCTTAACAAAATTACAACACACCATAAATAAATCCCTCCCACATTTTATACAAACAACATGATTTTTACTATACGAAGATTCTGTTTTTATTACACTGACAATGTACAACCAAGATGATTTACAATGCAAAAAAATATATAAACCACAATTTAACATCTTGCTACTGGCAGCCGCTATAGGAGGTAGCTTTAGTGGAAGGAAGTAAACAGGCCACGTTTCCCAAACTATGTTCTAAACAAGACTTGCAGAAGATAAAAATTTATGTTCAGTTATTAAACTACCATCTAGCTTAATTATTTTAGCATACCCAGGGTAACTAATATGGCAGTGAGTTGCTATGAATTTTAGACATTGTTTGAAGACAGACTGAGAAATTATAACTTTAAGAGTCCACGTAGTAACATCTGAGCCCCGTAATTGAGAATCCAGTTAAATTTTTAACTTTTAAAGACATATGACTAAATTTTATTTTTTTACCCTCCTGCAACATATTTATCTTGTCCAGACCAGAATTCAGCATTTGAATATTTGTATGGTTCAGACGGAGTCTCAACAGTATTCCAGGCTGGTCTTGAACTCACAGTGATCCTCCTGCCTCAGCCTCCCAAGTGACAGATTACAGGCATATACACCACCTTGCCTTGCAATATCTGAGTATTAAATAAGCTCTTTTGGAAATTAAAGTATGGGGGAAATGTATATAAGTTTCCATGGAGTGGCGCAGGTTCCAACTCACTAAGAAATAAGCGTAAGTGCCTTGCATTATAACGACCCTTAGTTTCTTCCAATGATACAAAATTGCTTCCCTCAGTTTACTTTCTATATAATTTAAATTTGAAATAGATACCATGTCAACAAAAACTGCTCAAGATCAGGAAAGCCAATGGTATCAGCAAGTACTTATTAATGGGAAAAATGCCCACCCGTCAGACCGCTCAGATCCTCCTGGTATTAAAATCTCCATTTTCAGTTTCTCCAAATCTGCTAACCCGCACAGCAGTTACTCTCTACTTTTTTTCTAGTTGTGATTGCCAAACATAGAGGGACACATGGTGACCTCCCCAAATAAAGTGTAGTGACCAAAACCAAATCTGTGTGTGTGTGTGTGTGTGTGTGTGTGTGTGTGTATCAGCTGTTAATGTTTTAAAAACATCCTCAGGTTCAGGTTAGTAAATCAGTTGGACAAAGTTTGTGACTCTCCTTATGTCAAAGCTGGAAACAGAAAGCACAGGAAGCTGATGTCAGTTCTCAGAGATCTTGCTGGGGCACAGTCCCTGTTTAGGCCCTGCAGTCAGTTGTCTGGAGATTAATGGTGAAACTATATCAAATCAGTGAGACTTTTCTTCAGTTATGTACAATCATATTTTAAGGTAGTTTTTAAGTTGAGTGTGATGATACATGCTGTCCTTCTAGCACTTAGCAATCAGGAAGCTGAGGCAGGAGGACTGCTGCGAACTCAGGGCCAACCTGGGCTACAAAATGAATTTAAGGCCAGCCTAGACTATACAGTGAGACCCTGTCTCGCTGCTCATCTCCCCCCTGCAGAAAGGATGATTGTCTAGGGCTTAATTCAGAAATGCATATAAATTTGCTTCTCACAGATCAGGAACACATGATGTTGTGTTGTACCCAACACCACAAGCCCTTTTTAACTTGCACTTGTTTCCAGTGGACCTCACAGTGTTTGAACATTGTATTTGTCACCAGCTGACAACTCAGGCACCTGTTGTTTGAAAATGTCTGCTTGGAGAGGTAAAACTGCCACCTCTCCTGCTAAATGAGCCCAAGCAGTGACTAAAGAAGTCTTCCTAGAATTGGTTCTCTCTATGCACACTGATCTGATTGCTGGAGGATGCGGTAGCTCCATCCTTCACCCTTCAGAGGTCATGAGAGTAGCACACGAGGGGGAACCCGGAGCTCTGGTAGCAGCAGACACAGCTTGCAGCTGAGGGGAGAGGTCCAAGAGGAGGGAACCTTCTTGTCTCCGTAGTCCAAGTGGGCCCACTGCAAGCCACAAGCAAGCCGGGAGCCTTTGTTCCTTGGCAAGAATCCATTGCCAAGGCTGAAGAACTGGGATTTTATGAAGTGTTTGCATGACACTTGCTTTGCCAAGAGGAAGGGCTCCCGGTGGATGAGAGTAGTTGGTTGTAGCAGAGATCTTGGTCTTCATAGCCACCGTGGCTGTCGATGGGTGTAGAAACTGCTTTTCCAGATGCAGTGTCTTTTCAGGAACTTACAGTCATTTTAAGTCTTTTGGTTGAAGAAAACATTCCAGGCTGAATCGAGGCAAGCAGGTTTATTGATATATTCTTGAGTAGGCCTTTTTCAGGCACAGAATTCTGGGATATTAGAGGCCAGAGATGTTAAGTAGACCAGAACGTCATCAGTCCCCTCGGATGGATTGTGGGTGTCTTGAATCCTCTGTTGAGTGTACTTGGCACATTTGGGCTCAGGGAGGAAAGATGCTGAGATCAATTAGCAATGTCTGTCATGGGCATGGAGAGTAAGGAGTGGCAAGCGTGCCACAAATTTGCTGTGCTTGATGTCATCCAACTGCTTCATCTTAGAGTGGAAGAGACTAAAGTGCAGAGAGGGGAAGTGACTTTACCCAAGGAAAATCAATTTCCTAAAAGGATTCTGAGCTCTGGGTGATGAGCTAACGCATTGGCACCGTCCACATGTGGCCGTCTCGAGCGCAGCCTCTGTAAGACCGTCTTCCGCTTCCTTTGAGGTGGGGGGCTTTGACATGGGAAGACATACTGTGAAAAGGCGTGACTCAGATCTTCTGAAGCCGCTAAAGAGCATATTAAGGCATCGACAGCTTTTTCTGATTTTTGGTTTTCATGCAGTAGTTCAACTGGGTTTTTTTTCCTTTTTAATGTAAACAGACTTTCCCCCTTTGTAGCCAGCCAAGTCTCCCAGTGAATCTATTAGAATGGGGTGGTTTTTATGACTTCACAACTCAAAAGAATAAAAAAAAAATTTTTTTTTTAAAACAACTGGATGTCATAAGAATTTGTGCCGCTCTTTCTGAGATCAATCCCCAAGGTTTTAGCTGGGACTTTGCTCTCTTCACTCCTTGAAATTAGCCATGCCCTGTCGCATTGCTTAGAGTCTTTGTAGCATTTACTTCATTGTGAATTATTCTCACATTAGTTGTTTAAACATCTGAGTCCCCAGTAGACAGCAATCTCCTCTAGGCAGCGACCATGACTTATTTATTACCACGTCGCTCCCACAGCAGATGACCTTGAACTGTGCCCCTTCACTGGCTCATTCATTCACACTGCCTGCTGCTGCCAAAGCCACCATGCTGCCACCTCCTCTCGCCAGAACCCATTGCAGACAGAACTAACTGCCTGTGCAGGATGGGCCACACAGACAGCACTGGCGTGGAGAATCTCACGGGGCAAGGTTCAGGCAGGGGACCTTTTTCTGAGCCATGTAAGCTTCTAGGGTGTTGAAGGCTGACACAGGGCTCCAGAAGCATTGATTTGGGAAAGGTGTGAGCCAATGACAGTGGTTCTTTAGGGAGAAGAAAATGCACCAGAAGAAAATGCATTAGAATTCTGACTCTTGTCTTCCTCCTTTTGTATGCTTTTATGTGAAAAGTTTTCAAATATATATATATATATATATGTACAGAGACCACAAATAATAAGCCCCATCTATCACCCATTGATTACTTTTAACTGACAAACTAATGCTCATTTTTTATTTCTTTTTCCATTACCTGCTCCAGTCTGGGTTATTTGGAAGCAAAGCTCCAATTATGATAAAGAATTTTTAAAAAGAGTCTTATGATGTCATTAGTATATATCTAAGTATTTAAAATCCTTTAACAACATCAAATGTAGCTCTGTGTTCATCTCAGTATTTCTTTTTTAAATACTTGGAAAGTCACATAAGGTTCATGCATTGTGATTGGTCAGTGCATCTCTTAAACTTCTTTTAATGTATGACAGTTCTAAACTGAGGGCCAATTTGCTGGGGTAGGGGAGGCTTTGACAGTGTCTAGAGACATTTTTGGTTATCTAAGAGGCATCTGAAAGGTGGAAAAAATTGCCTGGCCCAAGGAAGAGAATGAAGAGGTCCCAACCACCCATATTCACCCCTCTTTGTTTGCATATTATTCATGGAGTGACCTGGATCTGCAGAGCTGCTCTGCTGGGCACCCTGCTCCCTGTGGTCCCTGGTGCTCCCTCCCACTCTCCTTCGAGCCCCAGATTCCCAGGAATTTGGTGGTGGGAGCCCTCACATCTCTCTCGTGAGAATCTTGAGCTGGGCCTCCTGCACACATGGGTGTCTTCCTCAGGGGGTGCTCGGCTGCCAGGTGCTCGTGCAGACAGGACCTGGCTGTGGGAAACAGGCCAGGGACCATCACGTCAAAGGAGTAGCACTTCCTGGGATTCCACAGTGGTGGCCTTGCTTGGCCTCCCTGTGTGGCCTTCCTCCAAGAGCATGTCATCCTCCAGCGTAAGCAAAATGTCTTTTCTTCTGTGGTTTTAATTTGACACCAAGAAACTTGACATTTGCACAGATGCAAGCTTTCAAAACAGGCTCCAGGAATTAAAGTTATTCTTGATCAAATGAGCCCATGAAGCAATCCGGAAGCTCCTCTCTCTATAGTTGATCAGCTGTTTCCTACCCATCCCCACCCCCAATATTTCATACCCCACATAGTCACTCCTATCACCTGTCCAAAAGCCTGCCACCCTATGGCTGGGGACAAAGGTAGGGAACGAGACTCCTTCTTGGTGAAGAAAACAGCTTAGAGCCCTGAAATTTAATTTTTAAGACGGGTGAGCTCCTCGTCTGGTGATTGTACATGAATAAGACACATGTCTGCAGGGAAAGGTGAGGACAGACGGACAACCAAACCAGCAGAACGACAGTGGTAGGGTCCAGAGGAGATGAATGACCTTTTTCACCCCTGTGGACCCTGAGGCTCTTGAGGACACTGGTCACCAAGACCAAGGAGGGGACAATGAGATCATGAGGCTGGAGGGGTGATTACAACTGTTCTTCCCTGCCACTCTGGGTGCAGGGGGCACAGGACAGGGGAGACGGGCCAGGCTTTGAGAGGCAAATAGGATTTAGTGGGATTGAGTCCCAGGATGAGGGTGCGTCGTGCAGGTGCTGGGCTGAACCCAAGAGGAAGAGAAAGCAGTCCAATGGAGGGGGACACTGGCCCTCTGTTCTGATCGCTTGGGGCCCAAGGGCCTGCTCAGGTTCTGGGGGGGAGGTAGGCGAGGAGTGAGCCACACACTCCAAACTATTCTCAGAACTTCAGGGAATTCTGAAGGCTTCAAGTAGGGGGCAGACTTAAGTGATTTATTAGGGAGAACAAAAACAGTACAGTGTGCACTTAAATTTTAAAAACTATTACACTAAAGACATATTGCCATTTATTTCCCTCCAAATACTCCTCTCACTTTGGACACACTTACCCCGTGATCCCTGCCCCTTTCTGCAGTAGTTCTGAAGTTCTCTTTTGTGAGTATCTTTGAGATAGGATTAAAAATATGGGGAATGCTGCTGTCCAGTGCCATCCAATGGAAAAGCAGGTTCCTAACTCAGAACAGTGTCTTTGTCCACTTACTCACCGGATCTGGGACCTTGGGGTTTCTAGCTCTTCCCCAAAGTCAAAATGACCATGGAAGGTCAATGTTCTGAGGACACTGAGGCAGCCACCACGGTGTAACTGCAAGGGGTAACAGCATCTAGGGAAGAGGAAATAGGTGCATTTCTCTCTTTCTCTCTCTCTCTCCCTCCCTCTCATGCACACACACACACACACTCTTTAAAAAGCATGGGGAAAATGTCTGTTTGTACAACTGGCTTGTGCCTTAAATAGCTCATTCCAAGAAAGAAGCATATTCTCCTTGCCTTGATTCAGGTTTCTACCTTTCCCTTCCAACAACCCTGCAGAGGGAGGGGCCCAGGTACCTTGCGAGATTCGGCAATGGCTTTGGAATGCCGCAGCCTACCCAGCAGTATTTAACCCAATTACAGGATCATAGGGGCTCAGACAAATTATCTGCAAATAGATATGTCTATACGTAAGCCCTCGCATTTGGAATATGCATCTGGAGCCAAAGATAAGTTAGGCGCTTCGCCAGAGAGGGATTGAGACCCATCCCCCATCCCCCATCCTCCCAACCCCCACCCCGTTCTCCCTGTCTCCACCCCACGTGTTAGGACCCTTGAGTCAGAAACCATAAGAAAGCCCACATGGTCCTGCCCTGAACCACCCAGCTGAACATCTTGGCATCAGGTCAGGAAGCTGTGCTCCCAGACTGTGCCCATGTGGGGTCCATGCATGCCCGCCCTGTGACCCAGGAAGCAAAGGACACAATGCAGGAAACCTCCAGGTGTCAGATTCTCGTACTCTCAGTCCGGCAATGTTCAGGGAGCCCAGGGATCATCAGTGGAGCAGCAAATAGGTTGACAGAGGGGAGCTGGGCTTGTGGGGAGCAGAAGGGAAGAGACCCCAGGCCTCTACCTTGTCCCAGCGTCCTTTTCAGTAGAAGCACAGTCCTGCACGGGAGAACACGGTGGCTGGGGACCAAGACTGACTTCAGCAATGTAACTCTTCTCAGAGAAAGGAACTACAGTTTGTTTTCCTTTGTTCCCTATGATTTACACCTAGAGGACGTTGTTTAAAAATGTTATATAATACACATAGCGGACTAGGGACCCCATGCTACCAAACCCCTTCATACAAAGATTTCAGCACCCCTGTACAAGTTTGTGTGTGAGTGAGCACACGTGGGCCATGACCAGGGATGGCGCTGTGCGTGCGTGGGTCTGTGAGTCTTCGTAGTCTGCGTGCTGCTCCTCCTCTGTCTGTGTCGTGGTGACCATTCTGCAGGGTTAGTGAACAGCATGACCCTCCTTTCATCAGTGCTTATCCTGCTGTTTTGCACTAGTGAGATGTGCTCTATGGCTCTTCAGACAAGGCGTTTGCTGGTTTATGTGGGACAGATGACACCCTCCCACATGTAAGCCATAGAAAACGTTCTGAGTCTTCCTGGTGGAACAGGGAGGGGGCAGCCCCATCGAGGCTGTTTAAGACACCTTGACCATCTGCCCTGTCCTGCCAATAGTCTTAAATCAGCCTGGACACCTGCATGGCTGTGGAGATGGTAACAGCCTGGCCCGGAAGGGGCAAGGGAGGGGCCCCGTCTGAACCGGCTAACAATTCCCCATCCAGCCAGAGCTCCTCTTCCTGCTCCTGCCAGCTGGCTTTAGCACCAAAGGTTTTAATTGCTTTCCGTGTTCAAAGAGCAGGGGTGCGAGCGGGGTCGAGTGTGGAAAGCCGTGGCTGTGTTTTGCATGGGAGGCCTGGCTTTTGTCCCCTGGTCCCCTGGGTGTGAGAACGTGCCCAGGTGCTCTGCCGCAGCCCAAGGCTGGGATGGATTTCAATTCCTGTTTGCCAAACTACACTTTTAGGAGGTGTCAGATATCGAAAACCTCTTCCTTCAGGCCAAAGCAAGCATCTGGGGGAGAAGAGGCACAGAGGAAGGGGACAGGAGAAGGAGATGCTGGCTAAAAAAAAAAAAAAAGTGAGAGAAAAAGCAAAAAGAACAGGGCACTCCACAGGGCACTCCAAACTGGCTGTTTCTTTTTGCAATAATTGGTATAGGAGGCCAGGTGGGTGTCACAGGGACTGAGGGGAGTGGTTGGCTTGGCTTGGGTGGGAGATTGTAGGGCACAGCCTTGTAGATGCAGGAGGGGGCTGTGTTGCAGGGAGCTAAGGTGACCAGCTTCCCAGGAAGCCCAGAGGGACAGAGGGAAGTGGCTAGAGAAGGTACAAGAGAGCACTGGAGGGACGGAGGGAAGGAGACAGGGCAGGGCAGGCCTATGACGCCAGGGCCCAGTCCCTCACTTGGGGAAGAGAGGCTGGGTCCCAGATCCCCAGTCCTTCAGCAGCTTTGCTGACTGCTGTCTCTTCTGCAGAGCTCAAAATTCTTCTCTCTAATCACTCATGAAAGTAGAAAATTAAGACATTCTGGGAAGCCAAAGGAATCTGGTTGGAAATGTGTGTTTGGGGAATGGAAGGCATTAGAAGAATGCATGCGTCTGGACTGTTCTGTTGTTTTCCTCCCGTTCTTCTCTTCAAATTAATGAATGAGTCACGGTCAGCTTTAGGTCTGTAAAATGCCTCCCCGCAGGCGGGGGAGGCCTCCGCACCGACAATGATCTCAACTTCTCTGTCTCTTTGGCCGCTTGAGAACATTGCTGCTTTTCTCTTCCTCTTTCTGTCTGTCTCCCGGAAAGGCGCTTTCCCATGCAAAATCTATTTTTCCCTTCCCACCCCCACCACCCACCTCATGACAACCGACAAGTCACAGGCTAGGCAGCCTCTGTCCCCGGGCCTCCACAGAGCACCTTGCAGGGACACGTCCAGCTGAGCCTTGAGTTCTCTCTACCCTCAAGTCATGCCCTGGCATCTGTGCTTAAACCAAGGGCACCCCTCTTGGGTGAGCGGAACTAGCTCAGCCCTCTGAGGTGACAGCCCAGTCCCACAGCTTTAGGGAGCACAGAGAGCCCATTTCTCTGTGGCGCCTCCTTTGCCAGCCATCCTTCCCAGGCTGCTCCTCCCTCTTGCATGTTAGTGCCCCCTCATATTCCGATTGTCCCCTGTCCATACATCACTTAGCCACTTGACTATGTTTTGAGGGAATCCCTATTTTCCTCTGCTGCTATAAATCACCCACTGCCTCCTTCTGGGATGAGGAGAGGGGAGCAGCCCCCCAGGCTAGGCCTCCTGCATTACCCTCTATGGCCCTGTTCAGCTCCTAGGTCTGAAGGCTATATGGCATCCTGGTCCTGCCTATGCCCCCACTGAATGCCCTGTCCTTTGCCTGTGGTATCTGTGGCCTCTCAGCTTCTCTGGGGACAATGGGGAAAAGGGATCATGACTTATTTTATAGATCACCCATTCTGCCCAACGAGCCTGCCCATTAAATCTCAGGGCCTAATGGAAAGGGAGGGTGGCAGCAGCCGGGCTGCTGTGGGGAGAAGCAGCCCTATCTATCGAAAATTCTACAGCCTGCATTGTGGGAGCTGCCTGCTGCCCAGGCCCAAGCCCAGGAAACACCTTCCAGCCTCCAATTCATTTTTCTTCCTGAAGACAGACAGGCTGTGGCTGGAGCCAGGGCCTTGTATGCCAGGAGACCTGCTGGGTGGGTGGGCAGAGGAGAGGACTGGAGAGCCAGCCCCTCCATGCCTCCCTTCCACCCAGCCCATGTCCCAAAGGTTCGATTTGGTTGTGCCAAAATTAGGCAAAGGACGTTTATGTCTTATTACCAAGCCGCATGGCAACAACTATGTGAAGGATTAAATATCCATCTGATTAATTTCCCTGTGAGTTTGACTTACTTACAACACTAAAGTTTCAAATATGGATATTCTGTCTTTAGAATTCTGTCTTTTGCTGTGGAGTCATTTGCTCAAAATAAATTGAAGGAACACTGTGAATACAGGAGAGTTGCAAAGCCAGGAGAGAAAGGCTGCTGTTTTTGCAAGACATGATTGTAAAATAATGATCGTGGTTTTTTTTAGCAAACAGATGAGGACTCAGAGACATTCCGCTGTAAGCTCCGTCCCTTCCAGGGACGCTGCCACCACTCAAGTGCCTTGTGGCTTCTCTTTTGGATCTGCCATCAGAGCCCGTTTGTGTGGGCCGAGTTGGAAACAAAAATAAACTTCCCCAGCCCTCCTTGTCATGGACCAAGAAGTTTGGTTCCCCAGTTTGATTCCTCACCTAATTCACTGCAATTGGCTTCTGTTGCTCCTGAATATCAGGTCGCCCTGAAATGATGAGATCTTGCAGACTTTGAAGGCCATTTCTAAGCATGCTGAGCAGATTCTGAGAGTGAGTCCAGAAGACCTGAACCCAGATTGGGCTGGCAGGTGAGGAGACTGTGAAGCTGGACTTGAAAGACAGGAAAGCTGTGGATGGTGGCAGAGGCCCTCTGCCATTTACCAAGCACCCTTTCCACCCAGTTCCTTTTTCTGAGGTGCACTGGAGACTGACTCCAAAACTTGCACACTGAGCTACATCCCCAGGCTTTTAATTTTTATTTATTTTTCAGTGAGGGTGATGCTACTTCACTAGGTTGCCTGGGCTGTGTTTAAACTTCTGATCCTCCTGCTTCAGCCTCCTAGAGTCCGGGGATTACAGGCTGCTGGTCTTTCTTTGGAGCCTCGTGACAGTGGGAGATGTTATGATAACCACCTTATTGCAGATGAGGGGTGTAGAAATCCCACGTCCCTGTCACACAGAAGTAAAGGGCAGCAGGGTTGAAGCTGGCCACTGAGGCCCTGTGTGCCGCCTTCCCTTCTATCCCTCAGGGTGAGGCTGGCACTGAACAGCAGGCAAGAAGAGGAGGCAAAGATGAGGCCAGGGTAGAGGGGCACAGCACAGCCACAGGCCAGGCCTGAGCCTCAGCACGGTCTTCCTGCACCTTCTACCCTGCAGAGATCCACGACCCCCAGCCTCTTTGCCCTGAATCCAAGGGCTTGACTGACAGCCCAGGTTGCACACCAAGCGGGACCCCACATGCCATATGGAAGGTGGCAGCGAGCGCCCTGCTGACCTCAGAGCCCCTAGGGAAGCATTGTATTCCCTGAATCACAGCTATGAGTTCCTGCTGCATCTCTGATGGGCACAGCAGGATATTTTCCCAGTTTGCTTTGTTCGGGACCTGGAGCATCTTGGCTTGGGGCCTGGGCCCTGCGGCACATCTCAAACTCCTGAGCACTCTGTGAGGAAGCCCTTGATACACCGGCCAGCCAGCCGGCCAGAGTCCAGGCCTGAATAGCATTCGTCCCTCCCTGTGCTGCAGACTCGGTCTTTCTTTTCCATAATTAGTCCATTTCCTACTCCATGTCAGGGTTTGTGCTTAGATACGTTTTCCTCATAGGGCAAATGCTTGGTGATAGTTATATCTGGAAGACACCAAACCTCAGAGAGGTTAAGAATTCTAACTCGGGCCACACAGCTGGCTTTGGACAGGGATTTTAATTCACCCACCACTATCCTAAGACCAAAGGTTCCAGGAGAAGGATGGTTTGGCAGGAGGAAGGCCACACACATGTGTGGGCCAGATTGGGCACACTTAGGAGACCCTGGCTTCCCCACCCTAGGAAGATGACATGGAGGCAAGGGGGATCGTGGAGAGGCTAATTGGTGCCTTTGAACTGAGGAAGTTGTTCTGGGGCCCTCTGTTTTGAGTGCCGCTTACTTTACTGACAGGGACGGGGTCTGCTTGGCAGGAGTCTCAAAGCCCGGGGCCGGTTTCCCTGGATTAAGCAAAAAGGACTGAAAACAGAAGCTGTGGCAGTGATGGGGTGCACAGCAGCAAGCCCCGGCCCTCAGTCCAGTTCCCTGCACTGCAGCTCCCCCATCAGCATAATCCGGACCAAGTGAGGAGGGAACAAAGCCAGGCTGACTTCCTACAGGTTCCAGGTGGGGTCATTTCCACTGCAGTCCACAGATGACTCAGCTCGAGCTGGATTTGAATAGTAAGGAAATAACTATTAAAAAATATAATTGGAAGTCGAGGAGTGTTTTGACCTTCAGGAGTGGTTTGATCAGGGCTTTGGTTCTATTTCCTGTGATCTGTTTACCTCTACCTTTTTGGTTTAGGGCTGTGGGACAGCGTCACAAAATCTGCAATAGTTCAGACCTCACATCCACATCCCACACCAGAGAGAGGGAGAAGGAGGGAGGGAGGAAGAGAGGAAGAGAGGGTTCTTCCATTCTATCCTGGTGTCTGGGTTTTGCCCCTAGGAATAATCTCCTCCTCTGTAACAAGGAAACTGGCTGGGTACAGCAAAACACACAGGAAACCTCTGACTGTGTTGGGGATTAAAGGGATGGATGCGTATTATCACTGGTAACGAGCGAATGCCAACAGTGATACTTGTGTTTGAAGAGTCTTCATTACGTCTCTAATGGTCTAGGATCTTTTGATTATGCTTGGAGCCCAGTGAGATTTAAGGAATGCAAACATGAGCCTCCGAGTTTAAGCAGCTTCAACATGTGTTCATTCAGCTGAGCGCCTACCAAATGTCAGGAGCTGAAAACAAAGCAGGCTACCATGTGTGGTTGTGCAGGTTGTGTATTGCACAATTCCAGGTATCCAGTCATGTGCTAATCTTGTGTAAATTTCCCCTGTTCCCTGGATCTGTTCAGTGTACAACTTGCGTTTCCGTGTAAGGTGCTCTTCTTGCTCTCTGTGCAATTCATCCCACCGTATAGAGTTGAAAATTCAGACTGTGCAGTGCAGGACAGGCACAGGAGGGCCAGAGCAGGGATCAGGAGCAGAGTAGAGAGGACCTGCGGGCATGTGTGGGAGGGCAGGTCCTCCACGGGGTGTCTCTAGAGCAGACGGCTCTGGCTTGGACTCAGGTGGCAGGCCAAGAAGAGGCCCAAATGCAAGAGTTAACAAGGGCTGGGGACAGGCAGGGAGGACAAGACCAAGGCTGGGGAAGCTGGGAGGAGACCCCACTCTCTCAGACCCCCAGCACCTCTCCTGGGGAGACCAGTGGGGTCCTCTGCATACTGTGATTTCTCTGCAGCTGAAAGAGGTGAGTGAAGAAGAGCGGAGGAGGCCTGGGGCAGGAGCCTGGTGCTCAGCTCCATGGGGCTCTCAGTAGAGCTGCCCCCATCCCTGAGCTCCCCGTGCTAGAGCCCCTAGGGCAGACACCTTCAGGAACCCACCAAGGCTCCAGGGGAGGTGAATCAGCCCCAGGACCAGGAGCCTGGGCCTGACTAGGCTTTGGAAGTGTGAACCTGTCTCCAAGCTCATTGTCAGATGTCTAACCCTTTAATCCAGCCCAGAGGCACCTGGGTGCCAACCTCCTCCCACCCTCGGCCTGAGTCACCCACACCTTCCCAGATCCTGAAGCTACTTCCTGTGGAGAAATCCCCAGGGTGGGGCCAGGGCCTGGGCCTCCGGGGCACGGGTCCAGGAACTGACAGGCAGGACCTGGCTCCTGGAGGCTGCTGGTTCTCTAGCACCACCCCAGGGCCCCAGGACAAGGCAGCAGAGGTCAGTGGAAGGGCAGCAGGTCCACGCCTAAGCTGGGCATGGTGGAAAGGGACACATGGGCATTACAGAATGCCCGAATTCTGCCCTTCTGGGAAACCAGGGCCCAAGCTGGAGGACAGGTTCACATTCTAACCACAACGAGATGCAGGATTTCCATCACCACAGTCCGAAGCACCATGTCTTTTTCTGTTTTGTTTTCAGTACTTGTGATTAAACCCAGAGCCTTTGCTCTGAGCTGCATTCTTGGGTCTTGCTTATTTTTTATATTGAGACAGGGACTCACTATGTCCCTAAATTGCCCAGGCTCGGCTCAGACTTGTGACCCTTCTGCCTCAGTCTCCTAGAATGCAGGGAGTACAGGTGTATGACACCGTGCCCAGTCATCGTGTAGTTTCTATGCTTGTTCTTTCTTTGCTTACTCAGAAACTGCATGGAGCACTGGGCGTGCGAGGCAGGTTGTGGGGTCCTGGAAGGATTGTGACCGGGCAGACAGGACAGCCAAAGGCTGGGCTAGCATCACTGTGTGCAGAGCCTGTCAGTGGTTTTTGCGCAAGATCAAGACTTCTGCTTGCCATCCTAATGAGTCCTTATCACAGTGCCCAACCTTCAGAAAAGGAGCTGAGTTTTTCTGCAGTGCTGAAGATGGAATCCAGGGCCTTGTGTAGGTTAGATAAGCGCTCAACCACCAAGCCACATCCCTAGTTCCCTTTAAAAAATTTGTTTTGAAATAGTCTCGCTAGATGGCCCAGGCCACCCCCATATGTGCAATCTTCTTGCCTCAGCCTCCTGAGTAGCTGGAATGATAGGCACGTACTCCTACATCCAGCTATTTTTTAGTTTTTAAGATAACTCCAGAGTACAAGGGCAGCCACTCAGCAGGAATGCAGGCTTCTCTGGGAGCATTCAGTCCCCATGGATCACAGTCAGGGGCTTACCCTGTGGCAGATGTAGACTGACTGTAAAGGTGAGGGCTTTACCACTGCTGGAGAAATCAGTGGAGACAAAAGTGCCTAAGCTCTGAGCTGTGCCCACACTGCTGCCCATTCTGCCCTCGAGGCTGCCTGCCAGCCGAGTCAGGTAGCGAGGGTTAAGCAGAGCCAGGGTTCAGTGCCCAGCCTGCACCCTGACCATGGCTCCGAACTCCTTCCCTATGTGCCTCTGAGAGGAGCAGGACTACAGTCCTTCCATACTCTCATCCTGGGACAGTGAGGCTCCCACCTCCCCAGCACACAGCAGAGGCTGGATCTGGACCAGACCAGGATAACATCCTAAGCATGACCCCTTGGGGCAGAATGGGGGGGGCTGTCGGTGGGGAAGCCAGTGCCCTGAAGCTGGGGGGAGAGTCCCTGGAGGAGGAAGGAAGCAACCCCATCCCTGCTTCTGTGAGCCCCACGGGGCAGAAGAGGGTGGTGCCGGCAGGTGAACCAGCTGACGGGATCTGGGGGACTCTGGTTTTGAGGACTCCAGCCTGGTCCTAGACATTCTGGAGCCTGGCTTCAAATCCCATAAGAACCTGGCTGAGTCAGTCACCTCCTGCAGCCAATCCCTCAAAGCAATATCAGAGGGGCTGTGTGCAAGCAGCGGCCAAGCCCCAAGCCCGGCTGGTGTCATTACCCTGACCTGTGAGGGGCCCAGAGCCTCCTGTGAAATCCGCACCACAACCTCAGCCAGATGTGTATGGGGAGGAGCTGATGTCTTGGTGTCCAGGCCACCCTCCACCTTGCTTCCCCAGCACCCACCCAGGCCCTGGCATTTGGGGGGACAAAAGGGGAGACCCAGGGGCTACCTGGCTGTCAGAGGGCCATCCCTTATCTGTGTGGGAACTGTGGTTCTCAGCTATGTCCCCTGCCCCCAGCCTCCTTAGCTGTGGGCTCACAGCTACTCATTCTTAGACCTGTCTCCTTATGGCTCCCTGTCCTTAGCTGAGCTTCACATCCCACCTGTGATGTCCCGCCCCACCTGACCCCTCCCAGGCAGTCCGCTGGGTGACCAGCTGCTCTTTTAAATCTAAGCAAATTATCCGGCTTAGCAGCTTCCTGCTCTGATTCCAGGCCTGAGAGCCAGCCTGTGGCTTGCTGAAGGTTAGCTCCTCCAACTTCACGTTTTCTCAAGTGGGGGTTCAAGCTGGAGGCAGCCCCCACTTCTGTCTGCACCTGGGTCAACCCCACCCCTCTCACTAGGGAGTCCAGCACTGAGGGGTCCTCTCTGCTTACTTTTTTTTCAGTGAGAATGAAACCCAGGGACTCCAGCATGCTAAGCAATGATGCTACCACTGGGCTTCACCCCAAGTCTTTTTATTATGAGTCAGTGTCTCCTAAGTACCTGGGGCTCCTGACAGGCACTACCACACCCAGCTTCTCCTTTTGATGCATCCCATTAGCTACTTGTCAATATTTCAAGCTGCCAGCAGGTACCATGCATATGAGGTCCATTTCCCAGGAGCAGTTATAGGACACTGTGACCCCACACCCCCCAAAAGGGAAAGGTGAGCTCCACAGGGCTGTCCTTGGCCATGGCTGCTAGATCTGTCCACCCTGGAAGATGAGGCAGACACTCCTCAGTCACAAATCTTCCACCCTGAACCTGGAGGACCTCCTGCCTGAGACACAGTGGTTGGTCTCCAGGACTAGAAGCCAGGACGGTGACCCCAGGCTCTGGCCAGTCCCATGTGTAGCGCTCTCCCCCCTTTTTGTCCCATGCTGCACTGGGAACTGAGACGAGGCAGAGTGGACCCCATCTGGTGATGTGGCCCTCCTTTACAAACCTCCATTCTGGCTCCACCCATGAGGTCACGTCCACCTGACAGTTTAGCTTGGAAGCCACCAGTCTGACTGCTCTTGTGTCACCTGGAAAGGGCCCCTTCTGGCAGCCAGGTCCCTGCTCACCAGCCACCTTACAAGTGTGCCAAGGCCCCTGATGCTCTTGGCTCCTTGGGCCTCCCACGGAAATCCCACCTTCACCACTGGGGGTTTTCAAATGCCCTCAAATATCTTCAAGTTTTCAAAATGCAGAAAGCAATTGTGCGGCTCAGCTGGCCAGGTTAGAGTATGAGATAGCAATTGTGTCCATGCATTCTGTCTCTTGCTCATTGTGACTAGTTCACTTCAATTTCCGTTGACTCAGTCTGCCGTCTTGCCAGTTCCATTAATGTGACATCCTTTTTTAGAAACCCCAAATCCTGCACATACAGAGTGAAGAAACATCAAAGTTGAGGTAAGTTTCTAAATATCATCAATGTTAATCTTTGGGTGAGGCAGGAAATAAAGGTGATATGATATTAATCATCAACTGTAGCCTGGGACATCCTCCAATGCCATGCAGCAAAATCCAATAGCGTGTCTGGTGATGCTATAAAAGTATTGGTACAGAATAGACTAGATAATTTATAGCATTTTTAGAATGAAATACAATTTATAATTTGATTTTTAAGCCAAAATATGCTGTAAATACAGGATGCAAATAGTGTTCAAAGATTACAACTTTGAAAGTCAAGACTACCAAATACTTAGATATCTGCTTTCTCAGAATGGTATTCTTGTCTGGTCTTGTTAAAAGCTCCTGGTCCAGCTAAAAGCTTACAGTCACCAGTGAGGAAAAAAGTAAAGGATGATTGTGAATCAATTTTACAAAAAATAGCATTTGAAACCATCAATATTTATAAAAAAATCAAGAAACATTTTGAAAGTACAATTAGACTTTATAGCACTGTTAAGTGGTTAGTTAAAAAACAACAGTATTCTCAGATATGGAGTACTTAATAAATTTCAAATAATAACTTCAATGTGAGCATATTATGGTCTACATTTATGGTTCTGCTTGTTATAAAACATTTATCTGCTAGGATATAAAAATTACCTTTTAAAAAACATATCAAGGCAATAAAATGTCACCATCTTTGACAAACTTCAACTTATTAAAGTGTTAATAATTTACTTACATGTGAAATTTAAGACTTTGAAGATAGTTTATTGGATTTTGTTGGTCTTATGGAACTGCAAGCACTAGTATCTGAGGTAATGTAGCAAAGTATATCAATAATTGAAACATTAATTTTTCACTGCAAAATTGTTATACGAAAATCTTGGTGAAATTTTTACCAAGAATATAAGTGGAATGTTATAAGAAAAATCTAATATTTCAACCCAAAATTCTAGAAAAGTTTCCAGGTGCTTTAGTTTGGTACAGTCTGTCACTGTCTTTAGTGACTTTGAAAGAGTCAATGGTATGAAGCATAGCCCTTTAAATCTTCTCTGCACAAACTATATATGCTACCCTTCTCCAGATAAAAGGTTAGGAGGAATTAAATAACATGTTTGAAGAGTTTAATTTTCAGAAACTGGAAGGATAGTCAGGCTCCAGAGCCAGCCTACAGTCTAAGCTGTAGACGCAGGTTGGAAATTGTGTCAACTATTGAATCTTGAACAGAAATAATAAAAATGGCAATGGATGACCATTTTGAAAATAGGTTTTGTTTCTAGAGATTTTACATTAAGAAGTGACAAAGTAACAATTCTTTAGCTTCACATGAAAGAAAAATTTTGGGGGATGGTTAATTTGGGGACAGTTATTGGGGCTGAGCATAGCAAATTAAACAGGAGACTCTGGAAGAGAAGCAGGAATCATTACAGAGATGGAGAAATGGGGTATGCCCTGGGCTTGCCCTTTCATCCCTCTCCACCCTGCTGGCTCTGCTTTCTGACTGTCCCCTCCAGGTTCAGCAGGGACCCTGCAGCTCTGCCTGTCACTGGGCATCAGCCAGAGTCTCCAGAAGGGCATAGCAAGAGGTCAAAGTCCTTGTCCCCAGCCCTTCCTTGGAGGGCATTAGGTCTGGACTGAGGGATGCCTCTGACTGGCAAGGCCTGGGCACTGCAATGCTCTTTGTCCATTCCCCACACCCTGCAAAGAGTTCCTGCTACACCCTTCAAATGGCCCACCGGGAGCTCCATCTGCTTCCTGCTGAGACCTGGCTGATTTATTGTCTATTGTCATCCAAGACAGTAAGAACCAAAACAAAAAACCCAACAGTCTGTGTTCCAAGAAAATGATTCGATGATTATTATTATTATTTTATTTTAAAGGGAACGAAACAAAACAAAACAGTGATGGGACACTAGAAAAGCCATGATTATTACTATATTGCATGTTATTCTCTAAGTAGTTGCTCAGACTATGGGCTCCAGGCTTTCACAGTCAGTCAAACAATGCGAATGTCAGGTTGCTTCCTACTTCTGTTACTGCCTTCTCAGCCTGTGTTGTGTCTGCTTGCTTATGGGAGGGTGGGCGGTGGGCGGAGGCAGCTTCCTCGCTGGTTCTCCCTGGCCAGCGGGGCCTCCGCCAGTGCATGGGGCATAGGGGCTGCACGACTCCCTTGCTGCTTCAGTTAGATTACTTTTAAAAGAAAGAAAATGTTTATTGTTTAACAACAAAAAAATGAAAACTATAATGAATGTGTATGACCCTTTAGTGTGCTGACTCCAGAAGCATGGATGAATGATATTTGAGTTTGAAAACGAAGACATTTAATACATTTAGACCAATTAAGGTGTGTGACTTCCAATAAATAATGTTGTGTGATTCCTTCAGTGATGAAGATGTGGAATATAAAAATGTCACAAGCCACTATTACAGGGTTTGTCATTAGCTGGGCAGGAACTGAAGGAGGATTTGGCCCCATAAACAATACCTACCGTCTCACACAGGAAGCCACTAATGATTACTAACCTAAGGAAAGTCTGTGGAAGAGTTTGATATCGTCCTCTAGATAAAATTAATCTGATATGTTTATAATTTGGCCAGAGACAGCTGTATAAACTAAGAAAGTATTGTAGCAACAATCTCGCAGAGTACACAAATGATTTGGAAATCAGCGATTGGTTTAGCGATTGGTTTGCAGCACTGTTTCTTAGAAAATACTTCTATGTTATTTATAGTCTAGTTTATGTAGGACTAAGACAATCTGGTTTTAAATTTGTGGTCTTATGTATTGATTTATATTTTAATTTGCTGCCATAGGAGTGGTTGTATTTTTTAATAGTGACTATGCCGTACAAGAATAGGTTCTCCCACTGTGAATTACGATCACTAGATGGTAGACACCAATTTAAGCAAGGGAGAATTTAAATAAAAAGAACACAACCCAGTCTTTATTATTCTGTTTCTTGAACAAAGCAATATTCTAATTTCTTTGTCATTGTCTGGGGGTTGAATCATAACCACAGAATTTCTCATAAAACTTAGAAAATGGTTAAGGGAACAAGATCAGTAATTTTTTCCTGGCTCTTGCCCCAGGCCTGGGTAGAAGGAGAAACTAAAGCCCCCTCAAAGGTGGGTACAGAGGTGGAGTACTGAGATCCCAGAGCCTGCACTGCCTCAGAAAGGCAAGTGAGGGCCAAGGAGAGTACCCAGCCTGCTCCACTGGCTTTGAGAAAGACAGTGGTCCCTATGGTGGCCTCTCTTCACTCTAACTTTTGAGAGACCTAGGCTAACTCCAGGGTGGAATTCCTTCTCTAATGATGTCAGCTAAATGTGCAAGGTTGCAGGGGAAATGCCACCAACCCTGGATGTGGCCAGGTCTCTTTATGTGCAATGTTCCTCCAGCTTTCAGCCCTCTGGTGGTGGCCTAGCCAGACACACAGGGCCAATGCCGCAAAGCTCCTGGGTGTACAGAGGTGGCTGCAGGGGAACTAACCTCACAGGTGCTTGCTGACAGCACTGGTACTTAAGGCCAGCACCTGAGGCCCAACTGGCCACCCCTCACTCGTCTGATGACATTCTTGAGCTGGGAGTACTGGTCTGGAAGCTACAGGTGCATCCAGTGAGGGAGGGATCACTATGCCCAGACTGGGAGGTGGGCCCGTGGCTCAGGAATGTTCATTCATCCCTGCTCGTACCCTGGTGGCAGGAGGAGGGAGGATTTTGAAAGATTCTGGCTTAAAGTCCTATACACTTTCACATCTGTCATGCTCTAGTTTTAAAAATGTCATTTCCGGGGGTTCGAACGTGGTCGTGATGATTACATCCTGATGCAATGGAAAGGGGTTCCCAGGGAAGAAGCGGCCGGAGGAGGACAGGCTGGGCAGACAGTTCTAATCCTCCCACGACTCCCGGAGCGGCACACAGGATGATCACTGAGCCACTCAGGAACCACGGTGAGGTCATGGCTGCCCCTGGAGGCTCAGAGACAGTTCACAGAGGCCAGCCAAGCAGCCCACAGTGTGGGTTGGAGATGAGGCTGGGCTAAGCGGGCTGTCAGCATCCACGTGAACATCAGTCCCCTTGGAGGTGGGGCCAAGACCACTTGGGCAGGATCCTGATGTCTCCTAAGCACAGACAGGCCAGCGGGAGAGCAGACCCCTAGCCTGATTTCTCTTTCTCAGATGAAATCCGGCTGACATTTGGATAGGATGCCCCCACACCTGGGGTCATTGGTAGAAGCAGAAGAGGTTGCCCTACCCAGACAAAAGCAGCTGTCCTCCTCAGTTGTGTCCTCCTTGGCCAGGAGATCTGGCTGTCCACTTAGTGGCTGTGTTATCTCACATTCTTCCTGGGATCTCAGCATCCTTTTCTTCGGCATAAGCTGCCGTCTCAGGGATGTCCATGGTTTCTGTCCACTGTGCCATGAACGGTCCTCTGTCTTGCAGAGACTCGCTGTGCCCATTCATAGTCTCAGCGCTTTTCCTGAGCACTTGCTGAGACCCAGGTCTCATTTTCAGCCAGAAGCTCATGGATTTGTGGAGACAGAGGCCCCATTCCTCTGTGGCCTCTTAGTAGCTGTGGGGTTTCAGCTGCTATCTAATTCCTGAGCCTTGGACTTGGTGAGTGGGCATAATGTATACTTAGAACCCAGTACCCTGCATCCCACACTATGGACCCCCCATGAAGACTGGGTGAGACACCCTCAAGAGGCTGCCTGGTGACACACACTGTGGGACACAGACATCGCCCCACGGCCTAGGGCTGGCTTTATGGCTGCAGATGGCTTTGGAGATGCGGTTGTGGCCTCATGTTGTTTTATTTAGTTATGTTTCCTCTCTTGTTAGCAAACAGCAAACCAGAGTGGAAAGGGACAGAGTGGCAGCTTGTCACAAGGAAGTTGATTTTGCAGAGTGGACATTCATGGGAAGGGCCAGGTAGCCTGGCTCAGAGCACCGTGGTCCCAAGTGATGTGTTTCTAGGGCCTGGGCTTGGATGCACAGCAGGGCCGTCCTGTCTCCACCCAACATCATGACTCACTCTGCCCCTGCTCTTCTGCAAGCTGTTGGCTAGAAATAGAGGTCTAGGCTCTGTGGAAGAGCTCTGGAGGGGGGCAGTCCACAAAGCACTGGCTACCAGGCTGCCCCTGCTCCTGTCCCTGCTCATTAAACACCTGCACAAGCCAAGAACAGTGGGTGATGCATACCTGAAGTCCCAGGACTCAGAAGGTTGAGGCAGGAGGATCCCTATGAGTTTAAGGCCAACCTGAATTACATATTGAGATCCTATGTAAAAAACCAAAAAGACATAAAAATGCATGCACATTCATGTGAACTGAGGTCACTCCCCAGCAAGTTTCTTGGGACCTCAGGTTTAAGTTTGGATGTGCCTTCTCCTTCACTGTGTAATTCCCAGCATATCTTTGCCCACTCTGTGAACCCAGAGGTCAGCCTGGGGAATCGTCATGGCCTAGGACTTAAAAGCTTGTGACTGCCAGGCACCGATGGCTGTGAGCAGACAGGAAGGGCTTTGAAATGCACTGAATGCCTGGAGGGGACAATCTGCTGGAAATCAGCTCCCTGGGTCCTCAGGCCAGCTCTGGTTGTTCACCCCGGGTGCAGGGGCAGCTGGGGCCACTGCTGCAGCCAGTGAGGGCAGCTTGCGGGCTGCAGGCACATGTTTGAGGGGACAGTCATTTTTCTCCAATACAAAGCCAGCAGCTGCAGGACTGGAAGAACCCAGCCCTGGGGTTTTCAAGCCCTGCTAGATGTGTGATTAGTACCCGTGTGTGCGGCTGCACCAGGACGCCTCTGTCCGCCCTCTCCATTCACCCTCTGCAGGTCTGCAGTTTCTGTTCAGGTTGTGCCTGCCCTTCACCTTCCTCCCCTGCATAGTGCTAGTTTTTGCCATCTCTGTCCCATATTCTATGCCAACCATATGGCATCACAAGGAGTCAAGTGGGGGTGTTGGAAAAATCCAGAAAAACATGGATCCAGCAGTTTTTGTGACTTGTTGGTAGGTCTGTCAAAAGAAAATATAATCATATAAAAGTGCTATATTTCACAAGGTCTTATAACAAAGTCCAGGAGTGGGATTGTTTTGCTTTGTTTTTAATTTTGAGACAAGGTGTTGCTAAATTGTCCAATCTGGCTCAAACTTGCAATCCTCCTGACTCAGCCTCCCAGAATGCTGGAATTATAGGTACCTGGCTTATGATGCTGTTTTGATGGACCCTGAACCTGAAAAATTCAGAATCTAAGTGACATTGTGACATCAGTAGTATCGTTCAGTATTTCTGTGTATAATGTTTGGGCAGGTCATTAAGAAGCTAAGTAGTCATGAATGATAAGTCTCGAGTCATCTTGCAACCTTGCACTTAAACAGAGGTGGCAAAGAAAAATTACTCCTTGGGATCTGTTTAAAAACAAGTTCAGCTAGGCATGGTAGCACATGCCTGTAATTCCAGCACTCTGGGAGGCTGAGGCAGGAGGATTACAAATTCAAACCCAATTTAGCAAGACTAATCTCAAAATAAAAGGTGAAAAAAAATCTGATAATGTAGCTCAGTGTGAAGGCTCTGAGTTCAATCTCTAGTACCGAGAGGGAGGGAGGGAGGGAGGGAGAGAGAGAAAGAGAGAGAGAGAGAGAGAGAGAGAGAGAGAGAGAGAGAGAGACTGAGAGAGAGAGAAAACAAGAACCCCCCTTTCAGAATAAGTATGTCTTGCAAATGCAGAAGCCACAGACTCAATTACTCAGTCATGGAACATGCCTTTCCCAGCATCACACGTGGGTCACTGGAGGAACTTTGACAATATTTGTTGAATGAGTAAACAAATTCTGTTTATTTGGTATTTTAAACTCAAGTCTGTCATTTTGCCAAACTTTTCACTGTATTCTCAGTAAAAATAGGCAGATGGCGGCAGGCAGATGGGAAGAAGAGACAGACACACAGACCGACTGCCGTGGGCTTCGCCCTTCTTCTGCTTTCGTGCCCCCACCTAGTGCATAGTGCCACCGCATTCAGGGTGGTCTCCTCCTCCATTTGTTGTCCCACCTGTCAGTCATCCCTGGAAGTGCCCTGCAGACACACCCGGAAGTGCACTTCACTGATTTCCTAGTGCTGTCTTAGTCAATCGAGCTGATGATCAAGTCTGAGCATCATGGTGGCAGAGCCACAGGGTAGAAGGAGGCCAGGTTCTGCCTGAAGGCATGGACACAGAACCCTCACTGAGCCGAGCCAGGCCCGTGCAGACAGCTAACAGGAGGATATCGGCTCCCATTTGGGGGTGTCTGTTACAGCAGGTGTACAGTCTCCACCAAACTGCAACCCCAGCAGGGGCTCTCCTCATTCAGTCACTAGGGCTTCTGCTCTGCTGGAGACTGCAAAAGGAGCTCTGTGTGGTAGTACACTCTGCAATCCCAATATTTGAGAGGCTGAAGCAGGACAATCACAAATTTGAGGCCAGCCTGAGTAACTTAATAAAATTTAAAAACACAAAAGGCTGGAGGGGTAGGCCGGTAATAGAGCACCTGCTTGGCATGTGTGGGACCCTGGGTTCGAACCCCAGTACCACAGAAACCAAACACTATATAAGGTCAAGTTCAGGATGTAGTGAGTGGAATCCAGATGGAAAATTGCAGTCCTCTCTCCTAGGATCTGGCCTCAAAGAGATTCGGGGTCATGTGTTGAGAGGACAGAGACAAAGAAGCTGAGGTTCTCCGGAAGCCAGGGGATGATATTGGGGTGAGTTCCAGGCCTATATCTCTGACCACCAGCCTCACTGCCACCACAATCTGAACTCTGAATGCTAGGAGCCGGTTTGCAAGCTAACAGGTCCTTAGACCCCATCCTCAAGGACTTTGCACACCAGGGCAAGTGTACACGAATCTGTGTGTACTTGTGCTTGCAGCAGCTGCATGGAGAGGGCTGAGAGGGAACATAAGTAGGCTCTAATGCTGCCCAGAGTTGCAGGCACCTAGCTATGACAGATCGTGGTGCCCGCACCAACCTTGGCTCTTCCCCAGGCTTTAGGTGCAGGATTGTGTCTCCATTCCAGATTATGGGGCCTCTGCCCTGGTGCACAGTGGGCCCAAGCCTTCCGAATCCCACCCTGACATGCATGTGCCATGGGGCACTCGGCCCCCTGACCCACAGCTCTGCTAGCTGCTCACTTCCAGGGGCCTTTTGATGTCGTTGATGCCCACATGAACCCCAGGGTTCTGGCCTGGGACTTTGAGCTGCTTAATAGAATCAAGGAGAGGGAGGATTAACATGGGCCAAGGGGCCCTTCTGGCTGGCTCAGGCTCTGCACTAATGGAAGCACGGACTTGGATGTTGAATGAGGGTAAATTCTGCAAAATCTGGGGAACAAAAGCTGAAAGATGTAAAATAGGGAGAGATTATCACTGAATTCTTGTAATTGTCTTACAAGCCCCTCTGGAGGGACAGACGATGACTAAGAAGGGACTCAGCCATGGGATGACAGCGTGGGCTTGGCAGGCAGAGGTGTGGTTTATAGTTGGTCCTGAGTGAAGCTAAATGTTCCAGTCGGGTTTTTTTTTGTTACTGGTTTTGTCCGTCATCTGCCTCCCGCCCCCACCCCAAGCTTGTTAGCATGAGTCAGGTGGAGGACAGTGGGCCGGTTCCCGCCCTCAGAGGACGGAGTTGGTCTCAGCTCCTTACTGAGCCCATCACAGGCAGGGACGAAGCTTTCCTTTGGCTCCCACAGGCCTAGGTCTCCTCCCTGGGAGTGGGGCTGTGTTCACTCTGGGTTTGTGGCGTACACACAGATGGCTTGTTCTTGCCTTGAGCTACATATCTGCAGCTCTGTACTGGACCCCAATCGGGGAAAGGTGACCTCCAGTGGCTGAACATCCCAGAAGCCCGTCCTCTTCTGGAAGCACCTGACTTGGGCCAGTTGGGCGAACCTAGATATGTAACTTGAGGCTTAAATGAAATGTTCTCTGTAAAGTGCTTGGCCCAGTGCTTGGAGGGGTGCCAGTTCACATCACCTACTGTTCTCTCACCTCTGGCCAAGACCCACTGCTGCAAGTTGGATTTGGCTCCTGGATTCTTCTGCCACTTCTTGGCCTGGGTCTAAAAGCTTCAGCCTCTGTGAAGCATGATGACTTATGGAGGTGAGCAAAGCACATACTGTGCCCAGCTATCAGGCACCATAACTACATTGCCTATTTCATTTCCAGTTCTGTCAGCAGTCTTACAGATAAAGCATATTTATATTTTACAGAAAAGCAGAGTAAGTGAATTGACCAAGGTCACACACTAGAAAGTGCCAAAGCTACAACTTGAACTGGGTAGGCCTGATGCCAAAGTCCATGATACACCAAATATTGTCCCTCCCCAGGTACTAAGCGACCCTGCTCAGCATCATTCTCCCTTCAAGACAGAGCATGCACAGTGTCCAATTTGCACCAAACATGCAGGGTGGGACCCTACGCTTCAATGGAGTATGGTGGTCCACATGATGGCTTTGGACACATAGGCGTTGCATTTTAAAGATGGGAGCAGCCTGAAGTTAGGGGTCCTCCTGGGAACACTGGGAAGTCATAAAGAATCCATAGGCTGCATCCAGCCGCAGGCTTACTGGAAGATGACAGAGCCTCATTAAGGGGGAATTTTGGATATGGAAAGGAGCCAGAAATGAAGTGTGTCTTATTGCTTATCTAGAATAAAAGAAATAGCCAAGACAATTAATATTATAAACAAGATTTCCCACAAAAATTTTTAATCTATGTAATCCTGTCCAATTCAATAAACATGTCACAAGCACTTACTGGGTAATGGAGAAGAATTGGATGAATCTGTCCCTTGCAGTGGAAGCTCACAGGCTAGCCTAGCAGGAAGTACACACACACACACACACACACACACACACACAGAGTATGTGTGTAAATAGATATTTTAAAATCTTGTTCTGAATGATGACAATGAAGAGAGGAATAAATTGGGTTTGCACTTGGCAAAGTCTAAGAAAGCTTGAAACTCAACCACTTGTATTCAGAAACCCACTGTTTTCAGAAATATCTGTTATTTGAAAGGTTAACATAGGGATCAAAATTATTCCCATCAAATTATTAACCTGGCACATCAAAGAGCTGCTGCCACCTCCTTTTTGCCAGCCTAGGGAAACTACTGGATGAGCATTGCAATAGTAAGGGCTCCTCTTCCAGAGGCCTTCCAGGATTTCAGTCCCAGTGTGTCTTTTTTCCAGTTGGAGTTAATGCAACTTCCTTGTAGCTGACTGCAGACAGGTTACACTTCCCATGTCTTGTGGGGGGCAGTCCCACAGCATTTGTGCAATGAACATGTACCCAAAAAATGTGCAAAATATGGCACAGAGGTTGCAGGGTTAAGATCAGGTGGAGAACACGTAGGGTGTCAGCCAGGGGAGAGGGCTGGATCATGGACTTGGCACTTTACCAGCCTCCTACTGAGACAAAGGAGGAAGACATGGGGTGAAGATGTTTGCCAGGGAGGAGCTCAGGCAGAATTGTCATGTACAACAGAGCCAAGAGGAGGCTTTGGCCTGAGGGCTTCTCTTTGAAACCCTTGGTGATGGGATGTGGGGCCAAGGGAGGCCAGGAAGTAGTGGGTGCTCTTCGTGGTGACCTCCCAGCCACTGAGCCCACAGGGCCTCACTTCTTATGTCCCCACTCTCAGATCCAGAAGCCCTCCTGGAGCGGAGGCTCCCTCAAGGCCCAGGACACTGACTCAGCAGGGCCGGGAAACACCGAGAAACCTTTAGGGGAAATCTAAGCCCAGATCTTCTTGTTCTGAGAACCTCCCACCACCGGAAAGAAGAGAAGATCATGAAACTCAGCACTTTCCAGCCCACTGTTCCTGTCCACCATGGTGGCACTGGCCAGAGATTGGCGGGCGTGCAGCTATTTTTACCTTCAGATTTCCGGAATGGCCGACCAATCCTGGTTACATGACACCACAGTCAACTCTACTTCATCCGCGGCAATCATGAGAAATCTAAGCCACAGTGTACAGCTGCACCCAGCTGTACTCATTCTGACCCCAAACATATGGATCCCGGGTGGCAGAGTCAAAGGTCAAGCACACGTTTCCCTATAGCTTGCCAAGGGCCCGGCGGGTACCCATCACACCAGCAGCCATTGCCTGCAGCCAGACACCAAAGTTCAGGGTTTATGGTTTAATCCTCGCAAGGAATCCTCTTGGTTGAATGTTCTGTGGTTTGTAGTGGACTCCATCCAGAATGGTGTTTCACAGCCACAAAGAGGTACTTTGTTGAAGGCTATCTTGCCCAACCCTGTTTTAATGGCTCCCAACTCAACAATGGCTCCTTTCCCCTTCTCAGCCTCTTCCATGTGTTTTCCCTCTTATAGTTTCTGTCTTCAGAGAATCCAGATGCTGTCTATCTCCCAAAGAAAACACTTTCTCACAGTGCAGACAGGTAAAGAGACTTGATGCCAGAGAAGATTTTAATCTGAGCTAGAATTTGCTGTCTGCCTGGGATATATTTGAAAGGAACCCATGAGCTGTGAAGTCCCATTTGAGGCTTCTTCCAGACTGCTGTGAGGAGATGACTAAAAATCATGAAAATTATCAGTCCCTCCCTCCAAAGGCAGCTGCAGGATTTGAGGGCAGTCAGAAAAAGAATCAAGAGGGGGCCTCATTCTGCACCTTGCTGCCTTTGAATGTTTGCCTCCAAAATGTTAACCAAAACCAACTGGGTATCTTGGCCGCCATTTTTCTTTTTCTCTTATGGTTGGATGTTTGTTAAACCTCAACATATCACTAAGCCTTAAGGCTTTTTCCCATTAGATTTCCCTCAGGAAAATTAAGTTGGATCAAGAAGGGATTTGGGATGAGTTGGATGCTAAATCTGCCTAGCTCAGGGAGCTCAGGACTTGGCCCCAGCCCCGGGCTGGCAGGCTGTTTCCGGTGGCCGTGCACAGAGGACAAGCAGCAACACGTATGTTCTGTTTCAGTGGCTGAGCTATGACTCGCCCAACATCTAGTTACCCCTGCTGGCCCACCAGTGAGGGCACCATGGGGCTCAACAACCTCAACCATGGGGTGAGGGTGACAGTGAGGTGAGCTGAAGTGGGAGGAAGAGAGAAAAGAAAGCTACAAAAATAAACAGACTTGATTGGCCACTATTTCATCATGTAATATTCAAATATTAGACCCTGGCCCAAAATAGCCTCTCACTGTGCCTTTTCTCTTTGTGCTGGCTCCAAGAAACCCAGAGGGAGAAGGAGCCAAACAGAAGGCCTTTTCACAGAGGCCTGGCAGAGGCAGGTGGCTTCCCAGTGTGATAATCCCCAACGCCCTCATTAAATCATGGGGCTGCAGGTGCCAGGGCTGCTGGGCCCAAGACTGGGCTGGGAATACAGAGTCACCCCCAGGCTGAGGACAGTGTGCTGTCCTTTGGCACCCTGAGGCTACCCTTCAGGGCAGCTTCCCAAGTTGGTCAGAGGAAAACCCGGCCAGGGGACAGCCCAATTTGGGATGGATGTTTAAGGTGGGCAAAAGTTTCTTTTTATGACAAAATGTCAGAGGCATTTCTCTTAACAAGATATATATGTATAAATACTTCATTTCTTCACTGCCCTTGAGCCTTTGGGACCTCAAAGCTGGTAGAATTGCTCTGGGAGAATCTCCTGGTTCTTGATCAGTGCCATCTTGCAGGGAGTGTGGCCAGTGGGGGAGGAAGGCCTGCCCTACAGCCCATCCCACCCAGAGCTCTCCTTTGTCCATCTTTAGGATGGTGCTCAGTCCTCCAATGGTGTGATTTTGAGCAGTGTCTTTGGGAAAGTTCAAGGTTAAAAAACACACACCTCTCCCATACTGCTTTTTGGGTCACCAACCCCTGAAACCCCACAGCTAAGGCTTTGCTTGTTTAACATTGTGTTAAGTCACAAGTACTACTACGAATCATAGCACAGTGGTGCTATTTCTAACATTACTGAGGACCAAGAAGTGGGGGGACATAAAGGAGTGAAAGAGTCCAGTCCTGCCCCAGTGAGTCCACAGGCAAGCTCTCGGAGGGACAGACATAGTCACAAAAGAGAACTGACAAGGGGGCACCTTTCAATCCTCTTGGTTTCTTTGTCTTTGTATGGGAGTGACAACAAAAACCAGGACCTAACACCACAGCACGACTAGGAGACCATGAAGTCTGGAAGTCTGCCGTGAATATCTCGGAGTTACACAAACATGGACCTTCCACTTGCCACAAAATGGGATCCAGAATGGCACAATTCTGTTAGGCCTTTTCAGGAGGCCTTGCTGACCAGCTTAACAGAGCTTTCCCCTCTGGGTCAGACACACAACATGCGCCCAAGGCCTTGGTTTTGTGACTTGTTTTTTTAAAAAAAATTATTAGTAGATATTCATTCTTGGGAGTTGGTGTATATTTATAACACATCTTAATTTTTCTTCTTTCCCTCTTCCCTCTCTCTCCCTCCCTTGATCCTCTTCTTATTTGCAAAAGATCTATCTCCCTGTTTCCTATTATAATTTGTTTTGTTCTGTAGTTTATTTATACTTTGGATTTCTCATATAAGAGAAACATGCAGTATTTAAACTTTTGTGTCTGTGTTATTTCATTTAACATTATGGTCTCAAGGTGCATCTATCTTTCTATAAATGACTCAACCAGAGTGGTACAGCATTGTATATATCACATTCTCTTTATCCATCCATCTGTTCATGGATATACAGGCCACTTCCAAGATTTAGCCATTATGTGTGGTGTTGCTAGAAGCATGGGTATGTAAGGATCCTGTAATATGATGTCTTTCTCTTAAGAAGATACCTAGTAGAGGAATAGTTGTGTCAAATGAAATTTCTGTTTCTAGTGTTGTGAGGAATATGCATATAAAAGATTGAGTCTAGACCCATATCTTTCACCATGTACTAAACTAAAATCAAAATGGTTCAAAGATCTAAATAGTAAAATAGAAACGCATGACCTGTTGAAAGATAAAATAGGTAAAAATCTTGAAGTCATGGACATAGGCGAAGACTTTCTGAACAAAACCCCAACTGGACAAGAAATAACATCAATAATAAATACACAGGGTTAAACCAAATTAAAAAGATTCTATATAGCAAAGGAAACCATCAACAGAGTGAAGAGACAACCTACAGAATGGGAAATATTTTGCCAGTTTCCTGAAGTCATTTGCTGCAGAGAGCAAATATCGGTGCTGGGTTTCATGGTACATGAGTTAAATTTTATTTATTGGTACTGAGAATCAAATTCAGAACCTTGTATTTGCCAGGCAGGAGCTGTACCACTGAGCTATATCTGGCCCTATGAGTTTAGAATTTATGTCTATGGGGAACATCGTTTCCAACTTTGATGCACCCAAGTAAGTCTTTTCCTAGTTAACACACTATTTAATAATCAACTCTGTCACCTGGTCAACCTAAAACAGCAACCAGTATTTGGGACTAAAAATTCAGAAGTCATTGAAAACCACCCAAACCATTGAAATTCAACCACCATGTTACTGCACTTTACAGGCAGACGGCAGAAAAGTATAAAAGTGAAGCGAGTTCTAATGGCTTTCGCTAAACAAAATAAACTTGGAAGGAAAAATAAAATTATTTCACCCAACTGGAGGTTTTATGAGGGTAGAAAAATCAAATGCTTTCCTTAAACTCTACAAATCAAATAAAACTCCAAGAGTCCATGCGAAATGGCAGATATTTAGGTGATTAAGTCTGAGTGGACACATAAGAAATGTTTCTGGAAGATGGTGGAACCACCCGCCAGGACTGCGCTGGGTACCGTCATCAGGATTTGATGGTATTAGAAGTGCATGCCTGGAGCTACAAACCTGAAACCCAGCACCTGAAAAACTGAATCCATACCTAACTCTCTTGTCTGTTCCCCTCCCAACAGAGTAAGACTCTAATACCTGCAGAAAGCTATGGCGTTTGAAAAATAAAAGGCGCAGTTTCTGAAATCCTAGCAGGTACCGGGCCTTCTCCTCTGCTTCCCTAATTGGCCTTCCTGTGGGTGTTAGTCACACTGGGTGGCTTAAGCCACAGAAACTTATTTCCTCCCGTTTCTGGAGGCCAGAAGTTCAGGATCAAGGTGTTGGCAGGTTCCGTTTCTCCCAGCGCCTTTCTCTCTGGCTTGCAAATGGCTTCTCGCTGTGTCAGCACCTGGCTGTCTCTGTTCACCCACCCCTGGTGTCTTTCTGGGTGACCGAATTTCCTCTTCTTATGACACCAGTCAAATCGGATTAGGGCCTACCTAAGAGTCTCATGTGGACTTAGTCACCTCTTTAAAGCCCTTAGGAGGTACAGGGGGTGTAGTTCTAACTGGGGAACAGTAGGAGCTCAGCCCTGGACGCTGCTCCGCCCTCTCCACCTCTGTGCACTGGGGAGATTCTGCTGGGGGCTCTCTGGCTTCCCTGCTGCAACAGTGTGTCCTACCTCTACCTCTGTGTCTCTTTTACTTTCTGACACTTGCAACCTCGGGCCCTCTGTGTGTATTCTTCGCCGTGTTTGCCTCTTCCACTCTCGCTCCAAGTCCTCTTACCCTCCCTCTTTTCTTCTTTCTCCGAGTATCAAGTTATTTCTCTGTGCTGACTGCAACACTGCACTGAGTAACTGCAACAGAAAAATGTTGTTTGTCCCCAAGAAAGTTTCATTCTAGAAGCCAAAAGATTTAGCACTGAGTAACTATATAAAGACAGTTTATGATCGAAACCATCAGATACTAGAGGAGATGTTGGCCAAACATAGCCCACTACCTATTTTTATACATAGACTATCACCAACAGGTAGCCATGCTATGACAGTTAATCTTGACCAATTTTCTAGGACTAAGGGATGCTTAGAGATGTGATCAGATTGTGAGGATGCTATCTGATCCATGGATTAGCCCATAGGCGATTCTGTAGCTGAGTGGACTTTAGGTGAGGCCTAGCTGGAGGAAATAAGACACTAGGGCCAATTTGAAGGATCTAACTATTCTTGGGCTCTTTCACTTGCTCTCCATTTCCTGACTGCCATGAGGTGAGCAGCGATCCTCCACTAATGCCTTGGTGCTTCTGCCTTGGGTCCAGCAGACCATGGACTGAAACCTCTGCACCGGTGACCCAAAACAAACCTCTCCTCTTTAAACTGTATATGTCAGGTGTGTTGTACTAGCAATGGAAAGGGTACTAACACATATGCCTTTTGGCGTAATTAAGGCTGCTTTTGTGGAGCTGTGTGCTATGAGCAGAGACTGTATGGCCTACAGAGCCAAGGTATTTATTTGGCTCTTTGCAGTAAAAAAAAGTTCTCTGACATTTGAACTAAACTCAAGTTTTATAGGAAATGAAAAGTAGGAAGAAGCCTGTTGAATTTGGGACTATGTCACTAGGAAAATAGAGTTTAAGGTTGTCTTTGAAGGATGAATAAGAGCTTGAGAGGTGGAGGTAGGAATGCAGTTTTAAGCCAGCTACGTAGCATGAGCAGATGTGTGAGGCCACAGAAATTCAAGGCCAATTTGGGGTCCCAGTGAAAAAACCCAGATACATAGAAGGATATGGAGCATCTTGGGGGTTTGTGGAGCTGCAGTTCATGCTTAATTAACCTATCCTGCGTGAGAGGCGCAGGTGAATTAGCTCCAATTACTGCCAACCAGGAAATTAGAACTGTAATAACACAGGTGAGAGAGGCAGAATAATCCTGCAGGCGGGGGAACCGACCCAGGGCTGTGATCAAAGAGGGGTCCAGCGAAGAAAAAGCTGGTGAAGTGAGAGGAAGAGGATGGTGCTGAAGACTTGCTCTCCCTTCCAAGAGTATACCCCAAGTTTTCTGAGGACCTCCTATTAGCCCCACCTTATAAAGTCCCCCCCCCATATCTTATAGCACCTCAGGGAGCTTCAGGCCCTATCCTCAGATATCAACACTAGCATGGAGCCGGGGGTCCTATTAAAAGACCTTTGCAAAAGTCCATCTTTGGAAAGAAATCAGTGGGAAGCTTTAAGATTCATAGTCGACAGTTACTTGAATTGGCTCCAGTTTTAAAAAGAAATTGTGAAAGCTTATGAGGACAGTTGACAGTTTCTGTGAAGTGATGATGTTTCTGCTGCCTGTCGGGGTGCAGTGTGCACCTCTGTCCTTCCACAGGAACTCGAAGAACTGCTGTTCTCCATACTGAGTGCTCCTGTAGGAATGTTCTGTGTTTTACGTTTAAAAGCCCCAGCAGAGGGGCTGGGGATTTAGCTCAGCGGCATAAGCACCTGCCTTGCAAGCAGGCAGTCATGAGCTCAATCCCTGGTACCGATAAAAATGAAAAAGACCAAAAAAAAAGCCCCAGCAGACTTATGATGACTTGGAGGCTCACCAAGACTGAGGACCCTTACCTAGAGGGGGTTGGAGAGGACTGCAGCCTGAAACCATGGCACAGGAAAGTGCTGTGCACCAACAAGGGCCAATCCTCTGAGCAACAGCTCCTTGCGGGGTAGGGGGAGAAAAATAGATGCTGTGCTGTCCCCAAGCCAGCAGGGAGGAAGCAGGCCCTCCTGGGGACACTGGAACCCAAATGGGACCCATGGAGAGCTGCTGTCTGGGTGGATACCAGAGAGGACAGTGGATTCAGTGGAGGAACTCAGAGCTAAACTCCTAAGGGCTCCCCACATACCACTTGGACCTGAGTGACAAGCTGTAATTATAGTCAAGTGCTAAAGTTACAAGTTCTAAACACTCCTCAACAAAGGATATTCAGTGCAAAGGAACCCCAGGCAGTTACAAACCTTTTTGCTGCACAGAAACCATACGGTTTGCATCCAAGAATGGGCTGATCTGCTTGAGCCCGGCCTTTCTTCTTGCAGACGGGTGCCGGTGGCATGCATCTCAAATGAGCAGCTGTCGTGGCCCCTGCGTCTGTGGCTGAGGCATATCTAATTGGGTTAAGCAGTCGTTCATCCCGGCTGTCAGCTCCCTGGAAATCAGAATATTATCTGCAACCGCACACAACTCACAAATAGAAGGTTGGCGCTTGGAGGCCCCTGTCTCCAACCCCCCTGACCTTGCTGCAGTGACCCCTGCTTACCTCTTTTTCTAAGTGACTCTAGAGAATGGTAGCACACCTATTCAGGGCATTAAAACAGCTAATTGCAGATTTCCATCGTGGCCATGACTCTGCACAGGTTTGGAGAGCACGCTGGTGGTCCTTGTCCTAGGGGATATGTTTGGTGCAGTACCCTGCAAAGCTGCTTGTGCACACCCTGGCTCCACAGAGCTGCTAACTTGGGGGGCTCTCCCATGTGGCCACTGGGTTCTGGGCAGGAGGAATTTGGTAGAATTTAGTGTGAAATAGAGTGTGAGGTTTTCTTGGGCCCAAATGCATGGCTAGAAGCGCTTTTAAAAGTCATCTACGCTGCCTGCATTATGGGAGGGGAAGATCTTTGGCTCAGCACAAGTCACATAGTGTGTTGGGCAGAGGTGGGAGGAAACCCCGCATTGCCCACTGCTCACGGCTTTCTCCCTGAGAAAGGTCTGTGTGATGCGACCATGGTGCTCAAAAGCACAAGAGGCAACAACACAGGCCTGGCACCAGGCTTGGATCCAGGCTCCTGTATGCACTGAGGTGTAAATGAGTGCGTTATTTAACCTAGCTGAGCTCTTGTTACTCCACCTATAAAATGGGGATAATAAGCCACATTGGTGGGACAGTGAAGCAAGAGGATAGATAGGAGTTTGAGGCCAGCCTGGACTACAAAGAAAGGTCTGTTTCAAACCCACAACAAAAAATATTAAGTGACTGCTCTTACATTTTTGTTATGTGGCTGGTGGATGGTAACGGATGATGATGGTTAGGTAAGAACCAGGCAGGGAATAGATCCTCTTGAATTTTTGGGTATTAACTCCTTGACTGTCTTACTTTCAGTGGCATGATTTTGGAGCTTCCAATAGAACTCTGGGTAGTATTGGGCTTACTCTGCATAACCATAGCTCTCTAGTGGCCTCCCTACACTACAGTCTGGAAAGCTCAAATCTATTACCCGAACTACCTTTCACACAAATGTCCAAATGACCAGTATGACCAGTTGAGTACAAAATAAGAGCCCATCTCCAGATACCTGTGGCATTCAGCTGAGGAGAGGGGGCTGATGCTCTGGTTTCAGCAGAGTATTGCAGGGCATGGCCTTGTGCTTTGGGGCTGTTTAGGAGTAATATTAATAACAGTGACAACTGCCTGTCCTGGTTTCTTGATTTTGGGTTAATGAGGTGGTTCCTGAAGTCAGTAGACCCTGCAATGGCTCTGGATGTCCTATCTCCCCACTTTCTCCATGGGCAGGTCCTTTATGTGTTCTAGAGCCATCTCTGGTAGTCCAGAGAGCCTTCCCTTTGGCCTTTTTGAGGAGGCCTTACAAGCAACTGCTTCATAGTATAAAATTCCTTTCCTCTTAAAATGCAGAAGGATTCTGTTTACATGTGCTGAAACCTGCATATCGTATGTTAATGTCAAAACCAGGTCTCTTTGTAAGCCCTTACGTTCAAATCCTGTGCATGCTTGCTTGTGTGCATGTGCGTGTGGTACAGGGAACTGAACCCAGGGCCTTTGTACCAAGCTACATTTTCAGCCATTTTTAATTTGTTACTTAGACACAGAGTCTCCCAAAGTTGCTCAGTTGCCCTGGCTGTGCTTGAACTTGTTATCTTCCTATCTCCGCCTCCCATATTGCTGGAGTTACAGGGCAGGCCCCGCCACGCCAAGTTTAAAAGGCCTTTTGGTGTGCAACAGGAGAGACAGCAGGAGCTTTGGAGCTGGCTGATCAGATCTAGCTTAAACCCTTCTCTTCCATTTTCCAGCTTACACCCCTTGGAAAGTGGCTCACGCTTTCTGGGATTCAGTTTCTTTCTACTGTAAGGCGAGGTTACAAAAGCAATTCACGATCCTGGGAGAACATGGCGGACAGACAACAGCAACTACCAGAGGCTCTCTGAAAGATTCGGCTCAGAGGCCAGAAACGATGCGGACTAGGGAGACACGAATCAGCAGCGATATGCTCTGCTGACTCAGGAACGAACTCGGCTGAGAGAATCCAATTTGGAATGCAGTCCTGGCACTAAAATAGGAACAGAAAAATCTCGGTGTAGAGGCTCGACCTCGCGCCATTGGAAACCGCGATCTGGGTTTCCCGACGTCCGGCGACTGGCTGCCTCCACAGTGGCTCGGCAAGGAGAGACGCGCCGAGCTCTAGGAGCGCCGAGCTCTGGGAACGGGAGAACGGAGTCGAAAAAAAAGGACGGACAGAGGCGTACACGAAAACTGACTGCTGGCGAGGTGAGTGAGAATCTGACCCCCCACCACAGTTCGACTCTAGCGGAAGTCTCTCTGGGCGCCATTCCCCTCTCGGACGGGATTGGAGAAAAGTGCCTGGCCTGAGTGACGCTGCTGGCGGACTCTCTAGGCTAGTCTAGCCTAACCCAGATCCCAGAGCCGGATGATGGCCCGGAGGAGCGACTGACTTCCGCGTAGGTTGCCTCCTCCGACTCCCTGGTGCGCAGCGGTGGGCGGGAACAACTAGCCAGCGCAATTTGATCAGGCTGTGGCTGACAGGCAGGGAAGCCGGGCCTCCTTTGTAAGATTGCATTTTATAAGGAACAAAAAATATGGGGAAGGGAAGCAACAAAAAAGGCTCCTCGGCCCCCAATCCTGAGAAACAGGCAATAATGGACACCGCACCAACATACATTAAACACCATATTGAGAGCCTCATAGACCAATTCAGGAATGAAGTTATCAATGATCTGAAGCTAGAAGTATGCAGAATAGTTAGAGAAATGCTAAACACCACCCAGGAAAAAACAGATGGTGGAATGGAAGAACAGAAAAAGAGGGGAGAATTGCTTGATGGAGAAAACAGAGAAAGCATTGAGTATGTGAAGCAGGTTCAAAGGGACTATCAAGAAATTAAGAAGTCTATACAAGACTGGCATAACAGCTTGAAAGAAACTAAGGACAGACTATCTGAACTGGAGGGCAGACTTGAAATATGGGAGAATGAAAGGAAAAACTTCTTAAAAATAGCAAAGAAACAAACAGCAATAATACAAAGACAAGAAGATGATAAGAGGAGCCACAACGTAAGGATTAAGAACATAAAAGAAGAAATAGGGACACAAACAAGTGAATTACAAAAGCTACTCACAGAAATAATCCAGGAGAATTTTCCTAATTTAGCAAAAGGTAAAGATACTCAGATGTATGAGGCATACAGGACCCCAGCTACCTACAACCCTAACAGAGAAACACCCAGGCATATAATAATAAAAATCCCAGAAATTCAATACAAGAACAGAATATTAAAGGCTGTAAGAGACAAGAAACAGATCACTTACAAAGGAACACCCATCAGAATTACAGCAGATTTCTCTTCACAAACCATCAAATCACGAAGAGCATGGGGGGAAATAATTCAAGCTTTGAAGGATAATAATCTCCAGCCAAGATTGAGATATCCTGCACAACTGTCCCTGGAAATTGATGGAAAAACGAGGTGCTTCCAGGATAAAGAGGAACTGGGGGAATTTGCAACCACCAATTCAACTCTACAGAAAGTATTGCAGGATATTCTAAAAAAAGAAAAATACAAAGAACCCAGAAATAGTGGCAGGGAGGCCACAACGTATGGAGCAGAGAACAAAATGAAGAAGACAAACTGACAGCTACTGACAGAAAAAGAGCTCAACAGAAATGAGACAGAGAAGATTGGATGATAGGAACAGCTATTTTTGAGAAAATGACATCTTAATAGGTAATGCTGATTTAGTACCATCTTGTTTTGAAGTCTCATCTAGCTTTTGTTCTTCTGTCTCCAATGGTCTAACCAGGTTGTATCTTATTGGTTTTTGTTTTGTACGTTAGTATAAGCAAAAACCTTTTAAAGACAAGGAGATTATACAGAGACCATTGTTCATTTTCTGTTAGTCAATTCCAAATACTCTATAATGCTGTCATTCTCTTAAATGGTTTTACATTGTTTTGATATACTTAATGCTACGGTATATGAAGTTGTACTCAAGGACTTCAGGGAGGGAGTCAATATGGTAACTATTTTTAAGTCGGAAATATCTGGTGGTGAAACACTATTCTGCTTAAAAGGTTATGTTTTGATCTGCCCTGTTTCGCTGTTATGCCCTTTTTTTTTCTTTTTCTCAATCTCCACTCCATTATATACTTTTTATTGTTATCCATTTAATTAAAGGGAAAAATATAGCAGGATATAATATAGTAACCCACTTTGACTTTCTATTATCTCGATTTGAAGCCCTGTATTACTCTCACCATCTTGTTTTTGACTGAGGTTCCTCTATTCTGTTTTGCTGGATAGTATCAGGTTCGAAAGTTTAGGCATCAGCTGAGAAGATAATGAGATACATTATAACGCCCATTCTCGTTGACTTCTATCAACTTTTGAAGACCTACAATATCTCCAATGTTTTGGTTTTGTCGGTTTTATCCTTTACGGTTTTGTTCAATAGTATTACAACTAATGATATAGGCAATTCTATTAGAAATAGCGGGAGGCATTAGGGTAACCATTGTTGATCACCTTGTATTATATTTTTATATTATCTATTATATCCACCCTTTTGACTTGACCGACTCTGTTCTGTTATGTCACATTTGGTTTTACTCTCTTCCAAAAAAGCAATAAGAACAGTGGGAGCAATGAAACCCAAAATGTGTAATAGTCACTGTACAAAAGAGAGGAAAAGAAAATGCTCTAAACTATATAACTGCATGTTTATTTAAATGTATAAGACAGAAAATGATATCACAGAGTTCTATTGGATCATTGAACAGAACTGTTTGCAGTATCATTGTTGGAATGTCCACTCTACAAACTTTGATTCTGTGACTTGAACAATTATTTCTAAGATGGCAATATGTAATCTATTAACTAGTGATTTCCTACTGCGCATTTTTTTTCTTCTGTAAATCGGTAAAACTTGTACCCTTCACTGTTTTTTTTTTTCTTTCTTTTCTTTTCTCGTTAAATAAAAATAAAAAAATAAAAATAAAAAAAAAAAAAAAAAAAAGCAATTCACAGGTTCTGTGGAGACTGAAATTAGCGTATGAATCATTCTGCACAAGAGAAGGAGCTGACCAGGTTTTAGGAAGAAATCTTGCAATAGGATTTCTCCAGGGCAAAAGGTGATGTACAGAGCTTTCAAAATACAACTTTGCATCAACCTAACCTAATGTTTTTCATTTTCATTGTAAGCAACCCTAAAACAAAGTCCTCTGGTTCCTTCTCCAATTTCTTTCTCTCAGCACGTTTGGTGTTAAAACTTCTCAAGATGATTCTCTCCTGCTATAAATATTTATACAATACAAAGTATTAGTTTCTAATTAATGGCTTTCAAACTACGTTGGGCCTTAGCTCTGTAAGATGTAATGGAAACAGATGCTGGAGATTTGGTTAGCCTTGATCTAAGGTGCCAAACCCCACTACCCACCCCCAATCTCCAAAGAAAGAAATGACTTTTGTGCAACCTCAGAGCATATGCCGGGCATAGACCTCTCCTGCCTACCCCGTGGTGCCGCTCACTGTGACTTACACGGACCTCAGGGCGGAGCATCACACCTGGTTCACTTCTCCTGTCCCCTGTCAGGACAAGGCCAAGCCTGCCTTTTGGGGTGATTCCCTTTTATGCTCCTTTCCAGGCCCCATTCTTTTTCCCATCAGCAGCTGCCCCAGGATGCTTGAGTTTGTGTACAGGCACGTAAGTAGAGCACATAGTATAATATTAAATGTGTAAATATTTATTTTATATAAATAATACCATCTGACGAGCCTCATTCTGCTACTTAGTGTTTTCCTCGCTGAGCACCCTGTTCTGAAGCTACATCCACGCCAAGCCAGGCTCCTCTGCCACACAGAACTAAACCATGTGGGCCCTCCCCTTTCATTACCTCCACCTCTGGCTAACGCAAACACTGATACGTGCCTGCTGCGTTCACACACGTGTGCCCTGTGGGCTGGGTACTGAATTTGTGGGCTGCACAAGTAGCCTGGGACCCCTGAGACTCAGAGTGTAAGCACACCGTCATTTCAGTGTTTCTGGTTGCTTTTCAGTGTGGGTGCAACTATCTGATTCTATCGGCAACATGCAGAATTCCTAATCTCCCCGTCCACACAAGCCTGGCATTATGCAGCCTTCCGTTTCTGAGGTTCTGGTGTGTGCAATGATGCAGCTGTGGCTTTTAAAAATCTTTATTAGTACATGTTTGCAAAAGTAATGATTTCACTCCTCGTGGAGCATTGGTACACAGCTGAGACACATCTTCATTCTCTTTGTGTCTTGCTTCCACCTCTCCATTCCCTCTCCTCCATCTCTGGGTCCAATTTCCTGCTTTCCAGAATCTTTTAGTTTGCTTTTTATTTATAGTTTAGGCTTCTGGTGCAAGGTAATATGATGCTTACACTTGCGTGTCTGACTTATGTCACTTAATATTACGGTGTCAAGGTGCACACGTTTTCCTCCAAATGACTCAAGTTTGCCTTCCTTGTTGGTAGAGTTCTATGCCACTGTCTCTAAACACCACATTCTCTTTATCCATTCATCTAGTGGTGGACACAGTGTTGATTTGATTTGCATTTCTCTGATTTCGGGTGAGTTTGAACATCTCTCCAAGTGCTTGTTTAGCTATTGGAGTTCCCTTTTCTGTAAACTGCCTGTTCGCATTCCACTTTTTCCCATTTGGATTCCTTTGTAATTCGTGTAAGGCAAATCTCTCTTTTTTGCTCTTTTGTTGACATAATTTTTATAGATGCTCATGTTTCTATATAAACATTGTTTCTCAAAAATGCAATGAATTTTAACTATTAAGAGTATATTGCATTTATAAGACATTGGAGGTGAGAATTCATCTTTATAATGTTATGTCCTGTCATCCTATAGAATATCTCTTCCAGGTATTTAGAGTTTTTACATACTTTCGAAAAAATTTTTTTAGCTTTCTTCCATGGTATAGACTTAAGTCTTGGACATCTCGATTTTTCTGTTACTAGCGATATAAAGTGGTAAGTAAAGAAACTGGTAAATATTGAGTACTTCTAAATAGTTGTTGATTTTAAAGTAGTAATGATAGCTGATTTGAAGCAAGGGGAGCTAAGTGCAAAAACTATATCCTAGAAAACAGTAACACAAAGATGCAAGTGATCACTGGAGTATAAACTTATCTAGATCCTTGTTTTGATAGAAAGTAGGAAAGGCGTTGCCTAACCTTAGATTTTTTAGGTCAGAATTTGCCTTTTACATGGTAAATATGCTATTTGAAGACTAGGAATAGAATATTTCCCAGGAAAACCAAGGATTTGTCACCACTTGCCTCTGAGGGACAGCAAGGAGAGGCTAGGACAGGCAGCTGAGCTGCAGGTCGTGCCTCAGGGTGGAGGACAAGGGTGGAGCTTTTATTTATTTGTTTTTGGGGTGGCATTTTTAAAATAGAAAGGTGAGGGAAATGCAGAAGATCTGGTAATTCAGCCTTTGTTTAGTGTCACTCTAGCTGGCAGTTAGAAAGCGTCACCTAATACATGGTACTCTGAGCTCCACTGTCAGTGTGTCCCCGGATCTCACGACAGCCGTTTCCAGACCACCCTGCAGTCCCGAGACCACCACATGCCTCGAGCGCCCTGGGATGAGGCCCTGAGTTCACTCACCCCCACCCCACCCACCTGCATCCTGGCTCTGTTCCTGGAGCTTTGATTGTGTCCTTGCATTACATGCCACTTCCATGTCCAGATGACAGTGTCACAGGCAGGATCTACTATTAGGTGGCATTTGCCAGGAAGGTACAAAAACTTCCAGAATGGCACCACACTCCAAACAGTTAGCTGTTATTACTGGAAGGTGCTCAGAATAAAACAATGGTGGTTATGAGCATTAAGATTAGGCAATCCAGATTTGAGATCCAGATATCTGTCTGTCTATCTCTTTCTCTCTCTGGTATTGAGGATTGGACCCAAGGCCTTTGTGATGAGCTGTGTTCCCAGCCCATTTTAATTTTGAGATAGGATCTTGCTAAGGCCCTAAGTTCCTCAGGCTGAGCTTTAAGTTTTAACCCTCTAGAAGGCTGGGATTACAAACATGTGCCAGCACACCCAGCTCCAAGTTTTCCATGTCACTGAATTGTTAATCCTCAAAAAACAATCTAAGAGCTGGGTGTGGTGGTGTGTATTTGATTGCACCAGGGAGGCTGAGGCAAGAGGATCATGAGTTTGAGGGTAGCCTGAGCTACATACTGAGTAGTGTGATGATGTCTCAAAAAACCAACAAATAAAAGCCACAGCTCTCTGAGCCTCGTTTATTCATCTGTAAAATGGGGATAAAACACCTCCCAGGTTGTTATGAGGATGAGGTAATATGGGTAGGAGCTGAATTCAGAGTTGGCCCAAACCTCGGGCACAGGAGATGTAACAATCATGACCTCACTTTACAAGGAAACTGAGGCTTGTGGGAACAGTGGACCTTTAGTGGGGTTATCCTTGAAGAGAGCTGGCAAGGAGGCCAGGAAACCCCACAGGAATGAGAAGATGAGGCAGAGAAAAATGCTGCAGGCCCAGGGCTCCCAGCCTTGCTTCCTAGAGCCCGGCTTCTGGTGCTGGATGGCCTCAGACAGCGCTACCTGGTTTGTGCTCCTTGGCCTTCTTCCAATCGCCCTGTGGAACTGCCAACTTTTTCCACATTAAGAACAAATCAAAAGAGATTTTTCATGAAGCGTGAGGTAGTGGACGGGAATAAGAGCAAATCAAATTCGTGCAAAAATAGAGGAAATTAATTTTTAAAAAGCCCAACCAAACACCCTGTAATTTTCAGTGATTTCCTTTCAGGGAAACTGTGACCACTGTCACTATAAACAAAGCAGAGAATAAATAAATAAAAAGGGAAAGAAGGTTGTGTTTTCCCTCCTGGCCTGCCTGATGGATGGTTTACAGAGGCCCTGGGATGAGAGTCAGCCTCTAATCGTTCCCAGATGGGGCCTGCTCGGCCTGGTCTGCCAGGCGCATGCTGGTGATGGCCGGACCCTTGCCTGCGCTATGGCATGGCCAGAGGGGCAGAACAAAGCTGGGTATCAGTGAGAGAGAGTGGTGGCCACAACCCACTGAGCCAGCACCCTGTCACTGCTTGGCTTCTGTTGGCCAAGCTCAGATACCAACTCCAGGACCAACACAGAGCTCAGGTATCTCCTTTTCGGGGGTCACCTGCCACAGCTGTGCCCAGCACTGTGCTCTGGGGCCACCGAGGGGGGCCTTGCCTGGCACAAATACCCAGCTAGCTCACACCATTCCTGCAATCCTCCGGATGGGGCATTTGGACCTGTTACAAGAAGTAGCTCAAATATCTGGGTCTGGTGGTGCACACCTCTAATCTCAGCATTTTAGGAGGCGGAGGTGGAGGCGGAGGCAGGAGGATTGAAAAGTTCAAGCCCAGCCTGGGTAATGCAGACTTAGTGAGACTGTCTCAGAATTAAAAAGGGCTGAGTGAGGTTCAGTACTGTGTGAAGGTCCTAGGTTCAATCCCCAGCAGCGCCACCCCCTCCTAGCACCCCACCCCACCCCAAAAGGCAGCCCAAGCCCATTGGGAAACAAGGCAGGGGGTTCCTGGGAGAGGTTGGGGTGAGGTCCTATGAGTGGCCCTTAGCCAGCATCACTGACCCATCTCCATCAGTCTCCTTAGCCCACACTGCCAATCCAGTGCCTCTCCTGTTTGCCCACTTCTGTGACCTTCAGAAGGTGGTACGGGAGGAATACATGACCCCAGGAGGTGACCTTTTGAGGAGCGTCTCTGTCTTCTTTCCTCTTTTCTGTGCCACATGGCTGCCACATAAATGGGTGCTGTCCCTATGTTCAGCGGCTCTGATGGGCAGGAGCGGGTGGGGCATGGCGCCAGGTTCCACTCCTCCTCTCACAGCCCTAGCTTCCCCCTGGACTGTGGTTTCCAGATCCAGGTGCATTTACCATTTACCGGCTAGACGTTCGCTTTGTACATGAGGAGGCTCGAGCTTTGCTCTTCAAAGAATTTGAAAATAACTTCTTAGTTGTTGAATATCTTGCAAAACAAATATCATGATGAGTTAGGGTAAACGAATCAGAAACAGATGGATAAAATTTCTCTGAAATACACAGAATTTCAACCCAGAGGGAAAGGGGTGGGGGCAAAAGGCACTTGGGGTTTCCATAAACCCAAAATACAAGGGAAGGGGCTGACTGTTTGACAGATCTAAGCGGCTCATCTGGGAGCTCCCGGCTCTGCATCGCTGAGCCGCCGAGCCGCCTGGGCGGCCTCCAAGGAGCACGGTTATCAAGAACACGGGGCAGCTATCGAGTTTCTAAAACATGGCTTCTGAAAATAAACGGTTCTAATTTACAGTATACCTTCTCCCCACCACTCCCCTGGAGCACATGGCCCCGTGGAAGATGGAAATTATTTCGGAGATAACCAGTTGCTGGGTTTGGCATTCACTCTGCAACAGTTAGATGTGTGCACAGAGGCCCTGATTGGTGGGGTGGGAGTGTGCTGGGTGCGGGGCGGACACATCAGTGGTTTTGACAAGAATGTGAAAATTCTATACTTTGTGACAAAGTTGCCCCAGGGTAGGCAGACTGCTCACAAATCTGTTACAGATTTCCCCAAAATATGTAGGGACTTCCATGCTGAGGCAAGGGAGTGTGGAACCCAAATGCATTTGGAGACTCAAATCATGGAAGTGGAGGAGTCAGGGACAATGGCGAGCCCCTCGGTCACCCCTGGGCCAGGACGCCCTTTGCTCACCTGCAGCCTATGCTATGGCGCATCTGTAGGGTGGTTTTGCAGAATCCTCTGGAGCGGTTGCTGCCTCTGGCTGTGCAGTGTTAGCCTCGCCTGCAGCACTGTTCTGAGTCTGTAGCCACCAGCACCCCCATCCTCCTGTTCAAAGGAGGAGCCTTCCTTCCAGGTGGGACCTTGTATTTCAAAAGTGATACCAAACCAAAAATGATTGGATATCTATCTCTCCAGTTATGTCCTAAATGTAACGTCCTGTGAAAGTGTTTTGTATACTTCATCACAGGCCCAACTGTATGCTTCCTAGAAAACCTAAAGCATTAACGAATCTACCTGTTTGTCCTTAATGCATTTAAAGCGGGACTCTGCGTTTTGGTTACTGCCTTGAGATTCTCTCAGGTGGGGCAGTGCAGTGTTTGCAAGCTGAAAATCTCTGGTTCTTCCTCAGTGGTGCCCTCTTGCTCATTCCTGAAGACCTACGCCATCAGGAAGTCTTGTGTGTCCTGGATCCACACGTTGCCCCATCCCCTCCCGGCACCAGCATCTCCATTGAGGACAACCTCAGTCACCTGTTGGGCAGCCTCTGTCCTCTCTCCTCATTGTTTTTTCTGCTTTATCACCAAACCATAGCTGCTCCAGTGCTCATCAGTAGATTCAGATTATGTTGTTACTCTGCCTAGAAAATGTCACTGCTACAATACAGTAAAAATGTCACTGTATTGAGAAGTGCATCCAAAGTTCTCATTGTGACCCTCATCATGCATGATCTTAATCCTGGTTCCCTTATTTCCACCTCAGAACCCCTCCCTGACACCCAAGCCCACTCCGAACCCCTCACACATGCACGTTACCAAAATCTCCGCCGGACAGAAAGAGACTAGATCCTGAAAAATGGGTTAGAGAATCACCCAGTCTTCCTGAAAAGCTGTTTGCAACTATTATTTAGGAAAGAAATAAGCTTGCATTGCTTTGAGACTTATTATAACAGCTTAGCTCATACTTGTAAATACAGAGTGCATGTGAAGTCCCACTGCTGTTAGTCCCCAACTTTTGATAGCTTTCAGCCCGAAAGAGCATGAGGGCAGCACCTTGTCCTCCTCACCCAGGTTTTCCTAGATGTCCTGGGCATAGAACCAGTCCTGCGCCTCCTCTTCTACGTGCTTCCCAAGGAATCCCATTTCTTTCTCCAAGGTGACTAATGCATAGCAGTTATCTCCACGCAGTGGGTGGCCCTGGAGAAGACCACCTAGAGGCAGGCTTTGAGTTCTTCAGGGACAGCTTCTGTCAGAGGTTTGGCATGGCCTCAAGACCTTAAGGGGACTGGCACCTCTTCTCAGCTGTGTCTGGGGAATGAGAGGGTCCAAAGGTTGCTGTGCAGGTCTGAATGGTATCACTCAAGGTCCGAGCAAGGACAACCAAACTATCTTCCTGAAATCTCCCTTCTGAGGCCAGGAATGGGCACCTGAGACACCAGGCAGAGGAAACAGGTAGGGTGACACATATTAGAGGCCCCAGGAGCTCCAGAGTAGGGCTGTGGCCTTGCTCCTAGAGCAAAGGGGTCTCCCTGGGATACCAGTCAGTTTAAACATGTGCCACAAAACCATAAGATGCTATTTCCTGAGCTGCCTAATTTAAAAGCCCACAGCAGTGATTCAGTAATAAAAACACCATTTCCTGTTCCACATGAAGAATGCTTCCTGAATGCCAAAGTTTCTGCTAAAGAGTCTGTTGCTCCATGACAGAAGCACTTGTTCAGTGTCACAGTCAACCTCTGTCACAAGGGGAGGTGCAGAGTAGACATTGATCCCAGCCCCAGGGACTCAGCAGCCCAGGGCAAGTTCCTCACCTCTTGGCCTTAGTTTCCAGATGGAAGCAAAGGTAGAGACCGCTTCCGAAGAATGAAGAGGATTGAAAATCATGTAACTGCCTGGAAGACAGAGATTCTTACAAGAAACAGATTTTCTCTGGCTGAATCCTGCAGCACAGACACAGACTATGGCCTTATATTTACCAGATATTTGAACCAAGTAAAATAGCAATCCAATTTGAAGAGCACTTTTATGTTTTGTTTTTGTTCCAGTTCAGGTTTTTATTTTCATTTTAAAAAATTTGTACAGAGCCAATGATTTTTTTTTTCTTTTTTTCAAACCAGCTTTGCTGGGCTTTTGGAAAATCTTTGGTTTGGTTAGTGGCAACATTTGAAAAGTAGCACTTGGGTTTGGTTTGGCTTTCAGTTGAAGAAAGTGCTGTGGGCTAGGTTGGGGTTCACAGTTTGGCTCAGTTCAAAGCCAACTACGTGAGTTGATCTCTTTCTCTTTTGCTCATGGAAGGCAGGGAGGGGTCAGGGTAACCACTACTAGGGACCTCAGTGTACCTGCAAATACTACATGTCACTGGGGTGCAGACTCTGGATCCAAAAGTGATTTCAAAATAGTGACCTTCACAAGCATCTTGGAACACAACAGTAGCAATGGTCCCAAAGCTTTGTATTACAGGACCAAGGCAGAGACAGTTTATTTTTTATTTTAATGAACAGCATAAAGGCTTTACCAAAAATGCCCACAACCACTTAGAGGATCCCACAGCAGAAATAAGTCTCAGTGTCAAAGTTCAGCAGATATTTGTTCTAAGTTCATGTCCATTGATGAATTTTTACTTCTGGCCTCATATTATTTCAGAACCACTGAATTTATAGAAAACATTGGAGTCATCCATTATGACATCGCTTTAGATATATTTTCCCAGCTACTCTGAGCTAGAGGTCACTTGAATTTCCCACCCACCTGATGACGTTAGGTGCTGGGGGCACTAGAGGTACCTGAGGACCCTGACATCAGGTATCCTGCTCTGTCTCCAGCATTTCCTCATCCCTAGGAGAATGTTTACAGTAGGATCCATTGATTCCCTGGCAATCCCATGGCACCCAAGTGGGTAGAGGGATCATTCAGTTTCCTGCTGGCATCCAAACCCTGGATAGAAATTTGCATCCATACCTGAAGAACAATTGGTCAATAGAAATTTTTTGGGCTCCCTGTCTCCTCAGCCTCTCCAGCCAATTAACACTGACAGAGGACTCCTTCATTGTAAGAACCCACATTTTACTGCTCTCACCCCCAGTGTTTCTGCCAAATGTCACCCGAACATTTCTGGGAGCTGTCTCCTGTAGTGGTTTAGATCTCAAAAATGCCCCTCCAGAGTCTTGTGTTTGGAAAAGGTAGAACACTCGGGGAAGGGCGCATTCTCATCTCCAATCCCTCCCTTCCCTCTCTGCTTCCTGGCCACCATCGTGTGGACAGCTGTCCTCCTCCATGTTATTCTGCCATTAGGTTTCTGCCTTGGAGCTGGCGACCATGAACAGAATCCAAAGAAACCGTGAGCCAAAATAAACCTCTCCTTTGAATTGCAGGTGTTTGGTGTTTTGTCCTAGTGACCAGAAAATAACCAATATATCCCCTTTGCTCCAATCCATAGTCAAAGGGAAGAGAGTCCTCTCTTGTTGTCTGGGTGTGGGAGACAAACCCCAGTGACTCCCCTTGAATGCAAAACAATTACTGTGACTTTGATTATTTGGAGACTTATTTCCTCATGCTGAATGTAGAGAGCTAGCTATGATTTTTTTTCTTTAATTGGCTCTAAGTATTGCAAATAAGGCTAGCCAAGGTGCTATTATGCATTCTCTAAAGCCAACCAACAGATAGTCTCCTGTTTCCTGGCATAGTGTTCTCGGTACAGCATATGAGCACAGCAGGATGTTAGAGCCAATAGCTCCAGGAATGTCAACTGGGTAGAGCCTCAAGGTAAAGAAGCTATGACTCCCCAGAACACAAGAGTTTACATATCAAAAACCAAAGCAACAGCCTCCCAAAACAATTTAGTGGCTACCTTAATTAGATTATGTAAATTGATCCTTCTACATATTTTTATCTCTGCAATTTACAGAGATGCCATTCTTTTACCTTGCCAGCCAGCTCAAGTTACTCCCACCATTCTCACTGTCACTCACCTCCCTTCTTCACATGATAATAAATTCTGGGAGGGGACTAGGATTAAGGCCTTTGTCCGCACTTCCTCATAGGGATTGGATTTAGGACTCCTTGGCTGCCTTAACGTGGAATATGTCTTGGTGTTTTTACTCTTGCTGTGGGTTGCATTGGTGGTGGTAGATTAAAATTAACTTGCTGGGATTCCAATAACGTCTCAGTGGGATTACAAATATAACTTTTTGGATTGTGAGGAAAACTAGAAAGAGGATTACAGTACTTGAGTGACTGCGCCACACAGTATTTGAGGTTACATTATTGGGAAGGCCGCAGGCTTCCACTGCTGTGCTATTCTAGAGCTTGCTTAGTAAAGCATCTCTCTTTCCTGTCTGCTTTTTAGCTCCTGACATAAAAAACGAGTCGGTGCATATTTCAGAGGAGATAAAGTAGAGCAAGAGATGTGAAGCTCAGATTCTGATAATTCTGGGGACCCTCTGTTCCCAAAGGCTTTCGTCTCGTCCAGCTCACGTTGGCCTCACGTGGCCGCCGCCTCCTCTCGGCTGTGTTCTGCCAGCTGCTCCTAGTTCCTTTGGTCACATGTACTTTTGGGACCTGAGCCATGTGTGACCCAGACCACAGTCATGGAAGCAGAATTCCAGTGTAGGCCTCCTCTGTCTTATGGTCAATAGAGCATGTGAGTAAATAAAAATAACGTCGATTTAGACTTTGATAGTTTATGAAGTAAGTTTAAATCCACATGAAACAAGTCCGGGCAATGTGCATTACATCTGTGCAGATGGCAGATGGACTTGCCACAGAATCTGCCACATAATCGGCATTTCCCACTTTCCTACAGGCCTTGTTTGGAAAGGGCAGAGAGACATAGGGCCCCTCTTGCCTTTGGCTGGGCTGAATTAACTGACCAACTTGTATTTGTATTCACTACTTAAAGTGAATAACTCACTTTGCATAGAAAGATTTCAACAGCTTCTGAAGAGGTTTTTGTTTCTGGTTTTTTCAGTTTTACCCTGCGTAGCATGGCTTGTGGGGAAGGGCTCCACAGGCCCTGTCTTTTGGAGCCACCGTGCTCCCTCCTTTACCCCAGACCACCCTGTGAGTGTCCTGAGTCCTGCACACACACACAGAGGCACACACAGGTTCAGGCCGTTGACACTATCTCTAGCACTGTCACAAAACCCACCAGTCTGGGATGCAGTTGTTATCTGTGGTGCTTTGGCCAAGGGTAAGACCACAGCAGCCAGGAACAATTCTTCTATTCTTATGGGAATTGAGAATCTATTTCCTCCCTTCAAATCTGGGCCGACTTTATGGAAAGTGATGTTCTGGAACTTCTGAGACCCAGCTTTAGTAGGTGTGGAAGCTCTGACCATCTTGAAACTCTTGTACAGCCCCATGTAAGTCAGGCTTCCCTCCTAGGGACATAGGTGTCACCAGCTCTGTACTGTTCCAGCCACCACAGCTAAAGGGTCAAGCATTTTCATAAGACTTTGGTTCTTTTCAGCCTCCAGACTGGAGAATCCTGAGTAAATACGTGCTTCTTGTATAAAGTCAATATGTTGTAGGGTGGCTTCTTATGCAGCAGTGAGCAGCTGATATGTCAACAGTAGCAGATTTTACCTTGAAACTTACTGGGAAAATGTGAGCTAATTTATATCAGGAACTCAAGATCCTTCTGGGAGAAACTAACAAGAGCCCAGTCTCTCTTCCCTGAGATTTCCAGGCAGCATCAGGATAGATCCAAATCCCAGGTTATAGTCTCAGGATGTGAGGTGTGATAAATGCCCTGAAATAAAGCCAGTTGTATTGCAGTAATCAGAGCTCAGGACCCACAAGTGACTAAGGTACTTCTGATATAAAGTCTAGCCACAGGTGGAGGGCCTCTCTAATTCCTTGCACATCGAGGTTCTGTTGAGAATAGCAAGACGGACATCTGAGACTTCCTGGACATACAGGAAAGGAGGGAGGTAAAGGGAGAGACAGGTTGATAGATTCAATATATGGGGGCCACAAGCAGTGCCCTTGAGACAACACTGGGGGATTATATTTTCACTCCTAAACTGTAAAGTCAGACATCCCAGGTGCATTCTGATTATAATTTTCATTTTTTTTTTAAAAAGTAGATATTTCATTTTCAGGACGAAATAGTTGCTGAGAAATTGAACATTTACAGAAGCTGTAAAGAAATATGCTCCTGTGCACAAGCGGTCTCACCCTTCTTTCCAAATGCATGCTGTATGTAGCCAAATGCAAAGAAATAATTTTTAGCATATGACGAAAATTGTTTCTAACTTCCTCCCAACCTAGTACATGAAAACAAATTCTTGCCCTCATTGAATATATGAATGGCTAAAATATTGATTTTTTCTTAAAATACAAAGCCTCCAAAAGAAAAGTGATTTGGTTTTTTTTTTTTTCTTCCTTTCCCCAGATCAACAAATCAGACACAACTCTACCTTGATGAATTTGAACTCCAAATTTGTGCTTAAGGGAGACAGGGCTGACAGCACAGGGACCTGAAGGTCCCATTAGCAGTCATCCACACCCATTACCCTGTCTCTCTGGATTTCCTTCCATGCCTCTGTTCTAACACTCTTTGCAAAGAAAACCAATAGACAGTTTCTGAATTTTGCACGCAGATCCTTCTTGATAGTCAAAATGCTTCAAGATGTGGCTGGGAAGGCTGGGTCCTTTACTTCTGGGGCTTTGAAATATCCTGACTGGTCTCAGCCTCATTTCTCACAGTGCCATGGTACCTAGAGTTGACCCTCCTAACATCAGTGACCCTGCCTCTCTTCTGCAGTAAGAATCTCGGAAGGTACCACGTGAACCTTGAAGTGACTTTCTTAGCCCTTGGAGGTCAAGACTTGGAGACGTGGGGATGGGCACTAGACAAGTATAGAGGGCAGACATGCCTGAAAATCCTCTTGTTCAGGGACTGTCACCATGGCTTGGGTGAAGGAGATATTTACATTAACAAGTCATGGCTGCCATTGTGCTGAGCCATGGCTACAAGGCGGGCTAGGGTCACATGTCTGCTTACAAATCTGTCAGGTCTTTTCTTTCAGCTTTCCCCTGGGGATATACCTCTAGCACATGTTTTCTTACCTAAGGTTAAAATTTCAGGAGTTCCCTGAACCTGGATGGAAAAAAGAAGAGTACAACTTTGTTTCTACTCACCTCAAGTTGAAATTTAGGGTTCCTTTCAAATATGGTCTTTATTATTGGTAGTATCATAGATTTTTTTCCAAGTTACATTTGCATATATCAGGGAAGATTATTCACATGTACCACTGCTTGTCTACCAATTAAGTTTATTATGTAAGATCTCAACAAAAAAAGTGCATACAAACTTTTAACCCACCCCAGGCCCAGGAGGATGGCTCCTTTCCAAAAAATAGAAAATACCAAACATTGAGAGGACATGCAGAAGTTGGACCCCTATGCTTTGCCAGTAGAAATTTAACATGGTTTAACCCCCGAGGAAAGTAGTACGACAGTTCCTTAAAAACTTAAAATTGGAATTACCAAGGATCCAGCAATCCCACTTTTGGTTCTACCACCAAAAGTAACGAAGTAGGGCTAGAGGTACTTGTACATCCAAGTTTATAGCAGTATTATTCACAATAGCCAAAAGGTGGAAACCACCTAACTGTTCATGACAAATCAATGGACAAACAAAATGTAGTATATTCATACAACATACATTACTCAGCCTTTAAAAAGGAAGGAAATTCTGGCATTGGCAACAATATGTATGAATCTTGAGGATATTGTGTTAAGTCACAAAAAGACAAATACTGTATGATTCCACAGCTATATTCATTTTGTAAAGACAGTAGATTGGTGGTAGCCAGAGACAGGGAGGATGGAGATGAGGGTTATATTTAATGGCTACAGAATTTCAGGGTTGAAAGTAAAAAGCTGTGGAGAAGGGTGGTGGAGAAGGCTGTCCAACCATGTGAACGTACTTAATGCCACCAGAATTCACAACGGGTTAACTACTCATGGTTAAATATCTCAGTGGGGAGAAATCCAGCATATATAGAGTAGCATAAAGGAAAATGGTAGGAAAATGGGGAGGTTTTTGGAACTGTAGAAGGGGACCCGAAGAAAAGAGGAAGGGTAAGGACACAAAATATGATCAAGATAGGCTATGTCCCCAAAATGAAAGTAATTATTCTACATTGCAAAGGCTTTTAAAAGCTGTCTATAAAAAAGCCCCCAGTATGTCAAACTAAGTTATTAAAAGTGTTAACCGTAGTTTGACATAGCTTTATTCCTTCATATTCTTGTGTATTTTACGTCATTCATTTATACCATTATTTTGGTGTGGGGTACACACAAGGTCTGGGATACGGAAGGCTCGCGCTTGGCTGCCCAGAAACAGTGTGTGTCTAGTTGAAGAAAGGTGCGAGGAGGGCCAATCGGACTCAGCGTTACACTTTCAGGCATTTTTTGGGCCAAGAAACACGGATGTATTATGGAGCAGAGAACAAACTTTAAAAATTTTGAAGGTAAAACATAAAATGTCCAATGCTTCGTTCTGTGCACATGGCTGTTTGCCTAGAATACTAGAGTTTGGGGAGTCCCAGAGAGGTACTTGTATATCTACGTAGCCCCTCTCAAGCGACGCTACATGTACCGAAACGCGAGGAGAGCTGAGCCCTGGGCAACTGCCCACCAGGAGCCGCGGAAAGAGAAATTTGCCCTGGAGAAAACCTGGGCTTTACGCTAGTTCCGCCTATGACCAGCTGTGCGTGTCTGTTCCCCTTGGGTGCCATAAAAAAGCAGCCTGCTAGGTGAGCAGAGCCAGGTGCTCCCAGCTAAGCAGGTGGGGGACACCCAGAGGAGCCAGAACACCCACAGGTGAGCGTCCCCACGCACCCAGGTGGGCCTTGCATAAGCACTCACAAGGCCATGGGACCGCCCCTTAGGGGCAGGGCTTACGAGGCAGAGCACGTGAGCACGCACGTGGCGAGTACTAGGAGGTGGGAGTGCGAGGCACGCACAGGTTGGAGGGGGCATACATGGGGGTGACGTACGTGGGGGTGACGTACGTGGGGGTGACGTACGTGGGGGTGACGTACTGAGGGTGACGTACGTGGGGGTGACGTACTGAGGGTGACGTACTGAGGGTGACGTACGTGGGGGGTGAGACGCGGGCCTGTGAAGACGATTCCAGTGCGTGGGCTGGCCATCTTGTGGAGTCCTGTGAGTCCTCCAGCACGTGGTGACCCGGAATACCCCTCAGGCGGGGCGCTGGTCTTGAGGCCCACGGGGAAGGAGATCAGGATGCCGCTGGCAAGTGACCTGGGGGAGGCCAGTCTTAGAGCCGGTTGGCTTCATGCGGTTGCTCTCAGGCCTGGTGTTTTGTGGTCCTGCGCTGTTTGCCAGGGCTCCGGGCTCCAGGCTCCTCCCTGGCTGGGACAGGATTGCCCAGAAAGGACGCCCTAGGATGGATGTCCTGGGGGGTCTTCAGGGTGGGAAACCTCCCGGCCGAGTCTTGCGTGGGGCTTTGGCCTAGGCCGCTGCTTCCTTGAGGCAGGAGATGGCGAGGGCTCGCGTTGTTAGTCCTAACCACAGAATGCACCGTGAGAACGCTCTCCTTTTGCACTTAAGGGTTTGAGGTGGCTTTTGCCAGTATTGCCTGATTGCACTTCGAAAAACATACGAGGTTCAGGTGCACTGCGTAATATTTTCCTTTAAATTATAAGCGTGGATTCATTATTTTTCGCTTTTAAGATAGTGAAAGAGCATTTTGAAGTGTTTGTAAAGATGCGTTACATTTGTGAAAACTGGGAATCCCTTCTTGGAGCAAGTGGCTCTTTTTTTGGTCCTGTTTTCTTTTGCTTCTGTCTGTCTTTTCCCGACTAAAGAATTATAGGACTTAAAGGTTGAAGAGACTTTGGAGGTTCCTCTAGAGTTCACTGTCTTAGTTCTGAAATCCAGGCATTTGGAGTGAGGACCAAGGATGTCAACGCACCTCTGTTTGCTGTCTCCTGTGATGTGACTTTGAGGACCTGGATGGGGAACCAAAGACCCAGATACTGCAAGTTTTATAGCACCGTGGCCAGATCTCCACGCTGGGCTCAGTAGCCACTCAAGATGAGGGTCTTGGCAAACTAGTCCCTGCGTTCTAAGTGGGTGTGCTATATCTGACTCAGTCTAAGCCAGGGGTTGCAGAAATGGCATGCTGGTGGATAAACCTGTGTGAGGATCCGTGTTCTGATCACATCCAGGCATCTGATTCTCATGAAGTACTGGGCCAGTTGGAGATAAGATGAATTGGGTTGGGATCAGTAGGAAACTGGAGGGTAATGGAAGGAAGGTGTCTCCCCTGGATACTGTGTCCCAGCATTAAGCTTCTTGTCCCATGCTCTAGAAAGGATTACATCAGAAAGGAGGTTTCAGCCAGGGTCAGCACCAGTGCTTCTCAGTGTCCTGAAAGCTGCTTTGATAGGAGAGAAACCTAAAGGGCAGAAAACAGGGCGGAACCTTGGCTTTTGGCGTTCTCCCCACATGGCTTTGCTGCATGCAGCAGTTAGGCTTGGGCCTCCTCCATCCTTCTCCTCTTCTCTATGCATTCGCAACTCTGTTATCCCGTCCCATGCCCTGTGTTCTTTCCTGTAAGGCTACTGAGCCCCGCATGTATATCCCATCTATTTCCTCTCCTCCCCCTCTTCCTCTGGGCTGACACAGAGCCCTCTGTCTTCCTGTGGAATGTAGTAGCAATTCTGAGCATGGTGCTGGACGAGAAGTCCAGTTCCCTATAAACTTTTTATAGCTTAGGAAAATAAACATGTGGTTTAAGGTCTTTGCATAGGCAGTGCTCAGTGAGTTTGAGCTTGCTTTATAGAACTACAAAAAAAATATTGGTAGAGCTAATAAAGTTTCTGAGCCAGCCAAGGGACAGTAGTCCAGAAATCTCAGGGAGAATTTGATGGTTTAGGAGATAAAAAGAGGAGTCATCTAGTAGTTGTCATCTCACTCCTCGCCTCAGAATATGCCTGCTGGAATTATGCAGCCAGGCTCCTAATTCCCTGGGGTAGGGGGCGGGTCATGGCATTTCCAGCTGGAAGGGCTCTAGAAATACTTTTAAAGATGAAGAAGCAGGGGCTAGAAGTGATTTGCTATATCACACAGCTCCTTGGAATTGGAATTCAGTATATTGTTTGCTCAAGTGGCTTTCCAGGCATTTGCTGTGTGCTGGCCTCAGGTCGGGAGGGAACTGGGAGACCACTGGATGATGTGTGCAAGCAGCAGGGGAGCGGGAGGAGTTTGGGGGCTGATTGGGATGCTCACTTCCTGGATATGTGAAAGAGCAGAGAGCTAGGGAAGAGGGAAAATGGCTGTGAGCTTCCCAGTTGGAGCACTGGGTAGTAAGAATAAGCATCATCATAAGAATTTCTCTTGTTACCATTTACTGAGCATTAACTGTGAGACCCAGGAGCTTTGGTACCTCACTGAATCCTCTGTCCCTGAGATTACAGTTGCCGGTTTGCAGCTCAGGGAAAACCAGCTCAGGAAGGATGTGTCTTTTGCCCACAGTCACCTGCCCAGTAGTCATAGAGCTAGACTTGAAAGTCTGGGCACCTTTCAAGACAGGTTATGAAAAGCAGATGAGGAGGTTGAATTAGGAGAAGCTGAGAGTGAGCACCTGTTGAGACAGGCATCAGAGCAGGTGTGTGGGTCAGGGAGGCACAGTGAAAGAGATGCTGCGTGGAGAGAGCATGTAGGAGGGGAGGCTGCACCACAGCAGCATGTGTGTTTGGAAGCTGACATTCTTAAGTCCCTCGTAAGAAAAGGACAGTTCTATGACTGACAAGGCCATGTACATGTTCCTTCTACTGTGCCTTCTAGATGTACCCCTATCTGGGCTGGTGTAGCAGTGCTAGAGTCAGTAATCCCTAAAGCTGAGGATTTCCTGGAGTCCAGTATTTCTTTTTTCTAGGAATTTGTTTTTGTTTTAATTTTATTTAAGAAGAAAAAGAAAAAGAGCAGAGAAAGGGTACAAATTATACAGATTTACAGAAAAAAATAAACAGTAGAAAATCACTAGTTAATGGATTACATAGTGTTATCTTAGAAATAATTGTTCAAGTTACAAAATTAAAGCTTATAAAGTGGACATTCCAACAGTGAGACTGCAGACAGTTCTGTTCAATGATCCAACAAAACTCAGTAATATCGTCATCTATCTTATACACGTAAATATACATGCAGTTATATTGTTTAGAGCACTTTCTCTTCCTCTCTTTTGTACAATGACAATTACACATTTTGGGTTTTGTTGCACTCACAGTTCTTATTACTTTTTTGGAAGAGAGTAGAACCAAATGTGACATAACAGAACAGAGTCAGTCAAATCAAAAGGGTGGACATAATAGATAATGTAAAAGCATAATACAAAGTGATCAACAATGGTTACCATAAAGCTTCCCGCTATCTCTAATAGAATTGCCTATATCATCAGTTATAATAAAATTGAACAAAACAGTAAAGAACAAAACCGGCAAAACCAAAACATTGGAGACATTATAGGTCTTCAAAAGTAGGTAATAGTCAACCAGAATGGACATCATAGTGTTTCATCCCACTATCTTCACAGCTGTTGCCTAAACTTTCGAACCTGGTACTATCAAGCAAAACAGAATAGAGGGACATCAGTCAAAACAAGATGGTGAGAGCAATACAGGGCTTTAAATCAAGATAATGGAAAGTCAAAGTGGGTTACTATAATATATCCTGCTATTTTTTAAATTTATTTTTCCATTAATTAAAAGGATAAAAATAAAAAAGTAAATAATAAAATGGAGATTGAGATAAAAGAGGGCATAACAGCAAAACAGCGCAGATTAAAACATAACCATTTAAGTAAAATAGTGTTTCACCACAAGATAATCCCTACATAAAAGTAGTTACCATATTGTCTCTTTCCTTGAAATCTTTGAGTATAACTTCATATCCTGTAGCATCAAATATATCAAAACAATGTAAAACCATTTAAGAGAATGACAGTATTACAGGGTATTTAGAATCAACTAACAGAAAATGAACAATGGTTTCTGTATAATCTCTTTGTTTATAAAAGTTTTTGCTTATACTATCATACATAATAAAATCCAGTAAGATACAACCTGTTTAGACCAATAGAGACAGAAGAACAAAAGCTTGATGAGACTTCAAAACAAGATGATGCTAAATCAGTATTACCTATTAAGACATCATTTTCTCCAAAATAGCTGTTCCTATCGTCCAATCTTCTCTGCCTCATTTTTGTTGAGCTCTTTTGCTGTCATTAGTTGTCAGTTTGTCTTCTTCATTTTGTTTTCTGCTCCATTCATTGTGGCCTCTCTGCCACTATTTCTGGATTCTTCGTATTTTTCTTTTTTAGAATATCCTGCAGTATTCTCTGTAGAGTTGAATTGGTGGTTGCATATTCCCCTAGTTCCTCTTTATCCTGGAAGCACCTTGTTTTTCCATCAGTTTCCAGGGATAGTTGTGCAGGATATATCAATCTTGGCTGGAGATTATTATCTTTCAAAGCTTGAATTATTTCCCCCCACTCTTCGTGATTTGATGGTTTGCGCTGAGAAATCTGCTGTAATTCTGACGGGTGTTCTCTTGTAAGTGATTTCTTTCTTGTCTCTGACGGCTTTTAATAATCTGTTCTTGTATTGGATTTCTGGAATTTTAATTATTATATGCCTGGGTGTTGCTGTTTGGGTTGTAGGTGGCTGGGGTCCTGTATGCTTCATACAACTGAGTATCTTTACCTTTTGCTAAATTAGGAAAATTCTCCTGGATTATTTCTGTGAGTAGCTTTTGTAGTTCATTTGTTTGTGTCCCTACTTCTTTTATGTTAATTCTTAAGTTATAGATCCTCTTATCATCTTTTAGTCTTTGTATTATTGCTGTTTGTTTCTTTGTTATTTTTAAGAAGTTTTTCATTTCATTCTCCCATATTACAAATCTGCCCTCCAGTTCAGATAATCTGTCCTTAGTTTCTTTTAAGCTGTTACTCTGTTAATTGGTTTTGTTTTTGAGACAGGGTCTTGATACGTAGCCCAGGCCCAGCAATCCTCCTACTTCAGTCTCCTGAGTGCTGAGATTATAGGCATGCATACCCAGCCCTGATAATTCTTTTTTTTTCTTTTGGTACCAGGGATCGAACTCACCTTGTGCTTGCAAAGCAGATGCTTATGTTGCTGAGCTAATTCCCGGCCTGACAATTGGTTTTTACTGCATGCCAGTATGTGGTTTGTCTTTGTGTCACTAACATTACTGCGCTTCATTTCTGGGTAACTGGGTGCTGATCAGTCACACTGCGTGCTCCCCCCCTCAAATTAGTGGTGGTGGTCAGCCTTGGGACATTGGGAGAGCCCTCAGGTAACCATGGCCAGACACTGGTGTTCAGGTGCCATATACCGTGGCCCATGCAGCTCTTGACCTTCCTTGGCTAAAGGACTCTAGGAATTTGTTGAGGATATAATAGGGATGTGAATGAGGATAAGTTTTACTTATATTTGTGAGAAACGACAAATTCTGTAAATTTCCTACAGTGAGGAATGGTTTATACAACAAAATACATGCAGACAGAAAAATTAGTAATATAAATGGCCAGTGTTCTCAACATACCAAGTTTTAAATTGGCAGGCTACATAGTGGATTGAGACAATTTTGGGTAAAGGATGGCTGTGTGTATGTATCTTAGAGAAAACAGTACACATGCCAGGTGGTTAGTAGGATATTGTATTGTTTAGGTGGTAAGATTGTAGGAGTGTGCTGCCCTGTTTTGTTTATTGTATCTCCAGGTGGCGGGGAGTGGTGGCAGTGGTAGTGAGTTGTGTTATAAACTGTTAGAAGACATCTGGTCAAGATGTCATTTCTGCTGTAGCAGTTGTCATAGGGAACTGGGACAGCACATTCCTGTTTCCCACCTGACCCAGCCTAGGGGCAGCCTTGGGAGCCTGGCTACTGACATGGCTGTAGACACCCTGTCCAGGAGGCCTTGCAGAACTGTCAAGGTTTTTTTTCTTTGTTTTTCAGTTTTCTCACTGGGACTAGGTGAAGAAAGCCAGGGCTGTGGGAAAATTCCATGAATCAAAGATGTATCTGGAGTGTGCTGGAGTGCCTAGAGGCTTTTTCATCTGAGACATTGTCATTATGAAAACAGAAAAATGCAGGCCTGAGGAGAAAGTGGTTTTCTCCAGGCCTAGGGCTGGTGGGCTTGATGCCAGGAGAGACTCAGGGGTGATGCCCTCAGCTGCCGGACAGGATGAGTTAGGCCCTGAGGTGTTCTCCTCACATGGTTTCAGTTCTCTGGTCAGGCTCTTGGTACCCAGGGGAAACCCTGGTGCAGGCTGTTGTGGAAATCCTGAGCCACTGCAGCATCTCACACCAATTGGGTGTGGCTGGAAGGCAGCCGGCTGCCAGTAAGTGATTTACATCATGTTGCTTCATGCTTTCATCTTCCTCATTTTATTACCCATTGCTGGTAAGGGAATGTGCCAAAGCATCTGTCCCCAGCCTGCTGTCCATAGCAGGAATGTAAGTGGGGAAGCCTTTGTAGGCGTAGTGATTGGCTATTGTCTCAGTGCTGTGAACCAGAGCAGAATCATGCCCTCCTCCTTGCTCTTCATTCCTTCCCCCTCCCTCTTCACCCACTTCCTTTGCACCTCAGGCTCTTGAGACCCTGCTCAGACCACTTGTTGGGCTGGGCCCTGGGTATGGGGAGAATTTGGTTACCATGGAAATGCCAGGTAAGAGCCCCAGTTTGGCCTCCCCCCCCATCTGATCTACATCACACAAAGTCGATAAATCTTCCACCACTTTGAGGATTCCCTGGACCTGTTCTACTTATAGGGATGTAAAATGAGGCAGCTCTGTGCCAAAAAATTTTGGCTTTTCCTCAAAATGTGTATGGAATTCCATGTGAACCAGCATTTGTACTCCTGGGAGTATCCTCTAAAGAATTGAAGGCAGGACTCAAATACTTGTATAGTTCATGCATGTTTGCAGTAGTGTTATTCGCAGTAGTCGGAAGTGGAAACAAATCTCATCAGTGGGTAAATGGATAAACAGTTTGCTAGATACATACAACAAAATATTTCATGGCTATAAAAAGATACACAATTTCAGTGTATGTTATAACATATATAAATGTGCAAACATGCTAAGTGAAAGAAGCTAGATGCTAATGGTCCCTTGTATGATTTTTGCTTATATGAAGTATTCAGAACAAGTATATTCATATAGGTATCAGATAGGTGACTCTCAAGGGCTGGAAGGTAGAGAATTGAGTGACTTGAATATGGTAATTTATGATGTGATTAAGGATGTTCTGGAACTAGGCAGAGGTAGATGCACAAAATTGTAAATATACTAAATATATGGAATTACATGCTTTAAGGACTCCTGTTATAATTGTGTTATTGCTTATTTGATATTTCATTTCTGTTAATATTTGTTTTGTATAGTTGGGTGCTCCCAAATTTGATGCATAGGTATTTAAGATTTTTATCTTTTCCTCTTGGAGTTTTCCCCTAACTAATATATAGTGACCTTTATCTCTTTTTATCATTCTTGAAGTAAGTCCACATTGTCTGCAAACAGAATAGCTAGCTACCCTTGCTTTTTTTTGAGTTCCTGTTGAAATATTGTTTTCCATCCTTTGACTTTCAGTCTGTGAATTTCCTTTTGGGTTAGATGAGTTTCTTGTATACAGCATATGGTTGGAGGTTGTTTCTTGATCCATTTTGCCAATCTGTTTCTTTTAATTGGTGAATTGAGGCCATTTACATTAATGGTTATAACTGATATATATTGGTTTATTTTTGACATGTTATCTTTCTACTGTTGATTCTTTACCTTTCCAGTCTAATTGTTTGCCTTGCTTAGTGGTTTTTTTCCAGTATTCTTTGCAGGTTTGGTGTGGTCGTCATGAAGCTCTTCAGCTGTTCTTTGTCATGAAAGTTTATTTCTCCATGCATTTTGAAGGACAGTTTTGCAGGGTACATCAATCTGGTTTAGAAGTAATTTTCCTTTAGGATCTGAAATACTTTGCTCCATATTCTTGACCTCATTATTTGTATTGAGAAGTCTTCTGTGATTCTGATAGGCTTTCCTTTAGTCTGTTTTTATGTTGGATTTCTGGGATGGTGATTATTATATGTCTGGGTGTTGTTTTACTTTGGTTATGGCTATTTGGAGTTCTACATGCTTCACTAATCCTAATGTCAGTTTCCATTCTCATGTTTGGGAAATTTTCAGCTATTACTTCTGTAAATAGCCTCTTGATATCATTTGTGTTGTCCCCTTTTATTTCATTTATCCCTATCAAAATTATGTTGTTTTTCTTTGCATCATTTTGCAACTGTTGAATTGTTATTTCCTGGTTCCTTGTTACTTTTAAAACATCTTTCCTTTCCTGTTCACTAGCTGCAATCTTGTCTTTGAGGTCTGAAATTCTATCTTCACTTTTGTTAAGGCAGTTTGCCAACTTTCAATGGAATTTTTGAATTCCTGGATAACTCTTTGAATCTGCTTCATGCATTATGTTTGTTTCTTATATTGTTCATTCAAGCTATCCATCTTTTTGCATTGTTCCTCTAATTTTTTTAAAGTTTTATTTAAAGAAAGACTAAACAAAACAGAAAATAGGTAGAAATAATACATATGTTCAGAGAAAAAAATAAACAGTATGAAATCACTAGTTGATGTTTACATATTGTTGTTTTACAAATAGTTGTTCAAGATACAAAAATGGAACATGTAAAGTGGGAATTCAATCAATGAGACTGCAAACAGTTCTGTTCAACTGTCCAACAAAAACTTAGTAACATGGTTGTCAATCCTATATACTGTGTTATAAGATCAGGTCTCATAAAACTGTTTATGGATTCTACACATGTATGAGTTTTAACATGTATTTGTATCCTTTCTATATTAGAGGGAGAAACAAAACGAAGCAAGGCAAAACAAAACATATTCCTATAAACACATGAAATAAAATAAACGTATAAGACCATTGTACAAAGAATTCTACCATGGTTCCTGTGTTGTCTCTTGTTATCTCCAATAGAATTGGATATATCATCAGACATACTATAATTGAATATATCAGTACATAACAGTATTAATAAAAACACAACTTTGTATATAGTATAGAACTTCAAAAACCGGCAGTTATCAAACCAGAATGTGTATCTAAGAGTCTTGTCATCTTCAGTGTAGTTGCCTATACTCTCAGAATTGATACTATCATATCACTTTTGAATAAAATCTTCTCTGCCTCATTTCTGCTATGCTCTTTTTTTTTGCCATCACTTGTCTACTTATCTTCTTTATTCTGTTTTTTTCTCCATTCATTGAGGCCTCTCTGCCACTGTTTCTGGAATCCTAGTACTTTTCTTTCTCTCTAGAATGCCCTGCAGTGTTCTCTGTAGAGTTGGATTGGTGGTTGTGAATTTCCCAAGTTCCTCTTTGTCTTGGATGTATCTTGTTTCTCCATTAATTTCTAGAGACAGTTTATCAGGATATATCAATCTGGGATGGAGGTTATTTTCTTTCAGGGCTTGGAATATTTCACTCCAGGCTTTTCTTGACTTGATGGTTTGTGTCAAGAAATCTGCCATTATTCTGATGGGTCTTCCTCTATAGGTTATCTGTTTCTTGCCTCTAACAACTTTTAATATTCTGTTCTTGTATTGAATTTCTGGGATCTTGATTATTATATGCCTAGGTGTAGCTCCTGTTTTGGTTATAGGTGGCTGGAGTTCTGTATGCCTAATATATCAGAGTATCATTTCCTTTTCCTATGTTTGGGAAGCTTTCCTTAATTATTTCTGTTAATAACATGTGTAGTTCCTTTGTTTGAACCCCAGCTTCTTCATTCACATTCTTTATTCTCAAGTTATAGATCCTTTTGTCGTCTTCTAGCCTTTGTATTGTTACTGCTTGTTTCCTTGTTATTTTTAAAAAGTTTTCCCTATCAGATTCCCACATTGCAAAATTGTCCTCCAGTTTGGATTATCTATCCTTAGTTTCTTTCAAGCTGATTTGCCATCTTTCCATAGAGTTTTTAATTTCCTGATGATCTCGTTGAATCTGCTTCATATATTCTATAATTTTTTTATATTCTTCATCAAATGGTTCTCTGCTTTGAGTTCCTTCCTTCCATCTGTGTCTGCTTGAGGGGTGCTTAGTATCTATTTTATTAATCTTGTTATATCTTGCTTTATTTGGCTAAATATTTCACTTTTGAACTCATCTATGAGGATCCGAATATATTTCTTTATGTCCACTGGTGCTGTGTCTGATATTGCACGTTTGCTGTTCTCATTCTCCTTTGTATTTACCTGTCCTGGGTCAGTGTTCTCAGGGTCAGGACCTGGGGACTTTCTGTTGTTGCTTCCTCTTCCCATCTTTTTTGCTTCTTCCAGGAGGCCCAGTTTCTTTCTTTGTTGGTTACAATTTTTCTGAAGCATGCTGGCTAGATGATCCTTCACACTGCCATGTGCTAGTGAGTTGCAGACAGGGACAGTGCATGCTGGCCTCTTCCCTCCAGATCAGTCAAGCTGCTGTGTCCTGCACTGCCCCACCTTGCGCCACCTCCCCTCCCGATCAGTCAAATTTCTGATGCTTCACTGGGTTAGTGTGGTTAGTGTACACCACTGCTGTAGGGACTTGATTTTGGATAACCTATTGGGTCTCAGCCAGGTCATGTGACCCAGGCCTAGCTCATTCCACTAATCCTGTTCGGGAAGGGAACAGTTGACTGGAGTCACTGCTGTCCCTTGTACTTGCCAGTCCTGCCCAGTCCCAGAATGTCGTCTGCTGGAGCCCTCCTATTTATGGAATGGCTTCTCTCCCGTCACTCACCACAGGTCGATGTAGGCACCCTGCCAACTCAGCTCTCCTTTCAGCTTTCCAACCCTCGAACTCAGTGTAATTGTGCCTACAGTGAGTCGAAGTGGCGGGACCTCGGACAGCTCGGCAAGTTGTGGTGGGACCTCGAATGGTGGGCAAGGCACCTTAATTTCTTGTTGGGACAAGAGAATTCATCTCCCTCTGTTTGGGGCTCCCCACTCTGTATTATGTTGAATTTTAAGTTGACTATCTCAGGGAGCCTCTGTAGCTAGTTGTTATCTTTCTGCCATCTTTGCTCCTCCCTCCTGTTCCTCTGTGTCTTCTTTAGATGTGTTCAAGCATTTCTTTTATTGCATTTATCATTTCTTCTTTTGTTTACCTGGGAGATTATTTTTGATCTGAGTTCTTTTACAGCTTCCCAGAGTTGTTTCTTTACTTCAGTTGCTATCATTTCAGGTATTTCAGATGTATGACTTCCATGTCCATGTCTCCCAGGCTTGCTTGGGGTGGGTTGGTGGCTTGGTATTGCATTTTGCTCTTTAGTTTTGTCATTTTCCTATATTTCCTGGCTCTGAGTGATGTTCCAAGGCTTCCCCATGCACTGGAAATCACCTCATACAGGCAGCTGTCTGCAGTCCCTGGGAGTTGCTGGATGTGGCCCAGTTAGGCCTGCAGGGACTTCTGCCTCAGATGATTTGGGAGGTAGGGTGGGTCTTTCCAGCTCTGAGTGATGTCCCAAAGCTACTCTGTGTGCTGGAAATCACCCCGTGCAGCAGTCTGAATGTAGGCTGTTGTCTGCGCTTGAGGGTCGCTGGGAATTATGTACTTTAAAATGGTTTAAATTGCATAGATTTTATCTCTAAAGAGAAGTTTTGTAATTTAAAATACCACTCCTTCCTAAAAATCCACCAGCACCTTGGCATACCCATGTATTCTCTCTGTCTCCAGCTGTTCCACATTTAGGACATGAGGTGGTTTAGAGGTTATGGTGCAGCAGTTTGGGGATTGGCCTGCAGTGGGCTGGGTAAGGGGTAGCATAGGGCTGCTCTTGGCTAGGAGTGATCTACAGTGTCCCCAGCACAGGCTCTGAGCTATGGGTTCCTCCTTTGTGCTTATCCTGTGCACACTTTACTGTTTTTGGAGACATTAATATTTTGTATTTTGAGACTATATTTTGAGACATTAATTTGTAGCAGTGGCGGCTAGGAACATGGGGAACTAGACATCCTCCAGATGCCTCTATTGTGACTGACTGGGGGCCATTTTGAGGTCCAGATCTTTGGCTTTGGCTTCTAGAGTCAATAGGTGGCTCTACTAGCTTCCCGTGTCACTCTCACTGTTCCTCCTTTGAGGTAGTCTCAAAGCCTGTAGGATTGATACTACATGCACAGTGCCACCTTAGCTCTCTGCTGCAGCCTCCTGGGCTCCTGGAAGTGAGTGACAAGAGTGGTCTCCCATTCTTGGATATAGGTCAGTAATAGGAAGCCACATTTTCATAGCTCAAAAAGTTATGAGCTGTGCTATCTCATCTATGAAGAAGTAAGCTATTACATGATTGTCTTTTGTGCTTGATTGATACTTATTAAATAGTAGTCTCTATTTAAATGGAGGTGTGCTCCCTCAAATCTGACACCAAGGTTTCCCCTTAATGGTGCTCTGAGTCAAGCCTATGCCTGGACTAGTGGCAGCAGCATCGTTTACAGGAAGTTTGGAGTGTTGGGGGTAGGGACCACATGAGGTTGAGACCTGGACAGGATTGAGCAGTGGGGGATGCCAGAGGCACCACTCCTGGTATATCAGCTGTCTAGAAGTGGTCTTAAAAGTGCCTTGTGGTTTAAAAAGAAAAAGTCTTTGGTTCCCATTTGATGATAATGCTGATGATTTGTGCCTTCTATCTCTGAATTTCAGGGGAAGAGAATTTGGAGCAAGGAGGCAGGAGGCAGGCAGAAGGAGTGGAATGCCTGGGCCTGGTGGCTATTCTGGGAGGAGGGGTTCCTCACCTGGGAGGCACACAGAGACAGTGAGCTCTGATGGATTAGCTCAGGAGGAGGCTGGCTGAGAATGGGGCAAGTCAGCTCCCACGAAGGGAAAAAGGGGAGGGATGAGAGAGGTGTGTGAACCCTGCACCCCTGTACGTTCCTGCTGCCCTCTCACGTAGGAGCCTAATCCAGGAAGAGTGATGGCTTGTATTGCTCTGGTTAAAAATTATTGCCCAGGATAATAAAATCTTTGTTATTGGAAATTCCAAAAGAAAAAAAAATCCTTCAAGTATGACTTATGGGCAGTGTGGTGATGGAAATGAATTCATCATCTCATTTTCCAGCATCAGAACAGGAGGACAAATTCGATTCATGAGTGGGCTTCGTGTAGCTGATCCCAAGGACAGAGTGGCGGCAAGGACCTCCTGGTGGGGGCGTGGGGAGCTGCTGGATAGATGTCTTATGTGCATGTTCTAGCCACATGGTTTCCTGAGCATCTGCATGAGCTGCTGAAACATTGCAGGCCCTGTACAGAGGCTTTGCTTCTACAGAGAAAATTCTACAATAGCACTATGACATAAGCTGTATTTATTTTTCTAAACCTTAGCCTCACACTCCCATAATAGTATCTGAGACAAAACAGTTGGCTGTGAATCTGGCTGACTGTGCCCTTTTCATCTGAGATGCCCAGCATACATCCCATTCTGTGTTTTATTGATCATCTGGCCTCCCTGAAATGTTGTTAAAGGGAACATTCAAACCTGTGATAAAGAAATGTAGCCATGGCCCAGTGAACCAGATCTGGGCTGTGTAGTCCTGTGTCTCAAGATGAGGGCCTTGTGTTTGAGAACTTAGCTGTGATGTTTGTGTAGGGCGGAACTGTTGTTGCTTCCCTGAACTCCAGAAGGTGGTGGGGGAGTCAGGTGCAGTTCCTGGCAGAGTTGTGTTGCAGGACCTTATGCAAGGTGGCTCAGAGCCTGCTCAGCTTGGATAGAGCCCCTTTCCAGCTGAGGGGTGGTGAGATTTGTCCTAAACTGTGAAAAGATGTTAGGTCAAGTTGTCCTTTCTCCTGCAGCAGTTGTCATAGGGAAGTGGGACAGCAAAGTGGTTGCTGAGGTGTGTGGCTATGCAGAAGAATGCTGGAGTAGGGAGGAGGTGACTTTTTTTAGTGGTCAGATTTGGCCACCCCAGTTCATATCTTCACCAGCATTTGGTGAACGCATGCTATGTGTGAGTGACATAAGGGAATGGAACTCCCAACTTGCTAAATGTCCCGTACGAGTTCGTGTTCTCTAAAAGTGAAGAATGAATTTTAGGAACAATGGCAATTAACAGCAGAGTATATTTACTGAGAGAAAAAAGCTCTGTCTGAGGGACAGAAGGCCTCCTGGGTTGCCAGACTCTGTCTTTTCTAGGGACTTTTACAAAGTAAAACCCTGAGGAGAGACAGGTCCAAGGTGAGAAACTCCTGGGAATTCACAAGGTGGACATAAAGTGGGATGAAACTATGGTTAACCATAAGATTAATTGCTCAGTTAAAATTAATTAAATTGGGGACAAATGGGGAAGTGGGGCATGTAGCAAGCAAGCTTGCTTAAGGAGCAGTGTCTCTTCCCTAGGGGCTTGGGATGGTGACTTCTGGGTTCCTCAGGGTGATAGAGACCTATTTAGAATATCAGTCCTTAGGATGTGGGTGCATGTGCATTTGTGTGATATTTTGTCTTGAGGCCTGGCCCACAGCAGGTGGTGTCTGTGTCTCTGAGAGTTGCAGGGTATCTGGGCTTCTGCCTGGCTCCTTGGAGGACCCAGCCCTGTCTGACTGCCTATAACATTTCTGTCTAACTTAGTTTCCTATAACAAGTTCACATCTTTCCTACTGTTTGAGTGCTTGCTGTGTGAGCAGTGGTTGATACAGGTACTGGAAATTCAGAACAAACAGGATAAACATAGCCCTGTCATGTTTGGGAGAGGACGAAGACAATAAAGACTAGAAAAATGAATAAGAACATTTTATATGAATGCCATGAAGAAAGGGTAGCAGGGTGAGGAATGGAGAGAACCTGGGCTGCTTCTTATTGGGGGTTCATGATTGTTTCTAAGAGGAGCCCTCTGAACTGAATTCCACAGGATGGGACCCACTCTGTTGAAGACTGGGAGGATCTTCCAGAGCAGGCTCCACGTCCAGGTGGACACAGCTCACCAACTCCAGCAGCAGAATGTTCTTCCAGGGCCAGCACAGCAGATCATGACACCTGCTCCAGTGGGGGAACCAGCAGCCCATGGCTTGGTACCCTGCCTGTGCCAGGACCAGGGTGCTGTGCCCCTGTATCTTAGGTTATGCAGAAACAGATCTTAAAAATTGAACTCTGGCATGTGAGACTCTGAGCATGCTGAGTCTTTGACTTTCCTTACTTTTGAATTGGGAGGATGAATTCCTCTCAGGCTGGTTATGTGTATCAGAAATGACATTGTACGGGTTCTTTCATTGTCCCTGGAACCCAGAATTTGGTAGCTGTTTTATGGCTGGGACCTCCCTTTCCTGCCTGATTGCTCACTCCTGCCTCTCTCAACTCTGAATCTCATGGCTGGAGAGGCAAGGTCCTGGACAGGCAGGTGGTCTTGGTCGGTCTCTGTGCATGGGAAGATGCTCAGGCCTGAGGCTCCTTGGAACTCACAGCTTACAGTTCTCCTGGGTTTCTAGGCACCCTTACTTCTTGGGTCATGCAGACCCCTCCAGCAGGGGCTGAGGCCTGGGCCACACCTGAAGTCGGAGTTGGCTTTGGACAAAGACAGATCCAAGGATCTTGCAGCTTTGCTTCCTATCAGCTGTGTGACCTGACTTATTTAGAATTCATCTATGAGATTACTGGTATTTTCAGAGGAAGAAACCATGATTTTACCATAACCAGTAATGGTTTTTCTTGGGAAAAGAACAATCTTAGTTTAAAAAATTCACACAAAGGATACATGGGTGTGAGACAGACCCTTAGAGAAGGAGTGAAGAATGACTCCATTCTGCACAGAAGGCTGATTAGATCCTCTGGGTACCTGTGGAGAGAACGGTGGAGAATAAAGACAAAAGACAGTATTCAAGTACAAGGGAACCAAGAGAAACCTGCCTCTAGTGGACAGGCACAACAGTCTCCGAGACTGACCCACTCTTGCAAGCAAGCAAGGAACAGGGGAAGGGATAATGTCCATGGAACAGCACCTGCAGTATGTGGAAAGCAATTTAGTGGAGAACAAGTCCTCCATATCACTTTAGATGTTCTTGGCAGATGTTATCTTGCCTTAGGAATGCTGCAGGCAGGAGCTTGGCTGTGCAGCCAGGAAGCATGCAGCTTTCTGCACACTTCCCTGTTCCTAAAGCAGGTCACACAAGCCTCCTGCACCATGGGATCCCATGACATAGCTTGGTCCCCAGCATAATAAAATGTTATTTCATATACATTGGTCCCCAAAACAGCAATGGGTAGTGGAGAGCAGAGAGTATCAGGGGGAGAGGGCTGCTGTAACAGAACTGGAGCGAAGTTGGGGGAGATGCCTGGGGACTTCTTAAGAACTTCAAAGTCCGCTTTTTATTTTCTCTGCTGCTTTGTGTGAAGGGCATGCTTGAGTGAGGTGCTCCCCAAATCCTGAGAAGTTTTTGTATCTCTCTCCCATGCCTGATTGTGCTAAGGGTGGGAGAGCTTCCATATCTGAAGATGCCTTATAGGAGGGCCACAAAATGAAGGAGGAGACCAGAATCAACATGCATCTCTGAGAGTCCTCAGACATTTTGGGGGAGGCATGGGGCCTGCCACATGGAGGTCGGAATCTGAAGGGTAGGCGACCACAGTTATACAAGGTTGCCAACCTCACAGGGCTTTTGGGGAGATTGAGAGACCTGCAGAGATCTGTATTTAAAGGGCTTCCTCCCAGGACATTCACGGACATTGACTCAGTTGTATGTGGAAGGGGCTGAGGTAGATCTGCCTCACCTGGCCTTTGTTGAGATCCAGTGCTAGTAGTTTGCATCTGCAGAGATTGCTGGGTGGGAAACTTCTTAGGAACTTGGGACCCTGGCTCATTCCTTAAATCTGACAGCTCAGTGTCCCAGAAAATAAACACCACATGGAGGTGAATTCTGCTTTGGGTGCTGACACTCTTTCCAGCCCTGTCAGTTTCCTGAGGTAGAGGGCAGAGCTGCTCAGGAATTCCTCTTGTTTGTGAGGCAGGGCTCTGTGAAGGCTGGAGGGCTGCATCCACTCCCGATAGTTATATGTGGCTTCCCCTCCTCAAGGGTGCAGGTGGATGCTCCTGGGAGGGCAGTGGTTCTCCAGCAGAAAAATCCAGGTTCCAGGATTGAGGCTTGGAAGAGAGCTAGATATCTTGGTCATCTGATGCCTGCTAAGCTGAAGAGTCTCATTTGGCCTAAGGTGGGCCCAGGGAAGGAATGAAGACTCTTGCCGAAGAGTTGGAAGTAAGCACACAGCTGGAACAGGAGAGGAGAGGGGCCCTTACACTTGCTATAGAGGAGTAGGTGGCAGGGGCACTGTGCTCCCCATAGGTGGTAAGATCTACTGGACCCAGGGTGCCTAGCTCTTTTCAGCTAAATCCCTGAAAGTCCTACATCCTGGGAAGCGTTTCATATAGTTCTGGATCATCTGGGACTGGGGTCCTTCTGCTCTCACTTTGGATCATCTGAGAAACCAGGTAGCCATTTCCATTGGGGGGTCCTCCCATGCCGATGGCTTAGGGCACAGGCTCCTCTGGACAGGACACCTGCCTCTCTGCCTTCCCACCCCACTGCAGGTGAATCGTGCTCTGGCTGCTGGGTAGCAAAGGCTAGGAGGTGGGTCAGTTCTAAGCAGACTTGATCCCCAGCGTCACCATGGCTTCCCCGGAAGAGTGGGAGCCGAGAGGCTTCTTGCTCAGGAGGAGGGACACTAACAGCTCAGATGTTACCCCAGTGGACTCCCCTCCACGGGTCTCCACAGAAGTCACTTCAGGTCGCTCAGGCTAGTATACATTGGTGTTGCCACAGCCTTTTTCTGATTTGGTATGGCAGCACATGCTTGTAATCCCAGAGAGGCAAGAGGGATCACAAGTTAGATGCCAATCTGACTTTGTAGTGGAACCCTGTCTCAAAAAAGACTGGGGTTAGCAGAAGAGTGCATAGTGTCTCTCAATCCCTAGTGTGTCTCTCTCTGTTTGTGTCTGTCTCTGCCTCTGCTTGTCTGCCTACCCCCACCCTTTTCTGGTGCATCAGAACATTGTTCCTTGAATGAAGGACAAGGCGTGTGAGCTCTGCCTCTCTGGGGACCTTAGCCTCCTTCCTCAGCACTGTCACCTGTTGATGTGTCCAGACTCCAGAAAACCCTTAACTCCCTGCCATCTTTCCATAACAGGAAGGGTTTCCTGAACAATATAGTTTAAATTTTCTTAAAAAAAATTCAAGACCAGGAGCCCCAGCCACCTGTGTTTGCTGCAGGTTAAGGAAACCCTCTCGGATTTAACTCAGTTTTGGGCAAGCGCAAAAGCCAGCTTAGAGAAAGCTCTGCTCATTAGCAGGGTGAGAGCTCACTGAGGAGGCTGCAGACAGGCAAGTGGCAATAATTGGGCCAGAGGCCACACCAAAGAACTCACCCACTGTAAGGAAAGCCAAGTAAGGGGGAAGGAGTGTGGAGAGGGCAGTATGTAATCCACTTAGGGGAACAAACAGCTTTTAAGCATTTGAGACTCTGTGATTTGCCTGTAACCAAGGGGCATGCTAATTGTACTGCCACCTTCTTGACACCAAAGCCTCTTCTTGCCAACAGCCTGCTTCAGGTTACTGTTTCTCCTCAGAAGAGTAAAGCTGCTTGTCTTTACAAACAGTGTTGGATTTAAGAAGAGACTGTGATGGAGAGTTCCTATCAGTTGTTTTCTTTCCACTGAGTTCTTAGGAAGTAAGCCCAGAAGAATTGACCTCCAGGTCAGCCCCAGGTTCCCCGTGATTTTCCAGTGTCGGGGCAGAGGGAAGAGGAAGTGGCCTGCGATTCATGGTGACTTCACCACCACATCAGGTTCATTTATGAATACTCCAGGGTCCTCCTTTGTGTCACCTAAGGAATGAGGCAGGTCCTCTATGAGCTCCCCGCTGGGTCAAGCTGCTCTGAACTTCACCCCTGGAAATGTCTAGTGGCTCTTCTCGATGTTTTGGCTTTCTGATGGGCCCCTCAGGTCCTGGATGCTGGTCACACCCTTCCTAGCTGTGTGCCTCAGCTCTTCTTCTAGTGTTCAGATTTCCTTTTCCCTCCTCTGCAGAGGTGGAGGTGTGGTTTGTAGCATTCCACACAGAAGAGAAAGAGAGGGTTTGAGGTCATGGGTCAGTGGCTTTCATATTGGGCATCCTGTAGGATGTGTTGTCAAATATTTGGGTCTTTGCTAGCCTGACAGGTGAGAAATGGTCTTTCAGTGGAGTTTTGAGAACGTTTCTCTTATTATGAGTGAGACTGACCATTTCTTTAGAAGTTTTAGGGGACATTTATATTCATTTTCTGTAGATTTGCTGTTTGTATCCTTTGGCCATTTTTTGTATAGGTGGTTGATCATTTTCAGCAATGTATAAGTGAAAGTCAACAAAATGAGCTGAATAATTATCCCTGTACCATTGTTATACTAAAAGACGGAGCAGAACCCTGCAGAACACCAAAGGACTTCAGACAAGGTGACGCCCACCTTGGAAGATTGTTGGGCCTGCAAGTGGCCTTCAGCAGATGCTTAACTCAGCCTCTATTCCTTTTGTCACTCAGGCCCTGGCCTTGAAAGTGCCCCATGCCTGTCTTCCCCCAATGTGACTCTTTGGCTGCTTCTACTCTGGTTTACATGATTGTTTGTACCCCATGGCTCCCTTGGTAAAGCTTTTAGGGAGACATACTAGACCCTTCTTGTGCCTGAAAACAGATGGTCTCTGCCAATGCTGCTTCCCCAGCTGACTCACCCCATGTTGGAAATTCTGTTTTTGAGTATTTTTCAAATCCAGAAAGTCCTAGAAAGTTTTATTCAGGTTCAGTGTATGAGGCATTGAATATGAAACACACTTCCCAAAAGAGGAACAAAAGCCTACATAAAATGATGAAATTGTACAACATGTTAAGAAACCCTTTTCTTGTTCTCAGCTGAGAGCCAGGAAGGAATCAGACAAGTTGTCAAATGTCCTAAAGGTTGGTGTTTCAAAGATTGAATGCTTTTTCCTTAAGCTCACCTCCCCCTTCTGTGGACAAGAACAGTGAAGTCTGAGAGGAAGGGGATGTTTAGCTTTTGATGGTCACAGCTACCATGTTTGGAGTGGTGGCTATTAAGTGGTAGCTACCTATCTTCTATGTTTTGTTTCTAGTTCCTGTAACATCTTGCAAAGGCAATGTAGTGTCTCCAACTTTTCAGAGGAGAATCAGAGGCCCGGAGAACCCAGCTGACATGCGTGGTGCATTTGGAGCTAGGTATACTGGGGTGAGAACTGAGGTGCTGGAGAGTATCCCAAAGTACATGTGGGATTGTGAACTGTGAGCTCAACAGGGCTGGCAAGGTTCAGGCGATAAGACGGCATCCTAAGGCAGCTTGTGGCGATTTCTCAAAGGAGGCACAGCTTGAACTGAGCATAAAGGAGAGGAGAATCTGGCAGAGGGAAGAGATGAGCCTAGCATCCCATGCTTGTGAACTTGCAGGGTAAAGTAACATCGTCTAGTGCAGTGGGGAACTTCACCAATGGGTGCTCACCTTCCCCACCTCTGTGGAGACAGACTCCTGAGGGAGAGCTGCTGCACTCCACTTGGCACTATGGTGTCAGAGCAGCCCCAGGTCCCTACCTGGGCCAGGTGCAGGAAGGGCCTGCGGGCTGCTAGGGTGTGCCCTTCTGACTGCTGGCCACTCTCTGACCAGCTCTCCTAGGTTTTGAGGAAATTCTTCTCCTGTTGCAGATGTGGGCCTAGAGTTTTGGAGATTCTTGATTTTCTTTTTGCAGAATTAGTGCATATTTCCTGTACAAAATACAAAAAAAAAAAAAAAAAAAAAACCACACACACACACACACACACAAAAACAAAAACCAAACAAAATTTACAAAGAAGACAATGAGAAAAAAGCCCATCCCTAAGGTCTTGTAACTTGTTCAGTAAAGAGACTGAACCCCTGATTTGGCTGATAACTCTCAGGCAGAGGGTCTCTGCTGTGAGCTTCCCAAACTCCGTGAAGAATGACTTTTTATCCTCATTTCATAGAGAGGAAGACCTGAGGCTTTGAGAGTTATCTAATTATTCAGTTTGAGCTTTTAGTCATTTTGTTACACAGTATTGGTTTTTCTCATGTATCTGCCTTTATCATACCTTGTTTTTCCATTTACCAATATAAGATGCCGATGTTCCTATATAATATAGTCTCCTGTAACACAGTATAATTGTTCACCCAGTTTTGATAAGTTAATCATTTTTATATCATTTCCAACTTTTTCTCAAATGAGTAAACCACTGCAGGCCAAAGCTATGTCCACTGATAGTTTTTGAAACAGTTTAGGACTTGCTGGCTAAAGAGGCCCATTTTAAAAGGCTTTTGATACAGATTGCCTTTCCACACTATGTAACAGTTCATTCTTCCACCTGCCATGGGAGCTGCTGCCTTACAATATCCTCATCCGTGCTGTATTTATCGTTTCAAAATGTCCTCAGTGATTTGATAGAAGCCATGTATGTATTTGCATTTTCCCCATCCTGAGTAAGGCGGGACATTTGTTTTCAGAAGTTGTGTGCTCTAGTCTTCCCCAGACCAGTGGCTCCTACTTCCACTCTCCTTTGGGTATCTGTGTGCTCCATTTAAAATTACAAAGTAACACTTAAGATTTCTCCTGAAATCAGCAGAAAGCTCTGATTCCCCTACCTCCAGGTCCATCTCAAGGAAACTCCCTAGTTAGGCCTCCTATGAAGCCACTGAAATGTTCCTTGCTTTCCCTAGAGATTCTTCTTTGTTTTTTATTAAAGATGAAACAAATACACTGTTTTTGTTTTGGGGTTTTTTTTGGGGGTGGGGTTGAGGGACTTACCCTCAAATATTACCGTGTCTGTAAGATGGTTATTTAAACTCTCCTATAGAGGAATAGAAAAAAGAAAAGAGGAAAACATTTACTCTCTCAACAGGTAAAGGGATTCCCAACCAAGGACAGAGCAGTGTAGACCAGCCTAGAGACAGGAGTTTCCTCCCACACAGCCAACTTGGAAGTTTTCTCTTCCTTGCGAAGAACTGAAATGTAATTTAGGTGAATTAGAAAAGAAAAAAATTCCAAATTGCTTGTTAAAGGATCCAGTCTAAAAGTGCTGAACTCTATCTACTGTGGCAGGGATGTAGAGGGCTACAATGGTGACTGTCCCAGAGCCCTGGCTGAGTGCTGTAGGCTCCTGCTCTTGGTATCTGCTGTGCAAAGCCAGTAGGTTGCACACACAGCTGGCCCTGGTGGTGGATTTCTAAAATAGTGCTAGCGTTTGCTAACTGGAAAATGGGCAGCCTAGTGGCATATGGGGGACAGGTTTCCCCTAACTTCCACCTTCTCCCTGGTGTGCTGGGTGCATGTTTGGAAGCTCTCATATTTGCATGACTCACATGTAGTATTAGACACTGGCTGGAGTCCCAGAGTGTCAGTGACAGAGGAGGTGAGCCCTGTGAGCCCACGCATGTTAATAAATGAATCTCCCCTTTATGCCCCTTCTTCTACCACTGACCCAGCCACCTGGAAGGGCCCCAGGCATCTGCCAGTGGCTTACAGGCAAAGTGTGTTGACAAGTGAATCCCACCTAGTCATGTTCCTGGCTCAATAGACAAGAGTATACAGAAGTTGAGAACCTGTTACATAGTATCTGTGAAACTTCCAGCAAATTACCCACTCAGAATCTCACTTTCCTCACTTAAAAATGTGGGTAGTAAAGGTCCCTAAATTACACAGATGGTGAACATCTCAGTTTATTGTTACTTGGTTCCTCTAGTTTGCTCAGACCAAGACCATAATGCTGCTCTTGACCCTCTGACTCCCTATGAAACCTATGAGCAAATTGTATCAGGTCTGTCTTCAGAATATCAGCAGGCACCCCAGATCTGAACAGTTCTCACCGATTGCATGGCTTCCTGTCTGGTTCACACCACTGTCCTGTCTTGCTTGAATTATGCTAAACTGTCAGTTTGACTGGATTAAGAGCCTGCTGGAGAGATGGTTGGGTTATGGAGGGACTGCAGTGGATAGTAGATGTCCAGGGTTGAATATACTGTTAGGTGGGGCCATTTGGAGAGATAGGTCTCTGGGGGAATGTGCCTTCAGAGATGTCCCTCCAGCTCATGCTTTTCCTCTGTGTTCCGCTTCCTGGCCATCACGAAGTGTGCAGTTTTTCTCTACCATGCCTGTTAGGCATATTGTTCTTGGCTTGGAGGCCAAGAACTGAAACCTCTGGAACTATGAGATAAATAAACCTCTCCTTTAAGTTGAGAATGTCAGATATTTTGTCCCAGTGATGAGAAAGCCGATTAGTGTGTGCATCTTCTTACTAGCATCTCAGTAAGTTTCCTGTTTCTATCCTTAGCCTCCTATTGACTGTTGTTCACAGAGATATCAAAGTAATCCCTATCAGAACAGTGAGACTGCCTCATAGGTCTGGCTCTGGAGAACACTGGCTGCATGCCATAACAACAGACGGAGGAGCTGTGACAAGGTATTGATCCTGTAACCAGCACCTTTGTGTGTGAGCCATTGTCTAGTCCCAGTCAAGCTTATAATGACTTCAGTATCTGCCAACATCCTGACTATAACTACAGGAGAGGTCCCGAGCTCATGTCTTAGCTAACCTGCTCCAGAATTCCTGAACCGCAGAAACTGTAGCAGCAAATGTTTGGGGTAGTATATTATGGAACAGTCGATAACTAATACTTATTCTTGATATCTGCAAGAAGGGGGCTGCTGTAACAAATGCCTACCAGTGAGGGAGTAGCTTTGAGATGAGGGAGGCTGAAACAGTTAGCAGGGCATTGAAGAGAGAGTTCCTGAAAGCTGCAGTTCCTTGGACAGTCTGCCCACAGGGAAATAAAGACCATGGTATTGGAAACTGACACAGGGAGATCCTGGATATGTTCTGGAAGAAAGTTTGCAACATTGTCACCTGTAGTTTTGTGGAAACAGAAAATTCACCAAGCAACTGTATGACACTTCCAGCCAAGATGTTTAAACATTTTTTTCCAACCTAATTCTTGATGCTTTTAGTAAATGCAACAGGGGGGAAATAAACTGCAGGAGGAATTATTAAAAACCATGATATGCTAATTTAGAGGCTTCTTGAAATTGCCAGATACCAGTGATGGCAAAACTAAGTAATATTTTGAATTAAGAAAGGCAAATCGAAGGCACTGCCAAGAGAACAGTTCCCAAAAATAGGGGTGAGAGTATAGCTATGAAATCATTCATTAATTTGAAACCCTGTATTGCCCTCACCATCTTGCTTTGACTGATTTTCCCCTATTCTGCTTTGCTTGATAGTACCAACTTCGAAAGTATGAGCAACAACTGTGAAGACAATAAGATTCATTATGACGCCCATTCTGGTTGACTATTATCTTCTTTTAAAGTCCTGTAATGTCTCCAATGTTTTGGTTTTATTCTTTACTGTTTTGCTCAATTTTATTATAACTGATGATATAGGCAGTTCTTTTTAAGATAGCAAGAGGCAGTATGGTAACCATTGTTGATCACCTTGTATTTTGTTTTTACATTATCTATTATGTCCATCCTTTTGATTTGACTGACTCTGTTCTGTTATGTCATATTTGGTTTTACTCTCTTCAAAAAAAAAGTAATAAGAACTGTGGGAGTAATAAAACCCAAAATATGTAATTGTCATTGTTCAAAAGAAAGGAAAAGAAAGTGCTCTCAAGGATATAACTGCATATATATTTAAGTGTATAAGAAAGATAACCATATTACTGAGTTTCGTTGGATGATTGAACAAAACTGTTTGCAGTCTCACTATTTGAAAGTCCACTTTATATGCTTTAATTTTGTAACTTGAACAACTATTTCTAAGATAACTATGTAATCTATTAACTAGTGATTTCCTACTGTTTATTCTTTCTGAAATTCTGTATAACTTGTACCCTTTTTCTGTTTTTTTCTTTTTCTCCTTAAATAAAATTTAAAAAAAAAGAAATCATTCATTAAAGTCTCAGATCTATGCCTTAGAGAACCTTTCAGGTAGACAAAATATACTAAAGTATGTAGGGAAGTTTTTTCCACATCTTTCAACCAAACTGAGGCTCTAAGAAGCCTAAAGGAAAGCTTACTAACTGCAAGAGAAGCCCAAGACAGGGAAGGACTTATCTCAGAGATCTGTATGTGTGGCTTTTGTCTAATGGAGAAAAGCCCCAATGATATTCGTAGGAAAACCACAAAATTTTACAGATAATTATATTTAAAAAATACTACCAGCTTTGACTGACGGGTAGAGACAGTGCCAGAGACTTTTGATCTTCAAAATTGTACTGGCAGAAAACAAAAAAAAGGTGAATTGAGGGGATGAAATCTAGAGCCCCAGGAGGTGGCATGGAGAGCTGTGGTGAATGACTGAACTCCCTGGCAGCGGTGGGGCTGAGTCCTGGTTGGGGACCTTCCAGCACTTACTGGATTTCAGGATTGCTGTGGGCCAGCATCTTCCACTTTGCATTTTCCATTCCCCTTAGGACAGTCATCTTGTCTTGTCCCAGCACTGTATGGTGGGAGTGAGGGTGGAAGAGATGATTTATCTAGTTTGGAGATTTTTAAAATCAAAAGGAATGATAGTCAAGGAACTCATCTGTGGAGCTACTGTACCTAACGTCACTTAGTTAAGTGAGATTCCAGAGTTTGAGCTGATTCTATAATGGGGTGAGTCTTTGGGAACTTTGAGCTGGGAAGACAGGGAGGGATATGAATTCTGGGGAGCCAGACAGAGGACAGACAGGTATTCAGCTTCAGAAGCAACCCTGCCCCCAGCTGTGTCATGGAAGATGCCTGGGAAGGTTGCACTGCCCTTTAAGTGACCTGCAGCTTTGAAGCTAGTCTGTGCATCCGGACGTGGTTGCTCATCATCTGGAGCTGCCTGGGGGGTCAGACACGGATGAGGCTTCACTGATCCCACTGCTGTGCCCATCTCTTCCCTTGTCCTATCTGCTTCTGTTGTCCTCCAATAACAGTGGCACACACTCCTTGGATCTGCTTCCTGGGACACTCGGTCTAAAACCTACTACCTGTCAAGTGCAGCTCGCCCAAAAGTGTTCATGTTAGCATCTCAAGAGCATAATGTTAAGTGAAATGAATCAGACACCAAGCTTAAATATCACATAGTTCTCTTATATGAGAAAGCCAAAATATAGTATAAGAGCAAAATAAAAGATAATAGCAAAGAGGTAAATAGGCCTTTTGCACATGGTAAAGGAACCAAGAGATGTAGAGGGAGGGGAGGGAGAAGGGGATGAAAAAAGGATTGGGATGTGTTTTGAACATGCAGCACCTTCCCTCAAAGAATGCAATCATTATGTGTTGCAAAAATCATTGTGTACTAATAAAATTGAGTAAAAATGTTTGTTTCATAATGGGTTTATGAGGTCATCATGAATACCAAGAACGAAACAGCCTTAAATGTTGAGCTCAAGGATTCCTGGTTGAGATAACATTGGCAGCTTTGTTTTGTTTTCGTGCTGGACTTCGGCAGCAGGGCAGAGGTAACTGAATTCCCTAGTTCCCCATGTGGTGTCTTCACCCTGGGCAAGCTGTTTGCCTGTTCTGTTTTTATTCTGTTTCCCCTTCTCTCTGACTCAGTTCTCATATATTCACACTCTAATGTGCTGGGTGAATATCCTCAATTTTTTTTCTCCTGTAAAATATGTAATGTTTTGTGTGCATGTGGTTGTAACTTGCATAAATGAAGAGGTGCTATAATTTTTGGTCTATCTCATATTTTATGTTTAGTACTATGTTTTGAGAAGTATTTAGTGGTTTTATGAGCACGTAGTTGACTGTTTTCTTGCTGTTACATAATAACTCTTTAACAGTTGCAATGTCATGAGGCTGGCAAGGATTGTTTTTTATACTTTGCACTTACCTGTCTTGCTAAAGAATTCCTTACCTACTTAGGTCGTGAATACAGCCTCTTCCACTGACTTCTAAAAAATGTGAGCTTTTGCCTTTTATAAGGCTTTTTTTGTGGTCCTGGGGAATGAATCCATAGCCTTTACATTGAGCTACATCCCAGAACTTGAAACCAGGTCTCCTACTTTGCCCAGGCATGAACTTGGGGTCCTTTTGCCTCAGCTTCCCAGTGTACTGGGATTAGAGATGTGTGCTGCTGTGCTGGCTTACAAGTTAATATGCCTGAAGTTGTGTTTTGTTTTGTTTTTAATGTAGGGGTGAGGTGAGGATCTGATTTTATCTGTGTCCTACATAGATAACAAACAGTCTTAGTTATATCGGTCAGTCTGCCCTGCAAGGCTCATTTTGTTCTGGGTTGTTCTTTTGTGCTAGTCTCGTTGTCTCTTTTTGTACCAATACCACACTATCTTAATATATTTTTTTGATACCAGAAATCAAACTCGGGATCTCATGCTTGCCAGGCAGGCACTGTGCCCCTGAGCTATATCCCTAGCACTGTCTTAATTTTTATAGTTTTATTTAAGTTTTGATTTTTGTAGGAAAAGTCATTTTACCTTGTTCAAATTATTTTGACCCTTTGTTCTTCCTTATGAACTTTAGGATCAGCTTGCTCAGTTGTATCCACCCGACCACTACCATTTGCACACACCTAATGAGAACTGCATTGACTTTATATATCAACTTGGGAAAATAGTGATTTGTTTAGAGAATATAATCTTCTTGTCCAAGTACATATGCTCTTAATCAGGTGTTCTTTGTACTTTTTATACATGTTTATGACTTCATTGGTAGATTTATTTCTGAATGTTTATTATTTGTGCCATAAATAGCATTTTTAATTACACTGCTTGGTGATTTTTGCTGATGTATAGAAAGAAAATTGACTTATGTATTACTTTTAAATCTGTTGTATTGGTTATAGTATCTCTAGATTATTTTGGATTTTATATAGAAAACCAAATTGTCTTCAAAAAGTGCTAATTTTGTTTTTTTCTAAGTCCAGTGTTCCGGGTCTTGCCTGTTTTGAAGATATGCTGGGAGAGCATTGGATAGGAGTAGAGAGTCAACACATCTGCATTTTTTGATCACAGAGGAAGAACTTTTGAGATTTTAAGTGTGACATTTATTATAAGATCTTCATAGATGTTCTTTATCAGATTGAAGAAGAGTTTTCTATGCTTAGTTTGTAGAAAACTGTTGTTTTCCCATTATGGATTTTTGAATATTTGCTTAATGATTTTTAAGGAATTTATTGCTTTAAAAAGCAGTGAGATGACCATAAGGATTTTTTCCTTATTAATGTAACTATATAGGTAATTCTTCTAAATTGATACCAGATATATAATGTTTTTAAAGTTTATTTATGAAAAAATATTTATTTGCCAATTTTTGTTCAGAGTCCATGCATCTGGCTTTAGTGTCCCTTTTCTCCTCAGTAAATGGAAGAGAGAAATATATTCCTCTTACTCTGTTTCTACCTTAAGTTTTATTTCTTTTTTAAAACTTTCTTTGTATTTATTACATTCTTTTGTTACCTTTTGAAGTTTGATGCCCAGCTCATTCATTTTGTTCCTTACCTTCTCCTGTGAGGTGAGAAGCCAGGTACTCCTCTAATTAGCTAATTACCCCACATTTCTGACAGTCACTTGTATGTGCCACAGGTGTCCTCATCCATTCCCTTGGGGAGAGACATTTGGGATTCTCTTAACTCTTGTCACCAAACCAGCATCATAGTTAACATTTTCAAACTGTGAACTTTATTATTTGAACTTGAGTAACATCAGGCTTAGTTTTCTTGAAACACTGCTGGGTTTTTCCTAGTGCGGCTGTAGCAATCAATACTCTCTCTTGCAGTTCTCCTCACATCCTCCCATTGGAACATTTAAACGAAACCAGATAGTCTTCAGGTGACCTAGGAATGCTTCATGCTGTATGCACGGCACAAGCTGAGGCAGTACCAGTGGCCATAATCTGACATGCTACTGTTGCCAGCCTGCATCAGGGTTGTGGTGAGGAAGGAAAGGAGAACATGGTCAGAGCACTATGAAGCCGAGCACTCCAATCTCAAATGTCTCCAGCATGAGTCTCTGGAGGGCCTGCAGCCTTGTATCTGGTGGGAGCAGGATCTTTTGGGGCCTGGGAACTAGCTTCGGCCTCAGGCTGTTTTGCTTGTTTGATGCCACCCAAGGTTTTGTAAAGGGCTCGGTAGTCTTCCTTATGCCTCATAACTATGGCTTCTTTCACCCCATTCCCACCCTGCTCAGAATTCTGCAACTTGTCAGTGTCCCTGGTGACTCAGCACAGTCCCAGATGCCACAGTAGGGCTACTTAGGCCCAAGAGGAACAGAAGACCTTGTAATGACAGGGCTGCCCCAGGGGCAACTTCCTGGAAGATGTTTTAAAGACAGCTCACATCCCAAGCCTAGTCTCTGTGATCTTAATTTGTGGCTTTGTCTGATGGGACTTGCTTTCCTCTGCATCTTTCTCTGGCTGTTTATTTGGGCAAGGGATATTCTCCTCTCTTTTATGTCTGAGCCATTTCCTCTGGTGAGTCTCTGCTGTGAGGGCTTCTGCATGCCTAGGCCCCATGGGGAAGACTAGGTTCTTCTCCTGAGAAGGGAGTCCTTGGGTTGGGGGGTCAGACAGTGCTGTCCCTGGGGGGCCATCTCTGTCCAGTGGTGATCCCTGTAGATCTAACTGAAAGTCTTGGCAGATTTCTTTGGACTTGGGCTAATGAGATTTTTCCTTTAAAGGAACTTTCCATTGTTTGTTTTAAAAGTGAAATGAGCATTTTTTCCAACCGCAGAGGCAATGCTGAAAGACTATAATTTTTAGGATCCAACTTTGAATTTAAAAACAAAAAGAAAAGGGAGAGAAAGCCTTCCAATTAAAACGAGTCTCTTTCTTCCTCCCCTCAGGCTTTCTCTCATCTTGTCTTTGTGTAGGGCAGTCAGCAGGACACTTAGTTTTTCTTTTTCCCCTGGACTCTAATGAGCAAATTCTTCTATTCTCTGTTCTCCAATAAAGTGATGCATGCAGTTAATTAGATACCAGAAACTGAAGTTAGATACTAGAACCTGAAGTTGAGACTTTAGTACCATCCAGTTTAATGCATACCTACTGTGTGCTACTCATCAGCTACTGAATACTTGCCCTGCCCTCAGGCACTACCTGGGTGTGCGTGTGTGCGTGCGTGATTGTGTGTGTGTGTGTGTGGACTCAAATCAGGACTACAAGGACTAATGCGGGAAGAACAGAGGGGCTCGTGGAAGACCAGCCTGATTAACTCTGGTCTTCTGTGTTTCTTTCTCTTTTTTCCTCCTAGAACAAAACAGTGGGTGCACACTAGGCAGGATACCAAGGCGAGGCTCTCATCACTTTCTGTAGGGAATCCCCTCATAAGTCTGGTTCCAGGCTGGTATAGTGCGTGCTAAGCACCGTGACACAGCAGTGAGCCCAGTGCTGTGGGAGTTAAGGAGAAGGAGAACTGTGCCTCAGCAGGGGAGGATGAAGGGCTTCAAAGGGCTAGAAGGAACCCCTTCTCTGAAATAAAACCTCAGGGCAAAAAGCACCAGCCAGCCCAGGGCAGGCACATGGCACGGATCTGTGGGGTTGCTGAGGTGGGGGAGAAGCCAGGTCCCTCCCCTGGGGCAAGGTGTTGAGACGCGCTCAGAGCCGACCCCTTGAGCTCTCGGGTTCATTACCAGTCCTGATTTTACCTTTCAGAGTGTGCAGCACTTGGCTGGAAAGTTTATGAGAACTGGCTTATTCTCTGGTGTCTTGGCACTTTCCCCTCGTGTCCTGATTGGAACCAGGGAGGCTGTAAGTGCAAACGTTTTTGTACCTTAGAGTAAATTATATCTGCGTTTCTGGAGAAGGCCGTGGTGAAAGTGTCTCTTGTTTCCAGTGGCCCCACTCTCCCCTCAGGAGACCCGAATTCCAAGCCGGCGCTACTATAAAGTTGATGAATGCGTGCCAGGCTCTAATCCAATATGCAATTGCCCTTCTTTCTCCTCTCCTTTCTGCAGGGAAAGGAAGCTGGATTTTTTAATAAGGTAATAGCACCTCTTTTATATTTTCCTTTCATAAATTATAAGGAATTGAAAGCAGAGTAAGGCGGCAGCTTGGCATAATGGAAAGATTACTGAACTGGGTGGGTGTGTAAATTGGTACAACCACTTTTGGAGAGCAAATTGGCAATATCTAGTAAAGCTGAAGCCCAGGAACACCCCTCCCAGGCCAGTTCCCTAGAGAAGCTCTGGGCCACGTGTCTGGAAGACATGGAAGCATTGTAAATCCATTTACAGGACATGGAGACCTTGTGTTTACCAAATACTTACTGCAGTGTTATTTGTAACAGTGGGGAAAAAATGGAAAGAAGAATGTACATCTGTAAAGAGATACATTGTGGTGTCTGAGTATTTAGAACTGGATGAGCCACTCATGCATTGATCAACATAGTTAAATCTCAACACTCTGGCAAGTTGCAGGAATACTTGCACAATATATTTGTTTCAAGTTTAACAAACATACAGAATGATTTTGGGTATTATGCATAGATAGGTATATATATCATTACAGTATAAATACCACATTCAGGATGATGGTAACCTCTCAGGAGGTAGAGGCTGGGACTAGAATTAGGATTTTAGAACTTTCATCTGTGTCACCTGTCTTTTGAGGAAAAACAGTAATCAGTGTTATATAAATTATAGAACCAAAACTATAGCCAAGTTTTACATAATGTAGAAATTCAGCCACCTAGTACAACCAGAAAAATCTAGCTAAGCTGGGAGGTGGTATATTAGTATACTTTTCTATAGTCAGGGACTGGATAGTGTTGCAACTCTGTCACTAATTCACCATGTGACTTTGGTCATGTCTGTAGGATGAGACTTCGGACTAGGTCATCCAGCGTGTGGCTCAAAGATGTAAGAGGAAGCTTGGGGAGGACATGCTATGAGCTTCTTGATCAAGTATCCACTGAGACCTAGGAAGAGAAGATCAGTGCCAAATGTCTCCCTTGGCCAGAGGTCTGGCTGGCATCTTCCTACCTGCTTATGTTTTCAAACAAGGAGCTGCAGGAGGATGGAGAGCATGACCCCTTACTGTGTAGCTGAATCACTGCTTAGGTTTCCTAGAGCCTGAGGGCAGGGTAATGTGTAGTACACTGTCGTGAAGGAGCATGAACCGGGTGCCTGGCGATCAGCGCTCTAGACCCAAACTTTAACTGGCTGTGTGGCTTTGGGAAAAGGATTCCTTTTTCTCCCTGGGAGGGAGTTTGTGAAAGGGATAAAACAATGCCTGTGAACATGGTATAGAATGGAGAGCACTGGTATTTTGTCCTCTTCCAAATCACATAGCTCAGTTGTTCATCTGTAAGCAGTCACCAGCCTGACAGAGGTCCTCTCTGTGCCCTAGTTACATCTCTCTCCTCCTAAACCACACTTATTTTTGGAGCAGAGATACTGTCTTCAGCTGCATGTTAAGTTTATGGATTCATTCCCCGATTCAGTGTTGACTGAATGCTTTGGGTGGGGGTGGATGGGGCCCAAGTCCTGCTTTCACAGGGTTTATATTCGAGGAGGGGACACAGAAGATATTCAAGTGAATTAGTAAGATAATGTTGAAATGGTACAAGGTAAGTGAGAGACATAGCAGAGGATGAGAGGGTTAGCAGAGGAGGGAGATATGTGAGGTCAGGAAATCCTTTCCAAGGAAGTGACATTGAACTGAGATGTGGATGATGAGTGGGACACCCATGTTCTCTCTACTGGGAGGCTAGAAGAAGAATTTAGAAGTTCAGATCAGAAGTAACGTGGTCTTAGGTTAAGGCGGTTGTGAGATTGAGAGGATGACTGCAGACTTGATGCGTATGTGTGGGAAAAAAATGGTTCCTTATAAATTTGGCTCCAGCTCCTAGGTGGGTATTGGGGCCATTTACTGTACTTGGAAGAAGTTTGTGGAAGAAGTTTGGCCATGTGGTGTTTGAATTAGATATAGAAGTGAAGATTCCATGTAGGAAGTTGGATGTGTCTCATACTCATTGAAAAAAATCAGAATTAGATAAATATTATAGTCATTGGTAAAGGGACAGAGTTCAAACCACAAGACTGCTTGTTCTGGTTACTTTTCTTATTACTGCAACAAAATACCCAATACCTAAAGTTAAAGGAGGAAAGGTATTCATTTTGGCTCACAGTTTGAAGAGATTTCAGTTTGTAGTTGGCTGGCCACAAGGCAAGGTAGCATGACATGAGGCATTGCAGAAGAGAAACAGTTCATGGCAGGCAGAGGCAGCAAAGCAGTAAAGTAGCTGGTGACAACAACAGCCCTCTTTCTGTCCCTTATATTCTATCCAGGTTACACAACCTTTGGGTGGGTAGCACTCACACCAACAGTGGGCCATCCCATTATCCACACCCAAAACTATCCCAGACCAAACAGTGGATTAATTTAGTCCTCACACATCCTTGATCCCAACATCACAGATTCAATCCTAGTATCACCCATTCTAGATACATCCATCTCTGAAAAGCCCCACCTATGACTGCATGAAGCTTTGGGGGGGGGGATCCAGATATAAGCCATAACATTGTTCTCCCAGGGAAGACAGAGAAAGTCTAGGGCCAAGCTTTGGGTTCTCAGCATTAAATGTTTGATCAAAGGAGGAAGAGCCAGCAGAGGAGTCTGAGAAGAAATAGCAGCCAATATATTTGGGAGAAACTAGATAAGGATGGTGTCACTGAAATAGAATTGCGTATGAAGAAAGCAGTGATTAACTTCCAAATGTTGTGACAGGTTGAAAAGGAGAAAGAAATGGCAGTGTGTTTAGTAGTGTAGAGTCACTAAGGACCTGCACAAGAGAGGAGGAAACCTTGGAGAATGGCTTCTGGAGTCTGTCATCTCAGAGCTTTTTGCTATTGGGCTGTTAGTATATAAGACTTCAGTAGCTAGAGCTAGGAAATATATTACTTTTTAAGAGGATAAAGAACTATGAATTCATATTATTGATTTTCCAATGTGAGTTAAAACATACAACGAACTCCTGAATGCAACTAAAGATTTTTTCTTTTTAAAAATTGTTATTTGCTTGCAATATGTAATATTTACATTCTTTTTAGGGAATTAGTACATATTTATTGTGTATGCATCAGTTTTGATCTCTCTTTTTTCCTCCCTACTTTCCTTGATCCTCTTCATCTTCAAAAAATCTGCTTTCCAGGCTTCCTACAGTCTCCTTTTACTTTACTGTTTAAATTACTTATATTTTGAGTTTTTCATAAAGGAGAAATGATGGGATATTTAACTTTTGTGTCTGACTTATTTTATCTTAACATTATGTATTGAAAATCTGATATGAACTCTTTCTCCTTTATGGCTGAATAAAATTCCATTGTGTGTATATACTGCATTTTCTTTATCCTTTTGTCTGTTGACGAGTATTTGGCTTGTTTTTGGAGGTTAGCTATTTTGAGTTGCGCTGCTGCATGTGCATTGCTATAGTATGATGACTTTTACTCTTGGAAATATGCCCAGAAGAGTTATAGGTGGATCAGATGGTATTTCTTCTATTTTTAGTTTTTTGAGGAAACTACATACTGATTTTCATAATGGATGTATTAATTTATGTTCCTGTTAACAAGTAGAAGGGGTTTCTTTTTATCTGTATGTCCTTGCCGTCATTTTGCCTTTTTGCTATTGTTGATCTTAATGGTAGCCATTCTGAGTGGAGTAAGAATCTCAGAAGATTTTTGATTTGTATTTCACTAATGGCTAAATATGCTGAGCACTTTTCATGTACTTATTTATTAGTCATTTATACTTTCTCTTTGGTGACTTGTCTATTTGATTCTATTACTGGGTTTGAGTCTGCTTCTAAAGGTAGTTTCAAATCTTTTCTTTTTTTGTCCTGAACAAAGAGTTGATTAAGACAAGCTCAAAAAGTAGCAAAGTTTTAGATTTATTAAAGGGATGAAAAGAAACATGTTCTGCAGAGCAGATATAGGCCAATAAAAACTAGGAAAAGTACACCCAACAGGGCCAGTAGATCATTGTGAAAGCAAAAACACAGTGGCCAAGAACTCAATGGCAGTTGTCTTTTGTATCTTTTGTTCTTCAGGCTGACATCAGATCTAGGCCATCCTATTAAAAGCCTCCCTGAGTTCTTACAAGAATTGAAAATAGTGGTCTGATTGGTTCTAAGTGTGGGTCTTTGGGAAATGTTCTGCGCAATTGTCCTGAACTCTGTAACTGACAGGGCATACCCACTTTCCCAGCCAGTTTTCTGTGCCCTAATCTCAGGCCCCAATTCATTTGTGCTCATTTTTTTGAGGGGGGGGGATTGGGTCATTTGTTTATTGGTGGGTTTTGTTTTAGTTCTTTTTTATTCTAGAACTAGATATTCTCTGTCAGAGGAGTAGCTGGCAAAAATATCTTCTCATTCTGTAGGTTGTCTCTTGATTCTGTTGTTTTTATTTTCTAACTTTTAAATTTGATACAATCTCATTTGTTGATTCTTGATATTCCTTATGCTATTGGAGTTCTTTTGTGGAAGTCCTTGCCTATGGCTATGGAGTTAAGGGTTTCTTCTCTGTTTTCTTCCAGAAGTTTTCAGCTTTTCTGTTTTTGTATCTAGATCTTTTATCCTTTTCAATTTGATTTTAATACAGGGTGAGAAATAAGAATCTTGTTTCATTGTTCTGCACATGGATGGTCAGTTTTGCCAGCACCATTTCTTAAAGAATCTGTCTTTTCTGCAGTTTATGTTTTCAGTCCCTTTGTCAGTGATCACACAACTGAAAATTAGTAGGAATTATACTGCTGTAAACATTGGTATATGTGCATTGCTAGTATATCTTAAACTCTTTGGAGAAGAACCCTATGAGGGGGATATCTGGGTCATATGGAATTTCTTTTTTGTTTGTTTGTTTTTTATCAGTACTGGGGATCGAACTCACGACCACACACTTGCAAGGCAGGTGCTTATGCCGCTGAGCTAAATCCCCAGCCCCTGGTCATATGGAATTTCTTTTTTTTTTTTTTTTTTTTTTTTCTTTTTCCTTTTTATCGGTACAGGGGATCAAACTCACAACTGCCTGCTTGCAAGGCAGGTACTTACGCCGCTGAGCTAAATCCTCAGCCCCCTGGAATTTCTAATTGTGGTTTTTTGAGAACTCTCCATATTGATTTCCATAATAGTTGTACTAGTTTGCATTCCCACCAACAGTGGAATTCCCTATTTCACTACAGGCACTTCAGCATTTGTTATTTTATTTCTTGGTGATTACCATTCTTTCTGGAGAAAGACTGAATCATAGTGTTTTAATTTGTGTTTCTGTATTGGCCAGAGATATTGAACACTGAGTGAAATAAATCAGAGACACTAACTTTTAAATGGTGTCTCTCATTTGAGTAAGGCAAAGTACATACTAAGAGAAAAATGAAGGATAGATCCAGACAAGAGAAAGGATCTCTTGCAGATTGGAAGGGGTCCAGGGGCTAGGGATGAGGGGAAAGGATGGGGAACATAGGTAGATTAAATATATACCAGGTACAAGGTCCTAATAACTTAAGTGAACATGGACATTATATGTCACAAATGTGAATTAAGATTAACATCAAGAATGAAAAAGGGGAAAGGAGAAATAGAGGAGGGAGAGAGAGGGACAGAAGGAGATTTTTTAAAGTCTGTATTATATACCAACTCCCTAAGTTGATTATAAAATGCATGTACTGCACACATGTGCATACTAACAGAATAAAATTTAAACAAATGAAAAAGAGACTTTCTGTGGGTGGAGAACGATTGATGGGCGTCAGAGACTTGTCTGAGCTCTGGCTTCATTGCCTATTGGTTATATGCCCTCAAACCATATAAACAGGCTCTGTGAACCTTAGTTTCCTTATTGTACAATGGGTTGCTAGTCTCAGGCCTGTTTTTCAGGGTTGTAGAAGAGTGAACTCAAGCAGTAGATGGGGAAGTTTTTGTGCTGTGAAGACACTCTAGATGGAGGGATGTTTGGTCTTTCCCTCCACTCTCTCTTCTGGTGCCATATCACTAGGAGCATGCTCGTCTCTGCCAAATGTTTTCAGAGAAGTTGGCTAGGAGCTCTCTTAGCCAGGAGACACTTCCCTGGAGATCACAAAGAAATTAGAAAAAATAACTAAAAACCAAGAAGTCCATGGAATATCTTTCTTTTAGTAGTTACTTACTGTGGAAGGGAAAAAAATCTCCAGAATAAGCAACAGACTTAGAGATAATGCTGATGAAAAGTGAATGTGGTGTAATGATGGATCTTGTCATGATTACATGCTTGGTGCCAGTTGCATGAACTGGAATTATCCCAAGTCCTGCTAGACAGGCGCTACCACCATCATCCACCATCATTCAGATGAGGAAATTGCGCTCATAGAGGTCAAATAGCAGGCCCAAGAGTAGGCAGCTAAAACTGGAATCAGCACACTCCATATTGTCTCCAAGTCAAGAGAAGTTCAGCAAACTCTATCAGGTAGCAGATATGAATGAATCACACATTTCATTGTATAATTTCAACAGTCATAGGCCCCTTCCCAGCACAAGTTTATGACAGGCCAGTGGACACACTCACATTATAACTGGACAGAAGTGTCAGCATCACCACTGAGGACTTTCTAAAGCCCTTGGGAAAAGATCTAGAACTTTGGCCATGCTGTCTTGTTTATTTGCCTTTTAAGCATCAGAAAGCACAGAGGCGTACTGCTATCCCTGGATTTAACCTGTAGGGTTGCTCTCAGAAACATTTTAAGTCCCGTTTTCTGTCAGAGACCACATGGGGATCTCTAGTTCACTTCACAGTTCAACCTGTGTGACCTTAACTCTTCTGCCTGTCAGATTTTATTTGTAAAATAGGAATAGTAACATCAGTCTTGTAACACTGTTGCAAAGGTGAAATATGATTTAAATACGTATGTATATGTGTATATTTTAGATATAGGTAGCATTTTGGGTCCTTTCTACAGAGAGTTGTGTTCCCTTCTCTGATTTCCTTTCCCATTCCATCATCGGAATACAGATAACAGGAGTCAGCTGGAACCTGAACTTCTAATTCAGAAATCTTAACTTGAAACCATAATAGGAAGAAATGTTCTCTGGTTTGAGAGAAAAAAAGAATAATGACTGCAAGTTGCTTAATTATTACACATAATTCTATAGTTGTTACATATAAATACTCCTATTACTTTTATTTTGCCCTAGAGGGGAATAAATGACTTAATTCTCTTTCCATTCTTTTCCTAGTTGAAATTTTTGCTTGTGGGCTTCCCTGCCTACTCCTCTCTTATAAAACATTGCTCAGGTGATGAAACCTTGGAGCAGAGCAAGCAACCTGAGGAAACTTAGAATGTCTGTGGGAAGCAGCAGCTGTAGCTAGGGAGGGCTGCAGAGTGCATTTGTTTAATATCCTTACTTCTGCCTTCCCGAGTCCAGTGTGTGTTATTTCCACTGGGTTGGAGCCAGCACCAAGTCCTCCCTGTTGCGTCCAACCTTGAACATTTCTTTGCGATTATGTTTCATCCGGGGATTAGCAGAATGCAGAGGGGAAAAACCTGAGAAGGTGTCTGGCACAGGGCTTGGTGCTGCGTTAGCACAATCTGCCGGCATGCTGGGCTGATTGGAGAGCAGCAAGGGAGCCGCCATCTTAGCTTACTGTAAATGGGCTGTTTATCAAGCATCAGGCTTTTTTGTTTACTTTTACAGTCTTCAAGGAAATACCAAACAAACATGCAGTTCTCATTCTCTCACCCTGATCTCTCCCTGAGAGCAGCTAGAGAGAACACAAGCTAAGGATCCTCCTGAGACTTGCTGAGTGGCATCCCAGCAAGTTGGAACAAATCTCTAAGATGCACTCCTCCTCTTTTATTAAAAGGGCATATATCCACTTAGCTAGTAAAACCAGAAGACACAGCAGTTTCCACAGAGACTCCTGACACACGAAGTTCTGCTACCTAAGACCTACTTTTGGCAGGACCTTGTCTACCCAGGTGACACACTATGTCAGACAACCTGCATACTCTCATACCACAGCAGATCTGGCCTGCTTGTGTTGCCCTTGCTGGAGCAGGGAGACTTTAGTGGGGCAGACAGGAGAACAAAGGCATGCAAGGAGTCAAGTGAAGGAGACTGTATATAAGCCTTTTACAGTCCTTCTGTGAGGCCAGGGGGAAGCAACACTTTAGCAGGTACTGAGCTGCCACCCAGTTGCTACAGAAGTAAGAGCTCCCAGGTCAAGTTTCATGTTAAAACTCCCAGGCTGTTGGTTGTGTTTAAATGGTTCATAGCACAGGAGTGTGTGAGGTCACCAGCTGGTCCTGTAAAAACTGGTTTCTTCCTGGGAAGAAACCCAACAATCCTGAGATGGCAAGGAGTTACCAGGAGAAGAGAAAACAGACTCAGTGTGAAAATGGCAGGTCTCAAATTGGGTTGTGTAATAGGCTTAAGTGTGATTATGGAAATAGAAAAAAGTTCCAAGCTGGCCTAACTGGGAACCAGATAATAAGACACGAGATAGGGCAGACACAGTCCCAATGCCTGAGGCCATGCAGGACGCAGCATCATTGCTGGGATTGTTTGGCTTCAGAGTTTCCAACCATGGGCCAAAGAGAAGGGGATGGATGCCCAGAGGATGGGTCAGGCTCCATTTGATTGTTGTGGAGTTGCATTCAGGCTTCCTTCACAGACAAACCACTCCCTCCTATGGAGAAAACTGTTTAATAATGGGGTACCATTATCCCCGATGGAATCACCTGAGTGCAGAACAGTGGACATGGCCCCGAGCTTGCTATTGGAAGACCTGGATTATTCTCCTCATACTGAAGATGCTAGTACTTGTGGCAAGCTGTTTAACATGTTAGAGCCTCCGGTTTCCTCATCTAGAAAACATGTGCATTGGGCATATTATTTAAAAATAACACGAGAAAGAGCTATTACTAGAGTACAGTACTTGGGCTGGGGATTTAGCTCAGCGGTATATGAACCTGCCTTGAAAGCAGGCGATCATGAGTTCGATCCCTGGTACTGAGTAGAAAAAAAAAAAAAAAAGAACTGATAGAGTACAGTACTGGTAAATTGATTGGAAAAATACCCATACTTTGTAGTTCTTTTCAGAAGGAAGTAGAACCTGCTCCCTTCCTCTTGAGTCTGGTTGGTTGTGGCCAGAGGTTGTGGTAAAAGTTACACTGTTCAGTAGACCTTCCTAATGAACTCTACTATTGATAGAACAGGCCTGTACTAAAGGTGAGACCAAATGAAGAGCCCTGTGTCTCTACTGATCCCCCCCCATCAGACTCAACTATTGATCCCAACAGTTGATGGTGACTCACCAAGACTGAAAGAACTGTGGGCTCGTGAGGAGTAATAAGTACTTGTGGTTTTAAACTGTTGAGTTTTAGGATATTTGTTAGTTGGCAGTACCTAACAGGTACAGAGTTTGTAAAAGATTTTACAAAAAATTAGAACTAATTAAGGTAAGTCAGTATTTTATGTAACAGCAGCAGCACATACAATTGATTGGCCACAAGAGGAGCAGTGTAGCTGCTAGCCGTGAGAGGCTCCCATAGGCCACACTCGAGGACAGGAGGAGGGGATAGCACATGAGATGGCGTCTTAGGTGGACTTGGAGTTCAGAATAGTGTAATATTCGTGTGTGAGAGGCAGGCTGTGAAAGGAAGAAAGTGTTTAACTGAAGTTTATAGAAACAGTGTATTTTGAACTCCCAAGATCCAGTCCCAAGTCCTGGTGGGACTCAGGCAGCTTATTCACTGGCCCCCTTGGTAAGCGCCTTTGGTGTGGGCCTGGAGGAGAACCATTACCTATGAGCCTACTGCCACATGGGCTGAAAATCAAGCACCCTTTCCTGCTCCTGCCCGCCCCGCCATAGCTACTGGGGATAGATGTCTCAGCATCTCTTGGGAGGATGACCATATGCAGTATAGCAAATATGGGGGATTTCCTTCTATCTTCTGTTTGAAGGCAAAGGGTGTTTTCACTGTTTTGTTTTATGTTTCTCTTGTTTTATTCAGTATTCTCAATTGGTTTTATAATGTTCTATTTTTGGTTTGATTTTGCTATACCTAATTGACTGGACAACTATTGTGAAGTTAAAGAGATGTATCATAGTACCTATTACTACTATCCAGGTATCCTACTGTGAAATCCTGTACCAGTTTCACTGCATTGTCTCCCATTGGCTTTGTTCTGTTCTTTTGCCATTGCATTTTATTACTTTCAAAATAAAATTTTAAAAAGGTGTAAAGATAAAAACAGTGTATTGTAACAATAAATGCATTCTTTCTGTGGAATCCACTTAAGATAATATTCAGCATTGCAAATATAATATTCCAAAATAGAGTCCTGATTCTTGACTTAGAGATTTGCCAGATTAACATTCTTTTTGCAAAGATAATCTTCCAAGCATTGGCTCAAAGGCCATGTGTCATCTCCAGTGTAACCTCAGTTCAGGAGGACTGATGGGCTGAAGGAAGTGATCAACAAGTACATGATGCTAGATTTAGAACAGCTAATTGGACTGATGGACTATCTCTGTGAAGATTTGCATTAGTCAAAATCACTGTGCTAGGTGTGTGATGCAGGGGCCCTAGGCCTGAATCATGTGGCACACTGTAAATACAGAAGTCCGAGTGGGCCTGACAGGCATCTCTGCACAGGTAGTTGTCAGGAGTCCCCATCAAGTTCATGGTGGCTGTTGCCAAAGTGTAAAAGGCAAGAAATAAGTGTCCTGAAAGGGTCCGTATCTCACTGTAGCAGACTGGATTGGGCCCCCAGAATCCAATGCAAAAATTCAGATGCCTCTGACACTCATGAGAATGGGTGTCATGGTGGGCATGGTTGGGACTAGAGCAGAGTTGGGGATAAAACTAGGTTGATAACTCTAAGTTCCATGAAGCCTATGGCAATCATGGATGGCCTGTGAAGAGAATTTAAGCCATCGAATCAGTCTGGCTGGGTGATGGGCCTTGCTGGGTCATGAATGCTCTGTCAAAGGACTAGTGGACTTGGAATACCAGTGGTCTATGCCCAAGAATCAGAACCCTTTCCCCAAAAGATCCAGACTGCAGAGCATCAGTAAGGATAGATGTGGAAGGGGAGGTAGGCTTCTGTGGCTGAGAAGATAACACCTTTGGGGGAGTGAGGGCCAAAAGAAATGTTTAATCTTTGAAAGAAAGGGCTTGTAGGAGGTCCTACACTTGTTTTTGCTCTGAACTTGAGTGATTTTATGACACTCTGGAGGATCTGAGAATAGCTATTCACTCCCACATCCTAGTTCCGCCAAGCAGATCCAGATCGGACCCAGCAACGTGGAATTCTCTGTAGGTCCTGCTGGTACAGGCTTCTGGATGAATGAGAATTGTTTCTCCTGAAGCTGTGGCTGGTCCTGCAATTCGGAAAGGTTCGAGCCTTGCTGTCTGAGATGAAAGGATGTATCCTGGGGTGCTGTCCTTAGGAGGAGTGACCTCATGTGTGCTCACTGTTGCCCCAGCCAGCATTTTCTCTGGAGGAACTCTGGCCTCAGTGTGCTACGCCCTGCTTCCTTTGGGCCAGTTGTAGGGCTTCTGTGAGCACTGCTTTGTTCATACAGGAAAAATGTGGCCTCTTATGGCAGAAGGAGTATAAACATATGCGTCCCCTAGTACATAAGTGAGAAGCCATGGTCCCTCTGAGTGGACCCTGAGTGATACCAAGGACACAAGACTTAGCATGTGGCATGCAGGGCCCTGCTCAGTCCCATTTGCAGCCTGTACCCAAGCAACCTCATCCCTTTTTCCTGCATCTGTTGTCCTGTGGACGGCATGAATCAGAGTCAGAATGGGAAGGGCCAAGGAGGTCTGAAAGGGAGTTTAGGGGAAGGGGCAAAGAAGGATCTCCTCCATCAGACTGAGGCACATTCCAGACTCTTCTCTTCTCTTCTCTTCCTTCTTTTGTTGTCTTTTTGAGATGGGATTTCATTATGCAGTTCAGGCTGGCGTTGAACTCATTTTGTAGCCCAGGCTGGCCTTGAACTTGAAGCAATCCTCCTGCCTCAACCTCCTGAGTGCTGCCAGATTTTTTTGAAATCCTAGTACTTTTTAAGTGAGAGGACTCACATGAGGGGGAGGAAACAGCTGTCTTTGTCTAGTAGCTAACGTAAGGGGCTCTTATTTCTGTAAGACAGCTGAGGACAACAAACAGAAAAAAAGACATTGGGTAGGTAAAGTTCTATTAAAAAAACACATGCACACAACATTCAGGGCTGGGGGTAGGGGAGCTCGGCACAGCCACACTCATCGTACCCTTCCCTCACTGCAGCCTCCAGGGCCTGCTGCAGTGAGGGATTCCACTGTGCCTTGCTGCTCAGCACTGGTGACATCACCACTTAATAAGGCCAGGGAATCATAACCACATTTCAAAGACTCATTCAGCTTTCTCATTAAGATTCTATAGAATTTTTTCCCCACATTGCCAAAATAGTGCTAAAAATAGCCCCAGTAATACTTCTCATGTTTGTAGGCAATCATAAATGTTCCATAGTGAATATGTCCAGCAGATGCAAATAACTGCAGAATTGGGCCCTGAGGTTTACTTAGTAATATGGAACACATATTTGCCAAAAGAGTTTTTAAAAATGAAGCAAAAACCAAATCTTGGGCTAAGCTTTCTAGGGGAAGCAAACCTGTTTAGCCACTTCATTTTCTTGTAGGAAAGTGTTTATAGACAAAATACATATGTAAAAACTGCATATGAAAAAACACTTCAAAAGTGACTAAATATTAATGTTTTTACTAATTTCAACTTAAAGGGTATACTCAAAATTTAATGGAGTCAATTTGATTTCCAAAGTATAAAATTATTTCTGAGATAGCATGACATGCTTGTATGGGTCTCTCCAGCTCAGGACAGGGACACACAGCCTTGGGGTAAGTGGGCAGGTGGTGAGGGGCAGAGATCTTCCCCTGGAACACAGTCAGTGTGCAGACTGGCAGTTTTCGTTAGGATAAGTTGTGCATGCCCCTAGTCTACAGAGAATGAGATACTCCTGAAGAGGGGTAATGAAGTAAAATATAATGACTAAAAATGTAAGTGCCACAGTAGTATTTTTATTTTTTAGAGTATCCTTAGTCTACATAAAGCACTGGCTTCCAAAAACTCTGCAGAAGTGGTCAGTAAGAATCTCTTTGCTTTTAGGCCTACTAGCCATTTTGGGCATACATGTGTTTGGAGGATGGAGATGTGCGCAATTTCTGATTTCTAGCTCCACTTTTGGTTTATAACTGGAGCTGACCAGAAGATAAATTGATGGCTTTTATAAATTCAGCTTTCAATCATTGTAACTTTTTGATTAGCCTTGCCTGGATCATTTTAACCTCTACAAGTACATCTACAGATGGAAGTCCTCTTGTTCTTAGGGCAGTGAAAATTAACTCTCTTCTTCCCTTAGGCCCTAAAAATTATTTTGACCAAAATGTTTCAGTCAGGGGTTTTATGTAGACATGGCTTAACTGAGTCATTAAGAATTTTATTGGTTAAGGTAGGCATATATTTTTCCTAGTAGACATAATGACATAACAGTAATAAAAATGTAATATTCAAGTAATTGCTGTAATGTAATTACAGTTTGGTCATAAAGTAAGATTAGAGGTCTGGGATGGCTGTTTGTGGGTGTGCATTTTAACGTCTGAATATAATCTTGGAGGTACCGGTCCGGTCTCTTGGGAACACTAGAGCAGTTCATCACATAACCAGGTGGCCAGAGCCCAACTGAACCAGCACTGTGCAGGCGCGACCTGTTTACTCTGTCAGCCCTCTCTGACGTCAGTGACCTGCCTGCCTCATGTAACCTAACCACTGTGGTCACTGAGAAGTGTTTCTGCTTTCACATAGACAACAAAAGCAGGAGATAACAAAAGCCAGAGTCCTTGCTAGTGAAGGGGACAGAATTGAGGGGGCATCCTGGAACTGCCACCTCTGTCCACGTGGTGCTGTAGTGTTTGTAGCTTTGCTTCTGTGTGCCCTAGCATGTTGTGTCAATCTGCACTGGCTTTTGAAGGGAAAGATACTGTACTTCCCAGATTGAGCTGTTTTAGGCATTTGTCCATTTACAAAAAATCAAAGTATGTGAACTGGAGATATTCTTTGAACTGTTATAAATGAATTTCTCCCTATTTCTTAATACATTAGTCTGAGGAAGATTAAATTTAGGCCCAAGAACTACTTAATCATTTGTGAACTCGAACAGTTGGAAGAGTATGTGATAGTATGCAGGAGGGACACTTCTTTCCCTTCCCATTTCAGTGGCCCGTGGTTGCCAGTCAGAAAATACTAAATAGAAATTCTCTTTAAGTTTTAAATTGTGTACCATCCTAAGAGGTACAGACACTAAAATCTTGTGCCACCCTTCTGTATCTTGTCTGGAATGCGACACGAATCCGTACTTTCCCCAGTGAATCCATTGATGTGTATCCAACCTGCCTGTGGCTCACTTGGCTGTCTTGATTACCACAGAAACTGTCCAAGTGTTGTGGTGCTTGTCTTCATATTGACCGGAGCCGCGGGAGACAGGAGACCAAACTCGAGCAGGATCAGCTCTCAAACTTTATTACGTACAGCGAACCGGACCTAATAAGGTCCGCCACCCTCGGTGTTGATTCCTCTTCCGCCGTTGGGGGCAGGAACAACCTCTTATAAGGGGAAGCAGTATCCAATCACAGAGAAGCGCGCCTAACAAGCTGATAGGCTAGTGTCACGGGTAACTGGGCAGATATGACAATTTGGCGGGCTTGTTCAGGCCGGGAAGAACCCGGAAGCAGGAAATGGGCGCCATCATAGGCGGCTTCCCACATCTCCCCCTTTTTTATTTATTAAAATAGGATGGTCTGTGGGTCCCTCCAAGGTGTCTATGACCTTGTTGCTGTTAGACACCTAGGAGTGGGCCTACCTTGTAGGCCGAGGCATGAGAGAATGTAGAGGTCTATACCCTGCTGTGCATCACCCTGTTTTGTGCATATCCTTGCGCCAGGACCATGCTCAAGGTGAGTGGTTCATTTTTTCGCAGGGCCAGGCTTTTGTGAACTGAACCTGGATGCATATAGACATTCATTCCTGCCTTCCCCCCAACCTTTGGGGCGGATGGCACTGCAGTACCCTTGGTCTCGCATCTCAATGCCAATAATTTGACTCCGGGAGGGACCCCTGGCCTTATAGGCCATGTATATCTGAGTGGAGCCTGTCTTAGGTTGACCGGGAGGGCTTTTCCCGTCTTACCCGTCATTGGCTTGCCCACTCAGCTCTTATAGCTGATGTTCTGCAATGTGAAGGAGATATGCGGCAGCCTGCTGGCCTGATGGGCCACCTGCTGCCATTTGCATGGCTGCCATAGCTGTGATCTTAACCTGCTGCTGAGTTTGTATGAGGCGATCTAACAAGCATTTAATAACCACAAGCCCTACTAGGATAGCCATGGCAATTAGGATCCAAAAAGAGGTAATCGTGGGACAGAAGGAAGAGAAATGGAGGGTCGACCGGAGTTAAGCGGGTGGGTCATAATCAAGGACTGTTTGATTGATGGTGTAAACCCTGGGTGAGGCGGGCGAGGCCACCGAAAAAGGTGCCAATGTAGGCGGGTGGTGCCAAGGACCCCAAAGATATTGTGGTGGTTCTGTGGAATCTGAGCATATCACAGGGGTGATTAATAGGAACCCACAGAATAGAAAAAACTCCAAACCAGACATTTTAGTTTGTAGATGGTCTCGGGCGCTGAGCGTCGGTCCCAGAAGGGTCGAGTTGACTTGTGTCCACGGGCTTATCCTCCTGTGCTTTATCAGGAACTGGTGGGGAGTTTACTGCTCGCGTCAATCTTTCCGGGACCCACAGCGGTTCGCAGCCTGGTTCCTGTGGGAAGACACAAACCGCACCTCGGGTCCAGCTAATCACTGGATCCGGGCCCATCCATTGTCCTGTAAGGACATCTTTCCATCTCACCAGCCCTTTGTCGGTTGGGGACGGATTATTGTGCTCTATGGCAGGGGAATGATTATTATGATTAAGGTTTAAAAAATTTATGGTAAAGAGTGCCAATGATATTCTTCCTCCTCCTCCCCTGCCTCCTACTTGTACCGGGAATGCATGGAGACCGGAACACTCAAAGGGAAGCTGCGACCATACCCTCTGGTGGAAGGAACGTAATTGATTATCTATGGTCCCTTGAAACGTACACCGGAGAATCGCCCAGGAATCTAGACACGTTGTTAAGGTCTCAATTTGTTAATGGTCAATAGCCTTAGCAGGAGACATTTTTGGATGGGCCCAAAGCAAGGGTCCCTGTTGCCAAATGACAGCCGTGGGTTGTCTAGCTGTCTTGAGAACGCACACGCAGAAGGCAACCCAGGAAGTAGCTCTCCCTCTAACCAGGGCGGTGCCATAGGTTGTGGTGGCAGCCCAGGGAGCAACTCCTCTTCCAGCCACGGCGGTGCAGTGGGGCCTGGCGCCCTGAAAGGGGCGATCGTGGGTCGCGAACTTGCCAAAGGGCGGAAGGGCTTAAGCTCCTCCCGTAAGGCGGAGTAGCTCGGGCAGGGTGGTGTTTGGTTCCCCTTTTTATCTTCCCGAGCCCTAAGTTCCTTTTAACGGTGTAGGAGGGTCATGCTTAGCAAAGACGACCTCCTCTTCTGAGCCTTCCGAATCCGAATCAGAATTAGAGCCCTGAGGGTCCTCCGGAGACCCACAATCGGCCGAGCTCAAAAGCCTGTCGGGCTGTATTAGCGAAGCGAAAGCAAAACAGATGCAAAGGGAAAAGAAAAGAAAAAAAAAAAACCGGCGTCCACTCGTGTGGCGCTCAAAATCTGTTAGGTGCGTCCACCCAACCCAGGTGACCCAGTACTCACCTGTCCCGGGAACCGCTGTATCTCACGTAGCTGATCAGGGTGAAGAGAAGAGGTGCTCGCGGCCTTCCGTTGTTATTGGGCCAGGTCCTCCGTCGTACCGCAGGCGACAGCAATCGCACCTCCCGGCCGAAGAGGCACGTCGCTGAGTCTTTTATTCCCCGTACGGGGGCCACCAGATGACCGGAGCCGCGGGAGACAGGAGACCAAACTCGAGCAGGATCAGCTCTCAAACTTTATTACGTACAGCGAACCGGACCTAACGAGGTCCGCCACCCTCGGTGTTGATTCCTCTTCCGCCGTTGGGGGCAGGAACAACCTCTTATAAGGGGAAGCAGTATCCAATCACAGAGAAGCGCGCCTAACAAGCTGATAGGCTAGTGTCACGGGTAACTGGGCAGATATGACAATTTGGCGGGCTTGTTCAGGCCGGGAAGAACCCGGAAGCAGGAAATGGGCGCCATCATAGGCGGCTTCCCACATCATATAGCCCTTACTTTATTTAATAATGGCTCCACAGTGTAAGTAGTCATGATTCTGGCAATTTTAATATAGTAGATTGTTATGGATCTATTTTATTATTGTTGTTAGTGTCTTACTGTGCCCAATCTAGAAAGTAGTTTATGACAGACAAGTATGTACAGACAAAAACAGTATATACAGAAATCAGTAGTACCTGTAGTTTCAGACATCCACAAGGGTCCTGAAATAAATCTTCCACTGTAAGGGAGGACTATTGTATTTGCATTTACAATATCTATGGTAATAATTTAAAGACCACTAGTTTTTTTCCCTTTGTTACTATTTTCCTTTGTAATTGGTAATTTGAAGTTGGTGGCGAGATTTGAGCTCGGTAAATATCTGCTGGTTGTCTGGCTTTTCACCCACTGATGGTCTCTTAGTGACATGATTCCTTCTGTATGTACTATTTGATGTGAGGCAAAGAACTCTTTCTTCCATTATATGCTTAATTTATAAGGTGTGACTCATGGGAATTTATTCTTCGATGGTAACCCATTACTGCCTGTATTTATTTGGATGCTTGCATCATTCCATGTTCAGTCTGAGCCTCTCCAAACCTGTGGTTTGGACATGTCCCCCTGATTCTTTGAATCACATCTTATTTTTTTGTATCATAGATGTTCTGGGATCATTTTTCCCCCAGGAATTTCACACTGCCTTAGTCTTGGAAAATTCCCTTTCTCCAAAGAGCCCTGAATACCAGGGGAAAATGACATCAGAAATTAAAACTTAAGATCTTAGGTATGAACGACATCACTTTTTAAATGTGTGAAATGTATTTCCAGCATGCTTTGTCAATTTTGAAGGAATTTAGGGTACTTATCTAGAACTGAACATGTGCTAGAGGAGAGAACTTTAGATCCTGAAAGAAGTGGAAACTTAGGAGGGAATCTGCTCCCTGCCAGTAGTTTAGATGTGTCATGCTGTGTGTGAGTACACTCTTAGCAAATTAATCAAGATCCTTAGGCTTTGTCCTTCTAAGCAAATACTGTTCTCTAAATCTATTTCAAAAGTGTGTTAGTTGCTGATTTATGATCCCATCAGACATCAACAGTAGACTGTTTCAAAGGTGTTTTGCTAGTACCTGTGACTTTCAGCATCCATTGTCTCTGATTCTCCTTTTTCATGGAGATAATCACATCTGCATGGGACAACTCTTAGTGGCAGCCTGTGGTATGCTTGGGCTTTGTGATTCCTTCTTGCAGGTCATCTGAGAAGTAAACAGTGTAGAATCTCCTTCCAAGCTTTGCATCTGCAGTGTTGTTTTCTGCTGTGGAGAATCTGCCTTTAGGGCCTAGCAAATGAGAGAAGGCAGCTACATTGTGCCAAAGTGGGGAAAGAATGGCTGGAATAAGATGGGACATACAGGATTTCCTCTTTCTCTGATTCTTCTGAGTCAAGTCAAGGGAAAGCAGAACTTGGTATTTGACAGACCCAGATTTGTTGGCTTTTACTTGGAATTGAATCTCTTATTGCTTGAAAAATGTTACTTTTTCTTTAAACTTGTTTCTCATTAATCTTGTGTTAAGCATAATCTAACCCTGTTAGCTGGGTAGGCTGCTTCTGTTTCAATTAGCATATATTTCCATAAGTGTTGAGTGGGGAAAAGGAAGGAAGAAGTTGAATTTCTAAACTATTGACCTTGAGGGACTTGTATGAAGGTGTGTTTGACATGGGCATAATACAACTGACTTTTAAAAAGCTCTAGTAAATGCTAAGTTATGGTTGGCTTTGATGATTTATGCTAAGCAGAATAAACTATGATGGAAACATAAAATATTTCTAAGCTTACACTTCAGTAACTCAATACAAATGAAACTCAGTCTTCTTAGAGTATTGACAATCTCCAAAGGAAACCAGATTGTGTGTTCTTTGTGTGCTTGTCACACATACCAAGGTGGAGTTGAAAACGCTTTAATATCTTGATTTGAAGGTTCTGGGTGATGTCCCCATTTGCAAACCATCTGTATCAGTCAGGCTTACTAGTGATATAAATACAACACCAGGTATACAAATAATATAAGAAATTACAAGATTGGCTTACAATGGTCAGCCACAAAGTTGGATGAGGGAGCATGCAGAAAGTGTCTGCATGATGGAGACTGAAGGGTCCAGCCCAAGGGCTGGAGCTTACTGCAGTGTTCCATGCAAGTCTGGATCAGGAGACCCACGGGTCCCTGACGAAACACTGAGGAATCGACAAGGGAAGGCTGAAGAATCCCCGGCGGAAGCCGAACAGTTTGTGCCAGGAGATGACATCCAAGCTGAAGGCAAAGACTGGAGCTCCTCTGCCGTCAGTCCCTCCTCTTTTGCCTTTTGTTGAACGCAGGCTGCTCGCTTGGGGTGGGTGAAGCACTCACACCATCTGCTGTGTCCTCCTTGCACAGGTTGAGGATGTTACAATGGCCCTGGCCATTGTAAGGATGACCCTGGCCCCTTGCTCAATCACTTAAAACGTCTGACCTTCTCAAGTTGACACAATGAACAATATCCTAGAATGGCAACAGCTTGTCCTCTACACCCCAGGATGTACAGCTGCTGAATCCCTTAGGTAAGTTCTAGACTTCTCAAGTTGACACACACTGTACAAACCGTGACACTATCCCCACCCTTGGTTGCATTAAAGGACTTTCTATCCATCTGTTGAAGGGGAATGTAATAGACAAGGCTTCTGCAGCCAATTCAGTTCATTGTTCGTACTAACACAGGCTGACTGCCTAACTAGAAAGTGAAGAATTAAACCAATGAAGCTTATTTAAGCTGAGAGAACCTGTCACTTCCTGTGAGACGTCTGGTAAGAAAGTAAACAGGAAGTGCTGAATTGGTTTGGTTGACTCCTGTAGGCAAAATGAAAAATAAAATCGGTGTTTACCAAATGAAAAAGCACAAAGGTAGTAGAGAAATGCTATTTTCATGCTTCTAAAAAGGTATTATGAATAACACAAGGTTTCAAACCTGTGATTGAAAAGTATGTTTAAAGGTTTTGATTAGGTGTCTTCAAAAATAGACATTTTAGACTAAAGTAAGTTACTTAGAATTCTTTTACCTATGCTGTTTTTGCCCCTAATCCATACTGTATAAATGTCCCACTTAGTCTTAAAGGCACCCAGATATAGTAGTTTGGTGTTCCCACTTAGTAGATGGGGGAAGCCACAGCCCCAAAGTTAGAGCAATTTACCAAATGTCACATAGTTGGCTAGGGACACATTAAATTTGGGACCCATGTTACTCATCAGGGAACTCATGTGGATAGACTGAATTTCTTAGTGTCAGACTCAAGGAGGACATGGGCCTTGTAGGGCATGAGCCAAATGTGCTGTTGGTATAATTTGGACCAGAAGACAGAGTTAGATTTGTGGGTCCAAGCTGAGTGTACCCCAGCCCAATTAGCATCTGTGGCAAGTTCTTTAAGTTATCAGTAGCCTCAAACTGAAAAATGAGGTAATTTGCAGTTCTAACATGAATCTGAGAAAAGGACTGAAAAGGGTGATACAATTTAGGGAAATAAAGAACAGAGTAACGGAAATAAAAATAAATCATTCTGGGCAAGGGTAATTCATAATATCTTAGCAGGGTTGTCTGAGGTCAGTTAAACTTTAATAACGCAGTTTTCACAAGAACACCAATACTCAGACAAGCAGTTGTCCAGGAGAAAGAATAGGCAAAACTCATGATTAGGCAGTTCAAAAATGAACACCCTCTCGTGGCCAATAAACACATGAAAAATGTTCCACTTCAGTGGTATTAAAAATAAAGTAAATGCAATAGTCAGGATCCTTCATTAAATTAGAAAAGATTAAAAGGGATACTAGTGTTTGGGATTGATGAGGGCACAGAGAAGTAGATTTTTATTCATTACTAATGAGAATGCAAACTAGTGAGAATGGAATAGCCAGCCATTGGATATGTGTTACATTTTTAAAATGGAGAATACCTTCTATGCAGTAATTCCAACTCCAGGAATTTACCTTACAGAATGCTTTCTTACCAAGAGAGAATTTCCCTACCATTTAATCTGGGCTGGTCTCATCACTGGCTCTGATTGTAGAAGAGAACAGGGCTCAGGACATGCGCCCTGAGAGGACTGGCAGATCCTGTTTGCTTTCTTGGAAAGCAGCTACCCTTTAAGTCCAGTTGACCAGAGACTTCCAGGCTATGCTGCTTATCCCCCAAACAGAAAGAGATCACATCAAGGAACACCAAGGATCCACATTAGTGAGGGAGGCCTCTGACTTTTGGGTCCACCTGGGCTGAATGCAGCTGAATGACTCCAGATGAAGCCATGGGTAACAGAACAGTTGAATCCCTGAGCCTGTCTGAATCCCTGAGCCACAGAACTGTGAGAAATAATTATGTCTTAAGTCACTAAACACTTCTTTTTTTGGGGGGAGGGAGAGGGAGAACTCATTACATAGCAAATAACTGAAAGCAAGAGGCAGATCACACCTGCAGGTAGGGAGTCACCTGCAGGTAGGTGCTCACGGAGTGCAGAGGCAGGGTGACTGGCTGGGGAAGAGGGAGGTTATGAACACCAGTCATAGTGCAGACCAGGTATACAAGTGATGACAGGAGTGGTTATTCCTTTATATGAATATATTTGTCTAAACAACAGATTTTCTTCATTTTTCCTCTCTCATCTACACACACTGTTAACATAAAATGTATTAGTCATGGGAAGCCATGTATCTCAAAATTTAGATTACAGGATAGTGGAGGGGAGTGAAATGTAGAAAAAAAATCACCCCCATAAATGTCGTCTATGGCTTACTGCTGAAAAATAAAAAGAAAAAAATCTCAAGCCAGAGAAAAGCAGACAAATGACCTTCATAGGGCCATTTACAAGGCTGACAACCAAAATGATAGACGCTAAGAGAAAAAAAATCTGGTAACTGCAAAAAACATTGCAATTCTATAATGAATAGGATACAATTAGTAATGAATTACTCATAGTTGAGTGTGTAGACCCTTGGTAGGGCACTTGCCTAACATGAAGGAGTATATGGGTTCCACCCCTAGTACTGCAGTGCAAAAAAAGTCTGTAAGATCAAAGAGCAAGATCCAACTGTAGGATATCAAGCGGAAGGATACTTTAAATGTATATAAATAGGTCAAAGAGGAATAAGCAGAGATACAGAAGATTTACTTGTATCAGACCAAGTTGACATCAGAACATGAAATATTGCCAGGAACAAAGAATGAAACAGCATAATGGTAAAGATGACAGTTATTCCAGAAGTTATGTCATTTGTTTTTTTTTCCCAAAGCCTCTAAGTACTCATAGGTATGGCTTTTGGAAGGTGACTGACGAGTATGTGATACTTAATTATGTGTGTGTGATATTGGATTAGTCTACTGATTGGTTTAGCATAGTTCTGGTTGTGATTACTAGACTTATTAAAGAGAGACCATTGTGGGTGTGGATGGCACCAACCAGTAGGGTTGTAGCCTGGATGTAATAAAAAGGGAAAGTAGGAAGAAGTCTCACTGCTTCCTGGATGGCAGCCCACTTTGTTTGTCCTCTGCAATGGCCCTCTTATATACTGCCCTGAGTGGGGTGACCTGTCTGTGAACTGAAACCTCTACAAACTGAGCTAAAATAAAACTTTTCTCCTTTAACTTACAAGTATTGGTTTTCAACAACAAGAAAGTAACTTAAGACACCATTTCTAAATGTGAATGCCTCTGGGTGGGATGGGGGGAGAGGAGAAGGGAACACTTCAAATTTTGCCAAGCCAGAAGTACTTTTACAGGAAAAAGACAAATCCACAGTTTTAGTTGAAGATGTTAATCTCTCCCCTCAGGAAGTGATTGATAAATTAGAAAATCAGGTATACAGAAGAACTGAAAAATATTATCAGCCAATGTGATAATGACATTTATGGAACACTATATCCAACAACAGCAAAATACATGTTTTCAAATGCCCATGCACATACCCTGAACCATAAAAAAACTTAAAAGAGTAATTGCCCGAAGTATGTTCTCCATTATACAAATAAATTGGAAAGGAAATTAGAAAATATTCTGAATTGAATGAAAATGAAAACCATATCATTGTCAGTGGGGGATAGCTAAAGCAGACTTAGAGGGAAATTGGTAGTTTTTAAATGAACACAGAAAAGCAAGTCTCAAATACTGGAGGAAAAATAGAAATATTTCTACAGAAAAAGAGTATGTCCAGTCATTTTATGAGGCTAGTATGACCCAATATAGAAAACAGACAAGAGATACTATGTACAAAGAATCTCAAGGTCAGTATTTTTAATGAGCACAGATGCAAAAATACTTAGCAAAATATTAGCAAATCAAATTCTTCATAATATAAGCAGTTTAATGCACCATGACCAAGTGACCTTTATTTAGTAATGGAAGGTTGTTGCAACACTAAAAAATCAGTATCATTTACCACTAAAAGAAAAACTGTCTCCAAAGATGCAGAAAAACCATTTGATAAAATTCAACATCCATTTATTAAAACATTCAGCAAAGAAGGAATAGAAGGGAACTTCCTTAGTATGATAAAAAACATCTCAGAGAATTTTACAGCTAATTAGGGTAAAGACCAAATGCCTCTGGATTAAATAAGGAATAAAGGCAGAGATGTTTATTCTTACTGCCCCTTTTTGGGAGTATACTGGAGAATCCAGTCACTGTAAAAAGGCAAAAAAGAACTAAAAAGGGGTAATACGTTAGAAAGAAAAAGACTTGAAAATAAGTCTTTTATGTAAAAAATCCCAAAGAAAACCCCACAATCTATTATAGCTGATAAGTGAATTCCCTAACATTTGGTATAAAAGTTTAATGTACAACAATTCAATTTTACTTCTGTATTTTAACAGTGAATTGGAAATTTAGAAGTTGAAAAGTTTTTCTTATGCATTAACCAGACATGAATCTTAACAAAAAATGTATACTAGATTTATGTTCCAAAAACTGTTAAAATAGTGATGAGAAACAGAAAAGACCTAAAGAAATGAAGATGGAGACCTATTTGAATTCACTAATCAGAACAACTAAGTGTAGATAAGGTATTAGTTCTCTTCAAATTGGGCCACATAAAGCAGTTCCAATCAAAATCCCAGAAAGTATTCTTAGCAAGTCAGAATAGTGGAAGTCAGAGGAGTGGAAGGACTCAGTCTGTAGAGAACAGGGAGTGACTGGCATAGGGCAGAACATATGAATCATTGTTAAAAAAGAAAATACAAAGCGGACCCATATGTTCATGGGTAATGATTGTAAGTGTACCAAGGTAATTCAATTAAGAAAGTATGGTCTTCTCAGTGAAAGATGTTGAAGCAAAATATTTCAAGCAAAAAAGAATCTCAATCCTTATCTTACTCTAGTATGTAGAAATAAACTTGAAGAGATTCAAAGACTTGAAGTTGAAGTTAAAATTTTAAAAACAAACATAGGCCAGGTGTGATGCTATAAGTGTAAAACTCAGTTCTGTAAAGGTTGAGGTCAGCTTGGGTTACTCGGCAAGACCCTCGGAGGGTGAAGTGGAAGAGTAGAAGATAGAAGAGCCTGGGTTAAAGATTTTCTGAGACACAAAAAGTATGTACCATAGAAGAAGAAAAAATATCACTTGGACAAAATTTAAAGCTTGAGGTTTTCCAAAGACACTTTTGGTAAAGATAGGAAACAGACACAAAGACTTGAAAACCACTCTGTTTAATTTTTATTATGCGTACAGAATATGTTTGTAGTACATAATGCTTATTACATTCATTGTGTGAATTGATACATGTGCATAACATATCTCATTTATTTTTCTCTTCCTCTCCAATCTGCCCTCCCACTTTGGCCAGCATCTTATTCATTTATCTTATAATTCCTTATAATTACTACAAAGATTAATAGGTTAACAGGCCATAAAATATAAAGACCTCAGACATTTATGCTAAATCAAGATAAACTTTTAGATAAACTGTTCATGCTGGGTTACAATAAATTTTCCTTCTTTTTCCTACTGTATTTATATACTGAGTTTCTCATATAAAAAGAAACCATGTGATATTTAAGCTTGTGTGTCTGACTTCACTGAACATTATGGTCGCAAGGTGCATCCATTTTCCTAATCAAACTCATTTGACTGAGTCTATTGTTCACATTACAATAATACTCCATTGTGTATAAATACCATATTTTCTTTCCATTCATCTGTTGACGGACATTTAGGCTGCTTCTAAGATTTAGCTATTATGAATTGTGCTGCTATTAAACATGCCTCATGTGATCACAGATGAAGTTTTTCAGAGATGGCTGGATCTAAGGTTTGTGATGACGGGATTAAGAGTGTGTGGTTACTAAATTAGCCCACCAGTTGGTTATGTTCTGGGTGTGGAAGTAGGAAGTCCCACTCCGGGTGTGAGTGCTACCTGCCCTAAGGACACATACCTTGGATAGAATGTAAGGGACAGAAACAGAGCTACTGTTGTTGCCAACTGTCTTGCTTTGCCATTGACTTTTTTCTCCGTAATACCCCTCTGTCATACTGAGCTGCTGCCCTGCCTTGGAGCCAGCCAACTATGTACTGAAACCTCTACAAACTGTGAGCCAAATGAACCTTTCCTCCTTTAGCTGTGGTGGGTATTTTGTCTCAGCAATGGGAAGAGTAACTAAGCAGGCATCATATCTCTCTTTTGGGAATTTACCTAGAAATCACATCTGGGTAAAATGCAATTTCTAACTTTAGCTTTTTGAGGAATCCCATACTAATTTCTGTGAACTATTCCCTTTTTCCCTGCAGGCTTGCTAGTATTTGTTACTAATTGATTTCTTGATGATAGCTACTCTTTCTGGAGCTGGAATCTCAGTGTTGTTTTAATTTGCATTTCTCAGATGGCCAGCTATGTTCAACATCTTTTCGTGTATTTATTGGCCGTTTGTACTTCTGAAGTGTCTGTGCCTATTTTTTCTTGGGCCTTTTTAAATTGAGGAAGATCTACTTTAAAAAAAAATTCTTTATATATTCTAGGTATTAGTTCCCCCTTTTGTGAGAGAGGGTCTTCTTATGCAGTTCAGGCTGGTTTTGGAATTTATGTCGTCTAGGTTAGTTTTGAACTCCTAATGATTGATCCTCCTGCCTCAGCCTCCTGCTGAGTGCTGGGATTACAGGCATGCCCCACAACTGACTAGTATTAGTCCCTTGAGGAGTAACTGGCAAAATATTTTTTCTCATTATGTTGTCTCTTCACTCTATTGGTTTTCTTTGCTGTCCAGAAGCTTCTTAAATTTGATGTGATCCCATTTGTTGGTTCTTGGTATCATTTCTTGTACAACTGGGGTTCTGTTTAGTCTTTGCCTACACCAAGTCTTAAGAGTTTTACTTATTTGGTCTTCTAACATTGTTTCTGTTCTAATATGTAGATATTTAGTCCATTTTGATTTTAGTTTGGTGCCTGTGAGAGATAAGGGTCTAGGTTCAGTCTCTGACATGTGGGTAGCCAGTTTCCCCAGCACTATTTGTTATTATCTTTCCTCTGGTATTAGTATTGGGCCCCTTTGTCAAAGATAACATAGCTGAGTGCTTTCACAGATGGGTGCATTCAAACTGAGCAGTCACGGTGTGCTGAACTGCAGCTGCCTGCTTTCTGAGATTCATTTAGCTTTCATAGTAAAGATACAAAAAATACCATTTAATGTGATAACTGGCTATGACAGTTTATAAAAATGATTTACAGAATACATATAATCTTCATTTCAACTGAACAAGAAAAAAATCGAGATCCACTGGAAAGAAAACCACACAGCTCAATTTATTTTTAACTACTTATTGCCCCTCCTCTCAAACCTGCCCCTCTTTTCAATTTTCGGTGCATGCGATCCTAGAAAACTGAGTGGCACAATTTAGAGTTAATAAATTTTTACTATCATAAGCTGAGAAAGGGATTTAGGAAAAACAGGAGGAAATAGCCTTCCATATGAAAACAATAATCACATAATATTTATTGTCTGTGATTGAAGTGTTTCAGATATGCAAAGTAATAAAATATTAGGAAAAGCAAAACTTCCCAATGTTAAAAATATCATAAATTTTCTCCAAACTAAGACATATGAAAAAAGTACAGGAGATACTTTGTGTCAAAGAAAATAACCTTTCAATCTAAGTTAAACCTTGGATCTATCAGAGGGTACAGTGTACCTTCCAGGGAGCCCTGAGGAGACAGTGGCAGCCACCGGCAGAGTACAGAAGGCAGTCCTGCCTTTTTGTAAGCGTAAGAGTCACCTTTGAACAGAAACTCAGTTGGCTTTTATTGTATCTTAAAAAGAGAACGTCAAAAACCTAGGATTTCAATATCAATTTAAATGAACAAAATCACAGTGGCACACAAATATATAAAATAGAGTGGTTCTGGTATGGGCAAAACATCTTTTCTTTAGTTTACAGATAGTTAATCCAAGTGGCCTCCACGAGTCCATTTCTAGAATTCCAGAGTTGATCTCCTTTCTGGGACCACTGTTTGGGTGGATATTCTACATTGATTACTTGACTTTCATAGGTGCTAAAAAGATTGCTTTTTACTGACAGATATTGTCTTACCAGTTTACTCTTTATTCGAGTTTGTGTGGAGTCAGAGTCAGATGGGGTGGTTCCTCAGCTATAGTAAGTGTGAGTGTGATTGTGCTGTCTCTGAGGTCCTTGGTCCCTGTAACAGTACAGGTTTTGCTGCTTTCTCTCAGAGGCCCCAGGGAAACTTGAAACATGGGTCCCTTTGAATGAGTTTGAAACTTTGTATCTGCCCATAAGAAAAAAGCCACTGTCTTCTGTAGTCCTTGAGATTTGCAGGCAAGTAAGTGAAATGCACCCTGATGGAAGATTTTTAAAAAGTTTGTGAGCTCATGTTTAATTGGATAATTTTAATCAAACAACATGTTTACTGAACATATAAGTGCATGTGGGGATTACAAAGAGATGTTTATTCAGAACTTGCCTTTAAGAATTAATTCTGGAGCAGACTAAAGGCAATTAAGAGGTGACTAGGGCCACTGCAGGAGGCTCGTTGGGGGGACTTTAGAGGGCACACCAGTGCAAGAACCAGGCAGGAAAACTGCATTGCAACGTTCAGGGAAGGAGACCATCTCAAGAGGCTAGGGAAGAGGAGGCAGATGGTAATAGAGTAGTGCATGATATCCTACATACTGTCGTGGAGCCAGGGTCCTCATCTGTCACCACAGGCCACAGGCTCTACTTTGGTCTCTGATCTCAAGGATCACTGGCAAGTTGGCCTGTGAGGCACTGACAGTGGTGGTTTCTTGTCTGCTTCCCTGGTTCTGCTGATTTACTGGACTTTGAACTTCTACCCCCCTTTGGGGAATGGATGCAAGCTATTAAACTGTTTGGCTGGCTTATAGTTGACTCTCAACTCCATGTACAGTAACCCAACATACAGGTCTTCTGCCATCTAGCCCTTCCGTCCTGGTATCTTCCTGCAGGATTAGGAAAATGGAAACTTGATACCAGTGCTGATCTTGATTATGCTACTGTGCTAAGCAGCAAACTAAAGCCAATCCGGACTGCTTGTGTCCTACCAGGTGGAAGCTATGGAGTGTGGCAAGCCAGTAGTCCAGCAGTAGCTGCCGCTGCTTGGGACTCTGATGCATGGCACACATGGGCCAGGAAGGCGTGACAGGAGGTGGCTAGTGCCCTGGGAAGCAAACTACCTTTTCTGATGTGAAAGCAGCAGCAAATCAAAATCATCCGAAAGCAAGCTGCAGTACTACAGGCAGTTTGACATTTTAAAGGACATAAACCAGAAATGATTTGTCCTAGCTGGGTGGTGGCACACACTTGTATTCCTCGTGGGTCAGAGGACAAGTTTGAGCCTAGTATGGGCAACTCAGCTTAGCAAAACTCTGTTTCAAAAAACAAAAAAGGGCTGGGAATGTAGCTCAGTGTGGATGCCCTGGGCTCAGTTTGCAACACTGCAGAAATGGAAAAGAAAAATGACTTGTGCCAAAGAAGACAGTCATAGATAGGACTGATTTAAAGAAATACTGATTAAAACAAATGATTATCATTTGTAATTTAAATTGTGCTTGGCAGCTTTCTTTCCATCTTTTTATTTGTCTTAGTACATCACTCCTCCCCCCACCCCCACCACAGGGCTAGGAGAAACTGACTACTATAACCTAATTAAGAGCAAACACTTAAGCACTGCCAGATGTACTTTTGTATCTGCCACTGCAAACACATGTAAATGAGTTGGGGGTGATTTTAAAACATGGATAAGTAACTCGTATGAAAGTTGGATGGTAGCCTGTGTTATTAAGTCTTCTGTAGGAATCTGGTCTTCAGGAAGGAAAGGCTTGTATATGTGGGTCTGTGAGGAAGCTTCCCTCAGTTTGTGTAGTGGCTTATAGTATGTTCTTTGATCATACACATTTATCGTAAGTTTTAAGACATTAAAGAGGAATTGGCAATGTTTCTGCATAATTGTTTTATATGACGTATCTGACAGTATTAGAGAAGGGATGTTGAGGCAGAATAAAATATTCTTGTAATCAAGTTTTTTTGTAATGAGAAATACTTCTAGATTCAGCTAGGAAGCATTTTTTTTTTTTTTAAATGTTACCAGGAATCTCGAGTGCAGTCCATGCTATGTAACTGGGATCAGAGTGCTGGGTACAGATGCCAGCTTGGTCGTGGGCAGCTCTGCAGAGGATGGTTAATGCGCATTGCTTGGTTTCCTTTTTTGCCTGCAAGCAGCAGGAGGATAACAGTGTGCATGTCATAGAGGAATTTTGTTTTGTTTTTGTCTTTTTCCTTTTTATCAGTACCAGGGATCGAACTCACGACTGCCTGCTTGCAAGGTCATAGAGGAGTTGTGAGCATTCAGCGAGATGAACCACACAAAGTGTGGGGCACACAGTGGCTGTGCTCTAATTATTATGCCAGACTTAATTTATCATTCTTCTTGGTAGCAACAAATAAAGTGTTACCTGGTACTATATAAGGAAAGTTTCACTTTGGTTATCTTATTCTTGCTTTTTCTTATATCTTTTTCTGTTTTTACTTTGCTTGGGGAAAAAAATGAGAACAGTGATTTGGGTGGTGATGAGAAGAAAAGGGGACTGAGAATATAATGCTCTATACACATTTACAGTGGTTTCTAACATCTAGTTATGTGGGTTTCTTGTGCCTTTATCGGAACTGATTGTTTTAAAATGTGTTTCCAGTTGTCAAAATTTCCATGATTTACGATAGTTTGAATATTTGGTATTTGGTTCCAGAAAACAAGTCTTTTTCAAGTGCCACAGTATCAGTGTACTACTCACAAAATTTGAAACTTACTCGAGAGGTATAGCTTTTTAATATTTTCAGTTTTCAAAAGCATCTGGCCTTTATTTAACTATCACATTTACATCAAGTTCCTGCAGGCATGGTTTTGCTGTTTAAACTTGGCTTAATGCCCTCTGAAAAAAGTCTTTGCTTTAATAAACATAAAGTAACTCCACTGAAACTGCTAGAGACCCCTGCTCCTCCTTAGTGCCACCACTGTATAACAGCACAAAAATTCAGCTTGAGTTTTAAAGATAAAATGAAGAAAAGATAATTGTTGGAGAATCACTGGGGAGGGATGTTGCTATGACATATTCAACTTGCTTTTAGATTAATTTGCAGAACTGTTTATGTACTATGAAATGTCCAGCTAGTGCATATAGGAAGCTGTAAAATACTTTATGAGAAGTATACATGGTTGATAGTAGAATTTAAGCGCAACCTGGGAAGGGTCTATCTAAATTCCAGTAGGGAGATGAGAGAATACATTCTCTGTAGTGATTTGATTCTTTTATTTTTATTTATTTTTATACAGTGGATCATATGAACTGGAAAGCAGTCCCTGATTTGGAAGTTATAGTTTAAAATCTCGTAAATTAAACTGTCATTTCTAGACAACTAAACTTGTTCTTTTTTAGACCAAGAATCAACAGTTGTGTTTGTCTTCTGCGTGGTAAAAGCATTTAAAGGTGGGTTATTTCATTAAAATGAAAAATAATTAATGAAGATTTCTCCCTAGATATAGGTACTATAGACCATTTAAGAAATATTTGCATGTTGGCTGGTTTTCAGATTTTAAAAAAACCCTTGATACTAAAATTAGAACATTATTTTTGAATCTCATCTATTACAATATGTGAAGGCAACAAGATTATTGATATAACCTCTAAATGGCACATTTTAAAAGTCACACTTCCAAATTTAGGTGAAGACAGAAATATTTTTATTTCTTTCACTCCTAGTCTAAGGAGCAATATCTGTTTCTCCAAAGAGAAGTTATTTGTTAGTTTATTTTCAGATTTGATCTCTAAACCACAAGGGATAAAACACAAACCACTTTTGTGTATTCATACCTGATTTAGAGTCAAGCCCAATGTGCAGAAGAACACAAGTCATTTAATTAATATAGTCTCGCTGAAGATGACTTTACTGTGTATCATTTATGTCTTACCATGTTCCCATAATTAGTCACTTTTTATATATGCTAGTGTGATGAAAGTGCTGTGAAACTTCAGCATGCCTTGGTGATACTCTTACACAGATCTAGTGTGATGGAGTGTAAGAGACTGAAATTGAAGTGCCATGGATTCTTGAGAATCTGGGGATTTGAGGAGGGCTGATTTTCTGTTTAGCCTTGAATTTTTTTCATTTGTGAAATAAGTGTTCTCAATGCTAAGATCATCTTCTGCTCTAACTAGGATTCTACATAGTATTTTAGTCTTGAGAATTTATTGAAGTCACATTTTCTGAAACTTTGCTCCTATAAATTTTATTTTTACACTCATTGCTTAAGTGAAATTTTAGTTCACTTCAGATTTAGTCTTGGGGAAAGGGAAGAGAAAGAACCTAAGTGTGGAAAAGAAAAAGAAATATTGAGCAATTATGTGGACATCTAGACTGGTTCAGGACAGACATAAATGACCTTTTTAAATTCTAAATTCAGCTCTCTGGCTTATGATGAAAAGTGAAAGGTTATTATATGAACTTACTGGGCAAAACCAGATTTTATAAATAATTACCTGTCAGACTGTTCAGGATAGACAAACATACACCAGACCAGCAAAAACACAGGCCTGTCATATTTCTGAGAAATGTACATTGAGTCTTCCTTCTCCGGGACTATAAGATCAGGTAGAATAAAATAAAGGAAAAAACTAAATTCTATATTCTCTGCCTTTTGGATACTTTAAAAAATATAATGTGGGAGAGAAAGAATTTCAGTGTGGAAAAACCACCCCAGAAAATTTTATATGTCCTATAAGCCTGGCAGATCAAAACCAAGTACAATGTTAGGCTGTTTTAAAAGCTGGAATGTTTACTGCAGACTTACAATTTTCATGATTAGGAATACCAAGAATGCTAAAAAGTTTAATTATCCACTTCAGCAAGCATAGATGAATATCCAAATTTTGTGTTGTTTCTGACACGCAGATTGTTTTCCCTAGAAGGTTCAACACAGAAGCAGTAAATGACAGTTTAACAAATGTTAGTGAATAACATGGCACAATCCTATTGATGCTTAATGATTTGGTCATAAGGAAACTTTCATGCTTCTCATTTCCATTTTTCTGAATTCTTTATAAAGGCTTTTTTGGGTATAAAAACCATTATAAAAGTTAAATTATACAGAACTCCCACACAATTAAACAACTTCCTTCTTTGCAATCCATGTTTAATTAGGAATCATACAATTAAGTCTGCTGTATTTTGGTTTGTTCCAGTAGTTACAATTCCTTATTTGCTAGGGAGAATGTGTCAGAGGGAGAGCAGCTGCTCCCATCAAGTACTTCCAGGACTGGCTGCTGGAGGCAGAGGGCAAGTCCCTCTTTCCCATTTCTGTTATTCTAACTGCTGCTGAAGGGCCTGGAGTGAGTTTGAAGGTAGATCTGGGGAAAGCAGGGATTGAGGATGAAGGAAGGAATCTTATTGAGGAGAAACACATGATCAGCAGCAAGTTGGGGAAAAGGCAGGGGAGTGACACTGTACATTAAGTGGGGTGATGGGAAGAGTGGGGACTGGCACTTCATGAGGTTTTCATTAGATCTTGGATTAGTAAAAATTTATAAAATGAGCGTGCCTACATTGATTTTAGGGACAGCCAGTCAAGTGTTGGGAAGTAAGGTAGGTGGAGGTTACTATAGTGGGAGAAGACTGTCCTTTTAATTTTGTCTCCTTTGTCCTCAACCTGGATTATAAAATGTATCAAATAAACTGCCAGACTAAACACCCGGGGTCGGGGGTTACTTAAGCTATTGAGCTGAAGGAAGCAAATCTATGCCAAATTAAGATCTGCATTTTTGTCCACCTACACACTGTCCCAAACATCCTGCCATTAAGTAGTTAAATGGCCCATCTAGTAAACAAGACAAACTGCTGAGGGGGCTGGAAAAGAGCAGGAGTCACACCAAACCAGTCCATTCTGTAGGCTGTGAAGAAGGTGAACTTTCATCCTGTACAGGACGGGGGAAAAATCACCTCAGTGTAACATTGCTTTTCCTGTTGTTGTAGACACAGTTGCATTAGCAGGCAAGAAAAGCCATCCCATTCCGGCGGTAGGCACTCTGTCAAAGAAAAAGAAATCTGCAGTGAATTATCATATCAAGTCAAACAAGGGAAGGAGGCAAAAAGCAAACCAAGCTTCTTCCTCATTTGTAGACTCGTGGCTACAATCTAATAGGGTGTTTAATATGAATAGTTCTGGTGGGAAAGTTACAGCAACCATTCTATTAAAAGTCAGTGTGGTTGACAAGTGGTTAGTGATTCTATCTTTGGGGTGTGGGGGAGAGGCAAAATAAGACACCTAATTTTGTTAATTGATCGGTTAAGCCAAAGAGACATTGTGTTGAATCTATTCTATATGTTCTCTCACATTCAGCACACTCCAGAATCACTTCTAAGTATCTTAACAGTCTATAAATTACTGACTCATGGATCTCCCAGTCCTAATTTATAGTCTGAACACAGAGGCCTTTCCTCTCTAAAATATGATTTCAAAGAAATTCTGCATATTATGGACAGAAAGGAAAATTAAATTCATAATTTGATATATATACATGTGCAAGTCAGCACACATATGGTAATGTGCATGGGATAAACTTTCTCATAATTGATACTAATTGCAAAAATGCAATATATCCCAACTAAGAAAGTACAAACTATTTGTTGTGAGAGAAATTTAACATTTCAGAGTTGGAAGACCTGGGTACCACAGAGTTTAATTACTTGGCCTGAATCTTATTTTGCTCTAAAATGGAGCAGAACTAAAATTCATTACTTAAGATAAAATTCCCCTTTCAGAGGCATACTTTGCATTATTTTAACTTACTACAGTCCATTCAGAATTCTGAGACCCCTCAATAAATTTTTCTGTAAGTTGTGTTCAGGGAAATGGAGAAAATGATAAAATCTCATTAACTTACCCACCACACCACTGCTTGCCCCTGTAATTGAGCTGTTCTGGAAATTTATTGTCAGTGGCTATTTTTATTTAAGAGAGAACAGTGGCAGACAATAAAGGTGGCATGCGTGCAACTCTGCCATAGAGAAGAACCAGGGTAACAAAGGGAAAATGATAAGGGAAAGTTATAAGGGGAGAACTATGGAAATGACCAGAACTATCAGGAACCCTACACAGCAAGGCGAGTCAGAAAGGAAACCTATAGAAAAGGACAAAGCAAATTGTAGCTTTAGCCCTGGCAGGTGTGTCTATATATCCCTCACAGGGAAAAGGTGGGCAACTCAGTACCAGAGCAGTCCTAACTGCATGAGGGTTACATGGTCCTCACAGAGCTTGAATCCATTAGGGGTAAAAAGAACTTTTGTGTTAAAAATGTTCTAAAACCCAAATATGTCAATAGTCTGCCGTTTTCCTCCTGCTTCTGTATAAACAGGCTTGTACTAGAGGTACAAGCTGTACCCATCCTATTTTTATTTCCAGTTTGTTCCCAATATTTGTAAAGTTCCACTTGCTCAAAAGATCCCTGACCTGCCTGATAAATGGTATAAGAGCTTGGGGGCTCAGACTTTGGAGGTATGCAGCTCCTTTGAGCCTGCTGGCACAATAAAGCTTGGTTTTCTCCAGCTGTCCAAGAGTTGCTCGGTTTCTTTGCCTTCAGTAAAGCTGCCAGGTGTCCTCCTCAGAGAACAGGGCAGCCCACCTCTTGTCCAGCTGTGAGACCTTCTTCCAGGGAGGACAGGACTGGACATCCTCTCTGACCAGACTTGGTAGAGAAGTGAACTGGTTTCCCTTAGGATTTCTAGACTAAGTAAGGCCCCTGGATGCCAGCTGATTACCTGCAACGTCTCATACTAGACACCCTAGTCAGGGATTTTTGTAAGTGGGGAGGAATGTTATGACTTTTATTGTGTAAGTGAATGTGCAAATATCTGTGACTGTACAATGAAGGCTAGGAGTCCAACTGGGCCCTAACCTACATTTCCATGGCAATGTCATATACAATAATGGTGATTCATCCCTTGTTATAGGGGATTGACCAGGCCCAGGTTTATATGATAGGTACACATTAGCCAAGATGTGCCTAAGTCCCCATGAGGGATGTGGCCAGGTGGGCATCTGAGTGGTCTCTTTTGGGTAAGTCCCATCCTTGTCTGCTGTGACTCTACACACAATGGGGAATCTTTTATCCTGTAAAGAAGGGGGGTGATTCAGGGATGAGTGACAGTGAGGATGGCAGGAATTACATGAGTAACTTGAGTTGGCTAGCCAGGTGCAAAAAAGCAGCATCTCTGTAAGTTGCAGAAAAAAGATATACAAAAGAATCAATTTACATAATCAAATTAAGGTAGCAATGGAATTGTTTTGGGAGGCTGTCCCTTTGGTTTTTGATATGTAAACTCTTGTGCCCTGGGGAGTCATGGCCTCTTTATCTTGAGGCTCACATCCAGTTGACATTCCTGGAGCTATTGGCTCTAACATCTTGTGTGCTCATATCCTGTACATATCTGAACTGTATGGATAACACTATGTGAGGAAACAAGGCTGTCTGTTGGCTTTAGAGATTACATATTAGCACCTTGGCTAGCCTTATTTGCAGTGCTTAGTGCCAATTAAAGAAAAAAAGGAAACACCCTAGCCAGCCTTTTACATATTTTTTGAGTCTCCAAATAATCAAAGTCACAGTAATTGTTTTGCATTCAAAGGGAGTCACTGGAGTTGTCTCTCACAGAATATGGGAGCCACAAAGAGCAAATCAGCTGTCTTAGATTGCATAGTCAAGAATTTCAAAAAAGATTTTTAATGGTGATCATGGCATAAAAATGAAACTGTCAAAATTCTGGACCCTCTATGAGGTATACTGGCACTGCCTTGCTGTTGAATGGCCTCTGGAGGGAAGTCTAGACCCTTTCCTGATTTGAGTAGTTTGGTGAGTAGTGACCAGCGTGCCTGGTCACCTTAACTAATTCCCATATATAGGCTGTTGGCTAGATACTGCCTAGATTGTCCCTTTGCAGAATCATATCCATATTGGGAAAGAGTCAGGTCTTCATTGTCTGAGGTCCTGGGAACCCAACAAAGACTCCAAGAGAAACTAATATATAGGGTACTCCTGATGAAGAGGTCCTTCCTCCACAGTACCTTTCCTCACCACCATCTATGCCACCACTGCTGGCCCTTCTGTGAACAGTCCACCTCCATTGCGATGTTCCCCAGCCTCAAGCAACCTCCCCAGATTCAGAGGTAAATGAGGCCAAACCTCTGAGTTCCTTGCCTGCTATCTGTGCTCTGCACAACCACCAACTGTCCAGTTGCCCCATTCCCCTTCTGGAAATGGACTTGCTGACTAAACTTGGAATCCAGATAACCTTCACACCTGAGACCAACTAGCCTGACCCTTGGTGCCTAGAAAACCTAATTTTGTCAGTCATAGTCCCCAGAGAAGAAGAATGGAAATGACATACAGTGGATAGACCTGAAGCCTCCATGCTACTGGAGGGATGCCCAGATGTATGAGCCAAAAAGGCCCCACCTGGACTGGGTAAAAATTGGGTGCCACTACTGGTGAAGCTCAAACCAGGAATGATACCTATGAAGCTGAGACAATATGCCATTCCTAGGGAAGCACAGATCAGAATCCTGTAACATATCAACAGACTGAAGGAGGCAGGGATCCTGATAGAATGTCAGTCCCCTCGGGATACTCCTCTGCTGCCAGTTACTGACCAGTAAAGTACCTTTAAGCAGTCTACAATGCCAATGTCACCCTATGTCTTACTATCTCAAACACCTACACATTGTTGAGCCTACTTTTGCCTAGGGCAACCTGGTTCACCTTCACCTGCTTGGATCTTAAAGATGCCTTGTTCTACTGGTGTCTGGCTCCTCAAAGTTTGCCCCTATTTGCTTTTGACTAGAAAAAGCTAAACACCAGATGAAAACTCAGTTGATTTGGGCCATGTTTCCCCAGGGCTTTAAGAACTCCCCAGCCTTCTTCAAGAAAGCTTTAGTTGCTGACCTGCTGAACTGTGTTTTGCTCCAGTATGTCGATGACCTCTTGCTGGCAAGTAAGAGGTAGCAGGATTGTTGAGAAGGGACATGGACTCTTCTTCAATTACTCTAGTACATAGAATACAAAGTTTCCTGGAGAAAGCCACAAATATGCTGCTCTCTGTTACTGGGGGGTTCACCATAACAAAGGGCCACTGGTCCCTGGGGCTAGAAAGGAAACAGGTTATTTGCTCCATCTCAAGACCAACAAGAACAAGCTCTTGAGAGTTACTGGGAGCAGTCAGATTCTTTGGCATTTGGATTCTGTCCATTTGGATACCAGGATTTTCTGGAAAAGTCAAGCTGCTTGGAAAAGTCAAGCTGCTGGAAAAGTCAACCAGGCCAGAGAAAATCCCCTAGCATGAGGGGGCCACAAGGAAGAGACCTTCTAAGAGGTCAAAATGCTATCTGCTTGTGCTTATGCACTAGGAATGCCAGATTTGATCTGAGAGTTCAGTTTCTTTATCTTTGAGAAAGACCCTGTGGCACTCTGGAGTCCTAACTCGAACTAGACAATGGCAGCAGGATGGCCTCCATGTCTGTGTGTCTTAGCAGCCACAGTTGTCCTCATCAAAGAGGCCGACAAACTGACACTGGGACAAATTATACAAGTGAAGGTCCCATGCTTGGTCATGACCTTGATGAATAAGGAGGGACACAAATGGCTCTCCAATGTCTGGATGACCCAGTACCACAGCCTGCTCTGTGAAAATCAAGTCTTTCTGGAGATGACTGAGACTTTAAACCCAGCCACCTTTCTGCCAATTGAAGAGGAACCTCCAGATCATGACTGCGAATAAGTCACAGATGAGCTGTTCTTAAGGTGACCAGATCTCAGAAATACTCCAGAACCTAAGCCAGATATTACTTTATTCACAAATGGCAGCAGCTCTGTTGAGAATGGGGGTCATCACAATGGACCAAGTCATAAAGGCTGGCCCATTTCCTAAGGGATGGTTAGTATAGAAGGCTTGAATTATGATTGCAGGTACATTTTTGCAACTGTCCATTTACATGGATTTATATACAAAGATAGGATTACTCAGGGTGGGGTGGGCATGGGATAAAAAACAAAGAAAAAATACTTCTAACTTTTGAAGGCTATCTGGGAACAGAGAAGAATGGCTATTATACTCTGTCATGCACACCAAAATGGAGAGAATGATAATAAAGGGAAATCAGTTGGTAGATTGGACAGCTACACAGGCTGCACATGAGGAGAGGTCACTTACACCCTTAGAAGACCCCAGGGTTCACCCCAGAAGAAATGGGCTTAAAATGAAGGCGCTCACAAAGGCCTAGGAATGTGGTGGTGCCTAGTGGACTAATGGACTCTTATTCCTCAAAGCATGGCCTACTCATTTGTTTAGCACCACCATGGCTTCACCCACTTGGGAAAAGCTGCACTATAGATGCTTATAGGTCACTACTACTGTGTCCCCTGGCTGTCATCTCTGTACCACAGTGCCAATGGATGTCAAACCTGTGCCCAAAACAGCCCCCTCTAATGCCCTCAGCCCACTCAAGGAATACAACACATGGAAACTTCACCTGCTGAGGATTTATAGGTAGTTTTCATGGAAATCAGACCATGCTGCAGGTATAAATACTTCCTGGTCCTTGTCTGCGTCTACTCAAGTTGGGTTGAAGCCATACCTGTGTGAATGGAATAAGCTTGAGAAGTGACTAAGGTTCTGAGAAAGGTCATCCTTTGATATAAACTGACCCTCAGTATTGGAAGTGATAGTGGACCAGCCTTTGTAGCAGAAATTACTCAAAACTCATGATCTCATGGAATCTTCATATGGCTTACAGACCACAAAGTTCAGGGAAAATGGAGTGCATGTATCACACCCTAATGACCATTCTAAGCTCTTTCAAAAGACTCACCAGGTGTCTTGGATTGATACGCTTTCCCTAGCCTTGTTGCATGTGCACTGCACACCAGGACCCTTTGGCCATGCCTCTTACGAGACAGTGTTTGTGAGGTCTCCCTCCCATAATCAGAGCCTTCAGAGGAAATGTCAGATTATAGCATGGGGACACCAGCTTGGCTGCTAAGCTACAGGCACTAGGAAAGGTATTCTCCCACATTGATAAGATTGTCGTAGAGCAGATTCCAGTTTCCTCAGCTAACTCAGCACACCCATTCCTGCTGGGAGATTCAGTCTGGTTCAAAGACTGTATAAAAGAACCCCTTCAGTTTGTATGGACAAGTGTTACACTGCTATATTTACTACCCCAACTATTGTTAAAGTTGCATGTATTATCCCTTCGGCACACCATTTGAGGTTGAAGAAGGCTTATCCTGAGGACTCTTTAGCCATCTGGACTGCTCATATTGATCAACAGCCTACTGCCCCTGACTCACCTCCAAAGGGAGCTACCAGGACACAGTATGACCTCAAAGATAATATCTAGATACAACAGCTCTGACCAGAGGCTGACTACTCCATCCATGAAAGAAGGCTGAGGATGCCATTCACAGGAGACCCCTTCCTCCCAGATAGAACACTGATAGTAATGCACTGTTACCCTTGGTACCTCTTTGTCCTTGATTTTTCTCTTTGCCATAAGTCTTGTTATAGAGACAACCCTGAAGAACTGGTCTGTAAGTGAAAGGTGCATCATAGCCTTGATGTTAATTTTATGTCTACTGTTATACAAGCGGCCCAACAATATATACCCAACCTCTCCTCCAAAAGGACTCCAAATTTTGTATGGATGACCTACGTTATGTAACACTGACCAGTGGTAACTCACTGTGACTGGGACACCATCCTGACAAGAGTGCCTTGGGCTACCCAATCTTAACCTATTTCAGGAATGGCTCCCACTAGATTCAAAAAGGTTCTTCATTAGGAAAATAAAACTCAGGGTGCCACACAGCTTAAACACTAGGGCCACACTGACCAGGGTCACATTGGTCATAATAGTTGGGGTCTAGCAAGGACAAGGCAAAGATTTTAACCTTTTCCAGATATACAATTGTTTTTGTCTGAGTACCTCAGGTGTGTTTTGGCTTGGTGGCACTTCTGCTTAGATCTGCTATCTGCTAACTAGACTAGGACCGTATCGTGGTTTACCTCAGCCCAAAGATGGATATTGTCTCATGGTACCAAGAACTCCCAGTCTTTATATTAACATCAGCCTGACACTGTTGGCCCCTGTGCTCATCCTCTTACTAGTGGGGATAGGCATAACTATTGGGACGGGTCGCTGAACTCATCACTGCCATTGATTCTTACAAATCCCTATTCCAAGAACTGTCTTAAAGCTTAACTGATATTGATAAGTCTCTTCTTATGTTACAAAGTGGGTTAAACTCCCTGGCAGTCAGTGCTGTCCAGGATCAAAGAAGGCTAAATACTGTGACAGAAAAGGGTATTGCTAGAAGAGTATCGCTTGTATATAAACCAATCCAGAGTAGTTCAGAAAGCCGCAGATAGCCTACAGAAACAAGCCAGAGAACAAGAGATTAAGAGAACAGGCTTACTCTAACTGGCCATTCTGGATGAGCTGGAAGTCCTGGCTTCTTTCCTTCAATGATCCTTTGGTCAGCATCCTCCTCATCATACTCTCTGGGCCCTGTGTGTTTAAACTTCTGATGGAACTCCTCCAGAACCAGATACAGGCCCACATTAGACAATCTGTGCATCAGATAGATGCTGGTACGGACTAAATCTCCTATATCAGCCCCTAGAAATAAGTAATGCCCTATAAGACAAGACATAATTGGAGCATCAAAGCGGGAGATGTAGAACAACTTTTGTATTCAAAACTCAGATTTGTCAGTAGTCTGCAGTGCTCCTTCTACTTAGTTGTGTCTGGCCTGTTTTTGTTTCCAGTTTGTTCCCATATTTGTATTTGTAAAGTTCCACTTGCTCACAAAAGACCCCCTCCTTACCTGATAAATGGTAAAAAAAAAAAGAGTAACTTCCTATACTAGCTTGGGGCTCAGACTTTGGAGCTCCTTTAAGCCCACTTGGTTCCCTCCACTTCAAATGCTGCTTGGTTTCTTTGCCTCCAGTAAAACCAAAACTATTGTAACAGGGGAGCTGGCTAATCTAAGAGTGCTCTGCTCCAAAGTAGGAACTCACTTTGGACTTCCCTTAGGCCCTGGAACGTAAGCTGCTGTAACTCACTGCCAGAAGACAGGCTGCCGGACACCACTGGAAGCTTTACACTGGTGTGCTTTACTGGATGGAAGATGTACACCTCAGCTCAGGACCAGTGACTGCTATGGCCCCAAGCTGGAGTCTTATATGAGCTTTCCCTGAAGAACTAGTAACGCTCTTCAGGCCCATGGTGACTTGAGACTATAGTGGCTGGTATAAAGTGCTGGTACCACTCAGACCTGCCCACTGGGAAGGCCCATTTCCTGCAGCTTTAGGAATGTGGCTAAAATCCCCAGAACTACCTGTGCCTGTCTGGCAGGATCTAAGGAAGGTCTCTCTGGTCCACAGCCTTGGTATAGCTGGTGGTACCCAGGTTTGTCCCTGGAGATGTAGCTCTAGGATCATGGTTAAAAATGATACAATGTTGGCTTCACCACACTTGTTACACATGAGCTTGTTCTGCTCATCTATATCCTGTAGCTCCAAGCCTTCACATACCAAAGCCCAAGTCTCAGTACTAGTGGCTGGACAGTCACTACCAACTGCTCCACAGGAACTCGGAAAGGTCCCAATATATCCAGTGGTTCTAAATTGCTGGTGCTGGTGTCGCAGGCCCATTGTACACTGAATTCATCTTGTGGCTGAGGATCTAAGGCTGCTGGTATTAACTCTACCACTTGTGTTTGCTCTAAAGAACCTAAATACTGCTCTGAAGAACTTAAATACTGCTCGAAAGAACAGTTCTTACCATATCCCACACCACTGAGTCTAAGGCAGCTGCGATCCCAAGCCCCAGTGTCATCAGCTTGATTCTGGAGCCCGATGATACACATATTTGGAATCTTACATTCATTATAAAGTCACACAGGTACCTTCATGAACTTCTGCAGTATGTATTTTTGAGTTGCTCAAGGACATTGCTGCCACCAGTCTGGTGTGGCAGAAATCACACTGAGAGTATATTTTTGTGTTCCTTCTATCCAAACCCAAAGCACCTATCTGAATGCCCTTAGGGCAAAATCTTTTTCTTCAGAGTTACTTCCTGGGCCAGGGATTTAGCTTAGTGGCCTAAGTTGCCTGCCTGGCAAGCATGAGGTTATGAGTTCAATCCCCCCCCCCCAAAGACAAACTACTCCCTAAAATTGGAAAAGGTCAATGTTACTTCAGATGTGTCCAGGGTAGGGACCCAAAAACATGAAGCATTAAGTAATTCTCCAGGAGCAGATCCAAATTTAAAGGAATTCTGTGAAATGCTATAGTAGAAAATCAAAACTATCATAAGGAAGCTCAATGAGATGCAAAAAAAAAAAAATACAATTAACAATATAAGAACACGAGAAAAGGGACTGAATACTTCTGTAAGCAGAGAGGCATCGCAGCTTCCTGAGGCACCTCAGCCTGTGGTGAGTGCCCAGCACAGTCTGCCCAAATCTCAGACTATTCCGGACCCCCCAGGCTTCTGGGTGCAGAGAAGTGGAACAGTGGGTTAGAGGCCACTACAGCTGCCTCCCCATCCCCCCCCCCCCCCCCCGACTACACTTGGAAGTCTGCTGAGCTCCTGACGGATGGGCGGGCCTACACTAACCCCCGAGCCCAGCCGCACCTAGCCATCTCCTGCAGAGGAGGAGCTGGGCGGATCCGGAGTCCCTGCAGAAGCCCGTTCCTTTGTCTGAAGGACTGAATACTTCTGCAAGCAGGGAGGCATCGCAGCTTCCTGAGGCACCTCAGCCTGTGGTGAGTGCCCAGCACAGTCTGCCCAAATCTCAGACTGTTCCGGACCCCCCAGGCTTCTGGGTGCAGAGAAGTGGAACAGTGGGTTAGAGGCCACTACAGCTGCCCCCCCCCCCCCGACTACACTTGGAAGTCTGCTGAGCTCCTGACGGATGGGCGGGCCTACACTAACCCCCGAGCCCAGCCGCGCCTAGCCATCTGCCTGCAGAGGAGGAGCTGGGCGGATCTGGAGTGCCTGCAGAAGTCCCTTCCTTTGCCTAGAGGACTGTGGATATCTCTGCAAGCAGGGAGGGATCACAGGCTCCTGAGGCACTGTGGCCTGTGGAGAGCACCCTAACCCGGCTGCAATTGAAGAGCTGTGGATCTTCCAAGGGGCAGGTGGGCGCACAGTGTCCCTGAGGCCCAGCTTGTCTGGAACTGCGGAGTTCTGAGCAGGCAGAGGAGGGACACTGGTTCTGCAGGCCCAATGGCTTGGGGTAGTGCGGTGTCAGAGGCTCAGTAGCTCCAAGCATAGAAGGGGACTTTCAACAGATCCTGAGGAAGCTTTCAAATAACACTTGAAACACAGAAATATACAAAATGACAAAACGAAAGACCAAATTACAACCTCAAACCTCCAGCCCATCTCAGGAAACCCTAGGAGCAATGTATATAGAAGAAAATATATCCCATCCACCTCATATATCGGACATAATAGCTACTGAAGTTGACAAACAACTCCAGGAAGCTTTAAAGAAATTCAAACTCGAAATAATCTCCCAGATAAAAGAAGAAATGATAATATCTAAAGAAAACACAGATAAAAAATTGGAGGAACTAAACAAAAAGATAGAATCCCTAGACGAGCAATATAAGAAACAAACAGAATACATAATGCAGATGCACAGAGATATACAGGAAATAAAAAACTCCACTGAAAGTTGTAAAAACCGCCTTAATGAAAGTGAAGATAGAATTTCAGACCTTGAAGACATGATTGCAGCTAGTGAACAGGAAAGGAAAGATCTTTTGAAAATAACAAGGAATCAGGAAACAACAATTCAACAACTGCAAGACGATGCAAAGAAGAATAACATAAGAAGACAAGGATGTCCTTTATCACCACTCCTATTTAATATAGTACTGGAAGTACTAGCCAGAGCAATTAGGCAAGAAAGAGAAATAAAAGGGGTAAAGATAGGAAAAGAAGAAGTTAAGTTATCATTGTTTGCAGATGACATGATACTCTACATAGAAGACCCCCTAAATTCCATTGAAATACTCTTAGATACAATAAATAAATTCAGTAATGTGGCTGGATACAAAATCAATACTCAGAAATCAATAGCATTCCTATACACGAACAACAAAATTACAGAGAGGGAAATAAGAGAAACTGGACTATTCACATTAGCAAGCAAAAAAATGAAATATTTAGGAATTACTCTTACGAAAGAAGTGAAAGACTTATACAGTGAAAACTATAATACACTGAAAAAGGAAATTGAAGATGATCTCAGAAAATGGAAAGACATCCCTTGCTCATGGATAGGAAGAACAAACATTGTGAAGATGGCCATTCTCCCAAAACTCTTATACAGATTCAATGCAATCCCAATAGAAATACCATCAACATACCTTATAGATCTAGAGAAATCACTCCTAAATTTCATCTGGAACCAGAAGAGACCTAGAATCGCAAAGGCAAAGCAGGAGGCATCACAATCCCTGACTTGAAATTATACTACAAAGCAACAGTAGTAAAATCAACATGGTATTGGAATCAAAACAGAGGCGAAGATCAATGGAATAGATTAGAAGATACAACCACAACTACAAACACACTCAACCACCTTATCTTTGATAAAGGAGCCAAGCAGGTTCACTGGAAGAACGACAGTCTCTTTAATAAATGGTGCTGGAAAAACTGGCTCTCCATTTGCCGAAAACTAAAGCTAGACCCATGCCTATCACCATGTACTAAATTAAAATCTAAATGGGTCAAAGATCTGAATATTAAAACAGAAACACTAAATCTATTGGAAGACAAAGTGGGTAGAAACCTTGGAGACATAGGAGTAGGTAGAGAATTCATGAACAGGACTCAAACCGCACGGGAAACACTTCCCAGAATCAATAACTGGGACCACATCTTATTAAAAAGTTTCTGCATGTCAAAAGAAATCTCCAGCATAGTGAAAAGAAAACCCACAAACTGGGAAAAGATTTTAGTGAACTCTCTCTCAGACAAGGGACTCTTGTCTAAAACATATAAAGAATTAAAAAAACTCAGACCTCCAAAATTCAAAGATCCAATCCAAAAATGGGCATCTGAGATGAATACGCAATTCTCAGATGAAGAAATGCAAATGGCAAATAAATATATGAAAACATGCTCATCATCATTGGTCATCAGAGAAATGCAAATTAAAACCACACTGAGATTCCATCTCACTCCTGAAAGAATGGCCAGGATCAAGAAAACCAACAACAACAAATGCTGGAGAGGATGTGGGGAAAAAGGAACTCTCCTGCACTGTTGGTGGGAGTGTAGACTGGTACAGCCTTTGTGGAGGTCTGTCTGGAGGTTTCTCAAAAAGTTGGGATTGGAAATCCCATTTATTCCAGCTATTCCACTTCTAGGCATATTCCCAGAAGAACTGAAAGCATCATACCACAGTGATTTATGTGCACCTATGTTTATAGCAGCACAATTTGTAATCGCCAGATCTTGGAAACAACCCAAGTGTCCATCAACTGAGGAATGGATAAAAAAGTTGTGGTATTTCTATACAATGGAATATTATTCAGCTATAAAGAAGGATCACATTGAGATATTTATCAATAAATGGGCGCAGCTTGAGACCATACTCATAAGTGAAATAAATCAATCTCGCATGTATGAATACCGAATAGTTTCCCTAATGTAAGTAATGATTCAAATATATGAAAATATGTGGCAATCATGATTCCCCATTATGTGGCCTTGAAGCCTTATAAAATTTTCACTTATTAATTAGAAAGGCTTTATTCCGGGCTTCTTGATATGGAAATATTTGAAGCTATAGTATATGAAGTTTTATCCAAATATCTCAAGGAAAAAGACAGACACTATGGTAACTATTATTCTTTAAAAAAATTATTTAGTTATTTCTTATGTTTATTTTAATTAAGGGAAAAATTTAAAAAATTAGGATATATAATAGTAACTCTTTTCGATTTCCTATTAACTTGTTTTGAAGTCCTGTAATGCTCCCACGATCTTGTTTTGACTGATTAGACTCTGTTCCATTCTGTGGGATAGTATCAGGTCCGAGGGTATAGGCAACTACTTTGAAGGCAGTAAGATTCACTAAGATGCCCATTCTGGTTTGACTATTGTCTCCTTTGGAAGTCCTGTAATGTTTACAATGTCTAAGTTTTATTGGTCTTGTTCTCTACTGTTTTGTCCAACTTTATAATATCTAATGAGATAGACAAATCTTTTTAAGGAAACAAGAGACAACGTTGATAACTATTGTTAATAACCGTATACTCTGTTCTACATCATGTGCTAAGTCTATCCTTGGTTTTCACTGACAGCTTTGTTCTGCCATATTTGACTTTATTCTCCCCCCCCAAAAAAGTAATAAGAACTAAGGAGTAATAAAATCTAAAATGTGTAAATTTTGTTGTAAAAAGAGAGGAAGGGGAAAAAAGAGCTCTAACGGATATAACAGCAAGTGTGTATAGGGATGTTGAATAGCTGACTATATTAATGTTTTTGGATCATTGAACACAGCTGTTTGTAGTCTCTCTGTTTGAATGTCTACTTTGTATTCTTTGATACTGTGATTTGAGCAACTATTTCCAAGATGATAATATGTAATCTATTAACAGGTGACTTCTTACTGTTATGCTTTTTTTTGTAGTTCTGTATTATATGTAACCTTACACTGCTTTGTTTTGTTTTGTGTTTTTCTCTTTTTCCTCTTAAAAAAAAAAAAAAAAGAACACGAGAAAAACAATTTAGGATATAATTAGAACATTCAATGAAGAGACAAATCATAATCAGCAATTTTGGAAATAAAAAACTTCAGAGCATTCATAAGAGACGAGAATAAACAGAATAATTTCTAAGTTTGAGGATCTTTTGAATCTTAAAAGAATGAAGGACTGCAAGACTTATGGGGGATACCACTAAGCAAACAAGGTGAAGAGGAAAGATCATTAAGGACCCGGAAATCCAGATATAAGAAATTTTAAGGACTCAACTAAATTCAACTAAATTAACTAAAGTGGACCTTTGCAAAAGGCATATTATAGTCAAAATATTGAAAGCACAAAAGCCCTTTCCTTTAAAAGCAAGAAAAAAAGCATCCAGTCACATGCAAGGCGATGCCTATTAGAATTATAGCAGATGCCTTACAAGCCAGGAGAGAATGGGATGATGTATTCAAGTAAAAAAACAAAACCCCCAAACCAACCCTGCCAACCCATACACAGCAAAATTTTTCAAAAATGAAAAAACACAGACTTAAAAACACACCGAGGGAATTCATTACCAAGAGATAAGACCATAAGAAATTGTTAAGGAGTGCTGTACCAGAAACAAAAGAACAGTAACTACCATTCTAAAAACATATGAATATATAAAACTCCGAACAACAGAAACATGAGAGAGAGAGTGAAACCGTAGCGTGATAGAAAGCTACTAAATGGTAAATAAATCCAGTTATTCTTAAACTAATCCACAAAATTGAGATGTAAGGACTTCTGCCAAACTCTTGATTTTTTTGACACTAAGACCAGGATTACTGTGATACCAAACCAGACAAAGATATGACAAACTCTATCTTTTTGAAGACGTAGATGCAGAAATTCTCAGTAAAGCACTAGGAAACCGAACTTAATACACATCAAAAGGATCATACACTGTGATCAAATGGGATTCAACCTAGGATGGTTCAATCTATACAACTCAAGAAGCATGATACAGCACATCCATAGAATGAAGGTCAAAGCCCAGATGAGGCATTTAAGCTCAGGTTGGGAAGGACATAATATAGAAGGACCTTATCTCAACCTGATAAAATCCACTATGTAAATATAAACATAGTGGCAACCTCATATTAAATGAGGGAAATCTGAAAGCTTTTTCTCTAGAATCAGAAACACGAGGATGGCCATTGTCAGTGAAATTTTAGCCAGAGTAATCATGCAAGAGAAAGAAAAGATACATCTAGGAAAGGAAGAAGTCAAACTATCCTTATATGAAGATGATGTAATCTTTTATATAGATGACACAATCCCATGAAGAGATTCATAGAACTAATAAAAAATTCAGCAAATTATCAAGATACAGTATCAGCACACACTGCTAGCAAATAGCTTTCCCATACCCCAATAGTGAACCTACTGAAAAACAAATTCGGAAACCAATGTCATTTACAATAGCTTCACTAAAAACTAAACCAGTGAGACTAATGCAATAAAAATTACAAAGAAAACTATCAGAAAATTGAGAGGTATCACTTGTTCCTAAATAGAATCAATATTGTCAAAATGGCCATCCTACCGAAACAGATGTACAGGTTTAACACAATCACAACTGAAATACCAATGTCATTCCTTAAAGAACTAGAGAAAATGGTCCTAAAATATGAAACCAGAAGAGACTCAGACTAGCAAAAGCAATCCTGATAACAAGAGCAAAGAAGGAGATATCACACTTCTGAATTTAAAGTGATGTGACAGGGGCTGGGGATTTAGCTCAGCGGCATAAGCGCCTGCCTTGCCAGCAGGCAGTCCTGAGTTCGATCCCTGGTACCGATAAAAACGAAAAAGACCAAATAAATAAATAAATAAATAAATAAACAAACAAAGTGATGTGACAGAGCTGCAGTGCTAAAAATATGCAGATTAATGGAACAGAAGAGGATGTAGGAATGATGCCAAACACAGCTGATTAATGGAACAGAAGAGGATGTAGGAATGATGCCAAACACAGCTGCTTCATTTTTGATGAAGAGGCCCAAAACATACACTGGAGGAAAGAGCCTTTTTAACAAATGGTGGTGGGAAATCTGGCAATATATGTGCACAAGATTGAATCTAGACCCTAATGTCCTAATGTCTCTCACCATTACTAACATAAAAATATATCAGACTTAAATCTTAGAAGTAATCTGCTGGAAGACAAAATAGGTGAAACACTTGAAGATGAACACAGAAAATTAGGCACTCCCCCCTGCCCAGTAAAGCAGCCAACCAAAAACTGGGCAAATGAAATGAGCAGACATTTCTGTAAAGTGCAAACAGCCAATAAATACATGAAAAATGCTTACCATCTCTGGCCAGTAGAGTTAATGCAAACTGGAAAACCCTGAAATTCTTTCTTACTCTAGGAACAACAGCTATCATAAGAAATCAAATGACAGAGGTTGGGGATTTAGCTCAAGTGGTGCAGCGCCTGCCTGGCAAGTGTGAGATCCTGAGTTTGATTCCTGATACCCCCACTCCCAAAAAAGAAATCAAATAACAAATGCTAGTGAGGTTAGGAGAAAAAAAGCAACCCTTCCACACTGTTAGTGGAAATGTACACTAATACAGTCACTATGGAAATCAGTACAAGATTCTTTAAAGCAAAAAACAAATTTCTATTTAACCCAGTTAATTCCCTTTTACCTACCTTTGAGAGAGAGAGAGACAGACAGACAGAGAGAGACATGGGTTTGAAAGTTACATGTTAACTCTGGACCCTTCATTTCTGGCTTTTTCCTTCTAACTTTGCTACCTTGGTGTCATGAGGTAAGTAATTGTCCTGTTAGGCTCTTTCACCATGATGTTTCTGCCTTAGAGCCTGCCAATCATGGATTGAAGAATCATGCTACAGTGATATATGTGCACCCATGTTTATAGCAGCACAGTTTGTAATAGCTAAAACTTGGAATCACCTCAGATGCCCATCAACTGTGGAATGGATAAAAAGATGTGGAATTTTTATACAATGGAATGTTGTTCAGCTGTAAAAAAAAAGATAATCTTGAGGCTTTTTATAGGTAAATGGAGGCAACTTGATACCATCCTCCTAAGTGAAAGAAACTCACATGTGTAAATATCGTATTGTCCCTTCGTGTAAAACAAAATTGAAAGAGTAATAAAATCCAAAATGTACAATAGATACTGTGATAGTGAAAGGAAAAGACAGTGCTCAAAAGGAAAGAATAACTGGGATAGGGGAAAGGAGAAAAGGAAGAAGGGAAAAGATTATATATATAGGTACACATATATATGTGTTTGTATGCATATATATGTGTGTGTGTGCATATATATATATCTCAATCACAAGATAGGTAGGTATACTACTAATCTGTTAGTCCATCAAAAAAAACAGTTGTGCTCTCATGGATCATTTTTTCATGCCTAAATCTTGTAACCTGAACAGCTACTTCTCAGATAACAATATGCAATATATTATCTAGTGTTAATTTCCCTTCTCATTTTTGAAATTCTGTGTTGTTTCTATCCCTTTTTCTGTTTTGCTTAAAAAAAATGAGAAAAAGTCTTTTGTTTTCTAAATTTTTTTTTCTTGGTCATACAACACAAAGCTGACTCAATGATCATCCTTCCCAGAGTTATCTATACATTCAGTCCAGTTCCCATTAAAATGCCAACAACTTTAACAGAAACATAAAAAACACTTCTAAAATTTATATAGAATCATAAATGACTCAGAATAGCCAATGTGATACTGGGAGGTAGGGCAACTGAGATTTGTTGCTGTGTGTCAAAATACCTGAAAAGACCACAGAATAAAGATTTATTTTGGTTCATAGTTTTGGAGGTTTCAGTCTACAGTAAGGTAGTACATCATGGCAAAAAGGCATAGTACGAGAAAGTTACTCATAGCAGACACGAAGTAGCCCAGTATTCCTCTGAGTTGAGAGGACCAGACATAGTCCTCAAGATCATGCTTCCATGCTGCGTTTCCTCCAACGAGTCCATCCTCTGCCATTTCCATAGCCTCCAGATTATGCCATCACATTGTGATCTCATCCACTGATGAGTTTAAAGATCTCATGGCCCTTCATGATCCAGTATCTTACTGAAAGCCTATCAGCTAGAAAACAAGCCTATAACATCACAACAAAAACAACAACAAAACTGGAGGCATCACAATACTTGACTTCCAACATCCTGTGAAGCTATGATAATCAGTAGGATGGTATTGGCATAGATCAACCCAGCATGTTTATACAGTCAACTGATTTTTGATAGTGCACCAAGAACATACAGTGGAGAAAAGCTACTCTTGTCAATACATGGTATTGGCCAAACTGGATATAAAGACAGGATAAAGAAACTGAGCTCAAAAAGACACAATGGAAAAGTTTATGGTATTATGATACACAAGACCAGTGTGAATTTGGGGGAAACAAAAAATTGGAAAAGCTAACTAAAATAGTTCAAAACATGAATGACAAAATTTCCAAATATAACAGAATTGATGGAAAAGCATCATGTATAAATTCCAGATATAATGTGTATAGAATTCCTAAATTGGAGAAATGACCAATGTGACAGGGTTTCTGAAATCAAGGACAAAAGCACAAGTTATGACAAAATACTCAGGGAAGGCCTCAAGAAAAGAGAACAACAACAAAAAATCATCAGTTAACTAGGTGACACTAAAAAAAGCAAAATAAGACTGATTACAGTTAGAAACTAGAAGGTAATGGATATGGAATAATAGAAAACTTCCCAAATTCAGGACCTGAATTTATAAATAAGCAAGGCTTACAGAATATCAATTATGATGAGGAAAAAAAACCTTCCCCATGATTAAAATGCCAGCTGTCCAGCAACAACAAAAACAACAACAACAAAGCAGTATTTTTAAAAGTAGAAAAAAAATTCACAAATAGTTGAACCCATTAGAGTTACAGCAGATACATTTTTAACACATTCACAACAGGGCCATAGTTCATATGTCTTGCTGCTGAGTGATGTTGAACCACCAGTGGTACATGCATAACTGTCCTCTTGGGCAGCATGGGAAAATATCAGGTAGTAAAAGCTGCCTAATGGGACTGTCATGTAAATACTACCAGTAGTTGGGAACATGTTAGAAAGCCACAAGAGCTGGGGGTAAAGTACTACAAGCCCTAAAAGAAAACAATTTCCAACCCAGATTAACATATCCAACCAAACTTTTCTTTAAAATTGGAGAAATAAGGACATTTCCTGAAAGAGAGTTATGAATGCCAAACCAGCACTCCAAAAATACTGAAGAATATCCTAGACAGAAATAATGAAAGCAACAAAGCTAAAAAACCAGATGGAATGCATACATGAAGCTTGGTGAAAAAACAGGAAAAAGAAAGGCATCAACAACCGAAAACAACCATATTAGGAATTAATACCACAGTAATAACTCAACGTTAATGGCCTTAACTTTCCAGTTAAGATACAAATTGACAGACTGTAGTAAAAAACAATCTATGTAATAACTGAATCTCAGAAACAACCCAAAGGCCCATCACCTGTGGAATGGATAAAAAAAAATGTATTTTTACACAATGGAGTATTACTCAGCTATAATGAAGGATAAGCTTGAGACTTTATAGGTAAATTTATGCAATTTGAGACTCCTAAGTACTCTTAAGTGAAATGAATCAGATTTGCATGTGTAAATGCTATATTGTCTCCCTAGCGTAAAAAACTGAAAGGGTAAATAAGATCCAAAATGTACAATAGATATTGTGAAAGTGAAAGAAACTGCTCAGAAGGAAAGAAAAACTGGGATAGGATAAAGGAGAAAGGGAAAAGATTATACACACACACATACACACATGCAACTGTATTACTAATCTCTGTTCATCAAAAAGCACAATTTGTGCTTTCATTGTTTTATTGTTTGATCATTTTTTTCCTGCCTATATCTTGTAACCTGAACAACTAATTTGAAGATAATACACAATATATTAACCACTTTAATTGCTTATTATTGCTTTGAAATTTTGTATCTTTTTTCATTTAAAATAAAACAGAATCCAACAGTCTGTTGTATTCAAGAAATTCATCTAATCCAAAAAGATACTCCCAGGCTAAAAATCAAAGGATGGAAAACAATATTTTATGTGCCAGGACCCTGAAAAGGAGCATAAGTAGCCATTTTAATCTTAGAGTAAACTGCAAGTTAAAATTGATGAGGCAAAGAAGTTCACTACATACTAGTCATAGTATAATCCAACAAGAAGAGAGAATGCTGATAAACACCGTATATCTGCCCTGAATATTGGAGCACCTATCTTTAAAAAAATTCTTTTTCATGACAATAGGAAATTAACAGTGGTTAATATATTACATATTGTTGTTATCTCCAAATGGAACACCTATTTTCACAAAAATATCTGGACCCAAAAGAGCAAATAAATACAGTCCCACCAACAATGAGCAGGATTCCTTTTTCATTGCAGCCACACCAGCATTTGTTGTCCTTTGATTTCTTGATGACTGCCATTCTTTCTGGTGTAAGATAAATCTTAGCATGGTTTAATTTGTTTTTCACTCTAATGGCCAGAGATGTTGGTCATGTTTTCATTTTTAACTATCACTTTCACAAAAAGATGAACTTAAAGTATCAATAAATATCAGGAGTTGAACCACACCCTTGCACATACAGACTTACTAGATTTGTATGTCTTCTATCCTACTACAACAAATTATACATTCTTCTCTGGATCTCATGAAACTTTCTCCAAAATAGATTAAATACTAATCTACAAAGCCTGCTTAGATAAATGTAAAAGAATTGAAATCACCCATGTTTACTATCAGACCACCTTGATTCATGAACTTAAATTTCTTCCATAATTTTAGAAAAGATCACATTTGTGTTTGTGTGGGAAAGATGGCCATAGTCATGTTTGTTATCTAACATAGAGTTTACAAATAAAATTTTGATAAATGCTTCTGTTTGTGAATCAAACTGTTTGCAAACAAAAGCCTTTGTGAATCTGAGTACCACAGTATTTGAAGAAGATTGAAGCTGGATCTGTATCTCTAACTGTGTATGTTGTGGTTTGTTTAAATGTCCTCATGCAAAGCCTCATGCAGTCATAAGGTGGCTGAATCTTGTGTTTGTGATTAGTTTGTTGTCTAGAGCTGGGATTGGAGGTGTGAGTGCTGCACCCACCCACAGGTGGGGAGCAGGCATACAATATAAGGGATGGAACGAGGCATGCCTTCTCCTTTTTTAATGTTTGCTTTTGTTGCTTGTGGCCACCATGAACAGCTACACCTCCTTTGGCACTGGCTGAATACAGACTGAAACCTCCAAAAACTGTAAGCTAAGTAAAACTTTCCTTCCCTAATTTTGGGTGTCAGGTACTTTGTCTCAGCAATGAGAAAAAAAGTAACCAAGACAATGTACTAAGCTAAAATCAAAATAGACCAAAATTTTAAACATTAGCTAAAACACTTGAAGTCAGGTAGAGGCAAGGACTTTCTGAATGGACTTCCACTGCACAAGAAATAACTGCAAGAATTAACAAATGGGGTTGGATAGCATAGCAGAGGAAACAATTAGGGTGAAGAGACAGCGTACTGAATGGGAAAAATTTTTGCCAACTATTACTTACAGGACTAATAGCTAGGACAGTATATAAAGAATTTTAAAAAGACCACTCAAAAGACCCACTTGAGAAGTGGGAAAGTGAAATGGAAAGACACATCTGAGAAGTACAAATGGTCAACTAACATATGAAACAATGTCCAATGTCTCTGAGAGAGAGAAGCAAATTAAATCATAATAAGATTTCATCATACACCAGAAAGAATGGCAGTCATCAAGAAATCAAACAACAGATGCTAGTGTAATTGCAGTGAAAAAGGAATCCTGCTTATTAGTGGGACTGTAAACTAGTACAACTATTACGGAAATCATATGGGGATTTCTAAAGAACTAAAATTAGAAATTCCATTTGATCTAGCTATTCCCCTTCTAGGGATTTCCCCCAGAGTGCTAAACACATTTACATTATAGCAATATATGTATAACAGTGTTTACAGTAGCACAATTCATAGTAGGGAAATCCTGGAAGCAGCCTGCGTATCTATGAACAGACAAAAAGATAATGAAAATGTGGTATTTATACATAATGGAATGCTATTCAACTATAAGGAAGGCTAAATTCAAGACGTAGGAAAATAGATTCCTCAAAAATTCATTTGAATAGATCAAAGTACAAATGGCAAAATAAAAGACTGGTGGAAAGGAGAATGGGAGGGGGGGGATTTAAGATGTGTCTATCTTACATGTACCAAATAATCACCAATGAATGTAAACATATGTCGTAAACATGAAGTAAAAGATAATGAAAATGGGGGAAAGGAGAAGGGGAGGAAGGAGAACCTGTTAAGAATTAAGTTGTTATGCACATCTCTCTAAGATGTAAACTTTACTGCAAATATGTCCAAATAAAAATTTTAAAACCTGTAACATTTAACAAACAGGAGTGTTTTGCATGAGGGTGAACTGGACATAGGGCTAAGCTGGATTCTTTTTATAGGTCTAAGGAAGAAACTGAATTTTGGCTGAGAAGTAACTAGGTTTAACATTTCCAGGATGCGTTATACTAATAGTTCTTAATTAATATTAACAAGGGGACTGTAAAGATTAATACAGATGTTTTAGCACTCTTCTTTACAAACTAAAAACTACATGTTTAATAACATAGATCCTCAAGTAGCCTAGTCTAATGAAAAAAATCAAACTTTAGGGCTGACTCAGACTTGTAATGAGTCCTTTCTATTCTAATTCTAAAATAAGGAAGGGAACAAACAAGCGTGTATAATTAGTGAAGAGCAATTTCAGCAAACCAAACCTCTAGGGTCCTCCACCCTGAAATATTGCTTTTTCCTTTTGATGTACAAAGGATGTAGTCTTTGCAAGGCAATCACGGAATGTCCCAAATTTGGCCACCATTCCAGAGTAAGCAACTTTACAGGAAGATGAATGAAGATAAATTCTTCTTGGGTCAACTGTGCACTTTCTTTTATTTGTGTTGTGAATGTTGAAGCCAAATTTAAACATTGCTTGGTGTTAGGGCCTTCCAGAGGCCACATTCTCATGAGACACTTTCTATTCTAGTTGCTTTATTCTGAGGGATCTTGTAAATGATTCTTGGTTCCACATCTTCACACATGCCCCTACTTAGTAAACCTTAGACTTTGATTCAAAATAGTCAGGACCTTCATCCATGGAAAATTATGATCAGTAACACAATCAGACCTCCTTCAACAAACTGGCTTCTATCTGCTGTATACCACTTAAACTTTTATATCTGATCTAATCTCTGTTCTCAATTTCTCATTGCTCCTGTATTTGTTGGAAAGGGCAGATATGTTACCATCTCTCCAAGTTAGCAAAGATAAATTTTTAAAAGATCAATTTTAGTTCTTAGTTGTTTTGAAATTGTGTACCAAGCTAGTTCTCAATTTCTGATATCCATTCAGCTTCAAATTATGTTCTGTAATATGTCAGTATGGATAAGAAGACACAGACTTTACCCACTGCACTGGGAATTCATAACATGTACTTTTAATTTTTTCGTGTGTGCATGTGTGAGATTGAACATAGACAAGCTACAGAAAACATTTAATTCTCAAATTGATTTTCTCTTTTTGATGGGTTATCATCAATTGACACATGTTAAGGAACACAAACTAATTTGAAAAGCAAAAGACAGTCAGGCATGTTGGCAACCCCTTTAGCAGCATCTCTTCAGTCCATCAGTTGGAGGTCAGCCTGGGCAACAAATAAGTCCCTGTTTAAAATACATATATAGATACATACATACAGTTTATGGCTTGTATCTAGGTATCCCCCCAAAGCCTCATGCCATCATAGGTGAGGCTTTTGAGAGGTGGCTGGATTTAGAGAGTATGATGCTGGAGTCAAGGGCATGTGATTACTAAATTAGTCCACTAATTGATTTGGTGTAGTTCTGGGTAGGATGATCAGGGGTGCCTACTTGAGTATGAATGCCATCTGTCTTAAGGGTCTGTAGCCTGGATAAGATATAAGGGACAGAAAGGTTCCTTGCTTGTCACTTGTAGCTTGCTGCCTTGCCAACTTCTGCCTGTCATGAACTGTTGCTCCTCTGAGATGCTGTTCTGCCATGTCACCCTGCCTTAGCGCCAGCCAACTATGAACTGAAGCTTCTATAAATTAGAGCCAAATAAACCTTCTCTCCTTTGGATGTTGGGTATTTTGTCTCAACAGTGAGAGAAGTAACTGAGACATAAGATACGATTTAAAAACATGGTGAATACCACTGGCAAGCACCATCGAATGGGAAGACAGGCTTATAAAAATTTGGTGTGTCCTCTTTGAACCTAGTCACTAGCACTGTGCAACTTTCCTCAAAGTTAAATGACTATCAAAGTTAACTATTGTGAATCAGTTCATCAAAGGAGGACATCAAAGCAGCCACAAACATGTAAAATAGAGCTTCCAGAACTTCAGAAAGTGGCAAGAATGATGGATTAAGTGAGTTCAAAGCACATGTGCATGGGGAGGAGGGTGGGAATTTGAGGGGGATTAATGGCAATGTTTGTTTTGATGTGATTTTTAAAAATGTAAACATTCACTTATTTTTCCATCACACATTGTACTCTGCAAAATCACTATGTTTGATTGTGTACCTCTATACCAAGGGAATAGTCCCTGGCTTTATAAGGTTCTGGTTTAACATAACTGTTTTAAATTCCACAAATAAAATATATTTTGATATCATTCTCAGAGGAGAAGGGAGAAAACAGTCTTTGCTTGAGTTTAGGTTTTAGTTCTATTTAATTTGAAATAACATTTTACTATAATTCCAGCACTTTGGGAGGCTGAGGCAGGACCGGTGTGAGTTTGAGGCCAGTCAGGGTTGTTACATAGTGAGTTTGAGGCCAGTGTAAACTACATACTGAAATTGTGTCTCAAATCAAAAAACAAACAAATATTTTGTTTTAAAAACATAATGTGATTTATAGGCTCCTCAAAGCATGGAGAAAAAAAATTTAAAAGTGGTGGATTGATAACTAATGGTCAACTTGTAACATCCAGCTGAACTAAATCAGTGTGGTACTGGTGTAGACAGCTACTCTGAGGACTGCTGCCAACAGCATAAAAAGAAGATGGTGTGCTGTTGATTCTCTCGGAGAAGCTGTCACACTGGCTTTCATGATACGAACTCAGCTCATCATTGGAAGAGCTTGGGACCTTGCTGTTGCTGAGAATGGCTGGGATTCTTTTCGGGAGAGCTGCAGTCCTTACTTTGGAGCATTGCTTCCTGGTTCCAGTGCACATCCTTCAGTCTGCAGTGTTTGTGCATTAAAGTCTTCCCGAGGCTATGCTCAGTGTTTGATGTGAGGCTAAGAAGATATTGTGGTCTGCCTGGATCTGTTTGGAGTTGGCCATCTTGAGTTAAATGTAACAGTAAAATGGATAAGAAGAAGATCTGGAGCACACCTCTTAGTTTGATTTTAACCTCTTAGTTAGCTCCTAATTAAGTATAAGGCAGACTGCATTTCGGATAAACTTAGGTCACAGGCACCTTCCTGATTACCAAGACCCTAGAAGTTACCCCAAGGCAGTTTCCACTACACAGAGATGAAGGGGTGGCACAGAGGGCAGAGCTCAATAGTCCTGGCTTTGCTCTGTTGGGAGGAAAAGGAGGCTGGCAGGGGAGGTTGACAACAGAAGCCCACTAGCCCTTAGTATTTAGCTGATGGGAACAACTGATTATGCTTGGGCTAGGAAGGCCAGTACTATGTATAAGAACTGTTTCATGAGTCAAGTAAGTTAGCCCCCCAATGCCCAGGCTTTATAATAACCTCTTTTTATTTCTGAAACAGGGTCTCACTATGTAGTTCAGATTGGCCTTGAACTCACAACAGTCCTCCTGCCTCAGCCTCCTGTGTACAAAAACGGTGCATGGCTCTAGGATTTATAATAAAAATTGTAACTTAAAATGGTATTTTCCTACCTCTCTTCTGACAGCCAAACAGGAGACTATACAAATTGTTTCAAAGGAGAGTTTGCTTATCTCAAATTCCACAGCTCCCACAGTTGACCTGAACTTAGCCCTGCCTTTTATGGGTTCACTAGATTTACTATGCAAGCCCTTGTCTTGGTCTCTGTCTAAGGACATGATTGTGCCCTAAGAGACTTACTGTTTTGCTTTAATATTATATATCTTTGAAGCTCTGAAGGATCATATCAGAGCTACACAATTGCTTTTAAAGGATATTTTAAAGAGTAAAATATGCTCTTTGCTACCCAGAGATTTAATTACAATGAATAAAGGTGAATATCATCTAAGACAAAATCAAAGTGAAAAGTCATAGCTGAATTTCATTAGCAAACAAAAATAGGCACATCTTGTTTGTAACACTGCCATGTGACTTCCTCCTTTGATAATTTCATTATGATATTCCAGAGAATGTGAATTGAGCCATATGATGTATAGCAGTGTAAACACACAAAACTCTTCATTAAACATTTTTCTTCCTGTATATCTTCTTCATTGTTAAAAATATCCTTTCAAATCATGGAGGGCAGCTGGTCATAAGCAGAACCTTGATTTAAGAACAGTGAATGAGCCCTGCCCTTTAAATAAGAGGTCTTCTCTGCCTGGCAGAATGGGAAAAAACATAACATTAACTTTCACTCTATTCCAAGTAACCCAAAGTCTATAAATCTTGAGAAACTTGTCATTTTATGCATGTTTTTCTTGTGTCAGATTCTTAAAATACCAGTATTGTACTTTTATAAATTCTTGGGTTGTTATCAAATTGTTTTGACATTTCAAATTAAAAAAAATACTTAAATTTAGTTGTTAAAAATTACCATTTCCAAGAACTAAGTCATTTCAAATTATGAGCAATGTTAAAGATTTTTGTTGTTAAGCAAAATAATTGAGTAATAATAAACCACACTATTTTAGAAAAGTCTTTATCAGTGTTATCTTCCTATGTACACATTATTTTTTCCATGGTAGTGTATGTACTTAATACATTAATAGTTTAATACGAATAATTAAACATTTACTCTGTTACTTTAAACAATCAAAACAAAGAGGTCTAAGATTATTCTAAGCAACAAACACATGTAAGTATGATAAAAGTGCCAAACTGGCTTGAGTGACTAATCCAAATATTTTCTGGGGGCTCAACTCTTAACCATTCATTCTCATTTCTCTTCATTGATTGACATCCTCAAAAAGGCATAGCATTTGCAGTTTTATGCATCTCTGTATATCCAGGGTATAAAACCAATGTTCAGGAAAAGACAAAAAAAGTTAGAGACTTAATCAAGTAAGTGAGACCAGCAAAAACTCCTACTGTGATCAAGTTGGTTCCATTTTAGGAATGCAAAGACAGTTTGACAGGCAAATTGATATATGTAACATCACATCAACAGAATGAAGGATAAAAATCATGTGATCATCCAAGAGATGCAGAAGATAACATCCCTTCATGATAAAAGTATGGAAGATATCAAGTATACAAGGATCATATCTCAACCTACTAAAAGCTATATATGACATATGATTGATAATTTATAAGATTTTGTAAGTTAATGTGATGCTGGAAAAATAAAAGGGGAGTGAGGGGAAAGGGGGAAAGAAGGGAACTGAAATATGTTATATACATATACCAATCCCCTACAGTGAATATAATCATTATATATACTGCAAACATGTACTAAAAAAATTAAGAAGATTTTATGACATATTCACACCCAATATCACACTGAATGGGGAAAAAAGCTGAAAGCATTTCCTTTAAAATAAGGAATGTCCCATCCCACTATTATAATGTAGTACTGTAAGTCTTAGCAAGAGCATTTAGGCAATATGAAGAAAGGATATCCAAATTAAAAGGGTGTTAGGCAATATGAAGAACAAAAACAAAAAGAGGCACTATGAAGAAAAGGACATCCAAATACAAAAGAAGACATTAAATTATTTGCAGATACCATTTGATAGATCGAAAAACCTAATGTTCCATCAAAAACATATTAGAACTCAAATTCAGTAACTTACAGGATACAAATTCAGTAGCTTTTCTATATCTATTAAAAAATAAAATACTTAGGAAGAAACTTAAAAAGATACTAAAAGATGGAAAGACCTTCCATGTTCATGGATGAAAAAAAATTAATACTGAAAATGTTCATAGTATCAAAAAGTAATGTATACAGTCAACACAATCCCTATCAAAATGTTAATTTCTCAGAAAACTAGAAAAAATTCTCAAATTGTTATGCAAGTACAAAAAGACTTCAAATACCCAAAGCAATCTTGAGCAAAAAGAACATAGCTAGATCACAGTACATGATTTCAAGACACATATTCTTTTTCCTCTGGTGTGAAAGATTAATGTGAGCAGAGCTATCATATTAAATGACTATCCTGAGATATAGAATCATCCCTGGCCATATTATTTTTGTAGTGAAAGTGCTCATTTTATTGGGTTCTGTTTTGATTCTAAATAGTGGGCTTTTGGAGTTACAGTAATTAGGAATGTGTACTGGCCCAGATCACTCATCTCACTACTGTTTTAAGTCAATTGCTGGCTGTCATACTGTCTCCAAAAACAGGTTTTGTTTGGGCACATAAAGGAGAAATATTATTAGATTTAACAGAAGGTATTATAATTAAAATACTTGATCATCATTGCTTATTAGTATAGCCAGAGTAACAAAATAGATGTTTACAAGGCTTATGAAGAATTCAACACTAATACTATACTAATGAGTTAAGTCAATTGAGACTTGTTCCATGTCAGTTGGCAAAAGTTGGGATCAAAGTTATCCTCATAAAAGAATTTCAGTAACTCTTACCCTGATTTCGTGGGGATGGGCTGAATGAATTCTGCCTTTAACCTAATTACATAGCGCTGAAATGAAACACAAACTGACATTCTCAGGATATAAAATCTCAACATTTAAATTATCCAATGAATCATTTCAACTAGATATTAGGAGAGGGGAAGGAAGCTGTTTTGCAAGTGGACCTTTCTCTGCATGTGTAGTCCACATGGTAGTGGCACTGACTAGGCAGCTGGACTGAGGGAGGCCTACCTCTTCCAGGCCTGTGCATCTCTTTGCCTAGAGGTGGGCACTCTTACGGCAATATTCTAGGAGCTACTGACCGCCTACAAGTGCACATTATTGGCTTCACATTCATGAAGGGAAGCTAAAGCACAAGGGGCTGCCAAGGAGAAAAGATGAGAGAGAGATGAGAGAGGGGGAAAAAAAAGCCTAAAGAAATATAGTGTTTCAATCAAAATCTGAAGTTTGTAAAAGTGGTTTCGGTCTCCATATAGTAAAAATATTTATTTAAGAAACACCTACTTGGGTGTGAACATCCTACTTCTAGCGAGATTTTGTTTGGCAAAGGGCTGTGAAAGAGTGGAAGCTAATACTGAACATGTCTATAAACAAGTTTATTTATTTAGTACAGATTGACATATTCACTAGAGGACTTTTGCAATTACATATATAAAAGTATTTCCCATAGTGGTTTCCTTTTGTGATTTTGCTAATTTATTCAATGCAAGCCATTTTCATCCATTCATTGTAATAGGCACTTAGCCACCCCAGGTGAAATGAACATAGAGACTCTGCCTTCCTTCCAGTTTTTCATATAAAACATTATATGGTGATATTAAAGAGAGTTTTAATGAAATGAAGTCAGGTCAGGCTGTAACACCTTGCAAATTGATGCTATAATCTAACTTTGAAAAATTTGGGAGTTGGATATGATATGTAAATGAAAGTATTTGTTAAAATGCAAGCCCTGTATAGTGTAAGGTATTTATATTCAATATGTTATCTTTAATTCAATTATAATAACATATAAGGAAATTTACTGAAAAGAGTTATGAATCACTGGCTGTGTCCCAGAACATGGGTGGGGCATCCTGATACTTAACCACAGAGGATAACTTGTAAGAGAGTTGGTGCTAGGTGACAAGCTTCATGTTAGTGTCTCTAGTCTGGAGTCTCAGATTACACAGGCACCTCAGAGTTCTCTGTGCTGGGTGCAGAAAGCTAAGAGATGATACTAAAGATTCACAACCCTGTCTATGGAAGACAAACCAACCTTTACTATAAATGAGTTTGCAGAGGGAAGCTAACTTTAGAACAATGGAATAATTGTTCATTGTTCTAGAGTTGGACTATAATTAATATTTTTTAAAATGCTGAAAAGCTTTATTGATAACAGTGGTAATAATGTCAAATTTATCTGTCACTTTAATGTCATGACAAATTTCTTTGTATAATTAATTTCTCCTTAATAAAATCAACAAAGCCATTTCCATTGGCCTGATATAGGGTCGAATTTTTATGTTACATGTAAGTAGTATACAGTAGTAATTAGATGGTGTTCTAAGTTTGAATTGGTTATCTAAAACTATGTTAAAAATCCCAATCCCCAGTACCAGTGACCTTGTTTAGAAAAACTGTGGATATAATCAGATTAAGATGAACAATTAGGGTTGTCCTAATCTAACAGATATCCTTTATTGCATTCACATAATTCATATTTATTAGTGGTGGGTAGCTGATCCACTGTATAACTATCCCATTAGGTGGCATGAGGCTGTCCCGCTGTGTGGAATGGGCCCAAAGGGACATTAATGCATGTACCACTAGTGTTTCAAGCTGGTAGGAATGTGTTAAAGAAACAAAAGCAAACCATGTAAAGATTGAGGCAGAGAATGGAGTGAATTTAGCTACAAGCCAAGGAATACCAATAATTTCCAGTCATCACCCAAGTGAGGAGAGGCATGAAAGATTCTCCCCTAGAGCTCTTAGATGCAACAAATGTTGCTGACATCTTGCTGGCTTACAAAACTGTGAGATAATAATACGTTGTTGTCTTAAGTCACCAAGTAGTATTCTGTTATGGAAGTCCTAGAAAATGAATACAGGCAGTAACTATTTCCTTATACTGTTCCTGGTATAGATCTGTATGGCATGGGATAAGCTCTCTAGCTTTATCCACACCTGGAAAGTGAGGCCATTGTGCATGTCCTTAAATACCTGGATCAGCGTAAGAGGCAGGACTAGCTGCCTTTGCAATGTTGAGATCACTAATTATCTGCACTTAGCTGAACACAGTGAGATTGGTTCTGTTCCTACCCAGCCAGAACATCTTCCCTTTCTGGCTTTCATAGTGGGAACAGGTGATAAGGTGACACTCCAACACTGGCATGAAAGTACACTTTTAGAAATGCTTTCCTAAATGCTAAATCTAAGGGAAAACATAAGGTGTTATCTTCAAGATGTGGTATTTTTCTCCCAGACACTATGAAAGTACAAGAAAAGACTAGGTACAAAGGAAAAGGCCAACAACATTTTCAAAGTGAAGTTCCTGATATTATTTTACACCATAGTCCTGCTTTAAGGCTAACCTAAGCAACTAAGATCAAGTTACTTGATTTTTGGCCTTTTAAGCTCTAGGACTAATAATTCCCATTTTTATAATACACAAGGGAATATGAGAAAACATGGTGAAAAAAATTCTCACGTATGAGGAAATATAAAACATTAAAGACACTCACATAGGAGTTGTACTTTTAGCAGCCGCTCACTGAAAAAACAGGTAATGCTCAAAAGCCTTCAAGGATATGCTTAAGTGAATTTTATTAATCACAAAGGTATTTATATACCATTGAAAGACACCAAGGCGTATTAGCTATTCCTTCCAGAGACAAAGCTCAACATACCTTGGGTTTGAGGATGCCCCACGCTAATTATAAGGTCTTTGGGGGAACTTCATCTGAAAATGCCTTCCTGGCATAAATTTATTAACTCACAATATTTATTAGTGCCTGTAACAAGCTATACATAAGTGCTGGGGATATTATCATGAATGCATTATTTTCTAGTGGATTATTTTCTTAGTTTGGGCCAATGACCGGGAGAAGGAGAAATACACACTTAAGTGTGTGTCTTTGAGTAACAAAACCATGGTTTCAAACCAAATATGATGAACAGTCAGAAGCATATGTGAATGGTCTCACTGGTTTTTGTGTGAGCCCTGAGGAACATAAAACATTTTTGTTTTTAATCTATATATACAATTCAAGCAGTTACCATTCCTCAGAGGTCAGATTTCAGTACTGTATTTTCCCCAGAGTCTGTTAAATCTGCAAAGCTGAGCATGGTGGTACATATTTATAATCCCAGTTAGGAGGTTGAAGCATGAGGATCCAAGTTCAAGCCAGTCTGGGCAACTTAGTGAGATCCTACCTTACTAAGTTTTATCGAAAGATAAGAAGAGCTGGAGATCTAAAGTGCTTACCTACAATGCACAAGGCCTATGTTAAATTTCTAGTACCTCAAAACAAAAACCTTTTTGTGCTATACAGCATATAAATATTTATATGTTAAAAGGAGAATGTACAACAATCTGTTTACTACTGTAAAATCACCTGGGAGAAAGGAAAATATATGTAATTTTTTTAAAAAACCAATTCAGTCCTGACTTATCTATCATTATGTTATTTCTTAGATAATTCTTAAGTCTTAAGAGAGTTCTTTTAGCCATGACCAGTAATATAAACTCTCAGTAAGAAGCACTGGGGTTTTCAGTAGCTAAGAATGCTAGGCTATGGGTAATGTAAGGAAAATAGCTCTGCTTTAGAAATAAATGTGAAAGTTTTGCTTCCTTTAGAAAATTAAGTACCTGGTATCAGTATCAGGAGACGAAATCCAATCACTTGGGAATTATTTCAGTACTAAGATGAACAAAAAGATGGAGAGACATTACCTATCATAAATCATTTAGATCATCTTTCATGTCATATAACTTTTGAAAAATATACAATAGATACTGTATAGATATAAGAAAATTCATAAAATACCAGGGAAGTAAGAGCAGTTTGATGATCTGTGCTTTGACACAGCGGAACATAATTATTGCATGGTGACAGACTTGCTTCTCTAGAGTCCTGTGAGACAGGAGGGGACCATTCATCACATCATTCTGTACCAGCACAAGGGATGGCAGTGATGATGAACATGCTTCCATCAGAGTGAATCGTACTAAATACTCAGTGATGTCACTTGCATGGGTGAGACAGGCACTGTTCAATGAAAAGCCACATGTCCAGTGACATTTGAAAAGAAACATTGTTATGTGGAAGGGAATTACTGCCTAGGCACACTATCCACTCAAATGACAAAGAGGACTGGATTAAAAACATTGCTATAAATTCCAGAAATACTAATATGAGACTAGGTTCAGGAAAGATTTGGTGTGCTAAACAGCAGCCATTTACAAGTTGTCAGTGCTCTTAAGAAATATACATGGGGAAACATTAAATACTCCAAAGTGAGGCAAATAACAATGGAGAGTCTTTATTCTGATAAAAAAACTCATAAAAACCCACAGTTAATGTCAATTTTAATGGTAAAAGTGAATGTTTTCCCCATAAGATCAAGGATAAAGCAAAGATATCCATGCAACATTCCTATTTCACTATCAACACCAGTGATATAAGGCAAGAAAACAAAAGCCACATAGATTGGAATGCTAAAATAAATCTGTCTCTATTGAAAGACAATACAATTATCTAGGGGAAAAACATCGAAGAATCCACAAAAATGCTCCTTAGAAGTAATAGTTCTAACAAGGTCCTCAGTTTAAGCAAGATTGCAAGATATAAGGGCAACATAAAAAAAAAAATCAACTTTTCCTACATAATGGCAATGTCCAAGAAGAAACTGAACTTAGTATGAAGTTACAAAAGCATGAAAAATATCACTTATGAGAAACTTTAAACAAAATATAAACAAGACTTGTACAACGAGGACAAAATTTTAGAAGATCTAAATAAATGGAGATCTATTTTTGTTAAGACAATCAATTAAGATACTCTCTACAATGTTATCTACAGATTCAGTTCAATTCTTTTCTAAATCCCACCAGGATTTTCCATAGAAAGTGGCATGTTGATTGTAAATAAAAACTCAAAAGGACTTTGAATAACAAAAAACAAAACAAAAACAAAAAAACCTGATTTCAAAAGGTAATAGAAAGCTGAAGTGAATCAGGCAGTTACTCTGGAGCAGAAATAGAGATGCAGATCAGTAGAACTGATGAGACTATAACCAGACCTACAGTTCAGTGATATCTTACTTGTTCAAAGGTTCTAAGCTCAAACAGCGAAGTTTAAAAAAAAAAATCGGGGTGTTCATAACTTTGCTTACTAGTTGAATAAAAAATCTGAATTGAAACAACTTGTATAGGTGAGAGTGAGTCTCATGTTGTGTCTTACCCCAGACCCAAAGGGTGACGTTTCACTCTTAAGTGCTGTTCTTGTTCAGACAACACACTGCTTGTGTTAATATGTTAAAGCACTTATCACTATGTTTTTTCTTTTTGCGCTTTTTTTGTGTAAAATACAGAATTTCTCTGCAAACAACTTGTACATAAAAAAATACCTGATTTAAAAAAAATCCAAAGAAAAATAACAACACAAATTAAACTATGGAAAATACATCCATGTAATGATTTCTGTGTGAATTTTACATTCATGTAAACTTTATTCATGATTATCAACAACTGGAGATAACCAAAATGTGGCACACCATAAAAATGGAACACTGTTGTAACAATAACAAGAAATGAATTAAGATACTTGTGAACACATGAATGAATTTCTGATGCATTATGCAAAGTGAAAGAAGTCAGACTCAGGAATGTATATGTATGAAATTACAGAAGTGGGAAGAATAGGAAATAGGTTGTGGTTGATAAAACCAGACAAAGTATGTGGCTGGGGGACTACCATTTTTGTAGCAATAGAAATGCCCTGTATCTTAATCAGGATTGGCTACATGGTAATAATTTGTCCAAACATCAAATTCTATACACTAGGTACCTGACTTAAGAATGCGTTCTATTCTGGGAGAACATTTGTAAATCAGATTTGTTTAAGTCTCACAGAGTAAGTTTTACATTTCCTAGCAGTTCCATGTGACCACTGCTTTTCCTCTTCTAAACATCCTGGGCTCTAAGCACTGTATTAGTGTACAGTAAACACACTGTACAGTAGGCAGCACAACCATGACAATGTCCAGCCAAGACATGTTACTTTGGATTTTGTATACTAATATGAGGGCCATTAATATCTATGAAAGTTCACAATTTGAAGGTTTGTAATTTGTAGACTTAATGTACTTAAAGTGAGTTTTTATTGTATGTAAATTATACTTCAATTTTTTACAAAAGATACTCTTTTTGGGAATGGCCATACAGACAGAATGGTTGTCACAGGCTAAAAGAATACTTGAACTTACAAAACAACACTTAGTACGTTTCCAAGTTGTTGGCTTTCTATCTAGCAGCATACAGTGTTTTTATTAGAAAGGCTTATTGAATAGGCAAATTACATGGCTGGAGTTACTTCAAGACCAAGGTTAAAGCTATTTATTTATTTATTTATTTAGGTACCAGGGACTGAATTCACTACCTCACGCTTGTAAGGCAGGCGCTTATGCCGCTAAGGTAAATCCCCACCCCTAAGACCAAGGTAAACAATGTATATGATTACAAAGTTACTGGATTCATTTGGGCAAACATTTATTGAATGCCCACTAGACAGCAGACACTGGGATAGTACTGGGGAGGAAAACCTAGCCTAGGCATAAATAAGTGGTGTTGGGGCTCAGGTGGATCTATACCACCTGTGCACACATGGATGTGACCAGTAGTCACTCTCAAGCTCTGAAAGGATCTTTCCATACAGGGGTCAAAATGTCATCCTGGAGACTTATGCCTTGGTAAGAATGTGCAAATCAGTGGGCCCTGAAAAACTTTTCTGGTAGTATCCCTGACCTCTGGTTCTTTTCATCACTTTGTTTTCCAACTCTGTTCTGTCTTCCTATTATAGCTTTAGACTTGACAATCAAGAACCTTTCCTCTACTTAATGTGAAAGTCTAGTTAAGGACACAAACAGCTGGGCTCATCAAACTCTTCAGGAGGTAGATACACTTCTTAATATCTCAATGAGCTAACCACAGAAGTGGCTAACAGAGGGTAGGGAGGCTCAAGAATGACATAACAGAGATCCAGAAATCCTTGAAGAGCAGCATCAAAGCCCTTCAGCATAGCATGGAGAGCAGACTGCAAAAGAAACAGCTTTTGGATGGGAAGAAGATGAGAAAAGGCAGGTTTCATCCAGACAGCCTTGTTTTGCAGGGAAAAAAGGGTCTTTGGTGAGAACATGGGAGGTCTGAACTTTCTGGATATTTTGTCTCTTTCCAATTATAAGAGATTTTTGAAGACCAAAGAATAACTTTCCATATAGGAAACAGAAAATTTAACCTTCCTGTTCCTTTCTTTGCTTAAAAACAGAACTTGAAAATGCATGAACATAACTTTTTCATTGTAACTGACATTAAGGATTAGATTAAACCCTTGCGTATAAATGAAGATAAAGCTCTGGGAGCTGAACTCTGAGTACCACAATGCAAAACTAGTGTTTTGTTTCCTGTATTTTATTTTGGGACTATGATAAGCACTTTATGCTTTTCTAGTTGCTGATGTAGCTATTTTTCTAGGCATAAAATGCCACTGTACCACTGCCTTTCTTTCTGAAAATTGTTTTCTTTCTTTCTTTCTTTCTTTTTTTTTTTGCATTTTCGTAAATGATCTGAGATTACAAGCCTGGTCACAGTCAAACTGTCTGCACATTAAAGACTATCAGCAATGATTGATTATAACAATTCAGTTAGACATTATATAAATATTTACTACAGGGATCAAGGTCATGAAAATAACACATTTATAAATACTGCCACTTCACTCACTCTGTAACTATCATATTACAGGTTAAAACTAATTTTTAAATAGAAACTTTAACAATTAGGGAAAGGTGGTTTTTTTTTTTAATTTTTAAAAAAATTTTTTAAATCTCTAGGTGTCTTTTCTCCTGCTCTATTTTCCAATGGTAAAATGTTGACTTAGCCTACATTGACTTGCTGGGGACCCATAGGTCCTAATAATTTTCTCTCATTCATTAGATATATATTCTTCTAGTGTTGGTAGTTATCTCCTTGTGTCTATAAATTTGTTTTTCTAAATAGCCTTCTGGAGGTCTTTTTATCTTTCTAGCAGAATGAATTTTCTCAGCACTGGCTGGCAATATATTAAAATCCTGTAGGGAGCTTTATCCTAAGGCTCAAGCTGAATCCTGGACCAATTTCTGAAGGTGAGGCCCTGTATCAGTTCCAATGTGGGGCAGAAAAACATTAATCTGGATATTTTAAAATGGAGCTTGTGTGTTTTAGGTTCATTTCCAGTGAAGTTTCCTATTGTTTTTATCTTTTGTGATAAAAATATAATATTCTGTATATAGTGATTATGTGTATTTCTGCAACTGGCCTTTTTAAATCAGGGGTTTCCTGTGTTAGCTTTTTCTAAAGACCAGTGGATGTAAAAGATTCCAGAATGTGATGTCTTGAAGACATTTTCCTTGATTTATCTTCATTGTTTAGTTTCAGCTAGCTGCAACAACTTAGTTTATGCGCATATTGATTTAAGGTTTTCAAGGCACTTTTAGAAGTGCTGCCCTGTGACCCTTGAGTAACTCTGCAAAGCAGGTGGATTCCTATGCCTATAGCTTAAGAAGGTGAAATGGCTCATTTAAATCTTCAGCTCCTGGGCTGGGGATTTAGCTCAGCGGCATAAGTGCTTGCCTTGCAAGCAGGCAGTTGTGAGTTCGATCCCCGGTACCGATAAAAAGGAAAAAGACCCCCCCCCCAAAAAAAAAAACAAAAAAACTTGAGCTCCTGTGGCACAGCCAGGACATACAGTCATATATCTAGCACTGGGACTAGTACTCTTTCGGTTCCTGTGGGGTACGTGGGTATCTTCTGAAAGGGAAGAATGATCAGTAAGGGACAACTTCCTTATTTTAATGGAACAAGAACAAATGTTACATTAGAGGCCAAGTTGTAGCTGAAGCATGAAGAACCACACATGAAACAGTTAAGTTGATGATGTACCTAGAAATAGTATGTGATCAGCTACTATTGTTGAATGAATAAATGTAGTCTTATTTGTTTGCAGCAGCATACAAAACATATGTGATTCTTCTATAGAGTGTAGCTATAACAAGTATAACTAGTCAATCTTAAGTTTTTATCCTGGTTTGACCTATCTCTAATTTTAAGGACCCAAGAAAGGATCATAAAATATAATAGAGCATTTATGTTGCATTGTGTTCAAGGCAGACAAGAGTAGACTGGGGGACAGTAAGACAAAGGCATGGTCCTGTACTCTTCCTGTCTAGAAGAAGAATCTCAGGCAAGCACTGACTAAAACCACCTCACAAAAACCTACATATCAACTAAAACCACTGGGCAGAAAGAATAAAGGACACCTATTCCAGCAGACTGACCAGCTGCACTACTCAGGACAACTGTAGGGCCATGTAGTTACACATTCCTAGGAGCTGGCACACCCTGTTGGTGATGCAGTTAGCTGTGACAGTGCTCCAGCAGTTTGCCTGAGGACCACCAGTGACTGACGTATGGAGTAACACAGATATTATTTCCTCCTCAGACAGGCAAGTCTGAGAAGCTGCGGGATGGGTGTGAGACCAAGAACTGGTCAAAAATGATGACTACAATCTGCGAAACAAAACGCCTAAGTTAATGGCAGGACAGCTTCCAAGAAATAGAATTAACAATTTGAAACAATTACTAAAGAAAAAATGTACTAATGCTTAGATTAAATTTTAACAAGTATGATTTAAATAGGCCTGAGGGACAATTGTATTACTGAACTATAAGAAATAAAATTGTTCAACTCATACCTTCCCCCTCTCCTTTTTTTTTTTTCCCTGCTTCCTTTCAGTTTTCTTCCCTCTCAGAGTCCCTGGTGGGACATGAAAGGGACACAACTTCTTGACATACATTAGGCAGGTCAAATCCAGATGTATGTTTTTTGAATTAAGATGGCTTATTTAAAGCAACAAGAAACTGCCACAGAATAGCCAAAATTATAGATATTAGAGATGGAAAAGACCTATTAGATCATCAAGTCTGTCCCCCAGAGCCAGTGCTGGAGAAGCAATTGAAATAAATGATCCACTCACTCCAACTGTTCTTTGTGGTTAGTAAGACAAAAACATTTTCAAATAGAAATGAGGTCTCAAGGTTTATGACTAAAATACAAAGCCTCTTTTTTTGATTACTTTGTCAGAATACAGGCAAGCTGGGATCATTTTGTTTTTGGTTCATATACATATATGTATAAATGGTGTGAGGCTGTCACTTATGGCTTTAAATTCCTTCAGTTGTAACTAGTCACACTTATATTTGTACTGATTCATTTAGAGACTCAGATATAGGTCATAACAAACTACGTAGAAACTATATCCACTGGCCAAGTCCCCTGGCTTTTGGGAGCTCAGGCTATTATGACATGGCTGTGAGCACTGACAAACGATGTAGATGGACACAGAGTTTAGCTCACATGGTGGCTACTAATGATGCACTAGAGTTGGGGTTTTTCCCATGGTAGGGATGAAAGGAAGAGAACAGACTACAGTCTTCCTCATGGGAATTATTTTAATAATTTTGAATCTTTTCATGAATGATGATTTTTAGATTTTTGGGAAATATTTGTACATACAAATTGTCTAAGTATAGGAGCAAAATAGGGCCACACCCATATTTAAGGAAGGAAAGTTTTCCAGGCTAGGTAGGATGAACAGGACCTGGGGTGCTGGAGAGTCCCCTTCAGTAAGGAGCAGACAGTTGTCTTACATTGTGTTCACTGCCGTTGGGATGGGCATCAGGGTGCCTCAGAGAAAGCTGTTTCTCCCATGGAACCTGTGTTGGATACATGAAACTTGCAACAAGCAAAGCTGTGATATCTGTATAAATGAGAGTCATCCATTGGGTAGGCCTAGGTCTCCCTGAACGTGCTTGTCAAAATGATCCCCACAGAGCCATCTGATTGAAGACACATTTTTTCCTTGTTGTTGCTTAAGGTTGCGCACCAAGCCCTTGGTCAAGATTGCAAACTCCGGGGTCTGGGGATTTAGCTCAGCGGCATAAGCGCCTGCCTTGCAAGCAGGCAGTCGTGAGTTCGATCCCTGGTACCAATAAAAAGGAAAAAGACAACAACAACAACAAAAAAAAAAAAAAAAAAAAAAAAAGATTGCAAACTCCTATTGAATTGTTTTTATTGGAAAATTCAAAATTGACTTATATCTGTTATCAGGTTTCAGGCCTTTTCCAGAAAATAACACTGGGTCCAGCGGATCCATCTCTTATCTTTCTACTGTAAATCTGTACTTTAGCATAACAGTAGTTGGTTGTGTATCCCAGTACTTTTCTTTGAGGGATACAGGAAACAATCTATCTGTTTAATCATTTGGTCTAACAAACAAGGTGTGTGCATGTGTGCAAAAGTGACAAAATGTGGATTTTTACCCAAGTTATTCTCCATCTCGGGATTTTCAAGTGTCACAGAGGTTCCAACAGACCCACATCACTCCAGGATTTGTTTAAAAAAAAAAAAGTTTTCTTTTGATTTTTTTCAGTACAAGTAACTTAATTCAGTGCAGGGGTACATGAAAAACCAGATTTGCAAATTTTAGAGGAGGTCAGAAGTGAATAATCAGATTACTTGTTCATGGATGATGAAGATAATCCATTATGATAAAATAAATGCTTTTATAACAGAAGTGTTGTGTGGATTTATGATGATGATGATGATAATGACTTTAGCCACTTAACTGTGGCTATGTGAGCCACAGTTCTTATGACAGTGAAATAGAGCAAGAACTGATTGATACAAACACAGGGAATGAAGACCTCCTTAATTCAAATGATGAAGAAAACAGCAATGTGGGTACTAGTCAAAATACCTATGCTACCAAATGGAATGATCTAATGTTAGAATTAGGTCTGAAAATATTTTGAGGGAACTAGTGGGGGTGAAATGTGGTGGATGGAATGCTAACACTGTCATTCAGTGTTGGAAATTGTAATAGATGAAATGCTGCAAGATGCTGTGAAATACCCAAAGGCTGAAATGCAAATAAAACATTCTGTATGCACCAAGAGCTGTATTAAAAATTATTTATTATAGCACCTCACTAGCTGAACTGAAAGCATTCATAGACTGGCTGTACTTAGCAGGGATTTCTCATGATGATCGCAGGAATGTAAAGGACTTATGGGTCAAACTGTGGCATAAAAATTTATGTCCTTGTAGATGTGAAGACTTATTATGCTTTTAACTTAGACAGTTATTCACAACTCTGGGTCTGGTCCTTATTTGTACAGTAATAAACTGAATGATGTTGTGAACAGACTTGTTGCTCCTTTCTCAATACAATTAGAATGTGATGTTTGACAGTTGGCCTACCAGTTTCCAGTTGATGTTACATTTGTTAACAAAGCACATATTAACAAGCACAAGAACTGTATGAAGGAACAAGGCAGACATTCCAAATGTAATGTTGCAATTTCAAAACAGAGAATTATATAGTACAATCTTTGGATTCCAGAAAGATAAACTCATACTACTGATGTCAATATTTCACCATGATGGGAATACTGATAGGGAAACCTCAATAGAATGGAAGCCTGATATAGAAACTTTCTACAAGAAAACCAAAGGTGGAGTAGATGTCGATAAGTTATGCAGCAACTATCATGTTACTTGAAATACAAAGCATCTGCCAATGATTATGTTTTATTCGATCCTAAACATGTGTGGGGTAATAGTTTGACAGTTTACCAAAAAAATAACAAGTGCAAAAGATCATGGAGAAATTTTCCTAAGTGGAATGGGACTGGAGCTCATAAGACATCATTTGTAGCTGTGAAAAAACAAAACGTTTCTGCCCAGGGAATTATGCCAAAAAAATTGTAAACACTGGTGAGCTGACAGGTCAACAGGCAGGTGCATCATCACAAAGATCTACAACATGAAAACAAAAAAGATGTCAACTGTGCCCTATAAGAAAGTACAGGAAAACCAAACATACATGTTATCAGTGAAAGTGATACTTGTATATGAAACATGCAGTTGTCACATGTGAAGACTGCCTTAGGTGTCACAGTTAAAGCAAAGCTTATTTTTGTGGTACAGTTCTATTGTTATTTTCATTGTAGTTCATATAGGAATTTATTCCTGATGTTATCTTTTAGGTCTTTTAATGAAGTACATAGCTGATGTGAAAATCTATTCTAAGCACACAATACATATTAAGAATTTAATACTTTATTGATGTTTATTAACTACACCCTGTATGATATAAGAACTTCCTGACAAACAAGATCAGTGATGTGTCAAATATGTCCTACAAAAAGACCAGAAAAGCAAAATGCATGTGCTGTAAGTGTAAGTAATATGTGTGTATGGAATGTGCTGTTGTTACATGTGCAGACTGCCTTACATGTGATAACTGAAGTCAAGGTTATGACAGAATTAGTGTTACGCCTCTTTAACTTCTCAGAGGGGCAAAGATGGACTCCTTGGTAGAAAAAGGTCCCAGTAATTTCCTATTGATTTGCATGCACAGAAGAATGATTCATTGCAATGACACCATATCTTTATTTCTCAGCCCTAAAGAAATTTAAAAAAAATACCTTTGCTTCTAATTCCCCCTGTATTCTAGTGAGGAACTGAAGTTCAAAACTGACTGTCTAGGGCTGGGGATTAAGCTTGGCAGCATAAATTCCTGCCTGGCAAGCATGAGGTCGTGAGTTTGATCCCCAATACAAAAAATAAAAACTAAAAACAAAAACAAAAACAAACAAACAAACAAACAAACAAACAAACAAAAAAACCCTGACTGTCTAAAAGCCTTTAAACCATGTGAGGTAAAGGAATTATATTGGTGTTACTAGAGGAACTCCTCAATAGCTTTTCCATTTTGTCCCTTTTCAGCTAGTTCCATTCTTGTTTCTCCACTGGTTCTGCATTCTGCTTGGTCAAGCTGTGTTACATTTTTTTTTTTTTTTTTTTAACAACACAGAGCCACAATATACAGTGGTGAGCACATATCTGGTATCCGTCATGATAGGTTTTGGAGAACTCTTACTTTTTATTTAACCTCCTTTGTTCTCAGATGAATGAAGGACTTCATTCTTCGTAAATCAAGTGAAGAAGGAGCCTTTTCCCATGCTTTCTTTTTTTTTTTAAAACCACCCCTCCCCAAAGATAGTACTCGTGGACACTGGGAGAAAATAAGAATGTTTTCTAATTTAGAGAACAGATTATTTGTATAGAACAGCTATGGCACATCCTCTACATAGTATCCTTCTAATGTATTATTCAACAAACATGCTTTCAGCACACATGTAGGTCTTACAGTCTATGTATGAAATCCATGCTATTTATATATTGTTTTACAAGCTGACTGAAGGTATGCTAAAGCATCATTAGCCCACTGTACAGCAGTCTAGCTTCACTCTGTCTTTAAGGGGTTCAGTCTGCCCTGTGGTTCAAAATAGTTCTAAATGGATAGTTTCACAGCAATATCTTTGACATTTCTAAACAGTATACTAGTGATGTGGAAAGTATTTTCCCTTAATGTTTGCTTTACCTTCCAGACAGTACAGTTGGCTTTCATTTCTCGAGGAAAGGTTAACATACTGTGTTACTGTGGTACCATCCTAAGCCTTTGGCTTGCTCCAACTAACCCAATTCTTGGCCATAGTCCTGCATGGTGAATGCTGTCAGTGAAAGTACACTACTCATAAGTGGTAAGCATGATGTAAGATGCATGGCACATACTGTCAATCTCTGTCATACTGATCCTGGGATTGCTGATGTTCTTGGGACCTTCTCAAAGTTATCAAAGAAACACGTGTTCAACAACTGTATGTATGTGCAGGGGAGGGAAAATGCTTCCTTCTACCCTTACCGGTTCTGTAGTTTGTCTATGAGCTAAGCTGATATAAGAAAGATTTGAAAAAAAAGTTTTTATATTCACATGGGAGTTGGCCAAAAATTAAGATTCAAGGAAGTGACTAGAGACTAAGGCTGCTACACCATCTTAAGTTTCAGAAGGGAGTTTTGAGCTTCTGGTGGAGAAAAGGACAATCATGGAAAGGTGAGAGGAAGACAGTATGCTAACAAAGGTTGACCTATAATGCAGGTAAGAACCACTCAGGTGATGAAATGATTCTGGGGGCAGCTTTCTTCCTGGATTACTACCTCAATAATGAAGGTTTCATTTACAAAAAGGAAAGCTGTATTTTATTTTAGGCAGTTGAAGAAGGAAAATAAAGGATTTTTTTTTTTTTTTTTTTTAGCACTGGCTGATTGATGATTACCTCTAGCTCAAAATAATCAACATGCTAAAGTGGCATATTTTGGACCCCTTCACAGGTAATAAATATATTGCATAGTTTACTTTCCCTGAGGCCCTGATTTGGGGACAGAAGGGTGAATAAGGCAAGGCATCACTGGTTCAGCATTAGGCTGCTTAAACAATGAGTAGTTGCCCTGTGTTTGGGGCTTGGAAAAGCACACAGCAAGTGTGAAACTTTAATTTCCCCAAACAGAGGAATAACAATGCAGAAATGATTTTTTTAATGTCTCGATAAAGCCAAGAAAGAGTTTTCCCAAATCAACTTTTCCAAAGCAAAATACATACACCATCATATTTCTAAGGATTCCTGACCCCTCCCCAACAACATACACAATGTCAAGGCCAGTTTGCGGGCCCGCAGGGCATTAAAGCAGTCATAGTGATCTGACCCTCTATCACCTGCTTTTGAAAGCAACAGTCAGCTAGAATAAACCAACACTGAAGCGTGTATACTACAAAGACTTATGCTCCTCTGCTGAGCCCTCTTCTGGGATAACCTCCCTCTGCTGAGCCCCTTGCTCTCATCCTCCTTTGTTTTCTTTTCACCTCTTACAGACCAGCTTCATCCAGGGTGGTATCCATGAGTCCCTCTCTGATCCCAATCTTTGCATGTGACCACAGATACAAAATCGAAAATGCGAGCACTTTAAATCTTTTAAACTAAAGATTTTCTACCAGAATCTGGAGTCATGATTGCTCTCTGGAAATAACTGAAGTTTTAGCTTATGAATCCTGTGTTCTAGGAAAGGATAAGGGAAACTAAAAAAATTCCTACTTTTCCTTATCCTTATTCCTGGTTTTCTAAAAACAAAGAGGAAGCAAAAACAAACAAACAAACAAACAAGTCTTTATGAGTTCTCAGATGAGCGTGAAGCCACCACCAGCCAGTGGTGCAATCTTTGAGACTCAGTCAGGACTTCGAATTACAAGTGTCAACCTTTTTCCAGCACAGGGACCTGCACAGTTGCTCTTAGTCTAGCTGGGGCATGTTCCCAGCAGTGATACTGCCCTCTTCTCACAAGTGGCCAAAGGCCACAAGGCCCTTGTCCCAGTCAGGGTGGTGTGGCTTGGCAGATGCTCCCACCAAGGCAGCAGCGCTCATCCCAGATTGCAGGGCTTACACTAGCAGATTCGGGGTAAGAGGAAGCCTGGTCAGCATACTCCAGAATGAATGTAGATGAATGCAAAACTGCCAGAAGGCGCAGTTTTTCTCATTTTGTTGTCTTAAGCATTTGGAGAATGGTTTCTTCTCCTGCTGTGTAGCCACAGGTATTTGCCTGAAATATGCTTTATTTGACCTCAGTCACTCTGGTTTCTCAAATATAAAAGACCCAAGAAAGAGTTCATACACAGCAAAGCCTTCTGTGACAGGGGTGGTATATGCATAATTTTGTGAGCAGATGTGTGTCCTGCAGACAGACAGCTGATACATCCATAAATCTCATATATACCCACCACAGACATGCTCATAGTGTTTCTGTTTTCATTCAGTGACAGACTTTAGCCAGCTACCCATAACCCCGCCCCAGCCGGGGTCATTTTGGCTGTTTAAAAGGCCTCTAAGCATTTATACTACCACTATTCTCATTTAATAAGACTGAAAAGCTTTGTTGTGTCTGCTGCTATGCCTTCTTATGCTGACTGTCTTTTAATATTTTCAATGAAAATTATGTAAGAAGTAATATTCCACAATCTCCTGTCCCCAGGGAGGAATATAACCATTCTCAGAATATAATGTCTTTGCTGAATCTGCTACTTTGTAAGTGAAACAGGAAGGTCAGTCCTCTTTTACAGTACCTTTACCAATTTTGAAAAGAGAAGTTGCCCAAATAGTTTCAAGTAAAGCTGAAGCAAAGTTATTAATGTCAAGAAGCCAGTATCTTTCTCCATGGTTTGCTGAATGAGGAAGGAAAAAAGCTGTTTGTACTTAGTTATCCTTTGCTTCTCCTGCTTGAGCCAAAGAAGCAGGAGAGAGAATGAGAGTAAGGGAAGGGGCATTTATCTTCTGACAGAATCACAGTTGTTCTGGTCTCATTCTGGCATTGTCAGGCAGGGCCACTGCCTGACAATAATCTCTTCTCTGAGAAACGACACCCTAATTGCTACAGTGCTTCTGCTGGAAGGACTCACACACGCAAGCCATTATGTAAAATACAATTTCCTTCTCCGTTAAGAATACTCAAGGTCATTAGATATGGTTTCTTCAATGCTAGAAAATAAGACCAAAAATGAAAACGAATAGCTTTAAGTATTTGCAACACAACTCCCTCATGCATTTACTAAAACACAGTGAAAGTGTCCTAAAATGTGCCATGACATCTCATACTGCATTTTTTTCTAGTTCCCTAACATTTTCCTATATCATTTCAGTTCCACTATATCTCAAATATTCACATAGTGATAGCCACAGCTATTGAGGGAATAGCCCACATAGTTGAAATGTGAGAGAACTAATGAGCACAGGAAGTGGCCCAGAAGCTTGCTGTAAATTAAATAAATTCCTTATAAATTAAACACAGGAACACCGTGCACAAATGTAGGGAATGACAATATGACATAACTAAAACATAGCAATTAAATGTACAACATTGCTTTCTCTAATAATGTGCTATGCTAATTTAAGTTTAAGGTGATGATTCAGTTGATTTAACATGGAACTTATATGTGGGAGTAAAATGTGTACTAAAGAAATCACAGGGATATTAGCATTCATAAGTACAGAATTAGGTATGTTATTATTGGAAGACACACATTTCAATTCAGTCCATTTTTTATATCATTAACCAACCCAAAACAGCAAGTAGTCATTTTAGAAGAGAAACATATCCCTTTATTAAAAATTCAGATTCTCAACTGGATAGTAATTAGTAATTTTTCTTTTTCCTTTTTATTGTCTATATTTTGCTTCTTCCACAGTTTACCTTTTAAAGGTTTTAATGAAGTATTTTAAAAATACAAAAGAAATGTAAGGCAACACTAGTACCGTATTGAACAAATGAGTTCTATCTTTGTTTAGCTCAATGTTTACTGGCTTTGTTAACGAAAGAGTGCATCTACATGTGTGTACCTCTTCAGGGTGGTTACTTGTAGGCAACATGCCACACTATTAATTTAACTACTTTCTAGTACCTTCTAGCTATTATCTTGAGATAGTTAAATAATTAACTGCTCTCTACTTACATCCTTTCTATTTCTATTTCTCAACTGAAATCATTATAGTAATAGAGTTAATTACTGTTCCAGAAAAAAAAAAAAAAACAACTCTCTGATTACTCAGGAAAGTGAGAAATACAACTCTTTGGTAGTTATTTTACTACTGTAAGTCCCTGACTTACTAAAAGTTCCATTCTGGGAGAATAGTCATAAGTCACATTTGTTTGTAAGTCCAATAAAGTGAATCTTGTACACCTTTGGCAGAGATATACAATGTAAAGCATTAAAAAACCAAACACAAGTATTAAACTTTTTTTTACTGTTAAGCATATGCAGCACACAGCAGCACTGTGACAGTGTCTGGCAGACACATGAGTTACTTCTGCAATTTGTTCACATCTACAAATGTTTGTCCTATAAGGGCTGTTTGTTTGTACATGAAATTTTGCAACTTAAATGTTCGTAAGTCAGGAACTTACTGTATTGCAATTATTATGTGGCATTATTAACAGATTTCCTTTAAAAGCTCTTTTCTATTCTGGAGGCCACACTCTAATGATATAGATGGCCCAATTTTCAATGCAAGACTATATCAAATACCTTAGAGAACAGTTCTGAACAGATGGTGGAGCCTGCAGTTGGAACCTGGGTCAGCAGCTCACAGCCTGCTCACGTGGCCAGCACTCAGCTTCTGACCATGCTGATGGACACCATCATACTGGCAGCAGATGACACCTTTGGGTGCTTAGAAATTCATTACTTTGTCTCCTGCTCCTGCCATATTTAAATGCCTAGCCTCACAACACATACTGGTCTTTCCTTAGGCCTTTGTATTTCAACCATGATCTGGAGTCCACTCTTGCTGCTTTGCTGTGGCTAATGTGGTGAGTCTTTTGGGTCCAAAATTTCTCCAAGAAGCACTCCTTAATTATTAAGACACATCCAGGCCTCACATTAACTCCAAAGCACCTGTTAACCCTGCTTACTGCATAACACCATGCTTGTAAGCTGCTTGCCTTCTCAGAAAGGGATCTAAGGGGCTGGGGATTTAGCTCAGCGGCATAAGCGCCTGCCTTGCAAGCCTGTGGTCGTGAGTTCGATCCCTGGTACCAGTAAAAATAAAAAAACAAACAAACAAACAAACAAAAAAAAAAACCACCACAGAAAGGGATCTAGCACCTGACACTCATCTTGCATGTAACTATATGCCTCAAGATAGCCATTGAATAAGCTAGTAATATGCTGACAATGATAGTGTTATTTTTAAGGGTTTGCCATGTGCTAAGCACTAGCCTTAGCTCTTGATGGGGCTCAGAAAAGTGATAGCCCAAATGTGTCCCTCTGAAATGCACACTCTGAGGAACAGGGAATGGCCCACAAGCTACTCAAAGAGTCCAGGTCTGTCAGCTTCCTGTTTGTCTCCTTTAGCTCAGGAAGGTGGGCGGGGGGGGGGGGTGCCCTCTAAAGTACTCTCACATGACACAAGGAGTGACTCTCAAAAGAAATGTAATTCTTTAACAACCCTTCCCCCTCGAAGAACCTCATCCAGTAACCAGGAGACGTGAATCACCAGACAAGAGTTGAGACTGCCATCTTCATCCAGCCTGTGGAAGGAAGTGCTGGAGATCATCTGGCCTCTCTGCAGACAAGGGGAACATGTCCCAGAATATTATGTTTGTTTGCCTCATTTATTTTTTCTTAAAAATATTGCATAAAATCCCTGTAAAGTTGCTACAGCAATCCCTTATTTCCCCCCAGGAAGAGCGCATCCAAGTTTCAAGCATTTGTGTCACACCTTGGTCAGCTCTGTGCAGGCTCATGCATTTGTATCACCTCATTTTTGGGAGCCCTTGGAGGGAGCAAGAAGCCAATCCTGTGCCCATACCCTTCCCGAGTAGTCTTCACCATCACAGCCTAAAGGCAGGTGCCATCAGAACCCCATCTTATAGATGAAGAAACCAAACATAGGGTCTTTTTGAGTTGCTTTGTCTTGGTAGTAACTTGTAAAATGTACGTGAACTGAAGAGCACCACTGATAACAGCCCACAACAATTACTAGGCTGACCTATATGCAACTTGACAGTTACTTGGTCTTTGACTGTACACATACGGCCATTTCCTATTGAGAGTAGAATTCATCTTGGGCACTGTACCCTGTGTCTACAACCAGAGAAAAAGCATACTCCTTCCTACAGTCATGCCTGACAGTGACCCGAGGCTTTCACCACAGAATTTTCTTTACGATAGCAGAGCCTCAGTTCTGTGGCTGAGAAAGCACCAACTCTGCTGAGTGGTGACACTGGTTGTAATACATTCTGCTTGTGTAGATCGGCCAAGAGCTTCAAAAGAAGTGAAACTGGTAATAGTGATTTTCTCCATAGCTATAAGTCAATTAGAATGACATAAAGCCACAGGTAGAAAAAAAAGTATTTGGACTTGAAAATGATTTATATGTGGAACTTCTCAGTATTTCTGGAATCCTGCTAGTGCTAGTTTGGATTGGGCCTCTGTGTCTGTATCTCTCTAACCTGAATCTGCCTAAGCAACAGTATGACAGGAAGAGAGCTATAGTATGAAAAGTTCACCTCACTCAGTACAATAGACAGTCTCTGCTCCAGGGCCTGGCAAGACAAGAAGGTTTGGGCTGTTTCCTTCTAGAAGAGGGTGCCACTGTGTTTCTCAGTGGAAGGGATTTGTGATGAAAATAACTTATAGGCTAATCCAAAGCTATATAAAGCAAATGTTGCTCACAGAAGGGAACAGAACTTGTTTTTAAGGTGGGAACATTTTTAGTTTGCTGGAGATTTTTATTTTCAAATCTCCAAATTCAACAATTCCTCAGCCTCTGTAAACTTTCAAATGGAAAGCTCCAATATTTAGAGTAAATAATCTCTAAGCTTCTCCTTCACAGCAAGTTTTTTTTTTTTTTTTTCTCCCCTGTCCTAAGAGTGTTATATCCTGGCAAATGGAACACAGAACCCCTTTATGGTACAGCTATCACACTGTGCTGCGCAGAGTGTGGCGCTAATGAGGTTACTGCTCAACAGAAGCACAGAAGGACATTGAAACAGGAAAACGCCCTGACAAACGTGTTGACCAAAGGATGCCAACAACTCTCCTAGGGTCCTGTCCGAAATTCAAGCACTTAAAACAGTAAAAATGAACCTTAGTGTATGTGAAAAATCATAACATTGAAACATAAGTCCATTTATCTTTTAACTATTTTTCTAGCTCTCTTCCAAAATTCTGCTGGTTATTAAAACACTGCTGTGTAAATAAAAATGTTCTGCTTTATAACTTAGCTCCTATTTCTTGTCCTTACAATATAATAATGTCATTGTCTGTTGTATCACACTCACTCTTAAAGTAATAAGGTTTGATTTGAGGGATCCTACACAGCACAGGGAGGTGGGCTGTTTGCAGGAGGAGAAGAGAAGGGTGGGAGTCAAAGGCCGGATGGGGAACTCTCAAGAGGACTGAGAAGGCTCCTGGAGTTCTGTGTCCTCCATGACTCCATGATGCAAGTAGAGCTCTCCCTAAGCATCCTGCTGTCTACTGAGTGAGTCCATGACTTGTATCCATTGAAATAATCAGAACATGTGATTTCATTCCAATCCCTGGTCTGGGAACACAGAGATACAAAACATATTTTGTTAGCATGTATCCTCTGCCCTGATGGGTCAGGGCAGTGCCCACTTCTACATCTCTTTGGAGACAGTCATAATTAATTGCTGTGTGTACCCATTAATCCTGAGATGTTAGGATCACCAAAAATTGAAATTATAGAAGTCCTTAAAATGCCACGACTTTCACAGATAAAACATACATATGATCTAATTAGAACTGGAGACTGTAGAAGGTGGAACTGGCCTTGTTAGGTAATTTAGCTTGCCCTTCTTGCTGTACAGCTGAGCCTGAGTGGCTTTTCCAAATGTTATTCCTCCAGGTAATGGCGGGCCTGCGAGGAGACTCACTGCTTTTGCTATTAGGATAGGGTTCAGCATGACATGCTACTCAGACATGTTCAGCAGCCCAGGCACTATCATAACTTAATGAGAACAGATCCTATTAGCAAGAGACCTTAAAATCCCCTGTATCTAATTTTTAAAATTTCTAATTGAGGGACTATAACTCAGTATACACACCAACGGCATGCAAAAGGCAAAGGGAACTATGTAAATGTAGACCCAATTCTAAAAGATTCTAATTTTTTTTAAAACCCCGCATACAGAAGATTAGTAAACTTGTTTTCATCATAAAGATTCAACTTGGTCAGTATTTTTTTCATCTCATCTCTTGATTCTATGAACTAGGAGTAAGAAACTCCTATATAAAAATAATAACTTCCCCTATAATGTTGGTATGTTATGTTGGAAATAAAGAGATCTGGTTCTCCTCAGGACTCTGCCATGAATTCATGGAAATCTCCTAACTTTCTGAGCCACAGGTGCCTGACTATAAACTATTTTTAAAAATTGTGGTGAGAGCCACAGAAGTTGGGTGAAAGTAATGGTGCTCGGGAAGCTGATGGGGCTTCAAGGCTCTGTGCTTCCCACCCTATCTGCAGTGGGCGGCTTTGCTCTGACCAAATTTTGTTATCAGGTGAGAATAAGTTACATAGGACCTTCAAAACTATTGGAGAAAGTTGAAAATGTTCCTTTCTAGAATAAAGCCCCGTGTGGCCATTTCCCAGGCTAAGCACAAACTGGGAAAAGTAGGTGTCCATGCCCTGCTGTCCCCTCTGCAGCCACCCCTCACTGTGCACCCTCACCCCTTTTGCTCCCCTTTCTTGTGCACCCACCCCTTAGCTTGGCCGAACTCTTCGCATCCTTCACAATCCAGCTGTGGTGGCAGGCCTCTTACAAATTCTTTTCTAACTTGGAGAGTAATTTCTTTTTAACTTCATCTCTTGTAGCTGTATAATAATAGTGAAAGATCTGTGTATGAAGCAGAGTACATTTCTCTTCAATGACAGTACTCTCTCCTGCTCCCAGCTTGGCCTGGGAAAAAATAATTTCGATATGGTCTTTCTTCTGGGCTGCAATTACCTGTTATAGTTATTAATAAAGTAGTGCCTGAAAGTTCAGTAAACACTTATTGAAGGACATTAAAAAAAACTTAAATTGGCTGAAATATTAGCACTAAAATATTCTGAAAAATATATTTTTCTGAAAAAGTCCTGATTGTACAGAGCTTGCTTCTTACAGGGTTTCTATTCCTATATGAACATCTTAATTCCAACTCATGTTTCAAAATGACTGAATAAGGCTGGCTGTGCAATCCAGTGTCTGTCCTGAGGCAGGAGAAAGACAAAGCCAGAGAGTAACACGGCATTCAAAAGCTGTAAAAGTTCACCTCAAAGAAGGAACTAATGAATTACTATGAACTAAAATAAAGTCAGGCAAGGGAAGGGTCAGTGTGTAGTTGTAGAATATTTATATACATCAGCGTTCTTTCTGTTCTTCTCTGTGCACTGAGTAGTCACATTGACAGATACTGGGAACCTGTATGTGAGCAAACCTGACAAATCCACGCCACAAACAGCATTCAGAGCTTGGGCTGGGGTGACAGTGCTGGTGCCGGTGCTGGGGGAGCCAGGCAAGGCAGAAAACACAGGGTCTTGCAATAGAACTGCGCAACTAACTGAAGAGGTCAGCAAGCCTATCTGGGAAGGGTATGTTTGATCAGAAACCACAGTGAATGAGGGAGGAGTTATCCCATATCTAAGGAAAGGGCAGTTGGAGAGAAAAGCATGCTGGAGGCCACACCACAGGGTAGAACCACAGCCCTGGGGAGTCCAGCATGGCTGTGAAAGAGAAGCAAGAAAGGGAGTGGGAGATGAGGTAGAAAGGCTGTGAAGGAGTAATGAGACCTTTGAGCAAGGTCTGTGCAAGAACAAAGGAAGCAAACAATAGCAATGTTCAGGCGAGGAAGAAAAGTAACAGCCCTATGTTAGCCTTGAATTCATCTTTCTCAGAGAAATGTTCTTTCTGTACAATGTTTGATAGAATCAATCATCTCCTCACACAAGCAGCCAATCAGCCTGATGGTCACAAGGCAAATCAGTAGCCTGTGGGAATGAACAACTTCTGTAGGGTTCTAAAGGGGATGTTGATAAAGGGGGCTTTCATGTGTCCTGACTTGCCCACAACTTAGAAGACAGTTCAAGAGGTCTGAATCATGTTCTTACTTAACTGGGAAAGGAAAAATTAAAAATGCTAAGACCAGAAGTTTCTAGTATGTGTCTTTTCTTGTCTTGGACCTGAACCATTCACATCCACTTCAATCCTGGAGAAGGCTCTGGCTACACATATTTATTATTCTGCACAGCTCTTATGCTGTTGGCATGGAAGTTCTGATTCCTCAGCTGGTAAAATGATGGTTCAAGGGAAGGCTGTGAAGAAGAACTCAACGTGAGGATGGACACGAATACTTCCAAGGCTGTTCCTCAGAGGAGTGGCACAGCCATTTAGTATCCCTCAGCCCCAGAGTCTCTCTGGTACCAGGAAGGGAGGGAGACACTGCTGTCTTAACTACGTGTGTTAAATAATATTCTATGTCTCAAATGAAAAACAATTATTATGACTGAGATATGAGCCATGAATAATTAAGCCTTCAAAGAACACATTAGACAGCTACTTATAAAGGAGGATGCTACTTTTAACAAATCCTCATAATAGTGAGCTGCCACCAGTCACTCTTCATTTCAGGATGCTTTAAGTTAGGCATTTTCAACTATAGATATGGTTCACTAGGCCTTAGGGAAATTCAGCTAGTCAGTTCCAACCTCCTTACCTATCTTTTTCTAGCACATTTTCATTAGTCTTTAAAATAGTAATAATCCCACGCCCAATTCTGATTTATGTTACAGCACATGTATGCACAACACATAGAAGAACCACATAGGTTCACATCTCTAGAGACTCCAAAAACTCCCAGCTTTCATTGGAGCAGAGGCCACTGAGTGCAGGAGCTGCAGGCCCAGCAAGTACTCCATGTGATACAGCTGGCTCCCCAGCCAGCAGCATGCAGCAAGGCACTCATTAAGCTATTGAGTTTCATTCCAGTAACCGTTCAAGTACATTCTTCATTGTACCATAAAGTATGTTTGTTTGATGCTGGAACTTTGATTTCCCTCCTCCTCCTCTTCATACCCCCACTACCCCACCCATTTTGGCATTTTTTCCCATGCTAACACACTCACAAAAATTCAGCTAATTCTCAATGGGTCTCTGGCCATTAGTGCAAATTAGTGAGGTTTTACTGAATATGGTCACATTTGATTTGCCAAGTTCTTTTCCCGTTAAAATTTTAAACCCATGTGTATTTCAAGGGAAATCTAATTTGTAGGTTTCGGATTCATTTACACTCAACTCACAAACGTGGTTCTGTGAGTGCCTCCATCGCTGGTGTACAAGAAGCCACAGGACCTGGTTTCCCTTCCTTTTAACAAGTTCTTGTTAGAATGTTTGCTTTGAAGTAGGTATTTGGACCATGCTGGAAGCAAACTAAACTAAACCCCAGGAAAATGAAGTAAGATTTAAAAACCAAGTTCAAAACAGTTTTTCTTGCCCCAATAATTACAGCTTTTGAAGAAAAATCTCTAAGGATGGAACTATCCATTTAACTTTTTTAGCATGATGTCACCACTTGCCTTCCTGGTGAGGCTGTGTCTCACAAGCTCCCCTCTAGCAGGGTCTCTTCTCTGCTTGGCCCCACCCTGTGTCTTGGTCACACCCCTGGCTCTGTTCAGCTCCTGGACCACCCATACTGCTCATGCCATTCCTGCCACAACTGCTGCTTGGATTCTGAAGGTGTCGTTTCTGCGCGTGGGTGTTCCTGTACTCCTTACTCCTGCCTGCTTCTCCTCTCTAGAGGGCCCTGACTCTGCATGTGTGCTTGGACTGCATCCCAGCAATCACTTCCTGTGCTTCCTGATGTTTGCCCCTACCTCCTGATGGAGTAGCCTCCTGGTCATCTCATGCTGGATTCCCAGTGCCACTTCCTGGCTAAAGTTACACCTGGAGACCCAGTGCTACTGCCCCTGAAGCTGGGCTTGTGTGTGGACCACTCCCATCAGTACCCACAATGGACCTACTGCTGATTTTGACTCAGTTCTGCCCCTCTGGATTGCTCTGAATAAAAAGGGACAAATCTTATGAAGTCTGTTGACATTTGCTCATGCTTATTCTGCTTGTCTCACAGTAGGAAGGGCATGCTGGCGGGCCACAGTGCTCACATGAATGGTAGACATTCTAGGGGTGGAGCACCTCTTACAGCTCTCCTTTGTCTACATCAAAATTAAGCAACTCAGCACTCACAAGAGGGCTATGTGTCTTGTCTGGTTTTCTTTCTTTCTTTTTTTCTTTTAAACCTTTAAGACTGTGTTCTTAGACAAACAGCAGATCCCATCACAAGGGCTGTGGCAGTAGCAAGAAATACCTTTCCCCAACTGTCTTCTGTAGAAGTAACTCCTGGGAGTTTACTTCAAGGGACTCTGGAGTCTAGAGGACAGTGTCCATGTATATTGCTAAATGCTGAGTAACCCACTGAAACAGGAGTGAATCTCTAGAACAGAGAACAAAGAGCTGAGAGATAAATACTAACAGCCCTTAGGAAACCTGTGCAACCAGACAGACTTTATATTGCAACTGTTCTGAAAACTGCAAGTTACTTAGGGAACAGCAGAAGAGGAACTCTGTCTGTCTCTCTGTCAGTTTACCTACTGATCTAAATACAAAGAAATCTAAGCCAATCATGTATATCCAAGAATGAAAAAGCCATTTTCCAACCAGCCCTTGCTCAAAAGTTGTTGAACCGAACAGTGCCACATCCATTGGAAAGCATATCAGAAATATCTCCTAATCACTGGTCTGAAAGTATTTTCTGATTGTTAATGATATCACTGATTTTCATCCACTCACCTACTAATATTTAACAAGATATCAGACATATGTCAGGACAACATGAAGTTCTCTACATGAGATGAGAAAGAATTTTTTATGAGTCCAGTACAGATAAGAAATCTCTGCTTCCAAACATAGAAACACAGTATATATGTGAGTATACAATACTACCAACGTTTTTACCCATCACCTGCCATTTTGCCTTAAAAATTTTTTTGACAGTTCTTTTCATTTGTCCATGTCCTATCTTTGCCCTTTTTAGTGATTTAATTTTAATCTGGCAAACAAAGGTGCTTTCAAAAGGTAACATAATTTATAAAACAGCATCTTCTGTAAGAATAGTGTCTCTTTCCTTATAATGTAGCTCTTTTCATCAACATACATAACAGAACAAGATTTTAAATCATGATCAAAAACTGTTTCATCAGAATAGTATGCTTAAGATTTGTGCATTTCATTGCTTGACAAATTTACCTTATTAATGAATGCAACTTACTTTGCAATGCATAGGAAAAGGATATGGGCAGTTTATGGTTCAGGAAAGCTGAGTTTCTAAAGGTTTTAATTTTTATTTTTTGTAGTATTGGGGACTAAACCAGGGCATCATGCATGCTAAGCTTCTCTAAGAACTCTTACCACTCCACTAAGTTATACCCCAGCCCTTTTTATTTGAGACATGGTCACACTAGTCTAGTTGTCCAGACTAGATTCAAACTTGCAATCCTCTTGTCTTAGCTTCCCCAAGAGCTGGGATTACAATCAGGAATCATCACACTCAGCCTAAAAGTAGGAGATATGTTTAACAGTTCTTCATAGTATATTTTTATAATTTTGCTTTTAAATCAGATCTTACTCTACTTGAGATAATGTGAATCTTGTTTATTTACTGTAGTATGATGACCAAGCATCAAGCATTTTTAAAAACATGATTTTAATGACTATGTAATATTACAGTGCATGGGTATCACTCTAGTGCCTTCTTTTATGGATAAATAGACTTTTCAAATTTGCACTAACATGTTATACAGTAAATGTCTTTAAATGGAAGTTGTTCACTTTCATATACATCTAATGGATGGTTAAAGATGGGCATAATACACACACACACACACACACACACACACACACACACACACACACAATGAGACTGCGTTTCTCCTGCACACATCAGTGGCACCAAAATTATGCTACACTATTAGGAAACAGTTTCTGATGTAGACATCAGCTTACCATTCTTATAATTTCTATTATTAGTTAAGTCTACCATTCATTTTCTTACATTATTTGTCCGCTTTCCTTCTTTAGTAGTTTTTAATTGAACTTCCGGTGTTTTTACCTTCTGATATCCAAGGTTCTTTGAATAAACAATATAATATCTGTGTTGGAACCTGATTTTGCTGGCCTAAAATAAGCTAAGTATTGACTTTTTTGATGGTACTATGCTTCCTTTACTTGGCAGGGGATAAAGCAACCATGACCCCAACCAGAGAAGCCCTGTCAGCTCAAAGGGCAAACAGCTAGTCCATGAGGCTATTGAGTGTTTTGCTGCAAAAGTCCACTCTGACCCACTTCATGTAACCAGAATGTAAACAGATGTGTTCCTCAATAATGATTAAGACTAGTGGTGTTGGAAGATTTTTGTGTGCAATTATGCTATAAAAAGTGAAAAACCACTGATTTTGATATTCACTTTTGAGGCAAAGTTGATTTAGATGCATTTTGGCCAGATCAAATTCATTCAACTGTGATGCTCATAATAAGTTTCCTTTTAAACTTTTTGAATCTAATTTTTTCCAGAATAATGTGTCATTTGTTAGTATGTTTCCTGTCTCCTACTATATTTTATAAGATAGTTTTTTCTTGGAGCCATGTTATTTGAACACATTCTGAAGATTGAGCACTCTTTAAAAAAGTGAGAGAGTTAGATATGGTGTATATGTATGAGTCTCTTGCTTTGGTATATTCCAGTCTATTGGTGATGATGTGGAGAAACTTAAATACTATATTGCTGGTGAGAATGTAAAATGGTACAGCCGCTAGTTAAAAGTTTGGTGCCTCCTCAAAAGCTAAAAACAATTTGTATGATCCAAACTCTACTCTGAAGCACACATGCGAGAAGAACTGGAAGCAGAACTTGGAAAAGATACATGCATATTCACAGCAACATAATTCACAATAAACGAAATATGGGTTTCATATGCAGTTAAATATTCAACCTTAAAAAAATAAAATCCTAACATGTTATAACCTAGATGAAACTTAAAAATATATGTAAGTGAAGTGGGCAGACATACAATACCACATTATATAATGCCATTTAGAGGAGGTACCAAGAATAGGCAAATTTATAGAGATAGAAGAATCAAGGTTCTTAAGAACTGATCTGAGGAAGGATGGGGAATTATTGTAGAATGGGAAGACATGTGTCTGGATGGTAAGTTCTAGAATTGGATAATAGTGACAGTTGTACAACACAATGCACTTTAATGCCACTGAACTGTAAAATTAAAAGCAGTTTCATTGGTAAACTTCGTAAGGTTTTTTTTTACCATGATAAAGAAGATTAAGTCTATAGAAGAAAAAAATAGATAGTTGATAAAGGAGGCAAAGATTTAGGACAAAGCAAGGTCAGTTATTAACTGTGGATATATAGGTGACAGGTGTTCACTGTAAACCTGTATCAACCTTTCTGCTTACACACAGGACAAAGGGAGAAAGTGGCCATTCATAGGTCAGAAGGTTACCTGTGGCTCCTCAGGAATTGACTCCATCTTGGACTTAGCTTCCAGACTGTAAGAATATAGGTTTCTGTTCTTTAAGCCACCCAGGCTATGGCTATGGCAGGCCAAGCTAACTAATACAAAGTCTGGAATTTAAATATCTATGGCTATTTAGATAGTCTGCATGCAAATGGCACAGAAGGAAAAGAAAATTGAATCACTGCGTGCAGAAGTTAAATGACAGAATACTATAGCTGGAGAGGGCTTGTGCAATCATGCCTCAAACCTCTGATTTTACTGATTAAGAAACAGGAGCCCACAGAGGTTGAGAGATTTGTGAGGCCCTTTAGGGAGGTGAGTAGTAAAGACAAGGACTTAGTCTGGGCCTCTGATATCTACTCTTTTTACATGGCTTCAGTAAATCAAAGCCTAAAGCCAAGTGTTAGCAGCCAAAATGCATTCTTTTATTTTACTAAAATCTCTTTCAGAAGTTCAGCTCCTTTTTTAGAGTCTACATTTTTCTTTTTCTTAGTTTTTAAGTACAAACTAAATTTATCAATACATATAAAAATTAACAAGAGGGTTTCTGAACAAATACAAATGGATTTAAATATACAAAAGGAGTATACACCCCCTCACACAATGAATGTAGACTTGGACAAATGTTGATTCAAGTACTGTATTCATTTAACATAGTCCTGTGTGTTCAAAGATAGCATGCTAGCACATACACCAAAGGTAGCTTAATTCCCAATGCCTATTTATATCATAGAAAGGCATTCTAGAAAAATAAGTGTATTTTCTTTGAAAATTAATAATTTATAGTCTAATTTAGCAAAGTATGATCTCTTTAAAACATTTAAAATACCCGTTTTGATAAAACATCCTTATAAATAGACCAAGAAAACTAGGTAATAAGCATGTGTTTTTTATAAGGCAGTAAAATAGTGTATATTTACACCATTTAAAAATGAAATGTAAAAATTGAACAGTATAATAATTGAACATTAAATGTTTTAAAAAGTTCTTATAGAATTTTTATTTCAGTTTTCCACTAGGTATACAAACTTAGGGAACATGAAGATAGATACTCTTAATGATATTGATACAATGGAAAGTTGCTACTGATAGTCAGCAATAGTAATTACTTATTACTACATTCAAATCTTTTTCTTTCAGATTTATGGAACAGTCACTGAATCGTGTCATAAGAACATTTGTTTCAAAATTTCTTTTTCTTATTTTGTGAGTAGTTTGAATCTGTAACTAGGAATGCAATAATGAAGTGACTGATTTGTTATCACTTAGTTCTTTCAAAAGAACATACTGTGAAGATTCATATTAAAGATTGATTTCAAAAATATTTTGAGCAAAAGCAGTACTGTTCAGAATTGTAGAGATATTCAAAGACATATGATTTTGAGAGAAAGTACCTCTGAGAAATAATGTTCTAGTTATGTATGCAAAAAAAGGGCCAGGGATATAGCTCAGCAGTATAGTGCCTGCCTGATAAGTGCAAGGGCCTGAGTTTGATTCTTAGTACAAAAAAAAAAAAAAAAAAAAAAAAAAAAAAAAAAAAGGAAAGGAAACAGACAAAAAACCAGAATAAACAAACTAATTGAAATACTTTCTAGGTTTACCTGTCTCTCTTTTTTTTTTTTACCATGGCTAAAACTATATACACTGTTTGGGGCTGGCCCAGCCTAGTGGGAGACTACAGGGAAGGAATGTGATTTTACTTTTTATGCATTCACCCAAGGCAGAACCACCATTAGTGGAAAAAATTGGAGAACAAAGAATCTATTTCAAAACCAAACCATTATTTAACTATTTAATAGGCTACAGAACGTAAAATGAAATTCTTTCTCTTTATCCATGTAACAAGAACTGTGGAGGCATTCCTAAGCTACGGTGAAATAAAGAAGATAGCTACAAAGAGTAAGAACAAGCACCATGTTTTTCTTCTGCCCTCCTAAGTGGTGATGCCCTGATAGGACTTCTAGTTTTGAAGGAGGCACTGTCATAGTCCCATGGATACCTAAATGCATAAGACAAAAAAAAAATAAAAAATAAAAAAAAAAATCCCAACTTCTCATTCCTTACCTTTGTTTTATTTTTAATGATACAACATACAAAAAAGCTAGCAAAGACTGGAGGTCCAGAGGTTTGCTGTGATAATTATTTCAAAACAGTTAAAAAAGTTTGAAAAGACAGATGTGTGGTTTAATGGAATTCATAAACTATGAATTCAACCTCCAGCTCTACCAGTGTATACCCTTGGAAAAATGAAGTAACTTTCATAAATCTAATCTTCCTTATCTGCAGAACTGTCATCATCAGCATCACCACTATGATTCTCAAGGGCTTTATAGTTTAGCTCATTTTATCCCTAGCAACTCTATGTGAAGGTGCTATTAGTCATGCTCTCTATATGAAGGAACTGAAGCTCACAGAGAGTAACTTGCCCAGATATAATAAAACTTTATAGGGTAGTTTTAAGATCAAACACAAATTAGTAAGCCATTCGGTAATAGAAAGTGTGTGAGTCAGCTTTCCATTGCTGTAACAGCATATGTGAGATATCAACTCAGAGAAAGGTTTACTCTGCTGCATGGTTTTAGAGCAGTCAATCCATGTCCAGCTGTCCTGTTGCTCTTAGGCCTGTGTGGACATGGTTTATTATGAGGGGAGAGTGTGGAACACAACAAAGTAAAGCAAAACAGAGAGGAGATTAGTGTCCTACACTCTTTTCTGAAGGCATCCCCAGTGACCTAACGCCAACGCAAGGCCCCATCTAATTAGAGGTTTCTACTACCAGCTGGTAGCCCTGAACTGAGGACAGAGCCTCCAGAACAGGTCCTGGGAACATTTCAGATGTAAGCTATAATGGCAGGCAACGCTTAGGTCCTCCAGCCTGAGCTCTGACTATGACTATGTGGCAGCTAAGGTGAACAACACTGGGAGACCTGCAGAAGTTGAACCAGGCCTGGTTCTTACTCCCAGGACCTTTTAGAAGTACCATTTTCCCTATTTTGCTTTTCTCGAAGTAACTTTTATGTATTGTTTTACTTCTGTGCATATAATTCCTCTAGGATAGAAAAGCAGGAAAGACTTATAATTTCCACATTTTAGTAAACAGATTAGAGCTCTCAGGATACGGTCAAGTCAGCAAGTGGCATAGCTGGGCAGAGGGTTAGAGTCAACTGTATGACAGTGGTAATGCCAATACAATGAGCGCAGACACACTACTGTTTCAAGCACTGTGTCCGTATTCTCTCTGGAGCCTGAGCCAAAGCATCCTCTACCACAGCCTTATTATCTAAGACCTAATCCACCTCTGACTATATGGTTTAAGACGTTACTAATTTTTAAATCAGAGCATGGTTGAGCCTGAGGTTCACAAATGCAGACTCTGTGGAGTCAAGGTCGCATCCACTCAATGTTGACTCAACCCAAGGTCCTGCTAGAGAATGAACTCAAGGCCTGGCAGATTAGTTACTGTGAGACAAGTATAGGCCTTCCACAGGTTCTACAGTGAACATACATTAGTTTTACAAAGAGTTGTGTTTAGCTTCAACTCTGGACAAAACATCAGGCTGATATGCCAAAATACTTTCTTAAAAACAATCACTCTGCAGTCTACTAGTCATTGTATAGAAATCCAATGTTAGAAAAGTGTCTGCTTAACATCTGGTAGGAACAAAAACTGAACTATGTTCATTACTCTTTGGCGGTAGTTCCTTACACAATAGAAATTTCTTCTTTTAAAATCATCAGTTACAGAATGTAGCCACTTTTGAGACATCACTGATATACTTGTGAAGAAAGATGAAGCTCCCAGGCTTTGCACTGTGTTCGTACTGATGTTTTGACATATTAGGACATTGCATCACATCACACAACCCTACTGCAAAGGCCCACTCAATTCTCAGGCTCCTGAACACAATATCCATATCCCAGGTACTGTTTCTAACCTGTCAGTCAAGTCACAGTCACTGGACATTCTCCTCTCAGTATACTGAACTGGGCCTTTGGGATCAAGCTTGAACAAAGCAGCTCAGGTCCCTGTAATTTTCCTTCTCCATTTATGGGTGTCTGTGTTATGTTCTTTACTCTCTGGTTCCCCCAACCTTTTATCATTGGGCCTTTGGCTTTACCTACTATCACGCCATCAACTATGTTTTAGCACCAGGAATCGAACTCAGGACCACAGTGTGCTTTCTAGGCAGCTGCTATGTCACTGGGCTATATTCCCCGCCCCTACTCTGTTAACTCTTTAAAAAGTTTAAATTATACATTAATAAAAGATACTGAGAAAATCCAAACATCTCAGAACTTTTCAGTTGTCACACAAGTGAATCACAATCCTGGACCATGCCTGCTTATCCAATTTTGAGAAATGAGAGACTTAAGAATTTGTACCTTATGATTGTTTAAGACCCTTCAAAACTAACTCAAAGCTCAAACACTCATATACAAAAGAGTGTCTTCTGCTTTCACTGCTATAGTAGTGAACTTCTGGGATGGGCTCTCATTCTTGCCAGCAGGTGATCATGTTCCTATACAGTTCCTTCCATATTGCATGTGACAACCCATGATCTTTATGGTAGGCCACAGGAGGCATCCTGGTTCCCACAGCACTTGCCTGGACTACTTGTTCCGAGGTAACCAGTTGCCACCCAGTGAGGACACTTCCAAAGTCTTGTGAAGAACTGAAGTCTCAGACAGGGCCAGCACTCATTTGCTACCATGTGAGCCACTGTAAAGGTGATTTTCCAGCCTACCCGGCTGTCTGACCTCAGCCTAATGGGAAGATTCAAGTAAGAGCTGCCCAAAAAACTGCTCCCAGATCCCTGACTCAACAGAAACCATGAGATAACAAATGACTACTGTTGTGCTAAGATATCAAGTTCTGGAGTTATTACAGATGTAATAGGTACATCCAATGATGATTATGGCTGTTAGCCTTGAGGCCAGCAACAGCTTTCCACAAGTTTCTCGAACTTAGTAAGCCACCACCTTGCTATTGGTTGTTACAGACTGCACCATTCCTGACCACCACAGATGACCAAAGGCCAACAGTTAAAGCAATAGGCTCTGATTTATATTTTGTGGTTATAGGAATTTTGGAAGGTGACATGGCTGTTGTCATTTTATGAGATGCTAACTTCATGGGCTTGCTAAACATATTGATAATATATTTTTATCTGTATTTTCCCCAAAGTTAAGTTAGAAAAAAGTAAAAGAGAATTTGCTTCTTTTGTGAAAAGAAGCTGATGTTGTGGCTCTGAATGTAGTGAGTGGGGAGTAATGCAGGCCAAAGCAGGGTGAACTAGAAAAAGAAAGAAGAAACACTTTTCTGCTGAATTCACTTCAGGGCTTTCCAAGAGGAAGAAGTTTGAACAATTCCCCATGTGTCCAGAGGGCTTAATTTCAATCAGGACAAAAATGTGGCAAGATTTTTAGTAATCTCATTTTTAATAGCTAGGTACTGGATCTCAATTCTAAACAGAAAAGAAACACTACACATGAATTCATGGAACTTGTAGGCCTGCCAAAAGTTTGCTGTTTCATATTGCAAGAGCACTGCCAACTATGCACTCCAGCTTCCTAAATGAGACCCATTCCGTGGAACAGGAGAGTTACCTTCACACTGAGCATCTGCACTGTAAGCCAACGCTGCCCACAGACTGAGGAAAGCCAGCTTTGTGCAATTCCTGATAACAAGACACCAGGACACCAAAACAGCTGAATGAGAATTAAAAATACCACTTAGACCATTGGTTTATAGCAATTGACTCAGCCTTACTCTGAAGCAATGTTTTCTTTGAAAAAAAAGTTTAAAAATTCCAGCTATAGCAAATAATACTATAAAACTGTGAGCTTTGACTTTGCCCACACTCTCAGCAATAAGCACTTTCAACAGCTCCATGTGTCATCGCACACAGCCCTAGGCATGTGCCAGTTCATGCACACGTATGTGTAGACAACACAGTCCCTGATTACAAGGATTGGACCTACAATTTTTTATTTTACCATGAGGTAGTAGTGGTCTGCCATCAGGAAGAGCAGTACTTGGCATTCTTGAGTTCTCACCTAGTGATAGGCGGTATGGTGCTGTTCTGATGCTGGGCTTGCTCTGTGACCACTGGGGGAGCAACAGATCCTCTGCCGTGCTGCTGAGCTGTGCTGGGTGGCAGGCCAGGTACACAGATGGAGTTGTGGCTAGGTGGTATTTTAGACCTACTATCAACTATTGGGACATCACTATTATAAACAGAGGGGCTATATCTGTAGATATCAACTGGTCCTCTTAATATAAATAATATACAGTTCTGGTATTCGGTATCTTTGTTTTCTTTGGTTAGTGATGTTTTGGAGGTTAATTTTTAATTTACATTATATGCTAAATTCACCATTCATATGTGTTTACTTCTGGACTTTCTAGGCTGCTCAATTATATCAGTGATTTTTTAAAATTTATTTTTATTAAGACCACTTAAGATATACATATGGTCACATTAATAAATAGGGAATTTGTACCTGTCCATGATGTATCTTGATTCCTCTTTTTTCCCCATCCTCTTCCTTTCCCTTCAATTCCTCTTCCTCTCCTTATTTACAAAGCTTTGTTTCCATTTTATCCTTTTCTCATTTCTTTTCTCTTCCTTCATTTCCCTCTCCCTCGTTTCCTTTTCCTTTTGAACAGTTTCTTCCTATTTCAAATTATCTGTTGTACATTTTGGTTCTTATTTACACTTTCACTTTCTCACACCCGATAGACAATGCAATATTTACACATGTCCAATTTATTTCACTTAAAGTACATCGTCTCAAGGTCCATCCAGTTAGCCATAAATGTCTCAAGTTGACCCTTCTTTATGATTAAGTAGTATTCCATTATATAAAAAAAATTTTAAACTCATTCATCAGTTAGTGGGCATTTGGGTTGTTTCCAAGACTTAGCCATTACAAACTGTGCTGCTATAAACACGGCTGTGCATATACTGCTCTGGTATGATGCTTTTCTTTGGGAAATATACCCAAAGGACAATAGCTGGGTTAAATGGTACCGCTAAGTCCTAGTTTTCTGAGGGATCTCCACACTGATTTTCACAATAGTTCTATGAGTCTATATTCCCCCAGTAGAGAAGGGTTCCTTTTTCCCACATCCCTCTAGCATTTGTTATTGGCTGATTTCTTGATAACAGCCATTCTTTCTCAGTGTTGTTTTAACTTGTTGAATGACCAGTGATGTTGAATACTATTTCATGTATCTATTTACTGTTTCTATGTCTTCATCTGAGTAGTTTATTTTCATCTCAGATGCCCATTTTTGGGTTGGGTCTTTAAATTTGGGGGGCCTGATTTTTTTTTTTAATCTGTGTTCTAGGTATTAGTCCTTTTCTGAGGGACAAATGGTTAAAATTTTTTCCACTCTGTGGGATGTCTTTTCACTTGTTAATGATTTATTTTGCTGTACAAAAGCTTTGTAATAAAATGAGATCCCAGTTGTTCTTTGTAGTGTTTCCTGTGCAGCTGGGGTTTTGTGCATGAATTCTTTGCCTATACTGATGTCTTCAAGAGTTATAGGTATTTTATCTTCCAGCTATGCATTAGCTTTGTAATACATTTTTTTACTTGGATTGGTTGATTAATACCTGGTACAATTATGTTTTATTTTACTTTGTGAACTTTTGAATCATCTAATCATCTGTTTTGTGCTCTTCTCTACTTCCACTTTTAGTTTTTAAAAACTGGGATCAGAAAGTGATTCACTTTTGAGAAACTCACAAAGTCCTCAGGTTAAAGCTGTCCCCATACCACAGTAATGGGACACAGACAAATTACTATAAAGTGTACATTTACCTAGAGTGCTCCTGTTTATGAAGTCTGTCCACTTTTACACTCTGCTCTGAACTTTTAACCAGCTGGGGCTAAACGGTCATGTATTACTTATGTGTGACAGATGGACAGAGGCTCAGAGAGAGCTGGGATCTGATGCTTGGCTCCAGCCAGATTCTTCTATCACACCAGAGGCACAAAACACCATGAGTCTCCAAGAAATGTGTGAAAACAGGGATGGCTTTTGTTTTATTGCAATGCTACCATTTTAGAAATGCTAGCAGACTATCAAATTATGAAGTTTCAAACCTAGTAATGCGGAATAAATATAGTGAAACCTGAACTTTCAAGAGTTGCTGGTGGGAGAGGAGACTGGCAGCCAGACCCTGGGTTTTGACAAATTTCTGGGTGGGAGGTGCTGCTAGTCTGGGTTTTCTGGGCAAAGCGACTCCCCTTGGCTTGTGCTGCAACTGTCCCTGCCTCAGGAATAGCCCTACTCCTTCTCCACCAACCTGCACAGCCTCCCTCCCTGCTTCTTCTCGGGACCCCATCCAGGGGCCAGGAGTCACTAAAGCTCTTCTCTCCCACTGCCCATGTCCTGGGCTGGATTCTGATTGTGATACCAGCCCATCTCTTTTCTCATCCCAAAGTATCTCTGCAGTGTATGGTGCTGGTAGAGATAATGGATTTCTGACAGTTTGTATTTCAAACTTAATATTTCATTTTCTCAATTAAATTTAACTGACACATTGAAATGTAGCAAGATTATGTTTCTTCATGTACTTCATAGGGCTTACACAACTTTTCCAGAAATAACAACAAACTTCAAACACTAGAAAACATACTGAAATTGTTTTCTATGAATATTGTATCTCGATTCATAATGATCAGAAAAGTATTCTATAGAAATTAGCTTTAAGACTATTTGTGACTTTTCTCATAAGTAGGAAAATACTTCATTTCCTTGTTCAAACTGTTCTTTGATTTAGAAAAATGATTTTTTTCTTTTCCTTTGGAGACAGGGTCTTGCAGTGTAGTCCAGGATGACATCAAATTTGTCATCCTTCTGCCTCAGCCTCTCAGGTGCAAGGTGTATGGGTGTATAGTACCATATCAGCTAAATTACCTCAGCAAGATTTTGCCTTATTGTTTTCCTCAGAGTTGGGGACAGCAATGTGGGCCTTGAATATGTTAGGCTATTACACTTTTAAATAAAAACAAAAAATAAACCGAAGACCCAAGTGACTAGCCAAATTTAAGATATAACTGAAGTTTGTGGTAAGCTTTTTGTTTTACAATCTTGTGTTAATGTTACTGGTAAGCTTTTGCCAATATTATTCCTTACCAAGTAACTACTGGTAACACAATTCAAAATTGACTTCATTTTGCACTAAAGACTTTGGTTTTATTTTATATCTGAGAATCTTCTATTACCAAGTCTGTCTCTACATCTGTCTTCTCAAAATTAAGCTGAGCCATCTTAACTGTTTACAGTCTGCATGCTCACAATGGGTTTAACAGTGGCTACAAGGTCAGATTTGATATCTACTTTATGAAAATGTTCCTTCTTTGGGCAGATCAGGAAATAAATAACTTTCAGGTCATTCCAAAGAATGTCTTTATTACTGGCAGAGTTGTGGTCATAAGCCTAACAAATTTGAAAGATCACACATTGCTCAAGAAATAAAGCACACTTCTGGACTTGATAGGAAGACTGGAGCATGCATACCTTTTCTTCTGTCAGCTGCATGAATACTTTTATGATGGTTTTGCCTATGGCATGCTTTTCAACTAAATAAAGCTGAAACTTTTAATATGCTTCAAAGTTTAACAGATTCTCACACATTTTATTGAAAAACAGGGATTTGCCATTCTAATGTTTAATGCCCACTAAGTTGCCAGTATGAAAGCATGACTGTTGCACTTCATGCACTTTGGATCCAGACCAATCTGTGGCTGAGCTCAAGAGCTGTCTGAATGGTGCTGCATTATAGCCTGCTATGTAGCTGTGTGAACACTGTGTTAGGCCTGAGTACCTCGGCATAATGGAAAACAGTACTTGCTGAGGCAAAACTCACTGCAGTCATGTCCAGAGAAAAGTTCTGAGGGCTTCACTTGCCTTTTCCCTTATTTAAAATCTTCTGCAGTTTATGCTTCGCCCTTGTTCTCTTTCTAAGGTGGTAGGCGTGGCACAATGCATGGCAGCATCACCAGCAGTTATCTTGGGATGGGTGGTAAAATATTTTTAACATAAAAGCTGTCATTTTTTAAGTGCACAATTCAGTGGCATTAATTATATCTGCAATACTGTGCAACCACTTCCATTACCTCTTTTTCCAAACTTCTCATAATCCCTCAAAAAACCCTTCTACCATTTATGCAACAATCTCTCCAACCTCTGGTAACTTCTAATCACCTTTCTGATCCTCTGAATTCACCTGTTTTAGATACTTCACATAAGGGGAACCATACAGTATGTGTCCTTTTGTATCTAGCTTGTTCCACTCAACATAATGTCAACAAGGTTCACTGTATTGCAGTATGTATCAGAACAGCAGTCCTTTTCATGTCCTAGTATTATCCCACCACACGAATACACCATGTTTTGTCCTCCCATTACTCAGTAGCTGCCTTAGACATTGAGTAGTGTCCAAGGTGCAGAGAAGTGGGGTCTGAGAAGCATGATGGGGCAGTGGACAAATTCCTTCCCACTAGAGTCCAAGGCAGTACTTCTCCACAAGGAATGATCTCTCTCTCTCAATGGTATGTTTTGCTTCAACCCTGAATTTCTGAAATGCTCTAGAATCAGCAAAGCTTTACATTTTTTATGGAATGAGTTGCTATGGCTGTCCCAACAATCAAACTGCAAACTCCTCTCTTGTTCCTGGCTGTTGTACTTGATACTATGGTACTATGTTAGGTGACAAAGCTCAGTAGATGTTCAGTTTCTTAGTTTTATCCCTATGCTCTCCATTCTCTAACAAGTACATAAATCACATGCCCAGAATTCAGAATTATTGCTGACTGATTACGCCGCCTTTCTTCTAAAAAAGTGAATTAATGCCATGACCCTCCTTTTTCCTGATTTCCTGGGCAGCAAGAAATGGAAAACTATTGCCTGTCTGTCAGAAAAGAGAGGCCTTAGAGAGCTGGCCTTCCTCATTATACATGGGAGTGGGTTTTTTTTTCTCTTTTCTTCCCAAGTCTTGGTTCCTTTGGCCAGGGAAAATCACCTTCCTTCTGCTAGGGATTTAGCTCAGAGGCATAAGCGCCTGCCTTGCAAGCAGGCAGTCGTGAGTTCAATCCCTGGTACCAATAAAAAGGAAAAAGGCACATACACACACACAAATTATGGGGGCTGGGGATTTAGCTCAGCGGCATAAGCGCCTGCCTTGCAAGCAGGCAGTTGTGAGTTTGATCCCTGGTACCGATAAAAAGGAAAAAGACCCCCCCCCAAAAAAAAAAAGAATACAGCTGAACACATTCTTTCCTACTAGTTTCTTCTTCACTACAATCTCAAGAATTCTTCTATTTCTTCCAAGGAAAGAAACGCAGCATCCCTGATGTCTAGTTTCCTGCATGAGTTCCCCTCCTGTGAGGAGTGCATGCAGCGCCTCAAATACTTGCAGCTCTCCAGCCTTAATTTACAATGCAGCAGAGCACAGTGTAAAGTAGGCATCTGTTCTTATGGGGTGACAAGCCATCTCATGGAGAGCACACAGGTCTGCATGGAACCTGACATGTTTCATGGCAGTGTAAGGCTGTTAGTCAAGAAAACAAGCTGTTTAGGCCTTTTTCCTAATTAATGACTCAGCATAAAAATGTATCATCATAAAAGTGTGCCTGAAACTTTCCAGGACCATGCCACTAACAAAAGGATTATTATCAGAACAATTAGGCTGTGTCTAAGAGAATACATAATCATTCAACAAATCATCTTGCTGTTAGATTTTTTTCAAATCTTGTTTTACCATGGTTACCTCTGGTGTTGAAAATTTTTCAGACAAAAGCTTTTTGAGTGGACAGTGACAATTTCAGTGCTATTCCTCCATATCACAATATAGTTTCAAGTCTGTAACTGTGTTTTCAACAAATGCTTATTAAAATCACCTTTGGTATTCACTGGATGTTTTCAGTTTAATAGCTCATGAAAGTCATAGGAGTGACATCTTATCAAGCATGTAACAAAGAACAATATTCTATAACAAGACAGTACTTACATAGCCCAAAAGTTGGACACTGCTCACCTGAAAATCTATAAAAAATTGCTATTAGGGGCATTAGCAAACAAGATCAGTTCTGTGATAAAAGAACATCTTGTAAGACTGGATATTTTCTATTTATTACCTAATATTCTAAACAGCACTCTGAAAAATGACAGAAGAGCCTCCCTCTTCAATGAAATTAAAAGACAATTCTGAGAGCTGACCACCAGCAGCAGACTTCCTTATCAGCTTGAGTGTGTGGAACAAATCAATGATCAGCTCCAGTGAGGGAATCAGCAAAGCTTTATAGCTTCCCCAGAGTGCTTATGACTTGTCATTACGTTCCATACATAACCACCGACGAAGCACTTCCATTTTACATACATTGTACACTTTACGTATCTTAGCACAATGTTGCCTTAAGTTCCCCAAGAGCCAGTAGTGGATAGCAATAATAAAGCAAGCACATTGTCCCTTTTGCTGTTCTGCAGTTAACTACAAACTGATTCTACACAACTGTCTTATGAATCACAGATAGTAGAATGCCGCTGACATAGGGTACACCAAGTTTGGAAGCTTAGAACTGATCATGGAGCTTAAAACTGGATTCTGCTTTAGAGGGATATTCTCTGCAGAACGTTTTTCTGCACATTTGTCCATCCATTCAGCCACCTTTTATGTTGAGCTCCAAATTAAGCAAAAATAGCAAAAACAACAGCAACTATAGAAACAAGAAACACTGCTGCTCTTTGCTAAGGGAGGTACTAATATGGTTAAGATGCAGCCCCTTTATCTGAGGATAGGTCCTAACCACATTTGGATCACAAGAAGAAAGAAGGTATATCTTGGAGGAAGTGGGTCAAAGATTTGGACTAGACTGAGAGGAGAATATAGTTCAGAGATAGTTGAGGACAAAGGGAGGAAATGTTATTTGGACTCTCTTCCTAAGCCTAGCATCATTTGGAACTCATTGGGTTTAGAGGAATCGAAGTCTTAACACTCTGGAACCTGATTTGTAAAGTATGGGCACATGGAAGCTGTCTAGAGATTGAGGTGGAGAAAGCAGCAACCTTAGAGAAATACTGTTGCCAAAATTAGAAAGGGCCCCAGTGAGTTTGTTCACAGAATATTACCATACTTTTATTTACACTGAGAAGAAACAGAAAAGCTTTTAACTTAGGATTCAAGTAAAGTATGTAAATATCAGATGCCACAAGACCCGGCAACAAAGATTTCATAATTAAATTTTTAGAAGACACTTGGAAACAAAAGATTTTGGGAAACTGTCATTTGCCTTGAGTAACTTAGGTAATTTCCTACTGAAACAGATTAAGATAATGGTCAAAAGAGCATTATTTAGTCATTGACGTGAAGCACTATCACCAAACAATTTGTTTACTTATCTAGATGTTTGAAACATTAAATGTTCATCTGTATACAAAATATATTTTAAGAGAGGACAATTCTGTACTAGCAAAAATTTAGGAATCAGTAAAAACAGGAGTAGGAACTACTTCCAGGTAAGCAGTCTGCCCTGACTCCCATGTTTGGACACTTACAATTAAAGCCAGTTCCAAATGCACAACATCTTCCATTCTTTCCTTCCAAACTAAACCTTTGAACTTCTCTAAACATATACTCCTGGAAAAATTTTTGGTAGTCACTCCTTGGAACCCACAATTTCTGTAGTTTTTCATCTTTGTATCATAACCAGTCTGCCCTACTAAGCTTCCCTGCCCATATGTGGTCAGTCATGCCACTGCCACCAGAAGTAGACTGGTCCTCAGTAAGGGCTTATTTGCCCAGGGCAGGGCAAGCAAATAGGGCAGGAAAGAAGTCCAGTATGCCTGGATCTCCAGGTCCTTGGAAGCTCCTGGCATGAAGACTAGATTATTATTTATTCTCCACATGTGAAAATGAACACAGAAACATTAGGGAACATTCTGAAGGCCATAAAGAAAGACTGGGCAATCCTGGTTCTCCACTTCATATTCAAATGTAGGCCAGCCTCCCTTTCTAAGTTTAGACAGCACTACTGGCAAACTGCCAGTGTAACCTATATGTCTGAATTCAACGAAGATAATGATTTTTTTAAAACCCACCATTAGCATTTAAAAAAAAAAAAGTTCTACATGTTAGACATTGAGATGGAAGCTTTAAAACATTACTAAGTTTACTAAAAATCACTATTTTTTCTTTTCTTTCTTTTTTTTTTTTAACAAACGATACAACCAAGGTTAATGCAAATTGACTAAGGAGACCTTGAAAATCCATCAAATTTGGCAGAATGGTGAGTAGTGATTTATATGAAACTGTATCAATGAAAATTTTGGTTTATTTATAGTCTCTTTTAAATGAGACTATAAATACAAGCACACACACATATATATATATAAATTATAACTACGTTAAAGATTATGTTGTTAAAAGCGACATCTTAATGGAAACTCAGTACTTCATTTTCTGGTGGTGTTTCCCTAATAGCTAGACCTCCAAATGCTGCCTCTCTAGAAGGTTCGTCAGCTCTGTGATTAACCATGTAGCTATGACTGACAGGCTCTTGAGACAGCTTTCAGCTGGGCAGAGCACAGGGAGTGCCACATAAATTTTTGGGACTATAAATGACGTCTCCGGAGTCCTTTGGAATAAATACCTCCAGGCTTGATGGGACCAAAGCCGAGCGACTTAAGAGATTCTCTCCTTTGCTTACCATAGTTTATAAACTATGAGGCACAGATCTGTGTAGTCCAAGCATTTTAAAGGCTTCTACACCATTTCAAGTATAACCATGAATATTTTTAAAATGTTTCTCTACCATCATATAGAACAGAGAGAGAGCTCTACAAAACGTGTGACATACCTATTTAAAACCTACTTAAAAATTATACAGTAATGCGATGTTCTATTGACACAATCCAGTGTCCTCATTCATTAGCACAGTCACTATAGGTCAACTCATAACTCACTGGGGATCACTTGGTGCTACAGTTGCTGATGTTACTTCAGGTTAAATGGCACATTCCAAGACCACTGAAGCACCACTTTGTCAGAAACTCTTATGAAAAGCTCTTCAGGATCTTTGTAGAAATATGAAACACCTTGAAACCACTACCATAAGAAGCTATCATTTTAGTTAACTGTGAAACCACCTGCTTTTCTTTAGGAAACAGCAAAAAACTCACAAGCTAGTAAAACAGTGTAAAGCCTACAAAATCTCTTGCCTTTCTGACACAGTTTACTTATTTCATTTGACTTTATTTTCCCCTTTTTGAGAACTGAAAAATCTCCCCATTTGATTCAGTCCAAGCCACAGACTTATTTGCAAAATAAACGGCTCACAAAATAAGTACATGCCAAAGAACACTTTTTTATCACTTCAGTCTTGACTTGGCATAATGTTTCAGATGGTATTCATTTGAAATAGAGAGATCGATGACATAACTTGTCCAATCCTCCTCTGTAAGTAGCTTTACTAGAAGAGGGTAAAAGAAGAAAAATATAAATTCTTGTCTGTAGGCAACCAAAAACATAGCAACTCATCTTGGAGTAATTTAACCAATATGATGATTTAGAGGACAGTTCAGTGGCACCAGTTTTGGAAGGCAAAAGCTCAGCAGAAAGAACATAAATCAAAGGTGACTGGCAGGTAAAGGATATATGCAGCAATCAGCCAAACCATGTGCACACTGGCACAAATTCAATAAGATCATTTATAAAATTTTTAAGGCAGAAGTACACAAAAGGGGGTCTGGTGCTAACTAAATCTGCAGATAGCTTACATGCCACTGAAATAAACACTTCCAGATGCGGGTGTACAAAAACCTTTCACAGAAAGAAATGTTTTCTTTCATAAATCTGAAGGAAGGACTCAGGAGAAAAGGGCAAGAAGTCTACAACCGAGAGCAAGCTTCTTATGGACTGAAGTGCTTGTTGAGGGGACTGACTACGTAATGACGGACTACAGGGTGAGTCTATTTAGAAGAATCACTAGGATTGATGAAATGGGTTTCTGAACATGTCATTCCTTAGTCCCTGTGAAATCTGTAGTGTGGGTCAGTGTTGTGGTCATTGCTTTCTGTATAGGTTCTTTTTGGGAGTGGGGGCAGAGGGACAGTGGTAGAGATAATGGGTTCATACAAACACAAAAACTATTTATCAGTTTAGGAGAACAATGCTCTGGAACTTCCTGGCACAAGGCTATTGCAGGCATAGCTTTAGTGATGAAAAATTTTAAAATCTAGTTAGATTGCAGTCATCTTTCAGGAATGCATGACTGAATTCATTAATGGCTTAGAAAGTCAATTTGTTCATTGAAACAACATATAACATAAGCAGGGCTATAAGCAAGGCTACTCCCAGAAGTTCACATAGGAAGCCAGCATGTATCCTAATTTTTAAATCTTGGGTTATCTATGCATGGAAACCGAACCATCAGGAACCTCCTGGAGATGAGTTTCCTTTTCGAGTTTCTAAATTGAGTGAATTCTTAGAAAGCATCTGTGCTCTGAGTTTGGTTTTGAGAACATTTTCACTGCTCGTTCTCCATGGTGGCACACATCATAAACCTGTCACCTTGTACTCTTCTCTCAGGAAGAATCTTGTTCTACTTAGCCTACTGTCCAGTTACTTTGCAATGGCCTATGAAGAGCCTCTCTGGTCTCTTGCTATAGTGCAGTCTGCTACATCATTCAAGGCAAGCTTTTCTCTACAGTCATATTTTAGTTATTTCCTTTAATATAAAGTCATTCATATTAATCCCTTGCCCAAACAACAAACAAACAAACATAGTAAAACTCTGATACCCCTATCAGTTGTTTGAAAAGAAATTTGCCAAATAAAACCTGAGACCTCCAATATATACTTCAGAGACAAAAAAACACCTGTAAGTCAGGCAATGGTGGCACATGCCTGTAACCCGTAAGAGTCTGATACAGGGTGATCACAAGTTCTAGCTCAGCCTCAACAACTTTGGGAGACAGTGTTTCCAAATATAAAATAATTTTTTAAAAATAGATGTGGCTTATTCCTGCTCTACTTCCTGTCCACATTATCTTTTCAAAATTGCTATTTATCCTCAACTTTGTCTTACAAATTTAGTTGAATGTTAATGTCCCTCACTAATGGCTGGTTACACATTTCCACGTGCCACATCTCATCCTCACAATGTTTAGTAAATATTAAACTAATCAATGGAGCTCATGGAGCTATAAGGAACTCAGGATATCTAGGGTGTTGTTCCTTCCATTTCTAAAGCATGTGTAACTCAGCTGCATGAATATGCATCTAACATATGGAAGATTTTATACTCAAATCAACTGCTGTCCTTGTATGTGAAGTGTGCTCTTACTCTACTGGGAACATACATGCTCTGAATTGTTTTTCAGCAGCAGCAGATGACAGATTGACGCCTGGCATTACAATCTTGCTTTGCCTCCTTACTTCCCTGGGGAGGGTGTTTGTGACCTGCTTGTATGGATGACAGATGTCGTAACCATCAAAAACTAACATGAAGTGAGTTCATTCACATAAGCAACTCTTCCACAGTGGCTTCAGAGAAAAGCTCAGTGTAGTGCAGAGCTCAGGCTTGCTCTCTTTCCTTTTTCCCCTTTGTCTCTATTCCTCTTCTTTTCACTTCCCTCTCCCCTAATTTCAGTTCTCTTTTAAATGTGGCTAGGTAAGAGCTTGTTTGTGAACTACGTGCTATTTGCTTATTAGGCTCTTTCCTTATTAGACTTTTACCTAGTTAGTCCTGAATATGCGAATGGTTGTTTGAGTTATATCAGGAATGTAGAATAAAATCAGATCCAGAAATACACTAACTTGTCTACTGGAAACTGTAAAACCTGTACAAGTGTTTGGATTGTAACTGACATGAACCTGTAGGCCAGGCTGGGAACCTTTGCAACTGGAGTCCATCAACCTCACTGCCCAGCACTATAGCCAGAGTCCACCAGCATGGTTGCCTACTGTCACCTTGAATGCACCTGGGGAGATACAGAGCCTGGTGCTGAGCTCTGTTTGCCTGACCTCTTCCAACTAATCAGGAAAAACATTTCCAGATCTGGAGACCTATTTCAAGTGTACTGCAATCAGGTCCGAAAGCCTCACCAGGTGCTTGGGCAGCACCTCACATCTGACTGACAGAAGGGCTATGAATTTTCTCCCCTCATAGTTTGGGGTTATGCAGAGGTGGCATGTGGGGGTGAGTATTAATCTGTGCACAATTAGCCTAGGGAATTTGGTTTAAATCAAATCATAATTAAAACCTTAGGAAAACAAGGCGTAATTCTTTTCTAGTTTTCAACCTTGTGTATAACCTTAAATATATATTGAGCACAAAAAGAGTAAGTATTAGTTTTATTCTGGAAGGTATAAATTCCCATTTACAATATTCTACTTATTACGTGGTGGGATTAACTTTGCAATTATATCAGTCAATTAAATGATAGTTCACTTATCGTATTTGCTGACTAAAGTATGTAACACTATTTAAGAAAAAAAAAATCACCTCCAGTTTAGCAGGTCCTCTTCACAGGCATCTGAAGAAAATTTCTGCCACACTATCAGTAAAACAATATACAAATGTTTCATCTAGACAGAACTTACTTATGAATGTTAGATGTGTCTGGTGATACAAAGTAAGGAATATATTTCAATAAAAGGAATCTATAATTTTCTAATTGAGATTAAAAATATGGAGAACAGTACTTGTATTAGGTCAACATGAAAAATTTAATGCATGATTTATATATCCAACTGAGTATTTACAATCTTCCTGTTTATTTACAAACGTAAAGGAAGTTCTTGCTATTTTTAGAGCACAATTTTTTAAATTTGCAAGTGGCTCAGTTTAGTTTCCTCCAACTAATCCTTTTTCTGCTTTCTTCAAGTAATAATTAAAAGAATCTTGTGAGATTTTTTTCTTTTGAAGAAAAGGATTTTCTTTTGGGGAGTCACTAAGAAATTTTTCTGTCTAGTTCTATTTCCCTAGAAAACTATAGACTCCAGAAACAACAATGACACACTTAAAACTCAAGACAGCCCCTACAAAATATTTAGCTCAAAAAGTTTCTCGCTGGTGTCCATTACCCACTTCTCATTTTACCCATGTCTGAATTCTTCCTGTTTCTCAAAATAGTGTGTGCCTTTTACAACAAATAAAGAGAATCATTAATTTTTTAACCTACTTTCAGTTTTACAAGAAAGACAAACTTGGAGCAAAGATGTAGCAGATTTGGGTTATCAGAGGAACTGATTTTCTGGTTTTCAAACTATGTTCCTGAAAAATTCTAGAACTCCTTGGCAGGTGATTCTAGAGACATCATACATGTTTCTTCTAAATTATTTTTGTGCTACTCCAATGTTCTGTCAATCCACTATTTTATATCTGAGCTACTTATAGATGTTTTGTTGATTAGGAAGTTGTACCTTGGAATTTGGATTGGTTTTTGTTTTTTAAGTATATATTTAAAGCAGTACATACACTGGACATTAAATTGGTCAAGTAGTCCTATCACCATAGGATGTATAACCCGTGCTAAACTTAAATGTAAGGCCTTTACCAGTAATATAAAATTAAAGGCAGGAAAAGCAATATGCTCTTGAATAATTGCTGTGTACAAAACAGAAAAATACAACTTTTTAATAATACCAGGATGCTTCTAAATGGACCTGTATAATTATTTATGAACAACTCACTGTCTATCCCAAGATAAACTATTGCTGTAGAGAGGTAAAATGACACAAGATTTCTTTTCCCTTTTTACATATTTTGTGCTCATTATAAAAGTTAACTAGACAGTTTGGTAACGCAACATGATTGTACCAACTCAACCTGACAATATAAAATCACAAGATTATCCTTACAAGAGTATAAAAATGTCATAGTAATGAAGTTTTCCAAGTGTGGATTCAACAAGTAAAGCAAACTGAATCTGATTCTGAAACTTCAGACTAATGTCTGCCAGAAAAGGATCTCAACTGACTGAGGCTTTTTGTGTTTTTGTTTTTTGCTTGGTTTTTTGGTGATACCTCTGAGTATTTTATAGTATTTTCAGATTCACTCAGAAATATTTCCCAGAAAACCATGAAGAATTACACTGGATAAATCCACATATTTAGAAATGTAAGCATTTATTAGGTAGTGTAAGAAAAATCTTAAGCAAAAATTTGCATTTCTCTTTTGAGTCAGGACTGCTGCACTAGTCTCTTTTAAAACATTCTTACAAAACTGTCTTACTTATAAATCAAACTCTTCACTCTGCTATATAACTAAAAAATGGAAACAGACACTGATGGGACACATTGCAAGTGCTGTCCATAATTCTGACTTCAGAATACCTTCATTATTCATACAAAATAAGATTTTAAAAGTGACTATTATGGGCAAGAGGCACAACAGGAGAATCCTTCCCGTGACTCTGAAAGTAAGGTTAGGCAACAGAAGAGACTATCACATGAGTAAAGAAGAGGAAGTGCTCCAAGAAAAAGAGGAGATGGGCCAGATGAAGTAGCACAGGCCTATAATCCCACCTACTCGGGAGCCTGAGGCAGATAAGCCAGGTTCATGGGGCAACTTACTTAAGACTTTGTCTCAAAGCAATAGTAAGGGTTGGGATGTAGCATAGTGACAGTCCTTCCCTAGCAAGGTCAAGGCTCTTGGTTCAGCTCTCAAAGCTATAATATATGAATGAATGAATGAATGAATGAATGACAGAGAAGCAGAAAGAGAGCACAGAGAAAAGCAGTGACTCCAAAAGCACAGTACTGAGGCTCACAAAGACTTTCACAGAAAAGTAGAAGACATACCTATGCCAGCAGGTGAGCAGTATCAGCACAGAAAAAAAGAAGTATAAAAAAACAAGGTGTATGACTCTTTTAAAAGTCACTTTTTAATCACTGAATCTAAAGTCATCAAAATGGATAAAATATCAGAGAATTAAAGACTGACCCCACAAGTGATTGATGACTTTAGAGAGTATACAAATAAACAGCTGAATGAAAGGAAAAAGGCAATACCAGGATAAGAAAGAGCAATTCAATAACAAGATTAGAGATCCTGAAAAAGAAGCAGACAGACATCTTGGAAATGAAATGTTCAGAAGTCAAACAAAACTTCAGTGGAAACCCTCAGCAATAAACTGGAGCAGAGGAAAGAATGTAAGCTCTTCAAAACAAGGCCTACGAATTACACATTCAGGAAATACTAAAGGAAAAATAGAATTTTAAAACACAACTAACAGACCAAACCTATGCATAATCGGTTTACACCAAGGAGTGTGAAAAGACAGGCTAAAGACACAGAACATTTATTCAGTGAAACAATAGCAGAAAACTTTCCACATTTTGGGGAAGATATGGACATCCAAGGGTATGAGGCATTCAGAATTCCAACAAGAACCTCTCTATATAACATTATAAACTGCCCAAAGTACTGAATATTGAAAGATGCAACAAAGAAGTACCTTTTCACTTTTAAAGGCACACCAATGAGAAGTACATTAGACTTCTCAGCAGAAAGTTTAAAAGCCAAGAGGGCATACAGAGATATATTTCAAGCCCTGAAAGAAAATAAAAGACACCTAAATTAGTTTAGACAGTAAAATTATTCAAAATTGATTCTTCCACAGGAAGCATGAACTAAAGAAATTCATGACTACTAAACCAGCTTTACAGAGGATACTTAAGGAACCCTAATGCAAAAGAGTAATTCAAAATGAACACTATTATGATAGCATGTGACAGAATAAGTTTTACTAGAAAAGCAGAAAAGGAAACGAGAAATAATCAACCATACTTAATTCAGTAAAACATCAGGTCTTTAAGATGAGCAGAAAAAAGAAAGGAACATATCTTGGAAATGAAATGTTTTCAACAACTGAACTCAAACAACCAGAAGAAAACCAACAAAATGAGAGGAGCCAGTACACATCTTTCTATTGTAACTCTGAATGTAAACAGTCTGAATTTTCTAATTAGAAAGACACAGGAGCAGGGTGCGTTAGTGCGCACCTGTAATCTCAATTCTTGGTAGGCTGAGGCAGGAGGATTGTTATGAATTCAAGGCCAGCCTGGGTTATAAAGTGAGCTCAAGGCCAGCCTGAACTGTATAGCAAGATCCTGTCTCAAAAAGACCAAAAGAGACAGAATAGTGATCTGGATTAAAAACAAGATGTACCCACCTTATTCACCGAATTACCACTGTGGGACCTCTAGCTCTTTCCCAAAGTCAAGATGACCATGAAAAGTAAATGCTTCAAATCAATTCAGGACATCGAGGCAGCCATGATAACAAAACAAAACAGACTTTCAGAAGTGCTTCTGAATTCGATGGTCCAACTAATACAATGTTCAATTTAGGATTATTCAGAGAGAGACTGTTGAGAATGTGCAAATGAAGTGGAAATACTGAAGTGCTTCTGAAAGTGTCAAGATTGATGGGACAAGTATGTTTTGAAGTGAAAAGGAATATTTTCGAGCAATTAACAGCAATATTACCTTTTACTATAATTTTAAAAATTTAAATATTAGCTGTATTTTTAATCAAACTGTGTAATTTAGCAGAGGGTATCTCATAATTTCAAGTAAGACCATTTAAAAAGTGAAAAACATATGCCTATCTACAATAATAAAGTTTAATGGGTAGAATTACTAAGAATTTTTGGAAGGCCACAGTTCCAAGCCAAAGTATTTACCTCATACTCACTTTAGAAACAGTTGTTACTATGAGACCTTAAACATTACTTAATTTTTCTCTAAATCTCAGTTTTCTTATCAATAAAATGCATATGGTAGCACTAATCTCATGGTGGGATTTGGGGATCCAATAAGACAATGCAGATAAAGAGCTTCCTTTAAAGGAAGATGTGAGTTATTACTGTGCCCAGTGTTAGTCTCAGATGCCAATGATGTTTTCTCCCCAGTGTTTCTAGTTCATTTCCATTCCTAAAAGTCCTTCTCTGAATAATCCTAAATTGAACATTGTATTAGTTGGATCATATAAAATTTTTATATTCAACTGCTTTTGATATACAGAAACTGCAATTTTAAGTAATTCTATCTAACAAAGTGCAACAAAATCAACCTCACCCTATTTTAAAATGAAAGGTGTTTAAAGTTTCATAATTTTCTGGAGAACACTTAGTTTTAGGTTTTTAATATGGTAAATGTAGCACGTTATTTTTTTTTTTTTGAGAACCACTGGACTATATATAGTTACAAAACTATACTTGGCTGCAATCTAGAATGATAGATTTAATACTTCTAGAAAATTTACTGAGAAAATTTTTACTTCTAGTAAAATATATGCTTCCAGTAAAAAAAAGTGCTCTGATACTAGTATTTATTTATGAATGTGAAATTCCACATCAAAATAGGGAAAGCAAGCAGGCATGTAAGTTTCATATTAAAAAGTTAATTGTGAGGAATTCTTACAGGGAATTTCATATTTTTGATCCCTATTAGCCTACTGTGAACATCCCTGAACAACTAATGATATGGGAATGTTCTAGAACTCCCTAATAAATCCATATACATCAAAGTAAATGGCCAGGGAGGACAAGCAGTACTCAGGAACAGGGCAGGGCTAACTCTATGCACTGCCACATTGCAAAGCCTCTGAGATAGAGACTGACTGGTCTCCAAATCAGCTTTAAGATTCTAGGGTTCTGTCTCAAGATCTAAGATGGCTGGACACAGAAGCAACTTGCTTCTACAGATATATTTAAGGTCATTTAGATTAATAACTGTGGTTAAATGAGTAATTTTATCTGATTATTATAGTTCAAGAGAAAGCAACCTGCTAATATGTGGGTTCAGAGGGTTGTCTATTCTTCTACTTGACTAGCAGGAGAAACTAAAATAGATTAAGGCATAACACATGGGCTTTTATCACCTCACTCAGTGAACACAGTTTTCTCTCTCTAGCTTTGCACATTATACACCTGATTTTTTATCTGGCCTTTACAGCATGTCCCATTGAGAGCTAGGCTTGTGCCCTAGAGTAGGTAACCATGGTTGTGTACACAGCAAGGTTCCAGTTAGAACAGTATCTCATAGCCTCTTAATGGACTAGCAAGGTGTGCCTGAAGTTACTTTTCTGGCTACTTTCTCAGAGGAAACAAGAAATGTTCTCATCATAAAATTTAAAAGGCTCTTTGCATCTAAGTCTACACAGATATATTCTAGGAACATATATCATGGTTAAAAGAGTAATTTTATTATTTGACTCTTCTAAGGTTCAAGAGAAAGCTATCAATATGCATATGTATATATATATATATTTAAAATTATCAGTAGCATTTGAATCTTTAAGCTGTGAAAAGAAAATAAAAACAGCTAAACCTTTTGCTAGAACATTTTTTTGGAAGTGCTAATACCTTCTTTAACTCCCATCTCCCTGTATATCCAGGTACTATATATAAAACATTACCAAGACTTTTAAAAACAAATATACACCAGAAATTGGGAAGATCTGAAATACAACATATTAATAATTTTAAATGATAATTAAGGCAATCCTAACAAATAGGAACATGACAACTCATTTAATTAAATGGAACTTTCTTATGTGCAAGCTCTCACAAATGTGTTATCACAGCCTGCAAGCGCAGCTGGTGGACGTTCATGCAGTCCTCTCTCGCTCCCTGTGCCTGCAGTGCTGTCCTATGATCTTGTCTGTGCTGTTCTTCCTCTCTCCTGTGAGCAAAAGGCTTTAATCATTGCTTTCTTTTGTCATTTCACATAATTCCCAAGTGAAGAACTCATGCTTTATACAAGAAACTATTCTTGAAATTGGTCATGCTATATTTTGGCACAAAACTATTTCATAGGTCATCCAGAAAAGAGAATGATGCCTCATTAAAAGATTTTTAAGTATATCTGGTTTATATTAAAATTGTTCCCGTGTAAACTGCTGGCTATTTAAATTCCCCAAAATAATTTCAAATGTAGGAAACTGGATGTAGAGGCACCAAGTTATAGATATTTTAAATCAGATACATTTAAATATATAACAAATTAGTACAGTCATTCTTGAAAATAGAAAATTAAAATTAGAGCTACCATATAACAGATTAAGTAATATACTTAGTATACTCCTGGGTGTATAACCAAAGGAAATGAAATTGGGATGTCATAGAGACATGTGCACTCCCTGTTCACAGCAGCATTATTTCTAATAGTCAAAAGACACACAAATCTGTGTTCATATAAACTGATGAATGGATAAAGAAAATGTGGTAAGAATACACAATTGAACAGTATTCAGCCACAAAAAGAACAAAATCCTGTCATTTTCAAACACAGGTCATTAATGAAACAATTCAGGTACAGAAACACAAGCACTCCGTAAACTGCACTCATCTGTGGAATCTAATAACATCAATCTCTTACAAACTAAGAGGAGAATGATGGTGAACAGAGGCTGGGGAAGGGGAAGAAAGAGGAAGGGGAACACTGATTAATGGGTATTAAGGTAGCATCAAATAGGAGCAAGAACAGTTACGGGTTTACATTTTAAGAAGCTATAGCAGAGGGTCTTGAAAGTTTTTCCTGCAATGAAATGATAAATTTTTGAGGAGGTAAGTACGTTTAACCTGGTTTAAATCAGGTTATCAACCATTTATCAACATCACCTGGTATTTCATTAACATGTAAAAATTCTATTGCTTCTAGTATCAGTTATAAATATTAAATAAATGCACAAATACTAGATTTAGAATGACATGCTGCAAATACAAACTTTCTGTGCATCACAAATGTAAATGAGCTGTTCATTAGATTTTAATTTACAAAGAAAATGTTATATTAGAAGCCATGTTAGCCCACTCTTTCTGCGAGGAAATTTAAATCTCAATCTATGGTTATTATAGAGGCAGCTCTGTTTCCCTCCTCTCTTACTGCCTAGGTAGCCAAGTGACCTCTTGTGACTGCATTAAACATCACCTCAGGTGTGCAGAGTGTATCTGAGGGGACTGAATGGCAGTATCTGCTAACATCAAGAGGTTTCCACCACCACCGACTCCTTTTAGCAGCCAGCAGAATAGGGCAGCCAGGGAAGGGTAGCCTTAGCATTGACATACACATCCTGCAAACATACCCTACAACGAAGAGACTTTTTAACCTGTATAGAGACTTTTTTCCTGTATAGAGAGAAAAAAGAGGGCAGCTTGCTTCCAATATTCATTTAATTTTCAGTGACCAAGAATTACTAAATTTATAAATGGAATTACTACTGTATGTAAAATGATGCCTTTTGTTTCTAAAGACTATCAATTTACTAGAATAATGCAGAAATAATACTAAGAGCTAGGTATTTTGTGGGAAATTTGGGGGGAAAGTTAGGATTATAGCCTGCAAGATATCTCAAAGTAAACACTGCACCAGCTGAATCTGTGGCAAGTATTCTTGAGGGAGTATGTCATGTACTATCTTCCTGGTCCTATGTAGCAAGCAGATCTCAATCGTGCGATGTAATGGAGCAGGTCTGAGGAGGGATCAAACCTTGGGTGCTCCTCTGGGGTAGGGTTTCTTTAGCATTTACTACTAATTCGCTTGTCTGCTAGGACATTGGCTATGTGAACATTTCAGATCCTGAATTAGTTTTTCTGTTTTCCAGATCTATTTAAATTCAGCATTTAAAAACTCTTATCATTAGTTTTTAAAAATATAATGGTTATATGTATCTGATACACATTAGCTTATGCTGTATCTGAATTTGTATCTCTATTATGTGTTTACATGTTTTACACAATTGTTTACATGTTTATATAATGTTATTCTATTTTACATTAGTGAATTAAATCAGAAGTTAATAGCAAAACAAGTAAATTTATCCAGGTGTGATGGTACACACTTGTAATCCCAGCACTCTCATGAAGCTGATGGAAGAGGAGAGCAAATTTGAGACCAACTTAGGCAACTTAGCGACACACAGATTCTGTCTCAAAAAATGGGGTGCGGGTGGGATGTAGCTCAGTTACCTGAATTCAATCCCTCATACTGGAAAAAACCAAACCAAACCACTCTGTAAATTTATTGTTCCTCTGTTATGTAAATCAAATCTTACTTCTGAACATTAAACCAATTTCTTAGAAACAGAGCTTTTGGAACAACTTCTGTTACATAAAAACAGTGTTTTTAAACATGTGTAAGATAAGCACTTCATTGAAACACACCCCTGCATGCACACTTTCTTTTTGCTGCTGAAATCTTGACTCTTTAATTGCCATTAAAAAAAAAACAAAACCACAGTTATAAGCTTTCAAATCATCCGAAGATGTGAAAGCCTGTCTCCAGTTCAGCCCAGTTCAAAGCAAGGAAAGAAATCATTTCTTCTTCCAACTCAAAGTGTGTTTAGAAGAGCGACGTCTGACAGAAGTGGTAATGCCAAGCTAACCAATTTAAAAATATAAAGTGCTTCTAACAATATTTGGATACCTATAATTTGACAAAAGTTTTATAAACCTAAGCTTTGAAAAATAGAAAACATAAGCCCCAACACAAAGCTTAATATGTAATTGAAAGAAAATATTTGTAGAAAAAAAATTTGTCTTCCTAAAGAAAGACAAAAAGACTAACTTATTTCCCAAGAGAATTATGCCACTTTTATACAACAAAATTATGGTCACCGCAAATTGCTTTGAACAATTCCACTGCTTCTTCATTTAACCACTTGAAAATCAAAATTCTTTCAGATTATAAATATAACTTTTTATAACTCTGTTATTACATACTGTGAATGGAGAAAGGGGGCCAATCTTGCGGCCGTGGCGTCGGACAGCCTCTCTGATGTGGCAGGGCTGGATGGCATCGCTGTGAGCCTCTGCACCACAGGCCGCGGTGCTCTGTGACAGAAAAACACATAAACTGTTACTAAATCAAAAACACGCAGCAGAACTACAGTGTATGAAATATGAAAATAAACCTTTACAAAACAAGCCATTTTTCCTCCTTAGGATGCACACTGCCGTTGCCATATACTTTGACTAAAGAAAGTTCCATTAACAAATCAAAGATGACTGTTATGTGACCCCTGCTTAGCAGACCTCTACCAAATGCAATTTTTATGCCTACAATATTTCATCTAAGCCTGCATGTCAAGGTACAGAAGGATACTGCCATTTGTGTGCACATGAAAACTGTCATAGGAGCTCATTGAAAGAACTACAGGAAGCTAGTTTTTTAAAAAACATTTATTACTGTAAATGTTTCTTGGGAGATTCCTGGGCATACTTCTGAAATAACTGGAGTCATTAATTTAAAAAAGAAAAATGTAAAATTGTGATATATTTATTTATTGTACAGTAGACTATCATAAAAGAGCATTCTAACTTGGTTCCTAATTTTCTTGCTATCCTTGGGACAAAATGCAAACACTTTCTATTTTTATCACATCCATAGAGGCAATTTTGCAAACAGAACATGAGAGAAAAAGATTATTTACAATGATAGTATTAATAGCTCCTCAAGGGGCTAGGGATTTGGCTCAGCGGCATAAGCGCCTGCCTTGCAAGCAGGCAGTCGTGAGTTCGATCCGTGATACCGATAAAAAGGAAAAAGACAAAAAAAAAAAAAAATAGCTCCTCAAGAAATGACAGATGTGTATGTATGCAACATGATTTTTCATAAAACATTAATATGCTTCAGTACCGGTATTATAGTCTTGTGAAGTGTTAAGTACTGGTTTCTCAGCTGCCTTGGGTTCACATCCCAGCTCCATCACTTACAAGCTCTGTAAAGGGGCACAGTATCTCCAAGCCTCAGTATCCTCATCTGTACTTTGGCTCAATAATTGTAATTGCTCTATAAGATTGTTGTGAAAATTAAATAATTATCTCAATTACTTTGGTTTTCAACAAGTATAGGTCTTTTTTCTTTATATTTTAGACATTTGAGCAAAACATTGTTGACATTAAGGGATTCTCTTATATTTCTATGAAGAGAGTGGGTGATGTTGTGTTTCTGTTTAAATGTTCAAGAAGGAAATTCATTTTTCTAGATTTAACTCTTAACTTCAGGCTTCTCTTGAGTGGTAGCAGCTATACTACACAGAAATAATTTAGAAGTCAGAGATGTAGGTAAAGTTTGTAATACCAGACATGGAGAGTCTTCACTTTGATTGTGTCTTTCTTGTGATTTCTTCCCCTTAGTTTCTATTAGCCGTGGTTTCCCTGAACTCTAGCCTCTAGCTCATGAAGCCTCTGACAGTTGTGTCTTAGCCACTCCAACATCCACTGCAACCGGCTCATGGATCACAGTGATAAAACATGAAGCTCAACTCCTGCTGTTCCCATCATCTAAGCTTAGACCTGCCCCGGCCAGTCTCAAGTACTCTCATGGACTTCTTTCCTTATTAATTGTCCAATGCTTACATGTTTAATGCTTTAGCTTACAATGCTTAAGGGTTTAGCTATATCTTGGTTAGCACAATAAAACTATTTGCCATTAAAAGCTGTAGAACCATGCCAACATGCAATTTTATAATTGATAATAAACAAATTTAAATTTCAGCTTCATTTGTGGTTTTTCCTTTCATTTACCAAGGAGTAACACATATCCCTAGTGCATCCATGTTGTTGATGGGCACAGGACATGTTTAAGGTTTTGGGATGAAATGGAGAAAGACACTCTACAGCAGTGATGATGAACCTCTTAGGGCTTTCAATGATACAAACAGTTTGCAGCAGCAGATGTACTACAGGTTAACCACCATTAACCTAGGGTAATTGCTATTCAGTGTATTTCAAATCTTATTAAAATAATGAAAATAATTGGGACCTGTTTTGTTATGTATATTTTAAGTCTCATTTCAGGCTCAGGTTGGATGCTCTTGGTCTGTGGAAATCTTTAAGTTATTTTTGAATTTGTAATAAGAAAAGCATGCACATGGTCTAAGAGTACATTTGAAAGTATGGAAGAGGATACAATGAAAAGTAGATTTCTCTCTAATCTCTCTCCATCTTACCTTCCTCCCCTCCAGGATGTCAGCATTGGTGCTGACTTCTGGTGTGCTCTTGCAAAGAATAGCTGTGCTAAGTAAGTGTATCAGAGTTAGTACTTTGTTTTCCTTAACAGGTGGGCCTAGTGCCACCTACCTGGCTATGTCCTTTTCATGTAATGTATCTTGGAAATAGCTCAACAAGAGTGGTTATGGTTACTGTGCTTCCTGTTTGTTTGAACAGACATATGGTAATTTATTTAGTTACATCTTCACTGTGAACATTTAGTTCATCAATCCAAATAATGCTGTAGTGATATACTTGGGTGTATATTACTCTGCATCTGTTTAATATGTCTATAGGATCAAGTCTTTGAGGTAAAAATGCTGGGACACAGTTATTGTGCTATGCTTTATTTTGATAAGATTTTGCTAATATGCTACCAATAGAAATTGCTACTCATAGAATTATATTCCCTACAAAGAATTATGAGCCTAAAAATTATGGTAATTATCAGAAAAACTATAGTAACTGTAGTGAATATCAGAATAAATAACATTAATTAAGACAATGACTTGGTCATGCATAAACAGAGAAAATACATGAAAAGCTTAGTTTCATGTATGAAATGTTACTCAGGATATATACAGAGGTCTTATATATTGGTTATAAAAGCAACAGCTCCTAAAATGGAGTAAAAGATTTGAAAAGAAATTCCACAGAGGAAGACAAATGATCAGCCATTTGTCAACCTGGTCAGTATACACACAAGCATTTAATATTAGTCAGGGGAATGCACAAACTATAATGAGTTACCAATAATCATTAGAATGATTAAAAATACAGTAACAACACTAAACGTTAATGAGGATATGGAGCAACTAGAATGCTTAAATATAAATGGTGGATGTATAAAATAATGATACAACTTTTTTGGGGAAAAGTCTTGCAATTTCATTAAAAACCCAACAAATACAAAATTCTGTGACTTGGCAATTTCATTTCTAGCTCTCCATCTAGAAGAAATGAAGGCATCTGTCCTTAAAAACTTGTAGAAGAATATTACAGTAGATTCATAATACCCAAACAATGGTACAGTGTAGGTATCCACCAAAAGGAGAATGAATAAACTGGCATATTCCTACAATGGAATGTAGTAAAAAATAAGAGAATTACACACAAACCAAAACCAAAAATTTAAACTCTGCAGAGTAAAAGAAATTTCACATACATACTATATTATTTTTATATGAAGTTCTAGAAAGAAAAATGAATGTATGATAAAAAAGTCAGAACAATGGTTGCCTTTCAGGACATTATGGGCAGTGGTTCACCAGGAGAAAACATGAAGGCAGTTTCAGAATTGATAATTATGTCCTATATTTTGACAGAGTTTTGGAAAAACACAATTTAATATATTTGTCAAAACTCATTAAATGATACACTTAAGGGTCAAGTGGTTCACTGTGCACACAATTTACCCTGAAAAAGAAACTGTAACTCATACATACATAATAAAGAGTTTAGGTGTAAAATGTATTTCTTTTGTAATGTAACAACAACAACAAGGTGAACAACAGGATGGATAAACAGATGAATAGAAAGTGACATTTTATGTTGATAAACACAGTAAAATATTAATTGTAGACTTTAGTTGGTATGTGTCAAGTGCTTGAACATTTTTGTATAAAATATCAGTATTTTTCTTTATCCAAAAGAAAGTTGTTTACAAAGTTGAAGTAGAAGTTATAAGTGAATGTAAACTGGTTCTATATATTTGAGCTGTGAGAAAAATAAAGTACATTTTTCCTATATCTGAAAAGAATTTAATGAAACTTTCCATACTTCCTGAGGTTTAAAAAAAAAAAAAAGGAGAAGTCACTGACCTTTTTTCTTTTCCTTTGCTTGGATTTAGCAGTGTCAGGTCCAGCACTACCATTCCCAATGGTCCCTGGTGTGGTCTTTCCTGGGTGCTGTGATCCAGATGGCGGAGCTGTAGGCGTTGGGGGTGGTGTGGTTTCAGGGGAGTCTGGACAGGACTTCATGCAAGACCCCTGCCACGACACATGGCTTTTAGTCACACAACAAGATCTTCTGCTAATATTAGTGTTGCTTTAGTATCTCATGATATAATGCTACTTACAGTTTAAAAATGAAAAACAATATTTGTATTTAGTCCATAGAAATGAGCTCTGTCTTGCCCCTAAAGGTTCTATATATTTTAATTTTTCATCTAATTATTTAAGACAAAACCAGATTTCTTCCACTCTAGCTTCTAAATCTCTGCTGGACTTGTCATCTATACACATTTCTGTATGGAGTTTTTGGAAGCATTTCAAAAACTTTCTGGCCAAGCTGGCTACACTTTAGATGTCCCTAGCATCAGAGTCCTCAGTACTTCCCCACACACAGACTTCATGCCAGGAGTCCCTGAATGTCCTCCAGACCTTCCCATTTCTTCCTCACATTCCTCATGACTCTAGCTTTTGGGCCATGAGTGTAAGTCTGTACTTTCTTTCTTGTGGAAGTAGTGCAAATATTTTGAAGACTGTATTTTCAGTCTCTTCTCTGGTATGACCAAACATCCCAAGTTCTTTTAATTGGCTATTATTAGGTACATTTTTAGGTCCTTCCTTTTTAATCTCCCCCAACACTTAGTACTGGGTCAATGCCCATTCTATAGGCCAGCACCCAGAAAATAAAATTTAAAAAAATTCCTTGTCACACTTCAGTATTGGCTTCTAGGAAATTTATAGGCAAATGAAAATCTCTTTTTCCAAAATGGTATTACTGATTTACATTTTTCTTATTCTTCTCAACCATGGTAATCATAATATATACTGGCTTACACTTCTCTACAATGTTTTAAACATTATACTAGAATTTACAAAACATCTTGTTAAAATTGAGATACTGGTATCAAAAATATTTCTTAATCTGTTTGTGGAGATACAGCATCAAATGAGAAAGAATATGGATAATCTGATATAACTTGTTCCTGGAACAATAAGATGAAGGCTGAGTATTTATTAACCGCGCTTCAGCAAGTACTTTCTTTCCTTAACACTCAGCTTTCTCTGAGTCTTTGTAACTAGAACTTGTTTGTGTGTGTGTGTGATTTTAAAATATGCACTTTGTTTCATTTAATAATTGTATATGGTATCTTGACTTGTTAGTTTATTTATTGCTTGTTTGTTCAGTCTCCCAGAACACAGCTTCTGCCTGTCTGCAGAATGCTCTCTGGATCATTTGGTACAGTCCTGGTTATACAGTCCTGGATATATAGTTGACTACTGAATGCATGATGATTAGGAAGATTCCTGCTTTAGGGTGGTATTCTCTCTGTTGGTGATGGAAGTCTTCAGGAATGTTTACTGTGACTAGCTATCACAGAGGAACAAGGTGCCCACCATGCCAGGAAAAAGCTGAGGCTTATGCTAACATTGTTAGGACATTCTCTGACACTCATGCCCTTATCTCACAGAAAGCCCAGGAAGTCTAGTACACACAGGACATTTTTCTTAACTGCTGTGTAGCTAGGAACAGCCACTGTGATTGCTGAGCAGTTGCCTAGGGGGGCTTGGCCACCCTGGAGAATCAAGAAAGGGGAGGACTAAAGAGCTAGCCATACAAGCAATCACTTGAATGGAATGGGAAAACTAGGCTTGCTATATTCACAGTAAATTTCCTCAATTAGAAATGTTACAACAAATTTGTCTGATGTTAATAGGAAGCATACTTACACACATATTCATACAATGAACATGCATCAAAGACATTTTAAATGGGTGTTCTTTGACATCATAATTTGGGTTTGAAATATAAAGAAAACAAATAGTGTTTAATCAACTAAGTAAGCTTTCTAGACTTTAAAAGTATGCTGACTGATAATGATGTATGACCTTTCCAAGAAAAAAAATGGGATTTTTAGTTGGCAAAAACATTCTCACTCTGCTTAGATTTGAAGCTAGTCTGATCCTCCAGGGCATATAAGAAGATGCCAAGCTGACCTCTGGTTTGTAGTGAGATCTATATAGGGATGTTTATCTTGGTACATTTCCTAAGTACCCTAAAGCAAACAGATTGAACTTTGGGGGATCAGTGTTCACAGATCCCTTAGAGCCATAGATGGCTTCAACAGGTCTTTACAAGCTGATGAATGTGTTTATGGAGAAAGGATTCACAGTTTTCATCAGATTCTCAAAGAGTCTGTAGCACAAAATAGATTACAACTACTTCTTAGAAACTATTTCAGTCCCACCATCCTCCCCATCTATGAAGAAGGAAGAGATTTGTAATTAAGATACAGTATAGATATAAAAGCACTTTACCATTTTTTAGATTATATATTTTACTCAATTTGATCTTAAACTAACCTAATTATACACACAGATGTTAAGCTAACACTTTTGCTGTTGCCTCTATGATATTATTAGATGAAATAATATGAAACTACTATTTTTGTGTAAAAAAGGTAAAATATTGGCAAATATATTCAACATGTCTATTTCATTTCTTATTTTTAGGCACATGCTGCTCCGGAGAATACTGTATATTCTCTGTGTATATTTCCCAGTTATTATGCAAAAGCTTAAAAAAAATGACAAGAAGTGTTAAGAGGCTCTGTAGGCAGTGGTTCTAGCAGCATAAACCGGAGAAGAAAATGACTTGATTTTTACATCAGAGGGCCAATCTAAAAGTGAAATGTTAAGGAAGCCATGCATCTTAAAATTCTGTCAATACAAAAATTAATAAATGAAAAGTTATTTTTAAAATGCCAGGAATTATTACATGACAAATAACAACTATTTTTTTGATTTGGCAGTGTTGGAGGATCTGAACCATGGCCTTCCTTGCACATGGCTAGGCAGGTACTTTGTACTGTGTTACATCTCCAACCCAATTCTATCTTTTGAGGCACAAAGAAATAAGTAACTTTTCTCATCATTATTGAATCACCTAAACCAATTGTTCTTTCACAAGGAAATGAGATGCAAGTAGCTCTCTTGTTCTGAAGGGCTGGGAAAGGCAAAGTGAGCAGAGAAAAAGTAAAAAATGATATGAAGTAGAATGTCAGGGCTTAGCACACAATAAACCCCTTATAAATATCTGTTTAAATGGTGAATGTATAAGATTCTTTAACTGAAAGACATACATGCTTACATAATCTATTTTAAAGAACTATTCAGGCGGATCCCATATATGTGACAAAATTCAAAGATGTATTAAAGCCATATTTTCAGATACATACCTCGGGAGAGCTGTGATATTGGATGAAGGTTGCAGAAATAGCATGGCTGAAAGGGTCCCCTGCTTTGGTTGCCATGTCCTGCCTCACAAGAAGAGCCAGATCCACTAACTAGAAGATCAGAGCAATGGAAATAAAGTCACATGGCTGAGATGGCAAACAAACACAAAGCACAAGTAGTTGATAATGCTGTCTGCCTAACAACCTATATGGTGGGCATGAGCAGAGACTTCTACTGACTGCTTAACAGGCTTACCTATAAATACTGGTGAGGATAACCATTTCTAAAGGAATGGTTCTGAAAAGTTCTTTTCTCATAATCACCAGCGAAGCATTTTGTAACACAGATCCCTGGGTCCAAGGTCCAGGGATTTCAGTTTAGATCTGCTATAATGCAGAACTCTAAAAGAATTCTTGCTGCAATTTGAGCCAAGTTGATGCTGATGCTGTGGCCTACAGACCAGGCCTGGAACAACTGTTTTAGAGACAGACTTTGGTGAATAGTTCAGAGACCCAGAAAGGCAATTTTCAAAGCTCAAAAATAATCTCTTGACATATCTTGAGTTCAACAGCATGAAAAAAATATGTGATCAATCTCTCATTAGGATAAAGTTATGAGAACTCGCCTTTTTTTCTTTTTTGCGCTTTCTCTAACACCTACCAGAGCTGAGAATGCAAAGAAATGTAATTGAACTAAATTCTGGAAAACGATATGACTGTCGCAGCAGAGAACATATGGCTGCTGTCATTGCTGTTAGAGCAGCAGAAAGAAGAAAAACTGATCATGGATAGCCACCATGTGCAGCTTTATGTGACAGTTTAGAATCTTACCTGTGCCACTGTTTCATGTGCTAAATATGCTAAAATTTCCATAGCAGCAATGTTGGGTTTTATCTCCATGCTGCTGCAGTCCAACCAGTCTCGAAATTTGGAAGCTTTTTTGGCTAATCATTAAAAAACAAAAGGAATTTTAAAAATTAAATTTTAAAAATTTAAATTTAAAATTAAATTTTAAAATTAAATTGTTAGTAATTAAAGACAGATTGAACTCCTCAATTAAAATACTAAGATTTTAATTGATTTTTAAAAATCAAGATACTGTTATAAAAATAAAATATAAAAAAAGCTGAAAGGAAAAGACTGGAATATGATTTACTAGATACACCATAGTGAAAATATGAATCAGTATTAGTATCAAATTGAAAAGACTGACTTATATACATAGAAAAACAAATGACTATTGAATCTGACCTATATCCTAACGCTACAGCTCATGCTCTGCTCATAAAGTGATAAACTGATAATTGACAAATGTACCAGGAATCACAGTGACTGCCCTGATCACTTAGGAAGATGCCAGGTGTGGTGGCATATACCTATAAATCCCAGCACTCAGCAGGCTGAGGCAGGAGTATTGCTGTAAGCTTGAGGCCAGCCTGGGTAGAAACTGAATTCAAGGCCAGCCTGAACTGTATAGTAAGACTATGTCAAAAATAAACAAATAAACCTTACAAAGACAGAAATGGCAGGACCACAGTCCCTGTACCCTAGTATTTACGGGAAGGGGAAAATGAAGAGAGTCCTGTAGCCTGGAAAGTGTATGAATGGTTCCTGGCTTTGCCATCCCACCTGGACTGAGGACTCTTGACCTTGGTATTAAATGAAATCTACTCTTCCACCAGGTTTTCCTAGGGAGGCCCATGAACACCAATATTTTTTCTCCAGAAACAACTCATTCTTTCTCCAGAGAAGAAAGTTTAATGTAACATACTATTTTTCTATGATTATTATTTTACACAGAAAGGAAAATGTTAATTTCTAATCTATTGTGTTAAAAATTAAAAAAAGTCTAACTTTCAAATAAAGGCGTACTAGGAAACTTGAGACTATTAGTTTTACCGTAAAATAGAACTTCTGGTCCTTTAAGTGAATTAAAGTTAAAATATGATTTTAAAAATAGTTCAAATGCACTAATGTTACTTTATAAACTAAAGAATTATATTTATAAGATTTGTTGCAATTTTTAAACCTAAAAGTTATAATATAAAACCTCTCATTTGCTGAAATTGCCATGATCTGAAGTGTCATTTACTTAATGCTTCACAGATGTCTGATGCCAAATTGTTAGTGAGATTGGAAGTATATTTAGTTAGGAAAAGTCTTCCAAAACATTTTTCCGTATTTTACTGACATTTACATGGGGCATTATTTGATATGTGTCATTTATTTCTACTTTATGATCTATACGTTGTTCTCGTGTTCGTTTTCTAAATCAAATAGGGTGTTGTTATGACTACACAATGGCTTTTCGTTTAAAGACACTATTGTTTCTATAATCCCTCAGACCATGGTCATGTGCTACTTGATCATATTTTTAACTAGATTTTTCATCCACTTTCTCTTTGACCTTTACCCTAAGAGCCTTAGTCACTGCTGAACTGTTGCTGTAAGGATATTTTTGCTTCACGATTCAGCCCACTACCATGAGTATTTGTGTACTTTTAAGAAGCTAGTGTTCAGTTATGGGAAAGAACTAATTTTATTGTTATTAGTGTCATGAGATCATGGTCTAGTGAATCTAGCTAACACTGAAACCACAGCAGGAGGTTAAAGACAAAAAAAGGAAAAGACTATTGATCTGAGTATTCAGAAAAAGAAATTTGGTATTTATAATTAATATTGGGGTTTTTCAGTACCATGAACATATTAGTAGAGATTGCTGTAGGTTAAGTACAGCCAGCAGTACTAGTACAAATATGACTAAGAAACTGCAAAAGAATATTAAGAAAAAGGGAATTTTTCTGACTCAAGATAATCTGGATAAAAAGCATGGCTCTCCATGTATTACTAATATCCTTTAAAACCCCTTAAAACTATTAATCACAGAACAGTAGAATATGGAAAAATCTTTTCTTCATTCCCCCACAATACAAAGGTTGTTTCTGTGATAGTTGTAACTATATATACATTAAATACATCAATTCCTAAGGAAAAGAGCGTGGCATAGTTTATTACATCTATAATACACAATCTCTTATACATACAATTAAGCAGTTAAATGCTTACTTACAGAAACTTAATTGTCGACTTTCACAAAATTCTGCATACTGAGTTGAATCCATAACTCGAGTCTGTCTTTCTGCTCTCTAACAAATAAAAAGAAAAAGAAAACATGAAAAGGAAATAGGCTCACAGCTAAAACTTAGGCTTAAAATACCATACCACTTTTCTTTCCTTATGTATCACGATTCATAAAATCATAGTAACAGCAATTGTGAACCTTGTTTCTTTCAGAAAGAGTTTAAAATATTATTTTCTGCTTCCTTGTTATTGAAACTAAAGCTGAAAGATCTAATTTTTTAATTAGATCTTTCTAAATTGTGTATTTCTAAATTTTTAAAAATTCTTCCATTCTTTTAAAGAAAACAGTGAGGAGATAATAACCAAACAGAAAAACCATTATTAACTATTATTGCCCATCTGCTTTAAAATAGTAATATTTTTGTTAAAAGAGAAGTCAGCAAATGAAATCCATATATTTCCCCTCAGAACAAGGTGCCAGAGGTAACAAATCCATATTTTAAATTGCAAAGAAAATAAAGAAAAAGGTAAACACAACACAGATCTTTTAATCAGAGTCCAGGTATGATTCAGAGTTTGGTACAGTTTTGTCCACTGGTTTCTGATTCAGTAGAGCAGATGCTTGCTGCTTCTGTCTCACAAGAGGTAGGATAATTATAATTCACCCACAGTCTAGTGGGAAAGAATATGACCACTTCCACTTCCTTGGTAAGGGAAGCATTCTGAAATGAGACAGGCTAGTACTTCTTGGAATGAGATTCTGGCCAGCAAAGGAAAAAAATTCCCTGAGATTTAAAATTGTTTTCTGCTTTGGAAGAACATAGATCATCAATGGAAAAAAAAATTTCAAATGCTCCAAAAGGGATTCAACAGTTTCTTTTTGTGTGTATGTTTATATAGCTGATGTTTACCTGCAATAAATTGTAACAGACATTTAATTTAGAATAACTTACCCTTTTGGATTACAGTTGCCGTGTAGTCAGCTTTAATTAAGTGAAGCGTGTAGCCAGTTAAAGGTTCTGAACAGCAAAACATATCATCCAACTATACTTCAATAATACTCAAACATCTGAAGAAACTTAAATTGTTATAACTAACTTTGTTCCTTTCAGACATGCTCCGCAGGGCCCATTCTCCTTTGTCCACTAAGCATCTTTATTCTCATTTCCTCCAGCATCTAAGCAAGAACCTTTGATTTGAGGAGCACCAGGCAGCTGGCCTGAGAGCATGCCCAAGAAACCATTTATCTAGAGCCTGGCACACAGAAACATGCAAGGTGGCTACTCAATAGTGAAGATTTATGAACATGGCAGAGGAGAGCTACAGAGTAGCTTAAAGTTTATCTTGTTCCAGTCCTTTCATTTTAAAGATGAGGAAGCTGAGGTTCAAAGAAAAGGGATTTGTCAAAGATGATTGAGTTCAGACTGTAGCCCAGGAAGCCCAATTTCTAAGCTAACTTTTTTTGCATTATAAAAGACTGTTTCCAACTTATTGTTTTTTGGCCCTCCAATGTCATGTTAGCTGACCTGACCAGTAACTACATAGCCATAATAAAATTATACAAATTCTAGAGAGGGTAGGCTGTTTGTAAGCTCAAGATTCATTAAAAATCAAGACCAAATATTATCAATTGGTCAAATATTAATAATTTTGGTTTTTATTTTGGGTAGCATCCTAATTCCAGTTCCCCATCTGACTTTATTCAAATCACCCAACCAGAATCCAACCCATTCTAGCCTGTACAGTGGTACCGTAAGAAATCCTGGCACTAATCCTGGTACTGTAAGAAATCTCTCCAGAAAAGTACCAAGGGAAAAAAGCTAGTACAGTAAGTTGATCAAAATACTAATGACTACTCTATATAAAGTAGTACAACCTCTAGGAGAAATATCTTTTATAGCTCCACTTACAGCTGAGGACACTGGTTTAGAGAAGTTAATGGAAACTTTAACAGCATACACCTAATAAAGCATAAACTTTAACAGCAACCCTGGAATCCTAGGTACCTCCTCCAAGGTTCACATAGCTCCTTGGAGAAAACTTGTGTGTCTTCATTCTCTGTAATGAAGGTTCTACTCTCTTTAGGTTCTGGATTCTGGAACTAGGTCTTAGAAAGCAGGCTTCAGTATCAAAATGTCACTTTAAAAGCCATTGTAAAAAAAGGCGGGGGGGGGGCATTGTAAAGTTCACTAGACCATGCCACATGTTCATGAAGTCAGAATAAAAATAACATCATATTGTTGGAATATTGAAAACACAAATCACTTGATAACAAAATCACTGAATAATGCTAGCTGGTTCATCATCACAGGCTCTATTCATACTGAACACTCAAAAGTCTCCTGATCTCAGCCTGCCATGAGTGCAAGGTCATCTTCAGATGAGTCATGTTTAAGGATCTGCAAAACCAGTTCATCTTTTACTTAATCAGCCCGGCCTGCCCACCCCTGGTTTGTTTAGCTATCAACAACAGTGCTCTTGGACATTCAGAAAAAAACATAATACATTCATCTTTTTCTGAAATTAAGGCTTACTAATGTTACCATATAACAGAGTATTATTCCTAAAGTTTACCGTTCAACAATGTTTTAAAGTTTAATTGGAGTAGATCTGTAAAGGTGTCAAGAGTATAGGTAAGTTATCAGTCATTCATCTCACTACCAACAAGTCACAGCTTTTTTTGGTTATTGTAAAATGAACTTGGAAGTCAGACTTGCATGCCAGATGCACTCATGCTCTGGATTCTACCTAAATGAAAATAAGAAAACAACTATCTCTGTATATGCAATATCCAATATAATTTGTTTGTTCAACATGATGAACACAACATACTTTTGGTACATATTTGTTAATTTTGCTTCAGTTAAGGAAGTCGGTTGTCTTTGAAAACTACTTTTAGCAAAGACAATCATCCGTTTCCCTGAAGACATGTCTGAGGCCAAAGGCCAGACTGCATATGCAGATGGCACACCACTGAAACTTGCCATGTGCTTTCATAGTACAGAGGCTACATGCTGGTATATCTTTTAGTAGGTTCTCAAGATGTACAAGGTTTATCTTTCTTCATTAACAGAACCAGACAGAAGATAATTTTCAAACCAAATCAAAGTTTATCTACTCTTGCTTCTACCTAAATGATTTTATCTAAAAATCTTATTGTGATTGCTCTCAGAAGTCTTACTATTGAAACACAAAGTTTCTTTTATATAGAAAGGATAAAATGCCAATGATAATCTAATGACTAGACAAGAAGTGATGAACCTGAAAATGTCAAATGGAGTGGGTAGCAGCACCATTCAGCTGTGTGACAATGTAACATACAGAATATTTATGCATGTTTACAGACATGGATGTGGATATGGATGCATGTGTATAGATGTTCTATATGCTGTATTTCCAGAAGAATACTAAAAAAAATCACTAACACCAGACTGCTGAAGAAACACTTCTCAGCTCCCTACAGGTAAGGAAGATGAGGCCCAGCAAGAGATAGAGATAGTGATGAAGGCATTTAAATACTCCAGAGTGTGTTGGTAAGATTTTCCTTACCCAACTTGCCTCTCTCAAAACACACGGTAAACCAGGAGCAGGGGTGTACACCTATAACCCTAGCTCTTCGAGAGGCTAAAAGCAGGAAGAGCAAGTTCATGTTCAGCCTGGGCAACTTAGGAAGACCATGTCTAAAAATAAAAGATACAAAAATGACCAGGTGTCCTGGTCTTTCTCTCTGACACACACACACACACCCCCCAAAATGCATGGCCATTTCCCTTTTTAATTTGCTGCAAAACTCATCATTTTGGGTCTGGAACACTATAACAGGTTCCTGATAAGTTTCTGTCATGTACCTTTCCTCTCTTAATGTATTAGGGGTACAATTACTTTAATTGAAAATACAACTATAGCCTAAACTGGTCATTCTACTTAGGCACACACTGTTCTCACTAAACCTTGACTGTTTTCATACCTGCTGTTTTATGGACTCCTGCTCTTCCCCAGTACAGCACTGGCAATTACCACCTTTATTCTCACGGTCATTTACATCATTCCCGGTCAAAGCTCAGCAGGACCCATGTGCTCCAAGAAGTTTTTCCTAAAGACCCTAGTTTATAATGATTTTTTACATCTGGAAAAATATTCTTCTAGACAGTATTATGACCCCTACTACATGTCTATGTATACTACTTGTGTCTCAAAGAGCATAGTTATAGGAAGCTGGTGTGGAGGTATGCAGCTGTAGTTACAGCTATTTGGGAAGCTGAGGCAGTAACATGCCTAGAGTTTGAGACCAGCCTGGGCAGCACAGTGAGGATTTGTTTCAAAAAAGAAAAAATTATAGGAACAAGAATGTATTATGAAATAATCAGGTTGTATGTATCTCAATTCCACTCACATTTATGAACACACGTGCACGCACAAACACAGGAAAACAGAAACTAGAACATACATATTTAATGATATTTAACTTTGAAAGTGGGATTATATATGAAATTTTCTAAAAGGCAGAGAATCAGAGATGTAATAGAGGCTTAAATGTACGTTCTCAGCAAAAGAACAAAAACATAACACACCCACACAAGGAGCAATGTTACTGAAACAAATTCAGGCAACAAATTTAGGCGACAAATTCAGAATAAGATAGTCCTAAAATCAAAAGCTCATTTTGGTTTGACCGAAATTTTCACTAGATTATTGAACCAAATAAAAGTGTAGTATGTTTTCTATTTTATAACTTTAAAAAGATGATTTCCACTGGTACTAATTTGTTCCCCCTAAAGCAGTGTGCATAACCTATCAATTTTATGTCAAAGGTATTAAGAATGTATTATAACAGTCATGAGAAGCTTCTTAAAGAAAGAGCTAGCGACTCTAAAACATTTAAGAAATTTAAAAGGAATGTTGTGTCAAAAGTTAGTAATTTTCACCATGTACAAAGAGTTATTGAGAAATACACAAAAGAATATTTGTGATACGAGTTGTTTCAAAATACTGGATTTTTTTGGCCTGAAATGTATGGGCCTAAAAATATTAATGTGAATGAGTTTTACTTTTTCTACATATTTTAAGCATAAATTGGTTATGCACTGAAAAATGAGGTGTGATTAAAAAAATAGTATATGTTTAAGTTTTTAAAAAATTGATAGCAAAAAACACATTGCTACTAATCTCCCTTACAATACTCAAAAAATCCCCTCACTTCAAATACACACATTTCTCTCCTCAACATTTTCTGAAGCAGTTCTGGAAGTTCTTTCATGTGTTTCATTATGTGAGCTGTCCTGACTGCCTCCACGTCCTGAATCAATTTAAAGTATTCTTCCATGATGGTCATTTTGACTTTGGGGGAGAACCAGAAGTCATCTGGTACTAGATGCAGTGAACAAGGTGGATGAAAATACACTGTAATATTTTATTAGCCTGCCTTTACAATGAATGGTAATTGAGAGTGGAGTTCACTGTAGTTTTGAACATACCTCATAAAGACACAAAGGGGGACTTCTAAAACTGTTTCAGAATGTGGCAAGAATGATAGGATAAGTGTGTTTGATGCATGCAAGTACAATGAGAGGGATGCATAGCAATAAAGTCAAAATAATACTTTAAGGTTGGTTTAATATTTGATTAAATTATTTTTAACCTGATTAGGCTGCTAGGAGAAAATAATCATCTATAGTATTTCCTTCCCTAGAATAAAATGTGTGCTTTTCTAAGTATGTATCATTCTTAAAAATAATCCAATATCATACACCTCGATTCTGTGTTATACATCCAAACATTGGGTATTACTAAGTTTGACTACTGTTTTCCTGAAGTTGTAAACATACTCAGAATATCTACATTGACAAATAATATAAAACGCAATGCAAATTTCGGCTCAAACTAGTTCTTTAAAATAACAGAAGACTGTACCCCTTCTGGTTTTTTTTTTTTTTTTTTTTTTTCCTGATTGCAGACACTGTAATCCTTTTTGTGGTTTTTATTTGGCTGTAAATCAAGAAGTGAGCAAATGGGTAAGTGTATGTGAGATCTTCAGGGATTCAGAGTAACATTCCAGCAAATTTAAGAAGTTAATATCCAATAAGCTGCCATGGCTTTGTAGTGAGGCAGACCTGTAAAGATACTATTAAATATTTGAGTTGGTACAGATAAAACTTCCAAACATTGCCTAGAAAAGATGCATATAAAGTATTACTATGGGAAATGCAGCTCCTGCCTTCTCTTTAGCCTTGAGTTAGAACTGTAAATCCCGAGCAGTCAGACCTAACACTCAGCGTAGGTTGACTGTGTACTTACACAGCAAGTCTGACACCTTGGGAAAGCAGGCCACTCACCATCTTCCTCAGGGTGTAACAGGACAGCCTATTGCAATCTCATTTTGTTGCTAGTATGTGGTATATCTGAGGGTTTTCAGCACATTTTTGTTTTAAACAAAATGTGAAAGTTACATTTTTATCAAAGATTAACCCAGCAATTAATTTTTTCTAAGCAAATTTCATCAATACTACCTTCAAAATTTATCTGAAATAAATGACTTTTATCACCTTCTCTCTTAACTGCTATCACTCTAACCCAGGCCAACATCCTCAGCTCTCCTGGAAGACTTATCTAATGAGTGTGTCTTCCTGATTCCATTTTTCCTCCACTTCTCTCAGTCTTACCAGGCTATAGACCAGACTCATCTTTTGAAAAATGAAAATAGATTGTGCTGTTTAAAACTCTCTAAGAGTGTCTCAACTACAGACAGACTAAAAGCCAAAGCCCTCCAACTGACCCATGCATCTCCATGTTGTGGCTCCCCATGACCACTTGAACCTTACCTCTCATAGCTTCCCCACAGCTACTGTTGAAAAAGCCAAGCAAGGCCAGCTAAGGGCCTATGTACTTGGCAAGCTTTTGTCTAAAACACCTTTCCCACACTGCTGTCTGGTTGGCTCCACATCCTTCAAGCCTCTGTTCAGAGGTCACCTTATGATAGGGGCTGTCTGTGACCAATTTAATATCAAATGGCAGCTCCTCCCATGGCACTGTCATTTAACATACTTCAGTTTTCTATGTAGTTCTTACAACTGCTCTGATATAATGCCTTTTTTTCCTTCTGTTTTTTCCCAATTAGATATATATTCTATATTCGTATTAAGTTCTTTTCACTACATATACAAGAGATTTTGCTAAGTATGTTTATGTGGGGAATGGTTATGAGAATTGGAAAAATTTTAAATAAGTCAAGAGATTTTATGGAAACTATAAATTAAACTGTGAAAAGAGATGGTTTGATAGAGGTAAGGAAAAGAGACATAGAACCCTCTGATTTTCCTTCTTCTCTGCAAGATATTTCTCGAAAAATATTTTTTAAAAAGCCACAGGAAAGAATATGAAAGCCACTATACTGGCCTGTGTTGCCTGTCTCTTAAGGAGTAGGCACAGGCTCTTTGACTTTAAAAGAGATTATGTCATATGAGACTGAGGATGACCATGATACTGAAGGAACAATTAACCTCCACACGCCAGGCAGAGTGATCTTTGAAAACTATGAATCATGTTGTGTCATTTCTATTAACCCTCTTCTTGGTTCTGGCACTATGGTTTGTGGTAAAAATGACAGTTACCCCCACAGAGCACTTAGGAAAGAAATCCTATGACCAGACTTCAGGCTCTGCACTGAGTTTTTCTAAGTCAATCTACTAAGAGTCCCATTACCTTATTCTACACTCTTTCTGAAGGCTGCATTATTGCTACCGGAAATGAAAAGGACTGGCAGAGGTAAGTGCCTTAATGATGCATTACTAGGACCAGTTATAGCTTTACCACCTATAAATTCTGTTGATAGTTTCACTGTTTGTGAAATCTGACTATACAGTAAGCCTTCAGAATTCTATAAGGTATCCTAAAATGATGGTTAAATTACACAATATAAGGGGAAATACTGTTACAAACTTTGAAAAGCAAATAGTATAAATATGCTTAACAGCAAATCTGAATCACACAAAGAAAGAGAAATGAAACTACAAAAAGATGAATAATGAAGTCTATTACATTTTGCTCCAGTAAAGAAATGAGGTCACCAGTTTAGGGAAAATTCTCATGGGACTATCTTATGGAGAAAAAATAGGCTTTTATAACTTTATAGCATTTGAACTTGGATTAGAAACAAAACATTAAATTGTTTATCCCCCTCAAAAGAATGCCTCAATCATTTTATAGCTAATGTTTCTTTCCTCGCAATTATCTGAGTTGTTTTCATGAGTCAGACATGAGCAAGTTCATCAATAGATATCAGTTCAGCCTAAGCCAGCTAGAAGCACAAGCTAATTTTAAAAAGAGGGGACAACAATTTCTAGATATTCCAAGATTTAGTCACTGAAAAATAAGGGTAAATGCAAAGTGTTCACTAAATATGACTATGATGAGACTATAACAGTCATCTTAAGTCAAAACTGCCTTTGTTTCAAAGAGAAATTCCCACATACAAGAAAAATGTCTACACATTTAGAAAAATGAGTATTTTCAATTTCTATCTTTAAAGTCTTAGTTAATTTCAAAGCGACTCTCCCTCCCTTTCTTCCTTCCATCTCTCTATTTATGCTGTTGGAAACAGGGTCTTGCTATGTAGTTCAGGGTGGCCTTGAATTGGTGATCTCCCTGTCTTGCACTTGTGAGTGCTGAGACGCAGGTATGTACCACCATACCTAGTATTTATAAAAGGCAGAAATCACCTTTGAGCACTGTGAGTGTGAAGCCTTGGAAGAGTCTTAAAGGGACTGATCTGAAGGCATCCTTACTGTTTTTGGAGTCAGAAGTGTCTCAAGAACCTGAGCACAATGGCTGTCTCCTGGGCTTCCAAGAATGCAGAAGATCAAAATCTCCTGGGATCACAACTGCAAAGCCTGTAATTTCAGTTGTTAATAAAATGGTTTCTATTAAGATACTGGATGATAAAACTCCTTTCTCTTAGATGTCACTGTCCAGATTTCATGAGGTCTTTACTTATGCATTATGAGAGTTACATGATTAAACATCATTGTCCATCACACCTAGTTCTTAGGTAACAAGGTTTAGGAAGGGTCCCAAAGTGGAATGGACTACAAAGACAGATGGGGAAAGGAGCACTGTGTTAGTGATCTAGGGACACGAGACAGTATTTCACCTTTACTAGGTAACTGGGAAAACTTTAAAGAAGCAGAGGACAACACTAGTAGCACAAGAAAGGGGCAAACAGAGAGGGTAAAATGGGTGATCAAAGAAGGATCACAGCACAGAACAGCAGCAGGCTTGCATTGTGCTTACTGCTGTATGTGTCTGTTTTCTCAACTAGTCAGCTAGGAAGATCAGCTACTGTCATCTGCATTTAACAGATGAGAAACCTGGAGCTCAATGATTCTGTAATTTTTTTAAAAATTTTGAAACAATGAAAACTAGCGGAAACAATGAAGAGAGCTCCTATGTCTTTTGTATCTAGTCTTGCCACCCAAACATGTTTTATATATATCTCACAAGGTGCATGAGGTAAAGCATATTTAGGAACCACATGAGAGTTTCAGTGACTTTTCATTAAGGAAAAAAGACTGACTGCTAGGGAGAATTAAGATTCTTACTCCCAAACCAGTGTTCTTTCTATTCAATTATCAACTCCTATAACAAAATTCCTTACTGATATAAAAATATCAGGCTGAAATTGAACTAAAGTTAGCCAGAGTTCAAACGGACATTACAACTACATGTCACAGTTCTAAAGATTTGTAAGATTCACAATAATTTGAAATTTTTATTTGAAATACTCTATGGAGGCCCCAATAAGAAACTAATTTTTTACCCACAAATTTGAGCAATGGATAGTCTTCATAACATGTAGAAATATGTTCCCAAATGTGTATTATTTAATGTAAATGGACAAATGCTATGGAATTCTCACATGTAGTAGCCACTAAAAACACAAGCAACACTGTCAGTCATTTTATTAGTGGAAGGCAGTCCTAGATATTTCAATATCTACTGATCTCACATATGTGGTAAATTCCTTACTTTTGCTCATAATCAATACAAAAGGAAAATTTCCAAACTAAATTCTATTGCTCACAGGAATTACGTACCATAAGTTTTATAAAGAAGAGTTTGTCAATGGAAGTTACTATTTCTGAAACACCTCTGTGCTGGATTGCACTAGGTACACTATGTCATCACAAATCTTCCATACCAATTTAAGGTGCAGATCCAGATTTAATGTTTTGTGAATCAAAACATTAAGTCACACATCTATGTCAGTACCATAGTGGGTAAGAGATGGGACTGTGATCGGAATACTCAGGTCTGTCTCACTGAAAGCCTGTGCTCTGGTCAGAACTATATGTGCCAAGAAGAAGAACACCAAGAAGACAGCTGGACTACACACAAGTGGGTAAAGAATGGTACTTTGAAATAAAAACTCTACAATCTTTTAAAATGACTCATATCCATGAATGGGGGCCAAAGGCATAAAAAGATTAGTCAAACACTTTGAGAAAATGTAGAGTTCCATGTATTTTGTTAGTCTGCAGGTTTTAAGCAGGAACACGCTGTTCTGACACAAGCAAGGCTTCTTCCGTCTGGAATCAAAGGGAGGGATGGGTACAGGTGCAAGTGAAGAGAAGCAGCTTCACCAGGCAGTCAGAGGGAACAATGACCCTTGGAGGAGGGTAGCAGGGCATTCACCTGTTACAGGTGGGTTAACAACCAAACCAAACACACAGATAATACTGAAATGTGTGACAAAAACACACAATGAAAATATGATCTTGCCAAAATAAAATATAGTCCTTATAGCACAAAAGCTGTTCTTTGGCAATTCCTTTATATTGGTGCTTTCCTGATACATCTGAATATGAGGAACTACAATATGATTTATATACAACTTTAATTCTACTCAGCACATCAAGAGTCTCATGAGGACAGTTAAATGAGCATGCTCTGTTAGTGTGCCTACTCTGTTTTACCCAGTGTTTCTTAAAGGAAGCAGAAAAATATATATTCCAGATTGTATTCAATTCCTACAGAACACTGTTTTAATTTTACAAGTAGCAGGACAGGTATTTTAATTAACAAACAAATATACAAAGACACCTAATATTAAATCTTTTCACCTATATTCTTTCGGAATTTAAGAGGCAGGAAACATTAACAAATCATGGATTTCTGCAAGCTTTTGATGTTAAGTCTTAATGAACAAAACTCTTCAAATTAGTATGTCTTTTAGGCTGAAACATATTAAGACACTAATACTTATCCTGTGGTTATGATTACTGTTTGAAAGTCACAGCCCATGATAAAATGTCTCTTCAATACAACAGACTTAGTTTATCAATTATCTGAGAAAGAATTAACTAAGAGAAAAAACTCAGTGTCTTTGGTAAAGGTTAGGTAAAACTCTAGAACTGACAGTGAGAGGGAGTTCAGGTAAAGCTTGCTGCAGACTGGTTGAGCCAGTTCCACACAAAGAGAACAGGTTCATATGACAGACACAAATTGTCTGCTACCTGGATGTGGCACATAAAAGCCTGTTGTACATCATAAATGTCTGATTCATTTCACTGGCAGAAACTGCATTGTAGGACCTGCCATTCTACTAGTATCCAATAAGACAGAATCACTGTCAAACACATTAGAACTATCAAATTCTTGTCATTTATTCAGACTATCTTTCTATTGGACTGGGTCTACTTAAAACATAAACCACCCTAGGAGGTTCATTCATAGGTTTTATCAGTTATGATTCTTTTTAAATATATATAATCAAATTCAAAATTACAGCTGCTGAGGTAAGAAACAATTTTACTTCTCCTCACATAAATGAATTCTGGAGATAACCATTCAGGTGCGACATTCCGACAACTGAAGTCACCTTAGTCTCTTCGGTATCTGCTTTGATGTGGTGGTCGTTGCCTTGTGTTTGTGATTTATATTAGCTTCCCATCACATCTGCACAAATCAAAATGCATAAAAGGAGGAAGGAAAGTAAAGGGGTACATTCCTCCTTGTTGAAGAAAACTACTAGAAAGCCTAGGAGAATACTTACGCTTACATTTTACTGGCCACAACTTGGTCATGTCACTAAATTTAGCTGCAATGTAGGAACAGAAATGTATTTTGTCTGGATGAGAGAAAAAGAGCATGGATACTGGGTAGCAAGTAGCAGTCTGTGCCCTGGCAGTATATGATTAAGGTGTAAAGTTCACAGCACCTGTGCGATTCATATTTACTTCCCGAATTGATTTTTAGCCCTCACAGAAGCCTGAGTTTTAAAATGAGGATTGTCTTTCATCATATGTTACAATGACATTTTACATATATATTTTATATAACTTTAAACTTCATGAAGTCCTTTCGAGGGATAAAGAGAGGGCAATGCTAAGTAAAACAAGTAACAATAGTACTGTCCTAACTCCAAGAAGATTAGGAAGCACTAGTCACACTTAATCTATCACACTTAGAAAAAGTACATGATGGATATAAAAAAGTACATGATGAACAGTAATTCCAACAGGCTTTTAAATAGTCTGTGATCTTTTTACATTTTAACATAAATGCAGCTGGCAAGGTGGGTCATTTCTCTTAAATTGTCCCAATCTGCTTCTTCCTAGAAATCTAAATGGCGCTAATAAAAAGTCACAATCTCAAACTGCGTCAGAGAGAAACGATTACTGATATACACGGTGTGATTTAAAAATACCATTAACATTTACATTTTTAAAATTTACTGCAGAAAAAGACATATTGCCTTTAACCTCCCTCAAACACTCCCCCGCTCACTTCAAAGGCATTTATCCAATCATTCTTCAACACTTTCTGGGGTAGCTCTGGAAGTCCTCTTTCTTCAGTGTCTTGAGTTGTGCTATCCTGGCTGCATGGGTGTCCTGAATGGATTCAAACAATTACTTGTCATGATTATTTGATTTGGAGAAAGATCTGGAAGTCACACAGGGTCAGATCTGGTAAGTAGTGTGGGAATTTTTTATGGGCTTGCCTTCCCATTTAGATGGCACTCAGCAACAGCATTCACAGTATTTTTATCATACCTTGTAAAGACACTCAAAAAAGCAGACCTTCAGAACTGCTTTAGCAAATGGCAATAATGGTGTTTAAAATGAGAAGTATTCTGAAGGGAGATAATGTTAACATGACTTTTGCTGTAATAATTTCTAAATTTAAACTCACACCATACTTTTTGATCAGCTTTGTAGACTAGGGGATATGCAATCTGAAGAACAAAGAACTTCAAAGGCACTGAGACTATCTTCAATGTTATATATAAATTTAGGATGCATTTTAATGAAAAGGCCATGATACCTGGCAGTACTTCTTCACTTTTTAATGAAAAGCTTAAAATTGAAAAAAAAAAAAAAAGTCTCCTCACAATGAAGCTACATTTTGTGAGAAGACACAAACAAAAAGTATATGTGATGGCATTAAAGGCAATCTGCAAAGGAACAGGATATATCACAGGTTAATACAATTTAACCCAATCTCCATAAATTCTAAGTTACTAGTGCTGAATAACGACCACAGAGATTTAATGATAATCTCAAAACTTGAAATTTTCTTAAGTCTAACAAGTAGGAGCCGTCAAGTACCACCAGAGAAAGATCAAAATGAGCAGTAGCAAGAAATCATGGGAGTCAGAAGACCTGTATTCTTGATCTTAATTTTATATGTAACACATGACAGGAATTGGTAATTAAGTCCTTCATTTCTCAGTGACTGAGTTCTCTTTTCAATACAACCCTGACATTTGTTGCTGTATATCCTGTTTCTTAGGGAATCCTAGGGCCTGAATTGTAAGAGATAAGAGAACAGACAACCTATTCAAGTAAACACTGGAAAATAGCTGCAAACTGTTTTAAAGGGTTCTTTATATAGAAGAAATTTCTCAGGTATTTCAAAACTGTAGGTGTTAAGAAATACTTCAAAGACAGCAAGCATACAGGTATACACAGTATCAACTTTATACTGCTAACTGAAGACAGACTTTCATAAGAATCTGTACATTCGGGGCTGGGGATTTAGCTCAGCGGCATAAGCGCTTGCCTTTCAAGCAGGCAGTTGTGAGTTCGATCCCTGGTACCGATAAAAACGAAAAAAGACAAAAAAAAAAATAAATAAAAAAATAAAAGAATCTGTACATTCATAATAGATCGAAGGGAAAGAATGAGAATTAAAATACTTTTATCAGGAAAATTTAAAAATTAGAAACATCACTGTACCAGTATGGCTTCAAATAACTCTTCCTCAACATGTTCCTCATTAAACTTAGAATTAAGTCTAAGGTGAGAAACCAATGAAGATACATTAGTGAACTCTGTAAAAAGTACAGGCCATTAAGCATTACACATAAAGGATAAATATTAAATTTGTGCTTTAAAAGTAAACAAAATGTATATTTATTCACTACTTGCTTTTGTTTTTATTTTTTAGTACTAGGATTAAACCTAGGATCTCTGCACTAAGCTACATTCCCCAGTCCTTTTTTACTATTTTTATTTTGAGACAGGATCTTATAAAGTTGTTCAAGTGCAACTTGAAATTGTTCTCCTGCTTCAGCCTCTCAAAGTGCTGAGATTATAGATGTGTGCCACTGTATTCTAGCCCCAAACAGTTATTTTTGAGGGAAGTATATTTAAGACTTCAAAGTGTCCAAAAGCACATCAATGTTCTTTGAAATAAGTATGAAAAAAAGTTGTTAATGGATGTTTAAATCACATAGGGATGGATGACCAGAATTAAGGAACTCCCCATAATCAATAATCATCATTTGTAGATCACCACTAGCTTATATGTTTTTATTGTATTATTATACAAAGAGTGATTTATTAGGTGAAAGTAAACATTTGACAGTATAAAAAAAGTCTGGTATTCTAAGAAAAGAATAGGCTTCATAAATAAAATATCCTTACAGTTAATGTTTATCTTCTAATAGCCTACAAAAGCAGTAGGTAGTAGGGACTGTGAACATATCTTTGTATACACCTCAAAGGAAGCATATCCTATTCCATTAATTGATGGGAGGGGAATAAATCCCTAACCAGGTCCCTATTAAAAAGAAATCAGATTTGGTATGCTTGTGACACTTTAAAGAGCACATTATATGGGAAAATAAAATAAACATTTAACCTGGCAAATGAAAATGGATTTGGGGTTTTGACACACTTGGGAAACGGGCAGAATTAAATTTAAGTCAAGTATTCAGAGCAACTAATATAGTATTTAAATATTTGCTAAAGTAACCTAGTATTTAAAATAACATTTTTGAAAAACTTTTCACTGACATGTTTTACAGTTTTAATGAGAATACTTTTTAAGTGAAAGAGTTTGACTAAAAGCACATTTTACTTTCTCTTTTCATTCTTGGAACTTTACTAGGTGTTTATATTTACTCTTGTGAGTCACTTGCCTTTAAGTCTAAGACAACTATATAATGTCCTTTAAAGTTTTTTAAAATAAATTTTAGAACATGAAAAACATTTTAAAAATAAAAGACACTGGAGGTCTCAAGTAACACATGTGGTTATTCATTATAAATGCTGAATGGATGAACAGACAGGTGATCTATCACAGTTATATATGTATGGCATTGTCTACTTTGTGGTCTCCATTCTGCAAGTTTCCCATATAATCCTCCATGTCAACAAAGTACAACATGACCTTGCCTTCTAGCCACAATGCCAGGTCTTGGCGGGATACCCAACACAAGCTGAATCAGTTAGTTTTAATTATCTAGGTCATTCCCTGAGATTTGAGGCTAATAGTGCAGATACTTGGGTTTGCCTCTATCAAGGTGAAGCAGGTAAGTGGGAATTTCTGGGATGTGTGGTCCTCTGAATAAAAAAAAAATCTCATTCAAGAAAAATTAAGCCCATTTATAGTCAGAAATGAAAGGTCAGAAAGAGTGTACAAACATTCCATTGGCTCTTGAATTATGATTCTGAGGCCAAGTTATATTCCCAGTTTTAGAATACTTACAAGAGTCATATTCTAATAATATGAAGGATCTGTTTATGCGTAGTCAAAAATTTTCTGAACAGCATACCATATAGTGTAATATGTACATGTTTGAACACATATTTAACCTGTGATCCATAGCCTCAACATGAATCTGTAATCTCTGCACAGTCTAGACACCCATCATTTGAGAACAGTATTAACACCAATCAAAATACAACTCCCATAACAGCGCTGTTTCAGCACCTTGGAAAAATTAAGTTCTTTCTCATATGCAACCAGCACTTGTATTATTAATGGTATACTTACTTAATATACATCTTTTAATTATCATTAGGATATAGCCAGAAATTTACCTAAAAGCCTAAACATCACTGTCAAGTTCTTTACAAAGTAGGAAGAAAGATCTATTTAAATATCCTCATAAGCAATCGAGTAGGGTGTCAAAATTTTACTTAATATTTACCTTTAACATGCACAATTTTCTGTTGCAGAGAAAACAAGGTACAATTACATTTAAATCTAAAATACAGAATCCTCCAATCTATAAAAATGTTATACCCTACAAGTTTGTTTTAAATTCAGAATGCATCTTCCCATAGACACATTATCTTAGATGGTGGTTAGATTCTTAACTACAAAAACCTCTAACCCACAAGCAGTTGGACTCTATTCAGTTTATATGGGCATTAGAAGGTTTATAATAAAAAAGATTTTGCCCTCTTTCCACAAGAAAAATTCTGAAATCATAAAGTTGGCCATTGACATCTTCTTACATTATTTCTGAAACTTTTTAAACTTTCCAGTTCTTCTCTCCTAGAATTTTTTTCTTAAAATAATGTAATACACCATTTAATGTTCTCTATTCCTCAAATTTCTTCAATGTTTAAAACTAATTTCGTATTAAAAAGAAAGTTTTGTGCTATTACCTTTTCTTCTTTGTAAGAGAGTTTTTTTTTTTGATGTTAGTACTCTTGGTTTCAGTATTATGATACAGTATATTAACTATTGTTATTCTCTTATTTTATGAATTTCTTCAGTTTAAAAAAAGATCACTTTGCCTTCATTCCTTGATGACTAAAGCACTTTTTAAAAGGTCATATTCTGCTAATGATTAAGAAGTGAAGGATCTAATTCATACTCAGTGTAAATAGTAGAATGCTCATGCCCTTTATGTGTACTGAAAAATTTTGAAACACAGTATTTTCTTATCAACTAGGGTCTTAAAACCTGAGATAATGAGGTTTCACATTTGTAAACACAAAAGATAATTTTATTATCTTTTAAAATGTGATTCTGTTCAGAAATTAACAGAATTAGTTAAAAGTAAAAATAAAGGACTACATCAAGCTTGAGATTAGGGATGGTAACCACATACAACAAATCCAAGGAATTCTTCTAGATAACGGCCAGAATGGAAAAAATATAAACTTCTCACTACTTTCCTCTTCAGATTCATCCACAGAAAACAGCTTTCCTGTCCAGCACTTTTCACTCTATTACTGTGGTCCTCAACAAGCCTTGGTGTGCTTGTCTGGAAAGTGGACCCAAAGATAAGAACCACCTCCTGAGTGGCCAGCCCATGAGTCAGGGGTTAGACAGTACCTGGGATGTCGTAGGCACAATGCAGGATATGCTGGACCTCAACGCTTATCCTAAGGACACTAAAATTTTTGCACTTTCCTTACTACATGAAGATGTCTTCTCCATAATCAGTTAAAAAATACCATCAACACCAGAATGTCTGAATACTTCCAACAGTGAACACAGAAATCACCTGAATGTTTGTAATCAAAGATACAACAGAGTTTAAAGATAAACATTTTTACTACTTAAACTTTATTACACATTTGCTAAATCTGTGATGTTCACTGGATACTACTAATAGATAGTTTTGAAAAATATTTGTTTGTAATCCTTCAAGGTCAAAATGCTAAAAATATAACTGCATTCCAAATGATGAAACATATATGACCTAGAGATGTTTGGAAATATTTTAATTATTACTTTATTGTTATATATAATATTATTGAGCACTTACTACACTTACTGTGTGGGGAACGTGAGATTTTTCAGTGAGTGAAACTGACAAAGTTCTTGCCTCTGGGAACTTACATTCAGGTGAGAACATATGAAAAGCCACTGACAATAACACAGCACAGTAAGGAGAACAAGGATGAGAGATGGTAAGTGTATTCTTTTGCCTTTTTCTGCTGGAGCTGCATGGAAAATTACAAAACTGTATGGTTTGAACAACAGCAAAGACAGCGGAAATTTTCTTTGTGATCCTGCAAGAGTAGCCCTACTTGTGACAGTCCTACTCTTATGATGTCATTTACACCTCTTCTCCAAAAGGTCCCATCTCCAAATACCACCACATTGGGAATTATGACTTCAATCAATGAATTTGGAGGGTGATGATACACTTCAGCCCACAGCACTTTCTTAATAGCATAACAGGGGGTAGTCTCTCTGATCTCTCTTTCCTGATATATAAATACACATAAGAAATGGGAGGTCTAGAAAACAGTATGATTTTAAACCACTAAGAGATAAAAATGCAGAAAGATCAAAAAAGAGGATAGATGGATGTATTTTGCAACAATGGAAGTCACTAGTGACCTCAACACAAGCAATTTCTGTAGGGTCATGAAGTCTAGTTGGTTTTAAAGAGAAATGAGAAAGAGAGAATTCAGCGACTTTTGAGAAATTCTGTGTTACAAAAGAGCAGAAAAATATAGTGGAAGCTTTCTTGCTTCTTTCAAGAAAGGTGAAGTGATAGCTGTTTGAGAAAAATCAAGTAACATTATGGAGCCAGTTAGAAGAGCTTTTCTGACTGCTTCTGTTTCCACAGAGAAACAGAATGCAAAACATCAGAAAACCAGAGAGGAGGGAAGAAGCTAGAGGTCTACTAGAGGACAAGGTTTAAATAATTACTCAGTGCAACTGAAGGAGGTGTGTACTAGGGAATGTTCTAGGACTGCTGGGCAGCACGTGAAATGCTTTTTGAAGTTCTTAGTTAAAATCTGAAGTAAGACTGGACAGCCTGATTGTTTTTCTCCACTTCTGTTTGCTACTTTTAAATCCTCTATACTGTTCCACAACAGCTGTACCAGTTACTCTCATACCAACCCTGTACAAGGATTTCCATTCTTCTACACGCTCAGTAATGTCTGTTACCTTTTGTTTTGATATTATTTATCCTAGTAGGTGTGTGGTACCACCTCACTGTGCCTTTGTTTGCATTTTCCTAATGATTAGTGATGCTGAACACTTTTTGTATACTTGCTAGCTATGTTTATATCGTCTTTGGAGAAAAATATCTATTTACTTTTGTGGATTTTTTTGTTTATTTTGCTATTGAGTTATGTTAGTTACTTGCATATTTCAGATATTAAAGCTTTCTCAGAAACACAGCTTGCATCTAATCCATAGCATGTGTTTTAATTTTGCTGACTATTTCCTCTAATGTGCAGAAGCTTCTTAGTTTGACAGTTTTTAGTACTCATATTTGCCTTGATTATCTGAGTTTCTGGTGTAAGATGTAGAAAAATTAAAAAAAAAACACTGTGAGGGTCAACATCAAGGAACCTTTTTCTTTTGTTTTCTTGTAGGAGCTTCACAGTTCATACTGTACAATTATTTTTAATTTAGTTGTGTTGAGGGTAAGAATCCAATTTCTTCTTTTTTCTTTTTGCATGTGGATATCCACTTTTTAAACATCTTTTATGGAAAAGACTATCATTCTGCATTGTGCATTCTTGGTGCCTTTGTTAGAGATTAGCTGAACATACACACATAGATACATTTCTGGGCTTTCAGTTCCATTGGTGTTTATGTCTGTTTTTATGCCAATACCATACAGTTTCAATTACTATGGGTTTGTAATATAATTTGATATCGAGACATGGGATGCTTTTAACTTGGTTCTTTATTCTTTAAGTTACTTATGCTATTGTTCTTTGTGATTCCATATGATGTTCAGAATTATTTTTTCTTTCTGTGAAAAATGCCACTGGGATTTTGTTGGTGATGTACTGAATTTGTAGATTGTTTTCAAAATCAGACACTTTAACAATATTAAGTTGTCCAATCATGAACACAAGCTATCTTTCTATTTATTCATTCTCTTTTTCAGTTTCTCTCATTAAGGCACTACAGATTAACATGTACAGATCAGATCTTTCATCTCCTTACTTAAATGTCTAGGTACTTTATTCTTTTTTTATAATGTAATAAGTGGAACCCACCTGGTATCCTTTTCAGGTAGATGAACTATGGAAACTTTATATAGGTCTTTCTAGAAAAGCTTCAATCACTAATCTGTTTCACTCTTTCCTTCTCCCTACCTTCTTTGTCCTTTTCTTCTATTTCTCCCTTGTTTGTATAATTTCCATACAGACAGAAAGTTATACACTCATATACTTTGCAGGTATTTTTGTATGTGTGCAAGACTGGTAAATAAAGTTTTTTAAGTTACCTCACTGGTGGAATTTTTATGAAATGAAGTATTCCTTCAAAATAAAAACAGTCACCCAGTCATTATGATTTTTCTCTACAGTGTTTTTTCCCCTAACGACAGTTACTTTCATTCTGTATATGAACCTACCTTCCTTCAAGGTAAGGCATTTGATAATAAGATTTATTATACATTGTTAACAGAAAACATACAATGCTTAAATTGTTCATATTTATCACTGACCTACTTAAAATCAAGCATATTTTAATATTTTATTATATGATTATTATCTGAATTGTAAAAGTGAAAATAAAACACAATTTCTATAGTATGGTAAAATATAGCCCTTAACTATTTATAAGAGCCATAGTAGTAACAGTAATAATGATGATGGTAATATGCCTTTCAATATGAATATTCTTTACACTATCAAGATAGTCAGGCAGATAAATGCATAAGCATATAAACTTAATCACCACATATTTCAAACTGGAAATAGAGTGAACCAATAGTCTCAGGTGACATTCATCCACTTGGAAAATTTGCTAATTGAAACTGCAACTGGTGGTCAGTATTAGCCTTCAGACAGTTTTGGACAGTACCAAATCAATACTGAAGGAGTATGGTTAGGAATATTTCTATAGCTAGTACTGTGAAAAAGCTGTAACTGTAACTTGAACAAGAAGTGAATCTTTTAACAACTATAAAACACCCACAAAGGATCTGCTAAAGGACACTTGATATAAAAAACTGATTAAGCTATATAATTAATTTTATGCAACTATCCCTTTGTAATTCTATCAGTCAAAAATAGTTCTATATACTTGGAAACTACATTCTTTAATTAAAATAAACAAATAGATAATATTCACATATTCCAGCTACAAAATTATACTTACTTGGCTCATTGTATATGGACAAATATTTACAAATACTTTATAATGTTTGAGGTACTATTCTAAGCATAGAATATATGAAATAAATAAAGTAAGCGCAAACTCTTGGAGAGCTTAGCAAGTTAAACTAAGCAAACACAACTGTTATATCATGATTTATCAAATGATAAAGCATTTGAACTCATGTTTGTTGCTGGATGGGAAAAGTCTGGGGAAGGAAAGCAAAACAAGTATCTATTTAGGGAAGGCAAGTTCAAGAGACTTCCTTCAGCAAAACTGTGTGCATATTTTGGGGAAGGAAGAGAAAAAGAAGGGAAACCAAGAAGAGCGAGATGAAAACAGACAGGTTGGTTACACAAGATTATAGATGTGTAAATACTATGTGAAGGAATTAAGACTTATATAGAAGAGTCATGAAAAGCAGTAGCCAAAGTTCCAGATATATTATCACAATGGAACACACTAATCCCTAAATATTTGTTGCTTAATCTAAAATTCTTAACTCCAAGTCAGGAACAGAATGATCTAGAAATAAGTTTAGTCACCGTGAATAGTGTTGATTTGATTTACCATAAAGTAATGGCAATAATAAGAACTAAAGGCCGCTTCCTAAGCATGGATGTAAGAAAAGAAATAGAAATTAATTACATCAAATAAGAAATGATTATTAATTCCACTAAAAAAACTGAATCATTAAAAAAATAAAAATTATTGCCACATAGAATACACTCATTTTCATATCTAGAAATACTAACTTGTGGAGATTAAACCCATAAAGATAAACAAAAGCCAGACTATATAACAACAATTTGCCCACCTACTGTGGGGAATGTGGGTGAAGAAGAAAGAACAGGGAAATATAATCCACCAAATATTCAAGGCAAAAATATTTTGGTTATTACACAACCACAATTTTGAGAACTATAAACATTAAATGTAAATTAGTGGTAAAGCCTGTGGTGTTCTTAAATTCAATGATATTTTAAAACTCTTCCCTGCCAAGGTGTTTTATAAACAAGTTGGTGGCTAGATTTCTAAGAAAACCTTGAACTAAAATTTAATAGAGAAGGATTCCATTTAAAAAAGAAATTGAAATTATTTTGAGACAAAAATATTGATTGGTTCTATAAAAACTTAATTTTGACAGCATAATCAGTATGTATCAGTTAAAGCCCCAATTATACAAAAGGAAACCAGCAGCTCCCAAGCTCTGCTCACATGCACTCAGCTCATGGACAGAGCTGTTAGTGATTTAACCTGAGAAATGACTTTCATATTTCCCTGGATCTGGGGAAAATAGAAGTGAATGGCAATCATTGTTTCTATATTTTACTACCAAATTCAAACTTAAAATATTTTTTCCCATAACAAAGACTACTTGTGAATATCAGATCCTAAACTAATTTGGATTAGAAAAACCAAGATTTCTATGAGTACAATTCCAAAGCTGCCATCAGGTATTTTGCTTCTCAGCAGACTTATGAAAGAGAGCGGAGGGGATCTCTCTCTCTTTTTTTATTTTAATTTCTCCCAAAATCAATAGTAAAGAACTCTGAGTAACTCTGAAGGTAGAAGCCAACTAACTGGGAGTGGAACTTAAGCTTTTATCATAAAAGATGGGCATTACCTAATTACTCTCATAAAGTATTTCTATAACAAAGCAACAACTCAAGAGATTATATAACCAGGGATGTTAGGGAATATTTAAAAACAAAACAACCTCCAGCCCTCAAACAGCTATAGTTTTATGCTTGGTGCCTGTGTACACCAAGAAAAGCAGAACTGACAACCTGTGGGATCAGTCCGTCATTCACACAGCAAAAAATGCTTGAATGCACTCCTTCAACTGCCCACTAGATCTGAGCTTGTGAGCTACAGAATGACAGGGATCTGGGTAAGCATTAGAGAATCCATTCCATAAAATCCAAAACATATTCTTCATGTCATTAGATGAAAATGTCTTCTCCAGGAGATGATGCCCAAGCATTTATAGCAAATATTTGCATGAACAAATGCATAATTCTTTACCATTACATATTAAGAGGACAGCAACTGATCAAAAGTAATTACGCACAGTCACAAATAGAAATCAGAGATGGCATACTGATGCATGCCTGTAATCCTAGTACTGTGGGAGGTGGATGTGCCAGTTCAACCCCAGCCCACGCAAACTCAGTGAATACTGAGACTCTTGTCTTCAGTTTTAAGAAATACTTGATAAAAACAGTGGGAAATATACCTCACTGTGAAGATCCTAAGCTCATATCTCCTATTATGAATGAAAGTTGCAAATGAAGGAAGGACTGGACAGGAAAGCAAAGCAAATCAAAGGAAATCAGTTTATACATACATATTATACCTCAAGTTTTAGATTTTTCTAATGGTGAGTAATACTACTTGTTCTGCAGCTTCTGTGTCAGAAAAACACATTAAATCATATGTCAATTATACATGAATTCTGCTCTATGTAGGTAAACTTACCAAATATTTCTTAGAGGTACTAATATTCCCTAAAGAATAATTTCATAAAGTAAAGGTTAACTGAAAAAAAATTACCTTTAATGGAAGGAATGTGCCAAGCTAACATTGCCAATTCATAGTCTTCTATGCATTCATATGAATTTTAAGACTTTTTTTCTACATGTATAAAGAAAGCTGTTAGTTTTTTTAATACAGAGACAATGAATGTATAAATCACTGTGGATTTTGTATATATGCCAATTGAATTCTTCCAATCCATGAGCATGGGAAATCTATCCTTTTTTATTCTGTTGTTGGTGCCCTTCAATTTTTTTCTTTAGTGTTTTATAATTTTCATTGTAAAGGTCTTCCACTTCCCTGGCTAAGTTCAGTTCTAGGTATTTTATCTTGTGTGTGCTACTATCAATGGAACTGCTTTTATGATTTTTTTTGTCAGTGAATTTGCTATCGGTGTATAAAAATACTAAAGACTTCTACATGTTTTTGTATTCTCAAACTTTACTGAATTTATTCATTCATTCTCATAGTCTTTTAGTAAAGACTTTAGGTTTTTCTAGCTATGGAGTTAAATCTTCTACAAATAGGACTCATTTTAATTTCCTGTTTCTTAGTTGTATACCTTTTAATTTCTTTCTCTTGTGTAATAGCTCAGGCCAAAATATCTAGAACTATATTAACAAAGAGAAGTGAGAGGATATCCTTGTCATATTCCTAATCTTAGAGTAAATGCTTTCAGTTTTTGTTCACTCATGTGATGCTGCCTATCATTTGTCATATATAACCCATATTAAGTTGAGGTATAGTTCTTCTGTATTTAATTTATTCAGATCTTTTATCATGAAGGCATGCTGAATTATATCAAATGCTTTTTCTACATGTACTGAGATGATCATAAGATTTTTATTCTTCATCCTCTTTTATGTGATATGTTTAATGGTTTGTGTATGTTCAATCATTCTTGAATCCTTTGGATGAAATCAAGTTGATTAAAGTGAGTGATCTTTTTGATGTCCTGTTGAATATGATTTGCTATTATGTATATATATATATTGGTACTAGGAATTGAACCTGGGACTTCCTGCATGGTAGGCAAATGTTCTACCTCTAAGCTACAATCTCAGCCTTTTAAAAAAAATTTAAGACAGTTTACCAAAAGTTGACAGTAGTTTGCTCCAGTCTCTAGCACAAATGCTTTTGTGTGACCTATAGGGGGTAGGAGTGGAATGTTGGTACTTCTTATTTGCCAGCCTGCATACCAACAGGGGCTGGAGTCTGTCTGTTCTAGTTCAGCGGCAGCCTACATATGGCACTGGTTCCCAGACTGGACTTGCTTGCTGGTGTGGATTTGTTTTCTCTACCCCTGGACTGTGAATGGCACTGACTCACAGGGAAAGGCTGGGGTCTGTCTGTTCCAGTCTGGTGGTGGCCTGCCCATGGTGCTAGTTCCCAGACTGGGCTTGCTTCTAGCTTTATTTTCATTTTGTAAAGAAACTAATAAAATTATATTTCTATTCCTGTGTAGTAAGTTTGCAAATCTACATGCATATGTAAGTGTATATACATATATACATATAAACCATATATATAAACACGTTTCAAGTATATACTTCTATGTTCATTTACTTTTTTCTTTCTCTTTGTTTTTTTCTTGTTATGGCTCTGAGAATTAAACCCAGAATCATCCATATGTGAGGCAAGTGCTCTACCACTAAGTTATCACTCTAGACCCTATTATCATTTTTTAACCCAATATACATTGAAATTATTGACTTTTCTAAGTTTTGGGTTTTAAATCAATCTCTTAATTTTTCTGGTATTTGTAAAAGTTTATACTAATGGCAATATTCTTTTATGTTAAATCTTATCTAAGATATTTTTAGATTCATAAGGTATTTTCTTCTCCTTTCCTTAAAAAAGATCATGAAATATAAATGAAGGTCTAATACAAAGACCAGGAGAAGACAGAGAATATGTACAGTTGCCTATGTCTCTGACCTCTTTAATGAATGAGTTTCTGGAACAACTGTTACTGTGGGCCTAAGACTTCTCAGCTGTCACAACTTTATAACTAGGGCACAGTATGTGAGATGCCTGACTTGTCTTATTACTTAGTCTTCATAAGAAACTTCATGTTTTAAAACCTAAGGCCACTTCACTTCAGGTTAAGCAAATTTAGATGGCCACCTGGAATTTCATTCACTTTAAACTTATTTTAAAAACTATGAGATAACTTTAAATTTTATATGTTTTCTACGTATGTCATCCTGTTTTCTTTCTAGATTCTAGTATTTAGTCTTGGGCTAGAAACAGCTGACAAAGTTACTATGGATTTTGTGCATAATGACTTGTTTAAAAGTTGCTACCTCCGGCTTGGAGGCTTTTAGGCAAAAAAAAAAAAAAAAAAAAAAAGTTGCTACCTCTGAATTCTTGTACTTGTTTTTTCATCAATTTGAAGAATACGTTGAATGTAGAGTAAATTTAAGTTTTTAAGTGTTCACTGTTCATACTCCTTTGACAAACTCACCATCTTAATCCATGGGAGCTCTTCCTTGAGTAAAGATAAGGTGAGCTGTCAGGTTCCTACATAAGCTTTGTGGCTATAGATTTTAGAGCTCTTCTGTGAGTGACCAGAGTTCCTCCTTGTTAAGCAAACACAAAGCTATTTGCAAATTTTAGTGACCCTTTCTTGTTTCTGGTTCACATAGCCACATACAGGTGATAAGAATTTTAAGAAAAATTGAATGAAAAACCATCAATACTAAAATATTCTTGCCTCATTTTGGGGTGGTGGTAGGTACAGAGGAGGAATTGCTGGAAGAAAGCTATAATTATGTGCCCCTCAAGTACAATCGCTGAGTATTATTTAACTTTTATTCTATAACCTAGAAGCAGCTTTAGAGATCATGATCATGATCTCTCCTACAGATGTACCCAAGTGTTAGAAATTTGATGCTAGTGAACAATAAACAGGGTAAGAGCTCATTAACTATCAAAATGATGGACTAGTAAGGCAAAATGGATTAAAATTAACTTTACATAAGTCAATCCCACACTACTTAATAATAATGAATAGCTTTACATGTGAAACCCAAAGCGAGGCACAGGAACATCAGCTGAAAACCCCATGGGAAAGCCCAGGCTGACATTCACGTGCTTACTCAAGGCTTTGAGAAAAATGGGAGTCCCCAGTGAATTTTGATAGCTATAGTTTTTCTTTTCCACATTACATGTAAATGAAAAATATAAAATAAACCCCTAAGAACAACAAAGAAAGAATACCAAATTAGGCTTTTTGGTAGGACTATACCATTTTCATACATTCTAGAGAAAGTAGTAAATAAAGTTTCTACAAGCCTAAGTGATTCTTGAAGGAAAATTAAATCACTGAGTGATGCCAGGACTGATTATTCTGCTGCACTTTAAACACATAGATTGCAGTCTGCAAGTCCAAAGTGGTTTCATATGGACTGCTACAGTTGTGGTTTACTCTTGAAACTGTAACCTGTCAAATTAGAAGCAGGCAAGGCCTCTGCTCTTAATGGTTTCACTTCTACTGTCTACAGTATGTCTACAAGACCATCATTTTTATTCAGTTAAACTCTGTTATCTGGATGAAGTATCAGAATGATTCTTTGTTAACTCAGTTACAGAAGACTTTATTTCCACAGCAGGCGTATAGAAGCTGTCAATCACATGCTTACTGTACAGATGAAGCGCATTTCCATTATAAGCATTCATTTTTATCAACTAGTGATATTTTATTCTCCTTATTACTAGGTAATACCTAACTTTATGGAGGTGGGAAACAGACTATGTAAATGCTCATGCTTTTGCTATTCTACATTTCCATCTTTACTGACTTTAACTAGCACCTTCCTGACTCATTTTTTCTAGGCAGACAGTAGTCCACTATCACAAGCTCAGTGTGACAAATCCTCTATTTTTTCCCAGTTGCTTAACTGTGGAATTCCCTTCTGGGCAATAGGGTTGGTTAGCTGAAATTAGCTGAAAAATTAAAAAGCTACTTGTTCAATTTTACTTATGCTTTAGGAGAGTCCTTCTTTAAAGACCTTTTTAATAGCAACCATTTTCATAATAGAAAAAAATTTCTAAATAAAATATAAACAATATTTGCTGTCTGTGTAACGCATAAGTGAAACCATGCCACTAAATAATCATTTCCTGTTTAAGCCATTATGACATCAGAAATACATGCTTATCATCTGCTTTGGACAACTTAGCATGTTTCTGGCCCAAGGCAAAGTTGAACTAAAACCATTTACAGTTTCCCTAAACCAAGATAACCACACATTTCTAAGGTAATTGATCCCTAAAAGAACAGCACCTTTAGATCAAAATTTATGATCTAAGCATACTGATTCTTTCAAGGTTGTTAAATTTTACAAAGCATGTAGGTCTATTGGACTTCCTCTAAAACGTAACATGAAATGATATTTGGCATGCATAAAAACTATGATAAAGTAGGCATTTGGCATATCTTTGAGAATTTTGGAATTACTTTTCTTGCTCAATTGAGGGGAAGAGGGAAACTGAGATTTCTCACATGTTAAAGTATAATGACAGTAATAATAATTATAAGAATACTGTTTTGCAATTGAGAAGGCACTCAAATGAAACAAGTCATTATTTTTCCCCCCTAAAGTATGTTTAAAGACACAATAATTTTTGGTAGAGATAGCTAAGGTAAACAGGAGACATACAATTTTCATATTCACTGCTAAAACCTATCCAATACATTCAAATACAGGTCATTGATACACTTCAGCGACACTAAAATATGTAAATACACTGTCAAACTACTTGAGCTACTGTGAGTCCAATCATGGCCTACAAATGACAATCTAAAAAACAGTTCTTCTGGATGCCACAAAGCAGTAAAAATTATCTTTGTCACCAAGATAACTGAGTAATTTGGAACAAAAAAACCTTCTAATTACAAGTTATCCTTATGGAATAAAAATAGATAAATTAAATTAAATTAAATAACAGAGTGGGGAAACCTATTCATTTTCAAAGAAGGAAATAAAAAGAAATTAAAGTTGATTCCCAACGTTGACTATAAAACTGAAGTTTCTCTGTATACTGCTGCTATTCGATATAAATTCACTGGTTTGAGAATTTCAGACATTTAAAGCTCACAACAATAGAACTAAATTTCAGAGGAACTTCTATGATTGTCTATTACTGTAAAAGGAGAATAATATACTATACCTCCATTCTTTCTTGTTTAACTTCATCAATCTCGTCATCTTCAAACATTGCTAAAAGTTCTCCTGTCTGGTCAATAGAGCTGAGAAAGTCCTGATCAATTTTTTGTCTTTTGTTCACACTGCTACCACTCAATTTGTCTTCACCATGATAAAGAGAGAAAAAAGCCAAAGTTCTCAATACATTTATATCAACATAACCACTGCATATATTACATATTACACATAAAAGTCAAAATTTTCTCAAAATAATTTTCCTTAATAGCATAATCACTGTGAGAAATTACTTTCAGAATTTGACACATTATGGTAAGCTATGTTAGTTTTAAAAAAACTACAACTGCTTTAACACCTAGAGACCTAAAGATCAATTTTCTTCTTTTAGACACATCAACCATTTTTCTTTAATTTTATTATCTAAAATTTTGTAAAGTTGTAAATATCTACAATTAGAAACTCATGTATTGACATTTGCTTGTGTCCTCATCCTCTTCCCTTTCATGTTATTAGATGTGATTCACATTCACCGCCAGATATCCTCATCCATGTATTTCTCTATGTTCATACAAACACAGAATAAGTACACTGATTTGTGGATATGCTTTATGCATTTTTTCCCCATTTAGAAATAGCTTCTTATACCTGTCCCCTTTCTCTTCATCTCACATTTTTCAGCTGATGACATAGATCCCTCCAAGTCTACTTATATAGTCCAGGCTTGGTTTCTCTATGAGGACCACATACAATTTCATAGTACATATGTATCAGTTTTCCAGCCAATCACCAAATATATCTTATTCCAAATTTTTGCCACTGGGACAGATACTGCAATAAGCATCCCTTTCTGTAATATACTTTTCCATTCTGCTAATGTTTACCATCTCTTTCTCCATTTTCATTAATATTTACTTCCCCTTTCTCTGCTTGGACACACTACTTGAAAATATTTTAATAGATTCAATCATTATTAATTTTTTTTTGAGATGGGTCTCACTATGTAGTACACGCTAGTCTTAAACTCGATTATATAGGCCTGGAACTCACAGCGATCCTCCTGTTTCTGCTTCCTGAGGAGGCAAGGATTGCAGTTATGTGCCACCATGCCAGGCTGTTTCAATTACTTAAAACATGTTTTCAAGTATACTCTCAGCAAGAGGTAATTTCCCTCCAGTATAATAATACTTTTTTTCTACTTTGCCTACTTTTTCCCCCTGTAACAAGAAACTTTAATAATATTTTCATTTTTCCTCTCATTTGTTACCCCCAATAGCCTGAAAAATGTTCACTTCATCCCTTTTCCATCTATCTATAAGTATTTGGCTTTTTTTATGAAAAAGAGTATTATTCATAGAATATTAAGAGAATGTCAGAGTATTTTAAGAAATTTACCACTTCAATTGTATGCTCTTAAAATATTATCATTAGGGATTAATACTGGATGAGCCCAAACAAGATTAAGTACTCCACATGCTTTCTCTTTGCTGTTCTTCCTTGTTTCTAACTTTGAAGTCTCTGGATAAGAAACATGGATGATTTACATGCTGTACTCTGGCACTGTACTAGCTGTCTTTAGCACTTGCAGCATATCTTCAAAGGGTATCAGGTCCTTTCCTTTCAAGAACCAGCAGCTACTATTTCAGGGTCTTCTAGCTTATAGTTACAAATGAGAAATTCACCAGCAAGCATATACAATCATTTCTTTTTAGCAGGCAGAGGAAGAGTTTTCTCCTGTTTAAAGATCAGGAATTTTACTAAGATACCCTAGATGTGCACATTTAGTCATTAAAAAAGAGTAGAACTCTTATACTGTGGGTTCAGATTTTCTTCCTATAGGGTTATTCATTTCTTATATTTACTTAATAATTGCTTCTGCATCATCTTTTTTTCTGAAATGGCTCTAGCATGTGTACTAACTTCCATTGTTTTATTTTTCACATCTCTTGCTTCTTTCCCTTGGAACTATGTTTTGGTATTTTCCCATCTATTGTGGCTGAACTATTATATTTTTCGCTTCAGGCCCTAATCTGCTCTGAAAGTGACCTTTATTTTTGCCTTTTTGGGATTGTTGGGATGAAACCTAGGCTGTAGATACATGAAGCAAGCACTCTATCATTCACTGAAATACATCCCAGCCCATCCTTTTTCTTGAACTTTTAAATACTCTGCTAAGTTACTTAGTTGGGAAGTTGTGTGCGGCAACCCTGGGAAACCTCCTCCGAGTCCCATTTAAATCCTGCTAGTTGCTCTCCTTGCTGGATTTTATGGAAGCTGCTGTCTCAACTTTTCATGATTCTCAACTCAGGCAGGTACTGTGTTCTTTTACCTCCTCTCCTCCAGGTGCTTTCACCCCTCACCCAGGAGGGTTTTTTCTCCCTACATTTGCTAGTGGGTTTTAGGTGTGGTAGTTAGAAGGCCCCAAGTCAGGGCAACCACCAGGGAATAGAGGGAAAAGCAGATAAAGTGGGGCCTGCAGGATATAGGGTCCCTACCCCCAGCCTTTGCTCCATCTCTCCTAGTCTCCTGACACCCCGACAGGAGGATTCAGTCTAGGTATTTCCTTGGCATCCACAATAATTCAGAGCTTGTTCAGAAGTCCATGCCAACCTCTGTAGACTCTTGCCCTGAAGCCAACATGCTACCTCCAACATGTGCCACCTCGTCGCCTTACCTTAGCCTCCACCTTGCTGGTCTCAACCACACTGAAGACAAAGTCTCAGCTATATCAACCCACAGAGGATACTGCATAGCCACAGCCACCCTGTGTACTCTGGCTCAAGCACAAGGCAGAACAGGGTTGGAAACAGGCAAAGAGAGCCACATGCAGTTATGCTCTGAGACTATCTGCTCCAAATAAAAATTTTAATAAATTCCAAAAGATAGAGAATTTCAAGTCACTGTGGTAATAAAAGCAATCAATAAAAACAATCCCCAAAATGAAAGTATTTTCTACTAGGGAATTTAAAACACACTTCCCTTGAAAAGCAGAAAGGGTAATCAGAACTCCAATCATGGGTAATCTAAAAATTAATGAAAAGAGTAACATTTTTCTCAGATATCCTAGCTACAGCCCAGATTTGTAATTACAAGGAATTTGTAATTCGTAATTAAAAAGGAACAATCAGTCCAGTTGGTTAGCTTAGTTACGGCATGGAACTAATAACCCCAACATTATACGTTTGATCCATGTAAGAACCATCACAGGAGACATCTTTCTGCAGAGCTTTGCCCATCCCAATAATCCCAGCATTCTGGTAGGCTGAGGCAGGAGGATCTCAATTCAAGCCCAGCCTATTCAATTCAGCAATTCAGTGAGACTCAGTCTCAGAATGAAAATAAATTAAAAAAAGGTCTGGGGATAAAGCTCAGTGTGAAGGTCCTGGTTTCATAAAAGATTAAAAATGCTTAATTAATAGTGCAACTTATACTAGTGGGGAAATGGACAGAGGAAATTAATAAAGTTAAGTTCTGAAATATTAATTTAAAATTAAGAGAATAAAAGCAAATGCTGCTTCTTGGAGAAAAAATAAGAACAAATAGACTTCATACTAATTATGAAAATTTAAAAACTCACAAATCAAAAAGACCTTGAGACCAAGATCTGAAATTAAAAAGAATATATTACATACAATATTGTGACAATACATTTAAAACCTGAAGGAACCCTACTTTCTTTCTCTTCGGTGATAAAAGTATTATATTCATTTATTGAATTTTGTATAGTGGGAGATTGAAACCAGGGCTGTGGGCAAGCTAAGTCCCAGAGTTGCCAATGATCTATAACCTTGGCCCCAGTTAAAGCAAAATATAATGCTGAGAAATTTATTTCAAAAGGTCAGGAAGGAGTATAATATTTCAACAGCCAGTTAGTAAGCTTAATGTGTAAATGTATCAGTATGATTCATGAGTGTGAAACAACTTGATTTTGTTAATGTGACTAATTACATGTTTTTGTACCAAATAAAGATGTCACAAATATTGTCAAGAACTGATTATAAAATGAATGTCCATTTTTAATATTTTCCAGTAAGTATTTAGAAAGGAAAATGTTTTTCAACTAGAAAAGTGATTTCAGGACAATTCTCTTTATAGTTATGTCTATTTTTTTCTCTACAATCTATAAAATCAGGTTTAAGTTACCCATTGTCTAAAATATGCAGTTTATTAATGAGGTACTATTAATTACATGTAATAATGTATTTTAGGGGCAGAGTATGGTAATTCATATAACAGCTAAATCTTTAGACACTTAAGAGTTTGAGAAAGTCAGATGTTAATATATTTAAAGGGTCTTTCCCAGCTGGTTGTCATAGTTTAGGCTACTATAACAGATACACCATAAACTGGGTGGTTTAAACAAGAAATACTGATTTCTCATAGTTCGGGAAATTGGGAGGCCAAGATAAAAGTGCTGGCAAATCTGGTATCTGGTGAAGACTGCATTCTCCTTTGCAGATGGCCATGTGCCTGACATGAGAGGGAAGAAACCTCTTCTGTCTCTAGTGAGAAGGGTCTTATTCCCTTTCCTAAGGCTTAGCCTCATGATCTATTCACTTTCCAAAGGTCACATTTCCAAACACCTTTTGGTGACTTGTGTGATTTTCTGTCTTTATAATCACGTGCATCAGAGTGGACTTCTTTGAATTTATCCTATTGAAGTTTGTTTGGATGACTCGATATACAGTCTAATAATTTTATCAAGTTTGAGAAATCTTCAGTCATTCTTTTTGAACTTTTTTTCAGCTCGTATTTCTTCCTTCTGATACACAATGCATACAACTGATACAGTTCATAGTGGTTCCTCATTTCTCTGAAGTTCTGTGAATTTTTCTTTACTCTTTTATCTTCAGATTGCATGAAGTTTAATGATGTCTTGAAGTTCACTGATTTTTCCTTTTGTCAGTTCAAAACTTCTGTCAAGTTCCCTTACTGAATTTATGTGTTCATTGTGCTTCGAACAAATAATCTCAATTTGTTTTTCATATATTCCACCTCCTCATTGTTACTTTATATTGTGAGACATGATCCTCATACCTTTCTTCTGTTCTTTAAACATGATTTCCTTTAGTAATTTGAGCGTACTGGTATTCACAATAGTCATTTGGAAATTTTTGTCTGCTAAGCCCAACATATGGATCTCCAAAGGGTAATTTCCATTGTTTCATTTTGTTCATATTTTTAATGATATTTACCTATGTCTTTATATGTCTAGTATTTTGTTCTTATTGTTGAAAATGGACACTTTAGATAATATATTATTGCACCTCTAGATGATAATTCTCTCCCTTTTCTAGGGCTGGTTGTCATGTCAGAATATTTACTTGTTTCTAAATGGGAAAGTACAGTGGAGTCTCTCTGCTTATAGTGTGTGGCCTCTGATGCTGCCTATTGGGTAGTAAAGTCATGGGTATGCATTCTCCATCATCCTAAGTCTTTAATCAGGTTGTTTCTGGCTGTCATTTTCCCTGTTTTCCCCCATTAGGTTTCTTGCTGGTCTGCCTCTACTGGTATCTCATACAAATGTTAGCCTCCATGAATCACTGGCTGGTTAAACTCTTTTCAATATCTTTGGGCATACCCTGCTCTCCACTGTGATCTAAACACTGTTGGATCTATCTAAAGAGTGAAAGTATTCCAGCCTTTAAGTTCTGTAATGATCCTAGAAGGGCTCTTCTTAGTTGTATCTTTCCCTGTTTCCTCTGTTTTACTTCCAGGGTATCTACTCTTTTGCCTCGGGCTAGTATTTCAGAGGTAGCAGCCTCCTCTGAATTGCTCATGTCCAGAATATTAAATAGGTGATAGTATGTAGTATAGGTAATCAGAAAAACATGAGGGGAGATGCAAGGCTATTTGAAGTGATTCATTGATGGTAAATGAAAATAAGTGGTTTATTTTCAAAGTTTCAAAGTTGGGCCAAGTTTCCAGATTTTTCCTTTATCTGATAGGTTTTTTGACGTTATCTAATTTATCGATGTATTTAATTAGGAACAGGTACCACTGAAACAGTGATTACCGTCAATAAAAACATGAGTTATTTCTGAAAATATTTCTAAATAACACAAGTTATTTCTAAAAACATTTCCAAATAAATTATTTCTAAATTAAGTTCTGTGAATTTATTTTGATTCAGTAAATATTATTTAGTACTTATCTATTTTCAGCTTAACCCTACTTGATTTTGCAACATTTTTCTAAAATTCTAAAATAAGCAATTCAGTTTAGAGATCAAAAAAGGAGAATTTTTGTGTTATGCTTTTTGTTAGATTTTTAAACAGCACAGGGCTAACAGACCAGAGTGAGGTGACTTTGTAACATAAAAAAATAAATCAGACACTTATGATAAATTAACAAGAATCTGTGTCAACTTCAAAAAAATACGATTCTGACTCCTTTCATCCATTGTAAGAAAATCACACTTGTAAAAATCAATTTTACTGAATCTACCTGGTTCTCTTAATTTCATAATTGTTTAATGTAAAGTAATACACATAACTAAAAAAAAAAAAAAAAAAAAAAAGAAATCTTGTGATCTGTGAAATGCCAGATCACAAGATTAAACTGCCAATTAAATATTTTTGCATAATTTTCAAATTACATTATTTAAAAGAAACACATATATAATTTTCTAGTCTGATGGGAATAGCTACACTTATATTACAAAAACCACATCATCCATATCCATGGCTCATCAAGTATTGTGGTTTAGTTTACCACTCTATTTTTATTACCTTCCAGAAGTTCATCCTCATCTATGCCTTTGATAATCTTTGATTTGTAGTCTCGCATGAACATATATTTCAGCAGTCTTCTAAGTTTTTTCTATAAAAAATTAAAAATAAATAAGAACATGTATATGCATATTCACTTCACAAAATAAAGACTACTATGGTAACTACATTTAAGGAACTAGTATCAGAGAAAAGCCAGCATCTCCTGAGAATCTGCCATGCCAGGACTTGGGGGACCAACCAAGAAATCAATGATCCAGGCTTCCTGGTAAGCAGCAGAAGCCTAAGGAGCTGAGGATCAACTCCTTCCCCCACTTAGCAACTGGATGGTTCTGAGGACAGCCTGAGTTCACAGCAACTGAGGTATATAAAATGACTAAATGCTTGGCTATATTGTTTGGTTGATTATGCAGGCATGGAGCCAGTAGTCTGAGCATTTCTCCAGAGTATCACAGCATGCAATACAGCAAATATGAGGGATTTCCTTCTATCTTGTCTGTTTTCATTGTTTTACTTTGTTCTAATTGTTTTGCTTTATTCAATATTCTGTTTTGATTGGTTTTATTGTGTTTTGTTTTTGGTTTGATTTTGCTATTCCTGATGGAATGGACAACTATTGTGAGGATAACAAGATATATTATGATAGCTATTATTGTTTTCTCGGTATCCTGTTCTTAAGTTCTATACCAATTTTGCTGCATTGTCTTGAATGGCTGTGTTCTATCTTGCTTTGTTGTATTTTACTGTCTTTAAAATAAAAAAATTAAGAAACTAGTATCACAGAGTCACTAGTGATAGCTATACATAGCATAATACTATGGAATAAAACTGTGGCCACGAAATTAAAAGGGCTAAAACACAAGTACTTTAATTTACAAGTATACAGAGTTGCAGAATCACAATAATTATTTTTCTATGTGCATAAAAGTTTAAATTCCTTTTTGAGACTGTGATAAATACCACATCTCCCATATTTAGTATATTGTTACTGAATTTTTATAACTTTTAAAACAAAATTTTAAGAAACTGAGTTATAAACATTTATTATTTTCTTCCTTAAAAATAATTTTGTAACCTGAGAAATCTTTTTTTAGGTAATGTGCCACCTATGAATGTTAATTAAGTCATCAGGATGATATTCTTTATATTTATGTAAAAAATACTAATTTTAAAGAATAACTGGTAATACTTTGAAGCCTTTTCTATGATTGTACTTAGTATGTAATATGATAGGTGCCTGACTTTCAGGTTTAAGATTCCTCCCTCTCCCCATTTTGAGTATTGAGATAGGACCTAAGACTTTGGGCCACAACCCAAGATTCCCAATAATATCTGAACCGTACTGAATTTTACACAACTTTTTGCATGTGCATCATTTGATGTACCCCACAGCTTTGAGACACACATAGATATATTTTTATAGATCTAGTCATCTTTTTATTCAGAGGGAGCATCTTTTTATGCAGAAGGTATTCTCACAATACTATTCTTAGGTATTGAGGTATCCTCACAATTGAAACTCAGCACAGCTAGAAGTAGTACATATGCTTGAATCTGTTTTTTCACTTGCTCAGTAAGGAAAGTACATTACCTACCATACCTGCTGTGAGGAATTTATGACACTAGGTGATGCTTGCTTTGTGCAATATGTGAAACATAGCAGCCAATAAATACTTCTTGAGAATAAACTAGAACTACTTCTATTAAAACAAAAAGCATACCTGACCTTAAGTCTTCTGCTATACTTCTTTTCTTTCTGTTAGGATTCCATCTAGTATTTTAATTTTGTTTGATATTTTACTTATCTAAGCTTGTTGAAATTCTTTTGGGAACATATTAGTGTATAAATAAAATTCTATGTTCTTGTTTGGTAAAAATCTGGTGAAGAGTCCACCTGGACAGCAGGAAAGCACTGTCAAGCATAGTATATTCCTGAGGTTTCAGTATGATTTTCATCTTTTACATCCCCAAAGGGGCAAAAAGAAGTTTCAGTAATGGGCACAATATGTGCCCATTTCTTTATTTCTGGCAAATGTTCTGCAGCGCCCTTATGTCAACCCTGCTATTCCTTGGCTGCTGGCAGTAAGCATCTTTTAGATTCCCCTCTTGCTCTGCCAACAGAACTCTGGCTTCCTCCTCACAACAACTCTTATATGTGGTACTCCAAGTATCAAGACAGTCACCAAATCCTACATGTTCTTATTCTTCATTTACTCTCCATTTCTTCCTTCTTTTTCATCCCACAGCCACAAGCCAGGTCTGATTCCTCAACCAGCAGCACCCTGGTTTGTCTCCCTGTACTGGGCCCATCCTCCATGGCTATGTGAGCCTTGCCTTACTTAGGCAGAGCCAGCCACTTGCATAACTCCAGTCTCAGCACCTTACAATTCTGTTAAGTCTCAGCTGCTACTTATTCCTTAAATAAGACCATAAGCTTCTTGAGGAAGACTGTTTCTTTCCCCTTTATATTGTTTATACCAACAAAGAAATGATTAAGACATGGAAAACAATGTAGAATATTTTTAAATACTTGCTCATGGAAAACTATGCTAAAATTATACACAAGTATCAGTTTAAACATATTAAAACTGAGCTTATCAAAAACAGATACTATAGAATATTTTTATGCTTTTCATATACTCATCTTGGTTAATTTTGCTTTTGCCTGTAAGCTAGTATCACAGAATAAACTTTGTATTTAAAAATTTAGTGCATGAAAGATTGTAATCCTGATGTCAAGGTATAAAATGAAAAGAAAAATATGCCACCCACATACATTTCATTTGTAACAACAGAGCATACAGTCAGTATTTACTGAATAATACATAGCAATGAAAATGTCTAAAAAGACACATTAGGATAACTGAAGATTGCTTGTTAGTAAAGTTTTACTAAGTGTCTTTGTTCCTGCAAAAATAGCAATTCTGTTGTAGTAAATCTATTTTGTTGTATAAACCATAAAGACTAAAACTTCACTAGTTATGATTTCAAATTTGAAAACTAACACAAGGACACACAAGTGTCCTTACTAAGTTCAATTAAGCACCAGACCTAGTATTTTAATATAATGAAACTGTCTTACATTACCTTATCTTTGCGCATCAAAAAAAGAAGATCTTCTGCAGAGATTACCCTTGCTCCCCTCAGCTGAGAAATTTCAGCAGCTTGCTGTAACTAACAAGAAAGGAAATTAGGAATTTTTCTTAAACATCATACAATCATTATGTCTCCAGAGAAATAAATGTACAAATTTAAAACTTTTGGGAATAATCCAGCAAAATGAACTATGTTTTAAGATATATGTATATGTATTAAATTATTAGCCCACCTGTAATCAATACAAAGAATTCCTTGATTTCTTTCATGCAAAAGAAAAATCATACACAGCTTTTACAAATCCATTAATGCATCTGAAAATAATTTTATGAAATTTTATGCTTTATACCCATGTAAGCAATAGTTTCACTCAGTATTACTACTTAAGTAAGTATATTATTAATCTGAGCTCCCAGGCTCATACAATTTGAAATAGGCCCATTCAAAACTTAAAAAGATCAACAAAAACAGTAGCTGTTTCTAATATCCAAAGGAAAAAAATGCTTTTCATGTTGGCAAGTCTTCAGTGAGTATACAATTCAGTCCATAAATCATAATACTGGATGGCATTAATTTCTTTCCACACTACTCACATGCACACAAAAGTTAACTATCTGGAATGCACAACACAAAATATGTTGTATGAAAAGTTAAGATTTTCTCTGAAATGTTCACTTAGGTTCTTATATCCTCAAAGTCATAGTTTTCAGGAATTCAGAAGCCCTAGAAACACAATCTTACTTGAAAATGATCTGGAAAATAAAAGAATGTGAAAAATGATAGTTCTAGTTTTTGGCAAAGGCAAACTCAGTTTCTTATTTTGATTAGTTGGAAGGAACATAAAATACTCCATCTGAAAAAAATAAAGACATTGGAGAAAACACTAAAAAATGTGGCTGTAACTTCTTCCAAATTTTATCAAACCATGCTGATTGTACCAAACCAACTCTATCCAATCTGAAATATTATGAAAATATTTATATATAAAAGCTGTTCTCTCAATGCATCCTTCTTTGAAAGGAATAAATCCAATACACATTCTTAAGAACTAAGCTTTAAAAAGCGACACACTGTTATCTTAACAATTATATGAAATTAAATACAGCATTTGTGCTGAAGAAGTTAAATGCTGAAACAACTTTGCTAAGTAAGCTTCAAACCTTCTCTAAATACACAGACTACAAAATAGACTATAAACTCCTGATGTGTCAGCTTTACCACTGAATTTCCTGGATACTAGTGGTTGTATCTAAACATAATCCTATCTAAATATAGAAATTTTAATTGTGAACCATTTAAAAATAAATTTTTTTTTGCACTTGGGTGCATGTGTGTGTTTAAAATGATCATGGATACAGTTTGTTTTTTTTTAAACTGGAACAGTGTCAGGGAAATATATGTACCTATGTCTTTTCAAATAAAAATATATCAGAATCTAAAATTGTGAAGATTTTACAGAATCTAATAAATGTGAAGATTATAGGGTACATATCCTAGATCCAGGAGACAGTACTGGCAAATAACTTTATTTTTTGTTTTCTTAAAAAGAATACATGATAATTTGAAAACTGAAAACACATTATATAAACAGTAATTTCACACACGCCAAGAAAGGATAAGAATTAACATATATTGCTAGTTTTTCCAGGTAATCAGTGGTTTATCCACACCTATATAGATAATCCAAAATGTCAGTTTACAGACCTAAGTACAAGAAAAACAATCAAAACAATCAAAATGAAGACATGGAAAATGCAATATTTTTTATTACTTTTTCAAAACTGTGTTGTATGTGGAGGGATTAGTTCATCTTTGCTATTCATTTACCTGATTTTCTTATTTCTTTCAAGCAATAGATTAGGCTCTCTGGTCTCAGTGCTGCTTACAATTCCCCACATGGCTTGGTCTCTGAATCATATGCAGGCCTTTGCAGTGAAAAGTATCACTATTTTACTTCACCCAGCCCACCTAGCCCTAAAGAAACTCATTTTGCTAAGGCAAGAGAGCTATTTTATTAGCTAACTAAAGTAATCCATACTAAAATACATACTTGTTATCAGCTTACTTCTAAAAATTTCTGCTTAAGCTTATCAGCAAGAGTGGAACAGCACTAAAAAAGTTTAGCAGCTTGGCAGTCCAGATTCACAAGGTGCTGAGACTGAAATGCTTTTAATATGAAAACAATACTAGACACAGGAAATCAGTATTTCTTATGTTCCTAAGACCCTCAGAGTCAAGAAAACAAGGTTCTACTTGGAAAATTAATACAAGAGAGTGACAAATTCCAAACCAGTCTGGGCAGCTGAATAAAACTTTGTATCAAAATAAAAATTTCTAGAAGGCTCTGGATGCAGCTCAGTAGTTGAGGGCACACCTGCCTGTATTTGAGGTCCTGGGTTTGAGACAAACTGATTCTATATTATAAACAATGTTTTACTTTCATAATTATTAAAAATAAATGGAAGTTATAAGTTGTTACTCCTCTCAGTCAGTCAAATGTTTATGGCAGTAATTAAACTAATATGAAATAGCAGCTCAATGCAATTTTTACTATAAGTAGAATATATTTAATTATATTTTAAAATGTGTAAAAAGTTGCAGAGCAGTATTTTAAACATAGCCACTTATATAATAAGCATATAAGCAAGTTTTCTTAACTATATGGATAAGCATACAGGACTAAAAACCACGCAGAGATTTATTTGCAATTAAAAAGAAGAGTGTGCTTTCATTATTTGATCATTTTTTTCATGCCTATACCTTGTAATCTGAATAATTACTTTGACGATAACAATACACAATATATTAACCATTGTTAATCTATTATGTTTTGAAATTCTGTATCATTTCTTTTTCATTTAAAAAATTTTGTTGAAATACATACTATAATAATTGCATCATACATTTCAACTCTTCTAATAAATATAATTTCTATTCTTCAAAGTAAACAACTAATGTATACTTGCAACAACTATTTAAAAGTAAAAAAAATCACATACCATTAAAACTCAATCATGCTTGCATTTTAACCATTTTGTCATTAGGCTGAATATTGTAAGGTACACCGTACATATCATCTCAAAGTTCACGTCTTTGATCCCACAAACAAATTTCTTCTATCTCACTGTTACCTATGACATGAATTTTCAAATTTTATCCCCCTTCACACTTTATAACACTTTCCCCAGCTTTTACTGACTTTCTAGTTCTCACCTTCCCAAGGTCATAAAATATGTACTCTACTTCCACATTATTTAGTCCAATCCAGAACTCAGAATATTTACTCACTAGTTTCTAAATGGCAGTGTTTCCAAATTTTTGTGCATCCTACACTTACCCTGTAAAATGATCTTCCTCAAATATAATGCTCAAATTCCAAGATCTACAATAATTCACCATTATGTAACACAAACATGGTCTTTACCACTTGGTAGTCTCAAGTTTTCCCTATATCCTCACTCTCATCACATTTCTGGTTTTTCTTCCTTATATAATATTTCCACATGTAAGTGTCAGTAATTTCTGTTCTCCAAGTCTTTGTGTACTTCCAATGATTAATCTTATGCGTAATCTTGAGTAGACCACAGAACATCCCGACATTTAGCTAAACATTATTCGGGTGTGATTGTAAATGAAACATGTGAATCAGTACACCAAGTAAAGCAGTCCATTTTAGTCCATTTTCTGCTGAAGTGATTTATAAACAACAGGAGCTCCTTCAGCTCACAGTTCTGGAGGCTACAGAGTCCATAAGCATGGTGCTCTCATCTAGTGAGAGCCTTCTTGTTACAAGATAAAATAGAGGGCATATGAGCAGGCATGAGACAGAAGGGGGAAGGATGATGGTCAAGCACATCTTTTATCAAGTGTGTTTTTACACTGGCAGAGTAATGGCTTCAATTCACTGCTTAGCACTACTGTGACTTAACCTCTTAATACTGTTATAATGGAGTTAAATATTCACCTGAGTTTTGCATGGAATGTTCAAACCACAGCACTCTCCCTAATAAGAACAGATCTTCCCCCATCACTGAAAAGCCTCAAGAAGTCTCACAGAGACAAGAAGAGGTTAAGGAAGAAGGAAGAATTTCTTTCTGACTGCTGTTACTGGACATTGATCTTTTCTGATCAGGGCTCAGACTGAACCATCACCTGTCATGTGGAGTTTTCCAGCTTTCAGGAACAGAGCTGTTCATCTCCGTGTAGTTTCGATCTCCCATCGCTGCAGCTTGCCAACTGAAAATCTTGAGGTTCAGCCTCATAAATGCATGGGTGAAATCTTTATAATAAATCCATTTTTCTATCTTTTTCTCTCTCTGACAAAAGGCTTGTAGTAAAAATCTTTTTCCTTTCTTTAGGTTGTCTCTTCATTCTGTTGGTTGTTTCCTTTGCTGTAGAGGAACCTTTTAATTTGATATGATCCAATTTGTTGATTTTTGGTATTATTCCTTATGCAATTAAGGTTTTGTAGAGTTTTATCAATTTTACCTTTCAACAGATTGTTTCTGCTTAAACATTTAGATCTTTAATCCATTTCCACTTTAGTTTAGCACATAATGAGCGACATAGGTCTAGATTCAGTCTTCTGTATGTGGATTGTCAGTTTTCCCAGCACCATTTGTTAAAGAGATTATCATTCCTTCAGGGTCTATTTTTGGCACCCTTGTTAAGATCTGATAACTGAATCTGCCAGGAGTTGGTTCGGCTTCTTCTCTTATGTTCCACTGACCCACCTGTCTGTTTTTTGACCATACTATCCTATTTTTAATCACTGTAGCTTTGCCATAAAACATCAAGTTTGACATTGTGATGCCTCCTGCTTTGCTCTTCTTGAATCGGACTACTTTTGCTATTCTGGGACTACATGAACTTTAGGATTATTTTCTTTAGTTCTGTGAGGAATGCTTCTGTTACTCTGATTAAGAATGCATTAAATCTGTATATCATTTTTGGAAGTATGGCCATCTTAACAATATTCGTTCTGACTGTTCAGAAATGGGATATTGATCTATTTTCTGATTGTCTTCTTTGATCTCCTTTTTAAAAGTAATGTAGCTTTCATTGTAGTGGTCTTTCACTTCCCTGAATAATTTAATTCCTAAGTAATTCATTTTTCTTTATAACTGTTTGTGAATAGTACTGTTTCCTAACTTCTTTCTTGATGAGTTCATTTCCTAATTTCTTTCTTGGCGAGTTCATTATTACTGTACAGGAATGTTACTGATTTTTATGTTAATTTTATATCCAGCGACACTACTGAATTTCACTACTAATTCTAGGAGTATTTATTTGGGTAGAAATTTTTAAGACTTCCATGTAGAGGATTATGCCCTCTGTAAATAATAATGATCTTCTTCCTTTCCTACACATGTATCTTTATTATTTTAAAAATGTCCTACCTTCAAAAAAATTTAAAAAAGAAAAAAAAATGGCCTACCTTCTGTGTTCTGGGTTCTTCCTGTAATGTCTATGAATTGAATGCTGGTGGACTTCTGACTGATATTTCTAAAATCAAAGATATTTTAATGAACTTCTCCAGAAAAGTAAACCTCTATTTTTCCAGAATGGCAAAGACGTAGCTGATGCCTATATGATTTCATAGTATGCTGTGGTAAAACTCTGCTTCTATTTCTCTATTTTCTACAAATATTTCTGGTTTTAGTCCATCCACTATTTCTTCCACGGTACATTGAATGCAGTTTTTCCATGTTACAAGGCTTTTTCTGTCAAGCCTTCAGCATTTCTACTTACTTTAAGCTATCAGAATTTTTTAAAAAATTCTTTTATCAGCTATTTAATCTTCAGTTGTCTTCGCCTTTGTAGTTTTATGTCTTTTAATCAACTTTGCTATTCTTCATTGGAGTTTTGAGAGTTTTGCTACAAATATATGTACCATGTTTAATCAGAAACTAGAACTCCTTTTTTTAGATTACTTTTATTGAAAATACTTTCCTGTCCTTCAGGTTATTTATATATTATCTTACAACAAACCTATGAGAGATATACAAACAAAACTGATAGTAATAAAATCTTAACATACAGCTATTCATGCTTCCCTACAAGATTATCTCTTAGTCAGATGAGAGGAATATGTGATCACTAAATTGAACTTTACACTGCATTTAGAAAGTCTACCCATAAAAATATTTAAAATTGGTCCTGATTTACAATTTCTTTTCTTTTCTGTTTTTGCTACTGGTGGTCGAACTCACAACCTTGTGCTTGCCAAGCAGGTCCTAAGTCGCTGAGCTAAATCTCTAGCCCCTGACTTATAATTTCAATTTAAGATTTTTTGACTTTAAAATGGCAAATCCTACACATTCAAGAGAAATTGTAGACTGAATTCAATCTTTTCCTAGATTTGCAACACATAGAGGATGCTCTTGCGTGATGCAGGGAGCTGTGGCTCTAAGGCACCCTTGCAATCACAGGGATACCATCCAATGCTCTATTTCACATACTGTGCTGCTAAGCTCTGCTGTTTGTAAGGCACGTTAGATTTCCATGTTATTAAACAGTGTTCCAACTTACCAACATCCCTTGGTAAGTTGAAAAGGACCTACATTTACTTGTCAAAATATTTTAGTTGCTGGGAAATGAGTAGTTAGTTGGAAGAAGAACGTGAGGGAGAGGGACAAGAGAAGAAAAAAGAAGAAAAGGAAGAGGAGGAAGAGGACACGTGATGGTGTTTAGGGTGGTGGTGGTGGTGGCAGTTGATAAAAACATTCAAGCCAGTGGCTTTATGCAGACACAGTCTATGAATTTAGAACTAAACAAGCACATGAAAGGAAATGTATTTGTAATTAGATGAAATTATCATTCAAATTATAGCTCTTAAGAGATGTGACTTGGTATTTCCCTATCATGTGATTTCCTTAGTCATTATTGGTGACTTATCTTCCACTGTCTTAAATATTTTAAACATAAATAAGTATACAAATTACTAAAGGTGTATCTAACTTCATAGAATTTCATTTTTACATATAATTATATTTTGGGATACTGGCATACATCTTTACTTATGTACACAGATAGTATGTGTGTATGAACATACATACAACACAGGTGCATCATCAAAATGACTTTCTTATAAGATGTAAAGTCTCATCTAAACTTAAAGGGAAAATTATGGCATCTTCTGACAAAGAACTAACTGTTCCTGTAATGATTTCTCCTGGGAAATCACTTCAACAAAAAGTATAATGTGTATCTTACTATACATCCAGTTTTGTAGCTATAGCTTCACACTGAAAAGCTAATTTTTCTAATTCCAATTCTTCAAGAAAGAACTAAATGCAAATGATTAACAAATGAGCTTTAAAGAGACTTTCTGGCTTTTTTTTCTTTCTTTTTTTTTTTTTTTGGTGGTACCAGGAATCAAACTCTTGACCTCATGCTTGTGCACTTACACTGCTAAGCTAAACCCCCGGCCCTGTTTTTATTTTCTAATCCTGGTATTTAACCCAAAGTAAGGATGACTTTCAGTTTCCTAATTAAATGCCTGCATCATTGAGAACTTTAAAGAACAATCACAAAAAGCTAACATTCTGGAGACATGTACATAGGAATCAATTCTCACAGGGAAATTCCCTTAAGTCACAGCAGGGGAAATAACAACCGGCCCAGTTAATCAGCCCTGTAGGAATGTGGGAGAAAGCATGACACTGGGCTTCTACGTAGCATTAACAACTTGTTTTACCATGTTTACCATGGCACACAAATCAGCAGGTGACATATTTAAATATCTCTATATCCTCCCCAATAGTTCCAGATACATTTGAAAGCCAAAGATAGTTGCAAAATGGGATTATAGCACTAAAGACAGTGTAAAAGACATTGATCTCTAGTTTCCATCTACCTCATGCTTTATCATATGATGAAGAGATAATTTGTATATATTTCCCCCTCTGTCAGAAAGATGCACTTATTCAAATTTTGTATCCAAAGACTGGATGCATAGGAAAAGCAATACTTGTTGTGTATAGTATTTATCAAATTAGGTATAGTATATGTAAAACTAAATGAAAAGTCAGGTTTCCTATGTCCAGGCATCACTCCCATATTCCACTCTTGGTTATTATGAGATGATTCAAAAGATGATAAAGCTTAAATCATGTGACCTTCAGATCACTGTAAAGATCAAATGAAATATAGTACAGGCAAAGAGAAAATTTAAAAACACAAGATAGTGTTTAGGGATGGCTCATTCTTACGGAAGAGATGAAAAAGATATTCTACTGACAAACTGGCAGGAAGTGAAAATGTTTAGATTTAATTAATGAAACCGAAATTGGTATCTTGTTACAAAATCCATTCTTATCAGGATATAATAGTATGACCACCCAAGGATACTCTCTCATGGTTTTATTCTGAAAAAGGAAACAGCACAGAGAAGACAAGACCCTATGGCCCTCAAAAATGTGAGTGAGACGTGTCTACCTCTCTGAGGTCTTCATGTGGAGAACTATTTATTCCCTTTCCACTATGCTGCCTGAATACCCCATATAACTTCAGTGAGCTTACCAAAATCATTCTACTTTGTAGGGCTTTCTTTATAAGAACGCTCCTTTGCAAGATGAAAACTCTTCATTAACGTGTTTTACAAGGAAGTAAAATGGTGCATGAATAATTTGCCAAAAAATCAGTTAAAACAATTGTGTGACAGACACAATTGTAGGAAGTATTGTTCCTGGGGAGTAACAGACAGAACTGATAGGAAGGCTGAGGACTACAGAAAACTGCTCTGACCTTTGAGTAAGAGTGTTCAATAATTTCACATAACACCAAGTATAACAACTTACCAAAACCAACCAACCCAGGAGTAAAACTATTTACCTTGCAGTGATGCTTTAAAAAATAATGATAATGAAGGAAACATGCAGAGCAGAGATATTAAATGACTAAAACATAAGAGGAGCCCAACACGTATTTGCCTTTTATTTACTTCTCTCAATTCTAGAGCATCAATATTACAAAAGGGAGACATTTTAAATTATAGCATTGTGGGTAAGGCTACCATGAATACGTAAGTATTCAATAAAAGGTCTGTTATTTTTACTCAAACACTGGTGGCCAGTTTGTTCATCCAATATAAAGCTATTAAACAGGTAGCAAACGCCATTAACAGCATGCAAACGAGAGATTAAACCTCGCAGTAGCAAAGAAAGCAAACGAACAACAAAACCAACAAAAGAAGATGAAAATAAATCAAAATATGCTGCAGTCTCTAACATCATTGGGGCTTAGAGACTTTTATTAGGATATAAAAGTGGCAATAGATAAAAACTTTATTCTTGTTTTGCTGCTGTTGTTGTTGATGTTATTGTCATTTGGCTCTGGTTGTTTTTGTTGTTGTTTCTTGGTATTGAGGTTTGAACTCATGACCGTGCACTTGCAAGGCAGGCACTTATGCCGCTGAGCTAAATCCCCAGCCCTGGTGCTTGTTTTTTGTTTGAGTGCTCTTTTAACATTTTTGTGCTTTTTGCCCTTAAAAAAGACAACAACAACAACAAAAACCACTTTATTTTAAAATGAACAAGTTCAATAAACTTATGTTAGAAATCAAAGAACTACAAGGTAGGTAGTATAATTTCTATACTGTGTTAAACAGTGTGTTAAACTAGTATCTTTGCCAAAGGTACACAAGAAAGCCTACATTTAGGTTTTCAATTTTAAGAGACTTTCAAAGATCTTGCTAAAAATTACCTTAAAGTTACTAAACATCCTTAATCATCCAGAATTAATGCTCAGTTAGGTATTAGCACAGGTAAATATTTAGCCTAATGGTAAATCAGGCTGCATTAAACCTAGTCTTTAATCAGCATTTGGAGAAAACTTCTTTTCAGAATTTATCTGGCTCAATCTCCACTAATGAGTGTGTTTGTAGAGCTTCTTTGGGAATGACTCAACATAGGAATATTAAGGGAAGAAGGAAGACAGAGACAGACACCCCTCGTTTAATGAACAAGCTAAGGTCCTGAGATTAGGTCGTCATATGAACTGGCTGCTAAATGGTGAACTGTACAAAGTATGCACATTACAATATTCAAAATGAAGAACTGGCCGAAGAAAATGCCAACTTCATTACTTTGCTTTCAGTTGCATAACTCTTACATGTAAGATAAAACTACTATATGGTACTATATACAGTGCAATCAGCAAAAATTATAGTATTGTATAAGCAGGGTATACGGTACCAAAAAAAAGACACTGAGGCTCTCTGAACAAGATGTACAAAAGCATACCCCTCCCACACACAAAAAGGATGGATTGTAAGTCCAAATGGTGAGTTATGAGTCTGAATGATGTGCATCGAATAGAAGTCTGAGCAGTTGTTAAGCAGGCAGGTTAAGCAAAGAATATTCACATTAGACATATTACCAAAATAGTTCAATGAAAATGATTTAAGAACACATTCTTCCAGTACCTTTTAAAATAAAATACAATACAGCAGTTACAACAAATCACATCAGCAAGGCTCAGTCAATTGATCCCACACATATATTAGAATAGGCAGAGATGAAAATGATTCAAAAAATCCAAGATTTCTTATGATATAGCAATGATACAGAAGTGCTCAACAATAATCACACTTGTGAAACAAATGCAACCCAGATATAATCTTTTGTAGATTAATTAAAAGTCTATTCCAGTATTTCCTCATGTACCTTTTCCTGGCATCTCAGCAGCTTCTATGAATTCTTCAAGGTTACTTTGATTACACAGTTAATAAAGCTAAAACATGTGTTTTGAATGTGCAAATCTGGCTCATTAATGAAACATGTTCTGCAGGTCATTGCAAAAAACCAATGAAACTAAAATAGTACTAAGATATCACAGAACCATGAACCTGCTTGTCTATAAAAACCACTGGAAATGCCAAATATCCTTGACAGTAAGACTGGCATTCATGGAGCCACTGTTTTGCTTACCTCAATAGTCGAAACCTTTGAGGACAGAAAGACATCTAAATTATGTAGTGAAAGAGCTTACTAGCCAGGAGTGTAAGACAAAAATTAAACATGTAAAACGATTTCAAAGCCAAGAATAAGTTTTAATTGTTCAATTGTTTCCTGTGATTTGGAAGTGCATGTATAACTCTCAAGAAAATATGTGCACCCATGAAACATTTCTACATATCAAGAAGTATCAAAGGTAACATCACATCTAAAGAGTCTCTTTATAATTGGGAATTTAACTCCAGCTGTATCAGTTTTATTACGCCGAAGAATTGTTGGAAACAAATAGTCCTTAGAAGTGAGCCCAACAAAATGAGTGCACTGAAAAATTTTTCTGGCCCTATGGCAAATCGTTTGACCTGTATCATACATGATCAATAGGTCTTATAAGACCATGCTCCAAATCACTCTCTTCTTCATCAAAATAGGCAAATCATATTAAGATTGCTTTGTTTGGCTTGATCTACAAAAAAATGTCGAGTACCTTATTTTTTCCCAATAGCAGACTTTATAAAAATAATATATTATTTTGAAGACATTTGTCTTTCCATGAGTATCATATTTATCTGCCGCATTTACTGTCTTTCCATGAATGCCATATTTATCTGCTTAGTGAACATGACAGTAGGCTTCAGACATTCCTCATTTTTCTTTTTTCTTTCTTTCTTTTTTTTCTTTTTTTTTTTTTTTTTTTTTTTTTTTGGTGGTACTGGGGATTGAACTCATGACCTCACACTTGCCAAGCAGGTGTTAATGCCACCAAGCTAAATCTGTAGCCCCTTCGTTTAACAACTGAGTTCAATTTCTGCTACTAGGTCATTAATGGCTGCTAAATGAGAAATCATATATAGTATGTACATTACAAAATTCAGAACAGCCAAAGGAAACTCCAACTTGATGACTTTGCTTTTATTTACACAATTCTTATATTCAGTACTATAATGTGTAATGGAACATAAAACTACAGTATTGTATGGTATAGTACTATACAAATAAGGTGTACTAAACCAAAAGGGGAAAAAAAAGACATTAAGGCTCTTCTATCAACAAGATGTACAGAATTGTACCAATAAAAATGAAAAAATAAACATAAGGTTGTAAACCTGAGTGGCACATTGTAAGTCTGAATAGCATGCTTCAGTCATAAGTGTGAATAGTTGTTAATCAGGAAGGCTGTTAAATGAGGATCTCTCTCTGTCTCTGTGTCTCTGTGTGTGAGAGAGAGACCAAGAGAGAGCTGTGCGTGTGTGTGTGTGTGTGAGACACACACACACACACACACACACACACACACACTGAGAGAGAGAGAGTTTTAGATATGTCTGTTAAGTCATAGGCTTGTAGGAAAACAGCATAAACTGAATCACTATTTTAAATACAAAGGATCTATAGTATTTAAAATTCTGTAGGAAAAGTTTAAGGAAACTTCTGTAGCAAGGAACATAGAAAGTCTCATTGCCAGCATCTAAGAAAATCAGGAAACCATTCTTCAACCTCAGCTTAGGGGGAAGGAAGAGGAGCAGTTAACCAAGTGTGAGAGCTTAAAGAAGTCACCTGAGAGGAATCCAGCCAACACTGACTTTACATTCACTCCAATCTCAGCTCTCCTTTGGTGCCTGCCTCCCACTGCCAAACTCAACCTGAAGGCAGAGGCAAAAGATCTAAGAGATGAGCTTCCTGGGATATGGAAAAGGATAGAGAAGGGTGAAAAGAACAGGTAAAATAAACAGTAGATAGATATTCAGTATGGTAAGTGTCTTCAGATCTATCAAGGAAAACATCACCAGGGTCATTTCTCTCTAAAATAGGAATGCTTTTGTTCCCTTTTAAAAATATTTCTGTTCAGGCAACTTAAAAACAGAAGTAGGTGGGAAGTGTCCTCTACCAAAACACAATGTGGTTTAGTGATGAGAACTATAATTCAAGATCCCAGGACTTAATTTAAGAAAAGGAAACACCAATAATAAAAGTAACGAGAATAAACTAGTATTTGTGGCATACATTATGAGATGTCCAACATGTTATTTACATATTTTTATGAAAGTGTAAGTTCTTCTAATCCTTGCCATAACTTTATAGATTAGGTGTTACTCATGTTTTATAGATTTTTATAAAGAAATATTTTACACAGAAGCAAACAGTAATTCACAGCATTAAAATCATAAGGATAAGATCTGAAGTACAATTTTTTTTGTACTCAACAGATACTACAACTAATTTTTAAATTTGCAATAACTTCTTCACATAAACCAATCCTTAAATACATACAATTCAGTGACTTGGAAGCAATCAACATTTAGCAAATTATACAATTGAGACAATATTAGCAATTTATTAATAGTGTTTATGCAGTTTTTAAAGTTTCTGATAAGGTTTTATAAATATTACTGGTTAAATATGCTTGGTTTTGAAGTGGGGGAAGTTCACAGGGCCTGTAATGTCTTAAAATACACCAAATCTGTTAGAAATCATTTAGAAGTATTAATATGCATTAAGGCTTCAATGAAATTCAATTTTCAATTATTGTTATCAAATCTGACAATCTAACAATGGTTGCATGACATTGTGCTGAGTAATTAATGTCTCTGTCAACTCTCCATTTTTAATTTAGACAAGTGACACCTATGTTTCAGGGTTGTACATGGATATTAAATTGTAAATGCAAAGTATCTCACATAGTTTCTGATATTGAACTTTTAAGAAATATTCATTATTGCCATATTTTCATCATTTTCTGTCCATGTTTGTTTAAAAAGTACAAGGACATAGCCTGAGCAGAAGCCCAATCCTATACTTCCAATCAGGGAAGAGAGGGGGTGGGCGGGAGAGTTTCAACTATTAGCTTGACTCCAGTGTCATTTATGTACAAGAATCTTGCAACCTCCTATCTCCTTCAGTATTCATGCTGCATATTTGGTTAATGTATCACCATCAGTGCTATCAACTATGAATGAGAATGATTCGATTTACCTGTGTGATATTGACAACTGGTAAATATTACAAATTCACAAACAACAAAATAACTCACTCTGCATTTGTATTTGCTTTTCTAAAGCACTTAAAACTATAGGATAGGAAAAAAGTAATTACAGTAAGACATAAACAATTAGAAAGCTAAGAAAATGAAAGGGTTAATAGCACAGTCCCAAAATCTAAAAGTTCTGGAAGAGAAAAACAATGAAAAATTACAAAAAATTAATTCAAGAAAATATACCAGAAATCGGGCTGGGGATATAGCTCAGCACCTGCCTGGCAAGCACAAGGTCCCGAGTTTGATTTCTAATACCAAAAAAAAATAACTACACACACACACACACGAAGGATATAATATTCTAGAATAAATAAATTCCAGGCACAATGGAGGAAAAAAGCAGCATACCAAGAAGTCACATTTACTTACTCAACAACAAATATTTACAGAAACTCAGGCACAATTCTAGCTGGTAGAGATAGCTGAATACTATATCCTAGGTCTTAGGTTTATATTTTGATGAGCAGGAGTCCTTACTAAAATAAGAATAAGTAAGATAAGGTGTGCCAGGTGTAGGTATTATAGTTTATCTTATATACAGTGATCATAGCTCAGTGGTACTTGCCTAGCACATACTAAGATCCTGGGTTCAATCATCAGTACCACTAGAATATGTTTTTTTCCCCTTCTTCTTTAAAAATAGTTATTGAGGAAAGTGCTATAAAAGAGGTTTATAGTAATGATTAAACAGTGCACTATAATTTGTGCCCTTAAATGATATAAATTTCACAACCATAAAAAATTACTGAAAATTTTACTGTAGGGATTAGTCATATCTATATAACAAAATCACAAAGTGATTTTTATTTTACTTTCTAAACTTTTCTATATTTTAAAAGTTATCCACAAGTGACTTTTAAAACTGTGAAGCTAATAGAGTTAATGCTCTTAAACTGACTTTGTCATTCATGAAATTTAACCTGAAACACAATGAATTTTAGAAACCTTACAGAGCTGTGAGGGAATCCAGTTCCATCAGTCTTAAAACATTCATGAGAGACAAATGAAAAATAAAATTGTAAAAGAAAACAAATATTCTGAAAAAAATTTTTAGAAGTTATTTTGCAAAAATCAAAGTTTTAAAGTATGATTTGAGTAGTCTAAAATTTGTCTTTCTCTGCTTGAGAGAAACTATGATCGATATCTTAGGCTTTCCAAAAATTTAACTATTTTCTTCTTATACATGTATTACATGTACTAAAAATGACAACTATGAAAAGGCTGTAAAACCAAAATGAAAAAGAAATGTTCGTATAATACCCACTAGTTTCTTACATATGAGAATATGAAATATCTATGACTGCAATAGCAATTCATATGGAGTGCATTTTTTATTTTCATATCATTTTTATAATAATTAGAAATGAATATTTTATTTGGTGACAACTGTCCAAATTGTAACAATGTCCAACCTGTAACAATGACTGAGAAAAGGATTCGGTCCACTTACGGTTAAAAATATGTAGTATTACTATCACATTATATGTGAACGTGACAAAATTCTCTAATTGTTATTTTCTTTAAGTCATCAGGACTTCTTTGAGTCTGCAACTAGTTTTTACAACATGAGAAGTCTTTGTCAACATAGTTAACTGAATATGAAACGTAAGATATATGTAAAGAGAAGAAACAGATCTTAAGATTTAAATGCCTGTTACTACTGCTGTAAAAACTAAAACCCACTTGATAAAGACTAGATTGGCAATCTGTTAGGTTATATTTCACCATGTGCGCATATATTTCATGGTACTAATTTTTAAATAATAAAAGTTACTAAAAGTTTAATATTAGAAGCAGTATATGAGATTTAACTACCAGGTATTTTCAGGGGAAAACTATGTTTCTGTTCTTTAAGGTGCATTTTTAAATTAACTTTCATTTCCCAAGGACACTGATTTGAAAGTGCTATTTCATTTGCCTTTGGTGCAGAGAAAGGATCCCATTTAAATTTCAGAAGAGGATGGAAAAAAATAAATAAGTCTCCTGCACATATTTTCCTCTTTATTGCCTCATAAAAATTATGAAATAAAATCTATTATTTAATTACACTGGATCATGAAATAGGATAAGTCACATTGCCCTTTAAAGAATAAATTACTATGTTTCCATACTATGTGGATAGGCATTGTCTCAAAGTTCTAAATCTGCTTTAGTAAGGTGTAAATGACATTAAAGCAACAGCAAAACACCAAAACTAAAGGAAGAAATTAAAAACAGCTTGATGATATTGACTTGGGTACTTATATAACACTGAACAATTTAGTTTTGTTTGGAAATCTGTTTCCATCAAAAAAACAAAACTTTTAAAAAGTGACCTGTGAGAGGAGCTTAAGAACTTATTACATAAGCAGAACTTCATTTCTGTGCTTTAAATTTGCAAGATATTCTGAATTAGTACAATTCATAGAAAAAGAGCTTTTTACTTTTTAAACTGGGTTTTTAAAAAAGGATTTGAGGTTGGTCTGACTTATATAGGCACTAAGGGGATAACAGTAGTGACTCACAGTACCTGCTCATCGAGGCTAACAGCAGAGGAGCAATGAGATCCACAGGCCACACATTTGCCATATCTATTCAACTCGACATGGCAGCATGGAGCCAGTCAGACAATATGTGAAGACATGAATGTAGCTGCCCTCCGATAAAAATGCAAGAGATCATATCTGCACATGGCCTATAGGTTGCTGATCCCCAGTCTACTGTGTTATATGACAAATACATAGTGTAAGAAAAATAATGCTGTGCTTAAAAGTAAAACAAAAAGCCTTAAATTGAACATGAGCTTAGATCTTAACTGTTTCGAATTTATGGACTTACGTACCACATAGTGCATAAATATGCATGCAAAGTCAGAAAACAGAAATTATTGACTAGTTCTTTAAACTAGTTTTGATATGACTAGTTTACTTCTATTGTATTCTCATTTCCTCTGAAATAATGAACAAGATGACCAATAATCTTGGTCAACAATAGAAAAGCTTTACAATTTAAAAATGAGTAACTAGCAATGCTGACAATGCGGGAATCCAAATTACAAACTTAATTAGTCACAAGTTTTAAATTGTTGCACTTTGTTTTGTTTTTTGAGACAGTCTTGCTGTATAGTTCAGGCTACCTCTGAACTCACTATACAGCCCAGGCAGGCCTTGAACTTGTATCAATTGTTCTGCATCAGCCTCCCAAGTGCTAGTATTACAGGTGTATCTGATCATGGCAGGCTAACTTGTTGCATTTAATTATTCGCCTTCTTTTTCTCCTGAGAGATCTTTTCCTCCTGCAGTTAAGAAAGTATGTCACAAGATCCTGCTGTGCAATCTGTTTCTTCCACTTCAAAATTTTAGGGTTCATACAAATCTTCTCAGATAATTGGTTTTATTTTGTGTCTTGCCCTACAGAAGCAAGACTAAAGCAAGCTTTGGTTTTCAATTTGTTCAAAAACACATACTGGGTACTACTGTGTACTAGGCGTTGTGCCACAGTGAAAATAATCACTACTGTCACTGCTTTTGATGGGGAATAAACAAATCACTAATGAAAAATTCATAACAACTGATATACAATCAGTCTGTTGCGATAAGACTCTGAGTGAGATTTTATCTGAAATTTGAGACCTATAGGATGGTAGGGCTCTTGCCATTTGAAGGTCTCTGATAAGGACAGAACAGTGAAGATCAGCGTTGCATATGGGCAGAGAAGAGACCATGTGTAAAGACCTCTATCCTATATGTGAAGCTAAGAGATAACAATGGCTAAAAATAGAAACAAATGAACAAAAGAAGAAAAAGAAAGGATGGTGGGATAATGCTGAATGTTATCAACTGGAAGAATTTTGATTGTAAAACTTCTAAATTAATGAACAGTGAATGGTAACCTCCCAGATTACAACTTTCTAAATTAGAAAAAACTGTTTATAAACATGAATTTTCAAGAAAAGGATAAAACACAAAGAGAAAATATATCCTTACTTATTTACTTTTTAAAAATCTAAGTTTTTCCCCCTTATTTAGTCACAAGTCAAAAAGCCAAAAGTTTTAAACCAATAGAGCACTGCAAAAAATCTGTACATTCTTAGGACTAAGTAACTTTGTCTTTCTGGGCTTCAGTGGAAGTATGAAAGAGTAATAACTGGTCTTCATTCAGATCAGAAGATTGTAGGCCTTTCCTACAGAGCTGTGATTCCATAGTTATGTAGGGCAGAGGCAAGCAAACCTAAAAGATAAAAGTAGAGCACATGGTCCACAAGTTATCAACTTCATTAGAAAACATTAAAACATCTTTATTTTAAAATATGCATGATACAGTATGACAAGGAATACAGAATTCAAATTAAATTTTATTATTAAAAAAGGAAGATTCAAAAGACATTAAACTTAAGAATCCATTCCATGTAATCTCTTCTTATTGGGGTAAATATATGAAAAGTGCTCAGAGCACAACTGCAATACTATATGGCTGGAACACAGCAGATTCTCATATTAAAGAAAACTTAACTTTTAGGTCTTAGTAGTTAACTTCTCTATCTTTAAGTCTTTATCTGTATTAAAGAACTGTCCCTTTATTCAACATTGTTTCAGAGAGAGATTTTACAAAATAGCATGGTTCTCCCTTTTAAATATTTAAAGCAGGGTGAATCACAATTTGTTCAGCTTATGTAAAAAGAAATTTTTGGTCTCACTGGATTCTTTGGACTATTCCATAAAACATATAGTTACATGGGAGCCTTACATCTTAAAATTCAAAAGAACACCAAAAAAAAAAAAAAAAAAAAAAAAAAAAAAAAAAAAGAAACCCAAGGTAGATTTTTAAACAAGGTACAAAAATTTTAACACCATTAATTTCTTATTGTTTTATTCTCCATGAAAATTACACGTATTATTTAGAGTTCAGATAAAACAAGAAAACAAAGGGATAAAAAAATTTAAAGTATAAAAATTTCAGCTTTAGGAAAGATGACTGAATGTTATCACCTGGAAGAATTATCATAGATTTTTCCGGTCTTAGGTTCTTGGGTAGAATCTCTTCCCGTCTGAAACATAACCACTCTGGCCAACGGTCGTTTCAAAGCTTAAAAGCTCAGATTTCAGTTTTTAAAAACTTATTTTAGTATTTTGAAATGACACTGATGAACTTCTCAAAAATGTAAAATAACACAAACATTATTTCTAAGGCAATAGTTCTCCTTTTCACATTGTAGATTATTTCTTAAGAGGAAAAGTGACTAAGTAGACCACAGTCCTACCTATACACACTATGCCACTGAAAAGAAACCTCATCATTATTCATGAGAAAAATAGCATCTGAGAAAATACTTTACAATGTCATAAACAAATTATTAATCCATGCCATAAAACAGACTACAGACACTGTCATAGTATAAACCCTAGAATTTCAAGAAACCAGCTGGCAGACCACCCAGAGAATCCTAGGAGACCATCAGCATCTGTGAGGACCACACTTTGGGAATCACTGTATTAAGAAATGAAACTTCTTCCTCCTTAGTAACTCAGGAAATTGATCTTTGTTTTGGGAGAACATAGTGTGTCCATAAGCCACAATATCAAAGTATTAAGACCTCCAAATTCTTTTAAAACACTATCACAACCTCAAATTACCTTGTTTATGGGAGGTAATCATGTAGTTGTGCTTAATAAGGCAGTGAATGTCTAGTATGCATGAATATATACACATATAGATGATAAATACACATGAACAGTTTCCAGATTTTTTTCACTTCTTTTTTCAACAGTAGAACCAGCAGCTGTTGTATAATAGAGGTTTCTCACTTTTTTGCTTAAAAATTTATAAATGAGTCTCTCTAACATATCCTGATGTCAGTAACTAAAATGTAAACAAAACCAAGGCACTGTGCTATTTAAAGCAGTCTGTCTACATGGTTGTTTTTATGTCTGTAATGTTGTTACCATTGTAAGCATTTTGCAAGTAACTTTTCAATCAATTTATGAGCCAGAGAAGAGAATAGTCTTAATACATTACAGTGAGAACTCTAACATTTACTAGTTACTGGCTGTGTGCCATAAAAAATAAACATCCAACAACAGGGAGCAAAACCTTGACAAAGAAGGAATGGAGGGGAACTAGCTATACCTAGATTATTAAAATGTACTACAAAGTCTCTAAACAATTGGTATTCTGGCATATATACTGTCAAGACATACACACACGATCACAGAAAGCTCAGAAATAGATCCAACTTTGTATGAAAATTTAGTATATATAATTTTTAAAATGTTGCCTCAAATAACCAATGAGCAGATGGATATTTTTAAACTCAATTTAGTAAATGTCAATACTAGATAATAGATATACCAAAGTACTGGAAACCACCTAAAAGCTTGCAAGAAACAGACCGGTTGAAAAAAAACATGGCTCAGTTACTGAGAGTAAAACTATATGGTATGAAAAAGATAATGAAAACTACCTCTACAAATTGATATGAAATTATTTTTAGGATACACTGTTAGATGTACAAAGGCAAGGGGCTAAAGAGCATACAAAATACTGTCTTTCTGAAGATGCCTACTATACACATTATATATTCATATACATACATATATGTTTATGTGAGTGGAAAAGAAATGTACTATGAATGCATATGTACATATGTTCATATATATCCATACATATGAAATGAATGAGACTTTTTTAAGAATACCTTTTAATAAGTTTTTCTCTTGAATAAGTATATAGAAGTGGTATACAGATAATAAAAATGTTTATAAGAAATTGATTTCCAGTGTTTGTACCATCCTACATTCCCATCAGCAACTCATTCTCACCAACAAGAGGCATTTTTAGCCGTAGTTTTTAGTCTAAGAAAATAATGGAGATCTAGCAGTATCACATTTAATGTTAACTTGCATTTCCCTAATGACTAATGATAGTGAGCATCTTTGAATGTGCTTAAAATAGCTACTTACATTTTACATTTTCTTTGGAGGAGTTTCTCCCAAGGTTTTTGACTCTTAAATGGATTATCATATCATCCCAAGTAAGACTGTAGTACTTTATGTATTCTAAATACAAATCCTGTGCCAAGTATGATCATCAATATCTTTTGTCTGTAATTTGCCTTTTCATTCTTTGAGATGGTATTTTCCTATGTTGCTCAGGCTGGTTTTGAATTCCTAGGCTCAGGTGATCTTTCTGCCTCAGCATCCTAAGTTATGGGACTACAGAGTATGCTACTATTTTGATACTGGTATGTTTTTCAAACCCTGAAAGTTTTTAAAGTTCATGAAGTTCTATTTATGTTTTTAAAAAAGTGTTCATTCTGTGTTCTACCGGAGATGTTTGCCTAACCAGGGTTTTCTCTGTATTTTCTAAGAGTTTGATAACTTCAGCTCACACGGCAATTGTGTATGACAAGAAAGAAGGGTTGAAATTCATTGTTTTCCCACATGGATATGCAGCTGTCTCAGGATGATTTGTTTTAAATACTACCTTTTTCACAAAATTACCTTTCATGTCAGCCTACAGAAGAGCTATCACACATGTATGTGTGGTTCTGTCTTCATTTCTTATTCTGTTCCAGTGATGCATGTCAGTACCACCTCACTTTGATTACTGTAGTTTTTACAATGAGTCTTGGAACAAAGTAAGCTATCCAACAGTTAAGTGCTTTGGCTACTCTTTAAGTCCTCTACATTCCCAGATAAATTTTAGAAGCATGTTCTGAGCATCTATAAAATAACCCACTAGGCATTTAATAGAGGTTGGGATGAATGCATGCATTACTTTGAGGAAAATGACACCCAACAACATTGTGTATTCTGATCCATGAACATTTCTCTCAATATATTTAGGTTTTCTTTAACTTCATTTAATAGTGTTTTATAAATAAGAGTACATGGTCTTATTTTTTAAAAATTTAACTTAGGTATCGCATGGCTTTGACAGTATTTTAAAAGTTTTTTTAAATTGTGCCTAGTTGCTAGTACACAAAGTAGAATAGATTTTGATAGGAGACATACCTTCATCTTGCTAAATTCACTTATTAATTCTAGAAGACTTAATTTTTTGTGAATTCCATTAGATTTTCTATGTACATGATATGTTGTCTGCAGTTTTACTGTTTTAGTTTGTCATGACTTTTTTTCCCTTGTCTTTCTTTACTGCAATAGCTAAGATGTGAGAAACAATGTGGTGAAGATAGTTGATGAGAAGGGTATAATTGCTTTCATTTCAGTATCCAAGTTCTTACTATGAAAGAAAGGAGAATAAAGTAACAAATGCTAGTAAGAGAGAAAGAATCAAACTGAGATAAAGTGACAGAAAAGCAAGAACAAGAGATGTAAACAACTCTTGAGGAATTTTCTTGTTAAAGGTAGCAGCTAGAGAGAGAAGGGAAAAGAGAAGAAAGGAAGGAGGGAAGGAAGGGAGGGAGGGGCAGACAGATATTGAGTGGGGAGAGAGGAGAAAAGGCAAGGAGGGAGTTTTAGTGAGGAACAAGAATGCTAAGAATCATCTATGTTTATGGCTTTGAGATACCACCATATTGTTTATTGTAATGGGTGTATCAATCCACATAAACAATGTGCAAGGGTTCTTTTTACTCCAATTCTTTTCAGTACTACATGTCTTTTTGATAATGGCCATTTTGACAGGAATGAGGTATTACCTGAGTGTGGCTTCAACTTGTGTTTCTCCGCTGACTAGTGATACACATTTTCACGTACTTATTGGCGAGTTGTATATCTACTTTTGAGAAATGTGTAATTCGGTCCTTTGCCCATTATAAAAATTAGGTTGCTTTCTTAATGTTGTTGATTTGATATGAACTCAATTGTATCTTGTACAAGATCTACTGAAGTGTATCTTGAATATTTACCCTTTATCTGACATATGGTTTGTAAATATTTTCTTTCATTCTGTAGGTTGTCTCTGCATTTTGTTGACTATTTTCTTGGCTATACAGAAGGTTTTTAGTCTGCTATAATCTCATCTGTCTATTCCACTTTTGTTTTCAGTGCTGTTAATTCATACTAAAAAATCATTGCCAGGAATGGTATTATAGTGCTTTTGTATTACTTTCTTCTAGAAAGTGTAGTTTTTAGTTTAATATTTCAGCTTTAAATTTCTTTGAGTTGATTTTTGTATGTAGTAAGAGACAGGGTCTAATTTGATATTCAGTTGTTCCAAAGTCATTTAAAATAGAACTATCATGATTCTGCAATCCCACTATAAGATACATATGCAAAAGAAATTAAATTAGAATGTCAGCAAGTTATTTGCACAGCTCTGTTCACTGTAGCATTATTCACAATAGCCAAGATGTGGAAATAACACGTCAAGATAAATGAATAAAGAAAATGTGTATTTATACAGTGGAATATTACAGTATTTGATTCTGAAATGAATGTTAATCTTTTTTTTTTTTTTTTTTTGTCTTTTTCTTTTTTATCGGTACCAGGGATCGAACTCATGACCACACACTTGCAAGGCAGGCGCTTATGTCACTGAGCTAAATCCCCAGCTCCAAAAATTAATCTTGAATGGCATGAGATTTTTAGCAGAAGGTGAAAAAAGCTAAGAAAGTGTGTTTCAGGTACAAACGCAACAAATTTAACTCAAAGATTTTCTACAAACATGTTGAATAAGATTTTCAAATTTTGGCACAAATAACTGAAAATAGCTTTTGAAAAATGTAATCACACAAATATTGAAACTGTACACTGTCCACATTTTTCAGAGATGATGACTATCAATATAAACATCTTTGATTCAAACACTCTTATTTAACCAAATTTAAATCAATAGCAAAGCCAAATCTCTACATAAATACAGCTCTTAGAAAATGCCCTATTATTACTAACAGACATTACCTGAGTCCCACAGTCATAAGAAATAAGCACATAGACCACACTTTACTCCAAACTACTACACAACAGGCGTGGAATGCAGAAATGACTAAAATGTGGTCCTTATTTTTTTTGCAGACTACATACAGTTTAAGAGGCATGACAGACCAGGAAGAGAGAGGTGCAAAGTATAAAGATATAAAAGATAGGGTATTTCAGGAAGCATAAGAAAGAGGAAAGAAAAAGGTATGTGTAGTATCAATTAGCAGCAAAGATGAGCATATAGAGTAGAGAGTTAAAGGTAGTTGTCTGGGGTTTAGTTTCATTAACACAGTAAAAGGTAGTAAAAGGTAGAATCTTCATAGGAGAAGCAAAACAACTGCAGGCGAACTGGAAATTGAAGGGTGAGCTAATAAGCAGTTCAATCTCAGATGCATACCTGACGTATCGAAAGTGTCTGGGTCTAAGAAGACAGACTCAGACCTCATAAGACAACTGTGTACAAACTGAATTCCTTACATCAAATTCAGCTCAAGAATACATTTTGAGTCGACTTGTATAACTTGCACAAAGATTTTTAATTATTTTGTAATATTTAAAAATCAGAGTGGAGACACATGCCTCTAATTCCAGCACTGAGAAGGCTGAGGCACAAAGACTGCCAAGAGTTCAAGACTGGCAAGACTCTGTCTCAAACAAGAGACAGACAGACGGAGACAAACAGATCATATAGCAAAGTGGACTTCCAACTTCACTTGAAAATAATTTATTTAATGTGATAATGCTAGTCCTGCAACAGTCCACAATAGCTAGGTAGCAGTGTTTGCAACAATCCCTACTCTTCAATTTTCCCATACCTTTTTGAACATTTTTTACTGCCTGACTGAATTTCATGGCATATGATTTTACTTTATGACCTGAATTTACTGCTGAAGCCAGAATTTACTGCTGAAGCCAGACTATGACAGTTGTCTACGTATTGACTCTACAATCTCAAACGCTGTGACCTTAGATAGACTGGGCAACGTTTCTTTTCCTCAAAATCTTTCTATGTAATGCAAGATAGTACCTATCAAAGGATTATGGAAGGGGACAGTATGAGTTAATATTTATAAAGAGCCTAAAGTACTCTAACACACAGAAAACACTAAAAAAATATTAGCTACACTAGTATCTAAGATCATCAGAGTGAGAAGTTTTGGATTGCCTTTAAAAAAATGTTCTCAGCACATGAAACACTGTTTGGCATAGAGTAAAGGCTCAGTAATTCTTTGGTGGGTCAAAAATATAGTTCAGCAGCACAAGTGCCTGTCTGGCAAGTACAAAGCCCTAAGTTCGATTCCCAGTACACACACACACACACACACACACACACACACACACACATATAAAATATTTGGTGCATGAATGGGTGAATAAATTAGTAGCAGCTGTTCTTGATACTAAACCAATCTTTTTACATAAAATTTAGATACTAAGAGATGAGTGCATACCTTAAAAGATAGCATTTTTAAACTGATCACTTCGGTCTAATCAATGACAAAAATCAAAGGAGTTGAACATACACAAATTACAAAGTAAATTACGAAGTAAAATAGCACAAATAATATAGCAGAATAAAATAAAATTATGGTTCTATACAATAATGATTTCAATTTTGAAAGCATAAATCTAGAGCATGATCAAAAATATTACTTAAAAATTATAATTATCAGTATGAGATAACAGCAAACATTAAGAGTCTGTGATTTCATTTTTGTACTGTTTTAGGTAAACTTGGTCCAAAAACAGAAAATGGAAAATTCCACAAAGAAATAATTCCTAAGTTTTATATTGTGTGCAATTCTAAGGAGGGTCATAAGATGTTGAGCTGTCCCACTCCACACAGAAATACTTTTCTCCAGCACTGTCACACTGCCTATGTAGAGCACAATAAAGGGTCAATAAATACCATATAGAATGCCTATGTATGAAACACTAATTGGAAGCAGGGAGATAGACAGGGATATGGACCCTGCTCCATTCACAAAATCATAAAGGTAACAATAAAAGGAGATAAACTGTGAATATAACTAAAGCAAAATCTTTTTTCAAGATCAAAAAATATTAGAGGAAACAAAACTTAAGGCACAAGTTTTTAGCCAAAATTCTAGGATTTGAGTCAAGAGAAGTGACACAATAAAAACTGTTCACTGTATCAGGAGACAAAAAGACAGAAGAGAAATTACTACTGAAATCCAGATACCACCATGTGGGCTAATTTTATACTTGCAGGAAGAGAGTGAGAAAGAAGGATGGAATCTGTGGTCTTAATACTACTCAGATTTATAGGCCTCTATAACCTGGCACGGCATACTTGGCTAGTTTAGAAAGTATCTGGAGGGAAAAAATGTAAGTCTGATCCATATAAGCATATATAAATTAATGGAAGGAAATCATATACTTATAGTTGCCTTCGTATTTCCTAGAAAGTTCTATGAAGAGTTTTTAAAGACTAACTGCCTCAGTATTATACCAAAAGAACCTGAAAAGTATGAGAAGAAAATCACCACAAAATCCACAGTTTAACTTGACAAAAATATATTTTCAAAGACCTCTTAAAAAAAAAAAAAGCAATGAATTGGTATTATTTTTTGAAAGTACTTCAGTGGTAATATTGATCATTTTCACTGCAGATCTTAAATAATTTCCCTGACATAAAAGAAAAACATATTAGCTCCATTTTATTCTTCTAAATATGTTTAATGGGGAAACTACCAACAGCTACCAATAGGAGCATCACTAATTGCTGGGGGAGGAAAATGACTTTGCTATGCAACAAAGCAGCCTGTTTTTGGCAGAGCCATCATGTCGATGCCATGGATGAATACATCACGAATATTTTCAAAGAGAGACTTCTAATAGTATCTGCTTCAAAGCTACCTAAAGCATGGAGGAAAATATGCCTATTTTTGTCAGCTATAAAATTCAGTGATACCAGATTAACATTTACTTCATGTGTTCTTGGTATCTAAGGAGGTAAAAACTATTATTACCCAGTAAACTCATGTTACCCAAAGAATATTTACTGTCTAGACTAGAGTTAGAACAAGTCGATATTGTAAGAATTACATAGAGGATTCAGATAATAAAGAAGATTTCTAATTTTTCCAGGCCACCCAATGTTAATTGGGACACTGTAGGATTCAATCTAATGTTACTTTAACACTCAAAAGCACATCTCTGATGAAGGAGTCAACTGGGAAAATGAAATCCTTTAATATCAAAACAAAAACAATTTGTTTTTACAAACAGGAACAATAGCATGGAAGCAAATATATCCACCAATAAATAGCAAATACCTCATGTTAAATCATGTTGAATCATATTGGTGATTCAAATCCACCAATAGGTAAAAGAACAGATATACAAGCAACAAACAGCTGAGCCACAAAACAAATTGCTTATTCTTTTTAAGTCTTCTGCCATTTGTTCTAGTGTAACCAGTATGTTCATTATACTGTCAATATAAAAGAGGAGCAACCCAAAAACTAAAAAGCCATTTCTCAGTATTTTGTCTCTGCTTACTCTTTTGAAGAATACAAAAAGAGAAATGTGTGTATACTAGAAAGATATGCACCTTCACTCTACTTGCAAGTTCCTTTGTGGCATGTATTTCAACTTTTTTGTTTGTTTTTGTACTGGGAATTGAACTCAGGACCTCACACTTGCCAGGCAGGTGCTGTGCCACTGATCTATATCCCTGGTCAAGTATTTCAATTTTGAAAGGTATGAATGATAAAAATGTGGTTAACAAGCATCTGGGAAGTTTTTGTTCCAACAGGACAGTGAATTGTTGATTTCCCAAGTCAACATCATGAAGATCTGAGCTATATTTTTAAATTATTTATCACAAATGATTTTTTAAAAAGTTGCAAAAGTCAGAGATGCCTAACCAAATCCAGTCAACTTTTCCTTATTGACCTGACTCTCCTTTGCCCTATTATAGCCATGAAGGATCATTAGCTTGCAAACTCAGTCTTCATTGTACTTGGAGCTAATAGAATTAGCAGTCAGATAACACGAGAGAAGAATCTATAAGATATGTTCATGTGTGGCTCAGTTCACAAAGTTGTGTTGGACCTGGCCAAGGTAGAATGCACTCAAGTTGGTTTTAGAGTCTGACCTTGAATAAGAGTCTCTCCAAATTCAGTTCTATGATCCAGCTTAGTCTTTATCAGGTCTTTTTCACTAGGCAGACAGAATCATCTTACTGTGCCATCCAGGCAGCACTCCTTCCATGTGACAAGAGATTCCTGGTGGCCAAACCTACCAAAGAAATACACTTGTACTCCCCAAATTAAACCTGAATTAATCTGTGTTGTAGAACTAGTTTTTAAAGAAAGGTAATCTGACTTTCCCAAACCACAGGGGCCTGTTACTGAGTTCTGAGTTGAAAAAATGTTGATGAGAATGACTACTGCATGTATGTATGTATCTATGTATGTATGTATCTGTCCATGCCCATCCCCTACAATGTCATGTTGTGAATTTCCTTATTTAATTATTATCACATTACTGTGAGCTCAGAACTAAGATTATCCATCCCTAACAATGATAAAATTTAAGACTTAGGAAGAACGAAGGATTTACCTAAAAGTTAACTGAACGATCTAACTCCCAATAACTCTGGTTTTATAACAATTGGGGAATATATGCCAATTATTTTATCAAATCTAGTGTACCACCAAGTATGATATAATCATTTTAACATTAAGATAACAAGATACTCTTTCAATTAAATAGATACAATACTTTCTTATCAGTACCATTCATTGGGTATTGATCAATGTCATGAACTGTAAGCCACCTACAAGAACAGAAAAATGAGAGTATTAAAAAACTTTTACAAAGTTATGACACTACAATGACAATTTTTATTGTATTTCATAAAAGCAATCAAGGTAAAAACAAAAATCAGACATTTGCTTCAGATACTCTGAGATGCACTGTTTTAGAATACCAATTTTCTTCCTATTTTAAAAGTGCTTTCAGACAATTTTTAATTTTTTCCCTACTTTAAAAGTTCAGTCTGACTCGCGTGAATCTCTTTTGGAAAGTGTCATGGGCCCCTCATTTTTCTGTGTGGCAAGCTGCTCTCTAATTGGAAGGGCTGCAATGCCAGGCATTACCAGCACCCTTCAAGTTTGCATACCTCAAGCTCACTAAACATTGCATGAAGTTATTTATATATTTCTTTTTTAATTTTGTCAAATATTTTGACCATTTGGTTTTTGGCACTTTCTTTACCTTACCAAAGGCAACAGTAGCTCTGTCAACACATGCAAACATCATAAAGTTGAAAAGCATTATTTTTTAAACAATGTTTTAGAAGCCATGAAACAATGGTATCATGTATTTCTCTATCATTTCTAAATGTTTTTTATCTCTCTACTATGTATATGCTCAAATGTAAATTTGAAAGACATTAAAATCTATTTTTCATTCCTTATAGTCATAAGCAAAATTCAGGCTGATACTTTTGATAGTCTTGTGTGCAACAAAGATATGTGGATAGTCCATGCACAGTATGAAACATACTTCTATAAAGCTCAAATACTATAATTAAACACATCAAATAGAAACATTCTCATACTCAGTTTTCACTGATCTTATCCAACATACATTAGTACCTAACCAAGCCTTCTTACTTAGGCACTGCCTAAAGTTTTGGGAACATATTTCATTCACAGACATTGTTAATGACTACTTTTCAAGACTGGATACAAAAGTAATATATGTTTCTCATGGTGAGCTTAGAAAATAAGTAAAGGCATAATGAAGATTTAAAAAAAAAATCACTATAATCCAAAGCTCAGAATAATACAAGGCTATCTACTTTAGCAGTCAAAGGTGACTTAATGAAACTATTATTGTATTTGAAAAATTGTAACTCAATCTTTTGATGGGATCCACAAAGTTTTTCTCACAATGAAGAGAGACTTTCAGGAGAATTTACATTAAAAAGTCATGGGCTCCAAATGTCATATTCTAATACCAACCCAGATATGTTCTAAAACTCAGCTAAGTCATTTCAGAAAATACTGAAGATTATGTGAAGGACCAGAGTTCATGTAAGCTCATTTAGGAGGAGGAAAGGAAAAAAGATTGAGGAGAATGAGGGAGAGAAGTCAGATACTCATTAACCTACAGTTAATTCTACATTAACAGAATTGGTCTATAAATATCTTCTATGGAATAGAACAAAAATTGTAAGAATTGAAGACAATTTATTGAAATGCTAAGAAAGACATACTTTAGAGATTTCCTTAGTGCTTAAAGCTTGATAAGTTAACTAAGATCTTAGAAAAATACCTTAAAGAGAATAGGAGCTTAGAGTACAGAAATGTTAATGAATTGTATATAGAATTTGAGAGACACAACTGGATACATCCAAAACTCTTGGTGGAACATGGTAACAAAAGTTACTGTAACATCTGGATGAAAAAAGGATCTAAAACCTATCTCAATCAAAAAGTAAAAACTGATTCAGTGTATCAGACACTTTAAGTATAGATAGTCATAGCCAGAAAGATAGTACAAAAAAATCTGAAATTCATCACTTTGCAATACACAAGACTTATTGAAAAAATACTAATTTAAAAATAGCAATATATTTGAACAGTTATCTCACCAAACAATGAGCAAGAATAACCAAATAATGAACGTGGTTGATACCATTCATCATCTGAGAAACAGATTAAAATCACAGTAAATTAACATTACATATCCATTAGAATATGTAAAATTTTAAGATTTAAAAAACCAAAGGACTACAAAAGTGAATACTCCATATAATTACATTATATGAAATCCAAGAATAAGCAAGCTAACCTATATTTATAGAAAGTGCATTGGGGCAGCACAAATGTTACTGAAAAGGAGAATTTTCTAAAGTAATAGAAATGTCCCTTGTTTAGAATTAGGGTTTCATGGGAGCATAAAATTGTCAAAACTCCCTAAGATGAGTATCTAAAAAAGCCTGCATTTTTGTTTTAAATTTAGATACAAATATGAATATTTATATGCAACATTTATATAGTCTACAAAAATCTTAAATATGATTGAATCTCTTATATAATAATTTCAAAAACATATTTACTGAGTTTCTACTTTATGATATAGGCTCCAATTTATTTTGTGTTAAAAATAAATGTCTTAAGTGGATTTAAATAATGTAACACAAATACCAAGGATAATGTAAAATACTCTTTAAATGTCCCTCTGAAGAAATAACTTACCAATTCTCAAAAGATAACATAGTTCAAGGTCTGTATATCCCATATCTTTTTAAACAGAAATGTCACTATTTGCAAAAATGAAAACAATAATTACAATATTTGAAAAGTATTTACTTATTGTCAGTTATTTTTTATCTACTTGCTTACATTTTCAAATACCTTCCTAAACTTGATAGTTAACAGAGCCTGAGAAAGCATCTTTACAGCAGCAGGAATGCCAGTGACGTGGTACTGCTTGATATCATACCACAGCTGGTCAGTCAGAACTGTCCTTGGCTTTCCTGCCTACATGCTACTGTGAGCAATACTGAGGTTTCTCGAGACTAGAACGATTCCAACAAAACAGTGTTAGTCATGTGCAAAACAACCAGTGAATTTCAAAATATTTGTGGGGAGAGAAATGCTTACCGTCTTCTGCTTAGATTGTTATGCCTGAGTCACTACATTATCTAGTTCATTGTCTCATGAAATTCCATCTCTTGATAGCAAATTCTCAATACTGTTGTGCTACTGATCTTTCATAAGTGTGTGTTGTTAGGAATTCATGTGCTTCTTTGTGATTTCAAAATTGGCATCTATATTACAGCTGCCAAATCCAAATTTAAAAAAATATTATTGCCTAAGACACAGTGTTCCAACAGTACGCAAAACACTGCCCAGAATGAATTTCTAATTCTTCCAAGTTCCATAACTTGTCTAAATTCAATTAGGGGAAAGAAACAAAAAAAAAAAAGGTGTCTTAATTTAAAATTCTGAATCATTTTTTATCATAAATAATGATCTAAAATTACCATGTTTGTGTGTACCTAGGATTATAATAAATGCCATGCGTCAAAGAGAGAATTACTGGAGTAATTTTCAGTATCTATATAATTAGTTCACATAATATATTTAATGGTCTGTTACATGTTTAGCCTGTAAGCTTCCACATTTACTAAACTCATAATTTTAAATTAGAAAATTATATTTCAATCTACTTTTATTTTGACTGCATCCAAAAATATATTAATAGTGCACATACAGTCAATAAATGAACCACTAGTTCTCTAAGGTATATAAAACAGATATAAGTGATGTCGGTGGCCTTACCAAATAGGGAAACAATTAAATTTGTGTTAACTATAAGATTAGGATTACACTAATTTTAATAAAAAGAAAAGATCTACTTTACTTTTTAAAAACTTCAGTCATACAGTCACGTGAATGGTAACTTCATGCTGACTGTATAAACTATGAACTATACAAAGGTTTTGCAGCTGGTTTTGATCAGCTTCCTTTGTTTAACATTAAAAGTTAACTTCCAGAAGACACATACAAGCTATATATCCTACAGGTAATGATTACCAGATGGAGTGTTCTTCTGTTACTCTGCCTGCTGTCATAAAGTACATGCTATAGGGACAGAACAAGTCGGGTAGAGCCTACAATAAAACAGGCTCTGCACATCCACACTTGGCCTGCAAAGACTCTCTCATACCAAAAAGCTTCTAAACCTTTAAACTAGTGGTATGAGGTTATATACAGTGTCAGTAGGGAGTCATTTTAAAAAGTTAAATTGACACTCAACTATTAGCTCCTTTTCCTTGTTGAAATGAATAAATTGTAGCCTACTGAGTAACAATGATTACTCATAATCAGTTCAGAATAAAATCTAACCTACTTACTGTAAAATTCTGGGAATCTAAATAGCCACCCTTTTAACAAGGTACCCCCTCCAAAGTAGTTTCTCTGTCCCAAACTAATACATATATAAATATCTAAAAAAAAAAACCAGTAAACTCAGAATTTTAAAAGGCATTCAATTTCCACCGAATGTGGTTTGAAAATTGTTTATCTCCATCTGTTCCTTTTCATGGATGCCATATCACCTTTGAACTGTACTGAACTTTTCCAAGACTGTTCTATCTATACCTTCCACTGTCTTAACCTTCTTTCTACTCTTTGTGGTGAGAAACTACCACTGCAAAACTAGCAAGAAACTGGTTTACTCCAGTAGACATTTCCTAAGTCTTACACAAAAAAATACTTTCTTCCTCTTTGAATCATTGTGACATTTTATAAAACAGTACATTTTCATGAGTAGCATATTTATCTCCAAATATATCTGCTAAACATTATAATCTCTCCCTAAGGATTTTGATTATGACACTCATGGGATACTTCTTGCATAGCAATATTCCTAGAGTAAATAAAAGCTGGTTAATTCTCTAGAGCCAGGTATAAAGGAGGCATGAAAAATACTAATTTTCTTTTAACATAATCAAATGTCACTTGATAAATATAAAAGTTCAATAAGCACAAAATAAAAGAAGATTCAAATGACCAACAGTTCATGCCTTTTCTTTTCAGCTATAACGTTTTGAAAAAAAAATTAATGCAAATTTTAGGAACAAAAAGAATAAATCAAAGGAATGCTGGGAAAAAACAATGACAGTGGGACACAACTTGAGGAATTTTAAAGGACAGAAATTAAACAAAATCAGATGTCTGGAAGGACTGGTTGGAAAACCACAATTCAAAACACGCAATGGAACAGTGCAGGATCAATTCCTGGAAAGTACCAAACTCAGAAGAGATACGGTAAGAGAGGCTTCTGGGTAATTATAGCAGGAAGGTAAGAATGATCTAGAAAATAAGAATCAAAACATTCCTTTCCTCTGTCAAGCTGAACTAACATATATATAGAGAGAACAGTCCACAGTTTGAGGAGGGCAAGTCCATACAAAGCCCAGTCTCCAGAACCATATAATGCTATTAAGGCTTAGCTCCATTAAAAGCCTCTTGCCTTGGGGATGGGGGAGCAGTAGAGGGAAGATGAGGCAGGGTCTCACTATGTAGTCAGATCAAGTTTAAACTCACTGCGTAACCCAGGCTGGTCTTGAACTCTCAATCCTCCTTTTTCAGGCTGCAGAGTGCAGGGATTACTGGTGTACGTGGACCACTCCAAGCCTCCTCTTGACAAAACTTGAGTGGGCACTTTACATTGTATATCCTTTGAATAATCAACCATGCTATGGGCACCCAAAAGCCAGAGCCTGGATGGGAGGACAAGTGTCTGTTCACAGGCATGAGACAATCTGCATCACAGTACAGGGTTGGGGAAATAAGTGGGGGGTGGGGGGGCACAGAATGCTGGAACTTCCAGCATGAAACTCTGTGAAGTCAGATGACTCTAAGTCTGAACCTGGCAGTCCAGGATATAAAAAGATATGTTTGTTAAGGTATGAAATATATAACAATTGCTATTTAAACATATAGTGTATGACTGATATAGATTGATTTTGAAAATCACAATTTAACTATATCCTTTTACAAACTAAAGAACAGTAATTACAGTATATAAAATATGCAAATATGTTTTCCACCTTACCCTATGTAACCGACATACTTGGGAATAAACTCCAGATAAGAACAAATTAATCACAACAGAGAGAACTCTGAATTGAGGCATAAGTGAAAACTACAGTGAAAACTTCTACTAAAATTGATTATAATTAAATCTAATTAGAAACTAATGGAGAGACTATATAAGATTCTTCAAACAGAAAAAAAAACTGCTAATAATATTATGGAATGAAAGACAAATTCACTATGGTGGTACAATGTAAGAATGCGGAAAAATACAAAAGTATCCTAAATGTCCCACGTGAAAAAGCACAACAGAGAAACTAAAGCATTCTTAACATCTTAGCCTTGGTAGAGACTGGAAGCAACAGAATTAAAGCTTCTTCAAGGGAGTAAAAGTTAGTACTTTGTTTTTATGTAGTAGCATTAAAAGTATGTGTGCTAATCAGTTTTTCATTGTACTGATAAAAACACCTGAAACAGCTCAAAGAGTGAGAATCATTTTGACTCACAGTTTCAAAGATTTTAGTTCTGGCTCCATTGCTTTAAGGTCTGTGGGGAATCAGAATCATAATGACACAAGGAAGCTGCTTACCTTGGGGCAAGTCAGGAGGAAAAGAACTTTGTTACCCTCCTTAAATATTGTGTTGGATATTCTGGATCATTTGTGTCTCAATATAAAATTTATAATCAGTTTGTCACTATCTACAAAGTAATTTTCTGGGATTTTGGCTGAAACTGCTGAATCTGTAGATCAAATCAGGAAGAATATTGACAATAGTTTTCCTATTAGTAAACATGCAATATTTCTCCATTTATCTGGTTCTGTGATTTCTTTCCACAGAATTTTATAGTTTTTCTTATACATTTTTCTGTATTCTGTTAGAATTGTACTGAAGCATTTTATACTCTGTAGTGGTTGTACTGTAAGAGATATTAGGTTTTTAATTTCAAATGACAATTTCAAATGATTTTTCATTGCTGGTATATAGGAATGCAATCACTTTGTATATAATTCTTGTATCTTGCAATTTGTTATAGTGACTTTGCCTGTTCAAGCCATCTTTCTAACAACAGCATTTGTGATTCATGGGGTAAGGGCAAAAGATCAATAATAGAAGTTTGTAAGAAGTTGATTCCAGTCCTTGTGTGTTAAGAGGGCCTCAAGTCTTCAGTGAAGAAAGGGATGTAGAAGTGGTAGAAACAGCAGGAGAACTAGAATTACAAGAGGAACCCAAAGGTATGACTGAATCAGTGTAATCTCATGGTAACACATGCATGGATAAAGAGTTGTTTCATCTGGATAAGCAAAGAAACATTTCTCAATATAGAATCTATTCTCAGTGAAGCTCTGAACACTGCTAATAAGGAAACAAGGAATTCGAGACATTACACAAATTTAGTTGACAAAGTGATGGCAGGGTTTGAGAGGATTGAATCCAAATTAAAAAGAAGCTATCTGTGGGGAAAATGATATTGAACAGCAATGAGAAAAATCTACAGAGGGAAATCTTTTGTGAAAAAAAAAAAAACCAGTAAACCAATGCAGCAAATATCCTTTTTTTACTTTAAGAAATTACCACAGCTATTTTGACCTTCACCAACCACAACTAGTTGGTCAGCAGCTGTCAACATTAAGGTAAGACCCTCCACCTAACAAGATTACAACTCACTGAAGGTTCAGATGATAGCAATTTTTTTGCAATAAGGTATTTTTTAAAGTGTCTACATCTTTTTATTATACGCAATGCTACTGCACACTTAGATAACTACTATGATTTGAGTATGGCTTGAGCATGTCCCTCAAATGTTCAAGTGCTACATGCTTACTCCCTGGTGTGCCAGTGTCAAGCTGGCAGAACTTCTAAAAGGCCTAAGTAGAAGATAATTTGGTCACTGGGCCTCCTACTCTCAAAGAATTAATGACTACAAACAGCAGGTTAAATTTTATGTGGAACAGTTAGTTCCCTCAAGAACAGGTTCTTACAGAAACTGGCTCCAGCCTCCCACTTCCTGTCCTGTCATGTGAGCTTTCCTACACATGTTCCTGACACTAGGATGCCAATGTACTGAGGCCAGCAACACAGCCACATAAGATGCCAGTTCTATGCTCTGAAACTTTTGTAACTGGGAGTTAAATAAACTTCTTTGTGAAGTACCCAGTACAGGATATTTATATTTTGCTACAACAATAGAACATAAGACAAGTATAAACATAACTTTATATGGCACTGGGGAAAAAATTGTATGACTCAATTGAGAAATTTGCTTTATTGCAGTAGTCTGTTTACTGAACTTGAAATATGTCTGTTATGTCTGTTTATCTTCAGCACAATCTACTTATTTAACCACTTATTCAATCTACCACTTAGATGACTTACAAGTATCTCAAAACTTCAAATAAGATAGTCAAATGCTTTTTTTTCCTTGTCTCCTTTAGGAAAACCACTGTCTTAGTCATTTTCTCCAAACAGACAATATCTGATCCTCACAACTTAGAGGAGGTCTGTTTTGATAATAGTCCAAAGGTCAGCTGCATCCAAGGCAAAACCTGCAAGGCACAGGGGCCTAGTGGAAGAAAAGCTTCCATCATGGCAAGCAGAAAGAGATGGAGAGAAGGGAGGAAGTGGGGAAGGAGACCCACCCTTCCAGGTCACAGTGCTAGAGTCTCAGTCCCTTCTACAAGGCTCCATCTCCTAACAGCTACATCATCCCCATGAGAGTCTGAAGCCTTTTAGGGAGACACTTGATCCAAATCAGAACCACCACCATTCGTGTAGCTGCTCAGATCAAACTTTTACAAGTAATCCCGATTCATTACTTACCTTCACATCTACTGTTAGTAGGTTCTTTTGGTGCCACCTTCAAAATCAGGCCATTTGTTACATGGTCACCTGCCGCACACATTAAAGAACCACAGGGAAACCTCACAGTTTCCCTGCTCCTACACTGACATTTTTGTATTTTTATTAGTAGTACTGTACATGTCTGGAGTATATACATTCCTTGTGTGGAGTCTGTACATGTACATAATACATCTTAATTCCTTTGATTATCCTCATTTACTACCTGCCTTCAACCTCCATCACTTTGTCCTTTTAAAACAAATCATGCAGAATAGGAGGCAGGCAGAATTCTGCAGATCTGTTATACTATGTTTATGTGGGTAAAAATAACTAATTGTACACTGGAAAACTGCTGAAACGGTGAAAAGAGAACTAGTGCATTTACTTCACTTGGACAGATACTTCTGAGACTGGTGTTTTGTTTCAGAGTCCAAGAAAAAAGATGGAGAAAAATCCACCTTAAATCAGAGCATAAGGAGGTCTTCCTATTTAAATACTTCAGTGGCATCATTTTAGGTTTAGAACCAGATTCAACTTCATATTATGATATCTATCAACATAAGCCAAACCTCTAAAAAGTCTTCCTATACAAAGTAAAAGACAGTGAAAGTAGCACATAGGAAAGCAATGCATCCACGGCATGGTCTTTGCTACCTTCCACACTTAATTTCTTCTTCCACCAGCTCATTCCTCACTCCATGCCAGACAGACAGTCTGCACAGCTGTGGAGCAAATTCTGGTCTCGGGAGCTTCATACTTACTGGTCCTTCAATCTAGAGTGTTCTTCTCCTTGATCTGTATGTGGTAATCTCCACATGATTTAAGCTTCTGCTTAGGTATCATCCATCCACTGTGTGGTAATCTTAGCTTTATTGCTCCCAACATTTATCCTGTATATTTTCCTCCCAGCAGTTAACACTATATGACATTATTTATTCACTTACTTACTAGCTTTCTTACATATCAAAATACAGGTTTGGTGAGGTCAATGACTGTTATATATAATGTTATATGCAAAAACCTAAAACAATGCTTGGCAAATTTGTCAAATCTTTGATGAATCAATGAATGACAGCTGCTCTGTGTAACTAACAATAACCATTCAACCTAACTCCCTCTCCTCTATATATGGCATAAATTTAAAAATGTGATTTTGTTTGTTTCATATCCTAATCTACATAATTATACACTATTTTTAAAAGAGTACTACCTTAACAGTAGCAATAAAAAATGCAGTAGTTACAGAATATTTTACCTTTGGGGCTGATAAAACATTAAACCAGAAACTATTTTAAAACAAATGTCCACCAGGCAATTTTGACCAATTTTTGCACCTGAAATAGAGGAAGGGAAATCTAGGTAAACTTTCACTGTTACAGCTTGCTTGTTTCTTGAGTGAACTTGGCATTTCTGAGAAAAAAATTCAGAAATTACTGAAACACACCCAAAAATAGGATATATGAAATGCACAAGAAAATTTTTGAAATTACAATCACATTCTTTTGTGTTTATCTCTTCCTTTCACATTTTTATTGCATTTCTTTATTTTTATCTTTGCTGTTAACTAAGATAAGATGATGAATTAATTCATCTGCCTCTTTACCACCACAGTACCTCCTAAATCTATCTCAAACAGTTCATGAACTACTATATGTTCAATAAATATTGGACAGATAGATCAAAAGAGGAATAATTTTTGTTTTATGAAATATATTCATGAATAATAAAATCAGGTAGAAATATCACAAATATACTAAGAATATTGTACTATTAAAAATAAACTCAATTCCACTATTATTTCTATATTTAAAATGTCTTACTTTTAGATTTTAGAAACTCATATTTGGCTATCAAATAGTTTTACAGCTATAAATGACTAAATTTAATCTTACTACTAACTGTAAATTATAAACTAAATTTAATCTATAAATTTACATAAATGTTTATTTTAATCAGTAATTTTTTTACCTGTCATCACTCATTTTAATGATATAAAATGATCAACAAATTTCATTACATTTATCAGTCACTTATATTTATGATGTAACAGTTGGTTACTGTACAAATACATTTTGTCCAAATTACTCAGTCTATATTTTCACTTAATTTCAGAAAATCTGAAACTAATCTAGACCTTCAAACTCTATCATCAGATAACTGTGGCTTTTAAATTAACATTAGGAACTCACAGGAAGTAATAAACATACAGCATTACAAAGTCATTTATTTAAAAAATTACAAAATTTCAATCTTGCTTCATTCCTGGTCACCAAGTATTATCAAGTCTTTCATACTGCATGACAAATGTGGTTTGTTATCACTAGGAGCCAAGGATCTTGCTCATTTGGTTTTACAATTTTAAGGAACTGTTTGTATATAAAAATACTGCACTTTTTTAAAAAACTGTGTTTTAAAAGCTCCAAGTTCCTTCTATCTCTAAAACTGATTATCTGAGTTACACTGCACTGTAAATAACTTCAGCAATTATTTAGAAATGATGGCATTGATTCAGAATGATGTCAAACATTGTGTATCACTGGTGTAGAAAATAAGTTGCTAATACATGAATACATGAACTTCTAAAACTATGGTGAGTATAATCTATAAACCCATACCTATTAATAAATAAAATTCAGTATTTAAGGTATCAGGAATAGTGAACACTAGGTGTCAGTGTAAGAAATGGAAAAATATTTTTAAAACCTGTTGTTTTTAATCAAATGTATAAAAAACAATCAAAAGCAGCTGTGGCCACATTTAGTTATAATTGCATAATTCAGTTAACAAGCCAATTTTTTTTTCAAATAAGAATTTCTATTCTGATACTATCAAGAGCTTAAAAACAGATTAAATGATTATTAGAAGTTATAAGTCTTTTGTGACCTCAACTACATAAGGCATAGCAAATTTCTACTTCAAAGACTACATATTTTTATGTGGATTTTACTTTTAAAATATGTATTTTGAGAACTGGAATACCATCTCACTATAAACCTAGAAGTATCAAGCTGCATGATTTCAGTTGGTGGAAAAAACTTACATGGCAAAATAATAATGGTGAATGATTTAGAAAGTGTACTGAGGGCTGGACTGGAGTTCAGTGGAAGTGCTTTTGCAGCCCCTGGAATGTTCTCCAGCACCACCACCAAGTTGTATCTGGTAAGGGGCAGTTTATGATCAAATTTTCATTTTTTCCTGAACAGAAGTCTCTTACATACATTTCAGAGTTAAGATGCTCAAGGGGTAAATTTACAAAAAAAAAAAAAAAAAGCATGAACTTTGAAAATGACTGATTCTTCCCAAATTCTGGTATATAAATGTTATTTCTAAAACAAGAAAGTTAACAGTAGTACTAAAAATATCACTTAATAACCAACAGGTAAAGATATCCACATACAAATACACTGGGTATTGAACCAGGGCCTTGAGAAATGCAATGCTAAATGCCATGTCCCAGTAAGATACCTCCTAGAGTCCAGTGGTGGCAAACCTATGACACGTGCTATAGCAGGCTGTCTGTATCACTAAAGTCCTAAAAGGTTTCCATCTCTGTACCATTTTTATTTTGAGACTGAGTCTTGTTGTCCAGGCTGGCCTTCAATTTGGAGTCTTCATGACCTGTGGTCTTCACTCTCTCCAGTAGTAGGGATTATTGAGTGTAGCATCATAGCACAATCACTGATCAGAGTAAGGCATTATTTAAAACAAGATATTAAACGATAATTACGAGCAAAGCTAATAAAAGGAGAAAAGACAACATCAAACCAGCAACTCTTTTAGAAAGTACATTCACTATATTATCTCGTGTAGGCCTAATAATAGTTGCTTACTCTATGATCATTTTAACAAAATTCTCACTTGGAGGACTTGAACTCACTCTTTTAGCTGCCAAACTCTTCTATGATGATGTACTGTACTTAAGAATACCTTTCATGTGTTTTTCAAGCTCAGTGGAAAAGTTCATACAATATTATAAAAATTCTCATGACTGAGAAAACAATCAAGTAAATCTAACTACTTTTGCCAGTAAGTCAGACTTATCAGTATAACTGATTTAAGAACCTCTTGCAAGAGTGGCTAGATTGGGGGCTGGGGATTTAGCTCAGCGGCATAAGCACCTGCCTTGCAAGCAGGCAGTCATGAGTTTGATCCCCGGTACCGATAAAAAAGAAAAAGACAAAAAAAAAAAAAAAAAAAAAAAAAAAAAAAAGAGTGGCTAGATTGTAAGGGTAATGATGTCATTGGGATTAATGCACAGACAAGTTCATAGCTGAATGGACCATTAGGAACAGGGCTGAGCTGAAGCAAGTGGGTCATGGAGGGATGACCTTGGGGACTCTATCTAGTCCTTACTCTCTTTTATTCAGGCCTTTTTCTTCTCTTGCTTCTTGGATTCCATGGCACAGTTGTACTCCACTGTCTTTCTGCCATGATGTTTCTATATAACGCTGACACCTCTGAAACCATGAGCCAAAATAAACCTTCCTTCCTTTAAATTTGGGTGTCTAGCATGTTTGTCCTAGTAATGGAAGGCTGACTGACTCAGTAGTCCTTCACTAAAATACAAACTTTGAAGACTCAAAAAAGCATTTAGGAGAACTTTCAGGATTTGCAGGATAAAAACAAATGCATTTAGTCAGCACTATGTTCTTGTTTCACTAATAGCTCTACTCCAATTACAGTAATAAAACAAAAGGTAAAGTACATAAAAGTTTCCTAAGCCTCCAATATGAATATGAATTGGCAACAGTAGATAGTTCTGTGTCTGTAGGTTTCTTCTCAAGAACGTGAAGTAAAAAATGGAACTCACTGGGAAGGAAGAGTTAAATTTAAATATAATACATTATATCTACTGATATGTAAGAGTTTCCCATGAATACTGGAAATGAAAGTAAACATAGGAAAAGCAGAGACAAAATTGTATACAGTGCCATGTTCCAAAGTGGAAAAGTGGCCTCAGAAATATAGGCACATGAACCTTTAAGCACTCGCTTAAAGATCTTTGCCCTTAATACCTTATATGTTAAATGCCTTAGACTTATGATTAAATATTTTGGCTGTCATTAATTAAATCATGTTTACACTGTCATATAATCTGAAAAGTTTTAGGTCATTTACATACATTATCCTGTCTAATGCCTTATGAGGTAAGTAAATTCCGACAGATGAGTAAATAGAGACTCAGAGAGATTAAGGAATCATTAAAGATTGCATAACTATCAAGTTATGAGGCAAACACTCAAATCCAGTGACATCTGTTTCAAAAAAACCTTCCATTCTACCAGCATTTCAATTGATAGCTCATAAACTTTTGTGGGGGTCCAAAAGTAACCACAAGAATGACATTTAGAACAAAAATTAACAAGTGAAAATATGTGCCAAATTAGGACATACTGTCAGTTTCTCTATCAATTTTTTCTCTAAAATAAACACTTGAAAGCTATAAAGATAGATTATCTAAAGTTTATTATCAGTGATATAGTATTAATTTACTCTTATAATGGACTATTTTGTATGTTGTAAATATACTTTAAAAAATTAAATGTACTAATTCTGAAAATTTCACAGTATGCTTAATCAACCATAGTCTGCTGAATTCAACAGATATGTGCTGAAAAATTAGATATATCTGAACTAGACAACTGAATTTTAGAATTCTATTTCCAAAAAGGCATCTGACAGTATTAGCTCTATAAATATCTGGTCTCTGATTTTTATGGAAATGCAGTGGATGTGTTTTATATTCAAAGCAGTAGAAAATACTATTTTTTTAAAAGAGTGGTAAAAGTACTTTTGCTTTTAAACAGAAAAAAAAAATATTAAATACCCTGAAAACACAAGACATCCATAGCAACCTTATTCTTTTCATGAAATTAAATATTTCCATATTTAGAAAAAAGCAGTATGATTGAAAACAATGATTACTTTTATGATAGGTATAAAAGCTAAATAAAAACTATTACTTATTACATATAAAAATATAAGTAAAAGTATTAAGTAATTTACTCATATCAACATTAAGGCTTTGGTCTTTTTAATAAAAACTATCTTTGATGAAAAACTTGAAAAGCAAACTACAGTTTCAAAGAAGTAGAACTTTGCTGTTCTATGTCTCTTCTGTTTCCAAATGAATTTTAGGAATGTTTTCTCTAGTTCTGTGAGGTATGCTAATGCTATTTTGATTGGGATTGCACTAAATCTCTATAGCAATTTTGGGAGTATGGTAATTTTTCCTATGTTGGTTCTTCCAACCCATAGCAAAGGGCATCCTTCCATTTTCTGATATTCTCTTTGATCTCCTCTTTCAGTGTACTATAATTTTCAATGTATATACATTGAATATTAAATCAGAAACACTAAATTTGCTAGAAAAGAGAATAGACAGAATTCTTGAAGACAGAGTACAGGCAAAGATTTCATAAACAAAACCTGGATTACTTGGAAAACACTACAAAGAGTCAGCACCTGTGATCTCATCCTATTAAAAAGTTATTGTACAGCACAAGAAATTACCAACAAAGTGAAAAGACAATTCACAGAGTGAGATAATATTTAATCCAGTTGTCACTTAGACAAAGGGCTAAAAATTATTTTTAAAAATTAGACTGCTTTACTAGTGGGCCAACTCATCAGACCCAACACAAAAATGGGCATTTGAGATGAATATGTACTTCTTGAAGGAAGAAATATAAATGGCAAATAAATACATGAAAAACTGTTCAACAGCACTGGTCATTTAAGAGATACGAATTAAAATAATACTAAGCTTTCATCTCACAACACAAATCAAGCAATAACAAATGATGGCAGAAATGCAGGTAAACAAAGGAACCTAACTCCACTGTTGGTGGGAATGTGACTAGTGCAACCACTGTGCCAATCAGTATGGTGATGCCTCAAAAAACTAGGAGTAGAGACACCACTGCCGGGTATCTTCATTGAAGAATTAAAAGACAACACACTACAGCAGGATATGTGCCCTTTGTAATTGACACTTTTGAAAAAAGTGAGTCACATTCCTCTTTGAGTCAAACTTATTTTTAGTACTTCAAATATAAATAAGTGTTTTTTTTAAATTTCAGAATATTTACATCAAATAACATCAAGAACCAGGCCAAGAGTACTGATTGTCAATATAGGGAACCGGTCAAGAGTTCCAATTGTCAGTCTCAAGAATGTGATGAGAAAAATAAAAAAACAGACACACTAGTGTAGTATTCCATAATGGCTGAGAAGTCAGTGTCTCTGGATTGGCTTCCCTCTCTCTCAAAGCAGCCACTATTTGTTCTGCATGTACAGTGATAGGTGGGACTAGTAAAAGATTATAATTCATCAGAAGACTTAGACTCAAGAGGCATAAATAATCTTACGCCTGGAAGTATCTTGACCTTGAGTATAATCCTGAGATGACTCAAGAAGGCATAGCTGATCTTATACTTAGAAGAGTCAATGGGAAATCTCAGATAGGTGACACCAATAATTCTAATCTTTCCTATTATTCCATAGGGAAATATGCAAAATTATTTATTGTGAATTTGTAGTCCCCAACAAAATAATTTCATGACAAGTTATTCCAGAGAAGTATAGTTAATATATCCTTGAGAAACTAACAATGTAACATAAAATCAATCTAAATGTAAATAAACTAGAAACATTGAAATTATCATCATAAATAAATTGTTCCCTATCACAATGTAAAATAATACTCCAATAAAACATGGTAAATGGGCTACTAAACCTACAGGAATAAAAATGCATATTTTACAATAATTATTGTATATTAGTCAAGTGTAAAACAATGTATAATAGTGAGATCTGACAAATGAAGTATTCTAATTTTATTTTTATTATAAATAAGGTAGTCAAACTAGGCTGAACTTTTGTAAATTAAAAGCTATACAGAAATAATAGGTTATGTTGAAACTTGAAAATGCAGGTACAATAAATCAAATGTTTTACAGATTGGCTCAAATGATAGATATTTATTAACTTTCATGTAATTCATTTCTGTGTAGTCTTCACATTAATCAAGTTCATCAGCAATGCTGAAGAAAGCAGATATGGAACAACCAATAAATAAAAGACTTTCCCAATGATCTTGGGAAAGGAATTAAAATATACATGTTTAGAACAACCTTTAGTTTAGCTAAAGAAGAGAATATGAAATTTGATGAATGGGAATAGCATTCCTGAACAACATTTTCGAGATTAAAAAGCACTAGGACACAGAGGGGGGAAAAAAAAGAGAGTTCAGAGTATGCTATTCAGGTGGGGAGTTAAACAGGTACTCTTCATAAATGGAAATGATTGTTTATTGACTTTTGTAACCTAAGGCTATGAATAATCTCAAAAATAATACTGAGAGTAAGTTGACATGTGAACACAGCTCAACGAATGAAATGTTTTATTATTTGGTATTCATATGGTAAAACTCCCATATGATTTTTAAATGGAATGTTAAGAGGATCTTATTTTACACATAAAAAGGAGAGAATTCTCTGATATCTAACTCTGAATGAAAAGAGAAATGAAAGCAGTTATACAGTTATCAGGAGTCATAATTAATTTGGCATTAATACAAAGTTTCTATTGGAACTGAAATTTTCAGCACAGATAGGAAATCCAAGTAACTATATAGGATGCAAGTAGCTAGCAGAGCTTGGCTTAAGCCAGAATAAAAGTCAAGCAAACCAGAAGGAAAAATAATGAAAAATCCTATATGGAAAATATCTGACATAAGCAAAGAAACACTTCTGTAAAAAATGAGAAGATGTTATTATACAGGTATACTAATAACACCAACAAGACACATTATTTGTAATCTGTGGAACTACAGATAAACTTCGATATTCTGAAATACTTTCACTTAGTATGACCTTTCTAAATCAGTTGACCATTTATGGGATATGCTGCAGAAGAAACAAAAAGAGATTGAAGAGCGGTAACAGACACTGAAAATTTCCCATTTGATCTTCTAGGTTATGCCTTTAGTGAATTCACAGCAACTGGAGGGAAAATATAGCTAAAAAAGCATTTTACTCAGTGTATCAGTCAATAGCTATAGTGAGATTGATTTTTAAACACACATTATCTAGCAGGAAGAGGTGATAATACTTGACAGAAAATAAAATAGTAGAAAAATGCTAACTGTAATCAATCACAAATAAGAGCTATCCAGAAACAAGAGCTATAGCTATACAAAAATAGGAAATTTTCTACATTAAATTCATGACAGAGATCAACAACAACAACAAAAAAAAAAATGCAACGAGATTTTCCTGACACACATGCTCTACGTTCAACAAGTGTTTGTAAGTATACCTATGTGTGTGATTTCTAAAGCAAGGATGTTTTCAGTCTATTTATGCTAAACATTTGGCACTTCATTGGTTCCACAGTAAAAACACATCCAAAGCCAAGCACTTTCTTTCCAGACAGTAGCTGTGGATGCCTTCACGTCATCTGTGTAAAAATGGAGTGTATTTCAGCATGCTGAATCACACACAAGCTTAGGCTTAGTACCTAGTCTTAATATGTAGGCAGATACACTACTGCCATTCTGTGATTCACTGGGACAACATGGTCTCTCTACTTCTTTTCTTTTACATAGCCATGGCTTACTTAGCCCTGTTTTGGTAACACTTTAATTAAAGCTCTATACAGGAAACTTTATGACTATTTTGAAGCACACATCCATAAAGCACAACTGAGATGGCACAGGGTGACAACCACTAAGTACTGAATGTTGCTTCACATGGGTTACTTCTACAGAGAAATTAATAGCCACATGAGCAGCATCAGAAAAACAGGGAGGGATGGGTAAGCTCAGTGCATACTAATCCAATGTGCCCTCTTCACATATACAAATTTGTCCATTATTATTTACAACTAAGAGTTTAAGAATAGATGAAAATGTTTTATTTTTTGGTATTCATATAGTAAAACTCCAATATGATTTTTGGCTCTGATGTAAAAACATAATATAACATAATTAACAGCTAACTAGTTTTCCAGTAGATTCACCCAGCAAGGGGCTGGGGATTTAGCTCAGCAGCATAAGCGCCTGCCTTGCAAGCAGACAGTCATGAGTTTGATCCCTGGTACCGATAAAAAGGAAAAAGACAAAAAAAAAAATTCACCCAGCAAAAATAGATTATTTTTAAATGGATGGGAGATAGCTACATTCTATGCATAAAATACACAATTATTCTGATAGTTTACGTTAAATTAGTAGAGAAGTGAAAAGCAGCTATGTAATTATCAGAAATCATAATATTTTTGAACTTTAAAAGACATTATTGACAACATAGTAAAAACAACTCAACCACACAATTTTCACCTGGCACATGTCTTTCATCTACTTCAAATAAATGATGGAGTCTAATCCTGAGACTGGCTAAGAAGGAAGCTTGGGATATGAAAGGTTTGCTTCTCTCTAGTAATTCTGGAAATCCCTAGGGTTAGGGTTATTAATAATTGGCTATTAATAATCACAATAATGAATTATTACTACTATTACTACCACTTGGAATTTTCTAGAATTTTCACTTAATCACTTAAATATCTATATTTTACACAATCTTTTTTATTCCTCCTGACCTTTGTAAAAAGTAAATATTAGCATTACAATTTTATAGAAAAAAGAAAATTGAGATGTTTAAAGGCTCTCTCTAGTGATTTCTAATTTGTGCAACACTGAATCATATAAAACTGCTGATATTTAACCATTTATAACCTGTAGAAAGAGTAATTTGTTTCAAACATATATAACAAAGTTGGCTTAAGTGATTTCCTAAGTATAATTCAACTTTAAAATCCTATGAAATCATGTTCTAATCTTAACATAAAATCAGAATCTTTGCATATATTTTAAAATACATGTTTTTATTAACTAATATATACTATAACATATGTATATAACTTCAGCAAAGAACATTTAATGAGATCTCAGCCTTCCACAACCTATCAAAGTGGAACTGAGTGGAGAAGGGAAATTTCTTAGAATGCTGGGTGCAATGGGATGCTCCTATAATCCCAGCACTCTGGGAAGCTGAGAGAGGAGGATCACAAGTTGAAGACCAGCCTGGACAACTTACTAAGATGCTGTCTAAATGCACCTGCGGGGGAAGGGAGTTGCTGGTGGTGCAGGGGGGCTATTCAGAATACACAGTAGACCTAACTGAAGTACTGAGTAAGAAAGGATTTCATTAGGTGGGAACAGCAGATCAAAGCAATGAGAAACAAAAGAAAATAAGGAAAACTTCTGACTTCAATTTATTGCCAGTCTTACTGCAGTATTCCCAACATGAAACATGACGTAACTAATGGCAAAATGTCTGACAGCATCACCACCTAACATGTTAATGTACAACCAAAATCTATGTTGGATAGACAATAAAAATGTTTAAAAGAGTTCAAATTGACCACATCAATGTTTTTTAAGGCATGGCATCCTTGCTCAAGGCATGACACTGAATCTTGGCATCTTCATGACAAGGGAAAATGGGTAGTCCACAGAGAGAGAAGTTAACAAAACTCTGACACGCTGAAATAAGAGCATGCCAACTGACATGCCAACTGACAATGGGGAAAATAATGCCACAGGACATAATCGCTCTCCTTTACAATCCTAGGTCTTTAAAGAAAATGGAAGTATACAAGTACACTGGCTAGGTTATTCACATAAACTATTCCAATCGCAATGTATTCACAAAAGCCTAAGTCATTGATCTTTGCCAAGTATTCATAAGCACTAAGAGGCAGGAATATACATCTTCAAGAAATCCAGTGAAAAATTATAGTGCTGCTTCCCTGATGGTTCTCATCAGAGTCAGGTACAAGATTTTAGGGACACTCACAAAATATTTTATTCAGGAGAGATGGAACAAAGCCTGTGGGTTGTTTAAGCCCAATGACCAGCAAGTGGCTCTGACATGGGATCTAAGTTGAGAACAACTGCTAAGCATCCTGTGAGAAATGACTAAAGCACATTCTTTATCAGTGTGGTTCTGAGTGATCTTATTGATTTTAATAACCAAGAACATGTCAATATGTACAAACACAAATGTGTGGAGGTATTTGGATACTTTAAGCAATGTTAGCATTACTGAAACAGTTTTGTAATACACTAAGGAGATCAGTTTTCAAGGACAAAAATATTCAGATGTATTTGGGTGTAAACCACACAATGGTTTTATTGAGCTAGTCAAATAATATTGTTATAACAATTTAAAGTTGTCATATCTTTGCATCTGCCTGATAATTCTCGCAAATTCAAAGATGTCTTTTTTGCCTCTGATTTTCAAAAACTGGTAATGATTCCAAAGAACTAGTTAAAAACCAACAATCTAAAATCTTGTTTTTCAAATCTGATCTTTGGACTATGGATTACAAAGATCATGGGTGCATTTTTAAAATACCACATAGAGAAAATGGATACATTGGGAAATCATGTTAAGCAAAGTAAGTCAGACTGACAAAAACAAATATTTCATCCTCTACCTAATAAGTGGAATCCAAAATAGTATTCAGAAAATAGAAGGATGTCTATGATTGTTCGAGAAGAAGAAAATAAAAGGAGGGTTGGGAGAGAGAGTGGGGACAGGTAATAGGGTAGATAGATATGATCAAAATATATTTTATACATTGAAGGACCCCTCCCCAAAGAAATGAAACTAGGGAGAAGGTGGAGCAAGGAAAGTGAAAATGATCAGAGTATGTTATAAGTATGCATGAGTCTGCAAAAATAAAACCTATCAATCTGTATAAATATGCACCAATAAAATAGGTGTTTAAAAATTGTTTAGTTTCAAAATTTTCTAAGATTTTCAGATTTTCTAAAATTTGCTTGATCATAAGTAAGTAAAAACTCAGAAAGTGAAACTACACATACAGGAAGGTGACTGTACAAGAATGACTGGGTACATACCGGGAAAGTCAAAATCTACAAGAGTCTACCCTAAACAATCTCTAAAACATACTATGAAACCTACATAACAAATGTCAAAGGAACATATAGATAAATCACTTGTTGAAAATGCAAATTAAATAGGTCTTAATTCATAGACAAATTTAATATATGATAAAGGAGGTATCTTTAATCACTAGGGAAAATGCAGACTTAATGATGATGATAGCAAAACTGGGTAATCAATCGGAAAAAAGATAAAATTAGATGCATGAAAAACAGTTAATAGGGATAAATTACACACAAATTAGGGATATAAATGTTAAAAATGAAATTATATAAATACTAAACGATAATGTAGGTGAATTCCTCTTTAAATTTAGTATATAAAATTGTGTTCTATGATTCAAACTCCAAAGGCAATACTGATGATTTTGACTATATTTAAAAATATCTGCAAGTCAGGGTTGGGGATTTAGCTCAGTGGCATAAGCACCTGCCTTGCAAGCAGGCGGTCATGAGTTCAATCCCCGGTACCAAAGAAAAAAGAAGGAAAAAAATATCTGCAAGTCTAAAAAACCTCTAAAAACAAAGTTAAAAGGTAACTTTTACAACTGATGCAGTAAAATGATATATCTGTATCATACAGCAAAGACAAATGATAGAGATTCCCAAGATATGTGAGACAGATAGAAACTCAATAGAAAAATGGAAAAGGACCATAAAAGAACTCCTAATGACCAATGTTGGAACACATCAATGAATAAAAATAATGATGGTATTGGATATTAACATTAGAAAATTTAAATATCATAGATCCATACTATTATGAATAAAAAATTAATGAGTGGAGATAAAGGAAAAGTTTTTCTTTTAAAAGATTTATAATTAATAAATACAAAAGGAAAGAAGGAAACAGAAGATCACCATGAGGATATATCATACTAGTAACTGACACACATATAATCCACTGATGATTGAAAAATTAATGGCAAAAATATTCAGGAAAAAGTCATAAAATATCTCCACTAATACACATGTGCCATAAAATTTAAAAATAGTAACTTGGGCTGGGGGATGTAGCTCAGAGTACTAACACCACACATAAGGCCCTGCATTCAGTCATCAGCATTAAAACTAATAAAAACGTGTCACTTTACAAGAGGGAAATTCAGCATATACCACTTTATAAATAAGTTATTAAGGTTAGTAACACAAATATGACATACCAACGTGAACCTTGGATATGATGCACTGAGAACGATCTGTCACTTCTGTGGTAATCTTGCCAAAATGTGTAATAAAGAAACATCTCACCATTAAGAACAGAAAAACACTACAAAATAATTGTCCAATATTTCTCAAAAAAGTTAAGATTACAAAGGAAAGGAAATACTGAAGAATTATCATTCGTAAGAGGAGATGACAAAGACTGGAAAACAAAATGTACCATGGTATCTTGGGTTGGGTCTTGGAAGAGTAATGGGATATTAAATGAGAAAACTGATGCAATTCAAGTAATGTGAGTAAATAGTACCATAAATGGTATATCCTGGTTTTGATAACTATAGTATGGATATATATGAAAATATCAGAAAAAAAAACTAATGGTTATCTGGAATTACAAATATCATTTGTGAAATTTTATCTGTAAGTCCAAAATTCAGAATGAAAAAAATTTCAAGTTCTAAAAAAACTATAGTGACAAAGTGCCAAGGGTCAGGGGTGGGAGAAGAGGTCTGATGGCACAAGGAATAGGGACTGGTTTTTCAAAGTGTGGAATGTCTATAACACGATTGTGTTGGTAAGTCATGTAACAAAAATGTACTTAAACCATAAGTACTGTTATATGTAAACTGTGTCTCACAAATTATATACAAAGAATTCAAGATATAATCATATTAAACTCATACTGAGTTGCAATCCCAGTAAAAGCAGATTATATATGCTCTTACCAGATTAATTAATTGAGTGTGTACCACATCTTCTACCAAAACTGCTGTTTCATGAAGAGGTCTCCTAGCATCACCTAACGAATACCTGTAAAAGAAGGGAGAAATTTTACACATCCCTACATTCAGTACAATAAGGAAGTCAAAAGATAAAGACACTTAATTCAATCAGGTTAACAGCAGTTATAAATTGTTCTTTCAATGTCTCCTCTACAGGCAGTAATTTTCAAAGATAAGTGCACGCTAAATCTTATTTAGTGTATTTTTAAAGCACATATACTGTATCAAAATGCAAATCCCCAGTACTGGGGGCGGGGGGGAATACAAAGTTACTGAGTAAAACAGTTGACTCCAAGATAAAACTACAAATTCAATTTACAACTCTAGCACAAAAATGTATTTTTATAAGTTTTTTATATTAAAAGTCTGTCAATGAAGAAGTTGATCTCAAACTTTTATGAGTAAGTACTTTTCTGCTAAAATTTTTATTAGCATACATGTTGTTACAGTTTGAATATGAAATGTCCCCCTAAAATCTCATGTGTGCAGAAGTGGGGCTTAGGGAAGGTGACTGGATCATGGAGCATTAATCTCAATCAGCGGGTTAATCAACCGTTCACTTCACAGGTGAATATGCTATTAGGAGTTGAGGCCTAGTCTGTAAAAAGGACAGGTTACTTGAGGACATGACTTAGAGAGGTACACTCTTTTCTCTAGCTTGCTTCTTCTTCCTTCACTCTCTGCTTTGTGACTGCCATGCAGTATGCAATTTTCCTTCATTAGCCCCTCTACCATACTGTTTCTGCCTTGGAGTCAGTCAACTATGGACTCAATCCACAAGGACAATGAACCAAAATAAATTCCTCCTCCTTTGCAGGTGTTACTATGTTGTCCCAACAACTAAAAAGTAACTAGCAGACACATAAGAATCCAAAATGAGCTATGCAGATACTTCATCAGGTATGTTATTAATGAGTAGTTTACTTTTTAGGATTGCTAGCTCTTTAGCTCTTCTCTGATGATTTTTCTTAGGTCACTTATACTACTCCCACTTCCTAGCAATACACACAAACATACACACAGAGCAAGTGAAATATTGTTTGGAAATTAGAAACAAAAACTTCTGCACATTGCCTTTTTGCTCTGCAATGTATGTAGTATTTGTAAGCCAATGTATATATTTTTTAAGACAAAGTCCACGATAATAAAATTTGTAAAGCCGTTAGAAGTAGCTGATACATATAAAATTGTTTTTCCCTTAAAGAACCTATTTTATCACTGTCTGATGTGTTGCCTGGCTTGTCCTGGGTCTAGTATCCATTTCTTTTATATACTGCCTCTATGCTTTTAATGTCACAGTCTCCACTGAAGGCCTCTCAGGAAACTCCTCAAAGGCCTATCTCGTCCTGCTGTTCTCGTGCAGAAACAGACACTTTCTTAGGAAGGCCTTTCACTCAGACAGATTTGACAAGCAGTAGGTCTTAAACCATCCTGTTGAACTTCACTTAATTAAATGATTTGTGAAGACGCTTAACCCACCCCGTTTTTTTACCACAAAGGATTGGTTTTATTCAATCCCAGGATCAATGTTCTCTGTGAGGATTATACAATCAACCGTAATTTCCTTGTTAAGTACATAGCAACAGCATTAAATAAAATCATATGAAGTTACACGCCTCATTCTGTACATTTACATTCAGATATAAGAGGATGTACACTATTTAAAAAACAACAGGTTACTGTTTCAAAAAGCTTGCAGAAATAATGGGCAACACTTTTGATACTGTTGTTTATTACAGATGTGCTCAAGATAACCCAAAATTGGGGGAGATTCTTTAAACAAATACTAAACAAACAAAAAAGATAAAGAGAAAACAAGCAAGTAAAACCAAAAAATGATCAGAGAGATATGTCCAAATCACAGAAACAAAATTTTATAAATATACACTGAATATGTCTATACATGTATTTTTTCTTTTTTTTATACATGTATTTTTAAAAAGCAGTAAAACCTCTTCTGTTTTTCCTTATACCACTTTTTAAAAAGGGATTTTAAAAGTTTAAAAACTAAACGAACCAGGTATTTGCTATTTTATATTCTCTCTTAACCTTCTATTTGACATCTTTGGAAAGTAGTCTATGCCAAGAAGCTCCCCAAATACTCATGTCTTCATAAATTCAATGGCATTATTTCACTTGCCAAATCTTTTTGCAAACCTCTACAGCCTGTGAGGCTTTATGTAGCTGATGATGTGTCCACAGAACCATCTTCCTTCCTCACATCCCCAAATATGAAGGACAATCAGTATAAGCTCTTTTAATAGCATAAGCTTCAAGGGAAAAAATGAGATAGCACATGGACTATATGTGCACTTCCAGTTCTTTTCAAATTACATAAATGCATATAATATTAGTTCAAACGCATAGCATAAAACACAAAAGACAAAGGAGATAAAAAAGCAGTATTTTAAAATAAATATTCTGTTTATGACATGAGAAAGTCTTTCTTTTCTCTCTAAAATATATTGTTACAAGCACAACCATCCTAATCTGCCTAGGACTTAAGAGGTTTTCCAAATTATTCTCTACCAAATAGACCAGTTGTAATTAGTACTAAAAGGTCATGAGGTACTTTTCATAAAAACAAGACAAGCCAGGAAATTGTTTAAGAAAATGAATAAATAATATATAAAATACATATTTACTTTCAAACAATTATCCTTTATTTTTCTAGTCCTATGGTCCCAAAGCAGAGGAATGAATAGCACCTAGGAGATCTCTTTCTTTGTCTAGAGTCAATGTTCTTCCAGGCTCTGAAGCTGAGGACAAAGCTCATAAACACTGGATGATGAGGAGTGGGTATACTGCTGACTTCACCTTGCAGTAACAGATTCAAACTCAAGGAACAAGAGCAGCCAGACATGCGAACCCAGAAAAAGTGATGCAGCTCACATAACAAACATCCAACAAGAGCATGACAACCCACCATGGCACATCACAGCCATCTATTACAAGGATGGGAAGGCAGTTCTGATGAAAAACTGGCATCCTGGAAGTGAAGATGATCTGGGTTCTAGGTCCCTTGGCCTAGTACCCGACAAGCACCTTTCTAGTACCTGAATTTCTCAACAACAGGACAGGATCAGATTCAACGACTTTAAAAGAGGCCTGTTTAGATGTTTGATTTTGATTTATTTATAAGCAACTACACATCTCTTAAATCTGAAAATCTGTCTCCATAACACTGAGTTAACACTACCACTAATTAAATCTTAATAAACTGCGTAACAATCATGAAAATGGGATTTTTTAAAACAGGTAACAATGAAATAAATGAATAAAAATAATCAGAAGACAAGAAAAAAAGAATGCAATTTCTAGTGTTGCACATGAAAACAGTCTGCTGTCCCTTAAGAAATTACAAATGAATCAGGAATGCCTTTAATCCTAGCATTCTGAGAGACTGAGGCAGGGAGCTTGAAAACTCAAGACCAATGTAGGCAGTTTAGTGAGACCTCACTGTCTCAAAAGAAAACATATAAAAAAGGCTAGGGATTTAGTTCAGTATAAAGGCTATCTAGATTCAATCCCAAGAAAGAAGGGGCGGTAGGTGGGGCATGATAGTGGGGTTAAGGAATTTTTTTTTTTAAATAAAGTAGATCCTATCATAGAAAATTCTTTCGATGTATTCAACAGGTCCACATTTGAATCTAAAACGCTTTTTAATTTTTCAAGCCATAAGAAAAAAACTGATCAAGTATTAGTTACAAAACCTTTAGAAAAATCCCATCTGCTCAAAGGATTAAAGCAGGGGGAACTGAATCACAGGTATAAGGACTATCTCAGCAATTTACTGAAACTCTCATCACATAAAAAAGGTTGCACGGCTTTATAGCTCAAATGGTAGAGAACCTTTGGGTTGAGCATCTAGTGAGAAGCGGGTTTTGGAAAGAAGGAGAAAAAGGTAATAATCTGTGACAAAGAGTCTGTTGGGCCAATCACCAAGAACATGAGGCAAACAAGGAGATCTGCTTTTGAAATGTCTAGGAATAACACAGTAAAGAAAAAAAAAGAGATGTTTCTTTACTACTAAGTATGTGTCTTGGATGCTAAGTTACTTTCAATACTTACCACAGGCTACAAATACTACCGTGGTTAAATTATTCTGGATGGTGTAGTTAAATAATTGCTGTGTGCTGTGAGCCAGTTAATTTTAGGGGGAGGAGGTCTTTGGGTTTTCTTGGACATTTTCCTATTCCAGGTAATTGACATTACTTAGGAATGGGCACTATGAGTTACAGCTTGGGGGATGAAGGTCTATGTAACTTTCTGTCTCTACAAGCAACTTAGTGCCTCTCCAAAGCACTTACCATTATATTTTCAATTACACTTTTATAGGTTAGCCATTGCTGCAATACCTAGGAATTTATACTGAGTAGCAGTCTATAGCCCTAGCATGTTCCTAGTCAGCTCATCTGGCCCTAGACAGCACATGAAACCACAGACATCAAGCTATTTGTATCATTCTCACCCAGTGTTTGTGAGACTACTTTATCCACTGGGATGGGGATTGGGGAAGTTTGCTTATGATATCACTTAAGGCACGCAAAGTCAATAAACATACACCAATTAACCTTCCTCCCCAATTTATACCTCTCACCATAGCAACTCTATGATTTTATCTACCTGCTTCACAAAGGAAAAAACAAATTCAGTTCAAAGTGGCTTTGTGAAAGCAAAATTCTCAATCAAAATATCAAATATCTACAACAAATTTCTGAGCAAGACAGCTTTCCAGCTTTCCTTGCCATTTGCTTGACTCCTCAACATTCATTTATTCATTACCCTTTTTACATTATATAAATTCATACATAATTTAAATAAACCGAGAATATTTGTAGAATTTTATCACAGTCACTAGTAAAAAATATAGATATAAAAAATTGTAAAACCATTTATGATGTAAAATAAGGCTAATGTGAAAAAACACACATATTAATTTATCTGTTTAAAGAAAATAAAAAAATAAGACCCAGTGACAGAAAATGTGAACACTTAAATCTTCTAAGTATTGATCAATATTTACCCAGTGATTATATACTGGCATCTTTACTCAGATGTCTTATATTCCTACAAAGCAAATATCCTATCTTCAAGCTAATGGATAGAAGCATAAAGCAAACGAGTCCAAATGATCGCTATTTGAGGAACAGGGAAGATAACAAATGAGACCTATAATAATCACTGACTGCCTGGTCACAGAAAGACTCGAGATTATGTAGCTCATTCCTTCTGTTTAAACAGATGGCAAACAAAGGTCAGAGATTTTAAAGAATCATCTCAAATTCACAAATCCAGTTGAGGGGGTAAGAAGTGGACTTTTAATTAATCCAAAATTCTTTCTGTACTAATACCATACTAAATGAAGAAAAAACTAAAAATTTAGATAATTTAGTGCTACATGGTGATTTATCAAAAAAAAAAGATTAACAAATTCATAGAAAGGAGGCTTGCTTCAATTACTTTGCATGACTACATTCTTTTTAGATTCTTAGAGAAAAAGCAATAACTTCAAAACAGTTATTTTAGTCCTTTAGGCCATTAAACATTCAATAAATCTCGGACTTTATTATCATATTTTTCACTGAAACTTGGTCTTTAAAAATCCTACTTTTCCAGAACACTAGAAGGTAATACATTACAACCACAATTACATCTTATATGAGACGGGGGTATAGCTCAGCAGCATGGCGCCTACTTGGCAAGCATGAGGTAATGAGTTTGATACCTGGTACCAAGAAAACAAACAAACAAAACCTCTTATACTTATTGAGACTTCTTTTTTTTTTTTTTTTTTTTTTTTTTTTTGTCTTTTTCCTTTTTTATCGGTACCAGGGATCGAACTCACGACTGCCTGCTTACAAGGCAGGCGCTTATGCCACTGAGCTAAATCCCCAGCCCCGAGACTTCTTGTCGGTATTATTTAAAACAAATTGTAGGGCTGAAGATGTACTTTAGTGGTACAGCACCAGCTCAGAATACTTGAGGCTCTGGGTTTGATCCTCAGTACAGCCATAAAATAAAAAAGTAGAAAGTATATATTCACCCACATTACATGCACCAGAAAATAAGAGAAATTCAAGAAACTTTGGAAGTGTATCTGAGCAGCACAGCTCAGCAGCACAGTTACTAGAGAGTTGCAAAGAGACAGGAAGACATTTTTTTAACTGTCAAATATTTAGAAAATTCACATTTATGTTCATTTTATATGGTTAATTATGTAGCAACACTGAGTGTCCAGGGGCAGAAGGTAGGGTGGGGTTGCGATTCTGTAGTTATAGGAGTTTGAGAAATGCCTTGTATTATTCTTAATACAAGTTACCATTTTTTAGTTCTCTGAGAGGTTCTACAGGTAAAGAAACTTGCTTTTCAATGTATTCATTGTTGATGCTATGATTTTTCTAAGTCTACCTAAATTATGTAGAATTGAAAATCAATTTCAGAAACAGTGACTTAAGAAAAAAACCCTAAATGACTTTGTTGAAGATTCAAAATATGTGTCAGCTTAAAATGTTAGAACTTAAAAAACAAGTTCCTCAGTTTTAAACAATGAGAAAATGGTGGTGGTGATAACAGTAAACATTTGAGCCTTTTAAAAACTCATTCAGCAAACATATATTAAAGGTCCACATCATATCAAGTACTGACTTTAACACCAATTGGGAATTTTTTAAAGTTCCTACAAACTGAAGGAATGAGTGATTTTTCTATTGTCCTGGCAGTTAAGCAGCTATCAAACTTTTTAAGGCATGACAAAGACATTCTAATTCCTTCCTCAAAGTCCCTCAGGAATGGCCTCATTCCAATAGACACACCTCTGAATATGGACTGTTTTCTACAGACAATGGCCACCTCCAGAAAGCCCCAGTGCCTAAACGCCATGTTGTCCCAGGCTCTGTAGATTAGCATTCTTCCCCACACAGAAACTGGACTTGACCAGTATACCTCTCCTTTATGATCAGCAATAAATTCAGCTTTTTCCCTTTCAGACATTAAACAATGATCTCATTTTTTACAGTGTTTGAGAAAGCCTGCTCTCACAAACCTACCAGCCTAATCCCCTAGCCTATTTTTCTCCTTTTAATTCTCTTCTTTATTTTTTATTCTGAAAGATTCCAAACCAACTGAGAAATTGAAAGAGTATGTTGAACAATTATAGATCTTACTAGTAAAATCACTAATTGTCAGCATGTTAGCACATTTGCACTTTCTCAAAAGAAAATACACACTTGCATCTTATCTGTTTTCCTTTCAGAAAACAAATCCTGATTATCAACCACTTACCATTCCAATTATTTAAATATAGAATGATTAAATTGCATATTTTTCATTAATTTTTATAATATAACAAGAAGTATATAAAAATGATAATTCCATCACATTTATTCAATAAAAAAATGACTGGTTGAAAGAACACCTGCCTGAGTGATGCTCTGGGTGAACTGTTAAGATGGTTAAGTGCTTTTGATATGCTAGGCATCATTTACAATTCTTAAAGATCCTATACTCCACTGTCACTATGCTTTCCCTGCCTCTTAGAAGGATATTACTTACATTATGCAAAATTCTGTTTTTTTGCCTTTCATACAGTAGACTTAGTTCTGTCCTGAAGCCAGATGCAATAATAAATCCTAATGTTGGGTCAAATGGAACCTCCTACCCCAGCTTGTTTGAGGCATCTCCACACTGATTTCTATAGTAGTTGCACCAGTCTATACTCCTGCCAACAGTGGAGAAGGGTTCTCTTTTCCCCAGAACCTCTCAGCATTTGTTATTGGTTGATTTCATGATAATAGCCATTCTTACTAGGGTGGGATGGAATCCAGTACTGTTTTAACTTGCATCTCTCTAATAACCAATGACGTTGAACGTTTTTTCATATATTTATTTGTTATTTGTACTTCTTCATCTGAGAAGTGTGCATTCATCTCAGATGCCCATTTTTGGATTTTTCGATCTTCAAATTTCAGAGGTCTGATTTATTTTTAATTTCTTTCTATGCTCTAGACAATAGTCTTCTGAGGGACAGTGGACTAAAATTTTTCCTCACTCTGTGGGATGGCTTGGTGATTTCTTTTGCTGTGTAAAAGCTTTTTAACAGGATGAAATCCCACTTGTTGATTCTTTGTATTATTTCCCACTTAATTGTTTTTTTGTTTGTTTGTTTGTTTGTTTTTGTCTTTTTCCTTTTTATCGGTACCAGGGATCGAACTCATGACTGCCTGCTGGCAGGCGCTTATGCCGCTGAGCTAAACCCCCAGCCCCTTAATTGGGGTTTTATTCATAAAGTCTTTGCCTACACCTCTGCCTTCAAGAGTTCTAGCTATTCTCTGTTCCAGAAAATTTAGTGTTTGTTTTAATATTGGAAGAATTAAAAACATCATACTATAGGCAATATATGTGCACCCATACTTACAGCAGCCCAATGTATAACAACTTAATCTGGGAAACAACCCAAATGCCTATCAACTGAGGAATGGGTAAAAAAAGATGTGTTTTTATGCAATGTAATACTACTCAATCACAAAGAAGGATAAAACTGGGACATTTCTAGGTGAACAGATGATCTTAAGGGCATAATCTTAAATGACTTTTTTTTTTTTTTTTTTTTTTTTTTGGTACCGGGGATTGAACTCACGATCTTGCGATTGCAAGGCAGGCACTTACGCCACTGAGCTAAATCCCTGGTCCGCATAATCTTAAATGAATAAATAAGACACACATGCAAATATCACTTTGTCTCCATGGTGTGAGAAACTGAAAGAGTAAATAAGGACCGAAATATACAATAGGAAGAAATTATTCAAAAGGAAAGAGGAACTAGAAGGAGAAAGGGGGAAAGGAAGAAAAAGAGGGGAAAAAAAACAATAAACAAAGGACAAAATGGAAACAAAGTTTTGTAAAGAAGGTAGAAAAGGAGAGTCACTGGGAAGAGGACTGGGAAAAAAAGATGAATCACTCATAACATATATGCGTACAAACTCCCTATGATGAATATGACCACTATGTATATCTAAAATGTACCAATAAAGGTATAAAAGTTTTAAAAAATAAGTCTTACTAAGAGGCCTTCAAAAATAAAGTCTAGCTTCAAAACATTTTTATATTTTTCTTTCCTAAACAGTATTCTGAATTAGCTTGAGATACTGTTTACATACCTAAAAAATTCAGTTGCTTAAGGTACACAATTCAATGACTTTTAATAAATTTTGAGTTGTACAATTACCATCACAATCCATTCTTAGAATATTTCCATTATTCCCAAATAATGCCTCATACCATTTAGAGTAAATCCCCATTGTCATTCCAACAAGACAAACCACTAATCTACTAGAAAAAAATTAAGCATTTCCTTAAAAATTAACAATTCTCTATTTTTTATAATGGAGGTCTCCTTGTAAATGACACAATACTGGGAAGTTTCTTCCAACTAATGCCATTTTCAATTTTCACTGGAAGAAAAATAGTTCAAGATCTATTTGCTTCTATACTGAGGTTCTGTCAAAGTTTTTATTTGTAGGGGAATAAGTTCCCAAGCTGTTAATAAATGAGCAAAAGAAATAAATAGCTCTAACCTAAATACTGAACACATGATAGGCCTAATATAAAGCCCTGTTGCAAAGAGATACTTCCGAAGCAGCAGATCTTTGTTAATACTTTAAGCGCTGAGAACAGATGAGACAGCTTTCAAGTTTTTACGAAACTTAAAATTTCCATCTTATGGGGCTGGGGATTTAACTCAGCGGCATAAGCGCCTGCCTTGCAAGCAGGCGGTCATGAGTTCGATCCCCGGCACCGATAAAAATGAAAAAGACAAAAAAAAAAAAAAAAAAAAAGAAAGAAAGAAAGAAAGAAAGAAAATTTCCATCTTATCCATATGGGTATCAGGAGATTATGCTAAGTATCTTGCTTAACTTTAATACTACAAAAAGGGAAATATTTTTACTTTAATATGGAATTGAGAACTCATGCACAAATCCCTAATAATTATAAATTCCAGAATTTTTCTTGAGATGGGTGTCAAGTTTAGATAGTGAATCAGGGATCCTATTTTTGAAAATAAACAAACTTATGGCCAAATTGTAACTTTACTAGTATCACCACTGCACATAATCTCTCTTCTAATTGAATTCAATGCCTCTGATTCTACTATAATCTCAGATCACAATCAGTGCTCCCCCATACTGTGGACATTTAGTGAGCACACAAAACTAGAAAAAGCTAGGAGGTTAAAATTTTAAGGCATTTGGAAGTTGCCTGTCAGATGAGAAAAATAATCTATAATTCATGTGAGTTGTGAACACAATATTAACAGGACAAAAACAAAACCTGCAGCAATTTTGGTCAACGATACAGGATAACATTAGGTTATACATTATAAAAAACCAGGTCTGGGACTCAATGAGCAAATGTACTAGAAATATCGGATGTATCCTTTGAAATCCTACTATTTTCCCATGTAGATATAACAGAACTTCAAAAAGGCAAATGGAAAAAGGCCATGTCTTTTCTCCAACAAGCCCATAAATTGCCCATAAAAGTGCTCCATACATTTTTTACTTCTGTTTGCCTCTGACTAGAAAACTTTATTGTACCCCTTTCATTATCTGTTCAATACTGTCTTGTTCAATCTGTCTTGATCAAATGTCTCAACCTTTCATGAAATCCTCTCTAACTTCTATCCTAAAAAGAACATTTTTTACAAGCTTATTTATAACAATATATAACTACATTAATGTAAGCTGTGATGGTCGAAATCTAGTCTTTTTCACTTGTACTGCTTGTGTCCCACACATAATGAGAATAAATGTTTAATGATTGAAATGTTGAAAGCGATCAAAAGTTTATTAGACTTGGTATGCATCTGGGTAAAATTATTCAAGAAGGGCTGGTGATTTAGCTCAGCAGCATAAGTGCCTGCCTTGCAAGCGCGAGGTCATGAGTTCCATCCCTGGTACCAAAAAAAAAAGCTATCAAGAATACTTTTGTGTTGCTAAGGATGGAATCCAACACTTTTAGCATGCTTAGCAAAACACTCTACCACTAAGCTATATCCATACCGGAATGACATATTTCTTGAAGCAAAAATATTAAAAAAGAAAAATGAGCCTAAAAGGAAATAAGATTTAAAAACAGTATAACAATAGTAATAATGATAGTAGTGATGAGGAAAATGACAAACCAACAGCTATTCATAATATATACAAGATTTTTGTTTGGTAGGTGCTACCAAACTTACTATATCAAAACAACTCAATGAGGTAGGTACTACTATTTTTTTCATTGCTATTCTTGATGAAGTTAACTAGTTTACCAAAGGCCACATATTAATGAACAGTAGAAGTGGGATTTCAACTCTCACCAGTTTGATAAAATCTAAACATTCAAACTGCTGAGTACTTTAGAATATTGTCTTTCATAGAACTTAAAGAATTTCAGACTATTTCAACTTGTGCTACAGCAAAAACATAAAGTTAAAAGATCATATAAACACATATCCAATTAGGGTTGTTACAGTAGGGTCCTGGGTAAAGCATTGATAGAAATACAAAGGACTTTTTGAACATTCAATGTGGAACATGCAGAAATGCAAACCAATGTATAAATGATACAATAGAGGAATTTACAAGAAAAAACCCCTGGAAGTTGGACATGAAATGATTTTCATATTATTAGCCATGAAAGGCATGTATTGAAAGGTTAAAAACATTTCCCAGGTCAAATACAAATAAGTGGTTTCCTCTAATAGCTGAGTTTACCACATGAAATTCACCTTGCTTTTAGTCTCAAATATTAATTTTAAATATGAAAATTATGTAACAGAATCTATAGTGTCATTATACATAAATCATATAAAATTCATGACTTTCTGGGACAAAGTTCTGATACAGTCTACTAAACCATGTAAAACTTTCCCAAGGTTGAACCTAATAAAAACTATGATTTAATGCATACATTCTAGAAGAGTAAGAATCAAACTGATTTAATAACACTAGATATACTGCAATAGATATTACACAGAACTTGAAATTGACACTTGGTACCAAGATTTACAAGGTATACAACTTTTATAGTCATAGTATAATTTTCCTTGAAGCTTTAAGTTATCAATTCCATTCTTAAACCATACACAGAGAGTTTGTTAAACAGGAAAACTTCAGAAAATACCAGCCTTGGTGCTTGTCCCAAGTAACTCCAGGAATCTAGAATCTTTTTTTCTACTGTCAGTTCCTACAAGTGTAACAATCAAAAATTTGTTTTTGTGCATAAACTTCATTTCTCAAACCTGTGAAGAACACTTTTCTTGAGCCTTTCCAAGTCAATACTTAACTGAGAGTAAAGGAGAGATGACACTCTATCTCCTAAGGTAAGGAGGTTTGTTCGATACAAACAAGTTTCAACAGTTTGACTCTGAGTATTGACAAAGAACTAGAATATCAGGCACACAAGCCAGAGTCCTTTCCTCCTCCCTATCACACTTCAAAGAGTTCAAAGATCTATACAATTATGTTTAGGGGACTTAATATATCTTTCACAAAATAATATTTAACATTTAAAATTAAATGACTCAAAATAATATTTAACATTTAAAATTTAATTATTTATAATATACCATTCAGTTTTTCATTAAATTCACAAAGCTCATTTCTACTAATGTGTTTTTTAACATTCTAAGAAAAAAGGTTAAGTGAAAAAGAGATTTCATTAAAAAAAAGAAAATAGGGGCTGAGGATTTAGCTCAGCGGCATAAGCAACCTGCCTTGCAAGCAGGCGGTTGTGAGTTCGATCCCTGGTACTGATTAAAAAAAAAGAAAGAAAGAAAGAAAATAAATAGCAAGGGCCAGAGTGAGGAAATTTTATTTTCTGTAAGCTTCAACTTCAAAAGAGAATATATAAAATTAATCGGATTACTGTTTTCACATAGGTGTCATCTTTATGGTGCCGTTCAAGTGTAAAAGCCTACAATATTCTATACATGGGATGCAACAGGAATGGAGAATTGGCAAAAGAGCAGAAAATTAACACGAGTGTCCGCAGTCCTTTTACTTCATGTTTTAAGAATAACAACAAAAATACTGGTTTAATTCAGGATAACTACCTCAACATTCTTAAAAATCACACCTACTTTATATAGTTAAAGACCCTATACACTTTCTAAAACAAACTTATTCTAGGAATAATTTAACAGCACCAACAAAATAAGGAAAGAGATTTTATGAAATATTGATGTCTAAAATGACTCTTTTTAATGTGTCCTATAAAACAAAACAACAGAATTTGAAAGAGTGCTAAATTCACAATCATGAACTTCATTTTGGTAACTAATTTTATCCTATCAACCTGATAACAAAGTGAAGTCTTAGGCTAAAGTTATCACACAGACAATACACTGACATGGATAGAAGAAAGGATTATTTCTGTCCTTCATGAAGTATTTTTCTAATTTCTATTAAAGGAAACAATTTGGATATTGTTGAAGAGGATTCATATCATAAGGAGATATTTTAACATTAAAGAAAGAATCTTCATATGTATCTTCTAAGTTTAAAATATGTTGAATACTGTATTTTCAGATCCAATTAATAATAATTGCGTGAAAACTATTTCATTGTAGATTGACCACTATATATTCTACTTGCAGATTCGTTATTAATGTTTGAGAACCTGGAGTAAATGGAGCATGGGGTAACCGAGATTGAACCTAAAGCTTTCACATCGTGGATCGCTAGCCCTTTTTAAAAACAGGATTTCACTACATTGGTAAATTGCTAACAAAGGGCTCAAACTTGCAATCTTCCTGCCTCTTACTCACCAGAGTTGTGATTACAGGTATGCACCACCACATCTGGCCTGGGCAAATTTCCCCTAAATGAGCTAGTCTAATTACCCCTTTAATTATCATAAGTCAGATCCAAAAGTTGACACGCAAGTTTAACAATAAACTTAGACCTATTATTGGGATTCTTTATTGGAATTCCTGACTAAAAATGTTCACCAAATAGAACATCTTGTTACATATTTTTAACTCTGTTTAGTAGTATTCACAGAATATCAATCAACTAGGAACAAATTTGTCTCCGAAAGGCTGAAGAATGCAAGCAATCAAAAGACCAAGTACTTGTGAACTTTAAAAACAGTATCCAGCATACTGGTAAGTTAGCATACAAATACACATAAATCTCACTTTTAGTCAGTCTAACATAAAATTGGACTATAATAAAGAAATTATAAAATTTTAGGAATTGAAATTTTAAACTATACCACCACGTGACTTTAGGAGGACAATTTAAAAACTGTATTACAATTAGACTATTATTTTAACTGAGTGTAGTGGTTCATGCCTATAACCCTAAGCACTCTACAGGCTGAAACAGGAGAATCATTGAGTTTGAGAGTAGCCTGGGCTACAAAGTGAGCTCAAGGCCAACCTGAACTATGCAGTGAGACCCTGTCTTAAAAAGACAAATAACAACAACAATAATAAAATAAATAATTTTTTAAAAAGTTGATGTCACCTAACAGGTTAGGAAAAGATTATTATAACTCAAGGTTCAGCAAACTTTTTCTGAAAAGGTCAGATAACAAATAGCACCACTCTAAGGTCTTCGCTACAGACACACAACTGCTGATATGATAGCAAGCACCATGACAATCCATAATGTGTGAGCAGGCATGGCTATGTTCCACCCAGTACAATTTCATTAGCCAGTCAGTAAAAGCTAAGTTTCACATAATTGTTACAAATTGCAAAATAGTACTCTTACTTTCCCAGGAATTTAAAAATATATAAAACATTCTTAGTTAAGCAAGCTAACCAAAAATAGAAAGGTAAGTAGATCTGAACTGTCCCCTCAATTTGTTAACTGCTAATAGAGTCAAGTATCAAAATCAAATATTTTATGACTTAAGAGTGAGTTTAGCAATAGATACGAATCATAATTGATACTGTTCTTCCAAGAAAAAGGGAAAATATAGTACTTCTAAAATACAGTACTTCTAAAACATGCTTGAGGTAGATAGAGGGTTGGATGATCTAAGGATAACTCACCTAGTACAGCTCCTGTTTAGTATACCCCCAAAAAATGGTTGAACTGTCAAATATTATGTCAAAATCCCATGCTCTTGTTTAAGTTCTACTGTACATCTTATATATCTTATCGCATTTGAAATATTGAATATATATTCATATTTAAAATCATAAAAGACAAATTTTTGGTTGAATTGTGCTGCTCCAAAGAAGTACAGTGAGATCATAGCCTCTCCCCAGTACTTCAGCATGACCTTATTTGGAAGTAGAATGTTCCAAAGAGTGGAAGTAGAATCTTCCACCACATCTGTAGGGCGGCCTCTAATTCATTGTGCTGATGTTTTACAAAAAAGAGAAATGTGCACACAGACTGATACAGTAAGGGAGATGATATCAAGACATGGGCAAAGTCAGCAATGTGACATAAGCAATACATCCACAACCAGCACTTCCACGGCTGCAGGAATTGTGTGAAGCAGAATAGACTGTCCCCTGCAGCACTCAGAGACCATAACCCTCAGTTTGAATGTCCAGCCTCCAACACTGTGGACAAAGAGTTTCTGCTGTTTTACATTTTAGTACTTTGTGTTATGTAAGTTCTAGGAAACTATACACAAGCATCAGAATAGTAACAATGTTTTTCACTTTCTAAAGGTAACAGTACAATATTTAAATAACAGTTGTCATCATTTAATGAACAAATAAAATGCTTGCTGAGCCCAAAATAAAATGAAGCATGCTTTTAAACTATTGCTGTATGTGCAGAAAATATCTATAGAAAAAGCTTTTCTTGTCTTTTTTCTTCTTCATTTCAAACCAAATGTTCTTTTGCTTGGTAAACTGCTGCTTTTCTACATGAGACGAAATAGACCACCTGTCTCAAATTGGTGGGCCCTGGAGTCCTCCACCTGCACACTGGTATTTCTGCTCCTATGTAATCCAAATAATGACAACTGAGACCACCTTCTTTCCAAATGGAGGGAAACAGGCCCTCAGAAAATTCATTTAGTAGACCCACTTCTTTTTTTTTTTTATTAAGTTTCACATTAAATAAAAGGAACAGTATTTTTCTTAAAAGCATGAAAGAACACCTTGCTCAAAATTTTTTCTCATACTGTTATGCTTTTACTTTTCATTACTAGATGGTTAAAATAGCAGTACTGCCTCACTTAATTAGAAAAACAATAACTGGAGGACTGTCTTGGCTGAAAGTCACTCAGTAAAAAATTGACTTTAAATCAGACCACAACATGGAGACTACCACATTTGTTAATATGTTAACACCATTTTTTGTTAATGTTGAATATTCATGTGTCATTTATTTTTTAATTTCTTAAAAGAGAATAAAACCTAACAAAATAAAACAGAAAAAAGAAAACCAAATCAAAACAGTGAAAGTGGTGCAGAACTTCAAAACAGAATAAGAAACCAACAATGGTTATCATAATATATCTTGTTATCCTCAAAATAGTTGTCTATAACATCATATTAAAATAAAAAAGAATAAAACCAATCAAAACACTGAATAAAGCAGAACAATAAATCAGAACAAAACAAAACAGTGAGAAAAATATTGGATTTCAAAAACAAGAGAAGACAAAAGGAAATTTCCCATATTTACAATATTGCATACTATTATCCTCTCAATAGATGCTCAACTATCAGCTTTAGGCCTTTATTTTTTATTTTTATTTTGAAGGTAGTAAAATACAACAGAACAAGACAGAATAAAGCCAACTGAGACAGTGTAGTGAAACTGGTACAGAACTTCACAGCAGGTTACCGGGATAATAGTAATAGGTATCACAGTATATCTTGTTATCTTCTCAATATTTGTTGTTTCAATCACATATATCAAAATAAAATGAAATACAGAAGCTTATCAAAACAAAATACTGAATAGAGCAGTACCATTAATCAGAATAAAGCAAAACAGTAATAAAAATATTTGCCTTCAAAGAGATGATAAAAGAAAATCTCCCTTATTTGCTATGATCAACCTCCCAAGAGATGCTCAGATCTCTGGTTCCCATTTGCTAATAGGGGGCAGGAGAAAGGGGGAGGAGGAAGTAGGATGATTGACTCTTAGCCAGTACACCAGTAGGCTCACTATTGCAGCAGGGAGGCAAGCTGGTTGCTTGATTTCCCAGGGTCCTAAGTTCCAACATGGTGCAGATCTCAGGAGATGCTGGTGGTTCACCCCCTGGAGGAGCTGCAGCCTGCCACACCACAGCCACTTACCAGGGAAGGGAGATGCTTGTTTGGTTTCCCAGTACCCCAAGTTCCTACACGGATGGATCTCAGGAGACGCTGTTGATTCTCCCCCTGGAGGGGCTGCAGCCAGCTTTAGGCCTTTAAAGTCAATCAAACAACACAAGCATTCTCAATCAAACACAAGCATTCAACTGTCTTTGTACCTCAGTTTCCATCAACTTAGCCTGTCCTCCAAATCAGCTGGTTGTTTATGGGGCATGGGTGAGGAGATAGGGAGGTAGGTCTTGATTCTCAGCCCGCCTGCTGGTTGGCTCACAGGAAGGGCGAATTTGCTTGTTTCTCTTCCTGGGCCCCACATGTTTTACACAGCTCACAAGAAGGGTGAATTGGCTTGCCGCTCTTCTGGTCCCACATGTCTTCTGGTCCCGCATGATTTTTGTGTTTCACAGAAAAGGCAAGTTGGCTTCTTATTGTGCTGCTCCAGGACTCAGCACAGCTTCTACTGACTCACAGGAAGAGTGAAATGGCTTGTCTCTCTTCTTGGGCCCCACATGGTTTGCCTGAATCATTTATTTAACTGTTGTACAAGACAGACTATTTTATGTCTATGCAAGATTCAAATTACTTTCATTTTTTGTTGATAGAACATCAATGAAAATGTTTACTAGGACTTTTAAAGAAAACAAATTTTACTATATTTACCTACGGAAAGCCAACTGACCCATGCCAGTGATGGTAAAACTTTTCAGAGACAAGTGCCCAAACTGCAACCCAAAACACACTTATTTATCACAAAGTGCCAACACCACAACACCTAAATATTGGGGTTTTAGTTTTAGAAAAAACAACTCACCCATTAACATAATCTGTTTTATAAACAAATAACATATATCCATTTGTTCAAATGGCATACATGACTAATCTAGGACATAGCTGTTACAACTCTTCATTTTGTTTTTCCTTCTCAGGCTACCCATGTGTGCAAATACTTTCCATGGAATATTTTCTAATATTTATTCCTCAAAGTGCTACATTTTATAATGCACAGAATTAAAACAAGGTGGTAGGTTGTAAACCAAGCCATTAAGCACAGTCCCATAATTACAATAACTTGTAATGATGTAAGATTAAAAAATAGTCTGTGCAAAAACTACTTCAAATAGAGAAATGTAAAAGCTCCTTGATAGTAAATTAGCATAGCAGGTACAAATTTGGAGACAAAGACTCCACTGGATTTCTATAGAGGTTGTACTTTTACAGTCAGTCAACTGAACTTATACATGGATTTTACAATAATACCTCATAGTATGGATGGTAACAGGGACTCCTGACCTTAGCCTGAACTGAATGTTGCATCAGTCCTCATCATTGGTACAGCACGGCCCATTACCCAAACATCTTTTAACTAACAGATTATAGGCCTTAGAACAAAACTTCACATTTTTTCAAAATAAAAGGTAAGTGCCACAGAGTGCCACAGGGCCTGTGGCTTCTGTTACTGCTGACTGGAAATGGACTGGGCTCTGGAGAGAGTAGATACACATAGTAGACGTATCTTCATACTTCATGGACACAACAGTTTATAGCATGACAAAGAACCATTTTCAGGGCGTATTAGTTATCCTTTTTCTTGTTATTTTCTTCTGTGATGGTCTCTGATTTGGAGGAATTTCTGAGGGCTTACTATAGGCCATAGGGTCCTGTTTTGAGCCCTGTAGAATAGGCTTCAGACAAACCTTGATGAGACAGATTATAGCTCAAAAAAATAAAATAAAATAAAATTTCATTTCAGGCACAGATTTGGGGGAAGGTGTAGTGTAAGTGAAAAGAATGGTATTTGGAAACTTTACGTCAAAAATATCAATTTCTGAAGAAACAGAAATCTGTGCTGTTTTAAAGGATTTATAGTTTTTAAAAATCCAAAGTTGTATTACAGTTTAAGTTTTAGTTTTCATTTTATTTGTATCCATTAAAAAAGAAAAAGTTGAGAAAGAGACAATCCTCATAGGATGTTAAATTTTCAAAGACCTAAACACAGTATCTCACAATCCAAGTGTACAAACTCAAATTTGTGCATTCCCATGCCACCTAGACAATCACATAAATTTCAGGGCTACTTATCAGGCAGAAGAACTGAAAACTTGTGCTAAACTCAGAATGTGTAAAGAAGTAAATACCCTTTGGGGAAAAAAATCTGATTTACAGGGTGGCCCATTTAAAACAGTTCCCATTTAATAATGTGGCTGTGTACAGGGACTCTTTTAAATGGGCCACCCTGTATGAAGCTTAGGTCCAAGATAAAAAATGTCCTCCCTTGAGAATTTTTAAAAACCAAAAACACTGTAGGTTTAGTGGTTATTTTTAAGGTTGAGATGGTTTCTTTGGACTCCCTTAGAACTGAAAAAAGATGGATACACATTTAAAAAATGAAATGTTACAACCACACATCTGTAATGAGAACCAGTGCCAGTGGGTATTTTTAAAGCAAATTAAAACATCCAATTTTTTTTAACTTAGGCAAACAGCTGCTATATACACAGTGCACAGTAACTACTTTTCAGCAAAAGTTCAGAAGGAATTTCCTAATGAAGATTTATCAGATGTTCTGAGACTGATAATTAAAGGTTCCCCAAAAAAGATATGAATGATAGCATCAGAGATATGTGGGTAAGAGTACTGGACATGCCTGTCCTCCAAGGAAAGGGCCTGGAATTTACCAAAAAGACATGTAGTAGTTACCATAAAGGGAAAGAGCAGGTATAACAAAGGAAGAAACAGGCATAGCAAAGTTTCACTGTGCATCTTTTCTATATTGGCTTCAAAGTGTTTGTAAAATGCCACAATGATTTCTAATGTTTAAAGACCTCTGTAATTTAAATCCTTGTTTAAAGGAGGTGGGAAAGGCTAGAAAAAAAAGAAAAGAGCTTGCCATGAAAAAAGAAAATATGGTGATGAAAAGATCATGGTCTCCAAAATTTCTCTACCTGAACAGAATTTGTTCCTCCAGAATCAATACTATTAATAAAAATAATAACAACTGTAACTGCATCTTTCTCAGTGCCAAGTACTTTTCCTGCACACCAGACATCATCAAACCATTTAATTTCCTTAACACTACTGAGTCAGGTACCAGCCTCATTTTTTTCTATTTAAGGAAAAGGACTAAGAGACTGACTTGCCTAAGGTCATATACAGGGTAAAGTCATCTGTTGTGGGTCCAAGCAAGATTCCAGCTCCATAGTGAGTGCTGAACTCCTATGTGTTAGGCTACTCGTCATCTTTAAAAAGAAGAAAAAACCATGTAGTTACCTGACAGGACCACTGATAGGGGCTGGATTCACAATGTGCCTGATCCATTTTCTTTTAAAAGAAGTAGACACATAGCCTCTTAAGAAGTACAGCAGGCCCTATATACCTGAGGCTTGGCTAACCAAGGATCAAAATATTTTTAAAAAACAGAAAGAAAAAAAGAACTGTATACTGAACATGAACACTTTTTTCATTATACCCTAAAGAATATGCCGTATTATTAATTAGCATTCACATTACATGACATATTGAAGGTAATCCACAGATGACTAAAAGCACAGAATGATGGTGTATACAGGTCCTATGCAAACACTGCATTTTTATTTTAAGCACTATGCCTTTTATTTTAAAGCAGAAAAAAAGACTAGAAATGATACAAAATTTTAAAAAATAGGAAATTAACACTAATTAAAATATTGCATATTGTTATTTTAGAACTGGTTGTTCAGGTTACAAAATTTAGGCACAAAAAATGATCAAACAAACAATGAAAACACAAACTGTTTATAATGTACCTGAGCATCTGCAGATTATGGTGTCCATGAGGGTCCAAGAAATAATTCCCCCTACAGATACCAAATGATGATTCCAGCACATTGGCTCAACAAATCTACTAAGCAGCATTTTGGGAAAAGAAAGCAATGAACATCAGTATTCAGGTAGTAACTAGCTGGGAATAATGCTAAACCTAAATATACAAATTCCTTTGCAAGCCAGCAGATAATGAAGTAAACCAACAAAATAGCTTTCCTCTACAGAGTACTACCTGAACTCATTACCTTGGAAAACTAACAAAGAACAGGAAGTTGGCTAGAGGCAGACAGGAGAAAACTCAAGTTCAAGCAAAATGCCTACATAATCAAAAGCCACAAGATTAAAAAAAAAAAAAAGGAAGAAAGAAAGAAAGTTGAGAGCTGGGGCTGGAGTTTAGCTCAGTGGCATAAGCGCCTGCCTTGAAAGCAGGCAGTCGTGAGTTCAATCCCCGGTACCGATAAAAAGGAAAAAGACAAAAAGAAACAAAAAAAAGTTGAGAGCTAATATAGCAACAGATATGGAAGCCACAGCAAATACAAGAATGAGAAAGGAGTATATGAAGCAGTGTGCTACTACTGAGTGCGTATAACAGTATGACATTAACTGTCAATGTTTTCCTGAACACCAATAATGTCCACTATTTTTCCACATTATTGGTAACCTGCCTTACTTTGAAAAGTGCCAGTTGAAGTCTTTGATGAGTTTTATGGATCTACTGACTTTTACTACTGAAGTGCAATACTTTTCTATATGACACATAAATACATTCTGTTTATAAATCCTTTGTTAAGACATAAATACTAAACTTTCTCCGAAGTCTATGGTTATTCATTTTCTTCAATAATACTATATAGATCCATGTTTTAAATGTATTGTTATTTTATACTTCTAGAAGTTGTTATATATGATATTGTTCTAAATTTCTTTATTTTCACACACTTAGTTACAAAAATACACTTATTGGTACTTGCTTTGTATGCTATAGTATTGCCAAAATTTTGTCTGGCCTTTTATCTTTTTTATAAAATCATTTTCTATATAGGAATTATGACTAAGGACAATTATACATTTCCTTTTCTGCTGAAATGCATCTCCTTCCCTCTCGCCCCACATAAACTTCTCATAATCTATGGGACAGAAGTGGGAAGAACGAACATCAGGCTTCATTCTCAATCTTGCAAGAAAATATTCAGTCTTTAAGTTTCATCCATGATGTACAACTTGGTATCAGTACACTATTCCTCCCCCATCCCCTTTCTTTTCCCAATAGTCCACTGTACACATAGAACACATTTAGACTTCAAGGTCATTTTCCTCTTTCTGAGTCTTGTGAATAATGCTGTAGCAAACATTTATTCACAAGTATATTCCTGTCCTTTCTGGGGCACAGTTATGTAGCTACTGGAATAACAGATTCATGAATCTGTACTTTCTCTGCATTTTTATTGTACATCCTCATCATTTGAAGTAATCGAAGATGCTCCTTATCCTTTGAACGTCAAGAAAATTTATTAGTGGCAAAATACAAAAAAAAAAAAAAAAGTTTCTGAAAGTAGTGATAAGTACTAAGAAAAAGCAGTGGGCCAAGAACCAAGCATCTGAACTATGTTATCCATGCCACTGCTTCCATCTCTATTATCCTAATTACATTACTTCTTCCCTAAGTATACATCTCTTAAGGATGCTGGAATAAATCATAGTGAGCTTTGTATTATGTTTTAAAGTATTACGATTTAAAATTCATCTCTCAAACTAGTAACCCCAGCATTCTAGGATGCTAAAAGAGGATGATCTCAAGTTTGGGCCCATCTTAGAGACACCATGTCTCAAACTAATTGAAAAGAGCTGGAGATTCAGCTCAATACAAAGGCTCAGAGTTCAGTTCCCACCACCAAGATAGGCAGACAGACAGCATCTCACTCTTTTGACAGTTTTAAAAGAAAGTGAAAAAACACTTTATTGCTGTATGTCTGATTCGAGCATAATTTATAAAGTCTGCAATAAATCAGGAATTTATTCTTTCTGTAATTGTATCTCATTCAGAAGTCGGCATAATTTAGTTATTTTCAAGTCTACATTTAACCACTCTACTTCAAGTACACATAGGTATCTATTAATATGGTCAAAATAAAAACATGCGTATTAATATCCTACATATCAATTTTGATAAAGGCCATTAAAATCAAATTGTTACCTGGAGGCCAAAATCTTAAGCAATTCTTTAAATTTTAGAAGTTCTTTGCCTTTTCAAAAAGTTATCCTTGAAAGTAAGAAAACTAAACACTTGAATCATAAAACTAAAATGGAACAAATGAATACAGTACTCAAATAATCACTACACCCTGGTTTCAAGAATTAGTGAAATTAGCCTACATATGTTAATATTTCTTTTCTTAGAAAATATTAGCATTTAACAAAGCACTTTCACTCACTTTGTGATACTTTTCACAAGCTTTCTCAGAGGAAGAAAACCTTTTTATTTTTTTTTATTTTTTTCAGGTGTGGTAATTAAAGCTTAGCGAGGTAAGTGACTTGGCCACGATAATTTGTCTATTAAGAATCAAAACAAAAAATGGTCTTTCTACTATTATTTTCAATTGTTTTTTATTAAAAATGAGTAATAATTACTTCTTAATTGTTCCAGCTTTAGTTTTCTCACTTAAAAAAACCAACTAACTGTCCACATTCAAACTACTCTTGAACTTGCAGAAGGCTCCATAAAAACAAACTTCCACCATTACAAAAAATGCCCGCTGAGGACAAACAATATTGAGAAAATATTAATTTTTAGGGGCTGGGGATTTAGCTCAGCGGCATAAGCACCTGCCTTGCAAGCAGGCAGTCTTGAGTTCGATCCCTGGTACCGATAAAAAGGAAAAAAGACAAAAAATATTAATTTTTATTTTTAAAATGCTTATTTCTCAAAACATTATATTTTAGATAGTTTAGGTCAGCTGCATTTCCAAACATGTGGCATAGATGAGACATGTTATTTTCTAAAACATTCTTGGAAATTCATTGTTGGTACCTATGCTTGAGAGAAAATTACTGAAAAATGAAATATAAACCAATATTTAAGGCCCTGTATAGCCACAATATGAATTATAAAACTGTTAACCTCCAGATGGGTTAGAAAGAGCTTAGAATTCAGTATCTTCTAAATAATGGAATAAACTTTGTGACAGATATGCAAAAAGAAACAGCGGTAGTAGCAAAATCCTTTTATTTCAGAAAGCAAGTGCATGAGGACTGTAGTAAGTACAGCAGGAATGCAAGTCAGAACACTTAGACCCAAATACCAGCAAGCATCCTGGAAGATCCCTATGTATATTTCAGGTGGAGTAAGCCACGTAGGGCAGGAGTTCTGCCAGATGTAGCAAAGCTGCCCAACCCTCATGATAACCCACAGGTAACTCTCAAGTCCAACCTGAGAACCCAAAGAGCCATAAGAGAGCACAAAGAATGGCAGAGAGCATTGTGAGATGTAGGTCGGGAGGTAGTCTAGGTCACCCATATAATTTGGCCAGAATTCAATGATATGGACCAATCTAAAAGGAGGAAAGTATAGGAAACTTGTCTTTGTGTCAAAGACGAAAATAAAAAGTGTAGTGCATACATGGCTTTGATTGACATCATTTTCATAGATACTGTTAAAAAAAGATAATAAAATTCAACATCCACTTGAGTTTAGAAAAACTTTTTATAACTCAATACATAAACAGAATCACACAGCTATCACAGTATTCAATAATGAATACAAAGGAACATTTCCATTACAATTAGGTGGAAGAGATGAATTCATATTACTACTTATCACTGCCAAAAGTACTAATAGAAGACAAAGATTAAAAAGTTACAAAGAGAACAAATCAATACATGCATATAATAAATTATTCTACCTTAAGAGACAAAAAATAAGCCTAATGACCAGAATTACTAGTAACATTTTTTAAAACAAAATTAGGAAGGAAGCCAGGAAAATAACCAAAAAGCCAATCTTTATTACTTATCAAAAATAACCAGTTAGAGGGTCAGGGACATAGTTCAGTGGCACAGTGCCTGCCTGGCAAGTGCAAGGTCCCATGTTCGATTACCAAAAATAATAATAATAACCAATTAGAAATTATATAGAAAAAAACCTCATTCAGAATAGTAACTAGCAACCAAACTATATATGGGAAGCTTTTTTCTAGGTTGCTTTTTGGGGTTGGTTTATTGGTTAGTTAGGTGGTATAATTTTTTGTTTTTGTTTTTTTAGATATAGCTTAAAAGCTGGCCTCAGCTCACTATGTTGCCCAGGTTGGCCCTGCACTTTCAGCTATCTTTCTGCTTCAGCCTCCTGAAATCTGGGATTATGGGCAATGTGCTACTTTGCTCAGTAATGCAAAGCATTCTTGATGGTTATTCCCATTTTGTCACATACTGCATGATACAGAGTAGGTGTTTAACACATTTGTCTAAGAAATGAACAAAATACGGTAACTGCTATAGTCAGGGATTTACAAGGAGAGTAAAACAATACAGGACACATAATTTATAGTATTATTTATAATAGTCACCCAAGGAGTCAAATACAAAGAAAGTGCAGGAAATCTAGCCAAGAATCTGGATCCTATGGCAGTAACCTGCATGAGTTCATCAGAAATCTTAGAGCCCAAGACAATGACTCATGCAAGTCTATTTCCGGGATCTGAATTGAGAAGGTGCAAAGGTCAAAAGTGGAGGTTAGAAAGTCTGTGCCAGAGAGGTAAAGGATCTGTGCCAGCAGGCTGAGGGTTCTGCACTGCAGGCAAGAAGTGATGCTTAAAATAAGGACCAGGGCTCCCCTGAAAAGTACCACAGCCATGCTCAGTGACAATGAGGTCCCAAGCTCCTCTGATGATGAGAATAGCTGAGTTTGCTAGCATTACAAACTTTTCCTAGAGATTAAACAGCACACATCTTCCCCTTCAGATCCTGGAAGCAACGCTTAAAGTAAAGACCAAAATTCCCTTAAAGTTAAGTGCAGTGATTCTCAGCAACAAGGTCCTGAGCTCTCTAATAATAACAGCGAAATCTGTATCAGGAAGGCCAGTCTGACACAACCCTCCAGGAAAACTAACAGCTTCAAAAGAACCAACCACTCCAAACAACACCACTCACTTAGGAGAACCCACAACTCTACTCCTTCTCGCCACATCTCCTTTCTATGCCAACAACAGTCCTCAGGTAGGCCATCCACCCACAGCACCACACTGACTCAGTTCAGCTGGTGTTTAAGTTGATCACCAGTTACCAATCCACTTTAATAATAAAACCACTGGTATATAAGCCAAATGCATTGCTTCTCAAGTCAAGATGAAAAGAATGTATTATTTAATTAGTGGTACTATAAAATGGACCAGCAATTGATGGAGGATGGGGGGAGGGAGTGCTTACTCACCTTATATATAAAAGTATCTTCAGGTTGGTAAAAAAAGACCTAAATGTCAATGTAAAAATAAAATTTGTAATACTGTCAATGCCTGACTTTCAACTACTGTAATCTACTTATGTATAAAAAATATTAAATGCAAATAAATAAAGTACACTTTTTTAAAGTATTATTTCATTGTAATTACACATGGCAGACATTTCAAGCTAGTTGACACTGCTTTATTTATTTGCTCTGTACCAAGTAATGGCAATTTCAAATTTACTCTACATTGGGATTTCTGCATTCTCTGTAAATGGTCCAAACTGAAGGGTAGGAAGTTTTACTTTCTCACCCTATTTATAAACCTCTCATCAGTCCTGATATATTTAGATCACAAAACAGTAATGCCTCTTTCAGCTCTATTTTCTCATGGTAAAAAAGGTTCAACACCAGGTCTATAGGCAATTGCTGGTCTAGAAATCTAAAGAATTCTAACAGCATAAACAATCTAGTATGATCCTTAAAAAAGGATACTGAATGATATCAAAAAGAAAAGAGAAAATTAAGACTTCTAGAGGTCATATAATTTATCCAAGAATACAAAGGTAGAAATCATTAAATTTTGGTCTGATGCCACATTCTGAGCTCTCTCCTGTACAAATATTGCCTCCCATGAATAGATACAACCTGCATAATAAAGGAATAAAGGAGAGCAAACGTAGTATCTGTGAACTTTGTCCTGCTTATTTCCTGCTCAATTCTCCTTAACTGCCTTATCTGTCAAGACAAACTCAAATTGAAGAGGCAGTATCAAAGTTCTAAAACTGAGTACTCAACAAGTTCTTTTCTTTTATAGTGCTTGTTCAGAGCCCTAGCCTGAATATCTATTTCCCTGTTGTCTGATTGCCAAAACATGCTTTGGAATATAAATTAATGGAGTCCTTTTCTTCTCCAGGGGAATTGTCCTTTCAAATACAATATTCAGGATGATGCTGACAGGCAAGCAAACCTGAGCTTCTGGTGCTTTCATATTTGAATAATTTAAGCTTGAAAATAAACTGCATTAGATATTAAGTTAAAATAGTAAGGTACTTCTATTTCTGTTATATAGGAAGGTAACAAATCCTCTGCCGGGGCTGGGGGTTTAGCTCAGCGGCATAAGCGCCTGCCTTGAAAGCAGGCAGTCGTGAGTTCGATCCCCAGTACCAATAAAAAGGAAAAAGACCCAAAAAAAAAAAAAAAAAAAAAAAAAAATTCCTCTGCCATTCCCCTCAATATAAAGCTAAACACACAGTGTAAAAAGTAATTATTTCAGCACTCAGGAGAACCAACTGTGGGCTTACAGCAAACTGAAAAGTGGTCAGCCCTCCAAACCAGTGAATGGTGGGTAAGAACATGAGTCTATGTGGAGGTTTCTTCTCAGTGTGCATTAGACTCACAGCTCTGAGTATGGCAGTTCCACCAGACCAAGGCTGGGTATGATACCTGTAAAATTTGTAATGCTGCCAAACAGGCTGATTTGATTTAATCAACTGTCAGTTAATTATGGTGACACAAGAGTCATGTGAACAGAGGGCCAAGGCCAATTAAGATTGGAATTAGGAACGAAGGTGTCTGGAAGTTAATTAATTCACAAGGGCTGTGTCCTCCTGAAAAAAACCAGAGTTCTCTTGACCCTTCAGTCATGTGAAATTACAGCAAAAAGTTGGCAGTCCATAATTGGAAACCAGATCTTTACAACCTATCATGCTGTCACCCACATCTTAGACTTCTGGATCGTAACAGTAATTTCAGGGGCTGGGGCTAGACATGGCTTAACATCTTTCTTGGGGAAACACACATACTCAAGACTAGAATGGGCACATGCTCAGCAAAAGAGCTCATACACAGAACTACAGGAGAACTACATAGAACCACTTTCATGGAACAGAAAAACAAATGAAGACTTGCAACCAGTGCAAACAGAGACATGTGAGCAGAGAGGAAAACATACTGATTCAGACCACTTCAGTATAATGTCTGACCAGTTACTAACTAAACCCAAAGTTATACAGAAACAGCAAATACCTAGAAAGCCAACCTGAAAAACAGAAACAAACAAACAAACAAAATAGATTTAACAGACAGATATCGAGGGATGCACCATTTGGATGACATGTTTAGTCTAAACAATTAACAAACAAATACAAAAAACAAAACAGCTTCTGGAGAGGAAAGGGGGAAAAAAATCCATACCTGCAACAAAATATTATCTTAAAAGTTCACAATTCAGTAAGAAAAACTACAAGACATAGAAAAAACAAAATATAATTTAGGAAAAAAGGAATCACAATATCCTTTGAGTATCTCCATATAGTGAATTCAATAAAGACTTCAAGGAACTATTAAAAAATGTTTTTAAAATTAAAGAAACTAATGTTTAAAAAAGAATGGCAATAACGATCTACTGAATGGAATAGACATTATTTTCCTAAAAGAAAAATTTTTAAGCACTCAAAAGTATAGTAATTGGAATGAAAATTGTGGGTCTCTTAAGACCAGAATTCTGTCAGAAGAATCAATGGACCTGCACACAGAACTGTACAAATTATTAATTCTGAAAATGAGGTGAATAAATTTAAAAAAGAATCACCAGACCCTCTGAGAACATCAAGTACACACCTACACATATAACAGTATCAAAGGAGGAGAGAGAAAAAATGAGAATAAAAAGTACTCAAGTGAAAATCTCCCAGATTTATTAACATTGTTAATCTAAACATTCAGTCTCAATACACTGGAGATAGGATTAAGTCAAAAACATTCACGCCTAGATTATAGGCTGAAAAGAAAATGATAATGCAGCAAAAGAAAAACGATTCATCTCAAAGGAAGGAATCACGATAAGATGAAATGACTTCTCATTTTAAAAGTATGAATGAATTCAAAAAATAATAGAATGTGTTCAAATTGCTAAAAGGAAAAACCTCAACTTAAGAGTCTATATCTAACAAACCATTTCTAAAGATGAAAGGAAAAGAAGAACATTCTCAGATAAACAAAAACAGGAAATAGATTGCTAGTATATTTCCCTCATAAAATATACTAAGATTAAGTGCTTCAATTTGAAAGGAAATGACATAACAAGGTTAGCTCAAATCTAGCAAAAGAAAAGTGCTTTAAAAAGTGAGTGCAAAACTGTGAGTTTGATCCCTGGTATCAAAAAAAAAAAAAAAAAGAGGAGGGAGGAGAGGGAGGGAGAGGAGGGAGAGGAGGGAGAGGAGGAGGAGGAAGAGAAGGAGAAAGAAATATAGGAGCCCTTGTGATGGTACACCACTCTGCCAAGTCTGAGGCAGCAGCACAGCAAGTTAAGAGCTCAACACAGGCAATTTTGAAAAACTCTGATTCAAAACAAACAAACAAAAAAAACTGTTTAAAAAAAAAAGAAGAATAGAAAAGAGGGCTGGGGATTTAGCTCAGTGGTTCAAGTGCTTGCTTGGTAAGTGCAAGGTTGTGAGTTCAATCCCTGGTACCAAAAAAAAAAAAAAAAAAAAAAAAAAGAGCTGGGGATATAGTTCTGTGTGAGCACCAGGCACAACTCCCAATACCAGCATCCCCTTACCAAAAGAGGTCAGCATGAAAATAAAATATCTCCTTAAAACCTTTTTCGTATTTCTTCTCTTAAATTCTTTAAAAGACCTAAGGTTATAAAAACCAACAATTATAATATGTATGGATAATGTAATATTATTTTTAAGTAATAATTATAATGAGGAGTGGTTGGTCACATCTGCAATCCCAGGACTCAGAGAGACTGAGGAAGAAGGATTCCAGGTCTGAGCACAGCCAGGGCAACTTAGGGAGACTATGCCTCAAATAAAAATAAAAATGGGACTAGGAATTTAACTCAAAGAATATTTGCATATCACATATCTGGTAAGACTCACACTCTGATATTAAAAAGACAAAAAACAAAAACTCAACACTCAATAAGAATAAAATGAACCCAATATAAAAATGGACAAAAGATTTAAACAGACATTTGTCTAATGAAAACACAAAGATGGGTAACATTGAATGAAATGGGTAAAAAATGAAAATATTTTCAATATTGTTAGCCATTAAGAAAATGCAAATCAAACACAGTAAGATAGAACTTCATATACATTTGCATGGCTATAATCATAGAGAGCAAGCTTTGGTGAGGATATGTACGTATATATCACAATTGTCATATAATGCCAGTAATAACTAGCCCAACTAATTGGGAAAACAACTGAGCACTTTCTTACCTTAAACATAAATTGACCATGTTACTCAACAATTCTAATCGTAGGAATCCATCCAAGAAAACACATGGCCACACAAAAACTTATATGCAATACTCACAGCAGCACTGCTAATAAAAACTAGAAAGTAAAGAGTACCTAACATCCATCAACTGTAAATGGACACAACAGATTATCATTTAGCAATAAAAATGAAGAAAATACTGATACATACTATAACACAGATGAATCCAAAAGCAGTATTACATAACAGAGTCCAGGTAGATAAGTACATTTATTATTCCACTTACATGAAATGTCCAAAATGATCAAGTTAACAGCATTGTTTTAAACCTGGACTATAGTGATAAGTTATACAATGCTACATTTATTAAAAATCAGTACATTAATGAATTTTATACTATGTAAAATTTGAGTAAAATTTAAAAATTAAGTAAAAAATGTTAGTAGTATTATTACTGAAACACTAGAATTTCAATTCGTGTCAGAAAATATGTACTATTTTTCTCAATATAGTTCTAAAGAAAAAATGCCTAATTAAAGCATGTAAGCACAGTGTAAAGTCTACTCCCTTTAACTGAACTGTTGTCAAAGTCAGAGAAAGGCCTCTAGGTTATTCTTATAATAGAAGCAAAATCCAATAATTAAAAACTTGTAATTCAAGAAAAATTATACTTTAAAATAGAAATGACTTGCAATAAAAGTGCTGGATTTTTTTTCCCAATTTTATAAAGCAAACTCTTATTATATTTAACAGGTATGACTTGGGGGTGGGGAGGATAGTAGGAATAGAACTCAGGACCTGAGCTTCTCAGGGAGGTACTGTGACCCTGAGCTATATCCCCAGCACTGGTTTCTGACATTTTTTAAATGTTTGTTACTGTTTTTTAAATCATTTTTAACAGCCAAATAACTATTAAGAGCTAAACAGGTTAACATGTAACTCGAGTAGCAAGAACAGAAATGTAGATAGGCCTTTTAATGATTAATTCAAAGGCTGGTATGCCTTTATAGCACCAAACCTGGATGCACTACACTAAGTCTTGATTAAAGTTTATCCCCACTAACTGATAATCTGTCCAGATTTTTTGTTCAATTGAAAAGAAGCATTACATCATAAGTGACTAGAGGAAAAATACGGTGATGAAAGATGCTCTAGAATCAAAGAAGGGAAAAGTTCTTAAAATTTAAAGCAGGTTATACCACTAGGCTCATTTGGCTCAGCAGGAGTATCTATCCCCACGACAATAATTGAGAACAATAACTCTAGCATTTATTGAATACTGACCATGTGCCAGAAACATTCTAAACATTTTACCAGTAACAGTTCATTTAATTACCACAACAAGCCTCATGGTTTGGTAAACTGTCTAAATTCATCAAAGTAGTAAGCAGCTGAGCCAAAAGTCTGTATCTAGTATGAGAAACTGTGCTCTCAACCACTACTTTATTCTGTAGAGATATTTAAAATACTTTAAAATCTTAAATAACAAAAGACAAAACCTAAAGTGAATAATTCATTAACATGCATTCTAAGTGCTCATTTTTTTAAAAAAAATTAATCTACATTTTGCTCACCCTTCCCTGCATTTTTATTTCTCCAGATGAGACAATAATTTCATTTTTAACCAATATGTATCACCTTCTATTCTAAACTTGCATGTATACATTCACTTAATTCCTCTATCTCCATAAGGTCCATATTACTATCTCTATTTTATATATGAAAAAAATCAAAGTTCAGAGGTTAAATAAGGTGCCAAATGTCACCAGAAGGTAAAAAATTAATGCTGAAATTCATTCATTTTGCAAATGTGAATTTCAACAAAAGAACGTAAGCTTAACTCTAATTTTCTATTTGCCTATGGGTGATCTATCCACAAGAAACAAGAGACAAATGCAGAAAATTGAACCAACTGGAAAGGAGTACTACAAAAAACAAGCTTACCCATCTACCAGTTATTCCAATTTACCACCACTCACAACTGCTATTGCTATTTTCCTTCTGAGTCCAAATAACTCTCTTCCATCAATTCACAATTCACAAGCTGCAATCCTCCCTGTACCCACTTCTGCATATGACTAATTCAGGTCTTTTTCAACACAAAATGTCAAATGTTTTGCAGTATTTAAAATGCATCACAAGTCTGGGGTTTTTAAAAATCTTTTTTATTGGTATATGTTTGTGATACATAATAAATACATTTATTATGGGGAATTAATTAGTACAAGTACATATGATATCTTAGCTCTTTTTGCTTCTCTATCCCTAAAATGTATCACTCATTTCCCCAAATTCTCTGATATTCACTGTGAGATTTTGTACATGTTTATTTTCAGGATAACTTACATGTCTCAGATATGTTAACAATTTAGGTATACAGGTTTCCTGATCTTAGAGCCCATGCTTTAATTTACAAGGTCTCCCATCTGATGTTGGCACTCCAACCTCCAGTTCTCTCACACTGATTGCTAAGAATTATACTGTATTAGCATGTAGTAGTTGTGGCTTGAAAATATTATCACACATCTCTGTGACAAATCCATGTTGATACAAACAAAATTACCTATACAGAATAACTATCGTAAATTATAAATCATTGACAATATCACGCAATGTCTAAAAAATGTTAATCTGGACAAAAAAGTAGAAAAAAGTCCCAGGTACTATACATCGATTACATTGCCAAAGTATTAGTGGAGTATCTTAGAAACTTTTCGCTTTTATAGTCAGGCAGCATGATACTATAAATTATGGCTTTCACACAGTGACTGAATGTTAAAGTTCCCTGAAGAACTTAGGAAAAATGTGTGGAAACAATCAGAATCTGAGGATTTGGCACGATGGCATCAGGTTTTTTAAGAGCTCCTAAAAGTGATGCGAGGTGTGTATAACTAAAGTTTTTTAAATAATTCGTTTTTTAAAAACAAAGCTTATTTTATGATTTCAGGGGGTACTTGTTAACCAAAACACAAAATTAGAATATGTTAAAATCATACATTTTAAGTATTAAAAATTCAAAATTTTATTTTGTTCTCATTTTTATTGCAAAGAGAACTTTCCACATATGAGGCCCTAAAATTTCTGTCAACTGTACTGAACTTTAGTTAGGCAGACATACAAATGTAAAGTTAAACATATGATGAGTCTAACATTTTTGTTTTACTAAAGCTGTCACATAATATACATAAAAACATATTTTTAAAAAGTATCTGGAGTTTGTTAGTCAAACTTTGATGAGAAAGATGACAAAAATGAGACATTTTTTCTAAACAGTCAGTATTAAATATAAATTCAGAATCTCTTGTGATCTTTAATCTGCTTTCAAAATCTCAGCAGAAAAGTAACTAGTCAGCAAAGTAACTCTTAACTAGTCAGCAAAGTAACTTTCTGAAATCCAAAGAAAAAGATTTCACACATATTTCTCCAACCTTAATTTTTTCGTACCACTATTTATTCGAAAAAGAACTTTTGAACAGAGTATTTAAACTGAGTATCCACAGAGTACAATAAATGAGCCCAAACTAATCTTTTAGTAAATCTTTGTACTTATATGTAAAGCTTAATTTTGTATCTAGAGTTTTAATTCAGTGCAGGGGGAAAAATTATTCTAACTTACTAATTTTAAATTTATTATTAAGTATCTCTTTTTAAAGCAAAGTAAAACAAGACTAGGAGCTATTTGACAGCATTTATACTGACAAAAGCATTTTCTGATTATCTGTATTTAACACTGCTGTATATATTCTTGGAAATATTTAGTAATACACATAAGCATGTATATTTATACATATACATGTCAAAAGAGACAAATTTGCACACACATATATGTGCACACTAAGAGTCATACACAGAAACTGGAATACTAGGCTTTGGGAGTTAGGCAAAGAAATGCTTAAGTCAGGCCTCTATAATAGGAAAGTTAACAGTTAACTTTAGTTATATTTGAAACAATGGGGAGCAGATTTTGAAGATAATTGTAAAAGTTAAGTCATAATTCTAATTTATAATTTTAACTGTATTCCAATTCGATGTGTTTTTAAAATTAACATCAATTCACACCAAATTTTTCTTTTTTAGAAAAGTATTGTTTATCAAACTCCTGCTAGTTAGCCCCTGGACAAAGACCCTCAGCTTCTACCTGATACCATCCTCCTCTAGTTGTCTTCTATGATAGTGGCAACATCTTCCCAGTTTCCTTGATTGGTTCTTTTCTTTCTTGAAACACTAACTTATGCCTCAGATCAACTTCTCACTATAAACTACCTAGGTGATCTCATCTAGTCCCAGGGATTTAAATTCCACCTGTAAACTGAGTCTAAATTTTTATCCTGGCTTTTCCCAAGAATTTCAGACTCTCTGGATTTAACTGCTAAGCTAGTATCACAAATAGAACATATCCAACTGTTGAGTTCCAATTTTCTTTACCGAATTTACTCCATCAGTAGCTTACTGGCACCATCATTTACCCAACTTCAGCAGAAAGGCCTTAAAATCATCTCTGGCTTCTCTATTACTGTTTTTCCACATTTGTCAAGTATTGTCAGCCACCCCTCAAAATATTTCCAGAATCTGAGTGGAGACTAAATTCCTACTCCAATTGACCATCATTTCTACTATGTTTATTCCAGCAGCCCTTCATCTTTCTCTAATTTCACCTTTGTCCTACCTGAAGTGTTTTCCCAAGTAACAGCTAATGTAATACTTTTGAAAGTAATCACATCTTCCTAATCAAAACTCTCCAGTTAAGAAAATACATACATTTAAATAAAATCACAATTCCTGACCATGTCATATTTCCTTGTCTTCATCTCTACTTTTTTTCTATTCTTACCAAACTGCCTTCAGGCTGCTCCCCACACATACAAACACATTTCCATCTAAAGGTTTTATATTCGCTATTGTTTCAGACAGAACTGTTCTTTCCCCAGACACTGGGGCACAACTTCACTCAAATCTCTGCTCAACTACTGCTTCTCAGGCTGACCTTCTCCGCCATTCTACTGAAAATGTATCAGGAACTTAGGACTGCGTGGGTCCCCAGATGCCCAACAGGCCCCTACAAAGCAGGATAAAAACTTCCCATCTTCCCTTCTTTTTGTATCTGTCTCTTTTATTCCCTTAAACTTCAGGCCAGATCCCCACTCAGTTTAGGCACATTAATCAATTAGGGAATGCTCATCTGACATTGGTCAATCTCTTTTTCAAGGCTGAAGATGCCAAGATGAGACTCACACTAAGGTATTTTCACCATTTCTATGGACATCATAATCAGCAGATGTTTAACTGCCTTAACAACATGCTGTTCCAGATGCCCTTATGCTAGACTTAGAAATCTCCAATACTTGCTCCATACTTTTCTCAGGACAGCACAGCTTTGCAAGCCCATCACTGTGAACGCTAAGCAAGAACCATCATCTCATGTGAACCAAACTGCCTCCCTCTAGCTATACAACTTCCAATGCCTGGAAGCACCAGAACTACTGTGATAATGACCCAGACCACAATTGTGGCCAGAACTACTTAATTATCCATACTTTCTGCACTGTGCCTCATTTTCGCCTATTTAAACCTGAAACTCACGTCAGTACCCCTGCAGACAGGGTTGAGGACACTGGATATCCTGTCTTCCCACTATAGCTATACTGAATTAATTTTTCTGCTTTCATCATTATTTTTTCATACACTGTCTGAGACAAGTGGCTGGAAAGTCGTAGGCCTCTAGCTTAGTATTTGTAACAAAACGGCCAGTTTCTATCATATTCTATCCCCTTTCCCTACTTTATTTTACTGTTGGAGTATTTGCTCTCTGAGAACAAAAATTTTGTCTTGCTCACTACCCCTGTGGCTACAACAGGGCATCAGGCAGGCTAGGAACCTAACAAAATCTGCTGAATAAATTAGTCCTTTAAGAGGGACACACATAGCAACAGTAGGAATTAGCTGCTAGGGACAACACTAGAACATTTCTCACATTTTTGAAAGAATTCTTCATAATACAGCACAAGAAAAAAATAAGAACAATGAAAAGAAACTAATGCACAATGTGCATAGAAGTTTTGATGCATTAAAAATTAAATAAATAAAAACTGCATGTTTCTGTTAGCAAACACAGGTCAAAAGATAATGCTAAACTTTCTCAAAGTGTTATACCATTTAATTGTCAAGTCTGTAATTCCACAATTAAAATAGATTTTAAAAGTTCACTCACCATGCCTACAATTCCAGCACATTGGGAGACTAAGGTAGAAAGCTGACAAGCTCAACCACAGCCTCAAAAGAACTCAGTGTAAAAGCTCAGAGTTCAAATCTCAGAGCTGTGTTTGTTTTTTTAAAAGAGATTAGCCCAATGATTTTAAAAATATTTTGGTTTTGTTTCTAACTACTAGAATTTTATTTTAATAAACTTTCATAAGAAAGCCCAAATAAGGTAAAGGGAATCAAATTTCCAATGTTTACCCTTACTGGAATAGCTATATTAAAATAAGAATACTTTAAATGCTTTAAAATCTCAGTCTCTTGTATGATGAAGATATCACCAGCCATGCAGTGCACATCTGTAATCCAAGTACTTTGGAGGTCAAGGCTTAAGGATCATCATAATTTTGAGGCCAGCCTGGGTTACACAGTAAGTTCAAGACCAGCCCAAACTACAAAGTGAGGTCCTGACTCAAAATCAATACAGAAAAAATTATAAAGCTATTCAAAACAGTAAGACATACACACTGTAACCTGAAGGCTTTCTAATTAATTTAGAAATAATTATAAGTTAAGAAAAATCTTACAGATCAATACCTTTTGCTTTGTGTATTTAATTTAAAACCCAGGTTTCTTGATATATGTATCATTCATTGATTCATTCATTCAAATATCATTTACTATATACCAAGGATTTGGGAGAGCAATACAGCAAAATGACTGGCAGATGGTGCTTAACATATGGTAATTTAATGAAGAAATGACTGACTGATGAAACGCATGAAAGAGAACTTCCAAGACTGACATCAGGATTAAGTAAAGTAACTTATGTCTGATGGTCTAATACATGGACAAGTGGATGTAGGTTTTCTGTGCAGAAGACAGAGTTTGATTTGTAATTTAGAGGGTAACTCTGGGCATCTTAAAAGAAGGCTGGCAGGTTTGAAAAGGGCAGTACCAAAATTAATGTGGAACAAATGGTCATTTAACAACCAGATTCACTTGCCTGCTAAGAATCTGTGATTAAACTGGTCTAATTTCTATACCAGAAATAGATAAAAACTGTAAATTTTCTCATACAAATACTTAGTAGGTTTTTGCCTAATAATTGACTGAGAATTTTGTTCTTTAATGAATCACAAAAAAACAATGAAAAAACTAAGAGTAAGGCTGAGATTCAAGGTCACTGTGTTGAGAAGTCCTAGGACAATGGGCCTCAGATGAAGCAGATATAGAAATGTCATTAATCTAAATGGGACAGGTCAACCTACCTACAAAGGGGCAAATTCCCATCCTAAAAATATTTCATGGCAAAGAATCCAATTGGCATTCACATTCAATAAGAATAAAGCCAAACTCATGACTTTCCTCAGCATGATCCATCTATACACTCATGAATTTTTTTTTTAAAAAAAAGCTCAACACAAATAACTGGTCAAGACTCTATGACCAATATGCTACCAAGCTTCAGAGAGCTGGGAAACATAGCTCATTTTGCATACATAACTTGTTTCCCTCAGTGCCTATAATTGGCAGAACCATCGAAACCCACATCCTAAGCCACAGAGTACAGCCATCTGGTTCTGTTCTTATCACAGGATGACAAAACCCTTTCAATCCCCTAATGTCATGCATATATCCTCAACATTTGTATAGTGCTTTTAACTAACAAAACTGCTACATCCTTCCTGAGTTCTAGGATGGTCAAAAGGCTCAATACAAACACTTATTAGGATAATCCTGCCATCGGGTTTAAGGGCATCAGTAAAATGACCAGCACACGGTTCAAAATGCCATCCTCCTCTCTTCTTTGTGGTCTATTCTGGTACTCATTTGATAAGTACCATTTCAAAAAGTTTCTGGGATGTTTAGTTATAAAAATGTTTACATTAATATCACATTTGCAATATTCATTTGCCAATCCAAAGAAAATAGAACACTAAAACAATTTCATTAGCACAAAAAATTTTCTTTAATGCTTCAATTCAGTGACAGCAATTATAAAAAGGTGTGTAACACATAATACAAAAAAGCTTTGGCTTTTCTTAAGATGTATCTTTGAATTACAAAAAGTTTCACTTTTAATCCAAATAATTTAGAATAACTTACAAAAATATTTTCAAATTTTTCAGTAAGAAATATAAAGAAGTAATTTCATGATTAATGCTATCATTTCTATAATTCTTATAAAAAAATTAGAATCTCAAATTAGAAATCTAAAAATCAAGAAACACAATAACAGTATCTCATATTTCATCCTCTGCTGATTAGATGAGAACACTAATAAGAGACCACCATTTTCAATAGCTCCTTTAAAAATGCAATCATCTGGCAAAAATGTGATTATTTTTTGTTAAAAACTGGCGAAACTATTTTTTTTTACTTCAAAATTACTCAATCCCATTATGTTTATACATAAATCACTCTTGAAAGACATTTCAACAATAGCATAATTGGAAAGGCTTTGCAACCAATAATGAAGATGTCAGCTTCAGAATTTTTTAAATGTCATGTTATTTTAAAAGGCTTTTTAAGGGGCTGGGGATTTAGCTCAGCGGCATAAGCACCTGGCACCTGCCTTGCAAGCAGGCAGTCGTGGGTTCGATCCCTGGTACTGATAAAAAGGAAAAAAGACAAAAAAATAAATAAATAAATAAAAGGCTTTTTAAACAGTCCCAAAAATTGGTATTATGTAACTTTTCACTTATTAGGCACCAATCCTTCATTCTGTATCAGTTATTCTCAACCTCAGCTGCACGTGAAATCACCAATAGACTTGAAAAACACATCAACAGCACAACCCTAACCCCAAGATAATAGGATTCAACAGGTCTGGGTATGGACTTGGGCATCAGTATTTTTTAAATGCTAAAAAGGTGATATTAATGACAAATGAGCATCTCTACTCTAGGTCATTATCACAATTGACTACAGTCATCTAACCTGAACTGTATGAAGCAGAATACTTTTCTAGAACATGCATTTCTAGAACATGTATTCATACAGTCTTGTAAGGGCAGAGTAGATAGGGATACCTTGAGTATGAGGTTAATCCTATGTATTATTGGTTAATAGTCACTTTCTTGTATGATTATTGTTGTCATGGTACATGAATGTATTTCAGAAGGACTCTCATTGTGTACCATCACCTGTTTCATACCATAAAAGGAGCTGAATTAGTTCATATCCTGATATAAATAAACTCTATTAGCACTTGCTACTAGAAATACGTAGATATCCACTACCAGTTACACCGAGGTAGATGGTCCCAGTTAGTCAGTAAGGTTCTCCTCAGTAAGAAAAAGTAGAGTTGCAAGCACAACAAAATAAGACAGCGAATGGGCCCAAATTAAAATGGAAAAAAAAAAAAAACCCTCTCAATTCTGATTGTCCATCAATGTTGCTGCATTACAAAATTTGTGAAGGTGTATGTCAAAAACATCTACACAGTTGTTACTGCTATAAAGACTTCATAACAACCATAGTACAGTATTATAGGAATGTATGCAAGTCTTTAGAACATATTCAAAAGGGAAAAAAGGAAAAAAAAAAAAAAAAAACCACAAAAAATATTGAACAAAGATAATGCCACAGCTAGCTTTTAAAGGCCCTGGATATTTTTTACTTTTTTACCAAACTTATCCATAGCAATAGGTAGGACCTCTGACCACAGTTCTAGAAATCAGAGCTTCCAGAATTATCTATTATATAACCTGACTGTAAGTTAATGACTCACTTAAAAAGCAGGAAAAAAAATCCAAATTAATTAGACTTAAGAAGTAAGTATAAATCTTTCTATTAAAAAGCCCTGTTGGAGAGGGTGAAGATATAAAGGTCAAGCACCTTAAGATTCCTGACTTTAGGATATTTATAGTTTTATCTGAGGTTCTGCCAAGGTAGTCCAAGGGACAGACAGAGCCAGCAGTGGACTCCAAGTGCCTTGAGGCTCATTCTTCTCCAGAAATCACAAAACTTGCTCACAGTATGGGTAATATGCAGTTCATGAATAATGAACTGTCTATAATCAATGAAGATTAACTAATGAGTAACTGACATCAAGTAAAATAAGACATTTCATTTAAATATAAATCATCTAACCAGCTAAGGAGTGAAAGAGTGGGGTATATTCCAAAGACTATCTTCATGGTTGGTAGTCTTCAGAATATGAACTTACACTTATTTTGTCTTAATACCTACTTGAAAATAAGAGTACAAAAATAATCTTTTCATGACCTATGCAATGAAAGAATACGTACAGTACATTGGGGTAGAACTGGGAGATGATAAATCTAAAACAGTCAGTAATACAGACCTCTTGAGGACCAGTTCCTACAGGTAAACTATAGGCATAAGTGAAAACAACTTAAGAAGCTATGCACTAAATTACTAATCACCCAGAGAAATATGCCACCAAAGTCAAAGTTCAAATTGGTATAGATCATTTTGTCACTAGTTACACTATTATTTGTGCTTATCAAAAGAAGTAAATTAAAAGCTGTACCTTACTTAGCAGATATGAACTAAATCTGACATGAAGAGAACAAGTTAAAATAAAGTTCTATAGCCAAGTATGATGGTGCACTCCTGTAATTCCAGCATTAGGGAGGCTGAAGCAGGAGGATCACTAGAGTTCAAGGCCAGGCTAAATTGCATAGTGAAATCCTGTCTCAAAAACACTAAATAGGGTCAAGGATTTAGCTCAGCGGCTCAAGTGCTTGCCTAGTAAGTGTGAGGTTCTGAGTTCAATCCTCAGTACCCTCATCTCCAAAAAAGACTAAACAATGTTGTAATATAGTATGTAAATATTATATATGCACAGCAGTAAGCATAATTGATTGCCATTAAGTATGTTAACTTTCCCTTTCAAAAAGATTCTATATAAATACAGAGTAATTAGCTGTATCAATTAAAAATGCATTCTGTTAAAAATAATAAACAGCTTAAACAATGGTTTAAATGTGATGGAGAGTATTTTTCTCAGCTAAAATCACTGCTAGAATAGATTAGCTGCTTTAAGGCACAACAAAGTACCACATCCTTCTAACTTACTCCTGACTTTTCATCCTCAGGCCCACAGTCAGAGAACCACTGCCACACCTTCCAACTCCAGTTCATATTACATCAGAAGGAAAAGAGATGCAACACCAGTCACATGTCATTTTTATTTGATGACAGTAAAATCCTTCGGCAGATGTTTAATTATTTCCCTTTAGCCAAAACTCTGTCACACCCACCCCTAGCTACTGAGGAGATGATCCTCATTCTCTGCACCCTCATCCTGTGTGTCTGCACACTAAAATTTACGTGCAACTTCACTATTCACACCTGCCATGTTTGTATGATCAGTACGGACACATGCAGAATAGTAAGAAATCCGGGCTGCATACATACTTAGTTCCAGGTGAGATCTAACAAGCAGACACTCTACTAAGCCCACAGGGAGGAGGCCAGAGGAAGCAGGTAAAGCAGACAGTGCAATGTAAAAGTAGCTGTAAGTCAGAGGCCAGCAGGATGGAGCCTAAACCCCAATTCCGGGATCTCTTCTTGCTGTAGCCTCAGAAAGCCATTTATCACTCTGAATTTTAGTTTCTCTTTTGTTAAGTAAGGAAAATGCAATCTATCAAAATGAGTTGCTTTCAGGATTCAAGATCGCAATTTATGTGAGATATGTGTGTGGTTCAGTGTTCATGAGCAACTTTACAGGACCTCACAATCACAAAACGTAAGAAGCAACACCATTCAGCCCTTCTAGCCTCTATACAGCTGGCGATGGAGTGCTGGAGTAAGCCTGAACTCCCTCCCTGCACAGACAGTCTCACAGATGACCACCACTGCGTTAAGGGGGTTTCCCTGCCTTTGAGTCTTGCTCAGCATAAGACTCAACACTTCTCAAACTTTTCACAAAAGATCCCTAATGTCAGAGAAAATGAACCTGTATGCCAGTCTGAAACAGTCTGCTATAAAGAGGTATTTCTTTGTGGGTTCATATTTTATAAAAATTTACCCAAGGGTTTTCATATTTTAAAAACTAATTCATTATTTTAAAAACTATAAATTCTTTGGAAGTTCGTCAGGATGTAAAAGACACACACACACACACACACACACACACTCTCTCTCTCTCTCTCTCTCTCTCTCTGCAACATTTACACTGAGAAAAATCCAGAGCCAGAGCAGTCGGGAGCCTGAAGCAGGACTGATTGAAGCCAGGAGTTTGAGGCCAGTCTAGGCAACATAGTTAGGCCCTATCCCTAAAATACACGAGTAAGTGAGAAACATCCAGAAAAATCTACAAAGCCATAACTCATCTACTATCCATCAAAGAACTATAGTTACAAGACACCAAACAAACAAATTTCAAGGAATAATTAAATCCTCTCAAGACAGAATGAATAAACTATATCACCACTTATGGAGCAAGGGAGAAAGACGTGACCACCATAAAAATGGGTACATGAGGGGCTGGGGATTTAGCTCAGCAGCATAAGCACCTGCCTTGCAAGCAGGCAGTCGTGAGTTCGATCCCCGGTACCGATTAAAAAAAAAAAAAAAAGAAGAAAAAAAAAAGAAAAATAGGTACAAGAAAAATCTAAAACTTAAAATTTTACAGGTAAACATGGGTCTCTGTGGCACACATATGAAACTCATCCTTCTCCCTAGACTATTTTCTCATCCTATTAAGGAAAAGGTTAAGCCACAAGAGAAGAAGCATAAAACATTCTTGGGCTGACTTGAGTGAAATGAGAAAACACCCCAGCAACACAGTAAGCACCAGGTATGGCCATTTCCACCAGAGAAAACAGAAGTCTAGTGCAAGAAAGACCACGGCAGCAACAAAATTTTCACCATGCTCAAGCACTGACTGACTCAGATCTCTCACTTACCAAAGGGTGCCCATTTCCAGGAGTAAATAGTATTTAGCCCAATCTATGCTGCAATTCCACAAATGATACTGAGTACTCAATTAAAAAAAAATTAAGAAACACCAAAAGGCAATTTGACAACCCACGGCATTATTTGTATCAGAGGTGTTGCCAATGTTGGAAATGTTACATATGGACTTTAAAATAATTATATTAATATGCTAATGATGCTAGTGAAAACATGCAAAATGTATAAAGAGGAGAGGCTACAGCAGGGATACACCATAGCCCTCTACCCTAAAATAATTTAAATAAAAGCTCTAGAAATAAAAAATAGATCTGAGAATTCCTTAGATGGCCTTATTCACTAAGGAAAAGCATCAATAAATTTAAAAGTCAGGTGAACTGAAACACAAAGGAAATTTTAAAAAAGAGAACAAAGAACAGAAGACCTCTGTGACAATAGTCTCACTGATATAAAACTATTGTGCCAGAATGAGAAGAAATACACCATGTACTAGAAGAAAATACTGTTTTTGTAAAGTATATATCGGACACTTGTGTCAAGGATATACAGGAAAACCTCACTACTCATTAAGGATGAGCAAAAAGCCCCACACCCAAAAATAAAACCTGAGTAGAGGATATAAACATGTATTTCAACCAAGAAGGCATTTGAATGAATATATGATGCTCAATATTATTAGATGTTAAAACCACACTTTCATACCGTAATACACCAGCTAGAGTAACTAAAATATTAAAGACTGACGACACTAGGGAAAATGCAAAGTAGTAGAGCTCTCCTGCACTGTTGGAGGAGAAGCAATGCCTCATGATCACTTTGGAAAACCCTTAAGTAGTTTCTTATATAGTTAAATACTATGCAACCTGGCAGTCCCACTTACAGGTATTTATCTAATAAGATCATAAAATGGAGTGTTTTCAAAAGGCCTCAAATTCAAATTGTTAGGTGCATATCAAGATCTCTGGGAAGACAGAAATCAGAATTTGCCAAATGAGTTAAGTGCTATGAATGGATAGTTGCTGATACTGCTAAAACCCAGTCAAAGTTATCATTTTCTTTACATTTTAACCTAATGCCTAACAAGAACAAAGAGGAAAGAAAGACAGCAATCAAAAATGTCTACTTTAGGCTCCTGGAATTTGTATTAGAACTTTCCACCTGACTCCATGGCTCTAAAAGGGCTTACTAAATGATAATGTAACCTCTGTCTTTCCTAGAAAGCTGTTAGAATTCATAACCTTATTTGAGACCTAGGAAGAGATCCTGTTAATAAACTTAAGAGTAAACTTTGGTAGTACGGTCAATTTTAAAAACAAGGAATGGGAGCTTAGTATGTATTTCTTCTTAACTTTTTCTCTCTTAGCTCATGTGCTGTACCATCCATCTTATACTTTTAAAAGTCTTACTCATCTTCATCTTTTGGTAAGCTTCAACATTTAGGTCCTTAGGGATTGTAGTATTTAATGAAAAATTCTAGAATGGAATCAATGTTTATGATTTTGGCTAGCTTTTCTTTTCTTGCCAAATTAAGAAAAATTTATAGAATGATAAAAACATTGAGATAAACTTTTATTGAACCTCTGATGAAATATAACAATAACTTTACCCAAGTTTTGGACCCAACACTGGCAAAGTTAATGCTCACCTCTCACATCATATGAACTTGTGTCTCTAGTGGAACCCAAGGAAATGTTTCTTTCTAGAGTTCCCACAATTCATGCTTGGATGCACTTCTTTACAGCTGAAACTGTGCTGATCCTGTCTGTGAGAATTTATTTAGTAGCCTTAATGTGCCTCAAATCAAGGCATAGAAATGGTATACTTCAAGGGGATTCAGGGATATTTTATAGTAAGATATTTAAAAAGAAATTTTTAAAGTCAGACTTACCATACAGTAAAGCTCACCTCTTTTGAGGTATGCTTTTTGTTTGACAAATGAACAGACATATAAATACAATCACAATCAAAGTAACAATTTCTTGAATTAGAAAAGTTTCTAGTCAACTCCCTTTCCCCAACCCCCTACACCTGACAATCACTGATCTCTTCTCTATTACAACAGTTTTGCCTCTTCTAGAATGTCAGAATTAAGAAACCAAAAAAGATCTAGTCTTAATTTAGCCTTTTTTCATGTAACATAATGCATTTGAGACATATGGATGCATGTGCTACCTACCTTTTAGTGTAACCACTGTAGCATTCCACTGTATCACAGGTTGCTTATTCATTCACCAGCTGATGGGAGATCTGGGTGGTTTCCAGGTTTGACTTATGAATGAAACTATGATAACACCCATTTCCTTTTGTCCCTGAGATATCCATATATTGCACCCCCCACTTCCTGTGGGATTATGTTCCACTGGCAACTACTGAGAGATGCCTGTTCTGACAATTCTGTCTCAAACAACATCTCCCAACATTCTCTTTGGTGCCTAGGTTGTTTTTTTTTCTCCAAGGACCTTACATGATCATCATTTATGTAACATGTTTCATATGAAAGAAGACAGATACTCTGCTTTTGAGGTGTGATGAATTGAATACTATTTCTGTGAGAATAAGGATTTTGTTTTGTTCAATACAAAACAAAACCTCTGCTTAAAGCAAGTGTGGTATTAGGGTGGAGTGAGGTGGGAAAAGTGAAAATTAAGCCCAAATGATGTAAATCTGGGCTAACTTTAAATCCACTACTATTTTATATGAATATTTTCAGAAACAACTATGCTATTATATGTGAGACAAAAATACTCGAGAAAATAAAAATTCTAGATATAAATAATGCAGAAAGCAATAAATTAAATTTATATGCAAAATCAATAAATATTATTAGTACTAGCCACCAACCAAGTATGTTTGTCACTGGATGGAGCATTATCACAAAACAGATTGACTCCCTCATTTAATAAATATTTACTGAGTGCTATTATTTAAGAAGAACAATTTAAAAGTCTGCAAAGTAGTGCTAAAAAAATATGTTCAGTACCTATCCTGAAGTTGACTACAATTTACTATAGGAGCTCTGACTTTTTAAAAGAATTTCAAAAGATGACAATTTATAACCATACCAAGTAAAATAATGTAGCAAAATTTCATTAGTTTGAAACAAATGAGAAAATAAAATTCAAATGAGATAATTTATGATAAAGTGGGGGAAAAAATGTAGGCTTGAGGTGGGAGAACAGGATCTACTTTGGACTCTGCCAACAACAAATTGGTTTATGTTTTTGTACTTTACTTCCCTTGTACGATACAATAAGAAGTCGGCTTAAGTAGTTCTGTACTGTGGGTGCTCATCAGATCATATCCTCATAAGTTTTATAACACACTTTAAACATCTAAGTAACATTCATCCTATTATTTCAAGGACTGAGCCAAAATATATTAAAAGTGTTAAAGTCAAGAAGGATAAACTGCTTGCACTGTTTATAACTCTAAAAGTTAAGGTTCAAGAGTACTGTATATAAAGATGATGGTAAATAAAAGTACTGACTTTATAGTCTGGCAGCTCAAAATAGATCTCTTGGGCACAGCCCCAGGAGACAGGAATGGTTCCACATGAAATCGGATCCCTGGAGCTTGCTTTGATACTTCCCACTCCTTCCTTTTAACACAGAAAACTAATCGTTGCCTCACTTTGATTTAGGAAAGGCTGTGATTTGGAGAACAACTCTTGGTACACATCTTAGTAGGAAATTTACTTTTGTAAGGGATATACTGGCAATAACTGCATTAACTACAAAGATGTTATTATTACCCCCGGAGTTAATAGAAAAAATCATTTTTGACCAACTCTCTAGGAGTCAACCCAAATGTATGCAAACAGAACTTGCAATGCTAGTTAAAAACATTAAGTCACACTTTGTATTGCCTTAAATGTTTTCTGATTAGAACAAAAAATTAACAAAACTTTCCTTAGTTTTCATATGCATTTCCCCTCTCACAGAAAGCTTTCTGCCCTTTCCAGTCAAATGACATATGGATATTCACAGATTGCTAAGTCTCCAAATTCCCTCTAGACGAAACTGTTTCAGTGAAAATAAGTGAATGTCAAACAGAATAAGATAAAGCTGAAAGCATTTCCTCGAACATCAGGAACAAAACAAGGGTGTCCACTCTCACCATTCTTACTCAATATAGTAGGAACTCTAGCCAGAAACGTTTGGGAAGAAAAGAAAAAAAAAGAAAAAGCAAACAAAAAGGGGAGGAAGCAGTCAAAATCCCTGTTTGTAGCTGATTTTCTGCACAGAAAAACCTAAAGATCCCACCAAACAACTATTAGAACATTAAGACCAAAAATCAATATACAAAATCAACATCTTTTCCATATACAGCACCAGCTCTGCTGAAAAACAAATTATGAAAACAATCTCATTCACAGTAGCAATAAAAAAGAATAGTAGCTGTGGAAGTAGTAGCAGTACTAATAAAATACCTAGAAATAAACTTAACTAAGGAATTAAAAGACCTTTATAATAAGAATTATAAAACACTAATGAAAAAAGCTGAAATTATTAAATGATGGAAAGACTTTCCCAAGTTCATGGATCAGAAAAATTAATGTTGATAAAATATCCTTGACAGGAAAAGAATTGAGATGTCTTATGGACACAGATAATCAAACTGCACTGTAAACACTGACTAATAAAAATTTTTAAATGTTCAAATGACTTAGTGATATATAATAAAGTCAATGAAATCTCCAACAAAAAACCAACATTATTTACAGAACTGAACAATAGTAAAATTCATACGGAAGCACAAGAGATGCTAAAGAGGTTTCCTGCAGGCAGCCAGAGCAGGCAGAGAAAGCTAGAAGGCTCCTTCCTGCCAGCAGCCAGCGCAGGCAGAAAGTCAGCAGATCTGCCTCTGACTTCCTGTGGGCAGCCATCAGGAGCAGAGAAAACAAGCAGGTCCATCTCTGCCTACCAGCCACCACCAATAGAAAGCTCTTTCCTAAAGGCAGCCAGCACAGGCAGAGAGAGCCAGTGGATCCATTCTTCCTGCTGGCTGCTACGATCAAAAGGATTGCTTCCTATGGGCAGCGAGCAGGAACAGGGACACACAGCCAGGTAATAAGCCCCATGTATCCCACCCACAGGCCACCACTGGAGGCCCTACTATCACTCACAAGGAGAATCAGACAGACACAACCCTGTGTGCCTGCCATCACAGGAGTCCCAGTGTAATACACACAGGCTGAGAGAAGCAGCCCCACCACCACATACCCCTGGCCAGCACAGAAGCCCCAGTGTAGCCGCACAGGTCTGGAGAAGCCCACCCCATGCCCAGCTATTCCCTGTAAACCTGGAGTCAGAGGAACATAAATGCCTGTCCCATTCCCCTATACCACAGAGGGGAAGCCAATGTGTGAAGTGTCTGGGCCCCACAACCAGCTTATAGGGAGGAACCCAGAAGAATGTCAAGACGAAAGAGCAAAAGGCAATCTCAGACCTCCAGCCCACATGAACAAGTCTGGGAGATACGGTCTTGGGAGAAAATGGAAATCACACACCTGAAATCTCTGAGAGGGATAGCAACTGAAGTAAAGAAACAATTTCATGAGAATGTAAAAGTAATCAAATCAGAAATAATGTCCCAGGTAAAAGAACAAATGAAAAACAAAGAATTGCTCAGCATATCTAAAGAACACATAGATATAAAAAAAAAAAAAGAGGAACATAGGAAGTGATGGAAACTTTGAATGAACAAAATAGGAATTACAATGCATGAAACAGATTCAAAAGATATCCAGGAAATTAAAAGTCAATTGAAAGTGGCAAAACCACTTGAAAAAGACTGAAGATAGATTTTCAGACCCTGAGGACAGGATTGCAGCTAGCTACCCTGAAAGGAAAGATCTTTTAAAGATAATAAGGAACCAGGAAATAACAATTCAACAGTATGATGCAAAGAGAAATAATTTAAGAGTTTCAATGAAGAAGCAAGGGTCAACACAAATGAAATTAGAAGGCTAGAGAAATAATAGCAGAAAACTTCCCAAACATGGGAAAAGGTTCTGGCATTCAGGTAAGTGAGGCATATAGAACTCCAATTAGCCATAACCAAAGTAAATCTACATCTAGATATATAATAATCAAGATCCCAGAAATTCAGCACAAGAATACAATATTAAAAGCTGTTAGAGAAAAGAAACAGATCACCAAAGGAAACCCAAATCAAAATCACAGAACACTTGTCAACACTAACCAGCAAATTAAGAGTTTGCAGTGAAGTGTTTCAAATCCTGAATGAAAACAATTTTCAACCCAGATTGATGTAACCTGCAAAACTATCTTTCAAAATTGATGCAAAAACTTCCATGATACTTCTATGATAAAGAACAATGAAAGGAATTCATGACCACAAATCAACCCTACCGGGTGCTGAAGGATATTCTAGAGAGAGATAAAGATGACCATGGTTCCAGGAACAGCAGCAGAGGGGGATTGCCAAAAAGGACAGGCAATTGAATGAAGGAGAACAGGGAAGGGCCAACCACAGGAGAATAACATGCAAAGACAAAACAATGCATGCTGGTTGTAACCATTAATGTAGATGGCCTCAGTTCAGCAATAAAAAAACATAGGGAGAGTGGATCAAGAAATAAGATCCATCAATATCCTGTATAGAAGAAACACAGTTAACTCAAAAGGAAATTCACAGACTGAAAATCAAAGGGGAGAAAATGATCATTCCATGTGACAAGAAACCAGAAAAAAGAAAGGGTAACTTGCCCATTAGCCACAGAATGGATGAGATATGGTATTTTCATAGAATGGAAAGCTACCCAGCTACAAAGTAGAATAATCTTGAGGCTCCTGTAGGTAAATGGATACAACTGGAGGTTATGTTCCTGATGAAACAGATTGAACTCATATGGTAAACATTAGCATAAAAAACAGAAAGTGGGATCCAAAAACATACTAGATATTATAAAAGTGATAGAGAAGGAAACACCTAGGAGGAGAATGTTAATTTCTTATTGTCTTGTCTTGAACTCTTGTAATGTTTTCACACTTTTGTTAGGTTTGGTTCTGTTCTGTCTCGTTTAGTTAGATTTTACTGTGTCATGTTGGTATGGGCAGCTATTTTAAACATAATGGATGTATTATAGAAATCATGGTTGGTTTCCTACTATCTGCTTTTGAAGTCCTATAATGCTTTCATTCTTTTGTGCAACTGGTTTTATTCTGCTTTGTTTCGTTTGATTTTATTATGTGTGATGGTATGAACAGCTATTTCATTTCCTATTATCTGGTTTTGAAGTCCTGTGATGCTTTCATTCTTTTGTTTTGATTGGTTTTAGTGTGTTTTCTATTATTTGATTTCATTGTATATGAGGGGAGGGACAGTTATTTTGAAGACAACAAGAGAAATTATGGTAGCCATTGGTGATTTCCTATTGTCTTGTTTTGAAGTTCCATGATGCTTTTTTATTGGCTTTATACTATTGTTTTGTTTGATTGTATTGTTTGTGAAGGTATGGACAAGTATTTCAAAGAAAACAAGAGGCATTATAATAGCCACTATTGATTTTGTGTTGTCTTGTTGTGAAGTCTCTGTGTTGCTTGCATTGTTCTGTTCTGATTTGCTGTTGTTTTCTTTTATTCTCTTTAAAATAAAAGAAAAAATTTTTTAAAGATGCTAAAGAAATCATGAGCACAGAGAACAAAGCTAGAGACAGCACAACACCAGGTTTCAAGACAAACAACAGAGCTCTAATTGCAGTGTTTTTTCTATTAACATCAGAATGAAGGAATTGCTTCTTTTTGTTCTTTTTTTTCCCAAGATGCAATGAATAGCACACAAAATAACTCTAAAATATCATGAGTCCAATGTTCATGAAAGTTAATTTCAAAATCAAGATGTTTCCTTAGGAAATATAGAAAAGAACAGCGGAACTAAATCCCAAAGACCGATGCACACAAAAGGTGCAATAAGGGTAAGTCCACAAAGTTCTCTCTGCACTATGGCCTTTCTGGGGACTTTTGTAAATCCCAAAATGGGCAAAGAGAAGTCCAAGAAGATGACTTGACCCCAGTCAGACTGGTACACTAAAACTCACTGCAAAGGTAGAAATCCAGAGACATTCTATAAGGGGTGAAGAGAAAACCTAAGGATTGGCTCAGATGCCCAACACTGATTACGAAAACAAAAAAGAGAACACAGCGCATGCACCAAGTGGCTGCCAGAATCTCCTAGACCATATTGCCCAGGGGCTCAGTGGCTCACTAATCCCAGGGTTAGGACAGGCAGCAAAGAAAATGAATTTCCCAGGGTTAGGACAGGCAGCAAAGAAAATGAATTATCAGTTCATGTGCACATGTACTTATATTGAAAAAAACCCACCATAGCTGGAAAGGAAAACAAAAGGATATCCTGTATACACAAAGATCTGTAAAGTATTATATGTGTGTTAGCTACTGTTTTTATTTTTATTACCTATCTAAATTCTGAAAAATATTTTTATCCATGTAATATTTAAGATGATGAAAACAGCAGCAATTTTAATTGATCGCAGGGTTCTATGAGAAGAACAAGAGAAAACTTCTCCATTACTTTCTCTAACACCTTATTTAATACTTTAAATTGTATACAATTTTTGTATTCTCAGTTTTGCTTTTCCTGTATTTTACAATACAAACAAGACAAAAATACCCTTAGGAAATATTTGCTAGAAATAAAAGTAATACCAAAACTGAATAAATGTAAACATCAACACAGAAATCAGAACATGCTATGTTTAACCAAAACCCAAAACCACCATAGCATTTTTATGGCTTATAACTAGAGAAACCTTTCAAATAATGTCCCCAACTTGAACAGTAAGTCACTTCAAGACTGATACAAGATCATAATCTAATGCATATCAAAACTGAGATGTCACAAAATGTGGATTATTTAAAATCACTCCTTCCAGTCAGACATTCACAAAAGTTTTCCGTTTTTTTTAGTTTAGAAAAAATAAAACCAAATGAAATAAAACAGAATAAAACCAATCAAAACAAAACAATGAAGTGATACAGGATTTCAAAACAAAACAGTGAAAGTGATACAGTTTCAAAACAAGGTAATAGGATATCAACAATGGCTACCACAATGCTTCTTGTTATCTTCAAAAGAGCTGCCCCTATCATCAGACATAAAATCAAACAAAACAGAACAGAAAAAACCAATCAAAACAAAACAATCAAAGTGATACAGCACTGCAAAACAAGATAATAGGATATCAACAGTGGTTACCATAACATATCTTGTTATCTTTAAAATAGTGCCCAAGCCATCAGACATAATAAAATCAAACAAAACAAAAAACAGAGTAAAGCCAAGCAAAAGAAAACAATGAAAATGATACAGCATCTTAAATCATGATAGTAGGGAATTAACAGTGGCTACTTCCTTCAGAAGGAAATTCCCCATCGTTGCTGCACTGCATATTGTTATCCTCCAAATAGACGCTCAGACCACCAGGGTTAGGCCTGCAAAGTCAATCATATACTAAACACTACAAGCGCTCTTTTTTCTCTCCCTCAGTAGCTATCATCCCAGTCTGTGTTACTCTAAATCAGTGGGTTACTTGCCCCCTCCCACAATAGCTGGCTCACAGAAGGGGTTGGCTTGGTCTCCCCCAACCCCTGATGCCTGCAACTGCCGCCGTCTCCCTGTTTTTTGAAGAGTGGTAGGAAGTGTATTTACTTTATTTTTATTATGTGTAAAACATTATCTTTATAATATCCTACATTAATCCTTTTCCTCCCAAATTTTATTTTCTTGAAGCCAAGGATCCCAACTTCATTATGATTATGTTTGGGCCCCAATCTGCCTCCACTAAAAACATGGGAAGATTAAACCCATAAAAAGTGGGAAAAAAGGAACTGGGCAATTGTATTGACATTTCTTCAACATAAAGTAGCCAATCTAAAGTTATCAATATAACAAAATATTCCTTTATCAAAAAGTTTTCAGTCTACACACATAATTGAGACACATATATAACAAAATATCTAAATTTCCAAATACTGAAGAAAGTATATACAAACAATCAAACACTAACCATCCTTATACCACACACTCAAAAACTCTGGATAAATCCATGGGTTTTTAGAAAAACACTATCTGAATATCTGTTTACCAAAACAAGAATTTTCTTAATTCTCATTTTCTGCATATGTATTCAAAGTTATGGAAACTACTGGAAATATTATTTTAGGTCGACATAAACTTAAATAGAGCACTTTCCAAACAGTTTTAAGCATAAATTTAGGAAAAAAAAAAAAAAAACTGGGGTTATTTCTGGAATTTTAGACACCATTTGGTAAGATTTATTAATAAATACAACAGACAGTACTGAGCTTATGTTACTACTGTGCTAAGCGCTTTAAAACCATGATTTCATTTCATCCTTAGGGTCTGACAGTGGCTATCTATTTACCTGTGCTCATAACATAACTTAAATTTAAAAGAAATCAAACTTCAGAGCTAACCTTTAACACACAACAAGATAGTTTTGAGTGTTACTGTCACGGGCATGTTTTACCTGGTTGTATACACAGGAGTTTGATTCTTTTAAGCAGTTCTAAATCACTAACTGTGAACCACAGATCCTCAATTAAAACTTAGAATCTTTCCATGCATTACAGAGGACTGTGACAATATAACAAAAAAGGGCCATGGGAGCATTTTCAAAATGGAAGGATCAGACTTCAGCAACATTAACATCCCTTTACAGATGCCAACAGTAAAAGTCAATTTAACTGTTCCCTTCCTGGCAAACATTATGGCAATCCCACTACACATCAAAATTATCTAAATCATAGACAGCTGCCATTATCAACTTTATTTTTTGACTCACTCTATGGACACCTGCCTTTTTATCTTTGTGTCCCTGGTGAATACATACTTATTAAAACCATAATACATGTGTGTCATTTTAAGTCCAAATCATTAGACTGAAAATCTGGTTAATTTTGGGGGGAGAGGTAGAACTTGAGGGTGCTCTACACTGAGTTACATTCCCAACCTTTTTTTTTTGGGGACAGGATCTCAGGAGGTTTCTCAGGCAGGACTGGAACTTGCAATCTTCCTGTTCCAATACCCAAGAGCGCTCGGATTACAAGGCATGTGCTACCACATCTAGCTTGGCCAAATAGTTCCTAAATACAGGGAAAATGTGGACACTTGATTTTAACTTTTGATTGGAGCTCACTTCAACAACTAGGTTTCAAAATCAAAAAGGAAGAAATCTGAGGAAGTGTCTCAATGTACAGCTCTTCTTAACTGAAACATCAATAGTGGATGAGAGTTCAGTTGTATATCTACTGGTTGTGTTGTGTGTGGTTGTGATTACCCACTCCTCTGACCCTCAGTTTCATCAACAAACATAACATACGGAGACATATCAAAGTCACAAAGTATAGTCTAATATGTGTTAGGTTTTGATTTTGTTTAAATAAAAGATGAACCTCCTCTTCCTTCTCTGGAGTTTGGTTCCTTTCTTATGAGGATACTTCAATAATTATAAAATATTCTAACCCTTTGTGGCTAATCTATAATATATGCTCCACAACTAAGAACATCTATACCTGTGGCATATGTGCAGGAATAGGTTGATACCAACGAAAACTATGAAAGGTTTGCTATCACTGATCTAGATTGTGAGGCAGTTTAAAAATCAATGATTTTTAAAAGAATGAGTAAGAGGAAGACTGATTAAACATAACTGAGGGAAGAAATAGGGAGGGACTGTTAGGTAGGATGGGAAGGCTTTGGACCATACTATTCAGCAGTTAAAAAGAAATGCGCTCTATAGCCACAACACTACTAAAGAGCCATAAATAGACATTTTGACATTAAAGAAGTTAACTTCAGAATGGCTACATATTGTCTGCTTCCAACTCTCACATTCTGGATATGAAGCAAAACTATGGAGACAGTGACAAGATCAGTGATAGCAAAGGGTTACCACAGTTAGGGAAAGCAGAGAAGGAACAATGAACAGGTAGACCACACAGGTTTTCAGGCAGTGAAACTAAACTACATGACACTGCAATGCTGGATACATGTCACCACACATACTTATTAAAATATATAGAATGCACTTGACTCAACTTTGACAAATGTATGACACTAAGGCAAGATTGTTAAAAATGAGAGAAAAGAGAGGGATAAAGTATATGAGAAACTCTATACATTTTTATTTTTTCAGAACCTAAACTTCTTAAAAAATGAAATCAGAGCCAGGAATAGTGATGCATGTCTGAAATCCCAGCACTAATAGAGACTGAGACAGAAGGTGAAAAACTGTGAGGTGGGTCTAGCCAACATAAGAACTCAATGAGACCCTGCCTCAATATAAAAAATTTAAAAAGGGATGCAAATATAGCTCAGTGTGAGGGCCTTGGGTTCAATTCCCAGTACTATGATTTTAAAAATCTATTGATTTAAAAAAAAAAAAAGTTTTGCAAGCAGGATTGATGGTTGTATACTACTGTTAATAGAGTTAATTCCACTAGAATATACTCAAAAAAGTTAAACTGTAAATTTATTTAGTGTGCTATATTTTACCACAGTAAAAACGAGTCACAGGCAGTCCTTATTTTATTGGAATGCAAACTGGTGATTCTAGGGGGAAAATGCTAGTAATGAATCATATTCCAATGTAGAAATCAAAGATCTTCATAGAAAAATGCTCCCCAAATATTCCACCACAGTTAAATGAGAAGATTTCATTTTATTTTTTAGTGCTCCTCTATGAACAAAGTGTGCCTTGAGGGATGACTTTTTCATCCACATGGAAAGTCCCAGAGCTCCTTGGTCCTAGTGTTAATACTGGAAAACCCAGAACAGATAACAAAGAAGCTGATAAAGATGCTGAAATGTGAAAAAAGGAAGGTGAGCTGCTTAGGGACCTCAAATTTGAGGAAGAATATGGTAATGAATCCCTTGGATATCCTTCTTGCTTTCCATACATCCCAGAAGACTCCAAAGTAGAACCACCAAGAGGCAGGAAAAAACTAAACCTCCACAAAAAGTCTGTTCTCAGCTAGCTAAGTACCCTCCCCCGCCAAAAAACTTAGCCAACAACAGAAAATATTCTTAGCAATGTCTGCTTCACTCCCGCCTATCACCATAGAAAAGCAACTCCACCCTCCCTTTTCACAGAAGTAGTTACATTTCTACTGTAAACATTCCTACCCTACCTCTACCCCTACTGGGACCGGTCCATTCCTGAAGGCAGCCTAATTCACCCACCCATGGTAAATCAAGAAGCTGGGCAGGCTGTTCCCATCACCTACCAAGTAGATTCAGAGGGTGCTCCAAATCCATTGCGGGAGTATTATAATTGTCAGCAGAGTAAAATTGGGGAGCTCAATTTCTCACAATAGAGTACTACTATCTGCAGGGAACAGGGGTTAAAGCTAGCCTCCACCCACACCCAGTGCAGTGAGAGTAGTATTTAAAGTGTCATTCAAAGCAGAACTAGTCCCCACTGGATCTGTGGTGGGTAGGAGCCAGGAACGAGCCTAGCTTCAACTCCCCAGTAGCATCAAACCAACTAACCAAGGCAGTCCAGGTGAGAGCTAGGTTAGTGTTCTCCTTTTGTCCTATTCCAGTATCTTTATGATCCAGAGGGAAGCTGGAATTCCATTCCACCAGCAGCAGAGACTCAAAAGGCAGTGTCAAGTTAGGCTGGTCAGCGTTTCTACTTCACCTCACTCCCACTCCCAGTGTTAGCAAGGCTCAGAAGGAAGCAGTGTCACAGTGCACTCCGTACACTGAGGCAATGAAGGAGGGCATAAGATGCAGATTCAGCTTTGAACTTTTCCCCCCACAACAGGCAGCATCAAGCTCACTCAGAAACTATGTTACAACTGGAATCACAGATGCAGCAGTGCTGCAAGGAAGTGGCCCTTCCACAACAGAGGCATCAGCTGAAATAATTCTGGATTATGCTAACTGCATTCTCTGTATTGATTTATATCTTCCTGTGGGTCTCTTAAAATAGATTACATTAATGAATTTACAAATGTTTTAACAACCTTGTATAACTAGAGTAAATGGCCCTAGCCAGAATCATCTCATAATTAAAAATAAAATCTCTCCACAAATGTTAGTTCAGAGCTCTTTCTATTATGGCCCACTGTGCTACCTATCCCAAACCCATAGTAATATAACAGTAGGAAGGACAAGCATGGTAAAAGGAAATTTTTTAGCATAAACGAGGGAATAACGTAAGTTATTTTAGATAAGTAATCTAAAGTCAGTGATCATCCAGTAACATTAGGAGAGAACTAAGTAAAACTGAAAATACTACAAGCAATGGACTAAAAAGAGAACTCTACAAGGATTAAAGTGCAAAAGCCTCTTGAGCAGTATAGAGAATTTGAGGATCTAAAATCCAGCTATATAGCCTTCTGACTCTGATTTCTTTCCACCATACAACACTACCTACATCAGCACTTATGGCCTAACAAATACTATCAACTTTTACAAGGAATATGAATTAACTTTACCACCATCTTCCCATTATATAGGTATAAAAATTCTGCACTATAAAGTAAGTCTCTAAGGTATGGCAGATATCTTGTTGGTACTTAGAAAAAATTTTAAAATGTATATAAGAGGTCATTTTTCCAAGCAAATAAAATCATACTGGGCAAAAGTAAATGTGCATTAAAAGGTTTTTTTTTTAAATGCTAGAAGTAGAAATTTCATTTACAATATGCAAAGTCACAAAACATTCTAAGAAAGAATTAAAAACCAAAATTAATGCATTTTTGTTTTCCATGCGCCATCTTCATAAATCACAACTTGGCCATTAAAAATTTAAAAACTTGGGGCTGGGGGTTTAGCGCAGCGGCATAAGCACCTGCCTTGCAAGCAGGCGGTCATGAGTTCGATCCCCAGTACCGATAAAAATGAAAAAAGACCAAAAAAAAAAAAAAAAGTTTAAAAACTTAGCTGGGTATAGTGTACACCTGTAAACCCCAGCACTCTGGAGGCTGAGGAAAGAGGATCACTGTGGGTTTAAGGCCAGCCTGCACTACACAGTGAGACCTTGCCTCAAAAAAAAAAAAAAAAAAAAAGAATAAGAAAAAGAAAAAAAAAAAACAAAGTCAAAATCTTAAATTAGAACAAAACCTTTGTTTTATAGGTAAAAAATGTAATTTTTAATTTTCAGATTCATTTCCATTCAACTAACAAAAAATGGTAAAGATCTCATCCTCCAAAGTTTGAGAGGAAATACGGTTCCCTTTAAAAGAAACAGGCGTTAGAATATTTCACAAGCCAATACTGTTCAGTTAGCTGAACCTATAGCGGCAACTACAAAACAGAGTTTGAATAAGAAGTGCAGCAGCCCTGTTTGTGAAGTATAATTTCTGTATCAGTTCCCTCCAGACTGAAAGACCACCCAAAGACATTTTCACTTGTCAAAGCTTACAAAATAAAAGAGGAAGTTCTCACTAGAGAAAAAACAATGCTCTTTTCAGAATTTGTGAAACAAACCAAAAGCCTTTTTAACAGAATAGCACAATGATTTTATTTTGTATTGGAAAATGATTAAGTAGTAACTCATGTTCCTTGACTCCCAAGTTATATGAAAAACCATTGGTCATGTATAATAAGCACAGTATTATTGGAAACATTTTCCAAAAAAAACTACCAAAGAAAAAATCCCTCTATACTCACATCAAAATTTTAACTTTTTACCTTATCTTCGCTTTGGTAGTAAGCCAAGGAAATTTCCCAGCGCAAGCAACCCACAACAAGTTCTGCACAATGGTATTCTCAAAGCTTTAATAGATGCCCCAAAACACAAGTTTCACTGTCAAAGACTTCTACTATCACATGAGTTTAAGAAAAACACACATTTGTTACAGCTTTAGCATAAAATAACACAGTCTATTTCCCAACTTATGAAAAGGAATAAAGATATAATGGGGGGAAAATCTATATATCTAAATCTTTAAATATTATTCAAATTTAATCTTTCGAAAAATGACTGTTTTAAGTACAAACTAAAATGAATGAGGAATGCTAATCGGTCCAAAGTAAACGGCGGGTTCAACACAAGACAATAAACACTGTACTTTCAAATCTGACATTGAAGTCTTACAAATGTCCATGCATACTTCAACTCCATATACAGGCTAATCCTCTGAGGTGAAACTTATGTGAAAGTAGTAACAGTAAGAAAATAACTCAATTAAATCCAAGAAGCTCAATAGATACCTCATCAAAGGAAATATACAAATGGAAAATATATAAAAGATGTTCAGCATACGTCACTAGGGAACAGCAAATTAAAATAACAATGAGCTACAATTATATACTAAAACCCAAAACTGAAAATATCAGATGTTGCAAAAATGTGAACAGAAGATCTTTCATTCACTGCTGTGGGAATGCACAATAAAGAGTCACTTTGAAAGAGTGTGACAGTTGTGTTTGCTACACAAGTACTTACCAGACCTAACCCTACCTAGCTACAGAGATCAGTCAAAACTGGCCACATACAATGGAATATTACTCAGCCATAAAAGGACAAAATCGTGTCATACACAGCAATGTAGATGGAAATGGTAATCATAAGAATAAAGTAAATCAAGTACATTAAGAGAAACAGCACACAGTTTCACTCAAATGTGGAATCTGAAGAATGCTGAGCTACAGAACTAGTGAGCAGAATAGTACTAACCAGGACCAGGAAAGGGGAAGGAAGAAAGGGTGGGATAGTTCACTTGACAGGTACAGTTACAGAAAATAGAAGGAGTAAATGTGGATTTTCTACTTGACAAAGGATAATGACAGCTAATATACACTGTATGATTCAAAGCAGCTAGAAAAAATTAGAATGTTCTCATCAAAAAGCAATAAGTGCTGGGCCTGGTGACGCACACCTGTAATTTCAGTACTTGGGAGGCTGAAGCAAAACGATCACTGTGAGTTCAAGACCAGCATGGGCTACACAATGAACACCAGGATAGCCTAAACGGTGAGGTCCTTTTTCCAAAAACAAAAAAGCAACAATCGCCAGGAATATAGCTCAGTGATAAAAGTGCCTGCCTGGTAAAAAAGCAATGATAGTTGTTTAAGATGATGAATAACCTATGTACCTTAACTTTACCAATATACAGTGTATAAAAGTGCAATATATGACACTATACTTCACAAAGATAAACAATTATTATCTGGCAATAAAAATTAAAAATGTGTAGTACACATTTTTAAACAGCTATACATACTCTTTTACTACATGATCCAGCAATTAAATTATTCCATAATTACCCAAAGGAGTCTAAAACTTACCAAACACTGCTATTTGCACCAACTGTATTCATGACTGTCAAAATGCAAAAGCAACTAAGACATCTTTATTAATGGATAAATTATAGTATATCTGCATAACAGTAAGATTCAGCGATAAAAAGAAATAAGCTATCCAGCCATGAAAAGATATGGAATAACTTTAAATGGGCATTCTTAAGTGAAAGAAATCAATACAAAAACGTCTGATGCTATATGATTTCATTATGGAAAAGGCAAAAACTACAGAAAAAGTAAAAAGATCAAGCAGTTGCTGGGAGTCCAATGAGGAACACACAGCACACATAATTATTTCCAGGGAAATAAAACTATCTGTTTGATATTCTAATTGGGAGTATAATTCATTGTACCTTTGTCCATGTACACAGTATGAGAAATGCAAGGAATGAACCTTAAAGTAAATCATGGATTTTAGTTGACAAGAAATCAATATTGATTCTTCAATGGCAAGGAACTCGGGACTGAGGCAGATGGCCATGAGGGAAGGAGTAAATAAATTCGTTACATTCAGCTCTATTTTTTGAAACACAAAAATCCTATAAAAATAACTCTAAGGAAATCATGTCACTTGCAGAAAAATGGATAGAACTTGAGACCAGCATGTTAATAAATCTGTTTCCTTACCTCCTCTTACATGAGTAATCCATACCTAAATAAGATTTTAAAAATAAACAAGAGAATACGGAAACTAGTCGACTTTTAGAGATGGGAAGGAAAACAAAGAAAAGGGAGAGAAAAAGGAGGTGGTCGTTAGGTTTCAAATAATCAAAATATGCTATATATGAATATACCAAAATGAATCTCATTATTCTATATTACTAACATGCACCAAATTTTAAAATACTAAAAATAAGGGCACTCCAAGACAGAAAATTTATCTACATTCAAATTTTTTATCAAATCACAAATTCTTTTACAAAGACCATTTTTAAATATGCCATCAAGTAAAAGCAGAGGACATTAGCCCAACATACCCAGTATCCATCCCTTAATATAACCCAAATCATGACAGTGAAAAGTATTTAAGTATTTAGTGTTGTTTCTTTTTCTTTCTTTTTTGACAGTACCACAACCCACCAAAAGAAACCGTATGTAAAACTATAACTCAAGTTATTCAAGGAGAAGGAATACTTAGGTAATTTTGGTGTTTCTCAATTTTACTAAAAAATTATCTAAATATAGTATTAATCTTAGGTCCACAGGAAAAAAATGAGGGGAGAGAAGGCTTGCACAGTGTAATAGCTTTTACCATATAAGAAAGCAAAATTTATTCCTTATTTTCTAATTTAGTATTTCTAAACAAAGCAAAATATTTCATCTTAAAAATAAAGGTACAAAAAACTTAAATTCCTAACAATTAATCATCACAATACTCTAAAATGTATCACTACTTTAGAGAATTCAGCTACAAAATATATAACAAGTCAGAAATATAAAATTCCAAGAGGTTTAAGACACAAAAATAGTAACTCTTTAGTATGACAGATATGCATCTCATTCTCATTGTATCTACTATATTAAAAAGTTTTGTTATAATCAACCCAAATTTTCTTGATTCGATGAGAGTACTTAATATAAAATCCAGGATGGAAAAGAAATATGACCATCTTTTTTAAACTCATAGTTTGGAACTCATTAAAGAACCATGACTATTAATTTTTTAATGAAATATTAGAGCTGGGAGTGGGGGGCCAAGGGAGATAGTTCCCAGTGCAGCAAAGCACAGTTAGAAATAGAAGTTGTTCTTTGAAACTTCCGATTAACAAAGAAACAGCTCCCAAAAGAAGGAGAAAGCATGTATACATTTATATATGTTATGTGTAACTGATCACAAACATAAAGTATTTTATAACTAAGCAATGATCAGAAAAGTTTAAGCTCCTAAATAAAATGTTTTAAGAGTTCCACATTTTAAAGTGGCTTTTTTCATTAAGATATTTCAGTATTTTAAGATTGTATCATGAGAGTGAGTGTATGCTGAATATTAAAATACCTTAACAAATTATTTTTATATCCTTAAGACCAATCAACAAGTTGGCACTCAATAAACACTTGTTCACTGAAAAGGAAGAAAAAAAATGTAAAGGTGAATAATTGTATTCTTATCAGCTTTTTTAGAAAAAACAATAAATAAGTCAAAGCAGACTACAATATTACTGGTTCAATTCCAAAGTTCATTACAGAATTCTTGAGAGTGAACCCTCAATCCAAAAGAGTTCGACACATATCAAAGATAACTAACTCTGTAAATGAACATGTTTTTAAAATTCTATTCATATGAAAATGCATTTGCTCCATATTAGAAATTTAAAGTATCAGGTTATGTATCTGTATCGTCATCTTCCCTTTCTAGCTTATTCATTCACTACAAATTAATGACAAAATGAGGTTTTGAGCCACACCTGTAATCCCAGCTCCTGAGGAGGCTGAGGCAGGAAATTCCAAAATGGAAGCTAGACTTAGGCAACACTATCTCAAAATTTTAAAAAGGTTTAGTGTGTATGTAAGTGGTAGAGTGCTAGCCTATCATATGCAAGGCCAGGGTTCAACTTCTAGCATCACAGGAAACAGAAAGAGAAGGGAGTAGAGGGAAGAAGAGGGAGAGAAAACTAATGCTTATTATTCATAGGTCTTTACATGGCTTGTCTAAGTGATCTGCATATGACATGACTTCATGATCAAGAAGATTCTGGCAAATTTTACATTATGTAGATTCTATTAAAAAAAATTCAACATATGTACCCCTTGTCTCCAGGAGAATTAAGCATTATTAAAGTTATTTGACAGGAAAAAGAAAGCCACCCTGAATAATACTTAAAAGTTTTGTCAGCTGGTGTACAGAAAGGAAAAAAAAGAATCTTTATTATAGATCATAAACAAAGTGTATATTTTACTTAACCAATTGTTTAAAATAAATGCAAAATTCACAATTTAAAAAAGGCCTTTCAAGTGTTTCACTGCATTGGTGAAAACTATTTTCCATCAAAAAAAACATCATTTAAATCTCTACGACTAAATTGTTGACGTAAAAGGGGTTTACTTTCTAATGCCGTTAAGTGTATGTAGCAAAACATGTTGGTTAAGTACATATACAAATAAATGTACAATGAAATGTAGTTCTCTGGAGTGGCATCCAAGCTAACATGAACATGGATGTGGTTCTAAAGGAATATGCTGTGCTTGTGTGCAACAGAAAGAATGCAGCTACAATATAGAAAACTGAACTATTTTATTTTAGTACCTTAAATCAACCCAAAATAAACCCAATCTCATCTCACAGTGCTTAACAATTTTTACTTCAAGAAATACTAATATTTTAGCGAATTTATCTGTCTCACATTATCAAATCATAAAGGAAATACTAAAATGTTGAATCTACTGTGAAAAGTCCTATATATGGCAGTGTAGTGATTTGAAGTGTATAGGTCTAATACTTTGGAACTACAAGTATTGTGTAATGTTTGATAAGATGTTTTGTTTTTATTTTTGTTTTTATTTGGTCTTTTGAGACAAGGTCTCACTATGCAGTTCAGGCTGGCCTTGGGCTTACTTTGTAGCCCACGCTGGTCTCAAACTTGGAATGATCCTCCTGATTCAACCTCCCAAGTGTGGGGATTACAGGCGTGCGCCACCACACCCAGCTTGTATAATTAAATTTTATATTAATAAAAAAATCCATTGGCAGTGAAAGTCTTATTAATTGTGGCAGGGTAGTGTAATGAAAGGACACAAAATGAGGCTTAATACACAAATATTTAACAGCCAACTAATGCCAGGGTATACTACACAAAGAATAGAAGAGAAAAGAGATGGGGAAGTGAGTTGGCTCAAGAGAAAAAAGACTGCAACAGTCAGACTGTACAACTCAAACCAGTTAGAGGTAAAGGTATATTCTGCACATTTTATTCAGCCTGGGAGTGGCTGGCTGGGGCCAGACTCATTTAGCCCCTTGTTTATGGTCTGCAGTCAGGAACCACCTACCACTTTACATCCAGTGGCCTACGAATATAATTTTTTATCTGTGCAACGATATGAAAAGGATTATGAACCACTGAGAAGATATAACAAACTTTTATATCACAGCAGTTACATTGAGAAAGGGGATTTATTTTCATAAGTGAAAAGTCTACCATGTTAAATTAAAATCATTAGTTTGATTGTGGTTGATATTATGAATTTGTTTTTAACTTTTAAGTTTGTTTTGATTTTGTAGTTTTATTAAATTTAAATTCAATGACAAATTTCTGTCTAGATTTTTGTTTGTACGTATTTCATTAACATTAGCAGAAAAATGCTTTATGTTAAAACTGAAGCCCACAAAAGATTTCTTTTTTACTCTAAGTGGGAGCTGCACAAAACATGATCAGTGAGTCTGAGGTTAAGGACTAACTCAAATATTTGATCTATCACTTAAAAAATTCTGTGCTCCTGGGCAAGCACATTCTAGATCTCCTGTCTATGCTTCATTTGCTTATTTGTAAGAGATAATAATCATTCTTATGCAAACAAGAGTCTGTGGAGGATTCAGAATCTATAAAGTGATTAAATTCAGCACAACCTGCAAAACAACAAAGGTTTACAATAAACGGACACTGGATGGAAAAAGGATGTTTCATGTCAATCAAAAGTACATTTATCTAATCCATTACATACAAAAGTGACAACAGAAATCTGACAGTATCTCTGTAACAATATTCTGTCATTTAAAAAGGGAGTGGGGTGGTCAGTTACACTGCTTTAGAAAAGGCTCCTTACCATCCTAAAAAAAACTGTCCCGCAGCTGTTTAAAATTTATTTTTTTAGACCATAGCACCACTGTTTGGTTGTTTCCAATTTCTAAAACCACAAATAGTAAAAGTGTACTCAGTCTACTGCAAACATAAATAGCAAATGCACGCTTCAGCACTTTTTAAAGGATATGGAAATTGGCAACAAAAATGCAGTTCATGTTGAAAATTTATGACAGCCCTGCCATATTTCTTCAGAAATACAATCAGGTAAAAATTAGGAAGATCTCTTACCAGTTGGGTGGTATTTTTACATTTTTATACTTATATTTTCACTAACTGAAAGACTCATTATGTAGCTTCTGGCACTTGATAAAATAGAGCAATAGTACCTTTGCTAAAACCACAGTTTCTTTGGTTATGTTTAGCATTACACAAACATCTTTCACCTTAGATATCCTTTTGCATTAGAGTGTTTAATTTTAAATTGACTAAAAGGAATACCTTTTTCAGGTTTCTGGATATTATTAAACACAGAAATTGTATTTTAATGACATCTCAAAGATTACATATGTGTTTCAATTATTAGGCATTCAGTGCCATAAAAATACTATGAAAACTACTGCTGAAAGATGAGAGTAAGACTCAGGGAAACATAAAGAAGACTGATTCACTACATTACTGTAAATTAAGAAAGAAAAAAATTGTATGTAAAAAGTCATAACATAGATTTAACATATCTTCTCTAATATGGCCATATCCTCAGCTTCTGAGAATGAAAATATCTCCATTGCAAAAAATTAAAATAACTTAATGTTAAGAGCAATAGTGCAGAAAAAGTTTTGTCACTATAAGCAATTATGCAATATTTTTATTTTTCATTCAACAGTAAAATTACAACAGCTACGGAAAGTAAAGGATAGTTTTTAACCTTTTTTTATACATTCAATAAAAATTTTTAGCATTTGAGAGGCTGAGGCAGGAGGATTACTGAGTTTGGGACCAGCTTGGCCTACAAAATAACTTCAAGGCCAGCCTGAACTGAAGAGTAAAACCTTGTCTCAAAAAGACCCCCCCACAAAAAAGGATGAATACTGAATAAATAAATGACTAAATGAAGAGAAGGGGATATTTGTCCATTTCGGTAGCTTCTTTGCTTTATTCTAAAATTTTAAAAATGACCTCAAAAATGGCAAAACTGAGTACAGTGGTATATGCAAATAGTCCCAGGTAATAGGGAGGCTAAGGCAGGAGGAAGGTTTGAATACAGTTCTGGGAAGCCAGGACAACATAGGGACACTTATCTCAAAACAAACAAACAAACAAACAAAAAAGCATGAACAGTCCATACAGTGAACTATTAAAAGGAATTGAAAGGCAAATAAATTACCAAGGAATTTGTAAGTGACTCCTGCTTTTCACAAAGTTCGTCTTTTCTGCATTTTTACAAATGATGCTTAACCAATAAACATCTTCAAAAATTTGCTACACATATGTTTTTATTAAATTGAATATTTGTATGTGTCATGTGTTTTAAACTAATAAAAATAATCAAAATATGCAATGGATGTAATAAAATTCTAAAGTAAAATGAACAAGAAAGACAAGTTGTGGAAATCTACAAAATGTTTGACTCTATGTTTTCTAGTTTACTGCAAAAAAAAAAAAAGTAAAACTATAAAACTAGTATGCTTTGAATTTTTAGGTTCCCATGTATATAATATAAGCAGGGTTTCTTTCCCCACATCTCCTACTGGGCATTTGATTTTGTTAAAATAACTGTTTTTCTTTGAATTTGTAAAGTGGAAAGCAAACCCAACTGCCAAATAATATCTCAGAAAGCACCCTAATTATATGAGTTAAACACAAAGATGTTTTTCTCCTATTGAGTTAGTATCTATTCAGATTGTAAACTTCTAAAATCATTTATATGTAATTTCTTCCAACTTTGAACACTGTTTAAATAATACAAACTTAGTAATTATGTTTATCACTGAATTTCTGGAGATTACATAAACATCTCTCAAAGTTTTTGATTTATCTTTTGGTCTGCTGAACAAGATAGTATCTGAAAGGTTAGCAGCTTTAACTTGCCCATTATTACTTTAAAATGATACTTAATCATATTTTCCTAAAAGCAAGACCTGGTTTAATCAATGTGAAGGCCAGGAATAAGATATTATTTTTAAAATAGCTTTTCTAAATGAGAAAATATAATTTACTGACATAGTTTTCTGATTGGAACCAGGATAGCTTTTACAAAAACTAAGTATCATTTTGTATTCAGAATAGGAGAAAAAGATAGAAGTGTAAATGTCTACCTCATTTGCTACAATCATAAATTCTAAGATTGAGATAAAATACAGAATTAAATATGACCAGCTAATGAAATATACAAACCTTGCAATTTAAAACTAGATTTAAAATTTCCTCCTAATACTTAATACTACCTAGCCAAAAGGCAGGTAGCCAAAAGGTAGTATGAGGTATTAGGAAAAAAGTTCTTTAAAACTAACCATGAGAGAATACAAAGAAAGAAAAACCCACTGCCAATATATTAATTTGCTAAAAATTACTTGCGAAAGCAAATCAAATTTTGGAAGTTAGAAACAGCCATGTGACAATGAATGGACACTTCATCTGTAACAACACTTACTTTCATTTCAAAGTTGATGAAATTAAATTTGAAGAAACTAGTTTAATTCTAAATAATTATAACAGTTGACAAGAATAGTCTTTGATTACATAAGGTGCTATCCTGTGCTTTAAATGTTAAACATATATTCACAGTGAATTAAAGTCGCATTACCTGCTATTATAATATATAAACTACTGTTGTCTTAACTATTACTGTAAAATACCTTAAGTAGATACATTCACTTCTAACTAGATTTCATTTAACATCAGAATAACCTAAAAATAAATTATGCCTTATGGATACAAAAAATATAAAAAAGAATAGCTACAATCAAAGCAGTCCAATTACAACACTTAATTTCTGATGCTATTACTTCTCTTACAGATATGTAGTTTACTACAAAAAACATAACATACATGTATCTGTAAGATATGTTAATTTCTGACAATTACATTCTAGTGCTTACAAAAGCTACTATCATCTTTGAAAATATATTCTTTCAAATTAGAAATGCATACAATTTTATATTTCAAAACATTCACCGAAAGATCACAAACTTATGTCTACAATTATTTTAAAACATTCTCGTTATACTGAATTAAATTTACATGCAAGAATAATGAATATCCCTAAAATAGAGTTAAGTATATTATTACAAGCCAGAAAACATTCAGTTGGAGTGTTAACTACTTTTCACACCATTCAGAACTTCAATTACATACAAATAATGTCGCTTGAGACCTACTCTGGTCGGTTGAAGAATTACCAATTAAAACATGAAATCGCTACAGTTCAATAGTACCTTAAATAATTTTACAAAAAAAATTGTTCTTTGCACATTTATTACTTAATCACAGTATCACTTCTTAATCATTGCTTGGCTTCTTATAGCAAAAAAGGTCACTTATTTTGGTGCAGAATATATACCAAAAATACTTGGTAATCCAGTAGACTATTTTTCCGGCATTATGGTCAGGCAACAAAACCTACCAAATCTGATGATTGACATCTGCAGGTAATTCAATAGTCAGATGATAATTCTTCAGTAGTTTCACAGTAGCATAATTTTTCACATTACTTAAAACCACTGTTAAACCTATAACACATTTTTCTGTTTCACTGTGGCTATTTTTTCTATCTTTAACCCTAACAGGAATATCTTTTATCTGTCAGCAGTACAAAATGATTTCAAAATTCAAAATGTTTTCCTTTTTTGCAATGCATGACTTTGAACTCTGATTTTTAAAAGATCAGTTAAACATTATGCTTCTTTTAAGAACAAAACTTTATTTGAGTCTGTGGTTTAACTGAAAAAAATTTTTTCCAGGGAAAGTCAGTCAGTTTGAATCTGAAGTACCGTAATGCAGCTTCCATCCATTTAGACATTCTGCCGGGGAGGTATTTAGTCAATGTTATACACCATATCAACCAAATCAGGGACTACAAAACTCCCTACTCTGTGCAACAGACAAGAGAAAAATGAGAAGCAAAAGCTTAAGAAATAAAAGTTGTAATTTTAAAAACTAGTAAACAATATACTATAATGAAAAGTAGTATTAACATGTTCTTTTCAATTCAGCAAAAACATTAATAAAACAATTAAATACATTAAAGTTTAATCAATTTCAATATATAATCATAGTGTGTGTCAGGTTTATGGGATGCCACTGGCTTCTATATAATAAACATTTAGAAACTTCTCTAATTATATTATCATACAAAATTTATATATGTACTTCCTTCCACATTATATTTATATAGAAAATTATCACATCCTCATTCAAAAAATTACCAATATTAAACAAAAGGCAAATTTTCCAATATTAAATTAAAAATTAATTAATGAAAAATTAACTCAATCAAAATGTCTACTAAAGCATATATTGTTTTTCCTTACATTTTATTTAAATTACAAACTTAAGTTCTCAAAATCATATATTTAAGTACAGCTGGTATAGTAATCTAACATATATTATATGCTAGAATACTTACTATGTGCAACGCACTATGGGTAAGAACTTCATATTTGTGAACCTCCCTACTGTTCAAACCATCCCTCACTTTATGTATTATTTTTTCAAAAGGCACACAGGGGTTAAATAACTGTCTAGATTTCACAGTTATTAACTGGCAGAAAATTTGGTTCCTGAGTCTATGTTCTGAAGGCCTACATTATAAATATCACCCTAAAGTATGACTTTTTTAATTTTAAAAAGTATGACATTCTAGATATACTTCTTGGATCAAATATGTAAATATTCTTATTTGAGCATACTATTATAAATTTTAAATAAAATTATTGTATTTGTAATAGGGATTCTGTACCTTAGTTGTTATCCCCTACAGTGAAAATAACAAAATCAAATTAATGTTTATCACCAATGAACATACTGGTATACACTTATAATCCCAGTTACTTATAAAGCTGAGGAAGAAGGATAGCAAATGCAAGGCCATCCTGGACAACTTAGCAAGACCCTGTCTCAAAATTTAAAAAAAAAAAAAAAAAAAAAAAAATTAAGGGGTAGGAATGTAGTTCAGTGGTAGAGTACTTGCCTGACCTGTGTGAGCCCCAGTACTATCAAAAAAAGAAAAAAATAAATAAAAACAAAAAAATCAAGTAATGTTTATCAACTTTAGTCATGTGTAAAAACATACACATAAATACATATATATTACTTCATAATGATACAGCTATGATTTCAATAAATACTTATACATTAAAATTTTCTTATAAAATTAAAATGTATATATTAAATCTCATTTTATTGAAATTTTAACGTCTAACTTTAAATGTACAACATAGTTATCATTCATTTTATGTCTAATAAGAACCAAAAATTAAGCCTTTTTAACTATTTTATTCTTGCATTTTAAAAAATTGAGGGTAATCCTAATTTTATACAAGAATTAGAAATGTAAATATTCCCATTCAGCAAATTCCCAATTTAAAATGCAAGCAATTTATTTCTAGTTGCATGGTTTGTTGTTCACTTAGAAAAATGTTTTATTTCTTCTATGAATAATGTTTCGTATTTGGTTAAATACAGGAAGTCACACCACAAATGGAATGTGATTATCTGTAATGAGTTAGTTATTCCATATTCCCATTTAAAAAATAAATTAATGTATCAACACATTCTATAGTGTTTATATAAAGTTTAAAATACTAGCAAGCTTAAGTGGAAAAAATGTAATCGGGATAATTTCATACAGTAATCATTCTTCACAGAATTTGTATTACCCAGTATGGAATGGATTATAGTAAATGTATTTCACACATGCTATTTCTCACTCAAAAGGAAACACAGAATAGGATAAAGAGAAGTTCAAGCCAAATCTTCATTCAAATCCAACATTCATGCGCGCCACTGTAATTGAAAGACATTTCCAAACAGATAGCTGTGGACCTCATTTCCCTTTAAAATAATGTGTCTTTCACATCTGTTCCAACTAAAATATTCATGTTCTTAAACTTTACCAAAATGCATTCTGCTTAGTTTGTAAAACTTAAACTTTTGTTTAGCTTCAATTTATAACTAGATAGGCTCATAAAATATTATTCAAATTTTCAAATTAAACATGTTAAAATGTAGTACAGTATGCATACCTAGTAGATATTTTATATCTGTAATTTCCCACATTTTGAAACCTTTTTTGACTGACCTTTATGCAATCTTTTTTCAAATCACATATGCCACTTTAGTATTATTAATTTCACTTTTGAATGTATCATCTAAAGAAAGGAATTAGATTTTCAAAATCAAATGTCAAAATCAATTTTTAATTTTTAATATTTCTTTCATTTTAACTTACCAAATAATTAGAAAATAAAAACAAACCACATACAAGTAAAATATGATATAACGTAAGAATTGTTAATTATATATTTCATGGCGCTTCTACAAAATTATAAGATTGCATTTATGAAATAGGTGGAAGTAAGTTTCAGATCCAGGGTACATTAAAAATAAAGTAACTGCACAAAAAAAGGAAAAAAAGGGAGAAATACAACAGGAGCATAAAGATTTTCTGTGCTCTTAGGGGAAAAAAACTACACAAATTTAAGGTTACTTTTTATCTGAAAAGCATTTACAAAATGCATAAAAACTTAACCACAGGTTTGTACTTACTGATCTTTTGTATAAAGCAATCGAAAAGACTGCCTACATAATCTACTTACTTTTATCCACTAACTTCAAAAAAAATTGTATAATATTGCTACTCTTCCAAACAAAATCTCTATTTTGAAATATCTTTGTCAGAGTTTTTACCTACATGGAACAATAATTATTTCATTAATATAAACCTGATATTGTAAATCAATATAAAACTATATTTCTAAGACCATGTTAACATAAGGGAAATGTCACTTGTACTCTACTCTTGTTTTCAAGTGTGGTTATTTACAATGTAGGAAAAAATTTAATTTGGGGACATACTACACATGTATGTGCATACATATAAAAAAAGAGACCAATTACAGAGCAATGCAAACACAACACAGTTCAATTTTGTACAAGTGAACAAAATACTGAGAAATTATAAAGATGTTTTAACCGAAGTTAGGACTATTGATGGTACAATCCACGAAGAAATCTTGTTCTCTGGTTTAGAGAAAGGTTTCAAAACGAGTGAAAAGACAGATCAAAGATTGTGTGACAGAACATGAGAGCAGGTGAAAGGTGGCTGCTGCTCAATCAAACTCTAGCAATAAAAATGAATGTAGGATGTAAGAAAATAAGGAATTCATAATAACTGCAAAATTGTTACCGAGTTTGCTTTTTAGTTTGGTTCTCTTGGGTTTTGTTTTGTTTCTGGTGTTGGGAATTGAACCCAGGGCCCCATATATGTTAATACCACTGAGTTACATACCTATTCACTGCGAAGATTTTGATTTGCCAGAAGTTATAGAACTGCCAAAGACTGAGAAAAGCATGTTTGAGGAAAGAAAGGAACCTGATTTTGAATGTATTTACTATATTTCATTCTAATTTATTTGCCCATATGTTAGATATTTAGGTAGAGACAAATAGTATTCAGCTGGATATATGAATATGGATTTCAGAGAGAAGGTTTATATGGAATAGTAAGAGGCAGTTGGGAAGATCTTTACTATATGAAACCATCTTACTGGATGTGGTAATCTTTTGATTAAATGGTGATACAGGAGGTTAAAAAGTAGACTCCTTTATTTACAGATCCAAGAGTTGAACAGCAAATAATATCCAGGAGATGACAAGTCACTGAAGTAAAAGAAAAATCAGAAGAATGAGATGTTCTGGATATTAAGTGAATGGAGTTTGATCAACTGTGTCAAAAACAACCAACTCATCAAAGTGAAGCACTGAAAACTGACTACCAACTTTAGCAATATACAAGTCTCTGGTAAATGTGAGAACAGATTTTGTGGAACAATAAAAGCAAAGTGAAATGAAGTGAAGACAAAGTGAGAATACAACTTTCTTCTGAGGAATTTTGTTAAAAGGAGCAAAGCAATACTGCAGTTAAACCAAAGTGATAATGGATCAAGATACCACAGTTGCTGCTCGTGTTAACTGTGTAAGATGAGTTACATCTGTAGCTGTTGGTGGTGGTGAAGTAAAATAGAAAACACAAAAATTCGGATGTATCCTCACGCAACTGCAAAGGTAACAAGTCTACTGTACATGTGGCCTTAAACAGCTCATCCACAGCAGCTGATGGGGAAGCAAGCCTATTATTAAACATAGATGGAGATGGAGGAACTGGCCTAAAACAGTGCATCAATGGTGACAACCAGGAAGACAGGCATGGGGAGATACTGATGAGTATACTAGTTGTTGATAGTGACTTGAGTAAATTTTCCACTGATTTGTTACATATTCTCAACAGCACAGGGAGCAAAGTCAACAGCTAAAAGGGCAGATGGGGAGAAGATGTTAAAAGTATAAGGTGAAAGCAGAATGTATGCATTAACAGTCTAGAATAATGGTACAATGAATGGGCTAAGAAAATAAAAGTCTCAGTAAGTAGAACTGAGGTTGATGATTATGATTGAATAAGAAAAATCAACAGTGTGTTTTCTCTAGACGCGTTCACTTAAGCCTACACATGACAGTAAGTCAAATGTAACTGAGGGAAAGAGAGAAAGAGGAGAAAAAGGACTGATAACAAGATAGGAAATACAACCACAAAACTTCACAGCTAAGGAAAGGTGATAATGTTCAAAAGAAAATACTTATTATCTCAAATTTCTAACCAATTCTTCACATCTCTAAAATCCCCGTTAAACAGACACTCTGCCTTAGATCATATGATGTAAAGAGTCCCACCATGGTCCTCTTCTATCTATACCAAGATTTATATTAGATACAAAAATCCAGGAATACTAAAGTCCTTTATATAAGACAATGTAGTTATCTGCACATAACTTACGGAGAACTTCCTGCATAACTTAAATCTCTAGATCACTTGTAACACCTATACAATACAAACGCTACATAAACAGTTGTTACACAATATTTAGAAAATGACAAGAAAAATATCTACCTACATGGTTCAGCACAGATGATTTTTCTAAATACAATAACATCTTGGTTCATGAGCACTTCCGTTTGCAATAAAAGCACGTGGCAAAACTTTGCTTCTGGTTGCAAATTCCACATCAGGTGACAAACACAACCACAGTCATCTTCCCCACACAAAACAAATGTAGCCATCTTCCCCAATCATAAAACAAACTAAGATCAGAAATCAAAGTGCCACTGTACGTATTTTCAATCTACAGTTGTTTGAATACATGCACACAGAACCTACAGTTTTCTTTTAACCCTCAGATTATCTCAGGAAGCTGAGATAATCAATTTACAAGCACTGTTTCAGAATGTAAAATATACAATTTAGTACATTGCATTCTAATCACATTATTAAATATGTATGAAAACCCTCTTACGCCACATGTCAAACAATCTCAAAGAATATCAAGATATAGTCTTTTGTCTCTCCTCCAAAATCGTAATACTTTATCAAGGAAATTAAAATACATAATAAAATACTTCCTACTCCACAGAATAGGCAATGAGAATAAAGAAAGCAGTTTAGAACAATGGGAAGGAGATGTAAATTACAGACAAAAAAATTACCTTAACACATCTTTCTAAGACTGCAATATGCCAATGTGATCTTCAGGTATGGGAGAGTAGGTCACACATTTATTTAACATTTATGATGTATCAAGCCTTGTGCCTCTGAATCTATTAGCTAATTCCTTCCTCTCAATAATCCTACAAAGTGAGGTCCAGGATAGCACCACATTTTCTATCCATTCATATAGTTATTACCAGAAGTCAATGATTCTGTCATTTAAAAAAAGGCTTCATATCATAATTAAACTAGCGGATACACGATTACATGATTGAAGGAGACTAGAACACCACTACTTCATAACAGAAGAATTTCTGGAATTAAGATAGTTATGAAAACCTCTTAAATTGGATTACCTCTGAAGAAAAAATAGATTCTCAGAAATTTTCAACATTTGCAACTGACTGGATAATTCCTTAATCCTGTGAACTCTGAGACCTATACCTTCACACAACTGTTTAGCTTATTTAACTCAATTTAATAATCCAATTTTTTAAAAAACTGAACATCTTAGTCACTTTCTTGTAGCTAAGACACAATACCTGACATCCACAATTTAAAAAGTTTTATTTTGGCACAATTCTAGTTCAAGGTTGGTCAGCACTAAGGCAGGAGGAGAATGGCAGAAAGGCACCGTCAACCCATGGCAGCCAGAAAATAGAAAGTGAGAGAGAAAGACACAGACCCTTCCAGGTCACACCCTAGTGACCCATATCTAGGCAAACTCCAACCTCCTAATGGCTCCTTCAGCTGCAGTGCCCCCATAGTACAGTCTTTCAAAAGTCCTGCCTCTGAACACAAGTTATCTGGAGTTTTATTCTTGGTCTAAACCATAACACTGGGCATTTCAGAGAATTATATAGCTAACTACCATTACATATTAGAAGGTGGAGGTCTGGTGGGAATAAGGAATAATAAACTAAATCCTGTATCTTACTTCTCAAAGTAGTATCTTCTCAAAGATAGGGAAGATAAACTAAAGCCAGAAAGGGAACTCTACACTCAAAAGTACATAATCAGCTTTTGTGGACTTGAAACTACACATGAACAGGAAAGTCAGGACATTAGCACACTGTGTAGTATTACCTCTACCACCAAATCTAGCTGCATTCAAGTGCTTCCAGTGAGTAAAACCAGGAGAGTTTGCTTTGCTTTGCTTATTTTCTGCTTATCTTCTAGATATTTTAGTGTCAACTTCCAGGGTACCCAGAGATCTAATCTACCATTATTTTGTGGGACGCTATCAGTGCTATGGAATGAGACCAGCATTAATCTGGGGACAGAGCAAAGCAGACTGCCCTCCCTAATGAGGATTCATTAATTAAAATAGTTATGAAAACCCAACCTGTAAAGGATCTGAAAAGAGCAAAAGGTTGTTCTTCATCCAATTATCTCTCCCTTAACAGCCTTAGAATATAAGCCAGGCTTATACTGCCCTCAAAAGCAAACAAATATTGGCTGATCCTCTGGCTGCATCAGCTGCCAATCTGCCTAGCATGTCTGCTCTGCAGATTTGGGACTTATTAGCTCCCATAATCCTAGAAGTCAATACCTTATAATAATTATTGCTTAACCAGATAGATAGCACACATCTGTAATCCCAGACACTGAGAGGCTAACGTAGGACATTACCTCAATAGTCTTTCATTCACTGTATCCCATTATTTTTTGAATTGTACATATTTTTATTAATATGTTCGTGCTTTGTAATAAATACATTCATCATAGGGAACTGGTATATATACACATTGCATCTCAATTCTTTTTACTTCTCTGCCCTACTTCTTAAAGGCTTCACCTCTTCCAAACCGTGCCAGAGGCTGAGGACCAACCCTTTAGAAAAATAATTGGTGTAAGAGACATTTCAGTTCGAAACTATTGCACATGACAACAACATACAAGTATTTATTAACTCTCAATCTATGTGCCAAATATCTTATTACATGTCTAGTACCCATTAATGATGAGAGAAGTAGCTACTTACTGAATTCCTACTAAAGTTGCTCTGGTCCAAAACTAATTTATAGTACAATTTCAAAACACATTTTTAAACATTTGCTTTATTATGTTTCTGTTGTTGTAAATCTGTATTATTTCTGTCAAAAAAAAAAAAAAAACAAATTCGGGGAAAATAGGTATTCACAAGCTGACTCAGCTCGGTTGAATATTGTTTTCTATGTGTGAAAAGGAGTCTTCTGGTGCTGTAGTTCTCTCATACAGAATTTCACATCAAGAAATGGTAAAATAGACACCTAAACATGTAAACTCTCAAGACTAAACACTTATAAGGCATAATTCAAACATGTCTTAAAGAAAAGGAATACCAGAAGGGGTGATTCCAACAGTGTCCCATAAAGTTTACTCATTCATTCAAAAAAAGAAAAAAAAAAACTTGTCTTAACACACTAACTGTACTTAGTGGGAAGCAACAAGATGAGCATTTAGTAAGAAGGCCTGGACTGTGAGGCAGAAAAGAAAATCAGAAATCATTTATTAGAACACAGGAAAACAAGCCAAGAAAGAAAATACACCTATGATCCATTCTTAGCAGAACTGCCATCAAAGAATAAAAACCATTAAAATATATACTAAAACTGCAATACATAGCCCTTGCTATCTGCACTGAGTTATTCCTGCAACTCTAAGATGATGATATGAAATTAATCCTACCAGAAAGTACATACCTAGCAGGACACTAAAGCTCAAAAATTACCAGTAAGACTGCTATGCATAGTTTAACTTTTGAATGAAAACAGTATTACAAACATGCAAAGTTACTATTTAAAATAATAGTCAGAAAATTGCTTATAATCCAAAAACAGGTTTAAAGATCAGCCTTAATATATAAAGAGTTCTTGAAATACAAATATCTTAACACTTTTAAACATGTAAAGAATAACTGGTAATTCACAATTAGTTTCTTTGAAGTATGAGAAGGGATCTAGAATTAAACATATTTTGTAGTTTAGGGCAATGTGCCCATTACTACACTTCTGAGCATTTCAAGTACACAGCAAGAGAATAGCATAGATTAGCATAATTTTTACATTTTTATTAATGTCTCCATCCAATGTCATCCTATACTCAACTCGCAATCACAAGTATATATAAGCACAAGCAAACACAAAACCACATACACAAAAATTTATGTGTACAACTATACTTTTATCAGTATTAGAATATGGAACAATATACACCAAACAATAGGAATTCTATTGAAACACTAGGTTTACTGGTGTTTTATACTTTCTAAAAATATTTTACATCTGTGTTTTCTCTTATTAAGCATATGTTATATTGATAATCAGGAAGCAACAGTAGAAACAAATCTGTGTGGCAACTTGGCAAAGGTCTGGTGCAGGTAGATAACAGCATTTTAAATATATTTTAACTTTCACCAGAATTGAAATAAGAATCTAGCTTGTACTAAATCTGCAAAAGGAGACCTTGGTCATGAAACACTGACAAGCAAGCATATGACAGAAGCACAGGAAATCAGCAAAGTTTAGATGCACCCAAAAAAATATGTAGCTTTCTTTTCTTAGTAATGTGATTAGGCACCTACTATTAGCAAGCTTAGCCTCATCCTGAACAATATAAAGAGATTAATATTGAAAACACAGTTCATGCTCCAAAAGGAGCATTATTTCACACAAATAGCTGTATACAGAAAGACCACACATGGAAAAAACTAAGTACAAAAGTTCAGAATATGACAGGAACAATGTCTGGACACAAGATTACAAAAAGTAAATAAAAGACCTCCAGCTAGAAGACAGTGTAAGTTTTCAAACAGAATGCCCTAAGGTCACATGCCTTGGTCTATCACATAAATAGTTCCAAAGTAGGACAGACTTCTTCTAAACTCTAGAACTTTCCTCCTCTGCATATTGTCTTTTTCCTTGATAACGCAGTTTCTTGTGGGTAGAACTGATTTTTTTTTACCACTTTAATGAATGTTTCACTGCACCAATTACTATTCGAAAGAATTTTACCTTCATCAATTTGCACAACAGTCTGTAGACACTGTTATCCCCATTTTGACAGCTTTATTGAGATATACAGTGGTATTTCAGTTTACCAATTTAATTCTTTCCACAATTCTTTTCACAAACCAAAATGGATGAAAACCATTCAAATTTCCCGTAAGGTCAACACTGAACCTAAGTGTTGAATTTAATTTGGTACTACTGCAATTTGAAGTATCTATGAAATGGCTTTCATAGATTTAGGTATGCATAACCATCACACAGTCAATTTCAGACCATTTTCTTCACACACACATACACAAAAATAAATATGATATTCTTTGGCCATTAGTCTGTCTTAGTTCCAGCTACTAGAACAAAATATCACAGACAAGGTAATTTATAAATACTTTAAATTTATTTCTTACACATCTGGAGGCCTAGAAGGCAGCACATTCAGTTTCTGGAAGGGGTTGATCCCCAGAGATCGTGCCTTCCCTGTGTCCTCTCCGGGGCAAAGGTCAGAGGGAACTCTCAAGCCTCTTTAACAAAAGCAATGACCAAATTCAGAAAGGCACAGCCCCCTAAGACCTAATTATCTCCTAAATGTGCTACATTTTAAAAATTTTGATATATTAGCACATCTCTGTAGTACATAATTACATTCATACTGGGAAATTAATAAACGTATACACATTTCTTATTTTACTTTCCTTTCCCCTCCCTGCCTCTTCTCTCCAGTTCTTAATCCCCACTTCCCATTTGCAAAACATCTATCTTCCCTTACAAAATAAAAGATAAAGCTCTACTTCTAAACACCATCAAATGGAAATTGCATTTCAACATGAATTTTGGAAGAATACAAAAACATTTAAACCACAGCACTCTCCACCTTCTACCTCACAAATCTTCCTAAACTCCTGAATAACCTGAGTAAGCATTAATCCACAGTCTATATCTACAAATTTCCTTTCAATCTCACATTACTAAAATAACAGTAAAATTTTATGAACGGCTTCTTTCATTTATCACAATATTTTCAACATTCATCTATGTTGCGTCATGTATCAGTTCTTCGAGACTTTTTGTGGCTAATATTCCATTGTATAGATGTATTACTTTTGTTTGTTCTTTCATCCAGTGATAGATGTTTTTACCTTTTGGTTACTTTTGTTACCGACCTTTTAGATACAGTATTATGAAAACGCTGCTGTAAACATCTAAGTATAGGTTTCCATGTTAGCGTATGTTTTCAGTTCTCCTGATTATATACTTAGGAACACAATTTCTGAGTCCTTTAGCAACTCTCTCATTTAATCACCTGAGGAACTATTATTAGTGTGTTCTTCAACATGGTTAGAATATGACATTTCTACAAGCAGCATATGAAAATTCTGATTCTTCTGCATCCTCACTAACACTTGTTTCCTGCTGTTTTTACTCCAGCCATTCTAATGAGTGTCAAGTAGTACTATCTCCTGATGGTTTTGATATATACATTTCCCTAATGATTAATAATGACTACTGTTCCACATGAATATAAATTTTCACAATAACAGAAAATGAGGTACATGGAAATAACACATTTTCACCAGCTTGTACCACTGGTGCATCATGGATGACAGTCCCATCGGGAGGCTTGTACAGATGGTGGGATAAGTGATGCAGTCACACATTTACCAGTAATAGTTTAAGCCACCCACCAAGACATACAAATTATGGCCCTGTTGTGAACATGTAAAAAGAACTGTCCAAAGTCAAAACATTAGTAAGGGAGATGCTAAGATTTTAAGCCAGGCAGCCTGGTTCCATGATCCAGATTCATTTTCTATTTTCTCTTGGGAAACAAGGTCTGATGTGTAGTTCAAGTTGGCCTAGATCTCATGGCAACCCTCCTGCCTTAGCCTCCAAGTGGTGGGTACCACCAAGCCCAGTTCATGACCCATATTCTTATACAAAAATTATGCCTCCTTTAACAATTCTAGGCATTCTGTCCAATGGACGATGGCAGCTTTTTCAAGATGGTCTGGATCACATGACCCTAAACCAATTATTGACCACAAAAATAGGATCACCAATGTCTTAAGTCTGTTTTGTGCTGCTAAAACAGAATACCCACAAACTGGATAATTTATAGTAAACAAAAATTTACAGGCTCACAGTTTTGAAGGCTGTAAGAATCCATCTGGCAAGGACCTTCTGACTGCCCCACTCCATGGAAGACGATGAAAAAGCCAGAGATAAGAGGAGACCAAACAACCCATGAGCCTTCGTGGCCAATTCAACTCTTAAAGGCCCCATGTCTTGATATTGCTGCAATTAAATTTCAACATCAATTTTGAAGGGGACAAACATTCAAATCATGGCAACCACAACTGGGATAAATTATTTACAATTTCTAAGCAAAATCAATGCTCTTTCAGAAAGAAGAAAAGTACGAACGATCCCTGATCTGTTAAAATCGACTGTGTCTGCTATAGATGTGTATGGAAGCAATTTCTATATTGTGTATCATAGCTAAGAAACGAAGAATTACCATTCAGTTCTATAATGCTAATATTATTTGCAAGAGTATGAGTAAATAGATAATTACAATGTCAGTCACACTGAGAGTTCACAATAAAAGATGCAATCATTTCAAAACTGCAAAGAAACTGAAATTTGCATTAGTTTGAAATCTGTCTGTGGAGAATACAGCCTTTACCATAGGAGAAAAGCATTAAATAAAAAACATTTATTTATGCATATTAAAGACCTACAATACATAAACTAGGTGGAGTTTGAAGCTGAACAAAATGGCAATTAATAATAAAAAAGATTTCAAAATAACAAAGCTTCAAATTATCTCTTACAATATTTTGACTGCAAAAATTTTCATTCATTTTAAGGATTTCTGAAGCATTGCTTAAGTGCTCCTTAAGAATGTAAACTATATTCAGGTGTGATGGCATGGGTCTGTACCCAGGTACTCAGAAGACTGAGGCCAGAAAAACTGCAGATTTGAGACCAGTCCGAACAACTTTAGTAAAATCCTATCCCAAAATATAATTTTTATTTTAAAAGGCTGGGTATGTGGTAGTGTAGTAAAGCATTTATCTAGTAAACACAAGGCCGTAAATTCAATCTCCAGAATCAAACAACAAAAAAGTGCTAATTACTCAAGCAATTATATTAGCAATCTGATTGTATAAATTATGTTGTAACATAGTATTAATCTGTAAGAAACAAATGACTTTCATTTTCCATACTCCATACTTTTTATAATTTTAATACTTGTAAATCTGGATGTATGCTCCCAGTGTAGTGATAATAGTGATAATAGTACATTTTAATATGTTTTTTTGTGAAGAAATGAGAAAATAAGATGAATTTACTAGACAGTTTTTTAAAAATACATGTTTGTAGTACATAAGAATACATTCATTGTGGGGAGTTAGTAAATGTACATAGCACATCTTTTTTTAAAATATTTTTTCCTTTCCCTCCCTCCAGAATATTTGTATACCAGAAATGCTTTCATAGCATAGACCTTGCTCCTTCATTTAAAAAAATTTTTTTTGTTTTTAAAGGTAGAAGGGAAAAATTGAATAAATAATTACAAACCACCCTGTCTTTAGAAAGAGGGTTTATCATGTAATTATAATGATGATCATTTAAAAGTATCCAAACTGTCTCCAGCATTTTAAAGAGCCAAGCAGAGTTATTTTTAAAATCAAACATATGTGCCTTTTCTGTTTATGTCTTTGGAAAGAACATTCTGTATAATGAAAAACACGACCAAATTTTTCACAGTACATCACTATAAAACCCTATAATTGACTTTCGGGGTTGGTTTACTCTACATCTATTTTTGACCACGCAGAAAACAGCAATGATGTGGTGAAAAGCCCAAAATGTAAGTCTCATTGCAGGATAAGACTCCATCCTGATTAGTACAGAAGTATCATATTTGCACTGGGAAATATGCCCATTTTAAAAGGGAAAATTTTAGTGTATAAGAATCTCCTCTTTTAAAATCAACTATATAAAAACTAGTATCTCTGGTGCCTCATGTAGGCTTTGGTTGGAACCTGGATGTTGTTTACACTGATCCCCTCCACTAAATGCAGCAGAATGTTGATGTTCAAAGCTCATGTTGAAAATGATAGAAGATAACACTGGATACTACAATTTAACATTGTAAATTAGCTTTTAAACGTAAAAGTCATACTGGATAGTTGTTTTTCTCCAATCTTAACACAGATTAAATAAAAAACAATCACTTTCTAAAAGCTTTGAACTCATCTCTCACAAAACTTACTTGTGATTCCTAATAGAAGCACTGTTTTCTTCAATGAAAAGAAGTCTAAAATACTTCTGAATGAGAACTAAGCACTGTTGGTTTCATCAATAAAATTTACATATTAGCAAGCAAAATAAACCAGGAGAGAGAGATGCTGTGTGGCTTAAAAATCAGCCCTATAACACCTACCACATATTTATCTCCTGTGACTTAACCTTCTTTTCAGTAAATAAACTAACTTCTATGTAGGGAATTGGGGGGAGAGTTTTATAAGAGCCAGGTGAGGGAATATGTTTCAGGTGGAAACTTCCAAATTTGACAATCTGCTCATTTTTGGTGGGTATTAAAGAGTCCACAGCACTTTATAAATTAGTGGTGTTTTACATGAATAATCATGGCCAAAGTTGCCAAGGTCACGGCACACTGAATTTACTACTATCAAAAACCAATATATAATTTTTAAAAAATGGATGGCTAGTAAAATTCAAACCAGGCAATGGCTTTCTATCAGTAATGCTTAAGGAAAATCATCACCAATAATTTTTTAACTGTATACATACTTATGATGTGCCCAATTATTATTAATACTTATATCTTTCATGATTTCTCCCTATATTTTAATCCAACAAATTAACTACATAATAACATTTAATAGCTTCAGCCAAAGTCTTGGAGAGCAGTATACAAAGATGTACAAAGAATCTTCACTAGACTGGAACTTACAAGCCTTTTCATGGGTGACATATAAATATCATCTCTAAACAAAGGAAGAATTTCTTACCAGGCTGACTAAATAGCCAAATAGATTATCACAATCAGGTACCTAACCTCAGTGAAAACTGAGCTATAGAAGTCATCAATATGAGAATCACTGATGGAGCCTACATCTATCTATATAATAACCATTTGTCCTATTCCATATTGTAAAATCCTTATCTAAGCAGATGAAATTGTCCACAGCTTATTACCTGTATCAATAAATAAGACAGCAGGTGTTTAGACCATCATAAATGAAAGCAAAGAATAGTATTTTCAAAAATACATTCAATAAAACAGGCATTTAAACACTGTACACAAAAAGGGCATTAAAGCATAATTTTATCACAAATTATGCGTTAACACTAATTTTCTACCTGTGGGGTCTTTTAGTAAAAAAAGAGGAAAGGGAAAAAAGTAAAAGAGAGAAAGTGAAGAAGAACAAAACTAAACTGGAAAACATACACACTTACAATTTGAAAAACACTATATAAACTGTATTATATATGTTACTTACATGGTTTTGGAATAATCCATATATGAAATCACACATCCCACTCCCATTTTGCAGGTGAAGAAACTGATTTTTATAAAAGCGATAAAATTTCTAACATTCTCCCATAATAATCAAGTAGCCAAAAGGGAACAGTCAACATAGCTCAAGAAAATTATCAATTTTACACATTAAAATGTAACTTTATTTGTCTTGAACATTTTTTAACATATTGCTAAATGACAAACACACACACACACACACACACTATCCTCTACAAAATTACTGGAGTTCTATTCTAAGATGCATTTAACTACACTGGGAGGAAAAGCCTTCATGGTAAGAATCACCAGAGATCCCACAGGTGAAATAGTTATTAACATTCACAGGGCTATCTAGCAATAAACCTAACTCCTGCTAAAAAAACCTCTACAATACAAATCACAAAATACTGGAAAAATTGAGGTGATGGGAGAATAAAAGCAGCAAAGTAAAAGACAGCTGCAGAATACAGCCTCTACAAGACCTGGAATCAAACGTAATTGAAAAACAACTTAGCAAAGACAAGTAGCACTCTAGAACCAAAGAGAAGCTGGAGAAACTGAAGACAATACAGAAATGAGAAGGAAACTGCCTAGAAGGCTCAGCCCTGTCTCCATAAATTCAATGCCAGTACAGAAAAGACAGCAGCCCTAAGGATAAACAACAGACCAGCCAACTGCTCACAGTACTAAACCCAGGAAAAGCCCTTAATTTTGTAACCTGCAAGTACAGCATAGGCTTTTACTCTGAAAAATGACTGCTGCACAGAGGTAGAATTGGAAAAGAAATCTACTGGAGCACCTGCTATACCTGGGAGTAATAAAATCAGAAGATATTTTTGGGAAGATACTTATTGTTTCATACTGAGTTGCTCCTGGAATTAGAAGGGTCCACAAATCACAAGTCACAGAGCAACTTCCCTTTGGGGTCACTGGGATCACCCTATCACAGTGACTGAGAGACCTATATAAACAAATACATGAGGTATTTAAAATGAGCTCAGAGATTTTAATTAAGCAGATAAAGGATTTTACTAATAAAAGAAACACAGTAAACTGATTTAAGCAAGACAACACAAGATATGAATGACTACTTCAGTAAACAATTCAGAAGTATGAAAAGAAAGCACAGCAAAGCATGGTTAGCGGTCTTGATCAATGTGAGGACAGTGTCCAAACTAGAAGATGAGGTAGTGGATGGAGTAGATTATAAACAAAGTAGTACTCTAAAAATGACAAGACACCATACGAGCTGGATCCAACAACTAGTGGCAAAAAGAGTAAAGGAAAGAAATGAAACAGAGTTAGAAAAAAAAGGAGAAATTCAACAAAAGGAAAAAATACTAAAAGCTGTTTAAGAAAAACATCAAGAAACCTACAAAGGCAAGCACAGAAAAGTAGCAGGTTTCTTAGCATATACCTTAAAGGCCAGGAGACATTGGAGTCAAGGTTTCAAGACCTAAAAGGAAATAATTTTCAACCCAGACTTTTATACCCTGCAGAATTAACCTTCAGATTTTATGGAGAAGCAAAGACATTCAATAACAAACCTAAAGAAATACAAGACTTCTAAGTCTGCAATGTAATAAAATACTTAAGGGAATCCTAAACACAGACAGGGAAGGCCACCAGCACCAAAGACCCAAGGGAAAGTATGCATCTAATTGGGGAGAGTAGTTAAACAAAAGGAAGAAATAAAAAAGTAATCAGCACAAAAAACATAATGCAATGAGAGGATTCAATACAGACCTTATAATAAAATCACCTCAGTGGGGCTGGGGATTTAGCTCAGTGGCATAAGCACCTGCCTTGCAAGCAGGCAGTTGTGAGTTCGATCCCCGGTACTGATAAAAATGAAAAAGACCAAAAAAAAAAAAAAAAAAAAATCACCCTCAGTGTCAGTGATCTCAACTCTCCAATCAAAAGATACAGACTGGCAGACTGAATTTTTACTGCATGCAACTATATACTGGGGAGACACACCTTATCCAAAAGGAGGTACACAGACTAAAATTGAAAGGATGGGAAACAATATGGCATTAAAATATAGACCTTATTTTCAGACACAGAACATTTCAATCCATAACTGATCAGGCAAATCATATGGCCACCAAGCACTAGTAAATGTTATAATTCAAAAGAAAGGGATAATGACTAAGTATCTACACACTGCATGCTGGTGTACTGAACTTCATACAATAAAGATTACTGGATTCATAAATATAGACACCAATACAATCACAGTGTGACAATAATTTTCTAGCTAGTACTCTAAAAGCACAGAAAACAAAAGCAAGAATTGACAAATGGGATTATATCAAATTAAAGAGCTCTGCACAACAAAGAAAACAAGATGAAGAGACAGCTAGAAATTAGGAAAAAAATTTCTACCTGCATTCCATCTGATAAATAGCTAATAAGATATATTAAGAACTCAACAAATTTAACAAAAATGTAAATAACACAATTTTTAAATGAGCAAATTATCTGGACACATCTCAATAAGAAATACAAATGGCCAATGAACATATTTTAAAAGTGTTCATATAATTAGCCATTACAGAAATACAAATCTGAAGTATAATGAGATTCCATCATAAGACACTTAGAATAACTACTCTTTAAAACTGGTTTAAAAGCATATACTGAGCTAAACATGGTGGTACATACCTGTAAGCCCAACACTTGGGAGGCTGAGGCAGGAGGACTGCCGTGAGATTAAGGCCAGCCTATAGTGAGACGATGTCTCAAAACAAAACCAAACAAAAACCAAAAACAAAACAAGCATATGTTGGCAAGAATGTAGAGAAAAAGGAACCCTTTTACATGGTTGGTAGAAATGAAAATACACAGAGATTCTTTAAAACGTTAAAAATAGAACTACCATATCATCTAACAATTCCAGTACCTGGTATATATTCAAAGAAAATGAAGACAGATACTGTATACCCATGTTTACTCATAATAGTTCAGATCTAGGATCAGTCTAAATGCTCATCAACAGATGAATTATTAAGAAAATACTGTGCAATATATATATATATATATATAATGGAGTTGTATTCAGCCATAAAAAATGAAACTTTGTCAGTTTTAGAAAAGTGGACAGAAGTAGAGGATAATATGTAAGTGAAATAAACCAGACGCAGATTAGTAACATGTTTTTTTCTCATATGTGGAAACTAAAAAGTAAACAAGTCAACGTGAAAGTAGAAGATGAATTACTAAGGGTTGAGAAAAGGGCTGAAGGAGCATGAGGATAGAACAGAGGTGATGTATATGCACAATGTAAATACATGCATGTATGGAAATATCAATGAACAATCTGTATAATTAAAGTGTTAATAATTATTATTTTTAAACCTATATAGGCAAGTGAGGTTTAGAGAAAAGACAGTAGGGTATACAAACAAAATACAAGGGGACCTACAATTTTAAAAGTACTGCTGGAATTATCATTGTTTCCTTTCAAACTTTAGGTTTATTCAGAGTTGGAACCTTCACCCAGGCTTAGACTACTATCACATTTTTTAACCTTTTCCACAAGGGTTAAAGTACTGTAAGATAAGAAAATAGGTCTGATCTTCAACGCTACTACTGAGAAGTAATCACAGACTGCTTTTAAAATTTTTCTTCTTCCTTAACCTCCTGATTTCTTTCTTCCTTCCCCTCATTGGCAACTTTTTCCTTCTCCCTTCCATCCACCCTCGCATTCTTTACAAAACAGTATATAAAAGAAATAGTACAATAATCATTCAGAGGAGCCCAAACCTACCAGGTCATTCAACTTTTCTATTTCTGACAGTTCTATAACTTTTATAGCTTTAATTCTACTTTGTAGTACTCTGAAGAACTTTTAAGATGAAGTTCAGTATGGAATAAATAGGAGAAAGTTTTGAAGAGAAGATAAAAAACAAAGGCTGTCATTTAAAAAGTTACAGAAATGGACAAGTACTAAAAACTTTGCTGCATAATAATGAATAAAGTAAGGAAATACCATTCTTGTATCCCCACATCCTTAAATTTAATAAAAGAAATAAAACAATCCCTTCCCGATGTACTTTTTCTTGCCATGAAATTGTAACCACTTCACAAAGGCACCTTGGCAAATTCAAAACATTCTTATATATTATAGGTAATTTTCTATTAAAGAAAAAAGCAATAGCTTATATATAGTAAATAGTCCATTAGGAAAGATAAAGCTACTTCAGAATTATATGAAACTGTTAACTTACCAATAAGTTATACTTAAAATATATTATGTGCATCATTTAAATACTTTCAGATGATCAATCCTCCAAACATAAAATACAATTCAAAGAAAATCAGATCAAATTAAGTAAGTAAATCAATTTACAGAAAAACATTACTTCATTATGGCCAACATAGTAATGCTGTATCAGAAAGAAAACAATCTTTTTTAGTAACTAAGTATTAAAAAATGGATCTTGCTGGTTTTTTTTAGAAAGGTCTGAAATCTGATTGTATTTTACAGAAAGAATATTTATACATATTTTTAAACATCTTACAATACAACTGTGAAAGTTCACTGAGTAATTGTTTCTTTCATATACTACTTTCATCAAGAAAAATCCAAGTTTGTATTGAAAAAGTAAAAATTATTTTCTCATAAAATGACATAAGCATAAATGCATTTATATAGTTTCTATAAGATCACTGCACTAAAAAGATTCCTGCTACATTAATATCAACTTGATAATGAAATTTTGAATTTTAAGCTTAAATTGTTAAAACATTAAGTCTAAATTAGGGATCTAGAAATGTCTAAATTTTAAGCAGAAAAAATTCAATCCACAGTGATTCCAAGACATTTTTACTTTCTTCAATAGTCTGAGAAAAAAATTAAAGTACTTAAAGGGTAGTCCAGTATAACCCATGACAGTGAGTTGGTATGATATTCTACAATATACTTTACATCAAGAATACAAAGGTGTCCTGGCACTAACACTTAGCACCTGAGATATCACAAGAGAACAGGGAGTGACCTTATCTGTAACAGAGATGTGAACTCAGGAGGGAGTAAAGCTACAGTTAAGACAAGTCAATTCACCCAAAAAGCACATCCTCTTTGCAAAGCATTGAGATAGGCCTTGAGGACTGAAAATTAAAAAGGAATACTTCCTTAAGCCTAAAAGATATCACAGCCCAAAACAGGGAACAAATAACAATATTTGGGCCATACTACACATGGCCCAAATGAGTCCCAGAACTAGGAATAGGAAGGCACTGGGAGAAAAAAATGTTGTTTAAAATGTCTTATGCAAAAATGTTAATTGCTAAAACAACAAAATAATTTTGATAACCAAAACAAAGATTTCATGTTATTAACAGTGAAAGATGAATCCAGAGAGGGATATAGCAACAAAAATATTGACATATTCTAAGCTATAATAAAAAACAGCTTATACCAATGTTATTATATCTTAATTAAGCCATTACTCATACTGTATTATTATACTGATGTTTGTCTGTTTCTGAACTAGACAGTGAGCTCACAGGTAGACATGATAGTGAGGTGGATTATTTTTGCTTTTTATCTTTTCTCTTTTCTAATCCTTAATAAGCAGGTTCTTATCCTTAATAAGCTGAAATTAAAAAAAAAAAACTACCAGTAAGTTTTCACTTAAAAGTAATCAGAAGGAATCCTACTTACCAACACTGTTTTTTCCACTCCTGCTTTTCATACTAACCTAAAGAATTAACTGTTTCCCATTAAACTTGAGAAGAAGACCTGACAGTGGATACACTATTTTCTAATAGAAGCAACAAGAACAAACTGCCTTCCAAGATTAGTTTTTTCAATGTGATATACAGTATTTATTGTCATCTAATGCATGTCTCATAAGGTTCTGTTACATTCAAATGAAGAATCAAGTCAGCTATGTACATAAATATTTAGCATATATGGGTCTTTGCAAAAGTAAAATACAATTCTCCAGAACAACCTCTGAAGTCCTTCTCTCCTACACTCCAGATTCAAGAAGATAATTAACTGATTCTTGGTTCCCCAGCACCCCCATTCTCCCTAGAGACATGATTAAAGATCACAGTATGGGAAAATTGGTGACAAGCTATACTTCACTGGATACACAAAGGTTCAAAATCTTTCACAACATCAAGATAGTCTCCAGATGTCTTCATACACCCATATTCATCACAAAACACTTCTAATAAGAAATCTATAGTCAGCCTGTCAATAAGGCAACTTTTCTGTCTGAGGAAATAACCACTGTATTGGAAACCATGCTACAAGCAACATAAAAGTCCTATTGTATACTGGATGCCTCAGATGAAAACCATGTTCATTAATAAAAATTCAAATTCTGAAAAAACAAAGAAATATCAAACCAAGCAGCAAACACCTTACATAAGTATTCAAAGTGAAGAACACAATATCTGAGTAGATTCTCTTTCCACAAATGTGTGTCTCCTTGTGGATTTCCCATTATTACAGCTAATGACACTACAAGGAACCCAACTGTCAAAAGGCAGACATTCTGAAATACGGAAGTGTGTTCCAGCTTGTTTTCTGTTAACAGGTTAGCACTTGACTATCTTATGTACAAAGTACCTTTTACCCTGACAATGGAAGAGTTTTTTGCAATAGATTTTTATTCCCCCCATATTACAGCTTTAAGGCTCTTCTTTCCTCTTGTTCTCTTGGACATGAACACTTTCACAACTTGCTTCTTTTATCTCACAACAGATTTCTACTCTTTGTTTAGCTCAGAGGTCTCTTCCTCACTGAAACATTTCTAGACTTTTGTAAGAAAAATTAAACAAATGCTAAAGTCCCACCTAAAAGTACATTATACATGTACTTTAAAAGTACACTGTACATGAATTTCTAACACTGTGCCTACACACTGTAACTGTCTCAATAGTCTGTATGTAAACTATCAAAGGGTCATGTCTCATCAATTGTCCTAACACTATTTTGCCACCTAGCACGAATGCCTTATGACCATTATTGCAATCAATAAATATTTAATGACTGCCCATTTTATGAAGGCACAGTTGTGGTCCTGAAGATTTGCAGAACAAAAGTTTTTATCTTAGTTAAGCTTATGTTACAATGGAATAGACAAATAATAACTCACTGCATACTGGAGGTTAAAAGAGATTTTGGCTCATGTTTATAATCCATGGTCAGCTGGTTCCAAGGTAGAAACAAAAAGGCAGAGAGTCATAGCAGAAGAAAGATGACGTCAAGTCAACTAGGAAGCAGAGAAAGAAGCAAGAAACCAGGGAAGACTCAGGTCATACCCTTAAGTGATCCAGTTCTTCCCACCAGACTCTACCTAGTTACAGCAAGTTGGCTGGATTGCTCCATGACTTGATCACCTTCCAAAAGCCCATCTATGAGAACAAGAAGCCCCTTAGGTAACATCTAGCTACAAACTAACAGTCCCTTACAAAGAAGATCCTAAAAACTCCACAAGGCAACTTTTAAGATGGCATAAATTCAAAGTGACAGTATACAAGATAAACACATGAAAATCACCAGCTTTGCTACACATTAACAATGAATCCATCAAAATGAGGAAAAAAAATTCCACCCGTAATAGCCTTTAAAAAACCCAAGAAATCCAATTTGAAGAAGACATAGAAAATATTCGTATCAAAAGTGATTTACAGATTACATGTAATCGCCATTAAAATACCAACACCTGCACAAAACTAGAAGACATGATCCTAAAATCTAAACAGAAGCACAAAAGATTCTAAATAACTGAAGCACTCACAGGCAAAAAGAGCAATGCTAGATAGAAACGTCACTATACCCAATCAAATTATACTAAAATCAAGACATTATCATATACAGGTACAAGCTCCCAATGAATATGATCATCACATACATCTAACTTTACCAATAAACAATAAAAAGTAAAATAAAATTATACTACAAAGCCATAGTTACAAAAATATGCCCTCAGCACAGACATGTCCTCAATAAAAAAGAAGACACAGACAAGCCCATACATTGAGAGCCATCTGATTTTTGACAAAGGGAACAAAAACTTTTATACACTAGACATAAGAAAGCTTTTTTAAACAAATGGTGCTGGGAAAACTGCGTATTTACAAGCAGAAGGATGAAATTAGATTCCTATCTCTCACAACTGTACTAAAATGAAACCAAAATGTTTCAAAGATCTAGGTATGAGGGAAAACTGGAACTGCTGGGGGGAAAAAAGTACAAGAAATAATTGAAGCCATAAGCAAAGGCAAAGACTTTCTGAATAGCACTCTAATAGCACAAGAAATAACGGCAAGAATTAACAAATGGGATTACATCAAATTCTAGATTCTATGAAGCAAAGGAAACAAGCAAAGAGCCAATCCACAGAATGGGGTTAGGGGAGCTTTGCTAGTTACTCTTCAGATAGCAGACTAAAATCTAGAAGATATAAAGCACTCCAAAAACTTTAAAAGAAAAACCAAACAGCCTAATCAATGAATAGGCAAATAAACAAAAACATGCTTCTCAAAAGAAGTAATTGAAATGGACAATAGTTCCAATGAAAAACTGTTCATCATCTTTAGCCATTATGGAAATGCAAATCGAAACAATTGTCAAATTCCATCTGATCCCAGTCAAAATGGCTGATTTAAAAAATACAAAAACAACAACAACAACAAAAAAAAAAAAAACAGTGAATTATCCCCAGGATGCAGGGGTAAAGAAATCATTCTGCACTTGCTGATGTGGATATAAATGATCACAATTACCATAGAAATCAGAATGGAAATTTCTCAAAAAACTAAAAACCATACCACCACTTGGTGCAGTTATATCACTCCTTAGTATACACCCAAAGGTATTAAAGTCAGTATACAATGGTAATGTCTACAGACCCAATTTATAGTTTTGTCCACAATAGCTAGGCTTTGTCTTTATATCAGCAGTTTTAATTGATCGTTGCAGCTTTATAATTAAGATAAATACAAGCCCTCCAACTTTTTTCTTGTCAATGTTGTATTATAAATTGTGAGCTCCACTATAGTTTCGATTTTTTATCCCTTTCCAGTATAATTTTGCAATTCCTCCAGCTAAAGCAATAGTGTACAATCCCCACTCATCAGCCCTTAGATGGCCAGTGGCTCACTCTGGCCAACACATTTAAATGGAAATAATAACACACCAATACAAAATGATGTTCTGAAAGACATTTTCATTTCCTGCTTTTTATTTCACTTCTGCTGTGTAAGAACATACCTAACTTACCCTGCTGAATGATAAAAGAGAGAAACCTCTAGTTAACCAACGATTCCAGCTAATGCCATTCTAGGTCACCTGGCACCAAGCTGTCCAAAACACAAAATAAGCAAAGTAACACCTGCTGCATGCCACAGAGATATTGGAGTGTTTGTAATGTAGTGCATAACATGAACAACAGAGTTGGTATGACATACTTAACTACTCTTCAGTGCTGCAATCCTCCATCAGAAATTTTTCCTTCCCTCAACTTTTTTTCTTTCGTTCCTTCTTCTCTTCCATCCCTTCTATCCAATATAGGGTCTCACTATGCTGGCCAGATTGGTCTCAAACTACCTGGCTCCAAAGATCCTTATACTTTTAGCCTCATAAGTGCTGAGATTACAGGGCATGTACCATTATATCCAGCAAGAAATTTTTTTAAGTAATATCTTCAAAGAACATGTTTGTTTCCTAAAAAATTTTTCTTATGACTTTTCCCATTATGTAAAATTTTTAATATGTTAATTTTTTGTTTTGAGACATGGCCTCATTATATAGTACAGTCTAGCTCTGAACTCATTAGGTAGCCCAGGCTGGCCTCAAAGTCGTGGCCATCCTCCTACGTGAGCCTTCTGAGTATTAAGATTACAGGCATGCACAACCATGCCCAGCCCTTATTTTTAAACTATTTACATCAAAGTAACATTACTTAATATTTATTCTTGTTTTAGATTCTTACATTAAAATTGTTAAATGAATCTTTTTGGGCTTTCCCATTTCATGCCACTTGTCTCAAATTATTTTAATCTTTACTATTTTTAAAATAAATCCTAATACCTCACAGAAATGATTTATCTATGAGAAATGTTTTGCTAAGTTATATATACTATTTTATATTTTTCTATAACAATATTATAGATTTTTTATTGTAATAAAAAAAGAAAAAAATAGGCTTGGATCACAGAATTATTGTCAAATCATGAAATTAGTCCTTCTGATTTATCTCAAATCCTCCAGCTAAAAAACATATACAGGCTGATAAAAGGAAACATCCCAGAACAAAAGAGAATGCAATCTCCCATGAAAACAGATGACAAAAAGTAGGATAGACGTTCCTTTCCCCTACACCCAAAATTTTACATCATGCATAGACTGAGAGCCAGTGCTCCAACAATATAGAAATATATCATGAAGCAATATGCATTTGAAAAAGTAGAATGCTTGAATATGAAACCATGCTGTTAGATTACAAGGACTCAAGGAAAAAAATTGATTCTTGGTAGAATTCCATATTCTGTATGCAGATACTTATACACAGAATTATAGACATCTTTTGCTCTCCCACCAGGAAATACAAATTAATATGTACATCTTTTTCTAACTATAGAACAAACTACAAAAAATGTAAATATCAACTGTTGCCTTTCAAAATTTCTACAACTATCTTATTCCATGATATTATTAGCAACTATGAAAGTAAGTGGGAGGGAATATATAAGCTGAAAATGTTTAGGCAAAGAAAAGGCCCTCTATGACTGAAACAAGGCAAATGACTTCATCTTGTTTTAGAAAGTGACCTCATGACAACTTGCTAACAAACTAATTTCTAAAGCCACTAACAGTAGCTTACAAAATCATTTCACTATAAATGTCATTTCAAAAGGACTAATGATTTCTGTAAAGAACTACAATGTATGAACAAGCATCATATTGTGAAGAGCACAATGAGAACTATGACTTGTTCAAGAACGATGATTATAAAGCATGACAAAAATAAGTTAAAAACACTTCGCTGTGGCATTCTTGGACAAATAGACATAATTAAGAACACTGTAAATCACAGGACAATAAACATAAGAAATATATATTCTGTCCTTTAATCAACATAAAAATCCTTCGGTGAAAAATCTGATATACAATTTCTGATAACTAGCTTGTTTCAAAAAAAAAAAAAAACAAACAGTGACTGCGTGAGGTGTTGTGGAATTTATGCCTTTAATCCATCTTCTCAAAAGCTGAGGCAGGAGGATCATAACTTCAAAAGCTGTCTAGGTAACTTTGTAAAACCCTGGTACAAAACAAAAATTTGTAAAGAGCTGGAGCTCTTGTGATACAGCACAGTGATACAACTCAGTGATACAGCATTTGCCTAGAGTATGTGTAAGGTACCAGGTTCACTTCCGAATCCCTTCCCCATTCTAAATAAGCAGATAAACATGTGAATAACATTGATTTCTGGAAACACATGCAAATCTACAAAAAGGATGATATTATAGCCATTAAGGGAATGGGTACTGTGCAAAAAAGGAATGTCACACAAATGTTACCATGGCAAAACAAGAAGAGTCTAAAATGTTACCCAGTAAGCTGTTGGCATTGTAAACAAGCAAGTTAAGGGCAAGATACTTGCCAAGAGGATTAATATGTATACTTAGCATGCTGACACTCCAGGAGTTGTGATAGCTTCCTGAAAGCGTCAAGGAAAACGCTCAGAAAAGGGAGGAAGAGAAGAGAAAGGCACAGGGGTTCAACTAAAGTGCCAGGTGCCCCCAGAGAAGCGTACTTTGTGAAAAGTAACGGGAAGGAGCCTTAGTTGCTGGAACCTATTACCTCAGAATTCATGGCATAAGCTGGGGATCGAGCTCTGTCATTCAGTGCCTAACTGGCAGCTCAAAGTTCTTGGCCCTACTTAAAAATAAAAAATCATCCCATGCTGTAAGGATGGTTTTCTTAATTGAACAGGTGTAGTACCTTTACCTCAGAAACAAGTATTTGGAGCAGACTTTCATTCTACCTCGTTAACTGTGTCAGATCTTTACTCTTCAATGTTTTTTTTTGTTTTTTGTTTTTTGTTTTTTTGCTGAAAGATACTGCTGAGGTAGGTATTCTGTAGATGTATACCCAAATGGCTAACTATTTATGAAATATTTATATTGGCTTGAAGATCTTATAAATCACCAAGGAAAAAAGATGCATCAAAATAAAATGAAGTCACATCAGTAAATAAAGTCCATTTGAGTTAACTAAGTTGTTTAAAGCGCGCGCGCACACACACACACACACACACACACACACACACGCAAAATTGTACTTCTCAATTTAAACTCGTTTTCTTGTTTTCTTTGGCATACAACACAAATTAATGATTTGTTTTAACAGCTTTTAAATAGTAGCCCAAAACACAGATTAAACAAAATTATAGTATTATTTTAGTCACCTTCCCATCCCTGGAACAAAATACTCAACACTGACAACACAGAGGACAGGTTTGGATCCCATTTTTGGTGGTTTCAATCCACGGTTGGATGGCTCTAAAGCAGAAACAGCCTAGAACAAAGCACAGGCTGGCAGAAGAAAGCTGCTAAAGCCAAGGTTTGTTATATTCACAACATTATCTCACTTCACACACAATATTCAGAACAATATTATTATGCGCACTTCAGAGAAGAAACAGAAAAGCTGGAAAACTTGATTTAGGTCATCAGTTCAGACATTACAGAGCTAGGACTGGTACGCAGTTCAGACAAAATCTAAAGCTGGTACCTTTTTACAGCCTCATTCTGGGTTCTCAATGAAGTTTCTCTCTTTTGCATTAGGATACACTGTGAAGTTTTGTGACAAAGTGGGACTTGTGAAAACCTAATGTATTATCAGCACTTCAGAGAGGGGGACAAGGAGGCTTTACAGACAGAGAAATAAGTAAATAACAGCACAATCCAGACAAACAGTAAAGGATAAGTCTACGAAATAAAGTCTGGCATCATCACCTAGGGTGGGCATTTAATCTAAGAGAACACATATAAATACCCCAGGACACTTGCAAAGATTAATGTAGTAGTGACGAGGAGCTAAATTCAGCAAGAGGTCAAGTCATAATTCATAACTCAGATGACCTGGTCAAGGTAAATCCATGATGGCAAAATAGGAAAGAAGAGATACAAGGAAACAACTGACAGGAATAAAAACAAAGAAGATTCAAAGAATAGTATTATAGATGTATTTACTGGAAAAATCAGTGGTGCCATTAAAATTTTTTGTTTTCTACATTTCAGCAAGTTTTAAAATCAGGAAAAACAAATTATTTTCTTTTTAATTTTTAATTTCATTACTTAAAAAAAAAATCAGAGACAGACAAATATGGTAGTACACACCTGTAATTCCAGCACTCTAGGGGGGTTGAGGTAGGAGGATGGCAAATTCAAGCCTAGCCCAGGCAACATACAATACCATGTCTAAAACTTATGAAGGGTTAGAGATGTAGCCCCCTGAGAAGGTCCTATTGAATCTCTAATACACAATCAAAACAAAAAAACGAGGGAAGGAAGGACAGTGAAAAGAATAAAAGAAAATAGTGGGAAATCATTACAAATTGGAGATATTTTACAATTAATTCTCAGACATCTGTACTTTGATCCAACCTGGAAAATCAAAAAACTTATTTACAAAAATCAAAAGTCTGAGGATGAACCCAAATATATATATTTTTGATTTTTATTAAAATATTACCTAACTTGATTCAAATGCTCAACACAGCTATTCAATCTGTAATGTAAAACACAACTATTCAATGTGATCAAACAAGAAAGGAAAACGACTTGAATGTTACCAATATAATCATTACTTTTCCATTATGTGAATAGTAAAATCTGAAAATACCAAATGGCAAAACTAAGTCTCCTTACTGAAGCACTCCTTAAAATATATAAAACTTTTTATATATAAAATCTCCAACTTTACCTTTAAATTTCCTGTTAACTTTTACCTTAATCTCAGAAGATCCATGTGCGTTTTCATATTTAAAAATTGTAATAACTTACCAGAAAGTAAAACGAATGGTTCAAAAGTAAGGGCCACTTTTATGCAGTAGTTTTTGATTATTCATGGCAGAAAGCCATAAAACCACTTAAGTGCAAAGCTTAAAACACTAAAACAAGCAAAAATGTCCCATAGAACCATATGAAGTTATATCTTAAATTGATTACCTATAAAAAACACAATACCAAGCTACAAAATAGGTTGCCTCTACTTTACAACTAAAGATCCAAGATTGCAAAAGGCTTTATGTTCACAATACATACATAGTTACTTAAGTAGAAAAGTCTGACTATATGAAGATGCTATAATATTCTATAGTAAGAATGTTATACAGTCCCTAAAACGGACACTATAGATTTCTGATACATTTTAAAAAACACAAAACATAACAATTTTTAAAATCTATGAATTTTGGCCAGGGATTTAGCTCAGTGGCATAGTACCTGTATGGCAAGCCTAAGGTCATGAGTTCGATTCCCAGTACAAAAAAAAAAAAAAAACCCTTAACAAATTCATGCACACTTGTACAAATATGTACACAAATCTCAAAGAAAGAAAGAAAAAAGACAAAGGACTTTACTCTAGGAAAAAGAATTATGGCTACTTTTATGCTCTCTATGCTGTTCAACATTTTGCTATTTTTCATTATTATATAAACATGATTTTTAACACAACAATAGAGCTTCAATAGTAGGCAGTAAAAATAAGACAGATCTCCCGCGACTGTCTCTTTTTACACGCAAATAATAGCATCAAGAATAGCACTTGCCATCTAAAGAGAGGTACCCCAAAGCTTAATATTATAGACTTCTATAAGCCTATCCTATGGTTCAGCACAATTTCAGTTTCAGGATATTCTCTCTATGCAAGTCTTAAAAAAGCTGACACAGACCAACTGTCATGGCTTATGTCCGTGGCCCCCAGGTCTCATGCATTTACATTATGCATCTGTGATTGGTTCATTGTATAGTGCTTGGATTGATGGTGTCAGTGCTACACCCACCTAGGAGTGGAGCAAGGATGTGATATAATGTCAGGAAGAAGGCGTTGTCTTGCTCGCTTGCTGTTTCCTACCTTGCCGTTTGCAGCCGCCATGAACTCCGGCCCTGCCATGCCAGCCTGCCTTGGAGCCAACTGAATATGGACTGAAACCTCCAAAAACTGTTAAGAAATAAACCTTTCCTTTCCCAACTTTGGTCATCAGGTATTTTGTCTCCATGATGAGTAAAAAGTAACTAAGACACCAACCCTGTCATTTAACTCCAATTTGTTTTAACTACATATCAGTGCTTTGTAACATCCCAAATAGTTTGTCTGCCAAATTGATTCTCAAAGTAATCTAAAAACAAGTTCAACTTCAAAGGGAAGGATCCACAGCCTTATGGATGAGTATTAAAATACAAATGAAAAGAATTAAGTGCTGGCAAGCACATGGAGAACTACAACCTTCACACACTGCAGGTGAGAATATCAAATGATACAATGTCTTTGAAAACAATTGAAAATTCCTTAATGAATTAAAAGAACTACTGCATTACCAAGGAATCCCACTTCTAGTTGTTATCAGGGTCTGTCATTAGTGACTACTCAGAGTGAGTGGATAGGAAATGATTGCTTAACAGGCTTAACGTTAGCTTATAGGCTGATTAAAAGCTCTGAAACTAGACAGTGGTGATGCCTGCCTAACACTACAAATGCAATTACAGCACTGAATCATACATTTAAAAAAATATTTTTATATTATACATTTTATATTGTGTGCATTTTAAAAGAGAAGCGTGAACCTCAAGCAGGTCAAGTTTCTGAGAATCAAATCTAAGACAACTCTCCACATGATCAAAAGAATGCTCTTAACTAAAGACTTCAAGGAAATGGATAAAAGCAAAACTGCCACTTCCTCAAAGTTCAGAACTGCCTATCCTCAAATTGACTGGAAGGTGAGCTCAGGAGTCTAAATAGCACCAGAGAGATGTGCTATCTGGACATAGTCTAGCTCTCATATCCCACTGTCAGTCACTCAATGGCCAGAGGATACCCATCCACACCTTAAGAAAGAGAGGAGCTTAATGCTCAGGCATTTGTGGGCAGGTAGCTCCCAGTAATTCTATGATGATGATGATGATGATAACTCAGAGCTGTGAGTCACCAATTCCACTGGTAAGGGATAGGTATGCACAGCTTCCAGGTAAAAATATCTGAGTGGGCCACTAAAAGCATCTACTTCAAGAAGAAAAAGGCAACTTAAGGAAAGTGATTTACACAGGATCACACAGCATCTATAATTGGAAGTTGAAATTTACTTCTTTTACATTATAATTCATACTCTTTTCCATTCCACCTTTGGGTGAATTTCAACTATTAAAATACAGTAGTACTTCTGCTTTCCCCTATTCCTTATTCCTTTTTCTCCTTGTTTTTAATTTTGTATTGGTGTTTTAACTCTCTTGAGTCTCTGTGTTTTGAGTTTTTTGGTGAAGGGAGAATGAGAGGATAATTCTTTCAGCTCTGCCTGAACTGATATTTGCCATCAATTCTCCTTGCCAGCAAACTCGCTTATGTCCCATCACCTGACAAAAGGTAGTTGCTATGATTCATGTCCATAAAATCTTGTTCATAACTATAAATTTAGTTTGTTTGCAACTTTGTCTGTTGTTTAAACTGTCACACACTTGAATGCAAGAATCAATTAGATTCATCACTATATATATTGTGGTACCCAAAACAAAGTCGAATAAAGTTTATTGAGTTAAATTATATTGTGTTTTCATTCAGAGGGAGGTAACTTCTTGAATAAAAGATACTGGAAAAATTGGCTTCCACAGGCTAAAGATTAAAATTAGATCCACCGGGATCAGGGATTTAGCTCAGCAGCATAAGTGCCTGCCTGGCAAGCATGAGGTCTTGAGTTCAATCTCTGGTACTCGCCCCCTCAAAATTAGATCTGTTATCTTTCACCTTGCACTAAACTAAAACTGAAATGGATCAAAGATCTAAATAGTAAAACAAAAATATTACGTCTGCTGGAAGATCAAATAGGTAGAATTCTTGGAAGACACTAGTGTGGGCAAAGACTCTGTGAACAAAACCCCAATTGCACAGGAACTATCATGAAGAATCAACAACAGGAATCTCTTTTATTAAAAAGCTTTTGCATTGCTAGAGAAATGAACAACAAGTGAAGAGATAACTCACAATATGGGAAAAGATTTTGGCCAACTGTTCTCAACCAAAAGATTACTATCTAAAATATATAAAGAAATAAAAAAAAAAAGGGGGGATCCTCTCTCCCAAATTTAAAGACCCATTCCAATCAATCATCTGAGATGAATGCACAATTTACAAATGAAGTATAAACAGCAAATATATGAAAAAATGTTCAACATCACTAGCCATTCAAGAGATGCAAATTAAAACAACACTGAGATTCCATCTAACCCCAGAAAGAATGGCTATTATTAAGAAATCAACCAATAACAAATGCTAGAGAGGATGTGGAGAAAAAGTAACCCTTCTCCACTGTTGGTAGGAGTGTTGACTGGTATACTCACTGTGGAAATCAGTGTGGAGATTCTTCAAAAAAACTAAGACTAGAGGTTCCATTTAACCCAGCTATTCTTCTTCTTAGTATCTTTCCAAAAGAAGTAAAAGCATCACACCACAGCAATATATGCACACCCATGTTTACAGTCTTACAGTGTGTAATACCTTAATCTTGGAAACAGTCCAAATGCTCATCAATCAATAAATGGATAAAAAAGATATAGGGCTCATCAAAAGATATAGCACTGCTATAAAGAAGGATAAGCTTAAGACATTTCTAGGTAAATGGATGCAACTTGTGACCATACTCTTGTGTGAAATAAAGCAGACACACATGTGTAAATATCATTTTTTCTTCTCTAGTGTGAGAAACTAAAAGTGTAAATAAGGACCAAATTGTGAAATATAAAGAAAATGTTCCAATGGGGAAGGGAACAAGGAAGGGAAATGAGGGAAAGAGAAAAGGAGAGAAAAGTTTAGAAGAAAAGAAGGAAAACTGGAAGCAAAGCTTTTATGCATGGGGAAGGGAGGAAAGGCTGAAGGGAGGGTAAGAGAATGCGGGAAAAAAAGTTTTATCACATATGGGTACAAACGCTCTATGATAAAAGTAATCATTATGTATATCTAAAATGTACCAATAAAATCTGATTGAAAAAGATATTTTAATTTAATATAATTAAAAAGAAGGCAAAAGTTCTTTTGTTTTTTCACTTTATATTTCTAAATCCCCTTTACTGGAATGGCACTGACTTGATAAAGTTTATGGGAGTCCGTGTTTTCAACTACTCTCCTGCACACAGAAATCAAAGCAGAAAGCAGTCATCCCTACTAAGTGTCATGTAATAAAACAAAACATTGAGGTGCTTTTCTATAAACAGGAGATTCACAGCAGCCAATCAGAAAGTGTCCAGTTTACTTTGGCCAGTATAAGTCCCGTTATAACCATATTATAAGGAAAATAAATCCAAAACAATTTGTTATCGGTTCCATTATGTATGCTTTTTCAATATTTCTCCTTCTATGAAGCCAGTATCCTCTACTTAACTTTTTGCAACACTCGTTTTTATAGAACAAAGGATTGCCTGTAAACTAAAAGCTAACTACATCTTTAAATTAAATCTGTTGTAATTTTGTGAATACCATAGAAGACATCTAAAACTACTTTCTACCAGAAAATATTGCACATAAATGTAACTATTCTCTACCCACCCATCCACAATAGAGTTCTAATTTTGAAAATCACATGACACAGTGAGGAATTTTATTAAAGATAAATCAATTCAAGAGTATCTCAAAGATACACCTACTTAAATTTATCCAAAAAAACTAAAAATATACTACCACTATTTTATTATAATGTTTGGTATTAACAATACTAGCTAATATTTTCTCTAAATAGACTAGTAGCAGAGTTTATTTCAGAGATTTATAAACAAATTATAGAAAATTTAGAACAACTTTTCCTAGAAAGAAAGGCCAAAACATTACTAGGAAGATGAGGTGAGAAAAATGAAAGTCATATTGAAAATGAAAGCAAGAAAATGCAATAGAAAAGAAAGGTTTCAAACAGTGGTGGTGAACCTACAACGTGTGTGCTACAGTGGGCTGTTCATTATTGAAAAGTTCTAAAAAGTTCTTCATCATTGGTTTCAAAGTTTAAAGTTAGAACATCAGCAAAATCATTTCTATGCCACGTTTTTTTGGTAGGCAACCAATGGTACAAAATTGCCATCATATTATACTATAATGCATTCACCATTAAAATCCACTTGAGTACAAAAAAAAAGCAGAACTTAATCTGAGATTTTCATTCTTAGATATAGTTGATTACAGAAATTCCACCGAAAAATATTAATAAAGGAAACACTAACTCCATTTCTATTAGATCCTTGGTCTGATCGTCTTTACTATCAACATGCAACTTGTCCCCTCAGTATGCTGGAGCCACAGCTCCCAACCAGCAGGGATGCTCGCACTCTCCATAGGTGAAGGAACTTCCTCAGCACAACTAGCCTTTAGAGTCTGTAATCAGTGACTGTCCCACAAAGGCACAAATGTCAACAGAATGCAACTGGAACCATGAAGCCAAGGAAACATAATACCACTAAAAGAGCACACCGTTTCCCAGTGACTAAAACTAAAGAAGTGAAGATGTACAAAATGCGTGATAGGGGCTGGGAATTTAGCTCAACGGCATAAGCGCCTGCCTCACAAGCAGGCAGTCATGAGTTTGATCCCTGGTACTGATAAAAATGAAAAAGACAAAAAAAAGAAACATGGAATTCAAGGGAAAGCATAAAAATGGCTACATTTTTAGCTACAGGAAAAGACAGAGACAAGACAGAGAAAGCTTAAGTAAATGAACAACAATCACATAAAAGAAGAGCAAAGTTCTAAGGCCAGATAAAATTAGAAAGAAAGGAAAAAATGTCAAGAGAAAATCCCACTGTCCAAAAGCAAAGTAAAAGATGAAGGCAGCAAGAGAAAAGAGGCAAATGACCTTAAGAGAAGTCTAACCAGGTTACAAGAGCATTTCCCTGCAGAAACACTACACGCCACAAAGGGAGAAGGGTGATGTATTTAGAGTGCAAAAGGGGAAAACAACTGTCAACCATGCAAGAATACTTTATAACTGTCAAACTATGCTCAGAAATGAAGGAAAAATAAAGATGTTGCCAAACAAATGAAAGCTAAGGGAGAGAGTTTACCTTTAGAACTGTTTTCCAAGAAATATTAAAAGTGAGTTAAGGTGAAAGAAAAAGATGCAAGCTAATATAAATTAATAGAAACTGTGGGAAGATTACAAAAACAAGTAACATATGCATAACAGTAATACAAGAAGGAAAAGAAAATGAGAAAGGAAAAGGTAAAATATTTTAAGTAATAATAACTAAGTTTTCTAAAATTAATTACAGAAATCAAATTTCAATTCAAGGAAGTTCAAAAAACATCTAGCACAATAAATAATACCACAAAATTGACCCAGAAATTCTGTTCCAAGGCATTTATACCCAGAAGAATCGAAACAAGACAATTTTTTTTAACTCCTTTGCAATAACACTTATCTTAAAACACAAGTATATAGTACGGCTATATGAAAGTATTTTCTATTTTTATATCTTTACTCTGTAACTTTTTTCTGTTTTTAATGTAAAAAATTCTATCTTTAAATGCTTTGTTAAAAACTAACATATGCACCCTATTTGTGTAGGCCTGCCCAGGGTCCAGGTCAGGGACACTACTGTCTTCTTCTCACATCTTGTCTTCAGTGGCACTAACATGATACAGGGAGCTGACACCTCCTGAGTAGCTGGGAATTCTACAGTGTCTCCAAGGACTAGCCTGAGGGTGTCTTAAAGTTAACCTTCTTTCTAAGAGTACACTATAAAATAACAATAAAAAATACATATAGCAAATATATAAACCAATAAAATTATCATTTATTATCAAATATTATGTACTGTACATAATGGCATATCTTAAACTGTCCAAAATGTTTGTTTATATCAACATCAATAGAAATGCATGCAAAATGTGCTGCCTTGCAGGATGATGTTACACTGTGATGCTATTAGGCAACAGGAAATTTCCAGCTCTATTACAATCTCACAGAACCACTGTTGGTTCATGATTAAAAAATCATTAGAAAGCACACGACTAAAGAAAAAGAAAAATCCAACCTATCAAAATTTGTGGATGCAGCAAAAGCAGGTCTTAAGAGAGTAATAGCACTGAGTGTATATTTCAGAGAAAGATTTTAAAATCAATATTCTAAGCTTATACTTCAGGGAAAACAGAAATGATGCTAAATTTAAGTCCATAGTATGGAGAAGAAATTCAAATTTCTTCAAATTCAGTGAAAGTCACATTCAGAGAAACTGAAAATATACAATCAACATAGAAAAATTAGTGAACCCAAAAGGTAGTTCTCTCAAACGACAACGTTTACAAAATTCTACCACGGTTTGGAAAAAAAAAGTGACAGAGGACACAATACCTAATATCACACATGAAAGAATACTACTAACCTCTACTGACACCTTGGATATTAAAAGAATAATAAAGGAATACTCTTGAACAACTTTATGCCTAAATATTTGGTAAGCTGTATAAAGTGGACCAATTCTTTAAAACACACAAGCTATCAAAACTCAGACAAGGAGAATCATACATACTTATGTACAAAACTGAATCATTAGGGCTGGGGATTTAGTTCAGTGATTCAAGCACTTGCCTGATAAATGCAAGGTCATGAGTTTGATTTCCAGTACCAAAACAAAAACTGAATCAGCAATAACCTTCCACAACAGAAAGCACTACGCCTGTATCATTTGACAGGTGAACACTAGCAAATACTTAAGGAATAATCTGTCAACTTTCCATAATTTGTTCCAGATAACAGAAACAAACACTTTTTAATTCATGCTATGAAGCCAAAGTTATACAAACACTAAGACGTGACAAAGACATTACAAATAAGGATTATTATAACAATACCTTTCAGGGACACAGATACCAATATTAACAAACTATTGTTATTAGCAAATCACATTCCATAATGTATAAAAAGGATTACACACCATAACCAAGTAGGATTTATTGGGTATTCAAGTCTAGTTCATTGTTCAAAAATCTACTAGTTCAATCCATCTAATCTAAAGACTTTTTTTAAAAAATCATGTGACCATATCAAAGACTATAGAGAAAGAATCTGATAAAATCTAATACCATTCATAATAAAATTTCACAGGAAACAAGGAATAAATGGAAACTTCTTGAGAAAGAACATGTATAAAACAATCTATAGGGGCTGGAGATTTAGTTCAGCGGCATAAGCAGCTGCCTCGTGAGTATGGGGTTGTGAGTTCGATACCCAGTACTCCCCCCCCCAAAAAAAAAAACCTACAGCTAACATACTAATTGGTGAGAAACTAGATGCTTTGCCTTTCAGAACTGTAACAACACAAGAATATTTCTTATCATTCTCATTCAATTCTGTAAAAAGAATGGATAAAAGATCTGTTGTTGGCAGGGATTGGAGGAGGGATGAACTGATGGTACACAGGCCATTTAAGGAAGTGGAACTATTCAAGCAGAATACTGTGATGTTAGATACGCATACGCATTTAGCAAAATCTACAAAAATGTACCACACGAAGATTGAGTTCCAATGAAGACTAATTAACAATAATGAATCAATACTAGCTCAGCAATGAAAAATACAGGACACCAATGCAAGATGTTCACAGTGGATGCTGAAGTGGCTAGGGGTGAGAGATGGAGCTTTTGGGAAATATTTTCTGCTCAAGTTTTCTGCAAAAAATACTCTTAATTTAAAATAATTCATTTTGACACTTTTCTCTGAACTTTATAAGGATAGCATGAGTAAATTAACAAGATAGCAATGCTACAGTTAATTTGTTTTATTCAATAACCCATCAATTCTTTCAAAACTATACCTGCAGTGTTTAGTTTCTCGATTTTTTTATTATAAAACTAAAAAGGACAACAGTCCTTTAGCTTTAAAAAAATAAACAAAAAAAGACCACATTAAACCTGACACAGTGGCACACTCCTGTAATCCTAACACTGGGGAGGCTGAGGCAGGAGGACTGCCTTGAGTTTAAGGCCCGCCTGGGCTACAACAATTCTATTATACATTACTGTACAGCATGTAAGAGTTACATCAATATATAACAGCAAAGTCATTAAGCAGGAGTTTCCTTTAACTAGTCTTTGTTCCAAACATAACAATGTACATATTATACATGATTCCTCACGAAGCAACAAATTCATTTAATGACCTAGTCACAGGAACATAACTGGGTCATTAAACAAGGAGTGTGTATAGCCTATTGTATTTTAGGCACATTTACTAAGCATCTTGTGCAAATAAACATGGCATTCACAGAAAGACAATTATGTATTATTCTTCAAAATATGTGTTATTTCTACAATGCCTAATACTGGGGGAAAATAAACTATCTGACATATTTTTGGATACTGAGGCAAAAAAAAAAAAAAAAAAAAACGAACCTGGCTAAAATATATGGTTTCCCTATTTTGATGCAGACAGGAGTGATATGGAACACAAGACTTATAAGATCTGTTGATCACATAAGATACAGGCAGAACTGTGCCAGAAGGCCAAAACAATTTATCAGTGCACTATTTTTATTGGGCTCACTTCTAAAGACTATGTGCTATCAACAGTTCCTTAGGAGATACAAAAACTGATTCAGTTGGAATTAAATAAATTCTCAGATATACTCCCAGGCATGGTGGCATACATCTGTAATCCCAGCACTTAGGAGGCTGAGGCATAAAAACTGCCACAATTTGGGGGACAGCCTGGACTGTATAGCAATACTCTGTCTCAAAAACCAAGATAACAACAGTAATACAACTCTCAGATATAAACGAACTCCTTAAGTGATATTATCTTTGAAATTTTTTGATATGTAGAAATGTCTCATACCATATGGGTGTACATATTTTCTCAAGGGCTATATATATCCAAACCACAGGAAACAACTGAACAATTATCACTGTCATTTGTGACTCTGATTGTTGTATGTGCATAATTTCAGTCTTACATTCCTGGCTAGCACGTTCTTTCAGTAGGTACATTATTTGTCTTCCTATCCCCCAAGGCATTTACTGCAGAGGCAGAGAGAAGCAGTGGCTCCATTAATGCCAGTTTCACTGTCAAGAATATTTGGCATCTCCAATGATTTTCAAAGAGTTGAGCAGATCCATGGTTCTATGATATCTTATAATGGTAGTAATATTTTAGTTTCACTGGCCCCTTGCAGAAACTTCTTCATTCATGAGCCAAACTTGCATATTCAAAACACAATTTCCAGTAGTATCAACCATGTAGTCAGTATGACCTTAAAGAACTCACAGAAACTGCCAAGATGCCAAGAAAGGGCATGTGAGGAAATACAGGAATCCGCTACTTTACTGATCTCCTAAAGATCATATCTGGATCGCATCTGTTTTGCAATCACAATTATTGCTGAGTACTTTTTATATAATTGCCATAAAAGCACCCAGATTTTCTGAATCATTTCATCCCTGTCTTTTTTAACAGGTGAGAGATTGGTACTGTCTGAACCCAGCTGCTGCTATTTTATTTTAAAGCTTATTGGAGAGCATGTATTTTTAAGCAAAACAAATTTTAACTGAACTATTTTGATAATATGATGTCTGATATTGTAAATAATCAAAATTTAGTTAATATATGTCAATCCTCATAAACTAAATTACTCTGGGTATTATGTCCAATGGTGGACACAAAGAATATTTCTGGGCACTAATATCAAAATAACAGATTCCTTTTTCTAATCAAAATAAAATTCATATATAGCCAAAAAAAGAGGAAAAGTGGACTGCAATTAAGATCTCTATAGATAATTTTTGCTTGAGCATTAAACCTAGAGAATTCTAAAAGAGGACATTCTAAGGATGAGAAACACAGTAAACTTAATATCTTAATAATATCCATTGACACAAACTAAATATCAAGGTTTAAAATTTAGGGATGGACTCTAATCAAGACTATTTGTTTATATTCTCAACTCATTTGTAAAAAGACATTAGGGTACTGTATAATAATATTCAATATAAAAATGCATGGTAAAAATGAATTTGCATTGCAAATTCATTAGCTAATTCAGTGCAATAGATGGTTATGAACACTACAGACAAGACCTCTCATATAACAATAAGCTATTAAAAATTGATTCTGTAAATAAGAATTCCATAATAAAAGGTAAATAAGCAACTTGATCCTTATTACAAATCATTCTTGCTTATGCTACAAGATGATATGCAATGGAGCTCATCATTGTATAAATACAGTGCAGGTGGAAAGAAGGAGCAAACCACCCATGCTTGTAAACAAAGCTGTAATAGAAGACAGCCACACCACACACTCAACTCCGCAGTAGCAAAGCCTTTTAGCTGCCAGAAATGCTATGGACCACAGAGCCAAAGCATTTATTATCTGGGCTTCACAAAAATGAAAATAAAAAACCATACATCCCCAGTAGAATACTAAATAGTGCACCACAAATTCCAAATTAATGCTAATTGTTCATATATAGGCTTCTGTTCATAAATGTTTCTGGAAAATACATGATTTGATAGCAGTACAATTTAAGGTAATTATTTAATGCGAATGAGCTTTTATAGGTATCATATACTGCAGCATTCAATCAAAATTTTAAAACAAATTTAAAATTATACTTGGATTTCTTTCTTTGAAAACATCAAGCCTTGAGTTACAATACAAATTTGAAACTTTTACAAGCTTAGATATTTAAACTATTTTCCCATCTTTAACTTATAGTTGCCATGTTAAAAAAAGGCATGTCAGATTTAAAATTTAAATATAATAAAACTATAAAGTCTAAAATTGCTATGTATAGCCAAATCATTAGTATTCATTCAGCTCAAGCTACTAGTATTCATTCATTTATTTTAAATATACTAATAACCGGAGATGGTTGCACATAGCTGTTAATTCCAACACAGAGGGAGGCTGAGGCAGGAAGAACACAAGTTGCAGCCCTGCTTGGACAACTTAGTGAGAAGGTTTCAAAACATAAGGTATAAAAGGGGCTGGGATTGTAGTTAACAGAGAAGGCCCTGGGCTCACTCCCTAGTACACACTGCCAAAAAACAAAAAGCAAAAAAAAACCTACTACTTAACATTTATAAATGAATTTTCTCAGCTATTTCAATTTCAAATTAAATTCCTCTACCCCTTAAACACAAAATGCTTTACATTTTAGAACTGAGTGTTTAAAAAGAAAAACAGACAAATGAATGCCAATACATCCTTCATTCACCTAGATTTACTAATTAACATTTGATGCCTTATAACAATAATTCATCTTATATTTCTTTTAATAATACTTTTCTTTAAACACAATACCATTATTACAACAACACAGTATATCACTGGAATCTAGAGCCTATATTTTAGTTCAAGCAAATTGTCTAAAAATAACTTAGACTACCTTTTCTTTCAATCTATCATTCATGCAAAATTCATATACAGGCTAATTCCTGAAGGTCAAATACATTTTTAACAACCTATTGATGTGAAAAGGCCTGTATTGCAAGAATGGCTCAAAAATGCAAGAATGCTGTAATAATAATAATGAGAGAGAAACTGGATTTCCAGTTACCTCTACAACTTATTTTCCTACAAAACTAACTAGAATAAAACTGTGATCTTATCATCAGTGGTTAAAACGTACTATAAATATATACCAAAGAATATTCACTAATCATCATGTGAAACCCTTCTGACCCTGTGAGGACTCAAGTAGATTTAATATTGTTAATACTAATGGCTTAATAAGAATCATAAATAATTATCCAAATGTATCATTTTTTTTTAAACAAGCAACAAAAGTCTAAAAAGTTTTCCACGGCAATTGAAACAGTTTTCAAAGATTTAAAGCACCTTTATAAAAATACTTTTTAAAAACCTAGATTTAACTGTATTTTTAAATTTTATAGTTTATTAAGCTGAGTACAGTCTTAATCATCCCATAAATGACTGGATAACTCATATGTCATTCCTACAGATTAAAAAACTGACTTCTTCAGCAATTTCTTTCAAAGTTTTAAACAATGCTTTATTATACCAATATTATGAAAGTATATACTTTTGAACAAGAACCACAAATTTTTAATATGCTTAAAATTATGAATATAACATTTTGTTCTAATTGTTTTCATCTTAAAGTTCAAATCAGAACAATGTTTCACTGCTGCAATATCTGAGAAACTGAAATTACCAATGGGAATACTGTTAAATTTACAAAAACAAAAAGATTAGTATTCTAATGCTTCATTTTCAATATATTCTCTATATTGTTGATCGCATCAGAACTCAAATTCTTTCCAGTACAAATTATACACAAAGCTTAACAAATAGAGACCTAAATTCACAATTGCTTTACTAAAACCTATGAAAAATCTATACACAGCAATGAAACTGGCATGCAAATAAAGGAACTGTCAAGACATGTATTCCTAAAAATAAGTCTACAATAACTATTTTAAAGACTGTGTGTGGTCTCACCCATACATTTTGGCAAGATGTACTTTCTCCAACCACAGTTAGATTCATCCAAAAGCAGTGGCACTGGAGAGCCTCTGTCTCACCTGTCAAAGCTGAGGAACGTTGTTCGAAGGACCACCAGGGGTCCATGGAGAAAAGCCACAATGCTACAGCTGTTATTGATAAGCAGTTTCCAAAGGAGAAAAAACTTCAATTAAGCAATTCACCCCTACAGAGATACAATGATAACTCTCATTTAAATCATGAGATGACAATTACTGTGCCAGCTCTAAAATAAAACATTGACAATTTATAAAATCAAGTACTCTGAGGGAATCTTTCCTGAGTAATACTTACAGTCCCTAGTCTTCCCCTGATAAAATTTCCATATATTATTTATGAATTCTAAAACTCTGTGATATCCCCTTATTTAAGGTTTAACTTCCTGTATAAAGCCTCAAATTTCATCTAAATTACAAAAGTACTAAATTCATCAAAACTGTTTAAATCTGATAGCTAAATGCACAGTAAATTAAGAATTATAAATGCAAACTCTATATTTGTAACTTGATTTTTTTAGACATTCTCAGTATCTTTTTCAACCATATTATAAAGTCAGTTCATAGATTTTGCTTTAGACTAACTTCCCAAAAAGCATATGAAATGATCAAGTAAGCTACAGGTAGATTAACATAAACAGCAAGAAAAACAATTTCTTCAAAAAGAAATAACATCTCAACAGACAAGCTCTATTCCCAACCTGACAATAAAAGACAAATTGTACAGAAATGAATAGGGCAATATAAAACAAAAAGTAGATAATCACAATAAGTTTCTCAAATTCTAACTTAGTTTTCCTTCTAAACAATATACTCTAATTCTGTTTCGCATTAAAACTATTCAAATGAAAAGGAGAGGGGTGGCCTTTAATGCTTTTTCCAAGAAACTGATATTCAAAAAGTTCTCACTATAGGACGATTTCACCTACAGTCAAGTCCTATAATACAAAGGCAAACTTACTGGAGTGCCACAATATACTATGATGTCCCAGAGTTTCATACACTATATTCTCTAAGTACAAAGACTCTAAAAAGATTAGTTTCACTTTTCCCTAGTAACATTAACTAGCATAGTTGGGATATTATTTTTCTTTGGTTTTGTCAGTAGCATGTTTGATATAAATTTTATTAAGTGGCAGTGTATGCACAACACTGCATTGTGGGTAGCAGTTTCCTGCTTTAGTCTAGCCACATCCTCAGCTGTCATATGAGCATGTTCCCATATTTTCTGCAAGTTGCGCCTTTTTTTATTTTCACAAAAATGACAGCATTCAAAGATGAATTTTTCTAACAATTATAAGAAACATAAAACACAAAACTACATCGAACAAGTATAGATCACCCTATACTTCAAAGAATAACAAAGAAAAACTAATCCTTATAACTAAAGTGTTAATGTCACGTGAAACCATGTTTAAAGTTAATTAGCATAAGGAAAGGATTCAAGGAACAACTTAAAACAGTTAAAAATGTAATTCTGTAACCAAATCCCACTGCTCTCCAAATGAGGTGTAATATTTCAAGATGTAACAATTTGCAATTAAAGTTAACAGCTTCAAATCTACTAGGTATTTGTTAGTGGAAATTAATAACAATATCCTTACTAGAACTTTAACAATCTACTTTGAGTCTATATAGAAATATCAAAACATGGGAGGGAGCAACCGAAACACTGAAGTAGTGGAATTAACATCTCATAATCGTAATTCAAACTATATACAATCTTGCTACTACTAACAACTTTCCATCAATATATGGCTCAACAGGTGCTAGGTAAGTTTTAACAACAAAGTATTAAACCTCGAAAAAGAAAATCATGAAAAAAAATTATCAAATACCAAGTTATTAATGACTCATAATCACAGTACTTTAAAAATCTCTACAATTTGCTACTGTTTTCAATTAAAACAGAAAAGCACTAAATATCAGTCTAAAAGAATTCCTAATTTTAAGAAACCATATAAATGGTACAGTATTGATCAAGTAGAACTATTATATTAAAATAAAATTCACTAGTTGAGAAAAAGTTCAGAAGGTAATGAAAATAGATGTTGTATTTAAAATATTATCTATAAATGTTTTTGTATTTTAAAATGTTTGACCAACTTTGGCAAATTCTATAAAATACAGGAAAGCAAAACACTAACCTTCTGGCATTTAAAAAACTGATCTCCAGTTCAAAATCATATTTCATTTCCTTAACACTATAAAGCACATAACTCACAATGTGGATCTAAATTTGTTGCTCACTTCAACACCACAAATATTAACATATCCCAATAGTATGACGTTTTAAGGGTCCTCAGAAAGAAATAAATAATCTGTGGTTTCCATTTCTGATTATTAGGTTGGTATAAATCTATAATCAAGTTGTATTTGCAATAAAGACAGCTCTCTCCATCACATGAACTTAGCTATTTCTATGGGATGCACTGTTAATTATCAAATGTATACCAGTTATTACTCTTGTTTTTATGTTTTTACTACAAAGAGATATGAATTTCAAAGAGGACACATTTTTCATTTGGAGGAGGAAAATATATGTGGGTAATGAATACACAAACTTTAAAGCACATAAATTTCTCTTTGTAGAATTTGATGGATGCCACACAGGACAAAATGGGTATATTCAACAATTACTCAGCAAACTGATACAACAAGAATAAAAATCCTGACCCAAAGACTAGGGGGATGGGAAAACTTGCAAAAAAAGGACAACAAGTTAGAAGACAAACAGATATTAAAATTTTTTCTAATTCATTTTATGTCAACTTGAACCAAAGTGTATAAAATAATTTTTACAAACTTTTAAGGAGAACATCTGGCAAAAGCTTATGGTTTGAAGGTATTGGCAGAAAATCCTGATGCAGACACTGTAAATTCACTCTAAAAAGATTAAAAAGCACTCAGTTACCATACTCACTTATATTATTTTCAATAGGCTGACTGCTACTATATGTATGTGGAACTACACTTAATAATTTCACAAATTTTATGAACAAAATCCTCATTTCCCTAGAGTAACAGAGGTAGGGATCATATTGACATATCTGATTTATGAAAGAGGTTAATTATTCTTTGTGCAAATACCTCATGTTAAATGCAAACATTTTCAATGTAAAGCCTTTTTACATGTACAATAAAGCATAATAAATTTATATTTAAAATAAAGGGCCAAAGTGTGTTTCTTGGGTTTTATCACTAGAAGTTTATTTAAAAAAAAAAAAAAAAAAAAGCTCTGGACATTTGATAATTTGAAAAAATGATTAAAGGAAGATATTCATATCTCCTCTCAATGTATATGGAAAAACCATTTTTTGTAAAGAATCTATGAACATGTGTGTACAGTTACTTTATCTAATGTGAACCAAAAGCAGATAGTGAGCTGTATTAGGAAGAATATACACAAGGGTATGTCAATTCTAACACTTAAGAGCCCCTATTTTATGGCACTGTATAGCCCAAATAATCTTTTGTAATTCACTGTCTCTGCCCACCTCCTAACCATTTATATGATACCCCTAGTTATCATCATGCTAAGACAAAGTCTAACATGCAAATTCAAAGTAACATGAATAAATGGCAAAAGAAAATGCCTAGAAAATCGATCTATTCACTTTTATAATCTTTGTTAAAAAAACACCCCGTCACTCTCAAGTGATGAAAACAGGAAGCTCTATTCACAAATATAAAATTCACTGCCTATGATATATAATCATCCTAATAAGAAAATGAGTTCTATACATACATGTCCAAAGGGGCACAGAGAGAGAGAGAGAGAGAGAGAGAGAGAGAGTTTCCCAAAGATGTTTTCAATTTTCTTCTGAATCAGAATTAGCAAATCAAGACGACTAGCATACTCTGCATGCATTATTGCTTACTACACACAGCATTTTGTAATTTATTTCAAAGCTTTCATTATAAACAAAAAATATAGCTTCTGTTAACCCACTCAATGCTGCGTTTACAACGTATTTTACTTTACATATGCATAACATCTTCAATCAAAAGCTGTTAATGTCCAAATAGACTAAAAAAATTACACAAAATGAATATATTTCCTTGAGTGACAGAACTAAGATTCTTCCAACAAACTATAATTCTTGACATTCATTTAAGAACTTCAAACTAGTTAGGAGGTTAAAGTATACATAATATAAAAAATATTAGTTACATTTAAACTTCATTGTAAGAGCCACCATCTAATATTAAAAACTATACAGACATGATTTAATATATGTAAAGCAATCCCCAGACTAACACTTTCTTGACAGCCTATTACAATGAATCTCAGCAAGCGGTTTGCAACCAGACCTTAAGAAAGGTAAACTTCTTTACAATGAGTTACAGATTCACAAGTTTAAGAAGACAAGAAAAAGGAAAACAGAAGGAATCCAGCCACCCTAGCAAATATGAAGCAGACCCCAGAACGTGATACAGTCCAACGATGTAAATTATTGTAAGTCATCACTGTTGTTCAGAATTTCACACAGCCTCTTTAGCCAATTTTGCTCATTTTCCACACATACAGTAATGAACTAAAAGGGAAAGGTTTTTCAAAAAAGAAAAAAGAAGAAAAATGGTGGAGAGGTGCTTAAAGGGAGGAGAGCCCTTAACTGCAGAGTTCTGCTCTACAAATGCTTAACCTTACAGGAGTTTGGGCTCCTTCAGCATTTGTATTCTAGCCAAATCCTTTCATGAGTCACAAAAATTAAAAAGCTATATCCTTCTAGATGCCAGGAAAGGCCTTACCACAAGCCTTTTGTCAGAGGGAGAGAGAGAGAGAGGAGGAGGAGGAAAAAAAGGGAGACACAGAGTGGAGAAAGGAGGAGAGAGGAGACTGGAGAGAAGAGAGGAAGAGGGAGACAGTGGGAGAGAAAGGGAGAGAAGGGGAGAGACCAAGAGTAAGGGGGGAAAGCCACAGTGGTAGGCAGTCCCACTTTGAGTACTGTGAGGTCACAAACCACATGATTCTCTCTCTCCAGTAATAGTGCTTGCAAAAAAAAAAGAGTTTTAAAGCTTTTGCTTTTTTGGATTGTGTGAATGCTTCATTCGCCTCACAAACAACCACAGAACCACAAGTGCGGTGCAAACTTTCTCCAGGAGGACAGCAAGGCGTCTCTGGTGTTTAAATGGTTAATCTCCGCAGGTCACTACCAGCCACGGAGACCAACAGAGTCAGTGAGTGCTCTCTAACCACAGTCTATGCAGTAATAGTAGGTCCTTCAAATATTTGCTCATTCTTTTTGTTTTGTTTCCTTGCTTTTCACATGTTACCAGCTACATAATTTCTTGACAGAAAAAAATAAATATAAAGTCTATGTACTGCAGGCATACTGTAAAGCTAAAACAAGATTTGGGTATGGTTTGTATTTTCAGTTTAAGGCTGCAAGCAGTATTTACAACAGAGGGTACAAGTTCTATCTGGAAAAAAAAAGAGGGACTATGGCATCAAACAGCCTCTTCAGCACAGTGACACCATGTCAGCAAAACTTCTTTTGGGGTAAGTGTTATCCTATTTTAAAATGCTATCATATGTGAACCTGTTTAACATAATGATATGATTCTTAGATAAACTGCTAGCTTCTTCATGTAACAAGATACAAAACGTCATGTTACACTGTTGCATTAAAAATTGAAAATTAAACCGCTGTAAATACTTGCATTGGCTTCTGTAACTTTAAACTCCAGGAATAACAAAAAAAAGATCAGTGAACTCACATAAATCAAAATGTTTTCCAAAATTTTAGCAATCAGGGCACTAAAACAGTAGAAGAGCATTTAATATTTTTATTAACTTGCAGTAGAATAAAATTGGATGTTAAATTGATCAAAGAATTATAAATCATTGACTCAGCAGCTCTCAATATTTGAGCAAACTTCAAAAAGGAAGCAATTTTACAAATAACAGACCACAGAATTATTCCAGCATTATAGTCTACCATGTACAACACAAACCTAAATCTGTAGTAAAATTAACATTTTAACCAGCTCAACTAAAAAAATCTATTTGTAATTTTAAACTGCATCATAAGATATCTACAAAAATTTGTTCCTAAACAACTTTATACAATTGAAGCATACACTCGACTGAAATAAAATTATTCTAAGTATATCATAGATGTTTTTAAAAGATCTGCAGAGTTGCCCAGGATATTTAAAAGTTCCACAGGAGTCTTTTAAAACTTGCATTCAGCTCTATTTTTCTACATAGTGTTCCATCTACATGCTGTTACTCATATGCAGGACTTATAAACATATGGCAAATACTGAAACATCTCAGACTCTTTTAATCATTCTGGGAACTATCAAAATGAGTATCATTTTTAGTCTCATGAAAAATAAAGCTCTGTAAGGATAGCTTCCACGATTTGAAAGAGTCCTTTCCATTCAACTTTGCTGGACTTTAAAACAAAACACACATAATACAGTCCTTTAATATTTAATTTCAAATTAGTGGTGATAGATATATAAACTACTTCAACATTCATCAAATGACACAGTGTTATAGTAAAACAGCTTATCACTTACAAGAGTCTCTTTATGATGTCCAACATGTTCCAACTACAAGAAATTTCTAAAAATTTTTTTTTATGCTTTAAAGTCAGTCCTTTCGCTATGTATTTCTACATTAACTTTGCTTTGTAATTTTCAACTAACGATTGGTGTTTCCTTTACTCCTCCTACTTCACACATTTTAACTGGCTACTACTAGAGAATCAGTCTTAGTCTAGGTAAAAGAGAAATAATTAAACCAGAAGAGGGGAAATGGTTTCTTTTAAAGGATAAGGAAATGAATTCTCTATATTACAAAATATGTAAAACCACTGTAATGATTCCTTCAATAGCTATAAGTGGGTCCCTTCACAGTCACAATACATAAACATTAAATCACAAATTATTAAAAATTTTAATGGTAGGCATTAAGAATTATTCTAAAACTTTCTACATTTAGGAAGCAGAAAATAATTCCACTAGACTGTATTTCAGTCTGTATCATAATAACAGTTTATTCATGGGGTAGTTTGCTATTAACATCAAAGAGACGAGAAAAAAATGGTTAAAACTAACATTACATGAAGGGATTAGTCGCAACAGGTATAGAGTATATAAGCTGCTCTCTTACACTACTTAGTTTTTAAAAATACATTCCATTTTTAAAAATAAATTTGTCTCATCAGATTAAGAACACCAGAAGTTTCAAGGGATACTTCAGCATTAGAAGTAAAGCAATCTAAAAAAAAATGTTAAAATTATCACAAAGAATATGCTGAAATGATCCTTCCTCTATCCTATCTAGGGTCTTTGAAGTGACATTGTTTAACTACATTAAAATTTCCCAAACCTGAGCAAGTTTCTAAGGCATAAAAATAAACTAAAGATCATCTCTTATTGCATCTCATATTTCTTTCATATTATAACTAATTCTTCCTCTTCTGAAAATTGAATTTCACCCTTCCCTACCCCTGCCAAATAGTACCTTAGAGCCTAAATAAAGAACTTAACATGAATTCACCATACCAGACTAATAAAGGTGAGTAGTGCACACTCGCACAACTAGGTATAGGCTATCATCTTGCATACATACCTCCATTTCGTAATCTATGCAAAGTCTAAACTCACTTCAAGCTTTAGCTTCTTACATAATGATTATCATACCATTTATAAAATGTCCTAAGTATATGCTCCAATTATATAAAACAGTTTAAAAAGTTTAGGTGAGGGACAAAGCATATAGTGATCAACTAAAACATCTCAAATATAAGCAGAGAGAGAGAGAGAGACAGAGAGACGAGACAGTGTGTTAGGTGTGTGTGAAAGAAATGAGGGAGAGAACAAGACAGAGACTGTCAGTATCCTTGATCGCTCGGCATTACTTTGAATTAATCAAGAATTTTCATCTGTGGCTAGTCAGAATCTGTCCAGATTTATCATAAAGCCTTTTAAAAACAAACTAAGTATCCTACAATGAAGAACTTATTTTTGAAAATATATCAGCTGACTGATTAAATTTCTACACAAAACCTTTTTAACTGACCAAAGTAACTGATTAAATATGAGTAGTGATTTCCAAAGCAATACTTGTGGTCTACATCAATAATAATTTTATATTTTCAAGATTTAGTTGTGACAAAGTTTTATAACTTGATTCTAAAACAAGAACTAAATTCTTTAATCCAGAGCAGAGAATTAAAAAGCCAAGAACAAACACAGAAGACTACTGAAATATATAACCAAGTAAAAAGTCAGTGCAATTTCCAAAGGCTCAAAGTAATATTTTAAATTACAAGAATGCTAATTTTACATGAAAACCCAGATTTCATTTTTACATTTTAAAAAATGTTTGAAATGTGAAAGATTAAAAACAAATCCTAGAACAAGCTATTGTGCATCTGTGTGAATGTCCAGATAGTCTCTAAATCACAAAAAAGGCATGAACTGTATATGATTATTTTATATTTTAGTTATTTTAATAGAAAAAATTAATCTATTCAATTAATCCCTTCAAGCTAATCACTGTTAGTCGACCTGCTTAAATCAGTCATGCTAAAGTTAAATTCAGTAAGATAGAAATGTTCCAGTTTGTTAAAAGAACACTGAAATACTTGATGGTTAAATAAACTATAGGGGTGGGGGGAGCTAATTCATTGAAGGCACTGAGATTTTATCAAACACACAGAATTAATCTTTATTGAATAGAACCATTCACAAATCAAATCTCACTGTACTTCAATACTCTCAAGCAGTGCTAATCAATTACAAACCTTTTCTAGTGCTTCAAAACTCATGTGCTTTCAATTTTACACACTGGTGGTCCTGAAGTACTATATTGGGGCTGAGTTAAGACATTCTGTATCACAACTTTTTTTTTCAACAAATATTCATCTAGAGGTTTTTTTTTTTTCCTCTCAAGAGCTGCTCACATGAAAACTGGTAATATTTTTATACTGTACTTCTTTGTTAAAGCAAAAGGTTAAGGGTTACCTAAATACCTCAACTGTGTATGTATGTGTATGTATATATATATACATATACAGACTGTATATAGGAAAAGGTAAGTATTCATATAAAAAAAAATCCAATGGGACTGGATTATTTATTTTTGCATTTCCTATGATTAATGATGCACAAGAGCATAGCTGAAAACTGATGGCAAAACAGGGTAATCTTAAATTCCTATCCGAAGCAGACAAATGCCAACCGTCCACGCTGGCCTAACACTGTCCCAAGATAATATGACAATTCTACTAAGTCCACAGTGAAGTCACGTAAAAGCTCATCATAAGAAGTAATAACAGCAAATACTATTACCACACACATTTTGAGACATTTTTATGTAAAGGATTCACTAGAAGCACCTATTCTCTACAGTGTCTCTTTAAAAATAGACAAATGGAAAAACAATTCAACAAGTAAAATGTCCTTCCTGCAAAACCTAAAATTCTAACTGTGACAGTGCCTATTTTTTCTATTCATTTATAAAGCCAGACTTTAATGTTAAATTAATACCAGCAAAAACAATGTCAATGTAGGCAGACTTCCCAGTGGACTGTCTTAATGCATTATTTTTTTTTCTTCTTATTCCAGTGAATTCTATGTAACTTCCACCCAACATAAAATTCTACCAAAAAAACAAAACAAAAAAGCTGTCACAAAGCTCCTATAACAGAAATCGTAAACTTCAATACTTGCTATTTTATAAGTGGTAAAATATGGAAAGTTTTCACACCAAATTTGCTATTTCTGATATTTTAAAACAAATTTTTAAACAAGGAAGTCTCAGATAATACCACTCTGTACTTTAATAGTCTTGTCATATCAAAAGCTTATGGATGTATATTTTGACTGATGTGTTACAATTCAAAAAAAAGAGGCAACTATTCAAAGAGTTTCCTTAAAATCTTAACCAGAGTTAACCACAGCTTTTGTCCATTCAACAGAAAATACACATAAAACAGACCATACATTCCCACATAACTTTTTAAGACCTATATAGCAAGTGAGATTAAATGCTCCTTTATTATAGTGTGTACAATATCTTCGTCTTATGCACATTCTTAGGAATCCCCCCCCCCTTTTACAACTAATAAGGACAGAGAACTCAAGTTTGGAATGGTGTTGAATGGATGTAAGAAACACCCTATAAAACATTTTAAATACTTGTTATTGTTGAACAGGGTTAACTCTAAATGATAGATTTTCATAAACATGCTTCCTTCTAATAAATAGAAACTGTATCTTTTAACGTGAAGCGTTATCCCCAAATAAGATGAGCTACAGAATTTTAAAAAAAAATCCTTTAAAGGCAAGTTGCTAATTAAAGCATTTATTCTTTCTACTAGAAAAAAAAAAAACTATTCATGTACTGCCTATAAAATATTCTATATTCTTATTAACACTCAAATTCCAACATATAGGGGCTAGAAATGAAGCTCAGTGATACGTACTTACCTCTCACGCATGAGGCCAAGTTTAATCCCCAGTATCAAACAGGCAAAAAAAATTTTTTTTCAATATATATCCAAGAACTAAATAATATGACAACACCAAGTATGATTTGGCTCTAAATAAAAGATATTAATTTACCTCTATTAAAAAATTTTCACCTTTTAAATCTACTGCCTATAAGAAACAAGTGAATGTAATTTCCAATACAATTTTAGATAAAATTTGATACATTGATGTTAAAAAATTTACCAAGTTAAAACTGCTTTCAAAATTAGTATTACAAATTTTGACATTGTAATCTCCACTATTTCTGCCATTTTCCTTAAAAAATTATACATCAGGTACAGTGGATTAGTAACATTCCTAACCAGTTAGATCTAACTATCCTATGTAAGGCAAGTAATTTTTACTACACAGTCAAAAAAATTAATTTTATTACACTGTATTCAGTTACAATGACTTTTAACATGAATAGTATCTACTAGAATCATTATACCATCAACTATAAACATATTTACATAAAAGATTAAGCTAACATTCAAGAACTTAAATACACATTCATAGATTCCCCTAAAATCACACAAATCTTCAGTATGCCAAACCATTATTTACGTATTTCTTATGGTCAGATATCTCACATCTAAACTTATTTTGTGGTCCAGTTAAAGCAAAAAAATAAAAAAAGCTAGCCAAAACACAGAATGATCATCAATAAAGTTTTAAAAACATAAACAAGCACAGTTTTTCTTTAGAAAAATTAAGATGATGATGTGGTATGCCACAAAATGTTATATGAAGATATTATACAGAAATGAAATGCCTGCCACATATATTCAATTTAATTTCTTTTAGCTCTCAGTTTGACTTAAAAGTTTTATATAAAGTCTATACACCAGTGACTACAGAACTTAGGATAATTATAAACCAAGAAAAAAAAAATAAAAGAGACAGCGTTTGCACCTGAAAAGTAATGTTTCTTGTATGGACACCAATAAAGGAATGTCAATCTTTAAAACAAATAGATTAGGCTTCTGTTAAGAACTTCAAGGAATAAATAATAGTAAATTTATAAAACCCAAGGACATTATGTTCCAGTTAAAAACTTGCATAACAATTAGAAACTGACATCAGTTAAATAAATCATTGCGCTTTACAAGGGTAAATACAAACGAATTAATCTGGTAACAGCTCCCTATTTGTGGAAACTACCTCAATGAACACTCCTAGCTTGGTGCTAAACAGGTTTATCTCCTGTACATCTACTCAGTCTCCAAGTAAATCACTTGGGTAAACAATGCATTCGATTTTATTTTTCATCTTTTTCTATAATTATAACTAATTTTTAAATCTCTGAATTTCTCGATTTAAGACTTCAAATTACTAGGACACGCTTTCAGAGACAGATACTATTATTTCTACCAAATAATTAAAAAGTATTTAAATGAATGTAATTAACATGCATTCACTCTGAAGCTGAAAACAAAAGGATCATCTCATTTATCTTATTATGGAACAATGTACTGTATTCTACATACACATCATCTGTTCTCTCACACACACAAACACACACATATACACACACATAGCCTTTAGTAAATTTAGGAGGTAAATTAATATTTTTAAACTTTGTACCACTAGACTCCACATTTTAGAAGTATTACTATCTAAAATAAATATGAGCAATAAATAGAACTTCACTTTTTCAAATTTAAAAGTATACAACCTTATAGCATGCATTGCACATTACAGAATACTTTTAGTACATTAACATGATTAGAAAAAAACATGCAGCAATACTTTAAAATTTTCACTCACAATTACCCAGAGAAAAAAATTCAAAGCCATATACCATTAGGCTTATTTTTATTTTCAGAAATATTTTGAATCAAGACATATTTAAGTAACTTTTTTAAAAGAGAAAAATATTAGGTTTAAATTCCTAAATTATGTCATTAAATGGTTAATTCTCTCTACATAATGCAATACATTTTTACTGAGACATATTCAAGCCATTTACTTAGCTATGCAATTAAATCATGTGCTCTAACAAATAATGTAACAGTATTTTGTATAAAGTATTTATAAATTATATATTACATGTATAAAAATACGAAGAGATTTTCTATAATGAAATCTCATACATCAAGTTTTTCTTTCTTGAAATCTTTTTTATTCACATACGTGAAGTCACTGAGTTTTTACTATACAAAACACAAATACTTTTACAACACTGCTTTAAAGAAAACTTTAAGAAAAACCAGACTTATTATAAATTGTCATTTATTGAAAAGCAGTTCTAAAAACAATGTGATCTAAAAATTTCTATATTCAAATATAAGAAGCAAATAAGAATATGCCAACAAATGTCTAAAATAAAACTACCTAACAATAGAAACAGAAGAAACTAACTCTGTGCACAGGACATATCTATGTACTTTTTAGTATAAAAGTTTGAATTCGAACATACTTTTTGCACTATTCAAATGAAAAGAACTCAGTAGTTACTGAATTTTATTCTACACTGTAAAGACTAGAATAAAAAGAAATATCTAATTTTTTAAACCTACTAGGTTTAAAAAAGAAATATCCTCTTTAAAAAGAAATATCTAATTTCTAACTGTATCGTTACAATGTGTAATTCTTTAGTCACAGAACTATTCTACAAGTTATTCTAAATCTACTGGAAAGGCTTGACCATTCCATTTTTCCTATACGTACCTCTTCCTTATCAATTATGATGCATCTTCTCACTTGAAAAAAAAAAAAGCGCCAAAACTTTTAATTGCACTTAAAACATCTAACACAGGGTTACTTTAAAAATACTCATTTCTAGAAGGCTAGAAAGTCTTAGTTTTTTAAAGCTGATGTATCTACACATAGAAAGCAACCTTTACTAAGTTCTTTTGCTACACCATTAGTGATTTGCTCCAGAAACTCAAGGGTACCTAAAACAACGAGCTACCTGTTCTAGCCACGCTTAGGAATGTGTCCAAATCATTTTTATTGGTTTAACCTTTATAGGAATGCTACATATCCTCAGAGCAAAACATTTTGAATGTATTTATAATATGATACACTTCTAAGAAGCCATAGAAAAGAAAGCTAAAAACAAATCTAGACACTCCTTCACCCTTGGTTGTTACACCTTTATTTTCACTTTAAATACTATGAATGGGCCTAAATATTAAATACTTCTATTTCAGAAAACTTATTTTGACACTACTGTAAGCAGAAACAAAAATTTAGAGAAAAGAAAGTATATTTAAGTAAATTGTAACTTTAAGAAGTAAACCTTGACAATGGTGTCATATCTACAAATTGTAACAGATTCCAAATGCTCCTTCCATACTAATTATACTTTAATCACTGAACCTAGAAACATATCTATCTTAAACTTACAGAAGTTAGTCCTTATTGAATAAACCAAGTTGTGTTCTAATTCACATTCTGAGAGTTTACAGAGAACGTTCTGTGTAGCCTATCTAACTTTCTGCAACTGGTACTTTATAAATGCCTTCAGAGTCTAAAGCTTGTATTATGTTTACGAAACAATAATGCACAATATTATGCTTCCTCACATTATGGTTCATCATTCATTAACGCGAATCTCACCACTAAAGAAGCTGTTCTCTTAAAAAGGCAAACAACTTTTGAGCATTTCCAGATGTAATTCATTCTCTCTCTCTCTCTCTCTCTCTCTCTCTCTCTCTCTCTCTCTCTCACACACACACACACACACACACACACACACAAACTCATGCAAATTCTCAAAGAATTCTAAATTAATAAAAATGAAGTAAAAACAGTCACTGGTTAAATAGCTCAATGATCACTGTTAAATTTAAGAGCTAACGGTACTGTATTTTGAATTTTTAAATTTATAAAAGCACCAATTTCAGACAGCTGCTAGTAGGTTTAAAAAATCAAACATATTTCAGTGTCAGACAAGATTCTACTGTAATGGAATTTCTAAGCTTCTGATAATTACTTAGCATGCGAGAATAAAAGCATAATGCTATTTTCTTTTTGGACTTTTTTAATCCTACATTAATATGAATTTGGGTTCAGGCACAATTTTCATTTTCTCATCAACTTTTTAATTAAACACCCAACATGCATAAGATGTTAAACTAAAATGGAAATTTGTATGCAGCCTACTTCTGTGAGACACAGGCATCTAAAGTGCAAAAATGAATGAAGTTTACTGTTCCATAACTTTGCATGACAGTTTCCTACTCTTGGTGCCTGGGTTTTGTTGACCTTCCTTCACCCTGAGCTGTTCTGCAACATATAACAACGGACAAAAGTATCTTGCAAAGTTAATTAAATGAAATTATTTGTCTGTAACATTTTTTAAAACTGAGTATGCGTCATTCAAGAGTTCACACAGCTATACAAGACTGTCATAGTCTACTGGTATGCAAATCTGGTTAATCAATAATTCTGTATGAGAGGCCATATGGTAAGGTGCAGGGAAGGAGACCTTCAAAAACTCTGTTAAGCAAAGATCCCCATCTAGGTCAACCAAGTTTCGGAGCCAAAAATATACCCCAAAATTAACTGCAACTATAATGAGCAAACCAATATATTAATTTCAAACTGCCTTCCCACTGAAGATTCTTGCTCATAAGAAAACATTTATAGATACTTTCTTTCCTTCCCTTTTAGTAGAGATGTTATTCAATGGTTACATGTTAAACAATCAATAAGAAACATGATATTTTCAGTAAGACAAAGAATCAAAAACATTACTTTTATTTCTCTAATAAGTTCAAATAGCTATTCTAACCATACAGTAATTTGTTTCAAGCATTTAAGCTCTTAAACTTTAAATCAACTTAATTTGCTCATATTAACATACTTTAAAAATCAAAGTACCTAAGACAGCCCCTGATTTTTATAGCATGTTCTTCAACTGCAGCTTTACTGTTTTATGTTAGCTTTTCTTTGTTGAGTGCTTACTGTGTCAGATATGAGTGCTAAATTCTTTATAAGCATTATTTCCTTCAATTTGCATCAATTTCTTATATTAAATGGGTAGCATAATTATTTGCAGATGAAGAAACAAAATGAGGGAATTAATGAGTCCTGCCCATGGTCACACAGTTGAATAGCTGACACTTAATTTCAGGTCTTTTAACTCTTAATTACTACTTTACAGTGGTGTCCTACATGACCTTAAAGAAGTAACTTTCTCATTCACAATTTCATTTGTAAAGGTGTTAAGTTTTCAGAAACATAATCATTCTAAATTTATTAAATCACAAAAAGAGAAACTCTCTGTGTCTTCAGTTTATCCTAATGCATATGTTTCAGTAATACTGGTCAGAAAGAATCAAAGTAATTAAGAAAACATAAAAGTGTATCACAGGATATGATTTAGTGTAAGTTTGATTAGGAAATCAGAATTTTAAACAACTACATAATTCTTAACCAATCATTAAATCAGCATCCTTATTTAATGTCTATACCACACAATACACATTTAATATGATTTGAAGATACCATTTTAGAGTTAAAAATTGAAACTCTTAAATTGAACATCAGGAACCTAGAATCTGCCTTACAAATAAAATAGTTACACATGGAGTTCGGTGTCAGTTCTAGAATCAAATCCTAGTTCCTGCATTTTTCTGGGATATTTTCTGTATCACAGTTTCACTATCCTTCCTAAAAAGCCCTGTATACCCACAGTTAGTGATCGTTTAAGTGACTTATATGATCATTATTTTAAATTTTAATAATTATAATCTATCCAATTGTAATTCACTTCATAGCCCAAAGATTTATTGGTAAGTGCACCTTTTTTCTTTGCCTATGAAAAATACACTGTGCAAGATTCCAGGACAGAAATCTCTAACAATGTACTGTAGATCTCAATTTCATCCTCAATCAATTCAATATTATTACTTCAAAAAACTTCTCAGAGAAGCCCCAAAGAGCTATAGCTGTTTTTCATTCTGGCAAAATGTAGAAATAAAGCTGTAACAATATATTCTTCAGTCTATATGGTTCCACTGGGAAAAGATATCTGACTAGAAGCTATCTTTTTATGTAAGACAATGAAAGTAATATATATCGGTGATGCCCCACAAAAATACAGGTGACAGTAGCTAGACAGGATTTCACAAGGAGCAGAAAGAAAGCTGTTTAGGATGGATCTACAAACATTAACAAATTTCTCCATCATTCTGTACCCACATTTATTTTGATAGGCAGTGTGTTTACGATCAAACCAACAAATTTTAAAAGCCCAGATAAGGTGGACTCACTTACTAACCTGGAAGTATACATTTTAAAATAGTCTTGTTTTTTAATTTAAAAACATCCATTGAAAAAGGGCAAAAATTAATTTGTCTTGAACAACTAAGATAAGAGAAGGAAAGCAATCAAATGGGTAAACTAATACACATGTAAAAATAACTACTGAATAGAAGTTCAAAGTCCTTGTTGGTTGCATTCTCAGATTCAGGTACCCTATTTAGCAATGGACGCAAAGTTAGAAAGAGATGTAGTTAGAAACAAAATGTGATAGGAAAGATACTTTATTGCCTTTAAATTCCATAAGTAGTCATGCTTAGCTAAACAGAAGCCACTAAAAAGATGTTAAGAGAGACAAAAAGTTTTGTGTGCCCCTAGAACTGTTAAGCACAGAAGCAAAGAATTTATTTGAGAATAACATAGTGATTCAGTAGTTACAATCTAAAGACAGGACATGAAAAATATGAGTAAATTAAATATATTACAAAGAAAATAGAGGAACTTAGCAGCAATTTTTCAAAGAGGGAAAAAATAAAGAAAATGGAATTGCAGCCTCTACAGAATGGTGATGGTGTTAATGAGTTTGAAGAAAATAAGCAAGGGGAGAGTTTTGTCTTTGTCATTATTAAATCTGTACAGTATTTGGGGAAACACTAAATTACATACAATACAATCCCATGTTTTAATTATATGGCAGTGTACACATATCTTAAGAGGAATTCAAACAGTAACAGCTACGTTTAGATAATAAGGTTAGGGAAGACTTGACTTTTTAATATATACTTGTCAATAAATTGGAACTAGAAAATATGAATCTATATTACAGTCAAAATACATTACAGTTAAAACAGTCAGTGAATATGCTCTAATGCTTAAAAGCTTATTTTGTCTTGAACCCATACCAAAAAATGGTACATGGAATATTTTAATTTTTCTATGCTTAAGTTAAAAGCAAACACATTCCTCCTGATTAGTAACTGTTTTTCAGTAAAGAAATTACATAAAAACCATAGGATTCCATGGATACATAACAGACATAGCAAAGGGTTTGGTGTTAAGTTTAAATCCCACTTATACAACTTATTATGTAACCTTGAACAAGAACTTCTTGTATCTTAATTTTCTCATCTATAAAAATGTACCATCTACCTGTAAATTTTCTGTGAAAATTAATTAAAATACAAAGTGCTTATATCAGATTTGATAAATTATCATTAATAAAATACAATCAACTTTGCCATCCTTAAGTCTACCTGGAGCACTCACAGTGTGGCCCCACACCAGATGCAGTAACAGGGCCTCTAGGCCTACGAGGGACAAAGTATTGGAAGCAGCGCTCCCAACTCCCAGGTCTCCCAGCTCAGAACTCACAATGTGCTCCAGTAAGATCTCCGGGAAGATAGTTTGAGAAGCCCTGCTCAAAACAACCTTCAACTAAGGAACAATACAATTTGCTCATTGTTACCAGCTCCCCAAAACTATCCATCTCATCTCTGGTAGAGCTCCTGTACTGAGAAGCACACCTACTACTCTACTCCTTTTTTTTTTTTTTTTTTAATTTTTTTTTTTATTTTATTTAAGGAGAAAAAGAAAAGAAAAAAAAAAGCAGAGAAAGGGTACAAGTTATACAGATTTACAGAAAAAAATAAACAGTAGGAAATCACTAGTTAATGGATTACATTTTGTCATCTCAGAAACAATTGTTCAAGTTACAAAATTAAAGCTTATAAAGTAGACATTCCAAAGTGAGACTGCAAATAGTTCTGTTCAATGATCCAACAAAACTCAGTAATATCATTATCTATCTTATACACTTAAATATACATGCAGTTATATCGTTTAGAGCACTTTCTTTTCCTCTCTTTTGTACAATGACAATTACACATTTTGGATTTTGTTGCTCCCACAGTTCTTACTACTTTTTTGGAAGAGAGTAGAACCAAATGTGACATAACAGAACAGTCAGTCAAATCAAAAGGGTGGACGTAATAGATAATGTAAAAGCATAATACTAGGTGATCAACAATGGTTACCATAATGCTTCCCGCTATCTCTAATAGAATTTCCTATATCATTAGTTATAATAAAATTGAACAAAACAGTAAAGAACAAAACCAACAAAACCAAAACATTGGAGACATTATAGGTCTTTAAAAGTAGATAATAGTCAACCAGAATGGGCGTCATACTACTCTACTCCTAACCCCTAATTCTGAGGGACTTAAGAGACTAACATAAAAAGGTTCATCTAATTCCATGTCCAAAATACAATTTTTCAAGAATTCTCATGTTCATCCACTACTCGTTTATCCACAATGATGAACAAGATTATATATATAAATCTTATAAAGTAGTATCTTCAATAATTTTGAGACATTTCGCAAATTATTACATTCAACTGTACAAACAGGGGCTAGTCTATACTTCTCCAGGTTGTGAAAGTTAACTCAGCACCTAGTTGCCATATCTGACCCATGTTCCTAAGATAGGGCAGTGTGTGTGTGAGGCATGGTATGGTCTAAAACTCACTTCAGTACTCAAAAGCAAGGCTTTAATGATCCATGTGAGATCTTAGCCATCAAATGCCTCCAGCTCATGGGATTAGAGACTTTAACTTTACAATAAGTTCCCCTTTGATAGTCTATACTACTTTTTTTCTCTTCTTTTCCTAACTGATTGACTAAAACAGAAAAATAGAAGACAATTATAAATATGAAAACTGTCAAGCCAAAGAGTAATTCAAATTTCTTTGAAGTTATAGATAAAAGATGATATGAAGGAAATATAACCAAAAAAAGGAACATCTGCAAGAATGAGTAGCACATGAAAAGTGAGATTATGACAGAACTCTCATATACTTATCTCCTCTGAAGGAACTTCTGAAACTACTTTAAGTAGAACTTGTAATTTTTACTTTGTTACACAGTTGCAAACACTCTCATTTATTTGATCTAAACTTCCCCTACCTATACATTTATTCTTGCTCCTCACCATTAAAAACTTTCCCTTAGCTGCAAATGGTATACTTTGCAGCCCATTCACGTAGCATATCTTTCCCTGCTCCTATCTGAATCTTTTCATTCATGGTCCAGAATTCTAAATCTCCCTTAAGAACATTTCTCTTTGAATATATCACCTACAACAGTAACATAATCACTTAATTTCTTTGTAACAGGCACACCACGAACTATGAAGAGCATTACAGAAAAATTTAAAAGTATTACAAATTAAGATCGAATTGAAAAAACAGGTTAACTTTTGGATATGTTAAATTTTATACAAACCAGCACTTTACTCTTGCATAGGAGGACTTCAAGGGGAAAAAAAAAGAAAAGAAAAGGAAACCTGAATATGAAAAGTGAGTCTGCCTTAAAGACAAGAGAACTATACAGAGTAGAAGGAGATCAAAATGCCACTTCAAAAATAAAGCTAAGACTAAGAGCCAAGACAAGTTAGAAAGTAGAGAATATTAAAATCTCCAAAATAAAAGGTACCTGTAAGCGGACTGATTTAGTTTTACTCTAATGTCAAGTTTCATTCTTATAAGTTTAAAAATGCTTCCATTTAACCTAGTTAAATCAGAACCTGACAAACTGATCTATGTGGCAAATGGCCTGTATATGAAAACGTTCCTCAGACATAGAAGACAGGAAAAACTACTCACCTGTCTGTCCTACCTCACATGGATGATCTGAGATTTAAACAACAAAGCATTTATAAAACCTCAAATATTTTTACATGTAAGTTATTATAATTTAATATATTAAAAAATTCAACTTTCTATTGAAAAAGAATATTATTGGTACCTTTAAATGCCAATGCAGGACTGGGTTGTCCAATTTTTATAGAAGAAAAAAAACTTTGAAATCTTCCACAACCCAACTAGATTCAAAGTCTCAACTTTGTAAAATAACATTTAAAATTATCTTAAAATCATTATTCATTCCTCAAACTCAATGCGACACATTTTTACCATGTACCCTACTACAAAAAACAAAAACCAGTGATGACAACCATTACATACGTATTTTTTAAATCATATATAATTATGCATTATCTATTACTATTCTAACATCTTATACATTACTCATCAAAATATAAATGTTAAGGAATAAAAATGTGGAACTCTACTCAAGCACCAACTTTAACTCAAACCCCAGTTACAGAACAGACACAGTGCAGCTGTCAGATAAAAGGCAAGAAAGGAGGTCTGATGCCCATGAGAAATTCCTACAGCTCTAATTAAACTACAGTCTTGAGATATATCATTAGTCACTTAAATAAATGTACTTTTACTTCATAGTGGTGTTAAGTCAAAGATGTAGGATTCAACCAATACTTAATTTTATGTTTAATACAGTTAAGGATACTGTCAACTACATAGTAAAGTCCTATTGGCTTTTATGGAGGAAAATACAAATGATAAAACTGAATGTTCTAACTGGTAGTTAGCTTCCAACTCCTGTATGATAGAAATCTGAGAGTCAACCTTCACAGCCAATTTAGTAATCCCATCAATCCTTAAGACTGCAGTCTAACCTGTGCAATGTCACTGTTTGCTATCCCTTGTTCTTACAACCACAACCTCTCATGTGGCCTTATAATTGGTATTCTCCAGCCACACCATCTGACAGGCTGCTTATTCTTGATCTTTTCTCAATTAGTACAATGCACATCATACCCACAGCTTGTAAAAGGTTTCCTAAATTCTTTTCCTACTTACTTCCACCTAACACCTATCATTCTGTCTCAGTGTCTCAGGTTTTTATCTACTTATATAGATATGTAAAGATACATAATTCTTCTAAACTAGTTTCAATGAATTTAAAACTACAAAATTCATTTTCCTCATTAAATGCTACAAGAAAGCCCAGTAAATAAAATGGATTTGTTATAGAAACCTACTGGGGTGAGAGAAGGATTGAGAAGATAGCTAGAATAGCACCAAAGCACCTCTCCTTAGCAGCTCTGAAGAATCTTCAGAAAGCAGACATATAGCAGATCACATGCTCCTTGAAGACAGAAGTGTACCCGTCTCTCCTAAGGAAGACAGCACTGAATAAAACCACATATTCCTGGAATCAAAACTTACCTCTGTCACTTGTGTTTTCTACTCAAATCTTTAATCTCTCTGAATTTAAATCCACATCTGTAAACTGGAAATTTATCTCGTGATAACATAATCATGATACATACAGCAAATATGACATAGTGTTGACATGGTGCTCAAGACTTCCCATCCCCTCTCTTCTTACTTTCTTCTTGCATCATCTAACCAAATACCTGGCATGTAAGAGGAATTCAACAAACATTAAAAAAAAAAAAAAAAACAAGGAAGGAAAAAAAGTCCTGCTAAAGAAATACTATAAAAGAAAAACTACTTTTAGAACAACTTTTGTTATTGGAAAGGAAGACAAGTGGGAGTTTGTGTGATAAAAAAATATATATTTTTTCAATTAAAAAACTAATGAAGGCCAGGGACTTCTTAGCTCAGCAGCACAAGCACGTGCCTGGCAAGTGCGAGGGTTCGATCCCCAGTACCAAAAATAATAAAAAAAAAAACCTCAAAAAATATGGGTTCACTATCCAAAAGAACAAAACTAACGAATTATTTACACACACATGAAGGTCTTAATGATGGCACATCTGAGCACGGTGGCATATACCTGTAATCCCAGCACAGTGGTACATTAAGGGAAGAAGATCACAATTTCAAACCCAGACTGGGAAGTTACCAAGACCCTATCTCTAAATTTTAAAAAATGGTTAGGGATGTAGCTCAGAACAAAGGCCCTGGGTGCAAAACCCAGTGCCACAAATTATGAAGACTGTTGTCATTATATATGGCTATAACTTAACCTCAATTTAAATTCAATACCTAAAGAATTAAGAAATATAATAAATAAAACCACAATGAACAATTCTGTTTTTAAATGAATTATTTGTTATTGATTTATGTATGACTGTTATAGAACAGTGTTTCAGTTTTCTTAAGATATGTTTCCATGTTTCTCAAGTTATAAATGTAAAGTTTTCCAACTGTATTTAAAATCTTTTGGTGATATATATGCACAAAAGAAATATCTCAAGATAAATCAGTTGGACACAAAGACACAGACATATATCATTATAGGCAAGATAAGCTTGACACAAACAAAATTTGCCCTTGTGATGTCTTTTAAATTGTAAAGTAACCCAAAAAAGGTTACATTCTACACATCTTTAGACATCTTTGACTTCTGTCTACAAAAGTAAACGAGTATACACAAGTGCCAGAAAAAAATTCAAATAAAGGAAACAGTATCTTGTGAAGTAAGTTTTCAACCAAGAGGCTAAATTCTACAGATTTTTCTGTATCACAAAACTAGACTATAAATGTATCATAAAAACCTCACTGTATCGGAACAACAAGGCTAAAGATTGACCAATTTTGACTCCTAAAGATGAAAGTAATACAACACTTTTCATTTGACATCATTAAAAATGTGAAAGTTCTTCCTTCTCATTACCTATATGAAGGCTATAATCAATACATTATCAATTGACACTACTAAAATGTCATCTGTATTCCAGAAGTATATGTACATTTCATTGAAACACTGGATTCTGGTTTTCAGTAATTAATTCTGAATAATTTGCACACATGTTTAAGAACAACTGTACTAGACAATTTAAGTTACAAGATACTGTTTTTATCAACTGATTGGTTTTATATTTCATAATTAAGATTCTAGTATTTTAGTGTAAACTATAAAATACTCAAGAGGTAAGCAAAATGTGACTTTATCATGCTCTTCCACTGCCTCACAACCAACCAATACTGCACTGTTCTTGCTCACTGCAAATTGCTTCTTCTTTATCTCCTTCAAAATAGATATTTTCTTAAGAAAAACTAATCTCAAGTAAAACTAGAAAGACTCAAGTATAACTAGAAATTGACTCAATACATAATTACTGTTTTTGTAAAGGTTTTATGAATCTTTAGGAGAAAAAAAGCTGAGCCAAAAATATAATTAAAAGTAATACTTGATACCATATGTGAAAGTCTAAATAATTAAGTTAAAGACTGTTAACTGCAACAGTACAATTCACCACAAAAAAAAAAAAAAAAATTCTGGAAAATGACAAATAATATTATTTCTAACAGAATTAGAACAGAAGCTCCTTAAGATCAGGGATTTTGATTCACATTCTGATTTAAGCTACCAATCTCACAAAAGACATAAATATTTCACAAACTGGCTATACTTAGTAGCACTTCTTTAAATGTTAAGACTTGAAATGAGAGGAAAAGGGAAAAAATTAACTTCAAAGCAATGAATGCTTCATAAAAATAACTGTCATGCTATTTAGAAGTGACCATAAATGCAGCAACACATCTTTTAAAAAACACTTACAAAAAGCATTAAAAAAAAAAAATTTAAGTAGAATTTTTTCACCTAATGTCAAGTTCTTTAAATTCAATACCTAAAGAATTAAGAGATATAATAAATTAAACCACAATGAACAATTCTACTTTTAAATGAATTCTTTGTTATTGATTTATGTATGACTGTTATAGAACAGTGTTTCAATTTTCCTAAGATATGTTTACATGTTTCTCAAGTAATAAATGTATCTAAAATCCAACTGTATCTAAACTCTGTTCAAACTGTATCTAAAATCTTTTGGTGATATACATGCACAAAGGAAATATCTCAAGATAAATCATTTGGACCCAAAAGACATAGACATATTATCATTATAGGCAACAATTCAAGACATTTCTATGTCTAAATTAATGAAATCTTTACATTTTCAGTTTATTTTATAAAGACTATGCACATAAAAAATGCTTCAAATAGTATATATACTTCACCCAACAATCTAAAATAACTCCAGTATTGTAATGGCTTTTTTTTTTTTTTTTTTGAGACAGTGTCTCTTTATGCAGTTCAGGCTGGCCTTGAGCTCACTAAGTAGCACAGGCTGGTCTTGAACTGGCAGTGATCCTCTTGTCTCAGCCTCCCGAGTACTGGGATTACAGGCGTGAGCCACCACACCCAGCTGTAATGTCATCTTAAATATAAAAGTAAAGTATATTAATGCTGACTTTTTTTTAAAATGAGGAACTAAAAGCCAGGTGCGGTGGACACACCTATAATCCTCGCTCTGGGGAGGCTAAAGCAGAAAATTACTATGAGTTTAAGACCAGCCTTGGCTACAAGGTTTGTCTGAAATATACACTGACACTCTGTCTCAAAAAAAAAAAAAAAAAAAGAGAGAGAGAATGAATAAGACAGCCATATTAATATTAAGTTCTAGCAAAGAGATGGTAGGAAAGTACACCAGGTTGATGTTTGGAAGATCAGGCTTCAACCCTCAACTAAACTATGTATTCCAGGACACTGATGGTGAACCTTTTAGAGCTTTCAATGATGCAAACAGCCCCCACAGCATGCATATAAAGGTTGGCAGCCAGTGTCCTAGGATAAATGAGCCCACCACTCTGATCGTCAACTTCTTTATGAGTAAATACAGTGACTAACACAACTAATTTCCAAAGACACTCAGATGTTCTTTTAGCCTAATTAGCTGATACTACTCAGATTCTTTTACATCTCAGTCTCAGAGAAGTGGCCCTGAAAAAAAATATGGGAAAGCCAAGCACAAATCTACACGTTATCCCAACACTCTTGTAGGCTAAGGCAAAAGAATCACAAGTTTGAGCCTAAGCTAGACAACAGACATTTATACCAAACATCTAAATATAATACAAATGATTTGCATGCCTAAACTAATTTAAACCACATAGAATATCTTAGTTTTATTTCCATTTTATAAATAAGAACAATATTAAAGAGACTTACAAATAGCACTAACAGGTTTCACTCATATTTCTAAGACTTTGTTAGGATACTCATCTTTCCACAGACCATACATATAATCTTGCAAAAAAGGACTATGCCATGGAAATCTAAACTCTAAACCTAAACTCTAAAATATATTTCATGAGCTCAGGTGGGAAAGGTACCAATATAGTAAGAGAATAATGGGGAAAATAAAATGTTATTTCTAAAATAAGTATTATAGGTGAAAAACAAAACCAAAGGCCTAGTATAAAAATGCTCACAGATTTTTTTTTAAAAACAACCAAAAAAAAAAAAAAGAACTCATTTGACTTTATAACTGGACACAGAATATAAAGATTATCCATGTCCCTATTTTCTATTTCTCTATGTTGAAGACTTTTAGCCTCTTAACCAAAGGCACTCCATGAGGCTGTCCTTTCTAACGATCCAATCCACTGATAACTTCCTAGTTAACACCTCAGAGGCACCAGAAACTATACAGCAAAAACATGTAAAAAATCCTTGTAATCAGAGAGGGGAGACAGACAAATAGATCACTATGAAACATCAAATGAAGACTTCATATGAGAAAGAAGTACAAGGTGCCAAGAACACAGACCAGTAACTAGGAAGACCAGAGAGGTGAGAAGACTTTCTGGAGGGCATGTTGAAGCTTTTTGTTAATTTTCTATTCCTCTAACTCTTTTAATGACTGCTTGTACTCTGCCTAATTTTAAACCTCATGAAATCTCCAATCTCTTCCTCTTCCCCTATTTTTCTCCAAGTTGGTCAGCTGCACTGTATCTTGATCAATCCCATTCCTTTCTACTAGCCTAAGCTTCAGATCAGATCTTTCAACAAATCAAATTTTATAACTTTCCACTACATCTGCCCTTCAAAATTTAAATCAAGTGATTTTTGTTTCCCAATGCTGCTATAAAACAAACTTACTGCTTATCAGATGCTGACTGCACTCAGGCAAGTCCTTGGCAACTTAGGTAACCTTGAATCTGACCCTGATGAACTTTCTCCTAGAGTCTACTACTGCCATACAAATCTTGCCTCTCAAAAGTCTCTCCCCTATCTTTGCCAGAGGCTTTGCATACTCCTTCAAAACGATATGAATGGTAACTAAACACAGCTAAATTAAGTATTATACCAGACATTTTTACAGATTAAAAAGTAGGGACTGAACTAACCCAGCCATCTAAGGAAAAATCCTTATATTATTTTACACAGAAAAGAAATGAAATTCCATAGGCCTTACAAATAAACTTTGACCTGACATCTGATGGGCTTTGAAAATACAACCCAAGGTCTGAGTTCAGACACATGCAACTCAACTCTCAAAACTGACATTAACTCTATGCACCAAAGATTAAGTGATTTTTTTTTAAGAAGAGAAAGTGTGTCATTTTCCTAGCTCATGAACTCTTACTATAGACACAAATCTAATCAATTTGATTGCTAGTCTCCAATAGATAGGGATCAGATTACAAGAAAAGGTAAAACAAAGTCTGCTGTTACAGACTAAGCCTCATATGAAAACCACAAAATTAGCAGCTGCCAAGTAAGAGCAAATATAAACTAAAAAATGCATAAATTCAAATGAAACGATAAAGCAGGAATTCATCATAGGAACACAGTACATATTAGGCCTCTGTGAATGTCTAGAACATCAGTGTAGTACAAGCAGAGACACTATACTACAACTATACCTGTTGCTTTGTTCAGTGTTAAGTGATCATAATCTACTGTAGAAACTTACACTAAAAGGCTCAGAAAAAATACATTTATATTATCATTATGTGAATAAAATATATTAAATATATTTTCCATGAATTATGTTGCATAAACAGATATACACATAATTGCATTAGAATGTAGGGTTTTCTAGACTAAAAAAGTGAAGCTGGTCACATATTACCAATTACAACCACCATTCAAAAATAATAAATAATTTAAAAGTAAGAGACTAAATTGGCTGATTTTTACACAGTCCAGTCACAGTACAATTTTACATTCATGCAAGAAAAACAATTGAAGAAAACTGAAGTTTTTTGACTCTTTAATCATACACTAGTTAACCAACCCACTCATTAGTCAGTTTTTTGGGGTTTCTGTTGTTTTCTTTTATTTTGTTTTTGTTTTTTTGGAACTGGCAATTGAACTCAATACCTCACACTTGCCAGGCAGGCGCCATACAGCTGAGCTATATCTCTGGCCCTAAATCAGTTGTTTTTGCTCTTTCTATCCCATGTTGTTTATCCAATAAACTTTCTAAATGTAACATTACTTCAATAATCAACTTAAGAAGTAAAATGAAATGACAAACCAATGTCTGAAATCTGAGTATACAGCAAAAAGCATAAAATGAAAAGAAAAATGAAACTGCTTAAAATTTGCATTTAGAATTTGTTTTGGAACTTGATGAAATGATTACTAAAAATTCATCCAGAGGAATAAAAATAAGACCAGAAATATTTTTAAAAGTTTGTGGACAGACTTGAACTGTAACACCAAATATTAAAACATATTAAGAAGCTATAATAACTAAAATAATGCAATACTGGCAAAGGAATAAAAAATTCAATGGAACGAAGAACAAGTCAAAAGTAATAATTTATTATCTGATAAAGGTAAAATTTCATTTCTGAGGGGAAGGGAAGGTTTATATAATTTGTGGTGGTAAAACCACTGGCAAATCAATTTAAAGTAAAATTGACATCATGCAACAACAAAATGGATTAAATATTACACTGCAGAAACTAAAAACCTGAAACATATCAAAATTCAGGGTAGAATTTTAGGTCAAAGGCAGAAGCAACAAGACACATAAAACTGATTGAGCTACATTAAAAATGAAAACTCACGGGGGCTGGGGGTTTAGCTCAGCGGCATAAGCGCCTGCCTTGAAAGCAGGCAGTCGTGAGTTCGATCCCCGGTACCGATAAAAAGGAAAAAGACAAAAAAAAAAAAAAAAAGAAAAAAGAAAACTCACGTGTTTTTTTTTTTTTTTAAACTCACTACCAACAAACCTTGAAGAAATCAAAAGATTAAAAAAAGGAGGGAATGTCAAATACAAACAACAAATACTCAAAGCATTTAATATGTATTAAAACTCTTCAATAAACAATAGAATAAAAACAAGAACTTGCTAAAACAGTACTGAGAATATGATCATACAACCACAAAAGAAAATATGAATAGCCAAAGTACTTTCAAGCTCTCCCATCAAAAGCTGATAAACAATACAAAGTCTCTAGTGTTAAATTGTTAAGAGTAAGAGGGAGGGAATGTGACAGAAATGTAAGTCAGTTCAACTTTCTAGAACAAAAATTAAGTTAATATCAAAAAAGCTAACTTCAAAAAGATCACTTCTCTTAGAAGTGGGATTTAAAATTATTCTTCTAAAGTTCTAAGGTACTAGGTAGTAAGATTTCATTATATCATTTTTGAATAACAGTAAAAACAAAAAGCTGGAAGTAACCTAATGATTCAACAGAGCATTAGTAATATGACAGTTTTTAACACAAATGTTGATCACATTGTAGTGAGGAGAACAGGCAGAAACTATATAAAAGCACAGTAATGACTAAAAATCACTAAGAATTCTTTTAAAAAATCAACTCATACATGTCCTGACTCTTTTCTTTTTTTTTTTTTTCTGACTCTCTTCTGATAATGGATTACTGACAGCTTTTACCCTTTTTTTGCTTATCTGTATGAGGATCTTGTTATCTCTACTCACTTAGAAATCCCATTTAGTAGTCAGTTTCTGTGAATAACCAGTGGCTTCCTGAGTTAATTGAACAGTAACTACAAATTCTAGCAAGGCTTCAATTAAACACACCAGACTCCCAACAGTCTCCTATATATGTTGCCATACAGTGCTCTCCATGTGTATTATTTACCAAAAAAATTAAAGCAAGTACAAAAATGTACAGTGTATAAAAATGAAAAAGAATGTATTTGCTTATACACAGATAAATTTTTGAAGAATAAAAACAATATAACTTGTTACTCAAAAAATGACCCCAAACAAAAGGAGTGCATGACATTTTACTGCTTATTTTTAAATGTTTGAGTTATCTATTAAAAACTAATAATTTTATATGCTAAAATATCTATATGTTATATTAATGTTGGCAAGCCTACATATTCTATCAGTGCATCTAAAAGACATTAAGGCCTTAAGGAAGGTCATCAAAAACATTTAAAGTATGTTTTCTGATCTAGGAACTTGACTTTTGAGAATTAGTCCTAATGAAATATCCAACTATATACTCAATGACAGGTAGGTAGTCTGTTGGAAAGTATTGCAATGCTATTCCTAACACTAGAATATAAAAAACAATATATTTAGCAAGATATCATAATAGAATACAAACAAATCCAGCTATAAAAATAAACTACATATTTATCAACATGGAAAGTCTTACAACATATATTAAGACTCAAGCTATATAACAGTAATTATAACAAAAGCTTTTGGTATTAATTTACTGTTTAATAAAACTTTTTCAATGCACTAGAAAAGAAATGGAAAAATAAATACCACAGCAGTAGCAGAACCTTAACTCAGGCAGTCTATTTGTCTTTCCAGAAAATAACCTACCTCCTTCTACAATAAAGAAATATAAAATATCACTTCTCTTAGAAAAAAATGTTGATATAACAAATCAATTACCATACCCATTACATTTCAAGGGTTTTCTAACATATAAAATTCACCACTACAGAACTAAATCAAGTTCTCCTGACTCTATATCTGCAATCCATTCCACTGTACAGTGCTACCTTAATCACTCACTTAGTTTTCTTTGTATTGTTTGCTCATTAAAATATTTAAATTTTATTACAAATTCCAGACAAGTGAAATTTCATTGTCTTTTAAAAATAAACATTCTCGGGGCTGGGGATTTAGCTCAGTGGCATAAGTGCCTGCCTTGCAAGCAGGCAGTCGTGAGTTCGATCCCCATTACCAATAAAAAGGAAAAAGACAAAAAAATAAATAAACATTCTCCATTCACATACAAACATACACCAGTGCTTGACTCCGAAATGAGCTGTGGGTGGCACATGCCTACAATCCCAGCTACTAACTGGGATGAGAGAGACAGAGCTATAGATAGAAACAGAGACAGAGGAAAAATAGGTAGGAGGGAGGGAAAGAAAATGAACTGAGTTGTACTCCAACTGTAACTGTTTAGAGATAACACCGAAAAGAATGTTATTCCTATTGAATACTAATTGACTGCCAGCGTAGCCCCCCAAAAAATGAACAACCCCACTTCCCTACTAAACTCTAACAACCAATACAATACAGGAATAGGGAGAAAGTCATAAAAAAGTTAATAGCACTCTACCAGTCATGGAAAAGCTGATCATAATGTGAAATGACAAAGAAATCTATCACAAGTAAAAGAAAACGATTAACCAAAGATAAGATCAGTCTTCACTATTCTCTAAAAAAGTGATTTGTGGGCTCTAGTCTGTCCTAGGAAAACAAATATGACAGAAAACCTCAGCAAAACTTTCTTAAAGGACATATGATAATAGGGTCCAGAGATTCATTGGCAGTGTGAGCACCCACCTGGCAAGCGAGAGGTGGTGAGTTTGATCTCTGATACAAAAAAAAAAAAGACATATGGTATTTTAAGCTTTTTTAAAAAGTTAATGTGTTAATATATTAAAATTTTCACAGAATAAGTCTATAAATTGTGTGTCTCAACACTGACAGTCAAAAACATGCTCTGGCAAACTTAAAATATTGCCATGAGCCCTCAGAATCAAAAAAAGATTCATTCTCTCTCAAGATTCTAACATTCTTTTTCTAAAACTACACTTTTCCAACCTAGAGTGTTTACATCCTGCGCCAACAGATTTATGTAAAGTACTCAATACATGATTATAGATATCAAACTTTAATTGTAAATCCAAAGTTACTGTCTAATAATAGTAGTTTCAGTACTAAAGAATCCATTTTTACCCAGTACCTTTTTTTATGGATTCTGAATTTGGTACATTTTTAAAGCCAAAGGTTTCCAAAATCTCAGAATAATAAAAACAAACTGACAAGATACTAATTTTGCAGCTACCAAAAATTTTGCAAATCTAGCTGTAGAAAATTAAAGACCCAAAAGTGAGGGTAGAGCCCAGAAGCATATCACTTGTCTGCTACTGCAGGAAGCCTTGGGTTCAATCCCCATCCCAGCCACTACACACAAAAGGAAAACTATTATCCCAGCATGATAATCAAGTGCAGTGCAGTACGTTCAGAGCCATGAACACAGGATTTCTACAAAAGACAAATATAAATAGAATATACATACACACAGACATACATACATATATATGTATAAACTAAACATATTTCAACAGTATTTATACTTTCCATAATAGAAAATGAATATAATATTCAGCCTATCAATCAAATCTGACATGCCAAAGTAGCCAAAACTTAACATCCTCAAACTTTTAAGGAATTGTTATACAAACACAACTTGAAAAAAAAAAAGAAAAAAGAAATCAAAGACTGCGTCTAAAGGAGATATAAAATCAACAGGTCACATAATATATAAAATGCAATAAAAATGTACAACCCAGAAAAGTATTCATCAGTTTTATGTTCTGTATTTCTTCTGTGATATTCAATATAACTAGCCACTTGCTCCATGTGCCTACTTAGCTTTAAATTAAAATTAAATAAGCAAAATTTAAAATTCAGTTGTTCAGTTATGTAACTTAATGAATACATTCAATAGGTACACATGACACAAATAACAAAAGCACAGAAATGGAAATTTCTATCACTGTAGAAAATTCTACCAGACAGCATGTTATAAGCAAATCCTTTCATAAAATTACGTACTCCTTCCCATAAAATTAAAACACTTAGAACACTTTTTTATAAACTTACCAATCAATATAAATGACCTTTTAAAAGATGACAATAACAGCACACAGTTTACTAAGTGCTTTAATACAATCTCATTTCTCTTCACATTAAACTTGTAAGGTAGACAAATGAACAGTCCCTTATGTGAGTGGGTACTGTTGAATTCAGAAGCATTCAAATGGTAGAAATCTGACTATCTCTAAGCCATATGTCCATACCACCCTTGCAAGCCCAGGGACACAACTGATTTTATAACATCCACACGAAGGGTTACATCAACAGTCACATAAAGAATATTATGAAGACTATTTACAAACTGCACCACGAGGACCTGCTTCTGCCACAAATTAGTTATGAACAGGAATCCTCACTGTCCAGCAACACAACTGCAAATTTAGACAGAGGGATCTGAGGATTTTTAACTATTTTTCCCATGTTAGTTAGTATCCATGTAGGGATTTCCATCACAGAACTACTCCAATGACTTGTTCGCTGAATTTTAAGAACTCATTTCTAAAAGTGAGCAAGATGTTCTTCTGCCAGTAGCTGTACCATTATACTAAATTAAATGTAGTTATTTTTCATGAGAGAATTGATAGTAACAAATACAAAATCAGGGGCTGGGGATTTAGCTCAGCGGCATAAGCACCTGCCTTGCAAGCAGGCGGTCATGAGTTCAATCCCTGGTACCGATAAAAAGGAAAAAGAAAAAAAAATTGAAAAAAAGAAAAAAAACAAATACAAAATCAAAAATTTATTTTGCCTTGTTTATAAAATGATACTTTTTAACATAGGTGTTTAATTGGATCTAGAGGCTTAAATACTTCCTATTTCTGAAAGAAAAAAGTAGAACCAATTTTCCTGACTCCTCTCATGTTCTCCATCTGGTTTTACAAAAGATTTCACCTGCTAGGTGTGGTGGCACATATCTGTAATCCCAATACTCAGGAGGCTGAGTCAGGATGATCACTAAGAGTTCAAGGCTAGCCTGAGCCACTGGGACACAAAGTGAGTTTAAGGCCAGCCTGAACTCCATAGCAAAACCCTATTTTAAATACACAAAAGTTTTCACTTTCAGGAAAGACTATGACCAAGTTTATATTACAATGTGAAAATCTTCATAACTACTATAAACTAGAAATTTTAAAATATCAAAAACAAGGGACATGGGATATAGCTCAGCGGCACAGCACCTGCTTGGGAAGCACAAGGTACCAAGTTCTCAATTCCCCAATACCAAAAGCAACACAAATAAACAAAAACCCCAAACAAATGCATTTCACAAAAAATATGTTTAAACACATATTTTCATGTAATTCAAGTATTAGGAGTTAATATAAAATGTTATTTAGGGATAAAACATAAAAACACATTTAAAGATATGGTAATATTTATGCCCAAAATTATGAATTAACACAAATATGACATCTAATAAGGAATACACAATAACTACATAATTCTGATAAAGGGTTTTTTTTTTTTTTTTTTGGAACCAAGAATCAAACTCAGGACCTTGCACTTGCCAGGCAGGTGCTACGCCACTGAGTTATCGCTCCAGCCCTTACAACTACATAATTTTGATGAAAGATTAATTTATCTCTTGGGTACTGATATTCCCTTGCTGAACTGGAGGTTAGGAATAGAAAAACTGAAACAAATATTATCATAATATGAAAAATCACAACTTAACCTAATATTTTTTATTTTAAAAAATCTCATTACTAATAATAATTGAACATTTAGCTTTCACTTTACTATTTCATTACATCATGTTACATATTATGAGGTACAAGTTTATAAACTAGATTCTATCAATCAACTAAAGATGCTACTGACTGAAATATAGTTTAAGTATTAGGAGTACGAATTCAGGCATCAGACTACTTAACTATAATCCAGTGCTGCCACTGATAGAGGGTCAACCTTTGTGCCTCAGTTCCTTCATCTATAAAAGGAGAACAGCAATATCTATCCTCATTCATAAAACAGTGTGCAGAAGCACTCAGGAGGGCATGTGGAATGCAGGCTACTCCACAGCACTCCTTATCATCTCTGCTATTACTGAAACATCTTTGGAATATTAATCCATCTGTTACTGAAGCATCTTTGGAATATAAATGTATGTGTCAGCACTTTCTATTACAAATCAAAAATTTTGCCTATTTATAAAAATTTTTTTTAAACACAGGTGCTTAATTGGATCCAGAGGCTTAAACATTTCCTATGTCATGGGCTGACCTAGAGCTTTCTTTTTAAGGAAACAGTATTTCCTTAATTGTCACCTATGTCAGCTAAAAAACTAATACCTTACTAATAATTCAATTAAGCACACATCAGCAGTCCTTAAGGCCTGATGAAAGGAAGGGTAAAAAGAAACATACTCTTTCACAGCTCTTTTATACATACGATAATGCTGTAGCCTCCTGTAGCAATGGACAAAATGTTGCCATTTATCCTAAAAATTTCCAAGACTCAAACCCTACTTTGACATTATTTGTTCAGTTTTGAACAAGCTGTGCTTCAGGCACTAGCAGCATACTCCAAGGACGTACCAGGCACTGTCAGAACATAGTTCTAGAGCTGGAAGCTGACCCTGAGAGTGCTCCCTCTACCGTACTATATGAACTGTTCGATGTCCTATTTCACGACAATCAAGTTAGCTTTGTGCTCTTATTTACTGCTTCTTGAAGGCACTGAGATCTCATCTCATCAATTCTCAATGAATGCTGATTTTTAAAAATTCAAAACTTGTAGATCTATACAATTAAGACAAGTTTTACTATGTGCAAAGAAAACTGATTTTAAAAACTTTTTTCAACAGAACACTGTGATACATACCTATAATTCCAGCTGCTCAGATAACTGAGGCAGGAGAATCACAAAATGGAGGCCAACCTGAGCAACTTAGCAAGATGTTTTCTCAAAATTTAAAAACTTAAAAAATAAAAGAGGGTCTGAATGTGGTAAAACACCTCTGAGTTCAATCCCCCATAACACAAAAAAGAAAAAAATTTTTTTCAATCTGTAGATTTTACATAAAGATGAAATTTTCATTTTGAAGAATTTTATAGTATAAAAACATTTTTTTAAAAATGTGGTTACAGAACGACTAAGCTACCAAGTTATGAAACCTGACATCGTCACCAGGTCTACAAATCTGACCAAGTAAAAAATGACAAGGTAAGAAATAGATAAATGGGTAAAATAAGAGGGAGAGAGAGCATTGTAATTCTTAAATTTGTTAAAATAGCTACAGTGTAGACTAAAAAGATTTCACTTTTAATTTATATACTGCTGAAGTTTAGTAACCTAAAAAACTTCTGGACCCTTCCAACCAGTATTATCCACAGAGCTAAAATAAAGACCATATAGCAAATGTGCTCACTGTGTGTTCTAGGTAATAAGGTAAGGGGCAGCTGCTGTCATCCAACCCACTAGTACCATATGACTATTAACCTTCAATTTTAAATCTATAAATTCATTTCCTAAACAGTGTTTTACCTATGGTATTTATCATTCATATTAAAATATGGCAAAGTCTATAAAAACCCTAATAGAACAGACTGGCTGCCAGTTTCATATTATATAGCAAATCATAACAATTTCAGCTGTGATTGCCAACTGTATATCTTTCAAGTGAAACCAATTCCTGGAAATGACACTATTCTTACTCATTTAGATAACACTGAACTCATTAACAGTGAATGTATAGGAAGACAGAGCAGTAGAGGGCTGGAAAACACTAATACAAATAAGCTTACAAGAACTGAACCGCTTGGGCCAGGAATACAGCATCCTGCCTGGCAAATGCAAGATCTTGAGTTCCATTCCCAGTATTAAAAAACAAAACTAAACTAAACAGCAGCAGTTAAGTAAGGATTCACAGAACAAAATTCCTATAGCACAAAATAAATTTGGCAGCTTCAGTCTATACATTCCCATTTGAAGAAGGCACATAAGCAAGGATAAAATGTATAATGATTCTAATTTCATACAACAGAACACTTAAAAATCTCATACCAACAAAAATTAATGGTAAATTAAAAGGGATTTTGTAATTTTGGTCCTATTTCCCTTTCTGTGAAGAAAGTCACAAGGGGAAAAAAAATAACTTCAGACTCTAAATGATGAATACTAACCACTAGAGTGGACTATGAAGTCTGAAATAGAAGGAAAATGTACATTTCTTCCAGAGTCATAGCCAACAATAACTTTTGCATTTTGAATCCAGCTTAGGTATATTAGTCAGGAAGATGTTTGCAAAAATATTTAATAGGAAAGTGCTGAATTTAGCTTTATTTCCTCAGTATTTTTTGAACATTAATTTACTTTTTAAATCTTTTACTAGTATATTTGAATTGTGTGGAGTTGGTACATGTACACAATACATTTTTATTCCCTCCCTCCATCTTGTGATCCCTATTTATTTTTTTAATGGTTTGAGGTACTCCAAATGCTTTAAGAACCTCTTGTAAGTATAAATGACAAACGAAGTATCTTCTTATACTTTCTTCTTATAGCAAGGCTATTTTTATAGATCAAAGGTCAAAGAGTTAACCTCTGAATAGAGGTATTTTTTTCAATCTTTTAAATTTTCCTCAACATTCTGAAATGCATTCAAATACTACTGAAACTCCCAACTAATTAAGGTTCATGGAATTAAGGCATTTGAGAAAAGCTGAAAACATCTCTGCAAACATTTCAATAATCTAAAAATATAATCAGTCTCAAAATTTCTAAGTTTAAAATACAATAACAAACAATCCATGGCCAAGTTTACAGCACAGCAACACAGAGCCTGCCCGCCTGGCAAGTGTGAGGTCATGAGTTCAATTCCCAGTACCAAAAAATAAAATAAAATAAACAATCCATGACAGATTTGAGCAAATCAACAAATGTGTTTACATGATCATTCTTTTGACCTTTTATAAGAATGAGCCAATATTCATTTTTCAGGTACAGAACATCACTGACATTTTTATCAATTTTGCTTCTTTTGCACATCTATTTAAATGTTACCAGGGATTATTTCACATCTGATAAAATACAAATTACCTCCAAGCTAAGTCTATAAATTCTATCCCTATTGTTTTACTTCAATGTGAATAAATTTAAAACAGCAACAGTCATAGTATCAAAGGCATACTTACATCATACTTTGCAACTCTGCCACAAAGCTGACCGACTTCCCTGTACTTCTTCCACTACTTGAAATGGAGGTAGACATTGGGCTAGCTGCAGTATTATTCATCTATGTAAAAATAAGAAATGAAGCTTAGAAAATGTACTTTAAATAAATGCATGAGAAAATAGAACCAACGATACATTACTGCTGATAATATCTGTTCTGCATGAATCTGATTTGCTTAATGCACGAAATTATGGTGGCAAAAAGTTGCTGAGTCATGTAAGATAGCAAACAAATACCCTGTTGGATGATAATTCAATACCTATTCTTCAATACATATGTAACAAAAATATCAATTTAAAATATTTTGACAGACCTCAGTGGTCTTAATCATGTGTTCAAGAGGTCCCTAAGATTAGTGATTCTTCGGAGCTAGCTACTAGTGGCCCCTAAGCACACATACATAGCCAGCTTCATCCAGACACCCCCAAAAAATCTTATTTTTCTATTTTATGTATGAAGATTCCAAGTAAGACTTCACTTAAAGAAAGTTCTATAGCTCTAAGACACAAAATTACAAAACTACAGCATAATCTCATCCATTTGAACCAAAGCCAAAAAATAAATACAAATAAAATCTATCAGTCTACCTTAAGTAAGCATTTTTATATTCTATAATCTCATTAGTAGACAACCTTCAATTTGAAATATGACCTATTTCCTCATAAAATTAAAATGATACTTATTGAGAAAACTAGATGCCAAACTTCATGTATGTCATTTTATTTTACCCTTATGGCATTAAAAAAGAATTAGTAAAGAATTAGTTGCTGGGGGCTGGGGATTTAGCTCAGCGGCATAAGCACCTGCCTTGCAAGTAGGCGGTTATGAGTTCGATCCCCAGTACCAATTAAAAAAAAAGAATTAGTTGCTGGGTTATGAGCTGCTGGGTGTGTTGATACACAACTATAATCCCAATACTCTGACAGACTAAGACAAGAAAAATCCTAAATTTGAGCCCAACCTGAGCAACTTAGCAAGATTCTGTTCAAAATACAAAATTTAAAAAGGGGCTGAGAATGCAGTTCAGCACGAAGGCCCTGGGTTCAATCTCCAACACTTAGTCAAAATAACAATATAAAATTATGAAATCAAAGCCTCAACTACACATTAAGTACTCAAAAAGCAGTATTTTATACATGCATGTAAACTACACAGTTTTATAATCCTCTTTAAATATGAAGCAGGCATAGTGGCACATGCCTAGAATCCCAGGGCTCTGAGAGGTTGAGGCAGGAGGAATGTAAACTCTAGCCCAGCCTAGGCAAACCTAGAGAGATGATATTGCAAAACAAAGAATAAAGGAGTTGGAAATATAGCTTATTGTTAAGGTCTTTGTTCAATACCTAGTAAGACAAAAATTCTAAAAAAATACTTTCAGATTCTAAAAAACAAAGCTAATGTTAAAGCGGTAGAAAGAATTTACAACCTGCATTTACAGTGCAGGCTCGAGCTGTTACCACACAAAACGCTACGGTTTGTCGCTTGAGTCAGGTGGCAAGACAGCAGGCAAGGCAGAAGTAGAGAAAAACCTTACTATGCTGACTTAAGAGACACTGCCCAAGAAGCTGATTCAGGAACAGCTCAAAGAGGAGATAATCACAGAACGATCGGCACCTTCCCACAGGTGCAGGCTTTTGACCAAGTAAGGCCCATATGATCCTGATCACCTAGTTAAGATCCTCATGTCCTGAGCCTGTTCTTGTCATTGATTACCTTGCCCACATGCAGTTCTTAACCCACCAGACAATGTACAGGTGAGGGCAGCTGCCTCCAGGCTCTCTTGCTGACCCCAAAACTCACAGTAACAAAACAGAACATCTTTTATTAGATTACTGTGGCTGAGAAGGGTAAAATAAGCCTAAACTCAGAATAGAAGTAAGATATAGTCTCAGTGCTGCGATTCAGTGTGAGACTGCCTTGGTTCAATTTTCAGCTCTGCTACTTTGCAACAGTTGTGGGCAAGTTTATTTCTCCATGCTTATTTCCTCATCTATAAAATAGGAACAACTGTCCCAACACTCAGAGGGTTGTAGTGAGAATTAAATGAGTTAACACATATAAAAATTCAGAACAATACCTAGCACACAGTAAACACACCAAAAATGTTACTTATGGAAACATCACGATCCTTAAGAATTTCCCCTTCTTGCAATCACAGCAGTACATGCCTATATATTATACATTCTTGGACGCCAAGGCAGGAAACTGGAAAGTTCAAACCCAACCAAGGGCAACTCAGGGAGACCCAGCTCTAAACATAAAAATTTAAAAAAAAAAAAAAAAAAGCTATTGCTCTTGCAGCGAAGTGCACAGGCCCTGGATCTCGCTGCCTTCTGGGAAATTTATATTTGTAACCCTATGGTAGAGTTATTGGAATTCTAGTGAGTTCATTCCAATCTACCACTTCCAGTGCAACCCTTAGTGAGAATAAAGACACTAAGGCATATCTATAGTTGTGGGGAGCCAAGGTGGTCTTAAGTCTAGCTAGGGTGATGGTTAACTGAACAAAGGCCTCGATCCAGGGTTCAACCTGGGTTTTATTCACTTATGAAGGGGGTGGCTTGAGGATGAATGACTATGGGAATAGCGGGAAGTATGTGAGCGCTGTGAGCTGAGACAGGTAGGAAGCCAGAAATCATTTCTGCAATACACAGAGAAGGGTATGCAGAAAGAGTAATCTGCATAACACAATTCAAGGTTCTGAATAATTTCCCCCACATTTTTGATTCACCAACATCTTCATAGATGACACCTATTTTTTCACACTCTTTTCCACTTGGATATGTATCAATTATTTCTTGAAGAAGGATCTTCACAAACACATTAGCAGTGTCCTTCACTACAGTCCTGCAGGTCGTCCTCTAGGCGGCCGGGGCCGGTCTGGCTGAGAGCATTCAGGGCGCCAGACACCAGGAGGGCGCGCCGGTCGCCCTTCTGCCCTTCTTGTGCCGCCGCCAGCCCCGCCACCTAATGTTTTGGGGTTGGTGTTTCAGCTCTGATGTGTAATCTTTTTAGGCCCTGGGAAGTCATAGCCTCTTATCTCAAGGCTTGATTCCAGCCAATAGCACAGAGTTTGGCTCTCCTGCCTGTGGCTCTCCATCCCACCCTGCTTACTCATGTTTTTTAGGAGTTATGGAGGCAGGGTAACACTAACTTGTCACCTTGCTTCAAAGACTGACATCAGAATCTCAGCTGGACCAATTTGCATTGCCTAAAGCCAACTGAAGGGATAAGAAAGCCCTAGACAGCTCTGTACATATTTATTCATGGAAATAGCGCCAGTTTAGCCAAAATGGAGATAATGGCTCTTTTTTCAAGGAGAGTCATCCAGGTAGTCCTCCACATTAGATCACCTTTATTTCACAATCACACAAAGTTTTAAAGACTTGAATACTAAAACACCTCAATGCAATTAAACAAATTAAGTAGTTCCCTTACAAAGTTCCCTTTTCACTTGACATCACTATAGTCAGTTACCTTTGCACTCTGTAATTTGTATGAAGCCAAAATTCTCCTTTGTTTTCCTGTTTCCTCCAGTTCTAGAGTGGCTCTATATGTGGCCCATCTGTATGCTCTCTTTTATTTCAATTCATTGTCCACACTGATGCCAAATTTGTCTTCATAACATATCCCTCTAGCCTGCCCAGACTTGTGAGTAATGATACAGTTGACCAGTTCAGATAAGCAGGTTGAGCCCCATTCAGGATAGGGATCAAATAGCTACCAACTACTGCCTAAAATGGCCCTGAGAGCCAGGCCAAAATTACTACACAAAAAACCCAACACCACAGAAATAAAAGGAAAAATTTCCACTCAAACCTGAAATCCAAAATTCTAAAAGCATCACTTCATTGAAACCTAAAGACTTTTGAGTTACTTTTTCCCACAAATATCAAAATAAACATTACCTGTTGCTACCTGAATTTAAAAATCGTATTACCAATCCAGGGCTGGGGGAAAACAGATGGGAAACCCAGGACTTAAACAGCAATTCAGCAGAATTAGGACAAAATGATGAAGAAAAAAAAAAGTAAAGAGGCCATGCGTGGTGGCACATACCTGTAATCCCAGCTCAGGAAGCTGAGATAGGACACCTGCTAAGAGTTTGAGGCCAGCCTGGGCTACAAAGTGAGATGCCATCTCAAAAACCCAAAACTACTACAAGACAACAATATGCAATGTATTAGTTATTCAAATCCTACTAACCTGTTTTGAAACTTTTCTCTTAAAAAAAAAAAGTCTAGGTCCCTGAAGAATCTCAGAAACTGTCCCTGAGGTTGACAAAGAAATCTTAAAGATATGTTGCACTGAGCTATATCCCAGTCTTTTTTTTTTTGAGATAGGATCTCTTCCTAACTTTTTAAATTGCCAGAGCTGGGTTCCAATTTACCTCCTGCCTCAGCCTCCCACAGGGCTGAGATTATTACAGAAGTAGGCTACCACATCCAACCAGTTAGCCTGTTCTTTCTGAAGAGAATTTAATAAAACAAATTCATATTAAAAACTGCTTTGGGCTGGGCTGTAGCTCAAAGATAAAGTGTTTAAACATGCACGAGGCCCTGAGTTCTACCCCCGGCACCACAAGAAATAGGTTTTTTTTTTTTTCAGTTGTCTCCCTGCCTCAAATGTTTCACATCAAGGGTATTTATTGGTAAAAGGTAGAGTCCCAATCCTAGTCTATTATAACCATGACCATCCTTTCACAGTCAATTTATTTAATTTTTAAATCAAATAGGTGAGAAATTTTTCTTGACATTATAAGCTGATCGTTCATTAGACCCTTTAAAATAATTATTCCCCATACCCACTTTTTTTGAAGATTTAGATAATTAACTTCTTTAGACATTAACTTCTTTGCACATCAAAGTCCTATCATTCCGAAGCTTTAGTTCCTTTCTTCCAGACATTAAAAAAGTCTGTTAAAAGCAGAAGCACTCAAGTCAATTTTCTCTAATAAATACAGTTAACATGGAACTAAAAACCTACTGTAATCTTCTCAATGGGTTAATGTCCTGCAGTTGTTTCAGCTTTCAATTCAACTGCAGCTGTTTGCCATATTTTACAAAATGAATTCAGATGTGCAGATTGGGACCTAGATTATTTCAACATGCCACAGTTTAAATGTGAACTCAAGGAGTAAGTTCATTTCTGATTAATACTATGTAAACTTGATGACTAAATCAATAGCCAATACTATGTCACATCTACAAAATACTATTCTGGAGGAAAAAAATTAACTATCTTTTCATTTAAAGCAGTGGAGGTAAGGGTATTACTTCAAAAAATACTGCTACCAAAAAAAAATCTAATTATAGTGAAGTTATACATCACAAAAAGTAAACCAAGCAAAATGCAATGAACACACCACTGGATTTCCATTTAGAGATCCCATTAGGAGTAACTAAATGTCCAGAGAAGAAATACTATGAGAAACATCTTTAAGCTTAGAAGACCTCAAAGAATTGGAAATCTTACTAATTTCTGCATCCTCAAAGCAATATCAAAATCTGGACTATGAAATCTATTAGCTTATTAATTGAAAGATAATGGAATTTATTATTACTTCTTCTGTATTACTCCTGAGTAAAACTAATTCAGACCTATCTATTGAGCATCCCCAATTCCAACTGTAATCATTCATAACCTCACATTTCACAAAATTAATAAAAAATGTTGGTTTAAAACATTTTCATAAGCCCCAATGGCAGAAAAGTAATTATGGTTCATCCAACACTACTATGCACTGCATTTTAGTACTATTATATAAAAACTCGTTACAACATGTCTGCCTGCTCAGGGGGTCCATGGGAGATTTTTGTGGGTGGGGTCTCAAGGTTAAAGAACACGTGTGTACAAGACACCAGCAACAACAGCAGGCAGCATGGAGCAAAGCAGAGCACAACAGTGCAAAAGCAGCCTGTGTCTTTACTGTATAGTTCTTATAACAAGTCATTATCTCATAGTTACATTCTTGCATAGTGGCATAACCAGCACAAGTGTATTTACCTGTGCTAAGTCAGGAATACATAACTATCTTACTGTGCACTTTTGCCAGACAAGCAGTGTTTCATCCTTGGGTGTCTCAGGTGCCCCTGAACTTTGAAGCAGTCTGACTGGTCCCCCACATGTCATAATCTAAATTTCCACTGATATGAAAAGTAATACAAAAATTCAATCACCAGGAATGCAAAAATATTTGAAAGTCCAAAATATCTACAAACTTCTACAGCTAGTTTTTAGAATAATCAATGATAGTTTCAATATACAATATTAATATGGGCTCCCTTTCAAGTGGACTTTGGAAGGTTTTATTAAAACCTGGTTTTTAAACTGTTGAAAATCAGTTCTACCAATCCACCCCTTTCCCACAGCAGTTAAATCATTCAGTATCATCCCAAACCACAGCATACACTCATACCCTTACGCCTAAAGTTACACCTGCAGCCTATCTTGAAACAATTCAATACTCTCAACCTGTCACAGCCCTAGTGGTCTGGAACAGCCTGACCATATTCATCACCTCCAAAAAGCCTCTCTACCTACGCAACTATAAAGAACTCGCCTTTCTTGTAACCATGTACATTCACTTAATATTACTTTAGGGTATGTTAATTATTGTTAATACCAAATCTCTGCCCCACATCAAATCTCTGCTCAGATTACTTGCCAATGACAGCATCTTCCTAACCCACAGAGAAATACGTCACCACTTAAAAATGTCTCCATTCTCCTCTACCAATGGTACTACGTTATTCCTGCAATAACATTTCAGCACCCGCTTAAAAGTCAATACCGTCTGTGCTTTGAGTTTTTCATTCATTAACCTTACATGTTAAACACCAAACAGTAGTAAGCTAGGGATACGGTTACACCTAAGTCAATAAAAAAAAAAAAGAAATATATTATAATACCAGACAAGCACACACACAAATATATATTATGCTTCTTCAGTTTTACATTAACCTTCGTTTCTATTCCATGTGCTTCCATATTCAGTACTCTTTTACCCAAAAACTGAATTTTGGGATGTGTGGTGGCACACACCTGTTATTCTAGCACTTTGGGATGGAGGCAACTTATTGTGCAACTTACAGTACAACTTAAGCAACCTGAGCAACCCTGTTACAATTTTTTTTTTTAAAATGGTTTGAAATGTAGCTCAATACAAAGGCCCTGGGTTCAATATTCAGTAGGGAAGAAAGGAAGAAAGGAGGGAGGAAAAGAGGGAGGGAGCGAGAAAAGGCATTGGTGTTAGACAGATGGATAATCAACTATAACAAAGAAAACGATAACAATGCAAATTGGTAGGAGGGGTACCAAAAACACATAAACAGACTTCAGACTACAATCTGACATTCACTAACTTCATCCAAATCCCTCATTTTCAGGTGAGGAAACTGCAGTCCATAGGTGTTTCTTGAACTGCCAAAGAACACAACATATTTAGTCATAGAAGTTGGGACCAAAACTGAGGTCCCCCTGACTTCTGGTCCAGAGTTCTTTCTACTATACATGAGGACATACAAATAAAAGGTCACCACAGTTTAAAGACCTCCACAATGTGTTTGTCAAAATGAATTCTGCTGTGAAATATCTGCCTATGCCCAACTGTAGTGGGCTCTAGAGTTCACGTAGACTGACACTGAATCATGTAACCTTGGGCAAGTCATAGCACCTCTCTGCCCAGTTAAAATGCAACTTAAAATACTCCTCTTATCCGTTACATGAAACAATGTAGCCAATACCTTTCCTGCTCCCTCCCTTCCTCCTTTCTTCCCTTCTTTCTTTGACTGATAGGGTCTTCTTTGCAGCCCCCAACACCAAAAGATCTTTTTTTTTTCCACCCAAAAAGAACCAAAAAGAAACCACCCAAAATTTCTATCCAAAGTAAAGCTTTAAAATTATTAGTGGCTTCAGAGGGTAAGTCACTAATTAATCCTGTCAATCTAGAATGTAGCAGGCATTGAACCCAGAGCCTTCATACTGAGCTACACTGCAGCCCCACCCCTTTTTGAGAACCTAAATTGCCACGCTGTGCTAGAACCTGGAGTCCTCTCTGCTCAGGTTCTCATTCTGCTGTGATTACAGATGTTTGCCACAGTACCCAGGCCATTTGCTAGTCTCATTCCAGGTATCTATTATTTAAGAACAAAAGCAATTAACTATCATTGTTTGAAAGCAAATGTATTTCTGAGACTGCAATATGGCTAACCCTCTAAAAGTCTGTATTATGAATTTCAGCAAGTTTAAAAGTAAATGATTATGTGGTCCCAACTAGCATAATTTTGAATGACAGGGGCTATCACAACGCTCAACGGTTACTGCGACAACTCATCAAATTGCTTATCATACAAAAGCACAATCTTTCAAACAAATAAGTTTCAAAACTAAAGTTGATCACGATACAGTATAGTGACTGAAAAAAACTCAAAAGTGTTGTGATGGTTCTCCAGCTAAATGTGACATTCGCTGCACAGCCCAGGAGTCAGAATGCTTTGCTTTAATTTACCAGGCTGTAAATAAATACTAACAGACGTATGCTTTGAAGTATAGTATCTGAATGAAAGGCATTATTTCAATTACGGTTTTTTTAAGGAAACAAGTTCCAAGAGCTGGCCTCAAATTTAAAACTCAACCAAATCAAAAGGTGAAAGGGTTCTCAACATGTACGCCTGTGCTATTCCACGCAGCAGCCACTAGCCAAATATGGCCATTTAAATTGGAATTGATGAAAGTAGAAATTCAGTTCCTCAACGGCACTTGCCACATTTCAAGAGCCACTTGTGCCTGGTGGCTACCATTCCGGGACACACCCAGAATGCAGAACATTTCCACCATAAAAGCACGGTTGTAGAACTACACACACTTTGCCTGGATGTCTCAAGATAAGAAATTTGCGACACCAGGATAAAGAGCAATGTTTTTGCAGAAGGTTATCAAAAGGTGTTCCACAGTCAAATTCAGCTTCTTCGGAACATCCACCTGAAATTCTACCGGTCTATTCTTCAAATAAGTCTTTGCAGACATCTTCTCCCAGATAACGTTGGGGTTTTTTTTTTTCCCCCGAATGACATGATTAAAGGTTTAACTTCCAGCCAACCACACGGACACACGGTAGTTACTCCACGTGCACAGGAATAACTGTGTCCAGGATCCTCTCTGGGTCCTCTCGTAACATTCGACTACCCCCCTAACTTCACTCTCACCCTGTCAGGCCCAGGGGCTTAATTTTTAATTGAAACAAACAAAGTCTCACATTCATTCGCTAAATCTCTAAAATGATTTGATGTCTAAAACACATAGATCAAAAATAATTACAAGCTGAGGATGGGATTACACGCCTACAGTCAAAGCATTCTGGGAGGCTGAGGCAGGATCACGAGTGCCCGCCCCCAAGAAACAACTTAGTCAGGAACAGTCTCAAACTTTAAAAATAAAACCAAGAACTGGGAATGTCATTCAGTGCGAAGGCCACGGGTTCAACACCAGTACCGCACAAAAATAAAATATAAAAAATTTTAAAAGTCAAGCAGGGGGCGTGGCGAATATGCGTCGTGTGCAAAGAGCCACAGTCCAGAGCCTGTATATTCTGAGCCCATTTTACAGACCCAAACAGCGGGCAAAGAGCTTAAAGGGGCTCCGCGAGGGTCACGGTGAGGCAGCCTTCTCCCCGGCGGGTGCCTCTGTCGCGAACACCCCTAAATCTCCTCCCGCGCGTGGCCCAGACCCGCCGCGAGGCCCGCCGTTCCCGCCCCCGCACCCCGACAACCTCTGCCTAAGGACACTGTAGGCACAGCTCACGTCCCGCGTGGACGAGGAAGGGGCGGAGAGGTGCGGCTTCCGCTGCTAGGGCCCGGGACGCGATTGGAAGGGGCGGGCGGGGCAGGGACGGAAGAAGGGAAAGCTGACTGGGCGGCGCTGTACAAGAGGCACAAGATGGCGCGAGCGCGCACAGGAGCGAGCGAGACGGCGTTCCCGGATTTGGCGGTGCGGACGCATGCGCACTGGGCACGGCGGCACTCCCTTCTTCCCGACAGCTCTGCTTCCGCCACGCTAGGGGCGGGGGCAAGCCAGTGCGCCGGAGACTGTTAAGAGTAGGTATTCTGGGACTCGACTATTAAAACAGTAGGTGTTCTGGGAATGGCCAGGTAGGTTAGGTCTGGATTCCAGTCCTGCAGAAGTGACCTGGCCGGGTTCAGCAGCCAATGGCCCACGCTGCAAGTTTCTTTTTAACTCTAGGGTCCAGATTGGCAGTCGCAAACCTCTGCAGGAATTGGGCGATCTGGAATCTTACCTGGATTGCGCTTTTTTGTTGTTGTCGTTTTTTTGTGCTATTGCTCCCCCACCTCATTCCTTCTTCCCAACTGAGCTTCCTCCCCAGCCCTTTTTTCACTTTTACTTTTTTTTTTTTTTTGAGACGGGCCCGCTGTTTTGTCCAGACTGGACTAGAATTTGCGAAGCACGGGAACTCCTGCGTCTCCCATCCTGGCACACCACTCCCCACCCTGCCCTCGCATAAAATCCTGGAGAGTAGTGAGAAGATCTGCAATTAACCCTCTCCCCCCCCCCGCTTGTTTTACTAAGTGCAGTCATCTAAAGACTTATGTTTTTGTTATTGAAAACTTTTTTGGAGTCTCTATGGACAAGCCCTATTTATTTTTCCTGAGGATTTTTGGCCTGTTCCTCATTTTTTAAATCTTGAACTACAGATGTTGTGTACATCCTGTCCTCTCCCAGTCGATGATTGTGGAGGCAGTTCGCTAAATGATAGTCTTCAAACAACAGTTAGGATTTCAGATGCCTTTATCCTAAATCATTTGAAGTCTTATTTATATTTTTTACATTCTTTTTAGCTGGTTAGGAAAGAAAACTGATTATCCATGCTCACGTCCAGTCCTACGACGTCAAATATAAAATATTTCTTAGGATTCAACTTTTAATTTTAACTTGGTCTTTTCAAGCTTTACTAGTTCCCATCATTTTTTTTTTTTTTTTTTTTTGCTTTCATCATTTTCTTGCCTATCAGTATCTGCAGTTACCTCTCCTATCTGCTTATGCTTTTTAAAGTAGCTTATTTGATTATTTCCTCTGGATTGTAGTTGTCCCTGTTAATTTTGTCTTTGGTTCTCTAAGAGTCCTAACACTTCGATATTTGCCAAGTACTTAAATTTCAAAAAATAAAAGTGTTTTCAGGATATGAAACCTCAATGTGTAAGTCCTGACCAAATCTATGCTAAGCAAAGTGTACAATATAAGGGGAAAATAAAAGAAATTGTCGTAACTTCTTAAAAAGGAAGATTACATACCATAGTTGGAAAAGCTTTTTGGGGTGCGTTGCCAAGAAAACAGTTTAAAATGATGTTCAATTAGTGTTAACCGATATAGTAGTTTTGCATAGGAGTTTTACTGACGCAGATAGACACAAGACTTGGTTTACCAGAAGAGAACCTACGTGTTCTAACTTCTGTGTAATCAGGAGTTCATGAAAGTGGCACATGGAGAAAAGAAACTGGATAATGCCACTGGAACAAGGAACTTAAAAACTTACTCTTAGAAAATTGTGGACCTTGCTAGTGGTAGAAATCTTAGTTTTAAAATCACACATTTTATACAAAATATACTTTTCGAGAAAATTAATACCAACTACCCACTATCAACAATACCTAACTACTGTGAACAATACCAGGATATCTGAATTATAACAAAGCTAAACAAAGCTGTTGTTGAAGTTAGGACTGTGATGACTACCACCTCTCAGAAAAATAATTTATAAAATAAGGGGGGAGAACATCAGGAGACCAAGCAAACTCATCACACCATAATAATGTCTCCATCTGGGGCTGGGGATTTAGCTCAGCGGCATAAGCGCCTGCCTTGCAATCAGGCAGTTGTGAGTTCAATCCCTGGTACCAATAAAAAAATAAAAAATAAAAAGTCTCCATCTCTTGGACACAATCACTAAAGGAAAGTGAAGCATTGTTAGTCACTGTAGATGTCATGTGCATTCTTCTGGCATGATGACCATCATACAGACTCGGTAATTCCAGGACTAAGGTGCACATAGCTAAGTAAAAATGCCCATAAACTTCTTTTAAAATTTGGTTATGAAAGATGTTCCCATTCTTGAAAGAATAGGGGAAGCCGTGGCTAATACGAAACCATCTCTGCCATAAAGGGCTTCTCTATATGTGGATTTCATGGGAATGTTTCACTTCAAGTAACCTACAAGTTGTTACCGTTTTATGATCCACATAAGATCATAAAGGATCTTTATGGATGTTTATTTTCTGATTTATCGATTATTTTATCCTTTACTGTATTTATCTTAGATTTCTAATGCTAAAATTGTCATGGAATGAACTGAGTAGAGCTGCATATCACTTAGAAACACAAAGAATGTGTTGCCATGTGCAATTTTCTGACATTGGGAACTACTTTTTATTGCAATCTCAAGAGCACCTTATTTTAATTTTAGAGTAAGTTGTCCTGAACAAAAATAGTATTCACCTCAGTAGTACCTGGGCACATCAATAGGCTTCAGTTTTTATGTCTGTGGAATGGGATGACTGAACCAAAAGAACCAAAACCTTGCAGGTCAGAATTCTATGCTTCTTTAAAACAGCCAAAGATGGATTATTATGTTGTATAGAATAATTTTAGCATTTATGCTATTAAAAATTACATGAATATGCAGAGCTCTTGTTTTAGACCATGTTGGGTAGTCAACTGATGTTGCACATTTCAAAAGAAAAAACATTGAAAAATCAAATCTGATATACTAGAGAGGTTAGGAGACCTCAGAATTATCTATGTATAGTCAAATTGGCTTCCTGTGTCTTCCAGTTGCATTCATGTATTTCCAGGCAAGAAGAGCCACACAATGATGAGAAAAATATTAAGAACTGCAGTTCAGGACTTGGTAGCTTGTAGAATTGTAATCATTGCTTCAGCAGCACATATACTGGAATTGTAATCATGTTCATCCTCAGGAACTTCTGGGTACAGGCTTAACACTCCAGGATCTTTTGAAATTAGTGCTTAGATGCTGAGAAAACAATCTAAGATATTTTTAAGTGTGAGAAAGGGAAGAGAATCAGAGAATAGTTTAGGAATTTAGTTTCTCTCATCCCCATGGAACCCAATATCTAATACTCTTCAATGGGAAACAAATATTTGCTGTGGGTCTTCTATGCACCTGACATATTTTAGGAGCTGCAAATATAACAGCATACAAAAATGACAGAAATTTGGGCTATCTCTGAAGGCACATTCCTACAGAAAGAGTTTAACAGTAAACAAAAGAAATACCTAAATTATATAGTATGTTAAGAGGCCAAGAGAGTTGGGGGGGGGCTGTAAATCAGAAAGGATATGGAATGAAACAAAGCAAAGGACAATTGAGTTGTAATTTTTAAATCAGGCCAGTTGGCTTTAGGAAGAGGACTGACATCATAGAACTTAGGCTTTTTAGAACACCAGCTCTGTCAAGGAGTTTGAAATAGATCATAGTGTGTCAGGTCTTTTTGCAGTGCTATGGGCAAAACAGAATGGTAGGTTGCACTGGGGCTTTTTAGGAACAATCTTAAGACATGATTGGATATTTTGAAAGCTCTATGATTTTCTGGCAGATTGGATTTAAGGTTCTAGAGAAAGACACCCAAGTGTTCTAAGACTCTGAAAAAATGAATTTGCCTGTATTAACTGTGATGGGAGTACTGGGGTTGGAATATGAAGGATCCATCAAGTCTATAATTCAGTTTGGGAAATAAATATCATTAACTGCAGTTTTTGTATCATCTGAGGAATTTTTACCATTATAGATAAGTTCTTATAGACATGAAAAAATTGGATTTGTAAAATGTTATAATTATTTAATGAATTTATAATCCCTCCTGTATACTAGTGTTTCAAGGGGCTGGGGGTTTAGCTCAGCAGCATAAGTGCCTGCCTTGCAAGGAGGCCGTCGTGAGTTTGATCCCCGGTACTGATAAAAATCGAAAAAGACAAAAAAAAAAAAAAAAATAGTGTTTCATTTAGACCTAAAATGTCAAAAAATGTTTTACTTTTGCTATAAGAAAAGTGACAACCATTTTAAAATAAAATAATTTTTTAAAAAAATTTTGTCCATTAATGCCTGAAAATTCAGTTGAGACAAACACACAAAAACATCCCGTTTCTAAAAGCAGTTCACTGACATACTTAAATGTAAAAGTGGGTGTATTTTGGTGAATTATTTAAATAACTGACTTCCTTTCCTATTACACATGAAAACAAGGCCAAAAATTAATTGGTGCCATGTGAAATAAACCACAGTGTGGCTAATACAACCTGCTATCCCACTTCTCCCTCTGAAGCTGAGTGTAACAAACTTACTTTGACTCATGCTGCAATCAGTTGTTAAAGAGCGATCAGAGAACTGTACCAACAGGTTTTTAATTTTACCATTTCATAGATGCAGCAGAGGCTGTGTTTTTCTCTTGCCAGAATACAGCACATTTAAAACAACTCCATTAACTCAGATGTAATGCAAAAATACAGGATTTGATGTTACTTGTTAGCCACAATATCCTGGTTATTCAAGTTATTTAAACTTTTTTTGCTTTAAAGTAATATATGTTTACAATACATAGTAAGCAAATTCATCATGAGGAAATTGGTATACATACATATTTTGATCGTTTTTACTTCCTATCTGCCTTTTCTCCATTTCCCCCATCTCCAGATCTAGTCCCATCCTTTCAAAGAATCAACTTTTTGATCCAATGATACGCAGTGTTCTTTTTTGTCTCCACTGAAGCAATTTCTGCTCTGCTCTTCATTGTTTCTTTCTTTCTGCTAGTTTCAGATTTAGATTGTTCTTGTCTATCTGGGACCTTAAGATGCATCATTAGATGACTTATTTAGGAATCACTCTATTCTAGTTATGCGTGCACTTCTAACTGTATATTTCACTCTTAAAAATGCTTTCGTTGTGTCCCGTAGCTTTGATATGTTGTATTTCCCTTGTCATTTGATTCTAGAAATACTTTAATTTTTCCCTGACTTCGTCTGTGATTCATTAATTATTCAATACTGTATTATTTAATCTCCATGTTTGTGTAGTTCTGTGACTTCTTTTGCTTTGATTTCTAGCTTCATTCTCTTAAGAGCCAACAGCATACAAGGGATCTAAGCATGCTTTCTGGCTTAAGACTTGGTCGATTTTAGAAAAAGTTCCATGTGATATTGAGAAAAATATGAATTCTGTTGTTGGATGAAACACTCAGTTAAGTTCATTTATTCAATAGTATAGTTTGACTCTGATGTTTTTTATTGATTTGGGGTGTGTATGTGTGATTGACCTGTGTAGTCGTAGAAGTGGGATATTAAATCTCCCATTGCGATTGTTTTCATGTTTATCTGTCCATTAAAGTGATTTTTGTTTTATGAAGTTGGGCATGCTGATATTCAGTGCACAGATATTTACAACTGTACCTCTGCCTGTTGAATTGCTTTCTTTGCCAGTACGTAGTAGCCATTTTTGTCTCTTATGATCAGTTTTGAATAGCAGTCTGCTATATCTGACAATAAAATTGTTTGCTATTCCTGAAAATAAGAACACTGCTTTTGGGCTTCAATTGAATGGAGTATTGCTTTCCAGCTTTTCACTTTTAGTCTATGAGCTTCCTTTTGGATAAGATGTGTCTCCTATAGTCAAGTATATGATTGCATTTATTTTTATCCAGTCTTCCAGTCTATGTGTTTTGACTGAGAAGTTGAGGCCACTGACATTGTGTTATTTATCATAAGATATATATTGAATTCTGTCATTACATTATTTTTCTAGTGCTGGTTCCTTTTGTGTTTTCCTTTGGTTTGACTGCTCTGTTAGATATATACTTTCCTTTGGCTTTTTGGTACTAATGTCCTCCCTGTCTTTGTGTAAGATCCCCTTAATACTGTTTTTGCAATGCTGGTTTAGCACCCAGGTATTTCTTTTGGATTTGTCATAGAAAGTCTTCTCCATCAATTTTAAAGGCTAATTTTGCAAGATAAAAAACTCTGTGTTGACAGTTATTTTCTTTTAGGGCTCAAAAAGCCCTTCAAGCTCTCCTTCCCATTACAGTTTGTGCTGAGAAATTCACAGTTATTATAATGGGCTTGCTTTATAGGTTACTTGCTATTTTTCTCCAACAGCTTTTAGCATTCTCTCTTTTGGTTGAACTTCTGAATTCTTATTATGATGTGGCATAGAGAGATTCTTTTTTGGTCATGGATATTTGGGGTTCTGTATACTTCTATACTGCAATATTGAATTATTTACTAGATTTGGCAATTTTTCTGACATTACTTTAGTGAATAATTTTTTTATACTTTTCGAGTCACTAGTTTTTCATTTAGTTCTATAATTTTGATAGCTTTTTTAATCTAACAACTGTTGAATTCAGCTTGCATGATGTCACGTCATTTTTAGAGTATCTTTGAGTTTATGGCATACTACATCCAGCTTATCTTGTATTTCTTATACTATGTCCTCACATTGGCCAAGTCTGCTATGCATGTTTTTCATTGAATTTTTCATATTATGTATTTCTGCTTACTTTCTTTTTATACTTTCTAATTCCTTATTGGGTGGTCACTCATGTCTTGTATTGTTTTGTTCAATTCAGTTAATTTATTGTTTGTTTCTTCTTTAAGCCTGTGGAACATTTTATTAGTAACATCCTTTACTTGTTTAATTACATCCTCTTTGCACTTATTAAACATTTTATGCATTTGGTTGCATGTTTTTATCTCTTCAAATGTTTTTAACATTTGTTTTTTGAGTCATTTGCTTATAACTTTTTTACTCAGTGTCCATGAAAGCTGCTTTAGGGGAGGTTAGGCATTTAGGGAGAGGCATCTTGTTACCTTTTTTTTTTTTTTTTTTTTTTCCTGTTTCTATTGCTTTTATGCTGTGGGTTGAGGATCAGTTAGGACAGAGAAACTGTCACCACTGTGGGGATCTCTTTAGTTAGATTCTGTTTCTGTGTGATGTGCCCTTGGGTATGGTTATATTTTAGGTATAATAGTGTTTTTAGGGATTAGGTACCATAGTTATTGTTAGGGATTGAGGATATAGCCATGAATAAGTCTCTGTCCTTCCTCTTCAGCGTATTCAGCATTGTATTTGAGAATATTTTTACTGTTCAATCTTCTTCTGGGCATTGATTCCCAGCACCACTCAGGAGAAAATGAACTGCAGTAATGTTGATGACCCAAAGACAAAGCAGAGTATGGCATACAATAAAAACTAATCAAAAGCACAACTGTGCCACCATTAGCAATAGAAATCAGCAGTAATAATAGTGAAAGACAAACCAGTTATTGGCATATCATAGAAACCAAAGTTATTCAAACTTTCTAAAAATTGTCCTACACTGTAAAACAGAGATTAGAAAAGCCACATGGTAGGGTTATTGTCAGGATTTATATGAAAAATTCTTGACCAATTGAAAATGCTCAGTAATTTATAGTTATTACTGTTTTCCAGTTTTTAAATTAGTTATTGAATGGTTTTATAGTGTTTATCTTATTAATGCATGTTTTATCTCAAGTACCAAGGTTAGTTTTCTTATTCAATAAATTTATGTTGATGTGACAGTTATTTTTTGTGTTGGGATTGGGGAAACTGTTATCCAGGCTGGCTACCAATTCATGATCCTCCCACCTCAGCTTCCTACCTGGCTGGCATTACAGGAGCACAACTAGCATCAGTGTGACAGTTATTCTTTTAACAAATATTTACTAAGGATCATTAGGTACAAGAGTCATTTTTAGGGACTGGGATATACAGATGTCCCTCAAAGGACTTTTCAGTGATGAGTTTAGGAGAGACAAAGGCATGTAAACAAGAGCAAAAGCACTATGATGATACTTAATACAGATGTAATCTGGACTCTCCCTGACTTTTAAAGTATAAGATAAAGTTTTCTTGAACCTCCAGCTCACCACCAGTGCTCAACTCCAGATTTTATCATGGTTCTGGGGAGCTAATGTTATCATAGTCTCCTTCTTTCGGTTCTGAACTTCCTTTAACTGCTGACTTACTAGTGAGGTTCATCTCCTTATCCCACAACCATCCACCCAAATGTGAAATTCAGTTCTGTTCCTAGATTTCACCCAAAAGTGTTTTTACAAAGTTTTGGGTGGGCACAACACCCAGACTGAAGTTTTAATATAATGTAAGAGAATGTGCCTCAGAGAAACATAATTTAAATTCCCATTCTGAAATGGCCTCTTGCCACTTTGTACACTATCATTTTTATCCACAATAACCCTTTTTTCCCATTCCTTTTCTGCTCTTCCCTACCCACAAGTGCCTATTTATTTCAAATACTGAGTATTTTAGTCCTCTCTCTGTCTTTCTGTCTCTGTCTGTCTATCTCTCTCTTTCTCTGACTCTGTCTTTCTCTTTATTATGTTCCACAAGCTTCAGTCTTTGAGGACTTACTGGCGATCTAGCAGCTTACTAATGTATTTTCTTAAACAATCAGGAAATCATTTCCTTCAAAACACTAGGCATGCATGGTGGTATGCACTTGTAATCTTATAATCCCAGTTACTGGGGAGGCTGTAGCAGTTGGATCACAAATTCTATGTTAGCCAGGGAAACTTAGTGAGACCCATAGTAAAAATTTATCAGGAAGAGACTATATATATATATAATTTCACCTCACTGTGTATAGATTGCAGCAGAGACACAATTAGGAAGTAAACATTTGAAGGCACTAAGTGTTAAAAAGAGCAGAAAATTATGTCCAGGAAGGCAACTTCTCTGGGTCTCAGTTGTGGCATCTGTAAATAGAGGATAATGATAAAAATTTTAAGTCTTATTGTGAGGCTCATGGGGGGAAATGTGTGTAAAGAGTATCATACCTGGGGCTGGGGATTTAGCTCAGCGGCATAAGCACCTGCCTTGCAAGCAGGCGGTCCTGAGTTCAATCCCTGGTACTGATAAAAAATAAAAAAATAAATGGGGTTGGGGATTTAGCTCAGCAGCATAAGCACCTGCCTTGCAAGTGTGTGGTTGTGAGTTCAATCCCCAGTACCAATAAAGAAGAAAAAGACAAAGAAAAAAAAAAGAATATCACACCTAATGACCACTATATTGTTATTTTCATTGTTACTGTCATCACTATAGATAAAATGACTCAGCTGGGTCTTGAAAAGTGAGTTGTGGTTGAAGAAAATCAGGAAAGATTATTTCAGCAGGGGGGGTGCAGCATTAGCAAAGCCATAGTGTTTCACAAGGAATTAAAAGTTTTGTCTATGATGATGGATCACAGAGTATAAGAATGGAAGCTTGAAACCTGGCAGAGACTTGATGATAGAAAGTGTTGTGTACCATGGTGAGGAACTCGGGGATTTTTTTTTTTTTTTTGTACTGGGAATCAGACTCAGGACCTTGTTCTTGCCAGGCAGGCACTTGTACCACTGAGCTATATTCCTGGTATGGATGGATTTTAAAAAATTTAATGACATTTCTGGGCATGGTGGTACATTCCTGTAACCCCAGCACTCTGAGAAGGCTGAGAAGGATGGCCACTGTGAGTTTGAGGCCAGCCTGAGCTACAGAGTAAGTTCAAGCCAGTCTGAACTACGTAGAAAAACCCTGTCTTAAAAAGGCAAAATGAAAAAAAAAAAAAGACTTTTAAAATATAATGCCTATAAGAAAGTCAGCAGGTGTAAGAAAGGTTGGAAAGGCGAGAGAATGGAAGGAGCCAGTAATTTAAGAAAGAAATGATATAGACTGCAGCTAAGTTAATAGAGTAGGGAAAGAACAAATGACAGGAGAAATACAAGGGACCTGGAGTTTTATAGGACTCAGTTATTGGTGAGATATGAGAAGCTAACCAAAGAGGGACTTCAAAGATGGCTAGATCAATATTCAAGGCCAATGAACATGTTTTCAAGATCAAGAACCTTGAGCTTGGTTACAGACTTTACAGAAGAAGCTGGTAAAGAGGAAAGTTTTGAACACTGAGGGGAGAAGAAAACCCAGTAACAAAATGGCAGGAAGCAAGGATGGAATTAGATCTCGACAAGGCATAAAGTGAGATGAATCCTAAAACAGAAGAAAGAATTAGGTGATGAAGCAGTTCATTCTTGATCACTTCAGTTTTTCCTAATGTAGGAGAGCAAGCATTTTGCTGGAAAAGTAGAGAGGTCAGGATAAATCTTGGATGAACTGATAAAATTTGTTGTAACCATTGCAGGGGAGTGGAAGGGAGAACTAGCCTAGGTAGATACTGGTAGTTCTCAAAGTGTATTGGCTTCTTGTTAGAACTAAACATTTGGGCACCACCTCACACCCACAGAATTGGGACCTCTAAGGGAAGAATGCACTGGTGTCTTAGAAACGCTTGGCGATTCTGCAGAATTTGTGGCTTCCCTAACCCACACACAATGATAAAGCACAAACTAGGCTATTTAACTATATCCCAATTCTTGTATCAGTATTATTTCCCATATTACATTGAAAATATGTTTACTCTGAACAGTATCCTTAAAGGTTTTTAAAATTATTCTGGTTTTTTACTGGAAATAGGTATCATACAAGACTTTTTAAATATAAAAAAAGAGATTCCTTCATTCCAAGTTTTACACAGCAAATACTATGTAAAAAATCTTTTCTTTCTACTCATTTTTACATTCATAATAGAGAAATAATGAAATTGTTTTTCATTGCATCAAAAATCTTTTGTGACTCTTCCTACAAAACCAGCTCTCAGATTATGTTCCAGCACTGGTATTGTTTCATTTTAATTAAATAATGATGATCAGTTCTCAATCCATAGGGGAATGTTTATAAACTAAATTTTCTCAATTTCAAATTATTCTCCCATGAATGTTTCTTAAACTTTTGGCCCTTGCTACTGCTTATCTTGCAGCAAGTACTAACAGATGACAAAATAAGTGAACAAATAGTAAACAAATATTAATGAAACTTGAAGTCAGTCACACTCAGTGCCAGTTTCTCTATAGTTGGACACATGCTCATGACTGTCATTTTTGTATTACATATCAATAATAAAGTCGTTTTTACTATTATTATTCCAAAAATGTTGCTGTTGGTCAATTATTTGGAATCTAATTTGGAACTGCTTTCACAGTTTGAGGAATGTTCTTTTGGATATACTAAAGAATGAAAAAGCCAATAGACTCATGGTTAAAAAGTTCTTAGAAATTTCCTTTACATTCAAATCCAGATATGCTTTGCTTGAAGAAGTATGACATATGTAAAAATCCATGTATATAAACTGTACGTATTCCTACAGATAACCAAGATATTCCTGAATTACTTACAGATAAGGATAGCCTCTGAAAGCTAATTTATACAGCAAGTAAATAATGAGTCACAGTGGGAATATAGATCTAAGCCAGAAAGTCTTAATTATAGCCTGATTAAAATATTATGTAAATAAGAAGGGAGATTAGTCATGGAACATAGAAAAAGAAGAACCGTAACATATTGGCATAGAGCACACCAACACAGTGGAGGTAAGTGGGAAAAGATAATGGTTCAGGCAATCAGAGTCTTACAATCATTTTAAATTTCAAATTACTATATGTAACTAATTTTCCTAAACCTGATTCTGTTGGGATCACCAACCTCCAGATTTTGGGGCTTTCATGAAGAATATGATGGTTTCCAAGAATAATAATTTCCCTCCAACTAACACAAAGATCAAGTCAATAGGAAGATTTGTATCACCCCACAATTGTGTTTTCTCATTGCTGAATCCATATGTTGGGTTTCTTGTAAGTTAAGAGTTAGTTCTGAAACAAATACATCTCAGGGGGTGGAAGCAAACCTCAAATCTGAACATCACTCCAAGAGGGTCAAGCAGTCCTCCTTAGTACAGTAGCCCAACTTGGAAACCTGCTGTATTAGGTAGCTTTCCTTCACTATAACAAAATACTTAAGATAGTTAATATATTTTTTAAAAGACTTATTTGGGCTGAGTTTTGGAGGTTTCAGCCCAAGATTATGTACACCCATTGTTTTGAGATTCTGGTGGCCAAGTCAGATGGCAATGGCCAAAAACATGTGACATCATGGCCAGAAAGCAAAGAGGAGCAAAAATGGCCCAGGGCCCCATATTCCTATCAAGGGCACTCACTCAGTGACCTAAGGACCTGCTATCAGGTTCCATCTCTTCAAAGTCCATCTTGCTTCCCAATAGCACCATCAAGGAACAGGCCTTTGACACATACACCTTTGGGGTACACTTATCCCAAACCACAGCACAGGAAACATAAATTATCATGTACTTATTCACTTCATAACATAACTCTTTGCTTTGTAAAATATCTTAAAACAGGATTTAAAGGATAGAAATGGAGAACTGACTTCTACATTCAGAAATTCTTGAATGTTAACATAACTGGTATTTTGTGATATGATGGGGTTGTAAACATAAATATGTTGAGCAGATTCATAGCAGTTAAGGGAAGGGAACAAGATGGAAATAATCATTGGATAAATGGAAAGAGGGTTCATTGGTTGTGGGCCTTTTTCCCATAAAAAAAGAAACTAGATCAGAAGCAAAGACAGAACCAATGCAAATAACAGTATGAAAGTTATAGAGGAGATGATAAGGGGATTACTGGGAATTCATGCTTCCTGAGAAGATTGAGTTTGAGGGGCAAGGAAATGCAAATCTTTTGGAGAAAATTTTGAAATTACTTTGCAATGTAATTTAGGTTCTTTTCTTTCTTCCCTGTTTCTCCATCTCTCTCTCTCTCTCTCTCTCTCTCTCTCTCTCTCTCTCTCTCTCTGTCTCTCTCTTTCCCTCCCCCTCCTGCCTTCCTTCTCTCCCTTCCACATTCTTATCAACATTTGTTATTGTCTGTTTTATTTTAGCTTCTCTAGTGGATGTGAAATGATGTCTCACAATGGTTTAATTTGCATTTACCTAATAACTAATGATGCCAGATTTATGATGCAGAGTGCTATTTTTTGTACCTTCTTTGCTAAAATGTCTACTCAAATATTTTGCTACAAACAACAGATAATTAACTAATATTAATGAATTATTAATAAATTAGTTTCAATCTTTTTTGAGACAGGGTCTCACTATTTTGCCCAGACTGGCGCTAAACTCCTGCCTTGTTCTCCCGAATAGCTGGGCTACAGATGCTTTTCACTATGCCTTGAAAATTTTGAAATTTTATGCAAGAATTGCACACATATATGTCAAATACAAGTGTTGTAAACTGAGTGTAGTGCACATGCCTGTAATCCCAGCACCCTGGAAGACCGATATGGTTTGTATTTGGATATCTTCTAAAGCCGCATGCAGACATAGAGGCAACTGAATCTAGCATTTGTGATTGGTTTGTTGTCTAGTTCTAGGGTAGGTGGTGTGAATGGGTAGCTGGTATGCAATATAAAGGAGAGATGGGAGGCATGTTTTTCTCCTTTTCCATTTTACACTTTCCCTCTTGTTGCTTGTGGCTGTCATGAACGATTGCCCCTTAGTCATGCCACCCTGCCTTGGAGCCAGCTGAGTATGGACTGAGACCTCCACAACACTGTGAGCTAGATAAACCTTGCCTTCTTTCATTTTGGGCGCCAAGTATTCTGTCTCAGCAACAAGAGGAAAGTAACCAAGACAAAGACTGAGGCAGAAGGATCACAAATTTGTGCCCATCCTGGGAAACAGCAAATTAGTGAGACCCTGTAGCAAAATAAAAGTAAACAAAAAAGGAGATATAGCTTAGTGTTTAGGCTTTGGGTTCAATCCCCAGTAAAGTAAATAAACAGATAAACATAAATATCATGCAATTGTCTTTGAACTCACAACACTGGGTAAAAATAACACAAGAGAATATCAGTAGTGACCCACTGAGGTCTTCAAAGGCAGAAATCCTATCTCATTAAGCATTCCTACCACCTGACATTAAACCTAACATTCATTTTGAATGCCCAGGTGATGTTTACTAATTGTGTTACACAGATTTGGTAAAGTTTTCTCCTTTGAACTTTGCTAATGTTTCCATCGAGTTCCTTCTCTGAGTCTGGTACACATGGCAATATAATGTAGCAGTTATGGATGGAAGATACAATTAAATTACCCTACTTCACTGCTTCCTAATTGTGTATGCTTGGGGAAGTTACTTAAGCTCTTTATTAGTCTCCAGGCTCCCTTACCTATTAACTATACTTACTGCAGAGAATTATAGTGAGGTATGGGTGAGGCTATTCCTGTAAATCTCTGAGAACAGGGCCTGATCGAAGTTAAATGCTCAACAAATATGAACTATTATCTTGCAATTGTTAAGAATATACATAGGCAGACTTTAGATATAATTTTGATTAATATCAACAGGTTATTAGTTATTTTTCACCTTAAAATATTTTATGTGTATATATTTTCCTCTAAGACAAATACTTATTACAACATCACAAATATTCAAAAGAGGGAGTGGGGCTGTAGCTCAGTAGTAGAGTACCTGACTCACATGGATGAGGTTATGGTTCAATCTTCAGTAATAGAAAAAAAAAGTTCAAAAGGTATGTAAAATTGGGCCAGGACTTGAGCTCAGCAGCACAAGCCTGGCAAGTGCAAGATCATGTGTTCAATACCTGGTACCCCCCCCAAAAAAAAGATATGTAAAATGCAGAATTTTAAAAGAAGTTGGCAAGTAAATTCAGTATGATATCTTTATTGCTAATACTTAACTTTTTTTGATCCTGGAAATTGCATTCAGGACCTTGTGCTGGTTAGGCAGGCGCTTGTGCTGCTGAGCTATATCCTGGGTTCACTAATCCTTAAATCTTAGCAAGTTGACTTGGCCACAATCTAGCAACATCGGTCCCCAGATTTATGTAAAATCTTTTTTCTGCTTCACCTTAAATCTTTTCCTTAAACTCAGTCCCCCAGCAGAGCTCATCTAAACTTCTCATAGTTTGTCACCTAGAATGCCACCTTGGGACTTCCCTTTTGTAGAATTACTAGGCTAGCTTCTACTGAACCCTTGCTATGTGGCAAGTGCTTTAATGGACCTCAGCTTTCATCCTCATAACACCGCAGGAAAGTAAGTGTTGTTGGCCCCATGTTAGACATAAAAAAATCAAATTGTCCCAAGTCACACCACTAACCAATTAAGAGCTTAGATTAAGTCCAATATCTGCGTGACACTCACAGGCTATTTCCTCTTGAAGTAGTTGAAGCCTCTGTTTATAAAACAAAACTGTAAATTGTTTTACACTTGGGTTTTGAGCATGTATCAGTATTTCCTTGTTTTTTATTGTTGAATAGCAACAACTATCCAATAGATATAGTACATTTTGTTTTCTCATTCACCAAAGTTTTCTCCTTTCTGCTTTGCTGGTGGCTCTATTGGCTGCCTAGCTGGGTCTGGGACACATGCAATATAAAGTAGTAGTTATAGAGAGCCAGGTTGCAGGGATGCAGTCAGGTGTAAAAAGTCAGTGATATACCTGCAACTGTGAGGTTGTGCTGTTAAGACAGAATTTGAGGTTCTGTACTCAGGAATGTTTAGAAAAATTAATGATATACCTCACGTGTGTTTTTCTCCTTGCCCCTGTAGTTCTACTTCATTTGTCCAGTTTGTTTCTCTTCCCTCCATCTTTTTCTTTATTAATAAACAGTTTTAGAGTAGGATCAGAAATTGAGTAAGACCCTCATTGGAGGCAGAGAAAAGTGCTCAACTCTAAAGCGGGCTTCCTTTTCTCTTCCCCTTCTTCCTATTTCTTGTCTTTGTTTCTCCCTCTTTGTCTTTTCCACTCCTAGTCCTCTCTTTCCCTCCTCCTTCCTGCCACAGATGTTGCCTCTTGTGATAGAACATCTCTAATTCCAATAATTGGTAGCCAAGAGAAGAGATAGTAATGCATTTGTCAACTGGGATTTGCCTGTCCTTTAAAAAATTTAGATTAAAAAGCACAAATCTCTATTCTTGCCTTGTGCAAAATCTGGTATCCTCTGTAAGACTCTTCAGATTCCCAGGAGTGTAGTCTTGTGGTCATCTGACTTCCTGAGCCCCTAAATGAGGACCATCCCAGTGTGGCTTGTATCTGGCTCTCCCTGTCTGTGAATTGAAAGTATTTTTTTGGTCATTATTTCCTAAACAGTGCACAATAACAACCATTGAAGTAGAATTTACATCATGTTCAATACTTAAGTAATCTAGAGATGATTTAAAGTGTATGAAAGGATGTGTAAGTTATATGTAAACACTAGGCCATCTTATATGTACAATTTGTATCTACCAATGTGGATTCCCACAAGGGGTCCTGAAACAAATCTCCCACAGGTATGAAGGGATGATGGCCTATTCTTTTTTTTTTTAATTTTATTTAAAGGAGAAAAAAACCCAAAACAGTATGAGGGTACAAGTAATACAGAATTAAAAAAAAAACAGTAAGAAATCACTAGTTAATAGATTACATATTGTCATCTTAGAAATAGTTGTTCAAGTTACAGGATTAAAGCATACAAAGTGGACATTCAAACAAGTGAGACTGCAAACAGTTGTGTCCAATGATCCAACAAAAACTTAGTAATATGGTCATCTATCTTAACACACTTGCAGTTGTATCCTTTAGAGCACTTTTTTTTCCCCTCTCTTTTTTACAACAACATTTACAGATTTGGGGTTTTATTACTCCCATAGTTCTTATTACTTTTTTTTGGAAGAGAATAAAACCAAATATGACAAAACAAAGCAGTCAGTCAAAACAAAGGATGGACATAGTACATGATGTAAAAACAGAATACAAGGTAATCAACAATGGCTACCATAATGCCTCTTGCTACCTTAAAAAGAATTGCCTATATCATTAGGTATAATAAAATTGAACAAAACAGTACAGAACAAGACCAATAAAACCTAAACGTTGGAGACATTACAGGACTTCAAAAGAAGATAATAGTCAAACCAGAATGGGCGTCATAGTGAATCTTATTGCCTTCAAAGTAGTGCCTATACCCTCAAACTTGATACTATCAAACAGAACAGAACAGAGTAAAATCAGTCAAAACAAGATGGTGGGAGCAATGCAAAGCTTCAAATCAAGTTAATAGGAAATCAAAAAAGTTATATATATATATATAATATATATATAATATATCCTGCTAATTTTTTTTATTTTTTCCCTTAATTAAAAAATAATAAATAAATTTTTTAAGAAAAGGGGGAGATTGAGATAAAAGAGGACATAATATAACAATACAGGTCAAAGCATAACAATTTCAGCAACATAGTGTTTCACCACAAGGTAACCCGACTTAATAGTAGTTACCATAGTGTCTCTTTCCTTGAAATATTTGAGTATAACTTCGTATACTGTGGCATCAAACATAATGATGATGGCTTATTCTTTCATTTCAATATTTGTATCTGTTTACATTTTGAACTCATGAAGTTCCTTGTGTTTCTATTTTATTTAAAATACCAGTTTCATAAAGACTGTGTGTGTGGAGCTTTTCTGAACATAAGCAGAAATTAGGGAGAGTTACAGCAGCAAACAATTTCAAATTGAATCGAATCCATTTTTAAAATGTCTTCAGCTGTACTTAATGTTGGCACTTTAATCTGAAGTTCATTTTTTATTTAGAAAGATGAATTGCTGGATCAGTAAGAGGGATGAGGCTTATGACGAAGCAGGTATAGTAAAACAGTAGCATAGAATGTAGGTGATGAGCATATGGGTACGTGATAGACAAAATCTTTCAATTTTGTGTATTGTTTTCTAATTTTTCTAATAAAGCAGGGAAAATCTGCCCAAAATTTCTGATCATTTCTAATGGAAAGCTTTCTTTGTTGTGTTATCTCCTGATAACCATACTTTTTTTTTATTTAAAAGGAAAAAGAGAAAAACCAAAATAAAATAACCATACTTTTTAAAAAGAATTTTTTGGTACTGAGGATTGTTCCCAGGGCCTTTGTATTGGCTTATATCACCAGTCCTTTTTTCTTTTTTAGTTTGAGGGAGGATTTCACTAAGTTGCTAAGTTGCCTAGGCTGGGCTTGAACTTGCAATTCTCCTGCCTCATCTCCCAGAGTTCTGGGATAACAGGTGCATGCCATTCTTTTTGTCCACTGATCCAAGCAGCTTAACATCTCCTCCTGAAGCAGACTTCCTTAACACCAAGAATCATCTTATAGACATCTACACGCTCTTTAATGCACCTAACAGTGCCTTGTGCATAGGGATAAGGAAAACAGAGACGGTGGTGTGTTGTACAGGGGATTAAGCAGAGGATTCAAGGCTGAAAGAAGCTGGTTGAGGTCCTGACTCTCGCTAACTCTATGACTTTAAACTAGCTATGTAGCTTCTCTGAGTCCAAGTTTCTTAATGTGAAAAGAAGTATGATTTTTAAGCCATACCTCCTAACAGCATTGCTGTGAGAATTAAATTGGATAATGCAGGCTTTTAGAACTATAACCAGTAATTGAATAATTGGATAATGAAAAGAGAGCAGAACCTGTTTATGGGACTGGGCAGGGGACTGACTGGTGGGGTCCCTGTTCTCTTGCTAATGAGCACCAGGCCCTGGAATGCCACATGGTTTCTAATGTGGAAGCTCCGCCTGGCCCATGGCCCCCTTCACCCTCCACGCAGCACAGCCCCTTTTTGCTGGCCCTGCTTCCTGTAGTGCCCATTTGGCACATAGAAATCTCATCTATCTTTGTTAATCCACACAGTTGTCACAGGGTACCCAATCTCTTTGTCTTCAGTCTTTGGTCCTAGTGTGTCTTAGGTGCTAGCAGTTACCTCTGGGGCATCAAGAAATGTCCCATTTGAGCTGGGCAGAGTGACACATGCCTATATTCCCAGCTACTCAGGAGGCTGAGACAGGAGTGTCTCAAGTTTGAGGGCAATCTGGACAACTTATCAGCCCCTTGTCTCAAAATAAAATACACAAATGGCTGGCAATATAGTTCAGAGGTAGAACATCCCTGGGCTCAGTCCTCAGCATCTCGTCCCTCCCTGAAAAAAGGAAAAACAAAAGCTACGTCTCATTCAACATTGTTATACTATAAGAAATAAGTTACAGCATACCTGAGGAGTGTTAGTTAATTATGCTCTTAGAGCACATAACAGTCTTTAACCATGGATATTATTATTCTGCCTCTCCAAAATTTTTTTCACCCATTGAAATTTTTTTTCTTTTTTGGTACCAGTAATCAAATTCATGACTTCATGATTGCCAGACAGGCATTGTGCTGCAGCGCTGTAACTCCAGTCCTATTGAAGTTTTTTTTACTACTTAATTTCCTAAAAATAATCAAATCTCTCACCCTGTTTTATAGTGTCTACTTCCTTAGTTGAAGCTAAAATAAATGGGAATATAAAAAACAATTGCTCCCTTAGTAACTGGTAAATTTTGCTTTATATGAAACTTGGAGTTGTGAAAATCATACATATATCAAAAACTGTATTATAAAACACCAGTCAATATCAGGATATTTCCCAAAGCAAGTAATTTGAAACAAGCACTGAAACAAAAGAATATGAAAGGTTTGTAAAGAGCCATGAAATAGTATTTTTGCTCATTCATTCATTCACGCCTCACACACACAGCCTGAAAATCAGTGTAATGTTATTTTTAGCAATCTATGTTTTGACTGTAACCTTTCACATGAGGTCAGGTGTGGAATTTTCCACTTGCGGTGTCAGGTTAGCACTTAAGAAGTTTCAGGTCTTGGAGCATTTCATATTTTGAATGTTCAGGTTAGGGCTTCTCTGCCTCTAATTAGCCATCTTGGTGAGGATGAAGTAGTTTTGATTTGCATTTCTCTCATAACTAATGATGGTCAGCATCTTTTCCTATTGGGTAAGCATTTGTGTGTCTCTTTGGAGAAATATCTACGGATCATTTGCTCATTTTTCAATTGGGTTTTTGGCCTTTAGACAGTGTCAAGAGATGGAGAGATGGGGACACCAGCTGAAGGCTAGAAGATGAGTGGAGAGAGGAGCTGGGATTTCTCTCAGATGGGGTAGCCTGGAGATGTGTTTATGCCTGGGACAATGTGTAACAGTAGAGGTAGCCTTTCTTTTATAAAATAGGAAAAGAGAAATGTACAGGCAGAAATTGGGAACCGTGAGCAATTACCCCGGCAGATCACTTTTAGAAAGCTTATGTGACTTTGGTAGTTTAGAAATCAATTCTCATATATTTATCCACCAACTGAGGTTACATATGCTTTACTTCCTGTGTGTCTAACATTCCTCACAAACTGTTAGTTTTTGTATGTAGCTTCATTTGTCCTTATTTGTTTCTTGACAGGGTGTTTCAGTGGTACTGGGGAGTGAACCCAGGATGTTCTATCTTTAAGTCACATCCTTAGCTCATTTTAAAAATTTTGAGACAGGGTCTCATGAAGTGTGCCAGGCTAGCTTCAAACTTGGAACTCTCTTGTCTCAACCTTTTAAGTGGCTGGGATTACAGGTGTACACCACTGAAGCTCAGAACGGTGTGTGTTCGTGTGTGTGTGTGTGTGTGTATTATACTGGGAATCAAACCAGGATCTTTACACTGAACTACATCCACTGCTGTTTTTTTAAAAATTGTTTTAAATTTTGAGACAGGATCTTGCTAAAGACTCTGAGTACGTTTCCAGAGTACTGGGAATGCAAGCACCTTTACGTGCCACCACACCTGGCTCAGGATGAATATTTTAAAACAATACAGCAAACTATATTATACTTGATTGGAAGAACGAATGTTGAGATATTGATTCCCAAGCCCTTTGAACACCATTAGAGACTGGGGTGGTGGAGGTGCCCTTCCTTGTCTCCAAGAACAGGATGTCATCCAAAATTTGTTTCTTTTTCTATGTGAGTCAGAGCAAGGATGGATTCTTAGATACGGAAGTTCTGAGTGGCAGAGCAAACACAGAGTGACTTTTACTAGATGTTGCCAACCACTGTCCCATGTCCTTCTCTAGTTCATTCTCCCAATACAAGTTCTCAGTGTTCCACCTCCTCCTCAATATTTGAAAATCTCCGTAAAGTCAAAGCATTTAGGAATGTGAAATTTTCTATTTTAAAATGATAGAAAATTCAAGTGTAAAGAGAATCTTCATTTATTATGTACTCAATAACTCGTTTTAACAAGTATTCTTTGTCCTTACTGTATCGTACACACTATGCTAAGGTCTAAAGATGAATGACAGTTAAGACCAATCGCCTGGCTGAGGATTTAGCTCAGTAGCATAAGTGCCTATCTGGCAAGTGTGAGGTCGCGAGTTCAATCCCTGGTACAAAAAAAAAAAAAAAAAAAAATCAATTTCCTGAGAATTTAATTCTTAGGAACAGAGAATTTAGGTGATGAATATGATAGGGAAGATAAATGCAAATTACGATGACACTGATAAAGGAGTGAGAGAAAAATGTGACAGTGTTTAGGGAAAAATGATATTAGGAGATGTATAGGGTGAAATTTTTTGTAAGATATGTTTGTTTTCAAATTTGCATTTCTCCTTTTAAACTCTGCAGTCTTGGTTCTGTGAGAGGAACTTGAGAAGACCACATTGTCATGAAAGCATTTTGTTTTGGATGATGATGTGGACCTACTGATGAGTTTTAAGCAAAGCACCAGCATGATGGAAATTTTATTGCCAAAAGAGAATGCTAATGTCAATGTGGATGATGGATTGGGGATGGGGTGGGCATGAACAGAAACACAGAGATGAGGTAAGAAAGAGTCTGTTGCTGTTGAGACCAAAGATGATAAAGACCTGAACTTAAAGCAGTGGCAGTGGATTAAAGCAGATAAGAATGATCTTCAGGAAATAGCCATCAGAGGATTAGTAACAAATTAGAATTGGAAAATAATGGAGAAAATTAGTGTATCGTGATATTTGAGTTTCTCCTTAAAGGCGTGTATTCTAATCATTCAGTCGAGTAAAAACTATGAGACAACTACTATGTACCAGGTCATATGCTGGCCATGCACACTACCTAGGCTACCACATAAAGCAGCTCCAAAGGACTATATTTGCACTGTGCGTGAACATGTAATATAGTAGTAATGGTGTTTTCTGTACTTCTTCAAGGCGTGGTTCCAGATTAAATGTGAACAAGACAAAAATAGTCCCTGCCATGACAGATCACACAGAGTGGTCTTAACCAAGACAGAGAAAAAATAAGAACTGTGTAGTAGGCCTTTGGAATATAAATACTGTCTTTAGTCTTTCTGCCTGAACCATTGCTTGGGCTTACTAGGTACACTGACCTCAAGGGGTTTGTGGAATCCTCAATGAAAACATCTGTGAGGCCCTAGGACATGGCAGTCTAGAGCTCTCTTCCATATTTTATAATGAGTTAGTTAACTAGGTTTTCCAGGGCATGCCCAGCTTTTTAGCTCTCCCACCCTTCTAGGATGTTCTGAGAAGAACTGAAGTTTACACATACAATTGTTGCTTTGCTCCTGGAAGGAAGTTCAAAGGGGTGGGCCAAGTTTATGTCTATAAAAAGTATATTCCCCCAAATGAGAAAGTCAGAGAACCTAGCAACCCATATTAAAATTATCAAGGCCACATAAATTTTCCACATAATAGAACAATTTCAAGGGTGAAGTGAACGAATGAAAACTAATTTATTTTTCTGTTCATACATGTCTAATAAAAATGACTGATGGATTGTTTAGACTTTAATCTGTTTAGATATATGCCCTCCCTTCCTTTTTTCAGTGACAAGTGAAACTCAACTTTCCAACTATTTTTTTTCTTCCAGTTTTTGTAGTTTTAACACCGACAGTAAGAAACATTCTATAGAAAGGTTGGCTTTGAACTTGAGTGTTTTTGCCAGATCTCTGCCTAGAGGGAATTTTTATGGTTGAGTTTGTAAATGGAAGCAAAATAAAATTGAAAATTGAAAGGCTTTCAATTTTGGAGGCTGACTCTGAAATGTTATGCTTCAAATGCATCATAGTTTTAGTTATTCTCTTATTAATTTATTTTTTACATTTCGAGTTTTATCACAAATGCTCTTTGAAAGAGTATTTGTTTCTGTATGAATCAGTACCAATGGTAGTAGAGAAGCCATGATTAAATTGTGAAGGATGATATGTAGTAAATCGTAACACCTCTACCAATATCTATGTGTATGGCTATATGTATGTATATGGTTATGGCAATACCATGGTTATGGCAATACCCATAGCAACTCCTTTCTGTAGAGATAAACACCATGACAGTCAGTTAAAAACAAAAGAATCCATTCATGGAAATTGCTGGATGCAGCTCACATTTTCAGCAGTAAACTTTAATCTCAGTAGATCAATGAAGGTCTGCAACATTCTATTCAGCTCAATTTACCATGTGATTTCTTAGTGGAGAATAATGAGAACATTATCATTTGATTTTAAATTTGTTGCTTAAATATGTAGATAGAAACTTGGTTAAACATTAAGAACAAATATTAATTAGAACTCACTAAGACTCTTTTGTATATTTGAAGAGTAAAATAAGAAGCTTTATTTTAAGGCATGTGAAAAATCTCTAACTCAAAAAGCCAAAGAACCAACGTAGGATCATTAAGAGGCTAACTTGGCCATCAAAAACTATAGGAAGCTAAGAGACAGAAATAAATGTACTCTCTTGTTAGAGATGTGACTTGACAGAAAGATAACTGTATGGACAGAGGAAAGAATATTATTAGTCAAGTAAACTTTTTCTTAACTTTTTTTTCCTATTTTTTTCCACTTTGGTGAAAGTTTACTTTTATAGTAGGGTTAGCAGGTATTGCCTTTTAAACATTTTTGAAAATATTTGATAATGGAATTAATTTCATTTATTAAAGAAGAATCTAATTAATTTAACACAAAAGACAAACGAAAATAACGGGGCCTTAGTGAACTGCATTTGTAACATATTCAAATATAATAGAAAATAGCTTTAAAATGAACAAAAACCATTAAGTCACATTTTCTGCCCTAAAAATAAGCACAAGTGATCTATATGTTTACCAGGTAGACACTGTGTGTATGCATACAATTATTCTTACACAGTGAAGGTCCAACTCTTCTGTCATGTCTGCTATTAACAGCTCAGTTAGGAACTGAAAGTTTAAAAATGTAATTATACTTCTATTTACTAATACATTAAAAAGATGGTGGTGAAGCAGGAAGGTCAGAAAACATTCTGTCAGTTTTGGGTACTAATGGAGGTAGGGCTGAGCCAGGACAAAATGAAATGAATCAGACACTTGTCTTGGGTGCAAAATTTAAGGGAGTACCAAAATCTAGTTTTCAAAATGAAACTTTAATGCAATTTTTTTCTTTTCTTCTTTTGGTGGTTCTAGGATTCAAGTAAAATAAGGCAGCAATTATCTAGTCCTGCTTTTCTTCTTTCCTTGGTAGGAGCATTTTTTTCTTCTGATCTTCAAAGATATTTATACTCCTATACTGACCATGGCTTTTAATCAGGTCTAGGCATAGAGCAGCTTTGGAAGTTTTGTATGTAATTTTATGTATATTTTGCTTGATGCGTGGACTACAGCATTTCATGGAAGATATGTGCTTTAAAATATCTCTATTTGCTGTCCATATTTTTATTGCTTGATGATACATGTCTTCTAAGCTGGGTGATGTGCACCTGTAATACCAGCATTCTGGGAGGCTAAGGCAGGAAGATTACAAGTTCAAGCCCTGTCTGGGTGACTTGGAATCCTGCCTCAAAAAAATAAAAATAAAAATAAAAATAAGAAGGCATGGATATGAAGCTCAGTGCATAGGCCTTTGGTTCAGTCCCTTTTAATACTACGCACACACACACAGACACATACACACAGAGGACATGTATTTTCTAAGTATATACTTATATCTATCAGGTAGAGATGAATCATTTAACAGACTTGCAGTTGGAAATGCTCATCTTTTAAAATTTTAATTTTTATTAGTACATGTTTGCAGTGCATAATGAGTATGTTCATTATGGAGAGATGGCACATGCACATAACACTTATTTTATGTACCCTTTCTTTCCATTCCTTTGGTCTCCTCATTTGCAAAACATCTAGCTCCCTGTTTCTTATTACCTAGCTTTTAGTTTGCTCTTTATTTAGATTTTTGAGTTTCTCATAAAAGAGAAACTGTGCAATATTTAAGCTTGTGTATCTGATTTATTTCACTGAAACTTATTATTTCAGGGTGCATCCATTGTCCTACAAATGACTCATTTATCCTCCTTTATGGCAGAGTAGTACTCCATTGTGTATAAATATCATACTTTCTTTATCCATTCATCAGTTGATGGCTATATAGGCTGCATTCAATATTTAGCAGCTACTTTGAATTGTGCTGCTATTAACATTGGTATGCATGTATCATTGTAATATGAATCTTTTTTAACTCCTTCAGGAAGTACTTAGCAGGAGGATAAGCAGGTCAAATGGAATCTCTAGTTTTAGCTTTTGAAGAATGTCCATCCTGATTTTCAAATCATTTGTACCAGTTACATTTCCACCAACAGTGCCGAAGGCTTCACTGGGAAATGCTTATCTCCAAATGTCCCAAATGGAGTGGTCCCAAATGGAAACCAATGTAAATAAGAAACCAGAAAACGGAACTTTATGTAGAAGTCTGAGTGTGATGAGGAGAGAGATCACAGAATAATTTGAAAAACATTAATTTTAACATAGAGTTATTGACTTTAACAAATGATTGAGATAATAAGGAATTGGCTAAAAATAAGCAGAGGAATATAAAAGATAAGGAATATAGAAGATAAGAACATCTGCTCTCCTCTGGGATAATGTAGAACAATCAAGGGAGTCCCTCCTCTCCTCATCCAGAGCAGAGATCCAGATCTTCCACTTCTTGGGATGACAGAGAAGCTGGGCTAGGAGGACTTGTTGGGTTTCTGAGGATAAAATCCAGAGAAACAAAATACCCAGAATGGTGACCTACAACTGGCATCCCTGAGGATTCACTAATAGAACCACATTGGATTCTTGCTATTCATTTATTTTCATTTAGTTCTATTTTTCCTGTCTAGTTTGAAATTCAAATTTCTTACACTGAGCAAATGGTGATTTTTGTGCTTTGTTAGATGAACCAATGATATTATGATTTACATCTTCCACTCTGATGTCATGGTAGGGGTACAAGACGGTGTTGAGGCCATAACCCCAAAGTCTGCAGTTAATGAAACTTTGAAACCTTTGGCAGTGGGATTATAATTACCAGGCTGATATCTTTCTTTGATGTGCTAAAGGTAATAAGAGCAACTTGATAAAGAATGATTGAGTGGGAGCTGGGGATTTAGCTCAGCAGCATAAGCACCTGCCTCGCGAGCAGGCAGTCATGAGTTCGATCCCCGGTAGTGATAAAAAGGAAGAATGATTGAGTTACTAGAGGAGATCTTTAATTTTAGGGTGTTCTTACATATTTCATCTTGAACCTCTGTAAATTTTATATACAATATTCTACAGCTGCTCAAAGATCCTTGCTACTGCCACAGGCCAAATGCCAACACCAAAATACCAAGGGGCTGATGAGGGAAAATTAGTTTTATTTCTCTGAGTCCTGGGCAATGAAGTAGACTCTCTTTTTAGAAATTATATTGGTCTCTTCAGGTAACTAGGATGTCATTTAATAAAATGGTACTTCAGTGCAACAAAACATTTTTCTTTGAGTCGGTGTATGTGCACTCTATAAATGTGGTTCTGAAAGATCACATGACAAGCATCACTGTTTTTATGATAACACAGTACTCTCTTACAAGTTCCTGGACATGGCCCATGGGAATGTTAACTAGAACAACAAGGAGAGATTTATGATGCGAAGTCCTCTACTACTACTCCATCTCTTGTTACAGGCATGCAAATTATTATAGGTCCATTGACAATGGGAAAAATTTATTGAGCTTAAAACACATTGGACAATATTTAACTATATAAAAAATTAATATGGAAAAATATGTTAGCAAACCTTGGGATTACTTGTTTATTAAGCTGTTATTAAGCTTTTGAACATTTTATATACCAGAAAATTCTTGCTAAGTTCATTTGTGTTTTTTGTTTTTTGTTTAGTCATGTATAAAACAGATGGAATACAACTATGAAACCCTTACCAACTGTTTTTCCACATTCGGATTACCTGAGAGTTTCACACTCTTTTCTTATCTGTGGAGTTAATATGGCTCCATCACAGAAGATACTGACATATAGAGACATGTTAAACAGTTCTTAAGAAGCCCTCAAAAATGTGCACTTTCTTGACACACTCAAAATCATTAAGTGAAAAAAATTATTTAATTAACATTATACGCAGAAAATTTTTTAGCTTTAAAGATCAAATTAGCCTGGTGCATACTCTACCCAAACAGCCTTTGTAACATCTGCTCTTCTTGCATCTCACCCCACTACATTCCTGTTGTCTTTCACTGTAGGGCAGAGACTAGCAAATGTTTTCTATAAAACCAGATAGAAAGGACTTCAGGCTTTGTGGGCTATATCTTTGTCACAACTACAAAATTCTGTTGCAATTTTGGGTAGCTATAGACAGCACACACATATGAGTATTGTTGTGTTACAATAAAACTTTATTTGTAGATGCTGGAATTTGAAGTTACTATCATTTTCATGTGTTATAAATATTAGTGTTTTTTCCCCAGCCATTTTAAAATGCAAAAATCATTCTTACCTTGTAGGTTACAAGAATAGGAATTAGGCCAAAGTTAGTCCACAGGCTGTGTATGAAGACTTCTTCAAGGGCTTACCTTTACTCAAGTACAGTCCTAAGAAAAAGTCTCCAATGATGATTTTGCTTATCAAGTTGTCTCACAGAACACATTCAAAGATTAGAGATCATCAATGTATTTATAATTGTTATTGGTTGTCCCACTTTATTACCAGACTCAATTGAAAACTATTTTCAGAGATTTTTCATATATGTTTCCAGAATAAAAGATGTCTGGTTTTGTTCTCAGTTTGAGAGTTCAGTTCTACGACTGGACAAATAACTTCATGGCATTACAACACATTTTCTTTGTCTGGAATGTCTAAATTGCCAGGTGTTGTTACTAAACAGTTATATTGAATATTAAAGGGTATGGAGGAGAAAATTATGTTTATATCTTCTTGGATATCCATTTTTCAAGAAAAAAAGTCCACTCTTTTTTATGCTGTAATATATAACTGAAGAGGTGAGTATTTTTGAAAAAGAATTGTGCTGGTGATTTGTTCTGGACATTTTGATATAGAAGAAAATCTAAACTCAAGGATGAGGTGAAGTTCACTATAACACAGAATACGCACATGTAAAACCTTATAATTTTCCTGTGTGCCTGCTGTTAGTTACCAAGCGAGGACTGAGGGGTCTGTAAAAATGTTTTCTGTCTCTAAGTATAATGCTCAGAGCCAAGACATCATCAGTTCCAGGCCCCAGCTGAAAGTGTGAATGTTCGGCAAGAGGATATTTTTGAAAGGAGACTGAAAATCCACTGTGCCAGATACCTAAAACGTTGTTAGGGTATTCAGTGGAAAATTTCATTTCCACATTATAAATAACTGTAGGATATTTTAAGGCATCCAAGACTAGTAACCTCCAAGAGCTGCTTATATTAGTTCCACTGAAATGCTTAATGGAGGGAGAATGCCGAGGAAAGCAATAAAGCTGAATTACCGGATATGATTAATTAAAATAAATAATCTCACCATTGATGGAATTGCCCTTAAAACCTCTAACCATTGAGGCCCGCATACTTCACTGTACACTAAGTGAAACAGAAAAAACAAAACAGGGCTGGAGAGAAAAAAACCCAAAATGATTTCTTAGATTCCAGAGCCCTAGAATATTTCTTAAAAAAAAAAAATAAATAAAAGCCCCTCTGGAAGTCCATATTTGAAATATTGACTGTCAAGGCCTTCAAATTTCCCTTGGTTCCCTTGGTTTTGTGAGTTTCTTGGGAAGAGGTCGAACTCCAGAGAAGGCGGAATAGCACCTTCCGAGGAATCTCTACCGTCCTGTGGCCACAGAAATAATAATCCGTCTCCTGTACCCCCTGCCCTGCTTTGCAGTCCCCATATAAAACAAACAAAACAGGCGTCTCTGTTAGGCAGTGGAACAACGCGCCCCAATTAAAACTGCTCCACTAAGGGGGGCAGCATGAATGTGAGTGTTGGAACGGGGAGGTCGATGTGCAGAGGTGAGAGCAACAGAGGCTGTGTAGGGCAGGAGAGCCATGGGTGCAGTCTGTCTTGTTTTTTGAGGGGGAAGCCTGGCTTCCTTTCCTGGCTGGGGCGCCTGTCGCGGCAAATTTGCGCACGCACTAGGCGCGTCGGTACCCAAGGTTAGAGCTCTCCCCTGTGACCAAAAAGATAATTAAAAGTTCCAGGCGCAGCAGACAGCGCAGCTTCTCGCGGCTCCCCGTAGGTCTCGCTTCCGTGGGTTCTCGCACTCGCAGGCTGCGTGAAATAGGTTGGGCAGGGCGTCAGGCATCGGGCAGTGCCCAGGGGCTTCTCTACGTCTAGAGCGGTGGCCGTAGGCGGACAGGGATGGGAGCCGGGGGGCGCAGCGCGGTTTTGGTGCTTGGATGGATCTGAGCGAGAGGCGGAACTCGAGGACAAAGTAGGAGAGGGAAAGACTCGCGGGGGAGGCGTGGAGCTGGACCTGAAAAAGAAATTGGAGGAAAAAAGAGAGACAGGAGGGAATAGTGAGCTCCCCACCTCCTTAGACAGGAGAATACTCCTAGGGATCCCAACCCACCCCCGCTCGACCCCCTGACCATCTCTTGTCACGCGACCCTGGTCCCTGAGGTCCCGCAGCCGCGGCCAATCGGTTCTGTACGGGCATCTGGACCCCAAGGAGTGCACCTCCCAGGGGCTGGGAGCAGGCAGCTCCCAGCCATAGAAAACCCTATTAAAGGGTAGGTGAAGAGGTTTAAGTGGGACCACAGGAAGTGAGCGATGACCTAGCTACCTTCCTCCCCAACTACCCCAGGGGCAGGAACTCTAATTTTTCATTTCTTTCATAAAATTACGTATGGTGTTGTCAACCAGGAATCATTGGGACTTCGTGGCAAAGGACTCTTTTGAGCGCATTTTGTCAGGGTTTGGAAGGTTTAAAAGATGGTAACTCTTTTAAACTCTAAGAGCCGAAGCGGTACCCGGAGAGCGCAGGGCCCGCGGCTGTCTCCGGATGCAGCGCGATTCCCGCTTTGCGCGCGCCTGCGGCGCGGCAGGTTCTAAAGGCGCTCAGTCTGGGGCTGGTCTGGGACACCCACGTGCTGCTGACTCTCATCAGCGTAATGATCGCCTTCGCCAGAGTCGTGTCTATATAAACCGCAAAAACCTAATCATTAGAAATCCCGGCCTCCAAAAACCACATTTTAGGTTTAAAAAAAAAAAAAAAAACTGCCGCTGTTTTTCCCGTGCTCCTTCATCCTCTCGACCGCAACGTTTGGGGGATCCAAAGATCGCTTTTTAAACCCACATTGGGAAATAAATACATAAATAAATAGCCATTGAAACATTTGAAATTTTTTATTTTATTTTATATCCCACCCCCAACCCCCGGAGCGGCCAGAAAGCGAAGACACTCGATTTAATAAAAGATTGAGATTCATGGAAAACTGCTAACCCTCCACCCTCCAGCAAGGGCTTCGCAACTTATTTTAATGACCAAACTGACAGTTTTCCAGTTCTTTAAAAAACTCATCCTTGTTCTCTAGGAATGACAAGAATGAATACATAAGAAAAACGAAGTGTCCAGCCATCCACATGAGTTGCTAAAAACTTTTGACAAGTCCCCTCCCCATCCCTCATGCACACCTCGGGGTCCCCCTCCCCATTTTTTGGTGTCACCTAAGGCAAAAAGTCCCGAATCCTGCAAAATCTCTTTTCTCACGGAGCCACTGCGCAGGGTGGGGTGGGTGGGGGAGGGCGACGCGCCGAGAAGTCAGCAGGGACGCGCGAGAATTTTCCTTCCTCCTCTCCTGTATCTGCGGCAAAAGCCACCGGCAGCGGATCAGCCGGCGGCGGCGGCCAGTCTCACCCGCCTAGCAGGCTTCTGTCCCGCGCGCTGGGGACCGGGTCCTGGGAGTGCGGCTGCCCAGTGCCAGAAGCGCGGCACAGCGCAGCGCGCGGCTCCTCCTCGCGGCCGGCGGGCGGCGGCAGCGGGCGAGCCGCGGACCGGGAAACCGGCGCCTGGAGACTCCGGCGCCCGCCTGCGGGGACTCACCTCCGGGCCCTCTTTGCAAGAGGGACGCGGGGGTTCCGCGGAGAGCAAGAGGGAGCGCGCAGAGAGCGCGCCCGCCGTGGCCGGGCGGAAGGAGCCGCGCCGGTAGGAGGCGGAGGAGGAGGAGGAGGAGGAGCAGGACGCGGGGCGCGGGGCCTCGCCGGCCGCGGGGGACCCAGAGCCCGCTCTACGTCTCGCTCGCACGGGAAGGGAGCCCCGCACGCCGCATGCGGTGCCCGAGGACCCGGCCTGCCCGCCCTGCGCCGCCTTCCGCACTCTCCGAGTTCCCGCGGCGGCCGCTCCGCGTCGCCCGCTGACTCCGCCCGCCGCCGGCTCGTCGGACTTGACTCCTCACCTCTGCACCCCATCACCTCGTCCCCTGCCTCCCCCTCGATTTCCTCCTCCTCGCCCCCCGCTTCCACCCTCCCGCCCCTCCCCCGGCCACCGCGCTAACTCGGGGCTGTGATGCGTGTTCCCGTAGATCCGAGCACCAGCCGGCGCTTCAGCCCCCCCTCCAGCAGCCTGCAGCCCGGCAAGATGAGCGACGTAAGCCCCGCGGTGGCCGCGCAGCAGCAGCAACAGCAGCAACAGCAACAGCAGCAACAGCAGCAGCAGGAGGCGGCGGCGGCCACAGTGCCCCGGTTGCGGCCGCCACACGACAACCGCACCATGGTGGAGATCATCGCCGACCACCCAGCCGAGCTCGTGCGCACCGACAGCCCCAACTTCCTGTGCTCCGTGCTGCCCTCGCACTGGCGCTGCAACAAGACCCTGCCGGTGGCCTTCAAGGTGAGAGGCTGCGGCCGCCCCCGCCCCCGTCCCCTGCCCGCCTCTCCTTGCGCGTCTGGCCCGCGTCCCCTGGGTCTCCGCTGGGTGTCACCTGTGCCCGAAGCCGGTCCCTTGTCCCTGGATCCCAGGCACCCGGCGGCTGCTTCCCGCCCCCTTCCCGACTAGTGTCCCGAGCTCTGACCTCTATCCCGCACCTCAGTGTGCTCGCCGCCCACCCCAGGTCCCCTCCCTAACCGCGTGCGTCTAGCTGCTGAGGACCCTCCCGGGCTGGGGCCGGTGTTCTCAGGGTGCTGGGAAGCTGGGGCACAGAGTGCTCGAGAGGGTCCCGGGCAGACCGAGCCACGCCGGGCTGAGACGAGATCGCCTTCGCCCAGGGAAGGCGGGGCGCCTGGGTCCCTGGCTGTGGCCAGGATGCCAGGATGCCGGAGTGTGGGAGCCCCGAGAAGCTTGGACTCCTCTGGTTTGAAAGCCCAGGCAAAAGGTCACAGCAGTGCTCTGTCGTTAGTTTTAGGGGGTCCCCAAGGCCAGCCTGTGGGACCCGTTAGCTCCCAGCTGCAGCGGGGTGAGGGTGCGTGGTTCCTTTGGCCCAGGGTGCAGACGGGTCTCCGGGCGGCCCTCGCCTGGAGGAGACGCGAAACCCAGGCTGTCCACACATGCAACTGGACGCCGGGGTAGAGGGGCAATGAACCAGGCGGGGCAGCGGGCACGCTCTGGAAAAGACGCCCCTGAGCCCGGGTGGGTCGGTGGGTGGGTGCGCCCCTGCGCGGGTCCCCTGGCTGAGGGGTCTGAGGAGAGCGTGGTAAACAGGATTTGGGGAAGGAAAAAGAACGACAGAGGATCTGTGCCAGTGCCTCCGTGGGACCTCGGGGCTGTCCTCCCACGGGTCCCGGACAGTGCCCAGTGGTGGATCGCTTTACACCCCCACGCACCACTTTGGGTTCCGGGTGTGGGAGAGTGGAAAAAAGAGGAGTCTAGGTCAGTTAGAGCCAGTTAGCCGGCTAGGTCTGTATCGGAACAGAAATCTGAATGTATTGTTATGAAAGGGGATGCTGTGCGATCCGGGACAAGTTTCATTTTGCAACTAGCTCCAGAAATGGTCTTTTCCCCCCAATTGTCACATCTCTCTAAGCACTCATTCTGTAGGTTAACACTTTCTTCCTTGAAATATGGGAAGGTCAGACTATGTGTGCATTGTAGAAAATTAAAGCTCCATTGAAGACTATCTTTCAAGATGCTCTTATTGTCCGAAGATTCAGAATTTTCTAATTAGCCTAATGGGGTGGTGGAAATTTGCCAACGCCCCCCACAGCATCCCCAAATCAAACCAAAAACCCCAAACCATTAATGAGAACAGCAAAAAGTACAAATGAGTGGATGTTTTGTCTATACAATGCTACACGTGAGACTATATGGGCACGTAAGGATAGGTGCTTACGCTTTGAAAGTGTTACTTGTTTGATGTTCTATGTTTAGCTAGACATGTTTAACGTGTAACTGTCTCGAACAGTTCTCTTGCATTAATAATGCTGAACTGACTTTGAGTATGAGAGTTCTGGGTAGAAAGAATTTTTTGGCACAAAGACAGAGTGCTGTTTAGTTTGAGCTATTTGGTTTGGTTGTTATCTAGGTTTTCTCACTACCATCCTTTTAAAGCTGTTTTGAAAATAAACTTCTTGCTTTGCTATTAATCATAGTACTAATTACACAGAGCACATTTTTATTATTTCAGCCAGTAGACCATAGATTACACAAAACCATAGTACATTGAATAATTTATATTCATAGAAAAATCAATCGAGTTTATCTAAAAATAGACTCTCAATGTTTTAGCATCTCCATACTCGTGTTTAGTAAGGATTGACAAAGGAGGCTGATGGTGGAGTCACTCAGAATAGAAATTTTGTCTCTTTGCTTAAAATAATGTATGGATATTTAGATATTCAGATTTTGGGGACTATTTTTTTATCATTTTCCCTTGAATGATGTAAAAAAAAAACGTTTTTAAACAAAACCTTCCTTTTGGAATAAAAGCCTGCGAGCAGTAGACTTTCTACACTCTTGCAACATAATCAAATACATCTGCAATGGAGAAATACTATGAAGAAGTCTCTGTTTTAAAAGTGGTGACAGCAATTTGGCTATCATATTCAGAGCTATGTACAGAATAAATTATAGTGTTAGGTGGATAGCAGATAGGTATATGCAGTTTAAAACACACACAGAGAACTTAATTGTGGAGAAGTCTGGTATTCAAATCAATACAGTATTTATTGAGTTCATATTTTACATCTGGGACACTGAGCTGGGCACTGCAAAGAATTAGAACTGAATTCAGTAGAGTGTTTTGATATAATAATTTAAAATAGTACTTCAACATGATAGTGACAGTGTATTCCATTAAGAAATAAGGAATGTTTAGTATGGTGCATGTGACCTTGTTTTGAGATTATATAAAAATAATTTATACTTCAACATGTAAAAATGCAAAAACAACTAATATGTGTTATATAAAGTTGTTTGTTAGCATTGTATCTTTAACAGAGTTTTGCAGTTTTGAAATGTTCACTTCCCCCAGGTGTCAAGGAAATGGAAATAAATATTTTTAACATTTCTTTCAGGTGTACTTCACCGAGAGCTTAAAATAGTTAAAACATATTATTAGGGGACCCCAGGCCCTTTCTGTCCCAGATAATGCTAGTGACAAAGAAGTAGTTTGCGACTTCAGCTCATTAACTGACGGTCAGGTAGAAATAGTGGAGAAAACGTGTCAACTCTGAATCCAGTAGCATCCTTCAGCAGGCGTCTGTCAGCATTTCCAGTGAAGTCTGGTGTTCAGGGTTCATAACTAAGTTGTTGTAAATAGCTTCAAGCTGAAACACTACGCAGAAAATTTAAGTCCAGATGTATATTTAAAACAAAAAGTAACGCAAGCCTATAGCACTGTTTTAAGTTAGAGAACACTGGACTATATATATTTACTAGTTTCATATGTTTTTCTGGCAATGTTAAAGAAAGAAAACATATTTTTAGATATATGATCTAAAGTTAATTTTGTGTCTTTAGTAATACCCTTTAGTATTATGAAAAGAGTTTCAAAATGACAGAGCAATTTCTATTTGAAAATAATTTTTGACATCATTGGCCATTTTTTCTCTCTTCAAAAGCAAGACACTAGTAAGTTATATTTTTTCTACATATTTAAAGATCAGATTTTATGTTTTTATCTTTCTAAATCTAACTACATCTAAATGTGGGAAAATAGATTATTAAACCTCTCAATTCCTTCTTAAGAGTAATACAAATTGTTATATAAAATATGTAAATCAGAGTAGATTTCAGTTTGTGTAAATACAGACACATTTTTTCTATTATGTCTTTAAACACAAAGCTTAAAGTTGTATTTTAGCATTGAATATAAAATTAATAAATTAGAACAAATAATTTCAGAGGGAAAATATTTTTTAAATTTTAGAAAACTTATATTTGAGAAACAGCATAGTACATATCTTTCATTATTTTTTCCTCCTGTGGAGCTACCGTTTATATAGCCTTTCAACAATCCCAAAGTATCTATTGTTAGATAATCCAAACCGTCTTGAGACATGGCACATAAATGGTTGGCTTTATTTGAAGGCATTTCTATCAAAATTTTTCTTTGGCATATATTTTAAAAAATAATGTATTTTATTTACTCATTTTCTTTAGAGTTCTATTGGCCTTTCAAATTTAGTTAACTGTAGTATTGGAATTTTTTTCATATTTACTTAAAAATGGAATATAATTTTTACTTTTTGCTAATTACTGGTTTGCTTTTATTTGTATGGCAAAGAAAGATTTGATCAGATCTTATCTTGCAAAGTAATTGCACTTCAATTGTACTCACATACAGTGTGCCTAGTGATGTTGACCTAGGAGAGTAATTGATTAGCTAAGACTGGACTCTTATCCATGGAGATGTCATGAGAAATCTTAATTTCTAATACTCAAAGAACAAAGAAACAGTTTTAAGGGTCTCAGTTAATCTTCCATTGTTCCTCTTTCAGAGTGATTCAGTTTTAGTCATAACGCGTCTCAGACGAAATTTCAATAGCTTTGCTGAAGTTTAAAGACCCTTTTGCTTTATTTTGTACAAGCTGCATATCATGTGATTTAAATGCTAGTTATAGTAAGGTGTGCTAAATAAGGGAACTTCTTTCTCAATTCTGAAATGTCAGAAGAGAAAATTACTTCTCCCTTTCCCATGAAGTTTCTTGAAGTGGTAGATTATATGTTTTAAGAATACCTAGAAATGTAAGTGTTACGGCTTCACCATGAATGATTTTATTTTATTTTATTTTTTTGCATAGAAGTACTTTTGAATTGGATAGTGAAGAAAAAAATTTAAATTCAAGCTTACTTCTAACTAAAAAGTGATTTTTGACTGCTCTTTACCCCTTAAAATGTTTTTCCACTGTTTGGGTTTGGTACAGATGAAATATGTGAAAATTTCTTGATTCTTTTGGTTTTCTTTTAGATAAACACAGTGAGAATCTCTAAGGGAAACTTTTTAGTTTCAGAGATCTACTTAAAAAAACCGCTCAGACATATAATTATACGTCTGATTAATATAAAGTCATATACAGTATACACTTTTCTCTGCACACACACTGCTTCCCCCTCTCAGAAAAACATTGGGCAGTCTGATTTAGTAGAAGGAATAGCAGAAAAAACAATATTTTTAGCCATTCAATTCGAGTTTAGTCATAACAGGAAAGGTTGTTTGTATTTTTTTCAGGCCAAGTTCTAGGCCCCATAGATGACTTGTGTAATTTGGGATTATCTATTCATTCTGTTAAATATGGTATGTAAAACATACCAGTATTTAATATGGTCATTATTATGCTGCTTAAGCAAAGTAAAATGGATTTATGTATTTCACTCTTAGGATTTTGTCTTTCACATTTTCCCATATTGAATCAATTTTCCTTCTCTTTAAAAAAATCTATTATGTTAAAAATATGCAGTAAAATAATAATGTCCCACAGCTCTTGAAAACTCTTATATTGGGGCAGATCTCTTTATTTTTTTTTTTCTGAAATTTAGTCTGACTGGAGTAAAACCTACCAGCAGTCATCCCTTGTCTCTCAACAACTCCAAAGAACATCTCAGGACACGAACTAAGGAATTACATATTCAGCTGAACCCTTAGAGGATGCTTATGAGTAAAAGCCTATGTTTAACAGACTTGCAACAGAATACCAAGTTATCCTCTTCCTCTTACAAAAAGCAGAGCCTTATAATTACACTCTATGCTTATATAGTATCATCCACATTTTACAGACTTTTAAAAAATTATTTCCAATTTATCCTGGGCAACTGTGTTTCAACTTAGTGGTGGGAAATAGTAAATACATAACAAAAGCAGAGGGGAAAGGTGGAACCTCTTGATTTTTGGTGCATTTATTTTCTTCTCAACAGTACAACCTTTCTCCTGTCTTTTTTTTTTTTTTTTAACACTTTCTTTGATCCAGAAAGTAAAGCAGGTGTTAAAACACGATATGCTAAGTATACAGGCTATCTAACATCCAGGAAAATACTAACAAACACGGCCAGTTACTTGAGTATTTCAAAATGTGCATTTGTCTGGCATTGAGGATTGGAAGAACATGTATCCTCCCTCGAGAGTGTACCATTCACGGGGTTCACTGTGTCCCTTGTGGGCACTAGATCAGGTATGCAGGGAGGAAGTCTTGTTCTCAGAGGAGTTGCTCTTGACCTGGCAGACTTCTCAGATCGAGAACGATTATACACCCTAGAGAACTAGTTGTCACCGTGATGCCCTCTCCTCTGAAATGGAGAAAGTTGCCAGAAGTCTAGAGCCAGGGCACACTGCTGTTGGCAAGGGAGGCTGACTCAACCTTTAACCTGTTCTCTTTCAGTTTTAGCTGGTAGCTCACAGGCCCCTGGCTGTGGAAAGTGATGCTTTTTATGAAGCAATTTATTTATGTATTTATTTTTGTGTGGGTTTTTTTTTTTTTTTTGAGACAGGGTATCATTATGTAGTTCAGGCTGGTCTTGAACTTACTTTGTAGCCCAGGCTGGCTTTGAACTCACAATGTAATCCTCCTGCCTCAGCCTCATGAGTGCTGGGATTACAGGCATGTGCCACCATACCTGGCTATTTATTTTTAAAATATTCACCAAATCCTTACTATGCGCTGCACACTGTTTTGGCAGCAGGACATCTAGTAGTGAGCAGGACAGAGGAGCTGAAGGCCCCTTCCTTCATGCGGTTTATATCGTTTCCACAGGAATATAAGCTGGACTTCCAGGAGTGAGTTCTTGGGCTTTGGGCTAGCATCTCAAAAGAAGTAGATTGATCATTAATAAACATGCATTGAAATGGTCAACATTTGGCTACAGTAGGATGCTGGGAAAGAGGATGCTATAGATTCAGGAAAGCTTTGCAGATAATAGCTGTCTAAGATATAATGGTATCTGTTTTATCACATCATAAGAACTCTTATGAGAGTGTGCACCTACTGTGTTGGGAGCATGGAACAAAATGCTTAGGTTTGTCTTATGGAAATCTTGACAAAGGAGAGAGTAGCACCAGGAGTAGAAAAAGATTGGTTGGATTTTTGCCAGATAGTGATACCCCACATAGGGTATCACTGGGTTTTAGGCTTCGTTAGTAGGAGCCCTTACTTCATTACCATGAGAGCATCTGGAAGCTTAGTTTAGGAGGGGTGGAAATAATCCGATAGGATCCTGGAGGTGAAAGTGAGAGGAAGGATTGTCATCAAGGGGCAAGATCTTGGTCTTGTGCATTAGAACAGTATTTTATATATGACAGTGAAGGGTTCACGCTGCCAGCATTCCTTTACTGGGCTCCAGGTGATTAAGAAGTGCACACTTGCAAATAGGCTGACCCAGGGTAAGCTGTGATCTCTAGACTTGGGGCAGAGAAAACATTTGTCAGCCTCTAAGACTGATTATTGGATCTTTACTTGCCCAAGTTAATGAGCTTCGATTCACTGTTGAAGGCAACAAATGTTTCATTCCAAGATGACAGATGGATTAAGACACATTTGCATTGTGGCTGAGGGCGTACACTTTTTGTCTTTGCTACTTATTTGTCATTGATCATTTTCGGTCTGGTGTATATCTTTATTCTGTGCCTAGAATTTAAGTGTTTTAATGATTTTAAATATCCCAATGGGTCCCACTGGAGAGTGGGCATTTGTAAATGCTTGTGTCATTAAAAACTGAATATAGAGCCTAAAGTAAAGGGATGGAATGCAGGCCCTAACACATCACCACTTCTAGGGCTCTGTGTTAAGAACTCCCAGGTTTCACCCAAAAGACTCCTCCCCTGGAGCTGACCAGACTTTCTGTCCTTTAGCCCTATATCTAGGTGAGACCACCTCTCAGGGTTCTCCAGGTTGTAGACAGGAGATGCTTTAATGTGTACGATGCACTGTACAGCTGGGGCATCTACCTTCCTTCTGAAGTGTAATTCTTGTGGAAAGCCCAACATGGGAATTTAATAAAAATATACACATATCCTGTGAAGATTCCAAAAACTAATGAAGGAAATTTTTGCCTGCCTTTAAAATGGGTGGGCTCCCAAACCCTGGTCTGTTTGAAGTGGCATGTGACCCCTTTTACAGACACTTTGTTCTTGTCTGCCATTGCTGGCCTAGGGCACCGAGTCCTGATAAGACACGTCATTTACAATAAGAATATATTCTCAGTTTTTAAGTTTTTCTGATGGGCGATTATTGCTGCTGTGTTTCCTGTTTTATGTAGGTGGTAGCCCTCGGAGAAGTACCAGATGGGACTGTGGTTACTGTCATGGCGGGTAACGATGAAAATTACTCTGCTGAGCTCCGAAATGCCTCTGCTGTCATGAAAAACCAAGTAGCAAGGTTCAACGATCTGAGATTTGTGGGCCGGAGTGGACGAGGTAGGTCTCTGATTTTTAATACTGATAATGGAATAAACACATTAAGATCCTCTGGTGAAATGTGGACTCGTCTGTATACAAATCAGCACCTTCTTTTACTGAATGGAATTACTGTAAGATTTTGTTTAAGTGCATCCAGACACAGATGAGTGTTTGCCTCAGCACCCAGGCCTTTTTCATTTGTTTTATGATATTGCAAATTCAAACAATGTTTTCAGAGGAACTGGCTCCTCCTGTCACTGGGTATGAGGGAAGGTAGACAGAAGAATGGTTAGGGGGTCAGGATTTGAATTATGAGGAAACATAGCTGAGTAAATTGAGTAGCAAAGGGGAAAGAAAAATGTATGCCTTGGACAATTTTTGATATAGTAGTATTGCTCTATTCTGAAGCAAGAACAGTGAACATAATGTTCTTCATCTATCACATGTATTTCTAAATGAGTTAATTCTCATAATAAGAAACTATTAAAAATTAGGGTTTTTTTTCTTACAGGAGCCTTTTCATTTGAATAAGTGAATAATGTATTAGTTATGTTAGAACAGCAATGTGAAGTTACTTAGAGAAATGAATGATCAGGACTCCAACAGTTCCACACTGTTTAAAGATTTCCATCATCTGATTCCATCTGCAAATATTAGTAGTCTTTAAAAGGATCATAAAACAGGAAGCAATCCTTTTTCAGATTTTCACAGCTGTTTCATAAATAGGGTTAATGTTTTTTGAAGTCTCTAAGGAGACTAATGTTTTGGGTTTTATTTATTCTACAGACAGACTTCTACTAGTCATTCACCTATTAGAAGTATTATTTTAATTTATTAATTTATTGAATCTGATTTTTCCATTTTAAGAATTTCAAGAAGAGAAAAATAGTCCCTTGTGGTACTGGGATGAAATAAAAATTATCAAGCCTGTGGGTTCCCTGCAGGCCAGGCTGGAGTTAGCAATTGAGAAGCAGCAGTTTTTAAGCCATGTCTAATAGTTGCCCTTTAGTTTGGATCAGATGTCAAATTATTACTATTGTGAAAACTTGATAAGGGAAATTCAAGCAAGGCTGTTTCCGATGAGTAGTTTTAGTTTACTTTCTAGGAACAGGGCCAAGAAGTTTACTTTTTAACTTAAGAAAAAAAATGATGCATGCTAATGAATACTGTCACTGAACTAAAGGGCTTATCTCTGCATCAAGGTTTGTTTATTTTTATTAACAATAAAGAAGATGCATCCTATACTGATTAGGCTTGGAAAAAGTGTGTGTAATCATTTGCTGTCTCTGTTATTAGTTATTAGTACAGGTTTGCATTACAATTAAAGTTTCTCTTTTTTCTAATAAGAATCAAAAAAAATGTGACTATGATAATTTATTTACCTGTATGCTTTAAATTGCATTTTCTTATTATGCAATATTACTTTAATGAATTTTAGGATTTAAAAGATGGGTTGTTATACTTAATTTTGTTTTACATATCTAAGTTAATGTTTCCATTTATTTATGCTTTTGCATTACATAGATGCTGCATAACTTTTTTTCTGATCAATTTGAGTAGAAACTATGGCAAAGTGATAGTGTACTTTGTAAACCCTCAACATATTTATTTAAGAAACTTCAAAGAGAAACTAAGGGTGTGCACTGTTTTACTATATTGGCTTTCTCAGTTTTGGCTGGTTTCCCAAATAGCAATTTTTATATTTAAAAAAAAAAAAGACAGACTTAACTGCTTGCAGACTTTTCACGCATGGAAGATGAAGAAAGCTTCTTTTGATGAAGTGTAATTATGTCCAAACAGAGCTGACCCCCTCCCCCTATATTTCTTATGATCTTAACTGAAGAAAGTAGGATTTTTCCTTTGAAGCAGCCGGGACTTGGTGGAGGATCTGAAATGCTACAGTCTGCTGCCAGAGGCAGGATGGAGAAATTGGTCCAGACTTGTCTTTGAGACTTAGATGGGGGTGTGGGGGGAGCCAGTGGGGAGAGAGAGAGAAATTGATTTATCAGAAATAATAGATTTTTATATCACTACAGTAACATTATATGAAAGGAAACAGAAATACCAAGCTAAAATGGAGAGGGAAAAAAAGGACCCAGAACACTGATAAGATAGCACTCAGGAAAAAAAGTGGGTCAGTTTTTCAGTGGCAGGAAGCCCTTTAACCTGTCTCTGCACCCTTTGTACCTGACCTCCTTTTATAACAGCTTTTTTCCCAGCTTCCTCTTTAATTTTCACACTTCTCCATTTCTCTTGTGTTAGTCTTACCAACATGTTGCTACCATTTTTAATTTTTTTCCTAGATTGACAAAATTTTTGTTTTCAAGTGTTAGGAAATAATAATAATAAAAAGAAACACCAAGCTCTGCAGATGTTGCAGGTCTTTTGTTTTCTTTTCTCTTGTAGAAACATAAGCTATCAGAAATTGAAAACTGGTCTTAGGTTTATAAAGGAGCCCTGTCACTACTTACTTGGGCTTTATGGGTCGTCTTATGACCACAGATTTTAAAAATGCTTGGGATGAAAGTAGAGCATCAATGAAACTTGCATTAAGTTAGGAGTGGCTTAAGGGTTTTAATTGTCTTTTCTCCCCCCCCCCTTTGTATTTTAAACAGAAGTGTTCAAAGTGACTTTGGCCCTTAATTTTTTTTTTCCTGGTGTGCTTCCTCTCTTTTGACATCAAGCATGCTGCTTTTAATTTATGAGCATTTTTAAGCATCTACAGCGTACAGAGTGTGGTATTTTCTGTGTGGGATACCATCCAGCTTACAGCCTTACCCTCGACAGGTCCCTGTGTTTACCTTAACTATATGGCTTGAGGACATAATATAGAACTAGTTCTTAGATAGAGTTACAGTTAGTTATCCCAAAGGAAGAGCCTGCTTTTTTTTTAATCACTCTTAGGAAGTGATAAAAAATGAGATCTGGGATAAACTTTTTGTTTGTAAACTTAAGGGAATCATGGATGCACACATACACACTTGATTCAGGAAATGCATTGTTCTAAAACGAAGATCAGTGACCGAATTGGATTAGAGTTTGTAAAGTTTTTCTTTGATATTACATACATGTTTCTTCTGAAGGGGCAATCAGAAATGGAAAGAACCTCCTCAGGTTTTGCTTTAATTGTTCAAGTACATATTGATCCTGAGGATTTGATTTTGGAAGACCATAGATACACTTAAATATTTCCTCTCTGGAACCCACCTCTTCTCAGATGAAGCTTTGAATGAAAAACTGGTTCCGCTCTGAAGATTCAGATGCTTTGTATGGAAAGGATGAATTTGCTGTTTGGCTTTTGTTTCTACATAAAGTAATATTTCCCTGAAGTTTTGGGAAGCATAGATAACTTTTGATATTCTAAATAAATTGTAATACCCTAAAATAGAAATAGCTTCAGAACCAATTTAGATAAATTAATGAACAGTATCTGTAGCAGGTTACTTAGAGGTGTTAATGATAATGAGAAATACACATCCTTAAGTATGATTACTGCCATTGATGATTGACTGTCTTCCAGCCACAGCCACTGGAGCCATGGTTAGAATTCAGTCCTTGGTCTGTGGACCGCAGATCTGATCCAGAAAAACACTGTGTAATGTTCCAATGTAAAGTAACTTTCAACCTAACGATACAGCTGTTACTTCTTCGTATCGTTCCACTATTTTGAGGTCTTAATCTGGACACGGTGGCTTCCTATTCATGTTTCTAATCTCTATTTATGTAGACTTTCAGTTTTCTATGACTAATTTAGATTACTGGCTGTCTTTATTTAAATCTGTGTAACATCTAATATGTCTCGGAAGACATATGGTACAAAAATGGCATTTTAAAGATAGATGCTTTTATTATTGTGGCTGATATTACATTAATCTATATTTACTATTTCTTGGGCACATAGAGCTAACTGAGATACAACTAGAAATAACTTACCTTTCTGTTTGTTTGTATTCTCTGGCAAAGTAACAGAACTTTAAAAAAAAGCATTAATTTTAAGATCAGAAAGGCTTAGGTTCAGATCCGTTTTCCCCATTTATTAATTCTGTGAACCTGGGTAAATTACTAAGCCTGTTTGGGCTTTGGCGTCCTCTTTTGTGAAATGGGGGTTGATGAATCTAACTAGAGAAGATTAAATGAGATAATGTGTAGGAAGTAGCTGGATAATAATGGGTTTCTAGTCAGTATTCATTTTCCCAATTCTTCCCTGTCTCTCACTTCTGTCTTTTTTTTTCTTTCCCAAACCCTTCTCCCCTGCCATGGAAAAGTACAGCCAAGAAGACTGAAGACTGTATACACTCAGTAACAAATGATGTGTGCTTTAAACAGATTTTAGGAACTTAAACATGGTCTAGGTTGAAAAGAAAACCCATTCACTGGACTTGACAGCCAAAAGAGCTGTTTTACATTAAGCCTTATACATAACCTGTTCCATATTAAACTTTGAAAAGATTGCATTAAACTTTGCATTGCTACATATTGTCTAAGATTTGTGTTTTGATTTAATACCCTCAGCTTTCAGTAAAAGAAAAAAAAAGTCTGAGCAAAAGAAAAAAAAAAGAGCTTTTTATCTGTTACAGGAGCAGACTAAACCAGTACTCTGGCCCCAGATTGCTGAATGTTTTATCGAGTCACCGTTTCACGCCCACTTTTTCCTGTCTTGTAACAGTTTGCAGTTTTGACTATCTGACATGAGTAACTGTTGCAAATCTAACTGATTACAACTGTCAGTGAGTCTGTGTAACAGTCTGCTGTCTTCTGGAGACAACCAACATCCAGATCTGCTACCAGTTTTTTCCTGTCCCCCCACCCCAATTCATCGAGTTCAGCTCCCTGATTTGAAGCATCAGATGTAATAATTCAATGAAGCACAAGTAAAAAAATCCATGTTTATATTAAGAGGTGTCATGTGCCTTCTGCAAAAGCTGTCACTGCCAGGAAGGGAGCTCCTTCAGGATTTCACAGCAGAGATGTATGTTTGGGGAGAGCTGAGCAGGCAGGAGACAAACTTTGTTCCAGTAATGATGAAATCATCAGACCACAGGCACATTACGGCCAGCACAGGAGACACTGGCTGCTGTTAAAATGATTCCCTTAAGAACTTCCCTCTTTCATCTTCCCATTGTAGTTTCAGCCAATGAAAATGCTAAAGCCATGTGAAGTAAATAACATAATCAACAATGATTTACTATTGTTCTCTCAGGGGGTCATGACCTAATCCTAAATCAAGACTTCTAAAATCGTCTGGGCTTGGATGTGCTTGGATGTTTTCTCCTGATGTTGGAGAAAACTGAAAGGAAGAGGCTTTTTACACAAGTGGACCAGGGATTTTGTTTTCATGACAACTGTTGCTGTTGGGGGAGCTTTCTTGGAACTGGAACCTTCTCTTACAGTAGCGCAAGGAAGATGATGATTTCAGCACTGAATGGGGTTAGAGGCGCCTAATGTGCCGGGCGGGCGGGGGTTTTCCAGTTTAGAGTAAGAGCTCCTCACTCTTGGCTTTCACTGCCTGCTCAGAGATGCTCACATGAAATGTGGACCCTGTGCTGCTGCATGCTTGTCAACACTGTCTTTTTATATTCACTTGGTACTTTTCCCCTCTCACCTCTGCAGGCAAGAGTTTCACCTTGACCATAACAGTCTTCACAAATCCTCCCCAAGTAGCCACCTATCACAGAGCTATTAAAGTTACAGTGGACGGACCCCGGGAACCCCGAAGTAAGTAATTGTCTTTCTATTGAAAACAGTAATAAGAGTTTGTGGAGCCCCTAGGATGACTTTATTCCAAATGAATTAGTCTTAACCTCCATGTACACTGTGTTTGCAAAGTTTGTTATCTGCATGAACTTTTAGAGAGGGATAATTAGAACCTCACAGTGAATAGAAAATAAAACTGTGGTTTTAACCTTTGCTACCCAACTACTAAGACCTTTATAACTTTGGAAATGAGTGAATTATTCAGTTACTGGAATGATTGGCTAAGAAATTCTGCTCATCCATTTCATGTAATGGACAGGGTAGAATAGACCCCCGAGAGCTGAGGAAACAAACAATAAATTTAAAAATCTCCAGCTTAGTCAAAAAGCACTTGCGAATGTTTCCCATGGCCTAAGAATGTGTTTTAGCTTTTTAGCTCGCCCACTCAATTCCCTTTGTAAAGAGCACACTGCTTAATTACAAAGAATTTATTTGCAAATGATAACTTGCTTGATTGTTACAACACTGTTGTTTGGTCATGTTCTAGTAATTGTTATAGATAGTTTCTTTTAACAGAGACAGCCAAACCGAGTTAAAGTCCACCTTGGTTTGTTTGTGTAGACATCCAGGAGGTTCAACCGGCGGTTAGTTTAAGATACCACACATAATCTGATTGAGCTAATATGTATTTTTTTTCCTAAGTTTAAATCAAAACTGGTTTAATTTTCCCGTCCCACTGCCCAAACCGATTTGAACAAACTCTGCATAACAGTATTTAAATCTATTTAGAGATTAAAGAGTATTTGATATATAAAACATTAACAATTCCATGCGAGTGGAAATACCATCTAGACCTCCACTTTGGCTGTGTGGGTGCACTGGGGGTCCTAGCCATTGCGTCCAAGGATTTTCATTTGGTTGGTGGTGGAAATAATGACTGACAACAGCTTTTTGTTCTGTGCCACTACACCTGCCTAGCTAGGCCTAGCTTTTCTTTCCCTAAAATGAGAGAAAAGGGCAGGTAAGGTTTTGCTCTAAGTAGTGTATGCTTTAGCAGTGGGAGCCCACAGTGCCCCCTATTCATTTTGCTGTAGTCTTTTCTGACAAAGGCTGACTGCTTGCCTGAACTAGGGAGGTTTCCTGCCTCTAGAGCAAGTCTTTGAGGTTTTGTTTCCTTCGCCTTTCATGTGTATGGCCTTCTTCCAGACTCATAATGCTGGGTCAGTGCTGGCTGTGTCTGCTAGTTTGGAAATATCCTGGGAGATGGTCTGGGACACTGGTGTGGGAAGCCCCAGGTTTCCAGTCCTAAGGGCCATGTTACACAGGGCAGATGAACAGGACAGATCAGGGCTGTCTCAGTTGGTTTTGGATTTGCATGACTCTTCTGTCCTCAGAAACGAGGGACGATGCTTTATGATCTGAGGCATCTCCTGGCCTTTTACTGCCTAGCCCCTGAGTTCCTGAGAAGGTAGTACTGATATTTCATAATGCATAAAGCAGGATAGAAGTCTGATAGCAGGATAGACCACTAATATATGTCTTCTAAAGAAGTTTCCTGCCCATCTGAACTTTTTTCTTCAGTACTTAGAAAAGCCATTATTGTGTGTGTGTGTTTGTGTGAACTAGAGTTGTTCAAAAGTTATTGATTTGCAGAGGGAACAGGAGAGGGTGGCACTGTCCCACTCTGAAAGGAAAGAGAGGTGAGGAGGCAGTGTAGCTTTGGGAGGGCCACTTTCAAGTCAAGAGCAGCAGCGTCACCTCTTTTCAAAGAGACTTTTGGCAGAAGGTGGTGTGTGATCAGGTCATGCTTTGGGTGGTGCTGGTGATTGAAGCAGATACAGACTTTTGAGTGACAGGCCACCTGTCTCAGTTCAGCCTGAGTGACATTTCTTGTACACTGAAAATCCCTATGAAGATATGATGCCGTTTTCCTGACATCATGTAATGACTTGCTCAGATAGAAGACTGGGTCTGGTGCCAGTAACAGCTTAATGCTACAACCTGGACTCTTGTACTGGATTATTTCCTTCCGCCTTGCTCTGGGCCATCTGTCCCAAGCGTTCAAATCCACCATTTTAGTGCAAAAGCAGTCAAAGCCAAGATATAAACAAATGGTCGTGGCTATATTCCAATAAAACTTTATTTACAAAAGCAGGTGGTGGGCCAGATGTGACCCACAAATTGTAGCTTGTCAACCATTGCTTCTAATTTCAAAACGGCTTATTTTTTTTAATCAACTTTACCAGAGAAAGACATTAATAAAAGGATTTCGTAGAGGGAGAAGAAACAGTTGATTAATACAGTTGCTTTAGCCTGTCTCCCTAAAAATAATAATCCTGTACATAGTGGTTAATTGTCCTAGTAATAGTACACTGCTGTTTATTACTGTGATGGTTCTAAGGAGTTAAGGATTTTGTACTATTGGTTCCTGTTTACAGTTGGACTTTTTCTTCTTCCTCTAAAGATCTGAGTATGTATTGAAGAGGCTTCTCTGGCAGTTCAGCTATTTGAACAGGAACAAGTTCTGGGTTAACTATTTGAGTCGGTATGTCAGACTGCCTGAATTAAAATCCCAGCTGTACCATTTCTTACCTGTATGGAGGCAGACAAGGTCCCTGACTTCCCTTTGCCTTGGTTTTCTCATCTTTTAAAGAAAGAATAATAAAAGTAGCATCGTCTTCATCAGTTGCCGCAGAAGTGTTAAATGTATAGTGTATTTAAAATGGGCAGCACCGTGACTGCCTGTAGTAAGCACTCATTAAATGTTAGCTTTGATTGCATCAATTTTTTCAGTGTCAGAAATTTGCTTGTAGTATACTTCCAGGAAACCGATACCATCTAGAGTTTGTTCTCTAGTGTATTATTTTTTCCCGTGAAGAAAGCTTTGCTGATTTTTGCAGCATAGTAAATGGCACTAATAAGTGTTAAAACTTATGCCTTGAGCTATGGATATTCACACTGCCTGGGGAGAGCTGTGGGATCTGCTGATTAATGCTATTTGTGTCCAGCAAACCCAAGACAGGATGCTATGACTTTAGTACCCCACTCAAAACCCTGCTTGTCAACCATCTGCCACGACTTGCTTTACTCTCAGAAACCCAAAAGGTTTTATCCTCCTGTGTTTTCTGTCTCTGGCAGCTGAACCGGTGCTGTCACATCACAAACAACTTCTTTTCTTAATATACACATCTGGCGTTGGCAGTTGGACTAACTTCATAAGAGCACATGATCATCACTCATTACAAGATTAAAAAGCACCCCATGGCATCATCGATGTTTTTTAACTTTGATCTTTTGCAGTCGTGATTCATCTCAGTTATAAAACTTCCCTTTAAAGGAACATCACCGATGACTTATTAGAACCTTCATCTTAAGTAGCGTAAACATGGAAACGGTGCACATCTTTGCAGAGTGCCATTTATTTCTTTTGCCAGCTTATCATTTTAAGACATGACATCATGCTTAAGATCCCAAATTTGTAAGTCTTGTATGTAGGCGAGGCGTCTTGACCTTCTGTTGGCAAGTCAGCTGCGACTGTCTGCCGGCAGCAGAAGTCAGCACGGTGGCGGCTGCAGGGGTAATGCGTTTGGATTCTTCCCCCTATTAAACATCAGATCCTGTTAGCATCCTCTGTTCCCCTTATGCCCTTGGTTCTAAGAATTTCTGCAGGAGGAGAAAACTTGCTAAGCATTGTCATATTCTGTAGCATGGTTCTGAGTTTGGGGAAGAGGACTGATTGTTGAGTTGGTGCAGGATGGGAAAAGTGAATCACTTTACAGAGTCAGAATCCCCCTCATTCTGTTGCTGCACTCCCAGTTATCTATTGCTAAGTAGTAAAGACTGAAACAGAATGATTTAAAACAATAATCAGATTTTTATTCCTTACATTCTGTGAGGTTCCCTTGGACGGTTTTGCTGCTAGTCATGCTTAGGGACTCTTGTGTGACTGTAGTCCGTTGTGGCTGATTGTCCACTGCTTGGCTTGGAGAATGGAGAGGACAGCTGCCCCCCAGTCTCCTTTTGTGGAGTCCCAGGGCCTCTTCCTTTCCACAAAATCTCTCCATGTGGGCTCTCTGGGACTCTCTGGTGCGGCCTGGCTTCCCAAAGGCATCTCAGACCTCCCTAAGGTGCAGAAATGGTAACCGTTGGGCTTGAAGGCCTAGGCTCAGAGCTGACACAGAGTTGGTTAAAGCAAAATGTAGTAGAAGCCTGAATTCAGAGGAAGTGACCACACCGAGGTGTGAGTGGCGGGGGAGTGCTTCAAGAGACCACTCAAATCATCACTCCCACCAGGGCTTAGCTGGCAAACATCATCATGGCAACGGAAGAAATACGCTTTTCAAGATATTAACTTCTGAAAGTCCTTCTGACCTTTTAAATTAGGAACATTTAAAGTTCTGCAAAGTGGGTGCAAGTTTCAGTTACGGTAGCTTCATTCTGAATTAAACAAATCTGCAAATATCATATGAATTAAGGGTGGGCATTATCTTGTGCTTGGTATTAGCAGATCAGTGTGAAGCTGAGGCAGGTCAACACCTCATGTGTGAAAGAAGAATAGTAAGTGTCTGAACCAAAAGAGGTGTGACCCTTGTGTACAGCATGGGGAATCTGTAGCAGAAATATTATAATGAATCCTCAAGTGGGCAACCTCAAAGGTTTTGTAGCCCCCGACACTTTTATTTTTTTGGTGGTATTGATTATTGAACCAAAGGCCTCTGCCCTGAGCTACGTCCCCATCCACTTTTATTTTTTGAGACAGGATCTAAGTTGCCAAGTTTTGTGGGCTGGATTCCCATTTGGGCTTTTCCTGTCTCAGTCTCTCTGAGCGCACACTCAGCTAGGTTTTATATTGTCCGGTTTTGAGAAAGCTTGGCCAGCACACCTGCAGGCTTCCTATACAGAACACAGGAGAGCAGGTTTCTAAGAATTTTTGTGTGCTGCACCTTAAGGACACAGACCATAGTTACTCTCAAAGGGAGACCAAAGCTGTCAGCTAGACTTCCTGAGAGGGGCACTGTCACTCCTCCCCCCACCCCGTGACTTGTGCCCATGGAGAACTGGGGGAGATAGAGAAGCTCTGCTTCCCCCAGGATCTGGTGCTTCTCTTGCAGGCCTAAAGGGCCTACAAGAGCTGGAGGTGAGGTGAGCAAGGAGTTCTTGGGGAGCACAGGGGCCAGTTGGGATTGTAGGCCTACCTTCACCCCCATAAGGCTTTATGTCCCATGTTTAAACTTTTTTCTTCTTCTGTCTGCTTGTTCTCATCAATTCGTCCACAAATGAAGTTTTGTTTTCCAGTATTCTTTCTTTTGGTTTGTTTTTATTTTTTAAGACAAGGTCTCATTATGTTTAGGCTGGCCTTGAAGTCATGGTAATCCTCCTGCTTCAGCCTCCCAAGTGCTAGGATTACAGAGGTACTTCATCATTCCTATCTGATTTTTCCACATTGTTTTTATTATTTATTTATTTATTTATTTTGAGACAAGGTCTCACTGTGTAGTTCAGGCTGGTCTTGAACTCACTGTGTAATCCAGGAAGGCCTTGAATTTACCGCAATCCTGATCCTCCTGCCTCAGCCTCCTGAGTGCTCGGATTACAGGCCTCCACCACCATGCCTGATTTTTTTCCATGTCCTTAGGCCTGTCCACTTATAGAAGTTTTACTATAATGAAGGAGAGGTAGCAGACTCAATGGCACAGGTGGTCTGGCCAAAGCAGCAGCATCTTTAATCCTCCTGCTGATCCATGTAGTTCTGAGTCTTCTCCAGTCATGTGACCAGTGGAGAGAAAGAGGGTTTAGCATTTTCTCTTCCTTGTTCCTGATGATGTCATCTAACCTCCATGCCTTTTTATCCTAGCTGGGTAAAGGAACAGGCTTTTGTGCTGGCTGGCTGATCTCTGATTGTTTACCAGTGGCAAATGCTTAAGCAGAGGTTGCCCTCACATACAAGAACATGAGGGACCTGTAAGATGTGTTGGGCGGAGGGACAATAGGAGCATTTTTGAAGGTTATTTGATATCTCTGGATACAGTGCTTGCTTTCACATTCCTGCTGTCTATAAAGAGAATTTGAGAAAATCTTGCTAGGCCTTGTGCCATGCTCCCGATGCCCCAGGCCTGAGTTTAGTCCTTCATGTAAAGCGTTAGCAGTGAAGCCCTATACTTCTTGACTTACATATTTCCTCTGAAGTGCCTAGGGAGTAGAAGTTTGGGCAAATGCCATGCTTTGATACTTACAGCATAGCAGACACAAGCAGCAGCTTGATGGTCATCGATATCAATCATTTGGTCACTAACACATTGTTTGAAAATCTTCGACTTCAGATAGCTAAAAATACCCATGGCTCCCCTTTTTTCTTGTTGCTGGGATGATGGAGAAGGGACTGGCAGAATCCCTGGTGGAGGTTCTGTCTGGTGGCTCGGGAACACGTTCCGGAGATGAGTACTTTTAAATGTTTCAGCCTCCCCTCTCCTCCTTTTTTATTTTTTCTTTTTTTCCTTTTTGACTGACTGTCAGGAGCTGGGAACATGGCCAAGAAGGAAATGACACATGGAGAGGCATTCTGTGTTGTGCAACATTCTGTGGAACTGATGCAAGAATATATGGCCTGTTTACACATTCCTCTGCGAGCAGCCGGCATGGCAGTAATTTAATTCAGCAGCGCATGGCATGCTGCAGCAGGGAGCTATGGCCTTAACGTCCTTTCATGGCAAATTATCACAGCCGTTAAAACATGCTTGTGTCCCTCCTCTGCACCCTTCCCTGGCTCCCAGTTCCGAATATGCTTTCTCATCGGATGGGGCTTGTGTTAACAAGGAACCGCGGCTTCCACCGTGAGAGCACATTTTCCACATGCGTGTGCTGCGGTGGATGTATTTACTTCTAACTAAATATAGCATGGCAGGTTTTCAAGTGATATGTGTTCTAAAAACACACACGTGCCGGATCCACATGTGCCAGTAGTTTATGTCTTGGTGCAGGTCAGAAATTATTCGTTCTTAAAACAGTGTTAGCATAGAGATTTTGAGAACGAGGATTTTCTTTTCTTTTTTTTTAATAAAAGTGACTTTTCCTTCCTAAGACAGATAATTTGTGATAGATAATTGAAATATTCTTTTTACTTCTATTTTATTTATGCTCTATAGCTTTTTTTCCCCCAAGGAGAACTGGAAAGTAGGGCAATAAGTTATACTTAAAAGAAACAGGGAAAAAAATTCATGGTACTGTTTTTGATTTCCTTTAAGTAGGGTTTTTGTAATAATTTATCATTTTTTGTAAGATAAAATAATTTATCATGTCAAATAAAGCATGTTTTTGGCTTTTCACATAAAATATAGTAGTTTTAATTTAGGCAAGTATGGAAAATAATTTTTCAAGTAACTTTTAGAAATTAAGAGAGCTTCAAAACATTTAAGTCTAAAATGCTAATTCAAGATCACATGTAACACTTAAAAAAAGAAACCCGTGTGTGTGATGTGGTACTTTGGTAGCACAGGAAAGGCTCCCTGCTTCTGACAGTTTCCCTAGTATTGTGCATGGTGTGTAGAATCTGTTTGCTGATAGACCAAAGCATTCCGCTAAAATTGAGAATGAAGGCTTGAACCAAGCACCTCTGCCAAATGTGACTCAGGCTTACAGCCATACTAAGGTGAAAATCAGTGTGTTAAACTCTTTTGATGGGAGCAGGTTTTAGGAGCTAAAGGGAGAGTAGAGAGCTCAGTGAAGAGCTGGGTACTAGAAAGTAAACCTTGAGTCACAATGTGCCAGGGTTTTGCTGCCCGTGATGGTCGTGGTTGCCGGCTTCAAACATCTGTTTTGCGTCGGGTCGGTTGTATGTAGCAGTGTGGTTCCAGTGCTTTTCAGGTCTGGTGCACTATTAAGAATGCAGGGTTTTACAGTTTGAAAGTGAACTTGGAGTTTCAATATTCTGTATTTCTTCCTTTTGCAAAATTTCCCCTTTCGTAAACTATTCCTTATCAAGTTTTATTCTAGAGTCATGGTAACCTTCCTGTTCTATCAATTTCAAAATCATTGTTTAATTTCTTTGCCATTTAACATGCTTAGTTATCATAATGGAACTAGTCATGATGTCTGCCTCTACGAGAATGTTACTTTAAACTGAAATCACCCTTTCTCCTGACATCTGATATTTTAATTTGTCTTCTTTGTATATTTCATGATTAGTCATTATCAGAAGCTTTAAACTGTTGTTGCGTATTTTATGTTTACTTACTATATTTACAGATTTATTGGCTGGCCATTCCTTCTCTTACCTTGCCTGTTTCTTCTGGGATCAGTTTTCCTTTGTCTTGATACAGGTCCTTGGGTAGTTGCTTTGGTGAGGCCCTGCTCATGGTGAGTGCTCAGCCTTTGCTTATGCAAGTATTAGCATTTGTGGGCATTGGCTTGCTGGGATCTGAACACTGCACTGCTAGCCGTTCCACTGTGCAAGAACTTTCAAGCCTTTCTTATGGGGTTACCTGGCATAGCACTTAAGGGAGTGGAACACTGGACAGATACTCGTGGAAGCTGAAGAGGAAGAAAAATGGACCTTAATGCCTGTCCCCATAGGGAGCTCAAAGAGTCTAGGGCCAGTAAGTGGGGAGAAGGCAGAAGGGGAAAGAAAGGAAGGAAGAAGTGAAATACCCTACTTCATAGATTGCTGTGGGCAGGCCCTCAGTTGTTTCGGAACCTTCTATCCAAATATTCACTAAAGAGCTCCAGCATTATACCTGACCCTCAGAGTCAATTCATTAACCCATCTGAGCAGCAATCCTTAGACGTTGGTACACATACATTTTCTGTCATTTTAGTAAGAGTACAGGACTCAGAACAAAGATGCTTCCTGTTTTATATGGTAAATGAATGGAAGAAAACAGAGGTAAGAAAATAAATGTGTGGAAGAGAGGGACATGGTTATGAGAGCCCGGATACTGAAATCTAGGGTAGAACTGTCTCTGATCAGATGTTGTGTGACCCAGTCTGGCACATGGGGTGCCTCTCATTGGAGTTGAGGGGGAGTAGCAGGTGGGGAAGAGGTCAGCTGACACTGGAATTTGTTGGTCCTTTCAGCATTTCCATCAGTCCTCAGACTGCAGATGTACTCTGTGCGTGTATTCCTTCTGCTTTCCCTTCCTAGAGTTAATTTTCATGAGCTGAAACCTGGGTGAAAATGCCTGTGGGTTTTTTTTGTTGCATTGGGGGCTTCTGAGAATGAGTTAAGCTGTTCTCTTTGTCTCTTTTGGATTGGCCTTGGAAATTATTGGTAGAAAAACATGGTCCCTACAAGATCATAAAGGCACTAAATGCAGGTGGTTCTACAGGAAGCGAGTCGATCTGTAGATGCATACACTAAACAGCAGAGTGAGTGTGAAGTCTGAGTTACTAATTCTAGAGCTTTGGTTTCTCTTTCACCTTCTCACCATTCACTCCATCCTGCCAGGACAAGTGACAGCGTGTTGTATCGTGAGGGCTGTGGCAGAGTAGTGTGGCAGGGCATTCATCTTTTGGTTGGAGTGGTTTGTATTTGAAGTGTGGGTTCGCTCATGGTTGAGGCAAGTGGAAGCCTTGGAAAGTATGAGACTTCGGTGCCATCTTAATGACCTTAAACTAATCACTAAACTCTTCTCCAGTTGGATTTCCCCATCATTTAATTGGAAATAGACATGAAGATAGCATTGCAGAGTAGCTGAGAGTAACTGCTAAGAAAAGATTGTAAAGGACTTGGCACTCAGAAGGGCAGCTTCAATGCCAAATGATAGTTATATGGCACCTTTCTGCCAAAGAGTTCCAAACAGGCATTGTTCACTTAACAGGTAGGTAAACTGAGGCACATCTGCCCTCAAAACTCATTTGCCCTGTGTCATTCAATAAGTTGGCAGAGACATAGAGATGGGCGAGGACCCCAGGTCTCTTCCAGTTCCATTTTTTCACTACTAAAGCTCCCTGATGCCTTCATCATTAAAGCTGTGGAGGTTTCTGGTGCGGAAATTTCTTCTGGTTGGTGTTAAGAGGTAGTGTTATGTGAGAAGTGTGCCTACTGGCAGTGATGTAGTAGCCTTACTAAATGGTAAATAAGTCAAAGATATAAGATCTGGCACACAGCAGGCATGAATTCGTAGATATATATGTTTGTTGAGTGAGCATTGAATTCATTAAGATGAAAGTTTAACCAACAGCTGGAAACACTGAATTTTGTGAGATGAAACTCACAAATTATAGACGTTAACCCTCAATAGAATCTCACTTGGAATAACAATACAATGAATTGAATTCTTGGGGGAAAATGTTAACTTTTAAAAAAGTACATGAGTAGAAAATGTAGGCAAGATGACATAGGTGGCAAAAAAAAAAATCAGAAAATAAAGATTAAAAGAAGAAGATAGATCATCTGTAATTGCAACTCCCAAGGTTACTAATGCCATGCTGGGTATCTTCCTGCACATTTTCCTGGGATAGTAGTTAGGACTTCCCTGAGGGTGACAGCAGCGAGGAAATAGCATCAGAAATATGATGGCAGCATAGGAGCTGAAAGGAGAGAAGAATAGCAGCCTGGACCAGAGGATGACGGAGGCTTGGCGATGGGATTTCCTGATAAGGGCAGGCTCGGTGGTGGGAAGACTGGGTCCTGCCTGGGATGTGAGCTTTCATGGGTCAGAGAGAGCCTTCCCCCTTCTACCCCACTCCACCACCAAGACATCAGGCCTTTATCATGGCTGCCAGAGACACTTTTTGTGACCCTTAGAGAGGCATTTCAACATGTAAATATCTCCAGCAGTGGGAATGTTAATTTGTTCAAAGAAATTGTTTTGAACCCTGAGCTCACTGTGTGCCAGGTGCCAGGCATACCAAGCAAGACAGCTGTCTGTGCCTTTGAAGAGCCTGCATCCTGTAGGGAAGACAGACAAGAGAGGGTTAAGCAGATGCTTATCTACAAATGCATCTAATTGCAAATCGTGATAAGTGCTGTTTAAATGACTGGTGTCATGATAAAGAATAATGAGGCTGCAGGGAACAGAAAAGAGCCTGTTCTAGAGTGGTCCAGGGAAGGCCTCTCCGATAACATCTATCGGCTCCTCTGGGTGAGAAGCTGGCTGGCCAAGTCAGAAGGAGACAGCAAGGCAAAATTGCACATGGTATACAAAGGCCTGACCTAATCAGTATCAGAATCTAACACCCAATTTCAGCAGAAGAGATGGCATTAGCAGTGCCTAAATGATTGCCAAAACAGTAGACTAGGATCACACCCCTCGAATTGCCTGCTTGATAATAATCCTACTCGAGGCTTGTGGTCTTTTGGGGAATAGCTAAGGATTCTGTTCCCACTGCCCCCAAGCCTCCTGTTATTCTCACAGGTGCTTGTGATTCTTCTTGGAGGTAAGGCTTTGAGGACAGGATGTTCATAGATGTTATCTGCAAAGCATGCCACATTTGAGGCCATTTTCGGTTAACAACTCAGTTTAAAGAAATGGATTTGGTCAGCTTAACTGGGTGATGATTTTATAATAGAAGATCCCAAGACTCTAATAGGCCAGGAAGATTAAAGACAACCTTGAAGAGGTCAGTGGACAGGACCAGGTAAGGGACAGTTCATTGCTGCTGGTCTCAGTACGAATCCGGGGCCTTGAAGAATATGCTTTTCTTAAGGACTGAGCCACAGGAGTGGGCTTGTCCTAAAAATAACCAAACCAAAGCAGTAAGTTACCTATTCAAGTAGATTTTCTTAGGATTTGTGTATAATGTACTAAAATCTTGGGCTTTTATGGACAATGAGAAGCAATTCTAAAGGTGAGCTGGGTTTCCAAACATAAGAGCAACGTGGAATCCTTCAGAATGTTTAGCAAAGAGCATTGATGATGATTAAAGGATTGTAAAATTGAACCTATAAGGATAAGTTGAAAGGCTTGAGATTATTTGGCTTCAAGAAGGGGAGGCTGAAAGATGACTTAATAACAGACTTTGAAATTATGAGAGTTATTAAGCTATGTATGGTGGCCAGCTGTTTTGTTTCTGGTGAAATCTAAAAAAAGAAGAAGCACGATAGATTTAGGTTAGATTTAAAGAAGAACTTCTTGACAATAGGAAAGAAGTAAAAATGGGTTACCGAAGTCTGAGGGCTTGAATAAAGGCTGGTGTTTCAAATCCCTTCCATCTTAGCAATTTTCTGCGTGCTCATCTCAAGCATAGCAAAGAGCTACCTTTCTCCTTTGAAAATCAAAGGCATGATTTCTGTTTCCCATTATAATTCTTAAGCTCAGAATCACAGAGGTTTGAGACATAAATGATGAGGGTAATTTGTCTTGCTTCAATGGCCATTACAATCTTTAATTGGGAAAAATACCACCAAAAAGACGAACAGATTTGCCCTACAGTCGAAAGCTGCCGTTGGTAAGCAGAATAGATTATTTATGAAGAATTTAAGAACGAGGATGGAGAAGCTTTTATTGTTAGAAAAATCCAGGTTTATTTGGCTTGTGTATACCAGATATAAAGGCAGGGCTTTAGGAAGCAGATTCTTTAGGAAAAATTAAAAACATTTTGAGGTGGCATTTGTGCAACCTGGAGCTTGAGAGATGCAACTCAAAAATTACCTTAAAGGAACTCATTGTCACCCAGGGAGGAGGAGAGAGGAAACAAGCAGGATTTATTTCTGATAACAGAAACGTTCATGCGTGCAAAAGCTAGGACTGTGGGGGGCAGAGTCTTGCTTGCTTGCCTGGTAAACCTTTCTCAGAGAAGCCAAGCAGCACAGTGGTTGTTTTCTAAGTTTATTTCTTAATCTACTCCTGTGCACATTAAACACCTGTCAGAGGTACTTTTTAAACAATAAATAAGCATCTCTGCAGGTGGTTTCTTTCCCCACTCAGTATGGCTCACTGGAAAGCCAAGTGCACTTACGCACACAGCGTTCTCAGATGAGTTCTCGGTTTTGAACTAAGTAGATACAGTTTTATCTAAAGGAAGAAAATAATCCAAGAGACCAACAAAAAAGGCTTTGCAGCCACAGGTGACCCAACTGAGAAGAAGGTTCGGTGGGTGTGGTGCAAAGCCAGGGGAAGGAAAAGTACTCAGAAAACATGTTTTTCTTTCCTCCCAGAATAACTTGGGCAATGTGGATCATTAGGCACATTTAGACCCTTGAGCCACTCAGCTTTACCTTTCCAAAGTGACGTCACCATGGGAGAGCCACCGCAGCCTCTGGCTGGGTCAGAAGGCACAACCCACTTCCTCTCATTGCCCTCCTTTCTTCCTTGATGGTGACATTTTCTTAGTGGCCTTGGCATATCAAGTCTTTCTGTGATTTGTACAGTTGGGTCTCTCCCACCCCTCCCAGATGATTTATGTTCAAAACCCCTTCTAAGAATGCTTTTTTGTTGTTGTTTTGTTTTTGGTACTGGGAATCAAACTGAAGAACTTATGCTTGTCAGGCAGAGGCTGTGCCACTGAGCTATATCCCCAGCCCAAGAATTCTTAAAGACTACAACAGCCTGAGGCAACTTAAAGGGAATTCATGCTCCTCACCCATCCTGCTCCTGAGGTCAAAGATGTGGTAAATCGGAAGGAAAACCAGCTGAAGAGAAGCTTGGTTGCTCATGTTATCAAACCTTTATGCAAAGGGATCGTGGTTCCACCTCTGTCATAGGCAAAATCTCCACTACTCCGGAGAGACAGTGGAGCAGGAGATGTTGTGTGATTTCTGCAATCTCTCAAGTGTGCAGTTATGGAATAATCTTTAAAACTGTTTATATATTGGTTTATCTGAAGACCCACAAACACTGGTTATTTACATTCTTCCCTACGGCCCTCTAACTACAAGATTTCCTCACCTGCCTCCTTTCTCTAAGAGCAGCACTGACAGACTGACTGAGACCAAGTTGAGAGCTGCTAGGTGTGGTAGAGGGTTGGAGGCCTGTTTTTGATTGCTTCTAAAGTGCAATCAAGGACAAAGCCTTTTGTGACAGTCCCCAGACTCAAAGGAAATGAAAGGGGTGATTTAGACCGGGGCTCAGGGCAGACTCTGCTCTGATCACGTCTCAGGGGGAGCCCTGCATGGGCTGTCTGTGTTTACAGAACTCTTGGTGTTGGTGGCATAGATGAGATTTAGGAAGGAGAGTTTCTGGGGCCAGGAGAATTTTGAATTCTTAGGGAAGCATAGATGGTCTGAAATGCATGATGCATGCTTGTCTCATTTTTATAGAGCACATGTTTGCCTCTTTTCTCTGTATTACACATTGGTTCTGTGTTTTGTGAGTCCTGGCATAGCATTGCTTGGGTGGAGCCAAGTAGAATTGGCTAAGTAACACAGGAAGTTTATCATCAGGGGGGATGCCTCACCTCTTCGCTTTCCCCAGGGCTATCTAGGACCCTGAAGGAAAGAGAAACTGATTGCAGCTTGTCACCTCCTACTCTTTGAACCAAAGTGAGCTAATGGAAGGGGACTTTGCAAGATGAACACCCAACCTCTCTTCCAAAGCATCTGCTTTTACTGAGCCCTCAGCATCTATTTTTGCAGCAGGTGGACCTCCCATTGCCACTCACCACTGGAGAACCCCTGATGGGCTGAGGAGTCACTGCTTTTTCTTTCTTTTCTTAGAACTTGAAGTATAAGTAAATAAAACTTTGCAACTGAACTGGAAGAAAAATCTGACACTGAAAGATGAAATGTAAGTTTTTGTAGCATGAGATTTGTGGCACAAACTGATCAGAAGAAGGAAATTTAATGATCTAGATAGATGCCTCTGGTTATTACCACTTTTACTGAGAGTTTGTATGCTCACCCAGCAGGGTGAGTCAGAGCTATAAATAAAAACTTTTACGAGGAGCAGAGAAATCTTATGTTTGAAGGAGTAGGTGGTGCTTATAGCTAATTTATGAATGTCTCCTTCCATTCCTTTCTAAATTGGAATAAATTGCAATTTAAAAATTTTTCTTTGCTACTGCATATCAGGAACTGAACTCAGGACCTTGTACTTGCCAGGCAGGCACTTGTGCTATTGAGTTATATCCCTGCCCTGTAAAGAACTCTTGACACTGAACCATAACTGTATTCTATTCCTGGCCCATTTTTGGGATTGGTATTCATAGTTTTCACATCAAGACAGTGTAGACACATGGTTTCTTCCACATTTTAGCTAGGCTGTGTGAAAGCTTTTGGTTTGTCATTTATTTATAACAACTGCTTAAGAATGTTACTATTTCTATGGTGGAATCTTAAATCCAAATACCTCTCTACATGATTTACAAAGTACTTGGAGCAATTCAGTGAAATTCTTTTTTTTTTTCAAAAATGTTTTATTTTTAATTGATAATAATTGTATGCTAGCAATATTCTAATGCTGGTATTTATAACCTTTTGTTCTGGGTGACTTTGGTAGTTAAAGTAAATTGACTTTGGGAAAGAAAATCAGCTTTAAGAACATACGTAGGTTCTTTACTTCTGTATGAATTGAGGAAACATTTTATACTTTGCCTGATAGGCTGCTGTACCCTTGAATGTTAGGAACAAATGAAACAACTTGGAGAGTTTTAGCTTGCAATGGCCATCAACAGCATGGGCAGAGGTCAGAACAGTGTCTAGCGTTATTTTGAGTATATGTGGACACATAGAGCTTAGTTGATGGAAAAAATGAGCATGTTTCCCAGCATTTGATGTCTAATAACTTACAAAAGTTTATGCCAGACATGTGACTGTCAGTCATCTCATAGAGCTTTCAGTCCCCTGTCCCCAGGTGTTGTGTCCCCTCTTCATGTGCCTTTGAGACTGTCTCCTCGACTCTGTCAGTTATCAGATCTACTTCCTGTGCAGAGCAGGGACCACTTCTCTGCCTGACACCAAGAAGGGCCTCAGTGCAGCTCCGTGATAGAGTACTGCCCAGCTTTTGGGGAGCTCTGGGTTCCAGCTCCAGCACCAATTTTAAAAAAAGAATTGATGGAGGAGGGGGAATTCCTGAATACATCTGAAGACTGGGTTCCAACACTGACTAAAACATTCATCTGATTTGAACTGTGTTTTCAGTGGGGTAGTAGAGAGGATAAAAACTAGTGTCTATTAGTTTGTGAGGCTCTGTGGTTGGTGCTCTAGATGCAATAACATGTCTCTTAGAAATAAAGGAATTGAGGCCCATGATCCCAGTAACGCTGCTGACTCCCGTCCTTCACATGAGAAAATCAACTCTGCTTTTCTGACTTCAGATCAGCACTATTTCCACAGCTAGAATATTCCAGGGGGAGATTTTTACAGGACTTTGAACGTATCAGAAGTTAAGACAGGTCTAAACTAACTTAGACACTCAGATGTCATTTGGGGTTATTTTGTGTGTCGTTTGGCTCTGGGTGAAGTGTGACAGTAAAGGGTATCGGAGAAGGAGCAGGCTAGAGTCTCAGGTGACAAGCAGCAATGTACCTTTGTGATCTCCTGGGCTCTGCTTATGTTTACTGTGCCATCTTTTCTTCTTAGGGCAATTGTTAATTCAAGAAATGAATATTGTCACTTAATCTGTGGTATTTGTTTTTTCTGGTTAGTTTTTAATGTCATCATAGATAACTACTCTGCCCTTGTAGAGAAGTAGTAGTACTTTTATTTTTGATAATATAGATTAGATGGAGAAAGAGTTCTGTTTTGGTGAAATACAAAATTGTGGGACTAGTAAGAAATGCATATTTATGATGTTCACTGTTTCCAGTGTTGTTTCTAATGACATTTTAAATAACACTTCCTTAAGTTTAATTGCTACCTATAAAACATTTTCTGTAAAAATTTCAGAAAGTTCATGAAGCATAATGGTTTGTGTCTAGATGTCACCCCAAAGCCTCATACACTTTTAGATGGGACTTTTTCAGAGTTAACTAAATCTAGAATTTGTGATTGATTTGTAGTGCAATGCTGGGATTAAGGTGCTGGGATTAAGGCTGCGTGATTCCTGGAGCACTCCACTGATTGGACTGGTACCACCATAATCCCAGCCAGTTTGGAGGAAAGAGGCTTCTTCCCCCCCTTTTGTTTTTGCTTATTGCTTTTGCTGTCTTCCTCCACCATGACTTGTTGCCCCTTTGCCATGCCACCCCACCTTGGAGCCAGCCGATTATGGACTGAAACCTCCACAAACTGTGAGCTAAAAAAAACCTTCCCTCCTCTTTAGCTTAGGGTGTTGACATTTTCTCTCAGCAGCAAGAAGAGTAACTAAGACAAAGCATAAAGAAGAAAGTAAAACTAACCTTAAAGGTAACATCAGCTATCACCTCACTTAATATTTTAATGTAACTCTTTTCCATTTTTTTATAAGTGCAAATTTGTGTATATGCATATTTTTCCATATCTACTTTTTATTCTATAAATTTTTCAACTCCTATACTGAGTTTATTTTTTAACTATTAGAATGAGCTGTACTCTAATTTTTCATTTTAGAGTGGTAAATCTTCTGTCTGGTAATTATGAAAATTAGTTTATAAAAGTTGGTTAAAAACTCTATACTCTTTCCTCTAAAAATATTATTGCCCATTGGAATATTCATTTTCCAGTCTGCTTGTGTAACTCAGAATGTAGCTTACATGAACCATCCACTCTCTTCTTGGTTTCCTGTTTCTTTTTTTTTTCATCTTTGTTGTTTTATGGGTGTTTTCCAGATGTTTAGTGTGTTCCATAAATAAGAACGTGCTGTGCTGAGCACCACAGTCATGCTCAGATGGCCTCATAGGTCTCCTCTCTTGAAGGTTTCCATCTCTTGGTGTCACCCTTTGGTGTGGCCCTTGTGTGTCCTATGCCAGGATGCTGTGACTTGCTCTATGGCCAGCCTTTGGGCAAATCCTGTGTTCTACATTTGTGTGGTTTTCAGAGTCTGCATTAACATCATGATTTCACAGCAACTCCATGAAACAGGCAGAGACGGCATCATCATCATCGCACGAGTGAGAAAGGAAGCTTGAGATTCGGAGGACTTGTAGGGGCCACGCATGTCTGTGACCCACTTAATATTCAAAAATGGTTATGACTTGAATCAAAGTTGAGAATTGAGATTTACAGCTGAGAACTGGGAGACAAATGTCAAAAGCATTATTGTGTTCCCAGAGCCAAGATGATTTCAGATTGCTTTAATTGGATATTAATCATTTTTATGTGGATCTATTTATTTGTGTTTATTTTGCAAAAGTGAGGTGCTGGTGAAGAAAAATCAATTTAAGTTGATTTTGGGAGCGAGATGTTGGTGGTGTTTGTTCTCTTGTGTTCTGACTGAGGATGAGGCATTGGGAATGAATGGAGAAAATCTTGTGCAGAAAGGGGGTTGCTGCTGCTGTGTAAAAGCTGCCTGATTACTGGGGACAGAAAGATGCTGCAGGAAGGGGGTGACCAGATCAGTAAGTAGAGAAGTTCTTTTCCTTTCTTGCCTGTATCTGTAGGAGACAGACACGTAGAAGGAAGACCCAAGGTCGGACAATACTCTTTCCTACTTCTAGAATCCTAGAAACAAGGGTATGGTGCAGACTCAAGACTCAGAAAATCATGAAAACTACCTGAGCCCCTCCTGTTGTCCCAGGTCTCTGAGGACATTGAGGCAAGAGGATCATAAGTTTGAACCCAACTTGGGCTACTTAGCAACTTGGGGAAATCTTATCTCAAAATAAAAAATAAAAAAGGCTGGGGAGGTAGTTCAGGGGATAAGCCCTGCCTTCAATACCTGGTACTAGACAGAACAAAACCAACCAACCAACAGAAAACTATACCATTATTGATTCATAAGAATATCTGAAAACAAAAAAGATCACCTGCTTAGCAAATGCTTTAAGCTATGAAGTCTACCTAGAAGTGTAATTTGAGTAAATGTTATTTTTCATTCAAAACATTTGTAAATGAAAACATCCATTACTGTTTGATTTTTAATGTCAAGGAAGCTAATTGAAGTGGAGGAAAAGAAACAGCATCCATGAAGTAGGGTGTCCATCTCACAGACTAATGCAGGAGAAATGAGCAAGGCAGTGGAGACTTAGCTGTTGTGGGGGCTTGATCTGTGCCTGAGGAGAAGGACTAGAGACCTCATCAACCCCAGGGGTTAAAAGCTCTGTAACAGTAGGACAAATGGTTTCAAAGTGCGTTTCCTGGGAAGAACACTGGCATAGAAAGAAGCTATGCTGTGGGATATGAATTTAAAAATGAGAACAGATCGAATTTGTAGACAATCCAGAGTATTATTGCCATCTTCAATTCTTGATGAAACTACTTACAGTGCATATTTCACTTTTGTAACTGAAAAACTGGAAAGAAATGTTGGGTTGCTAAGGAACCAAGTGTGGAAACTTAAAGCATACAACTATCCAGTGTCTAAAATGTGTTACCTGAAAAATATAACATGACCTCCTTCCTTTCCCTTTTGTCAAGTCAGTACTTAAAATCAACAAAAAATAACCTGTTGGTTGTTTGCCCTCGCTAAGATAAAAAAAATTCCCATCAGAAATATATGAGAAACAGATTGTCAGCATAGCTGCCAGTATTTAATCATAGATCTAATTTTAAGTAACACTCATCTATGGTAGGAGAGAATTGGCTTAAAGGGTGACCTAGGTATATTGGAGAAACACCACCTAAGGCCTTAAAATTTCAGAACTGCGGCATTGCACATCCTTCTGGTTTGAGATGGTGGACACCCTGTTCCCTATTCCAGCTCCTCAGAAAAGACCTGTCCCCAGGGCGATCCATGTTGCTGCATTCTGTCTTCCTGGTTTCTAAAATCTGACAGTAACCTGAACCCTGGGCTATGTCGCAGCTCTTCCTGGCCCCTCTCCTGATTAAGTTCCCCTGTCCTTTTTGTATGTAATGTTATCCTAGCCCATTTCCATCCAGATTTCTTGAGTTAAAATCCCACATACTATCTTCCTTCCCACCCTGACTCCGTCTTTCATTTATTTTCGCTTGCTTCTTTATACAAGGGCTTCGTATATTTATAGGTGTTTGTAAACTGTTTTATGTTCGTTATGACTTACGCTTTTCCATTTTCAATATCAAAAAACTATCTCCTCTGATAAGTGTGCCAACTGCGTACCGTTGGGAAAATGGACCCAAAACTCTCCTTTTAAAGGATTAAAAGGTGGTTCAGAGGAAACAGCAGTGTAATTACTAGACAATTTGGTGGCACTATTGAGACCACAAGTCTGGAGTGGTATATGGTGGGAGAAGCAGAAAAAACGCATGGGAGGAAGAGCAGTGATGGGAGTCAGAAGTTTATGTGCTGTTGAAGGCAGTGTTGGTTTCATGGAGAAGGAAAGTGCGGCAGGAGTGCAGTCAAGACAGGTCAAATGATTCCTAGGTCACCTGGCAATGTCTTGAGTACCCTTTTCTAAGCATGAACTGTAATATGTTTTTCTTCTTAAGGTACTGACAATTGAATCTGGGACCACCTCTCCAGCTTTTTTACATTTTTAAAAAAAATACAGGGTCTTGCTAAATTGGCCAGGCTGGGCTTAAATTTGCAATCCTGTCTCAGCCTCCTAGAGTGCTGGGATTACAGGTGTTCACCACCACAGCCAGCTGCTGTAACACTCTTAATGGCAGGAAATGTGTGGGAGGAAGCCAAACTGGGATGGAACTAGGTTTACATTTCTCTCTCTCTCTTTTTTTTTGTGGGGGATTTTGCATGTTTTCTTTGTCTTTCACACAGTTCGCTGAATGAATTAGTAACTTTGAACAAACTAGTAATACTGCTTTTTATAAAAGGATCGACAGTATAACCTGAGTAGCCTTGAATGTTCCTGGAGAAACCAGGGCTGTTGTGCCATTCATGTGATACTCGAAGTAAAAACAATGAAGACAAAATACGAAGCAGCAATGGTAGAAAATAAAGGGAAAAAATTCTGTTTCTGGCACCTTGGGAATTTGATTTAAATACGTGAAAGAATTTAAAATCAATGAAGTGACTGTAGTTATCTGTGTCAAAATTCTAAGTAACCTTGGTTTCTATTTCTAATCCTGTGACCATGCTAGATCCTTACTGAGAGAGTAGGAAGGAAATGGGGGTCTTGTCATTCATTTGGTCTCAAGCTAATGGGGTGTGACAGTTTTGCAGTTGCTTTTCCTTGATGTTGGTGGCCTTTATGGGTCTTTCTGGACAACCAGGTACCATCGTACCTGGACTCTTAGGTGAGAATAAACAGATGTGTGAATAACTGAGTTCTTGTATTGACTAACAAGTAACTTTGAGTATGAAATGGTGAGCATCCATTAATTTGTGAACCCTGGTTTTGAATAATTCATCAAGGCTAGGACTCTGGTTTTAATGATGTATGTGGTGACAGTATGCCACTATGGAAAACAGAGTTTTTTAAAAAATACAATATGATGTATTTATAATGGATGTCATTAAAATGATGGACTTGGGTTTGGGTTTGAAAGCAGATGTTCCGTGGTTAAGATTAATTTCTTGCAATGGTTTTGGAGGTTGAAACCAAAATGTGTACAAAAGTAAACATTTCCCTTTCAGAGCAAATAATTGGAACTTGAATGAAACTTAAGCAAATGGGCATCGGCTACAAGTAAGTTAATTCTGATGTCTGGAAAGCATCACCCATTAGCATGATTTCTGTGTAGCACGGTGTGAAGGCATCTCTCTCTGTGTTTGTGTAAGGAAAGGAAACAGGTTGCTTGTGCAACCCAACTAGCATCGCCTGGCCAGAACTGGAGGCACCGTGTCCCCTTCTGCATTTGCAGAAAGGGCACACACGTTGGCACTGAGACGGGAGCACACCACGGCCAGTTTCTCTTTCCACTCAGTGTTGATGAGCAGCGGCTGCTGAGAAGAATCTTAACCAAGTGATGTGGTGCCTGACTCACTTCTTTCTTTCTAGTCCTGTAAGCATAGGAAATAAAATTCATGCCGATACTTTACAATGGAAACAAAATGCAGACCAGCACTCTCCAGTAGAAATAAAATTTTTCTGTATGGAAGCCAGAGGTAGAATTTGTACAAGGAAGCATTTACATCATCCTTGGGCATATTAAAAAGTGAGTGAATTGAGTCAGACATAAAATACTCATGTAATTCTAGAAGACAGATTGTATGCTAAATAGGCTGCTATTAAGGCAATTGAAGTGTTCATATTATTGTAAAAAAAAAAGGGTGATAAAGAGAGAGAGATAAATTCTTTCCAACATTAATCTTTACTTTTTTTTCTTCGGGCTTTTGTCTTATCAGTTGAATTAAAGTTGATGGACCAGAAGGTGAAAATAACCCACGTATGAATATGCAAAGTGAACCCCACTATTCTTTATAATAAGCACTAATACAATTTTAAAAAGAAAATGCTTTAGAAAAACAAAAAATAAAGACAGACTTTTCTTAGTATCAGCATGGAATCAGAGCAAAAAGTATTGATACAACAATTCACCCATTTATTTAACGGTAAAAAAATTCTTCCACTTCCTATTTTTATTCCTTTTTTATCTTTCAGTTTACTTTTCCCTGGAATGAGTAGGGTAGGTCAGTTTGTTATTCTTCTCAAGCTGGTTTGTACTGTTTTGAGATAGTACAGTGACGTGTTTGCATCCAGGTCTTTGCTGAATCCCAGAACACACATACACACTACTGGAAAGTTTTCTATCTTTATTAATTTGTGGTATAAAACTAGACAGCGATTTGAACTCACTATGGATCATGTTCGAAGTCAGAGGTCCCACCTTGTCTTTCTGGAGGTTCTCTCTATATCAGATTCTCCCCTCCAATGTGAGACCCAGCACGATGTTTGTTAGGTCATAGTTAACAGCAAGTTTTCAAATGAGTGAGTTGACTGTTAAGTGCTTGCTAAACTCAAGAAGTACCCTAAATAGAAACGAGTTTTTTCTCTTCTCTTCGGTGGATTAGGATGATGACATGAGAAAAATGAAAAATGAAATTACAGATCCTGTATTTCATTTTGATAAATGTCAGCATTCGAAAGCCACCCTGTGTGGTGGCCCTTGGGTGGCATGAGCTGCCTGAAACCAGATTGTTGCGGCCTTTGCTTTCTTCAGAGCTGGAAAAACCAGTTTAGGCCAGTAGATCAGCATTATCCAATACCTGCTGTCTTTCCAAAACAGAGGGATTTCCTCCTTGAAAATCTGTATGGCTGTATGCTCACTTTTCTCATTGTGCCCTCATGAAACCCCCTGCACTCCTGCCCTGTCATTGGTTACGCCAAAGGTGGTCATTCAGGTCACCACAGACCCTACCCGTGCTTTTGTCAGCTTTAGGATTATTTTTTAAGTTGTCTGGACACAGCCTGTGCTGGGCATGAATCACAGCGCCTCACAGTGTGGGATTGTGTAGCCTCTTAAGTATCCGGAACGATTGTCTAGAACATAGGTCTGCTTTCAAAACAAGGAAACTAAAGGGAATGACGTGGATTCTCGATAACATAAGATTACTACCCTTGTAACTCGGGAGACAAATGTTTATACGTTGGGGAGATGCTTTAGAATTTAAACATGATGCTCCCTTGTTTCTACTGAAGTTCCTTAGAATTCACCCAGTGGCTCATCGGACTGCAGCACGCTTCTGAAATAATGTGACTCGTGCTGTGACATTTGTGTAAGTCCTGGCTAAGACATTTCCTGTGAGCATTGTCATAGATACTTGGAAAACTACAACTTCCTATTAGGAGCTGTGAGGGTCTTTTAGAAACATTGCTCAGCCAAACCACCTAAAGGCCATAGAATTAAACTGACAGCTTTCAGTTCATTCTTTCAAACTATTAGTCTTTCAGAGTTAATTCTGTGATATTTTGGGAGTAGTGACAGGTAAGTATTACTGGTCACAAGAGTCCTATTCTCAAAGCACTCTATTTTAGTACCACATTTTCCTTGTGTAGAAATATCAATATTAGTTAATGCTAGCTTGTATAAACTCCTGCTTTATAAACAAGCAGCCTGGTTTAGTTGATGTGGTCATAGGTTTTTAATTTAGAAATTTATCTTTGGTATCTGTAGGAATTTAGGAAAATTAATTGGCAAAGTGTTTTTAATGTTGAGATGTTAAGAATTATCAACAATAATCCCTGATACTGTATGGGATTTGTGATAACCCTGTGCATGCTGGGGTAGAGCCAGTGTAAAATGTAAAGGACACAAGGTGTGGAAAATTTAAGTGATGCACCCCAGTCCTCCCACCATGAATTAGAGAGCTGGGTTTGGAATCCACCTCGATGGTCTGAGGCTGAGCTCTCTGGGCTAAGACACATCTGACTAGGCAGTGGTCTAGGAGAGCCCATTTGGAAGAGTAGCTGGTGTGGCCCTGGCATCTTTTTAGGTGAGTCCTTCGGCTATTATTTAGTAGACTGTAGTTAGAGTAGGAGGCTTTATCTTTCCCCTCTTTATCTCATGGAGAGAGAAATCCTGTTTCCACAAAATGGAATTTGTTAGGAGTGCTTTATTTCTAACCGATATAATTTGTACAACTGAGAAACTCATTGTAGAATCAGAGTTGTAAGAAAGACAGCCTTGGTTCAGTTAATCACATGATAGAGAAGTCAAGTTCCAAACGATCCCTGCAGTGTTTTATTATATATTTGGTCACATTTACTTTCCTAAAATGTTTCTTATCCTTATTACTGTTTTGAGATGATACTTTCTCTACTAACCACCAGGCTTCTAGGAAGAATCAGACCTGTAACCTCTACTTCCTCCTTGCCCACTCACTCCTCATCTCCTGCTATTTGGCTTACATTGCTCCCGCCACGCTTGGCTGAGAGTATTGTCCCCAAGGTGGCCAGCACTGGCCCACATGTTCCCTGGGCAGACCCCTCCTGCTGGTTCTTGCTTCAGACCTAAGCCTGTGAATGACTTTATCTGTTCCAACTGTGCATCCTGTTCTAATTCTTCTGCCTGCTTCACTCCCCTCCCCACCTTTCTTTTGCAAGTGGACATCACCAAAAGTTGTGGACATAGCTTCCCTTTCTCCTTGCCTGAGGCACTTTCATGTGAGCAACCTTGATTTTATAAATTTCACCTGTTCCCTCACCAAACATCTTCAATTTGCCCATTTCTCTTACTGCTAGAATGAATGGTGCAAAACCCTGTTGGTCTTGAAATACTATGTCCCTGTCAAATCCATCCTTTTCTTACTGCAATGCAGTGAATCATAGTGATAAGCCAGGACTACTAGCGATTATTGCAGCTACCAGGCTGCTTCCTCTTAAATTTCTCGTTACACAGTGTTGTAACTCAGTCTTCTCAAAGCCCGGTGCTGATTCTGTCACCATGAGGAGTTCACATTGTACCCGTGTTCCTCACCAGTCACAGGCTTCTCTGTGTCCCTAAGCTCCATCTTACCTTTGCAAATAGCTACTTTCCTACACACACTCTAGTCCAGTAGTTCTTAAATGGATCAGAGCTGGCATCTTTTTGCATCCGATATTGAACAATCTCCTTTTTCTGTTCTGATGGGAAAGCCATTAGTTTCTTATATATAGCCACATAATTTTTAACAATATCAATATAATGTCATGGCTACAGTAGAAAAGAAAATTAAAGGAAACTTTATTTAAAACAAAATTATATTTAAATTGTCTAAACAGTTGAGAAGAATATTCTGGGAAACATAATAAACTAGCCAGCTGCTTGTGTGTAGGGCCACCTGCAGTGTGACAGCTACACACTGAGAGTGATTAGGTGTGTGTAGTGGCTCTAAAACCGAGAGTGACATTCCTGTTGCAAAAGAGTCTTCTGGATGAATTCTCAATCAAAGAATTTTGTTTCCAACAATACAAAGTGGGTTCTTCCCTTGCTTTCTGGTTTTATTCCTAGAAAATCCAATAAGTTAAAAGCCATAGCGCAAAAATTCTTTATATTTAAGCGGAGTTAGGTTTTAGTTCAGGTTATTATGGCTCATCTTCCTGAGTGCCTGATGGATTTTTCTCCAAAGTTGTGAACAAGGTAGGAAACTTTTCCTTCTGTAGGACTGTCCCACACATTGCAAGACAACTAGTGTCTTCAGCCTGGACTCACCAGGTAACAACTGTGCATCCTTAATCCAGTCACAAACCAGATTGCACCCCCAAATTCCCAGAACTCCCATAGGGGTCAGATGATCTGTGCTAACCAAGCACCTTACCTTGCCCTGGCCGCTCTGCTCTTGGTTCTGAGCATGCCTCGCCCTTTCCTCATTGTACATCTTGCTTCCTGCTGTGCCTTTTGCTTTGACTATGCTTCTTCCATTTCCACCTTTTGAAAACTTACTCTTTTGAAACCTTGCCTCTCTAGCCTGAATGGTACATACCCCATTAAAGTTTCCTTCAGGAATGATGTCTGTCTGTCCAAAGCCTTGCAAGACTCTGGCTGCAACACTTTACTGATCTTAAAACATACTGCTCTGTGCTAGTTATTTATGTCCAGTTATTTCCTTACCTACCAGTTTACATAGTCCTTAAAGGATACAGAACTCTTTTTTAAAAGGTTACCTTCCCCAGTGTTTTCTATAAAGTGCCTTGCACACAAAGCAGATGGATTTTATCGAATACATGAATGAGTAATTTAAAAAAGTATATTTGTAGAAAAACAAAAGGAAGAGTTGGTCCTGATTTTAAATTTAAAACTTTCTTTTGTACAAATTAATCTGAGAAAAGCACTCAGAAAGTCTGTAGGTCTCTGGTTTGCTCTGTATCTGTACTTACAAATATGGGTTCATTGGAATTGTCATTAAAGATAACATCATTCTTTATCCATAGCAGTAGTTTGGTGCAAAATTAAGCCTGCATTTAAACATTGTAGAGAATATGTGGATAAAGTGTCTCTTTTCCATTCAATTCTGAAATGTACAGATAAAATCAACTTTGAAGTCAATCAGAATGCCTGTGCAATTTCCCTGTTTTCCCCCGTTATTCAGAAACCTCAAAACCACTATGGGTAATTCCCTCAAGATCTCCTTCTAACACATAGAGTCTAAAAGCAAGTGAGATTTCCAAGAGTGGAAAGCTTTCAACTTTTTTGAGCATCCTCTCCGATGACATGAGCTAGGGAAGCCCACTGCTCACTCCACCCACCTTTCATCTCTAACTAGAGGAGCATGAACATTTGTGCAGTCTTTCCTGCCATGGTTTCATTTTCTGTCAGCTTAACTCCATCACCAATCCTCGGCCTCCTAACAATATCCGTATGAAAGAAATCAGACCCCTTCGGCAATGAAAAACACATTTAAGCTACTGCACACCACCCCTGCCACTGGAAAAGTAGGTATTATTTTTTCTGTCAATCCAACTGCAGCATTCTGGCAATGAACAGTTTACGTGGTTGGTTTTCATGCTTTTAATAGTTAAGCCATAGGTGCTGATCAGTGGAAACCTTGTTATTGTCGGTGATGATGAGCAACTGAACAGCTCTTTATAATATTTTTTTTTCTAAAATAGGAAGTATTTGCTTTTGACTGTGGAGACTATGTAAAGCGATGCAAGAAAATGATATGGCCAAATGACTTGACTGATTTTCATTACTCTCCATTTCTTGTCTCAGATGCAGTTGAGCCTTGGCCAGACCCCAGCTTGATAGAAAAAAGCCCAGACATTGGACGATTCACTCAATTAAAAAACAGCTCTTCATGCAGTTTGAGAGACGCCATATAGCACAAAGATGGGTTCTGCCTGCAGGGTTTTAATAGAGTCAGGAAGCTTGGAAATACCTGCTGAAGGAGATTAGAAGTATACGCAAACATCATATAAATGGCACAGATAAGAGTACCACCGATTTTGGCTTCTTTCTGAGTCTGAAATTGACTTTTAATCAAACCATCCTTTTGCTGATGACCAAAGTATTTGTTGGTCTCTGTGAGCTTTTTCCCTGGGGTACCACCCAGTTTGGGCATTAAACTGTCTCACTTCTTCTGTTTCCCCTTGCAACACAGGTCCTTTATCTGAGATATTTGGGACCAGAGGTTTTTCAGATTTTGGAGTTTGTTGGCTTTGGGAGACTTGCAGAGATGATACCAGTTTCTGTTCTGACAACCTGAAATCTGAAAATGCTCCCAAATCGGAAACTTCGAGTATCATGTGGACACTTAGAAAGTTTGGAAATTCTGGGGGATTTCAGATTTCCAAGCATTTGAGATTTGAGATTTGAGATTTTCAGATTAAGGATGCTCAAGTTACACAGTTCTTTGAAGATATGCCTCAAACTCTGTGGCTCTTACGTTTATTAGCTCAAAACCCTGTGAGGACAAAAAGTTTCCATGAAAATGAAACTGATTCATTTTGACCCGCTGTTTTTACTACGTTGGCCCAGGGAAAGTTTTGTAGGCTTTGGAGATTCAGGTCTTAAATTTTGAGATTTAAGAAAAGTTTAAGTAGTCATGGTGTCCTGATAAATCATGATGATGAAACTTTCCAGTTTCCTAGTGAGAACCAAGCATGAAAAGAAGATCAACCTGGGAACTGTCTGATCAAGCAGGAGAAGGGGTGGGAGATTACTACTGAATTTCCTCCCATTCTTTTTAGTAAAAGGACCTCAACTTTCCAGTTTGGGAGGATGGTTACCGCCTGTTGGCTTCACCAGATTTGTTACATTAGAAGCAAGGTCCAGAACAAATGAGTTCCTGGTTGTCAGAGCCTGTATGGCTTCCTCACAGAGTACTGGCGTTTACGTGACATTTATGAATATAAAGCAGAGTTGTTCTATTTTTAAATTGTTAAAAAGCAAAGTGTTTTGTACACATTCTTTCTTTTCTTCTATGCAGAACCCAAGCAGTTCTTCTACCTTTCCCTCTTGACATTTTTAAACCTGTTTATTTATCTTTAATTTTTGTGGTAGTGGAGGTTGAACCCAGAAACTCGAGCACCCTACGCAAGCGCTTGTTTCACTGAGCTACGCTCCTGGTTCCTAAAGCTATTTAAATTACACAAAATACTGTAGTTGAGAAGATGATGTCCTATTATTTCACTAAGATCGGAAGCCAGGTATTGCTTCTTACTGGTGAATTTTCCAGACTTCTCTTCCGTTGCTCTGTTGGGCTCTGTTTCTTGGAATGGCACACAGCGGAGGCCGGTTTCTTTCTTTAACAGAGCTCTGTTCTTGTTTTTAGCTGTTCTCTGTTCTTGTTGTTTTAGCCTGTAAACCGTAGAAGTTAGATTTTGGTACTGCTAATGTTTAAGAAAAAAAAAATCAGATAAACGAAGGTAAGTAGAAAAAAATTTTTTTTTTAAAATTTAACAAAATCCAACCAATACCTGTTTGGCAGGATAGCTCTCATGCACGGTTAAGGGCCATTTCCAGTTGTTTCTGTTTTTGAAGAAATTTCAAGATTTTTCAGTTTGTTTTTTATTTAAACATTCCCTGGATTGTTAAAAACAAAAAAGCCTTAGTGTTGGTGCAAAAGTAGATGGAAAAGTATTAGTGGAAGTGAAAATGGGCAGTGGGATTTCAGTTCCCAGCCAGTAAGGGGGCACAGTTTCAGCCTGGGTACCAGCAGCAAAGGCAGAGTTTCCATCCGGTGTCTCTGCTGTTGGAATCATGTCCCTTTCCCTCCCAGAAGAGTGCTGCTAGGTTGTCTCCTGTTCTGCCAAGCACAGCCTCCCGAGCTTCCGGTGTGTTCTGCAGGCCACACACACAGGAGCAGGGCTGTCTGTCACAGAACCCAGATGCCCAGCTGTGGAAGATATTCTTTCAGCAGCATCCGTCTGCTTCTTGGCAGGACTTTTAGCAGTCTAAAGAAAATAGCCGCGGAGCAGCCTTCAGGCCTGCCTGTGGTTAAAACTGGGCCCGCTTCTATCTGATTCCTGCTTTGACCTTGGGGGCCTGATGCTGCTTTCCTAACAATCTTTGTCGCTGTTTATAAAAGAGCAATTTTTATTTTGATTCAATGCAGTAAAACTCCTATAAGCATCTAGAGAAACTTTTTTGGGGGGAGGGTTGCTTCTCTATTGATTCAGCGAAGTGGGTATGGGAATAAAGATAGAGATCTTAAGGAAAGAAAAGAGTATCTTTCTGCCCATGTGCCCAGTATACTGGCAAAAAAAAGCAATCTTTGCCGGTTCATTTTAAAACTCAGTGACATTTAATAGTCTGAAAGGGAGAACCAGTTCATTTCATAGGCAACTGCTGTAATAAAATTCAGATTCAGGGGCAACCTGGCACAAATTTGTATATTCTCTTCTTAAGGGAATTTCTTAGGCTTAAAGGGTGGTCGTCGTTGAAAGCTGATTAATAGCTGTGTTCTTTGGTTTAAATCTTTATTTTTACAGCATTTGTGTTGTTCAGCCTTTGTGCAAAAGGGATTTTATTTTCCTATTCTCTTGATTATTTTAGGGTTAGCAGTTGAGTGTTGCTAGAATTTACACAAGGGAGTGGCTCCCCCATTCCCCCCAGCTTCACCCTCCTTGGTCCTCCCACCTGCCAATTGTGTCTGTAGTAATTTCCCAGCAGTGCTGTTGACTTTGGAAGGTGCAGTATTTCCGGTTCCCTGTCTGTGTGTATTTGTATGTGTATTTGCCTTTATGTTTGACTGATAATTAGTTCTAACTTAACTGGAAGTCCGGTTCATCTCTGGTCTTTTCCTTGACCCAATGAAAGAGGTGATGTTTGGAGTCAGAGGTGGGGGGCAGTGGCGCCTTATAAGCAGGATGACAGGTGCTAATCTTCAAGGAAATTTTCCTTGTATTCTATGCATTAATGGTATGCTATGTAAAAATGGCTTAATGTCTCTTCTCAAGGTGTCAGCGGGCAATGCAGACCACACAGAATGGGTTTCACTGAAAGTAATAGAGTGAAATTGTCTGCATAATTATTTTCCTTGGATTGAGAATCAGCAGCCCTCTTTGGGTTCAGGAAATAAACCTCTGTTAAAACCATATGGCCCTGTTCTCCGCAGAGATGTTGGTACAGGGCCACTTCTCTCTGAAATTTTGAGTCAGGAGTTCTTAAAAGAAGTCACGTATGGGTGAGAATGAATGTTGAGTTTTCATCCTGGGTGTCGTTGTGAAAGTCAGATGTTTCCTTGCCCATTTTCACAAAGAGATCTTGGCGACCAGGTATAAGGGCCTTGGGAAAAAGCAGGCTCAGCTACGGAACACAGCCCTTCAGGAAAAAAATGTTGAAATTATTATCTCAGCCAAGGGATTTTGTTGCTCTGAATCCATGGTTTGTCAACACTGAAACACAGCTTAAGGTCAGGATAAAGGTGCTCTCTCTGTCCAAACCCTTAGAGTAGATTCTCTTGGCTTAGCTATTTTTCCCTGTGCCCAGCGTCAGTGGCTGTGTAACATCTTTCTCTGCACTAGTAATTTGTCAGAGAGAGCTGTATTGAAATGAAAGGCAGTTTGTATAATGACTAGGGAGTATTTTGGGATGAACTAGATTAGGTAAATACATTAAATGACTTTAGGTTATATGCATGTGTTGAAGTACACGGTGTATATGAAATGTGCATGGTGATGAGTCATTGTGAATTTTATCTCTTTGGGGCAATAGTCTTCCTGTTTAGTCTTTGCTGTAGGAGGAATATAAGCAAACCGTTGATATTTGTGCATGCCTGTTAATGAGCCTGGAATCTTAACAGAATCTGTAGAGCTCAGTCTGGCTGTTGGTACTGCTAGGAAGTTGAAATGTTTCCTGGAGTGTCCAACTCTCAGAAAGTACCTTCCAGATCTTAAATCCAGCTTTTCTTTCTTATCTGGGAGGAAGGAGGCAAGATATCCTACAACTAAGTGGTTGAGAAGGCTTCTTTTCCCTTCTGTGTTTTTGTAGTGACACTATATTTCACTAGGTAAAATGGTTGCTAGTGTATCTACTCCTATAATCTGACCCACATTCTGGATTCAATCATTTGTTTATTCAACAAACAATTACTGGGTACCTACCATATATACTTTTACTTCTTTTAAGTTAGTATATGTTTACAATATATTATAGTTACATGTATCTTGGAGAATTGGTATATATCCATATCACACTTATTTTTAAAAAGCACCATGGGAATTAGGAGAAGACCTAGTCATCTCTGACCTATCACATGGCCAGAAAGAAACTTAATCTATGAGAGATAAGGCATGGATGGTAATGACTGTGATTGTGTGACAGATGATGATAGAAAATGAAAAAGGGTACGGGGAAGTGGCATCTAAAGTAACAGGAAAGTTCAAATGAAGTTTTACTTTTTATTATTATTTAAAAAAAATTTTTTTGGTACTGGGGATCGAACTCACTGTTGTGCTTTCCAGGCTAAAGCCTCAGTCTGAAGTTTTACTTTTTTTTTTTTGGAAGTTTTACTTTTTTATAAGGAGTGGAGGGCAGGTTAGTTACATGGAAGACCAGGCATTTCAGCTGAATCTTGAAAATCAAGAGTTAGACTCACTGGAAATTTTTTGATATTGAATTCTAGGTAGAGAGTAAGTTTTAGAAGACTAATGCAATATTTTTTACTTTGGTGAAATTGTCACCTCTCTCCTACCTCCGTCTTGCCCCTGGTTCCATATGCAAGTTTGTTGATACAAGTTGTTGCACCATGATGGAATTTCACATGCTTTAGTGCTTCGGCTCAGGTGGCTCCTTCTAACTCAGCCATCATGTGCTCTTTCTTGATTATCCTATCAACATTCAGCGCTGAATTTAAATGCTGTCTTTTGTAGGACTCTTAAGAGTTCTGCAGTTGTTATTCTCTCCTGTACCAGTACCAATGTGATAATATTTTGCACATTGCAGATATTCAATTGGATATAGCTTCATTGAATCAAATAGGTCAGGTAATTGAATTGGCCTCTTTAATACCTATTAAAATTTGGTTTCAGGAATAAAGTTTATACTGTGAACTAGTACATAAAATTATAGACCAGGGGCCTAGTTTTGACTTGATGGAAAATAAGCCCATTTCATCATTAGCAGAGGTGACAACCATGTTTTCTAAAGGTATTTTCGAAATGGTTCTAGAATTTAATAACCTATGGAGTTCAGTTTTAGTATAGGGAAAAGGAAGAGGTCCAGACGTCTTCCAGCCAACTTAGTGGCTCAGACTTTCAAAGGCTTTTCCTATATGTTTATTGGTTAAGTTTGCAGTTTTATAAATGATATCACTCCTACTGTTTGCACTGGATTTCTGCCATGTCTCCATCCATAACAGAGGATTCTTTTCTGCCATCCGCATATACAATCTTCAGGGTTTGTTACTTTCTGATAGACAACAGGAATAAGAATGCAGAAAGAGGAGGATGGGGAAGAGGAATCGAGTCTGTTTTTAAATGGTAGGATAAGAAGTGTTCAGAGAAACTGCCCCGTGAGAGTCAGGGAGCGTTTGAGGAGGAACCCTGCTCAGAAGGTGTGTTGGGAAGGATGGTTAATTTTAGAGATTTTTGCTGTCATTTCATGCTTTCTTTTTCTCTCCTCCATCTTTGATGCTGACTCTGATTTTGACATTCCCGTGTCATATTAAGTCCAAAACAGTTTTGCTTACTGATCTGTGTGAACCAGGTTCCAAGCCACAGTTTCACCTGTGACTTGGCCCAGAAAAGGCCGATTGGCTTGCAATTGGGAGGGCTATTTGGCCAGATTCTTCATCCATTCTTTAAAATAACATGACCAAGATCAGACTCAGAATATACTGTGCACACCTATAACCAATCACCACTGGAGCTAGGCTTATAATACCTGTAGTTGCCCAAGAAGCAACCAGAAATAGGAGCCTGACGTTCAGGAGAGCTGGAGATGCATTTTCAGGAGACATAGGTTGTGGGGACTTCAGTGGAATGAATGGAGGAGACTTTCCCTTTTAGTCCCTGTGGCCGAGTTAACTTTGTGTCATTGGCTCTGGAATGGAACACTGTCTTGCTAAACTCCCTTGGGCCCTTGAAGCAGCAGCAGCAGCAGCAGCAGCAGCAGCAGCAGCAGAGCAGCTTTAGAACACTTGCAGTGACTGCTTCCTGGTTTGTGTCCTCTGGGGAGTAGAGAGGGGGTGCTGCTTCCTGCTTGGTCCTTCTGACACCACCAGCTCCTCCTCTGTCTTCTCCTCCCTGGACATCTTTCTTGTCTTGCTCCCTAAATGCTTGTGTTTCCTGTGGTTCCCTTTTAATGCTTTCCACCCACTCATTCTGTGCACATCGTCCTGCTGCCTCAGTGGCATCATTGGTTTCCTGTTCCTGGGAGGACTGAAGAGGCCTTCTAGTCTTTTCTGAACCTCAGGCATTTGTCTCTGGCTGCCTCCAGGGCCTTGTCTTTTGCCCATATCCCTTGGATACTTCAAACTCATCTCTTAAGTGCATTTGGGATTCCTAACCTGTGCTTCAACCAAACTGCTCCGCCCCAACATGGATTTCCTTTAGATTTCTCACTCTGCCTAATCATCCAAACCAGCATCCGGAGACTCATCCTGTCTGCTTAATTTTTTTTTCACATCTAGTTATTCTACTGAACTGAACTGTGGTCTACAATTTTTAAGTCTCACTTCCCTAGCACCTCTTAGTGCCCTTATTAGCTTTGTTGATTCTCTTAGTATTTATCTCCTGGCTACAATAGAAAAGTGATTTCCTCACTGGCTTCCTGCCTCTAACTGCACCCCTCCTGAATTTGTCTCCCCTCTACATCACTGTGGCATACCCTTGCTTTAGATAGCAGCCCCCTCTTATTTACAGGATAAAGCTCATGCTGTGGCTTAGGGACCAGGTTCTTTAGCATCTGATCTGCCGGCTGCTTCCTACCCACAACCCCCATTGCTGAGCTCCAGCCACAAGTCACTGCTTTACTCTGTACTTTGTTCTCTCTGTGCCTTTGCACCCGCTGTTCCTTCTGGTTGCAGTGTCTTCTGCACCTGCCTGATCAGATTCTAATCGTTCTTTAGGTCTCATGCATCATATCCTGTGGCAGCCCTTCCTGATGGCTCCTGGAAGTTAAGCATTGATTTTTTTGTTGTTGTTGTTGCTCTCTTGCGGTTGCCTGTCCATCCCGTGATTACGCTGTTTATCATACCACTGTACTTATTTGTGTTTATGATAAATGCCCCAGGATATGATGAGCCCTCTACTTTAGTATAATGAGTGCTTAGGAACTTGTAATTGATAAATGAATTTGCATAATGTTTTACCTATGTGATATTTCTCTTAATTTCACCCAGTGACATCTTGTGATGTAGACATTTTGATCCTCACTTGACAGATGAGGAAGTTGAATTGCAGGGATGATAGAATATTTGCTTACAGCCTCACACCCAAGTTAGCAGCAAACTAAGAACAGACTCTTAGGTTTTCCTGCTCCTTGTATATTCAGGCCCAGCTTGAAATATGGGCTTGTTAGTCACATACCACCTTGGGTGTGAAACTGTTGCATTAAGTTCTGATTACGGGTATAAAACCCATCATGCCAGGTAAGGAACCATAGCATCACTGGTTCTCAGAATTAGAACTTAAGTAATGTGTTGTTTTACAGAAGTAGACATTCTGTACTTGAAAGGTTCATGACTTGCTGTTAATGGTGGGATCTACATCGCCTTTCAGTCACTTATTTCTTTTCTGACTGTATTTTGGGGAGTCATCCATTCAAAAGACAGCATTTCACTCTTAGATTGCAAGAGCTTGTAGTGCAGTTTGTTAAGCCAGTCTTGGGAAGAACCTATCCTCTGAACAGCAAAATATATAATTTCTGAAAACATTCTTCATGAAAGGCCCATGAAATGGATAGGAAACAGAGGAGAACCACATGGTGATAGTCTTCATTGATTGTCCCAGTTTTCTACATTGTATCACTTCTTTTCCAGTGAGTTTCACAGATCTTTCAGCATGTGTGATTTTGAAATAACGCAAATGCATCTAATTAGGCTGAAGGGAGGGACTTCAGGTTGCAAGAGAGAGTCAGTTCAGTGGTGAAGGATTTTGGCCTGTGGTGCAAATTGAGTGCTGTGAAACATGCTGAGCCTTAAAAGTTGGTTTTCCAGCTCCCAGAATGGGACATGGGACTCATGTTAGATGATTCCCTTCCCTTTGGCTGGACATTCCATGTGGACGGAACCCTCACAGTTACACCAAGCTATCATTACTGACTGACAGTTCAACATGAAGCCAGCAGACAGAAATTCACAAACCTTAACACTATGTTTGCTTTTGAAATACAAAAAATTAATTTGTAGGCTTAAAAAATATTAACCCATATCACCCACTTCCTTTGGCTTGCAAATAATACACTTTTCTAATCTAATGTGCCTTGAAAAAAGGGAGAAAGCTTGCTGTCTTCTAACTGCATTTGACACTCCTTTAAGATTTCCTTTTATATAACAATAACTTGATCCTACTCAAAATACTTGGCACCTTCAGTGACAGAGTGGAATGTAAGAGCACTTTAGCAGATCTGAGCGTGAGCAGACTCCAATAGTTCTGGAATGAAGAGGTAGAGTTTTCAGTTCCTCATTTAGAGTTCACAAGAAGACAGAATACCAGGATTAACACAGCAGACTCCCTTCATTACACATGGCTGAATAAAGCAATTATCTGTCTATCAAGGTTGGTAAATTGTGCAACGGCCTTAAGGAAGGGTGGCTGGGTAGGTGGATAGACGCTCTTCCCTCCAAAAAGAGTGCTGATATATGAGGTAATCCTTTGAGTTTAACTTGTAAAAGCTTTTATTTTTAAGTTTATGTCATGGTACCCTTGCAGCTTAGAGAGAAATGATTTTTTTTAAAAAAAATAATTATTGACTGCATTTTTCAGCTCTTAACCATCTGAATTTTATTAGGAGGTTATTTCAAAGACATCTCTTGTTTAATCATGTTTAAACAATCTGTTTAAGACCCGTTGTGTAGATACAAACACAATGGTCCTTTAATGTAGGAAAACAGACTTCTGACAGGCAGCACATAACAGACATCCATCCGTTATTGCTTCTGCTGCTTCTCCCTTGGTGCCTGACCCAAGAGGGCTTCCGCCGACCGCGTCTGCTGGTCCGAAAGGACTGACATGCGCAGTACCTACCACGTTCATGTCTAGCAAGCAGAGAATTGCAGAGCAGCATGCAATTGGAGAGGCCTTAGACTAGATTAAAACTAAGTACCTTAAATCTGTCTTAATGGCTATGTTTACATCTCCTTCTTCTTCATTCCTTTAAAAAAAGTAATCAGGTTTTGCAAGCGTTAAGAAAACCACCTCTTCTTGCCAGCTGGAATAGGTCCAGTTTAAGCAAGAAAATTTGCTCCCCCCTTTTTTCCCCTTGTCTTTTTCTTTTTTCTTCTTCTATGATCTCCGCTGCCATTCAGCACAGCAAGACCAGGTTGTGAGAGCTGGATGCCTTTTTTCTTGGTTATTACTTTTTAATATTTTCTTCCTGTTACAGAAATGGGAAAATTGAGAACGATGGTCTGCTGCTGTAGCAGCAAATGTCAAGAGACAAGCTCTTTGCACTTTTTAATTATTTCTATGTTTTCTCTGGGTGTGTCTCCTTCTCTCTTGCTGTCTCATACAACTTTATATAAAACCATAATGATGAAAGAGAAGATCGCATGTTAAGGAATTGGAACTGGGCTCCCAGGAGTTGCGTGACAGTCCATTTGTAGGATAGTTGTCACTGTACTCTTTGAAGAATAATGCCATCTATGTTTAGCTGGGTTATTGGCAAATAAACAACGATGCTTTTTGTTCAACTGCAGTAACTACCATTTCCATTGCTAAAAACATTTCCATTAAAAATAACTTCGCATCTCTCAGTGATAGCTCTATAAGTGCTAGTAACACAAAGAATTGTGGTGTGTGTAAATGTATAGTAAAAAAAGGCAAAATAAATGTTTTTGGAACTAAGACACTCAAGTTACTTAGTTAGTTTTGAGAGGAAAGTGAAGACATAGAGAAAGAAATCTGGTGCTCCTTTCCAGAAAGATTCAACCAGATTCAGATGGCCCAAGATGGTAGTGGGTGTTGAGTTGTCATTAGTAAGGGAAAAGACGTATTGTGTTAAGCAGAGTCACAGAAACTGACTATGATGGTGGAATCAAGTCTCAGAGGTGAGTGTCTCCATTTTTCTTCTGTTTTTTGTATCTCTGTTCTTCACTTTTCTTTGTCTTTCCTCTGTGGCAGATGACTGAGTCAGGACAGGCCTCTGGTGTCACTGTCTGAGACCATGACTTCAAACAAATCATGGTACTTTTCTGAGAATTAATTCCAAAGTGAAGACCTTGGTCTGGCAAAATCCACATTCTCTTTTAGCACTGATAATTTCTAATTCCTATGATTTTTCTTTGAATGGGCGTGAGAAAGGAAAGATGCATTCCTTGGAAACAAGAGGCAGATGAAGTCAAGAATAGCAGAACTGTAACAAGCAAGTGTCTGAGAATTTGGGGATAGGGAAGCTTGGTAGGCTAGGGATATGCTAGGATGTGGGAGAGGGCTGTGGTAGAGTTCACTGTGTTCCTTGTCACTAGTGGATGTTACAGAGTCTCCCTCGTACCTCTGCTTATGTATTTCCAGGCTGATTTCTCTAATTTCTAAAAATCCTTTTCTCTTTTTAATCACTTGTGAATTTTTTTTGATATCTCAAAATTTTTAGTCTATTATTTCAAGAAAAGGGCTTATGCACCAACCATGTTTATTAGCGCTTTTCCCCTAATGCAACTAACCCTGGATCAGCCTGACAGTCCTGTCTTTGCTTCTGGACACTTAAATGCTTTGACTGCTGTCATTCACCATACCTTAAAAGCTCAGAATTATAAAGAAACTTGTATTTGTTTATCCGAAAGTTAATATTTCACAGTTACTTCATTTGCATATTTATTGGACGATCTCATAATCTTTACAAGACTAAAGTTTGAAATTGGCAGGCCTCCTGTTTGTTATCTCTCTCATGCATTTAATTTTACTTTAAAAAATGACTCCATGTGAGATTGGAAATTGGATTTTTCATCACTAATCTGCACTGGTGCCTTTTATTATTAAAATACAGCGAATTCAGCTTTTAACTTTTTTTTTTTTTTTTTTGTATAGAGTTCCTAGAATATTTCTTTGGAGTCTATGGCTTAACTATGTAATTATGTCTCTTGAGTAGATTATATTTTTCTTTCCATAATTATGTTTTACCCAAGAGACCGGAAAGGCTTTCGTTCTTCCCCTCTTCTCTCGATAAACTCTGAATTCTGCATGGCGGGACTCTTGTCTGGTCAAAGGGCTGGAAAGGAGCTCTTGAAGATATGTGGTAGCGATTATGATTTTTTTCTTTAGAAATTGGTTTATATATTTAGAGGGTCCCTTAGAGAGAAGCTCATTTTTGAAATGCCATCAGAGAAGAGGCTCCTGGAAGGAGATTTGTTTATGATCTGTGGTCCTCTGTCTGTAGCCACACACTAACACTGCCCGAGGGCTGTCTCCTCTCATGAGCTGTCCTGTGTTGAGTCGCATGGATGTTGATTTCCAGTGGCTCAGAGGGGCTAGAGGCCTTAGACATGAAAACAGTTTCCTAGTCTATTTCATTATCCTAGTCCAGAAATAGTTTCTGTCCTTAACCAGACAGTGTACCCTTAAGGAAAAAAGATGACTCAGCAGCCTTTCCCAGCAAAGATTATAGACTCATCAGTTTTACTGTGGGAAACGTTTCCCAATAGCCAGCTCTTCCCCCCCCCCCTTCCTCCTTTCTGACTTTTACTGGACGAAAGGAGAGATCATTTTAAGTTGATCCACGTTCTTATTGAAGATCCAACAAGCATTTATTGTGAGTCTTCTCCATTCCTAGGGGCTAACGTTGTGCTGGACATAAACCATGACACCTATTCCCAAGGGGTTCACAGTCCAGCCCAGGAAAGACTAGGGTAATGGGGTTTGAAATTGTGTCTAAATATTTTATGTCAAATCATGGTAATGCTTACTGAATGCCTACCCTCCCCAAGTATAAGCATGTGTCGTGGACGAAAAGCAGTTGTAGCTGCTGCTCTCAGCTTGCTGAGATAGAAACCAGAGAACCGTGTGGCAACCAAGCTGAGACTGGAGAGGAATTTCACTGAGGGGTGTTGACGGGGCAGGGTGTTCCACACTGAGAGGACAGCATGGCTGAGGCACCAGGCCTCTTTGAAGAACCGTGGACAGCTAGTGTGAGCAGGGCACAGGCTGGAGTGACAGCGTGGTCGCCATCAAATTGGGAAAGACAGCTCATATCAGGGCTGTATCTTCCAAGTTTTTGTTTGCTGGGCCTGTTTAATTCAACCACCAGCTGATTGGACTGGAAAAGGTAAGTAACATGAATGTTAGGATTTGGAATCAGAAAGGACTTAGACTTTAGGGCAGCTAAGCCTTTGCCGTTGGTAGGTAAAGAAACGAAGCCTGAGAGGTCCCCTAAAGCCCCTCCTGTGGTCACATGGCTAGTTGGTGTCAGGCTGTGTCTCTGGTGGTAAGCCACAGCTGGAGTTTAGAAGCTGGACTCCAGGGTAGACCGTGTAGAAGTGGGCTTGGTGTGAACTAGGACAGATGGTCATACAGATCTACGTGAGCTGGACTTTGAGGTTAGGAGACCAGAAAATGCTATGATATGAAAGGAACCAAGGAAATCAGAGTGTGGAGCCTGTTGGGGCTGTTTGTGGTGGGGAGAAGGGCAAAGTCACAAGCCAACCACGAAATATGGTCATCTGGACATAAACAGAAGAGACCGTCACATTTCTCAGTAGTATTTCCATTTTCCAACATGCATAGGAAAGCAAAAAGTCAAGATTTTAAATCAGAAGCCTCAGTATCTGGATCAGAGTTTTTCATCGTTTCTCTGAGAACCTACCCAGGTTTGTGCAGCCTTCCCGGTTCTATTTTTGCTAGAAATCACTATTGAAATATGTGAAACGCCATTTTGAGGGCAGAGATAGAAAGTGATAATCAATATCTTGTAAGACAGGATGATGCTAAACACACACAGTCTTGCAATTTAGTCAATCTATTCCCTAACCCCTTCCTACAAACAGATTTCTTTCTTGGATCACTCGGGATAGAGAGATTGGAATATTTTATTTTATTCTGTTTTTAAAGAACTCCTGCAGAGAGGCAGCTCTGATGGATATATAATAAGTTGACTGTGAAACATGGTAATTCTGGTGCAGGTCCTCTCTTTCTTACTTTTTACTGCAGGAATCACTATCCATGACGTTATTTAACTGTTACATCCTGTGGCTCGAGCCCTAGAATATTGGACCTGCTCTCATTTTGTCACATAGTTGGTGACAGCAAAATTAACTAATGTCTCCCCAGGCACTTCTCTCCTCCAGGGAAGCCTGGCTGCATGGCAGAAATTCTTTGCTTGCCAAATAACATTTTGTGATCCAAGAGATCTCTCTTTAAAGGGCAAAGTCCCACATGTGTCGCACAACTTGCAAGAATTAATGTGGAGACTAGAAGTATTGGATGATTTGAAGAATGTGGTACCTCTGTGTAGGTGAATAGCACATTCTTGTTTAGCTGGCTTATTTTATTTTGCAAGATAGTTTTTATGGTGCTTCCATCATATGTCCCCGCTGGCTTCCTTCCTTCCTTCTCGGTGTAGTAAAATCCTGCTCAGCCTTCAAGAACAGGCATAGTGGTCTCATGAGAGAGCCTTTCCTTCTTTGATGTAGTCAGTATCACTTGGTAGCCAGGTGTAATCCCAGCATTCTTGGAGGCTGAGGCAGGAATAGCACAGCCCATCCCGGGAAACTTAGTGGCTTGATGAGACCCTGTTTCAGAGAAACGACAATAGCAGCAAATCAATCACTCCTGGTGATTTCCTATTGCATTTTATTATTGCTTTTAACTTTTTATTATGAGAAATTTCAAGCATACATGAAAATAGAGTATTTAATGCAGTCCCATCTACCCCTCATCTTGGATTATTTTTTCCTTCATGTGTTATTTTACTGAAGTATTTTAAAACAAGTACCAGACATCCTGACATTTAACCCCAAAGTATATGTTAATCTTTCTAAAGCCTAAGGCCATTTTTTTGCAAAATCACAAAGAACACCATTTACTTAATATATTAAAGTAGTAGATGTTGTCATTTCTCCGGCTGATCTATTGCTCTTGCTATGTTTGTTTGTTTTTTTGGTCTTTTTGAGTTAGGGTTTCATGCAGACTGGCCTAAAACTCACTTTGTAGCCCAGGCTGGCCTCGAACTCACAGCAATCCTTCTGTCAGTTTCCCAAGTGCTGGGATTACAGGTGTGTGCCACCATGCCCAGCTCACCTCGCTGTGGTCTTATTTAATTGCTTGGCTTTCTTCCCCAGTAGCTGTGAGAACTCCTTGAAGGCAAGAAACATTATCTTAAGGATTTTTCTACCCACCCTTCCAGTGTCACACTGATCTTGATAAAGCAGTGATGCTGTGTTGCAGATCTTCCTGTAAACTTTATTTATTTTATTAAGAAATTGTAACTTCAGGAATCTGAGGCTACAAGTAGACACCTAATGAAAGAAGTTAGTGTTTTTTTAAAAAAAACTACTCTAAAAAGATGAGCTGCCAAGTAGCCTGTCCTGGTGATCAGCAAAAAGACTCTTTTGTCCATGTGAGAGTGGACCAGACATCACACAGGGCCTTCTTCATGAAAAATACCTTGTTTTGTCTTTTGTGAGTATGGCTGGCGTCCTTCCGTGCTCTAATGGGTGCACCACATCAACTGGTGGATGTGGTGAGCAGAGTGGGAGGTTGTGGTGGTGGCCGTGTGGCTCTCCGAAGCTGCTGTGCATTTCTCAGTTAACTTTTATAAAAATGAGTAAAGTGGGTCATGTCGCAGTAGCAGGTTTATTTTTGTAGTTTCCAGTCCTAGTTTTTTGGGGTGTGCATCTTCAGAGACAGAGGCAGCAGCCGTCCTGACATGGGCTGCCTGCACAGTCAGGAAGAGGGCTGGCTGGACTCTGGTGGAGTGACCTCACAGATCCTCCTGTATCTTTGCTTTTAGGATGTGTGAAGGCTTTGACCTTTTGGTCACACTTTCTTCTTGTGCCCCTGAGTTTATTGCAACAAAAGTTATAGTCACCCAAACGCACTCAACTTTCTGAAAGAAATCTTGTTCATAAACTTTTTTCTATTTAATACTCATTTTTGCCATGGTTTCCTTGAATGATATTTCTGTGCTGTTGTTTTCTGAAACAAGCTGTTTGACAGAGAGGGAGAGGGCAAGCAGTAGGCCACACACAGGAAACCTGAGGCCAAGTCCTGCCACTGACTGGGACCTTAAGTCCTAAGACTTAAGGGTCCTTTATCCACAGCGGCTCTAAATTTAAGAGTCTAAATGGTATCTACTGCACTTTTCATCTCTCTTTTGTGACTTTCACCAGTGCTTAAGAATTACAGTGAGACGATGGAGTTTTTCAGAAAGCAACATGCTTTCATTTAAATGAGCACCCTTTAGTGCAGTTTCCCCGGGAGGACCAGGAAGGGCCTGGCTCTCAGAAAGGTTTACCCCCTGGCTTTGCTGGATCACCAAATAAGATAAAGAAGAGTATAGGGGATGGGAGCGGGGGAGTATTGTAAAACGATACTCTCCCAATCAAGGCATTTATCCAAAAGAGGAGAACATTTGTTCATTTATTGCAGAAGTCCTTATTGAGCACTTGCTTTTCGGTGGGCAGTGAGATTGTGATGCTGTATCTGTGCTAAGAGAGAGCACGCATTCTCATGGGACTTACAGTCACAAAGAACAGACAGATAAATACACAAGATAATTATAGGTTGTGGCAGTTGCCATGGAGGAAAAGGGCTTGAGAGGGTGTGGACCTGCTTTATTTATGGTAGGCAGGCAGGCCTCTCAGAATATGGTGCTCACCCTAGGTCTAAGGGATAAGGAATGGGCCATCTGGAGAATCCAGAGGATTTCAAGAATGTGGAAAGGTCCCAGAAATGACAAAGGAGACAAAGTCAGATGGCCTGAGAGAGAGGATAGGGTCTTAAGCTAGGGTTGTGCCAGTAGGAATGGAGAGAAAATAGATTTGAAATAGTGTCAAAATAGGAATGACAACACTTGGTAATGGATGGCATATGGAGAGTGAGGAAGAAGAAATAAAGGAAAACGGATGTTTTTGGTTTAAAGCAACTTTGGGGCCAGTGCTGTTTATTGACATAAAGGATTACTGACGAGGAATAGGGGTTTTGGAGAAAGAGTCAAGAATTCTGCCTTGAATAAACTGCATTTAGAATACCTTGGGGGCATCCCAAAGGGACTGTCCAGTAGGTAGTGGGATGCACAAACCTGGAGTTTAGGACAGAGAACTGGGGGAGTCATGGATGTGAATAAGAGACACTTATGACAGGACTGAGACCATCTTGGGCAGTGGTCTGCTGTCCCTGGCTGCACAGTAGATCACTAGATGAGCTTTAAAAGCTAACCTTCTTCCTGGGTGCACTTCCAGGAGTTCTGATCTGATCGTTCCAACGTGGGGCCTGGATATTCTTATTTTTCAAAACTCCCTATAGGAATTTTCCCATCCAGCCAGTCCAAAAGGCCCTTTGCTCTAGAAAGAGAATCTAGGACTGAACTTTTCCTTAGAATGTCAAGTACAACGCAAGAAGTTTCCATTTTCTGTACCTTCTACTGGAATGAGCTCCTTGTTGGCCCTTTGGCTGAGGGTTAGTACTCGCTGAGACATGACAGAGTACCCTGTCCTGGATTGGAGTCAGTATGTCCTTTGTCTCTCAGATTCTCCATTTCTGATAGGATGACTTGAGCGCTGGGGATCGAAGTACATTTTTTTCAGACTATCATTTGAATGTACCCTGATGTGGTTTAGTGGTAGCAGGCATTTGTCATGGTTGAAAGATGAAAAACCTGTTTGACTTCACTTCTCATTGTACTTTAGGAATTTGTTGTGGTTGTGGTGGTTGCTATGAAGGGGCAGATATCTACATGGAAAAACATGTGTGTTTTTAGATATATTCCTCTCCACGTGATTGTTCCCTGAATGGTTTATTCTGGATTTTCTGTAGATATTTGTTAGCTCTCTTTGATGATAATTTATACACACACACACACACACACACACACACACAAAATCATTGAGGCTTTAAACATTTCACCTGCTCTTAAATTTTCAACACTTAGCGGTGCTGTTCAGTCTCTTTACTCTTGCCTACAACCTCCTGTTTACAGCACTGGCCTAGGAATAAAAATGTACTCATACATCCACATACAGAGCTCATATCGCATCCGGTCTCCATGAAAACCTAATGAAAAGGCTATAGAAAGCAGAGGCAAAGCTTATTAAATTTTCTTATGACCCCTGTCCCACATAAACTCCCAGTGTATAAAGGAACCATGCAGGAGCCCGTGGCCCTCCCTCCAGCCTTCAGGGAATCTGCCCTTCCAAAAATACGGCCTATTAAAAAAATAACTTCCAGGGACAATTCCATAAGCTTTCTTGTTAATGTTTACAGCTGTATCAACACCACATCAATACTTGTGTGTGTGTGTGTGTGTGTGTGGCATAGATCCCATGGATCTGTGACAAGTACTGTCTAATTGTGGAACTACTCATACCCAGCAAGATGTACTGATAGAAGTGTAGTGAGTTAGGCTACAACCATTTGTTTGTAGTAACAAATAAGTTATTAGCTTTGCTATTGAATCCTTGCTATTATTTCTGTTTATGTTGAAAACCAGCCTTGAGGTCTCGGAGGGTTTAGTTTTCAGATATCTCTCTGTATGATCTGGATTTTTAAATTTTTTTATTTTGGTGGTAATAGAGATTTAACACAGAGGCACTCTTAACACTGAGCTATTTGCCTAGTCCCTTAAAAAATTTTTTTTAAACTTTTGAGACATGGTCTTGCTAAGTTGCCCAGGATGACTTTGAATTTACTATTTTCCTGCCTTAGCCTCCTGCATACCTGGGATTAAGGTGTGGGCCTCTGAGTCTGGGTGATCAGAACTTTGTTTGTTTGAATTCTCCAGAGTAGCTGGAAGAGGAAGCTAGATAGAGCATTGGTGGGCCACATGATGAATGGAAAGCTTAATCCCTTTGGACTAGTCCAAGTTGAGGTAGTCACTATCTTTAGTCATTTTATCTGTGAACACCTTTCTTGCTGGGTCTCAGAGCTCTTTTGAGTGAGCTCTGAAAATCCTTTAGAATTCTAAAATCTGTTTGTAATTTGTATTAAAAAAATCGTTAGATGATGGGGAAATCACAAACAGTGCATCTCTCTCGATTTTCTTGACCATGCTTCAGCAGGGTCTAGCCCCTCAGCTACAGCAGATGCCCAAAACTTGCACTGGCAGGAGCTAGGGTGGTGGGTGCCTTTCCATAATGGGCCTCGTTAGAACACGTTTGGCCGTGGAGACAGATCCACTCATATTACCCAGTCTTGGCTTCCTGTCTATTTTCTTTGGGCTGGGAAGGCAATGAAAAAGGAGACAGGAAAATACATTTTGGGGCAAATAAAATAAGGAATTTGTCTTATGAAGACAGCTTATAGTTAGAAATTGTAATGTTCGATTTAACCCTATCCTGATCTCTTCTTGTTTCCATGTTCAGTGGAAGACGTAGTGCTCACACCACCTAGAGAGTCGTGAAGAGCTTCCATTCTCCCAAGTTTTTCGTAATTCTCCTTCACGGTTTTTTTCTTTTATGGGTGATAAACCTAATTCCATTAGTTGTCCTTCAAGCACAGAGAGCTAATCCACTCATCATTTCAGTACCTCTTCATTGAATTACCTTCACTCCCTTCAATATTTTTACTAAATGTAGGGACAACACATGAGGGCATCGTGAGTACAGAATGGGGAGTCACTGTGCAGGGCATTTCTGTTTGTGCTCTAGACATTGTCCTTGCTGACCATGCCACCCTCCCTACAGCTACATGTTACTATGTCACACCACATTCAGATGTTTTCTGGTGTACTTACACCGAGAAATACTATGCTTCTTTGTTAAGAATGATTTGATGATTTTTAAGAAGTCTTAGGACCTTGAGAATATCTTAATTTTCACGTTTCTTTGATATCCAGCATTTCCTTGGTTTTAAATTTGAATAGGCCAGAAGTTTTTTCTTTAAAAAATGAGTATCACATTCAGCATACTCATGTTTTCAGTTTCTTTTACAAAACCATAGATTTAAAATAAAGAAGCACCCATGGACTTAACAGTTTATTATATGCTTTTGAGCTTTAGCATATCACAAGATAACCAGATTCCACTTAAGAATTTGAGTTTCCTTGCGTATATTTCCTTTTTTTTTTCTTTTTCTCTTAAAAGGATTCTAGGCTTGAATATTAATTTTTCAGAACAGTATCTCAGCAAGAGGTATTTGTAGCATTAAAAAAAGAGAAAAAAAAATCACAATGATTATGGAAAGTTCTCTTTGAAAAATGTGTGTGCTCCAGCTTCTACCCCAGCCTGATGACTATGTGTTTGATTTGTGTGGACACTGAGCTCTCAGACAAGGCTTCTCCCATCGTGAGGCAGGATGACAGGTCACACTCAGTGTGCTTCCCTTTTATTCACAGAGAGGGTAGAGGAGGCACCCACAGAACTCTGCTTGAGCTCTCACTCTAGATGGCCCTATGGGACCCTCAGCTCTCTGGTTATAGAGCAGAACTAAGAAAGCTCGGCACCAGATAATGCTTAAAAAGCAAATTGGAAAGCAAGGCATTCTGTAGATACATGATTATAAATACCAGTATTGATAATTCCTTGGCATAAACCACCCAGTATGTATGTTCACGTATCTATTTAGCATGGTCATTTGTTCAGCTAATTAATATGCTTTTATTTTATGATTTGCTGTTTCCAGGGCACAGACAGAAGCTTGATGACTCTAAACCTAGTTTGTTCTCTGACCGCCTCAGTGATTTAGGGCGCATTCCTCATCCCAGTATGAGAGTAGGTGTCCCGCCTCAGAACCCACGGCCCTCCCTGAACTCTGCACCAAGTCCTTTTAATCCACAAGGACAGAGTCAGATTACAGGTAAGACAGACTCCTAGGTCTCACTGGCAGACGCTGGCAGGCTGGGGGTGAGGGGCTGCCAGGCGAGATGTGTTCACACAGAAGTCCTGGAGCTATGCGATGGCTTGTTACAAAAGAATTGAAACTGGAAGACGTCTTCTGTTTTTGTTAAAAGATTCTGGTATTCAATAAGGTTTGGATGCAACCTGGGGGGAAATTTCTACCAGTGCTGTCCTCGGTGGCAGCAGCAGTGAACTGCTCACGGGAGGGATGGTGGTAATAACTGCTCTTCGGGAGATGTGTGTTACGAGTTTGTGTATTGTGTCCAGCTGCTGCCAGGGATAACATCACACCCGCACTATTAGTAAGTTAGTGTTACTCGCTCAGATTTGGGCTTAAATTTCTTACATGTATAACGGTTTCATTAAGTTTACTTAAAAATTGCCCAGGGCTAACAGGAAGCCTTGATTGGTAGTTAGTTGTAAGACGAGGTCAGTGAGCAGCTCATCAGCCGACAGAACTTGCTTCTGATTCACATTTAGCTCGGGTTCCTCATGCAGCGGTGCTCTTTATACATTCTAGTAAACTATTTGACCTTCTTAAAAATTAACAGAAGCATTATATTGCAGGCTATTTACATTTGGTGCATTAAGATCCCGGCTCTTTTTTTTTTCCCCCCTTGTCCCACTTTTGTAAGAACAAACTATTTTAGGACTAGTTGATGGCTTTTAGGTCATGGTGACAAAAATGTGTGAATCATCATATATTTTTAATCTGCAGATCAGAAGTACTGAGAGTGGAAAGGTACACTACATGTAATCTAACTGCTGTCGTGGGTGGAGGCAGACTACAATAGAGACAAAGAAGCCAAACAAAACAGAATAAGCCCTCAACATGGATTTTAAAAAATATGGTTAAATGTTTATCCGTAGTGGTTAGGCTTGAGTGTCCTTAATGGTCTCAAAACATCATTGTTTATAAATGAAATGACCCACATATCTTGCTGTCCTGTCCATATTATGTCAGTGTAGTCTTGAATATTTATTCAGAGTAGGTTTCACATTCTGTGGGGATATGTTTATTAGTTTGAACAAGAGTTTTTATGAGTGTATAATTTAAAAAATAATGTAGACTGGTGAAAATAAAATATGTAAACAATAAAGAACTGGGAGTCAATATAAAACTGAAATATGACCATGTTTTAGCCTATGTAAAATTTTAAACATTGATATATAGGTATCAAAAGGTCAATGTATTCACCTGATATATGTCCTTAATAAAAATTCAGGTGTGAAATTTACACTGACTTGTTAACTTGAAGCGTTTTGCTATAGTTACTGCTACATATAAAGTAGTTGACTTTATATCACTGATGAAGGCTTATAATAGCTGTCTTTATAAAAATCCTTAGAGCAAGAGAAAGAGCGAGAGAGAGAATAGAAGCATGTGTATTTATATATTTTTTAATGGATTTATGATGACTGTGTATGACAGAGAGAGCTTTGGCCACCCCTGGGTTCTTTAAATGTTTGGTTTTCATACTCTATAGTCTTTTAACTATTTGCCAATTATATTATGTTAATGACTCAAATAGACTAAAAATGAAAGTATAAGGCAGGTTCATTTTTAGGTACTGAGGGCTTCTTCGATTTTTAAGAGGGTTAGCTCTTCTGAGATTACTAGTAGAATTGATTGGTAGTCATTGTTATCTTCCTCCCCTTTCCTCCTCTCCTTACCCACAGGGCATTAGATCAACAGCTTTTCTCAGATTTCCCAAATATTCAAGCATACGTACATGTACCACCATCTTCCCAACTCCGTTTTATGGGCGTTATTGCTCAGAGGTTAACACAAGCACCCTACTGTATAGAATCTTCCAGAACCCAGATTGCCAAGAGACAGTTGCAGCAGCAGCCATCAAAGCGCACTGAAGATGTTCGATTTTTTTTTTTTTTTATTCGTACTGGGGATCGAACTCACAACCGCCTGCTTGCAAGGCAGGTGCTTATGCCGCTGAGCTAAATCCCCAGCCCCAGACGTTCGATTTTTAAGGGACTCATTTTCTTGTTTATTTATGATTCAGAGCCTCCTGCATGTAGAGAATCGGGTCTTGAGTAGAGTGGGGGCAGGAGAACCAGCCCCATCCCTGAGTCAGTCTAGTGGAAAAGGTGCTATTCCTGCTCAGGCCTCACAGACCACTGTCAGCCCCTGTAACTGTCCCTCGAACCCACCTTCTTCCCTGCCCCTTTAGAGAGGTCATCCTATCTGCCCTGGTCTGTCTACTGACATGATTGCATCCATCCTTCAAAATCTTGGCCTTGTCTGCTTCAGGAAAGCATTCTGGAACCTTCATCTGCAGGCTGCCTGGCTGTTCCCTGTGTGTTAATTGAGATGGCCTTATTTGCCAGTTTCTGCCTTTGCCTCTTCTATCATGGCCAATTGTAAATTCTCTGAGAGATTGATCACAGGGATTTCTTTTCTTTTGTGCCTAGTCCAGGAGACTGTCTCATTAAAATAATGAATGAAGGTTTGGATGAGAAGAAATTAGCGTTAGGAAGGCCTGGAAATTATGCTTTTCTTATTATCATTAACTGTTCTTCCTAATTCCTTATCGCAGGGTGCCATTGTTGTCTAGGAACAAACATAGCAAAAGATCACATATAAACATAATGCTTTTTAGTTAAACTGCTTGGTTTTACTCCAGTAGGATTTACATAATTGCATCATTAAATTTACATTCTTGAGACTATCCTATAATGAATGTTGTAACTTCTTCACTGTATGCCACATCTACATTCTCACTTGTATAGCCCTTTGGATGAAGAATGTTGTAACAGGACTCACTTAGATCATTGGTTTGGTTTCTCTCTCTCTCTGTCTGTCTCTCTCATTCTCTCTTCCTTCCCTGGAGATCAAACCTAAGGTTTTATACTTGTTAGACAAATGCTTTACCACTGATCCACATTTGTAGTACTTAAAAAAATTCTTTTGAGACAGTCTTAACTTGTCCAGGTTGACCTCAAACTTGTGCTCCTCCTGTGTCAGTCTCCTGAGTAGTGGGAATTATAGCTGTGGGATTTAGTGGTCTTGGTCGTACAGTCACCTCTGGTCCTTTCACTTGCCATTGTAAAAGACTAAGTTTTCAGAGTCCCAAAAGTGAAACGGAATTTGAGAAAGCCATAAGCATTTGCAGGTCTCTCTTCTCTCACGTGTCTCACAATTGCCAGGGCCAGGGTTCTGGCCCTGGGTGGGGTGGCTCCTCTGCACCTGTCAGCTGGGGTTGTTTTGTTGAAATCTTTGATGGCTGATGTTCTGCCTTAGCCCCAGGACCTCCTCGTGGCTTCCTGAGGTAGCTGCTTCCTCTGTCCCTCTTCTTATCATTCAGACATCTGCTGCCCGCCTCCGGGATCAGGAAACAAATGGTCAGGCACATGTGTCTCCTTTTGATTGAGCATGTTGGTGATGGCAGTAGAGGTAACTCAAGATGATCACGTCTTTAAGCTCAGTATCTTCTGGATAGGTCAGCTGCATCTAAAAATTTCTTCTGATTCCAGCCCTTGGGTGTGGTGAGTTGGGACGTTTATCTGGCCTTTTCATTTTTTCTCAATTTTTATTTTCTTTAGTTCATGTTTGTAGTACATAATGATCACACTTGTCGTCTGCTGCTGTTGTCTCGTACTCAAACGCTTTATTGCGTGCTTACTACCTGCTGGGTACTGATGTAAGTAATCAGAGAGGCATTTTCTGCATACAAGAAGGTTCCAGTGTCATGACAGAGTTGATCCATGGGCAAATAAATGTATACACAAGGTAATTTCAAGTAAGAGTAAGTGCTGTGAAAAATGAATTGGGGCCATTGGCAGAGAGCATCTTTGGGAGAGGAGGAGATAACTTGGATTGGAAAACTAGGAAAGGGTTCTTAAAGATCTGTGTGGGGAGCAGCATTTGAGGTGGGAAGCTCAGGCAAAGGGAATGAGTGACGCAGAAAGGCCGGAAGGGGCTGGGTTACAGGAGCCTGGGGGGCCGCGGCAGGCAACTCTGACATCTGATTCTGTGTGTGTTGAGATCACATCTGTTTCCGCGTGAAGAGAAACTCACAGGCAGTAAAGGTAGAAGCAGGACTGTGTTCGGGTTGTTGTTAAGGAGCCCACCTTGCAGGTGGTGAGGGAGACAGGGCTCTTGGGTGTGGAACCTGGGTGACTGGAGGACAGCTGTGTCCCTGCGGCTCACGGCCTCCCTTCTGGCCCTCCAGGGAGTTCCCTGCTGCAAGTCTTATGGGCACATGATTCCCTTTTATGATTTCCTTTCTTCTTTAACAGCTGCTCTTGGTTCTCTTGATTCTTAGCTGTCTTTTTAAACTTTCAGTGACTGTTGGCTTTCCCTGGATGGGAAGGATGAAAGGATGGAAGCACGTGCATGGCTCAGACTCTCATTACTTCAGCCAAGAGTAGACCTTGGCGTTGTGCACGCCCTGCTCGATGCTCCCTCCTGTTATTTACCGTGGCCTTTTCTCCTTGTGTAATGCACGTGAGTTTATTCACAGTTTCACCTACTGTTTCTTTTGGATCTCAATGTGTCATTGTACACACGCTTTTCCCTTTCGCTGGACAACCTTCTTGGTATTGCATTTCAGACATATTTTTCTATTCTTTCTTCAAAACGGACATCAAATGCTACCCTCGTGTCTGCCTCTTTCACCCTCCCCAAGCCGAGTCTGGCTCCCCCATGGCCTCTTCCGCCCTCTGTTACATCATGCTGCCTGTGGTGGTGACAATCATTTAATTACAGGTCAGCCTCTTCCATCAGATGGAACTTTTCAAAGTTAAGGTCCACATTTTATTCATTTCTGCACCCCCCCATTGCCTTAAACAGAGACTTCTGCTTGGTGACTTTTGCTTTGGTGGTGAATGAATAAAAAGGTGATTGACTTATTTGGAAGTGTGAACCAGGATCATTCTGGCCCTAATTTTTTATGGCACCTATGTGATTGAAATATTTTTGGTTACCATTTATTAAATGCTTATCATGGGTCAGGCATTAGGTTAAGTCGTGAACTAAGGTCTATGAGGTTGCTAGCATTATTGAGAAACCGGGAGGGCCCAGGAGGGAAAATAGCTCATCCTTGGTCCCACTTACAACTAGTAAGTGGTAGACAAGGGAATTCAGGCCAGATCTGCATAGCTCCAGGGCCCTGTGCTCTGAACCACTGCACATCCTTGGGAGGCTGATGTGCTTTTATTATGACTCAGTTTCCTACATTTCTGTACCCCCAAAATTTCATTCATGCTATTGTCATTTACAAAGTAGCTTTATGTAAGTTCTTGTTAAATCTTTGAATCAATTCTGAAAATACATATCTTACATATGAAGAAACTGGTTCTTAGAGAAAAGGCTTGCGAAGGCTTGCTCTTCAGCTGTTAGAGCTGAGTGTGAGTTCTAGCTTCTTAGCAGGCAGCTGCCTTTATCCTGAGGTGCATTGTGGATAATCAAAGTGACATGTGTCTAAAAAGATCACTTTCCTTTTCTTTTCTCCATTAGATATTATTTAGGATCTATGAGAAAATATATTTTCTACAAAGAATGGAAGTATATAAATTATACCTTAAAGTGCAATGGAATAGTTTTTAATGATTCCATCACACACATGTAAGGCATGTGTCCAAGATAACATTTTTAGGAATATCCTGAAAGATCAGCTTATCCTGGGAATCATAGAAATCTCATCAGCAGTTACCTTGGATGAATTGGAACAGCTCCCCCCACTGTAGCCTGAGTCTGTCTTCCCTTGGTAAACAAGGCTTCCTTAACAATGAAGAGGAGCCCACGCTAATTAGGCCAGAGGGGCTCCCCCCTGTGTGTGTGTTTGGTAGGCTGAGTTGTGCATATCTCAAATTACTGTCTCCTTCATGTGCTGAGTGAACCACAGGATTCTGTAAAGTGGAACAAGTTGGGAGGTAGAGAGGGTATGGTAGCGGTGGCAGCAGCTGGGGACATGAAAGAGGAGCCCATGAGGGGTCAGGGAATGCTGAGGAGCCAGAAGAGCTGAATGCAGCTGCTGGCAGCGGGAGTGGGGGAGCAGTGAGAGGGGCCCAGTCTGTGCAACCTGTGGTCCTGTTTGCCTCCTGTGACCTCTGTCTTGAGGAGTTGGGGCTATCACTCAAAGACACATTAGTGATGGTGCTGGGTGGCAAGTTCTGAGGTCTTTGCAAAGCCCAGTCCTGTCTTTTTCTTTGAGCTCTCTGGGCAGGAGACCCAGTAAATGAGCTGCTGCCATGCCCAGGTCTAAGCTGGACATTTCCAGAGCAAAGTGCGCATCATAATTCTTACTTTTCTGAAAACGTAGCACAAATCTTGCATTGGACAGCAACTCGTATATCCTGCCTTCCCAAGACAAGCAGAATCAAGTGCAGCCTGTCTTGGTTTTAAAAAATGATGCTCTGGGGAGCTTGTGAAGGGCTGTGGTCATGGGTCGCATCATCATTCAGTCTAATAGTGGCATCCACAGATTAGCGACTTAAAAGTGTCCTGTTTGGATTTCTGGCACTTATTTAAAGACATGCTGGCTTTATTTTGCTTTTAGAAGTGTAGAAAGAGACAATGTTCTGAGAATAACTGCTTTTGTTTCACCAACTCACCTTTGTTATTTTCTCCTACCTAGAATAGAAAATGTGTAGCTGATACCTAGTTGTGATAATAATGGTCTGTTTCCTATGTGATACTTCGTCATTTTTGTCCTCAACACTCTTTGATTTCTAGGTTGTCTTTAGGCCTCTGCCAGGAGAAGTTTTGCTTTTATTCTCCTTTCCATTCCAAAGCATCATCTTTCTCTTTAGTTTTACACTTGGTTCGACGTTCAGGCACATACGTATATGCATAAGTGCGTGTTTATCCATAGATGGCGTGCGTATCTTGCTCTGCTTCTGGTTCTCAGAGACCTTTCTCATGTCCCTGCCCTTTTGAGCCAGGGTTTCTCTGTGTAGCCCAGGCTGACCTCAAACTTGCAGTGATCCTCCTGCCTCAGCCTCCCAAGAGCTGGAATTATGGGTGTGCACCCCCAATGCCTGGCCCTTGGTGAAGACGTGGGCAGAGGCTGGAGAGACTGCATTGACAGGAAACACCCACCTTAGGGTGGTCGAGGAGAGGGACAGGCCCAACCCGAAGCTTGGCATCCTTGGGTGCTCTGGTGTGTGTCTTGAGGTTTAATCATGGGTAGGCACCTCAGGCTGTGCACAGAGTTGCTGTACATTGCCTGTCTAAGATTGATAGCAACAATGGCATATTTAGATGTTTTCCAACGAAAGTATTTTTTTCCACTTTAATATATGCAAAAGTGTTCTGGGAACAGAATTGTGTGACATGACTCCCAGCTGTGATCCTCAGAATATTTGGGGGGTTTTGTTTACTATGATAAAGACTTGTTTTTTAATGGTTTAAAAAGTTTATTTGAGTAGCATTTGAAAGACAGATTTAACAGAAGAGTCACTGTTGTGAGCCTGTTTAATAAATAAGGAAACTGAAGCCCTGGGTTTTTTTTTTTTTTTTTTGAAAGGCACAGAGCTGAAATTAGCACTCAGTGTGTCTGGAAGGGGAAACACAGCGTGGTTTTAGGCAGTGGTTCTGTGCATCCACAGTGGTGGGTGACAATGTAATGGGTCCTGCGTGGGAAGGCATCGCCTCGTCTCCTAGGACTCTACAGATAGGGAGACAAGGCCTGTGCTGAGCCAGTGGCAGTGTGGCGTGTGTCCCACAGATGGTAGAGTTTGCTAGAGATGGGGGACCTTTCCAGGAGATGAGCTGCCTGGTGCACTTGGAATAGGAGCAGCAGCCAGGTAGCAGGAAGGATACAAGCAAATTCTCTTTCAATTCAGATGGGCACTGGGAGCCTCGTCTGGAAAGCTCAGGGTAGACAGCTCATGGCTGTTCCTTCATCTGGTTTCTCATGGACAGAGGACCCACTCTTGCTGTGTCATCTCCAATTCTTGAGTCTGATGCCACCTTTTGGGAACCAGAGTCCTCTTAGCTCTGTAGGGGCTGCAGGGCAGAGGAGTCCGTTGATACTCTACCAACCCAGTGTATCACCATGATGATGGTGCTGACTTCTGGAACAACTTCCTCCAGCCCCATACCTAGCTGCCTCTTTCCATTGTGTAGGGCTGTTTTATAGCTCTGATTCTTCATCCAGTGTTGGTTACTCCTCGTGACTTTGGCTTATTTTGCAATTGGGAGTGGTGGTGTCTTATCTGTCAAGACTGGTGAGGATGCAGGGTAGATCCTAAGGCTAATACCACTGTATGCCTCTGTCTAGTCTGTGGGCCTCTAACTACCCTCAAGTCACATTAGGGAGGAGCAGAATCTTGCTGAGGTTCAGGTACAGCGAGGTGAGATGTCTCTGACTTGGCTGTCATGGTGGCCCTTGACAGTGAGACTGCTTGGAACCCTTTCTGCTTCCCAAGTCACCATGGAGATCAGGTGTGAAGAATTCTTTCTATGTAGACTTTTGAAAGTGACTTATTTTTCATGGATTGCAAATTAACCTAGCACTGGCACACACACCCACACATAGTTGAAATTTACCTGTATTGATGATATTTTCAGAATAAAGTAAATGAACAAGAGCATATGAAGCCTAATTGTATTTTGTGTAGTGAACTGTAAAGGCATTATCATCAAATAATTTAACAGCTCTCGTGGGGAATAATGATCCCAGAGAGCACAACCAGGGTGCATAGAGTAGAGCTCTGGATAGACACACCTTTTTTCTTATGTAAGAAAGGATTTCTAGTCCTTGCTTTGTCAAGCTGAGCCCTTGCTTGCTTGTCACCATAAATTCTTGCAGGGCTGTGGAACATAATTCATCTTGGAGCAGAGAGTTGAGCTCATCTAAAGAGCAAACTGTTCTTCCTTATCTCTTTGCCTCTCTTGAGCCTTAATTTCCTCTTACGCATGTTTGTTCTCTTCTTTCTATTTGAAGATCGTTCTTCTTGATAGGGAAGATAAAATCAAAATAGTGTTGGGTAATTTTTCTGTCATGAGTGAAAATTATGCCCATTGTCCTCAAACTTTGGCACAGACGTATATCACCTATGGAGACTGTTAAAAGTAGACTAGTTCTTTCACCCGAGTCATGGTGGAGCCAACCAAAATGCCCAAGGCTGGTTACTATGGGGTCACCTTGCTCCTCTAGAGCTGACTCCCATCCAGCCGAGAAGTGTCTCAGAAGCCACCTATTGCCAGATGCACAGAAGCCACTAGTGCCCTGGATCTGCTCTCCTAGGAAGCCTAAGCATCGCCTGTGCCCCACCCGTGTGTCCCTTCCAGCTGCTGTTTTTCCTGCACGAGACTCCTGTGTGTCTGGTCCTGGACTGGACTCCTGCTCTGTTTCTGTTATGATGCTGCCTGGAAGAGAACTTTAGAAATCTGGTTGCGTCACCCTATCAGGTCACTTGGGCTGAAGACCAGAATCTCCACCCCTCCAGCAGGTCCTGCATACCAGCCCCTCCTACTGCTTTGCATCCTCCTCTTTCAATGTTCCCAGCTTTTGTCCCATTTACATGCTGGCTTTCTTTCAAGTTCTCAAGAAACATGATATAGTTTCCTTCCCAGAAACCGGATGCATGCTGTTTGCTTTGCCCAAAGCCCTCCTAACCCTACCTAGGCACCTCTGGACTTCTGCTGGCCATTCATGCCTCAGTGATCACCACTGAAGAGAAGCCTTCTCCAGTGCTCAACTGGACTATGGGGTCCCCACATACACTTTTATGGTACTAAGGATGTATCCTTTAGCACTCACCACAGTTATGTGATGATCTGATTAATGCCAGTCTCTCCTGCCCAACTATGGACTCTCTAAGAGCAGGGGTTGGGTGTATCTTTGTATTTTTATTTTTTTGTGGTAGTGGAGTTGGAACTGTATGTCTGCCTTCATGCTGAGTTAACGTCCTCAGCCCTTTTCTTAATTCTTGTTTTGACACAGGTCTTACTAAATTACAAGATGCCCAGACTGGGCTCAAACTCACAATCCTCCTGCTTCAGCCTCCCAGAGTGCTAAGGTTATAGGTGTGTACCACTAGGTCTATCTTTAGTCACCATTATTGCCTCTAATGACTGGCACAGTCCAGAGTGGACCCTCCATAAGTATTTTGTAAATGAATGCATGAATGCAGGACTGGGAGACAGTTTCAGGGCCATGGATAAGCACCATCCATCTGGCAAAGCTGTCACCATGCCTGGGGACTTTCTGTCATGTTCCTGCTGCCATATCGTGCTCCTTGGAGTCAGACACCAATCTGATTTGAACCTAAATTCACTACAGCCACTTTAACGCTGTGACTTGGCCAGAACCACATCCCCGTCATATTTTAGATTCTGTCCCGAGTCTCATTCCCTTCTGTCTGCAGACTTCACATGGAGAGGTCCGGGGCCAGCTGAGGCTCCACACACGGCCTGCTTTGGTAGCAGTCAGGAGGCGCAGTGGTAAACTAGCAGACTCTATATATACTTCATCTGAAAACTCCAGTTTTCTTGAGAACTATCTGAGGTTTACACAGCCTGATGTGAGTCCTGATTAGGGAGAAGCAAGTAGAAGACTAGGGGTGGGAGCATGGGGCTCCCTCATTGTGCCCTGCTCATCGCAGATGCACTGAGCTTTGGCTGAGACCTTGGGCTGTCATCATGTTGGTAGCAAAGATGCCTACCAGTGGCACCAGCAGGAAGGAGCCTTTCATGTGCCAGTTTAGGCTCAGCCTGTTGACTTGTTTCTCCCATCTCTGCATGAAGTTTACCTACTGCCCGTGGTGTGCCTTGCTACGAGCGCCTCTCAGGAAAGCAGACCCTTCTGCACACCCACACATGTTTGACCAGAGTGTTTACCAAGGGAGGCTTGCTGACAGTAACTTCTGGGTTTCCACACGCCCTTTTTACTGGCTTTTATAAAGCTGTCTGCATGCTCTGCTTACCCCTATTCAAAGGTATTCATTGAGAAAGAAATTCTAGCTGGGTGTGGTTGTGCATGCTTATATTCAGCACTCTGGGAAGCTGAAGCAGGAGGATCACAAATTGAGCCCAGCCTGAGTATTAAAAAACAATGGGGATTTAGCTCAGTGCAGAGGCCTGGGATTCAATCCCTAATACTGCAAAAACAAATACACAAAAGAATTCTGCATGGTTTCCTATAGCCTGTTCATTCATTTTCCTAGGATAACTTTTTTCCTAAGCATCTGTCCTTCTTCCTCCTTATGCTTGTGACTGACTTTGCCTCAGGTGGAACAAACTCTGGAGGGATTCCTTATGGCAAAAGATGAGTGAGTTTCTTTTTCACCTGAGACAAAGAAACTTTAACTTGAGCTCTTAATAGCTAGTGCTGGTCTGGTCTCACTGAGTGCAGGAATTTTTTCTGAAGTCTGAGGATGTAGAATGTTCAGTTTCACAGTCATCCGCTTCATCTTCAGGGTGTCTGAAGCACTGGGGGTGCACTGCTGTCCCATTTGGTGCTTCTGATTAACCACACCCTGCCTGGAAGCACCCCAGGCCCAGTGTATACCACAGACCTAATTCTCTCTCTCAAGTGTATGTTATAGGTCAAATTTGATTTCTGCTTCCCCTTAAGACACCCCATACTTTAGGTGGCAGGAGAAGGGTGTGTGGAGGAATAGAGGTCGCCTCAGATTTAAATGCACTTGTATGATAGCGTTTCCCATTCCCACAGCACTAAAGAGTGCATGGCCGTTAAAAAATGCAGCACCAAAGGCTCCGTTTTTAAGCTGTCTTATCTATGTGAAACATATGTCAGTACTTTGCATTTCTATCTGTAATAATAAAAATATTGCTACTGTCTGGAGCTCAGCACATAAAAAATGAGTTACAGTTTTTAAAACACTAGGGAAATCTCTATAAAGTGCAACAACAGTTTTAATTTCTTCGGAGTTTTTAGCAACAATGTTTTCCTTCTGAAATCTTGTGAATGCTGATAGGTGATTCAGGTTTCAGGTCAGCCAAGGAGTAACTCACCTCAAGGTCATGACTGACAGCTGTGTCCCCTGAGTCGTGGAAGTCAAGGATATTTTTATTTTTGCTGGAGAGGTAGCATGTGAACCCTCACCCTGGGTTTCTGTAGATCCTAAAGGGTCTTTATTTCTGGGTGGAGAAGGTAAAAGGATTGATCATACTAGCTCTAGGCACTTAGGGTGGAGGAAGTTCCCTATTTGCTCATGATTAATTAGGAGACTTAATTCATTGCGAGGCCCTGTATTTTCCCTATTAGCATCTTCAGGATTGATTGACGATGTCAAAAAAACAACATCTGCCACCTGCTCTGACTCATCCAAGTTGAGTGCCAATCTCAGAAGTCTCAGGTTTCTTCAGGAAGTTGAGTTCAAAAATCCTTCCTGAGATCAGGTTAAGGTGACTTTTCTCTGCTATAAGCATTAATAATTGTCCACAAGAAAGCAAATAGGCTGTAATCATATATTCATGCTAGGGCTGTGTTTTCTTGAATGAGTGAGAATTTTTTCTAGGAAGTTAAGATATTTCACAACCATTTTTTTTACCCCACTTACACTGAAAGGGTCAGAGGATAGACTATTTGAAAATACACTAAAATGTGGAAGATTTCTCCTTCTGGGAGGAAGCCAGTACTGAGAGAGAACACGATTAAGGTTAAAAGATCATGAGGGATCTTAACATGACTAACACACGTACAGGCTCCAAATTCTGAGCCTGCAAACTGTGGGGCACTCTCTAAAGCTTGTTCTCTGCTGGAATGAGGGTTTCAGAGCTGGCAACGAATACATGGTGGAGGATCGGTGAAGGCAGAGGTCCTGACTGCAGGTATTCTTACGGGTCCTTTGTGTTTACTGAGACTGTTACTAAATCATTTCACTTAAGCTTCATAATTTTATTAAGGAGGATTTCTTATTTATCCCATTTTACGGATGGGGAAACTGGAATCTTGGACAGAGTATGTGATTTGTGAATCTTGGACAGAGTATGTGTCTAGAAATGGTACAGCTGGGATTTATGGTCCTTCACAGGGTTGTAGAGAAGGTTTGTGGTGTTTGGTTGTCTTTTTAATTTATTTTTAGATTAGTTTTTTTTCAGTACTAGGGGTTGAGCCCAGTGCCTTCACTCTGATTTGTTTTTCTTTTCTTTTTTTTTTTTTTTATCGGTATCAGGGATCGAACTCACCACTGCACGCTTACAAGGCAGGCACTTATGCCGCTGAGCTAAATTCCTAGTCCCCTGTTTTTCTTTTTCTAAGCCTCCCAGAATGCTGGGATTACAGTGCAGTGTGCACCACCATGCCCAGTTTACCTCTCCTCGGTACCAGTCCCTTTTACAATAACTTACCCCAAATCTAGTGAATCTCATATGGCAGTTCTTATATTTAATTTTTCTTACTAACTCTGAGTACATCATTATCAGAGAATCTTAGTACAGTGACCTTGCAAAAGATTTGCTAAACTGCAGCCCATCCTGTGAGAGACAGAAAACACAAAGAGAGAAGCCTTCATGTGTTTAGAGATAGTGAGAAGACATTTTTTCTAATCCTGGATAGCTTCAGGAAAGACCTCCTTGAAAAGTAAAGCTATTTTTAATAGACTGTTCCAGTATATATTATGGCAGTCAGGAAGTTTATGTAAAACGTAAAGCCTTGCTGATAAAACTCCTTTATAGCCTGAGAGGAAATTAGAGAGTGACTAATTGTGATCACATTTTAATATCCTATTACTCATCAGGCCACCCCGAGGTTCATTCAGAAACTGTGTATTGAGAACCTATTAGGTGCAAGGCCTTATACTTAACAGTACTGATGCTGATATTAGAATCTTTTAAGAATTCTAATAACCCCATCTACCCTAGATAGTTTAGTCATATTTTTACTGTTTGAATAATAGTGCTGTAGAATTATGAAAATGCCTTTTTCCTATGTTAGCTTATCTAATTTGACAGATAAACACAACAGTGGTCGCTGTCATACCCGTTTTGAAGATAAGGCTTTTGTTTATTATCTACCTCACGTACGCAGTGCCAGCTTCCCTTATGATATGACTTAGTTGATGTAATGCTCACAAAAATGACGTCATGATTCTCATTTTGCTGATGAGCCATTGAGGCCCCAAGAGCGTAGAGGAAAGCTGTTACTCAGCCTTCTAGCATGCTTTGGCACCCTGGTCACTTTAAAACACGCAGCCTTGCTTTCCAGAGGAGGAGAGGGAGACCCAGGGCTAGCTAACCTGGCTGAGGCCATGCAGCTCATAAACAGCAGAGAGCTAAGGCTGGAGCTCTCATTAGGAAGTCTGTAGGGGGCTTGCACTGTACGCTGTATGGGCTACCACTTGAACAGGGGAACTAACGGCTGTGTCTTGCATCCAATTTAAGCATCCTCATTCCTTTGTGATGTTTAACCTTTCATCATTTTAGTTCTTTAGATTTCCTTGTATTTTTTTCATTTTTAGGCAGGGAGTTCCAGCCTCCTAACATCATGCTGCCTTTGAGAATGGACATGCAGTTTAAGTTGCTTACTAGGAAGTTACGTGGTAACGTTAGAACTCAAGCCCAGTATAATCCTGCATTCCCACCTCATTGACCTGTGGGCTTCCTATCTGTAGAAACTGTCGCTTGAGAGCAGGCTTTGTCTTTATGAAGTTGCTTTCCTGTGCTGTAAAAAATAAAACCTTTGCCACGTGAAGGTTGTTTCCCATTTCTCTGCCCAGTGAACTGCATTCGTGGCATAAGGCACTATCATCAGACCCGCTGCATGGACCAGCCATTCAAATCTCACATGTTGCCAGTCTCTGTAATCTCAGCCTTAAGAATTATAAACCATAGAAATTCATTACTTTTAACAGTCAGATATCCTTGTATTTCTGAAGATAAAGTGTCTGTTAACCATGTAGAGCACTAGACTTTTGTTCAAATTGCAAGCTCAAGTGAATGTCCCTTAGAATGGAATTGGATGAAGCTTTCTATATTGCTTGATGTCAGTAAACATCAGATAAATATCCAGATGTATTTAATTATTTCCACCCAAGGAAGTACTGTATGTCCTATTTAGACAGTCTTTAAATAAATGGTTTCCAAATTGAACAAATAAACAGAAATAGCTGAAATTCAACCCCTTTGACTATATAGAAAAACCAAAAGACTTTGAAAGAAGAATGATCTCAGGAAAACCCCATGTCTTATTATATGCTCGTTTGTATTTTTAGAGGTAAACTCTAATTGATTGTTCAAATATATTAATAGGTATTGAAACTTAGGCTTTTCATTTTCAAAGAGTGAGGGTTGTTGGGGTAATTATAAGCTGGTTCTAAATGTAGTTACTTTAGTTCAGATGTATTTTAAACAAGGCCCTAACTCTGGGTTACCACGAGGTTATTTTTTTAAAAAAGATAAGAGTTAATACTTGCTGTGTACTACTTGTAATATTTTTCTTGTAATAATTTTCTCAGCCCTGTGACTCAGTATTATAACCATCACTCCTTATGTATGAGGAAACTGAGACTCAAGATGGCTGAGTGGCTAAATTAAAATCACAAAGAAAGCTGGATAGGGTGGTGCATGCCTATAATCCCAGCACTCAGGAGACAGGATTGCCATGAGTTCAAGGCCAGCCTGGACTCTTATCTCCAAAACAAAAAAAGACCCAAAAGATCACACAGAAAGTAAAGTCTCAGAACTAAATCTGAATATCCCAAAAACTGTGGATAGTCTAATACACCAAACTGTCCTGTTAAAGGGATTGAATTTCAGCTATTTCTTGTTTATTTGTTCAATTTGGAAACCATTTATTTAAAGACTGTCTAAAGGTGTGGTCTATTAGACTTTTTAAAATTAACATAAAAATTGTAAAATTAATGTAAGAAATATGTGTTGAGAAATTTGCTTATGAATCTGGTTATAACCTTCATGAACAAAACAGCTTGAAACAGGCAAACTTTCGTTTGTGTTGGAAACATACAGTAAATTTACCCTCTTATGTAGGCTAAAGGCTTTTTAATAAATCTACTTGTCCTTGAGTTTCTACCTCTAAGAAACAGCATGGAGATGCATCAAAAGACATGATTAATTCTCAGCAATGAACCCTCACAGTTTTCTATTATTATTATTATTCGGACTATAGATAACCCGAGGCTGCCTTCCAACCTTGTGGTGTTTTAAAAACAAATTTCAATAGCATTGAAAACATTCCTCCTCTGTTTTCCTGTTTTGGGTCATTTTCTTAATGTTAGAAACTTAATATGCTTAGCATTGAAATTACATGAAGTTTTTTCATATTTAACAGTAGTTCGCTTTGAAATTAACTTTTGTCTTTCCTTGAAGGTAATTTTTTTTTGGTCTTTTTCATTTTTATTGGTACTGGGGATCGAACTCACGACTGCCTGCTTGCAAGGCAGGCGCTTATGCCGCTGAGCTAAATCCCCAGCCCCAATTTTCTCTTTGAACTTTAGCATGAGAATTGTGCAGACCATTCCCTTCCTTTCTGCCCCACCCATTCTCATCCCTACACCACCCCCTGTCTCCTACTAGAGAAAAAAGGTAGCCTGGGCTGAAATCATGTAAAACCAACAAGCAAGTCTGAAACACAGATATGCAACAGTAAAAGGCACAGTCTACATATTTAAATTTTACAAGTTGATTTTTTTAAAAAACTAATTTCTGACTTTAAAAGATTAGTAAAACATGTTCAGTGGAGAGATTTTAGAGAATACAGAAAATAAATAGATTCCACTTTGTAAAAATAACCAAAGCAAATTGCTTTCTAAATGACCATTAAACTTTCCAAATAGAAATATTTGTGTCTAAGAGAGACAGATTGTCTTTCTGTGTGATCTGTTTTGTTGTTTCTTTGTGATTCAGAGTCTAGCAAGTCTGTTCAGGGCATGAACTGGTGAGGCGATAGGGCGTAGCCATACCTAATATGTTCCCACTTTTTCTGCTTTACCTTTTTTAATTTGGGGGTTGCATGTTGCCAAGGCTGCGTGGCTGGTTTGCTAACGATGTTTTTCTTCTGTTTCCCAGACCCCAGGCAGGCACAGTCGTCCCCACCGTGGTCCTACGACCAGTCTTACCCTTCATACCTGAGCCAGATGACGCCCCCGTCCATTCACTCCACCACCCCGCTGTCTTCCACGCGGGGCACTGGGCTTCCTGCCATCACCGATGTGCCCAGGAGAATTTCAGGTAAAGACCAAGCTTGAACTAGAAACTCACCCCTCTGCAGGGGCTGGGGGAGCAGGATGGGCCAAGCCTGTCTCATCGGTGCCCTCAGTGTTGTAGTTAGGGGGATGTGGGCAAGGGCATGGAAACAGGAACCTGGGTCTTCTGAATTATGGGGTCATCAAACCCTAGGACATCGCAGATTGAAAGACTGGAAAGCAAAGATGGCACTCATTTCCTAAGATGATAATGAAAGCACCCAGCTGGTGTCCTGATAGATTGTATCCCAGGGGCGGGGGCTTCTTCTGAGGGTCCATGCCAGGCCTTCCTCTGCTTGTTCCTTTCTCCTCCTGACACCTACCTGTAAACCACAGTGCAGAGGGGTGGCACAATCCTCCACTCCTAGAGGCTTCTAAATCCCAGGAGGCCAAGCTAGCCAGTTCTAAGAGGGTGCCGCTGTGGACTTGGGACTCCTTTAGTGCTGAGACCCGGAGGAGTCTGGAAAGGTGATGTGTGGCCAATTCAGACCTGAGGTAGCCTTTCCATTAAGCCAAATGCTGTCCCTTGCAGCATGGCAGCCTCAGTACCCACAGATCCACCCTCTCCAAGGCTGTCCCCAAACTCGTGGCTCTCAGGGAGGAAGTATTTATGCTCAGTGACCTGGGTGATCCCCCTCTTGCCTGGTGAATTCATCAGAGAGCCAGAGTGTGTCTGTGAGGACCCCGGACAGAGAGGCAGACAGACAAATGGGAAAGTTATAAGCCCTTAGCCAAGCACGTGCATCCCAGAGATAAGGAAAGTAGTCCGCCCATTCACTGTGACATAGTACAAACCCTAACACTGTCCCCCAGGAAAATAGCTGCAGACCCTCATAGGCACAGCCCCACGGCTTCCAGGGTACCAGGTCTTCTTCTCCTAGTTCGGGCCCCACAAGCCTGTGTGACTCCTGGCCAGGTTAATGCCTCTCTTTCTCTCTTTCTTTCTCTTTGTGTTTCTGTCTCTGTCTCTCTCCCTCTCTGGTGTTCTCCGCCAAGCTTGAAGCTGCTGCTCTCTCCACTGAGCTGCACCACTGATGAAGCCTGGGCAGCGGGTTTGCGGGCTCTGATTAGCTCAGACTCCTTTCTTTCTTTCAACTTGGGAGGAGGGAAAGCTTTGTTTCTCAAGCACAGAGCAGGCCAGGGCTCTCTGGTCCTAGTGCCTTCACACTGTCTACAGCAGATGGACTCCCACAGGGGTGAGTAGGGAAGGAAGAGGGGTGGAGGGCAACCGCAAGGCTTTCGGGGAACTGTGATACTACTGTGCATTGATGACTGTCTTATTACTTTTGTGAACTGCATGCTATTCACTGGGGAATTGCGCAGAGTTTAGGATTTGAGTTATTGCCTTTTCTGCCTGGCATCCCCATCCCCTCGAGGCAGGCATCAGTTAGACACAGGAAGAAAGGGACGAGAAAGAGGAGTAACGGGCTTGGTGCGGGGTCAGAGGCCCAGTGCTTCATGATGTTGAGATAGTGCTGGTCTTTCCTTCTGTTTTGTACCAAGAGTCTGTTTCATTTTATAAAGGCCCACAGTGACACTTTGACGGAGGAGATTTGTGCAGATGTGCTTATGTTTAGGGCTCCTTTGAGCTTCCATCTGTGTTCTCTGTGGCTGAAGCAGATTTTACAATTTTTTCTGTAGCAGAATCTAGAAGAGAGAGAGAAAAAATAACCTAAGGAGCAACTGTAGCTTTAGAGACACTTATCTATAACATTTTTCTTTCCAAGGGGTGTTTGTTGGGGAAGGTCATTAAAAATAACGTTGGTGGGGCCAGGGACTTAGCTTAGTGGCATAAGTCCCTGCCTGGCAAGCTCAAGATCATGAGTTTGATCCCCAGTACCAAAAACAAAAACAAAATCAAAACAAATATCAAAAATAATATTGGAAAGATGCTGCCTAAATGAATAGTGATTATGTATCATTTACGTAGTAGCTAAGATAGCCAGGTTATATTGAGTCCATTTACTGGGAATTATTTAAAACATTTCCATGAAATGATACCAAAGATCTTCCTGTTCCACAAAGTGGAGGTATGAGCAGAGACGGGTTAACTTTCCAGCCGTACATTGATCTTTGTGCAAAGGTAGGAATGAGACCCTGCTTTAAACTGGTTTCAAACTGAGTCTGGTCCAGTTTTCACCTCCTCACCAGGCATCTCCTGATGTTGCTGGTAATGGAGCGATGTGGGGCCAAGGTGGGAGGGTCCGTATGAACACAAAGAGAACAGAAAATCTCTCCTGGCAGCAAGCAGGCGAACAGGAAGAAACAGCGAGGCAGGGACCATCAGGCAGCCTTGTAGCTGACTGGGCTGTGACATAGGTTCCTAGATGCCACAGTGCACAGATTCCCTCCGTGTCTAAAGCTGCCCCATGACCCGTGACTTACTGTCTCCTGCATGTGAGACTTAACAGTGAGAGCTTTTATCCTTTTTTGATATTTTAATAAACGAAACGCTTTGCATTAAGTTCATTTCTACACCTCTCTTTCATCATGCTCAGAGCCAAAATAAGGCTGTTCCCCTGAAACATGACAGTGAAAATACTTTCACACCTATCCCCACATAGTCTTTGTTAAATCAAATCCATTCTAACCTGCTTGTCTAAAGAGATACACCAAATATTCTCATACTATTTGGGGCACAGAAGAATAAAATTATTCGCTTATGTAACTGGAGGTCCAGGCCCAAGTTTGACTTCAATTCATACATAGATCAGCTTCTCACTCGTCTGACACTTAGTTTTATTATTTGTAAATAGGAATATGGTATTTATCTCTTAGGATTATTCTGAGTGTATAGAGTCCTCAAGATGGACTTTTAACACATGGGATGTGCCAAATAATTTGCAACTGATATTGTGAAGTTAAAGTTATTTGAAAAATTATACAGCCATGTACAATTTGCAGGCAAGCCTTGGCTTAAATGAATCAAATAAGTAAAAGCCTGAACTTCTACAGGGATTGTTTGCTTTACAAAGTGAATCAGCACAGGACATATTGAAAATAAAAATCTCTAGGAATGTTTAAATATTTAAATGAGTTAATTCTCCTGTGGCACTCAGAAAAGTATTTACAATACGTAACACATAGAAGTACACATTTGCTGCTATTATTGTATAGATTTAGAATGAATATTTATAGAGCCGAAAGCAATAGGGAACCATTCACAAAAATTTAATAAAGCATTAAGGAGAAATAACTGATTGATTATAAAATGGACAACGTTGAGTTACAGTTCCATTAAGTAGGCATGATAGTGTTCAGTTCCAAAGGATCCTAGGAGCAAATGCAACCAGAAAGAACCTTTAGAAAGATCTGTCTCTAAAGAAATTCCATTTCATCCAAAAAAGCCTTTGCAAAGATGATTTACTCTGCTTGAAGACCTTCAGAAGGCTCTTGTTTTTTAACCTTTGTATTTTTTTTTTTTTTAAATCGGTACCGGGGATTGAATTCACAACTGCCCGCTTGCAAGGCAGGTTCTTATGCCGCTGAGCTAAATCCCCAGCCCCTATACCTTTGTTAGTACTGTGCTCCTGAGTAATTTTTCAAATGTGATAATGGTCCTAGAATTTATTGAATTATAATAGTGGCAGTGGTATTAGATTATATGTTCATGTAGTCTTCCTCAGTCCCTTTTAGGGAGCCAGATACAAAGTAAGATACGATAAAGGATGTTACCTACGATCCCTGCTTTACTGCAGAGGAAGATGAAATCCTAGGTGTCTTAAAGTCCAAAGGCATAATAGAAAGATTGAGGAAACATTGCCTTAACCTTGGGTCACCATACTTACTGTGACAAGAATAATAGCTGTGATCAGTTTATAACTGAGCAATATATAACTGCCCTGTGATTGACAAGATAAGGTTTACTTTATGGCAGTGAGTTAACTGATAAAAATCACATACAGGTGAATACTTGTTAGAAGCCCGTGTTGTGCTGTTATGGCCCAGAACAAGCCCATTCGTGGTTGGTTCTTCTCTTTCACCAAACTTACTATGATAAACAAGGTTTTTATCATACAGTAATCTTTATATAAGTAACTTTATACATTTCCTTATTTTTTTATAATCCTAAAAGAATCTTCACTGTCAGAGTAACCAAAATTATTTTTCAGTGATTTTTTTCTCCCAGTATTGAGGAATGAACTCAGGGCCTTGGAGCTGAGGGCCATCCTTAGCCCTTTTTGAATTTTTTAAAACAACTTTGAGACAGGGCTTTACTGTTACCATTAGGTTGCCCAGGGTGGGCCTAAACTTGTGATCCTCCTGTCTGAATCTCCCAGAGTGGTGGAATTACAGGTGTGTGCCCTGTGCCTGGCTTTTTAGTGATTGTGCCAAAGAGCAAAGCATAGCAAAGCTGGGACCAGCTGGCTCTACACAACAAAACCATTGCATGTCTGTGTAACTGTAATAATATTATCACCCATGGCATTTTTGATGTTTAAAACACTTGTGAGGTTTGACACAAAGATTATAATTACTTTTCTGGAGGTCATTACAAAATGCTATGTAAATAATTGCTGACCTTCAAAGTATATTTTATGTAATAAGTCTACCATGGAAAGAATCCACCGTAATCCTACCATGTTTATTAAGTCTGATTCCTGACAGGTGGGTCACATGTGAGCTCGTGTTACCTTCCTAAAGGAGGATCTTTCCAGATAACTCTGCCTATCCAATCCCAGAGGAGTAGCCTAAGTCTGTTCCACTGCTGGACGTATGTGAAATGGAAGGAATTTATACGAACGCTTTTCTGTGACCTTGGTCACTGTTGGCCCTCTCACCGCTCTGGAAGTCTCACGGTGACTGAGGATACAGCTCATTAGAGACATGGGAGGGGTCAGAGATATCGGCTGCCTCAGTTTCTCTGGGAGAGGCTATTACAAGTCACAGGAAGGATTTCTTTCTCTGCACTTGTGGGGTTTTTTGGTACATAAGACAGTTGAAAAACTGTAACCTTTCTGAGATTATTTTCTTTTCTGTTTAAGCAGTATGCTTGAATTTCTTCTCTAAAAATATTTAAATTTCAGAAAGTTCCCTCTATTGAGATGTGTGCATTTGGTTGGTAAGCTGTAGTATTTCCAAAGGTCAGCGGGATAGGTGTTAGTTTATTAAATGTAGTTACTAAAAATTATTTTATCACTACCACAAAAATCTAGAAATGGCCAACAGAAAGCCCCAGTTGATCCCTGGGGGTCTGTCAGGTGGATAGTTTCATGTAACTTCTTCCTTTCTTTTTCTTTTTTTGGGGGGTGAGATACCAGAAATTGAACTCAGGACCTTGCACTTGCCAGGCAGACACTGTGCCGCTAAGCTATATCCCTGGCCCCAGTTTCATATGATTTCAAACCCAGTGATGTTTGATGTAGTTTATTTAAACATGTCTCTGAGAACCCGGTCTCTACCACATCCCCTGAGTCCAGCTTTTGAAACCAGCAGCTTCAGTAAAATGTCGAGTGCATGTGAACATTTGTTTTAGCAGAGCAGGAGAGAGCAAGACCTCAAAGAGGCTAAAAGAAAACCCCCAGCAATGAACACTAATAAATCAGAAAGTTAAAACAACTGTAATAAAACAGTAAAACATCTCCTTTTTTCCTACAGACCCATTCCTTTATTAAGAGCCACCTGTTTGGTAAACATACCTCCGCCCCAGCAGCCATGGGCAAGTAATTAAGTTTAATAGGAGCCACTCTTATTTTGAAGAAGTTCTCTGTTTAAAGCCACAGAGAGGGAAGTTATTAAATTTAATGGACCCTAAACAAAGGCAAGTGCTGTGTTAACAATGGAATGCTCGATATTCTTCTCCATTATATCAACTATGATTGATTGGATTATTTTTGCATTCTGTAAGTCAAAATTCATCTTGCTTTCCCTAAAAATAGGCTGTCTTTTGACAAGAACAGATGGTGTTTTAATCTTACTTGGATCTCAGTTTACTCTCACTTTTGATTTACTGGTACTGAGGACCAAAGAAATGGTTTTCATTCCTACTAGATCACTTGGAGGTAGTTGGCCCAGCTCGCAGAGTTGACTAAGCCTGGCTGTATGACTAATTGCAGTTATTTGCAGTGAGGCCGAGGTACCAGAACACTGAACAGAACCTACGTACAAGGTCTGCCTCTGATGTTATCCGTGCTTCTTGTCAGTTATTTTGTGGGATTTTCTCCTGAGACATGTACAACCACCCACATATAGGCAAAAGCTTTAGTAACCAGCAGAATTACGCTCACGCAGGAATGGCAAGCACATGTTTCTACATTGTATCCAAAGATTTGCTGCAATCTCCTTTCCAGAGAAGTAAGCTTGGGAATTTGAACCTTATTTCACCAAAAGTACTGATTTTCTCCTGATACCAAGGCTTTCGTGGTGCCCTGAGGGGAGGGCGGTGACAATTTCACTGATGAAACTGAAGTGTAACTTTTAACGTCCTGAAAGTGATTTTGTGCTGTCCTCAGATGTCAGTTAGCTTTTTCTGCCTGCCTCAGTGGTCCCGTGCACATGAATTTATTTAAAATCGCTCATCCACATGTCTCAGAGGTGTGGCAAGAAGGATTGTGGCCTCTGTCCATTTCATCTAGGGACTTCAAGTAAAGAAAGTTCACCTGGCCTGATAAATGCTCAGGGAAACACTAAATTGCATCATTAGTTTCAGAAGAATAGAAAAATTCTGTTGTACATGCACACACACCACACACACATACACACCAGTATATGTTTTTAAATGAGTATTTTTACAGTAGGTTTGTAGGAAAATTGAGCAGAAAGGATTCTCATACTCCTGCCCCGCCTTTATCTTGTTATTTGCCTCTGCCTTTGTTACAGTGGGTGAATCAGTGTGAATCCATTGTCCTGCGATTAAATCTCTGGTTCACATCAGGTCCACTCTTTTGTGTTGCCCAAGCCTACAAATCCATGGGCTTTGATTCATGTGGATTGCCCTATACCTTCCCGTACAGAATAGTTTACCTGCCCTAAAAATTTTGTGTGCATCGCCAGTGCATCCCTCCTTCCCTTCGCTTCTCTTGGCCCCAGCAACCATATGTATATTTACTGTTTCTATGGTTTTGCCTTTTTCAGAAGTCCTTAGTTGGAATCGTACAGTGTAGCTTTTGTAAACTGGCTGCCTACCAGTATGAATTTAAGTTTCCTGTGTGTCAGTTCATGGCATCAGTAACATGTCTCTTTCTGTCATAATCTTATGCCAATATTCTGTCATAAAGATGCTATTACATTTTTTAAAACATAAGGATGTTCTCCTTGTTCCTAGAAATGCTACCTCCTGGTTACTGATTTTGTCAGTGATATATCTGGTTATAAAATATTTCATGCATTTCTTCCTAGGGAGGTACTTTTTTTGTTATAGAAGTTGTGATCAAATGATTTTTCCATATCTGTAGTTTATTTTCAATTAAAAATCTTAAAAAATTTTTTTCATCAGATAAATTCTTACACATTCACCTTTAGGTGTTTATTCCTATCAACACAAGTACAGAGCAAGCTGAATTTACAAAGAAGTCTGTGCTTGCTTACTACCTCCCAAACCATTTGACTCTCCTAGGTAAAGGCTGACTCTTTCCTCTTAAAGATGCTGCCTTCCTGAAGTATGCCTGCTGTATCCTACTTCCTTGCATCGGTGGACATGGCCAGTTGCTCCTTCCTGGACATTTCTTTCCTGACCTCTTCCCATTTCGTGAATCCCTCTCCTGCCCACACACCTCCACGTGTCATCCCTGGGCTTTGGACACACCTCTCCCGTGTACCTGTCTTCCTGTAGTGTAAGAATTAGATTATGTGCCCTTTTCCTTTCACAGCAGGTGAAGTTTCTCAAGGACAGTGACTGTGTCTTACATAGTCTCGAATTCTTGTACCCTAGCATAGTTTTTGGCACGGAAAGATGCTTTGTGATACATAATGAACCAAGTATTAGTGGGAAAAGAGAATTAAAAAAAGAAGTTAGGCATGTAGAAGAAAAAAGAGAAAAAGAAGGAAAAAAGATTTTGTTCACCTAGAACAACAAAGAAAGGGCTAACCAAGACAAACTTTTATTGCTGATAAGGACAGGAAATCGTGCGGTAAGAGTGTGCATAAGCGGTATATACTTTTATCTCCAAGTCTTTTTGCAATGTGTTTTGTGTTTAGAACACATATCAGGACTGCATCTGTTTCCAGAATTTGCTGCTAGCAGTTGGTAATAATGCCAAAACATACTTCGGGTCCAGCTTGAAACCAAATGATCAAATAGAATGTTTGATTTCTAATTTAGGGTCTGACATTAATTATAGCTATCATGTAATAAAGCGTCAAAGTCTTTTGCTGAGAAAATGATAGAAATGATACTAAGTAACCTAAAGGCAAAGCAGTCTCTCTAAACGAAGTAAAGGTGTAGTTTTGATAGCAAATCTTGTCTTCTTCGGGCTGAAGTTTTCGTCTCTTCTTTCTTTTCCTTTGCAGCCCTTCCTGTGGGCTGTCCTTACTATGCTGGTCTGAGAGGTCTGGGTGCACAACGGTGTCTCAGAGATCCGCAGAATGCCTGGTACCCAGAGCCTGTTGTCATCTCTGCAGTGAAGGTTAAAATGGTCTTTGCTCTTTGGTGACTACATCATACTGTTTATGTTCCATATTTGGCACTTTTTTTGAGCTGCTTCTCCTTTTTTTGGTGTGTGTGTGCTTTGACAGTCTTTTAAAGATTCAAGTAGGATACTTTACAGTTTTTTATGTTTGGTTTCATCTCATTTAATGCAGGTGAGATTTCTTCCTGCCAAAAACTTTCTAGATCTTAATAATGCCGTATGATATATTAGTGGCCTCCTATATACCTTCCTGTGTGAGATGCTGCTTTTTAAAAGCTCATTTCAATCATTTCAGGTCAGCCGAGCAAATATGCAGCATATACTTAAATTGTACTTAAGCAGGCAGGGAATGAAAAAGACAGATGACATTGTCTCTGCCTATGAGAGGCTTTTAGTCCCATTTAGGAGGCAGCAGAAAACCGATATGGTACAGTGACATTATGATGCCAGCCCCTGTTGGCATCAGAACACGAGGGAGTGAAGAGGACTTTAGGCACAGGAGACCTCTTTCGCCTCTCGTATCCATTACCAACTTAAGGCCATCTCCTTTAGGAAATTGAGAAAAAAGTCAATTCCTTTCTGCTTGGATCATACTTTTACTCTGAATTGCATTAGCAGTTATATTTTTAACTTTAAAAAATTAGGAATGTTGTGGGTGGATTTATTACGGATCTTATCAAGGGTGTATTAGATCTCGTCTTTCTCAGCTGGAGTGAAAGCTCCCCTAGGCCAAGGGCCTGGACTTCTAGCCCTTTGCTGCTTCTCTGAAATTCCTGCTCTTTTCAGCGTGTACGTGCTCATGGGAAATGTGTTCACAGGCAAGTCTACTGTGACTTAGTGCTATGGCTTTAGTCTTTCTCATGCTGTGACTGTCACTGAAGACTGCCCAGTAGTTGTGGAGAGCTGGTCTATAAGAGACCAGTGGCAATATTTACCTGACTAGTTAGTCATCTTTCCCTTTGCTGGGACACAGTGTCAGACACTGGCAATTTAAAGGAGAAGAGGTTTAATTTAACTCATGGTCTCAGAGGACTCAGTCCAAGGATAACTCATTCCACAGCAGAAGTATAAACATGGCGGAGCAGCTCCATAGAGCAAAGATGCTGGGTTCATGGCACCCAGGAAACAGAACAAAGTGTCAGTACTTAAGAGGAAAGGGTCTGAGACCAGACATACGCCCTGCTTCCATTACACACCCAGTCACACCCAGAAGTGTGTTCCACAACCCACCCCCTGGGCAAATCACAAAGTCAATCAAACTGACAGTCGATCCTAATCACCATACCTTAATTTCATATTCTACAAATACAGTTATGTCCCAGCAGTATTGTGCAATCTGCCAAGAACTCAGCTCCAATAGACTAACCCTGCTGACTCTGTTTTAGCATTCAGCATCATGTGCATGGGCAGGCATGCACCTGCTCACTGCATTTATAATGCGTATACATCTGATTATTCTTGGCAGGTCTATTATTTGTCACATTAATAAATATCAGCCAAGGTAATAATTGCTTCAAAAAATGGGACCAATGAACTCACTGGATTTTGTTATTATCTTATTATTTCATGGAGTATTGATTTCTCAGGAAATAGTACTGTAATTGATCACTAGTGGTAGAAGAAGGACAAACTCCTTGAGTCTTCAAAGGTAGTACTTAGGTTTCCTAATCTGTAGAAATTGTTATAAATGAAACCTGAGGGAAAAAAGGCATAAAACATCTTTTTTATGACTAAAATGTTACAAGATAAAATTCACATGATAGCATCTTAATTCAAATTGTTGCAAGTTATTTTGGACAGTGCTTTATTTTGAACAGTTGAAAGTCATTTTCAGACTTCTCTTTTGTTTGTTTACCCAAAAAGCAAACAAGATGGTGTCTATTATTAAATTGGATCAGAATTTAACTTGGTCTGAGGCAAATCTAGGACCACCCCTGGTCCCCACTGGACAGACAGACAGTCCTATCTAAATTACTGGGGTTTTTATGTGACTTGATTAATTGGTGAATTTCAAATCCACGACAGTCATGTAAATCAAAAATTAAGTACAGGGCAGGCAACGTCGTTCCTAAATAGCTCAGAGGATTTCTTACACAGGAAGGTGGTATGTCCTCTCCAGGGAGAGGTAGTGCCTTTGAGTGACAAACCTAGAACTACTCGGAGCGTGGTTGAGTGTAATCAGTGCTTCTGTGATTAATGTTTACTGCTGTCTCCATCCAGCATGGTCCCTGTTCCCGCTCCCTGTGTAATTAGTAACAATGCTATAGCTAATGGAATAACAAGCATAATGATGGTTTTAAACATACTCCGCCTTCCTCCAAGGAGTGCAATGACTCACGATAAAATCAATAATAAGCCCATTGAAGTGGTCACAGTAAATCTATGCACAATTAATAATAACCCTTTCTAAATAAAAACTACAAAGGAAATTAAAAAACAGGCTTGGAAAAGAGGGAAAAATCTGATAATAGTTTGTGGTATTCACCATTTAAGAAAACAAACCCATAAATTTTCGAACTCTACCTTAGGAAAAGAGCACAGTCTCAGAGTGGCTTAAAGGCACATGGAGCCTTGACCAAAATGATTCCAAAAAAGCAGAGTTTGACCACCTACTTAAGGTTTCTTAGAAACTGGCTGGTGTCACAGGGATGCTTTGATTAAACCTCAGGGAACTTCTGTAAGCCAACCAGAAGTTAAGCCATCGGCGTTGGGACAAGATAACCCAAAGGAGGATGGATGCTCACATTCACGAAATAGCAGTTACTCTATGACTTGTGTTGGTTTGGTTTATCTGGGCCCCCTCCCCGCTCAGTGTAGGGACATTGCACAGGAAGTAGAGACTGCAGCACCTCTGAGTGTGTGTTGGGCCTAGCACTGGGCTGGGGGTGGAGGAACCTTTCAAGCTTGACTGCCCCTCTGGGTTTTTGAGTAAGTTACTGAAAGTCTGTGGGTATTAGAGTTTCCTCGTCTGTGAACTGAGTTCATTGACCGAATATTTTCCAAGATGGACCATAAAGCTGTGGGTATCTGGGGTTCTAAATGAAAGCCCCAAGGGGTAGGTTTTCCTATAGAAAAGGTTTAGTAATGAGCACATCCGAAAAGTAGATGCTACTATTGGTAACAGCAGGAAAGGCTGGGATCCTATTGCGTGAAGAACAGACTTGACATGTCAACTACCATTAGACATCAAGGAGAACTTTGTTTTGTACTTTAGCAGGTTGTGATGGGAAGCAGCTCAGGGGCAGGGTAATGAATGCCAACCAGGGCTCCATTCAGACCTTAACCCGATTCCACTGAATCTCAGCTCAAGGTGAAGCCTTATATATGTGTGCGCATGTCAGAGTCTACAAATGAATTTTCAAGTCCTGGATTTCATGTAAAATTAAGTACTATAACTTTTATTTTGTTGACACTTTGCATCACTTTACATAATTTATCAGTGTTAATCATCTTTACATGAGAAGGGCTGTAACAAAATGTAATTTATTATACTAGAGAAACAAGCTCAGGGTTATTAAGATAGAATCAGAAGTTTGAATTTGCTACTGGGAATAGTGTCAAACCACAGGCAGATCTCAGGCTCTAGCCGCGATGTAGGATGACTTGTCTTTTCAAATGGCCACTCTGGCTGTTATGTGAAGAATCTTCAGGCAGTGAGGGAATTGGAGAGGAGCATGGCAGAGGGGCTGTGGCAGTCATCCTGGGGGGTGGATGGTGGCTTGAGCTTGCCTGGAAGTGGCTGGATGGAGACTGTGGAGAAGAGGAAAGGGCGTTTTGCTAGGTCACCAGACTGTTCAGTAATAGTTTCTCCCACTTGTTAGTTTATTTTAAAAGGAACAAATATTGCATCTTTTAAGATTTTAATTAGCTGTCTCTAGGCCTCTTCAATACTCCTCAAGATGAAGCAATGATTCAGGAATTACTTGATTTATGAGGAGTGTAGAACCACCCACCTGGAAAATTCAGGTCATAGATTCATTTTGAAAGCCAGAATGTTTTGTTCGGTTGAAGGTTATTAATGTTCAATAATCAGATTAACCACAATCTGATTATTTCCATTAGCTCCCAGCTTCCAGCACAGTACTGAGATGAACTTGGGGGCGGAAACTACACATTTCTGTTTCATAGAATGCACATGTGATACGTACTCCTCGTCCTCAGAGCAGGTAGTCGGTTTTCATGACTCAATTTTTACACATTAGTTCCTTCCTGTGCTTTTAAGAGGGGCTGAAATGAAAATCACATGGAGGTGTGACCAGGTGGGCTGTGCATTAGATGACAATGCTGGGCACTGTGTGTTGAGGAGACCCCAGGGAGCGGGGCTGTGACTTCAGGTTGTTGCTAGTGTCAGGCATTTGAGAAAAATCCAGATGGGTGACACACCCAAAACAGATTCTTCCTGGGGAACTGGGACTTCCAGGGCCCTGGGACTAACAAAGACCAGGGACTTTTTCTAGGCAGACTCTCATAACCACAAACTAAAATTAAAGAAGTTTTAAATAGGTAAGACTGTTGGTATACCAATTGTCGTGGCCCTCCCTCCCTCTCTCCTTCCCTCCCCAGATCGTTAACTGAGACCTAAAAAGAGATTCTTCCTCATGAAACCTTCAGTTTGGGGGCCATAGAAATGAGCTTCAAGATCTTACGGAGATAGGAGCAGTTTTTGTTATAGTTCCTTTTTGAAAATTAACAAAAAATTATGCTGTGCTTGGACACAAGTTCCCTCTCTGCCTGGAATTCTGAAGTGAGAAGCATGTGTACCAGCCCCCACGCCCTGCCCACCAGAGCTGTTTGTTGGTTTGTTTTTAAAGGAAAAGAGAATCGAATCAGGCCAGGAGAACACATTTCCCAGTGACTGGAGCCCCTAGAACAGTATTTGAAGGATTTATTTTGGGTTTTGGAAGCTCAGAGACTCAGATGACGATGCAGTTCAAAGGGCGCTGCATGGGAAATCAAGAATAATTCCAGGAGCTTTGAAAATTTTATAAATTGGAGCTCTGGATGATACATCGACTGTTTCTTTGGCTGTCAGACCCAGTTTCCAACCTTTTTCCCTGGTCTTTTCATTTAGAAGGGAACAGTGAAAGAGAATAGAAGTAAAAAAAATGAAGTGTAAGGAGGACGTAAAACCAGCATAATGCATAGTAGATACTGAACCCCTGGAGGAAAAGATATAAAGATGGGGCGATGGGTTGGAAAGAGGGGTTTGCTCTCCATGAGCCAAGGGATCGGAATGCTGTTAGTACACATGCAGGTAATTAACCTTCTTTTGTTGAAGGGGAAGGGCTGGAATAGCACGTATACAACAATGCTGCCCAGTCTGTGATTCTGGTACTGCAAATAACCAGAAAAATGGATGGATGTAGTCACATATTTCAGGACCTTCAAACTGGAAAACTGAGCATGTGATTATGTTTCAGCCCCTTGCAGATTTTCCGAGCTCCTATTTGAAGTACTAGCCTTAGAGTTGCAAAGCTTCAGCTTGTGTCTGGTCCATAGCAAACTGGGGTCTTCCTCCCAACATTTTAATGAAGTTACATTTTGAACAGTAAATTATAGAATTTCTGGTTAAAATTTGAAAACTATCTTTCTAAAGGTTAAGTCAAAGGAACAGTACCAATTTAGATTATGCAAAAGGCAAATTGGAGCCATTCACACTGAAGTAAAATCTTTCAGTTGTCCATGATGGCAGCACGCAAGGTAGCTGTAACAAACAGATTTGGCATTGAGGGAAACAGGGAGAGAGTACAGAGGTCCACTAAGATGCAGCCTGTGCGTTAGGATTGCTGAGTTCCTGCCACATCGTGGTGCACAGGAAGAGGCCCAGGGCTCAGCGCTGTCCACTGATAAGTGCGCTCTGTCCCCAAGGCTGCTGGTCCGAAGTTGTGGTTAGGCAGGTGCTGCAGAGCATGAAGGGGAACTCGGAGGACTTCACCTGGGAGGGGACATCTCCAGGGGCATCTGCTACTGCTCTCACCCAGGAGCTCATTTAGAAGGTTTCATTAGCAAGAAATAAAGAAAGAGCGTGGAAGGCAAAACATCTAGTGGGGAAATCAAAACACCAGGCACTTAGGCTGTCTGAAGTAACAGCTTTGCTGTTGGCTGAGAGGATTTAAAGCTTACAGATAAAGAGTATTATATTAGAAGAGAAGAAAAATGGGAAGAGTGATAGCAAAGGTAAAAATTAAACTATGTGCATAGAAAAACTTAGTACGGTTGTCCTTTGATAGGTTCCAGAACCCTGGTGGGTACCCAAATCCACAGATGCTAAAGTCTGTTCTGTAAAAAGGCACAAAATCTGCATAGAACCCGTGTGGCCTCTCCTGTAGGCTTTCCCTGTAATACCTAGTAGAATGTAAATGCAATGTGAACAGTTGTTCTACTGTGTAGTTCGGGGAAAGAGGACAAGAAAAAGAGGTCTATACATAGTTGGCACAGACACAATGTTTAAAAATATTTTTGATTTATAAGTGCAGGACCTATGGGTCAGGGAGAGCAACTGGATTCTTATTCAGATAGAGGTTTCAATATCTAGAAAACACTTTTGCAAGCATGATCTCATTGAATCATTGCAAAAAAAAAAAACTCATTAGAGAGTTGGGATCATTATAGTTTGTGTTCTTTCAGTAGGAAATTAGTGCTCAGAGAAACCCAGAGATTTGTTGGAGTCACATCATGAAAGGGGGAATAAAGTCTCAATCCTAAGTCACTGGCTCCAAATAAAGTATGTTCTGCTTCCTGCTTCCTGCTCTGCTTGGTCATAGATGTCTGTTTCAGAACCTCACTCCTGGTACCCAAGCCTGCTGGGTATCATCCTAATAGGTATCCTTTCCAGATCTCACCTGGGTAGCATCATTGGTCCCTGGGTAGAGTCGAATTCACCAAACCTCCAACCAGAAATAAGAGCAGACATCATCCATCTGCCAGTTTTGTAAACATAGGTTTTATTCTAGAGGTTAAAAATGTGCATGTTGGTGAAGCCTTAGAACTTCCCAGTCTCTGTTTTTATATATAGGGCAAGGAAACTTAAAGCTACTTAAGTCATGTATAGCAATATCATCTATATTGTGGAAGTTGAAAATATTGATATAAGGTTTATTTCAGGTCAGGTAATTCAGATCACAAAAATTTGCTTAAATAATCTAGAATGAAGAAAAAGAAATGGCTCACATCATCTCTTATTTAATATGTGAACCTGAAATTCATTTTAATCCCTTTTACTGCAAATTTAAATATGAAAGACTTCTTTAAAAATGGACAGTATTGTTAGTGTGTAATCCCAGCACTCAGGAAGCTGAGGCAAGAAGATCACCATGAGTTGGAGGCCAACCTGGACTATATAGTGAGATCCTGTCTCAACAAATAAACAAATAATAAACTAACAACAACAAAACCTAAAAGAATTCTAGAAAACCCAATCAGCGATCCCATTTTCTTTTGACCTGTGTTACAGACTTTTGGCTTTTTGAGACAGGGTCTCACTATGCATTCAAGGTGGTCGTGGGCTCACTTTGTAGCCCAGGCTGGTCTTGAACTTGCAGTGATCTGCCTTCCTCAGCCTCCTGAGTGCTGGGATTACAGGCATGCGCCACCACGCCTGACATTTGTTATAGACATTTGTGACCAATGACAGATTTTCATTTTGTGGACATACTAAGTGTTTCAGTGGTGTTTTGTACCTAGAGAGAAAACTGGACTCTTTTTTTTTTTTTTGCACATGGATATATAAATTGTACTACAGTTTATTTATTATTTATTAGGTACCAGGAATTGAACTCACAACCTCACGCTTGCCAGGTAGGCGTGTTGTGCTGTTGAGCTATATCCCCAGCCCTATGTACTGCATTTTAAAAAGTTGTAATGCTGTTTTTTAATAAATGGGAACAAAATTTCTAGTGGGGTAGAGTCAGATCCTCCCTTCACAGAGAAGAACCAGGTGAGTCAGGAGTCCCACGCTGACTGTCCACCCCTGCCTCTGCTCCAGTGACCGAGAGTGCTTTTGTCCTCCTCCCTTTCTCTGATCATCTTCTGGCCACCGTGACCCCAGGCATAGGATGATTCATCTGTCCTGGGCTTCTCTCCTTCCGCCTTCACCCTCATGTTGGTTCCTTCTGAAGTGACTGAGTAGATTTTGTCCTGCCTCTAGGGCAGCACCATCCCCAGCTGTTCTGTCCACATCTGGAGTGGGCCAGTTGTCTCTGTGTTTGGGCTGAGAGGACATGGGTTTGGTCCTTGGCAGGCACTGTCTGGGTGTTGCCAGTGGACGGCTGTGTGTGTGTCTCATGTCCACAGCCGGCTTGCTCCCTGTCTCTCTCATTCTGTCTCTCTGTCTCTGTCTCTGTCTCTCTCTGTCTGTCTCTGTGCTTTTCTCTCTCTCTCTCGTCATCAAAACAAGTAGCTCCTCTCAGACACCTTCATACATAATTAGGTGTGTCTGTTTACACTTGGGAGACAGAGCGCCTCATGTCCCCGAGAAATACAAGGAGTCTGGGAGCCACCACAAACAGATGTTGGAAATGTCCATTTGTGGCAGGTTTATTGCTATAGCACCAGGAATAAACACGGACACGAAACCCTCCGGAGGGGTGTGTCTGTATCGAGAGCAGAATGTTATCGTGCAGAGGAGAAAGTGAAAGAAGTCCTATTTTTTCTTTTCCAGTGTGTTCTCCTATTTGTTTATCTCCTATGGCAAGGAAAATTTCAGTATTTGACTTTGGCCGAAGGCTTTTGCCAAATGCCGAACAATATGTTAGGGTTTGATTTCTCTCTCTCTCTCAAAAAAACAAAAAAACAAAAAAACAAAAAAACTACCCTGAGAACAGGGCTATATGTAACTAAGATGTGTTTGTTTTTGTTTAAATCACTCAGAAGAGAAATCATTTCTTGTCCATTGTTAAAAGAGAGGTTTCAATCAAAGGAAAATTCTACATACTCTAAAATATACAAACAGCTCTTTGAAATGGATGCCAAATCAAACTCTAAAAGGGACGTTTTACTTGCAGAAGTTTTGAGTTAAGTCCGTGTGCAGGGCTTGGGTAGAGGAACCGAGACTCAAGAAATGACTTACTGCAGTATGACACTGGGATACCAGAGTTGCGTGAGGAGCCTGGTCCTGGTACAGTTCGAGACTCTTGTATATAGCTTGGTGTAAACCCCAGCAACCAAGAAAAGAAATTCTTTGCAAATGAATTTGGTGTTTCACTTAAGTAGAAGGCAGTAATTTGGCTTTTGATGTCTTTGAAACTAAACATCCAATAGGAGGTCATCACTTTAAAAATTATTACTGGAGGTGTCCCCTGTTCCGTACCAGGAACTCCACTTGGATGACAAGGGGGAGGTGCTAATGAAGCAGCTTAGTGGGGGAAACGGGATACAGAGGAAACACAACTAATTTACCTTGGCTCAGCCACTATCTAGCTGGTGTACCTGAAGTGGCCATTCTTTTTCTAAACTAAGCTTCCTGATTGGATGTGACATGTTCTAATGACTTGTGAAGATAAAGCCAGATGTTTGCAAAAAACAAAAATGTAAAAGAAAAAAGAAAGAAAATTTAAGAAGCAGTGTATATATTTGAGCTGTTATCTTTTTTTTTTAATGATCATTTTGGAGATGAGACCCAATTCTTGGCAGGACTAAAGAGACCAGAGAAGGCTTGTGTTTGCATGGTAAGAGAATAAGGGATGGACTACAAAGCCCGAGACCAGGGCCTTTGGGCTCAAGGATGCCCAGGTGTAGAGGCCGGAAAAGCAGTGGGTGGAAGACGTGTGGGCAGAAGCCAGACAGAACATGCAGACAGCAGTTGGAGACAAGGATATAGAACTGATTTGGAGTCGCTATGATTTAAAAGTCATTTTTTGTGTATTACTCTGCTAGGGGCTACAACACATTTAGAGATCAGTAGGGCAGAGCTCCAGGTTTCAGGAATTTAAAGGCCAGTGGTGCCAATAAGCAGCTTTTCCTCACCTGCATGGCTGTTGGGGAGATTTAAGTGAGGAGCCAAGACTTGGAAAGGAAGCAGATGGAAACAAGAATACAGGGAGAAGCTGCCGGCAGATGGGGACTGTGACTCAACGTTAAAGGCTGCATAGAACTTAGAGAATTTGGAGAAGGGGTGGAGGAAGGATATTCAGTGATGAAAACCACAGCACTGGAGGTGGGGAGATGTGGGGCAGTTCTGTGTGCTGAGGCTGGAGAGCTTACAGGGAAGTAGAGTCAGAGACGAGCCTGGAAAGGGAGATTGGGTCAGGACTGCTGCGCTGATAAATGTTTGTGTACCCATTGTAGAGATCTAGAAATGCACATGCAAAGATCTGTACCTGGGTGTGTGACACGAAGTCACTGGGCAGGGAGGAATCTGAATGCCAATAAGAAAGGATTGAGGAATTCAGATGAGACACCCAGGCAGAAGGGACAATGCAAGCAAAAGGGGACCTTGACAGCAAGACTGCCTCTGCCACAACCAGGAGGACCCAGTCCCAGGCATGGCTGACCCAGCCCACCTGGGGAGTAGGTCAGAGATGCCACTGGGCACAGAGGAGGTCACAAAGAGAAGGCCAGGTCCTGGCAGGACACAATTTGATGCCAAAGCCTGTGGCTCTGGTTTAGGTTAGTAGGGATTGTGAGAGACCTAGGCTGACTTCTGAGACTGACCACACTGAGGTCCTCTGTCTGGTGCAGGTAAAGACAGAATCTAAATTCCAGGGCTGGGTCCAGTATGGCAAACAAGTGGCAGGTGTCAGGCTCCCATCTCATACCCCATCCCGTCTGCACCTCTAGGGCTGACATTGAGAACTGTCCAATGACCTTTATTAGTGGTGATCAGCTTGTTAGCACTCACTTGCAATGACCCTGAATCCTTGCATTGTGAAGCAGGCATCTGAAGCAAGCCCCTTAGATCTGGGACCACATCCTAGGCCTCCACTTACTACTCCTTAACCTTGAGGACATCATGTAACCTCTTTGATCTTGACTTTGTGATCCATACAATGAGGCTGGTGGCATTGCCAATACCCCGAGGATTTAATGACAATTTTGCCATACTGGACCCAGCTTTGGTGGCAAAAGCTCATCTGGGATCTGGGTCACCATGATGGTGTCTCTATTATTTGGTTGCTTTCTGTCAACCTTTGCTGACACCAGGGGATGCTGTGAATATTAAATCATGTCGGGATTCTGAAGGGTGGGGAAAAGCAGACTCTGATCCTGTTCCCAGCAGCAGAACATTCTGCACTGTGGGTTACACTGGCTACCAGGCTCAAAAAAGCTTGCTCAGTTTCGGTCTATTGGTATCACATAATTCTCCAAAGGACAGTATTTTCAAGTCTCTTGTTTTATATAAAAATTCATGTGACGTTTGCTCCATGTCTCTCTGCGTTTTAATGGAATAATGTTTTAACTAATGCCAGTTCAGTGTCCCCCTTTAAGAGCCCTCCCCCCATTTGTGCTCCGCTTGTATTTCATGCCTTCCTATCAGCTTGACTTTGGTGTCTAATATATAACATCGCAACCAGTTCATAAATTTCTGCTTTTAATATAGTCCAAGTTACCACAAGCACGGTCCACAGGAAAATACCAGGCTGTCCTCTCTGAATCCAGGCCTTTTGAGAGATTTACTTAGGCACAATTTATCATTTAGTTGCAATTTTTAAAATAATCTTAATTGACCACATATGTTATCAAATATGAGCTAGGCCTGCAGCCTCAACCTCCCTCCGCCTCCCTCCACCCCCTGCCTCCTGCTCCTCCTCCTCACACGCGTGCGCACTGCGTTCAGCCAGGATGTCAGAAAACTAATTATGCCTCTCCAGTCCGATACCATCGCAGGAAAGCCTCCCCTGGTTGGAGATAAGATGACTGATATCAAAGCTGTTATTTTTAGGAGGGAAGACGATTGCTTTTAAACCTCTTTGCCTCCTTTTCCTAGTCCGTCCTCTCTTAATTATGTCTCCATGTTTTGGTAGCCATAAGTCATTAGTGGTTTTTAATTTTTCTGAAACTGAAATAAGGTCTGAAAGGGTGGATTTGTCCCTTTTTTCCCTCCTTTTTCCCCCCTTATTTTTTTTTCCTGGCTAATCGGAGGAACGCAACCACATCTGAAGCCACTTGGCTCATTATGAATTTCATGGAAACCGATTCTCTGAAAGTGTTTCCATATGTGTGTTCCCAATATATCCCATCCTCTCTAAATGGGAGCACAGACGTGTGTATGGGCTGGAAATGGCTTCAGGATGTGACAGCGCAGTCATATGACCGCCACGGCACCGTGGGTGGCCCCTTCAGAAAGACACACAGCGTCCTGGGTGCTGGCCTCTTTCCTGTGGCGGATCTGGTTTCAAAGACTACCCACCCTTCCTAGGATTTAAAAAGTTCCTAATCAAGGCCCTGCGAGATCTCTTTCTGCTCTTTCTCCCCACCCCTTCTTCTGTAGCTCCTTCCTTCTCTTCCTCTCCCTCCCTAGATGCCCCTGCTCACACACCTCCTGCCGCCTTCCCTTCTTTCCTCTGCAAAAGGAAGTAGGTTATTCCAGCAATATCCTTAAACTTTGGGTGGTTTAAGGAATGGTTGAAAGTTTCTGAAGATTGCCAGGTTTCTTTCCCCTCTCTCTCCTTCAGCAGAACGTACTTTCTTAGCCTTGGGACCAGCCGGTCTTTCAGAGTTTGTGAATACGCAGTGGAAAAGTACAATTCACGACACCACGGAAAACAAATATTTGCACTGGATAGTTGAGGCTCTTTTTCTCTCATTTGCAAAGCGATGGAGTTTGTGCGTTGTTCCATTATCATAAAAACTGGTTTCAAACTCCCAGTTTGCTGGTTTCTTCTCCATCAGCATGAATGATTACATTTCTCCCACCTATGGTGTGTTTTCCTGATTATTATCAAATGGAATTGAAAGTAAATCTAATTTAACGAAAAATGCTTGATCCATCTGAGAGAAATGGAAAGAATTTTAGAAAACTAGTATAAGACTCCTTAAATCCTCAGTGTGGCAAATTCAACGTAATATTTTGTAGTCTAAATCTGATTTTTGGATAATGTTTCTATAGCTTTACTGCTGTCTGCTTGTGAGTGTTCTAGTAATGCTCCTGCTTAGCTATATTCTTGGCAGCATTTGTATACTGTGTTATGTAGTAGATAGGGTCTAAAAGACGGATTCGTGGTTCTTCATTGGCTTTCTTTTCAGTTGAGTTAGGAAAGCAAAATACCCCGAAACAATGCTAATACTTTAAAGTAAGTGGAGAAATCAGGCTTACATAAGTCATCCGTGGTGTGCAGGGTGACAGCAATGATGGTAAGAATGCATCCACTGTGGGGAGGCCTGGCAGCCAGAGCTCAGTAGGTGGTGCCCATTGCCTTGGGTCTGGCTTCCCTAAGGGTCCTGAGGATTTGTGGCCTGGGCTTGGGCACAGAGATATACTCTGTTTTTAAGGCTTGGTTCCTGTGTTCCTGCAAAGGTACTTACGGAGTGAACACATGTCCCTTTCCTGGGTGTTTGGAGGACGTTTGAGGCAGAGCCCGTACCTGTTTGTAGCAGTGTGCTCTGTCTGGCAGCATAGTGAGAGCAGGATACCACCCCTGCTGCAGGCTCCTAAATTTTACCTGTCAGAATCACTCAGATTCGACCTTGTGCATGCCAGGCAGACCCTCTACCACTGCCTGCACCCCCAGTCTGTATCTGTTATTCTTGATAGCTGACATGCTAGCTCTCCATCCACTTGTCTAGAAACAAGGACAGGTGTGAATTTTACTATGTTGCTTTACTCCAAGCAAATACTATGACCTTAACAGAGTCAGAGATAGCGTTGTGTTCCCACTTCCATGCATTTCTGGCCGGCCCTTTACCCACTTCCTGTCTTTGACCTGGCCTCCTTTGTGTGATGTACACAGAGATTCCGGTTCTGTAGCAGGACGGGTATCAGGCATGAAAAGGGAATAACATGGCAGTGAACCAGGGTGTCTATGTCCTGGTAGCAAGCCCTGTTTGCAGGGCCCTCTGCAGCCTGAGGTCAAGTGATGTAACAATGGCTGGGCATAGCTTTAAAGAGGGTTTTACAAGGTTTTATAGGTACGGAATGCATTCGGATGACAGTTTAGGTTTGATGTCAGCATTACTTAATGCTTTTAATATCTCTTTTTCAATGTGTCAGGAATGTGCTAGCTGTGGTACAGAGTTACAGATCCTTAGGCTCACTGATTCATTTCTCTGTCCTTCTTTGCACCCACAGATTTTTTTCATTTTAAGTTCTTACAGTATACTAGGCTCTGAGAGGGATAGGAGAGGAAAATAAATCCCTTACTGTTAAAAGCTGACTGTGGTGGAGAGAACAGTCTTAGGAACAGCTAATAATTCAGTGGAGTAGTGAAGAAGGGCTCTAAAGAGTCAGGGAGAAAAGAAAGGCTGTTGGAACAGAGTTGAAAAGTAGGAAGTTAAATAAGAGAGCAATTGGAAAGGGAGGGAGATTCTTGGTTATTGGGGGCCAGGGGCAGCTCCTTGGAGATCTTGTGTGTTCTGCGTTCCAGTGTGAAGAATGCTGCAAGTGGGTTAATAAAAAGTTCCTGGGCTTTATTTGAGATTTGTTGCAGCAGTAACTTCTACTATTTAAAAGGCCCCAGTGCCGCTTTGAAGTTAACACCTCATTGCCGAGTAGGACGATGACTTTTCCTTCTGTACACTGAGATCCTTGCATAAAAGCAACAGAGCAGACTCCGAACATTCCAGCCGTGTTGGATTTGGACTCCAGACTCCTTTCTTCTTTCCCACTGTGCCTACCCTGGAGCTGGGATGTATGCATTCTCTTGGTTGGAGAGAAAATTAGTGGGCACAGTTCCCTAGCTGACAGCCCTAAACAGCAAGTACCTCGTCTGTTCTTCCTCCCAGACTCCAATTCCTTTCATTCTAAAGATCTCCTTGCTTGAGTTCAAACGACTGATATTTATGGATGGTCTACTAAAGCCTAGGCCTGGGAATGCAAGTCTTATTGTTAGCAGGCAGGGAATGGGAGACAGAGAATTATGAGCCATACCTCGAACCAACTAGGTGGCATAAGAAAGTAAGATGGTCAGAAGTGCCCAGGCAGGATCTCCAGAGGTTCTGCTGGAGAACCATTCTTCCCCGTATCTTAGTTCCATGCCCTTTGTACTTGCAGAGAGCCTCAAACCCTTGTTGGGTAACGAGAGAGGCTATATCCTTTCCCTCCTAGACCTTTCATACTGATCTTATTTTTATTTGAGTTTCATGAGTGTTTTATGAATATATTCTTCCCTGTGCATGTTAGGCTGTGGAAATCTGCTGCTGCTATTCTGATGGGCACGGTTCTTACAGTTCTGTCTCTCACAGCTAAAGTTCCTTTGAGGTGTCTGATGGTGGCTTGAGGTGTAGACAGCCACTGGGGCATGAGGTTCAACCATAGAAGCCAGCAAGTCCCAGGGATTAAGCCCTCATCCTTGGTCTCATTCACATTCCGCCAGCATCTGTACCAGCGGCTTCCTGCTTAGCATATTAGATCAGCAACGGCCTAGAGTCATTAATGGCACCCCCAAAATGTAACACCTGGGTATCAAGAGTCTATGGAAGTATTTTTCATTAGGGAAATATATTCCTAAGGTAACAGTATGGGGACCCAGGATCATTTTATCCAGAAAAGCAGGGAAAGTGGCGTGTATCTTGTTGGAGTCAGGATGCTCTTCCTTGACTCTGCCTTTCCTGCTGTGTGTTGACCTTGGGCAAAGGGCTTCTCCCAAGTTCAGCCTCCTTGTTTGTCAAATGGAGATCCCATTAGAATTACCCAACAGAAGTTAGGGATTGAGGCTTTTCTCCAGAGCACCCCAGGCAGCAGAAGGCACACGCATACTTAGGCAACGCAGGGACAGAGCAGAAAGTGTCAGCGATGCAGTTCTGTCAAGGTCATTTTATTGATCTAAAACTTCACCTCAGTGATGCTTTCTCCACATCACATTTGCATTTACCTTACTGTACAGGGACACCTCTTTCTCAGGCTGAGTAAAACCAGCCCAACAGGAAGCTGGGCCATGTTTGTCTTGAGGTTCCAGCAATTCCCACCAACTGCTGGGGCCCCTGAATGTAGATACATGCTGTTTTGAAATTTCTAGAGCCTGATGATCTAGTGTGGATGGTGTCACCCTCTCCTTCCATGTAGCTAAATGTTTTGCATGCAAGGATGAGATGACGTGGTAACAGTCAAGAGAACTGTTAGCCGTGTAGCTGGCGTGCTGGCATACCCATGTAACCCAGCAGGCTGAAAGGTTGAGGCAGAAAGATTGCAAATTTTAGCCCAGCCTGGACAACTAAGCTAGACTCTGTCTTTAAAAAAAAAAAAAAAAAAGCGGGGTGGGGTGATAGTGCTGGGGACATACCTCAGTGTAAAGGTCCTGGACTCAGTCTCTAGTAGGAGGTTAAAAAATCAAAATGAAACAAAACACAAGAATTCATTTGTGAAAGTCATTCCTTGCTAATTTATTTTCAGAAGGTCCCCAAACTACCTATAGCTTTATTTAGTCAGATTTTTGTTAGGAGTTTTAAACTGACCCTGCAGAGCTCTGGCTACCTTGCGTATCAGTACAACAGTGGCAGAAGATTGTGTCTTCCTTCATTGTTAGGTCAAGCTAGAGAACATCCTAGCTTTCCTCCTTTGTTCTCTGTTAGTCACTCTTTGTTTTTATTTTTGTTTTGCATTAGTTGATTTCATATCCATTTCTTTTTCCTTTTGAAGCTTTTGGCTACTGATACAAAGTATGAGCATCTAGGAAGTACTGTTGTTGTGAACCCAAGAAAGAGGTCTAAAAGAAAATTTGAGTTCATGTACAAAACAGATTAGAAAGGGCTGGGGATATAGCTCTGTGGTACAGCGCCTGCCTGACAAACATGAGGTTGTGAGTTCAATTCTCAGTACCCAAACAAACAAAAACCAGATAAGAAGTGTAGGTACAAACTTCTTCAATGAGAGAGAGAGGTGTTATTATTTAATTCTGCAATGGTGATTGTAAATAAATTGAAGACTAGGAAGAGGTTCAGGTGCTTTCTAAACATTCCCTTCCACCCTACCTCCAATCACACATTTCTGTGCAAAGAATCTCATACTAAAGCAAATTTTAAATATTTGTTCACACAGGACACTTTGTAATGTTTCAGAAATAATTTCTAAAAGTCCTATGATTCAAAACTTATAAAAATGACCCTAGAAGCTCTTTAAAGTCCATTTTAGTTTGCTTTGTCAAGAAAGAGTTAATCTTCAAGACATTATAGTCTCAAATAACTGGAAACGATTGGTGAAAATCATGTAAACCAAGCGGAAATTTGTTGCATTGTTTTCTATAAACCACAACCAGAGCTCATTAATTGAAAAATGAATGTCAATTTGTGTTAGCTAGCATCTATAAACCAGAGAGGTGCAGTGATCTGGGCATGTGATGGGTAATAAAAACATCAGCAAAATGTATCAGGCTGAATACAGAAGAAGGTGGAGGGGTAGTAAATTCAAAACCATACTAGGGTTTATTGGCAGGGCCCCACATAGAGGGTTTTTTAATGAGGTTTCAGCATCAAAATAAGTGAAACCGCATGGAATTCTGATGATTTCTGCAGTATATTTTAAGCTCAAATACATAGGAGACATTTTTTTTTTTAACATTAACAGGCCTATCTGTGAACTTTGGGCTTCATGGAAAGACGAATGTGGACATCTTAAATGCGACTTCCTCCTGTTTTAAGTTGCTCATGTTATTCTGGCTTTTCTCATGTGCTCTGAACATTGAACTTAATACATCCGGAAGTGACCTGCCTCTAGCCATTAGCTCTGCAGACTCAGGTTCCTCTCCAGGCTCTTTGGGGGACACCCAACAGTGACCTGTGCCTCTGGGCTGCACCTGTGCTCATCAGCGTTGGGGGGTGGGGCTGTCACATCCCATCTGCTCCCCTCTGATGTTGTCATAATCACGACCGTGCACATTTGTAACTTGAGCTCCTTAGAATTTCATTTTGGGGAGGAGTTAGGGCGAGGTACTTTAAGGATGCGGGCTGTGTTGGTTTTGGTTTGTCATCTTGAAAGTATTTGCTTCTGGTAGCAGGGGCTGTTGCCCTGCTCCCCACCCTCTGCAGATGGGCCTGTGGGTTCTGGGAGGGCACTAATGAGGGTCGGGACCTCTGTCTGCCTCTCCCCTTCGGCTCTTGCTCCTCCCGCTGTCTTGGAAATGGTAGTCCTAGGACCTTAGCGCTGGAAGGGAACTTAGAGCTCCTCCCCTCGTTTTACAGATGATGACACTGCCTCCTCTGACTTCTGCCTCTGGCCTTCCACTCTCAGTAAGAAGAGCCAGGCAGGTGAGACTTTTCACAATTGCTGGGCTGGGCAGGGCTGGGCTGGGCTGGGCTGTCTGATTGGTACTGATTTATGAGAAAAAAAAATCTTGTTAACTCTGTGTTACTTGTAAACAGTCACTTGTTACTACAAATGCACATCCTGGCACTTAATCTTAGCATTTTATGAGAAATTATGAGCACTGTGCACTTTAACAAAAATGAACAACGCTTGATAAGCACCTTCAAAGACAAGTGTTAGGGTTATTCCTGTAATAAACATCGCAGTACCCAGAACAAAGGCTGAGTAACAATGAGTTAAAGGAGTAACCTATTCACTAGGGTCTTCAAGAATTGCTCAGGACTTGCCTTTATAGCTGAAGAGCCATAGGAAAGGCAAATATACTGGGAAGATTCTAGAAGGGGTCAAATAAGTGTATTGGTATTATGAAAGGATGTGTCACAAGAAATTTAAATTAACCCATTCTTTAAGGATGACAACTGTAAGTCTTTAGGCATTTCATAAAAGTGATTTCTCCGAGAAGTGTTTTATCAGTGTGATTTCCTAAGCTGGGCACCAGAAATACCTAAGGAGACCTACTGGTAGCTTGAGAACTTACAGGGGTTCACATTTTAGTGGGGACCATCTTTGGGTTTAGGATAATGCTTCACACTGAGCTGAAGCTGATTCTTTGGGACGTGGCCCAGGGCCCTGGTAGGTGGGTGGGGAGTCTCCCCCAGGCAGTGAGCCTTTTGCCAGAGCTGCTGTGGGCACCTGGCTAACATCTCCCATCAAGTCTTGAAATATGATGGTCTGTAAGGTCCTCAGCCTTCCTGTCCTCCTTTACCCCACTTTCAAAGCTCATCACTACCTGGTTTATGACCCTAGGGAGCATTTCTGAAAACCTGACTCCCCTCGCCCCAGAAGAGCCAGATAGTTCCAGGTTGCCTTGTGATCTGTTTTGATGTCACTGTTACTAAGGCAAAGATAACAAGACTTTAAATTCTCTTTAAAGAAGTGGTAGGAACGTGTTAGTGGATCTTTCTCATGTCCCTTCCTGGATGAAAAAGCCCTGACAAGAGTACCAATAATAAAACCGATCATTTTGGGTTAAGAAAACTAACTTTGTCTGACTTAGTAAAAGTTTCATTTCAAATATCTGAAGTACAGCAAGGAACAAAAAGAGTGCGGGTAGGAATAAAAAGCAATCAGGATTTGATCTTAAGTCTGGTGAGTGAACCGTAAGATTGAGTGTTGGGTGGGCACATGTGTAGGACCTGGCAGAGACTTGGGTTTTTAAAGCCCTTTGAGATTGTCTAGGGGTGAAGAACTTAAGGATAAATGCTGGTAAGACTATAAAATCGGGTTAAAAAGAAAAAAAGACTGTAAAGTGACCAGTGCATTTGAAAGTTTGTTTGTGGCTTGCTGTTCCTTTTTTTTTTTTTTTTTTTGGGAAAGCTAAAGTTTTCTTTTTTTTCTTGTAAAAATTCTATCATTATTTTAATTGCTATTTACAGATTTTCCCTCCCATCTTCTGTTATAATTTTTAGGTGCTTCAGAACTGGGCCCTTTTTCAGACCCCAGGCAGTTCCCCAGCATTTCATCCCTCACTGAGAGCCGCTTCTCCAACCCACGAATGCACTACCCAGCCACCTTTACTTACACCCCGCCAGTCACCTCAGGCATGACCCTCGGTATGTCTGCCACCACTCACTACCACACCTACCTGCCACCACCCTACCCCGGCTCCTCCCAAAGCCAGAGCGGACCTTTCCAGACCAGCAGCACTCCATATCTCTACTATGGCACTTCGTCGGGATCCTATCAGTTCCCCGTGGTGCCAGGGGGAGACCGGTCTCCCTCCAGAATGCTCCCGCCATGCACCACCACCGCCAACGGCAGCACGCTATTAAACCCCAATCTGCCCAACCAGAGTGATGGTGTGGACGCGGACGGAAGCCACAGCAGTCCCCCAACTGTCTTGAATTCTAGTGGCAGAATGGATGAATCTGTTTGGCGACCATACTGAGATTCCTCAGCCGTGGCCTGGTGGTATCTGGGGCCACACCCCACACGTGTCAACATATACATATATAAAGAGAACGCATCTATATATGTATATCGGTTAGCAGTCTACAGAGTGCCTACTTGTTAGAAGACCTTTCATCCCTTCACCCAGTCATGACCTTGCAAGCCTAAGAGGGTAGATGTTGAGAAGTAGAAGGCCCAAGAGAAACAATTCTAAGCGGGTTTCAGATTGTTTACTATTTAAGATGTACTTTTTTTTTTTTTTTAACAAAGGAACACACAAGGGAAAAGGTATTGTTGTTTGGCCTGTAACCGTAAATAACCTGCCCTTATGTCAAGTCAGAGAGGTGGCCTAAGGTTCAGGAGGAAGAAGAGCAGAGCTGCTTCCTCCCTCTGCCCTGAAGCTGCACATCTCCCAGTCACAGCAGTGTAGGGACCGTGTCCTCTGCAGACAGCGTGCCAAGATGTCACAGTGCCCCTTGAGGGGCCAGTGGCAGGGCGGATGCTGCCACCCTCTGTTTCAGACTCGCTGCAGCTAATTGTGTGAACTGTGTAGTTCAGATTTCTTTTTCCTTCTCTTAAGAAAGTGACTTCAAAAATACTGATCAGGATAGATTATTTTATTTTACTTTTTTATACTTCACCCTCTTCCCATTTAACCGAAAAAAAAAAAATCCCACCCCTAAGATCCCACCTGCTCCTTTTATATGAAACTGAAAATGGCAATACCTTATTATAGCCATAATGGTATATATAGTGTTTGCGTTTGGCTGTGTGTTATTTGTTTTCTTTTTTTTTAAATTATGAATATGTGTAAAATCTGAGGTAACTTGCTAACGTGAATGGTCATATAACTTTAAAGATATATTTATAATTATTTAATGACATTTGGACCTTTGAAACATTTCTTAGTGTATTGATATGTTGACTTCGGTCTCTAAAAGTGCTCTTTATTAAATAACAAATTTCTTCGGTGGGCTAGAGCCATATCTGAAATATTGCTAAGCAATTTCAGTTCACCCAGGCACAATGTGATTTTTAAAAAAATACTTCCATCTCCAAATATTGTAGATGTAGCTTGTTTTTGTAATGTATGAAGGAAATGTTACGTTTAACTCTTTCAGATCTTTGATCACTTCCATACAGCTTTGCCTTTTAAAGCAATAATAGGGATTTTTAAAACTGCCCTAAGCCCTTTATCACTTTTGTTGCCCTTTCTCAGCATAAAATGCTGGCGTGATGTGGTTTCCTGATTTCTTTTGGATAATTATTACTCTAGTCATATTAAAGACAAGCACAAGTGAATCATTCAACTGCAGGAAAGTGTTCCGTGGTTTCAGAGTTAAGCAAAACTCAAAAACTCACCAGGCTTCATAGTGAGGACATAGCTTAAAGCCACTCATGTGGTCAAGGATCAGCTGTGATGTGCATAGTGCAGGAATGCAAAATTACCCCATGGATTCTTCACCCACCAGCCTCACCACACAGTAAACCAAGGGAACCCAAATCTGCCTCACCCAAGCCCCACTTGCAGCTCCCCACAGGATTTGCCTTTAAGGAGCACAGTGAAGTAATTGATTGTCCTAGGGGGAACTGTGTACCCCAAGACGCAGCCAGTTCAGCAGGTGGCTGATAGGAGAGGACAGAGATCCTTTGGGGACCCAGTAGAGCCTTTGACATCTGCATTTACATTAAGTTTACAGTACACATATCAAAGGCATGCCAGGGTGTGGAGTTTCCTGTCCACCACTGTCTATGAGTTTGAGCTGTGTAGCCCTACAGCAGGATGCTCTTTGATCCCTCCTGGGACCCACACAGCCAGTTCCCAGTGTGTATCCTCAATTGATCGAAGCCAGGATCATGTATTGACTCCGCCAGGCAAATCCATGCCCTCTTCCCTTGATGATCAAGGTGCCTTCATCTGAACCCTGTGCTCCCCTGAGCAGGACTCTGCAGAGATTTGCTCTGGCCCCAGATGCACCCTTGACTGGAGTCCCTCTCCAGTCACCATGCACATGGGACAGCTGTGAACCAGGTAAACCTGGGTGTGTCCAATGACCATCTCTCTCCCTTAGAATTCATCCCAACTCCTCCTAATACAATTGAGGGGAAATGAAGCAAAAACACTTAGCCTTCTAAAGGTTGTATACCAAGTATGCGTAGATAAATAAGCCACTTTTCTATTACCTAAGTAAGATGGAAGTAGTAGTTGATGCTATTTATTGTTTGTGTGTGGTGGCTTGAAGCATGCCACTGTCCATTTATTTGTGAGTATAAAACATGTGTTTGTTTCAGCAGCACTTAAAAAAGCCAGTGTCTGGTAACACATTGCGATTTTAATTAAATGACCTAAAAATGTTGCCACCCGGTACCAGCTGCACCCTATTTAATAAAAAAGGTACTATATTTGTACATTATTTTTTAATGTTAAAAGGGCTTTTTTAAGTTTACAGTACACATATTAAGTGACTATAGGGATGCTTTAATGTTGAAATGTTATTAGCGTGGCTGCAGGCAGCAACCCGGAAACACTTTAGAAGTCTTTTTCCTTGGGAAAAATTCAAGCACTTCTCTCTATCCTCCTTCCAATTGCCCCAATAGGGCAATTCACATTTTTTTAGGACAAATTTCTGTCCCTTTTATGGCCTAGGGATTAATATTGATATTCTCGCTCCTTCCTTCTCACTGTCTTGCCATCCCTCTCCTCCCTCCATTTGTACTTGGTCACGTGTATGATTTTTGATTTCAAGACCAAAGCAGTCATACTACTGCTGGGAACCATGTGTTAGGACCCTCCTTCCTTAGGATTCAGTTAACATGGTTCTCGGTGTCATGCAGATGTTGCTGGAATTTACAGTATAACCAGTGCAGCCACATCTTTTAAAAAAGGACATCTCTCGGTCGTCTTACAAACTTTAACCTATGTCACAGTTCCAGAACAGGTACCGAAGTTTGGTTTTAGATGAATAGATTGACTAATGTTCAACTGGAAGGCGAGGAATCCAATGGATTAACTGTTGATCACTCTTGAAACTCTCTTATCCTTCACCCCAAGGCCCTTTAAAAGAGAGAGAGAGGAAGAAAGCCACACCTTTAGGGACTGACTGTGCATTGCAGATCCAGACGGGAGGAGATGAGTGTTCTGATTTAAGGAGTTCCCTCCATTTCCTGAGGACAGGGATCGACCCCAAATCAAGTTTGAACATGGTACTTTTATAGCATTAGCAAAATAACCGTTGTTTCCACGGTGTTTGAAAGAACAATTACAAACAAAATAAAAGATGGCTTTTTCCAAACCTTGAATTTGTTGTTCTTAAAAAGAAAATGCATTTCTAAAAGAAAAAAAATACTTCCTATATGAGAATTTTTTAGTTGTCTGTTTACTTCATGTTTACAAATAATTGTTTGCTTTTGAATGCAGTACTTCTAAATATATCAGCCAAAATCGTAACTTACAGTAATTTCTTAGGTATTCTGAATAAAATTCCATTTCTTTTGGATATGCGTTACCATTCTTAGATTTCTGTGGAACAAAAATATTTGTAGCATTTTGTGTAAATACAAGCTTTCATTTTTATTTTTTCCAATTGCTATTGCCCAAGATTTGCTTCCCATGCACATATTGTACAAATTCTGCTTTGTGCCCCAGGTCATGATGTGGATGAGTTTACTCTTAACTTCAAAGGGACTATTTGTATTGTATGTTGCAATTGTAAATTGAATTATTTGGCATTTTTCTCATGATTGTAATATTAATTTGAAGTTTGAATTTAATTTTCAATAAAATGGCTTTTTTTGGTTTTGTTATGTGTGTACATTGGGTCTTTTCTCATCGGCGGGTTTTTTTCTGGTCTGATGCCCACTCCTGCTCCACACCTGGGCACTGCTTGGTCTTAGGATTTACCAGGGTCCAGTAAGAGCAGAGATGCATGTTAATGGCAAGAGGGAATAAATGCTTGGTAAGCGCTATGTTCTTGTTTGGTTCTATTTCTCAAGAGGGATGGGCGCTCAAAGATCTCTAGGTGAACTGGTGGCCAGTTCACTGCAACCAATAAGCTACCAGGGTGCTCCTGGTAGCTTTAGATCAAACCCCTTCTTCCAGCCAGGGGACCTATCAGTGGGTATGGTGGTCAGGATGGTCTTGTGATTCTTATCTCTGGGAACATACAGGGGCCCAGCAAGTGAACCCCAGTTGAAGTTAGGAGAATTTGAACAGCCCCGAATAAGTAAGGTATTTGTGTTTTCCTTCCCATAAACTCTCTTGGATTCTAAAGAACAAATACAACCAACCAAAGCCCAGGGAGGAATAGAATTGGCCCTGAGTCTGGAGGGCTCTACTCTCAGAAGATTTCTACTAGAGAGCATAACGATAGGGCATACATACTTTTTCTTGGCCATTGCTTAGTTTTGGTAAGTCCCTCCCCTGCAGGAAGGTTGAGGGCCTCAGCTAGAGATTGCTTTCTGTCTGTCCTTTGCTTTCTGTATGCCGTGGCTTGCCATAATTCTAAATGGGAGACCCAGGAAATCAGGGTACGGAGAATCTTGGTCATTGGCCACAGTGGCCCACATCATACTGACAGGCAGAGCTGTCCTTTTTAAAAAAAAGTAAAATACAATCTAAAGAGAAACCAGAATATAGAGGCCTCCTTTCAGAGGGTCTGTGCATTCTTTTAGTAGTACATGTTTGCAGCATGTATGAGCACGCTATTTGTGGAGAGTTGATACATATACATAACTCAGTTCTTTTCACGCCTCTTCCCTTCTCTCCATCTCAGCATCCCCTTGCTATTTACTAAAGATCTGTCTCCCTATAATAAGAGAAACCCAAGGTATAAATAATTTGAAGACAGTCTGTTTATTCTTAATCCTTTGGCACTGTTTTCTGAGAAATCGTGGAAACAGTTTCTTCGACTAGGAGCTGTTCTGAAGTCATTGTTGACAACTCTTCCAAGATATTTATTTATTTATTAAGACCAAACACCCCTGTTTCTTTAAGAGGCATCCGCCCAGCAGCATGGTACAGGGCAGATCACTTTACTCTTGGCTTGTAGAAAGACATTGTGCTAGACCTTGGTGCTGTTAACATTTCAGGCTGGAAAACTCCTGAGGTCCTGTACATGTGCACATGTGTGTTGAGATGCTGGCCCAGCAGTACAGTGTGATCAGTGGCATCCCCAGCCCCTACCTATCTTCCAGATGCTAAGAGGATCTCCCAGTCCAGACATTTTTGGATGTGCCTTGGGAGAAAGATCTCCAATGACAGAACCAGTGGGCTAGAGGCTCTGTTAATTCTTAGACCAGTCTATCCTGACTAGGGCCAGTAGAAAAATACAGCAGTCATTAACACAGATTCCCCAGGCAGGAGATGGAAGGGCTTCCCAGCAGCCAATGTGTGAGGACCTTTTCCACCCTTTCTCCAGTGCCCCTGAGGCGTGGGAGCGCCCCGAGGTGCTCCTGGCTTCCACTTCCACACAGTGGGCAGCTCACGTAGCTGGGCGTGGTCAGGATTGGTTGACCAAACTGATCACAGCTGCTGTTTCTCACTGAAGAAGGCAGGAGAAGAAAGCAGTTTCTGTAAGGTTTCTGACCTCTCATGTCCTAAATATTTAACCATCCAACATTTGTGCAGGAGCGGGTGTTTGTTGTTAATTCAATCCCAGCCTAGACTGGTCCAATAAACACCTTCGCTCTCCGTTACAGTTTATTTGGCTGGGAAATGGGTACTGCCATGTAAACAGGAAGCCCCCTGAAGTTATTATCTGCAGATGTGGTTGAAGAGCCACATGTTTATATTTATGGGATTTGAAAACAGTCTGAAGGGTGAGGGAGGATGTTGAGGAAGCCCTCCTTCACAGACCTGGAAGTGGGTTGCACTGATTGTCATTCCCCCAGAAACTGACCACAAGCCACCAGAGACAGAGGGAGCTCCTCTGCCTGGATAAGCAGGTTAGCAAGGCAGTCCACTCAAGTGGCCTCTTGGTCCCACCCAGCCTTTGACACTCATTTTATTTTATTTATTATTTTTTAATTTTTTGGTGTCAGAAATTGAACTCACAACCTTATTCTTGCCAGGCAGGTGCTGTGCTGCTGAGCCATATCTCTGGCTCCAACACCAGTATTAGAATGAGCCTGTTTCTCTGGACAGAGAGAGGATAACTTACCAGACTGCTGCAGTTTGGGTGAAGTGGGTGGGGAGGGCTGACTGGCTTATGAAATCTAGGCTCACACCTCTTGCCATGGTTTCTGCAGGGCAGAGCTATCCGAGCATGACACAGTGAACATGCAGGTGACAAAACAGTCCCACTTGCAACCTGGCTGGTACCCCAGTGTAGGCACAGTCTCTTCTCACCCTTCTTCCTCCCTTCCTTCATGGAGCATCTTCTTGACCTTGGAACAGGTGCTGAAGAAAAGCCAGGGAGTAACTAAGACCTGGAGAGCTACTGATGTGATTTTAAATTATGGGCTTTGAGCAAAGGCAAGGAAATCTTTCCCCTCCTCGCCACCCTTCCTGGGCACCCTGGTAAACTTCTTAGCAGCTTTTCAATCTGGAGGCCTTGGAAATGAAATTTTAAAAACTTAATAACTGTGGACCACAACTTAGAAGAATCCACTGAAGATGCACAGGATAGAATATGGAGAGAGAGAAAGACAGAGAGGGAGAAAGAGAGAGAGAGACAGAGAGAGAGAGAGAGAGAGAGAGAGAACATGCACACCTCCAGGGGGCAGCACGGCAGAAGGAGGATGGAAAGGGGACCTTGTGCAGTAGCTGTCCAGGGAAAGCCTGTGCTCACCACCTACATGAAGATTCTCCTGATGCAGCATTGATTTGCCTCAGTTTCTTATTTCTCCAGCACTTTCTGCAAAAAAGTTTCCTGCCAATAATAGAGAAGCAATCAATCTCCTTGAAATCGGTTGTTAGGACAAGGGATCCTGGTTGTTCCTTGTGATGTCAGTGAAGGGAGTCTAGGGAAGCTGATTTTAAAAGGTTGTTATTAATTTTTTGTAAAACTTTACTCAAAAGCTACTGGGGACTTAGTCCAGCCCTGCTGTTCACCTATACTCAGCCAGTCAAAAAACAGAGGGAACAAAATTCTAGGAACTCAACTTTTACCAAAATCTATTTCATTTCATTTTCTTATTACCTTGTTGTAGCAAAGTTCTTCCCCTTGATGCCTGCTGGGTTGTTTTGAAACCCTTGGGTTTCTGTTTTAGCATTGCAAACATGGCTGGTGTCTTCATTCTATCTTTCGAGGTCATTCTGTGTCACTATACAGCCAATAGAAAGTGGAGAATGTCCCCTGCCTGCTGTTCCCATCACAAAATCAAGAACATATAGTAAATGCTTTGAAAAAAAAATCAAAATCTTCTACCATAGCCCTTCAAGTCCTAGTGCTTGCTACAGCAGCTTGAAATTAGCAGCATTAGTAAAAAATGCAACCAGGTTGTACATGACTTTGTGCTTTGCAAATCTCTCAGAGCACCAGGGACATCCTTGTCAGCCTGAGTGTGGGCAGGGAAGGAAGACAGAGGGGCGGGTGGGTCAGAGATGCAGAAGCAGCTACAGAACTTGAAGGTGTGTGTGAGAGGTGGGAATACCAAGAACTCAAAGGTACCACACATGATAGATGGATGTAAATATGTAGTCTTATTAAAAAACAGCAAAAAGCTAACAACAAAACATGTGACACATACAGGAACGGGGGTATTAATGAAGTGATACTTATGATTTAGATCTCCTTTGAAATTTTTTCCTTCCTAAACTAAGTCCTTAAAACAAACAATCAAACAAAACAATCCCCCCAAAACTTCCTTCCATCCCGTCACAAAACAACCAGTTTCACTTTCTGTTTTTCTTTTTCTCTCTTATTTTCTTAAACAAAAGGATCATTCCATACTCCTGGAATGGCTTGGCCTGGTTTTGTTCTCTCTAGCAGTCATTTAATATTTAAAATCATGGAAATCACAGTGATTTGGCTCCCTTTTTTTTTTGTTAGCAGAGCATTTAGAATATTTTTGTTTTTGTTTTTGGCAAAGGGAATCTGGGGTCAGAGAAAATTTGTCTCTTTGCGGAAGTCTCCATGGTGGTTTCAAAGATGAGAAATGCAGAGGTTGCTGTTGAATCTGAGCTCAGCCACAGCTTCTGGAACACACACGAGAACACCGGTTGTGCAGGGGGAGATTGGTGGACCACCGTCCTAGTCCTTGTGGCCATGAGAAGCCCGGCAGTATCTGGGAAGGAAGCAAGTACTCAGCTTTAGCAAGGAGTAAAGTGGTTAATAGGAAATAAGTTTTGGGGTTTTTTTTTCCTTTATTGGCTAATAAAACCTCTCAGGGTTTTTCATATTATATGGTTCCTTCAGGCTCCTGGCCCAAAGCTCAGAAACAGAAAAAGACAAAAACAACAACAAGAAGCTGGAGCCTAAATACCAATACAAGTCCCAGTCTTGTTTACTTTTTCATTTCCGCAGTTGTAAAAAAAAAAAAATTCCTCTGGTAACTCAACTTTATCACACTGAGGGGCTGGACCAGCTTTTGAACAGCTCCAGGGATTTCTGCCTCCTTGTAAAAAGGGAAAAGTACGCCCTGTCTCTGTTTCAGCAAAAGGAGACCAAGTGATGGCTATGGCAGGAAATTTTTAAAATGAACCCAGTGGTGGAAGAGGGAGGGCAGATATTGGAGCAAAACGCATCTCTGGAATCCTGAATGCAAATGATCTCTGCTCTTTTATTGCCAGTGGTTCTGTCCTCCCAACAGAGCAGGATGTTCTTGTTTTTAATAATAGCCAGACCAGATGCTAACTTCTCCCCAGCAACACGCTGGGTAAGTGAGAAGACAAACAGCTGATTCCTGTTAAGACGAACACCAGGAGAAGAACCCAGAAAGTATGACAGCCCTCGGGAGGGTTTTGCTTTGTAAACCCCTGTTTGGCAGAAAGATCACAGGATCAGAGCTGCAAACACAGTGTGCACCCCCTCCACTGGCCCCCACTGCACCCGTCCGGGCCAAGCAGCTCGCTGGGGTCCTGTGAGCCTCTGGCTGTCTACAGCCAGCTCTTTTCTAAGTGATCCAGAGCACTGTCTCAGATGCCTGAGCGGGAAACTCGGAAGCCCTGGGTCCTTGGACTTTCAGGGACTGTACAAAAATACTTACTGACAGGAGGAATTTTTGTACTTGCTTCTTGCCATAGAAAACAGTGAAATCCTGAACAGGAGCCAGTATTTTAAAATGGCACCTTTGTTCTATCTGCCACCCCTTCTTTCCCGGGCAGAGCCCATGGAATCTGTCAGGTCCTGTTGTATTTTTGAATATGCTCCATGAGCAATATGCTGGGTTCTTCTTTCCCAGGAGTTGCCAGAGCTGGTGTGGGGTTTCCTATCTTGCACCATCTGGGGACACTGCCCTGCTGCCACCTGGGGAGACCAGAGGGTCCCTGGGGGAAGGGGTGTGCCTAGAACTGTCTAGTCTTTGGACTTGGTTCCTGAGGCCAGCGGGAGAGGGGTGTGTGGAATAGGTTGGGAGGCTGGAGTCTGAGAAGCCCCCAACCTTGTTTCTTTTTCCTCTGAGAAAAGTAAAGAATTATTGAAATTGACAGGAATCTCTCCTGTCCTCTCCACTTTCTACTTGTGCAATGCAGCAAGAGCTTGTCCTGGCCCCTTTGTTTCTTTCTCTGGTCTTTGAATTTCACTTGTTCTTGAAGTTCGTGCCCATTCTAAGGGAGAAAGGTTTGGTGACCCAAGATACTTTTCCCTCTTCTCTTGGAATGCCACTGAAGGTCTTTATCTCAGATTTCTTTTGGGGAAAATTGGACCTGGCCCCCATAGTATAATGGCATCCATGTCTGGCATTGTTTTCTCCATATTTTACTCATCTTATCTCTTCCCAGCAAACTATGAGAATTTACTATTGTTTTTAGCCCCATTTTACTGATAGGCAACTGAGGTTTAGACTTGTCCCGGGTTACACAGCCATTAGGACAGAAGCCCAGATCTGCCCGATTCCAAAGACAATGTTCCTAAGCTAAAAGTTTGCACACAATCTCCTTTCTCATCTATCTAATGGGGATTATGAGGAGTAAATGAATTAATGAGATAGAAAATGTCTTGCAAAGTGTCTGGCACATAATAGGGGTGAAATAGGTGGTACCTGCTATTATTACTCAATAATTAAGGTGATTATTTTAAGAAGCATAAATAAAAATTTCAATTAGTTGGAATCACAACAGAGCTGGAGCCACCAGGGGAAGAATTTTTTTTTTAAATATGACTTAACATTTTTAAAAAAGCATTGCTCTTTGAAAGCAATATTTTTCTATATGTTTTGTACACTTACTTTCCTGTTAAACAGTGAAGCTGAATTTGGCAATCGGCTTAGTGTGAGCACTTTCCCTGAGGAACACAGACATCCTGTCCCATCAGTCAAGCATGGGAAATGCATAAATGCACCTAGAACAGGAAAGCCCACCCTGCCCCAATTCTAGTCCCAATCTGTGCACTCTTCCGAGGGGTTCCATTTGGTTTTGTGTAAACGCTGCTACGAGGTCAGTAATATTCAGCTTAACTTGGTAGCCTTGGCCTCATCAGGAGAAAGACCCAAGCCAAGAGATTCCTGTCAATTTCAATAATTCTTTACTTTTCCATAAAGGGTTTTGGGATCCTCCTTGCCCTTTGAAGAAAGGGCAGCACTCTGACTCCCATTTCTGCATTGACATCACTCAGATGAGGGCAGTGAGGTGACAAGAGTGAAGGCCCAAGGCCTAAGAGGTCACCCCCAGGGCAAGACTTTACGCCCCTTGCCCGAGTACAGGAGGAACCCAAGGCTGGGGCAGTGTTCCCCGAATCCCTGAAATCACCTTGAATGAACAGCTGTGCTTCTATTTTACAGCACTTTATAGGATATTGTCTCAAATCTATTTATATGGAATTAATATATCATGGGACTCAATGTCCAGGTGATAGATGTCACCATTCTCCTCTACTCCTGCCTCTTCATTCTTGTTTGTTCAAATAATTACTGAACACCAACCTTCAGCAGAGTGGTGTGCTACTGTAGAGGGCACCACCATTGAAAAGTGTCGCAGGAAGCTTTTCTGTTCAACTCATCCCACCTCAATAAGAGAGGTTTGGGCTATGCCATTATTTCACTGAAACAAATGCAAATGGCCAAAAAAACCAAAAGACCAAAATCAGAAATTAAAAAGTTAGCTATTTGTTTGGAAAGAGCATTTAGATAGTTTTGATTTCTGTTTATAGTCAATTTCATTTCCCATTTCTCGTTACCCAAAACACTTGAGTATTTGTGAGGTACTCAGATCTATATTTAGCGAGGCGTCTTTCCTTCCCACCCCATGTATGGGTGGCTTGGTGTTTGACAAGTGGGTGATTTTTCAGTCAAAGGGGAGAAGCTGTGCTCTTCTCTCCTTTCCTCTTTTCTGTCCATGGCGAGCTCTGCACGAAGAGGTCCAGTGGTATCTTGAAAGGGGGACAGCAGGAGGCAGCAAAAAAGATGTGAGTTCCAGATCTTTCACCCTTCCTACATTGGTGTGAGACCTTGAACAAGCCACTTAACCTCTCTTGACCTGCTCCTTAAAGGCGGGCAGTAATAAACTGCCTGCCAGATGGTCTGTGGAGGGACCATGCACCTCCTACTTGTAGATGTGGAATGGCTTTTAGAATGGGGGAGTTATGGGGACTTTTAAGAGTCTGCCTAGCATCAAGAGGTAGAATGGGGCCCATTGTTTTTCATGAAATGGGCATAAATGTCCATTTTGTAGAGAATGAGGAAATGGAATCTTGGAGAGGTCAAATCACTTATGTGAGATCACTTCAGATAGATGACTGAGAGCCGAGGGCGAGGATGTTGGCTTCGGAGCAGCTCCTCGCTGGCTTCCTGAAAAAGATATTTATTTCCTTGCTTTGGGTGTAACAGCAGCATTTTCTGCATTGTGTTTTCACTGAGCGCTTACACTTGTTTATTTTTCTGGTTGTCACAAACCTGTTCCCATTTGTCATAAACATAGGCATACTGATTCATTAAAACTTGTTTTCATAAACTTATCTCCAACATGCTATGCTTTTCTAACCTTAGTAAAGAAGACTTGCTGTACGTTACTCTATGGGAAAAAAAATGATAGGTGAAGTCAGTCCTAATCCTGTTTTAGCGAGTAAGAAATTCATTATAAGAGCATCTGTGCTATTCTTTCCTGGACTAAGTGGACCTGCGCATTGGAACATGTTTCAAGTTGATTTCCCTTAATAGACAAAAAAAAAGGCTTTTCCAGCTGGGTCTCTTGCCCTCTGTGCTAAAGGTATGGTCTTGCCATGGAAAGGTCTTTCTCTTGTTTTGTGTTCTCATTTGCAGAGATGTGGCCACATTCTTATCTTGACATAATTAACACGATGTCCTAGTCACTGGGTCCAATAAAAACAGCTTAGTCTTGCAAAAATGATTTTTCATCTTGATTGGATGTTTGCACTGCTTTCCATGTGACTTAGCTATCCCAGTGTCTCTTCCATTTAATAAGTTGAAGCAGGAGAGCCATGCCAACAGGGCAGTGAGAGTCAACATAGGAGAAGCCTAGTGTTGCTGGGACAAATGTACATTATATCGAATCACAGGACCTCCTGTTTAACGATAGACACAACCATTATTGTGCAAGTGATGACCAAAAACCCATGAGAAGGCATTTACAGGGCAGGAGGTGGGGAACTGAAAGGAGAGGGAATTCGTAGTCTTCCCTTGCTTGAGGAAAGCGTGAATGGTCATGGCCTTGCTTTGCAGTTTCTAGCTGGAGGCTGCTTAAGGGAGGAATCCCACTTTCGTTCATCAACAAATGTTCATTGCACTAGCAATCGGGACATGGGAAAGAATGAGCCCTGTCCTAAGCTCAGTAGCTCACTGTCTGCTCAGAGAGACAGAGACTTACTCTTTCCTGCGCAGGGAGCAGGTGCAGGGACAGAGAGATGAGCGGAGGGCAGAGATCCGAGGAGACGCAGCTCCGGGAGAGACAGGAAGGTGAGGAGGAGGATCTGGCCCAAAGCTGAGCCGTGCCTGCCTGGCTTCCTCTCTGCAGTGCGGTGCCTGGGAGGGATGTGGGGACCAACGCGTTCACATGGTGCCCTGTGACAGCTTTTCGGAAACAACTACAGAGATGGAGGTGTCCACTGAGAGATGGGAATGCGAGGGGCCCCTCAAGGGCTGTCTGGGGACCCAGAAGGGAATCTCTGAGGCATAGGTGGCCTACCTTGGAAAACCATACTCCAGCATAGAATTTAATAAATAAAAACCAGAAGAAAGACCTGTGTTATCAAAATACAAAGAATGTGTAATGAAAGAGGATGTAGAGAGAGCAGTTGTTGAGATGACACAATATAGCAGTGTTTCCGTGCAGGGCATGGGACACTTTATCCAGCTGCTGGCCCAGCACATAACACCAAGTGAGCCCGCAGGTGGGTGGGCCAGGGAGGGATAATATTGGCTCAGAGGGCCCTTATGAGTTCATCACGAAAAAGCGACAATCACAGATTGCTGCAGTGAGTTTACACTCCGGGTAGTTACACATTCCAAGAACTCCAGGAGGTGTGCTTATGACAGACCCTAAATAAGATTTGAAAGCAGGACCAGAGGCCCTCTTGTGCCCCTAAAAGACCTCACAGGGACTCTTCCTTTCCCCCTAATCCCCTACTAGGCGCTACCTTCCTTTGTATAAACTGAACCTCTCCCCCTTTAGCAGTATGTGCATTTGCATTTCAAAGGGAATTTTCTGGAACCACTAAAACCTCACCTGGAGCTGTGTAGCTTGCTCAAAGGGTGGGAGCCCTTCTTGGGGTGCTTTCTTGGCATCCCTCATCTCCCATCTCTGGGCTGTGCCCCCTTGCAGACTGGGGTCCCTGCCTAGCTGAAATCCAACTCCTTTTTTTCCTCCCTCTCTTGCCTGAGCACCCCGCCTGGATCCCTTGAAGTAAGAGAGGATCTTGTGCCCTGAGCCACCTTGGGGCAGGGTGAAAGTACAGAGCAGTCCGGTTTTTCCCGAGGTTCATTTTGGGGCCCTGCATTTATTTCTGTCCCTGTGACAGTCAGTTTATTGATTAATGGAACCTTTATTTAAGTTATTAAAACAAATAAAAGACATGCACACACACATAAATCCATCTCTACCCCTCCCAAACCACTGGCTGGTGAAATGAGTTCTTCTTCCAGCCCTGACATCTTGCCAGTTTGTCATTCTCCTTCCTGGCCACATCAAGTTCCATCAGGTTTGAGTTTATTGGCTACACAGTGAAGTTTATGTTGTCACAGAAATTAGCCTTGATGGACAGGGATATGGCCAGGGGATCCGGAGAGCTCGGCAGCCTCCTGCTGTTGGCATGACTGAGATGTGAGGGTACCTGGCGCCCTCTCCAAGAAAAATCAAAGCTGGCGCTCTGCAGCGGCAAGCCAGTGCAATGAGACACCCCTGAGGGACGGGAGCCTGGACGTGATTGTGAGCCGTCCAGTTTCATTTCAGCTGGCCGCCCCCTCCCTCCCTGCACCCCCACTGCCAAAAAGCCTTCCCCGTGCAACAGAGGCAGGACTGGAAGGCCCGAGGTTAAGCCACGCTCTTCTACATTTCGTGGTTAGCTCTCGTAGGTTCTTGGCTGTTTGACAACGCTGGATAATAATTCAATATTTCTCAGTGAAATACTTGACCTTATTGTTAGTTTTTGTGACAAGGGGAATTTGAAGGAGTTGCAAAAATGCAAGCAAGTGTGACTGAGAAAGGCCAGGGCTCACCACTGGGTCGTGAACGGTTTCTTTTTCTGACATCTATAAAATTTAGGTGGAACAGGTCAACATTGATCTCAGTAAATGAGAAAGCCAGTTCTATTCCAGCAAATGAGCTTCAGATAGAAATGCAAGTCTGGTTCAATCAAAACCATGTTTGGTTTCAGAGACTAGTGATATGCTTTCTATAAAAAGAGAAGAATCAAAGAGTGTTTATGGAGACACACAACGTCAAAATACTCCTTGTCCCAAAAGATCTGTTTCTAAGCATCAGATCCACTTGTTGAAGGGAGAAGGGAGAAGGGACTCCTTTCATTTTCTTTTAGATTTGTGAAGTGTTTTTTCTCTGCACTCTCTCTTCTATGTATCCTTAACTGGCAAAAGGGTGATCCAAGATCAAAATCATACATGAAGAAGAATCTTGCATTGCTTGATGTAGGACTGACTGTGGATGGCTTGCTGTGGTTGAGAGAGAAATGGACTTATAGGATTCAAATATAGAGCTGCCCAGATGTGTCTTGAGTCTTGTTATCATTTTTATGAGTGCCTTGCAAGAGTCTCCTATGAGGTGTTGGAACTCACAGAGCCTGGACACAGGACATGTTCAGTCACTTACCTCATCAGGATGGTAGAGGGTCAGTTAATGTTAGCCTGCTGGCCTTTTCTCTCCATCCAGGAATCATCTGAACCTTATACCCTGCTGGGGCTGGGCCAGACCTAGAACACCCAAATTGCCCCTTCTCACCCCAGCTCCCATTGGTAAACAAGGAGCCCACGCCCCAGAGTAAAATGTGTGCTGGTAGAGAAGATTCTGGAAGTGTTTATATTCTTCTTGTGAGAACTTTTAGAAAATTGAAATGCAATTCATGTAACGTAAAATCAAGCCTTTTAAAGTGACCAGTTCAGAGGCAGTTAGTACCTACCTAGTTCTGAAACACTTGTATCACCCCACCTGGAGCCCCTGTATTGCTAAGCAATCATTCCCTATTGCCCCCTCCTGATCAGGTTTTAAACACTGATGGGAACAGCTAGCTGGTTTTCTTTTTAGGGCTCCATAATTTTAAATAATTTATGACTGTATTCCCAGATAGCATTGAGAGGAGAGAAGAAGGATTTCTTTGGGGAGCAGCAGAGATCTTGGGCCAGGGTTGGGGCAGTGCATGGGCCAGAGAATGTCTGGAATCTCATGGTAACACAGTTGGCCTTTCCAGATAGGAGGAGACCCTCTGGTGAGGCAGCTACTCTTTCTGGAACGCAATTTTAGTCTCCTGGGAGCTGGTGATCCCTTTAAAGTTCTTGGCATCCTCACTGTCTAGACCCACCACTCCATGCAGGAGGGATCTTACTCCTGCTATTTTTGCAGTGGACCCAAGCCTGGCCGGGGGGAAGCCCATGGCAAAGTGGGGATGCAGTGTGGACTCACCCAGGTCTCAAAAGCCCTAACTTGGGGTGCTCACTGCACCCTGTCTGCTCCAATCCATGTGGCCTGTCAGGCAATCATTCCCAATGGCAAACCTTATTAGAAGGTTTCTCTGTTGTTCCAAGTATCTGTGCATGCGCACAGGCTACAGATGTATATGGGAATTGGTCGAGGGAGACAGAATTTTGGGGAACATTCAAGCATGTTTGGGAGAGACTGAGAATTACTTCGGGCTGCTCTCCAAGCTCTGTGCCTTTGGGTGTTTTGGCCCTGGAGGAGGTGCAGAGACAACTGGATTATTTCAAGTCTGCATCTAGAGAGAAGTAGACTCTTTTGAGTCTGTTTCCTTATCAGTCAGGTGGCTTTGAGCTGCAATCAGACAGGAGCAGGGAGCCCAGACCCATTCTGGCTGCTGGAGATGGGTGACTGAACCCCAAAAGAAATACCAAGCCCTGTGTCTGGTGCAGGCAGACAGAAGTGCAGTCCTTAAGTGACCCCTCTTGGTGGAGTATTGACTTGAAGACTTTGGGGTGAAGTTATATAGTTTAATAGGTGAGGAATTTTGACCATTTAAAAATATTTAAATTAGGTGAATATGCTACAGAGTATGGTATGAGGTTTGTAAGAGTTGTAAGGCTAAAGGAGAACTTTGGAGACATTTTTTTCTTGTAGCAGGTGGCTTTGGGCTGCACTCAGCCCCTTTCCCCAGAGTCACTGAGTTAGGAGGCTGCAGGAAAAGGAGAGGTCTTGCCCCTGTAGGGTATTTCCTAGGGCCCAGGAATGGGTAGCTCCTGTTCCTCCCCACTGTGCCTTCTGGCCACCTGAGTCACTTGCCCAGTGGTGATTGGCATAGCTGGGCTGTGAGTTTGGCTCTCATATCCTCTTGCACTCCTTGTCCATTGTTGCCTAAGAAATGATGACACAGCTCAGTGATTTAGAACAACGACCATGTTCATGACCCAGTTCTGTGGGTCAGAACCCGGGCAGGGTTCCACCAGGTAGGTAATCGGCCCACTAGCTGATTTCTTGGCACATTCAGCAGGGGCTGAGGTACAGAATCCAAGACGGCTTCCCTCACATGTTGAGTTTCTTGGGGTTACCCACATGGTCCCTCTCCTCACATGGCTGGCTTGAGCTTCCTCACAGCATGGCGGTCCTAGGGTCATCAGCATTCTTGAATGGTACAGATCTCTAAGAGGCACACAAACATGGGAGGTGCAGATTCTTTAAGGCCATCTGGGGTGGGGGTCATTTCCACTCCTGGGGGAAGGGTCACTCTGGGTGCTCTGTGATCACAGCTGGTCATAGTGGGCAGCCCTGTTGCTTACCTTAACTGGCTCCAAATTTCAGAATCTCATCCACTTGGCAATGCCATCTCCTGCAAATCACTGTTCTCAGGGACCCCTCTGTTGCTGGTAAAATTGGGTGTCCGCTTCAGGATTTCCGGCACCAGGGACAAGTGAGTGGGGAGAAGAGGTTTGGCTGAGGCATCCCTGCATGGGCGATACCACTTCATCAAAACACTAGGGCAGGAGCATATGGCGATGGGAAAGGTGTGTGCTTGGCAGGAAGACGAACCTCTAGCATTTTGCAACAGGAGTCAGTTGTGATGAGCTGTCTGGAGTCCTGTGCTGAACTAGGTAGATATCAAATAACCCACAGTCAGGGACCCTTGTAAAGGGGAAATGGCAGTTCACAGCATGTGACAGTTTCAAGGCCTGCAGGGAAGAGCTGGGTGGTAGGAGTCTCACCTTTCCCAGGGCACCTAGGGGCTGTAGGTCTGGAAGAGCTACCTTGCTGTCACTCAGAGGCTCAACAGAGAAAGAGTCTATTGTTCCTGCCACTGTAAGTAACTGATGATAGTGCATAGGAATGCAGTCAGGACTGTGCCTTCTAAGGCAGGGGATTAGAGAGCAAAGAGGCCGATTCTGGAGCCTCTGGGTATCAGGTATGGGGAACACTGGGACCATCCTTTCCCTGGAGCACCCTGCTGACCCTAGAGTTCCATCCTTCACCTGCCAGCCCCGGGACTCTCTGCCTCCTCCTCTTCACATTCATGGTAGGCACGGTGGTTCCTGGGACTGTTTCTTGAGAAATAAAATAATCCCTAGAAAGGGTTTTTCATGGTGGCTACCACAAGGTAAGCATTTAGTAAACATTATCACCTGACAGTGTTAAATAAGGGACTTTGGCAGTGATTAAGCCCAGTGATCACACAGAGGTTGGAGATACTAAAAAGATTTTCCCAAAATTGGCTCCATGTTGGTGGCCCTGTGTCCCCCTGTCTTGGTCTCAAGGCTCCTCCTTCTGTCCCACAGACTGCAGATGCAAAATATTTGTCATCAGAGTCACCTTGTCACTCTCGGTGGGTATTTCCTGCCTTTCACCTCAAGATGGAACAGACTCCAAGGGACCTCAAAGTAACTGGTGTGACCAGAAGGCCAAATGCTGCCTCAGGAAACAAGGCAAGACGTTGTCAGACAAGGAAAAATCTGAACCATAGTAGAGCTGCCAGGCTGCAGGCAGTGGAGAGCTCTGTGGATTGGTGGGTGCAGAGCTTGCTTTGTGCTGGGCTTGTGTGAGGTAGTGTGAATCATTAGCAAGTCTGCTTTAATCTCCACAATAACCCCAGGAGCCTGCAGGCATTCCTATTTCACAGTGAAGAGACCAAGGCTCAGAGAAGTTAAATATCTCCATGAAGGTCACACAGCAAATACGAGAATTCCAAAGGTTCCATTTGCTTTACCAAAATCAGAATGGCCACAGAGAAGAAAAGAGAAGTTTTTTCTATGCTCCCTCCCTTGCAGCCATCGTTCTGTTCTTTTTCTCTGAACTGTCCATCACCAGGTTTCCGGATGCTTTGTAGTCAGGGCTAGAGTTTTCCAAAAACACCTTTGAAGAAATGATGCTTCAGAGCCATGCCATGTGGCACTGCAGCCTCCAGCCACCAGTGGCAGCAGAGTGCTCCATGAACTCAGCAAACCTCCACAGAATCCAGGCTGCGGTCCCCAGCCACACGTGGCTTGTGGCAACCGCTGTGTACAGTGCAGGTAGTGTAGCTCCGTCCTCAGGGTGGACAGTGTTGCTTGATGAGCAAGTGGAGAGAATTGTGTTTCTATACCTATTGATAGTTTAGTGAGTACCTTTAACGGGACGTGAAGAGTGGATTTTCTTCAAGTCTCTCTCAGAGGTCAGATCACAGACTTATTTCTGTAGCTCTCTGGAGCGTCTGAGCTATAAAGCACCCACACGCTAGCTTTTATTTAAGGCTGGAATCTTGCATTAATCTGGGTAGGTAATGATGTTACAGTGCGGTGACTGAGGAGCTGAAGCAGCTTGGCCTCGTTCCTGGGACAGTGAGTGGGAGAGGCAGGGTTACAACACGGTTTTCCTCCTGCGCACCTTCCGGAGGGAGCACCTTATGTGAAATGACCTGAACAAAATTAAGTTAGAATCAATTGACCGTGGCTGGGTGGCAGAGGATATGGATACACGGAAAGGTAACCAGCGAGGTGAGACGGACACACAAGCCACGCACATGTGCGATGAGGCATGTGTGTCCATTCTCCGTGTGCTCCTTGTGAACGGTGTGCACCTTCTAAATCCCAGAGAGAACAGAGGTTGGAAAACGAACAAACAAACAAAAAATAAAGAAAGGGGAAGGAGTAGGTGGAAACAGTGCTTTAGATAGGGTTGCAAGTTTTGCACTGGGGGGTGGTGTTTGGGAGAGAACCCAAGACTTGTGCATGCTGGGCAAGTGCTTTACCCTGAGCTAACTCAGGGGATGGTTCCCAGCAATGGGAGCTATATGTGCAAATGCCCTGGGGCAGGCACATGGCTTGTTTTTCTTGTTGCACTAACATGAATCAGCCTTTTTTTTCTTTATTTGCTTATATATTTGTTGTCTATTTTTCTATTTGAAGTACCCATGCTTGACTCTCGGAACAATGGGGAGGCTGTGTGCCTAGAATGTGTATAGGAGTGGGGGAGGGACAGGAAGTCATCAGGCAGGCAGGGCCAGACTGTGGAGACCTGTGGACTCTGAAGGACTCTGGACTTCTTCTGGGGTGACTGGGGATGCCCTGATGGTGTTGACATAGGGTATGAGCTACCTTAGGTCCTATTTGTTATATTATTTTTAATCAGACTTCTTATTTTGAACATTTTCAGAAGAACATTCTGAAAAATGGAAAGAACCATACAATATTCTATACCTCTATTATTGGCCTTTGAACATTTCACCAAATTCTCTCTCTCTCTGGAAACATGTAGATTTTTGCCTCAATCATTTTAAAGTTGCAGATAAGATTCTTTGCACCAAAATACTTACCATAGGTATCCAAATACTCTTCTCACACCCAGAAAACTTTGGCAAAGCAGTTTTAGCTGTTACTTAATTACTAAGATAATAGAATACCATATGAAATATTTAATGCACAGGCTAAATAGTAATGTATTCCATTTCTCTAGCTGTCCTAAGAATATGCCTTACTGATATTTAACAGAAATTCCATGGTTCAAGGAAGGCTCGTGCATTTGCTAGCATCATCCTCTGGGGCCCTGTTAGTGTTGGAGGGTCCTCTGCAGGCCACCTAGAGAGCACACACACTTGTCTTACACAAGGACTCCTTCTAGGGCAGCTTGGGGAGCAGGACTGGGTGCAAAGCTAGTTACCAGGACAGAGGAGGCCGTTGGAAGTTTGTGACGGTGGAAGTGTTTTAGGGATCTCACCTGGTTGTGGGGTGCAGAATGGGTTTGAGCTGAGAAAGACTTCGTGGTGTTTAGGCACAAAACAGTGGCTCTAGCTGGGCATGGTGGTGCATGCCTGGAATCTCAGCACTCTGGGAGGCTGAGGCAGGAAGATTCCAAGTTCTAGCTCTGCTCAGGCAACTTGGCAAGACCATGTCTCATTAAGGAGGGAGGTGGGCACATAGGTCAGTGTGAAGGCCCTGGGTTCAACCCCTGGTACTGAAAAATGACAACAACTTTGGCTCTGCTTTCCTTCGGTTTTCTAGGCTGCAAAGCAAAAGCCTGCTCTCTGGTACCTCTACCTGGGCCCCTGCCTGTGTTCAGCCCATCCTGGCCTCTGCTTTTGCTGTCTTTTTCCCTCTCCTTTCCTCCCCTACTCTGGTCTTCAGTTCTCTACCTACTGTGGATATGAGTGACAGGGAAATCGGGGTCTTTGTGAGGGGTTGGGAGCACCCCCAGCAGAGTGGTCCATCCCAAATGCAGAGGAAAAATCCAGAAAGCCCCGCGCCCAGGAAACCTGCAGGCTCCAGGTCCAGCCCTATTTCCTGCCTCTGCAAAACCCTTCATGACATTTTCTGCTGCCCCTTCAGGTACCTAGAGAGGCTTCCTGGCCTCCTCCTTCACAGCACAGAGCCGTGGTCCTGAGTCCTTTCAGGCACACTGGTGCTTGAGGTGGTACTTTTCTGAGGTCCAGGGTGACTTCTCTGAGTTTCAAGCAAGAGGGAAGGCCTGAGCCTCAAGTGGGGTCCAGGTAAGCACAGTGACAGGGCACTTCACTGTGGTTGTGGCCCAAGGAGGACAATACAATGAGTGGGGACAAGGGGAGCCGTTCAGGGCCCCCCAGGTGATCTGGATATTCTGCTGTTGTTCACCATGATATAGTTCCTACAAACACTGGCAAATGTTTAGTAACTGGATCCTCTAGAATGAGAAATGGGAGGAGGAGGAAGCTCTTGTGTGAAGTGTTTGTGGATTTCTGTGATGTAAAAACTCCTGCCATGGCCAAGCTCAAGCTGCCATGCGGCCTCACAGAGCCCAGGCTGGGCAGGAGTGCACAAGCACTCAGTCTCCTGAGCTGTTGCCAGCCAGCTATAGCACACTTCTTCTGCCTCCAAAATGCCTAGGGAGAGACTCTTTTATGTAGGGGAGCCCTGGACTCCTTGAAAGCCCTTATGACTTTTGAGCCCACATAGAAATCACAAATGAATGTTCTAGACTTTGTGCTCTGGGGTTACGCGGCTGAAGCTGAGGGGTTTGTTGTTTCATATGTGCTAGTTCTATCTTGAGCACTGTTTGCTCTTTGGAACCCATGGCCTCTGGATCTGCTCACTGGAGGGCAGAGCTGTGATTGTAAGCTTCAGGAAAATGACACAGAAAAGAATTCCTTAAATTCCAGTGTCAAGGAAAAAGCTTGGCTCTGGTGAAAGTCCTTGTATGTGACAGAGGTCCCTGTCAGAAACTATCTCCCCAAGAAAACTTAGTGGATTTCTGGATAGCACACAAGATTTGGGGTTAGGCGGATATTATTTGAATCTTCTGTTGACCTTGGGCAATTGTTGCCCTTCTCAAGTCGTATTTTAATACCTCTCATGCAAGATTGTGGTGAAGATTGCAGGAGGTAATGGATAGAAACTGTAGAATACAGGAAAATGCATAACATGCCCAGGGTTGTGTCTGGGACAGATAGCTGCTTACTGCTGGACAACTCCGGCGCATAGAGCAATGGGCCACAAAGCTGTGGGATTCAGCCTTTAAGGGATCCTCATCAGAAGAACCCAAGAGGGACCCACCCCGACAAGTGGGAAGGAGAAAAACCACAGAGACGCTGAAAGGGCGGAGGGAACAGGTGATGGTGCCGGCCCAGGAGACCATGACACCACAAACTCAGGACCTTTTTAGTCACCCCTGCTCTGTCTGGTGGCTTTGACTTCCTCCTCTGCCACATGGTGGAGGCAGTAGCACTAGGTGGCTGATTTCTGAGTGGAAGTAAAAGGAAGTAAAAGTCCCCATGAACTGTTTTGTTTGCCAAAGAAAATATAAACGAAGAGCTCTGTGCCTAGCGTGAGTAGCTCACTGCAGATCTGCTGGACTGAATTGTCTGCAGCCCTAGGTCTGCAGATGCTGCTGGTCACAGTCTAGGCCAGAGGGGTGAGCCTGTGGCATGCATGTTGTTTTAATTTTAAAACAAAAGGTGTAATATATGAGTTTTTTTCTAACTGAAACCCCAAGATTCAGGTTTAATTGCAGTGTTGGCACTTGGTGGTAAATACGTGGGTTTGGGGTTGCCGTTTGGGCACCTGGTTTCTAAAAAGTTCACCAGAACTGGTCTAGGTCCTCTCTTCCATGATCTTGACTGCAGCTGAACTGATGGAAGAGCAGCCTGTGAGTGTAGGATGGAACATGACATTTTATAAGCCAAGCAAAAACACCAGAAGAATGAAAGAGAGAAAAAGGATGGGCAGGAAAGCATCCCTTAGAACGGCAGCCAGGATGTGCAGTGATGAAAGATCTCAGGTCCACAGAGTCTGAATGAATGGATTAGTGACAAAAGCAAAATCTGTGTGCTCCTGCCAAGGACACCCATGAGCCGTGGAAGCAGGTGGCCTAGAAATGACAGCACCTTTCCTCCCAGTGGATCTGAAAGTGCCACATGCCAGAACCAGGACCAGTCCAAGGCTATGCTCAGCCTCAGACTGTCAGGAGCCCCCTGTAGGGGGAGGACACTGGGCTCACCCCAGTCTCCAAAGGGTGGGTGCTTTCCTGGGGTAGGTGCCCCCTCTAACATGTGAGTGGACCCCTGCATCCCATCCAGCATGGAGAGGCCAAGTGTAGAAAAATCTCCTCTCACTGAGGGCCTAACCACCAGACTAGTGGGTAACAGAGGCAGAAGAGCCATCGCAGAGCGAGGAGCCCTCCTGGCTCTATGGGGAAGTGGGGTGACTTTCCCCATCAGGTCTGCTTTCCTGGACCACTCCAGCCCCACTGACCTAGCTCAGGGCAAGCCCCTGCTCCATCTCGAGACATGGGTTCCGCATTAGCAAAATGGCTATGGAGGTCAGGAGTCCTAGGTGGCTGTCAAGTTCCTGTCTCATCCCCAAATTCTCGTTTTTAACCAGGGCAGGTGGTAAGGCTGGCTTCTGAGGGGTGCAGGCTGGGCCAGGTCTCAGCTGGCCCATGGCTCATGGGGTGGGACACATGAGTGTTTCAGCTGTGTCATCTAGATGGGGACAGTTAATTGTGGCAGTCACGCTCTGTGGGCTACACCATATGCTAATGGTTCATGTTACTAAACACTCCTGCGTCTGCATCAGTTGACAGGAGATCTAAGTCGAGGTAAGCATCGTGTCTGGATACGTTGGTCACACTCTTCTATTTGGGAAAAAGGAACCTTGTGGCAGATTAGCTTTGGAAGGACTGCTGATCTTCCTTGAGCAAGTCTCTGTGAGCCCTGCAAACAGTTCCAGACTGCTAATGTCTCCTCTTCTTGAGATGCTTTCTGAACTCATCAGCTGAGCCCTTGTTCTGGGGTCAGCCACTGTGGGATGGTGTTGTCTCACTCGGAACATAGAAATAATCAGATCTGCCCTGCCTTCATTTCGGGGTTCCAGGGAAAGCTTGAAAAAATACCAAGTGCGATGCAACTATGGGGATATTAAAAATGTTATTCTTTATTTTGATTGAGGAGATTTTGATCATGGGAAATCTCTCTATTCCCCTGCTTGCCACAAAACCTGTGCCCCAAATTATGACTCCGTCCACACTCCAAAGACCCACTTGGAACCACGTCTGAGTGCCTTATGCCTGATAAAAAGCCGCTCCGGCTCCAAGCGAGCAGGGAAGTTTGTTCCAACATTTGCCATCAGTAAAAACCCAATGCTTCCCATGTGAAAAGTGTTTCTGCAGATGAATGGTTATCGTCTAATGACACCTGAGCCATGGGAAGACAGGAACAGGAAAGTGCAAGGGGGATTCTGTGGGAATGCAGGGGGTGGAGACAGAAATGCAGTTATCCCAGGGAACTCTGCTGTTGAGTGTCACAGATGGGGCGACACAGTTACAACCATGGCCCACTGCCCAAAGGCTGCCAATGGCCACCACTCTCAGCCCCAGACCTGGGAAATTCTGTGACAGCAGTTGGACCTTTATGATTAAGCTCCTCTTGAGGCACAGGTGTGCCCAGGGCCAGGTGGCGGGGCCAGGACCCCAGGCTCTCATGGAAGCTGCCCCACTGCCTTCCTGCTGCCACCAGTCCTGCCATTCCTATGCGGAAGCCGCCAAGCTGCCCCCCGCTGGTCGAAAGGAATGTGGACTAGTGTGTCAGCCAAAGAAAGGGCTTGGAACACAAGCTGGGCAGTGCAAGGCTCTGTCCCTGCCCAGGGTGGGAGGCACATAGTGGAGCTGTCCAGCCTGATCTCATATCATCTGTTGACAGCTTCACACACATGTGACATTGGCAGGGTGGCTGTGGGGCAGACCCTGCTCAGGATTATTGTCCTGGTAAAAGCCATGATGGGATCCCATTGCATTCTCTAGAATGTCCTGGACTTCATAATCATTGATAGGTAGAAATCTGGAGGGCTCAATGTTGGGAGAACTCCTCAAAGATGCCAGATCTTCAGGACCTGGTTGTCACCTCCTCTGTGGCAGCTTGGACGTCATCCTCGCCAGTCCTGAGTCATAAGAATTCTTCAGTTAGTCCATTAAAAGAAACAACAGCCCAGTTTTAATTTCAGCAACGGCCTTGGAATGAAAAGACTACTAATTATTCCAATTAACCACGCGTATTAAGTGCACATGTTCAAACAAATATAAAAATACCATCAATCTTGGTCCCAAGATTCCAGAGATGCTGGAATGTATAAACATTCAGGGAAAGAAGTTGTGACTGCAGAGAAATACAAATAAAGCAGCTTGTTTGTGTGGCAGCCTACTTGGGGGAAAGACACAGGGGCATCTCTCGCTTTCTGTTTGCAAGCATTGCCCAGCAAGACAGAACAAAGGAGTCCTATTTGTAGCCAAAGTCTGCAGGGTTGGAGGGGCCACTTAATCATCAGAGGACACAATCATTATTGGCATTAATAACATACAAACTGCAGTTTACCGAGAGAACAAACTGTCTTTGGGGGAAATAAATAACTCCTTCCATTTCTTTGTTCCATGTCTAAGTTTTCCAGCACCGCAGTTGTGATCAGTATGGCAGTGGGAGTCGCTGATGCAGGCACCAAACAAAGCCAGTGAAGGCCACTTTGCACACACCTTAAACCTTTTGGTCAGTTTACAGGGCTGAGATCTCCAGAATCGCTGTGGGACCCCAAGGTATGGAGCCAGGGCTGGTTCCTCAGAAAGGACTCTGGGTAAAAATAAGGAGCAAGTGGGCTGCAGGCTCAGGACCCTGTCTTGCATCATAGTAGGTGATCTATTGACAGAGAAAGCCTTAGCCAATGGCACCTGCCTCAAGTTAGGGTTTGTTCCCTCTTTTTCTTTCCCTCTCTCTCTCCTTCTTTCCCCCTTCTTCATTCACTTGTCCACTTTTTCATTAGTCAACAAATACTTTTAGCTTTTCAGAACTGAAATCATGCCTGACCTGGGTCATTTTGCTTTTGTCTCAGAATCCTGAGATCTCCTTACAAGGACTCATTTTCCCCTCCTGACATCTTTATTTTGATCACTGATAACCTAATTTCTGTACTAAGCCAGCACTTGCTTTATTTTACAGATCATAAAGATTCAGTCTCTCTCATCCCGTTCTATTCTATACTATAGATTTGATTTTGTCCTGGTTTTTCTACCTCTGCTTGCATTTCTACCAGCATTTCTCTAGGAATGGGAAAACTCTCTTTGTCATCTCTTTAAAAAATTGATTTTAAAAGATGAGTATTAGATCAGTACATTAGCCAAGCACCACATGGTATGACGCCCATGTCATCTTGCCACCTCATTGTCCATCGGTGCCATTGCCATCCTATAGAGGAGAGAATGAAGGCTCAGACAGGTTAAGTGGCTGCACTGGGCACACAAGGGCAGCTCCAGAAGACCTAGATTGGCCTGTTTGGATGCCATCTGTGTCACTGGAAATGACCAACCTGCCTCTGTTTTTAAGAAGTTGGCTTCTTGTTATTGATTACCCAAGGTCTCCTCTGTGACCCTGTGCAATGTGGCTAGAGGAAGTGCCCAGTCCAGGGAACAGGGGACAAGTTTCTGGCCCCACTCAGAAGCCCATGATATAACTGGGGCCCTTCCCTGCCCCTTCCAACAATTTATTTGGAAGTCCAAGCTTATTCCAAAGTCTCTGATGTTGTGGATGGGGATCACGGAGGATCCTTGAAAGAACATGCAGACAAATTTCCCTTTTCTTTGATTCTGGTCAAATTGACTGTGTGTTAGGAGACTTTCAAGCGCACAGTGGTGTTTTGTCTTCTGGATACAACAAAGGAAGGTATCAGGAAGGGGAACACTGCTTGTTATGAAGGCTCTGGAGTGGGCCATAAATGAGCAGATGAGAGCAGGCACAGTTAGCATCATTAAGTAATTTTTGCTCCTTTTGGCAATTTTACTCAATTGCTTTTACTACCACTGACCTGCAGGAACAAGAACAGGCAACAAGCTCTGTCACTCCTTTCCTTTCAGATTTATCTTTTCCTTCTATCCCAGATTTATTACACAAGTCCACGTAGTTATTCCACTGTCCCAACTGTTTTCTCTGACTTTAGTCTTTGCTTCTTGATCTCTCCAGCCAACATGCATGCTAATCCTCAAATGATACTCCTTTCTCAAGTTTCTCCAGACTCCAAAATCTATTAATACTCTACTGTGTATTGTTCAGTTCTTTAAATTATAAAACAAACTTACTGTTCCCAGATGAAACAATATAGGAGGATCTAAGGGAGATGATAATTTTTTAAAATACTCATATATAACCACTCAAGCCAAAATGGAAGGGTTGGTCTTTAAGATTCTTTCTTTTCTTCTTTATAACAATCACAATTTTATCAATATAATTAATGTATACACTAAACAAAAACTTAAATAGTAATAGAAGTCTTAAAATGAAAAACAAAAGTTGCCAACCCATGTTTCAACAGCACAGACTGTTTCATCAAAGTAGGAAGTCATAGCTAAAGCTTTTAAGTGCTTTGTGACTTGATGCCCAAGATGTTGTCTTGGTCACTGTCTTGTTGGTGGGGTGTAATATCCTCCACCAGCAACATAAAAGAGGATGAGGTTTATTTTGACTCATGAGGGGTCTTTGCATGGTTGACTGATTCCAGGCAGAAGCAGCATGGTGGGAGGATGTGGCAGAGGGGAGGTTTGCTCATGTTATGGCCTCCAGGAAGCAGAGTCAGGGGAAGAGCCCAGGTGATGCACCCCACTGGTTTATGCCTGAAGTGACCTGATTCTTCTGACTAGACTCTACCCTCTAATAGCAAGTCAATTGCATTTCCCCGTAATCTAGTCACCTTCTGAAGGTCGTGCTTGTGAGCACATTAAGTTCTTGGGGGACATCAGATATGAATCATAACAATTACCTTTGAACTTGTTTCACTTTTAAACTTGGGCCAACTATTCCTTCCAGGACAAGTACTGATCCCATTGTCTTTGTCTTTTAGTTTATTTATACTATTTGTAGTAAACAAACTGCTTAGATTCACTTTGTTTGTTTTGTTCTAATAATATTTACCCTTTTCATATTTTCTCTTTTTTTCTCTCTGCTTGTTTTGTATTGATGGATTCTGTTTACCTCACCTCAATTTTACTTTTTTCCCATTGTATGCCAGTTTTTTAGTGGTAAGCCTAGAAATTTTAATATGCATATTGACAATAATGTAATTGAAAGCTAATCAATATATTTAAGATTTTTCTTAACAATACAAGGTACAAAAAATTCCTGAATTTCAGTTGCTCAGTTCTAAATTTTAAATGCAGTCTTCTAGTATTTTAATTCTTTCTTCATTTAAAAAAATTGTAAACCAGACATTATTGTTGATTTATACTATAAATGCCTTGTAGATTTATCCACATGTTTAACTGTATGTTGGCCCATTGATTCACTTGCATTTTGAACTTATGTTCTGGGATTATTTCTTCTTTTTAAAATGTAAGTCCTTTGAAAATTCCTAAAATGAAAATGTTCTGGTAGTAAATTCTGTTTGTGTTAGTAATTGTGATTCTTTTTTTTAAAGAAAGATACCTTTCCTCATTTATAATTCTAGGTTATTATGTTCTATTAGATTGTTGATATTAATACATCTAATTTTCCCTGCTGTTCTTAGGAATTTAAATGCAACTTTTTTTTCCTCTTGCTGACAATTTGCCTGTTCCATCTGACTGTCTTTAGGATCTATGTCTTTGTTGTTCAGCAGTTTCACTGTGGTATATCTAGGAATTAATTTCTTTATACTTATCTTGCTCAGTATTTTCTGGATTTTGTAAATCTGTGCACTGGTGTGTCTCCCCAGTTCTGAAGATTTTTTTTCAGTTACTATTTCTTCATTCTCCCTTCCCTATTCTTTTTGTTTCTTATGGAACATTTTCACTGTAGCATCTAGTTTTTTTTTTTTTTTTTTTTTTTTTTTCCGTACTGGGGGTGGAACTCACAACCTTGCCCTTGCCAGGCAGGCACTGTGCTGCTGAGCTATAACCCTGACCCAGACTTCTTAATGGTTGCTGCATTTTTGACTACTTCCTTCACTCCTTCCTTTGCTCCTGTTTTATTATAGTCTATGAAATCCCTTCAGAATTACAGTTTTTCTTTTTTATGTTTAGGCTCTTCCTCGAAATTCCAATTTTATTGATCATATTCTTTATTTCTAAATTTCTATTTGTTCTTTTTTCATATGTGGCCTTTGAGATATTTCAAATGCTCCTTTGCAATACTTTTAATCTCATCTCATTATTTATGGGAATATTAAACATATTCATTTTACATTCTGTGCTTGAATAATTTGAGTATCATGGGCTTCGGAAGGTCTGATTCTAGGGAGTTTGTTTCTGTTGTCTCTTACTTAGGGTGCCTTAACTTCTCCCTTTAATGATTTTTAATATTAATGCATTTTTCTTGCAATGTAATATGGGAGAACCCTTGTAGGCCTTGTTTAAGAGCATTTTCTTCTACAGAAGATTGGAATTTACTTCTGCCAGGTGTCTGAGGTCATCACCAACATGGATGATTTAGATTTTTGGGGCTTGCTTTCAGCCACACTGTGTATATTCAGGCTCAAAACCCAGAGAAGTGCAGATTGATAATCAGAACTAGAGAGGGGGATTTTTTTCTTTTTCCCTTCCTGCTTGGCTCATAGCTCACTTTTTGGCTGCATGGATGTGTGTTTTTCTGGTTCACTGGAGGCTGTGCTGTCCTTTGGTAATCTTGTTCTGGTCACGGGGTACTTACCATGGGGTTCATGTGTGGGTAATGCTAGGTCTGTCATTTGATGACTCTGGATTTGAGATTTCTGATCACTTTGTGGGGAGGCACCAAAGTTACTATTTCTGGCTAAATCTGTCATACTTAAAAAAATTTGAAAATGTTTTACTTTGTCTTCTGAAAGATTCTCTAATGATCTAAGAAGTTTCATTTTTTCCCATTGGAATTTTGGGCAGTTCTGTGTCTGAGCTCTAGTTAAGTCATCAAGAAGGTGGAGTAATATTTCCTAAATTTTTTGTTAGGATTGAGTAAGATAGTGGGTATAACTAGCTTCCGTGTAGAAGTTTAATATATAATGGTAGTCACTATTACTACTGTGACTATTCTACTGCTACCATTAATATTAATACAACTACTACTAACAATATGAAAGGGTCTGCTACTCCAGGGAGAATCAAATCTCACCTTCTATGAGATCATCTACTTTAGATGCCCTGAATAAGTAAGAGTGTATGCACATAATGATTTACATATTGACTTACATAATGATTGATTTACATATTGATTACATAATGATTTCCATATTTACATAATGATTTCCAGTTCTATTCATGTTGTTCCAAGTTACAGAATTTCATTCTTTTTTATGCTGAATAGTATTCCATTATATATATTTTTATATATATCCCACTTGCTTTATCTATTCATCAGTTGATAGACCTTTAGGTTGTTTCCATTTCTTGGCTTATTGTGAATAGTGCTATAATAAGCATGGGTGTGTAGACTTCTGACTTCGTGACTTAATTTCTTTTAGGCATTTACTCAACAGTGGGTTTGCCAGGTCGTATGGTACTTCTGGTTTGTCCCTTTCTGAGAAACCTCTTTACTGTTTTCTATAATGACCCCACTAACTTACATTCCTTCCCACAGTGGGTACAAGGATTCTCTTTTCTCTACATCCTCTCCAGTGTTTATCTTTTGGTCTATCAATAACAGCCATTCTTACGAATGAGACAAGATCTCATATTGATTTTGAAAAAAAAGCTAAGAAAATATGTATGTTGTTATGATACATAGAGGAGTTTTTAAAAAAATGCCCCTCTGAAGGGGCATTCAGTGGACACGAGCTTTGCACTTTTGCTAGCAACACTTCCGGGTTGTACCCTTGATAGTGTGGTGTGGGTGGGCACAAAGCCAGGCTCCTGTCAATAACCGAGGTTGGAGCCCAAGGTAGAAACCCTTCCGTTCTGTACAGTGTGGGTGGGCCGGCTGAAAGAACACCATTTATTGGAAGTAAGGTGCTACATACAAACAATGAGGTGTTACATTTATGATTTCTATTTTAAATTATCCATTGAAGAAATAAGACGGCCAGAATTTTTAATGAGGTCCAGGGTCACCTTGGGTTCAGAAGTCTTGGGGGAGACATGGTCATGTTGACTGGGATGTGTGTGACCCTGGGCAGGTCAGGTATCCTCTCATGGCCTCATTCCCTGCACATGTAAAACAGAGTGGGACTGTGCAGTTTTAGGGAGCTTCATCTGAAGTCTGATTCTGCTCCCCTATTCTCACCCGTGTCTCCTGGGCTCCCTGGTTTGCTGACTTCTGTGACCCATAACCTCAGCTGTGTGAGGAACACTGTTTAAGCCAACAGTGCCTGCCCAGAGCCAATCCTCTCTACACTAGAGGAGCCACAGTAGAAATATAACCCTGTGTGCATGTGGCTTTGGTCGCCAGCCCAGTGAGATGGCGTCGGTCTCGAGTGTGGGGCTGGGGTGTGAGAGCGTGCAGCAAGGTGCACAGTTGCCATCTAAGGAAGCAAATAGTAGTCCAGTGAGTTCAGCCATGTGCCAAGGAAAGCCACTCCTCCAGACAGATTGTAGTCGTGCTTCTAAGAGAACTCAGGAAACAAGTCCATTCCTAGGGACTGGATGGTCCATGTCACTGGGCCCAGAATGTGATTCCAGTGCATGGAATGACAGTGGTGGTGGTAAGGGGTGGGTGACATGCAGGGCTGTCTGGAGTCAGAGTGGGTGGCTTGAAAGCTAAGATGTTGGTCATCTGTTGGTCAGCCATGTTGGCAGCTACATTTCTTATCATACCATTAAACGAAATGGCTCCACTGTGGTGTGGAAAGGGAGATGGAGGAGGGAGATGGATGAGGCTTGGAGCAGGCTTTGCTGCTCTTCCGTCTTGGGAGCCTCTTATGTATGACTAGAAGCCAGAAGCAGAGACACAGATACTATCCTATTCTATTTCCCAAACTCTAGCCCCCAAATTGCCAGTCAAGATGTCTGCATATTACCTATGACTTGTATTACTAGTTCCTTAATATTTATATTAAAAGGGATTGCTCTTTTATTGAAATGTTTGTCATGCATACTCACACATACAGAATGAAAAGAAAGCAATGTTGTCATCTGAGAGTAACTGGAAAGCCCAGCAGAGGATTGTAGTGATTGGCAAAATTTGTTCAGGGAGTTTTTCTTTACATGTCTTCCTCCCAATACCTCTGCAATCATATGAGGCATCCATTCTGCACTTAAGAAAGTTGTTTGCTCAGAGCACACAGCTAGAAAGGGTGCAGACACAATGGGGACCAAGGTGATGTGACTCCGGCACTGGGTTTTTCAACACAGGAAACTTTCTTTTCCTGCTCAATCCGTGGAGCTTGTTGATGCTTTGGCTTCCTGCTCCCTAGAGTGTCTCAGGGCTTCCTAAAAGCACTTCCTGCATCAGAAGTTACAGACACCCTAGTGGAGGTGCTACAAGGCTTGTTCCCTTCTCTCTGAACCCCCCATTCATGGGACAGACTGTCCTGAGGCTTGGTTCTAGTATGCATGAAGGGAGGTGTCATAACTCAGAACACTCAACATTGTTCTCTGATGGTCCCACAATTCTGGACAAACTTCCAGTGGTAACTGGCTTTCCGTAGTGGAATTTCCAGCTGGGGAGAAAATGAATCTATTAACTGATAGTGGGAATCGATTTTTGGTTCACAAATGTACATCAGTGGCCAGTGAGGCCCTCTCTCACTATTCATAGAGCAAGTGAGTAAATGTTTGGCAGATACATTTCTGATAATGCTATGCCTGGCTTGGTCCTAAATGTTCTTGTGTTATTTCCTCTGAAATGGGTGCAGCTGACCTATTTTTCTGTATCAGGAATTGAACTCAGGACCTTGCACTTGCCAGGCAGGCGCTTATGCTGCCGAGCAACCTCCCCAGCAACCTGCTGACCTATTTTGCAGATAAGGTTGAGTTAGAGGCTCAGTTAAGAAGTGAAGGCTCGGGGCTGGGGATTTAGCTCAGTGGCATAAGCACCTGCCTTACAGGCAGGCAGTCGTGAGTTCGATCCCCGGTACCGATAAAAAAGAAAAAAAAAAAAAAAGAAGTGAAGGCTCCTGAGTGTTCTCAATACCTGCTTCCATTTCGGCAGGCAAAGCGGCTCTGGTGAATTTGGCTGCCTTTGGTCAGGCTCTCTGAGCACCGACTCTGCTTCACTGACAAACCAGGCAGCTCAAGATGCGGGATGGTGGTGACAGGTGCTAGCTTGAGCCTCTGACAGGCCTGAGTCCAAACTGTCCTCTGCTGTGACCTAAAGGCTCCTCCTAATTCATGGCCCCAAGCCCCAGTTTCTTTGTTTACAGATAGAATACAGCTGAAGCCTGGGCGTGAAAAACAGCTTGTGCATTGATTGCACTGATTGCACCTGGTATAGAGCTAGGGTTTGATGGAAGGTTTTTATTATCAGGAGAGAAAGCAAGAGGGCCTTGGCTAGGAAAGAGAGGCGGTTCAAAGAGGGAAATGGAGGGACACGGTGTTCTTTCTGTTTCTCTGTAACTTGGGTAAATGTGTCAGATGAGGGCTCTAGTGCGGGTTTCCTCCTTTCTCGGAAATACCCCAGTGCACAAACTCTCCCACCCCAGTGACCCCAGAATGAGTGTTCAGCACCCCTAGTTGTTGGGACACATCCGCCTGAGCCACACAGTCCACCCTAATACCCATTTCTGGCCTGGCATTTTAGGAAGTAAAGTCCTTCATCCAGGGTGGCGGCCAGAGGCAGGAGAACAGCTGAGAAGAGAGGCAGCTGGGTAGCAAAGGGATGTGAGCAGGATTTGGAGGGCCCTGGGAGAGCCTGAGGGTGGCCTGGGTGTGGGCACAGTGCTGTCCTTCCTTAGTGGCACCTGCAGCCTGTCCTGCACTGGAAGATTCCTTTACAATGGAGCGAGAGCTCTGATGGGAGGAAGACTCGCGGGGAAATGGGGCCTTCATACTCCCCCACGCTCCTGCTGTCCCCTTCCTCCCAATCACTGTATCAGCCCTCGCTCTCATGTTTACTTGGTTTTGTGGTTTTAACTTAGATGTGCTTAGGGAGAGGTGGGGTCAGAGGACCAGACCTCTACCTCCCCTCTTTCATTCTCCCCCACCCCAGAGGTGTCCTGTTTGGTCTCAGCAGACAAGGAAATTCTGATTCAGCGTCTTTGGGTGGGGCTGCCATGTTGGTGTTTGTGAAAAAACCCTCAACAAGATGATCGAGAGCCGCTGTTCTAGTTATTGAGGGAGGCTGATGACTCCTGGATCCAGGAAGCCAGCTGGGCTGGGCTGAGTCAGCACTGCCTACTCCTGCGTGGACATGAGCTGAGGTGCTGGTTAGGCTCCTCATGGATGTGGGCTAGGTCACATTTCACCCATCAACATGGCCTCCTCAACAAAACTTTGGGGGAAACAGGAAGCTGTGACAGCCATGAAATGTCTAGGCCCAGGTACTGGTGGCGATGGTAAAAGGGACCAGCCCAGATCTAATTCCAGAATTCTCCAGATGTTCCTGAACCACTAGGTGAGCTCTGTTGCTTCCATCTGCCATTAGTGGAAGCCATCTTGAACCTCTGAGGGATGGGTACCAATGCAACTTAGACAGGGATACAGTGTAGCCCTTGCTTCTTGCCAACAGATTGATTGACGAGATTATAGTCCTAGAGTCCTGGCAAGACACTGCAGAAAGAAGTGAGGACGTTTGGGGTGAGCAGTCGATGCAGTCTGGCATGCCGGGCACACACAATAGGTCTGCAGGGATCTCAGGTATGTAGAGCATTCAGTTTGTGACTGGTGACAAGATGATTACCAAATCCCACCTGTCTGCCTTGCTTTGCCCGGTGTTTTACTCCTGAGCTGCAGACTCAAAACCCATAGTCTGCATGTGAGAGGGTGTTCACAGCGGCAGCCAGAAACACAGATACGCTAATATTGTCCAAAACCTTGTTATAAGAGTATAAAGGAATGGTATTATAGCAGAATATCTTGGATGTAGATTCAGACACATACATTCCTTTTTTTAAAGGACTTAGACCTATCCAAGGACTTATTAGTAAATCTGTGGCTACCTTAGGGAGGAGACGATAAGGCAGGGGACTGCAGATATCAACAGTCACCTTCCAGTAACACTGAACCACATTTCCGCTGCAAATAATGGTAGCAACAGTCGCTGTCTTGAATACTCAGTCATAGGAGACACTCTGCAGCGTATATCATGCATGTAATAGGTGTGCAACATTTATTTTTGTAAGGTTGAGGTTTTTTTTTTTTTTTTTGTACCAGGAACCAAATTCAGGACTTTGTGCTTACCAGGCAGGTGCTGTGCTGCTGAGCTATTTCCCTGGTCCCTGAAACATTTATTTTTATAAAAGTTTCATTGAAAGTTATGCATTATAGAATGAATTACACTAGAGAGCATTCAAAACACATACATTTTAGAACACACTGAGGAAACAAGCATTATGGAAATTTATAAAATGGATTATGAAAAGTATATTAAACTTAACTTCTAGATAACCAGTGTGAACACTTTGGGCCCGTTGTCTAGTTTTCAGTTGGAGTAGTCTATGATTGGTGAATTTTTAAGTTTTTCAGCTCATCATTTCATCGTTTTATAGCTTGTAAGAAAAAACATCTTAAATTTTACTTCACAATTGATTATATTCTCTGTGGGGAAGGGCATCATATACGAGGCGTGACTAGTACCCCAGGGGACCCAAAAGAGAGAAAATCCTGGTCAGGCTTGGTGTGGGAAGTGTGGCTGGCTGGTGACACTGAGCAGGACCCCACAACGGTTCACAGTGCTTAGCTGATACACAAACCAACACACATGGCTGTGTCCCCCCATACAAGTTTATGGACCAACATTGAAATTTGAACTTGATACCATTTTCACATGTCACAATATATTATTTTTCTTTTGCTCTATCAAAACCATTTAAGGATGTAAAAATGATTCTTATCTTGTGCACCACCCAGCCAGAAGTAGCAGGCCAGGCTTGGCTTATGGGGCATAGCACGTAGATTCTTAGGTAATGTTCCAGACTGAGAGAAAAGACCCGAGGTAAGAAAAGGCTCCCCAAGGTCAAAGACTAACAGGAGGTCATTATCTACCCGGATGGGAAATGACTGCAGGGTGGCCACCGGACAGCTGGGCGTCCTGTGTTCCTGAAGGGCTTAGAGGCATGGAGGATGAGAGGGTGGAACGGTGTAGAATTGGTCGTTGTGGGTTTGCACCAAGACTCGAACTACTGTCCAACTACTTCAGGCCAGGAAGTCTGCTTTGAGGTTCTTCTGACCTCCTTTAAGAAGAAAAAGCTACACCCAGGAAAACAATGTCCCCTCCACCTTGGAAACACCGGGTTTAAGGCAACGCACCAACTTGAGGCTGGGTTGCAGAGATGAGCATAAATAACCTCGCTGGCGGTGGTCGTCTGTGGGATCCTTCTCCCCACCCCCGTGCTTCTTAGAGCAGTGCGGTTTCAGTTCCAGTCCCTGGGCTCCCCTGCTGGGGTTCCCATCAGTCCCACCCACCTGGCCCCCAGGGTTTCTGACTATAAATCAGATCACATGGTCTTGATGGCCTCGATACTGTGTCTGTCTCATCCTGATTTAAACTCAGCCCTGAAACCCGCACAGCGGCTCAGCATTTCCTTCCTCTGCCCTCCTCTCTTTCCCACACCTTCCTGCGACCCTGGCCTAGGCAGAGGCGAGATTCTGTTTGCTCTCATTTAATTACATTGTACTGAAATGACATGTGTACCTCTGTGCAACGCGACACCTCACACGGTCTCCGCGTCTGTTTTTCTACACCTCATCCCGAGCCTGGTGCCTTGCACCTTTTCCCAGACTTCCTGCACGGGGGTGTTTTGGTGCAATACCCACCTCCTTTCACCCCATGGCTCTTCCCGTGGTGAGAAGGCGCTCTGCATTTACAGTTGAAGATTTAGCTCCCCAGCCAGGGGAAACACGCAGAAATGATCTCACAGGAATGATTCACACCTTGTGGACTTGCTCCGGATTTTAAGCAAGGGGTTTTCCGAATGGACTTGCCTCTCTGTCCTGGTTTGCTGGCCTAAATTATGAAGCAATTAATATACAGCACATAAAACTGTCCAGTCTGTTTGTTCTTGCTGTCATATCACCCATAATGATGGCAGGAACTGAGTAATGAAGCGGCCGGAGGATCTGTGTACACAGAGAAAAGAGGTGGAGAAGGTGGTGAGCGGGAACCGCCGTGCTCAACAAATATAACTCATGCTTCTCAAAGAAAAGAGCACGCTCTTCACTCCTAATGCTTTGCTCATAAATAGCGCAGGTCTTTCTTTCCCCGCCTAAACCTTTATGAAATTGAAGCCCCTTTCTCATTTCATTGAAAACCCTTTAAGAAAAGACATTTTTCATACTTAAGACTTTTCCAAATCTCTCCTAACCAGCTACCCTCTGTATTGTATCTTTCATAGCTGGCCGCCATCCAGTGACAATCCTTAAAAATCCCTTTACAGTTTTAAAGGAAAATACAAGCTCTCATTTACCACTGGATCGAGTCAGAAAATAAAAGCTTAATGCCTTGACAGGCCTGGATATTTTTTTGAGGCCTAAGTCTGATTTATAGCAGTAGCCGGCAAACCAGGCTGGTGAAATATTTGCTGCTGCTCCCAGGGATATGGAAAAATGAAGTGCGAAGTTCTGGGGAGAGCAGGCCACAGCCTTCCAGTCACTAAACACTCCCACCAAGTTGGCAAGGGAACAGAGCCCCGGGCTGCAACAGGGACCTCAAAGGAGGAGGGGAGGAGAAAGGACCGTGCACTGTGTCAAAACACGGCCGGGGCTTAGCGCTCGCCATAGGCTTGTGACATGGGGTGGGATGTTTATGAGGGGTTTAGGCAGGAAAGAAAAGAGAAACATTTTCTTCATTCTTTATTGATTCTATTTTCTTTACAGCTTTCCTGTAGGGGCTTCACTGCAAGTAGAAGAAATTAAGAGCAACAACAGGAACGTAGGAAGTTGCTTAAGCCCTCTCCATAAAATCACTCAGATCGAAAAATATGATTTGGTTAGAGAGAAAGCCCTGGCTTGCCCTGGGGCTTTTAGCTTCTGGCGGGGAAGGGCCCAGGCCCACTTCCCCTGCCGTGGGGCCCTGGCCCACCAGCATGGGGAACGTGTGTTCATTCCCATGGAAAGGGAATTTCCTCGAGGTAGCAATGAGGTGCCCCCCGTGAGTTCTTGAGTTGAGTCATAACAAACACATGCCAGGTAAAACATTTGTTGCTTTTATTCTTTTCCTTTATTTAAAAAGAAAACTCAGAGAAGTGGCCATCCGGTATGTAGATTTGTGTTTGCCACTATTGCTGAGGGGCAGTTGTGGACACCAGGCCCCTTATGTGTAGGGGGGCTGTTGCTGTAGATGGTGCTATTTTGGTGTGGGTCCCCCCACCATGCACAGGCTCAGGTTTCTTTCTGGTGTTTGCTGAAGTGAAAAAAAAAAGCACCTTCTGCTAAGCTGATATTCTTGATAAACAATGTCAAGAAAGGGCAAAGAGGAAAACACGCAACTCATTTCTCCCTGCGTGAACCTATCGTTGGAGGATCAATTGCAAAATCTGATTCCTCTGAGAGGCAAAATATTCCACCCCCCAAACTCCTCTTTAATAACAGCATTTCTGTCTGCCAGGCAGAGATTTATGAGACGGTGAAGTCTGTGGGTCAGTTAAAGCAGCTTGGTAATTACAGGAATGTTTATCCCGGCTACAGCCGGCCCCTGCCCCTGGCCCAGTCACTAATAAACACACCTACTCTCGCTCAGGCTGCCACTCCCAAGGACTGCTTTCACACCCCCACAAAAACGGCCACCTCATTTACTCCCTTATCACCGAGTCCCTGAGAGATAATCCAAATCCGTATACACGCATCACACTCAGGCCCAGGCCCACGGTGGATGAGCTGAGCAGTGCAGAGGCCCGGGGCTGGGACACGAAGGAGAATGGTAGTTGGTGGAGGAAGGGACTGGATTTGATGTGCTTGCCTTTTTGGTAAAACTTGGCCTTTAACACAAAGAAATGCTGCTGTTAGGTTCTGGAGGAAATGGAGGTCTGCAAACATTCTTTGTTCATGGACAGTACAGTAACAGCATCTCTGAGGCGAGCTCCTCATTCTATAGATGGGGAGACTGAGGCATGGTGTGATTGGATCACTTGTCTAAGATCCCCAAGTAAGAAAGACCCCCACTCAAGAGGCCCTTAGTCCTGCGATTAAAGCTAAACGTAGGTCTCCTGCCTCCTAATCCAGTAATTTTCCTCTCTGTCTTCAGTCCCCAAGTCTGTGATGGTGGGAGAATTTAACAGGAAAAAATTCCAGCTTTTTGTTGTTGTTGATTTGGAAGGAGTTTGGGTGCAGAAGCTGTGGGGTGCTCTGTGGACTTTTTATTTGGCAGCATCTCCATTTCAAGTCTTTGGGAGGTTTGTATTTGAAAAGGACGAACAACCAGCATCACCACCCAAACAACAAAAAACAAAACCTGTTTTGGGAAACTGAGAAAGATGGGGTGGGGGGTGGTGTACATAAGGTGACCGGACGCCCTGTGTGGCTGCCCTGGCTTTTGGTAACCAAGGTGCTGAAAGATCGCCGAATGCTGAATTTCCTCCGTGGCAACTACCACACACATGCAGGTCCTAAAACCCACACCAGCCGCTCAAATAATTTAGCAAACGTCCTGGCTTTCCTCCATCACTAAAATGAAAGTGAAGGTGAAATCATTTGGGGGCCACTGGAGTAGAATTCTCACCCTCGATTGCTGCCCATAGATTTAAATGTCTCACTGGAGACCCAATTAAACACCAGTGAGATCCCAACCCACTGAAGGATCATATTTTTCTGGGCTTTTTCAACACTCCCACTTCCCAGCAATTTAATGATGAGTTTAGGATGTGACCTCTTCCCTTGGGCACCTCTCCCGTCTCTTCTATTTTATTTTACTTGGGATTTAGAATCTAGATGGCTTAAGTGTCTGGAAATACCACAGGCAGATTTTTGTCACAAAGGATGGCTTACAGCAGCTTTCTTGTTTGGATGGCTCTGATCGTTCAGGACGGTCCCGTGACACAATGCAAGGAAGCATTCGGAGGTCTGTGCCTTACACAAAGATATTCGTTGAGTGAGTAGGTAGAGGAGGAGTGCTTGGTGATGCCTCTTGCATGTAAAGGCCAAGTCATCAGGGCAGAGTGACATTAGCAGGTGCCTTGCATGCCCAAGCATGACCCCCATCTTGTATCATATGTCATGCTGAGGTGTGCATGCTTCTAGGGATACTTCTGCAGATTTCCTGGGAGTAAACAGGTGCAAATGATTTTCTGACTTTGATTTTGAGATCCTAAGCTTCAGGCGTTCTTTTTCCTAAAATTTACCAAGCAGAGGACACATGTCTTGTTTTCTTTTCCCATCTTCCTTCTCCAACTTCTCATCTCCAGTACCCATCCCAATCTCACTGGAGCACTGTGTTGGGGCTGAGTATCTCTAAGCAAGGAGTCTTTGAGATTGACCCAGGGAACCAAAATGAGGAACTTTGGGGAGAAGAATTGGAAGTGATATAGGGGAATGAAACTCCCAACCTACTATATGTTCAGTATGAGTTCATGTTCTCTAAAACCGAAGAATGAATTTAAGGAACAATGGAGATTAAGAGCAGAATATGTTTATTGAGAGAAAGAAAGCTTCTGTCTCAGAGAGAGATCAAGAGAGAGACAGAGACAGAGATAGAAGAGGTCCCGAGTGGGTTCCCAAAGTGGGTTCTGTCCTTTCCAAGGACTTTAGAGAAAAAACATGAGTTAAGACAGGTCCAAAGTGGGGAAAAACATGGGAACTCGCAAGGTGGGCATAAGGTGGGACATAATTATGGTCAACCAGTAAGATTAATTGCTTAGGTAAAATTGATTAAATTGAGAACGAATGGGGAAGCCAGTCACATAGCAAGCGGACATGCTTAGAGAGCAGTGACTTTTCTCGTGGACAGTTAGAATGGTGACTCCTAACTCTCTCAAGGTGACAGAGACCTATTTAGAATATCAGTCCTTAGGATGTGGGTATATTTGTTTGATCTTTGGTTTTGAGGCCTGGCCTACAGTGGGAGGTGTCTGTGTCCCCCATATTTACAAAGTATCTGGCCTCCTGCACTGGTTCCTTCAAGGACCTAGTCCTGTCTGACTGTCTCTAATATTTCTATCTAACTTAGTCACCTTAACAGAAGGAGATGGAACATTGCTGTTTGTCCTTTGACGAACTTGTGGCTGGACTCTGTGTGTATGTGTGTGTGTGTGTGTGTGTGTGTGTGTGTGTGTGTGTGTACAGTAACTCTCTCTAACCACTTATCCATCCATTAGAATGGTAACTCAGAAACAAATTAGTTGAAAGGGAACACACATTAACACATTTGTGTTGGAAAACAAAATTTCTTTGTGAGAAAATGAGTTCAATTTGGCAAATCAGTTGGATAATGAGCCTGCTTTCCTATTTAGCTCTTGGCTTGTCCCAATGAGCAGAATAATTTAAATCTGTTGGAAGAAAGTTTTGATGACTTTACTGAAAGCAGAAGTAAAGAGCATAAATGACAGGTGTGCATTCTTTCTAGTACCCTAACATCATGAGGTTTAGGTATGATCTTAAAGATTTCGTTTTTAAAATTTATTTTAGAGAATACACAAAGAGATCATTGGAAGACTCCAAGTTTAGAGGAAAGTTAGAAATGCAAGGATAAAACTCATTCATAGGCATAAAGGAGGCTTGGGATTAGAAAAATTCTCTTAAAATTGTAGAAATCTGCCAGGTGTGGTGGCACACGCCTGTCAGCCCAGCACTCGGGAGGCTGAGGCAGGCAGATCATTTGCAAATTCAAGACCAACCTGGGCTACAAAGTGAGCTACAGGCCAGCCTGAACTGTCTCAAAAAGATAAAAGAAAAAATACCTAAAACCAAAACCAAAACTAAAACTGTAGCAATCTGAAGAGGTGGAAAAGAGGTGGGAAAAATTAGGGCGCCTGAGTGAGAAGAAACCACCACCTGTGTGGATTGGTCTGATGCTCCTGTCTACGATGAAAATACTCTCATTCCTCAGGGTCTATTGGTTTTATATAGTAGAACACTGGAATTTAACTTCCTTTTTACCACCTTTGATTTAAGAGAATCGGGTCAGAAGAACACATTAACAAAGATCATGAGATTGTTAAATTTTACTTTTTAAGTCCTGGGAAAGAGTATTTCTGGTAAGAAGTCAATGATGTCACACATGCTCTTAGCCATGATGATCTGGTACATACATTAAATAGGTAGTTCTTAAGCAGTTGAGGTGCTGATCCCAGTAGGCCAAACTCTCCACAAGTCTTTATCCTGTGGTACTTTAAAAAATACCTTAAGGGACTGAAGCACCCTCAAGAAATCATAAGAAGTGCCTAACATGCGGCCAGAGATCCTCCAGTCAGCGCCAGCATCACACCCTGCTTGCGGTGTTGTGCAGCCTAGTTTACTGCTATCTGGCCTGTGCTGCTTCCTCCATGTGTCAGTGGAATGAGCTCTCCTTTTGCATCTTGTAGCCTGGTGTGCTACACTGGGAGAGAGATCTTCAAGATTTACTGCCTAAGTGTTGATCATCTTGCAGAATCTCCAAACTGTGGGGAGGCCTCCTCCTTCCTGTTTCTGTAAAACGCCATCTGAGCCTCGGCCAGGGAGCTCAGCCCAGCCCTCGGGCTGCACTTCATGGTGGCTTCGGCTTCCATTGGAACAGGGACAATCTAGGGTATGTAGGGCTATTGGTTTCTGAGGTGCTGGTCGGAGCTTCACCCCTGAGCTGGCTGCCTTTGACTCTGTACCTCTTTCTGCAGCTGGTCCATTTCCTGGATGGGAATGGCAGTGAAGGGGAGAAAGGGAATCATCTTTTATTATGCACCTGCTATTTAGTTTAGATCATTTTGCTGAATCTTCAAGATCCTCTGAGCTGTTCACTGTAATCTGTTTTAGAAATGAAGGAAACTGAGTCACAGGGATGTCCAGGTTTACACGTAGAGATGCAAAGGGCCAGTTTGCTTTCCCTCGGCCCAGCACTGGTACTTCCTGATGCAAGCTGAGTGGATTTCTGATTGGTGTTTATCTATACTCCTCATGGCCCTTTGCATCTCCATATCTACCGGGACATTATGAGGATAAGTTTGAGTGGCCATGAAAGGCTTTCTCCCCTGAGGAGACAGTTGCTCACAAATGCTGCATCTGACACCGTGACCCCAAACGCTTCCCCATGGGTCACACCTCGCTCTGTCTTCCATGTTTGTTTTCCAGGCTGCTGTGTTCCTTCCTGTTGGGGGCAAGTTGTACTGACTGACTTTGCAGTGTGATGTCACCCAAAACTCCTTTGCCAGGGGCACCAAAAACACCCTTCCTGTTTCATTAACACTTTTACTGACTTTTGTTCTCTTCATCACACTTATCCCTAACTTAACTAGGTATGTGATGGCATATGACCTTCACCAATGTCCTTGATTGTGGGCTTATTTCCAGTTTTAGTGTTGAATCTCATTTGCTTTTAGTTTAACTTCTTGTACATTCATTTTGGCTTTTTTGGAATAGAAAGCAAAAGATTTGACTTCATTTTAATTCTGTGAGTTGATAAAAAAAATATTAAGCCCCTGTGTTCGGTCATAGCTTAGACAGACCCCCAGACTCTGACGGAAAGGCTGGTCACATTTGAATGACCCCCATCATACAGGACTTTCATTCCTGGGGGCTACCCTCAGATTCTCTACCAGCAGCTCCTGAACTCCCTTTCACCACATCGGAAACCATGTTCTCTAAACAGAAACTATAACCACCGTAAGTTATGCCACTTTGGTGATATATCTCCCAGAATATTATAAGCTGGGTAGCTACATTTTTCATTGCCTGAGAGACGTCCACAGCCAGAGATCTAAGGACAGAAGTTCATGTCTCTCTCCATTAAGAAATTTAATTCACATTTTACTCAGCCTCAGCCTTTGATTAATACTCTGGATACATCATGCAGCAGTCCTTAGGATTATGAAAAGTGATTTGTCTAATCTGCGTGTCAGTCTCCTTTGGGATTTACAGAGGGAAAAACCCCTCAAGCCCGCCCTCTGTAGTTATTGATTTCACAGTATTTGCTCGGTGGTGCCTCCACATTCCGGCCATGTCAAGTGGATACAGAGCAATTTGATCCATGGAGTGTGGGGAGAGTGTTGTCACCGTCCGCAGACCCGGTTCATCTGGAGGATTTCATATTGCACATATCAGCTCTGAAAGTAGCTTTTAATGAAACTGCTAGCAAAATGAAATTAATATAAAAGTGAATGTAAAAACATATGCTCCTGGCTCCAGCTGTTAGAGGATTAAATTTGAAATGTGGCAGCACAGTGCTTGGCACCTGGAATACAGGTTGTACGACTTATAGCTGTATCATGCACGATCAAGACTAAGAATTACTTGAATTAGAAAAGCAACAGCTTTGATTTTTGTCCATATTTATTAAGATGTATAAGATTCTTCAATAAATTCAGAAAGAGTGTGCTCAGAGAATCAGATCCAGGTCTAGACTCCTGAATCACATATGAGCTATGACTTTCATCAAGTTATTTTACCTCCCTGAAATCCAGTTTTCTCATCAATAAGCGGGTGCTAATAATATCATCTGGTGGTACTGTGCAGATTAAATGAGATATGGCATAAGATTTATGTAACATTTGCAACAGTAGAATGACTCACTTGTTAAACATTCCCCAAATACAGTGATAAAATGGGAAAAAATTGTCCAAATCCACAGTTTCTGCACTCTGAAAAATAGACTAAAGATATAAAACAAATGGAGAAACACTTATTTATCACAAACTACCAAACCTCAGTTAAAAATAGAGGGTATTTGTGGCATTAGATGGGGCCTGCCTCTATCTCCCCACTCTGTACAACTCCACACAGAAGTCCCCTCAATGCAGGGCAAGCCATAGACATCACAGGTTTGTTGCTGGAGGTGAATGACTTGCTTTGGAGTGGGGTACAGAGAGTTTAATGGAAGCAATAACCATGTTGGTGATGGACGAATAGGAGAGGACGACATTGCAGCTATCCTTAGGTTGCAATTCGGGCTTTAGTAGATAACAGAAATGCAATTTGCCACAAACTAAGAGGTATATCTAATGAGTGAGACAATCACGTTAATAAGATTCCCTGATTTCTAGAAGGCTGCACAAAGATGCGAGGATGTGAACACACTAAGAAGTGACCAGAGAAGGCTCAAACTATGCTCAAATCTTTGGCTAAACATGAGGTAAGGGAAGCAAAGCTAAATAGACTAAACATACACACTCACACACACACACACACACACAAATATGAACAAACACATTAGTGGCTACATGCTGTAGGAAAACATACTCTACAATTAGTCTAAGGAGGTTACCAACTAATCAACCAACATAAGCAAGTGATCCACCAATGTGAGAACACGTTTGGGGAAGGGAGAATCAGAATCTAGAGTTGCTGTGACATACTAACTAAAATGTTCAGTTTTCAACAAAAAGTTATGAGACCTGCAGAGAAACAGAGAAGTATGAATCATACACAGAAAAACTAAAATAAAACAAAATAAAAGCACCCAGAGTTAGCTGTCTTTGAGGAAATCCAGATTTGTGATGGGACAGAGAAAAACTTCAAAGCAGATGTAATAACATGTTCAAAGAACTAAAAGAAACCACGTTTAAAGAATTAAAACCAAGGGTGGTGATGACACATGGAATGGACAATGTCAATATGGAGATAAATTATATAAAGGAATCTGGTTGAGATTTTGGAGTTAAAAAGTACAATAAGTGAAATGAAAAATTCACTTGAGCCCCTCATTAGCAGATCTGACCCTGTAGTAGAACGAGTTGGCAAACATGAAAAATGAAGATAGATCAATGCAAATAATCCCAACCGAATAACAGAAAAGAAAAAAAAGCATGATAATAAATGACGAAGGCTTAGGATTTTTGTGGGACGTTATGCAATGTGTGTCTCATAAAGAGAAGCAAAGAGGAGGAAATGACAATACAGTAGTACCTTTGTTCATGACGTTAGCCACATTTGTGCCACATCTGTGTTCATGCAGGACACATTTGTGTTCATGGCCACATTTGTGTTCATTCAAGAAAGATGCCATGGTTGTATTTGTTACCTAGTACAGAGTTCATGAATAGAAACAAAATTTTGCCAAATTCTTCTCTTTGTGAACCAAATTGTTCACAAACAGAAGCATTCATGAATTGAGTACCACTGTATTTAAGGACACAATGGCTGTATATCCCCAAAAGTTGATTTAAAAGATTAATTTAAACGCCCAAGAATCTCAACAAACAAGTAGTATAAAAAACAGATTTTACTTCTGGACATAATCAAACTATGAGGAACAAAATGGAAAATTTATACATATTAAAGAGATATTTTGTAATGATAACTGGGCCAATTCACCAGGGAGATATGAACATAAAAATAATAAAGTTAGGGATAGCCAAGAACAGTGTCCTAAAGTGTACAAAGGAAAATTGACAGAATTTAAGGAAGAAACAGAAAAGTCAACAGCAATAGTTGGAGCCATTAATCCTCTGGTCTCAGTAATTGATGATGCAGAAATCCAGCAAGCCTTTACAAAGACCTGAACAGTACCACCAACCAACTTAATCTAACTGACTTGTAGAGAATATTCCATCCCATGGCAGCAGGACACCCATTCTTTAAGATGGCTTACTCACTAAGCTATAAAACAGAGTGCTAATAATTTAAGTAACACACAGTATTTCCCTGAACACAATAGTAGAAGTGAACAACAGAAATAAAAGACCTTAAGTATTTAGAAGTTAAACAATTCATGTCTACATAACCCACTGGTCAAATAAAAACGACAAAGAAAATTAGAAAATATTTTTCATTGAATGAAAACAAAAACATATCGTGGAAATTTGTATGATGTAGTTAAAGTGCTTACTTAGAAAAAATTTAAGTGACAAATTTGATCAGGAATCGATGGAACAGAAACAAAGATATCAGCAGTTAAAAGCTGATTCTTTGAAAAGAACATTTGACAAGCCTGAGCAAACAAGGAAAAGAAGGACCATATTATAAATCTAAGAGTTAAGAAAATACAGAACCATCTTGGATAACCTCATGGCATAAAGTTGAAATTTTAATGCAAAATCTCTTCTTAAATTATGTCACCAGAATTGACTCTGAATAGCTATAAAACCCAGACAGACCTATGACCACTGAAGAAACAGAAAAGGGGCCGCCCTTGCCCTGGTGGTCCTTACTCCCGCCCTCTCTTCCTCCACCTGTCTCTCTGTCTCTTTCGGTCTCACTTTGCACAAGTGTTTTAAATATGCAGAATCAACCGTGGAATACTTTCCACTTGGGTGGTATCACCTGGGTGGGCGAATGACACGCATGTCCAATGGGAAGTTTTTTGTGTAAAGCCATCTGGAGGTCAGGCACAGTGGAGTCTCTGTATTGTGGCAATCTGTGGCCTTGCAGGGTGTGGTGTGTGGAAGTCGTGGCCTCCCTTGGGCTTGGGTTTTCCTAGGAAGTGGGCAGAGCTGTGGTTCATTCCTGCCTCCTGGGGCTCAGTGGAGAGAGGAGCAGCAGGGACAGGATCCCAGGTGTCCCCTGTGGTGTGTGCACAATGGCTGTGAGCCCCCCCCCCCCAAGGACAGCAGGTTAGGGGCAAAGTCCAGGACTTTGGAGCTCTGCCCTGCTGCGGCAGCTCACAGAGGGATGTGTGCCTGACCACACATTCGGCAGCAGGCTTGTCCTCCTCTGTCAGTCACTTTCTGGAGTCAGGCGACCTGGGAGAGTTCTGGTTGCAGTGACATGTCACCTCAACACCAGGCCCCATTTGAGGCTAGTGCCCTGGAGACTCTGTCTAGGGCAGGAGCAATGGGGAGATAGAAGGGAGCCCTGAGGGTGTGAGGAGGTGGGGATGTAAACTGACTGGGACAGCAGCCACAAAAGGGGACATGGGGATGGGGGCAAGGAACCCTCCATCATTTAGGCAATAACTTGATGCTTCCAGGAAGGTGCCTCGCTGAAAATGAGCACTGTGATGTTCTAATCTGACTGTCATTTTCCAGATCAGGCGAGGCCAATTTTCATTTGATTGCTTTTTGCATTCTGTTTTTATCTCAGATAAAGGGTGTGCCCGTCTTTTCTGTCCTGAACAATGGCCTGCTTGTTAGGAGTCTCCCTTGTGTGTGTGTTTTGCTGTGACTCCTGTGTTTTGGAAGTCTTTGGGGACAGGTGATATTTATGAATGATGTCCCCAGGGCGTAATCAGCGTGAGTCATTCTCGGAACCAGTTTTACCCACCAGAGGTGCCAGCTGCACCCAGTGCACAACTAAACATACCTGGGACATTTTCCCACTGGGGTCAGAAGGGCATAGTTTAGGAGCCCGTCTAATTTTGGGGGGTTTTAATGCTGCATGATGGGATCTGCAGACCCTGTTTAAGTGTTTTTGACAAGGTGAAGACTCATTACGTAGTTGGGAAATTCCGTTTCAGGATTTTAAGGTTTCAGAAAACATACCCCGTTAAGTGACTTGATGAATTTTATCATACTGACAGTCATAAAGAATCTTATGTTGTCTGTCGTCTCTAAGCCTTTCAGATATTAGAATTCTCTGGTGCTATCATTTCTGTAGCCACAGGACATTAGTTAGGCAGACAGGGTGGAGGTGCTTAATTAGCAATCATTTCTCAGATTCTACCTCTTACCCTCCTGACAGTAGTCCCACCCCTGGGGATACTGAGGCACACACTGGCTATGTAACGTTCCACAGGGCAAGACTTAGTAAGCTTCTGTGCTAGAGCCCCATCCCTCCAGCTTGGCTAGGGGTCCTGTTGGCCCAAGACTGAATGAGGTACTGAGGGTGTCCTGCCCTGATCTCTCCCCAGGGCCTGCCCACCTCTGTCACATGGGCTTCCTGCTCCTAGGACCCAAGGCTGCCGCTCCTCTTCCTGTCTCCTCCCAAGGACGAGGGTCAGCTCTACTGGCTACCACATGTCCTTACATGTTTCCCGGGGTCTTCCTGACCACAGGTCAGTTTATCCTGGAGACCTGCCCTCTTTCCTTTGTCCACTCACTTTACCGAAGAGGACACATCTCCAGCACAAGGAGCCAGCTGGCCGCCCTGCCCTTGGTCGTCATCTTTAACATTGCTGCTTGATGCCAAAGGAGGCCCCTTCTACCTGTATAGCCAGCGGGGGCAGTTGCTGGCCTGACTTCTCAGTCCATGGTCTCTGGGGACCACTCACTGAGTAGCCCAAACCATGCTGCTTTGCAGATAAGGATGATGTCATATGCTGTGCACCAGACAACCTCCCTTCTCCTCTCCAGGGGGATTCTCCATCTCCGTGGCCTTTGGGCCCCCATTCCCAGCTCCCATGGACGATTTTTCAGGCTGGACATTGCAGAGGGAGGTGACACTGAGCTTGGGCCACAGCACACTTGCAGAGTGGAGTTCTAAGATGGTACTGGGGCTTCTTGGAATAGGCACTGAGTGGTGGTCAAGAGCCCATGGCTCATTCTCTCCTGGCACCAACAGTTTATGAGATTTTAGGTGAATGACCTCTCTGGACTTAATTGACTAACAGAAAACATAATAACAACAAAGGCAAAATGAAACAAAACAAAGAGGCTAGCCCCCAGTACTTTGATAGAGACTGTTTCGTATGGTTCTTAAAGGTACAGTCTTTAAAGCCAGACTCCCTGGGTCTGCTCCAGCTCTATTTCTTCCTAAATATGCAGCTTTGGGCAAGTTATCTCTCTGAGCCTTAGATTCCTAATCTGAAAAGTAGGGATAATAATGGTCTTTTTCTTGTTGGATTTTTGTAAGAAATGAGTTTGCCCATATGAAGAACTTCAAACACCTCCCAACTGGGGTGAATTTCACACACACCTGGCTCTCTTGTTATTTTCTCCTTTCTCATTTAAGTAGTCATTATTTTCTAAAGCCTCCTGTGCGTTGCCCTGGAGTTTCCTAGTGGATATGTGAGCAAGTGTGAGCTTTAGCTCTTCTTTGTCTTATTTTTAAAGTCCTGGAGTTGGTCTATCATACACACTTAACATGATAGTGAGATATTTGAGCGTCAACACAAAGGAACTCCCCCATGTTGTCCCCAGCTACACCTGTAAGGCAGAACTTTCTAAAAGTCGGAGCTCATTTGGGAATAAAGCTCTCCCTGCGACACCCCAGCTCCCGGGCTTGCCAGCCATTCCTCAGGGAGGTGGAATAGCGATGTGGGTGTCAGCGCTGCGGTGGGTGGGGAGAACGTTTCTCTGTTCCCCAAGCCTGCTTTCCCAATCCTAGCTCAAGTTTCAAAGAATCAAAAAACAGTCAAACCTGCTAGTAGTGGTGCTGTCTTTTGGTCTGTCTGACTTAGTTTGACCTGAGGTTCAGCCACCTGCGGGGCTGGGCAAGGCCACTTTGGGCAGAAAGACTGTAAGTTAAGGCCCTGGCTGAGCTCCTGGCCAGTTGTGATGACCTGGAAGGAAAAAGGCTGTTCCAGAGCCTCTAAGTTGCACTGTGGCAGGCATGGTCTCCCCACCACACCGCGTGTCTCCCCAGGGCACCAACCTGTCCCTATTTCCTAACTGCAGGTGAACATGGTGGCCCCAGTGGTAGCCTCCCCAGAACCTGCTCTTCTCTGAAGTCTCCTTTGGGAGGAGGCCAGTGACTCATTTCAGTTTCTCCTGCCAGCAAATCAAAGACCAGAGGGCAACATTTCCAGGCAGGAGGTGTGGCAGAGACTGTAGGAATATTGGGGCGGTCCCTCCAGCTCCCTTGTGGACATGGAGCCTCTCGAGTCCTCTTATGTCCGGCAGGCCTGTAAAATGCAGGCACTCTTAAGAGAAATAGCAAGAGGCTTTTCCAGGGACTGACTGTTCAGGAAACAGAGCCCCTTGCTGGGCACTGTTGTAGGGTGGCAGGAGGGTGGGCGCAGGGGAGAGGCACAGGAGTAGGAGCCAGAGAGGGGTAGGGAGGTGGCGGGGCTAGGCTGGGCCACATGGGATCAGGTACTGTGTGGTCTCAACCTTTCTTACCTATTGGTCTAGGACTCTTTTCAGGCTGCTCACCACTGCTGCAGACCTAACGGAAAGGTGGAGGAGGGCATATGCCTCCCTCCCCTCGGTTTCCATAAATGTTCATGAACCACTGAAATAAACTGTCAGAGCAGCCCAACAGTTTGCAGTGCAAACCAGCTTCAGCATAAGTCACCAGAACACCTGGCCTTCATTTAACTCATGAATGTCCCCCTTGAGCCCCTGTTCTATAGAAACCCGGGGTGCCTACCCATCAGTGGTTTACAGACAAAGTCACTGTCAGTCTTGATTATACGCTCTTTATTTCATGATCCCCAGGCACAAGGCCATGCTTGAAACTTATTTTTTCTTAAGGTATAATTGGAAATAATCTGTGCATTTTTTCATGTGTGCAATTCCGTAAGTTTTAACATATGCACACACCTAAAAAACCATTACCACAGTCAAATTAATGAATCAAACTAAAGGTTTCCTTGTGGCTCTTTCTAATTTCCCTCTTGACCCGCCTCTGACCTCCAACCAACCACTGATCTGCTTTCTGTCACTATAGATTAGTTTTCTAGGATTTTATGTAAATGGAATTGAGCAATATATACTCTTTTTTTGGGGGGAGGGTCTGGCTTCTTTCATTGAGTTTGTAATTGTTTGAAAGTTCTACCTATGTATTTAGCTCACCCCTTTAGACTGCTGACTAATAATTCAGTGTATAGATTCTAGCTGTTCATCTGTTGAAGAATATTTAGAGGTTCCTTTCAGGTTTTGGCCATTATGAATACAAATGTAATGAATATTCATGTACTGACCTTTGCATGGACATACATTTGCATTTTTCTTCTTAAAAATTTATATTTTAATTGGTACATAAAATTGTACACATTTATTGGGTACTAAGTGATTATTCTTTTTGTGATGCTGGGGATTGAACACGGGGCCTTCATCCTAAGCTGCATGTCTAGCTGCTTTTTGAGGCAGGGTCTTGCTAACTTGTACAGCCTGGGCTCTAATTTGCTATCCTCCTGCATCAGCCTCCCACAGGGCTGGGATTACAGGTGTGTTTCACTACACCCTTCCTTTCTGATAATTTGATGCACATATACCTTGTGTAATGTTCAAATCAGGGCCAATACCTCTATTTCCTCAAACATTTATTATTTCTTTCTAGCAAAAACATTCAAAATTCTTTCTGCTGTGTTTTCAAAAACATGCAATACATTATTGTTAGTTGTAAGCACTCTGCTGTGTGATAGGACACCAGAATTTCTTTTTCCCACCTAACCATAACTTTTTACCCATTGACATACCTTTCCCCCATCTCTGCAGCCTCTGGTAGCTATCACAGTACTCTAAACTATGAACTCCATGTTGCAAAATTTCACATGATTGAGATTATGCATCCACACAAATGTGTTTTTCTAGAGTAAATGTGTGTGAGTGGAAAGGTTCGTGTGACTGGAATCTATTAGGCTTTTTAAGAAAAATGCTAAACAGTTTTCCAAAGTGGTTGTTGTAATTTTACTTTCTTGCTAGGGAACTCTTGGATGAGAATTCCACCACTTCCAGGCTGTCCTTTTAATTGTAGACATCCTAAGAGGTATCTGGTGTTACTGAGAACTCATTGTGGTTTTAATTTGAATTTTTCTGATAATGAAGAGTAGCTTTTGTCTGTCTGTCCTCACTGATGATTTGCCCATTGTTAATAGATGGTCTTTTGCTGCTACTTTTGAGTTTTGAGATTTTTATACATCTCAGGTACAAATGTTTAATACGATGTGATTCATAAGTCTGTAACTTATCTTTTAAATTTTACCTTATTCATACATGTGTGTAGGACATGATGTTTATACTCCTTGTGGGGAGCTGGTACACGTACACAACGTATCTGAATTCCTTTTTTTCATCCCCTTTCCCTGTATGTCTTATCTGTCTTTTCATCACTTCAATAAAGTCCAATTTATACTTAATTGCATTTAATTTTGATGAAGACCAGTATATACTTTGTTTTCTTATATAGCTGTGCTTTTGAGAACAGAATTTAAAAAAATCTCTGCATAATCAAGGTCATGAATATCTTCTCCCTTTATAATTTGAGGTTTTAGGTCTATGAGCCATTTTGGGATTAATTTTTAATGTGTTTCAAGGTTTGGGCAGAGATTGTTTTTGGAATCACATCCCTCTTGCTTTAACACTTCCCTTTCTTTAAATCCTTCTTCAGTGGAAGAGTCCACAGCTCTGGACCATGCTTCTTTTCCTATCCCAACCTCTCCCGTTGTTGAACATCAAGATTGGAGGGGCCAGGGAGAAGCAGAGCACACCAAAGATGAGGATAGTAAAACAAAGCCAAATCCGGGTAAAATAAAAGCTGTGGACTGGGTTGGATTAATCCAGCAAGGAGAAGAGCAGTCTGTGGGAATGTCTCACAAGCACCAGGGAATTTGTACATCCGTTGTTAAACACAGCCATTCCTAAGAATTGAGTCACATAAGCTTTTTATTGAGTAAATTATATCGAAAGCATAGGTAATAAATATATAAAATTCACCACCCCCTAATTCTGTTACCACATTTCATTCTTACCCATGCTCTTGAGGGTTTTAACTATTTTTTCTGAGCAGTAGGAATACTGTGTTCTGTGATAGCGTACTCCAGGATATCTCGTCCCAACTTCTGTCAGAGGTTGAAATTGGTAGTGGTATTTACACCCCAGGAAATGGCAAGGGCTTCTACTCTTGTAGGCCAGGTGTTCAGCCTTTGCCTGTGCACACCCTCCAGGAAAGTTCCAGAAGGGATGGATTCAGTGAGATGAAAGATGCTGGGCGTATTATAAATGTTGAATAAGTGTAACATATGATCGCGGTGATTGGAATAATTTAGGTCCATGGGTTTCCCCCTTTCCACGCCTCTACTCCCAAGTTGGGAGGTGTTTTTCTGGGTAAAAGTCTGCATCATATTGTGTTTTATTTTAACCCTGCTTCAGGATTTTCCATGTCCAAGAGAAAAGTTAGCTTAGATGTTCTGACAGCTCTGAGGCCTGGGCTTTGAAACTAATCTCCAACTCGTCTCCTTCTCATTGCCCTAGAGGACCTGGGGGAGAAGGAAGGCTTTGAGACTTTCATATGAAATATTCCTAGGCTCCTCTCCTGACCTAAGGTTGCCCTCTCTCTCTCCCTCTCTCTCTCTCTCATTTTCTCTGTCTCTTTCTCTTCCTCTCCCAGTTTCAAAGAAGCTGCATTTTAAGACAACACATAAGACTTTTCAAATGTCTTCAAAGGGCTGTTGAGACCCAAGTAGCTGGTGTAAGAGTGGGAAGAGCGGTATTAAGCATGAAAGGGTTTCAGATGGAATAGATGAGTCTCCCCGGCCGCCCCATGTTTAGGGATGAATCAATTAAAAGGAGGTGAAACAGGAAGGCAGCAGACAGGGCTCAGTAAACCCTGGAGCTTTTCTGTGGAGTTCCCCTTCCTCCCCCAAGAGAGCTCCCATCCATCCTCACAGACGACATATGAGATGTCTATAATGAATATGGATTTGATGTGATTTCATCTCTCTGCCAAGCTAACTCACAGAACTTATTGGACTTAAGACTATGTTAAATGAGGTTTTAAAAAGTGTATTAGAGGATCACTTTTGAAGTCTCTAAGCTAGATCAAGAGGTGCATTTTGGAGAACACGTTGGGGACCACTCTTTTCCCCTGTCCATAGTTGGAGCTATATTTTCATGTCTTTGATTTATAAGGGTAAGAGACCATGGGAATCTATCTTGAGAGGGCTTTGACTTTTAAGGGATTCAACTAGTTGAAACCTTATGTGCATTTGGAAAGAAAGCTCTTTTGTAGTAAAGAGTTTAAAAGCTTGAAGGTAGATGGGATTCTTAGGTCTAAACCTAATTCGGATGCCTGCATCCCCCCCGTCACACCTCCGCCTGGTGACCAGCTCTGCTTGGCAGTGTCTCTCGGAAGTCCATTCCATTTCAAGTGGAGTCTCTAGAAGGTTCTGCTCACATTGACCCTGAGCTACGCATCCTATTGTTCCTAGGTCTGGAAGACAGGGACAAGGACAAACAAGGCCAGAAGGCACTGAGATTTGTATAAGGCAACGTGATCATTTCTGTAGTAACTTAACATGACTGGCACTCGCTAAGCCACCCCTTATGGAAGGCCCTGACGGAGGCCCTGCAGGGGAGAGAAACCAAATAGAGAATCCACCCTCTAGGGATTCACAAGCCACAGTTAACGTGTGTGTACCGCAGACCCTAATCCAAGACAGATGAACTGGTGAAGGAAGATGAACCAACCTTTATCACATTCTTTTGTGGGTGCAGGCCTTGTTTTCATGGCTTGGATCTCTTGTGATCTTTGCGGAATTGTGTATTATACTCCCCAAACCTCACTTGCCTTCTTTTTAAAATTTAACATCGGGCTTTGTGCCCTCTGAGATCCTTTTCAGGCCTTGTGTCCCCACACCCATCGCTTTTCCTGGCTGGGGCTTCTTTTGCCTTGGCTTGGGTTGGCCAGTGCCATGGATGCTCCAAAGGCTTTTGCATTGTTGTTTTTTCTTCCCCTCCCTGTGGGATGAATTGTTGATTTAAAACCAGTTTGAACAAGGCACTCAGGAATCAGCCACGGAGAAGCATCTCAAATTGGCAGAGGGTAACCCTCTGACCCCAGAGGTCTTTTCCAGCTCTAATTTTTATGATTCACCAATTTGCTATACCACACTCAACTCTGTCCGGGAATTCAGAGTTCAAAAAAGATGCCATGTAAATTTCTAGAGGTAATGAGAAGGTTGCAGACATGGTAGGGCTAGGAGTGTGGTTTTCAGTGAAATGAAATACAGGAAGATATTTAAAGAAGCCAGAGAAACTTTTTCTCCCCTATTTCCCCCTTGGAGAAACTCCTATTTTAAATAGTAAATTTCAGGTTTTCTCTTTTCCGTGGTATAACAAGTGTTTTTTTTTTTTTTTTTTTTTTTTTTTTGCTATGTTATAACTCCAGAAGAGCTCCTCTTCTGTTATATAATCTCCACCAAAGCTAGTGGCTGAGGACATGGTTATTTAGCAGTACTTTCTGCCACAACTTTAAAAAAATCACTTTTGAAGTGGTGGGAGACACTGTATGTCTTATCTCAAGGGAGTAGCCCAGGGCCATGAACAGATAACTGAGTATTTGATGGGTCTTTTCTAATACTTTCTGTATTTCTCCAGTTTTAGGAGTTGTGCCCCTGGGTGGCCTCTTTGAAGTTTACATTAACATTTTGTAATGAAGATGAGCTATGTACAAGGTAACTGTTCCCAAATATGGTGTTGCAATAGGATCAGAGGCCAGGAGCCTTCGGTAACCTGTGATATTCAACATGATGAGAGTTGGTACAGGATGGGGAGGGATGGATGGACAAGCCTGGGAACCCCTATGTGGAAGTATAAGGACCAAGTGCCAGCATGGAGATTCATCCTATCCAGATCCACGTCCAAGAGCTGGCAACCAGGGCACAACACCCATGCTTCAGGGAACAGCAGGTACCCTGTTGGTGATTTTCCCTTAGTATTTGTTTCTTTGGCTAGGCACCAGATGAAAAAGTCATCATGCTTTGTAAAAAGTGTACCTTTGAATGTTGGACTTGTGCTTAGTGTATGCATTCAGCAGAAGCACACAGGGCCACAGAAGGAACAGTAGATTCATGTCCTTTATCCTATGTGTTCCCAAGGCAGAGATACCTACTGGAAACCATCAGCCCATGCTAACCCCATTATTATTAATAATTATTATTTGCTATATCTATCTTTCATTTTCCTCAAGTATGGAAAATTACATTTGCAAGATAAATAACAATATTACGTAAAACAACTGGATTCAGACTATGTGTTTGGTCTCCTTTGCTTTTACCAGGAATCCTTTGAATTGAGTGGTATTGCCCCACGATGCTGATGGGAAAATTGACAGTGTTATGGTTTGTGTTCAGATTACCCCCCGCCCCCAAGCCTCATGTAGTCATGGACGCAGCTGAGTCTGGCATTTGTGATTGGTTTGTTGTCTGGCACTGGCTTGGTGGTGTGAGTGCTACACCTGTCCAGGAGTGGAGCTGACATACAGTGTAAGGGTGGGAAGAAGTGTGTCTTTCATCTCTTTCTCTGTTTGCTCTTGCCATTTGTGGTGACTATGAATGGTGGCCCTGTCGTGCCACCCTGCCTTGGAACCAGCTGAATATGGACTGAAACCTCCAAAATTTAAAGAAACAACCCTTTCCTTCCCTAATTTTGGGTATCAGATATTTTGTCTCAAAATGAGAAAAAAGTAACCAAGACAGACAGGATGTGTGACCAGCTTGAGTTTTCTCTGGTGGAACTTCAGCAGAGGCTTCAAGCCTGTAGTCCTTTACCCATTTCTGATAAGCTAGGTGTTCTTTTCAGAAAGGGATGAGAACACAGAAGCCAAACAAAGAAGAAAGAAATGGAGAGAGGCATGTGGGAAGCTGGCAAACTTTTATTATCTGCTGTGTACCATTTATGGTGTGAGGCCTTTTTCACTCTTTGGGTTCTAAACATAGTTTCTTATAGACGCTGTAATAGAGTACCACGAAGAACAGAAATTCGGTGTCTTCAAAAGTCAGTCTAAATCAGTCTCATGGTGCTGGAATCAAGGTGTTGGCAGCCTGATGTGCTTCTCCACAGGATATAGGGAAGGACATGTTCTTTGCTTCTTCTGGCTTCTGGTGGCTCCCAGCCTTCCTTGGCTTCAACATCACTCCAATCTCTGCCTCAGTGGGAACATTAACTTCTCTTCTGTGTGTGTCAAATCTCCCTCTGCATCTTTCTTATGAGGAAATTTGGGGTTACATTTGGAGCTCACTCAGATAACTCATGGTAATTTCTCTGTGTTAGTCAGGTTTGGGTTACTGTAACAAAATACCTGACATAGTAAATTTATGAAAAGGAAAGGTTTATTTTGGCTCACAGTTTTGGAAGTTTCAGTCCATGACTAATATGCCTTATTGCTTTGGGCCTGTGGCAAGGCAGCATGAAATAGCCAGAAATATGGAGTGAAGCAAATTGTTTATCTTATAGTGAGCAGGAGAGACAGAGAGACATGGGGCAGAGGGGCAGAGGGACAGAGAAAAGAATATGGATCTTGAGGAACATTTTAGATTCAAACTATATCCCACTCCCCACCTTAGGAATCCTTGTCCTCTGCAGAATTCATTTGTGTCATTTATTGTAACACCCAGGCTCTAAGGCTGCTCTGCAGACTGACCATGAATGCTATGGAGTGACCAGGTCAACAGCTTAACCATGAATGGATACTGTTGTTGGTCTTTATTTTTCCTCAGATTCACAGCTTTAATCACTGGCTATGTCTTCCCCTCTGAGAGTCACTGGGCTGAGAGGGGTTCTCTTACAGCCGGAGTAATTCACAAAACTGTGGTACAACCATTGTTAGTGTGTTTGTACTGTGCTGGTAACTCTTTGTCATGACATGAAGCATAGTTTTTCCCTTCCTCATGAGATGAGCTCTTGGTTTGGATGTTTCTATGTGGCTACCCTTGGTCCATGTGTACTCAGAAGGCCATAGCCTAGCTGTGCTCTTGTCTTCTGAGAATGCTGGGCCTCATATCACAGTGAGAGAAATCTGGGTGAGGTGCCATGAGCGAGTTATGGGTTCAGAAAACTCTCCTTGACCTGCTGAGGGACAGGTGGGAGAGTGGAGAGGATCTTGGAGACTGAAGCTGCAGAACAGGAAGTAAAGCCTTGTACATTCTCCAACCCCTGGAGGGAGGACTACAGTTCAGAGATGTGCAGACAGGGGAGAATGGCTGGTAAGAATTCTTAGAAACAGCAGGAAGCCAGTTAAAGAGGGTAAGCTGCAGTGATAGAGAAGGCACTAGGGAAGAGAAACACGGGTTGAGTTTGCAGAGGGGCTAAGCGATGCAGTACATCAAAACTACTGAGGACTTTGTAGCAGACATAGCATGTTCTTTAGGAAAGGACTCTCTAGAATAACTCAAATAGATCTTTTTGTTAGATCTCTTTTCTCCATACAAACTTCTTCCTGTAGTACCTACAGTGGATCTAGCTGCAAGCATTATCATTCGTGATAAAAATCTCAACCTGTGGCTTGAGACGAAAACTCACTGCTCAGCCCATACTCATGTCTTCTGCATGGGGCTGTTTCCCTGGGCTTTAGCTGACCTTATTTTACAGGATTGTTTGACGTTTGTAGAACTTTGGTCTATTTGTTCATTTTTAACCAAGAATAACCCATGGGTTAAAAACCATCCAAATGTAGGATGTGTCATAGAGAACACATCATGCATGTGGTAGGTCCTGTGCTAGGCACAACTTGCCTGTGGCACTGGTCACTTGGTGGCTGTAAGATTGAAGTATTTCCTTCATGAAGTTTACTTGGCAGAGCTGAAATCCCCATTTACAGCCATTGTCCAGGCCTTTAAAGAATACATCCTAGTTTAACATGGCGGTGCATCCCTGTAATCCCAGCAATCTGGGAGGCTGAGACATGAGGATGAAATTTTTGAGTCCAACCGCAGAAAGTTAACAAGACCTTGTCCTGAAATTTTTATAAAAAAGGGGCTGGGAGGTAGCTCAGTGTGAAGGTTCTGGGTCCATCAATCAATCATTCTTCTTTCAGATCCCTCTTGGAAGTCAGGTTGTCTATATCCTCCTCCCTATAGTGAAAGTACCCTACATAGGTGACTATTTAGGGGGGATGGCTTAACATGCATGCTTTGGTCAGAATTTGACTTACCGTTTTTAGTCCCTAAAATAATCCAGTGCCCTGGAAACTGAGAGCAACTTCCTTCTCTAAAGTAGCAAATCAAGGCAAAGTAACTTTCCTAAGAGGAGAAGTAAAGTCAGGATTCAAATCCATAGCTTTCTCTGTTGATCTGGCTAGTGCTGAGGCCCAGCATGTGTATTTATGGGGTTATGGGCAGGGATGTGGGACCATACATTTTTTTCCTGGAGCAGAGCCACATTGCTCTGGCTGTGTTAATCCCTGCAGTAGTCGCCTTGCTTCCCAGGACATCCAGGGAACTGTTTTAGGGGAATCCTTTTAGTTTGAACTCTGCTCAAGAATGTGCCCTACAGGAGGAGCCATTCTCTCCTGGTGCCCGAGGGCCACTGACCACCTGTGACAGGCCTTTCTGCTTTCTTCCGCTTTCCCTCAGGACCTGTCTTATATTCACTCATTTTCTCCACATCTCTCCTTCCCTTTCTTCTTTCTCTGTCTTCCTCTCTCATAAATAAAGCCTCATTAAGGAAAGAACCTGGAAAATGCAGAAGCATAAGTGGTCAGGGCATCTTCACTCAGGCGGTGGGTGACAGGGACAGTCTGCTTGTCACCCACTTAGCGCCCCCTATGGCAGGCTTTGGGTTGTGCACTTCAAAGAATCAGTAAGTGGCTCTCCTTCTAGGGACCTTGCGGTACCAGGAGGTGATATGCCTGCCTAGGTCACAGGGCACCAGGAGGGTGGCCGAGCCACAATTTTCAGACCCGTGTTCTGTCCCCTACATCACCCTGCCTCTTTACTTTGCTATACAACAAAATCAAGAAGCCAAATGATAGCTCCTCAATGAAAGTGAGCCTCAAAGTGGCCCAGAAGCGGAGGCTGAGTGTGGAGGGACGGAGAGCTGGCACTTTTTAAATTTCCACCATGTAGGAGTTGTCAGGGTTACCATGGAGACACATGGAGAACATTTATAATCATCCTCGGTTAGTGGCATAGCATGGATAAGCAAATTTTGATGAGGGGGAAAATGAGGCAGAGATCTGGAAAGATTTTCCTCTGCACTGAGAAGCTCTGGTCTCTTGGACACAGCTCCTGGAGAAGAAAGGTCCTGAAATGAAAGATGGGGTGACTGTGACAATCCCATTCCACATGCCCTTGTCAGAATAAGCCATCCTCACTGACTGGGCCATCCTCGGGACCCTCAGCAGCTGTCCATCCCCAGGGGCACAGGTGGGAGCACAGCAGACCGAGTCCTTGTCCCATAGACCTGCATGCTCTTCCTCCTGGCTCTCACAGACCCTCTCTGTCCCCCACCCAAGACCCCAGGGCTTTAAACTCTCCAGGCAAGTCCACTTTGCTCCTGGGCTGAAGCCTATCGGGCACATTCTTGAACAGAGTTCAAACTAACAGGATTTCCCTAAAATAAGCAGCTCCCTGGATGCCCTGGGAAGCAGGGCAACTACTGCAGGGATTAACATAGCCAGAGCAATGTGGCTCAGGTCCAGGAAGAAAATGTATGTGCTTAAAAAAAAAAGAGCTGGCTCAGAGTCTTGGGAACCCCATAATCAGAAGCATACTCATTCTGACGGTTTCAAAAGACCCAACACCCACCTCAGTGTGACCTGGCACTGGTTCAGAGAAATCCGCCCCCTCCTTTGTCTTGTGGATGGAACGCCAGGGCCATAGAAGACTTCCTGCCCAGGAGGCAGAGAAAGGGCAGCCTTTGCCACCCGACCCCAGTAGGGCAGGGGATGTCCAAGGCCTTCCTTTGGCTCATCTTGGAAGATCATGGTGTCATTGCATGGTGCGAGGTACTCTGTGTTAATTGCAGGAGGCGCCCGAGTCACTGCAAGTCTGAGATCTCATCTTTATTGGTTCCTGTTCGGCTCTGTTTTCTGTTGGGGAAGAGATACTCATGGGGTGGGGAGTAGGTGGCTTTTTTCAGGACTGAACGTGCAGACTAGAGTGGGAATTGAGATTGAGGGGTCTGGGGGCCAAGAGGGAGGAGTCTGTCCTCTCCAGGTCAGGGGCAAGCCTGTGCCCAGCCAGGGGGCAGGGCAGACCTGTGCTGGTCATGAAGACAAGCAGGGTCAGAAGCTCAGATGGCCTGGTACCTTGAGCTGACAGCATTGCTGGTGGGAAAGTCAGCCTAGGTCTAAGAGGAGCTGAGTCAACCCTGGCTTCTTGATTGTTTCTAGGAGGATGGGCACAGGTCTGCGTCCCAGGGAGGCTCATTCCATCTTTAATGTGCAGAGACTGAAGTCTTGAACACTTCCTGTGGTCTTGAACTTGCCCTGCAGGGTGCTTGCTCTGTGGGTACTGGGTTTGTGGCCCACTTTGGCGAAGGAAAATGAAGATATTGTCTGCTGTAGAGTCCATTAGGATGCACATTTTCTCCAACTGTTAAGATTTTAAAACATTGGATTAATCTGGGGAGGGGAACCTGGGAAATGAATGCTTCAGACATTTTTAAAGAAGTCTTGATTTTCCAAAACAGGCTGAATCTTGGGACACAGCTAGTTCTTTCAGTGTGGGCACAGCAACCCAGACCATCTCTTGATGGACACCGTGTCTGGTAGTGGGGCAGCAGCATGATTCCTTGTCAAGCTTATCACTGGCTCATGGCTCCAGCAAGGACCAGCCTGAGCATGGCCCTAACCTACAGCAAGGTGTCTGTGCAGGGGCTGGTAGAGAATGCAGAGATTGAATGTCATCTACTGAGGGAAGGAAGAGATGGAGGTGTGATCTGAAGGGACCTTGGAGAATAGCATGACCAGAGTCTCCCATAGAGGAGGAGAAGGAAGAAGTACCTCGACACTTTGGTAAAATGGACTAATCCCTAGTCAGAGCACACAGAGTGGTGATGTGAATCATCAGGCGGTCCAACCCTGGGGCAGCGGGGACTGGGACTTTGACAAGTCCCAGTATTTGCTGCCTGGAGCTCATGTGACTGGCTGCCCTCCTAAGCAAATGGCCCTAATCACAGGTATGACTGTGAGGGTGAATGGAAGAGCCCTGGTCTTACATTTGTGAAGTCTTTCATTTACAAACATTTCTACCAGCTTACTCAGCGACTAGTCTGTGATGAGTTTATCCAATTCTGGGTGGTATAGGTAAGGGAAAGTAGGATAGATTCGGCCCAGTGTGGCCCAGGTAACTCCCTTTGTCCCAGGTTGAAGGGCCGAGCCCAGATTAGACCTAGAAATGACCACACTGCACTCTTGGACTGAAGTTCTGGGAGGTTGGTAGGATTCTCATCTGTCTCATATCCAGGAGCCTAGCAGCTGTTCAATAAACGCTAGTGCATGTACATGAAATGTGGAATTGGAGTAAGACTGTTCAAAGAGGGAGCAGATGCCTATTACGCTGTCTTGTGTGCCTGTTTGCTCTCCCTGGGTTAAGGCAGATCGTGAACCAGTTTCTTTTTCCCTCTTCTCTAAGCCCACACGTCCACACACAGGCTGGGTGCAGGGAGCCTACTACTTTCTTCTGCAATACTTTGTATATTATTATCTACAAGTAATTATTTTAAAAAACCAATGCTAGTCCAAGTAGCTTAGAAATCTTGGAAGGAAGTCACTTTTGGCAAATTCTAATCCCCGGGGTGGGAAGCATCATACCAGCCAGGGTGTCTCTAGAGAAAACAAAGCCCACGCGGAGTGATTTAGCAGAGGAAATTTAATATGGGAAATTAGTTACAAAGGTTGCTACAGGAGTTGGAAGAGCAACCACGGAAGGCAAATCAGCCCCAAGCTCTGCAATCCCTGGAGCCACTATGTCCCTAGGACTGGAGGAACAGAGGTGTTGGGGGGCTCCCAACCAGAATCTGTTTCTTGGCTGATCCCACAAGGGGGATCTCAGGCACAGAAGGGGTGTGACAGCCTGGCTTGTCTTTGCTGTCCATTCTCTGGGTTCTTGCCTGTGTTTCTCACTGGTTAAGGTGAACGTGAAGCGGTGGGGAACCCTGGTAGCTCCTGGGTCACCCTTGTACTGTAAAGTGAGGGAGATGGTGGAGTCTGGGGTCCAAGGCAAATATCTGCTCACCCACCTTGCCCTACTCCTACCCACTCACCTCTACGGCATGGGTTTGGGGACCCTGGGCACACTTGCCTTACATCAATGGCAGCTTCTTGGGAGGGCTCCTTCTTCCATATTTAGCTGTTTGGGGAAATATTTAGAGTGCTTAGGAAAGCCACTAAGTCCCAGCTGGCCTCACACTTGAGACAGATACCTGCACCCAGTGGAGTGCCTGCCAGGTGGTTCCTCCCACTATCTTGCTATACCTACAAGCGCCTTTGCTTTCAACTTTGCCCATCTGGGGGTGGAGGAAGAAAGAAGGACCAGAATCAGATCCACAGGTGATCTGGGCCCAGGCTCATAGAGACTGAGACCATGCAGTTTGGCAGTAGAAATGGGGATGCTGACAGGCTCACCCACTGTGGGGGCTGTTGAAGATTCCAGGGGATGTGTGTCCTGCTGGGCCCTGTTTTGCTTAGATTCCTAACTATCAATAATTCTGGGTCAGCTAGGTCTGGTCAGGGAGATTGAGTCACCTGAGGAGCCTGGTAAATGGGCTTTTCTTGGAGCATTGGACTCCCCTGCACACTGCTGCAGGATCTGGTTGAGGCCGGTAGAGGCTGCTGCCTGGTGTGGTGGTGGCCTGACATTGCTGTAGGTCCACAGGGACAGCTACTGGGAGGAAAGGTTGGCTGGGAAGTGGGAAGTTAGAGAAGCTAGAGCCAGGCAGGGATGTACCTGCACAGAGCCGGGCAGACACATGGGCTCCTATGTGTGTCACTCGCTGTCTCTGTCCATTCCTCCTCGCTGGAATAACGGACTATAGACCAGGAGACTTGCAAACAATGGGCATTTCTTCCTTATATTGTGGAAGATCCAGGTCCTCCACCACAGAGTCACGGAGGGGGTGGCTAGCTGCTTCTGTACATGGAGAAGGGCAGTGTTTTCCCTTAGTTTCTCCTGTTAGGAAACTGATCCCACATAAGAGGCCAGAGTCTTCATGACTCACTAAAGGTTCCACCTTTATTTATTTACTTATAGTTAGGGATTGAATGCCAAGGCGTTTGAACTGAGTTGCATCCCCAACCCTTAAATTTTTTTTTTAAAAATTAAAAAAAATCTTCTTTTTAAAAAAGTTTTGAGACAGGGTCTTGCTAAGTCACTAAATTGCCCAGGCTGGGCTCAAACTTGCAATCCTCCTGCCTCAGCCTCGCAGGTATGCATCACTACACTAAGCTCTCAATGCTATTACTTAGTAGTATGCATTGGCAATTAAGTTGCAACACATGAATCTGTGGGGAGGAATCAGCATTCGATCATGGCAGTCACCACCTTGATGATGCAAAAGGTGATAGAAGCAGTGTCCTTCCCCAGGGAGCTGAATACCTGCATGGCCCTATCCAAGAGGTGTTTGATGCCAAGCCTACCTCCCTCTGCCTTCCAGGTTCCACCCTTGCCCACTGTGGACAACACCAGCCTCGATACAGCCAGAGCAGGGGACTCTGGGAATCCAGCACAAGCTTAGCCAGGTTGGCACACAAAGTCAGCTCAGGTTGCAAAAGGACTCACTCTAGGAACAGATGAGTGGCAGAGAGATGACTGAAGGTACAGAAAAGATCTTTCCTCTCTTCTGAGAGGGGAGCTATGTCCCTCAGTTTGTAGACAGTGGCAGCAATGAGCCTGATGGGCTCCTCTCTGGGTAGCTCTTACATTCAGGGAAGCCGGGGACTCTGAAGTCCTTGGAGGCCCAAGGCCCCAGCTCCATCAGAGGCTGTCCAGGATATTATCCCCAGGAAGCATCTCCCACAAGCTACCCTGTCCTCTCCCCAGGACACGTCGGCCAGGGGGGCTGTGAGGACCCTCCATCAATGTGGGGAGAGGACTGTGAAGGTACAGGGAGCACTTTAAACTGTCATAATTGCACACAGATGCAGGCGTGCAGACTGGCAGGCGCTCTGCTGACTAATGGTAGAATGTGCCGGAGTTGGTGGTGACCTTTTCTCCACATTACATTTCTAAATATTTTGGTTGTCAACTGTAAACAAGCCCATTCCGAAACAAAACTCAGGCCCTCTATTGGTGCTTATAAAATTGTTCTCGTTCCAGAGATCCTTTCTGGTCCCATCTTTGTCTCTGTCCAATTAGGAGTGGGTGGAAGAGGTTTACTTAGCTGTCTGATTTTCTCTGGAGAGGACAGCGACCTGGGGCACCCTCTCCACCTGTTCACCATCATGCTCGCCTCTGGGCAGGTGGACAGGGTTATCCAGGCTGCCAATAGGGGTTGTCCCTATGACAAATGTATTAGTCAAACATTGGGCTTCTTCTTTTTTAACAATGGGTAACACTAGGTCCTTTCTACTTCTAGCACGATGTAGGCAGTGCCACTATTTACTTATAACCCCCTCCCTGGACCACGTGTCCTCTTTGCTTTTGCACTTCGATCATGAAATGTGCAGCCCAGACAACAGATGATAATGGGCACGAGCTGGACTGGTGGCCTCTCACTCCATTTCCTTGTGTAGGGTCTTGATGATGGGAAAAGCTTTACCTTTCTGGAATTTTCTCTCCTGGTTGGTATAAAAGGAAAAGAAGTGGGTAACAGGTATCTCTAGCAGCCAGAGGTCCTGTCAATATACGCAACTAGGTGTTGGGCCAAAGAGGGCAGGGATGGCGAGGCAGGCAAGCAGGCATGAGAGGACACTGTGGGGAGTTCCAGGGCCAGGAATGGAAAAGGGGTGACTAGATTTGGGGGCGACCCGTGAGAGAATTTTATTGGGCTGCAGGGAACAGCAGAACACAGTACATGGGCCGGGTGGCTCGCAGCTGCAAATATTTATTGACCCACAGTTCTGGAGTCTGAAAGATCAAGTGTTGGCAGGGTTGGTTTCTCCTGGGGCTTTTGTCCTCGGCCTGCAGATGACTATCCTCTGGATGGGACTCTTGTGGCCTTTTCACATATGCGTTGCTAGTGGATTGTTATTTAAGGACACTTGTCATATTGAGTTACAGTCTCACCATGGTGACCCTCAGGACCTTGTTTAACCTTAATTTTCACCCCTTTAAAAGCCTGATCTCCAAACACAGTCCCTTGAGCAGGATTAGGCTTCCACATGTGGACTTTTGGAGGGACACAAATCAGTTAATAAGAATTTTAAAGTTTTACTAAATATGTACCCTCTGCATCTGGTGTGTTCTGAAAAGAACAAGAAAAGATTTAAATTGCTTTCAAATATACGTGTTTTTGGTTGACTTGATTTTAATAAGGCCATGCAGCAAGCCTGGATCTCAGGGGCCTGGGTTGATACGTGTGATGTGGAGATTCAGGTGACTCTCCAAGAATTAGAATGGAATGAGTTGCTAAGAAAACCAGAAGGCATGAATTTAATCTTTCGTGGGTGATTTGAAAGGCCTCATAGGAGTTAATTTACCCCTAAATAAGAAAACTACATCAACAGGAAAATTTAGTTCGAGTTTCATTGTTGAAGACATGAATGGCCAAATCACACCTTTATTTTTATATTTATAAACAAGTATTTGTAGCCATACAGGTACCATACAGTTTTTTTTTCTTGCTATTCATTATAGCCTCATCTCTCTTGGTAGTTTCATTTTTGATAATTACCAAATTGAAACTTGTCATTTAGCAACTGCCACTTGGAAGTATCAATAGCTGTTTGAAAATAAGTAAACCACAATTTAGATGGGGCAAAAAAAAAAAAGCCTTCCTCAGTATGGTGACTGGTGTCTCTGAAACTCTGGGAGTGGCTGCGGAGATACATAATGACCCCTCATCCAGGCGGGGTGGACGCCACAATGTCCCCGACTGCCAAGGCTTTGGGCATTTGCTCTGTTGTGCCTGCGATGCCTGGGGCTGGCTGAAATGCAGTTCCAAAGCCTTGGCCTGGTGTCTTCAACATGGAAGGAGATGGGCATCTTTTCACTGTTAATTCACCCCGGAGTAATTCCTAGCCAGCCTAATATATGCGGTAAAAAAGCAAATTTGGTGACTACTCGTGCAGTGGGACGGTACTGAGGTGGCTGTCTAGTTTTACAAAATACTGGATAAAAGCTTGAAATTCATCTACATGTCCCTGGTATAGGCCTCGTGTTTTAAAAAGTCATTATTCATAATCCATTCATATAAGGATGACGATGTTTCTTTATGGGTCATATGATTTAAATCCGGACCTTTAAAACCATACAAGATTTATTTGCACAAGGAAATCATGTTTTCTTTGGAGTTTTTCAATGGCAGCATAATTACAGTGTTGCAAATACCATGCTCTATTTAAGGGTCTGTCAGCATTTCCATAATAAACCTTTATTTTCAGGAGCCTTGAACATTGCCAGCAAGAGACAGACAGACAGACAGACAGACAGAGACACAGACACAGAGAAAGAAATCCTTCTAAAATATAAACCTGGTGGGTCCATCCGGGAACTTAATGTTGATCCAAATCTGTATATGGATTTGCAACCACACAATTCTTCTTCACTTGTGTGGTGACACTAGCACTGTGCCAGGCATCTCTGGACTCTGCCCAGAGGGCTTCGGCTCATAAGCGGCATCTTAACGGGAAGCAGCGGCGCGCTGGGTGGCTGGCCGGCTCGGTCTCCAGACCCTGCCGAGTGCCAAGTTGCTTCTCAGCTTTAAGAGAAGGAAAGAAAAAAAAAAACCCAAAAAACTTGTTCTTGCTTCTATTTCTTCTCCTCCTTCTGCCACTCCCTGGTTAATTTAGTCATATGCTAACTTGGATCTTGAAGGAGAATAACATTAATAGCAACATTAAAGCATAATTTCCGTGCCTGGTTTGTGCCTGTTACTTTACAAATATTTAATTTTTAAACTGTATAATGATCCTGGGAAGTAGAGCTCATTATCCCTGATTTTCAGATGGTGCAAACAGGGTGAGGAGGAGAGAAGAGGAGAGGAGAGGAGAGGAGAGGACAGGACAGGACAGGACAGGACAGGATAGGACAGGGTGAGGAACAGGAGCGCTGGGTTCATGGCGACCATGGCAAAAGCAAGAGAGCTCACTGGTTCTGACACTTTGGAGCGGGTGGCTGTCACGTTAAGGTAGCTCGTCTGGAGGCAGTGAGCCTCAGAGAGCTGCTAGAGTTGGGGACACAGGACATGAGACATAAGACTAGGGATGAGTGATGGGAAGGGCACTGGTATCTCCTGGAGGGTGGCATCGAGGTGAGGGTGATCAGCTTCTGGTGGCTTGTTGAGTGCCAAGCCTGGGCTTCATGCCGTTATGTCATTACTCTCAATTTTACCAAAGCAGAGAGCAAGTTTTTATGGAGACTGGATGGTGTCCGGGGTTATATAACTAGGAAGTGGCAGCATTCCCGGGGCCTGGAACGCGGTTCTGGACCCAAATACTTGCAGCCTCCCGGGAGCCGACTCCCTGCTGTCGGAGGAGGCTCACTGTGAACAGGGCAGGAAGTGAAGCTCGGACCCTTTGCTCCCTTGGAGGATTGGGCTGGGCAGACGGCCATGTGCTGGCAGTGGGAGCGGGCAAAGGTTGCATCCACCTTGGCATGGTGGACTCTCGAGGGAGCAGACCACCCTCCACAACATGTCTGCAGCCAGCCTGCACCCGGGTGGGCAGTACCATTTAATCCTTTTTCCTTCTCTGTTCTGGGACTGCTTTGGGTTGCTGTTCCAGCTGGGGGTAAAGGGATCACGTAGCCCAGGCAGTGACAAGAAAGGGGAGAAGGGTTTGCACGATGGTGGAGGGTGGTAGTTTCCCTGCAGAAAGCAAAATGCATTTGTCCCTTGGGAAGCGACTCTGGGAGGTTAAGGATTCTGTCCACCCTGAGATTCTTCAGAGAGTCTGTATGGAGCATTATTTTCCTACTTCTGGTCTGAACACTAATCTGAGACATGATCATAGCCCTTCTGTAAACAGGAAGCAACCAGTGTCTGCTGGCACACGCACAGTTCATTCATTCAACCAATATCCCCCAGCAGCTGCTATAAGCGGGACTAAGTTAGAAGCCAGACAAATATAAGAGGTGCCCTCATGAAACTTAAAGCCTAGTTGGGGACAGAGATATTAAACAGATAGTCACATGTATAAATTCAATAATTATCATTGTTATCATGAACCGGAAAGACAGGCTCATAAAAACAGGACACTATGTTCTCATCCATCTTATTCTCTGGATCTGGCCCCATGTGACATCTGGCTCTTCCTCAAAGTCAAAATGATCATGAAAGAGGGTAGGAATTGTAACTCAGTGGCAGAGTGCTTGCTTAGCATGTGTAAGGCCCCGGGTTCCATCCTTAGCCCCTCAAAAGCAGTATACAAACATTTCAGTGTGATAAAATGACCATGAAAGGTGGATGTTTTCAATCAATTCAAGACATCAAGGCAGCCACAACAGCATGGCCAAAGACACAAAAGAGGACTTCCACAACTGCTTCAGACATCGGCAAGGATGATGGGATCAAGATGCTCAGAGCAAGAAGGAATATGTTGCAATGAATTCATGGTCATCTCTCTTTTGCTGTAGTAAATTTTAAAAATTTAAGCATTCATCATATTTTTGAATTACCTAATAAACCAACAGTGGCTTACATATGTTCCTGCCCCAACAAAAAGTCTAAAAGTTGGCATTTTCTGGTTTTATTTCTATGCTATCGTCAAATGCCAGGGCCTTTCTGTGCCCGCTCCCTGCTATGTTGGATATATTCACTTTTTACCTACAGGCTTGTAGTCTCAGGGTTACAGACTGCTGAAGCTCCACTTTCAAAGACAGAACACAAATGTCTTTCCTCCCTGACTTTTCGGCAGGCTTTCTGTTGTATTTCATTGGCTAGGTGTGGGTTTTTAAAGTAGATTTAAAGTTTTAAGAAAACACAACCCAGATGGCAGGTACATGTCTATGGAGTCTGTCGTGGGAGGAAGAGCCCTTCCCCAGGTGGGGACACAGACGCTGACTTGAGGGACCTGCCTGACAACACCTGGCCAGTCCTTACCTGGCCTGTGGTCTTCAGGTCAGTTCTGGGTGCCTGCTGTGTCCCCTGGCTTGGTACAGTGGATCAGTCCTGGGCCTCTTATGCTCTCTGTCTCTCTCCTGAAGAGTTTGTAAAGGAAGGAGAGTGCGCTATCTGAGGGATTTGCCTGGGGACACAGCATTCAGAGTCTGACATCTCCTGGGAACCCTAGGTTCCAAGTGGCACACCAGGAAAACAGGGGAGAAAATGCTTCCTTATAGCAGAGCAGACCCTCTCGGTGGCACCTGTGGGGTCCTTAAGTGCCATCACAGGAAGACAGGCGTTAAAAGTGGCTGTGCCTGCAGAACTGTGCCCTCGTGCCAGAGGACTTAGGAAAAGTTGATGTGAGTGTCTTTAAGTGACCATCCCCAGTGGCTGATGCCTACTCAGGCCAAGGGCAGTGCTAACCATCTTGGAAAGACAGTGCATGGGTCACCGATGCCACCTAGTCTGCCCCTAGCTCCCAGTGTCCTGTGTATCTGTCACATAGATGTTGTTCTCAGCTGCTCTACCCTCCCCTCTACTCCCTGCCCCTGGCATCTGACTCCAGGGTCCCTGTTGCATGTGGCTGGGCTGGAGGGAGGCACAGATGAACCTGCTGGCCTGGGCCCTGATCCTCAGATCACACCAGTGAACCAAGAGGCAGGACCTGTGCTGGAGAACATGCAAAGCCAACACCACTTACCAGTGACCCAGTGTTTTCTGAGGTTTATGAAGCCTTCCATTAAGTAACAGTTTAGAAAAGCACAGCTCACCTGCTCTGAGTGGAAAGTTTTAAAAAACTTTTTGGGTGAATTTTGCAGCACGTGTTGTACAGTCCAGCTTTGGCCTGTAGGGATGGCTTTCAGGGGTGACAGGCAGGGCACAGCTAGGTGGCTGGTTTTAAAGGCCAGAGACAGAGAGGGACCTGGTTCACAGGTGCAGAAACACACATGTGACAGGGGCCAATGCACTGTGTCCTCATAATCAATTTACTCCTGTGACATGGGCATGAGTCACACTAGCCCTAAATTCTTTCCTTATGCAAGGGATGGCTCTATGCACAAAAAGCCGTCATCAGATTTATATTCAGTATACATCAGAAGTATGTAGTAGAGAGTAGCTTGCTGGGAAGTGGATGTTTATTGCCTCTGGTTGGTTTCTCAAGATATCATTGAGAATAGAGTACCTTGTGTGTGTGTGTGTGTGTGTGTGTGTGTGTGAGAGAGAGAGAGAGAGAGAGAGAGAGAGACAGACAGACAGACAGACAGACAGACAGAGACAGACACAGAGACAGACACAGACACAGACACAGAGACAGACACAGACACAGACACAGACACAGACACAGAGACGAGAAGCTCAGTGCAGGGCAAATGGCAGTAACAGGTGGGAAAAAGCATGGTCTCACCTAGCTTGCCTAGGGAATGGGAAAGAGAAAGTGGGTGCAGCTGTGTGCCTAGGGTTGAGGCAGGTTTGCATGTGGCACATTGGAGCCATCAGGAGGGCTGCAGGCAGCCTGGTTTGGTGCCATCTCATCCTGACCCCTGCCGCATAGCTGACTGAAGGGGCTGGGGTAGTCACAATCCATGCAGGACTCCTTCGCCTCTTCCAGCTTGGCTTTGGGAGGAGGAGGAGGAAGAGGGGAGGAGAAAGAGGAGAAAGGGAAGGAAGGGAAAGAAGGGAAGGGGGGGGGAGGGACGAAGGACAGAGGAGAAGAAAGAGAAAGAGGAGGAGGAAGAAGAGGAAAGGGAAGAGGGGGAGGAGGAGGGGAGGAAGAGAAAGATAAAGAGGAAGAGGAGGAGGAGGAAGGGGAAAGTGTGAAGCTTTCACTGCTGTTTAGGTTGCATCCTTCCTGGTGGTGCCCAGTTTGGAAGATTGTAGGTTCGAGGAGGAAACTGCTGATCGTTTTCTGGGTCAGCTCTGGACCCGGGGCAGAGGCACTTCTGGGAACAGGGTCCACAGACCTCCCACCTTGCAACCGCTGGGCCTCTCTGGATGGCAGAGCTTTTGTTCAACCTCAGGATTCCTGCCCTCCTTCCTCCCTTCTTTTTCTGAGTCTTTTTTCTCATCCTTGAAAAGTGACACCAGGTGACTTGGGGGTGACCCAGATTTCCCTGTCCTCCAGCAAGAGTGACGATGTGGAAATGTGTGGGTCCCTGAGCAACAAGAGGTGAGCTCTTACCCAGTGGCCAGGGACAGTGCCTGGATCCCTGTAGTCCTCTGTCCCTGGCCGCCTCCTCTTTGCTCCTTCCTTTGCTCATTCTAGGGGCAGACACCTCAGAGCCTGGGCTTCCTCCTCTCTCAGACACCCCTCTCGTTCCACTTGTCCCTGTCTGAACTTGACCTGCCGGGAAAGAAGGTGGGTGAGAGGCAGGAGGCTCAGGACGGGAGAGTCTGGGCCATGGACCTCTGACTCAGGCCTCGAGATACTTCTGTGGCTGCCCAGGGACAGGCGTGGCGTCACCGGGGTGGCTGGTCTGTGCAGGGTTCAAGGCTGCCTCTGTAGTCTGCTCGCCATGGGACCCGGCTGTCGCCCATGCCACTGCGCCCTGATCGTGCCTGAGTCTGAGTCTGGAAAACAACAGAGGCCGTGTCAATAGCACCCCAGACGGAGACCTTCCTGCCCCTTGCTGATGGTGGCAGGCGGACAGATGGCTCTGCATTGCATACGAGGATAAAATCAGTGGTGCTTATTTTGGGCCAGGCTCCAGTGGACGCCAGGAGAGTGCCTGTACTGCCGGTGAAACCCCAGGTTGATTTTAGTGGGCGATTTCAGTGCGGTCAAATATTTGTAGTGTAAAGAAATCATAAAACGTGCTGGTGGTCCCGGAGCCGGTGGGGACACACCCTGTACGCCTTGGAGAGGACATTGTGACTTGGTGACGGCTGCTTAATCTGTTCCTTACAAGTAAATTGCCAAAGAAATAAATGAAACATAAATGACTCTGAGTGGGTTCCCCTCCTGGTCCCGTCCCTCTTCTCTGGAGAGGCAGGGATATTTTTGCCTGCGGGTGTGACCTGTGTTCCCTTCTCACAGCTCAGACTTCTGTGCTGTGCTGCAGGGCTGAACCAGCTTCCTCTGCACCCCTGCTCTGCAGCGAGGCAGCGCCCTGTTAGCCATTATCTCCGCTGTTTTTCCTCCATGGTGGCATGTGTCGTGTGGGGCTGATCAGTTTGCTTTAATTAAGCTTCAAAAGAGGGCTCAGGCTTCCATCTTATCTCCACTTTGCTCCTTAATTCCTTCTCCACGGTCCGCTGTAGGCGGGAAGTTTAGCCTGTGGTCTCCGACCAGGGTGGGAGCACAGGACGGCCTGGCCTCATGGATGGTTTCTCTGAACTTCCTCCTAGGGAAGTCCTTTCCCCCACTGGCCTCCAGTTTCCACCGGGAACTAATTGCCAATGATCTTAAAAAACAAAAACAAAAACAAAAAGCCCTTGGGTGTTTCCCACCATGACAAAACCAAAGGGAGGCAGTAGGTGGCTGGCAGGAAGAGGGCGGCAGGGAGGGGTCCGGACTGTCTGAAATCCAGCCCTGCTGCACATCGGCCTCGGACCTGGGTAGAATTTTCCTTCTCATGCTGACCTGGGGGCCTGCGGTGGCAGCTTTTTTGCACAGAGTAATCACCGGATGGAATTTTTTTTTTTTTGCACCCAGCCACCAGCTCCTGTGGCCCTCAGGAGGAACATTCGGAACCATGCATTCTTTATGTGGTCTTCGGTTAATAAACAGGAACCCACCTTCTAGACTGATGGGGAAACAATTTTGTTTCTGTTTGCTGCTCCTGGGTGTAGGGTCCATGAATGGGGGCTTTGAGAACCTGCCCTTCGGTGGCCAGATATCAAAGTGAGGCTCACACATAGATGGATGGAGGGGCCGCCCACCACGCTGCCACCACAGGGCCAGGCTGGGATGACCCAGTTTCTCCCCCGGGATGGATGCCGGCCTCCAGGGGAGGAAGGCACAGACCACCAGCAACCACCAAGTCCTAAAATAACTGCCCGTGTTTACTCCTGTGTGCGCCTTTCTGTGGCTTCCTCCGCTGCTGGTCCCCCTCCATTTGGAAGAAAAGATTGATCTTTAAAGTTTTTGGACCTCATGTTTCTCCCTTTCTCCCCTCGCTACCCCTCCTCTCTTTCCCTTCCCACCTCCCCACTTCCTTACACCCATCCTTCTCGCTTGAAAGAAGCATCCCCCACATCCCTGCTGGTCCCTGCCTGCATCTTCTTCCTCGCAGGGCACTGGGCACTGGCTGTGACAGTTTTCAGGGATGGAAATCTAGCAGCAGAGACTGGGAATAAGGATGGTGGTCCTGTCTGTCCATGTCCCTGGACTCAGATCCACCTGGCCCCACTCCTTCCCTTCTTCCAGCCCGGGGCAGCGGGAGCCAAGTGTTAGGCTGATGGAGGATTCCAACTGAGAATGGTATGGGTAGCAGCCATTTGGTGTCCAGAGTGACAGCAGCCAAAAAAAGGCCTGGCATGCTGTCTTCTCTGTGCACATTTCTTCCCTTCATTGCTACCATGGTTGGGGGCTGCCTTGATTTGTCCAGGTCCTGAGGGTCATGTATTGGGGTAGAGGGCAGAGGGAACTGGGCACTGCCACCCTTTGCACTGTGATGTCTGCCTGTGTGGCCTGAGGATGGCAGGACCCTTAGGGATAGCCCGGAAGAGGTCACTTGCGAGCCTCTGCCAGTCTCTGTGTATCCATGTGTAAGGGGCGAGGTGGCATGAGCCATGATCAGGCGACACCAGTTTGGGATCACAGCTGCCATGGGATAAGGGACATTCTTGGGCATTTTCCTGAATTCCAGGTGTGACGCTGGTGTCAGGAAACCCAGAGAAGGAAAGAGGATATAGGCTATGCTGTGACCCCAGGTACAACATCAGGCAGCAGATTCAGGGCCCTGCTCTGAATTGGTCCAGGAGCCAGAAGCCGAGGGCTCAGAGTTGAATTTAAGTTATGAAAATGTGTAACAGTGCTAGGGATTTAGCTCAGTGGCATAAGCGCCTGCCTGGCAAGTGCGAGGTCATGAGTTCAATCCCTGGTACCAAAAAAAAAAACAAAAAAAAAAACAAAAAAAAAAAAAAAGAGGTGCAGTTGGAGAGTCAAGGCAACCCAGAAGAAGAAAAGAGAGGCATAGGAGACCCCCGTGGGAAAGGTCCCCTGCACCCCCGACCTTCCTTTTGATATAGCACAAAGTGAGCAGACAGTTCAGCCTGTGTTCCAAAGAGAGAAAGAAGTAGATGATTTTTACTTAAAAAGTTTAAGGAAAAGCAGGCCAAGAAATTACTTAACAGCTTTCTGCAGACCTTATGTCTCATGGTACTTGTTAAAGTGACATAAGACCCAGGTGAGAGCCACAGGAAATGATCGGCATGGAGCAGGACTGCACTGTAGGGTCACGTGCTTTCTGATCTAACCTCTGCAGCTGGTCAACTTTAAGATGCTTTGTGAATTTGCAATAATTAAACCTCATCCCATTGCTATGGGAGGATTCCATTCACTCTTGGAGAGTTTTGAAAGAAAACATTACCAGAGCCCACCAGAGAAACTCCAGCGCCCCCCTCTCCCTCCCACTGGCCTTTGCCTCCATAAGCAAAGAGTAAGGAAGATAAATGACTGGTTGGCATAAGGAAAGGTTCTGTTTATAAACAAAAAAAAGTACATAGCATATCATAAAAGTTTTAAAATCTAAACTTTATAATCTTAGCTAAGGTTTGATTTCTTTTTACCTCATTTTATTCTTATTTTGCCTTTATGAGTCAAACAGCAATTTAAAATAGTGGGTTTTGTTTATCTTTTCAAGAATGAGAGAAAAACAGTATAGGGTTTTTTTTTTTTTTTGGTTTTGTTTTTTGTTTTGACTGTGGTGAGACTGAATGTCTGTGTCCTTGGGCCCAAAAGGGTAGGAGGTGAGGGAAACTGAGGCAGAGGAGAATGGCTTTCATCTAGCTGGAGAGAGGCTTGGGAAGTATTGGCCCTACTTTTATTGCAGAGTGACAGAAAGTACAGGAGCTCACTGATGGCCTGAGGAGTCGGGGCTGAGTGCAGTGCAGGGTGCCAGTCTGGGGACCACGCTGGGAGATTAGAAGCCTGGCTCCCACTCTGCGGAAAGGGCCACAGGGCTGTAGTCCCGTGTCACCGTTCAGAGCTGGCATTGAGACGTCCCTGTCCCAGACAGGCATCCCACGCTTGGGAAGTCTGGCTCTTTTTGTGGGTCTTGGGTTATGAGGGAACCAGGGGATAAGTGGCTTGAGTCAAGTCTTGGGGTATGAGGAGTCTTGTTTGCACCAATGCCTGCATACAACTCTCTCGGTTTCTACAATTGAGAGAGGAATGAAGATGTTCATCCCTAAACTCGCCGGGACATCTACTCTGTGCTTTTTATCTTCACCAGTCCCAGCGGTTGTGGGCAGTGGTCCCTGGCCTTGGTGATGCCTGGTCCCTTCTGTTTACACTTGCACAATCTGCCAAGGACACACACACACCTGTCCCCAGGAACCCTTGGGAGGCCAGGCTTTGCAGACCTGTGACATCTTATTTTCGTGCACCCTGGGTTTTGAAGGCTGTCTTTGAACCAAGTGCTTCTCCTCCAAAGTGATTGTCAATTGTCACTAGTGGACATCAGGAGACACAGCTAACCCTGGTAGTCAGATGACGTCACACAAGAATTGATAAGTGAACACTTAGTGGAGGACTTCAGATGGGTCATCAACATCCGTACGGTTGAATCCAGATTCCACCTGCCTCCCAGTCAGTCCCCCACACCTCCTAGGAGGTCTGAGGTTCTCAGATCCCATTAGACATCAGAAATATGAGCAAGGGTTTTTTTTTCTTACTGTTTCATTTCTCATGACCATGATTTCTATATGCTCAAGATTTAAGTATTAATAAAAGTACACCGGAGAACTGAATTTCAAAAGGTGGTGAGAGGCATTCATGGGCTGATAAAAAAATATGGCATGTATTTAAATTCGAAAATTAACAAATGACACATTGCTGGGAATCACCCTCTAAACTCCCCTGACTTCAAACAGATCCCATTGTTCTTGCCACTTTGGGACACAGTTGTTCTGAGATCTTTCCTGATGTCTTTAGGAGGTGTGATCAAAAGTAGGATGAACACTGCTGCCAACTGTCACCCATGGAAAGAAAGGCGCGTAAAAATGTGACACTGTGTCTTCATCCACCTTAGTCACTGGATCTGGCGCTGTGCGTGTGACTTCTGGCTCGTGCCCAAAGTCAAAATAACTACGAGAGGGAAATATTTTAGTGGATTCAGGACGCTGAGGCGGCCATGAAAGCACAACTAAAGACACTCACAAAAGAGGCCTTCCGGAGCTGCTGCAGAGGGCAGCCAGAAGGATGGGATGAGTGCGTTGGAATTGAGGGGAGGAGAGGCCTTTGTGCATCCTCCAGGGAATGGCGCTGACTCAAGTCCAAACACTGGGGAATTCTGGTGACACTCCTTTCCCCTCTGGGGACATCAGTGGGGCTCGGCTGGTGGGTGATGGCACAAGGCAGACTTGAGCAGGCTGCTGCCTTTGTGTGCCTTGGAGGGTGGAGTCAGGGTGGCTGGGTGGAGGCCAGGACGTAGCATCAGCCTCCAGTCCTGCTCCCTGGGTAGCCACATGTTCTGTTCATTTTAGATTTTTAGTTTTGTAGCTTCCTCCCTGGTTCCCCTATCTTGGCATTGTTCCCCTCCAGGGAGCAGCATCTTTCCTTTTGGACAAAGCAAGGTGCCAATCCCCACCCCCCTTCCAAAGCACAAGGCCAAATTTAGAGTCAGGGATGCTGGTGGAGCTCTGTGCATAATTGAGGCTGGCGCAAAGGACTGTCATTAGGTAGAACGGCATGGAGAGGAGGGAAGGGAAAGCTTGGCCCACATTCAGACAGCTGTCAGAGAGAGACACAGAGCAATGAGCCTGGGAGGCCTGGCTGCAGAGAATCCCCCTTGGGACAAGGCTGGGAGGGGTGGCTGGGGACAGTCCTGTGGCATTGCTGGTGTCAGGTGCAAGGGATCTGGTCCCAGGTGGCTGCCAATACCAGAGGCACTGGCTGCTCCTAAGTGTACAGAGCTCAGAGGAATAGGGTCACCCAGTGACAGAAGCTTATCCATCAGTCACTTTGTTCCCTGGATGGTGCGAGGTCCTTTCTTCCACTCTGCCCTGGCACAAGCATCCTTGTTGAGAGCCATAATATTAGTGCTTTGGAGGATGGGGTCACAAGTGTTGTCCTCCCTGCTGGCCTACCCCACTGCAAACTTCCTGAGAGCATGTCGGGGTACCACTAGTGAATCCTGGGGTGCTTCCTGGCTAACCTGTGGGTGCACCTGCTGTTCCTGGATGACCCCTTCCCCCAGATCCTGGATCCTGTGTGTGAAGATGGCTCAGCTTGGCCTGTCTTTTCCTCCTGTTGCCTTGGGCTGTCACCTCCCTCTCTGGCTGACTCACACAGGCCTGGCATCTGGGCTCTCGTTCCCCTGTCCTCGCCAGACTGTCTCTCCTCCCCACATGCTTGGTGGCATCCTGGCTCTGTGGGACCTGGACTCTGATATTCCTGGGTTTGCTCAGACAGCCTAGCTGACTGCACTCTGGGCTTCCTGGCCTTGTTAAAACTTGGCCTTGTCACATTTACCAGGTAGCTGTGCTTTGTAGGTGACATAGCCCCCTGGGAGCTCTTTCTGGGTTGGGCGCTTCTGGGCCTCAGAGGGCTGGGACAACCAGGTCATTGTTATTTTCTAACAGTATTTTAGAAAGCAGAGTTCAGAGGGAATGGCCCTTCAGAAGGAAGGCATAAATGGGCAGATCTGAGAATGAACGGCTCAGTCGCTGAGGCCTTATGGAGGAACATACTCTATTTTGACTTTGGCTTGGTTGTGGTATAAGAATGGCTTTTTCATTCTGTATCTACTCTCTTTCCCTACCCAGAAATCATCTTGCCAAAGAACATGCAGCTTACGCACACAGCTATTCCTAAGAACTATCCAGCATGGTCACGATATCCCCTTGCACACCGGTGCGTCCCTGGGGTCACATAGAGCAGTGCTCACACCCTCGGTGTGAGGCTTGGGCAGGTAGGGGTTGCAGAGAAGCTCTGTGGAGAGAGCAGGAAGCTTGGCTCAGCTGCACACACAGCCCCACGAAGCCCCTGCTTGCTTTTGTGGGAGGCTGGTGCACAGGAGACCAAGGTGACTGGTAAGAGTGGGGCCAGGGCCAACACTCACAGCACTGTCTTAGAGGGCGGCTGGAAGGCTTCATCCTGCTGAGATTCAATCTATTCCTGGGGGAAATTCATTTTCTTCTAACATCAATTGGCTCCAGACTCACTCTTTGGTTCCTTCCTGTTGCAGCACTATCGGAGCTCACTTAGGGTCCTGATGTCCCTTTACACAAGATGTCCCTCCAGCTACGCCTCCAGTAACCTTTGAAAAATGCAAATCGAATTGACCTTCCCGATCCTGCGGGAGTTCAGGGTCCTCCGCCTGCTGCGCAGGCCTCTAAGCCCAGCCACCTTTTACTACGCCATGTGTGGAAGCCCCCAGCACTGAGCTCCCTACTCTGAAGCCTTTGCATGCCACATCTGAGCCCCATGTGGGTGTCCCCCTCTGCAGTGGCCTGTCACTATGCATGCAGCAACAACAGCATCTCCTGTGCAGGGCTGGAGACAGGACACTGCCAGGTTGGGCAGGGTGGCACTGACAAACAGAACTCAAGACAGTGACAACGAGAAAGGGCCAGAGGGAATGAAGGGGAGCAGTCCAGACAGAGGCATAGTGCATGCCAAGGCCCTGGGGCAGGAACACCCCTCATCTTCTCACAGCAACACTGCATCAGGGTGAGCAAAGAGCTGAAGGACTGGTATCTGGCTGTGGGCCAGGAGTGCTTCCTGTGTCCATGGCAGAGTTTTGGTCCAGGCCTAGGCCCCGGCCTTGGGGCCTCTAAGGAGATTCGCTTACCCTCTATGGTCTCCAGTATCCTGTAAGCTCTTCCCCATCCCTAGTAATGGTCACATAGAAAACACTTTTGTGGATCTTTCCCAAGAGCTTGCAAAAATCATGAATGAAGGTGGTGCACCTCTCTGTCCTGCGTTACAGTGAAATGCACACTGCAAACTTACTGGTGCAGCTGCCCCTAAGTGTGTAGCTCTGTGAATTAGATGCCCACCCGCTGTGCACCCATCACCACCTTCCAAGTCAGAACTTCCTCATTTTTCCCAGCTGAAGCTCTGTGCCCCTTAAACATAGGCCCTCAAACCGTGTCGCTAGCCCTGGAAACTGCTACCACTGCTTTCTGTCTTCCTGCATCTTACTGCTCCAGGGACCTCAGCCAGGAGGAATCATACTGTCTAGCTTTTGAGACTGGCTTGTTTCATTTGGTATAACGCCTTCCACGGTTCATGAATGATGTTGCATGAGTGTAAATTTCTTTTCATGGCTGCATAGTATTGTACCACACAGGTATATCATGTTTTCTTTATTCACTGGTGTATTGATGGACACATAGCTTCTACCTTTTGCCTGTTGTACGTGGCGTCATTGTGGCTGTAAGCACACAGATTCTGACTTTCACTTCTGCATCTTCCTTTCTTCAGGCAGCTTGCAGAGGGGACCTTCAAATCTGTTGCACCCGTCTCGGTTATTTGCGTTAGTAACTCCATGGATAGATGCCCTTTTCCTTACCCAACTGTGGCCACCTGCACAGGGCGGCAGCATGGCACACACCGAAGTGAATGAACAATGGAAATAGAAACTCAGGGTCCTCCTAGGCTGGGCCTTAAACCCTTAGCTGATGCCCCCATGAAGGTGCCTGGAGCAGCCACCCCACCCAGGGCTTAGAGGCTCCAGGCAGAGGCCTCAAGTGCATTTGAATTTAAACATGAGGCACAAACTGGGAAACAAATTCACATAAGCCAAAACTAAACACCATCTCTAAATAGAGGAGGTTCAGCAAAAATGAGCTGCATGCAAAAAGGGATCTGTTGGAAGAGACCAAGACGGGGCTGGTCATGGGTGCATCCATGCCTTCCATCCTGAGCCTGTTTCCCTGTCTGTAAACAAGAAAGGGTGATTGTGGGAATTAAACTAGAAAATGTGGACACTGTTCTGGTTGAGCACCTCCACCTGCCTCTTAGACTGTACCCTAAGCCTTCAAACCACGGTGCTGCTGCCTCTCCCCACCTCGTGGTTTAATTGGTTGGAGGCACCAGAGGTGTCCACAAGCTCCCCAGGACATTGCAGTTTTACTTTTGGTGGCCTTGAGGGTGGACCCCAGGATCCTGTGCACCGCAGCCCTGCAAGTGACTTTCCTATGTCCTCATGGTGACTGATCCCTGGCACAGGAGGGGATGGACCCATCCATACGCCACCCTCCTCCTCACTTTCCCTCTGCTGCAGAAACTTTCCAAGGTGTGTGTCCATCTTCTCACGGGACGCCCTTGGGCAATGGCAGGCAGTTCTGTGCCAGGGAGCCGAGGATCTAACATAGCTGAGCCTCAGTTTCCCCAGTGGTAAGATGAGCCAGTGCATGGCCTGTAGCAAGTGCTGGGTTCCCGTGGGCTCTCACTGAGAGCAGGTTCCATCAAGCCAGGTTCCCAGCCACTCCTTCCCTCCTCATGTCCTGTCCCTGTAGGGTTGGCCATGCTCATTCTCCTGCTGGGCCATTGTCCTGGAAAAGCCTGGTGAGAATCTGGGCTGGGTTTGAGTCAGAGGTATTTGCAGACTTGACTCATCAGGTCTTAAACCCTGGAGATCACCCTGGGGGTCTCATGACGTTCTTGGAAAATAAAAGAAGTGACTATTACAGAGCTGAAGTCATCAGACATTCACCCTTCCTCCTGTATGCAAGGAGCCAGCGGCCATCAAAGGCTGGGCTGGGCTGGGTTGGGCCCGGCTGGGTGCTTCTCACACTGGGTCCTAACCCTTTCTGTTCACTGAGGCTCCAGGCCCCGGGATCCTAGATCCATAGCTCTAGGTTCCCCAGGGGAAGTTTCCAGGGGTTGCCTGTGGCGCAGGATCAGAATCAGGATCAGGATCAGGATCAGGATCAGGATCAGGATCAGGGCTTCCTCCTGATCGCCACTTCCCCAGTGACGAGGCAGTGAGGAGATCAGGCTATAGGGAGATCTGAAAGCTCTCCATTTGGCGTCCCAGGATGTTGTCAGCACAGGTGACAAAGAATGCCCCACACCCTAAAAAAATGCTGCATTTAAAAAAAAGCCAGCAAAATCTCACTTTTCAAGATGCATAGTTGCCAGATGAGAAATGATTCAGCCCAACGCAGCCACAGGTCTGAACAGAGTAGTCGGCAGCTCTTGGTGCAGGCCTGGCGGGAAGTGGTCACTATGCCAAGGCCAGTGTGAGGGGTGGCTACCCAGGGTGGCTCACGAGCTGTCTTCAGTCTTTCCCGAACACATTGATCTCTTAGCGGTTGAGCTCATGCACATCTGGCGATTTCCTTTTCACACCTGTCCTTGGACCACAGTTGTCTGGGTGCTTTCCGGGGAAACTGAGCTGACTGGAAACAGTAGGGGCACACCTCGCATCTCCCCCATGCGGTGGGCTGTGCTTGCTCATCTCCCCCACCTCCCCAGATAGTAAACTGAGGAACTCCAGCCAGTTCTGGGGGATTTCCATGTACTGTCTACCGTGAGAGCCCCAAGCTAGGGGCCTCTTGTCGCCATCTCAGCCACATTAATTCCAAGTGAACTTCCTGAAGCTCCCTCTCTGTCCTCTAGGTGGCCATCCTGTCCCCAGGGTGCGCCAGGGCTCCAGGTCCTCCCTGCCTCTGGGCTCCACACACCCTGCTGTGTCTGCTTCCAGCTGTGCATCTGTCCGCTGCCTGCAGTGGTGACCTGTCTGCTCTCTTCCCGCAGATTCGGAGCCCAGCACCTTGGACTCGCAGTCGTCCCCTTCCCTGTTCCTCTCCTCAGAGGAGCCAGGCCCCTGCACCGCCACCCAGCCCACGTCGCCTGCGTCTCCCTGTGAGCAGCCGGCCCCATCCCTCCCAGGTCCTCCTGTCCCCCCTGTATGCAGACCTGCTCCAGTCACAGGCCTGGGCTTGGGGGTCCCCCCCTCAACGGATGCTGCTCCCAGGGCCCCAGGGAACGAGTACCCTGAGAATGACAAGGAGCCGGGTGCCCAGGACCTCTGCTTGGGGCCCAATGTTGGAGAGCTCCTGGCTGAGCTACGGACCATGAACAGTCACCTGGGTGTCATCGCAAGAGCTCTTACCAAGCTGGCCTCGGCTCTGGGGCCACAGTGCCCACCAGACACCCAGGATGCCAACTGATGGACGGGGATGCAAGGGCCAGGCATCTGGTCCCTAAAGTTGGGATGTCTCTGGAGTCAGCAGACCTGGTATAAAGCACATTGCTCTTTCATCCTGTGCAGTAACTGGAGACCCTGTGCACACTGCAAAGATGGCACTGCTCAGGGGACCCTTTGGGCCGTCTCTACTGACCTTCCTTGTTTCCTTTGCCCTGCTGGCCGACACAGCACATGCACCAGAAGTGGCGATGGTGGTGGTGCCCTGGGAAGGAGTCCTGGAGAACCATCCTTCTCCACTGCTCCTGTGACTTTGGTCCCTGCAAGAGGGGGAAAGAGGACAGCACGTCACCAAGGCAGGAGCTCAGGGCAGCCCTGACATTCCCCTCTTCAGATGCTGAAGGAGGAGTTTCTTCTTAAATATTTCTTTGCAAAAAATAAATCCATATATATTTTTTCTCTAGTTATAACCATATCTCAAGAAGTCTGGACCATAGAGAAGTGAAAAAAACTTATATATTTGGAAAAAGTGGGTGGGGGGTATTTAAGTCTTTCTTATGAATAAGAAAGTTGTGTAATAAATAAAACTTTTCATATCCACTTTCTGGGTGCTGGCCCTATCCACTTTCTGGGTGCTGGTCCCTTGGGCTGTGTCTCTCCCTCTGCAGCCTCCTCTTTTCTGCCTTGAGGTGTCTGACCCACTCCCGTGGATCCAGTGTCTGAAGACCTTGCCAGGGCACCCTGGTGAGACCTGCTAGCCTAGGTGGACTCTCTGAAATCTGGGGTAACCCAGGACGCCCAGATCTGGCTTCCCATAGTCAGAAGAGTTCTTCTTATAATCTTCCTATTTTGATCCAGACTTTAGTAAGATGTGTTCATTCTCCTGAAGCGAACATGGCGCTGTCTCCAGAAACAAACCAAGGCTCAGAAACTTTGCTGACATAATAAAACTGCCCCATTGAGCAATTACCCACTGGCCACTGGAGTGCTGGGGTGGTATTAGCCTGGTTTCTCCAGCTGCAGGTGCCCCTGTAACTCTGGGGTCGGTGTGCAGGAATCACAGCAGAGCGGCCAAGAGGCTGCCTCTAATTCTGCAGGAGATGCGGTTGGTGTGAGCCTAAGACTTGCTTGAAACGCAGGCGAGTATAAAGGTATCGGCTCTGTGATGCCAGACAGCTGGATATGCTGTCCCTGGACGGGGGTTGGGGGGTGGTCCCACTCATCTTTGGACTCCACAAATGCTTGGCTTCTTCAATAGCAGATTGAAATTTTGGGGAATTTTTAATTTATTTTTTTGTAGGCAGGCTATGTTAGCTCCAATACCCTCTTCTGAAGACGTCTCAGGGAATTTCATTCCAGTTCAGCAGCAATGTCCACAGTACTGACTGGTGGCCAGGGTAGATTAGGATTAGGTCCCTATCCTCCGAGGGCTCCCAGTCCACGTCTCAGCCAGAGAGGATCATCAGGAGCCGGAGGAGTGTATAAGCAGTTTGTGGGGTGGGGAGCAGCAGGGAGTGGAGCAGGGCAGGTGCAGGGAGTTGGGCTTCTTTGGTCTAACTTGGAAGGTGATGTTTAAGCACTCTGGAGCTTAGTCTCTGCACCTACAGAGCCTGACACGTGTGCTCCAGAACCAGACAGGAAACGGAAGGAAGGGGTGGGTGCAAAGGCCCCTTACCTGCCCTGTAGCCGAAGACCAGTATACTTATTTATTCTGAGCGGTCTCTCACACCTTGTTTTGTTTCCTCCCACTGTTGGGGATTGAAATCCAGTAACTTTCCATTGAGCTACATTCACAGCCTTTTTGTAAATTTTTTATTTTGAGAGAGATTCTCGTTAAGTGGCCCAGGCTGGGCTCAAATTTGTGATCTTTCTGCCTCTGCCTCCTGGAGTGCTGGGATTACTATGGGTGTGCATAACCATACCTGGCTTTTTATGTCAATTTTAACTGAGTTCCTTTGCCTTAGGTTAAAAACAAAACAAACAAACAAAAAACAAACCCTAAAATCTTTTCACTACAAAGAGGGGCTGGCACATAAATCCTAAATACAGACACGGTGATGGGGCTCTTTAGCCAGACTCACCTTGATGATATGTGAATGTGAAACCCAAGCAAAGCTTCACCCCCAAGATATCAGTGCCAGTATTTTGGCATCTAATCTTTGAAACCTTTGTATCTATGTACAAATCCTACAAACCCGCAGTTTAACCTGTGAGCTCAGCATGCCCGCTGGCTTGCAATCTTTCTTCTTTAATTTAAATCTTGAAAATGACAGAAATCCTTTCATTTTTAAGAGATGTTATATGTGAGGCAAAATTTGCTAAGCCAGTTCCTACTTATGCTTCCAATTTCTCACTATTGTAAGCGCTGCTGTAATGACCACGTCGGAGCATACGTGTTTCCGTTCTTCTGCAATTACGCTGTTAGAGAAAATTCCTAGAGGTATGATTGCCAGCAGGCTGGATGTCCACTTCTTCTTCTATTTTAGGTTTTTGCAATCTTCCGCATGGTTTGGAAAGGGGAAGTGAATGAATGGTAAGAGGAACAGAGCAGTGGTGCCTTGGGCAGCTTCATTCAAGAACTGGAGGTGGGGAAAGAAAAATGGAAACAAGGTTGTTTACTGGAGGTTTAACTGAAAAAAATGGATGCACAGTGGGCCAGATCAGAGATGTGCAAAACCACTGTGAAGACAGGAATCCCACGTGATCCCTCAAATGGTTTAAGGGTCATGATCTGGTGAGGAATAGAAGCTGTCCGGGTTTGTCACCCTCGGGGGATGTGGCTCAGGAGTGACACAAAAAGGGTGCTGGACGGGCTAGAGGAACAAACAAGCATTGGCCAGGTTATGAGAGATGGCATTTATGGATATCTGCCTCCCCCAGTCTGGAGGAACCAGGGCGGAGATCTCAGAGACTGTCTCAGAGATGGTGCCAGTGGTTTTGAGGCTTTCTGGTGGGCTGTAGGACCTCGATAAGGCAGGTAAATCCAGGTGGCTTGCTTTCATGAGAGACAGGAAGCAACCTGCCCATTAGACAGGTATCTCAGCCCATCTGTGCTTCCATAGCAAAACAGCTGTGGCCATGAATCTATAAACATGTGTTTTCTTATAGTTATAGAGGCTGGGACTCTTAAAATTAAGGATTGATGTCTGGCCAGGGACCAGTCTCTCTTCCAGCATGGCCAGGATGGCACCTTTTGAATATCTTCACGTGATGGAAGGTGGAAGGGTCAGAGGGCCCAAACAACCTCACAGATCCATCATCCATCCTTTTGAGCACCGATCCATTCATCAGAGTGGACCTTGAAGATTTAACTACTTCCCAAAGGACTTGCCTTTTATTGCCATCACACGGGAATTTAGGTTCCAAGGTATGATATGAAGGAACAGATATGTTCAAGACGTGGATCATGCCTCCTGTGCCATCCTCCTTTGTCAGAAGGACATCTGTACTCAAGACCCCTGGGCCCATGTTTTCCCACAGATTCCTGTGGCCAGTGCAGGAGTGAGAGTTGCAGTCCCCTCCCACCAAGCCACAAACAGGCCACGAGGCTCATCCATGTCACATAGCTGGTCACTTGTAGAGTCTGGTTCTATGTCCCAGGCCTTGACTATGTTACCACCTGGGATTGCCTGTTCTTTTTATTAGCAGCTCAGTGCCCCAAACCAGTGAGCTGTCTTTGATCTCCAGTTGTCCCCTGGGTGGTGGCAAAGTTGCTTTTTGGAAGTAATAGGTTTCTGAAAAGTGGGAAGATGGCAGGAAATGCTGACAGGAAACCGGAAAATTTCATACCCTTGGGCCCCACCTGTCACTGCCTTGGTGGTCCCTACAGACTGGGGGAGGGGAGACAAGGGGAGGGAAGGGAAGGGTGGGACAGAAGTGTTGGTGGGCTGAATGACTGTGCCAGCCCAAAGGCTTCTAAAAAGCACCCATGGCTCCCCCAGTCCTGTAAGGCCGATGTTAACCACGTTGCACGGATACATAACTTTACGAGCTGTTATTGTGTTTTATTTCTCTCCTTCCTCACCACCTCTGGCTGCCTAACTTGAACAGCCAACCCTGCCTAGAGTCAGAATATGCAGGGCTTTCTGCCATTTGCGTGGGGACCGATATTAGAATCCCAGGCCCAGGGGCTTTTGCTGCTGACTCATTCCTAAGTCTTCTGTAAACAAGGGCCCCAGTGTGCCTGTGCTCAGAGACTGACTTTAACCTCTGCATGCACAGGTCACCAGGTATCCAGGGAGCTCAAAGCATTTCTACAAAGTGCAGGTGCCAAGGTCCAGCACACAGCCATTGGAACATCTCCCAGGGCTCTTGGTGCCAGCTTCTCCCTCCTAAAAGCGTGGGATGCTGCTTCTCTTGCACACATGCTCACTGGATGGCACTAACTTTCAGCCCAGCCATTCCTTTCATAGCAGTTTCTATGTCCTGTCTGTGCCCTCTCCATGGGGACCAGCACTACCCAGATGTGCAGCTGGTGCTCCAGAAACATCAGTGAATGAGCAGTCCTGAGGGCTGTCTGGGTGCCTGGCCTGTGTGTCTTCCAGTCTGGTGCAGGTTGGGAGGGAGACAGGACAACCTGACTCAGTGCAGTCTCCTGGTCTTGCTGGAGCCCTGATAACTGCCCACAGTGGCCCAGATCCTCAATGTTGGCCCAGTGTGCAGGCTGCACAGCGTGTTCGCAGGGTGAGCATGGCAGTAGGGGACATTCTTCCAGGTGTCCCCGAGTCTCTGCATGGAACTATACTAGCCCCTCTGCTTCCTGAGGGGCTTTACGGATGTGGGATGTGGGATGTAGGATGGTTCCTTTAGGCTTCGATGTGCTTGCAATCAATCAGCAAATACAAGATTTGGATCCTATCTGGGCATCTCACTTTGTTCTAGAGAGCTTTGAGATAGATGCCTACAGGGGACATCACATTTGGGAGGAATATTGAGTGTCACCTGGCCTGAACCCCTCCTCCAGCAGGTGGGTAGCAGGAAGGTCATAAAGGTTGGGGATAACCATGCACAGGAGCTGGGCTGGGAAGAGCCCTCCAGTCTCCTGTCATTCTCCCTGCCGCCCCTAAGTGAGTTTTTCCCAATGTCCTATCCATCCCAGGATGCTGGGGTTGCAGAGGGATGCAACTGTGGAGCTTCTAGCACCTTCTCCCTGGACAGCGGACACACACACACACGAGCAATACACTCACAAACTTGATGTGCTCTTGTACACACACTGGGAATGGATCACAACTTTTAAATGAAAAAAAAAAAAAAAAACAAAAAAGGTTTGTCTAAACCCTCAGTCGGCAGACTATGGTCAGTGACCTGTTCTTGTACAACTCGTGAACTCAAAACAACTTTCAAATTTTCAAATCATTGTAAAAAAAAAAGAAGACTATGTGACAAAGACCATATGTGATGCTTGAAGCTTGAAACATTTACACTCTGGCCCTTTGCAGACAGTGCTTGCCAATCCTGTCCCGGATGCTCCCCCTTGATTGCTGCCCCTGCCCACTGGGGACATTGGTCTTCCTGGGAGGGCAAGAGACCCATCTGCATGGGAGATCTGATCATTTTTCCAGTCTCAGGAATTTAGAATTCATGGCTTTCTTCCTCCTTCCCTTCAATGCCTGCAACTTTTCTCAGTAGTTTAATTTTTCTGGCATGGGGGTGAATCACGTGGTGGAATTTTGGTCAGGGGACATCCAGAGGTGAATTAGGGGCTCAAGGCTGACATTTCCTGCTGCTGATGGTACCCAGTGGTGAGTTGCCCAAACAGCCTGCAGGTGACATGGCCGGGCCTGACCCAAAACAGACAGCTGCCAAGAGCGGGCCGAGGTAAATGTCTTTCCATCAAAGAAAAGCATCAAGCCACTCCAGATCTGACTGCCTCTATTTCCTCCCCACCATGGCTGCTTCGCAGTCAGTTCCTGTCTAGCCGGGCCACTTATTTCTTTGTAGTCACTGAACCAGAATAACCACAAATCAAGCCGGAAGAGCGTGATAACCCTCTGAACTCTGTGCAGCCCCAGTGGGGCTTCTCTGAGTGCACAGGCTCTGCTGCCCTGGGCTCTGCAGCTGTGATATCTCCAGCCCTGGGCCAGTAATTGCCATGGGCAAACATGCAAAGAAGGAAGCAAGCCAGCAGCACAGGAGACCCAGAATAAGGGTCTCTCATTGAAGATTTATAGGCAGGCCATTTGGAGTTGGACCGTGAAGTGACACCAGGAGCCTCTGACACGCAGTGGATCTTTAAGCATGATGTGGGACAGAAAATGAGCTGTGAACTCCCCTCGCCAAGGTCTTAGAAGTTTTGTGCTATTGACTCTAGGCTGGGCTCATAAATATAACATTATTAGACAAAAAAAAAAAACAAAAACCAAGCCTTTTCCAACTGATTAGGCCCAGATCGCTCTGCCCATAAATCAATGCTTGAATAAGAACTATAAAGTTGTGAATCAATGCATCCCAGATCTGCAACTGGAATGAGAAAGCTGGAATCAAATTGCTGGAGTTCTTCCAAGATCTTTCTGTATGCTCCTCCTCCAGTTAGCTCCATACCCCAGGAGGTATGTTTTCCAGGCTTCTATCATGTGCTCCTGGTCTGGCATGGATGGTTTTTTGGAGCACAAGATTTGACCTCTTGTGTTTTCATTAGGGACAGTTCTGCAGCTCTCTCACGTCTTGCTGACCAGTATGTCCTCCTGTGGCAGAATGGTGTTGGCATTTGTCGTCTGAACCCCAGAGACAGGAAAGGAACAAGATGTCCACATGTGACAGGTACATGGTGGGCGGCCAACTCTGATTGATGAATGGATGCTTAGGTTACATTGATTTAAGATCTCTGAGCTCCTGCATTGAAATCCCAAACAAAAGAATTCATTCTCCCCTTGGAACGTCACATCAAATTCAGAAGTGCCATCTGACCCTCCCTGCTGAACACAGTCCTCTTCTTGGGTTCCACAAGCACAGAGAGTGCTCCCCTATCCCAGTTCCAAAATGTTTGCTGAATTCCCCCCTTTCCAAACACATTCTTGGGGGATCCTTCTCCCTCCTCCTCTCCAGCCCTATTGTGAGGACACACTATGCACAGCTACCTTCCCCTCATAAGGCTCCTAGGCATCAGTCTGCTGTCCTGGGATGGGAGCTCTGGTACCCCTGAACATCCCAGGGTGCCCATCATCTTCCCCCTCTGGGGAGCATGTGAACACAGCCTCACATGAATGTAGGTGGCTTCCTGCATCTCCCCAAACACAGACCTCAAGACAACATCTAGATCCCATTCAGTTCCATCTGCTCTTTTGGGGGAAAATGAGGCCCGGAGAGGGGTACTAATTTGCCCAATATGGTGTCAGGCTTCTTGTAACTCATTGCACTTTGTCCCTTAGGCTGCTGTCTTTTTTCTTTCTTCTTGCAGAAAGAGAGAGACAGAGAGAGAGAGAGGTTTTCCTTTTAGGGTAAAACATGGGCTATGTGTGTTGGTCATTTCCTGCAGCCTCATTCATGGTGTCTTCCTCACTATGGCTTATGAGATCGTGAACCCATAAATGCAAGAGCCCGGATAAACTTTCTGCACCTGGCGTGTGCATCTGTGAGGAAAGGGCACCGACAGAGACACTGGATGAATGAACTCCACCTTGGTGTTTTTTACCACCAGCTGTGAGAGAACCCTTGCAGGATGTTTCTAGTGAAAAGAATTTTGTAGGGTGATGGAAATTTGTACGACCCAATGTACAGCTGCAGCAAGTGTGGAAAATGCACCTTTGAAACCAGCCTCCCTTTGCATTATTAACAGACAAATTCTGGGCAGGGGTGAGCCCTTTCTGTGGCAGGCATGGTGTGCCTCCTCCCAGACTTGTGGCCTAGTCATTCTGCATCTTCCACATTTTAATTTAATTCTAACTTTACCTATTACTTTCTGGGAAGATAGTCCATGCTTAAAATGAACTGTAAGAAATAATACACTCACCAGTAGAGTTAAAAGGCAACTCCAAGAAGGGAAGGAGGTATTTAAAAATCAGGTACTTGCTAAGGGAACAGTATGCAGAATATATAGAGAACACCTAAAACTCAACCATAACAAAACACACTATTCAAAAATGAGCAAGGGATCTGAACTGGTCTTTGTCCAGTGGAAACAGACAAAAGGCCATCAACACAGGAAAAGATGACCCACATCAGCAAATATTAGAGAAATGCACATGACTCCCGCCTGCCCCCAGGAGATGGCTACTATCAAAACCTGCAGGCAAAAGCAAATGTTGGGAAGGATGTGGAGAAACCAGATCCTTTACACTGTGGATGCCCTGTGGATGCGACGTAACAGTGCAGCCGCTGTGGAGACACCACAGTGATTTGTCAACATGTTACATGTACAATCACCAAATTAGCCAGCCTCTTCACTTCTGAGTCTTTTATGATCCAACTAATTGAAAGCATCCTCCCAAAGAGACACTTGCACATTATTCGTCACGGCTAACACATGGCAACAACCCAAGCGTGTGCGAACAGATGGATGGATAAACCAATTGTGGTGTAGACACTCAGGGGACTATTAGACTAGAAGAAGGAGGAAATTCTGACACAGGCTGTATGATACAGATGAAACTTGAAGACACTTTCCTAAGCAAAATATGCAAGTTACAAGAAGACAAACACTGGGCGATTCCACTTACATGAGGTAGTCAGAGTACATGAAACCATAGTGATGGAAAATAGACTGCGGTAGCCAGGGTCTGGGGCAGAGTGAGATGGGGACTTGGTGTTTAATGGGTACAGTTTCAGTTTTACAACTGGAAAGCACTCTGGAGATGCATGGTGGTCTGGACGTAAGAACGGTGGTCCGGAATGTATAAAGTATGAATCTCTGGGAACTGTTCACTTAAACATTGTTAAGATGATAAACTTTATATGTATTTGATAACAATAAAAAATAGGAAAGGGTGCAATGAACTTTCAATAGTCTAAAAATGTGGCTTGAGCGCCATTTCTGGGGTAGGTTAAGTACTTGCTTTGACCAAAAAGATAAAATAGAAGTGATGTGTGCTGGTTCTATACCTGCACCTTCAAGAGAGGCCCTGCACATTTCCGAATGCGGTAGCATACAACACCTGTTACCATGACAACATGCTCTTGCTAGCCAGTTGGAAAGGGGAGCCTGAGGAGCAGAGCCAACCACCCCTGTTGTCCCAGCTGAGGCCTGTTTGGATCAGCCAATAGCTGGCCACCCCGGACATGCGCACAAGCCTTCCATAATTATCAGAGCCCCTTACCTGCCCCTCGGCTGACCCCGGATGCTCGCTGGGGCATAGCTCTGAGGTTTTGTGACCGTAAAGCATCATGACTGGGGAAGGAAATGACTGGAACAGGAATTACCCCATGTATATTTTTATCACTCTTCTTCCCCTCATGTTTCAACCAACTGATTATACAGACCATTTGTCAGGGAGCTACCCATTATCCATTCTTCCCTTCTTCCTTAGAATTGTGCGCCCAGCTCAAAGCCGACTTTTCCCAGTCATGTGACATTCGTTTGACCAATGAAATGCAAAGGACGCATTGAGTAGCATTCCTTGAAGGAGGGCGGGACTTCCTGTGCCTGTGTCCCTCTTCCCCTCTGGAATAAGAATGCAGTGTTAGAGGGCATTGTGACTCTTAGGTGGCAGCACAATCGATGCATGGTAGAGGGGAAAAAAGGGAAGGAGGGTAACAGTGTAGGTCTCTGATGGTATGGCTACAGTACCAGCTCTGGGCTGCTCTGTGGATTTCTAGTTGCATGAGAAGACACTTTCCACTGTTTCCCAGAATCCTCTCACCTATAGCTTATTCCAATTCCTAAAACCTCCCTTGGCAACTACTTTGACCTGCTTGCATATTGACAGTTAATTAAGGACATTTCACAGAAAATACTACTGATTTCATCAGTGGTACACATGAACAGTCGCCTCCATGCATTTATATTGGTTTATAGTTTTCAAAGTTCTTGGTGATTTCTAGATCTCCCCATTATATCTTTGTGTCTAGTACCTTGTTTTTATTCTATAACCAGGGAAACGGAGTCAAGGGAGAGGTGAGTAATCTGTCCAAAGTAAATGAAGAGCTGAGAGGGCTTGAAAACAGCTTCCCAAAGAAGGATAGATGTGTGCCTCAATTAGGCCACTCTGCAGCAATGGACTTGGTCTCCACTCAAGGAGGGCAAAGTCTGCAACCTTGTAACTCCATGTGGATCAGTGAACACCGGAAGTCACCACTCACCATCCAGGACCAGCTCCTTCATGAGAAGGGAGAAGAGGAGGACAGGTCGACTTGTTATCTTTGGTATCCATAAAATAATTTACTTTCTTACTTTCTCATATAGCTGTTTACCAGCACTTACCAGGTTCCAGCTGTGTGTCTGAGACCAAGCACTCTACGTTCACTGCCCCATAAATATTAGAGGAGCGTCATGAAGTGAGTTTGGTTAACACCTCCATTTTCAAGTTCCCCCCTCTCTCCGGCTGGGGCCTTGTGCATACTAAGCACATGCTTTACCACTGAGCCACACCCCTCCAGCACCCCCATTCTAAAGGTGAGTAAATTGGAGTTCCAAAAAGTGAAGCAAACTCTTGAAAGTCTTGTAGCAGTGAGCCACAAAGTGTGGGTAGGAACCAGGTTGCTGGATTGTACGGCCTCTGTTCCTTGGCCTGCATTGTCCTATGTTCACGTAGCAAGGACCGTGAACTCCTCAGTTATTCTACGGACTTTTTGCAAATTTCCTCCTTCATTTCCTAAGACAGGGTGGTCCTGATGGAATGTGGGCAGAAGTGATGGCGACTTCTCCAGCAGGACTGTCATGACACTTGGGGTGGACCTCTTCTTTCTCTACTGCTGCAGCCTTGCACTCCAGACACCAAGATTTGGCCCCTCAGGCCGAGGAGCCCGGATCTTTGAGTCACTGAGTGGAGTCGAGGAGCTCCACAGAGACCCCCAGAGCCATCGTACTGAATAGAAAGATGCCGCTTGGGCTGCAGGGCATAGCACATCTCCCCTAACTAACATAGTAGCAATAATAAAAATAACCTTATGCGTTTATGTTATCTGGTTACCGATACTGAACAAAATACTTTCTCCCTCTTCATAACAACCTTGAGAAATAAACGCGGATTATGGGCTGCATTTTATAGAGAAGGGAAATCACTTCCCGAAGACCACACAGTGGGTAGGTAGTGTAGGTGGTCAAACCAAGGTCGGCTCTGGGTGTTTTCCCCACACTCTACAATTTTATAACTTCCTAGCATGATGTTATAAAAGGAAGCAGTAACCTCAGAGGGGATGGGGGGGTCCCACTGCATAGAGTTCTGCAGATTAAATTAAACACCTTGAGGGACGAAGAGGCGAGGTAGCTGGGAGACAGGTGCACCGCATTCCAGGGGTTTGTGTTCTTAAGTCAACAAGGGGCTTGTGTCCGCTGCTGCTCAGACTCCTGGGTGGTCCTGGGGGTCCCGTGCCTGGTGCTTGAGCGGCCTGGTGTAGTTGATCTCTGACTGGAATCACAGGCTCTAAACCAAAGAGGAAAAGCTGTGTGTTCTGGGTGAAAATCCCCAGACTCCCTAGGAGACTCGGGAGTCTCAGTGTCCTTCCTCATCCCAGATGACAGTCATTTTGCTCTGCAGGCAATTCTTGATGGTGTCCAAAACACATCATTCTCCATCATCTCGTTTAATTCTCACAAGACCTGGCTACAAATGTTTTTGTCTGTTTGTTGGTAAAGCTCATAAATGTTAGCTCATTGTAAGATACGGATAGCACTCTGTCACTGATAAGCCTCCCATTTATTAAGCATATACTATGTGTAGTATTTCATTCAGTCCCATGACTATTCTCCAAGATTGCTATTACCGTGCTTGTTATACAGGAAGGAATCGGGAACAGACGTTTAAAACTTGTCCAAGACTCTGAGCTAGGGAAGCTCTAGAGGGTTCATAAAACACCCCCTGTCTTGCTCTCTGGTGCCTGTGGGGTGGACCCTCCCTCCCTCTTGACTTCCTGCATCTAGGTGGCTCCTTTTCATTGATTTAGGACCCAATCCCTCCAAAAAGACCCCTTTCCTCCCTGGCCTGGTGCATGAGAGGGGTTTGTCCTCAGTGGGCCTGGGGACCCTCTGTCTTCCCCATCACTGGTTCCCGCCGTGGATGGCAGATGTGTGCACTGAGTCCTTTTGCTTCGGTACCTCTGGACCTCCCACCCCACAGCTGGGGTGGGCGCATGACCATAGTAGCCCCAGAAAAGCTAACTCACTGCAGGGGCCAAGTTGAGCAAGGTGGCTGGCTCCGTCTGTTGCCTTGGGAAGTAGACTTAATGACAAGACCCAGGGCTGCATGTCCAGAAATAGAGGGACAAATGGGCAGGAGGGGACCTTGTCCCTGCCCCTGACTGTGGCAGCCCCAACCAGCCCCTGTCAAGCTCCTTGCAGTCACCTGATTTCTGTTTGGGTGGCACCGAGCAACAGTTGAGCTATTTCAGAGAAAACGTTGCCAACAGCCTTCAAGAAAGGTGCCCTGAGAACTCACCAGAGTGTGAAGCCTGAGCAGGATGAGTCAGCGAAGACTGCCCTCCCCAGGGTGTTACAGTCTAGCAGCGAAGCAAATAGCAAGCATGGTGGCGTTTTCTTCTTTCCTGTCTTATAGTTATGTTTTTCTGCATCTGTGCAATGCCCAGGGTGTGGGCTCCAGGAAGAGCTGGGACCTCACAACGTTCACGTGGTCCATGAGCCCTCACTATTCCTGCATCCTTCTCATCACACCTGTCCCTGCCCAGCGAGCAAGGGTGCCTTGGGGGACCTTTTTAGCCTATAATAGAGGGTCCAGAAACAGCTCACCCTCCGGACTTGATGAGCAGAGGCGCCAACAGGCAGGCCTCCTTTGTATCTCTGTACCCCCCCACCTCTGTGCTTGATCCTCCCCAGGGATTCCCTTTCCCCCTGGGGGTTTGCTGGAACCTGGAAGGAGCAGAGGCTGTGTCAAATGGGCCCTTGCAACTAGGGCAATTTCAGTGTCAGGCATCAACTCCAGATGACGAGGCTTGTATGATAAAGTATCTCAAGAATGCTCATAGTATGTTTATAGTTGACATCGTGAGCATTAGACATGCATGCACATGTTTATCCGTGTGGCACGCTATGACTCAGCTGTGAAAAGGAGCAGACTATTGATAAAGTAATAGGAATGAACTATAAAGCAATTGTGCTGAGTAAAAATAGCAAGAGAAAAATAGTACATATGGTTTGATTTCATTTATAGTGACTGGAAGCAGAGCAGTGGCTGCTGGGGAGGGATTACAAGCCCACAAAGAAACACAGAGATGGGGGAGATGGGGCATGTGTTCATCTTGACCATGGCAACAGTTTCTCAAATCTACAAGTGTCAAAAATTATGAAATTATACACTTCAAATGCTTGAAATTTATTGCATGGCCACACACCTTAATAAGGCTATTTTTAAAAATTGAAAACTATATACATTGTAACCCAATGATCCCATTTTTAGTAACCTTCCTAAGGAAATAATTAAAGAAGGGCACAATGGATGATCCAGATCATCAGCACATGGCAGAAAAGAACAATAACCTAGACGTTTGATCAGAGGGCAGAGTTAAGAAATGAATGCTTAAGTGAAGTCCAGATGGTGGAACACGGTACGCTTTTGTGAAGATGTTAAGTGTACAGTGCTGAGAAAGTGCTGATCATGTGTGGGTGAACTTTAGGACAAAAATTGATCACCAGATGAAGGCATGTGGACAGGACGGATGGGAAGAGGAGCTCACAGCTGTCTTTCCAGGTAATGGTGGGCTACAGTAATTTAAATCTTCTTAGTGCTTTTGCATATTGCTTGAGTGTCCTACTTTTGAAATGTATCACTCGTTGCTATGGAAAACAATGCTTCTGTTTTTTGATGATGGCCCCCAGTCTCTGTTCTGTGCAGAGGCTTTGGGGAAAGGGACTGTCCTCCTCCTGTCCCTGGACTGTGTGTAAGCTCGAGGGAGCTTGAGGGTGGAGGTTGAGGGCTCTGGGGGTGCCCCATCAGTGTGGGCCCTGCCATTCCTTCCTGGCCCCAGTGTGGTGGGCACAACTGCTCTCAGTGTACTCCTGGGGCAAAGGCGTGGCAGCTGGGTCAGGACTTGGGAGGAGGTGACCTCTGGCCTTCCTGGCTCCTTCTCGGCTTTCTTTTTATTGGAGCTGCAGTCCTTAAAATCACCCAGCTTTGGCATCAGCCACTGGAGCCTGAGCCTGTGACCCAAGCCCAAGCCACATGCCCATGTCCTGCCCCCAAAGCCGTGCCACAGGGTGGGGAGGCCAGGTCCACTTTGAGTGTGTGAATCAGCTGGATTTCCCCAACCACCTCCTTTTCTTATTTTAATAATATTTTATTGTACCTGTTTGCAGTACATCATGATTGCACGCATCATGAAGACAGTAACATGATAGGCAGGCTGGGTGACCCGGATGTAGCTCAGAGTGAGTGGGTCATGGAATGGATGCTTATCTTGCAGAATTCGTTCCCCATTCCTTCCCTAACCATTGGGCACGCGGCATGTGTTAAGCACAGGGATGGGTCTGGAGACACAGCAAAGGAAGTAGACAGGAGCTGGTCTCTAGTTCCGTACAGTCCTTTCCCACTGGGATGCTCAGAGGCCTTGGGGTTATCTGTGTGTCTGTGCTCACTGATGTACAGAAGGTGCTTGAGAACATCACTGCTGTCACTCAGGCCAGGATTCCTGCAATGGAACAGTCATGGCCCGGCCACTCGAACTGTGGGTACCAGGCAGAAGCCTGGTTAGGAGACCAGGGCTCGCCAGTGGGGAGTCCCGACAGACAGGCAGAGTATCCTGCACTGTGTGCCAGCTCATGTGCTCAGGAGCCAGGGGAGCCAGAGAACCTCCAAGAGTCCTGGAAGGGCTCAGCTGCTGGAAAATCATGTGACATCCCTGGTAACCAGGGAAAGCTTCAAATTGGCTGCTGGAAATAAAGGATTTTGATATGAGTGTATCACACATTGGATATCATTCATGCACATCAGAAGCATTTATTGAAACTCATTTGGTGCTGAGCCCTATGCTTAACATTGGGAAGAGACTAAAAGATCATGAAATGACTTCCAGATCGTTTGGTCTGGTGGGTGGAGAAGGAAACACACAGGAGGCAAGTCAGAGGCCTTAGAACCAGCATGCATGGAGCAGAAGGTGGTGCACAGGAAGTTCAGATCGGGCGGCACCAGTCTGAAACGGAGCGGACTGGAAGCTGGAAAACGTACTGGGTAGATGGATGTGAGGCCTTAGCTTGGCCATACAGGCTGGGTCCCAGAGATGTTCAACATCTGCTGGTGCAGTTTGATGCCACCGTCTCCAAGTGGCGGTGCTGGAAGCTGAACTTCGTTTTGCTTTTGCACTGTTGGAGCAGAAGTTAGCATGGTGGGAAGACTAAACACCACAGTCATGTTATCTGCTCCCACATGGTTCTACTGTGTCTCAGGGACTATTAGGGTATGTGTGGCCTACTCGGAAGATTACTGAACCAAGAAGGGAGTGAGCTCATTTGGGCAGCGGGGAGGTATGTGGGGTGACAGGGAGGTCAAGTTGGAGGTCTGCACCTCATTGGATGGGTAGCCCAGGAATTGACCTGTGACATTTAAGGTGGTAGGAGTAAGCCATGTGCTATCTGGGAAAGCAACCATCAAGGAAGTGAAAACAGGAGGTGCAAAGGTTCTGGGGTGCAAAGGGAACATTTGGAATGTTCAAGGCACACCAAGGAGGCTAGGGAGGCTGGAGATGTGGCCACAGGGGTGGCAGAGAATGATGTCACAGTTGACAAGACAGACCTTGTGTGGGGTTCCACAGGCTCAAGGATTTGGGCTTTACTGCTGACTTCACTGAGAAGGCTTGAAGACTTCTGGGAAGAGGAGGGCTGTGATTTGCTTCCCCAATGGAAAGGGCTAAAGCTATCAGGCAGGATACGGTTGCATTCTGTGTTTGTAAGGCTGGCACATTTGTCCTTGGCTGACCCCTGGCATGGAGCAGGTGTTAAAGTGTACACAGAGAAGGAATGCCTTGCATTCCCGCAGCTGTCCGGGGACAGGGCTGTGCCAGCTGGTTTGGCACCATAAGAAGAAGCCCCAGAGACTCGATGGCTTGAAGGGACAGGCATTATTTCTCACTTGTGCTATCAGAAGGAGATGTTGGCTGTAACCCTGGTGGAGGGAGGGGGCGAACACATATTTGGGAGTTAGTATTCAACTTAAAAAGGCCACTCAGAGGGTGAAACCATGGCCAGCTAATCTTAGCTTTACCTGAATTGCACATTTGGTGAGGTCTTTTGCTTACAGGGCTGCTAGGGCCATCTGACAGGAAGGCTGGTGTCAGGATTGAGTCATCCATCGGCTTTGTGCACAGAGAACAATGCTTGTGATTCATTCCAAAAAAGAGCCTGAGACCATGGCTTTTTCACCCAGGAGCTTAGAGCTCATTACTAGGTGGGGTTCAGCCCACATGATGGTTCTATTTGGGTCCTTGGGTGGAGTTAGGAGTATGGCCTTGGAAGAAGGTTCTGAGTCACCATAAGTCTCCATTGATTTGTTTTCCATTGCTGTGATGAAATCCCTGAGGCTAAGGAGTTTATAAAGAAAGAGGGTTACGTAGCTAGCACCTCTGAAGTTCAAGAGCACAACACTAGCATTGACTCAGCTTTGGTTAAGATCCCTAGGCTGGGTCACATGGCATCATAGTGGGGCCTTGTATGACAGAGATCACATGGAGAGACAAGAAGCCCCAGAAAACCCTCTTACAAGAACTAACCAAAGCAATACCCCTCTCTTCCCGGGTGGCGGCCCCACTCGCCTCATGACTTCCCACAAGGTCCTGCCTCTTCATATCACTGGGGCTGAAGTCCACAACCACACTCAAGCCACGTCCAAACCATAGGAAGTTCCATCAGCTCAGTCTCAGCGTCCCTTGATGAGGACAGGGTGTATTAACCTTGGATTCCTAGACTGCACCCTGGAAATCTCTGGAGATAGGCAGGGCCTTCTTGGCCTTCTTTTGTACTCAAATTAAAGGGTTCTCATGATGACAGAGAGGCTGTGAACCCCCTGCAGAACCCCGCTCTTTCCCTGGGCTCTCTGTACCTGGGCACTTAGGGACGGGACCCCAGGACTAGTCCTGGGCATCAGGGTCATATGCTGCCCAATGGTGGCTGGAGATTTGGGGAAGCAGCCCCAAGTCTGGATGATTTTCTTGCATTGGCATCATACCCACAACTCGGAGAGGCCGGCAGGGGCCCCAGGCTTTCAGTTTCTTACCTGACTCACCAGATTTGCGTGGCTGCTTGGCTTGTACTGAAGGGAAGCCTCTCCCTGACAACCAATTATTACCTCTTCCTCCCTTTCACCTTGAACCTCAGTCTCTCAGTCTCAGCACATCCTGCTTTTAAGAAATGATTCCTTAGAAATCTCCCAGCCACCAGGAAACTACACAGGCCAGGCTCTGTATTGTTGGGTGCTTTTGTGGTACTGGAGCTTTGCCTGTTAATCTCACCAGGCAATTAAAAATGGATCATAGCCGCCCCTCTCCGAGCCACAGATGGAACTTGCTTCCTTTCAGGTCTCATCAAGTTCAATGGGCTTAGGGACACCTCTGCCGGCCCCTGGGTGTGATCTGGGTGATTTATAGCAGCACTAAAATGTCTCACAGAGGACAAATTAATTCTCAGACACTGTTTCAGCACCTCCTTGGAGAAAGAGACTTTGACTTGAGGCCAATGTGTGAGAGCCAAGTTGTTCTCCTCAAACCCCATTGGCTGGCGGCGTTGGGGACACACCCAACTCCAAATCCTGCAAACTTTAGGATTGTCCCTTCAACTGGATTCTCTGTCTCTGTTTCTCAGTTTTGATTTCATTGTTGGCTGACCAAAGGGATGGACGCTGTGGGTGCCATAGAATGGAGGTGATGGCTGGGGTTTTGAACTCTTTTTGTGCAACCTGGGTTTCTGCCAGGTCCACCTCTCCAGGGTTTCCAGACACTTTTTTTTTTTTTTTTTGGTCTTTTTCGTTTTTATCGGTACCAGGGATCGAACTCACAACTGCCTGCTTGCAAGAGGCAGGCACTTATGCCGCTGAGCTAAATCCCCAGCCCCCCAGACACTTTTCCTTACAGGGCATCACAACAGATTCCAGCCAAGTTCTCGAGGTTTGTCATTGCAACTGATGAGAGTCTCTTTCTACCCTCTAGCAACAAGAAAATCAGACCAAGGCCTCAGCAGAGGGAATTGAAGACAGGTGCAGGAAGGGAAATGTTGAGAAACAGGCTGAAAATCTAACTGGGACAGGAGAATGCTGGAAGGTCATCTAAGGTGAAGGCAGTGCTCTGGATCAGCGGGATCTTGATTGCCACATTTTTAGCTTCAGTTGAAAATAAAAAATAAAAATCTTGGCTCCTCCCCTTTTTCCCCCTAAATTAGATGACCAATTGGATTTTATGTAAAGGCTCAAGACAAGTTCCTCATGTTTATAAGCTCCTTTGTGAAGACTGAGTTTCTTCTGGCCTGTCTGCTCATTCTCAGCCAATATGATTTGCATTCTAATTCCATCCCTGAGTACTGTGTGACTCTGGACAAGTCACTGGAGCTTTTCTGAGTGTCTCTTAGCAAGTGGAAAAGTAGCTACTAATTGTGGGTGACATAAATATCATCAACAAAATGCTTAAGAGGCTTTCTGAAGTCAGGCAGGACCAGGTAACACATGATTTCTCTCCCCACCATCCTCTATTCTTTCCCCAAAACTCAATGATTTTTTTTTCTTACTTTCAAACTGGTGAATAGCAGAAGCCAACCAGTATTAAGCTTACGTATTTGCTTTGAGAAAGAATCCAATTCTGATAGTAAAAGAATTGTGTCGAAACAGGTGAGGAAAAACTTTAAGCTCTTGGCAGCCCACACCAGGGTTTGGGATACATAATTCTTCCAGGTGATGGTAGGATTTGATGTGTGCGTGTGTGTGGGGGGAGAGGAAGATGAGACATATATCTAAGCTATGTTTAAAGAGTGTAGGTCAAGATCAGGGCAGGAACCTCTAATTTAAAAATGATGTCAAAGTCAGAGCCCAGGATCATGGATGCCTGGGAGACAGCATGATGGAGCGGTGGAAAACCGAGCAAGTGGAGCCAGACACAGCCTGAATTCCAGTTCCAGCACTTAGGAGCTGTGACACCCTGTCTGAGGAACTGGACCTTTCTGTATCTTACTTATTTGGAAATCAAGGAGCACCTACAAGCAAGGCCGTTTCCAAGTGAGCAGTGAGGTGATTTCCCGAGGTGCCTGGCCTGCAGCAGGTACTTGTATTTCTTAAGGTAACCCCGGCTGATTAGTAGTGAAATGTCAAATTCCAGTGGCTCAAGGCCGTTGTTGTTCTATGTCTTGCCCATATAAGAGACTCACTGGAGAGGCAGGAGACCTTCTGGTAATAGGATCCAGGGTGAGGGAAACACAGGACGCCTTCTTGTGTGTGGTCAGAAAGGATTCAGGCTTCTATCTTGTGGTTCCCTTTCACTGTGGAACCTAAAGTCATCCAATCGAGTAACAAAGGGAGAGAAGAGAATGGAGAGCTCTTGCTTGTTTCTTAAAGTGCTGACTTTAGAGGTGCAACCTCACTTTCATTCATATTTCATTGATGAGAACTGTGGTCTCACCTGGTGCAAGGAGAGCTGGGAAATGTAGTCCAATATATTTTTTTTTTTTTTGGTACGGGGATTGAATTTATGACCTTGCGCTTGCCAGGCAGGCGTTCACACTGCTGAGCTAAATCCCCTGCCCTGTAGTCCTATTTTTGCAGCCTCCTCTTAGCAAAAACTCAACACTCTGAAAGGGCCCCCTCTGATCAGCAGTTACCTCTTTTGTCACTGGGCTCCATCAACAGTAGCCACTTTTACAGAAGTGAGTGATGATTTTGTTGGACAGAAACCAAATAGCTGAAGAATGTCAAAAAGTATGGGGGGGGGGGAGTCAAAACCCAGAGGACAAAGCTCAATGAGTAAACAAGTAGATTCAATAGTATTTTTGGTCATGTTTTATTTGATCCTATTTGAAATCAGAGTGCAATGTATTTATGAATCCATCAAGCAAATATTTATTATACTGGTTAGATGCATGACACTGGACTGGCATTGGGGAGGGGTAAGAAGATCTGCACAGGTGAATGAGGCCTGGACGCTGCCCTTAGCATACCTGCTCTGGTAGAAGAAAGATTTGCACATCCTCCAAGAACCACCAAGACAAGCAGTTCGGAGAGAGACTCAGGAAGGGTGCAGTGCTGTGAGACTAGAGAGAGTGGGGTGATTTCTTTATCTAGCATGGTCCAGCATGTGCTAGGTCTGTGCTCGTAGCTGCTTTTGAGAGCTCCATACCCGTGGGCTCTATGTCCTAGGTCTGATCTGGGGTGTCCCAAACACTATCCAACCTCCTGGTTCTTTCCTGTCTTGGGATGAAGACATGGGTCACCTCATGGATTAAATTGTACTTGACTTGGGTCTTGAAAGATGCACAAAGTTTTGTTATGTACAGATGAGTCCTTTATCACTATAGTGTTTCATGCAACAGAAAGGTCTTTTGACTCTAATGGCTCAGTTAATTGGAATCTTTTCAGTTCCAGCTATGGTTCAGGAAAGGTTCCTGTAAGTCAGGTGTTTTGTTCATTGCTGGGACACTGAGCTAAATAAGAGACCAACTCTCATGGTATAGATAGAGACACTGGTATTGCACCCATTAAGTGGAAGAGTGAAACTGGGCTGGGCTTTGCCTTGGATGGAACCAATGCAGGTGGTCAGAGCAAGGACACAATCTGGCTTTAGTTGAGCAGGTTCGTGTTGTGTACACTGAGTCTGTACAAAGCTATCATGACACACTGGTGGGAATACAGCACTCAATAAACATCAGCTGCTGCTTTTATTCCCCTTATGAAAACAAGGTGTGGAGAAGGAGGCCAGGGTGTGGATGGGCTTCTGAAGGCATGTGTTGCCCCTCTGCCCTGCCAGCTTCTCACACATGGCTTCTGCCGTGACTCAGGAATATCACATAGATCACAAGCTCATAGGGATGGGGGAAGTCATGGGCTCCAAATCAGGTCAGCAATGTCCCAAGTTTGGGATTAGTGGTCTCATAAGAGAAATAAGCATTGCTTGAGCCCCTAATGTGTTGGATGCAGAAGGAGACACTGTAATAAACAGAGAAGTGAACAAACCTGATGCGGTACCTGCCTTCACCGGTGTGGCTTAATACTCATCTCCTCCATACAGCATGAGAGACTGACAGGAAGCAACCATACTAGTGCTTTTTTCACATCTTATATGGTGACTGCAATGGAAGACCAAGGCAGAGTGCTCCGGAGAGCACAGGACGGGAGAAAGGGAGTGGTGTGCTGGCAAAGGGAATAGCACATGCAAAGGCCCTGAAGCAGGAAACAGGAAGTATGTGCTGGAGCCTGCAGAGTGGAGCACATGGCAGAGGTGGGCAGGGCTGGTGGGGCATGTGGGGACTGGGATCCTTATTCTGAGTGCAGCATCCTTTCCTTAGTGTTATCCCTGGCGAAGTTCTTCTTTCTGTCCATTCCTTTGCTAACAGATGCTGTTACTTTTGAGATAAAGACCACAGGCACAGGGATCAGCTTGGCTTGTGATCCCAATTCTGCCTGCTGCTATCTTTATGGTTGGACAATCTCTCAAATTCTCACTTCCTAAAATGTGTAAAATTATATGCATCAAACCAGATGGCTTGGGAGGATGAATGACAGTAACAACAGTTCCAAGTTCTGTCCCAAGACCTGTAGTGTCGTGGACTCAGCAAACACCAGTCTTCAAATGAGTCAGGCCCAGTGAAAACCAGTCTCCCGAATCAGGTTTCTATTCCTCCAGGGCACCTGGGGGAGCCAGGTGGAAGGCTTGGATGTGTGAGGGAGGGGAAACCATGACCTTTCCCGGAAGCTCTGCAGCCCATCGGTTCTCTGAGAAGTGAGAAGGTAGCCAGCCCCAGCGGCGCTGAGTAAAAGGTACCAGATGAATATGAAATATAAGCCAAGGGAGACTATTTCTGGTTTTGTATGAACTCATTTCCAAAGTTAGTAAACACTTATTTAGAAAGCAGAAAATATCACAAGCTTCAATAATAGTCACGGTGCACAGCAAGATCTCGTAAGTAGGTTCAGGGTCACAGTATGCATACTGTGGTTTGAGAAATTTCTCTTGGCTGTTGACGGGACATCCATTGATGCCACACAATTGATGACTGGCACCTCTTAGGTTCTGGTAGGATGCTGCTGCTATCTCTTGGTGACACAGACTTGGCCTTTGTGTTTATTTCTCCCACAGGAGACTAACTTTCTTTCTTCCTTTCCTTTTTCGTTTGAGACTAACTTTCTGACTTGATTTTTCAAGTAAAAATCAAAGGGCAATACTCTAGTTTTTCAGTTTCACGAAGTGTTTTAACTGTTCCTTTAAAATGTCAAGGTCTCACTGTACCCTTGAATTACGTTATCTTGAAAGTTGCTCAGACTCATATCATTCTGATTCCAAATCCTTTTCTCGGTTTTAAATGAGCAATCTTAATTTAATTCATGAAGGCACAGAGGTTAAAAACGTGGCTCTGAGATTGTTAAAACACGACAGTCAAACGCACAAATGGAGATGTCAAAATGTGGAGGCTCATGCTCCCCGGTACACAGAGACTGTCACACCATGTAAATTTACTGGCATCGAGATACAGGTAGGGGCACTGGGTGTCCCTTGTTCCCCTTGGACCAAACACTCCACCCGCTTTCCCCTCATCCCTGGGAAATGTGCCATTATCAGAGTCTTGATCATAGGCAGATTGTGAGATATGAGTCATGGCTGTATTTGTTCCGTGATTGTGAAAATTGCAAAATGTCTTATCAAGATAGAAACTGAAAACCTGAGTGTCACACCTCTTGGGGAGCCCCGACTCTGTCACACCAGACTTCTCTCCACCCACTCTTCCACTCTAGCCATGCTATGTCTCCACCGGGGGTTACCCCACTGTCTGATGCTTGGTCCCCAGAAGATTTGCCACTAGGGTTTTCCTATGTAAGCTTTTTCTGTCCTATGTCCCATTCTCTCAAGAAACCAGACTTCAAAAATGTATTCCTACTAATACACTAAATTGTGACTCTCCCAAAAGGGAGAGCTAGCTTAGGGGGACCTTTGGGAGTAAATGTGTCAGCCTAGCAGCTTCAGAACTATTTAATGTAGCCTGAAGCATTTATGAATGTATGGATTTGAGCATCTGCCTATGACCTTGGGAGACCACCCTCTACCCAGGCTCTCTAGAGTCTGTCTGCTTTTATTGGTCTTTTACATGTGAGTGCTACAACAAGTGTGTGTGTGGCGGGGGGCTCTGGAGTCCGATTACCGAGTTGGAACTCAGTTCCATCCCTTACTGGCTGTGAGATGTTGGACAGATTACTTTAGGCATCACCTGTAAAGTACGGACAGTCAGGGTACACCGTGTCTCCTAGGGCTGCTGTTGGATTAACTAAAGGAACTAATGCATGCAGCACATGTAAACACTCTAAGATTTTGCTTTTATAATCTATACAGTAAAATTTCACTTACAGGAGGGTTTCTACTGCTTTAAAAAAAATCCAAACAAACAAAACCCCAGACTCCCAGTATCTTCACTCAAAATGTGAACGAACGACACATCGGTATGCTGCCACTGAGAGCAGGTTTCCTGAGGCCTCCCAAATCCTGCCTAAGCGTGGGGCTGAGCTGGTTTTGGGTCTGCCTGTTACTGAGATCAACCAGCTCACAACCAGCACTTACACTTAGAGTTGCTGACTTAGACGACAGAGCTCAGTGTCATGTCTGGGCATATTTATGCATTATCTTTCTCCTGAGTTTTGTTAGAGTTGTTAGTAATCTAGTACTTCAGGCTGTCAACACCCCGAGTGCCCAGTGAGAAGCCATTGGCTCACAGCATGACAGAGGCCATGAGAATACAGGTTCTTCTTCATGGTCTGATCTTATCATCAGAGGGTGCTGTGATGTCTTCTTCCTTATATACCGGGCCTGGCAGAGCCTTATGCAAGAACAGAGAGAGAGAGAAATTTTTTGGGATGCCTGTGGATTTTCCTGGTTGCAGGATAACCAGCTGATTTTGACCTTTCAAATCCACTAAGAATTGTGCCATGAGATTTGGGTTCATGCATTTTTAATCCAGGTGCTATATGCAACCATTGCTCAGAAACTGTGGAGTAGGGAAGAGCGTGGACTTTGGAATGAGGCTCTCCACCCAGGATGCCACAGCCCCTCTCGGCTCCCACTGTAGTGTCTTTGTCACTCACTTTCCTGCCCTGTCCTCTTCACCAGTCCCCCAAGCTCTCCCAGGCTCCAGGGTGCACTACCTGCCCATTTGGCTCTGGTCGGAACTGCTCATCATTAGCTCCCTGGCTTGTTTCCCTGGGGCTCCCTGACACCCTTGTGCACCCTGCATGTCGCTTGTCTCCATATTGTTTGTTGTTCTCCCCTGCACCTTGGTGAGGTCTTGGAAGACTGAGTCTAGTCCAGTTCCTTTTTGAGTCTCTGGAGTCTGGCACACAGTGCTTAGTGAACACTGGTCAGTTGAAGGGTTTCACTAGCCCACTCTTCAATGGTTGGTAGCAAAACTGGATTTCTGGGAAGGACTCCCCTTCTTGGGACATGGGTCATTACTCATTTCAAATCTCTCTTGAGGTTCTCAGACATAGAAATGACGTTCTCCCTTCTTTTCTAAAAATTTCTATTTACTGTATTTTGTGTGTTCTTGGACTCAAGGAACTTGCAAGAGAACGTAACTCATCAACAGGAGCAGGGACCTGGGGGTTGGAGCCCCTGGATCACTGGCAATGAACTTGAGCAGAAGCATAGCCATCTGGGTGGTGCCCCCAGGATTGATGCTTGGCCAGGATGCTCTCCCACACCCTGCAGCACCCCTCCAGCAGGATATTTAAGGGTACCTTGGTGGCGAAGCCTAGAATGAGGACAGACGTGATCTCTCATCCAATTTGAATTGGGTTGGGAAAGGGGTGCTTTCATAGAGTCTTAATACCTTGCACCTGAGAATTATTTGGGTTTGGTTTATTATCCCTGTGGCATTTATACTCATATGTGACTCCAAACATGCAGAGTCTGCCAGGTACAATGCAAATCCAATTCCAGGGGCAGGTACCTCCCCCTACCCATATCCTGCCTCTAGTCTCAGGGCATTCAAATATTAATGTTGACCACAGTTTGTGGAAAGAGAACACTCTTTTTATATCTCTGTCTCTCAGCTCTGAAGAGGACTGCTATGGTTTCATGAGCAAAGTCCTGGCAGGCGCTAGCATCTAGCTGGTGAGTGCTTGTTGTATGCCAGGTTTGGTGTGTACAGCTTTTATACACAATGTTTCACTTGCCCATTTTGCTAAGCTAGAAAAGAAAAGTAGGCTCTGCCACATCTTAGAGATGAGGAAAAGGAGGTCCCATGGGTCTCAGTGACTTGTCTGAGGTGATCCCAACACAAGGTGTGGGGCTGGGATTTGAACCAATGTCCAGCCCAAAGCCTGGATGCTTCCCCACCCCAACTCTGCAAATGAACACAGGCATTTATTTCTGTATACACTGTGGCTGCATTCTCTAAACAGTTCAGAGCTTTAAAAAATATTTTGAGAATTCCCGCTCAGGTAGACCTTCTGCAAATACACCTTATTTTGCTTGAGAAATTCTCCATTTTTACACCTTTGTCTATTCAGCCCAGAGAACCACCTTGGGGAGCGAGGTCCGCTCTACCTACAACACATGCTTTCTTCGCTGGCTTTGACACGGTGGCCCAGCTGCCTCACACGCCTTTGCCCACCACGACAGGTGCCTCTAATTTCCATCCAAGGTGTGACTACCAGGGGTTTCCAAGGTGTGACTACCAGGGGTTTCCATGCTCAGCTCCCTGTTACCTGATCCGCCCAGAGCTGGGGCAAGAAAGGCTGGCACGGGGTGACTTGGTGAGCTACATCCAGTCTGAGCTGCTGGAACCCCAAGTTCTCATGCCTCCAGAGGTCACAATGAAAAGGACAAGAGCCCTTGCTCAGAACCTGGTGTGAAACTGCAAAGGACAAGCTCCCCATGTGCTCCCTGCCCTTCCACAGTGGGTGCCCACAGCCAGGCATTTCTGCATACTTTACTCTCAGTGTTGTCTCTGAACTGAGGGAGAAGTCACAGGGGCTGGAGAGTCTAAGGAGCACTGCTCTGAGCTGTGCTGAGGCTGGGCAGGCCTTGCTCTCAGGAACTGGAGATTGTGGGCCCTGGCTTCCCATCCGCTTTTATCCAGTGAGGAAGATTTAAGAGTGTCTTTGTCAAAGTGAGAAGGACAATAAAGCAGAAAGCACATTTCTGTTTCCTTACAAACATTCTTCATCGAGGGAGGTACACTGCTTTGCTCTGAGAGGGGAGAAGGAGGCAGAGCACGGGAAACCCATCTGGGACCTGAGCTGCTCCAAGCTTGTGGATCTTGCCAGAATCCAGCTTTTGACAGCTGCTAAATAAGGCACCTGAGAAAATAGCTTCAATTTTGCAATTTGGAAAGGGGAAGGGAAAATTCATTAGGGTTAAATGCACAGAAAGCGTACTTGGGCTTTCCTGTGCCTGTCCAGAACTGTTAGCAGTGGCCCCCAGGGGTCCTGCACGTGGGGAAAGGGCTGGGGTGCAGTGAGAATGGGCAGACACATGGCCTCCCCTCTGAGCCTGTGACCTGCAGTGCCTGGCCAAAACCCAGCCGGCAGGACGGCCGTCTCTGTACAACACCCCCCTCTGCTGGACTCCAGTGTGGAAAACAGGAAGGAGGCCCAGCTGTGGCAGGCACCTGCAGAGCTCTCCTCTCCATCACACAGCACAGGCTGTGAGCTGTTATCAAACTGTGGCCAAGGTGATGCCCCTACCTGTCCTCTACTCCCTTGACAACAGGAAAAATTCTCCAAATGCAAACTCCTCCAAATGTGCACACACCTAAGAAAAACAAGATATGCATGGGGGTGGTGGTGCGTAAGCTGATGTCAGACAGCGTGGAAGGCTGGGTCTCCAGAAGAGCCTGAGAGAGGGATTGAAGGCCAGATGGGGGCTGCTCACTGCTTGCAGCCAGTGAGGCCAAGGCGGCACAGAGCAGGACTCTTCTCCCTCTGACCCCTCCTCTGATGAGTGACACAGAAACTCATCAGTGCTCAGGGTGAGCATGTCCAGATCATGGAGACCACAGGGCCAGTCTAGGGAGGAGCTGGTGCTTTTAGACTCTTATTTTCTTGTGTCTCCTTCCCTGACCACAGGGATTATCTGTGGTTCCAGTTGGCCCCAGGAAGTGGGACTAGCAAGTCTTCTGCTGGGTCTTTGGGGACCCACAGACCATAAATCAAGGTGGAGACATGAACAGCATCTCTGTGTCCCATTCAGTCCATAGTCCAATACTTTTCCTGTTAGGGTTACCATGTCTAAGGCAGTCTGTCCAGCAGGACTTCCTGTGGTGACAGACATGACCCATATCATTAACAGCCACAGGCAACTCCTTAGCAGCTGAGATGTGGCTACTATCACTGACAGATTTTTTTCCCTCCGATACTAAGCATTAAATCCTGGGTCTTTGCACTGAGGTACATCCCATCCCTTTAAAATTTTATTTTTATTTTTTAAATTTTGAGACAGGGTCTTGCAACAGTAGGTTGCCCAGGTATTTGCCATCTTCCTTCCTCAGCCTCCCAGTGAGATTATAGGCATGCACCACCACACCTGGTGAGAAACTGAATCTTAAGTTTAATTGGACTCATTTAAATTTGCATGGTTGCACGTGCCTAGAAGTGACTTGTTGTACAGCGGAGTTCCAGAGGGACCACTGATATAGGCATGGAACTTGGCCATTGGGACAGCAGTTTTTTTATTTGGTGCTGTTGGATAACGAGAATACCAAGGGTCACCCATGTGGTGTGTGGTTCTGTAGTAAAGGCCGGACCCCAGGGTTGGTTCTTGCTTTTGAGTCACAGTGGTCCTATGGGTTGGGAGAGACCTAAGTCCTGGGACTCTGTCGTGCCCTGTGAAACAGGTAGCCTGGTGGTTTCCCACCTATTCACCTCTAAGGAGCTCTTTATTTTTTTCCCTGAAGGGCTTTGTAGACAAAAATAAATTTGCCACAAGCAGCATTGGTCAAAAAATAAGCATCTTAAACTACAAACTGCTCCCGAGGACTTTTATCACTAGCTAAAGAAGACCAAACGGTGTTAATAAAATGCCACCAAGGAAGAGAGACCAGAAGGACATGCTCATCACTGAGAACACCCCCAGGACTCTGTTATTACCTGGGATGGCAGCTGGGGCTCGGGGACCAGGTGGGCATCTGAATGTGATGACATCTATGTTCTGTCTGGCTCCTGCAGCTCCAGGAGGTGGTTTTGATGGGAGGATATGGATGAGCTGGGCATCTGGTGTGGCACTTTTTTGGTGATCTGAGCCTTGTTGGGGGAGGGTGACAAAATGTACCCAGGAAAACTGTAGGGAGGGTTCTACCTGTTCACACTTTTGCTTAGGGTACAGCCAGGCACTTCAGGGTCCAGAGCTGGCATGTGGGTCAGGAGCCCCTGGTCACCCACCAGAGGTGTGGTCCTCTGGGCACCACTTCCACCAGCAGATGAGGAGGAAGAGGCAGAGCCATTTGCTCCACAGCATACATGCGACTTTCCAAGGCTCCTGGGGGGCCACAGTGAGGCCTGAGGGAGGAATCCATGAGTGACAAAGCAGAACTTGAGAAAAACACAGACTGAAAACAGTGAGGAAGCCCTTGGCCCCCAGAGGGTCTTGGGAGTGGAAGGCCACATCTGGGCACCACCTCTGTGTCCCAGGTCCCAGTGCCTGCCTGCTTCTGACATGGCCTCCAGGAAGGAGAAGTTTGAGCCCACAGACCTGGAAGGGAGCAGAGGAGCTGGGGGGCAGGGGACAGCTCCAGGTCACTCAGATGGTGGCCGCCTCTTAGCTCCGGGATCATCCGGATAGCTGAGGATCTGGGTCCACAGTGTGCCCGATCCTGCAGGAGGCTGTCTGTGACCACAGAACAGGACCAAGATGACCCGAGCATTGTTACTCCTGCCACCTCGTGCCATTTTTGTACTGAGCACCCTGGTTCACCTCATGCTGCCTGTCCTTCCCCTATGGCCATGGGAGTATGCACATCCACTCCTGTTCTTCGAGATCTTTCTCCTCTTGTCTACTTCTATCTGCCCAGGAATCCTGGCACCAGCTCCTCCCCACCTTGTAAATGCATAAGAGGAGGCCCAGGGAGCCCATAATTTTGTCATTGACTTCAGGGTTGGAGTGGCTGAACACCAGGGAGCATCTCTGGCTTCTACATTTGCCCTTTTGACCTTTGGGGCTGAGGTGTCTATGCCAAGGTACAAGGGATAAAGAAGAGTTTGAGAGATTTTAATTCATTCCAGTTTTGGTAAAGAATCAGCATCCCTTTGTGTACTCACAGAGGTTTTGTGTGTGCGTGTGTGCCTCTGTCTTGTCTTTGAAACTTTCAAAGAGGTGCATTCTCTTAAGACCAAAAGCAAGCTTCAACTACTGCATGAATCAAACTAGCTAATAAGCGTGAATGTGATTTGAAAAGCAGGGCCTCTGGGTCACTGTGGGGACTCCCATCACAATGAACCATCTTGTCTGACCAGGCCAGGCCAGGCCAGGGCCTGGTCCACGAAGCTGTTGTGTGGACCCACTCGTTTATTTTCACATACACATTAACTGAGCACCTACTATCTGCCCAACACTGTCTACAGCTTTAGGCAGCTATTATCTCTTTGACTAAGGCTCACAGTTAATTCAGGTTTTGTTTAGAGAGCAGACCCGAGCATCTGGAAAAGGATTAAAATAATCATAGCCCTCTCTTTTCCCTCCTTAACTCTTCAGAATTTATTTCCCTGGAGATGCCGTTCGGTTGTTTGATTTTACGATTTATGATGACAGAGTTTTTCCCCCTGTGCAACCTTGCCAAGGCGGTGTGTGCGCGAGGAGGGCGGACCCTGGGCTGGGACCCAGTCTGCGGCAGGGGCAGCAGGCGGGGGAGGTCGGCAGCATTAATAAACTGAGATCATAGAGTCGCTGGGGGTGGGGAGCCCAGGCCTTTGTTGGAAAGATATTAATAGGGAGAATGCTTACATTCTTAGCCGAAGAAACCATTTGATCTCCTGAGCATAGCTCTCATGTCTCTCATGATGTGTATTAAATGTAAAACCCCCTCCACTCAGAAAGTCATTTGTCAAATCGAGGGGTTGGAAGTTTCTACAAAGTCCAGAGCCTCAGAAAGAAAGACAGGCACGGCTGGACCATCACAGCTGTATTGAGATGGTTGAAGGCTCTGTAGGATGAGGACCTTCACGGTCCTGGAGGGTTAGTGGGGTGGGTGGGGATCCAAACTTTACTGTTTCGGTGTGCAGATGGGGGGGGGTGGAAAAAACTGACCAATCATTAATAAACTGACTATTATGAACCAAGCACAGAAAAAGGTGCTTTTAAATCTATTTCTCATCTAATTTGGACAATGAGCAGATCAACAAGGGCTTGTGCATCTTCTTTAAGGGTTAGGGGAGGAGGGGAAAGAAAAAAGGGAATGGAGGACACCCTCAAGCTGTCCTGGGGATTCACTCTAACTTGTGTTCCAACAAGCGAATGGAAGGCGATTCTCTAATCTGTGCACGTAGGCATGTATGTGTCCTTCTAGAAGACGTTCTGGCCAAAACTGTTTCCCTGCATTGGACAAAAATTTCAACAACCGATCTATCAGTGAATCACATTTTAAACATGAACCATGGACTTCAGACAGCCCTGGCAAAGTGTCCCTAAAATTTCTTTGAAGGAAGAAAAGTCCCTTGGCACCACTGATGTTCATTTTCCAGGTTAACTTGGGAAACTTGTGGGAGAGAGGACCCTGAGGCTCGACAGACAGGTCTCACTGCTCCTCCTGGAAGGCCAGCAGCATCTCCCCTCGAGCTATATAATCTGTGCTGTTTTGTGGAGACAAAGTCCAGGTGGCAGCTGACAACCAAACGGCAGTGTGGAGGAAACAGAGGTGCTGGGTTGGGCAGGAGGACTGTCTGTATGCAATCAGAGGCAGCATACAGGGTGGACACTGAACCCCACAACAGCCAGGCTATACAGGTGCTCAAAGGGGGCCTGGGGAAAAGCAGACAAGGGTGAGGAGACAGCAGAGTATCAGCTGGAGCCAGGAAGCAGGGTCCTCTAGGAAAAGCAAAAGGTGAGCTGTGTTCTAGAAACCACGATCCCTTATGTGGGTGGAGGACAGCAAGGAGCCTGCGTCACTCAAGAGCTGCCCGCAGGCTGTGTGAGGTCCTCTGCAGGCAATAGCTGAGTTCCTCTTGCCAAATGCTCAGGGAGGAAGACACATCACTGCCTGCCTATTGCAAATGAGCAGACTAGGGTCAGAGGGTTTTCTCATCTCTGGAATGAAGAGATCCTAAGAGAAAGCCACATGATCACAAATCACAAAGGGATACTGTTTTAAAACCAGATCACACCGAGTCTTCCCAGCCAGGCAAGCACTGGGCTAGCATGAAGCCCCCACTCCACCTCTCGCCCGGTGTCAAGGGCTGAGGACCTGGTGCTCAGCACAGCCTGGGTCCTCACTGCCAGCTGAGGGGACTGTGGTAAAGAGGGGCATTTGTCCTACCTGGAATCGTAGCTGATTTTGCAATGATAGGGCCGCAGCTGGAGATTTGCTTATTCCCCATGGTGGCAGATGGTCATCCTGGGAAAAAAGGTTTCAATTTTTGTAAGAGTCAGATCTGATTTATAAAGTAAATGTTTCAACTGACCTTCTGGGGAGAAACAATAAGGCTGATTTTCTTGGATGGGCCATAAATCAACCCAATTCCTAGAAAAGGATTCCAAAGATATTTTGGCAGCCACCATGGAGTAGACGTGTATGACTTCCGGAGATGAGAGCTCTGGGGGTAGTGTTCATTTGTAATAAGCTCTGGTGTTTCCGGACGCCATCAGTTATGTCTTGTTTCCTTTATTGAACAGAGGGTCCCAAGGGCTGTGAAGACAGAGCAGAAGATGGTTTTGTTAGTGGATGCAGGCTTGGTTCTGTCACTCCCACCTTGACGGGGGTGTTTTCTTTTACAGCGGCAGCTGCCTTCTCCAACGTGCTGACAAAACCCCAGGAATCATGCTGGCTCTCTTCTTCCTGTCACTCTCTAGTCCAATCTGTCAGGACATCTTTTGTGCATCTACAGTAAGGCTTTTCACAGTCCCCACTGCTCCATCTCATGGGTCATTCCAGTGGCTCCCTCATGGCTCTTACACTGTCTCTACCCCAACAGCCATTTAGAAATTGGGTGGCATCATGTCCCTCTCCTGCACAGAACTTGCCACTGGTCTTGGTGATCAACCAAGACACTGAAGATGTGATGAAGGGGCGGATCTAAGGATGGAGGAAAGAGTCCTGGTCATCTAGAATGACCCAACCTTGGGTGACATGTGTTGGTTCCCTAAGAATGGGGATAATCTCCAGGCTGAGGTCAAAGGTTGCTATAGTTTAAATCTAAAAAGTCTCCAAAAGTCTCATTTTTGGAAGTGGGGTCTGGAAAGAATGGCTGGGATCATGAGGTGGAAGGGTGTATTCATGTCTCAGGCTCCTCCTGTCTATTTTCTGGCTGCCATGATGTGAGCAGCTTTCCTCTACCAGGCCCTTCTACCATGGTGTCTCTGCCGTGGAGTCAGCGGGCCATCGGCTGAGCCTACTGGAAACTATGAACCAAAATGAACCCCTCTTTAAGTTTTGAGTGTTGGGTTCCCATTCTGGCACTAGGGAAGTTGATGAATTCAGAGGTTGAATGGTGGGTGCGCAAGGATGGGAGGAGAAATGTGCAGAGAGGACTTGACCTTTGTCATTGTTCAAATCTCAGCTCCAGCGTTCTTAGAGGGCTTGGTACAAACAGCACCCCCTGCTGGCTACTTTCCTCCATTCTTTCCTGTCCCACTGCATGAACACACGCACACATACACTTTTAGGGGAGGAGACAGGAAAAAGAAACAGGTCACAGAAGATCTGAGGCACTTGGAGAGGACATCCTGCTTCTGGCAAGAGATTGCTCATGGCAGGAAGAGTGGAAGAGGGGTTGATCTGTGAGTTGGTTTGGGTTTTTTTGGTCTGTCATTCACCTGTTTGAAAGGTCACTCACAGAAGTCTGGTTTCACCTGCTTAACCCCTCCTCTATATCGTCAGTACATCACTCCTGCCCAGTAATCATTTGCTGACTGAGCAAAGGAAAACTGGACCATAAGGCATTGATTCTCATTTGCTGTAAACAAATTCCTTGCTGTGAAATGTTGGTCACTGCTGGCTTAGACTGGACGTCAAAGTAGTCCTCAGTGAATTCCCCAAACAGTGGATTCTTTTTTGACAACTTAAACTCTTTTCCTGAGACCACAATGAGCACTCGCTCTTGGCATCTGAGGTCCAGGAACAGAAAGGCATCACAGCTCCAAATGCACAGGGCCAGGGCTCCAATGCAGCCTTCTGGGTCTTCATTTTCTCCTGAAAGGTGGAAGAGGAGAGGTGATTCTGGGGCTCTTGCCCCTTCCAAAATCACAGTGACCACTGATTCTGAAGCTGCTGAACGCCTTCCTAGGGGGCAAATGAAGCAGCTCAGGCTATTTCTCAGAGGAGCAGATGGCTGTTAAAGATGCTGCTACAGAGCATGAATTTGAATCGATTTCTGTAGACAGTGGTTTGACACCATCTCATTACATTGAGGATGTGTATACACCAAGGGCTAGCAAGTCTGTATGCCCCCTGATTCATATATTGGAGCCCAAATCCCCTGCTCCCAACTTAGTGGGCAGGATATAGAACTTTTGGGGAATGATTAGAGTAGGTTAGGAGGCTGGGGCCCTTGCAATGGGATATGTGGTCTTGTAAGAGATGAAACCTGCTCCATTTCTTTCTCCCTGCCCTATGAGGACACAGGAAGAAAGTAGCTGTCTCCAAGCTAGAAGAGGGCTCTCAGCAGGAACCAATCACGATAGCCCCATGAGCCTGGGCTTCAAAAACCTAGACCTGGGAGGAGATAATTTCTGTTGCTTAGGTCATCTGGTTTGTAGTCTTTTGTTCCAATAGTACAAGCTGACCACCTTTCAGGAACTCAAGGATACACCAAGAGATAAGAATAGAGTGGACCCTCGAGTTTCAACTGGCCTGACATATGAACTTTGTTTATGATCAGAAGTTTAGTTCTAATTTAGGAATAAAGTTTGATTTATGACCTGAATGCAGGCTGCTCATGCTTCCAGATGGTCTCAGATATAGATTTACCCCTTAAAGAATTCAGGAAGGAACATTACAACACACTTTCTTTATGGAGTTTATTGAAAATTCTGGGTCGATGTCTCTCTAAGGGCACTGAAATCTGCCTCTGTACAGGAGAAAGAACTTGAAGCCTGTGTGGAGAGCTTTCAGTCGACAACTTGCATTATAACCAGCCATTGGGAATGAACTGAGTTCATAAGTCAAGGGATTATTGTATTTACATCACCATTGTCACAGCAAAAGTAGGGACAAAGTAAATGTCCATCAATCATATAAGAAACAAATGGTGGGGGATTCATAGTGTGGAATAGTACAGTACTGAAAAGGACACTTTATTCCTAACCTATTAACACAGATGAATCTTCCAAGTTGCAGAATATTTATAGTAAAAGCCCACTTATTCAAGGTTCAAGACTCATGAACAATTTAATAACATATCACTACATATATGTATGTGTATCTATCACCTATGTCTACCCAGATAGTAAAATTAGTAACACAAAGATGAAGTGCATAAGGCCCATAAAATTAGGAGAGTGGTTGCCCTGCAGAAGAGAGAAAGGACTGAGAATCGGTAGACACACACGTGAGGTCCAGGTGTTGGCAACCCAAGTGGAGTCTCCAAACAGGTATTTCTTCCTGCAGCCTTCTGGGTGCTGGCCTTCACTCACATGGCAAAGAGGGACCAGCTTTCCATCAGATAGGCCCACGAGACAGAAGAGGGATGCTGTGGGCAGGGCAGAGAGGCCAAGAGCTAGCTGCATCTTGGTTTTTGGAGCTTCCATCCATCCTCACCAGGGTGCCATAGCAGTGCAGCCAGGGGGAGCACTGTGGCTAGCACATGGCCTCCAGAGGGTTGAACTTGGTTTGAAAGAAGCAGGATCCACCCAGAATCTTCTTTGTGCTTGTTTCTGGTGGGAGGGGTAGAGGTTACATTGGTCAGCTTTCTCATTGCTGTGACACAATACCAGCCACCCAGTTTCTCAGATGAGGAGAGGTTTACTTGGCTCATGGTTTCAGAGATTTTGGTCCATGTTTGGCAACGGGAGAAATATGGCAGATGGTCTGGTGGAACAAAACTGCTTGGTTCATGGTGGTGGGAAGCAGAGTGAACCAACAGCACCAGAGAAAGGAACAAAGAAGCAGATATAGTCCCCATGTCTCCATGACTGCTGAGACACACCCAGAGTGTCTTATTAATCTTGGGAACAGCTCCCAAACCAATTCAGTTGACACAAGGAAGCTTCACCTCTACAAAGGTTGGGGGGGGGGGTTGGCACAGGTACTCTGGAAGCAAAAGACGGCCTCTCATCTGATCCCTACACACTCAAGAATTTCAACTTGATTCATGGCTCGAGAACTTCTGTGAAGATTCTGGAACCTTCTGGAATAGTTATTTGAATTACAGCATTTACCTTCTTTGTGAAGAGGCTGACAGAAAAGTTCCAGCCTCTAAAGACCTGAGATTGGCACTCTCCAACATTCCCTACCCCCTTGAATGCCTCTTCCTGCCTCAGTGACCAGTGAACCAGATTCAGGCATGGAAAAAAATGAAGACAAAGCTGTGGGACAACATAGATCTCTCAATCTCACTACACCTGGAGCCCCAAGATTCTCTTCTACTTTCTTCCTTCCCCAGGTGACACAATCCTGTAGCCTGAGGGAGATCCAGGAAGCCCAAGGAGAGTTGTGAGCCCAGGTTTTTCCTTTGCATACCCTTCTTGTTTGCTGAAAAGTACAACAATTTTATGCTGACCAAATCCTGGCCCCCGCCATGGACAGGACTGGGCCTGTTTTTATTTACATCCCTATAGGCCAAGATTTTATCATGCTTTATATCTTTTCAATGTACATTATGGAAATAATTTAAAAATCACTTTCTAACCAGGAACAGTTGTGCATACCTGTTATATTCAATTCTGAAAGGGAGGAGAACCATAAATTTGAGCCCAGCCTAGTGTTCTGGGAAGCTGAAGCAGGAGGAGCACATGTTTGAGCCCAACCCCAAGAATTTAACTTAGTGACTTAGTGAAACGCTGTCTCAGTAGCTTAGTACGAAGGCTCTGTGTGCTGGAAAAAATCAATTTCTGAATATAAAATTAAGTTGCTATAATGGATATGTTCTTATTAAAACTTCTGGGCATGAAGTGAAGGATTGGCACCCAATGTCCAGGGCAGCAAAGAGTCGACCCCTCTCCCCTAAGCCAAGCAGCACCTCTGTGCAGGAAGAGGGGCTGACAGCAAGGTCACCTGTCTAGGACAAAGCTGTGTCCTTGTTCACACCCAGCCAGCACATCCAATTGCAGGAGGCTTCCTCTCCCTGGTTTCTCCCAGTTCTGCAAGGGTTCATGGCTTTTCCATGGTGGTTGTAGGATGGTCAGATGCCAGTTCTTGGTACCCCCACCCTGCCAGCTCTTGACACCCCCACCCTGCCCTGAATAAACCCCTGGTGGTCCATGCTCACTTCGGTGGCCAGGCTTGGCATGTTTAGATAAGATATTTATGGGAAACACATTTGGTTGTGAAAAGTTTTAGGGCGAGGGGAAGACATTGCTGTGGAGGTGTGGGTATCATCTTTCTGGGAGAAGAATAACTTGAAGGTCAAAGGGGCTAAGCTTTGTTCAAGGTCAAAGACAAAGGAAAAAGACCCAAGACTTGAACTTGAAGCCAGGGATGGATTCTGAGATTCCCCACACCAGCCTGGACTTCCCTGTGCCTAGAGATTGTCAGGAGGAGAGTGTGAAAGGATTTGAACTCACGAACTGACCCAGGAAGCATCCCAATGATGGGTCGGATAATATATTAAATATATCACCAAGCCCCCAGGACTTCCGAAAGTTGTCCAGTGTTTTCTCGCTCCATAAAAACAGCCCCATCTCCATCCCACCGCCTTTTGAACAATAGGGAACACAGGGGAGCTCCTGTAACTTCCAAGTCACTGCAGTCACCCGTGGCACTGTGGCTCCAGGTGGGCCTGTCATCTGGTCCCAGCAACCACAGATGAGAAACAGCATACTTACCACCTCTGGGCACTTGTGCCACTGGAAATAAACACACAGAGGAAATCGCTGGTGAAATGCACACAGTGTTCCTTTAAAATACACAAGCGCTTTCTAAGACAGCCATTCCCTTTGGCCGCCGGGCGCTCCTGGCTCCAAATTAAACAGAAGCATTTGTGAATCGAGCCAATTCATGTGCTTCATCCCCCTGTAAATGTATACAGGAGCGGGCTGTGGATGGGCGTATCCTGCCCAAAGAGTTTACAGGGTGTGGCAACCTGGACAGTGGAGCGGGCCCTCCTTCTCACCCTCTGGTGCATGGCCCAGTCCATCTTTTTAGTTCTGAGGTGAAAATTCTCCCTCACATGAGCTGTAACTAGGGATCTGGCACCCCATGGAGGGGACAATGGGATTCTGTGCTGTCCCTTTCTGTCTTGAGGTTTGGAACATGGTCCCCAGGCACGGAGAGAAGAATAAACCCAGGCACACAGCTGTCCTTCAGGAAAGGGGAAAGATCAGAAAACAAGACTTCTAATACTTGAGCAAAAGAGTCATCTGTACTAGCCTCTGAGCGCACGGTCATTCCTGGGTTTCAGATGAGGGAGCTGAGGTGTGGAGATGTTAAGCTATGTCCTAAAGTCACATCATTTATGGTGACAGGTGTGGAAACTTGCACCCAGGTTCCTGCTCTGTCCCTCTGCTGCTTGGAGGTGGCTTGGCCGGGGTGTCCGCTCTGAGGGGTCACCTGGAAGAGCTGGCTTCTGGGTTGTGAGGTGTGCCTGTGGATTTGTTCCTTCCTGTTTCTGGGTCTCCATTTCCTCCTCTGTCGGGCTCCGATGACAACCCTGTCACATACATCACTGAACTGTGATAAAGATCATGGGAGACAGAAACCATGCGAGGAGGTGGTGTACGGATCCTGAGGGAAAGCAGGGAATCTTGTTTATTCACCGTGTGTCTCGCTCATGGTGCTTAACCATCCTGCTGACCTGTGAGCTGAATCTGAACAATCCCAACTCAAATATGAAGAAACCCACCCTCAGTGGGGAAAAGTTAATTTTTTTCCTAAGGTGCCGGATTTGAGGTATTGTGCGTTCAAGCCTACGGGACTCTTTACTCTTAAGACTGCATACGTTTTTTGCAAGAACACAAAGTTGGGTCATTCTTTTCACTTTTAAATCTCCCTGCCCGTGTGTCGCAAGGAAGTTTGGAAAGGATTTTGTTGGATTTTGACTGAATCCTGACCAGGTAGAGAGGAGACTCAGCCAGAAACTTGGAGAGTACAGATTCCGACTGAGTTTTCAGGTGACTCCAGACTCATTCTAGAATAAAGGCAGTAAAAACCTGTCAAAATGCTCCACTTCACTCATTTCCTCTGGAAGAGAAGTGTAATGCGTGTGGGCGAGTCTTCACCAGTCACCCAAGTCACTCGCACGGTCTTCTACTCGCAGAATCATGGAACTTGGAACTTGGAGGACTGTGAGATTTCTCTGTGTCAACGCACAGCATATGAAGCTGTGTAATTCTAACACAAATGCACACAGACGTGCAATCATTTAGTCAGACAGCTGCTGATACAGGTTGTTCTATATATTTTGCCATTGCAAACATTCTTAGAATAGTTGTCCTTGAAGAGAAGGAATAGTCTACTGCAAAGTTATGACAAGTGACGTAATTCATATAGAGCATTTAGTGCAGTCCCTAAGTGCCTAAATATAATAAGTACTCTATAAATGTTAGCTAATGCTATTTCTATGAACCGAATAATTAGAATTCTTGGAAAAGGAAGTGTTGGAAAAACTAGAAGAGGAAGTGAGAAAATATACACAAACTGTTAAGGAAATGTGTCACGTGCACCTACAGAGAAAGGGTAGAAGTTTATTTACGTCTTATCTTCTAGACATTCAGAGGTGGTCAGTCCATGGCTACGATGGCACTGTGTGGCTGCAGGACCTTCTACTTATGTATGGATTATCTCACTGCTCCAGATGGTTTCTGGAGCTCCAGCCATTGTATCTATATTAGAGAGAAGAAAAACAGCTGGGAAGAGAGGTAGGGAGAAGGACCCAACACTGTTTTATAAACCACTTCTGGGAAGTTACATACACTACTTTGATTCCAGTGGTAAGAACTGTATTATAAGTTCATGCTAAATTGCAAGAAGGTTGCGGGATCATTCCATTCTGCCCCGCAGAATCACAGGTCTTATTTCTATAGAAGGAAAGACTAGCCATGGGGCAGGCCAATAGCAACTGCTCAGGCTATTTGTGAAGTGTAGACAAATGCCTTCTTGCAACCTTGGCTGTGATAACAGGGTGTTTTGGGGTCCAGGCTATTGAGATTCATCTCAGGGATTTTCACTACACAACCTCCATCTGTGCAGACCCTGGCTCCCGAGCTGTGATCTGCTGGGCCCTTATAGCAGGGCAGAGCCCTCCACATGGTGGGGATGCCTGCGTTGGTTGACCAGCCCCGGGTTGACTTTGCAATGTCCTGCCTGTGCCCATGGAGAGCTGTGGACCACGTGCTGCTGGTGGGATCAGCTCTTGTGACTCATGTGGGTAAAGACTGGCTGATCCAATATTAAGCCAACATCAGGCCCTACAAATCTAAGCTGCTTTTTATTCTAGAGTAATGATGCAAAACAAAATAAAACAACGAAACTCACCTGATAGGGTCTCCCAAGGGCTCTTCTACGTGTGTAGTGTGGACAGACTGGTTACTCTGACTGCCTGGCAAGCCACGCTATCAAGGGCTGGGCTTGTCAGAATTCTGTAGGGTCCTCTTTCAGGCTGCACCCCATCTGATTTCTCCTTTCCCCATAAGTGATTACTATCTAAAGCAGTACCTCCTGTAGCAGGAATTCTATCAGGATGTAGGTCAATTAAATTTTTGGAAATCAAGAGGACCTTGGGAGCAGTTATCGTCCCTGCATGGGGGAATCTTAGTGAATTCCTCCCCTGCCTCTCTATTTTCCTCTCTCCTTCCATTTAGAAATTCGTGTAACAAGTGTAGTTGTGCTTCCTCTTGGAGGGGATGGCTTGTGCTTTGGACTGGAAGATGGCCTCTGGGCAGTTCAAGGGCAAAACTGGGGGCGGGGTGGGGAGGCTCTGTGGTCATCATCACTAGGGAGGGGCCTTTTATATTCACAGAAGCATGGTTCTGGGAGAAGAAATCTGGGGCCAAACTCTAGCCCAGGTGGGGCTGATTACCCACAATGCAACTCACTCTGTAGCCCACCTGCCTCTACCTCCTGAGCGCCCTAGATGCAAGGGTCTGGGACATGCTTGGCAATCTGTCAATCTCCAAAGCACTTTTTACTCATCCCCTTCATTAACTCCTTCAAAAATCCTTCAGCACTTTTATGGCCTCTGCACCACTAACAAACTAACACATCACAAACGATGTAGTTTTGAGGGACAAGACAACATTAGGAATTAAACACAAATCTTCAATATTTGCATTCAACAAAGAGCTTGGTGATTGGCCTATCTGAGAATCCGGCACTGGGTATCTGGACTGCACTCAGGGAGCTCCACATGGGGGTTTCACTTCGACCTGGCTGGAGCGGGGAGGAAAGCTGAGCAGGACTCCCAGAACCGCAGGCTGGACCAGCTGCAGCCCGGGGTAGGAGAAGTTGGGATGAAGCAACCTCTCCACCTCGTTCCTCTCTGAGACTCAACCTGAAAGTGTGTCAAGTGCTGTGGTTTCAGTGAGCTGCTTTCAACCTGAAAGTCACAGCTCCTCTCCCGAGGAGGGAACCTGCCTGCCAGGCCGAAACTGTACTTCCCTGGGAACTGAAACTGCCTGGTTTCACACAGCTCCAGCCCTGCTTCTCCTCCACCTCCGCACCCCTCCTCGGCAGACTCCGTGAACCAGGCAGAGCTTGGGCTGCCTCCCTACGACAGGCTCCAGGATCCACCCAGACCCTGAACTGCCACTACACAGTGACAGCCAAGAGCAGCTCAGAGCTGTGTGAACGTCACTGAGCCCTGGGTCTAGCATGCTGGGCTAAGCACAGGGGTTTATTCTCTGGGCCGCTCTAGGATGCTCGAGTTGTTGGAAGCCTTTTGGGAGGAGCAAGAAAATGTCTGCTTCCCTTCTTGCTCTCTCTCAGGAGTCTCTTCCCACATCAGATCTGCCCAGGGGGTCACTCCTCAGGCAGCCCTTGAAAGGACAGAAAAAGTAGCTGAGACAAGCTAGATTCACTTGGAGGGAACAACAGGTGGGCCATGGGGAATGTGACATGGAAGGACCCTGCAGGGAATACCTCAGGACGTCCTTTCCATGGCCCCAGGCGCCACCAGGGGCCCCCCAGGGACGAGAATGCAGAAGACCTGTGACCTGGGCCACACGGGTAGACAATTCCTGTGGACAGACGTGGACATGCACTGTACCAGCTCTGTGCCTCCCCCTCTGTTGACTTGTGGGTAAGAGAGGCTGAAAGGAAGAGGGGCCCACAGAAAGGGAAAACCGCTTGCTGGCATCCTTTGTGCAGAGGCACGTCCCTCCCTATCTGGTCATCTCTGTCCAGTTTCCCAGTAAATGTCACCAATGACCATCTTGAAATTCAGACAAGGCCAAGGTCAATGCTGAGGAAGAGGCTGAGTGGGGACTTGAACTCTCATCTCTCTGATTTCCAAATCCATGCCCCCTCCATTACTTTGATGCATTCTTACTAAAGGAAGAGATCTTCAAGGTCACCTTGAAAATTCTCCCATTTCATGGAAGAACAGACTGAGGCCATAATGTAAGCAAACCGCTTATGCATATTTAGCCACCTAGTATCACAGCTGGAGATAACCATGTTTTTTGATTCAGAGAACACGATTCTCCCAACTCCATCACATTCTTCAAAGACAATAATTAAATCAGTGTATAGGTCTAGGAGGTGAAGAATAATTTATATTTTACACATGATCAGGGTTAAATTACACACACACCTTCTTGCCACAAGTTTTCATTGTAAGTGGAATATTTTTGCTGCTGTAAAAATGAACCTAGCATAGTAAACACTGGATAGCTAAGATGGCGAACTCTACAGATCTGAATTATAAAACTTCTAAGGGACTTCTAACGAGCTGGTGAAAGGAAGCAGGTTTTCTTAAGTTTCTTACCTTTACATTCATCTTAAACTCAATACGATGTTTAAAATTAATTGTCACCCGTTAGGCCATGGACAGAGATCTGGTGTTGTCTGTCTCCTCAGCCTCATTTTGAGAGACGGTGCCCCAACTTTCTCCTTGACGGTGACCCATGTCACTTTAACATGGGCACAATTTGTAGGGCAGCTCCGGTAGAGGAAAATCCCACCGCCGCCCCCTTCTGACCCTTGGAGCGCATGATTTAACATGGGTATGCAGGTATCACATCTCATGCCCTCGTGTACTTCCACATGAAATATAGACCCCTGCATACGACTCCACTGTAATGGTTACAGGTTTTTCTTTTTCAAAGTCAACGACTTCAAAGCAATGCAATGCTATGGCCAGGGAGGAGATTTCTGGCCCCTTCCACAGCCCTAGTGAAAATCTTGCTGGGAACAATGAGTCTTCTGTGAAATCCTGTCCACAGAAAGTTGTGGACATAAATCTCCTCTCTCACCGCTGGCGCTGAAGTCTAATCGAGCCCAGCGCGGAGGATTTGGAAGGATTGGCACTCGGAGGGAGGGGAGAAGTGTCCTCCCCTGGACGGGGTGGGAGGGCATGGTGAGGCTGAGCGTGGAGGCAGGAAGAGCGGGGTACCCCCAAATAGATCGTCAGTCCCTGATGGGACTTGGGCTCTGCTGGTCCTAACCCCTCTGCTTTACCAGAGTCAGCGTGTGAGGTCCCCTGGAATAGGGTGGCCCACTCTAACCCCAGAACCAACAGAGGTGACTTTTGAACCTCTAAGTGAGGTTGTAAGTGAGGTGGCACTCAAACTGGCAGTGCTCTTCCTGCCTCAGCCTTCCCAGTGCTGGGGTTGCATGTCTGTGTCACCACACCTGGCTAGTTAATTTTAAAGTTACCTTCTTAACTGGACCGCTTTTTTCACTTTATTGAATGGTGGAGGGAGAGATGTGGGAGGGGAAGGGTGGGAGAGATTAAAAAAATTAAACCGTATTGCGTACATCCATCAACTCCTCATGATGAATGTAACCGTTATGCACTGCAAACGTGGGCTAATAAAATTTTTTAGAAAATTAAAAATGGTGTCCGCGCCCCAAACACTGCCCTCCTGTAGGCTCCCCCCCCCCTTTTTTGGCCAATTCTCCAAAGGAGATGGGGCATGGTAGGTATTAGTGGGTTCAAGAATGAGTGGGGTGCTTGCTGCTGGTCTGCCTAGGTCTGTGCCTGCTCTGGTCCCTCCCGGCCGGTCCTGTTATTATCTCCGCTGCACAGGAAGAAACTGAGGCTTTGGAAATTTAATTGATTGCTGCAAGCCTGCTGAGTGGTCCGCTGGGTTGGTTCCCGAAGGTCGCTGGCACAGGGCTGGCACAGGGCTGGCGGCTGGCTCCTCGCTGCGCCTCCTGTGGTCGAGGTCTGGGCTTCTAGAAACTCCTGTGAGGGAGAGAGCCGGCGCTCTGTGGTTCTGGAGGCGTTTTCTGGCCTGGCTGTGCGTTCCTGCAACCTGACGTTCCAAGCAGGGGCATTTGCTAATTTCCTGAAGAATGCTCCAGGAAGCCTTGTCCTGGGGTGAAAACCGTTTACAGTAGGTGAGAAAAGGGAAGTTCAATCCCACCACACTCTTGCAGGGTTTCCTTACAGGGCTGTGTGGTGCTGACGGAGAAACCCATCGGAGCTGGCTGGGCTTGCAGCTCCTGCCCTGCCCTCCCTCTCTCCGCCCTTCCAGATTCCTGCGAGTGTTTTGGTTAACTCATCCCCCCTGTGTTATTGTTGTTGTACCACACATTAATGTGGGGCTTCTGTAGCCCAGAGGAGTACGGTTGAGTTACAGTAACAAGCTACAAGCGGAGGGAAAGAGTGCGGTTTGGGGCTGGTCCGGTCCCAGATATGCACCTCACATCTGGACAGGAGATCATGTGACAGCTTGAAAAACCAGAAACACATCCTGGATACCATAAAAAAAAAAAAAAAAAGGCAGGAGGGGGTTTTCTGCTGAATTAAAAAGGCTTTACATACTGGCTCAGCTGGCTTGGGGTCTCAATCTGTGTCTTTCTCTCTTCGTTATTCTGGAATGTGTTGTAAAATCTGTGATTGCTGAATACTTAATTTAATATTGTGAACCCATCATATCGTGAATTTGTTTGCTTGTCTTTCTGAAGCATACCCAGCCCTTCTCCACTTTCCTAATTTAAGACAGAGTTTGATTGATTCTGGGTCCAGGACTTGGTGTCCTGATAGTAAAGATTAGAATAGAAAGAGAATCTGTCCCCGTGCCACCCCCAAGCTCCTGCCACCCACTTGGGGACACTTCCTCTGCCCCCACTGATGACAACCGTCCAGACCTCTGGCCAAGGCAGGCCTTCCTATTATGATCTCTACAGAAGATCCTATGGATGGATCTTCTTTAACATATCATTGGTGTATAGAAATGACATAATTCTTCTTGGATAGAATGCAGAGTAGATTGGAAATAAAGTTTCTTGAGATGAATAGATGTTAAACACCAAAGTATGGTCAAAACCTTATTCCTGCAACTGAAAAAAAAGTATTTTCCTTTTCTTACGCAAATAAAACATTCTTGTGTTGCCCACTGGAGCTATCTTTCTCTCTGATTTACTGAGATTGCAGAAACCAGGATTAAACAAAGCCAAACCATTCCAAAACCAAAAATCTATTTTTTCAAAGAGAGAATGACTTTGGAAGTGAGCATGTAAAAACAATAAAAAAAAAAAAAAAAAGAAAATTATGCCTGTTTTCTCTTTAAGGACTAAACCACTGGGCAGAGTCCTCTCCCCTGGCACCAGCATTGCCTATTGATAGAGGTTTATTGTTTAATTTAAGAAAAGGTAATAGAAACAATCTTCATGAAAGACCACCAAGCTCTGGGTTTCTCAAGTATATCAAATCATCGGGTTTAGCACATTTTTCAGATCACCGCTCCTCTTTCCCCCTCACTAGATGCCTGTATCTTCTGAGCCTGAACTTTCTTTTCAGGTCACTGTGGACCTCCAGGGTCTGGGATGAGCACTCATTCAGTGCTATTGGGCCTCTCAAGTCTATCCCCCAGGCCCCACCTGCAGGGTTTCCTGGAGCTGGTTTGTGGGTCCCTCACCCTCCGGCTTCTCCATGGACACATTCAGTGGAGGCCCTAGCAGTCCACTGGCACCCAGCTGGCTGAGACCCTGCACAGCAGCCCCCATTTGCACTTCCAGGACACTGCACTGCTCTTTGCAATAATCTCCTTGTGAAACATCCGAGATGACCGAGATGACCGTTTCCTTCATTGTCTGTATCCTGCTGTGATCCTGACTACGGCAATTAAGACTTATCAAATAAACAAAGGAGGCTTCACTGTCCTAATCTATGATTGTGGGTAATTGTGACAGCAGATTACTGGCGCTTACTTTTGGGTGGGCCATGGATGCGCGACCTTGGGTACTATATATGTGGTATCTGCCCACTTTCCTCTCCTGTGCTGTGATTGGCTGTGTTTTCCAGTCACCAAGAACTAAGTAGCTGTGCTTCACTATGCCCTTTAGCCGTGTCATTTCTGTCTTGGAGCCAGCTAACCACGGACTGAAAACTTCTCCCCCTTTAAACAATGAGTGTGTGTACTAGTAACGGGAAAGGTGGCTAATTCAATCATTTCATAAACGTTGAATAAACCACTCACCATGTGCCATGAATCTAGAGATGACAATTTTATTTCATCTTGAATGCTACCCATTAGATTCATAGGCTGTCCTCGCAGAGCATCTGGAAGCAGCCTGAAATTAGGAAGAAAAATGCACCAAGATTAAATAGTTACATCTTCATAGACGGAGGAATGAAAGCACATGTGACTGGCATTAGGGCAGAGTCCTCTCCCCTGTTAGGGGCCACTGAGTGAGCAAAAGCCCAAGCAGAACAAAGCCGACTTGCAATGAGATGATTTCTGCAGCTTTATGTTAAAACTTCATCCTTGGTCAGGAACTTCGGATACGGGCTGGGGGTTTAGCTTAGTGGCATAAGTGTCTGCCTGGCAAGTGCAAGGTCATGAGTTCAATCCCCAGCACCAAAACAAACAAACAAACAAACAACAAAAACTTTGGATATTCAATAATCACTTGCCTCACAGACATCCCAAATATGATTTGAGTGTTTAAAGTCACTGTTGACATGACTGTGCCTATTTCCATTATTTATATTCAAGATTTCACTTGCTGGGTTGCAAAGCACAAACTTCAGTGGAAGTTTTTAAACTACTTTGCTGGTATGTAAATTACAGGCTGCAATAGCTAGACAGTTCCCAAATGGAATGAAGATAAAGATTTGCTGTGGCGCTGGGGGATCCTTTCTGAAAAATCTTTCTAGGCTTCTGAATGTTTTAATTAGGAAACACACACACTCACACAGAAGGTTGGCTGTCCACAGACTCTTTATTCTGGATTACAGATGATTTTGGGTCTGTGTACAGATCTACTCATGAGAGCAGTGGTTTAGGACTTGCAGATTTCCCTGAATTGAACTTCCGGTGTCCTGGGCATGTTGCCCTCTGGGGTTAGATGTCCTGATAATGCTGGCTTGCACCTACCCTTCTTTCTTGGATATTATTTCTTTTCTACTACCTCACTCGACAGTCAGGGACAAATCCCCTACCTCCCTGTGTCTGACATGAAGGGATGACAAGGTGTGATCAGACCATATGGTGACTATTTAAATAAAAATTAAAAACCAGTTACAGTTAAAAAATACATTGGTATCCATCCTCCTCAAAATATTCCCCACGCCTCTTGCTTTGAACACTTTCCTGTTCATGACACTTTCTGAAGCAGTTCTGGAAGTCCTCTTTCCTGAGTGTCTTTTCGTGACTGCCTTGGTGTTTGGCATTGATTTAAAATGCTTACGGTAATCTCTGTTAGGAAAAAATATCACAGTGTGTCTTTATCTATCTTATTCACTGGATCTAGCACTGTGACACTTCCAGCTTTTCCCCAAAACCAAAATGACCATGAAAAGTAAAGGTTTCAAACTGATTTAGGACACTTAGGCACTGAGAACAATACAACTAAGGACACTCATGGACGAGGACTTCGGGAACTGCTTCAGAAAACAGCAGGACGATGTTTGAAGAGAGGGGGAGTATTTGAGGACCACTCAGTGGCAATGTGTCTTTTACTGTACTAAATTTGAAAAAATTCTGAACCACATTTGTTGACCCAGTCTATTTGTTGACCCAGTCTATTTGTTGATCACATCTGAAGGGCAATAACAGATAAGCTCTCAATGTCAGATGGAGTTGCATCTGCATGGTAAGTTCAAAATACCTCAGTCAAAAGCACTTTGAATGTCCCTCGCCCACCAAACTAAGCAACAGGACTCACTGTGGTCTTTCTTTGGTGATCATGTGCCCAGGGGAGCTACTTTTCCACACCACCACCCAACAGAACTCAAAAGAGAGTACAACCATAATTCACCAGTCTGGGAAAGTTCAAAGATCAAAATTCAAAGTGTGGTTTCTACTGAACAGGCATCACTTCTGCACCGTCATGAAGCAGGAAAACTATAGGTTGAACTAGTGTTAATCAGGGACTGCCTGTATTTACTAAGCACTTATTTTGTGTCAGGCTACGTATTAGTGTATAGTAAATGCTTTGTATCAAAGGTCAAGAAACTTTTTTGGGAAAACATCAAAATAGTAAATATTTTTAGCTCGGGCTGCTATGCTGGTTAATTGTAACTGTCCCCTTGACTGGAGGAGGAGACTTCTGGAGAGGTGATTGGATCCTGAGGTCAACACACATCCGTGGATGAATCCACTTAAGTTCATGGCTAAAAGTGTCGTCAGGAGGGTGGCCCAGCTGGCAGTGGTCACTGGAGAGTGTCTTCGGAAGTCGTATCTCTGTCGTATGCTTTCCCTGTACCCTGCTTCCAGGGGAGCAGTTTTGCACCCACAGCAGTCTGCCATGTTCTTGCCCGGGAGGCAGCCAAGTGTGGATGGAAGCCTCTGAATCCATGAGCCCAGCAAATTCTTCTTCCTTTAAACTGTGTGTCGTGTGTTTTGCGGACAGTAGCAAGAAGCTGACAAATGCCCAGCCATCTGCTGCCTCCTTGAGCAGCTGCTCACTTTCACTACTGAAGTGTGAAAGCAGCCAGAGAGAACACAAAACAAATGAGGATTCTCCATTGCAGCTCTACAAAACCGGAGTGGGCTCTGTGCCCTTACCTGCTTTGCCCGAATCACCCCATTTAATTTGTGTGATGCTCCCACAGAACAGGTACCCGGTTAACTAGATCAAGTTCTTTCCTGGAGGTCACCTACATAGAAAGTACTAGGCCCCAATACAGTGGCCCCATCTTTAAACCATCCTTGTGAGTTTTTAAAAACACCAAAGACCACCTTACCTGCATGGGGACCCCCAGCATCCCAAAGGATATCCCCAACTCTCTCCTGTCCCCGTTTCTCTCTGGAGAAAGTCACCTTTTTCAAGCTCTTCTGTCCCTGAGTTGGCACTGACCCCAGCAAGTCCTAAATCCTCTTACATTCTAATTATTAAGACCTCTGCCAGACTGAGGTTTCTTTCTGTCCACATACAATTGGAATGAAGTCACCAAGAAACCAACAGTGCAAACTTGAACAGTGCCTGTACAGTAAATACATCAGCTCTCCTCTGATTCTGAGTTTGAACCTTCGTTCCACTGAAAATTCGTCACCTATCCCCAGCATATCAGAATCACTTGATTTCTTGTCAGCCAGTGTGAATTGCAAAAGCAAGCCGAAAGGGTTGTTGTGAGGCCTCATCGGGAAAAGTGGCTCTGGAGAGAAGGACACCAAACCAGATCATCCTACATCCTACGGTGTTCTTTGGAGAGCTGCGAGCTGCTGGAAGTGGGTGCAGTTCAGCCCCAGGGTGACGCTGCTCACCTGTCCTGAAAGGTGGCTGTGGGTGTTTCCTTGCTCTCCCACTTGAGTTAGTGGCAGAAGCACCAGCTCCACAGCTCCATCCCCACTGTCAACCCTGGGCTCCACTCCAATGGAGGATGTATGGCTGGGTTGGGGTCTTGTTCAGGTTCTTGATGTCCCAAACAAAGAATTCAGCAGGACATGCAAGAAGACCAGCAGGAACAATGATTTACTCAAAAGAGAAAAAATAAGATCCATTCCACAGTTGGGAGCAGGCCAGGGCGAGGGGCTCATAGCCCAAGGTGGCTTGGTGTGAGAGTTTTAAGCCTCAGGGTTTGGGGTGGAATTGAGTTGGTTTGAGGTATTACTCACGCCAATGGGTGAATCTTTCTGGAGTTTTTGCCTTTTATGACCCTCGGAGGAGCTGTATTAGCATCCACATCGACAAATCTACGTAGTCAATTACATGATAATAGGGCTGGGGTCAACCAAAGTTTCAGAAGCCCACTGGGCACATGCTGGGGACTTACTGTATAGAAGCTAGGTTTCCTGGTGTAGCTTTAGCTATCATGTTAGGCCTGGGAATCCTGATCCTGGGCTACTGTTTAACTCAGGAGGTGGATCCAGTCCCAGAAAGAGGATCCAAGGGGGCCGCCTTCTTTCCCAGCTGGTTCCTGACCTAACCTGACCTAAAATTTTGGAAAGGCAGGGAACATGCTGGGTCATTCTCCCTGTTTTCCTGTCCCTTGACCCACTGCACCCCATAGAAGTTGAGTAAATACCCATTGCTATGACTTTGCTCCGTCTGAGCCCCCACGCTCACTGGTATATTCCTGGCTTCCTGGAAGACAAGAAAGAGTCTTTGCTTTGTTCCTCAGCCTTCCTCCTGCTCTGTAGTCAGAGTCACTGTCCCCAGACTTGCTTCTGTGATTTTTCCTTGCTGGCAGCATGCCCAGCTCCTGGTGGCCTATGTGATAAACCTTGAGCTTCTCAGCCCATCCTTGCATCTCCAGCTGACTTTACTAGGGTACCACTCTATAACAAATACTATGAACTAGGGCCAGGGATATAGCCCAGTGGCACAAGTGCCTGCCTGTCAAGCACAAGGTCCTGAATTCAATTCCTGGTAAAAAAAAAAAAATCAAATACCATGAACTTAATGACTGAACTTCGATCTACAGCCTCAGTTTCTGTGCATCAAGAAGAAGGGCACAAAAGAGCTTGGTTCTCTGCCTCAGGATCTCCCCCAGCTATGGGCAGGAGATCAGTCAGGGCTGTGGATTCCTCGAGGGCTCAGTAGAGGATGAGTCCCTAGGTTCACAGGGATTGCTAGCAGAATCTCTTTCTATGCATTGTGGGTCTGAGGCCAGCCTGAGACCCTGGAGGCACCCTGCAGTTTCCTGACCATGGAGGCAAGAGAAGGAGACCAGAGGGCTGGCCTTCCAGAGCCCTGTGTGCCAGCTTGGCTTGTGGGATGACATATCATCACTCCTGCCATGTTCTTTTGGTTAGGGGTGGTCATAGGTGCCCCCACTCCCACCTGAGGAGGTTGGCCCTAGGGTCTGTGGGCCACAGCCTTATCTCCTGCTGCCTGGGACGTGAGCTCCTCCAGACATACCCCGCCTTTTGTGCTTTTTAACTGCACCATGTCCTCCGTGTCTATATGGGGACACACCATTTCTACTACAGTGCAAGGTCCACCCCTACTTTATCTCTGGAACTGATTCTCCCTCAGTGTCCCCTGCCTCACTTACACCTACCCACCCCTTTCTCGGGAGGCCTCAGCATAAAAGTGTTTGTGGATTTTGAGCATCTGGAAGATGATTCCCTTAAATTATTCAAGCCTGGGATCCTTTCAGCATGTCTTTGGGTCTCTCTGGAATACAAGTACCCAGTTTGAAGGTTATTTCTGAAAGAAATAATGCTCTAGGAAGATGAAAAATTGAAACAGAAGGACTTCTGTAACAGAGAGAGAGAGAGAGAGAGACAGACAGACAGACAGACAGACAGAGACAGAGAGACAGAGAGACAAAGAGAGACAGAGACAGAGACAGAGACACAGAGAGAGAGATGGGGAAGAACTAGAAAGAAGAAAGTCAAGTAATATAGAAAAGAATTTGAACTTTCTAAGATTTTTCTCTGGCTGAAGCTGCCTAGGAAGAAGACTTCTGAACTTCCTAGGAAAGGAGGAGAAACAGTGATGGGGCTAGGTAAGAGGATTCTCAGGTTCAATTCAGAATGAGGGCTAAGCATGAGAGGAAAATGCTCCTGGATGCTGGTGCCCTAAAGATGAATATATGGGTTCCAGTTTGAGAAAGTCATGTGTGTGGCACCCCCAGACGATTCCAGAGGAAGCTTCAGGAGCCAGTGATTCCATCTGCTTGTCACCAGTGTGATTAATATATGCACTCACACACATACACACATCGCTTATTAACGAAGCCTAATTCCTTATATAAGAAACAGATTAAAAAGTTCTACAAACCTTTTCCTAGGACATTTTCTAGCTCTGTGTCTTCCACTGCATCATCTCACCCACCATTTCTTTTTCTTCCTTTCTTAGCTTGCCTCCCTCTTTCCCCTCCTTTTCTTGTTTTCTGCCCCATCCTGAAGGCTTTGCCCTGCCTTAGTTTTGCAACAAGCAACTGAGCCTGTTTTTTTAAAGTTGCAGTTTATTGGTACACATCAGGGCTATGTTCGCCATAGGGAATTTGTGTCTGTACATGATATTGATTCCTCCTCCCTTCTCCTCCTCCCTATTCTCAAAGCTCGATTTTCATTTTAGCCTTCTTTTCTCACTTTTTCTTTCCCTTCCTTTCTTCCTTCTCCTTCCACTATCCCTATTCCTTTTGAACAGTTTCTTCCTATTTCCCAATATCTAGCATACATTTATGTTCTTATTTACATTTTCAGTTTCTTACACCAGAAAGATAATGTGATATTTATGCATGTGTTGATTTGTTTCACTTAAGAGTGTGGTCTCAAAGTCCAATCATTTGGTTATAAATGTTTCAATTTTGTCTTTCTTTATGACTGAGTAATACTCCATTATATTTAAAAACACATCTTTTAAAAATTTGTTCATTGGTTGATGGCATTTGGGTTGCTTTCAAGATGTATCTATTACAAACTGTTCTGATATAAACATGAGTGTCCATCTATCAGTGTGGCATTTTAATTCTTCTGGGAAGATACCAGAAGGAGAATAGCTGGGTAAAATGGAACCGCTAATTCTAGTTTTTTGAGGAATTTCCATATTAATTTCCATAGTGGTTGCACCGGTCTACCTTCCCACCAACAGTGGAAAAGAGTCCCCCCTCGCCTCGTCAGCATTTGTTACTAGTTGTTTTCTTGATAATACCTATTCTTTCTGGAGTGAGATGCAATCTCAGTGTTGTTTTAATTTGCATTTCTCAAATGACCAGTGATGTTAAACATTTTTTGATGTATTTATTTGCTGTTTGTACTTCTGAGAAATGTCTATTTACCTCAGATGCCCTTTTTATGGATTGGGTCTTTGAATTTGGGCAATCTGATTTTTTTCAGTCCTTTATGTGTCCTAAATAGTAGTCTTACATCTGAAGAACAGCTGGCACTAATTTTTTCCCACCATGTGGGCTATCACTCTGTTAGTGATTTCTTTTGCTGTGCAAAAGCTTTTTGATAAGATCAGATCCCAGTTGTTGATTCTTTGTGATAGTTACCATGTGACTAGGGTTTTGTTCATCAAATCTTTGACTACAACTATGTCTTCCAGAGTTCTACCTATTCAGTCTTCCAGTAGATTTAATGTTTCTGTTTTAATATTTAGATCTTTGATCCATTTCAATTTTAGTTTTGTGCATGATGAAAGATATGAGTCTAATTTTAATCCTTGGCATGTGAGAAGTCAGTTTTCCCAGTACATTTATTAAAGAGGCTATCTTTCATTCTGTGAGTGAAAACACAATATAATTTAACTAATAAGCAAGATCCAACAGTATGCTGCACTCAAGAAACACATTTAACTCAAAAACATTAATAGACTGAAAGTAAAAGGATAGGAAACAATATTCCATGTGACAGGAACCCAGAAAAAAGCAGAGATAGCTATTCTATCTATAGACAATGTGAACTCCCAGCCAAGACAGATCAAAAGAGATGAAGTTCATTACATTCTTAAGGAAAAACTCCAAGAAGAAGAAATAATATTCATAAATGTATATGAACCAAATACAGGAGCACCCAACTGTATAAAAAAAACATTAACAGACATGAAAAAAATCAAATAAACACTACACAATTGTAGTAGTGTTACAGTTGCAGTGTAATGGTGGATCTTAAAACCCCTTGATCACAAATAGATCAACTAGACAAAAAAAAAAATCAAAGAAATATTAGAATTGAACCAACCCTGGAAACAAATGTACTCAAAAGATGTCTACAGAGTGTTCTACTTCATAACTTCAGAATATACATTCTCAACTGTGTGGGAGATGTTCAAAATATACCATATACTAACCCATAGAACATGCTTAAGTAAATGCAAAGGAATTGAAATTATCTCATGCATATTATCTGTCATAGTGCTGAAGTTGACTTTGAAGAAACAAGTGAACTCTGTACTGCAGGAAGCTCTTTGTTTTTGGAAGAGTATCTTTGTGGGGACAATGACTCAGAAGTCTACAGCCAGTTACAAAGAGGTACATCAAAGAACGTCTTAGGGTTCCCAACAAATCCTACGTGTTTACACATGTAGAATTATAGGATGCCAGAAACTTCACAGATCACCTAATTCAAAATGCTCATTTCACAAGGGAAACTGAAGTCAGAAAGGGAGAAAGATTTGTCCAAAGTCACATGAGAGGGGTGTTGATATGGACACATTTGGAATGTGTTAACATATCAGAAGAAATCCTCTTATAAACACATACAGGCAGGCAAGAGTACATACATGTGTATGCAGCAGTCACAGCCAGAATGGGAGAAGGAGTTTGCACACTGCTTTCTAGCTCATTTTTACTGGGCTTTGATTGGACATAGCCAGCTCCTATGGATCTAAGAGGATAGCTATGTACTACTCTAATGCCTTCTACACAGAACAGGCTTTCTTCAGTTCTAATCATGGACCTGGGGCGGAAATCTTTAGCAGAGCATGGAGTCATCTAGCATAACCTGTTTTCCTAAGGAACATGTGGCTACAAAAGAAGTCCTGGGTTCTAATCCAGCCCCACCGCTAGCTTTTCTCTGTATGGCCTTGGGAAGGTCCCTTGCCCTCTTTGGGCCTCTGCTTTAGTATCTTTAAAATGTGGATGATACCCAGAGTTATGAGGGGTGAATGCAGAAATAGACGGATGGGCACACTATGTGGCTAAGGGCAATAATGTAAGGGATTGAAGTTTTATTGCTATTTATTCAACTCCACTGCTGAGAGAATGGAGACTGTTCTTTGCAGAGATAGAGGGTTCCTAGCCCACTGTTCATGAGAGGTACCCCCCCCAACTTTCCTGACACCCAAAGTCCCCATCATGCTACCCATCCTGTCACTCTCCATCCCCTGATGGTTCCATTTTTACCCTCAGTGTGCATAATATCTTATTAGTTGTTTGTCTTTCTCCCCACCTGAATACAAGAGCCAAGAGGGCAGGCAATGGCAGTTTTGTGTATTAGTATGAGCCTCAGGACCCAGAATATATAGTACCTGGCACATTGTGCCTGTTCAACCAATGTTTGCTGAGGAGTGAAAAAGACAGGTGACACCTTGATGGGGTTAGACACAGGCAGACACAGCATCCAGATGGCTGGTAGATGTGACAGTCACAAGAGGACACAGAGCCACTCCAGATGGTGGTGATGGCTTGGGTGATCCACAAATTCAGATTCGTGGTCTGAGTGGCTTGAATGCCACAGATTGTTGTGCCTTCAGATACTCTGGGGACTTTTAGCTATAAATCTCTAGGGATATGAAAGGGAAGGCAATTTAGGAATCAACAGCTCACAGAGCAGGGGCGCAACTGCCAGTACCCACACCTAAGCATGGGCTGTGGTGACACTGAGGGGATCCGTTCTGCAGCTGTGACCAGCAGTAGAAGGAGGTGGGGAGATGAGGAGCAGTCAAAAGGGGAGACAGACAGGCCCCTGGCACCTAGGGGAGACCCTGAGACTGTCCTGCCATCATCAAATGTGAACCCATCCCTGCCTCATGGGGATGTTTCCAGGGACCTGTACACTGGGCTGTGCAGCTGGCCTGGAGGTGCCTGGGTTTAAGAACTACACACAGTGTCCACCCACTAGGAGCATGTGCAGCCCAGTGGGGCTCACACCCCAGGAACCTCAGAAATGAAGGGGGACCCTGCTCTAAGAGACCTCAGCACCAGGTTTAAAAGTCTTGACGTGCTGCGCACAAGGACATTATCAGGTTGTGTGCGTCACTTGTGTTGGGCTCTGTTGGTTGGGTTGTGATAGCCTGTGTGTCACAGTGCACATGCATCTATTCAGTGTCCAGTTCTAGCCGTCAGTAACTCCATCCTTCGCTCTTCTGAGGCTGGGTGGCCTTGGTGGCACTTCTATGCCAAGTTGAGTAGGAAGCTGTGGATTGGGTTGATCTGGGGTGTCTGAGTGCGCTAGATGGGGACCCTGGTCTTGAGGAAGAGCATGTTCCAACCCCCTGCTCTCAGTTCTGGCAGGAATTCTGATTTCTGCTGTTCTCTGCTTGGGGCAGGGCCTGTCCTGAAATCTTTTAAGTTTCCTGTGATGCTGTTTTTCTCCATGATGCTTCGTTCCTCCAACCAAGTCACACTCTGCTGCAGTCACCGGAGGTGGATTACTTGACACAGTTATTTACAATTGACAGCTGGAACCTAAACCTTCAAGCACGGGCTCACGGCAGAAGCTCCCAGTCATCTGACCCCATACCATGACAGCTGGTGTTAGCATCTGCTCTACTCCTTCTGGGCTGGTGGAACAATTCCAATCTTTTCGATTGTCAGTCTCCCCTGGGGTTCAGTGGAACCAGAGTAGGGGATGGTTAGGAGCCTTGGGGTGCCATGGGATGGCCAATTATGATCTTGGGCTGAAGGGCATTCAAGGAGCCTGTGACCCCACAAGTTGCCATCAGTTGCTTTGCTAAGTGCGAGGGACCACACACCACTGTTTGCTTTTGAAACACACTTGTGCTGGCCCACGCCCGTGTGTGCACAGTAGCCTCAGAGCTGGCCTGGGGAGTTTTTCTTGGCACAACGGCAGATCTGTCTCTATTTTAGACTCAGGCCACAGAACAATGGTTCTCAGAGACAGTAAAAGGGAAATGGGGCAATTGTGACCAGATCCTCCCCTCTGCCACTGGCTGCTGCATGCCTCCCTCTCGGGGTGTAGACAGCCTGTCTGCCCCTTCTCCATCATCCCCCTGCAGACTCTGTGGCACCAGATAAGGAGAATTTTAGAACAGCCCACCATAAATTCAGACAACTGTGATCGATTTTTATTCTGAATTAATTTTTTCCCAGTCAGCTCAGAGGAACTGTGAACTTGTATGAGGATTTCTCAGACTTCATAGGTACTCAGGCTGTGGCCACCTGGGGGCTGGAGCTTTTAGAGCACCAAAACTTCTCTGTCTAAATGCCCATGCCGATGGTCAGTTATTTTGTTGACTTGTTGCATACTTCCAAAACCGTTCCAAGTTGTTCTCCACATCATGTATAGAAATCAAATCCTAACGCCCAAGCCCAAAACCTTCAGCTGCTCACAGCTCCCTGCAGGATGCTAAGGCTCACCATTCTCTGCAAAACCACACTGAGGTCCTTTAGTAAAATGTCCTAGGTACTTTGTGTGCATCCAATCTTTTCTTCCTAGAAGGTATCTAGACTAAAGCTGCACCTTTAGCTTTAGTCTGTCTTCCTATAAATGCATCTTACAATTTCTATATCTGGGTGTTTGTGCAACCTCTTCCCTCGGAACAAGGAGCACGGCCTCCTCCGCTGCCTGGTTGTGTCTTTCCAGTCCTGCAACCCTGCCTTCACCTGGATTTTGTCCTTGACGCCTCTGGGACCACACACCTGGAAGACAATGAAGCCCTGTGGGCCCAGAAACTCACTATACAACACAGTGGTTTTAGTTCTCTCTCTCTGCACTTGAGGGGTCCCCGCCCAGATTGTGCACACGAAGAGGCAGAGCCCGAGTGGACTGTCCCCTGTGTTTCCTCCTCCCCTGACGCAGAGCCAGGTGCCTGAGTGCCCAGCACACCCTTGCCTGCTGGCTGGTTCCAGTGGTTCGTGAAAGGCTCACTCCCCCGCCCCACGCCCTTGCTATTATATTCCAGTTCCTGGAATTTCATAATAACAGAGATGCTTCCAGAAAGCTGACACAGGCCGTTTCCCCTAAACAAACTCATGTTTTCATATGATATGCTCCGGAGCTCGCTATGAAAGAATCCCTGTGTTCGAGTTCCATCAGACACATTCCAAAAAATAGTAGCAATGACAAGAAAACAATAATCACTTCTTTAGTGCTTACTGATTTGTTTACACACGGACGAAACCCATACATCATTTTACTTTATCCTCTGTTTGTCAAGGAGATAGATATTTATACTTCCCTGGTTGTTCAACAAGTAACAAGGCTCAGATAGGTAAAGCTGCGTGGGGCCAGTTGGCAGGGAGTAGAGTTGAACCCAGGCTTCCTGCATCTCCAGGGTGTTAACCAGTGCTGGGAACAGGGCTTTGTGTGGTAGGGAAGGCACTTGGGGTTCAGGGAAGACCCTGAGGTGGCCAGAGACCTCAGTATTCAGAGTGCACTGCCAGAAATGACTTAACAAGCCTTATCTTGAAAATTGAGTGATTGGACTGGGTCCCTGCCTATTCTAAAAATTTATGCGATTATACAAAAGTAAAGACATGGGCCTTGTTTTCAGGAATTTATAGTCTTTCTGAGAGTGCAGAGGGGGACCGTGAGCTTTGGGGGAGAACCGGTGAAGACAGAGACAGGGCAGCTAGATGAGTGCCTGAACTGGAGGCCACGCACATCACATCGGGGTCTGTGAAGCTGACCCTCGCTCTCTTCAAGCAGGGTGAGCTGCATCGGCCAGCAGGAGGAGTCTTTCCTGGAAGGAGACTGAGCTTGACCTTCCCAACAGGACCGCGGAGGCCTGCCGGTCAGTGGCACAAGTCACAACCCCAGGATGTTTATCAGGCAGGCCATTGTGACTCTTCAGCAAGATGTTTCTTGAGCAAATTTTTTGGAATTTTGGTGGGCTCTGACCTGCAGTTTTCACTTCCAAAATAACTTGACTTTTCTAAAGTGGTAATTTCACTTCATGATAATACTAAACTAAAGCCACATGAACTCTAATTGGAAGCAGGTCTTGGGCCTCAGGGCTGCCAAGAAGCGGTAAGAAACATGCTTATTCTACTACTTTGCTTGAGGCACTCAGCATTTTTGAATGCCTGGGCAGAAATATAGTTTTTTAAATAAAGCCAATCCCTGGGAGAAGAGGGGGCAGGGGGAAGGGAGCGAGGCAGGGGTGGAGGTGGTTGGAAATGGGAGGAGGGTTTTTATTTTCACTCCAAAGAGAGGAAAATCATACTCTTTATTTTCATACATCAGTTTTGCCGCATGTCCTTGCCACCTTTTGGAATTAGTAAAGTCGGATGCTTTCCCCACATCCCCAGGGTTCCAGGGGCTGATGTTCCTTCTGCCTTCTGGTGGGTACCGATCTCCTTCTGCCAGTGCAGGCTGGGGCTGACCCCAGCAGGGCAGCAGGGCGTTATTTCTTCTCTCATTTTCCTTCCCACATCACTCTCTTGTCCTATTAATTGTATCCCGATGAGCAAGGCGTTCAGTCCTCCCGTGGCTGCCGGAGATTGCTTTATTTAATAAGTCTCTCTCGGAGGAGGCGAGACAGTGGTTCTGCTTTTGCTTTTTGCTTTTTAGAAAAACAGCAGCCATCGTCCCAGGGAAGGCCTCAGAAAACATTGACATAAAGGAAATTTTTTAAAAATTGCTTTTCAGAAAAGAAACAAAACAAACTCCTCTCTGAAAACAGAAATTATATAACAGATTAATTGCACAGCAGAGCTCTCTGCCGGAAGCCCAGGCTGTTTTGGGGCTGCCGTTAGGAGCTGGGTAATCACATGGTGGGGAGCTCTTTCCCTGCCCGCTGGCCTCAGTTTCCTCAAGGCATCATTTCAGACAAATGTGCTGGATTGGAGTCCTGGATCTGTGGCTCTGTCCCATCCTGTCAGTTCACCTCCTGGTGGGGCCAACCCTGCAGGCTCCCAGCCCACGGGCTCTTCTCCCAGAGGCAGCAATTCCGTGGTATCTCTGTGCCCTGTGGGGTTGGCTGTCTCTTGCTGCTTGGTTTTGCCATGTACTAACACTGAATTTTCACAAGGACCCTGGGCAGGATTACTGATTTTCTCTTTCCCATTTTGCACAGAGAGAAAGGGGCAGGCAAGGGGCACGTGATGGAGGAAAGCGAAGTTGGAGATCTCGGCTTTGACTGTTGCCTATAAAAAGTCCACAGTACCCAGGGCTGGGAAAGGACGGCCCAGAGCTTGGGTTGAAAGAGAAGGTCCTGAGGGCAAATGTTCGGAAATCCAACCATAGCCTCAAGATAGATGTGACTCGGTGACTTCCCACAGCAGGGAGTTTAGATACACAGCACACCCTCTCCCGCAGTGTCTGTCCGTAGGTTTCCCTAGAGTGGTCCTTGATGTTCGCCATGGAGACTCCACTGTCTTGTACCCCGCTGTGGTCTCCAGGGACTACACCGGTGTCAGAGGTCCCATGGGGACTTGTGTTTTCTCCTGATGTCCTCAAGGACCATGGGACCCTAAAGCCCCAAGAAGCAAAACATCTGGTCTACTTCAGCAGTTTTTTTTCCTAAGTTCAACCAGTCATCTGGATGTTTTGTCTATGCAGTGCCAAACATCTGGGTTACTAGATGTTTTGGCATTGTGTAGACAGGAATTCAATTTTTTAATAGTTATTTCTCTTCTCTTCTGACACTGTTTTTATCAGCCTTCCAGTACAATGGAAAAGAGAGACACAAAGGTTTTGTGTGTGTGTGTGTGTGTGTGTGTGTATGTGTCTTTTTTGGCTGATAGACTTTCTCAATAAAATTATGTTTGTGTAATCATTGAAAAGTAGACAATGTTGCTGATTGCTTTTCTTAGAGTATTTTCATAACCTTAAATTATCAGTTTGATTACTTTACTTTTCTGGCAGCATCCACACAATTTTAAATCAGTGATTTGACTACTTTGCTTTTTCATGGGGAGACCAAATTGACCAAAATAATATGGTGTGTTCATCACAAATGTTCCAAATTCATTTCAAAAGAGTTAGAATTTTAATGCACTTTGCAAGAGCTTCAAAACAGAATTGAATGACTCTTGAAAATAACTTAAGATTAGGTTATATCTGGACTTTTATGTTTATCCTTTTGAGTAAGACTATAAAGATTCTTGTGATGCGATATTTGAAAACTTTTATAATTGATCAGTGATAACAATAGAAACAGATAGTAAATTCTAAGAGTAATTTTTTGACGTATATTTTTCTAGCTTCTAAGACGGTCATTAAACAATGATGTATTGATTTGCACCTTGAAAACTCCTACTGTTTCCAAATATTATCAAACTAGAGAGATCTCCCACTTCTGTAGTGGGAAATACGGTTAATTTGCTCCATTTGTGTGTGTGTACTAAGTTACTGCTGTCATGGAGGAGGAGGGAATGCAGGATCAGGGAAGGACCTAGCCAATTCTGAATACAGAGTCCCAATCGCAATGGCAGGCCCAGGGGAGGGAAGAGAGGGTGGGAGAAAGAAGCTGGGTCCAGCCCGGAGATCTGTGGAGTCAGAATGCTTCCTCTTCATTGGGCACAGTGATCACAGGACCAAAGGCAGGAGGTAAGCATGTGAGAGCAGAGCCAGGGCTCGATCAAGAGGCTGTGGCAGGTTGAGAGTGATCAAGCACTTCTCTTTGGCAAAGATCTGCATGGGAACATTTGAGACCAAAGCAGCTGAGGGGGTTCAGACTGGTTCTATGTCCTTGATATATTGTCCCACAGGAAGCCAGAATATTTAAAGGGTTAGAAAACTGACAATGTTTGGAATCTTCCTTTGTTGACTCAGGGCAAAGTCTCTTCCTTCTCTGAGTCTGTGGTTCTGTAAAAGAAATGATGCCCATGAGGATTTCCCTACTGGTAAAACCAGATCTTAAGCCATCTCTGAAACTCATTTTTCCTTGTTGTATGACCAAATTTTGCCTTAAATGTAGTAGACAGGAAGTATTGCTAACCAGCTGACCACCAGGATAAGCAGAATTTACCTTTTCCATGAATGAAACCTCACTAGTGAAATTTAAGGTTTCAAGGGATAAGATTTAGGATCATACCAATAGGAAGGATTAGGTTTAACATGACAGGTTCCAGGCCTAGAGGCAAAAGTGAGGGTTGAGGGTGGGTCCTGAGAAGTGAGAGTGTTATCACTGCTGAGCCAACCCAGGATTAGTTTCCCAGGCATACTAGAAGAGGCTAGCACCACAGCGGGTGGAGGTGGGGATGCCTCTGTCACCGTGGGTGGGGAAATCTCTTCCTCTGGCAAAGTAATGTCATCAGCGTTTAGAAACAACATCTTTACCTTTGTCAGGATCCTCCCACACATCTCCACCCCAGTTTATGGGATCCCATTGTTCTCTGATCAGTGCCCTCACTTTTGCGTCAGATACCTTTTGAAGCAGCGGAGTATTAAACTTACATTATAGCTCAGCTACTCCAGTTTTGAGGGCCTGTGTTTGGGTTTCTGCAATCTCAGCTGGGCAGTTAAGAGTGAAATTTTCTTTCGGGACACACTTAGAAATTTTAAAATTTCTTATGTGTGTTTGCAGCTGGGAATTTGAATCTGAGTTCCTTATTTTTTTTTTTTTTTATTAACGTGTCCCTCCTAGTCAGAAAACTAGATTTCCTATGGATGTTTGGAGCTCACTGTTTTCCTTCACTAGTTTGTCCAGAGTGGTTAAAACCAATGAGCCAGCATCATTATGTTTCCTGCTCTGCCAAAATTATTAAAAAATTTCATGTATGGAGTCATTAAATTCCTTACATCTCACAAGTGGCGAGTTAGAGTAATCAAATGGATCGACATCATGTGTTACATTGAATACTTTACACCAAAAGTTATCAGAATTAGAAGTAGAGACCATGGTGTCTTTGGGGCTCACTGAATTAGAGAGCTGACTGTAGGAACCCCAACAGCCATGAAAAAACTTCATCTTAAAAATTCTGTTTCTCTGGAGCCAGTCCTGGTACCAAAAATCTGTATCAGTCACTCTTTACTAGAGAAACACATAAAACACAAGATCTATGAATCTATGAGATTTTACAAGATTGGCTTCCACTGGCCACACACACAGATGTGGGAGAGTGTAGAGGGTCTGTCTGCACACCGGAGACCACAGGATGCAGCTGAGTCCGTATCAGGAGACTGGTGGGTCTGGGATGGAGGCTGAAGAGTCTATGCCGAAAGGCTGAAGGATCTGTGCTGGGAGCCAGCAGACGGTGTCCAAGGTGAAAGTGAAGACTGGAGCTCCTCCAAGGAGACAGAAACAGGTCTGTCCTTCATTTCCTTTTTATACTATCCAGGGGACAAACCATTCTAGGTTGAGCCCCAGTTTAGTTGAGCGTCTCTTACTCAAGTTGACAAAACCAACCATCACAGTGCCCCTTCCTGGTCTCTCTCCACTGGTGTGATTTAACGATGATGAATAGTTGGCAGTGCTGTGTTAACCCTGAGGATGTGTACAATATCAGTACCTGCTCCTTGCATTCCACACCTGGCTTCTCCTAAGGGCTAAGCATTGGCAATAACTTAGGTTAGGTTAGGTTGCATCATAACTTCTATGAAGGAGCTGAGTTACCTGGTTCCTTCCATGACTATCTACAGAACATACCAGGCATTCAGTAGGTTTATGATTTAATTTGATTTTTTCTCACATGATCTGGGGTCTCAGGATATTTAGTTACCGCCCTAAGCATCCCTGCATGGTAGTCATGCAGATTTCTCTTTGTGTCTCTTCTTTTGACCCTTTTTTGTTTCTTTTCCTCTTCCTCTGGATCATTTGTGAATAGATGAGCTGGGTTTAATCTAATCACAAGTTGAGGAGCTTCTGTGTTTGATTTATACATTATTTATACATGTTTCAATGCATCTTCATTGTGGATAACATCCTTTATGTACTCAGTGAACTTTCTTAGTAAGAGTTGTTTTCTTATGCACCACATGTCCTGGAACTTTGAATGCTGAACTTACAGTTTCGTCATGTAATAAAAGGTTTCAGAAAATTAAGAAAAATAAGAGAGATCCCCGAGATAGGAGAGTAAGATCCTTTGAAAACCAGAATTAGGTCAAAGGTCTTCATCAGCCTTGGCTCAAAGGGAAACATGATGTCCAACGAATTAAAGACTTTCCTTGGTGCTAAAATATGTTTGGAACATTACACAGAGCCTGAAAAATAGGACTATCAGGTGCAATGAATGTTTTCATTGGGGTGCACAGAAAACACAAAAGCTGGCTCAACATGGCTAAAGTAAAATTTTAGAGTGCTTATGTATCGTACCGTGTATTTCTCTAAGAATCATGGGTACTAGCTTTGCTCATATAGTGTAAACTTCTGGTAAATGAGATCCTATCATGGCATTAAATAAAGTTCAGTTCTTATGGCAGTTGGCAGGGCAACAGCAGTAGCACCAGAAGTGAAGGGGTGATTTCTCCAGGCAAAGATGTATGTCCCAAGAGCAGAGGGTTAGTAATTGTAGGAAATTTTCCACTCTGGCACAGAAGCAAAGCCAGCTAAAACAGGGTTACTCCTAGGCTTAGGGATCTCTGTTTAGGGATCAGAGCTTCCTTCAACCTCCAACATGCAACTGTGTAAGCCCCAGAGCATCTGTGTGAATTGGCAGTGCAGTACCCAACACAGCAGTTGCTCATCTGGCAAAATAACTAAAATTGATGAAATTTTGATGACTATGAGTCATAATTTTCCACACAAGAATAACAAACCTCTGGCACTGAACTCTTTCTGCATCAATCTGTTCCTTTCTTTATTTCCTATTTGTAACACATTCCCCCAGCAAATCATTACACAAATTCCTGAGTAGTCACTAAACATGGATTGTCATCAAGCTGTATATCATGTATCTATGTATTTTAACTGATATGTTTAGGCCATTTATATTTAATGGAATTGTTAATATGCTTGGATTTAGGTCTGCCATTTTATTATGTTTTGTTTGTCCCTCTGTTTTCCTCCTCACCTTCCTGCTTTGTTTTGAGTTATTTGAATAATTTATCTATTGTCTTTTTGGCTGTATCTCATGATACTGTATTTGTAACTGTTATAAAGATTACACACCTAAGCTCTTAGAGTTATTGTTTTACTTCCTGTAAGATGTAGATACTTTAACATAGTCAATATATGTATTACCCGTGTTTTCCCCAAAATAAGACCTAACTGGAAAATAATCAGCCTTGCAAACTAAAGATCAAAAATGGCCGCCCCAATCAGCCTCTCCTGGCCTTACCTGCCATCACCGTTCTCTTGTCAGTGGATCTTCTCTGCAAGGCAGGACTGAAATAATGCAGAGTATGTATTCTGACTACTGTGCAATTCAGTTCAAAATAAATTGTTAAAAGATGACTAGAAAATCCCAAAATATTTAGAAATTAATCAACACAGCTAATCATTTTGGTGTGGTTTTAATGATGACACGTCTTTGGAAATGTAACAGCATTGTTTGCTAAGCAGCTACTGTATGCCAGGCAACAGCCCACAGAATGCATTCTTTCCCCCTTTCCCTCTCTCCCTCCTGCCCATTATTCAATATACAAGGAAACAATTACTAAGCATCTTTTATGTGCCCCTTTTCTGGCTCCAAATGTCGTGTCGAACCATGAGTTTGCTTTGTGGAGACACAAGACAGGACAGATGCAATGTGTAGAAAGTCACAGTCTCTGTGGGGTGAGATAAAGCTATAGGTGAGGAAAGCACTGGGGATAGCACAAGGCCATGTTAGCCTGGCTGACCAGGAACAGCTTTTGGAGCAGGTAACTGTTGAACGGAGACTCCGAAAAGGGAAGGCAGCAACCAGAGGAAATGCTCTGGTCAAGAGTCTTAGGTCTCTAAGACAAGGCAGGGGTGGGTGTGCTGGAGGAGCAGCAGTGTCCAGGGTGGCTGGTGTGGCAGGAGATGGGTTGGGAATCACAGCCAAGCATTTTAAGGATTGCAAGAAAATGTCCCGATCCTCTGTTGTAGTGAGATTTAGCTGAGGTCAAGTTTGGTGTTTGTATTAAATGGTTCTCACTATGTGGTCTGAAATGAGCTAGAGACCTTGGGAAACCCAGAGGAAGCTGTTCTGATCATCCAGGTAAGGTTGATGAGAGCTCACGGGCCAGCTGGACCAAGCTGGTGGCCAGTGATGGGGAGAGGTGATCAGGAATAGGCAGAACCCACATTTTGAAGGAGTGGACACAGTTGGGTGAAAGAAAGAAGCGAGCCTAGTTGGCCTTCTTCCTTAGCTTCTTTATTTTCCATTTATTCAACCAACACACGGTTACTGATAACTTCTCAGAGCCAGCTCCAAGTGGTGCTGTCCTTTATGGCACTGGAGTATTCATTCTGCTTCAGTATCACATTTTCCTTACGCATGCATCCGCTGGACACATAGGCTGCTTCCAAGATTTAGCTACTGTGAGCTGTGCTGCTGTAATCATGGATGTGCATGTACCACCGTAATATAGCGACTTTAACTCTTTCTGGAAGGGTACTATCTGGTGGGATGGGATTTCCAGTTTCATTTATTTGAGGGCTCTCTGCACTGACCTCCATCAGTGGTTGAACAAGTTTACATTCTCATCAACCACGTAGAAAGATTCCTTTGCCCCACTGTGTCCTCATCAGCATTTGCTATTTGGATTTTTTGATGATGGCCATTCTGAGGCAAGATAGAATCTTAGTACTGTTTTAATTGGCATTTCTCTAATGGCCAGCAATGTTGAGTGTTATTGGCCATTTTTATTCCTTCTAAGAGGTTCTATTCAGTTCAGTTGCCTTTTTTTGTCACCCTCATACTTAAGCCGTATCTGAGTTTACTCTCATCTTTTTCTGGTTCTTTTCCAGTTCCTGGGGCTCCCATCCACCCTGGTGGGCACACACTGAGCTCCAGCCACACTTTGAGTCCTTTGCTGTCCCACCCAGCTGCTGTTGTGTCACCTCCCTCAGGGAAGGCAGTCCTTAATCATCATGCTGTCCTTGTGTCCTTCGCCGAGTCCTTGCTTTCCCAGCTGACCCTGGCAACACAGAACATGGCACATGGCACAGATCCTGCACTGGGCCAGGGGAGCGCGAGGGGAGTCACACTTGGGGTGACTATTTGTAGGAGAATGAGTATCATGAGAGAACAGAGAATCAGATGACAGGTGAGCAGTATCCCCTGGCAGGCTGGGACCTCCATTTCATTCCTGCAATAGGAGTCCCCTCTTCTCACTTCCTTACTGGGGTCCACAAAGAGCCAGTTGCCTTGTAATGACTTCCTTCCAGCTCTCTGGAGCATGTCTCCCACCATCAGAGCCAAGGGTGGGTATGAGGCCTTTTCTGCAATGTTTTGGATTCTTTCAAGATCTCCAAGTAAGAGAGAGGAAAAGTTAAAGTAGGGACCTAAATGGAAAAATGGGCTTCTCAAGGAAACAGGAAACTTGACGTGCTGTGGGGTTTCATTTCTCATGTGCAAAGCACATTTTCTTCAACCTATCATTTCTGAAATAAATGAGCCACGATCATTTAATGTGAATGCATCCCAGACCTGAGTTGGGCCCTTGTAATTTGGAATCAAAAATGACTGACGGCTTGACGGAAAAGTTCTGCCAATAAATTACATACATCCTGTTAGTTCAGTCTCATACCTAAAAATATCTTAAGAGTCTAAAGAGATGCTGGCAATGGCTATAGATTGACAGAAAAAAAATTCAACCATAGAAACTAAGCAAAATTATATCCATATTCCCCAAGCTATAGTTAAAATTAATTTGTTTTGAGACCAAAGTCGAATATGCCAGTACAACACGTAATTCACTGAATCTATTTGGTGCAATGTTAGTTTAAACTGGGTTTTTAGCACTTTATGGACTCCATGTCCATCAGCCTTGGGTACTGTTTTCAATGAAAGCCCAGTATTTCCCTCAGTAGAAGTGGGCTGCATGTAACTCCATGAAATGTTTCCGTTTCAGGGAGAAGTTAGGTGACAGCAATAAAGATAGTGGGCTTAGTTCTAGACTATCAAATTTGCTTATTTGCTTCAGTTTTTCCATCTAAAAGGCAGGTTCTTTCAATTCCTGCCCTACCAGACTACTTACTGCTGTGTAGCCGGAAGTCATTTCCACACAGTTAGACAAGGTACAGACTCCCCACAGGAAGCAATGTGGAGGCTTAGTTAGACCTTCTCAGATAGCTTTTTGGAATCATCTTGCACTTCCTGGTAGAAAACCAGCATCTGGTTGCAAAGGAACAAGAGGTGTGTGTGCCCTGGGCGGAAATGGGGAAGCCGATCCTCAGCTACTGTTCACCATCTTCGTTGCCAGTGGGGTCAGGTAAAGCTAAATAATTTTTCTAACCTCATCCCCTTTCCCTACCTTGAGGGAAAACTCCTATAAGATCACTGTAAACACAATTATGCCGTGCGGGGCTCTCATTAATCTAGTACAAACCACAGCCTGACATTCACTGGGCAGGATTTGCTCTATTTTTTTTTCTTAGCTTGTTTTCAGCACCAACTTAGCCTCACACTTCCTGCCCAGAGGTGGTTATTTGTACAGTATGATGTTGGGGGAAGACAGAATTGAGCAGAACCAAGCTTCGCCATTGCAAAAGTGGGGCCTGGGACCCAGAGATGGTCATGGATTCTTCGGACAGGCCATCAGGAAACTCCAACCCATTTTGAAGTGCTGAAGATGCTGCTCTGTTATGAAATAGGGGACCAAGTCCAGGGGCCACATAGCCAGTGCCTCGCATTCATTTAGCAAAGATGAGACACCCCCTCCCCAGTTTATGCTAATTGCAAACTTGACACAGGCCTACTATGATGCACCAGAGAGATGTGATGTCTACCTTGAGACCCAGTCTACTGGCTTTGGCCTGGAGTTTTCTGTCACATTCTGGTAGGTTCAGACATTAGCCAGGGACAGCCACAACTCTGAGCTCAGGAAAAACTGTTTATCAAATTCTTTCAACCATAACCCACAATAACAAAGACACCAAAAGGTAATCTCAATGCATGAATATTTGTGTACATAGATATAAGATACATGTATATAAGTATTACTGCATGTAAAAGTTCCAGAAACAATGTATGTGTATATATATGTATTTTTTTTTGAAAATGTTCTGATCCTCTGCTATTGAAGGTATAGGTTTGGTTTATAGCTGGCCCTTCCCTGGAGATTAGGGTGTGGTGATTTTGGTGGAACTGTGATTGAATGAAAGTTTTCAAAGATTTGAAGAATTGTGGTATGGAAGACAAAGAGCAGCTGCTCTTATTTGATTGAGAGACTGGGTTCCAGGCCAGAAACAGTGGGCTTTGATGTTGACAGCCGTGATCAAGCACAGACAGAGGCTAGTGGCAAAGGCTACCAGCTGCTGTTGACAAGACTCTGCCCTGGGAAGTGGAAGCAGGGGAAAACAACAGTCCACCACGGTCCTAAAGCAGGGGGCCCTCAGGATTCGTGGGGAGAAGGAGCCAGACTCATTGCAGAGTAGCCTTATCTAGAGGGGAACCAAACCACCCAAAGGAACAGGGATACATATTCAAAAGTCCAGGGATTTGTGGGTCTGGCCTCTGGAAGGACTCTTTCCTCCTCCAAAGTCCAGAATCCAGGTCCTCCTCAGCTGCCTTCTCTTGGGGCTACAGAGGGGACAGGGGCTGTGGCAACACACACAGGGTTACCTTGAGTTCCCTGTGCTTTCTGCAAAGGAAGAAAAATTTAGAAGACCCTTGTAGATAATCGAAACAGCACCACATGGAGGAATGAACAGATTTGTCATCTGATTCCTTGGGAAGGTGGGGCTTCGAGGAGTAGATGCTGCCCAGGCCTGTGAGCAGGACCCAAATGCCTAGAACTGCTCTGGAAACGGGGGATCCATTTGCACTCACACCGTTTTTTCTTGCATTTCTCATTTGCACAGCATGCAGGGCATTACTCTCGAGGATCTCATAAGAAAATTCTGCACTGATTAAGAAATAGCATTTGGTATCTTGAATTTCTCCCAATTCTAAGATCTTACCCAGGGGCCTAGACTTAGGAAGAAGATCAGACAAAAACACGGGGATGGGAGCACGTTTGAGCCTTGCACTGACAGACAGAAACCAGTTTAGACCCACACTGGGAACCGCACAGCCGAGAGCTGATCTTTCTGGGCTCCCTGTTATTCCCTGTTAGGAGGAAGTTTGATTCCTCTGTCACTGCTACTCTCCCATAGGGCTTTCTCCAGGGTGTCCTGCCCCAGAGGGATACTGGGGGCTGTGCTGACTTTCCCAACTTTCTCTACTGTGGTTCTCATGCCCAGCATCCAAAACTTTCTCCGTGAAGCTTTCCTTCACTGTCAGGACAATGTTCTATCCTGCTGCCCATCACACATCCATCTGTCATTGTCATTTGGGGTTTTTCACTGTCTGATGGAATCTCCTGGGTAGCTGTGTAACTAAGGGCACCAGTGAAGTAATTTGCCTTACCACCTGGATTGTAGTCTTGTGGACAGAGGCCACACTCTGTTATAAGCTCTGTGCCACAAGGTAAAGTGTTCCTTCTGTGCATCTGACATCAGCTGCCAGCAAATGAGACCGCTCTTCATTTAGTCCCTTTACAACATGGCCCCAACTCGAGCCTCTTATTTTATGAGTGGAGAAAGTCTCAGATAACAGTGAGGGAAGCGTTTTTAAGATGCTTATGGCAGGTTCATGGCCATTGAACATTGAATGTTTTCATTTTTATTTACAAATATGTATATAGAATTTACCATGTGCAAAGCACCAGCCATTGGGGTCCATTAATCCTTTGAAGAGCATACCTTGTGCCCTCATTTCCATCTCTTATTTTGGGGGGACAGGGTCTGACTATGTAGTTCAGGCTGGCCTTAAGCGTGCTCTTGGATATGTGCCTCCACACCCGGCTCCTTCTCATTTTCTTTGTCAACTCCTTGGTTTGTCACTGCATGGCAGTCATTTACTGACCGCGTTTCTGTGTGGCTGGCAGTGATCTGAAAGTCTGGAAGGAGCGTAGGCTCCTCTGTTTTCTTGCGGGTGTGTCGTTGCCTGAGACCTCCTGCAAGACCTGCAGTCTTTTTCTGCAGCCCACTTCCTCAGTGTTCTTAGCTCGGTCCGCCCTGCAGCTCATTTTCCTCCTTGTTGAACCATTCAAGGGCTGTGGCCTAACGCCTCTTCCTTACAGTTCTTCATGCAGTGGTAAAGGCTGGGCCTTAGGGAAATTCCCAGAAGGAACCCAGTTTTGGTTCTTGGAGGCCTGTCCCATACACAGAAATGTGCTGTGATGTGTGGTCAAGTTACACCTCAAAAACATTTCTTTCCACACTCAGGAGTTTATTATTAAACTCTTGCCTTATATGACCCTCATTTCCCCCGAGCCCATTGCACACACACAGCCCGTGGTCTTCTCTGCATTTCTAAACATTTTATAGATCTGTACATTAAGTTAGTGTAAGATAGAAATTCTATCTTCTCAAGAACAGAAATCAAAACCCCAGTTTCTGAAAACAATACTTTCCTTAAACCGATAGATGGAAGAGGATAGAATTCTGGAATTTAGAGGTTGTGACCCGAATCAGTAATTTCTACATTTTTACAGATAAGGAAACTGAGGCCCAGAAAGGTTAAATCATTTACCGAGGCCACATAGTTTATTCCTGATTGAACTGGACTTAGCTTTTCTATCTCTGGGGTCCTGGTGGTTAATCTTCAGTGGGGCTGAAGGCAAATCCCAATAGGTCATGAATAGCCCTTTCCCTCCACAGGCTGGGACATGCTCTGATGAAAATTAGTTAACTGCTGTTTTATTTGGAATGTCCTAACCCTGGCATTTGTTTTGAAACTGATTGGCTCTGACTGTTTGCTGGTATCAGAAATAGACTGAAATTATTCTATTGTTATTCAAATTGCATGCTTTCCTGAAAGGCTTGTTAGATGCAAAACTTGGAAAAGCAAATAAGTTAGAGCTTTCAAAAGTTGTTTTTAAAGACGAAAGAAAAAAATAACATTTTCTGGATGACAAGAAATGTAATGATTATTAGGAGTTGATCTTATGCATCCAATCCAAGCATTGAAAGTATAGCGAGGGTTCATAGAAGACTGTGTTTGCCAAATCTTTCAATGAATTCTTGCAGTTAGATTTGTTTCAGCTAACAATGACCGCTGAATCACAAGGTGATCTTCAAGCAGGAGCACTGGATGGATCTAAAGGAGCACAAAGCCTGTTTGCTAATCAGAAAATTAATGACTTTGGTAAATTTGGGCTTGAGAATACAACTTTTCTTCACAGGAAACCAATAACTCTTTGGTCAAAGATATATGAGGAGCTGCCTTCCTAAATCAAGTTCTGAAATCTATACTTTTGACTTTATTAAATGTATTTATAACACTTGTTGGGTTCTTTTGGAATAACACATTCCATGCATTTCCTGTGGATAAACACTATACCTTTGATGGATCCTTTACATATATGCTGCTTTATTGAATAAGCAGAGCATGAAGTCCCCAAACCAATTTCTCTAAGTGCCTATAAATGGAGGAAAGGAAGGAAGCTACCAAGGAAAGCCTGTGCCTACCCTGTGTCCCCTTTTGTGTTTTGCAGATATTTTATAGATATTGACAATATCCTTCCCAAATGTTCCCAATTAAAGAATCTTCTGTCACTTTGAACTATTTCAAGTCTCTCTCTTTGATATATTTTTCTTCATCATTCTAACCCCTATTCTAATCTCTTGCTGTTTTTTCCCTGTTTTGTTGCCTGGGTTGCTTTGCCCAGTTTATTATGCTTTTGCGGGGTGGAGACTGAGATCAATGCAAATTACCCCAGTGGGACTGCCTGGATTCAGAGTTGGGGAAGCTTCTGCATTCTCAGAAGCAGATGATGCACCTGGAGTCTCTTTGGCCCTGGCTGTACCCTGGATGATGTCGGCTGGGAACAGCCTGTGGGCCCCTTGCATTCCTCTCTGCTGACCAGTTCCTGGTGGGGATGCCAGCTGGTTACAGACCTGCTAGATGCCAAATGTTTCTTCCTGCAGTCGTTGTTAGGCTTCCAGCTCTCATGTAAAAATGTTGACATATTTTGTTTTATTTCTCTTCCACTTCCCATACTTCTTGGTTGTCTGATTAGGTGCACAAATAAATTGCCGTTCCTGCCAGTGGGAACCTTTCAATGGAACCTTTCCAGTTTTCTCTAACAGGACTCCTGAATCCAAGCCTTAAATTCTGGCTGGAATCTGGATCTGTTGCAATGGGAGGTATCCTCAGCGTCTAGGTTACTGCTGCCAATTATTTTTCATCATATCTGGAGAAGCCTTTTTGCAAACCAAATTTTAAATCTTAAATGGATCCTCAACTGCAGTAGTATTACTGTGGGAATCTGAATGGAGCTGAGCGAGAGAGAGACTCTACCTGCCTCTTGACTGACTACTGGTACACACACATGATATGTAAGACGGGAGAGGTGATTCTTCTTTTTCTCACTTAGTTTTGGGGTCTTTTACATATCACAGTGTATATTTGTGCAATTTAAGATTTTTTTTTTTTTTTTGAGGCCAGATCTCACTATGCAATTCAGGCTGGCCTTGAGCTCACTTCAGAGCCCAGGCTTGTCTCTAACTTGCAATGATCCTCCTGCCACAGCCTCCTGAGTGCTGGGATGATAGGCATGCACCACCATGCCCAGCTAGAACATTTTACCAGTCACTTTTATTCTGTGCCATTTCCCTTTGTGAACCAATTCTAGGACCTTATAAGTATGGCTGCTTGAATTAAATTCAGGACAAGGACAAACATATCCTATCTCATTTTTTGCTTCTTTCTTCTTCCTCCTTGATACAGATTTCAAGTAGCATGGTTTTTAAGTTCATGAACTAACCTACATCCACTCCATGTACAACAGAACCTAGACCTGGAGGCTGGCACTGGCTTAGTTGTCAAGGTTGCATAGCTGGTAAGAGTGAGCAACTGAATTTCTACTCCTGAGACCCATGGGCCATGACTTCGAAAGAGCATATTGGCTTTCTCTTTCTTCTTTTGGTTCCACATCTCTAGCACCTTGTAAATATTTATTGTCCATGTCTGTTGCCACTTAATTCAAGCTGAGTACAGATTTCCTAAGGATCTGTTGCCAATGATCGCCTCTGGAACTCTACCCACTCCTACTGGTGTCCAAAGCTGATTCCTACCCCAACGTTTCCATCATCACATGCATCGGAGCTTAGATCATCCTTACCACCCATTCCTATGGAGGTCGGGCTCTAGAACAGCTTGAACCTGGATTGAGCCTGTCTAGGGGAATTTTGGAATTCATTAACTATCACTAACTCACACGGTTGGAGATGTGTTTACAACGGACCTGGTACCTGGTGAGACACATTATGAAAATTCTGTCAGTCAACTCTTAAGTCCTGGGGGTGGTATTCTGTCTTCCAGATGAGGGAGCTCGGCTCTGAGGGACCACACACACAGTGGCTAGAATGGAAGTCTGATCTTTGTGTTCTGAAGCCTGCGTTTCAGACTTCGAGGCTCTTCTGATTCATGATCATTTGGAATGAGGGCATCTGTACGCTATCCACAGTTCTATTCATGGTATTAAGGAGCGTTCTAGCAGTCAGGGGCAAGTATGGGGTGGACCACCACTTTATGAAGCAGCCTAAAACGATTTTACCTTCAGTTTATAGGGCCAAGTTTATAGATGAACTTGATCATCCAATTCTGAAATCCTAGGGGAAGTGGGCAGTTTGGAACTTGAGGTAAGTTTAGGGAAAACAAGGAAATAATACTTCTCCTAGCACATAATAAAGTTATGGAACTCATTACCTTGAGAGGCTGTGCAGACAGGAAATATAAATGGATTAAAAAGAGTTTGGACAAATTTATGAATGACAGAGTCATAAAAGGCTTCTAACAGAAGCTGGAATATACGAGGTGTGACTATAAAGTAATGAAAATCTTTTTTAAAAAATAAGAAACCAGGACATGTATATCCCAATAAATATGTCCTTTTCCCTCAGAGTAATTGCCTTAGGGAGAATACTGATTATTGCTTATTTTATTACAACTTGTTTGTTGAGAATATTTTTGGAACCCATAGAAATTTAGAGGACTAAACCCCACCCCATTTAATAGATGAGGAAACTGAAACTTACAATGATTAAATAATGAATAAATACTTGTTCTCAGGTACCCAGAAACAGTTCCGGGTCAGAATCCGGGTCACCTGTGTCCTGGTTCATTGCTCTTCCCCGCCATGTACAGTCTTCTGCTATAGATTTCTTCAGTATGTGGCAAATTGTTTTGGATACTCTAATATGGTAAATCTTCATCTTTTGTCAAAAAAACTATGTGGAAGGATTAGATTTAACTTTGATTAAATGTGCATGCATGTTGTATTCAAGTTTGTTCAAAGCTTGAATTTTTTTTCCCCAGAAGAAGAGGCTATAAAACCAGGCTTCTTTTGCTGGGTTGCCTGGATACCTCCCCCTCCACTGGAGGCAACTTGAGTGAAACGGAGGGCTATTTTCTTCTCTTGAAAGCCAAGGGAAGTGTTGGAAAATCAGCCCCCAAATCAGCCCTGGAGTGGAGGGGGTACATTTTGGAGCTCTCAGACAGCTTTCCCAGGCACCCTGCAGAATTAATGCAAACAGCGGATGGTTTGAATAATAAAATAGAGACCAGAGAGCTGACAAAGCAAGGTTCAAACCAGAGCAGAGACTGCACAGAGAACGAGAGAACTGCAGAGCTCACATGAAAAAGTGGAGAGAGGGCTTTATCCCCTCCGAGGCAGCAAATGTGGGGACCAGGATGGGCCCCATCAAGATCTGATCAGAGACGCAGGTCACTGGGAAGTGCTGGGTTTGTGCTCATTCATGCCCTGCCTGCTCAATTCACTTTGATCACCAAATATTCTTTTCACTTAGATTTCTAAGAAAAATAAGGGGGAGCCAGGGGATGGAGGGAGAGACTGGCACAGAGAAACCTCAAACTCCGTGAAGTGCGGTGGGTGACTTTTTTGCTTAGGTTTGGAAACTTTGCTTCCTCAAATGGATTTACAGCCTTGAACCAAAACTAACAAGGAAAAGACAAACATGTCACCAAAAGGAACATGTTGACATGTGTTGATGTCCTTGCCAGACTTCATAACACAACCCACAACCCTCGGAGCTGGCTGGGCGTGCGTCCTGGTTGATGGTGTGGTTCTGTGGAATTCTGGGAGGAGGAGAGATACAGCAGAGCGGTTCAGGCCAGCAAGGACAGCTGCGAACAGTGGCTCTTGGGCCTATGGCTGTAGCTGTTAAAGAAACTGATCTTTGTTTTGTGACTTTTGAGAGTCATGTAACAGAACACTGGGATGGGATAGAAATGAAAAAGCAGGATTATCAGATTTGACCAAATCTGTGGAGCCGAATCAGCAGGAAGAGAGGCTATGCATCTCTATATGTGTTTTTGAGACACATATACACACATACAAGTACACACATTTATGTATAGGCTGAAAGCCCATTTGTAGGCATTCACAAGTCATATTTCCTTGAGGGAAGTAGGAGTGTGTGGCCAAATCTGCAGTGTGCTGATGGAGAGGATGCATTCTGTAAAGCATAGGCATATACACCTACTGCTACACACACACACACACACACCCCACAACTGAATTATGTCATTTTGGGCTAAGAGAGGCAGCAGTAAGGGTTGAGCCTTAGCTGTAGGTGTGCAGTTGCTAATAGTCAAAAGCTGCTTATCCTGAAATGTCTACAATTCTCTTTAATCCCACCCCGGCTCCATCCCAGCCCCCAGAGAGCCTATGAGATTTTACAGATGCAGAGATGACAGTTCCTTCTGCCTTGGGCAGGGGATGCTGGCACTGTTACTGTCCAGAGCAGCACCATCCTTGAGGTATTCCTGGCGGGGAGCATGCCTTACTCTGCAGTGTGATGAAGGTACAGGGAACTAAGAATGAAGAGCTTTCTGACGCTCTCTCTTTGCTTATCTGTGCTACTGATCACCAGGCAGAACTGGATTTTCTTATCCCTCCAAGGTTCTTGGCAGAAGTGGCTCTAGGTCGGTGGTGGACAAGACCATATGTGTGTCATACTCAGGCCATGGTGGGCTCAAAGATGCTCAAGTCCAAAAAGGGGGCATTTAGCCAGCTCATCTCCACCCTTCTCCATCCAAACTTCTAGCTCTGGCTACTCCTAAGCTTGGATTACAGAAAACTTCTTTTTATTGAAGAAAACTCATTCATTTTCAAATCAGAATACATGTTGAAATTTTCAATACCTTGAAACTACGAAATGGAGAATAAGCAATGCCTGTCAGATCCCCAGACTGCATCATGTAAGCCCTGAGCAGACCGAGGGCCAGGACAGGAGGTGCTGATTCGTCCTGGCAGCCTCCTGTGTTGTCTGTCACCTAAGGGACTGATGACTAATGTCAGATGCTTATTGCTCCCTGCAAATTAAATATTCTAGACTCCATCCTGGGACTATTTCTCAAAGGTAAAATGGAGTGTTAATCTCAACTTATTGTGGTTGTCTTGAGTTTAGATGGAAGAAACCTCTCGGCCTCCAATGGAAATTTCATAAATAAAGAGCAAGGAGGGAAAAAAAAGCAAACAAAACTAAAGCAGAATAAAAACCCTGGCCTTTGGCAGGAATAAAAAGGCCCAACAGCTTGAGGTGGGGGTGTCTAGTGAAGAGGCCCCCCAAAATGGGATCAGGCCCCTTTCTGAAGCTCCATTGCAGGCCACAATGCCCCAGCCTTGGGGTCTTCCCCTGCCCCTAACCCACAGATCCTGTTCGCATTATTTTGGCACCTTCAAAGGAAAAAGAAAGCAGGAATCTGCCCTAGGGTTTCTTCTACCAGATCTTCCTCTCCTGCTACAAAAGGCAGCATCTGCCCCTTTAAATCCAGGAGCCCTGGGGAAAAGGTCCTGGCCTGGGAATAAGAACCATTTCCCCCAGCCCTTCTTCAGATCAGTCCTGGAGTCTGCTCCCAGGAGGAGGGCAGGGCAGCAGGTATAAGCACCCAGCTTTGTGCTTTGTGACGCTGGCTCCACCACCGCTTGTCCCTCCATCTGCAGCTGGGAATCGTCATGGGAAATGTGGCAGTTGCCCTTGGCACTTTGCTAACCACGCTGGAGATGTTGGCATTTACACCAAATCCTGTGACACTGAAAGAAAACATCCACTGTAAGTATACGGCATGGTTGAAAGATGAGGTGAATGTGTACATTTTAAAAAGCATTACAGCAAAGACACGTTGCCATGAGTCCTCCTCAAAATATGCCAGCTTCTTCAGACATGCTTGTTGTCCCCTTGTTTTTGTCACTTTCTGAAGCAGGTCCGGAGTCCTCTTTTCCAAGGTATCTCAACAACTAGTTGGCTGTCATGGCTGCTTCCATGTCCTGAATCAATTCAAAACATTTGCCTTTCATGGTCAATCTGACTTTGGAGAGGAGCCACACACTGCATGGTGTCAGATCCAGTGGACAAGGTGGTGGGGGACACCGTGTTTTTAGAAGCCTGTCCTTTTGTGGGATGGCATTCTGAAGCGGCATTCATATTTTTAAAAATCATACCTGATAGTCACTCAGGAAAGGGGACTTCAGAACTGTTTTAGAACGACAAGAACAATGGGTTGTAGTCAAAGCTGGGGGTGGGTATTTTATGTAAGATTTGTTTCATTTTTATTAATACATGTTTGCAGCACATAACGGTCACATTCCCTACAGGGAGTGAGTACATATACATAACTTTTAACATCTTAGTTGTCTTCTTTTCCCTTCCCACATTTCTTGGTCCCCTTCATCTGCAAAAGGTCTACCTCCCCATTTCCTATTTGGCTCTTTATATTTTGGTTTCTAATATAAGAGAAACCGTGTGATATTTAAGCTTGTGCATTCGAAACAGATATCATCATACTATGATCACACTGTGCATATGTATGAGTGATATTTTAGCTATTTGAATGAACAGGAGGGAATAATCAGGCTATTATTAATTATCATGTGGAAAGGGATTGGGGAAAGAACTATTGTTTTTAAGGTTGCATTGTTCCCTTTGTTACATGAAGCACCTCCTTTGTTACCAAGAAGATCTCATAAAAATTAAAACCCACTCAAAAAATATCTCAGTGGTAAAAAATATTATCAAATGGCTTCTAAGACCAGGCACCCAGTGCTGATTTCTCCCTGCCCCCAAGCCTCTTCCAAAGGAGGGAGGACTCCAGGGAGGACTCCGCGGAGGGGTGAAGGTCAGGGTGGGGATGCAGGGCAGGTGGAAGACATGTTCAGCCGCAGGAATTCCGAGCTTTGCCAATGGGGCTCTCGTTAAATTACGCTTTTTTTTTTTTTTTTTTTTTTGTCTTTTTCCTTTTTATCGGTACCAGGGATCGAACTCACGACTGCCTGCTTTCAAGGCAGGTGCTTATGCTGCTGAGCTAAACTCCCAGCCCCAAATTATGCTTTTTTAATGGACAATTTCTTCAGTGCTGGGGGAGCCAAAGGGGGGCAGGGTGCTGGGCAAGCGTGAACTCAACGTGAATGCTCCCTCCCTCCCCTTCCACCTTCCCTTCCTCCCCTTCTTTCCCTTCCATCGCCCCTTCCTCTTCCCCACCATTTGTCACCTCCCTCCTCTCTTCCTCCCAAGTAGTCCTCACCCCAGGCTGCACCCTGCTTTTAAGTTCATCTCATGGACTGAACCCTGTGCCCGTGGTGACACCGAGGGACTCTCTTGGTGTGGGCAAAGCTCACAGTCCTCAGTCCCTCAAAGGAGTATCTGCTTGCCACTGGGTGGGGTACACACCAACAGTGTTTTCCAAGTTGCTCGTTCTGATCTACGAATTGGGTCAGGACATTTGATGCATGTGAAAGATCACCAGTTATTTTAGGGCAGAAATAAGTAGAAGAAAAAGGAGAAGTGCAAAAGAAGTGCTCAAGGACAAAAAAGCTGCTTTGAAAGAAAAAGAGAAGATCGACCGTACATGCAGAACGCACGGGAGGCTGAGTCTGTCCTTTTATGGCGTCTGCGTAACTGGTCCAGGTGGCAGCACTTGAGTGCCTGCTAGAAGATTCATATCAGCTGCCAGGTTTGGTGTGTTCTCATATCAGACTCAAACCATACTCGATGCAATGCCCAGCTGAATCCCATATCAGCCTTATTAACCGTGGGCGAGGACAAGGTACTGCCACTCTGTTCCCATAGTTAACAAGCCTCCTGATAGGTAGGTAGTGCCCAACTGCTCCAGCCATGTGGCCATGCCCTGGCCTCCTATTGCATGCTGGCCCCTCCTCAAGGATCACTTAGGTCTGCTGGTTCAGCCCTGCTCCAGGGCTTCGCTCATCCTGAGCTTGTCCCCAGCTGATGGAAGGACAGTGTCACACCATGTCTGGGGATCCAGCAGCCCCGAAGCGGGTGAGCTTGGCTTACTAGGACGAGGGAGAATAGAAGGTCAAGGGCTGCACAGACTAGGGGAACTAAGGTCACAGAGAGGAGCAATACCCAGTGGTGTTGCTCATTAGAGATGTCTGGGCTCTGAGGACCCAGGGCAACTGGGGAAGGGGCTCTGGGAGATGTTCACATCCTGTGCTCGTGTTAACATTTTAATCTCTGTGTCATCCAGGAGAGCTGGCATTTTCCTCCTCTCTGAATTTCCTTGCTTTTTCCCTATATCCCTGTTGGAGAAGAGAACTTTGAGGATGACACACACAAGTTTCCTTTTAGCAATAAATCGTATCAAGGACGAAGAGGTCACTGTGGGCAGAGGATCTGCTGGATTTGAGGGTGCCCCTTTTGTATCTCCCAGGACCCTAATCTCCCAGAGATGGGGTGAGGCCTGGGTTGCAGGGAGGGGGCACCTGTGTCTCCTCTTCACACTCATGTTGACCACTGTGTAGCTTACCTCTTTCCATCAGGTACTTCTGGTACCTTCCTGCTCTACAATGACCCCTCTTCAGTGTCATTTCCTGGCCCCCAGTGGCCTCCCTGAGGCAAAGGTGCTTTTTAGTTTTACTCTATCACCTGTACTTCTGGTTGCTTGTGATGGAGCCCTTATGAGGGTGGGGACCTGGGGAACATTTCTGAGACAGCTCAGAGCAGATGCCGTGGGTACCCGTATGAGCTTCTGCTCCAGGGTCCATCATGGCCTGGCCCCGGTGTTGGTACTGGTCTCAGGTCCCCAGGTTTGTAGTTAGCATACACACGGGGTGTTGCTGCCAACACACACACAATTATGCTGTCCTTTAATTAGAAACCTTCTTTTTTTTTACTAGGGACAGCCTCTGTTGCTTGTCAACAAAAACATATTTGTACCACGGCCTTAAAACACACACACATAAATTGCCAATTATTTGGCATTCACAGACCCTGGCAAGACACAGGCAAGAGCTGTTTGCTTTTCCTTAGACCAAATTAAGACTGCCTTTCATGGCAACTTACTTGTGGGGGTAATTTTCCACCTCATTTAATTAGGCTAATTGATTCAGCTGCCTGGTCGAGGGGCCACATGGTGCTGGGTGCTTGGGGCAGATTTCTCCAGTTCTGCTTGGACTTGGCTTTGAGCAGCAGCCTGATTAGCCTTCCTGTTTTCAGACCCAAAGTGGCCTTTTTTAAAACTCGTGCATCTGACTCTGCGGCACACGGATAAGTACACGCGGGGAGCCGCTAATTTACGACGCTCTCTGCCAAGGCTGGATGTAACTCAGGTGGGGAATTTTACCCCAGGGACAAGGAGTTCACTGCGGCTGAGAGGGAACTGAAACACCTGGATCCCGAGAGACAGGGCATCCGGCGGATTCCTGCGTAACTGTATTTGTTGCCCAGAGTGTCAGTATGGACTTTCCAGGAGACTATGTCTGGTGTGTCCAGTTCATGGATTGTTATGAGTGGATTTTAGGAAAAGAAAAAATGGTGTAGAAACAGGCTGGGGAGCCCTGATCCAGTAACCAGAAATTCAGTGTGCTCCACTGACCTGGCTTAAGGTGGAAATTTCCACACCAGAGAACTTTGTTTCAGGTACAACATTATTAAACATCTGTACAAAACGACCTCCAGTCTGTGGATATAAGGTGTATGAAACATAAATGAGCATTTCATTTAGACTTAGGTCACATTATCAATATACCTCATTATGTATATGCAAAGATTCCCAAGTAGAAAAAAAAAATCGGAAATCCAAAACACTTCCAGTCCCAAGCACTTCACATGAGGACTGATCAGCTTGTGCAAAATGAGTCTGCCCTCCTCTCCATGTTCTCCTTCCTGGCTCTTTCCTGCCTCTTGTGTGCTTAGTTTGATCTTGAGTGTGCAGGAATGGCCACTCACTCACTGAGCCTGTGTCCATAAGTTGTCCCTGAGGCCACGTCCATACACTGTCTTTGAGTTTTCAGGTCTGAACCATTGAACCCTCATTGCCACCTGATAAGCCGGGTATGATGCTGGACCCATGTACAGAGGGGGAAACTGAGGCAGGGGAGGTAATATGGTTGTGAATGATTCTGCCCTGAGTCCTACAGCCTGGGGTCAGGATTCACTCTTTCCTTTCCCACCACTGCTGGAAATGCTTCTGGCATTAAAACAACAACAACAACAACAACAAAAAACCCAAAAAACCAACGGGCAATTTTTTGTGTTTTGCAGTGATATATAAAGTCCTCCTGGTAGATTAGTGAGGGAAAGCAGACTTTGTGTCAATATTGGGCAGAAACAGAGGTCGGCGACGTTCCAGTGAAGGGCTGGATGTTGAATACATACGCCACATCTGGTCTCTGTTGCGGCTCCTCAACTGGACCTTGTAGCCTGAACCGGTGTAGATGGTGTGTAAACAAATGGGAGTGGCTGTGTTTCAATAAATCTTTATTTACAAAACCAGCAGCCAGCCAGAGTTGACCCACAGGCTGCTGTTTGCCAACTTGTGGTTTGAGAAAAGGTATTCATATGAGCTTTAATGATCACAGAACAGTCTGCACGCAAAATAGAACCTACATTCTTGTTTTTCTTATCATCAAATTCGTTCCATGTTTTCAAGCCCAGGCTGACACTTTGAGGCTCCCTTTGTTCTCTTTTTCCTTCTGACAGGTGACAGTTCTGTGGGCTGAATAAACCTGAATTTGCAAATCTTCCCAGCCTAAAAAGTAAGGTGGTCAGACCACCCAGGGCCATGGCAAATGGTGGGGTGAGAGACCAAGGCCCTCTCCAATAAACAACCTGGACTGTTTATTGAGTTTTTGAGGCTACACACCCTCAGAGAAATTCCGGGAGCCTGTGGTTGGCAGAGACACAGTGTGGGGTGTAGCCTGTTGTCACTGACTGAGGGCCAATGTACCCCTGTGCCGATGCCTTCGAGAACACCTCTGTAACCATTCTTCTGTCCTCATTAAGTTAAAATTGCAGGATGATTCTTTAAAGCCAAGTTAAATACAGTGAGGCTTGTTGTGTGAGATTCAGGCAGTGCCACCTAGCGAGGAGGATGCCTGGTATCAGAGCTTCTCTTGGAGGGGTGGGAGCAGAATATGGTGCTGAAGAGGGGGGTTGTGCCTCCTAAAGAAATTGGCGTGTTAATTACGATAACATAGCTTTACAAGGAGAAAGAAGATGAAACAACCTCAACATTCTCACAACAGAAAAACAATAGGTGTGAAGATTTAAAAACATAAAATCATAGTGTCAAAATGTGAAATTGATGTGGGGAGATAAAGAAAAAATATATATATATCAATCACATCATGTAGGCAACTTGACCCACAAGGCCAGGAAAGTACCCCTCAAAGTGAATGATTTAGGCATTTTTTAAAGGAAAAAAAGCTTTAAATTCATGTGTAAAAACTGAATTTTTTTCCCAACAAGATCTTGGAACTTGTTAAATTTTATTCATTCAGTTGGTGTTTACTGAGAACCTTCTACCTGACCCTGCATTGGAATCTAAGATATAATGATATACAAGACTAAATTTCTATCCCCAAAGGACTCTCTGACTATTTTGTGCTCACTGTAGTATAAGTGGACCTGGTGTCCTTATCTGGTCCTCCTTACTTGGACATTTTCCCAGGTAAGTAAAGGGAAATCCATGTCTACTCAGGGTATACCCAGTCTATGCTCATTATCCTAGGGATTTGTTAGTAACTTCACCATTCGAGTCGCCAAATTCCTCAATTTGGTTAATGGCTCAGTCATTCCTCTACAGGACCTGATGAATGATCAATCTAGGAATACATGTCTTTACCCGATGATGGGCTCATCTGTCCATGTCTGGTTGAACTAGTAGGGAACCTCAATTCAAAGCAGAGTCAGTTGGATTCCCTGTCTTGATAATTTGGACTGAGACCCAGAGGCTGAGACAACTGGAACTGATCAAAGGAGTTAAAGTTAGGTGGCCTGCTGGCCAGATCTGTTGCCATAACAACCTGAGGACATACTTTCCAGTCATTGTTATGGAGGTAGAGGAACCAAAGGCTTTGGAAAGAAGCCAACAGGGAAAAGATGATCCTGTTTTCTTGTCATTGCTCGTTCAGACATCAACACTGGGCTAGTCAGGAAGCGTGGCTCCTACCACTCCTCATCCCCGCTTCCGGTAGATAGTAGAGGACATCCAGAGTGGAATGAGATCCCTATTTGGGGAATGCCATGGGCTTTCCACACTATTTTCTATTCTCTTCCCAGGGTCTCTAAGTCTGGAGTCAAAGGGTGAAATGTCAAGAGAACCACTTACAAGTGTTCATTTAGAAACTTGAAAGCTATCCAAGCAGACATCTGATTCCCTGACTGTGATGTCTGGTTACCAGGTTTGAGAGCTTATATCTGAGAACAGAAAGAACCTTGAAACGAGAGGCACAGAAAGCCACAGAAGAGACGAGGGTTGTTCCTCTATTGTTCCTGGTTCAGATGAGTATGGCAAATGGATCTTGTGTGTGTCATGGGCTCTGAGTTTGTGGTTTGAAAGGGGGATTGGAACTTAGGGCCATGATCTTGATAGAGACTAAAGCAGTTTGGAACATAAAAATAAGTGGATAAATCCATTGGCTGGAGGATAAGTGAAAGATGTGACATGTCCCTGGAGGCCACCTATGCCTACAACTGCTGCTCTAAACAGCCCATGTCAGCAAGGCTATTGAAACCACTGCTGGACCACCCTGAGTTCATAGAAAACAAACCAGGTCAGTGGTTATGGCCACCGAGGTCTAGAAAAGTCCTAGCATTCACCTAAGAAGATGTGTCCCTTTCACTCCTCCCCCAAAGAGTAGAGAAGAGGAAGTAAGGGGTGTGTGAGAAACACAGTGTCTTGCCTCTCCAAGTCCAAGTGTAGCCTACCCTGAGCTTGGGAAGGGGAAAGGAAAGAGCTTTCACTATGCATAAAAGGTTGGAGATTTGCAGTTGACAGCACTGACTCCTTGTAAAGAATGCAGACACTCATTCATCTGGGCTCAACAGAGGTCATGTTGTTCTCCAGGTGGGGATTTTCCAATAATTCAAGGACCTCCAAAGCTCAACTTTACAGGATGGCATAAACAGATTCCCAATCTATCTGTGGCATCCAAATTCCATGGGATGAGAGGCCAAGGGGAACAATTAGGCAAGAAATGTCTCTCTTTATGGGGAGTACAATGAAAAAATTTGAGAAACACTAATTCAGGAAAGAAAAATAGAAAATGGGGCTCTAAACTGTTGGACATGGTTTTTCCACTTTCCAAGACATATGTAAATTCCTGTCCTGATGACTCATGCAAGAGACCAGATTTATAGATGGTCTCTGCTTGTCATGGAGATCTGCCTGTTTTCTGGCTCCCAGGGAGGTCCTAGACCTACAGGAGTACCCTACACACCCTAATCTTGCCTGTGGGTTTTCCAGGCCACTCATTTATTCCAGAGACTTTAGACTAGAAGGAAGAGTTTCCACATCTTGTCCCTCAGAGACACGTCATCCCAGCCTGTTAGCTGTGCTCAAGGTCTATGCGCATTTTTATGATTCAGCCTTAGATGAATGTGGTAAAGTCTGGGATTGGATGAGGAAGACTTATTCCACACCAATAAAAAGGCAGAATGAGATCTTAGAGTATATAGCAAGGCAAAGTAAGCCCGGCGAGAGTTGGATGCATTCTGCTTTGCTTGTTTCTAGGGACAGTTACCATGATCAGCTGCATCATTCTCTAGTAGGAACTGTTGGCTGGTTACAGGCTTGAAACTGGCTGGGCCTGAGGCAGCAGTGTGGATGCCTCTCCCCTCTTCTCCCCAGCCTGGTCCATCCATGCCTCCATCTTTTATAGGATACTACCTGCCTGTGAAACTCCAGCATCCCGGCAGAGTACCTGTGTCAGTGTTGGCATCCTGTTCAGCCAGTGCTGGCAACATCTGCAGCAGGTGAGGATGGTACCGAGATCAGGGAAGGAATGGCTTAGCAAGACCCAGAGATACTGTAACCCATTTGCCTAAACCAACTGTCATGTTTGTACTTTCCAGCGATGCGAAGCTGTTTTAATATTGAAAATCAACCAATATAATTCACTATATGATCAGACTAAAGAAAAAAATCATGAGCATGTCACAGGATGTGCAAAGGGTGCTTGATAAAACTTGATACCTTCTTGTGACAAAAAGTCTCCAAAAAGTAGGGATAGAGGGAACTTTCCTGAGTTAATCAAGATTATCTGCAAAAACACAGAAACCCTACAACTGACATTGCACCTCGTAATGAAAGGCTGATTCTTTTTCTTTAAGGATTGAGAGTGAGTGATGGTGTCCACCTTTACCACTCTAACTGTACACAGTGCTGAAAGGTCCAGCCAGAGCCAGGAGGGGTGTGACAAGAATCGAAGCATACAGATTAGCAAGGAGGTAAATAAACTACCTGTCTGCGAATGAAATGATTGGCCATGTAAAAAATCCTTGGGAATCTACACATAAAACCTCTGATAACTAATAAACGATTTCATCAAGGTACAGAATGTAGGGTAAACATACAGAAAGCGACTCTGTTTCTGTATACTAGCAATGAGCATACGGACCTCTAAGTTAAATTTAAAAAGCAAAATAAAAGAGATAATAGGAGACAGGGAGATTGAGCTTCTGGAAATGAGAAGAGAACCAAGATTCGGGGATGGAGCAGGGGAGGAAAGAGAAGGGGAGGTTTACCCCTTCGTTCTCTGATGGTTTTCTGTGTTGGTTCCTAAAACTCCCAGTGGGTGACTTCTTGACTTAACAAACCTTGGGCCTCTTGTGTTTAACTTTGCCCTCACAGTTTCCAAATCTTTGTCTTCTTGCTCAAGTTTTCATGTTATCTGTTTAGTTACAGATTCTGGGGTCTAGAATCTAGATCAATACTTTGATCTTTGGGGTGCTGCACTCTATGATATGACTTATTTTTAAAATTATTATTTTTTAATTTTCAAGAACTCTTATTCTTTTATTTTTATTTTTACTTTCTTTTTCCTTAATTTTTGGTAGCTGCCCATTCATGGTTTCTGTAGACAAACTGTCTTCTTACAATTCTTCCTGTATACTAAATATACTTTTGGAATATGTCATTTCTAGTCTCTGAGTTATAATTGCTCTCTTTAGTCAGCTGATGCAGCTCTTTTATGGAATCAGCTTTTCCTCAGTGGATGAGATGTGGTGAGATTCTCTGGCTTTGGAATAGGACTGAGGAGACCAGGCTGACTTGGGGCTCTGTCTGGGCACGTGGGTGCAGAATACCCCAGAGAACTCACAGAGGGGGCTCTTTATGTGTCTATAAGAATCTAATTGAGGTGATGGTTAGCGATATCAAAAGATTCATTTTTATACAAATGCAGACACAAGCCAACATGTGGGGCCAACTCTCAGATGATATTCTGGAGGCAAAAGCTACCAGTCGGTGTCAGGTGCTGTGAAAGGGAGCTCTGTGTCTGCTGCTGAACAAGGACTTCAAAGACAACAAACAGCCTGACGTTGCTAGGAGAGCCTCAGCGGAGTCCAGGGGCTGCGGGAATGACTGATGCTCATGGTTGACCAGGAATCATTGTTTACGGTTTATATGTCATGTTGAGAATTTTCTGTTTAAACAGTTAGAGGGATGTATATTTTCTTTTAAAAAGTTGTGTGATCCCAATTAAAAAAAAATAGAACTTTCAATGGATGAGCTTTATTTATCCGGGAAATTTACTAACACGAGTGTCAAGTAAGCATTCATCTGACGGCAGAAGGGGGTGCGGGGCTTTCTGAACTTATTTCTTAAAGGCATGTAAATATTTTGAATTTCGCAGAAAGACAAAGGATCTTATTTGAGCTAAGAAGTTCATGAAAGAAACCTAAAGAGAACTCTGAATAAAGAATGTATAACCAGACTAGAGTGAGCCCTGCACACCCTTCTAGCCCATAAGAATTGTCTGCAGCACTTAGCTCAGAGTTTTGTGCCTGATAGGTAGTTGATGCATGTACCTGTTGGCCAATTACATCACACCAAACTATAAATAAGTGTTCTGTGCACATATGTGAGTATACACACACACACACACACACACACACACACACACACATATGTAAGCAAGTTGGCTTTTATCCAGTAAGTATGCAGACATGAGGTTATGTTCTAACCATTCTGGATAGCATTAGAAAGCCCAGAAACACAGCTTATAGCAGAAAAATTCAAATTATTTATATACTGTTGGGGACCACTAATGATAAACTGACATACAGTCTGTCTGAGGCTCTCCTTGCCCCACCTTGTGGCCCAGTTTTGGAATATGGAAATCCTGTGTTCTCTAAGTCACTGCTGAAACCTTTTATTTTGTTATTGATAATGGTTTTTTTTTTTGATACTAGAAATTGAACTTGCCAGGCAGGCACAGGGCCCCTGAGCTATATCCCCAGCCCCAAATGCTGAGATCTTGATGGCCAATGAGGTTGTAATGCTCACAAAGCAGGATGAGGCCTGCTGGGCTGAAGACAGTACAGGGAAAACTAGTACTGAGGTGTGGGGGTGAATCTTACCTTGTTTCCTTTATGAGGTTAAACTTGCCTGACCAACTATGCTGGTCCAGAAAAAGCACTGGACCCCTACCCGCTGCACTGGCTAATAAAACAGTGATGAGCTAGAGAGAGAGTCTTGGTCTTTGTTCCCAAAGAGCATTTATTTTTCCAGAGCCCTATTTCCTTGAATTTATTTCTTTTTCTTTCTTTCTTTCTTTCTTTCTTTCTTTCTTTCTTTCTTTCTTTCTTTCTTTCTTTCTTCCCCAAGAATCAAACTCAGGACCTTGCACTTGCCAGGAAGACACAGTGCCACTGAGCTACATCCCTGGTCCCTCCTTGTAATTTTTGTCTCTTGTTCTTTTTCTTTCTTGCCATGTGCCATAACTCTGGGCAGGAGACTGTGGACTCCCTGCAGGGGTCCCTGGCAACTGGCACTGTGTGCGGAAAGGATCTCTGATAACACACCTTTGAGAAATAAGTGTGTTATTTGTTTTAAGCTATGGAATCATCAAGAGGCTGTCTTTTCCCTACAGTACATGTCTGGCACCTTTGTGAAGAAAATCAGATGGCTAAAGGCACACAGGGCTGCTTCTCTGTTTTCTGACCTACATGTCTGTTTTTATACCAGTACCATTCTGTTTTTATTATTGTAGTTTTGTAGTATAACATGAAATCTGGTATTGGAATGCCTCTTGCTTTGCTCTTTTTGCTCAGGAATGGTTTGGTTGTTCTGGGCCTCTTCTGTTTCATATAATTTTAGGATTTAAAAAAAGTTTTGTGTTCTGGACTTGAATCAAGGCTGGCAGCTTCCTGATGCTGTTGGCTTCAAGCAGGGGCCTAAAGAGATGTTGTTCTATAATCTGTTGGCCATTTCAGAACTTGGGCAGTGAAATGGTCAATTCATTAGAAAGAAACAGCTTGAAGCAACCTCTCCTCCCCAGCCCGCGCGCGCAGCTGTGAGCATGGCAGGCTGCGGCTGTCCAGGACAGGAGCCACCTGTGTTCACTGGGACTCATGACATGCTGGGACCTGGAGTGCTGGGAAACCAAGCAACCCTCCCCACCTCCCTGTTTTGTTTTGTTGAACTTCAATATATATGAAAGTATGGACAGCTATTTTGAAGAGAACAAGAGACTCTATGACAGCCATTAGTGACTTCCCTATGTCTGGTTTTGAAGACCTAAATTGCCTTCCTCATTCTGTTTGGATCAGATTTATAGTGTGTTGTTTTGTATGAATTCTCTGTATGTGAAAACATGGACAACTATTTGGAAGAAAACAAGAGACAATATGATAGTGAAGATCTCAGGTTGTCTAGCTTTGAAATTTGTATCTCTTCCATTGCTTTCTTATGTCCTATTTTGTTCTGTTTTTGTGTTTAATTTTACCCCCTTTAAAATAAAAATAAAAATAAAAATAAAATTATTCCTGGTATTTTATAGAGACTGCATTAAATCTATAGATTATCTTTGGTAATATGGCCTTTTAAAAACTGTATTAATTCTGCTTACCCAGGATCAGGGAATGTCTTTCCATTTGCTGACATGCTTTTCAATTTCTTTCTTCAGAGTACTGTAATTGTCATTATAGATGTCTTTTACCTCCTTGGTTAGGCTGATTCATAGGTATTTAATTTTTTGAAGCTATCTCAAGTGCATTTGCTTTTCTTAATTTCTTTCTTGGTGGGTTCATTATTGCTGTATAAGAATGCTATTGATTTTTGTGTATTGATGTTGTGCCACCTGGCTGAAATTTTGTGAGCATCTTGTGGTGGAGTTTTTTGGGTCCTCTGTGTAAATGTTTATATCATCTGCAAAGAAAGATAATTTGGCCTCTTTCTTTCCTGTTCCTATGAAAGAAGCATCCGCCAGGCTGGAGGTCTAAGAATGTAACTCAAATTACCCAATCTTTGCCTTCTTCTTTACATTTTAAAAAATACCAATCAGCCTTCGGTTCTGACCCACTTACTTCAGGAAAGTATTCTATATGATGGCAGTAGATGATAGAGAGGTGGTTTCAAAGGCAGAGGAAATCTTCTAAAGTACTAGTGTTAGACAAAGGAACTGACCAATTGTGTGGCCTTCCAAGGGCAGCATTATTTCTGCCACTTACATATTTCTAGAGAAATTAGTTCTACTTTCTTGCTATCCAGAGTGGTTAGGATGTGACTTCAGGCCTGCATACTTAAGGGATAAAAACCAGCTCCAAAATGTCCCTCAGATTCGTGAGAGTTTTAAAGGAGGCTGTATTTGTAGGGACCCTGGGTCCCATTTTGCGTATGTCTGGCTCTCAGCTGGAGTAACCTGCTGTGGCCTCTCTGTTCTCTCCTCTGGGTGTGATCAGCGGTGACCTAACTCCAGCCGCCCTCAAATCCACAGGGATGTTTGTGCTCAGCCTTCATTACTGGTGGTGGGACATCAGGTGGACCTGCAGGAGTCTGCAGCAAACGCAGGGCTGCCCATTTTGGGCCATCTCTCCACATTGACCTCGCTAGTGGCTTCCTCTAGCTTTCCAGAGACTGCTTACATTCCTGGAGTGGACCCCGGTTTTCTATGTCTTAAAGCCTAGGCCCAGTGAACTTTTGGTCTCTAGGAGAAACAGGAAAAGCTGCCCTCCTGGTTCAAAGATTGCATCTCATTTTTCCATTGTCCTGTCTTATTCAGATAGGATATGCCATATGTATATGCCCAATGCTGTCTTCTTCCATTGACCTTGGAGGAAAATAACAAAATAGCCTTTGATCAGTACATTTTTCAAAGTCTGCTTCTTCTTGACTTGTCCATTGTCACCTTGACAAAACCTTCTAGAAGTGACCATGTATTGCTCAAGCTCACCAGAGCCAGTGCTTGGGGTTGTCTGTTATACCTTTTCTCTATTTTTCTCCTCATTCTCATGCTCCTCTGCCTCCCTACAATTTCTTTCACCGCTTTGTAAACCATAACTGTGCTTCCTTTCCTCTATAAGGCAAGGCCCATATATCCATGGGCTCTGTTGATATAGATTAATTCAACACATATCTTTGGACATTTGTTGCATTCTAGTTACTGCTGCCAGACTACACAGTTGGCTCCTTTGCAGGAAGATGTCATGAATTCATCTTGCTAGTGTGACATGTGCCCAGTGGCCCATGTCTGGGAGTTTCTCAAAGAGAAACAAACACGGAGGAAGATCACAGTGTCTATGTCTGTGAGGGCTGCTGAAGATTTGTCTTGATTCCAAATGGCAGGAATAAAATCCATCCAGGCAGGGTGCCTTAAGAAGCGACAACAAACCAGACATAATATTCTCATGTAGATTTTACTGGATTCCAGACAGAAACCATAAATGAGTGTTTATTTTTAATCTCCCCTGCAAGGGTCATTTTAATTAAAGTCTTAAGGGGAGTTGGTGGGTGTAGCCACCGGACATCTGACCTAATGTAGCTTCACTTTCTTTGCAGGGCCATGAAATTCCTCATGCTCTGGGATGTTTTTCCTCAAGCTTTGAAATGGAGATTTCACTGGGAAGACAAAAATGGAGGAGACCTGGTCCCAGGTCCTCACCTGATGGGAGCAGTGGGTGGGTGTAGCCTGAGGAGAGGGGCTGCTCCTACATGACAGAGTAAGCTGTGGAGGTTTAGAGAATCTCAAGAGAAGGAAAGTGGATTGACTGAGAAATGTCCTTCCTTGAATGCACCATGTTTTCTGGTTCAGGTTATCTCTGGTGCTGCCTCCCCTCAACATTTCCACCCTGTCCATCATGGAACGAAAGTTGAAGAATCCCCTATTGGGGATTGGGGTTGGGGTTGGGGGCAGAGTGAGGAAAAGGGTTCTTTGCCTAGACTTCATGATTTCTTATTTTCAAGTCAAATTCAAGCCTTTGGGGGCTGTGTGTCTTCTTTCGTCACAGCCACAACATCCTATTTGTAAGAGAAGAGATTTAAAAAAGACTCCTTGGCCATGGAATAGTGTTAGAAAACAACATTTTGATGAATTAAGTGTAAATGCATCAAAACATGTGGATTAGATTTACCTCAAAGTACATGTGGGTTTGGAGGAAGAAGAGGAAAAGGCTTAGGCAGAGTCACACTTGGGCTTTTGCTGATCCTTATCTGAGTGAAAAATAGATTTGAGGGCTCCTGAACTGCCAATGCCAGGAAGATGTGGTTGGTCCTATGTGCATTATTGTCACTGTCATAATTATCATTATTGATTATGTATGTGGGCATTTATATATATGACAGTTTCCCTTTTTTGGCCTCTTCAGATGGATTATGAAGACAATGAGTTAAAAAAAAGTACTTGTGTTGCTTAAAAAGGGATTTATTTTAGCTATTGTGGGAGGCTTTCCAGTGTAATGACTATCTATCTTTGGCAATGCAAGAAGCTCAAGAACTTACCAAAATAATAAGGAAATGCAAGAGAATGTGAAGGGAGAGGAGAGGAGTGGTTTGATGGAAATATATGCCACCCCTTCTCCCTCATTCATCCACATTTGAACCTTCTAACTTTCCTGTAGGGATGCTCTTATTTCTTTCTATCTTTCCAAGGGAAAGTGCCCTTCACTTAATCAACCCTTCTTCCTGTGCTTTAGACCAGCACTGTCCAATATGGTGGCCATCAATGTACTAGCCATCAATATGGTGGCCATCAACATGGGAGTTACATGTGGCTGCTGAGCCCTTGAAATAACTCTTGTCTGAACTGAAATATGCAGCAAGTATAAAATACTTAAAAAATGCATATAAAATATTTCATTCATAATTGCTTAAATTAATCACATGTTGAAATGCTAATATTTTGATTATTCAGTGAGAAATAAAAATGTGTTCTAAGATTAACTTCACTTCTTTCTCTTTATGTGTTCTGCTGTGGTTACTAGGAAATTTAAAATGACAAATGTGTCTTGTATGATGCTGTTGCCTGAGGTTCCCCAGTGTCTCAGGGACATTACTAATGACCTTATTTCTCTGTCATGCTTTCAATCTATCACTCTTGTCTGGATCATTCTGTTAGCATCCCACTTGTGCAAATGGCTCCCCAAACAAAAAGAAACTAAAATGTTCTCTTAATCCCATCACTCTAGCTTCTTCCTACTCTATTTGCCATTATTCTCCAAATTTTTGGGAGTTTTGCTTACACAGTCTGCTTCCATCCTTATCGGCCGATCTGTCTGTGTCATCACCACTGGCCCAAACCTGATGTTGCTATGGTGCAAAATCCAAAGGGTGCTGGGGTCTGTGCCTAGACCCTCAATTCCCCAAATGGGTGTACAGCGAAGGTCCAAAGGAATGAGACAAGCGGTGTGGTCTTTAGGGCTGCAGGAGGAGTGAAATCCTAGGCAGAGCTCATGACTGCTAGCCGGCCCACCGACTGATGCGCTCGGCAGCTCGTATTTAATCAGAACAAGCAGAGAGTTGAGTGGACAATGGAGGACACCTGAACAGGATCTTGGGAGGGGCTCAAGGACCCCTCAGAGCAATAGAAGATGCTAATTAAGGAAAACTATCCAGAAAGTCTCTAGATGGCCTCAGTTGTGGCTTATCTTGCCCCCTGAGGTGCCTCCTCATTCTCAGTTCAATAATGCCTGGGCCACGTCACAGCCCTACATGTGTATTCAGCCTCAATATTCTTCAAAAAAAGGGCACATCTTTCCTGATCATCTCTGCAGTGCATGACATCATTGATCATTCCCTGCTTCTCAGAACTTTCTCCTCTTGGCCTTCCCGTCCTGCACAGCTCTCTTTCTCTGAGCATTTCTGCTCAGTTCTTTTGTTGGACTTACGTCTTTCCTACCACCTATAAAAAGTGGAGTACTTCAGGCATTTATCCTGGTTCTATCCTTACTATATGTTCATTTTCCACATACGCTGACCATTCCCAACCTCAAGGAGTCGGATGTAGATCTGGAAATATAGACTCTCTGCTGCTCTCCAAGCCCACAGCCAAGTACCCAGTGACCCTTTATCAGGGGATCTCCCAGGCATCCCACACTTACCTCCTCCAAGAAGGAACTCAGAGGCTTGCTTCTCTTTCATCTAAGTGAAGGCATTGCCATCCTGTCACACTCTCACATCAGAAACCTGGGACTTATCCTTAATTCCACACCCTGTCTTCCAAATACAAGTCTCACCAGGTACTTTCATTTGTAACTCCAAAATGTATCTCAAATCTATCAACTTCCCTCTGTATGCTGGAACTGCTTCCCATGAACTTAGATAAAACCCAAAGTCCTGGATGTGGCCAGCAAGGATTGACTCATATAACTGTTCTCTCCAAAGTCATGCTGCTCCATCCCTGGGAACACACTGCTGGAACTCCTCCAGCAGGAACTTCCTAGAAAGCCAGCAAGGTGCAAAGGTCCTGCTGTGAGAATGAGTTTGTTGTATCTGAGGAACAGAAAGCAGGAAAGCAAGAAGTAGATGGAGTGATAGAGTGTGAGCCTGCCCTTGGTGAGGGGGTCGTCAGCTGCAGTGTGACAGGAGGATGGAACGGGGCTCCAGGTGTCAGGAGGCTTTTGTGCTATTTTGAGAGGGCAAAGTAGGTGGCTTGAATTCCATGCTATCAATGACCATGAAAAGAAGTGGATGGATTTAGATGAACTTTGGAGGAAGAAGTGATAGGAATGGTGGTAAACTGACCATGGGAGAGGGTAGGGGGTCAAAGGTGATACCCAGTTGGATCTGGCTGGAGCCATTCCCGAGATGGCAAATCCTCAAGGAAATAGATCTGGTCATCTGGAATGCCTAGGGAATGGCAGGTAAGTAGATCTGCACATCGCATATGCTAGCCTGAATTTCAGAAAGGAGCTCAGATACTGGAGTCACACATGCTACAATCACCAGTGTATGGGGGGTTTTAAAGCCATGGGAGCAGATGTGACTGCCTGGGGGTGGAGCAGAGAAGCAGAAAGAGGACTAAGAGGGTGTGATAGGGATGGAGAATAGGACACTGGAGCAGGGGAGGGATGGGAAAAGGAGTGGAAGAAGCAGCGGCTTCAAAGGGTCTTGGATGAACTGCATTTCTAGGTGGGTGCTGGGCACCTGTCAAATTCTATGGCCAGGAAGGCAGCGAGGATGAGCAGTGTCTGTGGAACCGTGTTCCATGGAAGGTAGTGGGTGATCCTCACAAGAGGAGTTGGATGGATTGGGAGGGAAGAGACAGGTTTCTGTGTAGGGAATATTTTTGCATAATTTTATTTTTAAGGAAAAGCAAAGAAATAAAGATGTGGGTCAAATGAGGTGCTCTTTTTGAGGGGGTAAGGTACTGGTTGATCGGAATGACCTTGGAGAAGTGGGGAGGTGAATGAGACAGGAGAGACCAGCTCCGAGGCTATGCCTTATCTATCTATCTATCTATCTATCTATCTATCTATCTATCTATCTGTTTTTTGATATAATGTCTCACTATGTAGCTCAGGGTGGCCTTGCACTCACTGTGATCTTCCTGCCTCAGCCTCCTGGGATTACAGATGACAGCTATAGCTGTCCCTCCAGACCAGAGTTTTTAATAACCATTTGCAGGGTCACAGTTCATGCCCACTGTCCATTCCTCTGCCATCCCAAAATCAGCGCGAGTGCACACATTGATTCCTCCATGTCAGAGAATGCTATCTGCCTTTGCTGGGATGTCCACATTACCTCCCGGACAAGTGCTTACTGGGGTGAGCAAGCACGGAGCAGAGCCATCTTGGGCTAAGGAAAGCACCCTCCAAAACCTCGCTCAGGATCTGCGAACTTCCCTTTGAACACAATATAAATGCTACTGTGGACCTCAGAGGTTAATCCGTTACAATGAGACAATTAAATTTAGGGACCGTTTGGAAGATAAAAAGCAGCAAGTCATAAGCAGGTCAGCAAACTCAACCATGATGGATTTCTATAATTTCCTTCAAGTTCACGGAGCTGATCTGCTGACCCAAGGCGGATGGTGTGACTGCCCGGTGGTGTCAGGGACGCGACAGGGAGATTATTTTTATTAAACTAGTTGCTTTTGAAGCATTGGCCTCTCTCACTTCCCCTTTTTCTCTCAAGGAGGTCGTTTGCCAGCTGGTAATGCATTTAACCCTTAAACACACAGACAACCGCATGTTAGCCAGGAGGATCGGTTTACAGAGGTGTGTGATCTATGCTGATTCTTCTGCTAACTGCATTCTCTGTTTAGAACTTGGACTGCTACTCCCTCTGCCGTTAACCTGCTTTGGTTAGGTGGCTCACTTGTCTGACCTCCTTTGCGTGATGTTACAGAGCTCATGGGGGATGAAGGTGCTTAGTTTGACGACCGCTTCTTCATGAGAATGCTTAGCCAGGACAAGAGAAAGATGCTCTGGCCACACAGCTGGGACTGGCCTGCAAATCCCACAGGTTCTGAGTTTTATCTTCAGTTTTGTTGCCCAAATCTCCTTCTGTTTCCCAAAGCATGAAAGTTTCCTGAGTGGCTCATTTCACAGACATTTCTGGCACCCACTTTGCTGGTGACACTACCCGCGTGTCCCTGCCCTGTGGCATCTGGTCCCTGCTCCATCTTAGCAGTAGTGCCACGAGGCTGCTGACATAGTCACTTTAGGAATTTTTCCCCCAGTGCCAAATTGCCCTGTCTCATTAATGACAGGCTCAATTTCCATCATGTTCTTTGATGGGTCTTGCCAGACATCCAAGCAGGAGCTTCCTTCCAGCCCAGAATCCTAATTCCCTACAGATATGTGTTGGCATCTGCCTGTTCAGGAACATAATGAAGTTAATTCTGAGATTTGGAGGAAAAGCAAACACAAGAATCACGGTGATCGGGAGAGTGGCTACCACGATGCATGCCTTTCTTTCAAGGACCACTTAGCTTGTTAAGTAATTTGCACTGCTCCATTTTCCACAAAGGATTTAAGGAGCTGATTGGCCCAGAGTTACTGTGGTTTTGGGTTTGCAATCAGGAGGCTGAGTTCGAGTCCCAGCTCTGATCCTCTGAGCTCCATCCCTATCTCAGCCCCTAGGGCTCAGGTGTCATGAAACCGTATGCTCTGTCTACTTCACAGGCTGATTGGGGGATAAAACGAGATAATAATAGACACGAGAGGATTTCATTAGGGAATAAAACATTGTGCACATGTTAGTTATTATTTCAGAAGTTAATGGGAGATCCAAATCTGAGATCTGGGCAGAATCTTTCTGCATTGCTAGTTGGCAGGTCATTTCTTTTTCTCGTTTCTTTTTTGTGTGCATCTCAGAGGGTTGGCCGCCAAAAAGGAAGGAAATGCCGTTATTAGAATGGGGGCCTACTGGGTGGCAGGGGGGAGTTGCCGGCCCAGGCATTTTTAGCAGTGTGGTTTCCAGGACTCTGATTTGCATACCTGCAAATGTCTAGCTAGCCAATGAGCAAAAATGTCCCCGAGTGCTATACTAAGCTTGGGTTGCCAAGATGTCTTTGATGAGCCTTGAGGCTTGTTATCTCATGAAAAGGAATCCACTCCAGATAGATAAGTGCTGTATTTTTGTCCAGGACATCAGGGCTGGGCTTTGCAGCCACCAGTACTTGTCCTCTCTCTGGAATGCACGGCTCACCAGGCTGTCTTTTGTGAACCCTTTCCTAGAAGTTTCTTATTTGAAGATTAAAGTGGCATACTGGCAATTATCCACACGCATGTGTGCACACACACCTGCGCGCACACACACACACACACACAAACATCTTTCTATTTAAAAATCACACATCTGTTATATTGTTTGATGCTTGTTCGCTGACCAATTGCTGGGTTCCATCAATTAGTTGTTCCTAAAAATAGTGGTCCTCAAAGAGTGGTCCACTCAAGAGAACCGCGTGAAGGTTTGTTGAAAAGGAGAAAGCTTTCTAAAGGTGGACCCTGGAGTGTGTCCTCACTGAGCTTCTCAGGAATCACCAAGCACACTTCAGTTGGAAAGCTTTCCTTTGGTGACTCCCAGAGGGGTTTGGTAGTTGCTGTGACTCTCAGCTTAACATTTCCAGGCCATCACTCGATTTACGTTTGGACAGCTGGACCAATTTTTATGCGCTCTACATTCATCCTGAGCTTTGATAGACGCTTAGCCAACTTTTCTCTTAGTCTTGTTGGCCAGCCTATTGGTCCTCACTCTCTTTCCAATCCTGCCACACACAAACTGTTTGGATCTTTTGTTGAGCCACATTCCTTGTGTATCTGGGTAACCACCACCCTGGTTTAGCACTGAAAGTTCCATATTCAGGGAGTCCCTGAGACACCAACAGAAAGGCTCTTAACTTCCTTGTTGCTCTTCTCCCTGTTAGGCCCAACTTGCCCTTTGGGGCTCATTTAATATTCATCTTTTGCACCCATCTCTTCAATTTCTAAATGTATTATTTTTATTTTTTAAAAACAGGTGATGGTATTTCTTGACCTGTGTAGGACTTCTCCTGTGAGTGCACCGGAATGAAGCCAGAGCTGCTATGGATGTGGCTGTTGGTCTCTCGTCTTCCTGCTGAAGTGTTCTTCTGTTACCTGGCTGGTCTGTCTATTAAGGGGGCTCCTTCTCAGTGCTTTTGAAATCCTATAGTCAGAAGTGGGTCTCTGTTGCAAATAGGAATAGAACACAAACCTCAAGCCTTTCTATTGCTCATGGTTATGCTTAACAAGATATCAGGCACTGACAGGTGACTCAGGTATCACCACATCTGCTTGGTCTTTGCCCAAGCCCACTTTCTGTGCCTTTGCTGCCATTTTGGGGTGATGATATTATTTTGGGGAAGGGGCTGAAGTCAGAAGACCATGTGTTGAGCCAAAAGAGAGTTCTTTCTTTCTTTCTTTTTCTTTCTTCTCTGTCTCTCTTTCTCTCTTTAGAGGGCATTTCTCAAGATCTCTATTTGTCTTGGTCAAAATGTACACAAGGGCCATAGAATTGAGCCACCCTAGAATCTGTCTTTTCTGATTCTCTGATTTCTGATGGATGATGAAGTTCCCCAAAACGTTCAAGCCAAATCCACTGTTGATGTTCTTTCAAGTAACATCAGGTCTCCCACTATAAAATGGGGTACAAGAATCATTAGTATGAACTACAAATAAATTTTGAAAGCTCAGCTACACTATTCATCCACATTAGGCATCTCTCTCCCTCTTTTCTTTTCCTTGGGATCAACTGATAATTTTCATGACAGAGATCACTGCCTCCCTCCTCACTTTTAAGAGTTCCCCAACCTGTGGAGATGAGTTCCCCCACACTGAGCTTCGAGGCCAGGCTCTGTTTCTTTAGGGCCTCATGTTTGCCAGACGCTGTGGTCTGGATGTCCCATCATTTCCCTGCCTGACCTTGGCATGTCCTTCCTCTTATCCTTGTCTCCTGGATCATGTATTCATCAGCCAGTTTTTAATGCAGGGTTGTGCATTGCTGTCCATTGCCTTCACTTTTAAGCCTCTCTTTCTCAAAAAAATCAGTCTATAGCTGGGCACGGTGGCACATGTCTATAATCCCTGCACTCTAGGAGGCTGAGGCAGGAGGATCACAAATTTGAACCCAGCCCATGCAATTTAGCCAGATCCTATCTCACATTAAAAAAAAAAATTAAAAAGGACTGGAAATGTAACTCAGTGAGAAGACTCTGAGTTCAATTCCTATTGCTACAAATAGGATAATACAAATAAATAAAAAAATTTGAAAAATTAGTGTTTTTATTTTGAATTCCTATTGAACGTGCATCCCACTAGGACTTGGGGATCTCTAAAAGGATGCTGTCTACGTCCTCATCCTAACTTCTCTTTCTTTAAGCATCCAACAGAAGACTATCTTGGTTCACAAGCCAAGTGTCCCCTCTCTTCTCCAGATAAAGGATGACTTGAAATTCTACCTGGAAGAGTTTAAGAAGACTGGAGCCCTGGCATTCTCCATGGTGACAGCAGTAAATCCCAGATTAATCCATTATGGGAGAGCCAGAGCAGGGACTGCTTCCCAAGTCCCTGACTGACTGCGGTGAGGCCTCTGCATTTGGCCTTCACACATTCCCCTGGCCCAAATCTGATATTATCATCAATCTGACACGAGGATGCATAAGAAGCCAAAGGAGAACACTGGCAATGTTCTGCCCACTTAATCTCTACCCATCCAGCACCAAAATCTAACTGTCTTGAGATTTCGATTTCAGAATTTTTCATCTTGAAGCTGAATGGTTGGAAAGGATGTCTTGAGCTACTTCTAGAGGAGAGAAGCATCTTTTCCGTGGTTTGAGTGAGTATCTTGTCTCCATGACAACCTGTCCCTATGACAACAGTGGGCTTATGGAGTGATGGTGACTGAGAACCAGAGGCTGAGGCTTGGTGGACACAGAATGGCCATCTTATTTCCACGGGCTGTCAGTGCATTCTAAACTACTTCCAAATGTACCCTTGATTGAGAGCAGGTTTCTGACTCCTGGACTTGGTTAGGCTGTATCAGGGACAAAATGATGCTGGGATATCAAGAGAGGTGAGACTGAGGGGCAAGGAAGGATGAAACACTCACCAGAGACATGCAGTGGACTGGCCTTTCCCTCTCAGGCCTCAGGCTGGGTTGAGAAAAGAAAAGATGACCTGCAGAGATTGTGCAAGGATAATCCCCATATCCTGGCCAGAGATTGTATGGTGAACAGGCCAGGGTGCCTTTGGCTAGTTGTTACTTGCTTATTCTAATATGGTTTGAATATACTGATAGCTTGAATAGACTTACTGCATTTAACACATGGACAGTATACAACACCCAGTGTGACTCAGATTAAACCATTTGGAAGGGGCTCCAGGCCCCACTGGAATGGATCAGAACAGATATTCCGACCCATAAGAATGGGAGTGGACCTTCATTCACTGACCCAAGAGTCATATAGTCACCACCTTAGGAACAGCCCAATGCAGATGGTCCTTGGCTTAATTAATTCCAGGAGAATCCTTTTACCAGGGAGAGTTCCAGAGAGCATGTCAGCCATGTGGAGTTGACAGTTCTTACAAAGCACTTCTCTGAGGTGACCACTGGCCACCACTTCCTTGTGCATGTTCATGTGGTTGGAGTTGGAAAGGTTTATACCTCAGGGCTCAGCTCCTGATATGCAACATGTGTGAGCACCCAGTGCTCTGTGCTGGTTGGTGTTTCTGGGGCAGGGAGCTGGGCCAGGCAGAGCCAGCAGCTGGAGAGGCATTGTTCATTGTATCGCGAGTGACAGGAAACCCACCATTTGACAGTCAACCCACATAGCCGTGGTGACGTGAGAGGCTTGTTTTAGATCATGCATTCCACTGCTGTGCATGAATTAATAAGGCTGTGAAAGGGCTTTTCTTTCTTTCTTTCAAATTTAATATGGGAGTAGATGAGGAAGAACATGGTAGCAATTAGCTGCTGCCATGAATTTTATGAGCAGTTTGCTAAGAAACCACATTAATGTCTCTGAGGGTAGTGAGATCGGTTTTGCTGTATTATTTTTACATCTTTTTCCCTCTTAAAGGCCAACCGGAAGTTTTGAGACCATGCCCAGGTGGGTGGCCCCAATGGCCAGGGATGGCTCTCCCAGGACAGGCAGAGCCCAGCTCATCCTTACCTCGGATCCTGCACAGAACCTGCTGGTACCCAGCCCTGTGTGCAGTTCCAGAGAACTCCCTAGGATGGAAAACAATATGTCCTTATTTCCAGGTAGGGTTCAGAAATTGCTACCAAAGAAGAAAAAAAAAACTTGCATGATTATTAATTCCAGCAACAAAAACCAGAATAATATGTTGGCATTAGCTAGAAGAAAATGGGAATGAATAGTTGTAATAAGTTCCCAGGAAGATTGGAGATGGTTTCACATACTTTACCCAAAGCCTAGGGTGGGATGTAGGAACTTGAGAGGAAGCCCAGGGAAGGCTGTGTTCCTTTTTTGGATCTGGAATGTCAAAAGAAACAAAAATAAGTTCGTTACCAAGTGACAAGGCTCGATCAAATCCCAAGGAAGCACCCCCGGAAGAACAGAATGAGTTAAGGTGTGGTCACAGCCACGAGAGAGAACCAACAGGCAGGAGAGATGAATGGAAAACCCAAACCCCAACAAACAGCCCACAAGAAGCAGGAAATAGCTCACCATCCTTGGGAGGAAGTAGATGTGGGGTGGTCAGGGCATCTTGTTCACTTCTTATGTTTTTCTTCAACATGAAAATTTAGTGACCAGGACCCCTGGAAGAAATGCCTGGAAGGTAAACTGAGGCCTCTTTTTTCATTAGGTCTAGGACAGAGCCTCTGTGGTGGAGAGAAGCAGCAAGAGCAGGCTGTAGAGAGCAAGCACTCGCAAATCTTTTCTTATCAAGAAAACTAAAAATTGTGCCTGAATGTCCAGGAAGTTCTTAACTTTGATGCAAGCAGAGATTCAGGTTGACTGTAAACAAAAGCCAAGGCTCACTGATGAAATATCTTGTTAGCATCTATTCCTTAAAATGGTAGTGATTTGTGAATTTTTGCTTACTTTCAAATGTTTCTATGAAGTGCTATTTTCTTGGGCAATAAGAAGCAAAAATATGCATGATGCTATGTATGCAGGAGCCTTAAATCCCCAACTCACTTATAATCCCAGGTACATAGGATTGCTGGCAGCTTGTGTGCATGGGGGCAATGATACCACTGAATATCATAGGAGCGAAGAGTGTTTAACTGGCTCATTCTCTGATGTGTCCTGATGAGAATGCTATGCTTACTCAGACAGGAGCATTTCGGTTACAGAGAACGAGACTCAGTAAACTTAGCTCATTGAAAACATTGCCCATTTAAAGATTTTTCTTTTTTCTTTTTTAATTTGGGCTCAGCTTTTCCAGAACAGGCCAACATCTAAAACTTCTGATGTCTCAGCTAAATATTGTCAGACTTGAAAGACGTTCTAATAAACATGGCTGTCTGAGTTTAAAAACAAGTATCATTGGTTTAAATTGTAATGATGCAAATTAAATGTAAATACGATTTAAAACATAATCACTCTGTTTCTCCTCTCAAAGAAAGCAAAATCAAACACAAAGTCAGTGTTCAGAGGAAAATAAAATAGCTTGTGGTGGGTGCATAAGTTCTCATCTGATTTTGTTTTAAACTGTGCGTGGTTGTTACATAAATGCTTTTTGATATCTTTCACAATAAAGAAGTTTTAAAAATTAACTTTAAACTGTGAACTAAACCTCCCTCCTACACACACGTTTTCTTTTGCTCTCTGCCTGTCTCTCTTTCTTTTAAATCCTCATAAAATTTCTAGTCAGGGCTTTGACAATTTGAGTGACACAGAAAGTCATGAAAATAATGAGTTAGAAGCCAGCAACCATGAGGGGAAGTCGAAGGCTTTGGCGTCGTTTAACTTAGGGAAGACAAGGACCCGGCTGATTTAATAATGGCCTCCCAGTTTATGGACGGTTATTATGCAGAAGATGGGGTCCAGCTGTTTTTCATTTCTAGTGAAGACAGAAAAAAAAAAAAAAAAAAAAAAGAAAGAAAGAAAAGAAAAGAAAAAACCAAGTGGCTAGAATTGCATCAGGGGAGATTAGGGTGGGAGATGAAGCAGGTCTTGGTTGATCGGGTTGTGAGCCTGGAATGAATGACCAGAGAGAATTAGGAAACCTTTCTCTGTAGGATTCTGAAATGAATGAGATCTTGGAGAATCAATGTGGTGGGACAGTCTCCTTATCTGCCCGCTGGCTGGAGAGGGATGGGAGGCCATGGTCCTCTAGGCCAAGTCCCCTGGTGCGCCCTGTTTCTGGGACTGAGTGGATTGCTCTTGGCGGGGACCAGAGCGCAGGGCCAGGAGCCTGCTGCCTGCGGGGTGGGCAGCTGGCCTGTACGAGGTAAGCAGACACCCACGTTCCTTCCATTCCCGCGGCTCCAGAGTCGTTTAGGATCCTTCTGCCTGCCAACTGCCACCTTGAAACAGGGAAAGTATTTTAAACAAATCCTGCAAGACAGGCAGGCGGGCAGGGGATGTGTTTGCACTGCTTGGTCACCGGACACCTCCCCAAAAATTCTTAGCCCAGCAGGAGCTCTGGGAGAAGAGAGGTGGGCGCTAGAGGAGTCTGATACCACACTTATGTCACCTCCTTTACAAACCTACTTAGGAAACAGAAGCTGAACTGACTTCAGAACCAGATTCCTCCCAGCCCCCACTTACCTCCCTCCACCCCCCACATTTTTGTTTCTATTTCTTTCTCTCTTAAGTCCTTCCAAATTTTTTTTTTCTTTTTTAACTTGAAAACAAAATATTTAAAATATGACAGTTAGGTCTTACAGATGCTGAGAGGCAAACCCAGAGAATTTGAAGAAGATAATTAAAAAGAATTTTTTTTTTGTTTTTGGTAAAAAAAAAAAAAATAAGTCGGGTGTTTTGCTTTACTTATCAAAGGAGACTCGTCCTGGTGTCTGTTTTAAATATATTTCTTAAGATGATGAAACGTCTCGGGGAACAGAACTGTGTGGGAAGAGATTTGTGTGGAAAGGAGAATTTGAAAGGTGTTTTTCATCTTTCTTAACATTCCCCCAAGCAGCCCGACCTCATACTTCAAGGGGCCCGGCCGAACCCCTACCTGAGGGAGGCTTGGGTTCCGCGGCTGCGTTGCTCTGGAAATACCCTCTTTCCATGCTGCTCACGCCTCATTGCCAGTGATGATTGTGATCTCTGGACTTCGGATGCTGCTGAGAATCAGGAAGATATTTTGAGCCCAGGAATTTGGGCCCTGCCACATGTTTGGATTAACAACCAGTTAAATCTTGCTAAGGCAATATTTTTCTATGCAGTTAGTTTTTATACTAAACAAGGTTTGTAGTAATTGGATGCCCTACTTGAGCAAAACTGTTTACCAGAAAATAAATCACTCCTGGCATTCAGAAAACACGAGCCCAGGGATCCGCCAGCACGGGCATCATCCCGTTCGTTTCTCATAAACCTAGCCCCAAACATGTGCGTTCTGATCTATGATGACTTCTGCTTGGAATTGTGGTCTCTTTCTTTCCATGCCCATTATGATGCTTACCTAAACATTTCCCTCTGTTTAGCTGTGGTGCTTCTGGTAATGAGTCCTCACTGGTGTGCTGGGAAGGATCACCAGGTTTTAGCAAACCCTATGGAAAAAGAAAGAGAGGAGGGAGGGGGAGAGGGAGACAAAGATTGGAAGGAAAGGAAGAAAGGAAGGAGGGGGGGCCGAGGAGAAGAGCATACTTTTTTCATCACTGGCCATAAGAAGAATTAGAATCCGAAGCCGCTGCAGGGCTATCTGGTTTCCCGTTGCTGTTTGCTGATGAGATCAGGAGTAGTGGGACTGGCCCTAGGTCACAGGGGCCAGCAGGGTGGGGCTGTACTTAGCATCCCTGTTGGCTGGCTCTGATTGCGGTCCTTCTGTCCTCTGTAGTCTTCTGTCTTGGGAGATCTTGACTGCCTAAGAAGGAATTTGGAGAAGCAAGACATAGTAGGCTGGATTCTCTTAAGAAAAGAGGATGAAGTGAGCTCAGGCTGTGAGCTTTCTCTGCATGGAACCTCGAGAGTCAGCACATTCGGGGGGCAGGGTGATGGGCCCGTGGGGGGCTGTGCCTCCTCAGAACGGTCCCCTGCCCGAATTTGGACAGTCCTTTAAAGCCAGTCAAAGTCAAGATGGAGGAAGCCATTCACAAAGTTAATGTCAGGACAAAACAGGAAAAAGACTGAACGCTGAGATTCTTAGGCTTTGAGAATTTTGTTGACTTTTTATAGAAAATGAAAAAACATTGCCTTTTTTGTGGTGTGTGTATCTTTCCCACTGCCTGACCCAGCCTCAATGGTACGAGCCTCAATGGTACGAGTGATGGTTTTAGGAGTGGGCCAGGGAGGGGCAACTAGGTTGTGAAGATGAGCCCCAGGAGTGGGACTGTGCCCCCCAAGAGGCTCAGAGAGCAAGCTCAGTCCTTCTGCTGAGTGAGGGCACAGCCAGGAGTTACTATCTAGCAACTCTGATCACTAAGGTCACTCAAACTGGCTTCCCACTGATGGGAAGGCCGCCTTCAAGCTGTTCTGCTCCAAAACCACAGGGGTTCTGAAAGGGGAAACGTGCCTAAAACTTGAAAAAAAAAAAGAAAAGAGAATCAGCCTCCCTCCTTGTTTCTGTTTGACTTTGGCAGTTTGGGATATTTTTGAAGTATTTTCTGTTATGTGTATTTTTGAAAATAAGCCCAAAGGCATGGTTTTGGGAAGTTAAAAAAAAATCATTTAAAACCTAAGGAGATTTAATCATTAACAAAGCTTTTCTTTTCTTCCAGGTGGGATTTTCCCTTCACCTCTTCACTTTAGCCGGGTTCTGTCATTTGTCAGAGCCTGGGGTCACGAGCACATCCTCCAGAGAGTCCCCTGTTCACGCGTATCAATGACACATAGAATCAGGTCACACACTCTCATGCTGAAATCGCTTCTTTAGGTTTAAAATTACTTGAGAATTGGCCAAGGCGATCAAATCAACCATGTTATCTATGTTTTTCTTTGTAAGCACCAGGTAGTCAGTGTGCTTTGGAAGAAGGAACCAGGCCTGGAATGAATGAAGGCCAGAATGGTCGAGGCCATTCCTACTCATGCAGTGGATATGAGCTCCTCGTGGTGTGTCCTGCAGTGTGAGAGGTATGTGTGTATGCAGACCTGTCCAACAGCACGTGGTCCTGTCCTCAGTGAGTTTACACACCCCACTGAGGCTGAGCCACATCTCTGGACCTCGTCGTGGTGACATCATGGATCATTATCTGCTGGGGTTCCCGGTGTTCTCCCCTAACTCAATAGAGGACAGCTTAGGCAGGCTGAGGTTTCTACCTCTTCTACCCAGAATCTTTGGCTCTGCCCTTGTGTCATCAGCTTTCCATTGCTGGGATGAGATACCCTGGGATGAGATAATCACCCTACATGGAAGAAAGTTTTATTTTGGCTCCTAGTTCAGAGGTTTCAGCCCCATCATTGGTGGCCTCCTTGCTTTGGGGCCACAGTGAGGCAGCCTCATGGCAGAATGCATGGCAGAGGAAGCTGCTCACCCCATGGAGGCTGGGAAGTGAAGGAAAAGAGAAAGACAGAGGTAGGAGGACTGCCATGAGTTCAAGGCCAGCCTGGGCTAAGCAGTGAGTTCAAGACCAGTGTGAACTACAGTTTGAGATCCTGTCTTTAAAAAAAAAAGTGTGAGCAGAGAGAAAGGAAGGGACCAGAGTCACTCAATCCCTGTCCTTCCTTTGAGGTCATGCCTGATGACCTAACTTCCTTACCCCAGGCCTCATCTCCTAAAATCTCCACCACCTCCCAATGGTGCCAAGGGCTGGGAGCCAAGCCTGTCAAACATGGGGCCTTTGGAGGCCACGTGTCCAAACAATGATACCCTTACCTTCCTATTACTTGTGCTTTGTAGGACAGCTGCCACCGACAGGTGGGCTCTCAGTGGACTCCACGCTTACTGACCATGACCAGAGAGGCCACGTGAAAGCACGATTCCTGTAGGTCAGAAATGGTCTCAACATTCCCAGTCTCACATTGGTTCAATCAAGTATTTAGCACGCTTGTGTGAAAAGGAGATACTATAAGCTTTTGGAAGTGTGTAGATGTTTTCTAGGAAGACAGGCTATTGTGGGGGCCCGCTCTTTTCTGGTGGGCTGTTCTTCTGGGAGATGAGACGACAAGCTTGGGTTGATCCTAGACAAGGTCCCCTGAACCCCAGGGCTGCTGTGTTTCTGAAACTTTTGTTTGCCAAAACAATCTGACTTTGGACAAACATATCATAAAAATTTAAAAGCAAATACAACTACACGAAGGGTCTAAATAGCTCCAAGGCTCTACTTCTACTGTAATCTCTCTGGTTTAAACTCATACTCCTAAGGCTCGCATGAAATTCCATTGATTTCACTTGAACTTAGCAACATCCAGTTAGTTTTTAACAAAATAATTCCAGCAATGTATGATCGTGTAGCTGTTAATTCCAAAATGAAAAAAAGCAGAGGAACAAGAAGGAAAGAAATAAATATCAAGTTCTGTAACCCTACCATATAAAGAGCTGAGGATAAACTTGGTTTTCCGCATAGCTTATATTTTGAAAATGCAAATATTCTTAGGAGGCTGAGGGGAAACTATTAATTGGTCCTAATTTATAGGGGGACAAATTTAATCAAATACTTTCAGAACTGGATGTGATTTCAAAATTATTTTAGACCAATCCTTCTCTGGGGTTGATTTTACCCCATGGAAATACTTGCGAATGTCTGAAGTTTGCTTGTCACAATTTGGGACTGCTCCTAGACTTTAGTAGGTAGAGGCCAGGGACCCTTCTAAATATTGCACAGTGCCCAGGCCAGCACCTCCCAGAACAAAGAACTATGGGTCCCCCGTGTCCTTAGTGTCCAGTCTGTTTGAGACCTGTTCTCTTAATTTCTGAGAAGGAATCCAGAGCTGGCAGATGACTTGCTCGAAGTCACTCAGCTAACTGGTGGCAGGGAAGAGATTAAATTGTTTGCCTCCTGCTGCTGACCAAGGCTCTGCACTGCGATGCATGCAAACTTTGGTAGCAAAGGCTCAGAAAATGAGAGGGAATGATTCTAAAATAAGCATCCAGGGGAAGAGACAGATCATGGTAGTGGGAGGTGAGGGGCACACAGAAGCAATAAAAATGGTGTTGGAAACCAATCGTGAAAGAAGTAGGGAGAGAACGGTAGAGATACTCAAAGATTGCTTGCTTAGCAGTTTTGCATGGATATTTCCATGCTGATACCTCCTCCCCATTTGGCTGGGACTGTCCCAGTTTTCAAAATGAAAGTTTTGATTTCTGGGAACACCCTCAATTCTGGGCAGACCAGGGTGGTCACCTCGTTGTAAGTTTCTGTCACATAAACACACCTGAAAAAACGTTACCCTGCTGAACTGCAGACTGATTTAGAGAATTGGAAGAAATTCAGCAAAGGGTTTATAGGACTTCTCTGTTCATTTCTGCAATTTCCTAGGACTATAACTGTTTCTAAGTAAAGGTTATCGAACAGTGTAGTGAATCTTTAAACATTTTGATTTAACAGAATAGCATATGAATGAATAAGCTCTCAACTGAGATGATTGGCTTTCTTTCTTTCTTTTTGAAACTATGTAGTGCAGGCTGGCCTTGAACTTGCTTATGTAGCCCAGGCTGGCCTCAAACTCATGGCGATCCTCCTGCCTCAGCCTCCTGAGTGCTGCGATTACAGGTGTGTGCCACCACATCTGGCATTTGATAACTTTTGTGTGCACAGGAGTGGCACATATAAAGAGAACATCTTTATATAAAGATGTCACAAAGTGCCCACCATTACTCAGGCACAACTTTATTGAGCACACAAAAGGCCAAGACGGTGGCATTTAATGTGCTTGTCACATAGGCATGGCTGTGGGGTTACTTAATAGTCAAATCTTCTTGGGCTGGGAAGTAATTCATTTTGGGGAATAAAGAAGGAATGATGGTTTATATAAAGAGAAAATTACAGAAGCCTTCATCGAGGGAGTATTTCATTCATTCATTCATTTGATTCATTGTAGTGCCAAGTGCCGCTAAATGATAGAAAATAAAAGTTGAATGGGTCTTTTTCTCTTTAAGGCTTTTTGATTTGGGGACCCAAAGAAAGGGGTTGAAAAAAAAACCCAGCCCATTGTTACTCTGACAGTGTAAAATAGACTCCTCTCATAAGAAGGAGAGGGAACTTGCTTACAACCATCTATGTTCTGGCTATTGGAGCAGAAACGTAAAATCTCAGTGTCTGTGTTAGGCAGATGAAACAATGGGCCTTCTAAAGGCACCTGGAGTTTGTAGTGTACGGGAATCTTTAACCGTTTTAATTTAATAGAATTTCCATTTTAAAGAACATCCACAAATTGGAAAACATCAAACAGAAAGTGCCCCTGGCGTGCCTGGAATACTGAATACTTGGGAGGTAGTTTCTGACTGGAAGATGTGCCATCTGCTCTGCCTTTCTCGGCTTTGTAGGTTAAATCTTCGGGGAAAGCGCTGTCTGATTTCCAGCAGTGGTCAAGTGTGTGGGACCTGCACACACAGCTAAGAAAGTGTGGTTTGTTTTCAGCCTTGCTACTGATGCTTAGACATACACTAACTCTTTACCTGCAGCTCATCATTACTTTCTCGGGGTGATGGAATTTTTATTTCACTGTTGTGGGACATCTTTACTGAGAGCAGGAATTCTTGAGATGAATTCTTTCTTAGCTGCAAATGAATGCTGCCACATGTTTTACCAAAAGCAGAAGAAATGTATAGTGGGCACTAGACCATAGCAACTGGGTCAAGAAAGAAAGAGAATCAGGAAATAGATGGTCATGAGGGAAAGGAGGAAGGAAAGCATAACCTGCAAAAACAGGAACTAGAGCCGGCTGTGGTGGTGGCACATGCCAGTAATCCCAGCACTCAGGAGGCTGAGGCAGGAGGATCACTGTGAGTTCAAGGCCAGCCTGAACTGCATAGGGAAACCCTGTCTCAAAAAGACAGTAAAATAACACAAAACCAAAAGAAACCCAGGGACCACAGGTATTAAAGGCAAGTGCTGCCCTGTTACTTATGTGGCAAAGCATTCTGGGGGTCAGGAGATCAGAGCTGCCATCTTGTTTCTTAGCTGTGCTCTGTTCAGGCTTTAGGCCTAGGCCTTCATCAATGGAGCTAGAACTGGAAAGGGGAAGGGGAGCATTTAAAAAATCCCTGCCCGGTCCCACCTCCAGAGATTCCAAATCAGTAGGTACTGGATGAGATCACACATTAGCATTTCCTTGGAAATTCACTCCTCTCTGGCAGTGCAGAGGTGGAAATTAGGTCCCAGAACCACTGGGTAACTGACAGAGGCCCACACAGCTGAACACAGAGATGGATCTAGCACCAGGCCTCCTGTGCCCCGTGAAATTATTTTCCAGTAACACCCTTAGAGCCTCCCATGTACAAAGCGCAGGACCAGGGACATGAAGGGTCTAGAGAGGTCCTGGTCTTTTCCTAATGGGCTTTTTAAAAAACACCTCTCATCGTGCCTGGCACATAGAAGCACTCAATAAATATTAGCTGAAGGAAGGCGTGTGGCATGTGTTTAATTTTCTTTCCCACTCCCCTCCAAGCATTAAAATAACATGTCCCAAGGTGCTAAAGTGAAATGGAATGACTTTCCCATCCAGCCACTCTGAGCCTTCGTTACCCTTCTGTGACTCAACCTATAAGTCCATGATTGAGTAGATCAGAGCGTTCGAGGGGATTTCCATTAAAGTAATGAAGTAGCAGTTGGCTTTTCAGCTTCAAATTCTTTCCCTTGTTAAAGAAACTGAAACAATATCTTGAGTAGGATTGGCTGTTTAAATCCTGCCGAAACGCTTTTCAATAGAAGTGATTGAAGACGACCATTTTACAAAAATGTTTTGGAGGAATTTGTTCCATTCTGTCTTGCGTTTCATTATAAACAATTTTTATTTTTCCTTTTAACAAAAGTTCTTCTTCTAGCCATATCTGTGGGGCGAACACCTCCCAATCACCCTCCTACACAGGCCGCAGACCTCTGGCCATTTTTAGGGCTCCCCTCTATAAGGCTTGGAACTGATGCCCGATTTCATAAGGTCCTTGGGTGAGAGGGTCTAAGCCACCTGTGGTTGTTTGGATGGACACAAGCCCAAGGCCTCTGGTCTCTCTCCTGTTCCAGGAGAACTGACCATGCAAGCCAAAGCCCACTTCCAACCAGACTGTGAGCTCCTGAGGGCAGGGTGGGGCCATTTTCTCCCTTTATATCTCCGTACCCAGCAAGGGCTCTGAGCCGTGCATTCTCAGTACAGTGTAGTAACCTCAAATTGATTCTTAGGGCAGAGGTGTGAAAAAAACTTAGGTGGTACAATGGCTTGTGCCCACAATATGCGGTATCTATGACATTGGTTTTCACAGGGTGATGGGCCGGGTCTACAGAGTCCTGGAGTCGATAGGACAAAAAGTTTGAGAAACACTATGAGCGTTTCTTGGGAAGACCTGGAAACTTCTCCAGGGTTCCTAAGTATGCCATCTTTATATCTACGGCGAACATGAGCAAATGCTCCTCTACTCAGGGACCTGGTACATCCAGACCTTTGTTAGATGTGTTCTCTACATTTCCAATGATCTCTTTGAGATTAAAATTAAACCACAGGTATCAGGAACTTGTTGGTCTTTTGCCTGCTTGGGTGTGAAAATGGGAGGACCATATCTGCTGGGGAGCCACCTGCAGACAACGCACCTGGGCACCTGGGGTTAAAGACAGCAGTGTGTGGCCAGGAGCAACACCCGAATGAGCCACCAGCTCTCTCTTACTGAACATCTGTCCAGCTGTGTTAGCCCAGGTGTGGCCCTGCCATTTACTAGATTCTGGTAAGACATGAATCTCACCTTTCTTCTCAAGTGAGGGTAGCAGGAGGCTTCAGAGCCACTCTGTGGGGTTTTTGTTGGTATCCAGTCAGATCATATATGTGGACTTTAAGTTACTAAATTTGTGTAAGTTACTATTATTATCCTGGTGATTGCAATATTAGCGATGGACCCCCTATGCAGAAGCAGAGAGGATTTGGAAGCAGACAGTCTCTCCATACCGAGGACAGGACCAGAGCACACTTCACAAGGCTCTACCACTATCTGAGCAGGGTTTTGGGGTCCAGAACCTATAGCAATGAGATCGGACCTGGAGGAACATGAGCAGGGGTCAGGCCCTCGTGGGACTCTAGTGAAAAGGAGAAGACCCACTGATGAACAGGAGGCCAGGCTACAAAAAAGGGGAGCTAATCCAGGAAAAGATCCCACCCGAGTCCTCCATGCAAACAAGGAATCAGAGCACGCTTCATCCTGACTGGTCAGTGACTGAGCCCAGCTGTAGCAGCTCCTGGTCCACCCTGATAGGGCAGGAGTGCAGGGCACTGTCCCTGACTTAATCTGTGCTAGTAGGTTGTTAGTGCTGTTGAATTTTATGACTTGGGGCTATGTGTGAGCTCTGGATCTCATTTACATCTTTGACTTGTTCTGCTACAGAAAAACAAAGAGCGAAGGAGAGAAAAGCTAGGCCTGATCCCACATGGCCCCTTCTCAACGCTTGGTCTTTTTATCCCCTTTGAGTGGTCCCATGCTGTCTTACTACTTAGATGTGAAGGGCCTTGGGAATCCCCTCCCCCACCCACAGAAGTCATTTCCCAGGGGTCATTTTGCCCAATGGGAGGTGAGCATGGGGTGGATAGTGAACTCCTGGACACCAAAGAGCACAGTTTAAAGCTGTCCCTCAACATGACTTCTCCCGGGTCCAATGACTCTGGAGGAGTTCAACAATCCCATGTCCATGAAGGTGTTCCCTGTTCTTTGACTTGGTCTCTGATCTCTGCCTCTTTTGGAAAGAAACTGTCTTTTCTGTTGTATATATCTGTATGTTTTGGGAAGCACCACCCACCTGGAGAAGTTTTTGCCCTGGAGGACTTGTCCTTCACCTCATGGCCTTTGCCCTAGGTGGACTCACTTCCTAGCCTGCCCTATGGAGGTGGCTGAGGAGAAGCAGGCTACAGAGACTTCTTGGGCAGTCTTTGACCTCCGTGAGTTCTAGACTAACCCAGTGGTATGGGCATGATCAGTCTGTCCCTGGTGAATTTTCCACATCAAGGTGAGGAAGAGTTAGTGTCTTATTTTTCTAGTTTTCTAGGGTATTGTTGAAACACACATGCATGTACCACAAATCTTCTGAGGGCAAAGATGTATTCTGAGAGAAATTCCATCAAGCAGGGCAGAGTGGTTCTCCTAAACCACACCATGGTTTGGTAGGTGGCTTCTCTCACAACAGAGTTGGTGAGTCAAACACCATCTGCCTCATGTGTCTTTGCTGTGTATGTGTTTGTGATTGGGGATAGAACCCAGGGATTCCATTTGCATGCTTGGCAAGCACTTTACCACTGAGCTGCACTCAACCCTGAGTTTTAAATGTGCTCTAAAACTTCCTGAGAATAAAGGTTTTGAAGCAGCAGCATTACCATTTGCAATGGTTCAATTCAATATAAGAATGTCATTGTCTTGCCCAGCTTTCCTCTGTGACACTTTTCCATGTCCCCTCCCATTGTGTTTTTACCTAAACTGTTTCCCTGAGTCCAAATACCGTTGGGATGCTGTTTTCAAGGTCCATGCCAAGCCTCTCTTCTTCCACAAAAGCTCTCTGCTTCCCTGGCCACACTGCCTTCTGCCTCTGATCTTCCACGTGATCCCCAGAGCTGGAAGAACCCATCATCCTAGCTATGTTCCCTCTGCTGTCAAGGTTGGGTTCGCAGATGCACAGCAAGAGCACTTTATAAAATTGCCTTGACAGAATATCTTGACTATCATTGTGAGGCTAGAGGCAGGAGAACATTCTGGAGCGTTGGTAGGAGGCGGGTTTCTCCAAGTTCTTTGGAGAACAAGGAAATTATCCTGTAGTTCTTGATTTTTCCTAGTTGTGGAGCTTTGAGCCATTTACCTTTTTAAAAGCTTGGTTTACTTATGTATGAAACACTGACACTTATGTATGAAATACTGATAACCACGTTGTCATGTTATTTTTGGAAGCATCAGAAACGGCACAGGAGGGGTGGCCAGCTCCGTGGCTGGCATGTAGTAGGCGGGCAGCAAACAGCCGCTGTCTCGCTTGTTGTATCTCTGGTATTTCCCGCAGTGCCTGGCCTGGGCGGAGAGCACAGTATGTGGCTGACTGTAATCCTGGACAGTGAGGTCATGCGGTCTCCTGTAATGCTCCGCAGTGGTCTGAAAGTTTCTGTAGGATTAGTTCAGGGTACAAGAGATCAAGGGTGGGGCGTAAATTAGAGAAAAAGAAGAAGACCCCCAGAGGTGCCCAGGCCAGGTGTCACCAGTGAACTGAGTGGGATGGGGACTCCCCACTGAACCCCCTAACCTGGCCTGAGGCCTTGCACCATCCCTTCCTCGTGCCATATGTGATTCAGTGACAAACCAGAGCTCTGGATAGTCTTTCTCAAGCCAGCTCCCATCCTAACCTTACCTTTCAACGTTTTTAGTTACAGTGTAGGGACTGCTTTAATGTTTGCTCAATACTTAAAAACGAACTGAGCCCAGGGCCCATGAGAACATGGATCCAGGCTCATCAGGAAGCAAGGGGACATGGACACATTGGCAAGTTGGTCCCCAGGAAAGGCTGGTCCTGGGCTGCCTGAACTGGGCCTTTGCACATGACAGGGGCTTCCAGACACACTGCTCCAAGAGCAAGGATCCAGAGGGCATAGCACAGACAGCACTGAGGCAGGCTGGGCCGGTATGGTGCCCAATGGGTGCCCATGTTCCCACCATGTTCTCTGATCAGCAGTTCCAGGAGCCAGCGGGTTCCAGGGCATGGGAACTAATCTGGTGCGCTCAATGGAAAGGGACAGTGGGCCACACCAAGTTCCCACTCATGGTTCCCTGAGGAACTTGTTTCCCTGGGGAATCCACAGGGCTCCTCACTTCCATGTGTGCTCTGTGCTGTTCGAAACATCCAGGGAAATGTGACTTCATTGTATCCTCTTTTGTAAACACAGCAACCAGAGAGAGTATTGTGAAACACAGGTTGGGTATGTCACTGTTTTCCCAAATCTCCCCCTGGCTCCTATCTCACTCAGCCCTAAACACACAGCCCCTGCCTGCCTCTGGCTTCTCCCTGCCCTCAGAGGCACCATGTTCTTCCTAGCTGCTCTGCCCTGCTGCTCAGCCCTTCTGTGTGTTGAATTTCTAGGCTCACTTGAGCCTCAGGACCTTTGCACATGCCATTTCACTTCCTGGAAGGCTCTTTCTTCAATTTTCTCTGAGCTTGTTTCTTCACTTCCTTTGGACCTATGTCCCCATGGTACTTCTAAGAGCCTTCCCTTTCTCTTCTCTTAATCCCCATCCTTTCCTTTCAGCTTTCAGCTGAAGGTTTTAGAGATCCTATCTGTGCTGCGTGCTCATCCAGGGTGAGAATCCAGGGTGAGAGATGCTGTGGCCTATCTAGTTTGCAGCTGCAGCAGTGAAGCCACAACAGGGCCAGCTCTTTAGAGCTGATTCACAAATATGTCAGAAAAAAGGTGAGCAGAAGTGCTAAATTCTCCTACTAAGGTATTCATTGGCAGTGGTGAGCATGGGGTGCTGGGTTTCTCAGAAGATTGGGCAGAGTCCAGAGACTCTGTAAGTTGTTTTTGACCACACAGCCCATGATGGGGACAACTCAGAACCCAGGTGCCGGGACCCAGCTTTAGGTCCCCTTAGGGCACTGCTGCATTGGTCCCAGGCAGCTGCTCCGGTGAGGTTGGGGATGCCCTAATTGGCTCTGCATGGGTTCCTACACAGACTCTCAGGCTTTCCCCACAAGAAAGGAGGGCTGGTGTCACTGCTGCTGTGTTTCCTGGACAGAGAAACAGGCCTCTTGCTGGGTGGGTGTGGAGCCACGGTCATTGTGAGAGTCTGGAGGGAAGTGAGAGGCGGCTTTGGGACACTAAACCCCCATGGCTGCCCTGCAAACCGTTATCAACTGTGACATGAAGTGTTTCCCCTGCAGAGGCACAGATGCAGAACGCAGCTACCTGTGCACTCCCTGGATCATTTTTAAAAATCAGCCCTGATTCTCATGGTGCTGTCCAGAAGTGGACAGAGAAGGAGAAGGGTGGACCCCACATAGGAAAGGAAGGTGTTGATCATGAAAGTCCTCCTGCAAAGCATGGAGATGACTCCAGGAACCCAGAGAATCACACTATGTGTTCCTGGGAGGTGGTGTCCTGTCTCCTCCATCAAGGATCTCCAGGGGCCCAGCACTTGCTGGGCAGATGGGTAGGGCACAGGCAATGCATGTGAGTGGCCTTCGGGCCAGAACAAACGTGAATTTTCATTTCTTCTAACTTTGTGCCCACCTCCAAAATTGCAGCTGCTGAAGATAAAATGCTCCCACACTTGAGGAGTAACTTGTTTACCATGAAACCAGTCTTCCTCATAGTTGTGCCTGTGGCAAGCACCTCCTGTGTCCTTCCAGCCTCATCTTCAGCCTCAGTTCCTTCCTTGGGATGGGCATAGGGATGACCCTTCTCATCATCCACACCATGATCCAGCCGTCTCCCCACGTCCCCACTTATGAGCACATGAGGCTTTGGTGAGACATCTAGATATAAGGTATAACACAGTCCTATAGGGCTGCACCTCAAAACAGAAGCATGTGGGGCAGAGCTGACAGGCAAGGGATCTAGTGTCTAACCCCAAGCAGGTGGTCAAGACTGATTTTTCACATATGGAATGAAGACGCCTACTCTAACATTGCTTCCAGGGTGCACAATGTTGTTTTAATGATTTTATCTGTTTATTTTAGCAGTACTACATGCAAATGAACACAGTGTCAGACTGTTGGTAGGTCAGTCTCCTTCCAGCCAGCCCTGGGCTTATGCCCCGAATGTCGCTCTGCAGCTGCATGGTCTTCCTTCTGGTAATTCTTGGCACAAGCTGAGATCATTCTCTCCCACGGCTCTGTCTTGAACTTGCTTGATTCAAATCACACACACCCTCCTCCCCTGAACCCTCTACAACACAGGTTGTATCACATTTATAGTGTTTCTTCTTCTATGGCTTTTTGCACATATTAATACCATCTTCAATCATACCTGTGGTTACTTTTATAATCATTTTTTGAATTTTATGATTCATGCACTTTTAGACAGTATTTATTAACTTGTCACTGGAATGGAAGTGCCCCATGGCTGGAGGATATTTGTCCTTTGGTTCCTCCAACCCCAAAGGACTCAGAACGTCCTGACACAGGCAGGTGCTTACCTGGATGACTGATGACACAGGTAGGTGCTCACCTGGATGACAGAAGCACAGAATGTCAGCATACCTGAGCTTCATGCACTTCATGCACCTTACCTACATTTTTTCTCCAAATTGTAGCATTTACTTTCACTGATCTCCCACATTTTGTCTGTCATTTGTCAATTTGAAACACTGGAAAACAGCACACAGGATATAAAGTACCATGATCATGAAGATAGCATGTGCTATGGAACCCAGTAGTATGGACAAATCCACATAACAGCACTGGGGGTCTTCTGGAAGAATGTTCCAGTAGCCAAGGTTTAATACAGCCTCCCTCTTTACACAAGCAAATGCCACTGGACAGAGATGTTTGCTGTGATTCCTCATCTCCTCCTCAAGCCACCAGAAAAATCCAGCCACATATGAGTTTACTGTGAGGATTATCTGGGACCACCCCACTGCTAGCCCCTAGCTACAAACCAAGCTGTCAGGCTAGGCTGCCTGTTTGGAGGGACCAAATGCAGCCTTATCAACAGTTGTGTTGTTTCCAGATTTAAGGCCTAGATTTACTGTGAAGCCATTGGCGATGAGACTTAAGGGCTCACATCCAACCTCTGTGAGAGAAACCTTGGAGTTTATAATCTTTGCATGGTTTTCAGAAGTAAGCTCTTGAATGAACAATATAGAAAACAAGCAGAATCTATGAAACAAATTCAAAGAGACATCCAAGAAACAAAAAATTCTATTGAAAGCTGACAAAACCATTTAAATGAAGCTGAGGGTAGAATTTTGGACCTTGAGGACAGGATCACAGCGATCATGAAAGAGTAGAACTTTTAAAAACAATAAAGCAGCACTAAATGACAATACAGAAGCTTCAGGATGATGCCAAGAGAAACAATATAATACTGATAGGCATCAGTGAAGATGCAGGAGTCAATGCAAATGACATAGGTAAACTACTTACAGAAGTAATAGCAGAAAATTTCCCAAATATGGGGGGAAAGTCTGATATACAGATAAGTGAAGAATATAGAATGCAAAACAGTCATAACCAACATAAATCTACACCCAGACATACAATAATTAGAACCTCTGTCATACAATGTAAAAACACAATACTAAAAGTTGTTAGAGAAAAGACACAACTCATCCATCAAGGAAAGTCCATCAGAATCATGGCAGACTTTTCAGCACAAACCCTCAAGTTAAGATGAGCTTGGAGTACAGTGTTTCAAGCCCTGAAGGAAAATAACTTTCAACCCAGACTGATGTACCCAGAAATTCTCTTTCAAATTTAATGGAGAACAAGATACTTCCATGACAAAGAACAACTGAAGAAATTCATGTCCACCAAACCAACCCTAGAAAGAGTATTTAAAGATATACTACATAGAGATAAAAATGACCACAATCCCCAGAACAACAACAGAAAGAAACCACCAGGTAGGACAAGCAATTAAACAAAGGGGAAAGGCAGAAAGCAAATAACTGGAACATAACATGGTAAAGTTGAGGCAGTATATATCTGTGATATCCATAAATGTAAATGGCCTCAATTCACCTATCAAAAGAAATAGGCGATAGAATGGATCAAGAAACAGGCTCCCACAATATGCTATATATAATAAACATATATAACTCAAAAAGAAATCCATATAGTAAAATTCAAAGGATGGAAAACAATATTCGATGCAACAGGAACCCAGAAAAAATCAGGCATAGCTCTTCTGTTTGCAGACAATGTGAACTTCAAACCTAAAATGATTAAAAGAGATAAAGAAGGTCACTACATACTTGTTAGTGGAAAACTTCAAGAAGAAGAGCTAACAATTATAAATATATATGCACAAAATGCAGGAGCACCCAACTATATAAAACAAACACTAATGGACATGAAAAACCAAATGCACAAGAGCACAATTATGATAGGAGACCTTAATACCCACTGTCCCCAAAAAGATAGATTAACTAGACAAAAAGTCAACAAAGAAATTATAGAACTAAATCATACCTGTGAGCAAATGGACTTAGTAGACATTTACAGAGTATTCCACCCAACCACATCAGAATATACATTCTTCTCAGCTGCACATGGAACATTCTCCAAAAGAGACCATATATTAACCCATAAAACATTCTTAAGTAAATGCAAAGGGATTGAAGTTATCCCATGCATAATATCTGATCATAGTGCACAGAAGTAAGCTCTTATAGTAGAATTGGCTTGGTGATTGTCTTTTCTTTCCACTTCTTTCTATCATCTCCCTACCACTTAGAGGGCCCTGGAGAGGCCATGGGCATTTTGGGAATCTGTGTAAAGGGTGACAGAGTTGGGGACATACATTGGGTTGGATTTCTCTGGGTGTACTAGTATGCTTGCTTTCATTTCCATGGTGGGGACGGGCAGGAATGACAGAGACAATTCTCCCACCCACGGCAGACTTATTATCCAGCATGGTATAAAAGGACAGGGCCAAGGCCATCCCTCACTTCTCTGTGCCCTCGGGCATCTGGCACTGAACGCCTAGAAATGACAAAGCCTTGTGGTGGAAAACATCCATCGCCAGAAGTCCACACTGGTTAGTGGAAGACTTAAGTTCTCATCAACCCCTAACCCAAGCCCTTACCCCTGATGTACCCAAACCCAAACTCCAAACTTGACCCACCATCCTACATAGTTAAATTTCCTTTTTCTCTCTCCATAGAAAATAATACTTAAACTCATCATTATCTAAAGATGCCTGTGTCAAGAACAGGCTAGCAAAAATGTGGAAAAATAGTATAGATTGTGCCAGGGTTAAATTATGTGAGGTTTGTGGCCTTCGATGGCTTTTGAAAATTTTAGTAATATATGGTGATTTCCTTCCCACGTGAGGAAGGAAATGCAGGCTAAAACACTGATGGAATTTTTGAAGGGGCTGCATGTGTGGCCTTTGGGGACAGAGGGCACACGATTGTGAACACTAGCTCTACTTCCTGGGATTTTGTCACCGTGTGAAGGGACTGAATGTACTTACATAAACTAAGACGGCCATAATATCACCATCTCTACAGTTTGTCAGTCCCCGAAACATCTCTGTACAGAGCAGCTACCTTGCCTGGCCAGGACCTAGGGTTCCAGTGAGGAATGACAGCGCATGCCGGACATCTGGACCTGTTCAGGACCAGAGACACCATGCCTCTAAGGCCTTGCCGAGTCTATGATGTGCCGGAGAAGATTCTTAGCATGGCTCCGGGATCCTTCCTGTTACAGACCTGAGCCTGATCCACACATCAGCCCCAGTGGGAGGCTTCAGTTTGTGGGCCCTGCAGGTTGGGGACCAGTGGGTGGCCTGCGGGAACCTCATTAAGCTGCTGCCTCCCTCCCCACATCCTCCTCCTCTGGCAGGGTTCGGAGCAGCCTACAGAGAAGTAAGCGCCACCCCTGTACTTTGGAGCATGCTACTTTGCCAGGACAAACAGGGCTTTTTTCCCCCTTTTCTTTTACCAAATTTGGTCATCTGTCTTATCACTGGCTCCGTCTTCTGGCAGCTGCCACATGTGCCAGTGGTTTGTCGTGGAGCCTTGGCTCCCCAGAGTTGAAGATTTGTCGCTTGGGTCTATGTGGCGAAAGTGGTGGATGCCAAGAAACACATGTTTAAAGAATTCAGGAGGCAGCAGGGAAGTGGATACGATCACTGGCTAATTGGTCTGTTAGGTCGAACACGCCTTTGGGTGCTCACTGCAGCCCCGTGGCCAATTTTTAAAGACTGGTGACCTCTCTTGAGGTCCATGTGTAAATGACTGTGATAAATGTCTGGTTTGGAAAGGTCAGGGCTGTCTCTCTTTTTGCTTGTTATTTTTTTTTTTTTCTTTCCCTCCCTTTTCTCTGGTTGCTTGGGATCTTACTGAAAATCACAAACCAGAAAGAAAACAGCTTCCAGGATGCGTGGTGAACTTGTCAAGCATCGGGTTACTGCGGCCTAGGGTTCTGGGGTTGAGCTGAGAGGAAATCCATGTGGCCTTGGTGATCTCCAGTACATTTCCCTCAAATACTAAAGTGCTCCTGCCCTTGGTGTGGCGCTGAGCCTGGAGGAGAGTGGTGCAGGAGTGGGCTGGGGAGTGTGGCAGGACACGTGTGTCCCCGGCCCCGCGCAGTAATTGGGTCTGCATGGAGCTGCCACTGAGCCAGAAGCTCTGGAAGGAAACAAGTCCTGGCGGCTGTGCCCGCGGTTTGGGAACTGAGCGGTTTTGTAGGCGGGCTCTACGTGCGTCTTCCCGAGTGATTCAGGGGCTGTGGGGAGTCCAAGCGCTGGGTCAGCGGAAGATCTTTGGAGGAGGAGCCACGAGGGTCTCTGCAGCCAACTCAGGGGGACCAAACTGCATGACCCCGCAGTAGCCCTCGCACGGCCTCGCTTTCCCACGTTTGCTCCAATCACGCTGACCTGGAGAAACTTAAACAAACATTGCTGCCTTCCTGGGCTTTAAGATGAAGGGATTGCTTGTCTCACCCCCAGTATTCTTCCCGCCACAAATTGCTGTCACCATTACTCCACGGTGAGTCACATAAGGCAGATTTTACACCGTGATGGAGCACATCCTGTTTTCCAGTGTGGTTTATTGTATCTTACCCATAGTATTCGTTTCCGTTAAGCTGTGGCCTCCTATACTCAAAAGAGCAAAAGCCAGAAATCTAGTCTTTTAAAAATAATTTCAGTTCTAATCAGCGTTATAAAGAAAAGTTAAATGCATACAGTACAAAGGGAGCTATTGTGTCAATTCTGGAGATTCATGTAGGATCATTTGTTTGTATGTGTGTATGTATGTATGTATGTATGTGTGTGTATGTATGTATGCATTTAGTTTTGGAGACGAGGCCTCACTATGTAGTTCCGGCTAGCTTTGATCTCATGGCAACCCTCCTGCCTCAGCCTCCTGAGTGCTGGGATCACAGGAGTGTGCCACCACACCCAGCTGGATCTTTTGTATTTAGCACCCTTTAAAAAATGTGTAAGATGTATTTTAGTGACTTGAAACAATGTCTCCTTAAGGATATTAAACATTCCTTAAAAGCTGTTTACTGTCCTTTGCTTAGATTTGCCTGTTTTCCCTCAAGGTGCATAAACTCTAAATTAGTCAAGTCCAAATTAATGCGGTTTTATTCACATTTGCTTTTGGAATGTGTTGAGCAATTTGATAACTCTCGAGTCAATCTAAATTGGGGAAATAAGTCTGGTATGATCTATGGGACTACATATGAACCATGGATTTCTTTATCTAACAAATGCTAGGATACACAGAGTTAAATTGAAACCCAAATATGATTTCCTGAAATCTTGAAGGCTAATAAGCCCCGCATTAGCCTTGAGATGGGTAGAGTCCTTCATAACAGAAGAGAACACATGCCAAATCTAGTATCTTAAAACAGTAATGTAGACTCCAGCCTTCTGATTAAATTCTTTGGATATTAAAATTTGGTTTGACCTAAATTTGAAGTGACTCAATGTTTTATTTTCCGGCAAACTTCAGGGAATTCCATACCAAGGCAAAGAGGCTGTGTCTAAATCTCTCTTTTAAAGACACTCATAAAAATACACTCTGTGCTAAGTTTCCACCCATGGAAATGAACAAAGCAAGTTGGATTCAAATGACAGCAGCAGCGACAACAACAAAAAAAAATAAAACTGGGAAATTCTGTAATTAGACCTCAACATGGAAATATGTTCTAAATAATTCCAGTAATTGTGGTCAAATAAAGAACAGAAATGGCGAAGCATTTCCATTTTTGCAGGAGCTGGGTTTTGGGTTCTTTCCCTGCACTCATTAGCACCCTAAAATGTTAGTGCCTGAAGAGTCATTAGTGAGAAGGGCTCCAGTTCCCTTTAGAGCAGGGAGCCCAGAAGTTGGCCAGCATCGGGAGCCCATTAGTGGGAGAAAGGCGCTGGAACCTGGGTCTTTCTCAGCAGCCACAAGACTGAGCAGCACGTCTAACTAGCACTTAGGAGATATCTGCGGGATCAGATTAATTTATGCCTCTTGGGCTGGTGCTGGGAGCCAAAGGAATCCAAAGCCACCGTGCTTCCTCACGTGTGTCTGTTCTCAAGACTCTGTTGATCTGATTTCCTGGACTCAGGAAAAGACCTACGGGAAGAGGAAAAAATAAAAAAGAATGAAGTAAAGTGGGTCCATCGAGAGGTTCTTCAGCAGACATGTGGACTCCTACTCCATCCCCAATGCTAGCTCTTTATAAAGTAAGGTAAACAGAGGAACGAGGTCAGGTCGCAGGGGGGCAGGCTTAGGGTCAGAGTGACATGGAACAAACAGGGGCTTTCTGGGGACATGGGTGTGTGGGACCCTTCAGCTCTGCTGAGCAGGAAGATGCAGTGGGGAGAGAAAGGCCAGACTGTATTTTTGTTTTGTTCCTTGAGACTTTGGGAATCATTGTCGCTAATGGAAAGCTGCGATTCTCCACTTGAATTTTTCTCCTAACCACAAGGAAACTTACGCTCTGGGAGGTTTAAAAGCTTGGCCCAAGTCCTGGAATCATCATTATCATTGAAGACACGTCTTACATCCAGGTTTCCTCATTATCATGAGGTGGGGGCAGATGTTTCTACCTTGTTGCAGGCCAAATGAAAAAGCAAAACAAAACAAAACAACCAGAACAGAACCATGTCTGTTCACCAAAATATGGGGCATGCACATAGTAGATGCTAAGGAAATATTTGAAGAATGGAAGAAAGAAATCAGGACTCAGTCCTGGTTGGGTCCAAGGAGAAAGCCAAAGCAATCCTCCAGAATACAAATTCCCAGTCGAGCCCTGAGGTGGATGGGGGATGAAAATTCTATTCTAGGACTAGACTTTGCATATAACCAAGAGAATCTAAAATGAAAATGTTGGCACTAATTTTGTGAGAAGTCAGCTACTTCTCTGTAATCACAAGGGTTCAACAGTTCCACATGACAAACCTACAGCAGCAGAAGCCATGTGAGCAGCAGTGGTCAGAGGCGACACTGATGCCTATGGTGAACTCTGCTCCTTAGCTCGAGTTCCTCCCCAGCTTTTGGAGATTGCCTGACTCCACCCTTGCTGATTTCTCTGGACCTGAGTTCTGGTCCTTCACACAGTGACACAATCCCTGAACACAAAGTGTTCAGAAAGAGTCTTCATCTTTAAGCAACCCAAGACTGGATATTATTTTTTAAAAGGAAACAAAAATGCTAAGAAAAACAGCAATTCTGGGGAACCCCCAACCCACCCTGCAAGGTTCCTCTACACCTTGTTCTGCACCCAGGTGAACAGGACAGGGGAGGGGTCCACAGGTCCCATGGAATTTGGCACAGAGTGGGGGACACAGTAGCTCTACACACCGAGGTCCACTTCATACAGTGAATCATACACAGATGGACATCTCTACCCTTCTAGAACCTTCTGTGACTCCATCACCAGTCTGGAAAGAGATGAGTTCGTGAACCTGGTGCTCATGGTGCCTGCAGGCTGCTTGGCTGGTTTCTGTGATGGGCATGAAAGGTGCCCTGCACCCTGGATCCACCCTCCATCTTGTACAATTCTTCCCATTCTATAACTTCCAGGTTATCTCCGAGATCTGTGGGAAGGTTCTCCTTCCTTCTGAGCCTGCAGGGTGCTGTGTTTTGTTTTTGAATGCTTGATAAGACCCTGAGTCTGCAGCCTTTGGTTGATGCCCTGATCTTTGACGTTGCCTTTCATAGCAAATTGTAAACACTTGAGCTATAGACCCTTGAGGCACTACCTCTTTCCCATCATGTCTCCTGCTCTGTGCTTCGCAGTGGTTGGTGGTGAGTAGATTTCCACAAAGGGATGAGGGTCTGAGCAGTAGTAGATTTGGTCAAAGGTCCTCAAAGAGGAGGATGCTCCATGCCTGAGCAGAGGGTCCAGTGGCCACATTGCTTGCAGGCACTGTGCCGTCTGCTGTTCACTCCTTTGTCTGACTGCTCTTAAGAATGTAGAAGTGTTTGTGCAGTGCCAGTGACAGAACGCCATGCACGACCTTGGTACTCTGCATCAGCTGGGCCTGATGTCCTCACCAGCTGCTGGCCCTGGCCATGGAGTAGTTTCCTCACTGGTTGGCAGCACAAGCATTCCAGCGTGGAAGAGCAGAGGACTGAGAGTCCTCCCAGAAAGGTGCTCTTTGGAGTCCCTATGTAGTGAGTGCCCAGGTCTGGCCATAAGTCTTTGCACGGGTGCATGTGTGTGCACATGTGTGTTCATGGGAGAAGGTCCTGTGGGCACCATGGTATTGAACTAGACCCTTGCTGGGGGGTGGGAACAAGGATAGGAAGGACAGCCACAGGAACCTGGACCCTGAGCTGGTGCCAAGAAGCAGGGCTGGAGAGGCCCAGCTGGGCTGGAGCTACCAGTGGAGGATGTCACAGTATCTTTTAGGTGGCTGTAAAAGAACACAAAAGACAGTAAAGATGCTAAAGAAAAAGAATCTGTTTCTTCCAGTTCTAAAGGCAGGAATCCACAGTGGAGGCCCCACCCGAGAAGTCAGCAAGAATGGTCACAAAGTCCCAGGTGCACAGGGTATCCCATGGTGAGAGAGGAGCCACACAGGACTCGCTTCTGTAACAGCCTATATCTCCACGGCCCACAAATTTGTGTATCCACCCACAAAGGATTAATCCACTCCCAAGGGATCGGCTCTCTTGATTCAACCTCCAAGGATCATTAGGGTGTAACTTGGGGATTAACTTCCCTACATACAGATTCTGGGGGCCAAACATTCAAACCGCAGTGCCGTTTGAAGTACAAGGGTGGGGTCACATCAGAGAGGACACGGGAGCTGGGCAGAGCTTTGAACTGCAGAAAGGGAGCTAGGTGACTTGGAGAGTCCAGACTGGGAGGCAGACAGGTCGCATCTGCTGCAGGATTAACTGCTCTGCATGCTGGCTTCTTTATAAAGTAGCACTTGCCTTTGTAAAACCATGGTGAGATTTGCATCATATGAAGTATAAAGTCACTTTTTACAAAATGGAGGAGAGAGAAATTTTGACAAATTATTGGCCTTTTTTTATTTTTGCCTTTTTAATTTTTACAATGCTGGGGTCTGAATCTAGAACCTTCACTCTGACCTACATCCACAACCCACCCCACTTTTTTATTTTTTATTTGGAGACAAGGTCTGGTTGTCCAGGTGGGGCTTGAACTTGTGCTTTTCCTGCCTCAGCCTCCTGGAGTGCTGGGGATTATCGGTGTGCACCTCTACACTCAGCTTTGTCCTATTTTTAAAGATGATAAAAATGATAGGCTCAGTGAAAAGAATGTCAGCAGGATAGATGTGACTTGGAAAGAGGTTGCAAACGTGTCCCTGGAGTAATGACTGGTGGGATCTTAACACCCTGCATTTGGCTTCTAAGTGATGTGTTACCCATCTCTGCCTCCTCCAGTATGTTAAGAAAAGAACTTAGCAGCATACATTGAAGATCTTCTCTGGACTATGCAAACGACAAAGAGTTTGGGAGGAAAATAAACATTAGTGAACAGAAAGATGTGAAACTGTTATTTAGAGGTGACCACCGTGTTTAGGTTTTGATAGCAAATGCTGTTTTCTGCGTGATGTGTTTTCAGAATGCTATTCTCCACGTGTCCAAATCACAAACACACCCTGCGCTCTCCTCCCTGGGCTTCCCAAGCTTCTGTGGGTATTTGATTCCCCTTGGCACCGACCCAGCACCATAGGCATGGAACAAAGACGAAGCCCTCCTTCTTCTAAAAGTCCTGAGTTGTAAAATTAGCGAAGGAATAAAAAACAGCTGGCGAAATCTGATAGCTGTTATTCTGAGCCCATGAACCTGAAAAGATAGTTTATTTTAGAAGACAAACAAAATCTGCCTCCTGTTTGATCTGGGACAGCATCCCTGGACGGATTCGCTCGTGTCTAGTTCCTTTGGAGGTTTGGGACAGCAGCACCAGGGCTGCAAACAGAAAGCAGAAAGGATCGGCTTCCATCTTAATTTGACAGTAAACAGCGCTAATTTGACTCTGTAGTGTTTATCAATATGCAGGGGTGAGGGGTGGGGGTGGGTGGGGGCTGCAATTCAATAGAGAGAACAGTAGCCAGTGTGTTTGGGGCGGAATTGGTCCTTGGACGGCAGGAGCCAGGCTGTCTTGGATCTGTGGATGTTTGCAGAATGCGATGTAAATTGCCACACGATGTGGTTTTCATCTGGCAGCGGGGCCGGCCACGGAGTCTGTGCTGTTGGCCCTGACGGGGGCTCTGTAGTGGCTCCATTGGGATTTGTACCTGCCAACGGAGGCCCTGTCAATCATTTAATATTTCACAGAAGACAGGTTTGGCCCCTGGCGAGAGTCTCTCTTCACTCTCTTACTGACTCATTTGACAAATGTTTATTACGTGCTCGCTGTGTGCCAAAAGCTGAGCAATGCATCGAAGATAAAAGATGGGTATTAGTCATGCCCTGGGATCTGCACTGCGAGTGCTAGAGAAGTTTGTGAAAGATTCACAATAATACACAGTCCGAGCGTGATAGGAGGCACACTGGGGAATTGGAGGATGGCGCTGGATTCCTGCGTGCATTATCCATGAGTTTGGTCATGGAGAACCAGGCTGTAGTATTACAGATTATATTCAGAAACGATGTCCCGCTTCCCCTCCCTTCCTCCACCTCTTCCTTCCTTCTTTCTTTACTTTCTCCTTCTCTCTTTCCACTCCCTACCCTTCTCCTTCCCTCCTTTTCTTCCCCTTCCTTACTTCTTTCATTTTTTGCATTTTGGGTGATTCTAACAAGCACACGTAGCCTAGACCGCATGGCAGGTTTTTTCTCCTGCGTTCTCTCCACTAACCCTCACAGCCTCCTTATAAGGCAGGCCCGATGGCATCATCCGTCTGGCCATAAAGATGCCGGGTACTGTAGGGTTTGAGTTTCTTGTCTGTCCTTAGGCAGCTCCTCAGTGGAGAAGCCAGGAACAGAATCCCAGTTTGGAAGATTCCAAATCCCACACTCTTTATAATAATGTTTTCATTTAAAAGTCGTAAATCCCAGGAACTCATCATGGATGCCGATTATCGTCGTCATATATTTTTTGAAAAAGTATAGTTTTCCAACGAATACAGTTTATGTTCTAATAATTTATCACAAAGTACATCTCAAGCCTGCCCCTATGATTGTGCCCTTTCATTTGTGGTACTGGGATTGAACCCAGGGCCATCACACTGAGCTACATCTCTTGCCCTGTTTTATTTTTTGAGACAGGGTCTCCCCAAGTCATCCTAACTAGGCTCAGGCTTGCAATCCTCCTGCCTCAGCACCCTGGGATTACAGGCTAACCCATCAGGCCTGGAAGACTGCCATCTTAGTGATTCCTGGGGTCTTCTGCTAAGGACAAGGAGGATACTAGGTTTCAGTTTTTAAAAACACACTTGAAGGGCTTTTACTGTATGCCAGAAATGCAGGAGCTCTATAAGGACTGGGAGTGCCAAGTCCAATCAGAGTGTTCCTGAGACTCTCCTGCTCTGGACCAAGTGTGCCTGCCTGCTTTCCCAACCCAAAATATAAAACAAACACAATCCCACAGTGTTTTTGATAATTTTGAAGACATTTACTGCTTACCCTCAAACTAGTGAGAACAGTGGGAGCAAACAGCTATTAGAAGAAGTGCCTTGTGGGTGCTCCATGTTCTGGTGGGTGCCGGGATCCTGATGCAAAGGTGCCACATGCGTTGGAAAGGCGGCAGGGTGGGAGATTCCTCCTCATGTGCTGCTTAGATATGTGATTTTCATCTCTGAGACACGGTTACCTACGCTGAATATAAAAGTGAGAAACACAGCTCTGAAAAGCGTGGAAGGAAAATCCACTGGGAAGTTCAGGTGAGCTCCGTTTTATGTCCAGATTCTATTTCCCATCACAGATCAGCACCTTGTATCAAAGTGGGACAACCCACTCTGGCATCTCCTGGTAATTTGTTTGTATTTTCACCCTTGAGCAGAGTTTATAGCATTCAATGCACATTGTTGTTATATATTAAACTCGGTGTACGCATCTGTCCATGTATGCTTTATGTCGGTGGCCCCCACGCCTCATGCATTTGCATTATGCATCTGTGATTGGTTCATTGTCTTGCACTTGGATTGATGGTGTCAGTGCTACACCCACCTAGAGGTGAAGCTAACATACAATATAATGGCAGGAAGAAGGCATGTCTCTCTCTCTCTTGCTGGTTTCCATCTTGCTGTTTGCAGATGCCATGAACTGTAACCCTGCCATGCCACCCTGTCTTGGAGCCAACTGAGTATGGACTGAAACCTCCAAGAACTGTAAGAAATAAACCTTTCCTTTCCCAACTTTGGGCAGCAAGTATTTTGTAAAAAAAATAACTAAGACAGCATCTCTCCATACATATGCACATATAAAACTATATATGTGTTTGTCAATATAACCAGATGCACAGGTATTATGCATATCAATGCATCACATTACTATGCTGCCATGGGTGTATTAGGATGCTTTTGGTGGCTAGTGACATAACACCCAACCCCACTGCTTCTAGCAAAAAATCTGTTTCCTGGGGGTAGTTTCAGAGACAGAGCATCTTCAGGGTTGATTCAGGGGCTCAGGGACATGATATATGGCACCACTATATAGAGAGGTGGCTGGCGCTCACACATGTCCCTGCATGGTGGCAAGCTGCAGCTCAAAAGCAGAGAAATCTTTCTCCCAACCCCAGTGGACACTGTCAGGACTAAGTCCCAAACCTTTCTCTATGCTGTGATGGAAGAGAGTGGGGAGTCACTGTGTATATTGAGGCCAATTAGGACACAGCCCTTTGAGTTCATGGTCATTGGAATTCTATGCTGGCACAGAATCAGGTTTCAGTGATCAGAAATTAGGGTGAAGGGCTATCAACAGCCACGCCTAGCCCATGTGATCTTCAGATACCCCAGTGTGGGATGTAAGTCAGAGGCTGCAACCCCCCAAGAAGCAAGAAAAAGAAACTGCACATTGCCTTGTTTGCTTAAGATCACCTGAAAGGAAATGGCAAGAGAGGCTCCATCCAGGGCCTCCAGTCCTGGGCTCTGTGTACCTGGTGACCTCTGCTCTGGGTCCTGCTGTGGCGGGTGGCACCTCATTGCTCCAATGCCTAGCACCAATGCTCTTCTCCTGGTGCCCAAACTCATCTAAGCCTCATCTTCCTCCGGGGATGTCTGTGTCTGATACCCAAGCCTCACAGGACCCCTAGCCACACAACCAGCACGAGGGCCTGTGTCCCAGCCTGAGCCATTGACTGGGGGAAACCAGTTCTTAACCCAGGAGAGCAGAGTCTGCTCAGGCTGCAGTGGTCACTTGTAAAGTCAGTGCAGCTTCGCAGGGCTCTGGCTCTGGGGTCTGATCACCCATGTAACTGGCTATTGGACCCTGAAAAAGTTTCCCTCCATTTTCTTCTTTGCAAAATAGAAATATAATAATCCCTTTTCCACAGCAGCGTGGTTGCACAATTTAAGGAGCAGCATCTTTAGAGATACTGTATGCATCACAGGGGAAGATACGAGCATCGGTGGCAGTAACAGAATCAGAGAGAGTATGAAAATCACAAGGTAGGTGTACCTTGGAATCAACCACAGGCTCTGTGTGTGCCTGGCAGAGCTCCATGGAGAGGGTTTTACACAGGTTGCTCAGCTCTGTGAGCCACCCACAGCAGCACGATGTGAACCTGTCATCTATCACAGTCGACCCTGGTGGTCACCTGAGCCCTGCTGTCCAGGTATTAATGGTGTGACCAACACAGAGCACAAATGCTCAAAAGTATCTGGCAAGCACAGGGGTAGGCATAGCTCACCAAGTTCTAGGTTCCTGGCTGAATTTGTTGGAGTCTTCAATAGGTTTATAAGCATTAGAGTTCTGTGAGAAAAGATTCTCCAGCATTATTTGGTAATGTAATACTTTTTCACAGAAAATTTGATGAACTTTGTTGAAATGCAATCCTATTACTTTATATTTGGGGAAGCTGAGGTTACAGTAATTAACTGAGCTGCTCAAGAAGTGGGGAGTGGGGGGGGTCCTTCCCACCCACCATGTTCTGTGCAGGAGGCCCTCAGCTGTTACTGTGCTCCAGCATCCCTGGACGGCTGGGTGTGGTGATGTAAACCTGTGAGCCTAGCACTCTGGGAGGCTGAGACGGGACGAACACAGTCTGAGGCCAGCCTGGAGAACCTCTTACGATTCTGTGTCAAAATAAATAATTTTTAAAAAAGGGCTAGGGATGTCGCTCAAGGTGAAGGTCCTGGTTTCAATCTCCAGTAAGAAAGAAGGAAAGGAAAGGAAAGGAAAGGAAAGAAAAGAAAGAAAGACAGGGACACGCAGGATTTTCATCACTGGTTCTGAAAGTGGGAAGAACAAACAGACAAGTGTATTCAAAGTGGGAAGGGGGTTTTGAGGGAGAGCCATGGAAATGTGACACTAACAGTAATACCTTTTTAAGAATTTAGACACATACTCCCATCCTTGCTGAAGTCCTCTTTTGCCCTTGATAGCCTATATAGAAGCCTCCCAGCTAGAGATGCATAAAGGTGTTTTGGTTTTCGTTTGAAGTTGCCCTTTTGTAATGCAAATGCTTCTAGGAGGCTGAAGAACGATCGTCAGTCACTCACGCTTGAGTAAAAATTAGTTAAATCAGGTTTTCCTTTGTACTTAGCTGAGAACATCCTCGGGAGAGAAGAGGACTTTTGATTGGCTTGGAGAAACCACTGTGGAAAGACCAAACTGGGGAGGGCCAAGGGCCGTTTGTAATAGGCTGCTGGGTGCTTGGAAGGTGGGAGGTGGTAGTCACTGGGGTGAGCGCCTCCTTCCTGCTGTGAGCAGCACCATCCTGAGAGTGTTGAGCAGGGCAGGGACAGCATGGATGTTTCTCCAGTCCCAGAAGCCTTGTTCTCATCCACCTGCAGCAGCCTGAGGTGGCCTGACTGTCACAGATGAACCCCAGGACCACTACTGACCAAAGACACCTGTAGGTGACAGACACCGGCTCTGGTGTGTGGGGGTGGGGAGAGTGGGAGCCGGGTGGCCTGTCCCAAGCTGACCTGTGTCCTTCTGTTCATGGGGACTTTGTCCACTGGTCTCAGCACTGCTGTCAATTTGCTTGCCTCCTTCCTGTTCATTCTCCGGCACTGGAACAAGACCACAGTCCCTTGCTTGCTTGCTGTCACCTCCTGTCCTCTTCGCTGTATTTCCTGTCTCTGGCCCCTAACACTGGCTGTCCCTGAGGAGGGCGATGTGAGGACAGAAAGTCCTCTGTGAGGGAGACTGGATCGCCTTTGCCTGGCATGTGGCTTGGCCCATTTCTATTTATATAAAACTCGACCCAACCGTCACCATCCCGGAGTCCTTTCAGGCCCCGAGGACAATGTCCTCGCTTCACTGCTGCACCAGGCAGGAGGCGGATCACCCCAAGTAGCAGGTAGATGGGAACATGAGGGCCCTGGGTTTGTTGACTTGGGGGGCCCCCAGGCCCGAGATCCCGGGCTGCACGCGGCTTCTGGAGTCCCCACCTCACCCTGGATGGGGACAGTGATGTGCACAGGGCAGGCACTCAGTTTCCTCTCCTCAGTTCCTGTCTTCTGTCCCACCGAGCTGGGCAGAGCTGGACGGCCACGCAGCAAAGTGTGGAAGTCATTTCTTTGCCTCCCAGTGGAGCCCAGGGTTCCTGATCAAAGGCAGGACAGCCGCCAGGCAGCGTTCGCCTCCCCTTTCTGGGCGCTGATGACTGACATTGTTCTGTTTTTATTCCTGGCCCTCAGAAGCAATTGTTTTAGAAAAATATTGTCTAGACTTGAAATTGAGCAAATGTGACATTAATTACAGGGCTTTCCTCCGAGTCTGTCTCTGCCAGCTGTGTGATGGGCTGAGCTCCTGGAAGACAGGATGGGGATGAGGGCGTGTCTGGCATAGGGACCGGTGCACAGTGGCCCCCGGCCCCAGCCTTAAACTCACTGTGCCCGCCGCACCCTGTGGGAGCCACATATTTTCCCATTTGACAGAAGGAGAAACTGAGGCTCAGGACAGATAGGTATTTCAAACACACAAAGTCTAAAAAGTGAAGTTGAAGTTTAGACCTGGGTCAGTCTGTCTCTGAAATGGGTTCTTTCTGCCATGTAGCAGGATTGCTTGAAGTAGCATAGGTTTTGTTCAGTAATGAATTCATTTCAATGAAAATTTTAGTTACTACTTTTTATTTTTCTCTCCTTTTTTTTTGTACTAGGGATTGAACCCAGGATTTTGAACTAAGCTATATCCCCAACCTTCCTTCCTTCCTTCCTTTCTTTCTTTCTTTCTTTCTTTCTTTCTTTCTTTCTTTCTTTCTTTCTTCCTTTCTTTCTTTCTTCTTTCTTTTTTTCTTTCTTGTTGAGAGATGTATTATTATTGAGACACTAAGTTACCCAGGCTGGGCTTGAACTTGCACTCCTCCTGCCTCAGCCTCCCAGAGTGTCAGGATTTGCAGGCATGCACCATGAGACCAAGCTCATTTGCATAGATTTTTAAGGTGTTGTTTTTCAACCATGACTTTCTACATTTCTAGGTCACAGTGTCCATGGAGAGTTATGATGCCCAACATCAAAAAGAGAAAAAAGAAAGAAATGTTTCTTTAATTACATATTAGAGTATACATGCATGTTAAATAAGACACATTTTGAAGACCTAAATCTTGCTTTGTTTTGGATGTCATGTTCATGAAAAAGGGTGTACAATTGCAATACAACATTTTTAGGATGAAAATATAATCACAAGAAATTACTAGTTTTTCAAAACTTTGCCACGAACATCATACAATTGAGAACACAACATGACAGTTTTTATTAATTAGCAGTTTAATATGTTCTGTAATACTAGTTTCCCCACATTTGTTGGCTGCGTACATCCCCCAAATCTTCATACAATGACAGTGTTGTAATAGTTTGGCAGAAAGAAGTAAATAATTTGATCTTTAGCTTTGTCGATTGAGGTTTTTTTTTTACTATTGATAGAAAAGTTTCAACATCACACCCTGTTATCAGTAGGGTCATTCGACATTTTAAGATTTCAGAAAATTTATTAAGTTCTTTCACAGGTGAACTTAAAAGGCCAGGAAGACTTTTCCATGGACTGGTTTTGGGCTTCCCATAACTCAAAGGCCTTTTCTTCTCCCACTGCCTTTCAGAGATGTGTCAGAGGACAGGACTGAACAGTGCTAAGACCACGGGGTCTATGCCTTAGGGATGAGTCTACCCTGTAAACTATGGAGATTGTCCTATCTTGGGAGGACTAGCTAAAATGTGCCCATAGAGAGAAGTGACATACATACCTGTCATCAGTCTATCTATGTATGGTCCACTAAACTCAAACTGAGAGGTGTTACAGTCTATACCCAGATGTTCCTGCAGAGCATGATGGGATCATAGGAAGGTGATTTGATTACAAGGGTGCTACAGCTAGGTTGCTCGTAGGAGGCGGGACCTGGTATGTCCTGGTATATACCTAGAAGAGGTATGTCACTGTGAAAGTTGTGTCTCCCATTTCTGCTTCTCCCTAGAATCCCTCTGCTTTTCAGACACCATGAGGTGAGCAGCTTCCCTCCCCCAGGCCCTTCCACCGTGCTGCATCTGCCTGGAGCCACAGGGACTGAACCCCACAAGGAATGAATCTCTGCAAACTGTGGATTGGGTATTTTGTCCCAGCAAGGAGGAAAATGACTAAGACAAGAAATATTCCCGACTCCAGTTCTCAACATCAGTTTAGTTGGATCCCAAGGGCATCTCAGCCCCACTCAACACCATGGATGAAAGTTGGAGAGAGGAGAGACAATGGTTTCTAGACCATTGCAACAGTTTTCAAATGTTGCAAAATCACACAACTCAATGAACAGGTCACATGGCCTCTCAAGGCCTGGGGGCAGGGTGAGCATCCCTGAAGCTCCCATCTCACTAGCTTCCTAGAAAGCCTTTCATGTTGGCATGTTTGGGCATCATCTCTGCTAGGAGGGGACAGCATTCCTGACGGGAAGCTGAAAGACTTGAGGACCAGACTTTGGAGTTTATAAAATGCAAAGAGTGATATTCTGAAGCTGCAGACTTTTCTGACACGGTCCACAAAATGCTTCCTGTAAGGGACCAGAGAGTAAATACTCTGTGTGAATGTGATTTCCATGGCAACCACTCCACTTTGTATTTTTTGTGCAAAAGCAGCCCAGGATCATCGGTGAAAAGATGGGGCGGCTGTGTCTGATATGACTTTCTGTAGAGAGGCAGGGGAGTTTTTTGTTGACCCCTGCTCTAGTCAATATCTTTCTGTGTTGGGGACAGGGATATCCCACAGGGAGGCGAGGCTTCCATTGTTGCACAAGTCATTGTTGGCTCCTCCCATCTTTTGGTGACTTCTGGGCAGGAGTAGTTTGAAGGAAGCGAGATGGCTTATGAGATAGATAGGGTCGAAAGTTTTTTTCTTTTCAGATGTACAAATTGTATTTCCTGCTTCCTGTTTGCATTTGTAAATTAACCACAGCTCAGCACAGGGCATGGGCATGTGGTTTTTTGGATCCACACCTGGGTTGTGTCCCTGGATTTAATGGAAATACTTGATCAGATGAACTTTCTGGGTCTAAAATCTTTGAGAAACTCCAAGGAGCCATCTAGGCTGACCTTTGTGCCTCAGATTTGCCACCTCTGGTCTATGCCCATTTCTTCAGCATGTGTGTTCCCATTGTCCACATCTAAATATTTAGAGGTCAGGATATTAAAATAATTAAGGTAAACTCTCTGTATCTTCCTGAAGAGAAAAAGAGACCTTATAGGAAAAGCACAGAGCTATGCCTTCGCCCTCCCTTTGGAAACTTCAAACTATTACACCAAATCACTATGATTATTGTATACTTTAGAGTTAAAATTAGGAATAAATTTTAGTATTACTTTCCCTCTCTTCTCTTCCCTCTCATTTTAACTGAGTTATAAAAAAAGAACTTGATTAAATCAAGTTGAAGGCATCATGCTGTGATTTAAAGCATTTTGGAGTTCGGTTTTCCTCATGTCTACTTTCCCTTTATTATATTATATTTCCACTCCCCCAATTAAATGTTTAGCATGGATAACAGATGCGAACGTTACATTCAATGCATGCTGATGGGAAAATGTCCAATATTAGTTCAAGAGTTAGCTCATGTTCAACATAAATCACATAAAATTATTTTATTTAACCCTTTAGGTATTAGCCATTCCATTGGCCAGCCCTACCATGAAAGGCAAATGGCACTTGACTTGAATTTTTATAGTAAGAAGAGTATGTTTTGGCTAATGATGGATTAGTTCACTACAGAAATCTAGGGGTTACAATTTTTACAGATGCAAAGATTTTGTGTCTGTGTGGTGTAATTACCTCTGTGAGAATGGGGAAGATGTGGTATTCTTTTGTGAAGTCTACAGGACCTATCAGGAAGGATGTGTCCAAGGTCACTCCTTGGGTAGGTGGTAGAAGAGGGGCAATCTGAGGCCTAGGGACCTAGCCAAGGACTTTCCCATGATGCGTGAATGAGCATGCAGACATTGGGGGGGTCAGCAGAGTACAGAGCAGGGCACAGTTCGGAACAGTAATCTCTAGGACTCCCAAGCTTCAGGTGTGACTTGAAACATTAACAGTTTATTTTATTTAGAGTTAAATGAGACTTTGTCAGAGCACTGATAAACTCTCACTAAACACATTAGGTCGATCTTTTTATCCTTCAGTTTCTATAATGTAGCAGCGATCGATCTCAGATACTGATCTTTGCATTACCTGCATGGCCTGGATGCTTCCAGCAAACCCCAGGTGGACAAAGTTTGTTAAGATCACTTAAGTATCCCACACCAAGAGTGGATATGAGTGACCCAAAAAATCAACCCACCCCCTCCTGCATTTCACGTGGATTCAGAGGGAGGAGGAATTTATAACAATAGATTATATTTTTTTTCATAGCTCTTTCACATTACGTTTTTACACAGCTCTTTGTATAGAAACTGATTTTATTATCTTGGCAATCCTGAAAGATTCTTTTATGCTCCACAAAGATCTCACCAGTTATTTGCAAAAGTTTATGGACTTCAAGTGGCAGAGCGGGCCTCAGTTCCAAGTCTTCACACTCTGTGTGAGGTATGAAGAATGCGCTTCTACCTGCGAGTCGGGAGAGGAGGTGGGATCCTTTGCTGCCAGCCCAGAACAAAGGGCTGGTTTCCTGACAGAAGGAAGAGGGTCACTCAGGATGAGTGTGGCACTCAGGGGCATCTGTCCCATCTGTGGCCTGCGAGCTCAGGCTGGAGATATGCTCTTAGGATGTTGCTTTGGAGAGGACAATGTCTCCCCAAACTGGAGGACTAGTACAGGGTCTTGCTAAGGTGGCCACATGGGGCTCGAAGTTGTAATCCTTCCGTTAGCCTCCCAGAAAGCTGAGATTCCCAACCCCTGTTACCATACCCAGTTTTTTAACTCTTCATTTCACTGAACAAGTAAAACAAGACAAAGAAAAACCCCAGTCATATACTTTTAATATCATTTCAACAAAGGTGGAATTTAACACCGCCTCCAAAAAGGCAGGATGAGGTTCCACGGAATGAATCCGACTCCACCAACAATTCCTTCTGCCTCCCTCTCTTTCTCCCCCTTGCCATCTCCTCTCCATGTCTCTGTGCAGCTCAGCCTCTGAGGAGGCCTCCGAGACCCAGAACTGAAGCTCTCCCACCATCCAGGAATACAACAGTGTCTCTTCCTTTCAGTCAAGGCGCTAAATGTTGGGGTAGCAGTGAACTAAGCCAGTTGGGTGTTTCTTAGGATCTCTGAGATCTCTGTTCCCAAGAACTGTGAAGGATTAGGTTACTAGGGTGTGCTGATGTAAGACAGCAGGCAGCAGAGTCGGGCCACCAAGATGTTGACATGGGCTCACTGAAAATTAGGGCCTCCCTCGCCTCTCTCCAGCAGACATATGCAGGAAACATGGGGTGTGCATGTGACAGCCAGAGGAGGGAGACTGTGTTGTTTGGCCAGGCCTCTGCACTAGACAGTCCCCTCCTCTCATAAAAGGGAGATTGCCTTTCTCCGTAGGGCATTTACTGCTTGCTGGAGCAGTCAACTCTAGCAGGAGTCACTGCATTTTCTGTGTCACCCACCTTCCCTTCTGTACCCCTCCAGCACACTTAAGCCTTCCCCCAAGTTCTCAGTAACTCCCCAGCCTGACCAGTTCTTGGAATGAGGATGTGACTGTGGGGAACAGAGGACAAGAGGGGACAGAGCTGTGGAAACTCTGTGAGAACTGCGCACACATTCTACAGATGTCTTGGGCAATTGTGCTGATCAGATCTGCATTCTAAGAAGATCCCATGTGGTCTACATCCACACCTCGGGTGCAAGGTGCCACTTCCTGCACCCTGAGTGCTAAAACCTTCGGTGCTTCTCCACCCACAGCTGAAATGCAGCTGAGTGTTTGAGTAACTAAGATGACAATTCCCATTTGACTGTCCATCACCAGCAAAGAGGTATTAGATGCATCAATCAGGAATTCAGCAAGACACAAAACCAGTTTGAAAGCGATTACAAGGGATTGCAGTCAATGCAACACAAGTGAGCTTGCAGAATACATAAGAGACTAGTTACTACTGTTCAATGGGAAAATACAACGGTAGCCTTTGGGGGTTATCTTTCCTATCAGACAGACATTACTTATATCTCTGGTGGATAAAAATGACATGCACTCCATTAGCTTCCTACAAGTTAATAGGTAACCTTACAGAGTCTGGGCTTTTAATCAATAATACATATGTAACAAGGAAGGAAAAGCAATCTTAGGATAGAATCAGGGACTCATAGGAAGGCTCGTCAGGCAATGGTCTGGTGGACTCTGAACCTGGGCGCTGAGCTTTGGCATCTTTTCTACCTTCTGGATAAACTTTGTGAACACAGAGTATGGCAGAGAGATACTACACCCACTCCTCCCACCAAAGAGAATCTTCTTCAACTTTCCAAGAGCCCATATCCCATTCTAGATCCCAATGCCCCCAGGGACATATTTCAAGTTAGGAAGTAAGGCTGAGGTACCTGGATGAAACCAGAGGAGCAAGAGGCATGGCTGGCCTTCCTTAGTGTGGATTCCTTTGTACCATGGAATCCCAATGCTTAGGACACAAAATGAAGGATGAAGTAAGTGATTCAGGAAGTAGATAAGCTCTGGGTGCCAGGAAAGAGGCAGAAGTCACAGTGAGCAGCTCCTGTGAGACCCCTCTATAGGCATCTTTCATCAGGAGGTAGGATGAGCCCAAGAGGTGAGGGAAAGGGAGAAATCACTGTGGTCACCAGCTACTATGTTCTAGTCAGTGGCTCCTAAAATGATTAAAAATCATCCTGTCTTCGAGGACAATCTAGTCAAGGCAATTTAACCTGGGCTTCCTAAGGAAACTTCAGGGAATCCCAAAAATTGTACATTTATGCTTATGTTACTTTTTCTGAGGAGAGTGCCCATAACTTCTGTCAGAATCTCCAATCGCCAGTGCCCAGCAAATGGGGAAATTAGCCAACATAGAATCTATGTAGAAGTTTTTTTCTGAAGAGGCCACAGCTTCCAGGGATGAGCCAACCTATGAGTAATAGTGACTCATCCAGCTGCCCTCACCCAAGCTCCTGTCTAGAAAGTTCTGGATAGTTCTAGAAAGATTGTGTGTGTGTGTGTGTGTGTGTGTGTGTGTGTGTGTGTGCGTGTTTCCTTCAGCTTTTACCAGACCTATCTTCCAGGGCCCTCTTAGACCTTTGTACTGCTCTTTAGCCCTCAGAAGTTCTTTCTTTATTGGTACTCTGAGGCCCTTAGCTAGCCTGCCCACATCTTTTACCACATTTAGAAACATTTTTTGAGCATGGACTGGAAGGGAGGAAGAGAGTTGCCTCTTTGTGGCCCAGGAGCACATGGCTTAGTGCTGTAGAGGGAGTGTGATTTTATTTTTATTTTGGGGTCCTTTGGCCTGCTATAGAGGTAGCAGGAGGGTCTCTTTCTGGGCTGTTCCTGACAGGAACACAAAATAGAGAGAGACGCAGACACAAACCATAGGGAAAGAAGTGGTAATGACTGGAAATCCTATGCTGTGATTACAGCCTCCATTTTCCTCTGGTTCTAACTCGAACCATTTCCTTTGCAAATTGTTTGGCACAGAAACATTTCAACCCTGCTTGAGGGAGGTGGAAAAGAAGATAAGTTAAGGGAAAGTATAGTTGGAAGAGGCAGAAACTGTAAAAAGGAATACAAACTATGGATTCCAGAGGAAGGCAAGAGGCTGTGCAAATAAACAAAGACAAGGAGAAAGTTCTCCAGACAACGTGAGCTCATCATAAGCGCACGCCCGGCCTGCAGCGCTGTTTGCACAAGTCTACGGGCACTGGGAATGTTATACTGACACGCCATTGCCTGTGGGTCTCGTCCTAACCACTGGAATAAGCAAAACACACAGAGCACATTGCTGGCCCCAAAGACTATAATTTTCTCTGAGGAGAAATATTGCAAAAAGGGGGGAAAAAAGAGAGAAAGAGGAGAAAACATGATATTTTGTGCAGTTCCTAAAAAAAGCATTTTCCCCTTTTCTCCTCAGCTCTTTCCTTTCATTAAACTGTCCTTAAGTGCTTTTAGAGAAAACTAAGTAGCCCACAATTCTGGGCTGCTGACTGAATAATTATAAGCTGGGATGAGGCTGGGAGGGCCGGAGTGAGACCTGGGTCTCCTTCCTGGATCCCAGAGACCCGTGGGGACCGTGCCAGCTGTGGCTGGACTCTCACGTTGAAATGATTTCTCATCTTGAAGGGAAATCAGGGACATTCTTCTCCGTATTAGTCCTCTGAGAACTTGGGCCCCTGCCAGCTTTTATTGGAAAATTGCAACAAAAGAAATAAGAGATAGTGAGTTCTTATATCCGAAGGGTTACAGGAGAGGCATATCGAAGCCAGATTATTTCCAGATCAGCTCTGCCCGTGAGCAAAAAATACATTCTCTGCTTTTAAATATTCACGTTTCCTTTTGCTCAGGTTCTTGGTGTGAATGCTGGCCAGTTTCTGTGCCTGTGGAATTTGCTAGAAGTGACTCCCAGGAAAGGGGGCAGGGCATCTTTAAGCTCAGTCCCTGTGGACCTGCGTTCACCTTGTGGGTTTCAGAAATGCCTGGGGACATAAAGGACGGGAGAGAAGGGACTGGCATGGTCAGGGTGTGGAGTCACTGGGAAGTAGGGTAGAGATGGTGCTCGCCCAAGCGGGCAGTGGCCATCGTGGAAGCCTGGGCACAAATGCACAGTCTGTGTGCGCCCTCAGGTGCCAGGGTCTGAGATCCCCAGGTCTGTGACCCGAGCTTTCTGCTGTTCTGCAGTGACCTGGACAAAGGACACACCTTTATAGGGGATCTCAAGAGACTTCTTCCTTGAAAGTTTAGAGAGTTCTCATTTTCTAGTAACTTTTTGGAGAATCTGACAGATTTCACCCAGGTCATAGGCACAGCATCAAGGCAGTAGTGTGACTGCTCAATCCAGCCCTGCCTCTCCTTCCTAGCGTTCAACCGAAAGAGTGTGGCGCCCTGATTTTTGGGTTGTTCTGTTTTGGTTTTCTGTACTGGATTGAACTCCAGGTCTTTGCACTGAGCTACCACCCTAGCCTGTTTTTAATTTTTAAACTTTTCTGATGGGATCTCTTTAATCACTGAATTGCTGGTCTTGAACCTGCAATCCTCCTTCTTCAGCCTCCCACAATTCTGGGATTACAACTGGATGTCACCTTACTCAACTCTGACTATATTCTTAATGTAGTATCTGTGCATCCCAGAGAAAAACTGTTTTTGGAGAAACATGAAAGAACACAACTGCAATGTTGTATAAACTTGGTATAGTAAATTATGACCTGATACGTATGTCTTTGTCTTGGATGGTATTAAGAGCACAAATATTAAAATCAGGGTGAAAACCAAAAAATGAAGAGGAATTTATGAGCACAGTCTCAGGCAGAGAACCATTGCTAAGGTAGATAGCATCTTTCTCTTTCCGCTCCAAAGCATGTGTGTCATTCAACGCCTCTGTGAGATAATAGTCACTTAGTCCCATGAGAGACTTCTTGTCCTGCCATTAATTGGGAACCGGCATCTCTCCTGAGCATGACATTGTGATCCATTTTTAGGTTCCTAAGCTCTGCTTGAGAGCAATTTGCCCCACCACAGCCCTTGAGGGTAGATGTTCATTTGAAGTACAAGTCCCACGGACTCGAGGATGTTGAGGGACAATTGTCATCTTCAGGCACCATCTCCATGCTAGTTCTGCTGCATGAGCTGGGGTTTGAGAGCGAGCCCTTGAATGCCTAGCCAAATGTCCCCAGGCTGGGAGAGTGGCCCGGCTGAAGGTAACAATGTGAGCATTCTCCGTGGGCACAAGTGATTTCTATGAGCTGACACAGATTCAAGGGGCCATGTGGGCGTATGACCATATGGACCATCTTTGGATGGGGGATGGTACTTGTTATGATTTTTCTCCTTGAGGGGACATTCATAGACTTCATTATCATTTCCATGTATAGATTTTTACCCAAAAATAAAAAGAATAGTGACAATCCCTTTTTTGTTATGTAGGTAGCTAATTTAATATCCTTTTCACAGATTCCATGGACTATTTCCCAAAGTTATTACTTTTTACCTACTGAAGTAAAAAGGGGAAAAAAGAGACCTTTGCATTTGTTCAAAGGCAAGCAAGCAAAATTAAAGGTAAGCAAAGGATTAAATTGTCCAACAAAGGTAAAGATGAGAATTTCTTTCCTATTGCAATGCTACTCACCTGTCTTGGGCTAACTGCTGGCCTAATCACCCTTGCTGGGTATTTACCTAACTCTGATCATGTCGAACCAGACTGCTTTAGGTGCAGCCATAGAGGAAAAGCTGGTGCATGGTGATGGGTGTTTCTTGCGGGGGTCAGAGGCGAGCTGTGATTCCTAGAGGGACAAAAAGGAAAGAAGGAAAGAAAGAAGGAAAGTTGGGTAGGAGGAAGGAAGGAAGGAAGAAAGGAAGGAAAGGAGGTGTCAGCTAACTCTAACCAACATATTCATAGAAAGATAACCATTCCAGACCCACCTCTTTGTGACATTTTTCATTTTAAAGTTCTGTTCCTTTGGCTTCTGGAGTAACAACTGTGACTGTCTTTTGGTATATTATTCTGTTATCATTTAATGATGAAAACCAAGTCCCTTATGATCAACTGAGTTGACTGGCAGACATGCATCTCAGCAGAGAGTACCCACTCTGTGAAGATGTCACTAAGTAGGGTTCCAGGTACTTGTTTTTTCAGGGGCTGGTGGAGATTTGGGTGTAGGGGAGGTGATTTTGAATAAAAGGAGCAACTAAAAATAAAACTGTGTTTGTTTAAAATTTTGGGTGATTAAGATATAGCAAGAATTAGGTGGCTCCAGGCCAGCATTCCCTCCTTTTTTCTCCAATGTCAATTTTCAAAATCATAAAGCCTCTGAGTCTACTCAGGAGCCTGGCTGTGCCCTCTGCTCCCACCTCCCTGGCCATCAGGGGTCCAGTATCCTGTCCGCAGGCTGGCTCACACCAGTGTCACACCACAGTTTGATAAATGGTTCCTGCATTTCTTCTTGTGCACCTCCCCTGCCAATTAGAGTTGAAGGAGAAGGTAGACTCCTGGTCCCCTGCACGGAGCGGCTCCTTCAGTAGCAGCAGCAACTTCTTCTAAAGCCTGGCCTGCTCTCCTCACTCTCTGAGAAGTTCTGACCCTGTGAGTGTCAGGCACTCCCAGAAGCACCCCAAGAGGAAGCTGGTGGTTTGCTAAACTGCCTTGGTTTCCCCCTGTGAGCCTTGGGGACTAGATGTATCCGTTTTTATGGATTCTAGCTGAGCACCTGGCACAGACTGATGTTGATGATAACAGGCTGTGGTCACTGAGCCCTTACTGCATGCTATCTCTGTCTGAAGCTTTGTGCAGGGTGGCACTGAACACAGCCGGAGACAGGCATGTTCCTGTCCCCTTGCCCTTGTTCTCATCACCCCAGGCCCGCTCTGGAGTATCATGGGCAGTAGAGCCAGGATGTGCAGATGAGGATGGCTTGCTGAGGAGGACATGGTGGCAGAATGGCAAGATGAGGCTTGGGGTCAGCCAGCAAAGCCTGCAAGAGCCATGGCACCTGGGTGGTCTCCATATCTTGGCCAAGGTCTCATGCCCAAGGTCTCCACTTGTCTCATCCAGCTCTGGTGTTCACAAACACAGCGGCATCTGTGATTGTGTTAGCAGTGCCCTCCATGCCTTGCACATATCTGTGGCTTCCATGGGACTGGCCCAAGTGTACATCCTGAGGTCCTAGCTAGCAGCAGAGACCCTGCCCCAAGGAGGTACCTGCAAGGGGACAGACCAAATTGTCTACCATGGGGTGTCTGGAGACAATCTGCTCCCCTGTGGGGACCACTGCCAGTTTGCATTCTGGAATGGTGGCTCGTGTGTTTATGCTTAGCGCTGGTAGCCCTGTGTCACTGCCCAGATTGCCCCACATGACCTGTGGACCTGCACAGGAACTCCAGCTCCTTTGTGCTTTGGGATCAGGCAAGTTGAAATGAATTGTGGGGGCTTTGAGTGCCCTTCTCCAGGGGCCAGAGCTGAGTGTGTCTCAGGGTCACATAGCCAGGACCTGTATTAGGCACATGCTGGAGCAGAAAGACCTTGGAGTCCCAGGGGTTATGGCCCAAGTTATGGTTTCTTCAGGAAATAGCATCAGAGTTGTGAGATCCACTTGACATGATGAAGGATGTCAAGAATTGTGGAGGATCTCTCTCTCTCTCTCTCTCTCTCTCTCTCTCTCTATTTCTCTCTCAGCTATACATTCATCCATCCTACATCTGTCCATCTGTCATCTATCTATCCATCAATATTACATCCAATTGTCTCTTACTCTATTATTTATTCATCTATTCATTGATGATCTATCCATCATCTATCAGTCTGTCACCAGTCTATCCACCAATCTGACATCTGTATATCAATCTATCAACTATCTATCTATGTGTTCATCCATGCTCTATTCATCTATCTATCCAGGATTAATCTAACATCTGCCTATCAATCTATCCATCTATCTATTTATCCATGACCTATCATCTACCAGCCTGTCACTTGTCCATCAAGCCATCACATATCTACTCATATATCAATAACCTATCCATTTATCATCAGTCCATCCATTCATCAATCTGACATCTAATATCTATTGATCTATCAACTATCCACCTATGTGTTGATCGACCCATGATCTATCTCTCATATATCCATCTATCATCTATCATCTATCCATTAACCTGTCGTCTCTCTACCCATCTATTTATTTCTCCATCTGTCATCTATCTACCCATCAATCTATCATCTATCATCCATCAGTCTGTCATCTATCATCTACCCATCTATCTGTCCATTTTTCATCCACCTGTTGAAATGTGTCCATACATATAAATATATATATATATGCATTAGTATACATAATATCCATTATATATGCAGAGTGATAGAAACATACAGTGAATATTTAACTTTTAAAAGTTATTACAGTAAAAACACATTGCCACTAACTCTTCTCTCTTTTAACACATCTTCCCCATCATTCTTGCCACTTTCTGGTGTGGTTATAGTCTTCTTTCCTGCGTGTCTTTAGTTGCACTGCTGTGACTGCTTTGATGTCCTGAATTGATTCCAAACATTTACCTTTCATGGTCATTTTGACTTTATGGAAAGACCAGAAGATGCCTGGGTCCAGAACCAAGGAATAAGGCAGATGAGGACACACTGTGATGTTTTTACAAGGCTGCCTTTCCACTGGGTGGTACTTCCTAGCAATTTACCATGTTTTGATCACGTCTTGTGAAGACATGAAAGAGAACTTCCAGAACTGATTCAGAAGTGGCAAGAATGATGGGATGTGTGTTCAAAGTGATGAAAAGGATTTTGAGGGGGATTCATGGCAACATGTCTTTTATTGTAATAATTTTTAAAATTTAACACTCACTGTGTTTTTTGGCCATATCTCCTATCCCTCTGTACTGCACTGTGATTTTGAGTCTGTGGTCTTCTGTAAGGTGACTCTCTGGGTCCTCCTGCCTGAGGGAGTCCTTTCCTGTCTTCCTATGGCTAGAGACACAATATGACAAAGAAAGTGACCCTCTGCTTCCAGTGAGAACAGAAACAAGGGATGCAGCTTACTGAGCATCCAGTGTGTGCGGGAGTGGACGCAGCATTATCTACACAGCAGATGCCACTGAGGAGTACACAGAGCAGTGTAACCGTTCCACCTTGCACCCATTGCACAGGTAGTCATGGCTTGAGGTCAGAGAGCCAGTGAAGCACACAGTTTTGTGGTTTTCCCCGAACTTCTCAAAGCTGTCCTGCTGTTTTGATGGACCCAGGACCTCCTGAGCATGCCTCTGTCCTTTGAGTGGCGTGGTTGTTGGTGAAACATTTGCTGCTGGGCTGTTTCTGCAGCTTGCTTCTACAGACCCCAGGGGTATTGGAGCTAAGTTGCCTGTGTCCCATTATCCCCAGTGCCAGGAGGCAGCATTCTGCAGACAGAAGCTGGACCTGGTGCACAGTGCACTCTGATGGCTGCTGGGCCTCTGGGATGAGCCCTGCCTGCAGTCTGCTGCTGATGGCTGTGGTTGAAGCAGGGCTCTTCCACACAGGGACAGCTTCTCTCTCATATTTGTACCTGGAGCTTTCCCAGCTGCCAGCCCAGAGGATGTACATGATGAGAACCTTTGCATCTGTGGTGTGAGGGAGGAACCCCTGGGGAGGTGACAGAGGGACAAACAGGGAAGCTAGCACATGAAAGCTGGACTTCACCTGCTGTGCCATTCAGCCCTTTGATCTCACTCAGCCTCTCAGCATTGAATCTGGCAGAGGCCTAGGCTGAACTTGCAGCACTGACACTCAGCAGTCTGGGGACCTGGGTGCCGTGAGGGGATGGGTGGATGGATGCTCATGGACAGCGCGAAGCCTGGCTCTGGCTTTCCCATCCCGCCTGTGCGGCCAAGCAGCTGGGTCTTCCCAGGGCGATCCCAGCACAGCTCGTTTGTGAGTGTTTTACAATGGTGTTGATAAAATCCCCACGGAGCCACAGAGCATGTGCAAGGAGTTCCCACCAGAAATCTAAACAACGCCCTGGCGTTGCTGACAGCTTAATAATGTGACAAAGTTCAATGACAAGGACAGGAATGCAGCTGGGCTGGTCTAACCCAGAGCTTTGAAAATATCCCCCCTCTGCTGCACTGCGACCCAGTATTTGACAAATAACCTTTGCTTAGCCTCTGCGGAGGCACCAGACAGAACCAAGTGCCACGCGGGGGCCACATGCCACCGTTAGAATGTTAAATGGAGTGGTAGGGGCCACCAGAGTCACTCAGGGCTGACATTTATCTTTATTATTATTATTAATAATAATGCATATATTGCTTTTTTGGTGCATTCCAGGGTTTTCGCCCTCCTAAATCACACGGCAGCATATCAGCAGGTTGAATAAATCACCCACCGGACCCAAATTCAACGCAGCTGTCAGGCCAGAGCTGAGAGAAGCAGGGTGAGTTTAATTGAGCTGCAGCCTGTGACCCATGGGCGTTGCCCAGAAAACCGGAATAATAGTGGTGTTGCCCGTGACATTTTGAGAGCGAGAGGCAAACTGCTAGCTTCAGCTTTAATTTTACAAGAGAGAATGGGGGCAGGGAAGAGACGGGTACACCAAGAAATCCAGACTTCAACAAATATTTAAACTCTTAGGTTATTTTTTTTTTTCTGTCTCAAAGCCAGTACAGACAATGAGTTCCACATTTAAAAATTTCAGTAGAAAGAATCCCAGCTTTTCTCCTCTGCTTTTCTCCACATTTTTTCTGCTTCCCCCTCTGCCACTCCATGCCCCCTCTTTTTCGACAAAAAGAACACTGGACATAAAGGAGCAACAGGATTTGAGTCAGAACCAATTTAATGGGCCAAGAGGTTACATATGGAGCCAACAAATCACAGCCCGTGAAGGATACTACTGATTTAAAGTTATGTACGCTAAAGCCCAAATCTTAACAGCATTCATAAAGGTAAAGGTAACTAATGGAGAGGCTTAGCCAGCAGAGAACGGGCTTTCCCCCTGCGGCCCTGCCTCCCCCTGCACAACGGCATGGCTGTCAGGGGCAGGCGGGGCCACAGGCCTCAGAATCTCTGCCCAGAGGAGAGGTTGTCTCTGACCAGTCCCCCAAAGAACGATGGACACAGCTCAGTCTGCACCAGGACAAGGTCTCAGAGATCATCGTTGATCTTATTTTTGTTTGTATAAATTTGTGTTTCCTCTTAGATGTTTTGGGGTTACCAGAAAAACCATTCCCTATCCCCCCTGTTTTTTAAAACTGTGTGCAATTTCAGAGAAATGTGAGCCATGTGTTTTGGGATCATTTGCACTTAATCATGAAAATCTCTCTGGAAAGAGCTATTTTCTCTCTCGGAAGATGTCGGTGTCCTCTTTAATAAGCCCCGTAAGTGCCCTTCCACCCCCGGCTGCCCTCCCTGGGGCAGGAGGTTGTATTCTGCCAAAGGAAAACCACCAAGGGCTTGGGTCTGGTTTGAAAGGTCAAACTCATGAGCTTGGACTGTGTTCTGGAAATGGGGAAGTGGCTTCCCTGCCTCTGTGTTTACACAGTAACAGAAAGAAGCCATCCTTAAAAACAGACAGATGAATGAATGAATGAAGCAGAGGTATGCAGAGAAACTCTAGAGCACACTGGTCCCCAGTAACAAAAAGGCAGGGCCCACAGGAAGTGCCCCATAGCCACGGCAGGTGAGCAGTGGCCCTGGCTCCTGGGGCCATGATGTGTGATCACTGCCTTGCTTTGAGCTTCTTGGAGAAAATGCTTGTAGCCAAAGACTCCCAACTCCCAAACCACCAGAGAACTCTTTTGGGTAGCTCCCAGGGGACATGACACGACCGTGTCCAGAGCATACTTCTCCCCACCCTCCATCCACAACAACCCACCATGGCTTCAAAGCCACAATGGCATTCACCAACCCAAAACAAACATGTCATTACCAATCCCAGATTAACTGATGCCGTTTGCACCCTGCTGGTTGGGTTCCAGTTGGAGGCTGCTCAATGGCATAGCCACCACCCTTGAAAACCTCAAAGCACTCACCGCGTGGCCCTGGGAAGAACTTCCTGACTGTCGCTCTTACCCCTGTGACCCCATGACCAGCTCCTTCCCAGTCCCTTTCCACTCTGAGGCTCTGGGCAGTTTTGAAATGAGTTCCCAGTGGAAGGAGGTTATTGTACACCTGAGTTTTGCTCAGAGTAAAATGACTGACTTGCATGTGTTGTAAGGTACACATGCTTATGGTTAAACACCTTTGAAAGGCAGATGCTCCTTGCATTGCGTTTATGATAAGAAAGCACTGTGGTGAGATTATGGAAAGCATCCTCTGTTTTAGTGATGCAGGTAATAATAGTGCATCTCATCTAGCCCCCAGAGAGAGGTGATCGCTTTTGAAATGTTGTGATCAACCTTGCTCTCATTCATCAGTTTACTCCTTCTTCAGTAAGAGCACGTGGTTGAACACATGGTTGACTCTGCACATGGCGAGGGGAGGACTAGAAGAGTGTGGAAATAGGTCCTTTCTTTTAGAAAGTTGTAATTTTGTCCCAGACTTAAGTGCATACATGAACCACCGTGCAAAGTGCTAAATTAGTGGTGTGGCCAAAATGTGGTGAAGATCAAGATAGAGCCACCAAATGGAATTTTCCGTGACAGACTTTATGTTACTCAGCATTTTCTTGCTGTAACAAAAATACCTGAGATAATCAACTCACTAAGGGAGAAGATTTATTGTGGTTCGTGGTTACAGAGGTCCCTGAAACCATCTGGTCCTCTGGCTTATTGTTTTGGGCCTCTCTTGGCACTTTACATATAGTGGGGTCATGGCACAGGAGGCTGCTCATTCCATGCATCCAGCAGCCAAAGGAAGAATCAGGAAGGGCCAGGGTCTCTAGTCCCTTCTAGAACACGTCTCTCATGGCTTTACTTCCTCCTGCCAGGCCACTCTTCCTAAAGTCACCTCTACCTCCCAGTAGTGCCACAGGGTAGGTACCAAACTTTAACACATGGGTCTTTAGGGACATTTATCCAACCATAACAAAGTGGGTCCTCCAACATATTGAAGAGACCAAGAAAGCTTGTTCCATCTGCTGCTTCCCCTCCTCTTCTCCCTGCAAATCTAACTAGGTTAAGTTTTAACTTCCTAAAGGCCATAAAACAAAGGCCTGAGGTAATAGCTCCTTACAACCCGGGTCTTCTCTACCTGGTAGCCCCGTCACAAATTGTGTTAATTGCATCAGATTGTATTAGATTGTACATTCTTCACAAAAATAGCTTCGTTTATATCATAGTAATACCTATAACTTGGCCTTACTGTAAATGTGTGTCTTCCTTTTCCTCTGGGTAAAAGATTGATATGTTAATCAATGCTCTCCTCTGTAAAGAATTGTAAAATCTTACCTAATTGACATGCTAACCATTGTTGCCCTCTACAAATAGAACGGTTGTGGTGCTAAAGTAAGGTAATTAAGGTTGTTAATTGCTGTTAGACTTTTCTATTCAGGAGGCCTTGTGGTGCGAGTTTCAAAACTATGTGCAGCTCCACCCCCACAGGATCCAGTGTTTCCGGACCATTTGACACAAACAGGCTGTTTTCCCAGTCATGGGACAAACGCCTGTTCCTAAGAAATGCCACCCCTTCTCGGGAGACTCCCTCGCCCCACTAAGAAACCCAATCCCTTAAGGACAGCTCACCATCAGCCCTGCTCTAATCACTATGATTGGCTTCTGTAACAACGCTTGCTTGCCTTGCGGTTTTAGGCCTTAAAAGGCACAGCCCTGCTCCAGTAAGGGGTTCTCCGTTTCCACCTGTTTGGAGGACCCCGTGCGCACGGAATAATAAAAACCCCTTTGTTCTTGCATGAGAGCTGAGTCCTTGAGGTCTCCTTTGTGACGCCGGTCTTACAATATCTGTCCCTGCGATGGTTTATTTCATCCACAGTCACTGTCATCATCAACTAAGGACACCTCTACACACTCTTGCATCTCTAATGATCTAGAATTCACAAGGAATGTGGAGTAGAGCACATGGGAGAGGAAGGAAGAGAAGTGGGGGCATCTTAAATCTTGACATGCACGGGTCATGTACAGAACATCTTCACCTGAGGCACACTTTGCTGACTGCTTGATCAAGAAGCATTTATTAAGTGCCTGCTGTGTACTGTATGGGAAACTGGTACTCAGAAATAAGTGAAATATTGTCCTGATCTCCAGTGACTCTGGGTCACAGGAGAGGGGACACACACATTGTGACAGTCAAACGTGTGCCCGGCCTGCCACTGGGATAAAAATAAAATGCCCATGGGACATGGAGCATGCCATGGCTTCCAGAGGGGGCAGGGTGTCAGAAAGGGAACTTGAAGCAGAAGAGAGGGTTCCAGGGCATGAGAGGAGCATGAGCAAAGACAAAGGGGAACATGTTAAGAAGCTGGTCCTGGCATGGAGGACAAGACACATCATGATGATGAGGGGAAACTGAGGCGGGCTAGTGACCTACACTGGGACCAAACCATAAAGGTCTACATCAGAAAGTAACCTGAAGTCACAGCCACCCAGGGAGAAAGAGGCCTCTCTTTTGAGAGTGCCTAAAGCTAACGAACCCTGTGGCTCTTCCAGGTATCTGTAGCAGATTCAGAAAGACTTGTGTTCAAGTGGTGCAAAGAAATGAATTGGAAACAGGCTTTCAGTGTGGCCCAGGAGGCATGGAGACCTCGCGATCCCGAAGCCAACGTGGAAACATGAGTTTTCCTCTGAGAAAACCAATATGGCGCAAAAACTGGAAATAATTTCCACTGATGAAAGTAGGGGAGGCTAAATGAAGGTGGAGGCGACAAGAGGGACAATGGACTAGAACCAAATCTGGGATTAAAGCCCTAATGTACCAAGTCACTCAATAGCCCAAGGCTCATCAGGGGCTCCAACGGGTACATCTGTGGACCAAGGTAGGTGGCAGAAGGGACCATGTTATTTGAGGGAAGGGACACATTCATAGCACCCTAGGTGCAGCCCTTAGCCTGATCCTGACCCAGACTTTGCCTCTGCATCTGGGTCCATCATGGAGTCCGTGATTTGGACCACAGGAGAAAACTCTTACCCTGTCCTTCACCAAGGGTGTGCATGCTCTGGGCACACAACCCTGAGCAAGTGCATCCTGTCCTTGTGCCCTGAGTTATACCTGCCTGGACTGTCCCCCTGGTCCCTCTTAACAACCCTACTCCAGGTGGCAATTTAAACCTATCAAGGCTCCCTGCTGAGTACCCCTGGGTAGGTTTCCTTTTATCACAGGCTCACAGGAGTAACTGGATAATGTAATTACGGGGCAGGAGAACAAGGTGTTTTGAGTTTTGTTCTTTGAGGATTAGCCAAGTGTCCCACTGCCAAGTCCGTGATCATCTGAAAGGAAGAAAGCTGCCTTTGGAGAAAGCTGCCACCTAACTTCTCCAGGTGCTTCTCGGGCGAATGGCTTTGGAAACAAATCTTTTCTGCCTTAGTTACTGGAGACCTCAAGAGCACATGGGCTGGCGGAAGCTGGTGGGTTTGCCGCTGTGTGTAATGATTACGTAGGCAGGTGAGACAAGATTAGGGCCTCTGGGTGTTGGGAACTCTGTGCAAATCACAGGGTGTGACAGCGGAGGGAAGAGCCACCTCCGATCTCGGAGCACGCCTGGATCGTTGCTGTGCATGTCCAGTACGGAGGCTGGTGAGAGCAGTGGTTAAAGAATATGATCAAGGTTTAAATTAAGACAGTCCTTTTAAGCAAAAGATGCATCACCATGAATCCTCCCCCTTATCTCAAACTCACTTATCCCGTCATTCTTGCCACTTTGTGAAGCAATTCTGGAAGTCCTCATTCCTGGGTTTCCTTAGAAGATGTGATTAAAAATGAGGTGAAATCTGTGGCTGAGTGCAGCAGAAGACAGAAGGGCTGGCCTGGAAAATCCTGTCCACCTCATTCACCGATCTGGCTCTGTGCAACCCCCAGCTCTTCTCCAAAGTCAGAGTGATTAGAAAAGGTAAACGTTTTGAACTGATTCATATCACTGAGTCAAACATGACAGCATAACTGAGGACACACTGGAAAGAGGACTTCCAGAGCTACTTCAGAAAGACCCATAAGTGTGCTCAGAGCGAGGGGGAGGACTTTGAAGGGGAAACCAAGGCAGTGTGTCATTCACTGCAATACTTTTTTAGATTTAAACACCTGCCGTATTGTTGAGCGCACCTGGTAAATGATGTTGAGATGTGGCACGGACCCACTACGTGGTCTCAGGCTTCAGGGCTCAGGACGCTGCATGACAGCTTGGAGGCAGGGGCAGCGCTCCAGTGGCATCTGTTTGAGTGAGGAGTGTGTGTGAGGGGTGCATGTGGGACATGTCTGGTCATAAACAGATGACAGGATATCAGTGTCCTATGGTTTCTATGACTATGTCTCAGCATCATGAAACAGAAAGCTACTCTCTCACAGGTGTCAATGCTAGACATCAAGAATCAAGGTGTTGTCTGGGTCCTGCATTCCCAAAGCTCCTCAGAGAAGCCCTGCTCTTCTAGCTTCTGGTGGCTTCAACTTTATGGCCTTTGGTTTATAATAATACAACTCTGATCTCTGCCCCTGTTCTCCTGTGGCCTCCCCTGTGTCTGTGTCTAAGGTTTCCTCCTCTTATAAAGACACAGGTCAAACTGACCTCATCTGAACCTGACTACCTGAAAAACTCAGCTGCTAATAAGGCCAGAGACATAGAACCCAAATGTGTCTGTTTGGGGGGCATAGTAAGCTCCAACATATAGATATATTGGAAATCAAAGCTTCTTTCTTAATTTGTTACATAAATCCTTGGAGTGATGTAGAAGCTTGCCTCTTCAATTTAGAACTTAGCCTTTAAAAGAGATAATGGGTTTGGGGATCTCATTTTAAAGAGAGATAATCTGGTACAGTATAATTGATTTAGTTTTCAATAGCAAAAATTTAGGAATAGCTTTAGTGTCCGTTAGAAGGATACAAATTAAATAGTGCTGGGGAACAGCATGCAGCTGTGCAAAAAGGGTGAGAAGGGTCACTGTGTACTTGTATGGAAAGATATGTCTGGGTCTGTTTGGATTACTATAACAAAATGATGTAAATTAGGTAGTTTATGACCAACAGAAATGTATTTTTCACGGTTCCGGAGACTTGGAAGTCCAAGACCGAGTTACTGGTGGGAGAGCTTCTTCCTCCCTGTTTCCTCATATAGTGGACAGCAGAAAAATCACTTCTCTCTCATCTGTTCTTATTAAGTAGTTATCTCACTCTTGAGGCCCCACCTCCTGATACTATGATGTTGGGTGTTAGGTTTCAGTATGAACTTGGTGACACATTCTGTCCACAAGCAAGATGTCTAGGGTGCATGAGGCGAAACACATACAATGCAGAACAAGGTGTACAGTATGTGCACTTTGGGCACAACAAGGGGGGATAAGTTTATACATACGTGTCCTTGTATCCTGACTGCATAGAGAGCAGTCAGGAAGGATTCAGAAGAAATGGATGAAACATTTTCAGAGAGTGAAGGAAGTACAGTGACCAGGGATAGGCAGGCTTCTCAATATTTATTTTGTTGGAGTATTTTAATTATGAACCGTGGAGATAAAATTTGTATTTAAACTATGTTTATATGAATGAAGTGCACATCCCTGAAACCTGGTGAACCTACTTCCAGGAACTTCTCCTGCACACATTTTCTTACACTCATTCAAAGACACTCACTAGAATATTGGCCACAGCCCTAGGTCAAGGACAAAAGCCTGGAAATGACTTGATTATGCATTAAAAGTTGAGCACTTAAGTGAGTTAAGTTACGGTCTTGCAGAGAAGCACGGCGTAGCTGTTACAAAGACTATGAAATATGCATTGATGTGAAAAGCTCCCGAGAGATATTTATTAAAAAGAAAAAAATGCAAGACAAAAACATGGTGCTCCCATTTCTGATAAAATAATCATGACACATCTTAAATGTTCCTCTACTTAACCTATATTATTACAGAAAATGAACATGCCTAGTTCCTGTTGTTTATATCTGAGTGTGTGGATGTGCATGGAAACTTTCTGGAAATAAATACTGGGTAAGAATACTGGGTTCATAGCGGTGACCTCTGGGATGAATGTGAGAATTTGTCTGGGAGGGAAAATTGTCTACTTTTCATTGTGACACTTTTGAATTGGATGACTTTTATGTGGTACATGATTTTCTTTATCGACTAAAAACACTTATAAATAAATAGAAGCACATCTACACAATGGAAGGGGTACACTGTAACATAAACAGGGCTAAGTTTGTTTTTCATGTACCTAGGCAGAGCAGACTGAAAGGTACAGCAACTTATACGGTATATTTTAATTTTTGCTGTTTCAGGGTTTCCCGTAGAGTGTGCTGCCTGGTTCCCATCCTGTATGTTGGGCTGCTCACAACATTTCTCACTGCTTTGGCTTTGGTCACAGTGCAGCCTCTGCCTCTCTGTCTGAGGAAGACTGTTTTCTGTTTTAGCCTTATTATGGGTCTTCTGGTTAAAATGCTAGATCTTTGCAGGCTTATGAGCATGAACAACCTGCCCTGCACCCATGCACCCCACATCACATCTGCAAATAAAACAGTGCATTGCAGAGATGAGGGTAAGCGTGAGAGAGTATAAATGTGCCATTATCATGTGGGGATCTGAGGTTGGACTCACTATGGTGGCTATGGACACCAGGAACCTTCCTCCTCCTAGTGTGGCAATTGGATCTGTAGGTCAGAGTGACCAGGAGAGGTTAGATTTTTCTGTGTCATGGCTGAGGTTATTGCAGGAATCACAGCACAGGGCTGCTGGCTTTGGTCACAATGGACATATGCCAGAGAATATCAAAGCTTCAGCTGCTAAGGACAGTTTGGAATTCACCAGTCTGCAGGTGCACTTTGGGCGCATTTTTTCCTGTATAGTGACACCTGACTGTCACTGTTAGGGGTGCTTGTTCCCCTCGTTCTTGCAGCTGTGTATTTTCTCCAGTGCCTACACTCCCAGGACACTTTTGGCTGTCATTATGGTTTGCAACCCATCAGGTCTGTTTGTGTTTGGGTCCATGTTTATGAACAGCATCCTTTCAAAAGGAATTGAAAATATCCCTGTTGCCTTTCTTCATCTTTACAGAGCCCAAAAGAAAAGCCTTTGCCCCTCCATGTTTTCTCTCATTTCATCTCCCAGGGCAGCCCTGGGTCAAGTGGTCGTCCTGATTATCTGGTTGGCTTTCTGCCTTGATGCATTTATGGGGCCTTTTATTATTGACTTTGGATTTCCCTGTAAGGTACTCCAAAAACGCATTTTAAAAGAGTCTCCAGTGGGCAGTTTACATTTTAACTGCTCCTTTCATTATCCTCCTCAGCACTCTGACATAGCTCCCTTTTCTAGAATTAAATAACCACAGGATAGCTCTTGGGCTCTGTGTCTCTCTTGGATGTTGAACTTGGCCCTGCTGCGGTCTTTATTATGTAGCAGTTCAGTCAGAGTCTCATGATCCTTTGCACTCAACACCTCCCTCCTAGTTTTTGTTTTCAAGTTACACAGCATCTTGATGCATTAAGGGCCAGAGAGTCAGGACCATCTTGGTTGGTGTTTGGAGAATCTAAGAAATACTGACAGTCTGTTAAGATAGGGGGCTCACAGAGCTGTGCAATGTGTAAGAATGTGGTGGACCCCCAGGAAAGATTGGAGACCACCATTTCTCCAAAGTCCTCTGGTTCCAGCTGAATAAAATCCTTCCATCATTAATGAATCTAGGATTTAAGGCTGGAGATTTGCCTGTCTGTTGGGTATTATTTTAGACGCCATAGTACTTTGGAGACCATTTATGCTAGAAATATAGACTCGGATTTTTATGGGCTTCCTTGCTTCACTTTTCCTATATCACACTTCTCTGAATCCCAGCACTGGGCTGGATAACTCTCCATCTTTCTCTTGACTCCTTCCTACTCAGCATCCCTATGGGATAGGTCTGAACTCACTCAGTACACCAAGAGCTTCATGAATCGTGAGAATTTCTGGGGGAGCTTCCAGGTAGAATACAGTTCATCACAAGCCCAATATTTGTGTTTCTAAAGGTATAAGCCAGAAAGCAGAGAGACCAGCCCCCTTACCACCCTCCCCACCTTTCCCCAAATATGTTCCCAATGCCCTTGAAACCATGCTGGCACAGTACCCATTAGTTCGGGTCTAGGATGGTAACCCTTTTGTTACCCACAGTAAGGATTTTTTTTTTTCAGTTTTTCATGTTTCAGTAAAAGAGACAGTTTCATGTTTTGTCCTCTGCTTCAAAACACACCAGGAAGTCCACAGGAAAACAATGGCTGCTATGGGAAGCAGTTCATGCCAAAACACTCCATGATAATGGGAGATGCAGTAGATACATTTCCGGAGGAAACTAGTCCACTTATTTCCAGGAGAGAGAGAGCAACTAAATACAGCAAAGAACGTAGACGTGTGTGTTTGGGAAAGTCCTTCAACAACTGGATAACCAAGGAGACCACCATGAGGTTTATCTCACTTGTCAAACTGAAAGAATTGAAAAACTACAGAACCCCATGCTAGGGATGCTGTGAGAAGGGAAGCCTGCTCATATTTGGCTAATGAGGAATTCAGGCAAAGTTAATAATACATATCAGAAGCCTGGAGATGTACAGTGCATGCCTTTAGGCTTAGCATATTCCGAGGGGAAAAGGAAGAATCTCACTTACTGATACTGCATTATAACATCAATTTTAAGAGTAAGAAAACTAGAAAATCCTTGAGAGCCAAAGAATGGATACTGGTTAAATGAATTGTGAGACTGAAGAATAATGGTATAGGCCAAGATTTTCATGATATATAAATGAATTTTTATTCCATTATAAAACAGCGTATAGCATGTTGGCTGAAAATTCCAAAAGAGACTGCTAGACAAACTTGTTGACTAAGAAAAGTTGATTTTATTAGATTGGTCCTCTTTGTTTAAAAAAAATTCAAATTTATTCCTTTCTGAAAAAGTCTGGGAAGGTAATCACGGCTAATTTTGTTTTATCAAAAGTGGGACCTGGTTTGCATCTGCATCTGCCTGCAGCTTGCTGAGCCCCACTGCAGGCCCTCAGGATCTGGTTAGAGGCATAATACAGACTTCAAGCATCGGGTAGAGAGAGCGGAGATGAGTAGTATCGAATCACTCCTGGTCAACCCTAAAACTTATCCCAGGGACCACGGAGTGCTCTACCCTCCAGTAGACTGAACGCTGGAATGGTTGGATCATCACCTTATTTGCTCTTCGTAACTGCTTTCTGGAAACCAGAGCCTCTGGGAAGCCTTTGCCAAATGTCATAGTCAGTCAGTGACAGACCCAGGGTCAGAGTTCCACTTCTCATTTTCAGTGCTGTGTTTCCCTGGTCTGACCCTCCAGGTCTTTCCCACAAGCTCGGATGTATTAGGGACTCAGGGGTCCTAGCAACTGGACGTGAAAACAGACTTCCCTCACTCCTTAGGGTAGAATGTTCCCAAGGCTTTTAGTTCAAGGTTACCTTTAATGGCTGCTCTAGAAGGAGCAGTGCCAGGGGTCAGTGTCAGACCCCCTCCTCACTATCATGTGGCTCTTGGTTTCTTCATTATACAGTTAAAGGAAACCAAGACACAGAGAGACAAAGTCTCTGGTGCTTTCATCCCTGGGTCAGCTGCAGAGCAGAACTGGCCTTCAAACAATGAAGTATGGGTCATTGCAACTGCTGGTGACAACAAACCTGGCCACTTTACCACATGGGGTACCTTTGGCCACTTGTGTATGTGTGTGTATGTTGGGGGGGATCTCACCCTCCAACAATCTTGTGAGGATAAGGGAACAGACAGTGCAGACTTAGGACTGATCTGAGAGGCTTTGCCTATCCTGTGGCTCCTTGTCTCCTCTAGGAAGCATTTTTTCCCTACGTCTTGCTGTCATGGAGGGCCTGGGTTCACCTTACCTCTAGGTTTGTCCTTATGGTCCCCAGAGGTGGCAACATATCCAGGCTTCACACCACACCCAGAGACAGCACAGAGGCCAGGACTCAAGGGATTGCTTTGGTAGGGACCAGGGACTCTTTCCCGGAAGCCTTGGGCAATCTGCCCATATAGCACTGGGCTGGACTTGGCCAGGCACCTGCTCTGAAATCAAGGATGGAGCACTCATGACCTCCTAGGAGTGGAGTCTCTGCTCTCTGAGTGACAGGATGGTGGCAGTGTGGGGGCCTGGTGGGGGCAGTGAGGAAGAGAGAGGTGTCTCTTCATTTCATCAGAGCTCTGTGGAGGATGAGGGACAGCGGGATGGTGAGAAGCATCATCCAGGTTGCCCTCCCACAGGGACCTGTCATCCCTTCCCGTTCTGTGTGGAGGATGCAGGAGGAGCAGCAGCATCAGCGCTCAGAGTAGGTCCCACCCCAACATCAACTGCAGTGGAACATAAGGGCCCTCAGGCAACTCGAGGCCCTGAGGTGCAAGGGCACCGATATCTGAGAGTGTAGACTATGTCAGCCTTGCCCTCTAGGATGGCAACACAGACAGCAACTGAGAGGCACAAGGGGTATCCTTAATGTGCCACCATGTCCTATGGAAGAAGTTTTAACTCTGCTTCAAGTGGTGTTTGGATGGTTGGTTCCCATCCCTTTTTCTTTTTCCTTTCTTATCCCTAATTTTTTGTATTTTTAAGAAGAATAAACATATTTATAATGGGAAAGTAATACATTTTATTTGCAAAGACTATTCAGACTTGTCATTTAAAATAGCAAAGGAAATTCCCACCTTAAATAAGAAATCTGGGGATTTAGCTCAGCAGCATAAGCGCCCGTTTGGCAAGTGTGAGGTTGTAAATTTGATCCCTGGTGCACACACACACACACACACACATACATGCACACGCACACACAAAAGTCTGATGATCATGTTTGTAATATTTGAAAATAAACCAATTTTATTTGAAATCAGTCAATTCCAATCAAGACCAGGAAACAAATTCATGATTGCTCCAGAGTCATGAGGAAAGCACTCAGCTCTATCTTCATTAAAAGTCATTTTACATTTATTAAGGCTTGAAAGCAAGGCCTGTTATTTTATCACCACAGTTAAAGGTCTCTGGAAAATCAAGTAACCATCATTCAGAGTGTCTTTATTAAACGAATGCTTGTTCTTTTATAAAAGCTAGGCATCTTTTACTAAATTAGTAAATGCCCCAGCTTAGAAAATGATACAACTAAGTGGCCAGAAAAAAAGGACAAATTCAAACATCAGCTGGGTATTTGATATTTTAAATATATGCACAGTTAATATTATGAAATTTCTAGTTATATACAGAATGCCTTAGACTACTGGATCCTTAAAACTGTGTTTTGCCAAAACCAGATTGCATTCATAGAAATACAGATTAGCCTCAACCTCATGGAGAGGCAACATTTTATTTATTTTTGGTTAGCAGAGGGAGTTGGATAGATTTATTAAAGGAACATTAAGTAAGATTGCGTGCAGTTTGGATCATATCTGATTACGAGACTTGGTATCCACAACTAAGCTGGAGAGAGATGGGGTGAAGGGAGAAGAGAGCGTATTCATGAGGGTACCCGGGCCGTGTGATCTGAATGGTGGGCAGCTGCAGACATGAGGCCCAGGCTGGAGGGCAGAGGGGCTAGAGAGCCAGTGAAAACATCGCTCATGTTCTGCAGACATCAGAACTGACTGCCTACGTTTTTCTAATGCTTTCTTAATATCATAAGGAACATAAGAAAATGACCCCTTGAGAATCACTGAGCTTAGTTCTAACCATGAGTTTCCAAGCAACAACACCAGCATCTTGTTGAGCTGGCCCCTGGCCACTGCGAGTGGAGGTGAACCCAGAAGTACCTACCGCATACCTGCTGCTTCTAAACACAGAGTGTCATAGTGATGGCACGTTCTTGCCAGAGAGACTTTCCTGCCTCTGCTTCTTTCCGAATTCTGTGTTTAGGCTTGCTGATTCCTGGGGTCTTAGATCATCCAGGTCTGTGGGCTCCTTCTTGTCACCATGCTAAGTCACTTGGTATTGTCTGACTGCAGAGTAACCATCAAGTAGCATTTTTCCAACTGAGAAGTGCTGGAAGATACTTCTGGTATTGGCTTTGTGTTGAGAAGACCAAGTTCCCCTGTGGCACCAGCAGTTTGATGAGGAAATCCTGAGGGGTGCCCTTCCCGAAGTTGAACTTGCTTGGGATTGTGTGGCCAAGCAGGCTGTCATATCACCCCCATTTTTGTCGATTTGCCTGCTGCCAGTGACTTGTACTCCTGTCTGTGGTTCTAAATTTGCCTGACATTTGGCTTTCTTGGTCAGGAGATAAAGGAACTGTGCTCTGGATCAATCAGGACTATATGTACCTGGCTCATCTTGCAGGAGTATTAAAAATGAACACAATACCTCTCCTGCCACATGCAGAGCTAGGCAGTCCTGAACAAATGATGAATTCACCTCAGCCATGCTCTTTGACTCTAGTTTTCTGCTTCTGTCTTTTGCTAACCAACTTACAAAAAAATTGGTGGTGTGAAAGTCAAAGGAGAGAAAAATGCAAAATAAAATAGGATTTCAACACAGATAACCTCCTTTCTGTACTACCAAATGTGTGTTCTCAGAAACAAGGATCCTTTGAAGACCAATCCCCAAGACTGTCTGCACCCAAGATTCTGAGCTGCACAGTCTGGGCGCAAAGCCATCAGCAGTCCCAAGCGGTCCCTGGGAGGCATGGCCTCACCATACAGAGGAAGCCACGGGGCAAGGAGAAGGCCAATGGCCAGAGGGACCAGAGGTTGGAAAAAAAGTATCTTTTGAAAAAAAATTAGCAATTAATATTATTAATATTATTAATGCTACTGTTATTTTATATACTGCAATGAGTCTGGCCATAAGACATCTCTAATCAGTAGTCGATTAGTTGCATTATGTGGTAACCTACAGTTGAAATAAAAACGTATTTCTGAATCAAGTACCTGGAAGAGTCTTCCTTCCATGACTTCTGCCCACCTTTAGAAGGGTTATAATGAATCTGTAGCACCCTGCCCTGCTGTGCCTAACACTGTTATTTATGTGAGCTAACGCAACCCCAGGAGGAGCACCCAAGGTTAACATTGACTTGTTTGTTTTTAGGTTTTATAGGCTCCAAGCATGAGGTTGATCTCCAGGACCTGGTCCACTTGGAAGTCATCTCACCACACTGTACATTCAGGAGAGGTTCTGATGAGCTAGACGCTCACTCTGCTTAGAAGGCCTTCAGGATCATTGATCCGTCATTCCAAGGCTGGTATGGGGCTTCTCCCTACAGTGCCTCAGCCAGCTTCTAGCTCCTCTTTTCAGACATTGTCAGGGGTGCAGGGGGGCCTTTTGGTGGGGGACAGCAATGGACTCATGTGATGTCCTGGTGTCCTCATGGGTAGGTAGGAATAGAGCCCCTGCTTCTCACCCTTGCTTGCCTGTTTGGAGATTCCTTGGTAGTGTTTGGATGCGAGTGTGGGTTAGAATCATTGGTATTTCTCTGTGAAGGAACTGGTCATGCTTTCTCTGCAGCAGTGGGCTTTTCCCTAGAGCAGGAGGATCCTTGGCATCCTCCAGGAGTACAGAGGGGAGGGTTGCTGGATGTATGGCCATGGGGAGATACTTTTTTATGGCATTCCCCTAAAGAGGAGCAGAGGCTAAATTCATTTCTCTCCATTTCCTTTGTGCAGATATCCAGTGCACCAGGAGGTGACAGGCAGGGGAAAGGACGCAGAGACAATGAGTGAGAATATTATTGCCCTTTTCATCCAGCAGTTGGAAGGTTAACCCAAATGGGTACCTATTTTTCTTCTAAACTACATGGTTTCTGGGTCAGGAAGGTTCATGGCTTTCTGCTAAGATATCCCACCATCATTTCAACTCCTCCACATGCCTCCACCTGTCCCAGGCCACCAGGGAATCCCAGGGAACATCAACCAGTGGACCCATGGCCAGGGGCAGCTTAGAGAGACCAGAAAGACATTTTGGCCAGATCTAGGTATTTGCTATCAAGTTGGTAGTTAGTGATACCAGCAGTCCAAGGCTTAGATTCTGAGAGAAGAGGCAGTTTGACATTGACCAGGGGGCATTGAGCCTCATAAAAGACCCCTTGGTTCCCACCCATCCCCCCTCCTGCACCCCAGCATGAACTGGAAGCTGCTTACTGATGTGCAGTCCAGCCGGGTAAGCAATCTCACTGCACAACCACTCCTAAGCACGCAGACCCATGGCTGTAGAACCCTGGGCCTTTTGGCACCAACACTGCTCCCCTGCTCCCCATCGCAGTCCTGCAGTTTGGAATTGCACACCAGCTTCCTTCTTGGCCATGCCTAGGCAGGAAAAAGCCAAGGGCAGCCAAGGTCAAGAATTGCTAGTGTGTCTGGAGGGAGTTTGTAGTCTGGTTTTGGAGCATTTGCAGGAGTGACAGCAAGTACATGTGCGGGATGCTCAGAGCCATGCCAGCTCAGTCCCCCCAGCCTCTCTGCATCCCCTAGCAAGGTGCAGACTCATTCTAACGAGAGCAGTGTGGGTCCTTGTTCTTGCAGATTCTACAAGGAGGAGCTGGTCTTGCACTTGCTAAAGCATCTGAGAGATGTTAGGAGGCTGGCAGACAGGACTGAGACCACCCATAGGGGGCTCCCGAGACTGACCCCAAATCCACTAACCCAGACTCTACTGGCAAGTGCAGAGGCATCTGTTTCCTCCCTGTGTACCAGCTTCACGCGTGTCCAGACAGAAGACGCGCTAACCTTCAAAGCTAGCAGGCTGAAGTTCTGGGGAACCAGCAAGAACAACCTGATAAAAAGTTCCCCGAGTCAGTGGGGAAGCGGAATTGCGAAGCCTGTAAAACCGAGTTTTGTCGGGGAAGCAGTGTCCTCCACATCAGATGGATGGTGGCTGTGCTCAGGGCCGGCTGAGGCGCTTGGCGACATCAGCGTAGGCCAGCTCGATCTCGCTGTCGGCTGCGCAGGTGTTGGTGAATTCATCCCGGGCGTAGGCATTCTTGAGGTACCGCCATAGGCCTGTCATCTCAGCAGGGAAGTCATAGTTGCGGTATTTCTTGGCCACAATCTGAGCAGAGAGATGGGACAGAGACAGGTAAAGGAGGAAGGTCAACCTCAGGAGGTTTCCAGGGTATGGCACAGGGCATGGCCACAGCAACAGGACCCATGTGCAGTGCAATGGGCCAGCCCCAAAACATTTGCAGTGCAAGAGACAAGGATATCTCCATGTTTTACCTATTTCTTACATAAATATGATTTGCCCTTCTGCCTACTTGTTCTACATGTAGGGAGTTTTCTTTAGGCAATAATTATGGATGTGGACAAAGCGTTCAGCTACACTGCTAGGATCACAGCATCCTAGAAAGCACAGAACAGTGTACAGTGTCAATGGCCAGTGATGTATGAATGGGTGCGTAAATGCTTGACTGTACATAAATAAGTACAATGGCACCTATAAAGCTGCTGAAAAAGATGCTGCCCAGGAAGATCCAATGGGCTAGAAAACTGAAGACAGACTGTTACACTGAACCCATCATGTCGCACATTTATAGCTATTACAATGGGTAGTAGCTGCCTGGAAGGTGAAACCTTGTCTTTTCCATTCTTTTCTCCATAGGAATTTTTTATGAGAATTCCTTGCAGTTAAAATGAGTGATGTCGGTGGCCAAGGAAGTCCCCACAATGCCTGTCCAGTGTAGGAGAGGCCAGATCAAAGGTGACAGAGAGTTCTGTTACAAGTGCTGGTCACCCCGGATGAGAAGGAATGGAAGTCACATCCATGCCAGTCCCTACAGCCTTCCTGTGGTCACTGTGAGAAGTGGCTCCCCTTGTTTGCCCATGGCTTTGAGAGGCCACTGCCTTCCTCCTAGGGCAAACCCTTGGGTAAGCCACGGTCCTGGGATGCGAAGCACTGGGCTAGGTATGGACAGACCCACAGAAAATGAACAGTCCAATAGAAGATGTTCTTCATGGGTTGAAGCCTTAAATGTGTTCATGCAGATATTTTATTTTTAGAGCTTTTGTTTTTTCAGTGCTGGGGATCACACCCAGGGCCTCGTGCATGATGGCTAAGTACCCAGATTCTTGAAGGACAGACTTATAGCTTGAAAAGTGAGGAAGTACTATGAATCCATTCATTTGTGTTTGTATTTGGGTCTCTCTTCCTGTTGGTTTCAAGGGGACGCTGCCACTGTAGTGCGCTAGGACAGGCCTTATCATGCTTGATACTTGCTATGCACTGGGTCAGGGTCAATCGGGTCCTTGGCCAGAGCTGGACCTGAAACACAGTCAGGCGAGGGTGCACACACGCAGCTGTGATGCGCAGGGGACAGCCGTGCTCATGTTCTGAATTTGCTCTTTCATATGAAAACAGTTAGCTCCTACAGCCCAGATTAAGTTTTGGCGTCTGAGGCCAAGCTGGAGGCTGCTCAGCTCCCCCTCTGCTCTTGTGCACGGAGAGGTTTGCCAGGTCCTGGATCTGATAAGCGGGATCAGCAAAAATGCGAGGTGACAGCAGCAAGGCCCAGCACCCTCCCTCCCGGACGTCGTCATCTGGTCCTGAGGCTCCAAGGAGATGTCTACTGAAGTCCTCCAAGGACAGGGATTTGCTTGGCCATTTGTGGCTGGAAGGAGCCGGAGGAATCACAGGCTGGTACACCAGACTGGGAGAATGATTTGCTTGCCTAATTCAACCAGTGATTCTTAAGTGGATGGTTAACAAGTGTCAGTGCGAGGAGGAAGGGGAAAGGGAAAAGGAGGCAAGGAGAGATGTAATCTGCACTCTTCCCTCCAGCATGAGAAAAGTCACATCCCTAGGGCCCAACGTATCCCTGAGAAAAGGGAGAAAAAAGCACACTCTGGAGAGTGGGCTGCATGCTAGTTAATAACTTCAAAGTGACCTCACTTGGTTACTCCTACAAGTGACCATCGGCTTGGTTCTGGGCCCAACGAGTCATTTTAATGATTGTGTTTGCTCAACCACGAGTTCCTGTCTCTGACTGAGGCCAGCAACACCAGTGCACGCAACACCTGGCTGTGTGATTTTGGCCAAGTCTGGTTGGGCTCTGGGAGAAGAAGAAGCTGCATGTGCAGATTGAGACTGTAGCCAGGACGGTAGGCACAAGCCCACCCATGGACGGTGGTGTCTGGTTCTTCTTGGAGAAGGACAGCAAGAAACTGGGTATCATCAAAGAGGGGTGTGGCAGTCACGCTCCTTTGGAAGCTCTGGCCACAACTGCTGTCTTCAGAGAGGTGAAGGAGGGTGAAAGTGTCCTGTGCTGCTCCTGAAGATGGAGAGGCAACAGGGGACACCGTGGGACCCCACAAGGAAGGGCATTGCAATAATCAGAGCTGTACTGAATGGTAACGCTGGCTCATTCAGCACGGGGCTCCCCATCTCCAAGAAATGTGCTACCACCCTGCACAGAAACTGTCCGAGATACAGAGGAAAACTGAGCAGTTTGGATCTGGAGATTGTTTTTGCATTTCCTTCTTTCTGACTCCCCAATAGTCATATAGGTTTGCACCATATCACCAATGGTCAGGGAGGTTCCCAGCCCCTGCCCGTGCAGCCTCCAGTGTGTAGCTGATCATGATGAAGAGGACGGTGTCTCTCCAGGGAGCTGATGCAGAGTCTGTATACCAAGGACATGGATGGGGACATGGAGCTGCATCAATGAAGACATGGGCTGTGTTGGGTGGGGCATCTCCAGCAAGAGGTGTTTGGGGTACACTGACTGCATCTAGCACTCACTACAATATGCAGCATTTCTACCCCACATCTTCTCTGTTCAGCTCTAAGGTGAGTAATATCCACACATTTAATACACAGAAACAAGCTCCCAGAGAGTAACAACCCACCAGCAGTGGCTCCCAGCTCTAGACAACCACCCCGACTCAGCCATGGTGGCCTCCAGCAGCCCCTTCAGCCTGAGCTCTCTTACCTTGACCACATGGAGCTTGGGCAGCAAGTTGCAGTCTGCCAGGGTCAGCTCATCCCCATCCAGGAACTTGCGCCGTGACCCCTTGTCGTCATCCCCGCCTGTGTGACTGTCGATCTCCTCAGGCAGGGGAGTGCTCAGGTAGTCATCCAGCTTTCTCAGGGCCTTGGTCAGGCCCCGCTCCAGGGCTGGTGGGAAGAGCAAAGGAAGGGAACTCAGTCCCATGCCCGAATATACTTACCTGCAGCATGCAATCAACACATGCTAATCCTGGTACAAAATACAGAAACACAGCCCTTGGAATTCCGATTGCGTGTTTATAGTGTTTATCTCAGGCAGGTGCAGTAATGTTACCCAACTTTTACATTAGTTTGCTTCTCTACATTTTGTATACATTCTACAAAAAGCCTGCATGTTAACTGTATAGAAAAAAAGGGTAATTAAACAATAGAAGTGCTTAGATGTTCTGGAACAGAGATAGGACCAGGTCCTGCATAAGTGTCCTCCAGGGTTAACCCAACCCTGGAGTGGCAGGAAACACCAGTAGTAGAAACAATGGAAGCCCTGCTGGGTGCCAGCCTTGGCAAAGCCCAAAGCACCTGAGAGGCAACGTGGTGGTGGTGCTATCTAGGACCCATTGCTACAACCCAGAACTGTCTTCAGTGACCGGGCCAGTGCAGGAGGTAGCAGTGTCACCATAAATGTGTATTCCCAGCTTCTGGGAGACTTGTTGGGGATGGAGCCCAAAGAATGAATGTCCACAGGAGGACAGTGTGACAGGAGACTGTCAAAGTCTCATCGCAATCATTATCAAACAATTCATTTAGAAACAGGAGCTAAACAGCTGTAAGGTGATAACAGGGTGGGTTGTCACCAGCAAGCCAAGTCCATGCACCAGGAACCACAGGGTCCATTCCAATACTAAACTCTGACCCGGAACCTTCCCTTTGTAGCACCTGCACCTCTGCCAGCAGCCTCGTCCCTGATTGCTGTGTCCCCAGGCTCTGGCTGAGCTCAAGGATCAGCCTTGGGGTTGCGGGCCAGCAGAGGTGAGGGGGTGTCACTCTAAGGAAGACTGCACTCAGGCTCAATCTCCCCAGATGTGTCTTCCATAGCCACTTGTCACAGCCACGTCTGTCTTTCTGTGGCTGCCTTTTGTTGGAGACAATGGAACAACACCAGCCTGAGATGAATCCATTGAACCCTTGCTGAAATGTTTTAAGCCGGCCAGGGGCAGGCCATGGTTTCTCAATGCTTCCTTCCCCCTGGGGTGGCACTGACTGTGCACAGCCTCATCTGCTTTGTGTTCCCAGTTTGAGAGAACACAGCGAGCGGCCTGGGAAAATGCTGCACGTCCTGAGTGATTGTCTAGACTGCAATGGGCCAAGCAGGCGGTCTGGGCGAGGGTGGTACCAGGCTAGACAATACACATTGTGCTACAAAGACAATGGCAAAATCTCGGCTATAATAGAAAGATTAAGTGGAGTACTTGTCAAATTTGGCCAGCTGACCTCATCCCATGGATGTGAAGAGAGAGAAGGAAAAGGAGACAGAGCAAATTCTAATTCCAATGACCCTGGGCCACAGATGACCCGGGGACCACAGTATTCCTCTCTGCCCAGGTCAGTGGGCTGGGAGTGGCTATGAAAGTTGGTAACATAGCCTAAAGTTGTGACTGGGGCAGTGGCTCATTCTGGGACACATTTTTATTGTCCTCTCTTGTGGTCCCTGGAGGTGGAAGGCATCTCACTCGGGTGTGGTTGTTACCCTGAGTCGCACGCCACAGGACAAACCATGTTAGTGTCCTGAGGATGTCCTCTGTGTGCTCCTTGCATGAGTATAATTTTGTCTGGGATGTGAAAGTGGGGTGGTGGTGATAGCAGTAGAGAGAAGAGAGGCTGAGACACCAGGAAGGGGCCGTGGGCCCAGCATTTTCCTGGGCTTAGCTTTTGACTTCACTCAGGGGGACTCACTGTGGCTATGCCCAGGTGCCAGTGTGAGGGCCCCTTCATTGCATGGGGCTCTTCCAAGATTTTTCAAATCCCTTATTTGTTCCTACTGTGTTGGCTTCAGCTCACTAATCCTGCCAATCCGGTCCACCTGGGATGACCTTGGTAAGTTCCTAGGATCCCTAAATCCTCATTTGATCACCACCATAAGGATTAACTCTGATGACACAGGGTGAGTGACTAATGCAGGGCCCTTCCTGTCCCTGGAGATGTGACAGTGTCATTGCTCTTGCATTCCCTAATGTGCCATCACCCTGCTCTGTGACAGCTACCCAACTCTTCGTCAGTGAGTTCCTGAAACTTTCAAAGGGTGGCAGAGAATTGCGCTAGCTCTGAGGGGTCAAATGCACAGTCCAAAGCATGGCTCCGTCTGCTTGTTTAATGTGTGTCTGTCACCCTGTCCCTTAAGCTGCACTGGGATCCTCCTCGGTGAAAAGCCCTGTTGACAGGCATACCAAGCCCACATGCCAAAACACAACTAACACATTGCCATCCAGTGACATGGGGCAATGCCCACACATTCTCTGCCAGAGGCCCCCCCCCACCTGCCCACTCATCCCTCAGCCCTGGGCTCAAGCTGGGAGCCCAGTGAATGATATCTTTGGCTGCTGGCCTCCCCCTCCACCCAGTCAGGAAACTTCATGTTGAACTTTCTGCTCTGGTAAGAGTGGAACAGACCTAAAAGAAACTAGAGTGACCAAAAGATGCTAATTCCTTCCGTGTTTGTGTTTGAAGCTCTCTCCCTCAAAGACACCCCCAGACAAAGCAGGACCACAGCAAAGGACCAATCCTGCCAGTCCCATTCCCCATCCCAGGGCTTGATGGATCCTCAATCCCTTAGCTGCTTTCTCCCCTCTCCGTGTCTGCTCCCCATCAAGATTTATTCTGTACCACACACAAATGCACTGGGTAAAATATGTGATGAGGAAGCAGGAGGAATAGTTCATAAATATTCTCAGCCATATGCAAACAATCTCAAATTTATTTTTCTCTTTTTTTAAAGGAGGAAAAAAAATCCACCCATTCCATGATCACTTCCAGATTCATTGAGGTTGATATTACATAAGACCTAATATTGTTTTCTCATTGTAGAGAAATAATGACTTGGAAAAGGCAATTTGAGCTAAGAAAATAATATAGTCTTACCAGGGTATGGAGCTTGTACAGGGACCAGGGAGCCAAGATGCTAAGCCAGCCTCCAGCAAGGTCTTGCCAGCAGGCACAGTGCCCTGGTTGGCTGGCAGCTGGGTGCAGCACCAAGAGCAGAAGGCCACCAGGGCTTCAGGGGCTCAAAGCCCACACAGTGAGGGACAGATGTCAGAGGGTTGCGGGTCATTTTGTGGCTTCTCTGTAGAAACCAAGGCTCACCTCTAACCATTCTGCAGCAGGATGGGTATCTTGCTCCCACCAAGGGGGAGGTCCCAGTCACCGGCTGAACCCCCACCCCTCACCATTCCCCTTCTCCAGCACTTGCTGGATTTCAGCGGTGACCCAGGGGAGCTTATGCACCCACCCCATTCATCACACCATGTGGCTATTGAGATGGGAGTTATGACAGCCTCTCTTAGCAGGTAGAAAACCCAGACTAGGATTCCCAGGCACCCCTGCCCCCCCCATGCAAGCACATACTAAGCTGGGCCCCTAAACACCATATGGCTCCTGGACACACACTGGAAATGTGCCCTATTGAGACTTCAACTGCTCTGGTCCTCCTCCCAGGCCCCCTTGCCCTGTGCAGTAGAGAAACAACTACTTTAATTCAGTGGGTTCTGGATTATAACCCATTCTGATGTCATAATCTAAACAATCCCTCTGGGACACTCTCCATCTCTTTTACACAAAAGTGCTCAGTTTCTGAGCAACCTGCCTCTCCCTGCCCTTGCCACTTCATTACTGGGGTGGGGTGGGGACAGGGCTGCTGTGACTTCATACACCGGGGAAGTAGGGATTCTGCCATTCATGGGTGGGAAGGCTCTGGGGGCCTCAATTCCTTCCATCAAGAAGGAGATGTTGGCCTGCTTCAAACATTGGAAAGATACCCAAGCAGTGCAGGATATGGGGTCCTGGCCCCTCTCCTCTCATCTGTCTCCAAGTCCTGCGGGTGAAGTAAGGGGCTCTCCTGTGCCAGGCCACCCTTCAACCCCAGAGCCCGAGCCTCCTGGATGGGCACAAGGCAGCTTGTTCTGTTCTCTGAGCACTGAGTCCTCCAGGCAAGGATGCTGGATGGTGTGGACACACACACACACACACACACACACACACACACACACACACACAGAGAGAGAGAGAGAGAGAGAGAGAGAGAGAGAGAGAGAGAGAGAGAAAGAGAGAGAGATCAAATAATTTAGGAAATAGCTACTCTGGTTGGAAATACTAGCTGGAATGTCAAAAGCTGAATACCAAACGGCCTTTCTTTTAATTCCATCTACATTCAGAAGTCCTAATCCTCTCTTGGCTGACCAAAGGCTGGGATGAAGTAGAATCCATACATAGAAAGGTATGGATAGAGAAACATGTTTTCAAAGTGTTGGTCCTATGACGTGAGTTAGAAGCAAAATCAGGATTGAAAAACAGGGCTGTTTGATTCCACAGTTTAAGCTTCTTCCACTCCATGAGGCCACTTCTGGGATGTCCCGTTGCTCTTTGGTGTCCCCATGGCCAGACAGGACCCTTACTTCCTACACCCTTGCTTCCCTGATGACAGAGGACAGGACTTCCTTGTGCCCTGCCTCCAAGTTAACTAGATAGCATACTTGCTTTTAGCCAGAATTCTGGGACCTGTTGGTGACAAGCTTGAGTCTTGAAGGAGCTCTCCTTGAGTTGGGGACCACCGGAGGCTTGCCCATGGTTTCTCAGCAACAAGCGCCAACTCTGCCTGTGCCTGGGGCCACCGTTGTCATTGGTCTGTGGTATTTTGGAACAAAAAGTGAGCGATTCACTTGGACTTTGCCTAGGCTGAAGGAAACAACTCACTTCTGAGACCCCCGGAGGGCTGCATGAGATTTCTATTTTTCCCTCTCCTTTGAGCTCATGCACCTATAACCTGAGAGTGTTAGAAAAGAGAAGAAAGAAGCAGCTACATTTAAAGGGGGGCTGTCACAGCAGAGATTTTTTTCTGCCCACCACACAATCCTGGCCATACCTTGCTGACATTTGATAGCTAAAAATATAAACTATAAACTGAATGGAACAGAAACCCCACTAGGAAGAGTTAAATCCCTTCAGCCTTTTGGGAGAAGAAGCCTTTCTTCCCATACCCAGCTGTGGGGGAGGAAGGGACACTTTAAGGACAATTGTCTTGGGCTAGAGGCTGGGCCATCACAGAGCCCCTGAAGCGGAGGGGAAGCGCTGGTCAAGCAGGCAGCAGTGTCCATGCTGTGAGGTCAGTGCACTTCTGGGGAGGTCACAGATGTTCTGGGACTGTTCGGCTTTGTGAAGGGGCAGTGTGATCCCCACCCTACGCACAGGAAACCCCACAATTGTATCTGCATCCATCTTTCAGATAGCTAGGCTGCCTTCGAGTGACGGCTGAGCAAAGGGAAAGTTACAAACAGGTGACAGCTGGGGTAAGGATGGTGGCAGATCTTTGTGGTTCCTTTCCCTCTTAAAGCACACTGTACCACATATCCGTGCACCCTGGCCAGGCCAGTTGGGTTCTGGAAGCTGGGACAGGGCTTGCTGTAGGCCTGGCACCCTCCTCACATAGGATACTCTCCTCCCCATCCTGTTATTGAGGAGAGAATCACCCAGCGTGAGACACTCTCTGCCGTCTCTCCAGGAACCCAGAGACTTCTGCCTACGGTACAGACGATCTCTCCACTGCCTGCTCCCCAAGCTCTAGAGTGAGCCTCTTGAAGAACCATGTTTTGAGTTAGCTCAACAAGTCTACTTACATTTGGTTTAGGTTCAGAAGAATTACACCAAATGAGAAGAGCAAGCACAACACACACACACACACACACACACACACACACACGTGCAAGCAGGCACACTTGCACATGCACATTCATGCACATGACTATTTTCAAAACGACAAGAGCCTTTAGCAATTATTTGGCTGTTTGTGGTAAAGAATTTAGGGTCACTTCAGCGTGCCCTCCATAGAACATATTTCTAAAGTTTGAAGGGAGGATTGGACTAGAGAGACAAATCCCAGGTCCAGATAATGTTCTAAATCTCCTAAACGCCACAGTAAATTTGGAGAGAAAGATGATCACATAGCCTTCAAATTTATGTTTCCTTTTGGGTATTGCAAGCTGTACCACGCAAGCATCCTGCTTGTTTATTTATGGGGCGGAAGGGGAATTAGGGTGCCAGCCACTCCAGCCGTGGGGGTGTGGCGCCCTCTGCTGGCTCCTCTGTGCCTTCCGAAGAAAGCAGTCTGTGTGTTTCCTATTAGCTTTCCCCCAAACTCATAAATAGTTGTAAAACCCATTGTGCTAATAGAAAGGACGACATAAATACTAACTGAAACTATAACCGCTGCTCCTACTTTGTGTGGCTAACTGAACCAAGCTGAAATCTGTAAGATTTTTATGGTTACTTTATAACAGGTTATTTTTAAGTATCAGAGTATAGACTGGGGGTGATGCAGATGTTTGGGACCATCTCACTTCTCGGTCCTCTGCTGCCCTATCCCAGGGTGCAGACCTGGAGCTGTCTCAACTCTCTCCCTGCATGCACCCCACGACACTGAGGCCGAGGCAGTCTAACCACATCTTGTCTTTCTGCATCCTCTGATGGCCAGGGCGTTAATAGAAGAGCCACTTGCAAATTTAAAAGCTGCCACTCTGCCCACCACAACTTGAAGTCTGAATATTTCTTGACTTGGCTTAATCTTGTGAGGATTCTGTGTACATTCCCTTCCTTTGCCTAGTCTTTTGTCAGATAGGCATCCATCCATTCAGCACTCAGCATGACCGGGGAAGGGCGCCCTTGTCCCTCCTGGCCTGTGAAGTTGGGGTTCAGGGCTTTAGCTGGGGCTCCTTGTGTGCATTTAGGAACACAAATAGAGTATTTGTTGGTTTATGGACGAATGGGATTAGGGTTCCTTAAATGATCCACTCTTCTTAAACTCAGCACCACCTGCATTTTAAATAACGGGTGACATTAAGTGTAACACAGGTAGCCAGGAGCACAGGCCATGGGAGTGTCCATGGGGGCCGCAGACCTTATTCTGCCTCATGCTAGCTCGGTGGGCTGCATGGGCTCCGGTGCCTCAGTTTCCTTGTCTGTACCATAGGGATCACAGCATCTCCTCCCTTGGGGTCGCTGGGAATAGTGATGCAGTCGGTGCCTGCAGAGGGGTGGGCACTGCCCCAGCACGCAGGGACCCCTGTGCACAAGGCTATTGCATTCCCAGTCGAGCGCCCCCTGCTGTTGCGATGTGGATCACAGCCCCAGAGGCCCTGTAGTTTTTTCTCCACGGAGTCTTGGGTCTTCTAAAGTTGGAAGTCAGAGAGTAGCAGATTAAATGTGCAGTCTTGGTCTCTTATACAATATTTATGTTTTTTAAATCTAGGAGAAGGAATGACTCATATTTTGTCAATCCCCAAAGAGAATCTGAAATAGCACACCATTTTTTGGTGGGGGTGGCTACATCAGGTATTTTCACCATAGGCAGAAAATATCTGTGCTTGAAAGTGAATTATATGCAAGAACCCATTCTCCTCTTCTTTGGTACTAGTGAAAAACAGAACCTAGATTTTTTTTTTCAGGGTAGCAATGTACCCAGTGAAAGATACTCATTTCCCCAGACTTTTCAGGTAGAAGAGGATGAATGACCAAGTTCTGGCTAATAAGATGCAAGCAGAAATTTATCAATGGAGTTTTGGATGTAATTCCGTGACAAAGCAACCGTCCAGTGTGATTGAAGCCTTGGGTTCAACCCCCAGCAATACAAAAAAGAAAAGGACAGACATGAGCAAAATGGGCTCCTGTAAGATAGTTGGCACTCCCTGGAACTCAGGTGTAATGTCTAGAGGTAAAGCATCCATCTTGTGACATGAGGATAAAAGTCACACACTGATGATAAAGAACTGGGAGCTCTCAGGACTTGGCGCCCTGACTTCTTTGAGCAAATGCATTTGCCTTGGACTGACTACTCTCTGGGCTGCTAGTGATGTGAGAAAAGCAAACCCCTTTAAGAAGTAAACCTTTACCAAGAGTGCTGCAAACAGGGCATGGTGCATAGTAAAATGCTTTACAGCTTTGGGTTTTGCTAAGTAAAATAGAATAATATTTGCTTTAGGCCCTGTACTCAGGTTTCGGCTATACAGAGGCGCCTCTAGCCTTTGCCGATGCACAGGGTCATGGCCAGTTCGTCAGTATTCTATTCTCACTCTAGCACTTGCACAGAGCCTGGTACTGGATTCTCATTGAGAGACTGAACAACTCAAGGGGCTTTGAGGAAAGAGGAGTAATCTCAAATTATGGGACTCTGAGTGCCTCTGTCTGCTTTGATGCCTGCTCTTCAGGGCCACTTTCTTTATATGGACAGCACCTGGCCTCTTGGGACCAGTGGAAGGGTCTACATGCGTCACCTGAGATGCCCTCCCATAGGTCTCAGCTCTGTCATTAGGGCCAGAAGAGGAGCCATCAACACATACTTGTCTTCTGGACGATTAGGAATGGGGCAGGCCCAGCCCTGGGTTCTGTTTCCCATATGGATGTCCCAAAGGGCTCACATGCCATCACTCAGAGGTAGTTGCAGCCACAGAGCATAGCTGACTTTCAGAGAGGACTCAGGTGGTCCATGGACAGGTCATCCAGAGAGCACAGTGAGCGGCAGCATAGGCTCAGGATTCGAAGGTGGGGATCCCACACCTGGATGACGGGCCAGGGAACCTGTCTGCCCTTGTGTGCCTGGAAACAGGACTCAGATTCACCGAGACAGGAGAACCAAAGGTCGCCCACCCAGGACAGGTCATAGGCCTGGAAATGGCACTAGAAGAATCTAGAACAAGGGTCATGAAACAGCCTCTCTGCCATTCATTGTCTGTCCTACAAGTTTCTGTCCATGGCCTCAAAGTCTTTTGTCTGTGTTGCTATAAATGCTCTGTCCTTTGCTGAAGATGCCATGGAAGTGGGGATTCAAGGGCCCCTGGAGACCTACCCAGCTCCTTGGTGTCTCTCAGGGACAGATGAAAGGTGTATGTCAATCAGCTTCCATTTGTTATTCTTTCCTTAATCGTTCAGGTCCATATAGACCAGTGGTGGCAAACCTTCTAGAGCTTTCAATGATACAAACGGCCCACTGTGACACTCGTGCCATAGGTTCGCCATCACTGATATCAGCTATTCCACCCTCCAGCCCTGGAGATTCCACTGTCCACTCAAAATAGAAAATGGCCTGGAAAAAGTGCCAAACGTGGGGGGAGCTCAGTGACACACTGAGGTCCTGAACCTGAGCTTATGATGCTCCATGGATCACCCCCACACAGGCAAAGGCATGTGGCCAGAGCCCTTGCGAAGCATTCAGAGAAGGCCAGGGGGTCTTCATCAATGTCTGGGAAGCAGCTTTTCTCCCAAGAAATTATTCTTTCTATGCTGCTGATAAATTCTGAATAATAGATGGGATTCGGTCCCTGGTTTCATCTCTGATGCTTTGGTCATAGCTATTTGTAGCCAACAGTTCTTCAAGAGCCAAGATATGCCTGGCGCATCCATTCTGGCTCTGCCTCTTGCCCCAAGCCATTGGGATTAGTGACCCATGTGTCCTTGTGTGGAAAGGAGAGGATGCCACCCATCCTGTCTGGACAATAGAGTGATGCATGTTGCAGGGAGGGGCGTAAAGTTGAATATCTGAATTTTTTGAGACAGTCCAGGTGACTAGTTCGATTTCATACCTCTGTCAAGCTGTGCTGCAATGGGGCAGTCCTCTGGAAATGGGGGGCTGCTTCTCCTTTCTGATGTCCCCCAGCAATTCATATCCCCTAGAGGGTCACAGAAACATAGGAGGAATTTTCCCCAAAGCTACATCCAAATCACAGGCAGGGCTCATGGGTAGAGTCCTGGGATCAGCTGACTATGATAGTCCTGACCCCTCACACAATGTATGCAATGGGTGCATGCAAGGTGGTCCTGATACCATTGTGACCATGGCGACGCTGTGAGGTCCACAGCTGGGCACCATCACCAATAAATCTTTGCATGCAGGCACATTTCCTCCTCCATACTGCTGATATGTGAGCCTATTCATGTAAGGGATGTGTGGCTGTCTTAAATTACATGGCTATGTGTGTGTGCTTAGGGTGGGAACTTGAAGAATACATTTAGTCCCTAGCACTAACTACACAAAGACAAAAGTGTCAGTTGTACAGGATGAGAGGTTACAGTGGCCTGAGGGGAGAGAGTGTTTAGCTTGTGTGCAAATGGCTCATTTAAAGCTCCTTTATCCCTGGGTCTTGAGCTGAGGCCAGGCCAGGCCAGAGGCGCACATTCTGGTCAGACAGGGGAAATTCCGCCCCGTTGAAGGGTGTTGGTGGTCTCTGTTTTGCGGTGTCTGCAGCCCACACAGCAGAGCTCCCCTAATGAATGTGCCCACCCACGCAGGGCCCCCCACCCCAGACCCTGGGCTGCCCCGTCCAATGTTCTGCGCCACCCACCGCCCTCCTGCCGGCTGCCCCAGGATTCTCTCAGGAGTAAAATCTGTTAAATTCTAAATTGCAAGCATCCGGCTCCATAATAAACCTAATCAAAGACCCTCTGGAGACACCCTGGGTGCCACTAGGTGGTATCAGAGGAACCCCTCGGCCACTCCTTCCCTCTGCCCAGCCTCAAGGACCCTCCACAGGGACAAGCCTGCAGGAAAGCCTCAGAGATGGGTCCCACCCAGTCGGATTATTTGTCTTTCATTTCAAAAATGCTAATCAAAGCAGAGCCTTAACCCAACCAACCGACAATACCCCCCTGCCAGGTGGCTCTTGGCATGAAGGGTGGCCAGGAAGGCGGTGGGGTCAGTCCCTTTTGGGCAGAGGTATTTGGAAAGAGACAGTCGTGGCCACTTTACAAGGAAGTAGTGAAACAGGCTCCTGTGGCCCCAGCCTGGGCTCTGTCTGACCACCCTGGAGCCCTAAAAGGATGGCTGGGTCTGGCCTGGATAGGGGCCAAAGGTGCTGAGCTGGGACCACTGTTCTCTCCAAATGCCAGGGAGCCTGGGTGACAGTACATGCACTCTTCCTGCCTCTGCTGTTGTCACCTTGGCTTTCTCTCAGGCCCTAGAGGGAAGACTAGGTGTCCCAGACTGGGAGACAGAGGGAGGAGGGGAGGGGAGGGAGGAGGGGAGGGGAGGGAGGAAGGGGAGGCTTTGAAGTGGCTTGGAATAATAAATACACACACGCTGCTTTAAACGTGGCTCCCACATCCTGGGGATCTGGGAAACACGCCCCAACCCTCACTGCCTGACAGGGTTGGCTTTCATGACGCTGGGGAAGGCCTGGCCTGTGCCTCGAAGGGCTCGTTAGTTACTTCCAGGCTAGCACCCGCCCAGGCACCCACATCCTTTCACACACTTTCCTGCTTCAGGTCAAGGAAGTTCACAAATGCACGGGCTGGAGGTAGCAGGAAGCCTTAGAGGAAAGGGAGAAAGGAGAGGCCGGGGGCAGCGGGTCACCCGGAGCTAGGGACCCCGGAGGGACCCTCAGGCCTGAAGGGTAAGCCATTCCTTTGTGTGGGGGACAGATAATGGAAGAAGCTTTGCAGCTCCCACTATAGACCTAGACTCTTTTGGAGCACATGACAAAACTTGAATGGAACAGAGGCGGGATTGAAGATGCAGCAATCCACGAACCTCTAGAGCTGATTCCCTGGCCTGCCAGAAGAGGGCAGCACATACTTTCGTTTCTCAGGAACAAGGTGGCTGGGGCTGGGGGAGGGGGTTAAAGGCTGGACATGAGAGTCTTTGAAGGAGGGTAGGTGACATACATCCCCAGCAGCACCAGCAACAGCCATCACGCCTTATACCTACTGTGCTGCACAAAGCAGCCTCCTGCACACAGTAAATGCAGAGAGTTGTGGGAAAAGGCACTGGGATGACTTGAAATCCGTGTTACAGAGGAGATGGAGGCAGAGAAATCAAGAGACCTCTAAGTTCCTTTCCTGGGGCCGTCCCCGACAGAGCTGGTGAATTAGAGTCCAAAGGCCCATCCTGCTTTGATGCTGCCCTCCAGCTAAGAATGGATTTCACCTTTTTAGATAGTTGAAAAGAAAGCCTAAAGCAGAATGATATTTTGTGATACATGAAAATGACATGAAGGTCCCATTTCAGGACCTGTAGAAGAAATTTATGGGGACTTTACGGTTCCTTCAGAAGCACTATGCAGAGACTGTCAAGTGAGCAAAGCCCAAGATATCTACTTTCTGACCCTTCCCAGAAAAAGTTCGCCTAGAGGGAAGGGCTATCTGCTTCCATGCTGGAGGCCAGAGAGCAGAGCTGGGGCATCACTGCACGTGGGGACAGGGGAGGATAGGAACGGAGGGGACAGAGAGCACTGTTGGCTTTGCTTTCCTTTGTTTCCAGCAAGCAGCTGAAGGTCAAGCAGAAAATGGATGTTGGATCTGGAAAGGAACTTAGGAATCACCTCCGTAGTTCATGGAGTCCACGGTGTGTATATTTTCCACACGTTGATGTCTCTGAAATTAGGTCGTGGCTTACAGTCAGTACACTCGTCTTCAAGTGAAGGCACTTTTTTACCTGAGAATTTTGTTTCTTGGAGGTATTTAAAGCAGTAGCATCTTGAGTTAGGCAGCCTCTACCTTCCTAGGTCCAGCCTCTTTCTATCCCTCCCATTGTTGGGACACTTATTTTTTTGGTTGGCACCCATTCCATTTATTTGATTGTAAACTTGAGTGTGAACTGAAGTCTTTAAGCCACGATGCTCTCTCTATACATCTTGTTTAAGAGATTATGGACATATTCATACTCATCCTCAGAGGTTGACCTATGATTTGCATTGAAAGAGCACTGGGGGTGCATGCTGGGAAGGAGGAGCCTTATTCTCTGGGGCTAGAAGGGGGAGGGATGGGCCCCTCCAGCTACCTGCAGTGGGGAAGGACAGGGTGCTGGATATGAGCCATGGAGGATCTGGTGGGGGAAGAAAGATCCTGCTGGGCTACTGGCAAGTCCATTTCCTACCAGCGGTGGCCAGGCTCAGCCTGATAATGTGAGACTTCAGGAAAAGATGTAGATGAAAAGCAGCAAATGGAACTCAGGGGCAGAGAACATAGATGAAAAACAGAGGGACAGGGTTCAGGGGTGATGCCCTGAGGCAGGGTGTGCAGAGAAGTCTAGAAGTCATGAAGTTGGTGGCCTGGCATCTGCAGTGGCAGGGGAAGGATGTCACAGGAGGAAAGAGCCAAAGAAAATGGAAATGGCAGCTTATCTGCCTGCGGCTGGTCAGGAATAATTGTTATTCTTCTAGGGGGTCAGTTTGCCTGTGTCACCAGGGAAATTGTGCTATAGCTGACCCAAGGCTCTGTGTCTCCATGCAAGTCAGGCACCGGGGCTTGGGGCTGCTGTGGCTGGTGCCGACCCCTGCCTACCTGCTCTACTTTATGGTCCTCTTCTTGTTTTCTCCTTTCAGTTGCTCTGTGGCATTGCTGCGGTGCGCTGTGCTGTGCATGGAGCTGTAAAGCTTTCCAGGATGCATGGAGCACAGCTATAAGCCAGGATGAAAGCCCCAAGACCCAGGAACACAGAGGTGGGTGAAGAAAAGGGAAAGGTAGACCCGAAAGGAGAAAAGAATGGGGAGCTTGAGGGATGCCTAGAAAGACGGAAATCACCCAAACTGGGTGTAACATATGGGGGTGAGGGGTGGCAAGAGACCAGCAGACCACCAGGCTTGTATAAATGCTACATGGTGTGGACTGTATTGTACCTGGGTGCAGGCAGGCAGAGAGTGATAAGACCGTCTGCCAAGAACAAAGGGAAGTATGTGCCTTGTATAGGGATGGAAAGAAGGCAGGGGACATTGGGTAGGAAGATTTTAATAAACATCTGTGGTCAAAGTTCTCTGGAAGCCTTGTGGGCAAAGTCCTTGACACATCCAGTGTAAATTTTTGGATGTCTCCAGATGTCCCCAGGACCTGCAAACTCCTTGTCCTATCTTAGAATCTTTCCTTTGCTTGCCCATGACAACTTTAATGCTGAACTGAGTTCCTTGTGGCAAACTAAGTCCCATGCTGAGAGTAGTACCTCTCTGGGCAAGCAGGTTGGGGGCTGAGGGGATCTGGATGGATTAAAAACTTACACTAGGAAATCATAGCCAGGAGACATGTGTGGGCCAGGAACCCAGGAAATCTGAAGAAACCCAAACCCCAAGGAAGCAAATGATACACAGGTTCCATGCACAGAAGTAGAGATGCAGACTCTTCTAGACCACTTGAGGGAAACAGAGGAATGAATGAACTTCTTTTGACATCTTGGAAACTGCAAAAGGATGAAGTGGGAGGTGGTGAATGTGAATGGAGCAGGAGAGATCTCAGACTGACAATTCCCATGCTCTCTCCTCTCCAGCCAAAGGAAGTGGGCAAAACATATGAAAATCTGACACCTTGATCAAAATCAAGCGTGATGATTCTGGGTGGGAACGTTGGCTGTGTCCAAAGGAAATGGGATAGGAATGGAAGAAATTAAAAAGGACTCGCAAATGTGTTAATAAGAATAGAGAGTTAAAGATGCACATCCTGTCTGTTTCTTCATTGCCTGGAACTCAAAATGTGGACAGAATAGGAAATAAACCCTGAGAATTGATTCTATTGAAATGTAAGGAATAAAGGTGTCTGGAAAAATAAAGTAAAATATGGTATTTGATGCCATTATAGTAAGCTGCTAAAATGAATTTCTGGAAAGCCAAGAGATTTGGCAGAGGCATGGAGTCTGTTCTGACCACAGTTTGAGAGCAGGAAGTGCAAACCAAGAGAGGAGAAGTCTCAGTCCCATAGGAGACAGGAAGCGGAGGGAACCTGGGAAAGAGGGTGCTAAAGAGACCCCTGCAGGAGAGGGAGAACCCCAAAGCCAGGGTGATGTCCCAGGGGAGCATGTGGAGGCTGGGCATGAAGACAGGAGCAGCAAGGGACACGGAGCCTACAACCATCCAGGTCCCCTGGGCAACACAGCGGAGAAGGCAGAAACAGGCAGGGGACAGGCATTGTGAGGGACCCTGGGGAGAGAGAAGGTGGGATGCTAGGAATGGGGATACTGTACTCAGGGAGCTGGCAGCTGGAGCCTTCGCTGGACTCTACCCTAAAGCCAGGCAGACAGACAGGGCAGGGCTCAGGGTGACCCAGAATCCTAGGGATGCTACAGATGTGTGCAGCTGGTGGAGGAAACTTCTGTGCTTCTCAACTCTATGCTCCCGCATCCGAGGAACCTCTGGGAACAGACCAGGGACACAGCTGTTCCCTGCTGGACAGCAGAATCTCATGCACATGCTCAAGAGGGACCCCACAGCCACATCTGAATGCAGGACTGGTCCCTTCCATTTTAGCATGGTGATGTGGCCCACACTTTAGAACCAGGTACTCTATTGGTTGTTATCGAACATGGTGACAAAACAGAAAAGGCCCTGCATATGCATGGGGACTGGCTAGGCTCTGCTTAGGAGAAAACTGACTCACAAGAGGGACAATCTTGAGAAAGGATTCTGGGAAACAGCTGCAGAGCCGGACACCCTAAAAAGATGGGGCAAAGCTTGCAAAGGAAGCCGGGGTACAGGCTGAGACAGGGCCATGGACTGTCCCATGCAAATGTCCTGCTGGCTGGGGGCCCTGGTAGCACTGGGCCCTTGGCAGGAGGGATGTAGAAGCCTCTGTTCCCCAGTTCCCGGTGATCACAGGGGAGGTGTGGGTGGGAAGAGAAGGTGAGGGGAGAGGGCTAGTTACAGACACAGTGGAGGGACAAGGACAGGTCAAAGGACGATGCTATTCCTTTGGGAGGCAGAAATCCAGTGCTCGAAAATGTGCACAAGGGTCAGGGATGACAGAGTCACAGGGCCAAAACCCATTGCAGACAAAAACAGGGCAAAACAGAGGAAGGGAAACACTGAAAATTGGAGAGTATTGCATTTATAGGAAATTGGTATGTGGCTTCTGTGGAAATCATTGCCTCGGCTCTGGGGACCTGAGAACTCTAAATATGGATCATATACAAATACCATATATAATTCAAAAAGTCTGGAAGCTCAGATGAGATATCACTCTGAGGGCGCTCTGACAAGTACGAGGAAGATGTTTGTGGTCAAGATGAAGGACGCCAGGTGCTGAGGCCAGAGCCAGAGCTGTTCTTCCCCTAGGGAGAGGTTGAGCCACTACTCTGGGCCCCAACTTTGTTCTTTACCACAGCTGCGTGTCACACATTGGGTGATTTCACATGAGAAGATGACAGAAGCCCAAACCCAGTGTCACCCAGGTCCCTCCTCGCCACTCCCAGCCTTTGCAAAGCCACGAGTCCTGCACCTGGGACCCCATTTCACTGATCCCCACCTGTCTTCATGTGCTTCACCCTTTGTCTCTGCATCCGAACCCTGGGGTCTTCTTTTCTTTCTTATTTCTTTTTTTTTTAAAGACAAGGTCTAAGTTGCTGTCCCCCAGACTCAGTTCAAACTTGAGATTCTCCTGCCTCAGCCTTCCAGAGAGCTCCCAGGTGTATGCCACCACACCTGGCTTTTCCTCTCTTTCTGAGGACTCCCATTATTGGATTCAGGAATCACACTGGAACCTGAGTGATCATACCTTATGGTCCTTAACTAATTACATCTGCAAAAATCCTATTTCCAAATAGGGCCCAGGGGAGCATGCATTTCTGGGGACATTCCAACCCACTACAGGACCAAATAAACAACAAAAGACCAAGAGTTCCAAGGGTATTTAAAATATTCCCTCCTTTCTCATGGCACCACCACACGTACCTATAAAGGTGGCTACTGCCCACAGAGTCACATCCCTGGCTCCACAGATTCCAGTGTCTCCAGTTTCTGTCCTTGGCTTTCCCTACCCTCCCCCCCCAGCCCTCTATTCAGTGACGTCACACAACTGATTTCCCTTGATATTTATGACCCAGCTGTGAAAAGCCTGCTCAAAGCACCTTGGGTAAATTCTTCCCCAGGACTTTTTCCCTTTCACTATACAGCTCATGGATCCTTCTGATGCCTTCCAATCACCCAGCATACAACTCTTGTCCTATTTGGCTTTTTGTGACTCAGAACCTCCCCACACTGGCCAGGTGACCTTTTCCTCTTCCAATCCCAAGTCTAGCTCTGTGACAAATCAGGTGCTGAAGGGCTGTGGGCTTAAGGAAGGAGCTCGGGCCCCTGGGAGAAGGTGGCCCTGGAGCCCCAGAGCCGAATGGAGAGGATGAGGCTCGGAGAAGTCCCCCTTGATCCTCCACACACCTGGGGAGGAAATATGCTGGGCAGTGGCCGCCCTCATCATTGGGCCTGGAAAACACCTAGAAATTTCACAGCGACCAGAAGGAAACTGGCAAGTATGTTCCCTTGTGAACAGGTTTACCATCTTGTAACAATGCATGGTACAAAGTACCCTTGTACAGTGTGTCATACAGGCCTCTAGGGCAGTGCCTCTCCGTGCAGGTCAGCACTGAGTTCCTTTCTGTCTCTCTGACCAGACCCAAGCCCAGACCGAGGCCTGCAGATGGCAAATGACCAACAATATTGGTCCAGATGCTTCCCTGGCCCAAGTACCTGATGTGCCCCTGGGAAGTGGAAGTCAACCCAGTGGTGACAGAGAAATCCAGGGTCTCCTGGGAGGCTCTGACACTTACCTGCATTGTTCTGCTGCTTGGTGTTTTTGATGTAGGCAGAGAACTTGGAGAAGATGTCGATGCCTGCAGTGTTGGACTCCCGGTGTTTCGCAGCCAGTCTGGGATACCTGGAGGGAAGATGTGCAGATCTGTATATTGCAAGACTGCAGCTCAGGAAAGGTGAACCTGTTACTGTCACTAGGTCCCCTTTCCATAGCAGGACCCACCTATCTGCATGTGTGCTCAGGGTGGGCCCTTGGCAGGTGCTCACAATGAAGACCAAGAGGAGCATTGCCCGGGGTAGCACAGCCTGCTGACCAGGAGCCAAAATGCCTCTCAGAGAACCCGGGATGCATCTCTTCCTGGGACTGGCAATGCTGCTCCAGGGGAAGGCCCAGATCACAATGCTGGCTGAGGTTGCCTCTGCACTGGGAAGCCTGACATGTCCCCTTTCCAACCACAATGCCTGACACTGGCAGCTGTGATAGGATCCCAGCTTCACAGATCCAGGCATGCCTGAGCTCCTATGTCACTAAACCACCTCTCCCAGGAGACCCCATCCTCCCCTCCAGAACCATCCTCCTCCAGTGAGTACCAGGTGCAGTAATGAGGGTCGGACCTGCCCAGCTTTGTCTGCAGGGACACATTTTCCTTTGTTTCTGTGTCCCCCCCCCCAAAAAGTCCTTACTTTTTTTGTCATATTTTTCTCCTCAACTGGCTCATCAGCTAGGTCTGTTATCCTTGGGCCATGGGAGGTGGCTATTCAGTTTTGGAGATGCCCCATGAAAAGCATAAGGGTTCATTTAAACGGTTGCTAGCTGTTAGTCCAGGGATCATAAAACTTGGGTTGAAAGGGACGTAGAGATGCCAGAGTATCAGTCCTCACTTTAGAGATGAGAAATGAGGAGGAGCTGGGAGGGACAGGCCTGTCCATGGTCCCAGGACAAAGTTTACAGCTAGGGAAGAGGAGACCCGAATTGGGTCTCCTGACTTGGTTCTGCATGCAAAGCCCTCTGGCTACTCCCAGAGATGAGACGCTGGACTGGCCTGTCCTCACTGTGAGGCCCCGAAGCCTCTTTGGCCAGCAGTGGCTAGGGCCATGGCCCAAAAGGGATTGATGTTCATCTCATTTACAAATGACTTGAGATTTTCCTCATTTTGACACCAAATGCTCTGTGGAATCAAATGTGCAATTAAAGAGTTGTTGGAGTGTTACGGTATGGTTTGCAGGGAAAAGTTTCTCATGGTGTCTGAATTCCCTGGCAGTGGTGGGGCAGATCATACAAGTGACAGTTCTGGGGTTCGGCTGCCTCCTGGAGAAGCAGAGGGTGAGAGTGTCCTTCTGGGGCCTAGGGACATGGGCCACCTTCTCCCAGCACAGGTTGGTGGGGAAGCGGTGAGGTTATGACTGGACCAGCAGCATCTACATGAACCTGAGCACTGGCTTGGTGACAGTTCCTAGGAGGTCACTTGGCCCCATCTGCTGAGCACAAACTCATCTAAGCAACACTCCTGTGGGGTACATGGGACAGCTGATGGTCTCAGTTAGCTACTGTCTGCTATGGGAACTTCTACAGTTTTGAGGTTCTACTACTGGGAAGTCTGGGTCCCTGCATCACTAACATAGCATGGGTGTGCTGGTAAAGCTTCCTGCATTGAACTGTGGTCCAGAAATAGGCCCTGGATCAGACAGAGCCTAGCTCAGGGCAGGTGATGTGCTGGAGAGAGAGGAGCCTAGTCCTGCGCAGACTGTGGAAACTTCAGAATCCTGTGGAACCAGGATGAATGTGCTCGTGACCCTCTTTAGAACACAATCCCTCCTTGCCCTCTCTCTGATCCAGAAAGAAGCCTCTCAGTACCTTTCGGGGGTCAAGGTTTCCTCCAGGAACTCCTCGATCTTGTTGACATCTGTCTTCACTTCCCCATTGAAGGTCAGGAAAGGCGGGTGGGTGCCAGGAGCAAGGTTGTGCAGGTCAGCTGGCTTTCTGCAGAGAACAAGAGTCAGGGGTTGGCCTACAACAGGCAGAGCCCTCTGGGAAGCCTCTGCCGTCCAACACGCCCGGCAGTGACACAGATTTACAGTGTGGGGTCGGGAAAGCAGGGCTGGAGGAAGCACAGGGGGATAGACACATGTGACAGGAAACCTTGAAAATGAGTGAGAAATATGGTCAGATACAAAAGGGAGGATCTTGGACTATGTGTTCAAGGTCAAGCACCCTTATCCTGTGTAATTTAAATTTACTATTTCATAGCTGACAATAACATTGGTCATCCTCTTGACAGGCTCAGAAGGACACTTTTTCCACCCATAAATGGTCCCTGACATGGTCTTTTAGTATCCACCAAAATGCACAAACTATTAGGTTGAAAAACAATTCTAAAAGCAATATAGCAGAGGCAAAAAAGGCTTTTGTTTGTTAGGTTTCTAACACAGACACAGGAAGGTCCAGGCGGACGGATCTAGTTTTCCTGAGTAAGAAGATGTCTGGAAGGGGAAAGCCTTCTTTTGAAGACTGAGAGACAGGCCCAGAGGCCAATGTGTAGGCCTAGCATTTAGGAGATTCTCAGTGGAGAGATCTCTTAATGACTACATAAATAAAATTTCATGTCTAATTTAAAGGAGTGATTTTAGCTGCAGAATTAGAAGTCAAATATTGGCCTGGAATTGCTAAACAGCTTCAGTCCTATTTTAATTTTGATGATGGTTCTAATTGTTTTGGAAGATAGTTATTTTCCTTACAATATCAAAAAGATTGTGTTATACCTAAAAAACTGAAAATACTCCCTAAATTGGATATCATGCTTAAATTTTTTTTATCATTATTGGTTCATGTTTGTAGTACATTCTGATTACACTTATCTTGGGGATACATAATTCATCCAAATTCTTTTCTTTTTAATTCCCTACCCTTCCCCACTCTCTCCAGTGCTTCCAAACATTATGAATTTTAAGAATAATGGTAGCTAAGTGCTATGTTATAAATAATCCATTTTCTAAGTAAATATCCCTTCTGTTTTCTAATGGGACTCAACTGCTTTATGAATGTTATTTTCCCTCTATAGCACGCTGTGCTGGGTCTGGTAGGATCTTTCATGGGAAGCACATACAGGTTAAAGAGCAGACTCCATCCCTAAAAAGAAAGAAGGCATTTTGGCGCACCTGGAGGATTCTGGGTGAGACACTTAGGTCCAAGATGGACAAGGAAACAGGGAATTCTCCCCACTGCAGAAGATCGAGTGGGAAGAAGGGTGTCTCTAGAGGAGGAGGACAGACTCCTGGAACACATATCAGGTCAAATGAAGGGCCACTCCACAGCTGGAGGGTCTACACTCAGACATGGCTATGCAGAACGTGACCCTGTTCTGTGCTGCTGGGTAGAACTCTGGCTATCTGTTGAGGGGACTTCCGGCAAGCAAGGTTTTGGTGGGGCCCTGTTAATGCCAGTGTGAACCCATGACCAGCCAGGTGGTCAAATGCAAGAGCCAGGATGGCACAGAAGGAGGAGGAAGGGTCAGCAGCCTGGAGCTGTGCTGAGAAGACGAAGGAGGGAGAGGTATGGGGTGACCTGCACTAGCCCCAGGGCCCCAAAGCTCTTTGGGAGCAACCGCCTGTCTCTGGGAGTCAGGGTAGAAAACACCAGAAGGAAGATCTGCAGAAAAGTCAACAGGGCAGAGGTGCCTGTGAGGAAACAAATTCCTGGCGTGTTCAACTGGGGAGGGGACGAGAAGAATGTCAATGACTGGCCACCACTCCCGTCACTCTGCTGGTAAACACACAGGCTGCGGCTCAGAATCCGAGACTGAAAGTATGTTTAAAATCCAGTTGACTGCGTCCGGTGTTTACTCGGTGTGTGTCCCTCCTTCATCCTGTGAAAGGACATTCTTTCCTGGCTCCTCCCATACAAGTAGGTGCTGACATGGCTTTCTGGGAAACTCGGGAGTTTTGCTTTCCTGTGGTCACTTCTCTGTGTCTTAAGGATGCCAAGATTTGGGGTGATTGTGGCTTGGTTTTTAAGAATAGCCAACACAGGTGGAAGTCTTATAGTCAGCCAGGTGTGATCCTCCCAAATTCAGGTGCTCCCAAGACCCACCTAACCTGGTCCTTATCACTGTCCTATAGGTTACTGGTCACTATTTTTATCTACATTGCATAGATGATGACTGGGGACTGAGAAAAGATCGTGAATGATGGTACCCGGAGAAGAAATCAGTTTTCCTAGAAGTCAAGAAGTGTGTGTCTGTGTGTGTGTGTGTGTGTGTGTGTGTGTGTGTGTGTGTGTGTGTAGGTTGCAGGGAAGCTTCCCTATCTACAAAGCTGGGGAGATGCTGTCCCCAGAGGAGTGCTGGGGGACCAGGGGCCAGCAGATGGATGATGCTGGGGTGGGAATTCCTTCCCTCCCTGGCCTCCAGGGGACCATAGGTGTCAACTTGGAGGCAGTGATCCAAGAGCCCGGATTTCCCATCTACGCAGCCATCCTTTCTAACTGCAGAAGCTTTGATGTTTGCAGTTGAGGCGATGCTGACTGTGTGGCAGGCCTGGGCTCGCTTTACCCCACAGGTACTACCAAGGAGTCGGTGAGCAGTTGGGGGGCCCGAGAAACCCCAACGTGGTCCTGCCTATCCATGAGGGGTCTACAGTTGCATGTGGAAATGACACAAACTTCCTAACTGTAGTGCTACCAGGAGCACAGGTTTAACCCAGGGAGATTCTGGTGGGAGTGCAATCCTTCTGGCGTCTAGCTGGGCACCTTGGGTGAGGGTCCAAGTGTGCCTGTCTGCTCCCATGTATAACGTGGGGAGATGGGTCTCTCCCCAGGGTTCTGGTGTGGGTGTTTTGATGGGAAAGTACTCGCAGGCTTGCAGCGTGAGGACTGTACGCTGTGACAGGAAGCTGGGTAACCTGGCCTGTGGGTGCTGCTGAGTCAGGAGGGAGCTCACTCCTGGGGTGACACTGAGCCTGGGGCCAGGCATTCTGCAGAGACAGGAGAGGGCCTGTGCAGACAAGGGATGCAAGATGCGGGAGCAAGGATAGCAGCAGGTAGTTCATCAGGCAGACGAACAGGACACTGGGAGACAGCTGGGAACAACAAAGGGCAGGAGGAAGGGGACTTTGGGACACCCATGCTGTGGACAATGGGAAACAGTGAAGGATTAACAGCAGGGGAAAGAAACACTTGACTAAGACTGCTTTAGCAGGAATTATCACATGGGGATAAGGAAAAGATTGGGGAGGGGGAGGGAGGGAGAGAGAGAGGATCTAGAAGGCTGGAGACCAGTTTGAAGAATGAGAAACAGCTATTCTGGCGGTGCTGAAACCTGAACCAGGACCAGGTGTGGTTTTTGAGGACCTAAAAGAGCTTATAGAGGTGGAAGATAGCACTGGGAAGGGAGAGAGAGGAGCTGGGGAGCTTACTCTTTTGGGAGTAAGGAAAGAGAAGGGCAAGGAAGTTGGGAGGGGAACCACCCCCAAGGAAAAGAGATGGTGACAAGTTTGGACATACAGATTTGGAAGCAGGGCTGGAACATCCTGGAGACATTTGGATGGCTGCAGGGACCTGGGCATTGAATAATTCAAATTAAAGTGACAGGGAGACCCTGCCAAGCCCAGTGGACAGTGGGGGCAGAGGCTGAGGGCTCAGGGGTGAGGCTGAAGCTGTCCCACAGTTAAAGCCTAGGTGGAGAAGGGAGCATATACACCCTAGAGAAAGCAAAGATGTAGCTCCAGGGTTGGAGGATGCCTGGTCCTTTTAACAGTTACTAAGCAGCATTTAGAAGCAGAACAGGAGCCAGGCATGGCAGTTGTGTTCCCAGCCCTCTAGGGGACCAAGGCAGGAGGATTACAAGTTTGATCCCTGCCTGGGCAATATAATGACTTGGAAAAACTCTGTTTCATATGAAAAATTAAAAGGGTGGGAAATGTAGCTCAGTGTGAAGGCCCCGAGTAAAAATTAAAACAGAATGTAAGCCGCTCTTTACCTGGGCCTGGAATCTAGATCTGCTACACTAAGGACTTGGGAGGATGGAAACAGGATGGGAAATGAAGGCTCAGGTCTTACCTGAGTCCTGCTGGAGTCCTGGGGGTGGTGGCACTGCCCTCCAGGAGTGGCGATCTGTGTGTCCTGAAATGTCAGCACCTGTCCCCCCACTAGACACTCGCAGGTATACCCAGAGTCTGTCCTTCCTTGTTTTTCACAGTTTGGGCAGCAAGGGATGTGGGCAGCCCCAGGAGACACTGAGTTCACAGCCTCCCCATCCCTGGGGCAGCTAGGGGGACACCAACCCAGGCAGGAGGTCCAAACTGAGGCTGCAGGAGCCACTTAAGGCTCTGCCCTCTGTCACCCAGGGTCCTTGTCTCACCCTGAGTCCAGTGCTCGGGGACACGGTGTCCTTTACCTTTTCAGGTCCACAGTGGTGACATTGAACACAACTCCTTTCAGCCAGAGGATCATGAAGAGGCGCTGGGAGAAGGGACAGTTGCCGATGCTTTCCCCGTCGGTGCCCGCCTGAAGGGATGATAAGCAGAGGACTGAGTGGACATGTCCCCAAGTAAGGAGGATGTTGGATTACAATATGCAGATGCTGGAGTGAGGGGAGCCACACCACGGCCCATCTTTATGCCTGTGTCACCTTGTCACTGTTTTTCTGTTCCCTTTGTAGGGCAGTGCTTGGTCTCCGTAAGCCAACGCATGAACTGAACTGAATTTGAAGCATAGGAAGTTTGTGGAATCACAAGTTCATGAAACTACACAACCCTAGAATATTAACAGAAAGAGAGGACCTCTGATAGCACATACTCTGCTATAGGTGATTCCAGAATATTCTAGATGATTCCAGAACATCATATCCCCAAGTAGTCATCCCCAAATAATCTCCACCAGACACATGAATGAGAGAGATTTCAGAAGTCCCTGACTTTTGAACTGTCCTTGATAATACTTAATGAGTAGACTTAGCTACTTCCACTAAGTCTCCTGTGCAAAGTAAATGTCACTCAACTCACTGAGTCCGGGTGGCTTGTCAGTAGGTAGATCACTCACACACACACACACACACACACACACACACACACACATTTAGCTACAGGATCCATATCCACTTTGTGGACGATGATATGCCTGGGAGATGAACTACTAACACACAGTATTCACTTTGTAATGTTACAGCTATTGTTTTAAAGGCCATGGATGACATTTAGGAAGAATTCACTAAACATTCCTGTTGGTGACATGCTATGCCTTGGAGAAGAAATAGGGGATCACTCTGTGACAGCACAAGCTTTATAGTAGCTTGACATTCAGGGGTTTGTGTTAGCACCACAGCTCCCACAAAGAAAGCACACATGGGAAGAATCACAGCCTCTGCTGCTGGCTGGGGAGACGCTCCCCAACTAGGCCAGCTGTGCAGTGACCATGGAGGGAGACTGGCAGGTATTCGTATCTGCCCGGCTGCTGGCAGGTGTCCGTTCTGTTTGAGGCCACTGCGCATCTGTGCACAGCATCATTCTCCAGCCAGGAATCCAGCATGAGAAGGATTAGAAGCCAAGGAAGGCAGGGGAGTGAAGCTAAAGTTGGGCACGGGATGGTTTCCCTGCAGCTTGCTGTGGAAGTCTTTGTGCTCTCTCTACATCTGGGACCCTTGCTGCAAATATGTAAGAGACTGTCATACTGCGTGTTAGACCTGATTATGCATGGCTCAGGAAAACTGAAAGCTGGCATCCTTCCATTCAGAAACATCCCAAAACAAGGAAAACCAGAGAAGGATTTAGACTGACTGCCCTGTTTAGAGCCCCTTCCTCATGGGTTTAACTTGAGAAAGGGATTTTCCCATCCCAGGCTCCAAAAGACAATCCCAGTCCTCAAGTAGGAAACACATTTTCCATTTAATTAGGCCACTGTCAACATTTTTGCTTTCTTCCCTTGATTGTTTATTTGTTATGCAAGATGGTCTAGAAATCGGTTCCAGCTTTTGATCATGAATGCATTTCTCCAGCATTCATGGAATGAGGTTGTGATTCCTAAAATCTTGGTACTGAACAAGGAGATCCTAATATCTCAGCAGTTTCTCCTATGAACTGTGGTGTTTGCAATTCCTCATGTGCTGGTCATCCTTCTTTTCCTCTGTTAGAGCTTGAATATGGAATCTTAACAGGATAAGCCAGTCTGGAAAGATGTTAGGGAAGTCACAAAGCCTAACATCCTATGGCTCAGTAGGGCAGAGGGAAATGCTCATCAGCCCTGAACTTAGAAGTATAATAGATTAAAAGATCATGGTGCCAAATCAAATCTGAATCATTAGATTTATTAAGGGCTCCTTAAGTCTGAAACCTTGGCAAAATCTGTACAGAATTAGTGTTTAAAATTATCTCAACAAAGCAGGTAGAGAGAGCTTGAACTTTCTCCTCTGATGCAGTGACCAGCCCACTCTCTGCTGTTCCAATGGGAGAAGGGCTCTGATTTCTATCTGTTTCTTGCACAGCTCTTCAGGTGATTCTCATGCTCGTCCAGGACCCCCAGACTTCCAGACCAATGCGGGTATACAGATCTTCACAAGGAGCCTGGTGGAAAATTAACCAGGCGGCCCCTGATTCTGTTTGGAACTCAGAGTCCATGCGCTGGGATGTGGGCTAGTGGTTGGACCAGGTGTCCAGGGCTTAGTTGTTGCTTTCCTCGACTCTGTTGTTTATTTCTCTTTCTACACTGAAAACTCCTTCGTGACCCAGCTCCTCCTCCCTGCACCCCAATCTGCATTTCCTCCCTTACCTTCCCATCCTGCACAGGGCCTGAGGGAGGGCACCATGTTGAATCATCTGGGAGCAGAGAGCGCTTGGATAAGGAGCTTAGGTCAGTGCTGCCATATGCAATGCCAAGAGCTCCACTTGCCAATGGGTGTCGTGACTGTTCCCTCTCCCAAGGCGCCTAAGCTCTGCCAGGCAGTCCTCCCCTAGGGTGGCAGAAAATACTGTGTCCAGCCATTCTAGCCAGTGCAGCCATGGCCAGAGGCACTCAGCCACCTTTTGTCTCTCCAGCTGCTTCCCTTCCCAGCCATAGCTAGATTTGCTTCTTCTGAAGTGCAGCATCCCTCCCACAGGGCTCTTGGGCTTTTCTGGATGTCTGGAATATAAGGAGGCATTAGTTCTACTCTCAGCCATGGCTGTCACTTGGCCACTTGGGCAGCTGGATTGACATAGCCTGATGTGGCTTCACCAAACAGGAAGGTGGGTGATAGGATTCTAGAGGTCTCAAAGCCAGGTAAGATTTTACCGCTTCAAACCTAAGTGGAGACAGCCTGCTTGGCACCTCAGCAGCTCACAATGAGGGGCTTGTAGCGGGTTTCTTGCACAGGGCTGGGATTTCTTGTCACTGAAAATTCTGTATTTACAATGACCTCATGCCTATAATCCCAGCTCCTTGGGAGGCTGAGGAGGGTGACCCCCAGCTCAAGGGCAGCCTGGGCAACTGAGCAAGACCCCGTCTCAAAAAATAAAAGAAGGAGGGGCTGAAGCTCCATGATAGAGCAGCTGCTTGCCACGTACAATGCCTTGGGCTCAATGTCCAGGACTGCAACAAAGAAACTTGAAGGTTAGTTAAAAGGTTAGAAGGGCGAGGCCTATAAACACCACCACATTCCTTTTTTAATTAGTTTGGAGGTGGGAGACCTTTAGCACAAGCACTATGAATTTGGAGCTGTCACTTTTCCACATGTGTGCAGTAAGACATTTAGCCAAGTGGAAGCAGGATGGCCCCTGACTTGAGTCCCCAGGTCATCCTACAACAAGAGTGACAGGGAATAAAAAAGCAGAGGATCAGGAATCTGGAGTTCCAAACTGAGTTTTGGCACAAAAAATGTAATCTTGGACAAGTAATTTTTCTCAAAGTGGAAATGTTAGACTAGACAGTCATAAAAGACACTCTGGACTATTTCTAAGCTACAGCTAGGAAAAGGCAAATATCACTGCAGTTTTTATTTGCATCTAATAATTCCGGAGGCTGAATAACCATCTCTCTGAGCCATCCTGGCTCATGGGACAGGGTCAATGAATGTTGGCACGATGAAGGACCTCAAGTGACCACTCTACCCAGAACAGGTAAGTGGGTGGATTGCAGGTCAGGAGCTGTGCTGTAGGAAGACTGATCAAAATAAAAGTGAATGTTTACATTTTTAAAAACTTATTGCAGTATAAGATGTATTCCCAAGAATCCCTCACAATCCTCCCCTTCATTTTGAACACACTTATCTCATGGTTCTTGCTACTCTGCGAAGCAGTACTGGAACCCTCTTTCCCAAGAGTACTGCTGCTGAGTGCCATCCTGCAGGAAGGCAGGTTTGTAAAGACAAGTTTGTCCTTTTCCATTTTATTCATCTGACCTGGTCCTGTGGAACTTCTGGCTCTTCTCCGAAGTAAAAATAAGGGAAGGAAAAGGGTTTGAATCTATCCAGGACACTGAGGTAGCTACAATAGCATGGCTCAGAAAAGGGATTCTCCCAAAGCTGCTTCAGGGAGTGCCGAGAGCCATGGGATGGGTGTGTGAAGCCAGGGAAAGGATTTTGTTGGGAACTCATGGCAATGAGTCTCTCATGGTGATAAATATGCTATAATTTATACATTCAATGTAGTTTATGATGCCCCTGTGTTGGGTGGGGGACATGGGCTTTGCCCCTTCCTGCTGTCCTCCAGCAGCTGCCATCACATTCTAGCAGCTGGAATGGGGCAGCAGGAGCAGCACCCCTTCTGGAAAGCACCCCTGTGTCTGTGAAGCTTCATTAAAGCCCTTCACTCTGCACTGCATCAGCTGAGAATCCAATTTTGTAGAACTCAAAGGACTTTTCTACAGCTGGTCAGGTAGACAGTAAGTAGAGTAGAGTTTCCAACCAAGTGAGGATGTTGCAGATCTCTCTGGAGAGCATCTGTGTGTGCCCTGGAGATGTGATCACAGAAGGCTATGCTGTGCTCTGGGATGCCTGGTGTCCGAAAGTCCTGGAGGCTGGGTTCTCAGAATGTCATTGTTAAGAAGTGGCACCTGGGGGAAGTCTTGGGAAGTGATTGAAGCTGATCTCCAGAGGTGAGTTTGTGCTCCTGGGCAGAGGGTTGCTGTACAAAGAGCAAGATGGAGGTCTCCCCTCACTGGCTTCCTGTCTTACCATATGGTTACTCTTGCATGGGCTCAGCCATGTGACGCTTTCCACCATGAGGTGGAGCCAGGGCAACACCAGCAGCAAGCCTTTGAGCTTCAGGATCCTTGACCTAAGTGAATCTCTCTCATTTATAAAGTCTCCAGCCACGGGTACTTTGTTATATAATAGAACATGGACTAACACCGACAGTGAAAAAAGAACTAAGCCCCACTGAACATCATCTTGGGAGACTTCCTGCAAACTGTTATCTTTCTGTTTACTCTCTTAATAAAATACTGAAGATACAGGAAAAATTCTATGTTATGGTAGGCTCTGAATTCTAATGAAGGATTTTTTTCTCTCTAATGTGGAGGATTCATTCCAGGTAAAGATATAAACAGAGTCACACTGTAGATCCTGCACCAGATCCCTCCCTCACATCCTCTGATGATGGTGAGCACCAGGTGCTGTAGTCAGGGCTTACAAGGGAAAAGATTTAATACATGACACATCATTTATAGGATTATTTCATAATATTTACCCAAAGAGTCAAATGCAAATGAGTGCAGGAGATCTGTTCACACACGAGACCCAAAGAGTCCAGCTGAGGGCCTGGATCCCACAGCAATGTCCTCCATGAGTCCAGCTGAAGACCTGGAGCCCATGGCAATGTCTCATACAAATTTGTATCAAGCATGTGCAATGTGAAGGCCCAAAGGTCACTGGTGGAAGCTAGAAAGTCTGCATCAGTGGGATGAAGGATCTGTGCCAGCAGGCTGAGGTATCTGCACCGGAGCAAGGAAGTGACACTCAACATAAGGACCAGAGTTCCCCTGAAGAGAACCCCAGCCATCCTCAGCCGCAGTGAGGTCCCGAGCTCCTCCAATGTTGAGAACAGCTGAGTTTATACCAGGAAAGCCAGCATGGCAGCTTCTCCAGGAGAATCAACAGCACACCAGCTTCCCCTCCAGTTCTCTTTTGGCAGCAATCCTCAGGTGGGCCATCCACACCCAGTACCATACTGATTTGGTTCACCTGGGTGCTACAAGTTGCCCGTTAGTTAATCCACCACAATGGGTAGCAGGTAAAAGGGAGCCTAGTTCCTGATGGAGAGTAGCACTCAGCCCAGCTCCGTGGTACTCTGCCCTCCAGACCTATTTTGCCTTCCTCCTCTCATCTATGCCATGCCACAGGTTGGAAAAAGCTGGTTGATGCCACTGTGCCATAGGAAATGGTTCTGCTCACCCAGTCCCCCAACGTGGACCTTACCATCTCAGTTTCCTCCAAGCGCCTGAGAACTCAGTGTAAAGACTGCATGTCTCCTGCTTTAGAAAAGGGCTTTGGAAAACAGCCTCACCATTACAGACATGGAAACAGAGCCAGGTTTTATGACAGGGAGACTCAATTTCATTTCGCTTGCCTTGAAAAAAAAATCAGTCTGAATTTATGCCTGGCAGAGTTATATGTGAAAATTTAAGGTGAGCTGTAATTGAAAAGAAGTCTGTCTTTTGTAAGTCTCCAGGCCAAAAGAGGAAATGAAAACCTTTTCCAAATGGCAGACTAAGGCAGGAAATGTTCTATTTATTATCCTCCCATAAAAAAATAATAAACCTACCCCAGTAATTATACCGCACACACAATAGTCCAGGCGTTCACCCAGGAAGCTACAACCTGAAAGTGGATTTCTCTGCAGAAAGGAAAAAATTTTTAAGATCCATCGTATATTTTTTCACAAGTCCCCTTACAATCAGGAGGGACAATTTGCCCATCAGCTTCCTATCTGACCAGTGGGAGCCCCAAGCATGCGGCATGCAGATCCTTAGGCATTGTTCTATAAAATGAGTGTATCCTCCCACAAGTAACAACTTTGATCTGCCTCCAGCATCCTTGCCCTGAGTCAGGGAGCCCTGCATAATGCCTGACCTTAAATCTCTGCTCACTGTGCAGCCATGTTAATGGCATGTGAAGAAGTTGAACGTAATCCTTGCTTGTGAAGAGTTTTCATACAAATTCTGTACTTCATGTCTGAGTCACAAAGATAAAACTGTCCCAGTGGGATGACTCCAAATGAAGCAATGTGTAGGAATTGTTCTTTCCTCCACTGGATCCCTTCTGTAAATCTCAGAATCTGATATACTCTCAGAGTACCAAGCACCAAGAAAACTTGTTTTGCGTCCATTATATCCTGGGTGGCTTCCTGAAAGCCATTTGGGGTGCTGATGCAGAATGCATGCTCAGCCCTCCCGGAGATCCCCATCTGTAGGTCTGGAGCAGATGTTTACATAGCTGTGTCACATTAAGGAGCGTAGCTGCGTCACATTATGGGGTCTCTGTTTCACTGGAAGGGACCAAATGTGGTACTTGTGCCTGTTGGCCAAACACTGTCTCAGGGCCATCCACTCCCCTCACCAACTCCACCAAACAATTGCTGCTCTGGCAAGCCAAACTCACAGCTCACAGCACCTTCCCCTTACTTGGAAGAAACTCCCAAGGAAGGAAGCCTGCTATTGTTGAGCTATGTTTAGAATAGGAGATAAGCTATAAGTAACAACAGCCATTCGTCTTGTGTTTTGGATCAGCCCCTTCAAGCCATTGTGTGATAAAGAACAGCAAAGAAGTTTCAAATTGTGCTCCATCTCCCAACACAGGGAGGAGACCCTGATATCTTTAGAATCCTTGGGGAACCGCACCAGCATCATGTGCAATTGCAAGTTTTGTTTATAAGGCTGAAGTTTGTGGAGATGAGAAATATGGCGAAGAGCTAGAAGAAATGAAGCAAAACTAGAATGAGAAGCACAATTTCCTTCTCAGTGTGTGACACAGACATACTTAACGCAGAGACCCTGACAGCAGAGACATCCTGTAGGGCCGGAAAGAAATGAGATCTTGGAGACAACTGAATGCAGGCAGTGTGTGCTCACTGAGAACTTTATGGTACCTGCAGTTGGAGACCCAGCTGTGAGCAGGGATTTCTTTTCCCTGTTCCTTCACCTGGAATTTTCTTAGAAGATGGCTTGCACTGGCCTCAAAGCTGTCTCTCTTGTTTGTAATGGGAATAGTAACAACTGCCACCTGCTTCACAAGTTCCGTGAGGATCCTCGGGGATGACGTCCAGGCTGTGCCCACAAAGGATGAGGGGAATGAGCAAGCACCATCCCATAAGCATCCTCGCCTCGGTGCTTTGGAATGGTGGCTGGAATTCAATGTCCCACAGCTCTGGAGACTCTTGGGAAAACGAAGATGACTCTGCCCCTCAACTGAGCCCCAACGGGGGATCCCACCAACTGATCATAAAGCAGGTTCCCTGATAGGAGGAAATTCTAGGCTGTTTCTGACCCTCCTACTCAAAGCAGGTCTATAAACCCTCAGAAACTTCTTAGAAATCTAAGTTTCCAAGCTCATTAAAGATATTTAATGAACCTGAGCCTGCATTTTTAGCAAGCTCTTTCTCTTCCTGAGTGATTTATGCCTATTAGTGTTTGAGAAGACAGCGCTTTGCAATCTTTGGAAGATATTGACCTCATACGGCACCAGAGTACAAACCTTCATAACCAGTGCCAAAATCAGTGAACTGAAGCTTTCTAAAACAAATTATTTGAAAAGCGCATCTCTGCACATCTGGATTTCACATAACTTCTGGTTAGGGCAAAAAAAAAAATCTCTACTTTTGCACATAGTAATCTGGCTCTTTTGGTTTCTAAAAAAGTTGTCAGTGAATCTCAGCCAAATTTCTGTACCTTGTGCAGAGGAGGAGCCTACTTGCAAATGGCAGTGGCAGCCAGGTGCTGAAAGGGGACACTGGACTGCAATGGGAGCTGCGGTTGGATTATTTATGGAAATTCCATGACTTAGCCTGTCTGCTAGAAGCAGGCTGTGCCCAGCGTTACCGAGCAAGATCCTCCCAAGTAGTGCCATCCTCACCAGGTGTCGCCCACCTCTTTCCCATGGAACCCAGAAGCTAACCTTGCATGCAGGTCATGGGACAAATCACTGATGTGTCCCAAGAGGGCCAGACTCTCTGATGGTCCCCCAGGAGCTCCCCATATGCATCATATCTACTTTTCTGGAAACCCGTGGCACACAGAGCCCAAGCCTGCAGAAAAACAAGGAAGAACGTGCTGCAGACAACCTTAGGGAAAACCCTCTGCTTCAGGGTTTCTACCTGTATCACAGAGAGAAAAGTTCTCTTTGCCAATATATATATGTATATGTATATGTATATGTATATGTATATGTATTGTATTGTATGTACATATATATGTATATATATGCATATATGATTAAACTCTAAGTATAAATTTACCTTTTATAATCACTAACATTTGATCCTCCAAAGCAGGGTACTACAAACTGCATGCTCATTGATAGCAGTTGATGGTAACAATATGAGATAGCCACACTGAGGAATATCATGCAGCTATTGAAAATAAAAAACTGTGTTCTTCGGCATTGTTATTCTGGAGGGAGGGTCGTGTTCAGAGGCAAAGGCCATAAACATGAACAGCAGGACACACACCCCCCCCAAGGTAAGGTCTTGCTACATAGTCCAAGATGGCTTCAAATTTGTGAGCCTCCTGCTTCAGCCTCCTGAGCGCTGGGGTTTCAGGAATGTGTTATGATACCCAACTGGTATCCTGTTTTTCTTCTTTTATTAAAAAAAATCCTCCAAGTGTTCATTAGTGTCCATGTGTGTGTAATGTGTGTCCATGTGTGGGTGTATACACTGGGGGAAGTGAGGACATTATCTCATGCTGATAAGAACAGTGACTTCAGGATAAATCCCTAATATTTACTTTATATGTTTCCAGGCAAGGAACTCTCTGTAACTCTTGGGACCAGATGTGTTTCAAAATCCAAACTATTTTGAGATGTAAGAAAGTGACATGATGTATGTGTGGATATATATGCAACCCCACTTTAGTCCCCAACCGGTCCACACCCACCCTCAAGTCCACTGTTGCATCTGCAGCACGAGGTAGGACATACAAGACACAAGTCACGTCCGCAGGGTCAGGTCAGTTTTATGTCCAAGTGGACTCTCACTGACTGGTGAAAGGAACTTTATGTTTTCAGAGCTTCTTAAATTTTAGGATGGTATAGATATCTGTGTTTCTTTAGGGCTTGATTTTTTCAAAATGATCATACATTTTTAATGTCAAGACAAATTCAGTAGAGTAAGAGGGAAAGGATGTATGAGAAAGAAAACCTAGAGGGGACCCCCATGACACCCCAGGTAGAGGGCTCAGGTATAGACCAGAATATGATCACAGGCACAGTTTGGTGAGACTTAGGGACAGAGTGGCCTTCCCTGGGGAACAGCAATGTAATGCCTACTGACTTTGGGCAAGACAGAGGTGAAGGAAAAAATTTTAATGAAGTAGAAAGTCACTTAGGTACTGAGGCGTGATGGCCCCTTCTGTGGTCCCCATGTGGCCCCTGTCACTCACCATGCACCTGAACAAATGTGTTTCTGTCAGAGTTAACATGCATGTCAAGGAGGGTCCTGTCCACTATATGTCCATCGATTGCCTCAGGGTCTCCTTGAGCAGGTCACCTGTGGTTTTGTCTGGGCTCAATCTCGACATCTCCTTTAAAATAGAGCTAAGTTATTGATTTTAAAAATGTCTTCTAGGTGCCATGAATTCATGTACATGGAATTACAAAGCACAGAGTAGTATTTTACCTGTCAAATTCTAAGCTCTGTCAGCATGGTGGAGGCTTAATTTCTCTTACTATGAAGGGGCGTTACGGCCCTTCCTCACCCTTACTCAGGGGATGCCAGCAACATGGGAAGTACTGGAAACCCTTTGGACTTGTGTGTGCTGTAAGACACCAGTGGCCCATTGCTCTGTGTTACATAGGTGAAGGATTAGACCTGGGTCAAGCCCCCAGGCTGGAGCCAGAAGCCTGGGTCTAGTTCAGATGCCCCCCAAAAGCATGAGTGCCCATCTCTCAGAGGCCCTATGAGACCCTCTGCAGGGGAACACTCTGACCAAGACATTACAGCTTTAAACCACTACAGGAAGACAAAGGTTAATACAATAAAAATACCGACAGCCCCCGATTACCACGGCTGGACCTGAACAGCTTTTCTGCCTTACCATGGCATGGAAGTGAACCCATCTGACCCTTCCGGCTTTCACTGTCACCAGCAAGTCACATGATGAAGAACTCAGCCCTTTGTTATAAGACAGACTTTGCACTTGCTGATTTTGTCCAGTTACAGCTTGAAATGAGTTTCATGCAGGCCTGTGAGATTCACAAGCTGCCTGTACGGTGCACATTTCTGACTTCTGGTTGCTTCACCTGAAATAACTGCATCCTAATTTGCAAAGCGTGTGTTTAATCTTGCGTGCAATAAGTGGTTAGCAGCTGCCCCCGTGAGCCCAGGGAAAGGTGTAGCTCCCGAGTGCAATACCCGGGGAAGTAGGCGTCCTTCCATTCTCATCATTTGTTCTCTGGTATTTTTTTTTTTTTGTCTGACTGCTTATTTGTTTGTTACACACACAGCATGACTACCTGGCTTGCCTGGGACTGAGGGGAGCCCAAGATTTTCTTTCATTTCATTGCACTATAGTTTTATCGTCCATGGGATCAAAGCTAGTGGTTCCATCCTGATATACACTCCAGACTCGGTTTAAATGTTTAGATGAGTGGCAGACACAGTGGCTCTGGCCTACAGTTTTACCCAAGTAACTAGAGCAAGTAGAAGGCAGCTGGTCTGGAAGACAACAGTGACACAGCCAAAGCAACTTGCTGCTGATTCTTCAGGAGGAATTTTCTGTGCAGTGCACATAGTACACTCCCATACTTGCTTGGTTTTTCTCTGCTGAATGGGCAGTGTGTCCCAACCCGCAGCTTACACAACAAAAGAAGAAATTACTACCTGTCAGGATTTCATCTTTTGCAAATAAGCTGTGTTTAAGATATTTGATGATTTATAATCAATAGTTACAACACACGAATGAACTTTAAATAAACAGACAGGGTGATGGGAACTCCTGAGTAACAGGGATGGATGGACATTGCTTTGCAGTTTCTGGGTCCACTATCTTGCCTTTGGATCTGCCTCCTTATGTCCCATGATAGCACTCCAGGCTTCTTATGGTGAACCATATGAGTCACTCTTTATAATGTCATTACAGGCATCAATGACAAGCATGCTGCATTCGTCACTGGAACAACCTGGAGCGTTGCCCTGAGAATGCTTTCCTCAAAGCTGAGGCAAAAGACCCCATCAGCAGCTCCTGGGCTCCAAGTCTTTCTGGGCTCCAGTAACTACAAGCTCTGTAACCTGCAGCAAGTTCTCTGGCCACATTTTGCTCCTCTGTAAAGCAGCAGTGTGGAGAGGGACATTCATGATATGGTGTGGTAGATAACGGTCACTTGGTTGAGGTATAAACAAAGGCTTCATCAGCTCTCTCTCTCTGATTGGGAGGCTGCATAGATGAATGCTTTCAATATGGGATATCTAAGAAGTCAGCGATTAGCATTTTGTACTGATGGACCCTTTTATCTCTTGTCTGGGAATCAGTCTAAATGACAGGCAGCTGGAACTTACAGGCACTGAAAAGAACAATGTTAAAGCCAGAAACAGATAACTCTGATAAAGACAAGGGAGGAGAGATTCAGGCACAAGACCTGCTCCCTATTTTTATGGGCTGCACAGGGAAAATGAACCAAACAGAGGAGCAGGCTTCCTATTGCCTGTGTTTGACAGGAACCCACAATTCCCAGCAAATCACTTCAATCCTGACACTTCCTCGAGGTCTTTCTCACAGCCTGGTTGCCCCAGATCTAAAATCCATGTGGCAGTACAGAAATGGAGGTGGGGTGGTCAGGTAGGGCTTTGTGAATATTCTTGCCAGGAAGCCAGACAAACCCGTATGTTCTAGGATGGGGTGTGTGCAGTTATGTACAGAGCCACCAAAGTGCCATTGAAAGAGGAATGTGCCCTGCATTCCCGAGTGGGGATGGGAGTGACAGGTCAGGGAACCAGGGAACTCGGCACAGCACATGCCTGGGGCAGGGTAGGTATGCAACAACTCACTGGCACACAGAGCTTGACTCAGGCTGGCTTGGCTCCTGTACATGGGGTGACTGCTCTGGGGAGTCCAGGGATGCAGGGAGGGGTGGGGAAGGGACGTGGGGAGCAGTAGATGCAGACTGGCTGGAGTGAGGAAGTCCAGGGAGACTGAGGGGCTGCTTGGGGCTGTGGCTTGGACCTCGAGTGACCCCAAGGCCCAAGTGTTAAAGGCCTGGTCCCTAATCTATGGCATTATTGGGAAGGAGTGGACCTTTTAGAAATTGGGGCCCAGCAGGAGAAAGCTGGGCCCTTGGGTATATGCTCTCCAAGGGAATTTGGGGACCCTGTACCCTTCTGCTTTCTGGCTGCAATGAGGTGAACAGGCCTCCAACCCAAGCTTCCAACAGGATGTCCTCACTACCACAGGCTCAGGGCAACTGGGCCAGGAGACCACAGGTCAAAACAAAGCTTTCCTCCTAATACCCTGACTGCTTCTGGTGTGCTGTCCCCACAACAGAAAGCTAATGCATCGCAGGCGAGAAGACCAGGTTCAGGACCCTCCTCCTGTTCCTCCACAGACATTCAGGTGCCAGCTCGATGCTAAGGAAACCAGGCCAATAACTGCCGTCCTTGTCTCCACTCATTCCTCAAGGAACAGACACAAGGAGGGAGAACAGCCTGCTCTTCTAAAGCAGAGGTCAGAGTGGTGACGAGGCTACACGGGGAGCCCAGGGACCCCCGCAGCAGGGCTTCGCAGCAGCTCATCAGCCCGATGGAAGATCTGAGAAACTCAGAGGGTTCAATCAGGAGAAAGAGAATGCAGGGAACATCCAGGGGACAGAACCATCGGGACCAAAGCAAGTGGCCCTTCTGCCACCTGAGCTGAGGTGTCAGTGGGTCTGTGGTCTGGCAGTGAGGCAGAAACAGTGAGACAGAACCAGGAGGTAAACAGAGCTGCTCATGAAGTGATCCCTCTTACTGAGGGCAGAAGCTTCTGAGTTAATCTCACCTATGAAAATTTTCTGAGGAGCCAGCTGTGGCTCAGTGGTGAGCACCTGCCTAGTACGCAGGAGGCCTGGGTTCCACCCCAGCACCAGAGGAGAGTGTAATTGTCGCTGTCCCCCTTATGACAACAGAACAAGCGGATGTGCAAGCTTCCCCTTCTTGCTAATGTCATTGTTTATTTTCTGTAGAGAGCAAACTCACCCTACAAACCCTTTAAGTTCTCTGCATGAAGCCGGGAAGCGCCTGCTTCCTAACCACCTGGCTGGGGGCCTCTGTTTGTCTCTCCAGGCCCTGAGCTCTGTCTCTGATCTGTATCCCAGGGAGGGGGGACAGTAGGGATGCGATCAACAGGCTCCCTACTCTGGGTGCAGAGGATGCGATGCACCAGGGAGAGGCACTGGAGGAGCCTGGGAGGTCTTCTGAGCATGAAGCCAGGGTGTTAATTTCCCTGAGTCTCTGTCCCTCTTGGCCATGCTGGGCTGCTGTATCCTCTTAACAAAGGGCCACACCCATCTCTGAGCCTCTGTTGCAGCAAAGATTTGGTGGTGGAGTGGTTAAAATGTCCTTGCTTCTGCAGGTGTATTCTCTACTGCTTCTTGTCCGTGTCTCTACACTCTGTTTGGGTCTTTGCAAAGAATCCCTTTCATAAGGGCTTCTCCAGTGGTTTTCATGCACAACCCGGCCTATCCCGTTTCCCTGGGTTCTTTGATGTAACTGGAATACAGGGCTGTGGGGTGATTAGTGCCACTGGATGAGCCCAGGGATGGGCGGAGGACAATGGGTGGGGAGTCAAGAAACTCAGGACCGGTTTCATAAGTAGCTGTGGGGCCTCAGGCAATAAAATTCCTGAGCTGTTGATTTTTGAAGGAAGGACTTTGTTGCCTAAGAACCAAGATGGTAGTAGTCTCTGTACAGGGGAAAGATGAGCTTGAACTGGGATTTGGGACCATGGACTCCAAAGCGTTATGTTCTTAGCCTTAGGAGCCCTGGGGGAGAAGAAGACTGAGCCAAAGTACCCTCTTTGCTCTTTTGATAATAATAAATTTCCACATGTTGTAGTGGGACAAAGGGTGTAGTGCCACCCTGAAATACTAAAAAGTTCTTGGGCTCAGTGAAGCTGTGAGGTCGTCCTGGCCTTGGAGCTGAGATTTCCCCTCTGTTTGTGTATCCATCAGAGGATCTGATTGGATGCCACCTCTCCTCCAGTGCATGGCACAGCAATTATGAGCTCATGTCCTTGGGGCACTGTGCAGCTGCTTACATGACAAAGAACTATGATGTCACCTTGCCTGATGTAGTAGGGGAAGCTTGTGACAGGGACCTGAGTCACTTTCTGTGAATGACTCACATGTTTCAGTGGCCCTGTGTGTATCTCTCTTGTGAGCCAACATGGCTCCAGTGTAGCCCATGAAACCGGAGATCTGATCCTGTCAGAGGTCGCCAGTAAGGTGGCGGATAATAGCACGGACTCCTCTGTGGGTTCACCCGGCATTCAGCCCTGCTCATCCAGCTGTTGTAGGGACCGAGACCTTTATTAGCATCCCTGCTCACTCTGCAAAACTCTTCCTGATAACCACCTGGTGGAAGTTATTGCTCCTCTCTTTGTACTCTATCTCTAGGTCTGTCTCCTGCTGGCCTTTGATGGAACATACCTGGGATGGTGGGTGGCCTGATTCTGGCTCTTGTACTAAACTGGCTCTGTTGGAGAAACATGTTGTACCTATTGCCTCATTCTCTACATGCCCATACAGACAAAGTTGAGAAAGTGCTCACTGGTTTATGGACTGAGGGAAAGAATTGACTGGAGAGGGATCTATAAGATGCATCTTGGGTTAGTGTTGTAATCACAACGCCAAGGTCTTAAAACTCTTGCTCAGGTTGTGATAACAAAATACCATCTGTTGAGTGAATCAAACAATAAAATTTCATTTCTCATAGAGCTGCAGGCTGGGAAACCCACAATTATACTGATAGCCAATTTGGTTCGAGGGATGGGCTTTCAGGAGGCTGCCTTCCAGCTGAGTGCTCACAGAACAGAAAGAAAGATTTCTCCTTCTCCTCTTTAGAAGACCACCGTCCCTACTGGATTGGGTTCCTACCTTTAGGATCCTATTTGACCTGAATTATCCCCTAAAAGCACTAAATCCTTTCACAGTCACTTTGACGATCAAGGCTTTCAACATAGGAATTTAATGAGGTGGGGAAGCAGGAATACAACGCGGTCCATAGCATCCCAAATTCATGAACTTCTCACGTATGAAAATTCATTTCTTCTTAATCACTCCAAAAGCTTCAACTCATCCCAGAGTCAACTCTAAAATCCAAAGGCTCACCAAAATCCACCTAGATCAGCTGAGAGGGAAACCTGAGAATTTCTCCCGTGCTATACATCTATGAGGCCCGACAAGCTATGTGCTGCCACGCTTCCGTGCCAGGACAGACATCCCAGGAGGGGAAAGCCAGAGTGAGGGAGGCTATGAATCCCAAGCCAGTGCAAAACCTAGTGGGGGAAATCCCATTATATATTAAGTTTTGCAAATCATCCTTATTGGTTCAGGGTCCCACATTCTAGGGAGTGGTTTCACTTCTGTGGCTCTGGGTAGTCGGGGTCCCACTGCCAAGGCTCTGCTGGGCAGGAGTCCCACCCCTAGCTCTGGGCAGCCCCCTCCGTAGCGCCCCCCCTGATGAGCCCATATCTAGCTCTGGTAGGAGACCTGGTCTGTTGAAAGTGAAGTGCTGGCCCCACTCTTTGAAAACAAGCCCTTTCCCAGCTTCTCCTGCAAGTAGCCCCAGCATCCTACAGGAGTTAAAAACATCCTAAGATTTAGCCAACATCTGCATCTGATGCTACCTCTATAAGGAGGGAATCATTCTGGCTGGGAGAAGTCAAGGCTATTTGAAATTTGGACAAAAGTGTTAAGAAAACCCCAGATGAAGATACAGATTCTCAGAAGTCGTATTTTACATTCAGTACTTCTCTGGGCCTAACATCACTGTCTGGTCAGCATCTCAGGAGCTGCCTTCGCAAAGTCACACTCACAGTGCCAATAAACCTGGGATGAGACGATGACCAAGGTCCTCTTCTTATCTTCCCTGGCTCTGTTTTGTAAATGAGGCTAGAAATGGTAGCTGGAGCAAGCTAGGCAGCCATCCAAAAGATGTGATATTCTTATACAATGGAGTACTACTCAGCTATAACTAAGGATAAATTTGAGACATTATAGGGAAAGGATGCAACTTGAGATCATACTCATAAGTGAAATAAATCAGACTCTTGCATATAAACATTGCAATGTTTCCTTAGTGTAAGACACTGGAAAAGTAAATAAGATCCAAAATATACAATAGGTATTGTGAAATGGAAAGAGATTGTTCAACAGTAAAGAGAAGCTGGGATGGAGGAAAGGGAAGGGAAGGGAAAAGAAAAAAAAATATATATATACACACACACACACACAATAGTTAAGATAGTTATACTACTAATTGCTATTAGTTCATTAAAATAACTAATTGCCTATATTGTTTGAACAATTTTCCATGCCTGTCTCTTGTAATATGAGCAACTACTTCGAAGATAATAATGTGCAATATACTATTTTTACTCTTCTATAACCTTGTTTTGAAATTTTGTACCATTGTTTTTTATTTTCTTTAAAAATATGTATATACTGAAATTCCCCAAAGAGCAGCGAGCAGGGCAAGTCACATCCGCCCTGCAGAATAGGAGTTAACAGCAAAGGTACCAGTGCTGGACTCGCACTGTGAAGATCTCCCACACAGGATGTTGATGTTGGACTCTCATAACTGGTCAGCTCCTGGGGTGAGTGCATGGTACAACCCAGGATTCACCCAAGACCTCACATATGTGATCTCGTTCCAGTGACATGCCCGCCTCTGTTCAAGAGATGGGAGTCCAGAGCGTGAGTTTGGAAATTAATGCATGAGACCCAGCTCTTCCTCCAGGACCTCAATGACCTGGGGTGAGACAAGGAGCTTCCTCCTAAAACCCAGAGTTGCCAGTCAATTAAATTACATAATTATGCAAATAGGCTTTTAAAGACTGCCAGGGTTTTACAAGTGAAAAATGCTATAAAGAACAAACCCAAGGGACATGATCTGTCCTCATCTGAAAATCTCACACACAGTTTCACAGAGCCCACACCAGTGTTCTATTATTTTTTAAAGCGATTTCCACTCATGTTTAAGTCACTAGTTTCCACTGCAGCCACAGATCAGCCAATTAAAGAGGTGGCTAAAAATATAACTACCTAAAGCAAACAAATGTCACCCTCTATCTTGACTTTTTGTTTCAGAAAACCACTGAAGTGGTCAACAAGCAGCCAATGAACAGTCACTGCTAAAAGATGCTGAGTTTCAGATCCTACCCCCCAGCAAACGCTGACAGGTAGTGTCTAGGGGCTTCCTCGACTGCACGAGAGTGTCCTAGTGGTAAACCCTCAATGCCAACATTCCCATGGGAGAGTGAGCTATAATGTGGTGACTTCTGTGATGAATAAGGCTGTCCTCCTCCCTCAGAAAGTACCCGGATCAAGCTCCAAGGTCAGAGTCATGCTTGTAATCTGAGGGGAACCAATAACCTGAAATACCCCCAAGATGTCATTGCACTGGAAACTAGACTTTTATTTTGACCTGGATGCTTCTCAACTTTATATGTCTGCCTACCTTAGATAAAGAGTGCATAGCTGATTGGTTGGCTGATTTGATATCAGAATAGCCTGATGTCAAGACCTAGTCTGTCCCTCCAAGCTATGTGACTTTGGAAAAGAGATTGGGTCTTTGAAACTCAGTCTCCTTCTGTATGAAATGGCCCATGTTGGATCCACTGCCATGTAGTCTACATAAAGACAAGATGGCAGGCTTGTCTGCACCAATGAGAGCTCAACCCAGCTGTGGTAAACAGATCCTAAGAGGTCCCCATGACCCCCGCCTTCTGACATTCGTTCCTTTGCATATTAGTTCTCTCCCCTTGAAGGTAGATGGGATCTATGACTTGTTTGTGACCAACAGGATGTAATAATGCTAAGAAGTTTTGCAGATATAACCAAGGACCCAAATCAGGAGGAGGACATTTCTAGCCTTGGAAAAGAAAAGGACTATGACGTGAATTGCCTGTGGTACGTGACTAAGAATTGTGGAGAATTCCAGGGGCTGCCATGGCATAGAACTGAATTCTGACTCACAGACAAAGGTAGATAATACTAATGATAGCCATCTGTGGATACAGACTCATGCAATCTTCTCAGCACCCCTGGAAGGGATAGTGGTGGGGTGCACTACAGTTGTGGATTGACCACCTATACCCTACCTGGAGCAAGATGCTACTGTATGGACCATGTCCTTCACCTGGGTCTTATTCCTTACATACGGCAGCTGCTGTTGCATGTGGGGGACTGCAGATATGCTCATGTGTCACTGACTCCTCTTCCCTATTTGGGGTCCTGTCTCTGCTTGCACCCCTTTCTCATCTCTGCCCTGAATCTAACACCAGAGTCTTCACTCATGTGAAAGCATAATCAGTGCTGAACTGTCCAAGATGCTAGTGGGAAGCTACACCACTAGGGAAAAGTTAAGAGTTTTCTTTGTATTTTTGGAATCATAATTACACACTGAGTTAGTGTTATAAAGCCCTGTTCTATTAACTGAGATGGAGGAATAAGATACAGAAGAATGCGTGTGGCAGTCAGAAAAGATGCCTTTAAAACAACAGAATCCTAGGTGGTATCTAAGGAAGAGGAGCATTTCAGCAAAGAAATGATATGTCTGGAGGTCTGACCTTAAGGCAGCAGGAAACACAGATTTTTTCCCCCACCTTGGAGTTCCTGTGCTGAGGTTAGAATCTCCCAGAAAACTCTCTGTGCAGTCATTTTAGAGATTAAATGGATTAAACCATTGATGCCCAGTTCTGGCTGTATGTCAGAATCACAGTGAAGAATTCCTGATGCTTGGACCCCAACCCTAGAGATTCTGACTCGGTTGATTGGGAACAGGGACAGGCATGGCACCAGTCAAAAGTTCCCAAGGTGTCTTTTAAATAAGCCTGAGAACACAGTAGTGAGATAATTGGAGGAAGAGAGTCTGTGTGATACAAGGGGAGGTTACTGAGTGTCAAGAATGTAACACTCATCTGCACAGCCTGGGCAAATAGAGATTTCGGCTGAATCAAGATTTTTTAAAATTAGACATTAATTTTGTGTTATAGGTTTTGAACACACAACTTCCAAAATGCTTTCAAGGGTACTCAACTCAAAGCAAGGTAGGATCATAGCAAACAGAACAAAGGGGAAAGAAAGATGGACTTCAGAATAAGATCAATGAAGAGTAGCCATGGAAGAGAAAAGCCTGCCTCCATCCTGAAGTAGTACCAGGTGCTCATGCCTGTAGGCTCTGTCCCTAACTCAGGCTTGTGCACCCTGGGTTACCCTGCAGGTCACAGCCTAGGTAGGAGGTGCTTGGCAGACAGCTGTGAAATAAACTGTTGACTGAATTCATTGCTAGCCAGCATCTTCCAGAAAATGACAGGCAGTGCTGGCTGGGTCCAAAGGCTGCGAGGTGTCCACTGCATTGTCTACAAGTCAAAATGGGAATGGCCACACATACACGTATGCCATCAGACTGTTAAGGGGTATTCGGGAGTGAAACCAAATCCTTCCTGAGGACATTCTAGATCACAGAAAATTTTAGAACACTGAATTCAGTGCTGCCTATCAGCAAGTCAACTTCTGAGTGAATCTACTGTAGGATGTGCTGTTATATTTGTGTCCAGATACTTGTGTACTTACATATTAGAGTAGCTGTGATAAATCTTTACCAGTGTTTTCTGTGGTTCCCTCAAGGGGGACAGCTTGGGTATATATGGGTTTCATTTGAATCTTAAAAGAGACTTGCACAGCACTTGAGATCTTGGAAGGGCCAGGAGAGCAGCTGTGGGCCAGTGCTTCTTACATTCTTGGAACAATCAGAAAACCCGAGGAGTCCAGCCAGTTCTGCAGCTCACTGGGCCTGACCTGGTTTCTACACCTTGGGATCTGGGAGGGATTTTTATGAGGCTATGTGAGCTGAAAGCATCTGCTTGTTTATAAAAGGGAATTTTTTGAAATTTTAATGTCTACATTGCAATTGCAAACTGGGTTTGTGCACTTAAAGTGAGCGAGCAGAATTCATTTGGACAACAGAGAATCATGAGCATATTTAATATTCTGCTCTGGTCATCAGGGTAGGAAGATTTTATCCAACAAGTTCTCGATCTCTGAGAAACTCATTGAGTACCTGCAAAATGATTAGCTCTGTGCGAACTTACAGGGACTGTGTGTCTGCTTTCAAGCAGCTTTCAGCCCAGGCTGCTGTGACATAAACCAGACAATATGTGAGGACTTCAATTCAGGGCTGGGGTAGGAAAGCCCTGCTCTGTTCCTCAAGTAACCACCGCACTTCCAAAGCACAGTCTCACCTGCACAATCTCACCGCGACACAACCTTCCAGTGGTGGGGCCCCAATCACTCTCATCCCTTGCTCCTTACTCAAGTGTAAGCCAAGGAGGAGATAAAATCAATGGGCCCCCGAAGTGGGACCTGGTATTCTAACAGTTGCTATTGTTTGCTAGAACCTGCGCTACACCAGGTACCTGGAGCTGGGTGTGAATACAGGGATTTGTCCTGCAGCAATTCCTGTAAGGTCTCCCACTTTCCTCATGAGGTGTCTACCTCTCTCTCGGGTAACCCATATCTCTGATGGACAAATCCAGCTACAGCAGTCCTTTGAGATGTTAGGCCTAAATTGGCCTCTACTTAAAATTTAAAATCAGCCCTCACTTCTCCTGCCTGGGGGCCACACAAATAAGTCTCTCTGAACAAGGCCCTAACAGCATGGGTCAGGATCAGCACAGACCCCACCAAGCCATGCTCCGGTGAATGCTGGCGGGGTCTTCAGTAGGCTGAATGCCACCTGTCTCATGCAGTATGTGTGGTCAGCAGGGACAACCCTAAGGTCAAATCTGGCTTTTATTACCCAACATCACTGCTGTCAGAGATGGACAAATCTAAGTACACAAAGGAGATCATGGGGAGTCCTGGTCCCTACACCCCCAGCTCCTGTGAGTGCCATGGAAGCCCCTGACCCTTGGTGGTAGTGATGTCCACATCTGGTCCACTCATCCACTTAGCAGACAAATTGTGCTCACTTGCCTGTTTACATTTTTCAATACAGTAAGTTCTTGACTCACAAACATTTGAGCTGTGAACTTTCACAGGTGAACTGTATATCAGCTTATGAAGAAATATGATTTACAAACAGTTCTCCTGGAACAGAACTCGTCCATAAGTTGGGGACTTACTGTACAGTGGAAAGGTACCGTTACTATATTACCAACATTCAAGCTGATAACAGTACTTAGCAAAAGGGCTGTGAAGTGCTATTAAAAGGTCTAACATGGTCAAAGGGTGATGGCTTCTTCATGCCAGATCCCAGGCAGATGCACTGGCCCCTTTGGTCTCTCCTTCAGGGAGAGGTGGGTTAGGAACACTTGTGGCCTACATGACTTCAGCCAAGTCACTTCACTGTGGCTGCCTCAGTTTCCTCCTCTGTATAATAGGGATGCATTTAATGATGTTACTATAAAGAGTTGTGGGAAATAAATGGCAAGCACATAGCACTTAGTAAATGTGAGCTATTGTTACTGTTACTGTTTTTCCTTGGAGGAAGTGCTCAGGGATTCCTATAACTTGATTCCACTTAGTGCAAAGGCCTTCCTTGGGAGAGGAAAAAGGGATGGAGAGGGGATACAAAGACCACCCTCTGTGATCTGATGTAGCCTGGCCCCTTCCAGGTGAGTACAAATACTTCCATGTCCACAAAAAGTCTAATAGTTGGTGCCAGGTTGACATTTTTGTCTTGTCTATTAAAAGCATCCCAAAGAATTTACTGGAGTTACAATAAAAGAGGACATTTCTAAGCACTCAGCTTAGGTATCATAATTAATAGTATAGTAAATATGAGGCTACAAAGAAGATCATGTTTACAATTTTGTCCCAAAGAAATAATGATCAGGGCTCTGTTGCAAACTCACATCCCTGTAGCTAATTTAAAAAGAAATGGGACCAGAGAACCAGTTCTTGGCTTCTGCCTTGAAGACATGGGACCTAAGATGTGTCCTAAGAGTGCCGAGTAGCAGTGAATTTAGGACAAATGTCTGCTACTGATGCCAGTGTTGACAGTTAAATTACCTCCAAAATATAAACACATGAATAATGGCAAAACTGTCTTTTTTGAAAACTTATTGGCAGAAGAAAGAACCATATTCCTGCCAAGTCACTGCATCTGAGACTACTGAAAAAGAGGGCCTTGGATATGGAGAAAGTAGATGTTTACACACACTGAAGCTAGGCAGTATGAAGGGTAACAAAGTAAGTCAACAAAAGCCAGAGACCCTCAGTGGATGCCATGAATTTACACAATTAGAGCTGAGGCCAGGAATGTGGTCCCATGGTGTCACAGTTGAGGAATTCCTCAGAGAGACCAAATATCTTGGTCAAGGGTAAAACCTACTGAGTGCATGAGAGTGTGTGACCTCTCAGGTGACAATGCCCTTTCTCAGGGATCTCACCTCCAGCAGTGGCCACGGCCCCACAGCCCAGCCTGTCTGCCTGACCTCTCTCAACCAGGCGAGTGCAGAGTTGACTGGGACAAGAGGTCATCATTCTACTTTTGCACGATGACGTTCCTGTGCAGACTGGCTGAGTCTTTCCACTGCCAGCAGGCCATGTCCCAACACTCAGATGTCAGGGTACTTCCCAGGCTGGCAAGTGTGTGTCAGCAGCACGGGGCTTGGCAGAGCTAGACCAGGCAACGATCACCTGATGGAACACCACCATGCTTGGTGCAGCTGGTAAGACGGGCGAGGCAGCTGTGTTCAGGAATTGTGTCCATCCCCATTGCTGCTCCCTCGTGAGGACTTGGGTCCTGGACCTCACAAGCATCACATGCAGAAAGGGGTATCCTGCACCTCTGTGCACACAGGAACACCCTCTACGACTCTCACAATGCTTCACACTTGTACTTAACTCCAGGTCTCAATGCTCGGTAGAATGGGCATCACCCAGCCAGCACCAGTGACAGTGGATGCCAAGCCCACAGCTCTGAGCACCTCAGTGATGCAGTTAAATCTCCATTCCTCAAGAACAGAGGACTCTGGGACCCTCCCATGGGCTGGGACACAGGAGGATCAAAAAATCAACTTGCAAAGCTGGAAAGGACCTCAGGGATGTCTATTCATCTTGTCTCATTTTAGAGAAGAAGAAACCCAAACTACCTGGCCAAAATAACCAAACAGTGGGAGAGGGAGCCCAAAATGGAACTTCCTGAATTCCATCACCTTGCTGTTCTCCACGAACTGGTGGAATAAATACAGACAGTCATATGTTCACACGGTAGGATCCATCCCAGTGTGGATGGCAGGGGTCAGACAGTATGTGATGTGGGCATTTCCAGCTGGGACCTCAAATCTCAGAAGTCTCTTACATCTGCAAAATTCACAGGAATGTGCTATCTTTTAGGTGCACATGTGTGAAACACACACATGTAAAGTGCAGACCCACGCAGTGATGAAACCATGGGATACACACTTCTTTGCAGGAAAAGCAGGCAGAAAAGAGTTCATCTGAACTGAGACTTCAAGGTGACCATTTTCATTCAGACCCATAAATGAAGGAATTAGCATCAAGCTCAGCAGGCAGAGCCATGACACAATGATCTTTATCTTTGGTCCCCAGCACCTGTGGACTATTCTTCTCCTGCTTTTCAAACCCTCTATCAGCTCCATGTGTTTGGTAACCGCCCCCTCCTGCTCCACCCAGGGCTGCTGGCACTATCTCCACTCTGGAACGAGAGAGGCCTCACCCTGTTAGAGTAATTGTTGACGCACAAATGGAAACATTTCTGAGATAAGCTTCATACCATCCTCCAGGTGACCAGAAGAAGGGGTGGCACTTGCTTTTCTCTGGCAGCACACTTACTCTTCTGGAGGAGGCAGGGCTTACACTTTGGGGTCTTTGTGGGGGTAGAGGACGTGGGGTCCTTCCTCTGCTGTCCTGACATCTGCCCTGAAAGCAGCTCTCTGGGAAGGAGAGAGGCCAATGGCTTCTTCCTGCCTCTGCCCTCTCGTCTCACCCTGGAGTTAAACCTCGCTCTTCCCCAGCCTGTGCTGCAAGCTTCTGCTTTCCATCTTCCTGACCAGGGTACCTCTCATCTGGCCTGCCTTGTCCCCACCCTTGCCTTCAGGTCACAGTCCTCTGAATGTCCCCTGACCCTGCACCCCCAAGCTGCATGTTCTTCCAGGGCCACCTGTGCCTACCCTGGCACCTCCTTATACCCCTCCAGACTCAGGCTCTGGCACCTGGTAGCTTCAACCAGCAGCTGCCACATGAGAAAGTGTCCTTTAGGCACCTAGATGTCACCCCACTACCCACTTCCTCCACAGATCTGCCTGGGCCTCAGTAAGGAAGGCAGCTGGGGGGCCCCATGAAAACTCAGTGCTGCTGAATTCCATGGCAACCCTTCGAAAGTGCTTGTGATGTATGATTCATTTCACCTCTAAAGGTACCCTGGAGAATTATCCATGTTGGTGCCCTGAGGCCCACTGGACTGTTCCCCTCTACCCTCTGACATAGTGAAGCCACCCTAGTTACCATGGCAGCAGAGCTACAGCCAATCAGAGTGGCACACAGGACAGCCAGGAACACACCTGAAAGCAAAGAGGTTGATCTGAGAAGCAGGGATGTGCTCTCTGGCATAGAGGTGGGGAGGAGCCTGAGGACAGCTGGTTTGGTAACTGTAACTCACCTTGCCTGGTAACTGCCACTTTTGCCTAAGTGGATCCATCTCACCTTGGCCTTTCACCTCTGGAGGATGAGGAAAGGTAAGAGCCTCAGCCCTGGCCTTGGGGAAATGTCCCAGGTTTCCCCTGGCCCTCTCTTCTCATAAAGCTGGGCATTCTGAGTGGAATAAGGGGGTAGGGAGCAGCATCATGGTGGCAGGACCAAAGCTTAAACCTGGCTCAGCTGAGTCCCAGTTCTGTGGACCCCTCTTGGGACTCAGTGTAAGTGCTGGAAATAATACCAGGCCCTGCTCCATACAATCCTAGGAACAAATGGGATTTGGGTGCTCAGAACAGCACATCCCACAGTTTATTAATCAGTTTCCAGGTGGATTTTCTAACTTCCAAATGGGTGGAGGGGACCAAGGGACAAAGACTGGGTTTCTGTGTCACTTCTGCTCCCCCTTCCAACTGTCCCCGTCTCTTTGCCACTGTTTACCACTTGGAGAACCTCATACTTCAGGAATGGAGAGGAGCGCTGCAGGGAGAAATAAAATTTTAAAAACCTGTGACTGCTTTTTATGATTCCATCAGCCACAGAGTGGATTCTAAATTCAAGATCCAATATTTAAGAACCTGAAGTGTTCCATTGGTTTGGGGGACCTGAGAGCCAGGTGAAGATGACTCAGCTATTAAATTTCCCTCCTATTCAATTGCTCTGTCACTTTAACTTCCTGCCTTAGGCATCCTTGCCTGGGTTCAGGGGACCCGCATGCTGGCAGCCCGTGGGCAGAGCCCTATAACTGCACTGGGCTGTCATAACCTGCTGCCTGGGGCTCTTGTCAAATTGGAAATATTGGTGTCCCCTTCCCTGATGACCCTGCTTCATACTCAACGATGGCATTTGGACGATGTCCTAGGTGGTCCTCATGGTCATGCCAGACTGGGAGTGCTGGGCTGGTGAGAGCTGGTTTCTGGGGCTCTGGTATTTCCCTTCTACCCTGTAATGACAAATCCCACATGTAGCCCCCAGAACAGTGGATTAAATCTCCTTCTTCCGACAGGGCAGGAGGCTCAAACATGCTTCAAAAACTGCACAGACACATGTGCAATCATTTTAAGAAACGAGGGAAACTAATTTAGGAAATCAGGGAAAGGAAGACAGGCCAAAGTGATGATGCCGGTGTCATATGTAAATCCTGAACTTGCCTGGCATCAGAAGGCACAGGGGTGAGAAGATTCCAGGAAGACCAAGCAACAGCACTGGGTCTGGTGGACAGAGGTGAGGGGACCTCAATGGGGTGCTATTTTGGGACGCCCCCGAGGTGGTACAGTGGTAAGAAACAAGAACATGTCCAATGCGGTGCCTGTGGTAGAGGTGGGCTGCGGCTCTCCAACCCGCTTCCCCTGTGTCCTGGTGGGCAGTGGATGGCACTGCCCAGCACCCAGAAACATGCAACAGGATTGGGCTTTGGACTCTGGAAAGTGGGCAGAAGCCATTTGGGCCTTCTGGGTGGTTCTCCATAGTTAGTTTGAAGCTTCCAAACAACCCTGTCAGATCCCTCTTGACCTTCTTGAGTGTGCCAGAGAGACAAAGTCACATAGAATCCCCAACATGGCTCCCCTTTCCCAGAGTCCCTTTATCCCCACAAGAAAGCTCTGGGACATTTGTGACACAGAGCTACAGACACAAGGCTCTTTTATTTTCTGAAGCAAGTCCCAGAGATGCTGTAAAAAGCCACAGAACCCATAGTGGACATGCACAGAGGCCAGTGAGTCTGCCCCTCTCTGTTCCCTGCTGGGTCATGGGGCCTTTGCTCAGGTCAGCCTTGGAAAGCAGGGACGGGTGATGGGAACAGAGATCCTAACCAGAGTCAAGAACACCTCCCAACCCTCACCATCCATTGCCATGACAACCTTCTTGCTAGGCTCCTTAAGGGATGGTGACTGGGCCAAGGCTCTCATTTACTCTCCATTCAGGTGCTGGGCTCCTGGCTAGAGCTGCATTTTCCCCTCCTTCACTTCTGTGCTCTTTCCCATTTCCTTTTTCCTAACTGTGGATTAACAAAGAGCAGAAATGGAAAAACACTGCCTTAAGGTCCAGAGAGGTCGATACAGTTGTACTGTATGTAATAGCACCAAACTGCTACACAGGTAGCCTTGGGTGACCTGAGACACACTGGGAGACCCACTCCATGTCACTTCTCCTCCATGCCCCATGTCCTGCGCAACTTGCCCTTAAAGATGCTGTGCAGTCCATGCTGCCATGGTCCCCATGTCTGTGTCCCCAGAATTCCTAATTGGAACCTGATCTCCAAGCTGATGGTTGATGGGGCTTTAGGAAGCATATTCAGTGGCAATAGCAGAGGAGAGAGTATGGGATGGGATTAGTGCCTGAGGGGGACAGAAAAGACCAGAGTCCTTGGGTCCTACCATGTAAGTACATAGGTCTTGTAGGCATCATCTCTGCATGAGAAACCAGGCCTTCACTAGACACTTAATCAACTGGTGCCTTAATCCTAGAGTTTGCAGCCTCCAGAACTGAGAAATAAGCTTCTGCTGATCATAATTCACCTCATCCACAATACCTGGCCAGAGGTTGAATGTATTTCTATCCACTTTCCAAGTGTCCCTTCACATGGAGCCCCCCAGGGCTGAGCAAAACTCATTCCTGCATGACATATCCCTACATGAGTTGCCACCAAGCCATTGTTCACACAGTTCCCATCACACAGGGCATCATATTTATTTCCTATTTCTCGTGGCTTCTGCTCTTTGCTGACCCCTCCTGTGCCTCTGTCTGTTTCTCAGTGGGCGTTTGGTAAAGGACAGTCCTCATGTCTTTACTCCTTCAAAGGGATAAAAGCATTGGGCCTGATTGTCCATACTGGCTGAATTTCTGCTCTGGCTGGAGAGAGCCAGTGACACCCCCAGAGGGGCCAGGTCAGCGGGAGACAGGTGCTGAGACCATTGTTGTTGCCTCGGGACCTGGAGTGGGCGCCATCTGCCCTCACGACATCTGGAGCAGGTAGAGCTGTGAGTAGGTCACTGCTGGCAAATCCTAACCTGCCCATGGTGGCAAAGACGAGCACAGCACCTCCACAGGGTGAGGGGTGAGCACGAGCAGCCAAATGAGCTCATGCTGAAGTGAGCAGCCCAAGGTGACGCTGCCTACCCCCAGCAGCTGCTGCCAGGGAGGGAGTCTGAATCCTGTCTGTTCTGGAAGTCAGATGGGCACCCCATGGGTCCCCGTGACCTGGACTGGTGCCCTGTGCCACCGTCAGAGCTTTTCTGGGTCACACAGTAAAGGAAACAACTGGCATTTGCAGAAGATAGTCAGGGGACTCTTTATTTCCCTATCAACCCATGCACAGATTGTTCTGGAGCTCCGTGGACAGGACCCATAGTCATCACCAGCATTTGTCACTGAGTCCTGAGGGAGCCAGCTCTCTATCAGCAATGCTTCTGACCTCAATGTCCCAACGCCACTAGGGGCTGTGGACATGAATCTGCATTAGCAAAGTCCCTGTGTTAGGAGTGGCGGAAGCCACCTGCTGCCAGACTCAAGCTCTGATGATGTCTCAAAGGCTCTTTACCCAGCTGTCCCCTGGAGTCCCCAGGGTGAGGTGGAAATGCTACTTCTGTGCCCTACCCACACACAGAGATGCTGATGTCACCAGCCAGGGGAGAGCCTGGCATCTCCTACTACGGTTTACCCACGTAGCCAAGCTGGAGAACAAGCACTGGTTTCTCATGAAACCCAAGTCCCTAACTCCTCCCCTGGAGATGTTTGGACTGATTTTGTCCACCATGGTCACTTCACTTGGGTGACTTACAATATCCGGGACGCAAGGGTGGGACTAAAAGGAGCCACACAATTCAAACAGGAGGACTATCTGGATCTAATGTGCTCAGCACATCCTGCGTTTGTCTTACCAACCTGCTTTCTGTTTTGCTTTTACTTCCTTGCTGTTTTTTCCTTCAACAAACCACACTCACATCCAAGGCACACACACTCTAACCTGTTACCCTCCCTTTGTGTTCAAAATCCAAGCTGAGGACGATCTCACTGAGTCTCAAAATATCCCTGCAAGAGAGCCAGGCCTTTGTTCCTTAAGACAGGCAGTCAGTGACAGGCAGGTCAGGTTAGAAGAGGTCTCTATCTGACCCTGTTGTGGAATCCACATCATGATGGAAGCCCAGTCCTGAATGATTTCCAAGCCACAGAGTGTTTCTGCCTACACAATCCCATGGAGTCTCATAGCAAGCTTGTAGAGGCAGTTTTCCTAACCAAAGTGACCACAACTCCTGTTTTGCTCGAAAAACCTCAAATGACATCCACTGTCCCAAAGGAAGTATTGGTAGGATCTCCTGACACACTCAAAGTGTCTTGGTTTGCACAATAAATTATATGCTCATCTTATTTTAAACAATCTCTTGTTTTAAGAGGGGGGCATTTAGGCTCACATAAGTTAATAGGTGCAGAGTCATTAGCTGATTGAAGGCAGAGATAAGACTTGAGCTCAGGTTCAGGGCCTCCAAATGTCTGGCACTCCCAGTGATGTTACAGAACAGTAGAATCAGAGCTCCACTGAGCTAACTTTTAGATGAAGAAACTAAAAATGCTGGGCAACTATCTCTTCAAGGTCTCCCTTAGAATGCTCTCTGCAAGGGAATGAGCCCAGTGCTTAGCAGTCTCCTTAACAACATTTTATGAATACATCCTCATAGATTAGTAAATGACACATCATTGTCATCACAATGATACTTGAAAGCTCATAACTGGAAATTGAATCTGAGGAAATCTGAGGGAAGATATGAATGCTATTTGCTCTCCACCTTGGGGCATTTCCCACCCTTCTCTGAGCACACCTGTTGTTCAAACATACAATGGGACCAATCAAAGATTCTGTTCTGGGTTCCCAGGCCATCACCAGAGGACAACCAGAGCTCACCAGACGTTCTGATGGCATCTGCCTGTGGTGGTCCCTGTGAGTCAGCTCTGTTTTGCTCATTTCTCACACCAGTGAAGCAACTCTCATAAACAGGGATGCTGGGGACCAAATGAGATAAAATGCAGAAATATGTTCCTTCCTTGGGAGCCCAAAGATGCTGGCAACTGTTATCCCGGGAGCATCAGTAACAGACAGTGACTGACTCTACGCTGGCCTGAGAGAAGGTCACTTGCCCAGCAAACTCCCTGGATGATGGCAATGTAGAGTGGTGGATGGAGCAGGCTGGCTGACCTGGGGGTGCTTTCAATAACCCCATCTCGATACTGGGTGGGGCCTACTCCTCCCCCCCTGGGCAGGGGGAGACATCCTAGAAACCACTGCAGTCACCTGCTAGGAACCTTTATTTCTGTGGGAATCATAGCTGTCACGGCCCAGAGAAGCCCCAAACCCTATACACAACTAATGGTGTAAATCAGGACACTGCTTCCCTAAAATGACAAGCTTAAGGCCTGGCAGCATCTTTATTTCTACCCTTTTCTTGCCCCTGTAAATGGTAACATGAATCAAAAGCTCAAGAATTGGGGGTGGGGGATCAGAACTGCTTCACTGTCTAATTTTCTTTTTGTTCTCCCCATCAATCTGGCCTTTGAGCAGCCCAGAAGGGCTGCTGGGCTCTTGCAAACTGTTTTCCTTTAAGGAACAAAGCAAATGGCGACGCAGGCATTTTAGAATTCTTTGGGAGCACAGTGAGATTTTCGTATAAATGGATGAAATCTTCCAGGCAGCCATCCTGAAATTCCAAGAGTGGGTAGAGTAGGTCTCCTTGCCTAGCACCCTAATAGCAGGGCAAAGGGCTCCTGAGCTCTAAAGAACCAATTTGTGTTTCAAATACCTCTGGAACTTGACACCTTGAGGCTACCTACTCCCAGGGAATCTGAGTAAGTCCTAGAACAGCTTTCTTAAGGAGAGCAGCAGACTCCAGGCTTTGTGAAAGCCCTGCCTATTCACCCGCTGGGCTGCAGGCCTGACCTGTGGGGGGCAGGGCACCCCTTTCAAAGCCCTGTGGCCCTAAGGCTCACCAACCCAGGAAGGCACACCAGCTTTTGCATTCTCTGGGTCTAAAGATCTCACCAGGGGTATCTAGAAACCAAACAAGTGTCACTAAAGGACAGGTGTCATTTGGAAAAACAAATACAAAGGCTGTAAAACCCAACCCAACGGGCGAAATTTGACAAACCTTTTCTGTAGACTGGGACAAGATGACAGATCATTTCTCAAGCATAAAAAAGTCACAACTGATTTTTTATGTTTTTAAGTGGACAAAGAGAGTTATTAAGGTTACCTCCCGTTTTCTGCAAAAATCTGTTAAACGGGCTTGCAAATACCAATGACCTGAGCAAAGCCACATTCTACAGGTTCCAGGAGACCAGGTTCCTTTTCCATCCAGCCAGGAGGCCCCTGGAGACTCCAGGGACCTTCTCTGGGCTTTCCCAATATTTCCAGGAAACTCTCTTCAAGGGCTCTGTCCCTCAAGGTCTGGGCTCCACAGCCAGGCTACACCCCTCCCAGGCAGGCTCCGCCTGCTCTCAGGTTTCCAAGGCTATAGAGGCAAGAGCCTGATCAAATGTTCCCCTGCCACCCGCGGGGACAGCCCAGCCCTGTCCTCTCCTGCAGGTGAGGATGCCTCTAGGGTCTTGGGGAGGTCCCATCCCTGACCCACCCCTCCTGAGCTGGCACAGGACCCAGGTCCTAATGGGACACATCTTGGCTCCCCTAGTCACGCAGTAGAGAACATCTTTGTCCCCTGCGCTTTAATTTAATTTTGGTGGCTCTGAGTGAAAGTGAGAAAGGGGGTTAAGAAATGTTATTTTTGCCTTGCCAAAGAGGATCATACTCAGACCATTCCCCTCCTGTTCCCTCCCCAGGTTACCGGACGGGTCTGTGAGGACACTGCTTGGGGACCTGTCCTGCGGGCCACCTCTCTAGGATGACAGACACCTGCTGGTTGTGCCCTCTTCCAGGAGTGGGTAACAGCGAGCATGGGGCACCGCGTGGGGATCCCAGTGGCACCCCAGGTGTGTTTCCAGGCAGCTCCGCATGGCGGGGAGCTCTGGGTGCACCTCGGGACTGTGCATGGGCATATGGGTCCTACCTTCACGAAGAGCTCGATCTCGGGGTCCCTGTCGTCCCCGTTGGCTGTCGCCGTGTCCATCATGCCGTCGCCCTGTCCCTGTCCCTGCGTGTGTCTAGTGTCGTGTTTTAAACCATCCACTCTGGACCCACGGGAGGGCACACGCGGGGGCACCACGGGGCCAAGAAGGTGATGGTGACAAGTCCTAAGCAACAAGTGCGGTGGCGGCAGTGACCGTGGCTGCTGCTGCGGCTGCAGGCAGCGGCGGTGTCACCGGATCCCGACTGTCAGCGATCTCGCCCTGCCGCGAGCCCAAAATAGCCGCGGCCGGGGGCGGGGTCAGGGGGGACCTGCTAGGCCACTGTCCGGCAGGGACAGAGCCACCTCCCTGCGGGCCTGGAGTGCTAAGGAAAGAGAGGAGAGGCATGGACGGGGCAGGCAGGAGAGATGGCTTTTCAGTTTTAAATGACACCCTCCCCACAGGGTGAACCTAGGGCTTTGACACTGAGCTACACCCTCAGCCCTTTATTATTATTTTTTAATTTTTGAGGCAGCGTCTTAGTAAGTTGCTATGCTGCCCAGCTGACTAAGCTTGAATGAGTGATCATCCTGCTTCAGCCCCCACCAAGAGTGCTGGGAAGTTTTGCGCTACCAGCTCACACACACACACACACACACACACACACACACACACACACACACTCCACAGGTCCACAGATCAGAGAATTTCCCCAACCTGCTCCCTGCAACATATCGAGCAGCAGGTGAGTTCCTCTGGGATCAGCAGCATCTGCACTGGAATCAGCACCCGGCTCCTCTGCCCGGGTCTTGGTGCTGTGTCTGCTGTTCCTGCCCCCACACTGGTGAGAATCACCTCTCTGATGGTGACCTGGGTGATGGGTTGTGTGTCACCTGTTTTCACCGCTGCCATTTGTCTCTCACTCTATCTGCTGAGCAACACACTGGTGGGCACCCAGTTATGAGCCACATGGATATTTTTGTGTGATGATCGTTCTTTCTGCCAAATATCCTTGGATTGGATCCATGATCCTTTTCTCTTGGAAATGCACCTGTGGTGGCATTGCTGCAGCCCAGGGTGTGAGGGTGTGCTCGATTTACAGCACTGCATGGGTGTCTAAAGCTAAGGTACCAGCACATATTCCCATCCTTGATCTCTCTTAAAAACAGTTGCTCACCTTTTGCAATCAGAATCTAGTCACTTTCTCTGTTTTCTCTGCTTTCTCTTCAGTCAACCCTGTTTGTGCTTTGCCTTGCCTTATTTATAAAATGTATTTGTTTCATAGTTTTATGAGAAAAAATGAATCACTTAATATGAAAATATATAACATCACTTAAGATGTGCTAAACAAAACCTGCTAAGTACCTTACATATCTTGACTTGTTTAATCTTCATTAAACTTTATTAATCTTTAGTGTTATTTGCCTGATTTTACAAGAGGGGAAATTGAGGTACAGGGTACTGAAGTGATTTGCTCTAGCTAGGAAGTGGTAGTCAGGATTCAACTGCAGACAGGCTGCTGAGCCTACATGCTTAACCACTGCACCAGGTGCTTCTCCCACGCTTAGTGTGTCGTGCAAGTCACTTCAGGAACAGAGGCTGTCCTGGTCTTTCATAGTTTAGAGTCTATGTCAGGATGACATCACATGATAGGAAGACCAGGGTTGTCACAGGGATCAAAGAGGTGGAGGGGACTAGAGTTTGGATCTGAAATGTCCTCAGGGGCTTGGTACCCAGCCCACAGTGCTGGTGGAGGTGCTGGCTCCTGTAGGAGGGGAGAGCTAGTGGGAGGAAGTTGGTCACTGGTGGACGCCCTCTGAGACATCCCAGCCCATCCTCTCTTTTTGTAGGTTACGTGGTAAATGGGACTCTTCTACCACAGTTCCTAACATGACATCTTGTGCCAACATAGGCCAAAGCAGTGAGGCTGATGGGTCATGTATGAAGCTTCCATTATCAAGAGCCAAAATAAACCTTTCCTCTTTTTATGTTGATTTGCCTCAGATGTTTTATCATATTGATGATAAGCTAACACAGAGAGGCCATGGGGAGATACTGATCACTATGGTTAGGGTAGGGAGAGATGAACGTTCCCAAATATTCCCACATCTGATCAGGAAAGTGAGCAAGGTAGCCTGACCACTGTGCATGCAGCCTGTTTCCCCACAGATTCCACATGCACATGACCCCCGCTCGCCAAGGAAAACACCTCCAAGCCTACGTTCAACCTCTGTTGCACTAGAACTCAATCAAGGTGAGGTGTAATCACTCCCTGCCTCCTTGGTTTCAGGCTTACATCACAGTCGCCTCCACTGCCAGCATTCCAACCCCATGACAACATGCTCCAGAGCAGGACCAAGGTGACACGGGGAGATGGTGCCTCCCTGCGTGAAGGGCAGGCTCATCCCTTCCCCGTGCAGGCGTATGGACAGCATTGTTAATAGGAATGTAGTGGGAGCAAGTAAGTTATAGGCACAAAAGACCTTTGAGATGTATTTACAGTGAGAACTGCTTTAGAGGAGCTAACTTTCACTATCTCCTCTGCAAGTATCTGCTACTTAATGGAAAATCCCCTTCCGATCTCCATTTCTTAAAAATATCTTCCATTTGGACATCCCTATAAAACATACTGTTGATATTATAAAACTTATTGCAAAAAAGAAAGAGAAAAAGAGAAAGAAAAGAAGGAAGGAAAAAAAGAGAGAGAGGAAGAAAGGGAAAGAGAGAGGGAGGAGGGAAGGACAAAAGGGAGGAAGAAGGGAAAAGGGGAAGAGGAAGGAAAGAAATAGAAACATTCATTTCAGCCGCCAACTATTTCTGTATGTATTTTTCATTTTAATTTCATATTATGCTGTGGTTCGGGATAAAAATTTAATTTTGCTCTATTTACTGTCAACGCATAAATGGTTAAAGTCAGTCCTAGCTTTGTAATTCTAATTTTAGTGCATAGATCCACATACTGAGTGCCAATTGCAGATAAGTCTTTACCAAGAAGGCTCTACAAAAACACATTTGCTGCTGACTTGGACAGCACGTATGCTGAAACGGACTGCAGAGGCCAGGTCCCCACTGTCCCAGGGAAACAGTGGCATGCGAATCTGTGGAAGAGTCACAGTTTTATATGATTGTTGAAAGCAACCATTATATCCACATAGTTTTTAATACAGTTAGGTTCCATCATATGACAACTTTAAAGAGAAAAGTATAAAGGGATGTGAATAGCTGTAATTCTCTCCACTGGAAATAGCAAACTGTTAACTGTACGTGGCCCAAGAAGTTAGATACACAGATTGTAACCTCCAAAGAAATAACAAAATATAGTCAAAACAAAACAAAACTAATACGTTAGAGCAGAATGACAAGAAATAGACAGTCTAGAAGCCAAGAAAGGGGAGCAAGAGAAACTGCAAGGGGAAAGCAGAATGGAAGCCAAACTCAGCGGTGCGCACCTGGAGTCCTAGCGCTTCAGAGACTGTGGCCGGAATGTCACTGCTTCATGTCACTGGGAAACATAATAAGAGACTGTCTAAAATGAAATTTTAAAATACCTAAAGCCAGCCACATTAATACTGAACACTAAATGTAAGTGATCTAAATGCATCAATTGAAATCTGGGGATTGTTGGATTGGATAGAACGATAATCGCACAAGACCTAACTATATGCTGTTACAAAACTGAGTTCAAACACAAGGATATCAATAAATTAAAAATAAAGAGTAGGAAAGGTAACCCGGCCAAGCAAACATGAATCAAAAGAAAGCTAGTGGCCATGTTAATAGGAGCTGAAATAGCCTTCAGAACAAGGAAATTATCAGGTATGAAAAGAGATTTGCATAACAGTAAAAGAGTCAACCCACCAAAAAAGATATAACAACTTTGTTATAGATTAAGAACTGGTGGTCAACTTAATGCCAGTTGGATTACATCAGCATGGCATTGAGTGAAGATGCTCCACCTGAGGAAAGTTGCCAGGATAAATAGGTGGAGAAGAAGGGAGGTGTTGAGGCATTAATGTGTTGTTGCATTGAAGAGTTGTTGAAGCACGAGTTGCTGTTTGAGCCATTAGATTCTTCTGGAGAAGCTCTGGTCCTTACATGGAGCATTGCTTCCTGGCTCCGGAGGGGAAGACGTGTGCTGCTTGGTCTCCAGGATGAACTCATCGTGCTGGCTTCCTGGCATGTACTTGACTATGCTTGTTGGAGGAGGAGCTCGGGGCCTCCATGTCGCTGAGGATGGCTGTGGTACTTTTCAGGACAGCCCTGGTCTTTGTTGTGATTGTGACTTCTCGGCTCCAGCGTAGAACCTCTTTCTAGCCTCCACCGCTGGCCTTTAGGGCTTCTCAGCACGGATCCATAAAAGAGACTGGCATGAGTCATTCTTGTGGGTTCTGGACCTCCAGTTGGACTCGTGGGAGGCATTGTCATGAGCTCTGGGTTTTCATCTGGACTCATGTGGGACATTGCTGAGGTATTTAGGCCCTTGATTAAATATTCTATGTCTTTGGTGTTGCGGATAGATTTCCTGTATTTTCTTGTGTTAACTCCTGGTGATCATTATAAAAATAATATTATAAACTCCATGTCCTGATTCTAATTGTTCTATGTATAATCCTTAACTACAACAAACTTTAAATGTGCAGGCACCTAATAATAGAACTTCAGTATAAGCAAAAGTTGATGGACTGAAGGAGAGACACACACAGTTAATAGAGATTTCACATCTTGCCTCATAGTATTTGATAACCCCAGCAGACAAAAAACAAAACAAAACAAAAAAAATTCAACAAAAGCATAGAAGACCTGGACAACACTGTTGATCAATTTTATATAATTAGTGTTTATGGACTATCCCACCAAATCAACAATAGAATATATACTATTGTCGTATACATGAAAAATTCTCCAAAATAGACCCTATTGTGGATCACAGAACACTCTTAAATTTACAATAAAATCACACCAAGTATTTTTCTGACAATTGATGGAATCAACTAGATCGACTTAGAAATTAAGCAGCATGCATTAAGAAATTCATTGATCAAGACGCAGCTCTCAAGTATTGTCTTAGTCAATTTCTTGCCCACAGGAACAAAATACCTGACAGCCACAAATTAAATGAGGAGAAGTTTATTTTGGCTCAAGTTTTAGAAGTTCCAGAAGCTTCACAAGTTTCTGTGATCAGCAGGCCGTCACAGAAAAAGCATAGCAGAAGGGTCTGGGGGAAGGGAGGCTGCTCACAGTATGGAGGACGGAAAGCATAGAGTTAAGGGAGGAGATTGGGAGGGAGAAATGCCTTTCCAAGCCATGCCTCCAGCCTAACAGCAAGTCAGCTATGAAGCCCCAGTCATCCAGGAACCTTCCAAAGCCCCACCTATGATCCCATGGGGTTCTTGGGTTACATCTAGGTATAAACCATAAAAGGTAAAATTGTACAATATTTTGAAATGAATGTACAACCTATTAAAATTTTCAGGATACAAATGAAGCAATGTCGAGAGGACAATTAATATGTGAAATGCTTATTTTATGAGAAAATATCTCAAAAAGATTTCACTTTAAGAAACTAGAAAAAGAAAATCTAACTCTACATAAGCAAAAGGAATAAAGTATTAAATACAAGAACAGAAATCAATAAAATTGAAAAAATTTTAAAAAGGAAGAAAGCAACAAAATAAAAACTTGTGTTTTTCTAAAAAAAAAATCAATGAAATATATAAACATCTAGATATTTCACCAAAATAGAAGAGATATAAATGTTACCAATTTCAAGATGAAAGATAAGTCATCAACTACAAATTCCACAGACTAAAAAGATATTAAGGAGATACTAGAAATAATTCTCCAAACATGAATTAGAATGTCACTCAACAGAGGGAATCTTGAAAGATACAAGCTAACAAAAGTCACCCAAGAAGAAGTAGATAATATGAATTGTTTATATCTATTGAAGATATTAAATTCACAGTTAAAACCCCTCAAACAAACATTTCCAGACTCCAAGTGTCTTCATCAATGAATTCTACCAAACACTGAAGAAAGAATAATAATAATTCTATATAATGTCTTTAAGAAATCAGAAAAGAAAGAAACAAAGGACATGTATTTGGGATTTGTAAGGAATTTTCACAACTCGACTCAATTAAAAAAAAATAGGCAAAAGATCATAACAGATATTTTACCCAAAAATCACTGAAATTATCACATGAAAACATGCTCATCATCATTCAGCAGAGATGTGTAAACTAAAAGAGACTTCAACATGCCCATTAGAATGGCTAAAATCTGCACGCTTGGTGGCCCCTCATGCCAGCAAGAATTTGGAGCAACTACACTCTCATACTTTACTGGCAGGATCATGGACAATGCTTTGGATATTTTACATAACATCAAACAGACCTTTACTGTACTTCCCACTTACCATGCCCTGGGTTCTTCTAGAGAAATGAAAAGTTATACTCTCACATAACTCTATATATGAATGTTTATAGCATTATTAGTCATAATTCCCCTAAATTGGAATCAAGCCACATGTCTTTGATGGGTAAGTGAATAAACATTTTGCAAGACACTCATCCACGATACGCTGCTTTGTAATAAAAAGGAATGAGCTGGTAAGATGTGGAAGACAAAAGAAAACTAAAATGCACGATACTGGTGCAAGAAGCCAGTCTCAGTTGCTGTATCTTGTATAGCTTCGTTTCCATGACATTCTTCAGAAGAAAAAATTTTAAGGTAGTGAGAGGCCAGTGGCTTCCGGGGCTGGAGAGGGGGAGGTTTGATTACAAGCGGTGGCAGGAAGTTTTCTCAGGTGCTAGAGCTGCTGTGTATCCTGTTTGTGCATTCTTTTATGCATTAAAATGTTCAGAACTGCATAAAAAAGCATGAATTTTCTGTGTATAAATCTTTAAGATGATCAAAATTCTTAAATAACTGTAAATACTGTGAAGCCATCCTTTACATCTCTTTTCTGTGCATTCTGCACTTCCTGTCTCTAACATGAGATCTCATTTCACCATGAACTTCAGAAATATGAAACAGTCCTTTAGTCCATGAGAACTGAGGTTCCTGCCCAGTGTGGACCACAGCACACCCCACGCCAGAAGCCCAGCTTCTGTGCACCTGGAGATACGTACTCAGACTCACCCTGCCCAGGCTGGAAGCTATCATTTATGAGAATGAAACATGTTACATTCTCCACAGCTCTCTCGGGAAATCCAAGGCTTTGATTTAAACTGAGAGAACTGGTGGGTTTTGATGCCAGCAACCTCAAAGCAACCAAGCCGTGGGAGGCCACATGGTGAGTCCTGAGGAATCACATCTGCATGAAGTCTCAGGTAGGGGTGCAAGAGGACTGGGGTCAGTCACTGTTCTCTCTAGTCCTTTGTCAACTCACATGCCTTAGGTGTCCCCAACATTACCAGGGATCTCTGTCCCCACAGAACAGGCCTACTGATGCTCAGCAGAGGGAGATGCTGGGATCAAAATCCAGAGCCCTATCCACAGCCTTCCCTCATCCCACTGATTCACTGTGACTCACGCCATGCGGGTGTCTGCTGTGTGCCTGAAACTGCACGTGTCTGTCCTCAACCCTTTGAGAACTTGCGGAGTGCTGGTTACCTGCTGGCCACGAGCAGTCTTAGTTGTTTTAGTCCCTGCATCATTCAGCTGTGGGTTGGGTTATGTCTTCCCCATGGGAAGGGAAGCTCCTGGAGGTCAGGAATCCAGCTTTGTTTCTTTCCTGTGATCTGCAGAATGTCAGGGTCCCCTGTCGGGTCCTTGGTAGCAGACTGATAATGTTCCCAGCACAGTAACGCATCATTAATGGAATTAATCATGAATCAAGAATCAGTCTTTTTTTTTTTAATTCAGTCTCCTCTTCTATTTGGGGTTCTGGCCTTACATCAGTGAAGTGGCTATTACAGTACACAGTTTTTATAGATTCTAATTTGAACGGAAACTTAGCAAGAGGCTATGAAATAATAATAATAGTTAACATTTGCTGAGAGGCCACCATGTGCTGGGAGCTCTGAATCCCTTACTTCATCTCCATAATAACCGGATGAGGTAGTGTTATTAGTCCCACTTCATAAATGAGGAAGCAAAGACTTAGAGACTAAGTAATTTGCCCAAGGGAAATTATAAACAGCGATGCTGCTCTGTCCGGCTTTCCCCACCACTAACTCTGTGTCTTCCCATGTGTGTGGACACAGGTGCAGCTGGAGGAAGTGTGGATGTCACAGACACCCAGAGACTGCCTACGGCACTGGTGGGATCAGTGAATAGCTGGCCTGGGATAAGCAATGGGCAGACTCTGAGAATCTAGAATTCTGCTTAAAGGAAGAGAGAATCAAGGTTGAACTGAAGACAAGAAACATGGTGGCCAAGTGATAGCACACACTTATTTAAAAATACCCAGCCCTAGGAAAAAGAAACCAAAGGCTGGAGAAGAGAGTTCTAAGGTCATGTTCTCTTATGTCACCATGCATTTTGGGCAGGAGCGATTGCTCTGCTAATTGTCCTCTCCAGTGGCCAGACTCTTACATTAGCTCTGGCAAGATTGCATAAAAATACAATGATTATACAAATATACACTAAAATATCTTGGAAGGCTCCCAAGATAAATATATATAACCCAATTTTCTAAAACTCCACACAGCTGTTGACTAATATTACTCTGATCAGAACATGTGATTTTCTTTGGGCTGAGTGTCCCATCACGCCAAATAACCACAGCTGAGCTTTAACAACTTTCAAAAGGGCACAGTGGTGATTTGCCCAAAAGCTCAGGAAGTGGGCAAATGCTCTGATCACACAGGTTCTGAAAGGATAAGTAAACTAAGGGGTCTGCGGATTCCCCTTGGGGACTTACACCTTCTCTATTCACAGCCCTCTGGGTCCCTGGGGGCTTCAGCAGTGGCTCCCATTGGTCAGTCCTGGGACACTGAGCAGAAATGTGCTCTAGACTTTCTTCCCTCCCGCTGAGCTTACAGAGAATCTAGGACTCCAGAGTTGTTGTTACATCCTGCTACTCCAAGGTAGAGCCTGACCAAGAGCAGGACCAACCGAGAGAAAGAAGGGGCCAAGATGTGGAGAAACAAAACCCAAGTTCTGATGCACCTGTACACTGTCTTGAGTGATGGGATCTATTGGTGCCCAAATTTGACACCCTGAGTTTTCTGTCCTGATGGTTAGATTCCTTTTCAGGCCTGGACCATCATGTCTGCAGCCGGAGACTGACATCCTTATCAGTTAGAAGCTTCACAGAGTACAGAAGATTTGAGGTACGAAATGGTCTATGATTGAAAAACAAAACCGAACTCTCTAGGCTTTGTAAGATGAGCATGTGTCAACAACACAGCCACACGATTCTTAAAAAGCTGCTGCATCCTGGTTAGCAAAAAGTATTATTTTTAACACTGCAGATTTTTGTAAAAACACTGCATTGCATTTGCAGGCTCTTGAGTTAAGATACGAAATGAAAGTGAAAATGTACTCAGAGAAAGCCTATTAATGCTCAGAGCTACAGTGATTACAGATAGCCAAAGAATAAAATAATAAAAACCATAAGAACAATGTCTTCATGAATATTTGTTGTTTTTCAACTATCTTACAGTATAGTGAAAAGACCACTAGACCAAGATCCAGGGGGTCTAATTTTGAGACTTTCTAGTCCATAATTTGGTCATCCAACCTCTCTGAGCCTCGGTTTCTTTCTCTAAACCATTAATAGGACCTTCCCTGAAGTTCCTGTAAAGTTGAAGTAATATTTGTGAGTATACATGATAGACCTAATCCCGGATGACCCCTAACACAATGCACATGTGCTTTGTTTCCCTAGATGCACTGATCAAAGTGGTTCACAGGCAGCCTTTCGCTTTTGCACATGAATGAGGTGGCTACTGCTGTGACCTTACTTTTCAGATGACAATGTCAAAATAGTATATAGAAGAGTCTGTGAGCCAGAAGGCTCTGGGACTGGGGTTTGATCCAGGCCAGCTGGAGTCCAATCTCTGCTTCGCATATTCTCTGTAAGTGAACAATAGTTTGTACAGCTTTATTACCAAGGTGTTTAAATGAGTAGAAAAGCACAGTACATGCTGTAACTGCAAACAGTAAGGGCCTAGTGCAGAACTGAAGGCTGAATATCAGCCTCTGGATCTTTTGAAAAAGAAATGCTCCCCGATGGAGTCAGGATACTGGGTATCCTGTGCCTCATTTTATTGCTTCCCTGCTATGCCTGACGTCTGAAAGTCACTTAAGAAATTATTTCCTGAAAAGCATAAAATATTATTGAAAAAATCTCAAAGGCTTTCCTGGAAATGGACAGAGTCAGTCTAACCCCCAATTTTTAAAAATAGTACTTTAATCTCTCCAGAAGGTGGAGGAAATGTTGTAAAAGTCCTCTCCTAGAATTGGGGAAACATCTTTTACTTATGTCCATTTCTTTTTCTTTCCATACATATAAACATTTCTCTACAATTTAGGATTGCAGAAAATTGAATTACATATTTCTGTGTTCTTCCTGGTGACAGAGAGGCAGACATAGAAGAAATTTATCTCCAAAGCACTCCATTGTGTGGTTCTCCTTAATCCACATTGAAGGAGGCAGCTTTGATTCTGTTTGTTCATGTACTTTACCCACCTGTAAAATATTTTTGTGATAAGCCAGGAAGATTACTCCCACCTTTGATTGCTTTGGTTCTCTTCTAGATAGAGGGCAGGAAAAACCCTCAAATAGCTTTATTTCTAAATTCAACAAACATTTCTGGAAGAGCTGTTCTCTACCTGGTCCTGTGCTTGATCCTGGAGGTAAATTTAGGAAAGACCCAGGCTCAGCTGTCAAGGAGCTCACCGCCCTCAAAATACACATAGAGTGCTCCCAGCTTCACCTCCCTTCTCACTGAACAGATGCAATGCACCATTAGGATAACACAGAGAGAAAGTTCACCATGTAGACACTAGCTACTCCTTGCTGAAGCTCTTGGGAGAGGAAGAGGAGATAGCAGTGGGCATCTGCCTGCTGCCTCACAAACCTGCCCTCTCCATTATTTTCCCCTTGTAGCTCGGACAAAATACCAGGCATCCAAAATTAAGGAAGGAAAAAGTTTTTTGTTTGTTTGTTTTTGCTCACAGTTTGTGGAGGTTTCAGTCCATAATCAGCTGTCTCCAAGGCAGAGGGCAGCTGTTCACAGTAGCAGGAGGTACCCAAACTGACAAGCGCAAAAAGGAGCAAAAAGGAGGAGCAAGTCACTTTCCCTTCCTTATATTCTATGCAGGCTGTCCACCCCAGGGTGGGTGCAGCACTCACACTGCCAGTCCCAGCACTAGATAATGAACCAATCACAAATGCTAGATCCAGCTACCTTCAAAAGACCTGCCACCCCATGACTGCATGAGGCTTTGGGGGGACATCCAGACACAAACCATAACACTGTTGCATTTTCCTTTTCATTTTCACTTCCTTTGGTCTATGACTACTTATCATATGTCACCTGTCTTGGAAATACCAGATAACAGTTGTGGACAGCTCTGCCTGATGCGTCTTCAGTTTTGTTGTGGGAAACAAGACAAGACATAGGCAAAGAAATGTATATGTGGAAATGATAACAAAAAAACCTAAGAAGAGGCCCAGAGAAAGAGCACAGCAAGGGGCTCACCTTTGCAGGGAGGTGCAAGAGGGAGTCTCTGAGCAGATAACATATAAGCCCAGACTGGAAAGATGAACAGGAGCAGTCATTGGAAGACTGAAAAGTGGCAGCGTAAGTAAGGGGCTTGGATAGGATGAGCATTTAAACTTGAGGGACTGAAGTCTGCCTCAAATTCTCCCCCTGGATCCTGTTGGGTCTTCATCATGGAGATTCTCCTATATTCATCTCCTATATTACCGTCACACAATCCATCTTTGGTGTCAAGGTGGGAATGGTGGAGGTAATAGCAGATTTCCTTGATGGTGCCAGTGGGAAAAGGAATGGTTCTGGTCTCAGTGGTGATTTGATGGAGGTGACACTGAGGATGACGCAAGCTGCATGGATCAAGTGACAGTGACAGCGAGGAGGGTGGTATAGATACGGATGATGGCAAAAATGTGTCAGTTTGTATTGTGTTGGCAAAGATGGTGATAGTAAGAGCAGTAGTGATAGCGTTGTGGGGTAAAAAAGTTAAATGATAAATTTTAACCCTAAGTGAGAGAAATGGAAGGCTAACAGTTCAATGCTACCTGTCATGCAATTTCTTAGTCTTTCCAGAAAGCAGCCCAGCAACACACAGCAAAAGACATAATACGCTCTACACTCTGACACAGAACTTAAACTCTTGGGAAAAAATCAGGAAAACACCTCCAAATTAGAAATGGTCTGAAAATAATATAACAGTATTATTTATAACTGGGAACAATCCAGAAGCCTCAACAATAAGGAAATGACTAAGCAAGTTAGAATACATCAGGATCATGAAATAACATCATGTAGCTGTTCCAAGTGACCCATGAGGAAAATGGGTCTTACAAACCTGAGTTAAAACAGCGACAGCAATGGCCAAATCTAGATGTGCATTTTTGAGTTTTACCAAAAGATAAAAGGGAAATACAAATGCTTAAGCATTTGTGACGGTTTAATAAAACTTAACTTGAGTTAGGCATTTTTATTTTTTAGATACTTGCTCACTGGATGCATGAATTTGTGCAGCGAATATCATGGATAAACTTCAGGTTACACCAGACCAGCTGACTGGATCCCAGCTGACTGGCGCTGACATGAGCTGCCTCTCTTTCGCAGGGGTCCACTTACGACTTATCCCTTGGTCACCGCCCCAGTTCTGTGTTCCTCATTTTATCCTCACAATGATTAGAAAGAGATTTCAAACACAAAAAGTTTTTGCTTATCATTTAAAACCAAAAGATCAGAGGTTAAAAAAAAAAACTAGTATCAATTTCAGCATGTCCCTAATTTGCATATGATTGGGGTTTGCGGTTGGGTGGGAAAAGCCTACACATATTGGTAAGTTTTTGATTTTGGAGCAGTTAGTCATTTGATTTCTGTAGGCTTCATTTTATCAGCCGGGAGGAACGGGAGGAAATAAGCCGCTGGGTTGTTGCGAAGATTAAACGAGGCGTCCACCCAGCACATGCGCAGTCTGGTACATGGTAAGCGCATGTCTATTCTTATTTCCACTGGCTCTCATCCTTGCCGTTGCTTATGTTTCTTTTCCAGAAAGTGCCAGGAGCTCTTGGCCATAAGCAAAGGCTCCGTGTTCCTGGTTCCACTGTGCACGTAGGGTCAACTAGGTGACCAGACGCTTCTATAACTGCTGCTCAGGAGAGAATATGTTCTACTTATTAGTGCTTGTCTCATGTTAGAAAGCAGAATAAAAAGCTCAAAAGTATTTTCAAAACTCCAAAAATTTATTTAAACTTATTTAAAAGTTAAAATGTTGGGTCAGGGCTTTAGCTCAGTGGCATAAGCACCTGCCTGGCAAATATAAGGTCCTGAATTTGGTCTCTGGTACAAAAAAAAAAAAAAAAAAAAAAAAAAAGTTTCGATAAAATACTGAAATTTACTTAAATTTCTGGAACACGTTCTTAACTACCTGGATGAAAACATTAAGAAGGCTCTATTTCTACATTAAGTGTTAAGAGTGTTTTCGAAATAATGACAACTCATCAATCAGATTTAATTTTTTTCCTAGTAATTTCTTTGGTGAGTTAGATTTCTATAATTCTATATTTTATAGGCTGATTTTGGTCTTAGTGGGGTTTTTCTTACGCTTTTTTAATTTCCAAGAATGAGGTCGTTTGCACTCCGTCAAGGTAGAAGCAACGTAGAGTGCGCTCCTCAGCAGGTAGGCCAAGGAAGGAATTCTCAGCTCAGTGGCGGCCTCTGGTCCTCCGAAAAGAGGAGCGCTAGGGCCCCTAGAGGGCGCTGTCCTCCAGTTTGTTGCAGTTTCTGCCTTAATCCTTTTTTTTGTGGAAAAATGGAAAGAAAAAACAAAAACAAAAAAATAAAGAAGGAAGGAAGGAAGGAAAGAAGGAGCTCTATAACAGACAAAACAGACTGCACGTCCCCAAGCCCACGGGGACAGGAGAGTATTGAATCTTGGTTCCTAATTGTCAGGTCAGGATGCAGAGATCCAGAGAGGGGGATATGATCGGGGTTTGTGGTTGGGTAGGTCACGATCACTCTATGCACATGACTGGCACAGACAAAGCTGGAGAACAGACCTCAGGGCCCCCAGGCCCCTCCGCTCTGCACTTGCCTCTATCAGCATGGAAAACACTATTGCCATCCAGCAGGAAGCCCCAAGCCGCCATTTGGATGCACCTGATCCCTTGCTCCTGTGGCTTTGTTTCCAAGTAGCAAGGCAGGTGCCTGGCAGGAAGGAGTGTATTTCAGAGCTGGGTAATTCAGGGGCATTTTACCTGGTGACTTTCCTAGCTCATCCACAAATCACTGTTAGTGTCTTTGTCTCACTGGCACTGACAGAATGGGTTGCTTTTGCTCAATACAATGGTGAAGATGAGGCTGTTAACGGTGATGATTGTGGTGGGTGCTTATTTATCACATTCTGCAGGCACTGTGCTAGGTACTTTACACACACCAGTTCACTTACTCCTTGCGATAGCTTTATGAGGTATGTATTATTTTATTTCCATTTTACAGATGAGGTAAGTGTGGATTAGAGTTTTAGGAAGCCATCCCAGAATCACACACCTAGCACATACAAGACTAGACTGTAAAAGCAGATGAATGAGCCAGATGTGGTGAAGCACACCTGTAATTCCAGTGCTCTGGGAGATCAAGGCAGGGGGGACCACAAATTCGAGCCCACTGTGGACAGTTTAGCAACTTAGCTAAATTCCTCCAAATGCCTGTCTCCAAATAACCACAAACAAAAGCAACAAATTAATGTCTTTATTTGCTATGTATTATGTTCTTAAAAAACCTGCAATGGATAAGGAGTGGGTAGGGCTGGGCTTCAGGTAGAGAAAGATTTGGGATGACAAGGATGTCACAGTTAAGCTAGTTTTGGTGCTTTTGTGCTGGCAAATCAAATACTAACAGAACAGAAACTCCTAACGTGCCAGGTGCCTGATCTACAAGACAGAGGAAGTGGCCTCGGGGTTGGAGGGTAACTGCAGCACTTAGTGGAGAACAGGGCGGGCACCTGCAGAACAAGGTCCAAGCTGTGCCGAAGGAGAGAGAAACATGGTTCTGCGCTCCCGGAGGACAGAACCACAGCAGCCTGCATCTCTCTTTTCCAGCATGGAATGAGGGGAACGATGGCATCCAGGCAAGTGATGGCAAAGAAGCTCTGCTATGGAACTTACCAGGTCACTGTGGCTTGTCACTGTTCACAGTACATGGCGTCCCTGCTGGTGCTAAGGTGGACAGAGATTGTGCTAGTCTTGGACCTGGAAGAAGAGGCGTCCAAGGTCTCAGCGCTGGAGTACACAAGTGCTCGGGGTCTACAACATGCATGAGGTTAGCAGTCACCTGGACTGCTCTTCCTCTGTGAGTCTGATGGTTTGGCAGGGAAAGTCGAAGTCTTTTTGATTTATATGAACACAAACTCTATAAAAACAACCACCACAGATCATAGTCATGCTTTGATGTGACTGTACTTAGCAGATTCTTTTCTAAGAGCAATGACCCAAGAGGGTGTGTGAGCAGGGATGGACAGAAAGAAAGAAGCAGAAAGCAGGTTGAAGTCCATGGCCATGGAAGACACTTTTTACCTGCCTTGTTGCTGTGTGTGAGAACAATTCTGTCCAGAAATGTGCGTGTCAGGAAATTTTACACCGTGGATCTGAGTTCTTTTGCTTTTACTTTTGTTAAGAACTTTCAGGGCAAGGTGAAAGGTAAATGAACACTCGGTGAACTTTGCTTGGACAGTAAACTCCACTACCTGGTGCAAGAAGGCAGGTTCCCTCCCTCCCCCAGGGAGCCCAGATGGGAAGGTTTTGGGAACCGTGATTAAACACATATCTGCTTTTCTCATACAGTTTGTCTCTTGAATGCCAGAGAGTCATCAAACATATTAAATGCATACCCAGCAGTTCCTAGAATTGTGCCATGGTTAATAAAAGCTGTAATCTATTTTCCACTCCCTAAGGGTGCCTAAGAAAGTGAAAGATCAGTAGCTTGAATTAAAAAATAGATCTTGAAAACTCATTGGGCAATGAAAAATCAGATTCAAAAAGACTTCATTCTTGGGCACTCAGCTTCCCAAGACCCCACTGGCCCTGGCATGCTCCACATAAATAAATCATCCAACTTTGTTGACCTGCAGCTGCGATCAGGCCACACTCCCTCCCTGGGAGTAAAATGCCCTCTTGCATTTTTTATGCCACCCCCAAGCATCTGTGTCAGGTTTCCACCAAGTTTGCCAGAGAGCTTAACTGCCTCTTTTTCATAGGAACTTCCTAGAGGTCAGAAAATGGGCAAATTTGAAAACAATTTATTATTATTTTTAAATTTCTATTTCAATAGATTGCATGACACATTTGCAGAAAAGATTGGCTTCTAGAGTTTTATCATCTGGCCCAACCAACTGAAATTTACTTTATTTGATACAGTAACAGCCAAGTTGTTATAATTTTCCTGTTTTCTCCTCTTCCTTCTGCTGGCAAAGGTAGAGACTGCCTGGGGGAGGGTATAAGTCACCCTGGGCCAACCTGAGTGTGACTTCATGTAGCACAGAGACACCTAGAGCCCTGACCTGTGCTTGTGACACGGGGGACCAGGACCACTGGCCTTCTGGGCACTGAAGTGGTCTCCTGGGGTCATTTTTGGAAGTTTATTCCCTGCCCTACTTATCAAACAAGGCACCTAAGTTGAGGGCACTGAGCCAGCTGAAAATGTAATCATTATTCAAATTCAAGGTATTTTTCCTTTGAAAAAAGATATACTTTTAAAATATAGCAAATGATCACGAATTATATATCGTCTTAAAAATAGAGAGAGATGAAGAAGAGAATGCTAAGCATCTCTGAGTGCCCCTGTGACAATACTGCCCTGTTAGCAGTACAACGTGTTCCCTACTTGTGTGGGTTCTACACGAGGTGTTTTATTTTTTTATATCTTATGCAATTCAGGTTGACTGAAGTTTTGCAAACTGTATTGCCAATTGGATCTCACCACTGTCTTCCATCTCTTATTCTTCTCTCCGACACAATGGCAGTCATGGAAGTTCTAATGTCCCCACCAGTCTGATCATTGCTCTTGCCTTTCTGGGATTAGACATCTTCCTAACTTCATGGAAGGCCACATGCTTCATTGAGCATGGTCCTTTAAAAAAAATCCCTTTGCTCACTGAAGCCTGCTTTGACTTGCAGTTGGGAATATGCCTCCTGCTGCTTTTGATAAAGGCCATTGGAAATGCAATCCATCTATAGCAGCTGTAGTATTCTTCTGTTAGCAGGAATTATTTCCTTTAGCAGAAGCATGGGACAGGAGGCAGGTTTTCCTAATTGAGGTGCACATAGGCTACAGGGTGTTGTCACCTGTCCTTACTGTGTGCCTGGTGGAAGGATGGAAGCCAAGTTCAGGCTTTGTTCATTCCATTCTTCAATCATCCTCACTGGAGTCATCTGTGTTTACATGCCTCAGGAGTGTAGGAAGGAGGTTAGAACCCTTTTCTCTAACCTAAGGGAATTGTGAAAATCTATTTTCTTTTTTGAATCGGTACCAGAGATTGAACTCATGACTACATGCTTGCAAGGTAGGTGCCTATGCTTCTGAGCTAAATCCCCAGCCTGACTTGTGACAATCTTACAACTCAAAGTCCAGCACCTGTCACATGCAGTGGTCCCTCCCAAGGACCAGAAGGGAACCTACCATTGTGTTCACATGATCATTGGTTTTGGTAAAATTTGCACACATAAGCTGTTCAAGATGCAATTGGTTAAGACACAGTGAGTCAGACTAGTTATGCTTCCTCTGGAGTGGCCAGGGGCATTTTGGGGACATCACTGAATGGGAAGCTAAATTGGGGATGTAGTTTAGTTTCAGTGAGATGCACTTGTGTGGTTCTAAGTCCTTTCTAGTAATATCGATGATATTGTTGACTATCCTGGTGAAAGGTTGGCTTCTGGAAACATATTAACAGCCACTGTGCTGACTTAACCCAAGTCATGACCCAAGGGTGAAAGGTCAGAGGTAAAAATACAATGTATCATATGGCACTAGTCCTAGAAGTATGCAGGTAATAGAAGAGAATCAAGATTTGAAATGTATAGAGTTAGAACCTAGTCTGTGGGAAGTGTAAACATCAATAGTTATAAAAATGTTATTAAATAACTATAAATATTTGCATTTTGCACCCCAACTAATGTTTTGATTGATACTAAAACCAAATTTTGGTGGCTCCTGCTAAAGGAGAAAATGTATTTATTTTATCTTCTCCCATAAATAAAGATGTTATGAAATTATCAAATGGAGATGCAGTCGAAGTATGTGCTGTCCAAAAAGTCAAAGAGAATAAAAAAATTACAGGCAAATGATTGGTACTTAATAAAATATTAATTTGCTTTTCTGGCTTTTTTGATATTTGTGGTATTTGACAGCTTTTTAAAAAGTTTATAGTTCAATTTCTTATTCTAAAAATTTGCTCTGTATCTAATTTTACACTCACAATTTGCACACATTTGTGGAAAACAAACTTCTGGCCTCACAAATCCCGGGTCTTCCCCTCGTGTACCCATTGTGCCAGACCTGGAAACACGTCCACTCTCCCTGTGTGTCACACATTCTGCCTGTCCCTAGCCTCATATACAGCTCCTGGCCTCTTTCCTCCCAGCCTCTCTGCCTGTGATAAATGGCTCTGCGATCCAAGCCTCCCCTGGACTGCTGTCAGCTTTGTCCACCCAGAGATCACCCCGTCCAACCTCTGCCCACCCTCTGCCCTGTTCCTCCAGGCTGCTGCTGACCCCAGCCATAGTCAGAGTTCAGCCTCCTCCTGGCTGGCAGTGGGAACCATACAGAGCTGTGTAGCCAATGGGAAGCTGGGAATTGGCTCAGATCTCTTGGCTTCTGGGGAAGAGTTGGCCCAGAACCTGGAGTTCTGGGTCAGTCTGTAGTTCCATACTTCTTCACATCAGTGTAGGGAAAGGGACTCTGCACGATAGGGTGACATACTAAAGGTAAGGCTAAATCTAATTGGAGAATTTGGAAACCAGAGTAGTCAGAGGCCAGTGAGGCAAAAAAGGAGGTTGCTGTTCTGAAGGCTCCTTTCTGAATTTCCTTGGCAATTCCTCAGATAAGGTTGATTGGGAAGGACAAAGAGATTGAGTTCACTCTTGCTCTTCTGCTTTGTAAAGGAAGGTTGAAAGAACTGCTTAGGACTGCTCTATTGGGAAAACAGGGAGAAATCCTGGACTAGTTCACTCGCCATCATCCTTTCTTCATGGATGAACAAATGGATGCACAGGAGAATGGGAGGTGGATGGGTGGCTGGATGGAGGGGTGGGGGATGGATGGATGAGTGGGTGGGAGGAGGGGGTGGGTGGATGGAGGGGTGGGGGATGGATGGATGCGTGGGTGGGAGGAGGGGTGGGTGGATGGAGGGGTGGGGGATGGATGGATGCGTGGATGGAAGGAGGGGGTGGGTGGATGGAGGGGTGGGTGGGTAGATGGGTAGATTTGTAGTTGGGTGGGTGGATGAGTGGATGGGTAACAGAAGACAAAAGGTTTCATCCTTTAAATGTCACCTACGTCCAAGCATAACATTTCCTAGGACCAATGATAGCAGGAAGAAGGGGGAGTAAAGAAACAGATCTTACAAATGCTCACAGCTACTCCTGTAGATAAGTCTTAGCTATGCTTTAACAAGAGCTTAATCCTCACTTCCTTCCCTATTCCTTCTTTTCTTCCTCCTTCCTTTTCTTTCTCCCTTCTCTTCTTTTTTAATTCTAGCAGGCAAGGGAAGAGGTAATACAAGACACACTGAGGGTGTCCTATCACTGAATTATCTTCAGAGAGAGGAGTTTAAATGCACCCATGTAACATATGGAATGACACATGGATAAAACTTGGGGTTTGGTGACCCACAGGCCCAGAAGGAGCCCCTGTTGCACTATAGCCTTAGATTTAAGCAATAATCTTGCTGTAGCAATAGGTGGTACTTATTGCAACAAATACCAAAATATTATGTCACAGAAACCATCTCAGGACCACAACCCAGACTTCATATGGAATAAAATCTTTGATTTCTGGACCTTAACTTTGATCTATGTACTCGGGCTTAGATTCTAAGTGTGCATCACTACAATTCAGGGATCCATCTGCGTGTGTGTGTGTGTGTGTGTGTGTGTGTGTGTGTGTGTGTGTGTAGGGTGATTCCAGAGGTTTGTGCTCTGCAGGATAAACTCAGAAAGACTAGGAAGTCCACCATGTTTACTGCCACACTGTCCTAGGTGGCAAGCCATTGTAGGACCCAGGCCATCTGCAGACACACACGGACCCTTTGGCACATCCTCCAGATCCTGTGGATCCTTGGGACCATACCCATGTACAAACCAGCAGAGTTAATTTGCTGGCCCACGGTGACCGTGCCCGCAGCGTGGGCAGTGCCCTGCCCCCCAGCACACCCAGCCTTCATCACAGCAATGCCAGTGCTCTGGTTCTGGCTATTTGGTTCAACTGAATTTCTAACATAAATAAAAAAGAGACAGCTTTAAGCAAGATCTTTTAAATGGAAACCAAGGCAATAAATACACCATTTGTCCAAACACAGCAAACGTGGCCTCCTGAGACTCGTGTGTGGTTTCAGGCTTCCTGATGGGAGCCTGTGCCCATTGGCTGCCAGATTGACTCATTATCCATGTTAGGGCAGCGTCAGATGCAAAACAGTCTGTGCTTTAGAAAGCTTAGAAATTAAAGCACTAATAGTCGCCTAATTATTTTAATGCTAAAATTTGCTGCCAGGGAAATGGATGTTTTCTTCCTTTTGCTGCTTTGCCATGAGAGGACTTGTGCCCTGTGGCACTGTGGTGTGGGGGCAAACACCCCAGGCAGGATGCTCTCTGGGGGCCCCTTTTTCCATAGAGTTTTAAGGACAAGTAAGTGGCCTGTTGTAGCTTTGAGGTAGAGCCTGGGGTGCTTGAGGCTTGGCTTCTATCCTGTATACTGCAAAAACAATAGCCAAACAGAAATCTGCCCTTGAAACTTGTCAAGGATTCTTCAATTTGTGTATGTGGACTGAATGGTATATCCCAAAGTGTTCTAAAGATAAGTAAAAAAGGAAAGTTACAGCTCCAAAAAGGTGTGTGTGTTGCGTGCATGTGTGCACGTGTGTGTGTGTGCGTGTGTTTTCCCTAAGGAATCTGAGGTGAGGGGACGGAATTCCTGAGAGTGGGAAATACCAACCACAAAACAGTCATTCTAGGCTGTCATCTACAACAGCCCCTCCCCAAATGCCTGGAAACCCCACTGAGCCCAGGCTGTGGCGACCAAGTCCTTGCTCCCTGTGTCTGTCTGGGTCCTCCCCTCCTGCACTGTGGGTTCCTTGAGGGGAGCCCCTCCCAGCCTTTCCCAGCCCCCTGTCAGGTCTCAGTCTGCACCCAACCTGGTCATTGTTTGCTGGGCTGCATCCTGTGGACCAGGGCATGGAATCCGGCTAGCTGGTTCTGTATCTACCATTACCTCCACATGACTGGGGCATGGTACTCATCCGCCCTGGGTCACAGTTTCTTCTCATTCAGAACCAGCAAGCTGGACTGGCTGTCTCCAGACCAAGGGACTCCAGGTCTCTGTCAGTCTCTGCATCTTCTCCGGCCAGGAGTGGATAATCCTGATTCAGCACTAGTTACCTGCCCTGGAAATGTTTCCGGGTTTCCCTACTTTTTTCCTTGACTGCTGTTTCTTGTGCATCTGAAGCTTGGCCCATCTCCAAACACAGGACGCTGGGCCACCAGCCAGATGACGTGAGGCGTGAAGAAAGCACAAGTGCCCTTTCAAGTTTCAATTCCTGGGAACTGATAACCGAGTATCACTATGATAGTGAATTCCTTCTATTTGTTCAGTGCTTCAAAATTTATAAAACAATGCTTCACGTATTTTTTCCTCCTCTAGGCTCACAGCTGCCTTATAAAGTGGGAAGAGCAGATGTTATTCCCAAATCACAGGCTGGGAAATTTGAGCTGAGGGATGTTAAGCCACCTGGTGGCACCTGTGGTGACCTCACCTGACTGCAGCCTGGATGTCCTTCATTGCCCTGGGCTCAGGCTCCTTGCATTTATTTCACTTCAGTGTTATTGTTAATGAGCAGTGTGTGACAGGCTTTCCAGTATGTTTTGTGGAACCACATGATTTGACTTTCCCGAAAAAAAAGATTTTCATGGTTAGATAATTAAACAGCAATGTACATCACATCCTTTAGGAGATTTGCAGCCTATGTTTGCAAACTAAAGGCACTTAAGGAGTCCTGCAGTCAAGAGCCTTGTCTATGCACCGGACAGCCACCAATTCCCAAGCTGTTCAGAATAGTTTGTTATGCACAGTGATTAAAAGCTACTGTCTACAGGTCCCTTTTAGCACCTGCTGAAATAAAAGTGTAGAAGGACACAGTGGAACAATCTCAAAAGAGTAAAGAAAATGACTCAGGTCACGAGGGCACAAAGGATCTAAACAAGCTTCTTTGAGACTGCAGGGGAGTTTATAGAAGCTGATGATACCTGACAGAAAATGCTGTCATCTAGAATGATAAATCCCAGTGGGGCTGTAGAGAAAGGACCCGTCTCCTGTGCCACTGGGAGTGGCAGGGTTGGAGGTGTACATCCATGGTGTTGGAGGGACCACTAAGGGTCCCTCTCAAAGCCACTGTGCCCAGCTCCACGAGGGTACCGGCAGCCTGGTGTATACCCAGGCTCTCCACGGTAAGCGCAGCTCCCAGCTGGCATGGTGGTACCCCAGAGAGCTCTCCTCATCCTGACCTTTGGGGGCCCACCCTCCTGCTGGCAATGAGGGCAGGATGAGCAGTGTGGCCTCCCTGTGGCTGCCCTCATAATACGGCATTGGAAGCTTCAAAAAAGGCAATTCTGAGAACTAGATGAGAGTCATTAAAATTAATAAGTAACTGGTAAAATAACACATTTAATAGGAGAGCTGTAAAAGTGCAGACAGCATCTAAGATCACCCAGGAAAAAAACAAGTCAAAGAGAACGGATGGAAGAAATGACAGGAGACAGAGGCCAGTATAAAAGAGCCCAACAATCAGGATGTCAGAGGGAAAGAGAGAAGGGGATGGAGCTGGACAGAGTTCTCCGGTGCCACCTTCCACATGCCAGGTCCTTCAGGCCCCACCCTGGCACTGGTGACTTTCCGCAAGACAGACAGACACCCATCAGTGCTCAGAGCCAGTGCTACCAGGGATTCGGGAGGGTGACAGATACAGCACAGAGGATCCCGAGTGACTGAGGGCTGAACACTCGTGAAGTGAGTGGGAGGACAAGGCATGAAGTGAGGCCATCTCTGTCCCTACACTGGGGTCCCTGGGTACCACAGTCTGGAGAGGGCCTTCCATTCTTCCCAGGAGTCCCCCGAGTCCTTATGATCCTGGCACTGGTCACGTCAAGGAAACACATTCTGTCCCTACTGTGTTGCAGACTCCATGCCACCCTTCCTCACCGCCGATGCTCTTCCCCAGCCAACTCTCCGCCCGCTTCCTGGGCCCTGGGGTTTTTATACGGGTGCTATTTTTAGAGACTGCCTGGGCCAATTTCCTGAAGGCTGGCAAGAACTTTGCCCCAGGGAGAGGCGTTCCCTCTGTAACCTTGCCCTGAAGAGCTCTCTAATTGAGACTGGACACTTTACAGTTCTAAGAACCCAGAACCGATACCATGACAGAAAGCAGGGATCAGGTGGCCTTGCCTAATCGCTGCAGTCTAGGGAGGTATCCAGAGTAATTCTGCTACAGGGATCAGTAGTCCCCTGTGAGATGCTTTGCTGAGATAAAGCGCACAGTTATGCTTGGTAATTGGTGCCTAGAGATCCCCCACTGGGGTCAGCCAGGAATGATGCCCCTTACACAGTCTTCTCTCCAGGGCTTTCTGAAGTCACTCACCTAATCCTGCTCCAGACTGGCTTTCCTCTAAAAGACCTTCTGTGGTCCAGGCTGGTCCCAGATATGGTCTCATTCGTCCTGCACCTCCATTTCAGCCCTGTATGTGCCATCTACACCATACCATGGAACACTGCTTATAAACCCATACTACTTGGTGAGTAGCCTTTCCAAAATATATGGGCCCAGAAGTGTGTTCAATTTTGGATTCTGGAGAGCTTTTGGAATATTCATATATACATACTAAGGTTTCTTATGGATGGACCCGGGCCTGAACAGGAAATTCATTTGTGCTTCGTATATACCCTGTACATATAGACTTGGAGATTTTAGACAATACTTTTCATGCACCTGTTTGTTACCCACCCAGGAGGCCAGGTGTAGATTTGCCCCTTGTGGAATTTGTCAGCACTCAGAGGTTTCTGCAGTTTGACATATTTCAGGTTCCCAGATTAGGGATGTTCAACCTGTAGTCTTCCACCTCTAAGCCTGCTATGGGCTGATTGTTCATGCCCTCTCCCCAATTGACAGAGTAGAAGCCTGCCCTATGACTCCATTTGGAGTGGCTCTGGAAAGGAAGGCTTTCATGTTAAACCTGATCTGACAGGTTCAGGGTCCTCAGAAATAGAGATTATGTATATGGAGATCTGGCTTCTCTTTGCATGTGTGGACCCAGCAAACCAGTTGTGGTTTCAAGTTAGGAAGGAAACCCTGCCCATAGAGAGGCCACAGTGATACTCTGTGCTTGGACTCCTGGCCTCCAAAACTTTAAGGGCAGAAATATCTGCTGGTTAAGCCTCCAGATGTGCAACATTTTGTTACGGCAGCACAGGCGTACTTTTAGATTTAATTAGAATTACCAATGAATGTGAAATTTTTTCTTGAGCCAAAGATTCTGTACGTGGGGACAATATCTGCTCATATTTTGTTGTCCTGTAGGTGTCCAGCATAGAGTCTTTAACGTTGAACATGGTGACTGTCTCACTAGGATGTAACCTCTGCACTGGTTAGGTATGAAATGTTTTGTATCACCTTCTGGAATCCTTACAATCACCATGCAAGAAAGACATTGCTGTCCTCACTGGCTTGTCACTCCTCCCTGTGTGTGTCATCATCTCCTAGCTGTGGGGTCCTGTTGCATGTTCACCTTTGCTCACCAACCAGGTTCCTACTTCTGCTTTCTTAGTCCTGGTACCCAAGACTTCCTTGCCTACACATGCAGTCAGTCATTCTTCCGCTTGACCTGTGGTTCACTTCCTTGAGCCCACAATCCCTTGCACTCTTGATTTGCACCTGATTGCTGTTCCTTTCAACATGCCCTGACCTATGAGCTAAGCCAAGGCACCCTCAGATTCCTCCTGGCATGCCCTCCTTCTCCTGTCCTCCTCGATGTCTGCATGACCTTTGTGATGCTCTCCTCATGGGTCAAGCTGTGAGACGTCCTGGGTGTCTTTCTTCATCCTGAGAGATCAGTCACCCTTCCTGAAGGGCTCTCACTTTATGGGATCAGGTGACTGTGGGTTTGGGTGAGCCCTCTCACCTGCATGTGCATGCATGCAAGTCCCTTGTGTGTGTTTAACAACTTCAGTAACCTAGTGCAACACCTACATATAGCAGATATCAAATGATTTCAGTTACCTTGAGACTCAAAGTTGAAATTCAAGTGATCTTAGCTCTTGTACATTTGCAGCTCTGCTGTGCTTACCCAGTACCATGCATCATCTATTCTAGAGCCTGATGCCACCAGAACTCTAAAGTTAATTCCCGGATCCTTCCGGCTGTCAATGACTCCTCCAGAACCAGCTGGTTAGAGTCTCACAGAGGAGCTGCTAACTTTTATTTATTTATTTATTTATTTATTTATTTATTTATTTCAGTGTGCCCTAATTGATTGATTCAGGGTCTTGCTATGTGGCCCAGGCTGGCCTTAAACTCACTATGTGAATTAGACCTGCCTTGAACTCACAACAGTCTTCCTGCCTCTGCCTCCCAAATGCTGGGATTATAGGCATATACCACCTCACCTGGCCATGGGTCTGCTACCTTGGACCACTTTTCTAATCTGCAATCTGTCTGCACATGAAGGCAGCATACAGGCTCAGGGAAGCCTTCCTCGCCTGCTGGCCTGCCATGTATTAGCAGCGTATGTCAGAAAGACTAGGAAATTGACCAGACTCATTCTTGCAGTTGTGAAGCTTTTATGGAGTAAGAACTCACTACACTCACAAGAGAAATGCTCAACCTCATCTTCATATTTTCTGAGTATTTATAAAAATTCCATCCCCGACACCATATAACCTTCCCTGTTTTAATTTGTAAGGTTTTACTTTTTGCAATTACCAATAACTCTTTGATATCTTCAATTATCTGATAGACTGTTTTGAGCATAGGCAGGGAGGCCACAGGTTTGACCACAGAACCCAGCCATAGGCGGTTCTGAACCTTGGTCTGCCTAGGTCCCTGTGGCTGGAGGGGCAGCACAGTCCATGCACAGCAGTTTGCTAGACCCACTTGTGCCTCAGAGAGAATCTATAGGGCCTGGCCTTGGCCAGGGGATGGTGACAGCTTTATTGAAATTTGAAAGGGCTGGTTGTAGTTGTTAAACTTTTCCCAAATCGCCATTGTATGAAGTTGTACAAACTTACATCACAGACGCTGGTTTGGGAGGTGAGTAATTCCACTGGTGATTCCTTGGGAAGTCCTCTGTCTCACTTACCTGGCCATCCCCTTGTTGTCAGATACATAATTGATAAGTCTAAATGTTAGTCTGTCCTGTGCAAGGTGTGACCACAGCAGAGCTGGCCTTCGGCCACACCTCCCATGTTGAACATGAAAATATAACTCATGTCACTGAAGAGCTGAGGTTTTCATTTTATTTCATTTTAATCTATTTATGCTTAAGCAGCCATACATAGCTAATGGCTCTCCTTTTGAACAGTGCAGTTCAAGAAGAACAAACCAGTGTGTAGAGTGGCTCCTGAAATAGTAACAGCCTTCTCACCAGAACAACCACCACAGAACAACATAAGAAAAGCATTTCTGCAGAAGAGGTGTACAGCCACAGTCCAGGGAAGAGCTGGTGCTCTCGCCAGCTCCTGATGCCCCCTGACCGTTTGCCTTTGGGTGTGGTCACTGACACTTCAGAACAACCATTTGTTTCCCACATAATGCCTTCTCTTATTTACTTCAGTTGTTGCCTGCTGGCTGTGGACCACCACACCCTGCAGCAGAGGCTGTGGCTTCTGGAGGGTCTGGACCCAAGACCCTCTAGACCCAAGATCAGGAAGCAAGCAGGGTGCTGTTGGTACAGCATGGAGGTGAGCAGGGCTTCCAGCTCTGATCTCTAATCTCTGCACTCAAGGAACGCACAGGTCAATGCTTCTCAGGACTAGTATCCCTTTCTGCTTCCAGGGCAGGTCTTTTTTTTTTTTAGGGGATGTTACCTATCCAGAGGCAGAGCCACCAGTCAACACATTTCCTTCTGCACACATTAGAGTGGGCACATGAATGGGTTCTGGAGCCTGGCCCAGGTGTCAAAATAGCTTGAGAATGGGATTCCATTTGGCAGTAATAAAACCCTCTACTCGTTGGGTTGTTCCAAAGGAAATTACAGATTTGCATCACAAGAAGTTAAAAGAGAGGTAGCATCACATTTAGCTTGTGTCGTGAATGATTGACTGGGACATCTACTTTATTGTTTCCTCATTGCTGAGAATTTAAGGCACAAGATAAAGATTTCTAAAGATACCATCCATTCTGGAAAGAATGGACAGCAAGCTTCCCAAAGGAACCTTTTTCAGGAGGCCAATCCTATACACACATTTTGGACTTTGCAGCCAGCAGAATCATGGGCCAAATAAACCTCTTCTTTTCTTTGCAGACAACCCAGGATCAGGCATTTTTTTCATAGCAACATAAAACAGACTAAGACAGTGAAAGTTATAAAACTTCTTTTCTTTGGAAGACCCTAATATGAAAACAAGAAGTCAAGTCACAAACTTACAAGCTATTTGAAAAACATTTTCCTGATTTGTAAAGATATATATATATATATATATATATATACACACACACACACACACAATTTGTGGTGCCCCATGCCTTTCATCTTAGTACTCTGGGAAACTGAGGCAGAGGATGGCAAGGTGGACCCCAATCTGGGTAATTCAATGACTTAGCAGACCCTATCTCAAAATAAAACATGAAAAAAGGACTGAAGAAGTAGCTCAATGTGAATGCCCTGAGTTCAATCCCCAGTACTTAAAAAAATTGGTAGTCAAAAGAGAAAATGCTAATAAACAAAATATTTGAATAGATTCTTTAGCAGAGGACATAAGTATGGTTAATATAAACAAAAAAGATGCTGAGCATAATTAGCCACCAGACAAATGAAACTTTGAAGCTGCTGTGAAATTCTATCGTACATTCACCAGTCTGCCTGCCACCGGAAATACTGGCACACCCTGGGCTGTAAAGAAAGCAGCTGAGGCCTTCTCCACATTTTGATAGTCACTCTAAAACAATCTGAAAGTTCTGTTGAAAATATGGTTAAAAATTCACTGATTCTGTAACTCAGGAGTTCCACTCCTAGCTGTTTACCCAACAGAAAGGAAAACATAATCAACACAGAGACTTGTATGTTTATAGAAGCCTCATTATTAGTGGCCAAAGCTGGGAAAGATTCCAGGTGCCCATCGACTGCTGAATGCATAAGCAAATTGTAGGCTGCACATTCCACAATAGAACACTGTTCCGGGCTGGAAGAAGCCAGCTACCAGCGTGTGGACCAATACAAGTGAATTCAAAGGTGCTGTGAAAGAGGCCACATACAGTTAGTTCCATTTACAGAATGGCTTTTAAAAGATAAATGTAAGCAATAAAGCAGTCAATGACTTCCAGGAGGGAGTGTTGGGAGGGGACATTCTGAGCAAATGGAAAGGTTCCACACTACCGCTATAGAGTCATTGCACAACTATACTACGCTTGTGGGTGTTCATTGAGGGGGGTGCTTAAATTGTGAATTTTAACTTGTACAAATCATATCCCAAAAGATTTCCTCTCCTATGGCAAGGTGCGCAGTAGGGTAATTGGCAGTGGTAGTGAACCTTTCAGAGTTTTCAATAATACGAACAGCCCACTGCAGCACACCATATACGGTATAATATCATCTGTAGAAATGGAAGGAAAAACAAAAGGGAAACTTCAGATGCATGAACTTAGACCTCTATCTGCTGGAATATGCTCTTAATATCTCAGGAAACATAGACACAGATGTTTTTAGAATGAATTGCCCAGAAATGGAAATGGGATATCTCAGGAAGGAGAGTTAGGGGAACTCTATCTTTTGTGCCTTTCAGATTTTGAATTGTGTAAGTGACCATCCTATTGAGAGAGAAAAGAGAGGCCTCTGTGCTTGTGTCATTCAATGGTTTCTTTGGGGAAGAGAAATCCATGTCCCAAACAGTGCAGACAACTCCCCACAGGTATACCGTTGGTGTCAGAACTGAGACCCACTCGTTAGGCCTATTTCAGGATAATTCTCAGAGAGCAGGGGCCCCACAGGCAGAGATCACAGTGCGCATTCAGTGGATAGAAATTTCCCTTCTCTGTTTCTACTATATCTACTGCTTATCATCAGCCCTTCATCTACCCACCCAACCCAAAGTCAAGTACCACTGGATGCATGGACACATGGCCTTTTCCCATGAACACAAGAACTGCCCATGCCAGAAGTGAATGGAACCACCTTTTCCATAACTGGTCTAATTTAATTCAATCCACAAACACATATAAGCCCTAACTCTAGGCCAACTCCATGCTGATTTAAGTGGAGTTCACTGGGGTAAAGGTGTGGCTGGAAAATGCTTTCCTTGGGAGGGTTTCAGTCTCTGAGGAATCTAGAGCAGGGGATCCCTTCTATACCCAGGTCATTGTGATCTGAGGTGACAGCCACTATGGTGAAGGGTGGCCATATTCTAATCAGCTGATCTCTTCCCCAGCATTATCCTGGTCACAGTGAGTTTGGTTTGTATGTCTGTTGATGGAAAAGTGTTTGCTAGCCCATGTTGATGTATAAGTACAAAAGCAGGCCCCAAAACAGGGAGGATGCTTGAATTCATTATGGCCACTCTGCTATGAAAATAGGAGGCATCTTAATAGTGTTTTAGCCCCAAATACTGTGCAAATGAATCCTCAAGACCTTGAACTCTGGCATGGGAGATCAACAAATCAAATTTGTGAGTATTGCTTTCTGCCTGACTTCAGGACTTGTTGAGATCAACAAGTGAATGTTGGAGAATTAAGGTACGTAACTCTTCCCAGAATCTCCTGCATCTGAGGGGAATATGGCTCCTAGGTCGGCTACTCATGTCCAGAGGTTCCTGTGCTTTAATCCAACTCATTTTCCCTACAGAGGTATGGTGGGTTGAAGAGTGGTACTCCAAAGTATATGTCCACCCTAACCTTAACCCACTGGGAACCAGTGAATGGACTCTTATTTAGGAAAAGTGTCATGGTAGATATCAGTAAGGATATTGAGATGAGATCATGCTGGACCCATAATAGGCCTTTTGACATGAAGAGAAAAGGAAATAAATACAAAGACATGGAGGAGATGGTCATGGGGCAACAGAGTTGGAAGGTGGAGTCATAACTGTGAATCAGAGTCACCAGGAGCCACCAGAAGTTGGAAAAGGCAAAGAAGGAGTCTCCTTTAAGCCTTTGAAGGGAGTGTGGTTATATTAACATCAGATCATCAGACAGGACTTCCAGGACAGTGAGACAGTAGATCCCATTGTTTTAAGCCATCCCCTTGTTGCTATAGCAACCTTGCAAACTCTGGCAGGAGGTTGGAGGGAGGGTTTCTTCTCCCTGCAGAGGGCCCTTGTATAATCCTGCCTCCTCCATCATGGCTCCAAAGGCCCCCTGGGAATGACTTATTCTGGCCCTCTTCCCTCATCCAGCCATCAATGAAGTACACCATGGACCAGTATACAAGAGTAGATACAAGGCAGACTTTCCTTTCAAAGTTTACAGCTAGCAAGAAGGAGACACAAACACATAGTCACCACATCTACTTAACTGGACCCCCACCCTCCCTGCCAGATTCATAAACTGAAATTCTAATCCCCAGGGATGATATTTGGAGATAGGGTCCTGGAAGCGGTAACTAAGTTAAAGTGAGGCCAATAGGATGGGACTTAATCCAGAGTGCCTGGTGTCCCTAAAAGGAGAGGCAATAGAGGCACAGATGTACACAGGGAAGCTTGTGAGAGAGGGGATGGCCATCCACGGGCCAAGGAGAGAGGCTCGGGGGGAACCAGCCTGCAGTCTGGACTTGCAATCTATAGCGTGGCGAGGAATCAGTTTACATGTTGAGCCTCCCCGTTGTGCCACTGCACCACAGAAGCCCTTGTTAAGGGACAAGGCTGAGATCAGTGTCAGGCTCACCCAGCCTTCCTGAAGGGTAACTGCTGGGCTGCATCTGAAAGGACGGGTGGTTGCCCCAGGAAGGGGGCTCGGAACTCTGCAAAGGCCCTGAATCAGGAAACCACATGACAAGGGCAGGGAAGATGTTCTTCACCCATGACATCTTGGCTGAAGCCTAAGGGGTCATGAAAGCCTTTTCCCTGGGAAGCAGAAGGGGCCACCCCTGCAGAGCTGAAAGACAGGCTGCATGGCCAGGCACTGCAGGGGAGCACATCCTTGAGGCTGGGCAGGGCTCAGGGAGGAGATGAGTGTCCAGGCAGTGTGGGCAGGCGAGTGGCTGTGGTCAAGATGGCAGTGACCGGAGCAGCCAAGATGGAAGGACAAGAGCACTTTAGGAGGTGATGTTGGCTGTACTGTGGGAAGGTAAAAGAGAAACAAATCTTAGCCGTTCAAATAGTTTTGGTTTGTACGGTTGGTGGCATGGGCATGGGGGCGGGGGATTTGCTGTGACTGAACAGGCATTGAGTTACCGGGCTCCCGGGAACCAGCGTCCCAACTTCCTCTTAGCAAGGCAGTGGGCCCTGTGTGGATATTTACTACAGAGCCCCAGCTCCCCCTCTCTGCATAGCTGACCTCCTCCCAGAGTGACTACGAGGCACGCTTCTTAACCCTCATCAGCGAGGAGCCACGTCACACTATGACACACCTACGGCTCCCATAGCACACCCAGGCAGGGTGAGACGGCCACATCACAGCCTCAGTTAACACCTCTGGGTGCTCTGGGTCCCCAAGAGGTCACCTCCACCTTGTGCAGAGTTCTGAGATGTTCCCAAAGCTCCCAAGTCACAGTGATGCACTTCCTGCAGCCCAGGCCAGTGGTGCCAGAACACAAGAGAGTGCCTAGTGCAGACCCCAGGGGGCCAGCTTGTGGCTTCTGGTTTTCAGTGTTCTTGTGGCAGCCCCAGGATTCTGTGACTTCGTCCATTGAAGGCACTATAATAAACACAGTAGACCAGTTGACTTGGGCACTTAGAAAATGGTTTTGAACAAATTTGGGTCCTGACTGTGTTTCAGGCATTCTAGTTAAGAAGAAATTTATGACAAGAATCGAGATCTCGGTTTACAGCTGCTGGTGGTTTCGTTTTCATATGCTTTGCTGGTGCTGTGAAAGAACTGAGGGACCCAAGAGGCAAGCTCACAGATTGATCCCACAAATATTTCCAAGATATATTTGACATGCGACATGAGAAGGGGCTGTCCAGAGGATTGTGGGAGAAAGAGGACCTTGGAATCCTTTCCCCAAAGAAATCTGGTGTGTAGCTTCACAGTCACCTAGACAGCCTGCTCTGGACCTACACAGCACTTTTTACTACAAACAGTACTAAAAAACATGAATCAATACTTCATGCAGAATTCACATATCTCCCTTCATCCCACAAAATATAAAATTTTATATCATACCTGGATGTCATAGAGATAATCTATACGTGCCATCACTCTGGCTGGCCTTTCCTTTAGAACTGTGTCTATATAGAGCCACAGATCTAAATATCTGATGCCAGTATCAATGATACACGAGGTATTGATACCAAAACCCTCAAATGAAGGTTAAAATGAAGCATGGTGAGGATGAATATCTAAGCCAGGCCTGCTGGGCAGGTGAAATGCCTCTTGATTGCTGATCCATCATTAAAAATAATGCTTTGCTCAAAAGCTCCCCCTCAGAACCGCTCTGCTTCCCTAGATGGTCTTAAGGATAGAACCCACACGCCTTAGGTTGCAGCCTTTACCCCACCACTGTCTGGCAGTTCCATGGCCCAGCCGCTCCCCGCCATCCCAGGCTTGCGTGCACCTCTGAGCTTTGCTCTAGCAGAGCCCACTGTTTTGACGCCCTTCCTGCCCCAAAACTGAGCTATAACTCGGCACCCAAATTCAGCTTCCTTCCCCTTGGATCTTCTCTATGGTTTTGTCCATTCTTACCTGCAGGGATAAATCTCTGTTTGCCCCCAAGGTAAGCAAACTAAATGCATTACTTATGAAAACTCTCAGGAAGGACTGTGGTGGCAGGGCGGCCTGATCCCAGCAGGCAGGCCTATGAAGCAGTATGACTTTTAAAATTGCAAGTCCTCCTTGATGATGTGGGCAAGGCCAATGTTCTTGTGCGCTGGGCAATCTCTGTTTGGCTTAATGCCAGCAATAGGTTACTTTCTGGGGAGAGCAACACTTTGCCAGGTTTATAAATCATGTTTTGATGGGCCAGTGTAGACGGTGAGGATGAAAATGCTGTGGATCCACCTTGCCTGTCTATGAGATTGTACTCAGGATGCTTCTGTCCTGAGTACATAGTATAGCTATCCTTCACCCTTAGAAAAGATGAGGGTGATGTGGATGTGGAGACCAGAAGGAAGTGTGCACCACTCAGGGCTGCCTCCTCCAGAGAGTCTTCCCTTACTCCTCTGTGCACCCCTGGGCTCCCTTCCCAGTGCTGCAGCACTCACTCATGCTTTGGTTCCATCCCCTACATTTCTTATGAGTTCCCAAGTACCCATCTGCCTCCTGAACTCTGTAGTTGGCTTCTTCAGGACAAGAACTATATCTTAACTTGCCTTCCCCCAAAGCCAGGCACAGTGCCAGGCAAGGCTTTTCAGGTCCCCCAAAGGCAAGACAAGATAAGCACCTGGCTGGGTGCTTTTAAAAGACCCTACAGGAGAATAAGGAAGACTCGATTAGCACACAAAGTACACAGTAAAATATATTCATGGACTC